>NC_138824.1:31058633-35858633 GCF_965183815.1 Platalea leucorodia | reverse complement strand
ATAGCTTGGTGGATGAGAGCAGAGCAGTAGATATTGTTTACCCTGACTTCAGAAAAGCCTGTGACACTGTCATAGGCAAACTGACAAAGTAAGGCTTAGATAAGTGGACTGTGAGATGGATTAAATGACTGGGCCCAGAGGGCTGAATGACTGGGCCCAGAGGGCTGTGATCAGTGGCACAAAGTCCCACTGGAGGTAGTCACTAGCAGTGTACCCCAAAGGTCAATCCTGGGTCCAATACTCTTCAATACCTTCATTAATCATTTGGATGATGGAATGGAGTGAAGTCTGAGCAAGTTCACAGATGATACAAAATTAGGAGTGGTTTATACACCAGATGCTTGTGCCATCATTCAGGGGGATCTAAATAGGTTGGAGAGGAGCCTTATGAATTTCAGCAAAGGTAAATGCCAAGTTCTGCATCTGGGGAAGAATAACCCCATGCACCGGTATACCCAGGAGAGCAACCATCTAGAAAGCAGCTTTGTCAAAAAAAATCTTGGGGTCCTGGTGGACAGCAAGCTCACAACAAGCCAGCAATGCATCCTCACAGCAAAGGATGCCAACAACCTCCTGGGCTGCATTAGGAGTGTTGCCAGCAGTTTGAGGGAGATGATCCTTCCCCTCTATTCAGTACTGGTGAGGCTGCACCTGCACGACTGCGTTCAGTTCTGGGCTCCCACTACGAGAAAGATATAGACTTAATGGACCAAGTAATGCTCCAGCAAAACTGATTCAAGGACTGTGGCATCTTTCATATGGGGAAAGGTTGAGGGAACTGGGACTCTTCAGCCTGGAGAAGGTTCAGGGGGATCTTGTCCATGTATATAAATATCTGAATGGAGGGAACGAAGAAAAAGGAGCCAGACTCTTCTCAGTAGTGCTTATTGACAGGATACAGGCAATGGACACAAATTAAAACACACAAAATTCCATCTGAACATAAGAAAACACTTTTTTACTGTGAGGGTGGTCAAACACCGGAACAGGTGGCCTGAAGAGGCTGTAGAGTCTCCATCCTTGGAGACAGTCAAAAACCCAATTGTACATGGTCCCAGACAACATGCTCTAGCTAACCGTGCTTTGACAGGGCAGTTGGACTAGATGACTTTAAGAGATCCCATCCAGCCTAAATGATATAGTGTCTGATTTCTGTCTCTAATACATACATTTATTTATTTATTTGTTGATTGTTTATTTAATTCATTGAGAAGTAAAAAAAGCCAGTCAGAAGAAATATATTTGAAGATGTGGAAAGGAAGACAGAAGAAAGAAATGAAATTTAATAAGCAAGAAGTGGCAGTGGGCATAAGGATAATTTAAATATTGCAATTAGAAGATTGTTAAGTGAGTAAAAAATTATGGTTTTAATGTTAACTGTTTTTACTGGTTTTCACTGAGGGAGTTAGAGAGAATACAGTAGTACTCAGAGCCCTACTGCTGTGAAGGAATGCAACGTACAGCATCAGCTGAACAGAGCAGCGGAAGTCTCCGAAGGTTCACTGCAGAGCTGTGAAACCTGTCAGTTTTCTCCTTCAGAGAAACTAGAGCTTTTAAACTCTGCCCTTCTAAAGCTGGGTAATCGGGCACAATAAAGAGGCCGTAAGACCTAACCACTAACTGCTTATAGGTTTGAAGAAAGAGCCAGGAAAAGGAAATCAGAGGTAATAGCCACCTGTCTTTTCAGTCCAATTACAACTGGGTCTTTTCTGCAGCTAGTCCTGTAACCTGCAAACAAGGTTTGACTGGCTTGGTATATGAGAGGAGAGAAGTGGGTATTGTTTACCTGGACTTCAGTAAGGCCTCTGACACTCTCTTCCACAAGACCCTCGTAGAGAAGCTGATGGTGTATGGCCTAGATGAGCAGACAGTGAGGTGGATTGAAAACTGGCTGAATGGCTGAGCTCAGAGGGTGGTGATCAGCAGCTGGAGCTCTAGCTGGAGGCCAGTGACTAGTGGTGTACCCTAGGGATCAATACTGGCTCCAGTCCTGGTTTACATCTTCTTTAATGATCTGGATGATGGGGCAGAGTAAACCTCGGCAAGTTTGCTGTTGACACAAAACTGGGAGGAGTGGTTGATACGTCAGAGCTTGACAGGGTGGAGAAATGGGCTGAGAGGAACCTCATGAAATTCAACAAGGAGAAGTGCAAAGTCCTGCTCCTGGGGAGGAAGAACTCCATGCACCAGCACATGCTGGGGGCTGACTAGCTGGAAAGCGGCTTGGCAGAAAATAACCTGGGTGTCTTTGTGGACACCAGGTTGAACATGACCCAGCAATGTGCCTTGCTGCAAAGAAGACTAATAGTATCCTGGGCTGCATTAGGCAAAGCATTGCCAGCAGGTCGAGGGAGGTGATCCTTCTCCTTTATTCAGCACTGCTGAGGCCATACCTGGAGTCCTGTGTCCAGTTCTGGGCTCCTCAGTACAGAAGAGACGTGGACATACTGGTGTGGTGCACATACTGGTGTGGTGGGTTAACCCTGGCTGGATTCCAGGTGCCTACCAAAGCTGCTCTATCACTCTCCCTCCTCAGCTGGACAGGGGAGATAAAATATAATGCAAGGCTCGTGGGTCGAGATAAAGACAGGGAGAGATCATTCAGCAATTACTGTCATGGGCAAAACAGACTCGACTTGGGGAAATCAGTTTAATTTATTACCAATCAAATCAGACTAAGGTAATGAGAAAATAAAAACTAAATCTTAAAACACCTTCCCTCCACCCCTCCCTTCTTCCCAGGCTTAACTTTACTTCCGATTTCTCTGCCTCCTCCCCCTCAGCGGCACAGGGCAATGGGAATCATAGAATCATAGAATCATAGACTATCCCGAGTTGGAAGGGACCCACAAAGATCATCAGGTCCAACTCCAGTCTCTGAATAGGACAACCCCAAAAAACATACCATATGTCTGAGGGTGTTGTCCAAATGCTTCTTAAATGTTGTCAGGCTTGGCACCATGACTACCTCCTGGGGGAGCTTGTTCCAATGCTCCACTACTCTTTGGGTGGAGAACCTTCTCCTGATGTCCAACCTAAACCTTTCCTGGCATATCTTCCTGCCATTCCCTTGGGTTCTTCATGGTTGTCAGGGAGAAGAGATCAGCACCTGCCCCTCCTCATTCCCTTGTGAGGATGCTGTAGACCACGATGAGGTCACCCCTCAGTCTCCTCTTCTCCAAGCTGAACAGACCAAGTGACTTCAGCCGCTCCTCATACAGCTTCCCCTCTAAACCCTTCACCATCTTCGTGGCTCTCCTCTGGACACTCTCTAGTAGCTTCGTTTCCTTTTTGTACTGTGGAGCCCAAAACTGCACACAGTACCCAAGATGAGGCCGCACCAGTGCAGAGTAGAGCGGGACAGTCACCTTCCTCAACCGGCTAGCAATACAGTGCTTGGTGCACCCTAGGACACGGTTGGCCCTCCTGGCTGCCAGGGCACACTGTTGGCTCATCTTCAACTTGCTGTCAACCAGAACCCCCAGATCCCTCTCTGTGGGGCTGCTCTCCAGCATCTTGTTCCCCAGTCTGTATGTACATCCAGGGTTGCCATGCAAAATCCGGCACTTACTCTTGTTAAGCTTCACAGGGCTGGTGATTGCCCAGCTCTCTAATTTGTCCAGATCTCTCTGCAGGGCCTCTCTGCCCTCGAGAGTGTCAACGGCTCCTCCCAGTTTTGTGTCATCGACAAACTTTGATAACAAACCTTCAAACCTTCAAGTCCTGCAATGGGGGTTGCAGTCAGTTCATCACATGTTGTCTCTGCCACTCCTTCCTCCTCAGGCGGAGGACTCCTCACACTTTTCCCCTGCTCTAGAGTGTGGTCCCTCCCATGGAAGACAGCCCTCCATGAACTTCTCCATTGTGAGTCCTTCCCACAGGCTGCAGTTCTTCATGAACTGCTACAATGTGGGCCCCTTCCATGGGGTGCAGTCCTCCAGGAACAGACTGCTCCAGTGTGGGCTCCTCTCTCCAAAGGTCCACAGGTCCTGCCAGAAGCCTGCTCCAGCATGGGCTTCCCATGGGGTCACAGCCTCCTTTGGGCATCCACCTGCTCCAGTGTGGGGTCCTCCATGGGCTGCAGGTGGATATCTGCTCCACTGTTAACCTCCAGGGGCTGCAGGGGGACAGCCTGCCTCTCCAAGGTCTTCACCATGGGCTGCAGGGGAATCTCTGCTCTGGTACCTGCGGCACCTCCCCCCCCCCCCCCCCCCCGCCTCCTTCTTCACTGACCTTGGTGTCTGCAGAGTTGTTTCTCTCACATATTCTCACTCCTCTTTCCAGCTGCAGTTGCACAGGGTTGTTTTTTTTTCTCCTTCTTATATATGTTATCACAGAGGTGCTACCACCTTGGCCAGTGGCAGGTCCGTCTTGGAGCCAGCTGGCATTGGCTCTATCTGACATCGGGGAAGCTTCTAGCAGCTTCTCACAGAAGCCACCGCTGTAACCCTGTCACTACCAAAATCTTGCCATGCAAACCCAATACAACTGGCAAGAGTCCAACGAAGGGCCACATGGATGATGAAGGGACAAGAGCAGCTCACATATGAGGAAAAGCTCAGAAGGCTGGGACTGCTCACCCTGGAGAACAGAAGGCTCAGGGAAATATTACCAATATCTATAAATACCTGAAGGGAGGATGCAAAGAGATCAGAGTCAGGCTCTTTTTAGTGGTGCCCAGTGAAAAGACCAAAGGGAATGGACAAAAATGAACCACAGGAAGTTCCTCCTGAACACTAGGAAACACTTTTTTACTGTGAGGGTGACAAAGTGCTGGCACAGGATTTCCAGAGAGGTGTGGAATCTCCATGGAGATATTAAAAAGCTGTCTGGACATGGTGCTGGCCACCTGGTTCTAAGTGGCCCTGCTTGAGCAGGGGGAAAGCTGTGGATGTTGTCTACCTAGACATTCGTAAAGCCTTTGATGCTATTTCCCACAGCATCCTCTTGGAGGAACTGGCTGATCGTGGCTTGGAGAAGTGTACTCTTTGCTGGGTAAAAAACTGGTTGGAAGGACAGGCCAAAGAGATGTGGTGAATGGAGTTAAATCCAGTTGGCGGATGGTCACAAGTGTTGTTCTCCAGGGCTCAGTATTGGGGCCAATTCTGTTTAATATCTTTATCAATGATCTGGAGGAGGGGATCAAGTGCACCCTCAGTAAATTTGTAGATGACACCAGGTTGGGTGGGAGTGTTGATCTGCTGGAGGGCATGAAGGCTCTAGAGAGGGATCTGGACAGGCTGGATCAATGGGCCAAGGCCAATTGTATGAGGTTCGGCAAAGCTAAGTGCGGGGTCCTGCACTTGGATCACAACAACCCCATGCAACACTACAGGCTTGGGGAGGAGTGGCTGAAAAGCTGCCTGGCAGAAAAGGACCTGACGGTATTGGTCAATAGCTGGCTAAATATGAGCCAGCAGTATGTCCGGGTGTCCAAGAATGGCAATAGCATCCTGGCTTGCATGAGGAATATTGTGGCCAGCAGGACTAGGGAAGTGATCGTCCCCCTGTACTTGGCACTGGTGAGGCCGCACCTTGAATACTGTGTTCACTTTTGGGCCCCTCGCTACAAGAAGGACATTGAGGTGCTGGAGCATGTCCAAAGAAGGGCAACAATGCTGGTGAAGGGTCTAGAGCACAAGTCTTAGCAGCTGAGGGAACAGAGGTTGTTTAGTCTGGAGAAAAGGAGGCTCAGAGGAGACCTTATCTCTCTCTACAACTACCTGAAGGAGGTTGTAGCGAGGTGGGGGTCGGTCTCTTCTCCCTAGTAACAAGTGATAGGACAAGAGGAAATGGGCTCAAGTTGCAGCAGGGGAGGCTTAGTTTGGATATTAGGAAAAAAATCTTCACCGAAAGCATAGTCAGTCACTGGAACAGGCTGCCCAGTGAAGTGGTGAGTCTCCATCCCTGGAGGTATTTAAAAGATGTGTAGATGTGGTGCTCAGGGACATGGTTTAGTGGTGGACTTGGCAGTGCTAGGTTTATTGTTGGACTAGATGATCTTAAAGGTCTTGTCCTACATAAACTATTCTATAATTCTATAAGTCTATGATTCTGTGACCTCCAGAGCTCCTTTCCAACCTCAGCCTTTCTGTGATTCTATGATTCTGTGAAGGTTCTCTGCCTTGTCCTGGACAAATGCTCTGCAACAGCCAAGCATAGTGTAGTTCAAAATCAGATTCAAACAAATGTAGGCTATAAAAGTGCATCATCCTGCATGCCCAGATTTATGAATTCTGAATATATAAGGGAATTACTGATACTGCTAATATAAGAGGTTTCTTCTATTACTTCAATGCATTACTCATGGAAGAAAAGATATAACATAGTAATTATTGGCCTAGAAATCATATTACAAAATATTCTTCTTAAAAATTAATATGGAATGATTTTTATTAATCCACGTTATATTGGGCCACATAATAAAAAACAAAACCAAATTTTTTCGGTAAACCATTATGTGGACAACTATTATAAACCAAAGATCTAGCGTGAATAACCAAAAAACCTCAAACATCTATCATGCCATGGGAAGACATCTTTACACATCATAATTATCATTTACTGGTTTATAACAGCAATAGAGATTTTGTGAAAAATTGGTGTTGGTTTTCTAACTCCATAAAATAATCTCACAAGTCTTAGAAACTATGATTCTGGTAACAGTTCATGAACATTCAGTTTAAGTCTGGACATCTGCTCAGTTCTACCACATATTTGTCCCCTTGTTACTCATTATTCAACATCAACTATGTATATAAATACAAAAGAATGTAAGAACAGCTGTACTGGATGAGGCTGAAGGCCCATCTAGCCAAGTATACCATCTCCAGAAGCCACTTAGAACAGATGGTTAGGGAAAGGGTAAAAAGAGCAGGGCAAATAATGACTGTTTCTCTCTCCTTGCTTTCTGTGATCAGTGATGTAGGAATTTCATGAGCCCAAAGTTTCACCTGGGTTATAACGTGTAATAGTTATCTATAGACTGATCTTTCAGCAATTTGTCTAACTCCTTATTGAACTCCAGGATAGCTTTTACTTCTTTGGAAAGTAGATGTTATAATTTAATTGAGGTTTTGTGGAAAACATTTTTAAGCATTCTGAATAAAAAATTCCACGTGGTATCTCTAGTTCTGCAGTTATCAGAAATTCAGAATGATCATTTCCAATTCATCTTCTCAGTGCCATTCTTGATTAGATCAGCTCTACTCTTTACCTCCTTTGCAAGATGAGCAATTGTAGTATGAGTTGTTTCTTCAAACAGAATCCATCCCACATGCCAGATAATCCTTACTGCATTTTGTACCAGTTTTAGTTCTGGATGGAGTAAAGATGGGCTAACAGGAACTGCATGAAGTATGTAAGATGTGGACACACCTTGCTTTAGGGTCCATGACCAATTATAATTTCCTCTTAATTTTTCCTGTAGCTCATTTCTTTAGATTATTTCCTTGAATTTTACGTCTGATTTTCAATCACCTTTACATTGTGTGGCCTTCCCTATGACTAAGTATAATCTGCTTATGCTTACATAAATGATTTACATTGCTGGAAGATTTGGGCTACCTTTTGATACAATCAAGTGCCATTACCCCTCAGTAACCTGGACAGTTTATTGTATGAAAGCTCACCAACTGGGCCAGCCCTGACTGTCTAATTGGGAGATAACTTATCAGACTAGCTGATTGAGGGAACGCTTTCAGTCCACTCACCATCCAGTTTACTAGTTCATTTAACGATTCGTGGCTTAAAATAGCAGGCAAGTACATTTTGTCAATGAGAATCTATCATTATTCCAGCTTAAAGTTGTACTCTAAAGAGCAAATACAGTGACATTGGGTCACCAGTCACTAGAGGTATGATTTTGTTATAAAAACCTACAGGTTGTACTAAATTTATGAGGAATCTACATATGCAAAGCTACAGGTAAGCAAAGCTATTTAAATTTTGTGTGTAACTACAGCGGAGTCTGGATCCCTGTGCTCTTTCTCAGCTCCTGTGTAGCTTCTTGCTGTTTCTAGACTAGGACCTTCTTCTGGTTTTGTCTCCAATCCCATACCCTCATCTTTTCTTCTACATAGGTTCCCAGTTGGTATGTAAAATCAATATCTGATGTCCAGACAGAGGTTCTGTCATGTTCAACACAATGCCAACTTTATTTCTCACTTTTTGCATTTGACTATCAGTTGATCCTTCTTCCTGCTTTTTTGCAGCTTTCAGCTGTCTTACTGTGGTCTATACTAATATTGTATTAATCTAGATACAAGTCATATATTCTTTATTACGGATACAACTTTGGTTCCTAATTTCTTGTCTGGCAGCTAACCAAGCATTGATTCTAGGATCCCAGCTTTCCCTTGTATTCAATGCTATGTGAATGAAAAGAGTATAGTAGTCACTTAAGAACCTTGAGTAGGAAAAGGAAAAAGAATCTGTGAACCACAAAAATGTATGTGACTAAATTCTCAGCGTTCATGATGCGTTATTTTTACCCTGCAAGCGGGATAATAATTCTGAAGCCTTTTAAGCCATGTATTAAAATACTCTATGTAAATACCTATAAAATAAAGTCAGTAGAGAGTACATATCGAAAGCACTAAGGCTCATGAAAAACTTGGTGATCTGTTGCTATGTGATTTGGTTTCTATGAAGTCTGAAGAGCTCTTTTTAATTTTATTTTATGGCTGAAGGCAGGCAAAATCTTGAATAAGATCACAACTGGGAGACAGGATTAAAATAAATTTAAAAGGTTGGATAAAATAGAAAAGGAAAAGCAAACACATGTATAATTCCCAGGATACTTTGGAATATTCTCACCCTCAGGTTTCTAGAAGAATATTTATTCAGTAGTCAGAATTTTCTTACATTAAAAATCTAAAGCTGACAAACAACTCCAATTACATGGCCACATACAAATACACTATGACTATTTCTGGATGGAAGGAATAAAAGTCTTCAACTTATAGGGATATTTCCAGAAACTGATGTGGGAGAAGCTTTTGATTCACTGTTCTGCAACTTTATAAATGTGTTATTTGGTATTTGGAGCTTTCCCTAACCTTATTGTACTTAAGGTTACCAATATGAAGCAATCATTTAAGCCAGTCTTGTATTTGTTCTGTAAGGCAGTAGAGATACTTTATCAAGGTATCTACACCCATACATGACACTATTTACCCTGGCACTGCATTGAATTCCTGCATCAGGACCATCAATTGTTTACTAACATGGATACCACAGGATCCTGGATAGAAACTCCATAATCTCTACTCAGGTACATGATTAAGTAGCAAATGACACCCACCAGCATCTGGTGAGCTGTCAGGTGCCAGAAGGTGTTTGTAGTGGTAATTTGGCCATCTGCAATCTGTGTTGTCAGTGCATTGTAAGTTATCACTGTCTCAGGCAATATTAACTTGCAATGTTCTTCTGACATTTCTTCAGTGGGTTGTGAAGCAGACATATGGTACAAAATACTTCCTAGCTGGCTCCTCCCACCTTTCCAATAGCAATGACTTCTGTTGCTTATCAGTAAAAGTACTGTAGATTGTGCTCAGATTTCTCTTCAAAGTACTTTAACATTAATACTGCTCAGGTACTTATACCCAGTTTTAGGTGTTCTGAGTCACTTTTGTGACATGCTTCCACATTGTGCAGCACACAAAACAGGAACATATGGCCCACTGTAATTACATATTTTGCAAATTACTTAGCAATTATACCTGAAGTTACCAAGTAGTTCAAAAGCGATTACGTTATAACTTGCTTTGAGGTTCTGTAATAAGGCTTTTGGTTTATATGGAGAAATAACTAGACAATTATTTTGTGGTTATATGGTCATTAAACAATGGCTTAAATAATTAAGATTTTTTAATTTTTAATTTTTTCAACAATGCATCTGGCTAACAACTTATGTGCCAGTGTTAATTAAAACATCTAAGGTATATTTTTGAATTACGGAGTTCACAAAAGAAATGTCAGACAAATTTGACTGTGAATAGTTTGGACCATTATTGTTTTCTATTCTTACTGGATCATGTAAAAAATAGTTTTTGTTGGAGTTTTTCTTTGATTTTTGTAATATGTTTTCTCATAAAATGAGTATCACACCTAGAAACTGATTAGAATTCAGGAAAAAATAATGAAGATAGGAATCCTCCAACCACTCATTTGCAGTGGAAAACTTAACTGACCATAACTGTGAATATATTAATGTAACATTGTGACTAGAGGAAAAATTACCTGATGGATGCAAATACATTTGTATTTTTAGACCAACAGCTTCTAATATGGAGAGTTAGAATGAGAAGATAGGAGTCCTAATGACAAATGCATTGTGCATTTATTTAATGGGAACTGAGTCGTTCAGGGAATTACTAATCGTATTCAGGGGCTTTCATCACTGAGTCACTAGGCTTGAATCTGGCTCAGGTCTGCAATGACTGAAAATCATTACGATTTGATAGTTCTTCAGTGCCCTATGCAAAGTGAATGATGTTCTTACTCCAAAACTGATGGGCATTAGAAAAAACTACTATCCACTCGAGAAGAACAAGATAGATAAGTAAAGGTATGGCAGGAAAGGAGGTTATACAAAAGTAGGATTCATTATCATAGAAAGAGAAAGGGTTACGTGAGGTATATAAATTGAAGAATATTAAGAATATTAATGTAGACATTATCAAAAGCTTTTCTTCTGAAACAATTTATTCAGGCACAATGAGGTGTCTTTTCTTGTTTCCTCTCTTCTTTGCAAAACAAATTATAAAAAAAGTTCTGGCTTTTTGTCCTTGTTAAAAACCAACCTGTCTGAAAGTTTGATTTCATTAGTTTCAGCACCATAATCCAAACTAATAAGCAGACCTCCAATAGTTCCTAAACCTGTAATAATTAGTTCAGCAAAATTGAGTTAGCTCTTAACTTCATTTGGAACAGTTATTTTCTGTTTGCAGCTTTGAAATTTTCCAACGCTGTAGAAATTTTAAACATTTTAAGAGTAGTAATTCTGTCTACTGATAAGTGAATAATGAGTTCTACATATCATTTATTATCATTTACTCTGTGGTAAAAAGGAGGAAAAGTAAAAGAATGCCTATAAATCACAGAGTTATTGATTCCTTTGGGAAAGAAGAAAAGAATCACAAGAAAGGAAAATGGTGTTGCACTTCAAACATTGAAAAATATAATCAGCTTAAATGTTTCAATGTTTCATGAAGATTTTCCTTATTTCCATCCACCTCTATGGAGTGCTTTGCTGAAAGCAGATCAGCAGTTTCTTTATTCAAGAGAAAGTTGATTTACCAAATAAAAAAGACCACAAAGGCAGAAATTTCTACACAGACACACAAAGTGAATTCAATGAGCATTACTCATTAAGATTCATATGGTTATCTATATGCTTAGTACGTCATGGGATGAATCTTGCCATCTCAAATGGGCATTTTATTATTCCTTACTCAGTAACTTTTCATGTTTCAGTTCCTCCTTAGCCTGTCTATAAGCATTTCCATACAAGCTCCTTCAAACTCATTAAGAGTAAACCAACAACCAAATTTTCTCCCAGAGTCCAACATGGGGTAAAACAGAGGGGGGAAAGCAAACTGTCTTACTCTTATATAGATATTTTCTCTGCTATAATACTTCAGCTGTATAAGGGGTGTACCTGGAGCTATGCTGTCGTACCCACACTTGCAAGATACATAGGTGGAATGGCTCACAGAAGTAGCTCTTGACCTTGCACATACAGGTCAATGCCTGTAGCCTTCACAGGAAAGGTAAGGGCAATGTAAGTTTTTTACTTTCCAGAGCTGAAGTGCTGACTTTTCCTGAATTACTCCCAGAGTTTAGCATGAAGTGTTCAAAGACTTTGGATTGCTTAGGAGTCTGGTTAACAGAGTCCCTTGGGAAGCAGTCCTGAAGGGCAAAGGAGTCCAGGAAGGCTGGACGTTATTCAAGAAGGAAGTCTCAAAGGCGCAGGAGCAGGCCATCCCCATGTGCCGCAAGTCAAGCAGGCAGGGGAGAAGACCGGCCTGGCTGAACAGAGATCTTTGGCTGGAACTCAAGAAAAAAAGGAGAGCTTACCACCTTTGGAAGAAGGGGCAGGCGACTCAGGGGGATTACAAGGATGTTGTGAGGATATGCAGGGAGAAGATCAGAAAGGTGAAGGCTCAGCTGGAACTTAAACTGGCTACTGCCGTTAAGGACAACAAAAAAAGTTTTTATAAATATATCAGCGAGAAAAGGAGGGCGAGGGAGAATCTCCCTCCTTTGTTGGATGCAGAAGGTAATCTTGCCACGAAGGAAGAGGAGAAGGCAGAGGTACTTAATGCCTTCTTTGCCTCAGTCTTTAATAGTCAAGCTAGTCATCCTCGGGGTTTTCAGGCCCCTGAGCTGGGAGATGGAGATAGGATGCAGAGTGAAGTCCCAGTTGTTGAAGACGTGGCAGTCACTGACGTGCTCTCCCACCTGAATGCGCACAAGTCCATGGGGTCACCCGGGATCCACTCGAGGATACTGAGGGAGCTGGCAGAGGAGCTGGCCAAGCCACTCTCCATCATTTATTAGCAGTTCTGGTCAACCAGGGAGGTTCCAGATGACTGGAAGCTAGCAAATGTGACGCCCCTCTACAAGAAAAGTTGGAAGGAGGATCGGAGGAACTACAGGCCTGTCAGCCTGACCTTGGTGCTGGGAAAGGTCATGGAGCAGATCATCTTGAATACCATTATGCACCAAGTGCGGGACAATCAGGGGATCAGGCTCAGCCAGCATGGGTTTATGAAAGGGAGGTCCTGTTCAACATCTTCATTGATGATCTGGATGAGGGGATTGAGCGCACCCTCAGTAAGTTTGCAGATGACACCAAGTGGGGTGGAAGTGTTGATCTGCCGGAGGGCAGGAAGGCCCTGCAAAGGGACCTGGACAGGCTGGATAGATGGGCTGGGGCCAACTGTATGAGATTCAACAAAGCTAAGTGCCGGATCCTGCACTTGGGTCACAACAACCCCATGCAATGCTACAGGCTTGGGGAAGAGTGGCTGGAGAGCTGCCTGGCGGAAAAGGACCTGGGGGTGTTGGTTGACAGCTGCCTGAACATGAGCCAGCAGTGTGCTCAGGTGGCCAAGAAGGCCGATGGCATCCTGCCTTGTATCAGGAATAGTGTGGCCAGCAGGACCAGGGAGGTGATAGTGCCCCTATACTCGGCATTGGTGAGGCCGCACCTTGAGTACTGTATTCAGTTTTGGGCCCCTCACTACAAGAAGGACATTGAGGTGCTGGAACGTGTCCAGAGGAGGGCAACAAAGCTGGTGAAGGGTCTAGAGCACAAGTCTTATGAGGAGCGGCTGAGGGAGCTGGGGTTGTTTAGCCTGGAGAAGAGGAGGCTGAGAGGAGACCTTGTTGCTCTCTACAACTACCTGAAAGGAGGTTGTAGCAAGGTGGGGATCGGTCTCTTCTCCCTAGTAACAAGTGATAGGATGAGAGGAAATGGCCTCAAGCTGTGCCAGGGGAGGTTTAGGTTGGATATTAGGAAAAACTTCTTCACCGAAAGGGTGGACAAGCATTGGAATGGGCTGCCCAGGGAAGTGGTTGAGTCTCCATCCCTGGAGGTATTTGAAGGACAGATAGACGTGGTGCTCGCGGACATGGTATAGTGAAGACTTGGCAGTGATAGGTTAACGGTTGGACTCAATGATCTTGAGGGTCTTTTCCAGCCTTGACAATTCTATGATTCTATGGTTCTATGATTAAATAGCATACTAATGAGAGCTCAGTGAAAATAGAAGACATGAACAAAAACAACAACAAAAGCCATGCCATAAGTTAAAATCTCAAACAGTAGCATGAATTGTTCTTTAATTCTTGGGAAAAAGCAGAGAGCACAACTAGTAGGGAATTCCTGTTTTCATTCTTTCTTCAATGCCTAAAGGACTCAAAGCAATATGGAAGAGTTGGCTTCCTAAAATCAATTATATACAGAAAGAGACATTATTATAGATATGTGGGAATCCTGTTGATTACACAGACTCCAACAGGAACCTAAATTATTAATAAATCCTTTATCTCTGTATCATACTTTCTTAAAAGACTTACCAGAAGTCATCCTATAGAACATATTATGTCAGGATATTATAGTCAAATATTATATAAGATTTTTTTAGAAGTCTGTACATATATTTTACAAAAAGAAATATGAGAAACACAACATTGAATAAAACAAATGTTCTATGAGTAAAACTTTATATAACATAATTCTTTCAAGAGGAAGATAGAAAGATATACATTCATATAATACATTTTAAAAATTTTATTTAGTTTCTGTAAAGGAAGGCTTGCTTATTTATCTTTGATGATCTTTCAAGAATCACTTTTACTGGTAGATACTATAGGAAGGATTTCTGGTTTTCATCTGTATTTGTAGCTGCATTACCCAGGCCCAAAATTTGATGGCACAAAAGCAAACAGACTGATTATAACAATTGTAATTACTTAGAGAGAGGAGGGAGATTAAAGGGAGTTACGTTTTCAAGAACTTCTTGTGCAAATTTCTTCTGATCAGTGTTCAAACTGTGGGCAAATTCAGCTCTTCAGAAAACAGATAGTTCCATCAGTGCAGCAAACAAAATATACTCAACGTCGGTCCAACTGCATTTATGTAATCCCTTAAAAACTTCAGACTTGTGCAACTCAGGCTACATTCAAGTAATTTACTTCCATAAACAAAGGTTGAATTTAGACCACCTACTGTGCTGTCTCAGGTAAAGCAATCTATCAGTGATTTGTATCACCTCCTTTGCAGGATACTGGGCCCTGGCTACAGTAAATGTGAAGAATATTAAGTACCGATACTATTCCTGACAAATACAGTAATTTTTGTTTTGATCTAATATGCTGCACACAAATTACATCTGCATTGGGAGTGCACCTTTATATAAAAAATTTCTCCTAACTTCTTAGCAGATAACAATTATACTGATACCTGCACTGAATGATGGCAACCAAACATATCCCTGCTCACAACTGTCTGAATCTAATGAAGCATTCCTTCTTGCGTTTGATGAGATATGAGGGACGTGCCAAGTGATGACATGTACATCCTATGGTATCCTCTGAATCACCATAATAGCTACAAGCTGGCTAACAATCTTTTGCTACATTAGCTCACTGAATAGGTGTTCACCTGAGAAAAATAAAACCCTTTTGTTACTCATAGATTGAGAGTTTTGGGAAGGGAAATATCAGTAGGTTGCTCTTTCTTGTAGTCAATAGAGTGATTCTGACACTAGTGAGACTAGTGGATCACTGGGTTATCAACAATAGCACGTATTTCAAAGGAATGTTAATGAACATATTCAGATAATGAAGAGGAAATGAAGTACTTCTTTTATTGAATTTTCTAAAACAGCTCTAAGAAATATTATATACAGTAAAACCTTTTAAATTAAACAAGTGAAAAGCTTTTATGAATGGGAATCAGTAATCATTATAGGTTAATAGGACTTAATAGTTGTTTGGACATTGTTGCTAGCAAAATAAAGAACCTGACTGATAAAACATGCTCCCAAGAAAGATCCTAGCTGTAGAGCAACAAGCTGGAACGGGCCTATAGGAGGTGCTCTTAGCTTTCCTTAGTGACTTGAAAAAAATACATTATGAAAACCTGACTTTAGTCTGTGACTTCAGACTACATCATGTTTTAGCTATGTAGAGAATGTGAGCAGCTATACTTCATATCTCCTGTTGAACAAATCACAGCTGGCTGGATTTTCTGGAGTCAAGAATGTCAGCTTTTCCTATAGTCTATGGTTCATCATAATGAATCTGATACTAGGCCAAAGACTCGGAAGTTGAAGATTCAGTGGTCGCCACAGACTGTAGCTCTTCTGTACAGCATGGGACTTTCTGAGGACAGGTGTGATGAATACTATGAAGCATAGAAATTTAAGAAGAAAAAGTAATTAAAATAGGTCTATTGTGCATTGTGCTAGACAAAAAAATACGTATATCTATTCCCAGCCTTTCATGTCTTGAAATTCCACAGCCTAAAATGAGCAAACTGTCTCAAATGTCCTTGACATTCAAAAGCTCCCCTAAATAAACTCATTGCCAAGTATTATACATTTTTTAAATTACAGCCTTTCTGTGGATATGTCAATAATACCAACTAACTCCAATTCATGGGGAGAAAGCAAGCACTTCTGCTAAAACATCTAAGGCAAAAGCACAAAACAAATCATTGATTTCCATGCCCTAAGAAATAACCTGACAACTAATATTTCTTCATGTTCTTATTTGGTTCTTTTCCCTCCTTTTGCAATGAGACAAGAGTAGAATATGCACTCATTCATTGTTTGAAATATTTGTTGACTTCAGGGAGTGTAGATTCTTATTTAAGTATACTACTTAAAAACTCGTTGACTTCCTGTCATCCCTTCAGTGTATGTTTTAAAAATATATGCCTTTACTCAAGCTGAGGAAATAGTTCTATAAAGTAAGCAGACTCCATAGGCTCATATTTCTGAGATATATATGTTTTGCTCTCTCCAAAACCCTATTGACTTGTCACTTTTTTTCTTTTTTCTTTTTTTTTCTTTTTTCTTTTTTTTTTCTTTTATTTTTTTGTCTTTCTTTTTTATTCCTCTCTTCTTTCAAGCTGTGTCAGTGAAGGTTTATGACCCTCATCATATACTTTTTCATGAGTTGGTGGAATTTCTGTTCTTTGAGGAACACTGTTTTGGACATAATCTATACAGAAAACGGTGACTTCATGGTTCACATCATTCCAATACAGCATCCCACAGCAGAACTCTCACCAAAAAAATGGTTTTAGACATTATTTTTGAGTTTAGGAACCTAAGGGACATTTATTACAGAGATACAGATAAGAAAACTAAATAATAGGAATTAAAACCAAATATCCAATATGAAACATAAAATTCATATAATTAATTTCAAGAACATTTGTTTAAAATAATTTCTGAAAAATCCATCCTATTAATATTGCTTCATGGTCCTGGTGAATGACTGATTTCTTTTTGTAATTCAGGTTTCCTGGGATTGCTGATGCTTTTCTGAAAAAAACTCTTTCTTGGTTAAAGGACTTCATGAAAGTTTTGTACTTGTTGAAAGTTTCTGAGTGACAATCTATGTTAAAACATCCCCACTACTAGAAGTAGTATTAGGTACTGAAAACTACACAGCTGTAGAGCAAAGGTTCTGCACAAAAAACAAAGCAAGTACTTGAAGGTAATAAGAAGTGACAGTGAATGTTACAGCACTGTCTGAGTCTTCTGTAGCTGATAGTTACTGAGTATGAGCTAATGCACAACATGAACTTTTTGGATGTGAAAAATAAATGTGTGCAAATTGAAATGTACCTTGTTATACTGACAGTGTGGCATGCTTGTATGTTTCTGATTAAATATAGCAATGGATGAAGAGCTTAATTTATGCAAAAATATCACTTAGAACTGGATCTTGCCATTGCTATTCAAATCAAAGTCCAATTAATTTCAGCAATCAAGCCTTGGAAAAATCTGAACAGTGTTGTGGAATTTGTTACAGTATGTAGTCATTTCTTTACAGCTAACTTTTGTTTAAGGATGTTTCATTTATTAAACTGTTCCATGGAATGCAACATCTAAACCAATTTGCAATCCAGAGCACAGGGACAAACAGAGACTTGAATATAACCTGAGCCTTCCAACCTCTGCCATTTTTCCAGGGCAAAGATATAGCAAATTAAGGTTCTTAGTATCTGAAGAAACATAATATTTCTTGGTGTCTGGGAGACAAAAGATGATACAGAAAGCAGCAAGGAAGCTTCAAAAGCATCCTTAGTGCTCCTAAAAGAGGCTAAGGAAGATGGATTTTGGTTGATTATTCGCTTTAAGAGACCTCCTGCTGTGGAACTGTTTCCTCTTGCTTGATTATGCCTGTGTTTAGAGAATTCACCTTGTGCATTCATTGCAAATAAATAAAATTGCTGATTCACTTAAAAAAGTATCTTAATATTTCATCATTTCTCCTCTTAAAAAAATACTGATATGTGACAACATTTTGATAAAACATTCAAACTAAAGAGAGATTAATGGAATAATGGAAAGAAGAAAAAAGAATATAATGAAAAAAAATGTTTTTCCATCAGCCTTGTTAAGTAAATATTAGCATAAGAGTAGTCATATAGTCATAAAGCTAAATGGCTTAATTTAAACATTTTTACAGTTTTAAGAAATTGAAAATATACAGACAATACAAGGACCAAAGTTACACAGAAACATACATCTGTCCTTCCTCTTTTAGCCCCAAAAGATGTGATTTACATCCTGAGCTAAATAATTAATATTTTTTTCAAAATCCAAGCGGGGTTATTCATGCAGTATTGGCCTTATATAATAAAATCCAACATCAAGATTATGAAAGACAAGTCAAACTCAAAAATTTTGATACAATTTATTATTTGAGCTTGGAAAATTACTTCATCAATATTCTTAAACATTTAAAAGACTTTACTGCTACTGCATGAATACTCCTTTTGCTTTCACATTTTGTGATGATTCTGGCTGATGTAGCCCACTCACAATGAACGAGTGAACGCTGAATCAAAGTTAGCCAAGGAATGAACAACATTTTCAGAAATTTCTCAAGATCTTTTGAATATATGGGGATTTGTCTCATTTTGGGTGTATGAGAAAATTAACTTGATTTTACAGGCCATCTGCTAAATATTACAGTGATGGACACAGAACTGAAACTTAGGGTGGAAAGTGCAGGCATTATATAGGATTTCATTATTGTTATTATTCCTGAAAAATTGATTTCAAACATTACAGTAAAGCAGAAATATTCTACAGGATGTATAAGTCAGACCAAAACAGCTTGAAAGTTAACTGTTTACAAAAACTGGCCATAAACTAGCTACAGAGAAAGAATTATTCACAGGAATTATTTGCTGAGTGATTGTGAATAATGAGCTCATTTAGGAAAATCACAATCTGTTCATGGACAATTTGTGAGCCGAAGAGAGTTAAAATTCATCAACTAAATTATTTGTTATAAATTATTCACCAAGCTCTAATGAGCACCCAAAAATATGGCTGCTTATCTGAAACTTATTCAAATTATCCAAAGTGCTTCTGTTTGTATAAGAAGGCCAGAAATATTCTTTTGTACTTTTCAATATCTCCGGACAGTGTTTTCATTTTACTTATGTTCCAAGATAAAATATGAAGTACAGAACAATTCAAAACTAAAAGATAATAAAAAGGAGAAAAAAAAAAAAAAAAAAAAAAAAACTATTATTTTCGCATCTAAAAAATATTTTCACTGATTTTAATTCAAGCTTGTGGTGAAAGCATTCTATGCTTTAGTTCATTCTTTTAATGCAGTAGTTTACATTTCTGTAGTTCAGCTTTCTGATTCTGAGATATCTAATAAGACTGACTGAAAATGTTATTGGAAAATAAATTTCCATATTTTGTGTTCCCACCAGCATTAATTCAACTTTCTAAGAAAAAGATGCTTCACCTGTTGCTGTCTTTGTCCTTAATAATACTGCTTTTACTATATCTTTTCAGTCACTCACCACATAAACAGTGAATACATCACTTTTCCCCTTTATCTAGCGATGCTGACAATAAATATTTCAGTAATTTGTGACTTTTATTTATATCTGGTTTACAATGGCTATCAAAAATAATTACAAGTACCACATTACAAACAATAATGTTCCTCGATTTCAATTATATGAATCAGCATAACTGTTTAAAGTGTGTTAGCTATTAGATAAAGCACAAGCACTCTGTGCACGTTACATGCAGGTGCAATTGTGTTTGCAGTCAGCAGTGAACAAGCACCACAATAAATAACATTCTAAATACTTTGAGGCCAGACTTGAAAATTACTGAAGTCAGTGAAGAGATTTTAATCAATTTTAAAGGGAACTGGATAAAAATTTTGGATGGCAATTGTGGTGGGTTGACCTTGGCTGGCCGCTACCAGGTGCCCACCAAGCTGCTCCATCACTCCTCTTCCTCAGTGGGACAGGGGGACAGAATAAGATGAAAAACTCATGGGTTGAGATAAAGGCAGTTTAATAAAGAAAAGCAAAGGCTGCATGTGAAAGCAAAGGAAAAATATCTATATTTATACTCTACTTCCCATCAGCAGGCAACGTCTAGCCACTTCCTGGGAAGCAGGGCCTGAGTATGCATAACAGTGGCTTCAGAAGATAAACGCCTTAGTAAAGAATGCTGTCACATGCCCACCCTGCCTTTTCTGTTAGATTTTATTGCTGAGCATAATGTCATATGCTATGGAATATCTCTTTGGTCAGTTTGGATGATCTGTCCTGGCTGTGTCCCCTCCCAACCTCTTGCCCACCCCCAGCCTACCGGCCCTAGGTTGGAGAGACAGCTTTGATGCTGTGTTAGCACTGCTCAGCAGTAGTCAAAACACTGGTGTGTTATCAACACCGTTCTAGCTACCAATACAAAGCACAGCACTATATGGGCTGCTATGGGGAAGGTTAACTCCATTCCAGCCAGGTGCAATACAGCAACTTATCTTACATAGTTTTAGCCACCTAACAGAATGGCAATTGCCTTCATGTAATTTTCTGTATCTATAATTTTAACTTTGGGCTAGTCATCATAGGCTCCCTTCATATTAGTGACAAGAAAAAAGCACGTTAAGAGGCTGATTTGTCAGACCTATTTTAGATTTCCTTTTTTAGTATAAGATTAATTGCCTTAAAGAAGCACACACTGCTCTACAGTGGCTAGAGAAGGACTCTGGATTGATTATCTCAGACCTAAACATCTAACTTCTAGACACCTATGATAAAGGACATGTGTCTCACTATAAGCTGAGACTGTAGTTTCCTTAACTCTTTTTCTATAGTCAGTGGAAAGAGGCTCATCTAGAAAATGACTTAAGAATTTAGCTGATCTGACTAACATCTGAAGAAGGTTTTTTCACTCTATTGACCTTATGGTAACATGACTGCTAAATGAGGAGGTTCAGTCATATGCAGAAAGTTGTAAGAGAAAAATGGTGTAGAAACATCAAGCTTCAAGGAGTCTCAGTTAAGTTTCTAAAGTTTGTTAAGTGAATGTGGGCCTTAGTAACTGAACTTTGACTGCATTGGTGGATTTTTCTCTCTATGAAATTGCACACACAATATTTTTTACTTGTTCCTCAGTGGTAATTACCTATTAGACCTCTGGGTTTTGGGGTTTTTGGGTTGGTTTTTTTGTTTGTTTGGTTTTTTTTTCCCCAACCTAGACTGAGAAGAAAACAGGTTCACTGGAGCAATTACTAATATACACAAAACTACTCATCCCAGGACACTGGCTAGTTCTCAGACTGAGCTTCAGATTTAGGCTGGCATTCAGCTCTCTGTCTTAGTCACCTAAATGTACAATTCCTAATACTGAGTTTGTTTTCCAAAAATTATCTGTTCTCACTAAAGTGAAGCAGGTATTCCCAAAGTACAAGTCGCATCGTGATGAAATCAAAGGCAGGCAGATAAAAGCCTTGCTGATGTGGTTAATGTTGACCTAATATTTGTACTGATATAGGAAGTCTAGGATAATAGTTCACATTTAGATACCTAAATTTTATGTGTCCAAAATGAAAATAATCCTAGTTTTAGTGTTTTGTTCTGTAATTTTATAATGGGAAGAATAGTGCTTATTTGCTTTATCAGACTGCTGTGAGGAAAGAGTGAGGACAGAAGCTTATAAACACCTAAGTAATACAGATTTTCCCACTATCATAGCCCTTTCTAACTATTTTGATAAACCTCCAGTAAAATAAACCATGTATTCTGAAGCATGCATACTTCTGATTTCTCCTATAAGGTCCCAATGCAGTTGTGAGACAAGACAATTCTGTGCATTTATTCCTTACTATGATGGATTTAAACATTCAGCTGAGAGAAACAAGGTTGTCAAAACAAAGGTGAATTTTAATGCCATGATCTGGAAGTGGAAGAATTGCCACCCTGAGAAATTGCTAGACTTTTTTGAATGCCCAGATGTTATTGAAACTTTCAAAAATGGTGACAGAAAGGCTGAAATGTTGGGGGTTTTTTTGAGCAATAAAAAGTTCTCTTTGTATTAAAATGCAGAACACCTGGATGAAAAATGGTAACATAGAGGGAAGCTGAAGGAAATATAAGTGTTGGTGAAAATAAAGATCTTTTTCAGAACAAGAAAGAATTTTCAGTTTTCCAGAAGGAAAAAAAAAAAAAACCAGGAGAGCTTTTTCCAAGCTCCATCTCTTCTGATTCAGTTGTGATTTCTGTTTCTAAGTTAGACATTGAGGAACAAAAGAAGGGAGTTGACTGGAACCCATATTAATAAAATTGAGAGCCACTTTTCCCAGATCTATAGTAGAACCACAGTTAGAGCTGTTGAACCTGGTGCAAGAATACATTATTCAACCTTTCTACAAACTGAAAAAAACAACCTTATTTTCAATTATCTCATTTATGCTTTGATCTATATTTAATTATAAATAACTATATAAGGAAGGATGAACTACTGGTTAAGTAACAAACTGACATATTGGGAGAAAAAAATTCAATCTAACTGCCATACTTTACCTAAGTAATCCATGGTAAAAAATGATTTCTTTTTCTATCTCTTATTTCCCACCTTTAAAATGAGGCTATTGACACTTCACAAGGGCATTATACAGGTGAGTATTTTGTGGTATTCAGATATTATTGTGATAGGGCAACATGAAGATAGATAAATAAGGGTTACATAATAGATTATTTCTACAGTAACTGCTCAGTATCACTGTTCCCACATGGATTCTCCAAAATACATCACTGTCTACTAAATCTCATACTCTCATATGTGGCAAAGATGAATAAATAAGATGAAGCACCTCTCACTGAGTAAACCTTTATTTGGTATCACGTAGAGCCTTGCAAGCTTTTATGTAACACTTTTCTACTGAAGTAATAATTATGTCCTACAGTGTGCATTTTGTGGCTTATTATTCAGAGCTCTACACTTAGCATCACTGTCATTTCTTCTTTAATTGGGTAAGGTGAAGATTTTATGGAAATTATAAGTCAAAAATGTTTCATCCATATTTACTTTTTAATTATCAGCAGCATAAATGCAGAAGACCTCAGATCTTAGTGTATTTTACAACGACACACAGAGGTATGTGCTCTATAATAGAATTCATTTTATATATAAATAAACTTGACTTTACTAGACAATGACTGTTGAAAGATCAACATTTTTGTGACTACAAACTGTTTTGTAATGTGACTATTGGGTATCTCATTATACAAATAATGCTGAACTTCTTTTTTCCTTAAATCTGTCTAATCAATTTTGTTATAACAGTTTTATTTCAGTAACTCTGACACTGGATAAGCTCATTGTGATTACGTTTCAGAAAGCTGTAACAGTGATAAATTGTTCTTCTATTTGCTTTAGGATGATGTCTATGTAAATGGACTAAAGAAAGCTAAACTTTAATTGGAAAAGTTAATTTTTTAATGAAACAGTAGATGAGTTTGTTAACTTCGAGCTCAATTAACACTGTAATTGTTGAATACAGTTGGGCTGATAATACAACTTTAAAACAATGTGAGAAGGGCACATGCACCTTCCAGGTCCTGTGCTGCTGATTATGCATGTCACAAAACATATGTAAATAATGGGCACATTGACAGTTCTGTAGCTGTACAACCTACCTCCAAATCTCAGTTCTGTAATATCTATCTATCTATCTATCTATCTATATTTAGGAAAGTGCTATTTTTTTTTTTTTTTTACCTTGTAAGTACCGCCATAGCTGCAAGCAAACCCAAGCTCTCAACCGCTTGAGGTCCAGCACATGTAGAGGTTGTGCAGCCATATAGGCACATGTGAGAACTTGGACAAAATCAGTCGGCAACATGAAACCATGGCCTTATTGAAAGCACATTCAGGTTGATGATTATGAGCTATTAAGTTGTATAACTGTATTAGGCCACAGTTCCCTAGCACATTACAAAGTCAATCTCACCATCTCCACTGAATTCAAAGGAGAGATATGAATGCACCATGTGTCTATCTTAACCTCGGATTATGACTTTCTACAGAGTTTTATATCAGTTATGCTTACATGAATATATATATTCTGTTTTAGCCTGCCTATAGTAAAAAGTCAGATGTATCCAGAGCTTAGATTAGATTTCTCCCTTTATTCCCGGAAAACATACAATTAACACATTTTTTCAGTTCTTCAACATGTGTTGCTGGCCGTAGACAATTGATTCTTTACATGGATTCTCACCTGGATTTTCAGCTGGATATCAGGTATTTGAGGTGGCTCATCAGTCAAGTCACTAACAAGTTAATGGCTGTGTTTTCATCTTATAGTACTTTGCTTTCATTACTGTGACTAGGCAAGAAGCTGCTTTGGTACTGTTCTGACTTAGGAGAATGTCTTACTTGTACGGACCTCGTGTGCTAGTTTTAACTATGTCAATCTATACAAATTTCAGAAAACACAACTTAAATGGGTTCCAGCTCTATCCTCAAAAATGCCAGACCATGGAAGGAGAGGAGCCTGATTAAAGCTTGAATGATATACTACCTCTTTCAATACGGTTGTGCAGGTTAGAAAGGAAGTATTCCAAACAGAATTTACCTACTTGGTATGAGTCCCTTCTCACCTGCACTTCACTTTATATAATGCCGAGCTTGTTTGGTAAGAGCAAATAAAGCAGCCTATTAAGCAGTAACAAGTCTCCATACCTCCACTACATACAGATAAGCACAGGAAAAGACTGCCCCTTATATCACCTTACTGAATATGTCAAATGACATAAAAGAACAATGTCAAAAGGGGTGAGTGAAGGCAAGTAGCCACCTACCAGGATAAGTGAATTCCCTAACTCTAGCAGTTGTCAATGGGTTGGGCTTTTTGACCTACTGCACAGCATGATGTTTACAAGCCTCCTCAACAGTAATTTTTTTAAAGTTTTTTTTCCACTAAGCTCTCTTAATAATGGTTTTCTTACAGAGCTTTAAATTTAGGTGTGACTTTAGGTGGAGAGTTCTTGAAACACTAACTGCTAGCCTAAGTTCTCATGGTGATTTAAGTAGAAATATATTTAAAACAATAAAGGGACTGCTAAAAAATCTTAAAATCATAGCTTAAAAACTCCAAAGAGAGAAGACAAAAATAGGGCTCCCATTACAAACCTTTAATAGGACGACCATCTATTTTTACTATAAAGAATTTATTTTACTATAAAGAATATATAAACATAGACATTGCAAAAACATCTTTCCCTCTCTAAACTTTCCTTTAATATCTAAATTGAGTTTAAAAATAAACAAAATTCACATATCACATCCAAAAATCAGACCCTTCCAGTCCCGTTCCACTCCATTTAATAGACATATCTAAGTGAGGAATGGAGATAACCAAGCTGCTTTGCAGTTGATACAAAAGGGAGACCACAAAGGAATGAATTTTAAAAGGAACAGAATCACCAAGTATAGAAGTATCTCTATATATTTTAATTATAGAATCATAGAATCATAGAATCATAGAATCGTCAAGGTTGGAAAAGACCCTTAAGATCATTGAGTCCAACCGTTACCCTAACACTGCCAAGTCCATCTATACCATGTCCTCGAGCACCACATCTATCCATTCTTTAAATACCTCCAGGGATGGAGACTCAACCACTTCTCTGGGTAGCCTGTTCCAATGCTTGACCACCATTTCGGTGAAGAAGTTTTTCCTAACGTCTAACCTAAACCTCCCCTGGCGCAGCTTGAGAAGACTGGGCTTCTACACATCTAACTTGAATATTTAAAGGTGGCATCCCTTTAATCTTTTATGGGACTCTATTTTTCACTTTATTCAGAACTATTCCTAAGTGAATTGGAAGACAAACTACAGACACTGACAACTCAGTTTTTAGTATCTCCTCTGTAGCAGAATGTAAATCTGAACCCTTCAAGGTTATTCCAGGAACTGAATAGTCATTTTGGCCTTCGGGAGAATTGATCCCAGACATATCAAGAGCCCAAGCTATCTTTGTCAACTACTGTACCTTTCCTTCCATTGTCCTGTAGGGTTTTCCTTTATGTTTCCTACCTGCCCCATTTTCTTTACTGCCTTTTAGTAAATGTCAAAGTTTTGTTTGCAGATAAATGGCTACAGAACCAGAAAACAGATGACTGTGATGAGCTACTGCCATTTGCAGTATAAATGTTCCTTCTCTGTGGCAGAGTTCTCGACTGAGATTGACTGTTTGCTTCCTTGCTTGCTGCAACTCTGTCACCACTTGAAGGTGCATGCTCCTCTGATTCCTGTCAGATTTGAAAGTCTCCAAAGCACAAGAAATAATCTTTAAATAGAAGTTTTGTTTGATGCAGTTTAAACTAAGGTCAGTAATTAGTGATAAGCCAGCATCTGTTGTATAACTCTAGACTAAAATTTAACAGGAGGAATCTAATAGTCTAGAGTTAACAGGGGAATAACCCACCCCTCCACCTGTCATTTTTCTAAGATGTTTGACCTTATGTTCTGCTCAATCCAGCAATAGCATAAGAATAAAGACAACAGCCAGTGACAAAGCAGAATACACTGAATTACACTGCAAAAGAACAGATAACTCCATGAACTCCAGAGTGGAAGAGAATTCTCCCTGCAGACGGTTAACATGGGAATGTCTGCAGCATGGGACCTGGGAATGGTCAGATTGGTCTGCATTTTTCATAAGCAGCCTGCGGTCACTACGCTATTACTGACTTTTTTATGTTGTACCAGTACCTCAGGTCTCAAGGCAGGCTGGAGGGTCCCTATTTTGCTATTCAGAGATACAATGTCTGTTGTAGACAATGTATATTTTAAATGGACCAGCTATAAAAAAGCTGGAAAGATGATAGATATGAAGCCAAATGATCAAAACCACACCAGAACAGAACTCTGATCTCAGCAGAAGTGCAGTGCAAGACAGGCCACAGTGGTAGTTTGGCAGAGGATTGGACCTGATTAAACTCTGTTTATGCTTAAATGACTACCCTACAATTAACCTGTTAATGGCAGTGTGTTTGCCATTGTGACAGCAACATCCAATCGCCAGGCGCCATGGGAATTTCAGCCGATCAGAGGACGGTGTTCTGTACCCACCTGCTATGACTGATGTGGAGCAGGGAGGTCAGGTACATGTCAAATACATCTGTGACTAAATGTGCATTGGCAGCCAAGCCTAATTAGTCTCCGTGCCCTCAATTTGATTTCAAACAGTGACAACCACATATAGTGACAACCACATGCCAAAAGCTAATCCATGTAGCAGCACATGGCAGCAAAAAGGGGAGATACCGATGAGCATATAGGTATATATCTCAAAACAAAATATAAATCCCAAGAAAAGCAGGATTTTAAAAACTTGTTTTCATTAAGCAGAAATAGCAGCCATTCCCTGCTTGCTAGCTCAACTTTCCCTGACCGTAGCTTTTTTTGTCCAGATTTATGTCAATATCAATACTCATTAATTTGATAAACCTCTGGTTTTCAGGCAGTTAAAACCAGATTGCATTGAAATAGTACATACCAGCCAACAAAAGAGTGTTAGCAAAGCACTGAAATCATTAATTGGCTTCTGTTACCCCATATTCCTGTGGATGATCCCCCCCCCCAATTCCAGCTTCTCCTTCAAAATATCCTTTGGCTGTTCTTTTCCCCTTGTCTGTCTTTTATTGAGATTTTGTCCTTCAGAGCTTCATTTTTTCTTCTCTCTGCCTTATCACCATCTCAAGCGATATGGCTTCTACTGTGATGATGACTCATAAATCTATTTCCTCAACCTTGATTTCATTTTCATCCACTATTTCCTGACACATTATCTGGGATGTCCATTTAATTGTCAAGACTCATAATTTGAAAACTTGAGTTTTTTCTCTTTTTTCCCAACCATACTCCATTTTGTTCTTCCCTGTTTTACTCATACTAACAGACAGCTATTTGGTCTGTCATTCAGACTGACTGCACTAGAGTGATTATTGTCTGCTCCTTCCTCCTCTTCAGCCTCCTTAAGGCTCAATTGGTTCTTTTTTGCACCATACACTGGAAAAATCTGCCCTTTAGATACTCACAGGTAAAAATGGAAGCTTCTCATACTTAAGTGTCTTCTGAGTCATAATGACAATGTGCCTTGAGGTATTCCCTGAAAAAAATACCCTTTTGAAGGGTTTTTAAACTTGTGCATGATATTCTGTACGTGATTAAATCTCTAATATTTGTTTTAAAAAAGAAATAGTGGGTAGCATACATGTTTATTGAATAAGTATCATTTTTAAAGTAGTTCTTGTAGAATCTTGATGGTTCGTCCTGACTCAGATGCATTTTTTCATCAAATGTGCCATTTTATTTCATCTCCATCCCTGTCTGTCCATTCACAACTGTGACAAAAGCTTTTTACTTAGAAGCAAAACTCTCTCTCTTTTTTTTTTTTTTTTTTTTTTAATGTGACAGTCCTTTAGCAGCTACGTATCACCTCCTGTAATGCATTCAAGTTTCATATGTTGGTACAAAAAAAATTTAGCTTAATGGATTCAGAGAGGATAAAGTGGACTGTAGAAAAATAACATTGCAAAGTTTCTTTTAGCAGATTGCAAGCTTGACAAAGTATACTTTGTCTTGATGATTTTTGGCAAGTAGATTTTTAGATTTTCAAAAGAAGTGAATATTTCTTATCCAGCAACACCTGCAGTTTAGTGGGATTTAATATAATTTTTAGATGTTGCATGTATAGAAGCAGGCACTAATTCCCATTGCAGTTCTAATAACTGTAAAGAACTGTAACTCATCTCCTGTCACAGAAGCCTGGATACTGTGCAAAATATATGACTTGGCCCTTATTGTAGATTTGCACATCCATCTCAGTCTACACTTCTACATTCATTATACATTAACATTCATAACAACTATAACATAAAGTTTTCTGCTTTCATACAGCTAAAATCATCAAGTACTTCATGTCTTTATGACAGCTGTCCTTCTTTGACCCTGACGCTCTTGCACTACATGCTTTAAAATTTCTTTTATTTTTCACAGTGCTACTTAGATAACACCATTCTTCCTGCAGCCTTGGCTTCTTGTTCTCCAATACATTGAAAGCAAACCACCCATTTCCCGTTAAGGGAATCTACTGTTTGCCGTATGAAGTAAAGATGTTAACGCTTAACTTTGCTGTGTCAATGAAGCCAGCCTTTATTGCTCTCTCATTAGCTTTTCAAAGATCTTTTTTATTTTCACCTGTTGTTCATTGAAACATCTGTACATGTCTGCTGAAACAGTTTATTATAACATATAACAAAAAAGTTTGTTAAGAGACACATGAAAACCTTGGCAACAGATAGGAAGTGGACTTCATAAGACTATTACCTACCTAGACTATTACATGTTAAACAGTGTTATCAAATTGTTTACTTGTGTAAACATTGTTGATCTGCTGCATCTATTTATGTCTTACTCTGTTCTTGCAAAGGCTGTCATTTTGCCATGTATCCTTAGAATAGCACAAAAAAGTGTACTTACCCTATTGCTACTCCCCATTCCTGTTATTAATAGTAATCGTAACAGCAATAGTAAAAACATGAAGTGATGTTATGAGCCTCATTGTTTAGTATGATTCAAAGTATGAAATAAGATATGATTCACATCATTGATACCTTTCAGGTCAGGGTACCACGGTAGTTTAGAAGAAGTAAACTATGCAATTTAGTTGGTAAGAAAATAAAATAACCATTCTTTAGAAAAATGTCATTACTTCAACATTTGTCTCAGCTTGAAACACGAATGATTCACATTCTGTGTTAAAATATTATAATACAGTAAAAAATATGATATATAGAATATTAGATGTTTCCTACTGTATAAAATAATGTGGAACAATACTGCTAAGTGATGCATTTTTACTTCCTTAAAATAAAACATTTACCATTTCAAATTGGGATCATAAACCAATTTATTTTGATAATTTTCTTTCCTGAATGTATTCAAAATGAAAATGTTCCTGTACAATATATTGTCTGATAAAATCTTTCAATAGAAATGTGGATTATTGTGTACCTGTTCAGTAAAAAATAATAATTAAAAAAACCAAACCCAAAATATAATTTAATAAAATTTAGTATCAACTTAGATAAATCAAGCAATTTGGAGAAAATTTTTATTTTCTTGAGCTGAACATCTATGTACATCCCTGTCTCAGGAATTATGTCTTTTAGGTAAAGTTTTACAGAACATTTAGTGTGAAATTTAATACTTCAGTTAAATACACCATTGATTCTGTACAGTGGTCATGGAGTCACAACCTGAAGTAGCTCATCAGCTGCAAAATTACTTTTCAAATTACAGGGATGATATTGCTGAGATCACCATCTTGAAAGAGCAATTGTTAACACTATAGAACTGTGCTCCGAAACAAACTAGATTCATTCTTTCATCTAATCATTGTACAGACTGTCATTTGTTTCATAAAAATCATTACACATTAAGTACTTTAGCAAGTCCATAAAGAGGAAAAAGAATTCATTTGCAGGAACACAAACATACATGTATGAAACACATATACATGCACACAGGTATGTATACATGTCTTCTTTTGATATTTTAAAGCCAGCATACAATGAAATTAAATTAAATTTCACAGCCATTTCTGTTTACTATACTGTAGCTGTCTCAGGTTCTTTTCTAATTCTTACCTAGGTGCTGGGAGTTTAGCTGGGCCATTCTTATTTGATTCTTTCCTATTAAGTTGTGCAGCTAAGTGTGATCTGATAGAAAAAAAAGCCAACCTATCAGACTTGGCCATTGAAAAAGAGGGAGAGAAAAGAGAGGTTGCATTAGTGAGAGCTAGCAGTTTACTTTCAAGGTAAATTGCTTTCATTCAGAGCTGAAAATATTCCCATGAGACTGTCACCTCTGCAAACAGTGCAGTTCAGGCTGGTAGATTTCATGACATTATGTTACATTCTATGCAGTCACATGCCAAAAATATATCATGCCTAATTAATTCAGTGCTTTGTAGATACAGTAATTTGGGAATGCTTATGACAACAGCCCCTGGCCAGGATATTCAGAAACACGTTTTTGTCAATATGGCTTGCAGAACTTGTCCCAAAAACTAGGCTGCAAAATGACATGTGAGGAAATAAAATTTCTACACGTGACCTTGAGCCTTTGTATTTGTTTTTGAACACTTCTTTTTCTCTATAAGAAGAGTATTAGAAGTATTGTTCCTATTTTGTATAACATTTCACAGCTATATTCTGTTTTAAATGGCTAAAGAGCACAGGAACTTAATGGAAGTAAAGACTGTATCAGAACTTTGTGCTTCTGAAGCTTCATACATGCTTCTTGTATACTTTTTCACGCTACCTTGAAATGTATCCTCCCTTCCTTCATGTTATCCCTCTTTCTTTTCATTTTAATTAGTTTATACCAGATCATTTCGCTGACCTAGTTTACAATGCAGCATCAAAGATTTTTTTTTTTTTTTCTAGTAGAATGGAGCGCCAAAAAAGGGGGCAGTGTGCAACTGGTAAAGAACAGCTAGGGGTGTTTGTCATGCTGATAGGAAGGGATAAGAAATCGTGTCATGAGAAAATGCTAGTCTTGACTTCATAGAGTTCCATAAACATAAAGAAGACAATGTTCCAAACAATTTTCAATCCCAGATCTTTATTAAAAATAGGCTTACTTGAAAAAATGCAAAATGTTAACAAGGATTTAATTGTGTGATGCCTAATTCCAGAAAGCACACACCAGCAGAATTTTGACAAACATTAGACAATCACTTGCAAAGCAGTATCCTGAACCTTTTGTACAGTCTGAACTGCTACATGAATGGAGACCTTTGCAGTTTACAGAATACACAACAAGCACAGGAAAGAAGACGTGAAATAAAAAGAATTTCCATGGCACCTACTTTAATTTCTTGTTAATTCATATCAATTAACACCACTGCTTGCTGAGAATACAAATGACTATAATTTGCTCATAAAATAATCTATTCCTTTGTGCATGGAGTATGTACCTCTCACTGCTCTGCATTCTATTGTATTTACACTCTAACTTGCAACAAACAAAACTTCATTTTGTCACCATTTCATTTGATGCAATGCCTCCTTTGCCTTTTGCTCTTGGAATGAGTCACTTGAAATCCTCCTGGGAATTACATCTCTTGCTCTGCTGCATACTGTGCAAGAACACCTGTCTTGCCAAGAAAATAATAGTAGTCAAGGGCAATTTTCAGGATGATGGGGGTCTGGCCAATTAGAATAAATTGCAAAAAAACTTAAAAACTCAAAAAAAAAAAATTAGCCAGTTTAAAGAGATGTTTATACAAACAATAAAGTTTGGAACGTTGATGACAAGTATCACATCTGATTTTTTTTTCTATTTTTGATTCAGAGTGCAAAATCTTCTAATGCTGTTAATGAAGTAGATTTAACTATTTACCTGAACTCCTTTATTCATCTTTCTCATCTTTTCTGAGACCACAGAAAGAATGGAAGGGAGCTTATATGAACAAGGAGCTGATAGGACTGGAATGTAATTGTTTTGCTTTTTGGTTCAACAGGCATCTTCCATTTCACAAAGGCAGGTACAGAGCTAAAAATGACTTCTAATGAACATTGAGACCTGACCAATGGATTAGAGGTATGCTAAGTTAGCAGTAACTATATGATAAATACAATTTGTCTGTCTTTTAAAAAATCACAAAATAAAAAAATACAAGATTTAAAAAAAAAAATCTCAATAAATATTATTTGCAGTGAGGTGAGACATATATGTAGAATTTGTGCCACTATTTCAAGACATTAAAAGTCTCCTTCCATTCTCTTTATGTCTTGAATACAACACAATTCAACCATCACTGAAGAACCTGAAAAAAATAAATGTTCCTTTGTTGGAAAACTGCTTATTTATAAGTAAACTTATGCATTAACAACATATTTTTACAATTGAAGCTAATACTTGGGACAGCATGATCTGAATTCAGATAAAAAAAAATTAATAGCACTAATAGATGATTTGTACTGTCAATGCACAGAGGGCACTCATCCATTTTTATGCTTGTGGATCCCTCAGCAATATTTGACTTTGTGATTGTTAGCTCATTTAAGAGAAGTGTCAAGTTCAAAGGAGAACATTAACTTTATTTGACTTATTTTGGGGTTCAGTATTTGTGTCCACACTGTGGGAAAAGTGTGTAATTTTCTTTGTGCCTTACAATTCTGGTTGTCTGATCATCTAGCCAGAGTACTTTTCACAATATGACTCTTTCCAAATAGCTCCTTCCCAATGGCTCACAGAGGCTGTTTTCCAAAAGAAAGTGCACATGCAGGTTTAATCCTTGTCTTCAGCAAGATGTAAAACTGGGAAGTGTTGAACCCGAGGTCTACGTTGTATACCATGGCATACATACAAGTTCCAATTTACACTCATCCAATAATTTCAGATTGCTTTGATCCATGTTTTCCCACAGTTTTCTCATCTCTGTACACACATTAGTTTGAAATCGGTCCGTTTGTTGACTTGGACTCCACTACGGACTGCATTCAATATTTCCTTTGAGAAGAAAATGGGATTGACAGACTTGTTTGTCATTCCCCAATCCTTCCTAGGGCTGGGAGGAAATAGTTTCCTGAATGAAGAATAACTGGATGAAATTCAGCCTGAGAAATACAGAGATGAAGAGAAGAGCTTTGGAAACCTCACACTGATAGTGAAACCTTGTTTGTTTCAGGCACAAAATCACAATTAGCCAGTTCAGTGCATTCTTTTCAGAATACACCTGTATTCCTTCGTGATCATAATGTCCTGCATATTCCATTATTTCTAGCTGGCTACAAGTCTCCATCCTAGCCAGCAATACACCTCCAACCCATCCAGCTTCAGCCAGTCCGGTATATCTTCCTAGCAACTCAAACAGCTACACATACATTGGTTTTTTTCCCTATTCTCTGCTTTCCACATAATTTTAAGTCAAGTTATAAAGGTTCTTACTGCCCTGGTGCCTCTGTTCTGGGACTAAGATAGGTAAAATCAGAATCACAGAAACACAGAATGGTTGGGCTAGAATGGATGTCTGGAGGGTCACCTCATCCACCCCCCTTACTCAAGCAGGGCCACCTATAGCCAGTTGCCCAGGACCATGTCCAGACAGCTTTTCAATATCTCCGAGGATGGACACTCCACAACCTCCACAGGCAACCTGTGCCAGTGCTCAGTCACCCTCACAGTGAAAAAGTGTTTCCTGATGTTCAGACGGAACCTCCTGTGTTTCACTTTGTGTCCATTGCCTCTGCTCCTGTCACTGGGCACCACTTAAAAGAGTCTGGCTCCATCTTCTTTAGATCTTCCTTTCTGGTATTTATAGACATTGATGAGATCCTTCCTGAGCCGCCTTTTTTTCAGGCTAAACAGTCCCAGCTCTCTCAGCCTTTTCTCATAGGAGAAGCTCCAGTCCCTTCATCAGCTCTGTGGCCCTTTGTTGGACTCCAAGTGTGACCTCACCAGTTGAGAAAAAAGCAAATTTTGCCACAGCTGTGGTCAGTCACATCCTGCATTATTCCCTGAGCTTCACGGGTTCATGGCCCTTGCCCATCTCCTCTGAGCCTTCTTTCCATTTTAGGAGACTATTCAGTGAGTCACATTCTACTGCTAGGGGGTTTAGTCAGTCACAGGGGGTCCTTCTGGATTGCAGCATGACCTTCTGGTATATCAGACACTCCTTCCAGTTATGTGTAATCAGCAAACTTGCTGAGGGTACATTCTGCCCCATCATCCAGATCATTAATGAAGATGCTAAACAGAACTGGAGCCAGTACTGATTGTTGGGGTACACCGCTAGTCACTGGCCTCCAACTAGACTGTGCACCACTGATCACTACCATCTGGACCCAACCATTCAGCCAGTTTTCAATCCACCTCACTGTCTGATCATCCAGGTGGTACATCAACAGTTTCTCTATGAGGATCATATGAGAGACAGCATCAAAAACCTTACTGAAGTCTAGGTAGACAGTATCCACTGCTGTCCTCTCATCTATCAAGCCTGTCATTTCATCGTAGAAGGCTATCAAGTTGGTCAAGCATGAATTCCCCTTTTTGAATCTATGCTGGTTATAGGCTAGTAGTGATGGTGACAGAATTATGGAATCACGGAAAAATTAATGTTGGAAGATATCTCTGGAGGTTATCTGGTCTGACATCTAGCTCAAAACCAGATTAGCTTCAAAGTTGGATCAGGAAGAGTTGGCTGATGGCCCTTCTCACGTGTGTTTAGAAAATATTCAAGGATGGACCTATAAGAAGCTTTCATGGAAAAGTACTCCAGTGCTTAGCCATTCTTATTGTGAAGAACTGGAATTTCCTTTATTACAACTTGTGACTGTATTCTTGTGTCCTCCTCTGTGGCAAGTCTAGCCCTTTCCGTACTATAATCCTCTAGGTGGTAGAAGGCCATGATTAGATCTTCCCTGAGCCTTCTTACATCCAGTCTAACCCAGTTTGCTCAATCTCTCCTCATATGTACTTTCTGTACTACTGTTTCAGCTCCCTAACCATCTTATGTATGGAGGGGCCCACAACCGGAGATAGTGCTCTAAAAGTGAGGCATCACAAGTACCAAATAAAAAGAAATAATCCCTTCCTTTGATCTTCAATATATGCTCTTGGTAATATAGCTCTGTAAGTGGTTGGTTTTCACCACCAAAAAGATGCACTGCTGACTCATGTCCGACTCACAGCTCACTGTGACATCCATGTTCTTTTTTGAAGAGACTGATCACTGAGTCAGCCCTCAGCCTGTATTGTTGCAAGTTATTCTGTCTTACCTGCAGGACTTGGAATTTTTCTTTGCTTATTCAAGAAAAATGGAGGAAAATAAAAAATCTGAAGCAATGGGAAAGTATACTGAAAAATAAGGAAAAGTTCAAAACAAGTAAAAGAGCAAATTAAGAGAGAAGCTACCGAATATATGAGCTAATGAGAACAGAAAATGAAAATTAAAAACACCTGGGATGATTTCAGGAAAGGAAAATAAATACTTGACTGTGTTCTGCCTAGACTCTATACTGTCTAGACTGTGTTTCCTGTTCCTGAAAGGAACAGGAAAAAAATGAGGAAAGAAGAAAAAAAAGCTGAAAAAGAGAAGTCTTATTGTTATTCTACTTGAAAGAAAGTGGTAGAAGATGGGAGAAGTAATAAACCATGTAGAAGTCATACTGCAAGAGAGGAAATGGCCGAAGTGAAAGAATGGACATATAACTAGTACGAAAAAGAAAGGAAAAACTTTAGGAAAAGGTGGATTTGACATTCAGATTATTGACATAAGATGGGTTTGACTTTTAAATTACTGAATTTACATTTTCATTATCTCTGCATTGTACTTCGCTCCAATGGAAATTTTACATTTTAAAACACTTTGATCAATCCATGAAGTTAAACTATGAATCCAAAGAAAAAACAACTGTCCTTGTTAAAAATGTATTTTTCTGATTTTGTACACTGGAATCACCAACAAGGAGCTAACATGGTACTGGAGTTAGTCATGAATGTTTTTGAGGAAACACTTTTTGAGAGGTCTCAGAACAGCGGTTTAGAGTTCAGTCAATACAGTCCTTACTAAATTACATTGCACACATGCTGAATCCTTTGTATCACATTTAGTTAGTCCTAATGTTGTGAACAATACCAAGGCAGATGATATTTAGATTTTATATGCACTGATGATATATATGATTTTTTATTTGCTTGTTTTTGCAAATGCAGACATTAGGAATGCAGCCAGGTAAATTTCTTCTTTATGCTTTTTCTTCTCTTTATTCTTCTAAATAACACAGAACAAATAAAAAACAAAGCTAGAAAATCCTTGGACATTTGGAGGAAAATAACTATGTTAAGAGTACATTATGGTTAAACAGTCTGGCATTTGCAGCAAGCAAGCTTATGAACCTGCCAGCCTTTAAGTTACAACCCAGCTTGAATTTACATTACCTTGAAGCATTTCTCAGACAATACAATGCTAGTTCTATACTTTGGGGGGTGGGTTATCATAAAGAATATACACATGTAACATTATGCAGTATTGTGTTTCATTCTGTCTAGCAGGGTCTATAAAAGTTACTTATTTGAAAGAACATTGCAACCATATTTAAATAACAGTCTAGTTTCAAAGACTGAACAGTTCTGAAAACTTGCTGGAAAAACCAAAGGTTGTCCAAGGTTACAACTAAATTAGTCTAGATTTAGTACCTGAACTGAAGCTTTGAAAGTTCACACTGCATATACATTGCTAGTTAATTTCTTTTCTACTGTTATATAAGTTAGCAATCAGACTAATATAAGAATTACTCAATTTAATTTGTCTTTTTTTTTTTTTTTTTTTTTTAATTTAGATCCCAAGCCTTTCATTTTGCACTCAGGAGAAGAAAAAAAAAAAAAAAAAAAAAAAAAAGAGAGACAGAAAACAAAATAAGCTAAACAAATGAACAGCCATATTCTTGGTAGCCCCTGCTTTGTTTCTTTTCTTTTTATCACCATAGTGAGTTGACCTTGACTGCCTGTCAGATGCCCACCTAGCTGCTCTCTCACTCCCCATTCTCCACATGACAGTGGGAGAAAATAAGCTTAAAAATCTTGTGGGTTTACAAAGAGAGGGAGATTGCCTACCACACAGGGAAAACAGACTTAACTTGGAGAAAATTAATTTCATTTATTGCCAATTAAAAATGTAGGATAGTGAGAAACAAAGACAAAAGTAAAGCACCACCTTCTCCCCACACCTTTTCCAGGCTCAACCTCACTCCTTCCATCCCAACCCCTCTACTTCCTCCCCCATGGGCAGCACAGGAGGATGGGAAATGGGGGTCTGGGGTCAGTCCATAACAGTTCCTCTCTGCTGCTCCTTCCTCCTCAGGCATTTCCCCTGCTCCAGCATGGGTCCTTCTCACAAGCTTCAGTCCTTCAGGAAACATCCACCAGCTCCAGCATGGTGTGCTCCATGGGCTGCAGTGTGGATATCTACTCCACTGTGGTCCTCTCCAGGGACTGCAGAGGAATGTCTGCTCTACTGCCTGGAGCACCTCCTCCCTCTCCTTCTCTGATCTTCATGTCCACAGGACTCTTTCTCACGCTATTTTTCCCTCCTCACTGCCATACAGTGTTTTGCCTTTTCTCAAATGTGTTTTCCGTGGACATGCCACCACCTTGGATGAGGGGCCCAGCCATGCCCTGCGGTGGGTCCGTTGGAGCCGGCTGGAACCGGCTGTGTCCAGCACGGGGCAGCCCCAGCCTCTCCTCCCAGAGGCTTCCCTTGCAGCCCCCCCGCTACCAACACCTGGGCACCTGCACCCAATACAATCAATGTATTGAAGTGAAAATAAATCTTATTAAAATCTAAGACTAGACAAAAAAATAAGATAAGATATTGATACTATGATGGCAAAGAAGGACAAAAGTTGGATTACAGTCAAACTGGATCCCATTGACTTCCACAGATGAATTTCTTCTCTGCTTTATGCAATTCTGTTAAAACAGATCTAATGCAATGATAGCCCCAGTAAAAGTACCCAGTTAAAGGCTAAATAATCTACAAAGGGAAAGGATAAGATTCATTGCCTTTATCAATACCTATTTAAAAGTTAAAACCTTAAAAAGAAAACTAATCACATAACTCCTTATGTAGTTTATGGAAAAAAGAAAGAAAAAAAGCAATTCAGAGAGATGGGATGACTCACCCATTAAAGCTGACCCCTTTTGTCATGCTGATTACAAGTAAGACCTTGACCAGCAAAAAGTCTTACTAGTTGTTAGATGCCTAACTAGCCTAAATATCTCTTCTGGTGGCTGCTATTAATTGAGAGTAATCCCAACTCAAAGGTCGAATTTCAACATCACTGAATCTGAGTATTCATATTCTAATATACTTTGTGACTATTACCATGTCAAGATATGCTGTTCATCTTGTTCTTTCTTTTTTTTTCCTTTTTTTTTTTTTTTTCCCGTTGTCTCTTTTTAGTTGTTTCATTCATTTTTGTTCATCTGTAAAATACTTGATAAGGACTATCTATCTTCCTCATAATTAATTGTGCTGTTCTTACAACCAGGACATTTTAGTCCCTGATCAAGCATGTGGAGTCTCCCCAAGATACAAATAATAAATTTTACTAAATCTCCATACATAGAGTCTGACAAATATAAGTAGCAGGTATTCCTTTCAGGTTTCTCATCAGTAAGAAACTAGCTTTTTCAGGTACTGCCCTGTACTTCTGTTTAGACTGAATGCTAATGTTGTATTTATTTATTAATTTATCACGATCATGACTAAAACATTACATTGTGGATACAATACAACACAATTAATGAATTTTTTTTTCTATCCAGCACAAAAGCATGATTGTAGGAAGTCAAATTTCAGTCTTTCAAGAGCTTTAAAGATTTTATTTAGTGAAGAACCCAACATTAGCATACCTGACTTGCTTGTGACTTTAAATGTTTTGACTTTAGACCTTGTGAATTTAGATCACTTCCGATAGTAATATAACTGCTTACAAGAATAGTTCTGGGGAACTCACTTGTAACTGAAAGAGATTTATATGTCATTTCCTTTCATAACTTATCTTTTCACCAAAATGTTTGCTGGTTGATCTTTTTTAGGTTTTATTTTTATTCTGTGTTTTATTGCAAGATACTGTTTGGCACAATCCAAGCTTGAGATCATGTAGGATGATATGTATATGTTTCTGGTAAGAAGTGTCGTGGTTTAACCCCAGCCAGCAACTAAGCACCACGCAGCCGCTCGCTCGCTCCCCCCCAGTGGGATGGGGGAGAGAATCAGAAGGGTAAAAGGGAGAAAACTCGTGGGTTGAGATAAGAACAGTTTAATAATTGAAGTAAAATAAATTAGAACAGTTAAATAGGCAAAGCAAAAACCGTGCACGCAAACAAAACAGAACAAGGAATTCATTCACTACTTCTCAGCGGCAGGCAGGTGTTCAGCCATCTCCAGGAAAGCAGGGCTCCATCACGCGTAATGGTTACTTGGGAAGACAAACGCCATCACGCCCAATGTCGCCCTCCCTCCTTCTTCTTCCCCCAGCTTATATATACTGAGCATGATGTCATATGGTATGGAATAGCCCTTGGGCCAGTCTGGGCCAGCCCTCCCCCTGGCTGTGCCCCCTCCCAGCTTCTTGTGCACCCGGCAGAGCAGGGGAAGCTGAGAAGTCCTTGACCAGTGTGAGCGCCACTTAGCACCTATTTAGAGACAGCTTAGCACTACTTAACAAGAACCAAAGCATCAGTGTATCATCGACATTGTTCTCATCCTAAACCCAAAACACAGCCCCATACCGGCTACCAAGACGAAAATTAACTCTATCCCAGCTGAAACCAGGACAGAAGTCAATCTACAGATTTGATTGATAGAATGTTTTCTTCAGTGCTGAACACTTCTTTTTCTTTTCTATTACTTTGTGTACTGCAAACTGAGTTTAATATCTGATGCATTGAGCAGTAAACAGATTCGGCACAGTTCCTTCAGTTGAAAGCTTTGGCAGAGCCTGCTTTAAAATGCATCCAATAACAAGCTTATATTATCTAACTTTATGCAACATAGATTTAGTGTGTATATGTTTCTAACATGATTCAGTCCATTGTTTTTTTCCTTAATTCTGTTTTGAAGGTGCTGAATATTTTGCATAGGAAGTAACATAAATAAATACTGTGCTGTTTTAACTATTCTTTGCCTGTATTAGTGAGAGAAGTAAAGGCAATTTGATATAATCTGCCTGGAGATCTTTCCGTGATTAAGGCAAAAAGCATTTATAAAGAAACTAAATGAGATTTTTTAAGTGAATAAAACTTGTTTTTTATAACAGCATAAGAATTAAGATTTCACAGCATGATCCTGCTCTACAGACACCAAGAACTCATATGGATTATTAAAACACAAATGAACTTTTAAGAAGCTATAATGATCTGTACACTACAAAAATGTTTACATGAAAATAGAAAATTAAGTTTAAAAGCATTACTTCATGAACATCAAAGCTAAGGATGCAGCCAAGTTAAAAGATTTTGAGAGTTTATTGTATCTGAAATAACCTACCGAGTAATTTCATTTCAAAATCTGTAATGTGGGGAACTGCTGTTTGCAGAGGGTGAATAAGGACTCTACATGCTCTTTTCCACCACACCTGGAGATGTATTGTAAGCCCAGGTTGTTAGCAAGGATAGAGAGTTTGTCCCTAGTAGTTTCTTCTTTCATACAGGCAGTTAGGAAGTAGATGAGGTGAGGAATGAGTCATCCCCTATTACAAAAGGGATAGTAACTTATTACTAAAGGTCAGCAGAAAATTACACTTACTGTTAATCCCAGGGTTGCTGTGTTCTATACTGTATAGATGTTTAAATGACCTCATCACCCAGAATCTAAAAATAGGCACCTAAAAGCTTTTAAATGAGGATTTTGACATGCAAGGTATGTCTTCAATGCATTAAGAACTAATGATGATCTTGAGTGAGATCAGTTGCCCAAACATTAGGTGTCTAATGCCATTCAGGTTGTCATAGAGCTGGTGGCCTGGCCACGGAAGTGGCAGATATGGCAGAAGACCTACAGGAAGCCCATCTGGTATGACAGACAGAAGCCTAGAGCATCTGAAATAACACTAGACTCCAGTTTCAGGTAAGTAAATACTAACTGTAGTCAGTAGAGCCAGTGGTGTCTCTCCAGTTCCTCCTAATATTGAAATTTATATTTGGCAGCTTTTTGAGTGTCATTGTCTGTAAGGTCAATTCTGTTGCAATTTGAAACTTGAGATCAATTTGAAATCAATTTGGGATCAGTGATGTCATGCTCCATGTGGATGTCTCAGGTACTTTAGGGGTCTCAGATACAACACCTTTTAGCCCAGTGAATTTAAAACAAGAATCCTGTGATGTTTCTCCCCTGGAAGAAGTTAAAAGTGTCTTCACTCACACTCTGGTAATGCTGGACATCTGGCAGCAGTATGGGCCCATTCATGTAATACCAGCACTAGTGGGCAGAGTAAGTTCCAGTGCTTCAGTCAGTGTGAATTCTTATCTCTTCACAACTAGTGACAAGAGAAAGGGAAAAGAGAAAGAAAATGTTGTAAGGAATGGAAAATATGCCAACCCCTACAGACAGAAAAACAAACAAGCAAAAGCAAATTAAGTAGAAGAAAGGAATGATGAAAAGGCACATGAATCACTGCCTCCTCTCTTCCAAGTTCATATATCTTCTAATAGCACCAGTTTCATCAAAGCCATATCCAAATTACTGAAAAATGTTAGAAGCATCACTGTTGCTTATGTTTGTCTGATAAAATCTCCAGGTTTTTATTTCCTTGCATGAGAATTTGGAAATGACTTGTTTTGCACAGAATGAAGTCAAATGAAGATAGTATAAGCACTGAGCATGAAATACTGGTCTGGAAATTATTTTAACTTAGTAGGAGCTATCAGGAGTGCAGTGATCCCCCAAATTGACAAAGGTCTGGAAACCATAAAGAAATGTTAATGGTGTGCATACCAAATATGCACATTCATGCATACACAGTTACAAAATGTGCCAATATAACGTCTTCTTTTGGGAGAGAAGGATGGGCTAATAAGCTTAAAAGTATTAAGTAGGATGCCAAAACACAAATACAATTTTGCTTTATTGAGTGGATTCATATCTATACTACTTTTCATGATTTTTCCCCATTTCATATTTATAATTTACTTATATATAGCTATTTATTTTTTATTTGTTCTAATAAATCACTCTATAAGCTGTGTATAATTTATACTGTTGTTGGTATTTGAAACAAAAAGCTGATACTTGGTTGTTGGTTTCCAAACCACTCTTACTTTCTCTATGTGTGTGTTTTTTCTGGTTTATACCAAAATGATTGTCATGTAAAGAATGATATGACATGATATGTGTAATTAGCAAGATAAAATTAACATAGGTTGATGCTGACTACATTGTCTTTATGTAATGTTTAGATGCATATCAACCCATTTCTCAAGATGCATTAAATTCCAGCTGCTTTTAGACATTATTGCAACTAAAATATATCATGTTCGATACATATTGTTCATTATTTAACGCTTCTTCTTCTACTGTTTTGGCACAAAGATATTTGAAGATATTTGTAAAATAAAAAACTTTTATTACTTACTTATTTTAAAGTTAAACTTACATATTTTTGTCATATGCAACTAATTTCAAAATCTACTTTTATTTATATCAAAATGACAATTATTATATTTTCTTGTGGGGTTTTCTAATTGCTCTATTTAAAACCATAGAATCATAGAATGGTTTGGGTTAGAAGGGACCTTTAAAGGTCATCTAGTCCAACCCTCCTGCAATGAGCAGAGACATCTTCAACTAGATCAGGTTGCTCAGAGCCCCATCCAACATGACCTTGAATGTTTCCAGGGATAGGGCATCTACAGCCTCCCTGGGCATCTTGTTCCAGTGTTTCACCACCCTCATCATAAAACATTTATTCCTTAAATCTAGTCTAAATCTACCATCTTTTAGTTTAAAACCATTACCCCTTGTCCTGTCGCAACAGGTCCTACTAAAAAGTTTGCCCCCATCTTTTTATAAGCTCCCTTTAAGTATTGAAAGGCCACAATAAGGTCTCCCTGGAGTCTTCTCTTCTCCAGGCTGAATAACCCCAACTCTCTCAGTCTTTCTTCACAGGAGTGGTGTTCCATCCCTCTGATCATTTTCATGTCCCTCTTCTGGACCCACTCCAACAGGTCCATGTCTTTCCTGTGCTGAGGGCTCCAGGTGGGGTCTCACCAGAACAGAGTAGAGGGGCAGAATCACCTCCCTCGACCTTCTGGCCATGCTTCTTTTGATGTAGCCCAGGATACAGTTGGCTTTCTGGGCTGCAAGCACACATTGCCAGCTCATGACCAGTTTTTGATCCACCAGTACCCCCAAGTCCTTCTCGGCAAGGCTGCTCTCAATCCCCTCATCCCCCAGCCTGTATTGATACTGGGGGTTGCCCTGATCCAGATGTAGGACCCTGCATGTGGCCTTGTTGAACCTCATGAGGTTCACATGGGCCCACTTCTCGAGCTTGTCCAGGTCTGTCTGGATGGCATCCCATCCCTCAGGTGTGTCAACTGCACCACTCAGCTTGGTGTTGTCTGCAAATTTGCTGAAGGTGCACTTGATCCCGCTGTCTATGGCCTTGATGAAGATATTAAACCGTACTTGTCCCAGTACAGACCCCTGAGGGACACCACTTTTGTCACTGATCTCCATCTGGACATTGAGCCATTGACCACTACCCTCTGGATGCAACCATCCAACCAATTCTTCATCCACCAAACAGTGCATCCATCAAATCCATATCTCTCCAATTTAGAGAGAAGGATGTTGTGGGGGACCATGTCAAAGGCCTTACAGGAGTCCAGATAGACGACATCCATATTTCTTCCCTTGCCCACTGACATAGTCACTCCATCCTAGAAGGCCACTAGGTTGGTCAGGCAAGACTTGCCCTTGGTAAAGCCATGCTGGCTGTCCCAAATCACCTCCCTGTGCTCCATGTGCCTTAGCATAGCTTCTAGGAGGATCTGTTCCATGATCTTTCCAGGCACAGAGGTGAGGCTGACAGGTCGGTAGTTCCCAGGGTCCTCCTTTCTACCCTTTTTAAAAATGGGTGCAATGTTTCCCTTTTTCCAGACACTGGGGACTTTGCCTAACTGCCATGACTTTTCAAATATCATGAAGAGTGGTTTGGCAACTATATTAGCTGCTCTGGGATGCATCTTGTTGCGTCCCATAGACTTATGTATGTTCAGGTTCCTCAGGTGGTCACAAATCTGATCTTCTCTTACAGTGGGAGGGACTTTGCTCCCTCAGCCCCTGCCTTGATGGCCATCCACTTAAGAGGTGTGGGAAGAGAGGTTACCAGTGAAGACTGAGGCAAAAAATGTTGTTGAGTTCCTCAACTTTCTCTTCATCTGTTTTTACCAGTTTGGCAGTCATATTCATCAGTGGGGGTACTTTCTTTGACCTTCCTTTTCTGTCTGACACACCTATAGAAGCCTTTCTTCTTATTCTTTGTGTCCCATGCCAAGTGTAGCTCCAGCTGCGCCTTGGCCTTCCTGATCCTATCCCTACACAACGAGGTATATCCCTGTACTCTTCCCAGGGTACCTGATTTGAAACAGATAGGTTACCTATTTAAAATAGATTTCCTGTAATGACAATATTTGTGATATATTAAGTAAAGAAACAAGGTTCTAGAAAAGTGAATATATGACTACATGAAAGGTAACTCAAATAGAGGCACAATACAGTTTTTCTAAAATCATTATTATGCTATCTGGAGCTATCCCTTAAATAAATGTTGTTGGTGTATTGGATGCCAATGTCAAAGCGTTAGAAGCAGGGATGCAACAGGCATAGTGTCTGTAAGGAGAGGCCAGAGGCTGCTGGCTGGAACTGGACACAGCTCGTTCTGTCCAGTTCCAGCCAGCTTCAAAAGACACACTACGAGACACTTGTGACATCATCAGCCAAGCACCTTGGAGAAAACATACTTAAGAAAGGGCAAAACACTACAGGGCAGTGAGGAGTGAGGGAAAAAAATATGAGAGGCATTCCTGTGGACAACAAGGTTGGAGAAGAAGGAGAGGGAGGAAGTGCTCCAGGTGCTCAATCACAGACTCCTATGCAGCCTGTGTAGGACATCATGGTGGAGCAGGTATCCAGACTGCAGCCTGTGGAGGACCCCACACCAGAGAAATGGAAAAGTGTGAGGAGGAAGGAGTGTCAGAGAGGAACTCTCATGTGTCGACCACAGCCTCCATTTTCCATTCTCCTGTGCTGCTCTTGAGGGAAGGAGGTAGAGGCGTCAGTAAAGAAGGATTGAAATTGAACCTACAAAAGGGGTGGAGGGAAGATGGTTTATTTTTTTTCTTTGTTTCTCACTATCCAAATGTACTTTAGTTGATGATCAATTAAATCATTTTTCCCTAAGCTGAGTCTCTTTTGCTCATGACAGTAAGTGGCAGGCAATATCCCTGTCTTATTCTCAACCCACAAGCATCTTAATTTTATTTTCTCCCCCTGTCCTGTTGAGGAGGGGGAGTGAGAGAGTGGCTTGGTGGGCATCTGGCAGCCAGCCAAGGTCAACCCACAACAGTAGGTTTCAGTATTCAAGTTATAGATTTCCAATAGGCTATACACATATATTTTACAAGCTAGAAGTATTTTGATTTTCTTACTTTTAGTTACTTGAAACATTGTGTATTATTTATTGTTATACAATAACAATTACTTTTTTTTGGTATCTACTGATTTTGCAACAATAGTTTTTGACATATGGTTTTTATTTTGATTGGTTTTGTTGTTTGTGGGGTTTTTTTTCATTTAAAGTTTCAACAAGTTCTGCAAAATATGCTTAAAAATTCCTTGCTTTAAAGAGAAATATGATCTAATTGGGTTGTTTGAGACAAAAACCAAGTGAAAACTTGGATTAAAAAAAATATGAGGAGAGACAGTGTACAGAGAGAGAGTTTATATTTCACAGAAAAGAAAAAAGCCTAGTACATCACATGTCTTTCAGCTTTTCATGACATTCATAAGAATTTAAGATTAAAGATCAGTGTACTGGCGCATATCCTATAATACCTTTTCACCGATAATGGTCAATACGTTTCAGAAAGAAAATACCTGGAACACTTGGACCAAATATGGGATAAAGTTCCTTTTGGAAAGTCTTTATTTAGCATATCTATCTTCTTTCACATGGGTATTCAAAAATCCTGCAAACACGTTAGGGTAGTCGCATCAGAAAGGCAGAGATGTGAATGGATAGTAATGGACTATCATATTTTTTTATGAAAATACAGGAAATTATTCTTTATAAGAGACTACATTCATGGCACAATCATATGCTTAGCTTTATAATACAGACACCAAAGCAATTTATTTCTCCATTATTCCAGGCTCCTTTATGATCTAGTGTATAAGTGTGTGAAGGCATTTCATTCACTCCTCCTTCCTCCACACATAAAACACATTTAAAAAAACAAGCTTTTGGATATGGGAAGAGTGAATCTTTTTCACTTTTCACACTTTATTTCCATTAACGATTTCTTTTGCTTTTAAGATCATGTACTGTCTCCTTTTTACCTGAAAAGACTAGGAGGATAACAAAGCAGATGGTGAAACCTGGTGTGGGTGGAGTATTTCACCAGCTATTAAAATCTTTAGGTGTGGAACACACTAAAAGTATAAAATATGCACTAGAACTAGAAAATCATGCCTTAAAAATAACACTGATAGAATCAGCTTTTACATTTCATATGAAAACAGCTCTGAGAAACATTCCTTCCTTGAGCTGATTCATTGCCTGTAGGGTTAGGTATTATGGGCAAAATAAACACTTCCATTTTGAATTTTTAGATTTCATTAGTTAAAAGCATGGTATGTAAAACATTTTAATATATTTTTTATAAGTTTCCAATTACTCAAAACTTATTATTTGATTTAACTGAAGACCTTTGCATATTTTGAGCCAGAAGGAGTATGCAATACATAGCTACCAAGGTAAACAAGCAAGTGGTGGAATCAAAATCTGCTGCATTCTAAGTGATTTGGTATCAACAGAATGGCTCTGAAATGCTCATGTTACATGCAGGATTTTTTTCAGTTTTACTGTAAATTGAGTCATCAATGAAGCCCTATGTATCTGCCAGTATTGTTATCTAGCTACATGCCATGGACATAGAAACTGATACAAAGAGAGTTTAGATGTTTTACATCTTCCTCCCAACAAGAAATAAATTACTGTTGGAGTCAGAGACAAAATTCTGACACTTCTAACTGGTAGTCATTCAAAATGGCAGCATTGTCTTTTTCTTCAAAATAGTCTTGTTATAAGCCTATAAAAGTGATGCAGCAGCTAATCCTGGAAACCACTTCCAGGCACATGAAGGACAGGAAAATCATCAGGATTAGTCATCAAGGCTTCACCAAGGGCTAAGTCATGCTTGACCAACTTGATAAACTTCTACGATGAAGTGACTGGCTTGGTATATGAGAGGAGAGCAGTGGATACTGTCTACTTGGGCTTCATTAAGGCCTGAGACACAGTCTCCCATAAAAATCCTCATAGACAAGCTGTTGAAGTCTGGGCTAGATGAGCAGACAGTGAAGTGGGTTAAAAACTGGCTGAATGCCTGGGCCCAGAGGCAAGAAATCAATGGCACAAAGCCTAGTTGTAAGCCAATGACTAGCAGTGTACTCCAGGTATCAATACTGGGTCCAGTCTTGTTTAACATCTCCATTAATGATCTGGATGATCAGGCAGAGTGCACCTCAACAAGTTTGCTGTTGACACAAAACTGGGAGGAGTGGCTGATACACCAGAGAGTTGTGCTGCCATCCAGAGCGACCTTGACAAGCTGGAGAAGTGGGCTGAGAGGAACCTCATGAAGTTCAACAAGGAGAAGTGCAAAGTCCTGTACCAGGGGAGGAAAAACACTAACGCATGAATATATGCTAGGAGACACACACATGAAAATCAGCTTTGCAGAAAAGGCTCTCGGTGTCTGGGTGGACACCAAGTTGAACAGGTGCCAGCAAGGTGCCCTTGCTGCAAAGAAGGCCAATGATATCCTGGGCTGCATTAAGCAAGGCATTGCCAGAGTTCAAGACAGGTGATCCTTCCCTCTACTCAGCACTAGTAAGTCCACACCTGGAGTCCTGTGTCCAGTCCTGGGCTCCCCAGTACAAGAGAGACATGGGCATACTGAAGAGAGTCCAACAAAGGGCTACAAAGATGATGAAGAGACAGGAGAATCTCTCCTATGAGAAAAGGCTGAGACAGCTGGGACTGTTCAGCCTGAAGAAGGCTCAGGAGGAATCTCATCAATGTCTATAAATCCCAGAAGGGAGGATCTAAAGAAGATGGAGCCAGACTTCAGCGGTGCCCAGTGATAGGACCAGGGGCAACGGGCACAAAATGAAACACAGGAGGTTCCGTCTGAACATCAGGAAACACTTTTTCACTGTAAGGGTGACACACAGTGTCACTGTGAGGGTGACAAGTTGCCTGTGGAGGTTGTGGAGTGTCCATCCTTGGAGATATTGAAAAGCTATCTGGACATGTTCCTGGGCAACTGGATGTAGGTGCCCCTGATTGAGCAAGGGGGCTGGACCAGAGGACTCTCCAGAGGTCCCTTCCATCCTCAAACATTCTGTGATTCTGTGACTCTGTGACTCTGTGACTCTGTGAAGCCATGATGTATAAGAACTAGATTTTCTCACTTGTTTGATCATCAGTTGAATATTATTGTGAAACAACCTGGAAAGGGGCGACATGTAAGATGTATATAACAGTTTTTAGGCTAGCAAAAATAAGATTCTGTATCACAAAGTTCTGCCTTATACACCTGTCAGTTTTACAGATGCTCACTCTTGACTTTGAATAGACTTTATCTGTTGGAGTAAGACTACAACTTTGCAAGACTGGATTCCTTTGTTTTCAGCTCAAAGTAACAGTTATTTTAGCTGGGAATTTTTTACCACAATAAGATTTCTTCCCCAAGAAGTTTCCAAATATATTGAATGAACCTGCATTTGAAAAGGGGAAAATAAAGATCTTTTTAAAGAGAAGAAAAAGGACAAGAAAAATAATCATAATAGGACAACGTCTTCATGACAAAGGAATAAAATAAGTAGGAAAAAAGCTACGGGGAGAGAAATTGAGTGGAAAAGAGAGACAGAGAGCAAGAGACTGTGTATGAAATCTAACAGAGATTCTTGCTGTGAAACAAATATGGTATCCTCCAAATAGTTCTCAGGTAAGTTTTTACAGTGTCTTGACTGAACAATGTACTTATTTTGCACACTATGCAGTTTGTTGTGATGAGAAAGAGACGTAGGATGAAAAAAATGAAATTGAATATCCATCATAATATCAAATAAAGAAGGTATCAATGTATATATTAGTAAAGGAGGAAATCTAAGTCACAAATGCCTGATTTCTAACCCTGATTTTCTTCCAGAGGTCAGAGAGCAAAAAAGTAGTAGTTCTTTCTGAAAATCTCCATTTGTAATATTGTGGTGTAATAGGAACTCAGAATACTCTTTTTCATATTTTAGTCTATGAACAGATTATGAAGATTTTTTTTTCATGCTTTGTATTACCATAAAAGTTTTTAGTATCAAATCACACATTTCTCCTTTGTTTATACAGATAATAATGAAACTGAAATTCTGAAAGGAAAGATACTTTAGGAAACATGAAAAGTTAATAATTGTTAAGGCTTGTCCAGTTTTAAATTTACTACAAAGAAAGTATAAAGAAATCCAGAATGTAATAGCTAAAACCTACATGTTCCTGAATAACCACAATGTGAATTTGAAAAAAAAAATTACTAGAGTTTTTGTGTGTATGCATGTATTGACATGGAAATTAAGAGACATTCTAATTGCTCTCTCTAATTATATGGAAACTGTGTTACATGTCTCTTACCAGTAAATGTCATTGGCAGCATAATCATACTTTTTCAAGGCTGAAGAATTTGGGATGGAGATAATCCTGTCTGGATGTACCCGATCCTTCTGTATAGAAAAAATGCATGCCATAATAAGTCTTTGATTTTGTGGTGGGTTGACCCTGGCTGGATGCCAGGTGCCCACCAAAGCTGCTCTGTCACTCCTCCTCCTCAGCTGGACAGGAGAGAGAAAATATAACAAAAGGCTCGTGGGTTGAGATAAAGACAGGGAGAGATCACTCATCAACTACCGTCATGGGCAAAACAGACTCGACTTGGGGAAATTAGTTTAATTCATTAGGAATCAAATCAGACTAAGGTAATGAGAAAATAAAAATTAAATCTTAAACCACCTTCCCCCTACCCCTCCCCTCTTCCCAAGCTTAACTTCACATCCAAATTCTCTACCTCCTTCAGCCCTGCAGCACAAGGGGACAGAGAATGGGGTTTGCGGTCATTTCATCACACATTGTTTCTGCTGCTCCTTCCTCCTCAGGCGCAGGACTCCTCACACTCTTCCCCAGCTCCAGCATGGGGTCCCTCCCACAGGAGACAGTCCTCCACGAACTTCTCCAACATGAGTCCTTCCCACAGGCTGCAGTTCTTCATGAACTGCTCCAGCGTGGGTCCCTTCCACAAGGTCCAGTCCTTCAGAAACAGACTGCTCCAGTGTGGGTCCCCTGCGGGGTCACAAGTCTTCCCAGAAAACTTACTCCAGAGTGGGCTCCTCTCTCCAAGGGTCCAAAGGTCCTGCCAGGAGCCTGCTCCAGTGTGGGCTTCCCATGGGGTCACAGCCTCCTTTGGGCACATCCACCTGCTCCAGCATGGGGCCCTCCACAGGGCTCTACTCCACCATTAACCTCCATGGGCTGCAGGAGGACAGTGTGCCCCGCCATGGTCTTCACCACGGGCTGCAGGGGAATCTCTGTTCTGGTGCCTGAAGCACCTCCTCCCCCTTCTTCTTCATTGACCTTGGTGTCTGCAGAGTTGTTTCTCTCACATATTCTCATTTCTCTCTCTGGCTGCAATTGCACAATCTTTTATTTTTCACCCCCTTAAATATGTTATCACAGAGGTGCTACCACCGTCACTGATGGGCTTGGCCTTGGCCAGTGGCGGGTCCGTCTTGGAGCCAGCTGGCATTGGCTCTATCTCACTTGAGGGAAACTTCCAGCAGCTTCTCACAGAAGCTACCCCTGTAGCCCCCCCTGCTACCAAAACCTTGCCATGCAAACCCAATACAGTTTTATCTATATTAAAAAAAAAAAAACAACCAAACCCCATTGTATTCTTACATAAGGACTTCTTTTCTAAACATTGATTTTAAGTATCACTTCTTTTACGGTCCTTGTCTCTTGGAAGGGAAAAACAAAGCAAAAGAAAAGAGCACTTGAAGTTTAGTCTTGGAACATAGCCTTTGCAGGACAACAAAGAGTGATGAATAGACCATTCTATATCCCATTCTCTCTGAATTAGTACCTTAAACCATATTTTTAAAGCATTTTTAGCAAAAACATATATTTCTATATGACATGATTATTTATCAGGTGAGCTGGCTTGTTTTGACAAAAGCTTCACATTTTCTGCAAAAAAACACTGGTGAAGTATTAGGCAACCTGAATCTCTCAGGCACAGAAAGCTGTTCTCTTGAGGTTGATTATTTGGCTTCCCGAATATGTCATTCTAAAGAACAGCAGATACATCTTCCAGATTCAATTATGGAGAGGCGACACCATCATTTCCTCTTAATACAACAGTTTATCTTGTATTATGACGATCAGCAAAGCCAATCCTAATGAACAAAATGTCAAGCATATGGGGGTAGGGAAGGTAGCTGAAATGGCTCATCAGGTCAAGATATGAAGCAATCCAGGCCAGGAAAATTAAACAGCATGTGATTATTGCTTGCAAAGACTGGGCTCATCTGTGCACACATTAAATTTATTGTTTTAATTTACTTTTAAGTAAAACTATAACTTCTTGGGTTTTAATACATCACTTGTCTTTGATAAATCTGTCATGATTTTGTATTCATCATATATGAATTTGAGAAGTAATCTTACAGTCTAGGGAAAACCCAGCTAAATCATTGTTTAATGTTTGTAATGTACATAAAACATATATGCAATAATATTTTAGTATTTGGTCATAGCATTTGCCTTGAATGAAGGTATGCAAAAATTACCGCATCTTTCCTACACATTATATTATAGTAACGTGTGACTATGTAAGGTCATATGCTATTTGAAGTAGCTAATATTCAGTAAATTCATGATTAGTGTTTACAGAACAGGACTCAAGTGGCTGGAATCTAACTATTTGAGAAGGAATTAGCCATCATAATTTGAGATTACAGTTATAAACCTTATTGTCTTCTGATCTGCTGTGGGACCTGGTGAGAGTAAATTAAAAAAAAAAAAAACAACAGAACAGGCAGTACTCAGAGGCACTAGGAACTAGCGTTGTATTGCACTGCCTATACAGCTTTATGCAGCAATTAAGAGTGTAGCAACAGATGTTTTTTTCCTACAGAACAACATCTGTAAAGTTTTATAAATGTTCTTGCTCTGCAGTCAGGTAAAACAAAGACCTTTTGAAGTGTCTTACGACAAAAAAGACACTAGACTAGTCAACTGACTAAAGCTTTTCCTGAGCCTCTTGTCCTAAATTTTAGCACTAACTTTCCCATTTTTGACAAAAGAGAAAGATCAAATAATCAGTCTCCTGATAGTACTTCTTTTCTGAAGGGTAGAGGGAGAGGAAGGAGAAGGAAGAGCTCAAGCTTGCTCTCTCCAGAAGAAAGTATTCTGCCTTGTATTAATGTGAAATAAATACACTGCTGAAGTTTTATCTTGAGTTTTCTGTCTCATGACTGAGAGTCCAGCTACCAGGGTATAAAGCAGATTTGTCATTTTGCAACCTGGTGGATACAAGTATTTACAAAAAAATGTGAATTGCCTTTAAGAGACTGAAAAGCCTTTTTTTTTTCTTTTTTTTCTTTTTTTTTCTTTTTTTTTCTTTTTTTTTCCTTTTTTTTTTTTCTTTCTCCCCAATAGGTTGGAATTCAAATTAGTTAGGGAGAAATAAAAATATCCAGGTTTAATTTTCATTTCTGTGAAGAACCTTGAATCTTGGACTTTGCTCAAGCATTTAATAAAATGATTTCTGGTCTCCTCAGCTACTGGATTTTGAGACAAAATGGGCTGAAGCTTTTTGAGGAGTTTTTGTTGTTGTTTTAATTAGCAGTTCTATTCTGAAGCCAAAATGACAAAAGCCACTGAAATTTCACTGAGATACCAGTGCTCCTGTGATCAAGTCTTCCTGTCACCATTTCCTGCATAAAACTTTAAATTCACTCAAGCATCAAACTGAAGCACAGAAAGTTGATCTAGATGGAAGTGCGAAGGAACACAGTTTCCCATAGAATATTTCCCACTAACTCAGGTGGAGATCAACACAAACATCTAGTCAGGGATTATCATAATCTCAAGAACCTTTATTTTCTATCCATGCCCTCATCTTGGATGTTTGGGGAAATTGTGATGATGCAGTGAGGGTTTCTAACATTTAGTGTGTTTGCAAAAATTGCTTCCCATTGAAGGGAACACAAATGAAAAACTCTAGTCATGTTCCCATGGTGCTTGGCTTTAACTGAATTCTTGTAAGACACTAGGTGTGAGCATTAATGATCTGTTTTAAAAAAAATTTAATGTTCATTTTAAAAGTTCTTGGGTACTAAAGAAACAGCAGCCTCTAAACCTTGTAAATTTTCTTTTTCATTACTTTCTCCAGAACTATGCAGATTATGAATTTTAAAAATACTGCAGTACAATAGAAAAGACAATGAAGTTAAAAAAAAAAATAAAAATAAGCAAGAAGCTTGTGGAAAGAATAGCATGCTACTGCTATTTTATCGTAGTTTATTTTGTACCTTGAAAGAGATTATAAAAGCAGCAAAAGAATTTTCTGAAGTTTGTATGCTATTTATTCTGTTGCCATGCCTGGAATGCACAATACTTTATTCTTCTATTATATTTTAGTCCTTTCATTGTTCAGATCTAGAGAATAAACACATCATTACCATTACAATCCAAGTTGGGAAATGGATAAGTCAGAAATTGAAAAACCTTTGATGTCCATTACTCTGTACAATATGTAAAGTTGCTAAGGAAGACATGTCTAAAGTATCTTGATTCAATTTGTGCATAGGAAGTCAGAGTCAGAGATATCATTGTGGTGCCTAGGGGAAGGTCATGTTAGACGTGCACCGCCTGATTTAGAGCTGAAGGCCATCACACATCTGGACTTATCAGAGTTTCAGAGGGGAATGATGGAGTGCATTTCAGGCTGCAAGCACTGCAGTAAGGACAGTTCTTTTTCTGATAAAAACTGAATAAAATGTTGTAAATTTATAGTGCTCTCTTTCTCTTTCGTTCTCTCTAACTTTCCCCACCTCCATTTTCCCTCCTTCCTCCTAGCAAAAATAGATGCAGGGTATTTTTTTTAATATAAAACAAAAGAAAAGGAAAAAAAAACAAAAAACCCCATAAATTTAAATTCAGATGGAATCCTCAGTATTTGGACCTGATCTCACTCTTATACTGTGCAGGTTTCATTTTTTTCTTTTTTTCTTTTTTTTAAACAGAACTGACTGCAAATCTTGGATAATTAAACACCTTCATTGGTTCAGTAATTGCAAAGCATTAGAGGCAGTGTGAAAAGAAAGCAAGAGCTCCAGTGTGTTTTGTTGTCCTTTAAAGAATTTCAGGAGCTTATAAATTGTGTATGTACACAACATAAGCATCTTTTGTGGTCTTTCTCATCTCATAAATACTAAATAGAATTCACTATGAAGGAAAAAGAGGGTAATTATTACACAAGTCAATACAAACAAATTTCCATTCCAGATGTTACAAGGTACGTGTTTTTTTCTTCTTTTGAGGTAACCTACACATTTTTAATATCTTGAAATGTTCTTGCAACTTGATATAATTATTCTAATAAAACAAAACACCCAATGAAAAGCTTACTAAACAGTACAGATGAAACAATATGGTTGTGTGGTTTGGGTTTTTTTTGTTTGTTTGTTTTGCTGGATTTTTTTTTCCTGGCTTCTTTTGCTTTCAAGGACAGCTATATCAGAACTATATCTCTTTTTACTTATTAGTGAGAATTTTAAAAGATGATAATCTTCCTTAGGTTTGGTGCTCGTGTAACTACGGTGTAGAGAATACCAATAGTCATTATCTACTGCATAGGTTAGTACTGCAGAGGGAGGTTTGAGTGATAGTTTTCATAAGAAAGGTGACTGATTATGCAACTTCTTCCATCAGCACAGTCATTGGACATACTCTTTTTTGTGTACGCATCTTTTAATATGTATGAACTTTTATATACATCAGTAGGCAAACATTACTTGTGCTAGCACTTTGGTGAATCTATTTTGGTAAACTACATGGAGACCAGAATCAGATAAAGAAAAGACACTATAAAAGTCAAAAGCCTTGTGCAAAGCTTTCCAGCTCTGCCTGTAAAATTGTTGATATGTGTATGGATGGGTTTTGCTTTTATTTATCAGAAAGAGCTTCTCAATAGCAGGTTGAAATTATACTGTTACCATTAATGTCTTTTACCGCAGCAGACTTTCTATGTAACTGTCAAATTTTGACAAGGGGAGCTATTGTGTTTGACAGGAAACTATGAAAGTTTATATATTAATGGGCTAATATTTACACAAATTAACTATTTGAGAAAACATATTGTTGAGATTTTATTCTTGTGTGTTCCTAAATACAAGGGGGGGAAAAGAAAAACAAAGCAAAACAAAAACACCCAAAAAAAGAGAAGTTGTATATTAGCCCTTCGACTGAATTAATTAAAGATTAAAACAAACTGAGGGGTTTAGAAGACCATTAACTTTCTCTCATCATAAATATGTATTCAGTATTGCTGTGTGGATCAATGCAGTACTGGGCAGCAAACTGATGCACTGAATACAAAATTGAAGCTGATACAATAAAATTTTACTGAGTATGAACATGCACAGTAAGCAATCTTCATGCATGAAAAAGTCAGCTTTACAAAGTGTGCATGCGCATGAATTTTTCCAAATATTTCCAAACCAAGTTTTCCCAAGCTTTTTATTTTAATATCACTTTTTTCCTCTCTCTCTTTTTTTTTTTCTTTCCTTTTTTCTTCTTTCTCCCTTGGGCTAAATATTCTCTTCCATGCTTCCTACCAGCCCCTAATAAATTAAATTTTAAGCAATGCTTTAAAATATATTTTCAAAATATTGATGTATTTCTATAACTGGAAAGATTTTTTTCTATTCAAACTCTGAAAACAAGCTTAAATCAAGGACACATTATAGTTCCTATTCTCAGAATTAAACTATGATACTAATCTCCCTTGAAGAAACTGATCCCTACTCAGAGGAAAAGATGGCTGTCAAACAGCTTCTGCCTGCTACTAACACTACACAGTTTGTACATCTTCAGAATGAAAAGGCAAAGATTAGGTCTATGAATCATGCTTAACTCTTTCATTTTCCTTGTAAATGGTTAAATTATTATACAATCACAGGAAAATATCAATAATGATAAATTTTTTCTTCTTCCTTTTTGAATAGAATAAGATTTTTTTACATAATAATTTAATCTATATTTTGGATACCATAATACTGGGAATATACTTAATTTTTATTTTGCAAACAGATAATTCTTTGTCCCGACAAGCAAATATTGACATCTATGATCTTTGCAAAGCAAGGATCACTACTCCCTGTAACAGATTTCTAAGAGAAAATTGTACCTTATACACCTGAAGGCTTTTTAAAAGGGAGCCAAAACTCTCTTATAAGAAAAAAATATACTAAATAGTCAAGGCCTATGAATTACAAATATAAGACAACAATTCTAGTTCTCATTTACATATGCATATTTATTTGATACTCTTTAATTGCATCTAGCCTCATAGAAAATGACAAGTTTCCTTTGTTTCCTTCATTTGGTAGAGGATTGTCATGACATGAAAATATAACTGCACCTACTTGTATCAAGTAAGTAATGAATTTTGGCTGAACTGAAAAACTTGACATTATGAGGTTTACATCTTCAGAAGTATTTCAGACTACATTTTTCTATTACTGCCTTGTTGGAACTCCTACTTATTTCTTAAAAAAAGACCCATCCCCTCTGCTTATAGCACTCTAAACAAGTAATTTTCTCATTTTGTGACATTCCTGGGTCATGTAAACAGTATTAGAAATCAAAAATCTCCCTTACTGTGTTTTCACATAATTTCCATCATTCACCAATTTAGTTCTTTAAATTTTTTGAGGCAAATTTCAACTTGCTTATTTATGGCAATAAAATGGTCAGTACCAAGGAGAAAATTTTTCATACACCTCATGACAGAAAACATTTCATATTGCCACATCTTCTCGTAGACCAATTAACCACCCAATTAAAGAATGTGTGAACATGCTATCCTCCAATCTAATGATAGACAGATAAAGCAGAAACGTGCTAATACACTCAGAATTATCTTCTACACATCAGTGCAGGAAATTAAAGATAAAACACTTGATTACACAGACATGCACATCGGTAAGATATTGAATATGGCACAGTCATCAAAAGAAATGCCATATGGAAACCCATATGGCTCCATAGACAAGTACTAACAGATTTAAAAATGAAAAGGAGAAGCATTTCCACTAGTAAAGAACCACCTCACAGAAAAATGCAAGGGAAAGGAAGGGAAGGCAAGGGAAGGGAAAGCAAGGCAAGGCAAGCATAAAAGAAAATGGAAAGGAAAAAAAGGAAAGGAAATGCTGTATTGGTAAATAATCAGTTGTCAAAATTTCCCACATATTCTACAAATAATTTACTGTAATTCATGTCTGCTTAGTCACTTAGACCCCTCCAAATCTTCTGACTATACTTAAAGTAATTGAGAAAACAAACAAACCCAGACCTATCTAGAACATAAAGATATAACTAGATTTCTGGTAAATCTTTTCTTGTATCACAGTCACACACTGAATTTTTCTACTGTTGGAGGCATTTTACTTCTTATAATGGTAGTGTCCATCATACAAAAGGAGTATGTTTGATGCATTTTGGATGGTATTAATCTCTGCTAACACTAATATCAATATCTGAGCTAAAACCCCAGGATCTTTTCCATAGTCAGTGATGGAAATAAACATTTTCAGATACTTACACTAGAACTACCCTTAGAATTACATCTGATTTTATTTTGGAGGAAACTAGCAATTTTATTCCAGAACAGTATACAAGAGCAAGCTCACATTTATATGTTTAATCAGAGGAACAGGATCTGTGATGGCACATTATTTGACAGTATAGACAGTATGGCAACTCAGCTAAATTTAGGGGTTTATGGCAATAATATAATACAGAAAAAGCTGAATTTCACCCCTTAGATTTCCTTTTGTCTCACTAACCTTTGTCTAGTCTTTGGTGTAAGAGTGGAAACCTGTGGAAATCATCTGGTTCATTTTGTTTAGGAAAAGCTATCAGGGATTGCCATAAAACTGACCACAGTCATCCCAGGCAATTGCTATAGAGAAGCACTGAGACGGGCAGTGAGTGGTGTCATTGCTATCCCCCATCTGTAAATTGCTCCTAAATCCCACCACTGTCATCAGCCCAGTAGGATGTACAGTTTGTGCCTTCTAACTCCAGAGTCTGTGAAGATTTTGGTATGGCTACGGTTCCTCCCTCATCATTTGTGACACATATTAAATTGTGAAACCATAGAACAATTTAGGTTGGCAGGGACCATAAGCCACCTGATCAAATGAGGGAAAACTTCTACTTTAAATTAAGTTTCTCCAGGTATTGTCAGCAGAGTTCTGAAAATCTCCGAGCAAGGAGACTTCAGAATCTCTGGGGGAAAGTTGTCCCCGTGTCTGACCACCCTGTGTTTTTGTCGTTGTTATTTTCTTAATAGCAAGACAAAATTTTCCTTGATGTAACTTGCATTCATTCTTCTCATCTTTTTGCTGTGCATCATTAGGAAAAACTTGGTTAGGTGTTCTCTATAAACACACATTCAATAGTGGAAGACAATGTTAATTTGACCCCTTAGCTATCTGTTCTCTGAACTGAACAAAGCCCTCTCACTCAGCCTTTCCTTGTAATACTATGTACTCCAGCCACTCCACAATCTGGTGGCTCTCGAGTTGCTTGCTCCAGTTTGTCAATGTCTTTCTTGTACTGGGGAGCACCAAAACTGGAAGAAATACTCCATAACAACCATATGGTGTAATAATCACTTCTTTTAAACTGCTGGCCATGCTTTAACAGTGAAGCTGAGGAAGAAGTTGGCCATCTATGCTGTGTTTAGAGGGAATAATTGGACTAGACAACCTCATGAGGTCCCTTCTAACCTTGAGTATTCTATAATTCTGCAATTTAAAATGTATATCAAATGATGTGAGGAGGCAGAAACCCATATCTCATTGGACTGAGGACAGCATTGCATTCAGGACCAAATAATTTTATTGTTATTATTTAGTTCTCCAAATGTTAACGATATAAACAAAACAAGGTAATCCTTGTAATACCCTTTCCCAATATGTCTCTATGAGTAACTCAAAAAAGAACACAAAATTGAATGGATATACACAGCTGCTCACTTCTGAAGTTTATGAGAGTTAAGCTCTTTTAGCAATGATAATTGATAATACTTTAATATTGATCTTTACAACATAAAATGGATAACAGTTGCATAAAAAGAGTAATACATGTAAGTCAGATATGAGACGTCTGTAATATTGTGCTCTGATAACCTATTATTTCTTTAGTTTTGAATGATAATTGCTTTTTAAATACTGCTCATAGGTTTTTTTTTATTCTTATTTGCTAAAATATTTTAGATTATCATAAATATTATTTTCAGAAACTGCTGAGTGCCCTCAAAAATACGTTTCTAGTTCAGAAATGTAGAGATAGTAGCAAGAAACAAAATGCTGCTACTACCCCTTACCAAGGAAGAAACATATACTTATAAAACCCACTTTTAAACAAAAATTCTGAATTACATTTTTGGTATAATTTTCATTCAGCCTCTTGCTCCATCCAATTACTATGAATACTAAAGTCTTGTAATACCATTGACTGAAAAAATCAGCTTTATTCATCTGGAACTGAGTGTTTTCTTCCCTGAATGATAAGATAATCAAGCAATTTGATACAGAACAGTAAGTCAAGGAGAGGAAAGGGTCAAGAATAGCAATCATTTCAAAGGCAGTCCTTGTTTTTGTTATTTCAAGAACATATAATCAATACTGAAGAGTGAAAGGGGCATTTTTTGTGGTAAAAGGAGGCAAATACTTCATAGTGTTAGACATGGATTTTCATTGCATGTTTCCTTCATTTTATGTTTTAGTTTTTCCTTCTTACTTTACCTGCAGGTTGTAATATAAGACATTTAGGAGAAGGAAAGTTATTAAAAAAATATTCTGAGTGTATGGCAAGCATGGTATAGGGAGGGGTGGCGGGTGGGGAAGAGTATTTTGTGCACTATAATAATCTACCTAGTAAATTGGAGGAAAAACTGCCAGAATGCTAAATTAAACATTAAAGATACAATAAGATAATCTAGAACTCTGTAGTAATAGTGGTGATGAATTCACAGGAAAGACATAGTTTATTTACAGGTAAACTATACAAATATGAACTGTGAGCATTTTGTGGAAAATGAATGTATTAAAGGAAATGGTGCATGTTATGAAAAGGAAGGCACTTTAGGGACTTGTCCTGAAGCCAGAAGTCAACAGATTTTGATGTCGTCACCAGTGGGAACAAATTCAAGCCTTTACAGCCTGATCTAAACACCCCTGAACCAAAGGAGAAACTTTCCATTGACTTTGATTTACTTAGAATATCCAGGAGTAAAAAGGAGAGACTTTCAAAAGCATGAAGGGCAGTTAGGCACCCAACTCCCACTGAATACCAATAGCATGCATGCTGTCTCTAACTTTGGAATTGTTCCTTTAAAACAGAATTTTAAATATTTCCCTATTGTTTAGCAAAAACATTTATTATAGGAATGGTTACATAACTTCCCAAAATCCGTGGCCATTCTATAAGAGGATTATGTGTGGGTACTAAGTGAAAAAAAAATTTTTTTCATGTTAACACAATTATTCCGAATTCTTAAAGCATATAGACAGCAAAATTAGCTTTCTTTGCACGGGAGGGATAAATGGTTTTGGGTTTAATATAAAGGTATACACGTATTTGCGCTATATAGGGACACTATCTCATTCTGTGAGTTATAGCTGCAGGACCAGGTCTAGCATATTTATTTGTAGGATTTTACATTCAGAAAAAGTCATAGAAGCCCCTGAAACCATAACAACCTCTGCATCACACTCATTGCATATTACCTTCAAGTCACAGACTATTATGTTGAAGATACTCATAGACATGACAGTGTCTGTACTTTAGTCCTTAAAAGCAAAATGGTTTTGCCTAGTATTTTCAAATTTTCAGTAATATTTTCTCTACACAATTTGATTATTCCTTTTTCCTATTTTATGGTCTTAAAACCAATAAACATTCACATCAAAGAAAGATCAGTTATTAAGTGAAATAGAAGGGTTGAAAGAGGCTGAAATAGATTTACAAAAAAGTTCATGAAAATTGGGTGCTGAGTATAACTCAGTGTTTTTTTGTCATGCTCCTACACTCTTTGGAAGAATTATAAAGCCATTTCTAGGTTTAAGACCCCTAGATGCATGCCTGTATATTTTGGTGTAAATAGAGCTGTGTGTTTCCCATGACTCTGAAGTTCAACACTCCCTAAAAATTTGTTTTCCATGATCCTAAATTTTTATTTTTTTATTGTATTTCTATCCTCCATGGTTTCAAGAGATATAACCTCAAACACATGAAGACACTGTAAACTGATGAACTGTCTTCTGCCTGAGGCAAGTAGAAAAACAGAATAAAGCCTCTGAGATGTATGAATTGCTCCATTCATCTCACTCTGAACCTCCAAGACTCCTTATTTCCAAGGAAATAGAACTTGCCACTTTTTTCCAAGGATATTATTGTTTCCAAAGATGAACTTCAATGATACTGCTGTGAAATCAGCCATATATACATACATACATATGATATATATATAAAATAAAAATCTATCTATATAGGTTTATTATTTCCTGTGTTTCTGGTATGAGGTCACAGATTCTTTGGCTTTCCTAGTTTTTGTGTGTAGCAGAAAATGTAGAGTATTACTGAAAGATAACTGGGGCTTGACCTTCAAGGAGAACTAAGGATAAATAGTGAAAAAATTCTAAGCTATTAAAAACAAACAAAAAAAGAAAACTGAAGCTTTTTTCTGTGAAGCTGGGAAAATGGGGAAAATAGGCATGGCCTCCCATACTTTATCTTAATTTCTGTGAAATAATGGCATTGAATATGAAAGTTTTTTAAAAAATAAATTTACAGAATCTTGGAGCCTAAATTAAGTGAGATGAATCCAACATTTCCAGTTCTGTGTGCTATACATACTTACATTTAATTACTATACGTCTTTAAAATTCTCGCTGTCAAATATAACTATGCACTAATTTCATGCTAATTAGCATTATAACCTAAGATTTATAGTTGTGTGTTGTTTTCATTGGGGTTAGGAATTTGGACTAAATTCAATGTACTAATGTGAAATTACAAAAAAAGGTTTCAGAATCCTTTTATAAAATTTGTATAAGCTCTTGCTGCAAAATCTGTACCCTTTTGTTGCCACAGAGCCCAGTGTTGAAGATGGTCTTACTTTGAGTGCAGAGATGGGCTAGGTGGCCTTCAGATGTCCCTCCCAACCTATATGATTCTATGATTTCTTGATTCTGATCATAAGTAATGTGCACACTGCAGAAAAAGTTTTCTACTTAGTATAACATACTTTTTTTTTTTTTTTTTTTTCCTGCATTGGCCAAAGCTGTCAAAGGTGTTCCATATTTTCCATATCCACATTATCCATACCCATATCCATTATCCATATTCTTCTTTTTGTGAATCTTTTAATGCCAGCTCTTACTGCTACTATGCCTTTTTCAAGTATTTATCAAATGGTTGAGCTAAATGACATTCAGTTATTTACTGTGTGTTGGTCAATTTTATTGCCTTTAGATAGGTGCCTGAAAATGAAATAAAAAGTAACAAAGAAATGCCTCAGTAAATAGTGAAGAGTCTTGCAAATACTGCTAGCTTTGTCTTTTTTATATGAGAATAAGAGTATTTTCTAATGAAAGACAGCAATTACTTCACATTTTTGCTGATATGATTTTGCTCCTTTGCACTGATGTTCATGGTTGGATGCTTCTTTTAGCATTGTCCACATCTGTTCTCTTCTATCCTTGAAGCCAAAAGTGGATTTCTGCTCCACCTTTATAAAGCAGAACCAGAGCCGAATTCCTAAGATTACATCCAGAACTAAACTCAAAATCTAGATTTCAGCTTAGATTTCTTTGCCTCAGAACAAATTTTGTTATGAAAAGTTATATCTCCTACACAGATTCAAAGCCTATTCAGATGTTACTTGAAAATGTAATTCAGTATATTATTGTCCACCCCATAAGATCTGCCATACAATTTAATTTCCTTTAGCTTATGGAAAGAAAGAAAGAAAAAAAAAAAAAAAACAAACAAAAAAAACCCACAAAAAACTACAACCAAAAGCAAACAGTTATGTTACTGCAAAAACACACTGAATGACTATGAAGTAGAGGATGACTGGAGCCCCTAAGCAATTCTTTTAAGGATGAAATTTATTCTTTTGCCTATCATATTAAACTAATTCACATTTACATTTACAGGTGTAGTAACAAAGTATATAGTTCCTGGAGTATACTGGGAAGTTAAGGCACAAATAAAAGAAGACACTTAGAAAATAACTAAGGTGGAAATCAATGACAGCCGGATTAGAACTGTTTTTCAAGACAGAGGAGTTTCTGGAGTTCAAAAAAAAAGACAAAAAAAAAAAAAAAAAACCAAAAAAAAACAAAAAAAACATATGAAACTCTTCCAAGAGATAAGATGAAGATTTGTAGACATGAAGAATTACGGAAAAATGAAAAATTAGGAAAAAATATTGAGGGAGAAAAGGATGGCACTAGGCAAGAAGAGGTGAGACTTCAAGAATTAAAACTAGGTAAAGGAAACAGAAAGTCATGTGGAACATTTGACTGTAATTGAATTAGTCAATTCTATAGAAAATAGTATTGTTTTAAAATATAATGTGAATACAACAAATGAAATTTAGCTTCAGCTTGACGGCACCTAAATTTAGGGGTCTAAATGCAAGTACCTACATGTTAACTTGCCTAAATTTCTATTATCATTATACTCAATGGAGACTCAATTCAGGTGAAATGAGTGTGTCACACATGACACTCTAGTTGTGCACACTGGACATGCTTGCTGTTGTACATGACCTAGAGATTCCTATCTGGTCTCCGTCTACCACATAAACATAGGTCTTTTATAGGTCCTCTGTCATATCTGCAAGCCCCTGAAGATGACTCAGACGTCCTAAGTTACCTGAAACGGCACTTCTTGCCTATGTGAGGGCTGGTGAACTGAGAGGTAGTTAGCTGACTCCATGTACATATCTACAGTAAGCTGCGTAGATGTACAGATTTCCTTTACTGTCTTGACTATATAATTAACCGTCCTGGGAGTTTTGATACCTAGTCCACATGTAGGAAGAAAAATTTAGGTCTCTTAATCTAAAGCTAAATCCAACCAGATTGCTGGAAGTGTAGTTAGCACACAATGCAGAAGATAGAAACGAAAGGCTTTTGAACTGTAGCATGGGAAACAAACAAACAGCATGCCACTGAGTGACAAACTCATTCCAGTTAGCTCTTAATGAGATTAATTTTTAAGCACAATGAAGAATATGTGAAAGCAAAGTTTTTGACAAACATCTCCTTGATTTCCCATAATGTGAACACAGTGAAAAAAAAAGGAGTGCTGAAACAGATTCTTTTTAAACAGTTTTTTTCATTCTACAAACAGTATGTGATAGTTTAATCAGACTCTTAAAGTGAAAAAGTGTAACTGCTTTTCATGTTGGTCACCTGTGGAGTGCATTAGCAGGAAGAATAGTGATTTTAGTGCAGTGGGTGTTCCTTGTGTAGGACTCCAGCTGCTGTGAAAGCTTAAGCCAGAAAAGCTATCCTGAAACTGGATTGCTTGATGACAGACTGTCAGAATGTATTAAGGTTCTTAAGATAACAAGAAATGCTATGTGATAGGTAAAATTGCCTTGTGTTTCTAACTTACTGTGTCATTTTGAATGTTGTGATAGGAGTTGCCTAATATCACTGTGATGTGCTTGATTCTGAAAATTGACTTATTAATTGCAGTACTGACATTCTGTATCATGGGCAAGCTCGTTTTCTTCTCTTAGTTTTCCAGTTCTGCCTTAGCAAAAAGATATTATTCCCATTCTTCTTGGATTAGCCCAACATTAGTCAAAAGTAATATAAACGCTCAGTTATTTTCAGATTCAATTAAGAGATTAGCATCATAAGTACCCAGTAACCACCTACATCTTTTGTTTTCCTTTCTTCTCAACTATTTTTCCCCACTCCTTCTCAGTTTTCCTGAATTTACTTGCATGCAAACATATTGCTAAGAAATACATATTATTATTCTTGCCCATCACACAAAATATATAATATCAGGAAAACCTGTTCTCTTATGAGAAAATTTCTCTTGTTTAAAAAGTGTACTTTGAAATTCATCAGGTTGAAGCGGCTGCCCCAAGGGCAACCTTAATTAAAGCCAACAGAGAGGAAAAATTAAGCAGTGAAAAGTTCTTAGCTGATGCTCATAGAACTTCAAATTAAAATCAGAAATAATAAGGGTAGGAGACTTTAAGGATAATTTCATGAGTGTTTTATTACTCCATCCACCACATACTCCACCTTTCTGTACACTTCTTTAAGAAATCTGGTTTAGATAGATAGTTTTCTTGTTTCTGATTAAAGTTTCCTTGCTGTCTTTCAGGTATATGCTCTTCCTTCATTTGTTATTTAGCCCCATGAGTACTGCCAACCTTTTTCTACAATACTAAAGTATCTCAGTCAGAAGAGTTGTCCCTCAGAGTATGAGCTGAATCTGGAGTACAGTTATTTAACTATATTAGTAAATGACAGAGAGTTACGGAGAAAATTGTTTCATTAAACATTATTAATGTTAGCTGACTTCATGGCTCTATTTTCTTCTAAGTAAGAATGCTGCTGCTTCTCAGCAGCATGGTGCAAGACATACCGTATCCCTTGATCACAAGGAAAAGTTTGCTTCACAGCCCGTTTTTACTTTGCAATCTAGATATTGTTAGGCTTGCCCTACAGTCAAGGAATAGAAACATGAGTATACAGGAGTGGGTGTGGTCCTATGGAGTTAAGCAATTTCTGGGGATGGGGAAATTTTTTTCTGTCTTGGGGGAACCTAAAGGATGCAACCTAAATTCTTAAACAACTCATTAAAGAGCTTAATTGGTTGACAGCCAGCTGAATATGAGTCAGCAGTATGCCCACGTGGCCAAGAAGGCCAATAGCATCTTGGCTATTGCATCAGAAATAGTGTGACCTGCAGGACTAGGGAAGTGATTGTCCCCCTGTACTTGGCACTGGTGAGGCTGCACCTCGAATACTGTGTTCACTTTTGGGCCCCTCACTACAAGAAAGACATTGAGGTGCTGGAACGTGTCCAAAGAAGGGCAACAAAGCTGGTGAAGGGACTAGAGAACAAGTCTTATGAGGAGCGGCTGAGGGAGCTGGGGTTGTTTAGTTTGGAGAAGAGGAGGCTGAGGGGAGACCTTCTTGCTCTCTCCAACTACCTGAAAGGAGGTTGTAATGAGGTGGGTGTCAGTCTCTTCTCCCAAGTAGCAAGCGATAGGACAAGAGGAAATGGCCTCAAGTTGAGCCAGGGGAGGTTTAGGTTGGATATTAGGAAAAACTTCTTCATCGAAAGGGTAGTCAGGCATTGGAACAGGCTGCCCAGGGAAGTAGTTGAGTCCCCATCCCTGGAGGTATTTAAAAGACGGGTAGACGTGGTGCTTGAGGACATAGTTTAGTGGTGGACTTGGCAGTGCTAGGTTAACGGTTGGCCTTGATGATCTTAAAGCTCTTTTCCAACCTAAACAATTCTATGGTTCTATGATTTTATGATTAAAATAAGGTAGAATGAGTTTAGACTATCTTGACTCCACCTGATTACTAATCAGCCCCTTGTCTTGAGTTTAATCAAGCTCTCTTTAGAAATACTAACTCCACATTGACACTGTCAACTCTTTTCTTAACTCAAAATGGAGTTGTTTGGGTTTTTTGTTTGTTTTTTTGTTTTCTTCTGTTTTGTTTTGGGCGGAGTGTTGTTCCTTTGGTTTTGGGGTTACTTTTTTGTTGCTGTGGTTTGGTTTGGTTTTTAGTATACCTAGAATACTATGATGGCTAGGAGTTTGGGCTGAGATTTACATTAGGACACTGACAGCTGAATCTCATGTAGTGTCTTTGTGTCCATCCATAAAATACATATTAAAACTGGCATCATCATCATAATTATTTCCTTTTACTAAAAGAAAATGACCATGTGGTCACTGTAGATACCTAAGCAGTTATACTAAACTTTAGTTACTTAGACTAATTTACCTGAAGGATTGTTGTTCCATCGTGTCCTCCCTCACTTGATCCCTCCCTTCCTGCCTCTTTCTTTCCTGCCTTCTTACCCTTCTGCCCTCCTTCCTATTACAGCAATCTATTATGCAGGCTTTAAAATAATTAATGGTAATTATAAAGGCATGTAGTCTAGTTCACCAGCAAGAGGAGATTAACATTTGAATATAATGCTCTTTGGGTATGGGGTTAAAGAAACTTATGGAAGTAATGGCATTGCTCTCAGTAGACATCCCCTTTCAGAGAACAGCAAACAAAATATAAGGTCAGTGCACTCTGAAAGAAAAATACATCTTTGCCTACTACTTATAAGACTACACTGCTCTTTCTCTTTTTCCCTCTTTTTTTTTATCTTTTTTATCTTTTTTTCTTTTTCTTTCTTTTTTTCTTTTTTTTTTTTTCCCTTTTTTTTCTTTTGTAGTGTCCCTTCCTTTCCAGTAGTGATAAACAGGGGATAAGACTGGACTTCTAGAGAAAAAAAAAAAAAAAAAAAAAAGTTTCTTGCTCAGGTTAGTAAACAAAAAAAAAGGAAAATTCCCAGCTAATGTTTACTACATTTCCCTTTTTATTTATGTTTTTTTTTTTTTTTCCCCCAGCTTTTTTTTTAATTATTTTTGAAACTCTATGTGATGAGCTCTGGTATGGTGATATATTATCTCAATCAAGCAGCAATTATCAATCATAAAAAGACCTATGCTGGTTTACTTTAGCCCCAATCGATGTAAGAAATATATCCCTATAAAAAAACCCAACACTTTTGTATCAATGTTTACATGAAATTCACACTTCTATGTATTAATGTATCCACCTAACACAGGGATCCCAATGCATCCTTTTCTTTATGAAATGGAAATGCTTTAGACAAATAAAGAAAATCTTTATTAATAAAACTATCAGAATCAATCTACCACTGTTTTGAAATTTGGCTTTTAGTACATAAAGTTTGTCCATATAGATTGAGTTTTAGTCCAAACCGTTCAAACTGTTTTCTGAACTGAAGCTGTTATCATTGTTTCAGTGAAAGGTTTGCTCCAATAGCTTTTCAGGGTGGAGGAGTGAAAAAGGACAGCTCCTACAGGCATAAGAACTGATGGTGCAGAAAAGGTTGCATCCAGCAGCAACGGAAACAGCTGCCGCCTGCTTGGGTTAAGGGACTTTTTTACAAACATGACAGGGACAACCTCCATTTACTACAATTAAATGTTCCAGTCTGGCCCTAATAAAACTCAGGATTCAGACCAATAAGCATATTTAAAATTCAAATACATACAATTACAATTAGACTGTCAGTAATTTTGGAACTTCTTTCACAATTTCATGCTGCAGCTAAAATGGTGACAGCATATAAGAATAATTATAGAGGCTTCTGTCTCAGAGATTTGAGTAAAACTACTGCAGGAAAAGCCAGTGGCCTTTTGCATACTCCACATGTGTCTGTGGAGATTTTGCAATGCATATCTAAGACTTCCACACAGACAAACACGCTAAGCATATTGTTGCTTGATTTTGTGAAATTTTATCCAGTACTTCTTATAGATACAAGTATATTATTGAACGGTGTATGCTATAGAATCATAGAATCATAGACCCACAGAATTGTTTAGGTTGGAAAAGACCTTTAAGATCATCTAGTCAACCGTTAACCTAGCACTGCCAAGTCCACCACTAAACTATGTCCTCAAGCACCACGTCTACCCGTCTTTTAAATACCTCCAGGGATGGGGACTCAACTACTTCCCTGGGCAGCCTGTTCCAATGCCTGACTACCCTTTCGATGAAGAAGTTTTTCCTAATATCCAACCTAAACCTGCCCTGGCTCAACTTGAGGCCATTTCCTCTTGTCCTATCGCTTGCTACTTGGGAGAAGAGACTGACACCCACCTCATTACAACCTCCTTTCAGGTAGTTGTAGAGAGCGATAAGGAACACAGTATTCGAGGTGCAGCCTCACCAGTGCCAAGTACAGGGGGACAATCACTTCCCTAGTCCTGCTGGCCACACTATTTCTGATGCAATAGCCAAGATGCTATTGGCCTTCTTGGCCACGTGGGCACGCTGCTGACTCATATTCAGCTGGCTATTGACCAACACTCCCACATCCTCTTCTACCAGGCAGCCTTCCAGCCACTCTTCCCCAAGCCTGTAGCGTTGCATGGCGTTGTGGTGACCCAAGTGCAGGACCCGGCACTTAGCCTTGTTGTACCTCTACAGTTGGCCTCAGCCCATCAATCCAGCCTGTCCAGAGCCCTCTGTAGAGCCTTCCTACCCTCCAGCAGATCAACACTGCCACCCAACTTGGTGTGATCTGCAAACTTACTGAGGGTGAACTCAATCCCCTCCTCCCAATCATTGATAAAGGTATTAAACAGAACTGGCCCCAACACTGAGCCCTGGCGAACAACACTTGTGACTGGCCACCAACTGGATTTAACTCCATTCACCACCACTCTTTGGGTCTGGCCATCTAGACAGTTTCCTACCCAGTGAAGAGTACGCTCGTCCAAGCTGCGTGCAGCCAGTTTCTCCAGGAGAATGCTGTGGGAAACCGTGTCAAAGGCCTCACTAAAGTCCAAGTAGACAACATGCACAGCTTTTCCCTCATCCACTAAGCAGGTCACCTTGTCATAGAAGGAGACCAGGTTAGTCAAGTAGGACCTGCCTTTCATAAATCCCTGCTGACTGGGCCTGATACCCTGGTTGTCCTGTACGTGCCACGTGATCTGCTCCGTAACCTTCCCTGGCACCAAGATCAGACTGAAAGGCCTGTAGTTCACCAGACCCTTCTCCTTGCCCTTTTTGTAGATGGGCATCATATTTGCTAACTTCCAGTCCACTGGGACCTCCCCAGTTAGCCAGGACTGATGATAAATGATTGAAAGTGTCTTGGTGAGTACTTCCACCAGCTCCCTCAGAACCCTTGGGTGGATCCCATCCGGCCCCATAGACTTGTGTGTGTCTGTGTAGTGTAGCAGGTCGCTAACCATTTCCCCTTGGATTACGGGGGCTTCATTCTGCTCCCCGTCCCTATCTTCCAGCTCAGGGAACTGGGTACCCTGAGAACAACTGGTCTTACTATTAAGGAGTGAGGCAAAGAAGGCATTAAGTACCTCAACCTTTTCCTCTTTCTTTGCCACTATGTTTCCCCCAACCCTTTGCCCTCCTTTTGTTGGTAATGTATTTTTAGAAGCATTTTTTGTTGTCTTTTACGACAGTAGCCAGATTAAGTTCTAATTGGGCTTTGGGCCTTCTAATCTTCTCCCTGCATAACCTCATGACATCCTTGTAGTTTTCCTGAGTTGTCTGTCCCTTCTTCCAAAGGTCACAAACTGCACTTTTTTTCCCAAGTTGCAGCCAAACGTCTCTGTTCAGCCAGGCCAGTCTTCTTCCCCGCCAGCTCGTCTTTTGGCACATGGGGAAAGACTGCTCCTGCGCCTTTAAGATTTCCTTCTTGATGAATGTCCATCCTTCCTGGACTGCTTTGCCCTTCAGGACTGCCTCCCAAGGGACTCTGTCAATCATGCTCCTAAACAGGCCAAAGTCTGCCCTCCAGAAGTCCAAGGTAGCACTTCTGTTGACCGTCCTCCTTACTTCTCCAAGAACCGAAAACTATCATTTCGTGATCTTTACGCCCAAGATGGCCTCCAACTGTGACATCACCTACAAGTCCTTCTCTGTTCGCAAACAACAGGTCCAGTGGGGCGCCTTTCCTAGTTGGCTCACTCACCAGCTGTCTCAGGAAGTTATCTTCCACACACTCCATGAACTTCCTAGACTGTTTCCTCTCCACCGTATTATATTTGCAGCAGACATCTGGCAAGTTGAAGTCTCGCACAAGAACAAGGGCTAGCGATCATGAGACTTCTCCTAGCTGCTTATAGAATATTTCATCTGCCCCTTCATCCTGGTCTATAACAAATTCCAACCCTGATGTCTGCCTTGTTGGCCTTCCCCCTGATTCTTACTCATAAATACTCAACTCTATCATCACCATCATTAAGCTCCAGACAATCAAAACACTCCCTAATGTACAAAGCTACCGCACCACCTCTCCTTCCTTACCTATCCTTTCTGAAGAGTTTATAGCTGTCCATTGCAGCGCTCCAGTTGTGCGAGTCATCCCACCATGTTTCTGTGATGGCAACTATATCATAGTTTTCCTGCTGCACAATGGCTTCCAACTCCTGTTTGTTGCCCATGCTGCAGGCATTGGTGTAGACACACTTCAGTTGGGCTATTGATCCTGCCACCTTTTTGGGGAGAGAAGGTCTATTTCCTACATGACCATTCTCAGGTGCTTCTGTGGTTTCTAACACATCAATAACCATTGAGTCTTTGCTACCACATGGATCTCCATCCCCTACCTCCACTGAGATGGCAGACCGAAGGACCTTGCTAGCACACTATCCCTCAAACATTGGTGTGTTGCCCCCAGGCTTATCTCTAGTCAGCCTGGTTTTATCCCTTTCCCCCTTCCAATCTAGTTTAAAGCTCTTTCAGTGAGCCCTGCTAACTCCTGTCCAAGGATCCTTTTCCCCCTTTGAGACCATCTGTGTACCCTGTCTATTACCAGCATGCCTGGTGTCATGTAGACTGACGCATGATCAAAATACCCAAAATTCTGCCAGTGACACCAGGCTCGGAGCCAGATATTGATCTGCTGGCTCTTCCTGTTTCTTACCTCATCATTCCCTGCAACGGGAAGGATAGAAGAGAACACTACTTGTGCTTCTGATCCCTTAACCAGTCATCCCAAGGCCCTGAAGGCTCTCTTGATTGCCCTCAGACTTCTTGTTGCAACTCCATTGCTGTCTACCTGAAAAATCAATAATGGATAATAATCTGAGGGCTGTACCAGGGTAGGAAGTATTCTCTTCACATCTTTAACCCAGGCCCCAGGGAAGTAGCAGACTTCCCTAAGAAGTGGGTCCAGTCTGCATATTGGGCCTTCTTTTCCCTTCAGAAATGAGTCTCCTATGGCAATGACCCATCTTTTTTTCTTTATGGAAGCAGTTTTGATGCAGGCAGGGCGTAGGCCTACTTAATCTTGGCAATCCCTCCAAGCTGGATGAACCATTGTCCTTGTTACTGTTTGGTCCCACTTGCAGAGCCTCATACCTATAATGCAAGGGCACCTGGGAAGGTGGGGTAGTCACTGAGGAGCTGTGCCTGCTGTGCTGTGCAGGAACTTAAAGAACACAGAGAACCTAGAGAGAACACAAATTAATGCAGTTTCTCAAAGAAATTTTACTTAAACACAATAAAAATAACTTTTAACAGAATTCTTTGACACTGTCTCCCATAAGATCCTCATGACAAGTTGTTGCTGTGTGGACTGGCTAAACAGACAATGAGGTGGGTTGAAAACTGGCCGAATGGCCAGGCCCAGAGGGTGGTGATCAGTGGCATGAAGTCTCATTGGAGGCCTAGGTGTCAGTACTGCGGTCAGGACTGTGTAACATCGTCATTAATGAACAGGATAATGGGTCAGAATGTACTCTCTTTGGGTTTCCAGGTAACGTGAAAATCAGAGGAGTGGCTGATATACCAGATGGCTGTGCTGCCATTCAGAGGAACTGTGAAAGGTTGGAGAAATAGTCTAACAGTGGCCTTATGCAGTTCAAAAAAGGTAAATACCAAGTCCTTCTTCTGGGAAGGAATAACTCCATGCAACAGTACAGGCTTTGATCTGACCAGCTGGAAAAGATCTTTGCAGAAAAGTACCTGGGGATGAACAACAAGCTGACCATGAGTCAGCAATGCACCCCTGCAGCAAAGAAGACCACCAACAACAACCTAGACTGCATTAGAAAGACTGCTGGCAGCAGGTCAAGTGAGGTGATATTTCCCTTCTTCTCAGCACTGATGAGACACATCTGGAGTGCTCGGTCCAGTGCTGGGGCCTACAGCACAAAAGAGACATGGACATACTGGAGCAAGTCCAGCAAAGGACTACAGAGATAAATAAGGGATTTGTCATATAAGGAGAGGCTGAGAGAGCTGGGACAGTTCAGCATGAAGAGGAGAAGGCTCAGGGAGATCCTATCAACAAGGATAAATACCTGAGGGGAAACTAAAGAAGGTGTTCTTCTCATTCACATCTAGTGACAGGATGAGAAGCAATGGGCACAAATTGAAATACAGAAAAACTCACTCTTAAAAAGAAAAAAAAATAATGTGATGGCCCAACACTGGAATAGCCAGAGAACCTGTGGAGTCTCAATCCCTGGAAATATTCAAAATCTGACTGGAGATGGTCTGGAGGAACCTGCTCTGTCTGGCCCTGCCTTGAGAAGGCAGCTTGGAGTAGACAACTTTCAGAGATGCTTTCCAACCTCAGCCATCTTGTGTATCATTGCTGTCCAATACTCCTATCTCCTGGTCTGAATTTTATATGTGTTATGTTGAAAAAATCCTAAATGTTTTGTATTCTTAATTACAAAAATTCTGTTGTGTATATCTAATTTGTCCATACTGAAAGAGGTTTAGAGGTTATAGAAGGGTACCAACTTAAGTATGAGTCAACAGTGTCTTTTCGGTATAAATAAGAGAAGTTGCATACTTGGCTACTTTAACAGGAAAGTATGGGAGAAAAGGGGAAATTATTATTCTCCTCTACATGGTGCTATGGAGACCACATTTAGAGTGCTGCGTGCTTTTGGGTTAGTCCAGTTGAAGATGGTTGTGGAGAAGATCCAACTGCTGTCAAAATGGTGAAGGCACACTACATGCCCTGTGAAGAGAGATTAAAGGAGGTAGACTTGTTTACTCTAGTGATGAGAAGAATAAGGGGCAATCTAAATGTTTCTCACAACTATTTTAATGGCAGCTTACAAAGATGATGGAGTCAGCTCTTCTCTGTAGTACCAGATGATAAAAAAAGGGGCAGATGACACAAATTTGCTTGCAACTTTACAAGACTTGTCACCATGGTTGAAACATGATACTAATGATAATGACTATGAGAAATATTTCCAAGTGTGCACAGAAAAGTAAGTATAAATATTGAAGTCATGGAGTTATGCAAGTGATAATGAACTTCTCCATTTTAGGCTTCCAAATTAGAAAACTCCCAATATATCTAAGGAAAACACATTGATCCTCATCTTTATGGATATTTAAGATTATGGTAATTCCTAAACTTTGGGTGAAATGGCTGAAGAGTTTTTCTCTTAAATATTTAATGAGAAGATGGGGCATCAAAAAAGTGAGAATGAGTTCAAGTTTCTGCCAGAAGAATCAACAGATAAATATTTGTGGCCTGAATATTATAGTACATGCAAGTAATTTCAGCTAGAATGTTCAGATTTGGTCTTTAGAGAACTCACAGCTGATTTCCTACAGTTTAGAACATCATAAACATATGCACTACATATTTATGAAAGTAACACAACAGTAGTGAGATGAAACTGCAGAAACATTTGCACCAACACATCCATTTATATTTTTGATGACAATTAAAACCTTGCTGTTAGAGATTACACAAGAAACTCCAAGGGAAATATTTTTTTTCATAAATTTCAGTATGGCAGGCAGTTTGTCAAGAGGACAATCCAGAAAGGATTTTTGAATGATAGAGGGCTGCATCAATTTACAGTTTTGTGATTTTTTTGATCAACTGATAAGACACAGAGCATACAGGTTTCATTGAGAACAATAACATGGGATGATATAGAATTCAAATTTGGACAACTATTCAGATACACCAGATCATTACTGAACAAAGTTTTCTATGTCTACAGTTTATAGTAAGTGAAACATATGTTATGTAAACTTGAAATTACTATACGGACTGTTTTGTATATATACACGTAGATGTCTCTTCTTACTGAAGATTCTTGACTGCAACAGACTGATCCTGCTGTGAGCAAAACAAAAATGCTGTTTCTTCCTCCTTCACTGTTACTATTGCACCTAATCTGATATACGGCAGCAGGTCACCAGTCAAAGGCTATATTACTGCAGGCAATGAAGACAATACCTGACATCACTGTTCAAGCTTCACTGAGCTCGCTATGCAGTGTGTACAATTTTTAACTGAAAGGGATATTTCATATTAAGGATCTTATGACAACATAGAGATCTTTGTAATCTCAGTTGTCTTATGATGAGGTAAACCACATGGAACAACTTGTAAGGAGGCTCAATGTTGTTCCCAGATAGAAGACTGCTAATTTGAAACCTAGGCTATAAATGAACACCAATCCAAATACCAACATGTCTAATGCTTCTGCATGGAGTTTTGGTACAAGATAAAAAGCTCTCATTCCGATTCTGAGTTACCTTATTTTGAATAGTCTTCATGCAGCTCCCACTGGGTCACACGGACCTGAACAAGCTCATAATGGACTGTTGTTAGACCATGTGGACTTTGGTTAGACCAGGATTATTCTTTGCTTTTTCAAATAGCACTACACAGTCTTTTCATAGTAGTGACTAAGAGAAACACGATGTTTTAAAAATGTGACTGTATTTTGCCAGAAGATGTATAAAGAGAGAAATTTGTCCCCAAAAATTTATAATATTAAATCAATTGTGACTATGCATTGCTAGGTGAACAATTAACTTAAGAATTACTCAGACCACTCATGATATCAAGTATGATTTCATCCCAAGAGTCACCTAAAAATTATCAGTGCATCCATTTTGAAGTCCAGTGCTCTTTAGGCTCTTAAGGTGATGGTCTGTCTCATGTTTATAAAACATAGGTGGGATCTATGAAGTGATTATCTAGTACAGTTCAGAGATGAGTAGAAGAGAACCTGATCTCTGCTTAAATACATACATTTATTGTGCTTTGATCACCCTTTGGGCTAACTCACTAAAGGGTTCACCTCCTGCTTGGGAGAGTTCAAAAAGTGAATACTGGTTTCTCCTACATCTGAACTCCAGTTACTGTATAGGCAGCAATACAAATATTATAGGGCTACAGACCAAGCAAGTAAAAAGAAATGTGACATGACATGTGAGTACTCATCTGGGAAAAAGAAATACTGGATCTCTGATCCTGATTGTGGTGCTGCAGCTATTTCATTAACTTATTGGATACAAAACAGAAAGAGATGAAATGTGTATTTCCATGTTTTTCATGTAACTTTAAGAAAGTGCAATACATGGTACCTAGAACAAATGTAATCAATTGATAAATTAATCTTCGTGCCTTCAGCTGGACCATTATTAATTTCCACCTAAACATTTGCCTTAGAGAGGCAAATACTTGGTTTCATACGGAAAAAAAGAAAACCCCTGTACCTTGTTGCCGAGGTCACTAGAACATATCAGGTTATTCATGCCAGCCATTAGTTCTTTGTAATGTAAATAGTAAGGTCTTCTGGGAAAGGTCTTCTGGGATTCTAATAAGAGCAGACTGCAAAGGCAGCATTAGTGAATTCTGCTTTGAGAGTAAACAGGCCAAGCTTGGCTACTTGAAATGTTAAATTATCCAGTGAGATTTAATGCAAATTATCATCTTTCTATTCTTTTCATAGATATGTTCTTGTGTCCAGTAAATACATGCTTAAACTGGAAGAATTTAATGCAGAGAACTGATCCAATTCAAAAGATGAGAATCTAGAAAATAATTTATTTCATATCAGACTGCCATTCTGTTTTGCTGATCTAGAATATGTAGGTCCTTGTTTTATGAATAGACTGAAAAATAATATTCATTCAAGAAATTTCATCTGAGTTCTCTCAACCAGACTTAAATCTCCATTTTTTTGTCTTCCTCCCCCATTTCTGGACTACCTTCCCTTGAACAGTTTCACATTTCTAGAAATATAGATTAATTATATGGATGATTTTTCAATAGCAGGTAAAGTTACCATGCTAAAATGCATGGCCTAAAATAACACTTGTAACTAAATTTTAATTCATATTTCTTTTATAATTTTGCCTCCAAAACTACACTGTCTGTATATCCAGTGGTTATACTGTACACTTTCATGACCATTAATCATGTTCTTCTATTCATGATGTTAGGTGTAGTGCTGATCAGTTCATTATTCCCCCCCACCTCACCCCATCTAATCACACAGGCAACTGAAATCATTTGACGCATGCTTCCAGTGGAGTAAGTGAAACTCTTAGTTTCCTTTTCAGGGGCACTTTCATATTCCACTATATTAAAATTTTTATGTATCCATGAGGAAACTAAAAAAGTAAAGCCAATGAGAATTTAAGCAGGGGCAAAGAACTTCCAAAACAACTACCTCTACCTACCCTAACCAATCATTTTTCAACTTTGCTTTTTGACTTTTGCAGAGCTCCTAGAAGTTTCTGGACACTTAGGCCAATAAATTATCTTTAAGGTCCCTTCCAACCCAAACCATTCTATGATTCTATACGAATTGAAATTTGGATGGACAGTAACTTGCTGCTGTTGGCTAGTCAGGAGCACAGTTAAACATTCAAAAATTTTATTGAAGTCCGGAGGAAAGAACAGGTGAATCTATAAAAGATGCTATGCTTTGAAACATGAACTATTCACAGACTATGACATCAGTGCCATGGAAAAAGGGAATGATTAGAACAGTTTCTCTAGAGCTCAGCATTTGTACAAGACTGGAAGCTCGAAGAAATTAATGTGATCACAATGTATTTTGATGCTCACTATTCAGTATTTCCATGCTGCAGTACTTCTAGGTAAATGTAAGAAACTGCAAGGAAAAGTATGAAAATGGTGTGGACTGGGGTCCTGAAAGTGGGAGAAATGAAGGTTGTGATTTGGAAATATCCCCAGCCCTGACTGTAATGTTTTAAAAGTTGTATGTGTCCTTCTATGTTAGCTGTACTCCTAATTCATAATTCTTTCCAGTGGTTTGCAAGGATGAAAATAGGAGGAATGTAATGTAAATCTCTAAAATAAATAGGAGAGAAGCCTACAGGAATTTCTTCCCAGGAAACTGGTATCTATTCTAAGACTACACTTGTTTTGGAAGAGTGTTTCTCTGAACTGTTTTTGATCTGACTAAATAGTATCATCCTGTACAAAAGCTGTTGTGTAGTTGATATTGCCCTCTCAGATCTGAAGTGAATGGGCATTCACCTAGGTGAATTAAAAGTTAACTTTGACCTGGTGAGGTGATTGGTGTCAGGGAATAATTTGTTAGAGAGTTTAGGATAGGTACTAATCTAAATTAATAAAAACATTTGTTACCATCCTGAGAAAGGTGGATGAAACTGAACTGTTCTTGATTATCTACAGGAGTCAGAAGGAATCCACAAAATATTTAAGATTTATTTTCTTGAACAGAGCATCTATTAATACCCTTTAATATTTTCCTAATTGGAGTTTATTTGGATTTTTTTTTTTTTAATATTTTGAGATGGTAAAAAACCCCAAACTATTCAAGCTTTCCAGAAACAATTTATCTTAAAAAAAAAGCAAAAAAAAAAAATATATAACTTGAGAGAAAAGAGGAGAAAGAAAGCATTGAGAGGCAATCTATTGTCAAGTTGACTCTTCAATACCGCTTTCTAACACATATTTGTTAATTGCCCAGCTGCACAGTCAGTGAGAGATGTTTTCTGTGAGGATATTTTCAATGACAGGTCCTATAATACTGTGTACTTGTTCACTCATAACACCATTCAGCAATTGGTTTTAAGTTATTAAAGGAAATCCAGTGTTATGAACAAAAAAAAAACCAACAACAAAAGATTCAAAATAATGGGTCATATAACATTACATTATAATGATAGTTCCTAATACCAATTATATAAAGTGAATTTTAAAATGGACTTTTCAAATGTATGTAGGTAAAGTCTATTAGGAATCCCTCATACTTTTTGTCCATAGGAAGTTAGACTGCTCAGGATTCATAGAAGTCAGTAAGTCCTTATTCAGGAGCTCTGCCCTTTCTGAGTTTTATGTAGCATTAATGAACACATCTATTTGCTGGATTATGTACTTCAAAGGTCTGTATTTTTTGAGGTGAAAAACTGGGATACAGTTTTATTAAGATACACATTTGGAATAACTATAATTATTATTATTATTATTGCAATGCTTTATTTTTCCATTTAGCATTTTGAGAGGGAGGGTACAGACACTGCATAATTACTAATCTAGATGTGGATACATGGATTTTGTTATTTCCTTATGTTTTAGAGGTACCTGTCCAACACACTTTTTAGAAAGACCCATAATCTGACAATGGAGTTCATTTCTACAGTATTGAATGGTCTTAGATCCCTGTAATGAGACCAAAATCTTGTACCATACTTGAAGCTGGAAATGGTGTTTGTATTTGCAATGCTTCAGTTTTTCTGCATTTCTTGATGTAGCTGTTCATACATCAGGTCATTCTTGCATTTTTAGCCAAACACTTCCATCAAATGGGAAAGTTCACAAGGAAGCTCTTGCCTTGTATTTAGTTTTTGTAGAGTTTGTTTGTTTGTTTTTAACAGCTGCTATATATGATTCCCTAGCACACACTTCATGAAGAGCAATCATTGAAAATTCATAAGGCTTTTATTCTCCACAGCATTCTCTGTCTTATGATTATACCACTTCTTACTTAGTTGCAGCCCATATTTCTTGCTAATCTGTCAGTGCTCAGGCCTGTCAACGTTATTACACTGTATTTTATGCTCATTTATAGGCAACTTGGTACAACTATTTACAATCTGTATAGTATTATTTTTGTGTCCTTTTGGGTAACAGTAGTAATAATATTTCTATATTTAGAGGCGTCAACGTTTTAGGAATCTGTTTTCCTAATAATCATAGTGTTTGTGAAAACAAGGCCTTGCTTAAAATAATTAATAATCCAAAACAAATAAATGGAGGAAACAAACAATGGACCGAGCAGACTTACCTAACACCATACAGCTTGTAAGCAGAAGGCAAAAAAGAGTTTCTTGAACATGAGAATGGTCATGCCATTCTTTTAATTTAAGGAACTAAAGAGAAGTCACTCTTCAGGACTCTGGTTTTTCTGATGGCCATGTATCATTGTGGCTGCATTTCGAATTTTGAAGATCCTGCTGAGCCATGGGGTGATGCATTCGCAGTACTCCTAATACGGTTCTGGGAGCCATTAGGTAATTCAAGTTTCATAGCTGTTCATATTTGGCTGGTCTGGGATTTCTTTTATTTCTTTCATTTGGTGCAAATGATCTTGTTTTATTGCACATGATTATGTAGTAGGTGATGACTAAGGTTAATGTGATAACAGCTTTCTGCATAATCCAAAGTAAAAGAAAAAGGTGGAAGAAGAGAGAAGAAACAATAATAGAATGTCTTGGTTTCCTTTTTTTTTATTTTTGCCAGGATAAAAATATTAGCCATGTATTAAACATCATTATAACAGTATCAGCAACGATCATAAAAATGAGAAAAAGATAAAAATTAGCACACTAAAAAGACTATGGAACTCAAGGAAATAAAACAGTTTTGGCATGCCAGTTTAATTACTCATGTTCAGTGTACAGGGGAAATGGCTGAACTGTGGGATCAAAAGCTGTTTTAGTTAATAATTTGTGGGGCTATTTAACATGTTCATTAGAGCAAGAAGTTTATTATTTGGCAAATCATTACTCACTCAGTTATTTAAGCCTATGAAATGCAGACATTTATGAAATTTGATAGTGTAAGGCACTGACATGAGAATGTGCTTGGAGGGTTTAGCATTACAGAGAAAAGTTTAGAATCTCTGTATTACTGAATGCTATTTATCTCTGTCCTTTCCTTTTTTAAATATGAAAATATGCAGCAGACACAGAATCATTCAGGGATATAGCTTCCAGTTTTCTCACAAAAAGAAAAACAACAAAAAAGAATAATTAACTGCAATGTTTGCAAATACTGCTGTATACAAATCATTCTTTATTGATAGAGTTTAGGCAAACAGCCAAGCTATATGTTTTTTGGCTTACAATAAAAAAGCAACAACAAAAAAGAAAGATTTAATAGATACTTTCCTCTTTCAATGTGACATTCCAAGATTCCTCAGGAAATTAGTGCTAAGTTCCTTACATAGAGGCCTCAGTTATGACTCGTCACTTGTCTTTTTTAGTTCCACTGTGCTTCACCATACATAGGTACAGAAGTAATTTATATTTCAGCTAACTTAGAGGCACTAAAAAGCCTTTCATTTACCTTTTAAATTCCCTAGATAATTGGGTAACCTAGATGCTTGCTTCTATTTTTTCTACAGGGAATGCTGTGGAAGAGGTCAGCTGCTCTCTTGAACTCTGTGCTTTAAAATGCTTTTTCTTGACTGATAGAAATTAATAAGACTAATCGAGGACAGATCAAACTGTGTTTTTCTGTTTTTCTTGGATAAACCAGATAGTTACTTTCTTCTCTCCTGTGCCTAAGAACCCAAAACATATGTGTCTGATTCCATGAAGTCTTGAACACGTCTGACTTGTCCGTAACAAGTGGGAACTTAATCTGGCTACTGTCGTAAAAGACAACAAAAAATGCTTCTAAAAATACATTACCAACAAAAGAAGAACTAAGGACAATCTCCATCCTTTATTGAATGGCAGGGGGAACATAGTGGCAAAGAAAGAGGAAAAGGTTGAGGTACTTAATGCCTTCTTTGCCTCACTCCTTAATAGTAAGACCAGTTGTTCTCAGGGTACCCGGTTCCCTGAGCTGGAAGATAGGGACGGGGAGCAGAATGAAGCCCCCGTAATCCAAGGGGAAATGGTTAGCGACCTGCTACACTACACAGACACACACAAGTCTATGGGGCCGGATGGGATCCACCCAAGGGTTCTGAGGGAGCTGGCGGAAGTACTCACCAAGACACTTTCAATCATTTATCATCAGTCCTGGCTAACTGGGGAGGTCCCAGTGGACTGGAAGTTAGCAAATATGATGCCCATCTACAAAAAGGGCAAGGAGAAGGGTCTGGTGAACTACAGGCCTTTCAGTCTGATCTTGGTGCCAGGGAAGGTTACGGAGCAGATCACATGGCACGTACAGGACAACCAGGGTATCAGGCCCAGTCAGCAGGGATTTATGAAAGGCAGGTCCTACTTGACTAACCTGGTCTCCTTCTATGACAAGGTGACCTGCTTAGTGGATGAGGGAAAAGCTGTGCATGTTGTCTACTTGGACTTTAGTGAGGCCTTTGACACGGTTTCCCACAGCATTCTCCTGGAGAAACTGGCTGCACGCAGCTTGGACGAGCGTACTCTTCACTGGGTAGGAAACTGTCTAGATGGCCAGACCCAAAGAGTGGTGGTGAATGGAGTTAAATCCAGTTGGTGGCCAGTCACAAGTGTTGTTCGCCAGGGCTCAGTGTTGGGGCCAGTTCTGTTTAATACCTTTATCAATGATTGGGAGGAGGGGATTGAGTTCACCCTCAGTAAGTTTGCAGATCACACCAAGTTGGGTGGCAGTGTTGATCTGCTGGAGGGTAGGAAGGCTCTACAGAGGGCTCTGGACAGGCTGGATTGATGGGCTGAGGCCAACTGTAGAGGTTCAACAAGGCTAAGTGCCGGGTCCTGCACTTGGGTCACCACAACGCCATGCAACGCTACAGGCTTGGGGAAGAGTGGCTGGAAGGCTGCCTGGTAGAAGAGGATGTGGGAGTGTTGGTCAATAGCCAGCTGAATATGAGTCAGCAGTATGCCCACGTGGCCAAGAAGGCCAATAGCATCTTGGCTATTGCATCAGAAATAGTGTGGCCAGCAGGACTAGGGAAGTGATTGTCCCCCTGTACTTGGCACTGGTGAGGCTGCACCTCGAATACTGTGTTCACTTTTGGGCCCCTCACTACAAGAAAGACATTGAGGTGCTGGAACGTGTCCAAAGAAGGGCAACAAAGCTGGTGAAGGGACTAGAGAACAAGTCTTATGAGGAGCGGCTGAGGGAGCTGGGGTTGTTTAGTTTGGAGAAGAGGAGGCTGAGGGGAGACCTTCTTGCTCTCTCCAACTACCTGAAAGGAGGTTGTAATGAGGTGGGTGTCAGTCTCTTCTCCCAAGTAGCAAGCGATAGGACAAGAGGAAATGGCCTCAAGTTGAGCCAGGGCAGGTTTAGGTTGGATATTAGGAAAAACTTCTTCATCGAAAGGGTAGTCAGGCATTGGAACAGGCTGCCCAGGGAAGTAGTTGAGTCCCCATCCCTGGAGGTATTTAAAAGACGGGTAGACGTGGTGCTTGAGGACGTGGTTTAGTGGTGGACTTGGCAGTGCTAGGTTAATGGTTGGACTCGATGATCTTAAAGATCTTTTCCAAATAAATGATTCTATGATTCTATATCATGTGGCCTGTGGGCAATCCATTGATTAGATATCCATCAGATGTGCATATGACAAAGCCTGTTTATTTTCTATGCTGTATATCATCATTAGAAATGATTTATAATTATGATTCTTATCTAGGAGACAGCATAATGTCCCCTGATTGACAAGGTCTGTTCTTAGATTTGTTTGTTTTTCAGACATATTGCAGATGTGATAATTGCAGAAAATTTCTGCTGTGAATGTGTTTTTTGTATCGATACGGAGAATTCCGATGATAGTAAGCCAGTAGAACTTTTAAAATCCTCTAATAATTAGAAAAATGGTTAGGTTTTTTTAACAATATCGTATCTCTTTTCACTCCATCCCATTTATCATATAAAATGCTCAGTGATATTTTGTCTCTTCTGATGATATTCGTGAGAGATCCATTAAATTAAAGAGCTTTAAACACTGTTGAAATATACTGTAGTTTTCATATGGCGTTTAAGCCATTTGATGTATTCTTAGCAACTGCTCTTCAAGAAGATATGGACAGATTTGGAAACTTCAGCTGGTTGCATAAAACAGATCAAAAGCTTTCCCTGGTAGAGGGGACAGAGGTTGTTATCCAGCAACACCTATCATGTATCATTAGGTCTCCATATGATGAAGTTATGCCCTGTAAACATACTGGAAACAGGATCCAGATGAACTTCCAAAATTCTAGGTATATTAACAATTACCTAAGGCTAATAATATGACCACAACTAGAATGAAACAATTATGTCAATTTTTATAGTCTTCATTTCCACTGGAGATGAATGTTATCATATAACACACTAGTTATTCTTCCAGCAAGAAGTCTCCTTGAACCACACCTTTTTACAAAGTTGGATTAAAAAAGCTGTGTACCAATCGTTATTCCCCATGGTGCACCCACATTGAAAAGTATCTATTCTGGAGAAAAAGAAGCTTCAGATTCTCTTGCTTTCTACCTTTTTTCAAACTACGTGTGACGCATAATAATACTTATCTTCTAAACACAAGCCATTTCCTTAACCCTTGTATTGTTTTTGTAAAGGGATTAATCTCTCTGTATTCCTTCCATTGCAGACGTTATAGTGCTTAGGCTTGCACAAAGCTTTGAACCCCTGGAATAGCAGGTGCTTTAAGATTAGGAGATATTTTTGTTATTGTGTTTGTTTTTTCCACATAACTTAGTATTACTGATAATAAGACTTACATAAAAACAGTACAGGAGAAGATATCAGCATGTTAATTTCCCCATTCCACATTCTGAAGTACAGAGTCAGTGAAACTAGTTATTTTGATTTTGGACTTACATATGCAATCTAATGAAAACTACATGGTCAGTTATGGGCAGTTTTCATAGGTTGATACACAGTTCTGTGCATGATAAAACTATGTGACCCTTATGCAAACTATGCCATTAGTTCCTCTCAAGATTGCATTCAAACTCATCAAAAAGTGGCCATCTGTGTTGATAGCTCATTTTTGCTTTCATTTTCAAGGCCACTGATAACATCTTTTGATGGTATATTGGAAATCCTTCAGCAGATGGTCCCCAATGACGTTTTCTCCTATGTGGGTTCCTGGCAATCTCAACAAATTTTTATCACACATGATACACAGTATAGAAATGGTTTATTAAAAGATGGTGTGTATCTGTATCTGTATCTGTATCTACACATATATGTGTATGTTATTATTAGTATTTCTGTAATAAGTTATTAAAATCTATATAATATATATTTTTATATATATATATCTTTAATATAATATCTTTTCAAGTTATACAAATCTGTGGGGAAATAAAAGTAGTACCTGTTCAAGAACCCTCTATGTTATGGAATTAAAATAACAGTTAAATGTTGAACATCAAAATTGGAAAAACACGGACCAGTGAGTGTCAGATACTAAAGTTTACAATGTCAAAAAGAATTTTTCCACTTCAGTATTATCTTTAGGCATGCAGAGGTTTCAGCGTGAATCTGTTACTGAATGACAAACAGAAGATGAATCCATCCAATCCCCAAGCCACTGTAGTCATATGCCAGGTGTCATTTTTTGAGGATAAGGACAGAAGTCTCAAAGCAAGATGCTGACAAAGAGAAATGTTGTACAAAGGATCTAACATGTTAATATTCCCCTAAGTGGCAATATTACACAGGCCAAAAGAAAAACCATGACATATCCTACTCCTGGGGCAGCCCTCTCAACCCTTGCTGCCTCTCAGAAATCCTGATCAGAATAAAAAAGAAGCAAGCTTTGTTACCTCATCAAAACTAAATCTGCCATATGAGCTAATCACCTTTTTATTTTCTCATCTCTGATGCTAAGCAGAAATCCAGGAACTGTTAGTCAGTATATGTGATACATGAGAAAACCCAAGTGGAATTTGAGCAACAATATAACATGCATGACAATGCCTAAAAGGACCTTAGCCTTACTTACCTGAAGTAAGTAAAATAAGCAAAGGTATAAATAAGTATGGCACCACATATTTAATTCATTGAGGTAAAATGTGCAAATGAAGCTTCCTGTTGCACATTACAAGTAAGTTCTACTGGCTATTATGTGATCAGTTTTACATATATGCATAACAGGAGAGGTCATCTACTGGGTAATGATGGAAAGAGGGATCAGAAGTGGTTGCGCCAGATCACATCTGCAGGAATCAGCAAATATTAGTACAGCAAATATTAGTACCAGAACAAGAACCTAAGTACAGGAAGCGGATATGATCAGGAGATTTACTGCAGAAGTATTCCTCTGATCCGAAGTAAAATACTGATGTAGACATACAGACAGGCAATTACTTCTTTGGTAATAGTGATAGATTCAAGTAGTTGTCAAAATATGAGTTACATTCACAATATGTTTTATTTTTCCTCACTATATAAAGTGATGAATCCTATTCAATGATTTTCTTTTACTTTATTTTTCTTTTATTTTTTAATAAATAAGATAGTTTTATGAGCTGTCACTCAAGCTATCTCTTTTGTGTGTGCACTGTGAACATTTTATTGGTTGTAGATATAATTACTTTTCATTTGAAAGAACCCAAACATGACAAACACAGAAAAATACACATAATTTAACCTAAAAAAATCTACTGTGATGTGCTGAGTTAGGATTGGCAAACAGCTAAATGCCCACACAGCTGCTCATTTTCTCGTCTGCTCCCCCAGGGGGATGGGGAGGAAAAATAGGAAGAATAGGAGCAAGGAAGGTCATGGGTCAAGAATCAAGGCAGGGAGATAGCTTATCAATTACTATTGCAGGCAAAAGAAACTTGACTTGAGGAAAATTAATTTATCGCCAAGCAAAATAAATATTTAATTACTGATTGGTGTAGTAGGAAACAAAAAGTCAAACAATAAAAGAATATCTTTCCCTCTCTTCTTTCCCAGGCTCAGCTTCACTCCTCCACTTCAGACTCCTCTGACCACCCCAAGTGGTGCAGGGGGATGAGGTGATGGGGGGTTACAGTCAGTACACGGAGGTTTCTTTCTGCTGCTCCTCCCTCCACATACTTCTTTCCATTCCTCCACTGTGGTCTCTTCAACAGGCTGCAGGGAATATCTGCTCTGGCACCTGGAGCACCTCCTCCTGCTGGAACCAGCTGTGTCCAGCACAGGGCAGCCCTGACCTTTTCTCACAGAGGCCACCCCTGCAGCCTTCCACTACCAACACCTGGGGACATCAACCCAATACACATGAATATTCTCTTCTCCTTGTGTCTCTAAAAGGTAGAGGTTAGAGAACCTTCATCACTTTTCCCCCACCTTTTTCAAGTCGTCTTAAAAGAAGTATCATATAAAAATAAAGGAGAAGAAATGGTTATGCTGTACTCCACACTAGTCTGGACTGAGCTGGAATTCTACACACAGTTTTGGGCAGCAGATTTAAAAAACAAGAAAGATAATTGGAGAGAGTTCAGAGGAGAGACAAATAAATAATTAAAGGTTTAAAAAAGAAGACATTTGAGAAAAGGCTAAGTGAACTGGGCATGTTCATTCTACAGCCAAAGACGACTGAAAAGGCATATAATTGTCCTTGAATCCAAAAAGCTGTATTTTAAGGAAGACAAGGACCAATTACTACCCTGAGCCAGTAAGAAGAGAAAGACGAGTAATGGGCTCCAGTTGCAGAAGAGGATTTTGGATTAAATATTAGGAAATACTTAAAAGCTATCCTAATAGACAGGGAAAAGATTGAGTTGCTGGGGGTGAAGCAGAATTGGTCTCAGTAGAGATACTCGAGGTTAGGGTTAGATACCCATTCATAAGAAATGTTTTAGGGGTCCTGAAATCAAACTTGCTGGACTGCAGTAGTCTTGACCAAATGAACCTTCTAGCTCAAATCATTGCTGTATGTGATTCCATGCCTGGTGAAAGGAAAGCATTCTGTCCGTTCCAAAAATAAGCTTTTTTTCACAAAACAGAGTGCGCTATGTCTGTACACTGGGGGAGGGAGTTGGAAACAGGAGGTGGTGCAATCCTCATATGTCTGTTTTTCATGAAGTGGTTGCCTTGATGCACATTCTAGGCCATTATGTTCCTTAAATTGTTTATTTATTTGTTATTAATTCATGATGTATGTAGGGTTCTAGACACAAAGTGGTGAATAAAGCTTTCTATTTAAATACAGGATGGAAACAGCAAGAACTGACAACTTCCTTATATTTTCTCATTAATGTATTACATTCCCAACTGAGAAGGTAAGAGGAAAGTTAAGTCTCCATACTCAGCCAGCTTCCTACTGGGGATTCACACGGATAACTTTTACTTGTTGTAGCATGCAGTCTACCACTTTTTCTAAATCACTGTTATCAACCATTTCCTTATCATTATTGGTTTTTTTCCCCTAAGGATAGAAAGGAGAAATGATTTTAAAATACTGTATGATTTTGCATACAAACACCTCTGTTCTGAAATGAGATCCGCATATATATTTAACCAAAAAACCCATAAGAATCATCCAGTAGTCATTAGGGATACATGTGCACACAGAAATATATCTGCAAAGATATTGTTAAAAGACTAGGGTCTTAAACACAGTTTCTGGTTTTGAAATGACTTCTCTTTTCTATGTATAACTCAGTGAAACCATATTAAATAGGCTAACTAGTACATATAAACCTCAACCAAAAGCTGGCATTAAGCCCTTGCATGCTGTTCTGTGTGACTCAGAATCCAAACCCCAATGTGGATGCAGAACTCTGATTTTATTCTCATAGGTAGTTATACTACACTGATGTAAATCAGTTGTTTTCAATGGAGTTACTCTTTAATTATATTGGTTATTTATATTTATTATCACAATAAAGCCATCCTCTCTGAAGATGATACTTGTATCTGACAAGGTAAACCAAAACCCCATACCTGCACACCCCTGAATTGATTCTTGAAGCATGAAACCATCTCTGTTAAAATATATATTTCAGTTATTGAGCTGTATTTTATTTCTGACATCTGGTCCACACAGTCTGACATTTATTGGGTGATTTTATTTTATTTCATATGTGTTAACTTTTTCAATTGCTACCTTTAGGTTCTCTTACCTTTGCTTTCCTTATCTCACCCAACTTTTTCCTTTTACATTCAGGTATTGATGCAGTTTCAACCTGGTTTGCCACTCCAGGTATTGTCCATCTTGCAGGAATCCTGTCAGTGCTCCCTGAGGCACGCAATTTTCTCTGTCAGCTTGCCTCACAGACCGAGCAGAACTGAACATTTCAGCAGCTGATCTCAACCAATACATACCTCCCAACCGTTCATTTTCATGACAGACCTGGAGTATGCTGAAGCACATTCTGTTATTTTCTTCTTATCCATCATTCTACTGCGTGGTCAGGGACTAAACTGTGGCTTTATAGATTATGCTTTACACCATCAAAAGCTAGAGAAAAATATAAATGTATTTCTTTGTATGGGCATCTTTGGCAAGATACAGTCATATAAACCAGGCCCAAACAAGAGTCTGGATTTCTTCTACTGCATTTTCCCCAGGCACAAAAAATATCCTTGATTTTCATACGAAGAACCATTTTATCTTCACATATAATACATTTGCAAACTACTGTCTCTCTTCCATTAGTTTATATGCCTACCTTGCTGCTTGTAAGGCCATGTAATAGTAAAATTACCAGAAATGGTATCTCTCACTCTGTGTAGCCAATACTGGTATATCCTACCAATGATATAAAGGTAGTTATTTGGTTTAATCTCTAAAGACAATCTACTATTACTATATAAAATAAAAGATTACATGGAATAGGTGTTACTCACCTCATATTCTGAATGTTTTCCTTTCTTCACCAGTTTCCATAATAGCATGTATAAGAATAAAAAAAAAATCTACATTATTGTGTCATGTACTTGGCATAGTAACTGCCTGTTAAACAGTATTTGTTATAGCAATTATAATGGGAACTGTCATGCTTTGTTCAGCTCTGAAGCTACAGTAAAAACAGCAGCAAAAGGGTTAAGCTGAAAATCAACTGTAAGGAGAAAGGAAGGGAAAGGAAGGAAAAAGAAACTTAGGAAGAATCTGGGATGAATCTGTTCCTTGGATTTCTTCATAGACCTGTTGAGGGTTTATTGTAGTTATTTGGTTTTTTCCCCTCTCAATGCAGCCTCATCTTTGCTTTTTGGAACCTGAGAATTAAGAATTATATTTTCTTCTGTTCTTTTTCTTTTTCTTATTGTTTCAAAAGCCTGTTACTAATTTTTACCCAAAGATTCATAACGCCTGCATTCATATACATACCTTTTCCTGTAATCTTGTTCATTACAAGAGAATTCTACTCAACAGTAGTCTAAGTCTACCAACCAGGGAAACACAAATTTCTTTCTTAGTTACTATTGTATATAAAGACTATGTTGGGAAAAGATGTGTGTGTAAGGGAGAGGAGGTGGTAAAGAAGGCTTCATTGGGAGATTCGGTAAACCTAGCCATGAAAAATTTAGAAATCAGCAATAATTGATGCTTCCAAGGTTGGAAGCAGGTTGGAAGCTGGAATTTTGATATACATTTTGTACTTAAAAACTGGTCCAGTACCTTGTCCTAAATTCTTGTTCCAAACTCTGCTGAAATTGTAAAGCTTTCCATTGAACTCAAGCAAACTTTATTCCCAACTTTAAAAGTAGCATAACTATTTCCTTCCTTGGTCAGTATTGAGCTAGTGCCTCACAGGGTGCTATGAGGCACAGTGCACCTTTCTGCAGCATCCTAAACCTAACTCTGATTGAGTTATAGCAGATATAGCAGATAATACATAAGAAGCTGAAATGCTTTTTTCTCCCTTTTTTTTTCCCCTGAGACTTCATCAAAAAGGTTGATTGTGGCCAGAGGCTCAACACAACTAAAATTAACAACATGTAGGTACAGACATAGGCAAGAATGGAGAGAGAGAAAACAATTTAAAGAATATTTAGCTAAAGCTAGAACTACTTAAGACTGCAGGGCTTGAAGAAATTTATACTAGAGCAATTACAGGACTTCTCATCGTTATCTCTCAACTGCTACTTATAGTTTTTAAGAAGTGAGGGAGTTTGGTTTAGGTATTAGAGAACCAGTGAATGATACTCCTCAGTTAAACCAGCTTTCAATAAAGGGGAAAAGAAGAATTTGTGAAAATCTATACTAATGAGCATAAAAACAATACACAGAAAGATGCTGCTAGCCAATTATTAAACAAACTATGTAAGTAAAAAGAACACAAGAGTGAAATAAGAATCAGAAATTACAGTTTTGTCAACAGCAAACTATGTAGAACTCAATTCAATTTTTTTAAGTGGTAAGAAGGATGGGGTAGAGCTGATCCACAGGATCTTTAGGAAATCCACAGGAATCTTTATTTAGTAAAAGCTGTTGACATAAACTTGCAAGCAAACCAGAGAAATGTGTTCTAGACGTAATGATTGTAAAGTAGATGCACCACCAGTTGAAAATAAATAAATAAATAAATACATATTAAAAAAGCCCCTTCATGAATAGATATCTTTTCAAATTGGAAAAATATTTCAAGTGAGGTCTCCCAGGGCATACCTCCATTCCACAATGCAGTGCTTTGTCACAGATAGCTAAGATGATGATATACTATTCAAAGACATTCTCAGGAATGCAGACTCTCCAATGTTGACTACTTGCTTTACAGATACACCTGTTCTGATTTTGAACATAATTTACTCAAAGCTAATAGCAGTATGTCTATCCGACATTGGATCGGGACAATTACGCTGCACATCAAATGAACCCGTCTTGGAAAAAAAATACTATTTATTATTTACATTAATGTCTTGTATGATGAAACAGAAAAACCCACTTAAATATGTGGGCTGTCACCAACCTTGGCAGGATTATAAAATATATGAGGAATAGGATTAGAATTTAGAATGATCAAGATCAATCGGAGAAATGCGCTGAAACTGATAAGAATAAATTTAGTATAAAAGTAGGAGAAATACTGCATTAAAAGGAAATCAAATGTGGAAATCTAAAATGAAGATATAGATGGATCAAGCTGAGCCTGAATAAGAACATGAAGTTAATCAAAAAAGTAAATCTCATTTTTAAGTATGTTAAGAAAATGGCTGTAAACTAGGAAGCCTCTCCCCTTAACAATAATAAATCCTTAAAACAAAACCTGGGCATTATTTGTAATCTCCATAAAGTCTCTTTCTTAAAGAGTATTCATTGCCCTCAGAAACTATTTTCCTTTATTACATGATAAAGAAAAGAAAACATAGGTGCTCTGAATTACATCTCTAGGATATGTGGCAGATAAACATTTTAATAGCCGCATTTTGTCTTCTTTTGGAGTCCTTTAAAAAAAAGCCCAAACTTGAAGCAATTAGAGAAACTACACAAACTTACAGGATACTTAGATGCTGTGGTAAAAGAAGACACATCTTATCTGCTTATAAAATGAGATCTATAAAAAACAGATTAGAGAAACTGGAATTGTTTGGTCTAGAAAACTGAAGGCTGGTTTAGATCATAATACCAGTTTTCAAATGCGTAAAGAATAGCTACCGAGAGGACAGCAACTAGTTGTTTTCCAGATCAGTGAAGAGCAGGACAGAAAAATGACACATTTAAGTTTTCACCCAAGCAAGCTTCCATGAAACACTGAATTATCTTATTCTGGGATCCAGGCATATAAAACTGACAGAGTAATTTTTTATTCAACACACAAAGAAAAGTGTATCAAAATCATGTCCATTCACTCCTACTGGACTCCTTGTAAAATAAAGTGGAACTGTAAAATGAGTGTTTGTATCAAAGTCTGGTCCCAATTGAGCTATTGGCTTTAGTCTCTGAAATTATCCCAATTACATGGTGGAAGTGCATATTTTTCCCTGGGTCAAATCCCCAGTAATCTTATAAGTTTAGTATAAATGTTGAAGAAAGAAAATTCAAATTAAACTACCAATCATTTTGTGAAATCAGAATGCAATTTGAAGCAGAAGTTCAAAATACACTTCAGAAAATCAAAAGGAACTAGATAGTTTAATACACTCTCATACTGGGATAAAAATAAAAGGAAAATACAAAGGGAATCTCATCACTTTGATGTGAGAGAAATATAAACTTCTGCTAAAAAAATAGCATGCATGTTTTCATGTAACCAATGTAACAGTAAATGGCATACCCACCATTGTGATACCCCACACAGGTAAAATTACCTGTGCTGCTACACAAAGAATAATATATTTCTCACTTTTCCTTATAAATGAAATTGAAATGTTTGTAAAAATTATCTTTTCATCTCTTTCTCCTTCTGTCACTGCCTGTTCCTTCTCCTTATTCTTTTCTTCTTCAATCCCTGCCTGCCCGTACCGAACTCTTCCTGGCAGTAAAAAAAAAAAAAAAAAAAATATGTAAAGAGATAAATCTTTAATCCAATTCTGAGCACAGAGAGATTTTCTGATAAGGCTTACATTTGGGACAAGGTAAGTCCAAAACAAAAGAGCAGACAGAAAGATGTCTTAGCCTTTTACTCTCCTGAGGTCTCACTTCTGAATCGCAAACTGTTATGACTTCTCATTGTCACAACACAAAGCAGTCCTTAAGAAATCTGGCAATCTAATGAACCTCACTCACTAATATTGCAGTACAGAGTGATCTGATGATAAGAAGGGCCAATGTGATGTGCATGATATCTAAAACGTAATGTGGTTAGTTTATTTTTTAGTCTACTTTTTGGAATCAATTATACTTGCCCTCCACCTGTGTAATCTGCTCATTTTGCTCACCAGTGCAGATCATCTTGACGCTTCGCATCCAGCTTCAGGATTTACCTATGTAAATAAAACTCTGTTAAAAGGATTAATTACCTCAGCAGAGAAGCTAATGAAGTCTATATAGAAACTCATAGCAAATGACTGTTAATTTAAGGAAACAGAGACCAAACTCTGTTCATCTTTTTAATGATACTTTCTCAGCCAAAATCATGGTAAATCATGATTGTTAATAAGTACTGCCATTTGTTTACTGCTGAGTGTTCAAGTCCCATATGAGATTGAGTAAGTTGTTTCAGTTATCAGAATATGTACATGTTTTCTGAGATTAGCAGAAGGAGCAGATTGCTGCCACCCATTCACAGGGACTAGAAGCATCGGTCATTTCATTCCTACTGATACATCCAGTTGTCAAGGCCATAGTTTGAAAACCGGTGCGTCCAGAAGGGGGACTTTTTTTTTTTTTTTATCATTTCATCTGTAACCAGGGAGATTGAAAGCATTTCAAAGTAGCAAGGAGATCATCTGCCATGCTTGTGAAACTGAATTTATTTGTAGAGACAGCACTAAATGATCATCTCCACAATGATGGGATGGAGTGCTTGTGGCCGAGCCAGGGGCTCAAATGCACAGGAACAAGCTTTTCCAATTCAAGGCCCAGCTGCAAGCAGCAGTAAACTTTTCTCCTCCCTGATTTGTCCTTTTGTTGCTTTTGAAGCCTTATGCATACATAAAATGGGACTCGGCTAACATAAAAACTAACTTATAGGTACCTTACCTTGCCACAGGCTCCCTTTATACACATTGGAGAGAAACAGATGCCTTCAGAGAGCAATGCATTTCATGAGACAGATATCTAAGATTGGCCAGATTAAACTTTTTGGAGATGCTAACCATAGATCCATTCTGAGACGACACAATTTTCCCTTTAAAGATGCATATTTATCTACATTAAATATAAAGGAACTGTATTAATATTGGTCTTATATCCTTACAAAGGTAAAAAGTCTAGGTAATTTTTATTTCTAGTCAATTACATACTTCATTTGAGATCCCTTTTAATTATGTGAGTAGATTTTGAGGGATATGTTAATATATACATCTCAGCACTATCTTGTAATCTCTCTGTAGTGGGTCTGGCTGGTATGTTGTTAATTTTCTTCATAGCATCTCACGTGGTGTTGTATTCTAGATTGGTGACCAAAACAGTGTTGATAACACACCAATGTTTTAGCTACTGCAGAACAGCACTTGCACAGCTTCAAGGCCTTTGTTTCTCACTCTGCTGCCCCAGAGAGCAGGCTGCGAGTGAGCAAGGGGATGGGGATGGACACAGACAGGACAGCTGTTCCCAACTGACCAAAGGGATACTCCCTACAATATAGCATCAGGCTCAGCAATAAAACTGGGAGGGGAGTTTTTCTAAAGTATCTGTTGCTTGGAGACTGGCTGGGCATCAGTCTGCTGGTGGTAAGTGATTGCTTTTGCATCACTTTTTTCTTTCTCTTTCACTTATCTTTATCTTGATCCACAAGTTTTCTTGCTTTTGCCCTTTTGATTCTCTCCCTCATCCCTTTGGGAGGAGTAAGTGAGTGGCTGGGTGGAGGCTTTGCTGCCACCCATGTAAATCCACCACATTCTCAAATCATTAGCAAAGTTCTGATGAAAAACTGAAATTTAGAAAATAATGACTAACTTGTTTAAAGTTTTTCCTCAAAAGCATAAAGACATTTTTTCAGCTACATAAGCCTATTTATAAATATTCATTTGCTATTACCTTAAAAAAACCCAAACTTTGACATGAATATTAATTGCTTAGTCTGCAACCCCACTTTAACTGTAGTCAATGAAGAGTATTCAATGCATGTAGAAAAAGCTCTTACAAAGTACCATAACATATACAAGGATCTATCCTATTGCCATTGCATTTATATAGTTTACTTTTTTCACAACACAGTGAACACACAGTAGCTCCCTTTACACAATAAAAAATGGAGTTTCAGACCAATTCCAATTTGAATGAAAGTCAAGTCTCCTAGATAAAAAATTGTTTGCTTTGCATACTGACCTCTTAGAGTACAAGTCATAAAAATACACTACACCTCAACATTATGTTTTTTATAATTCCCAAATCTGAATAATTTTCTGATATCACTGAATTATTTCACATCATCCTTAAGGATTCAGATTTTCATTTGAGAAAACATGACATCTGCAATATCCTATAGAACCTGTAGAAAGCAAAGAAAAAAAAAAAAGAAAAAAAAAAAGAAAAAAAAAAAGACTCAGGTTGATATTAAACTGCCTATGTAAGAGCAGATTTAATACATTCCTGAAAGACAGAGAAGAAAGTACAAGGTCATCTGATTGTATCGAGATAATTGATTAAGCTCCAATATTTCAAGTTGTTCATTGCAACTGGGTCACTTTGTTTATGCAAAGGAACCAGTGAATTCCACTGGGAATATCACAGCATCAGTAATACCCCCTCTAAGAACTTACAGCTTATACCCTATTTTCAAAATACCCCAAACCAATCTTAGAGGATGCAGTCCTGTCAGAACTTCTACCCATATTAACTTAAGGATATCAATAATCCCGTTTGGATGTCAAATTGCTAATATTAAGAACTAGATTAACACCTGCAATCTTGGATAGTGACACCTGAGTCACTGAATTCAATGGGAATGGCTAAAGACTGCAATTCATCTCACCACACTTTGCATATTTAACACTTATGCCTCTAATCTAAACAAGTCACGTAGTTTCTCTCTTCTGGAGAGGGTTAATGGAGAGTCTTTTCTGGAGCATACTTCATTTCACTCCAGCAGAGACTCTTCAGGCTGTTTCACTATCACTTCAGTTGAGCCTAAAAACAAGCTGCTACTGAAAGGGGTTCTTCCATCTCATCCCACCTTTCCCTGTGGGTTCTTCGTTCTTGTGCCTGCAAAAGGATTTAGGCAGCCAGTTTGACTGAGCAGTGTGAAAACTAATCACTGTTCCGCTGAGTTAGCCTTAAGATGAGCCTGTTCCCTGGAGCAGTGAGAACTGATTCTGGAGTAAGAGGTAAGGGTAAGACCGCCCACTTTTTGGCAGAAGCCCTCAGTTAGTCTGGCTTAAAATTTTGTGGCATAGTTGCTTAATTATTTGATTTTGCTAATTGGGTTGATTTAAGATCAGGCTGTTTCTGACAGTGATTTTTTCTTTTCACTCTCCTTCTGGTCTTTGCCATGTTTTCTGCTGCTGCTTTAATACTAGGCTGTAGTCTTGTGGAAGCAGGAAGGTGGTGGGGACAAATACATGTGTGCAATCAGATCGTCAAATTGTTCAATTCACTCCACAAGTCAGTGAGTGTTACATCCAAAACCCAGGAGAGAGAGAAAAAAAGACTGGCCAAAGGGTGGGGTGCAAAAAGTACAGGATCATAACTTCCAGTGGAAATCTAGGTTGCTATTGGCTTCTGCTGATAAAAAACCCTCAGGGATAAATATTTAGGAAAAATTGTCCTGCAGAGTTACCTTTCTCTTCAGGGATTGTAGAGAAAAAATGGAAAACTAGTTGAGATTATTTACCTGAGATTTTTGTGATATGGATCCCCTCCTACATGACAAGAAAGGCTGTCATATAGTGCTTTAACTCGCTTTTTCTGTTTCTTTAAAAAAAGAAACTAACACAACAAAAAAAAAAACAACAAACAAAAAATCTTCTTTACAGGCAAAGTTTGAAAACAAAAATTACTTCTATTATCCTTATTCCCCCACCAACTATAAAGAGGTAAAGGAGAGTATATTTCACGTTTGTTTGTTTTTTTTAATGCAGAAACAACTTAAATTAAGATTGCAGTTATTAACAGACAGTGACTAGAGATAAATCATATCTTACTTTTACATTAAATAAGCAAAATGAGGATGTCACAGATCTGATGTCAGGTAGAAAATGTTTCCCTGTTTCTGTATTAAGATCCCTTTGATTTGCTTACTTTAGAGATGATTTTCAGTAGGATAAAATTTTAAACATGTGTACAACTAAAGCTGCCTTAAAATTTCCACAGATATGTCAAATGTGGAATAACAGAGCTAACACATTGAAAAGGATTTGGAGAGAAGAAGCTTGAGAGCTGAAAAGTGGCTCACAGAGTTCAACACACAGGAGTGAAATGTAGTAATGAACTCAGGACTGATAATATTCACTGGCAGAGGCTAGTGTCTAGAAAGAAATGCAGTGTATTACACGGGCTAAGGAAAAGGATTTTGCACTCATCTGTAAAATATGTAGATGTAAAACAGAGCAAGCAAGATCTTTGGCTGGATTTTCAGAGGGACGTCAAGAAGTGGTTTCTCAGCAGTTGGATTTTCAGAAGATAAATCAGGATGTTTTTAAATTAGAGGCATTCTCCTACTCAGGGTTCTCAAGAACTCTGAGTTTAGCTACGCCAGAAATTCTGCATGAGATCTAGGGCAAGTCGTTTAGGTTAAAATTTTCAGAAAAATTTGAGTCTCAGTTACGAGCTCAGTTCCATTTCTGTTAGTTATAAAAAAAAAAAAAAAAATATTCCCTTCTCTAACTCTTCTTGTCTATTTTAAACAGCCTTGCCCCCTGGCACTCTCTTAAAAGAGAGAGAATAGCCTTTCTTATCTTTCTACAGAGCTTAAGTCTTTTACCTCATCTGGGGTCTTGCATCAACACGTAGATCCAATGCAGGAGTTAAAGCTCTCTTCTATTACCTGCACAAATATATCTGCTCTGGATTTATCTGCACCACCGAAATAAAATGAAAAACAATAGTATTGACACTCTCAGATTATGGGGGTTTTATATTTTTTATTCTGGATATTCTGAATTACTTCATACAGAAAACTGATAAACAAACTTACTTGAAAACCAAGAGATCATGAACTGAGCTGCAGAGTGTATTTAAGTAGAACTTCTTTCTACCTAAGTTATACAAATATTAAAACTAAAACCTACACTTCAATAAGAAATCTTGAGATTCACTCACTGTGGGGCCTTTCACACTACAGGTTTAGTGCATGTGTAGAGTGGACATGCAGTGTAGTACCAGCTCTTCAGAAGGCCAGACAAGCTATGCAAAATACAGTATGTACTAATAAAAAGGAGGAAGACATACATTTGACTGAGGTGGATAGGAAATAAGAGTAAGACAGACAGATTTTAGCTGATCATAACATAGATGCAAGATATTATCATGTCAGATCTAAAGCTCTGTGCAGAACTTGATAGTGGTTTCTAAGCAGAAAATGGCTTAAATTAGCAGTAGTGAAAGACCAAAGTATATAAACACACACAGCTGCAGAGTGATAGCCACTAGGTTCCTGAACCTTTGTAAAAATCAAAGATAGCTAGAAGAACACCAAGTTAGCTCATATTAAAGACAGGAATTATGCTGTGTCACTACTTAGATTTTTTGACTTGTATATTTAATAAATTTGCTATATTGCTAAACTTAATTTCCTTAGGGAACTTGATATTGGTATTTGAGCATTTACACATGTAAAATGATGTATAACTATATAAATATAACAGTCCAGAAAGCAAAAAAAAAAATAACAATAATACAGCATTAGAAGTAAAACATTGAAAGTAAAAATGAATGTATTTTTTTAATTGAAGGTAAATTAACATATTTTTCTTCTACTGTATTTCTTTATTTTATCATCAACTTCTCTAGCCGCCTGTTCCCTTGATGTCAGTTCTTGCCTTCTTACAGATGTAAATCCATAGATGATATTCATCTTCATCTGCTCGTGGTGCTCATTTGCCCTCCTGCTTAAGACCTGGCTCCAACTCCCTTCTAAAAACCTGTGAAAACACAATACAGGTAAAAGGCCAATCAGTTCAGGCAGGAACAATCACTACTTTCGCTTAAGGGTATGGCTGCCAGCCATAAGAACACCTGTCATATTGCTTTGAAGAATGTGAAGCTTCATATAGGGCCAGAGATACATTTGCATAATCTCTTTGACAATAAGTGACAGAACTACAATGAAGTCTATTTTGGACTATAAAAAATTGTGAGCTGTGAGGTGAGAAGATGTGGTGGGAATAATAAGACAAATATTGAAGCAGAAAGAAGAAAGAGCAGATGGGCTAGGCAAGTCAGATATCTGCTTAGCTAGTGGAGAAGAATATTATATTCAAAAGCACTTCTGAGAATGGCTATGTTTTTACTGATGTAGGTATTTCAGAGCAAAACAAGAGCACTAGAAAATTGAAGTAGCGGACAAAGATCAAAAGATGAAGTATTTGGAAGTATAAAGATAACTGTAAGACAGTGCATAGACTTCTGCTGAGGAAAACAAGAAACACATTAATTGTATGGGAAGTCTTAGCATGTGAATATTAGGAACATTGACGCGTGGGACCTATAGCCAGTGTATGATCAGAGCTACTTTGTATTACACAATATTGTATAGATATGAGTAATCCATGCACAGCAAATAAATGTCTAAATGTTTAAAGAATTTATTCTGATATTACCCTTACCATGAAAATAATATTCAGAACTGTATGTTGTCAATATATTCACGTTATGTATATACTTTAAATACATTGCTGATAACACTGAAATGCATGTTGTCATTATATTTAGCTATGATTTAAATTTTACTTAGATTTACTAAACACATGGTTGATATTGATATTGTCTACACTTTAGATTATTGGAAAATGTTGCAATTTGAATTGTCTCATGTGTGACTGGTCAGATAAATCAGATGTTTTTATTTCCAGAACTTGATTATCAAATATACTCAGAACAGATTCTTTCACAAGTACAAACAAAAAGTTTCTGCAAAAATATGTGTTAGTAAAACACAGTCATCCATGGGAGATATAATGTAGTTGTATTTTCATCCATAAGTACACTGATGTGACAGGGAAATAAAAGCGTAACATATCTATTATGTCAGATTGTAGTTATCATCAATTCTCAAGCCCTTTTAGTCATTTACACTGTGGTGGAGAAAACTTAGATGTTGGCCTATCTCTTGAAAATCTAGTTAACTAGGGATGGTCTCTCTAATATTATATGCCTTGTTCTTTGTGTCCTAATCTTAGGAAAATAATACTGATATAATCTGCTTCTAGCATGCACATCAACTTTTCTTTGCTCTTGTGAATTATTTTCTGAGCATTTTATTGCAAATTGTTGAAAAGATCTTGCTGTCTGGAACAAATTCCTTGTAATCAAGGATAATTGTTTTACAATGGCAAATGAACCCTTACTGGAAGCTTGGGTGCCCACAATCCAAAAAATGAATTATCAAGACCTCAGCGCAAATAAAGACAATATTCAACTTGATCTGCAGACTAGCTTGTTTCTTTCACTGGGCAGTCAACATGCAAGCATTGATTGAAGATGGTTGAAACAAACAAGAATTCAAGTCACTTACAGTAGAAGTTATAAGCTATGTTAGAGTTATTAATCAATCTATCCTTTAAACAGTGTGAATAGAGATAGTTACTTTCAACTCAACCATTTCAAGTGTCCTAAAAAGACATGAAATTTTAGGTCATATACTTGCATAAAGACAAGAACTTCCTGCTTCCCTTCTGGGCTTCCATAAAATTGGATCTGTCTCTAGTGTTACCACAACTTGGGTCTATAATCTGGTTATCTTAAATTTCTATTTTCTCTTCAGGTTATACCTACTGGACAAATCATGTCTATTATATTCATATTATATTGAATTAAATAAATATTTAGATATTTTCACATTTCCAAACTCAAGTGTTTGGCTTGCAGCTGAAAAACAAAACCAAAAAACACCCCAAGCAAAATAAACCCTTTTTATTCAGAAAGAAGACCTTGGTATTGGTATTTTCATGATTTTCGGGGGAAAAAAAAAAAAAAAGCATGTGACCTTTACAACCATATTCTGATTTTAATGTGATCCTAAGTAATATGATGCTATGGTTCTTTGTCTTTTCCTTGATGTCATTTATTTTTTATATAAGATTTTATGTTTTTTTAATGTCTAGAATAAAACTAACTAAACAGAGTACTTTATGCCCTCATTGTTGCTGAAGGGATAGGCTCCTCATTCGGATGACACCTTGCCTTCCTGCAAGGTCAGCTTAAAGACTTTCTAGCAGCCAAAGTGAATGAGAATAGCAAGTGTAACACATTTGTACTTAGTAGAGTAGTATTTGTTGGACTGTATTGCTGTAGTCATTATATCACTGTTATGAATTATATTTCTTTTGCCTGCAAATGTCTCCTAAGACACAATGTGTGCATCAGAGTGGAAGAAACTGACTTGTGCACAGAGCCCTTCATAGACATGATAGTTTTTCACAGAAAAAAAAAAAAAACAAACAAAAAACCAAAAAACCTGGCAACCAGCTAATCTTTGTTAAGCATTATTTGATATCTGCTTTACTCAGCATGAATGACTCATTAGAAAGTTTATTGCAGTAAGAGAGAGCACTCTTACAGTCCATCAAGTGGCACATTGTAAATAACTACAAACAGTGAAGCCAAGGAGTTAATCAGATCTCTAGCTTCCCACCCTTTGTTGGAACAATATTCTTTAGTAACCTCAACAGGGTATCTACAAACTGCACTGACATTTTTTCAGATCCTTAAGCACTATCATCTGCTTCTTTCTCAAACCCTTGTGATATGCAGGAACTCTCTAGGCACTGAACAAGTTAAGAACCCCTCCTGGTGTTTGCTGAAGAGTATTTTCATTGAGAGATTTTCCTTTAATCAAAATAAATAGGCTGTTTCACGCCAAAAGTGATCTTATTGACAGGTCCTAAAAATGTTAAATGAGCAACCTGTTCTGTAAATGTTGCTTTTCTAATTTAAAATCATTACAGCACTGGAGCATTGACATGGTGTTATTTGTTATAATTTCTTGTTTGGTTAGTGTAAGTTATTCCTGTGATTTCTTCTTTGATTTTATCTTTATTTAAAATCATTAGCACAGCATTTACATTTATATTTACAATCCTTACAGTGAATCAATACATAGAAGTGATGGAAACCGATACTGTTTTAATATTGGTTTTGGCATTTGCTAAATTAGGTCTTGTAACTTTTCAATATTCAACAAATTCATGTTTCTAAGTTAGTTCTTTCATAGATTTTATATTTCTCTTGATATTCAGCTATTTCTATTTTGCTGTGTTAATTCATAACACATAGAATGAAAAATGAAGCAATGGTCATAAGATATAGTGAATAACAAGGTGATATAATTCATGGATAATTAGAACATAGCATTTTAGCATAAAATCCTTGGATTTTAAACTTTGCTATGTTTCCAAGAGAAGTCAGAACCCATGGTTTTGCACTCAGATTTTTTAAAATATCTTTTTATATAAAATACATAGAAGTCATCCCATAGCAGGATAAGTAGTACTGGGCAGAGCAAGATCATGATCTGTTTCAGAAAATGTAAAAATTAATGAGACAGATCTATAAAGAAAAGCCATTTCATAGGTACACTGTCCACTACCCCTTATGCATACATTACACATTGTTCTCATATGGAAAATTTCAAGAATTGGTTTTAGAGGGAGGTTTTCAAACAGAACTTGAGGACCTTTATGCGTATAGTATTGTTGATTCAGTTAAGAGCCTCCTGAAAACTTTCCTCTATTTATGTTTAATTTCAGCCTCAGAGAAATTGAACAGTTGTAGTCTGTAGGTGCACATAAATAGCATGATCGTTGTATTTGTTCAATTCTGATGTAATTCAGTTTCATTTATTTATATGTAGCTATGTCACTGATAAATAATATTAATGAAGATAAGGGTCTATCACAGTCTCTTGTTAAATAAGCAGTAGGTAAAACTGATCAAAATATATTTTTGAAAATTTCAGAAATCTGAGTCTGTTGTATAGTATTTGAATCAAGACTATAAGAAGTATGACAATGCATATGTATTTATTTTTAAACAAGTACCATTGCAAAACTGAAGTATTTATGATAATTGGTGTGATGATAATTCCATACATTCTGGGGGGAAAAAAATTCTAAACATTAAAGTTATTTATTTTAAACAAACCACAATACCATCACATTTTTCTCTCCCAATGTGAAGGAGTATTCAGTAGTTTCTTTGTTCTGCAAACATCTCAGAGGTTGAATACTGAAAAGACATTGTACTCTGCTTCACTTCTGTTAAAACAATATTAAAAAAGGAAAATCTCCATTTGACTTTCAGAGGCACAGAGCAAAGGAACTTCTTTGCTCATTATTCAGTAAAAGAGGAGAATTATGTGCAAGCAGTGCACAAGCAGGAAAGCACAGAAAAAGCTTGGTTGTGTTTGTGCTCATCTTAATTCTCTTGTTGTTTTCTTCTGTCTCAAGACATTTCTAATTCTAACCTCCACTTCATCCCACAGCACTGTCCAGAAGATTTAAATTTTAGTCTTCAAAACATATGTTTTAACAACAGCCAAACATGTTACAACAACTATGGTGGCTCGAAGACACCAAGAGGTCTCTGCATAAAGGCCTTCTCCAGTCTTCTCAATTATCTGACCATGCCTTCCTGTAACAGGAAAGACACTCAGCTTTTAGCCGTCATCATTCAAATTAGGCTAGACTGCCTGCTTACTGCCCAGGAGCCCTAGGGAGAGCCCTGATGAGAGTTTTGGAGGATACATGGTTGGGGAAACTCCTGCTGAAACCTAGGTGTGATCATACCCCAGCAACTAAGGTGAGGTTTTGTACCTTTAAACTTTAACTGTGAAGCTATTTGTTTCAAAATCCTTAACCACCTCTCACTGAGACTTACAGGGAATGAAAATACATAGGTCACTTACAAATTCAGTGGGAGGCAGACCCCCTCCCCTTCCATCCTGTGTTAGAGACACATTTCTGAGGGCCTGCGGGTATTTACACACTACCACCTGCTGCTTTTATCTCCTTGATCTGAGTTTGCTCTGCTCCCAGCAGGGCTGATGATCTGCTCCTCTCTGCCTAATTCTGCTTGTCCTCCTGCAGTTTGATCCAGAGCCCAATGGAATCAAGGACTCCTAAGACTTCCTTTGGCTTCAGTGGATTTTGGAGTCTGCCAGATACATAATTAATTTATTTCAATGGGCTATGAATCAGGCTTTTTGTACTGCCAGATGTATAATTAATATTTCAGGATGAATTCCAGGTATCTTGCTGTTTTTTAAGGTTCTTCCTACTGTCTCAGTTCCTGTCCCCCATGTAACAAGGTCATAAATTAAACTCTTACATTCTTAAGTCAACAAGCAAATCAATAAAATTAATAAACCTGTGATTCGATGCTTTTAAATACCTATCAGTTACACAAGAAAAATATCTCAAAGGACATTCCATTCTCAAAAACAATAGCTTTTTCACCCTGAAGTTTCCAAAGGAGGGTTATTTTTTCATCATCTGATAAAATACATCTTTGACTGCAGTTTTATCATTCTTTATAACTTGGGGGAGAATTTAAAGTTGTTTATGTATGAAAAAGCGCAGGTGAATTTACTGAAATATTGTGTTATCACATGTTTTATGCATTACTTCGAACATCTTTTTTACATTAATGATTAAAAGTGGACAAGTGAGGCAACTAGAGTATTTCATTCTTTTGAGGGCTTGTCTTGAAATTAAATACATTCCTTTTCTATTCCCATGCAAGCAGCTTTTGCTTCCCTTGAAGTCTTACATAGACGGCAACACAAGCCTGCCGTATTCTAGTCTGTTAATAGACCCTCACTCTTCAAAACAGTATAGCCTGTAGTCTGACTCCCACTGTTATTTCTAATGCATCCTCTCACCTTTTCACTCTAAGGCAAACATCTATTTTCCCCGAGGATCAGTTTTACACCAGAACACAGTGTCTGCTCTAGCCTTAAATTAAGCATACTGTTAAAGGATGCAAAGGAACTTGGCTGTATACTAACGTTATTTCATACCATTGGTCCTGCTTTCTCAGCAAACTGCTGTGTAAGAATCAGTGGATATTTGAGATAGTGAAGAAGTATCAAAACCGTCTTGTGAACTCATCAAAACAGTGTTTTTCTTTCACTGACCTGCTACCTGCCTGTCTTTTGGTTGAATGACCCCAACTTTTTTTTTAGTTTCATATCAATTCAAAATATTTGCAAAGCTGTGCTCTGAAGTTTCAGCAAGTATTAGAAAAATAATATAGCTTTGCATTGTATTTCCATTGATGATTGTTCTTGATTCCCACATGATGGAAAATTGTATATAAAGACCAACTTGGAAACCAGTTATGATGAGCCCTAATGGTGTGGTCAACTTAAAAGGAAATCTGAACAAAAACTTTGAAATTCCCTGCAGTTTGTTTTCCAATAGTAACTTTTAATTTCAGAAGAGAATCATGATCTTGGTAAATTAAGTTCATTTCTATGAAAATAGGTCATTTTTATTTAATGATAGCAGCTCCCAAACAATGCATGATCATCTTAATGAAATTCAAGAACTGATTCATGGATCATCAAGTTTTGAAAAAGATGGAAGCAAGAGTGGAAAAAAGATATTGTTTCTTGGTAATTCTATGATTTATGTTAACTGTATGAAGTACGACATGGTTATATATTAAAAAAAAACCTGGGAGGTCATCAAAAGATTGTCAGGTACTTAAGTTCTCAAGTTTAAAGTCTTTTGGCAGTTGCTATTAACTTGTGCTTTTCTGCTGCTCTGTGCTTTAAATAGACAATATACAAAACATCCAGAGCTGTTACTGGTGCTTGAGGATGAATCCTATCCACTATTGCATTTTCTCTAAGCTTTAAAGAAAAGTTGTTGACACAGTTTAGCAAAAACACTTAGTCTCTTAGATATCACTCTGCTTCTGAATAATCTTTTTGGTGTACAGATCAAAAGAAAAGCTTTCATCATAGATCTTGAATTGGACTCTAATCAGTGTAGGAGTTCCATAAGCTTCAGTGTAAGACCTTTTCATTTTCCTCATGTGAAGATCAATTAGATCATAAGCTCTTCAGAACAAACATCAGATTCTTTCAGTGTTTACTGTACTAAACAATGCAAAGCACCACAGTTTTGGCTTCAAGAAAACAAACTGTAATTGACATGTTTGTCTCAGAGTATGGAAAGATCAAAACCAGTGTACTACTTTCACTGCTCAACTATGCAAATTGCATCCAGACTAAACTAGCCATAGTCAGTCCTGGGGATCAAGATGAATGCGCAGGTGTTAGATGCTCTTTTAATATGTCACTTTTTTACTTTCAGTGTTACATAGGCAAAAATGGTTTGTCTTCTCTTTGATTTTAAAAAGGCAGAGTATTTTTTTTTTTCCTCCATGATAGCACAGCTTTCTTTTTCGTTTTCTGTTCCTTTCTTTTTTTCCTTTTTTTTCTTTGTTTTTCTTTTTTCTTATCCTTTTTTTTTTCCTTTTTTTTTTTTCTTTTCTTTTTAGCATAAGTGGACAGGAAAGGTATAAGGAAAAAGATGCTGTGCCAGAGTTTTGCTAAATGATATCTTTGGGAGGAAATATGACTACATCTTTTATCTTTTCCCCTAAAGCACAAAATTCTTATTAACCATGGATGATGAGGCACTGTGTGGCTGGAATACTTACTGTAAATAATATCAATTGCACATTTGGAGAACTTATCCAACAGTTATTTGAAGCCAGTGGGGATCTTTCCATTGATTTTAAAGGGCTTTGAAATAGGCCTTTAGCCTTGTTTTCTGTTCATGAATCATTCAGAAGCCAATCCTGATGTCTAGTTAGTTGTAAGTATTGGACAAATAGTTTGGACAAACAACTTCTGGTCTACAGGCTGTTTCCAAAATGTTAATTTAGACTATTCACTGTTCAATATTCATGATGTGTGATTAGTCATCTACATCACCATGATATTACTTCTTCTATCTAATTGACGGACTGAAACTATTTAAGCTATAGCATCTATCCATTTACATTCTTATAATGGAGCAGCTCATCGCTGTAATATATGAATGAATAATGAATAACAAATGTTGAATAGTGAATAATGAATAGTAAATAATTTATGCACTCTGGTAAGATTTTTAAAACAAATATTCACTCGTGCTAATATTTGTGAAACTTCTGGAATTGAGAACATTTTCACAAATGTTCAGCAGCTGCAACAAGAATGTGGAATAACAAGTAATAACTTGAATAATACAGGCTATATATGATTATATTTTTAAAGAAAAATAAACTTTTTTTTTTTTTTTTTTAAGCATCAGATTAGGTCTGCAGTATAAAAGAAGAGGAAGGAAACTACATTATTGATAGGAAAACTAACCAAGGGCTTTTTTGGCCTCATTGCTTTCCTTCCACCCAGAAGCACTCTGGACCTAAGAGAGTAATAATGTGGCATATTTTCTTCTTGACATCTTCTGAGTTAAATGTGTCCTCTGATTCAGTATTCTAGTACCCAGGCTATTTCTCATTAGCTTGGGAGAATCAACACAAATATTATGACAAAGCAAAAAAAAAATCCTTGAAATTACATTTCTTTTGAGTCAATGGCATCATAAAATGTAAACATCTCTCAAGATCTCTCAGTCTCTTACTTATTCAGCATCATCACCTTGCTGTTAGTTTTTTACATTCATAGATGTTTCTAGTGTTTCCTTTCTTTCTCTAGTTATTCTTTTCAGCATGTTTTGTTTTGTTTTGTTTTGTTTTCTTCTTCTTTTTATCTTAGGTTTTTGGATCTTTTAATTATATTTTTATCATGTCCTCATTTTTCCACTTGTTGTTTTTCTTTTCTTTTTCTCTGTTCATTTTTTTAATTCTCTCATTGCATTTAGTCATCATCAGTCTTTTGCATTTCCTTTTATTTTCTTAGCATATTCTTTAATATTTTCAGTTAGTACTCACTTGTATTCAGCTCCTCTCTTTGCCCATTGGTCCTTTTCCTCATCACATTTTCTTCTTATTTATCAGCCATGTTGGCTCGTGCAAAGAGCTGGCCAGTGATTCTGATGTGAACAGAACACTTCTTGCAAACCTTGTAACACACAACATGTTATCAGTTACATGTTTCTAATGCTCACAGATCTTCTACCTTTTTTTTTCTGCAAATTTTATATTTCTCATTTTGGCTAACTATCTGATCTGATCCAGGACTCATTTCAAATGAATTCTGCCTAAGCATTATTTTTCTGAATACTTGTATCACTCCTAACACAAACTCAGAAGCCTCCTCCACATATAACTTCAAACTTATGTTCTATCATAATCTGACAATTAGAACAAAGAAAGATAAATTAGAAGAGACTTAGAATTAATCCTTAGGTCCAATCAATGGCTGGCTTAGTGAGAAACCACTGCTGTGGATTTAGAGGCATTTGATGTTAAACAACATCCTACTTAAATCCTGTCCATTAGACGTAATTAAATCTCGTTAGTAATGTGAAAATACAAAATATCTTTTAATTCTCCAGTTTGTATGTGTCACAGTCCAATACTTTCTGACCAGGTTCTTTTAGATTGTACTAGGTTTGGCTGGGATGGAGTTAATTTTCCTCATATCAGCCCATATAATGCTGTGCTTTGTATTTGTAGTATTTGTAGTTAAGACAGTGTTCCTAACATTCCAGTGTTTTGGCTACTGCTAAGCAGTGCTCACATAGCATCAAGGCTGTCTATGCAACTCACAACATGCCCTCCCCCCCACCTCACAAAGGTCAGTAGGCTGACCGTGGGTAAGAGGCAAGAGGTTGGGAGGGAACACGGCCAGGACAGATCATCTAAACAGACCAAAGGGATATTCTATACCATGTAATGTCATGCTGAGCAATAAAAACTAAGAGAAAAGGGGGGGTGTGGGGAAGGCATTAATTATTAAGGCATTTATCTTCCAAAGCAACTGTTATGCAACTTGAGGCCCTGCTTCTCAGGAAGTGGCTGGACATCAGCTGCTGATGGGAAGTAGAGTATAAATCTTTTTTTTTTTTTTTTTCTTTGCTTCTGCATGCGACCTTTGCTTTTTTTCATTCAACTGCCTTTATCTTGACCCACAAGTTTTTCATCTTATTTTCCCCCCCCCCGTCCTGATGAGGAGGGGGAATGTGAGAGCGGTTTCATGGACACTTGGCAGTCAGCCAAGGTCAACACATCACATAGATATTCCACATGAAAAGAGTTTAGTATTTTAATACCAAATGTACTTATTTGAAGATATTTGATGTTGCGGGGGATTTTGATTTAACAGAATGATAGAGCAATGTACTGAAATCACAATGCAAGCACAATACAGCAATTGCAGTATACAGGTGGATCACAATATAAATTTGATTCCCATTTCCAGTCTCTGTATACTTCCCATCACCACACTGGGTGTCCTCAATTGCCTGGAATAAATACATGGGTTGAAGCCAGCTCAGTCCTGTTGCCCACTTCAAAGTTCATTTTGTTGGTTGCTCAGTTTTTATACTTGTTCTTGGGCTGAACTACAGATATAGTCCCCCTATGTTGGCTGGTCAAGCTAGCCCAGGAAGATATTAACACTTTTTTAGATTAATTCAGGGAAGACAATTTACACAACCAGTTGATCTACACAGCTGATACAACTGTTTAGCTAAAACATAGGCCACCCTTTGGTCCTCTTTGTGGTGAGATGAGCTCAGCTTTCTTTACAATAACTGTGGTTACTCCCTGTGTTATTCCCTGAACTTCATGAATACATCACCTTTGCCCATCTCCTCTGTGCCTTCTTCCATTGCAGGGGCTCACTGATCAGTTGCACTTTGAAATGCCCAAGACTACCAAATGCCCAAATCTCAGGTACAGGCGATTCATTCAAAACTGCCAAAAAGCTTATGTACCATCCTCATCACAACTACTGTTATTTTTAACAGGGAAACATGATGACAGACTTCAAGTCCATAAAAGACTGTTACAAAGAGAAACTGAATGATCTGTTTTACAGTTCCAGGGTAGACATTTTAAAAAAAAAAAAAGTACCAGACTTCAGTGCAGCAAGAAAAACATTGTGAAAACCTTTTTAATGGTAAAGATAGAGAAGCACTAGGAGACATCCTGAGGAGTATCTGTCAATGGACATCTTGGACCTTTCAGAGCAGATTGATTAAACTTCAGTACATGATGTAGGTATCCTTACAGGTGAAGGACACTTTCATAGAATCATAGAATGGCTTGGGTTGGAAGGGACCTTCAAAGATCATCTCGTCCAATCCCCTGCCATGGGCAGGGACATTCAGTTTAATGGTCATGACAGTTGTTTAAACACTGACATTACAGTAGAACTTAGAAGTTATGATTTTGTGACCATATCCTGGTATGCTGGGGACTATACTTCACTGAAAAAAAAAGAAATAAAAACCAACCAACCAACTAACAACAACAAAAAAGATAAAAGAGGAGCTTACTGTCCATCTATTGAAATTCTTACTTTTAAACACTGACAGCACCTAAGTAAAATCAAAGAGTTTGGTTTTTTTTGGTTTTTTTTTCTGTTAATTGTGCTTATAAACAGTGATTCCCAGTGGTGGCTGAAAATGGCAATAAATCAAACATTCCTTCAAGATGATCTTTGATTTTTTTGTAGGAGCAGCACAATTTTTCTATAAACTGTGTTTGAATTTATCCATGACTGGCAGAAGATGTACTTGGAACTTTTAAATAACTTGTTTTTCCCCTTATATCGTAGAAGAAACTACTTCAAGAAGAAAGGAGAAATTTCACCTGATTGTTTTCCTGAGATACAGACCCTTTGTGTATTTGTCATCCCAGTTAAAGGAGAGTTCAGAGCTTCACTGTTCAGTATGACTTTATGAAAAATTTCTTTCCTCACCAGGGACAAGCCTTCTTGAAATTTCTTGTTGATTAGAGGTTTAAGAAATATCACCTACAAGAAAAGATTAAAAGTACTGGGACTAATCTTGAGAAAAAATACTGAGAGGCGTCTTAAAACACATATGAAAGTTGTTGCAGGGAGGAAGAGGATAAACTGTTGTCCAGGTCCTATCCTTTAAGATTAGAGCCAAAAGCAAAGGACTTAAAGTGCAGCAAGACAAATATATTTCTATTGATAAGGATAGTAAAGCACAGGGACAACAGGCTTCTTGGGAAAACTGTGAAGTTCTCTCATGAATGGACACAATAAGATAATTTTTAAAGCAGGCTAAATAAATAGCTGTCAGGAATGTTTTAGGCATATTAAGCCTTCATTAGGCTAGAAGAAGTAGACTAAAATGCCATCTCACAAGTTCTTTCACAAGCCTTTTCTATGACTCTGTAACAGACAACTCAGTTTCTTCAGAATTGAAGCTCATGTAGGCAGATCCTTGTCAGTTTTACAATATCAGTTCAGAGCAGAAAGGTACTATAACAGTGTAAGCATAGAATAACCATTCAACCTGTTTCTTTTCTGAGGTAGGGTCTTTGCTGCCTTGGTTTAGCAAGAGTTCCCCTGGTAGCTCTCTAGGTAGTTCAGGTATTACCTAGACAAGCATTTGTTATGCCAATATGGATACGCTGAATGGGGTACATTTCCTTTTTAACTACACTAATCATCTGAGGTTTTATAGACAACAAAGGGAAATTGGCACACAGAGTGTATGATTCATCTGACCTACTTTAGATATCTATTTGAGGAAGTGAATTCTGTCCTTAAAGCACTTATTAATCTCCAAAAGAGTGACTAGGATTGCTATCTCTAATGAAAATGCCTTAAATGAGATTCCCATCCACTTTGCTAACCTTATGATCATAAGGGTGATATGAGTACTATATAAAGAAGAATAAATAATATATTTATAGACAGGACTTTTGTCTCATGATAGTCCTGATGGACAAAGTAACTATTCTCACAAACAAGGGATTTATTTCAGGTCTGTAGTGCAGTTTGAGATGGCCTGACTCACAGCTACATCTTTCTGCAACTTCAGTATATTTTATACAAAGTTTTAGCTCTTTGCTTATGTTTTTTATCTTTTCTTCTCATACATACAAACTTTCACAGATACAACATGACCAGTTCTCAGGGTGGATCCAGCTACAATCTAAAAAGGTTGAGAGACTGTTCCACTGTACAGCCATGGCAACCTCATGACTGCAATAGAGGACCTCATGAATTGAAAGAAGTAAAAACATTTATGAAAAAATGCAAATATCTTTGAACTGAATTACTAACTGTATAAAACTCATTGACTTTTGGGGAAATTTTACGGGTTTGTATTAACAGTAGATGAGATGTCCTACTGCCAAAATTCATGTTTCTCTTCTGTACATTAAATAACATGTACTTATAAGGAAGGTGAGATTTTATTTTTCTTCTTTTTAGAAATAAACCAAATAATGTTTTACTTACTTACTTTCAGCATAGACATAACACTTTTTTTTATAAACTGTTAGAAAAGCAAATAGTATATCTTAAATCAACTTCCCAATCAGAAACTTTTCCAGTTCTATGCAGTTACAGCTACCATGATTCTGGAGAAATGAAATACTAATTATAATTTTATATCCTCCCAGCAAAATAATAAACAAATAAATAAATAAATGTGTATAAAATACTTGCCTAGAGCAATTAACAAGTAGAATTTTACAAAGCTGTTTCAGGCAATGTAGAGACTTCATGGTTCACTTACTAAGACCAGACCCCAAATCCCATTGTCTTAAAACAAAATAAATTGCAGAGGAGAACTTCTAGAACTTTGCTTTAAAGGAAGATTGAGAAAACACACAAGATTTGTAGATGTTAGAGTAATAATGTTTATTTTGTATTTAGTACATGCTATATTATGAAATATTTGTTAAAATATACCCCTCTCCCTCTCTTCTAAGCTTTATCTCTTCTGGGTCTCCAGGATTTAGCAGAATTGGATCCCTAATCTCCTGCAAAGCTGTGACAGTACCTTGCACTGCCCATACAAAAGTAACAGAATTACATCAGCAAATCCACTAATAAGAACACTAATAAGAATATGCAAAAAACAGATTATGAACATTACAAAAAAATGCAAATTTTATGCCATCAACAGAGAGAAGAAAATTAGATAATTTCTGCTGCATTAAGTGTATTTAGAGTGATGCAGAGGTCATTGGAATCAAAGGAACTTCAGCACACGCTTAAAATTGAGCTTCAGGGCTACTTCAGAAGAGATGTTGAAAAAGATAATTAGTTTAAACGTAAAGATGCTCATTAAATGTAACAAAAAAATTGACAGCAGACTCTACTGCCCATTTCATTGTGTTACATAGAAAAATAAATTATGATTCCTACTAAGATTATACATGTGAAATGATATCAGTGGCAGTATGCAACAGAATATACATATCACCAACATTATACAGAGTAAGAGGTGCTGTGTCTTTTCAACCAAGAGAGTTTTGATGACAGGATCATGTTCAGCATCCACCATTAATTTCCTATGCCATTCTCATTTCCTCAGGCTAAGTGTAATACAAATTGACCTGGACTAGATACTGAATACTTTTGCTTTCTAGAGGACATTGCTCATGGCTATGCATTGTTCTTTTACCTTTATATAAATTTATGGTGGGATTTAGCTGATAATTAACCTTTGAAATATATCTCACGACCACCAGATGCTCCTTTCCTGTAACTCCACCTGTAAACAGATCAGTGGGTAGTTCCATATATTGCAAGTACTGAAATTATTCAGTATTGACCAGATCCTGAAGCTGTTGCCATTTCAGCTCCTTCTTCAACCAAAACATAGAATGATTACAGAAGTGATTGCTTTGACCAGCTGACGACTGAATAGAAGCTGGTAGGGAATTTTATTGCCCAATATTACACAATTTTGCTCTATGCATTTTTCATAAAGCTTCAGAGAATTTCTGTGCCAATAACTTTAAAATATTACTTATTTGATTAAAGTAAGTCCATTAAAGCCAAGTTAAACATTAATGTTGGAGCTGAATGTGGCGAGGGATGGTGAGTGCAAAAAGGCTTCTCTAGTACTTAAAGTACTTCTATAAGTATATAAACAGCAGAATGATGACTAGGGAAAATGTGGGCCCGCTATTGAGCGGGGCAGGGGCCTTGGTGACTCAGTGTGTGGAAAAGGCTGAGGTACTGACAGCCTTCTTTGCCCCAGCCTTCACCAGTAAGACTGTTCTTTGGAAAGCCAAGGCCCCAGAGACAAGGAGGAAAGTCTGGAGCAAGGAAGGCTTAGACAGTGGTCTAAATATAATTTAATTACATCATCTAACCTAGCTGATAAATCTGGCCTTTATTTTATATCATATGTATCACAAATAGTAGACACATTTAAAGGCAATGTACCAGAAACAAACTTTAATAGTCAGTGATCCTAATATTTTAAATTGTTTCTGTGCAGAAATCCTATTATGATTGACATGATAAAGGTCCTAGCTTTTTAATTTAGCCGAGCAACTTTCTCACAACAAATATGCAAGTTGTAGTTAATTAACTTGCTACTATCTTTATGTCAGAACATTGAAGCAAAACACGTCTTCACTAAAACCTTTCAAGACTTACAGATAGTATAGATTTTTGAAATAAACTTAACCCTATATTTTACAAAAAATGGCAATAATGAAATCCTTGGCTATTTAGAACACATTTTTAAACAAAAGAAGTTAATTCTAAACTAAAGATCAACAGCTACCTTGTACCTTCAGTTTCTGGGGGAAAAAAATGGTTTCCATCATAAAATGCAAACATCAGAGTTAAATCTTATTTTAAATTTTAATAGTTGGCTATCCATTGAAGTAATTGATTACTAACAACTAAATATTTTATAAATAATTGCTATAGATTTCAAAATTTTATCCAAGTCACGGTTTAAAACACATTTATCTGATATTCTGGGAATATTGATTGTACGGTAGTTACAATCCATCTCAGATTCATCTTGACTCAGATAAGCTAGAGCACTGGAGCCCAAAATATCCTTACTTACTTAACTGTTCACCTACACCTTTCCCCTGTTTCATATTGCCCCAGTTACTTGTGTCCAAGACATACTTGCTACAGGGAGAGGGGGCCCTCAGCAACTTGGGCTGAACCCATAAATGCCACTTGATCTTGTGGCTCTTGATCAGCTTGTGGTACTTTTTTTCTGTTTAGCAGTAGGCTCAGTTAGTAGGCCTCTAATTGAGAAGAAATTGAGCTTCTGGTTGCTCTAATGAATAGTAATTAGTATCTAGATATTCTTTGCATAGGTTGTAAACCTATGTTACGTATGCAAACCTATATACTTTACAGGTTCTTACACAAAATTTTTAGTTGTGTAAACTTCCATAGATTTAATAAACCATTAATATAAAACCCTTGCATGTGATCAAAAAGTAAAAATAACAGTAAAAAAACCAAACCAAAACAAAACAAAAACTTCCATAGAACTTTATTTATTTATGTGTATGTGTCCTGGAGAAAAATGTTCAGTTAATTTATTGTAGCCACACAATTTGTCTTTTGAGATATTCAGATCATAAGTCTTATCCCAGAAGCATTAGACACAACTGTAAAAGAAAACAAAACCAAAAAAGCTGTTCTACAGTGTCAGTGAAGCACCCTGTGTTCTGTATGAGTGCTGTCAGCTAGAAAATCCCTCCCAAGCATGTTTGAGCCAACAAGTATTGAACTATTCCATGGACAGCAATCGTTTCTACTGGAAAAGTTCAACATAGTCATCTGTGTAGCTCCCTACAAACTGTGCACTTTTCTGGAAAATAGTGAGGAGGATTTGGAGCATCTCAAGAAAAAAAGGGAGCTGAATACAGGATGTCCGCACCGTTCACAGACAAGGAAAGCCTGGAGTCCCAACTTATACTTGTTCTGCCGTGTCTCAAACAGAAAGACTAACCACTCTTGGAACTGCCTTTTGGTGCTTGTTTATTAAAGGAGTTTATTAAAGGCATCGAATTCCAGGAGAAGACTTTAAAAGCCAAGTGAATGGAGGTGTCTCTAGACTAAAGAAAATGCAGTGAATAAATTTTGGAGTTAGAATGAGCCTGATGATATGTCCGGCTCTATAGCAGATTCATGTCCAGCTTTCAAAATGTTTATAGTTCCTGGCTTGTGGCCTTCACTTGTCTAAGTTTTTGATTACTCAGTTGTGGCATGAGGCTTCCTCCAGAACCGGGAGATTTGCTGTGATGCCAATGAATACAGAATTTTTTTTTTTTATTGTTTATCACTTATGCCAAAGATTATTTTGGTGCTTCCTTTCCAATATGCATAACAAAAATGAAAAACAACAGCTTGCATGACCTACCAACTATATGTGCTGATGTTTGAATGCCATCAAAAATTCAATCATCTTTTATGTATTTATGACTCACAAAACTTCTTCTATATTACTATTTCAGACTAAAATATTGGTCAGTCTGCCTGACATCCTTCTGTGGATATCTATCAACTCAATCTCATACCTAAAAGACAGCCCTTACTTTTCCTTCCCAAAACACTACCTTCTACTTCCTTTCCTGAATTTTGTAGACAACACAGCCTCCAGCCTGTCACTCAAACCACAGCCTGGATGTGATTTCACTGCTTTCTGGATTCTGCAGGTTATATCTCTTTTTTTTCTGTAGTAATATCTGCCTTTCCTATCCAACCAAACAGCTAAAATTCCTGTCCAGATTTTTATCTGCTCCCACCTAACTGTCTTTTTATATCACACTTCCATTTGTCTTGACAATTGATTCCTATTTATATCCATCCAGAATTATTCTCCTTCCCAGTGATATTATTTTGGCAACGTCACCTCTTTTTGTATCCTTTTACTGCTCCTTGCTTTTCCTTGTTACATCAAGCATGAAATATTTGTTGTTACTTTCAAAGTTCTGCTCCGTTTATCCTCACTTGGTCATCATATCTCATTTAAAAAGTCACATTCTCCTGCCATCAATCCATTATGTCAGCCTTCCTTCCCTATTAGTTCAATTTTCAAACACTGCCTTTCTGAATATTTGGTAGGAGATTCATATAAACATATTCAAGATTATTTTGTTATGTTCCTTTGATGCGCTTCATATTTGTGACCTCTGTTCAAAAAACCTGCTGATGAAGATGACCAAGTGATCCCCTTTTCTTGTACTTCTGTACCTCACTGTTTGTATTCCTCTTCTGTATTTCATCTTTGAATTGCATTCTCTATGCTTTGGGAGATGGATGCTTTGCCAATGCGGTGTTTGTAAAATACCTATCACATCAGAGTCCTAGCACTCCCCAGGCAAGATCTGAACTATCACTTAACTCCTAACATATATCCAGAGTAAAACAAAAGAACAAGCACAAATCTCTACTCTGCCTAATCTCTTTAGGGCCTGGGAGACAATAGACACTGTAGCTTTCCCTAGAAATCTTGTTGAAACCTCAGAAACTTTGCTGCTACATGTGGGCAGATCTGGTATCCTGGCTCAACTAAGGATTTAAATGGATATTTTACAGTTAAAGCCACATGGGGACAACAAAACGGCAGACCTGTGCTTGACAGACCTGTGGTATTCCAGGCCCGAGGGGGAAGTTTGCATTTTTTTCACTAAACTGGAACCTAGACACTTCTTTGCCTGATGGGACTCAAACTTCACAAAAGTATTTGCGCTGGGTTCAAAATTGGCTGGACGGCCGAGCCCAGAGAGTGGTGGTGAATGGAGTCGAATCCAGTTGGTAGCTGGTCACAAGTGGTGTTCCCTAGGGCTCAGTGTTGGAGCCAGTCCTGTTCAATATCTTCATTGATGATCTGGAGGAAGGGATTGAGTTCATCCTCAGTGAGTTTGCAGATGACACCAAGTTGGGTGGAAGTGTCAATCTGCTGGAGGGTAGGAAGGCCCTACAAAGGGACCTGGACAGGCTGGATCATTGGGCTGGAGCCAACTGTATGAGATTCAACAAGGCTAAGTGCCGGGTCCTGCACTTGGGTCACAACAACCCCATGCAACGCTACAGGGGGAAGAGTGGCTGGAGAGCTGCCTGGCAGAAAAGGACCTGGGGGTGTTGGTTGACAACCACCTGAGCATGAGCCAGCAGTGTGCTCAGGTGGCCAAGAAGGCCAATGGCATCCTGGCTTGTATCAGGAATAGCGTGGCCAGCAGGAGCAGGGCGTAATAGTGCCCCTGTCATTGGCACTAGTGAGGCCGCTCCTCGAGTACTGTATTCAGTTTTGGGCCCCTCACTACAAGAAGGATATCGAGGTACTAGAGTGCATCCAAAGAGGGGCAACGAAGTTGGTGAAGGGTCTAGAGAACAAGTCTTATGAGGAGCAGCTGAGGGAGCTGGGGTTGTTTAGTTTGGAGAAGAGGAGGCTGAGGGGAGACCTTCTTGCTCTCTCCAACGACCTGAAAGGAGGTTGTACCAAGGTGGAGGTCGGTCTCTTCTCCCAAGTAACAAGCAATAGGACGAGAGGAAATGGCCTCAAGCTGCAGCAGGGGAAGTTTAAATTGGATATTAGGAAAAACTTCTTCACCGAAAGGGTAGTCAGGCATTGGAACAGGCTGTCCGGGGAAGTGGTTGAGTCTCCATCCCTGGAGGTATTTAAAAGACGTGTAGACGTGGTGCTTAAGGACATGGTTTAGTGGTGGACTTGGCAATGCTAGGTTAACGGTTGGACTCAATAATATTAAGGGTCTTTTCCAACCTTAATGATTCTATGATTCTATGATTCTATTAAACTATTAAGTAATTAGATTGAGAATAACAGTACCCTTCACTCCTGTTAGAGGGGAATGTTAGATGTTAAAAACGCCGGTTCCCAGGACAGCAATCTCTTGAATGTTGTTGTTCCATGGTCTCTGTAGTCTTACATGACCCATAGTAAAGCTAAAATAAGAGCCCTTTGTCTTGACAGCCATAGGAAGACATCTAAAATGCACAGAGGGGACTATGTGCTCTGACAGTTTTCTAATCCAGAATCCTAAATGCATTGTTTTAAGAGCCTGGGTTTATTTTCCTATAAACCAACACTCTGCTTTCCTGGGCCTTTCTTAAGTTCTGACGTCACCCACTCCTCTTGTCCATCTGTAATCCCCATGTCCTAGCTAGTCTAAAAGTAATTCCCAGGTGGCAGCTTCTAAGGTAAGGATCTATGCCTTAATTTCTGTATCCTCTGAATAAATTCGTCCTCAATTATCTTCACTGTTCTTATGTGGGCTCTTTGACTTTGTGTATGCTATTAAAGCATACTTATACTCCAATAAGCAATCTGTAAAAAATGTATAATTGGATTCTCTGTGTGTTGTTTCTCATTAACTGTGTCTTAAGTGTACTCTGTTGACAAGTTTTTTAAAAAAACAAAAATGTATTCTGACAGTCAACCTTGCAAATTTGTCCTGAGATCTGCAAGTCAAATTCTGACACTATTTAAATTCTACAAGTGGAGCTTTGTTAATAATTTCTTGATTATTTGTGAGCACAAAAAAAAAAAAAATAAAAAAAAAATCTAGTTCATATTCTTACAGCTTTATAGGCACTAGAGTGCCGTGCTAAGAAGAATAAAACAGTAAATATCCAATCAGTATAATAAGCACATCTCTACATAAATAAGTAAGTGTAAATCATACTAACTACATGGAGGAATGAAACATTTAAATGTAAAAGAGTTGTCATTTTAAACATGCTCACTATTTCAGATAGAAAATTTAGACATTTGTTCATGTTCACTATGAAATTAACATTTTTTATGTGACTGCCTTGTAACACCACCTCACCTAAGTAATAAACTACCCTGTGACATTACAGAAAATCTTAATTTTTTCAGTAACTTTTCGAAAGCAAATGTGTGTGTGGACAAGGGTTTAATAGCAAAAAAGTTACTTTATCATATTTATTATGTAAATTATGTGTATAATTTCAGAAAACAGGGAAGCAGAAGAAGAGAGATACAGTATTTTAACTCCAGTTTTGAACTTCTTTCTGCCTTTTAAAGTGCCAGCTGCTACTGGCAAACTCTAAGTAATCATCCATCCTCCTCGAGTCCTCAGGACAGCAGGGTCTGAACCAAGCCCAAGCATGACTCAGAGCAGCAAAGGGCTGTGATGGCTTGGCTGCTTCCCACAGGGACTCCTCTGGCTGCTAACGACTAGATAGAGCTCTGCGTATTCTAGTCCATCCTCCTTCCCACATTTGATCCTGGCATGTCCCTGACATGCCCCACACCAAGGAACGGGGTAACAGATTGGCTGTAAAGGCATTTGTCCAACAGAATTTTCTATTGTTTAACAAGAATCCCCTGAGCTCTTTCTATTCTGTTTTCTTTCAGGTCTGTACTACATTGTTTAGAAATGTTATTTTTAATGAACATTTCCTTTTTTTCTTTTTTTCTAAACTAAGATATATATGGGTTCAGTATGTTTCCTTCTACATAGTACATAAAAGTAGACAAATGAGCTAATGCACAGCATATCTGTTCTCAGCGTCCCTGAGGTACTTGGAAATAGCATCTAATGTTATCATTCCATTTATCCATATAGTTTCCTCTGTTCTTTTGCTGTGGTTCATAATACCATATGAAATATTAATTAATACTTTAGTCCCTCCTGCATTTGTTACCATTCTTTCCACTGGGGTCAGTTGTCAGATGAGATTTTCATTAAGGTTTTTGGTTGTATTAAACACTTCTATTGCAAGCACTGATAAAGTGCTTTGGGGGGAATCTTATATGTCAGTCTGTTTTTTTTCCCCATTAGCATTTGAGATTTTTAAGAAGTTTGGGGTGTTTTTAATTACTATTTTGTTATCTGTTACATCGTATGTTTATTAAATGCCCTTTTATTGACTTTTATACCATGAATAAACTTTTCTGGGAATTTTGTCTTTTTTCTAGTGGAGATGAATAGTAGTTATTTTAAATTTCCCCTTTAACTTTTCCCCTCATTTAAATGTTAATCCTGTGAGATGTAGATTGAAAATATTTTTTTCTCCTACTGTCCAGAAAAGAAAGTTTAAATTAAGGTCACTTACTATTTCATGGTTTAAAACCTATATTTACATAGTACCCATTTTGATTTCATGCACTTTTGTAATGCCAAAATGGACTGGATTGGCAGTACTTGTTAATGACAAAAAACATCATCTCATTCACCAGCTTTCCTCCTTCTCCCCTAAAATGAACCAAAGTAAAACAAAAACTCTCTTTGGATGAAAAGCAGGCTGCATCTGCATTGAAATTACTCACAAAACTGTTGCTAATTTCAGTGGAGTCAGAATTTTATCTTTGTTTCTTGTCATCCTGTTTTATCTTATTATTCCAAAAGGGCCTAATTCAAAGTCTGCAGAAATCAATGTAAAGATTCCTGCTGATATCATTTGGGTCACAAAGCTCAACACTGTTTTGTGGATGCCGTTTAATATTTTCCTTAGATGTTAGCCTAGGAAATGTGTTGAGGAGACAACGTATCTTCATGTATATGCACTGAAGTTTGCATCCTAAATCTTAGGTTATGGGATTATTTGATTTTAAAATATGAACTGACTGCAAGTGGAATGCAATCACATGCATACGAATCTGGTAGCTGCTGAACAACATACCCTATCTTGATTTTTAGGGGAAGAAGAAAATTATACTGTACTCAAAAGGGCAATTGTGGTTTTTTAAACAGAAGGAATATAAGTACCCATGCTGGATTTGGACAGACAATTGAAAATTAACATTCTTCCTCTTACAAAAGTATCATGGGGCTTTTAACAACCACAAGTTGTCACAAGCTGGCTTTTATGTCTTCTCTGAAAACAAAGACAGTCTGGCTTTGATAGCACATTAATTTTGCATAGCACTGATCCTAACATTGGATGTTTATTTAAAAATATTTTCAGCTGTAATTTTCAGAGAACTGGGATTAAGAATTGATTGTATCTCTTGCTGAGGGTTATTTGTGCTCTCATATACACCACTGAAATTAAATCTACATGAATATTGGAGCTAACTTTTAACTAGTACTACAAGATCAGATTGGTGTTACTAATACTCCAACTGATATACATTTGTGGTTCTTTAGTTCTTTTCTAGATGCAATCTTTTTTTATAATCTATAGATATAGTAATTTAATCACCAAGTGGTTCAACCCCCTTGATCTTTAATACAAATGCCTCTTCTTCTCCCTAGGAAAATAGTATTTTCTTAACTAGACTTCAGAAAAACTCCACTTCTTTCTGTCTTCAAGCTGTTGGGAGCTTTGCACCCACAGGGATCTCCTATGGAAGTTTAATATATATTCAAGCATACTGAAGTTGTGAAACACTCCTCCATAACAGGAACTTCTTACAGTTTTTATTTTCTCAAAAATTTCTCAAATATTATGAAAGTGCTGTATCACTAGCATGAAATAGAAATGGATGTGAGAAGAATTCCATGAACTTTCCAAAATACAGACTGTTAGGATGAATTCTGAGAAGTGTTTTCATTAATGGAGTCTGATGATTATGCATCATTAAGACAGCAGAGAGGTTGCATAATTAAACAATAAATAAAGCAGATGATACTTCAGCTGTACAACTGACTTAAGCAGGTTGCTCACTCATATCCATTATGCTATGTGGGATCTTGTCCCGATCCAATGTCGAGAGAGGTTTCGATACGATCCCAAGGACGAGATTAAGACGCAAACGAGGTCAAATGCCGTACAACCTTTTGACTTTATTTTGGCGAACGAAGGGGTGAGGACCGGGTAGGGAGATAGGGGGAAAAAAAAAAAGAAAAAGGAAAGAAAGAAAAAAAAAGAGAGAGAGGAAAAGAGAGAAAAATAGAAAGAGCGTGCTCAGGCGGGTGAGAAAAGAGCCACGTAGGGGAACTAGCTACCGCCACTCCGAGTCCGGCGTTGTCCCGTCGATCAAAGGTCCAGTCGGTCCAGCCTCTGTGTCCGCAGGAGCAGCTTCCAAGGAGGTGCATGGTGAAGGACGAGGAGAAAAAGAGAGGACCTCAAAAGGCGCACGCGGTCCTTTTATAGGGCCATGCACATGCGCAGAGCAGGTCTGCGTACATGCAGTTTGCGCTTCTGCCTTTCGCGCCCTGGTCTCTGCGCAGGCGTGCGTGCAGCCCATGGCCCCGCCTTCCGCGTCCTGCCCTCTGCCTTTCGCGCCCTGGTGTCTGCGCAGGCGTGCGTGCAGTCCATGGTCCCGCCTTTCGTGTCCTGGTCTCTGCATGGGCTGTGGTGGTTTCATCGGGGGCTGGATGTCGGACCCAGAAGATGGCGGTAGAACGGCAATGTCGAGACAATTCTGATTAGTCCTCGACACCACCCCGTGGCTCGACATTGCAGTCTTCACAGTGGTAAGAGAGGTGGGAAGGGAAAAAGAGAGAGAGAGAGAGAGAGAGGACAGAGCAGAGGTGGAGACAGAAGCAGAGAAAAAGGGAACATGGGACATGGCAAGAGTGTTCAATTGCAAACAAACAGGAACATTGTCCAATGTAAACACTCCTTTTTCCTTAATCTTTCTAAGTTTAACAATGTTCAACAACCCTGAGAAATCCATTGCGCGAGGTAGTTCACCATTATAAGAAGTATAGAACAACTAGTGAGTATGACATGGGTAGGAATATGCAATTTTTTTTTTTTGTTGTTGTTGTTTTGGTGTGTTTTTTGTTTGAGGTCTAAACAATGGTTATTGTGGTGGGTTCTACCCGGTGAACGGCACGGATTTGTTGTATGCCCTCGGGTGAGGTGGTAGGTATGAACTGCATATTAGATACCACATGTCGTATTAGCTGAACAAAACAGGGTATTATACAGGGTAAAAACATTAAAGTGGCAAATGCACATAGCAAATATAACAGCAACTGTTTCACCCAGGGCGCCCCCGGCAGCCAGGACCATAAATTACCATTCCAACCATTCCAGGTCTGGACGGGGACGTGGGCTATTTTCCTAATGTCTTTGGTTAATTGGAGGACTACTTCGCCTACATTGTCTATTTCTAAACAACAGTTAGAAACATTTAATTTCCCACATACCCCTCCTTCTTCAGCCAGTAAATAATCTAAAACCATACGGTGTTGAAGGATTGCCGTGCGCATTTGTTGAGACTGGTGAGTTAAAAGATCTATAGCATTGGCGGTTTTATTGGTAACAATTTCTAAAACCGCTTGTAATCGGATTATACGGTTCAAATTATAGATTGGTTCCCTTGCCCCTGATATCGGTTCACTGGGGTTCCAGGTGGCAGGCCCATAATGTTGGATTATTCTTTCAGGAGGCCACTCATTTTCCCCCCATTTTTGTGTTCCACCTATGTTCACCTCAACAGCTCGCTTGCGGCGGGCAATCTTTCCATCTTCCAGATTATCGTACAATCTTATCCCCAACTGAGAGCCACCCGTTTGCGGAAGAAGGAAGAATAAAGGCCGGATAATTCCCACATAACAGACCCCTGACCAATGCGCTGGCAGTCGTTTATAGGCAGTATGTCCACAAATCCAATAATGGCCCCTTTTAGCTGTGGCCCCGTTGGCGAATGGTCCCGCTGCATCCCCGGGGAACTGGAAATACATTGTTTTGTCGTTGCCCACAGGGCTAAAAAAGACGGTTGGGTTATTATTCATCCGGCCGGTGCAATACCAGGCCCCAAAGCTGCTTTTCCATTCACAGGTTTGCTTGTAAGCGTGGTCCCTAGATTGTCGGAAAATTAACGTTTCATTTTTATTTGCCCAGTACCCTTTGAACCCTCGACTGCGTCCGGCACTATCAAGCCATGCCCATATGGAGATACCCCTATCTGCATTTACCAACTTGTTCGTAAGTGTCCATTGGCACTTGCTTTCTCCCACATAGACCCCTCCCTTTTGAGTAGGATTTAAACAATATTGCCCCACAGCAGGAAATTGAACTGGCCATGTTCCACTATCACCCCAAGTGTCATTCGTGGTTTCACTATAATTACTCACAATTTGGGCTGGGGTGAGGGGTGTGGACGTCCACGGCCAACTCGACAGCCCCAGAGGTCCCCCACAAACCCAGCAATGACTTAAATTAAAAGCTCGGCTTATAGCTTTGGCTAATAATACAAATTCATTGTCCTTGAAGGGATCAAACGGGTCAGGGGAGGGTGAAGGAATTAGCTCTCCGCCACTGTTACAGGTACATTTCCAAACTAGTACAGCCACCAATAACGCGCGCATCCTGATTAAGCAGCAATCGGCGTCTGTCTAGTCTCCGTCGGGTGGTGTGTGTCCAGGTCAGCTGCTTCCTCCTGGAAAACAAAAATAGAAGCAAACTCGCTTCTCGGGTCAGAAGGAAGGGACAATCCATTTAGCATGAATTTTGTGGATCTTTCCACAAGCATCTTTTGCCTTCCACGTGTATTTATTCACTGGGGTGTCTAATGTTAGTGGTACTGCTCCCACGGTGGGGAGTTCAACTAAGACGGGTTGTCCGGGGAAACAGGATGGGTTGACGGAGTGGTCAGGGCCAGGTGAGGTGGGCATGATTGTAGGCGCTAGTGGGCAAAACGCCGTAATTTTTGGGCATCCGTTTGTTCCCCAACGGCTATTGACGCTAGTCACTGCATCTCCTACCCGCTCAGCCCACCCCGGTTTGTGCGGTTTCAGGAAGCGCTTCAGCAAGCCGTTTGTTCTCTCCACAATCCCATTTGCTTGAGGGTAGTATGGAGTGTGGAATACCCATGAAATCCCCTCCCAAGCCGCCCATTCCTGGACCATCTTGGCTGTGAAGTGTGTACCATTGTCAGATTGAATCAACTGCGGTTTAGGGAAGGTCCCAAACCATTCTTTCAGGGCCTTCACCGTATTCTCCCCTGTTGCCTTAGCGCAGGCTTTAGCCTGTGCTAGGCCAGATACTATTTCAACACCCACTAGTACATAGCACTTCCCTTCTGATTTACGGAACGGACCAATGTAATCAACCTGCCAGGCCTCCCACAAACCTTTTCCCTCTCTCAAATGTAGGGGACTGTCTTCCAGGGGGTGCCTGTCTAAGCGGATACGACATTGCTCACAGGCCGAAATGCAAGTTTTGCAATTTTCTCGGGTAACCGGCCAGCCTCTGGCCTGAGCCTCTCGGTAGAGGTCTTGGGCTCCAGTGTGCCCTCTCTTAAGGTGCAACCATTCCAGGAGTCGCTCCCAATCCTCTGCTACTGGATCACTTTGCAAGGGGGCGAGGCGGGCCAGCTCATCAACCCTATTGTTCCAATGGCCGGACGGATTTTCTCCCGTCTGATGGGAGGCTACCCATCCTACCGCAAAGTTCCCCCGTCTGGCAATGGTTAAAATATCTTGCCACTTCTCCTTTTGCCATACAGGTATTCTGTTAACCTCCCACCCATTTTGTTCCCAAAAGGGGAGCCACTCTGTACACCCCTTAAAGACAGCAAAGGAGTCAGTGTAGATATAGATTGGAGAGGCAGATTGGGCTTCATGTTGAAAGACACTCCATACGGCCACTAATTCCCCTACTTGAGCGCTGCCTTCTCCTTCGGTAATTATTTTTCGGTCGGTCCTTATCTGTAGGGCGACAGCACGGTATTTCCAAGTTCTGCCCTCTCGTTTAGCAGAGGCATCAGTGAACCAAGCGTTCTGTAATTGTTCTGAAAATGGGGGGGCTACCTGCACAGCAGAAGGAGGCACGTCACTTTCCCGGTCTGGGGCCACTCCCTCTTGGATAACTAAATTTTTGGCAGCGCCCTCAGAAACTTCAAAAATACCACAATAATGTTCTATTTGCGCGTACCATTTCCGCACCGAAGCTCTTTGTGCCACCCCGTCAGGGGGAGGTGTCCCCGTTAAAACTGGTTTAATCACTTTGAAAGGACCTCTGAGCACTATTGGTTGCTGGCGAATGGTGCGCTCTGCTTCTCGTAAAGCCAGGCTGACTACGAACAGCCCCTTTTCCCACATGGTGTACCGTTTTTCTGCATCCTTGAAACTCCGAGAATAAAAGCCAATGGGCCGGATGGGCCCTGCTGGCCCCCGTTGCCACAAATGAATCGATAGCCCGGTTGCGGCAAACCCCCATTCGATCTGCACCGGGTCTGTCGGGTGGATAGGCCCCAGGGCTTGGTATGCATTTGCCTCGAACACCAACAGCCGTAGCGCCTCATCGTGGACCGGGGTCCACTCCCATTGCGCCCTTTTCCGTAGTAAATCATATAGGGGTCTCGCGATAATTGAGAAATCAGGGATATGCTTTCTCCAGAACACAAGCAGCCCTAACGCATGCTGTAAGTCTTTTTTCGATTCGGGTATCTTAATTTGGTCGAGGGAGGAAAGGGTGTCTGGTGGGATACATGTCATCCCTCCCTTCCACCAAATTCCTAAAAATTTCACCTCACTTGAAGGGGTTTGTATTTTCTCAGGTGGGATTGTCAATCCTATGCTCTCTAGATGGGTGATGATGTCCTTCTGGACTTCCCCAACTTCTTCCACCTGATTTCCCCCTATGAGTACATCATCTATATATTGGTAAACTTTCACCCCCACCCTTATGGGAATTGCTTCCAGCTCCTGTGCTAGAGCGTGGTGGGCTAAGGTGGGGGAGTGCTTGTATCCCTGAGGGAGCCGTGTAAAGGTGTACTGTTGCCCCGCCCAGGTAAAAGCAAAGCGGTCCTGGTCCTGCGGCTGCAGGGGGACCATAAAGAACATGTCTTTAACGTCAATAGTCGCCATAATAGGGTGTGATTGCTCTTGAATGGCGGCTATAAGCTCGGCAATGTTCGGTACAGCAGCTGTTAATGGGCCTGTGTTGGCATTCAGCCTCCGGTAATCTACTGTCAACCTCCACTTGCCGTTTGGTTTTCGGACAGGCCATACCGGGGAGTTAAAGGGGGAGTGGGTGGGAACTATAATCCCCCTCCCCTTTAAGTCCTCCAGCACTGGCATGATTCCATCTCTTGCTCCTATCGGTAGCGGGTAGGGTTTCACGCTTGTCAGTTTGGAAGGGGGGAGGGCAGGCGCCGCTTGCAACAGGCGCACCCCCACGCCGGGGGCTTCGGCCAGCCGCCTGATCTGCGGGACGCCGAAAGACCACGAATTTCCCTGGGTGTCGTGCCACTGTCTGCCCTTTAAAACGTCTATGCCCAAGAGGTTCATTTGAAAGGGTCCTATGGCTGCCATGGTGTTCACCGGACTCTCATCTCCTGGTAGCCATAAGGTTACCGGGGTCATGGGCACAGATTGGGTTTTCCCTAGGGCGTTTAATACTATCAGGCGCTTAGAAGGAGTTGAGATGCCGCACCGTTCTGCCTCGCTTTGTTTTATTGCTGTAATTTGGGCCCCCGTATCAATTAAAAAGGTCATGGGCCTCTTCCTCGGCCCTACTGCGACGGTAATGAGGAGGTCCCCTTTATTGTTGCAGGTGAGTTGTCTAATAAACATCCACCCCCCGCCTCCCCCCTCACCCTGAGGGGGCGGAGGTCTTAGTTTTCCGCCACCCTTTCGTCCCCCTTGAACCCCTCCTCCTTATCCAGTGCCGGCACGGAGGGCGCGTTTGGTTTGGGAGAGGGTCCTTGCCCGGACCACCTCCGCACCAGGAGCTCTAATTTTTTGGTGGGGAGCCCATCCATTAGGTCTCGGGGCACACCCTTTTGCAGTCCCTTCTGCCACAATTCTTGTCGGAGCAGGGGTTTTTCCCTTTTTGTTGGGTCGGGGCTAGTCCCCGAAAAAGCCAGCGGTTTATTTGCCGACTCCGCTGCCCGCACGGCCCTAGTTTCCACCTTGTGGTAAGTTCTGCCTACTGGCCCGTATTTCCTTCCATAGTTTATCAGTTCCTGAGCTATCTCCCCCCAGGTCCACACCTTCCTCCCCCACTGCCGCTGTTCGGGGGTTACTGTTCCCTCCAGGGCAGCTGCAATTCGCTCTTCACGAGGCACATTTTGGATTTTCCCCTGTAATTGGATCCCGATAGGTTTTAACGAGTCGGGGAGTCCTCTTATTAGCGGTGTCAGCCGCTCGGGGTCTACCGGTAACAACATCGGAGAGCTTAAATTTGGTTTAAGTTCCCGGTCATACATCATTTGCAGGCATGCTGCCTTTTGTACGTTTTCTAGCAGTTGCTCAACCGAACCAGTTATAGCTAGGGGATCCCCCCTTTCTAATGGGTTCAGCCCCCCCGCCCAATATGCTGCCCTCTGGGTCAGAGACCATGGGGCCCGGCGATCGCCCGTGGTGAGGAAGACGCCGGGGCCCCAATACCCCTCTGCTTCTTTTTCCGATAGCATGATCCCGTCCCCCCCCGACAGGGATATCCTCCACACATATTCGGTTTCGGACTCCCTTGCCGTCCTAGCAAAATCCTTTCGGAGTTTAGCCAGTTCGGTGGCGGTAAAAGGGATTTCTTTGGTTACAACTTGGGGACGGTTGTCGCTATCGTCCTCATATATATATTCCGTTTTTACCAGCGGGCACATATGGGGGCGGTTATCCACCGTCTCCCTTAATTGCTTTAAGTCTTTCTGGGGGTAGATTTGGCGTACCCCTTTCTCCTCCAACATTACCTCCGCCTCAGCGAGGGTGTCTGCCTCCCTCAGGAGCTGAACCCTCAGCTCCTCCTTCAAAATCATATTTTGGCGCTTCTCCTCCTCTAGCGCCCGTTTGGTCTCTAGTAGTTGCTCTCGCAGCGGCGCTATCGCCGCTTGCAACGCAGCGGCCACAGCCTCCGATTGGCAGGGCGCTCGTTTCTTGTCCTCCACCGCCGCTGCCAGACACGCTCCTAACACAGCACAAACAACAGCCTTCCCTTTTCCCTTCTTCGCTCTAGCTTCTTTATGCAAAACCGCTATTCGGTCCATAACACTTTGCAGTTGGAACCAGTGGTCCCGTGCCCAATCTCGTCCCGGAGGTGAGGGGCGAGAGCGGTACGTTTCTAAAAACTCGTATAATTTCTCTGCCTCTTCACAAAAATCGCCTGCCTTTTGGGCGGCCATATCCTACAAAGGGGAGTTCGTCCCGGGAGGGTCAAACCTTAAAATAAACACGTTTCCCCTATACGCTCCCAGGAGGCCAATCCGCACACTACTAGAAGACAAATACGAGCCTACAAAGGGGATATCGTCCTGAGGGGGTCACACCACCAATTCAAGTTTCCCCTATACGCCCTCAGGAGATCAAATCACAAACTACGGGACAGAACAGAGCCTACAAAGGGGATATCATCCTGAGGGGGTCACACTATAAAATTCAAGTCTCCCCTATACGCCCTCAGGAGCTCAAATCACAAACTGCTACGCGCGTTTCAGTGCAAAGGTCTCAACATCCACTCCGTCCTTGCGCTTCGTTCGTCTCCGGCTGCTTCCCTCGCGGGAGAGCAGAACCGCGGATCGGAACTCCGCACTCGCTTCGTACTTGCTCGTACGTCTCGTTCACACACACTCGCTCAGCACACCGTAAGGTTGTATGACACTCTCGTCTCAAGGGATCCTGTCCGTGACGCCAATTAAATGTCCCGATCCAATGTCGAGAGAGGTTTCGATACGATCCCAAGGACGAGATTAAGACGCAAACGAGGTCAAATGCCGTACAACCTTTTGACTTTATTTTGGCGAACGAAGGGGTGAGGACCGGGTAGGGAGATAGGGGGAAAAAAAAAAAGAAAAAGGAAAGAAAGAAAAAAAAAGAGAGAGAGGAAAAGAGAGAAAAATAGAAAGAGCGTGCTCAGGCGGGTGAGAAAAGAGCCACGTAGGGGAACTAGCTACCGCCACTCCGAGTCCGGCGTTGTCCCGTCGATCAAAGGTCCAGTCGGTCCAGCCTCTGTGTCCGCAGGAGCAGCTTCCAAGGAGGTGCACGGTGAAGGACGAGGAGAAAAAGAGAGGACCTCAAAAGGCGCACGCGGTCCTTTTATAGGGCCATGCACATGCGCAGAGCAGGTCTGCGTACATGCAGTTTGCGCTTCTGCCTTTCGCGCCCTGGTCTCTGCGCAGGCGTGCGTGCAGCCCATGGCCCCGCCTTCCGCGTCCTGCCCTCTGCCTTTCGCGCCCTGGTGTCTGCGCAGGCGTGCGTGCAGTCCATGGTCCCGCCTTTCGTGTCCTGGTCTCTGCATGGGCTGTGGTGGTTTCATCGGGGGCTGGATGTCGGACCCAGAAGATGGCGGTAGAACGGCAATGTCGAGACAATTCTGATTAGTCCTCGACAGATCTTTAGCACAATGTTGCAAGAGGTAAGTGGTGGTGGGATTCCACAATGGAGACAGAAAATAATATATGATTCAACCACTAAATTTTACAGGTGCTTTATCAGCCGGTAACACAAAAAACGTGGGTAGCAGTTCAAAAAAAAGCCTGACAAGCACAGACGCTTATGTGGAAATTCTTCTCTAAGAGCATCTGAGAGGTGGAATTACACAGCACAATTTCCTTTGCACAGAGGGACTTCTCTGAGTGCCTCAATGCTGCCTCAGCAACTATGTTTCAATGCAAGTTTTCTCCATTTCCTTCTACTTCTCTATTCATTTGGGTTTTTTTCTTTCCACTCATTTTCCTAAAGTGGATAACCTGTCTTGCAATACTCCTAAGGGAACTGCCAAAAATGTTGTAACAGAAGCCCATAGGTGCTGTTTTAATTTCACACCCAAAAGGGTGAATTGGGCCTGTTCTGCTTGATTTTCAGTTGAGGCTTATTGAAGTGTTCCTGGACGGGAGAAGAAAGTTGATTGAATGACCCAAGCAATGTTGATAAATAGTTTAATTAGGAATCTGTGGGTGAGTTCCTTAAAGTTCCTAAATGTGGCTAATGTCTACAATTAGATTATTCCATTTGCATTAATATACTCAAAATGTATACTGTCCATAAAAGTTATGTATGGGTGTGTACAAAAATTTAATAAAGGAAAATGTTTTTCCTTATGATCTCTGTGTCTAGTGGTTACAATTAGTCAAGACACTGACTATACTTAATAGATAAACACACAGCATTCCTACTGAATGCAGAAGGATGTGCACACTTCATTAAGAATGGACAAAAATCCTGGTAAGATCAAAACCTGATGTACTATCCCATCCTTTTCTTTTGTATTTTTATGAGCAGGTTTAAACATTCTGTGCTATAAACTGACCAAGAATACTTTTGATGCTAAATATTCCAGTGTAATGTAAAATATGTTTTTTCTCTATCAGCTAAAACTCTTCATTTTCTTTTTTTTTTTTTTTTTTCAGTTTGAACAAGCTACTAACACTACAGCGTTCAGAAGGGCCACAAGGAGCTTGACTGTGTCCCTTTGGAAACAAAAATTTCCAATTTGGAATAAATTCAAATTAGACAGCAACATCTGAATTGTTAATCTCACCTTCAAACCAACTCATTGTGGACTGTAAACAGACGTCTTTCTCTTCATCCATATCTTACTAGCAAGGTATGTTGGTATTCATGGAGATTTTAGTAATCGCTTCTCTATGAAGTTGGCTGACATTTTCCATTGCCTTTACTTCTCTATTGCTTTATACTGAAATATTTAAATATTAAATATTACAGCTCTGTTTCAGATTTGCTGGAATATTTATTTCCTACTGCATTTGAAAACAATATCTTGTTTGCTGAATAGTAGTAAAAATATTTAAACAGAAATCTATTGTTGTTTACAATTTTTTCCTCTGTAATAAAGCCGATATCCTTTAGTTATTAGTTATTTTATATGTTATTTATATATATTTATATATTTATATGTTATTAATAATTTTTTTTAAATAGCAGTCTATGAACATTGAGTATGGAGAAAAGCTACATTACAGAGCTGTTAGGATGAGAAGGAAGAACATGTATGTCACAGACATCAGGGTTAATTAAGGCAAGCAGAATGTAATTACCTACTTCAAATTTGGCCAAGAGAACATTATGAGAAATACCATACAATTTTTAATGGCCAGTTGTGTTCAGAACCTTGTTTTTATGTTTTATCTGAACAATGACATCTTTAGCAATAAGGCTCTATCTAGCACGATACCTGGGCAGTACTAATACAGAAAAAAAATGTCACCTACTCTCTCACTCACTAATAATACCTCCTTAAATACTTTAGAGGTCCATGGAGGTCTTCCCTCCATCTCTGTACAGACCAGACTGACCTCATTTAATTTAGGGGTTCTCATGTGATTACAATTTAAACCTGTTTTTCTGCAGCAGTATGGATGATTGCATTATCTCTCTCAGCCAGCACTATGAAATGGAGCAGCACTCTAGAAATGAACCCTTTTCAGGACAATCTACGGTTTGATTAGCATGGCAGTTCAGGGGCAAAGGGGTGCCAGGAGTACCTCTTTAATAACCCTCTGCAGTAAACACAGATAGCAGAACAGAACAGGGAGTAGATTTGTCATTGGTGTTAAGGCCTTCCTCCCTGACATTGAAGGGAGATGGTTACAAGGCTATAATGTTACAGGAAATTAATGGAGTTTTGGCTCTATACCCTAAATATTGGCAAGTATAAACATGCTGCCTGCAAAGCAGCATACTCTGCACCCCCTTTAAGCCCACTTGAATCTTTTTCAATCTGTCTCCCTCTTGCTATCTGGCTGCTCAATGGACAGTATGTTTGATTCAAGTTTTACTGTTAAGCCACAACTTCTGCTGTCTGCTTGAAGCTCTTTCTAAGTGCATATAGGCAAAACCAAATGTACAAAATATTTTTCTCAGAGTTGGTCAACAATTTTGAGTTGAAATGTTATTTCAATACCCAATGTCCTTTTAAAGAAAAAGAAAAAAATGCTTTTGATAACTACTATGCCAATTTTCATAACAGTTTCAATTGAAACTTTTTTCCTAGTTTTTACTAAAAACGTTAAACCAGTATTACCTAAATAGTTATAGAAATGCTTCAACTTGTTCTTTCTCTAAAGGGAAAACAGTAATAATCCTCTGAACTGTGTCTATAATGTTTTTGTTATAAAAATTTGGTGAAACATTTGAAGACATGATTAAATGCTGTTTTGAGTACTGCCCTACATAAAGTTCAAAGTCTGTGTAGTAAGATTTCTTTCCTGCCTTCCTATTCCTTCTTACCTGTTCTTTTGCTTATATCTAGGTCTGCCATTTTCCCTACTCTTCCTTATGAATCTTAGTCTTTGTAAACCATCAATGGGGTTACTCTTGCAATAGTACTATTTTCCTTAATGGTCTAGGCATTGATCTCACAAATCCTTACTCATATTGGTTGGTTTACTCATATCAGAATATCTACTGAAGTTGATGCCATTTTTTTGTGACAATAAATTTACATAGCTATTTGTATCTATAAAATGAATCCTCATTTTTAAAAGTTATAGACAAATTAGCAACAAGCTTGCATTCTATAGTAATAGTGTTTTTCTGTCAAACTGTTTTGTTGTCCTTTCAGTCCACAAAACTTCAGTGCCATTTCCCAGGAGAAAGCCTTCAGCAAAGTAGAGACACTTCAGAGCACAGCTAGGTACAGAATACAAGAATTATAAAACTGTCATAAATGTCAGAGTGTATTGTAATCAGCAGCACAGTAGCTGTGCCTGGAAACCAGCCATTTATTCTAAGGAGTTCTTTATGGTCTGGTAAATTGCATTAAATTTAAACAAAATTGTAATGACATTTTCTACAAAATAATATTTTAATAATTCAGGACACTGCCAGTTTCATGGGATTTTTTTTTTTCTTTTTTTCCCCACATTATCTTTCCATCCTTTACTTTATTCTCAGACTTTTATTTTTCCATCCCTAGCCAGCACACCCTCTCTTTTTCTGTTATATATACACACTTACCTGCACACTTGTCTATAATACCAGCATTCCAAATTTAATCTCGCAGATGCCAGTTTTGCACTAGTGTGACTTCATTGACCACAGTGGAGGTTCCACAAGCTTAGATGACTGTACAGAAGATCAGAATGAAACTCAGCAACTTTACAATTATTTAAAAGGAGTTTTCTGTTGTATGAAAGATAAAGCTCCTAAAATAAAGCAACCCCCTCTACACACAGCAAGGAAGCAAAGCCAAACAACAGAAAATGAATGTGTTAAAAAAAAAAAAAAAAGAAAAGGAGATTTCTGAAAGTCAATAATTAAACAAACAGAAGCTAAAACAATATAAAGAAATTCTATATTTCTCTATAGAGAAATAAAAGAACACACAGAAGGCAAAAATGTTACAAAGAAATATTTCATATTTAACCATTAATCAGAATGTAGTTTAATATACATTACGTGTGCAGCTATAAATAGTTAGCCATGTTAACAGAATAATTGCCATTCTGTGACAGATTGCATTGTTCATCTCTGCCTCCCTCTTTTCTTCTGTCTCCCCTACCCATCCCTGCTTCAGTTCATTCTCTGTTACGTGTCTTAAACTTGCATCCATCTTTTCTGTTGCTTTTGACACTTTCTGTAGTCAAGTAATGGTGAGCACAGGTAATATATTATTTATTTATTGAGCATTGTGCACACTGGGAGGCAAATTAGTATTCTGTCCCTATCACTCACTGCACGCAGATGGAACACATTACCACATTAGACCAGTTAAGAGGCTTTAAATTAGATTTGTGACTTGAAAGTTTGAATAAGAAAACTAATAGAACACAAAATGAAGCAGAGGGAAAATTAGATTAATTATCTACAACATTTGGAGTGAACTGTTGCTGATGCACTGTGTTGTAGAAGGTTATTTTTATACTATAAACATGCCTTAATTTTGCCTACATTAAGCCACTTGAATGGTTGTGAAAACACACTTATTTACAGTTTTTAATATCCTAGAGTTATTTTTTAAATTAAAAATAGATATTTTAAATGTGCTGCATCATTTTCCGTTCAGTTGTTTTGCTTTACTGTTCTGAGGAGATAGGATGAATTGTAAGCACCACAAAGACTATAGAAATTAATAATGGAAATACAAATTTGAATCTTAATGCTTAAGTAGAGGAAAATTAGGTAAGAATTTTTAATGTAAAGTTGTTAATTTTGTGTCGTATTACAATATAAGACACAATTCTGTATTCTGTGAATGCATCAATGCAGCTTTCGAACAGGGAATTGTACACACAATGCAAACACAGATTTTTTTCCACCTTTCCTATTTTCCCTCCCACCCATATGAAAGACTCTCTCACATTCAGTCAGGAAAAAATAGCAAAAAATATCCCAGCCATTAGCCAAATTGCACATTTACAAATCTGTTTTATCATCACCTCAGCAAAGGCTGAGCTCTCATTTCATTTCTAAAACTATTTCCCAGAGATTTAGGCAATTCAGGTAGAGTGACACAATTCACCTGCAAATAGGATTGAGTTCAGGGACCCTACATTCTTATGTCACTAGTGTTTCTTTTACTTTTTCCTATCTATCTTCTTTATTAAGTGAGACTGCTGATATTTGATAAAAGCAATTTTTGTCGGAACATCAAAAAATGTGCAAACAAATCATAGCCTGTCCCAAATGAATTTCAGCAGTTTTGCTGTATATTATTCCCTCTTCCATATTTGTACATGTTTTTCTTTACATGAACAGTCTCCATCTATTGTAAACATTTATTTTCACTATTTCCATATAATTTATTTCTTCTAGGTTACTGGATCAAAAAAATATTTTCTACAGTGCTTGGACTTTTAGGAAGAGGGGTTAAATAAGTAATATCTAATTCCTGTGCTTATGCAATAAGAATACATATTAAGAAGTACTGTATAACCCTGGTGCATTTTTTAAATGCAGTATCAAAAACTGGACGAGAAGTTATGGATGAAGAAAATAAAGAGAAAAATATCTTCCTTTGTGTATTAATAGAATCATAGAATCATAGAATCGTTAAGGTTGGAAAAGACTCTTAAGATCATTGAGTCCGACCATTACCTAGCATTGCCAAGTCCATCACTAAACCATGTCCTTAAGCACCACATCTACACGTCTTTTAAATACCTCCAGGGATGGAGACTCAACCACTTCCCCGGACAGCCTGTTCCAATGCCTGACTACCCTTTCGGTGAAGAAGTTTTTCCTAATATCCAATCTAAACCTCCCCTGGCACAGCTTGAGGCCATTTCCTCTCGTCCTATTGCTTGTTACTTGGGAGAAGAGACCGACCTCCACCTTGCTACAACCTCCTTTCAGGTCGTTGGAGAGAGCAAGAAGGTCTCCCCTCAGCCTCCTCTTCTCCAGGCTAAAAAACCCCAGCTCCCTCAGCCGCTCCTCATAAGACTTGTGCTCTAGACCCTTCACCAACTTCGTTGCCCTCCTCTGGACGCACTCCATCACATCGATGTCCTTCTTGTAGTGAGGGGCCCAAAACTGAACACAGTACTCAAGGTGCAGCCTCACCAGTGCCAATGACAGGGGCACTATCACCTCCCTGGTCCTGCTGCCCACACTAGTCCTGATACAAGCCAGGATGCCATTGGTCTTCTTGGCCACCTGAGCACACTGCTGGCTGATGTTCATGCGGCTGTCAACCAACACCCCCAGGTCCTTTTCCGCCAGGCAGCTCTCCAGCCACTCTTCCCCAAACCTGTAGCGTTGCATGGGGTTGTTGTGACGGAAGCATATATGCACTTACACCGTATACACCCACACATATATATATGTATGATTGAAACGTGTTTAAGATGCTTTGTTAAGTGTCCCAAACACATACTTGTTCTTCACAAAATATTTGTTTTACTAAAACTATCTGCATTAAAAGGAGAGCTTGTTGCATCTGTGTGTTGCTGTATTTTTAAAGAGCAAAGATACATAAAATTAAAAAAATGAGGAAGTACTGTGTAAAATACGATAGCTAAGGAATGCAGGCAGTTGATAAGAGTAGCTAAACAAATATCAGTGAAGAAATATGGCTAAAAGAAATAGGTATGAAATATATGTACTTCCGTTGTGATGTATATATATCAGAACCACATCTAGTGACTTTTTCTGATAGTGTAACGACTGATACTAAACAGAGATGTCAAAATTATGTATCATGATGCAGAAGAGGCAGAAGTATTTAATAAATATTTATGTTCTGCATCAGCAGGAAAACAACAATAAAAACCCCTCAGAACAAAAGAAAAGAATGTGTATCAGATTTTATATTGATAATTAGATTTATTACAAAGAGTATTAAAAATGTAATGAAGTTAAGCATTTGTTAAAGTGCAGAACAAGAACACCTGAATCTAAGAACACCCAAGGAATTATCCAGAAATGTCCGTGAGCTATTTAAAATAGGTGTTTTCAAACAGGAACAATGGAAAACTCACAGAGGATTTGAAAAGAGCTGAAATGCTGTACTGGTGTTTTAAAAGGTTATATCAGAGGAAATTAAAGGACAGCTAGGTTGATATCGATCTCATACAGTTATCAAAAAGCTGACTTGGATGCAATCAGTAAATAATTAAGAGTCAGTAACATTCAAAATTAATGTCAGCCAATGAGGTTTAATGGAAACTAACTTGTTATACAAAATGTTTAGTGGTTTTTATGAGATTACAAGTTCAGTTGATAAAGGTCAGTCTGCTGAATAAAATATTCAGACTTCTGTAGGGTACTTGGCTTCACATCATATGACTTCTGGTTTTAAAAAAGATCTATTATAAAAGGAAGATATCCATATTTAATGTATGTATAATTGTCTCCAGTACTAGGTTGCAATAAGAAACCGTAGATGAGAAATTGTTAGTCACTATGGATGGATGTTCCTGTGATTTCATACATGAACTTATCTCAGCCCAAGGTTATTCACTGTCTATATTGGTAGTTTAGAAGACAATATAAATGAACAGTGAAGAAAATTACTGAAAATGCCAGAATTGGTAAAGCAGCAATGAATAAATAAAGAGATAATTCAGGTAAACACATTAAGGTAAGACATATTGTTTAGTCGAATGAAGTACATTTTAAAACTTTATTTTTTAACATGAAGGTGTGAAAAACTGTGTCAGAATAAACATCAGATCATACTAGTAGGATTTGAGCTGATCCAACAACTAGATGCTTATCCAACTTGCAGTCTCCACGGACTTTGAAAAACAGCATAGGTCTGCTTTCTCCTTTACATGTGCACTGCAAAGTGAGGTTGTTTTCTTCCCCTGCTGCTTCCAAGAAGAAGAATGGAGGAAGAATATATAGTAGAGGGTACAGCTGCCAAGTTTGAGAGATGACCTTTACAGTTCTGTGACATTTGTCACCTACAACCCTGCCTTCCCTGCTGTCACTAGCTACAGCTAACGTGATCCTCCCAAGGTTTTCACTCTAATCCTTATTTCCAGTTTGGCCTCTCCCTTTGTACCTCCTTCTTTCATCCTCATAGGTGTCAAAACCTCAATTTTGACTTCACATGTGAGAAACCTTCAGTTGGTACTTCTCCCAAAGATTACCAACTGAGTTGGATTACCCAGATGTGATTCAGAAATCAAACTTCATCACCGACGACTATGCAAGGAGAAAAGTAGGACTATTTCTGCACTGCTATATGATATTAATGAAGGTATTTGTTGACTGCTATGACAAGTTCTGGTGCTTGGACTTTAGAAAAGATGTTGACAGTTTTAGAAGGGTTTGAAAATAATTACTGGAATTAGGAAGTCTGGGGAAAATGCCTCATGCAGAAAAGCTGCAAAAGCTCCATGTGTTGAATTTCTTCAAGGACATGACTGCATCACAATCTACAAATGTCTAATTGAGAAACTTTGTGGGATTAGGCATAATGAGATGCAGTGGTTTGAAGGAAAATTTAGGTAAATTAGACTACATATAAAGGTCATTTCAGAGAGATCTTAACAGAACAACTTCCCTAGGAAAGCAATGATTTCTCTATTGCTTTCAGTTTCAAAATTAAACTGTAAAAAAAAACTCAAAGAGAAGTTAGCAACAGTCACTAAGTGTGTTTCTCTGGTCTGTATTACATGAAATAAATCAGATTAACTAATTCTAACTGTCTCCTTGGTGTTAAAATCGTAGCGATTCTCTATATAAAGCCTTTGCTCTCTTTTGTATGCCTGGCACTTTTTAGCTAATGGCTAAGAACATTGATACAGGCACTTGACAAAATAGCTAAATACCTATGATGCATTTTCTATGGAATTTGCAAAATCAGCTGGAGAATTTTTCCAGAAATATGGTGCTGAACTCATGTGGGTACCTACTTAAGGTGAAGAAGTCTTCCTCGTTGTAACATAGTGTCCTGGCTGAGCTCAATGTTTACATGCTTACATCCTGCATAAGGCCAGGAGATACAAAAAACCAGCCATCTTTGACAAATGGCTGTTACATATATGCCATAGCTCTAACACCCATGGTAAATCAGGCCAGCTGGCCACTCTAGACTACTTAATTACCCGTGCTGATTTCAGAATATGAGCTTTCTTGGCTCTGGATTGCACCATATTGGGTAATTGTTTGGTATGGTCTTGAAGATCTGTAATGCAGCATTTCACCTGAAAACCAGTTCCCAGAGCAAGACACATTTGTTCCTTGAACTTCTGGCTAGACACAGACCAGAGAAACACCACTACGTTACAAGAATGTTTTGGATTATTTCATCACGCAGATGAAACATCTCTTTTCTTATTTTGCATGATACTGTATAGGGTTCCTACAGGGTTCCTCAAAATATTTAAAAAATTATGCAAATCAGAGACTATTTGAAAACTCTTATTCAGAATGCATGGTCTCACTTATCCACTGTGATAGGATGCATGAACAACTATTTCTGTGTTTTATCCATGGGTCCCATAGTAGTGCTTTTGGCTTCATTTGGGATTGACACATGTGCAGGTCCTATTTATTCTGTAATTTAATGTATGTCTTTAGTTAAGCTACTTCATCTATGTACTACATCTGCATGTCGTCTTTGAAGCGAGAAAAAGTAATTTCTGGCATCACACACACATCTGGTTTGTATACAACACTTTTGGGTTTCAGAAATTATGTTGAGAAGTGTGGAAGTACCTGAACATCTAAACGTAGAATTTTGATCTGCTTTTCTCCATTTTAACAAACACAACCCTTTTTTATTATTATTGATATGCTACCATACGCACACTTGAAATACATTTCAAGAAGGGTTTATTTTGTACTAAGAGATCTGTCAGAGCCCATGTATGCTCCCTTCTATTTGCCAGGTTTACCTGTTTCAAGATATGAAAGGCCATTGCATCTATTCATTCTGTTTCTGCTCATAATACTCATCAGATACTACATTTAAATTTTCAATCTAAGATTATTCATAAACATGCTTATTTTTTTACCTGTAATTTTCAGTTTTTCAGGGAGCTACATTACTACTAAATGAATGCTCAGCTATCACCAGAACTGCAAAACATGTATCCTGTTCAAGAAAAGAATCACACCTACAATTCTACTGACAAGCACTGTTAAATAAGCGATACAAGCAGTAATACACATAATGGTGGGGGAAATCTGCACTAAAAAAGGTAGGCCACATTTCTAACATTCAAAGTTATTTTTTTATTGCCCATTTTTATCACTTGTTTAAATGTGAAATTTAAAAGAAAACTACATAAAACTCAATGTGCTATTATGATAACCTGAAAAAAAACATTCTGATCTTGGTTTCTTATGGAGGTAATTATCAACAAGCAGAGTAAGCAAGGAGAAAAAGAGAAGACAAGGGAGAAAGATCATGTTGTGTGGGGCCATGGGTTAAAGAAGGACATTTTTCTTACATTATCGTGAAGAGGACTACAACATTGCAAGAAACATACCAAGCTTTTTTGCTGACATTATTGAGAGGCCACTTGGAGTAAAGGTAATAACAAAATGAGAAAGAAACAGCAAAACATGAAAAACAAACTGTATGATTTGCAAATGAAAGGAAGGGGTATGAGACCAAAAGAAAGTGAGACACATTCATCATCAGTGAAAGATGATTTTTGGGTGAGGGGTAGATGAATGGAAAGGGTGTTATAGGCTGAAGGGAATTAAACAAATTTCAGTAAACAAAATTGATAACTACCTTTACCATGGTTATAGTTACATAGGCATTAAGATGTTAACAACAAATAGTTAGAAACGTATTATAAATATTTATAATTCTTTATTATTGTTATGCAACTTCACAGACACTGAAAAGTCTTAACCTAAAGTAAGAATGCATGTGTGACCAAGAATGTATCAAGACTGTCTTGAACAACACTTGGAAAAACATCAGTAAGATATCATTTCTTAAAAGAATATAAACCTGTATCTCAAGAAAAACATATCCTGACAGGTCATCCACAGAATAACAGGTTATCTGAGAAAATATGATTGAAAGATGTGCAGCTTATCTGAGAATAGGTGGCTACATGATGAACAGGTTATTTAAGAAAATATCCATTGATGTGTTCAAATTAAAGAAAACAGAAAGCTATTAATTGCAAGTGGCATCACATAATTTAACCTTGTGGAGGATAACCAAAATTGGCCACAACTACTTGCATAGGTGAGGTTACTGCTACAGTGGGCATGTCAGACTGTAAGAAACCTCACTCAGTTACAAAAGCACCACTTTTCTTCAGGATCAAGTATGAAGAGTTGATCATGCTGATATCTTGAAATGTATTGCTACTTCTATAAGGGTTGTCTTATTGTCAAAGGGAACAAAATCTTAGTATCTGGCCTGAAGTTCTGTTGACTGTGCTTGATTTGTCTGCTTACCCACCCTTGAGGTTTAGTCTGTCTGCTAAACTGGATGCAAAAGTCACTGGAGAACGAAGCCTACCTAGCTTACAATTTAGATGCAACAAAAGCCAGAACTGTTACCTAATCCTTAGCACCAGTTCAGATGGAAAAAGAAAATAAAAGAGAAAGAGAAAACAAAGAAAGAAACAAACCGATTCTTAAGATATTAAAAAATGTTAATAGTTCAAGAACAAGACATCCAAATTCTTCAGGTGAGAGTCACAAATAAACTTAGATGATTCTGCAGTTACTTTCCTCTAGGACTGTTTAATTTGCCCTTGCTAAAGTCATTTTACCTGACACACACATTTTAGATGTGAGGGAGTGAAAAAGAGAATGGTTTGATAACCTGGTGATTAAGCATCTTCACAGACTGGGAAGAAGCATATAGCATCCACGTTCTACTTTTCTGAACATACAGTAATGTAAATCAAAAGGTACCCTATTTAAGAGAGAAGTTAAGCTTCAGTCCAGACTATGTTGCAGATTAGGTAAAAAGGAGGCTAGTAGTTCTGTCTTCCCAGGAGAATAAGTGAATTAATGAGCTAGAGATTAAAAAAGAGATCCTTCCAACTCTGTTTTTTTTTTTTTTTTCATATGTCCTCTAACAACTTTTATTCTTTGTTTCTAAATACAGTTCTTAGGTTTGTTTTTTGTTTTATTTTCTTTTGATTTAGATGCTTAATAAAAATAGGTTTTTTTCAATTATCCAAAAGGCATAAAACTTAGCATGTAGGTCTGTGCAATTTCCCAGTACTTTCCTAATCCAACTGAGCTCCTGAATATGTGTGTATATATATATACACAAACATATATACACATATATATGCATATATATGACCATACATACATAACAAAGGCCTATGAAAACTTGTAGGTAACAGCAAATCTGTGATTAAAGAACAGACATGTGACGGCTCAGATTATTTTAATTATTTGTTTATTCACATTCCCAACGATAGTCCCAACAGCTCCTTTTCTCTTCTTCCAAATGAGTAGCAAAAATAGTGAAAAGACCCTAGGAAGAGCTTATGAGTGTACATCGCAGAAGAACCTTTTGACTTTCAAGTGTAATGATTCAAACCACAAACATGAAAGGCAGCTAGGAAGGCCTAAAACTGACAATAATGAAAGGGAGGACTCATTTAGTAGAAAATGTGGTATAATATGGTGAGGAAGAAAAAGGCTATCACTGGTATTTATATATTTGATATGTAAACAGAGAACATTTGAAGACATAAAGCCAGAGAACTGACAGTCATGAAACTCTAAATATTGAGAACAACTAGGAGGATCAGAAAGAAACAATGAGATTAAGCTGTTCATTAAAGATAGGATAACAGTATGCAAAATATTGCTTCAAAGAGTACAAGAAAAGGGGCATTTTTAGAGTGGTGCAGAGAGTATTAAGGAAAAAGAATAAAACTGCATTTTCTGAAAACTGTGCAAGAGGTTCTCAGTTATAAAGTTGTGCCAAATGTGTAACAGGGCAGCTCTTATCGCTTAAATCATTTAAAACAAGACCGAATAACATATTTTGAAATAATATTGTACCAGGATGAGGATGAACTAGTAGACCTTACCCTTTTAAGATTTCTCTGTCACTTCTGTACTCTATCTTAATCCATTTAATTAGTTATGAAATCATTAATCAGTAGGCTCTTTTCTGCCAGCTCAGAAATGGGAGCTTCTGAAACAGTTATTACAAAAATGCTATATATATAATATTCATAAAATTTTTATTTCTGTTTTAATACATGATACTACACTCTTTTCTGAAGTCTTTCCCCAGATTTCTTTTTTCTGAACTAAAAAATTTCTTAACATTCTTTGGGTAATAGTATCAGGTCAGTAGTACAACTACGGGAGTCTCTATTGGACTTTGTGTGGATTGTGGCCCTTGGTGTTATTTTTTTTTTTTTTTTTAATGGAGCAAAATATTAATTATGAAATAAGGGTCAGAGGTTCTGCTGTTCCTAAGACAACCAGCTACAGCAGAAAAGATTTTCTTACTGTTAGGTAACCTCATACTTGTTTTTCTTTAAGAAACACTACCACTAGAAAGGATATGATAGGATATATTCACATGGCTGAACTTGTCTCTAAATGACAATATGAGAAATGACAAAATGTCTTTGAGAACATGAAGTAGCCGTGCATGTACAGGGATTAATTTTATACAAGAATCCATTTGCATTACAAACACTGTTTTTGGACAAGAAAAAGGAAGATTATTAAAGACTTAGTATAGACAGAAGGACATTGACTAGAGTTACTGAAGCAACTGATACTAAGAGAAAAAATTGTGGAAGTGAGTTATTTCATATTATTGGTTTTTGAGAGGGACATGCGAATTCCAAAGAAACCAGTATTGTCTCTGATATATTTTAAACAGACAACTTTAATGGTAAAGCACCATTAGTCCTGTACAATCTTGATTTCAAGCTTCGTATTGTGTGCTTTTGCAAACAATAGGTTCAAAATTGGTTTTTCAAAATTTTTAAGAGCAATCATTTCCAGCAATGACAATGAGAACTACTACTGAGTAACCATTTCAATCCACTGACCTAATCACGAAAATAGTTTGGCAGAATACATTTAAAGAGCTAGTTTATATGATCCTGATTTAACAAATACTGACACTTATGCCTAAACCTATTGTTATTTTTGTATGCTAAAGGATAAAAGAATAGGTTAAATTTCAATTAATCATATAGTTAAAAACAGGTGCTCTGCTGAATATCAATTCTAAATGAATGCTCTTTTGAAAAGATAAAAAGCATTTTTATACCAGTGTATATGAAAGTATGCATAGTTTGCTTAACAAAATTTAAAAAAAAATCTTTTTTACTCTTCATTTTAATCAAAATGTTGTATTGTCATAGACTTCAAGCAGCATAACAATTAAGAAATGCATTAAAACAAGAATCTTAAGGTATTTGTTAGTCTTTTTTTTTCATTTTGAGAGTAGATGCCGAATCAGCTGTTTACACTCCAAGAAGGGCCTTAGCCTGTTCTAAAAGTTATTAATGATTCTTGTTGGGTTCAAAGATCTTTTGATGCATCCTGCATAGGGATTTGATGTTCACTGCTAAATTAAAGAGGATTTGAAAACTGAGGTTTGGATTGGGAAATTGGGGTGGACTTGGCAGTGCTAGGTTAATGGTTGGACTTGATGATCTTAAAGGTCTTTTCCAACCTAAACGATTCTATGATTCTATGATATTGCCAAGTGATATGTTAATCAGCTTTACAGTTATTGTTTATATAAAAAGGTTTTTGTGGAGTCCTACAGATAAAGAGTAAACTTTCTGAAATATTCCTGAGAAACAACAAATTGCTGCAAAATATTGATATGAACGGGTGTAAGATAAAAGGTTGCACATTGCTTCATAGCACTCACTGTCTTTGCACTGCTTTCACTGACAGTGACGTCGATTCAGCAACAGTGTGTTTTCCTGTAGAGGAGACTCTCCATTTTCAGCAGACTTTTCTAATAAAGTCAAAAGTTAGAAACTTTGAATCAGGGACACATCCTGGATTAAAATCTTGGTTCTTCAACTACAAAGAAAATACTGCATAACAGTTTCAAATTGGCTTATAAAATGGTGATATTGGAATTATAGTGGACCATCAGCTGTGTAAATCAGACTTTCTAAAGTGAAAATGTCAGTTTACTCTTCATTAATCAATTTTGATCCTGAAATAAGTAGGCACCTTTCCGACTGAACTTACTGAGAGTGACAGCCCTGATCTATGATTAGGCACATTGGTCAACATTCATTGTAGCACATATAACTGAGATGCCTAAACCAGACGAAGTCCAGTTGCTATGCACTTCCTCAAATGTTAATAGCAATAGAGATGGGACCCTTCAATATGCATTTTTTGAGGGCGCCTGCATGCTCACCCTTGGCAGATAGCCTGGATAACATATAAATAAGAATGTGAGTGCACATGGTGCGTATGGAAATTGAACATAGAGAAAACTGTCTGGAGGGTGTTTGCACTAAAAATGGTCACGTTAAGGACCTGACCCCAGTCCAGAGAGGGGAGCACAGCCTTACGATGGGGCGCTGGGAACAGCCAATACCCAGCAGTGGGGTGTCAGCATGGGGCCAGCACCCAGGGCCACCTTACTGCTGGGCGCAGGGGACCTTGTTGGGGGCTTCCTCACGCAGAGCTGGAGGGCTCACAGCTCCCACAGGGTGTGAGCAAGTGGGGAACCTGCACTGCCGGAGAGGGGTGCCAGTGACCTCTGGCTGGGGGGCAGGGGAACTATAGGGGGATATTAAAATTTTCTAATGTTTTATTATGGAAGGGTGTTTAGAAAGTTGTAGATGCTGATTAACATTTTGTACGTGTCTAGCATTGTGGTTTAACTGCTGTATTACTGATATTGATTCTGAATGTATAGCTCACTGATTGCTGGTTAATTACATGTCGTTAATAAATCGCTAAACTGCTTTGATCTTAATTTAGTTTAAACTATTTGAACTGAGCAGTTTTTTCCCTGCAACAAAATTCAGTGCATCTAAATCCTGAATTATCTCCTAGAGTTGCTGTTCCTTACCATTAGTAATAACGTTTGACTATTAGGAAACTTAGAAAAAAGATTGAACTATACCTGAGTTATTGCAACCAGCAACATAGAATCTGAATAGATATCAGCACTGCAGAGAATGAAGTTGCAAGTCTTCGTCCACATAGTAAAGAAATTATCACAACTGGAACAGCAATCCCTGGGGCAGGGGCAACTAAATGACAGAAACTGTGTTTTTAAAGTCTTGTTCTGGAGAACTGTACTGTTTCCCAACAGTAAAAGATGGTTGCTAAAAGCTCTCCAGCTTTATTGGAGTTGCTAAGCAATGGTCAGAAAAAATGCTACAGCATTCTGCCAATGCTGTTTAAGTGGTTGGGGTTTTTTGTTATTTGTTTGTTTTTTCTGTTTTTTCCCCCACGGCTGAAGAAGGGCTGCATGATCATGGAGATGTGCTAACTAATGGGCTTTTTATTCCAAAACAAGGACTACAGATAAGTGTCAACACAATATCATGAAAGTGTTTCTATTTTACAAAGCTCAAGAACAGAAACAGAAGAGTTAGGTGGGGCAGGCTATAAAGGGACCCAATAAACAAATAATTTCAGTTATCTCATATAAATAAAGTAGGCCTGGTCTCAGTTAAGGCATGTAGCCAGGGAGAGAAGAGGTGCAAGGACCCTACACAGAGAAAAAGGTCTGTTAATTATGAAGTCTGGTGAAGGATCTTTTCTTTTCGATCATCACAAGCAAATAGCTTTTAGTGTTTCCCCTACTGATTTTTATTTTACACTTTCATGGTGCTACACAATCATTTGGATGAAATTAGGCTACAAAACTATTTTGTGCAGTGGTCTCTTTTTTCCTTTAGTCTGGCTATAAGCATCTCATGTAGAAAAACAATGGGCATGTTGCCCCAAGCTCTACCTGCTGTGCGCACAGCCAGCCCTCCTCCTCGTCCGTTGTCACTCCTGCTGAGGCTAACAGCAACCATGTGTCATCCCAGCTACTCTTAAACTCGTTGATCCTCCTGAGAAGATCTGCCTGTCACTGTAAATCTGTTAGCTGATTGTCTCCTACCATAACTAACTGACAACACTTAATACATTTTCTTACCTGTTCCTTCTTAATATTCATGTACACTGCATATACAATATGCACCAAGTGCAACTGATGGCATAGCAGATGGATGGAACAAAAAGTGTATATGTTACAGGGGAAAAAAATGATGACTTTTTTGTCTTTTTTTTTTTTTTCCCTTTCTAAATAAGCAATACATTTTTTCCATTTTGTTTCCATTCAGAGCCCCTTGGTACCTAAACAAGATAGCACAGTTTTAGACATAGATTTCTTTGTATTTATTAAATTTTAAAGAAGAACTGTAGCTCTTTATTGCTCACATTTTTCAATAACTATTATATTTCAATTCTGTCAGAAAGACTCGCTTCTGTCTGCCAATCAGTGTCAACAGCCAATCTCATCAACGTAACTGGACATTTATTTCAGAAAATTAACTTACGTTCTGGTAAACATTATTGATTATGACAAGTGATACTGTATGATTACTAACTGGGTAACTTCAAACATATGGAAAATCTCATTTCTGATTTCCTTACAATGTGATTAACCAGGAGAGCAAGTCATAGTAGAAAATGGTGTGATGTATAATAGTCACTGAAATATAAATTAATAATTGCTGCTCTAGTGGTACCTCGACATGTAATTACACAATACATATTTTAAGAAGTCTCCGATTGCACATCCCCATGGCAGGCAGCTACTTCCATGGGGAGTGTTTCGTAAATGGAGGAAATTAACGGGCTAAAAGCCAAATTATGACAGAAACTGACAAAAGCGAGGGGAAAATCAGTGTGAAGGATAATACTCCAGGCTTGACTTGTTCCATTATACTTAGCCATTACAGGGAGGCTCTCAGGTCACTGAATGATTTGTTCTGCAATACCTGTAACTGTGCACAATAGGCTAGGTGAAAGGCAGTATCCATCATAACTTCGAATTGCCTTGCTTTTGTCAGTTTGTGCTGTGCCTTTAATATTATTTAAGTATACTATGGGGAGTATTATTATTAAAGCCAGATTGGTAATGAATTACCCAACCTCCCTGAAGACCTAAAAGAACAAAAAATGCCAGGGGTGTGGTACCTATGCTTATTATCTGAAACTGAGTGCCTAATCCTACACTTAATTTTGCTGTGTCAATTAATTTTTTTCACAGACATCAATTGCAATATTAAAGGAAGGAACCTGGTCAAAGAGCTATGAGGAAAATATTGAGCAGCAAAGCATGGTTTTTTTGTGAATGATTTCATCCCTGTCTCTCTTTTGCTATAATTCAAATAATTATTATACAGATAAAATGGTTTTGTGGTTCAGGACATTGATGAATGATGATACAAGGACTGGTGGATAAATGTACACTATGACAGTGTCATCTTTAAGGTGTGGGGGATGTACCCGTACTTTGGGGTTAATTCTCCCTAGGTGCAGGACTTGCCATTTCCCTTTGATGAACTGCATGAGATTTCTGTTGGCTTTCCATATTAAATGAAAGCAGTTAAATCTTGCTTCATCATACCTAACTTTGGGAAGCTAACTACAGGCAACTCAGATAAAAGTTTAGATTAGAAGGAAATAGCCACAGTTACCTACATAATCAATGGCAGTATCTACTTGCCTCCAGCATGTATAGAGAGTTTACCGTGATCTGAACCTGTTGACATATAAACCTAGTTTATAGGTTTCTAAACCAGGGACAGTTTAGGAGATCCTTTACATGCAGCTTAGATATTCATTATTCCAGAGAACAGCACTCTTCAGAAGGCAGAATAAAATCAGAGAAGTTAATGTTGCAGCCACGTCTTTTTTCTGAGTTTCATTTGCTGTGGTTGTGTGTCAATACCCCAATATCTCTGGTAAGGGTCAAACTGGACCGCCAAACCTTGCTGGATTTAGTCCTAAGCCTTTGTGTTACAAAAAAAAAAAAAAAAAGTGTTACATTTGGTGGATTTGAGTCTGGTACTAAACCTCATGAGATTAAAAACTTATTTCACACTGGTTTACATAGGACAATTGTCCTGGGCTCAGAAAACGGAGCAAATAAAAAATTGAGAAACCAATTGTGTTTTGTTTTGTTTTGTATTGTTTTGTTTTCCCTAAGGGGGACCATAGTTTCCAAACGAGATATTGCAGGAATTGTTGCTAGGAATAAATTAGTACTTGTAGCCTTGTTCATCAGCTCAATTCATTATCTGGAAAAGTGTGTAAGACACACATGAAAATCACATCACTAGTTAATGCAACAGTGTTGGAGTCGAGTAGCAGCAATGACTGCTGAGAATTAACAGAACACTGTGATAATATGTTTTGGGACTAAGGAAACAAAGCATGACTATTCGGTAGGATTGAGAACACTAGGAAAGTGTTTGGTAGGTGGAGAGGATTAGCTCTCGGAGAACGTGTCTACCTCATGTATTGCAGCACAGCAATGCAGCAGAGATGCCAGAAGCATTACTGATATGAGGCATGGCACACCTCCAGGCTGATATACCTGTTCCTCAATTATTCTACATCAATATGGTTCTCACTACATGACACTGTATTGTGTCATATAAATGTATCTTTACATTTAAGCCAGAGAAGATATTAGAAAAGAGGCTGTGGGAGAAAACGCTTCAGCAACAGGAAGGGAGCTTCAGTGTCCTGTTATGTTTTGTTTTCACAGAAGTCAACAGCATGTTTCCCACTGACTTCAGTGGTGCACGGTCAAATTGCTGGTGTGCAGGTGATTCATACAAAAAGTACCAATATTGGTAAAATATGTGGCTACATGGATTATAAAGGTTGTTTCATACATCAAAGTCAATTTTGGTTGATAAACTAAATAAAGCTAAAAAGCCTGTAAAAGTAGAACCCCTACAAGTAAATACAAAGAGTAAATTAGCTACTTGTCATTCCTGCCTCTGTGACCAGTTATTATATACGCAAGTCCTCCTTCAACAACTGCCCTCTTATAACTTCACCCAGGGAACATCCATGAAAAATATAAACTACAATCTTGTAGCAGTGGAAATGTAATTTTAGTTTATTTCTTTGCTGAAGTATGGAAGTGTAGATAGCTTGTTTTGATACCACAAAATCAATTCAGCTCTTTTGCTGTGAAAAACTACCAGTTTTTGCTTAGCAAGTACTTGTGAATTTGATTTATTGTGAAATTTTTCTATTTCACAGCAAAGTAGCTTTTCATTTTATTTTTGTTTGTTTGTTTTTTGTTTTTTTGATATGAAGTGGCAAGTTTCCAAGTCTAAAAACTGCCTTTCATTTGTATGGAAAATAAGAAAACACTTGAGGTGAAACCAAAAGTATAGATCTCTTTTTCCATACTATAAATGAGTTCTTTTTTTACACAGATGTCACTCAGATACCTTCATTGCCTCCTTTCAAGCTTGTTGGTTTCTTTTTCTTCTTAATTTCTAATAAGATTTTCCTCACTTCTTTTTTTTAATGCAAATTTTTGGAAATGTAAATTGTCTTTTAAATTATGTTCCTTTAATTTTGTCCTTATTTTTTTTATATTTCTTACAAATGCGTTAATGGCAGATTCTTACTTTTTGTGCAGTCAGTCATTAAAAACATCCATGTATTGCACAACAGGGATAAGGAAAGGCATAAACAATCCTATAAAGAATTATAATTCATAGATAAGCATCATACCCCCATGTAACTTTAACGGCAGGAGATCTGCCCAGGGAAAATACACGAAAAGACTAGTGATTTGGGTATTGCTCATATAAGGCTTGATATCTATGGTTAACATAAAACACTATAATAATCTTGAAATTAATAGGATGACTACATAGGCAACATTGGCTAGTTTATTAACCATAATACATTAGTAATATATTGCCAGAATTGACTTAGTAGGCACAATAAGTGGTAAAACTGCAAAAACTGAGAATAAGTACCCCCAGAAGCATAACTGAGACTCAAGAAATAATAGCTTAATTTTAATGGAATACAGCCCATAACATATAAGACAGTAAACAAATCACATATAAAGCATAAAAATATACATATCTGTTCATATTAGGTATAGCTTAACTTTTAACACTGTTACCTTTCTTGAATCAGTATAAAGTGGATTGGGCACAAAACAGTTATAAACTTAAGAAAAAAATATTTCCCTTTCAAATATATTTCTTTTAGTGAGCTTTTTACATGTTAAGTTTTCCTTATTGTCAGTTTTATACTGCCATAATTTTTCATTGCCAGATTTGGATATTTTCATTATTCATTGGATGTCTTACAAACATTGATCAGCTATTATCAAGTCATAATACATGTGCATGTTTGTGTTTTTATAATTCTGCAATAGTCTTGCAAGAATAACTTTCAGGTTATGCAGTTTTCATGACCTGGTTTCAGAAAAATGTCTAAAATATCTGCATAGCTCCTTCTGGTGAAATATTTATATGATGAATTGTAACAAATAGTCATCTAAAATCCTGTGATAATAACTGATGGTAAAAGAAAATTATTTTTTTAAGTATGTATAAATTCTAAGCACAAATGTATTTGTTATCAGTTGCATATGAAGGTAATGTTCATTATTATTTTCCAAGTTAACTCTAACTACCCTGTAACAAAATGTGACTTCCAGTGCAACTAAGATCTATATACCTCTGTATGAAAGCTAAGAAAAATCAGCAGAAACAAATTCTGATCTGGCTTTAAAAATATTATTTTTGAGGGAAGAAACAAGTCACCATATATTATATAATTTTTCTGGTATGATTAATTTTATGCCCTTCTAAAAAACTGGATTACAAAGAGTCATATACCTTGGCGAACTACATTCATGGGCTTTTCCAGATCTTGTAGCCCACTTCTGTGTTCTTTTCATAAAATATTGTTTTTATTTTTTTTAATTAATAAACAGCATTTATATTGGCATTTAAATTGCAAGTGATTTTTGTTCCTGTTTACTGAAAGCAGGCAAAACAAGTAGAACATTATTTACATATTCTTTGCTGCCCTCTTTCTATACATTATTTTGCATTTACAATAACAAGTATATAAAAAGATGCAGGGTGGAACAGAGGGTGCAGGGTGCTGTGGAAACAAAAGACCTCAAAAACTACAGTACAGGACAGCACAGTATCCACCCCAGGTGTATGCACATAGATAAGGAAGTACCTTATGGGTAATTATGGGGAGTTAATTCCCTTGGGGATTCCCTTATGGGATTCCCTTATAGGAAGAGCATTATGGGGGAAGCTCTGCTATCTTTTTGTGGGAAATAAGAACACCTGGGTGCCTCTCTGAAGTGTCTGTACACTAATACACACAGCATGGGGAACAAAGAGAAGAAATTCAAGGGCTGATTGCAGTTCCAGGGCACCCATCTCATTGGGGTCATGGAGATGTGGTAAGGTAGCTCACACAAGTGGGGTGCTGCAAAAGATGGATACAGGCTTTGTAGGAAGGATGGGTGCTGTGGGACATGTTGTGGTGGGTGCCTGCTACAGACCACCTGATCAGGAAGAAGAAGAAGACAAACTTCCTGTTCTTCAGACAAAGGATGGAAGGCTCACATTCACAGGCCCTCACCCTTATGGAGGACTTCAATCACACCAGCATCTGCTGGAGGATCAACACAGCAGAACACAAGCAATCCAGGGGAGTTCTGGAGTGCATTCATGACAAATTCCTGACACAGGCAGTCAAGAAGTCAGCAAGGGAAGATGCTATGCTGGACCTCACAGTTACAAACAGGAAAGATCTGGTCTGGGATGTAAAGGCCAGGGGCAGCTTTGGCTGCAGTGATCCTGAGCTCATGGGGTTCAGGATCCTGGAAGGAAGAAACCAGGCAAAAAGCAGGATTGCAACTGGACTTCAGTACAGCACACTTTTGTCTTCCCAGGGACCTTCTCAGAAGAATCCCATGAGAGACCACTCTGGAGAGAAGAGTTGTTCAGAAGAGCTCGCTGATTCCCAAGGTTCATGCCCTCCAATCTCAAGAATGGTCAATCCTGATAAGCACAAAATCAAACAAAGGGGAGAGCTGCATGCATGAACAAGGAGATTGTGAATAAACCCTGACATAAAAAGGAAGTCTATGAGAGGTGGAAACAAAATCAGTTGACCTGGAAGGAATATAGAGACACTATCTAAACAATGTAAGAAAGAGATTAGGGAAGCCAAAGCCCACCTGGAAGATGGTGAGGGACATGAAGGACAACAAGAAGGGCTTCTACAGGTACATCAGTCACAAAAGGAAGACAAAGGAAAACGTGGGCCTGCTGGCTGAATGGGGCAGGGGGCTTAGTAACAAAATACCCAGAAAAGGCCAAAGTACTTAGTGCCTTCTTTGCTTTGGTCTTTACTATTAAGACTGGTCTATGGAATTATTCCATTCCTCCCTTATGTGGGAATACCACACTCCCAAGACTGCTGGGAAAGTGTAGTATAAAAGATTTACCCTTGAATGAGAAGGATCAGGTTAGGCAAAAATGTTGTCCAACATCAGCTAACCTGTGATACTGTGATTCTAACAAATATATACCTTCCTTTCTTTTTTTTTTTTTTTTAATGTACTGTTAAAACTTCAACAATTTTGTTGTCTGAGGGAGAAGAAAAACTTCATTTCCTAATGCCTCTAACAGTTTCAGGCATCAGTTTCTATCCCAGACATGTAAAAGCATACATATATGTACAATGATTTCTTCTCTCATGAAGTTTTTAACAGTTACAGGCTTTGTTGAGTTACAGCATCCATTCATAAAAGATGTGTAGAAGAAAATATCTTTTCCTATGTACGATGCACACTGAGAATGCAGTGCTTTGCACTCATTTGCGATGTGCTATTTGCTGTAATTTTAGATGTATTAAGAGACATCCATCAAGACGAGGTCTTGCCAGCCCAAAAGATATAAAACAATTAGGTTTTTTTAACTTTTAAGAAGTAGATTATCTTTTATTGGTTAAAACGATATTTTTTTCTTCTTTTGCTGTGATCTCTAGATAGTCTTTGGGTTTGTTGGTTTTTTTTGTTTGTTTGTTTGTTTGTTTTAAACTAACTACAACTTTGGCAAAGGTAAAATCTATAGTAATGACTAAATCCTGACAGGATTCAAAACTGACATGTTTTTACAATCTAATTTTCAGGGCCTAAGTTCCTAGGGTACAGAAGAAGAGATAATACAAATATAACACAGGGAGAGAAGGAAAGGTTTCCTTTTTACTGCATTCAGTCAAACAAACCATAATCCTATAAGAATTCTATTTTTCTTTGGTGACTGAAAATGTTCATCTGCAAGTTAATAGTTACCAACCTCTAATTTGTTCAGATGCACATCAGGTGCAATTCATCCCACCTAAACTTAGAAATCTATACCAAAAATATCTTTGCAGACCCCCTTTATCACAAATTGAGGGTAATTTTTTTAAGCCCTGAGTCATCTCACTGATTTTGGGATGTCTAATTTAGGATGAAATGAATTTCACCCTAACAGTGCCTATTAAGAAATTTTAACTTCCACTGTTAACTGTCTCTGTTAACTAAAAATTTACTGACCATAATTTAATGGTATATAGATAACTACATTATAAACATTGAGAGTTAAAAATTTGTATTCCAATCCAACTTTCAGTCAGATTAATCTTGCCCATTCAGCCAAGAATGAAATTAAGGTGTTAATTTGTTGGAGCTGAATCTAGAAATACAGATGGCTCTCTGTGCCCCAAAGTAAATGTTGCAGCTTCTAAACCACTTTTAAAATGTGTGTATGTTTTTTCAGGGAACCTAGAGAGGAATAAGGATTAAATGTTGTTTCTCCAGTCAATAGGGTTTATTGTTTAACCCTGGGCTTTTCTGGCTTAGATTGCCAATTTTAGATTGTTTCCATCAAGAAGCAATGCACTGTTTGATGCTTAGTTTTACCTGCCACATTCTAAGGGAAAGGGAGGATACTCGCAAAGGGTTCTGAGTTCAGCTACAGAACAGAGTTTTCTTTGAGTGACCTTTATTTTACCTAAACACTAGTTAAAATCGAGCAGTTCAAGTTCTCTCCTTTTGTATACATAACCCCCGAGAAACCTACCTGGGAACTGCAGAGGAAAATACAGTATAGATCAAACTGCAAAGCAGAATTGATAGACCAAACTAACCAAGTTGCCTGCCTGGATTTCTGTGGTCCTTTTTGGAGGAGGGGAAAAAAAAAAAAAAAAAGAAAAAGAAAAATTTTAGATATAATATAAACTGTCTTAAGACTGAGATAGACATGCATATGGGATTTATAATATTCTTGAAAAAAAGGTACATATAAATTTCAAGACAGAAGGATATATGCTAACTGACAGATAATAAACTGCATAGTCCCGATACAATGGAGGTTTAAAGGTTTTCCTCACTATCTTTGGTAAGAACAAGCCAATGTTTTGAGAATGGCTGAGTTTGGGTTACAAAGATGTGAAACATTGAAAGATACAAACAATCCTTTTAATTGCAGAGAAGCATCAAGCCAGGCTGTCTGTGACTTCAGGAGAAAAAATAAATTATGTCTTAAAAGTTGATCCAAACTCTCTTCTTTGTTGGCAACTTTGCAGCTGTAGTAGTTCATGACCTTGTGACCACAAGGGTTAACTGTTTTCATCCCTCCATTGTCAGTCTTCCTGTACAACAGCCTGTTCACTTGTGATTTGTTCAGTGTGACAGCGTGAGCACTCAGTGCTTTGATCCACCATGCTGCTATAACAAACCATGTTGACACCAGCTGAACTCCAGATGGCGTGTTCATTTCAGCTGGCATTGCTGTTCTTTAAAGGCTTTGGAAACATTAGCTTTAACCTTATATTTCATATCACCTAAGTCCTGTACTGACGCATGTCTCCATTTAATACATCATCTGTTTAAGGTTGCCTTCATTCTACATTAATTTGTCAGCTTGTTTCATAGTATTTCAGATCTTAGAAAGAGCAGCTTTCTAGTGAAATATTTTCTCTTTTGGTGTGGGTGGTTTGCTCACAAAAGTCACTGTAAGCTAGTGATATCCTGTATTTGGTATAAATGGTGAGGTTTTGGTAGTGGGATAAGCTGCAGGAGTAGCCTTTGTGAGAAAAGGCCAGAAACTGCCCTGTGCTGGACACAGCCATTTACAGACCATTCCAGCCAGCTCCACAACAGACCCACCACGGGCCACAGCTGAGCTCATCAGAAAAGCTGGTGGCAGAAAGCATGGTTAAGAAAGGGCAAAACCCTGAGATAAAAAGGAACAAAAAGGCCAAAGCAGTAGGAGGTGCTCCATGGCAGAACAGGTAGCACCCCCAAAGAGCATGTGGTCCATGGATAACCCACACCAGAGCAGGTACTCCCCTAGAAGGACTGCAGCCCATGGAGGACCCACACCAGTGCAGAGGAAACAAGTAAGAAGGAAGGAGCAACAGAAGAAAAGATGAGAGAATGAGGACAAGGTAAGGCAGAAAGAAACCCCCGCAGCCTGATCACAACCTTCTGCACTGTTCATCACCTCACCAAAAGGACTGAGCATAGCCTGTGCAATAACAGGGAGAGTGGAGAGTAGGAAGGGGGAATGTGAGGTGCCAGGAGTGAAGCTGAGCTTGGGAAAGGAGAAGGAAAGGTGTTTTGCTTAAGTGTTTGTTTAACCATTCGTCTTCATTTTTCAATACCTGAATCAGGGCAGGGGAAAGGGGGGGTGGGGGGGTGGGGGTTGCTTTTTGGTGGGTTTTTTTCATTAATTGGCAATAAATTAAATTCCCCAAGTTGAGTCTGTTCTACTGGTGACATATCCAAATCATGATCTATGTGGCAAGTGGTCTAGAACTTGTTCTTGTTTCTTCCTACATGCATTAAAACACCCCAGACATGTAGAGGACCCCCCACTGGACCATCAGAAAACAGAAAATGAATGTGATATCCCAGTGTGGTGGTTACTGTTGTTAGCAGTGTTATCACCCATACCAGAGTAGGTATTTTTCTGAGTGGGGGAGTCTGTAAAAAACATTACTGATCTTAACAGATATACAATGTGCTGATATTTTGTTTGCTTTGGATTCTTTTTTTCCCTCTATGAAGAAAATAATGAAATGTTCAAAAGTTTTCTGGAAAAAAAAAGTCAGAAATTAAATTAATTATTGCGTTTGAGGCAATAAAACTTACTTGGTAAATATTTCAAGAGTCAATCCATTGTCTCTACCTTTGATACTTTTTGAAAACTGAAAGTATGTCAAAGTTATATGTAAGGAATCAATTCTAATTTAATTTCTTTTTCTGTCTCTTGACTGCCTATTGAGAAATCTGCAATTAATCCTGTAGCTGCAGGAAAAGTTTTGTATGTAAAGAAAAACAAGAAACTAACTTTCTTTCTTTCTTCCTTTCTTTCTTTCTTTCTTTTTCTTCAAGTGGGTGTCCGTAAATGATAACAACAAAATCTCTCTGGCTAATTTCCAAAAAGGGAAGACAGTAATGTGTGTCTTAGCATTCAGTACACGACAAAACGTCTATTGTATCTCCTCAGATTCTCTCACTACCCCTACCACTCGCACCACCTATGTTTCTAGGTAGAGCTGTTAACAGATTGTCAGCCAATAACATGCCAAGAAGTTTGTGCAAGACTGAAAAATCTGTGGATACATATTAAAGAGTTTGTAATTTACACAACGTTTCTATTTAGTTCTGAGACAGCTTTTAGCTGCCTACATGGCCATCACTACTTGCGATCTAATGCCAATATATGTGCTCTAGAGTATGCAACACTTCAGTACAACCAAAGATGATAACGGACCTTCTAAATGTGGGAGGCCAACATCATTCAGAGGCAGCAGCTGGCATCCAGGCAGCTAAAACAGACACCTGTGTTCAGGCAACTGAATCTTAGACTGATGTCTCCTCTGTATGTAAATGACATACTAGCCTGGGGAAAGGAGCTTAACCAGCACAGCATTGTAATACTAATATGCCACAATATAATGACAAGTGAACTCCTAATCACAGCTGCATAGGAAATAGTTCTCTGCCCACTGAGAGGTACTGAAACAAGAAATAAAAAAATTGTGGCAACAAAAAATAATATCTTGCCCTAAAATGACATGAAAAGTCAAAAAAATTTAAATGTAAAAAAACCCAAAAGTACAAATTAAAACTTGTGTCTGAATCTTGAAACATTCTGCTTTTGAAGGGTTTAAAATCTTTTTTATCTTTTACATCTTCTATAAGAAAGACAGAATGAAAAAAAAAAAAGGAACTTCTTATTTTAAAGGTCATAATGAGATGGGACAATTTTGAACTTGAAGAGACACATCAATTTTCACTGCTCCAAAGTCCTGTAATGAATGGTATACTTTTAGAATCATAGATTAACATTAACATTTTCATTTGAATTATGGATTAGTTTCTGAAGTGAAGCACTGATGTTGTGTTCAGGATGAAGTTTGGTTCACATGTTTGAGCAATCCTATAGAACACAAACGATAAAATTCAACCAGGAGATACGCTCATCTAATGTGCTCTTCAGTTCATGGGATCAAACTAGAGCCAGTCTGAAGAAGATCTCCCAAAATGAATACGGTATAGATATTGGGAGCTCAACACCAAATGCTTCCACTGTACAGATAGCTTCAACTGAGACAAAATAATTGCTGATGTAGATGTAACCATAGGCAATCTATTTCTTCTGTTTCTCCCTGTGTCCTTTTCAGTTAGGTGTATTCCTCTCTGGGTTGAATGAAGAGTAAAATACCAAGGTAGTTAGGAAGATGCAGCCTCAAACTTCAGAGGTTTCTTCTGTTCCTATTGCCTAAATCTTCCCTTGAGAGAGGGGGGGCAGGGGGACTGGGGCAGGGAATTAAAAAAAAAAAAAAAGCATAGTTCATAATATCCTTCAAATCTTTCAGCTCCTGAGTTGTTGATGTTTTTGCCTGATGTTATGTTAGGTGGGAGAGCTAGTTCAGGTCCACAGAGGTTAAAAGGCCTAGGGCCAAGCTTGCCATCATCACGCTGTTTGTGGACCAATTTTCTCCCTTGGGAATGAGCCACCAATAACAATCACATTGTCACAGATCACAAGCTAATAACATGCTGACACTTTTTTGGATTCCTCAGTACCATCCTATTTAGGTCCCACACCTCCTCACGTTACCTTTTGTCTAGGGTCTAGGTCACAGTATTACTTTTGCTGCAAATCAGACTTTTAGTCTGTAGTCCTTGCAAGACTATAGTCCTTACATTTACTGTAAAGTCCTTTGCAATCCTGAGTTTAGTTTGGTGTCTGAGGCTCTGCAGACAACAGTTTCCCAGGGAGCAGCCAGCCATTGCAAAGCACAAATATCTTTATTTGAAACTTAAGTATGACAGAAGGAAGCATATTATAAGAACTAAACAGCATGAACACATGACTACTAGTTAATACCCATCTAACTGCGGAGTCTAGCAGAATCTTAAAGTAAGTATGTGACTCCAATCCAGATTAGGAGAGTATGTCTCTATATTCCTGTTTCTGACACATTTGCTGTCAGGCTTCCTAAGCCAGCATAGCTGTTCCCTTCAGGAAGTAAAAAATTAAAAAGAGCTCAGAATTTATACAAACAGTATTGTGAATAGGCTTGTGATTTTTGTTCCTGAACCCTCAGGAATACTGTAGTACTTGGCAATCATTAGAAATCCTGTAGAAAAAAGAGATCATATAAAAATATTGAAACTTCAGCTGTCAGATGCCCTGTGCTGTGCATTTACAGTTTTTAACTTGAAACACTTATTGCAGATCCCTAAATCAGGAATGCAGGTTCTTTCACAGTGCAATTCACACTGTCTAAAAAGAGCCTACGTCTCTGTATTGACTAAATAAGAGCTTAGGCACTGAACTGAGGCTTAATGTTAGACATTGTGAATACCTCCTCTCCCCTCTATCAACAGCATTTATGTGAAAAATAAATATGAAAGCTTTCTCGTTTCCAAAGGAGTAAACTTGTGCCATGTGATGTTATGAGCTTTTATTAAAAAAAAAAAAAAAAAAAAAAATCAACCCTTTAAAAAAAATTAATTGGGAATATATTCATCTAGTTGCTTTTTTACTTAGTATGAAGGTTAAGTTTTGAAGCATAATGAAAAGGCTTTTGAAGGACAAAGGGCAACATGGCATTATCAACAGCAAGGTCTTTTAGAAAACTGCTTTCATAGTTTGCTCACCTTTTTTCCCTTTAAATGACAGGAAAATAGATTGTTTAGTGAGGAAGGGAGAAAAGGAAGGAGTACAATGAAACTATCTACTACTGATCCTGTTAGTGATCAGTGAAGAGGTGGTGTTTACCCCAAATGTGATTGTCGAACAGAAATGGAGAAAGGAGAAACAGTCACAAAAGTGATAGGAACTTATTCATGCAATGCCAAATAATGATCTCCCTTCCCCCAAAAAATATTGTGCCCCATACTATCTCCTAATACTTCACTTCTTTTTTTCAGAGAATAGGTGGCCTTCTGAAATATGAATTCCTGTAATGACCAATATCTTGGAGGATTTGTGTAGGTTACTTCATTTGATGACAGTTGTTTAGAAATGCCAAGTATTAGTATTGTTATTACTGCAAGGAAAAGACTAAATATATGCTCTTAGAAAAGGAACACAAAATACTCCTCTGTTTATCCAGCCCAGAAAAGTATTGGGTTTTTTGTTTTGTTTTGTTTTGTTTTGTTTATGGGTTTTGTTTGCTTGTTTCATTGGTTGGTTTGTTTTCCTTTTTCTAAATTCCCTTAGAGTTTAATCCTATTAGTTCTACGCTAGAATTTTGTGGGGTTTACAGCACTAAAGTTCTATTACTTCGTATTTGTCAATATTACATTTAATTCCGTCTGTGACAACCTATTTACAAATCAAATCTAAATCCCTTTTAAGTTTAGCTGTCTGTATGGCCTTCGTCCATCATCTTTCATTTTTTCATCCTCAGAAAATGCAACTAGACTGCAGTTGTTCTTTGTGTTTGTAGATCATCTTTCTAAATTAAAACACATACATGCACTGCAGACTTTAAAGCACTAGCCCCTGTAGACCTGAAATAACAGTTTCTCTGGTTTGACATACCTTCTTTCACAGGAACTATCTATAGCTATTGCTTTGCTGTCTTTCAACCTGTTTGGTATCTCTGCCTGTGTCCTGCCCTGAATCCTTGCTTCATCTTGGAGCTTAAACAGGAACTTGTCATGTGGAATGTTACAAAAGGCTTTCTGAAAATCCAAATACGTTATGTCATCTACTGTGCCCTTAGCAACCCTGCCAGTAACCCTTTGTGTAAATTCTTCTCCCTGAAAATGCAACAAACAAAAATGCTGGGAAAATTATTAAAGACACAATTAATAGCTTTTTATTTACAGACAACTGATTATATAGGACATGCACTCTGCCAGAAAGTTACCTTGAAAACACTCCACTTTGCATTTACCCTAACTATACCCACTAATAGTAGTGATGACAGTAATAGTAATAACAATAATAATAATTCAGTGCTTCTTAGCTACTGCCTTACAGTGTCCAATCTGTTTGATAACTCCAGAAAAGCCCCATTTGCAAAGGCAGTCCAATTAAATACATACAAATGCATTCAAATGTTTAATTGGCTGGCAACTTAGTAAGTGTCCATAAAACATGGCTGCTTCTTAATCAGAAGAGAAGAATGAGCTGTCATATGTTGTTATCCACTTGCTGTTTGAAAACCAAAGCTCTGAGGCAAAGATGATGCCTTTCTTTTGTCACCATGCCCCAACTCAGAATGAGCAAAGAAGAGAACAGAGCAGATAATGGACCCCATTCATGAATGCAAAAGGCTATTTCTGAGCAGTTATTGCATTGTTTATGCTAGCAAAAATTGCGTAACTCCCATTCTCTATACAAATTACATGTTTTCTATGCTTCAGTGGACATTTTACATAGAACATAAATGGAGCTTTTGCAATAGGTGGTACAAAGACTGCTATCAGAGCCAGTCTAAGCCTCATTATTAAGGCTGGATGAAGCATTTGGCTTTCTTCAGGTTTTCAGCAAAGTCAACAGAATCCAAAATTCCCTTTATGGTTTCTCTTTTTATTTCCTTTCTGCTCCTAGTTTCCTGAGCTTTTTAATGAAACGAAAATGGAGTTTTTCCAACCAAAGCTGTTCTAATTGCTTTAAGACACAGATCAGAGCTTAATGTGACCCATTAAATGTTGCCAGCCTGGGACAGGCAGAGGGCTTCATGTGCTGACTGCACAGCAGGCCTGCCTGGTGAAGGAAAAGGTCAAGCAGTTGCACAAAGCCAAAGCACAGCACAACAAAACTTGTCAGCTGTGTTGCTGCTGTGAACATGGGGAGGTCATGTGAAAGGAACTTCCATTTCTCAATCCAAGTGCTGCTAAAGTGGAATCCATTCACCTCCACATGATGCTATAGATTAACCTTTCAAAAGCAGCTTTGGATGGGTTTTTTTGGTGCCTGATTTGAGTCTGAAGTTCAAAGGAGCTGGCGACCCTGTGCTTGTACAGCTGAAATTGAAGACAGGAGTAAGTTCTGCTCTTGGAAGTCGTGTTCAATGCATGTACAAGGCTCAGCTGAGTCTACATTCAAATGCAAGGGCGTGTATTTTGCACACATTATTATGGCAATAGAGCTGTATTAATCCTGACTGTGCTGCTTCTGTTAAAAGAGGGATTTACAACACTATTGCTACCTCTCATAATTATTTATGTATAGAGAAGCTTCTATGTACAGAAACATTTCTACCTGTGAGATAACCCATATGCATAAACAGATTAATTTTGCTGTATTCCATTGTTTATTTCTCTTGCAAGCAGACTACATAACATTTATGCCAAGCCTTTTTTCCAACATTTGATTCAGAGTGGATGCATATTTTTCAGTTTGATGAGCCCTTCTCTTTTCCCTTGTTGATAGTTAGACATGAAAATACTGCTGTTAGATCCCATGGCTCTTTTTACAATTATTCCCTGAATAGCTAATACTTAAAAACTCTTACAACTGAAGCAGTTTGTAAACAATGAGATTTGCCAAAGTATCAGCAGAAGTCAAGATGGATGCCATAAATTGTGTCTACCACATCTAAATCCTCCTTTTCACCTACTAGTCAGGGACAGTACTGCCCAACCAGGAGCAAGGCTTTAATTCTTTCTCATCTCAAAAAGCATCTCTTCTCTTTCTTTCTAGTACTTAACTCAAGGAAACTGCATTCTAAAGCACAGAAATTACCCAGTAAAGTTAATTTTATTGTTAGCTTTTTCTTGCTTGGGTGGGGTGTCTGCCATGTTATTAGCTACTGTGAATCAGCTTCAGCCCCTTTGCTGCCTTCTCCAGAAATATTACTTTGCAATCGCTACATTTCATTCACTGATGAGGTAAAAAGAACCTAATCATTCTGACAATTTTATCTAAGGCTTGCAGATTTTATGTACTGAGTGTATAAAAAAATAACTTCTTGATGAATAATGCTCCAGGAGTACATTTTTGTAACCATCATCTGGAAGGGTCCTTTTTACACGCAGATATGCAATTCTTGCAGTGGATCATAAATGCTAAATTTACTGTACTTCGGGTATCACTGTCCCAATATACCTACATATAGACCAATATGCATATATATATAAATTTAAATTGAGATATAGCAACTTCTCTACAGAAGTGCCAGTGAGACAACTACCAAAGCTTTTTAACTTTCTCTCATTAGTCACGTGGTTCCCGTCTTATAATTCTCTGTCCTTCAGTTGAAATTGTGGGTAGCTTTTACTGTCGACATGTAAGAACCAAGAACTAAACCACGCCAGAAATGCTTTGTTAATGTTTTAACATAAAATATCCATTCAAACAATGCATAAAAATAAGTTAAAAAATGATGAGTTTACAAAGTCAAAATTTCAAAGGTGGGAAGTGTTGGTGAATACTGTTAAAGTTTTGCTGAATCCAGTAGCATGATGGAGGGGAGGCTGCTACAGCTCCCTGTTCCCAGGCCCAGCCAGGAGCAAGGCCGAACATGTATTCCCCAAAGGCACACACACGAGCATCGGAAATACACACTGCAAGCCACACAGAACAATACAGATAGAAACGCTCAAACACAGATAGCACAAACAATTGCCAAATCTTGTCTCCTCTCTGGCAGTTCAGGATAAGGATCTCTTAGTAGGAAATAGTGTGTAGATGTACAAAGCAGATCTTTCCAGTTGTATCGACTTAGGCACCAAGGACAGGAACTGTCCCTAGATCCTTACTTTCCCCAGCTGCTGGCACCCTCAAACCCTGCAATGCCCCTCTAGCTCCTGGTAGCTCAGAACCCCTCACACACATTTGTGTGTGCACACACACGCATGAGCACACACGTACTGTTTATCTCTCCAATAAATGGCCTTAGACACTTAATCTAACCTGTAGCTGATCCCTGGGATCCTTTTGTCTCCAGTATAGCCACGTACATGTAAGCAGGTCACTAAGCCAACTCCCAGACCTTGTGGTCTCTGCAGTAGTTGGTCTGGATCCCTCTGGTCTCTCCAGTTGACAGTTTCCAGGCTTTGTGGTCTCTCCAGTATCCAGCCCAGGCTTCTGGCAGCTTTGATACTTGGCTCCCACGGCTCTTATCCTCACCACGGGCTAGTCTGCTTTGGTATTTGCAAGCAATCAATCACACTGATGTAGCCACACAATATGCACACACTCCAGATGATGGCACTTAGACACATAAGCCCCTATGACCTGTGGTCCCACACCAGTTACTGGCACTTAGACATCCATAAACGTGCACACAGAATAAGGAGCTACTCACTCAGGAAAACAGTTAGAAATGCAATTTGGTAAGAAGATAGGACAGACTGCACTGATCACTCACACGGCATGGCCGGACAACTTGTCAATCCCTCTCTTTCCACATCTTTGGTTCTTCCTGTAAACATCCCATAATAAATCTTACATAATCCCAAGATGATCTTCCCTGGCATCCCATAATAAGTTCTGTACCCCTTGGCAGTGACTCACCCTCAGCCTGTGAGGCGAGGCAAAGAAGATCTCCCATTGACCCATCTTGATGTGTCTCACTCAACGCCCATGGGGCTGATGCTGTCTCATGGCAGCCCTAGGAGGAGTTGGGGCCAGGGCTTGCTTTGCTGATCAGTTTATTGGGGTTCCTCTGCTAGTCATGGTTTCTCTATGCTCCTTTGTGTTTGTGGTCATGATCCTTTAATCAAGTAACCTAAGATGTATAACCAACCATATTCTTCTTTTATTCCAAAGGATAGAAAACCAGGATAGACTTTGGTTTAAATGTAGGGTTTTCAGTTCTTTGAATCCAAGAGACCATTCTGGAGGGGTTCTACCTAATTTTAGTTGAGCTTTGTCACTGTCTTTCAGCTCTCTCAGTTTTCTTGTATTAAATGGAGAGTGGTAGAGCCCCCCAAGGGATAAGGATCACATAACTGAGACTCCCACTTTGAATTATTCTCCTAGGAAGATTAATCTCCAAGGCTAAGGTTAGCCTCCCCTTTCCCCTTTACTGCCTCCAAACCATCCTCTCTATTTTCTTATTATCTCCTGCCTAATTAGCTGTACGTCCTGTATTGATGACACAAAGTCTATTTCAAGTGTGAAATACAAGAGGGTCAGGCAGCAAGCCTGAGCATGGGACTCCTGCACCTCCATTCTACTTAACTGCTACCCAGCTCCTGGATCCTTTCTGGACCCTTCTCTTTAGATCAATCCAGAACAATACTGCTCTAGAAGAGTTTAGCCCCAAATAGGTGGTGCCAGTGGCCTTGATACTAGGGTTTAGTGCCTGCCTTCCTGTTGTTTATCAGGATACAATACAGTTAGTGAACAAGAGGTATGAGACCACGACATGATGGGGAGTATCATCTGTTTAATTTTTTTGTTCCTAATTTATATGTTGTGCTGTTTTAAAAAAAGAGTGACTAGGTCACATGAAAACGTCTAATAATGAAAATGCTCCTTCCCTTTAGAGCTGCTGAGTGTGCTTGGAAGCAAAAAAGCTTCAAAGAAAGATATTAGGAGGGTTATGTGAGGGAAGATGAGAAGCAAGGCTAGAGCACAGCAATGAGACTTTGACAACGCTAACAGGGTCTGGAAGCTGATAGCCAAATCTCCACTGTAACAGAATGTCTTCCTAGGACTAGAAAGGCTTGTACTGAGTTTGCTGCAACTCCTCTATTCATAAGGTTAACTGAAACCAAGTGTGAAAACAAGGACTCATCTTCTAAAAATGCATGGGAATGGAGAGGAATCATCATAAACATTTCTTATTTATCTTCTGTCATTCCATATTTGAAAGGTAATTATTATAATTTATATTCTAATAAAAATTGTATTTCTATTTAAAAAGTCCTTCTAGTCTTTTTTTTTTTTTTTTCCCCCCCCCCTAAGAAAATGCTCTATAAGGAAAATACACGGACACTTTCATACTTAGTTTCAAACACAGAATACAGGACTGAATTCCTTGCCGAGGACCAAAGTGAGGATGTGCAGGTAGCAACAACATAGGTATATATGTGACTGTTAAAAAGAGAGAATAGAGAGGAAAGCTGCATCATAAATTAAACATTAAGCCACTATAAAATTATGAGAGATAAACAGGACACAATGGGAAGCTGAACTGACCAGATGGTCTGAAGATCAAATATGATTTTAGAGTTTTGTTTTCATCTTTGCTATTCATGGAAGCAGAGAAAAGGAGATATACAATGGGTGTAGTCGCAAGAAATCGTTAACTGTAACAACCTTCACTAAAACATAAATCTTTTGCTTTTTACAATGAAGCTGATCAAACAAAATTCATAAAACCTGAACTCTATTGTCCCGATCCAATGTCGGGGGAGGTTTCGATACGATCCCAAGGACGAGATTAAGATGCTGTAATCAGTCAGATGTCGTACAACCTTTTACTTTTATTTGAGGGGAGAAGAGAATGGAGGGAGGGCAAGGGAGGACAGGAAAAGAATACGAGGGAGAGAGAAAGAAAGAGAGAGAGAAAGAGAGAGAGAGGGGGAGAGAGAGAGAGAGGAGGAGGAGTTTATCACCACCACTTCGAGTCCGATGATCTTTCGGTGGCCTCAGGCCGGGGGGGGAACCTTGAGCATGGAGGAACGGGAGCAAGAATCTCACCCGCCACTGCGGGGCACGTGTGCTCCTTATATAGGGGCTCTCACGCATACGCGGATCACAAATGTGTACGTGCGGTTTGTCACGGGCATGGTGCCCCCGCCTCTGCTCCTTTCGCGCCTTCAGTCCCTCCGCAGGTGCACGAGGTTGTTTTTTCTCTAAACTGTGGAGAAGAGGGTTTTCTCGAAGCGTGACGCTGTATGGCGCTACAGCGGCAATGTCGAGACAAAACCGCATTTTCTATCGGTCCTTTACACCTATTTTAATAATATTATGGTGGGGGTTATTAGAAACTGTTAAAACAGTATTTTAACAGCTTTATTTTTTACGTTAGCTTATATATACTGTATAAAAGTCTACTCCCTTTTGACTTGAAAAAGTCTTGACAAACACAGATGATAAACTATTTTACATTTATTGTGACGTATCAGTTTATTTCTAGAGACATACAATTATATTAATGCAAACTTTTAAAAATAAATCAAAAATAATGCTTCATTTCTTTGTACTCCTCATGTGTTTTATTACAGTTCGTGAATCAAGTGGGTTATGAAACAGAAGTGGTGGAGTAAAGTGGGGGACAGAAGAAGAATAAATGGAAATAGATCCTGATTTGAGCTACTGCCACCAGAAATAGCATTAAGTTCACTTCAACATTAATTTAAATACGATTAAATAAAAGTGGGTTAAAAGAAAGACAAAATAAGGAAATGTGAAAAAAAAAAATCTTGGCCTCATCATCTTGCTGCCTTCAAACTTTTACTATTAATAAAGAAATAGTAGAGGCAATGAGTGAAGTTTCCCCCTCATTATCTACATGTGAACTAGATGTCTATGCTCCTGTTATAATTAATAGAGACTTAGGGCAGGATTCAGCTACATAAACATGGGTATATACTACCATCTCAGATGCCAATACACCTAAACGGAGCTGGCAGGTTAGAGACAAAACTTACGGAAGATCTGCGGCCTTCTAGAGATCAGCAGCTAGAGTCTGGGCATCATGCCTTGTCTGTCTTATGCTTTGGTACCTGAAGCCTGCCAAAGTGACTGCTGTAGTTACAGCTGCAGAGATATTCAGCGAATCCTCATCCCAGTACCTAGCCTGCTGATTGCCAAAAAAATCAGTTTTCTATTGTGATTTGAGGTACTCTAACATATTAAATACACCTGTGTTAACATCCAAGACACAGGACCTACAGGAGGCTTGTTCCCTTGGCAAGTGAAAGTTAGAGGTCAGGCAAGCATCTCAAATAGGTGAATATATTTAGGGAAGCTTAGTAAGGCCAAAATATCTTATTTTCATTTTAGTGTAATATGTAAGAAATACCTAGTGATAAGTAAATGAAATGAATCTAAGGATAAAGGCATTCATATAATGGTGTGTATGTGCGTATGCACATGTGCATATGGATGTGCATATAGTGTATGCATTTATGTTATATAACGATTTTTCTCAACAGATAATTCTTTTCCTGCAACCTTTATTTTTACCTGTTTAAGGGCTGCTTCCTTTACTGGGCATTCAAAGGGAAATGGGTTTCTCTGTTACCAGTGTGCGTATAAGGTGTTCTGTCAATCTGAATGCACTTTCCTGTGACACCCTGAAGTCACGGTACCTCAATGTGCTTTTCATGGTAGGTCTATAACACAGTTTTAATGCTATCTTTCCTCTCTCCTTCTACTAGGTTTATGAATTTTCTACTAGGTAAATTAAATTTATTTCATTTCCAAATTGTATTAGCATTTTAATCCAAGAAACTCAGGGTTCTGTAATTACTTGGGAAAAATTAATAGGACATGAACATTTGTAAATGAGATTCAAAATCTCTAAATTCCAAGTTCAGACTTGTGGCAATTTGGGATCCTTCTGTCAGACAAAGATTAAGTTGTCTGGTCCCTGGGCTCTGGATTGTTACTGGAGAAGACTAAAATTGATTTATACTGGCATTCTGGATCACAGAGTTCCTTATATGCCTAAACAGAAGCGCTCAGATGTCTTTAGATCAATGTTTAACTAAGCAGTTAGATGCCTGATGTTTTATCTAAGCTCCATCATGATTCAAAGACAGACTGAGGAAGCACGTGAATTCTAATTCCCTGGTGAGAACCCCTCTATTGACAACTTTTTAATCAGCTTGTGAACATATTCCTTCATTTCAGCTGTTTCAACATGCCAAGTAGGTACCTAAAAATAACCTGAATCTTAGCATTTGATTTAAATGCTCAAATGAAGTTTTAATAAATCTTACAAATCTCCTTTAAAAATCTGATCCCACTTCTCCCTCTCATATCTGTTAGAGTCTTCAAAGTGCGTGTGTCCTCCTCATCCTCTTTGAAGATGGTTTGGTAGGAAAACCTGTGGAGTTTGTTCTGGTTTTTGGTTTTTTTGCTTTCCTCCATTATCCTCACCCATCTCACACTTTCAGGGCTGTGAGTTTTAAGGACAACAATCTGTTCTATATTTATATTTTTAAAGGCAAGACAGAACAGAGAACCTCAAGAAACTCACAAAAGAGGAGTTAATTTGCACTTGTCCAAAATGTGCATGTCTGCACATAAATGCAATAACCCTCAAATAACAGTTACCAAGAAGGTACAGGTAAAACGCAGGAGGACTTTTTTAACCAAATTGCCAGTACTGCTATAAGCATATGTCAGAGTCTTTCATTAAAAAGGTATTTTGTCCATATGTGTTTTATCAGAATTTAGGTTTGTTCAATGAAATGTGAATTCCATGTTTCTGTGTTCTTTATGTATATAATTTTGTAGCAATTGTTAGAAAATACAGAATCGTAGGCCTGAAAATGCATCCATTTAGTCTGAGTGGCAAGTATCTTAACCTCTGTATACTTATTTTCTGTCAAAATAATGGATTAATATTTGAATTGTGTGGAACAGGATATTTTTCACCAGCTGGACATCTCTCTTACAACCAGAATATGTCTGCATAGCTAATTTACACACTGCAAGATGAAACTAGCATCCCATCACTCTGAGAATAGGTTAAGTTCATATGAATTTTAATTCTCATTAAAATCATTGTGCTAGAGATGGAGAAATGCTGTGCTGTTTCTGTTTTCTAGTTTTTGGTTTCTGTTGTTGGTTTGTTGGGTTTTTTTTCCCCCATTACATTCTTGTGCACTTAAAAAAATAATTCAGGCTATTTCCATGCAAATTATACTTTTCCTGGATTCATTAAATGCTCTTTGCTGAGATCATAACTGGACTGTCTTCTCTCAAATTACCTATGCAGAATATTGAAAGGGTCAAAACAGTACAGCATGCTACTGTATTTCACAGAATAGAAAAGCATGCAGATTGCTCTTGTTTCTCATTCTTGTAATAAGGGATAGTAACAAGAAAAGAAAATGGCTGAGAATGGTTTTGTTCCCATGTGTCAAATACCATAATTAGAATAAGAAATGCTACAAATTAACCCATTCTCATTACAGTCACTATATTATAATTTCATGGTCCTCTTCTGATGCTGTACTCTTGCTAAGCACATTTACATCTCATCAGTGAACATAAGCAGCAGATCTGCTGGCAGTGAATGTTTGATTCACTCCAATTTATGTCTTCTTTTCAGCTGGGGAATCCATTGTGTGAGCTAATAGCAGGTTTCCCATTTGAAATGACTGCAGATCTCTTCACATTTGGATACAAGTGCAAACATTGTCATGATTTTTTTTTTTTTTTATGTGTCACATAGTTGTTGCATTACACTATATGCAAGCAGAAGAAAAGAAATTTTCAAAATTAAATGAAATACAAAGGGCAATACTGTGCTTTGCTCTCAGTGATGTGTGGGGGAAAGACAAGAACCCTTTTCTTTTAAGCCAAGTAGTGAGTATAGCTGCAGTCTTTGTGATCACCCACATAAAAGACTAAACAATGATTTCACCATCATCTACCCTATTTCTGCAAGAGTGGTTGTCAAAAAAGAGGATTTTATTAAAACAATGAAGTGGACAAATGTGTCCTCTTATAGCATGTTTAAATCGCCATGTCCCTATTACCTGACTGATTTAGGGACATTCCTGAAGCATAATTTCCATGAACTTCTCACAAAATTTTCATAATATTGCTACTGCTAATACAGTGCTGTACAAGCAAAAATTGAACTCGAGTGCTTGTCTTACCTTATCTAAAAATATTAGGTTGTTTTCCTGATTCAGGATCTGTAGGCAGGAAAACCTGTATTTGAGGTGTTTTGTTTGTTCTCTTGTGCCTGGTCTGACAGCTAGAGAAAGAACAACCCACTGAAATCTAAGGGAGGTTTGCTGTTGATGTTAATGGGATAGGATTTCATCGAAAAGATTTTGTCCTACTAGACAGGAGTGCTACATGTATTACCTTTGTAAGACCTTGGAGATTGACATAGGAGATGCATGATCAGTGACTCAAAACATGGGGTTATTTTACCTGTCCTTCATCATTAGTGCTTGGATTCACTTAATCTAACTTCAGACATTTCCAATATGAATGTTGATATCTGGGGCAGGATTCAGTCGCCTAAACATAGGAATTTAGTGCCACTTGAGGTTTTCTAGGATATTGAAAGCATACACAGGCAACCTAAGTAGGGCACAGAACTTATGGAGACGCATACGCTCTGGTACCGAAGCTGAACATCAGGTCTGATATAATACAATACAAAAAACTGTCACTATATGCCTACATTTTGATGACTGAATATCACCCCTAACCTATCTGTTTGGATGTTCTAGGGTCAATTCAGTTGTCTGCACATTGTTGTATTTGAGATGCTCTGTTGTATTCTACCTAACCTCCATCCCTCATGCCAAAGGGCATGAGTATTCTGCATGTACTGTATCATATGTGTTTACCTTCATGAAAATGTCCTGGACACCGTAAAGCTCTCAATGGAACCATTTCTTGCTTTGCTAGTTAAATCTAGCTAATATTATAATCAATGAGAAAAATACTTACTTCCAGGTCATAATTCTTCTTATCAGTTCTAGATGTTTACCTTTGGATGAGACAAATAATACCCTGTAATTGATTGTTTGTTTGTTTGTTTGTTTGTTTTCTTTTTCTAGAGACAGTTTTAGAAGCCACGGGATTCTCAGCTATGAAGACTGATACGTCTCCTTGCCTTGCTTTCCCTTGCCTTACTTTTCCATATAACTGAGAGCTTGGTAATTAAGGAATGCCATAGTAATGTGCAAGCCATGTTAACCATTGGTGTGCAAGAAAGATTAGAGGTGAGAATCTGCCCTCACTTATGCCAACACAAGAACATATGAGTCACAAAACTGAAGGTTATTCTATTCCATGATCCTATCTTTCAAAAGACTAGTAGTAGATATCTGGAGAATATATCTCCAGCCTCTGACGTTAAGCTCTTTGGGATATACTGAGACTGTAGTTGTGTTTGGATTACTGTGGGTTTAATCCATTGATCAGTGAATTTGAATTTGTGTTTCCTTGTGGAACATCTGTACTTTCAGCCTGCTTTGTCTTTGAGTTCCACAGTTTAAACTACTAATTACAGCAAAAAGCATGCTATCATTCACTTTATGATTTATAGACCTCTACCATACCCATTTTGGTTGTGTTTTTTAATGGTGAAAAGTAATTTTTAACCCCTTCTCATACAGAAGAAATCCCATACTTCTTATCATCTTTATCACCTTGCAATATACCTTCTCTCATTCTGCCTTTTTTTAAAAGTAAGAAAACCATGATATGAAGTGATAGTAAAACAAATACAGTAAAGTCGTTGCGGAATTTCACCAGGATACTTGAGAAGACCACTGGACCTGTAACTACTTGTCTGGTGAAGACAGCAAATTAGTGTCAACATTAGTAGTGTGTGTCCAGCTGCAGTATGAACTCTTGGAACCTGAAGTAAGGACCTAATTCTATAATCACTGAAGTAATTTTCATCACTTCCATTAACTTCAGTGCTTCAGACTTGTTTTTTTTAGACACTAAGCCCCTTTTATGTGCATCACTGAACAGCAATTTTCAGTTACTGCTGACCCGAGTTAGATTTCAGTGGGTAACCTCCAAGTGAAAGGCTCTGATGCATTTTAATATCCTGAGTGATCCAGCTCCTTCTTGTTTTTATTTTTAATGTTAATATAAAAAACAGCCAAAAAAGAACAATTTGTCATGGATGTGTATGATAATTGACATAACAGACCCTAACGGCTACGTTGGAGCCTAATAGACCATGACAGCTCCATTGGAGCTTCCTCAGAGATTGAGATAAAAAGTTTTATTACTATAATATACATTCACACTTGCCATATTTTATGATATTTTAATTGAAAAATAAAATCTAAACAAAAATACCATTCATTTATATACAGTATTATTTTTCATTTAAATGTCAGGCTGCTACACACACACACATGCAAAATGAGTAACTTAAAAGAAATGGCAAGCAAAGATTTAACAGAAAGTCTTCCCAGAATTTCCCTGTTCGGAATGACAGAGTAGTTGGTGATCTTCTCACTAGTCTAACCTGGTGAGGTGAATGACATATGGCATTGTGGTAATTGCAAGTTAAAATCAAAATTTTTGTGCATGGTAGCCATAGGAGAAGAGAATGCAGAACCCCAAAAGTTTATCTTAGCACTTTGGTGAGCTGACCAAACTGAAAACGAAATTTGGTTTCCCAGAGTAATGGAGAGAAGTGAAAACTAAGAGTAAATCATGCACAGAGGGGGTCATTTTTCAACGGTTCTAAAAACTCTTTTAGGGAATTGTCAAAAATGACAGGAATGTGAGAAACTGGAAACATTATTCAATCTCCCACCAGGAAAAGGAAAAAAATCCCCCATCATTAGTAAATGCCTTTCTGTAGGTTGTTCATTTCCAAAAAGGCAAAAAAAAGATGTAGGTTTACAGGTCTGGGAGGTGGCTGAAGTGAGTAGGCAAGTGTGACAAATATGTGTGATTTTTTTTCTCGTTTTTGTCAGTGCATTATCTTTTGGAGACAATTATCCTTGTGACAATGTCATGTTTTGCACCCTAATACCTCAAAACTCTGAAGAAAAAAAAGAAACCCAGACAAAAAAAAAAACACACTCTTGGATATTTGCTTACATACTGAACCTTATTTTGTATTTAATTTTTTGTCTCATTTTTTGAGGGTTCTAAGTCACTATTTTGAGTGCTTAGAAATGGCATACGATAAGGAAACATAGTGTGGTGAGTTGACCCTGGCTGGACGCCAGGTACCCACCAAAGCCACTCCATCACTCCCCTCCTCAGCTGGATAGGGGAGAGAAAATACAGCGAAAGGCTTGTGGGTCAAGATAAGGACAGGGAGAGATCACTCATCAACTACCATCATGGGAAAAACAGACTCAACTTGGGGAAATTAGTTTAATTTACTACCAATCAAATCAGAGTGAGGTACTGAGAAAATAAAAAACTAAATCTTAAAACGCTTTCCCCCCACCCCTCCCTTCTTCCTGGGCTCAACTTTACTCCTGATTTCTCTACTTCCTTCCCCCCAGCGGTGCAGGGGGACGGGGAACTGGGGTTGCGGTCAGTTCATCACACATCTCTGCCTCTGGGGAGGACTCCTCACACTCTTCCCCTGCTTGAGCGTGGGGTCCCTCCCATGGAAGACAGTCCTCCATGAACTTCTCCATCCTGAGTCTTTACCACAGGCTGCAGTTCTTCATGAACTGCTCCAGCATGGGCTTGTCTCTCCACAGGTCCACGGGTCCACAGGTCCTACCAGAAGCCTGCTCCAGTGTGGGCTTCCCATGGGGTCACAGCCTCCTTTGGGCATCCACCTGCTCCAGTGTGGGGTCCTCCATGGGCTGCAGGTGGATATCTGCTCCACCGTTAACCTCCGTGGGCTGCAGGGGGACAGCCTGCCTCTCCATGGTCTTCACCATGGGCTGCAGGGGAATCTCTGCTCCGGCACCTGGAGCACCTCCTCCCCCTCTTTCTTCACTGACCTTGATGTCTGCAGAGTTGTTCCTCTCACAGATTCTAACTTTTCACTCCGGCTGCCATTCAACAGGGTTTTTTTTCCCCTTCTTATATATGTTATCACGGAGGCACTACCCCTGTTGCTGATTGGCTCAGCCTTGGCCAGTGGCCAGTCCGTCTTGGAGCCAACTGGCATTGGCTCTATCTGACATGGGGGAAGCTTCTAGCAGCTTCTCACAGAAGCCACCCTTGTAGCCCTCCCTGCTACCAAAACCTTGCTACGCAAACCCAATACACATGGGTGACTGAAGGAGTGCAAGTGAGAAAGCTTGATAATCAGACCTTTGCTTATCAGCAGCGTTTACTGTTGTCTCACATTTGACTTGAGCCACGAGGTCTGCAATGCTGTTCCATTACACTACAAGGGCCCATGGACTCCACTCCATTGACCTTGAACTAAGAACCCAGGTACAATAGCTTCAGTGAAACAGTGCTCTGGGACAGCTGAACTGCTTCTTGTAATGGAGATAGCTGAGTCATAGCTCGGTTACCATGTGTTGTTCTTGTGAATGTACACCAATTACACAAAAAGTATTTTAAGAAAGCAGAAGCTTCAGATCTAGGAGTTGCTGATGGAGATTCTGCTGCTGGGCAAATCTTGTAACAGAATGGGATACATCTGTTCTATGTTAACATAGAAGATTTTAGTATCCCACCTCAGTACTTTGGAATGTCTCTGGAGTCAAAAGAAAGTGATCAGAACCCCCAAAGACATCTCACTTATTTCAGACCTCTCCCTTGGCTTGGGAATGTAGCTTTTCTTCATCAAGTACAGAGGAACTCTTAATTGCCATCTTCCACTTGGTGACTAAAATTTGTTTCCTCACTGACTAAAGAGGAAGCATGGTTGACAAGATTAGACAAATTGCAGAGCTCTTCGGAAACTTGAGGGAGATTATTCCCTTTATGGAGACAGACATTCTGAATTGCCTTCCCAGGAATCCTGATAGTTTTTAATAGAGCTTATACGAAGTCATTTTCAGCAGGAAATATCTTGCCTACTTCACATGTAAGGAAGACACAACTTCAACAGGAAGGCTCATGTTCAGGCTGCAAATACCAGGCTGCGTGTTAGCCACCACTGAGCTTCAGAGTGGGATTGAAGTTCAGATATATCCATCTGATTAACTTTTCCTTCTTTTTTGTTCCACAAACAATTTATAGGCTTAAACTTCACTTAAATAAATTTATAAATAAGCTGTGTATTTCATACAGCATTCTGAATCAAGCAGCTGCAACCAAGTAAACTCAAAGAAACCTGAATTACATTTTTAAAAATGGGTAGTCTCCCAATCGGCTACCTGCATTTGTCAGCATATAAAAATATTATTACGTATCTACATAATAGAGTTCTTTATTATTAGACTTTGTGAAGGGCTTTTATATATTCTAAAATAGTCTCATAGGAACGGTAGACATGCTACTGTGAATTACCACTGCAATCATTTGCGAAAAAGGGGAACATTTTCTTGTATTACTTTTCTCTGTTTAATTTGGGATAAAATAATTCTAACACTGGCAGGAGGAAAGGCAAGTCATGTAAAAATGTCTGACAGAACTAATGTCTCAGGCAACTGACTTGTTTAAGAAAATTTGATAGAGATCACTTTTTTGGAAGACAGAGGAAATGAGAAAATAAATATAGCTAAGCACCTCATAGGGACATCAGGATAGGTTTGTCAGCCAATGACCAAGAAGTTTACTACTTACCTTTCAGTGAAATATGAAGTAATCCAGTCTCTGTTGAGTTGCATAGAAAGTTCATTTAAACAACCTTCTAGTCAGTGAAATGAAGTTTTTAGAAATGTGTGAAGTTGCAGCTCTTCTTCTGTAGAATACATGGATACTGTAGAATATCTCCCAATCTAATTCTAGCTATTGAATTAAAAAAAAAAAAAAATTGTTTTGTACAATTATTTTAACAATGGGAGACCTTTTCCAAACAGTCAGTAATGTTTACAGTATTTGTACTAATTGTAACATTTGCAATTACACCATTTAATTTTCTTATGTCCTTTCCCTGTGTGCCATATGAAAGGGCATATGTAGACACTAGCTATATTTAGGGACTGGTCTAAACTCAGTTGATGTTGTTCCCTTGACTTCAAAAAAACTTTGAATAGGGCCTGCCAGAGAAAAAGTGCAAATCATCCCAATATTTAATTAATTAAGGCCAAAGACTAGGGCTAATCAAAGAACAGGATGGAAACCTCCTATGTGTCCTGAACAAAACTTGCTATTGTCGGTAAACTATGTACTTTAACAAAGAATGTCAAATATGGACTTTGTTAAATTGTTAATTATATCAGGTTGTTGGGTGGGATTTTTTTCTCACTTATGTTATAAATTTAAATAATTTAGAAAAAACAATGCAGTGTAGAGATCGCATAAATACTTTACTTGCTCATTTGAAGGGCATGCTATTATTGAAATACATATGGCATTATATGTAAATGTAGACTTTAGACTTGTATCATCACTGTACTTGCACAAATTTGTCCTGGAAGTCATATAATTTAGGATAATGGACTGATGTTGTAATATTTCATCATAGTAATAACATTTTAAAATATAATAATTTCTAAACAATGCTTTCAGAACATCTAAGTAAAATAAAAACCTTTTTGTACAGATATCCTTTTTCAGAACCAGGCTGTGTCCTATTTTTGACCAACACTAGGGAGCATAGTTACTTGCTAACTAACTTGAGGGGATTGTCAGTCAAATTTAAACACTGAAATGTTTGTGTCTAGTAAGTTTAGTTCTGGTCACAGGTTTGAGATGCTCTGGTGAAAATTGTAAATGAACATGTCTCTTTTCTCAGAGACAGGTTTAGCCTGTGCTAATGGGAAAGGTCTCTTATCAGGGGCTGCTTGAGACAATTAATTAAGTACTTCTGATGGAGAACTTCAGCAACTATGTTCTGAACCTATTTTATGGTTGCTTAGATCGTTCACAGTGCAGTGATATCATTTTGTATCTTGTTCTTCTATTGGTATAGTGCAGAATAGCTAGTGCATGTAATGCCATTTTTCAGAGTTTTTCTGAGACACTGTGTTCTTTGATGTCTATAAGTAAGAGTAATCTAATTTACCAGTTGTCATTTGAAAGACTGTCAAGAAATTTAGAAAATATCAGTATTCAGGTTTCTCTTTTCTATTTCCAGTTCTGTGAATAGTTTCAACATCATACAAAGTATGTTTTTATTATTCAGAACAGTCCTTTTTAAGGAAAAGCCTTAAAAAGACTGATTTGAAAAAGTTCTCTTTTTCTATTATGATAGTCATCAGATTTGGTTTGAAATGTGATGTTAGGGCTTGTTCCTATTTTGACACAAGAAGTGTATCTAAAATAAGTCACCATCAGTTAAATTTTGTACCACAAAATAAAACTGGGATGAAACTGGTTATTTTTTTTCAATTTCCTTTCAAAAATTATATTTATTTTTTCCATATTTAGGCTTTAGATATTCTGATTCATGCCCACTGGGTTTTTTGTGAAGACACAATGAAAGGAACACCTTACCCCCAAGTATCCTTATCTGACAAGCTCTTTCCTATCATCTGTTTTTAACATGCTTTCTGCTACATCAAAATCTGACTATTGTTTTAAGCTGCAACTGAGACTTCTATAAATCAGCACCCAAGCACCCTGTGGATCCTTCTGGCCACATAATTTGAACATGTGGTTTACATTTCAATGAAATAGGATCATACAAGAAACTGTTTACAGCAGCCTAAGCAAAACCACAGTTCTTACAGAATATAACGTCCAGGTCTACCTGTGCATTTTTCTTCTTGCTTATTTTGCTAGTGCATTTTCAGTGCTGTCAAAGTGTTACCCTTTTGGTAAATTATTTGGTACATGTTTCTGGTAGTTTGCTCTGTTCTGAATCAATAGATGTATATGCTGGGAAGAAATCCTGGGGATAGTAAAATTGTGCATCCATAAATGCCTCTGCTGCACACACCTGTAATGTCACCAGAAGAACTACCAGATGGAAATCCCTGCTTATTAAAAGCTGAGATTTGTGTTTTTACAACCTCCTGTTTAGATTTATGAATGTCATTTGATTTCTGTGGGCCTTGTGGACATTTATCAAACAAATAGCAATTCTCAGAGTACAGCAGTATGAATATACCAAGCTTTCAGGTGACACCATGCTCCATGACCTGAATTAATTACCTGAAAAATTTCATAGGGCAGAAATTTCCTGTCATAAGCACATCCTGGCCCCTGGGTCTTCCCACTCAGATCCCTCTCCCTGGCTGTTTATTTGCCACTGTGAAAGTTTCAGGGTTTTCACAGCATATGCAGCTTCTGCAGTGTCCCTACTTTTGCATGCAGCAATAGCTCTGTATATGCAAGAGGCAAAATAAGAAGACTGCCACTGACATCAGTGGGTTTTGAATTTTGAGTTCAAGGTAAGTTGGACAAAGAACAAGTCTTGGACAGGAGTATTTCACTCGCACTACACTTGTCAGACTCTGTAGACTGGTTTAGTTAAGAGGTCCAGCTGGCTAGTTTGATTTTCTCATATGGGAAACAGCAGTTAAGTGATTACTTTTAGCAATAGTTCCTCCCTAATTCATTGCTTTTGTTGCTACATGACAAAACCCAGAAGCTTTCTTTAAAAACATCAACAAAAAAGGGCCTGCCTTAGGCTGTTCTCATTGGTGCTTCAGCTGCCCCTTGTGTTGGTGCCACTCTAGAGAGCACAAACCTTCTGTTTTTTGAGATCTCAGAATTATTAGTGCTCTGATAACAACTGTAGCTTAATAAAAGATATTCTTCTACCATTTCCACTGGACCTCAGGCTGCTTGAAAAGGAGATGCACCTGTAGAATAGAGTACAGATGAGCGAGTCCTTTTCCTTGTGGTAAATTAAATCCAACACTGCCCTCTTCCTTAGGAGTTAGAAAGGGAGGATCAGCTCTGGCTTTCCCTTTTGGTAATAAATCTGTTTTATTCCTTTTTCAGGGTGGTGATAGTTTGTGATGTTTTAATTTTAATAGCTTAGTCTGATGAGTTCACGGCTCCACCATTAGTATTAATTAGTTATCTAGCAGTATCTTGGATTGACAGATCTTAACACCCCCTTCATCAGGGGTTAATATCAATTAATGTAGAAGGAGGATAAAATTTGTACTTGGATACTCTTTCTTCCCTCCTTCTCTTTGTGTTTACTTTTACTGCAGGAATTATATGCAATCGAATTGCATGACTCAATGGTCACAATAATAATAATAATAAAATCCTCATACAAAGTACAGATTAAGAGAAATGAGCATATACCTGAATTGTGATGAATAAGTGGATTTGGTGTCTGCAATGAATGTATGATGACTACAAGCTATGAAAATCTACAAGATCAGAGATCTTGTAATAATATTTCCCTTTGTTTTCTGATCATTCTCATAAAGAGTAGAACAAAGTTTGAGTACTAGTAAAGTTAAAAGCTAATTTCAGTGGTAAAAAATCCCTTTTATTCCTGATACTTCTTTTTCTGCTGCCATCCCAAATTGGCTGTAGTATCATTTGACACAAACTTAAAGTAATTTCTGATACTCTCTGAGTATCTGAACGGAAGCTAAAAAACAAGGTTTCATTGCAACCAGTTCTAGACTTCTGTAACGCAAAGACCTGTACATGAACTCAATGTTTGGACTTTTTTTAGAATCTTTCTTAAGAAATAGACATTCTGAAGGTACCTTTCAATTCATGCTACAATGGTTGCCTAAAATTAATCTGCTGAATTGGACTCTTAGAGTATTTATTATTACTTAATGATTCAAGTATCCTGAAACAAAAGAGCGAGCAAACCTAAGGGAGAAAAGTGAACAGAGAAATCATGGTTCAAGTCACAGCTCCAATCAAATCTTCTTACTGTCCCCCATATAACAACAAACTAATCTTATTGCTAGTCTATTTGATTAGCTTATCAAAGTCTTGAGTTTATAAGGCTGCTATATTACTCATTATGGAGCTGCGAATGTTTCTTCTGACATGACCTTCCTTTTGCCTAGGAATTTCTTGTCTCAGAGCATAATCAAGATAAATCCACCATCTACTCTGAGCTACTCATGTTACTTAGAGGTAATAATTCAAAATCTTGATTCTTTTAACAAGAGCAAGTGCCAGATTCTCCACCTGGGACGGGGTAATCCTGGTTATATGTACAAACTGGAGGACTAGAGGCTGGAAAGCAGCCCTGTGGAAAAAGATCTGGGGGGCTGTGTTGATGGCAAGTTGAATATGCATCAACAGTGTGCCTGGCAGCCAAAAGGGCCAGCCATGTCCTGTGGTGCATCAAGCACAGCATAGCTAGCTGATCGAGGGAGGTGATTGTCCCACTCCACACTGCACTGGCGGGGCCTCACCTCGAGTACTGTGTACAGTTTTGGGCACCTCAATATAAGAAGGACATGAAACTATTAGAGTGTGTCCAGAGGACGGTGACGAAGATGGTGAAAGGTCTTGAGGTCAAGAGGAGCGACTGAAGTGACTTGGTTTGTTCCTCTTGGAGAAGAGAAGGTGGAGGGGTGACCTCATCACAGTCTACAACTTCCTCAAGGGGGGCAGCAGGGGGGTAGGTGCTGATCTCCTCTCTCAGGTGACCAGTGATAGGACAGGAGGGAATGGAATGAAGCGGCACCAGAGGAAGTTCAGATTGGACATTGGGAGAAGGTTCTTCACTCAGAGAGTGGTCAGTCCCTGGAACAGGCTCCCAGGGAAGTGGTCACAGCACCAAGCCTGTCAGAGTTCAAGGAGCATCTGGACCATACTCTTAGCCATATGGTTCAGTTTTAGGTAGTCCTGCGAGGGCCAGGGAGTTGGATTTCATGATCCTTATAGATCCCTTCTAACTTGCGATATTTTATGATTCTTTGATTCTATGACTCTTTTTAATTGTCTGGATGTATTATTTTGAATATTCGGGTATCTAAATTGAAATTTGTGTTTGATAAAAATGTTGGTTTGCCATGATTCTGTTCTCTTCAGAAATTGGCCAAGCATCAGTTTGGTTCCACATGGAAAAATTAGTTCTGTTTGTAGTTCAATTCTTAAGGAAAGAATGATTTTACATTCCAGCTAGTTCTAGTCCTTGTTCAACTACCTCACCTCTAGTGTATCACTCCTAGAGTGTGTGTGCATTCTAAGAACTCCTGTAAGATGTCAACTTTTACAGTCACTTTTACTTGACCTCTAGATACACATAAGAACAATGAGTTCTTCAGGATTCAGAGGAGAAGGCATTTTAAATATTACTTGTATATCATAAAGGTGATTGGTTTCAGAAGTACGTCTATTATTTATTGTGCTATTAATTCAAGCACAAGCAAAAGGATGCAATTTACCAGCTGGGTGTAAGTAAGCACAGGTCTGTAGAACAGTATGTTTTTAGTTTCTATTGATGTTGCCATATTGATGCTAATTCTATAACTAAGAAATTGATTGTACTATGCCTGTTCATACTGATTGAGATGCTACTTCACGTGTTTGCTCAATAATTCTGATAGGATAAATTGTATGGTACTGCTCAGTATTTGTAAATCACAGTGGGATTAAATATACACACACATGCACATGCATACAGTCGTCATCTGCACTCTACATGTTTAATTTCATGAATTTAGTAGATAACAATATTTTTTTATGTCAGGTCTGTTGTTAGGATAATATTTTGATTCACCATTGTACAGGTATGATTTTATGTTGTTTGCTTAGCTTGTGTTTTACTGAATTGGATGCAGTGTTTCAAATGAGTAAACATATTTATAAAGTCTTCAAAAACAGAATTTGGAAGTCTTACATTCAAACTCCTCTTTAAAGAGATTTTTTGTCAAACAAAATAAGACTTTTTAAAGAGCTTAGTTGTCATTGAAAAGACACTGATGCAAACTACTTGAATAACTAGGACATTTTTGCCAATCAATTTTTTAACAATATTTTTTATTTTTAATCTCCTGACTGCAAAGTATAGCTGATGGGCTTTTGTCATGTTTTATGTATAAAGTTGATATATATCAATTATTTCAGAAGCAAATGTATTATATGCTAAGCTGATTGCCAAGTATTGCGTTCCTTGCCAGAAGGAAAAAAAAAAAAAAAAAAAAGAAAAAAAAAAGACCCTAAAACAAAAAAAAAAAATACCAGCTTTAAAGTTGGGTGACTCTTTAAAAAATTATGAAGAGCCTACAAGGGAAAAATATCCATTCAAAAACATGGGAATTAGTTCAGTTTCATCTTGGTAAAAAGACACAAATTAACTTCAGAACCCAGAAATCTAAACTTCCAATACTGAAGGGTAAAAAAGCATTAGTAAGCAAGAGAATTGGGCATGTGTTATGCACACAACCACCTAATAGTGCAAACCATGTAACAGAGCTCTTTACAGAGCAGAACTAAGATGTTGTGTCACACACCTGTTTGTGTTTCCCCTGTTAGAACTATAATTCAGAATTGCTTGAACTTATGGGTGTAGTGGGAAGGAGTGGCAGCTGGCTGAACCTGTGGGAGGTGGAAGTTACACACTGGAGAGCAGAGTGCTGAGATGGAAAGATAAGATCTGTTATTGATACACAAAGCTTGACCCAGTGCAACTTCCACTGGAAAATTGCTTTGAAGAAACTGGAGATTTAAAGATTCCCCGTCATGAGAAGACCTGAAAAATACCCATGAGCATGGCCACAGGGAAGGACAGGAGACTTCTGGAAATGGTCGCTTGAACCTACTGCTTCAGAAGGACCTAAACATGCAGTTGGAGGAAAGACAGAGGTGGGGCTACAATTCACCCTTTCTCAAATTAGGATCTTGTGAAGGAACAGATTTGCGCTGTGCCAGTGGGATGTCAAACACACGTCAGGGAAAAGGAAAGAGGAAAGCAAGTGATAATACAGAGTCAAAAAGCTGGTTTCCAAGGGGCTGTGGTTCCAAAGGTCAACCTAACTTTAGCAGACTCTAAAGATTTCGGGGACTTGAGTGCTGTGAATCTGGCATGCAATAACAAAGCAGGGGGAGTTGAGTTTGAGTGAGACATTTCCTCATCAGCAGTTTTAGTGTTTGATGCTGACACAGATATCACATTCTTGAGGCAATGCTGAAGTCATTGCTGCAATGGAGAACTTAAGAAATAGTAGAAGGTAACTTGAAGTGGCATATTTCTCCCTAAAATTTCTTTTCAATGAATATTTAAACAGAGCTGGGGGCTGACCTCTAATTAACATGGATCAATGCAATATGCCATGTGAAATTAGACAAGCTCTCCAAGTGACCCAGAAAACACAGATAAAATAGGTATATAAAAACAATTCTTAAAGTGTGGGTTTGTAGTAAGGACTACTCAAACCATTTGGCTATAGGTGTAAATAGGCTAGTCACCTAACTGACCCTATAGCGTCAATGGAGAAAGGCAGACCCTTCCAGAGAATGATTCAGACTACAGCTGTGCTGAACAGGATTCCGATGGCTCTTCTCCCTCTGTGATGTCATAGAATCATAGAATGTCCTGAGTTGGAAGGGACCCACCAGAATCATCGAGTCCAACTCCTGCCCCTGCATAAGACAACCCCAAAATTCACACCATATGTCTATATATGAAATACGAACTTGGCTGATTATGCACATGTAATTCAGACAAAATTCATGCCAGCATCTTAGTCTGTGTTAAATATGTGGCTACTGTAGGTAAGTATGTAGCACAATTGCCATTTTTGCACTATTCCTCAGCAGTGTAGTCACAAGCCCTGCCACACCAGCCAGCTTCAACACTATTTCCAATTGCTGAAAAGCAGGAAGAAATAAAGCTGTTTTATTATTTTATAGCATCTTTAGCTCTTCTGTGCTGACAGTAAAGAGCCAGATTGTTTTTTTAAGATGAAATCTGGTCTGGAATAGTGATATGTTTTCTTCAGTCAGTATATGGTGAAATTGTCAAAGGAAGGACAGTTGATGTCAGAAAGGTTCATATTTATTCATGTTTAAATTGAAGTTGGCTGTGTTTGCTCTTATTACTGCTGTCATAAATGGTCAAGGACATCTAGGGATGTGTTTTCATAAATGATGTGATCATTCCAATACAACAATTCTGAATACTGAGTCCTATAGCTCCATTATAGTTTCTAAAATGCTCCTGATGCAGCACTATTTAGGAATCTGAAACCTACTTATCTCTTTTAGAAATGCAATTGCTATGACAACTCAAAGCAGCTCAATATCACGTCTTGAAACTCAGATTTGAAAATCAGAATTGTATGGTCAGCCAATCCATTGTGAAAGTGGACAGTGTAGTGGAGGTGAATGAGAATCACTTACGCCTTGAGGAACATATTTATTTATTGATACTGAAATAGTTTCATTTTAAATGGAGAGAACAGAGAGAAATGAAAGTTAAAAATCCTTTATGTAATATTTATCAATTTTAGACAGAAATCTAAGTCCACACAAAATTTGACTCATTCATTACACTGAACTTTCTCTTTGTTGCACGCAGTATCTGTGCATTTCATTTCAATTAAAATATAAAGGCACACATCAAATCATTCCTGCTTGCAAAGACAAGACCACCTAGTGGTTTCTGTATGCTTAATTCACTCTCTCCTGTCACAACTGCTTGAGGCTTTGATTAGCGTTATCTTACTTGCAAGAGGCACCCCATGTAGAAGGAGACAGAGTGATAAGCTTTCCTGTTGTCTCTGCAATTCTGAAGGAAGCTTGTTCCATTCTGATCACTGAGCTACCTGGAAAATACATTTTAGAAATCAAACAGGCTCTTATTCTTGGTAACCACCTAGCCTATCTCAAACACCAAAGCAAAACTAGATGAATCTTCTGATGACTGACACTCTGAACTAAACATACTTCCTAAGGCAAGGACTGCAATGTCCTTCTTTTAATCCTTTAAATAAAGATTCATCTTCTTTCCGAATACGTTTCTGCTTCTCTTTGTGTTATTTGTGTGTGTGCCAATATATGTATCATATGTTTAATTCTTTTTAGTTTATTTAGCAGACTTCCATAAACTTGATAAGTTAAACTTTTTTTTTTTTTTTTTTTTCTCCCTTCCCCACTTCAAATATGAAAGGGGAAAGGATAGAACCTGAAAAGAAGGAAGAAATAAATTTATATTTTTGAGAAGCTTTGGGTTGGGAGTAATATTTAGACTTACTGTATGAATACACTTTGCCAGGGCTAGGTATCAGCTGTGCTGCAATTTATAGTTATGTCAAGGTTGTCTGCAACATGTGGATCAACTCTTTTTTAAAATATATATGCACGTTTAAAGAAAAAAGGTTCCTTTCAAATTACAGTTATAGTGTGGGTTTAAATAAAATACCGATGATCACTAGCCATTTACAAAACACCTTTAACTCAGGAATGAAACCTATTATGAATACAAAATGTTTCAGTGTACAAAAAATAAAAGAAAACAAAAAATGGTGTATTATGAGTACTCATTTTTCCTGTTTTTGCTTGCTTCTTAGGTAGTTAAGTATAGGTACCATGTACAAAGATCAAGATTTTACATTTGTCATAAGTATATATACACAAGGCACTGGATATCATGGTAATAAATAATCTTAAATACTATGCTTAGAAATAATCTCTTATACTGATATCAGTGTTATCATACATCAAATTGACTGAGGAAACTGTATCCATAGCCTGTAATTTCTCTTCTTCACAAGCTGTTTCCAGATTCCTTCCCTTGCAAAGAAAGTTTCTTTTTTTTTTCTTGGGCTTTTAATTACATGTGAAGTTTGCTCCCTCTTTTTTTTTTTTTTCTTTTTCTTTTTTTCTCTCCCCTTTCCTTCTGTGTAACATAATAATAAGGTAAACACATACAGATTTGCCCCTGGAAACTGTTTTTGAGTAGGTAAATCTTGCATTTTCCATAGTGACAGGCATGGCCATAGCTAACTTTCCAGAGGATTCTCAAAGGAAAAAAGTCCCTTACACACAGATGCATGCAACATTATTACTGATTAAATTATTAAAATACTTGACCATTAAAACAGCAATAATGAGCCATGTGTCTTCTAAATTGGCTTTATTTAGTTCACAAAATTATTAAGAAAACAAGATAGATAACCATTTTTCCTCACTCTCATTTGGTTGCACCATAAAATCAGCAAATAAGTTAAACTTAAAGGTCACAGATCAGAAAAAAATAATTCCAGCAAACTGAAGCCATCAGAATTAAAATATAGGAAACTACCAAACTCCTCATACACAAAATATTCTATCCTAAAACACAGAGTAGTGAAACTGTTCAACACATGCTGTATTGCCAACTGGAAAATCTTAACCTTTTCTGAAGGACATTTGAGGAATGAAAAGAGAGCCTATATAAACAAACTTGCCTGGTCCATGGGAATCTGAGAGTTCAAAACAGCTTCAGATGTCAGATTTTAATTTGCAGCATGTCTAACTCCTAATTAACCTAACTATGAAGCTCAGCTAGAAAGTGTATTGGGGGGAAAAAAAAAAAAAAAGCAAGCATGTTTCCAGTATAGCAGATAAATAGGTAGCTATTACCTAGGTGTTGTTTCTGGATAGTTTACCTCCTTAGAGATCTTAAAATGGGATTGTTTACCAGTAATGAGTTTTCCCTAGGTGAGCAATTGCTTTTGCAGATGTATAGTATGTTGAAAGGCCCTATTTGCTTGTAGCCTATATATACCTGTAATTTGCCTGTAAACTATACAGATAGTGTTTGTAGGAAAAAGCAAAATAAATGTACTTCATTCTGAAAGATTTTATTCTGGTTTTGGCTTCCCTGTCTGCATTGTTTTCTTTAAGCATTTAAGTTAACATTAAAGTTCATTAAGATGCTTAGGCTTAGTTGCATAAGGGGTATAAAGAGTAGGCCAGATAGCTTACTAAAATTGCAGCTCAGCTGGAGATTTTATTTCAGTATGTTTCAGAAAAATAATGTCTATCTTGCAAGTTTCAACAAAATATGGCACTGTTTTTTAAAATCTTTAACAGTTTTAGAATAAAGCAGCCAGCAAAGCTTTACACCTCCCCAGATGTCATGCCCCGTGTCCTCTAACAAAGGAAAGAAATGGGGAAAGTTAGTAGTCTGGTGCATCAGGGCCATATGTTTTGTATGGTCCCACAACACTGTGCCAGACATTAGTGAGAAGAAATGGAAAAATGAGTTACTGTGGTACCTCTGAACACGATGCCAGGGCAGCCCTTTCCAGGAGCCCCAAGCTACACTGAAATATCAGCGTAATGTCTGAGGAGAGGGAGACAGAAGTCAGGCACTGTGTCACACTAGATCTGTTTGAGGAGATACATTTGGGAAGGGGTGCTTAAATAGTGTGAATATCTGTGAAAAAGCTGGAATGCGATCAAATAAAATGAATGTTAATAATGAACAAATAATACATTAAATTTTATTAACAGTATGCCATTCACAAAGCTATAACTAAGGTTAAATTTTACATTTAAAAAGGATTTTATCTTTTTGTAACTTACAGAGATCCCACACAAATTAACAGCACTTCCTATTTGTGTATAGGTTGATATTTTTAATGGTGAATTAAAATGTGCAGAGAAAACGAGATTTAAAAAAAAAGGCCTTAAAAATATAGAGTTTAGTATCAGACAGTTCATTTGTCTTGTCAGTTCTTAATAATGCACTCAGTTTTCTTACTTATAAGAAAAATAAAATTGAAAACTTGTGAATTTCTCATTTAAATATATCATGTGAGGTTAACAAGATTTTGTTTCCTATTCTACATAAGTACAAGTCCTCTTTTCATCTCAGGCCAATCTGAAGAGAGCACTGGGGTATAGCATGAAAATGTCATCTTGGAGTTAAGTTACTTCAACTCTTACAAAAAATATGTAGTCAATGCATGAGAAGGAGAGAGAAGGTGAAAAATATGTAACCAACTGGGTTTAAAATCTGTTATTATAAAGTGTGGTTCACCAAACCAAAGTGTGTTTTTTTTACTTTAGACTAGAGACTAGACACAAAGTCTATTAATGTGAAAGTTACTTTAGCATTTTTAAACATTTGAGTTTTTTGGTTGCATAATGTAAAACATTAAAATTCACATATTATTGGATGCATTGGTTCTGAAAGCCTATTTAAATACTGTTGTATTTAAATTGGATGTTTAAATCTTAAACTAATGTTAGTGTCTAAGCTTAAAGCTGTAAGCTGTCAACACAGACTACCTTTGCCCTGATTGAAGAAAGCCATTAAACATTGCCTCATTAAAGTTTATTGACTTAAGCACATGCTTAAAGTCAATCATGTGCTTAAAACTGCTCCTCAAATAGGTCTGGTTTCCTGAATGCTGAATTTAATTCTATGACGTATTGTGTTGAACGGATCATTGGCAATTAATACAATCACACTCTGTATCAGAAAAAGGAAAACTGAAAGGCACTGTGTTCCTGAAATAGAAAGAGATCCGTGAATCCCAAGAGATTCTTGGGATTCAGTGGTGGATTCAAATAGAGAGAAGGGAAGCTATAAGACAAAATGTGCAAACTAGAAGAAAATGTGTAGCTTTTTTTTCCCCCCTAAATATTGAAAATGTTTCTTTTTTGAAGGGGTTGGAGATTATCCTCTCCCAAAATCAATTAATCTCTAACAAAGGTCTGTGATTCCTCTCCTCTTACCTGCATTAATGCCTATTTACAACCTCATACCAATAAAGGTCTTCTAGAAAAATTTAAACTGCCCAGCCTGTTTGCATGGCTCATAAAAAAACACTGTCTTACCTGTAAAAAGCTGCATACCTTCCTACTGTGAGTGATTATATCATACACTTCTTCACCCTGCTCTGCGTCCTGTTGACAGCGGCGCTAAAACGCCTGTGGGATCAGCACAGCCACATGGCCCTGGGTAAGCCCTGTACTCTGTCTTTGGTGCCAGGATTAAACCGAACCCACTCCCCTGTCCTAGTAATGCATCATCACAGCGTCTTACTTTGATGATGCATTGCATCAATACATCACCATAGGACTGTCAGTCAGAAGATGGCAACAGCTCGGATAAACAGATCCAAGAGCAGGTTCAGTTTAATTACAGGACAGAAGGTGTCCTGATGTTCCTTGGAGACAAAATGCTTGTGCCAAGAATTAATATGCTTTGCATTGCTGTGCAGTGGTCTGACAAATATGCTGAAGCATCTGAAGAGAGTTCACACAGACTTTGTCAAGAGAGTAATTCTAAAACAAAGATGAAAAGTGAAAATCCTAATACCTTCTTCATAAAAAAACCCCACAGACTCTAACTATAATCTGTATTTCAGTACTTCAAAGAAGCTTTACAAGGACGCTGTCAGGTCAGATTTGGCTTATCATGTAAGCTATATTAAAATAATTTGCTATTGGAGGAAACAGTTTCATTACCTTTCTTAAGGACAAACATTATTTTTGTGGGAACTTACACCAAGTAGCTATACCAAGCCGGTCACTGCTACTTGTGGGAACCAAGTCACCATAGGAAAAACAAAAAAAAGGTGGGCACCAATCCTTTTTAACATTTAATTTGATTTATAAGTCACTATCATATTTATTTGTGTATTTATTTTCTTATTTTGTTCTAGAATTAAACAGATGAGGAGATGTTCACAATTCATTTCTGCATAGCTGGTGGCTGAAATAGTCTTTCATTACAGGGAGTTGCGGTGGTGGTGTTGTTTTTCTTAGCTAGTGGACGTATTTGCAACCTGAACACTGCAGCTTACTTCTAGTATGAGAGCCTCAAAATGCATAATTACCTTTTTCTACAAGAGTTGTGCCTTCCTTTGTAAAATGATGTCCAATTTTATAGCAAGTTTAAGTGGTAAGTTTATAAAGTCAAATATAAAACAATGCAGTGTATTTACATACAGCATATATACTCATATATTTATATATATGTAGGTATGCTTGAATTTCAACACTTTCCCCCACATATACTTTTTTGTGTCTATGTATATATACATACACATATATGCATATGTATGTGTACACATATATGTAGGAGTTAATACATAAACAATAAAATCAGTGCGGTTTTCCACATATTATCATCTTTTTTGTGAAATTAAGTTTATTTTATGTCATTGCCAGAGTGTCTGAGGTTAGATATTTGTGCTGATAACACACCATTGCATTGTAAAGCTGTTAAGGAGAAGCCAGAACTTTTGGCTTCGGGGTTACATCCAGGTTTTGGTAGGAAAGGTTTGCCCTTTTGTTACAAGCATTGTCCTGCTGTATTTGTAAATGTGGAGCTGGAATTTTATTTTTTTTTTTTTTTGCCCATAAAAATAAATGAGCAAAAGGCTAAATTTTTGGGATTATCAAATCAGATGAGTATTCTTTATCATAGGGTTATCAGTGAAGGAGTTTTAGATGTTTCTATTTTATCACACTAACTATCAAAGTCCTTAGGAATCAAACAAAACACATTGTTCTGGGTTCTCTGCAAGCAGAATAAAAGGTCTGTTGCATTTACAATCCAGACAAGACAGCTAAAAAAATAAGAGAAAGAAGCAAGCATAGAAGCAGGAAGATCAGCTCCACTGTGTTTTATTGTGAGAGTTTGGGGCTTTTTTGTTTTGCTTTGTTTTGTTCTCTGACTGGTGTTTTTCTTTCCTGATTTGTTATTTTAGATTTCTTAGAGGGGATAATGTTAGGAGCCAGATAATGGGATGAAAAATAATAAAAGATAGAGGTTAGAGATTTGGGGTCATGTCTGAATAGTCTGGACTGCAGGGAATGAACCACACAGCCAGTTACTTCAGGGACAGGATATTCTCTATATAATCTGCAAGAAAAAAAAGTAGAACTGAGACCAACCCTCCCAAAAAATCTGTTTAGAGATGAACTCTGTTCTTTGCCCCTTAAATTCTTTCTGCCACAGCTGTCCTGCTTTAAGTTTTTGCCTGGCTTATCCCTGTAATTCTTTTCCTGAGCATCACAGGGCTTAAGGAGAGCAGGAGTAGAAGGCAGGGGATTGCACCAGAGATTCTGGTTGCTCCTGGAACTTCTCTAGTTAGTGAAATAGTGTACACAACACAAAAGAAGACATTTTTCTACAAAAACAACTATTGGGGTGGTGGATTTCAGTATCATTATACCTGTGACACTGTCTCTCTGTTACTGTATATTGCATACTAAATCCCTTTCTATGTGTAAATGAGCTAGATGTATCTGTTTAAAACCATAATCTAAATTATACCAAAAATATTGTCCTGTGTAGGGCAAAGTTGTTATCGACAGAGAAAACTTGTCTTATTAAAATTGAAAGTTCAAACTCCCTTGTACTTGAGAATAAGGGGCATCAGACTGAAGGTTGAGTCTCTCTTTAGGTCCTACAGGTGCATTCCCTGCAGCCTTGTCACCGGATCGTCAAGATCATGGACCTTCTTGGAGCACACCACTGATCTTATCTGACTTGTACACTTGGGTCACTGTTTGTAGAGAGCAGGGCATGGGGAAGGGAATTGGGGAGAGACTTGAGCCTGCCTTACAGTGAGTTGAAAACATATTCGGCATGTCCATCCACACCTGTTTGCTTGGAGGTGTCCTTAGGTCCCTCAGTTTAGACATAGCAGGAATTAACCAGGCATTGAGACAAATGGGGCAGATCACCCACTGGACTAGTTTTTTTTTGGAGCTATTGTTTCAAACTGTCGACAATGTGCAAAAGTCATCACTGTCCTGGTTTATACTCAGTTGATGTTTTCATGGTTATCTTCAATACCATCTGTGCTACAAATATTGCTTTTTAATGAAAGTTTAGATTCTGGAGCACAAATTGGAAAGGATATTCAAAAAGGGACAGCAGTGTAACTAAAAAAACTATACCTGCCTACATTTCCATTATCTAAATGGAAAGCAATAGAATCAGTAGAGAAATGAAGGTGGGGCGGGGGGGGGGGGAAGTTGAAAATTACCTCAGTTTTGGAATAATTTGAGGTGTGATTTTTAAACATGTTTTTCTTGTATATTTCTTTCCCACCACACATGTCTTTGATAATGCAAGCAAGATAGTGAAGATTCTACTACTCTATGCTTGTGGGTTTTTTTCTCTCTGGATGTTTTTTTACGGTTTGACTGTAAGGATTTCTGGCACACTGTGTTGCTCCTATCGTATGGTTTGCTTTAACTGATAGAGACATTTTGTGTGCTAAAACTCTGCTGCTGCAATGCTGTCTGCTAGTCTAAAGCTCAAAGAAACATACCACAGGAGGAGGGAATATGTTATAATTGTATAAGTTTCTGGGTTTTGCTTCTGGTTTTAGTATTTTTTTTTCCTGAGGGGTGGGGGAGGAAGGAAAGTACACAGAAATACGAATACTATCATGGTTCCTGATTTGTTGATATTCAGGACAGTAGACAGTGGCAGGACTGCTTCTGAGTGTTTCTCTCCTACTGCTGTACCCTATCCAGCCCCATCAAGAAAACTTGGTTTGTATTTCTGTTTTAAAATATCTACCAGAGTCAGGGTCTATTTTTATCCTGAAGCACTGAGCAGCTAGAAAAACAACTGAATTATATAAGAAACCTTCCCCAAAACTAAGATTCTGCACTATTTGAAGAATAATTTCCAGCAGCCATTCAGTTACCAATATATGCAGAGAAAAGTAACATTCAAATTATATTAAATATTGCATATCAAACTCATGTATCTGGATAAACATGTACACAAAGCACAATCATTTTGTACTACTACACTCCACTTCCTATGGCCTTCAACTGACTTCAAAATATCTGATCTGAGTTTGCATCAGAAATGCAAAACTACCTCAGCTGCCCGACTGATACGGAAAAAGTGAAGTGCACAAACTGGAAGAAATTAAGATTTACTTGTACAGCTGGGAATTTCTCAGTAAAATCATTTGGTACATACTAAACCTCTGAGAGATACATGACATATATTTTTTACCTGCCATTTATTTTTGTTGCTTGTTTTTCTTCATTTTAGAGACCCTATTGTAAAAGCAATTTATCAACAGGTTGCCAAGATTAAAAGTCCCAGTCTTGGGAACGGCCCCATTTTCATCATATCAGACATATCATTCTGTCTCATACATTACTCAGCTGAAGGAAAGAGACCAGAACCTAGGAAAATCTAAAAGCATAAAATGGAAATTATCGGTAAACAGATGAAATACATTGCTTTAATGGAATCTATGGGGTTACTCTGACAGCCTTTCCCTAAAATGTTATGAGCCACCTGGAACTTGGGGGAATACAGAGAAAGGATAATAACAATACTTTGTAGTTCTTAGTGCCTTTCAAATAAGGGTCTCAAAACACTTCACAAACATGAATTAAATGTCATAACAGTGCTGTGAGATACTAATCCATTATTATTCACAAACAGCAAAAGATCCTTTAAAAACAAAAGCCAGTTAAGGTTTCAAATGTATTTGAGTGCAATGCAATTAAGCAGTCTCACTTTGTGTGTACAGTTTTAGCAGTAACTTTCCCCATATCATGGCAAAGAGCTAACGGATCGGGTCAGTGCTCCACTAGGAATCAGTACTCTCTCATACATGTTGCACACTTTGTTGGGATGTGATCTAATATCTTTTTGTGATACTTGTGAGTCATCCATGACTCAGGATTTTAGCTTGCTACCCTCGTTTGAAAAACAGAGAATAGCATTTTTGTGTTCAACCAAATCTTTGAAAATCATAGAATCATAGAATCACAGAATCATAAAATCGTTAAGGTTGGAAAAGACCTTTAAGATCATCGAGTACAACCATTAATCTAGCACTGCCAAGTCCACCACTAAACCATGTCCTCAAGCACCACGTCTACCCGTCTTTTAAATACCTCCAGGGATGGAGACTCAACCACTTCCCTGGGCAGTCTGTTCTGACTACCCAGCCTGACTACCCTTTTGGTGAAGAAGTTTTTCTTAATATCCAATCTAAACATCCCCTGCTGCAGCTTGAGGCCATTTCCTCTCATCCTATCACTTGTTACTAGGGAGAAGAGACCGACCCCCACCTCGCTACAACCTCCTTTCAGGTAGTTGGAGAGAGCAAGAAGGTCTCCCCTCAGCCTCCTCTTCTCCAAACTAAACAACCCCAGCTCCCTCAGCTGCTCCTCATAAGACTTGTTCTCTAGACCCTTCACCAACTTCGTTGCCCCTCTTTGGATGCACTCTAGTACCTCGATGTCCTTCTTGTAGTGAGGGGCCCAAAACTGAACACAGCACTTCAGGTGTGGCCTCACCAGTGCCGAGTACAGGGGCACTATCACCTTCCTGGTCCTGCTGGCCACACTATTCCTGATACAAGGCAGGATGCCATTGGCCTTCTTGGCCACCTGAGCACACTGCTGGCTCATGCTCAGGTGGTTGTCAACCAACACCCCCGGGTTCTTTTCTGCCAGGCAGCTCTCCAGCCACTCCTCAAAATGTTTGCCTCAGCTTCCCCAGTCATGAACTGAAGCAGAGGTCCACATGAAGAGAAGAGAACTAGGACCAGTTATGCATGCAAAACAGTCTGATCAGGAAAAAAATTACTAAGATAAGATGATTTCATGAAAAATGTATGCAATGTGACAGTTAGGCAGCTATCTAGAGAGAGCTAATGACTATGCTGTGTTTTACTGTATGACCATCCATGTTTTATCACATAGCTGGTGAATCTAAAATTCTTTTTATGAGTGAGTATCATTTAACTGTCCAATGCCAATGATTACTCAGCTCTGGATGATATATGTACTATAGCTGCTGTAGTTAATATACGTTGATTTGATTATGTATCAGAAGATGGACTCAAGTGAAAAATTTATTATAACAATAAAGGTTATATGAAATGCCTGACTGCTTAATTTGTGTCTAATTGTGAGGTTTAGGTTGTTTTTATTGTTTCATCTTCATATTGTTTCATCTTCATATTGTTTACCTTGCTTCATCTTATAACTTGGTTACTCAGTTAAAGCATTCATAAATACGTCTCGGAATGTTAGTTCATTACTAGAAAGAGTTTCAAGAAAGCTTAGCAGTCATATCATGTAAACATCTATCTTATAATTAAAACTCAATTAATATGTTTGTAGTAACCATTTGCTGTATACAAAAATTGGCTAATGGAATCTAAATTTAATCCCTATTAGAAACACTTCAATTTAATTTTGATCACAAATCTTTATCTCCACTTTATATTTTAAACATAAAAAGGAGCTCAAGAAACCACAACATCTTAATCACAGATCTTTAGCTCGTCTAGATCAATCTTTAAAAAGTTATGTTATTCTGGCAGTCTCTACACAAGGGCAAAAAGAGTAACAAAGCTGCAGAAAAAAATTAACCAAACAAACCCACATACCCAAACAATGCGTTATTGCTGTGCTTTTAAAATGCAGTCTCTTGTTTCCCTCACTTGTGTGGGGAAGCATCAGATTCTGCTAGATAGGCAGATTCTTTCATCCACTGAGAGCCTTAGAAAATCCAGGCAGTCCTGCCTGTGAAATCACAATTTAACTGAGTAAAAGCAGCAGGATTAGGCCCAGGACTAATATGTGCTGCTGACAGCCTGAACTGTGTCCCTGGTGGACTTACGCATTTAGAAGTTGATGGTGATGGTGACATTACTGAAAGGCAAAAGAGAGTATAAAACATCTGCTGGGTAAGAGAGCAGAACAAAACTGGTATGTGCCCCAGAAGGGTTGTAAAGAGAAATGGGGTTAACATCCATAGCAAAAGCAAGAGGAAATAATTCTCTCAAAAACTAAACAAGGTGAAAGTTAGCCTGATTCCAGCACTCTGCATTAACATTAGGGATAAGAAAACACAGCAGAAAACAGGTTTTCTTGACAGGGGGGAAAAAAAAGAAAAAAAAAAGGAAGAAAAAAAGAAACACCACCACCCCCCCCCCCCAAACCCCCAAATTAGAGAAAGTAGCAGACTTAAACTTCAATAGCTGCTTTTCAAGAGCTTAATTCCTTCCAGCCAGAAAGAGAGGCAGGGTGATTTCAACACCTTCCCACCTCTCCACTGCTCACCCTTACATCATTGGGATGGGAAGGTTCAGGCAGCAGGAGGTAAACAAGGAATACTAGGCAGGTAGGGTAGTTCAGCTTTTCTTCATAAGCTCATACATGCATTGAAACAGTATCTATATACCTATATGCATTGCGTGAATGATCTCGCAGGACCTGGCAGTCCTGATTGCCAGTCTTTCCAAACCTGGCCAGAAAAACTGAGCACACACACTATGTTCCTATGTCACACATCCAGTGAACAAATTTGGGGTTGTAGTTACCATATACTTTATTAGACTTGGTCCATATGTATATGATGTGTTGAATAGCTGCACTTGAGAGTAGTCACTTTGCTGACTTTCAGGAAAAAGACAGGAAAATCTGCAACATGGCATTCGATCTGGTAATATGAGAAAGCCTGAACTGTAGGCAATGGTGGAAATCACAATTATGGTTAATGGCCTTAGGAACCTCTTTCAAATGAAAGTTTGGAACCTGGTTCTTTTGGACCCTTGCCTTACAGTGACACTGAGTAACACAAAGCTATCTCATCTTCTCTGCCACTGACTCTCAACACTACAGTGAACTACATCATTCTGTCTCATCCTCACACCGTTAAATTGCATGTTATGGGCCACTAACGTGTCTGAACAAGCAGGTGATGAAGGATGCTCCTGAACCGTTGCCTTATTTTGCTGCTATGTGTGTATATGACTGCCCTCTTTCTGTCTCCAGGCTCACAAAATTGCAGAAACAAGGGTATAATTGGAAAGATGAGTGGTATGGTAGACCTAAAACTGCTCTGATTCAAGTACTTCCCTTGTTTTAAACCTTATGTTTTCTTAGGAGCATGATAGGGTCTAGAAGCATCTGGCGAGTATAAAATAGACAAACCTTAGATCTTCACATATTGCTGAGTGGCTTCAGGCATAAAGTAGGACTTCTGTCGCTTTAAAATATTTGAAAAATTGTGTTCTCTTGTCACAGTCATTTGGATAATGAAATTTTGTATATTTTTCAGTGCTTAGGTTAGTTCTTTACCTTAATGAATATACTGCCGGGGTTCACTTGCGGAAAATATGTATAAGAGCTATTCTTCATATGGAAAAATCTATCAAAAAACTAAAAGACTGATTAATCTGTCCTAAAAACAGGTATGCAGTCTAAACCAGTTGTGTATCTCCTTTTATATTCACTGAAGGGAGATAAGCACTGCCAGAGAGCTATATATCTCACCTGTCTTAGACACCTATCTTAGGATACAGGAATGACTCTTGAGAGGTTGTCTGCATCTCTCCTTCTTACAGAGGAAAACTTCAAGGCTAATTTTAAAAAAATGTCTACCATGTGAATGGCAGAAAAACAAGGTGAATCTCACCCTTTGTGTTGGCTTACCAAGGTCCATTCATCTCAGTAAAAGGATCTATCCAGAATTCCCATCCAAGTTCTTTTCATTCCTTAATGCAGTCAGTAAGTGTGTCCAAATTGCAGTGTGGGATTTTCCAATCTGTTCAATGTTCAAGCATGAAAAAGTAAGTACCAAGACAGTGAAATCTTCAAAACTTCTTCCTTCCTCCACACAAGCTGTTCAACTCATCGTTTCCTTACTGAAACTTGTTTTGTCCTCGATGCTACTGAATAGATTACAGCGCTCCCTATGGAGAAGTAAGTTCTCATAATGGGATCCTCTACCTAAGAGTGAATTTCTCTCTCAGTATTATGATAAATAATACTTGCCTTTCTACTCTGCCACATATATCTGCAGTTACAGTTTCTGATTTGCTGTTCTTTGTCACTCACTGTGGTACAAATATTTGGGCAGCTGACAATAAGACCAATTTATCTGAACAATCTTCTTCCTGGTTATTAGATCTATTAATTGGAATCATAAACAAGTTGCTAAAGAGCTCTTTCCTCTCCAACTTTTCATATTTATACACTTGTTACAGTACTTTGCCTCTCTTGCTCTCTTAATGGAGCAGCATAAAGGTGCTGCAGGTGCAATGAGCAGCTCTGAAGAAGAAGAAGAGGCAGTGTCAGCAGCATCAGGTGTTTCACTTTCATGCATATACTTGCTCCCTGGCCCTGAATGCATCATGTTGTTGATGTATAATCACAAATGGCTGTCAAAAGAGTTGACAATGGGCAGTGAAAGGAGACCACACAGGAACAGCGGTGTTGAGTGTGTGATCGTGCCTGGATGCACTCTGGGTGTAAGTGTGTGAAGGTTGTGTCCTCACTCATTTTGGTAGTCATCTTAATATCCTTCTTGCTGAGTTGAAAATCGAAGTAATGAGGTGTAATTCTCTGTTTACTTACCCACAGTCAGAAAACTTTATTTAATAAGTCCTACTGACTTTAAAACTTGGGAAGCTGTGAATGTTTAACACTACAGCAACTCACACCACTTCCATGACAAAGTCAAGACTGAGAACAAACAAATATTTGCTAATTTTAAATAAATTATATAGAGATATATGTAGGCATACACACATGTACTGGTATGAACTCATGAATGTTAGCCAGGAAGTTTTAATTTCCCTTGGATTATTGAATGGTTTTAATTTCATCATTGTCTTACTTTATGGTGGATTTTCCTCTTATCATTTCATCAGCTTTCTGACTGCAGCAGTTAATTTCCACTTTTAGAACAAATGTTTAGTACTATATCTGCTGGGTATCCTTGCATGTTACTCTTCTCAAGGGGATCCCAGATTTTTTTAATGATTGTGCCATGGAGATTGTTATATTTTATTTCTACTTATACATTATGATTTCTTGTTCCATAGGTAGAGTGACAGAAATGTTAAATGCAGTATGTCTTGTAGATAATCACCTTTGCCAATAGACTCCTCTGTATTTCATTTTCTTTATCTAATAAATACAGTAATAAATATAAATGCAACATTCAAAAGACTTGAGTCATTTTCTCTTTTACCAGAAAATAAGACAGTATATATTTAAAAATCCAACCAGTTTAACACAATCTTCAAACTGTATTCTGCTGCCAAGAGGATGTCTCCCTTAATATTGGTTCTGTAATAAAGTTATGTGCACACTTACATAAGACAATAGAAGGCTGTTATATCATACTAGCTGTAGGTCTCTGTCCTTTCCCCTCTGTTTCAACCCAAATATGTTGCAACCTGAGTAGGCTGAAATACACACATCCTTCTAATGTAAAGTCACATCACTGTCATTTCAAGAATTAAAAATAGCCAGTTTTGAAAAAAAACAAAGTAGTTACATGAAAAGCAGAACTAAGGAAACCTCATTTTCCATGACTCTGTGTTTCACTTTATGGCACATCAAAATGTGCCCTCTCTTCTCTTGTATTGCCCTCTTTTATTTTTCCTTTTTTTTTTCCAACAAGCATCAGATGCTGTGGCTAGATGTGAATTACAGTTATATTGAATGAACAGTACATGTGAACCTCTGCCTTCTGCTTGCTGGAATGCTAACAGAACAAGTTTCTTCTGTATTGTTGGGAGTGCAAACAAATTACAAATCCTGTCTGTAGCCTGTACACTATATTATACAGGGCTATTGTAGGAACTTTATACCTTTGAGATCTCTGTCATCTTGTCAGAGTTGAATTTGGACAGATGGCTTAGAAGAACTAATATATATATTTTTTAACGGTATGCTATTCAAATACGTACTTTTGATGCCTCTACTTTCAGAATTTTCAACATTTGCTTAACTAAATGATATGCATTTGTTTTATTGATGTTTAACCCATTCAAAACTTCTCAGTCATTCTGTTATTTGGATTCCAGTATAAAGGACAGGTTAATAATACACACTTAAACACACTCTTTTCCTAGGCCTTTATCAACATGGTTTCTCAGATACTGTGTTGTGCCATCAAAACTACTTGTGTATTATCCAGACATTTCACAGTATTTTAGATCACAAGTAGACCTTCCTTTTACAGTCACTTCACAATATTAGATTTTGCAAAGAAAAAAATATTAAAGGTTCTCTAGCCATGAAATAAGAAGTGGGAAAGAATGAAGAAATGCATCAATGATACTCTAAGCATTTCTCTTTTTTTTAAGATTAAATATATTCTTGGTTTGACCTTAAAATTACATGAGTGCTACATGTGAAGACAAAAGAAGATGAGATGTAACAATGCATAATGACAACTAATAAGCACTTCTGTAAAAGCTGAAACCTTCTCTGTTGTTAAGAACAGTGGAGGAGAGGGACTGGCGTGTATTAATTGGCTGCAAGGTTATTATGTTTCTCTAATATACTGTCATTATGAAAAAGTAACTACAGTCACAAGAGGTGCTTTCAGCAAAGAATAAGAAATGTGAATACTGTTGTTCAGTACCCTGATATAACCTTACCTGAAATTCTGGACACCATTCAGTTCATCCATATTCAAGATGCCCAAACTAAACAGGTATGTAGAATAAATATTAAAGTGGTGGAGGAACAGATACTCAATCATACATAAGAAAAGTTGTCCAGAAATATGAAGGCTGAGCACTGACATAATTGTTTACCAAAATGGAAGCGAAGTGTCAGGTAACCACAAGAAGCAGCTAAGCTAAAAATATCATTGATGCAGAAACAAATGGGTATAAATTAGATCTGAGTAAATTGAGTCTGGAAATAGAAGGTTCATACAATAGAATAAGGCACTGGAGTGCACCCACAGGAGGAGTGAGAAGGAGGTATCATAACAAGCTTTCACCAGCCTATTAATACTTATACTAACAGGTCATCTGCTAGGTGAGTGGACTGTATGTATTGGACTGTATGTCCTAACATTGCTCCACAGTTTTGTGCTCCAGCTATATTTCATAAATATGAGATAGCTGTTTACATTTTTTCTCTATGTGTACTGTCAAAAAACACCTGGAAGAAAATTTGGATTGTCCAGTCATATACTCTTTAAGAAGCAGTTGAAAAAGCAGTTTGATTTTTTTTCATCTTGTTTGACTCGTGAAAGGAATGAGCTCCAGAGATGCTAGAATGCTGGACTATGTAACACCACACCATAAATAATTAACACCAGACTTAAGCAAATTTGGCAACTGAGCATGGACCCTGTATTGAAAACTAAATCTAGGAAAGTGCTTATGGACTTTCTTCCTTAATTACTTTTTTGTTTATTTTATTATGTTCAAGAAAGAACAAAATCTGCTGTAGAGAGGCATTAATTTAATTGAAATTATTTGTGATTCATTAGAAAAAACAGAATAAAATGCCTCTTATACCTCTTGCTTGCAAAAGCTAATACTTTGTGGGAAAATGTTTTGAAATAGCATTATACTGAAATACTTATTACAGAAAGATAAGCAGGAAAGCAGATAAAAGAGAAGAAGTGTCAAATTCTCTGCTGGTGTGCCTATGCCTGCTTCCTTCTTGGTCAGCAGAAATATGGTCCCCAGAGCAAGCTAAAATCTTTAAGCAGAGTCATCAGCAGCTTTATTTCTGTGAAAGCCTGAAAAAAGGAGAACATCATTGCGGAGAAAAACTTTACTAAAGGGCAACTTGGGTCCCAGTTCTTCATAAAGGTTTGCATGGGTCTGTCACATTTGCCTCCTTATAGAATCATAGAATTATAAAGTCCCAGGGTTGGAAGGGATCATCTGGTCCAACCTTTCTAGGCAAGAGCACAGTCTAGACAAGATGGCCCAGCACCCTGTCCAGCTGAGTCTTCAAAGTGTCCAGTGTAGCAGAGTCAACCACTTCCCCAGGGAGATTATTCCAATGGCTGATTGTTCTCATTGTGAAAAATTTTCCTTTCATGTCCAATTGGAATCTCCCTAAGAGTAACTTGTACTCATTACCCCTTGTCCTAACCATGTGACTCCTTGTAAAAAGGGAGTCTCCATCTTCTTTGTAACTACCCTTTAAGTACTGGTACATGGTGATGTGAGCCTCCTTTTCTCAAGGCTGAACAAACCCAGCTCTCTCAGCCTGTTCTCACACGGCAGGCTTCCCAGACCCTTGATCATCTTGGTGGCCCTTCTCTGGACCCCCTCCAGCCTGTCCATGTCTTTTTTGTATAGCGGGGACCAGAATTATACACAGTATTCCAGGTGTGGCCTGACAAGTGCTGAGTAGAGTGGGAATCTGAGTAGAGTGGGGGAATCCTTAGATCCTACCAAAATCAAAGGTGCATCAGTCTCATTTCCAATCAGCTGTCTTGTTTGTTTGTTCTGCTGTGTGAGAGACACTGGTCAAGAGTGAGACTAGCATTAGTTCAATGAATGACTACCTTATGCTTGCTAATCATTTTTAGAAGAAAGAAAAATGAAATGTGTTTACCACTAAGCAATGTTAGTTCAACTGATTTTAAAATAAAGATTTATGATTTATGATAAATAATGGATAACTTCTTGCCAGACATTCATCCAGTCCAGTAGGTATCAAATCTACTGGAAGATTCAAATGCTTGGCAGTTAGGGAAGTAAGAACACTGTTGAGAGAATTTGGGGAATTTTCTCTTCTACTTTATTAGTAGTGGAAATATTCTCAAATTTCACTGTGAGCAGATGCAGGGATGCAGAAACAATTCTCTGCAGGTAGAATGTATACTGGAAGTGTAGCAATTATTGTCGGCTATAAACTTTCTATAGTCATAATATTAGTTTTGCAATATCTTTGTCATGTAGACAAGTCTTTAAAATAAAATAAAAATATGCACTACTGGAGCTGGCACAAAATAACTATTTTGTAACAGCTGTTTCATGCTGTTTCTACATTTCTAAAAATCCTATATGACGTTAGTGGGATACAGGACAAGACGAAAGATATTTAAACCTTGTCTGTAACACAGGTTTACTTATACATTGTCATATAACTTACAACTGATGTTCTTAGGGACTGATTTTGTTGTCATTTATAGTTATCAGTATTATATCAGGATAACTCAACTGAACTCATTGGCATTTTATCTCTTATATGTAAGAATAAATTCAATTAGATTCAGGCCCTACATTTTGAGAATGACAATAATAAATGTAATTAGGTAACATAGGTATATATTTCAGCTTTCTTCTTCCTGCTTGCTGGGGAGTCTATCTGATGTCTCATGCAATATGGAAGTCAGTTCCTGACTATAATTTCCTACAATAAATTTATTTAAAAAACTAAATCCATAGGATAAGTATTTTTTCACAGAGAAAGCTGACACTAACAGCTTTTTCTCTTTCAGGATTCTGAAGATAATAAAAATTGCAAAGCAAAGAACCTTGCTCAGAGGTTGAGCTGACAAGTCCTAACATGACAGTCAGAGAGGTTTCATAGTGTGTGTAAAGAACAGCATACCAAATTTAAACACCCAGGGCATAATCTCCAGATGCACAGATGTGTATCTGTATGGAAAGATGACAAGTATGGTGCCACTTTTACCTTTTCCCTGTTCTTGAGGACAGCTGAAAGTTGAGCCAGTCCCTCAAACAGCTTAGAGATTGTGGCTCAGACCTGCGCTAAATTGATCCAGGGGGTGGCATTAATTTAGATTACATCTATAAACAGTGGATTCAGAGTCAGAGACATAATTCCAGCTATTCATCCCATCCTATGAGACATGTTAACGTATCTGGAATGAGTTGCCCTCTGCAGGTTGCTTTTCTCCACTGGCTACAGTAGGAGATAACTTTAGGCTAGGTCTTAACTCTCGGACATTAAAGTTAGGTGAGATAAAGCTGGCCTTTAGTGACTGTTTAATGTTCCTTAAGATCAGCATGCGATGCTAATGCAATACCACCCTCCCTCAGCCCAGAAGGCTTCTTCTCACCTTGACTATTGAGAGTACCCTCTAAAGTTGTAGAATATGGAGGATGTGTCATAAACGTTAAAGAAATTTAACATTGGTTTAAGTCAATCTACTGAAGGCTGCAGACCCACTCTGCGTTTCTTGTGGGTGATTATTATGTGGTAGTATCGGATGGTGTGTTAGGAGCAGACTCAAGTTCATAGTATCAGTACCCCAGGGGAACTCCTGCTGAAATTTCAGTCAGTGGTGTGCTGAGCCCAAGTTAATATGCCCTAATTTAGCCCACTGGTATTGACAGTTGCTTATCTGCTAGATTTTAAGTCCTGTTCTTTACGTGAGCTCTGGCAGAGCAAGCACAATTTACTGGTCAGAGATCTCTGTTCTGTATCCTATTCCATACTACCTTTTGTTTGTTTGTTTAACATGAACTTTCTTTTCAGAGAATGACGCTCATCTGTGTTCTGTATAATCACATGTGAGTACATTTATATCTTGGCTGCATATTTCCTACAAATTAACTGTTAATTCACCATGAAATAGTAGAGTTCACACATTTTCTGAGCACCATTTTAATACACATGGTCTCTGTGAAGATGATTGTGGGTGAGCTGCAGAGCTATGCTACGGATCTGTGTTTTTTGTTTAAGCCTACTAATTACTGTAACTGAAGCTGATTCCAATTACTTTCTGGTTAGGGCTTAGTTTAATTTATGCCCATGCTGTTCATTTTCCCATGCAAATCCAACTTTTTGGCTGTGGAATAAAGTAACTTATAGCTCACAGCAAGTGCTTTTAGACCTTACCCTTTCAAAAATTAAACTGTAGCGTACAGTTTCACATGTCAGTATGTAGAAGGGAGGTCAGCAACTAAAAAAAAGTACAATACATATCATGGATCTGATCCTGCGTCTCTTAATCATCTTTAGCATCAGATAAAGTTCAGTGACACTCTTCACTACCTTGGATATTAACATCAGAATTAGAACCAGTCACACAATCTTGAGGAAAAACCTTAGTGAAACACTTATCCTGCAGTAGCAGCAGTCACTGCCATATATCCTAGAAAAATGGATATTAATGACCTTTTCGTTTAAAGGAGGAAAATAGTATCTGCTGAGATCAGAGAATGTTACTTCACTGAGTACAACAATGCCAAGATTTCAACTTGCATATGCTTTGCCAGGACTTACCAACTATCATTAAGGACAGGGGAGTGTGGGAGGTAGGGAAGATTTTATTCTTCAGCTATATATTCATTCTTTCAAACCACAGTGCTCCATAAGTCCTGCTGTATGCTGAGAAATAAGTGGCATCAATAATGAATACAGTGTTTTCAAAGGCAATTTTATAATTTTCCTTACCATCCTACTCTTATGAGGCTTTTCTTAAGTAGCCACATGGGAGAGGAGCTAAAATATAGTTTTGGAAGCATATTTTATTACTCTCTGTCTACAAGCATGCATTACAAAAGACATTCTACTGGAGCATGTGGTTATTGTTAACACAATCCACAAGTCATTAAGTACAGTAAATAATTTACACATCAGAAAATTGATTGTTACTCAGAAATGATGGCAACTCCTGTTTATTAGATTTTCAAATGTTTTCCCCTTACAACAGTCAAATACACTCAGTCTTGAATTTATCTAAAAAAGAAGCCCAAGATAGATACATAGAAGTGTTAATACTAGTCTTTGTGCACTGCATTCATCCAATACACTACATGGGCTGATGGCAGAGACACAGGCTCTTCAGGGATGTGAGGTAGCTGTTTTCATTTTCATCTCAGTAGGAATTTTGGTTGTAAGAGACATGAGAGGAATAAGGGTTAAAACGAGCACAAATCTCTCCCCCCCACACGTCCAATTTCCTTTTCTAGCTTAAAAACACTGTTTTAGAACAGTTAACTTACTTGAAGCCAGACTTCAATCTGGAGATAATGAACAGCTTAAAAAAAAAAAGATTTTATACCCCAGTATGAGCTGAATTAAATTAGTGGATCATTTTTCAGGTTGCATAGTAGATTGGGAACAAAAAGATGAATAACACTGATGCCTTTGCTTCTTTTTCTTAACTTACTGCCTGTTGAACCTATTAAAGTTTAATGTGTTTTATTGGCCCTTTTCACCCAAATGCTTAGCTAAATTCAGGGTGTTGAGGTTGTTTCTGTTAGAAGGAGAAATTAATGATGAAGCCAAGTGGTTTTTTTTGCCGTAGCTTTAAAAATTAAGCTAATATAGCTTTTTCTCACATATCTTTTTCTCAGTGGGTATGTCACCACCTATGTGAATTTCTGGTCCTTCTTAGCGACTCTCTTCAGATTGTCCCCCCTCTTTCCCTGGTGAACTGACCACCAGAAAAAAAAAAATTTCCAGTCTTGAAAATTGTCTGCCTGCCTGTTGAACTTGTGCCTATATTTTACATGGTACTAGGTACGACTTTTCTGTGGTGGCAGTATCTAGTTTTCTTAAGGAGCATATCTGTTTGTTTTAACTATACTAAAAGCAAAGTAACAATTAGGATGCATTTCAAATATTCTGAGAATTCTGACAAACTCAAAACAGCCATAACGTATAAATTTGTATCTATCTTATTTTCTGTTTATTTGAATGCAAGTAATAATAAATATTGATAATCTACTGAAAAGTATTCTCAGGGTTTTATATTTCAGAATAAGTATGACTGGTCTCATTTGGAGTGTCTCACCTTCAGGAATCAAGTAAGATATTGATTGTTTCAACCAATTATGTCACCATCTGAAAATGTAATTAAAAAGAGCTTTTGCATGACTTACTGTCTGACTAACCATGAACAAAGAAGTGCACACATGGGGACATATTTTGCAGTCCTTAATCAAATGAAATCCTGTTGTTTTCAATGGTAGTTCCGCTCAATTAAGAACCACAGATTTGGGCCCATGCATTATAATGCACAAGGGCAAGTAGTGGCGTCAGAGATTGTTTCAGGAGGACAATTAGCTTATTACCTATTGAATATATGTGTGAAGAAAATACAAGAGAAAAGAACTGATTCTGTGCTTCAGTCTACATGGAGTTTTACATATTCATCATCACATCAGAATATCTTTTTACCTTGGTGTGAGGATTTATACAATGCTGTAAAATAAGAGAACAAAAGTTTCTTACCTTCTTGCCTTTTTGCTTACTTCAGCCATGTGTAATCTTACCTTCAGTTATTGCTCTGAATTGAGTTTTTAGAGTTGCATAACATGAAACTTCTCCCCAGACCAATAAACTTAATACCTCTACTTAGCTCTCCAAACTCCATTCATTACTTTGACTAGAGGCTGAACTGAATTGTTTAAGACTAGACACCTACTGCCATACCTCATAAAATGAAAATAATCTGCATGGGCTGGCAGATATGACAGTAGGATCTATGGGACCCCATTCTGGAGCAGCAGACCAGGAAGTTTTTCCTAGAGTATGGCTCTTCCTTTTCCTTTATGCACTGAGCTCTAGTATTTCACCTGTTATCACATTCCAGAGATAATTTTTCTCCAGGCTGGATACCTTTGAAGAAATAAGAGCACATCCCAGCGTTTCTGTTGCTTAGTGGAAATATTTGAGTACAGTTTAAGGGATCTTCCTTCAGGGTCCTCTATCAGCAGCAGCAGCAGCATGGGTCAAGAAGCTGGAGCAGGGAATACTGAATTCATCACACAGCTCTCTACCAGCCAGCACCATCTTCTGAATCCTCTCTAAATGGAGCAAATAACAGAGTTTGAAAGTCACTATCCTTCAAAGATGAAGAGCTCTGTGACTTTTCCCATTCCCTTGTGCAGTTTGGACATATGTTGTGTCGTGGCAACAGTATCGCTTTGATAATGCACTAAAGTCAATGCAGCTTCTGAGTGAAAAGATGGTGCAATTTTATAAGGACTCACAGAAAAGCCAAAACACTGTAATAACAAAAGAACAGAGAAAATGACTAAGAACTAACGACTTGTGAATTGGAGACCACGTTTCATTCTTGGCACCTGAGCCAGTACTATTTGTGAGTAGTAAAAAAGGAGATTCCAGCCGAATACTTAATTGCTGTTTGAAAAGGGCTTCCATTCAAACTCACCTATGCCTAGTCACTGTATAGGATTCTTTGTGGTGAGAGAGAAATCCTTTGAAGGAAGCAGCTATAAAGAACAATTTCAATTCATGGTCCTGAACAACTGCAAAAAGTTAGTCAAGTAAAACTTTCCCCAAATGCAATTCTTTTTTGCACCTGCAAATTTAAAAAAAAAAAACAAAAAAACAAAAAAAACGACAGATCATTTCCAGAGCATAAGCAAATGAGTCTGCAGGATGATCAGCTAAAAGTAATCTCTTGTGTTTAAGATGATTATATCACTCACTGAGCTACTTGTTCCTTACTTTTCATTTGGGAAACACAGTACCATTACAGACAGCTGCCACAGTGGAGTAAGTCCATTGCACCAAGTTTCTTATAAAAAACTCAAAATGTTGACAGGTGTGTCTTAATTAGTTTTGATATGTAATTAAGTTGTTTTCTTGAGAAGTGTCTTCCCCCTTCAGGTTTACTGTCTCTTGTGTAATTTCCAGATGTATTAATCATATCTCGGAAGAAAAAAAAGTGTATTTTGGGAGTTATATACAGCTTGATATGAACTCGTATTATAATCATATAAATACCATGAAAAAAGTACATATCCCAAAAGCTGTAGAGGAATGAGATTTTATCATCCCAGGAGTACATTTCATTTGCTGTTCAAACCTATATTTGGTCAATCTATTGTGGTAAGATATTGACCTTACCTTTTAGAAAATTAACCAAACGCATAAACCAATTTGATCTCAGCACTCTCAAGACCAGTATAACATGGGATTGCACACAGCAAATCACAGAAATAGCACTGCATAGTGGAAGAATGTTTTCTGAGGTACTATTTATGGGGAGCAGGGCCTGAATGCATTGATAGAATCTAATTAGTTAGCAAGAGAAGATGAGGTTTTTTTCTCTTGGGACTCAGAGAAATTGTAGGGAAGGAAGACATAATGTAAGGAAAAGGAGGATTCTTGTCCCATTGCAAAAGTGTTAAGCCCAGTAACAATCTGTGAAGCTACCTGATTCCATCTTCCTCCTAGGCATTGACCTGTGTGGCATCAATCTAACAATTCAAATCATGACTAACTTGATGAACGGTGAGCTTTGTGATGTTATATATTCCGTAAGGCTTCCTCACATCATCCTTAAAGGACTAGAAAGACTTGTACAACTTCAACAAAACACCTTTTCTTTTTCATGTTATTTCATCAGTCTCTTCTTCAAGATTCATTAATGAATTACTAAGTAGGTAATAGCCATATCAATAATAAAATGAAAATGCAACATGATAAAATTCATTTTTCTTATTGCTTATGTTTATTATTGTTGCAAAATGGAATTATTGGCATACTTTTTGCTAAAGACAGTGAAGAACAATTAGTAAATGTTCTTTGTGACAATAAATCTGCTGTAACTTCAATACCCATTTCTGTTTCTAAATGCTTTATCTAAGGAAAAAGGAATAGCACATAGTTATAATTTAATAGTGATAATTTGGCTTTACAATAGCCAGTCACCAGGTCATCGGTTGATTGTCACTGTCACACATAATTATGAAACCATAATACATATTCTGCAATGTTCTGTTCAGATAATAAACTATTACTTTTTGAAGAAAATGTGGTCAGTGTGAATATCTTACTTTTAAAATGAAATAGTTCTTACTCAATTGAAAAATAATAATTAAAAAAAAAGCTCTTTGATTTTTAATACTAAGTTAACACAGTCAATTGAGTTTTCAAAGGTATACCTTTGTGTGCTAGACCACTTTTTTGGTGAATGGGTGATTTTTTTTTTCTTTTAATTAGAAAATAATAATTTATAAATTGAATAATAACCTGTCAGAACTGGATACCTGAAAGCCTAGATATTCAAGAACCAAGAGGAAGCCTGGCTACCATAATGGTCAAAACAGTGCAAGTACTTTATGGATCTCTTCTTTCCAAGTGTTGCTCTTCTACTTCTTTCAAACTGTTGCATACTTCCTCCTTTCCTGAAAGGTCAAATTTACAAAGAAGCCCTCATCTTTTTAACTTCTAGACCAGAAATTAATGCCAGTATTTGGCATATGCATTGGCCCCTTCAGCTGAAGTTCTGCCCAAACTTCCTGTTGCCTTGACTCTGATCCCTTTCTTATTTCCCTTGCCTTAGTTTTGTTTCTTTCTCAGTTTCTCACATCTGTCTACCTGACTGTCATCCAGCTTTTAACCTACCTGTTCTTAATTCCAATCCAATTTCTGATTTCTTGACTTTAGGCCTAAGTTCTAAGCATAGTTATTGCCTAGATTTTTGTTTTGTCACAATACCCAATTTCTCTTGAATTTTGGTTATCTGTTTTTTGACTATATTTGCCCTTCAACAGGAAGATAATAAGAAATATGACAAAGGTTGGGAGAAAATGCTAATGGCACCAAAGAATGAGGAAATCTGACCCATACATTGTGAAAATTGCCTAATCTGACAATATCCTGGGGAAAACAAATACAATCTCATAGTAATTCTTTTCAGTTACAGTAAAAAAGGGGACATTCGCTCAAGGGAGCACTTTCTCATGACAGAGTTATTAGAAACACTAACTGTGGGTTTGTTTTAGAATAAGGAAAGATTTTTCACCCAGTACCAGAGCAACAGAGAAATATCATACAGGAAATTCTTTGCAGATTAAAATGTGAGATAGGCTCACATAGACATTCCAGTTGATTTAGTTATTAAAACTGTGTCTAAGGATAGATTTAAATTTGGAATGTCTTCCAAAAGTCACAATTTTTTTAATGAAGGAAATATTTCTGAGGGAAACACATTTTGAGTTGTTCTAAAAGTTTTGCTTTGATGAAGTCAAAACTTTCAATTTCCATTTACTTTTTTGATGTTATTTTATAACACCACTGTTTTATACGATGATATGTGTTTCTTCCTTTGTTGGTTATTTTATGTTATGTTTTGCTAAAAAGTTGTGCTTCAGCAGGAAGTAAGGTTGCCTATCTGCTTTGTCTTTCTTTCTGTCCTCTTAATCATGTGTGATCTTCTAATCTTCAGAGGAAATCATTCCTTCTTCTAGAGCAATAGGGGACACTGACACAATAAAGGTTGTAGAGTGCTAGGTGATGTAGATAGTATATGCATGACAGACACAGCAAACCTCTAGGGACTGGGATGCAATTTGGCTCATCAAACTTCAGCACAAATTTATATTGCCTGCTCTATGTGCCAGCCATACATAGGTTTACATCTAAGCTTTGTATTTAGGCTCCTGTTCAAATGAACAGAATTCTACTATTTAGTTCAGCTGTTGATTCAGACATCTAGGACTCAATTCAGAAGCACAAACATCTAACTCAAAATAACTAGATACATGTAGGTACAACACAGGATACATAAAAGACCTTCTAAAGTGACAGTCAGAGATGATGTGGAATCCCCTAGTGCATCCATGCAGCACAAACAAGCCTCCTGCACTGCAGTCAGTGCAGATCAAAGCAAATTTCATCTATCTACAAGTGCATGTTTACTATACTATAAACTGAATTGATCCTTTTACTGTATTGACTGAAGGCTTGATTCAGTTACGTATGCATATCTAATGCTCTTTACCATGACCTAGCATATCCCATCTACCTTCAAGCTTCCTACCCAGGAGATCATGGATCTCTTTTAGTCGCTATGTCATAAATGCCGGCATTACATGGATGCCTTAGATGCTCTAGAGCAGTTCAGAAGGCATCCAAATGGTGACTGAAGTCAAACTTCAGACTCCTATTGACTATAACAGGACTGCTCAAACCTAACAGATAGATACCTGAGGAAAGATTATGCTATATTAACAAAATCATTTAGTGCCATGTAAGACCCTCTGGTTCTCTAAAACATTCACACCAGGCTGGCAGACATGACACAGAGTCAATGGGGGACCCATTCTCTTCTGGAGTGGCAGCTGGAGGACAGACAAGCCACACTAGGACATCCCAGACAAGACTCCACAGCTGTTGGACGGTGACTGGATTGAACCTTGGCTGTCTACATCTGAGCTAGCCAGCCTGGATTCTCTTTGTCGCTTGCACAGGGAATTAAATGCTTTCTGAGAATGATTCATTTCATCATAAAGTAGACAGCTGAAACAGGTCAGAGAAATAATTGCTGAGAATAACTATTTCTCATCATTGACTATAATGGAATCCTAAGACCAAGAGCTAAACTTAGACATCTGCTATATGGACATCTAAAGATATGCATGATGAATATATATAACAGAAACCCCTTGAGAAAAGCAGGGACAAGACATGCAATGAAGCACAGCAGAACATCCCTATGAAAAAAAGGGACTATATAGATATACTGATAATCATAGAATTACAGAATCATAGACTTGTTCAGGTTGGAAAAGACCTTTAAGAACATCAAGGCCAACCGTTAACCTAGCACTGCCAAGTCCACCACTAAACCATGTCCTCAAGCACCACGTCTACCCGTCTTTTAAATATCTCCAGGGATGGAGACTCAACTACTTCCCTGGGCAGCCTGTTCCAGGGCCTGACTACCCTTTCGGGGAAGAAGTTTTTCTTAATATCCGATCTAAACATCCCCTGCTGCAGCTTGAGGCCATTTCCTCTCATCCTATCACTTGTTACTAGGGAGAAGAGACCGACCCCCACCTCGCTACAACCTCCTTTCAGGTAGTTGTACAGAGCAAGAAGGTCTCCCCTCAGCCTCCTCTTCTCCACACTAAACAACCCCAGCTCCCTCAGCTGCTCCTCATAAGACTTGTGCTCTAGTCCCTTCTCCAGCTTTGTTGCCCTTCTTTGGACACGCTCCAGCACCTCAATGTCTTTCTTGTAGTGAAGGGCCCAAAACTGAACACAGCACTTCAGGTGCAGCCTCACCAGTGCCAAGTACAGGGGGACAATCACTTCCCTAGTCCTGCTGGCCACACTATTCCTGATACAAGCCAGGATGTCATTGGCCCTCTTGGCCATCTGGGCACACTGCTGGCTCATGTTCAGTTGGTTGTTGACCAACACCCCCAGGTCCTTTTCTGCCAGGCAGCTCTCCAGACACTCCTCCCCCAGCCTGTAGCATTGCATGGGGTTGTGGTGACCCAAGTGCAGGACGTGGCACTTAGCCTTATTGAACCTCATACAGTTGGCCCCAGCCCATCGATCCAGCCTGTCCAGGTCCCTCTGTAGTGCCTTCCTACCCTCCGGCAGATTGACAGTCCCACCCAACTTGGTGTTGTCTGCACACTTAGTGAGGGTGCACTCGATCCCCTCATCCAGATCATTGAGAAAGATATTAAACAGGACTGGCCCCAATACTGAGCCCTGGGGAACACCAGTTGTGATCAGCTGTCAACTGGATTTAACTCCATTCACCACCACTCTTTGGGCCCGGCCATCCAGCCAGTTTTTTATAAACTTACTGAGGGTGCACTCGATCCCCTCATCCAGATCATTGTGAAAGATACTAAACAGATATATAAATAATATTAAATTAATAATATAAACAGATAAATAAATAAAATAAATCTAATACTAGAATAAATATATTAAATAAATAAATTAAATAAACAAAGCAGATATATAACTAATGCAAGAAGTCATTTAAAGTTGAAGTGAAAATAAGATTGGAGGACAGAACTTGTCTTGCAGAGACAAAGTAGGCTAGATGTAGATTTAGTTTCAAATTATTTTATTTTATTTTATTTTATTTTATTTTATTTTATTTTATTTTACTTTATTTTATTTTATTTTATTCCAATCTGCCTCAACCAGTAAATATGATTTTCTCTAGACTCCAAGACCTGGTTTTGATCTGTTTTCTACACTAATAACACAAAACATTAGAGAATTAAAGCCATCTTCACTTCAAGAGAAAAGTGAAGACAATTCTACCTTAAAGCTGCAGCTAAATCAGGCTCCTGACTTTTTTTTTTTTTTTTTGTAAAGGAGATGATAGTAATTCCAAAAACATTAAATATCCTAATTTTTTATGCATATATTTTTTTCTTATGTTTTCTGCCAAAATGAAATGTTGCTAAACTTGAAATGATTTTGGAAAGCAGTTTCATTTTTGGTTGAATTATATTTTCAAAGAGAAAACAGGTCTATATAAGCTTTTCTAATGAGGTCTAATAGCAACACGTTTAGAATTTGAAGTTCTTAGATGGTAATAACAGATTGGTTAGACATTAATTCATAATTTAAAGGTCAAAAATAGAGTCAAAATATCTTAGTGCTTACCAACCTAAAGGTTTAAGGAATGTTTTAAAATAATGGTTATAATAATATGACTAAAAAACTTTTATAACTTAGAGATGGAATCTGACGAAAAAGACCAAAGAAGTTCTGCATGACAGCTTCCTCAAAAAGCATACAGAATCTATATAAGGTGAAAATACATGCCCTTTCCCTATTGGCATAGTTGCAGTCAGTCTGGCTACTGGGAGGATCTTAGAGATAAGAGATAACCTTCTTACAAAACAGACAGACAGACACGTCTTGGAGTGGAAGATCTATGCCACAGATACAGCAAAGGGTTAGTCTGGGCTTGTTAAAACAATTTCCAGTGAGGTTTTTTTTGTTGTTGTTTTGAACACCATGATGCCATGATCTAATTTTTGCCACTACCAGATCCAAGTAGATTCAGTTTAAAGTTAAAACATTTACTTTGTGCTGGATTGAGATACAATTACTTTACCAGTAAGTTGAGGAGAGCTGTGGAACATCACCAGGATTTGAAAGAATCTTTCATACAATATATATACTATATATGTCTATACAATATATATATGTGTGGAGATATATTTATGTGTGTGTGTATATATATGCCTATACAAAGTACTCCTACATTTTCAGAATAATCTCAGCCATTTTCTTGGCTTGGGTCAATCAGTATGCTGACAAACAATTCCCAAATGTAATTTGTAAATTAACCTGAACCAGAGACCATATACAGTAGGCAATAACTCAATTTTGAAGGATATGCTAGAATTTAAAAGTGTGGATATGGTTTGTTCAGTGCTATTTGCCCTCAGTTACAGAGAAGATTCTCAGAAATATTTCATTTACTAAAATATATGTAGCCAGCATGTACAATGTAGATGATTCAAAGCTAACTCTCAGTATTTCCACTTAGAAATAGCTGTAAAATATTTATTAGTACAAAGTAGAAGGAATATTTTATATTTTTTAATAATAAAAGCTTTATATTTGGAAATAGAAGTAGCTTTACTTTTCGGATTAGAAGTAGAGAAGAGAAAAAGACAACATTGCGTAAGTATTCTCAAAAAAAAAAACAAACCGTAATGTGATTTGCAGTTACAGAACTTTCTTTACATCAGTTTGTTCAAACTTTTGAATGGTTATATAAATTTCAGGTAGGCAGAAGTTAAGATACTGTGGCTGATATGCTGTACAAAAAGCATAATGAACATGACCAAAAAGAAATTCTTAAATAGGATTTTTAAAATCTGTGAAGGTCATTAGTGGGGTATGAAATCAAGCTAAAAGAGCTCTAATGACAATAATTAGGAATGCTAGAACAACCTCATGAGTTCTCCATATAATTGCCAGTACATGCCTGAAGTTTAGACACTTGCAAATACTATTTCTAAACTATTTTCATAATTCCTTGAGGAAACAGAATAGCAGGAATTACAGAAGGTGTGTAAAAATCTCTTTATCATAGCGATACTTTGTTAATTTTTCAGTTACTGGAGCTCAAATAAATTTTAGCTTAGGGATTTTCTACGCAGCATTTTGGAATAATTACTGAGAAATTGGAGTAACCGTTCCCCAAACAATGTAGTGATTTAGACACTTTTGGAGAGATTTCTTTATATATCCTACTTGCCCTCCAGCTGCTGCTCCAGAAGCATACAGGTCTTGCACACATCGTGGGTCACATCTGCTAGTCCTATTCAGATGTCTTGTGTACTGCAGTGTCTAGACCACAGACACCCATGGGAGGCATCTAAAGCCTGCCTTCCTTCTCCAGAAGAAAAGTGCATTGTTATGCATCTGCAGAATTCACTTTGAAGGTCCACTTCTAAACTGGTGCTTGTGGGAACAATTCCTGGCTCTCCAATTTAGGAACCTGTCCCATCCACATCACAGCCCTATATTAGACTGAGGGCTTGAGGTTACACCAGTATTTCATTTTGCTGCATATTTAGTCTCTCAGCAATGAAGGGAATGAAATGTGTTCAGATAGGTTACTGAATTTAGAAGATCAAAAGGCCAGGATTCCTAGATACTCTGTGCCACCTACCCTCTTGCCCAGCCTAGATGCAGCTGCTGGTTCCTCATTAAATTCATGCACTACTTTGTTCTAGAATGACTTCCTAAATATGTTTGCTTAAAAAAATCAAGTACTTTATTAACACCTTCAATTCTTACAGTAGATTCCATTAAAATGGATTATTTACCTCTTGAAAGAGATCTCTTTCTTTTATTATATTTATATATATTGTATTTTATATATTTAATGTAATCAATATAATATAATATAATATAATATAATATAATATAATATAATATAATATAATATAATATAATTAATATAGTTAATAAAATTAATATAATTAAAATAATAATATAATAAATATATTGATTATATTATATTATATTATATATCATATATCATATATATCATAACATATATATTATATATTATATATTATCTCTATTAGATCTATTAAATCTATTATATATTATATCTATTATTATATATAATATATTAATAGCTATATATTATATATTAATAATATAATAATATATTTTATATATTATATTAATAATATAATAATATATCATAATTGTTACAATAATCATAATATATTATAATATATTAATACTGTATCAATAATTATAATTACCATAATCATAATTTATTATTATTATATTAATTAATTAACCTATGTTATTATATAATATATAATATAATAAATGTACTAATATAATAAATTATATTATATTATATTATTTATATTATATTATATTACATTGTTTATGTTATATTATTTATATTAACATAGCTTTATTATTATATTTCTTTTTGTTTTCTATGGGCCAGGAGCAACAGTGGGAGATTTAAATGCAGCATAACCAAAACCAGCACTCAGTCGCTGAGGTGAGCAGCTCCAGAGCTGGCACATTCATCAGCAGAGCACTCTAGCACAGTGCACACGGGGGTTTCCTGATCCTGGGGAGCCTCAGGGGACCCAAGAGAGCCACCAGGAGCCTGCAGCTCATGCGGCAGCAGCTGATGAGACCTGGGCTGGGCCAGGAACAACGGCAGCGAAGACCCCACACACATATAAAGGAAGCCCTTAGGAAGCACAAGCGACCAGCAGTGCCCCAAACATGGTGGGCAAATAGGGCGTGGTGCATCAGCAAGGACCTCAAGTTGCTCTGGGGAGGTTTAGGTTGGATATTAGGAAAAAATTTTTCACTGAAATGGTAGTCAGGCACTGGAATAGGCTGCCCAGGGAAGTGGTTGAGTCCCCATCCCTGGAGGTATTTAAAAGACGTGTAGATGTGGCCCTTAGGGACATGGTTTAGGGGTGGATTTGGCAGTTCTAGGTTAACGGTTGGAATCAATGATCTTAAGGGTCTTTTCCAACCTAAGCGATTCTACGATTCTATGATTCTATGATTCTATGATTTGAATAGAATAGCATTAATAATAGAATTTTACATTTTTATGTATTATTATTTTCACAGTGAAAATGCATGTCGCCACTGTAACCACAAGTGGTGTTGATTCGTGTTCAATTTGCAGCTGGAGAGAGCTGATTTATCAGAATTAAGCATACCTACTGAATGGGACAGCTAACTGGTGTGTGGGTGAAGCAGCCTTTGTCAGACTAGGAAGCTGAATATTCTGAGGTATCCATCCCAAATGATTCTCTCAGGGATGTCCTGTCCTGCCTATTGAAGTTGCCCTTTAGAAGAGATCCAGAGGTCACCACTATAAATGAATATCAGCTAACTTTAAAATCCAAATAAATAAAAACAGGTAGGGAAGATTTCATTGGGAATTAGGGTCCTAAATCCTAAATTGGGGTTCTCAGTCTAGGCCTAACTTCCTAATTACTAAATTCTGATTAAAAATAAAATCTTGCTTCAAATGTCACCAACCATGGGGGTATCTAAATTCATTAGGAAAATTGAGTCTTCTTAGAGATCTCCACATGACCAGAAAGCAAGCTGGAGAACATACTTACTCAGCTCCCTAAAATACAGAAATTAATGATACTTGAGTGTTTGTTCTTGCTGGGACTGATACAGTAACTGCATTATAGACATTCTAGTGCCTATGGACCAGGTTTTCTGCAAAATCTAGTCTTCAAAAATACAGCAGATGCTGGCTTTCTTGTAAATACCATGGCTGCAATGATTAGTGTATTAAATCAGCATGGGGGTGCACACCCACCCTTGGCCAATAGCCTGGATAATGCCACCTGTTAAGATAAGAATATGAGTGCACAGAGTGTGTGTGTGGTTTGAATAGACAAAACTATCTGAATGGTGTTTGTCCAAAAAATTTTCATGTTAAGGAGTAGGACGACCACCAGCCCCAACTGTCATTGTTAGGCAGGAAGGCAGTGAACAGCTGGATTAAACAGTACCCGAGGACTTTCAGAGACTTTTGAAGCAAAGAAGGAGGCAATCTGAAAAGAAGCATATTAAAAAATTAAATTAAAAAAACAACAAAACAAAAAACACCATACAAATTCATTACAGGAGAGGAAGACCTTGGAGAAGAAGCAGCAGCAATCACACTGGGCTTGTGCCTGCCACGGTGGCCCCACAACACCTTAACCTCAGCCCAGACCAGGCAGCACAGCTGCCCCATGGGGCACTGGGAGCAGCTTGCACCTGGCAGTAGGGTGTGAGCATGGGGACAGCACCCGGGCCCCCCCACTGCTGGGTGCAGGGGACCTTATGGGGAGCTTCCTCAGAGCTGGAGGGCTCACACCTCGCACAGGGGGTGAGCGAGTGGGAAACCTGCATTGCTGGGTAGGGGTGCTGGTGACCTCCGGATGGGAGGCAGAGGAACTGTGAGGGGAGGATTAAAATTTAGAGGGTTTTGGTTAAAGAAGAGTGTTTAGAAATGTGTAGGTGCTTATTAATATTTTGTAAACATCTAGAGTTGTGGTTTGTCTGTTGCATTACTGATATCCATCCCAAATGTATAGCTCACTGATTGCTAGTTAATTATGTGACATTCATAAAATTATAAACTGTTTTGCTCCTGACTTTGGTTAAACTATTCAAACTCAGCAGTTTTTTCTTGTGACAGTCAGGAAGAACAAGTTCATATCCCAAAATGCCTTATTCAGTCCTGGCCTTGTTAGTTTCTCTCATTTGCTTTGTGAGAAAGAGAGAAAAAAGTCAAGGATTGCATCCATTTCTCAAATAGCAGACATATGTGGAGACATATTGAGGTCCAAGGCATACATTTCTGTTTTATATACTTTCCCATATGTCCAGGATATCCTGTCCCCTATGTCCAAGAAGTACATATTAACTCTAAATTTAGATATTTTCAATATAAGCATTTTTGCCTGGTTATCTCTATAGTCAACACACAGTAAGAGGCTGCAATTCATTTGTCATGTTTTAGAGATCTATTTAGGGATGAAATGAAGAGTATCTTAAAATACTTAATTTTTTCAGTGATTATAAAGGGATTCTAATGGATTAAATTCTATCTGGTCAGGTGAATACTACCTCTACTACTAACAAATTTTTTTCCACCATGACTACCCTGAATGGAAGAAGGTACCTGATGGAAAGCTTGTCTTGGACAACTAAGCATGGGGAAATACTCATGAACACCCTTCTGTTTAGTGTTTCCTTTTGCTGATTTCTGGGCACAGGTTATTTGGTTTGGCATCCTCCAACACACCAGACTTTTCATTCACCGTGTTAGGAGTGCTTTGGATTGTAATCTGTTGTAGAGATGACAAAAAGGAAGGCAATGTGATCCTTATATCCTTGTCGGGTCCAGTCAGTGACTGATGCTTTAGCTTGAAGATTAGGATACACATTTGGGACATACTGAAATCTTTTGATTTTCTGGCTATTCTGAACCAGGAGCTTTATTATAGGTCTTCCACTTCATATTTGGCATGTAGTAAACTTCGAATACTTCGTTATCAATGCAAACTGAAAAGGTTCTTTAAAGAAAAAAAAAAAAAAATACTGCAGTAGGATGCTTACACTGAGACGTGGAAACACAGCTTCAAGCTGCTGCCCTGAATCAGGCACAGTGCAACCTGAAAAACCTTCAGGTATTATAGGCCATGTTAGCTCATCTGCTTAGCAGCAGAGGTCATGATAAGTAGATCACCCCAGTGGTCCATTATCTCCTCATGAAATTCAGAGACCAAATCAAGGATTCTTCTCTAGTATTAAGACTCTCTACAGGATTGGCACTAACTGACAGAAAAATTGTCTTTCCCTGCATGTTCCTGACCTCCCAAGGCATTACATTTCAGTGAGGCTCTGAAACTCTTGACCAATGGAATAAAGTTCATGTGAAATATCTGACAGTATCTGGACACCTAACTGTGAAGAAGAATTACTGTCATGCATGTATATATTTGTATAAGTAATGCAAGAGAAATTGCTTCTCTTTAACTTTCCTTTAAGTTTCTTAAATGTGTATAACTTTCATAGAGCAGCAAAAAGGCAAGCAACGTCCAACCTCCTTCCCCCACTCAAGAAAACAAAACAAAACAAAACAAAAAAACAACCAAACAACGAAAACCACCAAATCAACAGAAACAAGCTATAGTCCAGATAGAGAAGCAGAGGAAAGAGAGAGATTATTATTGACATTTTTCTCTTTATATGTATGTGATGAGGATCAGGAAAGTATATGAGATATAAAGACTCATCCTTTGGATTCTGAAAGGAAGTGATTTTAAATTAAAACTCTCTATTTTTATTTTTACAAATAAACAAGTAAAATTGACAACGTATCCAGGTAGTGGTTGCTGAAGAAGTCTGTTGATTGAGTTATATCAATTTCACAAAGTGTACTACGTAATGATGTAAAAAATACCCACATGTATTACACTGAACTTTGAGGGTTAACAGCTAGACTAGTAAAGTCCATGTCTATACAATAACAGCCACAACTACTTCAAAGTGTGTGTGCACCTTCCATATTGAGGTGGCATGTAGATACAGACTAATCCATAGTTCTCTCTACACAGCCTGGTCTCTACACAAAGCAAATCTAAGTGCATTGCCAAAAAGTGAGTCCGAGTGAGAAAGGAACTGAGTCTCCAAGTCACTCCACTCAACAGAAGGTAAACAAGAAAACTACTGAATGGATCTATTCTTGAATCCACTATAATCCTTATAATCTTCACAGGTGTTACTTGACTGTCAGCCCCAAAATTTTTGCTGCTTGTAAGCATATGCAAATCAAAAACCAGGTGTTATTTTGCTGGTCAACACCTACAGCTGGAATTGTCAGGCTGGTTGTTCTCCCTGAATCTCCACTTCAAGGTTCGTGAAGAAAGCACTCGTACAAAATGCTTACTAGTCTCTGCCAAGTAGTAGTTGACAGATAAGACTTTTTAGGTATTATTTGTTCTCTGTTTGTTACAGTTTTAATTTTAAGGTAATTAGTACGAGAATTACATATCTATCTGGTTTTGATAAATCATAGGATCATAGAATATCTCAAGTTGGAAGGGACCCAAAAGAATCATTGAGTCCAACACCCTGCTCCTTGCAGGACTACCTAAAACTGAACCATATGACTACAAGCATGGTCCAGATGCTCCTTGAACTCTGACAGGCTTGGTGCCGTGACCACTTCCCTGGGGAGCCTGTTCCAGTGACCGACCACCCTCTGAGTGAAGAACCTTTTCCTAATGTCCAATCTGAACTTCCTCTGGTGCAGCTTCATTCCATTTCCTTCTGTCCTATCACTGGTCACCTGAGAGAGGAGATCAGCACCTCCCCCTCCACTGCCCCCCTTGAGGAAGCTGTAGACTGCGATGAGGCTGTTGTTGTTATTGTTTTAATTCTTTATAAGCAGAGTTTGAACTCAGGTCTGCTAAATGCTAGATTGTTAGATATTCTGAAGCAAAGTACATTTCAGCTATTCCTCTACTAAAACTTTTGCAGTCCATGTGTACTATTAACTGTCATCAAACTAGGTAGCTAACATTCAAAGATCTACTTTGCAGTTAGGTGGATAAGATGTTAATCTAATATAAGGTGATGATCAGGTTCAACTTCCTACTCATTTAATATTCATATGCAATGAAGGAGTGGTAAAGATCTTCAACAAATTAAAGACCAAGATCCACGTCATCATATTCAGTAACTTAATTTTAGCATACTCTTCTAGAATGCAGGAGACTTACATTCACATGTTTATGTTAGTCCAGACAGAATAGAGATTTGATAACGGGATTCCTCACGGAGGTTGTCATCTGGCAATGGTAATAAGGGAGTGGACGATAGCTTTACCTTTTTTGGCATGTCCAAACAAAAACTGGCTGTGGAAGATGATTTCCAAATGACAGTTTTGCATGAAAATGGAAACTCTTTTTGTCTTGCAATTAGGAGTCTAACTCAGGGACAGGAAGAGGTGCTAGAACATGTTTCAGTGGCCTTTCCTATTACCCAGCTCCTCCTCTTCTTTATTGAACTTTGTAAATCTCTTTTTAGGTGCTCAAATCTTCCACAGCATCTTGTAGGGAATCTAGGTAATAAATTAAAGGCTGAGGATTCTATCAGAGAGCAGAGTGCCTAAAGTCAGTTTCTGCAATTAGTGCAATCCCTTGGAAGATTTAGTCCTAAACACAGAAGGGTAAGCTGCCTTGAATTTTGGTTCTGTATGTAAGCACCAAAAGAAGAGCCGGTAGGCACTAATTGAACTACTTCACACTTTGAGAATCACAAAAAGGGGGAAAATACATTGAATTACATCAGCTGTTTATTATAAACTGAAGTATTTTCACTTCTGTTACAGAATCATAGAATCATAGAATAACTGAGTTTGGGAGGGATCTCAGGAGGACTCTAATCCAACCTGCTGCTCTAGAGTAAGGTCATTTATGTAATGAGACCTGGTTGCTCAGGGTTTTGTCCACTCATGCCTTAAAAATACCCAAGGATATATGCTGAATATGCGTGTGTGTGTGCATACACACGTGTGCGTTTGCATGTGAATCTGTACCAGCAACGGAAGTGGGGCTGCAGCCTCAGGGGGTCATATATTCATATACCAGCAACTAGGGAGACTGAGATCAGGTGTAAGCCCAGCTGCTGGAGGGATCCACATTGTATTTACGTGCCAATGTGTGTATATCCTCATCCTGCTCAGCAAAAGAGGGAAGCAGGATGAGGCCATTACTGCTATTTCTGTTTGCGTGAGTGCTGAATGTGTCTGCCTGTGCCACTCCGTGTGGCCTATCATGTGTATATATGTATATTTGTGGTGTAAAGTTGTGTTTGTGTGTTTTTGTGTTTTTGTGCCTACTGGGAATATAGGCTGAGGTACTAAATGTTTTCTTTGCCTCAGTCTTTACTATTAAGACCATCCCTCAGAAATCTAAGGATTCAGAGATTAGGCAGAAAGTCAGGGGCAAGGAAGACTTACCCTTGGTGGAAGAGGATCAGGTTAGAGAATACCTAAGGAAACTGGACATACAAAATTCCATGGGATCTCATGGGATGCATCCACAAGTGCTGAGAGAGGTGGCTGATGCCATTGCAAGGCCACTCTCAATTGCCTTCAAACAATCATCGTAACTGTGAGAAGTACCCGAGTACTGGAGGAAAACAAATATCACTCATATCTTCAAGAAGGACAAGAGATAAGGACCTATGGAACTACAGACCCATCAGCTTCACCTCAATCCCTGGGAAGGTGATGGAAGAACTAATCCTGGAAAGCATTTCCAGGCACATAAGGAATGAAAAAGTTATCAGGAGTAGTCAGCATGGATTCACCAAGGGGAAGTTATGCTTGACGAACTTGGTAGCCTTTTGTGATTAAATGACTGACTTGGTAGACAAGGGGAGAGGAATGGCTATTGTCTACCTGGATGTCATAGAATCGTAGAATATCCTGAGTTGGAAGGGACCCACAAGGATCATCGAGTCCAACTCCTGTCCCTGCATAGGACAACCCCAAAAATCATACCATATGTCTGAGGGTATTGTCCAAATGCTTCTTGAATGTTGTCAGGCTTGGCACCATGACTACCTCCAAGGGGAGCTTGTTCCAATGCTCCACTACCCTTTGGGTGAAGAACCTTTTCCTAATGTTCAACCTAAAACGCCCCTGGCATATCTTCCTGCTGTTCCCTTGGGGTCTATCATTGGTCATCAGGGAGAAGAGATCAGTGCCTGCCCCTCCTCCTTCCCCCGTGAGGAAGCTGTAGACTGTGATGAGGTCTCCCCTCAGTCTCCTCTTCTCCAGGCCGAACAGACCAAGTGACTTCAGCCGCTCCTCGTACGGCTTCCCCTCTAAACCCTTTACCATCTTTGTGGCTGTCCTGTGGATGCTCTCTAGTAGCTTTGTATCCTTTTTGTACTGTGGCTCCCAAAACGGCACACAGTACTCAAGATGAGGCTGCACCAGTGCAGAGTAGAGCAGGACAATCACCTCCCTCGACGGGCTAGCAATATAAATGTCAGTAAAACCTTTGTCAGTAAAACCTGTCTCACATAAGATCCTTATAGAGAGGCTGTTGATGTATGGGCTGGATGGGAAGACAGGTGGGTTGAAAACAGGCTGAACCACTGGGTCTAGAGGGCAGTGATCAGTGGTACAAAGTTGAGTTGGAGACCAGTGACTAGTGGTGTACCCCAGGATCAGTACTGGGTATGATCCTGTTTAACATCTTCATTAATGACCTGGATGAGGCACCAGAGTGCACCTCAGCAAGTTTGCTGAGGAAACAAAACTCTGAGGAGCAGTTGATGCACCAGAGGGTTGTGCTGCCATCCAGAGGAACCTTGACAGGCTGGAGAAACGGGCTGAGAGGAACCTCATGAAGTTCAACAAGGGGAAAGCCAAGTCCTATCTTAGGTGACAGAAAATTTATTTTGATGAAATTGCATATATTTCAAGGTGATTCGACAATCTTCCTAGTTTTGAATGTAGATTTCAAGAAATTAGCTCTGAAGTAAATCACTGTCTAAGTATTCCTTTACCAAAGACAGGTTATCAGCTTTCAACAAGCTGTAAAAATATTTATGTATTTATGTACACACATAAATACATAAACATATATATGTGTATATATATGTATATATGTTTATACATATATATATGTGTATATATATGTATATATGTTTAAACATATGTATATATGTTTATACATATGTATACGTATATATACATACGTATATATATGTATAAACACAGACATATAAATGAATTTAACAGTATATATAACCATGTATAAGTACACACAGACCTCAGTGCATACATACACACATACATTCAGAGACAGATTTTGTAGAAAGATGTTTGTGTGTACATGTGTATATACAGAGGCTTATTGAAAGTTAAAAGATCAGGCACTACAGTGATGTAATTTAGACAAACAGGATTTGAATACAAATGTCAAAGTAAAATAACTGTTTTAACTTCAGTCCTATCTCATATGGTTTGTATGGATAAAACCTCATTTCTATAGCTGGGAATTGAATTTCTGCTGAAGTATGCTAGTTTAAGCTCCTTTTGTTTCGGTCTTATATTTCTTGTGAATAATCATTAAAAGAAAGTAAAATCAATAAACAGATTCCCTTCTAGAACTCCAGAAATATTTGCAAATGCTGTAGCAAATACTGTTTGCTAGAATAGAGATAAATACATAAATATAGCTTAGAAATAATGGAATTCATTGCAGAGTTCTGGGATCAGAGCTCAGGACTGCACAGTAAACAGTTCCAAAAGCATTACAATAAGTCAGAGACTCAGAAGACTTCATAGCTTAATATCCACCTGGGAGAGCTTTTTAGATAGGGGTGTCAGATCTGAAACACTAACACAGCAATGGGAAGTACTTTGGTGTTCTCCTGGATAGAGCTGAGCAAACTCCCTTTTCCTGAGCTTGACACAAAACCTGTAATTTCTAAAATATACTGGATACCTTATTTTGATTATACTACAGTAATCTATAGGTATTTCATCTTAATGGAAAATTCCAAGTAATGCAGGCATCAGAACAGACCTTTGGTGGTTCTGAAGGGCTTTTTACTCACAACGCAATTTATTTTCTCAAAGTAGTACAAACCCGCTTTGTTGGACCACACTACCACTGATGTCAAATTACCTTCTGTCTCCTCTATAACAGACAGTTGTCTTTGAAAACTTCTTTCTTCCAAGAAACTGACAATCTCATTTTCAGTTCCACTATGAAATTCATGTGAAAAGGTTTTGGTCAATGTGTTTCTTTCAGCATCTCCTGTGTTGAACAACCAAGGATGTCAGCTGAAAGAAGCAACCAATTAAAGGGACTCTGGAGATTCAAATAACTTGTGTTATCCTTTCACTACTCATTGACTTTTAGCACACATTCAAAATCACAGAAAAAAGTCAGTATAATTTTTCCATAGAGAGTGTCTGAATACTTTATGTATGTGCTTACTAATTTGTGTATGTAATGTAATTTAATATATGTGTATGCAATGCATACATTTTCATCTGCAACACAGACAGGATAAAATGTACCAACTTTTAAATTACACAGAATCAACTTATTCCAGTGATTGAATGCAGAAAAAATAACACAAATTTTCCATTTGTAAATACAAGTAAAAATTGATTCCATATAGTATTATTATACTATTATCGATAATATGTAATCATCAAACAACAGCATTTGGCCAGGTTGCTGAGATGTTCAGACATGATTTATGATAGATATCCTTAATATTCTACAACATGTAGTTATAGCTTTTAGTGTTTGGATTTTTTTTCCTCCCTGCATATTACCCTGAGGAAAAAAAAATCTTGCTACATCAGAACCACAGTGGAATATTTGTTTGGAACTGGTCTAGGAGGAAAGACCTTTTGAAACACCAGAATAGTTTCTAGTACACTTGGTTTTCTTTTGTAATTTACTTTACAAGAACTGATCTGGTCCAGCCATCCTCAATGAGTTGTAGGACTGACCAGAACACAGTTCAAAAAGCTACGCCTCTGCATCCTGTAAACGTTGGGTTGCAATGATAGCATTGCCACTTTATTACAGCATATAGAGCATTGGTAGCTGATCAAACTGCCTTCTGACAACCTTCAACAGTTATTTTTGAGGATAAGTAAGTGGCTCATTTCACACCAGCTACACAGCACTGGGAAATGAGGTTTTGTGGAGAAGTATTCTGTGTGATAGTATTTGAAGTGACTAGGAAATGAGGCACAGGGAGATTGCTGTGCAATAAGATTGGTTACTGTAAGTACTTCAAATGTTTGCCATTACACAGTACATTGACAAGCTCTTTACCCAGTTTGATGTCTGTTAATTCAGCATGCTTAACAAGCGTATCTGTCCTAACACTGAATAATAAAATAATTTTTAATACATCTAAGCTGACTAAATAACAAAATTCCAGCCAGGACCATGGAGTCTGTAGGTTCTTGTGCATTTAAAGTCCTTCTTTGGGTTTAGTCCTTAATATTTAGCTTCTAGTATAGTTTTTAACTCAATAAATATAGTTGCAGTTAACAGCTAAATAAGAGAGACACGTTTCTTTTATACACAGAAATTCATAGTAAGTGTGGAAACAAATCATTTTCACTGAGTGGCAGGGGACAGGGAGTGACATATTAAGATACATTTGCAAGTATGGTTGTTTTCCTATGCCTCATGGGTTTGAAGATGTTGCTTGGCACATGGCAAGTTTTTACACGAAACAAAAATCCCTGTGACGGTCTTTTGAACATCACACAGGACTGGCTAGAAAATTCATAGAAGTTGAGTTATCCTAATACAAAGAAAAACAGTCACTGTACTAACTATTCAAATTATCTAACGTAAATTCATGATTTTTCACATTCCCAATTCAGTACATATAGGGCCACAGTTCCCACAGAACCAAATGCACCCACATGCTGGCAGACAGCTAGGCAGGTATGTGGCAGGCAGTGAATCAGCAAGGCTAAAAGAGTGCACCCAGTTGCTTACTTATAAACCTAAGTAAAGCTTAGATACAGTCTCATGGCTGCATTACTTTTCTCAGAGCCTCAAGTCAGGAACAAATTTATTCATTATTATTAAGTTTATAAGCAATATAGTTCTCATCGAGATAATAAAATGTAATGTTTTACACTACTAGGGTGTTTATAGAAGATCTTGTCTTTGAAATTCTGATAATGGCAAAACTCCCATTGGCATCAAGGAGAATTTTGCCTGCCAAAAGACTGCAAGATCAATTAGACAGTATTTACAATAAATTTACAGTACATTTAAGGGCTTTTATGACTTCAAAAATAATTTTGTGATTTCCCACATAATAGGTCTCTAGACTTCTGATGAACTCATTTACAAATTCTTCTTCATGGATATTAGTTTACACACTTGAGGGAAAGGTACAAATTAGAATATCTTAGAGTAATGAATTTTGCCCTATCTTAAACTTCAAGGATTTAGGATAAAAATGAACTATCAGCATTTTGTTTGGTTTTCTTCCAACTCTCCACATAACCAAACAGACTTATAATTCATCAAGAAGGTACTTTTTCTGTAGAGAGAACAAAATTTTCCCTGATTATTTCATGGTAATCAGAGGTACTTACGTCTTTTATTTGCATGAAGAATACATTTGTGCCTTGTGCAGTATCTTACTCTATTTTAGTTAATGCTAATAATCTAAACATATATTTTCTAAATTTGCATGAAAGGGGGAATATTAACAGTATCCTACTGTAAGAGTCATTTGAAAATTTCCTTGGTGCTCTGTATTACTCAGGGAGGGAGTAGGAGAGATACAGAGAAAGAATGAGACAAGACCAAAGGAGGACAAAGAGAAAGAAAGAGGGGGGAAAGGGAAGGTGTGGAGGAGGGAGAAACTCTTCCAGAAGGTGGTTCAGAGCAGAAACCTTATTGAAGTATTCTGATTCTAATTGGAAATTCCCATGTGAGTCGCCTATGTTTAAGCACTATTAATAACTCTCAAAATCTCATGAAGAAAGAAAATAATGGAGTAATTTTTACTATAATTTGCACATTCATGATTTTATTCTGACTAAATGATAGGTATTTAGATATCATGACAGATGTTTTCTGATACAGTAAAATAAGGTATTTAAAAGAAGGGTAGACGTGGTGCTTGAGGACATGGTTTAGTGGTGGACTTGGCAGTGATAGGTTAACGGTTGGACTCGATGATCTTAAGGGTCTCTTCCAACCTTAATGATTCCATGATTCTATGATAAGGTAGCTTTTAGTCACTTGTTAATTTTGTTCCTTTGGCCTTTCAACAACATCCTAACAAAGTCAAATCTGAAGAAGACAAAAATACTAGCTTACAATTATTATCACTGTTTCATTAAACTGTTACAATTCCACTTTTCATATAAAGAAGCCTAGAACTGGATAATTGCAGTATGATTGCAGTAGTGATTTTCTCCTTCTGCCAATGACTTTGTACTGCAATTCTGTTGCTTATAACCTTTGAATACATGACATGTAATTTTGTTCTGATTTATTATACTTTAAATCATATTTGATTGGTATGAGCTACATGATGATATCACTTGTTCTCGGCTACACAAATATATCTGAGTGTTTGCCACACTGAGAAATTCATCATATGCATTCTGAAAAAGGTTATGGACACTAAATAGAATGGCTTATTTCATAAAATGGTTGTTTTAATAGATTTCAAAATTCCACGTCACTAGGAAAGTCAGGTTTAGAAACATTTTTTTTTATTAAGAGAAAAAATAAAGCTCAATTTTCTATGTCTAAGTATACACATATATAGATTACAGATGCATTATTAAATTGTCTGCTTTTTAAAATTATATACCGATCTATCAACAAAAGAGTAAAATGCAGTTTTATAATTCCCCTATGCAGTGTAATCTCAGTGTACTTTTTATGAGATTACATAGAGAAGACTTATCCTACTGCACTTTTTATGATGGGGGATGCAAATGTGAACTGTTTGAAGGAAATTGTCCAAAGGCATACAGAAGCAGCTACTATTTTTCTTTCAAAGGATATAAATTTCCTCTTCCATGTAGCTCTTCTGATTAGTTCATAGGAAGGTCAACCATGGGAAAATAGAGTAGTGGCACAGCAGGGAAAAAAAAAATTATCAGACCTATTCTCTTCTCAGCATTGAGATGCCAGTATTTTGTAAATACAGAAGATCCCTCATACACCTCCAGCTTTCTCTAGGATACAAGAGTCATCTGGTAATTGTATGAGACCAATTCCTTTAGTTCAGATGTGATCTTCTACCAGAATAATGTGGTCAGGACTCATTTGCAGAAATAATATTTGAATCTCAATACAGGCTTTTCACAAACCTGTGATGGCTGTCATAGGGTTTTTGTGGGAGAACAATCCTTATTAGATAAAATAAAACTGCTTGTTAAAATGATAACAGAGATGAAAACAAGAAAAAAGAAAGTTCCTGTGCTATATATTTTCAGTGCTGGATAGCCTATACCCAAGTGGCTTACCAGTGCATAGGGAAAGGTGTTTTCACCCTGTGTCTGTACACACACAGACACCTACACAGAACTTTGGTTTATCTTAAGGAACATGCTACTTCCGTGTCCACTGGTATAACTCTTACAAAATCTTTGAGTTTTAAGGTTGAAAAGAAAGAATTATGCTCTAAATTTTATAATTTTATCTTCAATCGGGAAAAAAAATCAATAAACAAAAGAGGTGTTTTCCTGTTCTGAACAGCTTTTCTGTCTTTTAAAAATTTTACGTACATATATAGTTACAGCAGCAGAAGGATTTATTTATAATGTTAAAAGTATAGATCACAAATATCTCATTTAAATGCAACTCTACAGCCAGCTGAGAAAGGAAGGCAAACGTTATCACAATTTAAACTTTAGGAAATGAATAACGGGTACTTAAGCTTAAGGGTAACAGAATATATAATATGCAGAAACTGAAAAAGAACTTTTGGGAAAAGAAAAGAATTAAAAATAAAAAAATGTACAGTGGTACGTCTGTTCAATCACAGTGAACTGGCATTTTAAATCTCTCATATTTATTCTCCTTTAATTATCGTTCTTCACAGATATGCGGCTTAGGCTGAACTGAAGTGTGTGCTACAGAGCTAGTGCTGCTACTAGCAACTTGCATTTTATTGCCTGTCAGTCATTTTATTAAGCACCTACCACCTTGAGTTTTACCACAGCAGACAGCACATGAATAAGAGAATTTTAGAAATTTTGAAAACATTATTTTGTTCACTTTTATAGTACAGATTTCCACAGCACCTAAACACTGTGGTTTAAAAAATTAAAAGCATATAAACTGTATGTGCCAGTCTCACTAGCAAGAATAAATAAGACAAGTGTTCCTGCTAGAAACATCATTTAGAGGCATCATGAGAAAAGTCGGTAGTAGTTATTTGAACGAAGTCTAGCAAACCAAGAAACACTATTCATCAAAACATAAATGAAATAATTGTCTCACCCTGAAGGCAGGTAGGTTTCTCCAACAGCTGTCAGAGGAGCAAATTCTAAAGGCAATGGGGATCCACACTGAGTCCATTTTGCTCAGCCTGCAAAGATGATGTCAGTGCATCACAGCAGTGTCTTAACAGCTGTACTAAGTCCTTTTCATAAGTGATAAGTTCTGAACTACACAGAGCTTTAGAAGTTACTTCCAATTTGAACAGCATACAGAGGAAAGAAAATACTTTAAAAGCATGAGCAAAGGTGGAGGGTGTGAGCTTGTGAAGGTCTACCTTCCTGAAAAGGACAGGAAAGTTCATACAGTTTTCTGCTCACCTCTTTCCTCCCTGAGAAAATAATATGTTGAAATTATCTAGTTTTCAAGGACTGGATACGCTTGATCAAATATAGACATCTTCAGCACTGAAGTCATCAATGTCTTCCTCTAAACAGTGTGACCCAGGTTAACTAATGAATGGAAATAAACACGCATTCTTAAGAAAAAAATCATCTCCTCTTAACATAAATGTCTAGAACAAACCAAATGAATTGTGTCCTAAGAGTGCCATTTTTGTCCTCAAACATAAAGAAAGACTTGGATGACTAGTTCATCTGTGGTTTCCTGAACTGCAGATTTTTAAGATAATTGCATCCAAGAGAACCAAATTATGTATGCATATCAGAAAATATGAGCTGTGTTGAAAGCATTGTAGACTCCTAGTGAATCCTCTATGGTAAAGGAATCTACCAGAAGGTACTGGAAAGCTGCTGAAATCTATAGTGCAAAAAAATAAAAATGCTTTTTTGTCACAGTCTAATTATCACGGAAAGAAGACATGTGAAAGATCTTCCATGAAGACACAAATTTTCAGATAGCCCCCTTAATTTTCTTCACTTCATATCTAGATGTGACAGTTTCTAGTCACAAATATTTTAAATCCTATGTTTTATGACACCTGGGCATCCTTAATAAATGCATATACTATATGTCTCCAATGTTTTAATTTACAGTAATGACCTTCATGAAAATGTTACGCTATAGGATTTCATTCCCGAAAAAAAATTGATAGCATAATATTCCTCCAAGCTTGCTGTCTGATTGAATATGTAATGTGACTCAAAATGTGAGAATGTCATAGGACATCAGAGGAAAGGAGCTAGAAATAAACACAAGGACATATACCATTACAACTTTGAAAATAATATAATAATGAATAATAATGATTTATTTTTTTTTTTATCATTATACTCAATTTCATCCTCCTTTCCCTTTTCTAATTAGCTTTTCTCCATAACTTCTCTTATAGTTCTTTAGCCTTTGGCTGGGATGACATGTGGAAAAATTCCTCTGAGGCCAATGTTAATGTAGTTCTCTGGATTGCCCAGTAGTAATCACAAAGTAGTGTTGATAAAATCTCTAAAGCACACCACCTCCAGGATAACAGCCAGTGGCCAAGAAAGTAGAAATGACCTGAAGTTCATTTCCCTTTTTGTATGAAAAGAGAATGACCCTATCTGTCCTCTGCTATTCTTCATTTCAAGGTCAGCTCAACATATTATGTTTTAACCATGATACATGATTACTCAGTACATACCCTACTCAGCACTCTTATATTTTCTAACTTTTGTTGTCTATGGTTAATCATTGAAATGGAAAATGAATACCATGCTACCATATGTATAAGGAGAAAATCTGTATACCAGTGACCAATGACCGATCAGCCAGTCCTGGTTGATTGTTGAATCTGATGGATGTTTTAAAAATCAATATCTTTGTAGCCTCCTGTGTTCATAAATAGGATTTATGAGAAACAAGAGCTACATCTCTGATTCTAACCCTGAAAGTTCGGAATTCAGAATACTCAGTGTTGTGCAGCACACAGTGTCAGTGATGAAGGAAATGTTTAATGTATAAATTTTTGTATATTTTACGGGAGAATGCTTCATTTTATATTGTCCCATTATAAAAAACATCTTGTAGATCCTACTGTAATATGCAGAATATAATTACTCTCCTGTTAGAAGTCTTTTGATTCATCAATAATGGCATGTAGATTATTAAAGGGATGTGCAACATATAGAAGAGCCTTTCCTTGTTTCTCAAATGTCAATTATTTTAAAGTTTCCTTTTAAAAATAACATAAGCCATGAAATTTCCTTTTTTATTTAAAGTGCTCTACAGAATGGAGCTGGGATCAGAAATGCAGATGAAAGGTATTATCAGGTGAAAAAAAGGAATCATTCATCTCAGAAATTCCTAATGAACTCTTAGTGCATACTGTATGCCTTCAGCACATAGAACTAGTGAATAGCAGCATAAGAAAAAAAAATCAAGCGGCCATTATCATTACTATCATCATCATCAGTCATCAGCTCCATCACACAGGTTTGTGCATATGCTGTAATGAAAAAAAAAAAAAAAAAAAAAAAAAAAGAGAAAAAGAGAAAAGGCTCCTGTTAATTCTAGATTGCTGTATAATTTTAACTAAGCAGCAGACTATCCCTCTGAATGACCTCTTAAAGGAGATTACAACTCATGATCAGCTCTGTCATTAGTCTAATCAATATAATCCCATTATATTTGCTTCTTATTTATACAGGCACTCATAGGAAAGGTTATCAGCAACCCCTGTGTGAGCATTCTTCTGTCCCTATGGATGCACAATATGTCACCAACTGTCAGTCAGATCATCACTGACACGGACAAGAAACAGTGGCTGTGTGATTGGCCTATGCAACATACTATATTCTTCCAGAAGAATGAACATGAGTCCAAAGGGACCGTTGTAGATGTTGTCAAGCATGGAGATTTGGTGCGAATTCCCTGCTAAGTCAGTCAGACCAAATTATTTTTATGATGTATTTCTAAGGAGGCCCTTGGTAAAGATTAAGGGTTTGCTACTTTTGTTTTCGACCAGTCTGCTTGCCAGGAGGCTCAAAAATACCTTTTTATAATTCTCCCATAATCCTTACAGGAGTACAAATGAGAGCTGTGAACCACTGAAATTTTGTTGGAAATATGCTGGGCTGAGCATTAGCATTGTTATTTCCAACATACAATACTAACAAATACAGAACTTCATTTTATTGTAATGACAGTTCTTTAACATTCCTGACAAACCATAGTAAGCAGCAGGGGTAAAAATGTCATTGTAGCTGGCTCAAAACTTGATTAGAGACCATGTGATTTTGAGAGTAAACTATAGGTGAGAAAATTCACATCCAAATTGTGAGAAAATACTATTTAGAGGGAGATGTTCACATGCTGTTGTTTTGCTTTTTGCTTAGTATTATCACAAATCACAATGTTTCTTTGTCTACTGAGAGGAAAAATAACTGTGCAGAGTTAGGCTATTTCAGAGTTCCAGGAGGAGAGCTACATGAAGTTTATGAAGTAGCTGCATACAGAGTTCTAAGAAAAATTATTTACCAAGCTTGGCGCAACCTTTATGTCCCAAAGTTCCCCAGATAAATTTGGAACAATATTTTATTAATACTGTCTAAGCATTTAAACTTGCACCAAAATAAAATAAGAAGAAATTAGTTTATTAATCACTCAGAAAGCATCTAACATCTAAATAAATACATTAAAAAATCTTATCTATCAATGCCACTGCACTATAATCCATTATCTTAGACATCTGCATGTACTTCAGAATTAGACACCGATATTTGTTGATGACTTTATGGTCATGTCATCAGTTAAAGCTGATCAATACTTTCTTGTGACTTGCCTGGAATACTTAAAAAAGAGTACAACATAAAATGTCCCAATACTAATATGAAAAGCCAAGTGTAGCAGTCTATGATGTTATGCATTTTCTCAAGCCTCAGCTGTCAAAACAGCTCTTGCAGGGTTTGCTGGCTTTTTTGCTTTTGTTTCATTTTCAACCTATGTATGATGAGCCATATTCTGTGTAACTTTGCTCTAAAAACATTCAACTTCCATATCTAAATACAATGTTTTAGCTTTTTTATTGATTTTTTTTTAATATTTATTATTTTATGATTTGTAAAATACCAAATTACTTCAAGTCTGTGCTGTGATGGCTTATATAGGTGTCTTTGACTTCATATTGATTTTCTCTCAGAAAAGAACTGAACACAAAGAGTTCTATTTTTGCTTTTTATTATTCTGGTGAGAGGAAATTAACTGTTATACATACAAAGCAAAGCTCTTCCTATGGATAAAGCATACCTTAAATATTGTCAGAAAAGCCAGATATAGAAAACTGGCAGCAGGTGGATGGCACAGAGCCACTTCTCCAATTCAGTACAGACTACGTATGCTGAAGAACTCAGAAAGAAGTAAGATCAGTATAAAAATAGTGCCAATTTATATTTTCTAGATCCTGTTAGAAGACAATATTCATACCTTGGACAGGGTTTTGCTATAGATTCATCTTCAAAAATTCACTTCAATATGCCTAATAAGCTGATTTATCATAAGCTAAACTTAAGACTATTTAATCAGGAAAATTATTCCTTATTAACAGTTAACAAGTTTCTTATGGCAACTCTGAGTCAAGTCCTCAGAAAAGGAAAATAAACAGAGAATTTTAGGGTAAAATGTGTTTTAAATGAGAGTTACATATACAATTTTCTCAAGAAAGAATCAAGAAACTAATTCAACATTTATGAAAAGGAATAGATTTCTTTCCTATGTGCCATTAAGAATTAACTCAAATCTTCATCATTTTCCTGAGTGAATTAGGTCAATGATAGCAATGGGTCAAAACCCAACTCATTGTGAATAAACATTCATCTACCAAACATTACAGCAAAATTTCTAAATCATCAGTATTTTATCAATATTTATGTATCATTTGACAGTGATTAAAATAGGTTCTTAGGCCTTCATTTTTAAAATATAGATTTTTTTTTAGAATCTTGCAGACAAAACATAACTTCTATTCAGGTTCTTAAGCTTTCAAAGATACACTGTCAGATTTATAAGCATTTGAAAGAGTTTTTCTCAAGTTTTTCTCAAGTTTTTCTCAAGTAATAGATAACAGTGACGCAGTTAAAAAAAAAAAAAAAAAAAAAAACCAAAACAGAATGATACAAAACATTTTAAGGCAATTTTTCATTTTCTTTAGATTTCTTGAATTATGTCCTATGCTCTTTGCATTCTCAACAAATAAAGATTCATACAAACTGTTTCAGCTCTACTCGTCCTGTACAACCACACTCATCAAAATAAAACACAGAGGAAAAGGTGAAATTCAAGCAGTCTTAGCACAACATCTCATTGTAGACAAACATTGGAGAAGATTTTCTGTATGAACCACATCCCTCATCAATATGGTATTACCACTGACTTTGGTTTGACCCTTTCTTTATATATTGTATGTATGATAACATAAAGTATCAAGAATCAGCATAATAGAGCCAAATGAAAACTGAGCAGAGAGTACAACTATTCTTACCTTTTCATATGCTTATATAGCAAACAGTTCTTCCTCCTCTCTTTCATTAAATCAACTTAAAACAGACTCCTGGGAACTTCCAGATGAATTAGTGGTGCCATTGACCCATAGTATTCTATCAAGATATTGATCTATTTTTCATTAGCAAAGGAAAAGAACATAGAAAACCACTATCTATATGGAGTTAGATTTCCCATATTTGCTATACCTGTTTTCAGAGAGGTGAAACTTAGTCCTGTGCCTGAAACTGGAGCAATCTGTGAAAGTTTGCATGCATACTTTAGTGACTATGCGATAAGCTGTTTCCAATATATTTAGTTAATGTTGGATTTCATTACTCAGAACAGGGAATTACCTTTTCCTAGGCTTGGACAATGTATAAATCATTCAGTGCTGGCAGAAGTGTGTGTATAATAAGCCCAAATTGCATTCACACCAACCTGCATTTTCTGTGTGATTTAGGCTTTTTTCCCATCTTTTGTCTCTTCTGTAGCATATGATCTGCAAACTCAGAGGAGATAGTAGTCATACACACCTAATATCATGGAACAAACAAGGTAAGTGTAAACAGGAGTGAGCAAATTTTATCAATCAAACATTTGAAAGAAGTCTGTTACACGGTTTCAGAAAGGCTACTTAGTCTAGACCTCAATAGCATTGGTAGGCATTTTTTCCCAGGCCTAAACAATGCTCTTTAGAGCTGAACAGCTGTAGACATAATATTCTCAGAATCAGGTTGTTAGCCAAAATAAGAAATGCAATTAAAATCCTTTTAAAGTCCATTTAATGAAAGCAGCAAAATACTCATTGGCAACTATGAAATCTGCTTTCGGGATGACCCCAATTGTCTTTTGATGCTTGTAAGTTATGTGTTTTCCAAATAAGGTTTACAGTTCATTGTTACCCATACTTTTTCTATCATAATGAAGAGTGCAACAAATTGGCATGTACAGTTGGTTCACAGTAGAAATGACCTCCTGTAAATGTATTTGTAAACACCACAGAGTGCTGTTATTGTTCAGTACTATTTCATTTCTTCACTTATTATTAGAGTTTAAATTAATTTAGTGCATCTGAAAGTTGCCAAACTGACTTCCAAGGAAGCTGAAGATTCTTGTACGTAGAGGGTGGAAAAAAAAAAAGGATGCAAGTGGGATATTATCCACTGCAAGATCCTCTGACATTTTTGTGGAAGGATTGTCTGAAATGTGCATGTCTAGACAGTATTTATTCCATTACTCAGTTTATTTATTTCCTGTGCATAAATCACAATTCTTTGAAAAATTTGAAAAGGTTCATGCATAGGCCTGTTTTTATACATAGAAACAGACTTTTCATGAATATGACAACATAAAATGTTGATCTCTTTATTTATGAATGTTATATATGACTATATACAATTGGATGATATAAGATCTGAACCAAACCTTTTTTTCATGCATAATGTAATTGGACATTGTATATGCCAACAAAGTTTCCTCTCAGGTGTCAGATCCTTAGTGGAGAGCTAAAATGAGTCTTCCAGCATAAGTAAAAAATTAAGTCTTTTAGAGATGATGATCATGTCTTCAAATTCTATTAACAATGGCTTTGAAAGATTGTGGCATTTGCCAAAAATTCATCCCAAGTTAAGCATTGAATTGTCATGTATCTCAGAAACTGAAGTGGAGGTACTTGTAACATACTGTCTAGAATGTGTCTTTCCAGTGGGCATAATACATTAAAAGACGAGAAAGTATTTTATTATTACCAGCTAATGAAGTAATTTATTCACTGAATTGTTTGTTGTTGTTTTGATATCTAATTTTTTCCCAAAATTTTCCCTTTCTTTCAGTTTTGTAATACTTAGTGCCCACAGCCAAACTCAGTTTCACTACTGTAGTTACAGCCAAACTAGTCTCACCATATGCTGTCTATACTGTCTGTAGTCTCAAGTCTAACTTTTCTGTTTCCTTCCAGCTCTAGTTTTCTTTCAGAATTGTATCTTTCCACATGTGTTTTTCACAATGAATATATACATTACATAAAATCTATCCTTTCTCTTAAAACATTACACTCAAGAATGTCTTTAAGGACTAGATTAATCCAATCTAATTTTAGACTTTTACTGCATCAGAGAATAGCAGTCACCCTGTAGCCAATAGGAAGAGATGGGTTTTTCTGGATCAGCACCTAGAAAACCTATGGTTCTAACATAGACTCCTCAGATAAGTTCCAGAAATGGAATGGGATGAATCCAACAGTTGTGACCGATAGTGCCTCATGAGATGTCAAAAGCTTTCCCCCAGGAACTGAAAGGAACACTCCACCTGAGCACAGTCATGGCACAGTAATAATTTTTTACGATTGATCAATTTTTCAGGATTAATGTGGCACACACTGAACACTGGGTCTGAGTCCACAAAATAATAGTGCTATGTAAAATTCTGATGTACCACAGTGGTTTTCTATTGGTTAGATTATTTCTTGTAATATTATGCGTGTTTGGATTTTTGGTTTTGGGTTTATTTTTATTTTGTTTAATACAGCTGAGGGTATTTTCTACTACATCTCATATTCTATATGACTCATAAGAGCACAATTAGAATTTGTTGGTGATGATAATTTATTAACAGAGCAGCACTTTCTCATTTGTAACTAAAATGATCACCAGATTCTCTCACTTTTGATGGATGATTTAGTAATATGACAAAAAATATGATCAGTAAATAATTAGTTTGACATGCAGGGGTAATACACGATTGATGGTATATGTACAGTTAATAATAAATTAACTGGATAACTTCTGTTAACTCAGTATAAGTAAAACTGGTTGCAACAATCATTCTGATGAATTATGGATAATGTGAAGCTTAATGCCTATCTAAAAATAAAAAAGGGCAGGGGGAAGTCAGGTAACTATAGCAGAGAACGATAGACAAGTTACCATAAATTCAACTTTCAGAAAAATTCAACAGCAAATAATAAAAAAACCCAAATTATTTGCAAGTACATAGGAGATAAGAATGAAGTACACAGCATGCAGAATGGAGCTCTGTGAAGAACAAGTAGGGTCAAACCAACCTAAACAATCTAATCTTTCTACAAAATGACAAATAGGAAGGGAGTTGTGTGCCATATAGTTTCACTTTTGTAACATATCTGTTGCTCTTTCATATGACATTTTCTTAAGGAAATGGGGAAGTGTAGTTAAATGACATTGGGGTGGATGTAAACCAGATTGGATATCCATAACCACAGAGAAGGAAATAAACTGTCCTTCATAATCATTATGTATCAGATAAGAAATAATGAGCTTTCAAAGCAACACAGAAAATTCAGAATAGACACTGGGGAAACATGTGAAGGTAAGGTAGTGAATTACAGGCATAAATTGCTGGCGGAGTCTCTGTCACAGAAGTCTTTAAGAGAAGTGGAAAAATGTCTGTGCAGAATCACAGAGAGAGCTGATTCTGCCTTAGGGCAGGGGAAAGGACTAGATGACCTCTCAATGCCTTCTTAGTCCTGTTTTTCTGAGATTATATTATGTAGATATCTAAATGTGAATACATTATTCAAAATGTTGTAATACTATAGTTAATATTTTATAATAATACTAAAGTAGCTAATACTATCCAATGAAGGACACTTGTACTGTTTTTTTTACTTATAGTTTAAATTATGATTGGTATTTGAATGAATATTACTGAGTAAAAGTGCCTTCTATTACCTAAGATTTAATTTGTGAATCAATATCCAAGGAAAAGATTCAAGGTCACTACATTTTATTATAATTTCATAACTATAAATTTTATTCCCTGATAGGACCATTCAGATTGATAGATACAAAATTTTTATGAAAAAAGAACCAGTGGAACAGTTCCAAGGATTAAGGATGCATCTGCTCTGGTCTCTTTTATTGTCAGTGAGATGACTTCTATTCATCTGTACAGTTTCAGCAAACCTTTCTGGATAGAGAAGGTGTTGAGTACTTCAGGCTTTTCAATATCCTATGTAGCTAGATGTCTATCTCAGTCAGCAGCAGGCCCACATTTTGCTTTATCTCCCTTTTATTTCTCTGCTTACCTGTAGAATTGCTTCTTGTTCCTCTTCACATCTCCTGTCATTTTCAACACCAGCTGAACTTTGATTTCCTTAATTCTCTTCCTAGAGACCTAGGCACTGTTTCTGTATTACTCCTGAATGGAGTGTCCCCAGCTCCACTCTGTATACTTGCTTTTTGTGCTTGGGTTCATCCAGGATTTCTCCACTGACTCATCTGGCCTTCTGCCACACTTCCTTGTTCATATTGGGATTGACCTTCTTAGGTTTTAAGGAGTTTTTCCGTGAAGAAAGCTGCATCTCATCAGTCCCTTTACTGTTCAGGTCAGCCTCCCATTGGATCCTGCCTATCAGTCCCCTGAAAAAGCTAAATTTCATTCTTATCTTCACTGCTGAAGGCCAAGTTCGCTATTCTGCCACACAGAAACTGTACGGATGAATAGAAGTCATCTCACTGACAATAAAAGAGACCAGAGCAGAAGCTGGTACTAGAGCTGATGCACAACATGGATGATGGGATGGCCTTCACCCTCGCCAAATTCACTGACGACATGAACCGGGGAGAAGAGGAAGATATACTGGAGGGTAGGAGTGCCATTTTGTCAAGCTGGAGAAACCAGTGAAATACAGTAAAAACAAATGCAAAGTCCTACACCTGGAATGGAGTCAATCCATGCAACAAGACAGGCTAGAAACCAGCTGTGCAAAGAAGGAGTCCGAATGAGTAGAAAATTGAACATGAGTGTCGTGGTTTAACCCCAGCCTGCAACTAAGCACCACACAGCCAGTTGTTCACTCCCCCCTGGTGGGTTGGAGAATCAGAAGAGTAAAAAATGAGAAAACTTGTGGGTTGAGATAAAGACAGTTTAATAAGTAAAGCAAAAGCCACACACACAAGCAAAGCAAAACAAGGAACTCATTCACTACTTCCCATCGGCAAGCAGGAAGTCTCTTGGAAAAGCAGGGTTCCATCACATGTAACGGTTACTTGGGAAGACTAATGCCATCACTCCAAATGTGCCTGCCTTCCTCCTTCTTCCCCCAGCTTTATATACTGAGCATGATGTCATATGGTATGCAACAGCACTTTGGCCAGTTTGGGTCAGCTGTCCTGGCTGTGCTCCCTCTGAGCTTCTTGTGCACCTGGCAGAGCATGGGAAGCTGAATAGTGCTTGACTAGTATAAATATTACTTAGCAACAACTAAAAGATCAGTGTGTTATCAACACTATTCTCATAGTAAATCCAAAACACAGTGCTATACCAGCTGCTAGGAAGAAAATTAACTATCCCAGCCAAAACCAGGACAATGAGACAGCAGAGTACCATGCTGACTGCAGAGAAGACAGTCAGATTCTCCTCAGATATGCTTAGTGAAAGACTGAGGTACAACAGAGAGACACAAGTTATCGCAAAGAAAATTCTGATTAGATATACAGAAAAAAAAAATTCTTCATGGTGATGGTGGTCAAGCACTGGAACACTGGAATCTGCAAACTATCCATCCCCATTAGATATTCTCAAATCTAACAAATCTACAGAGCAGTCTAAATTCAAAGTTAGCCCAGCTTTAATCAGGAGCTTGGGTAAGATGACCTACAGAGTTCCTTCCATCCTAACAAATTTTTGTTGTATTTTTCTTACAATTTTTTTCAAAATTATAGGAAATCTACCTGTAATATCAGATTCATTGATTTAACCTTAGCTTCTCTTTCAGAATCTCCTGTTCTTTCTTCTAGCTTCCTTAGCTGACACAATTTTAAAAAACTCCTGTTGAGATTTATTTCCTTCAGATGTTGTACTCCATTATCATATTAACCACTGCTTGGTCATGTTGTGACTATTTCTTTACATTTCATTCCTTTTGAACACTTAATCATTTTTGTTGCACTTTCCTGAACTCCCTCTGATTTGTTAACATATGTGTGATATTGAGGTTCCCAGAACTGAATTTATTCTTGCAGGTGTGATCACACTGGGGTCATATAGAAAGAAACTATTGTCTGCCTGCTGTGTGACATCAATGCAACAGTTTCCTTGGTCTCTAACAATAATTCTCATTTCATTTAAAATAGGAAGGGGAATGATCATTTCTGTATCTTTACAAGCCTGATGATACACAAACACAGACATGCACAAACATGCAGACGTACACAGACATATAGACATACACAGTTCAGAGAGATTGATCTAGTTTCTACCTAACATCTCCTGTCCAAAATGATTGCCATAGGAAAAAAAAAAAAAAAAAAAGAAAAAAAAAACAAAGGAAAAAAAAACAAAGGAAAAATATTCTCTTGGCCTTTTTATAGTAGGAAAACCAGGAAAAATAGCTGGAAATAATAATAATTTAAAACAAACAAACAAACAAAACCAAACAAAAAACCCTAAAACCAAAACCCGCCAGAACAGATGTAGGGGTATATTAGTCATTGGTTAGGGATAGGATTATGATTCATTTCCCTTGAATGGTACACCCGGCCATATAGTGATCTGATGAAATGATTTTATAAAAAACTTTCATTATGACAGTAAACTTTACTCCTTTTGATTAAATAAATCACAAAGTATAACTAAGCATGGACCAGAGGAAGGTATCTTGGGATACAGGGAGTAGAAAAGTTCTCAGAAGCTGTCTGCACATAAAGCTAAGCTCTGCTTCCCTGGCAGACTATCATCTGGTTTCAAACTAGCAGTGTCATATAAGCCATCCCTTCTGTTTTAGCACAATTTTCTTTCTCTGGTCTTGATCAGTTTGGGGAATCTCTCTCAGACTGTCCCAAGAGAATCATGTTCACAGCAAAAGCTTCTGGCTCCACTTCACACCTGACTCTCAGTGAGATGAAGCATAGACTAAAGGATCTTGCTCCCCCTCAATTATATTCCTAGATGAAATACAGTTCAGACAGGTCCACAGGAGAAGGTTATGAACTACAAGCAAGAAGTGAATTCAGAGGGTAAAAGTGACAATTATTTTTCTACAAGAACAAAACTGAGAAAAGCATTGGCCTTTTCCTTAAAAATGTATCACACTGAAAGTTCAATACTGATGTTTTTATAGTCTTGCTTCACAAAAATGTCCCAAGCAAAACCCCTAAAAATATATCTGACATGCACCAATTTTTTATGTAATCATTTGATTACACTTTTTAAAAAGGAAATATCTAGAAAGCACTGAAGCATTTAATGATAAATAATACTTTATAGATGAAGAAAAAACTTGAGATAATCTATGTGGAGGTATTTACCCTTATCCTGGTATCCGCCCATTTAAAAATCACGCTTTGCACCTCCAATTGGAATATGACCTGTTTAAAACAGTTCTGGACTGCACACCATGTCATAAACTTACAAAATTTAAACCCAAAAGGAGCACAGAAAGATGATTTTGAAGATATTTTTGCATGCATTTTATCTGCTGGCACATTTGTCAGCTGATTATCAAGGGGTATACAGTGAAATTAATTTCTGCAAACATGGTTAGGATGGCTTGAAGGATGATCAAGGAGCTGACCTGGAGAAGACAAAGACCAGTAGGTCTCTCTCTAAGAGTTTCTGTCACTGAAAAGCAGTTTTCAAATTAATTTCTTGTCTCAGCTCGCTGAAGAGAGACTTTAAATCCAATGAAATGCTTCAGATGTAACTGAATGTCTTCAGACAGGATCTAGTAGGGAGCTGATGAGGGAACATTTGACCCATTCTGCTCACATTATAGAAAGTTTGCTCATTCTGGGTTCATAGTCTTCCTGTGTTTTTTTTTTTTCCTCAAGTCTCTAAATATAGTTCTTTGGCTGTATATCATCACCATGCATGTAGTTTTAATTGCTTGCTTAGCTACGTGAACTTTGTTCTGAAATCCTGCTAAAGCTCTTCCAGATGTTTGCTGAAGAAAAACACCATGGAAAAACTAAGCATGTAAAAGAGCGACTTCTCTTTTAATACCCTGTGCCACAGTGGTATAGTATATGTTTCAGTTATTCCACAAGGAATTATGACTGTGGAAGCATATCTGCAGCCTAACTTGCGTCCATAACCCTTTGGTTGTATTCCTTTGCAGAGTCATTTTCAGTTTTTTTATTTAGTGTAATCGCTTAACTCTGTCTCCACTTCTCTTATTTTTTTTTCCAGATATGTCAGTGTCATGGTTTAACCCCAGCCAGCAACCAAACACCACAGAGCCACTTGCTCACCCTCCCCCATGGTGGGAAGGGGGAAAGAATCTGAAGGGTAAAAGAAAACTCATGAGTTGAGATAAGAACAGTTTAATGATTGAAATAAAATGAAATGAAATGAAATAAAATGAAATAAAATAAATAAAAATTAATAATAATAGTATTAACAATAATAATAATAAAATTGTAATGAAAAATAAAGAAAGAAAGAAAGAAAGAAAGAAAGAAAGAAAGAAAGAAAGAAAGGAAGAAAGAAAGAAAGAAAGAAAGAAAGAAAGAAAGAAAGAAAGAAAGAAAGAAAGAAAGAAAGAAAGAAAGAAAGAAAGAAAGAAAGAAAGAAAGAAAGAAAGAAAGAAAGGAAGAAAGGAAGGAAGAAAGAAAGAAAGAGAAAGAGAGAAACAAAACCCGGGATAAACAAGTGATGCAACTGCTCACCACCTGCTGACCAACACTGAGCCGATTCTCAAGCAGCAATCACTGCCCCCTGGCCAACTCCTCCCAGTTTATATACTGAGCATGGCGGCATAATGTATGGAATAGCCCTTTGGCCAGTTTGGGTCAGCTATTCTGGCTGTGCCCCCTCCGAGCTTCTTGTGCACCTGGAAGAGCAGGGAAAGCTGAAAAGTCCTTGACTACTGTAAGCACTACTTAGCAACAACTAAAAGATCAGTGTGTTATCAACATTATTCTCATGCTAAATCCAAAGCACAGCACCATACCAGCTATTAGGACGAAAATTAACTCTATCCCAGCTGAAACCAGGACAGTCAGTTCTGTAAAAATATCTAAGTGATTAAAAGTCACCTGACTTGAAACAGACATTTTGCTGACTGATTTCCCCTATTTTCTGTTCAGAAACAGAAGAAAATCCCATCAGATCTTCCGCTGGTTTGGCTTGCATATGACACCAGACAGACAAATTTTGTCTCGTTTTGGCGTATGTTTATGCCATTCCTAGCATATTATATTGCTGACTTTTCCATAAATATAATATTTAAAAAGACATATTAATTTATTTTCCTTTATCATAAACTTATTCAAAGGCATTTTGAGTGTGACCATAATTAGTATGACAACGTTCTCAAAAATGCTTGTGTGGAATAAGGCACTAGAAACTAACAGTGTTTTACTCATTATAATGCTGGTGCTAGTGAGATCACAAACATATCATCATTCTTGTTTCTTGATCCTGAGTGTCACGATTGTGTCTTTTTTCACCAAAGCTCATGCTTTACTTGCCCTATTTTCCTGCTGAAAACAGAGGCTTTAGTGGGTATTTTTTATGCTTTGTGATGAAGGATAGCCCTCTTTTTGAACTTGAGCTCTCTTCACATGTAGAGCCAGACAATAATATACAGGACAAATAGAATTAATTATAATGCCAGCTATGAATATTAATGCATGAAACATAATCTTACATTTTAGGATAAGTATTCTTATTCGAGACTAATAATCAGTATCTTTTTTTCTAATGATGGGCCTCCCTAATCTCTTTTCAACAGCACTGCTGCTAATCAACGTGAAGCAAGCTACCACATTATTCAGAGAACAACCATGCCTCTGTGGTCTGAACAGTAATGGAGTCTGACAACACAATATAAACCAAAATTTATTCAGGCAGTAAGAAAGATGAGCAACAATGCACCCATGCGGTAATTCATCTGATCACTGATAGCAAACACAGGGTCATAAGCAATGCCATGGCTCCGGTGGACTATCAGGGACACTTAATGTCCAGGTCATCTGACAGCAGCAGTTATCATGCAAATGACTTTTGAACATGGGTAAGAGTTGTGCCCCTCCTTAGCTCCACCAATGGTAGTATGAGTTGAGAGAATCATACCTTACATGGCAGTAGCATGTCCTACATGTCATCTCAGATGATGTGGGTGGCATCCTGCCTACATGATGATATAGATCATGGGGCAGGGCGTCAGCCTCCAAGAACGGACAGACTTTCACAAACAGAACAAGCTTGTAATGAAGACGGTCCTATAAAATTCCCGACAATTCTCAGCTTCTGTTGTATTGTCAAGATTAGATCTGAAGGTACAAAGTAATATGAATAAAGGGTTTTTTTTGTGTCTGTAGAGAGTTTTCTTTGATATGGCAAACTAAAGGTAGAAGAGAGAGTGAAGTTCAAGCTAGAAATAAGATGGAAAAATAAGGACAGCATATTATATGAACTGATTGTCTACAGCACCAATAGATATACATCTGACAGCTTTAGATGAGTTGTCTTCATTTTTCCAAATAATATCCTCTGGTTCATTCATTGTTGCTTGATAGCAACTCTGCACAAAATGAAAACTGCCACTTGCCAAGTGTCAGACGTCTAGACAAAATGTCCATCAATAAAAAATTCAGATAGTAACATAAAATTTATGGAATGATATTTTCTGAACACAGTGGTTTTGAGAAGTAAGTAATCATGATTTTTTTTTTTTCCTATTTAATTACAAACTAAGATTTGTGTGTACAAAAGGTAAGTTTAATTGTCTATCAGTATACTTTTATTTTGCTGGTGGTGGGAATATGATTCTGCAATGAAAGCAAATAAAGGTGTGGTTCATGATTATGCCTCCTAAAAGATTTTTTTCTGTTTGTTGCTCTGTGTATGACAGAACAAAACAACATACACAACAGCTTCTTATACACTTAAAGCCCATTCTCATTACACTGCACTGGACTTCAGGCTCTCTCTCCATCTGATTTACCTTCACCTTAAGTCAGTGCACAAAACTGGACCAGTACTCTATCTGCAGCCATATTAGAGCCAAACAGTGCAGAAAGATTAATTTACATACCTTATGCACAGCACTTCCGTGTCTATACTCCGGGATAGTAGAACAGCATGACATATTCAGTTCAAGTTCAATTTGGGAGCGAGTATGTTGACCAGATACTTTTCTTCACGGCATCTTCCTGCCTGTTTTTTTTCTAAGCCATATTTGCACAGTTCATTCATTATTCCTGCTTAAGTGCAGAACTTCAAAACTTTCTTTGTTGAGTTTTATCAACTTATCTGTTTGTCTGTTTTCTGATCACTTCCTCGATGGATCATTTGTGAAATTAAATAAGCCTATTCTGTACTTCAACATTTAAATCATTCATGAAAAAACAGAACCTACAAGACATATGAAAGACCTCCACAGAACCTGTCTAAATACTACCTTCCAATTTGACAGCCAATCACTGTTAATTACTTTCTGGGCACATCTGATCATTTTACACATCTATAATACTAATCATCTTAATCTTATTTTTTGCTTATATGTGTCATGTAAAGCGGCTCTAAAAGATTTTGTGAATTCAAAATATCTAACACAGCATATACATTTCTTCTCCTTTATCTGCAGGGCTGTTATCCTATCACAGAAAGGAAATTAGATTATTCTGACAAGCTTTGTTCCCAAGAAATCTGTGCTGGCAGTTACTCTTATGTTATCTCCAGGTGCTTATAAATTGTTTGATTATTTGTTCCAGCTTTTTATAAAAGGAACTAAAGCTGACTTGTGTATAATTCTCCACTCCTACTTTTCCACCGTTTTGAAGATGAGAACTGTTATTTTCCTTTTTCCGGCTCTCTAAAACTTTATAATCTTTCATGAATTCTATAAGGTTTCAGCAAGTCTTTAAAGTTTTCTGAGTAAAATTCAATTGGAGTATCCAACGTGAAACTTCTAACTTGCATTAGAGCTCTTTAATGTACTTTTTCTTCCTCCAGACTGAATCTTTACCCCTTTATTGTTGATTACGTGGCAGCTGCCTGATCTCAGACAATCCTTTTAGTTAAAAAGAACATTAAACACTTTAGCATTCTTGTTATCATCATGAGTTCTTCCGTCCCCCAATCAGCTTTTCCCTTTATCTTCATCTCGATACTAACATGCTTGCTAAATGTCTTCTTATTGCTCTTTATGACTCTCGCCAGTTGTGTCTTATTTTACATCTTGGTCTTTTACGATTTTTTTTCCATACATGTTTGTCCTTAATAATTTGACCTCTTTTTCTGTGTTCTGTATACTCCCTTCATGTAATTGAAATCTCTGAAGAGTCAATACTTTACCAAAGCTGGTTCTTTTTCTACATTTTCTATCCTTCCAGTATGTGCATAGTCTGTGATTATGCTTTTAATATAGTTTCTTCATTAAACTGCCCAATTTTTTCTTCTTTAGAATTGTTTCTCACAGAATATAAGTTCTCAAAATTTTTAATTATTGTTCTAATAAATTTGCATGTTCAAGGTTTATTTAAGCTAGCATCTGAGTCAGGAGTTTTCCCCAAAGGAAATCTATAAAGGCAGTTGAAAGCATTTCAGTTTTCCCTGTTCTATGGGCTTTGACCTATTTCCCACAATCATCCAGACATTTTCATCTAACAAATCCCCTGCTATTGAAGGACATACCCTGGATGTCTCCTGTTGTGTTGCTGTGACACATTGTAATTTGTTATTATCATTGTTATTGGTTTTAATTTTTTTCTAAGGAACTAAAGATAATCTTGGGGTTTGGGGTTATGTAGAAGTAAATGTTTAGAACAGCCTATCTGTTATGTACTTAGTCATAATTATCCAGGGACATTGATTTAAGGGCCAACGGATCTTCATTAGTCTCCATTCCTTTAATGTTAATGTGTGGAGTTGTTAAATATATTTTGCATAAAAATTACTATTTAAATTTTTACTTCAGTACTGAATACTTGTACGTAACGCTCTAACACCTAATGAGTTCTTCGCCATTTTTTAGCCAATTATTTGTGCCAAAACAGAGAATCTTAATTTGTTCCTTTTATAAGTTATTTTTATCCTCTCTCTCCAAAGATAACTAGAAAATAAAAAGGGAAGCTCAGGAAAGCAAAAGTTTACTCTAACTTTCTGATGATACATGAAAACCGTACGTTATGGGTAACTGGTATCTGTACTCCTGCTGATTTATACTGTGTCTGTCTTGGCCAGGACACAGAGACTGAGAGGAAAGAAAATAAATCTGAATTGTAACTTCATTAAAATGAAATAACAGTTGAAGGTCATCTTATCCTATTCAGAAATATCCACCCCAAAATGCAACATATACTTGACCTAGAAAATGTACTCATTATCAGATAACCATATGGCTTATTTCAAATCTATTTGTAAAGAAGGGATACTTCCACAGAGAATTAATTGGATATGATGCTCATAATGTAATATGAATCACAATAACAATCCTAAATAGCCATTGTGGTAAGAGCAGTGAAATGGAACTCAAAATAAACAGCACAAGTGAGAGCGTATCAGTTAGTGTGAAAGGATAGGAGCTTTCCAATGGAGGAAGAGCAATCAAATACATTATCTATTCAAGGACTATTACATGCAAATGGAAAGTGTCTCCCTAAAGCCAAGCACAACTATTTGCCATATGAGTGAGAAACAACAAATAAATAGCTTTGCTGCTGTAGGATGCTTTCCTATTCATTTCCTAAGTCTCTCCCCTGTAGGATTCTTAGCCATCTAATAACATGGTTGAACTCTGATTGCAACCTTACTTCAAGGCCGGTACAAATCTGTCTCTATTCTATGCATGTTTTCAGTAAACTTGTTCATCATGTTTTCCTACGGTGAAATCTGTTTTTTCACATTTTGCAGCTGACCAAAAGATTCAGCTGTTACTGGATAATAGGGATAGTCTATCAGAGAGAAATACAGAGAAGACAGTGTGATTTCATCATCTCCATTTGAAACAAAGTTTAAAAAAAAAGAGTATATCTTTTTGTCAGGGGAGGTAGGGTAGACATAGAATGAAGAGGAATATCCTTATAACTGGCTTTCTTATTGCTGGCAAGGCAGTAGATACAGGCACAAAACCTTCAGGACAGTTGTGGCCTCAAATTCATGCTTTCCACTTAAATGGTTGTTCTATATTTTCAAATAGATTGCCACGCAGACAAATGAATTTGTCATTGTAGCACAAGGAGACATCCACAGAGCCATCTTTAAGTGAGTGAGAAAGGGAAACAAGGAAACAGTATTTGTGAAAAATAACCTAGTCTCGAACATGGATTAGCAACTAGAGGAATAATCTCTGGCTGCTGACCTGCCGCATTCATGCTTCAGCGTCTTCACAGCTATTTTATACAAGTAGCCTGATTAAAGCTGCTGCACAGTAAGCTGATTCATATTAGTCATGCTAGACAATAAAGGCAAGAAAATTTATTTTCTTAATATTGTTCATTCTTAACAGAAGACATTAGGGAATCATCAGTCTGCAATCAACACCACTGTGATATGGTTTGTTCCATTGTATTGCCACACTGTGTCTCCTCTTGGTGAACTTTCACAGGACTTTGTGGTGCAAAATAGGAACAAATTGCTTATATACAAAAGTCATATTTAAGTGAAACCTTTTCAGTATGATTTCTTAGAGTGCTGAAATATTCATCATAAGAAAAGGCAGGTGCTTTAGCAAAAATAATTTCTTGCAAAAATGTCTGCTTCCTCAAGATAGTAAAGATAAAAATTTCTTTTCTGAGTTTCACTTGATGACTGCAATGCACATTATGGAGATAACATTAAGATATGCCTCGCTGTCTGCTGAGTAAATTATACAAGGTTTTGGATGGATATCAAAAGACTAAAATTATCCACATTTTCACTTAGCCTCTGAAAATACTCAAAGCAGACTTCAGGCAAAATATTGAAATATGTAAGCTCATTGCAACAACAGATATATAGGACAGGAGGAGAAAGCACACACAAAATTATGACTAGATATATGCTATACTTCGACTCAGGATAATACACCTGCCTAAAATATACAGGTCTATTCTGAGACCCAGCTGTGGAAATATTTCACCCATGCCCAACACTGGTTTGGTTTCCAAGGCTCGCTCTCTAGAATCAGATAGACTCAATCGTAGGTAGCATGCAATTGTAAGTATGACCAAAGGAAAAGACAGACGATTGTCATTTATATTTATGTTTGATGTATACTGTGTGATGGAAATTCACTTCTTTAATGAGGGGTTTATCTTTAAAAGAGTTTGCAGTTTCATTCAGAAAGGATTCAAAATTCAGGCTTTTACCAGATGTTATCCAAGTCATTGTTGTCTGGATGCAAGATAAGATCTCATGAAAACAAGACTTCTTATAAACTTTGTCACACCTAACAAAACCACAAACATTGCCAATCCATGGAAACACTTTCAGTTAGGTTAATCTGATTTATTTTAGATGTCTACATTGGGAAAATGTAATTCACTTGCTGCAAGTGTCTATCTCTTTCTATTGACTATAAAAGGAGCCTGACACAAATAGCTAAGGACTAAAGATTTACATTGTCTAAATCTAGATAAATGCATTCTGTTTAGATTACAAATTGATTATTCCGAACTAATATCAGTTAACTACCTGTGTAAACACAAGATAATTACAGGTGTGTATGAGTATTCTTAATAGCGAGAATAAATTTGAAGGTAAAAACTGTACCTGAATTAAGCTTTGAGCTCTGAGGCCCTTCCTAAGACCACGTATTCAGCCAGTGAAGCTAGAAATATAGTCTAAGAAGCCACCATGAGACATACTCCAGAGACTATGTACCCAAGCTGGCTTGTTGAATGGTGTAGCCAGTTTTTTATACCACACTGACAACTCAGGTATGTTATCAGCCAAGCTGTCAGCAAAAATGTCTTCCAGCCATTTGTAGATAGCCTGCCAGCCTCCCAGGGTTTGGGATGTAACCAGATTATGAAGTTTCTAATGTTTTGTTTTGTTTTGTTTTGGAGCTTTATTTTGAGACAGATATTTAATTCTTAATTCCCTCTTCTCCTTCTCCTGCAAAAAGTCACAGATTAAAATCATTGTTACACCAACATCTCCAGTAAGGTATACTCAAGACCTCAACTTCATTCATGTAGCTCTATGGTAACTCCGTTGTTTTTAACAGCTTTACTATGTACCTAATCAAATAGTCTATGAACTAAATGAAACCAAACAGTTGGCCCAAATATCCTCTGTATTCCCTGTGTTTCCATGTAACCCTAATACATAATAATTACTATTATATTTGCTGAAAATGCCTAAAATGATTCATATAGTACACCATTGTTGAAACTAAAGCAATTTATTTACAGCATGGTGCAAAGGGGTAGGTAGAGGGCTGTCATAGGAAGCTGCACAACAGTGAGGTGTTTGAGAGTGAAAGGTCTGCAAAGGGTGGAGGGAGTTTAATCCCTTCCATACCACCTAGAAGGAACAGTTCCTAGAACCTCTGGAACTAGACCTTGTTTTCATCTCAGAGGACACTGGATGGTTCCCTACAAAACAGAACCCGGGCATTCCATCCTCAGTATGGAATGGGAATATGGGTCTTCAAACAAAATTATAAGACATAGAAGATGAATCTAATGTTATTGATACTTAAACATTATGTAGTCATTTCACATCACTTAAATGCTAGGCATGTAATTTAAGCTCCTCATCTTGCTTATTGACAAAACTAGTCAACAAAGATGTGGGTACCTCCAGAAAGCAATGGAAAGCAATTTATCCTATCATCTGGCTTAGACATCCATGTTCAAAACAGATGTACTGGAATGGAGATAACTCTTAATCTTCATTGCCAATTAAATAAGCCTAGATGAATACATTAAGTTTGTTTATATTTTAGGTGAACTAAAGGTAAATGGGAGAAATCCCAGCCCTAGCCCTTCATTAATTACAATTGAAATTTAACAGGAACTGGAACAATTCTTTCCAAATCTTTTCATTCCTATCATGACACCATGACATTATTTAAAAGTTACACTATGCTAGGGAAATTTGATTCTGTATTTTTTCTAAGCTAATCACCTCCTCAAAATACAAGGAAAAAAACCTTCTTTGCTTCAGTCCAGAGATCCAGTAAAAAGAGAGTGCTAGACCACAGCATAAGTGGTCATCTTCCAGATTTTCAACACAGGTTACTGAAATGTACAGTAAAGAAAATATTTTGCTATAGCGAAGTAAGTATTTGTAAGTCGACACATAATTTCAGGATTAGCCATGCTAAAGCTGAAAAATGTGCATTTATTTATTTTTTAAAATTTATTTTAAGAAAGAGCACACAATACTGAATTTGAGATAAAATCTCCTGGACCATCTGATACCTGTTTGAATGTTCTACAAGATTATCACAGAAGGAATGAAAAATGGAAAATAGCCTTTTAGGTCACATAGTCCACACCTTGCTTATTGCAGTGTTTCAATTTTACAGTATTTTTTTTTCTGTTGGCTTTGCTAACTCCAGAGTCCTTCATGCTGATTTAATGTTGCTTGTTTAGTATATATAAATATACAGTATATGTACAAACACATTTAAACAAACATATGGGGGTTTTCGGCATGATGAATTCACGCTAGTGTATTTGGCAGTTTTCTTCTCCTCCTACATTCAGGCTGTTCTATATAATGGGCTTAAATCTCTGCTCAGTACAGTAAATTATACCATCATCAGCCTGCATTGCTGAAATTTTAAATCCCTCTTTTAGTTTCTCTTTTGACTGTTTATGATTTCTCCCTCTTACATACATGTAAACACAGTCTCTCAGCTTCTCTCCCATGCTTTGTCTCCCCTCTCGCCCAATACACAGAGAAACACTCACACATCTAAGAGATTTTTCAGTTGCCTGAGATTCTTCAAAACTCTTCAGCTGCAGAAATCCTCCTGCATTCACCCCAAGTTTTGTGGGTTAATTTACTTCCACCTCAACCTACCTTTTGTCTGCAGAAAGGGTCAGAGACTGCAGCGCCTAGGGAAGGAAGAGCAGGTGGCCAGGGAAACCTCTGAGAGGTAGGAGGAGAAATGGAGTGAGCTCTCTGATTTGCAGCTTTGAGGAGCCAGAGAAATGCTTTTTCATATTGGCTCTGGGTTTCTCTCACAGTCAGTTGGGTTCCTGATTACAGAATGACACCAAGATATTGTTCCCCTCACAGATATTGCCAGAACTCTCTAGATATCATAAGTAAAATGAACATTTCCAAGTTCTGTTCAAAATGAGGTGTTGCACTTCAGACACAAAATTCTGAAATGCACAGATACTGTGATCAGGAATACCTGATCATCACGAATGACAACTCATGAGCAAACAGAGCAAGTAAGTACTGTGAGACATCTTCCGTTTGCATTTCCATCAATACACAGAAAAATTGTGACAGTCACTCTGAAGTCTTATACTAAAAAAAACCAAAACAAAACAGCATGTTCATCTTTGCTTATTTAAATTATCTCCGTCTGAGTCAATGTGATAAGCAAACCTATACCATGATAAGTAGGGGCTGCACATACTGCCAATGGCATCCTGGCCTGTATCAAGAATAGTGTGGGCAGCAGGACCAGGGAGGTGATAGTGTCCCTGCATTGGTGTCGGCACCAATGTGAGGCATTGGTGTCGGCATTGGTGAGGCCGCACCTCGAGTACTGTGTTCAGTTTTGGGCCCCTCACTACAAGAAGGACATCGAGGTGCTGGAGCATGTCCAGAGAAGGGCAACGAAGTTGGTGAAGGGTCTAGAGAACAAGTCTTATGAGGAGAGGCTGAGGGAGCTGGGGTTGTTTAGTCTGGAGAAAAGGAGGCGGGGGAAGACCTTATTGCTCTCTACAACTACCTGAAAGGAGGTTGTAGCGAGGTAGGGGTCAGTCTCTTCTCCCTAGTAACAAGTGATAGGACGAGAGGAAATGGCCTCAAGCTGTGCCAGAGGAAGTTTAGATTGGATATTAGGAAAAACTTCTTCACCGAAAGGGTAGTCAGGCATTGGAACAGGCTGCCCAGGGAAGTGGTTGAGTCTCCATCCCTGGAGGTATTTAAAGAACAGGTAGACGTGGTGCTTGAGGACATGGTATAGTGATGGACTTGGCAGTGATAGGTTAATGATTGGACTCGATGATCTTAAGGGTCATTTCCAACCTTAACGATTCTATGATTCTGATTCTGAATTTTGATCAGGTTAGATCAACAACAATTTCTGAAGTCCAAAGAAAATACATTTATTAAAATGTGTTGTGTCACCAAAGTAAAGCATGAACAGGGACATATACCAAGATTCTAAAAGTTAGCAGTTTGAATTGTTTACTTATTTTTAGCATTCATTAAAAAATACACTAAATTCAATGCTTTTAGGACAGAACTACTCCATGGATTCAAGAGTTTGACTCTGACAATATGCAACAGTGATATTTTCACTACTAATAAAGTCCATCTATTAAAATGTACCTATTCCCTAGCTGGGTTTAGAATACTTTAGTCTTGTGAAAAGTATATACAACTTTTTTTTCATAGATGAGTGTAAATGGTACATAACTGATTAGCAAAACACTGTGCTGAATTATAGCTATGGGTTAGGAAATACAGTTTCTATTAATTTATTTATTTAATTTATTAATTTATAAGCACTGAGGCAAAATTAGACCCCCTTGAAATTTTCCACATTGGATTACTTGGTATTGAAAAGTATTTTGTTTACCTTTTCTAATTCAAACAAATGTCGCAATTGTTGTACTCATTTAAAATATAGATGTCAACTATTGAGCCAATTTTATTCTTGTTGTAATTCCACAGACTGGGAATTAAGTTTAAAATATGTGTATATATATGTACATGTGTGTGCGCGCCCTAGTGTGTATATATATATATATATATATGTATGTGTATATAGTGTAAAATTACAAACAGAATAAATGAGGAACTGAAAATTGCCAGTATTATGTGCTGTTCCTACCTGCTTTCTGGAGATAGTCACCTTGCAAGAGGAATGTTACAATAGAAGGATAACCAGGCTCTTCTGCTGTAAACATCTGCTTATATTAGTTAAGCTCATCAACAGAAGTTTGGTGCAATTAATGTATGCAGCTTTAATGAAACATACAAAACAGCAATTGCAGCCATAATTATAATATAATTAAATTGCAATCATATAATTAAACTAAGCTACATAAAAACTTTGCCTTTGAAACAACTCAAAACAGCACTGTATCTTTTTTAACATCTCATGTCTACTTCTTTACACGTTTTTCTTGCAAATATATAGACAATAATATAAATTTAATAGCAAAGAACAAGAACAGCAAGACTTACATAGTTTACTTGACAACCTTGCATGGGTTTTCTGTGCATTTAGTTATTACTGAGCAAAGAGCTACTCAAGTGCAGATACACTACTTATAGCTGTGGCCTTGTCAAATTTCATTAGGAAAGTAAGTTTGGGTCTGGTCAACACTCAGGTAGCAGACCTCCAAGGAGACATCAGATGGTGCAGGAAGCAATATTACAAACTCCATAAACAGTCTTTTAAGTTGATCTCACAACAATGTTAAGTGACATTGTCATTTGTACATGCTGCCATTGGAGGATATGACAGGGTACCTACTGTCATTTATGGATACCAAAGAAGGTATGGCAGTGTCGTATTAGCAGAGAAAGAAAAAAAAAAAAAAAAACAAAAAACAAAAAAACAATTCAAGGGGTCAACGTGCCTCTGAGGAAACCTGATTGTTTATTCCTAGTATTTGGGTGATTTAATCTGTTCTCCTTGCTGCCTAATGACCTGTCCATCTTCTCACGTCATCTGTGTTCCTGAAGGAGAAAAAAAAAAAAAAAAAAGATTATGATGCGGCCCATTTGTTTCAAACACAGGAAAAGGGCATTTGGTTTTGTCTTTTTGTCTTCCTCTCACCTTTTACAAGGCAATATTTAAACGGAGATGATGTCTTGTGGGCATCTCTCTCATGTACAATCACATTGTTTGGGACCTTTTTCATTCGCTAACTAGATGTAGTTAGAAAATGCCTGACAACTTTTTTACTTCTTCAGAACATGATGCTTTGTCAAAAACGAGACATACAAACATTACCAACATTTTGTTAAGAAGGATCTTTGCTCCAAGGGCTATCTGTTTATTGCTGAGTTGTATGTTGTCTCCATAGGTCTGCTTTGGAATGATCTAGGGTGGAAAACAAATGTCATCTATCTTTCACCCGCTTCTTTCTTCTTTTATCTTTTCTTTTTTTTTTTTTGTTTTTTGTTTGTTTTTTTTTTTGTTTGTTTTTTGTTTTTTTGGTTTTTTGTTTTCCCAACTGGTTGCTGAGAGTAGCAGAGTCTAGCTTTGAAAGCAGTTTTTATTTTATTTCAACAAGAAAACATAATAAATATTAGATTTTTTTATGGCTTTGTACTTTTATTTGAATGAAAGCTATGAGCTGAAACAGGAAGAAAAATGAGCTTTGCATAATGAATGCATGGTTTATATCAGGTTTGAAAATCAGAAAATCATCAAGTCTTTTTATAGTGTCAAGCATTTAAGCAGGAAGTTATAGTACAAAAGGAAATTTCAGGTAAAAGGAGTCTCACAAAACTCTTCAAAACTTTTTCTCAAGTATTGATGCCATAGGGAGTTTTGGTCAAAATACAAGAATAGTAACAGGGTTAAAACACCAGGATGAGACTTATGAGCCCTACCTTCTACACTCTCCTTTTTTTCACCGTAGCCCATTTAACTTCAAAACTTCACTCATAAAACTTCTAGTGGTTGAGGTTCCTTCCATGTATGAGATTTATATGTGTACAGTTTTTAAACCAGGAGCAGTTGCAAACCATTTACAGGTAAACATGCTGAAGATTAATTTGGGGGTGAGACAGTCAATTAATGGGCACATTAAATATCCTTATGTTTTTGGTTTGAGTTTTGGGGTTTTTTTTAAATTCTAGTTATTTAAGCATCATTGTACTGGGTTTGTGTGGCAAGGTTTGGTAGCAGGGGTCTACACGGGTGGCTTCCATGAGAAGCTGTTAGAAGCTTCCCAATAGAGCCAATACCAGCCGGCTCCAAGACAGACCTGCCGCTGATGAAAGCTGAGCCCGTCAGTGACGGTGGTAGTGCCTCTGGGATAACATATTTAAGAAGGGGAAAAACTACAGCGTGGTAGCAGTCAAATAGAAGAGTGAGAATATGTGAGAGGAACAACTCTGCAGACACCAAGGTCAGTGAAGAAGGAGGGGGAGGAGGTGCTCCAGGCACTGGAGCAGAGATTCCCCTGCAGCCCCTGGTGAAGACTGTGCTGTGGCAAGGCTGTCCCCCTGCAGCCCATGGAGATATCCACCTGCAGCCCGTGGAGGACCCCACAGCCGAGCAGGTGGATGCCTGGAGACTGTGACCCCATGGGAAGCCCACACTGGGGCAGGCTCCTTGCAGGACCTGTGGCCCCATGGAGAGAGAAGCCCATGCTAGAGCAGGTTTGCTGGCAGGACTTATGACTCCATGGGGGACCCACACTGAAGCAGTCTGTTCCTAAAGGACTGCACCCCATATAAAGGACAAGTGGAAAGGACAAGTGAAAAGGACCCATGCTGGGGAAGTTTGTGAAGAACTGCAGCCCGTGGGAAGGACCCATGTTGGAGAATTTTGTGGAGGACTGTCTCCTGTGAGAGGGACCCCACGCTGGAACAAGGGAAGAGCGTGAGGAGGAAGAAGTGGCAGAGACAACCTGTGATGAACCAACCACAACCCCCATTCCCCATTCCCCTGCACTGCTTTGGGTAGGAAGAGACAGAGAAAATCAAGACTGTAGTTGAGCCAGGGAAGAAGGAAGGGTGGGGGAAGATGTTTTAAGATTTGAGTTTATTTCTCATTGCCCTACTTTGATGTGATTGGTAATAAATTAAATTAATTTCCCCAAGTTGAGTCGTTTTTGCCCATGACAGTAATTGGTGAGTGATGTCTCCTCGTCCTTGTCTCAACCCCCAAGCCTCTTGGTTTGTTTTTTTTTTTTCTCCTACTGTCCTGCTGAGGAGGGAGGGTGATAGAGTGGCTTGGTGGGCACCTGGTGCCCAGCCAGGGTCAACCCACCAAAATCATTTTCAGTACTCTCTATAACTCTTCTTTTTTTAATCTGTTTACATGCAAGTCTGTACTCCTGAATCCTTCATTCTCTTGACTATAACTTGAAAATTATTCTGATACAGATCTCTGTGTGGAGACCATTTTCTCTGTGACATCAAAAACCGTAATGATAATCTCATTGTAAATGGATCATTTAAATAATACTGTGGAACATTAAAGAAGCATGCAGTAGTGAGCTAATGATTATTGCTGAATTTTCCCCAAACAGCTTCTTACCATTGTAGTTCCATTTTACCTTTTTATCTACTCATAACTGAATTACCAAAAATACTAAACTAAAGTGAGAAGTAAAATGGATATCTATTCACATGAGGAAACATTTATCTCTAACTACCAGTGACCCTTGTGATTATGGCATCTTTGATTCATGGATCTTACTGACCTGTGAAAATTATAAGTTACTCTCATCCCAAAGCTGCCCTTTAAATAATTTAGAAAATATTTTCAAGCTCATAGTTTCTTTAGCTTAAGAGAGACCTGCATTAGGAGTAGTAACCAGTAGCTCTTAAACCAAACAAAAAATTCATATTTTTCTTTAGTCTGCAGATGGGAAACTAAGGCAACTAAGTTCTAAGTGTTCTTTCCAAGGTAGTGTATATCAACCACCCTATATGATGTCTACTAGATATGCTTGCTCTCTTAGAGCTAGCAGAGTATGAAAAAAATAAGATTTTTGAAGGTGCATAACTATAATACATTTCACAAGTGATTTTCAGACAAATTTTTATATTTGTTTACAAGATGAAATTAGATGTGATGCACAGTTTTCACTAGCATTACCTTTTCAAAACAATGATAAGTGGTCCTTACAAATGTTTTCTATGTGAAGGCAAAAAGAATAATTTCAAGTTGCACACTAGTCAGTTTGTGTGTGACAATATTTTCTTACAGGACCTGATCTGAAGATTTTTTTGGGAAGAGTCTTCCTGTTATCACCAGCAACCAACTATTAATAGAGACCAACCACTAAAGCAAATATTCATAAATGTACACAAGATGTTGCTGACTGTCCAATAAAATCAGCATTTGACATATGGTGTCTATATAATTCATTGCTAATCCAAAATGTTTTGTGAAGCATTCATTTTAAAAGCACAGTATAAATACCAATGAAGTCACAACAGGAGGCAAATGCTGAATAATCTAGTTTCAGAATAAAAGAAAAGCAATTAGCAAAAGAAAGAAGTAGTCTTAGAGTATAAAGGCTTTAAGCTTTTTTTTCTGTTTAGTTTTACAGGTTTATCATAGGTTAGATAGTTCTAATGATACCTTTTAATTCTTCAAAACATACTATAATAATGCAAGATTCCTTGCCTACTTCAGGATACTATTTCATGAGAAAAGTCTGATACCCTAAAATTTTTCCACTAGCGATCAGTAACTAGGTCTACACTGGTTCTGAAAGAAAATAACCTGCACTGTGGACAAAAATAGGAATATGGAAGGAGAAAAAAGGCATGAAAATAGAAAGAGCAGGAAACAAATGGTCAAACAAAAATTTTCACTATAAAATGCTTAATCAGACAAAAAATATTTTTCTGCATACAATGTGCAAAGGCACAGACGTCAGATTTGATACTGATTTCTGGTCTTGAAAATATATGCTATGACAAACACATATTCCTATACTAGACTTTGGGAATAACTACTATAAAAGAAACTTTTCTCCAGTCTTGCAAAGTTCTTTCTTTCATTGACAATATGACTTTGTGTTGGTTAGAAGTGGGTTGGTGGAGAAGACGGAATTTTTTTTGCTGTGTATCAATCTTTCCACCCTGGATGGGTGGTGGAGAGGAATGGGTGAATATCATAGAAACATACAGACTGAAATACTTCACATTTTCAGGGAAAGTCTCCCTTGTTTGTTTATTGTTTTTTTTTTGCAGTTTACTAATCTCCTTTTCCAGAATCAAAGGTAGCCGTGTTCCAGTGCATTATTTGCTCTTCTAGGCAACATTAGCAGTTACTTGTTCCAGCATGGGCTGAAATTCCCCCAGTATATTTCATCTAGCTTTCTGTGCTTTCTCTGTGCCATCTGACCACCCTTCTGCTGCCTAATTTTCTATTTTAATGAAATAATGTACTTTTAATATAAAGGGAATTATAAGAAGAAGAAACTCACAGACCCAAATGAACCCATCTGAAGCCTGTAACAGTCTCACTGCAGATGCTGACCTCTCTTCACTAAAAGGAGACTAGGGCAGGTAAGTAGCTGGAGTCAGGTGAAATTTATTTAGGACCCAAGGTTCCTTTCACTGTTGCTTAAAAGCTCGGGTCCTATTATGTGACACATCATTTTTTCTGCACAAGAGCAAACCTCAAATAATCTGATGTAATACAATGGATAACAGGAGAAAAAACATATAACAGTGTTTTTCCTAGTATTTAAATTCCGCATTGTCTAGATTTTTTACTTGATTTACATCATAATAAATGTATAAATAAGTCCTTTGTCCTTAGATTTAAAGAATGTTAGTGGACAGAAGAGATATTTTACCTAAGAAGCATTCAGATGTCTCCTTAATTTATAGACACACAGGGCACTGATTTCATTTTCACTGCGGGCTACTGATAGAAAAGTAATACAGTAATATATCCTTAACCTCTACCACAACACACAAAGTCAATAAGAATGAGATGAATTTTCTAATGTTGTTTTTCAAGTGTTACATAGTCTCTATACACAATAAGTAACAATCCTTTTCACCATGCAAGAAACTTAAATGGTAGTATAACATATCTGTTCATTTAACAAAATAATAATAATTTGAAAAAAAAGAAGGAAGAAGGGAGGAGGTACTCCAGATGCTGAAGCAGAGATTCTCTTGCACCCATAGAGAAGACCATGGTGAAGCAGGTTGTCCCCCTGAAGTCCATGAAGGACTATGATGGAGCAGATATCCACACTACAGCTTGTGGAGGACCCCACACTGGAGCTGGTGGATAGGTCCTGAAGGAAGCTGAAGCCCATGGAGACCCCACGCTGGAGCAAGGGAAAAGTGTGAGGAAGAAGGAGCTGCAGAGAGGCACTGTTATGGACCACAGCTCCCATTCCCCATCCCCCTGCACTGCTTGGGTTGGAGGAAGAAGAAGTAAAGTTCAGCTTCAGGAAAAGGGGTAGGAGTGGGGAATGGTGTTTCTGTTTCAATTTTGTCTTTGTTTCTCACCATCCTACTCTTTTTGTTGGCAATAAATTAATTTTCCCCAAGTCATATAATCATGGAATCATAGAATGGCTTGGGTTGGAAGGGACCTTAAAGACAACTTAGTTCCAACCCCCCTTCCATGGGCAGGGACACCTTCCACTAGACCAGGTTGCTCAAAGCCCCGTCCAACCTGGCCTTGAACACTTCCAGGGAGGGAGCAACCACAGCTTCTCTGGGAAACCTGTTCCAGTGCCTCACCACCCTCACAGTAAAGAATTTCATCCTGAAATCTAATCTAAATCTACCCTCTTTCAGTTTAAAACCATTACCCCTCATCCTATCACTACACTCCCTGATAAAGTGTCTCTCCCCATCTTTCCCGCAGGCCCCCTTCAGGTACTGGAAGGCTGCTATAAGGTCTTTCTGGAGCCTTCTCTTCTAGAGGCTAAACAACGCCAGCTCTCTCAGCCTGTCCTCATAGGGGAGGTGCTCCAGCCCCTTGATCCTTTTTGTGGCCCTCCACTGGACCTGCTCAAGCAGGTCCAAGTCTTTCTTCTGCTGGGGGTTGCAGACCTGGACGTAGTGCTCAAGGTGGGGCCTCACAACAGCAGAGCAGAGGGGGAGAATCACCTTCCTTGACCTGCTGGTCACGCTTCTTTTGATGCAGCCCGGGATACAATTGGCTTTCTGGGCTTCAAGTGCACATTGCTGGCTCATATTCAGTTTTTCAGTCGAGTATGTTTTGCCTGTTATGGTAATTGGTGAGTGATCTCCCTGTCTTTATCTTGGCCATGTGATTTTTCATCTTATTTTCTCCCCCTGTCCTGTGTAGGAGGGGCAATGAGAGAACAGTTGGGTGAGCGTCTGGCACCCAGCCAAGGTCAACCCACCACACAGATTAAGAACAGGATGAGAATGTTAAGGGATTTTAAGAACAACCACCTCCTCCAGCAGGACTTCTTCTGTCCAGTACGCTGCAGTGTCTGCTCAGGCTGAGGGATGAAGATGCCACTTTTCTGTTTTCAGGTTCAACCACTAGCAAAGCCGAGCACATATCCCAGAGACACAGACACAGACACACAGATGCAGACACACACAGACAGATACAGACAGAGGACATGGACAGAGCTGGTTACACAGATGGCCACAGGAAAGGCGCTGCCCCCAGCAGCACCCAGATTCAGGACTTACACCAAACACAGGCACAGCCAGCCACATCCCCTCCTCCTCTTGGCCTGGAAGAGACAGAAGGTCACTAGTGCAGCACGCACACCACGCTCTCCAGGTTCACAAACACACGCACGTTCACAGGTTCCCTAAGCACCGGCACATCCCCTCTGCCCTCTCAGCACCCCTGCCTGGATCCCATTGTTAATGCTACTATGTTGAAGTATCTTTTATTTCCATACCTTTTCTTTTTTTGTTCCTTGGCATGTAGCCTTAATCCTCAAACTGTCTTCAATGGCTATTTAAGCTCAAGTTACCTACTGATCTCCTATGGTTAATTTAGCTTGATCTTCACTATTACTATGGACATAGCTCTTCAGATGAGTGCTAATTACATTTGAGGAGCTAATCCTGTTTTTGTTATTAATAGGAATGATAAGGATGAGATATAGTGACATAATTCTGGCACCTTGATGTACCAGTTCTTACATGTTTTCTGCGTTGCAATGATATGTTTGTTTGACTCAGGCATGAATAACTTCTGTTATTTAGTTATCCCATTTTCAAGGCTATCAATAATTTAAAAAATTATTTTTAAATCCAAATTATTTTCTTTTGGCCTTCAAGGAAATTGGGTTACTTCAGTATTGTTAAAAGAGAATGTGGGCCCACAAACACATTCATGTCTTACAGGTCACATGTGATAATTCCCATTGACAATTGCTGTTTGAGGCAGCTCACTTTGTCCATTTCTAATACTTTAGATATACTCTTTATTGCTCATAAATCCATGATCACGAAGAAAGGAAAGGCTGTCTTCATAACATTACTGGGGCCAGTGCATTTTAATATCTTCATCAATGACATAAACAGTGGGATTGAGCGTACCCTCAGTAAGTTTGCTGATGACACCAAATTGAGTGGTACAACTGACATGCCTGAAGGATGGGATGCCATCCAGAGGGACCTGGACAAGTTTGAGAAGTGGGCCTGTGTGAACCTCATGAGGTTCAACAAGGCCAAGTGCAAGGTCCTGCACCTGGGTTGGGGCAATCCCCGGTATCAGTACAGGCTGGGGGATGAAGGGATTGAGAGCAACCCTGAGGAGAAGGACTTGGGGGTACTAATAGATGAAAAGCTGGACATGAGCTGGCAATGTGCTCTCACAGCCCAAAAAGCCAACTGTATCCTGGGCTGCATCAAAAGAAGCGTGGCCAGCAGGTCGAGGAAGGTGATTCTGCCCCTCTCCTCTGCTCTGGTGAGACCCCACCTGGCGTACTGCATCCAGCTCTGGGGTCCTCAGCACAGGAAGGACATGGACCTGCTTGAGCAGGTCCAGAGGAGGGCCACTATAATGATCAGAGGGGTGGAACACCTCCCCTATGAGGAAAGGCTGAGAGAGTTGGGGTTGTTCAGCCTGGAGAAGAGAAGGCTGCAGGGAGACCTTATTGCAGCCTTTCAGTACTTAAAGAGGGCCTACAAGAAAGATGGGGATAGTCTTTTTAGCAAGGTCTGCTGCGACAGGACAAGGGGTAATGGTGTTAAACTAAAGGAGGGTAGATTTAGACTAAGCACAAGGGAAAAAATTTTTCACAATGAGAGTGGTGAAACCCTGGAACAGGTTGCCCAGAGAGGTGGTAGATGCCCCATCCTTGGAAGCATTCAAGGACAGGCTGGATGGAGCTCTGAGCAACATGATCTAGTTGAAGATGTCGCTGCCAATTGCAGGGGAGTTCGACTAGATGACCTTTAAAAGTCCCTTTCATCCCAAAGCATTCTATGACTCTATGACTAACCTCTGTCGTGCAAGTACAGTTATCCATGTGTAAAGAACAGTCCCAATCTTTTAAATCTGTACATCTCATCATACTACCATCACCCGTGGTCATCTGCACTAGGGTGCCCAAGCAATTCAAGTGTAGAAAGCCTTAAGTCTTTATTGAAAAATTATGACATTAATATATTAATTAAAGTGAAATTTTAAGAAACTCTATATGATGAAGCTTTGACAGTTTTAGCAGTAAGTAGGAAACCTATCCCATAGCAAGCAACTTGGGGTTTATGTCATTTTCAATGGACTGTAGAGAACAAGATTCTGGACCCAAACAGGGCAACAGTGTCATGAACCCTCAATTCTCCAGTTCCACCCACCGAACAAACAAATGGGCTACAATTTTCCATGAACCAAGAAGAACTACACCTCATATTAGTACGGAAAATGTCTACAATACGGAGTTCAGAAATACTATGTTTTTAAGACTGACAGAACATTGGAATAGTCTGACATTCATAAAAAACCCCAGAATTTTAGCAGAAAATGTTCATAGAAAAATTAAGTTTGGATCCTTGTAAAAAATGGATAATTCTTAAAGAATTCAGATACTAATTTCAAATAATCACAGTGCTGAAATGCTAAAAATTTATGAAAGCTTCTCTTATATTGGGACTTCCCTCTCCTAACTGTGTATCATTATAATCTTATTCCTTACCCTAATCATGTGTCTTATAACATTATACCTCCTCTGTATCTCCATGAGCTACCCATGATAATCTACTTTTCCTGTCTGACTAGTGAATTCCCATCATCATAGTTAAATTTGCAGAGTTAAGAGGCACATGCTAAAAATGAAATATTTATCCCATTGTAATAAATATCTCACCATGCTGTTATAGTCTAGGAATAAAAAAAAAAATTGTAACTCATTAAAAAGTAATATAACAATAAATATTTCTTTTAAAATATTTACAACTACATGCAACTTTCTGCATCACAGAAGTAGGGCAGGCTGCAAAGACTACACAATGTATTCAGTGATATGTTCAGCTTTGCCTAATAAAATAATAACACAATTTATTCTCATTTAAAAATTGAAATCTAGTGCCACAAATACATTTAGAAAACTTTTTCTCATCTATATCAATGGGAAGCAGGTGCCTAAAAGACTTACTGCCTATAATTTCGTAAGGATACAGTATATTTTAGTTATATTTCCCATCTGATGCTAACCACTATACAACATTAATATGCAAGATAGATATAATATTCTGTTTTCTATTCATAGAATCATAGAATCATTAAGGTTGGAAAAGACCCTTAAGATCATTGAGTCCAACAGCTAACCTATCACTGCCAAGTCCATCACTATACCATGTCCTCAAGCACCACATCTATCCGTTCTTTAAATACCTCCAGGGATGGATACTCAACCACTTCCCTGGGCAGCCTGTTCCAATGCCTGACTACCCTTTCAGTGAAGAAGTTTTTCCTAATATCCAATCTAAACTTCCCCTGGCGCAGCTTGAGGCCATTTCCTCTCGTCCTATCACTTGTTACTAGGGAGAAGAGACCGACCCCCACCTCGCTACAACCTCCTTTCAGGTAGTTGTACAGAGCAAGAAGGTCTCCCCTCAGCCTCCTCTTCTCCACACTAAACAACCCCAGCACCCTCAGCCTCTCCTCATAAGACTTGTTCTCTAGACCCTTCACCAACTTCGTTGCCCTTCTCTGGACATGCTCCAGCACCTCGATGTCCTTCTTGTAGTGAGGGGCCCAAAACTGAACACAGTACTCAAGGTGCGGCCTCACCGGTGCCGAGTACAGGGACACTATCACCTCCCTGGTCCTGCTGCCCACACTATTCCTGATACAAGCCAGGATGCCATTGGCCGTCTTGGCCACCTGAGCACACTGCTGGCTCATGTTCAGGCAGCTGTCAACCAACACCCCCAGGTCCTTTTCTGCCAGGCAGCTCTCCAGACACTCCTCCCCAAGCCTGTAGCGTTGCATGGGGTTGTTGTGACCCAAGTGCAGGACCCAGCACTTGGCCTTGTTGAATCTCATACAGTTGGCCCCGGCCCAATGATCCAGCCTGTCCAGGTCCCTCTGTAGGGCCTTCCTACCCTCCAGCAGATCGACACTCCCACCCAACTTGGTGTCATCTGCAAACTTACTGAGGGTGCACTCAATCCCCTCCTCCAGATCATCAATGAAGATATTGAACAGGACCGGCCCCAACACTGAGCCCTGGGGAACAACACTCGTGACCGGCCGCCAACTGGATTTGACTCCATTTACCACCACTCTCTGGGCTTGGCCGTCCAGCCAGTTTTTAACCCAGCGCAGAGTGCACTTATCCAAGCCGTGTGCAGCCAGCTTCTCCAGGAGAATGCTGTGGGAGACGGTGACAAAGGCCTTACTAACGTCCAAGTAGACAACATCCACTACCATATTCCTTATGGTGATCTTTACTGAAGACTTAATTTTCCTGTAAAAAAATAAATTTGATTAAATGGAGTTCGTAATGTATGAAAACATGCCTTTTGCAATGAAATATATAGCACATTTTAAAAAAAACTAAATTAAACAAAAAAATATTAAAGAGTGTTTCAAGAGAATAATAAAATAAATTTCCTAAATGAAGAGTTTTGGGATAATTTACGAGGCTTTAGGAAGTCAGACTCCAAAAGTAAGACAGCTTTTAAAAATAATTGTGTGTGTGTATATATATATATATATAGATAGATAGATAGATAGATAGATAGATAGATAGATATAAACCTGGCAAATGTTACTTTCACCTTGACGTTGATTATGATCTTTAGAATTATTTCTGATATGGGAAAGTGGTTTGGTAATAGTCTTGCAACAACGCTTTTTAAGCCCTACTTTGTAATCTTAAGCATGATAAATTAAAATAAAACCAAGCAAACTCCTAAATTCCCCTAATGGAATTCACTCTCTATAACAAAAAAAACAAAACAATAAAAGAGGAAGTAACAGGAATGTGAGGAAAATTACTATTAAGTGATGAGCTAAAACTTGATCTCATTCTTCTGCCAACACCAGTGGAATTGAAAAGAAGACTTTGTCACATTCTCTAGACACATTGACTATGAATAAAACACATACCTTAGATAACTGAGGAACTGGTCAAGGATGAGACTTGACATGACATAATTGACTTTGAAGGCTTGAAGAGGAATTTAGACCATTGTAGCTAAACAGCAAAACTGTTTAAGTAAATCAGAGTAGTAAAATCCCATCTTAAATGAAAGCTCACTTTTGATAAAAGATACATGCAGAGCCATTACCTTAAGATTAGTCATCTGAAGTGAATTCAAAAAATACCCAAATTTTTGAGAAACATATACCCAGTTCAATCTGAGTTTATTAGAGGAACAAAAACCCCAGGCCCTTGTGGTCTATTTAGACATTCTTTATGGATCTAATTAGACGTTCTGGATTATATAGTCTACAGAATTTTTTTGAGGCATAAACCATATAATTGTGTTAGAAGGAGATGTTTTATGCTTTAACAGTGCCAGTTTCTCTGTACTGCCTGTAAAAACGTCATAAGATGACTTTCTTTTAGATAGATTCTAGGCTGCAGATTCTTTCTAGAAGGAGAAACTTTCAAACAGTCCTGGGGTGGGTGTATAAACACTAGTAAGGAAATGGACTATACACTCTTCCAGGTTTTTGGTTTTCTGTAGTTCAGCATGCAAATCTGTTTTCCTGTTGTTTGTTTGTTTGTTTTCAGCTGCCTTCTCAGACTTCTAATACCCTCCATTCAATGTGTGCTGCAATAGTTAGCCTGAAAGGTCCTTGGTTTTCACTGGAATCAGACCCGCAGACATCAATATGCTTGAAATGACACCACCTCATGGACAGACTAAAGAAGCCCTGATATATCTGCAACACTGACAAATAATCATGAAGATGTGTTTACGTCTCACATGCATCTGGTGGATGAAAGGGTTGGAGACTGTCCATACAGGTAACTGTTCCTGCATAAGGGGATTATTTTACAACTTTTCTGAACCAACATAAACTGAGTCAAATGCAACATTAAGCAGAATGATGAAGATGATATAAGAATCAAGATGACCCTTCACAAAAAAAACCCTTAAAGTTAACTTGATTTTGATTTTTTAGTCCTGAAAAAAACATCCTCTTCATTACTGTCCAGACGAAATATTGGACTAGGCCAGCACTGGTTGCAAAAATAATTTAAAGGGAGGATTTGAAAAAAACAAATCTAAACAAAACTATTCAGTCTTTCTCTTAATTTCCCCAAAACTCAGTTCTGAAGGTGTGTGAATAAATTTTATCCCTCATGAATGATCCTATACATAGAAAGCAGTGTTAATCTAACCCATAAGAAGGAGCGGGACTAGATTAATATACGAAGTTTTTTTGCGGTAAGTTTCCTGTTGCTTCATAAGAGACCTTTTGCTCCATTTTCTTGTCTTTTTTTGCACACTATATCATGTTTTTTCTTTTTCCACAGTTACTGTTCCACAGGATGATGCCTTTCATTTGTGATATAGCACAACGGTTAGAACACTCAGAATGTGGGAGAGCAGGTGAAGAACAAAATATAGTATGCAGCTTAACAATGTGACAATTCATTTGAATGAAGCTTGCCAGAGATGATTTTTTATTTAGCTTAAAACTGGTTCCTGTGTCATAAATTAGAACAAAATAAGATTGTCTTTATCTAAAGAAGGAATGCCTTTCCGGAACATTCTCAGGAACAGAACTAACAAATACTGTGACTTGGAATCAAATATACTACTTGAACTCTGTGTATGTTTTGCAAATCTGTTGGGAATCTGAGCCTTATTGAATTTGCTTTGAAAGCTGCATCAGAAGTAATTAATGCTTAAACACTAACATTGGCTTATAATTGCTAATGCCGTGTCAGAGGAGATATAAACTTATTTATATCCTTTTGCAGTCATGCTGTAAGGGTTAAAAAAAATAGGTACAGTTTTCTTTAAAAATTTTAGCTATCTTGAGTTACGTAAATTATCCACATCATCCTAAGTGAAGATTGCTTTTTTAACTCAATAAATACAATACAACATTTTCCAAAGAATCAGCAATTTTCCCTCTTGAGTTGTCTGAAAAAGACTCTGAATTCAGAGACCATCTAGCAAAATCTTGCTTAGCTGTGAAAATAAGCCTGAGGATGCTCTGCCAAGCATTACAACAAACTAGCTAAATCATTGACTATAACCCACAACAGAAAGGCTTCTAAATGGAAGATGGTATGGGCTGGAAACCTTTTCCTGACTAGCAAAAATAGCAGCAGGACAGGGACAAATAGATAAAAGAATAGATTTCCAAGAGCCATACTCTATTCCACAGACAAATGAGGGCATCATGTTATTCACTTTCTAGTGACAATTTACAACATGCCACTTGAGTTTTATTTCTGAATATTTATTTTGAAATGTTACTTAAACTTATACAAACATGACCTAAAATAGTTTCTCTGTTCTTCATTCTGATAATGTTAATTAATATGTCAATTAAAAAAAAAAAAAAAAAAAAGGATTTAAAGTTACATAACCATTGCTTTTGCAAGACATGAACTGGCATATGTTTGTGGTTTTATGCTTCAGACCTGACATTTTTTTTTTTTATTCATCTGGAGTGTAAAGTATAGCAATAGAGACAGGTAAGAATCTTTAAATTGGCTTTTTTGTTGCTCCCAGCAGTCAAATGGTTTCCCATGGGCATTTTTATCCTGTTCCTGTTTCACTGAATAAAAACACTGGATCTGACCAAATAAGAGCAAATGCAGGTGGACATGCTTTCTTGTCACTGACTCTTCTGCTTTCTCTTCCTTGCTGAGATTTCCATAGAACACAAACAGCTGGTTTATAGAGCAAAGAAATCATTAGTTTTGTATTTATGACTATTATTTTTGTACATAGAGGTGTGTATAAAATAACCCAGGGGAAAAAACAAGCACTTGAAATTCTAACCTGTAAATTCACCAAATCTAATAACCATGATTAATTTTAAACATTTCCAGCAGTCTTGTTATTTAATGAAACTGTGTATTGTCTAAACTTAAGCCTGACGATTGTAGGGTCTTGATCTAAACACCTAAATATATTTAAATATACCTAAATAAAGCACAGACCTGTTCATCAGTTCTAACACTCAGCATTGGGGCTTTTATAAGAAAAAGTATTTTTAAAAAGTATATAGTGTTTGCTAATATGTGTGTTGTAAAGTACTCCATGAAGATAAAAAAAAGAAAAAAGTTAGTTCATTTTTACTTCTGATTCTATTAATCATCTACAGATATTTGAGAAAAATCATAATGCAACCAAATATATCATGCTTTCTTCCTGAACATAGGCCAGCAGTGTGCTCAGGTGGTCAAGAGGGCCAATGGCATCCTGGCTTGTATCAGGAATAGTGTGGGCAGCAGGACCAGGGAGGTGATAGTGTCCCTGTACTCGGCACTGGTGAGGCCGCACCTCGAGTACTGTGTTCAGTTTTGGGCCCCTCACTACAAGAAGGACATCGAGGTGCTGGAGCATGTCCAGAGAAGGGCAACGAAGTTGGTGAAGGGTCTAGAGAACAAGTCTTATGAGGAGTGGCTGAGGGAGCTGGGGTTGTTTAGTGTGGAGAAGAGGAGGCTGAGGGAAGACCTTCTTGCTCTGTACAACTACCTGAAAGGAGGTTGTAGCGAGGTGGGGGTCGGTCTCTTCTCCCTAGTAACAAGTGATAGGACGAGAGGAAATGGCCTCAAGCTGCGCCAGGGGAAGTTTAGATTGGATACTAGGAAAAACTTCTTCACCGAAAGGGTAGTCAGGCACTGGAACAGGCTGCCCAGGGAAGTGGTTGAGTCTCCATCCCTGGAGATATTTAAAAGACGGATAGATGTGGTGTTTGAGGACATGGTTTAGTGGTGGACTTGGCAGTGATAGGTTAGCTGTTGGACTCGATGATCTTAAGGGTCTTTTCCAACCTTAACGATTCTGTGATTCTATGATACTAGGTTATTCTGTGGTAAAACAAAGGATATCAGCATTCTCGGCAGACCAGAAGCAATTCCAATGAAAGCTCCACTAACGTAAAAATACTTGGAGGCCAGGGAATAAGACTGTAGCAATGCTTAAGATGCAATGTTCCTTTTCATGACATTCACAATCACATGCCAGTTTGCACCGACCTTCTCTTACCTTCTTTTCTCCCCAGAGACAAAATTTGAACACACTACTTCCACATTTATGCTTCTGCCCATTTTTGAGGAAACAAACTCAGCACAAGTTTTCTCTTTCTCCTTCCTTCCTTCCTTCCTTTCTCTTTTTCTTTCTTTTTTTCTGTCTTTCTTTCTTTCTCTCTTTCTATTCTTTCTTTCTTTTCTTTCTCTCCTTCTTTCTTTCTTTTCTTTCTCTCCTTCTTTCTTTCTTTCCTTCCTTCCTTCCTTCCTTCCTTCCTTCCTTCCTTCCTTCCTTCCTTCCTTCCTTCCTTCCTTCCTTCCTTCCTTCTTTCTTTCTTTCCTTCTTTCCTTCTTTCTTTCTGTTATTTTTGGGTTCCCTGAACTCTAGTGGAAAAGAAAAACATTTTTAGTTTGAGAAAAGTGTTTAAAGTTTCATATGTCTTGTTGCTCCCTTTTTTTTTTAAATCTCCTAATTTTTAGAGATAACTGTAAAAGCCTCATCCCAGCCTCACTGAAATGAAGTTTCAATGTCTTCCATTAATTTTGGAGCTGGCTCATGTTATTCTTCTGAATTTTTCTGATTGTAGTTGTTTCAGGGTAAACAAAATTAAAGCAAAAAAGCAGCAATGCATAAGAACTCTTGATAAAAGGTTACATGAAAAGAAATTATAAGACTCAGTTATGTAATCAATACCCATAATAAACTCAAGGACTACCTCAAACTTATAGCAGTATCACTGGGACTGATAGCATCAGCATCACTGAAGATATTTGTTTGTATGCCTTGGACTATTACACAGCACTGTTTAAAGGTTTTTCTTTTTTTCTTTTTATAAAAGTAGCATCTTGCTTATTGCAAATGACATTTCTTTTTCTAACCTTAACATAGAAGTGGGAAAGGGGTATCTGTTATTAAAGGAAAGATGTATTTGCTCAGGATTAATGGGTTTTTAGGCAGTGTGTCCCCAGCTGCTAACAATCTAGGAAGGAAATCAAGGAAGAAAAGAAAGAAAAACATGAAAGTTCAGACAACAAAGCAGCATACCTGTAACATTACTGGAGACAGAAACAGAGGGAAGAAAGTCACTGCTTCATTGCATTATGTTAGAGGTCCCTGGTGGCCAAGACTTTGGAAGGGTACCATATGAAAAACTGTGAGGTGAGAAGAAATTTCATCCTTACTATTTCACAAACAGAGCTACTTCTTGCAGGGAATTACATTATGTCCCCTGTGCAGAGGGAGGATTGGCAACACATGAGGGGAAACAACAATTGTCATCAAGCAAAGGAGTAATGCAAAATGGGAGAATGTTATTAGTGTTCCAGTCAGAAGTATGTCCACATTTTCACCATTTCCCCTGAGTCATCTACTGTTTCTTGCCCGAGGGAAAAAAGAAGGAACATTGTGTATCTGCCTCCGAAGCTACTTTCCCTCACTAGGGAATGTCTCTCTCCTTTTCAATCTTTCCAACCACAAATTCTTTATTGAGTGACTCCGGAAAAAGCAAACCAATACAAAGAATTCCAGAAGGGCAGGAGCATCTCTTGAGTGTAAGTTTAATGCATATTACTGCAAAAACATGTCCCCACATCACCACACACATGCACCAAATAAATACATTCAACATAGAAAACAGAGACTATCAGTATGGATTTCATGGAAGAAAAAAAAAGAACAAGATCTCATTTTCTTCCTTTGTTGTGATAGCACGATGCTACATGCTGCCAGATCCTTCTCTTAAATTGCTCTCTAACAGCTAGATGCCCTCCACAAAGCTGTCACCAGAGAAGAATAGCAAACACCAAGGTTGTTTTCATTTGTTTAAGCTCCTGCTGTGCTGCTTGTCTCTAGTATCAAAGCATTCCTTTTTCGGAACAAATTTCTTTTAACATATTGTTCTCCCTTTCTAAGATTCTGCTTGGTTCACATAACAAAATCTCCACCAACATTCATGGATTTATTGGAAGGTTACACTTGCAAAAAAAAATGCTGCTGAGATTTAAATTCTCACACATTTAATCAGAAAACAAGAGCTCATGTATTGGCAACATACGATCCAAAATCATTATTATTAGCTCTTTGTTACCATGAGCTGATATTGTGGTCCATTTCTGTTGCTTCCATAGTAGAACTAGAACTTTAAACCTTCTGCTTCCAAACTTTGAAATAGGCTCTTTTTACCACCTACTTTTACACAGCATAGTAAAATGAGGACCACTCTCTGAATATATTTTAAGTTCTGCAAATATATATATATAAAAACAGTAATGTCGGTATAAAAAAGTAAGTAATGTCTTGTAAAATTTCACTGTCAGAGCTAGTGATATTCCTGGCTTCGAGCCCTATGGACCTTGCACTTTTTTCAAAATTTTCAGTTTATGGAATATTAATAAATATGCAACACAACACACTATACTAATGTTACTAATAAAAAATGAGGTCAACAGTATTTAAAAACATAGAAAGTATAAGTAAATATTTAATAAGTATTTAATTATTATATTCATTAATATACACTGTGGAATATCAGATACGTTAATAAAGAAAAATGGAACCAGTAAGGAGATATACCCCAGAAAGGAAGCATCACCCTACCTGCAGTTTATTTTTCATCTCATAAATGATGTTTACAAAGCAGTACTATTTATTAAAACTGTAGTGAAACCACACTGCCTCATTCAGTCAATAGTGTCCTTTCTCCCAGAAGCTTCAGGGCAATATATGCCATTGTGTTCTCCTAGCCTTATCATTAGTCTTCCTTTTTTTTGATCACGTCTTGCCTACCTTACTTGTGACTAGCTCATCAAGTCAACATGATGAAAATGAATGTTATTAGACCTTCATTTTCACACTGAAATCCTGGAAGGGGAGCTATCCTGCTTACAGCTCTAGTTGCTTTAACAGCACATCTTTCAGCATTTGTTCTTGTGGGTTTGACTCTGCAGCCCTTACCCAGTCTGAGTAGTGCTATTCTTCTGAGTAGCCTCTTTGATACCCAGGAGCCTTCTCTCACGATTAAGTGCTACTCAGCAGGAGTAAGGATTTTAGAACTAAGCAGTGTGAGGTTACTTCAAAAGGGCAAAGTAACTAGGCACAGATTCTAGTGAAAGGGAATACAAGCTTTGCTTATCTCATGTTTGCCTTCTATGCACAGCTATCCCCCCTACCTGCGCCCACCGCCCTTCAGCTCCGAAGTCTCTCAAGCACATAATAAACAGAGTTCTAGTGAGTTGGAAACAGCCAATTCAGCTGATGCTGTAGCTGTAGTTCGTTTTTGAGCCAATGCACATTATTCAGGATATTTCTATAGATTGGAAAAAGTACAACTTCAAATGGCCACAGAGGTTCTGGTTTGCTCTCCAGATAATTTTGTTGCTGCAGTCTCCATTTAAGTGGTTAATTTAGACAAACAAGTGAAACTAATTCATAAAGAATGAAAATAAAATTGCTATATTATTTTATATATAGTATTTAATTTTCGGAAGTATTTAAGTCAGAGAGTCTTCCAGCTCCCCTTCAAAGTTTATTAGAATTAGGTATCCAATTCTAATAGCACCAAGCACCTAAAGGAATCTATTCATACACGTTTGACACCAAGATTAAATTGGTCCTCTCCGATTGTGGGAAAATAATGGAAGATTGGCAAGGAGGACTGTAAACATGCTCAAGTGACTTGCAGCTGGGGTGTTGAAAAACACATATATCATACTAATTGTTGTTTGGCCTTGCATGTTGGACAAGCAGAACATCTGTGTTTAGATAACATAGGCCTGTAATAGACTTAGAGGCACCATATCGAACATGCTTGAGATTCCTGCCCTGCTGTGGGAAAGACCAAAGCAGAGTTGTAAATTATGCCTGTGCAAATCCCTGAAATACAGGTGAAAACATCAGGTTCGGTGATCCTCTAGCATGGACCGAGCTCTGCAGTGCCTGTGTTCCCACTTGTGTGCTTCTGCTGAGGTGCTGCTTCAGGGATCCCCTGGTCAGCAAGGTAAAATGAATTTACTCTTTGCATTTCATCTGTGTTTTTGTGGTTGTTCCTGCATCCTGCCTGTGCCAGCTCACACACCCATGAATGTTAAAAGACATTATATAAACCAGAAAATTGCTGAGAATGGTTCCTCCAATAAATAAAATATCTCCAGTAGGAAACATAATCTGCAATATAAGTAGATAATGGTGAGAAAGCAGCATGATACAGACAGATACTCAGATACCAGGTGCAGCACAGCAGTATTAGTAGGCTGTTTTTTCTGATCACAGGAAAATAAAGGTATTTCAGTGTAGAAAGAATACTTCCCTAGCAGAACTGTAGGGCTTCCCCTCTCATCGCAAGCTCACTTAGCTCCACAGAGCACTGCACTCTGTCAGCTTCAAACACTCAGAGATTCACAAATCCATGTCCTGATGTCAGAATTGTTCCCCAAATTGCAATGTCAAGAACATCTCAAATGTCAAGAAAAAGAACTGAATGATAGAAACACTGCTTTATTAAGTGGCTAATTAACCCAAACCGTGTTTCACGTACAGTCCATGATTTTCAGGTGAATTTCAGGCTGTTTAGCTAAAATCAAATCCTAAAAATACAGTGAATATTTGTTTCCATCATCAGAATAGACTTTAAACTTACATTAAAAATATAGATGTAAAAATAAAATAATTCATCTGATAGGGTTTAGCATTGCAGTATTACGTAAAATAACAAAACATAATAAATATTCTACTCAGACATATAGTCATAAGCTCATTTTAATTTGGCATTGTTTTGAGGAAGACAACATAAGTGAAAAATGTCTAAGCTAATGCCTACTGAAATCAATGGTAAGATGCAGTGGATGTTGTGAAGATACATTATATATTGGCATTTATAAGGTATACTAATTATTATTATTATTTAGCTCTCTGAATTATTATCTAGATCTTTGAAAATGCTTAGGCATATTTTATGCTTCCTTCTTTGAGCTCAGATCGGAGGATAACTGTCTCATACCATTCAGAGTCTAATTCTTTGCCCCAAAATGTCATAACTCAAACCTCTTAGCTCAACAGGTGTTCGGTTCAGTTTCTGAAATTCCCCAAGAGATTTTGAACTGAGATTTTCTAAACTTGCACAGCACAGACTGCAAAGAACAGCAGTATAGCCGATCATGGTTATCTTTCTACATTCTTTTTGTAATGAGGAGCTGTGGATATTTTGTACCATTTTTGGTGATCAGTCACAAAATCTAGTTCTAGATCCCTTATCCAGAGTGGATGTTTATGTCTCCTACAGGAAAAGCCTGTGTAAAAGTCACCAAATTTGTTCTTTTTCAGCACTGATGGCCTGACTCCCTTCCAAAAACTCATACGGTATCTACCTGCAGTAAGAACAATGTTTTGTTCATAGGTTTGGTTTTGTGTTTTGTTTTTTTTTTTTTTCGGGTACAGGTACCCAAGGCAGTCATATCTCAATCAAGCAAAGGTTTCTTGGTGTCCATTTTTATTTTCGTGTTCATAACAGTCTGGGCTATGCACATTTTGTTCTTTGAGTTACTCTGCTTACTAACAATTATGTTTGTTATGTTTATGTTGTTTCCATGTTCTTCCTTCTGACATTATGGGCCTTGTAATGTTGCAAAGCTTTAGCAGAATTACGCTTCTGTACAGGATTTCTAATAAGGATTCCTTGATTAATTTTGCATGATCCTGTGTGCCTTTTGATACTATAAAACCTCTCTTTTCCAAAATCTATTTAATTTTTTTTTGATCTTTCAAGATCTCTCAATTTAAGTTTCTCCTACGTGGTTGAAGCTTTTACAATGTTTCTGTAATTAGTCAATTAAGTTACAATATAAGTCATTCATCTCCTACTCTCCAGCAGTCTCAGCTTTGTTCAGCACCAGAATATGAAAGAGATATATAAAAATGCAACCTTTGTTTAGTTTTCTTATTTGATTTGTAATCAGAAATTAAGTAGTATATTTCTAATTAGGTTCTTCGCAATTCTTGTGCCCACTCATTTCTCATAACTCACGTCAGCTAGATTTATCTTTCATAATAAGATAGTATTAAATATTCAACCTATATACATTTAGACTGAAATTTGCAGCAGTGTCCATCCTTTAGCTCCCTACTAGAAGAAATGCAAGTTGGATCATGGACTCCAATTTTGAGTGAATATTGAAGCTTCTACCTGAAATGTTTCACCTGCTTCTTTAATATAACCTTGCAAGTGCAATTTATGGCTTTGTTCACTATCTACTAAGTATATTAATTAATCAGCACACTTTGTGGGTTTTGTTGCTTAGCAACAGAACCTCCTCCAACAAGGGTCTATATCTAGAGTCCTTTAACCAGCTTTCATCTTCCATGGCATTTTTAAATTCTGTTAATCCTTTACTTTTAGAAAACAATGCATTTCTAATTTAAAAGGATAGATTATTTTATTTATTTTTTTACTTCCATTTTAAACAATAAAAGGACACTTAGGAATGACTATAGCTGCACTAACGTATTATGCATGGTAAATACGTACAATAAAATCCAAACACCAGTAAAGTAATCACATCAGCCAAATGTTGACAGTTCTTTTCATTGCTGTGGGAAACACACTGTCAGTCTTTCCAAAATACCCATCAAAGCTGTATTAATTTTCTCCATCTCTGGACACAAGCAATAAAGTAGTAAATTATACTTCAGTGTAAACTAAATTCCAAGACTGAGAACAGGACCTTTGTCATTTACAGATATTTTAAGTTCTAATTGTTGTTAAAATAGATGTTTCTCAGTCTGTGAACTCTTCTGTGGCACAAATAACAACTCTGTTTGGTGCATCAAGGGTTCAGTTTTTAATTCCACTGTTATGCATAGCATTATTAGAGTTAATATTAGTTTCTTGATTTTATAAGTCTCATCAGCTTAAAGCTAAATTTATCCCAACTCATGCAGACAATAATTTCAGAAGGCACCCTCTAATTTTTAATAGCAATTTGGATAATAATGCAGTTTTATCCTTTCTCTTTTCACATTATGTGAAATAATTCCATAAGCAGAATCTTTCACATCTGTGGAGTGTCTCCTTACAAGAAAATCAAATGGAAATATTGAGGGATACAACTACTTTCCGGGAAAGTACCCTATCTGATAGGCATTCTCTTAAAATCTGTGCGAGACATAATAGGATACTTCAAAGTTGATAGGGTTTTTTCTAGAACTGTGCATGCTTGATATATGCTGCATAATGTACTTACAGAAGCACTAACCAAAAGTTTGGATTACAGCAGTTATTTTTACAGACAGCTTTTGAGAAGATTTCTGTTTTGTTTTGGTTTATTTTGTTTTGTTTTGTTTTGTTTTGTTTTCTCTTTGGAGTGGCTGAATTTTGTTCTTATTTTTGACACAGATGAAAAGACAGAACATGGAGAGAACAAAGTTACATTGAAATGAAATATGACTCAAAAATCCTTTGTAATTATTTCTTTTGGTACTGCTCCTTCTTCAGATGCTCACTGTCTCTGTTCTTCACACTTTGTTTTCAGTCAGAACATTGTGAAAGATTGAGGGAACAAAGGATAAGTCTTAATGTTTTTTTTCCTTTTTCACTTGAACAAGCTTATTCCTCTCAGCTATTCAGCTAATGTCACAGGGAAAAGTCCTGAGGCCTACCACTCAGCCACGTGACTAACATAGAAAAAACTCCTTGCTAACTCAATGTATTGCATGGAGATGATAAAGAATAATATATCTGTCTGCAGTTTTTTCCATGTTGTTCTGTGGAATAACTGCTCAGGAGAAAGGACTTGTGAATGTAGTTTTGATTTGCTTTTTTTTCGACAAAACAGTGTGCCATTTTTCAAATAATTAATTTTGCATGGTAACATCATCAGTGCATAAGGTTTCTTAAAATGTTGATAGGACATAAATAAATTTCTGTTAAATAATGATTTTTTTTTACAAAAACCAACAAATATTTAAAGCTTCTGTTTTGGCTTAACCCCAACAAGGGTATACCTGCTGCGGCACAGACTTATCCACAGCCACGGTCACTTTGAGATGCACCTGTTCCAGCATGGTCTTCTCCATGGGCCACAATGCCTTCAAAGATATACCTGCTCCAGCATGGCCTTACCCATGGCTGCAGTCCCTCCAGGGGCGTACCTCCTCTGTTGTGGGCTTATCCATGGCCACATGCTTTGAGGTGCTCCAGTATGACTTCATGCAAAGACACTGCTGCTTCAAGGTGTACCTGCTGCAGCATGGGCTTATCCACAACCACAGATGCTTCGAGGTGTACCCTCTCCAGTGTGGACTTATGCTTGGGCCACAATCCCTTCATAGGTATACCTGCTGTGGCACAGACATAACCGCAGCCACAGATGCTTTGAGGTATACCTGCTCTGGCATGGGTTTATCCGCAGCCACAGACACTTCAGGGTGTCCTGCTCCTGTGTGGACTTATCCACAGGTCACAGTCCCTTTGACTTGACTGGAGTCACGCTGGAGTTCCAGCCTGTCCAGTACAGCAGTACAGAAACAGCAGCAATGGCCGGGCCATCTGCCAGCCCAGGTGCGTGGCCATTGCTGTTATCAAAATGTTCCCAGGCACAGCAAAGTAAGATGATAATCAGTACAGCAGTACGGCAAGCAGCAAAAGCAAAAAGCAGTCAGTAATGAACGCTAGACTCTAATATACAGTAAAGAAAGCAAGCCCCATGGCAAGCACAGAAGCCTGCCAATTAATAGCTGAACAGCAATAACAGCTATAAATTCGATCCAGCACATTCTAATCAACCCTCAAATCCCTCTTGCCCCACAATGGACACCAAAAAGGACTGTTGTCATTTAACCCCAGCCGGCAACTAAGCACCACACAGCTGCTCGCTCACTCCCCCCTGGTGGGAAGGGGGAGAGAATTAAAAGGGTAAAAGTGAGAAAAGTCGTGGGTTGCGATAAAGACAGTTTAATGGGCAAAGCAAAAGTCGCATGTGCAAGCAAATCGAAACAAGGAATTCATTCACTACTTCCCATCGGCAGGCAGGTGTTCAGCCATCTCCAGAAAAGCAGGGCTCCATCATGCGTAACGGTTACTTAGGAAGAGAAAATGCCATTACTCCGAACGTGTGTCGTCCCCCCCCCTCCTTCTTTTTCCTCTAGCTTTATATTCTGAGCATGATGTCATATAGTGTGGAATATCCCTTTGGTCGGTTGTGCTCAGCTGTCCCAGCTGTGTCCCCTCCCAACCCCTTGTGCACGCCCAGCCTACTCATTGCCAGGGTAGTGTGAGAAGCAGAAAATGCCTTGACTCTGTGTAAGCACTGCTCAGCAGTTACTAAAACATGCCAGCTAAAAAAAGCACAGGTTCCAATCACTGCAATGCAGTGATTTGTTGAAAAACTATTTTACAGACAGAAAAGGAAAAAAAATGCAGGATTTCATTCATTTTTCATGGCTGGAAATGAATATCTCAAAATTTTGATTGCATGCATGTAGAAAGGCAAGCAATTATGCAGGGGTGGAGGTTTGGATCAGACTAAAACTATAGAAATAACAATGTCAAAGAGACTTTATTACTGGACCAAGCCATTATAATCATTGAGGTCTTTGCCATCTCTAAAGTAAATGTTATGAGCCTCCTACTGCTGACACAGTGGCTTTATACATGATTTTATAGACCTACTAACTGCAGTTATCTAGTCTGGGAACTGGCTAGAACCTGTCTGTCTTGAGGCTCAGAGAAAAAAGCCTACATCTGCCTGCAAGATGACGTGGATTTTCTGAAAGAAATGCCAACATTCAGATAGAATTAGTAGAGTATCGAGAAAAGGTAGAATTTTCAGGAAATAGTCATGAAGGTTTTTAAGACAAGTTTTGCTGATTTGCCCTTAGGAAATTAAAATACTACACTTTATACACTTTCAAAATGTGGCTGAGTGTTTTACAAGATAATTATTAAGAGAATTTATCCTCATAATTGTGCAACGTGTTAGTTTTTTTCCAATTTTCAAAATTACTGAACACTAAGTTGCTTCAGTTGAAGCTATGGGAGTCCTTTAATGGTCAACACCTTTTGAAATATATCCCTGTATTAATAGACCTAAACACACATTCTAAGTCTAAGGTTTTATTTAAAGGTATCTTAGGCTGCTCTTTGTTATGAGAGAATCTACTCAACTGATGGAACTTAGGCTTCTGGTGTCGTTTCAACAGTGATAGTGTATCCAAGATACCCAAAGAGGGTTGGAAATGACACATGAAACATCCATGCATCTAGAGAACAGTAAGGATACCACCAGGCATTTCAAATGACAATAGATGCCCATGTGAAAGCAACTGAATTAAGTCCTATATATTGATTGTAGATCCATTGACTACTGTAGGACCTCAGAAACAGTACCCAAATCTGCCTATAATCTGGAGCTGAATCCTTCTCTAAAAGTGAATGCTTTGTCACCTTAAGTTCCTAGAGCCATTTGAGTTGATATAACATATTTCAGCTCACTTCCAGCTGCCTCTCCAGAAAGGTGTCTCTCAAAGGTCTCCTTCTGGCCCTCTGTGAACATTTTGGATAGTCCAGCAGATTTGATGTGGCACTTGACACTTATGTTTAGGTAACTGAAATCCACCACAGTTAGACAGTCAAGAGTAAAGAGAATAAAGAGGACAGGAAAGAGAGATTTTACAGTGACTCATTCCATAATAAGAGCCCTTTCCTAATTGTAAATCATCCCACTGATGCTAGACACTTGTATTTCATCAGTGACTACAGACATCCTCCCTTTAGAAGGTCAGAGTTAGATGTGATTTGTCCAGCGACAGGCTGATATCTGAGTACCTTTCATCCATTCCATTGATGGCTAAGTGGACAGGCCCTTTTGGAAAGTTCATGGCATGTTCACCTGCTTCTGCAAATCATCCATTCACTTTGAAATATCTGGCAATTAGTTGTTTGATTCTATTTTTAATAGTCTTAGTCAGAATGAAAACACTGTCCTAAACAGAAATAAGATCTCAAAAATAAATTTAGGTTCATAGAAAAAAAAAAAAATGTAAGGTGTAAAAGCAGTAGCAAATGCAATGAATCTTTTAAAAGGTTATTTCAAGTTATTGCGATATTCATGGGAGCCAGAAGCTGAGAAAAACCTGCCTGTATCCAGAAGCTACCTTATTTTTTCTTGTTTATCAAATCTTTGTTTCAGTCTCTAGCAAGTTCTGAATTACTGATTCTCATGTTGGTAAAATTCACCCTAAAGTGAAAAAAATGATGAAAAGTGAAATTTGAATTATAAATATTTCTATTAAAGTAATTGTTTAGAAGAAGGAATAAAAAACCAACAAAAACCGCAGAAATTTAGAATATAGGTAAGTCATGCATACTATACAAGATAATGGCCTTTCATCTCAATAGCTTCTCTAACGCTGAAGAATGAGTTGAATACAAAATTCTCAGGTTTTGTGAAGTTATTTGTGTGGGGCTTTAACACTGTTCCTCTGAGATGTATGGAGAAGAGCTGTGAACTACTCTCTTGGTTTTGCCTTATTGACTTCTAACTGCTTACAGAAATCTCTTTGTTTTTTCCATACTTCTCTGAAACTTTATTCTTTAAACTTAATCTTATTTGTGAGTGTGTTGGATACTAAACCTGAATGATTGGTACCTGTCCATTATGTTGCATTGCTGAAAAAAGGTTTCATCAAATGGGCACTGATTTTATCTTTTTATTCTTTTCTCCTTCTGTAGTGCTTCAAAACACAAAAATTATCTCTCTCTCCAGTAGATACACAGATAGAAAAACTCTACCCACACCATACAGATACACTACATTATCTTCTTCCACCTTTTATTTATTAAATTGTGAGATAACTAGTAGTTTTAATGTAAACAATTTCATTCAAGAAAAATCTGCTGAAAGATATATCCAAGGACACCTCCACTGGCCCAGGAAGTGTCTGGAGAATAAACTACTGTAAGCTCTAAGAAAATGTTTATCATGTTCTTGTAATGGTTTCTCTGGGATTCTCCACTGGTGGTCTCTGCACATCAGACACCAGATGGGTCTTTTCTCTAATCTAGTACAGTTTTAACGACATTAACAGAATGTTATACTGCAGATCTTTTCTACAAATTTTCTCAATTCTAAAGCAGAAAAGAAATTCTGAAATCCACAGTAACAGTAGGATTTTCTGGCTTACACAGCAGACTGTTAAAAAAAAAAAAAAAAGACTTTAAAACATGTTTTAGACTTTACACATTGCTTTACCTGAATGCATGTCACCAGATAAAATGAGAGAATTATAATTTATGATGATAACCAGTGTTTCTTGTCCATGTTTTGGTTGATAAGACTGTAGAAGGACATTTCCTGTTCTTCCCTCTCACATTCAAATTTCTTTTTCTTTCTCTTCATTAGGAGGGAAATTCATGTAACAAGGTATCTGCACAGTAGAGAAACTATAATGGAACAAAAATGGTCTTTCTTCAAAAGAGTGCTCAGACATCACTTCTAATTAATACAAGACATAAATAAATGTACAAAAGTAGAAATCAAATTATTTTTGATGATGGAGTGGTACAGCTAATTTTGTGACATTTTCTTTGCTAAAGTCAAGAAAACATCCAATATGACCACAACTTTCTATATATCTTCCTTTTCTTAAAAAAAAAAAAAAAATAAAAAAAATAAAAAGGGATTAAAAAGGGAAACATCGGCACCTTGAGGTAGGCTGACTGGATGATTTATTCATAGAAGAATATTTAAAACTTATTACACAAGTTGGTAAATTCGTTGCATTCCTTTGTTGTTGTTGTTGTTTATTAAAAAAGGCTATTCAGAAATAGGATAACATTCATAGAACTCTGAAGACCAGTAAATGTATAAACATACACGAACACAGGCATAAAAACCTGGACTTGAGTATTCATTTATGAACTGCTTACAATGCTATCCATATTACATTAGATGAGACTTCAGTGGCTCCTTGGCCTTTTCCATTGACCATTCCATCCATTCATACCAAACTAAAGGACCAAACCAATATCTAAAGGAAAATGTAAAAGGCTTTGATACTTTAAAAACATTGTAGCTTTGCCAACAAGCCACAAATAGCATTTTCATCCAGCCAGGGCCAACCTCTTATGGATCTCCACAGAATTGCTCTAACTGTTCCCTTCATTCTAGAACTGGAAAAATTGAAGCTATTCTTCTGATACAGTATGTGGTACTTAGAAAGACTTCATTGTGACCTTATTTTCTTTAATGTTCAGACAGACAGAAATGAAATATAAAGACTTTACAGATTTTCAGAGACATTGTAGGAGTGAACCATTTGGCTTTTTTTTATGACAATTAGCTGCCTTTCTGTGCACTGCACACTTTTTTGCCTAAAGTAGTAGAAGTCACTATGAACTCCTGCTTCTGAAAAAATAACAAAAGTTTGGCTAGACCACTTCTTATTGACACTAAACAAAAAATAATAATAAAAAATAGGCAAAAGATCTTCATGTCTTTCTGTTTATCGCCATTCTAATAAAATTTACTAGAAATTGTCATTCCCGAAAGCAGTGCCAGTTTTTATTTTTTTTGCTATTCTTATTATGAGTACTTATAATTTTCTTTAGACATCATTTAATAGGCATCATTTAATTTCAAAAGTTTTCCTTTTATATATATATATTTATATATATTTATATATATATATATATTTCCTTTTATATATATTCCTAATATATATTTTTAACAGATCTTCCATTGTCAGATTCAAGCATTAGTGTAGTAAGCTAGTGGATTTCCAACATGAAAGACACAGCCGTATAAGTTTAGCCTAAATTTTCAGTTTCCTATGACTCTTATGAGTTAAGAATTATTACTTTTGGCCTTCAGATTTCAGTTCATTACTATGTTTCTTGGAGTAATTTTTTTAGATCTGACTATTTCTCTTTCTTATAGTATATAGTTATTTTACATATATCTCAAACTCTTTTGAAAGGAAATTGATGCAGTTTTCTATATTGAAGCATTTTAAAACTTAATTTATAGGTTTACCTTTTTTTTATTCAGAAGTATGAATTCTTTTTAATTTCTGTAAATCACTGACTTGTCTTCCCATGAAAGGACTGCATGAATATTTTATAAAGCAATCTATTTTTTTTTAAATTTGTTATTTCAAGATGTTTATAGGTGTTCTCACTTCTTCATACAAAAAAATGAACATGAGGCAATTTTTCCCCTGTATTTTATAGCAGGAGTCTCATTTGCAATATATCTGGTGACTTCAGTCGTATAATGTTGCACAAATGTGATTGTGCTTGTCTGCCTCAGTAAAGTGTGCTGGGACTACCAAAGAAAGCAACCTTCCAAAAACTACTCAATAGCCATATCTGGGAAAACGAAGACTAAATAACCCCACACTTCTGTGGTTTGCCAAACTGAAGTAAAATAATATATTCTTTTAGATATCTGTTCTTGAAGAAGGTTGACTTTTCAGTAACAAATCTGGTGTTGAGGCAGCACCTGAAACATGTTTAGTTAAGTGCACTGGGATTATTTGATAATGTTCACAGGTTTGATATGGGTAATTTATTTTCTGTCTGCTGTGTACAAGTCAGAACTACCAGTGGACTGGTTGCTTCAACCTCTTCAACTTGCAATGCAGCTACAGGTCCTTCATGGAAGGGTAGATGAACAGTTCTTTGTTATTCTGTACTATCAGAGCAATACAGAAGTATTGGTGAATTAGGCTCAACTTGCAGTCTCTGCACAAGAAGTTAGAAACAGGCAGACCATGGGTAAAATCCTGACCTATAATACTGTAGCCATGTAATATGTTATTGCCAGTCTAGTAACTGGCCGTAAACTCTTTACTGAGTTTGTAAGGTCTCAGGACTATGGCTTGTCAGGCCTGTTCTGTCTGAACTTGTCTTGATCAAGAATCATTAGTCAAAAGTAATTATTACAGAGAGAGAAAGAAGACATATATACAGAAAAATTTTCAATATGAATAATAATGCAGTTCAAATTACTATACCACACTTCTTAGTGTCTATCCCTTTTCCTGGATCACTCTTCCTCTGCCTTCAAGTACCGGTACAGAAGGCCACAGGTTTTCTACAAGTCCTGCTATCATATTCTGAGTATGTACATGTCTTGGTTAGCATTGGCCATTTCAAGTGATACCAGGATGCTATCTTCAGCCAACCACATATTGCCCACAAAATCATTTTAGATGTTGTAGACACCTAAATGGAGTGTGTTCCTCAACTTCATCATCCACTGCAAAGGGGCATAGATCATTATAAATCCTGAGTTGTTACCTAATTAAAGTGGGACTTTTCCTTTTTGTTAAGCTGAACCAATAGTCAAATTCAACATACATTTCTCAGTGAATCTAGCTTTACACAAGCTGATTTATAATTTGGGAGCCTTTCGTCAAAAAATTTATGTGCTAAATGAGAAATGCAGATAACTAACTCTTCCTGTCCTAATTAAAATAACTGCACCAGAGATCCTTTTAGGATTAGTTCTCTAGGTGCTATTCTGTGAAATACTGAGATACTTTAACTCTCTCAGTGATTATATTTACAATGTATTAGCTGTCATCTTGTTTTTCAAATCTGATTCCACTTGCCATATCTTTAACCCTTAGCATTGTTACAGAGCATGCTGCATCAAGTTTGGAAAGGATATTGAGAAATCTACTTGGGGAAATACTTTTTCTCTCTTTTATTTATTTATTTTTTTTCTTTTTCTTTTTTCTCTTTACTTATTAGAAAAGGCAGAGGATTAATAATGTTTGGGATTTAATACTTTTTATTTCATTATGCCGGAGAATTTATGTAGAGAAGAAAACAAGTGTCATATGTACAATCTGTAACATCTGAAACGTTGCACCAAACTCATTCACATTACTTGCCACATCATATGCCAAATAGGGCCAGGATATTTATTGATAACCAGCTTAATTGCTTATCACTCAGCAAAGTCAATTGAGCCACAATTTAATCTTTTAATTATCACTTAGGCACACCATCTTGACACAAAATATTCACAATACATACCTAACTAATCACATTGCATACAAAGGTAGTAATTTAGAGTTTTGCCACGTATTTCATTACTGTGTATTTGCCAAGATATTAGTTGTTATTCGGGTGTTGTCACCTGTCACTCAGTGAAAACGCTTGGCTGGCATTATACAGCATCATTGATCTTACCTAGTGTGAAGGAGCTGACATAGCTCACAGCTTCTTCAATCATTTCCTGAATGTAAAAACCTTGCCAAGTTGCTTTAGATGTCTAGGATATCAGGCTATAGCTGATAACTCTCTTTTGGAAAGCAAGGATATTAATTCCTACCAAGACATTAACAGCAAAAGAGGGAAGGATTTTCCCATTACAATAGCATACTTGGGATTTTCCAAGGATGAAAAAGTAAGAATACTTTAAAAGAGGAAGGGATATTCCAAAACAAGATGCTTTCTTGAAGAATATATTAGTGCTAACCTATTCTTCTTAATAAAAGGTGTAGAAATGAGCTTAGTCCTAAGGAATAACAAGGAAACATTTTATTTAAATAAGAATTAGCTCAAATTCTGCTTTTATGTACAAAATGAACCTTTTTATGTTTTGGATCTATCAAGAATGTACTCTAAACACTACTAATTTTTGTATAACTTCACCAAGTTTTCACAGTTTGCATTAGGGAATTCAGTGTTTTGGAGATCCAAACTGTTTGCTGTGTCTGGACATGGCTAAATGAGTTTCCAGACCTTGTACTACATATTTTTTGAAAACTAAATTGCTTTATCTTAACCTCAAAAGCTGTCACACTTGACCTTTTATATTTTTATAGTACATATGCATTCGTTTTACAACAATATGAAGTCAAGAAAACCTTTTGTCAAAATAATTTTGAAAACAACTCAGCTGAAATAAGAGTAGGAGTATAAAAGTTCAATTTTCAAATACTGTTTAAAAATTGTTGAAAACAATTGATTTTATGATCTTCACCACTGTTGCAATGGTTTTTAATGTGTTCATTTGATATCTTAAATACAAAAACATTTTTAAATTTTCTTTTATAAGAAATAGATAAAGCAGGTTTTGATGTAAAAATATTCATTAAATGAAAGAAAGAAAAAGTATACAATAATGAACAAAAATCAAAATCTGAAGTTTATTGAAGAGTCATAAGATAAGAAAGTGACTGCAAAATTTAAGGATAATAGGAAGGCAACTATATATTTGTATGTAATACATTAACTTTATTTATATGCACATTTATATGTATATATGCAGATTATATGTATTTTTATTACATATATTTATCAATATATATGTACATAAATAGACATATATAGACACATATATGTCCATAAATTTATATTGCATTCTGTTTTTCCGTTTGTGTTTTCTTACTTTAAAAGTAAAAGGAATTAAAATAGTCTATGACATTAATAACATGAATGAAATGTCAGTATTAAAGGACAAAAGCTGTTTTGTTTTTTTTTTTCATAAACTTCACTGTTCTGTAAATAGGAAAAATATTGATATAAAATAGACTTATACCAATGACAATGATGAAATAATTTATATCCTAACAGTATCTAAGGGACATTTTAACAGCAGCTTCTAACAGTATTTCCAAAACCAGCGATTTCTTTAACCCACCTGAAAGGATTCTGAAAATGCTGTCTGAGGAGCACACTGACTCATTGACACTGATTTTTGGTTAGTGTTATAACACTGGGGAAATCATAGAATAGGAAGAAAGCTAATGTTAGGTTAACACTTTAAAAAAGAAACAGGATAACCTGTGTCTGCCAATAAGATATCAGCCCTGGGCAAACCATAAACTACATTATATATTATTTAATTAGTAAAGAATTAAAGCCATATAATTTATTCCACTGAATATTGGCAACTAATTTTCTGTCTTTCTTTGATAAGGTTACAAATGTGGTATTCAAAATGTCATACATTTTGGATTCCGTAAGGAATCTCACTCATTGCCAAGCAAATATGATCACTATGATCTTATCACCATGTGACATATTAAATACATTAAGAATTAGCCAACACATAGATCTTGGCTTGATGTCATTTGGCACTGATAATCGGAGGGAAATGCAGGAAGGGTGGGATTTCACATGGCTTGGTACTAGTGTGACTGTCTCAGGAAGTTCTGTTCATTCCCTAATCTAAAAAGCATTCTGATATGCTGGAGAGTCAGTCTACATATATGAGGAATCAAAGTGGCACCACACATTAAGAGACCCATATTGCTCTGATTTTATCAAAGAAAACTACAGAGAGAACAGACCAAAACCTTTTTTTTTTTTTTTTTTTTTTTCCTAGGGGAATACTCTCATTCAGACAGTAAATGATTCTTGAAAGTCCTATTTAGGAGGTTATAATAACATATTGCTAAATCAGGGATAGCATAGCATCAATAACAACTACTGTTATTATACATATAATGCAATTGGGCATAAAAATTTAATTCCGAAAAGACGAACGGTTTAAATGTCTATGGTGATAACTGTAGGAGATCATTTTCATACAGAACAATTTCACATTTGCTGTGCATTCAGTTACAAAGAACAAAATTCAGACAAGAGAAAGGAGAATTAATTTCCAACATAACCAGGAAAGCGAGAGAGAATATTTGAGGAGATGTTGTGAAAGATGAGAGCCAGAATTCATGGACCAGATTGTCAAAAAATTCCAGCTTCCCTAGTGAAGAGTGGCCATAAGCCTAAGGAACTATTTAAACCAGCTTTATGTGTTCTTTGAGTTGTGCCTTTTGTGCAAAACAGCCACAGGAGATGTAGCAGCTGCATGGCTGAATTTGGCCCTGTGGAACTGTAAGTTCTTTAGTCTTTATTGTAGGAGTTATCAGAGACATAAGTAGTGACAAAGACTACCTCAGTGTATGCCTACATATTACTGATATTTATCTTCCAAATGACCTTATGTAATTGTTTTCTACCCATGTATATCCTACAGAAATGACAATGAGTTCTTTTGGAAACCACCGAGTTCTGGAAACCAATGAGTTCTTTTGGAAACAACTCCCCTTATGCAACCAGACCTCTGAAATCAAAACCTCTTTTTGTAGGGCAGTCCTTGCCCACCAACAGTCCTAGTGTCTTCCTCCTATTACACTTCCAGAATGTGCATGAAAATTATTTTTCTTCTCTGAGTTTTGAGAAAAAGGTTAGAGATATACCTATCACTGAGTAGGTGAAATAGAAGTTTTCTCAAATACAGCCAATATCTCATGTGAAATAAAGATGCTTCAATGGAATAATATTAATCTACACCAGGCGAAGGCCCAACTCAGAGCACTGGAGGAGGCACAAAGAGTGAGACTGGGATGCAAAAATAGATGTCCAGTGACACAAGTTCTCCTGATTAGCCTCCAGCTATGGCTCCAGAAGGGTGTAACTCATTTACGCCCTGCTGTATCAGCCATCACCATGCAAAAGTCTAGGATGTCATCAGACATATGAAAATAATATCATATGCTAGATAACAGATATATATTACCCTAGAAACATGATGGGTTTTGTCTTCCAGGACATCTTGACCTGATTCTGAATGTAATTTGATAAACTGGCTGGGGCTGTATCATCTGTAAGCTTTTCATTAAGTTATTCTGACAGATGCTGGGAAAGAAAGGGATGTCATACAAGGCCCTAATAGGTCACAAATATCTTGCAGAACGACTGTCTCTCTATATGTACTGGTAAGCTGTAAAATATGAAGCATTCTTGTGGACGGAAGAATACAATTAGTACCAAAATGCTAGATATGCTATTCTCCTGAAGTGAAAAGCTCTTTAAGCTTTCACTGTGGGCATTGGTGTCTTTTATGATTTTATAATACTTTCTCATTTTACTGTACTTTTCACAAGAGCTATTGATGGTTAAATGTCTATTAAGTATATGTTTGATATGACTAAACTATGAAAATTGACTTTTTAATGAGGTTTGAAAATGCAATCCAAAGAGCAAATTTCTAGACAATAGCTGCTGCTATAGAAAAAAAAAAAAAAAAAGGAAAAAAAAATACCCCTCATTAAGACTCTTAACTCCTTCACTACTTTTCTTTATTTATACTTTAAGGATAAGTAGCCCATAGACAGCAAGACGTACTGGAGGAACTACAGTGTTTTGGCTAGCTGTAATCTCTGTCATTTAACAGGTCTGCTCCATAATGGGAAAACAGCATTCTCTTGCATGCCAGCTTTTTAATGGAATGATGTGCCAGAAATGTGGAGTAATAGAAGAGATGTTTTGCTCCACTCTGACCTTTTATAGTGTCAGTGGTGCGGTTAAACCAAATGAAAGCTCGCAGTCGTAATAGCATAGCATCAGAGTGGAAATTCTTGCCAAATAGTATCTAATTATCTGCTGAATGTATTTCTGTATAAAAACGTGTCAAAACCTCACAATTGATGGGTTTCTCAGCATAGGAAAAGTAAAGCTGATAGGGAAAACAATTGTAAATCTTCAAAGAATATTCCTTGGAAGCGGGATACAGGAAAATCAGGGCAGCTGGGTAACTTCATAACCAAAGCCTTTTGCTTCTGTGTATGCTAGAAAAATATTTCATGTTCAGCTGAAAGCAACTGAATGAAAGAACAATCTTTTTTTCTAAAAATCATGTGTTGATTTGGAAACACTAAACAAAACTTAAGATTCAAAACACACTAAAAAGTCCACTGTTGTTCCAATGGCTTCATTTCCCCCCTGAAATTGATGCTTTGATTGTATCATTAAATATTTAATAATTTCTGATTAAAACATTTCCACGTTTATTATTCTATTATGAAATAAGAATGAACATGAAAGTAAAACGTAAGGCAGGAATTACTTTCTGGAAAAAAATGAAAAAAATTATCATTTACCTCTGATACCATCCTTTCATTTCAGAGTGACTTGTCTGCTATTGCCAAGATTAGTTTTGTCTACTTTGCCTAAACCATCCCCAGTGCCCAATTGTATTCTATTTCAGGCAATATTTTGCATTATTGCAAGAAATAACATTTAAAAAAAAAAAAAAAAAAAGATTTATTCTGCTGGTGTATTCAATTATTCCTGGCTGAAATGTTTCCATTAAAATTATGGGAAAATAACAGCAGGAGCAGTTAGCAAAAATTTAGTCTAAGGACATGTTCTGAACTCAGACAATAGCACTATCTGCTGCCACTTGTCGCATTTGAAATGCTATGTTGAATATGACATCATATGTTTCTCCCCCTCTTTCCCCCATTGACTGTCAAATCAGAAAGGAAATTAGAACAAATAGAAATAGATGCATTAGAATTATTTATTTGCTCTCTGGCAGCACCTACAACCTTCATTGGTAGCTCAACCATACTAAGATCCCACAACCTGTGTCCATAATAGTTTACAATCTATGCATCTAGAACCAGCAGACACAAAAACAAATCACTTACTTATATTTAAAGTTTTCTGAGAAACCAAAAAATCTCAGGTTTGCTAAATTTCCAAGTTCAGGTTTTCTCTCAAGATGTGTCAAGGTGACAGATAGGAATCGTTTGCAGAAGACTGAAAATCACTTTTTTTTCACATGCAAGAAGACAGTGCAAGGGGTTTTGCTCTGAACTGTTCTTTTCTTCTGAACAGATTTCTCTGTCTAAGATTTCTCTGAATCTGTTCTGCATCGTCGAAAATAATTAAGTAGTTATTAATACAGAGATAAACAGTGAGACAAATATTAGGACACTTGTTCAGATGGATAAACATCTGATATAGGTTTTGCCTCAAATAACCGTACGGAACCAAAAGATAATTATCCACTCTACAATACTTATTTTTGGTTAAACTATCAGTACAGACTCTATCTGAAGATGGCTCATGTTGCCTTAAATATCTGTCTTAAAATGGGATGTCACAATCTCTGAGGGGTCTGTTTCTTTCCACTAATGGTGGGAGTTTTGTTAACTACAATTCAGACATTAGCTTCAGATATCTGAGTTAATTGGAATGAAATCTACCTAAAGATATGTGTCTCCAATGTAAGCTGTCTTTATTAACAGCAAATCAAAGACTGTCATTCTGAGAATTTCTCATTCCTGAATATTTTTTCCAGGAGAATACTCCACCACAGAGCAGGAGATGTGGTTTGAGACACTTCCCAGATAAGACTAATATCCTTGCTGGTGTAAAAATCTCTCATTTGAGTAAATGATGAAAGCCTCCCTCTCAACCAATTTGTGTAACATGTCCCACCACACCTCTTCCTCTCTCTCCTTTCTTTTACTTACAGATAAGCTTGGAATCTTTTGTGCAAATAAATGCTAAATCTCTTTTTTTTGTTTGGTTTTTTTTTGTTTTTGCTTTAATTCTCATGAAGAGAACAGTAAATTCATATTAAAATCAAACTGTGATGGGAGTGTGTATGTGTTTGTGTTCCACCAATTTTCTGTTCAGCTGCCATACTGAACGCTTGATATGACATGATGAGAGAGTTCTACTCTAAGTTCAGAAATGTAGCCTTCCTTTCCTTTTTCTAGTTTTCTTCTCCTTTAGTTTTTATAGATACAATACAAAGGTGGAAGGGTAGGATAACATGTAATCCAGGTAAGGTCTCAATGTTAGAGACTGTAATATGAGTGCATGAGCTGCAACTCATATTTAGGTTGCTCTTAATATATCATAGGCCTCTAATGGCTCTAAAGACAAAACTGTGTCAACCCTGTTGGATTTTTTTTTCTTAAACCTCTTCTTAAACCTTTTTTTTTCTAAACAATTATCTGCAGTTCATTAAATTAAATTATAGTCTCCATACTATGGGAAATTATGTCGTGCCTCCATGTGTATAAGATTTTTCATGTCTATCCTAAATGATAACATTACCATGAAAATGCAAGCTCAACAATGAAGAAATTTTACAAACATACTGTCCAGTGATCTAAATAATAAAGAAATCACCTAGCATAGCCCCAAATCTGCAAAGATTTTAAGCAGTCTTTAGCACCTGGGGACACCATTCAGATATTTAATTTTGAATTCACTTTAGTTATGGCCTATGTTATTACAGTATTGCATATTCTTTCAGGTTAAAAAAACCCAAAAACATTTATAGCCTTAGGTCATTTGAATATTTTAGAGTCAGAAGAGTGACATTAAGCTTTCCTTGTGATACTCCCTATTTCTTTCTTCACAGTGACTTGTATAACAAATTTCAAAGTCAAACACAAACATAAATATGAAAATCACATTCGAGTCTCCCCTTGATTTTAAACCTACAATCGAGTTGTTGATGATAAATAAGGTAGAACAGAATTCAATTCTTCTGTTTCCTTCTGTCAATTAAGGAAACTCTTTTTAAAAATATCCAAGGTATAATGATGACTAAGAATGTTGCTTTTTTAAGATCATTTTCTCTATTAAAGGTTCTAAAATATAACCCGATCCTTTACCATACAAAGTCGTAATCAATGCCCTGTCATTTAATAAATGTTATAATAAATAGCATTAATATATTAAAATCAATAAATATATTCATGGACAATATCTTATGAATTCTCAGATAGAAGCAACATAGAAGTAGACAGATCAATAACATGACTGAAATTTTTTTATCTAACTTTAGATCTCTAAAATAATCTAGGTAAATCATGTACATCCCCTACAGTCAGTGAAGACAAGGGGTATGTATGTTAGAGAAAAATTAATACCACATGTTATAGGCATCTTCTATAGGGTGAGAGACAAAGAATCACCTCTTTCTGTATATTATTTTGGACTGTTAACTGAAGGAATCCTAGATAGCTAGCTTAAACTCCAGAGCAACGTTTTTGATGGTTGCAATTTGGACAGATGAGCTGGCACCCTCTGACTGCGGGACTGCCTAGGCTATGGTGCACAAGTAGTATTGAGTGATATTTTCAAGCTAATAAACTCTGCTGTATGCAGCTAAAGTCTTGCTACACTGTGTGAATATATTTGCTCAGGTCAACAGTGCTCAGGTCAGGTGCTTCACTGATCAGTGCAGTCATGCCCGAGCATGTCCTAGGAGGGGACATTAGTACAGAGAGTACAGTAATTTGATTAGGTAGACCTGAATAAGTGTGAGAAGAGCATTAAAAAAAAAAAAAAAAAAAAAGAAAACACCCCCTGCCCGCCCCCCAAGAAAAAACAACAAACATAAAAATACCCAAAACAAACACAATAGTGTTTCTGATTGCTGGAAGAAATAAATTCTACAGATATTTTCCAACCTGCTTGAAAACTATTGCTTTATTTCATTTCAATCAGAGAGTGTTAAACAAATAAACCTTTTGATTTAATCTTTTCAAAATGGTGTTCTTATATGAATCCTAGATGTTTTGTATTATAAAATGAATCCTGACAATATTTCTGTGATGTACAGAAATCCTGGCTTAACAATAACACAATTAGAATAGAGAGGAAACAGACCTGAGCAAATGCTATATATAAAGCTATAGAATAATCTGACAATGGTTAGATGTCTCATTAACTAAGTTAATTGCCTTTCAGTGGTCGTTATGCTGCTCTGGATAGAAAACAAATTCCTCTTTATACTTAGTAGGCAATACTTTTGACAGCTAAACTTTCATTGCAATCAATGCTCCTTGTTTCCTTCCTTCCTTCCTTCCTTCTTTCCCTATTTAACCCTGTTTGGAACTCAGTTTTCTCCTAAAGTCTTTGCAAACAAGTAGTCTTCAGCTATTTTCTTATTCCTGTATAATTTGTCCTAACACTTTTACAATCCAATCTCAATGATTTCTGGGAAAACAAAACAAAATAAACCTCGTCTTTCTCTCTTACCTAAAAATAAGGCCAAGATGAGGTATAAAGCATGGAGTGAGAGGAGGTGGTATTTTATAATGGAAAGAGAAATCAATTAGCACTATACAAATCTTATTAGACTAAGTTCAACTATACTAAAAGTTTTTGTTGGGATGATGTACAAAGGATTTAGAAGATTAGCACAAATGAAATAAATCACAACAGGTTTTGGACAAAGTGTACCCACAAAGCCAGCTGAGCAGCTTGATGACTCCTGAACAACTACAAAATATATACAATAATGAGAAACAGACACTTTATTTACCATGAGTGAATAAAGGTTTTTATCTATCTTAATCTAGATAACTATCTAATTTAAACTGTCCAAAGTTGCTATGGGTATAGGAGATAAGATGGGGTGTAGAAAGTGAGCTGCCAAGTCATCTTGAAAAAGAATCCCATCCCTGAAGACAATTTTGTTCCTTGTTAACATTTGTACAATAGCATTACCCCAAAAGACTATGGATATGTACAGGTGGGGTACATCTAGCTTCCATTACGTAGTGTAGCAATAGGCACACTTTATTTGGCTAAACACTACACACTTAGTAACTGCTGTGAGCACATGACAGCAAATGCATATAGAGTTTAGTCTGTCCTTTTGATTAAAAGAGCAGAAGACACTATCTGACTAATGCATGCAACAATTACTTTTTCCAAGCTCAATTAAAATTGGAGTTGTATACTTCTTTTTCTTTAGGTAGCCTAAAGGGTGATACTATTGTAAGCAACAGCTATGAATCTTAACTACAGAGAACAGCCTCTTTGACTTCATTTTAAACAAGAACACAACACTGTTCATCAAGTTGCAACATGGGATACATTCCCACATAAAGCAGTTCTATCTATCAGTTCCCATTCAATTTGAAAACAACACAGATAATGGGTCCTTCAAGATGTTTGCCAGGTCCTCAGAGCCAATATTCTCACAAATATAACAGATCACGACATATAATTTATGCAGGAAATGAGCCGAGTTATGATTTTGTTAATTCAAGACCATCAGGGGAGTAAGTTTACCCACAGAAATAATCCTAAATATAATTAATGGATATAACCATAAATGGTATTAATGTGAAGCTGTTTTCTAAGTGTTAAGTGGTTGTTATGGGGATAGCATATTAAACTAAAAATTACTATGAAAGTTACTCAATATTAATTCTAAATTTGAAAAACTATCAAGAGTTAGGAAATGAAGATTTTAAAAAAATTATTCACCTGTATGTGTTTCATGTGTAAAATTAATTGCTGTATTAAATTAACAGAATGACATTAACATTAAGAGACCATTAGTATCATTTATAATTATTCATTATCTTTAAGTTGAATCATATGTCATTTCCTTGACATACTGTATTTATTATTAAAAAGGCTTGCTTTTCAAAACTCTAATTATGGGTATAGAGCATATGGAAGATGTAATATACATAGTAAGGAAACATAAAGACAGTCTTAAGTAATTTTTCTGTAAAGAATGTAATATTTTATGTAGAAACTTAATCCATTTGGGATGAAACCTGAGAGAGACATTAAGTTAGAATAGCATATAGTGATGCAAAATATAAAAAAAAAAAAAAAAAAAAAAAGGAAAAGCAGCGGCATCAAGGCAATCACTCACTGTTTTCCTTAATAGTCCAGATGTTACAACACACATTTTTCATTACATTCTTTAAACTAGGGTGTGGCAAATAACTCCAAAGTGCTATTAGGTGTATAGCTTAGTTTCAAGAGCTCAATCTTTGATTTTTCAATGATTTAAATATTTTCATCATTCTTATGAAGATATTTGCTTCCTTTTGGGATCCTACACATAGAATGTGCAAGCATTCTGAGGTGTATCTTGATTCTGGATTATTGGTTTATACACACATACGAATATAATTTAGCATTTATTCCAGCACAGATTACCACTAATACAAACTAGAGTTTGTGGAACCATCCGTTTAATCTTTACTCAAGTGCTCTGTGACAGATGGATTTGCTGCATGGTCCCAGTTCTCTCCTGACATACCCCTAAGTGGCAATTAGTCTATGACTTACATAGCCTCAGCTGTTCTGCACTGACAATGATAAACAATAATAAAAGCTCTACTGGCTTCAGTGGAGCCACACCAGCTGAAACTCTGATGTCGTGTTCCCAAACAATTAATATAGTGATAGCTACTGACAAAAGCAAAACCATACATTTCAAAATTATCTTAAGGTTTTTAGGGAAAAATACAATGAAATAAATAAAAAAAAAAAAAAAGTAGGCACTCAAACAACATCACCAATTTCTTCGTGTTTATACATCTGCAAACAGGTTCAATGTGTTTAGGAGACTGAGGTGAAGTATTTTCTCCTCCTCCACTTAACGTTTAAGTCCTGTCACCCACCTGGAGACAACTATGACCATGTCAGAACCAGAATTCCAGAAAACAGCATCAGACCCTAGCCAAGGACTTACACACACACCTTGAAAAGAATGGCAAGACCTATTTCTTGAGCCATTGCACATTCTGCTGTCTCAAGTCTTTTGCCTTAAATCTACTCTTTTCACATGTTTCTCTGTCAGAGTTAGGCATTATTCTTTGATTATTAGGCACTAATACTATTTAGTATTTACAGGAGTGCACAAAGCTTAAGAAAATTTCCAAAACCAAAAAATTAACTGTCTCTTTCCCAAAATATACAAGTATACCCACAGAGTTCAGCTTTGTATTGAGGGTTGCTTGAAAATCATCCTTTTTCTTATAAGCCTGCTGCTAGTTATGAAAAATGGACCTCAGAACAGCATCTATTATTCAGTTTTTCAATTAAAAAAAAATCCATGGACATCAGTTATTTGGCATAGCTCTTCATCCCTTTCTCAGTAAAGTCACAAATACTGCAAATATAAGGGCTGCAGTTGCCGCAATTAATTTCTTTTGATTTCAGAGCATTCAAGAAATAGATTATGCTATGCCTGGCTCACCTTTGATGATCTTGTTAAGTTAAAAAAAAAAAAAAAACAAAAAACAAAAATCATTATTTTAAGATAGGAAAAGACTAGGCATTGCATCACCTAAGGTGAACCTGCACCCAAAAAAGAATGATACCCTAATGAGCTGCAGTCAGCTTTTGACAGTAGTGGAAAGACAGTGATAACTCATCATATTGCAGTTTAGCTTCTCAGCTTCCTCTTTCTCCATGTCCTCACCCTCTCGTTCTTCAGCAACTACTGGAAATTAAGATATTTATCTAACCTCCTCTTTTACAGATGTTCTGCATCTGTTGTCTCCCCACTTTAACCCTAAAGGTGGGCACTCTTTTTACTACCCATGTAGCCTCATATGTTCTATGTGTCTGGGAAACAGAAACCAGCTATTCCACAAGATCTCTGTCCTGAAATAGCTGGTGTGTTTCTGGTACCCAGAACCGTGCCTCTGAGACAATTCAGTATCTCTCTGCTAGAAATCTCTTCTGTCCTTACTTGGAGTCTCCTCATTTGGCAGGACAAAAGTACCACCATTAATTTGGAATAGCAAGCAACACCCATTCAACAAAATCAATATGTATGCCCCATCACATACAAAGTCCTATTTCCAGCTAATCCCAAGGGCAGGAACAATGTTTGCTTGTTTTTTCCTTGCCTTTTTCTCTCTAGCTGAAACATCTGTCCTTAAATTCATTCCTTTTCAAATTATACTGTGCAATACAAGTTAAAAATAGCAAAATGTTAACTCAAGTAAGAAGAATTAAAACCCATAAAAATGAATCTTGGATGCTTTCCTTTAGATACCTGGAGGTTTTGAGATGAAATTGCACCCCTACTCCAACACATAATTTTTGAACTATCTTGAAATATTTGGATCAATGACTTAAAAAGCTTTCTTTTTTTTCCTTACTTGTACAATTTCCCCTCCTTTATTGTGACTGACTCTTCTCTGAAGTACCTCTAGGCATTAAGTAAGCCAAGTGCAGTTGGTGAATAGGAATGGAGTCATTGACTGGAGTCAATTGCCTGCACACAATTATCATCTAAATTACTTTGTAAAAATATTTTACGTGCTTTCTGCTTAAAAGCACAGTTACTTCTTTATTTGTGACCTTTCTTCTATTACTTTGAATATCCTTTCAGATGATTGACAATAGGTTTTTCAGCTATTGATTTTGTTCACAGTCAACTTGGCCATTTAATATTTCTATTTTCTCACTCACTTGGATTCTGAACAAACAAGATTTCTAACGACCTCCCAACTCATTAACCCAAAACCCTTTCTTAGGGATAAACCATCTCACACAATCCAGCTTCCAAATCTTTAGAAAGAAATGGAATCAGACTGGTTTCTTTTATGTAATAATAGCGATAATATTAACAATAATAACAATTATTTGTTCTAGGGTGTCACTGATGAGATGACTGTAGACATATTCTGATTTTCCTGCTAACTATATCATTTGACAGTCCATCCCATTTCATTCTTATTCTAACATTGTCCTGTAGACTAGTTGTTATTTTCCTCATTTTTATCTCCATATACTTACAGATAAGTTTTGTGTTTACCCATCAAATTTTGCTTGACCAAAAATCAAGTTTTTTTCCAGATATGACATACTGTTCATTCCTCCCATACTTTAGTAGTATTTCTTTATAGATGCTCAGTTTTTCTTGCTGGAAACATGCACAGTTTTGTGGCCTGGGTCTTATTACTGCCTTTTATTGGATTTTTTTTTTTTTTTTTTTAAATATACTGACAATGGAGTCATAACAAGTATCTAGAGACAGCTAACTTTTCTCCCCTCAGTAGAATAGCTTTTGTGGTATTTCTCCAAACTAATCTTTGACACCTTTAGTTTTACTGATATCTTTGCTTTGTTTGTATAAACTTTTGGTGATCTTATTAATAGAGTGACATTTCTCACTATTTTTGCTTTTATTTCTGTCTCTCCAAAGAGATGATGCATTTCAAATATGTTCCAGTCCTGACTGTTGTTCTTCTAGGTTTCAGCTGCCACTCCACTATCCCTTTACAGAGTATGTATTAATATTGCAAGTTCTTCGGTTCAGTTTTCTGACCTTCTTATATTAACACAGAGCTGATAACTTCTTGCTAACCACCTTCTCTACCTTATTATCGTTCCTGAGGATCTCAGCAACTTCTACTAGACTGATCTTGAAATGTTGTGCAGGAGTCTGTTTGCTCCTCAGGACTTGATCCCAAGACATGTGGTTGATTCCAGTCATGCACCACTGCTGCTGTCTTCCAAGCAACTGGGCCAACTGCTTTTGCTTGACCCATTAATGGAATGGTCCATTACCTGTTATGCTATCGTTCTTCCTTCTCAGACTCCAGTACCTGAATATCTGACGTTCATCTTCCTGTTATCTCAAGAGTTGGCTGCTCTGTTCTTATTAATAATCTCCCTTCATTTTTTTCTTCTCCCCCATCTTTTCCTTTGAACTAGTGTGAATGAAAATAACCTTACAAAGTCTCTATGTAAGAAACTCTCAAATCAATAAGAATTCTACAGGAATAGAGAATTACTTAATCATCTAAATGTTATTTGGATGATGTTAAAAAGCAGGAGAAGCTCACAACATTAATTTTAATCAGTTGTTTAATAATTCTTCAAAACAGTGCCTCTTATATAAAACTTGTTTGCACAAATCTCCTTGGTGTTTGGACACAGCATATATCCGAATAGAACTGAACTTGTATTTAAAATTTAACAAATGCAATAGATGTCTCTCGGGGAGGAGCAGCTGGACCTCTGCATGGAAAAGCTGAGAGTCCTTATTGCCTGAACTAAATGACCTAGCTTTCCTAGCTCAAAGGCTAGATTAGATTAAAAAATGATTTGTAGTACAGTCACTATGGAGGGACTGAAAACCCCACTAATTGTGGGCTACGTGCATATTCACATAATGTTTTCCTTTATTATTTATCCTTGGTTACTGCCTGGTCTGAGCAGGCTGGTCTGAGTATGGCTTCAAAAATCTGTTTAATTTTCACTCCTGAAAGATCATTCATTTCGACCTTCTTCCTAAGCTGTTTGGAGGAATCTGCACTTAACTTTCTACCTTAGACACAGCTCCAAACCAAATTCACTGATCCCAAAATCAGTTTTATGGAGAAACACACTGAGGAGAGGAGTCAGAAAGGAGAAGTGCCTAGTAGGGCATCCTCCAGCCATTACATTCATGCATACACTCACTTGAGGAAAATGCCTGGAGCAGAAAATTGCACAATATAGATTTATAAAGCTCCTGTGTGTAGCAGTAAATAGGCAGGATTTAAATTTAAAACTGATAAAAGGATATACTTTGTTGCACATGCATAATTAAACTAGAGAGCTCCTTGCCACAAAAATATCACTGAGGCCTTAAAGATTAGCAGAATTTTAAAAAGGATTAAACATTTATACGGATAATGAGAGCATTCACATTTGCATGGAATTAGATTTATTTCTTTAAGAAAAAGAAAAAGTAACAAACTATTTTATTTCGGGACATAAAGCAACAGGTAGCCATTGGGAACAGGAAGAAATTTCCCCTCCCAGGAAAGTTATTGCATAATTGTTCATTTCAACTTCTTTATGAGCATGTGGTTCTGGTCACTGATAGCAGCAAGATGCTGGACTACACACAAATATTGCTCGATCAAGAATAGCAATTACGAGGCTCCTATTGACCTATGTTAATGACTGCACAGTTACTACAGTGGAAAAATAAATGTTTTGCCATTCAAATTTGTTCATGAGGAGATGAAGGTGGCACGCAGACATAGAAATGTTTTATAAGGAATTTCTGCTTCTTTTGAAGCAAGGAATGCTTCTGGATAGATGTTTCAGGGAGTATTTAATGAGTGAGTGGCATGGAAGTAAAATTATTGGCATGAACAAGTTAATGACCAACTAAGTACAAAAACAAAACTAAATTACTTGCATTGGTACCTAATTTAAAACTGTGATTGTAATCCAGGTAATGGAGCTCTGCTGGAAGTGTTCTTAGCACTCCCCTAACAAAAAAGTCATTACTGACTGGCCTGCTGCTTCATATAATTGCTGTGATAAGCCACTGCAAATATAATTGGCTTTAGCTGAAAAATATTTCATCATAAAGCAAGAACAACAGTTGTACTTTGATTTATTTTTTTATAGCAACTTAAGGAAGATCATTAACACATTTAGTTTCCAGACATTTTACTAAGCCAGAAAGTGTAATGAAATGCAGAAAAGATCTTTAAGAAACAATACACTTTTCCTTGAATTGTGTTCCTTTGAACACTGAAATGATTTAAATAAGCACATTTAGTCTGTTAAAGCCAAAAGGGACTTCAGATTAATTTCTGTTCTCTTTTTGCAAGTTTTGCTATTATAGTACAGTCTGAGAAGCTTGCTAGTCTTAAACAGACCCTGATGAATTGTGTATATTTCCTGTGCTTTCATAGATGTTCAGTATCATGCTCTGTTCTCTTGCATGCTTAGCTCAAACAAGAATTTACAGTAGTAATAGATAAATATCTTAAAAATACTGTGTGACTATTAAATGAAAAAACATAAAAAACCCAAATTTTATTTTCTTGATTAAGACCCCCAATTCCCATTCTTCCAATGTGCTTGTTCTAATGAATTAGTTTATCAATCAGGAGAGCTTTCCTAGAAACATTCATTTTTAATTGAGTATTAAGCATATTCATCACAAGCTTATTTTATAAAATGTGTACAATAGAAACCTAATTATAAAGAACTACAGTCAGCCAGTCATGAAATAAAACATGAAATCATATAACACGTGACTTGTGTGTCCAATCAAACTTAATCAAAGACATTTAAAAGATCAGTACTGGTTACCACAATCAGCAATTTAGCTAGACACTTTTGTGTATCCCTGTTCCTCTACTGGCATATTCAAATACAGATACTGCATATATTCCTTGCCATTCCAACAGAAAATTGTATAGACTGGTTTGCATATTTGGATCTCAGAGCCTCAAAATTTCAACTAAATAAATAAATAAGTAAAGGCATAAATAACTAAACAAAACAACCAACCATATGTGGGTTTGGGTGGGGGGAATCCTGAAAAAATGTACTTTTCAGTAACTGGCACTCATTATATTTGCCTTCATTAACCTGGCTTAGGTTTAATTGTTCATAGGAACAAATCTACAACATAAATTGAAGTGAGTAAAATTGATAAATTACAATTTATGAAAGAGACATATAACGATGTTTTGTGTAGGCTGGTTGACACATTTGTGGCAAATCTTCATGCATTTTGACAGGGAAATTGCTGTATTTTTATTAATTTTAAAAATATTTTTCTATTGTTTTATTTATTTCAGTAAAATACTTTTAAAAGTCATTTTTCCCAAGCATTCTTTAACAACACTCATATTATTTTGAAGCAAATATTCAAAAATCTTAGAAGTGTTTTTGTAGATTATATGTGTCAATGTCTGCTAAGGCTTTTGATAAAACTTTATAGAATTTTTTACTAGGAGCTCATAAAATTCTTCATAATAACCCGAAAGGTACACATCTGGCCTAGTAGTTCAGCCCAGTCTTGCAAACTCTTTGGAGCATGCTGACCTTTGAGTATGAACAAAGTTGCACTGACACTAATGGATTTTGGATCAAACCATAATAAGAGCAACCATCCAAAGTAGCACCTCTTATCACCAGAGAACTGCATCTGTTCACTTCCTATATCATTAGCGCAAAGAGCCAACCATTCATAAAGGTTACAATGTCATTGTGAAGAAATTCAGGAGTTGCTGATACTGCTTTATAATCAGTGTGTCTTTGGAAATATTAAATCATCCACTGAGTTAAAAAGTGTCTGATCTTGTGCTTCATCTCCTGTATAATATGATAGTACTAGTTGATATTTATGTTCTTTTTTTGAACAGAGAAAGAGAAGAAGATAGGGAATAAACCTGATTATTTTAAGTCAAAAATATTGAAGTTGGTCTCCTTTACTAAGAAGTAAAGATACAGTGGAGGAAAACATATCCTAGTCTCATTGGAAAGAATATAGGAATATTTATTGTTAGAACATCTGTGTTTGAAATGTCAACTTTGTCTTACTATGGATTTGATTTCCTTAAAAACAAAAACATTTTAATAATGCAAGCAATAGCTTTTCCACTGAACTATTATACTGGGTCTGCCTGGAGTGGAGTCAATTTTCTTCACAGCACCCCATGTGATGCTGTGTCTTGGATTTGTGACTAAAACAGTGTTGATAACACACCAGTGATTTGGCTGTTGCTGGGCAGTGCTTGCACAGTGTCCTGGTGTGTCGGGTTGACCTTGGGGGGCTGCCAGGTGCCCACCAAACTGCTCTATCACTTCCCCTCCATTAAAAACACAGGGAAGAAAAATACAACAAAAAGTTCGTGGGTTGCAATAAGGACAGGGGGATCACTTATGAGTTACCATCATGGGCAAAACAGACTCGACTTAGGGAAATTAGTTTAATTTCTTACCGATCAAATCAGAGTACGATAATGAGAAATAAACACTAAATCTTAAACCACCCTCCCCCCACCCCTCCCTTTTTCCCAGGCTCAACCTCACTCCTGATTTTCTCTACATCCTCCCACTCGAGTGGCACAGGGGGATGGGGAACGGGGCTTCTGGTCAGTTCATTATGCATTGTCTCTGCCGCTGCTTCCTGCTTGCACTCTTCCCCTGCTCCAGTGTGGGGTCTCACCCACAGGAGACAGTCCTTCCCAAACTTCTCCAATGTCGGTCCTTCCCATGGGCTGCAGTTCTTCATGAGCTGCTGCAGCATGGGTCCTTTCCACAGGGTGCAGTCCTTCAGGAACAGACTGCTCCAGTGTAGGTCCCCCATGGGGTCATAGAATCATAGAATCATAGCATTGTTTTGGTTAGAAAAGACCTTTAAGATCATCAAGGCCAAGCGTTAACCTAGCACTGCCAAGTCCACCACTAAACCATGTCCCTAAGCACCACATCTACACGTCTTTTAAATACCCCCAGGGATGGGGACTCTACCACTTCCCTGGGCAGCCTGTCTCAGTGCCTGACTACCCTTTCAGTGAAAAAATTTTTCCTAATAACCTGGCCTGGTGCAACTTGAGGCTGTTTCTCTCACTGTTCTTGTCCCATCGCTTGTTACTTGGGAGAAGAGACCGACCCCCACCTCTTTACAACCTCCTTTCAGGTAGTTGTAGAGAGCAATAAGGTTTCCCCTCTGCCTCCTCTTCTCCAGACTAAACAACCCTGGCAGGGTCACAAGTCCCGCCAGAAAACCTGCTCTTGCATGAGCTCCTCTCCATGGGCTGAAGTCCCTGCCAGGAGCCTGCTGCAGAGTGGGCTCTCCACGGGGTGTAGCTTCCTTCAGGAACATCCACCTGCTCTGGTGTGGAGTCCTCCATGGGCTGCAGGTGGATATCTACTCCACTGTGGACCTCCATGGGTTGCAGGGGGACAACCTGAGTCACCATGGTCTTCACCACAGGCTGCAGGAGAGTCTCTGCTCCAGTATCTGGAACACCTCCTTCCCGTCCTTCTTCACTGACCTTGGTGTCTGCAGAGTTGTTCCTCTCACTTATTCTCACTGCTCTCTACCAGCTGGTTTTTTGTGGCAATTTTTACCCCTTCTTAAATATATTTTCTCAGTGGTGCCACCACCATCACTGATTGATTAGCTCAACTTTTGCCAGCGGTGGGTCAATCTTAGAGCTGACTGGAAGTGTCTCTGTCCAACATGCAGGCAGCTTCTGGCATCTGCTCACAGAAGCCACACCTGCAGCCCCCTCACTACCAAAACCTTGCCACAAAAACCTAATATACACGGCTTTTTCTTTTTCTCACTCTCCTCCTACAACAGGTAGGCTGGGGGTGGTCAAGAAACTGGGTGGGCACATAGCCAGGACAGCAGACCCACATTGGTCCATATCATATAAAGTCAAGTTCAGCAATAAAAAATGGGATAGACAAAGAAGAATGAGGGTTTTGTCTTCCATGGTGGCTGCGGGTCAGACACTGGCTGAGCATTGTTCTTCTTATGGGACGTGGTGAATGATTCCCTTTGCATTATTGTTTTTTTCCTCTTTCTTTCACTTATTAAACTATCTCTATTTTGACCCATGAATTGTATCGCTCTTGCTCTTATTTAATTTCTCATCCCATTGTGGGAAAGGGTGCAGGGAAGGAGTGAGTGGCTGTGTGGGTGCTTAGCTGCTGGCCAGGGTCAACCCACCACAGCTATGTACTTGGTAAAGTCATAGTTATTGTATAAAGTCTTGTTGCATATAAACTTGCAGCCAGTTCTCAAGTGTAAATGAACTGAAATGGTCTGAAGTTGTCAAGGAGAACATGTTGCTGCTGGCATCTCAGTAGGCTGATACCTGATGGGTTACATGATGGCATCTACTATGCACATAGAGCTGGAAGAGCACCGCCTGATAGCATCCTGCATGAGAAGAAGAAAGACCTCATCAACCTGTGGTCTCAACTAACAGAACCGTCATGTTTAAGAAGTAGGTAGTGCAGTTTTCTAAAGTAACATTCAACATACATGATACGAACGGATAATCTCACTGTATTTCTCTGTTTTGAATTAGAATCACAGAATTCAGTTGTTCCTTAACCTATTCGCCTGACTCTGTGTAACATATTTAGACATAAAATTGTAACTTAAGAGGTAGTAACACAGCTGGAGTTTTAATCACTGCTGTGTGTTATCTATAAACAGCATCAGAAAGAAACTTCACCAAAAATCACTGTCACCCAACGGAGCCTAACCTTTAGTGTGTTGCTCAAGTTTTTAATGTAGATTGAACTACGGTGGTGTTTCTGTGTAATACTTCAATTATACAAATCCATCTAGAAATTTGCCTTCCCAGTTTGGTGTTTCATTTGGGTATGCAATGTGTTCACCCACACAAATCTGTGGTCTCTAGAAATTTTTTAATGGACATAAATTTTTTCTCCTAATGTTGCTGCCCACAAGAAGCTACTACTGCCCTTATGACAAGTCTCATTGACAAAAGAGGAAAAAAACCTGTCTATGCAAATTCTGTACAATGCAAGTGCTCTGTCATTTAGTATTGCTGTCCAGGTCCAGAGATATTTAGGAACTCATTGACCTCAATTCTTTGTTACAGTGTTTCTCAGTCCCTAGAGTGTTGTTTATCCTCTGCTTCATTAGAAATTAAAATAATTTAAGAATGTTTCTGACCTAGCTTTTCGAGGGTTTTATTGGGACAATGATGCATGAGGGAATTCCAGCAGAATGGAATAAGGAACAGGGATTCTAGGATGAGAATAGGTCACTAGGAGGTGGACACACTAGGAATTAGCAGATACCCCTCTAACTGATGCATCAACTTAGCACATTGAACAGTGCAGAAGACTCAGTAATAAGAAGAAAGGGAAACACCTTGCTTTACATTTTTATGCTATTTTTGCTACCTTTCAAAAGTGGATTTTGTTTTTGCTTGCTAAATTTCAGCTAGCAACTCATTAATCAATTAGAAGTTTACTTATTAGGCATGTCTTTAACAGATCTGAGATCAATACAGGTTATCTACATCACAATACATGAAATAAATGCTCTTCTTTCAAGCTAAGGACTCTAATGTTTATTTTCTGTGAGAAAAATAAAGTACTGATTATGTTTTACAAAACTAAAATAATCGGGAGAAGGTTCTTCATGGCTCTGTATGTGTGAGTCTTGGCAACATAGTTACCAAGAGGTTGATTACAGCTTCCAGTATTTAAAACTCTAAGTGTTCCTGCACTTGCATGAATTTAAACAATTTAGATATTGCTCTAAATTATGACTGTTGGCTGTGATTCCCCAGGGGATGACACTCTAGCTGGGAATTACAAAAACAAGTCTCACTCCATCTCCATCTTGCGAACAACCTGATCACATCACACAACAGGAAACTACAGGTATGCTATACTAAAGAAAAAGAAAAGCTATTAGGGATGGCTACTCAGTTAATCTGATGTGCTAAAACAACCTCATCGTCAGTAAAATTGCAATGGCTGACAACAGCAGAAAATCTGGTCCCAAGAACTCAAAGCCATTGAAAATTTTCAATTTCATTGCAATATGCAGTCACATATGCCATAAATATGTCATTTGTGCCCAAACTATACAATTTCAACAACTCAGGTCCTACATTTCAGGGTGAGTTTGCAGGATTTTTTTTTTCTTCTTTTAGTATGGCACAAATCTTAAACCACTGTAAATATATATTTTATCCTTAACTTTAATTCCAGCTGATTCTAACTGAAATCTTGCTGGTATTTTCAAAAAATCCAGAGCATCCTGGCACAAATATCCTCCTTTCAGTATCTTAAAAAAATAGACTTTCCTCCCCACCCCTGCCCTCTCCTCTCCTGTCCATTCACAGGTTTAAAATATCAGGCTCAGTGATACTGAGCAACTTTGTCTTTCTCTCTCTTTTTCTAGACTTTTAAGAAAATCAATGTGTTATGTTCCCTGAATACAAATTGCTATCACAAAGATTTTTACTGACTGAAAAAGTTCTCCATATTGCTCCAAAGCTGGAGTTTCCACAATGGTTGTCTGAAGCATTTCCAGTTTATTTACCTTTCCCCCTGCATTGTCTAAGGGCCTTGTATTGTTTCAGTATCTGTGAATTCATAATTCCCCATTGTCCTTCTCTGCTCCTGCAGAGCACAGAGTCTGTGGAATGTTCAACCTCTTGTTTTCAAAGTCATTGGAGGGGAAGAAATTTCTCTTCCCTATTATGCACCTCCACACTTCCAGAATCAAAGTCTTTCATCATCAAAAAATCCGAGGCTCTGCCGCTTGCTATGGATAGACTGAAATCCAATACTTTTGGATGGGCTTTTGGCAGAGTGTTTGTTTAGCTTCTTGCTTCTGTTACTTTATTTCCCATTGTAAAGCACCGTGAGACATCCTGTATGAATAGCACTGCATAAATATTGCTGCTGTTCTTGAACCAGCACTAGGCTCCATGGGTGCGAAGCCATGGTAACACATGGAGCTTTCACAGTTCAGTACCCAGAGTCACATTTTTGTAGGGGACAGTTCTAAATGATGCATAGCTACCAGTTCCCTGAAAAGTGACTGGTTGCAAAAAAAAAAAAAAAAAAGCCCTTAAATTAAAGAAACACATATGGTCATGAAATATTTTCCAGTTTTTAAACTTGTTTAGTGATGAAATAGTGATGATTTGATTTCATGAGCTTGAACCATGTAAAAATAAGCTGCTCTTTTTTTTTTTTTTTTTTTTTTAAGAATGTTGGCTTCTTATGGCATTGACAGTTCATTGTTCTTTGCCTATACTATTTTTGCCAGTTCAGATAAGACAAAGATCATATTAGCCTAAATAAAGAAGGACAAGATTAAAGAGTCAGCTATATCTCATTCCTTCTGCATTCTTTTTCAAAAAATAATAGTGTATGCTTGTGCTACTGGCACAATCCTTTCTACTAAACAAGTTTCTGTATTCACTTATATGTTCCTCAGATCAGGCAACTCTTTTAACACATGAGTAGATTGACTAGTTACAATGCAGCTGTAAGAACCAAAATCTCAGATTTTTAATACCTTCTACAAAAAATAAACTTATAAAAAAAAAAAAAAAAAAACAAAGCCAAAACCAACCAACCAAAACCACCCTAATAAAATATTGAGCAGATATCCATTTGAAATGTGTCTATAAAAAAAATAATTATGTTGTCCCTTCGACTATGCACATCTGCAATATATATGGACTACTCCCAGAACATCATATTTTAATGGGCATTTTTGACCTCTCCCACTACAGTCTTCTTTACAATAAGTTAAGGGTCTGAAAAGATTAATGATTACTTCTCCAGCCTTAGGAAATCCTCCTATGGTAGAGCTGACCAGTGTGTAGAACTTACTGTATTTGCACCTCTGGTGTTACAGAAGATTACTTCCATGGGACAAAATCATATGGAACAGCCTAGCTGAGCCATGTCTAGACTGATGATGATGTTGAGACAGCTTTATATACAAGGAGTCTGCAAGGATAAATGCTGCAATAGAGAATATGTTGTGATTGGTAACAGTAATCTTTGTGATAGGATTATAAAAGAGCCAATGGAGTGAGCAGAAAAAGTACAATCACACAAGAGCCAGAATCTAAAATGTTTGCTTTTCTATTAGTATTTGTTTTAATTGTTTTAAAAAAAAAAAAAAAAGAAAAGAAAAAAAAAGAAAAAAAAGAAAGAAAAAAGATAAAAAGTTCAGGTAGCAAGACAGTGGATGTGGAGGATTGCATTTTTCATAATTTGTAAATTGAAAGCAATTGAGATAACAGTATATATATTACATGAAAAGGGAAAATATTGAATTAATTGAGTGAGCTATTTGTTAAATGTTTTTCACTAACTAACTCCAACAAACTTCATAAGATCAAAAGAGAACTTGAACTACTGCTCCAAACACGAGTTGAACCCTTGTCTTTTAGAGAAATCTCTTTAGGTATTCAGATCGCTTCATGAAATTCAGATTCATAGGTTACTGCAGTGACTGAGGTGTTTTTCCCCTGATTTTGGGGGTACACTGTATGGGTTATTAGCCATCTGGCTGATTCTCTACACTCGGGACCTGATACAATAATTTCAGCTTGTCAGGTATTACTATGAATGCTGCAACAGCTGGTGTTATTTTAAGTCCTTTTTGCTGTGGCATAAATAACTGTGCAAAGTGTTAAACCATGAAAAGTGTTAAACCATACAAAGTGTAAGACAGTGCAAAATCATTCTCTATACCTTCAAACCTAAAGGTGTCGATTATTATACTTATTAAGTTATGAACACAAGTATTTCCATATATATATTCATCTATGCATACTATTGAATTTTTTTGAAACAACTGCATCTTCCTCTTGTATGTGTATCAGCTTTTCTGTAAATCTTTAAGTAAAGCTTTATCAAACACATCCTCATAGTCTATTCCAAGCACTTGTTATATTTAAGCTTGATGGGATAATCACTGGTGTTACTTCCACCAGTCATCCTTGAAGACTGTTTGGTCAGGGAAACTGGTAAAAAGATGTGGGATTTAAAAAGATACACAGGTAGTGCCTGCTTTCATAGGAATATACCCTTTTTAATAATTTATGTATCTAGTAATTTAAGTACCAAAGAAAGCAACTTATTTTCATGTGAAATATAATTTTTTTGAACTGGAGAACCAAAAACTTTCATCTGAAGTGTTAAGATTAGCAGGCAGTAATTTATATCCAGTGAATTGATATGATAGTGTAGGGAAACTATTTTTTAACTGATGGGTGAAGGTAGGAAACATTTGTATCTTTTATACAGAAGCCATGACTATATGCATTTGGGCTTCATGGTCACTGGTGTAATCCATAGTTGCCTTTAACTCTAATTTAAACAACTACGTCCTAACAAACTTTCCTTTTTTTCTCTGCAAGGAAACAATTATCTTGAGGTTTGATCCTTCCCACTTTAAGACTGATTTGTGAGATAAGGTAGATAAATCACTCTCCAGATGTGCCTATTTCTCGTTATAGATTACAAATGGAAGTGATTGCCTCAGACTTAGAATTCTGATTTTCAGATACAGTAAGTCAGTTGAAATTAATTCCACTCAAAGGAAAGAAATTCTAGATTTGTGATTCCAAAAACCTAACCAACTTATTCTCGTGTGCTGAAACTAAATTCTTCTCTTATCATGTTCTTGTTGCAGTTTTACATGTTCGTTAGGCCAGTGTCGAGGACAGACCAGGTTAAGAATATTTAAGTTTCCATCAATGGGACACTGCTGACCACAAATGCAGCATCCCATCTCTGTATGTGATATTACAGTAGGAAATTAAGGCATTATTTCTCCCTATATTATTTGTCTTTCCCTTCTTCATAACAGATAGTTTGTTTTAACTGTCTTTAGGGTGAAATTCTAAAACTCATCTTATCTTTGCAGTGTTTGAAGAAAGAAGAGGATTTTAATCTGTTCCAAGACAGGAACTGTTTCCATTCGGATTTGTTTTGTTTGTCTTTTGGGGGTTATAGAAATGTAACACACTTTGAAAAGTCTGTAACTCCACCATAATAAAGGGAATTTTTAATATTTGCATTTTAAGTTATGTCAAGGGTTCCCAGAGTAAAAGAGTGGATATGAAATCTAAGTAAATTAATTAAAGTTCCTTTAGGAAAATTATCCACATTTCCCCAGAGAAAGAGTTTTTTATTTTTAATACAAAACCATCCAACAAATTTAAAATAAGAAACTCCAACTTGGTGGTAATTTAAAATTTAATAGCGTATTTTGAAAGTAAGTACTTTACTGGAAACAATGTTCAGTAACAAAATACATGACTGGGTTTGTCATGTGTTAATGTGCAAAATCCTCACCTGGGACACATTTTCTCATCATTAAAGGAGAAATTAAGAAGTCTGTAATTGGCACTCTGAACTTCATTAGTGTATAGCTCACCAACAATCTACCTCAATATCTGCAGGTCAGGAGACAGCCATTGTAGAATGATACCTACTTCTTATGCAGGTTTTAAGTGCAAGTATATGCATCCTTGCAATAACATTCACCTCTCTATTTGCATACATAAGGTTGGTTCCCAAGACCATTTTCATCTGGTCACAGAGAACAGATCTGTCTTTTGTAGAAGTAGAAATGAAAATGACTGTATTGGAGAAACTCCTGGGAGAAATACTGCATATTTTTTAGCTTCAAAATAATGCAAAGAACCACCAAGTTGCAGAAAGGCAGAAATGCAGAGGGGCAGGGCAAGAAAGGACAAAAACACTGAGAGAAAGAAAGGGAGAGAAAGAGAGGGTGAAAATGTAAGAGAGAAAGAAGGAAAAGGAGAAAGAGAAAAAAGAAAGGAGAGAGAGAAAGAAAGAAGAAGAGAAAAAGGACAAAAGGCAGAGAAAGAAAGAAGAAAAGAAAGAAAGAAGGAAAGAAAGAGAAAGGAAGAGGAAGAGGAAGAAAGATAAAGAAAAGCAGGTTATACAATGCCTTGTAGTGTTTAAATTACAGATTAAATTGTTTTCCTTTTACCGATACTCATGAAAGAAGAATTTAAATATCATATTATTTAATTATGCTACTCAGATTCAAACAAACATTTTTTTCTTGTTTAATTTATTTCTATTAACGAAGTCCATAGCAAGTAAACCTTGTTGATTAATTGAACACATACTCTACACTGAATTGTAAAAATTATGACTGTGTGATGAAATTCAGCAAAACAGAACTTAAATTGTGAGAATTCAAGGAAGTTTTTAAGGGTGGTTGGCTTTTTTAGTTTGTTTATGTGGGTCTTTTTTTTTTTTTGCTATCTGATCATGGGTTTGTCCTTATTTCTTTAGTGTAATTCTTATTCTAGTAGAAATCAGTTCTGCTTATACTGAACAAGGACAGGGAAGTTAGGTTTCTAATTTCTTAATATGGACATAATTCTCAGAAGACAAACATAGCCATATATACCTCTGAAATCAAATAGCAGGTAAGGACCAGTGAGAAGTGTAGGATTTGCCTCATGATAGTTTTAATAAAAGTTGTAAATAATTATAATTATTTCAGAAGAGAAAAAGAGAGAAGGATCTGTCACTGAAAAAAGTTTGTAGAAAAATACAACTGCAAACTCCACCATTAAGACTCTGGTTATGTTAATAAATAAGATAGTCCAGGGACTCTTTGGACCTCAGGCTAATTGGCACAGCATAGCAGTTTTCTTTACAGCTAAGCTCTCTTACCTTCCTAAATAGACCAGCTGTGTTCAAACTGCTGTAGAGAATGATCTTTGGCTCAGGCTTTGTCTGGGAGAAAGTTAGCCAGTCTTAACAATGATATGCTAGGGACTGTGCTAGCAATTTTGCAATATAGGTGACTGCATGCCAGTGCTCAGGCCCATGCCATGTCCTATTAGATTAACTATTACAGAAGTATCTTAATAACATAAGTTTCTTGGCTCACAATACTTGGGTCGCATTGTTACCCACACTGATACCTACAAGGATGAATACTGCAGGTCTAGACCTATGTAAGTTTGGGCCCTGACAGAGTTGATGAGTCTGCTAGGGCACTTATATGCAAATCTATTTTTATCTATATTTAAATTAAAGTTAGGGTTGCATTTACCCTATTTCTTTATGCAGACAAAAGAAACATTTTTTGCTGAGGGCAATGTACACATAGCTGGGCTAAATCATGTTTTGAAGTCTAAGTTCGTTTAAAATCTAAAACAGCTCTTTCTCTCATTGTTGTCCCTCAAAGATGTGACTAAAGTAAATGGGACTAATGTGGTTCTTGGCAGTCTCTTTCCTTCTTGAATATTCCATGAATCTAACTGTTAAATGGTTCATAGTCCTACTTCAGATTTTCTATTCAATAAATAGTGTAAAACCAAAAAAAAAAAAAAAAAAAGAAAATGTAATTGTGTATATTATCTTGTAATTACCTCTGTGTAGTTTCCACTCCATTAAATCTCTTCATATGATTCAGAAATTCTTCTCATTTCTTGAAACTAATCTAGGTGGAACTTTGACACTAATGAAGGCACCTCTTCTGTTTCAGTCCAGTTTTCCTAGATGGTGCCTAGAAATGAGCAAAGGAGATTTTAATCTTCTAAAAAATTTCTTACAGTGACAAATGTAAAAAAAACATTCAGCTTATTCAGAAGCTGGTTTTAGAAGTTGAAGAAGATACCTATGGCAGTGATGGGTGATGAATTCAGCAGAAACAAAAGATAAAATAAATTCAAAGATTGAAAACAGAAGTTAAGAAATTCATGCAAGAGTTGCAGTCCCAGGTTTTTAATAGTAAGATAAATAAAACATTATGATAACTTACAAAGGAATATGGGAAAACACTTTCTGTTGGAAACAGTATTTTCAAATGCTTATGTTGTAACCTCAGCTTTTCTGAGTGAGGTTGTAGCAGCTGGCATGGGTTGGGCCTGGTTGACTATAGTGTTAGTGAATGAACTTTAGTTCTCTAGTTAACAAAAGAACTAGGAAAAGGAAGTAGCCTAGTTTTAAGAATGGAGGAGCACCTCCAACGTGAACAACCTGTCAATCACTGAGAAAGCTGTGGACATGGAGACACATGGAGAACCTTCCAGGGGACAGATTTTAAGCACCAGTGATTGCAACAGCCAGGTGTTAAGCACCACAGGAACTTGAACGGGTTGATCAGGAATCATGTTTTCTCTATCTGATCCTACCAATGATGGTATGCAGACAGAGAATGGAGAAAGAAGCCTGGGAACCCCATGGCCTAGCTCCAGGACCATATACTGCATGGCAGGGACCTCAATGTTGACCTGCCCAGCCTTCCTCCCAGACCATGCCATACCTCCCGCAGGACAGGGAAGTCGCACTCTGGTTAAAATGTCTTGGTATCTAAGTCTCTGCACTGTCCATTGGCATCAGAAGTGGGGTAATGATTACATGAATCACAGATAGCTGTGGGAAGGGGAGCAAGAAAGAAAAACATCTGGTCCCTGGATGGGAGGATGAACGGCACCTCTTAACGTCATGTTTAACCCAAATACATGCCCCTATTGGAAGGTGAGGGTAGAGAATCCTGTGGTATTGGGAAACCAACTTCAGAAAGGGTTCAACCTGGATTATGGGAACAGGGAAAAATATAGAACCTTAATGTGGGGTTGTACCTTTGCATACAAGATTTTAGCGGAAAAAGTGTAGAAACTGGAGGAAGAGAAGGATGATCCAGAAAACAGAGCAAGTGCATTAGAAAATAGTAATGACTTGCTAAGAGAAACTGTGAGAACTGCCCACCAAGACTGTGATATAGAGCAGAAAAATGTGCAGAGAGCAGTGGTGGGGCTGGCTTACCCCAAAGTGGAAGTGGCTGCCAAGTGAAAAGGGCTGCATTCTTGATCTCAAAGGTCACTGCAGCCATGTGCTCCTGACAGGGACCTGGGACATTGGGATGGGGACATCTGGTCTTGCTTTTTCTCCTCCTCCTCCAAGGACAGGGGGGTTGGCTGACTCTACAGAAGAGGGCAGCCCCCATCACAATCATTAAATAACAAAGGTAGGAGTGGGGCAGATGTGTTGGCACCAGAAGCCAGCTGAGGCACATCACCAGGGGGACAGGACAAGGTGCTCAAGTGGCCACAGTGGCATGTCACCACCCATCCCTGCACCCTAGCAGGGTTGTGAGAGCTGGTGGGGGGAGTGATCACATGGTTTCCGCAGTGCAGGGAAGTCATGTAATTTGTAAAACTGCAGAGATGTGTGATTAAATGCTCTGGTATCCAAGTCTATTTAGTCTCTACACTGTCATTTGGTCTTGAACGGTGACAGAGGTGTCAGGGCTGTGTGTCTCCTCCTGTCAGCAGTGCTTTGTGATGCTGCAGCAGAATATAGCTCTAAAGCTTTTACCACTTTCCACTTTCACTCATTATTAACATTTTTGGCTTTAGTTACAAACTAAAAACAAATCATTATGTTAGTGACATGACTGTCTTGTCTGAAGAGTTGGTGAAGCTGAATGGCAATTTTAGTCTCTTCCACCCTTTGGTCAAAATTTATTCCAGTGCACTGAAGTTTCTCAGATAAGCACCGGCTTGCATTGGGATCGCTCCAAAGGCAAATATCAGAAATAGAACTCTCAAAGCACTCTGCAAAAAGATCTAAAATCTCCAACTAGACAGCTTGAACTAGGCACCCAGCATTTGCCTGAAGTCAAAGTGAATCCATGCTTGTTTAGATGCCTCAGTTGACTGACTAAAGGTGTGTGGAAGGAATCTGAAACTTGATATCAATTAACCTCTTTATTTCAAAAAAGAGTTATTTTCAACAACCTAGTGATATCAAAAGATTATTCTCTCATCAAAGAGCTTTCACCTTCTTATGTCTCTTGTGAATTTAGGACAAAGACAACCATACAACTCCAGCAAGAAATCCCAAGGAGCTCTTAGGAGTATAGAGTTGAGATCAGACCTTGGCTGGGCAGGGCATGGCAGGGCAGGGCAGGGCAGGGTGGTGGCAAAGCTGGAGACTGGCATGCCTACAGCATTGCTGAGGCAGGGACTCACAGACCTGGGCTGAGCTGAAATGGGCTTCCTGGGCCAATGGGCAGGGGCTGGGGGAAAGCCCAGGAGGAGGGCATGACTGATCAGCACCAGTGGAGCCCATTAGAGCATTCAGGGCCCCGATAATTTTCATTAATGAAAGTGTACTTGCATAGCAAATATGGGATGATAGGCATAGAGAGGAATCTTAAACTAAGTTTCAGGGTGTGATCTTCATTGCACTGATTTTGTCTTATGCTTGTTTTCCCAAATGTATTTTGTCATCTCAGACTGGAATGGTACAATAAAAGAACTTACATGTGTGACATTTTGTCTCTTGATACAGCTGCCTGAAAGTCTTTTTAAACTGCTTCTAACTCAAAGCTTCAATGTGGAGGCAGAATACTTAGCAGCTTCATCTATAGCAAGTTTTTTTCTGAGAATGGCAACATGGTTAGTAATGGAAGAGGGTTTTTTTTCTGTTGTTGCTGCTTTTATTATTTTTTTTCCATAGCAATTTATTCGTTGACATTCATGTTCCTGTTAATGCTTCAGCAGAACTCAGAAGCATTCTTTGTAGTGCCAAAGCTGTCAAAGGAAGGTTAGCACTTCGAGTGGAAACATAGCAGAAACATGGACAACCCAGAGATGAATTTCACAACATTGAAACAGTTAAACACCGATCGTAATGGCATGCCAATACAAAGCATAAATGGCTCACAGATTTGTACTGACTGCCTACTTATCAAGGAAGTCTGTCGGTAGAGGTAAGGATATGTGTGCCCACAGAACCTCTTCTTTCCAATTTAATTCTATTGATTAATAGGTTTATCTACTTCTTTATTACCTGGAGGCATTAGATAATGTGAATTTAAAAAACAGAGCAGAGTAGAAAACTGTAGCCCCATCCATGTATTGTGTTCCTTATTGTATCTTCAAGGAAGACCATGCGTCAGAATCAATACAGGAAGCAGAACGCCACCAGAGAAACTCTGGGAGTAATTGTGTTTGAAGCAATTATTATAATGCTTTCTGTGACTTTGAAGAGTAGAGAGGAAATGTGGATATCATCCCTTATTTGCTGAAAATTGTCATTTTAGTCTTTACCCAATAAATTTTGCAAGCTCACAGATGCAGGATATGTTTATGCAGCTAACACTTTGCAGAAACTAGTGACAATTTGAGGAGGTACTTGGAATTTAGTAATCTCTTGGCCAAGGAAAATCAAACATTTGCATTTTGCCTGATCTTCATTTAATGAAACAAGATGTTTAGAAAAACCCTTTTGTCTCTCACAGTCAGAGCAAGGACAGTTGTACCCAAAAGCTTTAAGGGAAACACAAAACTACATAACTCTTGTCAGTAAATGGCACGTCAGGTGTTCCATAATGTCAGCATCTTTAAAATAAAATCTTTAAATTTCTATTTGAAGCTAAATGAACTGCAGAATATAATCCAGTTGAAAACACATCAAAATAAAATATAGAATGGATTTTACCTGCAAGCAGCACACAGCTCATTCTATATTCTAAATTTTGCCCCAAAAAGCAACTAGTTATCATTACATTCTATAGCCATGACAACAGCCTTGCTGTTATTTTTGATTAATTAATTTACCTTCTCAGGTTAAAATGTGTTGCAAGTTAATCCACCGTGTAACCGAGTACCAGAGCTTCCCTATTCCATTGCTATGACAGCCAAGGTTTTAAGACAATAAAACTCAGGGCATAAATTTCTCATCTGCAGGATGAATAGGTAAGAATATGTGAACTCTGAACTATGTCCTATGGTGCTGAAAAGTTGTAGCTTCAGTCACTTTTGAGATTTTTTAGTAGCAGTTAATACAGATTAGTATCTTCTCAGAAGATTTTAAGACTTCCAAGAAAGTTTTTGGAAAAAAACCCAAACAAGCAGAAAACCCTTCATCCACTAAAAAAGCCTCTGGTATTTGACCTTCAGTCAGCCAATAAGTCTTCAGTCATTTAAGAAATTCAAGGTGCTTCCAAGGTGTGGTTCATCTCACTCCAAAATAGAATCTGAAATACAGCTGATGAATGGCACTCTGGTGGTGCTTATTTCTCCTCTTTGACTATAAAAAGGCAGCTGATGGTGACTTTGACAGTAAACTTCACACCTTTACAGTGAGTTTAATACCACCCAAGGAGATTCGCTCTTTGCCAGTAGCACACACAGTCGTGGCTGTACCACATTCATCCTTTTTGGTTAAACAACCTAGACTTAAAATGCTGAGCCATGAAATGAGACCTGCAATCAGGTATCCAAACCTCCATTTTACACATTATTGGTAATGTAACACTGACAACAGGAAAAACTAGGGTTTAAAGTAGAGCAACAGAGTTGCTCTGTATTCTGCCTGTGGATTGGTTTTGAGATTTATGGGACCACACAAAGAACAAAATATATGTAACATCATATTAACCAGTAATGAAAGCATTCATTTGAAAAAGGAGCTGTCGCCTGTTCCAGGTAGAGCTCAAACATTTACATTAAACATTCACTGTATAAAATGCAAACAGATATTACAGTAAGCTGTCTGCCTTAAGATATTCTCTGACCATAGCCTTTAATGTTCATTTTTTTCTTTGTGGTTGTGGTAGGTTTTCTTGATCATCTTCCATTCTTCTAGCATCCCTTTTAAAATCTGGACTGCAACACTATAAGGTATCCTAGCACGTGTCTCAGAGCACTGACTTTCAGTATAAAATATTTAGTTTTGGCATGGATTACACAGGAAGGAAGTATAGGCATCTTCCTAGTTAATCCCAAAACAAAGTTTCCACTTTTTCTAACCACCTTTTATATCTTGCAGCTCACCATTAAGTGCCCCATTGTCTACCTGCTCTCTCTTGGCCTTCTCATACAAAACTGCCCTTTCTCTGAATCATCTCTGCCAAATTTCTTCTCTACTGCCAGAATTGCTTCAGCGTTGCTAATTTACGCAGATGCCATTTGGCACTCAGCAAGATCTATCAGAATTTCCAATTTATTGGATGCCCTCTATTCTCCACTTGGCTCCCTCTACTCAGATAATACCATGCTTCCATTTATAATCTTACAGCCACAATGCAGAACAAACTGACAAGAGCTTATCAGAAAAGAAAGGGAACAGCTGAGAGGAAACAGGATAAAGAACCTTGTTTCGTACTAGTCTGCTACTCTTCATCTCCCCTGCCAGGCTTCCTATTCTGTTTGGTCAAGTCTTTTATGTCTGTGTTTTCTATTTTATAGGGTCTGGGTTACTTTACTGCTTTAATATATTTTTTTTTCAGTGTATTTTCTTCAAATAATACAGTATCTTCAGTTTTCAGATGGGCATGAAGGCCTGTTTAAACATCTGAAGATATTGACATTCTCTTCCAAGTCAGGAACATAGATGCTCTAGGTAATCATATGCTCACTATAATTTCAAACCTGCCAACGGCTTATGCACAAGCAGATGTGTTTATAAGCCTCCTTGTTTGAAACTTTGTATCTTTCTTATATATATATTAACATGTGGTCTTAGTTTCTACAATACCAATTATGAGTGAACTTTTAGTATCCCTAGCAAAGATACAGCCAACAGAGTCAATGATTTTTTATGTTCTGGCAAAATGTACATTCATGTTCACAAACAGGACTTTACTACCAGATTTAAAGGCTAATCGGCTCATAATATATTTTTAAGATAAGCCACAACAAGCAGCCCTTCAAATGGAAGGATGTCCATGAATAATGTCTTGTCATCTAGTAAGAGCCAATAGTTATGTACTCAGGAATGACCTTAGTATGTTAATCCGTTTTCACGGAAAGCTGAACAGTCACCTAGCTGGGCTGCCTCCAAGGATGACCCATTTAATTTTCTGCCCAGGAGACATCTCAGTGTTCTGCCTTCTCTTCCAGACCAAAGTGAATAGTTACTTGCCTGGAAGGCACTGTACCAAGTTTGATGAATTGCCTCACAGGCTGACCCAAACTTATACCTGTCTGGAAGGCATTGTCTTTCTATTGACCTAATTATTAAGCAGACTGTAACAGTTACATATCCTAAGATGTGTAATGTAAATTATGTCTAAAAGTGACTGTAGCTTTTGATTAATAATTCATATTTAAAGTCATCTTGATTTTTAAAAGTAGCGGTGACTTTTCCTTCAGAAAAATATTAGAATATTCACTTAACCATTGCAAATCAGAGTTTTGTTTTGTTTCTTTTTTTTTTTGTTTGGTTGGGTTTTTTTTAATTATTTTACAGTTTAATGATCTTTATGCTGCAAAATGTAAAAGAACAGGCATTTATATTTCAGGTTTTCAAGGTCATTACGAAGCTTAATTTATTATCATAAACACCTTTGTAATCTTCATTTAAAAGATGTTATAATGCAAAATAGTAGTGGTAGTATTTCTTAAATCTGTTCTGGAGTTCACTAAACTCTTAAAAAAATGAGCCATTGACCTGAGAGTTTAGATTTCTAGCTGAACATTGTCAATGACTACAGAAGAACACACAGATGAACTTGATGGTGGAAGAGTGATGAGATTTAGTAACAAATTATGTGCTAAATAAAGAAGGTTAAAAAAAAAGACAAGTAAAGGAAGATCTGGGTAGTAAGACTAAAGGAAGATTAGAGAATAGAAACAAAATTAGCACAGGAAAAATCATGAGTTGAGAAACTATCAGAAAAGATAAATTTGCATCAAGAAGGAAAATTAATCCCTTAAGAAATGTTATCTCCAGCATTATCACAGTGAGGTAAATGTATTTTCTCTGCACAAATTTTCAGAAGAAAGAACAGCACAGAAAAAATAATAAGGAATAGAAAAAGACTGTTAAATTCAACTTCTACATTACAAATAAAGCATTATTTAAATTGCAGTGATGACCCCAGCTACACTTCACATGGAAGCCTGATGCTCCTCCCAAGACAGCAAGGAAAATTTCTTCCTTTGAGCACATTTGGAGCTCTCTATTATTACAGATGTGTGTCAGAGCAATTTTTCAAGCAAATGACAAAGACCAAAATAAAGCAGTCCATCCAGTTAAAATGTGTATTTATATTTTGGGGTTTTTTTTATTCATCTGATCTTTTCCTTGTAGTACTCAGAGATATCTGCTTAGCTATTTTCTTCAAATTTCCATTTAGAAAGAGTATATTTTGAAATTAAAGTGTCTAAGCGATACAAATTTCTGTGTGATGAGTCAGACATCAAGTACCTGCACACATGCAGTAGAAAGTCTAGTAGAGGGATTTAGACACACGATAACACAGCCAACCTTCAAAGTAAATAATTTATTTTCAAGGTTATGGATGTGAATATCATTCCAGAATACAATAGGCAGATCAGAAACTGCCTCTGAAATCAGAGAATACATCAGAGAGAGGAGGTCCAAGTCGCAGAAGACAGACTATGACACCTGACTGAGCTGTAGCCTGTCTATCTGGGCTCCATAAATTATATACTCTCTGCACTACGGACAGTCTCAAGGAAAACTTCTCCATCCTCTTTCTGAGTACCATGGATTAGTTCAAAGAGTGTTCAGTATTCATTGCCGCAGAACCTAGGTGCAAAATCAATCCGAACAATTGAATTCTTTCCCCTGGCTGACAACTAGACTTCTCTTTTTTTGACATTCTGACTCTCCCAGTTCTAAAGGCTTTCTGTCCCCCGTCATGTGAATCTGAGTGAAAATCTGCTGGTGATTTCTAATACCTTTTCATGCTACCTCAAACTGTGTACCTAGATCACATTTTTGCATACAGATCAGTATTAATTTTTAATCATCCCCATATTTCACAGCAGTAGTAAACACCCTGCTTCTCTGCTTAAAGTAACAATTAGGACAATTTGTACATTGGTAATAGTGATTTATTCTTAGTATTACAGCTAGTACTGTTACCTTTATTATTTTATTTATTAAATTATTATTTATTAAATTGTGCCAGTGGTTTTATAAACTTCTAGAACATCAACACTGTCTCCCACAGCATTCTCCTGGAGAAGCTGGCTGTTCACGGCTTGGATAAGTGCACTTTCTGCTGGGTTAAAAACTGGCTGGACAGCCGAGCCCAGAGAGTGGTGGTTAATGGAGTCAAATCCAGTTGGTGGCCGGTCACGAGTGCTGTTCCCCAGGGCTCAGTGTTGGGGCTGGTCCTGTTTAATATCTTCATTGATGATTTGAGTGCACCCACAGTAAGTTTACAGACAACACCAAGTTGGGGGGAAGTGTTGATATGCTGGAGGGTAGGAAGGCCCTGCAGAGGGACCTGGACAGGCTGGATCATTGGGCGGGGGCCAACTGTATGAGATTCAACAAGGCCAAGTGCTGGGTCCTGCACTTGGGTCACAACAACCCCATGCAACGCTACAGGCTTGGGGAAGAGTGTCTGGAGAGCTGCCTGGCAGAAAAGGACCTGGGGGTGTTGGTTGACAGCCGCATGAACATGAGCCAGCAGTGTGCTCAGGTGGCCAAGAGGGCCAATGGCATCCTGCCTTGTATCAGGACTAGTGTGGGCAGCTGGACCAGGGAGGTGATAGTGCCCCTGTACTTGTCACTGGTGAGGCCGCACCTCGAGTACTGTGTTCAGTTTTGGGCCCCTCACTACAAAAGAAGGACATTGAGGTGCTGGAGCGTGTCCAAAGAAGAGAAACAAAGCTGGTGAAGGGTCTGGAGCACAAATCTTATGAAGAGGGGCTGAAGGAGCTGGGGTTGTTTAGTGTGGAGAAGAGGAGGCTGAGGGGAGACCTTCTTGCTCTCTACAACTACCTGAAAGGAGGTTGTAGTGAGGTAGTGGTTGGTCTCTTCTCCCTAGTAACGAGTAATAGGACAAGAGGAAACGGCGTCAAGCTGTGCCAGGGGAAGTTTAGGTTGGATATTAGGAAAAACTTCTTCACCGAAAGGGTAGTCAGGTATTGGAATAGGCTGCCCAGGGAAGTGCTTGAGTCTTCATCCCTGGAGGTATTTAAAAGAAGGATAGACGTGGTGCTCGAGGACATGGTTTAGTGGTGGACTTGGCAGTGCTAGGTTAACGGTTGGACCCGATGATCTTAAGAGTCTTTTCCAACCTTAACGATTCTATGATTCTGTGATTCTATGATAAAATGAAACACATCAAACAACCTGGCCAGTCATACAAACTCAGTTCAACAGTAAATGAACTTGACTCTTTTGCTGTTTAACAAAGTCTGAGGAAAAAAAGTAACATAATGCCCAAAGTCCTCTTTCTTTGTCTATGGAATCAAATGTCTAAAGAGGGAGATCTGAGCTTTCTAATGATCAGAACTGTTGGGTAATTAGAATTTCCATTCCACAAAATTCCTTATATTTAACAGACATCATTTTACTTTGAGTCTGAATATATATCTATAAATGTAGCTGTTCCCTGGAAGAGAAATTTTCAGAAATAATTAAGTTTCTTACTCCCCCATTCTGTTACTGTGGAACACCAATCAGAAATTTTTTTTCTCTCTTTTTTTTTTTTTTCCTTTCTTTCTTTCTGTTTTTTTTTAAAGCATAGAAAAACATATTAAAAATTACATTAAAAAATGTTATTTTTTAATATTTCAGTGGTACAGACTTTCAGAAAATATATATAAATAGAAAAGAATAGTCCATAAATTAAACACTCTCTTACTCTTTAAATTAAATGCTCCTATTTGCTGTGTGCCATGGATCTTATGCTTTCTCACATTTTTTAAGTCTTCCAACTGAAAACAAGACAGAGAGGATCTAAATTTTTAACATGATGAAAAAGTGAGTTTTGTATTTTTGCACATGCATTTGTGTTCAAAAATACTTTCAGAATTGTTTTTTTGATACTATAGTTAACAGAAATAACATAAATGCATGAGGAAAATGATTGAATAAATTTGAAAAAAAAATACTTAAGGTTCAGGTCAACTTGCAAGATCCATGTTAAAAATGGGGTTCTTTTAAGACAAGGTTAAAAAGCAAAAACCCTGAAGAGTTAAAAAAAAAAAAAATCAGCTTCACTTTGTGCTTAAAAGCCCTAAGGGCTGCACTTACAATATGTCACCTTATCACTCATGCTTGAAGTGTTTTACTGCTTAATCACGTAATAGTCTCAGCTTGAACAATATCTGAGAGAATGAAGAAACTCTGTCTCCTTCAACTCTCACTAGAGCACCATGTGTGATAATATAGAAGGTTTGGTCAATATGCTTTTGCTTTTTTACTACTTGTTAAAATTCTTTAAAACTTACTGCAAAATTCTGAAAGTAGTAGTGAGAAAACTCTCCTCCACCAGGATTTCTCTCAGCCCACTTTTAAACATGATCCATAATTTGATCAAATGCTCTTGGGCACTATTAAATAGTAATAATGAACTTCACCTAAAGCCCTTAGTAATTTTGTTCCACATTTCCTTCTCTAATTATCCACTATTCCCTATTTATTATTGCTTCATTCCCTGCCTTGAGGCCTTCTAAAAATACTAAGAATGATAAATTAAACAATACAGTTTGGCACCAAGTTAACCAGTGGGGAGGGTTATAATTTAATGGGTTGTCTTCTGAATTAATTATTTCTGAATTATTTAATTGCAGCTTCTAAACAAAATTTCTTGCTGAAAGTGTGACACTGAAAGCCATAGCATCTTCCTGTAGTCTCTAGCAAAAGGAAAAGCAAAACATTAAAAACATACATGTTTAAATTAAATTCACAATGTGTCTCTATGCAGGTAAATAGAAGCCTGCTATTTGCATTCATATTTATATTTTTGCTAATGAGCAGTGTCTCCTCCCAAGAGCCATAACAGTATTTTTCAGGGTAATCTCTCACAAGTGTAATCACTAGGCAAATGGCACTCTGGAGTTAATGTCTTTTCTCCCTATCTTTATTTTTTAAGTAAAAATAGTCATTGGCTTTTATATGACGTCCTTATGCTTTTCATTCAAAATCAATTTTAAATAAAGCTGTGATTTTCTTTTTAATGTTAGAACTTCCTGTTCACTCCGTGTTCTTTTCCAGCTTTATTATTCAGTCCTGATATAACTTCACTTGTTCTTAGTTTCTAAAATAATATTCTAATTATTTTGAGGAATATGACGTTTGGATGAATGCTAAGTAGAGGATGGCATTTGTGTTCTGTGTCTAACCAAGTTCATATGGATTAACCCATACAAAAATTTTGCTGAGATCCAGACAGCATAGCAAGTCTGTCAGTATCTAGATGCATACTGTAGACATGCTTTTTTGTATTGATACTGCAAATTCTTGCTATGGAAATAATTAAACATGCTATGCAGCTTGTCACTTTGCTGGGATCAACAAAAGGAAGAGAAAATCAGGTCATGTGAACCATTTAGTATGATGGCCTACATTTTGCCGGATTATGTTCTTTCCTGAATAAAGGAAGATCATACAATTGCTGCACTTATTAGGCATGTAGAAATATTAGTTTTATTCCTCGTCCTACTAATTAATGTCTTTGATTCAGAATAAAATTTTCACTATCATTGTGTTCTTCACTTTTCATGGGTTTATACTCTTATTTCAGACCATTTGTTTTCCTGTTACTTTTGGTGCTATGGCAATGAGGTGCCAGAGCAATACTCCATTATTTATCATCCTACCAAAAACTGGTGCAGAGGAGGAAAACAAAACATGTCCCAGTCACCCAGAAACTTCAGATCATTTTACTGTAAATGCTTTGGCTCCTAAGTAGACACAACAGATAAGAATATATTCTAAGAAAGCATATCCTGCTTTCACCGTTTAAATAGAAATTTACTGAAGCTTTTGTTGACATATTTTTAACATATATTAAGCAGGACGGTTCCTTCAGACCCATCATAAGATTAATGGCGTTTCTCCAAACTATCCTAGGGCATATCTGCAGACTCATCCAGGTTCATTTTAAGACATTAACTATCTTTGAATTAAGAAAGCAAAGTTTATGTAACATGTTCAATAAGGGATAGAGCAAAAAAGCCCCACAAAAAGTGTGTGAAAATATGAGCTAAAATTTGGCTTCTTACCATTTTGTTTGTGTCCTCACCAATCCCAGACCCATATTTGTTCTCTTTTAATTTATCAAGATAATCCCTTCAAATATATATGTGGATTCTGTAGGTGCTCCAAGCACTCTTTCATGTACTGGAGGGAAGGCAGAGAAATCCTCTGACCCATCTTTTGTCACATAATATGCTGCTTTTCTAGCTCAAGCCTAAGCTGAGTGGTGGTGTCTGTAGCAGCTGTCTTCCTGGCCTAAGATGATGATGATGATAAAGTGACACGAGCTATACTTGCCTGGAAGATCCCAAGCTGTAAGGCAAGGCAGCAAATTAAAGTGTCTGAAACTGCAGTACCCTGGAACTTTCCTTGTATTATCTGAAGCAAGGCGAGAGTCTGTGGGCCAGAGTTCTCCTTACTGTTGGTCTGGCAATTCTGTTCCAACCTACTCTGAATTTCAGTCTGAATCCCTTAGAGGAACTTTGTTCCAAGAAGGATGGACAAAAGCCTAACAACCCTCTGCCACTAGAAAAATGTCCGAGTATTTGTGCTGCTACCTGGGACAAATCCTCAGCATTACACAATGTTGTTGAGTCTTAGGGCTAAGATGGAAAGTGTGATAGACAGCAGAGGTGTTTATGGTACAAGGACTAAATATTGCATGCTTTCTGGCTAGGCAGCAGTGAAGAAAGTTAGATATTTGCATTGCCTCAGTTTCTGATTTTTAGATGAAAATTAACTATGGACAACTGTCTGTGTCCTGTTAGAAGAACTTTCTGGATAGTAGAGCAACAGAAGCAGTAAAATGGATACAGCAAACTGTGACCTTTTGGCACATGATTTAGGAAAGTCCTGAGAAGAGTGTACTTCCTTGCATCGAGGAATATCCAAGCCTTAGAAATGATGAAAAGAAGGAAATTATCCAAAGTACCCAAAGATGACTGAGTGACTCTTTCTGCTATTCACAAATTCATAGACTGAAGAGGAGTGGAAGAAAAGATCTGCCTTGCGAAACTGCAGAGGGGTAAGTTTGTTTTTATTTGACTCATAATGACACCTACAGTTTTCTCTCTTTGAAGAATTGTTCTGTTCTAGTATCTTATTTTCTGTTTCAAGCATATCATTGATCTAAAGCCTGGAAGCAAATAGGAAGACTGGCCTGCTGGAACAACTTCATAAAATAACCATTTTGCCTGTGTTTCTCTGATCTCTATGAGCCAATTAGAGGCAATGGGTTGATGAGTATCTTTTCTTTTGTTGTTAAGCTTGATCATCCAGGACATAATTAGTGATAAAGTTGCTCTAAATTGCAGATTTTCCAAGTCCAGCTGATTAAATCTAGACATAATGGCCTCATTTTTTTTTAATAAGCCTCCTTAATACATCTACCTTAACTCAAAGTCTGGAAGCTGTTATTCATATCTGTATTATGTGTAGGTGATTTAGCTTTCCTTTAGTCATCTTTTTATAAATACTTGGCACATATCTGGCAATGAAGTAGCTTGTTTGGTGAAAGCATGCAGTCATATATACTTAGAGTGGCATACAATCTTGACTACAGCCAATAAAAACATCTCATTTTCTGCAGACAAATAAAATTTATCTAAAGAAATCAGATTACAAGAATTATACTGGATAAGATTAATATATTAACCAGTAGAGAAAATAAAGGTAAAGCAGGAAAAATTGTTTTAAATGACAGCAAAAAAAGAATTTAGAAGGGGTTTATTTATTGACATATTATTATTTCACCCTTTTGTGTTAGACAATACTGTGAGAACAACATTGCAGAGCATATTTATCCATTTACTAATAATTCTTAGAAAAAAAATCCTGTTTCACATCTAAAAATAATGAACATGAAAATCCTCAAGTGATCAATAGGTTATATGAAGTCCAAAATGGCCATGTGATTTTTGAACATGAAAACATAATTTGGCTTTAAATAACAGCACAGAAGATTCACCATGTGGCATTTACAGATAGCTATGCCTGAGTAGCTCTGCTAATTTTGAAAAGATATTTATAATAGTCTTAGGTTAATTGTTTTGAAATAGTATCCACAAAAAGACTGGGTTCTTTTTATTTACCTTACAAATATCATAAGCTATTTTTGTTCAAGTAACCTATCATTTAATATTAAAATAATCTAGAGTTCATATATACAAAACTAAAATATTTTCAGAGTATTTTTTTTATTTTTAAGAAGCTTTGTATCTATGTGTAAAACCACTTCCCGTTTCTTTGATCAAAAGCATAATGTTCCTGATTAATTATCTAAATAAAATTTTTGAACTGTGTTTTGATGCAGTATTTTTCATACTAATTTAGGAGAGTACAAGTACTGTGTATTTGCTTTTGCTAATGTCCTAAGCTGGCAAATGAGCTAATGCTACTCAAATATATATGTGGGTTTTTTTCTTTAACTGGAGAGGATGAAAAAGAACTGCCATTCATAGCTGAGTTTTGAAATAAAGATTAGAGTGATTCCAGTAGTCAGTATAATCAGGATTCACAAAACAAATCTTTCTTACAGTTTGCACATGATTTTACCACTAGCTCTTTCAGCACGTTTGATTTTTTTTCTTTAATTTCATTGCAAGATTCATGAGCTGAAGCCTGCTACATTTTCTGTTCTTTTTCTGCATTTTTCATTATCCCACTGTCATGTACCTGACATCCTCATGCAGATGTACAGAGTGACCTGTTCTATTCACAGTCATTCAGAGATAAGTACTCCAGTTATTTAGGGGTGAATGCAAAAACTGAAGTAACATTTGTAGTTTCAGTGTGGATTTTTCAACTGAAACACCACAATAACATATATGTATGGTCTCTGTTGAGCTTCCTATTCCTTTTGTACAAAATTGGTATTAAAGTATTAATAAGTTCTTTGATAATTTTAAATCTCTCTATGTTCAAGTTCTTGTACAAATATTAAGAACATTTTCAGCAATTAGGTAAATTTGTAATTTTTTTGTTTACTGACAAAAGCTAAATCACTTGGACATTTTTTCAGAACACATAATCTAGTCAGTTTTGAATAAAGTACCATGTCCACAAAACTAAATGTTTATAGACAAGTGTTAGCTAATTCTTCTTTCACTGAGAAAGTCAGAGACAGGTCTTGATACATTTTCCGTTTTTTCTGTCATGACAGAGCTAAAGAAGATTTCTCATGATGAGGGCTGTTATTCCTGAAATGTAAAAGCTACACACTTAAAAAATGGTGGCATCCACATATCTACCCAGGAGTTCCTGAGCAAGAGTATGTACTCGAGGCCCACAAAGTGCATGTATGTGAAGTGATTCTAACATATCTGTGTAGCTAATCCCACACTCCAGATCGTCCCACACTTGCTGTCCATCTGTAGACCTTAGGCATAAAGTGGGGGGCAAAATAAAACACACAAAAAAGGAGTTTGGTTATTACACAAAAGCTACTGCAAATAGTAATAGATATCATGCTCCTCATAAAGTATCCCTATCCCAAATATTTATGTTTCATTGAGTATCTGTGTTAATTAAAAGCAAATACTGTAACCTGATTTTCCCAAAGAACCCCTGGTACTTTTTATGAATGGAGAATAAGAGAGATGCTATGTTAGGAAATGGAATCAAAATTCCAAATGCTTGGAACTGCTCTACTTAGAGAATATATTTCCTTTTAGACCAATATGTGAGACAGGAGACAAGGACCAAATTTGCTTTCTATCTATACTTTCTAGCTGGTAAGGAAACATCCTTCAATGCTAGGACCATCACTCTGACTGAGGTATTGGGAGGTCCTGAATTCTCTTAAAGCTTGGAGAAGATGGGCTTCTTACAGCACTGCATGTCCAGCTCAGATCAACAGCAAGCAACCTTATCCAAACCCTGAACCTAGAGCTGAAGAGCTACCTGGTACAGTATGAATAATGCTGAAGGCCCCTCTATCAGAAGACCTAGCCTATCTTGGCTCTTTCATTATTGATGAAACTCTTAACAGTGTTCTGCTCTGCAGGCTGCCCTAGAGACACCTCTTTTATATCTGGACTCGTACTAGGATCATCCCTATGTTGTTTTCCTCAGCCCTTGTACTGTGACATGTGAGGCAGTGGAATTACAGGGAAAAAGCAAAGTTAAATCATTCCTTTGCCCTCCTTTCTGCCATAAGGACTTTGGGAAGTCATATCTGGTCTCTGAAGTTTAATTTCTTCTTCAGTAAATTAGAATGAGTTCCAGTTCTGCCTTGGCAAAGAGTTTTTTGTTCCCTGGCTGAAAAAGAAGCAACAGACACTAATTAGGTATTATGGAAATATTAAAGTGTTTAATAGCAAATACTCCTACGTGTACTAGATAGACAGATAGTTCTCTTGTGCTTTATTTGTAAAAAAAAAGTATTGTGTTATGATTTCTAGAATCACCTAGTGAATCTGTTATTGACGTGTTTCTAACTTCATTGTATGATTTGAAAGCATCTTTTTTATTTAGTGTTGTTACCCTGAGGGAGGTAGAGAAAAAAAAGCAATAGAATAAGATTGGCTGTAAATCACTGAGGACTCTCAGAGAGCCAGATCTCTTTCAGGGCCCTGCTATGGGGAAGACCACAGTGGTATTGTTTTATTATCTCTGCTTTCAAGATAACATACTATGAATACTAATGTTAAGTTGCAACAATGAGCAAGAGATGGGGTGCAGGTATATAGTAAGCAATAATAAAATGAGCTTGTCAGCTGTTACTTTCATCTTTTACAGAATAACTAAGTCTAATCTATAAGCAATTAATTTTGTTAAAAATGGTTTACATGCACATTGTAGTGCATTGATTCTAAATTCTTCCGCTGCTCCTAAACAAGATCATGTTTTTCATTAGGCATGTATAGCGTCTCAAAACTAGAAAAACTCACAATTTGTCTCTCAGAGGAAATTTCAGCAGCAATGCAGGAAGAGTATACTTCAAAAATTCCTAAAAAAATCTTCAAAAAAACCCAAACCCTTAAAATTTCAGCATATGTCACATGACAATAGTCATGGATAATAGGCTATGTGATAGGATAAGACATTATGTTGTCATTAAAAGAATGCCACAAAACAAAGTATTAAAGGAAAAAAAAACAAATAATGATCATAATTTGTTTTTGCTTAAGGTATTAAAAGACTTTAAGCAAAATATTTTACAGTAAACATAAGATAGTTTATGTTCAAAGGTCATCTGGTCTCACCTCCTGCTGTAAGTTAGGTCAGACAGCTCAGGACCTTGTACAGCTGAGTTTTTAGTACCTCCAAAGATTAAGATTATTCAGCCTCTCTGGAGAACCTGTTCCAGTATTTGACTGTCCTCACTGTGAATTTATATACACATTTGGAATTTCCTTTATGGCAGCTTTTACCGTTGCCTCTCAACATTTCATTTTGCACTCCTGAGAAGACTTTGGCACTCTCCGCTCTATAACTGGCGATAGCTGAATGCAGCAAACAGGTTGTCTCTTAGCCTTCTTTTCTCCATGTTGAAGAAAACTAGCTTCCTCAGCCTTTCTTTATTTCATGTGTTCCTCCTGCCTCTTCATCATCTTAGCAATCCTCTATTCAGACTTGCTCCAGTTATCTTTCTCCTGTATTGGGGATCCCCAAACTGGAGACAATACTTCAGGAGCAGCAGCAGAAGTGCCACATAGAGAGCAATTGCTTCACTTTGCCTGCTGGCTATACTCTTTCTAATGCAGACCAGTAAGTGGTTAGCCTTCACTGAAACAAAGGCTCACTGCTGACTCATGTTCAACTTGTTGACAACCAGGACCACTAGATCCTTTCATACAAAATGACTCCCCATCCAGTCAGTGTCTGCCTACATTGTGGCATGGCGTTATTGCATCCCAAGAACAGGACTTTGTGTTTGTATTGGTTGAACTTCACGAAGTTTCTGTCAGCCTGTTCCTCCAGCTAGTAGAAGTCCCTCTGAACGACAGTGTAGTATTACTCCCCAAATGTGCTTTCTTCTGTAAACTCACCTAGTGTATTTTTTCCCACTGTCTAGGTCATTGATGAAGATCTCAAACAGGATCAACCTTAGTATTAATCCCAAAGGAACATCAGTCAAAAAGATGCTTTTGAACTGTTGACTACTTATGAGCAAGTTTTTCATCAGTCCAGTCAGACTTACCTACCTTGTTCCCCACCTTTCTAGGACATTTCTCTGCAGTTACACTACAGGGGTACCACAGGTGACCTTGCTGCACTTGCCCACTCAGCCAGTTAATTCAATGTAGAAGACAATCATATTGAACAGGCATGATTTACCCTTAGTGAATCCATGCTGGCTGTTTCCAGCTACCTTTTTGCTTGGAAATAGCTTCCAAAAGGATTTGCTGCATTTTCTTCACAGACAGTCTGTATTACCTTGGATTGTCTTTCCATTTCAGAAGATGGGCATAATAATTGCCTTTTTCTAGGCTACAGGGAACTCCTTTGACAGGTACAAACCTTTGAAGATGACAGAGAGGGACCTTGAAATGGCATCTGTTAGGTCTCTCAGCACTTTTGAATATCTTCACTCTGTCCCTATTGTATGCTTATACAGTTTATTAACATGGTCCTTAACTTGATATTTTTCTGCTGTTAAGTTGTACTTCATTTAGTCAGACTTGGGAGGCCTGACAGTAGACATTGGAAGTACAAACTGACACAAATGAGAAAATTAGTATCTCTGCCTCTCAGTTCTCTGTCATCAGCAAGTCACTTGCCTCACTAATAGCAAGCCTATATTATCTTTTGTTTCTGTTCTTGTTGTTGCCAATGTACTTATAGAAGCCCTTCCCATTGCCTTTCACATGCCCTAGTTTCAGCTACAGCTGAGCTTTAGTTTGCCTAATTGCCTAATTCCATCCGTGCATCTCATGTAATATTTCTATTTTCCTCCTGGCAGGTGGTCTCTGTTTCCTCCTTCCATACATTTCTTATTTGCATTTGAGTTCAGTCAGGAGATTTTATCCATGCTAGCCTTATGCCAAACCAGTTTGACCTCAGTACAACAGGATGGACAATCCTTGCCCTTTGAGGAGTTTCTCCTTGAAGATAACAAGCTCTCTTGTGTTTTGGTTTGTTGTTTTTTTTCTTTTTTCCTTCAAGGTAGCATCCAAGGGATTCTTTCTTCCAATTCCCTGAACAAGCAAAAGTCTGATCTTCTGAATCCCATGTCTTTATTATGCTTGCTCTCTTCCTCATTTTCCTGAGCATATTTAATTACATCATCTCATGGTCCCTGGAGTGAAGGCTGCTGTTGCCCAATCACAACTGAATTTTATTCACAAGTAGCAGATCTGGCAGATCTGACCTCCCAAGTTCTGCCTATAAAGCATCTGTATCAAAATATTGTCCTTGGCGCACTCCAGAAGTCTCCTGGTTTGCTTCTGTCCAACCACACGGCCCTTCCAGCAGATGTTGGGGTAGTTGAAGTCCTCCATGACAACCTTGTATTACAACCATGAGATTTCTTCATGTGGTTTGAAGCATTTCATCAACTGTTTGATCAGGAGGTCAGTATCCAGTGCCTGCCATGACATTCTCCCTGATTGTCTCTCCTCAAATCCAGTCTCAAAAGCAGCTGATCAGCCTGTCGTGTGTTCCATAGCAAAGCTCCATATATTTAGTTAACTTCTTGACATAAAGCACAACATCCTTTTGTTTTCTTCCCTATTTTTCCAATGTGAACCCATCACAACGTGCCAAACATTCCATCACTGCTGACTGCAAATTTAGCAAGATTTGTAATAACATTAGAACTAACTTTTTTCCTAAATTATCCATCTGCCACAAAATCTGTTTGTCTGCTTTGCTCTCCTGTTCTCCATTCAATTACACTTCCCTTAGAATTCTGCATTTTCTGGGGATAAGAAGTCAGTTTTTATCTCTGAAGCTGAATGCAACACAACTCCATAATGTAGTTCCCTAAGAATAAGCATATAATTTCTGTAATTTGTTCAGGTGTGGTGGTATTTTTTTGGCCAGTTCACATATTCACATCATGCGACAAATCTGCCTTAACAGCACAGTGTGCTACACAATACAAAGCTGCCTTTTTCCTACAAGTTATCAACAAAATGCATTGTGTTTCCTATATTCCTGTGTTCATGCTTACATTTCAACTATTGTTAAAAGACTTGCTCATTTTAACTTTATATTTGTGCATAAAGTGAGCAATTGACTGTAACTCCATGACTTCATGCACATAAATTAATTTTGTCATTTATTATCTGAGAATACTAACGTGAAAATACACACACCCACCCCCGAAGTCTGTGAAAACTTCAAACTGAAGCCTCTTTGAGAAAATATATATTTCTTGACCAGAAATAGATTATCAACACTGTCAATTGATATAATGATCCCTGCATGTTTTTGGTACATCCAACTTGCACTTTCCAAAGCAATTTCTCAGTGTGATTCAGCAGTCAACATGGCTAGAGGACCATTCCCAATCAACAGTTTGGATGTGATTGACATGTTTTAGAGAGTAAAAGAGTTTAAAAGTATCAATACAGTCTAGTCTGTGCCAGTTGGCCTCAGGGACCGATAACGGCCACGTACACATTACATTTACTTTCCTAATATACACACATACAGTAGATGGTTCATTATTACTTATCACTCATATTGAGGCCTAATTTCAAAAATTTTTATTATGTATTGTGAAAAGTCTAAAGATTGCATATTTTATAAATACAGTGTAGGAATTCAGTTAATAATCATGTGAGTGGAGTCATTCATAAGTAGGGATACACAACATAAATACAAATTAATCACGATGGCACTGCAGATGAATTTATTGTCCTCAGTACTTTTCTGTCACATTGATTTACAAGGCTTCTTCTTTTAGCCTTAGGTTTAGGAATATCTTCTTTTTAGTCAGCTTGGAACTGTAACTTTATTTTGAGAATTAATTACAACTGTTTTCTAAAACTGCTTTTTAAAATTACATGTCTTATGATGTAGAGTACTGATTGGTGTGGTGGAGAGGTTGTATTGCCCTGATGTTAGCTCCCATTGAAAGATGATTAACTGCATTTAGGATACTGTTCAGCTATTCAGATCACAGCTTTCATCCAAGTCATTACATATTTTCCTTTTGTCAATTTCAATGTTTCCATTCCATTTATGAAACTGTACAAGCTGCCACACTTTATAAATTTAACATATTCACAATCTATCCTTTCCTTAGGTCAAAAATGCTTTAAGTTAGACTGGTGGTTAACATGAATGAAATGAATTAAAAAATAACAGGACTGCTGCATTATGCTTTTACTTTAATTAGAAACCTGTTGAAGTGGATACTAGGCCGCACTCCACAAAGGAGTGAAATAAACTCCTAGCTTCCCTGTTCCAAAATATATGGACGTGAAACTTTAGTGTGAAATTGTACCTGCCTCATCTCCACTCAACACTCAAGCTGTTTTTACTTTCTATAGCTGTTATATCCTATGGCTAGTTTGAGAATTCTTTAGTTGTCCACATAGCTGCATGGCCTGGCTCATTGGAGGGACAGTATCAATTCTCCTTATATTACCTTAACCTCTTTTCCCATTCCCCTCCAGTCTTAAGGTAGAGGTGAAATAAATGTGGGTTTTTTTCCATATACATAAATTGTGTGATGCAGGTAAGCAGTGTAGGGTTATAGGGTCCCCCTAGATTTCCTGGAATTGAAACAGGAAATATAGGCAAATCTCACCCTGAAAAATAAAAGTTCATATTCTGATCTATCTTGGCTTGGGCATCTAACAGTTCAATGTCTAACAGAGTCACGTCATGTGTTGTTTTTGCACTCAGTAAGATACAGTCAGCCATCTCCAGAAGGTAATTCATATTACGTTAGGATAGGCAATAAAAATTACATTTATTACCCTCTAGAGGTGCCTATTTTTTGTGCTAGGATATGAAAGAAGACTTAAGATGACTACACTACAGATGTCTAACTTTTAGACATATAAAATAAGGTGAAATTAATTTTACCCTATGTCTAACAGCTGGTAAAGTTGTCTTAAATGTGATAAAGATTACATTTAGACAAATTATACAGTCACATAATAACACCTTTTTTTTTTTCTCCTTTTGAAACACAAGTCCTGGACAACAGCTTTATATCGAAACTCCTGGCTCTATTTTTAGAACAAATTTAAAAGTCAGATTTTCTGACAAAAATGCAATCCATGCAAGTTCATAATATAGACAGTAACCTTATTTGTTGTGGGTTTTTTTCCCTAAGGGAATGAAATTTTAATCCAGTCTCTTGACCCTTTTAAAAATCCATGTTCAGCAATATAATTGCTTTTTATAAAATATTTGGTTATTGCTTAATTACAGCAGGTCAAAAGAGGTAAAGGACTTGTCCTTCAGTGTAAACCCTGTTAAAGCACTCTTTATAACCAGACAGGCGTTTAGCACATACAAAATACCAGCAGATTCTGTCACGACTACTACTACTATCTATGACATATTTACTGAACGAGTTCCTGATTGCCAGATGGGGAAAGAGGGGAACTGATAGTGCTGCAGAAGGTAAAGTACTAGCCATGTCAGCTTGCCAAAGGGGTCATCTCAGGGTAGAAAGAGGGAGATAAAAATCAAAGAGATATATAATACCACCTTATTAATTGTTGTCTTACAGGAGGAAAGATCTGGGAGGAAGTCAATGCTCCTTGAACAAAAGGATAGATTTAAAAAGAACATAGGCTACTGAAGCAGGATTTAATTGGAGGTTGATACAATACCATTTGTATTTCTATAAACATACATGTATAAGCACTTACATACATTTAAGATGTATGCATTAAGCAATTCAGAGCAGATTTAACAGAAGCCTACATGATTAGGTTCTATGCACAGTAGTGGTAGTGTGGACATCTGAAAGGCCAGATAGGTTTAAACCCTATTAAGAAGACTCATTTGGTGGTGTATGATAAATGATATATGTTGACTAAAACCTCACACCCCTATTCCCTTTAAGCATAAAACTGGAGACTCCATCAAACCCTGCCTGTATTGCCCCATATTCTCATTCTCCCTGCCCCCTACTCCTACCCTGCACCACTTAGGTGCCCTGCAATTACTTTTTTTTTATGCCAGATCTGGAGTTTCCTTTATAGTCGCCTATGGCCCATGCACATATGCAAAAATGAGTGTTGAAACATCATCTTGTATATTTTGAACGAGTGCCTATATGTATTGAGATAAAGAAAATGGAAATATCACAATAATGACAATAGTTTTTTGTCAGAAAAACTGTTTATGGATATCTAATCCTGGCAAAGGTGTTGTAAACCTCCACTGCAGGAGAGGAAGAGATTAAGACTTAAGACCCAATCTCGTAAACATTGACATCCATATTGGCAAAAACATTATCATACAAAGATCTAAAATTCTTTCTTTACATTACTTCTGGAAAATGCAGATAAATATCCTTAGCTGCTCTGTGAAAGCACAGTAAAATATCTGGATAAACATACAACCAACTGGTGGAGTACTTTTATGTGATTATTTTTTCTAAACAATATTTTAGTATATGTTGAATCTGTCCAATAGGATAATAATTTCTAGCAATGCAGCGAAAAGTGTATTTTCCACATGTTTAATGTGAGGAAACTGTTAGCACTGTAAGAAGTGGTTTGTTAGTGACAGGCTTGCATCCACTCTCTTACAAAAAAGGACCTTAAGCCTCAACACTTATGAGGAATATTCAGACTCAGAATCAGGGAAATTAGCTTTATTATTCTTACTCACACAGTCTATGACCTGAAAGGATATTTTTTCTTTGTTTTTAACAAGCTGAGGAATACAGTCTTTCTTTCAGTTTGTGCCTCTACTTTAATTTCTCACTTCATTCTTCACCTATATGTCTACAGGATAGAAAGGAAGCTGATAGCATTTCAGATTAGAACAGAGAAAAGAAAAAAAAAAAAAAAACAGGAATCCTTTAGATAGAGATGTCACAGTATGATAACCATAAGAAAGAATAACATGGATTTCATATCGCCATACCTTTCCTTCCACTCCATTGCATTTTATACAAGCAGTTTCACACTGAGAAGATCCAACAATGTATGTCAGAGGTGTGGAGAGAAGATTTTACCTCTGGAGTTTGCAATGTCATTAAAATACATGGAGATATACGGTTCTCTACATTATAAATGATAATCTAGCTAGGAAAACCTGTCCTAATGAAATAACTTGTGATTATAGAGGTATTGTTCATCTGTATTTTTGACATTGCACTCTTAACTTATGCCTTTTCAGATGTCTGGTGAACCAGTATTCATAAAATAAGTGCATAAACTCTCTCTCAAATCAGCAGAGAGGATGTTCCAAATGTGAGTATTTTGGTTAGTGCTTCTTCTTTCGCAGTCCCAAATCATGCTGGTGACTTTCACACTTAAGAACAATGACTTATTCCTGGGACAGAAACTTTAACCAAAGGGTTCTAATTTTGAAAAAAAGTATATTAGCCTTCAGAAACAATCACACTTCCTATCTTGCCAGTCCAGTAAACTTTTTATTATTTAAAGAAAGGGGATTAGCATCCACTTGAGACAGGGAGAGACTTTCCTCTATTTTCCCGCAAGTAGCTCAGAATAAAAAAGATCTGGGTACAACTCCCTGCTATTAATCAGGCCCCTGAGAGCATATTAAATAAGGCTTATAGATTTTTAGCCATGAGATTACTGGAAAGAAGTCCTGCAGCCAGCATTCATCCTTAACTTTCATGCAAGGGTATGTCTGGCAGACATTCCACAGAAGCTCCCACCAAATAAGGCTCCAGCAGGAGAGACTATGGAAAACTTGTAGTCTGCTGTAGGATTTAGGTATAGGGTGACTAAACACTGGGATTCAGGCAGTTTTCATGTCCAATGTTAAACATTAAAAATGTCTTACTGATGAACACTGAAGAATTTCAACCCCCTTCATAGTTTAAAAGACATTCTGAAGATCTCAAGACTGTTGTAGGTTGATGTGGTGCATTGATTTTGGCTGGTTGCCTATCCCCCACCAAGCCGTTCTCTCACTCCCCCTCCTCAACAGGACAGGAAAAGAAAATAAGATGGAAATGTTCATGGACTGAGACAAAGGTGGTTTAATAAGAAAAGGAAAAAGCTGTGTGCAGAAGCAAAGCAAAAATGAATTTGTTCACTACTTCCCACTGGTTATTAAGTTCGTACTGAAAAAGAGGAGTGAGAACCAAGATCAAATCCAGTGGTGCATGAGGAACAGAAACTCAGCACAGAATAAGGACAGGATCCAAGGCTAGAAATGGAACTGGAAGCAGGGCACTTGCTGCATATTCACGTATGGAAGGAAAGAGACCAGTTTATGCACTAATATGCAACTGGAAGTACCTTGAGCAACCTACTGCTCCACCCAGGACTAGGATAAAACCCTCTTGTTCTATGACACCTGCTGAGTCACTTTCTTGGTCCTTCCTCTGTTGGCACGAGATTTGCATGCTGGTATTATTATTAGCTGCCTTATTTTGAACAATTTTGTCTATAATTTTGAACAATTTTATCTACAGCTACTGAAGTTAATGGGACTGTTTATATGCCCTAAAGCATACCTGTGCTGAATTAGTGTCTTAAATAATAAATTGTATTGATTAAGTGAAAAGTGATGACATACATCATTGCAGAGGAATTTCTCATGATCATTCTCCCAGTGCAAACTGTCATCTCCAAATGTTACAGTAATATCCGTTCACTGAAAAACCATCAACAGTTTACACAGAATTTCTTAACATCAATTATTTGCTGAGATTATGATAGAAAAATAATGTTTATTTTCTCTTCAAAACAGAGGTCTATGTTTATACAAATGCTTCCGCTTCAAAATCAGGAGTTTTCCCAAGCAGAATCCTGGGTTCCACAAAGGTTTGTCACAAAAATAATCAATGAAGCTTATACACATAAAACTCTCCAAAGGATTATGATAAAGAAATAAGACATTCCCACTTGCCTGGTATCAGAAAAGGTTTAGCAGAAGAAGCCTAAAGAAGTGTATTTTCCACTGGGAAGAGGTAGATGTTAGAGATCAAGGGAAAGGCTAATATTTACCTTTTCGCAAATTAACAGCTACATGGTAAGTTTAATGTAAGACAGCTTTAATTGAGGATTGTTTCTTTTATTCTCCCCCCCTCCCCACTCCCTTAACTTTGTAGTTTGGATAGCTTAATCCTCATTTCTCAGCAGCTGACAACATGGAGTGAAAAACTAAGCAGAATGACAATAGCTGCTGAAGCATATCATATAGCTAAAACCGTGATGTATACTGGCTGGGATTCTAGGCAATGTGTTGCATTCCTTTTATTCTCTGGACTAGAGAGAACCATTAGATTCTTCCTATGAACAGTGCAAAGTGTGATGCATAATGTATAGAGGTCAGTAAATTTGATTCAGTTGGCAATATAAATAAATAAAATAATTCAGTCTGATATCCTTGCTAAAACCTGGAATGTAAACATTTAAATTAGTAATCATAGATTATTTTTTTTTTTCCCAGGGGAAAAAAGGAAAAAAGAAATAACTAAACAGAAACTTTACTGAAAGTATCAATGTTAAGATTCATTTTCTGAATGGTAAACAAGCATATTGCCTTTTAAAATTAATTCAGATGTGTATTTCTTAGAAAATATTGACTGCATGATTATTTTTTAGAAAATATTGACCATATATGTTCAAATTGAGCTAGATTCTCATAACCTTACAGTGAATCAAAGAGATTATATAAACTATATACATGATATAAACTATACACACTATATAAACAAAGAACTATATAAATTAGCATATATGTTTATTTTAAGGTTTTGTCTGCATAGCATTGAAATTAATTTATGGGTTTCCCAACCATAATGATGAACAATCCCTCTCCCAGTAGCATTGCCATCTGAAGTAAGTAAAATGTTTAAAATCCCATACAAGCTCTCTTTTTTTTAATTAATTAATATACTCTTCTTTTATCTTATATAATTTTATAAAAAGTAATCTACTTTGATAGTTGGTATGAGAACAGATAATTTTTAGTTGTTTTCCTTGCCCACATACGTTCCTTTTTTCAGCTTTTGTTTGAACAACTACCCTGAAAAGGACACTTCATTTTGATATCAGGCACAAGATTTTGATAAAAATTGAAAATTTTCTTAGAGCTAAATCTGGAATGTAGAAATCATACCCACTTAAAGTAAGAATAGCCATAGGCCCTCCTCCCCAGCTTTCAGATATAAAAAAAAAACCTGGTTCCTTTACTGATTGTTCCACCACCAATTTATTCAAATTACAATACTGTTCTCCTACCTTTCATAAATACTAATACAGAACAAACAACAGAAAACAAAAAAAACCCAAATCCTAATAAACTAATGAAACTATCCCAAAGCTTAGGCTGGAAGGAAGAGGAGAGAGGGTTATCTCTACATAATACAACTCTTGCAGTCAAAAAATTTATTGAATTATTTTCTAAAAACACACAACAGAATGGGAAAAAATGCAAGCCACTTTTAGTCAAATACACATTTTAAAGGACTTCTTAAAACTTGCAAAGCACGTAAAAATCAAGTGATCTTTCTGTTGGCAAGCCATTTCCCTCCCCTGCTAACTATTTTCCCTCCCTTATCTCTATCATCCATCTCTCTGTCAAAAAACTTGACAAAATTGTTAAGGGCCACATAGATGAGTAAGGGACTGGAGCATCTGATATACAAGGAGAGGTTGAGAGAGCAGGGACTGTTTAGCCTGGAGAAGAGAACGCCCAGGGGGATCTTATCCATGTGTATAAATACCTGACGGGGGCAGTAAAGAAGACAGAGCCAGGCTCTTCTCATTGCCCATTGATGGGACAAGAGGCAATGTCACACAAATTAAAATTAATTAAATTCTATTTAAATGTAAGAAGACAACATTTTTTACTGTGATGAATGTCAAACACTGGAAAGGGTTTTCCAGAGAGGGGAAAGGGTTTTCCAGAGAGGCTGTGGGGTCTCCATCCTTGTAGATATTCGAACCAGACTGGACATGGTCCTGCTGTAGCTGACCCTGTTTTCAGAAGGGGCTTGGACTAGACTGTCTGCAGAAGTGCTTTCCAGCCTCAGCGAGTCCATGATTCTACAATTCTGTTATTTGGCAAATCTTGCTTGCAAAACTGCTTGTCCAATTTAGTACCTCTTGTTCTGTTTATTTGTTTGCTTGCTTGCTTGTTACAAACATTTAGAAGACAGATTTTGCTCTGTACAAACATTTCAGAAAGAGCTTTAATTAATAGAAGTACAGAGACTGATGTACAAATGAGTGTTCTTGTATTTGATTACACATTCTTGAGTGCAATTATGGGGATTCACTTCAAAAGTGCTATCATTACCCCTCCATAATGTATATTCATGTCCACTGGCACAACTCCTATTTCAAACCTTTGAGCAGATCTAATCAGCCCAAATTTAAAAGAAAACAGTTTACTAGAAAAATATATTTCCCTTCTTTCTCCCTACATATGAAGCCCATCATCATAACTAGAATCCAAGCCTTAAACCTATAACTGTATCAGTTATATAACAAACTATAGTCTAGTCATGTGCACCACCAGCTTGCCTTCAGTTTAAAAGGTTGTTTTTCACATGGTCTGTTGGCTACCATCAGACAGAGGTGACCTTTCTTTATCACTATAAGTGAATGTCCCTTAATTCATTTCTTTGTCTCACAAGTCCAAAAGGAGGTGGGAGCTGAACATCAATAAAACTTTTCCAGAGCAACATTGAACTATACAGTTTTTGACTAAATCCCACTTCCAATTAGAATTTGACATGAAAAAGCAGAACTGGGATCCAGTCCACCTAATATAAACACCTAACTAGTGATTACATTTTGTGACCTCCTTAAACCAGTCTGCCTAAAACTGGTGTGTTACATCCCACAGTAAATGAAGGTTGTTCCTAAATGGGAATGGGCTAGTGTATTCTGTGGGGGTGAAAGCTTTGTGCTCAATCCCCAATAATCATGGGTTAGGGTTTTTTTTGATGAGGAAAGATCCCTTAGTTTTGAATGTTTCTAGAAAGATATTTTGTGCTTCTTAAAGACTTCGTATATTTGAGGTGAGATTCACCTGAAGATTGATACCCAGTACTCAAAGCAGTTGCTTAAACGTCAGCATCTAATGCAACATGATACCTTAGCTTATCTGCACAGAGATAGCAGGTAGAGTGCCTATGAAGAAGGTATAAACAAAAACCTGTAGCATTTTCAACTGTCACAAATGAAGTCCAAGAAAGTGTACTCTCGCATTGCACACCTGTGTCTAGACAACTTAATACATCCCAACGTTGGTCAGATAACTCACTCTATAAACTGCACTACCCGAAATGGAATCTCAGACACTCAGCTTATCTGCATTGCGGGTAATGGAATGGGCATTTGAATCTCAGCTCATTGTGCATTATAACTAAAGTTTGGTGAACAAAATGCACAACACAAAATTTTACATCATGGAGGCAAGGGAGAACTGTCAGGCATGATCTGAGGACTTTTATCTTTACTAGACCCCTGCAAAAATGAACAACATAACCCTTTGGATATTGTTCTTTGAGTTGCAAAGAAGATTTCAGAAGAAGGGCTATAGAATCACATGGTGAAACTTGAAAGAGAAATGGCTACTTTCTGAGCTTAAAAATGGCTTTGGAAACAGAGTTGACACTCTTCCAATAAATAAATTGGCACAGATATTTTCTCATATCTAGCTATGAGATTATTGTGTGGATACTGGGATGAAGGAAATATCTAGGAATGACTCTAAGGAAAGTAGTATGAGTGATCATACTCCAACAAACCCTGAGGAAGTAAATCTAACCAATCTTCAGCAAAACTCAACAAAGAGACCCATGTGCTTTCGAACAACAGTTTTACAATTTATGCAAAGCTTTAGAAGCAAGAAAGTATTAATATTTTGGAAAGCTATGTGTAGAAAAGATATCAACTACTAGGAAAAAGTGAAAAAAGACAAGGCTGACAAATATTTTGTAAATAGCTTTAATTTACCTGATGGGTACAGGTAGAATTGCCTTATATACACATATCTTTGTAAGAAGCAGAACTTCTGTACAATGACTATGGACTAGATAGTGAAGTATATACAGAGGCACAGCAATAGAAAATCAAGTTGGAGTCATTTGTGCTTTTCTAATTTCTTAAATTACAATCCACAAATTGATCATGACTGTGACAGCAACTAGTCTGGTAACAGTCCATCATCAAATGAAGATGTGTCCATTAAATCTCAGGATAGTCTTTTCAGTGTCTGGAATGAGAAATGATTTCATATGGATTAATAAAAATAGCCCCTGTAAGGTAGCTGTAGCAGAAATGACTAGACTGTGTCATTCTATTGTCCACAGTAATTTGTGTAGGGTATTTAACTGTAAAAGTAAGTTAGAGAGAGATGTGTTCTTACATTAAAGCATAACTGAATTCTACATTTTGGCATGACTTTGGTTATTGTCAACAAAGTACTATTTCCTCTTTCAGTTGAAGATCTTGTTAAAAAGGGCATAGTTGGTAGTGCATCAAACCATGAAAGTATTAAAACACTTCTGATACATATTTGTTATTGTGCATTTAGGACATCATTTGCCCTCTTGATTGACTTCAAGACAGCAATTACACTGAATATTGAAAATGTAAGAAGTATACTACAATCAGGTAGTTTGAATCTCCCTTCACAAAAGATTATAATTTGCATCTAATAATGTTAATGTTAACTTCAAGATAACTATTCTGTCTATTACTTAATCGAAAATGACAATGAGTGTTCCCTTCTAACTGCTGTCTGGCTCACTTACTGCACAGAAACAAAGTAAAATCTAAGTCATCTGATCCTCCAAGCTGTGATAACCTACGCCTTAGCAAAAGTTGTGCAACCTTTTTGAAAACTTAAGGTAAGATTAAATTCACTTCCTCCTTAAAACCAAAAATATGATTTCTCAGTCTGAGTTGGTCTCTTTTAACTTCCTTTATAGTCAGTAGAAAGTAGTTACTTTTAGAGAGCAATTCCTCTAATTCTGAGAAAGAAAACTACAGTAGGTCAGATGGATCACCTTTAAGGATTCATGGGACTGCTCCATTATACAGTCCTGTGGCTATAAAGGGAAACTGGAAAGTTGTCTTAGATTAGCTGGCTAGATGGTCAAATTTAGGTAAGATTAATCCTACCCTTAGTACCTAGTGTTCTGTATGCTTCCCATGTCATTCCAAAGCATGAGACAACAAACACAGCCTCAACATGGTGACAACAATCTATGCTTTTTCTGACACTGATTTTTAGATGATGTCTACGCTATTTATTAAGTGAGAGTAGATGATTAAAATTATTGAAGGAGAAAGGAATAAGAGTAGCAAACTACAAAAATTTATCCCCATGCCTCTCCACAGTGCACTATATATTAGAACTGCCTTAGCAACAGAGGCATGAAATTGCTGAGTTGCAGCTCTGACCTGAGCTGGTAAGAGCAACGTACAACTCTCACTTTGTTTAATTCACTTTAGTTAGACAGTTGCTCCTCTTGATCTGAGAATTTTAAGGAGAAGACTATAGGATGGAAATACAGAAATAATTTTAAAATAAAAGGGAGCAGTTAATAAATTCAGAATGGATAGAGAGTACTGGTGAACCTGTGACTTTGTTTTTAATGACTCACTGCAAATTTAAATAACAGTTTAATATATACTATTCAAATAAGATGCCTGGTGAATAAGATGCCAAGAGACTTTGCTTACCCGTGCATTTATTTTTTATTTTATCTCTCAGCCTGATTAGAAGAAATTCTTTAATATTCAAGGCATCTCAATGAGCAAAGTGTATTGTATATTATTAATAGTTTGAGATCACTGCTATAAAGACTTCTACAAGAAGCAGGTATAATTCCCTTTCAAAATGCAAGACTCTGATTTGCTGACCAAAAAGGGTATTACTAGAGGTCACCATGTTGCATAAAATATATCAGAGGATTGCCCATGCGCCCACTGCATGAAAAGAAAGCATATTGAATATTTTCCTTGTGTGGATGTAGATTAAAAATGTATGATAATACCATTCCCTAGAAAACACAAGCAAGTGCTTTACTGAGCTTTTTCAGATATTTGGAAATTCATCCAGTTTATGGAAGGCTAGTACCAAATTTAAATATAAAGGGTCCCCACTCCATCATAATTTTCCTCACCCAAACTATGAAAATTGTCACTGTTTCCTGAAAAATGAGAAACTTTAAACATAATCATTATTCTCTTTCTTATGGAATACAGTCCATTCCCAAATTAGTTCTCCTGACTCTTGTTCTCTTTGTATATGTCAGGGCCTTAAAGGCACTACAGGCCTTATTGCCTCTGCCCAGCCTCACCAAGGACCTCCCCACACCCTACCCATGGATGCAGGAGCCCCATTTCAGCTCAGGCCAGGGCCATCGGCCCCTGCATCAGCAATGCTACAGCAGTGCTGGTCTCCAGCTCTGCCACAGCCTTGCCCTGCCTGATCATGGATTCCCTTGACCCGGACTCCAACCTATGAGCTGAGTTCCTGGTCTGATCTCAGCCCCCACTGTCACTATGGACCTGCTTGACCACCACCAGACCTGATCCTAGCTCTGACCTATGGACTGGCTTTCCAACTTGACCTCAGACATGCCTCATCACTATGATATGTCCTTATGATCTGGACTCTGGGTTGGCCCTGGCCACCTTCTCTGAGTGTGCCCTGCTCACCCCACTGGGTACTGTGGGACAGGGCCTCCTGGCCCTGGGATTTCCCTGGCTCATCTTCTCTGACAGTGTATCAGCAGTACTTATACTCAGTCCTCATCATATTAAGATGAAGAAAGTTTATGTTGGCTTTCAAGATACATTAAGAAACCTAGAATTGCCTTGTACCCTTGTAGGGACACCACCTGGAAATTCAAAATAACATATCCCATAAATCAAATTAAGTAAAAGGTACTCTTTTTTTACTGACAAATGGATAAATAAAGTACAATTTCCAGACAGTCAAAGCCTCTTGTCCCAGTGACACACAGTAACACATCAATAACAGTTGTTTATACTCTAGAAGGAAATCCATGACCATCACCAATGAAATACAAAATGCAAATAAACAATACTAAAAAGCATGTTCCAAGACTTGTTGACTTCATTCAAAATTCAGAGAAAAATTAAATTTTTCTAAATGTTTTCTATATTAGTATGTGGGCAACACATGGTATGAAAATTTTCACCCAGTGGGTTCCCAGAAAGCCAAAGAACAGAGAAATAAATTTTGAGTTCTACATATTGATTCAGCATCTACCTCAACTGAGATCTACTTGACTATGTGCATCCTTTTTATGGCTTAACAGTTCTTAAAGATATTTTCTGCTTTCTGTTCCCCTGGCAAAGCTATACCTTTTCTACAATCCAACCCATTAGGTAGTCATAACATATAACAAGTAGTTTCTATCTACCAGGAATAAAATATTAATTTAAGTTTGTGGCACAATATTATATGCTAGACATGTAAATTTCTTTTTTCTGTGGGTTTTTATTTTTTTTTTTATCTACTCTAACAACCTCATCTAAGAAATATAAGGACTTCCTGCACTTTCTACTTTTAGAAAATACAAAGAGAATTGATTCAGGTCATAAAAGTCAGTGCATTAAGAACATTAACCAAGAAAACAACTCTTGGAGATTTATAAATTAATGTGTGCCCTGCTGACCATTAAAAAACATGAACCTTGCTTTTATCCTGTTTATAAGGTTACTGTGAGGTCGAACACAACAAAGTTGACATATCTGTAATCTCCAGTGGGTCTACTAATCCCTCCCCCTACTGCTGTCCAAACATTAACCTGTGACAAGACTTGAGATTCAGCTTTCATCAATGCCAAATATCTGGCAGGTACAGTACATCTTTTCTTTACAGATGAATAGAGGTTTTCAATGTTTAATACAAATCCTGCAGCATTTGATTTCATATTCCTTATGTTAATGTGGACAATCTTTTGCCTCACAATGTTGAGCTCAAATACATTTTCTTCTGAGCTCCTAAATTCCTGAAAGATTAAACCAAAAGGGATTTGTCCATCACAACAAATTACATATTTAATATGATAGACAAAGGGAATTTACTAGGATATACTGGTTTTTAAAAGCTTTTGGCTCTGTAAATCAAGTTTTCTGGTTTTGAGACTAATGTAATATGGGATAACTGATAAAATATTACCATGTCTTTGTTCCCTTTAGAATACAAAAGCAAAATGTAATTGCCATAAACCATAAAATACAATAGCAATTTTAAACCCCTAGTGATTTTATTGCTATTATTATCAACAAAGTCTGGAGTGGAACTCACGTTCTGGGTAAGATGCAGCAAACCAGCCTCCTTTAAATCTCAGAGAGGGTGGGGTTGAAAATGGAGGGGAGAGGAACAGCTGAAGCCAGTGTGCCTCCCACACTCCTGTTCAACTATTAAAGACCTGTATTCAAAGTGGGGAAAAGTCCTCTCCAGATCATGACCCTCAGTGGTAGGTGCAGTGAACCATCTAAAGAAAAGGAGTTCCTACGTAAACAAACATACATAGGCAGTATCATACTCAGGAGAGGAATATTGAAGGCAATGAGGAAATAGATGCTGGTGAGCTGTAAATGAAGATGTAAAATAGGATTGCATAGAAAAGTGTGTGATCTCACTGCTATTTAACTTACCTTCATGACTTGTGCTAGGAAGTAAACCTGAAAGCTGCCAATAATTGTATTTTTGTATGCAGAAATTGAATTCTTTTATTATCAGAGAGTGAAACTAATCAGGAGGGGAAAAAAAATTGAGTCCAGAGCAATGACAGCACAATTGAGTTTTACTCTTCTCCCTGCCAATTTTGTCATTGACTTTATAATTAAAGCTTGAAGAGTTTTCTGCCTTATTTCTCTAGATTTCTTCAGAATAGAGTAAAAAAAGAGATGGACCTAAACTGCAAAGTTCACCCTCTCCTGCTACTTGCACTACATCTGTTAGTTCATTCAGGCCAAAATGTTTTGTTCAAATCATCTCAGGCTTGACAAGCTTTCAGTAAACCTAAGGCCCAGTACATAAACAATCTGGACCATGAAATATGAATCTGTGGCATTTGTGTATGAACTCTCTCTCCATGCAGTGGGGAAGGTTATTTTAGAAATAATGCAGCCTGCACTTACCTGGGGTCTTTCTCAGCTTGGAACTTTGTCAGCACCTTCTAAAAGGGGCTACTCCACTAGCTGTGTTCTTCTAGAACATAATAGTCCAAAGAACAAATACTAAAGATGGATTGTAGCATAACTCCCTACATTAACATTTTTCTTTTTCTTCTCATGCATATGGTCTGCTTAACTTGTTTGTTGGATATCTCGGCCAAGTACTTACATAGATTTGAGAGAGTTCATCCAAGGTTTCTGGATGCAGACACTCCAGACTGTAACTTCATAATTGTGGAAGCTCTACTGCCTTTTCCTAGCAATCCTAATCCTATCATTTTCTAGAACTCCTAATTGCCCTGCACTTTAGATTTTTATACTGTGCCAACTAAATTCTAGATTTATTTGTTCTTTTGGGGAACATAACAACAAAAGTAAAGGGACGTAGAGACTTTGTAAGGCTGTCTTAAAAAAAGAAAAAATTGCATCTTATTTCATACAGGACAAAAAAAAACAATTATGTGTATTAAATATACAACACCTATACATGTCACAACACTTAATTTCTGTCTACTATTGAACAACTCTTTTGTATAATAGCAAGTCATCTAGGTATTTCTGGATGCTTTATATTTTCTTCTTTTTCTGTATGTGATTTGTACCACAGTATAGAATTTTTCTCCCCTCCCCCCTTATCTGTAGCAATATTCCTTCCATTCTGTCTCTCTAAAAGCAGCTAGTGAGAGAAGTCTTTTATAATTTCCAGGACTCTTACCAACGGAAGTCCTGGCTCGTTCATCCTTACTATGTGAACTTATTAGTTCATTTGATTTGGCCTCTTTCTTTTTCCTTGATAGAGCTATTAAGATGCCAGTATATGTCCACATGGAAGACCTTTGGAGACCACAGGTCTGCATAGTGTCCACTAGACACATATTCCTTGCATACAGTGAATATCTCTGGGCAGAAAGTAACACTAAATTAAATAACTAAACTAAGAAAGGTAATATTTAATGATGCTGTTTTTTTTTTTTTTTTTAAATCTGGTTTTATAAAGCTTACATTTATTTTTAACTTTAGAGGATGGGCTGTTTGGCAAAGTAAAATATCATCCCCTGTTTTTTCCTTGGTACTGCTTCCAGATTTGGATTACCCATAACTTGGATTATCTTTTACTCTTAAATTAGAGATTTTCAAAGTTAGCATTAAAATTTGAACATATCTATATAACAAAGCTAAGAAATGTATTAGAGAGTAGAAATAAGAACACACCAGAATTCAGGTTCTAGTTCAGGTGATACTAGAAATCAGCTGGGGAAAAAAGAATAAAGGAAGAAAAGCTCCTTGTAGACAAACCCAGAAATAGCATTGAATTTTCTGGATTCATTTTCCATAGGTTATATTCACTCTGGATGCAATAAGATTTCCTGTCATATTCTAAAATATAAGTGGTTCTGCCCCCCAAAATGAATCAATTATTTAAAAGAGGGATTCAGAATAGTGGGAGAAGGCTGTGATGCCCAGAAATAATCATACTTTTGTAGTATTCAAGTCAATGGTACTGTTCAGTCAACAGAATTTGGGGGGGGGGGGGGGGAACCAACACTACCATTTTGCACATTAAGCACATTTGGCTTAGGTCAGTACCAGCTGTCCTTGGAGAAGATCCAGCTTCTCTAGAAAATGGTGCTACAGGATGTAGTGCTGTTTCAAGGTCTTTGCAAAAAAAGGAAAACTAGTCTTTCCTCTTTCTCCTTCCCTTTCAGAAAAAATACACTATGGGGATCTTTAGCTTCCCTTCACTTTCATGTTTTAACATGAGAAAAACTGTAATTTCTTTAATGATAATACTACTTCCAGGGTCCATTATAGATGTTATAAAAGGTAATCAGTCTACAGTACTGGGACCTTACACTTATTTCTAAAGACCTCCAGGACAATTAGTCTCAGCACCATTATATTTTTTTATGTCTCTTCTGATGGTGCAGGGAAAGCTTCATTTCATCTGATGGATCTGATGCTGATTACTGGTGTTAGTTTATTTATTATCTCTATCTCATAAACCCCAGAGTTATCCAAGCTAATAGGTATGGTACAAATGTCATTGAGTGCACCATGAGTGGCCTCAAAGGATGGGAAGACAGGAATGCATTAGTGTTCATGGATTGTCATGGCTACCCACAAGGACCTGCAATTCACAAACATCCAGTCTCATCATACTCAGTAAATCAGTTCAGATACTCATGGCTGAAATTGATGGTATCTGATTCAAAGTAGGTTTTCTTCTAAGTTGTAACTGTCATATTGAATTAAATCATATTATACTGTGTCACATCAGTATACAAGATGCTACTTAAGCAATATAACCCAACATAACAGAAAAAAATAATGAAGGACTACAGGATACTTACTGCACTACAAAATCTACAGACAAATTGTATTTACATTTACTCCCCAAAAATTTAAGGATGCCTCATCTACTTTGACAGAAGATAACTCTCCAGAACCACAGTTACCCATCTTTAACTGTTACTTGACACTTCTGCTGTGGTTCATACAGGTTCTAATACCTCAGTTATTTTTTCATGAAGGCTTTCACCATCTCTTACTCTGTGATTTACTTATGATTTATCTCTTTTTCATTCTAAAAAGGCACTATTCTAGAAAAATATATATGAAGTTATGCCCTGAGTGTGAAACACTATCCCATTTTTATGGGCACATTCAGCACATTTCAGTGAGTGGTCTAAATGTAGTATAACACCTTGTCAAATTCACTGAACGCCCAGTGAATGCAGAGTTGTGGTACTGAGGAAAATACCATGTCCCACTGCTCCACTGCAGTTCTTCTGGCCAATCTAGCATTCAAAAAAGAAGGTCAGATCATCTGTCGATAGGCAAAGAGTAATCACAACAGTTTGGATCCCTGGAAGAAACAATAAAACCATGGGTAGAGTGGAAAAAAAAAATGAAAGAGCTAAAATAATTTTTTTGCCATTAAGGAACACTAGAAATCATGATAGCCCACAAACGCTATGTTTTAGCAATGTGGATAAATACAATAAACAGAGAAAGAGATGAAAATGTTCTATGTTTAAATAAATAACTAACTACAGAAAAACAAAGAGCCAGGGCCAGAACCCCCTCACAGTGTGACTTAGGGGGTTAAGTGTTCATTAACATGAGTAAGGTGTGATGATTCAAACCCTAAGAGGAATGCAGGAGGGCAGAGAGGCATTGCTATCCAGATATTTTTATATGTTATTAACACAGTATCAGAAAGATGGAGTGTCTCCTACCAAATCATGTTTTACAAGAAAACACCTTTTTCTTTCTGTTTATAGCCTGAGTCTTCTCAGTAGGCTACTCTTTCATGAAGACCCTCTTCTTCTCTCAGTCACTGAGGAGAAAAATATTCTATGCAAAGCAGAATAGCTTCAGTAGTGGGCTGAGACTGGGAGAGAAAGAGTAATCCTCAGAGAACTGTTTGGTTGGGACCTTCCTCTAAAAGTTGTCTCACACTACTTACAGGCAGGGGAGGAAAATTAATTCATGCCTTCCAAATGCTGAGTGGATTCTTTGGTTTCTGGAAAATATGTGATAGGTGTATGTTAGAGGTAGCCAAATGGTGGTGGGCTTCAGGATCCATGGGAATTCCTTCTGTTCCAGCCCAAGAGATACGAGGCTGCTGTGGCTCTGTGTCCCCAGTCTAGCCAGCAGTGAAGATGAGCACATTTTCAGTAGGGGCACACAAACACATATAGACACACACACTGCTAACACAGATGGCCACACAGACTGACACATACAGAAAACAACACCTTTTCCAAAATTTGCATAAATACCCACAGTACTTGCACAAAGAACAATGAAATGTAAGCATGGGTGGCCTGAGCTGTTCCTCCACTCCAGCTGATAAGTACTGAAGGTCATTGATGTAATATATTCATACACACACACACACACACACTCAGGATAGAAAGGGTACCCAAAGAGCAAAATAAGATTTCATGAGAATATAGGAGTGAGTGTGTTCAGTTTTGGGCCCCTGACTACAAGAAAGACATTGAGGTGCTGGAGCATGTCCAAAGAAAGGCAGCGAAGCTGGTGAAGGGACTAGAGAACAAGTCTTATGCTGGGGGAGCTGGGGTTGTTTAGTCTGGAGAAGAGGAGGCTGAGGGGAGACCTTATCGCTCTCTACAACTACCTGAAAGGAGGTTGTAGCGAGGTGGGTGTTGGTCTCTTCTCCCTAGTAACAAGTGATAGGACTAGAGGAAATGGCCTCAAGTTGCACCAGGGGACGTTTAGATTGGATATTAGGAAAAACTTCTTCACTGAAAGGGTTGTCAGGCACTGGAACAGGCTGCCCAGGGAAGTGGTTGTATCCCCATTCCTGGAGGTATTTAAAAGACATGCAGATGTGGCGCTTAGGGACATGGTTTAGTGGTGGACTTGGCAGTGCTAGGTTAACGGTTGAACTTGATGATCTTAAGGGTCTTTTCCAACCTAAGTGATTCTCTGATTCTATGATTCTATGATTCTATGAGTGTGGTGATCAAACACAGGACTCAGTAAAAGCAGTCAATAGCAACTTGTTTACACTTGACTAGTCTCCTCTTACACCTTTTTGCCTCTAATTTTCCATACTTGTTTATCCTTAGCCCACCTGAAAATTGTCATTTATTTATTTAAACATGTACCTCTAGGCACAGCTAAAAAATTATGTGATGCTTGCTTACCCCCCCTCTTTTCAAAGAAACAGCTACAAGTTTTTCACAAAAAAATAATTAGCTTACTAGTTAATGTAATTAATGCAACTCAGCGTGTTAATTTTAAAAATATTTCTTGATTGTGGACACTGTTCTAGTCTATATTCTGCTTAAAATATGTTGTTCTTTCTCTTATATCTCAATAGTACAGACGGATAAATATATTCTGACTTCTGCATTGTCATCAGGTTTTAGATTTGGCCTCAAAGATAAATTCTTGATCTGTTTCAAAATTTATTGTCATCAATAAGTTTTATTAGGCTGTCTATTCTGCCTAAAAAAATATAGACTGCATTCTGCAGACCTGATTATGTCTCATGGAGGATAACTTTAAATAAAAATACAGATGTATACATAGCATTTGCTAGGGGGGGTCATTAACAGATTCTTCAAGAATGCTTCATATTCTACATGCTGTGCCATTAGATCATAATAAAAAATTATGTAAAAGAAATATCTTGAATGAACACAAAGCACTCTTCAAGCTCTCTTTTCACATAAGTTTTGTATTTACTGAGGAATTTATTGACATGTAATGCATAGGTTCAGAGTCTTCTGTTCAGTTAAAAAAAAAAAAAGAGAAAAGCTGTCACTTCTGAGGATGGATAGCAATGAGCAAACATTTGCATGCACTTGAGACGGCTGAAAGGATAGTTAAAGAATGGACGACATTCAAAATGTCTAATTTCCGTCTAAATCAGACTTTTACTCTCAATGTGTTTGCTTTACATTCAGCCTCCACAGAGTCGCTTAGGGCAGAACTCCAAACTATGTGATTTAAGGCTTCTTCTCAAGGGCGTGCCTCTCCCTCACTACTGACAACAGAGACTTTTAGGTGAACAGTTCCTAAAGTCTTTTGGACAAATCAAGTATCTGCAATTGAGTTTGAACATTCTTGTTCTTCATAAAGTTGTCTTGCATGAATGTCATTAAAACCAAAATCTTGGAAGCAATTAAAAAATGTTGAGATTCACAAAATTTAGTTGGAGACTGGGAAAAAACCTAGTGGGATTACTTGCCAATCTGCCAGTAGCTCTAGCACTGAATGATTGTAACTGTCATTAATTACTGAAAGACCTGAAGAGCAAATACCTGACTTGCAGTTAAACCTACATTCAATTGCATTTTCAGAAATGATTAGGAATTCAATTACAAGAAGAAAAGTAAAAGGAAATTTATTTCTTTAAAGATGTAAAAGAGCATGACAATTTGATTTCCTGAAAGGGGAGAGGTGGGCTTCCACTGAACAGTATTTAGGAGGAAACAACTTTAAACCCTGATTCTCAGGAAACCAGATATAACTTTATATCCTATTTGAAAGATGAAGCTTAAATTTACAAATATATTTATAATATAAGTTGAGGTTAAAGCACTGTACCATAACTCATGATATTTAGCCTACTAGTCTTGCTCCGCCACAGACTCATGGTATAGTCTTGGCAAGACGTGATTTTTGTGCGTTTTAGCCTGATATGGAGAATGTAGGAATAATGATTCTCTATGAAGAAAGAAGAAAGTACTAGAGTAATTCATTTTATTCTATTGTGTAATAAAAAGTGTAAGCGTACTCTTAATCAGTTCCTACTTAGCTAAAATATATATTTTTAAAGAAGAGACATCTAATTTTAGTTGAGAAATTGCTACTGATATAAATTTCACTATAACCATGGATAGGTAAAGCTTTCATTGACATTTCATAAATCACTAACCTGAGTATTAAAAATCATGTATTATTTCTAGATGGGGTTACACTGTTATTTCATTTTCTATTTTTATGTAAAAACTGTAGTCACAGAACCTAAGATCAGAAAAGAAATTTATTCTGAATTCTTTTATATCCGCGAGCTTAACTTTAAAAATTATGTTGAAGCCTTTTCACCAGAGTGTCAAATATAACTTGGGCACTTCAGAGCCATTTTCTGAAGTATGCAATATTGGAGAAACAGATGGTTTATTATCTAAGCTTCCTTGACTTCAAGAATAGTTGAGCATCTAGATCCTTTCTTCCTTTCAACAAATTTCTGTTTTGGGAGCAAAGGATTAAGCTAAGGAGCCAGTAGGATTTAAAAAATGTGTTAGCTGTGTAACACCAACATTCTAAAAGTAAGAAGAAAGCAGGAATCAGTAAGACCCTAAGGCCCTTATGAAATTCATACATAAATAGGACTATTTACAAGTATATTAAGCACAGACGTACGAATTTGCAAAATAAGGGCTATATGTATATATATATGATAAGATCTTAATGTCAGTTTCCAAAGAGAATAAAAATCCCTTATCATGCTCTCTGTGTGTTGCTCCAATCATTTTTTGTCCATCTATTTGGCCTTCTTCCTGCCTTCATATATATACCTGCAAAACTAAAATTATATATGTATGTACATAACTACTTTTAACTATTGATCAATTAAGTACCAAATCTGACAGGAAGAAAAATACTAGAAACAATTGCGCTAGGCATTTTTAGTTGAGTAGAGAAGAACAATCTAAATTAGTAAATCTCATTCCTTATATATCTACACTGAAGGAGAGACTAGCAGAGCTAAGCTATCATGGAGTCCATTTGGCAGAGGCCAGATAACCAGCAGGCATGCATACTATTTTAGACATGATACAAACATGCCATATTTTATTGTTGAAAGTGACATATGTGAAATGTTAGTAGGAGCAAGGCTGAGAGATATTTACAGTGGAAGATGGAAGTGAAGGACACAGATGTGTAGAAACCCAGGGTTCATTAACTCTATTGTGCATAGAAGTTCTTTGCAGAACAGACCCTGCCCTTGAACCACTCCCATGATATAAACAGGAATAATAGATAATACTTGTAACATAAAATACAAAGAATTCTTTCCCACTTCTGAGTTTTCCTATGATGAAAAAGACAGCTGTGTGTTGAAGTACAGGACACATAAAAGTCAGAGTATCGTGTTAGCTGCATTCACTTGAAATACCATACTTATAATAAGTGGAAATTTTTTCAGTATGCAGAGACCTCAGAAGGAAGAATACAATCAGGCGTAGGTAGAGAAACATCAGAAGGGAACAAACCAAACAATTGTATAAAGTCTAAGATGTTCATTTGGTACTAGTTCTCTGGGATGCAAATGTTCTTGTTACAAATACGTTGAAATAAATATATTGTCTAACTTTTACTGAAGAAAATTAATGAAATAATGGAATTTTTATGATGTAATATTTGAAGAACAATTGATTTATTTTCCAGTAGGGTATATCATAAAGAATGGGTTTGTGATCCAGAATGCAAAACAGGATAGGTGATAATAAGCAATTAAGTCATGAAATCAGCATTGACTATTACTCTGCTACCACCTGTATATCACTGGTATCAGATTAGGAATATCGAATCACAAACATTTCTTATTCTCACTTCTTTTAGATTAGGAAGAGCTTCTGTATTTGAGTGATTATGCTGTTGGTGATATTGATGAAAATGTTTATTTTTCTCAGTGGATAGAATTTAAAAGGAGGAAAGAGGATCAGAATTTGTCTGTCACCGAACATCACATCATCTGTCAGCCACATGTTGCCCAAGGAAATGGGCAAGCTGTTAGCCTGTTACTAATTTTAGTTTGGTTTTATTCAGCTTGGCTTGTTCTCTTGGGTCATTAATTAAAATTTATGTGCTCTGATTCAAAAATTAAGTTTTTCTTTCTTCCTGAAAATATTTGCTATAATGAAGAACTACCTCAATTTCTTATTAAAGTATTTATATCATAGATTGCAAGGTGGTAATTTTTTGGCTTTACAGAAACAGAGAAGAACACAATATTTTATATTTTTGTAGGATTGATCTAACAGTTCCCATCATAATTACTGCTATAAAAAGAGTAGTTCTTGATGAGCTTGTATTTATGTGCTCCCAAAAATCTGAGAAAAATAACCAACTGTGGGGGTGAATTTTTCACTAAAAGTAAATTTGACAAAAGTAAAATATCAAATTCTGTGAAGAATAAATTACACCTTCACACTGTTTTCAAGTTGCTATTTGAAAAGCCATTCTGAGATACAGTGGCAAATTGATCAACATCCAATTGAAGGTAGGTTGCAGCTTCTTTAAAGACTTGACTTTGAATGCAATCAACATAAAAACCAAACTAGACTCAACTCTTTCCTTGGTTGTACCATTTTTTTTTGTTCTGGTAATCAACAGCATGATTTGGAAATTTTATATGAATTGGAATTAAAATCTATTGCTACTTTTTTCTCCTCCTGTTAAGCACTAATTACAAATCATAGGATAATTTAAATCTCAAGGGACCTCAGGAGGTCATCTGATCCAACCTCAATAAGCCAAGTCACCTTAAACTGTTCAAATGGAATGGAGGATCAGGCCTAGTATTCCACCCAGAATGTCATGTAATAAGATTATTAACATAAATAGTTATGCATAATGACCAAGATCCAACCGTTCGTAGCCTGAAACATGGTGATACATATTTGCTACCAACTGCCATTGATGTGATTCTTTTCCAGTACTCAGATTTGCAGAAATTTTCTCACATGAAGCTAAAACATAGTGTAAGTTTTTTATCTATGGGCTGAAAGGCTAAAAGTAAGCAGATTACCATGAGGTTTATTACTCTGACCTCTCTACTTCATACTCTAATTCTTCACCATCATCTCATACATGGTAACTGGAGAAGGAGGAGCAGTCAGGATTATTACTGCTGTACTAACCTGCAGAGCCATTCAGAGACGGGAGTCATTGACTGGATGGGAAAGTCAACATTTTCTACTCTGTCTACAAGAATGAATAGTTTTTGCTTCAGTCAGTAGCTCTTCCTGGAGCAAGGCAATTCTCTTAATGTCCCTAAAGACCCTAATATAGAAAATCATAAAAATAATAATAAAATTACTCCTTTTAGATCCAAAGAGCATGTTACTTTCATAAAGTTGATGGATTTTTTGTTTTAATTCTGTTGAATTAGAATGTTATATAATTGGCCAAGACTGCTTTAGAGTTTAAATACTAAGAAAATTACAAAAATGTAGGACAAGTTCATCAAACTGTATGAATTTAAGAAGAACCACATAACTAAATGTTATGAGGGCAGTTAGTTATGTCCAATTGGTAAAATAAGAAGGAATTAATCTACCTATTTTTTTCCCAAAGTTTGTCATCAGACTTGCTCACTCTTGCACATTCTGCTTCAGTCCATGATTCAGGAATACATTCTTATTCACACTGAGATAGATGCCCTATATGATGTGTTTGAGCATCTGTTAAATAGGGATTAATTTATGCATATCCCTTCATGCCTTCTTAGTCTTGTATTAGAATTGTTAACATCATATATGAAATTAATAATATTATGTGGGCTTTTTTCCTACAGAGATTTTTGAATGTAACTGACCAGATATGCAGGTAATATTTTAATCAAATATATTGAATTTTACAATGCAAACAATCTTCGCAAAATACATTATATTCTTTTGTTAGAGATATAAGTGACTTGAATTTGCCTAACTTACATGAAATTTGAAATAGGGGAACCACTGGAAACTAATGTTTATTTTTCTTTTGGCAGAAGTAACATTTTTAATAGGTCACTAGAAAACGGGAAGAATAAAATTGTGTGGGTCTGCATGGCAAGGTTTTAGTAATGGGGGGAGCTACAGGGGTGGCTTCTATGAGAAGCTGCTCCTATGTCCGATAGAGCCAATGCCAGCTGGCTCCAAGACAGAACCGCCGCTAGCTGAGGCCGAGCCCATCAGTGATGATGGTAGTGCCTCTGTGATAACATATTTAAGAAGGGGGGGAAAAAAACTGTGCAACTGCAGCCAGAGAGGAGTGAGAATATGGAAGAGAAACAACTCGGCAGACACCAGGGTCAGTGAAGAAGGAGGGGGAGGAGGTGTTCCAGGTGCCGGAGCAGAGATTCCCCTGCAGCCCATGGTGAAGCCCATGGTGAGGCAGGCTGTCCCCCTGCAGCCCATGGATGTTAACAGTGGAGCAGATATCCACCCGCAGGCTGTGAAGGACAGTATGCTGGAGCAGGTGGATGCCCGAAGAAGGCTGTGACCCCGTGGGAAGCCTGTGCAGGATTCTGGCAGGACCTGTAGCCCCATGGAGAGAGGATCCCATGCTGGAACAGGTTTGTTGGCAGGACTTGTGACCCTGCAGGGGACCCACACTGGAGCAGTTCATGAAGAACCGCAGCCCGTGGAAGGGACTCACACTGGAGAAGTTTGTGGGGGACTGTCTCCAATGGGAGGGACCCCACGCTGAAGCAGAGGAAGAGTGTGAGGAGTCCTCCCCCTGAGGAAGGAGCAGCAGAGATGTGTGATGAACTGACCGCAACCCCCACTCCCTGTGCCCCTGTGTCACTGGATGGGAGGAGATAGAGAAATCAGAAGTGAAGTTAAGCCTGGGAAGAAGGCAGAGGTGGAGGGAAGGTGTTTTAACATTTAGTTTTTATTTCTCATTACCCTACTCTGATTTTGATTGGCAATAAATTAAACTAATTCCCCCAAGGCGAGTCCGTTTTGGCCATGACAGTAATTGCTGAGTGATCTCCCTGTCCTTATCTCGACCCATGAGCCTTTCATTATATTTTCTCTCCCTTGTCCAGTTAAGGAGGGGAGTGATAGAGTGGCTTTGGGGGGCACCTGGCATCCAGCCAGGGTCAGCCCACCACAGAACACAAAATAGATTAATGTCTTATTCTGCTGAATATGAAAAAATAAACCATGTAGAAATTATTTTTGCAGTTTCAGTGGGCTGGAGAATAAGGAAAATATGTAGTACAACTTTAGGAAAAATCCTGTAGTTTGAACCCCCTCAATACCTAAAAGATATTCCAAGAGCTAAAAGAAAAACAAAAACCCAGTATTCTCTGTGGGGTCTGTCAGTCATCTTTCCTTGTTTACTATCATACTAATTCCAACCACATCTATCTGGGAGCTCTGATTCCTACAGCTTGCTAAAATGAATTTTACACAGATGTAGCAAAAAGCTGAAAATTCTCTTCTATGGAAACCAGAGCGCTTTGGCTGGAACTCAAGAAAAAAAAGAGTTTACTATCTTTGAAAGAAGGGGCAGGCAACTCAGGAAGATTACAAGGATATTGTTAGGTTATGCAGGGAGAAAATTAGAAAGGCAAAGACCCAGCTAGAACCTAAACTGGCCACTGCAGTTAAGGATAACAAAACATGTTTTTACAAATATATTAGTGACAAAAGGAGAGCCAAGGAGAATCTCCATCCTTTGTTGGACGCAGAGGGAAACATCGCCACAAAGGATCAAGAGAAGGCTGAGGTACTTAATGCCTTCTTTGCCTCAGTCTTTAATAGTCAGACTGGTCATCCTCCAGGTTTTCAGGCCCCTGAGCTGGGAGATGGAGATGGGAAGCAGAATGAAGCCCCAATAATCCAAGAGGCAACAGTTAGCGACCAGCTACTCCACCTAGATGCCCACAAGTCCATGGAGCCAGATGGGAGCCATCCGAGGATACTGAGGGAGCTGTCAGAGGAGCTCGCCAAGACACTTTCCATCATTTACCAGCAGTCCCGGTCAACCAGGGAGGTCCCAGATCACTGGAAGTTAGCTAATGTGACACCCATCTAGAAGAAGGGTCGGAAGGAGGATCCAGGGAACTACAGGCCTGTCAGCCTGACCTCGGTGCCAGGAAAAGTCACGGAGCAGATCATCTTGAGTGCCATCACGCAGCACATGTGGGACAATCGGGGGATCAGGCCCAGCCAGCATGGGTTCATGAAGGGAAGATCCTGCTTGACCAGGCTGGTCTCCTTCTATGACAAGGTGACGCACTTAGTGGATGAGGGGAAGGCTGTGGATGTTGTCTACTTGGACTTTAGTAAGGCCTTTGACACTGTCTCCCACAGCATTCTCCTGGAGAAGCTGGCTGCTCAGGGCTTGGATGGGTGCACTCTGCGCTGGGTTAAAAACTGGCTGGACGGCCGAGCCCAGAGAGTGGTGGTAAATGGAGTCAAATCCAGTTGGTGGCCAGTCATGAGTGGTGTTCCTGAGGGCTCAGTATTGGGGCCGGTCCTGTTCAATATCTTCATTGATGATCTGGAGGAGGGGATTTAGTGCACCCTCAGTAAGTTTGCAGATGACACCAAGTTGGGTGGAAGTGTCGATCTGCTGGAGGGTAGGAAGGCCCTGCAGAGGGACCTGGACAGGCTGGATCACTGGGCCAGGGCCAACTGTATGAGATTCAACAAGGCTAAGTGCCGGATCCTGCACTTGGGCCACAACAACCCCATGCAACGCTACAGGCTTGTGGAAGAGTGGCTGGAGAGCTGCCTGGCAGAAAAGGACCTGGGGGTGTTGGTTGACAGCCGCATGAACATGAGCCAGCAGTGTGCTCAGGTGGCCAAGAGGGCCAATGGCATCCTGCCTTGTATCAGTAATAGGGTGGCCAGCAGGACCAGGGAGGTGATAGTGCCCCTGTACTTGTCAGTGGTGAGGCCGCACCTCGAGTACTGTGTTCAGTTTTGGGCCCCTCACTACAAAAGAAGGACATTGAGGTGCTGGAGCGTGTCCAAAGAAGAGAAACAAAGCTGGTGAAGGGTCTGGAGCACAAATCTTATGAAGAGGGGCTGAGGGAGCTGGGGTTGTTTAGTGTGGAGAAGAGGAGGCTGAGGGGAGACCTTATTGCTCTGTACAACTACCTGAAAGGAGGTTGTAGTGAGGTGAGGGTCGGTCTCTTGTCCCAAGTAACAAGCAATAGGATGAGAGGAAATGGCCTCAAGTTATGTCAGGGGAGATTTGGATTAGATATTACGAAAAATTTCTTCACGGAGAGAGTGGTTGGGCATTGGAACAGGCTGCCCAGGGAAGTGGTACAATCACAGTCCCTGGAAGTATTCAAAAAACTTGTGGATGTGGTGCTTGAGGACATGGTTTAGAGGTGGACCAGGCAGTTAGGTCACCAGGTTGGGCTTGATGATCTCAGAGGTCCCTTCCAACCTTAACAATTCTATGATTCTATGACTTCACATTTCTGTGTCCTCTCACTTTTCATGAAACCTAGTTCTTCTTTGGACAATGCTATAGAAAAAAAGTACAAGCTTTACTTTATAGAATCATATTTTAAAGATTAAGAGGTGATGTACATGATTCATATGGAGAAGGACTAAATATGAGAGGTGTCTTTGATTTTATTATGTGATTCTATGAAGTGAGGAAAAGAGCAATGCCAAATAACATGTTTAATTTTCTAACAATCCATAATCAGATTTTTTTTTTCTTTGTTTTTCTTAACACATGTCTTTTAGAAGGATCTCCACTGTGGATCATGGAGACAATCACACATGAGTATGATCTTTGATTTAGTTGGCTTTTTTCCCTCCTTCTTCAGTCATATGTAAGCACAAAGCATAAGAGAATCAGAAGCTAATGATTTTGAACCAATTCTAGAGTAAAGGGTGACATGCACATAGGAAGGGAGATCACCTCCAAAAATATCTTTACAAAGGTTTGTCTTCCTTAAGTTAATATCCTATGAAATAAAGCACTTTATTAACTCTCTCATAAGTGTGAATCTTGCCTTCCCTTGCAAAAGTATTACATCTCAATTTACAAAGCTATAAATTGGTGATTATACTTCTAAACATCTCAAAACTAGTGTTTTGAGTAATTTACAGACTATTTTAACCTTTACCTGGCCAAAGAATATCTTCTAGTTAAAGCTTGCTTATTTTATTGAAGCATATTTACAAACATGTTTTCTCTGTGCATTGTTGTATAAAAAGGAATAGTGAGCAACTTACGTTTTTTCTAATTATAGTTAGGTTCAGGAAGAGTTGTCCCCAAGGGATACACACTCAGCTGAATGAAATGCCAAGAATTTGAAAGAATCTTAGAACATACATAAACATGCAGGAATCTTTGCTATGTCTTCTTGAGCTGATGTACTTGAATTCTGAGCAAAGCTGAGGACTAGTTGTTTCTGATTCATGATTACAGGTAGCAACTGTAGATTAAATCAAGAATGGAGCACTAATTGTGAGAACAGGATGGCCCAGGTTAGATTTCACATAACTTAAGCACTAATTGGAAACAAATAAGTTAGGAGACTAATTGAACTCTGTAATTCATGTGGAGAGATCTTTCAGAAGCCAAATATTCATTAGCTTTTCTTCATAAACTTGCAGAAGATCCTTGATACTGACATAAAAGGGTGTAGAGTCATGTCAGTGATTACTGAAAGACAACAAAAAGCTTTAAGCCTACAGTCGATGATCACACCTCTGTATGACAATGGACTTGCACACAAATAAAGTGAAGACTGGTTTTGTAAGAGAAAATTCTTTTTGTTCAGTAATTAGAAGGCAATAGGGAAGGGAAATAATGGCTGCTATCAGCCTCCCTACTTGTGCTGTTATTGCATAGTATCTCTTCACCTTTGCTTTGACAAACACCAGACTTTTTAAAACAAGTGAAAAAAAAACAAACCAAGAATACAAGTAAAATGTCTCTACCCAGATATGTCTCTGAATATTGAAAAGTGAATAAATAAGATGTGAATCCTACTAACTATTGTTTTGTGCATTAATGGAAATGTTTAAATGAACAGTGAACACAGTATAAGAATTATAAGTAGAATAAAGTAAGATACAAAGAGATTAAATGCTGATAATAGATGGGAGAATATGATTGTTAGGCATAAGTCAAAGTAGAAGAGTAAATTATATGTTACTTACTAAAGGATTTACTTGTAAAGGTTAGTAGTTCTGAAAACAGCCTAGGTAATAGTGTCCATGTTCAGTATATACTCATCCCAAGAGATTTTGCTTCAGCTGTTCTTTGCATGTGTCACCCATTGAGGTTACACTACCATGTAATCTGCTATAGGAGTTGCGTCATTTTTCTAATATATTTCCTGCTCTGAAAAAGATGTTGTCTCTTTCCAGTCCATGTTTTTGTATTAATCATCTGCTCTCAAAAGCGATACTGTTTTTCTGGTTTGCATCCAGACTTCCACATACTATTACTTCAAACACAGTAACGAGCAAAAGAGATATCTAGGCTCAAATTTAACAGTGTAAATCAAAGGAGAGAAAGAATAGGAAGAAGTGCTCAAGATTGTCCCAGAGTCCTTCAGAACTGCTGCTAAGGCAACTCCAGGAAAAAAATATTTTCATAATGCAAAGTTCAAATAAGCTACTTATCATGACAGAAAATAAAAAAGGGAAACTGATGTGGTTGGTGAGCAAAAAGAAAATGTAGACCACATCTAGCCAAAAAGAGTTTGTTTTTTTTCTTGTTTTATTATTTTTTCTCAAGACCAAGCTTCTCAATAAATTAATTTTCTACATGTTTAGGCAATAAAGAAACCTAGGATAAATGATGCAATTTAGCTGGGCATTGCTCCTTGAAAAAAAGGTCTGAACATAATGTGTAATCTTGATGCAGTATAAGCAGGAGTGTAATTGGGTTTTGTTTATCCAATATGTATGCCAATATGTGGACAGTACAACAGTCTATTGTGTTTGCTGGCAGGTAAATTTCTCATTCAGTGAGAAGATAGGTCTTCTAAAAAAGCAAACACAGGACTTAATTGATAGTGAATGTTTAATTCATTTTCATAAAAATCAATAGTGTTTCTCAAGGGGATAAAGGTGAATTAATTCATTTATCTAGATCTTTAAAGCTGATGCATAGTAAACACGAGACATTTAACAAAGGTTAAAAAGTGCTTGTTGAGAAGCCTTCAAGATAGCAACACCATTTTGACTTGTTTGATTTCTTAACACCAGGAGGATTATTTGTCTTAAATTATCACTGTAATCACCACAGTAGAACAGGTGCTTCTTCATGTTATAGTCCAGTTACTAGATATTTGCCACTCATGTAAATTCATAACACATGCCACACAATCAAAACAGGAAAAAAAGCCTATCTTGTTGCTGAACAGAAGTGAAATTAATTGTTTTGATAAGAAAAATGTAAAAAAAAAAATAAAGAAGAGGCTTGACACTAAATGCCAGTAATAGTCCAAAAAAACATAAAGATCCAAAAAACAGTAGCCACTTTTACAAGCTTGTTGTTATACTTCCTCTGCCCTGAGAGTTTTAGTGTCTCAATAACAATAAAAAGAATGAAGGATAGGAAAAATGGTGGAAGTCTAAAAATTGCAGGGCTTTCATACTCGTCTGTTATTATTGGTTTGTTTTGCTATTCCCTCCTTTGATTATTCCATCACATGCTGGTTTGGGGGGGTTGTTTTGGTTTGTTATTTTCCACAGTCTTTACTGTCTTCTGCAAATCACAAAACATAAAGAGTCAAAAATCAGCCAAACAAGCAAAGAAACAAAGATTACAAAGAAATATGCCTCCCATTGTGGATTTAAATAGTGTCTAAAAACATGTATTAAATTTAAATGTATTAAGACATGTATTTTCCAAATCTATTTGCACAAGTATAAATCTCCCCTCCGGGACCTACCTGGAGTTTTCTGTTGCTAAAATTACTACTGAAGAATTGTGAGATTGTCACCAGGATAGCAGATGACCTTGTTGGGAGTGAACAGTTGAAGATATAATAATGAAGATATAATTTATTTTCATATTCAGAATAATATAAACTGAAAACCTCAGCCACTATCATTTCTTTAATTAAAAAACATTGTTTGACCTGCCTTCCTTTGAGATAAGAATTAAACAATTTATTACCAATGGTCGGGCAGGTCTTAGTTGTTAACAGCACTAAGTGTACATTGCATTTCTACATTCAGTCTGCTTCCTCCAAAAATGGCAAAGGACAAGCAGAACTAATGGTTCAGATAGATAGGTTCAACGGCACATGTAAAACATACACTTCCAAATTCAACTGCCCCACATATACACACTAAGGACTCAGTCACATTGCTATTTATTTGATGATGAACATATGCAAGTACAAAAAAGTTACTTTAGAAGCTGTCAATTAAAGCAAGGCTTGTGTCTCATTATTGTCAAGAATTGCCAGAAATCTTAAGTGTAAGAAGACTTAATTTCACCAGCTGCAAATCCGCTGAGGAGTGGTGTAGTTACTAGACCTTAGTGGAACTCAGTAATCAAGAACAGGGAAAAGTAACTCAGTTCTGTTCCTATGTCCAACACTGTGAACTAGGGAAAGTTTTGAATACTTTATAGTCAGTTTTGTAAATTAGGTATCATGCCATTTAATCAGGTTTATGATGATTGATCCAAACATAATGGCCAGTCAATAAGATAACCAGGAATAGATTGCAAGTTCTTATTTGAAGGTCTAGTCAAGGTCTGACTTTTAGCATGCAGCTACTATAATAACATGAGGCAAGCAAAAGTCTGAATCAATAGTGTATTAGCTATGTGTTATATCTAATTGCAAATATAGGAAGCTATAGGCAAATCCAACTATACAGTAAATGTGATATAGCTTATTCATCTGTGCTTAAATATCAGCTGCCTCATATTTAAAGAGGATAAGAAATGTATCTGGAGGTTGTTAAAGAGTAGTTAGTTATCTAACGTGTTATCTTATCTATTCTGATCGACTACACAGACAGCTTTAAGGTATCTTGTTTATATGCCCATAGTTTTATTCACAATATACGGCCTTGGTTGGTGTTTTCTTTACCACTGCAGTAGAATAGTCTGCATGTGGTTTTGTTAGTTTTTACACCTTTTTTTTTTTTTTTTTTTTTTTTTTTTCTCATAAGGTACACTATTATTCTAGCTGTTCCAGAGGGGAAAAAAAAGAGTGAAAACTTTCAATTAGCTCCCACCCCAAATAATAAACAAAACAGGATATCATAGTCAAGAATACACCAGTGTATTGCACGCAGTGCCATTTCCATTTTGTTCTTAAATTTTTAAGTAAATGAGAAATCAACTCATCTTCACTTAAACTATTCCCAGAAAAATATGCATTGATTCACTCTGCTGAATCTTTCTAATGAAGTTAATGTTTAGGTGAAACATCCTCTCCGAGAGGTTTCTGCTGGAAAGTCATTATCAGCCACCACATGATAAATAATTTCATTATGTATACATAAATATGTTATAATCGGGTAGAGTATAATAGCATAGCTGTTTTACACCGCTTAAAAAACTGTACCGTCACATACAGAAATTGAGAGTGTGTTCATGACCTGTAAAGATCTACACTGCATCACTCAGTCCCATACAGAGATATTCAAGCTACCCCACCACAAGCTGGATCTGAAACTAGAAGCAGTACTGTTGTGCCAACATTGTGCTGTGCCAGAGCCAGTTAAACCTATTAGGAGGCTACTCTGGTGCCAAGACCCAAGTGTATATATCTATATAATTCTGCACAGTTCTTTATATATATACTAGGTTGTTTGGACATTCCTTACATGGTACTGCATTGTGTGGTGTAGGAATACTCAAATACCCTGATTTGCTATGCAAAACACAATGACCTTTGATATATTAATGCAGCATTTAGTGTTTAATCCCATACTGTTATGAAAACTAATTACATTTTCAAAAACTAATTATATGGCAAGAGAGTTTCACAGCCTCTGAGATTAAGATGGTTGCAACACTACTTCAGAGAAAGGCTGGTACTATTCCAGGCTAGAGTTTTTGACTTAATTTCTAAAGGTATGTCTATATAGCACTTCAAAAGTGTCACTGAGGTTCATGTAAACGTGTGAGAAAAAAGCCAAACCAGCTAACTCTGGTACTTCTGGTAGTCTAGCCATGACAACAGAGATGCCCAAGTGAGCGCACTATGAAATACTGGATAAGTATTCAGAGGATAGTGTCTGATGTGTTGTAGTCCTAACATGCAGAAGTTACTTGTTCAAGGAAATTAAGAAGATAAGGCAGCTATTCTTGTGTACCGCTATTAGCGTCTAAGCTGACTGCTTTCAAGAGGCCTCATATTTGCCTGCATAAGCTGTAGTTGCACATTTAAACAGCAATGTGCTTGTACAGACTTAGTGATTTTATGTGCATGCCTTAATTATAAAATTAGCCCTGCTCTTGTTAATAAGGAAACATTTGTTTCTCTACAGCAGAGAACAAAAAGCAGATAATCATTTAATGGACATCTCGCCTGTTCTGAATGCACCTTGTATTTTGAATGCTCTCTTTTCCATGAAATGTTGATTCTGTGTGTTGTTGATCCTTCAAGCTATTAAACTCTGACTGTATTTCTGTGCTATATATATATATATCAGTACATATACTGCACGTACACCTTAAAATAGATCATGTAAGGCAGGAAAGCAAGTACCATTAAGACAAAACATTGTCAAATACAGTGTAGAATGTATGCTTACCTCAGGTTTAAAGTTGGCCCATTGCTTACTCATATTGAAAATACGTCATAAACTTTTCTGTCTAATGAAAGGAAATAAGATATAGTAAGGTTTTTTACTTTGGACTTCTTACATACCCTAAAAAGAATACAGTTCCATACCTGTGCCACTGCAACAGTAACTATAATGTATGGTATCAATTAAAGAAAACTAGGGCATTAACAAGGTATATGCTATCTGAGTGACAAAAAGGATCCAGATCCTTTGCATGGTGGAGCCATCTACAGCTTTGTTACCTATTTTTCCAGCTGTTTCATTATGGTAGTCTGCATTACTTAGAAGTTCAATGACCAAATTTTGCCCAATTCTAAGTCTGACTAAATCCCAATACTTGCTCAGATTGCAATAGGATAGAACACACTTTATGCATGCACCAAGTTCTATGACTGTGCCTGAATATCTTGTTAATCAATTTTGCCTACACACTGTACCAAATATGCCATCTCTTTATACAGTAATAAGAATGGTGGTCTTTCATATTAGGTCCATTACAAAGATTGATACAAAGAGTCACCTTAAAAAGTGTCACGTCTTTAAATTGTCATTGAAGTAAGAAAATGATCACTTGATTAAAATGCTTAGATTAAAAATCTTGGTAAAATGTGTTTATTGTAAGTTTTTATTTTGTTTGTTTTCTGACTATCATTTCTTGTCTCCTCTACAATTCAGAAAAATAATAGAAAAAAATTAAGGTTGTATATCTACTGCACTTTAATCTTTTCTTAATAAAATATTTCCTCTTTTTTAAGAGGCAGACCTAATTGCTATGTCCTCTTGTCAGACTTTTACTTCATTCTTACGATGATTTCTCTAAGGTAGGAGCATAAATACAGGAGCTGGTATGTTATCCAATATGGCTAATTTAAGAAAAAAGTATATTTTTTCCATATCTAGCAATATAAGAAATATATAGGCTAGAGAACCAGAAAATAAGTTTGGAAAACATTTTTTTCTGCAATGACCCTTCATTTCCAAGTGGCTGTGCTATCACAGTTTGCTTCCCTGTAGTTTTTAAATCAATATTGATCTAGGAGCTTTGTAGGAACACATGCTGACAACTCTGCAATCACTGTCTTTTCTTTTTAATTTCCTTGAGCAAGTGAAACTTCAGCAATTTAAAACTGTATGTGAGCAGCCCATCACAGCTAATAGGTCTTCAGGACATGTTGGCATCTCTGGAGAAGCACCTTAGATCCTAATCCTAATGTCCCCAACTACTCAGTGATGTAGTAGCAATTATATATGTCAGTGCATATCTTACATCAGTAGAGAAAATGTGACAGTCTAGTGTAAAAGGAAATAAGCCATTTCAGTGATACATAAAAGCATATATAAATAAAATATACTTCAGTAGAGAAATATATATCAAGTAGTAACTTATTTGTTTGCAACATATACCGTGTTCCTAAGCGCATCTCTTTCTTGGCTTATTTGTAGTCAATAACCAGCCAAGAGATTCAAATAATCTGGGGCAAGGGAAGGGTAGACATTATAGACTATTTTGCTTCAAATACATGGTTTTCTTGGTGGGGGTGGCAACAGGGCAGGGAACAGGGTGGGGAGGATTTTAATTTTTAATTAGAGGTTAATAGGAAATAGTTTTCCTATTCCACAAGAAATATGGAGATGTAAACATTTAGGCTTCCCATTAAAATGATAAGAACCTTGAAAATTTAAAGTGGTTCTTCTCTCTCTTAAAAAGATAGAATTAATCAAATGGTTTCATCTAATGTTTTTAAAATACTTTATTTATTTTTTTCTCTTTTTTTTTGTACTTGTTAATTATAATTAATGTTTTAAAAAGTCACTTTCTTCATATGAACAAGTTTTTTTCCCATTTGCAAGATATTAAAATGTGGTGCTTCAACAATTTTGAAACTTCCTTTAAAAAGGCTTTTGAAATGGAAAATTCTTTTAAACAGTCTTTTCCTCATAAATAGCTTCAATTTCAATAAGTGAATATATATAGGAAGAGGGAGGATGGAAAGCTTCTTTCAAAAACATGATAAATTTTCCAATCTGATTTCCAAAAGCACTGCTAGTCTACACCTCTGTAGTGTGTGAAGGGGCATTTTCTGAAGTAGGTGAAAAATCACATTGTGATTAAGGCATGAGGCTGTGACTCAGAAGATTAGTAAACATGGGAGTTTTGCCATAAGCTTCACTGTGATGTTGGATAATTTACTTACTCTCTGTTTCAGTCAGTTCTTCTCTTTAAATGAAACAGGTCTACCTTACAGAGGTATTGTAAGGGTAAAGCTATTAATGTCAAGCTGCTGTAGTGATGAAGGTTCTGTAAGTGCCCATATAAAAATAGTGAATGTACTCGGACTGAAGTTCATTCAACAATTAATGAAAAGCTATATTTCCTTGCCTATAAGTAGAGTGGAATTGTTCAATGCAGTTGCTCATTATTATAATATCTTATTGATTAACGTATCATTTTTGTCTTTAAAATGAAAGAGTCCCTGCAAATTTGTCCTTTGTGTCCTTAGCTCACCTGTTAAGCACTATTTGGAGGAGTATTTTAAACATCTTAATATTTGTGTTTCTTCTGAATTTAGAAAAAATATAGAGGTTCTGTGAATTTTTTTAAAGTACTAAAATTATAAGCACAACCAATACCATTGTGTGATTCAGATGGATATATAGATCAGCACTATTCCACCTCCCTTAGAATTCAAGGTTCTTAAAAGATGAATTTTAATGTCTACGTTTCTTTATAGGTACAAATACATACATATTACGTATATAAATATATGTTAAATACCTAATTAGACATATACATATATCAAATATTTTTTAAAAAATGGTTTGAAAATACCAAATACATTCTAAATGTATTATGCTAAATATTCTCAATTCTAAAATATTCTGCTGCTTCCGACTAGGATACTTAGATATGAAACCAAATGTAGGCATCTAATATAAGACAGAAAATAGATTTATGCACCAACATCTGAAAATTTACATTCCTTACTCTAAAAAGGTTTAAGAAGAAGGAAGAGCGTCACTAGTGCAGAAATAAGTAAACTAGACACCTGAAATATGCCATTGAAAACTAGGTCATATATGTTCGAAAGAAATATGACAGAAAATATGCTTTTTTAGTGAAACAGAATGTAAAGCCAGAATTTTTCTGATTTTGTTTTCCTAAAGTACTTCTTTCCTAACAAAGCTATACAGAGGAGAAAGCAAGAAAGCAAGAAAGCAAATGAGCAAGAAAACAAACAAGCAAGCAAGACAAAGCAAGAAAACAAGAAAACAGGGAAGCAAGGAATTACTTACTCATGTCTACAAAATTTCTTATTTTGAAAGGAAAATAAATTTGAAAACTTTAATTCCAGAAAATTTATTGACTTGTACTTTGCTTTTTTATTTTTTTATGTCACAAATGATATGTCCATGGCTTATACAGAATAGCTACATTGTTTACTAATTTTATTGCAGAATATTTAATTAATGAACAAAATTATCTACTTTTAAAATGTAATTTGGATCTTTTCTGGTTGACAAGAACTGTTAGTTAGATGAGGAAAATAAAAATCATTCCAATAGAAACATATAAATAAATATCATTGTGAAAGTCCTGGAAACAATCTTTTTGAAGATTTAAGATATATGGCTTCTCTTAAAGAAGTTTATTCTTTAAAAGCTATACCATTATACATTTTAAATCTAGTATAACTGATGAGTATATTTTTTTTGACATTCTAACTAAAAGCAACTTTTTTTTTTTCCTGTTAATATATGTAACCATGCTTTATGCTCATATGACTGACTTGACTTCTTCATTTCCTGTCTTTTACATGTCTATTTTTGAAATGTTTCATTAAGGTAGTTTGTCACATAATTGGTAATCTTCCTCTTCTCAAAGCAGCTATAAACTTCTTGTGTTGTTACTGTTGTTTTATTCAAATCATGCTTGATTGGATTTATTTTCTCCGGAAAGATTTTGCTGGCTTCAGAATAGGCATTATGACAGACACGTGGTTAGCAGTGTACTGTACAAGTTATAAGGTCATTGTTTAACAAAACCAACTGGACTCACAAAGTCAGAAGCTTTTTCTCTACTTCTCCCTACTCCTACACTATGTAATTTTAATTTGTCTTGGCTGTCATAAACTGGGTTTGGGAAGTTAGTCAGTTTCTAGGGTGGAAACCAGACTGCTATGTCTCCTTTAGTTCATGCCCTGTTAGATGCCCACTGAATAGGCACTTATGTATGGCTCTTTCTTACCTTGAGTTTCAAAAATGATGAAGCAGAGAAAGGATAGTAAAAGTGAATTTAGTTTCTGTGTTATGCTCTAACATTTGTGCTGTACATCAGCATCTGAAGTTATACATCATGCCAGCAAAAGTCACCAAGGACTGGCTATAGCCCATGGGCACAACACTAGGCAAAGGTATAAACTGCTATGTGTTCTAAAGTAGTCATGCATTGTTTCTCACATTCAGACTTGATTATTTATTTTACCTACCCCTAACTGTCATCTTCTGTATGTAACATGTGCAATGTAATCTGAAAGTTAAGGCTTATTGCCTTAGATTTATCACACATAAATTTTGATCTATTTATACTTATCTAATTCATTTTATCTTGTTATATCATGCATAAGAATACTTTGGAATCATTACAAATAAAAATGATTTTTTTTTCCCTGATTTTCCAAGGATTAAAAGAGATGGTAGCTATTTTTCATTTCTATATGTAAGCATTTCTTAATTCTATAAGGCTGGGAGAATCTGTAATTTGAACTCAAGGTTTTGTAAGCTGAGATATGAAGAAGGCTGCCCATGAAAACTGACTTTTCCTTGAAGTGGTGTACAACAGAATAGAGCAGTTGGTGAACTACATTTGATTCAGCCTTTGAACACTCTCAGATTATGAGTTGGTTTTTTTGTTTGTTTTTTGGGGTTTTTTTTATGTAATGAGGTTTACAATGCAACTGTATTGCCCTTGGTTCTCCAGAATTTGTTTTGCAACCCTGGATATTGAATGACTTTGGCTTCAGAAGGATAAACTGATGACAAAGGGGATGATGATTTTCTTTCACTCTGGTAGAGTACTTCAAAAATTTCAGTAGAAACAAATGCTGCTAAAAAGAACATACATGGGAATAATGTTCCTGACACTCAAACTAAATTTTATCATTCATTATGTAACAGATCTTATAGGAGTCACCCTATCAAAAGAATCATGAGGTCTAGCAAGAGGATGCCTTCTCATAGAAACACTCTGCCTTTTGGGTCCCAGTATTTCCCCTAACCCTTGGACTAGGTATCTTCCCTAATTCCACAGAGGAACCATCTGCAGAAAGTGCTACCGGGTTAATTTGCTATATTATCAAGAATCCTTTTGCTTTAGAGAGGCTAGATATGACCCACAGACAACATGACAAGCAGGCAGATTATAAAATTTAAGCTACAAAAATGGTGACATTTATGATTGTGGTTAATGTATTTCATCACACAGAAACATTAAACTCATCTCTAGATCTCAGCATTTTTCAGTTTCCACAGATTCCAAAGTGAAACCTGCCATCAAATATTAAAAAAAATCTTTCTTGCAAATATAGCAAATTATCCTTATCTGTAATGATCAAAGCTGGATACATTTGCATGGTTTCCCTACTGAAATTATTTATTCAATAAAATCCACAAACTCATAACCGAGGGCTCTCATACTTAAATTCTCTTCATTAAGCATTGCATTTTATGGCCTAAAAATGTTTTCAGCTGAATTTGCATAAAATGACTGCACATATGTGGCTAGTCAAGTTGATCTAGGGGAAAAAAAAAAATACAATCTTCAACATTCCCTGTGGGTGATCAGCAAATACAGTTATCCAAGGCCTGTCTTCTGCTGGAAGAAAGCATTCTTAAATGTAATTTAACATCATACATTATTAAAGTTAAAAAAAAAATCTAAAATACACTGAGTTTAACTTTGCATTTTTTCTCTCAGTATGTACATGCTTTGATTTTTTTTCCATTCCCATTATTGTATACTGTCTTGGCAAATAACTCTATTTTTTTGATGGTTCCTCCAGGTTCTACCTTCCTTATTCTGTCCCCTGACCTTTTACTTCAGACTCTTCTCAACCCAGTTCCCTTTCTCAAAGAGGTATCCTAACTAACTCCTTTCAGACTTATACTTCATGATTTTTTCTATCATCTGAGAGAAAACATGACATAGTAGTAGTCAACAATATTTTGTCAATGACTCAGATATTGCTGTCTGTGAGAACGTGCTCTCTGATTTCATGTCATTCAATACAATGAAAAAGGTTACTGGCATATGTAATAGTTTTGTTTTTTTAACCAAATCTCTAATAGGTAGCCCTCAATGACCTGCACTCTGGAAATATGATTCTGCAGATGCTTTTCCACTTTTTAATTATACTTTGTCCATGTTAAAATATTTTACATTCCTTTACTGAAGAAATCATGTTAGTTCAAAAATTCATATAACAATAAAAAAAACAAAGTAATTGGCCTGCCACCAAAATAAAATATTAAATTACAAAACTAACAAATTGAATTTGAATATAAAATCTGAATTTTACATGCAGCAGTCACAGTTTCAGTTTTAAGTTATTGGTGATAAACTGCAAAAATTGCAGTTCATCTTCCAGGGGTGAGGAACAAAGAATGTGTCATTTATAACTTCCATTTTGGTTGTTTCCAACCTGCACCTCAAATACATACAATTAGAAGTTTCTTAATGGCAGTCAAGGAGTGATTAGCTGACAAAACTGTACAGGTAACTTCAACTAACAAATAAATGGTGCATAACTTCTTATGCGCAAAAAGAGGACAATTTCACTAAATAAATTATACATCCTGAATGGTCTTTCAGGCCCAGTGATATTTCATTTTAGGCATCATAAATCTGCCATTTCATTCTGCTAGGGTCTGACCAGCTATTCTATACAAAACTTGTATACACAAGGACTTTCCTGGTTTAGAAATTTCTCTGAGTGTACTGCCCTCCATTAACTCAGACAATTTTGAAATTCATTAAAATCAGTTACCGGTGGCCCAGCAAAAAGTCAGATTAGCCAAAGTTGCCAAATGACAAAGACATGTTATGACATAAATTGTTTTTTTCCATAAATAGCACTGTAACTGGTTGCTGTTGGGCCTGAAGATTGGAAGTGCTACTAATATAGATTATTTTGGGGGGAGGAATTGTTATTTGGCCATAAAGAATAGGATGTCTGTTCCTTAAGTCATTAGAATAACCAGATAGAGTCACAATTTTTTAGACTATTAACCTGGTTTTCATTATGACAGCAGCAACAGCAGCATCACAGAAGCACAGTGTCTGAGAATGGAAGGGATCTCTGGAGATCACCTGGTCCAACCCCTCTGCTCAGGCAGGGACACCTAGAGCCCTGTCAGACAAGACAGGAGCATCATTATCATGAGGTGTGTTGAATTTTTTTTTTTTTTTTCAACATAGAATAAGCTGCCATGGCCCTGAGGGCACTGACGGCCCTGGCTGTCCTTGCCCAACTTCCCAGGGGCTTCCCCAACCCTGCCCATGGCCCAGCACCCCCTGGGACCATCAAACCCTGCCCCAGTGATGCCAACGCAGGGGCAGCCTCCAGCTCCTCACAGCCCTGCCCTGCCTGGCCATGGGACCCCCCAGGCTGGGTCTACCCATGGGCCCATGACCCAGAGTATCTTTGGCCTGTTGTCATCCCCAGGGAGGTGCCCCAAGATTGGGGCTGGGGCTGTCCCTGATGGGTGTCCCCTGGCTGGCCTGCTCCTGGCTGGGGCAGTGGGACAGTCATGGCTGTCCTACCTCCAACTAGATTGCCACCCTAGTTTCTTTTCCTATAGCGGCATCTTCCCAATAGTGGACAAAGTCAGGATGTCTTTAAAAGAGGCTATGTGTATCTTTATGCACAGGCTGGAGGAAAACAAAAGTGGACTGTGTTCGCAGATGAGAAAAAATGTATCCGTGCTGGCATCGTGACAATTTTAGTATGTTGACCACCACCATACTGTTGATGTTCATTCTTAGCAGACACAGAAGAAGAACAAAGTCTATTTCAAAGGAAGTGACTGCTGGGCAATATGTTCATAGTGAGAGCTTAGGTTACACTTAAGACATAGTTAAATCAATCCAAGATATACAAGAAACAAAAGTAAGCATAAATAATTATACACTTTGTTACAGGGTGGAGAGAAATGGTGAAAGGAAGGTTGAAAGGTCTGCGAATAACCCAATAAGAAATATGCACTAAATCTACTCATCTTTCTTCACAGAGCTGTAATTTACAGAAAAAAATTAACTATAAAGTGGAAGGAGAAATGTGATAGCAAGTCTTTCCCAGCATTTTAGAAACACTGTGGGCTTAAAAACTGCTTTAAAAGTTTGTTTCACCTTGTTCTGGGAAAAAGACAGAATTTTAAAGTGAAGGAGATGTACCTATAGCAAACTATTTTGGTGAAAAAATAGTACAACACAAGAGGAAAGATTTATGAAGCCAGACACTGTGAACAGGTTACTAATCATGTCAGCATCTACAACTAAGACAGACCTAGAAAATTTCAGAGCACATTATTGTTCAAAGTATGATGATAGTACTACCCAGTAAGACTAGATGCCTGGAAAAAAACGTAATGAACAGTCCTTCAACCATGTCTCTTCCTACAGGTTCTCCAATTTTCTCTCTTTTCTCCCCAGGACACACCACAATTATGATGCAGTGGGCTAGGTGTGCTTTGTGTCAAAGATGAACACAGGGACTGGAACCATGCCATGTGTAATTGTACCAAGCTTCGTTCAAAAATAGTAATAAACTTTATGGTCAGGAAGCCCTTCATGAAGTACAGTAGGAGCTGCTACTCATCATAGGAGTTCTTTTTATCAGTGAATGGAAGGCTCACTGACCTATTTGGCTAAACACAGGCCAACGAACCTAAAGAAAGTAGAAGCCTCTGTCAGATTTTGTTTCTTGAAAACTTATTTTCACTAAAATTACCTGACAAAACTAAAATTGTCATGGATGTGCAAACAGCAACTTACGTGCCCTCCCTTAGATGAATTCCCCCAATATTGCTATACAAATTGTTGTACAATTGCCATGCTCTTTACCCTCTGTTTTTAACACTGTTCCATCTATTCATCATGCTGTAGCCACCTTTGACTGGAAGAGTCAATGCACATTCACCTTCCCCCTTCTTAACGTATATTTCTAGTTGATTAGGAATGTAAGTTTCAATTGTTTTAAGGATTTAATGGAAACCTTATGCTCACATAGCTGAAGGAAGGGAAAAAAGGTGTATTTGCATCTCTTTCACTAAGTGATGTTGAGTCAAAAGATGATCAGGAAGTACCTAGTCTCTGCTGTTTTCCCAGGGATCTGTTTATATGGATGTAATCACTGTGTATAAATTTCCCATTTGTAAGTTTGTGATTGCGATGCCCCATATTCCACAGATGTGTTGTGACAGTAACTGCATTAAAAGGGAAGTTTAAATGGGGGCAATGTGAGTTGAGTAAGTATCTTAAATAAAAAATTTAAAAAAGCAGATGTCTTTCTATGTGTCAATCAGATATCGTATGACATCATACTCAGTATATAAACTGAGGGGAGTTGACCGAGCAGCAGCGATTGCCGCTCGGGGCTGGGCTGGGCACCGGTCAGTGAGTGGTGAGAAATTGTAATGTGCATCATTTGTTTTGTATATTGTTTTTTTTGTTTTTTGTTTTTCTCTTCATCTGCTGTCCTATTAAACTGTGTTATCTCTACTCACAGTTTTACCTTTTTTTTTTAAATTCTCTCCCCCATCCCACTGCTGGGGTGGGGAGGGTGAGCGAGCAGCTGTGTGGTGCTTAGTTGCTGACTGGGTTTAAACCATGACAGTGACTTGTATCATCCTAAGCCAGGTATCCAAAATAAAACATATGAATCATACTTCAGTCATGATTATTTTTCTTCATTGACTGTAAGTGGACATTGGATGACTTAGTGACACTTTGCCGTCTAACTTTTAGATTTCTGAAACTAGGTAAGATGAATAGCATGTATAGTATCAAAAAAATGCATTTCACAATGAATGCATACCAAACATGTTTGTTATCAATCAAATTAAAGCCCATATTGCAACAACATAGGTGAAACTTTCCTATAGCATCATGGATCTCTGTATCTAGTTGTCAGTTCTGCCTTTGATTATTACCCTCTACTTCTACCCAGTAGTAGACATCTTCATTTCATTAACTCCTGTGAACTAGCATCTTCCTCTTTCTCTACCTTTCCTTCATCTTCACACATCACTAAACTTCTACAGGCCACTCCAATTTTTCTTTATCCTTCTCCAACTTCCAACACATCCCTGTGAGTCTACGTCTTCTTTCTATACCAAATTCCTTGTTCTTTTCACCTTTTCCCAGGGTCTCTCGTTACTTCTTCTCATTTAATCTGTGTTTCTCAGTCATAAGGCTCAACTGTAGAGCAAGACAGGTAACTTCACAGAAGACTTCTCTACTTTACCAAGTGTATTGTCAGCGGGGAGCAGCTTCAGGCACTGTATGAAACAAACTCTTCAGTGGGAGATGGAAAGCAGAAGCACCTAGCATTGCATTTGAAACCTTCAAATAATGAAGTGGTGCTACAGCCTTAAGAAAAGTTTAAGTCTACAATAATGTAAATAGTGTCTATATCTGGGACTTCACTTGAACAACTCTGTTCAAGAATAAGAGAGTTTAAGGGTAGATTTTGTTTGAACATACAGATTTTTAACTCAGAGAGTAATGTCACTCTTTACTGGAACTGTGTGTAAGTTTCAGTTCTATTTCATGTGACATAAAAAAACACCACCAACAACAACAAAACCAAACCTGTATCAACTTTTATTTTTAAATAGTATTGAAAGGTACCTTAGTTTTTTTCAGCTGCCATCTTGCAAAACAACCTATATTGAAAGCAGAACTACTGAAGAGCAAACCACATAGAAAAGCCACTTCACTGTTGCTGTTGCTGCAGCTTGTGCCTTGCATATTCCATAAGCATCCCTCTGACACTTGAAACAGAATTCCATTCCTGATAACTACAAGATGATGGAGGAACAGTGAGTGCACAAAACTCATGAAAGTGGCAATATTTGAATTCAAATATCCGACAGTTTTGTACTAGGTAGAAAAGAGGTACCAGACACAATATTTATGAAATATGATTCTCTGATGAGAGAGGCAATAGACTCATTTTATTGAATTAATGGTGGATAACAGTAATGTTAAATCTGGCATTTGATCATCTAGAAACTCAACCAACGTAAACCCGATATTTTCAGTGATAATATGGCTTCTGTTTCCCACAGAACTTCAGGTTAAATGTAGCCAATGCCCAAGTTTATTTGTAAATCACGTAAGCTTTTGTGAGCTGGTACACATTGTCATATTTTAATTATATGTTCTTTGTTGAATATATATTGCCTTTCCTCACAGGCTTGTCTTTAAAAAAATATTACCATAAATCAAAACTTTTCTGGCATATAAACAGAACTTATATAATTTTCACACAGATAGAATTACTACACAACCAGGCCAGTGTGACAATTACCATGTACTTTGCTGCTCAATACTCCTACTGCAGTGTCCCAAAGTTTTGCTAGTGTACTACAGATTTAGCCATGACCTTTTATGGGAAAAAAAAAACCCAAAGCAAAACCACACAAATCCAAAACATCACGAACATAATATTTAGGTCATTTCAAAGATTATTTTCCTAATATGCTTACGAAGTTGGAATATTCATTGTCTACTTCTAGGACAGTAATATAAAAATGCATATTTCCTTTTTTAATAACACGCTTTTTGTTTTTCAGATTTCTTCTTTTGATGGACTGTAGGACATGAAACTTAGGAGTTCTCCTATACTTCTGCAGCTTCTATTACATCCCTGTGAGTCTACATGTCTTGTCATGTCTGCGTTAAATTCCTTGTACCTTTCACCTTTTTCCAGGGTAAATTCTTACTTTTTACAATGTTTCTTCCAAATCTTTTATATATTTCTTCCTCCTGATCTGAATAGAATGGCAATTTCTCTATTTCTTTCTAATGCTATTGGACATAGGGGTTACATCCATGAATTTCTGTTTTCTGAAAAGCTCATTATGCTGAACTGTTTTCATGCTCTATTCATTTAAATTCAACCACACTATAAAAAATATTGATGATCAGATATTTACAAAGCAATAATTCTGAAACTTGAAAAAATACCTTATAGACAGTTGCATTAAAAAAATCAACTATTTTATCCAAAGATTTTATGAGATTTTTATTCAATTTCAGATTACTTCAGATGACATTTGAGAAAATTCCCTTTCTTGTTATATTCTTAGAGGATTTAAGTTTATAGCTGCAAACTACACAGACTTAGTTTACCTGAATTCCACCTTAAGCCTAGAATACAATTCAAAGGTTAAAATACGTGAATTCTAAATCAAGTAAGAAATCCAAATAAAAAATGAAATGCCACAGTAAAACTAAGAAACATGTCTTTCTTATTCTTCCTTCTGGAAAAGCTAGTAGAGTTTTTAAGTTATTGGCAGTTCTCGGCTCCATAAAATCTAGTTACCAAACACAGAGACAAAATACTTTCAGGGCTTTCTTTATGAAATTAAACATTTTTCTTGAATCTCTCCAATGAGCATGACCATCTTTATTAACTTGTTTTACTAAACTACTTTTCCTCTTTTTATTTTCATTAGATTTAGCTCTGAGTTTGAATCACATATTAGCTAAGCAAACCAATTTTGCAGTAATTCTGGAATTCAAAAGGGGACAGAGAAGAATGTTTTTTCTGTTATTCATGATTGTATTTTAAATGGCAAGGTTCACTTGTATTTTTTTCTACTGGTGTTGGTCATGGTCAGAAGCAGAATGTCAGTTATTCAGGCTACTCATCTGGGCTGATATATCAGAATATAAGTTTATGAAAAATCACTTGTCAAAAAAACGGTGGCAGATTCTAAAATAAGACTACCAGTGTTATTCTTCCTGCTGGCCTTTCTTCCTCCAAATATTTTTTCCAAGTATTTTACTGTTCATTTTAAATCATTCACTGATAAAGTTCTTCTTTCACTAAAATTCCAGATGCCAGAAAAACTTTCTATCTGCATCTACAAGCTGTTCCAAATTCATTTTCTTTGCGTATATGCAGTGCTAAACTTTATAGGCTAAACCCGTAACTAGAGCTATATCCAGCACAGAAAGCAGGCATAGGAAGAGTTTGATCCCCCATCTGTAATTCTTTCCTCATCTCCTTAGCCTCGTGTTTTGATAAACTTTAGTATTCAGACAAAAGGGCTGTTAAATATCTGCTTCATATTAGTAATTTTGATTTGCTTTGTTCTTTTGTTTCTCAAAGTTCCATTGTCATTTTTCTTTCACCATATCTCTGAAGTATCTTTTTCTTCTGAGGATTATGGCAAACACTAATCCAACTTGGGTATTGAAAATGACCTAATATATCAGTTTGGAATGCTTCCAGCTGCAGAAAAATCTCATTCTTCTATTCTCTATATGTTTCTTTTCAGAATGTTATCTGTCACAAAAGAGAGCTTTGATCCACCAGTTAGAACTGCATTTTTGTTTTGCTAGCTGATTTTGCAGATAATTTCATCATTTATTCTGTTATTTCTCATTTTTCCCATGCAGTATAATACAGCTGGTAGGTACATATAAAAACACCTAATTAACCTCTCTGTGTCAGATTTGTGTTCTTACAACTGGTGAGCTTTAACGGAAACGAGGCCTCAATTTTGTCATAACAATCATCTCAAATATTTGCAACATAAAGGAACATTTTAGAGACTTGATACAAAAAAAAAACCCAAACCCTGAATTGTTTTCATTGAATCATAGAATGGTTTGGGTTGGAAGGGACTTTTAAGATATCTAATCCAACCCCCCTGCCATGGGCAGGGACATCTTTCACTAGATCAGGTTGCTCAAAGGCCCGCCCAACCTGACCTTAAACACTTCCAGGGATGGGGCAGCCACAATTTCTCTGGGCAACCTGTTCCAGTGTCTCACCACCCTCATCATAAAAAAAGAGTCTTCCTTATGTCCAATCTAAATCTACCCTCTCTCAGTTTAAAACCATTGAAAGAGAGGTCTTCTGCTATTTGTTTTTCATGTGAGTACAAATAATTTTACCATAGACATAAATTTTCAGTTTGTATCTATGTTTGTCCTCATGCAACTATAAATGACTGTGCCATAGAATTGGTTAAGCAAGAAACTGGATGTCTCAGTCTCACCATGGAGATTTTGTCTTAGGCGATAGTCACTCATCAGATTTGCTACTGCTTAACTGATGTAGATCAGCAACTTTCAGGCATCATTGTCTCTCTAGCAATTCACTACTTTCATATATGGTCTCATAATATTCCTCTTGATAGAGTTATCTTGGATATATAAGGCCTTAGGCTGCTTCTGCAGAACCTCAAATTTAAATGTATCCGTCATGTATTCTCTCTTTTATTCTTGATGCAATTTTTAAATTATTATTAATAATACCCACATGTTTATTACAAGAATAAATTGGGGGGGAGGTGTTTTGTTTTGTTGTTTTTATTTTTTTTTTAAATTTTAATTCACAATGAAGTTACTGACACTTTACAGATACCATACTTCCTGTTAGAATCACCTGAAGATACCATCTCAGTAATGCCTAGAATCCACGTTTCAGATAAGGATAAGAAAGTTCCTCATGACTAGACAACTGCAGGACAGCTTGCCCATGAGGAAACAGCCTAATAATGAAAGATTTTAACCCTAATTCACTTTTCTTTTGTTTTGTTTGCTTTTTCCATGTTAAGGTGGCTACCCTTTATGGCAAACCTTTGTGAATCATATCAACTCTTTGTCTATTAGAAATCAGTTTTCCAGATTATTTTTTTCATTTTGCAGGTGGTTGGTTTGTTACAAGCAAGCTCTGAAGGTTTTGGTCTTCATCTTAATCTATTCTCCGTCCAAAGACTTTGGTAGTTTAGTTACTTTTCTCTGTTGATATTGTCATCACTGCTGAAACTTTAGGTGACTGTCATTTCATATGGCATAGCTCAGTCTTTCTTAGTTTGTTTACTTGTCACTGAAACTTCAGCTTTAAGGCACAGAACTGTGTTTAATGATTCATTCTTTACCCAGACAAAATGCCACTACTGATGGAGATTTAGTCTGAAAACTGCCAGATGAAGGTGTCAGAAATTTCAAGCAGGCAAATCATCCCAACAAGTCCAGCCACTGGCATAATCAAATATTCAGGACTCAGGTTATGAATGTGTTACAAAATCAAGTGTTTGTGAACACACCAGTGTTTAATTAATCTTATCTATAGTTAAATATCTGCAATATAGCCATACATAGCTGAGCTAACTAAACATAATCAGCTAGATCACTTTTGTAATCAAAAGAGAGAGATGCATTTCTCATCCTGATGAGATTCATCTCATCCTGATGTAGATAACTAAAATAGGCAGATGAAAAAGTGCCTATTTCCCTCCTTTAGCTAAGGTTGGGATGTTCAGCTTAGAAGTGGGTAGACATCCACTGTAGAAATCTCAGATAAGATTCATTTCCATAACATGATACCTTTTTTTATGTCTTTAAATGTAGAAGTCTATGCGTGAGATGATGACTGGGCTACCATGATCCCATAACAGTAAATGGAAAATTTAATATAACTAATAAAGCATAGAAAATAATGCAGTATAGATCTAACACTTATTTCAGTTATCCTCAGATAAACCCATATTATCATTTGAGGTGGTCTTGTGTATCTGGCATATTGAAAATATTTGTTTAGACTGGCAGCTGGAAGCCAAATTTGATACATTAGAGATCTCAGACAGAGAGATCTCCTTACACAGGCTTTCAGGAAAAACAGGAAAGTGAGGAGGAGGGTTAATACTCTATGCAAAGGAACATCTAGAGTGCATGGGATAGGTGGTGAGCCAGTTGAGAGCTAATGGTAAGGATTAGAGGACAGACCAACACTGCTGCTGCTTTGGTAAATGTCTGGTACAGGCTGCTTGATCAAGAAGAGGAAGCAGATGAAGCCTTCTTTAGATGCCACAAAGCAGCCCCACAATTGCCAGCCCTGGGACTTAATAAGAGACTTCAACCACCCTGACATTTGCTGGGAGGGCAACATGACTGGGCGGGAAGAACTGATCAGAGACATGAAAGCTGAAGAAAGTCTTGACTGCAGTGACTGTGAGATAACAGAGTTTAAGATCTTGAGGTAAGTGAGCCAGACAAATAGTAGAATCACAAGGCTGGACTTCAGGAGAGCAGATTATGGCTTAGTCAAGGATCTGCTTGGCAGAGTTCCATGGGAGACCTCCCTGGAAGGCAAAGTGACAAAAAGAGCTTGTTGATCATCAAGGACAGTCTCCTCAGAGCAGAAAAACAGTCTTTTTCAGTGGACAGAAAATCAAGCACGCATGGCAGAAAGCCAGCCTGGATGAACAAAGATCACCGAACTGAGCTTTAACACAGAAAGGAAATATACAGAAGATGTAAGCATGAGACATTGCTTGAATGTGTGTAGTTGGAGTTAGGAAAGCCAATGCTCAGCTGGAGCTGAAATTAGCAATGAATGTGAAGGCATGGGACTTTGTGACCAAGGACATGGAAAAGGATGAAGTATCTAATGTGTTTCCCCCCCCTCCCTGCCTTGTTTTTCATTGGTAAGGTATGCCGTCTGGCATTCCAGTTTCCCAAGGCTGCAATCAGAGTCTGTGAGAATGCAGCATTGATTGTCTTAGAGCAAGATATAATCAAAGAGCGCTTAAAACAGTTGAACGTATAGATGTCCATGGGACCAGAAGGAATGCATCCAAAGCTGATGAGGGAGCTGGCTGATGACACTTCAACTGCTTTTCAGAGATGATGATGATCTCTGAAAGGCCAGTGTTGTTCGGGGAAGTTTCTGCTGATTCAAAAAAGGTTGTGGTGGGTTAACCTTGGTTGATCACCAGGTGCCCACCAAGCTGCTCTATCACTCCCCTTCCTCAACAGGACAGAGGGACAAAATATAACAAAAAAGCTCATGGGTTGAGATAAGGAGAGGGAGATCACTTACCAGTTACCATCATGGGCAAAACAGTCTCAACTTAGGGAAATTAATTTAATTTATTGCCAATTAATCAGAGTAGGATAATGAGAAATAAGAACAAATATAAAAACACGTTCCCCCACCTCTCCCTTCTTCCCAGGCTCAACTTCCCTCCTGGCTCTTCTACATTCTCCCCTGCCGAGCAGCACAGGGGGATGGGGAATGGGGCTTGCGGTCAGTTCATAATGCTTTGTTTCTGCTGCTCCTTCCTCCTCACATTCTTCCCCTGCTTCACTGTGGGGTCCCTCCCACATGATACGGTCCTTCATGAACTGCTTCAAAATGGGACTTTTGCATGGAGTGCAGTCCTCCAGGAACTAATTCCTCCAGTGTGGGTCCCCCATGGGGCCACAGGTGCTGCCAGAAAACCTGCTCCAGCATGGGCTCCTCTCCATGGGCTGCAGCTCCTGTCAGGAGCCTGCCCCAGTGTGGGCTCTTCATGGCGTGTAGTTTCCTTCAGGTCAAGTTTACCTGCTCTGGCATGGGGTCCTCCTCAGGCTGCAGGGTGGATAACGGCTCCACTGTGGACCTCCACGGGCTGCAGAGGGACAACCTGAATCACCATGGTCTTCACCACAGGCTGCAGGAGAATCTCTGCTCCAGTGTCTGGAACACCTCCTTCCCCTCCTTCTTCACTGACTTTGGTGTCTGTAAGGCTGTTTCTCTCACATATTCTCACTTCTCTCTCTCTCAGCTGTTGCAGGACATTTCTTACCCTTTCTTAAATATTTTGTCATGGAGGTGCTACCACCGTCACTGATTGGCTCAGCTTTGGCCAGTGGCAGCTCCGTCTTAGAGCTAGCTGGAACTGTCTCTCTCTGACATGAAGGCAGCTTCTGATATCTTCTCACAGAAGCCACCCCTGCAGCCCCTCCACTACTAAAACCTTGCCACATAAACCCAATACATAGGTAAACATCATAGCTACCTACCTATGGGCCAGTAAGCCTCACCTCAGTCCCTGGGAAGGTGATGGGTTAAATCTTTCTAAAAGCCATTTTTAGGCACATGGAGGACAAGAAGGTGACTGGGAACAGTCAGCATGGATTTACCAAGAACAAATTGTGCTTCAGTAATCTCATAGCCTTCTGTGATGAGACTTCTGGTGGCATGGATAAGAGCTGACTGGCAATCAGACTTAGGGGGTAGTAACCAGCAGGTACAAAGTCCAACTGGTAGCCAGTTAACAGTGTTTTCCCCCAGGGATTGATAATTGGGCCAAATTATTTTTATTAATGCTGTGTAGGATGGGATGATCCAAGGACATAACACCAAATTTAGGGGAAGCAGTCAATATGGGAAGGCAAGGCTGTTACTCAGAGGGATCTGGACAGGCTAGAAAAATGGACTGACAGGAACCTTATGAAATTTAACAAAGGCAGACACAAAGTCATGCATTTGGAATGGAATAACTCTATGTAACGGTACAGAAACTGGATGTCATCTTTTCAATGAGGATAAATGCAATATCTTCAGCAAATGCAATATCTTTTTTTATAGACTGATGAAGTTCCAAAGAAGCTGTTAAGAAATAAAAAATACAAATACAATGGAAAAATCTAAGAAATAATATACAAATTAGTAATTAATTTTTCATAAAAAGAGAAAATATAGGAAGTTATCCCTTAAAATATTTTGTTTGTTTAGCATTTGAGGTAAAATGGTGAGGCATTTAATTAATTCAATTAAAAGAAGAAAAGTGTTTTTATTTTTTATTGATTCTAAGCAGTAAGAAGACAACCTAAATTATCTCATTTATAAAGACGTTAAATTGGCTGTCCAATTAGTCATAGAACAAATATATAAATATAAAAACAGCAGCATGAGTTTGGCCAGGAATAATGATATTTAGCAGTGCATTTGATATATGGTTACTGATACTGTTTCATTCTTTCCCTTGAGTTTCAACACTGATTAAAAAAGGAGGCAGGATGCAGGTTTCATTATTGATTACATTGTCTCCAGCTTTGCACACAGATTTTTTTCCCCAGTTTATAATAGCAATAATTACCTCATTAAAAGAATTTCTTAAGGATTAATGTAATTGAATGGCTAGGCTTGATATGCCTTTTCAACGAAGATTTTGGTTGCCAACTCATCTCCAAGAAATGCAGTAACTTTTTTTTTATGCATATTTAGGCTTATCTTTGAGATTGGTCAAAAATTGGCTTGACAACATCTACCAGCACCTTCATGTGAGCAGGAGGCTCACAAACTCAGGAGGCAAAAAATGACAGAGGCTCATCTCAAACACATTTGACCATTGGCCCGTTTCCTGATTATTCACAAAAATGCTGTTTCCCAAGGCAATATGTATAAGTATACTACAAGGAAATTATAACATTTTTCTTCTACTTCTCAAATAAGCAGTTTTCTGTTTAACTGAAATTAACGTTGGACTAATAGTCTCAAAAGGATAAAGATTACTGCATTTTCTGGAAAATAAGGGATCATTCATATGGAATCTACCTCAAATCTTCAAAGAGGAAACAAGGAGAAGATGGATATATTTCCTTAAGGATGCTATTGATAGGAATCAGTGCTGAGCAAAGGAAGGCTCCTAAGGATGAAGATCCAAAGGAACATGTCCTGCTAGTACTCTGATTAAAACCTGCAGGTAATTATTCTATGAGTACATACAAGAATCCTGTATTATATTTCCAGGTTATTATTCATGATTTCAGGGAAAAATAAATCTTCAACCTCAGATTTAGCTTATTTCCTTTTAACAGGTAGAGACTTTTGGCCTTTTTATACATAAAACCTCTGTTCTCAGAAAAATTTACAGAAACAATGCATACGCATACATTATTTTATGAATGAAAGAGAATTTGGAGTTATGCTATTTTATTCACTATTAAAATAGTATAACATTTTTCAACACATATATTTGTATTAGAAAAGAAGAAAGCATGTAAATACTTATTCTATTTCATTCCAGGGGTAGATAACAAAGCAACATGATTATCTAGTTGTCTTCAAAAAAAGCTGCGCTATTTACCTTTCCCAAACCAATAAAGATTTGGTATAACAAGTTCTTTTAAAATAAAAATTGAGTACTGATTCGTATCACAGCTAAATGGCCTGAAGGGTCTGAGCATTAGCTGCAAGCAGTGAATAAAGAGTAAATTGCCAAAAAAATATTTTTCTTGGAAGGAGGTACAGATTGTTCTCTGCTTGTTCTGTTTGTTAGCTGGTCACATACATTGCTGGAATAGGAAATCCCGAGTTGTAGACTGAACTCTTGGAGAGTGCAGTGGCTCCCACTCAGCCCACATACCATGCTTTCCTTTCCATGGAAACTAGGGCAGGGCGGAAAAGATTCTCCTGTGTCCAGATCTCATTCAATATATAATCAAGACTCAGTAAGCCATGAGAGTAACCCAGATAAGCCTAAGCATGTCCTTCCAGCAAACAGGTGGAACTGAGCACAGGGAAAGAAACTGGAAATGAGAAGAGGAAGAAAGTCACATGAAAATTAGATAGAAATTATTAAAAAAAAAAAAAAAAAAAAAAGAAAACAGATAAGAATCATTTGAAAGAGAGAGGCTTAGAAAAGCAGGCTATAATTGTTTGAAATCTTTGACATAACCTTCCTGAATTATGCAAGTCTTTTAGGTCTGCTTGCTTTTTTTAATTAATAGCTTACTTTGAACTTAGGTGTTGACTAAATAGTGGTGCTCAGTAACTTTAAAACCCTATATGCAAAGTTCTGTCAGAGATCTTCCTCAGGATAGTTAGTCAGTTGTAAAAGCTGCCAAATTCATTGATAAAACATGCTGCTTGACACAGGTAGTGCATCCTGCCTCAGAAGTTCATTGCTCTGTCTGCTTCTATGGCTTACTTCTCTCATCTTACATGAAATAGCTTTAAAACACCAGGTGGAACAGTGAAAAGTAAGAGATAAACATTGGTATGTGTATAAGGAAAGACACAAGAAAAAGTACCTAGTTACTTTTAATTCTTCACTAAAACAGTGTTCACCTTCCTGTTCTGGCTTTTTCTTCCAGAGCTTCCTAGGAACAGCTGCAGCCTGAAGTGAAAGGGCACCACAGGTGTCCCTTCCTGATGTGTCAGAGTGAGAGGAGACCACAACTCCATCACATCATTTGACGAGTGAAAAACATGCAAGTAGAGCTCCCCACAAGATAGGTACGTTCTCCTTTGCTGGTTTTTTGTTGTTGTTGGGTTTTGGGTTTTGGTTGGTTGGTTGTTTTTTTTTTTTTTAAATGGGATTTGCTTTTAATATAGCCTTTAGTATCTGACTTTTAGGAACCAGAGCTAAGAAAGATAATGTGGAGTTGGGTGAAAGAGAGCTAATCCTTCATTATTCCCTCCAGGAAAACCTGCAGCTGGGTGCTTAGTCTATTTGTATTAATGTTAACTTATAATGTCATGTTGTCTTTGAGGTCCTATATCTTACATTTTATTTTAAGAGTTTTTGTTCACTGGAAGAAATATGGAAGTATATATCTATATTTTTATCCCTTTGTAAGTTAAGTATATTTCTGGTAATAAGGTAAAAGCTTAAGCATTAATACAAGTGCTAACATAAGAAATGGTTTTGCACAGATGCATATTTTTCATGAAGAAAAAGCAGATAAAGTATGGATCTATATTCTGGTATGTAAAATTCCCTGAGATATAAATCATAAAGAAAAAAGGAGGGATTCATTTGACTAAATGTACACATTGAGAGTGTGAATGCCTGCACCTGAGCTAATCACTTTAGGCTCCCTAGTAGTCAAAGAAGAGAAACAGGCACTTCTAGGTCACAATTCCTCTTATCCTAAAATAGGCATCTGAAGTAGGTCAGATAAACTGCATCCTGAGAGTGCCTATTATTCTCTACCAACTATAAAGGGAGTCCTGGTTGATTAATTCAGATTCAATGTAGATCTTTAAGGAAGATGAGATGAATCCCATTCAGGGAATCCAAAATGACTATTAAGAGACCAACAGCAAAAAGTGAGAATTCTTGTTTTCCAGATATATAGAATCCAAGATAATTACATACATTTAGACACTGACTTTAGGTTCCAAAGTCATTTAGGCTTTTTGAAAATTTTATCTTATTTCATACTGTATTTTCTTTTTGATCAGTGAAACTACTATCAACTTTTTTTTATCACTGTATTTTAATCTTGTGATCCATGACTCGTATTCGCTTTCTTTAAGAAAGATGAAAGCCTTCCCCAACCTTAACAGACTTTTAAGAATAAAAACTTAACAAAGCAAAGCAATTCACCTTTTCATCTATTAAAAAAGTGCTGTACTACCAATAGCTTGGGAAATATAACATTAAAGAGAGATCTGCCATTAAGGCTCACCAGTATAACTTGATTTCAGCAGGACTGCTATGAACATTTTATCAGATGAACACCCAAGTTTCAAAACAAGCTAAATTGTCTTGGATTTTCTCTTCCAAATTTATGTGGAGAAATAATGGAGTCCAAACATATTTCTCCTCTGTAACTGTGACCCTGTTTCAATATTGAAAATACTCGCTTATTTAAGAAATGGTTGGTTCAAATGTGAAAACAAAACAGTAGATAATGGAAGAGGATTTTTAATGAAAAATATTTTTAAACAGATATAACAATATCTTAACTACAGCATACCAGCCAGACCTTTATCCACTTAAAGTACTCATGGATAATTTATAATGCCTCTAATCAGTAAATCAGTAAATTTTCCAGTGTCAGTGAAAAATTTCTGATCTAAAAGGTTATTTTTGAGTCCCTAACTATTAATCATAACAAAGAAAGTATTCTATTCTATTTTATCACTGTCAATGTGGGTATATTATGATCATCTTAAAAAGAAAGTGTGGGGAAAAAAAAAAAAGAAAGAAACCCAATCCATAAATTTTACCATTTTTCAAGTTATTTGCCGGACAGAAACTGCAATTGTAATTTTAGATAACAAACGTTTTCCAGTCTTTGATATCCCAAACAAGAGAATAAGCAATGAGGTTTATAGAAGAAATATTATAGGATTTAAAGCCCATTGAATTGATAGAATACCTTCTATTGACTTCTTCGGGCTTTTGATCAGATCCTAAAGTAATGAAATACATTGAATTATTTCAGGTAGCTTGGAGTTTGCTAACAAAACAAATTCTAGGATATGGTGGTTTGAAAAAAAGAAGGGATACTGTAGCCTTTGAGACCTCTCCCAGTTCTGTCTTTCTACCTACAGATACTTGTAGCAAGCAGGATACATCCAAGCAGCAAATGAGATTAACGTTACTTAACTTTTATCATCATCTTAAAATCTTTCATCCATCTAAAAATTAAGCATCTCAGCAATTCATGAAGGCTCTTTCTACACAAAATGAGAACCTCTAGAAAATGTTGCAAATGACAGAACTTCCACACCTATTTTAGATTAATCCCCCTCTGGTTGGTGGCTCTCGCTACTGACTGTAGATGAAGTTTAGATACCTAGTTAATACAAATTGCCAACTTCTGAACAGCTAGAGTTTGTTTACCTCAGCCCTCTTGAAACCCTTGAAACCTTGAACAAGCCAAATATTAACACTTCTGCATGTGTATGCTGCTGGTAGGGACAACCAGCAAGAGATCAATGTATAAAAAGAGAAAAAAAAATCTTTTTCTTTAGAGAATTCAATAAGCAGTATAATTATTTAAGCTGTTTACCACTGTATTTCATGCTTGAATCCTTTCGTGTTTTCGTGTTTGTGGTTTTGGGTGGGTTTTTTTTTTTGTTTTTTTGTTTGTTTGTTTGTTTGTTATGTTTTGTTTTTTTTTTTTTTAATTTTCCTACAGTGAGGGCATTTCTAATGTCTCACTTTATTGTGTGGATTACTTTGGTTCGAAGTAGAGTAAAGCTCAGATTTCAACCTTTGCCTCCATGGAGGCATGATGGAGATTTAACAGCTTCTGCCTCATAATTGAGAGCCAATTTTCATGAGTGACATATTAATTTCATAACTTAACCCTTCACTGTTTAGCTTAGCTGAAATTGTCCAGGCAGTCATTAAGTGGTTTACTGGAGACAGACATACAATCACATGAACGCATGTTTATGCTTATAGGACCACATAGATGCATAATGGCACCCACGTGAAAGTTTTATCTTAGTTCCAAGTGCTTGAAATAATGCAAGGATGTATTCTCTCCCACCAGACTGGTGTTTTAATGAAGCTCAGGTATGCAATTCATGCCTGAAGGTGTAAGATGTAGACATCTTTGAGACTTCAAATTCTTCCAACATACTGCTGAAGGGTTCTGTAGAGCAGAGAGAGGCAAATGTGGAGCAACCCATTTATCACATTTTAGAAGATGTTCTGAATGTGAAAATTAGTTGTTCTGAACCCCAGAAATTCACCTGGATCTTGTCTGGAGAGGCAACTGGATGGTTCACTCCAAAAAAACAGTTGGGAAAAATGAATAGTTAAATAACAAGTCCAAGTTTAAGCATGTGGGAATAAACTGGAAAATTATGTTGCTTGACAGTCTAGATATACTTGCTAGGGCTAAAAAACACTGATAAAAACTGCCAAGGAAATTTGAGCACATTTATACTATGTAACAGAAGTTATTGAACTGTTGAAGTTGCCACATAAGCTTCATGTCCATTGCTTTGTCCAAAACATTTTAACACAATGTTGTTTGTACATATTCTCCTCTACTCAGCATTGCTGAGGCCACATGTGGAGTCCTGTGTCCCATTCTGGGCTCCCCAGTCCAAGAGAAACATGGACATACTGGAGGGAGTACAGCAAAGGGCCACAAAGATGATAAAGGGACTGGAGCATCTCATATATGAAGGGCTGAGAGAGCTGGAACTGTTCACCATGGAGAAGAGAAGGCTCAGGGGGAATCTTATCAATGTGCATAAACACTTGAAGGGATGGTCTGGAGAGGACAGAGCCAGGCTCTTTTCAGTGATGCCCAGTGAGAGAATCAGAGGCAATGGGCACACACTGAAACACGGACGGCTCCATCTGAACATCAGGAAACGCTTTTTCACTGTGAAAAAGTAACTGAGGTCAGAGTGACTGAGCACTGGCACAGGTTGCCCAGGGAGGTCCTGGAGTCTCCATCTCTGGATATATTCAAAAGCTATCTGGATAGAGTCCTGGGCAGCCTGCTCTCGGTGGCCCTGCTTGAGCAGGGTCGTTAGACCAGATGACCTCCAGAGGTCCCTTCCAACCTCAACCATTCTGTGATATCAGAATCAATATAACATAATAATGTGCTGAACCAATATAATGTGACTCAAACCTTCTCTGTAAAGCTAGTTTATTTCTACTGCTTCAGTAATACAGCTCTATGGTCTCTGATTCCATAAATGATTTACTAGGAGCTATCTTGAGCATGTCAGCACCACAAAATGGGTTTTTTTTTGTTGGTTTTTTTTAATCAAACACAGATCATCAAGACCACAGATTTACATCTAATTATTTTAATATGATACAACACACCCATAGAGAAAATGACAGAATTAAATTGGATACTGTTAGCTAGACAGCAGATTGTTACTTTTAGGTGTTATTAAAAGAGGTGAGGAAGCAGTTGGCAGACTTATCAGTTCGTCTGTCTGCATGTCTGTTTCTCCTTCTCTCCTTCTGTTTAACTAAAATGTCTGTACAGTCTAGCATAATAGTCACAGGAAATTGTGCCTTTTGTCCAACAAAAATATTTTTATATTGTAATGCACATTTGCATTCCCTATTTGATTTAGCCTCAAGTGTCCGTCCTATATCTATACCTGAAAAAATAGATTAAAGTGTAATCCCAATAGTATATTAAAATTTGAGAAATTTCTACTCTGTAAGAAGAAGAGACGGTCTTCAGGTTCATGGAAGTTTCGGTATATTTTCTTGAAGGGATGCAGATCGAACTCAAAGGTTTCTTCCAGTCTTTTGGAAGAGCTGGACTTGGGACATGCTGGTGGATGGTGTACTTTCAATGATTTTACCTGTGCTCAGCAGACAGCACAAATTAGAGATGTTAAACTGGCAACAACTCTCCCATCTCAGGGGACCTCTGCAGGTCAGTTTAAGTCCATGCACATGAGGAAGCATAGTGGATGTAAGACAAGGCTAGATTAGAAAACAGACACAAATTTCGTTAACACATACAGTGCTTAAATTTTAGGGGGCTGAGCTCATTGCTACTTAAACACTCCCATTGTTACCGTTTTAGCCTATGAAAGTTTACATTCTACATAAGTATTAAAGACAGAACATCATGATCTTGATTAAGCTTTTTGGTTTTAGTACTGGCCTTTATTTGGGGGAGGGTTCCAGTTTCAGAAATTTGACATACCTGTTGCTAGATCCTCACTTTATAGGATGAGTGTGTATTACTAGCAGAAACCTAGGAAAAAAAAAAATCAATGATTGATCGGTACAACAAATTTACAGTAAAGAACACTAAAAATATTTTTTCTTTTTTCAAAATGAATTTCAGAGAATAATTCCATAGACTTTATAAAACATAAGAGGTTGGCTCTATTTTTCTTTTCCTTTCTTTTTTTTTCCTGGACTTCTATTGCTCCACCATTGTTAAAATAAAAAAAAATATGTCATCTATTTGAAAGATAACAAGAATTGCTAGCACACTTAAGCACACTGCTTGGGAAAGAAGTACTGAGGTTACCCAATAATTTGAACAAAAATAAGCTACCAGCTAGTGGGAAGGGTAGGAAATATGAAAATGCTTCAAAGGAGGCAGAGAATAAATCTCCATATTTTGAACAAGAGATGAATAAAGCATATACTCACATCTTTAAACAATCCTGTTCAAAGACTATTGAAAGCTTCTCTTTCTTTCTTTTAAACCTGTCCTGCACATCTCCACAGGACATAATTTAATCCTAGTATATATGTATGTTTTCTCCACTCCCATCCCTGTGGGCTGGAATATCACACTATGCATTCTGAGACAGAAATGTGCTTTCTTTTTTGGACAATCACACCACATATGTTATCAACAGTGCAAAGAACGTACATCAGTGGCTCAATATTTAAGTTCTGCAAAATTTATAGAATAATGAAGACAGTATGTCCATACAAGGGAATAATTGCTTCATGGGGAGCCTGTGCATCTCAAATTGGTTGATTCCTAGACTTTAAATTGGCCCTTGTTCCTGTTGTTTAAAACCTGCAAACAGTAGCACTGGCAGGAAGGCTGCCTGCCAGAAAAGGACATTTTCAAAGTCATACAGCATGAACATTTTCTTGTCAAGACCCATTACAAGAAAAAAGTAAGTGGCATTTCAATGAAATTGTCCCTTTTTCATATTATTTGTAACTAGCTGGGGATGAAGTACCTGCTACTGACTCTGAGAACATAGGAGCATCTATTACAAGAAAGCAGATATATGTTTGGAATAAGCAGATCCAAGTATTATATTTCTTACTTTCTTCCACTTCTTTTAAATTCTGTTTTAAATTATTCCTTTAAATTTTTGATGCAGACATTGCACTTATATTGCATTACATTAGGTTAAACATTCTGTGATGTGACATAATTTGATGTGACCTGACCAAACCAGATGAAAATATCACGTTGTATCACTTATTTAAAGCAAGAGAAGTGGCTATACTTTAATTTACTTTTAAATCTATTCGACAAATATTTATGAAAAGTTGAACAGGTCCTTTTACGTGTGTAAATTTTGTACAGTCCTGTGACAGACAAAGTAATGACAGTCTACTATAAGGTTCAGATCTATACATTAAAAAAAAAACCCATCACTTTATATATAACATTGAATTTCTACTTAGTTCTTGGACATTCTATAAGATATTGCAGTATTTCTACTTGTGTGACTATTTTCTAAGCTAATAATCAGTGCTTATTTTGAGAAGACTTATTGACTGACAAAAAAATTTGCAAATACAAATTCCCAGTTGGAGTTCAAGTGGCAGTATCAACTCCTATATAAAGTTCTTCACCATATTATAGAAGTGCAAACTTGGCATTGCAATCCTTCTTCCAGCTCTGGATGACTGTGTTCTGATTCTGCTGTTAAAATCTTTTTTCTTGTAGAAGATTTTAGCAAGTAGGAAGATGTTTTACAAATTCCGACAACCCATCTACTTTTCTGTCTAACATTTTAAATCATCCAGCTGCACTATTTGAGAAGAAAAATTCTGAAAAAATGGGGAAAGGAATCAGTGACTCCTTACTAGCAATTAGCAGTATTGTGCCCTGTTCTTTTAATATTTAGGCCATTGAGAATCTCTAAAATAGTAGTTGCTATCCTTGTGATTGTCCAGAGATCAGAATTGCATTTCTTTGTAGTTCTGCAGGCAGCTTGATGAAAACACAGGGCTTTTGTGAGATCTACTGGAATGAAATAGTGATTTAAAAGTCCACAATTATTCTATCTACTGCCCAGATATGGTCATGGTCCTTCAGCAGCTCATTTTGAGAGGTAATTTTTTCAGAAAGACACATCCTAGTCCTATGTGTCTACAGACCCACATCTGTCTATGTGGATAAGTAAGAACAGATGAGCTCTCTGATAAAGGTGTATCATTCAGCTCTAGTATGAGACTTACACCTCTTTAGTGAGATTCTTTGGGATTCTTTGGTATTAATATATTCTGATTTTCTTACCTTAAGTAAAGCACTACACTGATGAAGACACAAAACTTTGAATCAGTAGGTTCTGATTAATATTCTTCTACTTTTTGATACAAGTAGAAGAATTTGTGTTTGTCTGCACCCTTCCATGCAGTACTGTTTTGCAAACGCCACAATGCAGCAGGGAATACAGCATTTACAGTGCATGGAGAAGTTTATAAGGCATGATGACATAGGGGACAAAGACAACATCCAGGGGATTTCAGGAATTCTTTATTTATCACAAAACAATGCTCTGAGAGTCCCTAGGTTGGAAAGTCATGAATAGTTGATTACACAGATAGAAGTCTTTCCAGAGTGCATATCCAAATGGCTGCTATTGTGTGATGCGGACTGAAAGACATGGTCTGGCTGCCTAGACTCCGTCTTCCTGATCTCCTGATTGTGAAGAAGTGTAACGGTGTAGCCCTGTAATACGGTAATGCCAGTGCTAGTCACAAGCTGTAAGCTTTGTTTGGGAGAGAGGCTTGTCAGGCCTGCTCTGACTGTGTTTTTCTTGACCTGCCTCCAGGTCTTACTTGATTTCGCTGTGGAAGCAGTTTCTCTAACTGACCAAGTGTCCATATCTAATTTGGTTTAGTTTTGTTTATCTTTGTGTGGTACTATAGTTTTATACAGTACACAGTAACAAGCAGTTTTTCTAGGTAGAAAGATACGACTCTAACATAAGAATGTAGAGAGATACATGCCCGGAAGAGCAGCAGAGGCTTTTAGAGTCAGAGACACAGGATGAAGCACAGACAGTGCAAGTATGTGATGATAAGGAAGGGGGCATAAGCTGGTGTTAGGTTATGTAGTAAAAGCTCATCTGCACCCCACAAAGGAGGACAGAGACAAGAGCAGATGAGAGAGCTCAAATTCTGCCCTAGCTCCTCCCAGACCTATCACGGCAGTCATCAGTCCATCAGAAGCCCATCTCCACAAGCTCAGAGGAGCACAGGGGCACAATGGAGTCAGAAACCCAAATTACAGTCTCCTGAGGAACAAACACCATGTCCAGGCTGATCCCACTCACCCTCACTACTGATGGAGCTGGGGATGTGGAGCTGGGGGCATGGAGCTGTGACAGCCTTACCTCCTTTGAGCTGCCAGATCCAGCTGAGTTTCCCCTGGCACTGGAGACCCCACAGCTATAAACAGCTCAGTAACTGTCAGTTAAAAATAACACAGACCTAGAACTGGACAAAACTGGTTTTAGGGGTAATGAAGAAACAGTATCTGACATATGTAAAAGGCACCATACATAGTAAACTTGGATGTAACCTGGAGCTGCTGACCAATGAAGAAAAAAAAAGTTTTAAAAGACCCTACATGAAAAACAAAACAAAACAAAACATTGTGGAAGAGGAAATCATAAACATGAGCACCATATTCCTCCCAGCAAAGGGACTCCAGATGTTGACAACTTGCTGTAACACCTCCCTCACCACTATGAACACCATGGTGAAACCACTGACCCTGGCACCCAGAGCAACAGTAGAAGGGAGAGCACAACACCAGGGAAAGTATAGAAACTAAGGAGTATGTGTGTTACTATTTTAATTATATTGCTGCTGATTTTCTACTTTTTTCTGTACTGTACATGTCTGGTTTTTTTATCCTGTAATAATTAGATCTAGACTAATGATGATTCCTGAATTAGACTGTAAATATTTCCACTATATTAAGAATAAATTCCTGGCCTCTCTTATGTATAGCATGTGCTTCCTCTTTGCTCATAAACAAGATTTTGAATATAACAGAAGATGCTGTTCTGTTGGTGACCACATACTTTCTTCATAAAATCTCCTGTGGATTTTGCTTACAGGTTACCTAATGTCCATGTATATTAAAAGAACAACTGCCACAGTTGCTCATTTTAGACCTTTCATTTAACTCAAACATTCCAGTAACATGTTTGTAGATTAATTCCTAGGACTCAAAAATAATTGCTGGAAGGCAAAAAAAAAAAAAAGTCATTTTTTTAAGTCTGGCAAGGTTCAAAGAAAGCTTATCTCGTGCTGCACTATTTAGCAACTTTCCACAATGAGGAAGCAAAATGGTCCTTTTCTACAAATCTAAGAGCTAATTACCACCTCATAAAGGTAAGTACAACTAGCTAGAAGTCAATGGGCAGTAGCATTCATGTCTTAAAATAAAATGATTGTACATCAATACAATTTTCTCATGTGTTAAACATATCTTTCCATAATGTTGGCAGTGGATACCATGAACACACATTTTATACAAAAGATAGAAATCCTTTTAATTGTAACTGTTCTATGGAGTATTAATGGTCCCTAAGTTTTAGGCCTAACCTAAATGCAGTAAATGAACAGTTATTTCAGTGGTTGTGGCTATGAAAAAACTCTTCTTGTAAAGAGAATTTCTTAGTTCTGTCAATAGTTAGTTGAGCATCAATGAATCAGCATTTCCAGAAGTCGTATAGGCAGAATAAAGGAGAAAGTACAACTGGAAATGATGCATGTCAAACATTGACCCTGAAGTCAGGATGTTTTCCTGAATTTGGAAGAACCTGAATGGTTGAAAAAAAATCAGTTAAAATGTCCCTGATTGAAGATTTGTCTTTCTGTTGATGCCAGCTGAAGTTGAGTTGTAAATTAAGACAGTAATTTACAAACCCCGACAGAGGAGGAAAAGCCAAAGGCACACACATTCAAAAATATATCTTGACTAGAGAGACACAGCTATGACAATGTTTTTATTTCACTGTGTTGAATTATCATGAGAGTGATATGATTATAAGTGGGCACCAACCCACACTCTTCTTGTCCCCAAGGAGCTGTGGTTCCTTTGGGCTCCATGTAGGCATAGGACTGTTAGATTTGGACATATATGTTATATCCATGGGTTTCAGTCTGAAAATTTGCTGGCACAGAATGAAATATATCAATTTTTATAACCTCATACGTGATAGTGGTATAACAAGTCCTCCAATGCCATTGGGTATAATAATTTGATCTGGGGCTAACTAGCCAAGAGATCTTTCCATGACAAAAACATTTACTGTTATACCAAAGGCACATGTTAACCATATGTAGAAGTAAGACAAAGAGTAATTTTGATAAACGTGGCTGAAATACAGTTAATAAGGCCATTTTGTGATAGCAAACACTGGAATGTGTTAAAGCCTAGGAAACACAGATGTGCAAAGTGCCTTTATTCATCCTGATGGTGGCAAAGTCTGGTAACTACTGACCCATGCAGACTATAAATATTATTTTACTGTAGGCTGCAGGTAGCTGCTTCTAAAATACAGCATTTCTTTAAGGTGAATCTGATATAATTTGACACGCATAAAAAGTATGCAAACAGTATGTACGTAGCATGCATCACTGTGACATTCACACAGACAGTCTGGGTTTGGCAACAGTTTGGTTTTGTAGACTTCTTTTGACATTTAAACAGAAGTTAAGAATCCTTCTGAAAGGAGCTGGAATTGCTTGCCAGGTATGAATATATATCTTTACAAAGGCCATCCTCAGGTGAAAATGTCTGTAGAATTGTGGTTGGAGGTGACATGTTGCAGTTGAGAGATTTTGAGGAAAAATAGCTTGAATGCCACCTGAGAAAAATATACTTAGGTCTGACTGTGAATGCTTCAATTGTATGAACAAGACCTTCAGCTGTTGTAAATCATCTGAAGCTCCCTTGACTTGGTATTATCATTTTCATTTCACTTTATTTATGATGTTTATTTATCAGGATATTATACCTTCTGCTGTGTATCTGAGGGCTCTGATGAATTTTTATGTTACTTTGGGAATTTTCTGCTTTGGGAATTAGTGTTTAAATTTACATTCATAAAATATACTAATGGGAGATGAGCCCCTACCAAAAAGATTGGTTTACTCTAACCACATAATTTTTTCCTCAAGTTGAGATGAGGCATGGATGATTGGTTTTCTATTTCTATACTACTGTTATCTCTACTAATACAGTACCATGTATGACCTCCTGGAAATGGAATTTTAGGACTAAAACTTTTTAGAGCTGTGTAATAGATATGAAGGATCAGGTTCTCAAGGATATAAGCCACTCATCATTCAATAAGCCAGCTCTGCATGAATTAACATGTTGCTGCATGCATATACATTGCCCCCACCCATGCAATACACACACAAATATCTATATTGAGTTTAGGTGGCAAGGTTTTTGTGGTGGGGGCTGCAGGGGTGGCCCTGCATGATTGTCTAAGCTAGATAAAGGCCATCATTAGGTGGAAAGGCAGCACAGCTTCTAGTACTTGGACAATTTCAGGTTTTGCTCATTAAGGCATTCACTGTAAGTGCTGGCTATGCACATGAGTCTCTTTGCTGGAAGAAGTTTAGGAGGACAGTTGGCCTCTACGTCTTTTCTGTTTTCCATCCTTGAAGATAGTAGAAATGTTGCTTTTCATATGTATGTGTGTTTATGTATATATATGTATATATGTATATAAATTCTTTGGGGTTATGTACAAAATTTTTTTTTTTTTTTACTTTTGCCCACAACAATTAGTGGGTTTATGTATTCTATTTATCCTTTTGCTCATTCTATGACTTCCAAAACAATGAACCCATCTAGGTTTTCTTTTATCTTCTTCCCAAATGTGAGAAAACCTTTCCCAGAGGCATGAAGCATAGGTCTGTTGGGTACTTTCTGTTCTTTTCTTTATTCTATCAAGAGCTTGTTTCCCCTGGAGACATCAACACATGCTTCCTCAAGTCCTCTCCTACTTCAATGAGCAGCACACCTTCTTAGTAAGACCAAGGACTTGCAACAGCTTTAACTCCATGATGAATATTTTTTTTTCCCTCTTGCTCTTTTCAGATGCATCATATATCTAATTTATCCAGTTCTTCTGAGGATACAGCTTAGTATATTGAGTTATATTCATTCATCTTCATCACTTGTGATTTGTCATTGGGCTCACTGATAGCACCTTTTCTTGTTCACCTGTAACCAGCTTGATATTAACCAGGGTAGCCAATTCCAGGCCAAACACTTGTGATTTGCAGATTTCTTGGGTGATCACAGTTCACATTCACAGGGTAATGATGCTTCAGGGAAGTGTCAGACCTAGCACTTAGTTCCAGAGCAAGTTGTACATTTTTCAGAAAGCTTCAGTTCCCTAGCATTTGTGCTACACATTTGTAGAGCATGTGTGAAACTCTCTGTTTTTAACTTATTTTTTAAAAGAGATATGTGATTTACAGGTTTCATTTTTGTCTGAAGTAGCATACTTCTGAAATTTCTGTAGGATGGTTAAAGGATTCATGGGAGTCTGAGTAAATAATTTGAGTTAAAGGAAAACTGCATAAAAAACCTAAGCATTTGAAATAGGTCCCTTCCAGCAAGTAAGTTTTCTGAGATAGACCTCTTTTGACTTACACCATTAATTCTAAATTCAGAGTGAAGCTGTGATTAAGTCTTCTCTCTTTGTCCTCCACATTTCTTTGCTTGGGCTCTAAACAACCGGTTCCCTATTCACACATGTGAGTTGCTTTCCTGTGTTCAGTAAACACTCAGAGCTGAGAAGACTGAGAGAGGTTTGCTGCACCTAGTGGCTGAAACTGATCAGCACTGTATAATTGCTGGTGCTGCAGTGAGCAGCAACAACAGAAATAAGTAAGAAACCTGTTTAACTGTTGTGGCTTCATTCTTTGTCTACTCATCCACAGGATGATGTAACTGTGAAATTGACTGGGCTTATGTGCTAGCTCCAAGACAGTGTTCATACTGAAGGATCCTTCATGTGGAAGACACATATGTGTAATCAGGTATATGCTTCTCTCTTTGGCTTTTTATATATGCTATTGTGTGTGTAAATACAATCCTTTTATCTATATTTCACTCCTGATTCAGGTAGTCTGTACACAACATGCTCTGTGTGGGAATCCGGTTACCTCATTTTGAGCGGTGCCTTCTTCAACAATCAGCTAAGGTTTGGTGTGATGATTTGACTAGTACAAAAGCTATGCAACTCTAAGGATGCAGGCCAGAGGTATTACTGATGCCCTGCTATGTGATGTCATACAGATGAGTCAGACAAGAATGTATTTGAGAAATTACTGGTAAATATTATAGGTAATATCTTCATGTGTTTCAATAGTTTGCACCCATTGAGTCTGCAACAATTGTTGTAATTAGGTGAGTGGAACAAAAGACAAAGGCATAAGCACATACTAATTAACATACATAAGTATACTTATCTGTCCATTAGTAAGTAAACTTTTTAGTCGACAATGGAAAAACATACATATAAGTGATGGGCAACACCATTTGCGTCTTGAACATTATTAAAATCAGAATAACTATCTCAATACTAGCAAATATTGTGGTACTATTAAAAATTTTGGATGAGAAAGGAGTATGATTGAAGGTCTGTATTTCCTGGCTACTTCCTTCTATACAGGTTATCGGGTCTTATAGGGAAGGTGGCATTCTTGCTGGAGGCCTCCAGCCTATGATAGAGGCTACCTCACACGCTGGCCCTGTCAGTGCTGGAATTCCCTTTCCTTTTGCTGCCAACTTTTGGGATACAAGAGGAGATATCCCAGCACAGATCCCACTAGTACTTTAGGCACAACAATTATGCTTTGGTCTGTTGCTTTGAAAGCAAAAAGGAAAACAGCTCTAGGGACAGAACAGGAAGCTTTCCCCAATTCATTCTTTTAACAGCACTAGAGAAGAAAGAAACACAGCTCTCCCAAATGGGTTTGGAAAGCCAGAGGCTATACAGGGCATAGCAGGTGACAGCAAAATTAGGGATTAATAGTTTTTGGTATTGTATTTAGTATTGAATTTCATACATTTATAATCATCATCTCTTCAGTACCAGCATCTTACCCAGTATTGATATCCTGGCAGATGTAAATTAAGCATGTTAACTCCACTTTTCAATGTCTACAAATAATGCAAAATTGTTAAAAATGAACATATAATTGATGTAATATTTCTATTCTTTACTGAGTTCATGGGGTTCTTTGTTTCTTATTTGCTTTGTAACTTCATGTGTTTGATAACTTTGGGTTACAGAAGACATTTTTATTTATTTCTAGTCATACTACATTAAAGATTTTGCTCAGACTAAGCTACAGCAAATAATGGAGAACAGAAACAAGTGTTGTTGTGTATTATTTGTTTATTTCAGATCAAGTAGCGTTTAATATGTGTGCTTGTGTTGACATAATAAATTCTACCACCTTGAATATTTACCTTGTTCTGAAAAAAAGTGAGGTATTTTACTACAAAATTTTAGTTTATTGCTACGTAGGACAAACATATTCTATTTAAGGCTTTTACAAAGGCTTTAGCTTCAGATTATGTTTTTAGATATATTGCATAAATCTAAAATTACACTGTGAAATTTTTCAGAATATACACTGAATCATTCCCCATTTTCAGTGGTTTATCACAGAGAGAAAAAAAAAGAAGTTTTTTTGTCTGAAATTTACACTTACATGCTTATTTTACTTTATTTTATTATGAGACATCTAATGGTGTATGTTTATTGTATAATACACTTGCATGTTGCTTCAAGTAAAAAGATTATATAAAACATGTATGTGTGTGGACCTACTGCCCCCACCAGACTCTTGTATGTTGGGACAAGATGGAACACCTTCAGTTAAAGTATTGGTGAGGGCAGGAATGTTAAGCCCAAGACTAAAGTTCATGGAATATTTACTACAGATGCCTTTCAAAAGGTGAAATAACTCTACAGTGTTAATTTACGCTCTTCCTAAACTGGTGTTTATGTTGTGGTACTGGACTGTACTGTAGGCACTTGTATTCCCTGGCATTCAGAGACATCTGTGAAAGACTTGTCATTTCACAGTCGTATCTTGTATGTGCTTTGTCTGTCCTCCAGTTGATTTTTCTATTTTATTTTCCTTCTCAGTTAAATTTAGAAGTATCTACTCTCAGGAATATTTCAATCAAAGGCACTAACCTTTTCTCTTGACTCTCTTTTTCCCTGTCTTTCAGATAGGTAATTGCAAGGCATTATTGTTAGAGAAACAGAAATTTCACGTCTTCACATGGTTCATTAAATAGCTAACACTCTATTTTTATGTATGAAGAACAATGTTTTTAAAATAACTTAATTGTCTAGGCCAGGTAAAATTTATTCGGTGTAATAGCTGTAACGTACGATTTTACAGCCACATTGCAAGATATAACAATATTATTGAAAGTAAATGTAACTCTGTGTTATAGATATTTATTTTTTAAAAAATAAGAACATAAGAGATCCCACTAAATTCTGCTTATCTTTAAATGCAGGGTCTTAGTAGAGGGACTAAGATGCAGATAGCCAGGACTGCTACGATTTAATCTTCACTCCATTCAGTGGACACTGCCTTATATTTTTGACCTTTTATCTCTGACATGAGATGTAGATTTGATGTAGAATGGTGCCCTTTCTTGTCAGGAGCTGTTAAAGAGTTTTAAAGCAAGTATTAAAACCTGCTTTGAAAAAATTAACTATTTGATTATATTTTCAGATCTGTAGTAACATTATGCCTATCCTATGCAACACAAGTTGAAGGCAAGCATGGATCCCAATGTGCTATGTATTTGACAATGTCCTCTTAAGTTTTAATGTATTCTTTTTGTGCCCAAGTATCCCAAGGGTGTAGAGATGTATGGTCTGCCTTTGTCTCACCTAACCCATACTGCTCTACTCAGGAATTCTTAGTGCACATCAGTAGTGACAAGAGTTATTGACTGAATATTCATGGGATTCCTTTTATTTTAATACACTTTCTCATTCTTGTCTCCTTGTAATCTTTTCCCTTTCATAAGACTTTTTGCAATGCAGAATCCCTTGACATATGTTTTCCCTTCCTGATTTTCAAACATATGTTGGGCAACGTTGTAAAGCTTATAAAACAATAGTTCCTCCTGTCCTGAGCAATTGCCAGATTGCAGATTTCCTATGAATAAAATATTACATTTTTAAGTACTGAAACAATACAAAAACAACCTCATTATTGAAGATTCACACACCAGACAGATACCAAGCATACAGTTCACTCAGTGGGGTTATTACAGAACAGTCACCTAAAATGACCATGCTTTTAGTGCTGTTCACTGATTTCATCCAATTGCTATTCCAGATCAACTGAAACCAAGAACAGTTTAGATTTTATATTTCCTTGCTGCATGACTACCTTCATCCCAGAAGGAATTGCACAAACTGGATCTTTAAGGGTTCAAATCTCAGCTATGTCTAATCATTCAGTTGTCAGGTATCAGGCTAGGCTTCAGGCTGAGCAATCAAGTATCATATAACAAGATATAAAAAAGTATCACCTGCAGAAGGAAGCTAATCCATCCCCTATAGTGAGAAAGGAGTGTAGGAGACAACAGAAAAATGTTTGAGGGAATGCCTTTAAGTGCTCTCTGAAGAAAAGTCCTAGAGTTTGATAACATTTAGAGCTTAAAGGATAATGGGAGCTGGAGATAAATTAGAATTCAGATTACTAGCAGAGGTTCAAAACCATGAAGGGAGTCTGAGCTGATGGCAAAGAGCTGAAATAACTGCTTTGTCAGGCTTCCTCGTTGATGCAGGAAGAAGGAGATTTTAACATTTCCGCCAAAAAGCTATGTCATTTGGAAACACTAGACTCTGCTCACCCAAGAGGGGGTGGCAACAACCTTAAATCTCAAGAAGAAAAACTGAGACACTGACCTCTGTGTTCCTAGGTGCTTCTCTAACTTAGGGTGTAATTAGGGGTGAAATCCTACAAACAAGAGCCAGTTGCAAAACTGTCACTCACCCCATGGGTGCTGTGTTTGACTCAAGGCTATACAGTTTGTGCCTTCCTCTCTATGCATATACATTTTACAGTAGAATGTGAATATGTACATTTTCCTTTTAGTTTTCTTTATAATTAATCAGACATGATACCATCCTTACCCTGCCTTCTCACAAGCCTTCCCTCAGAGACTCTACACTCCTGATCATCAGGACCTTGAGACATGTGCTGTGAATCCTTGGCAGCGCCACGAGACACCACAGAAAGCAGTGTTGACACTGGTGCACTATTTTAAAGAAGTTTTCTGTTTATAAACCACTCATCAAGGGCTACTAAGCTCACTCACAACCCCTGTGAGCTCCTTTTTACAAACACCACCATGTTCTGCCCTGAAAACTGATGGTGTCAAAAGCAAATACAGAAATCATCCTGCATTCTTCTCCTGACAAGATTATTCCTCACAAATAATTTTAGTTTTGGTTCAAAAAGATTACGTTTTGTTATTGTCCCTCTTTGTTAGGCACAAGCACATAGCAATTATCTGGCTTCCTATCTCTGTCCGCTTTACTGAAAGAGACAAGTTTTTTTCCACCAGAATGGAAATGCAAATATTATTATTGAGAGCAGCAAATGAAAACTTCGGGGATGAAAAATGAGTTTTATGCACTAACGTTTCAGTGATTCCAGATATAGGATTGTGACCTTTCCAAATTACAGCTTTTACACAATAATGCAAGGCCTTTTCAAAAAGAAAATAATTTAAATTCTATTAATCTAAAATAAATATGTGTCTTTGTATGATCAAAAGAAAAAGTGTGTCCACTTTACCGCTGCTGTACACATCAAAAAAAAAATGTGGGGAGAGACAAAAGTAGGGGATACCTTAAACCTGTACATTTGTAGTGCTATACACATATTCTTGTATTGTCTTACAACAGGCCTTTTTCTGTACATTTTCAGTAACTGAATTTAGAGGACCTTATTTTTATTCGTAGCTAGATTAAAAAAAAATATATATACATTCCCTGAATCAAAGTGAATTAAAAGGAAATGACATGCAAGGGGAGAAGGTAGCTCAGATTTCTCATCAGTAGTCTAATCATGAGAGTGACCCACAGGCAACTCAAAAGCTGCCCACACAATTACTCATGGAGTCTGCTGAAAAACAGGCATCGCTGCCAGTAAAATCTCTTTCTTATCTTGAATGCAAGCCTAGTGATCGCCACCTAAATAGGAATCCAGGAGGGAGGAATACAAAGTGCAAAGCACTGCATTAAACTGACGCTATATATCACTGTTTGGCAGGCTGTACGTTTTTATGTGATGCGTTTTACAGACACAGATAAATATACACAACTAGGATAGGTATGAGCAACAGGGTGATTCCTAGTCTAGTTCCTCTCTTCAGTTACGCCAGTCTCATTGAAGTTAACAAAGCTGCCCCAGTACAAGAGACAAAACTTTTGAGTACACTGGGTGGGAGAGTGGTACTTTCTATCTCGTACCGTGCTACGGAAACACTAAACACTGTGAACTTCCAAGTAATGAAAAGCTGTGAGATCAAAGCACAACTGCCTCTGTAACGACCATGGCTAAAACCCGATCATGGTTTAAGTGACTTCAAAAGCATTATGTGAAGGATGACTTTAGCATTTGAACTTAAACTACACTGATACTCCAGCAACATTATGCATAAAAAGGAGGTTTTACTCTTACTGCTGTCTACCACTCTGTTAGGGACAGATGTGATCAGCTTTCAACTATTAGAAAGAAAGTCTTTATTAGCATTTTTTTCACTGAATACTTTTTTTCCCCAAAATAAATATATATTAGGGTGGGGGAAGGTAGGATTCAAATTATTTCCAAAATCATATAAAATTCTCTGAACAACTTCCACAAAAAAACCCCTACATGTTAAGAAAGCCTGAATGTTTTGACAATTTAAGTTTTTGTTTTTAATGAAGTAAGTAATAATAACAATATGAACAGCATCAAAAAGCTTTAAAAAAAATAAAAAAAAAAAATCTTTTATTTTCAGGCTAGCAAAAAATGCCTCTCTACCTAGAACAAACTTTTAATTTTAGTTACTTCCCTGAGCAAAATACGATTTTGACTAACACTTGCAGCAGTGTTTTATGATGACCTGAAATTATTCTTTGCACTCATTTGACCACTGATCTGAAATAGTTCATTCACATATTCATTTGCACAGAGACAGAATGACGGTGAATAGAATATTTTAATATATATTAATAATACATTTTTATGTATCCACATGTGATGTTCTAAAGTCTCTGTATTCATCATAAGCATTGGCTGATACATTACATATTATAAAGACAATATTCCAGCTTGGCAAGAAAACCCAAAAGAAAAGAAAGAAACAGGCTGATTAAACTATGGAAGGTGGCCTCTTCTTATCACATCAGTGTTCTCAGCTTTTTACTAGTTAATTATTTCTTTCAAATGAGAGGTGGAGTTTTTTATGTTATTTATTCCACCACCAAAGCACCTTTAAAAACATCAGTTTATGTATGCCAAATCAGTGGCAATAGAATTTTGTTGTTGTTGTTGTTAATCTGAAAAATGTAGGATGCCTACGTATTGATGTTTATACTAATTGAGTTCAAATACGTTCATATAATTAAACTCTATTTTCAAATAACTAGTCGAATTACTATAGAGGTTGCTCAGGGTGACTTCTCTAAATAATCTTTGGAGTTACCTGTTTTAATATTCTGCTATAATACTGAAAGATGTATCTTTTAGACATATGCATTTGAAGAAGGACTTTACAACATCAGTGCTTTTTAATAGTTAAGTATTTTAGAAGAACTGAGATCCTTGACTGGACTTATTTGCAAATTCGGAGAATTTCCACATAAAATTAACTTTCGCCTTCCCATCTCCAAATGTGTTCAGAATCTAATTGTCTAATAATAAACTTCCTTAAGGGATGTACTTCAGCAATAAAAAATGTATAAGGCCCTACATATTAGAGTTCCATAGGATCTGTGGAGGAAAGAGAAGAGATTGTTGTGTGGACTTTCCTCTTTGTTTAAGTGAAACAATCAGCATTGGTTGGTCTGACATAGTAAGATTATTGCAAATCAGCGAGACCAAGCCAAGTTTCCATTCAAATCAATGGCAAACTCCTGTAGACTCATATTGACTGTTGTGTTTAAGAAAGAGGACTCAGCAAATTCATAGTGTTTTCTAAGGAAAAACATGCAGGTTTGGGCAATTTCTTCAAGAAGCGTAGGTAATGATAATAGAGCTACTGTAATAAGTTAAATGGAAAGGAGACAAAAACAGTAATGCAATGGAAAAAAAAAAAGGTCTAATTTAGATGTAAGGAGACTTTGTAGCTTAGTTTTCAAGACTGGCTCATTTACCCATTCTGAACACATAGAAGAGGTTTCAATAAAAAGCAAATGTGACCATTTGATTCTGAACTTTCATCTGCTTTGCCCTTCATTGCAAAGAGCTGCTTCCCACTTTCTTAAGCAAATTACTGCTAAAATCAGAAGTTATTCAGTAATATTGGGTGGTGAGGGTGAGCAGTTTCTAAGCCCAAGTTTGTCATTATTGCTATGAGTATGAAATTGTTCAAAATACTATACACACCATACATTATATTGTTGGAAATGCATGAAAAAAAGAAAATCCTCAGTGTTACAGAGAAAGCCTCTGGGACCTCGTATGTCAGTTCTAGGAGAAAGATTGCTCTACCTATAAATTCATCTCTCCTAGAACTGACATCCAAGGTCCCAGAGCCTTTTTCCATATCACTAAAGACTTTTTTTATGCTATTCCAGCAATGTAGTGCATTCCATTCTTTACAAGAAATGTTCAGCCATTCATATTCCAGACAGCCAGACATCCTGCTGACTGTTTGAGAATATTAGAGGTACCAAAATACTGTATTGCACTAAATTTTCAATAAGCTTTCATAAACTAAAATCCACTATATATTTCAAATGAAAAATGTCATGTGCAAAAAACAAACAAAATAATCCTACCAAAAATAAAAAGCAAGTGAATTATAGGCTATCAAAAATGTTGTAAGCCCACTTTTGAATTTGTGTGTGTGTGTGTGTCTCTCTCTCATGAGGGTAAGCTGGGAGAAGTGCAAAGGTATCTCTCATGGGCCATCAGTCTCACTTTGGTGTTACAGTACAAAGCCTTCCTCCGTGGACTGAAAAAGCTGAAGGCATAGGCCTTCAGCTAATAACAGCCACAGATCAACTGCATTAAAAGAGAAATGTGCATTTCTGTAAGTGAGACTTGGATCTGTTCAAACTTACTGCTTTAGTTACAATTGGCAAATGCTACAAGGACTTTAAGACAATTTTTATCTTCATGTGAATTGTAGGGGAAAGCAATAATGAGCTGTATTTAAAGCAAGCTAGAGATGTGCTACTAGGTATAGCATAGAGGTAGGCTACTAGGAGCTCAGGGATATTAATTTGGGCGACACGTTTTCCCAGTTAGGAGCATATGGCCACTAGGAAACTCAGAGTGAACAGAGAAGCTTTTTCAGATTCACACTGCAGCAGCTGCACATTGAGGGATCCCTGGCAGCTGAACAGCTCCAAGGTACCATTACACTGGTTTTATAGGCATTAATAGACCAGAATCGATCTGTGATATGACCACAATATGAGCTCCAGATGTATCATGTAAGCATAGTATTTACACTGCATTACAGGTGAATATTTTGTGTGCTTTAAAGAGTGTTTCTGAGGTTTGATGTGAGTTGATTTAGTTCACAAAATAAACATGAATCTAAGTGACATTGCAGTCACTTACCTGAGTGCATCCTTTTCTCCTAGTGGTGTGCGAGGGAGGGAGAAAGAAAGGAAAAAAAAAAAAGGAAAAAAAAGAATAAATTAATAAATGAATAAAAAAAAAAAAAGAAAAAAGAAGAAGGGAAAAAAAAACAAAGTAAAAGAAAAGGAAAAAATGGAAAAAAAAAAAAGGAAAAAGGAGGGAGGGAGGAAGGGAGGGAGGAAGGGAGAGAGGAGAAAAGCCTTGATTTGTTTGTGACGCTCCTCTGAAAATCTCTACAAATGACCCTAAGGACATGAATCTGTGCAACACAGGAAATCCCAGCTGAGGTCAGGGAATTTCATGGAGACTAAAACATCTGCTGTTGTATAGTCAGATGGGGAACTATGACTTCAACTGACAGGAGTTCCAAAAGCAGCTGAGATTTTTGATAACTATTATTTTTATACATTTCCAACTGAAGTTTTGGAAGTTTAAATGATCCAAAGAATCAATATCAATATATTCTAGGATCAGAAAAGTCTGAGGATAGACTTGCCTGACTCAGGTATTTTTGTTCTGAGATTAGGTCTTTTGGGAAATTTTTCAGACTCTTTTGTTTGCCTTCCAGAATCACAAGGCCTTTTTTCAGTCATTGTCATGACTGTAGCACAATAGCTGCATCAGCCATTGCTTTTGAGAAGATGCATGCTTTCTGGCCGAACTGCAAAAATGCTTGTTATTGTTGACAACCATTTAACATCCAGAACAAATAGTTTTTCACACTGGAAACAAAAATATTAATTGTTTTAGATGTGGTTATGTTTTTTAGCAGCAGATTGGACAGCTCTGCAGTCTGGGAAGCAGCTAAATAGCCTTTTGTTTTCTTTACACTAGGCATGCATAGAGATCTGGGAAGTGTATTTTATCTGTCACTGTAGCTAGCAGAAGACTGAATTTGTCTATATCCAGCTTCATGCCCTACGAACTAAGTTTCCCCTCCCTTTTAACTCTGTGTATTACATGGACCGTAATTACATAAAAGGGATAAAAGGGTAACACGTCTGTGGGACTTTCAGTTAGGGGTAAGTGGGATCCATTCCCACCAGAAATTTATAACCCTCTCTAAAATCTTTCTGAGTCTTATTTCCTTACTTTTTAAACGAGTCCCAGCACAGCAACAACCCCAGCAGGAATGAAGAGGAAGCATATTGCGTCTGCACGGTGGCAGGATTTCCCTGAATACTACCAAGGTCCCAGCACTGAGCAAATGGTAATTTGGGCTGAACACGAAAGGGGACACGTAGGATAGAGTTAAAAGAAGCCTTACAAGGATGGCCATTTCTTCAACATGTAAGATGTAAATACTCTCATCTTGCTAATATTTTCTTGTTGATAATTATCCCATATTGTTTTGTATGATACTGCACTTTTAAACTCCATTGTGCATACATACACACACAGACACGTGCATATGTGCACAATTCTACTAAAACTTTCCTAAAAAAGTTGAAATTTGCTAAAAAGCAATAAGACTTCCACTGATAAGGACTCGCCTGAGGTTTCTAAGTTAGAAAAGTAAACTCCCTCTATAGTAAATGGAGAGAAAAAGACAGCACAAGAGAGTAGTTCTTAGGTGGGACAACTCTAGACCTTAACCTCAGCGAAAAAGAGCAGAAAAATGAGATTGTCAGCAATTACTGAAGTGAAAGTGTCCTCAGTGACTTTACATTAACGTTACATTCACAAGCCTATATATTTGACCTTATTGCAAAAATGCTCAACTTTATGCTGATCTAAGCCACTGCTGCTCATAGGACAGTGTCATGCTGTTCAAAGATATTGTCATATTCCTGCAGGTAGAATAGAATTACTATTTTGCTTGATCCAAGATCTCATCCTAGCCTCAGTGTCATACCTCTGCTGCATCTGGTTCTGGGCTCTTTGTAGGATCTGCGAGCATCATGGCAGCATAGGCATAGGCATTACTGGAAACTTTTCACATGATAGTTAAGCAGTTTAGATAGGAGTAAAATACTTGATATGGGACACCATATGGTGGAAAGGAGGGCTGTAAAATAACTACATGACAAGACAAATTCATCCATTTGACAGAGACCCACTCACAGACTAAGAGTATCTTACTTAGGTAAGACATACAACCTATGCTCTTCTGCCATTCTGCCTAGAGATGTAAGCAGAACTCAGACAGTAATGAAGGACAGTTTAAAAAGAAGTAATTAATTTTATATAGGAGTAATACTATTTTTTTAGCTGCTCCTTTTCCTTGTCTGTAGAGGACTGCTTGTTTTGGATTTTGTCATAATTCTCTAAACCTTTTGAAATTTACTCAGCCAAAGATCAACTCTTCTGTATTGGCTTTCCCTAAGCAGAAGTCTCAGAGTCTGAAGGCAACTGTGCAGACACCCATTAAAAAATAAAGAAGAAAACTCAGAAGAAAAAAAAAAAAAAAAAAACCAACTTAGGTCTAATTTACACTTCACCTTCAGTGTTGATAGAAATGTAGCAAATGAGAGGGAACACTTTTTTTTTTCCTTTTTTTTCGTTAGTCATGAATGTAGGTATGTAGGAGAATATCATGTCAAGGTTTTGCTTTTCCAACATTAAAGTGTGTAAAAGGTTAAAAAGCAGACAGAAAGAAACAAAAGAAGAAAAAAAAAAAAAAAAGAACAGAGAGGCATAGACAAGGGCGAAAAGATTGTAGAGCAGGAGAAAATGAAAAGTTCCAAGGCAACTGCCTGCAAAGATGTACAAATGGGAGGAACAGCAGAAGTACAACTGAGAGAAGCAGAGTCCAAAGGCCCGTGAAGCCATACCAGGCAATAGCAATGTCCATGGCTTCAGGCTCATCACTTTGCCACGGTTTTAATAACCTGACATCTCTAGAGTATATATCCATCATCTTTCGGTGCCTCCAAGACAGTCCACCTGTGAACACTGATCAAACTGGTGTTTTACTGAGGAAATAAAAGCAGTATATAAAAATTCAAACCTAGGTTTTACTATTTGGCATATACAGTAAATGATTAGTCTTTATTAATTAATCTGGGCTTTCCTAAAACCACCAATGTATTTGAGCAGATTTTTTTTCACTCTTTTCAGAGGAATAAGTAGCATGCAGACATTTTAATAACCTCATGTCTCAAGTGTATATATTTCTAGTACCTGGAAGCAGCACGATTCATCTGTCGACCACTTAATTTCCTTACTTGAAGGGTAGTAAGCTATTTAAACAGAAGGGGAGAAATGCATGATGAGAAATAAAGAGGTCATTCTATTTTTAAGAATTTAGCCCCTATCTCCTGGTTTTACTTGTTATATATTCTCATCCTTGATAAAATTATAGACTACCTGCTGTCAAGCAGAAATGAAGATCATATGAGTAAGTATAACCAAGCAAAATGCAACCAGGCAGCTGATCTCTTTCCTGCATCTTCATAGCTTATGTGATTAAAGCATGACAAGCAGAAAAGTACAGGGATCACAGTTACACAGGTCAGTCTTCATTTGGGATTGTTACTTTGATGTGATCCAAATAAATTCCTTTTAAGAAGTAAGGATGTCGTTGCCACTTATGGTGATTAAGAGTAATCTAGTTTGATTCAATATGTTACAATATAACTTTCTTTCTAGGTTCTTTTTTGAAGATTCAAGAAATTTCACACTTACAAGACTCTGCTCACTGGGAACCTATTTTTACAAACTTGTTGAAGGGGTAAATTGGATGAGAATGAACAAATTAAATGAGGAGAGAGGTTACCAGTTTTCCTTTTTCAGAAGTATCAGACGAATGTTGTTATAAATAAATACAAATATGTTGCGCTTCTTATGTCTGGCCTGCCAAGAAGGTTAATAAATCCTTACTTCTACTTTGTCTTTCTGAAGGCTTGACTGTTCATCTTGCCCAGACTCTCAAATGCATTACTGGTAGGTGAATGTGAAAAAGACCCAAAATCAGACAGCATCAAAGTGGATCTGTTTGAACTTTTCCTCTGAGGTGAGCACGTCAGAACCACTGACAAGGTTTAGAATTTAAAAAGCTAGATTAAAAATAAACCTAACTAACACCATTATTTTCTGAAATAAAGAAACCACAGGATGAGAGACAATATAAATAAAAATAATTTGTTAAGAAATCTTTCTCAGACCACTGGGACAGGGCTTGCTTCTGGGCAAAGTTTCAGTACATCAGGCTGGTGACTATTAACTATTAAAATAAACTATTACCTTCCATATTGCCTTTTAAAGCAACTTAATTTGTAGTCCAGCCAAATCGCATAGTATTATGACAAATGTAACCCTGGTAAAATTTTCCTCTCCACACCATTTCACTCATCCATAAAAGTCCATTGAAGATTTGTATTAACAAGTATCAGTATGGTGAGTGTCTTTGCAGAGCTCAATCTCTAGTTTCAAGGAACTGTTCACCATAAAGTACTTGGTTGGCTACTGGCTTGCTGGCCCACCTTATACATTGGACTTTAATGAGACAAGCTCTGTTGTCTGTCACAGTAAAAAATAATGAGGAAGAAAAAACAATAACAACTAAAAGGTTTAGAACCTTTAATCAAAGCTGGTTACCTGGAACTGAACATCTTTCTACGGCCAGTGACCCCTAAACTGAAAGCTTACATAGATATACAAATTTCACAACACAAGATACATTAGAATATAAAGACTAGATGGCCCATTAAGAAGTGAACTTCTATATCATCACTTTTCTCTTTTTCCAGCAGAAAAAGCAATATGCGCTTTTCTCTAAGACTCTGATGACCACAGTGATCCCATGGACATGTTTGCACTGATGAAAATACCTACACAGAGGAAAAAATGGAGATCTGAGTTTATCACACTTAGCATGACTAATCAAATAAGGTACATGAATTTACCCTTTGCAAACTGTACTGCACATATAGATCTGATTGATGACTGTGCTGAACAGTTTGTGAATTACAGCATGATTAATGGAAACTGGTAGATTTCAATCCATGCTCTTGCCAGAGATATGAAATAGCGTGTGTGGTTGTATATGACCCCCTGGCTGAAGGCTTGACACTCAGGCAATTAAATAAGCCTGACAAGCATCTGGCCACTTGCCTTTGCAAATGAGTTTGCGCATGTCTGTGCAAATGAAATTACTCGAAAAAACAGCACATAAAATCTGTTTATTAACTCATAAATTTGGACTCTCCCTTTTTCCCCCCTCCCTAAGTCAGGGAGATACCCAGATAGTTTTAAACTGGGGAGCCTTACATAGTGCTCTTTAAGGTCTGAAACATATTAAATCTGCTAGAGTTGTCTAAGTTTATCTAGTTTATGGAGACACTCTCCTTTCCAACTTGCTCCCTATTTTACCCTGCTTGTTAATTTCATTACTTTGGTGAGACAATGCTGATATTTAGTATACCTCCTTGTACTGAAGATCCTCACTCTAATGTTTGAGTGTTTTCCAAATGATATCAGTAATGGAAGCTCATGGGCCAAATTAAATCTCTCATATCCTTTCAAAGCAAAACTCTGCTCGTGGTAAATGATAAGAGAGCATAAGAGACAGGGCAAGTAAAGGAAAAAGGAGTATTGTCAATTCTTTTTCTCAATTTTTCCATCTTTTTCTCAATTTCTCCATCTTTAGCTTGCCTCCCCTATTGTTAATCTTTGGTCAATATCTGAGTCCTTTCTGCCCCTGCAGACTTATTCTTTCTTAACTCTCACATCTTTCCCTCACTTAAGTCCTAACACTTTATAGCTAGAAGCTGTTTCTTCATGTTCTCTCCCCATGATGTCACTCTATTACCTGAGTCACATACTGGCTTCTGACTTCCTTCCACAATCACTCTCTAAATCCTTATTCTCATCTTCAAGGATCTATTCCTGCCTATTTCTCTCTCATCTCTCTCCTATTTTGATGCTTGTGTGTATCTTATATTCTTTCAACTCAGAGGCATGAATTTCTTTAGCTCAGCTGTGAAATCTGTGCTGAAACAACATCCACTCATCCCCTATAATATTTCAGCTTCTGAGACTCTGTAGAGAACATACAAAATTAAAAACAAAGCGTGCAATACTCAATATTGCTATAACTAAACTACAGACAAAAACACATAGCAACTGGCTTTACCATAACAAAATTGAATATAGCTCCTGGCAGTACTTCAACATTACAAACCATGTAAAAATAGTGATGGCAAAGACTAGGAGACTGAAGGACACTATTCTTTGTCAGGATATAGACTTTCCTCTCATGCAAGCTTAATGATGTATCACCCCTCCCACATCAGTGCTTTCTGAAGTTGTTTCCTAAAATGAAAGAAAATGGGACCAGTGCCCTGGTCATCATTCCCATGGGATCTCTAATGAAACAAAGGCTTGCCCTGCCTTCTGGATCTGCTCAGATGATCTTTGTTCTGGCTTAGAGATTTCTGACCTGCCAGAGCAGAAAAAAAAACCACAAAACCACTCACTGAAGCTGCAGCGAAATCACATGTCTTTTCAGAAGGCAGTCAGGGCAACCCCAATGTTAAGGTAATGGGAAGAAAGAGATAGAACAGAAAATATGGGCTTTTCTAACAGATTTGAAGAAGGCACATTACTGAAAGTAGTTCCTCTAAAGAAAAAAAAATTAATTTGAATTTCTTGTTCAAAGCCTGGGAGAAGAAGGAGGAGGCACAGCTAATTAAACTTCAGTTGTTGAAATTCCAGCCTGTAAAAAAAAACAGTTTGGAATTGAATGCCTCATAAAAACCTGCCCAAAATCTCCATGGGCATCTGGACAGTGATGAGGTAGTACCAATCATTGATGAAAATTCCACTGAAAACAAATGTTCTGTCCAAGATATTGAAGACAAAAATCTTGACTTTGTTGAAGTCAACAGCAAAGATCTGCAGAGCAATGGTTTCAAACTGAAGCTTTGGAAGCACTGTGAACCTGAAGATAAGCAAATTGTTAATGATAATAATTTTGGACTGAATGTATTATATAGCCTTCCTATACATATCTCTCTGTATATTCTCAGGTAAGTACATACACAAATTTATTTCAGCATTTTGAGAGGTAAAAACACAGCTGCTCCAAATATATGGGGGAAGGAAAAGGGTGATTTGTGAAACAAAAAAATCTAAAAGTGTCATATCTCTATGTCTGTTCTACCATATTCTTTCCAAACCTCAAATAATCATTTGTGGAAAAAAATGCAGGCATTCAAAATGTATATTTTCCATTTCTTCTATTTTTTCCCTTGTTTAGCCCACCTAATGCTGCCTACCTTTGGAAAGGGTTTTGAGGCCTTACTGAAAAGTATTGTGTATTATTTTACTTTTTCCAGTAAAAGCTTGGAAAAAACCATACATATACAAGCAAATCTTAAAAATCTTCCTCATAGAAAGGTTGACCCTGAAGACAAATGCCATTTTAAATGGAAAAAAGGTTTTAAATAAGGACATAAATATTGATCAGCTCCACTTATAAAACCCCTGTAGTGCAGAAGGGCCAATATGCTGCCTTGTGGGGTGTGGATACAGCTCTGTCCAAAAATGCAGGAATAACACAGGAAAGCGATAAGGGATTATACAGTCTAAAACACAAAGTACTGAAGTCCTCTTTTTACCTTTCCAACATTTGAAGTCTATCCAGCAGTGGATATCCCTGTATGAACCTTCAGCATGCCTCCGTCCTGGCAAGGCAAGCTTACTTCTCAGGCAATATGAAGATAAGCCTCACTCCCATGATTTGACTTTGAATGAGTAAAGCTCAGACTTCTCTGCAGCTGTGCATGATGTGTTTGCTGCAGCATACTTCCTCAGTCACCTGGAGAAGGAAGCAGACTGGAGCATACAGGAATATCACTGTCCTCTGCCCACCCTGTGCAGCAGAAAGCAAGGCCCAGGAGACAGAGTCATCCCAAGCTGTCCCTGGGATGTTCAGTCATCGCATCGCTGGTACAGGCAGCTGAACTTGGGAGCTGGGACAGCTCTGGAGTCCCACACTGTGGGCACCTGTCCACCTTGCCCTCTACTAACACCACCTTTAAAGATGGGAATTATTTTTTTGTGATGAGACCATTTATCTTCAAGGGCAGATTCAGAGATCTACTTTCTGGAAATGAAAATACCTGTAGTAATTAACAACTTTTACCACTACTAAACTCTAGTGGGCTGGAACTGTTAACCTGAGGAGAAGATTTTAGAGTCATTACCAATCCCTTGTGTCATCATTCTTTCAGTCATTCATTGACACAGTGTCTCGAGGACGTGCGCTTGCAGAAATAATTGGACTGTGCCTTACACTCAAATTCAATATATCTTTTCCTTCAAGTTGCTTTTTGTGATTCATGACTAGCAAAGGTTGAAAAAAACTTAATACAGAAAATTTCTTTTTGTTTTAGAAGCTGAAAAGACTAATACCTCAAAGTGACCTGGTGCAGCACTTCATGAAAATCAGATTTCAGTTGTCTTTGACCAGATTGCAGGAAGACAGAATCGGAAATGTTCAGAGCAGCAATTTAGAATAAAAACTGCTCTGGAAACAAATGTGACAGTACAATTTTAATGAAAAGGAGAAAGGCTAGAAAACTCAAGTTGTGTTATCAAAGTCTCTGAAGTCTCCAAATGAGATATTTGCTGCCTCAATAACAAATGCAAGAGCTGCCATTTCAAAAGAAGGTGTAACAGGGGAAGAAGATTGGCCTCACAAAAATCACCAGGTAAAATCACAGACTGCTTATGCAGAGAACTTACCATACTGACCAGTGCCACTTGTTTATCATCTGCTAACAACACAGTATGAATAATAAAAATCAGAATATGCTCTTACATGGCTTTAGTTACCATCTTTTGGTTAATTTAATTATCACCCTATAAAAATAATAAATTAAAAAAAAAAAAAAAAAACAAGCCAAACTGTATAAAAGAACTAGACGTATTCTTCTTTTTATCTTCTGAGACTTCTAAAACAAAATAATAATTTATCAACCCTTGGGATAATTCTTACGAGTGAGTCAAGTAACATAAATGAAAACCACCGTGTCCATCAGGGGAAGCCCTATGTCTCATATTCACATTCATGTGAACTATTGTTTCTGCATGAATTAATGATAAATGAATAGTGGACTATGCCATCATATTTTTTTTTTTTTTTTTTTTTTTTACTGAATTACTGTAATTCTTGTTAATATTTAATGGTCTTTTCCCTCACATCTGGTAAGCAAAGAAAACTGTCTTGGACTGCCCACACTTTACCTGTGCTTCCGGAGCAGAGTGAAAAATCCAAAGCAGTGATACTGAGTTCCTATATTATTAGCTGGCTTTAACTAAAAGGATTAAAACAATATTAAAAGTTCTGAAGAAGGCAGGTACTATGGCAACTTAACCTTTCCACTTAGAAATACGGAGGTGAGGGAAAAACATCTATTGTTCTAGGGAATACAGAAATAATAAGAGAGACACCAGCTTTTCGCAAGCTCCACTTGCTTCCTGTTAGAAAAGCTGAAAGTTAAGAAATATATATCATCTACCAATATCTCTAACAGAGACATTACACCTGCCTACCTTTCCATACTAATGTATTCGTATTGGAAATAAGCTCAAGTCAGAGATAAGAGCTTTGAGATTTTCTAATAAGACAGCTTTTATTCAGGATTTGTAAGAGTTTAGGGAGGGTTGCTTTTTTAAATGAAACTAATTTTTATTTTCTAACCAAACAGGAAATAAAAAAATAAGTAGACTAAAAAAATTGCAGGACTATTCTAAATGTGGTACAAATATAACTTTATATTCACAATTATAAACAAGGGTTTGGTTTAAAGAAGATTAAATTTGGAAAAATTCTTTATCCTTTTGTCCCTGTAAATTACAGAAAGCAAGAAAACATGAAGCAATTTTTATCCATCCTATGTAGACCATAAAGCATATTTCCAACACTTCCAGTCTTCACAAATAATGTCTTTTCTCCTTCAAATGATAAGGAAATTGTGTATGCTCAATATTTACATTGCAATATAGCCTGGCACACTGTAAAACTGCTTGAATATTCACCAGTGATATCACCCCACAGAACTGAGTATTTGACCAATCAACGAAGGACCTTATGTTATGTTCTACAATCCCTAATTTGGTAATAATGAAAATCTGTGACAACCTCTGAGAGTGAAATTCACTTTTAGTGCATTACTGAGAGCCTCTGTGCTTCAAATGGATAGTTAAACTGGCATTCACAACAGTCAGTGTGTGAAGCCCAAGGCCATCAAATGTGGCAAAGAAAATCACCAGAAAGAAAGGTACTGGCTTCATCAAGTGTTTCAGAAAGGTGACCTCTTCGTAAAATGGAGATTGAAGAAGCAAAAATCTCACATCTTCCTGCTCATTCTGCAATTTAGCCAAATTTTAAAACTCCTACAAGGAAAATCTTTCTTGCATTGGTTCTTGTGCCTCAAATTTTGACAATTTCAGTACTAAAACTTCTCATCAAATGCTACCAATCATCCTGAGTATATCAAAATGAGTATCTATCTGAAAATTTCCTGGCCAGAAGTGCAAAACATCAAGATGATTCAGACTGTACTGATCATGTGATTTGTCATTTGGTAAGAAACAGGACTGAAGGACCCAACAACTATATGTCTTAGGAGATATTGCAATTGGTCAAGCAATTAAAGAGATGAATGTGTACACAAACAAAATTAAATAAAATATTTAGATCAGAATTCTGCAAAAATCAACCTTCCTCCGTAAGCTGCTGTGAGCTTATTCAAAAGGTAAAAAGATTTTCTCTTGACATTTTACAGTCAGTCTTGGTGATGTATTATTTGTTGTAAGAAAATCATGATGATGATAAGCAAAATGTTTTACATCATATGATGAGGAAGACTACTAGGTCATAGTCTCCTATGTGCTGGAAATAAAGACATTGCTCATATTCTTGCACAAGTACTTTTAACAACTCCTTCACCCAAAAATTTTCCTTTTACTTTTAAAGAATGATTACAATGGCAAAACAGCTAAGTTAGTTAGGATAATTAAATTATTATTTCAGTTTGATTTTTCCCTGGAAGACAAACACTGAAATCAGGGGAAATATTGCTAAGGTTTTTCCTGAGATTGTTTTTCATTTAAACATGTTAATTTAAATATAATTCAAATTTATCTGTTCCTCAATCATTATCAGGTTGAAGCCAGGAGCTGCAGCAGAAAACAACCAAAACTTTCTGATCACTTGGGTTTTCTGGCTTTTGACATGAGGGAGTTGAGGATCTTGTTGTTGTTATCAGGGGGGTGTTGTTCTGGTTTTATTTTTAAAAGTAGCAGCTGCTTGAAATGTATTTTAATATTTTTTATACACCAAAGGCCTCTATTTTGCACAGCAGTCCCCAGGCATTAGCCGTCACCATTGCATGAAGTCAATAGGACTGTCTGAAGGCAGTAAGGAGTACAGCCCCTATTTTTACATGATCACTGATTAATAAAGCAGCTTGGATAATAAAATATTTTTCTCAATATCTGAAGTAAATTGTAGGGTGTCCATGAGGAGACATGGCAGACAATGAAGTAGCCTTGTCCATTTATCAAAGGCAAAATCAATAAGTTCTTAAAGATGACCAATGGATGCTGACCTTATCCCTTTAATTTTGTGTTGCAGAAGATCATCTCATCAGAAAAGATATTTCTATTATTTAGATGAAGTGTGTGTACTTAGTCCAGTTGGGAATGCTTGCCAGTTAAGGTGGAAAAAAAAAAAAAAAAAGTGCACTAACGTATTATGTTTCATGGTGAGATGAAATGCAACTTTGGAAACAGATTTGACATTTGAGATTTCCCTGTGTTGCAAAGGCAGAATTTGTTGCAGACACAAAAATGCTTGGTATATGCATCTGGAGGAAGTTGTGCACAGTTCTTCGAAGCACCCCTGGCAGCTGATAATGGAGAGCTGTTGGCAGTGATTACAGAGGCAGATGCTTACCTGTGCTCCTACAGTGTGCAGTCTTGGCTTGATGACAAGGTGAGAAGAAGGACAAGCCATCACAGAGTGGGGGCAATTGGCAGCTGGTACCCTACTGGGGAAGGGTAAACGGGTCACCTAGGGCTTCTTGCTCGTCTGTAGCAGAGTCATCAATCCATGCCAGAATATGCACTTTTCAGAAAATAAAGCAATTCCCTATACAGGAGAATGGAAATAAATTAAAATGTTGATAATTTATACAGAATTAAACAAATCGGTTTGCAGCTTGGCATTTGATATATTGCAGACTGAAAAATACCATCAATACCACAAAATTGCATCCAGGCTTATCTGTCTACTTAGTGAATGCAGGACTTGTCGAGCCAAGTGGCAGGTGTTTCGCTGGTGGTGTTCAATGTCAACTGCATGCAACGGAAACTCCATAGAGGGCACTTCCCTACAAAGTGCTTCTTCATGGCTTTTTCTTGTCCAAGCTGCAGGGCAGGTTGTCTTATTTCCCCTTTTTATGAAAAACAGATTCTAATCCATGAGTTGTTCATCATGACTCACTGGTAGTATGGAAGGTCAAAACCAGGAAAGTATACAGTAAAACAGACAACAAAGAACCCACTTACAGGGAAAAAGAACAAACAAACAACAAGAAGAAAAAAATAAACTGAACACCTGAACCCTTTCCTCATAGCAGTGTTACTTTCTGTTGTCCTGCTGTAGTAGGATGTGTTTGCATCAAAGGTACCACGCCAGATCATAATGTTCTGAAGTTGAAAGATCAGTGACAAATAAGAGCATCTGGTGCATGCAAGCATATTTATTTCATGCTTAGCCAGCTAGTTTATTCTGAAGTTCACTCTCAATTTTAACATTGGCAGCAAGGTTTTTTTAAGCATTTGTAAAATCTCAGAGTACCAAATACCGAGGTATCATACAATTCAAATGCATTTAAAACTGAATGACAGTGTGTCCTGGTTTCAGCTGGGATAGAGTTAATTTTCGTCTTGGTAGCCGGTATGGGGCTGTGTTTTGGGTTTAGGATGAGAACAATGATACACTGATGCTTTGGTTCTTGCTAAGTAGTGCTAAGCTGTCTCTAAATAGGTGCTAAGTGGCGCTCACCCTGGTCAAGGACTTTTCGGCTTCCCCTGCTCTGCCGGGTGCACAAGAAGCTGGGAGGGGGCACAGCCGGGGGGAGGGCTGACCCAGACTGGCCCAAGGGCTATTCCATACCATATGACGTCATGCTCAGTATATAAGCTGGGGGAAGAAGAAGGAAGGGGGAGACATTGGGCGTGATGGCGTTTGTCTTCCCGAGTAACCGTTATGCGTGATGGAGCCCTGCTTTCCTGGGGGTGGCTGAACACCTGCCTGCCGATGGGAAGTAGTGAATGAATTCCTTGTTTTGCTTTGTTTGCGTGCACAGTTTTTGCTTTGCCTATTTAACTGTTCTAATTTATTTTACTTCAATTATTAAACTGTTCTTATCTCAACCCACGAGTTTTCTCCCTTTAACCCTTCTGATTCTCTCCCCCATCCCACTGGTGGGGAGTGAGCGAGCGTCTGCATGGTGCTTAGTTGCTGGCTGGGGTTAAACCACGACACAGTGGAAACATTAGGCAAGAGGAACCCATTAGGTATCGTTTTCCTTCTCCTTGGCTGAAGATGAAACTACCTCAAGCATTGGTATTCAATGTGTGTTTAATTCTGAGAATGGCCAAGCATGGATACTGAGACAGATGTCATTTGAATAAATGAACAAAGAGTCTGTGATACACAGGTTGGATAACATGTGACAGCACAAAGACCATTCATTTGTCATATCCATGAGCTTGTTTCATATCTTCCTCACTGGAAAAAATGTCCAGGTGTTTTGATCAAAAGACTAGCATCTTTTGGTATGTCATAAGCAGTTGTGAAGTCCATAAATTTGATTCATCTGTTAAGTTTTTCTGAAAGTAATTTTCATCAAAAGGATCTTGCTCCACAATTTGGTCTCAGAAAGTAAACCTTTACTGGAAACCAGTGTACTTTTCAGGCAGGTCAGTGTTTCTAATCATATTCACTGGAGAATGATGCATTCCAGCACCTTAAAGCATCCAGGTAACACTGGTATTGGCCAATGGATTAATGAATTATAGAGGGTTTTCTCCTAGCAAAATTAAAATCTTAGATATATAGCAGGCTTTTGGAAACTTGCCTTTTGATCATTCAGGATATCATTTTTTTCCTAGATCTGTCCGTGGTACTGATGATCAGGATCTGAAATCTGATGCAAACATATAGTAAACTGATCTGTGTGTTGTGTCATCAGCTGGACAAAGTGTCTAAACATAGGTGAAATTTACTACCTGTCAAGATGAAGCATTGTACCTTGTCATTAATGATGAGAAGAGCAACAGTTCTAGATGTAAAATCCAAACTCTTTGCATGATGGTTCTGAATATCCTGAAACAGCACTGTAGCTATTACAATCATTCACATAAACTTATGATTGGACCAGCATTGGCAGCACTTGCTCTTGCCAGTTAACACATAAAGGCTTGAGCAGACTTACAGTCAGAATACCCCAGACCCGTATGACTTTACAAAAGCTGGAACATGCCACTTCAATGAAAAACACAGTTCATTACAGGAAATGTCAATGACAATCAAAAATTACAGGTCTTGTAACTTATTGGACATCTACTTTAGATTTCCTAAGTGATCATCAGAGGTTTTATTTCCATTTAGCCTGTGTCTTTCTATACCCATTAGCTTTCTTTTGCCTCTTCAATGGTAAGAACTTACAAAATGATTCAAAGCTAGCATTGATCAAAACGGTGAGGTATGCATCACTTGTGAAAATGACTCAAGCCCATAATAATACCGAACACAGAACCAAAAAAGTACTAAAACTGAGAACGTTTTTCTACAGGCTTCTGCCTTATTTTTGCTTAATCAGTTTTGATTAGCTTCTTCCTCTTACACTAGTGTGAATGAAAACTTTGGCTGTAATGTTGCAAAGGTTGCATCTAAAAATGTACCTAAGACTGTCTAATGAGATTGCAGGAAGCAGACAAACAAGCATATGAGTGTCTTTCTTGTTTATGTTCCAGAGCAATTGTGACTCATTCTATCATGAAAAAAGACTTGGAATAGGATACATCTTTTCTTACTTTGAACAAGTGAAAATGTAGGTTCCTATATTTGGGAAGATCAACATAGACATTCATCCTAAAGAAGAAATAAGAAATAATCCAATGCATAATGTCTTTATCCCTGAGAGGGAGATATTTACAATTTATCAAATATATTTTATTGATTTGGCATAGCAGTTTTCATATAATCCTTCTTCTCCACCTTTCAGTGCTCAGGGCACAGGCATGTAAGTGTTTTCTGGATGGTTCTGGACATTTTAAAGTGGACATACTGATGTCAATCCTCTCTCCTAAACATGTGGAGTCTTTTTGAGTAACTCTAAAATTTATCATTTCTTCAATAAACATTACTTCTTGTAGTGAGAAATACTTTTCTAAATCGAAGCTCTCTTATCACAAGTTTCTGAGGAAAAAAAAAAAAAAAAGGAAAATAAAAACATATATTGTTAACAATCACAGAAAAGGAGCATCAACTTTCCCTGAAGAATCATTCCTCTTCATAGTTGCAGTAATATCTTAGCATAGCCAAGCCTTACCAAAGCCCCGGCTCATGTTATTCTCAGGTATTTTTTTACTGATATGTAATATTTCTTATTAGTTTTTTCAAGCTTATAGAGATCACAAGGCAGATTTCATAGTCACCTCGGAATTCCTGATGTCCCTAAACCTGTGACTTAGATTCAGCACAAGTCTGGGTGTATGACAAGCATGATTTTTAAAGTGTGATAGCTCTGCAATGTCTTTACTATTTTGCACAAATTTCACACTCTGTTTCAATTTACTTCCTAATATACAGTGTGAAAAGTGTCAGTATTTTTGAGAGTCATTCATGTATCCAAAATGTAAGGGTAGGTATGTATGCATTGTCTTAACACAAGCTGGCTTTTCTTGGTAATTACTGCACCATGTTTGATCTCAGTATTATATATCTCTTGTCTTACACCACTGGCTATGACATAAAATAGGACTACTGTGGCTTGGCTTTTTACTGCCACACATGAAATCCCACTATAATTAATTAGTGTTGTTATAGCAACACCTTTTATAACATTGCTTGACACTCAAGGGAGGGAGTGACACAGGGGTGAACTGTATGAGAAATCATTTTGTAAATTTCATTCTCAAACTCCCTGACTTCATTGCCTTTTTTTTTTTTATTAAAATCATTTTTCCCCTCAAATTGGTTCCCTGCTGTATTGAAGCCATTGAGCAGTCAATCCTCAGCAGTAATCTTATATTGGTCTTGCCCATGTGAATCCTGAGGGGCTCACGCTAAAATTTGCTATCAAAAGGTACAAATGCAGCACGTCTTTTATTTCAGAGTAGTTATTTTTTATTATTATTATTTATAATGATTGCACACAGGATAGAAACTTCTTGCTGTACTTCACTATCAGTAACAGATACCCCCCACTTACATGGACAGTATTAAAGAATAGAAGTTTTCTTTGAAATCAAAGCTTCTATCCTAGCAAAAGGTTTCCACTGTGCATCACTTGCTGCTGTGAAAAACTTTTTAACTCTCATTCATTGTTAGGAAGTAAACACAGCTTTGAGTATTAAAAGGAAAAAAATGTTAAAGGACAGGCTTTATACCAGTTTTGGTAAACGAGGTCCCATCCATTTATTCAGGCCACTAAGGAATGATACACACCATTGAGTCACAGCTTTTAGCTGCCTAAGAGAGCTTCATGTAAAGGAAAGTTCTCCAGATTCTGCATGTTTACTAATGGGGTGAAAATCAGACCTGTGTGAATGATCTCTTCAATGTTGTAAAAGCCTCAGCAGTGAATCAGCTGTAGGAGCAGTTCTGTTGGGACAGTACAGCTCCTATCACCACAACTCAGGTGAACTGCTCAAAAGCTTACTGCTAGCACAACAGTTTATACACTGCTAGAAGGAGGCGGTTCCCGTACTGTCCCCTTCCCTGTTCCCTGTCCCACTTCATCCCCCCACACGAACACAATCATAGAATCATAGAATCATAGAATTGTTAAGGTTGGAAAAGACCCTTAAGATCACCGAGTCCAACCGTTAACCTATCACTGCCAAGTCCATCTATACCATGTCCTCGAGCACCACATCTATCCGTTCTTTAAATACCTCTAGGGATAGAGACTCAACCACTTCCCTGGGTAGCCTGTTCCAATGCTTGACCACCCTCTCGGTGAAGAAGTTTTTCCTTATATCTAACCTAAACCTCCCCTGGCACAGCTTGAGGCCATTTCCTCTCGTCCTATCACTCGTTACTAGGGAGAAGAGACCGACCCCCGCCTCGCTACAACCTTCTTTCAGGTAGTTGTAGAGAGCAATAAGGTCTCCCCCAAGCCTCCTCTTCTCCAGACTAAACAACCCCAGATCCCTCAGCCGCTCCCCATAAGACTTGTGCTCTAGACCCTTCACCAACTTCTTTGCCCTCCTCTGGACACACTCCAGCACCTTGATGTCCTTCTTGACTGGCCCCAGCACTGAGCCCTGAGGAACACCACTCGTGACCGGCCGCCAACTGGATTTGACTCCATTCACCACCACTCTCTGGGCTTGGCCGTCCAGCCAGTTTTTAACCCAGCGCTTATCCAAGCTGTGAGCAGCCAGCTTCTCCAGGAGAATGCTGTGGGAGACAGTGTCAAAGGCCTTACTAAAGTCCAAGTAGACAACATCCACAGCCTTCCCCTCATCCACTAAGTGCGTCACCTTGTCATAGAAGGAGACCAGCCTGGTCAAGCAGGATCTTCCCTTCATGAACCCATGTTGGCTGGGCCTGATCCCCTGATTGTCCCGCATGTGCTGCCTGATGGCACTCAAGATGATATGCTCCATGACCTTCCCCGGCACCGAGGTCAGGCTGACAGGCCTGTAGTTCCCCGGATCCTCCTTCCAACCCTTCTTGTAGAGGGGCATTACGTTTGCTAGCTTCCAGTCACCCGGGACCTCCTTGGTTGACCAGGACTGCTGATAAATAATGGAGAGTGGCTTGGCCAGCTCCTCTGCCAGCTCCCTCAGTATCCTCGGGTGGATCCCATCTGGCCCCATGGACTTGTGCGCATCCAAGTGGAGGAGCAGGTCAGTGACTGTCACCTCTTCAACAGCTGGGACTTCACTCTGCATCCTATCTCCATCTCCCAGCTCAGGGGCCTGAAAAACCCGAGGATGACTAGCTTGACTATTAAAGACTGAGGCAAAGAAGGCATTAAGTACCTCAGCCTTCTCCTCATCCTTCATAGCAAGGTTACCTTCTGCATCCAGCAAAGGAGGGAGATTCTCCCTGGCCCTCCTTTTGTCACTGAAATATTTATAAAAACTTTTTTTGTTGTCCTTAACAGCTGTGGCCAGTTTAAGTTCCAGCTGGGCCTTCGCCTTTCTAATCTTCTCCCTGCATATCCTCACAACATCCTTGTAATCCCCCTGAGTCACCTGCCCCTTCTTCCAAAGGTGGTAAGCTCTCCTTTTGTTCCTGAGTTCTAGCCAAAGCTCTCTGTTCAGCCAGGCTGGTCTTCTCCCCTGCCTGCTCGACTTGCGGCACATGGGGACGGCCTGCTCCTGCGCCTTTGAGACTTCCTTCTTGAATAACGTCCAGCCTTCCTGGACTCCTTTGCCCTTCAGGACTGCCTCCCAAGGCACTCTCTTAACCAGACTCCTGAACAGCCCAAAGTCTGCCCTTCTAAAGTTCAGGGTAGCCGTCTTGCTGACCCCCTTCCTTACCTCTCCTAGAATTGAAAACTCTGTCATTTCATGGTTGCTGAGCCCAAGACAGCCTCTGACCACCACATCGCCCACCAGGCCTTCTCTGTTCGTAAACAGCAGGTCTAGCGGGGCACTTCCCCTGCTTGGCTCGCTTACCAGCTGCATCAGGAAGTTATCTCCCACACACTCCAGGAACCTCCAAGACTGCTTTCTCTCTGCTGTGTTGTATTTCCAGCAGATACCTGGTAAACTGAAGTCTCCCATGAGAACAAGGGCTAGGGATTGTGAGACTTCAGCCAACCACTTGTAGAATACTTTGTTTCCTCGTCCTGGTTGGGTGGTCTGTAACAGACTCCCACCAGGATATCTGCCTTGTTAGCCTTCCCTCTGATCTTTACCCATAAGCACTCAACCTTATCATTACTGTCGTTAAGCTCCAGACAGTCAAAACATTCCCTAACATACAGGGCTACCCCTCCCCCTCTCCTTCCTAGCCTGTCCCTTCTAAAGAGCTTGTAGCCATCCATTGCAGCACTCCAGTTATGTGAGTCATCCCACCACGTTTCCGCGATGGCAACCACATCATAGTTTTCCTGCCGCACAATGGCTTCCAGCTCCTCCTGCTTATTGCCCGTGCTGCGTGCATTGGTGTAAATGCACTTCAGTTGGGCTATAGATCTCTTGTCCAACACAGGCATGCTACCCCTAGACTCATCCCTAGCAAGCCTGGTTTTATCCCCTTCCCCCTTCACATCTAGTTTAAAGCTCTCTCAACTAGGCCAGCTAACTCCTGGGCCAGGATCCTTTTCCCACTTTGCGATAGGTGAACCCCATCTGTCTCCAGCAGGCCTGGTGCCATGTAAACTGCCCCATGGTCGAAAAAACCAAAATTCCGCCACTGGCACCAGCCTCCAAGCCACGTGTTGATGAGGTCGGTCTTCCTGTTCAGTCTGTTCTCCCTTTCCACCTGGAGCCGACACACTCAGGCAGCAGACATTGCCAGTTCTGTGATCAAGATGAGTAATTTGGCTGTTGCTCATCTTCTCTGAAAAGGAATGGTTAGGAGCTCCTGCTGCTTCCTCTGCAGCTTCAAGCAATCCGGGTTTCACTGTGTGATGCTCTTGTGCCATTAGCAGGACAATACAGCAAAATGAGAGAGGAAATACAGCCTAAATGGACTCAAACAAACGGTCATTAAGATTCAAAACAAGATCCAATACTTTATTATACATTCATTATATACATTATAAATAATGATCATTATTATTATTACATTCAATATAACAGCATCTCATTTGATAAGGGATAGTATAGTGAAATAAGTACCTATCCTATAGTTCACAGTGTAGAAGCAAACATTTAGAAGTTCCTAAGTGATTTTTTGAAACTAATTTCCCCATAAGTAAGTCATTAAAATCTAAAAAAATAAAGTGCCACATTAATGCTTAAGAGAGAGCAAAAATAAGCTTGTTTCTTCAGAGAAATCAACTGGGAGGCCAGGAAAGCCTAATCTAAAAAGCTAAACAGTCCTTGAAAGCAGGGATTCACACTCACAGTAACTGCTAGCCTATAGATTCTTTTATTCCCTTTTTCTGGCCAAATGAATCTAAGTCCGAATTGTGGCACGGCTTCTACAAAGAAGATAAGGTGATCTCCCCACCTGGTGTGTTATCTAATGGTATAAGTCTGCTTCACTAAGCTGAGAAATGGAAATACAAAGTCTTTCAGGGACAACAGGGAACAAAGCAGCCTGGTGAAATTTCTAATCAGGATATAAAAACTAAAGGGTTCTTTCTCTTCCACCAGCGCTTCAAAGGAGACTGGCAAATACTAAGGCAGTCTGAAAAACATCAGTTCTGTGTCTCTTGTATTATGCATACTCTGAGATTGCCTCCCAGAGTCAACTCCAGAGGGATTTAAGCAGAGGAATACCTAATTTCTCTACCCCCAGAAAACTCAGATGCTGCACTGTGTGAGGATTTAGGAACTTCTGGGTATATGTTTCTAGTGCCCAGAAAACTTTACATCTGAATCATAAGATGTCTGCAGAGGTTGTACAGGGTTTTTCGGGATCACACTCTTCATTGTAGGTATCTGCAGAGTAAGTCCCACTTCAGATACTTCAGTCCTTTTTTTAATATGGCCCTTAGGCACTTCTGAAAATTTTATGTTACATGTCAAAAGCTGACAAGAAAAAAAAATGAACTGAATGGAGGTGGAAAGACAAAGTAACACAACAGTTTAGCAAAAATATCTCCTTGCATTTTTGTTCTTCCTTGGATACTACAGTACTGCTGGAAATGAAATTGATATAAGCAGAACTGAGATCCTGATCACATCTGGTATGTAAATGGCCACAGTGTCAGACAGTTATTTTTCCTGTACCTGTATTGCATTCACCAGTGTGTTATCACCATAAGTACTGACACAGACATGTGTGCTGGAAACTTCAATTAACAAACTACAGGTCTGTTACAATAACATGATATAAATATATTCCTGCTCTAGTCTGACCTTTGCCAGTAGAAAAATAGAATTACAGTGATACTAACAGCCATTTTTAGTTGTGTAGTTCATAAATGGAACTAGATCCACTATTTCTCCCTTAAGCTGTCTTAAAATGTCTCTTCATTAAAATGAGGCTTATTTAATGTTCTGTTTACACTACATTGCATAGGCGGTGTCAACGGCAAATGCTCTTTTGAATACCACTAAATACCAAAGCGGAGAGTGGCTACCATATCAGTGATCCTTTGAAATGTGTGAATAAGTATGTAGGAGAGCATCATTGATGACAAGAAATGACAAACATGGTGATAGATGTCGTAGCTCAGCAGGGAAGTTTTCTTACTTCTTCAACAGATAATATAAACGATTATGTGTTTAAGAAAAATTGTAAGCTTGGGAAATCAATAGGACATAGCAATATGGGAAACACTGTTTTAAGAATAGAAAAAAAACCCCACAGATTAAATCAGAAGTACTGCTGAAGTTGTAATCTACAGATAAAACAAGGGATAACAGGCACTAGTTCTGGATAGTAGAGGTGGGATTTTATACTTGGAGAAACAAATCTGTATTTTCCTTTAAGGTGCATTTTAAACTGTCTTTTAACTCTGAATTTTATTTTTTCCTTCAACAGAATTTTCATGTGTACATTATCAAAAAAAAGTGCCAGGATATTTTATACAGTTTTTTCCTTGAGCTTACAAATATCTACTTCAACAAAACAAATAAAGCATCAAGAGTAAAAGCTTTCTATAAAGAGGTGAGCTTGTCTGTTCCTGAATTCACATGTACATTATGCACTGTTGCTCCCTCTGCAAGCCCAATGTTCATCTTGCCAAAGCCCAACTGTGTGATGTTGGCGTTTATAATGTGTGACAAATAATATCAATAATTCACAGCAATAAGCAGTAGAGAAACAAGGGTTTATGTGACAGAGGTATCTCAAGTTTGAAAATGAATGATGTTGATTTTAATGAGACAAAGAAAGAACTTTCATTGCTTCTCTTTCAACCACATCATTAGACATTTACAGGGAATTCATGTCACCTGCAGCTGACTGAGGACATCAGTCCTGAAGACTTCCTATAGAGTCGACAGAAGATGGTCATCTTTGCAGAGGAAGCTGAAATGCTCTCAAGACCCAGGCTTTTTCCTCCTGGTGGTCTCCATTACATTACTGTGGTCTACATCTCTCACCACTTCTTTTGTGACCTTCACTGCGGGAAGAGCGCTCTCAAGATTTCTCAAATGTTCCTACTCTTTTCCGTTCTGGGCCCTTTTCCACAACAGATCCTGAACAGAAACAATATTCTGATCCCACTTCAGTAAGTCCACACTCCTTCCATTCCTGTTCTCTCTAATGACAAAATCTTCCAAATTTCTTGAAAGACCAACAGCCTTTCTTCATTCAATATAATTTCTTTCATGGAAAAGAAGGAAATGAATGTCAGTATAATGATTAAATAAACACACAACTAGATTCTTTTTAAACATATGAAAGAGAAATCCCACTTCCTATGTAAGTTATTAAAAAGTACTGAAAGTAGTATGTGAGTGAATTTTTATATTCTTGGTTTTCCTCATAAGTCAGAAAGAAAGCTTTTCAAACCTGAAGAAGGATTAACAGATGTGTATGCTGGATTTGGTTTCATTGTGAGAACCTGAGAGATTTTGGAAGGGCCAAATTCACATCCAATCAGAAAATCCACAGATAAACCTATTAAATCAGTGGCTAAAACCAAGTGGAAGTATATGTCACTATACTGTTCTGTTACTTATTAGCACAAACTGAACAGAAGACTAAATCAGGTAGTAAAACTTGAAGACTACTCTGTAAGGCAGTTATCTCCAAATTGGGATATGTGCATGCTCTGGGGTGTGCAAGACAATCCATTGGGGTGTGGGAAGAAAGTATTTTTTGTACCATTAATAAGTCAAATGAAATACAATTTTTAAAATAATGTTTAGTTCATCCTTTGCAACTTTCTCTTATCCATTTTTTAATTTATATTTTTCCATATGTTTTATAATATACATAATATATTAGTACATGGCCAGCTGTAGGTCCATTTTGGACCCAGCTGGAACCAGCTCTGTCCAACAGGGGGGCAGCCCCATGTCTTGCCTCAGAGAGGCCACCCCTGTAGCCCACCTTCCTACTACCAAAACCTTACCATGTAAACCCAACACTCATGTATATACTTTGTAAATAAACAAATATATATACTGGGGGTGCATGCTCAAAAATTTTTTTTACTGATAGGAGTGTGCAGTTCAAAAATGGGAGACCACAGCTCTACAGTTGTTAGCTCAGGCTCTGTTATACTGTTTTCACATGGTGTCTCGTCAGCTTGAAGCTTGAGCAAGAGACAGTGGGGCACTCGCTTGAGCTAATCATTCTCATCTCTGTATAGTTGATGTGGGCACCTCTATGAAACACTTGTCTTGTCCTCAGTCATGTAAATTAAGGCAAAAGTGCTCTAAAGGACCCTGTTTCTTTTCATTGACTACCAATGCAGATGTAGGATGACTAGTTCAGATGCTGACAGCTGCATAGTAGAGGTCTAAAGCTAGGTTAGATGAGTCCTTCTGCTTGAATCTATCTGGCACATGTTCTCTATGCAGAAACTGTTTCTTCTACATATATTAAGAGATACAAGCATTTTCTGATGATGTCATATGTGACATACAGTATTCAGACTGGCTTTAAAACCTTTGTTGTGGATAAAATTTCTCTGAAGGAATTCTTCTTTCAAGTTTCTCCCTTCGGATTCATTAAGTTTAATTAAATGAATCCCCTAACAAAATTTGTCCTTATTGGCTCTCTGGTTTTAGTTCTTTTTCACTCCAGACAACATTGTAATAGGACATCGAAACACTGAAAAGGACAGTTGCACTGGGTGAAAACAGAGGAAAATAACTAAAACTCTATTCATCTGGTAATTTTAAATGCTGTATTCACAAAGGACTAATCAGCATACTCTCTGTCACTACCAGAAGTCTGTAGTTAAGAAGTTAATGACAAAAAACCCAGGATTTAGTGAACATTATTGATTCGCTATAGTTCTAAAACTGTTTACATAATATCAGAGAAGTAGCAGTACAATGGCATAGCTACATGTTTGTTGCTGATATTCTTCTCTACATACTAAATGGGCACTGACATACAAGTAGAACACATTTCAGTTTGCCACAACATCATGTTCCTTTTTCATATAAATATATATCTTTAATATTAACTCTTCTGAACACTTTATAGTTTTTTTTATAGTGGCTGATCACTGACTTCTGAAAAGACTTGTTAAGAGTGGCAAGTTGTTCTGTAGAGGAGTCAGTATCACAATTTGTTTCTTTGGTTTTATTTACTTAGCATTTGCATTTCCTACCCACTTTCTCTCTTTGAGGAATCAAAAGAGTATAACTGGAGAATTTTCTCCATTGCCTGTTTTTTCCATTGCCTGTTCTTCAAATTGGAGTTAGGAATATGGGATATTCTAGGGATTCAGGGAATAGCATGCTGAACTGGTTTAGCATTCATGGCAAACACTCAATTTCTTGCATTTAAACCAGCTTTTTCATTTAGTAGTTTGATGTAAGAAACTGTCTGTGTCACCACTGGCTGTTCAGTAGCATGGCTATGTCCAATGAGCCAAACCATCAAAACTATAAATGCTCTGTCATATAAATAGTAACTAGTTTTAAGGGCAATCATGATAAAATATTGTCCTAAAGGTAGACCATTTACTGAGATCCTGATAAAATGCCTGAAGCCCAAGATTGAAGACTATTATTGCACAATAAAAGTAACACCTCTATCCAGAGGGAAATATTTTTATACAGCTATAGCTCAGAAAAGTCACCACCTCATTTATTACAATTTTCTGTTTCTTTCTTTTAAAATGAATGGTGTAAATCTTTCCTGGACAATTCTCTTAAACAGACTTGGTTGGATTATTCATTCTGAATAATATTAGTTATCAATTTATTTTTTTTATTCACAAACTTCTGCAAGCTGATCTGGAAATGAAATCTTGGCCTCAGCAAAGTCAGTGGGAGGTTTGATATTTACTTCAAAAAGGGCAATCTTCATCTTTTATACTTATGACCTGTTCAAATTAAAAAATCCTGCTGATGCATACAAGACTTTGAGAAGGTACAGAGGTTCAGTCTTACCCTTAATTAGGGGGGTGTTATGTGTTTTTTTCTTTTTAAAAAAACCCTAAATTATATCAGTTTAATTAGTCTAAAGTAATAATAAATATTAGTGAATAACTCAACATGAGAAGTCTTCAGTCTACCATCACATAAATATATTCAAGCAGAAGCAGATAAAATACTGGAGAAAAAAAAGCTGAAAGCTTTGTGCAGGTTAAAACCAACTCTCCAGAGTCTAGTGTTGATGCTTAAATAGCTATTGTGAATTTGTCACAATTCTCTAAATTTTAGCAGACAGCAAGAAAAGGTCAAATTTAAAAGCAAGATCATCAGTAAAGGAGTGTGATCATTAACAGCAAAAAAGAGCTAATGATTTTAATGCACCATTATCTAGAATGAAAAAAAATAAAATCCAAAACACACAATCATTAGAAAGAAAGAAACATCGCAGCCCAAAACTGAGGGGACTACCAACATATTAGAGAACTTGATGCAAGCTAGCCTATGCCTGAGACCCAGTTTTGAACCTCATGACCGAGGAGACAAGAAAAGGTAGAGAGAAAAGAAGGCAAGAGGTCATCTCAGGATGTCAGAGAAGGGCAATAGTAATCCTTCTCCTTAACTAGACCATGATGTCATGAATACAAACCTAAAGTTATCTGGCATCTGTTCAAGAACACTTTTAGTAGTAGTAGTAGTAGTAGTAGTAGTAGTAGCAGCAGCAGCAGCAGCAGCAGCAGCAGTGGTAATAATAATAACAAGAACAACAACATTAAATCAACTTACTTGCTTTTAAGTAGATATTCAAAATTTTAGTTAATGTATACTTTAATTGTAAAAAGGCAATTTTAATTTTCTAAAAGATCTCCAACTTAATCAGTTTTGTTAGGACATTATGTGTCAGCAACAGTCATATGAGCCACCTCAAGTTTTATTTCACCAATTTATTCTTCACAAAACATCCTAAGCTTTTGAGATTTTGTGTTTCATTTCATGCTGCAGTAAAAATACAGGTTCTAAACCACCACACTGAATTAATGTAAATGGACGAACTTATCTGCTTATGGTTAGGCATATTTGTAATTAGAGTATTTTTTTCTAAACCTGGAAAGATTCTTAAAATAGCTGTTTTTAATTTTTTTAAGTATTACTTTGCAGATTATTTGAAGTGCATTTAAAAAAACCTCAAAATCCAAATGCAAGCAGTGATATTATTTATAAAGTTACATATAAATTCACAAAAATACATAATTCCTTCTATAAAATTCTCTTTATGATATTAAAGGCCAGGTTATAAGAACTTGCTAATGGAGAGTTCAAAACTAAAGAAATCGTGGAAAATATACATATCTTTTTTTTCCTTAAATGAAGAGATTTTATTTAAGCAAATAAAATATTGCTTCTGTTTCATTTTTAAGGAATGGATGATTAGGGCATCTGTTCTTCCCATTAAGTTGTATCAGATGAGGGCAGATTCAGTACAGTGTTATTTAGTGAAACAATTTTGCTTGTGAAAAGGAAGCCCAACTTTGGACTTCAGGGCATAATTGGGTCTCTGACCCAACTGAAGATCACTTGAACCTGAACATCTTGCCTGCTGGTGCAGTGACATTTTTGCAACATTCAGCATAAGGAGAAAACAGCTAATGACAGAAACCTTAAGAGAAATCTGGTGCTTGCTCAAAATAAATCTCAGTAAACAAGTGATCTTGAAAACTGTATATTTGATGATGGAAGCATTTGAGGCACACAAATGAGCACATGTTCATTCAACCTGTTTAGCTGCCACCTTTCAATTTAGCCATATGGGAGGTTTCCAGTTGAGACATTTAATAGCCGTAACAACTTGCTGTTCTAGAGAAATTTGATTACCATAAATACAGCAGTGGCATGCTGCTTACATAGCTGGCAAGGTTGTGATACATGGGAAAGCTGTTCAGAGAACAAACTTTTCATCTTGGCTTATCACCTGTCAACCATCAGGGTTACATATGTGGATACTATTTTACCTCTATGGTCAAACTTCACTGAATCCAGCTGCTATCTTAGATGCAAAATACACTATGTTCCGAAGTGAAAAATCTAGTTCTTGGCTTTGAAGATGATGACGATTTACCACTATCATGTGAAAACATATCATGATATATATCATACCATGGCATCATAGACACTTATGGAGAAGCCAGAAGAAACATTTTGGACTGGAAAAAAAAAAAAAGAAAAAAAAAAAAAAAAAAAAAGGGAAGAAAAAAACCCTGGTTCCATAAAGACACTTTCAAGAAGATTTAAGTATTTTGTTTAGCTATTTTTGAATATCATAATATATTTTTTTTCTAATTCTGTCTTTGTGTTGTTTCATATTTTCATTATTGACTATCCAGTTACCACACAGGGTAATTAAAAAGGCTCAGTGTCTTCAAGGTAGGAACAAATTATTTGGTCTTCCCTTGGTGAGGCTAATTATATATAGGGAGAAAGGTAGATATCCTTTCTGTCTTTAAGTTATAAATTAATGTATTTACTAGCTTACTTTAACTTTCACATTATTAGTTTTTAACTCTTTCTTTAATTGATCTTTTGCTACCTTATCTGCTTCAGAGCTATATTGTTTGAAATATTCCGGCATTGTTCATGGTTCTTATAGTCAGACTCAATTAAGAGAAAATCAGAAGTAAACAGGGATACACAAAGACAAAAACCATAGGATTAATCTGTAGAAATTCAGTCATTTATTAAGTGACAGTTATAAAATAATTGACAGCATGATTGGTTCTGACACTGACAGTTCCACTGTCATCAAACAGCCACATTCTTCTCCGTCGTCACTTTTAAAGAATATTTAGATATTGCAAAGAGAAAGTGGCAAACCTCTGTGGCATTTTAGAAACAGCTGCTTCTTGCATCGTGCTCTCTTCACTTTAGTATTTTTTTAGAATCCTCTATTTATTTCTCCTTAATATTTTGTCATACTCTTTCAACTGTAAGACCAAATATTTTCTTCCTCAGGTCAAGCAAAATTTGTTACTCATTACCCATTAAAAAAAAATAAATATCTTAGAGATGTATTTCTTATTTTAGGACAGAGAAAGTTCCAGGAAATAACTTTTCAGTTGAGATTCATGTCATCCCACTTTAGCTGAGAACAAGCTGGTGCCTAGCCTAAGTTAGTTAGCTAGGGCTTCTTGATAGTTGGTGATAAATAGGCATCTCTAGAGGGCAATTCATCCCATGACCTTAAATGTCTTACAATATCTGGTTTGTAATGAGATTAATTGCTGTGTCCTAGAAGCTTTTTCCAACTACTAAAGAAGCTCCTGCCAATGGTGTTACTAATTTTACTGAAGACATGACTCCTTCAAAAAAATGTTGACAAGCTAAGTGAAAGAGAAATAAAGAAACAAAAGAGAAATAAGAGGAAATTAACTCATTAACAGGAGGGAGAAGTCTTCTGTTGATTTTTCAATGCACTGTAATTTTCTGATGATTACTGTGGGGAAAAAAGTTCAAAGAATAATGGCACCTAAGTAATACTTTAAGAAAGTGATTTTACGTATTTCTTCACACCATTCCTCTTTCTGCAAAAGAAATGCTAGAAAGCAAACAAGAACAACAAAGCATGTCAGAAAATGAGCAATATTCTTAATTGTGTTATTTTTTTATTTCCTTACATGCTTTTTTTCCCTTATGACACCTACATACACTTAACCTTAAGGAGACACCCAGGTCGAAACAGTAAAGAATTAGGCATTTCCAGTGTTTATTTAAAATTAAAAAACACTTTCAGCACAGAGGGCAGAGCATCTAGTATACTCTACTATACATCTGGCTTGAGGAAATGTTACTAAACATAAATTATTCCATTGCATCAAAGTGGTTTTGGTTTAGGTGTGAGTGAGGGCCATGAGGGGCTACATTATTGCTGCGGTTGCTAAGACATAACGAAAAGCAGAAACAAATTATGTTGGCAAACTGTGAATTAGAGATGGGTGAGCCAGTTTAAGAAAACAATTTGTATCTACCCTGGAGAAAGAAACCCTAGAGGAAGTTTATTAAGGCTGCAGTATTTAAGGGACCGATATATGCATGTTTCTCCTTATTTAGTATGCTTTCCAGCAAGATAGAAAAACTCTTTTCTCCTCTCATGAGGGAAAGAAACAAATTGTGTCTAATTAATTTGTTAATTAATGCTTCTTATTGACAGCATCATATTCCTGGTCATGCATCATCTTATACCATTATTTTTATCCAAGACAGAAAGGAATTCTACTGGGACTAACAATATGAAAAGTTAATAAATATTGTTTTGAGAACATCATTTAAAAACAAAGGAGGAAAGTGAAATAAGTTGTTCTGGTTTGATATGTCTCATTACATGTTCAAAAGGCTCCAGTAATTATGTGTAGTACTATAAGTAAAGCACGATTTTGTTACTGACTGAATACACTAATGTCTGAAAAAAAAGTGGAATCCTATGATAGTGAAAGACAGTAAAGAAGAGTAGGGAAACTAGAGACATTTTCTACATATTTTTGCTGCACCATCACTGCCATGTAACACTCATGCAGCACTGAAAACTTGAGGAATATCATGTTCCTCTCCATAGCCCAGCCTCAGACAAATGAAGCTGACTAGACCATTGTAATCATCACCATTTAAATGACTCCCCCCCCCCAAAAAAAACCCCGTAGTATACAAAATCAAAAGTCCCGGGCAATGGGATTTCAGTAAGACATTTTTATATGATTCTGTCACGTGCAATGGCCATTAGTCTGAACTCCACACTGTCCATAACTTTTTATACATTTTTAATTAATTTGAAAGCATAAATTAGATCTAAGTTTTCCAAAGTTTGAAAGTGCCAGATTAAACTCATAGCTTTCCTTGATAAAATTTTCTGAGCAATAGGAATGCAATAGGTCTTACCTACTCAGACATTATGAAAAAAATGTTGTGATTTCACACATGAAATCGTATATGAAGTTACATAAGAAAGAATTGGTGCTGGAATTATGAAATTGCTAAAGAATGGGGTAAGCAAGAAGTAAAAGAAGATTGTGTTGAAAACATCTATTAAATGCTCTAGGGACCTTACATGCAAAACACTTCAGGGCAATGGTGGATCTGATATTATTTACCATTTATCTATGACCTGTTTTGGGTAAAAGTTATAGCCACTCTGGCACAACAACTGGCTATAAAGAGTCCATGATTCAAGATTCAAATTTAAAGGGCTTTTCTGATCAGAGAAGCAAGCTTTTGAAACAGAAACAGGAGAAGAAGAAGGTACAACCTAATTTTTTTGAAGTCAGAGCTTGATCAGTCTACACAAAAGGTTATGTGATGCTGTTACCTGTTTTACCAGGGCCCTGGGGCTGATGACTCATATTGACTTTTCTAGGCATTTACTTAGTCTTACTTAGAAAATACAGTCACCCAATCTGTTCCTCTTTCTGATTTACTGGAGAACTGGACACTCAGTAAGTGTTTATCTGCTCTGATCATTCATTATATCATAACAAAAGGTTTTTAAAGCATCAGCTTTTTAGTTGATTCAGAAAGCTGAAAAAAAGATCCACTGCATCCCTTTTAAGTGGCAATTAAGTAGAGGCCTCAAAAGAGGCTGACAGGGTGATACTGCAAAAGTTAAATGTATCTTGAAATAACTGTTTGAAAACAGAATATCACCAATAAATTCATGGCGAGACTTAAAGCTTGTCTTGTGCAAGAGCTGCAGGATAGTCATTAATCTTACGCAGCACATGTCTTACAAATATGCCTTTTTTTTTCTTCAACACAGAGGAAGAGGGAGAAGGCTGTGGTGGCACACAGAAAACCAAGTGTTTGTTCTTTTAACCTGAAAACTGTCATAATACATGATGGCTTGTAAGAGATAGGAAAACGTTCCCGATTATTGAGAAGTCCCATCCCATGATTTTTCTCAAGGGTTCTTTCTCTTCTTTTATGCCTCTCTGTTAGCTTCCAGCTTAAATATCAGTTAGTGGTTAGTGAAGGGGGTAGGAAGGTCCAAATGACACAGAGGAATTTCTCCAAGAATGAAGGCAGCAACATTCCTGAGCAACAGCCACATGAAAGACCTCACAGGATATCCAGCATTGTAGACCACGTTACCCTTACTGCTAGAATGGCATAGCTGCTGTGAGATACGGACTGGTTTTTTTTATTTAAATGCTTGATTGTGTAAACATGTAGATGTTCTGCTGCAATACAGAAACCTGCAAAACAAAAAAAGGAGAAAGGGTGGGCAAAAGCTTTACAAGCCTGTACACTATTTCACTGTGGCTTAGTATTTCTCACCTTACTATCTGCTTTTTCCTTTCCTATCTTCTGATATTATGGTAATTTATTTATACAAGAGTACAGTGGTAGAGTACCGGCAAGATATTCTCAAAACATTGCTGCAGATAGGCAGAAGAGATTAATTTAGTTTTCCTTTGAGATACTGGGAGACTGAAAAAAGTTAAGTACTGTACTACACAATCCCCCTTATGAACATTTATTTTAAAGGCTCACACGAACTCTCCAAGGAGATCTGGGAAGAAAAAACCTGAGACGTGCCTGTGGAGATCTGTGGCGCCTGTAGAGATTACAGTGAAATCAAGCAGATGTATTAAAAATCTTCTGAAGTTAGAAATTATTCTGGTAATGTATGCCTCTTTATTTCTTCATATCTGCATCTTCCTTCTGTTTTGCATAATTCTGCTTTTCTCTCAGAGATACAGAATTATGCTAGAATTTTGCAAGAAAAAAAGCCCCAAGTGCATCATAGATCATGAATGTAATTCTGACCTCACTTTATTTAAAAGTTATGAGGCTTCTATAGGAAAGAAGAAATTTTGGTTGGTAAAACAATTCAGTAGTTTGATATTTAGTTTTCCTCTCATTAGAAATTGAAACAAATAGGAAGATGTTGAAATCTACCATTACAGGGTGAAGACTGTATCAGGTTGCTTGGTTGCTTGGAAACATGGATGTGGTAGTAGATATGGATGTGGTAGTCCTTGCAATCCTGACAGCTGGGACATAACAGCTCCTGTGTTCCAGGAGTGTAAGTCCTGGAAACACCAACAACAGGATAGCATTCACAACAATTTCTATGGACTTCATGGGAATAGCCTATCTGACAGGCTGACTTGAAGCCTGAGTTTTGCTGGAATTGGCAAGCTGGTGAGAAACACTGGAAATTTACTTGGCAGGAACTGCTTGTAAATGTACATTGATTGGATCTCTGGCTTGAACTGTTTGATCATTGTCTAATGTTCCAATTTCCTCAAACTAATGAGTTTTGGCAAAACCATACTTCTCCCTTTGCAATTAATTCAAGACTTCATGATTATTTAGTTGCAAAGCCTTTCTTCTTCTTGAGGGTCAGGATCCTACCTTCTCATGCCCCTCCCCATATAGAGGTCAGCATAATATCAAGAGGAGTGGTGGCAGCCTGAGGCCCAGTCTGTTACGATTGGATTTATCCCAGATCCCTTTCGCTTTGAATGAATGAGACTAATGGGTTCATGAATAAAGCCAGCTCCATTGTGACAGTTCTCAAATAGACGCAAACAAACATTGCAATTAGGAAAAAGGTTTCTACAATTTCTGGAGATCAGAGAGCATCACCTCTCTGAAAGCAGGACCTGTGATTGACTCTTCCATAATTACCATCTGTACGGTAGTTTTAATGACATTAGGAAAGCAGTTGCTTGCCCCTGAATTCTGAAGGAACTGCAATATAAAACTCCTGAATGTCTGTTATGTAACTTGTTGTTTGTTTGTTTGTTTGTTTTTAAAAAGGAAAAATAAGAAAGTGAAATCTTAAAAAAAAAAAAAATCATCAAAAGATAATCTTGTAAATTTCAGATCAGTTCATTTAACCTCAATATATGTCAAATATGTAGAAATTACAGTTAGTAGTAGAATTAATAAGGGAAAAGTATGAACATGAGGAGGAGTGAACAAAAGAGCTACCTTTCAGAAGGAAATTATGTTTCACAAATTTATTAGAAGTATTTTAAAGTACTCAAGAAGCATGATGAGGTTATTCACATGGATTTAGTGTACTTGGATTTTCAAAAACTTTCAAGAGATCTTTTATAATAGGCTTTTACAGAAATTAAGCTATCTCAAAATAGAAGGAAAAAATCCTCTCATGAGTTAAGTTAAGAGAGAGAAAATAAATTATAAGAATAAACTGTTATTTCATCAGTGAAGGGTGACAGCCAGTCTCAGGTATCTGTGCTGTTATTTGTGTTGTTCAGAATATTCTAAAAGGTAGGAATAGTGAGGTAACAAATTTTGCTGATGATATAAAATTTGCATAAGGAAAAAAGTATTTCTGATTGAAAGGTTATATCTGGACACCACAACACTTCCTGACTAGGTTGTTAGAAGTCAGTATAAATTCCATATCTGTAAAAGCAATGTAATAGTTATGAAAACAAGATCTAGGCTCACATAATTTTAATGCTACTTGTTTGCCACTGGAAATCATAAGTTGTGAAAGATAACAAATGGAGTTTGGTCAGCACTCTTTGAGAATCTGATGCAGACATTTTGGGATGTGATAATGATGCTTCCCTGGAGCAGACAGAAATCATATGGTGCAAGGGAACGTGAAGATAAAGCATGAGAAATGAATAAGATACAGAAAGACAAAAGAAGAATTAGGAAGTACTTTGAAAGTGGGAGATTCTAGAGGAAACTCTTACTATGTCAGAAAAGCAGAATATAAATATTGTATCCCTCAGTACTTACTTATGTAGGGCACACTTACGTAGGGCACTCTTAGTTATGTAGGGCACCCTACTAATTATGTAGTGCACCCTTATTGAGTGCACCCTCAAGTTTGCAGATGACACCAAGTTGGGCAGGAGTGTTGATCTGCTGGAGGGTAGGAAGGCTCTACAGAGGGATCTGGACAGGCTGGATCAATGGGCTGAGGCCAACTGTATGAGGTTCAACAAGGCTAAGTGCCAGGTCCTGCACTTGGGTCACAACAACGCTACAGGTTTGGGGAAGAGTGGCTGGAAAGACCCCTGGTGGAAAAGGACCTGGGAGTGTTGGACGACAGCCAGCTGAATACGAGTCAGCAGTGTGCCCAGGTGGCCAAGAAGGCCAATGGCATCCTGGCTTGTATCAAGAATAGTGTGGCCAGCAGGACTAGGGAGGTGATAGTGCCCCTGTCATTGGCACTGGTGAGGCCGCACCTCGAGTACTGTGTTCAGTTTTGGGCCCCTCACTACAAGAAGGACATCGAGGTGCTGGAGCGTGTCCAAAGAAGGGCAATGAAGCTGGTGAAGGGTCTGGAGCACAAGTCTAACGAAGAGTGGCTGAGGGAGATGGGGTTGTTTAGTCTGGAGAAGACAAGGCTGAGAGAAGACCTTCTTGCTCTCTACAACTACCTGAAAGAAGGTTGTAGTGAGGTGGGTGTCAGTCTCTTCTCCCAAGTAACAAGCAATAGGACAAGAGAAAATGGCCTCAAGTTGCTCCAAGGGAGGTTTAGATTGGATGTTAGGAAAAATTTCTTCACCGAAAGGGCAGTCAGGCACTGGAACAGGCTGCCTAGGGAAGTGATTGTGTCCCCATTCCTGGAGGTATTTAAAAGACGTGTAGATGTGGCACTTAGGGACATGGTTTAGTGGTGGACTTGGCAGTGCTAAGTTAATGGTTGGATTTGATGTTAAAGGTCTCTTCCAATCTAAACGATTCTATGTGTCATCAGTAGAGGTTGTGGATACTGAAAGTATAAATGAATTTTAAAAGGGATTAGACAAATTAATGAGGCATAGGACAATCAATGTCTTTTAAAAACAACAATTTGGATACAATTTCCAAGGTAGACAGCCCTTTACAGATGATTGTTGGAAGCTGAGAAGGTATGCCAGAAAGAGATTATATGTTATCCATTTTTTAGTTTAGGATAAAAATGGAACTGCCAACTAATTTAGCAGAGTGGCTTTTATGTTTTAATGTAATAAAATGTCTAAAAGAACTTCACCTTCTTTTTCACTTTTGCACCCAGGAAATCACTGCAAAATTACACTATATAAACCACATCTGTCCCTCTGTTTGTAAAAAGAAATGTGAATTCCTCATAAAAATATTCTTTAAAATCCATGGTTTATAAGCAAAATAAACAGATAAGATTGTAAGAACATATTCACCTGAAGCCTAGACATAACCGCTTTGGTTATATATTCATATTTTTTGTTTGTAGTAAGAAAACTACAGTTTTCATAGATTTTATATAAAATTTGTTAAAAATATGTAGTTCGGACATATGCAAGTGGTAGGTTTTATGGAACTGCAGTATTTATGGAATTTTTATTTTGAATTGCACCATTGCACCATTTTGAATTGGTAGTTTAAATTTATCTTTGACAAAAAAGAAAATTTCAAAAAGCTAATTCCTTAAAACAATACAACTTTTCTAGGTTTAACTTAGGTCCAGATACTTTTCTACGATTTTCATAATTAATATGAACACTCCATTGTAGGAAAAAAACAGAATATTCAGTTTATCTTTGGCAGAAATTGTAAATTAATATATTAGATGCAGTACTTTCTGAAAGATTATTTAATTTCTTAGGTATACAAAACTGTGTCAACATATTAAAAAGTATTTTTTATTGCACTGTCTTCCAGTTAAAGATTCTTCTTTTTTCTAAGTTTATTTCTCAATTTCAAAATTTCCATCTGTGAATATTATTACATTTGATTAATTATATACAATTAATTCTGTATTATAGTAATTCTAATTATATGTATAGCTCTATGTACAATTATATTTGCAATTCTATGTTACAATAATGGTGTATTACAATAACTACATATATAATTATATGTTATATAAGGTATTAAAGAAATCTTCTTGCTTCCCAGAAAATTTAAAGACTGAATTTGGGCTCACGGTAATTTTATTTTCCTTTGCTTAAGATATATAGTCTAAGCAGACACATTTTTTTGATATGAAATAGTCCAGCTCCTTGTAAGAAAATTCTAATACAGTACTAGCAGAAGCACCGTTTTCATTTGTGTCCTCTGCAAGATGATACTGAAGTCTGAGGTAATTTTGATATGTCAATACATTTCAGATTCTTACAGAAATTGTGCCATCATCTAGAGTGTTTGCATTTACCTGAAAAAACACACTGTTCTTAGAGAACTAATTTAAGAGACAGGCTCACTTTTCCAACATATTCTGCCTAAAATGGCTTCTTAAAAATTCGTATTTAGAGGCCTAAGATAAAACATCTCATTATTCCTGGTATGATACAATCCTCAGGATGTATGCACACTCTTTTATGAAAGACATTTTATATAACTGGTAAAAATAACTCCAAAAACATAAGCAATGTGATTTTCTCTCAGATGGCCTCAGAGGCAGATCTCTGAACATGACTTCACTCTGCTGTGTACAGAAACAAATTTACTGGGATATCTGAGACCCGAAGGGGCTCAATAGTATTTGCCAACATACAGTAGAGTTCATGTAAAGAACACAGGGATCTTGCTCCTCAGCGTAGACTTGAAAGTTGGATGCAGAACAGGGAGAGACATATCTTATGAAATGCCAGTGAAGACCTTTCAAGTCATGAATACTAAATCCCTTTGAAAATCAGGCAATTCCTTTCTACCTTTGCCCCGATCCAATGTCGGGGGAGGTTTCAATACGATCCCAAGGACGAGATTAAGACGCTGGAATCGGTCAGATGTCACACAACCTTTTATTTGAGGGGAGAAGAGAATGGAGGGAGGATGGAGGGCAAGGGAGGAGAGGAAAAGACTAGGAGGGAGAGAGAGAGAAGGAGGAGTTTATCACCACCACTTCGAGTCCGATGATCTTCCACTGGGTCTTCGGCGGCCTCAGCCTTTGTCGGGGACTGCGGGGGGGGGGGGAAGCGCCCCATAGCGGCTCTCGCGCATGCGCAGATCGCAAATGTGTACGTGCGGTTTGTCACGGGCGTGCCGCCCCCGCCTCTGCTCCTTTCGCGCCTTCAGTCCCTGCGCAGGCGCACGAGGTTGTTTTTCTCAAAACTGTGGAGAAGGGGGTTTTCTCGAAGCGCGACGGTGGATGGCGCTACAGCGGCAGTGTCGAGGCAAAACCGCATTTTCTATCGGTTCTCTACAACCTTTAAACCAGAAATCTTGTAGATAGCAAAAGCGAAACATAATGGATGTTGAGCTGCTGGCCTTCTTCTTCAGAGACATGTTCTGCAGTCGCCTCATTGATGCAAGGAGGCAATGTGATCAGCAGTACATCCCTACAGAAGCCATGTACATCCCAGTACATCCCTGCCTTCATACAGCCCGTGAAGCCCATCACCCTTGCCTGCATTTATTCTGTGTCTTTTCAAGGCAGAATCCCTGATCTCTTTGTATTCCTGATGAGTAACCCTTTCATTTTTCTTTTAGTAAATTTATATTTAAAAACATTCCATTTTCTGAGGATGTAAATGTTTTACAGAAGTTGTAATATACAGTAAAACAATGTGTTTTGTACATCGTCAAGACTCCTTGTGACTCCTTTTATTGTATTTTAATGGTATTCTTTATATATATATTTTTCTGTTACAACTTGATGTAATTAGTGCTTATGGCAAACTAATGAATTTTTGCAGAACTGGTTGTAATTTAAGGAAAGGCACTTTTGATAATGAAATTACTATTTTATGTTAACTTTCAAATGAGGAATTCTATTAATTTATTTATCTACACATGCCCACAAACACACTGACATGCATATGTATATACACATACAGATCCATACACATGTATATAGATATATGGAAAGAAAAACTGGCAAAAGTAATGTATAAAATGTCAGATCTTTTCCCTATGTACTTTTAGTGTCCCAGATGAAATATTTTTTCCTTCACATCATCCTTTTTGTAATGCAAGCATATCAGGATTTCTAACCATAGCTCAATGTACAAATGTCATAGAATTTGTCATTGCGATGAACTTTCTTGATGATTGAAATAACGTTTTCCAGAATACACTTTAATTGCTGTATTATGAGAGATGAAAACCTAAGCTAAACACAGCTCATTTTCTTTTCACTTCCCCTAATGTAAAACAGTAGAGAAACTAAATTTAAATATAAGCCTCAACTCACACTTGGTGCCTTCACCTGTATTTTAAGTGTGATCATTTCCACGGTAATTAAAAAAAAAAACCTACTCCATATTGTCATGTATGACAGCTAAGAGGACCATTAGGAATCCAAGGTAAAGGGGATAATTTTCACCTCAGTTTCAGCTTAGAAGATAGAGAATGAGAGAAAAATTGACCTGAAAATACACATATGCTAAGTATTTTACACTTCACTGGCTCAGCTGTAAAACCTATGTGATGATTGTAGAAGTATTTTCACATTTGCTTTTTAGGTTTCTGAACACTTTTTTGTTTGCAGTTCCTGTCTGACTTTTCTGATATCTATATTTTTCATTTAATAGTTTCCTTTTTATACAAATGCTTTCACCGTGTGTCTAAAGGGTATAGATTTTTATAGCTATGTGAAATGTGCATGAATGTTTTGTAAAAACCATAAATAAAAGAACTTCTAAAGGATGCATCTCATTAATTGTCTCAAAATATCTGATGGTCTTCCTGCTACCTAAGAGACACTCTGCAAACAGTGGAACCCAACGACTATAAAAACTGTATTAGTGTTCATTGACATGGTGCATCCCCTAGAAGTCTAAAGCAGACATCTGGAGTAAAGCAAGGAAATAACTCAATGAAGATCACAAATCAGACTAGCAGAGCAGTTTTTGTGAATTCTTATGTACGGAAAGTATCCACGATATTGATGTTGAAACACATTTAAGGCAACAAAACAACTTAAAACCCACCTTTTAATAACTCATTTAGGAAAAAAAGTGAAAGAAATGCAAATTTTAAGATCACTTTAATCTAACCTGGGACAGCAAACTACTATGCTATAGCCAGAATTGCCACTACGGAACAGTATTAGTGTTGTTTATCTTCCCTAATTGTTCATTTGTATACTTAAACACATTTATATTTCTCTTAAATTTAACTTTAAAATTATGTGGCTTGTAATGATTGGTGGGTTGGAATTGCTGAATTCCACTATTATTTTCACTCATAGGTAGTGAATGTACAGAAAACCTGAACTTCATGTTATTGTATTTTTTTAGCCAGAAAAAATAATTGTAATAGCACTTTGCATACATTGGGGAAGCATATTCATTTTTCAAGCTGACTATAACATTTTACTCTAACAGGTACTAAAAAAACTCTGAATTTTTAGAACCCGTTGGTCCTAAAAAACACCACTATCGATGGTGGTTAAAAAGACAAGAATACTGAATTAAACACCTATTTGGCTTTTTTGTGTCACTGATGGTGGGTGGTGGTGAGTATTTTTTTCAGAAGAAAATAGCCTGTTTGGCAACAATAAAAACACCTTTTAACACTTAAGTCTGGAAAAAGTTAATGCTGATAAAAGCTAGCCATTTTATGGAAAGACCACATTAGCAGCACAATGGCTAAGTGCTTTTGCTTCTGAAAGCATGATTACAATAACCAAAGATACTAAATAGAGAAACTCAAATCCAGAACTACTGAAGCGTAGAGTGCAAAATGAAAGTTCTTAATTTTTTTTCCCTTTTTCTCACTGCATGTGTATTTCACAGCGTGTGTACTACACACTTTCTTAGGGCACTAATTGTTAAAGCTGCTTCAGGGATACTGTTTGTGTGCCACCATGACCCATGCTAAATTTACTATGCAAACTCAGTTAGAAAGGCATGAGATACCTTCACTGTAGATTTCAAAGTGAATTAGCATAATAAATACAGTATAGGCTTTAAATCTGTCTTTTAGGGGAATATGACAGACGTGTAAGCCATCTTTACAGTAAGTCTGCTCTGAATAATTAGAAGTGCTCAGAAGCTCAAATTTGAGGTCATAGGAGGACATACAACAGCTAAAGGTAATGTATAAAGAGAAAGAAAATCTGTCTATATCCTTCAGTCATTTTACACATTAAAAAATTTTAATGATATACTGTTCATGATTTATGCTTATAATTGCAATGAGTTCCTTGGTCCATGGAAATCAATATAAACTTTACCTTTGATTTCAGTGCAGCCAGGTTTTCACCCTGAGCGTTCTAGATTGTGACATTTTGTTTGGGACCTTTGCCAGCATTTGCAGGACCCAGATGGTGATTACACAGAAGGATTAAATTTTAATCTGATTTTCTTCTATGATTCTTCATAAGAAACAATGCAAGATGCACAGAAATAGCATCAAGGGTCATCTTGATGTTTAGTTTCCTAAGGAAGGCAGTCTTGTACTATCACCCAATTTGTCCCAGTCCAGAATCTTTTCAGTAGTTTGCAATTTCAACCAAAAAATGCAATGACAAGGGTTTAAAAGAAGTTAAGTGAAAATCAGCAAGCAAATACAGGAAAGTGAAGATCTTGAATAATGATCTTGCTGGAAAATCTGACACAGCATGAGAATATACACAGACAGCAACATTCACTCTATCTCAATCTTCACATATAAATAGGAATACATGCTTTACATGTTCCTCTGCTTAAACTACTGTTTGGATTTAGCTCAAGAAAACATGAAGAGTTTTCACTATGAAAAGATATATTTGCATTTTCATCATGTAATTAGTAGAACTATGAGGTTTTGTGGTTTTTCCAGGCTACTTCATCTTATGATCCTACCAAAACGTATGAGAGGGTTTGTAAAATATAACTTTAGCCTTGAGATGTCTAGTTTAGGCCAGTCATGACATATAGTCAATGCAACAAGAAGAGGATTCATCACATCTAACCCAGGTGCCTTAAAGAGACAGGTTAAATTTCCCTTTGATGATGCTCAGCCCTCCATTGACTAGAAATTATTCCAAGATTAATCCCATCTGGAGTGCATAAAGATGAAGATAGATGTTCAGTAGAATTTTTCAAATTTGTAAACTGCATTGATGTCTAAACCTCCTGTGAAAGCAGTAGAAGTAATCACTTAATCTGATAATGTAAACTGTAAACCTGATCTGCATCTTTAAATACCCAAATATCTTTTAACATCTACATTATAACTTTCAGAGTACTGTCTTTGCTTGACCTCCATTTAACTTTTATTTACAGCTAATGAATTGGCTTTGTCTTGCTCCACACTAAAGAACTAAATTTTATTTTGTAAGAATGTTAAATTGCATGCTGAGGTACATTTTGTACAATATTGACTTAAATATTTGAAATTCACACCACTGATATTGGTTATGCAATTCAGATTTTGCTTTTGGCAAATGAACATTCAAGCTGAAGGTACTTTTCAAGAATTTCATCACTAGAAAAGCTTGATCACTGCAATATTGACAGAAAGCAACCACAAAGTAGGCATGAAAACAGTTGACGTGAACCCACTTAAGAACAGGATTTAATATTCATGTGAATGATTTACAATGTTCTCCCACCTCTATTTTGGAACAAACAAAAAGAAGTACCTGAGGGTGCGTTACACATTTTTTTCTGGATTAAGAATGAAGCACAAAGAAGTACATGAAGCATGTTACAGGAAATTTTCAGTGGCACAGGGGAAGTCAAACACTTATCTTTTTGTTTTCAGTGGCAATCTGGAGCTAAAAATCAGCGACAGGCTTTTGGAAAGCTCCCCCAAAACACATACCCTGCTCATGTTTCTGAAGTAGGAAAAAAAAAAAAAAAAAACAACATTAAATAGCTATGTTTGTCAGATAAACTTGTTTGTTTCTTTGTTTGACAGTGATTGATAATGCTAAGCAGCTTTGTCCTATTCTGCGTCACCAACATGACTTATACTACAGTGATGGTATCACGCCTTTCTAGGTACACAACAAAATATCAGTTACTCAAAGCACACAACATCGTACAAGGTAGAAAAAACTGACACTTGAACAGCTTGAACTCAGATGGAGGGTGAAAATGCTAGAAAAGATTTTTGGTCCAGTATGGATTTAATTTGGGACCTCAGCAGTGGAAAATCCTAGTTCTTTTTCTTAGCTGTAGGAGCAGGGCAACTAAGGAGAAAACGATCTATTACTTGTCCTAACACCATAGGTTTCAGTGGAACAGCTTTTTTCTTGCTACCCTTTCCTACCTCAAGATAATAGGTCTTATGTTTTCTTCAGCTCCCCAAATGGAAGAAGTTTAAAAAATCCTTTTCAGTGCCTTTCAATCAGGCCTCAGTCTTCTTGTCATTCAGCTGCCGCTCTCTGAAATACTTCTGCAGTAATCTCTAGAAAGAAGTCAGGCTGAGGAGTATTATCAGTGGAGTTGACAGTTCCTCCTTAGAAGTGAACACTCATGAACGGTGATACACGAGAGGACTGTTTTAGTTTACTTTGCAACTTTAACAGAAACTAGATGTTTTCCTGTTGTATGTCTGTCACAAAATTTCATGTCATGACATCTCTAGCAGTATCAACCTTCCCATTTCATGTTGACTAGTTAGGTGTGGCAAGAGATGCTCTTCTGATTCAGTTTGAGTGACTCATAATGTTGAGTCCCACTTACACTGACCGGAAGTCACCATTCTCCCAGCTAGTTGTGATATTTGAATAAAAGAGTTCTGTGAGCCATTTCAGTACAAATTAAAATAATTTATCTGATCTAACCTGCTTTACACTAGAGAACTACAGAAGCACTCAGGCTCCACTGGGAAAGTGGTGGATTGTGAATGAGGAATTAATTTCACAAACCATTCAGATTTGAAGGGAAGGTCTCATTAAATGACATCTTTACTCATCTGTTCAACATAAGGGCTTATAGCATGTTTAAGGGGAGAAAAAATACCAAATTTGGACAAGAAAAAAAAGAAAAAAATTGACATATAGTACACATGATGTGACATACAAGACATGTACCATGTGCTGTAATGTTACAAAAATCAAAAGCTTTTCTTCACCCCGAAGGTAATTAGATTTCTGATGATTTTTCTGTTCCATAATGAAAGGAATGCTAGTGAATTAGTTGAAATTATAGCCTAAGTGTGGAAAGAAAAGAGAGTAATTTTGTGGTTGGCAAGGATAGATGAAAGTGGGAGGTAGGAAACAACATGCACATTCTGCATTAGCGAACAATGAAAACACCTCAGCAATTTCAAAGAACACCAAAGGAAGCAGAAAGGTGGGAAGCAACAGACAGATCCAGTTCCAGCAAGGACATACAGAAATAGCCTACAACTTTTGAAAGGAAACTCACTAAATAAAGTATTGATAATTATAGTCTACAAACAATCTAAGAGGAATTTTTGGGGGGAAGTAAATATTAGGGAAGTTAACTAAAAAAATTCAGAATAAGGCAGTGCTGGAGTTCAGGCAAGTTGTCAAACTACTACAGATAAACAAGTTACCACACATCACATAAACCATGACAGTTCTTTGTGTGTGAACATTTTTTAGTCCTTGAAAAACATAATGTGTTTTCATGCCATTTATACTCCTTCAATTACGTGCTACAGCAAGTTGAATTACATTGTATTTGTTACAGGCTTACAGCACATACATAGGCAGTTCCTACACAGCAGCTGGGGAGTGGCAACTTCATAAACCAAAGCAATGTGACTGTGGATCCGCAATCTGTAAAGACATAACAGGAAAACAATAGAGGGAAGGAAAACTAAAAGAAATAACAAAAAGAGTATGCAAGAAAAAAAGTGCTCTTCTCCTTTTTTAATGTCTTCCTTAACATTTTTTATTCTGTTTGCGATAAACTAAAGCCATTGACATAGCCAATGATTTTGTGACAATTTACTGGTATATGGATCTGATTGGTGCAAGCTGATTCCACTTTCAGCTTTGGGCTCTTACCATGGAAATACCCCTTCAGTTGTTTAAGTGGTGTTAGTCACATAAAAGCAAGTTTTCAGGACTGAACCACAGATGTGTTATATATTGAGACATTTTACTTGCTTTAAAGAACTGCTGCCAGTGTTTTTCTTGAATCTGATAGCACAAGAGCTGTTGTGAACGCCACTGGGTGCTTTATAGAAGGTATATTGTTCTTTGCTTGTAAAAGACTGTGAACTGTCAAAGTCAACTAGAGAAGTTTATCAAAGACCAGTAAGCAGAAAGTGACATGAAAAGCTTTTGTATAAAACAGAAGAGCTGATATCTCTCTTATGGACTTTGAAAATAACTCACTTAACTCTTTCAAAGCATTTATAATGTTTGGAAAATTAATGTTTCCCAGCTGTGATATTTTTTCTGTTAGCCAGTCCAAGAGGTGTCACTGAGCTATAGAATTTAAAGGTAGGCCTTTTTGGCTGGCCTTTTTTTTTTTTTTTTTTGCTTTAAAACCCTGAAAGATCTTGCATTTCAACTAAGTGCTGCTGATTTACAGAGGAACAAAAGGAGGTAGGCATTATCCATGATATTAAATAAGGTTGGGTCTGTTAATTCTGTTTGCAGGAAAGCGTAAGCAAAGATTATTCTTTGTTCTTTGCCACTTAGCAGAAAGATGTGCAGTTGTGAATGCAGTATTGTGCACAGAGGTACAGCCCAACCATTTAGGCTGGCTTCTTCAATGTATGAATGAACTGCTTTTGAGAAAGGAAGGGACGCTGTACAGCTGATGAGGACAGATGAATTATGCTCTAGACGTACTTCTTTCGCTATTGACTACAAAGAGCATCTAGACAATTTTTTCATATGTAGATATCTACAAAGTGAGCATCTAAAATGAACTGAAATGAATAGAAATTATTTCATTGTTTAAGATGCGTATTCACTGCTTATTCCTTTTACAGAGCTGTACTAGCATCAATAGCACTCTAGTGTTTGACCAAAATATGCTGTTTCAGAATATTTTGTGTGTATCTTATCTTTTGAAGAAACACAGCTACACACAGTTTTTTCTTCTTCAGATCTTTGGCTCCATGCTGAGAACCAATCTTTGTAAAAAACTTCTATTTGATAACCACTGACTGGACAGAGAAGAACCTATGACAAGGAAGTAAAAAAATAGAATGCAATAGAGCCTTTTGACACAAGCTGGATAAAAGAGCATTTAGTAAAAGCATTCAAGGTAAAGGCTCATTTTTGATTTCCAAACTGTCACAGGAGATGAACAAGAAGATGAGTTCATATGGGGCCAATGGATCTGTTTCCAAGGTCAAGTCCACAGAGAGCTGATGATGAGGTTGCTTGAATTTCTTTATCAGCTGTTTGCTATTTGTTCAGAAACATCTAAATGTTATTTTCCTCCAATTGTTTTCCACTGATGTAACATTTGCTAGACCCTGACCTAGTTTGCAGGTCATTACTGTTATTATACAAAAGCAATACATGTCTGTATTTCTTCTCACAGGATGCTTTTACAGCCTTATTTTATTTTTTTTTTCTTTCCACTGTTTTTTTTGTTTGTTTGCTTTAACAAATCAAACTTAACACATGGTTGGTTGTCTCTAGCACCTGCTTTCCCATTTCACTGCACTCACTTTGACTCCCAGCTGGTATCATCCTTCCTTCAAAATTAGAATGCCTTGGCATCTGCCTATAAAACATTAATACAGTGGTCACTGTTGAATTGTCAGCCTGTATAATTGCTGTATAACACTTTCATACAAGCCAAATGTGGCTTTTGTTTTGTTTTTCCAAAGAAAATACAGCTGTAGTATAGCAAGTACTCTGTTGGCAATTTTTGGCATTTTAGTGAAGAATAGAATCTTTCCTTTCCTATATTGTGCAGATCAGAGACAGTTCTACATCACAGCAAATCCAGCATGGTTTGGTTGTTCCTCTCAAGGACTGCAAAGTCCTGATCCCTTAGGCTGGGCTTTTTTACAGTGATACACCTTCATTTCCTAATGACATCATCTGAAACTGTGAATGTTTTGTTGCTCTGAATATCTGCCTCCAGGTCTCAGAAGCTGTCCACCTAAAATGTAAGCATTGTCTCAGTTGACTAGTCATTACACACACTTGACTTTTTATGTCTACAAAATGGATTTCTCTTTTTTTTTCCCTTTCTTTCACCCTCCATAGTCTTTGAAGTAAGTTGTGTCAGCTTTATTATAGGATGCACACAGATATATTTGGAGATTTATCATTTAAACATATTGAAGTATAATCCACTAAAAAAAAGTTCTTTAAAAGTGTTTTTTTTTTTATTAATGATGTCCCAGGATAGCTTTATTAATTGTATGTAAGTACCCACATATTTAAAATAAAGTTCAATCTGTTCAAATCAGGCAAATAAGTAACACTCACATTTTCTGAACCTCAGAATACAGTACTCGTAAACTAAGTTCTCTATGGGACAAGGGGGGAAGACAAGTGTCCTGGAAGGACTCCCAGCAGAAATCTGCAGATCACATAGATTGTGCTCATAAATGCTCACAAGTTTAAAGCAAAGAATAATTCATTAAGAGCTAAAGATAACATAACATTTTGAATGTTATACCCTTGAGAACTGATCCACACTCTTATACTCTTAAATGTTCTGAAAAAGTAAGATTTTAATTCCTGTGTCTTTCCATTTAAACTTCAGTATCATTTGAGTATTACTGACTTTAGCTTGAAAGCTGATTTGCCTCACATTCCTGAAGTTTAATGCATAAACTATAAAATGTGATGTTAGACAATAGATTACAATAGTGCACTTTATCTTGGAAAGTATACAATAGTTTTTGAAAACAAGAACTATAGCCATATCTTGCCATCCAAGATAATTCATCTGACCTTTCTGAAAGGAGCTTGCAGTAATTCAAATATTGAGTTCTAGATGAATTGTTCAATTAATTAGAAACCTTATCTCAGGTACTAGCAAGCAGTAAGGAGAGATTTATGTTATATGCTCTTGCTGTGCAAAAAACCTGGTACTTCTTGGAAGTGTTGGGCCTACTACATATTGGGCTATCTATCTGCTGTATACACATGTAGTAAGTTGACCCCAGCCAGCAGCCAAACACCCACCCTGCATTTTACTCACTCCCCTCTCCCATGGGACAGGAAGAAAACAGAAGGAAAGTGAGAAGACTTGAGGATCAAGATAATTGCAGTGTAACAGGGAAAGCAAGGCAAAAAGAGAAATTCATTCACTGCTTCCCATCAGCAGGCAGGTGTCCAACCACTTCCCAGGAAGCAGGGCCTCAGCACGTGTAATAGTTACTTGAGAAGACAAATGTCAAAATCATGTATATTTCCCCTCCCTCCTTTGTCTGAGCTTTTCTTGCTGGACATGAAAGTCATATGATATGGAATATCCCTTTGGTCAGTTTGGATCAGCTGTCCCTCCTGTGTCCCTTCCCAGTCTCTTGCCCACCCCCAGGCTATTAGCTTTTGACAGGGGAATGGGGAGAGAGAGAAAAGTCTTGCTGCTGTGCCAGGGCTGTTAAGCAATAACCAAAACATTGTTGTGATTTAGCCACAAATGCAAAGCACAGCACCATATAGGCTGCTCTGAAAAAAAGTTAACTCCATCCCAGCCAGACCCAGTAGAAGATGCAATCCTTTGGAGATGTAGAAGGGAAGGGACCTTGGCTAAATTCTCTTGGCTGACTGCAAGAAGGGATAATGAGATCTGCTAAAACAGGAAAACTGCTTCGGTAAAGTTTATCTTATAACTTCTACAGAATAACTCCGTATTTTTCAGTTATGAACATTACAACATCTACTACAGGAACAGTAACAATAATATCTCAATGGGCTTTAGCTTGTGGAAACATATGATAGAGTGGTTAATGCCTCTTATTACACATCCATAAGTCTGGGTTTCACTGTCGCTCTTTTGTCTTGTTGAGGACTGCCCCTGGCTGATCCATTTGTAAATGGGCACTCAACCATTTTTTCTTGAAGTTAAAGGAAACACCATACAAGCCATTTGGTCAGCTTTTGTGCAGCTGACTACAGAACTGGAGCTGCTGCACACAGTTTCAGTGCCTTAGTACCTCCCCTGAGAGCAATAAAAGGCAACTGGCCTGTTTTCCCCTCTTTTATATTTTTATATATGTTTTATGCCTTGTCCTGTTTCCCTTGAGAACAGAGTGTGGTGGATTAACTTTGGGTGAGGGCCAGGCTCAGAGCAGCCTCAGTAGAGAAAGAGAAGAAAACAGGATGAACTAAGGACAGGGATATTGGTTACCAGCTACCATCAGGAGCAACACTTGACTTGGGAAAAATTAATTTCATTTATTGTCAGTTAAAATATATTTGGGTAGTGAGAAACAAAGAGGCAAACATTAAAACACCACATTTCCTCTGCCCTTTCCCAGGTTCAACTTCACTCCTTCATTCACAACTCCTCCAACCTCCTCCATCGAGTGGTACAGGAGAGATAGGGGTTGTGGTCAGCAGATAAAGGTTGCTTTCTAGTGTTCCTTCCTCCTCAGACCTTCCCTCTGCTCCCATCTGGGCTCTCCCTGTGAGCTGAAGTCCTTCCAAAAATATCCACCTACTCCAGTGCAGGGTCCTTCACAGGCTGCAGGGGAATCTCTGCTCAGGTGCCTGGGGCACCACTTACCCCTCCTTCTCTCACCTTGGTGTTCCCTCTCTTGTTTCTCACTCTCTCTTTTTCCATCCTCTCTATCTGGTGTTTTCTGCCCTTTCTTAAATACATTTTCCCCGAGGTGCCACCATCTTGGCTGAGGGGCTCAGCTGTGTCCTGCAGTGGGTTGGTTGGAAATGGCAGAAACTGGCTGAGTCTCACAGAGGCCACCCTGGCAGCCGCTGCTGCCAACACCTGGGCACCTGAACCTGATACACAGAGAAAAAGTGAAATTATGATCTCCATAAAGAAGTGAAGTAACTTAGTCTTTCCATCTGTGAAAGTCAGGAGCTCAGGGAAGGAATCAATCTGTCAGATTTAGTCTGTTTTATGGGATACTCCTGGACAGCAGCCTATTATAGTGGTTTAAACTTCATATCCAGTAGACCTCACCTTCTACATCCATTTTTTGTTAATATTGTTTTTAACGTTCTGTATTTTCATATGTAGGAACTCACAAATAATAATACATCAGCGTTAAAATTACTAGCTTTATACAAGTTGAGAAAATAAGGTTCAGACCCTTTACTAGTGTTCCCTCTTCTTCCTGTGGTCGTCCCGCCCCCTTCCTTTTCTCAGATGGCATTGACAAGTGGATGGGATGCCAACCATCTGATAGCAGTGAGTGTAAGCTCGTGTAAAGTCAGTGTCTAACAAACTGCCATTCAATCTGGTACTTCCACTCTCAGTTTTGACAAGGATTTGAATATAAAATCTTCCTAAAACTTTCAGTAGTTAACTTTCCAGTGGAAAGCTGACCATATATTTTAGTTTTTCATGTTACTCTCAAAATCTTTTTATGGACAAAGAGGAGAACACACAGTACATGGGAAACCAAGAATTTATTGTTAGCTTAATTAAGAGGTTTTATACTGTAACAAAAATACAGTAGAGCTATTATTAAGTAGTTCAAATGATACTCTCTCTCTGTCAGTCTAAATGCAAAACAAATCTTATCAACAGTGGAACAGGTAAAAGCCATTATACAAGAAAAACTTTCTAGTATGTATTTTTTTCAGTGTCCTCTGCATCCTGAGGTTGATAGTTTCAGACGAAAGTAAGAAACATTATGAAAGTTATCAGCTTTTTGATGTCTTAACTGGGAGCCATATGATGCTAAAGATGGGGTGCATGAGTTGACATTCATAGTTTCTTCCTCCTCTCTCCAAGGTTTGCTTGAGACTGTTTTTATATGTTTTATAACATGCTTTACACCTTGATCTTTCTTTGCTGATCTGAAACTCCACGTTACCTCTCATTTTAATGCATATGGTGCATTGTACATCATAGAATCATAGAATGGTTTGGGTTGGAAGGGACCTTAAAGATCACCTAGTTCCAACAACCCTGCCATGGGAAGGGACACCTTCCACTAGACCAGGTTGCTCAAAGCCCCATCCAACCTGGCCTTGAACACTTCCAGGGATGGGGCATCCACAACTTCTCTGGGCAACCTGTTCAGTGCCTCACCACCCTCACAGTAAAGAGATTTTTCCTTATATCTAATCTAAATCTACCCTCTTTCAGTTTAAAACCATTACCCCTCATCCTATCACTACATGCCCTTGTAAAAAGTCCCTCTGCAGCATTCTTGTAGGCCCCCTTCAGGTACTGGAAGGCTGCTATAAGGTCTCCCCAGAGCCTTCTCTTCTCCAGGCTGAACAACCCCAACTCTCTCAGCCTGTCCTCATAGGAGAGGTGCTCCAGCCCACTGACACTTGCTCTTTTTCCTTAATTTTACTGCAAACACAGGTTTTTCCAGCTTTTAATTTTGCATTATTACCATTAACTGACTGCTGGTGAGTTACTCATAGCCCTGGGGCTTCTAGGATAATCCCAAGTCAACACCTTGAAGCAACACCTTCAATGACTCTGCTGTTATCCCGGCTCAGTCCTCCTTTACATTGTGTCTCAGTGACAATGCAGAAATAATTTGTTCTTACACAGCATACATACTTGATAGTTTTATATTTACCATGTTTAGCAATACATGTTATACCACACATGTATGCAAAACTCAATAAAAGTAAAACAAACTAGGTAATAGTCACCTGCTCATTAAACAATTCTTGTTACAACTAAGCAAGGTAAGATAAAGCTCCAATACAGCCAAGACAAATCTAGGTAAAACCAGACAGTACCTGACCTGAGGTCTGTGTTGTACCTTAGTAGAAATCTGTGGCCCATTACCAGCAATGGTAATCCTGTATTTATTGAGCAACAGGGCTACATTCAAGAGTTTTAAACTGTGCATCACATTAATCCTCATGGAACTAAAATAAATCAGACCAGTTTTTGTCTCTAAAGGGAGATGAACTGATAGTTCTTTGTAGTAACAGGAATATAAAGGTGTGGAAATTATTTCAGTAGGAAGAAAAAATTACTTTCACATCAAAAGCCTAAGAGTAGGACATGATTCTTGATGACTTCAGCATTGGAAATTGTGCTCGTTCCTCATAAATAAACTGAGGACAAAGATAGTTAGCAATCATACACATGCTTCTATGATTGCTGCAAAAAATATCATCTGATCTGTCAATATTAGACATTGTGGTAGTGTGATCAATGCCAACAACATATGCATGTGAGAGCTTTAATAACATTTTAAGAAGCAAAAGAGAAGCATCTTTTTCACTGTGAGAAATGTTAGAAACTGACTATGGAGAAGAATTGTGTAATATTTTTAATGGAATATATGTAAATCTCAAATCACCTTTTTTATTTTAAACTGTGACCTACAGAGACCAACAAGATGAACTTATATTCAAGGAAAAAGATTGGTATTGGTCACTTCATAACAGATTCCTAAGTGTTAATCTTACTTAGTAAAGCAAAACTGAAGCAATGCTTTTAGGATATAGAATTTACTGGTATGACAAGAAGGAAAAAAAGAGTTAGAGTTTTGCATGCTTCATGAATGAATTATATACATGAGGAAATATATCGGGGATACTATAGACCAGTTAGCCTGTAGCTAGTATGAACAACCATTAACATAAATAATCCATGATCGAACATTGCTGACAAAATAAAAAGAAAACTAGCCATTCTTTTATTTGAAACTCGTTGTGTATAATGGGGGAAGGTGAGGAAAGCTGAGAAAACTGTCCTTAGATATAAAACTGAAATCTTGCCTATGGGCAGCAGCTCAAAAGCAACAGGTAGACAAATTAAAGACTCAAAGAAAGAACTGGAAAACTGATAAAATTTGACAAGAACAAAGAACAGACAAAAACTTTAGATATGTGAACAATGTGTGCTTTTTACTAGAAGATGCTGAAACTACAGGGAGCCCTGCAGTATACTGTCTCCAAGCTCCCAGCACCCCCAGGATGTTTGGTCAGTAGACTAGGTATCTTGTTTATGTATCCTGGCTTAGTTTTCTGTAAATTGTAAATATATATAGTAAAGCTTGTTTGTTAGAGGATCGTCTTTGTCTTGGTTGTTGACTGCTCATCTAACCAATTCACAGATGTATCACAAAAATACATTGGAAGATTAGTAATCAAACTGTAATAATCTACAGGTATTAAAGAAAGTAATGGAAGGAAAACCAGAAACAAACTGTGGGAATGTGTTCAGAGCTGAAGAAAGATCGGAGATATTCAGACAAAGGAATCACGGGTAAACTATTGAGTGAAAGGATAGGAAAACAAGATCTAGAGATACAGGTTATCCTGCCAACTTCTACTTTTTTATTCTAATTTAAGACCTTTAAACAATGAGTTGACTGAATGAAGACCCTTCTAGGTCAATCTGTCAATCAATTGATCTATCTACTTACCTATCTACTTCTCTATTTATTTTAGTAAGCATTATTTTGTCACCCGATTATGTATATAGTCACACCACACCCAGAAACAAAAAGCCCAAGAAAGAGCTTTGATTCTTTGGACTCCCTATATTGCAGAGCAGTGATTACACTGGTGCTGCTACTAGAGACTGTATCGAAGGGGGATCCAGCCTCGATGAGACTGGATAATGGAGGAGGGGATGCTCACAACAAATTTTCAGCAATAGCCAGAAAACGCTTATTCAAGCTGGAAAAAGCTCCATTCTTTTGTACAAAGTGTTATATTGCAGCTCGGTAATATCTGATAATGCATTTCTTATCCCATTAATATGACTGCCTTTGGATTTATTTTTCCTACATTGGGCTCCTAAAAGATCACTCTGCATTTCTTTTGTAGCTATTGAAATAGTTCTGATGAATCATTCTTTGAAGGAAGTTATTTGTGTTTGTTAACTATAAACAAAACCTAGGATTATTAGATGAGAATTAGACATCAGATTTTGAGATGTCTACAGTTCATTCCACCCACATACTGGAAGTAAGTATATGACACAGCTGCATTTAGTGAATCTCGTATAAGTTAATAAAATATAACAGTGCCAGCTTTATACAGAATCGGACAGAAGGTAGAATGGAAATCAGTCCATTTCCGTGTCCATTTTGTATTCAATGATGTACAATTTGACATAATTTTCTAATGAAGAGTGTCCTTAACATTCAGAATGGGATTCATCTCACCTAACTTACTAACTATATCTGAGCTAGTCATGCTAGGCTCCTGTACATTATCCACTGTAATCAGTGGATAGAAACAGTATGACACAGTTCATATAAATACACATATATTCACTGCTGCTGATGTGCATTGTACCTGAAAATTCCTAGTACTCTCCATGGGCTATGAAGAGGGGTCATAGTGATTGTCTCAGATAGAGATGTGTAATCTGCAGGCATCTAAATTTGTTTTAAGAATTCCAACCTGAGCTCCAATGGGGTTTTATTTGCTAATTAATTACTGAATCCATTTTGCAAGATTTGGTCAAATATGAAGCAACTACTCTTATTTAAAAAAAAACAAAAACAAAAAAAAACACCTGTCACATAATCTCCACTTACCTTTAGTAGTTTGAAAGTGTTCCCATTGAAGATTAAGAGAAAATTCTCATGTCTTAGGGAGGATTATTTGGCCCAAGTTATTATTCACAGATGGAAAGGTCTTCAATGAGAAAAGAGGAAGCCATAAATTCAAGCAAAAGATCTATTTATAAAGGAAAATAACACAAAAGCTGCTTATTAGGACTGACTGTGCTACTAGTTCTCATACTGGATCTCAAATGAAATATAATGAACCTTAAGGTGACAGAAGTGTCTACTGCTCTCTAATTTCCCAGTTTTAATGATCTAATGTAGGCAGTTCTACATATTTTCTCAAACCAGTTTCAACTGCATAGTTTCTGAGCACCTTTCAGAAGTACTTTAAGAAACGTGACTAGCATTTAGGATGTGTGGTTAGTTCTCTTTTTGGCCCCTTACTCAGGTGGCTCCTTCTGTGCACATTTGGTAGAAATTCCTGTCTCTCAGACAGTGGTAGTTCTTTTCTTAATCTTCTATAACATTTTTTCCCTTTAATTAGGGTTGTGATTATTTTCCAGTGGAAAAAAAATCGTCAGTTTGTATATACAGTCTCCTACCAGAAAATATTTTCAAATCCAGGCTAAAATTGCTAAACAGATTTTGTTGGAAATGTTTGTCAGGATTGATACATAAACCCAGTAATGACAGACTACCTTTTCCAACACTGTTCTCCTGTTTGCACAAGATTATAAGAATTAAAGACTGAACTAAATTCCCTTGATTATCTGAGCAAAACTTATCTCACATATATCTGTTAGTAAAACATAATATTTAAGAATCAGTTACTGGTGTCTAAGGAATTCGTGTTCAGATTTTTATAGTATAAATAAATGTTAGAAAACCAGATCGCTATCAAATCAACATACCACTCATAACAATGGAATAAAAAAAAAACAACTGTAATAATAATTGTTATATAATTACAACCATAACCAAAGGAAAAAGAAAAGCATCTTCTCTCATGTCTGAAACGCAACACTTCTAGAGACAGTGTTTCTTTGGGTTTTGGTGGGGTGTTTTTGTTGGTTTGTTTTTTTGTTTAAATTTCTTAAATCTTTTAAGATTTGAAACTAAGGAAGAACTTGAATTCGGGTCTTCTGTGTCCTAGAGAGGTGTCCTAACCAGTAGTCCTGGCTGGAAAAACAGAAGATGAAAATGCCTTCTTGCCTCAGTTATTTGTTTTGTGAATGTTAGTTAAATCCAGACTTCGCAATTTCTGTCTAAAAGACATACATAGAAATGAGATGAGATGAGATGAAATGAAAATAATAAAATTATTTCCCTATTACTACAACCACCCATTCTCCATTTTGGTAAGAAATCATGAAAGTGGCTTCTATTTAGTTTAAACACCACTTTTTTGTTTCTTACATCAAGAAACCAATCACTTCTTTGCAGTCATACTCAAATCCACTTGTCAGATATTGCTGCTACTCCTGAATCCTGCTAAGTGCTACACTCTATACTTTGGATAAACTTTACCCAAATGGCCTGGAAAATAACCTGAACTTTTTCTAAAAGTTCATTATTATTGTTATTAGTATATCAGATTGAGTATTTCGCAGGATTCCAAGAAGGATGAGAAGCAGTCTGCTTTAAGGTTTTTAGTTTGTCTTTTTCTTTTCTTTTTTTCCTTCTTTTTTCCTCTCCTCTCCTCTCCTCTCCTCTCCTCTCCTCTCCTCTCCTCTCCTCTCCTCTCCTCTCCTCTCCTCTCCTCTCCTCTCCTCTCCTCTCCTCTCCTCTCCTCTCCTCTCCTGTCTTTTCCCTTCCCTTCCCTTCCCTTCCCTTCCCTTCCCTTCCCTTCCCTTCCCTTCCCTTCCCTTCCCTTCCCTTCCCTTCCCTTCCCTTCCCTTCCCTTCCCTTCCCTTCCCATGGTTGTTTTACTGCTTAAGTTTTGCTTTTGGTGTAAATTTAAGAAATCTTTCACCCTTGAAAAAAAATTCTTTAAGCTTAGTAATATAGTAGATTTAGTAGTTTTTATAGTTTTGTAGTTTTCACCTACTTTTATCTGTTGGGTAGTGTTCTCTGCATCAAAATGAGAGACACATTGAAATGACAGTAAAGGTGACAAAGGTCATATGACTGACTCTTGAGCCAACCAGGAGTTCTGATTATCTTTTCCTTTTATAAATCCAATATATTAAATTTCAGAGCACAGTTAAGTACCTGATATGAACAACTATTGACTAGGTCACCAATTTTCTCTGTCTTTCAGGTTGGAGTTGTCTCTCAAACTGGAAAGTAAACCTACATTTTGAAAAAAAAAAGCAGATTAATTTTACCTAAATTTATCCCTATTAAATCTATGTACCTATTTAAACTATTTAGATTTCTATTTAGTCAAAAGGGAAAGAAGTGGCACAGTAAAAGAAGAGTATTCTTAATAGGTGACTTAAGAGCAGAGCAGGTCTTAAAGAAGACATCTACACTTTAGGTTAATAAAGTCAGGTCAAATGAATCCCACTCAGCTTAATGGTGAGAGAGGTGATTCCTCTGAATCTTAACTTCCATTGACTGGTTCTCTAAAATTTACTGTACTGGGGATGTTCTCACCTGGTACTGAAACAAGGCTTTTTGGGCTGTGTAATCAACATCTATGACTGTTTCAGAAATACTTGAGTGTTTCCAAACAAATGGGATGGGCTATTTCATACCCATGAGAGTGTCCAGAGATTTTATGAGCTATAAAAGTTTCTTTAGGTTCATTAACAGTGATAACAAATCTAATTCAACACTGTATTACATGGTGGAATGCACAACACAGTTTTATGCTCTATATTCATAGGCAAAGAGAAACTTGCATTGAAATATATTGGAGAGAAGTTTAAACTTGTTTTAGCTCTTTGGCCACAAGATATCATCCTCCTTTATGAAGACCATTGTTTCTAAGCATACTTGCATGGTATGTAATTTGTTTTGGTTGGTCAGTTAGTTTGTGGTTTGGCAGGGAGCGGGGGTTACTGACCTTTTTTTACACATCTTTAAGGCTAGAAACACCACTGCAAAATTAGATGTCATTCTCTTAAGGTCTTGCTGTGAGGAGACAGATAGTGCACAGTACTCCTCAAAGAAACATTCTCAAATAGAGTGTTTTACACCTTTATTGAAGCCCACAAACAAAAAAGGTAAAAGCATTTGCCTAAATATAATTTAGTATTTGTTCCCAAGGTTAGGTCAAAAATCGTTTCATCTCGATTTTTGCAATGGAATGTAAGAATAATGATAGGACAATAATGCATTTCGGCCTAACACAAAAAAAAAAAAAAATGCTGAAATGATGAGTTATTCTGCCAAAGTAGACTCAGTCATCCATGGATATCATTTGAAAACATTGACTAAACTATTCAAATGTTCCTAGGTGTTTCTAAACACTGGGCTGGATGGCTGCACAAGCAACAGTCATACTTTGCAATTCTGTGACATTTCCTCTGTATCTTTAAAAACCCTTGAAGTAGTAACTCTTTTCTGTACCTTTGAGACATTTACAATTTAATTCACTCCTTCCTTAGGTGAAATAATGGGAACTGTTTAACTGACAATGCCAGAGGAAAGTGAAAATTAATAGCAACTGAAAATGGCTTAAAGAAATGTGTGTTGCACCTAAGTTTCAATTTAACCAGGATGTATGAGTCAACGGCTCAATATCCAAGTGGAAATCAGTAATGAATGGTGTCCCACAAGGGTCCATACTGGGACCAATGCTATTTAATATCTTCATTAATGACAGAGATGGGATTGAGTGCACCCTCAGCAAGGTTGTGGATGACACCAAGCTGGTTTGTGCAGTTGATATGCTAGAGGGAAGGGATGCCATCCCGAGCAGACCTTGACAAGGCTTGAGGAGTGGGCCTGTGCGAACCTCATGAAGTTCAACAAGGCCAAGTGCAAGGTCCTGCACCTGGGTCAGGGCAATCACCAGTATCAATACAGAGTGGGAGATGAATGGATTGAGAGCAGCCCTGCAGAGAAGTACTTGGGAGTACTGGTGGATGAAAAACTGGGCATGAGCTGGCCATGTGCAGAAAGCCAATCATATCCTGGGCTTCATCAAAAGAAGCAAGGCCAGCAGGTTGAGGGAGGTGATTCTGCCCCTCTACTCCACTCTTGTGAGACCACCCCCGGAATACTGCCTCCAGCTCTGTGGCTCCCAGCACAAGAAAGACGTGGACCCTTTAGAGCGGGTCCAGAGGAGGTCTACAAAAATGATCAGAGGGCTGGAGCACCTCTCCTATGAAGACAGGCTGAGAGAGTTGGAGTTGTTCAGCCTATAGAAGAGAAGGCTTTGTGGAGACCTTATTGTGGCTTTTCAATATTTAAAGGGGGATTATAAGAAAGATGGAAAGACTTTTTACCAGGACTGTAGTAGCAGGACAAAAGGCAATGATTTTAAACTGAAAGAGGATAGATTTAGAAATGCTTTATGATAACGGTGATGAGACATTGGAACAGGTTGCCCAGAGAAGTTGTAGATGCCCCATTCCTGGAACCGTTCAAAGTCAGGTTGGACAGGCCTTTGAGCAACCTGATCTAGTTGAAGATGTCCCTGCCCGTGACAGAGGATTTGGACTAGATAATCTTTAGAGTTCCCTTCCAAGTCAAACCATTCTATGATTCTATGGTAAATTGTTGGAAAGTTTAATTTCCTCTCCTCTCCTGTACTTCCTATCTCATAGAGTCAAATATACAAAAGTAAGGCATGTATTGACAAGAGGAATATTGGTACCTGACTAATGACCACCATACATCCTCAATATCCATAATTTTTACTATATTTTTGGTAATTTATCGTACATATAGTGTTTTAATTCAATGAAAATTTGTTAATTAACAGTCATGGTGCATGTATGTTTACTAGTATTACTACTTCTATTTCACAATATCTAAAATAAGAAACTTCTGGTGATCATCTTGTATCCTGAATCATTCTGCAAATGTTATGTTTTTACTTATTCAGTCAGGTGCATAAAACAATACATGCATATGTATCCAGGATACATCAGTCAAGACTTACTAGAAAAAGTCACAGAAATAAGCTTTAAAGTTAAGTTATTGAGGTTTATATACTTCTGGTTAACTTTAGAGGTTGAGAAAAGGCAAACACATTTTTCAACAGATCATTACTTGCTTTTATTACCCCTAAGTTTTAAAAGCAGAACACATGGAGCTTTAATGGTAGCATTGCTGGTGACTATTACTGTGTAGGAACAAGTTTTCATGGTTTGATGAATGCTTTACATTATGTATACATTTATTTTACATACAATGTTTTCGTTCATGTATAAGTAGACATGTACAAAGCTTTCATCATACACTAGCCAGCCCATATCTGCTCCTGCCAAGATGTACTGTCATATTTTGTCAATTGCCCCTTCAGTTTATTCTGTTCAGTGTCTCGGATAGGACACTGATCTCTGCAACACAAAATGCTTTGCATATATTGTGCTGCTGTGTAAGTAATGGTGTACATAAATTGCATGCCTGCTGTCCAGATGAAGAAGCAGAGGAATCATTTATAGCTTTGGCTAACCAATGTCTTTTTTTGACATAAACCCATATGATAGTAACAGAAAAAGTACTGTTAGTTAGTTGAGAAGGATAGAATAGTGTTCTGAGGCATCCTTGTTATTTTCCGACAGTTTTTAATAGTTTCATTCCACTAGCAGCTTTCTGGAGAGGAGTGCAAAAGCTAGTCAAGAGACAGAACATTATTGGAAGAGAGATGAATGTCAAGATGTCACATTAGAAGCAAAGAGACAGACCAGACAGATTAGGCAGTCACAGTGGCACATTTTAGTTAAATTTACAGTTTCTCAGACTAAGGCCATGATTATGATCTGACTGTGACACTCATATCAATTGTCAGTGAAAGGGGAATCAGGACCACTGAATTTAGTGAAGTTGCTCTTGGTCTACAACAATGCAACCCTAGAACAGAAGTTCTAAGTTTGTATTAGAGATTTAAAAAAAAAAAATCCTCAAGCCTCATTGACATACTTTTCACATGGAGTTTCATAACATAAATGGATTAATCAGGAGGAGAAAGAAGGCTAGTTCTCCCCCACTGAAAGAGGAGTTGCAGTAACCAGCTGAAGGCAAATACATAGGAATCAAATTAACCTACTTTGAGCAATGAAGTTTTCATACCTCTTTTGTGTATCAAACAGTAAATTTTTGTCACCACATAGCGTAGTCAAAGGTCTAAGTCACTTGATAGAAAGGGGCAGTGGTGTAGCACAGCTCCTGTATCCAAATTCCAGCAGGATCTCCCGCCCCTGATTAATTCAATGTTCTTGTTTATTTCTCAACTGCTACATAATCAGGGGACATATTTCATGTATATATGTTAACCTGCAATATCTGCTGAAAAAAATCTTTATTTGGCAAGTATTTTAGAGTGTCTTGTCAATTGGCTGCTGCATGTATACAGTATCACTGTTGTCAGAAATAACTGCAAAGCTCTTAACTATGGAAACTAATCATTGCTGCTTTGTTGTTAATTGGAAAAACATTTAACGTAAATTATAAATAATTCAAATAAAAAAAGTCTTAAGAAAAAACTCTAAACAATAATTAGAATTTCAGCTTCATACTTCAAATTGAAAGTTTGTAAGTAACCCTCTTGGAAAGAATTGTGACAGTTGTAAAATAACAACTATATATTGGGTCCAATAAAATAATCAAAGTAATCAACTAAGTTAACAGAATGTGATACATCTGTCAAACACTGCCAAACACCACACATGGCTTGATTTCAAAACAGAGGAACCTAAAATGAATATCCAGAAATCCATATAGAAACACACACATGTTGGATGAAGTTCCTAAAAATGTACCTGTCTGCCCAACTTCAGTCACTAAACTTGTTTGGAAGTGGGTCCTCAAGTCTTCTATATTTGAGTAGGTAGATATGAGAGAATGATGTTAGCAGATTTGCTAGTGCTCCTAATCCAATTCATCTTAAGTTCAGCAGAACTCGCCCTTGGCTTGTTGCCTCAGAACACTTAATTAACTTGGCCCCTATTTGTGATTTTCAAGGGAAAGATGCCTAGCTTATTAACTAGCTCTACAAAATCATAAATACAGTACCTAAATACGGGGACAGATTCTTGAATTTCTTCCCAGGCACTATTGTGACAATGTAAAAGAGATGAAAAGAGGCCCTTTCTTCTTTTATGATAATTTATCCAGAAAGATATCATAATAGGCACAACAACAATGGGATTGACTTTCCCACTTTTTTTTTTTGGGGGGGGATCCTGTTGTCCCTATCTGATAAACAATTTTTTGGGGACTGCAGCTGTTTGGTATTGATTAGAGCTCATCATAGGCTACACTAACCTGGTTAGAAAATCACAAAGCCAGAACAGAACCTGAGCAGAAGAGGCAAGCCAGGCCTAACTAAAAAAGTGTGTGCAACTGAAAGCAGCACAGATGAAGGAATGAACAGAACATTAATTTTGTATGTCTTCTGATGTCCTTCTACAAATTCTCCATACTTTATGTCAATGCTGTTATGGTTTTTTGTTCTTACTATTTGTTGTTGATGTTCAAATAATTAAATAGCATTACGATCTTAATTTTCTTTTCAAATTAATTTATCATTATTAATTATGAAATAAAGTATTTTTAATATTAAAATAATATTAGGTTTACATTTATAACCAGGAGACAGTTAGAATGTGTTTCCTGCTAGATAGGTTATATCTGAAGAAGCTAGGTATAGTCCTTCTCTGGAAGACAAGAAATCTGAAGCATACGGTCTTTTTGTGAAACTTTCTTACAACCTGACAGGGTATGAAGCTCATCTAAACAATGTAAATGCCAGACTTCAATACTCTTCTCATCCTGAGGACATCCAATCCCAAATTGCCTTTATCTTTCTAGTAAGAACTTTACCCATTAGGTTATCTATGGCCTGAGGAGGTGAGGAGTAAAAAGCTCTTCATCTCTCTCACAGCCATGTCACTGAAGTCAAAAATATGAGTAATGTGATGAGAAGCCAAACAAGCATGTGCATATATAAGACTGTAACTCTGTAGTTGCAGTGTTTTTCTCAGTCATGCCTGAGCTCTGTAGCAACCTGGTGGGAATATGTCTTCAATTTTTTTTTTTTTTTACTTTTTTTTTTTAGTTCAATGAAAATGATACGTAAAATGAAGAAGGGGGAAATTGAACATGTTTCAGCTTAGTTTTCTTTCTAGGTGTGCTAGAAACATGTTCCTCTATTCATATTCTTTTTGGCTCCATAACTGTTGGATTCCTGGTTGCTTAGGGGTAACAAAGAAAAACAGAACAACAACAAACTCGGGGGTTTGTGCCTTTTTACCTCATTACAGCTCCCACACTTTCTGCTTAAGTCAGAATCCTGAACAGTCTTCTGCTTCACACAACAGGTTATTACCAGATTATCAAATCCACTCAACTCCCTTTCTTTTCCACGTCAGGGTGGAAATGTTTTCCTTCTACAACTCTCTTCCTTGACATACCCAATGCATGCTTGTTGGCATCTTCACTCCATCTAGAATCAGTAGCATGAGTCAGCATAGTAGCTGAAGCTGACTCAGACTGACAGTACTTGGTTGATGATACTTGGCTAAGTATTCAGAAGCTGCTTGACGGAAATTACTTTAATGAGTGATTTGAATATGCCTGATGCTGGTAGACTACTTAGATACTGAACCTCTTGAATCAAGACAGATTAAATTTAGTTGGTGGCTGAGGTAGGATAAGGAAAAACAGCTGCTATAGCTTGAATTGCAACATCTGCTTTTATTGTTTGTAGCTGTTCTGGTAATATTTTTGCCTCACCTTCTTTCATAACACAAATGAGCAGGCAGATAAAGAAGACAAGGTGGATATATGGAAAGGACTGTTTCAGGAGAAGAAAAGACTGACTTTTCTACTCTCTGGTTGTCCTTTTTCATCACAGTCTTGTCTTTAGATCTCCTATGTTCTTCATCATAATTCTTCCCAAAATCCCCCAACCAGTATAAAAAATAACAACAATAATAGTTTCAGCAGAAATTTAGCTTGTAAATAAGTTCCAATTAAAACCCCAGTCCTCAAATTGGCAGCACATTGTGAGCTAATGAACCGACACAGAGCCCCACTGATTTGAGATAGGATAATATTCAGGCCTCAGTTTTAAATAGGCAGCCTGTGGGCAAACTGTTATAACCATATGGAGCTCCACTGACTTCACATAGGGCAAAGCTGAGAGCCTGATCCTGCACAGTGCTGTCACAGTACTGACAAGCCCAGCTGCAAAATCCAAAGTCCAGATTCATCCCACCAAACTTTAGAGATCTGAGGTATTACATTTAGGAGTGAAGTGCCCTTAGGCTGCAATGACCCTCCAGAGAAGAACTGAGACCTGAGGTCCCTGCTGACTATGGGAAGAGACAACAGCCTCACAGATCCTAAATTAAAAGCATAAAGTTAAATGAAACAAATTGAGGCTTTGCTTTATAAACTTCTTCAGGGGAACAGCCATAATTTGATTTGTTTCTGTGATGTATTTGATGAACTTTTGAATGGAATAAATGCATATGGATACAAATGACTGAGTTTCTAAAACATTTAGAGTAGTCACTCTGACTAATGTAATTATCTATTACTCCAAAAGCTTCTCCACATCTTATTTCCATGAGCATGGGTATAAACAGTTCACTGATGCTGTTCATTTCATCATAATAATTATTTTTGTAAATATAGAAAGTACTTAATCACACTGAAATCTAAACATTGCTTATGCAAGTTACTATGGCGATTTCTGACATCATTGTAAAACACACCCAGAAATCAAAATTTATTTTGATCTAAATAGTTTTTATGTTTCATCCCATCACTTGCAACATGAGAAAACTGTAAAGCATCCCTAACCCCTTCTTTCCTCCTTTTGACATTACAAAAAGCCTGCTGTGATGAGCAGATTTTCACAGGAAAATGAAGAATTTCCCGATTACAAAGTATCTTTCTTGTTTAGCCCATACTCTACCAACAGCACTAATTTTCAAGAGGGGTTTTTGTTTGTTTGTTTCAAAATGAGATGGATAAACAAAATTTAATTAATATGGCTATAATGAAAAGATAGTGTGGATCAAAGTAATGGGACCAAATAACCAACTGGATAAGGCGCATTTAGGAGTACACTTCAGCCATCAAAAAAAGAATCTATGAAAGATTTTATATTGTTCTCAGAGCACATATGGAATTCCTCCCTTACTGTGTTCTATATATCATGTGAAATAATCCTCCTAATTTAGGAGGATATAATTTCTTCCACATGAATACATAACAGAGGAGGGCAGAATCTTTTAAGAGTAAGGGATATATGCTGACCTCCAACACTATTTCCTTTGTTTCTTGGCAGTGCATAGCTAACATTGCAAGAGGAAAAGTGATATTTTTAATAGAGAACATACATTGTTCACAATCTGCCTTGTGCCCAAATTTTAAAGTAATAAAAAAAAAAAGATTTAAACTGTATTACTCTATCAGCAGCCCCTGTTCTATACAATATAAACATAATCACTTATTATGGTAGCATAGTTCTTGGAGTTAAACTGCCAGGAAAGACAGTGTTGCTGGATGAGGGCCAGCAGAGAAGAACACCACCTCCAGATGACAGAGCAGGCTTTCATCTGATTCCTATATAACCTCTTGGGTGTCAGGGGATGCATAGGCTCCTTCAAAAGTCTTTCAGTCAAAACATAATAAACAGTCAGTGACAAATTTATATGGTACAGTCAGACACAACCCTGCAGAGAGCATCAGAGGTATGTGAGCATCAGCCTTGTACCCCTAAACTCTGGTGAGGAACAGCTAAAAGCGAATAGACAAATCATTTATTCTGAAATCTGTGATTTTTTTCATATAATTTCATACCCTCTTCTGAAAATCAAACTCATTCTCTATGTTATTGTTTGGAGTCCATATGTTCTTAGTGTTACAGAGTCCCATAAGGATCTGTCGGTCTCAGTGTGGACAGCTTTCAGTAAATTACAAAGGCCGGTGCATATAAGTCAGATTCACATTAACACAAAGGCTGCTTTACAGCAGTCTTGCTACTTTAAAAAACCTTTAAGGGAAATTATTATAATTAACCGCCACTTGGGTGCCCTTATGTACTGCCAAGGAGTTGCAAAATATACATGAAAACTAAATCCATAACTTTTTTGCCTTAGTCTTCACCAGCAAGTGCTCAAGCCACACCGCCCAAGTCACAGAAGGCAAAGGCAGGGACTGGGAGAATGAAGAACCTCCCACTGCAGGAGAAGATCAAGTTTGAGACCATCTAAGAAACCTGAAGGTGCACAAGGCCATGGGACCTGATGAGATGCATCTGCGGGTCCTGAGGGAACTGGTGGATGAGGTTGCTAAGCCACTATCCATCACATTAGAAAAGTCCTAGCAGTCCAGTGAAGTTCCCACTGACTGGAAAAGGGGAAACATAACCCCCATTTTTAAAAATGCAAAAAAGGAAGACCCAGGGAACTACAGGCAAGTCAGCCTTACCTCTGTGCCCACCAAGATCATGGAGCAGATCCTCCCAGAAACTATGCTAAGGAACATGGGAAATAAGGAGGTGATTGGTGACAGCCAGCATGGCTTCACTAAGGGCAAATCGTGCCTGACAAAATTGGCAGCCTTCTGTGACAAAGTTACAGCAATGGTGGATAAGGGAAGAGCAACTGACGTCATCTACCTAGACTTGTGCAAAGCATTTGACACTGTCCCACATGACATCCTTGTCTCTAAATTGAAGAGACACGGATTTGATGGACGGACCACTCAGTGGATAAGGAATTGGCTGGATGGTCACACTCCAAGAGTTGTGGTCAATGGCTCAATGTCCAAGTGGAGACCAGTGACTCAGGGGTCAGTATTGGGACCACCACTATTTAACATCTTTGTCAGCAACATGGACAGTGGGATTGATTGCACCCTCTGCAAGTCTGCCGATGATACCAAGCTGTGTGATGTGGTTGACACGCTGGAGGGAAGGGATGCCATGAAGAGGGACCTTGACAGGCTTGAGAGGTGGGCCTGTGCAAATCTCATGAAGTTGAGAAAAGCCAAGTACAAAGTCCTGCACCTGGGTCAGGGCAATCCCAAGCACAAATACAGGCTGGGTGGAGAATGGAGCAGCTCTGAGGAGAAAGACTTGGGGGTGTTGGTTGATGAGAAGTTCAATATGACCCGGCAATGTGTGCTTGCAGTCCAGAAAGCCAACCATGTCCTGGGCTGCATCAACAGAAGCGTGGCCAGCAGGTCGAGAGAGGTGATTGTCCCCCTCTACTCTGCTCTCATGAGACCCCACCTGGAGTACTGCGTTCAGCTCTGGGGCCCCCAACAGAAGAAGGGCATCAACCTGTTGAAGAGAGTCCAGAGGAGGGCCGCAAAGATGTTCAGAGGGCTGGAACACCTCTCCTGTGAAGACAGGCTGGGACAGTTGAGGTTGTTCAGCCTGGAGAAGAGCAGGCTCTGGGGAGACCTTATAGCAGCCTTTCAGTACCTGAAGGGTGCTGTCATGGGAGGTACACTAAAACTAACCCAAACGAAGGACAAGCTTAAACAACATTATTGCACAAAGCAACCAAAACCACATACCAGAAACCAATGAGAAACAGGGGTAAACCAAAATCAATCAACACTTCAATAACATTTAACACATAACAGGTTCGAGGTGTCGGTTGGGGTATTGTTAACTACATGTCAATACACACAACAATGATGATCCAAAGTGCGCACACACACTCACTCACAAGGGGGGAAACTTTCTCCCTCTTGTGGATACCCAGATGTAATCATGCACCTGGGGTGGGGGGAGGCAACAGCTCACTCAAGGACATAACCAGAATAAATCACTCACCTGAAGGAGGTGAGGGCCTCAATCCCGGGAAGTTTCCTCAGGTGGCGTCCCAACCCAAGGGGAGAGGTTTTGAACACAGACTCACTGCTCTGAGAAGGCCAGTCCAAGGGGGTCTCCAGCTGCACCCCATTTATACCCTGCGTCGGATCTGAGCTGTGGTCATCATTGGTCATGATCCAGAAGCTTCTCTGAGCCAAGGCACCTCACTGGCTGCAGGCTCTGCCTGGTGACCGAGGGGCCCCGCTCCTCCTGCTCCCCCTGCCAAGCAGTGCATGTGCCTGGGGGTGCAGTGCCCTGCTGGGTGCGGCGTGCTTGGCACTTGGCCATAGTGTGCAGCTGCCAGCAGGCACAGCAGAGCATAAAAGATGCAAAAATGAAGAGTGAAAAGGCAGTGATCACCATGTTAACAGCCCCAATCTTCGACGGGAGTGGGGGGGAGCAGAGAGTACCTGTCACATGGGCCTACAAGAAAGCTGCGGAGGGACTTTTTACAAGGGCGTGTAGTGATAGGACAAGGGCTAATGGCTTTAAACTGAAAGAGGGTAGATTCAGATTAGATATAAGGAAGAAATTCTTCACTGTAAGGGTGGTGAGGCACTGAACAGGTTGCCCAGAGAAGTTGCAGATGTCCCCTCCCTGGAAGTGTTCAAGGCCAGGTTGGATGGGGCTTTGAGCAAGCTGGTCTAGTAGAAGGTGTCCCTTCCCATGTCAGGGTTGTTGGAACTAGGTGATTTTTAAGGTCCCTTCCAACCCAAACCATTCTATGATTCTATGAAATGCTTCATCAAATCTGTAGACAGAGGAAGTATAATGAAATCCAGACTTAAAAGAGAAATTTGTGAGTGAGCAGTTTTAGACCAGTTAAAAGAAACACTTTTTCCTGTACTGTTTAATATGTGTGCATATGAAATCGGTGCTGTATTCAGGATTATAAATAGAACAGGATCCACACTTTTTTTTTACTCTTAATTGTGGTTTTCTTTCATTTAGGTTATCTATAACATATAATTAGAGATTGCTGTAAGGCAGCAATTCATCTCACAAACACCTGACATTTCTAAATTTTCATGAGTTATGGTGTCTGTTGAACCCCTTGAATGAATTACTGCCTTAAAACCACCTCTCTGTTTGAAGAAACAACCTTACAAATGCAGAAACTTTTACTTCTTGGCAACCTGTGGTGGCATTTGAAATTTCTTTGTCTCTGGGCACTTTAAACTAATGTTTCATTAGTTGTTAAACAGGGTAAGGCCTATGCTCTGTATTGATTGCCAAATAAATTGTTGTGAGACATTACTTTTCCCCTCTAGTACATCACTTTTTCTTGTTTGCTTGTTTTCTGCCTCCACGTCTGGAATATGTACAAGAGGTTTACATTATTAGAGATTAATAATATTATTGCTACATATGATTTTGCTTTTTGATATTTTTTTTGCTGTTGTTTTTTCTATGTACTGCAATTTGAGTTTTAATACTGCTTTTAGTTGTGTTATTAGCCAAGTTTTACTAAATATAATTCACTTTGACAGCAAAACTACAGGTAAAAATTTTGGAAATATAATTGCTGTGTTAATACTCATAAAAGTTAGATTACTGCATTACCATTAGTAATAAAAGTGTGTTGAAGAGTTCTGAAAACATCCCAAAGTCTCACTGCATCCTGAGCTTCATAACCTTTATTGCCAGGTAAAGGTGGTTCATGATACTACATCAGTCATACATGTAGTAAATGAGGTGGTCTGAGAAGGGTGAACAACACTCTGGACAGCAAAAACTGGATCTGCAGCAGTTTTTTTCTGTTCTTCAGCTCAGTTTCATTAACTACTACAGAGATCAATCTCCTTTACCTAGTGCGTTTCTAATCACATTTATGCTAGATAAGAATACATTAGCATCTGTAAATGGCCCAGACAAAGCAATGAGACTTAGCCACTGCTACTTTTATATTAAGCAACTTAAAAGGAGGTCACAGACATTATTGCAACTTTCGTTTTAGAGTTAGGTACACCAAGAGAGAGAAATCTGGTACAAAGAAACAGTGGCTGTACGTTTGTAAAACTCAGGGGATTGTTCACAGAGACAGGAACATATTTGATGAATTTAGCTTTCATTTTACTAAAGAATTACCTTTGAATATCTCTCTTTTTGAAATATATGAACAATTTATACTGTTATAAAAATGTAATGTGCATATATTTTAGTATTAGAGTAATCTTTAACTATTCAATTTAGTTACATCCATGACAATGTAGTATATATTCTAGACTTGATGAATACAACTTTCATGGCCATGGGGATAGAAGAAGGAAGAGAAATTTAATTTACTGAGGTAAGTGCTTACTCTTGCACAGACACATTATTGTGAAATTTTCACTTTTAATAAGCATTCTTATAAACTTATAAATGCTTGTAAGCATAAGACATTCTTTATATAATGTTCATAAAAAATTCTGAATTCCAATCCAAACAAACTTGTATGGGTTCCCACATATATCACAATATTTGTTCACTTCTCTAAATTTGAACATTTTTTTAATGAATATGGTTCTGGATATACAAACATACATGTGTATGTATCTATATCTGTACTGGGCCTGGCCGGGATGGAGTTAATTTTCTTCATAGCAGCTGGTATGGTGCTGTGTTTTAGATTTGTGACCAAAACAATGCTGATAACATACTAATGTTTTAACTGCCTACTGGACTTAAACCACCACAATATATTAGCCCAGAATTCATATGATTAACATGAGTTAGTTATTTTTGGTAAGGATTGGGTTTTTTAATGTTTACCATGCCTGAATATTCAACATCTTCAAATAATCCCTTAAAAAGTTACCTTATCACTATTATTTGCAGAAGTCTGTATGACATTTTTTTTGTATAAGAACAAATGATTTACTGTGCTTGAACACTGAAAGAATCTTGTATCTGACTCTTGTAATCATCTAACCTTAGCTTTTACAGACTTCCTATAGCCCTGTGGGTTCCAAGGGCTCTACTACATATGTGACTTGTACCAGTATAGCCATCTATAGCTGAGATCAGCTTTACAAGAACTCCAGTACATTTACAATAGGGAAAATGTAGTAGCTAATATATTGGGGGGGGGGGGCGGGTTTGGTTGTGGTTGTTTTTTTTTTTTTAAGAAATATTTTTCTGGATAGATAATTTCTACTCATTTCTTGACTGCAATTATCAACTTCTTAGTCTTTACATTCAGCTATGTGACTATCTAACATGAAGGCTTTAGTCCAAAGAAATGCTAGGCAGATAATTTTTTTTATCTCTGTAAACAAATAATAAATAATAACAGTAATTGTCAAAATCTTAGTTTTGGGGGTCTAAAATCCCCTGAAGGTGGTTTAGCACCCTTAACCTCAGCCTCATAAGGAGTACATAACGCATGGGGATTTATGTACTTTATGTACCTAGACCCTTTTTCTGTTCTGCTTTATGTGGACAACTACCTAAAAAACAAAACACAGCCCCACCTCCACCAAAACTCCAAAACAGAGATCACCTTTTGTATAAATTCTTAGTAATTGCAGTTTAAACCAAGGAAGAGACTTGGGGTTTAGACCTTTTTAAGCCTGAGGGGATTTGACCTACAGTTTCTTCCTAATAAATTTATGTGTTCAGAATGTTCTTTCTTAGTGTATTACCCACCCTTATGTACCCATTCTTAAAGTTGTATGCTATGCCATTTTGCATGAAAGTGTCACTGATCGGAAAACTAATGGTGAGAAATTCCCTAGGTTTATTCTGACTGATTACAGCATAAATATTCCGGATTCTGCTCTTAGGACTGTTTTGTTTTATCACACAGGGGATGCTCTCACATCAGAAGAGTACTTCAAGTGGGTGATGGTAGTGGGAGATTTGACTATTAGTTATAGACAGATGGGTTTGTGAAGTCTGAGAAAACCGGATGGTAGCTTGCCTACTGAGTGAAAACACAACGAACTTCCCAAGATGTTCAGAAAAGCAGCTCATGGTCATGGTCTATGGTCCATATCATTAATGATATAGGGGAGTGTAGGAAAAACATTCTAGAGGCTAAATTCAGGCTGCAATCCAGGGAACCAACATCCTGGAGCTCCACCATAGGGTTCTGTGAAATATTTCTAGTCCCACATGTGAGGCCCAGGACGCAGCTGGGAATCAAATGTTTCAATGCGTGAATGAGATTGTGTTGGAGAGATGAGGCATTTAGGATGTTAGGAAGGGGAACAAAAGAACTTGCACAGGAAGAACAAGTTGGACCTTAAGCAAAATCGAGCAAGGATACTGGTACTGAAAATTAAAAGGTAATAGAGGAGTATTTAAAATAAAAACCAGGCAGACAGCTAGGTGTTGGGTGATTCCCACACCTGATATTTTCTTTGTAAAAAGTAAGTCAGAAGTGCTACATAAGTTTTAAGGAAGTGTTAGATCAGGTAAGTAAGTTCAATGTTAATGTGCCACCAGGACTGCCTGACATTCACCACAGAGTTCTGAAGGAACACAAACGTGTGGTTGTAGAAGCAGAGGCCAAAGTGTGTAACCTGTCAACACAATCTGCAGCTGTGCCAGAGGACTGGCAGGTCACCAATGTAACTCACAGGTATCGGAAGGGCTCTGAGGGGAATCCTCAGAACCACAGACAAGTAAGCCTGGCTTCTTTCCTGAGTATCCATCTGGCAGAGTCAGTAATAAAAGATAAAATCATGAAAACTTGGATAAACATAGTCTGTTAGGAAAGAATCAGAATGGCTTCTGTAAAAGGAAATCACCCCCAAAACTCTGATGATGTTTGAGGAAGTTTTGAAGAGCAAGTGGGTAAGAAAGATAGGATGGTCATAATATAATTGGAGTTTGAAAAAGTCCTTGGCAAGTCTCTATATCAAATTCAGTAAAGAAAGTAAGTTGTAACAGGAAAGGCTCTTTTTCGGGTTAGAAATGAGGTTAAAGGAGGGAAAGCAAGTTCACTTTTCTGCATGGAAAAGAATCACCACTAGGTTCCCCATAAATCAACGTGAGGACTGGTTTCATTCAACATTTTCATCAATGACTTGGAGTAGAAGTCTGCAGTGAAATCTCCAAGTTTTCAGGTCATACCAAATTGTTGAGTTTCAATGTAAATAAATGTAAGATGATGTGTCTAGGGAAAAGAATTCTAAACCACATCTGCTGAACTCTGAACTGAAAGTCACAACCTAGAAAAGAAACCTTGGGGTCAACATTGACAGTTTTCTGGAAATGTCAGCTCAGTATGCAATCAAGAAAAGCCAATAAAATGTTAGGCACCATCACAAAGGGATTAAAAACAATACAGAGGTTGTTATCTTGCTCCTGTAGAAAACCTTGGAGTGTACACATCTTGACTACTGTGTAGCTGTGTTTTCTCCACATTTCAAGAAAGACAGAGTGGAGTTAGAAAGGGCACAGAAAACAGCAACTGCAATAATTAAGGGGCAGGAACAGAAGCAGTCCTGCATTTTTAAATTCCTTGATTCAAAAAAGGACTAAGAATGGTTGTATCCCAGCTTGGTAGGTCCCTAAACAGCATTGGTTCCCTGGGCATTTGATGAGGACAAGTGCTTCAGTCAAAGAAAATTTTAGGAGGTTTAATGTTTCAAGAAAATGTTAAGACATCTTGATAGGGAATTTAAGTGCTTCAGGATCATGCCTTCAGGGTTAGGAACCTGAAAACTGAGTATATGTATATCTCCAACAAAATTGGGTTCATTTTCAGATTCAGACACCAAGGTCTTGAATTACTTGCCTAAACAAGAGCGAGTGAAGGACCTTGTGTCTCTAACACTTTTGGGGTGTCTGATGTACCTGCATAGGGATGGTGTATCATGATGTGACACCATGTCCTCTGGGGCAGCAGATGGAGGCCAAAAAGAATAAACTGGTGCACTTAAAAGTTATGTACAGGGAATTAAACTGCACCCATTGGAACCTACTTGTAATTTTAAATTAAAAAAATATCTTGAAAAATATATGAGGAAATAATATTAAGAGGCTAAAATACTATGACTGTGGTTTCAGTGCATGTAATAGCCATTTTCTCAATGCTTAGTGATGTTGAAATGGTGCTGGATTTTGCTAGAGAACTGAAACAGGGAAATGCAAGTTTCATTCAACTCAAATGAGTAGCTCACTATCTACAGGTTCTCTTACAGCATTTAACCTTCAGGAAATATCCATTACTGCCCTCGGAATTGCTTGCTGGCTGCAGGTCATAAGGCTTTATATAATGAAGTATAATTTACCTGATAAGTAGTTTACAAGCAAAAATAGATGATATCTTAAGCAGTAACAAACTTACTTTTAATGTACAGTTCATTAATTCCTTCTAAAGAAATTTAAATGCAATATCTCAGTTAACACTGTTGACGTGGCTTTTAGTCAGTTATGATTTCACTTCAAAATGTTACTTTGTCACCCTTGAAAAATAAGACAACGTAATGTGCATTAAAACTGAATTAAAAATTATTATAGTGATAAAAGTAAGAGACAGGTAGATTAGAAACCTTTCTGGACTACCAAACAGATGAGCCCTCGTTGGGGTTCACTGTTACACAATGACCTTCCACAAAGTTTTCTTAAACATTAGCAGAGCCCATCTGCATAATTTGGACTGAGATTAGACCTCGTCTCCCTTCTAGGCAACAGAGAGAGAAGAAGAGAAGGAAGAAAAAGAAAAAAAAAAAAAAAAAAAAGGAGGCAAGACTCTACAAAGTATAGTGAATAGAACTGGTCAGCAAGCCTCAATGGACTCAGGCATTGGAACAGAGAAGCTTTGTAAAATGCTGTTGATTGTGTTGATTGTGTTTTCCTTCCAGAAAAAACACACAAGGCAAAGAAGGTGGAAACCTACATCACTGACTGAATGTGATGGTTTTTTGATATATCTTGAGATGAATATTTTGGTTTTTATTTTCAAAATGCTTTTCAGTTAGACTATTTTTTTTAAAGTATAATAAAAAATAAATTGTCAACACTGAGAAAGAATTATGTACTTTAGTTGAAGTGAAATGTTTTTACTATGATTTTGATCTTTAATTTCAAGGAATATTCAAGTTTATTTCAAATTCAGAATGAAACCAAACATTGATATTCTTCACTAACAGAATCTATACTCCACCACTCCCCAATTCAAATACTACAGCTAGAGTAGGTATAAATACGGATGTGAAGAAAGGCAAACTTATTAAAACATGGATGAGGAAAAATCTCAAAAATATTTATGGGATCAGTCATGGGAAGAAGACTTGTAATACTTCTCACCCATTTTATAAATTTTATTTAGTGGTTTGATGATAAGAAGTCACATGACTTTACATGCTTTTTGATACTGTTTGGAAAGCTGTGTTCTATGTATATTTCAGGCTTCATTTCACTGGACCGTAACTGACTTCATTTGGGGGACTAAAAGATCTGAAGAAGAATTTAGATGACAAGCAGGGCTCACCTATCAATTCAGGATGCCTGTTGCATGCAAGCAAGAAAATTCATTTTTACATGAATATTTAGTAGTCTTTGGTCAATATTCTGAAAGAGAAAGATTAATATTGTGTAACAACAATAAAATGTTCCATTAAATGAAAATACAACACATTTAATAATTAAAACCAACCATTCTGTTTGCTCATTTCCCAATTAAATTATTCAATTTACTGTTGCAAGATACCGGTAAAGAAGGGAACTTGGCAATTTTTTTTTTTTTTAATTGATATATCTCTATATATTCAGCCAGAGAAAAAGATGAATAATGATGTATGGATGTATACTGGTATTACCCACAATTTGTGTGAAGTAAATTTGAAACTTTTTGTTTGTTTAGAAGTTTATAAATTCACAAACTAAGAGGTAACCTTTGAATGAACACAGAAGATGTCTTCTGAGCAGAATACTTTGTAATTGGTGGAGTATTTGCCATCCACTAAAGGCTTTGATACTGGCTGTGGTGGAAAGATAAAACGCCTACAGTAGTTCCTGTGTTACTGGAACTGTGCTGGATTTCTCTGGGATAATTTTCTTTATACTAGCTGGTATGGGGCTACGTTTTGGATTTGTGCTGAAAACACTGTTGATAACACAGGGACATTTTTGTTATTGCTGAGCAGTGCTTACACAGAGTCAAGGCCTTTTCTGCTTCTCACACCACCCCACCAGTGAGTAGGCTGGGGGTGCACAAGAAATTGGGAGGTGATACAGCTGGGACAGCTGAGCCCAACTGACCAAAGGGCTATTCCATACCATATGATGTCGTGCTCAGCATATAAAGCTGGGGGAAGAAGAAGGAAGGGGGGGACATTTGGAGTGATGGCATTTGTCTTCCCAAGTAACCGTTACGCGTGATGGAGCCCTGCTTTGCTGGAGATGGGAAGTAGTGAATGAATTCCTTGTTTTGCTTTGCTTGTGCGAGAAGCTTTTGCTTTGCCTTTTAAACTGTCTTTATCTCAAGTTTTCTCACCTTTACCCTTCTGAGTCTCTCCTGCATCCCACCGGTGGGGAGAGAGCGAGTGGCTGTGTGGTGCTTAGTTGGTGGCTGGGCTTAAATCATGACAGCGACCAATGGCACTAATCCTGAGGACTATAATTCTTGGAGAAGGGATAAAAGAGGTTCTTCAAAAAGTGCAGCAGAATTTTTGTCTCAAATGTGAAAAAGCTACCCACAAGATTATGCACAAAACTTAATGTGTTCCTCCCAGTTATTTCTATCACTACATATTTCATCCTTCACACATAATTCTCTCCATTTTCAGCCTTATTTAATTCTGAAACCAGTCGTGGTCAGTTTGACAACTAGACTACAAGGTGCGAAGCCAACATTTCCATGTTTCTATTATAAATATTGTATCAAAAAATGAGTTGCTTGTTTGTTATCTGTTTCAACTACAAATGGCTTGAAGTAAAAGACAAGGGATTATGAATGTTTTACTATTCTAGGAACATGTGTTGAGACCAGAGATGCTGAATCATTTTCTGATTTCCCTCTTCTCTTATTTCTGTTGTCCTATTTTCCACAACTAGTTGCTGAGTATTTCTGCAAACAAAGAGAAATTAGAAGTTCCAGATGCCTTACAAAACTCTTCTTAGATGACGAGGCTTGTTTTTTAGTTTTGTTCTTTCTTAGACTTTTGGAACTCATGATTCCTAGTAGTTACCGCTTTTCACTTTGCTGGTATGTGTGTTGTGTTGACAATAGATGCATTGTAGTTTCTGCCCAGGATTCAATGAAAAAATAATTGCTTTTACATATAGGGTTACTCTTTTTTTTGATGAGCCTTTGAAATTGCTCCCAGTATTAAAAAGATGAATTTTGCCCTCTACAAAACTTTTTAGAGCGTGACCTTTTGTATTACGGGTCATTTATTAAAAAGGAAATAATGGACTTTCCCTAAGACTATACTGCATTTAATATAAAAACAAATATGATTGTCACTAATTAGTATTAAAGTTCTGTATATGAGTGACTATTTCTCACTTTAGAATATTGTAGGTGCAGAAGGGTGAATCAGGCATAAGTAAAAGGGAGATGTAAAGCAATGGAACAGAAAAGTATAAGGCAAAAATTGTCCTTATTCTATGGAATAACTCAGACATAGATGAAAGATGATGATGACTCTAGTTCTGTTTAACAGTCCCCGAAAAATTCATTTTTTCTTCGCCATCATTTGATAAGAACTGCTGAAGATGAAAGCTAAACCAAAACTCCTGTCTGAAACAAGAGGGTACGATAGTTGGGTCAACTAACCTTCTCAAAACTGAAAAGAAAGGAGGGGATGGAGTTGATCTTATCTTTGGATCCGTGATCTTGGAATTGGCTAAGAAACTCTTTTATCCAATTTTCTTATTTTTTTCTCAAAGGAAAGTTGTGCATTGGGACTATGTTCATTACAGTTGCTAGATTTTCATAAGTTTTATGGAAAAAGTGCTGCACAGAATAGTAAGATACAATAATAGAGTATGGAGTGTCCTGAGAGATATTTCTTTCATTCTCTTCTACCACCAGCCCTCCAGTTCCTCCTTCCCCTTTAACTTCCAGTTCTCCTTCTCTTTCCCAGGCCCTTCTGTAAATGATGTATATATGTGATGCAATAAATGAAAGTTGTCTGTATCACATCTCACCTCTCGATAGCATGTCCTGAGCAAAGACTAAAATCCTGTCAAGTAAGTGTTTTCTCTCTCAGTGTTTTGTGTGTTCTTGATGCATGACCAGCTCCTTTTCTTGCAAATCATCAAACAGAATTGCGTCTGTCTCTTACTGAGTATTCAAGGTCTGAAGGATGTTTGGGGTAGATGGGAAAAGACTATCTCAAATTCCTCTTTGCTCTCTACTTATGCTAGGTTATTTGTTCAATGGGGCAAAATATGCATCTCTGCACAAGGCAAAAGGCCACGTCTAAATGGCAAAAGGCAATCTTACCTAACCTAATAATAATATCCAAGGCCATTTAGAGTGGTTGCATAGACTTGATTCATTTTGCCATTGAATAATGTATTGTAACAGCTTTGCAATATTTTAATTATTTGATGAGTATGCGGTTTCTGTATCCATATTTTAGAGTTAGATGAGTAATCATTGTCTTGCAGTCAATTAGTTGATGTACCTTTCCGTAATTTTTGTTACTCTGTGCTAGCTATTTCGTACTGTAGGATGTGACTCTATTTAAAGAATTTTACAATATTTGTCTAGTATCTTCAACCAATAACCTAATGAAAATATTCGGTAAATAATTCACTAGTTTATGTAAAAGTCAAGTGATATTCGAAATGGAGGAAAAAAAATACAGGGATAAAGTTTCATTAACTTTTAATACTTACTTTAGTTGTTTTTTTTTTTTGTCTTATAACTGGAATCAGCCAAACATCATGACATAGGGATTATTTGCCAAAGCTATAGCTCTGTGATAGAGTGAATATTAGTTAGCTTTCACTTTTCTTAATAAAGTCTGGATTTCAAGAGTCTTTGACTAAATCTTTCTTCTGTGCTAAGCCACTCAAATATTGGTGAGTAAGGTTTTGAAAATGGTTTATTGTGGTTGTTCAACAAGATCCAGTGGCCTTAGGTGAGAAAGCCATGCAGTTATACACATCTGAAAAAGCTGAAAAGACACTTACCTTTACAATGCAGGCACACACATACTTAACTTGACCCAGTGATTTGACATCATGCATGTAGGTGTTTAGAACTTGGAGAGTCTGTGAGGATTGCTTTTTGCTGCACTAAAAATATAACACAAAATATTACAGATTTTCTCTTTTTGCAAAAGACAAAGAGTGGTTATGGTGTGGCATAACCATTGTCTCTGCAAAGGAAGAAATAGCTATCACATCCTTAAAAGAAAAAAACAATCATCAGGCTTATTGAGGCATCAACTCTCTTCTCTCATCTGGGAAGGCTACTCAACAATAAATTTCAGTTCTGTTTCTTTCCTGATTGTCTCACCTTTCTGGAACACAGACACCAGACATCCCTCTTCCAGCTAGGTCAGCTAATTGCTATTCTTTCAGACAGTGGGGTTGCTACAGAGGAAAGGTTACCACCCTTCTGTGTCAGACGCCAGAAGATTCAATCACTTTTTCCTGGTTTCCTTAAATGCTTTCTCCTAACTCCAATTAGAATGACAGTGGTTTTGGGTATTTTCTCCCTCTTTGATACTAGATTCTGTAGAGGACACCTACTACAAGAAGTTGGCAGCAACTAATTTGCTTAATTCTTCCCCATTACTGTCTTCATTCTTTATTAATTAAAAACTATCATCTCCTTAATTGGTATTGACCAAAAATATTCTGTTCCCTGACATAAAAAGTGCACATTACTTCCTTGTCATAGTTTAACCCCAGCCACCAACTAAGAACCACACAGCCACTTGCTCTCTCCCCCACAGGGGGATGGGGAAGAGAATTGGAAGGGTAAAAGTGAGAAAACTCGTGGGTTGCGATAAAGACTGTTTCATAGGTAAAGCAAAAGCAGCACATGCAAGCAAAGCAAAGCAAGGAATTCATTCAGTACTTCCCATCGGCAGGCAGGTGTTCAGCCATCTCCAGGAAAGCAGGGCTCCATCACGCATAACGGTTACTTGGGAAGACAAATGCCATCACTCCAAATGTCCCCCCCTTCCTTCTTCTTCCCCCAGCTTATATACTGAGCATGATGTCATATGGTATGGAATAGCCCTTTGGTCAGTTGGGCTCAGCTGTCCCAGCTGTATCACCTCCCAATTTCTTGTGCACCCCCAGCCTACTCACTGGTGGGGTGGTGTGAGAAGCAGAAAAGGCCTTGACTCTGTGTAAGCACTGCTCAGCAATAATGAAAACACCTCTGTATTATCAACACTGTTTCCAGCATAAATCCAAAACATAGTATAAAGAAAATCAACTCTATCCCAGACAAATACAGCACATGCCTATAAATAGTCACATTTCTCCCAAATGATGTTTTTTGGTTATACTCTAAAAAATTTAGCATCCAAGAAGACAGTACAAGTGGCCCTGCAATAACTGTCATAGTAAATCTATTGCCATCTGTCTTTATTACATTAATGCATAGAACTAGCAGGTGATGAGCCAGTTTCTTTCTGTGGCTGTTCCAGCACTTGTTAGCTTTCTTTCTTGTTCAAAAGGTCTACAAATTTTGTTTTGAATGTAGGTGTAAATCCTTAAGGTTTACCTACATATGATTGATGTTGCAGGGCAAACATGCCCTGTTACCCATAACTGAAATGTTTTGCTACATTGCTTGGGCTCAGAAGGAGAGTGCATTTTCCATACCTTGCCAGGTACAGGTGATACATATGCCTCAGCTGTTACTGCCTTGACAATTTACTTTATTCCAAAGGTTAATACAGTTTCTGAATGTCCTTGACTCTATAGCATGCATGAATTTATGATGAAATTACAGGCCAATATATTATGGTTTTCCATTTTTCACTATGTGCAGAATTTAGTGATAACACAGATGAACTACTTGTGATGCTAATTAGTAGAACACATTATATTATACAAATTCATGAAAGATTGTTACTTGAACTTAATTTTGATTGCAAAAGGATATTGCCAAAATACACGACAGTGTATCAGCTATTAACACAGGCCTGGGCTGTGAGGACACTGCCCATTGATGACTCATCCAAATTCAGAAACTAAACTTCACATGTTCTTTGCTCCTACTTAGATCATTTGCCCATATGAAGCACACAAGGTCATGTGCATGTTTTACCTGAGAGGTCAATTATCTTCTTAGCACTGCTGCCTCATCAGGTTAAGCCAAAGGAGAATAAAAAATCTCAGGGCAAATTAGACATCTACTGGATTGCATTAGTGTGGAAAAAAATCCCCAGCACTTCAACACAAAATTAAATTCTGAATATTCAGCTATGTTTACTTGATGCCAAAAGTGCAGAATAACTTGTAACAAGTTATATTTATATTAGATTTGCTATACAAAATGAAGAAGGTTGAAACAGACCTATGTAACAGTGAAGTTGCTGTATGGCAAGCAGTAACTGAAATATAGTTGCAAAAAGAGATACGAGTTCTAATTTCTTTCATGTCTCTACTTATATTTCTAAAAACCAGATTCCCAGAAGAATATTGCTCTCAGAATGAAACAGAAACATCTTGTTGTTGGTAATGTGATCAAATTATAAGGTAAAAAGCAAACAAACAAACAAAAAATCCCCAAGCATCCAGGTGATTAAGTGTACAGTGCAATGTGAATATGCGCTTTCCTCAATGTGTTGGGTTTTTTTTGTTAAGCTGAAAATGGAATGCAGGTCTGAAACTGTACGGAAAGGAAAGGATGAGGTGTACCAATCCTTCATGTTGTGTTCCCTCTTCATTTCTCAGAAAGTTTGTCCAGTAAGCATTTTTTCTTTCTTTTCAGTTTTTTTTTAGGAGCTGGTCCATTCATGGTATAGGAAAGCTGAGGCTTGCTAGCAAAAAAAAAGTAATTGCAATATTGTCACTAGTATTAAATATGTAATGCATATTAATAGAAAATTTTGCTCTGGTAAGAAGGAGCTCAATGTTTTTCACGTGCACTTTTGTAGAAAAGATAGTTGAAGACAATCTTGTGATGACCATAAGCCCAATGTTTTGGAGTTGCATCTTTATCTGCAGTACAGGTACATTGTTACTTTTACATAGCAATCCCATATTCAAGTACATACAAAATAAATTCCAGACTACATTGTTGTATGTCACCCTGTAACACTGCAAGTCATGCTCTTGGCTCTCTTGTGGACATAGGCTCCTCAGTGCTTTTACTACCAAAGCTTCTTAACCAGAAGTAGAAAGTGATTTCCATTTGACATTACCTGAGGTACAACATAACCTTTTCCAAAGGGGATTTGCTTGTGTTAGGCTGAATTGAGGTCTGTACTGTACATGATGGCACAGTTCTTCAGTTCATTTCTTTATTGTTAAAGTCAACAGCTCTTTACTGAGTATGGCCTGATGCTTGCCCTTCTGTTACAGATTTCAGATGCTCTGGGATGTGAAAAAAATAATCGAATCTATTAATGATCCTGTTCAAAGCATGGGAAACACCTTGCTTATGTATTCACACAAGAAATCTTTGGAAAAACATTTACACTCAAAGTAAAACTTGCATATTTTCAGTTTTTGCCAGCTATGTTTTCCCTGGTATTTCACCTATTTTTCTGTAGGAAGAATAAGCAGCTCCTGAAATTGCAAATGCATTCTCTATCTTCCCACTTACACTTTTCTGTGTGCCTGTGCTCAGACATATACACACGCACCCCCCCACACACACACCAGCTTAAAAAAAAAGAAAATCATAAGAAAAGCATAAGAGATTTTAGTTTGCAATGCTGTACCTAGAAAGAACTAATATTTTGCAAAAGGAGAAAGTAGTTCTGCTTTTGTAGACCTCTGTTCCATGCATTGTAGGTGGGGCTTTGCAGTGGGGTAACTTTGGCTAAGGGCCAAATTCCCACCCAGACACTCTCTCACTCCCCTCCTCAACAGGACAGGGAAAGAAAATAGGACGAAAAGCTTGTGGGTCAAGATACAGACAGTTAGATCACTTACCAGTTACCATCAGGGGCAAAATAGACTTGACTTGTGGAAAATTAATTTAATTTATTGCCAATTAAAGTAGATTTGGGTAGTGTGATACCAAAAGACAAAACTTAAAGTAGCACTCAACTCCTTCACTCCCACCTCCTTTACCTCACCCCCCCACCCAGCAGCACAAGAGGGACGATGGGAGGTTATGGTTAGTACATAGAGGTTTCTCTGCTGCTCCTCACTCCTTGCACTTTTCTTCTGCTCTGGCATGGCCTGTTCCCACAGTCTGCATTTTTCTTCAGGAAATAAACCTGCTCTGGCATGGGTTTTCCATGCAATTCCTGTCAGGAAAAATCTGCTTCAGCATGGTCTCCTCCACAGGCTTGCAGGGGAGTCTCTGCTCTGGTGCTTGGAGCACCTCCTCCCCTCCTTCTTATCTCACCTTGGCATTCCCTCTGCTGTTTCTCACTCTCTCTTGTTCCCTCCTCCTCTCCCCATCCAGTATTTTCCATCCTTTCTTAAACACACATTCCCAGAGGCACCACCATCTTGGCTGAGGGGCTCAGCCGTGCCCTGCAGGGGGTCCATTGGAGCTGGCTGGAACCATCTGTGTCTGGCATGAGGCAGCCCTGGCCTCTCCTCACAGAGGCTGCTCCTGTAGCATCCCCACCCCATCACCAAAACCTTGCTGTGGACACCCAGTACAGGTGTCCTATGACGCCTTTCAGCTGGTAGGTCTGTAGCTCAACACATTTTACTTCCCAGTGGTTACCTGTTATGATGCTATTTGGCATAATTTTTTTCATCTGGTAGTCTGCCTGTCACAGAGTTCCTATCCCATGTGGTAACTGCTACCCAATACTTTCAATCAACCTTCATAAAGGAATTGGAGGAATTGCAATTAACTGAGAGACACTTGCACCTGTTTTCCCACTTCACTGACATCCTTTTTTGCACTACCTTTTTGTAAGTAAAAGAAACATTACTGTGAATCAAACCTACACAGCTGCTGGCTTCCTATCCTCAGAGCTTAACCCACTAGTATTTTTCTCAGTACTGTGCTGGCCAAGCAATACTAAATAAATGGCAGAAGGAGGATTATTGAGTAATATTCCAAATGTTCTGATTTAAAATGGTTCTACTTCCCATCTTATTTCATTTGCTTGTCCCAGGAACTCATGGCACTCTGTTGTATGTACAAAATACGACAGCATTTTTAAAATTAAAGGCAATACACCCACAAATGTAGGAAAAAAATGTATCTCTTCAGGGTAAGAATCAGAGTGTATGGTGGTATATCACCAAATACAGGAGTGTTTATGGGTCAAGGACTTAGGACGTTATCATTACTCAAGCAATTAAGATTCGGAGCAGAGAGTTAAGTGAGATACCTATTTGATCCTCTTCTGAGAGCTGCTTAATTTGAATCATCCTTTAGGACATTCCCCTTACTCTCAACCACTGATGCAATTCTGAGCATTTCTTGTGTTGTGACATACTTGCTCTACTGAATTATTACGTTCTTTGCACATGAACAATAAGCTAACAGGAATTCTGTTTACAGTAAGACTCTAAAATGTATGTTTCAATCTGAATAATATATCCTGGCCATTTCTAATAAGATAGGCCTACAATTTCTGCAAGAAAGAAGATATATATTTGGAGAATGTATTTGCTTCAGGAATGGAACATCACACAGGATTCCTATATTAAGTAAATTGGCCTGCAAAGTAATCATAGCAGTCTACAGAACCACTGTAATGTCCTGCACATGGGTGACCTAAAAAAGATCACCTTGGTTGAGTTTATTATATGAAGTGGTCAATTGAATAACAAAACTGCCAAGGATTATACTGCTTTTCTTCAATCAATAAAAGTGGTTGATTAATATTAACATGCTAATAATCCTGTTCAATTACTTTTTACTTTGTTGTTTTGTCATGATGGGAGCTGATTATTACTGTAAATGGTAATTTTGCTTCCCATCATGATTTAGTATTAATTTTATGACTACATACTTGGCTTCCATTATTAACCACAAAGGAAGCCAACAATATATTATTTATGGTAATGGACATCAATTTGGATTTCAGGTGCATTTCTCTTTTGGTAAATTTACCGTGATAGATATTAAAAAAAATAACCTCTTTGATAAAGTATTCAAATTCATCGAATGACTAAGTTTGTCCTAAGAAATTACATGCCATCTACTACAATTGAACAAATAGATTGGGAAGACCTTTATTACTCTGTTTCAGTATAGCGGGAAAGCTGTGGGCACACAAGAAGAGTAAAGACTCATTTTGAAATTTTCAATGGGTGTAAAACAAGAATAAACCCAAACATATTGGCTAGCTGTTAAACATTCTGTTACTGATTTACACTTGTCTGAGTAAAACAAAAAGAAAGTCTAGGGCAGTGAAATATAAATATGTAGAATAATGGTCTTCAATGAGAAGTGTACTAGACATATGAGGCTGGAATATTCTGCAGGAGTCAGAAAAGAAGTCAGATAGTTTAAGAGACACAAGAAAATGCAAGGGTTTGTAGGATCATTGTGTTCAAACTTCGCTTATCCCAAAGCAATTCAAAAATTTGCATCACAGAGTGAATGAAGGGAGCTGAACACAGTAATGAATATGCTAACAGTATTGTGTTATGTAGGTGTAGGAAGGTTATGCCCATCTGAAATCTATTGAATAAAACATTGTGCAGAAGTTATTCATCAAAATATTCTAATAGCATTATATACTTTCTATTTTTAGTTTGTTTAAGTGCAGATGGATCAGGCTATCAATGGTCTGATTACACTTAGTGATTGATGCACAGTTTCAGTTAAAATTCCCTAGCCCTGTTGTACACACAGGTTATCCACAACCAAATTTACATTGGATGAAAGTTGGGTGAGATAAGGAGATAAACATAATTCAAAACTCGATCTTCTCTTCTAAAAAAAAAAAAAAAATCACTTGCAGAAGAACTGTCACAAAAAGAAATATTAAACACAGCATTTACTATGGCTGGAGAAAAGAAGAATTGAAAAGGAAGTGGCAGTCTGGTGATATGTCTGACTCAGTTATAGGCAGTCATTGCAGTGTTGCAGGTGTAGTCTGTATTAATAACAATGGGAGTTTTGAATTATTGTTCCTCCTCTCCTGTCACTCCCCTAAAACTTAGCTTCCATTTTCGTTCCCTCTTTCAAAAATGTTTGGTTTGGGTTTGGTTTGGTTTGGTTTTAAATGGCCTCTGTCAATCACAGCTCATCATTATCCTGAGAGTACCAAAGTGAATATGGTTGCCTTGTTGAGATTTCATTATTGTTGTTAGTGTTCAAATGTCACTCAACAAAAACATCATGTAACCCTTTGTAAAACAAAAAAAAATGAAACTAAAATACAGCCTCACCTGAAAGAATTCAACAGAAGAGCAAGTCAGTTTTCCCTCCTCTAAAGTGAGAACAGGTGGTGAGGGCTAATGGCCTCACTTATGAGGGTTCAGCAATATGGATGTCAAAAGCGAACTGGAGCATTGCGACATTTAAGAAAATGGCACTCCAGACATATAGGCAAAGAAATTAGACACCATCTCAGCACTTTTCTTTAGTAGTTAACAGGTGATAAAGAAAAGCAAGAGACAACTTTATTAGAGGGGGAAAAAAGCAAGAACAACTTGCTAGTTTTACAGGAATAAGAAGGCAAGCAGAAAACTTTTTGATCACTGACATGATTTATCCTCATGCCTGCAGGTGCTGGAAAAGTTTCAAAATTTTTTGCAGTATCCATGTCAAACTATACTTTTAAGTTATTTTGAAGAGCAAAACTCAATGTAAATTTTAACCTCTTTTATCCAGTACTGTACTGTGTGTAGGCCACTTGTTTCCATGTAAGAGAGAACAAGAAGTTTTTCTCCTTTATTTATGAAGCTAGGAAAGGACAAGAACAATATTATCCTATGGAGGAAAGATGAGGTTTTCAGTCCTCTGCCTCTCCCAACCCCACCAGAAAGTAGAAAGGCTTTGTAGGAAATAGTGGAGGGCAAGATCATAGCTCTTACCAATGTCAGTGGCTCGTTATTGCTGTGCATTTATGTCCCAGTACCATCTAATTAGCTCGCTTTGTGATTTACTGACCCAGCTCCACTTGGCATTTTGCATCACAGAGAAATGGAGGCCCCAGTGCTATTCTGCACCTGGGGACAGCAGTCTGCCATCTACACAGCCTTTATCACACTGTGAGGCAGAACCATGCATTCATAAGAGGACGTTATTAGACAGGGTTTCTTATTTGAAAGCAGTCTCCATTGCATAATATTATCACCCCAGTACAAAAAAAGATAGAATTAAAAGACTAAGTCAGCTAGCATTGCATGTGGGGAGGCTTAGCTATTACACCGTCCATGCGATGCTGTGGTTCATAGGCTACAGTCCAGTCTTTGTCCTTTTTTTTAAATGATGAAAGGTTAACGGTGAGCTATAAATCCATGAGAGTTTCCACATGAAAGAGAACAATGTAAGAAATATGTGAGAAGGGTATAAACCACAAAGCAATCAGCAATCACACTTTTTTCTTCCTTCACTTCATCAACTATGGTCTCATCCTAGCAAAGTCAATGTCTCTCTGTTCAGGAGATCATTGTCTTTCATTTTGCCTAGACTAAATATATCTTCCAAGTCTTCAAAAGTGCATATATAAAAATATTAAATAGACAACCATATTGAACAAATAGATATTTAATAGACAGATAAATATTAAAATAAATCTTCATACATATTGGTATTGCAGCTGTATATAACCCCTGAAATCAGAGATCAAGGCAAAGTGTTCTGAACATGGTGCTTCTCTGTAACACCCTTTTAATCAGACCAAAATGCAAGAAATGGGAGATGACAAAAAGAGAAAAGGAGCCAGGTCACAATGGGATGGTTATGAAGAGTGTGATAAGCAAAGATCACAGCATGCTGGAGGTAAAATTTTGACCTCATTGAAGTCTGTGGAAAAGCTCTCATTAACTTCTGCAGACTCAGGATTTCCCTCCAGCTGTTTAACTATTACAAAATGTTTTGTACTCATCATAGCATGGATGTAATAATTTTCAAAATAAGCCTTTTCCAGGTTATGCTAACTCTGGATGATTGGATCTGTAGAATTTAAGGGATTTGGTTTTGAATTAAGGCATAAACTGAGTAAGAAAAATTGCAGTAAGCGATGCATTTTGTTTGTTAGTTTTTAAAGAGACTTATGAGGACAGAGAAAATTAACATGAGCTGAAGACAAGAGAAGATTCATGTGTTATCCTGTATTATATCCTTCTGAGAGAAAAAAAAAAAACCAAAACCAACAACTGTTTCCCTTCTCTCTTACATGGCAATAATTGTCTATCCTTTCCCTTTTCACTGATATTGGTATCAGCTGTACTGGTCTCCAGATAGTCTTGACTGGGAGCCTGACCCATGGGGCTGCGATACCTCATTTGCAGCCTATGATTTCAGGTTTCTTTGTTCTGGAATGTAACAGAGAGGAGTTTGTGTACATTATGACCTTTCCTGCATGTGAGGTCATGTCACATTTGAGTGCATATAGAGTTTTTCTTCCCGTTAAAATCAAGGCATTAGAAAAAATGGCTGGCTTATTCTCAAAGGGTGCCAATGTCACCTCCATACAGTATCATCACATGGCTCAGACATGCTCTATTTTAACCATAAAAAGAACCTGTTCAGGTGAGGTCCTAAACTTAATCTCCTGTGAACCAAGGCACAGTCCTTTCCATTTTGTTACACAGAAAATACGCTGTTTATGTGAACTGCCATTCTGGTAAACAGATATATTAGAAATATTTATTCTTAAGCCATTCTCCTAAGGAAATTAATACCATTTCTCTTTCTGTCCCCTCTCACTTGCAAAAACCTTTGATGTTATTGGGCATTTCCAAGCTAATTTCACAAAGCAGTAGAGATCTAAAAGAGATTACGTTTCTATGAATTCTGAGGAAAATCAGGAGATGCGTAAGGGATAGAGAATCATAGAATCATAGAATCATCATAGAATCATAGAAAGCTTTGGGATGAAAGGGACCTTTAAAGGTCATCTAGTCCATCCCCTCTGTAACTGGCAGGGACATCTACAGCTAGATCAGGTTGCTCAGAGACCCATCCAGCCTGTCCTTGAATGTTTCCAAGGATGGGGCATCTACCACCTCTCTGGGAAACCTGTTCCAGTGTTTCACTACCCTCATTATAAAAAATTTTTTCCTTGTATCTAGTCTGAATCTACCCTCATTTAGTTTAAAACCATTACCCCTTGTCCTATCACTACAGGGCCTGCTAAAAAGTCTGTCTCCATCTTTCTTATAAGCCCCCTTTAAGTACTGAAAGGCTGCAATAAGGTCACCCTGCAGCCTGCTCTTCTCCAGGCTGAACAACCCCAGCTCTTTCAGCCTTTCCTCATAGCAGAGGTGTTCCGTCCCTCTGATCATTTTTGTGGCCCGTCTCTGGACCTGCTCCAACAGGTCTACGTCCTTCTTGTACTAATGACCCCAGAGCTGGATGCAGTACTCCAGGTGGGGTCTCACCAGAGCAGAGTAGAGGGGCAGAATCACCTTCCTCGACCTGCTGGCCACACTTCTTTTGATGCAGCCCAGGATACGGTTGGCTTTTCGGGCTGTGAGAGCTCATTGCCAGCTCATGTCCAGCTTTTCATCTATCAGTACCTCAAAGTCCTCCTCTGCAGGGCTGCTCTCAATCCCTTCATCTCCCAGCCTGTACTGATACCAGGGATTACCCCGACCCAGGTGCACCTGTCTTTGTTGAACCTCCTGAGGTTCACATAAGTCCACCACTCCAGCCTATCCAGATCCCTCTGGATGACATCCCGTTCCTCAGGCATGTCGACTGCACTACCCAGCTTGGTGTCATCTGCAAACTTGCTGAGGGTGCACTCGATCCTGCTGTCTATGTCATTGATGAAGATATTGAACAGCACTGGCCCCAGAACGGACCCCTGAGGGACACCATTCATCACTGTTCTCCATCTGGACACTGAGCCATTGACCACTACCCTCTGGATGTGACCATCCAGCCAATTCCTTATCCACCAAACAGTCCACCCATCAAATCCATATCCTTCCAATTTAGAGAGAAGGATGTTGTGGGGGACCGTGTCAAAGGCCTTACACAAGTCCAGATAGATAGATGACATCCGTAGCTCTTCCCTCATCCACTGATGTAGTTACTCCATCCTAGAAGGCCACTAGGTTGGTCAGGCAGGACTTGCCCTTGGTGAAGCCGTATTGACTGTCCCGAATCACCTGCCTGTCCTCCATGTGCCTTAGCATAGATTCCAGGAAGATCTGTTCCATGATCTTCCCAGGCACAGAGGTGAGGCTGACAGGTCGGTAATTCCCAGGGTCCTCTTTTCTACCCTTTTTAAAAATACATGCAATGTTTCCCTTTTCCCAGTCCCCAGGGACTTCATCTGACTGCCATGACTTTTCAAATATCATGGAGAGTGGCTTTGCAACTACATCATCCAATTCCCTCAGGACTCAGATGCATCTCATCAGGACCCATAGACTTATATATGTTCAGGTTCTTCAGGTGGTCTTCTCTTAGAGTGGGAGGACCTCTGTCCTCCTGATCCCCATCAAATGGCCCAATCTGTTGGGCCATTTCCGTTATTGGAAGAATGTATTAATGTCTTCCCTAAAGGACAGCTGGGAACTGAACAGATGTGCTATTTGCTAGCCAGTCGCAACAGCTGTAGCTCTGAAGCAGATGTAGAGTGTGCTTTCATTTGCCCAGCTAGCAGCAAACACATAAAGAAACTGAGGATATTGTTTGAGGGCTTATGAGCCCTCATATGAAAAGAGATGGGGTTATTGTAATAAATGCCAGAGACATGAAATGGAGAGGAAAGCATTGTGGGTTTGGTGCAGCTAAGGAAGACCAAGGAGACTGCAGTAAGTTCTTTTTCAAAGGAACTAACAAAGGACCTGTGAGTAGTGGAGTAAAAATCCTTAGGGAGACAGGATGGAGATCCTTAGGGAACCAGGCTTTATTGGTCCTCTGCTCATGGGACAACTGGTTTGAACGACAGTAGCTGCCAGAGCTTGCTTGTACTAGATACTGTACAAGCCAAACAAAATAGATACTTTCCCTTCAACCAGACTGTCCATGTTGAACAGTCTGAAATGGGATATTAGGAGGAAATTATTTGCAAAATTTGCCTACATCTTTTTACTAGCAAACATTATTGACAGATTTACCAGTGATTATCTCATACGATAATTTGCCTCGATTACATGGTTGAGCACTGACCACTTACCCCTCATTGCAGGGAAGGGAGAGAAATAGTTCACAGTATTTGCACCTCTTCATTCCATGTAATTTTTAATCAATGATTCATTTTAGTACGATCAGTTACCTCAGTTGTTACCTGATAGTTCACTTTATCAGTGGGAGTCTAATGAAAGGTCTGTTGTTGATGCCTTAGAGTGACTAATAGGTTACAAACTAATGTGAAGATGACAGGATACTAATGAAGACACAAGAAAAGTGAGGATAATGTTTACAAATAGTTGTAGTGAGACAAAATGAATCTTTAATGATCGATTTCAAATTAAAGTGCTAAATGGCTGATTGTTAAATAGTGCTGAAACATTCAAGTAACTTTGTCTGTAGACTAATAAAATGCAATTTTTAGAATATCATATTGATTTTATGATAAAAAAGTACTTAATATGTTGAGCAATTTATATGAGAGTAAAATGATGCTTAAATTGGAAATCCATTAAATGCTGGTGAAACAAATCCAGCTCTTTTTGATTACGACTATTACTATTTACACTGGCTAAAAACTTATTTCAGAAACATACTGTATATGTGTGTTTTAATTTCCTTATCTATGGAAGAAACTATGACTGCTGAAACTATTAATTTAAGAGGATATTTAACAATGTTTCTATTACATCATTCAATTATTTTAAGACAATAAAAAGTGATCCTCTGCCTTTGTCCCTTTACAATAAAAAGCTTAGTAGAAACATTTGCAAAACAAAATGTAGCAGTCAGCTCCTTTGTACAACAGAACACACATCTATCACAAGGAATATTAAGCTTTTTTCACATTGTTCACAAAATGTTCAAACAATATATATTTTCTCTAGTACAGACTATTTAACTTTTAAGGATGACTTCCCATAAGGCTTTTGTAGGAGCTTTTCAACTGAGAGTGACAGCATTTTATGCACATCTAAATCTTTTAATCACCAGATGTCATTTGTTTCAACATAATGGTAAAAAAAATATAAAAATTCATTTAGTCTTAAAAAAATATAAACATAAGACCACAAAAGGGAAAATAATGTACAAATATACAGAGAAATGGATGTAAACATAATGCAAAATATTCAAGATAATATACTGATCCTTGTAGATATTTATTTCTATGAATAAATTAAAGGGATTTCATAAGTAATCTGCATGCCTCTCATGTGTGTACAAGAATGTAAACAAATTTAAAACATGTAGGAGGCACTTTGAACTAAACTGAAGCACAGTGGGAAATTAAACTCAGGCTGTTTAAAGCAGATCAAGATAAAACAGAAGAGGGTAGTGCAGACTTCTAAGTAAAAAATTTAGAAGAAAAAAAATACAAGGAAACATAAACTCTAAAAAGATGGATAGTTAAAGGTATGATCCTTCAGAACTCATCATCTTATATTTGTGAGAAAATTGGGCCTTCAGTAGTGGAGTTTTGCATAGCAAGTGTAGCGTGACAGTTCTGGCATATAAAGAACTGAGCAATCCTTTTATCAGGTTGCATATTTCAGTGGTAGGATAAGATTCTCTACTAGATGCTGTCCCTGTTAAACCAGCTCAAAGGGCCAGAGTTGTCTAAAGGGATCTGAAAACCCTGGGTCCAAACCGACTCTCAGCACTTGTCAATGTCTTCCACAGCTCTCTTCTCAAATGCATGTGTTGGAGGTTTGTCAAGAATGGGCCGAGAGGACCAGCAAGCAGAGCAAGAAAGATATTCTCCTCAGTAGTGTGCTTCCCTCTTGGTTACAGTAGCAAAGGGAGTCTTAAAGGGCATGTTTACATTGCTAAATGAATGAGAGCAAGGGAGCAAGCAGATAGCTTATTCCCTGACTCTGTTTTGGAGTGCTCCACATAGATGCTTGTCCTGATTTCAGCTGGGATAACGTTGATTTTTCTTCCTAGTAGCTGGTATGGGGCTGTGTTTTGGATTTAGGATGAGAATAATGTTGATATAACATGCTGATGTTTTAGTTGTTGCTAAGTAGTGCTTACACTAGTCAAGGACTTTTCAGCTTCCCATGCTCGGCCCGGTGTACAAGAAGCTGGGAGGGGGCACAGCCAGGACAGCTGACCCAAACTGGCCAAAGGGCTATGCCATACCGTATGACGTCATGCTCAGTATATAAACTGGGGAGAGTTGGCCGGGGGGCAGCGATCGCTGCTCAGGGACGTGCTGGGAATTGGTTGGCAGGTGGTGAGCCAATTGTATAGGGTATCACTTGCTTTGTATATTAGTATTCTATATTACTATTTATTACTATTACTATTACTATTACTACTACTATTACTACTACTACTATTACATCTATTCTATTTCATTTTACTTCAGTTATTAAACTTTTCTTATCTCAACCCATGAGTTTTCTGACTGTAACCTTTCCAATTCTCTCCCCCTTCCCATGGGGTTGCGGGGAGCAAGCGAGCGGCTGTGTGATGCTTAGTTGCTGGTTGGGGTTAAACCACGACAATGCTCTAACACAAGTCAATATTAAAGGGGCTGGTCTTAAGAACCAAGGACATAAAACAGTCAGTGCAATTTTTATTTAAGTCCAGGGATCAGTTTCTCTCTCTCTTATTTAGCAGTAGTGGCATTTAATGTTAGAAGCACGACTGGATCCACAGTCTTATGCACTGCACTATGAATTGTTGCCTGAACCCACTCTACACATGCTAACTAACTCATACATGCAAATGTCCCAGATGAAAGAAAAAATATTGATTTGACTCTAAAAATCCTATAGCAAAGCCTACTTGATCACAGGCATGTGGAAGTCAATGGTAAAACTTTTCAACTGTATGTAGAGCAAAAATGCATTAGATGCTTTTGTAGGAGGAAAAATAGACATGCATTGTTATCTGCAGAACAGGGTCATTATGCAGCAACATGAGTATAAGCAGCAGCTGCAGGCTCTTTAAAAGATAGTAAAAACAGAAAGGAATATACTGCAGGACTAACACAGGAACAAGTGAGTCCAAACTGAAAATGAACCCCAAGCAAAACCTAGATGTCACACCTCTGACTGAACCCTCAGGGCAATCAGGGAATGAAGGCACTTGCTCAAAATGGCTCTTTCTTGGAGACATCCACTGTCAAGGTGAAGAAGACACTCAGGCAAGGCTCTTCCTACTGTTGCCAAATCTGTCAGTAACTGATGAGTACTCAGTAGTTAGTTTATCACTGAAAAGGGTCTTACTAAACAAGCAAAGTGACCAGACAGTATCGGTGCCCAAGGATACTACTGACACTCAGACACAAGCTGAGAGTTCAGGGAACTTAAGAAACCTACCTAGGAAAAACAGACTGTCACAATAATAAATACCTGCCCCCCAAGTCTTTCTTTTTAATTTAAAATCTGAAGTGCAGAATGAATAAATAAATAACAATGTCATTTAAGGAAAACATAGTGGGTTTTATATATGTTATTATAGATATATAAAACAGCTTATGAAATCAGTGATTACAGCAATACTTTATAATAAAAAAAATAGATGTTTATACTTAAATCGTTATATTTTGTCATGAAGACTGTTAAAATGTGATCAACTTATTAGAGATGAAATCTTCTCTAATTTCCCTAACTTCAAAGACTATATTCCAATGATGTTCTCAGGACATCTACAGATGGGAACTTTGGCATAAATACAAGTTCTGCAACAGGGGAACAGTATCTTAGTGTAAACCTCTCAATTATTATCTTAATGCTAATATAAAATTATATTAGTCTATATAAATAATTGGATATTATTAATATGAAGTTAGTCTAATTTGTGTATGGCAAACATCTATTGCTCAGTCATGTTATTCTATTAAAAAAATTAAGCTGTCTGATGCATAACTGAACTGGTCTGTTGACCTCTGTCTGGCTCATTTCTCATTTGTGGCTCTTCTAACATGTCCCAGTTACTCAACCGTAACTAAAGTCAATCTGTTCTTAAATTTTCTGTCATTTTTATTATGCCTTGGTAAGCTGCTATCTGTATTGATGTAAAGTTATTTTTAAGGTTACCTTACACTAGCTAATATTCTAAGACCTACTAGATGAACTATAGCTAAATGATAGATCTTTAGGGCATCAGGGATCTTGGTCCATCTTATGACAGCAGCTGGGCACAGGAAGCAGGAGGAAAGAAGAATTCCTCCATGTTCTAACACTTTCCCATTCCTGATATATGTTGCAGTCTTGCAGAAAAGGATGTACCAACAACACTGAAAGGTACCTTACTCCCTGGCATTTGGCTGGAGACATCATCTAATAAATGCATGCTGGGATCAAGCATTCACGGGCAACCATGGAGAAGAAAATACTCAAATGAAATCTTGAAGGAATAAGAATGGTTGCAGGGTTGGCAGGACAAATATTCCTCTAGTAAAAAAAAAAAAAAATAATTATAAGGCCACTGTCCAGAGTCAGGATCCATAAAGAAAATGCCAAAGTCGCTTTTCAAGCAAAGAGGCAGGAAACGTTTTTGCAGATAACACTCTAGTATAGGGCCATGCAGGGGAAATCAGCTTCTTCAAAGAACTGGCAAAAGTAAGCTTCCTTTAGCCATTAGTTTGCTAGACATGAGAGGACACAAATACTGATACTCCTAACAACTTATGATCCAATAAGCTCCCTTTTCCTCCCCACAGTCACTGCTTTTCCCCTGGATGCAGCTGTATGACCAAAGAGAGCCTCACAAAAACTGACCTTATTCTCCCCAGACAGGGCTAAGAGCAAGATCCCTGGTAGCACTGGCCCACGCAACGCAACAGGCAGTGAAGTAACTGCCAGTCAGAGAATGTACTCCTTGTTCAAATACTACGGGAAGAAGCAAGAACTTGGGCAGTTCAGAAGCTAACTGCTGGGGTTGTGTCTGAAATCACAGTATCTCCTCCCACATGAAAGAACAAGAACAGCCTGCACCACACTCCCACTCAACACTAGCTCCAGAGATGATGCCAGAACAAACCCAATTATCAGAGACACACACTGGTTAAAGACAGTGAGCTGCAAGGCATGAGATTCTGCAGATGGGGCTGTGTAGGGAAATGTAATCATCAGCTAGGTATTTATAAAACCTGGCTCAGTGATTTTGCTCAATATATGCTTGATCATTGAGTAGCATAGCACAAAAATCTGTCACAACCAAAGTGTGCTGTGCTGCAGTGCAATGTATGTGAAACCAGTGCCTGCAACAGCATCACTTAATGTTAACAATAAGAGTCCTGGCTGCAATGTTGTAAATCACATGCTGTTGAAGCCCTGTAATATATCAAGTTCAAGCAGCATAACAAAATAAAAAAAAGCAGCATTTGTTCAGCTGAAAGAAAGGCATTCCTTGTTTTCAAATAAGGTCATGGTTTAGCTTGGTGTGTGGGTTAATGGAGAAAAGGGCAAGTGTATACCACAACCAGTAGGCGAGAACACTATCAGTTATCAGCCTTGATCACAGAAGAGTTACAGCACACTCCCATCACCGTAGTGATAATGTGGTGGATGCAGTCTTTAGCAGCTGAGTGCCAACAAACACTACAGGATGTGTCATAACAACTACTTAGGGTCCAGGGGTAGAAAAGAAAAACAGCAAATATCAAGCACAACAGTATGAGAAACAGTAATTCAGGGTTACAGTGCAGGGAATGGATTAACTGAGCTTTTACTTATTCCCATCATTTTTTCCATAAGCACCAATTGCCAAAAGTGTGATCCCTCTCAAATAAGAGGGGGAAAGCTATGCTGTTTTATAGCATTTCCTCATCTACTTCTTTCCATAAGTCTGCTTCCAGTCCTGCGGTATCATTTAGTTTAGGAATAATTTCTTATGCATGATCCACATGCTAACTTCAGGGGAAACCAACCAAAAAAACCCCAAACCCTCCGCCCCTGCACTTAGCACATATTTTGTGGTGAATGGATGAGAGAAGTTCTTCTAATGATTATAAAGTTGAGTGTGGGATCATTCAGTCATTTCACTCAGCACAAAGCATGACAATGGGGCAGTATGAAGGCATGCTAATACAGCTAACCTCATGGGTAACGGCAATAAAATTGAATGGCACAAGCCCTATCACATGGTGGCAGAGTGGATATCCTCCAGGATCCCCATGTAAAGACTGTGATTCTAAGTTTTTATAAAATCCCTGCGAGAGGACTTTGTTGCCACTCTTAGCCATTCTGTGTTAATTAAAATAACACAAGCGTGCTACCACATGCTCTAACCACACCTTCTGGCAGCTGTGTTGGCAAATTTTTAAAGACATGGAAAATAGCATCTTACTCCAAGTTACATGCTGTGGGAAGAAATAGCCATGGCAGCATGTGAAATATGAAGCACAGAAATGCAGCCATCCATGTTGGGGTTTAGTGTCTAATCCCCAGAGGTATGCCATGTGTCTCACAGTAGAAATAAAATATGGCTTCTGTCCCAAAGAGGTTATAATTGAATTTATAAATGAGTTACTGGACAAGAAGAATTAAAAAAAAAAGAGCAAGAATAGAGCATATGCGATATCTGTATCTCTATGGGAATTGTTATATATGTGCATAAATATATGTATAAAAATTAATTTTACTTATCATCTTCCTCCCCACCTCCCCAGTTGTTTTTACTTATCTCCTGTAAACCTTGGTGTTCTGGAAAAATGAGTTTTCAGAACTGATTTATATATGCCATTTATGTTTATTAATATATAAATATATAGAAGCTATGTACATATGCCTTTTATGTGCTTGCATATAAAACCAGGTATAAAAGGGGGATGACCTTACTATAGGGCCAACTAGTAGATATGAAGGTATATAGAAAAGGTAGGGGCATACAAATATTTCAGTATCTGTTTTATTTAGTGTTAGAAATATGAATATTAATATATATCAATATTTAGTGTTAAAAATATGAATAGAAAGGTCATGGGGAGAAAACAGACAGCTAAAGCTAAGCAGAACAAGCCTTTAGATTATGCAGGAAAGAATAGAACTGGAGAGGAAAAAAATGGATCTTGGGGAAAATGGGAAGCGTTCGGAGATTAAACTGATGTATTCAGTAAAATTACATAACGATCTGTGCCTAAAGTGCGCCTCTATCAATATTTTCAATTAAGACACTTTATTTGTTGTAATAAAGAGAACATCTTTCTACCATTTATTCTGGAAATTCTTCTAAGTTTTAGAACTGAAATTAAAGGCCTTTTATCAACATTATGTGGTGTCTTGCTATAATTAAAGCTGTAAAGAATAATTATATGAAAGCTTTGGATATAGATACAAATAGAGTAAGATGTTAATGGATAATAAGCAGAAATACACTGTATGTGTAGCCATTATCAGTCAGGGGAAAAAAATCTTAATATTAACTGGTCGTTTAGAAATACTATTGAAAACATTTTTTTCCCCTTTGTGAGCAAAGGACTCAAAAAGAAAAAGGAGGAAAAGTGCCTTCATTTGCCTGGTGCCAACATTGCAGACAAGCCACAGTATAAAAATACCTCTTGCTACCAGCTGCCTGGAAATGCTGTGTCATGTTGAATTCAGTTATCCTTGATTATAGTAGTTAGGTTCTGAAAACTCATTGGATTTCAATCGCAACTAATGAAATCAAATTCATTCACCTCCTCTGATAATGTAGACCTTCAGCTCTAGCAATTTCAGTGTGCTCTCAACTGAACCAATAACCTCAGTTTTAATCACTTTTGTTATTTGGAATGATCAGAAAACAGATATATATTTTAAACCATGGGCCACTTAAACATAAGGATTGTAGATTTCACTCATCCTTTCAGTCTGAAAGAAAAAAAATAAAATTAAAGGCAAATAAAGGCCACTTGAGAGGTCCTGTATTTTATGTTGGATAAAGCAAGTTGGCTTCTTAATTAGAAAGGAACAGAAAGAAAAGGCTTTCTAAATTCTGAAGTAGGAACCTGCCTACTGTTGCTAAGATTTTAATTGCCAAAGACTGGTGCTTTCTACTGATCCCATTACCTGATTAATGGTTATTATTATTATTTGTTACTTGCAAAGTGCCTGAGGTGGTGAAGGTACTTCAAAGAGAAAATAAATGATGCAGTCCCTTCCCCAAGGAGCCTACAGTCTTACAATATGAAAGATGGCACAATAAGTGAGAGCAATAAAGAGCAGCGGCAATAGAGTGAGAATAATTACATGGTTACTTAGGTTCATTTTATACACAACTTGATGGTACTGCTGTTTGCTTGATTTGTTTCTGCTTTTTTGAGCAGCAAGGAGGATATGGGTGTAAGAACAATGAGGAAACCAAATGGAAAAGAAAAGCAAGGACTTATACCTCTGGGCATGTATGTGTGCATGTGTGTATGTGTGTGTGTAGAGGGTAAGGGGTATGGTAAAACAGAAATGTAGATTAGAAATTACATCAACAGCATCTACAAAGTGAGCAGGAAAACAAGTGAGAAAAGTTGTGAGAATGAAGACTGAAACAAAAATGGTGAAAAAATAACGGGATGGAGTTTGTTGTCCTCTCAGAGTATCTCCAATGAGTGATCATGTCACATGGCCAAATGAATTCAACAGAAAGTCAGGATGGAGTCCTTCCTTGGCTCTGGAAAACGGGCTTTGGGATAGGATGAGAGGCTGACATAACATGTGTCAGTGGATTAAGGGCTGGTATAACATGCAAGTAACTGTTCCTCTAAAGAACAGCAGTGAGGGAGCACCAGAATTCGTAACCTTCTACTTACGATTCTTTCTTCTTTTTGTGAAACTTCAGCGGGCTCTTAGTTACTGTAGGACAGGTAGCTTACCCAGCTGGACGTTGTATCTACTTCATTATACTTACTAACTTTCAAGTAAATTTCTTCCATGAATTGCCTCCATCAGTTTTGGCTTCTTGCCTCCTGTGGCAATAAATTTCATAGCTTATACCTGTGTTGCAAACAAAACTTCCTTTGTTATTAAAAGTTGCTGATCTGATAAGTTCAGTGAGTCCATCACAGTGTTTCACATCAAAAAGTGAGAAATCCTTCCTAATTCTTCTTTTTAACATTTATTCACCACATTCTGGGAAGTCTCCCCGACTACTGTCTGAAGTCTTTTCTCCTTGCCTTGCCCTGCCTCACCTTTCTTTCCCATCCCGTCCCATCCCATCCCCTTCCATCATATAGAGAATCACCTATATTCCCCTACATAAGGACAGAAGGAGACAGGCACCTCCAGAAACTGACTCTGTCTAACTAACTACCCTAAGGGCTCAAATCTGATGCTCACACTAGGCATCTAATGCCATTTGAAATGTGTCAGCATATTCCACCTAGCTGCTGCTCTACGTCTTGTGTCAAATGCTCTAGGGTTTCTTAAATGGCATTACTTGTATGTGTGGGTTAGGAGTGGCACTCCTAAAGGCTTTGGGCTTAATAGCTCTCTAGGATCCATTCACTGTACTGATTAAATCTCCATAGATCTCCATGGCAACTTAGACACCTAGCTTATGTACAGAAATTTACATGTAAACACCTAAATATAGGTGTTCTGAACTTAAACACTATCCTGCTAGGTTCATTTACTGCCTAAATTTAGGTCCCCAAGGTGTGGCACAGAATCCCACACTATATACCTTTTAAATGGCAAATTTCAGTAAAAAAATTTCAACCTTCTATTCCAGCTCTCCATATTACTAATTATTGCACATAATTTATGTTTGCAATTAAATTATAGTATGACATTAAAAGGTATTAAAAGGTAAATTGAAAATCCTGCTTACTAACAAATATGTTCAACATTTACTAACTAGTACTTAACTTTGGGTAAAAAAAATTAAACAATCCATGAGAAATTAGCTTTTCATTATTGAAGACAGCAATCATGTTTTTTAATTAAGAATGGGACTGAATCATAAAGCTTCACTTCCACTTTTCTTTCTGATGTGAATGCTCCCAGAATTTGATAACAATGTGAGTTTTTTTTCTAGTTTGCAGCCAATTTTATATAATTTTCCCTACTTAAGCCCTTTCTTTATAAGGCATTAACATTTGCAAAAGTATTTTTTTCACATTGTCTCTGCAGGCACAGATTTGTCCTTGTTGAAATATTTCACAAAAAAATAGTTTCCTTAATACAATATCAGAGACCTTAACAGGATTGGATTTCTTGGACTATCAAGTCAAGTGCCTGTTTTGCATACGTACTATAATCCATTTCATAAACTGATGAAGTTTCACATTAGAGTTTGTTCTGATCCAACTATTCTTTTAAAAAGTTGTATACTTCAGTCTTCTGATGGTTAGAAATACTCTTCTAATCTCCACCCTAAAAATATATATCATCAATTTGTGATTCTACATGCCAGTGTTGTTTTTTGTCTGAAATATCTCTTCCTTTGTTTCTTGCGTACCTATAGATTGATACTTTGTGATACATTTTGCAGTTAGAGCTCACTTTTCTTATCATGGGAACTCTGTTCAGAGTATTTCAGATAAAATCTCATCTGTGCATTTAAGAAGTTCAGTATATTGCTGTGTTTCTACTGTCTCATTCAATACATCCTAAGATTGCGTTTGCCATTTTCATTGTCACATCTGTTGGTATGTCGTAGTCAACCAAGATAGCATTCTCCTGCCTGAAAGAACATTACATTTTTTTTTTTTTTTTACAACTTAGGTAGAAGTTTATTCTTCTTTCACAGAGGCAAGCACTTCTCAGGGCGCAATTCATGTCATCCCAAGGCAGATGCCGAAAACAGTTTGCAGTACTCACTTACTAAAAGTGCCTGTTTCTCTTTGCTGACTGCAAAAGGAGTTTGGGATGATCAACTCTGATATAAACATCTAAAATGTAGCCATCTAACATTAGTTGAGCTAAATCCCACTATGTACTAAGAGATGGGTGGCTTGAGTCTTTTTCTCTTCTTCATTTCCAATTGAAAATGTCAAAACTCATGTGAACTCCAATTTTCAGACCATTTTGAGTTCATGCTTTTAAATTTAATCTGATTTACTCCTCAAGATTATTCAGAATTTTGTGGTGTATTTCATTAGTCCTCAGTTTTCACAGTGGTCTCCCAACTTAAAATTGTCTACAGATGTAATTCAGTAAAAATAAAACAAAACAAAAAAACCCATAAAAACATTAAATAATAGCTGTCCATCATCTTCTTGTTCTTCAAGAATTCCAAAGTTAGTCTCATTCAATTCTGATGGTTTCCTCTTTGTCATTACACATTGACAACACCATTTCAAATAGTTCTTTACATAACCTGTTATCCTAGTACAAATTGTTTTCTTTGCATTGGCAAATAATTTCCATCTGGTACTGTTTCTATTTATTGAAGTCCAGATAGATGAAACCTAATACAATTCTGTTGTCTAGAAAATAATTTATCAAAGGGAATGAGTTATCTTTTTGTATTGCTTTAACATTTTTCAACAAACTTTAGCGAATCCATGCTGCATTTAATCCCATTATGAGTTTCCTTTTTATTTCAAAGACTATAGAAGAGGCATAATTTCGGCCAGATCCCTAACAGACTAAAGTGAAACTAGACAATATAATGAGAATTTTATAATCAGAGAGATATACATTTTCTTTAATTTTCCAAACGGGTAAGGTTATTGCCTTTGGAGCTTACCACTTTGCCCTTACTTGATATTTCCAGTATGAGCTAGAAATATGATATCATTATTTTTTGGTATCAAAGAACAAAGTAAACCATGTTTCAATCTTCTGTATTTTTCTTCTTGGTGATATTCTCCTATCAGGTTTGATATTTTTCTAACCTTTGTATTATTTTTGACCCTGCATTTGTTCATGGATTTATCTCTGTCATCACTAGGTGGTTTATCTTCTACTTTCATGACTATGCACCTGCTGAAAACTTAAACAATACCTTTATCCCTAATCCTTTTTAACTTTGCAGCTGCTTTCTCTATAGCCTTCTATAATTTCACAACATCTAGACTTCAGAACATACAGCTTCTTATATGAGCAACTCTCCTGGTTGTCCATTTGTTTCAAAATCAATTGAAATTATATCCTCTTTTTAGTTGTGCATATGTAACTCCTAACAGATCCCAATTTAGTGTCACATGCTCCCTCATTTATTCTTCAGGCTTTCTTCACACCTTTAATGCTATTGATTAATTCTAGCATTATTTTATTGCATAAAATAACTTAATCTTGAACAAAAATATTACATAGTCAAATGCTCTTTGGACTTTGACCTGCAAACAGTGACCATAACTTTTTACACCACCCAGGATTTTAATGACAAGTTAAAATTTGAAGTCCAGGTTCAGATCAGAGGAATCCACATCTCTATCACTCTTTGCTGCCACCATGATGGCTTCCAGAGACTCCTTTGATGTGTCAGTTAACTGTCATACTTTCAGACAATTACTTTCAGTAAGATTTGAAATAATTTCCTACAGTCTCCATACTCCTCATCCACCTTTTTTCTGTTCAGTCGGTTACAAATGATAAAAATCAGTGTTTTAGACATCACAGACCCAGTCTTATATGTATTAGGGGAGGGGAGGGGAGGGGAGGGGAGGGGAGGAGAGGAGAGGAGAGGAGAGGAGAGGAGAGGAGAGGAGAGGAGAGGAGAGGAGAGGAGAGGAGAGGAGAGACTATTTCAGTTGGTAGATGATATACAGCGATCATCTAGTCCAACTGCCTGACCACTTCAGAGCTGACCAAAAGTTAAACCATGTTGTTAAGGACATTGACATTGTCCAAATGCCTTTTAAACACTGACAGGCTTGGGGCATGGACCACCTCTCTAGGAAGCCTGTTCCAGTGTTTGACCACTCTCTCAATAAGGAAATGCTTCCTATGTCCAGTCTAAACCTCCCTGGTGCAGCTTTGAGCCATTCCCATGTGTCCTATCACTGGATACCTGGAAGAAGAGATCAGCACCTCTTCCCCTCCTCAGAAACCTGTAGAGAGCAATGAAATTACCCCTCAGCCTCCTTTTCTCCAAACTTGACAAACCCAAAGTCCTTAGCTGCTCCTCATAGGACATTTCTTCCAGCCCTTTTACCAGCTTTTTTGTCCTCCTCTGGAAACATTCAAGGGCCTTCTCAAGCACATAATATGAATCAGAAAGCTTAATTTACCGAAACTTCATTCAGCTAAGCCCCAGAAAACCAGACCTATCCAAAAGCTATGTAACAGACTGATCCTGAAGTGAGATGTGCACTGACATGTAGAATTTGACAGGAAAATTGTTCTAGACTTGTCTTTCAGGAGAACTGACTGGTAAAAAACCCCAGAATTCCTCTTATTCTGATTACTTCTGTTAACTGTAAGAGAACATGGAATGCTCTGCATTCCTTAGACCACATTGCCTTTATCTGAACCAACCTGTCATAGTAGTTACGGTTGGCATGCTGTTACCTGGATTGTGAGGAGGATGGTCACATGTAGAGAGAGGCTGACAGAGGTTTTACTTCTTACTGAGGAAAACAGTCACCATGGAAGAATTAGGTGCTAAGGCCAGGTTGGGACAGAACTACAGAATCTGTGCACAGACCCTAGAAGTGCTTCTCCAAATTTGGTCTGCAAAGTAAAACAATCACTCCAGATGATCAATATTTTCATGGCATAGGTCCACAACTGTGAGAAATACACAGTGGTATATTTGGGAGATTCTGAAGGATGTGCATATATGACCTACAGTATTCTGGGGACATCAACTCATCAGAAGAATGTGTACAATCTCCAACTTCTGGTGACCTGGTATTTGTGCAAGATGATGAACTAAGAGCAGTATTTGCCAAGTATGTTGATGAATTCCATCTAAATCCTCGAGGCTAAGGATTATCTGATAGAAATGAAGAAACATCCCCATATATTGGACGGAGTCAGTGGCCAAGACACTGACTTTGGGGATCACATGCAGCTCCAGAGATACAATGAGGAGTGAGTCCAGGCCAGAGGAGATCATAAAGCTGATACATTGCCTACTCTGACCCCACAGATAAAGCTTTGGAAGTTAGACACAAATAGGAAGTTCAGTTATGTAGCGTCTTGGCTATGTTCTCGTGAACCTATTCTTATGGTTTCTAACATGATTCAATTGTAAGCCCTGAGTGAGTATCAGCATAAGTCTGGTAAATATGGAGGTAAGCGAGAGGAATTGAAGAGAATGGCTTAGTGCCTAAAGGCCCTGGCTGCTCACCTAAGGACAGGTGAATTGTATTCTTTTTTTTTTTTTCCTACGGCAGGTGAAAATAAACATATCTCCATTGAAGTAAATAGAACAACGTTTAACAACAGTTGACTCTTCTGACCCCAGATGTTCAATATTTCATAAATGTACCTAGTGGAGCTCTCAAGGTTAGTCTTTATCTCACATAATTCCATTTGAGAGGATAAAAATATTAAAATATTAAAAAAATCACAAGAAACCTGATCAATAGGGAGAAACATGCAATTAGTCTGGCTGAAATACTTTTTTTAAGTTTTGAAGTATAGAAGAATGTTCTGATATGTTTAATTTTTGGCCTAGATTTGAAGTAGTTTAGATGGCTCAACTCATTGCCTTTCTGCCATTCTATCATTCTCATGATTATTCAAAAAACTTCCAAACACATATTTTGTTAGTGGTTTAGACTTCTGTCTGTTACCACTGATTAAAATTTAGTTTCCCCAAATCAAAAGGCAGTTTATGAGACATTGTTACTGCAAAATTTATCAACCTTTCTCTATCCCACTGAGGCTGGTTTTGTACAATCAGTGACTTCAACATGATCAGTTCAAAAATCCCAACAACACTCTGTGGCATTTTAGTTAATTTCTCTATTAGGGAAATTACTTTTTTTCCAGTCCCTAATGATGGGTTGACATTCAGTTATGATGTGACTACCTGTGCCAGGAGAATTATTAAAGAGCATTTCATAGAAGTTGCTTGATATAATTTTGTTGGTGTTTAATTAGTCCAAAGTTAAATGATAAAATGAAGTTTGGATATTTAAGACTCCTTCTGAATTTCTAAAAATTCTACATAGTCTATAATGTTAATTAACATATTTTTCCTATGTGTGTGCTTTTATGTCTGACAATTTAAGCCTGACAAAGTCCAGAATGGTTTTGGCTTCTAAATCCTTCTTTTCTCCTAGAAAATCTTCCTTGGTGATGTTCATGCTATGTATTGTTTACAAATTACCACCGAATAGCACTTTCATCTGGTGTTCAATACTTCTGCAACATAATGGCTGCATGTTAATAGCAGGCTGTGGTTGCCAATGGCAACAACACTGCTTCAGCATCAAAAAACTGGAAGCAGCGAAGTACCATATTGTGAGAGCAGACAGACAGATCCCAGTATGCTGGGTCTGCACCATAAATTTCCCAGCTGCAGCAGCTGAATAAACAACACCTTTTCTGTCAGATGCCATAAGCAGGTGGGAGGCAAGCAGATCACATGTAAAACTGAAGTGTCAGGGACTGAGCTCCTTCAACCTGAGAAGAGGGCTGAGGAGGGGCCGTCAAAACAGTCCACCTCAGAGTTAGCTACTGCAGCACGCTGACCACGGCACCTGAAATCCTTTGGGTGGTGTAAGAAAGAGGGTCGTTCCATTAATAATCACAAACAAACAAACAAACAAACAAATAAACAAAAACCTTGTCAAATCATCAGTTCTCTGAAGCTCATCTAATTTCAATCATTTCTCCTTTGCTAGGAAACCACAGCAACTTTGAACTCTGGTTTTGTTCTGCAGTGCAAGTGCGCAATGGGATTTAAACTGTTGAGATTGAATATTGTTTAATGAAGATGTAAGAAAAGATTTCAGTCCAGAGTATATTGTATTAAATGCTTAGCTTCGTTGTGTGATACACTGATCAAGTTTATTTATTTATTTTTTTAGCTATGTTCACAAGGAAATTATCTCAACTTGGGATGCGCCCATAAGAGTTGAGGGAGCTGCCTGATGTCATTGCAAGGCCACTCTCAATTATCTTTGAAAGGCCATGGTGATTGGGTGAGGTTCCTAAGGTCTGAAAGAAAGCAAATGTCACTCCTATTTTCGTGAAGGGCAAGAAGGAGGATCTGGGCAACTACAAGCCAGTCAGCCTCACCTAAGTCCTTGGGTAGGTGATAGAGCGAATAATCCTGGAAAACATTTCTAGACACACAAAGGACATGATGGTGATTGGAAACAGCCAACACGGGTTTACAAAGGGGAAATCATGACTGAGCAGCCTGATGAAATTACTAGCTCAGTGGATATGAGGAGAGCAGTGGATTATTTTTTTTTTCTTTTTATCTCTACTTTAGTAAGGTTTTTGACACTGTCTCACCTTCATAGATGGACTGATGAAGTATAGGCTAGATAAGGGGACAGGAAGGTGGACTGAAACTGGCTGAACTGCCAGGCTTAAAGGGTGGTGATCAGTAGCACAAAGTTCAGCTAGAAGCCTGTTACTAGTGGAGTACTCCAGGAGTCAATATTAGGTCCAATATTGTTTAACCTCTTCATTAATGACCTGGATTCTGGAACAGAGCACGCACCCTCAGCAAGTTTTCAGATGATACAAAACTAGGAGGAGTGGTTGATGCACCAGGTAGGTGGGCTGCCATTCGGAGGGACCTCAATGAGCTGGGGAAATAGGACAACAGGAATCTCATGGAATTCAGCAAAGGGAAATCCTAAGTCTGGCACCTGGGGAGAAATAACTTATGCAGCACTACAGGCTGGGAGCTTACTGGCTAGAAGGCAACTTTGCAGAAAATGACTTAGGTGTCCTGGTCGACAACAAGTTGATCATGGGCCAGCAATTCGCCCTTGCAGCTAAGAGGGTTGACAGCCTCCATGGTTTCATTACGAGAAGAGTTGCCAGCAGATGGAGAGAGGTGGTCCTTACTCCCTATTCAGCACTGGTGAGACACATCTGGAGTGCTGTGTCCAGTTCAGGGCACCTCAGTACAAAAGAGATAAGGACATATTGGAGCAAGTCCAGCAAAAGGCCACCTCAGTACAAAAGAGATAAGGACATATTGGAGCAAGTCCAGCAAAAGGCCAGGAAGATAAAAAAAAGATTGGAATTGGACTGAATTTTTAACTGTTGGATTTAACAACCGGATTTTTGGATTGGATTTTTTACTTATAAATTTCCAGGCTAGTGAACAACTTTTGTTTGTTTTTTTGAGATGAGGGAACATTTCAATATGGAAACTGTACTTTGGTAGAGAACACTGTAATACAATTAGGTGTGCTACAGTGAAATGCAAAACTTTGTCAGTTATTTGTTGGTTATGATCTTACTTTTCTTTTTGTTGTTTTATTGGTTTTAGTTTTTGTTTCATTGTTTGTTGGCTGAGTTAGCATTCATGATTTTTGCTTTCAGATGATAACCAATCTATAAATCAGATACACTATAGCAAATGCAATAATGTGTAACCTAAGTCTAAGAGGCCTTAAGATGCCCGTGAAAAGTTGCTGTCAATATGAATTTTAGAACATTTCTAAAAAACAGATGTTGAGATGTGGTATGTTGATGAATGAAATATGGATAGCTCGAAGGAAGGAAGGATAGATGAGAAGCTATTAAATAGGTATTGGGTGTTTATATACCTGCCTTTAGTTCTATTCTATTCACTATTTGGCCTATCTGAACTTCCTAGCCTATATCCTGGTACAGTGCCCTTTGTCTCCTCCCTTTTCTTTAACTAACTCATCCACCCATCAAACTATTGCTGGAATTTGTGAAAGTGTGATCTTTCAGGTAGAAACTAAGTCACCTGGAGTGAAGCACTGTATGACATTGTTGACTACACACACTGTATGACTACAACTAGAAGAGGAAATAAAATAGCTAATCTTTTTTATGCATTTACATTTGTCTCTCATACCATCCTTTCAAGTAGCAACAATGTAGGAATGAAAAATAAAAATTAATGTAAATTATAAACATGTATGCATATGTATCTATACATATATATATGCACACTTCTTTCTGGTTCATAACAATTTCATTCCTATAAAAATTCAAAATAAATCAAAGTAACCTAGTGTCGTGGTTTAACCCCAGCTAGCAACTAAGCACCACGCAGCCGATCACTCACTCCCCCCATGGTGGGATGGGGGAGAGAATCGGAAGAGCAAAAGAGAGAAAATTCATGGGTTGAGATAAGAACAGTTTAATAACTAAAGTAAAATAAAAATAGAACAGTAGTAACAGCAATAATAACAATAATAACAAAAACAAGTAACAATAGTACAATAGCAACACAGAGCAAATGACACACTGTAAAATTACTCACCACCCGCCAACCGATGCCCAGCACGTCCCCCAAGCAGCAATCGTTGCCACTCCCCGGGCAACTTCCCCCACTCATATACTGAGCATGACATCACGTAGTATGGAATAGCCCCTTGGCCAGTCTGGGTCAGCTGTCCTGGCTGTGCCCCCTCCCATCTTCTTGTGCATCTGGCAGAGCATGGGAAGCTGAAAAGTCCTTGACCAGGGTGAGCGCCACTTAACAATTACTTAGCACTACTTAGCAAGAACCAAAACATCAGTGTATCATCGACATTGTTCTCATCCTAAATCCAAAACACAGCCCCATACCAGCTACCAAGAAGAAAATTAACTCTATCCCAGCTGACACCAGGACACCTAGGTATAGAAGTCATTTAATTTGGAGAATAAAGCCAACCTAATTGTGCAATCCCCATCATTCTGGAGTCTAATTTTCCCATCAAAATCATGTTTCATCATGTAATGGATGGCACTAGTCACCAGACCCATTGTGACAATGTCCTCCAGACCAATGTATGTGAGTTGAACAGGCTGGTGAGAGTCAGTGTTGCAGAAGATCCAGTGGTTTAACTGGCTCCCTAAGGTGCGGTTAAAAGGGAAATGTTTCTAGGTCCAAGCCTGGGTAGGTCTGTTAGGCAGGGAAAGGTAAACAAAGGGTACTCAGGTGGCTTAAGACTGTTCCAGAGACCACAGTAAGGCTGTACGAAGATTATATTGATAGGATAGATATAGAATATACTTATAGATATATTATACTTTGTGTATGTTACCCCTGAAATTTTACATTCAAACACCATTACTTCTGTATCTTGTTGTGAAAGTTTCTACCTTGGTAAGAACATATAGCTTTTGAAACAAGCTTTCTGTTTCAAAGAATGGCAATTTTTTTCATAACTTGAAGGTACTGTACCTTTTCTTTTTTCTCTAAATATTACAAATGCACATATTAAAAAAAAAAAAAAAAAAAGGTAAATTAGCTGAAGTCATCCAAATTGGTAAATCTTTAGTATTTCTGGAAAAACGAATTTTTATGTATTGAACACCAAATCTGATGTCAGGTGTTTATTTTTGAAATTTACAAAGTGATTTCATAAACTATAGTCCCACTTTACTATACTTTATGAAAGACCAAACTTGAGACCAGACAGGTTTTTTCCATCTGGCATTCCAATATTATGAAAGTAAATTTGCCTGTCTGAATATGTCAGGATTAATGGAGATCATTATAGAATGACTCTGCTCTGTATTAATTTTACAAGTATCTAAAAGGTATCTAGGAAGCTCAACATGAGTGAATAGTGTGCTGCTGCGGCCAAGAAGGCCAACAGGATGCTGGGTTGCATCAAAAAGGGCATCACCAGCAGAGATAAAGAAATCATTATCCCACCCTACTCGGTGCTTGTCCATTTGGTCATTACAGGAAATGTCTGAATATTTCTAGGATTACATAAAATGACTGATTTTACTGCTCTGATCCTATTGTGAAACCTCTTGTACCCATGTTATGAAATGTGAAAAGATCTGGGGAAAAAATAGCATCACCAGCAACTTCTTGCTGAACTTAATTACTGTCCTTTGCAAGGGGATCTTGACAACAGTTATTCTGTTTCAAAGCACCTTCAAAAGAACAGTGGTGTCCTAATATAACCTCAGACAATAGCCAAAGATTAAGTCTTCAACTTTTTGAATATATGATTTTTCTAACTGTGCCTATCTTATTCCTTAATAAAACCAAAAATCAATGTAATATGGATGGATGCAGAGTATTAGTCTCATCTTTCCCTGGGTCATGGAATACCAAAACACTCTCAAAACTAGAGGCAATTGAAACATATCTGTAGGGTTACAAAGGATATGTTTCTAGTGGGCAGACAATAATACACTAGACTAACCCTTTTTTTTAAATCATTTTTCTTTATCTGATTATTGTGCATATGCATTTGATTTGGTATAAAATGATATTGTATATTGTTGTGGTTTAACCCCAGCCAGCAACTAAGCACCACACAGCCTCTCGCTCACTCCCTCCCCGGTGGGATGGGGGAGAGAATCGGAAGAGCAAAAGTGAGAAAATTCATGGGTTGAGATAAAGACAGTTTAATAGGTAAAGCAAAGGCCGTGCGCACAAGCAAAGCAAGGCAAGGAATTCATTCACTACTTCCCATCAGCAGGCAGGTGTTCAGCCATCCCCAGGAAAGCAGGGCTCCATCACGCGTAACAGTTACTGGGGAAGACAAACGCCATCACACGCAATGTCCCCCTCTTCCTTCTTCTTCCCCCGGCTTATATACTGAGCATGACGTCATATGGTATGGAATAGCCCTTTGGCCAGTCTGGGTCAGCTGTCCTAGCTATGCTCCCTCCCAGCTTCTTAGGCACCTGGCAGAGCACGAGAAGCTGAAAAGTCCTGGACTAGTGTAAACTCTGCTCAGCAAGAATCAAAACCTTGGTGTGTTATCAACATTATTCTCATCCTAAATCCAAAACACAGCACTCTACCAGCTACCGAGAAGAAAACTAACTCTATCCTAGCTGAAACCAGGACACATATCATTTATATAAAATGGTTTAAAATTATATTGTGCTATCTATCTATCTGTCTGTCTGTCTATCTATCTATCTATCATTGAAATTCAACCATACATTTTCCTACAGAACAAACACACCTGCTACAAATCTGGAAAAAAAAAAGCGCCTTGAAAAAAAACAACTTAACTTTTTCAGGAAATATCATAGAATCACTGCAATTAGTGAATTGAAACTATAACCTCAAAAGGGAGTCATAATGAATTTTGAAAAAATATTTAATCTTAACCCAATACTTTTATTTTTTTCTCGACATGAAAGAGCAACAAAATAAAGAGCATTTAGAGAGGTTGCCCTTAGCTGAATCTTTGCTTGAGTGTTTACTTGGAGTACTGTTACATTTGGGAAGCATATTTTTTTCAAGGAATTTTTTGAGGGATCTAGTAGTAAATTAGAAGAGGAAGGGATGGACTACTCAGTACAGTCTGTAAGTACTCTTTAGTGTTCATCTTTTAGACTGTACTCATTATATATCGAGTTTGTATGTATCATCTTGAAAAATCAGGTAGCATAAAGTAGGCACTCAAAAAGTGATTGTTGTAACATGAATCACTTTATACAGACAGACCATGAATCCATTTAGGCTCATAATTAGAAGAACACTTTTAACATTAAACTAGTAAGGCTCTGGAACTGCCTTCCAACTAGAGTTGGCTCAAAAGGCTGCTACCTGCCATAGTATAAAGTTAGGCATTCACTACTGTCCTAGTTTCAGCTGGGATAGAGTTAATTTTCGTCTTGGTAGCCGGTATGGGGCTGTGTTTTGGGTTTAGGATGAGAACAATGTCGATGATACACTGATGCTTTGGTTCTTGCTAAGTAGTGCTAAGCTGTCTCTAAATAGGTGCTAAGTAGCGCTCACACTGGTCAAGGACTCTTTCAGCTTCCCGTGCTCTCCCGGGTGCACAAGAAGCTGGGAGGGGGCACAGCCTGGGGGAGGGCTGACCCAGACTGGCCCAAGGGCTATTCCATACCATATGACGTCATGCTCAGGATATAAGCTGGGGGAAGAAGAAGGAGGGAGGGGGACATTGCGTGTGATGGCGTTTGTCTTCCCGAGTAACCATTACGCTTGATGGAGCCCTGCTTTCCTGGGGATGGCTGAACCCCTGTGTGCCGATGGGAAGTAGTGAATGAATTCCTTGCTTTGCTTTGTTTGTGTGCACGGTTTTTGCTTTGCCTATTTAACTGTTCTAATTTATTTTACTTCAATTATTAAACTGTTCTTATCTCAACCCACGAGTTTTCTCCCTTTAACCCTTCTGATTCTCTCCCCATCCCACTGATGGGGAGTGAGCGAGCGGCTGCACGGTGCTTAGTTGCTGGCTGGGGTTAAACCATGACAACTACGTACTTAGGAACATTTTTGACATATGACTTTATAGCATATAAATATCAGGCATGGCAATGTATCCTAATCTGATTCTCAGTTCAGCTTCATTCCTCATACATACCCTTTTAAATATCTAATAAATGATTAGTCTTTGTGTTGTGTTTACGTGTCAAGGTTTCGGTAGCAGGAGAGCTGCAAGGGTGGCTTCTGTGAGAAGATGCCAGAAGCTGCCACCATGTTGGACAGAGCCAATGCCAGCCAGCTCCAAGATGGAACCACGGCTGGCCAAAGCTGAGCCCATCAGCGATGGTGGTAGCGCCTCTAGGATAACATATTTAAGAAGGGGAAAAAAAAACTGCGCAACAGCAGCTGTGGGAGAGGAATGAGAATATGTGAGAGAAACAACTCTGCAGACACCAGGGTTGGTGAAGAAGGAGGGGGAGGAGGTGCGCCAGGCACCAGAGCAGAGATTCCCCTACAGCCTGTGGTGAAGACCATGGTGAGGCAGGCTGTCCCCCTGCAGCCCATGCAGGTCCATGGTAGAGCAGATATCCACCTGCAGCCTGTGGAGGACCCCATGCCAGAGCAGATGGATGTGCCCTGAAGGAAGCTGTGACCTCATGGAGAGGTCAGAACAAGCTCCTGTTCTATGGTTCAACATATAGAGCTAAATAAAAGAGGACCAGTGTGAGTTCAAGAACTCTCTCTCTGATCATTCAGTGTCTCACTGTAATTGTACTACTCACGTCAGGTTTTGGTGGCTCCAGAGAGTTCTGTCTAAAACAAATCCACCAAAGAGAATGTGATCTAAGCAAGGATGTGAATTGTTCTGCGCTGCTTGGTTTGGAAGCAAGATATTGTCCCTGCACCTCTTTTAGCAATGTAAGTATAGCCAGCAATTATTTACAGCAATGGTATGAACTAAGATACTCCTATACTATATATTATACTCCATTACTAAGAGGTATAAAGTTTCTTATCCTGTTGATTAAAAATTAAGATCTTGATATGATACCACACGATGCAATTTCTGTGTTCCTACTTTGTTATCAACAAATAAAAAATCAAAGCATTAGAGAGTTATGAAATGCCAAAATTAAGGTTGCTTCCATGAGTTGGAAATGTTGGAAGCTAGGCAAGATCTGAGGCAAAGAATTTCCAAATAGTAATTCTATTTCTAAGATTTTTAACACAGACTGATAGTTAAGACAGTGAATATTGGTTTGATATTCCTGCTTTTAAAGAAGAGTTTATGTATAATGTGAAATTATTCATTGATACAAACTTTTCATAAATGATTTTTAATTTCATAGTGAATTCCTGACTTCAAACTATAGCAAGTACTCACAAAAGGGTCTGTAGAGAAAAGAACTAAGAAAACAATGTACAGAACAACACAATTCTGTGCCTTTGGAGCAAAGCTGGAAAAAATTGTCCATCAAATGTTTAAGTCAATCTGAACCGAATTAAAAGTTTTTAGTTTTGTTTTCCTATCTGAATATACCCCAAAAATATTCCTTATAGGTTGAAGAAAGAAAAGATATAGAAATATATGAGTGCTTAACACTTGTGTCATGCCTACTTCTTCTCATTTTTTGTTTATGAGCCAACACCTGGTCTGAATACCAGGCAAGCTGAGTAGCTTGTCGATTGTTTTAGTATGTACTATCCTATTCGCTGTTACTCTGTCTTTTCCTTCTCTTCCTTCAATGAGAAGAGACAGAACAACTATTTTGTAAGCCATTTGATTCTCTGTTTGCAAGTGGAAAAGTATAGTTCATTGGGTATCCAGTCAGTTCCATTTAATGTCCTCAGGTCTCTGTTTGAGGACTTGAGCTGGATATTTAGTAATTGGACCTAAGTCTTGCTGCAGCCAGTCAAGACCTGGCAGAGATGTTATTCACATTACTGGACTCAGATGAACAGTTTTATCAACTTTCGGATCACTTTGTGGTCATGTTTCTCAAGTTTAGGTACAGTGTTTCTGCCTATTCACTCATATTTTATCACTTCAGAGTTGGCAAATTTGTTAAATTTTGTATCGCACCTGATACAGGATGCTCCAGTTACTTCAGATTTGTGGGTTGGAGTTTATCCAATTATCTGTATTTGAGTGAGCTCTTCTATCCATTTATCTCTATCTTAACAGCTAGAATTCTGTATACATGTCCTCATTTTTATTTTCCTTGTTTTGGTCTATTTATCATAATCCTTAGCAGAAAATGAAACAAATTATAGGTTCAGTTTTTGAGCCACAGTAAATCTGTATTTAATCTCATTCCAGTTTTCACAAGAGAGTGTATCCACTTCTGCTTTCCTTCCTGAATTTTTATTTTATGGCTGAAGAAATTTAGCTGTTTCTTTTAATTTTATTAGCAATGCTTAATACTGGAATTTTGGCCTTTCTCATTTCATTCCTCTACTTTTTGATCTGACTTCACCTTTGTGAAGTCTAGCTTTCTAATCAAGTGAGTATTTTCCGTCTTTGGCTACCTATTTGCCAATTTAACTTTCTAAAAGTCTTTGCATCTCTTGGATGATTCATTATAAATTTGGCAGAGATCGTAAATGCTATGAAATTCCCACAAATTTCAAGAAGGAGATAGCTACACAGAAGAGGAACAAAATTATTAATGTCCTCACATCAGGTAAGGACAAGGTAAGGACAAGGTAAGGCTGCAGTATAAACCCACAATTTATTTCAGTTCTAACTACCTACCAAGGAATACATATGGATAAGTGCTTTTAAGTCAAAACTACAAACCAAAGCTTCCTTACTTGTACTTCTAATTCTACAGTTCTCTTCTACTCTCCAACTTCGTGTTTGAAGTGTTTATTCAGAAAACTGATATGCAGCCTTGCCTTTTAAACACTTTCTTTGTCAGGGTTAAAAAATATCAGATAATTTTTGACACCTTTCAGTTAAAAACATTCCAAGCTTTTTCTATGAATCCTTTTATTGTTTTCAGTCTTGTTGGCATGACAAATTACTTCCTTTGGTTTCCAAGTGTGCCCTTTGTCAACTGGATATTTGTTTATTCCTCATTTTTAATTAAAACTGGTGAACCTTGATTACTGGCACCTTTTTGTTTTATGCACCACACTACGCCTTCACAACTTTGACAAACCAAGACTGAAATAATATAATTTCTCATTGGTTATGTGAGTATCTGGTGGAGAGACAGTGTAGCTATCACATCCAGGACATAAGCTGTTATATTTGGCTTCTTCCTTTTTTAATCATTTCTTCTCAGAATTTAATAACCATGCACACATCTCTACATAAGAGACCTGCACCTGAAATGACCATATGTTCCAACAATTTAATCTCTCCCTGAGCAACAAGGACAGTCAATGAAAAAATGGCCTATGTTTTGGGCCATATGCAACTGAATTGAGTCCTTGGTCAGTCAGTGATAGCTGTTCTGCTCTGCCTTGGAAGTCTACCTTCTCAAGTCTCTAGTGTATTACATTTCTTCGCTTCAACAAGCCCATCATGCAGAGTTTCCTCCTCAGTGGATTTGGCACTTATACCTTTCCAGAGGTGAATTTGCCTACTTGTCCAGTTATTCAGCATCTGGCTACCATTTTTAAGATATATTACTTTCACGTTTCCATCTGTTGTAAATCCTGATTTAGAATCCTGCCGACCACACCAGTTTGTCATGAATGGGTGATTTAGAACGCTTACGGAATTACCAACAAAGGTATCAGCAAAAGTGGTTTTAATATGATGTTGTAAAAGTGCGACTTAACAAAGTTCGATAGCAAGGTTCACTCTATTAATTACTGCATGGAAGAATCATACAAAGGAAAATTGAGTTACACTTGAATTAGAATGATTCACAGAGAGACTGGAGGTGCAAAGAATAAGGAAGACCAACCCATTTAGTCACGAGGTTCAGAGTAGACCCCCTTGCTTTCTAAACTCCTGACAGAAGCTTAGGTGTGGGTAGGTCCAATCTTAGTCTCAGACTTGGACAATGGTTTATGTCTAATGGAGTAAGGAAGACCCTCCTGTTAAGTCACAAGGCTCAGAGTAGACTCCCTTGCTTTCTAAACTCCTGATGGAGCTTAGGTGTGGCTGGATCCAATCCTAGTCTCAGACTAGGTCAACGGTTTATGTCTAAGGGATTGTATGTGCAAAATTTATATAATGTTTCATTAGCATCAATCAAAGCTACCAAGACAAAATGAAAGTTACCATACTACAAGGTTATGCACAATATCGGTCACTTATCAAAGATCTCTCATTGGTAGAAAGTCTCTCTGCCTCGAGGAGCAACTTTGAGAGGTGTTCCAGCTCAGTGGAAGATCACTGCCATGCAGCCACGCTGCCTAGCAGGGAGAGCTCAAAGAAGGCTCACTTAGGCTGCCATATTTATGGAATAAAGTGGTTGGTTTGTAGTCAAATTACATGAGACAGAAAGGGTATGCAAGAGATGCCTTGTACCCACAACTTTCTTTTTCCTTGATAAATGAGTCTTGGAAAAGTCACCTGCTATTCATGTGTCAATCGCATGATTGGTGTTACAAGCTCATATGCATCAATGTTCACTGTGTCAGTCTGCTTCTTTGTGGGTTTTCAGAGAACAGATTGAAACTAGAGGAGTTCACGGCCTGGCTACAGCTCAGGCCTTTACCTCTTCTGGAGTCAAACCACCGCCAGTCTGGTCAAGGGGTCGAGCGCATCTGTCGAACCATCTGAACTGTATCGTCACTTCCAGTTGTATTTGTAGTCATCCCATAAATTTCAAAAAGCAGCAATTCATATAAAACCAGATTCTTTCAAAAACACAGTTGAGAGTAGTATGCACTCAGAGGTTCTGCATCCTGTCTTCTGTTCTGTTTCTTCTGTTCTGTAGAAAAAATGACCCTGAAATCTTCTTCTAAAATTTTCCCTGTTCTCCTTCTGTGTCATTACCATTATAGTATGCTGGTTGCCTAGATTTTAAACCCTTTTTGTCCCCCCAACCAAATGAATAACAAAGGCATAGATGGCAAAGTCCTCCAAAATTACAAGTCCCAGAGAGACAGAGTTTTGCAAAGTTATGAGCAAATGAATGCACAATCTTAAGAAGATCTATGCAACTTTCTGCCTTTTACCCTTTTAAGGTAACTGTATATATCTTATTTTGCTTCATTTCATTTGCTTTGTAAATTGGAAAAAAAAAAACAAAACAAAAAACACTCCAGAAAGTGAGTTAGTTTACCCTTTTAAAAGACATAATTCTTAGACTTTTTCATCAAAAAAATAATATTTTTTAACTTAATGAAATGTATGAATGATATAATATATAAAGTACAGTGTGAATCCTACCTATATGTAAGCTATTTTACACACACAAGATATGCATATAAGAACTGTACATATGAAATATATTTGTGAATTCTATCACAAGAAGTGAGAGACTATTTAACATATTCTAGTCTGATCAAAAATAGATACTTTCAAAAATGGTGTTGTTTTTAGGCAAGAGTGTGTTAGAAGCTGATGAGTAAGCCAGTCATAAAATCATTTTTAAAGAGCTGTGATCATTAATACATTAGTAATAGGCTGGGGACAATAATATTATCATAAAGTGGAATTTATGATTCCTTTTAGAGAAGGTGTGACTGTTCAAAAAGTAATTGAGTGCTTAGCTGAACTTGTGTTGTACATCAGGGTTAGCTTTGATCTGAAAACATGAGTGTTTCCTAAAGGAAGATTTTGGAATTTGTCAAGAGAAAAAAAAAATCTAAAGACAGAATAGTAGAATTCAGAAATTATGTCCTGTAAATTTTAGTTTGTATGCCTCAGACTGCCTTTTCTCATATAATTTGAACTGCATCTCTGAACAAATATCACAGTGTCATCTCTTTGTGATGGGAACAATGTATCATGGTACATTTGTATATCTGTGCAAGATAAAAACCAGTTTGGTTGAGGATCCTAGTCTGTGGAAGAGACTGGTGGTATGATCTCAGCTATGTTTTTCCAAATAACAATATTTTCCCTTTTAGATGTTTGTTTCTTCTATGTAAACAGGAATTATCCTAGAGAATATAGGTGTTTTTAATAAAAATATTCTGTTGTAAATAATTCTTTCTAGCATCTAAAAATGAGTTGGGCAGAAATTTTTCAACTAGATCTGATATTACCTCAAGGACAGGGCTTATTACAGAAGAATCTAAAGAACAGTGTTTGTGAAATGACATTACAAAATAAATTGTATGCAAGAAATGCACTCATTTCCTGTAGACTTCAGATGTTTCTTAAAGTCTACAAATCTCTATTTTAGGTACTTAAGTGAAAAGGAATTCTGTAACATTTTTTTCAGAAGCTGCATAAGATTAGTAACCTGTATACCTGCCAGGGTAGGGTTTTATGAAAATATTAACAGTAAATTTGCCTATTTACAAATGCATATTAGATCTTGTGTTGTACATTATAACTAAAACTAGGCAGAATTATTTCCCCCATAAAAATCTCAAATTTGTGAGGAAACAAACAGCTCATATCTAAAATAATTTTGGTTCTGAAGTGCAATTGCTGTGCTTTGTAGAAATGATATTTCATAGAGATATATCTTCCTTTTTTTAAACAAACCAACCCCCAACAATATTATACCTGACAAAACAGCATATTGCTAATATGATTAAAAACAAACAAACAATCAAACAAACCCCACTCAGTACTTCAGTTTAACCTAAACATATCCTGACCCCACATAAGCTTATGGAAAGTGCCATAAGTGATAAGTGAGTTGTAAGTACAAAAATCAGGTTTGTTCTTTAGTTAGACTAGCAGAGCAGCATGGTATCAGGGCTGGACCTATGTGCACATGCAGTGCACTTCAGTCATTAATTCCCTACATGATCCAGCAACAACCCAGCCACTCATCTACACAGAAGACATAACGATCTTGAGATAACAGCTTTAGATAAAGGACTTGAAACAAGGTGTTTCACTGAATCTTCACAATTAAACATTTGACTATTACAGGGACCTTCTGGGTTGGAATTTTGGACAGTTCTGTTAATTCTTTGTTGCATATTTGTATGCTTGTATTTGTGAATTAACATCCTAGGCAAAGCATCCCAAAGGCTTACCTAGCTGATTGCTCTTGCAGAGTTGATCGAATTGTGCATAGATATAACTTTTGCAAGTGGTCAACAGAAACCACAGAAAAGGCCACTTAGGATGTCAGTAAGATATTAAAGGGATGTTTCATATGTAAACAAGATATAAAACCAACAGAACAGTATCAGTAAATGCTGCATGTGTTGGGATGGTCACCTGGAACCATGGCCAGTTTGATTATAGGAACTGAGTAAAACAGAGGTTTGGGAGACTTTCTCCCAATCCAGCTAAAGATACCACTGCAAGGACTCTTGCAACAGTGACTCTTAACTGCTACCAGCTAGTGAGTGACCACCTTGTTTAGGAGATTTGATTCCCTTCATGAGCATTATCCTATGCCAAAATCCTAACACATTAATGTTTTTTTTTTCTTCCCCTTTTCAACAAACATTCTGTCCTGAGTATCTGCACGATAACCTTAAACTTCAGGTTTGGAAACATTTTGCAATCTTCATGCTCATGGAAAAAAGTAGTTTGAGGACAAGCTTGTCTTTCAGAGTTATCACAATAAAACCATTGTTTAATATCAGGATGCTGGTTGTAATTCTTGTGTCCTTCAGATGCATTGTGTCAAGATCTGTGAGATTTTGTTGATATAAAGCAGCAGAAAAAACCATGGTGATATGTGTGAGGTTTGCTAGAAGCTGTCATTAGCTTTGATTACTTGTCTTTCAGTTTTTGTCCATCCTGACTATATGTGTCTTCATTTTATCACAGTTAATCTTTATTCATCTCCTCATTTCCACACTCATTCCTTAAACCTGTTTCTCAGAATCCCTGCTTCTTAACTTTAATACATGTAACCTCTCATTTTGCCTTCCTGTCATCTCTATCTTTGATCTTTTTTCTCTGCCAAAAGTTTGGCTCACACTTCTTACCCACACATGAAGACTTTGACACACACAAAACAAAAAGTTTCTGGCCCTCCTGTCTCTCCTGAATGGCTCCAGGTTCCCTCTTTATCTTCAGGGTTAAATAATTGATTATCCTTAGATGATTAATATGAATAGTAAAACATAAAAACTTTTTGTCCTGAGACTAGGATGACATTCAGCCTGAGTTACATGACTCAGGGCAATTACCCTGAGTTATGTGTGGCAGTTTATAGGCCAGACTACTTGGTTTGTTTTCACTTAATGAGAAGAGGAAGAAAGAGAGACAAAAGAAATGTTTTTTTTTACCCCCACAATTTTTAAAAATTCACAATTGTGAGAGGACATAAGCAAGTTTTTTGCCGTTTTTCCATTACTATTAATGTGGAGGAGGGACTTACTATTATCAAAACTTGATGATCATTTAGTTTTCAATGCAGTTAAATTCCAAGTTAGGACAGGCATAGTATTCCTAAAGGAAAGGTGAAGTGGTGATGGTGCTGCTGCTGCTGCTATACTTGGCACCTGTGAGCCTGCATCTGGAGAACTGTCCTCCGTACAAGAAAGGCATCAGCAGACTGGAATGAGTCCTATGGAGGGTGACCAGGATAGGTAAAGGGCTGGAGCAGGTGATGCACAAGGAAAGGCTGAGAGAACTAGGTTTGATTAGCGTAGAGACCAGAAAGCTAAGGGGAGAGGAAAGTTTAATTTCTGTCTTCAGCCTTCTGGAGGTGGCAATTTCAGAGAAGACAGAGAAAGACTCTTCCCAAAGGTGCATGTTGAAAGGACTAGATGCAACAATCACAAGTTGAAGCAAGGGCAACTCCAACCAAATATAAGAGAAAAAATATTTCCCCAATGAAAGTGATTAAACATGGAAACAAGCTGCCCAGAGAGGCTGTCCGATCTCTGAACTTAGAGATTTTTAAAACATGCTTTGACAAGGCCCTGAGCAATGTGACCTAACTATGAGGCTAGTTCTGCTTTGAGCAAGTGATTGGATTACATCACTTCTAAAGGTCGTTCCCAACCAAAATTATTCTATGATTCACTAGACAGAAATAATTCATACTGAAAATTACAAACTGCTTACCTAATTTATCCTTTCATCATGGAGCTAATTGACCAGTCAAGTACAGATGGTTTCAAAAAGCAGTATATGCGTCTCCAAAGAAAAGAAATTATTAATTTATACTTTGACAGACAAATTTATTTGATTAGTATATTGATGTTAAAGAAGTGGTGGGCTGAGAGGATGAGTGTGGAGGGGGAGAAGCAAATAAGTTTAAGGAGAGAAGATGGGTTATCCTGGAAAAAATGTAGAAGAATGTTAGCTCTAAATGTAATATGTAGCAACAAAAATAGCTCTCTTTTTAATGTAATATGAGGCACAGAATACAAAAAAAAGGAAAAAATTCTGGAAAAATATCTGGAAGGAAAGTGACTTCTGCAAGTTACCTGGCTGCTGGAAGTGAACTTTTCAGATTAAATTAATTACAGTATAAATAGATCAAGAACAGTTTTTTTTTTCTTTTCTGTTCTTTTTTCTTCTTCCTTTAGAAAAAAAAAAGAAAAAAAAATGTAACTGCTTTGTCAGTTTTGGATGCTGTAAATAAATATTTTTGTTTGCTTTTTGCCTCTTTGTCTCAAGGAAGACAAGATCTGAAATTTGAGGTCTTTGAGACACCTGAGACCTGAAAATCATGATGAAATTTATAAAGGGATTTTTATACACCAGATACTGTATGCACAGCCTTGGGCAGAAAAATTCCTCACCTGTGTACTATTATTCAGCTATCTGCTCCTTTACCAAATTAATTTCAAAGGAAATGACTGGAAATATGCATAGGCTCAAGCTGTAGTTTCTTTAAAGTTCAGATGAGTAATGCCAGGCTATGAAGCTTAAAATACCATTAACTGCTAAAAGCTATGGCAAAAATGAAGAATGTGGAAGTTACAGTATGTACTCAGAAGCGATGCTCATTTTAGACATGAGAGTTGATTTTGGCAGAGAAAAGATTGGTGTCAAAATTTAATTTGGAAACCACAAAAATTCTTATTATGTGTGTGGCATTTCCACGGGCTCTCAGAATATTTGCACCTTTATTTCCGTGTTGTTCTTCTAGTAGGAAATAATCTAATCTTCATATTTTCAATAGATTTATTTTAGCATTGTTGTCTTCTACATTCAATGATACATTTTGTTTGTTTTTTTTCCTTAAAGAGCACAATTTATAACTTCCGTGTTAGGTACAGTTTCAATACAAAAACAGGATAATTCATATAGATCACTCACCCACTCAGAATAAAATATGTAGTGATTTACCAAACAACATAGCATAGAGTTATCAATCTGCTTAACTATATTTTGTCTACTTGACTTCAAAGAGCTTCATATATATGTACATACATGCATTCAAGCACACAAACATGCACATATGAAAATGTTTGTATATATGTATTTGTAAATTTGCTTTAGTTTGCAGGTGTTTTTTGATGTATTTTTTTGTTTCATTTTTTATTTTCTGCTCTTTGTGGGAAAACAACATACTGCCAGTTGCTGCATGACCTGGGCCTTGTGTGAGATTCTTAGGTGTCAGCTGGAAATCTATACTGCTGAACTGACATTTGATGCTATATATCACAGGTCCTCTGTGAAGCCATAAACAAACAGCAGTGGGTGAGAACACGGGTTTCATACCTGCTTTATTGTTGATACTTGATAGAATTACTGTATTAAAAACATTAGTATTCGTTACACCATATGTTTTGCAATCATTAATAAATAACAGTTATAATGCCTACAGAGGAAAACTTAAAAATTTGAAAAGTTAGTGTTATTGTTTCAACTTAAACAAGACTGAAAATAACAAGATTGAAAATACCCAACTGAATTATTTTAAAATGTCAAGTCTGTGACTAATAGAACAAGCTATGAAGACAACTGTTATTTATTAATACATTGTAATACATTTAAAATAAATGTTGCAGTGATAAAATCGTGACAAATCTGTAAACCCATTACTAGTTAGAGAAGGCAATCTGTTAATGAAAATATAGAAAATGAAAAAATGTTAAGAATTCTTACTTTGCATATGACAAAAAGTTATATAGATAGACATAGATATAGATGATATAGATGATATAGAGGATATAGATGATATAGATATAGATGATAGAGATAGAGATAGAGATAGAGATAGAGATAGAGATAGAGATGATAGAGATAGAGATAAATGATATAGATGATATAGACATAGACATAGACATAGACATAGACATAGACATAGACATAGACATAGATATAGATATGGATGATATAGATATAGATATGGATGATATAGATATAGATATAGATAGATAGATATAGATATAGATATAGATATAGATATAGATATAGATATAGATGATATAGATATAGATACCTCACACGGAGATAATGAAATATTTCCTGTTCCAAAGGAATCATTAAAAAGCATCTTTGGATAAACAACATTAAGTCAGCAAACACCTAATAATTTTCACCTTCTCCTCAATTCAGTAGTGGGCTGAGGAAATTGTAAGGTATTAATTTTAATATTTGAATATGAGAGAAATTCTAACAGAATGTTAGTGCTGTTCCAGTGTTTCGAAAGAATAACTGGAATGATCAATAATAGTTAACTGGTTAGCATGACAAAAATTTTAAGAAAGTAATAGAAAAAAAGTAACCTGAGATGGTGTTCATATCTATATTTGTACCAGAAGTTAGAAAGAATGAATCTGACAACATGTTTTTATGGGAAAATGCAACTGCTCTAATTCAAATATTAAGATGTTTATGAGGAATTTGTCATGCTACTGTATGATAAAAATGTCATATACTGTATGATAAAATGCATTAATTCTATCTTATACATGGTGAGTAGATTTAAAGCTAGTTAAGTCCTAGATATGCCCTGGTTTAACTTCATATACTTCAATAAGGCCCTTTCAACAAAATCAAAGGGTGATTCAGCCAAACAAAGTCTTGAGTTAGTCTTAGAGGTTCCTTCCTCTCTTCTTCAGCCAGAGAGGAACCTGGATGATATAGCCTATATCTGTGTGAGCAATGTAGTCCAACGTGAGTGCATTTGTACAGTGAAAGCGTCAGGGCTGAGGATTTCCTGCCCACACTGTATATACTTTGGGGGAAAGGATGACTTTTTAAAATGTTTGATTTCCTCCATGGTTAGACAATTCTAGACAGAAAGCACTTTCAGTTGAGGAAAACAAGACACAGCAGAGACTAGTCGTTGGAAGCTAAAGACAGACAACTTCACAAGGGACAAAAGAAATTTTGTTAGCAATTAACAGTGAGAACAAATCAAAAATGGAAGTGATGATTCTCTGAACCTTGAATACTTCAAATAAAGACTGGAAACTTTGTGAGGTAAGAATTACACTTTGATACAGCGAAGTATGCGTTGTATCTAGGTAGAATGCAATCATCAATGTCATATACAGCAAACTATGCTGGATGGCAAACAATACTTCTTGACCTGGTGCTCCATGAAGACATGAAGAACAAGACCCCATTTTTTTAGGACCTGCAGAAAACAGTAATTTGAAAATCTAACAGAAATTTCAGTTGAGATTTATAACAAGAAGCACGGGTGGCAAAGTGGGGAAAAAAGTAAGGACAGTAAATCAGGATAAGCTTGTTTTGCATATGAAGTGGCTATAGCAGCTCACCACTTGCATTGTGATGCTAGATTGAAATTGTCTTTCTCAGACAATAAACTTTACATCTGTTACAGTAACAATAGTAAAAAAGATGCCACTGTTATAAAGATTTTCAAATACTGAAAATTATCCACTGAAAATAGATGAGTTAGTATGATTGTGTACTGCTTTGGTACTCCAGGGGAGGTTAGAAGAGTCAAAAATAATCTTTCCTGAAGAAAAGTATCATTCTTTGAAAGACAGCTTAATATTCTTTGAAAGACAGCTTAATATTCAGGGGTCTTGACACTCAACTAACTAAAAGAACTTATTATAAAAGATGAAGCTTGAAAATCCACTAATCCTTAATGAGTATTAATCTCTTAACTACTTTAAAATAGAGGTGGTTTATATTCATGGGGAAATCCTACATAAGAAATTATGTCCTGAGCATGTGCTGTTCAACATTAAAGTACCACTGGAATTAGTTTCAATTAAGAGAATTAATCTGAAATTGGTTAGTGAGCATTCTGACATAGCAGAAATTTGATTGTTAATATTCTAAATGGTTTTTATTGGTTTTTTATGTGCAAACATTGAAGATATATTATGTTTCCATTCTTATTTAATATGGATGGTTATTTTGATCAGAGTTGGGAAATTGTTTTTTCCCCAATGTTATGCTACCATGAAAAGAGACATGCTTTTTCTGTATTTGTAATATTACTGCAGATATTTCTTTATTTTTTTTCCACTGAGAAAGAAAAAAATCTTTAGTCTATTTTAGTATATCCCATTTCTATGCACATCAGAGGAATTATTGTTCAAGATTTACTTGAGAATCCACCTTGTTCCATCAAAATGACACAAAATCTTCTTCACCTGCATGTATTTATAAAAGTGCATGGCCAGTAGTAAAGCAAGGACAAATAAATAGCAGATGTCTAACTGTGCTCCAGGATCAATAAATTATGCAAATGGGCCATGCCACAGTTTAAACTCTGTAGTTTTTCTTGTAGAACAAGAAGCATCAAAGATAACGTCAGAGAGGTATCCTTGTGTGACTTTGAAGCTGTTAAATTTCCAATAATAGGATTCCTCATGGAAGCCTGAATAGGAAGAGGTACAGCATTTAACACTCAAATCTAAAAAACATAAGAATATAAATATGAATGTAAATTTAAATATTAATATAAATATAAACAAGTATATATAAGAAGTGAGTGTATATATATGTATGTGTGTGTATATATATGCCATTGATGTCACAATTATAGTTGATAGCATTAAGCCGTTATTATGTTTATAGTATGTGCTTATGATATTCCTGGTTAGCCCCTTAAAGTCTCATTGTCTTTAAGAAACTTTACCAAGTCTGCATATCTTTTTGTCTTTATTGCTGTGTTCCTGATTCAGTATTTTTAAATCCAATGGCAGGCTGGAAACAGATGGTTTTGAGATAATGAGCAGCTTTTGGGGGTATTTGGAGCACAGAAAGAAGAGGCTAAAGAGTAACAGATATTCTAGGAGTCTCGTACAATAGGACTCAATGTCCTATTTCTGGCAGCTTGTGCTTATGAAGTATACTAGAACAGCAAGACACATTGCTGTAGCTTAGTTGCACAGAGAGAAAGTTAGAAAAGAGATATATAAAGAAATAGGGCCAAATAGCCTGATGATTGTCCAGGTTCTTCCAAAATGGTGTGATGCTGTTTTGTAGGAGATTCCAGCCTTAATTCTCTGAAATGAAGATTTTGCTTTTTTTTCAAAGGCAAAGATTACCTATAAATCAGAGTAAATATTCTGGTCCTCTGTGTGTTCCTGTGTCTCAGTATCTAATAACCTAATGAGGACAAAAAAAATCCATGTTACTATTTATGCAATTAAACTCACTTGAGCTATGCACTTTCCTAGCAGTTTAAACCTTTATGTATGCTCCTAATATAGACTACTAATGATAACTACTCGAGCACCCCAGTAAGCCTATGACTTCCATTTAATATGATAACTGTCAAACATGACCTCCATGCATTTCAGTCAACACCTTGGGAACCACAACATTTGTATTGGTTTGTATTCTGTTTTTTCTGATTAATTTGATTGCCTTTAGCTGTTAAAACTAGATAATTTGATCTGGAAATGATGTGACACTTCCATTAAGATCTGAATGTTACTCACATACTATACTGTAAAACATAAAAAAATAGACCTGTCTTGCACAGGCTTGCAATACACAATGACAGTGGAGAAATGAAACAGGAAATAAACTTGCTGTAATGCAATGAGCATGTAATGAACATAAAACAGCAATGTTATAAAAGTGTTAATAACTGTTTATTAAATACAAATGTTTACGATTTCCATCAGACAAGTCTGTTTCATTTATCACAGTGTACTTTCATGACAATGAAGGCACAACGTTGAAGACAATTTATTTGACTTCATTATCTAAACTACTGTGCTTTAATGCCCATGCTGTTCTGGCTTTCCTAATGTATCCTTTCAAGGATACCATTATGCACCTGCTACTTTTCTGTATGCTTTTTTTTAATTTATTATTTGGTTTTCATAATTATAAGCCACTAGCAATATCCAAATCCTTTCTTAATTTGTCCCACACATATCCATCTCAACACTTACATTTATATGTCTTTGTAAGGACAAAATAGATCTGTTCTTTATAGATAACCACTGTTACCTTTATTATTATATTTATTTATGAAGCAACAATCACACAATGTATTTGGATTCAAAGAATGAAACATGAAGGTTCATATAAAGTTATAAAATAGCCACACAAAAAAAAAAATCATAATATTTCTGAGGATATAAGGACATAGATGCATCAAGGAAAAAGCAATCAACAAGAGGGTGTAAGAAAATGTAAAATAAAATAAGGAAGTTTTATTCTGTTTGTTCTAGGCCTTTCAGATTCTTTTATTCTAGTTTCTTTTCCAGCTACAACGTCATCCTATTGTTTCCTGATAAACACTGACATATCATTTACAGCAACTATTTGCATTACCTTAGAATGATTCTATTCAGCTCTTGTCAGGCTGAACCTAGATTACTGTGTCCAGTTCTGGTCCCCACAATTCAAGAAAGACACAGACAGACTGGAGAGTGTCCAAAGGAGAGACACAAAGATGATCAAAGGGCTGGAAAACTTACCCTATGAGGAAAGACTGAAGGAGTTAGGTCTTTTCTCCCTGGAGAAGAGAAGGCTTGGCGTGACCATATTACAGTATTCCAGTACTTAAACAGTGACTGCAAAGAGGATGGAGGCTCTCTCTTCACAGGGATCATATGGAGAAGACAAGGGGCAACAAGTGCAAGTTGCACTGAGAGAGGTTTCATCTTGACATAAGAAAGAAATTTTTTACTGTGAGAACAATCATTCACTGGAACAACCTCCCCATGGACATGGTAGAGTCCCCATCGTGGGAGGTTTTCAATATGCAATTGGACAAGGTACTAGACAATATCATCTGGGCTCCCCTTCCCACAAAAGGCTGGCCCAGATGATCTTTTGAGGTCCCTTCCAACCTGGGCTGTTCTATGATTCTATGAAATGAACAACACACTTCACCTTTTTTCACCTTTATGTGTAGTGACATTCACAAAATAAATGCTCATGCTTTATTTTATTTGTTGTTCCTTATTTTTTCCACAGGCACTTGTTCCCTACAGATCCAACAGGAATGGATAAAATAAAATGGATTTTCAACTTGACAAATTACGTATCATAGGAACACTTAGCCAGAACATTTTTCCTTTTCTTCTCTTACAAACTTTGGACTTCTTGATTAAAAAAATTATCACCAAAAATCTTTTGGGTGATGTTGTAACACATACTTCCGTGTTTTTTGTATAGTTTATAGGCATCATAGTGCTGCTGTTTCATGATTCTTTTGCCTCCAGTCACTGTGGTAGGCGTCAGCTATAGCCCACAATATGTACAGGCTTTTTCTTTTTCTCTTTTTCTTTTTCTTTTTTTCTTTTTCTTTTTATTTTCCTTTTTCTTTTTTTCTTTTTTCTTTTTCTTTTTCATTTTTCTTTTTCTTTTTTCTTTTTCTTTTTCTTTTCCTTTTTCTTTTTTCTTTTTCTTTTTCTTTTTCTTTTTTCTTTTTCTTTTTTCTTTTTTCTTTTTCTTTTTCTTTTTCTTTTTCTATTTTTCTTTTTCTTTTTCTTTTTTCTTTTTCTTTTTTCTTTTCCTTTCTTTTTTGTTTTTGTTTTTGAAAGGATACTCTTCAACTACAAGGAATCATACTACTTGGAGTTTTGACAAGTATCCATTAGATAGAATGGAAATGGAAACATGAGTATTTCAAGCAGACAGCAAAAAGCAACAGTTTATCTTTATGATACCTGTGTTCATCTGAAAGAATTAAATTATAACATACTTTTATTCTGGCCAAAAATTGTAATTTTCTAAAGAGGGCAGAAATCTCTTCTAATAAAACACAACTTATAGCTGATTGATAAGTACTTAAAAGAGAACATTTTATTGACGTTACTTATGGTCAGATCCTGTCATACTGGTGCTCTTCTTTAGAGAGAGACCAGTTAAATTGTATGTCACAAGTACACTTAACAATTAAGCATTTCAAATTAGGACTAGATTTTGTGCTTGTAGGCAGTGGTTTGTATATGATAATGGCACAGTTTTCTGATGTTTAATAGGATTACATGAAGTGCAATACTTCTCCAAACAACCCCCCCAAAGAGTACACAGGGTGGTTTTGTGTGTAGGGTAAGGGTAACTGTTGAGAGGGACTACAATGAACACAATATCAGAAAGGTTTGATCAGAGAGACAGGATGGGGGCGGGAAGGATGACTGAAGAAGGTTTCAGAGGAATGAGGTGTAGAGATCTGCACACAGAAAGAGGAATGACAAGAGTTTTCACACATGGAGAGTGAGGTTCAGACTTGCTTCTGGAAACAGTCCTATTAATCAGGGTAAGAAGAGTGGGAGGAAAAATACTGAAATAAGAGATAGCTTGGAGAATAAATACTGTAGAGCTGATGGTAAAAAAGAGAGAGAAAATAGTTCAAAAAATAAAGGATGAGGAGGAGAATGGGGTAGATACTGCAAGTAGACAAGGAATGAGGTGACCAAACTGGTGTGCAGTGGGCAATGCTAGAAGAAGGAAGAGAAAGCTTTTCTCCTAAATAGTTTATATGGCCAGTAGGAGAGTTGGCAGCATGGTGGCAAGCATCAATAGACAGAAACTGGACTTTGTTGTATTTTCAAGTAGAAAGAAGTATACTGGTACCTTCTGCTGTTTCTGTGCATTTACCCCAAGGAACACAGCCACCTAATCTAATCCCCACACTTTATTCAGAATCATATGATTTCCTTACTTTTAACTCAGAAATGTTCATTCATCAGAAAACTTTTCTGTTTACATGACTGATGTGTGGCTACATATTATACATGTATAAATTACACGTAAGCATTCAGGACCTGAGTAGTGGATCTGTCTCAACCAATGTAACAGGCCCAGAAGTTCTCCATATAAGCATTTTACAACTTTTAGTGTGCTAATAAAATGTAGAAGTGAACATTTCCAGTGCAAAGTGACTGGAATTGTTTTAAATGAGAACATATGTAAAACTTTTCTCAACTCACAAATTAATCTTTCAGTAAAACTCAAAGGCCTGAAATGTGTGATCATTTTTGCAGGGCTGATTATGGTTGTACACAGTTTTCATCGCGAGGAATTCATTTTCCTTCTAGGATTTTTTTTTTTTCATGTATGCTTACTCTACATTTCCTAGTACCATTCAGAAGTGAAAACAGTGAAAAAACACAGTATGCTCAAGAACTGCATTTGAATCTTGAGCCGAAATTCATGGCTCAAGCACATCTCTGGTTTAGACTGATTCTCACTCTCTGTAAGACAGAAACTCAGAATGAAACATTAGTCATCCTGGATGCTGATTGCATCATGTATCCTGTTCCCTATGAACTTAATTTGTGGAAACCAAGTCTCACAGACTTACCATAAGGCTGTCCTGACTTGGGAACAATGGCCAAAAAAAAGATACTTTTTCAGAGTGTGAGTTCTTCAGAGAAAAAGAAAGGGAAGAATTTTTGCAAATGGAATTGAGACAATGAAACCATGAACAAAAATCAGTTTGATCTTAAAAAGAATAAATCATGCCAGATAAACTCGGTCATTCTTGTGACTGGAATTACAAAACTAACATACAAAGGGAATACACCAGACATAATAAAGCTTTAATTTATGAAAATATTTTACATCATCTATCAAAATCTTCCCTGAAAAGTCAGTTCAAGTTGGTCTTGATAGAGCAGTCACTCTGGTGGCTCCTCTGTACTGTAGTAAATCTAAAGTATTGCCCGCACGTTCAGTTTAGATACAACACAGCAGAGAATTAGGCTGTAAGATCGGAGAACTAGTTCTGTTCTGAATGTGCTGTGAGCAGAGGTGGGACAAACCAGCAATCTTTCCTACATCTTTGGACTTTATGGATTTAATAAGATTGAGACACAGATAACCTCTTATTTTAGTATGAGAAATTATTGTTATGGTCATTGCATAGTAGTATTCTGCATCACAAAGACTTGTGAAAGACGTACGAGCAAGAGTATAGCCAACAGGTCAAGGGAAGTAACCATTCCCCTCCATTCAGCACTTGTGAGACCACATCTGGAGAAATGTGTCCAGTTTTGGGCTCCCTAGTGAAAAAAAAAGGCATTTGCAAGTCCAGTGGAGGGCAAGCAGGATGGTCAGGAATTAGGAGTCTGAGGGAACTTGCTCAGCCTTAAGACGAGAGATCTTAGAGCTATCTGTAACTACCTAGTGGGTAAGTCTAAAGAAGATGGAGCCAGACTCTTCTCAGAGGTGCAGGGTGGAAGGACAGGAGATAACAGACACATATTGCAACATGGGATATTCCGATCAGGTATAAAGAAAAATGTGTTCACCGTAACAGTGGTCAAACACTGGCACAGGTTGCCCAGAGAGGCTGAGAAATCTCCATCTTTGGAGATATTCAAAATTTGGTTGAACAAGACCCCCAGAAACTTGATCTAATTTTGAGGATGGATTTGCTTTGACCAGAGGGTCAGACCAGAAGACCTGCAATGGTCTCTACCAATGGAAGATTCTATGATCTTCCATTCAGGCAAGGTACATAAACAGTGGTGATTCTGTTGTACACCTCCACCATCAAATAAGGGTACTAGTTATCCCCGCTACTCTAATTCATCATTTCTATCCTTAAAATAGCTGATAACTATATTTAACTTTTTTAATCTTTTACTTCCATTGTTATCTCATTCTTTTTATTTTCTTGTTTATGGGAACAAACAAAATTTCTTCGTGTTTTAAATTTTCTTTAAAGGGCACAATCAGACACTTTTTTTTTTACAGTTCTCACTCTATAATTATTGACAATTGTGAGATAGTTTTCTTTGCTAGTCGATCCTTATTCACATTGATTCTAGATTATTTATTTATTACTCACATGCCCTTTTCCTGAGTTATTCATCAGTGTAAACCTGGAGCCTTTTCCTAAATTTCAGATAATTTTGAGCTTCCTCCACGTGGAAGTTCTTAGGTTTTCAAATGCAGCAAAATTTTCCTCTCTTTGGGGTAATGAACAATTGCACACGTTCAACTTGGTGTCCGTCAGGACCACCAGGGCCTTTTATGCAAATCTGCTTTCCAGCCAGGTGATCCCCAGCATGTACTGGTGCCTGGGGTTGTTCCTCCCCAGGTGCAGGACTTTGCACTTCCTGTTGAACTTCATGAGGTTCCTGCCAGCCACTTTCTCCAGCTTGTCAAGGTCCCTCTGGATGGCAGGATGACCCTCTGGCATATCAGCCACTCCTCCCAGTTTTGTGTCATCAGCAAACTTGTTGAGGGTGCACTCCACCCCATCATCCAGATCATTAATGGAGATGCTGAACAGGATTGCATCCAGTATTTCCCTCATATTTGTATGACAAAGACCACTCTAGTAGCCAAAGGAGATCTGGGGATCAATAGTAGGCTCCGTTCTTCTCTAATTTTGTTTTATGATTTTTTTCATTGTTTCCTCAAGTAGCTGAAAAACTATTTTAACTTTACCTTTTCATTTTTATTTTTATTTTTATTTTCATTTATGGAAATTACTAGCATGCAGCAATACTTAAATATCTTTCATTTTATTTCCATCTTTCATAACCAGTGTATATCTTTCACTTGCCTATTTCCAGTACTGCTGGATATCTTGTCATATTTCTGTTATCCATGTAAGTAGGACTTTGTTTCCCTAAAATGTAAATATCTGAGTTGTGTATCTGTAGTCTTATACAATTCCTTATATACAGCCCTTTCATTAACTATTTCACCTGCTTATTGAAAGCTGTTTAGAATCAGTACTGCTTGTGTGTTCGATAAAGTATTCTCTATGTATAGATACACACAGGAATGTATGCATATATAAATATATGCATAATTAGAAAATAGATATTCTGTTCCTCCGTTCCTGCCTTTGACCTTCATGTATTGATACATAAAATAAAAGTTAGAAATTTTCTGTTCCACTTTTTTTCATATTCTGATACAATCAGTCAGATAAGAAAGCATGCAATTGACAGCATGACAGTTTGTTGCTGGTATCACTGGGACATGATTTCACCTCCTTGTGAGTACCCAGCTAAGTTTACTTTAGTTTCCCACTTCCACACCTGAAAGATTTGTTATTAGAGAGGAAAATTTTTTATGAATCCATTCAGTCAGTTGAGGCAAGAATCTTACACAACAAAATATAAACACATTTTTAGGTCTTCTAAATTAATGTCTCATTTAATAATTCCCAGATATGAATATATTCACAGATGAAGAGTGGCTATCACACTTAGGGATGACAAACATAATTTTGTTCTCATCTTCTGTCCTTAAAGTTATCTAATTCTTCTAAATCTTCTGATGTTGATATTCCTTGCCCTCAGAATCACAAGTTTCTCTCCAGTGCTAATAAAAACAAACAAAAAACCCATGTAGGCATGTGTGGCATTCACCAAAACTACATCCTGGTATTTCGAGCCCAGTCAGCTCTGAATATGCCTATAGACACTTTGTAATTGATTCGCCACATCTAGAAACTGAACTTCAATGTGAAACCGGTGTCATAAAAAACCTCACTGCTTCAGATCAGGTAAACTTTTAAACTCGGCTCTGAATGGAAAAAAAAAAAAAAAAAAAAAAAAAAGCTTTATTTTTGAACTCAGCTTCCTCTATGAAGTCTGGATTCAATCCAATTTTAAGAATCTGTCAGCAAAGTCAGCAAGGTTTGTGCTGGAGGCTTCATTTCCACAGGCTATTCTGTCCTCAGATCAACACATAGAGATTTACTTGGATGTGGCCCCAAATAGATGTGACCACTGCTATTCCTCCTGCTCAGTAGCAAACTTGGGGAATCTGCTGCCTAGGATGGGGAGAAAAAGGAAAGAATAGACCTAAACCTGATGATTTTGTAATAGAGACTTTTGGCATTCTTTTGACCTACTCTCACTTCACTCTCCTTCATCCATGTCAAAAGAAAGGTGTTAAAAAAAAAGAGAGATCTTTGAAAACCAAGCAGGGGTCTCATCTTCAAGATAGCTTTGTAATAAGTACTATGTGATAGCTCCTCACTCGCTGTGTTACCTCCCACTGCTGAGCGGTTCCCAGCTCCTGGAGCTCTAGTCTGAGCACACAAGGAAGTTTACTGAAAGAGCTACAGTTACAGCCTGTGATGTGACATTGTAAGGCTCTCACTACTGCACCTACGAAAAAAAGCTATGGTACAGGATGCCTGTACCATAAATAATTTAGACATTGTTTTTGGTCACAGAAGGAAAGTAAAACAAAATGCTTTTTTGTTATTGCTGTTAACATAGTAAGCTTTAAGCTTAAACTGTAAGAATAATAAGAATAATAAGAATATAAGAATAAGTAAAAGAATAAGAATAAGAATAAGAATAAGAATAAGAATAAGAATAAGAATAAGAATAAGAATAAGAATAAGAATAAGAATAAGAATAAGAATTCATCTCAAATACTGTGTTCAGTTTTGGGCCCCTCACTATGAGAAAGACACTGGGGTGCTGGAGCATGTCCAAAGAAGGGTAACGAAGCTGGTGAAGGGTCTAGAGAACAAGTCTTACAAGGAGTGACTGAGGCAGCTGGGGTTGTTTAACCTGGTGTAAAGAAGGCTGAGGGGAGACCTTCTCGCTCTCTGCAACTACCTGAAAGAAGGTTGTAGTGAGGTGGGGGTCGGTCTCTTCTGCCAAGTAATAAGTGATGGGACAAGAGCAAATGGCCTCAAGTTGCAGCAAGGGAGGTTTAGGTTGGGTATTAGGAAAACTTTCTTCACCAAAAGGGCAGTCAGGCACTGGAACAGGCTGCCCAGGGAAGTGGTTGAGTCCCCATCCCTGGAGGTATTTAAAAGATGTGTAGATGTGGTGCTTAGGGACATGGTTTAGTGGTGGACTTGGCAGTGATAGGTTAACAGTTGGCCTTGATGATCTTAAAGGTCTTTTCCAACCTGAACGATTCTATGGTTCTATGGTTCTATGGTTCTATGATTCTATGAAATAGCAGAAAGTTTTATTTTACACTGGTTCAGCTTCCACACTCTGCATAGCTATTATTCCTCTTCTGAGTTGAAGTTCAATTGCTTTCTGCTTTAATTCTCTTCTGTAAACCAGACTTTCTTCATGGATTACCTGTGACATGATGTCAGTTCAGGGAGAAGGAAGGCTGCAACATGTGAGGGAGGATGCAATGCAACCAGCCCCAGAGGAAAATTGAGCCATGGTGGAGGGGCAGGAATCTTCTGGGGTACCAGAGCAGCTTGGGAATATATCATAGAATCATAGAATAGTTTGGGTTGGAAGGGACCACCAAAGGTCATCTCGTCTAACCCCCCTGCAATGACATGGGACATCTTCAACTAGATCAGGTTGCTCAGAGCCTCATCCAACCTGACCTTGAATGTTTCCAGGGATGGGGCATCTACCAGCCCTCTGTTCCAATGTTTCACCACCCTTATTGTAAAAAAATGTCTTCCTTATATCTAGTCTAAATCTACGTTCTTTTAGTTTAAAATCATTACCCCTTGTCCTATTGAACAGGCCCTGCTAAAAAGTTTGCCCCCATCTTTCTTATAAGCCCCCTTTAAGTCCTGAAAGGCCTCAACAGGGTGTCCCCACAGCCTTCTCTTCTCCAGGCTGAACAACCCCAGCTCTTTCAGCCTTTCCTCATAAGAGAGGTGCTCCAGCCCTCTGATAATTTTTGTGGCCCTCCTCTGGACCCATTCCAACAGGTCCATGTCCTTCCTGTGCTGAGGACCCCAGAGCTAGATGCAGTACTCCAGGTGGGATCTCACGAGAGTGGAGTAGAGGGGCAGAATCACCTTCCTCGACCTGCTGGCCACGCTTCTTTTGATGCAGCCCAGGCCAGTTCTGTTTAATATCTTCATCAGTGACATAGTGGGATCGAGTGCACATCAGCAAGTTTGCTGATGCCACCAAGCTAAGTGGTGCAGTTGACACGGCTGAGGGACGGGATGCCATCCAGCGGGACCTGACCAAGCTTGAGAAATGGGCCTATGTGAACCTCATGAGGTTCAACAAGGACAAGTGCAAGGTCCTGCACCTGGGTTGGGGCAATGCCCAGTATCGGTGCAGGCTGGGGGATGAAGGGATCGAGAGCAGCCCTGAGGAGAAGGACTTGGAGTCATGAACAGTACTGGTTCCAATACGGACCCCTGAGGGACACCACTTTTCACCAGTCTCCGTCTGGACACTGAACCATTGACCACTACCCTCTGGATGCGACCATTCAACCAATTCCTCATCCACCAAACAGTCCACCCATCAAATCCATATTTCTCCAATTTAGAGAGAAGGATGTTGTGGGGGACCGTGTCAAAGGCCTTACACAAGTCCAGATAGATGACATCCATAGCTCTTTCCTTGTCCACTGATGTAGTTACTCCATCATAGAAGGCCACTAGGTTGGTCAGGCAGGACTTGCCCTTGGTGAAGCCATGCTGGCTGTCTTGAATCACCTGCCTGTCCTCCATATGCCTTAGCATAGATTCCAGGAGGATCTGTTCCATGATCTTCCCAGGCACAGAGGTGAGGCTGACAGGTCGGTAGTTCCCAGGGTCCTCTTTTCTACCTTTTTTAAAAATACATGCAATGTTTCCCTTTTTCCAATCCCCAGGGACTTCATCTGACTGCCATGACTTTTCAAATACCATGGAGAGTGGCTTTGCAACTACATCATTCAATTCCCTCAGGACTCTGGGATGCATCTCGTCAGGTCCCGTAGACTTATGTATGTTCAAGTTCCTCAGGTGGTCACAAACCTGATCTCCTCTTACAGTGGGAGGGACTTTGCTCCCCCAGTCCCTGTCTTGCAGTTCATTCACTCGAGAGGTGTGGGAAGAGAGGTTGCCAGTGAAGACTGAGACAAAAATTTGTTGAGTACCTCAGCCTTCTCCTCATCCATTATTACTAGTTTGCCAGTCTTGCTCATCAGGGGGAGTACACTTTCTTTGACTTTCCTTTTCTGGCTGACATACCTGTAGAAGCTCCTATTATTCTTTGCATTCCTCACCAAGTTCAGCTCCATCCACTGAACTTCATATGTCAGCATTGAACTGAACAGGGAAAAATTCCTTCTCTTCCATGTGGTAAATCAAAATGCTTTGGTGTTGGGTGAAAGCAAAGATGACACCAAATTATTTTTTCCTTCTTCTTTTCTGAAGAAAAAGGAAATAATTTCAGCAACTTTCTAAGACAGCACTTCTTTTTCAGAAGCTGCATTTTCCACCAAATTAAAAAATAAAAAATAAACCAAGAAACAGCAGCATTAATGTGTAGGAATATATAGAGTTGCTTGATAATGTTAAAATAAAATGTGTTCAAGGACTGTATATAATATCTTACAGTAAAAAAAACTTAAATAGCTATATTTTCTGCCTTGTCTTCATGACAGAGAGCTGACTTAGCAGATATAAGACCTTGTTAGGTCTATAAAGTGCTACTAAAACAATGCATAGAAGTTTGGAGTGAAGTTCAAGCAAAACATAGTGCAAAGGCTCTTTGCTGTGGAGGTAATGGATTTTAATTTTTTGATGTTTGCAAGTCAAGACTAGATTTAGGGAAGGTAAGCATTAATAAATAAAATTACTAGGCCAATGGCAAAAGAGCTGTCTGAAGCTCCTTGCAATTTTCAAGGAGCCCCAACAAAATTAAAACCAGGTATCTTTAAATATTCTTTAGCTGATATTAGCTGAATATTCAGATGCTCTGAAATAAAAGAACTATTACTTACAAGATAAGTAATTTAAAAAGAGAGAACCAGTAGTCAGGAATCTTTAGTTCAAGGGGCCATAGCTTTTTCTTGGTCCCTTAAAGGATGAATGAATACCCCTCATTGTTTGGGATTTGTTTAGTATTATGAGGATAAGTTTGGATAATCAATTTGGACCAGCAAGCACTGTGATTCTGTGCTGAAACACTGGATGTGGTATCTCACTTAAAAGTTTAGTATTAGTGCCAGTATTTCTCATTTCTATGAAAGAAGATCCTCCTTTAATTGTCGCAGAACACACCTTTCATAAATGTTGCTTTTACTCTCTCTACTACAGAATTCATATCTGTGTTTGTATTTTTTAGAAATCTGCATTCTTACTTTAATTTAAAATGCAGGGAAAAAATATTTTCCTCCAAAGTTAAAGTACAGAAGAACTCACATAATTTGTCAATATTTTGTACAAAGAAAAATAATTTTTCTGTGGCTTTGAATCTTTTTGGTTGTTTTTGGCTGGACAACAAATGTCACATAAAAATCAAAGTATTTCCGGGGTGTCCTGGTTTCAGCTGGGATAGAGTTAATTTTCATCTTGGTAGCCGGTATGGGGCTGTGTTTTGGGTTTAGGATGAGAACAATGTCGATGATACACTGATGCTTTGGTTCTTGCTAAGTAGTGCTAAGCTGTCTCTAAATAGGTGCTAAGTGGCGCTCACCCTGGTCAAGGACTTTTCAGCTTCCCCTGCTCTGCCGGGTGCACAAGAAGCTGGGAGGGGGCACAGCCTGGGGGAGGGCTGACCCAGACTGGCCCAAGGGCTATTCCATACCATATGACGTCATGCTCAGGATATAAGCTGGGGGAAGAAGAAGGAAGGGGGGACATTGGGCGTGATGACGTTTGTCTTCCCGAGTAACCGTTACACGTGATGAAGCCCTGCTTTCCTGGGGATGGCTGAACACCTGCCTGCCGATGGGAAGCAGTGAATGAATTCCTTGTTTTGCTTTGTTTGCGTGCACAGTTTTTGCTTTGCCTATTTAACTGTTCTAATTTATTTTACTTCAATTATTAAACTGTTCTTATCTCAACCCACGAGTTTTCTCCCTTTTACCCTTCTGATTCTCTCCCCATCCCACTGATGGGGAGTGAGCGAGCGGCTGCATGGTGCTTAGTTGCTGGCTGGGGTTAAACCACGACATCGGGTTTGCACATAAGTTTTATGGCTGAGATCTTTTCTAGACTCTCTAATACCCAAGCAGCAATTGAATTCACCTGCTTTCAAACAGCACCTAATTTTAAGTTTTCATTACCTTGGTCTGAGATTTCCCAGCATGCATAAATTTAGGTATGTTCAGACTGCCTGTTCTGCACTTATCTCTCACCTAAAGCCAGACTTGGTCTAAATCTGAGAATCTGCTTGCCCAAATTCCATGTAAATGCCATGTAAAGGAGCAACCAAGGAAGGAGCTGAACTAGATAGAGAACATGTGCATCTATCCTCTGATGAAGCTTGACGGGGTGAGTCTGGAGTATATACTCCAAGATTTGCCCTCAGTTCCCTCTGTAATTAATGACCAGAAGCTTAAACTAAGCACCATGGAGTGCCTTCTGGGCCGTGCTTGTAGTAGAGGTGGTTTCTTAAATTTCAGCAAAGCACACTGGGTACTTCTGTTACAAGCACACACTTCCATCTTTGATTTTCAGAAGTCTTATTTTTATATATATCTGAATCTTTCTGTAGAAATTAAAGAAATAAAAATGTTAGCAAAGCTCCATAAAGAGTGCTCAACTAATAATAATTCTTGCATGTCTTCAAGTGGTTATGGAGCTTAATATATGTTATTAAGTTAAAACATTCTAGGAGAGTGAAAAGTAACACTGTTAGTAACACAGGTACAAATCTTGTCAAAAAATAAACAAAACTCTGTGATGTGTTTTATGCTGAATGTTGTGTATTACTTAGTTTTTTAGCACAGCACTTAAAGTGTTCTGGGAGCTTCCTACATACATAAAAGGGTGAAAAATAGTCTTTTCAGGATCTAGAATGTAATAAATACACAGAGCTAAAGAAGAAATCAGAAAAAATAAATAATTTGTGCAGAAATCAACCTGCTTCCCTCTAGTTACCATGGCAGAAACATATTTATTGAGTACTTGAATAGCCACAAAAAATGTGGCAGAGGGAAGAAGGCAACCAAAATGTGCATTTAGGTAAATGAAACAGGGGTAATCACTCATCACGTTTATATTTTTTCCTGCAAATTGATTCATATCAAAGAATAGTTATGTCTATGATCAAGTCTGGTTCCCCAGATAAGAAACTTGTGCAGTAAGTTCTCTCCCACTGTGCCTCCTTTCTGCTTATACCACAGCATACCTTTACGAAAGCTATTTGCCAGGTTTAGTGTGACTCTACTAGGCACCTGGCTTAGCTAAGGATGCATCTATAATTCAAATGTATGGTGCTAGGAGGCAAACTAGCTATCTTAAAGTAAGTCCTGCTTACTCGTCTAATTCTCCTACACTCTTGCTCCTAAACTCTCTCAAGAAAGACCGGTGCCTCTGAATTCTCTCATGACGGTCAGTCAGTCTGTCTTAATTAGATTCCTAAGTTCATCATGCTGGATATGAACTGAAGTCTTCATCTGTATCATGCAGAAAACAGAATATGGCATACAGAAATACCAGATTTTTTAAGAGAATGAACTACTATTACCTTATACAGTAGCCCGAAGTTCAAACAGGACACTTCAGTGACAATTCTTACAGTTTTTGTGGTTTTTTGTTTTCCATGAGCCCCAAAGGGTTAATTCAACAAAGTATATTTGTATGCAGTTGAATAACATAACCGTGCTCATACAGTACAAAATTATTATGTGACAAGAAGTCAGCCCTGTGCCTGCCAAAAAAGAAATGCGGAAGGATGCAATTTTTGAACTCTCTATTCAACACACAATGCAGTAGTTTACACCTCTTAATGGTCCATAAGGGTAATGATAGCACAGGCTAGACTTTTAAAAGCTATTAATCAGCTCCCATTGATTTCAGTGGGAGTTGGACATTTAAATACCTCTAAAACTTTTGTCCAATATATTTGCATATTTTTTTTTAATTACAAGATTGATTGCATAACTTGTTAAAAAAAAAAAGAAAATAAAAGAAGGAAAGAACAAGAGGAATGAAGATTTTGACCCTACTTCAGTAAGTTTCTAAGTATTTTCATGTCTAAACATGTAAACAATCACATGCTGTTGTTAGGACTCTGGGTGAAACATAAAGTAACATGCATTTAACACCTTGCTATATCAGGATTTCTTTTCTACTCCTACACAGGAAAATAGGTCAGTTCTGAATATATTTGCTAATGCTATGGTTTATCTATATACTAATATTTTCACAAGTATATATTCTAATATATTATCAGAACATTTGTCCTTTTGCATTATGAAAACCAGTCAATGAGGGCTTCATTGGTAAATGTAAGCTTTTTTTAGGCCAAAAGGAGATTTTTAAGGATGAAGGCTTTGTGGTGCCCTAATAAGTTTATAAAATTTAAAGATATTTTCAGTTGGGTGTCTTTTCCATGTTAGAATTTGGAAATCTGAGACAGTGAATGGAAAATGACAAGAAACAGTTCTTAAGCCTGTCATGTTCCAGTGGGTTTGAATTTTTAGTGTCTCTGTTCTCGGTGCCTTACCTCAGGAGGAAGAGGATGGGAGAGCCAGAAAATCAGAATAATAATGGGGAAATTTTATCTGTGTAGTTACAGTAAGACTAAATGCAGTTTAATAATCTCTGTACTATTACCTTCACACATTTTTTGCCATCCTTAGTGGAAGTTTCCATCCTATTCTGAACCTAAAACTCTAGCCTTTCAGTTCTTGGCATAACAGCAAAGGCAAAGAGGGATGATATAGCTGAAGAATATGATCATTAACATCCACATGATTCCATCTTATCTTGTTTTTGCTTAAGCTAACAGCAAGGCGCTTAGTATATCACTAAACTACTGATATATGAGAATTTGCCAGAAAACTCCATAAAAAAAGATCATCTCTAAGAAATTTTATAACTAACAGTAAAGGGTACCTCAATGTCTATTTCAAAGCTGATTTGATGAATACAGAAAAGGTCAAACTAAAAATAACTAGACTGAATCAGTTATAAATGTAGTAACATATGCCTCATTTAATAATGAACTCTAAATTTGCTCTGCAGTTTAAGTGGTATCATGAATGCTAATTCTGACAGTAAAGGGTTATGAACTACCTGTCTGCTCAAGTCTGACACAAGGTCAGGCAGTTATAGAACTAATGAAAACCCTGATGTACCAAAAGGTGGATGATTGACATCAGTGTGCTAGCTGAAGAAAGTGTTGAGGAACTCTGGTGCATTCAAAATGACAGTGTCCTGAAACATAATTTAGAACACTCCATTTGTTTAGCCCAAGTGTTGCAATAAGCCTAAGTGCTTATTGCCTACATCAACAGTGCCAGAATTCAGGGCACAGTGTATTAAACTTTTACATGCCAGTCACCAGGGAATTTTTTCTGGTCTGGTTTGTGATGATCAACCTAAGGCCATTATACTCTGAATATGTGATTATGCTTAGAAATACATTTTTCTATATATTTCAGAGCATCCTGAAAGGATGAAAAGGAATTATTGTTAAATCTTTGTAAGGAAAAGAAAGCATAAAGCTGTAAAACACTCAGCTAATACCTTTTAAATTGTTTGAAAAACCTGTGCTCTTCCATATGCTAGGAAAACCTTTGTTCCTTTTACCTCCTCCCGTGAACTTTTCTTCCAGACCTTTGCATATCATATGATTAATTTTCATCCATTTATTTCCTTTTTAGACCAATCTGCAATGCTATGACTATTTTTATTTAATTCCCAGCTTTCTGTAAGGAATGAGATGTTTTTAGAACATTGAGATACTGGACAACAAAGCATGTTCATCTAATCACTTATGATGGGCATCAGAATGGATAGTGTTGGAAAACAATTAAACAGATCATTCAGAAATCTCGAAAATATGTAATAGGTAAAACAAACACCTTGGTGCTTTTCTGAGACAATTCATTCACTGATGTAGGAATTCAGCCACCCAGAAAATTATTAAAGGATGGATATGAGCTACAAAATTGAGACATTCATCTAGATTATCAAGATTTCATGATTTAGAGAAATTCTGATCTGAGCAACTTTCAAGTGTAGAGCAGCTCAGAAAATTTCAGTTCAGTTCAGGTAGGATTCTAATTTTAAGAGATGTTAAAAGCTGTGGTAGATAGTTCAAAGGAAAATTTTTCTGGTCCAGTAACAAAAAAAGTGTTGAATAGGCAAGAGATGAGATCCTTTGGTACACAGTAGTAAAAGTGTTAAACAGAGAAAGAAAGAGGTTTGAGTCCCATATGATCCTTCCCAGCTACAGGCTTTTTGTAGTCTTTAAGCCTGGGCAAACATCTGTAAACATGTGTAAGCATCACATCAGTAACCTCAGAAACAGTGTCTTTGTGTCAGCTTCTTTTTTCATTTGGTTACAGAACATCTATCAGCTGTCATTTCAACAACTCCCTTCATCAAGTCTTCAATGACTAGACATTAATACTACTATATGTAAACTGCATGATTACCAGGGACGCATTCTTGTAAAACCATTTCAGTAGTTACAACATATCCCAGGATGCTTTCTATAGTAGGTCTAATTTCTGACTTTCACTCTAGTGATAATCATTATTTTAGCTAAATTTCCCAAGCAGTCATTATCAACTATTGGGACTTCTAATCTTTTGATTCAAATGGATACTTCACTAAAATAGCTTTTTGGGGGGAGGTGGCTAGGAACATACACATACATACATATTCATACTCCCATACTGTATTCATATATACATACAAGAGACACATGATCAACTATATTTTCCAGATATTTGTCTTATATAGCAAGAATAATTTTTACACTCTCTGAGACACCTACTATGCTAACCACACACTGACACTTGAACAGAGGATCACTAATCCTAAAGGAACTGATTGTTACAGCTTGACCAAACCAGGAAGAGCAAGATGATATTGCTCTTCTAGTCACAGAGTAGCTGGCTGGAGACATGACTGAAATCTAAAAAAACATCTATTATCTCCATATTTTGTCTCTCATCCCTCCTTACATCATCCTTCTTCCAGGTATCTCAACTTGTAGAATTTCTATAAAATTTACTCTTTGTAAACGCATACTTTCTTCAAAGCTGTAAAGTTACTGTTTGACAAAGCAGTCCTTTTTTGATTCTCCCCAGTTCATCCTCTGTTCTGTTCATTAGTGTAATGGCAGCATTTACCGATTATTTTTCAGCTGTTTTCTTTTATACGGATTTTTTTAATAAGGATTGTTGTTCTTATGTTTGCTTGTGTAACATGGTGTAAAGTGGATCTGAGATCTAATTCAGTTGAAACACTGATAGAAAGAGCAAGAGTACAATCTGCTGGTCAGTAGAAACTGTAATTCCCTCAGCTTTTGAGATGCTGCATGTAAAATAATGAGTCTAGTTTTGAATCCCCCAGTTCAGCAAGTTATCAACATCTAAATGGGATGAGTCACCAAAATAGGTGGCTAGAGCATAGGATATACATGGAAAGGCTGAGGGAATTGGGTTTGTATAGACTCAGAAAGAAAGCCTATGAAGGGATGTGATTACAGTCTTCCTCTTCTACCTAATGGGGGTTAAAAAGAAGATGGAGCCAGGTTCTTCTCAGAGGGTCACAGAGAAAGAAGAGGAGGCAATGACCACCAGTCACAGCAAAGGAAATTCCAGCTACATACAGGCACTATCTTTGGCACAAAGAATGGTTAATTCTGGAACAAGTTGCTTGAGCAAAGGCTGGACAGAGCCTAAAGTAACCTGATCTCAGTTCAAAGCTGACACTTGAGCAGGGGGTTGGACTAAATAAACTCCAGAGGTTCCTCATAGCCTAATTAATTCTAGAAAGCCTAATGCTAATTGTGATGGAACTATTTGTCTATAATTCTGGATAAACCATCTATGTGACCTTTTAAATGAGCTAAAGATATAACTGGAGTTTAAGAAATGAAACCAAAAGAAAGTAACAAAAAGTAAGAAAGAAAATAAATAACGTGTTGCTTGTATTTGTACTGTGCCTCTCTGCGGCCTGTCAGTTACAATGTAATGTGTACACTCTTCTGTGGTTTTCAGACATGAATTTGCTGCTGCTTATGTCACCATAGTAAATCTATAACGGCAACAGTTTTTGACTGTTAAATCAAATAAGGAAAATGCATTTTCACATGATGGAGAGACACAAGGCTCATGTTGGTCACATGCAGTCACAGTGACTGAACCAGAAAAACAACATTCATTACCCTTTTAGCACGTGCAAGAATCAAGATTTGTACGAAGCTGCTGAACATAGCATATTCTCACAGTGATTCAAGGCAAAGTCATTTAGCGCAGATGTTTCTGTAATTGTGACGCACTAAGAAAATTCAGTGTTCAGTGGTCCTTGAACACACATTTCCCATCTATACAGTGAACATTGAGTAATTAATATAAAAAAATGGAAGGATCCTAGTCTGGATAAAGTATAGCTGCTTGAAGGTTATAGGGTGCAGGGAAGAGGATGATGAGATTTTTTTGGTTTATTTTTATGCTTATATGACTTGTTCTCCTCTAGCTTTGTTCTAGGGTTTTGGAGTTTGTTTTTGTTTGCTTGCTAGCTTGATTGATTGATTTTTAGGATAGGGATTATTTAGCACATGCTACTTCATTTTGGACTGAAAGAATGGAAAGAGCTGTGATCAGCCATATTGGAGTTCTGTTTCATTCTGTCATTTAGTAAGATGAAGAACGCCTCAGATATGTTCCAAAAAAAGCAGGGATTGCTTACCAGTCCATTAGATATTTGTAGCAATTTGAATGTCAGAGTTTGCTTTCCATTAAAATCTGATAATTTGGCTAATTTTCCTTTGTAATCACAACCACTGGATTGTGAGAGAACAAGGAATACATGGAATATTCTTGGAAGGGGAGGAGGAAGAGAAGAGAGACTGTAGGAGACCACATAAAACCTGCAATCCAGAGAGGAACTTAATATGGGGATGAATTATATAGAATAGAAATATGTGCATAGAGAAAAGGCAACATGAGGGAAACCTGGACATCAAATGAGATTACGAGACAAAATACTCAATTTAGAGCAAAGAGGCTGGTACAGAAGCCAGTGGTGGAACTTGTTGGAATATGCTACAAGCTACAATGAATTAAAACAAGAAAATACAAGCCAACGTATGACCAAGTACTAGAAGAAGGAAGGTTATGTACAGAATGTCTATATTAATTCAGTTCACAAACCCATCTCAGCATTATGTCCTGGTCTCCTTGTTCTGGCTATGCCTCCAGAAACAATAGCAAGATCCCCTACAATTAGAATTAGCACTGGTCTTACTCTCTGCAGAACTAGAAGTAGCTCTGTGTCATCATATCATAGAATCATAAAATCATAGAATCATTTAAGTTAAAAAAGACCTTTAAGATCATCATGTCCAACCATTAACTTAGCACTGCCAAGTCCACCACTAAACCATGTCCCTAAGCACCACGTCTACACGTCTTTTAAATACCTCCAGGGATGGGGACGCAACCACTTCCCTGGGCAGCCTGTTCCAGTGCCTGATTGCCCTTTTGGTGAAGAAAGTTTTCCTAATACCCAACCTAAACCTCCCTTGCTGCAACTTGAGGCCATTTGCTCTTGTCCCATCACTTATTACTTGGCAGAAGAGACCGACCCCCACCTCACTACAACCTTCTTTCAGGTAGTTGCAGAGAGCGAGAAGGTCTCCCCTCAGCCTTCTTTACACCAGGTTAAACAACCCCAGCTGCCTCAGTCACTCCTTGTAAGACTTGTTCTCTAGATCCTTCACCAGCTTCGTTGCCCTTCTTTGGACACGCTCCAGCACCTCAATGTCCTTCTTGTAGTGAGGGGCCCAAAACTGAACACAGTATTCAAGGTGCGGCCTCACCAGTGCCAAGTACAGGGGGACAATCACTTCCCTGGTCCTGCTGGCCACACTACTCCTGATACAAGCCAGGATGCCACTGGCCTTCTTGGCCACCTGGGCATACTGCTGGCTCATATTCAGCTGGCTGTCGACCAGCGCCCCCACGTCCTTTTCCACCGGGCATCTTTCCAGCCACTCTTCCCCAAGCCTGTAGTGTTGTATGGGGTTGTTGTGACCCAAGTGCAGGATCCGGCATTAGCCTTGTTGAACCTCATACGGTTGGCCTCGGCCCATCGATCCAGCCTGTCCAGATCCCTCTATGGAGCCTTCCTACCCTCCAGCAGATCGACACTCCCACCCAACTTGGTGTTGTCTGCAAAATTACTGAGGGTGCACTTGATCCCCTCATCCAGATCACTGATAAAAATATTAAACAGCACTGGCCCCAGTACTAAGCCCTGGGGAACACCACTTGTGACCACTCACCAAATGGATTTAATTCCACTCGCCACCACTCTTTGGGCTCAGCCATCCAGACAGTTTTTTATCCAGCGAAGAGCACGCCCGTCCAAGCTATGAGCAGCCAGTTTCTTCAGGAGAATGCTGCGGGAAACCATGTCAAAGGCTTTACTAACGTCTAGGTAGACAACATCTACAGCCTCCCCCTCATCCACTAAGCGGGTCACCTTGTCATAGAAGGAGATCAGGTTAGACAAGCAGGACCTGCCTTTCATAAACTCATGCTGACTGGGCCTAATCTCCTTGTTGCCCTGTATGTGCCACATGATGCCACTCAGGATGGTCTGCTCCATAACCTTCCCTGGCACCGAGGTCAGACTGACAGGCCTGTAGTTCCCCGGATCCTCCTTCCGGCCCTTCTTGTAGAGAGGCTTTTGCTAACCTCCAGTCCACTGGGACCTCCCCGGTTAGCCAGGACTGCTGATAAATGATGGAAAGTGGCTTGGTGAGTACTTCCGCCAGCTCCCTCGGTACCCTTGGGTGGATCCCATCCGGCCCCATAGACCTGTGTGTGTCTAAGTGGTGTAGCAGGTCACTAACTATTTCCCCTTGCATTATGGAGGCTTCATTCTGCTCCTCAGGCCTGTCTTCCAGCTCAGGGGGCTGGGTATCGCAAGAACAACTGGTCTTACTATTAAGGAGTGAGGCAAAGAAGGCATTAAGTGCCTCAGCCTTTTCCTCGTCCTTTGTCACTATGTTTCCCCCCGCATCCAAGAAAGGCTGGAGATTCTCCTTAGCTCTCCTTTTGTTGCTAATGGATTTATAGAAACAGTTTTTTATTGTCTTTTATGGCAGTAGCCAGATTAAGTTTTAGTTGGGCTTTGGCCCTTCTAATCTTCTCCCTGCATAAGCTCACGACATCTTTGTAGTCCTCCTGAGTGGCCTGCCCCTTCTTCCAAAGGTCGTAAACTCTCCTTTTTTTCCTGAGGTCCAGCCAAAGCTCTCTGTTCAGCCAGGCTGGTCTTCTTCCCCGCCAGCTCGTCTTTTGGCACATGGGGACGGCCTGCCCCTGCGCCTTTAAGATTTCTCTTCTTGAAGAATGTCCAGCCTTCCTGGACTCCTTTGCCCTTCAGGATTGCCTCCCAAGGGACTCCGTCAATCAGGCTCCTAAACAGGCCAAAGTCTGCCCTCCAGAAGTCCAAGGTAGCAGTTCTGCTGACCTCCCTTCTTACTTCTTCAAGAATCAAAAACTCTGTCATTTTGTGATCACCATGCCCCAGATGGCCTCCAACCATCACATCACCCACCAGGCCTTCTCTCTTCACAAACAACAGGTCCAGCAGGGTGCCTTCCCTACTTGACTCACTCACCAGCTGCGTCAGGAAGTTGTATCTTCCACGCACTCGAGGAACCTCCTAGACTGTTTCCTCTCCGCTGTATTATATTTGCAGCAGACATCTGGTAAGTTGAAGTCCCCCACGAGAACAAGGGCTAGCTATCATGAGACTTCTCCCAGCTGCTTATAGAATATTTCATCTGCCTCTTCATCCTGGTTGGGTGGTCCATAGCAGACTCCCACCATGATAGCTGCCGTGTTGGCCTTCCCCCTGATTCTTACCCATAAACACTCAACCCTACTGTCACCATCATTAAGTTCTAGACAATCAAAGCACTCCCTAACGTACAAGGCTACCCCACCACCTCTCCTGCCTTGCCTGTCTCTTCCAAAGAGTTTATAGCCGTCCATTGCAGCACTCCAGTCATGCGAGTCATCCCACCTTGTTCACATGATGGCAACTATATCATCGTTTTCCTGCTGCACAATGGCTTCCAGCTCCTCCTGTTTGTTGCCCATGCTGTGGGCATTGGCGTAGATACACTTCAGTTGGGCTCTTGATCCCGCCACCTTTCTGGGGGGAGAAGCCCTAATTCCTACGTGACCATTCTCAGGTGCTTCCGTGGTTTCTAACACATCCATAACCCTTGCATCTTAGCTGCCGCATGGATCTCCATCCCCTGCCTCCACTGAGATGGCAGTCCAAAGGACGTTGCTAGCACACTGTCCCTCAAACATTGGCATGCCACCCCCAGGCTTGTCTCTAGTGAGCCTGGGTTTATCCCTTTCCCCCTTCCAATCTAGTTTAAAGCTCTTTCAGTGAGCCCTGCTAACTCCTGTGCAAAGATCCTTTTCCCGCTTTAGACAGGTGTACCCCATCTGTCACCAGCAGGCCTGGTGTTGTGTAGACCGACCCATGATCAAAATACCCAAAATTCTGCTGGTGACACCAGGCTCAGAGACGTGTATTGGTCTGCTGGCTCCTCCTGTTTCTTCCCTCATTGTTCCCTGCTGCGGGAAGGATAATGGAGAACACTACTTGTGCTCCTGATCCCTTAACCAGTCATCCCAAGGCCCTGAAGGCTCTCCTGATTGCCCTCAGACTTCTTGTTGCAACTCCATTGCTGTCTACCTGAAAAATCAATAATGGAGGCCTGTACCAGGGTAGGAGGTTTTCTCTTCACATCTTTAACCCAGACCTCAGGGAGGCAGCAGACTTCCAGTCTCTTGCCTTTAAAAATCACTTTGTCCTATTATTTTTCCCTTTCCTTATCTGCCAAAAAGTATTTTCCTGAGGATGTGCCACAGTCTTCAGTCATATACATAGCTGTCGTTGAAAAGGACCACACAAAAGAGAGCTCCTAAAGCTTCCTATTCTCTTTCTTTTTAGCTGTTAACAATAACAGTGAGAACAGTGATTTTGGAAGTGGAAAAACAGAGATCATTTATTCTTTTGCCTTTCCAGATCTGAACTTTCCATGTGACTAAGTCCTCATTCATGATCCAGAGAAAGCTAATTATAAATATATATATTGATAAAGGTATATGAAAGCAGGCTTTTCCTTCTTCATTGCATACAGCGTGGCTTGTCGTTAGGTCACACACTCTTATGCTATCTCAGGGACCATTTAATCTGTAATCACTACACATGAAGTGGAACTACTTCAGTAACAGAAGTTGAGTCTGACCTACTGCAGATGTCCCACAGACTGATCTTCAGAGCTCTGCTGTGGGAGATACAGATGTTACACATGGAGATGCTCTAGCCACCTACTACTAGATAAAAGGTACGGAACTCTCTTTTCCGCAGGCTGTCTGTTGTGAGATGAGGCATATATAAGTATCACAATCTAAAACAGGGTTCAAAGTTGTGAACCCTGCTCAGGTCCTCCCAGTAGTGCAGACTGTACCTGTATATCTAATTAATCTTTAAACATATATGACACAGGGAAGCAGCTTTTAGAGGAGCAGTGAAGAGCTTCCCTGCACTCGTACTCATGTTGTTCCCGGGTAGTACTTTAAGGTAGAAGCATTTCTGCAAGACAGGCTTTGTGGGGTTTGATTCCTCTGAATCAAAAAGGAAATTTAAGGCAACAGTGTCTCATGTTCTGTGTGAATGTTCAGCATTCAGCTGTAGTGTAGCCAGGAACTACAGGATAAAGCAAGGTAACATGAATAGTTACTTTAAAAGTAGTGACCACTATTCTATTTTTGAAAGAGAAAGCTTAGTCACTTCCTTCACAAAAGAGTTCATGGTTGCAAATTTAGGCAGAGGTAAAATACATCAGTTTCTCCAGTACTACCCATCACCTACTGCAGCGAGTAAAACATCCACTGAGTGGTCTGTTCTGCAACACTTGACCTTCCCACAGCAGAAAGGATTTTTGCACAGAAAACTCTGTTGAAAAACCCTACTTGCCAAACTCAGCGCACTTTCAGGACTAGACAGTGTGTCAGATACTTTGCACATAACAGGGCATCTTCTGTTATCCTGCAGTCTTTTCAAATGCTACCCAAACTCCCCTTTTCGTGGCTTGCAAAGTAAAAAAGTGTGAGATAAAGGACCATATTCTGCAGTCCACAATAATTTCACATTAGTATAACCCCATTGATTTGGATGAAGTTTCATAGGTACTTGGCTGTTGCAGCTGAAAAGATAGTCAAACCAGTAGCATCAGGGGTTGAATGGCTGAGCTGAGCTCAGTCTGAGCTACCAGATGGGTGGAGTGACCTGATTACCTGCATATAATAGCAAGAGAGTTTGGAGAGGTCAGTCTCACTTCCAGTGTGATACATGTTATGTCAAAATGGTTCGTGACAGCTCCCACTGGCTCAAGAATGACTCCTGCTGACTGAGAAATGTTTATGACAGCTCCTACTGACCCAGCCAGTGGGAAACGTCCCTTTAACTCAACTGGGATAGACGGTACTGACAAAATACAAGATGTCCAGGTCAGATCTCAAATATTTTGTTAGTACATTGTATTCAGAAAATAAAGTCACGTAGTCTGGTCCTCCTCCAAGTAGTTAATCCAAATTGGAGTATCACAGCTCGCCTAATATGCTTAATAATATATTGGTAAAGATCCTAAGTGATTAATCTTCTTTCTGCTTTCTCTCTTGCTCAGCTTTTATTGTTTATAATCCTCATTATTCATTATATTTATATATGAATATATATATTTTATATTTTACATAGATACTTACATAAAAATATACATTTATATACAGTGAAACACTGGAAGAGGTTGCCTAGAGAGGTGTTAGATGCCCCATCCCTGGAAACAGTCAAGGTCAGGTTGGATGGGGCTCTGAGCAACCTGATCTAGTTGAAGATGTCCCTGCTCATTGCAGGGGGGTTGGACTAGATGACCTCTAGAGGTCCTTTCCAACCCAAACTATTCTGTGTCTCTATGATCCTATGATTCTATATAAATATTGCTGAAAAAAAGTCCAGAAAAACATTGGTATAGGAAATTACTCTAACCATGAGTATTAAAATACCTCTGTGTACAACCAAACTTAACTTATTTAATCAAGATGCTACATTAATATATTTTAACAGAATGTCATGGTTCTGTTCTGCCTTAAAAGATGTTGGGTATCTTCCCCATCATCCTTTGCAAAAAGCCCTATATACAGAGAAGTAGCCATAACGTAGAGAAAAAAGTTCAAGCTGTTCAAGCTGGTTGCCACTGAGACAGAGAGCTGAAAGTGAATGATGTGCTGAAACACAAAGCTGCAGGATGAGATCAATATTCCTGCCTTTTAATCTTATCTCCTCACCTTCTCTGCTTGCATGCTTTTAAAATTTGCTGCTCACAGTGCTGACCAGTAATAATCACCATATTTATATTGGAATTCATCTCCTTTACATATGGCTTTCAAGATGTTCCATCCTTTTTTTGTCAAGAATGTATAACTTCAGGGTCAATCAAGTGCAATCATTTCTGTTTTACATCAGCAGAGTTCATTTATGTATATGGAAACAAAAGCCCTAATGAGTTACGGTGAATCATATAATAAAGATCTCTCCTGACTTATGCAAATTTCTCACATAAATTTGATCCAAATAAGACACAAAAAAGGCCTAAACTATAAAATGAAGTCTTACGTTGATGACACATACTTGATCTTTGCGTGTGTGTATTAGTAATTCCTTATAGTGCTCTGTATTAATAATTTGCATTTACCCCTTAAAGTTTTTCCTCTGAAAAGTTTGTAGTTGAACAGACATTAGTATTGAAAGATTGGAATCACTTTTCTGATGGAATGCCTTGCAAGAATGGCTTATTGAAGTAAAATATCATCTATTTGCTCAGCTCTGGTTGTTATACATAATTGATAATACAAATACAAATTCATCCTACTAGGATTGCTAAACTATAAAACAGCCAACATGGAGGCCTGCTTACAGCAGGAACTGAACATTTTTTCCAGACCTAAAAATATTTTTAACATACTTACTCATATTTCTGCTTTATCTTGCATGTACAGTTATCTAAGCAGCAAAATATAGGTGGTCTTCTATTTTCACCCAAGTCAGAACCTGGAACCAAAATAAATCTATGAATAAGATACCTGCTGGATCAGTCTTACCTGCATGGATCTTACAAATCATATGAATCATGCCCTATCAGTCTCTACTTCTTTCCATTCACTATAAAGGAAGCACAAAGCATCTAGCACAGAGGCAACCATCTCAGATGTCATCAGCTTTTTGCTCCCACAAAAATCTGACCAATTTTCTGCCTACATTTTCAAAGGTGCTTGAATTCTGATATGAATTCTTCATTCAGCAGAAGTGTTCTGGGTCGACCCTGGCTGGCAGCTAAGCCCCCACCCAGTCACTCACTCACTCCCCCCAGCAGGATGGAGGAGAGAATTGGAAGGGAAGATGTGAGAAAAAAACTTTGTTCGTTGAGACAAAGACAGTTTTATAAGTAAAGGAAAAAAAGAAAAGAAACAGCTGATGCAAAGGCAGTCACTCACTACCTCCTACCAGCAGACTGACAAGCAACGATTACCTTGGAAAAACTCTCCCTCAGTTTTAATGTTGAGCACAACATTGTATGATATGGAATATCCCTTGAGACAGTTGGGGTTGGCTGTCCCAGCTGTGTTTTTTCCCAGCCTCTTGCCCACCCCTAGCTCACTCTCTGGGGCAGCAGAGTGGGGAACAGAGAAGGCCTTGATGTTGTTTAAGCACTGTTCAGCAACAGCTAAAACATTGGTGTGCTTCAACACTGTTTTGGTCACAAATCCAAAACACAGCACCATACAATCTACTATGAAGAAAATTAACTCCATCCCAGCTAAAGTCAGTACAAAAAAGATATTCATTAAGACATTCCTCAATTGCCATTTAACCCTAGATTTCATGGATCATGTCTGTATAGAAAAGTGAAAACAGACTGTCACTGTATTTCAGCTGAAGCAGTCAGAAGCTGATAAAATTGGCATGTTGTATCTGCCAGGGCACCTGTAACACCATAAAACTGTATCAGGTGCAGGTGCCCAGTCATCAGCAGGCAGGGGCTTCAGGAGTGGCCTCTGGAAGGACAGGCCAGGGCAGCCCCCAGCTGGTTCCAGACATCTCCAGTGGACTCATCACTGAGTCCCTCAGTGAAGATGGTGGCACATCTGGGAAAACAGGTTTAAGAAAGGGCAAAACACTGCATGGCAGTGAGGAGTGAGGGCAAAAAGTGTGAGAAATAGCCCTGTAGACACTAAGGTGAGAGAAGAAGGAGGGGGAGGGAGGTGCTCCAGCAGCCAGAGCAGAGATTCCCCTGCAGCCTGTGGAGAGGACCATGGTGAAGCAGGTATTTCCATGCAGCCCATGAAGAACCCTACATTGGAGCAGGTGGATATGCTCTGAAGGAAGCTGAAGCCTACACAGCAGACCACACTGGAACAAGGGAAAAGTGTGAAGAGGAAGGAGCATCGGCAAGGAGCTGTTATGGGCTGACCCCAACCTCCCATTCCCCATACCTCTGCACCACCTGGGGAGCAGGGACATGGGAGAGGAGTCAAGAATGAAGGAGTGAAGATGAGCCTGGGAAAAGGGGGAGGTGTGGGAAAGGTATTTTAGTTTTTGACTTTGTTTCTCCCCATCCAAATCGATTTTAATTGTCAATAAATTAAATTCATTTTCTCCAGGTTGAGTCTGTTTTGCCTGTGATTGTAACTGGTGAATGATCTCCCTGTCCTTATCTCAGCCCATGAGATCTTTCATCTTGTTTTCTCCCGCTGTTTTGTAGGGGAGGGAGAGTGAAAAAGTTGCTGGGTGGACATCTGGCAACCAGCCAAGGTCAACTCACCACCAATAACTGATGTTCTTCTACAGCTAACGAATTGCTTATGACTAGGGTAAGCCCTTACTGAAGTCTGATTCTCATACAGATTTCACCCATTTTGAACTGCCATTTTCATAGCGATACTCTCTACATCAAACATGTTCTAAGGGTGTCCAAGATAGTGTAGCCTACCTTAGCAGAAAAGTAGTGAAGTTGGCAGGGTACTTACCTGAGCTCTGTGAGTCAAACATTCATGTCCATCCTCTGTATTCAAACTTTAATTCATATCCCACAGAAAGGCCCTCGTGCTAGGAGTGAACCTATTGCCTGTTTGAAATATTCAGTATGACTCAGAATCAGAGTGTCGTCCATCCCAGGCTAGTGTATCTGTGTAACATGCTCAATAAAAAGTGTGTGTTAAGTTTGAGATGTTTTTTGCCCAATGAAAGAAGAGACTGTGATGATACCATATCACCAGCAGCTGCCATACATTTCAACACAACAGTACACAGGAAAAAAAAAAAAAACAAAACATTGTAAGCTTTTAAACAAGCTTCTTTCTGGACAAATGAATACTAAAGAAAAGTCTGGATTACAAGGGATACCCAACCCAGTAAAGCCTAGTATTTTGAAAAATACTTACTTCATGTAAGTAAGTCTTCATGTAAGTAATGAAAAATTCTTACTTCATGTAAGAAGGTGAACATGCCTTTAAAAAAAAAAGTCCAAAATCCTACCTTGGGGGCTATTCCTTTTTTTCAACCTGAACCCCTTGTTTGTATATAGGTTGTGCTTCTCTCAGTGGAGCAACCTGCGGACTCCTGCTGCCTGCAAAGGTCTGCTTATGAATTATCATTGGTGGTTAAATTATTACAATAAATGTTCAAACAGACTTTGTTTCAGACTGTTAGTGCTGTCATTACTAGTAGTATCATTATGGCGCTCTCCTCATTTACCCATTTCACAATTAATGCAATAATATTCACCTCATATTGCTGTCCTGTTCAATTAAATCTTTGGAAGTTCTTATCAATTTCCCAAGTAAATTACATACAGAGTTGGTAATACAGAACCTCCATCACACCTCCCTCTACTGCTCTAAGACTCTCTGTGCTTACAATTTTGCCAGCTGTTCTTTGTTTAAAGATCTCCAGTTTCTTGATGTTTGGCTCAAGTACAATTTTGAAATTATGTAGTTAAAACTGTTATGTCATTTCTGAGAACAATTATAGGGGGAAATACTTCAGCTGATTATCATAGAATCATAGAACGATTTGGGTTAAAAGACAATCTAATTCCACCCCCCCTGCCATGGGAAGGGACACCTTCCACTAGACCAGCTTGCTCAGAGCCCCATCCAACCTGGTCTTGAACACTTCCAGGGAGAGGACATCCACAACTTCTCTGGGCAACCTGTTCCAGTACCTCACCACCCTAACAGCGAAGCATTTTTTCCTTATATCTAATCTGAATCTACTCTCTTTCATTTTAAAGCCATTACCCCTTGTCTTGTCACTACATGCCCTTGTAAAAAGTCCCTCTGCAGCTTTCTTGTAGGCCCCCTTCAGGTACTGGAAGGCTGCTGTAAGGTCTCCCCAGAGCCTTCTCTTATCCAGGCTGAACAACCTCAACTGTCCCAGCCTGTCCTCATAGGAGAGGTGTTCCAGCCCTCTGATCATCTTTGTGGCCCTCCTCTGGACTCTCTTCAACAGGTCCATGCCCTTCTTCTGTTGGGGGCCCCAGAGCTGAACGCAGTACTCCAGGTGGGGTCTCACAAGAGTGAAGTAGAGGAGGAGAATCACCTTCCTCAACCTGCTGTTCATGCTTCTTTTGATGCAGCCCAGGATATGGTTTCCTTTCTGGCCTGCAAGCACATATTGCCGGGTCATATTGAGCTTCTCATCAATCACCACCCCCAAGTCCTTCTCCTCAGAGCTGCTCTCAATGCATACTCCACCCAGCCTGTATTTGTGCTTGGGATTGCCCCGACCCATGTGCAGGACCTTGAACTTGGCCTTGCTCAACTTCATGAGATTTGCACAGGCCCACCTCTCAAGCCTGTCAAGGTCCCTCTGCATGGCATCCCAAGCTGGGGTATATGGAGGAACATCTAAGCCTGAGTTTTCCCTTTTGACATTTCCTAAAGACAACCATGAACCCAGTCTTGAATCCAGGCTGGAATGCAGAAAATGTGGACAAAAAGCAAGTTTAGACTTAACTGAAGGTTGGGGCCAATGCTTGTAATATAAGGTAGAAATTACTATTGATTTTCCTTTTGCCATTAAATTAAAATCCTCTCAAATTTGGCTGGGTCACATATTTTGGAAAAAAAAAAAAAAAAAGAACCCACCCATATAATCAGAAGATACTTTTACAGGCTTTAAGCGGATACACTGTAAGATACCTTGTACAAACATATTTTTGTTCCTTGTGTCAACACTGCCTAGCACTACTTTATGATTACAGTTTCAAGGCACAGAGGCAATTATAACACATTCTCTGAAAATTTTAATCTGTAAAAAGAATATATAAAGATAAAAATGTCTCTAATGTTTAAGACCAAAGTCTATCTAACACAGCATCCTGTCTCTGAAGTGGCCAGTAAGGGATGTTGAAGAAAAGAATTTAAACATAACCATCTAAAACAAAGCAAAACAAAACAGAAAACCACAGTGCTAAATTAGAATAAACCCTTTCTTTTTTATGTCCTTCCAGCTTCTGGCAATATATCCTTCAAGGATTTCCTGAGCTGGGGAATCACTTCATCATGTTTAATAGCTCTTGACAGACTTTTCTTTCATTAATTTGTATAATCACTTTTTTAAACCCATTTATGCATGTGGCCTCCACAATATTCTGTGGCAATCAGTTCCACAATGAAATTATGTGACCTGCAAAAAAATACTTCCTTCTGTCACTTGTAGACTTGCTCCCTAATAATTTAATCAGCTGCATGTAATTCTGATTGCTGGCATGAGAAATATTCCCCCTTTCCATGATGCTCTTGACTTTATATGTTTTTACTACAGCCTTCCTCAGTCATTCTTTTGTTTTATTTAGCTTCCTTCTTCTTTTCTTTTTTTCTTCCCCCTAAGACTCCTAGTGCATTTAACTTGTCCTTGGACATAAGCTATTCTCTACTTTTGATCATTCTTGTCATCATCCTCTGTACCTTTCTTAGTTCTTATATATCCTTTTGAAATGAGGGATTAGAACTGTATATTGTATTCAAGATGCAAGCACTGTCATAAAGTGAATTTCTATGGATTTCTGTGGTTATATAGTATTTCATATTTTCTCTCAAATCCTTCCTTAATAATTGCTAACATTCTGCTTGCCTTTGTGACCACTGCAGAGTATTGATCTGTTTTCTGAGAAATATCCAATGACTTCAAAATCCTTTTCTTGGATTGCAGTCATGAATTTAGAATCCATCACAGTATATGAGCATTTACTGCTGTTTTAACCATGCTGATTGTTTTGTGCTTGTTGACATGAAATTCCATACTACATTATATCACGCAGTCAGTGAGTCTCATAAGTTTTTTCTGCAGCTCTTTGCAGTCAGCTTTAGTTTAGTGTCTTCTGAAAAATTAAACAAGTAATTAATAACTGTAGCATAACGTATACACATGAGAGGACTGAACAAAGACATGGCAGACATTTCTTAACATTTCACTGCTCGACTTTGCAGGTTTAATGCTATTTTAGTATTTTAAAGCTATGGTTTGAAAATGTAGTTATATTGTCTCAAGTGGACATCAGTAAATAATTATGTGTACACATATGAACACACGGTCACAAGTATACGTATGGCTATTAAAATAAAAGACTACTGGCTATCAGAGTATTCAGAACACTATTCAGTCACATAGAAATACCTTCAAGAAAAAGAAAAGAGTACAACTTATCCATAAAAACACACATAAGGACACAGACAAGCACCCACTCAGTGTAAGGAGATTGTGTACTGCAGTCAATTCCTCCAAGACACCTTAGCATCCAGGAAAGTGTCTGAATGGCAGTGGGCATTCTTCCATTATACATGAGTAACAGTTGTCTTTTAGTCAGCATATCTTCATTTCAAGTTACATATTCAAAACCTCTGACCTTTAAAGTAAAAAAAAAAAAAAAAAAAAAAAAAAAAAGTATAAAAACAAAGAAAGGAAAAGTAAGTTTGTTTTATTCATGGCTTGAAATTTTGCAGTATTGTATGATTGACACAGAAAGAAATATTATGTTGTACAATTCTATGGCAGACAGGCCCAGGGCTATTCAGATGAGAGAACTAATAACCATGCTGGCAAAAGAAATTTCTTATTAAAACCTTGTTAAGGAACTACAATAATTCATTAAGGGTTATATCATTATAAAAATCCATCATTGTTATAGACTGTTTCCTGGGGCCTCGGTTTAGTAAAGTTTGACATGCCCTTTATGCTCTGAAATTAGGTAAAGCTAAAAATGATTTATGCACCGAAAATGTTAAACATTTTATAAAGCACAAAAATAACTATGCACAGCTTCCTAACCTTGGCATAGTACCTCAGGGGTTCACAGCCTAAGAAAAAATGTCTTATAAAATGGACAGTTTAAAGCCTTGTATATTCAATGGGTCAAAACCTGCTTACATTAAAAACAGCAGGACTGCAAATGTCTTCAGTTGGACTAAACTTTTGTGCATGGAAAATAATAGTGTGAGAAGAACTAGGAGTAATACCAAACTGGTCTAATGAGATGAGACCAAGTGAAGAAAAAGAAAAAAAGAAAAACGAAAAAGAAAAAACCCCAACAAATATGAGCAACTGTGATTTAAAAATATCATGTGCTAAGGCTCAATAGGTATGTTGCAGGATTAACTTCTGTGCTTGTTCCATGCATATTTTCACTTCTGGCTAAAATTATGGAAATCGTCTTCTCCCAACACAAAACCTGTTTTATTATTTAGAATGAAATGAGGAAAACTGCATCAGCTGCAAAGATTATTTAAGGTTCCCTCAGAGAAGTAATGTGCAAACAACGTGCAAATCTTTGCCTGCATAACAATTTGTAGATAATGCTACGTTACCCATCATGGTCACCAGAAGTACCACAGTGACATTAGCTGCAGAGATCAAATTCCATCCAGAAGGACAAACTGCTCTGAACAGAGCTGCTGAAGAGTGTCTGTCAGTGGCGTAGGCTCATGATGAAATAGGCTGTTTGGACCTCATCTACTAGTGGGCAGTGGTACAAATGAACACTAGCCAGTCCCTCACTGGTCATCAGCCAGATGTTTATATCCAAAGTTATACACTTTTTCATATGCATCATTAAGATCCATTTAGAATAATCCAATGCTCAATTTTATTATATGCCCAAGTCACAGTACTTCCAGAATGTCCAGACTAGTTATTTTTGCAGTTAGTGCTGAAATTAATACAAATATATCACACTAATTGGCACACTTGTTGGCTGTCATGCTGACAGGTTGTGGGTCATGGAAACCGAAATAACCTCTCACTTTTGAGATGGTCCTTGTCAATCAGAATTGAGGCACACTGGAAAGAGAGCATAAATAAGCTTGCACTATTGATACTTTAGCTGTACTAGCTTTTTGGAAGATGGTTGTTTTTTCTCACCACAGTTAAGAGAGAGGAGTCTCATTGGCAGGACTGTCAGACATTCTTTGTAAGTACTAAATTCACATATGACCCCTTGTGCTTGCTCTTGGTGAAAACGTAAAAGATGATATGCAATTCATATACATCATAATGCTCAGAATCTTGTTTTGATCAAAGAGGAAGAACACATATAAAGATAATTTCTTGTTAGCATAACTGAAATCTTAACACTCTAATAATTATTAGTCCAAATCTAATTTTTAAAGAAAAAGAAATACTAAAACAGTTGGAATTGCTATATGTACACTCCCTACTTTCTACCCCTTTTCCTGCTGATATGCTCACCCTGCCCCAGCTCCTTGAGGTCCTAAAGTTGTTGGTTTCATTCTGGTGTGTGGGGGAGTTATAACAGAGAGTTGTCAGCACCCAGAGTCCTTCTCCAGGAGGAATGTGGTGCTTATGTTGATGGTATCTTTCTCCTAACTCTAGGATCCACTTGGGGTCATTTTTCTATGTTTGCTTATATGCTTTTACACCTTTGCTCTTTCTTCATTGCTCTGCATCTCCATGCTACAGCTGGATTTACTTTCTTCATCACCCCTAAACCTAGTTTTGCTCAGCTCCAGGTCTGCATTTTGGTAACTGACCATGGGTGAATTGTTTATTGCTGTGGGGTCTCCAATGCCAGCCTCCACCCCATCCCTTATAATCCTACTCCTGTGCTCCTCCACATTGCATCCTGCATCCCCACCTCTCAAGGATTCAGCTATCACACCAGGCCTGCATTTCTCTACACTACAGAATTAGAGTCTGTTACTGCTAAACTGAGTGAAAAAAGGCTGCAGGCAGGTCAAGACAAGTTCAGGCAGAGCAGGTCTGATGAGTCTCAGTCCTGAGGTTTTTGCAATCTCAGTACAAAACTTATGGCCTGTTACTTACAATAGTAGTACTCTATTACAGGGTTACAGGGCAACAGCACATCCTGTCTATATTCCATACACAGAGTATTTAAAAGTCAAAACATTTCTCAGACACTAGCGTGCTTCCTCTGTAAGGACAAAATACATCTATGAATGTTCCCATAAACACAGAGATCCCAGCCCTCTATGGTATAAATTCACCCCAGTGATTCTTTGTAATATGTTTTTAATTGGCACACACAAAATAGTGTTTCTTTTTATTTTAACCAGAAAGAACAATGGCTGACATTTCAGTGTTAGGGAGGAGTAGGCAACGAATTCTCCATGTAAGGAAAAGCTCCCTTTTTCTTGTGACATTTACCCTGGAAAGGATATTTGACATCAGGGGCTGGAGGTATGGAAGGATGACACAGGGAACAAAAGGGAATAAGTTACCAGTCAGCTCTGAATGTAAATGAAATATAGACACCGGCGTCTTTCTGGTTTCTTTGAAAGTCCGAAGCTGATACCGGATGTAATATTCTTTATAACCCCTTCCTGACATCAGTTAGCTATTAGATTCTTCTTTTCCCTGGCAATATTTTGAAATGAAATAGGTAGTGCCACCTGCTGTGAATATTTAAATCTTTCTCTCTCACAGGTCTCTCAAAATGAATAGGCTCATTTATTTTAATGTAACTCCTTTTCATATGCACTTCAGGTGTTTAATCTAAACTACCCAACTCATCAGTAGAATGGTAGGTAAAACAATGTATAGAATTATCACATAGAATGAACACAGGAAAATGTGTCAGTCCAGTATAAAAAATACAGGATTCCTGTATGTTCATAATTGTATGGGAATAATTTTGATTTCTGCTTAACTGCTGTTTTGCTCTCTTTGCTGGCTGCCAGCTGGTGTGGACTCGGTTCAATGTGTTCAGTGTTAAATGTTAAAGCCCTGTGTGGTTGCATCCTAGTTATTTAGTTCAGTTCAATTTTCAGATGAATAAATGCAATAAGAAGGTTGTGCCTCTTCAACCTCCACAGCATGTTTTGTCTCACTTGTGCAAAATGAAGAAATAGTTAGGACATGCTGTAGTCTCTCTGAATTGCACTGATTCCATGGAGGGATGCGTAAACCTGAGCAACTGCACATTTTATGCAGCTTTGCAAGCTCTCAGAAGATAATGGTGACCAAAAGTTAACTATGTTTATGCCTTCAGCTGCTGTTATTCCAAAAAGAGGTCCAAGTGCTAATTCTGAGCAATGAATGAATTGACACAGGATATTTTCTAAAGCAGTTAGGCAGGAATGGGACACTGATGTCTATTGGACTCTGCTGAGGCTGAACTGAATATTATATTGTAGACATAATATAGATATGGTAGATATAATATAGATATGGTAGATATGGTAACCATTCAAACAGTTCTATCTCATACTAATGTGTTCACTAAATGAGATGAATTTTCTGTTCTGTTGTATGCATTTCACTATAAGTTAGGTTATATAACCTATAATTCATGTATATATATGTATATATAACCTATAATTCAGGTTATTCAGCATACTCTGTATAGGATTATGTTTTTCTCTAACTGACCCAGGATATCTTGTGTTACACATCCTCCAAAAATGCTTGCTGCTTCCCTAGACTGTGTTCCAATACTGCAAGAATATTTAGGCCAACATTTCTTTTAAATAGATTGACCACACTGCTTTTTGTCTTTCATATTACTGTCTCACCCAAATGCATCCACAGTCTGAACAGGACTGGCTGCAGAGGCATATGCCTGTCACTATTTCATATAGTCTGTATCACACATATGCCATGATTCAGAGCTAAAAGGCCACAGGGCAGCAAATCTCAGATGCATTAGCCACCCTAGTAAATCCATGACTCACTAAGTTGTTTCACCTTCCTGTGGTATTGCTGGCATCTCTAGCTCCGACCGTGTGATTTGCTGTTGTTCACGACAGAAAACTGTCAAAATGAATATACAGTTAACCACTGAAGACTAACTGACCTGACTCCCTCTGTGTCCTTACTAGCACCTCTTCCTTCCGTCAATGGCCAAGTCTCCACTTGCATTAGAGCCTAAGGTGCTATCTTTCCTACGGGCCAAATTGTTTCCACAGACCATTTATCACCACCTGAATGCCTAATAGGGGCATGGTTTTCCTCAGTTAACAGCAACTAGTGCTTACGCCAGCTATAAATCCCTGACATGGTTTGAGAGAATTTTATCTTCATTTTATCTTTACCTCTTTTTCTGGTTCTATCAATTCAATATAGCAGCATTTTTTATTGAAGTCAGAGGAAATTTGTTGGTACTATGAAATTAATAGATCATCTTTCCCAATTCCAATTTAAAACAAATTAATAACTTTTCCCCTTCCTTTCTTCTTTGTGCTAGTGATCTGAGCTGTGAGTGACACATGTAGAGTACCCGCAGTCATAGAGTGGTCTAGTTCTACAATTCCCTTAATTTTCTCTTTTTCTCTTTGTTCTTGTTTCCCTTGATTATTCCCACAAGGGGTGCATTTGGCATAAGCGGGAAAGAGAAATGTAACAGGCAACATCCTCCAGCAACAACACCTTCCTGTACTTAAGTTCTTGATCATCTCAAAACAAAATGCACAAAAATATGTCCAGCAGAACAGAAAATGTTTGAATTGTCTCTGTTACAGCCAGAAGCTATGCTTTGGTGCAAAACAAATACACAGCTATGTTGCTGAGCCCAAAGAAAACTCAGCAGAATAGGAGGAAGGTACAGACTTACTGGGATGACTGGAACTGCTCTGCAAGTAGGAATTACTACAAAACCATTTAAGCTGGTTTGATATACTGATCTAATAACTGATTTCAGTCCTAGAAATGGTATAAATTAGTCATGGCTGGAAGGGGATTCTGGCTTCCTTTTGTTTTTCCTCTCATCTTTGTGAACATGCTGTATGTATGCGATGCCAAGGAAGAATTAATTTTCTTCCATGTTACAAGGCAGAGAACAAGAAAGACAGAAAATAAAAAAAAAATTCCATGAAAGATGCCAGACAGTGTTTATGTCATACCATGCTTCCTCAATTTCATAAAATTACCTTAAACACGCAAACTCCTTGAAAAGTTGAAGGTGTACGAATGCAAACACTATCATAATAGTTAGATAGCTGCAGTCACACAGAAGGCATGTGGCAGTGGAGCTCGCAGCTGTTTTTTTCTCTGGAGAAAGACATGCAGCACTAAAAACAGGAACAAGCTTTTAGCAAAGATGCCACTGATGACCCATTTTATCAAAGTGACAGACTAGCTGCAGAGCCTGCAAGCCAGTGTTCCCCAAACTGCAGGTTTCTTTCTTTAATTTCTAATCCCACCACCCCATTTCAAGGAAGACACATAGAAGCATCTAGTGAATACAGTGACTGCAATCCCATATAGCTTCTTATGGCAAGTGCTGCCAAAAACACAGGGGAAAATATCCTCTGATTTAGCTGCATGGTGGATTGCTGGGTTTTTTTGCAAGGGTTTTTTGGGAGTATTTTTGTGCATTTTGCTTTTTTTTTTTTTTTTAAATAAAGAGCCCCTTCACTGATATGCTTCAATTAAATAACTATTGGAGTAAAGACACAGATTCCCCCAAATGTCAGCCTGTGTGTGATACAGTAGTTGAATAACTGAAACTAAAAAGAAAATACAATTGTTTTCATTTAAATGATTTGTCCTCTGAGATAAACACAGAAGAAAGCCAGTTATACTTCTGAAATATCAGTATCTGAAAATAAATTTAGCATATTTTCTTTTATAAACAATTGTCCTCTCCATCTTCTCAACACAAAATATTAGCTCTTTGACCATACTTGACAGAATCTGTCAAAATTAAAATCTACTGTTTACTAAACTTCCTAAAAAGCTAAAGGGAGGAATACCAAAGAGGTATCCTGATTCTGCTTTTGAAAAAGACTTTAAAATTTAGCTGCATACATAATTCTTGCATAGATTCAAATACAGAGTTAAACCGAGTGTATTCCATGGGATGTGGTCTTTATTTTTCAGTTCAGTGTTGTACAGAAGACTCTTCATTCATTTTCTGTGGTGTGAACAGTTTTGGTGTGCTATTCCTTTTACATGACCATGCAGGGGCCATGCAGGGACGGCTAGACCTCTGCTCACTAAGAAATGTACAACTCCCTGCCTTGAAGATACTACAACTTTAAAAAAGAATAACAGCAAAAGGAGAAAGGAAGGAGGTTGTTTCTCACCTTCCTGTACTGGGAACCCAAGACCTAGAAAGAACATATTGGCTTATACTGGAAGTTTTTAGAAGAAGTGCAGACTAGTTAATCAAACTGGCAGTCCCAGGCCTGAATTGTAAAAACATTTTGTGTGGGAGCTGCTGCCATTTCCACCCCACAACAGAAAGTGGGCTTTGTGTGTCCTAATTCTATCATCTGCCTTTACAGGTTTTTGATGACTTCCCGTGCTTGGACAGCTGCTAGTGAACTAAAAATACATCTGCATATCCAAGTGCAGGTGGGATGAGGTCCCACAAAATATCACCATTGTATTTGTCTCTTAATCATTTGTGATTTGGTTATTCATTTTTCTATTTAAAGAAGTGCCCATCCAATGCCTTAGGCAAATGTACATAAAACTTGAAAAAATCCCATCAGTGTTTTCTGAGGACTAACCAAGCAGCTGGTCTGAACAGAAAGAGCTTTCACCCGGGATCCTGATTGCTCCCAAAGCAGCTCTTTCCCTCCCACAAAGGTGCATTTCAGCAGACCTGCTGGAAGTCTTATGTGACATACAGGCTCTCCGGGTAAACCAGTCTCCAAAATCTGCTCTTAGCTCCTCTGGCAGCTTTACTACTCCAGAGATTTCTGAGCTTCTGTTCTTTTCTCTGATGCAGAGATGTATGGTGGGCAGGATAAACACATGGAGTAACAGAACAACAGCACATATGAATTTGGCAGTGAAGACGAGAAGAAAGGAGGTAAAAAGATGGATATTTTGAGGAGATAGGAGACCTCAGGTGTCCATTTGTTTTTTTAAAAAAAACAAACCTTCTTTAAAACATGCTTTTGCCTTTGCTCTGCCAGTCAGCACGCATGGGAATCAAACATCTGGAGCTACTTTGTGTCTGAAGTTTGAAGTTTATTTCAAAAGAAATCAACTTTTAAAAGTTTGTCCCCTTGCGTCTGATTTGAGTGCCTTCTGAAAACTAAACAAAAAGACAGCTAAGGAAATGTTGGCATCTCTTTGCTACAGAGCTAGGGGATTATCCGTATGTTTTGAGGCTCACATAGCGATAGAAGTTTTTTGTGTCTTCACATTACAAAAGCCAAGTCAGCCCTAATTGTAGTAGTGATTTGACAGCAGATTTCCTTATCATAATATTCAATGCTTGTATTGATATAAGCTTAGTAAGAATAGTCTGGTGGAATGGGATTTAGATCCAGATTTAATTTACCTGAATGTAGGTGTCTAAAGGAAAGATAGGTCTATACATTTCCTATGATGTACTTAACAGAGATTAAATCAATAGAGCCAACAAAGCCTGGAGAGCAAATCAAAGGACCAGCCTTTAAAAGTCTACCTAAGAGTGAGCTAAATTGCCCTCCAGGCTCCTCAGACTGTCCTGATCTACAGCCTCCCCCTGAAGTGTTAGAGGACCACAGGATGATCTCATGTTGACTTCAAGCCTCATTGATTTCAGAAACTACATCTTTGCCCTAGTCCTCAGCAATGTACCTGCATATGGACACAAAATCCCTTACATTGAAAGTCCTTTCTCTATACCTTAGTGTAGTGAGATGGCGTCAAGACTACTGGTAAAATACACAGGTAGAGGCAGCCTGATTTCAGAGCAGTAGCCTTTTAGTTTAAGGGGCTGCCCTCAGACACTTACCTCTCCATTTAGGCCTCAAATAAAATTAGTTAAATTTTCAGAGGGCCTGAGTACTATCAGTTCCTGGTGAAGTCAAGTCAGTGTTCTCATAGACTAAGGAAAGTTTTACAAAGTGTTTGGGCAGTAGGTCTAACTGTAAAAGATATAGCCATGTTTATTTCAAAATGAAAAGAATTGCATTTGAGAGTCATACTGACACCCAATGGTGTGAAATCAGACACTGGGAAATTTGCATTACTACAAAGCAATGGTAAACCTTATAATCAGAACAATATTTTAAAAAATGGTAAAAGATTTCTGTAAATGAATCAATAACCGATTTCAGAAATAAAAAGCCATAATGAAAAGTTTTACACAAATTCAAAGAATGGTAATGGATAGAATTTAATGAGAAAACTTTAAACCTTAAAGATACCATTCTTGCAGCACCTAATGTTCAGTATATTGATGTCAGGGTATCTCTAATAACCTCAGCAAATGAACTTCAGGGCAGCCTTGGAATTGTTTTTATGCTGTGGCAAAGAGAAGACTGGAGAACCATTTCATGTGCATCTAGGGCAAAGGAGCCAGTAGTATGCAAATGTGCACAGAGGGGAAAGGGGTGCCTGGAACTGAAAATGTTTATGGATGTGAGGTTTTCCACAATTATACTTGTGGGTCTACATGTAGCTGAAAAATCAGACCACAAACCTCTCATTACTGTCTTAAAAAACATCTGGAGAACGTACCTCCCTACATATCAAGATTGCTATTAATATTGCACAAAAATGGCTTGGAGATTGTGTGTTTGTGCTTACACACGCATGTATCACATGTGCACACACATGCCAAATATTACTTACAGTTAGAGGTGCATTTAACTTGATTCTTCTCTTGTTCTGGTGTAAGTCAGAATTACCTTTTAAAGTCAATGCAGCTCTAAACGTAAATGGGAGGAGAATAAGGGAATTTTTGTTGTTCTTGGTTTTGGGGGGTTTGGTTGGGTTTTCCTTCTTTCTTTCTTCCTTCCTTCCTTCCTTCCTTCCTTCCTTCCTTCCTTCCTTCCTTCCTTCCTTCCTTTCTTTCTTTCTTTCTTTCTTTCTTTCTTTCTTTCTTTCTTTCTTTCTTTCTTTCTTTCTTTCTTTCTTTCTTTCTTTCTTTCTTTCTTTCTTTCTTTCTTTCTTTCTTTCTTTCTTTCTTTCTTTCTTCTTGTTGTGGAGCTGAACGGCAGAAATTTGTGGAGCTGTCTAGCAGAAATTTGCGATTTGAAAAAAATAAAATAAGAACTAGTTCTAGCATATAATGGTTCCTTTTCTTCAACTATGTAGGAAAGGTTGTCAAATGCACTGTGATCTTAATTTCAGTCTTTCTCATAATGGTGCAAATTAATATTTATTTAATTCCATAAAAGTAAGTAGAGTTAATCAGAGTCATGCTGGTGTAACAGTGGAGAAACAGGTTTTGAAAGATAACATCTTGCTATCTGTTACAGAAGCTGTCAAAATTGATGAAAAAAACCTGTTATGTTCATTCAGAACATGTACCTTAAAAGCAGAACTGTCAGTGATTGATGGAGTTCCAATGAAAGATACAGCAATTGTAATGCTGCTACATATGTGAACGTCTCTCTGTACATGAAGGTCATTTAGGCATAAATGTTGTAAGTTGACCCAAGCATGTTTATTCTGTCAAAAACATAGAATTAAATGTAAAATATAGTTAAATGTAAAATGTAGTAGGTATCTGTTAGATATTTCAGGTTGAATTCATCAAACAGTTTCTGGGAAAAACAGGGGAAATTTAATTATTCCCTCAAGGGGTGCATCAAATTAAAAAAAAAAAAAAAAAAAAAAGTGAAGAAAGATTTGAAAGAGATTTTATCTAGCAGTTCAGGAATTTACCCAGGATGTCATAGACTCAAGTTAAATCTGCTCTCCCTCTGAGGTATTTTGAGTTTACGTCATTCAAGAGAATGACTTCACGAATAGTCCTTCCTGAATGATTTTGCGACACAAGCTGGCATGGGACATTTTCAGTACTTCTTGTCTTTAGAGAAACCATGTAAATATTCATTGGAGCTTTAATTGGAAATTTTGTTGGAGCTGGGCTTGGAATCTAAATGAATGACTAATTTTTTAGCAATTAATTTCGTTTTAATTTTCACTCACTCTTTGGCTTTAATTTTCACTCCTTGCACTCCGTGCAATGTGACAAATGAAGGGATGACTGCCTCTGAATATCTTCTAAGTTGATGGCTAAGATACTGCTCTTCAGTACTAGAGCTCAGTGACAACATTGCCTCTACTTTTGTGACCTTCAAGGGAATTAGTGAAGCATTTCTTACAGTATAACTTGTTATCCATTTTGCACAGGGAAGCAAGACTGGAGGAGAGTGAGGGTGTGAAACTGGTAAGGGCACCTGAAGAAAAACTGAATTTAAAACTAAAGGGAGAAAGATGGAGGAGAAACCAAACAGCATAAGCAAAATTTGTACCCCATTCTTCCTTCCTGCTTCTTAACAATAATGACCCCCATCCTTATCTGTCACAAAGGAAACAAACAGCCTTTCAGAAGGCTAGAGCAAAAGGCAGGGCTGACAGTTCTGCAGCCAGCTCAACAACAGAAGTCTTTGTTGGATGCTGTCTGCAGCACAAAAACTGAGCTGCATTTCCCTTTTAAGGCCTGTTACGGAAACATCTCATAACTAGTAATGATTGATGTGTCTTTTATCAAACACACATAGCAAATCCAGTAACTGGATCTTTCACATTTACGTGGCATTTTCAAGTGCATGAAGAACAATTAAAGCTGGCCACTGGGACATTCTCTTTTTTGTCATAATTCACTAAGGGCTGGAGCTTCAGTCGTTGCATCTTCCAAAGCTCTACAATATTTTTCCATGACTATAAAAGAGTTTTCTATTCTGCAGATTTTAAGACTGTGGTAGGAGTTTTTTGTTGTTATTGTTCACAGCTGAAGGAGAAGGTTATTTGTTTTACTAAGATAAGGTTTCTAAAACATCCTGCTTAAAAAAAAAATACAACAAAAACAGATGATGTTTTCTCTCTTTTTCTAGTTATCTATTATTTTCTAAGGAAACTGAAATGTCATCTTGCCTCCTGGATAAATTATCTTTTTGTTTAAAACACAGGCGAAAAATCTCCAAGATATAAATAAAGGTCAGCTGAAGAGGTTCAGTTTAGAGTAGGCATTGCTAAACACAAAGTTGTTTAGCTGGACTTTCAAAAACTTAGATATTTTTCTTTTCTCTTGTCGAACACTCTTGTTGAACACTCATGTGACTTCTACGCTATGTTAGTTTTCAGTAAAATCAACAGGGCAAGAGCATGGGCTCAGGCACTAGCATTGCCATTGCCCTTCCTGTTAGTCCTCAGCACAGCTCTCTCCTCCGTGAGCTTGGACCATCTCAGACAATGCTCAAGTACAGTCTGGGAGCTAGCTCAGGTGAGAGACCACACCCAGTAATCAGTTTGTTTGCAGTTACATTATTTAAGTGTTAGAGCATCTCGCCATTAGCTATGATCTATACCGTGCTGACTTAAAAAAGGTTTCTGGCCTATTTCTTAGTACAGATGTAGTCTTATTGTGAGACCAGAATTTCACTCATTTCACACACCATGTGACCTTTGCCAGCAACTCCAAAGTGAAGATTAAAATTGGAAATTATTTCATTTGTACTCATATACTGCATCAAAGACGTGGTTTCAAATTGCTTCAGTGCCACGTAATTATGCTAAGGTATCTAAGCTTGCAATATTACAAAAAGTTTTCTCCTGGGTTCAATGAACCCCATGAGCAAAGACGACCATCATCTCAGATGGAATCAATGCATATCGCAAGCTTGAGCCTTGGAACAGAGTTGTTTTCAGAGACTGCACAACCAAAATCTCCCACCTTTATTTACATCATAATTCCAGTTTGAGCAGGACATTTTACACATCTTTGAATTAGGAGCATAACTAACATCTCTCAAGCATAAATTTTATATTGAACTTTGTTCTGTGGTGAGATATTTATCAGGCAACAAGTCACATCAGGACTCTGTCTTCTTCCCCCTTTCCTTTCTTACTTGTAGATATATAGCAAGCTTCTTATTGGTACTGGTAAAAGACCAATATATGTTATGATTTGACATAATAGCTTAGTGAATTAAAGGTAAACTTCATGCATAGAAAATAATAATATTGCTTTTATTTTTATTAAGAAAGGAAAACTTTGAATTCCAGGTAAAGAAAAAATGTTTATTTAAGGACATTAAAGAAACACAAGGACATTAAAGGACACAAGTATTAATCATTTTGAAAGTTTTGCACAAGCTCATGAAAACCGATTGCATTCCACTGAAATAAAGCAACTACAACAAAATCAAAAATCAGACCATGTATCTTTAACATCTCTTCAATTGGAGCAGAAAAAGATAAGCTCACATTAATGGATGGCATTGCATTATGTAAGTAAGATAAGATATGTAGATAAATAGTATGTTGTCCTTGTCTTGCACAATTACTTATAAACAAATATCCAGATTACTTATAAACAAATACCCAGATGAAAGCTGAACTGCAGTCTCTGAAATAACGTTCAGTGAAACAGATTTATAAAACTGTTTATAGGTCCAAAAATAAGTGCTTCAGAGGATGCTTGAAGACTTTGCCTTCTTGGGAGTGTGATTTGAGAATCATTGTGCTTTAAAAAATACTTGGTAGCTAGATATATGCATATTTATAAGTCTAAATATATAAAAATCCCAAAGTATTTCAGTATTGCCTAAACTTTGACATCTTCTTTATATGCACAGATTGCTGCTGCTTATTCTCCCAAATAAGGTAAATCACATAGTCAAGGTCACACAGTTGAAGAATATAGTATTCTTATTTGTCCAGGTGAAACTAAGACCCATCTTTTCTTTCTCTTTCCCTTTCATCCAGAAGACAGAGGTCTCAAAGGACTGTAGTGCCAGGTCAAAAGTTAAGAGCAATACCTTTAGATCCTTTCTTTTGCTAAGGCATCAGAAGTCTCTTTTGAGTACTCTCTTTTTTTCTATCCACATGAACTCCTGGTGAGAATTTGCCTTCCTTTGGGGCACTATTAGTTGTGTTACTTTCTAGGCTTTGAGAAATCTTATTCACTGTCCTGTCTGCCTGAATCTAATCCTGAGGTTTAAACTGAGGATTTTATTTGGCATAACTTGTTTGTCTCAATATTTAAATGGACTCAGAAGAGAAGCATTCTCTGGTGTTATATTAGATAGGTGTCTAGTGGGATACTCAAAGCCTTTTTATGTGCACTTATATGGTCACAACTATCTGCCTTACACTGTGTTGAAGTTATTATTTCCTGTTGGGGATATTAAAGGAAAATAATATCCCGGACACTTTTCTAAGGTTTTTTTATTTGTGTTTTTGTTTGTTTGTTTGTTTTGTGATGTCCAGTCTAAAACTCATGAAAAACGAATGGAAGGGCCCAATTATTTCTTAATCATATGAAAACTGTAATTTAAATAGCCATTTTAGAATCCAAATATAAATAAGAATAGCCTTCTGTTCTTCAAATATACAGAATTATCTACCATAGACAACAATGATTGTTTTTGCAAGGCACACTCATTGTGCCTGCAGCAGTTTGTGTGTAAATCATAAACTTTCTGAGTAAAGCACAGTATTAAATTACTGCAGTACAAACCTAACTCCTCGCTCTATGCTGGCTTCCCATAGACTAACCAGACAAGTTCAGAGGCTTTCTCTCCTTACCTTCAGTTTCCTCAACATCCTCAATATCTCAAAATATATACAGCTATCCTCAGCACATATATATTTGTCAATGGGAAAACATGCAAAGCTAAAGTTTAAGTGACAAGTTTTACTTGTATTTCTTAATTCATAATTCACCTGTGTTCAGATACTAGGGAAAAGAAAGGTTTGAGAATCTATACCGAATAGAGTGGAAATATCAACCACAGGGATTTTTTACAAGGACCTCCTGCTATGTATGAGGCAGAGGCCAGGAATAAGCCTGGAAGTGATTGTCTGAAGTGGAACAAATTGTGCCATAGACAGATGTGAGGTAGGAGCTGAGAATACAATTGCGAGAAAGATGATTTCCTCAGAGCAATGGGTTAGAGATAGTACTTTGCAGAATGGTTCTTAATGGATGTGTTCAGGGCAATACTGAATTTTCAAGTACAGTGAAAAGGACAATATCATAATCAATGCACAAGGTGATCATCACCTGGGGAATATGTAAAAAAAAAAAAAAAAAAAAAACAAAAAGCAAGGTGTATTTTGGAGAAGTTATGCAACAAAATAGATGTTATATTTAAGTGTCTTCTGAAGATTTCTAGAGGTCTAATGGGACATAAGTTTAGGTAAGGACTTGGCTTCACCCTCCTCCCTTCTTCAGAGAACATTGCTTCTAATCACTAAGCTAACTCAAAAGTCACACTGGCCTTTGTTCTGTGTGTGATTCCTAATTCTCCGCCTTAATTTTCATTGTTTTACTTTTATAAACGTTTCAATAAGAAGAGGTAACAATTAAAGTAAGAAAAAGTGGAAAATATCTTAAGTCTGTTGTAGAATAAGCGCTCATAAAGAGGCTGTCCACAAGCCTAGATAAAAATGGAGGAAGGCATTAATGATCCATTCTCTGTGTCCTGACTTGGATGTTTTCTTCGGAGAGGAGTATTATTTTCAGAAGATTCTGGTGTGGTTTGAGATGGACTGTGATCTGTGCCTTGTATGGTTTAGTGGAGGCAGATGTCTGATGAGTAAACCCATGATTAAGTTTTGAATTTCAATTTTGCTGATTTCCCCTAAGCTCTGCCAATGTACTTGGACTGAGAGCTCCATATTGTTTAGACTTAAACTGTGAACGAGAAGGAGTTCCAGGACCTTAAGGCAGTGGCTTTGGAGGTTTTGTGGAGCTTCATAGATAACAAGCCTTGGCTTGTTATCACAGAGTCATATACACCTGAGTATAAGCTAAAACGTTCACAATTTTACTTTCTTCTTGACTCTTATAACACCTTCATCTCTTGGGCCTGACAAAGTCCCATCATGTATGCTCACTCTCTCTTTCTCTCTGACATATGTTAATATTGGCTTTCCCACAAGCACAAAAGCATTCATCTTCAAAATCTATTGTGGCTTCCTAATTCATTATCCCTGTTCATAAAACTGTTATACTTCAAATGGGTCAGTGTTTTATCTGTCAGTATGAGCATCTATTTAAATATAAACCGAAGTTCGATATTAATAAATATTATCCTATGATCTTTTGTCCTTTTAGGAGTTCTGAAAGACATTTTGTTTTCATTCTGTCTGTTTCCTAGGAAATTATAAGAAAACATGCAATGTTTGCCTTCAATATTATGAAAACCCAGAAAGGGCTCACAAAATTCCAAGAAAGCCCCAAGAGGTTTGCTGATTTCCAGGTAAAAGCAAACAATTAAATGAAATTTAAAATAACTGACAGTAAACCAGGGACAGACAAAGTACATAACATTTCAAGGTCAAAAGGCAGATGATTCTGTGAGACAGTAGCTCTGAGAGCAGAGAGCAACTTTTTTTTAATTGTAAAACTCTTGCGTGCTGTTTTGTGTTCTTTACAAGTTTTAATAAAGACAGTTTGCTGGTGGTACCTAAAGTAAATACATGTGGAGATACCACTTTCCCTCTTAAGAAATGTCTGCAGTATACAGTGTTTAACATTTTTATGCCTTTGTGACTCTATGTATCCTTGATTTCATCACTCCCTTGGTAGTGTAGCTTATTTTCCGAGTTAAACAAAGGCATCAGCAGAGAAACTACAAAGTGTTCTAATCTCCTGACCCCCACATTGACAGTTCAATATATTTTAGAACAACTAAAGATATGGAAGTGGAATTATGAAAGAAGCAGGCACTTCACAGGAATGTTCTATAAATTTATTGCTTTACTGTGTAGTGAAACTGCTGTAGTTTTAAGAGAGCAAGGACATACATCTGGAAAATAAAACATAACAGTAGTGGCTCACTGGAAGTAAAAGATAAAAACATCTGTCAAACACAATTGCATAGAAAATGCAAGTTTATTGGTTTCATTAGGATTTATTAATTTGATATATTTCACTTCTTACCTGCTAAATGAGGGTGGGGGAAACTGTCACACAGCTGATGACTTGCAATCATTTTATAAACTGTTCTGTCCTTATTTTTCACCTATATCTAAAATTCGTCCAGTTAACTAGGAAAAGGTTCTCTCCCCTCAGCAGGCAGTTTCTTGCAGAAACTGAAAGCACACATAGTCAAGCATCAAATGTCACCACATTGCCATCTTACTGTGAATGACTGGAATTTACTTCCTATTGTTACTGGTGCTGAAAATTGCTACTAGATTCCACTGAGTTCATAATGTATTGTCTAAACTGAAAACATTTTCAGGGACCGAACTGACCTTTTAGAAAACTGCACTTTCATCCTTAAAATGCTGGACTATTGCAATATTTCACTTAAAAGGTTATTTAAACTTTTTTCTTTCTTTTTTTGGAAAAGGGTAAGGATTGTTGTGTGAAAGAAGTATCTTCATATAACTCTTCTGTGTCAAAAAACAGGGAAGAATATCACTCACTACTCTAAATATGCTTCAAGAAAACTGTGCAGAAAAGACCACAGCTGCTATTCTCCCCGAGAAACAAGCAGATAATTGTAATTAATAGCTAATACTTGTGTTCAAGTCCTAACTGATAGTAAGGTCTAATTTTATTAAAAGTGTTAGAGAGAAAGTGCTTCTCTCCCTGAACATCCTGACAAAAGATGAAAAGCAGAAAATATTTTTCTTCCATGTTACTGACTTGGAACCGAGATAGAGAGAAATGGTGAGCTGCTCACCGTCAGACAGAAAAATCTGCAACAAACTGAGCAACTTTACCACTGCTTCTTCAGTACCAGTTAAATGACCCAACAAAAAATATCCTCCCCTACCAATTTGGCTGAAAAGGGATTGATTACTTGTAGAGCCTAACTGCAACACAGCACCTGTGCATTTAAAAGAAGGAAAAAAGGACTGAACCAGATTGCAGAGTTGCCAGTCTGAGGAGTGCTGACCACAAACAGCCTTTCCCCCCACATTTTATCAGAGGAAGGGAAAAGAAGTATTAAAGATAGGATTAATCCTCTTTAAGGGGGAGAATGTGGGAAATGATTACTGCAAGCGCTGGTTGGCTGTAGTGCTAAGGGATCAGATTTTAGAAAAAAATAACAGCCTGCCTCCAAATGATAAATGAATATGTGGGCTTCACTGATGGCACACATGACTGTTTTTAGACTTAGAAGAAGTGACAGAGGAAGACGAGCAGTCATGTAAGTGGCAGGGTAAGTGTATTAAAGGCATAGCATAAGAGAAACGAGCTGACATAAAGACCAGTGACCGTAAGGAGAGGTGATAAAAAAGAGAAGGGAATATATTAAGGAAATGAGTTAACTGTTCATGTTCTGAATCTTGTATAACTCTTATGTCAATGAAGGAAACAGCATTGTTCCAGGAAATAAGTGGAGAAAAGTGGAATTAATAGGAGAAAGAAATACAGAAGACTTAGTATATTTTGCAGATATCATTTTCTTAGAAAAGTTGACATGTATTTGATATATTTTTTCATTATTTTCATTTTTCAGCCAGTGAATGTAACTTATTAAGCTGCTATAGCCTATGTATTTCAGCCACAAGTCTCAGAAAAAATTAACTGAATGAACTGAAATGAAGCTTTTAGGGACTACCGCAGAATTATTAGACCAACATAAAATATTTTCTGCTAAGGAAATATCTATCATACTGCAGAAGAGAGTATTAGACTGAGGACCACTTAAAAAGTGGGCCACTGTTTTCTGGAGGCAGGAAGCCAGCACACAAAGATGCTCCATTGCTACAAAATTCTTGAAGCAGAGCGTAATGTAACTGAGGTTGTACTTATTGTTTTAAGTTCTGCAAAGGTTGAAATAGCTGCCAGTACATCCTGAGGGAGAAAACATAAGCTTAGTCCACACTTTAGCCCTAGCACTGGCACAGGCAGAAAGCTGCTTCTGAAAGATGATTTGTGTTCCTGATATTGCCCTACTAACTAAACAACCACTTGGATCATTTACTGGAGTTGGAGCTGTCTTACTGTATAATCAGGTTAGTTTTGTAGGAACAGAGCTCAATAGAGAAGTAATCCTTTGGGCTTCCTATTGCCTTGCAGTTGGTGTAGCTGCTAACATCTCTGTCTAGGTGTAGAATATTCATAGAATCATAGAACGGTTTGGGTTGGAAGGGACCCCGAGAGGTCATCTAGTCCAACCCCCCTGCAATGATCAGGGACATCTTCAAGTAGATCAGGTTGCTCAGAGTCCTGTCCAACCTGACCTTGAATGTTTCCAGGGATGGGGCAGCTACCAGCTCTCTGGGCAACCTATTATCCTTTTACATCTTTTTAAACTAAATTTTCACAGGTATTAATGACTGTGTATAATATAAACAAATGCAATATTCAACCTAAAATATCTTTTTTGCTGATGAAGTAGAGTAAGAAAGGATTAGAAAATATTTTCTGCTAAGAAGTATCTGCCATGCCTCAGAATAGGGTAGTATAGCGATGCCCACTTAAAAAGTCAGTAGTTATAAACAGGTACCACTTTTTATTTTTTTAAGAGACCTTTTTCATAGGATTATAAATAGTTGTGGAAAGTAAGATGCCATGCCGCAGCAACTATGGGGATAAATGTTTACATTTAATAGTCAGTAATATATCTATGTTGCTGCATCAGGAACATACATCTTATGGTTATTGTTTTACTCCCCCAGGTCAAATATGCTGCAGATGTTCAAGACATGAAATAATACGCAGCACTATATTGAACAAAACCAAATGCAACTATAATAGATACTTAAAAATAATAATTAAAAAAACCCCAACACTACAAACTACAATTACTTCTTATCCTGAGGAAAATAAACAATCTGGCAGTATGTCATCAATACTTAGTGAAAAAGGGGGCAATTCTTGCACTAATTTGACAGATTAAAAATAGATATGAAGTTAAAGTTGGATGAGAAAACCAAAACTATTTGGATAACAATCCATTTTATCACTTGACATAGTAAAGTCCAGTTGGACTTTTTACCCTTTCCTTTTAAGGACATTATAGTATATTTTGATTTTGAGTAGAGCTTGTTGATAAATTTCCATCAAAATCTGCTGAATGTGGAATGTGTTTTCCTTGATATTGACATTTTTCATGGGTAAATGTCAGATTGCCATCCTCTTATTTTTTTCTTTTTTCCTTTAGGGAATGTACACAGAACATTTTCTTTAGGGTCAGCACCATGTTACTCCTTGCACCCACTGAAGCTCTGCATTTCCTCATAGGAACTATAGGTTTCAGGACTTCTGGGTCTTGTAATGATGGGACTTCTGGTTCATCACTATGGTGCAGCCACTGGCAAAGATCTTCCTGGAAAGACGTCCTTTACATGAAGAGTCCAAAACACAGTAAAAAGAATGTGATCAAAATCCATTAAATTGTTTACTTACCTATTATTACAGACCAGAACAAGCACAAGAATTTGAAGGATCAGGCTCTTAACAATCTTTCTCATTTCATAACTCATTGTAAATTTATAAGCTGCTATGTTTTCTTCACACATATTTAAACATCACTGAGCAAGCTATATCTGTCCTACTGGTAGTTATTACAGGCGACAGGAATACAAAGCTATTTAGGGAGCACAGTTCTAATTTCCATTGATTTCACTAGGGACTCAGGCACCAAAATCCTATTCAGTCAGGCACCTACGGACAGTCGTGAAACCAGTAATCGTTACTCATACTGTTGAGTGCTCACCAATTAATCAGTGTAAAACTTGTGAATCGAGAATGACATATTTGTCAGTCCTCCTCATTTCCCACAAACATTTTTGTTGATTTTCACTTATATGTACAATATGAAATGAGTGGAACAGTGCACTTCACTGAATCAATACAGAACATGATGATTTAAAGTGTCAGGATATAAGGCACAGATAGGGAAAAACAGGAGGCAAGAATAGCAACATTACTAAGAAATGAAATAGAATCTGCTGAGAAAAATAGCATAAACACTTGGAATGACAGTAGAGAAACTTTTGATAGAAATTTGGATAATAAAGGCAGTCAGGTAGTTCACTGATGTAGCTACAGATCTCTTGGGCAGTTAGAGTAGATATGGCAGTACACTCAGCATGGCCTGTTAGAGCTTGGCTTTAATCTTTATCAAGGGAAAAGTAATTACCTTGATACTGATTTTGATAGAAACTAAGCAAAACCTAGGAGGAATTTTTTTTCCAAGGACCTACAAATTGTTGGGAGGGAGGTGGTGGGGAAAGAGAGGTGTTTGTTTTTTTTATTTTGGATCCTTTAGTTTTGTTTTTTTGCTAAATAGCCTACATGGTTAGAGGCAGTTCTGTGTATAATGCAGTGACTTGAGACAGGTATAAATAGGGTTGATATTGAGAAAATGCAGTATCTAGCAAACAAAAATCTTTAGATTTGGTGTACTTATGAGGCTTCTTAGCACAGAAAGAAACACACTAGGTTTGATGTCAGAAAGTCTGACTTTGAGGGAATGTGGAACGCTCAGTGGAATTTTGACTGAGATTATATAACACTTAGGAAATGTACTATTGAAACTGAAATAACGGAAGAAATGGCAATTAAAATTCACTCTGGTATAATCAAGCCAGAGAAACAGAGACCAAAGTAAGCTAACAAGGAATATGAATAATCTTGATACGTGTAAGAGAAAGGGAAAAAAAAAAAAAACACTTTTAAATAAATTTAGAAATTCTAGAAAGTAAGAAAGTGAGCAAAAAAAATTGGAGTAGTGAAAATAAGGAGAAGACAGAGGATAACTTATTTTTGCATGGAAACCATGTTACTTCTCAAATTCAGAGGCAGCATAAATAATATTAGCAATAGTAAATGAATGCAAGTTTGCAGTGCATGTGCCATAAGTACTTGTATTAGTTTTGGATGGGGTAGAGTTAATTTTCTTCATGGTAGCTTGTATGGGGCTATGTTTTGCATTTGTGATGAAAACAGTGTTCATAAGACATCATGTTTTAGTTATTGCTGAGAAGCATCAAGACCTTTTCTGCTTTTCACACCACGCAACCAGCAAGTAGGCTGGGGGTGCGCAAAACGTTGGGAGGGGACACAGCCGGAACAGCTGACCCCAACTGACGAAAGGGATATTCCATACTACATGAGATGCTCAGCAATAAAAACTGGGATGTGGGGGGAGGTTTGCTGGGGGTTGCTGTTGCTTGGGGACTGGCTGGGCATCAGTCAGCTGGTGGTGCACAATTGTTGAAGTTAAAGTCCCTTATGACCTAAATCTTCACAAATACAGGCTTTACCATTTCACAAGCATCACTGCAGATAAACTTCAGGCCCCAGAAAAAATTCTAACCCAGGAACCTCTGTAATGACAGTAAGCCAGAGCTGGCATGGGAAGCAGTTGCCTAAAAGTACGTGGCTAGAGACAGGTTAGGCACCTTCAGTCATACTTCCAGGCTTCCAGCTGCATCTCTAGAAGGGCATGGATTTCCTGAAGTTCCTGTATTCCATTTGCCAAGATCACGCATGTCTCAAATATCCTAGGGCATCTGGTACCATATTTGAGCACTAAAATCACCCTTTGGTGAAACAGTTTATTTCAACACTTTTATTTAAAACATGCTGAAAGATACAAGAGTTAAAGAAAGAAGAAAAATAATGAGATACATAATTAAACTGCGCTTTTTGAGCAGTGATTTCTAAAACCTAAATAGACATTTGTTATACTTGTAAGCTGTCCTGTTCCTAGTCTTCAGCTCATTGAATAAGGTGTAGCTTAACTGCACCTAATACCAAGTGTTACACAGCAATTTTTAAGATAAAAAATCTCAAATTCTGTTTGTAGAGTCCATCTATAAACCTAAATCAGCTTCTTTGAAATCTATTTACAGTGAAAGGAAATTTGGCTCAACGATTTCTTTCAGTTGTCTGTTTATTTTTTGGCAAAGTCAAAATTTTCAGGACTTGATTGTCATTACTGCATTCAGTAGTTCATAGAAACATATCAACAGAGGATGGACAAGTTGTGTAAAATCTTATTGTTTCTTACATTTCTCTGGGGTCTCTGACTCAGAGCTGTAAAAACCCAGGAGTAAACTAGTAAACAGACAATGACTTAGCCATGACCACTCGCTCCCCTTTTTCATCTGTTTTATTTCCTTTCACAGAACAGTTTATTCTCCTTTGTTCCTGGCCAAGGATTCGATCATTCCCTGCACTTCTCTATACAGTTTTCTACCCTTTTGCTTGCAAGAGGGATTAGCACGTCAGTCTCCCTTGCTCTCTTTTTCATATCCAATGTCATAGTCATAGGCTTCTCTCCCCTGCATGGTAGGAAAGGCTGTGGAAATACACTTTTAAATCAACTTCTAGCAGTCTGCTAACTTTCTTCTCCTTTTCTTTTCCAAATTTTAAATCATGTCCCATGTTCCTCTACTAAGTACTCCCTTAGTCTTATAAAAGAATGATTAAGACCATGAGAACAAGCGTTTTAGGATGCCTGCCAGAAACATCTGTGGTGTTTCAGGACAGCCCCCTTTCACACAACAGGTAAAAGCAGTGGGTAACAGAGGAGAGTGCTGAAGCAATGTGTCTATTCAGATCACTGCCTTAGCAACCCCAGCCTGTGGCTATGGGCTGTTTCTGAAGTTTAAGTTCAGCTCTGGCCCTGAGGCACAGGACAGGTACAACACCTTGTTTTCCACAGTGATGCAAATAGGAGGCGCAACTGGCCACCCACTCGACGATATGTTCTAGAGTTGAAGTAGTCCAAGGGATTTCACAGTGAAATACATTCACACAGATGCTGCTTAAAAAACACTAAGGGACAATACTTCATCGTGGAAGTACAGCTATTAGAATACGAGATGCCCATTCTAGGATTTACAGGCATCACTCTATTTAACCTCTGTGGCAGATCAACTTGGCTGCTTTAGTTTAATCTCAGATACATTACTGCTTTCCTAAATCTACCAGGTAAGGGTAAAATTATCCTCTACTGAAAAAAGCATAAAGTCCAACTATATCGTAGGATTGGAATAGATTTACTGTACAAACCAGATTTCTGTTTTAAACTGTTAGATGGGAAAAGTTAAATATAGAAGCAACTAAAAGGAAATGCACTTGTTGTAATGTTAAAAGATGACAGCTAAAAGATTGTAAAAATGCTTGCTATGTCTTAAATATATCATGATTTTAACATTAAATCTTTGCAGATTATATTAAAAAAAAAACTTAAAGGACTGCATATTTTATGCTTCTGACAAAATCCATTTGCATATTTCCATTTGCCATTTGTTCACCCTGCAGGAATAATACCTATTTCTTTCTTATTTTTTAAATACTGCAATGCTTTCAGCTAATAGCAAGAGAGCAACAGTTTATGTCAAGCTAATACAGTCTTGGTCACATGAGTCCTGATATTTAAAGTATTTTAATCAATATGAAAGAATAACAGATGCTGAGCTCTCCAAATACAATGATATTTACTGTATAAATCTTCTTCGATAGCAAGTTGAAAAAGAAATACTTACAGGGCTTTTCTTTGCAAAATAAGATTTTAGCCTCAAGGTCTGTGTTTATTTTGTAATCTCTCCTTTCTACAAGGCCTCTTGAAACATCAAGTTTCTCTCTTTGTTGTTTTTCTATCACAATTGGCCAGTCACTCATTTGGTTTTATATGAATTCCATACCAGCTGCAAACATACAAATAAAGAAATTGGAAATTGGAAAGTCTTCCAGTTATCTACCCCATTTCTCCACCACTATAAGGCTGTTCCTTACTGGATACTCCACAGTGTGCTGGTCAGTCTAGTTGAAGTGACCTAAATAGTGGAAACTCTTGTGCTTTCCTGGACTCAGTTCCCTAAACTACAAAATTTTGCTATTAAGAAACATTACTTTGGATTATGTCTTCCAATGATTCTTTGCTTCCAACAAAATATTATTGGTGATATTAATTTGAATTGGAGAAAATGTTTTATGTTGTACTGCAGCTAAGTGACCATGAATGCCATAAGAAAGCCCTATTGCCTCATATGTGGGATTTCTGACTTGTAAATCATATACTGGCTAAAACAACATATCACTGGAAAGCACCCACTTCTCACTTTACCAGTGAAAGCTGGGCAGAAAGGATCAAGGAAAAGGAAAAGTTTAGGAGCTGGAGAAAAAGAAAAAAGAAATAGGACCAGAAGAAGCGAGAAAAGAGTAGAAGCAACCAGTACTGTTGGACTGATGAAAATGCTGGATAGCTGTTAGTTTAAAATCAATAGAATGTTCAGTCATGTGGTAAGTAGAATTCCATGTGGTTGAATGAGTTATTGATGTGGGAGTTTATTTATTTTGCTCTATGCAAGGTATCACAAGCCAAACTTCAGCAGAGTGATTAATGTGGCTGAAAAAAATTCTTGTAGCATCAGCTGGGAGCTCTGTTTCAGGATGTCGTCTCTGCCCACCTACAATGGCAATGAAACAGCGTTAGCAAGAAGTGTATTTAAATACCTGGGCTTTTGAGGGCTAACCACCAACAGCTAGGGATGAAAGGGAAGTTCTGTAAAGGGAACTTCTACAGCGGGAACTTTGACTCAACCCTTTGATGCAATTTTTTTTTTAATCCTTTATTTTTTTAATTCCCAGTGATACTTGGGTTTTACAGTTATATGACACATGGAGAGAGCTAGATACTTGAGTTGTGCTGGAGAATGCTTTCTGAGGCAGCCGGCAGCCAGCAGCCAGTATAAAGTAGTGAAGGGAGGTTTGTCTTAAGTTTTGACTCTCTCAGAACTCACATGCATGGGAGCCAAAGCCATAAGCCTTTTTTCATGAGACCCTGATGGTGCCCCTTTGGTAGTACAGTGCTTAGTGCATTCAGGTGAGATGAAAGAGAACTAATTTTGAGGCCCTGTTCTGACTCAGGCAAAGCAAAGACTGTATTCAAACTCTGCTGAGGAGTGATCGTTGTCCTCCCGTTTAGTTGACACAAAGCAGTTCACATTCCCATGGCTCAAGGCCAGTCCACCATACAGTGGGACTGGTTCAGTCAACATTGCATAGCACTTAGCCCTTGATCTCTTTATGAGTGATATATGGTGTCCCAATGTCCCTAAAGCATGTTGTTATTGTTGTTATTATTATTCAAAGAGCATGAGCATAATATGGAGAGTGAACAGAATGGTGTTTTACAGCATGCTTCCAAAAGCCTGTTGCATGTCTTTGGGCATTGCGCTCAGAAATAGATGGTGGGTGTCTGAAAAGCTGCTGGAATAGGAGGAGCTGATGATGCAGTTGCCAAGAGGAATTCAAAGATTTGGTTTAACCTCATCCACACTGCCTGTAGAGAACAAATTGTCAGAGCTGCACCCTGATTTACTTGGAAGACATCACTTAGTTTTCTCTGAAGGAGATCCCAAGAATGAACTAAGATGTGTTGCATGGCTGCTCAGAGGATAGGGCCCATGTATAAATCCGAGAGCAAAGTTATTTCACAGTAATACACATCGAAGGAACATTCTGCACCTCAACTGTTGGACCTCACTAAAGAATTATGGGCTATTGGCAGTGTCTTTTTTTCTCTCTTTTTTTTTTAATATGAGACAGAAAAAAACCTCCAGAATGGCTTTTAAAACTGTAGTAATGGCACAAATCTACAATGTAGAAGGCAAAGATTCAAGTCCCATATCTACACTAGACAGAGCAGAAATTTGAATTGAAGCATCATATTTCCTACTAAGCATTCACTGCCTTATTTATGGTGTTTGCTTTTCTAAGGTTGATTAGTATTTTCTCTATTTTGACCAGAAATTTTTGTTCTGCTTGTAAGACAAAGTTCCTAACACATTTTTCAATAAAAGTAAAATGTTCCCACAGAAGAAAAATTTACTTGGGAAAAATCAGCATTTTTCAAGCAAAAACTTTCCCAACTCACCTTTTGAGACACACACGTGGGTTATTCCTGCAAAACTGAAATAAAAGAAAATGCATTAAAGTTAATCTGATTAGGATTCAAATTTTAGTGAAATAATTGTCTTGATCTTCCCCTTTACTAAGTGTATGAGGAGCTAGGTCCTCAAGAGCAGAAGCTTAAAGGAACAATTTGACTTCTGTGCCAGCTTCACATTTTATAGTCCATAAATAATTATTTGTCTGTCTAGTGAACCACTATACACAGACCCACTAGAAAAAAATAGTATGAATTAATTCCATCCAGCAACTGAGAAATACATGAGATCCTATCAACTCCTATTACCAGAAAAGCATAATACATAACAGGCAAATGTGACACAAGTTTCAGAACTTCATGGTTGTTATTTACAGCATATTCTAAACTTTTCTGACAATTTTGGGGTACTTCCTAAACAGAGGCTGGAAAGAAATGTGATGGGAACAGGTATTCTGGGCCAAATATGACCCATTTTAAATTTCAGTGTATTTTCCATGTATGCTAGTGGAAACAAAATTTGTTATTCCTACTCAAAACCACACCCAATTCAGCCCACCCATTTCTAGCCTAATTAGTTAATCAATGGATCATTAATTCATTAAAGAGTCATAATTCCTAGAGAATTATAAACTTTTTTGTATATTTCCTTGTTATTTACGCCATTGACGGACTGATCGTTAAGGACAATGCAGTTGCAGCCTTCATAAACTTGGATACATTTCATGAGGATGCACAATGAAATAATTTTTTGGCAGTTACTCTGAAACACGTTTCATATTTCTATCTCTCATTTTCTAATTTTGAAGACTTTTGTGTCTCCTTATTCTTTCACAGCTTATGATAGAATTTGCTAGGCAAATGTTTATAATGATGGAAAAACAATTCCTTTATTATTGTTTTACACTATTATTAAATAATTAGTATAGTGATTGTATCCTCTTCCTGACCACAATTTACCAAATATTTTTGTTTAGAATACACTGTACATTACAATAAAAGGCTTTGTTCTAAATTAAGTTCATTAGATTCTAGTTCTTACCTTACTTTGTTTTGAATTTTGACTTTCTATGATACCTTTCCAATGGAAAAATTTCATCAGAATTTCAATGCTGTCATGACCACTTAACAGATAAAAGACAATATCAGCTCAGTCAGTTACTGTGGTGACCATCAAGCTGATTTCTTTTGTTTCCCATTACAAGTTGTTCCTCAAGTTTATGGGCACAATTTACTTGTCAAAAGTATATGTAACAGTAATCATACTTGAGGAGATTTTATAACAAACCCTCATATTCTTAAAATACCAAGTTTTTACTCTGAAATTTTTTCTTTACATGTCATAGAGGAAGATATGCTTAACAACGGCAAAATACTTTTACAATGATTGCGCTAAAACCCAGGTGAAACTGGGTGACTGTAGTGGTCCCTTTTGGATTTAAAATCTGTAAATATATTTTGCATATCCTTTACTTTCTACTACATTTATGTCAAAGACAAGGCAGATACTAATACAAGGGATTTCTGTATCAATTTTTTTTTTTCTTTGCTAACAATTTACCTTCCTAGCACTTTCAAATTAGGCAACAAGATACTTCACAGAAATATATAATTTCCAATAACACTATCTATTTTTTCAATCCTTTTTATCTCCTTGATACTAGCAGATCTCATTAGCAGAGTTTTCAAAAATACATGGCCAAATGCAAGAATAATTTTCACTTGCTCAACTCTGAGTGTCCTTAAGTGCTGCTAAAGGCTGCTAGACAAAAGAGTTGCTATCTTCTTGCTTTAATATTAATCAGCCACTGACTTTCTTCTTCCCATCACTGAAAGCATTTTGCAGAAGTGTTACGTATGTTATCCCCACCATTGACACACCATACACTGTGGAGTATCACTGCTTGGACATGGAATCCTAAAACAGTAATGCTGTATTTCATATCCTTCTTACAGCACATAATCTCCAAAATTCAAACCCTTCCTCATAAAACTTCCTCCTATCACTCAGCTATGCTCTTATTCAAGACTATCTCTTTAATAAAGTAGCTGAGACCTAAATAAGAACATTACTGGAAACTTTACGAATAGATCACAGAATCACAGACCAGTTGAGGTTGGAAATGACCTCTGGAGGTCATCTATTCCAACCTTCTGCTCAAGCAGGACCACCTAGAGCCAGTTTCCCAGGATCTTGTCAGATGGCTTTTGAATATCTCCAGAGATGGAGAATCCACAACTTCCCTGGGAAACATATACCAGTGCTTGATCACCCTCACAATGAAACGAAGTGTTTCCTGATGTTCAGAGGGAACCTCCCATGTTTCAGTTTGTGCCCATTGCTTCTTGTCCTGTCACTGGGAACCACTGAGAAGAGCCTAGCTCCATCTTCTTTAGAGTCTCCCTTCAGGTATTTATATACATTGATAAAATCCCCCTGAGCCTTCTCTGCTGTAGGATGAACAGTCCCAGCTCTCTCAGCCTTTCCCCATAAAAGAGATGCTCCAGACCCTTCATGACCTCTATGGCCCTTGTTTGCACTGTCTCCAGTATGTCCATGTCTCTCCTGTTCTGGTGAGCCCAGGGCTGGACACAATATTCCATGTGTGGCCTCACCAGTGCTGAGTAGAGGGGAAGGATCACCTCCTTCATCTGCTGGCAACTCTCCTTCTAATGCAGCCCAGGATACCATTGGCCGCCTTTGTATCAAGGGCACATTGCTGGCTTATGTTCAACTTGGTGTCCACCAGGACCCTCAAGCCCTTTTCTACAAAGCTGCTTTCCAGCTGGGTGCCCCCAGCGTGTACTTGTGCCTGGGATTATTTCTGCCCAGGTGCAGGACTTTGCATTTCTCCTTGTTGAACTCTTCGAGGTTCTCATTGAGGACCCTCTGGACGGCATCATGACCTCCTGGCATATCAGCCACTCCTCCCCGTTTTGTATCATGGTCATCCCCATCTCACCTTCCTATTACTAGTCTTCTCCCTGGCTTGCTATTGCATGCTTGGTACCTTTATCACCATGCTCATCAGTATCAATATATTAAATACACAATGTTACTTTAATCTCCCTTTGTCTCTTTGAATTTGATGAGAGGATATACACCTGGCAGCTGACACAGTTCTGGGATTACAAACTATGTGTGTATCTGTGTGGATGATAAGAGGTAGCTGCATACTTTGAAGGCTGCTCAGATGCTGTTAATTATGGAATAGCTATTTTGTAATAGGTGCTATGCTATTTTGTAATAGCTCTCCTTTCCTGCGGGATTTACATTGCAGCTTGTGGCTCTCATGTCTTCTTCAATTTCAACATAATCATATATTTCAGGGACTCTGACTGCAACTTTGGCACTTTACATCATAAACAAAAAATGTCCCCACAATCCATTTCCAGAATGTAGCATATATATTAAAAGAGACAGAAAGACAGAGAAAACGAGAGAGAGAAGCAATATCTTCTTTTTCACTAACTTTAAGCTTCACAGGAAAAAAAAAAAACAAAATTGGTCAGTAGGTGCAATAAGAGAAAAAGATAATCTTTTGTAATTATAGTAGTAGTACTTCAAAGCATTCATGTGTTTGGAATCATATTTTCAGATCAAGCAGAATTATCCATTGTAAATTTAAGAAATAGCTCCCAAGGTAGCAGACATGAGAGAAAAAAAAAAAAAAAAAAGAAAAAAAAAAAAGAAAAAGAAAGAAAAAAAAAAGAAAAAAAAAAGAATAGCTTTCTAAGTTATGACGCTTTGCTAATTGATGTTAACTTGTTCACATGCCGCAGTGTAGCACTCTGAAATATTCAACATAAAAAGAAAACAATCTGACATTGGGAAATCCTAAAATATTTCAGGTTAGGAATGGTTACGAAACTTTGTACCTGCTCAGTCCACAATTCTTTCTTGACATTGCTATGTTGTGCAGATTTCCTGCCAAAGGACAATCTTTAAAATTGGTTTCTGTCTCCTACTATTGACTTGGGCTAGCATGGACAAAACATCCACATGACCTGGCAGTCACTGGGAACTGTAACGTCCACTGTGTCAGCTGGCTATAAACACAATTTAAGGCTTGGGGATCAGAGAAAAAGAGATGGGCCTCAATTTCAGGACAGCGGAGGTAATAGGAAAATAACTACTCTCGACACAGGCGTTCCAAAGAAATACATAATCCTAAAATTATTTTGTTGTCAACGATTACTGAAATGTGGTGGAGATTTTTTATTTTATTTTATTTTATTACATTAAAACAATCTGAATAACTGAAATTGAAAATAACCATACAAAGAATTGAACAAACAAATTATTAGGAAACTTCAGTTTCAAGGATCTAAGATAAGTTACAGCTGATTCTGATTTTTAACCATCTCATATCTCTGAGTTTGGAAAACTGAACAAGAAAATATTTTTTTTTTGGTCAGAAAATCAAAGTTATCACAAAGTATTTCCATAATATCTTTTTCACTTCAATTTTTATCCCAGGTCCCCATTAGAACACTTTCAAATGCTACTTAAATTTTCTGTACCCCAAAATCCTAATCTTGTAATTGGTCTACTAGTCAGAGCTTCCAGGAAACATCCTTTTCTCTCAGCAACATCTGGATTTTCTAACAACACCTTTCACAGAAAGCCTTTCTGCTGAGAATATATGGCCCTACATTCTCTTCTTGCCTCCAAAAAAGAACAAGGACCCATCCATACTTCATATGCAAACACACAGCAGTGAATATCCAGGGTCACATCTATGTCACATTTATGTTAGTGGTTCTGTGTGAGACATGCAATGGGATGTCATTATTTGCAATAGATCAGCTTAGTTTATGTACAGCTGGGATGCAAAAGGATGGATCTAGGCTTTTATAACATAAGATGATCACTGTAGGACTTTTTATAGTTAATGGATATAAACAGACGTTTCTTTGGTGTAGCTCATTTTGTCTTTGGAACGATTTCTAAAGTTAGAAGACATCCACTTGATGTTCAGTACATTCTGAGGTAGACTCTGTGTTGGTGAAGATATCTATTATTGTGGACTCTCTAGCAAATTCTGTCATGCAGGATATGTCCTCAAGAAAAAAAAAAAAAAAACAAGCATGAAATTGATGAAACTTGCTGTGTAGTAAGAACAGCGCCTTGCAAGTGCCCTGTTTTCTTGAGATTTCAATTATCATACTTCCATATCATCACTTTAAGGGCAATCTTAGAATAGTAAAGACTGATCTTCTACAGATTATGAAATATTTTCCCTCAGGTGTTATCAGGTATTCATAGTATGTCATATAAACTTTCCCCTTAAACAATCTTAAGAATTACGCACATGTACACATACAAATATTTGCATATATGCATGTGTGTGCATATATATGCATATGTGTGTGCATGTATGTGCATGCACATATATACTCAAAGCATAAAACCTATACACATCTAAAATATGTACATTCATACTCAAAGCATATCTTAATTTTAATCCACTGAAGTGAGCAAATAAAGGTCAATGTCATAAAAACATTTTATTTTTAATTTAATAATGTTAGCTAAATATTATCCCATAGCTATCATTCATGCTTACAGAAAAATTCTTTTTTTAATGTGTCTTATCTGATTGCTTGTTTGCTTTTATTGCACATATCTCTTTGATCTCTAACCAGCTATAATTATGATGTTTTCAACACATTTTATGTTTCTATAACTGCTGTGCTCGATCAGATTTGGTACTTATACTGTCAGCTTCAGACCTTTTATGTTCTTTCATCTTTGTTGTGGGTGCCCTTTTTGTTATACTTGTTTATGGAGTCTAATATTAACATTTCAGTGCATATTTCAAAGGAAATGGACCGAAAGATGTCAAACATGCATTCAATTTATAATTTATCTATATTAAGCATTTTTTGCTACAGAAGTGCACAGTAAGTACCTAATTGATATGGTCTGACTTTTTTTTTTGCTAATGGCTGTTATTTATTGCTGTAGTTTGATGGACGTGCAGTAATCATACAGAGGAAGCTTTGCACGTACAGATATTATCACTAAATTTAATTTTCCTTTTGATGCTTTTGTTTTCCTTTTTATCCTACTTGGTTTCTGGTTATCTTTACAGTGCTCAAGTGGCAGGCATCTTTATAATTCCTTGGATTGGTGCTGAAAGGATGACTAACTTTTGCTGTCTGTCTGTCCATTTGCCTTCTCCTTTCCCTTACTCTCAATACGGAAAATCTCAATAGTACAAGAGAACACTGAATGAAATGTTGATAACATGGTTCTAATAAAACTTGCATAAAATACATTTCCCCCTAAAATCATGTGCAATAACCTAGACACCTAGGTGTTGAGTGCCTAATTAATGCTTGAAAGAATATTCATCAACATAAGCAACAAAATGTGTACTGTTTAGTATGCAAATTCAACTTGTTATTTTCTAGTAAAAGAAAGCTATTATTATAAACGGATAAGTCTGATTTCAGTCTAAACTGTCAGGAAGAAATGCATTTCACTCACAAAATATTAAGGTCACAGAGTCATTCATGCCAAAATTAATGTATGGGGTCAATGACTGCCATAATGACATCTGAGCCATTTGAGGCATTCCATTGCATTTAAAGTAACAGCACAGGTGTTGAAAGAGGAAGAATTTGACAACTGATACAGAAAACGGTAACTGTAATTATATACAGAACTTCCATATGATTGCAAGCAGTGTTGAATGAACACTTCAGTTAGATGGGTTGAGAGAACAAATCTCAGAGGAAAAGAGAACAGTTTAAATACAGGGTTGATTCAGCAGGCCCTACTGAATCCCAGATGAACAAATTTCACTTTTGCTGGTAATTAAAAGAGGAGTCCATGTAGCATTCTTTTTGTAGTACTTTTGTCTCATAGGACCCTGTATTATTGGAGGTAAAGTGTAGAGGCAACAAGGAATGCCCTGAATTCTTTATATATAAATTCACCAGTTCCTGCAAACACACACACACTAATTTGAACATTCTTTTCTACACAGCAAGGGAAGTGAAGAAAATTCAATACCAGTCCCTATTTTATACACAAATCTCAGGAATCCCCTTCCTTCACTCAGGTGAGAATATGTAACAATTATTAGTAATGATAATAGACAGTGAAAATTATAAAAGAGACTGAGACATCAGGGTGGACTACCACAGTCCTGTAGCTGGAGTAGAGTATGCAGATGTTAGCATCTCTACTTTATTTTGTTCTTTTGTGTGTCATTTTGGAACTTGATAGAATGCTGATACACAAATTTGTTTTTAAAGTAATTTACTTTTTAAGACAATTTTGTCTGCTGGTATTTTTATTCTAACTCTTTAATCTTCCACACAAAACTGGAAGATCTCCCTCAACAATCCTTTAGCAGAATCTGAACATCTTGGTTTTTCTAGCCATTTTCTGCCCATACCTAAAAAAAGGATTTTCTTGGTATACCCTTCCATTTTGTACTTTTTGGCCAATCTTCCAGACTGTTTGTTTGTTTGTTTGTTTGTTTGTTTGTTTTGAACCGGGAGGTCTTCCCCTTATAAGATCTAGTATTTTTTGTAGCATTATGGTCTTTTCTACACTTTTTCTTAAGAGTTCATTCTACCTTTCATCACACCCTTATTGCAACATGTGATTCAGTGTTTGCTGTGGAAGAACCACGACTGTCCACAAACACTACAGCAGTTCTCTCTCCTTAAGGGACCAGGCTGTTTTATTTAGCATCTAAACCTTTTCTTCAATATTTGAATGGCAGTCACAATATTGGAATTGACAGTCACTAAATAAATGTAATGTTTTAAACTGAGAACACGCCATGCAAGCAGAGGAATTATCATTTTACAAATATCAACACCGAGGCACAGAGAAGTCTGTGTAATAACAAAAAGTCACACTGTAAGTTATTCAAATGCTTAATAGAATTTGTGTATTCTTCCCAACGCTTTGCTGTAAGCATCAGACTTTTTCTTACAAGCTGTTCAATTCTGAAATGGCCTATAAAGAGCCAAAATTATGAGTAGAGAAATCAGAAAATGGTAAAGAAGGGATGCATCAAGGTCATCAGATTTCAAACAGCTCTATTCATTTTTGGCATCATTCTATCTGTGTTGCCTCTTACATGATGTAAAACATGTTTTATTATGCAGAATTAACACTGGGAAATGTCTTAATAGCCAATCAGATTGAATTCAGTGATCATCTCTTAATTTAATGAGGATATCATTCTATAGCTCTGAAAATGTAGTTTAGTCCATTTTACTACTTTTATCATAGCAATTACATCAACATAAACAACAATTAGGTGACTCAACACACAGTAGGCAAATTACTAACTTCCGTTAAAGTAGGTTTATGGCCCTCTTGAGCAAGACTTCTGAGTAGCAAACTGTACAGAGACCAAATTCTGAGACATCATTCTGCTAAAATTTCTGTATATACTCTCTTTGGTATTTCTATCTATACTACAAACATAAATCAAAATAATTCTGTGATATGGGTTTACACTGTAGTGTCTGACGCGGTTATTACTTTGAGGCCTGATTCCTTTCAACTGTTCTTTTTTATTAAGATTGCAATGTAAACTGACAGTTTATCCTGAGGATTTTTTTTTTTTTTCTTTCTTTTCAGGAATTGCTACTAGAGGCTATGCTTTTTGGGTTTTTTGTTTTGTTTTGTTTTGCAGTTTACAAACAGTAAACTGACTAGATCTGAATTTGTATACATTATGCCACAAAACATAAAACGATCCCTCATGTACCAGACCAGAGTGTTTGCATATGCTCTCTGAACCATTCATTCAGCACCACTGCGTTATCTCATCTTAGGTCTTTAATGCAGTAAGGGTGAATTTCAGTGATATATTTCCTCTAGCAAAAGTACTATCTGAGAGTCCTAGTTCTGTCTCCTCCTGGCTGGTCATTTCAACTCGAATATGGCAGTTTCCTGCTGCCTTAGTTGTGTTGACATGACTGTTAGCAGAGCTGTGCTGTAAATCAGCTCAGTGAAATTATTTGGGTTAAAAAGAAAAAAAAAAAAAGAAAGACTAAAAAAACTCAGAAAGGTTTATTTTAAAACTCTGATCATTTTCAGATTTTGTAGCAAAGGTCTGCTAAGAATTTCAGCATAACAAGGGGCACAGAGCTAATTTGGGGAAGGAGGAAGAAGGCTTGGAGGTGGAAGGGTAGGCAGAAACTTGTTAAACATTTTTCAGCTAAGAAACAACCAAGTATCTGCTTTTGGCAAGGGAGGAGGAAGGCTGTAGGATGGCTTGGCAGGCATTGAAAAAGAACATCCGTTTTCATATATATTTTTAGTGAAAAGGATAATGCAATTTCCACTTACTATGCTTAGAAACACAACTCGAGAAAACAGTAGCAGAAGACTTGCCAAAAGAGTCACACCACATTCATAGAAAGATCACTTATCTGTTTCAGAATTAGTCTGGGCTTTCATTCTAATTTGATGAAGAGTAAATTTTGATCAAGAAAAACTCTTTTAGCTTTTGCATTAGCTTTCAAGGAGGTCATCAGCAGAATCAAGAACAGGAATCACTTATCAGTAGGGTACTATTTGTCTCTCTGTGGTCAACATACAGGAAACAGGAGGTTTGGAGCCTTAAAAGTACTCCAGCATCTCCCTGCCTCTGTAGGCATCTTAATTCATAGCTGACATTTTTCAAAACTGATGAGTGCATGCCAGCACTGGAGTTATTCAGCTTTCTTTGCAATGGATCAGTTGAATAACTTGTATGTACTACTGCTGTACACAGTTAGCAAGCGTTTCAAGAGTCCTACTCTGCATCATGGTACATGAAAGCTAGATTTTCAAATGAGATGAAGGACGGCCTTCATTGTCATCATGACTAGGTTCTTGCAGCCATGTTCATTTTGATTATGTCTCTTTCTCTACTAAAAGAAGACCATGAGTTAAGCTGGAGCTGGAGCACTGCATCCCTGATCATTTACCCTGTTTTAATGTTCACTCACTTAGTTCTTTTGGATTACTCCATTTAGCTTTCTCCAAGGCAAATATGCTATAGAAGGGACTAGCACAAAGTAGTATAAACATGAGCCAGGATATACTGCTCATTTTTTGTTGTTGTTTTGTTTTTTTCCTTTGGTTTGGTTTGGTTTGTTTTTTTACATGAATCAGCATAACCAGAACCTGTCAGACTTCTGCTTTCTGCCAGTCCTTGCACCAGGATAAAGACTGCTGTTCAGCTACTAGGGCATGACTTGCTGTAGTGAACAATTTAGTTTATATGCCTAACTGCAGGAAAGGATTCCCAGCTGAGACTTGTAAGAAAGTTGTATAGTCTTGGGTCGGAACAAGGAGCACTAGCTTAAATCTCTGCAGTCTCTCTGTTTTTTCACATCCTGTTCTGGTCCTGGCTAGCTTAGCTGGCTTCCTGCTCACCTGACAATCTGCTGAAAATATATTTCTGAGCACTTCATGAAAAGCCTGTGTGCTTAAATTGGAAAAGATCCTCTTGAAAAAGACTGCTTAGGGAAAGTGTAGCAAAACACTAGGCCAAAAAAAGCCAAAAATACCTTTACTATAAGTCTGAGTAAACTGTAGCTTCTCTCCTGCGGACTCCAGAATTAGATATCTCCTTTGCATGACATCAGGCTTCCAGGGATCCTTAACATATTCTGGTTTTGTTTTTGTTTTTTTAAAACTTCAGTCATCGCAGTTAATGAGACAGGCATAAATTGATGCTTTCACACTGCCCTAACCACAAACTTGTTTCTCAAACACAACAAAAGATATTAATCTCACCTAATTTAAGGACGAAATTAAAATCTGCATATTAGAAGGGTAGCCTTCTTAAGCTCTCTCTCTAGTCCACAGAGAAAGAAAAAAACTTCTCCAACAACAATTTGTGAGTTAGGCTTCTGTCCTGAAACTAGCTGTCCTCTCCAGGGAGAATGCAGGAAATACAAGAACACTTACCTCTTCACTTAGGCATGATTTGAGTTAGATATCTGAAGACAGTCAACGTTAGTGTCCCTCCTATTCCCACAACTACAGATCCAGATCTTTAAAAGAAATGCAACAAGACATGTAGTAAAGCATGATTTTTCTTCCACTTCAGTTCCTTTAATTTGTAATAGTTTGTCTGGCCTTGGATTTAATGAATAAGAAAAAAAAATTAATAATTAAAACCCCCAAACACTTAAACCCATCTGGATCTATTTCAAAGAAGCAGAGAATTAAAAATATATGAAGAAATACGTGAAAAAATGTTCAGCCATCTGGACACAGTCCAGGGCAACTGGTTCTAGGTGGCCCTGCTTGAGCAGGAGTGTTGGACAAGATGACCTCCAGAGGTCCCTTCCAGCCTCAACTGTTCTGTGATTCTGTGATAGCAATTAAAAGGGAAATTAGTTTGAGAGACATATAGTACATTCCAAGGACATGGAGTCAAATTAACTTTCATACTCTGTAAAAATGTCATGAAACGCAAATTAATCAGCAAAGTGGTTTTCTACTGATTCAGAGGTCTCCTCCCCACCTCACCCCTACCTGCTGTTAATATAAAATCTATAGAAAATGATTTATGTAGAGATGGTTGTCAAATCTGGAACTTAAAGCAAAACTATCTGTTTGGTTTAAATTCATATTGTGAAAAATCTCTTAGCTCCAGGATGAAATTTCTATTCAAAACCAAAGAGAAACATATCCCTCACCACTTTGCCAGTTCAGAATATTTATTAATCTGGTGGTCACTTACGTACAACTGAGATAAAAGAAACTCAGATTCAAGTCCCAGCTCTAATTAATGATTAACTCAATCAAATGGAACACCTGCAAAAGAGGAAATTAAGAGGGATCATACAAATAGTCTTACATCAGTATGATTTCACAGACTCCAAGAAAAGTACTTCTTCATTTTACTAATACACGATGAAAAGTAGCCCTGCTCTTGTTACTGTGGATATTATCTTTCATCTTCTTAAAAAGTGTGTTAGCATACACTAATTAACTGCGTAACATAATCAGAATAGCATTACCACAGATTGCATAAATAAATAAATAAATAAATGCATTAATTTAGATGAGAACATAACACTTCTTAAAATGTATTTAAACACTGCACTGCCAAAATAAGGGCCAATGTGCTTCTAATCTCTCAACTGGTGTTTGTATTTCTATCTCTGATAGTGAATATTGTGCTGTTCAGGCTATGTACCTGTGGCTGACCATGGACATCATTTCTTTACATCATTGACAAGTTCACTATCAGGTGCCTGGTAAGTTTAAAGGCTGTTTTTCTTTGTATTTATCACTCACTTTGCACATGAATTTTTCAGAAAACATTTGTTTCATTTTAGTATAGAAAAAGAAAATCTTAAAAATATTCAAAACGTTTTTTGCCCACTTCTGACTATGTAGCAACAGTCTGTTTTACAAGTTACCTGTAATAATTAATACTTCATTTATTGAAATGTACTTTAAAAGCAATTTTCTATTCAACACCTTGGGTAATTACAGTGGGAAATGATTGATAACATCAGTTGATATTAAATATTGTACTGCTAATCACCATGCAATCTTGCATGCAGTTATTCATTAGTTACTTCTTTAATTTGAATAGCTGACAATTTACATGGAATGCTTCAGTTATATGAATTATCATATTTTTATTCCCAAGAGAAGCCCTGCACTTCATTAGAACAGAATCATTCACATTGCTTTTCTTTCATTTTTCAAGAGCGAAGTACTTTGATTTGAAAGCTCTGTAGCTGTAGTCAGGCAAAATATTATGTTCTTCATTGTCAAATAATGCTATGCAATACTTGCACAGTACAAAGGCACTTCTGGAATAAACAAAGTCACATTGTTATACACTGTTCTGACACTAATAAACAGCTGATTGTGGTCTCCAAGAGAACTTTGTGCTTCTGTGTCATATTCTGGGAAATGATGCCATGCCCCCAAATATGTTCATAGTATTAGCTGACTGCTAGAATGGCTGTAGATGTCATTTACTTTGTAAACTGCTTCACTTTATCACCCAAGGCAGATCATAATGTTTTAACACTTAGACTTATATATGTCTCAGCCATTTAAATCTGAGGAGTCTTCCAAAAAGAGTGTAAATACTAAATATACTAAATCAGTTTCATTAATGGGAGTTAAACTTGTTTTGAAAGTAACTTGTAGCAATTTGGTGGAGACAATATATTCCCTGTGAAATATAGAACCATCTGTTGTATGGAATCTCATTATGTGGTAATGCAGTGATACACTCACTGTATAAAAACTGTGCTTAAAAATCTTTTTTCTATTCCATGGTCAATGTAAAGGTATTTGCACATGTGTAACTAGACAATGAAGGAAATACTTATAGATTTGTGTTATACACTTCTCTACACAAACATTGGACTTTCAAAACATTAGTTTTATGGCCCCCTGAAATTTACCCCACATCTCAGCTCCTGCTAATGCATTGCTGTTTCACAGGCAATAAGCGCTTGTCTCTTCTCCCTATTGCACAAGAGCTAATGACCTTATCACTGCCCCCCTTGTTAACTTCCCCCCCCCGCCCCGCCCCGTGCCACGGTGCTAACTGCTCTTTTCTCTCTGCACTCTCACTAATTAGCCTAATGAAGTTAGACTCAGAATATTTGTTCCCAACCTGGATTTAGCTTGAAGTTTTCTCCTTCTGTTTTTTACCGCCTTTGTTCAGATGGCTTCTGCGTCTGAAAGACTGCCTGGTTTTTCTGTTACCTGTTCCTACAAACTTTACATCTCTTGGAAAGAGAAGCTCATCAAGAGTTTCTGAGAGCCACGACAAGGATAACACATGAAAGGATAGTTTGGAGAAATATGCTTTGTTCAGCTATGACAATAGCAGTTCATCTTCTTAGATCAAATTCAGAGTCTGCTGGGAAACCCCTTGTTAGTATTTGCTGGGCCCAGGTTTGTGTATACGTGTATCATTTAGGCAATCAAAACAGTTTTGAGTGATGAGGCAAGTATTTCAAAGTGGATATGAGCTATTGATTCAATTCCTTATTGTAACTTTAAAGATTTTAAACATTTTAAACATATTTATATAAGCGTACCTATATCTCAGATGTACAGGTGATATTAGCATGATACATTTAATGTCTTTTATTCTTCTGACCCATATTCTACCTATACACCATGAAACTATTATCGACGTTAAACTCTCAGGGTAGTATTAAATATATCCCTCATCAAAAATACTTCATTTCTTTTATTGTCTTTATTCAAATGTGGAAACTGAAAATTATTCTGTTGCAGAATGTAGCAGGAATCCCCTTACTATTGACAAGTTCAGTGCTGTAAAATCACATGCTCCATCAGAAATAGAAATGGAAATTTTATTTTAGTGAAAGGCTGAGATTTCTATTTTTATGGCAGAACATAAAACTTATCACTAGTTCTGTTACTTCCTGAGTACTTCATTAAAAAATCTATATTCTTATGTGCATAAATAGAACTTTATGGGCTTTTTAATTCATTTCTACAGTTTCTCATTAGTGTCTTCTCATCCTATACGTTCAGAATTCCTAGCATTGAGATGACAGAGACACTACAACAATAGCAGCAGAACTATCTGGTACGAAGTCTGCTTCTCCACACATATTAGCATAAAGTAGGAGTAGCTCTCCCAGGATATCAGCAGAATCCCAGTAATGTGCCCAGAGAAAAGAAAAGGAGAGAAAGTTTACAGTTCAGGACCTAAAACTTTACCAAAAGCAATCATTGCTCTCTTTTTTTTTTTTTTCCCCCTAGAAAAAAATTCCGCCTCCTGCAACACTACGAATTTTCTCTGTCTCAATCACCAACAAGGTATACACAGCTTATGTCTTGAATTCTTGTTCTGTGACTCCATCCTACATCCCTTGCTTATCAGTCTCTTAATAACTCTTCTTATAAGAAAACTTCAGTGCAGTTATAAGAATTATCGTTCTACAGGTTGGGTTGTTTTTTACTTCCTTGATTCACACGTTTCTCTAAATGTAATCTTTGGGTTTTGTGAGCCTACACTTTCTTAGTTCTCACTTTCCTCTGGTATATCCTCCAACCTGTCTCTTGAAAGGATCTTTTCTCAGTCCTCACTTTCCCTGTAGTTGTGCACAGGGCAGCTTTTTCCAGACTGAAGTCACCTCTTTGGGACATCAAAAAATGAAAATCTGTAGTATAAAAAATGTTATGCAAATACTCCAGCTAAATTGCCCCATTTTATATTTTACTGTGAGTTCACTGAAAAAAATTATACGTGCTTTGAGTAGTTGAACATATGACACTCAAGGGTTTACATAAACAGTGAAAGTTCCATCCATGAACTTTTCCTGAAACAGGAGGATGTAGACAATAGCCTGAGTGTCTTCAACTCTCAAATGCAAATATAACTTTACAGAAATGGCACTTCATCATGGATGCAAAGTTTTATGTCTCAGAAAGCTCTGTGCAAAGAACTCTCCTGGGGGGAAAAAAAAAAAAAAACGCTGCAGAAACAAACAAACAAAACGTCTATTTTGAATGATTAAAATTGATTTATCTGAGAAAAACAATGCTTAAGGTTTTGGCATAATGACAAGGTAAATGTAAAATATTTCATAGAATCATAGAAAATCGTCAAGGTTGGAAAAGACCCTTAAGATCATCGAGTCCAACCGTTAACCTATCACTGCCAAGTCCATCTATACCATGTCCTCAAGCACCACGTCTACCCTTCTCTTAAATATCTCCAGGGATGGAGACTCAACCACTTCCCTGGGCAGCCTGTTCCAATGCCTGACTACCCTTTCAGTGAAGAAGGTTTTCTAATATCCAATCTAAACTTCCCCTGGTGCAGCTTGAGGCCATTTCCTCTTGTCCTATCACTCGTTACTAGGGAGAAGAGACCGACCCCCACCTTACTACAACCTTCTTTCAGGTAGTTGGAGAGAGCAATAAGGTCTCCCCTCAGCCTCCTCTTCTCCAGGCTAAACAACCCCAGTTGCCTCAGCCGTTCCTCATAAGACTTGTTCTCTAGACCCTTCACCAGCTTCGTTGCCCTTCTCTGGACACGCTCCAGCACCTCGATGTCCTTCTTGTAGTGAGGGGCCCAAAACTGAACACGGTACTCAAGGTGCGGCCTCACCGGTGCCGAGTCCAGGGGCACTATCACCTTCCTGGTCCTGCTGGCCACACTATTCTTGATATAGGCCAGGATGCCATTGGCCTTCTTGACCACCTGAGCACACTGCTGGCTCATGTTCAGGCGGCTGTCAACCAACACCCCCAGGTCCTTTTCCGCCAGGCAGCTCTCCAGCCACTCCTCCCACAGCCTGTAGCGTTGCATGGGGTTGTTGTGACCCAAGTGCAGGACCCGGCACTTGGCCTTGTTGAATCTCATACAGTTGGCCCCGGCCCAATGATCCAGCCTGTCCAGGTCCCTCTGCAAGGCCTTCCTACCCTCCGGCAGATCAACACTCCCACCCAACTTGGTGTTGTCTGAGGGTGCACTAAATCCCCTCCTCCAGATCATCAATGAAGATGTTGAACAGGACCAGCCCCAACACTGAGCCCTGAGGAACACCACTCATGACCGGCCGCCAACTGGATTTGACTCCATTTACCACCACTCTCTGGGCTCGGCCGTCCAGCCAGTTTTTAACCCAGCGTAGAGTGCACCCATCCAAGCCGTGAGCATCCAGCTTCTCCAGGAGAATGCTGTGGGAGACAGTGTCAAAGGCCTTACTAACGTCCAAGTAGACAACATCCACAGCCTTTCCCTCATCCACTAAGCGGTCACCTTGTCATAGAAGGAGACCAGGTTAGTGAAACAGGACCTCCCTTTCATAAACCCATGCTGGCTGAGCCTGATTTCACAGGCCATTTGAGAGTAAGAAATATTTTATGTTACTAAAAATATTTAATATTTTAAAGAACTTTTTTGGCTACAAATACTTTTATTTTATTCATAAGTCTTTTTTTTTTTTTTTTTTTTTTTTTTTTAAATCTGCTTTTGATACCACCAGAAAGAAGAACAAATGAGGTGTTCAGATACTGGGAAAAGAACTTTGTCCCAAACCAAACAGTCTTCTTTTTCTGGTCATTTATCAAGGTTTCAAAATGTACTTATAAATAAAGTAAAGTGAAACATCAGCTAGACTGTCAGATTAACACATACAAACAGTACTCTTTAGTTTTTTGGCGGTTGGGATTTTTTCTGGTACTTGCTTGTTTGCTTCTGTTTGCAAAGTTCTTGGCCACAACATCCACCAATATATATTATGAAAATAAAAGCCTCCTTTCATTAGTAACAAACAAGAAATTCAATGTAGGAATTACAAGACAATTTGACTTCTAGTTTAAAAGAAATGTTTCCTCTATATCTAATAATAACTGAGTGCTACCACATGAACAGCCAAATTCTGTTAAATTACAGCTAAGCCATATTTCCAAAATCTCTATTCTGCCTTTAACCAGGTACCTATAACTGTATCCTCCAGACAGCTATTGTTTTTTTCATTCTATTATTCTGTTTGGATTATGACCACCAATATGACAAATCAAACTTCATACTGTCCTTTATAGTTTAGGATTATTAAGAGAGAAGTATCCTAAAATTTTACTACAGGGTCATCTCACAATTGTCAGATGAACAAGTCCAATAGCAGAACATGGACTGGGAAGGTTTGATGAGAAAACACGGACCAAAAAACCTACCTCAACAGGAAAGAACAAGTAATTGCAGCTTGTAGAGTGTACGTGGTCTATGTCTTCTCTGACCTGTTCCATTTTGACAAGTGAGTAGTTACATAAGATAAGCTATAGATTTTAACGTATTAACCTTCTTCAGAAAACTTTAAACACCTTGTTTCCTGCTTGACTCTGATCTGCACACTGCCTCTTTCTTTCCTTGTCCTTCTCTCTTTGCATCAGTCTATTGATCTTGGTAGTGCTTGGGCTATATTTCAATTTTGTGTTTGCTTAGCACTTAATCAGATCCCAGATTATTAAATGCTCCTGTAAAACACAGTCATACAAATAAATAAATAATAAAGGAGATGGCTTTTATCTACAGGTAACATTATTTGTTCAGCCTGAAAGGAAAAAATTAGAGGATTATCATAGTGAAATCTTTTTGCATCTTTTTTTTTAAAGAAAGAAATACATTTTCTTTTATGTGATATGGAGCACTATCAGTGAAAAGTGGCGTCATCCAATTCACGTGGAATCATTAGCACTTCTTATGTGTTTTACTAGATAAAGTGAATGGCATACTGTCCTTGATATGTTTAAACTTTTAGATTACAGTCTTTGAGATAAAATACTTTATTTTTTTTCAAGACATGTTTTTCAAACAGGCTCATGGAATTTACATTTCCTTTCTAAACTTCCATTTCATTAAATTCCAGATATTTCCACAACTAAGTTCAGCATTGGAAGGAAAGAACAAAAAGGGGGAAAAAAGAATAAAAACAAAGAACACCAGAAATCAGCAGCAAATTCTTATCACAAATTGTATTACTCTAGAAGTATTTCAGCAAATCTTAGACTTGACCAAATGGACCTATTTTGCAGCTAATGTAACTTGTCACAGCTCCAAGCTTGGTATATGTTATGGTTCTCTACTCTTACGTCTTATAAGCATATCTTCTCTTCTCCATCCTGACAGCTTTTTGAAACTTCATGTGTCTCCTTATTTTCTTATTCTAATCTGTTCTCTATTGTTCCAGGCAGCTCTTCAGTATTGCTAAGTAGCATGGAACAGATTCAAACCCCTCTACATATGTGCATCTTTTCTTCTTTTCTCAATAACGTACCATTGAATATAATGCTCAGGAAATTGAGATGCTAATAATCCTGCATTGAACCTGAGGTAACAAGAGCAGGTGTGCACATACCTCCAGAGAACTGCTGGCAATTCACTTCATACCTGGCTTGGCATGCGTCTCTCTAGTCCTGGACTTCTGAAGACAGACTGCTAATCCTTTCATATTGGCTAGTATGAAAAAACAGAGAAAAAATTTAGGCTTGACTAGCTGAAAATTAAGAGTCTCATTTTCACTTGTGATCCAATCATGATCTGAATTGAGGCTGTAAGGAATTAAAGGGTAGTATATTAACTTACAGCATCAGCAAGCTCCTGATGCTTGCTGTTCTGAAATTTTACAAGTAAATATTAAACTAGTCATTTGAATTCAGTCTTACAGCTCTAAAGCTTACATTATTTGGCCTCCAGACTTAAGGTTGTTTGACTCTGAGAATTTCTAACTGCTGAATAATTGATATCTATTGGCCTATGAGTAAAAGCACATTCTTGGTTTCATCCCAAAACATTCTCCTGTCTGGGTTAAACACAGCCTTAACTAGACAAGCACTCCTGTATAAAAAAAATCTCTGCTCTCCTTATCTTATCTATTCTATCTTTAGTTAGCAGCAACACTCTCTCCTCTGAAAAGCTCATAGCACACACAAGCATAAACGGTAAAAGCCAAATTCTAATCTTGCTATTATATCTCTGTACACTATGCTTTTCTCCTTTCTCTTTTATTGCTTTCCAGAAGAAAATAAATTCACTACACACACTTAAAATGATCTCCAGTGGCATATTTTCTTTTTTCATGCAAGAGTTTCTCTTGCATGGAACAGGAGTCGTGGGGTCTGTTTCCCCAGTTGTCAGGGCCCTCCTTTTCATAGTTTTTCTCAGTCGACGAGACGAGCAGCTCTGGTGCCAGCACGATCAGCAGAGGACCGCTCTAGCACGGTGCACAGGGGCATTTCCCAAACCATGGGAACTTGAGGGGGAGCTGAGAGACCCACCAGGAGCCCACAGCTCACAGGACAGCAGCTGAGAAGACCTGAGTGGGGCCAGGAGAAATGGCGGCCAAGCCCGACCCCCCCAGAAAAGAAGGCCCTGGGGAGCGCTAGTGACCAGGAGCACCGCAACCAGGGCAGGCAAACAGGGCGTGGCCCATCAGCAAGGGCGTGGCACGGCAGTTTGTGTGGCAGTTGGTACAGAAGGGCATGCAGGAAGGGCACTGAAGCTCTGCCAGCTCGACCAGAAAGCAATGGTCTCTGCCCGGCAGAAAGCCATGGCCTCTCTAAACTCTGCACCCACCATGACTGACGCAGCTGGGCAGACAGAGCTCTGGAGGGAACGAGCTGCCACCCAGGTGTCAGGATGCAGGGTGTGCCCTGCTCTTATGCCAGTACAGGACGACAGTAGTGAGCACACCTGTGGGAGGTGTGCCCAGGTAGAGGAACTCCTCTGCTTAGTGACAGAGCTCAGGGAGGATGTGAGTAGGTTGAAGAGTATCGGGGAGTATGGGAGAGAGATAGATCACTGGAATCGCACCCTACCTTCCCTCAGACAGGCCCAGCAGGCAGACAGGACACATGATACGGAGGACTCCTTATCCTCTCTCTCTCTGGCTGAACACTCACTTAAGGGATAGGGGGCAATGGTGACAAGTTCCTGCCCAGCGCAGCAGGCATCTCCTCTGTGACTGCCCCACCTAACCAGGTGCCCTGGCAAAACAGGTATGAGGCTCTGCAGGTGGAACAAAACAATAACAAGGACAACGGTTCATCTAGCTTGGAGGTGTCTCCAAGGTTAAGTTGGCCTACACCCTGCATCAAAACTGCTTCCATAAAGAAAAAAAAAATGGGTCATTGTCATAGGAGACTCCTTTCTGAAGGGAACAGAAGGCCCAATATGAAGACCAGACCCACTTCTTAGGGAACTCTGCTGCCTCCCTGAGGTCTGGGTTAAAGATGTGAAGAGAAAACCTCCTACCCTGGTACAGGCCTCCATTATTGATTTTTCAGGTAGACAGCAATGGAGTTGCAACAAGAAGTCTGAGGGCAATCAGGAGAGCCTTCAGGGCCTTGGGATGACTGGTTAAGGGATCAGGAGCACAAGTAGTGTTCTCCATTATCCTTCCCGCAGCAGGGAACAATGAGGGAAGAAACAGGAGGAGCCAGCAGACCAATACACGTCTCTGAGCCTGGTGTCACCAGCAGAATTTTGGGTATTTTGATCATGGGTCGGTCTACACAACACCAGGCCTGCTGGTGACAGATGGGGTACACCTGTCTAAAGCGGGAAAAGGATCTTTGCACAGGAGTTAGCAGGGCTCACTGAAAGAGCTTTAAACTAGATTGGAAGGGGGAAAGGGATAAACCCAGGCTCACTAGAGACAAGCCTGGGGGTGGCATGCCAATGTTTGAGGGACAGTGTGCTAGCAACGTCCTTTGGACTGCCATCTCAGTGGAGGCAGGGGATGGAGATCCATGCGGCAGCTAAGATGCAAGGGTTATGGATGTGTTAGAAACCACGGAAGCACCTGAGAATGGTCACGTAGGAATTAGGGCTTCTCCCCCCAGAAAGGTGGCGGGATCAAGAGCCCAACTGAAGTGTATCTACGCCAATGCCCACAGCATGGGCAACAAACAGGAGGAGCTGGAAGCCATTGTGCAGCAGGAAAACGATGATATAGTTGCCATCATGTGAACAAGGTGGGATGACTCGCATGACTGGAGTGCTGCAATGGACGGCTATAAACTCTTTGGAAGAGACAGGCAAGGCAGGAGAGGTGGTGGGGTAGCCTTGTACGTTAGGGAGTGCTTTGATTGTCTAGAACTTAATGATGGTGACAGTAGGGTTGAGTGTTTATGGGTAAGAATCAGGGGGAAGGCCAACACGGCAGCTATCATGGTGGGAGTCTGCTATGGACCACCCAACCAGGATGAAGAGGCAGATGAAATATTCTATAAGCAGCTGGGAGAAGTCTCATGATAGCTAGCCCTTGTTCTCGTGGGGGACTTCAACTTACCAGATGTCTGCTGCAAATATAATACAGCGGAGGGGAAACAGTCTAGGAGGTTCCTCGAGTGCGTGGAAGATACAACTTCCTGACGCAGCTGGTGAGTGAGTCAAGTAGGGAAGGCACCCTGCTGGACCTGTTGTTTGTGAAGAGAGAAGGCCTGGTGGGTGATGTGATGGTTGGAGGCCATCTGGGGCATGGTGATCACAAAATGACAGAGTTTTTGATTCTTGAAGAAGTAAGAAGGGAGGTCAGCAGAACTGCTACCTTGGACTTCTGGAGGGCAGACTTTGGCCTGTTTAGGAGCCTGATTGACGGAGTCCCTTGGGAGGCAATCCTGAAGGGCAAAGGAGTCCAGGAAGGCTGGACATTCTTCAAGAAGAGAAATCTTAAAGGCGCAGGGGCAGGCCGTCCCCATGTGCCAAAAGACGAGCTGGCGGGGAAGAAGACCAGCCTGGCTGAACAGAGAGCTTTGGCTGGACCTCAGGAAAAAAAGGAGAGTTTACGACCTTTGGAAGAAGGGGCAGGCCACTCAGGAGGACTACAAAGATGTCGTGAGCTTATGCAGGGAGAAGATTAGAAGGGCCAAAGCCCAACTAAAACTTAATCTGGCTACTGCCATAAAAGACAATAAAAAACTGTTTCTATAAATCCATTAGCAACAAAAGGAGAGCTAAGGAGAATCTCCAGCCTTTCTTGGATGCGGGGGGAAACATAGTGACAAAGGACGAGGAAAAGGCTGAGGCACTTAATGCCTTCTTTGCCTCACTCCTTAATAGTAAGACCAGTTGTTCTTGCGATACCCAGCCCCCTGAGCTGGAAGACAGGCCTGAGGAGCAGAATGAAGCCTCCATAATGCAAGGGGAAATAGTTAGTGACCTGCTACACCACTTAGACACACACAGGTCTATGGGGCCGGATGGGATCCACCCAAGGGTACCGAGGGAGCTGGCGGAAGTACTCACCAAGCCACTTTCCATCATTTATCAGCAGTCCTGGCTAACCGGGGAGGTCCCAGTGGACTGGAGGTTAGCAAAAGCCTCTCTACAAGAAGGGCCGGAAGGAGGATCCGGGGAACTACAGGCCTGTCAGTCTGACCTCGGTGCCAGGGAAGGTTATGGAGCAGACCATCCTGAGTGGCATCATGTGGCACATACAGGGCAACAAGGAGATTAGGCCCAGTCAGCATGAGTTTATGAAAGGCAGGTCCTGCTTGTCTAACCTGATCTCCTTCTATGACAAGGTGACCCGCTTAGTGGATGAGGGGGAGGCTGTAGATGTTGTCTACCTAGACGTTAGTAAAGCCTTTGACATGGTTTCCCGCAGCATTCTCCTGAAGAAACTGGCTGCTCATAGCTTGGACGGGCGTGCTCTTCGCTGGATAAAAAACTGTCTGGATGGCTGAGCCCAAAGAGTAGTGGCGAGTGGAATTAAATCCATTTGGTGAGTGGTCACAAGTGGTGTTCCCCAGGGCTTAGTACTGGGGCCAGTGCTGTTTAATATTTTTATCAGTGATCTGGATGAGGGGATCAAGTGCACCCTCAGTAATTTTGCAGACAACACCAAGTTGGGTGGGAGTGTCGATCTGCTGGAGGGTAGGAAGGCTCCATAGAGGGATCTGGACAGGCTGGATCGATGGGCCGAGGCCAACCGTATGAGGTTCAACAAGGCTAATGCCGGATCCTGCACTTGGGTCACAACAACCCCATACAACACTACAGGCTTGGGGAAGAGTGGCTGGAAAGATGCCCGGTGGAAAAGGACGTGGGGGCGCTGGTCGACAGCCAGCTGAATATGAGCCAGCAGTATGCCCAGGTGGCCAAGAAGGCGAGTGGCATCCTGGCTTGTATCAGGAGTAGTGTGGCCAGCAGGACCAGGGAAGTGATTGTCCCCCTGTACTTGGCACTGGTGAGGCCGCACCTTGAATACTGTGTTCAGTTTTGGGCCCCTCACTACAAGAAGGACATTGAGGTGCTGGAGCGTGTCCAAAGAAGGGCAACGAAGCTGGTGAAGGATCTAGAGAACAAGTCTTACAAGGAGTGACTGAGGCAGCTGGGGTTGTTTAACCTGGTGTAAAGAAGGCTGAGGGGAGACCTTCTCGCTCTCTGCAACTACCTGAAAGAAGGTTGTAGTGAGGTGGGGGTCGGTCTCTTCTCCCAAGTAATAAGTGATGGGACAAGAGCAAATGGCCTCAAGTTGCAGCAAGGGAGGTTTAGGTTGGGTATTAGGAAAACTTTCTTCACCAAAAGGGCAATCAGGCACTGGAACAGGCTGCCCAGGGAAGTGGTTGCGTCCCCATCCCTGGAGGTATTTAAAAGACGTGTAGACGTGGTGCTTAGGGACATGGTTTAGTGGTGGACTTGGCAGTGACAGGTTAACGGTTGGACATGATGATCTTAAAGGTCTTTTCCAATCTAAATTACTCTATGATTCTATGATTCTAAAATGGGGAAAAAAGGAAGAAAAAGGATGTAAGAATATCATTTTACACTGACTGTATCCAAGTATAATTCACTTTGCTGCTGAAGATTAGACAATAAAAGTGTTTTCAACGAAAAGTAGGATACCATCAACTTTTTTTTACAGGCAAAAATCTGCTTTTCACAGCAGAAATAATTTCAAAAGTAATATCGATGGTCTTATTCTTGCCAGATGCTGTAAATTAATGAAAAGAAAAAGAAATTTCTTTTTGTTGAGCTCCACTGACTACCACATTGATTTTAAAATTGCAGACTCATCTCAGAACAAATCTGTAATTAGTATTAGGCTACCTAGTCTGAACTTACTCTCTGCTTGCTAATAAATAATTGTGGCATACAACTATTCAGAGGGAGTCCAACCTCCATGAATTACAACTATATCAATCACCTTGCACTCCTGTCCATTCTTGATACAATGTAGATTTTGGACTTTGGAGTATTACTTTACGTCAGAGATAATTACAAAGTTTTGCAAAGTGGCCAATGCAGAAATTAGTAGCAGAGGACCTACAACCATTCAGAAAAGCAAAAATCACAAAGGATTTAGGTAGAGGATGTTCTAGGTGTTAAAAAAAATGTACTCATCTAATCTGATTCCTCTCAACATTATGTTTAACTGTTTTTGTTATTATTTCCTATTCACTATTGATTTTTACACTAAGCATTGTGACCTTCAAAGGAGTTCTTAGCGTGGACTTGTAATTGTCATGTTAATGAACACTATTTCACAATCTCTAACAGTACAAAAGAAAAGGTAATTGGAAAGTACAGAAAAAAATCTTGATTAGTTGAAATAACCATCTCTGTAGCAACATTTATATTATCAACCCCTAAATTAAAAGCATGTTTGAAAGCAACAAGTTACTGCTGAGTCTGAAATGACTTGTTAAAATGGCAGTCATCTTTGAAAAAAAACTACAAAAATACAGTTTGAAAACTGACTACAAAAATAGCAGGGTGGGACTCAGTGATTTCCAGATCAAATCTGGACTGACTGCATGTAAATGATGGTTGCAGAAGAGAAGCAATCTCAGCTGAAAACTCATGTGCTTTGAGATCCTTCCTTCAGGGAGGAATTATTCTTTGTAGTGAGATCTGTGTACATCAGTGACATCACGTTCAGTGACTTGCTCTGCTCTGTACAACTGGAAGAAGGGAACAACATTTTTTTCTGAATTCTGCTCCCAGACAAATCTGGGATTGAATCATGCTGGCAATTTGAAGAAATCCCTTGGCCACTATAATTTTCACTGTAAGGAACAAATCCCACTTGCAGATGATAAGGGTTTCCAAACTGTGTCATACCATGGTGTATCCTCTCTCACCTTTAACTACTTTTGGGGCAGCTTGATGCCACCTATACTAAAACTGTTCCACCTGTATCATGAGCTTCACAGGAGACTTTGCACTACACCTCCCGTGCACTTGCAGTGAGCCCGGAATAAGGTCTTCACATTATTGAAAACTATGATGTAAACATAATGTAAAAACTCAGTCTCCATAAAATGCCAGTATATAGCCGAGTAGTGTGTTTCATGTGATTGTGTCTTCCAATAATTTGCAGACAGAGTGGCAGGTGTGACCAAGGGAGAGGTCCTGTAGAGAGGGAAGATCTGCTTAATATCTTCAAAGGATCAGCAGGGTGAAGGTTGTTTATTCATGTTGGCTCTAGGCTGATAAGGGAAATGCAGCATATGTTAGCCAGATGACTTTCTCTGAACAACTTAAGATTAGCCATCAAAAACACAATTATATTTGTTTTGTTGTGCCCATATTACAAGTTCTCTGGCTGGACTATGTAAACTGAAGGGCACAACATTTTCAAGGATCACACTACTTGGTCAAACTTCAAAGGTGAGCCCAGATGTGGTTTCAAAGAAGTGAGAAGTAACTGATTGCTGGTATCTTTTATAATAATGTAATATCAGCTCCCAGAGTCTGGCAGAGCATGGAAACATGGAGACAGAGGTGACAACCTTGGAAGTTTTTCTTTGCTGTACAGGAGGGGAGAATCTAAGGAGGTAAACAATTCATTGGAGGAGGAAAACAACGAAAATACAAATGAAAAACAATGGAGTAACTAAGCAAGCAGAAAAAATACAGCCTGATTACTTCACAGAGCATTGTGTTATTGAGAAAGTATCTGTAAAGTTCAAACAGCATTGCCTTCCACTTACCTTGTAACACAGTATCTTAGAAGGTATAGCAGCCTAATGAATGTAACATACCAAAATAGCATGGTACTTAGTTTGAGGAATTCACTGATGTCTCTGGCATGCTATCTTGTGTTCATGAGTGAGGAGAGAGAAAACCATCACCCAGCACTGTCTTACTCTGCTAAATAGAAAAGGAACAGTCTGTTCCCTGCTCCTCAGGCCAGGTGACGCAGACTGCCTCATGTTCACACTCTTCTCATGCCTATTCCCTATAGAAAAAACTGGCAGCCTCCACAGTAGTCAGTAATTGTCTCTGTGTCTCTTCTGACTCAAGCCATGCTCCTGAAGAACTAAAGTATGATTTTTTGTGTATTTTTTCCAGTTCAGATTGTCAAAAATAATGAGTGTGTTGTGTTGCATCATACAGGACTGGTGTTTTTATTGCACGAAGCTGAAGGTATGAGCTAAGTATCCTAGGATATAAGGTTGTGCAAAGACTACTGGGGTAACATCAGAGAATTGTGTAGGGAAACAGGAACCAAATCCAGTGCAGGATCATTGATACAGCTTTCAGGAGCAGTCCCTGAAGTGAATGATGTCTGGAAGCATGCTCAGGATTTGTCTTTGAAAGAGTTCATTGGAGCAGTCTGAGGGAGTGAGCTGACAGTTAGTTGTGGTGGATGACTGGGGATCAAGTGCTTACACTTACTCCCTGGCTCTCTTTTGTTCAGCAGCCTGGACATGCCCTGACATTTATAAGGCCCTGAAATACATTATTTAGCTTCCATAATATGATTAATTTTGGCTTCTTAGAAATGGTTATTTCCACAAAATACATGGAGAAACAAGTTACCTGAAGAAATTAATTACTCAGCCTATATTTTTTTTTTTTTTTTAATTTTTATTAAGAAAGAGTTTGAGGATAACTTCATATATCCAGATGGTCATCAAGACAGTGGGAAATGCTGTTTTTCCCTTGGGCATCTGTCAGCCCAGAGTCACTTGCTGTCATAGACTTTTCTGCTTGCTCACACAGGGTGAACTGATCTGCTGCTGCTGGAGCTCTGCTGTGGGCTGGAAGAAGAGGAACTTGTTTTTCTGTTGGTTTCTCTGCTCTTCTGTTTCCTTTGATCTAATGTGCCCCATTCTTCACCTGCTATGGAATAAGAGAAACCCCATGATTAGAACCTTATGGTTTTTACTCCTTCTCCTACCACTTTGCATGATTTTCCATATCATTAATTCCACTCTGGCTAATCTTCCACCTTTCATTGCAAACACAGGGGAGGGGAACAAGATGAGAGCAGAGGAGAGGAGCAGAGGAATTTAGTTACAGGTTTTACAAAAATATCTTTAATATATGTTCCTATCATAACTACCAGAATGTAAGCCTTTACCTATGCTAGTGAGTATTTGAAAATAATGGATCTCTTCTGTCCCACAACTGACATCAGATTTTTGCAGATAATATGCAGATGCTGAATAAATAAGTTTGAATGAAGGTCATAATTCTGATGGGATTGGATTTCATCAATTTTAAAAGGTTCCATAAATAAAACTTCACTAAGAAAATATCATCTTGAGTGAATGATTTTAATTTTAATTTTAATTCTCTTTAAAACTGGAAAAAAGTGTTCACAGTGTAAGGGAAGGAAGGATAATAAAAGTTTCTTCTGGAAACTTCATCAGCTGGATGAATCATTTGATTCAATTTTGAATTTTTGTATGCTGATTAGGCACAGACATATTTTTCCTTGTTTTGTTTCATGGTGAGATACATTTTTTTTCTATAAGTAATTACTTGAAAAGCAGGTACCATTTTTGTCCTAATCCAGCATACAAGTGTAAGGATAATTTTTTAAAAGCTTGCATTAATTTAACAAAATATGTAACCTATCCATGTTGTGTAGGCTCAAATGTTTCCAGAGCAGTTAGTAGGATGTGGTTTTTCTGTTCCCCTGGGTTAGTACCATGTGATAAAATTAAACAATTCCCAACAATAATGATTTTAAGCTCCTTCATAATTCCAGACATCTCTTGGACTCTCTTTCCTTCCCTTCTGCTCCCTGTTCCCTACAATAAAACACAAATACTAAAGTACATAGATTAGAAAGCAGTTTGGGGAGGCTAGAAAAAAATAAATTATGGTAAAAGATGACTCTGAGATGGTGCACTAACAAACACAGTGGAATCATAGGCTAGAAAGTACCTGACATTCCTGTCTATACTGATCGCCAAGTAAAACTCCATCTCTTAATATGATTCTTTATACCTATGCTCTTCTATAGACAACTAAACAAATGTGCATTTGAGCAGATTTAGAGGTAAGGATACAGTAAATCATGCCAGCTATTGTTTGTGCATGTCTTTGCCCACTTGTGACCAGCCCACAGTTCTTCTAAGGACAAATTGCCAAGATCTGATGAGAACTAAATTACTTTGTGAAAACTAACATTTTTTTTTTTTTCCTGGACCAGAGCATTTTTGTCAATGCCTACAAACAAATACTTAGTATGTAAGAGGGAGAATGAAATTCTCACTTTACCGGCAATCTTTTGCCAAGTGAAACTAATCTGAGTGATCAGAAATAAGATAATTTAAAAATTTAAATGGGGGTGATCCATAAGTCTGGTGGTGGTAAAATGGTCATTTATGAGGATTAATATTTGCTATGACTTTTTAAGTAACTTCTTCTCTAGGCTTATGATATCATGTGCATGTATTTTATATAAGAATGGATCAAAATAGCATGGAGGACAAAAGTTTGGGGACCTCACACAGTTACAAAAACAGAACTGACGTTTCCTAACTCCATTGTGCAAGCCCTGTGCTCTGTTTGGCTACTAACATCTTTCAGTACATCAGGGTACTGGAATTTGAATAATGACTGTGTAGCTAGTCTCTGTCTGGATACCCTGATTAAAGATGCATTTTTATGAATATGTGTACACAGATGGGTGAAGACAAATTCAAACTCTTCTGACTTCTCTAAGCTAACTAGAGCCATGCCAGCCCTACTCCAGGAAACTGTTTCTCTAATTTAGCAATGTGCTCAAGGTAACATTCTGCATCTGAGCAGGGCCTGTTACATTCAGCACAGCTCCATCCCAGTTCTTTCATTTAGGACTGACCTAATCCACACAGCTCTTTTACTGTTTTTTCCAATCCCTTGGAGCAGGTGGGTTTTTTTGTTTTTTTTTCCTTTCGTGACTAGGCAAAAACCACATCAAAGATAAATAGAATAATTATGGGAAAAAGCAAAGTATGAAAACTATTCTCCCAGTGGATTGTATTTGTTTAATGACACCAAAATGGTCCATCTTCCATTTTTCTCTCTTTACATTTCAAGTAATATTGCATATGCTACAGGTTTGATTCCAAACCCAAAGGCTTCCAGGATTTGAACAGTAGCTGTGAACTGGAATTAACTTGCACATAATGAATAGATACCTCTGTTTGTCTTACTAATACAACAAATGGTCGACTTTAACAAATGTGCCACCACTTGTTGCTTAAACAAACATTTAGTCACAAGTTCATCTGAGATAAAGCAATCTCTGTTGATAAGAGCATCCTCATATGAATAGTATTTGACTGCAGCTTAAGAAAGAAAGGGTAAGTCTATAAACACAGGGCACATGCTTAGGAAAATGAATGAGCATTCTCATATATATTTTTCTTTCAAAGAAAGCAAAGGAGAACAGAATAAAGCTAAGCATCAGATGAATAGAATCAATATGAAAGTAAATACTAGCCCAAAAAATGACAAATTAGAAATATTTTCTTCATATATTCACATATCTCAGTGGGTTTCCTTTCAGAATTAAAACTTGAATCAAAACCTACTAAAATAGAGAAGAAAAATGAATACCTTGCAAACAATAAAAGCTCTGATCTGACACATCATCTCAAAAGGAAACAATAGCTATATATTCATGTGATAAGAACAATTTCCTTATATTTATGAACTGAGAAATATGATTGAAAATAATGTCTTACCAGGCTTTCAATAGGCAACAGTCATCTTGCAGAAAAGTTATATAATTTGTGACAGCTTCAATATGGACTACATTTTTTATTTCATAAAAAAAAAAAAATCTACAGAACAAAGCACAGCTATGATTTGCTGCCTACCTATCCTTAATTATAATACCAAGCTCCATAACAATTCACTGGGAACAAGAATGAATACTCTAAGGCATGTTTTAGCAGTCCCTGCTTCTTTCACACCTTGATGTGGTGGGATGTTCAGAGAACCACAGAATGGTTGAGGTTGGCAGGGACCTCTGGAGATTACCTAGTTCAACTTCCCAGCTCAAGCAGGGTCAACTTGAACAGGCTGCTCAGGACTGTGCCCAGTCAGGTTTTCAACATCTCCAAGGATGGAGACTTCAACCACCTGTCTTGGCAACCTGTCCCATTGTTTAATCACCCACACCCAATACAGAGTTCAGTGAATTAAAGAGTAATCCAACTCAAAGGCACTAAAGGTGCCTAGTTAAAGTTCTTGGGTTATGTTACATCCCTTTGAATCATACCTAATGTCGATTTACAATCACAAAACTTCTGAGTAAAATAAAACATAACTCTGTGAAGTGGAAGGATCATATTTTTCTGACAATTTTACCTTCCTTTTTTCTTACCGCTGTAATACATTTTTGTCCATTTACTTTCCTATTCCTCCCCACTTTCTTGTTTCTCTGCATCCTTTTCTCTCTTCACTCCTATTCCTCCTTCTCAATCCTCATTGTACTTTATCGCTCTCCCTCTTTGTCTGTTGAACAACTCTCTGTCTTTCAATTGTCATTGTCATGATAGGCATTTTGAAAGCATTTTACAAAAAGGATTTGCTTCACAATATTTCCTAAGCTGTGTGGATTTGTACATGTCAGAGTGATGTCTCGCTGTCGTTCTTCTGCCACTGCTGTATCCTATACCTTAAGATTTAGCTCCTGCAAACTGAGCTTTTCCTATTTAATCCATTCATAGTCTATTATCACACCTCCTTGATCTTTTCTCCTAATTTTTTCTGCTTTGTGCATATTTGAATGGAAAATTAATGTAAAATTTTCTTCCCCATATCATAGTTCTTCAATTGATTGTATGGTCTTCTTACCACTTTCATTGAACATCAAATGTAAAAGCACAGCAAGGAAATCTATTTCTTACAGATACATCAAATGTTTCAAACTAACCCTTCCATTTAATATACAGTGCAGAGGGTTTGAACTCTGCAGCTCCCCCAGGGGAACTATGCAGAAACTCTGCATAATGCTTCAGAAGTGTGGTAGTAGAAGTAATGTAGCTGAGCTCTGCTCCTTAACAAAGTTTCTAAATATTCTGCTTCTCTCCTAGGTCTTATTCCAGAAAAACATTTGTGTCTTTTTGTTTTGTTTTGTTTTGTTTTTTGTTTTTTTTTTTTGTTGCAGTGGGGAAGGAAGGAAGGGGAACAATACTTCTTATTTGTTTTGTTTCAGGTATGCACCAATAACTTTGGGCATATTTTTCACCTTACAGAGACTTTCTCTCTTTGCTTCCTGTTGCACAATGACCTTTCTTCTACCTACCCTATTCCCCTTCTGTCCTTTCTTTCTTTTCTCATTGTAAAAGAAATTCAGATTGTGTGGGATAAAATTCAGCTGATTCAAATAAGTACTTTGAACTTCAATTAAACTGTTGACCTGGGCTCCTTTCAGTTGTCTGTGCACAAAGGCAGATCCACATGCAGAAATTGCAAAGCAAATTACAGCTTTTCTGTACTTTATCCCACAACAATAATTTATCCCTCACACAAAAATATTAATCGGTTGTCTCAAAGGATTCATTTGTTTAACTTTAGTTCCCAGAAGCTGTGCACTGAATCTAAGCTAGCTATCCTGGACCCCTCTCTAGTTGATGAAAAGAGATTGACACATCCTAAAGACAGTTTAGATGAGATGATAATCCCTGTAACAGTGTTCCTACTCTTAATTGACTACCTGGGCTTGTTTGGACATGATGCTAAATTATTACATCGTTAAAGCTAGACAAGATAAATTTTATATTTATAATCTCCAGATGCAACATTACTGTTCATTGTTTTCTGTGTTGTACAATGTGACTCTAGGTCATTCTGTAGCAAATTCCAGTGTCTACTACTCATTGAGAGAAAAAAATAGGAAAAAAAAAAATATTTTGTGTATATATATATATATATTAAAAAACACAAGAGAAACATAATTAGATCTACATATTTGATTCCATCTGTTCCCTGCCAAGCCAGACTTTATACATATTTAAATTCAACAAAACAAACTTAATGAACTTCTTATTACAGTCCTAATCCTACAGTCCTTACAGACTTCAAACTACTGTTAGTTTCAATCAGTTCAGGTACTGCAATAAGGTGGTGAAGGGCATCGCCTCCTTTCCAGGGCCTACTGACTGTCCCTCTTGGGCAGTAGGTCTAGTTTCTTGCATGTTATTTTTTTGTTGTACACTGTAGTGTAATCACTTTGGTATGAGATCCTGGACTGAAATGAAAAATTCAAGCTATTCTAGCCTAAATGGACACAAACCTGAGACATTCTATAAACAGCTTTCCATCCATTGGAGACTTCTGTTTGTTCCATTGTTTTTTTTCTTCAATAAACAGAGTCTTTTGGCTTAACTGTTGGAAGCCAAGCAGGTTAAAGTCAACAGATAATCTGCGAGGAATCTATTATGTATAAAAATAACAATGTGTATGGGCCCTTAGTAATTGCTGTCATCTAAAAATCTCTCCACACAAAATTACTGCTTTAGTGAGACATGGAGAAGTGGACAAAAAGGGGAAGAAGCAACTTCTCATGCATGAAATTAAATTTTTATATAAGAAATAAATAATGTTTCCTATGTGTAATATCTCAGTTTAATTATCTAGTCATAATCAAACCAAACAGGAATGGATGCTGTAGCCTTAAATTCTTAACAAAGAATTCAGTTTTATAAAGATATTTTACTTATACCAGGCCAGCTCTTAACAGTGAAATACTGAGGAGTTTACAGTATAATTAAAGCAGAAATCTTGAAAGTAAGTAGGAAGTATATAATACCTTGTAAAGCAGACAATGGTTCCCAAAATATCCGTGACACTTTGCAATGCCTTAGTAATGCCCTATAGGTCATGTGCCTTTTATATCATTCTTAAAAGGAAAGTATTGGATTTTTAGTCAGAATAATACATTTTATTTCTGTAGCATATATCTTCTAACACAATCAACACATTTTCCCCCAGATGCAAACAAAAGACCATCCCTAAGGCGTCAATGTTATTTTGTAAGAAAGAGACAATTCTGAGGATGATTTTTTTCTGAGGCGCCTGTGAATTCTGAAACTTATGTAGTTTGGGAGAACTGATGCTGGGGATTTTGCATTATGCATTTTATATTTGAACAGTAAAGGCAGTGGAAATCTTTCATTTACTACAGAGATGCATTTTCTTCAGAGTATTTTGGATGTCATCCATGCTTTCCGCATTTGCCCCTGTACATAGATTTTTTTGAAGGTTTTCAAAAAAGTATCAGGAGCTTTAGATTATAGACAGTTAAAGAGTCCATAGTCTTAATTTCATAATGTTTTGGGTTTGGTTTTGGTTTGGTTTTTTTTTTTCAGATCAAGATCTGGAAAGGTGAAAATTTAAAAATTTAAACATAATCTTATTATTTTAAAAGGACTGAAAATTTTTCTCGGCTTATCTAGTTAAGAAAAATTCCACCAAAACCACATGGTTATACAACCAAGAGAGACCTTCTGGGTGAAAAAAAATCAGTTCAGTGTTTTCAAAGCCAGCATGGCACACAAAGTCTTCCATAGATCTGTCTAATTCTGTATTAAGCACAACATTTTTTTGGCTGAATCCTCCCATTGAAAACCTGTAAATATTACTGTAACACTTTTAACTCCACATGAAGTTAAAATTACAGGGTATTTATTGTCGTACATGCACAAAATATTGTTCAATTTAAAAAAAAAAAATCTTCAACAATTCATTACTTGTAGTGTTAGTCATCTTATAAATATCATAACAGGAATTCTCCAAGACCACTTCATTAAATCTGTGAAGGAAAAATAGATATAGGAAAGAAAAGGAAAACCTGCCAAAACAAAGTTGGTTAAGAAGAGTAGGTATTTCAGGAGACCTGAAGATCCACAACTTTGCACATGAAAAGATGGTTCCTTTGTGACCTACACAGGATACTAAATAATGATATCTAGGAATGACTGCAAACTTGACACTCATGTATCACAGGACCAGGAGATCTGTAGTAAGCCCAAGACCTCCGTTAGTATATTACACAGTAAAGGAATCAGAAAGGTTATTCATTTTGAGAGAGCAGTCTCTGGAAAATATACAGTGGAAACTGACCTGTAAAAAGCTCTGTGATGAACTATTAGTGTGTCAATATTGAGAAGATGTGAGGATTGGAATAAGAAGGACAGTATTCATTAGAGTGAGACTGGGTGAGGATGTATAGAATATAATATGTGACAGTTTGCATTTCAGTACATCACACTGCAAAGCTCTCATTTTTTCGAAAGAGTGTAGGAACCGAATGAATGCTGACATTTATCTAAATTCTCTTTGAGAATATCTGTACTTACAGTGCCTAGGATAAAAATGTCTAGGGGCTATATACTTTTATTTTGGCTCTGGGACATAAGACAGCTGCTAATGGTCTAGGCTTAGCAAAAATTTTACCATGGGTATTTTATTCCTTAATTGACAACTATAGGCGTTTTCTAACCCACAGTGTAGTATCTGGCTCTAACCACTGTCAGAAATACCTATTTGATTCTGGTGTATTCCCTGTTTTCCTACCTTCTTATTTAGATTTATTTTTCCACAGGGTGGTACCAGGTGATAAGTTACAGCCCAGTCGCATAGTAGCCCTATTAAATTTCTATTGCTCTTTATGCCTGTCTTCTGGCAGCAAATGTTACTCAAAGGTCTGACAATGGTAACCATCACCTTAATTTTTCTAGAACAGTGATGACTATGGCTTCATTGGCTTCTTCATGGCTATATGAGAAAGATAGTTTGTTAGGATATATGTACCTGCTTCCACTATGTTAATAGTTTTCACTGCTACCATGTAAACCTTGTCATTAGTTTACTTCAACAAACTACTCATTCCATGAAGGCAGTGCGTTCAAAATGTAGGCAGTTTGACAGTGAAGAAGTTGTTGGATATGAAGTAATCAGTCACAATTATTTATAATTTCTTTATAGTAGCCAGTAATGCATCAGGTGTTACACATATATAAGAAATTAATCCAATAAGGAGGTGGTAAGCAAAGATTTTGCTCCTGATGATTCTGCTTTTGGGATGTTAGTTTGTTTATTTCTGTGTTTTAATCTAGTGACTGTATAATATAAAGCACCTGAATAGTCTTAAGGAACATGAACTGAAGTGCAGACCTCTCAGGAGTTAGGCAACAGCAAGTTACAGTGTCTGTATCCCTTCCATTTATTTGCAAGAATGCCACTCTTTTGGCTTCTCTTGATAGAAATAAATATCTGTTGGCAGATCAGGTAGATATGACACAACACATATTCTCCCAAAAGTGCTCTTGTGAAAAAGAAACTAGAAGCCATGACAGATAAAACATAGAATGTTTCAAATAGCAGTGGATGTATATGTGGGAGAAAATGAATCAAATCCTTGAAGTTCCTCTAAGACCAGTATAAATGCTTAAATCCTTTTTTATCTATTATGATTATTAGAATACCTCCAGGCTCTAATAATCATTTTAGATGCCTAAATAGATGCCTAAAATTCTGTCTTTCACCATAAAAGGACTCTGGGTTGGTCAGAGCCTGAAGGCAGATCTGCCTAGACTTTCTCCTTATAATGAGATTCTCAGAGAAAAGGAAAAAAAAAAAAAAAAAACTGAAGGAGAAAAAAAAAGGAAGATAAAAGGCTTTTAAGCTCCAGAAAGTGAGGTTTTACTAGACCATAAACTAAGATAATTAACTTTTTTAAACAGAGAAATCTCCAGGTCTTGTTTCAGTTGCCTAAGAAACAAAGTTGCAGCTAAGCAACTGAGCATACTCAAGGTGTCTTGTCTAATTTCAGACGTCCTGGGGTATTCTACGCAGCCCCACCTGTTGCTCTAGAAGGCTATGGATATCCTGCAGGTCTTGTGGCATCTCAAATGGAACTAAACACTGATGCCAACTGAATTAAGGCTGAACTGACTATGTCAGGCGCAATACAAATGAAGAAGGGTTCATAAAGAATTTTCTCCTGCCAGCCACATTCTTTTCAAACAAGTTTTTGCTCCAGTACAGGTGTCAGTCATCTCAGTGGCTTTCCTGGGTACAATAACCTCTGCAGTGCCCTGTCCAATCTCCAGGAAGGCTCTCTGCACCAGCTTGAGGCCTGGCTGCCTGACCTCTGCTCAGGCTGCCCAAGGCCTCTGCTCCTCTCAACAGTTTCTCAACCTTTGCATGAGCTCTGAATTCCTAGATCTTCCTAGGATAGGTCCATATGTTCTTTACCCACACTCTCCAAGTTCTGTAAGCTTCTCTGACTGAAGCAACTGAGTTACATGGGAAGGAACAACCCTTCAGTGGTTTCACCTGACCCACTCTTCTTCAGGTAACATGATATTAAAGTTTAAAATGAACATATCAAACATGCTCCCTTTTACTTTTCCCCTTTTCTCCTTTGCAGAACATACAGCTTCCAGAAAAAAGAGCATTATAGATTGAGAGGTAGTGAGATGCTGTAGTGGTGAAGGGAAAACATAAGAAAGCTGGAGCTGGATTACAATATTGTTGAGATATTAGTAAGTCAATGGTGTCTGTATCCAGTGGCAGAGGAGGAGGCATCCATACTGATCAACATCAGACAGCTTTAGAAAAAGAGATGATGAAGCTGGAAGTGATGTAATTCCTGACTTAAAAGCAAGGACTTGCATTTGAGTAATCCATTTTGAAAGGAAGATTTTGCCTGACAAAACAGTCCCAATTATTTTATGTGATACAAAGTGGGAGCTAATTAGATGCCCAAATTATTTATACAAATTTAGCAAAAGCCAAAACTCTAAAGGGGGTAATTAAATTTATTTGAAATTAGGATTTCATTGAAGAGGCCTGGAGAAATGCCAATGGCAGGTTACCTCCCTCAGAAAGCCTGTTCTGCACTATTCAGTGAATCCAATGGATGCTCAAATGGTTCAGAAGTTACAAGTTTCTTAAAGCAAAAAAATATGAAAACATGAAGGATTCATTGTTTGTATTTGTATTTGTATTTCCTATATTTGTTCAACTAGCGACAAATGGTGTTAAGGGATTATGGAGACAAAAAAACTGTAATTGAAGAAACAAGGAGAAAAAATTCACCTCTTTCTCAACAGGGGTTTAATTTTAACGTTAAAGATACCATGGCAATGCTACAGCTATATTGTGGCCTAGATACAGTTTTGATTAAAGGATGTGCCTATTACACACCTCTGCAGGGATGTGTCTAATAGCTACTATGACTCAAGATAGAACTACTTACCCTACCTTTTCCCAGCTGATGCAAACAACTTAACTTGTGCTAACATATGTCTGTAGTAAATTATAGCAATTTTTCTCACCCTTAGTCCATCAGGAGTAAAGCCAAGACTTTATCCATCCTTGTCTCCCTCCCTAAGATCACTCTTCTTTTACTTTCTTCACAGCAAAATGTTTGCAGTGACGAATCTGATTGGCTCTCATGCTTCTGCAGAAGCATCCAACATGGGCTATGTACATTTTCTCACCAAGGCAAGCACCAGCTGCAGTTTTGTGACTCTCAAGTCTTGTCACTCCAATGATGTGAGGGAATTCTGGAATTTCCTGAAGAAATGTGCACTTAACCATTTTATGACTTGATAAAATGGTACCTTGTGAAATCAGAAAATATCTGTGCTTTCTGAATCCAAAGAAAATTTTGGGACACAAGACAACATCCAAAATTTTAAATTTGGCATGATAGTTAATTTGAAAGGAGAATACATTTATAACTGTCAGAAAAAAATGTGAAAAATGCTTTTCAGCATTTTGAGGGGAAAGAAGAAGGAAAAGAGAATCTTTTTTATGCAGACTTGACATAGCATAAGAGAAAAAGCAGTCATTTTGAAAAATCAGAAGCTAGTTTTTGCATCCTAGCAGAAGCTAGAATATCGTCATTGTCTACTGGAAAAAATCAAAACAGAATCCCCTCCAAAGCATTGTTTTTTACCCAAAATGATGCTTAAGTGTTGAGACATGATTGAAAACCAGAAGTTTGAATACTGAATTTGTCTAAGGTACTCCTTAGCCACCCGCTTATCCTTTTCCTTCATATACTGTTTTCTTGATTTGTGTCACAGTAACTCCTAGAAATCCTACGGCACCACTTGCTCAAATCCATTTGCTCAAACTCAGAACAAAAATGTCAGTTCTTGCTCCAGTGTAGCTATTCTTCACCATTTCCTTTTTATATCATTATTAAGCATAGTTCCTCTGTACCACGGACCTCTAATAAACCTGTAGAACCTTTGGTGGGATCCTGAACTACGCAATCTGAAGAGATTATTTTTGAATGAAGAGTAAGATTTACTTGACTTCTGGATATCATCCCAAATCCACTGAAAGTTATTGCATGTTTATTTAACGGTGCTTTTTTTTTCCCCCACAAGGTCAAAGGAAATAATCATAAATAGAATAAGACTATCTTGGTAAATAGCTTTATTTTACCCTTGTAAGCATTTTACTCAACATTAAAAATGTATATATGTATATGTACGTGCATATCTTCATGTGTATGTGTGAGCAATATTTTTAGGCCATAGATTCTTTCTTTTGGTACATTTTATTATGCTGCTCTTTGAAGCAGTAAAATTAGTTATGGTACTTTTATTGATGTTGATTATAGGGATGTCTGATTTCATTTAGCATTCATACTGCACAGTAAGTGTCTTTTATAACCACCTTACTTTCACAGATGATTTGTCCCACTGTAAAATCATTAAGGACATTCATTAGAATTTGTCACTCTGTTCCAGCAAACTAATACTTTTCAAAATAAAGGTTCAATTGTTTGTGTTTAATTTCAGTCATGTTTTCTTTTAGGCTTTAAGCCATTTTGTATTTAGCATACTGCTAAGTGACTCTGGCACTGCTTAGCATCGTAAGAAGTCTTTCATTATTATTCCTGGCTGCTGATCAGAGTCAGATTTAGAGCTACCTTGTTCCTAGTATCTTCAATGCAGAACCCCTTCCTCCTGGTTTTTAAATCATTCACTGGAGGTTGTTTTCTAGGTGTAGGGGAGCCCTTAAGCAAATCTGTTCTTTCCTTATTGAGAAGGTGCATTAGAATTCTCAGGCCCTTCAGATCTCATTGACCCTTTTTTGGCCCATGTAGATGGGTAGACTACAAAGTGGGTGAAAAACTGTGCAGAAAGCTGAACTCAGGGGATAGTGGTCAACGGATCAATCTGGCAATCAGCTAAGATTAATATTCTTTGGGGGTTGATACAAAGCCTCATCAATGGCCTTGATGATGGCACAGAATGGAACCTCAAATAGTTCATGGATGGCATCAAACTGGGAAGCAGATGATATGCTAGAAAGATGGATGCCATTCACAGAGACCTCAACAAGCTGGAGGAACAGACTGACAAAATCCATGAAGGTCAACCAAGACAAATGCAAAGTCCTGGAACTTAACTGGAATAACTTCATAAAGGTCTGACTGGATAGAGAGCAGGTCTTCAGAAAGGGGCTGAAGAATTCTAGAGGACAATATATTAAACATAAGTCAGCAGCGCACCTTTGCAGTTATAAAAGCTTGCTGTATTTCAATCTGCGTTAGTACAGGTGTAGCCAGAAGTTCAAAGCAAGTGACTATTTGCCTCCATTCAGGACTTGTGAGACCGCATCTAGCATGCTGCACCAGGTTCTGGACCTCCATTACAAGATAACAGGAAGTCGGTGACTAAAGCACATAACATATTAGAAGAAGCTGAGTGAATTTGGTTTGATTAACCTCAAGAAGAAAAAACTGAGAGGGAGATTAGTTTCAGTCTTCAGATTCTCGGCAATGCGCAATAAAAAGATAAGATCATTTCAGTAAGAGAAATTCTAACTATATATAAGCAAAAAAGCTTAAAAATGTCAGTGGTCAAGCACCGGAAGGTGCGTAATTTTTTGCGCAAGGAAATACAGGTGCATAATTTTTTGGGGGTTGGTTTTCTTTGGCAATGGAACATAGATGTTATGGAATATCCCAAACTTACCTGAGCAGCCTGATCTAACTTTAATGTTAGCCTTGCCTTGAGGAGGGGCTTGGATTAGACAACCTCCAGAGGCTGGTCTGGAAGACCAACCTGTTCTAGGACTTTATGATCCTATTGACTACATTTCCATTAAATCTAATGAGACACCAGTCATGTTACACTGGGCACTTACTGTTAGGCACCTACAAATTAGAGCATCTACATCTGAGCTAATCACTTTGTGACCCCTGCCCCCTTTATAGACAGTGAGGAGAGCAACACTGGGGAGCAATTAATCTCACCCTAAACTAGATTTTTAAAATAGATCTCATTTCTGCCTATTTCATATACTACTTCAAAAGAGATTTCAGGGCTGATTACTTATATATGTTAATTATGAAAGAGCTAATATGACTAAATGATGTAGATGATAACATTAAAGTTGGGTAAGATGAAATATACCCAGGGCTTTTTCTTTAAGTTGCCAACTGTGGAAGTAACACTCTACTGTATTAAGAAAACCCCTCTCTTCCCCCTGCATCAGACGTGCACCTTTCTAAAGGATGTTTTTATTGTTAGGAATAACCTGAAGCAATTAAATAAATTTTACTTTACTGGCAGCCAGAATTACGATGCCACTCTTTCTGGAAGCAGCTGAAGGGCACACCTACAAACTAACAGGTGAGGATATGGAAATTTCAATTACTCTCCCATTCCTTCACCAACTCTTTGCTTCTGCCTAGAGTACAGTAACTAGCTGCATTTACTATCTGCAAAGAATCAGAAAATGTGAGAGGAGAGAGCAGCACTAGAAACCCTAGAGGTGATAAAACCACCAAATGGAAGAGAGAGACTTAGATGCACATATGTAAGGTAAATAGACTTTAACCATCAGGGGGAAAAAAAAATTGGTCCAGAAACCACTGCATTCAAAGGAATCTATTGACTTGAGTGGATTTTGGATAGAAGACAAAATGCACAATATTGCCAGGAAAGCAACTCACATAGGCTACTCAAGGCAACAATAGGGGCAGGTAGTGTGAATACCCTTTAACAAACAATTAAACTTAATGTCTTGCTCTTAATAAATGGTGTAAAACATGATGTCAGAACACACCACAGGAGGTAGCTTCTGAGCAAATACTGTATGCTGAGAAAGGAAAGTCAAAAGCAAGAACATTTTTCAAAACATGCCGTATCTGTTTTTTCCTCATATCAACATATTAAAGTACCTTCAGACCCTAGAAACTTGTTCCTGCTAGTATGCAACAGGAGTTTGCCTAGCTCACACTGACTTACTCTGCACTGCTGACAAAATATCCATATGCTCGTTTGTACTCAGAATGCTGTGTTAGATTTGGCAGGGAAGTTGCTGCTGCTTGTCAATGCAGTGGTGAGTTCTGTCCTGACAGTGTTTCTCAATGTTTATGCCACCCTATTGTGTCCTATACATGCAATGTTTTTCTTTTCTTCCTCCTTTTCCAGTCCACTACTGAGTGAAAGCAGCCTTCGATTTTGCGTCAGATATTACTTTTCACCAGTGTTTGCATTTGATCAGACACAACAAGAATGAATGTACTCATCTGCAATGTGCTGGAAGGCTAACGCACTAATTAATCATAGGGCAAGTATAACAGGATTTATCAATAGCTAACTGAAGTTCTGAGCTAACTAGGGTACCTAAGCTCAATAGCTGAAAGGCACTCAGTGCTGGATGTGCCCAAATCCACAAGGAATGCAGCCCAGATTTTATTTCTTCATAGCATAGTGTCCTGGTTTCAGCTGGGACAGAGTTACTTTTCTTCTTGGTAGCTGGTATGGGGCTGTGTTTTGGGTTTAGGATGAGAACAATGTCGATGATACACTGATGCTTTGGTTCTTGCTAAGTAGTGCTAAGCTGTCTCTAAATAGGTGCTAAGTGGCGCTCACACTGGTCAAGGACTTTTCAGCTTCCCCTGCTCTGCCGGGTGCACAAGAAGCTGGGAGGGGGCACAGCCTGGGGGAGGGCTGACGCAGACTGGCCCAAGGGCTATTCCATACCATATGACGTCATGCTCAGTATATAAGCTGGGGGAAGAAGGAGGAAGGGGGGGACATTGGGTATGATGACGTTTGTCTTCCCAAGTAACCGTTACGCGTGATGAAGCCCTGCTTTCCTGGGGGTGGCTGAACACCTGCCTGCCGATGGGAAGTAGTGAATGAATTCCTTGTTTTGCTTTGTTTGCGTGCACGGTTTTTGCTTTGCCTATTTAACTGTTCTAATTTATTTTACTTCAATTATTAAACTGTTCTTATCTCAACCCACGAGTTTTCTCCCTTTTACCCTTCTGATTCTCTCCCCCATCCCACTGGGGGGGAGTGAGCGAGCGGCTGCGTGGTGCTTAGTTGCTGGCTGGGGTTAAACCACGACACATAGGCTGAAGGGTAAAAAAATGGTTAGTGGTGTCAGCAAAGGTCAATCCATATTAGCAGTTGACAGGACCTGCTACTTGGCCTTTGTCTCAGAGGATGTCTGCTGCCATCTACAGAAGAGGTACACCTGAAAAAATCTTGCCATGATCATGCTGGCTGCAGGAAACTATAGCCCTACAGCTCTTGACCCACAAGACTTTTTCAAGGATCCATGTTTAGTTAAGGCACCTTGAAAAGTCCTCCCTGAATTATTACACAGTTTTCCAAGTGTGAAAATGGCTCAGATGTACACAAAGATATTTTTAGCAGTAAATAACTCCTACAACTCTGTATGTGTTCATATATTGGGTGAAAAAGCACCCTTTGCCCTTAGGGTATAAAGTAGACATATATGCATATATTAGGATTATTATGCTAGAGTATTATATATGTATGTATGTATATTTTTCTCATTCACCATGCAGATCCACCCATTACTGTCATCATCTCCTTTGCTTGAGTTATACTGTCTCCTCTCCCTCCATAGCTTCATTCTCGAAATATGTCAAAAGAACTTCATTTATCTTCTGTTTATTTTCATCGGAGTTACTACAAATTATTTTTACCCTTAAAATTTTAATAAAAGGGAGACCTTTCTTCATTGCTGATGCATGAAAACTTGCAGCAGGAATGAGATTATTTTTGTCAATTGGTTTCTGATAAATGGAACACTTCAGTTTTTCTTTATTCATATGTTCATCCAGAAAATAAATTCCTTTGTACCCCTGCCGTTCCACAGCTATTTTACAATAAGGGTGAAGTAAGCGAGTTCAGAAAAGTTCCCTTAACAAGAATGGTCTGTAATAATTAATGGGATAAAATGGATGGAGCCAGGATATTTATACAGGAATTGCTCAAGCTTATCAATTGACCGAAGGTACAAATACATTCATCTTTTAGTCCATACAATATGATATGGAACTGTGGTCCTGCATAGGAATTCTATAGAATGGTTTTCTATAGGCTTGTCATTCTTAATGTAATTCTGTAATGCTATTTTGTCAATAAGAGAAAAAATCTGTCACAATCAAAATCTCCCTACCTTCTACCTTTACTTAGCTTTATTTTTTTGGAAATTAGGACATCCTCAAGATGAGTTAATTATATATACTTCAAGAATGGCAATGTTAACTGATGTTAGGAGCAGCCGCCTACTCCAAGCCCAAGGACCCAGGGTCTCTGCCTAGGCTGAGGGACGTGGCTGCTGTTTTCCCCTTTGTGGGTTCAACCAGCAGTGAAGCTGAGCACATAACCCACAGACACAGACACAGACAGACACACACACACAGAGGACACAGACAGGGCTGGTTACACAGATGGCCACAGGCAAGGCGCTGCCCCCAGCAGCACCCACATTCAGGACTCACACCAGACACAGGCAGAGACAGCCATGTCCCCTCCTCTTGGCCTGGCAGAGGCAGAAGGTCACTAGCACAGCACACACACCACACTCTTCAGGTCCACAAGCACATGCACATTCATGGGTCCTCTGAGCACTGGCACGGCCCCTCTGCCTGCCCATTACCCCTGCCTGGATCGTGGTTCCCCTTACTGACCCCACAGGTCCCCGACTTCCCAGCTGGTCCAGCTGGATGCTCACTGCACACACGCAGCACTCACATACTTGTCCCACAGGCACCCCACACTCACAGGTCCCCCTGAATACCAGCACAGACCCTCCACCTGCCTGATACCCCTGCCCACACCAGGCTCATCCTACTCACTGGCTGGTCAGACTGGGGTGATCAGGGGAAGAGCTCAGCCAGACAAGACTGGCTCTATTTTACATGTGACTGACCTCTTTTATACCCTTTTCTGTCTACCCCTTCTTTGTTCCTCCCTGATCTACTTTACCTGCACATTCCCCCATCAGCTGGTATAGTCCCACCAACCTCCTCCCACACCCAGGACCCTCATATTTGCATCCTTGTCAGTTGTGAAGTCCCAGTTTTCCTGCAGCTTCTCAATAGCCCATCAGTTGTTGTGACTGACCAGGTTTGTTTCTTGTTTTTGTCTCCATTACGTTCACCTGTCAGGTCTGCATCTCTGTATATTCTGTTTCTGATTTCCCCCTTTTCCTTAGTTTCCCATTTGACAAGGTCTCCGATCAGATAACCTTGCTGGAAGAAACATTTCCACACTCCCACAGATCCTCACCAAATAGTGTGGCTGACCAGGTCTGACTCCCTCCCTTATCATTTGTCAGTCAGGTTTGCGTTTCTGTATGTTCTTATTTATGGCTTCGTCCTCTTCTTCTTTTCCCCTTTTGCATTGAAAAGGTGACCAGACACCCTTAAAGGAGTGGATATTTTCTCCTTCCACACACCCCTACAGGCAATAGCTGAACAAATATACATTTAGCCTTGTAACGTTAGGGTTTCTGCTGTGGTTATATAGGTCTAGAGACATGGTGAAGGCAGGTCAGTTGTACCTATTATTAAAATAATTTATGTAGTTGAAAAATAAGAAAATCTCTTCTTAGTGAATGAAAATCAACTATGTCCCAGCAACAACTGTATATTTTCCAACATATTTTCCTAGCTTCAACAGGGGATGTTCCCTCCTAAGCATAATAAGCAAAATCCATTAATTCCTGAGTTAGTTTTATGCATCCACACTCTAGAATACACTGACCATCTCCAGGAAAACAATATAGCGGAAAACAGGCACCCCTATGAAACAGAATGAGCTCTTATGGGCAAACAAAAAGATTACATATATCTTAAATTTGCTTGTCTGAATTCACGTATTGATGCTGTATACATTATACCCCAGCCAGCTGCCCAGAGTAGCCTTACAGCTAATGGGCAGAAATAGGTCTCTTCAGAATAAATTCAAATAGTTCATTTCATCATAAAATGATCATAAGAAATAGGTTAGGTGAAACAGTTTGGAGTGCTTACCATTCTCCAGTGTCTCTAATATGTTTTTTTTAACTGATTGATCCAAATCTAGACATTCACACTGTAGGCATTTTAACATGTTAGTTGAATTGCACCCCCAAAACTAAGGGAAGAGTATTTTTTCAAAAAGCGTCCTCTGAGCTTTGACTTCTGAGCTCTGATTTTCAAAGAAAAAAGAACATCTTCAAAAGGCAAGCATGGGAACTAGAAGTCATGTGATGACAGAAAACTAGAAATAATTCGAGTTTGATATTGTGTAACCCCATAATTTTCCACACCCTTTCCCTGTGCTTCATGTGTGACAATTACCTGTCCGTTTTTTGTACAATAGAATTAATGACTTTATAATCTCTCTTTCATTAATACCAACCTGCACTCCAGTTAGCAATATCTTTTGCTCTTGCAAGATTAAAATGATTGACAGAAGCTAAAATCAGAGCAAGCACTCTCATGTGATATTGAAAACTATTGTTACTTCACACCATAAGAAAAAACTTGTGTGTCTTACAGCTTGTTTTCTTTTCCCCTATGACTGTTATCAGTTAGCCTAGGCTCTCTAACCCATGGATATTTGGCAGTTAATATTAATCTTACCTAAAATAAGGCTCTGCTTCCAAATACAGTAAAGCAGAAATCACACTCCAAGGCCTAATATCTTTTAAAGCAATGGAGTAAATTTATCTGGATTTAAACAAAAACCTGAGAAAAGCTCCCCAGAAGAAACTATTATTAAGGTCAAATTTGATAGATATTAACACAAGAATAGCAAGCTGTTCAGGAAGAAGGATAAATAGGAAACTCCAATGTTTTATGCTGAAGGGAGATTTGTCAGGATGGGAGGAAGACACAAGTGGTGATCTTCAGGGATGAATCTTGGGTCAGTCCAGTGTAATAAATTTATTCATACCTTTGGTGAAAGGCTTCAGTGTAGGCTTCCAGTGTTTGCAAATTTCACAGACTTGTGAATATTGAGGGAAAAAAAAAGTGGAGCAAGATGATCTTGTAAGCCAGAATCACAGAAATGGGATGGAATATTAGCACAAAGTACTGATGCAAGAAGAGAGGTCATGTATTTAGAAACTAAACCCAGGAAATTCTCAAATAAATTGGATGCCATAATTGAAGGCAATTGAGGCAATAATTAAGGTACACTTCCAAATCCATTTCCACTCTCCATGTTTGTGCAAACAAAATTTCTAGGCCAGGGCTTGTAAAGTGTGAGGAGTCACTATATACCTACATACTACATTCTCTGTGACAAGGGTATGCTGGATCCTGTTCTTCAAGAGATCTTTTACAAGTCCAAGGCCTTCTCAGAGACACAGGAACTAGAAAGTCTATGCAAGTCCCTCCTAAAAGTAATTCCTAAAACCTCTATATGAATTTATGGCATATAGGAGAGACACGATAATACTAAGTTGTTGATGCAAACTTGTGAAGAAAAGACTTCTTATATTTTTGTTTGGTTTTATTTCAAACTTTTAAGGAATATATATGATATGTTCCTGTAGAGAATATATGATAAGATCTTTTACACTCTTAATCTGAAAAAAAAAAACCCACAGTTTTCTGTATTAGTATGTCTTCGCAGTAACTAAATTTGGTGCCATATTTGCTGTACTGGATGTAATCGTTACATGGATCTAATACAAAGTGCTTTATTGGAGGTATAAATGCCATGTTTCTATTAATCTTTAATAGAAGTTTAGCATCTATCTATTTGAAAAAGTATTGTATATCTAGTTCTGTATTGCTAATTATATTTATGTCTAAGACTGTATCTATAGACAAACTTCTTCAGATCATGTCCTAAAATAATGCTGAGTACCTATGAGCACAGAAATATGTTTACTGGCATTATTTTGGTTTATAACAGAAACTTAAAGGACAGTAGCGGAATGTACTCCAGTTGTCAAGATCTCTACAAAGATAAGTCAAATACATAGCAGGTCTCTATAGATGAGTGCACAAAGCGAGGAATGTCTCTTGGGAGGAACTGGGCCCAGAGGGTGGTGATTAGTAGCATGAAGTCTAGTTGGAGGCCAGCAACTAGTGCTATACCTCAGGGGCCAGTGCTGGATCCAATCCTGTTCAACATCTCCATTAATGATCTAGATGATGGGGCAGAGTGTACCCTCAGCAAGTTTGCCAGTGACACAAAACTGGGAGCAGTGGCTTAATATGCCAGAGGGTCATGCTGCCATCCAGAGGGACCTTGACAGGCTAGAGAAAGTGGCTGGCAGGAACCTCATGAAATTCAACAAGGGGAAGTGCAAAGTCCTGCACCTGGGGAGGAACAACCTCATGCACCAGTACGTAGTTGGGCTGTCCAGTTGGAAAGCAGCTTGGCAGAAAAGGACCTGGCAGTCCTGGCAGACAACAGGTTGAACATGAGCCAGCAATGTACCCTTGACACAAAGGCGGCCAATGGTATCCTGGGTTGTATTAGGAGGAGTGTTGCCAGCAGGTTGAGGGAGGTGATCCTTCCCCTCTACTCAGCACTGGTGAGGCCACACATGGAATATTGTGTCCAGCCCTGGGCTCACCAGTACAGGAGAGACATGGACATACTGGAGACAGTGCAAACAAGGGCCATAGAGGTCATGAAGGGTCTGGAGCATCTCTTTTATGGGGAAAGGCTGAGAGAGCTGGGACTGTTCATCCTACAGCAGAGAAGGCTCAGGGGGATTTTATCAATGTATATAAATACCTGAAGGGAGACTCTAAAGAAGATGGAGCTAGGCTCTTCTCAGTGGTTCCCAGTGACAGGACAAGAAGCAAGGGGCACAAACCTAAACACAGGAAGTTCCCTCTGAACATCAGAAAACACTTTTTTACTGTGAGGGTGACCAAGCACTGGTACAAGTTTCCCAGGGAAGTTGTGGAGTCTCCATCCTTCGAGATATTCTAAAGCCATCTGGACACAGTCCTGGGCAACTGGCTTTAGGTGGCCATGCTTGAGCAGGGGGTTTGGACCAGATGACCTCCAAATGTCCCTTCCAACCTCAACCATTCTGCAATTCTGTGATTCTGTGAATGCTCAGTGAACGTTCCTCAGGCAACTGGAACAAGTGACAAAGATAGGAGTCCATATATGCCTTGTTCTCCTTAGAATACCCACTTCAACAGTGTTTCTTGTTGAAAAGAACTACTTGAAAGCTTAAAATTTCTTCTGTTGGGCATAAATGCCCTGCCTTCGGTGCATAATTCAACTAAGTAATATCACCAGTAACAGTAGTTCTGTTCCTAAGATTGGACCTGTGTGGAGTAGGGACTATAAGGAAAGACATTGCATTGCTGGATTAGTATAAGGGAATTAGGTGTTTCCCTGTAAATAATTTGGAAATACTAGAGTGGAGCCTACCTAACTATGCTTAGGGAAACTAACAAGCTCTGAAATCACCAGAAATACACATGCGCAGTTAGATTTACCTATCCTTATGTTGTGAAGCACATTTATTTGGAATCCTGCTATATTGGGATTCCTCAGTTTGTTCCATAAACAGCAAAACTTGATCAACTGTTTACCCATTCTATGAAATTCAGGGTGTCAACTTAAAGACCTGATGTTATTCCCCTGAAGAGTATTCTGTTATAAGATTAGCCCCACTGATTGAGTGTGTGCAGCAGAACCAGGCCCCAAATAGCTTATCCCAAAAGCATGTGTTTAATATATGCATGCAATATAATACAAAATATGTCAGTACTATTAAAAGGTTATGCAAAACTGAAACATCTTAAAGTGATTAGAGTGCAACTGTAAAACATTCTGGATGAGGTAAAGTACAGTAATTTAATACAATCCCAGTTCCAGAGAGAAAAGATATGGAACACGCTACAGAAAAGAGAGTCTACTAGCTTAATGAAAATATGAATAATAAGGTAAAAGTAATTAAGTAGCAGCTCAGTAGGATAATTCCCATGCTTGAGAGATCACCAGTACAGTTTAACAAGTTCTACAGCTGAGCACTTACTGATTTAAGTCCTGTTGGATTTCTCAGTGTTGCACCTAAAATGATTCTGAAAAACATGATGCCTGAGGTATAATATTCATATTAAGTAACCTTTGGTATTAAAATGGTTTTTCAGAGCTCCTTGAAAACTGCTGTGCTAAAAAATGACAGACACCTTTCATACATTGCTAAGCAGAATCTTTATTTGTAACTTGACCATAAAAGTTACATCTTCGTTCCAGTTATTGTGCCTCAACACACAGTTTAAAACTATGTTAGTCAACAGCATATGAACCTCCTTAGCCAAACTAGAAAAGGTGTTATTGTGTAAGATTCAGCAAAAGTCTCAGTGAAACTATATATACCTTTATATACTATGTGGAATCACAGCTTAACTTGCCTACTTCTAGCACTGAATGTTGGGCCTTTTTAATTAAAAATATGTAAGGTAAAAATCTTAGTTTTCTTTCATAGTCTCTTCTATTGTGTTTCTTTTTTTGTCTATGCTTTTTAAATGCTATTTGCCCTTTTTTCCTCTTCTTTTCCCCCAGTTTTCTCATTTTCTTTATTTAGAGCAGTTTTTTTTTTTTAAACCCTCATTGGCTCTAAAGGTAAAGGTAGACTAATGGTATGCCTTAACTGTGATGGAACTGAAGCAGCTATTTGAATGTTACAGACTCGCCTTAAAGTAGGCTATCGCAATGTGCCTGTCTACACACTGGATGGATTCCTTAAATACCATTTTAGTCAAGGAGGATCTAAAGCCTTACTCACCTGCCTACACTTAAATGCCTGGTGCCATTTGAGATACCATGCAGTACCCAAATGTACATGGAGATGGCAGAGATGCATTGCATGACACCTCTGGGAAACGTGTACTGCTCTGGAATGGCAGCTGGAGGCCAGACTGGATACCCTCAAATGGCACTAGACATGTTTACATAGGCAAATGAACTGAGCTACCTTGCTTACCTGCAGACATCTATATAATAAATACCTGAATTTGGTTGAGCTGAAGACACTATTCTAACTTGTAATAAGTAGGAATTTCTCCAAAACTTTGTGAAGACTGTTTTTTTAACTCATGGAATACGTTGGGCAAGTACTTTCAAATGCATGCTAAGTAGCAACCCACAGATCTCTTTGTCAGGCTTTTTTGACATTTCTCTTTCATTATAAAAATCCACAGCTCATGCACAGAAGATCCCATCCCAGTTGTCACATAAAATGGCATAGCTTTATTGATTTCTTCTCTGTGTGTGGATTTTGACCATATTATCTTCTCTTCCACTCTCCCTCCCTCCATCTCTACATTCCTTCATCTTGTCCTCCCTTCCTTCCTCCTTCCCTCTCTGTTCCCTTCTCTGTAATTTCCATCTGGCTGTTTCCAAAAGAGAATTATATAGACTGTTATACCCCTCAAGGGATAACAGTAAATGTTGGGAGGTTTTTTTGTCTGTTTATGTTGTTGTTGTTATTGTTATTTACAAAAAAGAAATAAAGAATAAGTATCTAAGTAATCTTCCACCAGATTCAGGAAAGAAGCAGAAATAGTCCTTTGCAACTTTAGTCAAGGATAAATCCAATATTAAAATAGTTAAAATTAGAAAGTAGGTATATAATATATATATATATATATATACATCTGACCAACCAGAAGCATGCAAAATATTGACAAGATATTTTTTTCCTGCCACAAATTAAGTAGTTGATAGCAAGTGAACAAAATGGCATATCATCAGACATATTTCTCATCTAGGTGAAAAATGCACTTAAAAGCAAAGCTCATCAGACCCTGGGACAGGATGCCAGTAAAGTGTGCCCAGACCATTCAACAGAGTCAATATAAAAGCAAGAAACCTTTGGCCAGTGGAATGAGCCTTCCAGGTTTATGAAAGGAATAAAATGAAAGAAAACATCAAGTGACGTCAGAGTACAGCATAATTGAAAAGTTCTGTATAAGCCTTTAGTGAACAGATGTCTGTGGCCATAGCCTCAGCTTGGAAAAATCAGTATAGCTCCACGGGAGACTGGAGCTGTACTGACTGAATCCAGTTGACAAGTCATTCTGGTTATCTTCATATACAATGAATAATTTGCACATGGTCCATCTGACCTCTGAGAATTCCTGTCATTTTGTTAATGAGGATCTCCCCTCCAACTGTTGGAGCAGAGGGTCCAGGCCTGCTACCACTGTATTGATGGACAATATTTCATTTGAGTTCAATTTGGAGCAGTTCTGAGCCCTAGCTGAGGATCTTAACCCAATAGAAAGAAAAATACAGTGTAGATCATGATTTACTGCATTCTGCTAATATCACTATTAACAGCCTTGGCTGATGCTGACAGGTCTGAGATCTGATAATGTAATTACGGGATTTCTTGAATCTATGTTCTCTAAACAAACTAGCAAATTCAGACATGCAAAGGATATCCTCAGAGGAAGCAGTGGAAAGTTTACAAAGATCTGTTAAAGTACAAAGACAATTGCAGCTCAGAACAATTCCAGTCTGTCTGGAGTAACACATAATTTTAAATTATTAGTGATATTATTATGTATTAGTACCGTGCAATTCAGACTTGAGAGGACTTTAAAACATCAGTTGCAGAGAGCATCTAATCGCAGTCATATTCATTGCATCAAGGTCTACATAACAGTAGTATCATTATTCTTGCTGTCTACAGAATATTTTAAATGCAAAACCTGCCCTAATAAAAAGCTCATTAGCATACTCTACATATGATTTTTTTTTTCTGTAGGAAATATAGATTTCTTTAATTCATTTTTAGAATGCAAGGAGTGGCAGAATTTAAATTTTATTGAATTTTATTTTCCTTAAACTTAAATAATCAAAGACACAAAGCATAACTGGTTGTTTTGTACGATAAAATAAGCAATACGCAGATATATCTGCAAACCGTCAACTTGTTTAGGCAAGCATATTTAATTTATCTGACATTTTTCAAGTTTCACATACATAAAATAGATTTGCTTGGGATTTCATATTAAAAGTTTGCCATGTTTATAAGAAAATTTGACAGAAATGCATCCAAAAGGAGTACATAAGGTATTGATTGGCTGGATAGTGGAACTTTTTTTTTTTTTTTCCCCACAGATGCAGTAAGTATTAAATCAACTACCCCAGAGAGGCTTGTGATTTTTATAATAGTCCCAGCTGAAATAACGTATTGTTCCTGGAAGATATTAGAAGTGGAGATCACTAATTTAACACAGCTATTTATGTTTACAATAACTGCCAGAATTCCTGAAATAATTATAATAGATTCACCACTCTTGTTATCTATTTGAGTCAGAAAGCTGGTGTGTGTAAGGGCACGCTTGCCTGCAGACATCCATGGGCCCCTGATATGACAAACATGCCACTTGCTGACTGCAGTGCAGCGAAATCCTCCAGCAGCTCCAGTTTTCTTCCAGAATAACTTCTTAACAGATGGCACCTTGTCATTGTCAATGGCTTGCTATCCCAGAGAGCTGTGAGGATCCATGCAGAGACTGACGCTTTTCTTTCTCTTCCTGAGACATCTAACAAAAGTAGCCAATAACGACCTCTTCCCTTTCACAGACGATTCCACCTTATGTCAGCTGATTTCTTCCAAGTCACATCGTGCCCATTCTGCTGCAAGTGCGCCAAAAGGACTTACACTGTTTGACAGCTAAGCCATACACCAGCTAACTGCCATCGGTGAAAGCGAAATACAAAAAAGCAAACTCCTCTAGTTTCTGGTGCTGCTTCTGGTCATCCCACTCAGCAGCATGAGCTGTTTTTTAGCATTCCATCAACCCTGTGAACATCAGTTTAGAAATTAGAGTAGACACAGCTAGCAAATAGCTTTGAATCACTTTGAGCGTAATTAAGCATGAAGCATAGCTGAGGGCTTTATTTGATCCAGACTGGTCATTTTATTACTAATGCACTGCACAGAAAGTCTCTATATCCTTACTCTGGTGGCTTTCTACAACACCGACTGAAGTACTTATGCTCCATGCTTTTTATTTAAAAATAAATGAGGACAATTAACTTTGATTTGTTGTAACGGTTGCAAAGGGTATACTTTAAGGTTTACTCTCATGCAGTATTTGCATGTAGCTGTACCAAAACCTCCCACTGAACACAGTGGAACTTTCTGTAATATCTCATCCCTGAAGTGGAACAGGCACATTAACACTGTAGTAAATAAGATGAATCACAGGCCAGTCATCCTATAAGAGTCTAGAGGATGGATCTAAAGACTCCAGAGATCTTTCTTCTGTTCAGTGGAACCAAAGCAGCCATGCATGAGACCTTCCTCAAGGCAGTGATAAAATATAATTTCTCTTTAAACTCCTGGATCATGTCCAATCTATTTGGAGAGACGTACCTGTGAGTTTAACACTTGATGAATCACATGCTCATTAGTATATACTCTATTGACAAAATAATTTCATTCTTTTTGTTTAAAAAAAAAAGATATTTTTTACTTAAGTTCATCATAGAAGGGTCCAGTTCCTTTCTTCTACAATATGATTTATCAAAGAAAAAATTGTCAGTTTGAAATTTAGTGCACTGATATTTACAGAAAATACCTATATCTACTCAAGTACACTTTTGAAATTTTATACTATAAGTCACCTTTGCAGTGAAATGAAGGAATTCATACCATGTAAGTGTTTAAATTAGAGTCAGAGTACATTTTTTTTATTATTATTTCTAATGCACTAAACCTCCGATCATGACATAATGTTATTATCTTGTCTCACCTTATAAAAATGCTTTCGCAGGTAAATGAGTAATGTAATTTTTGGGACTGTTTCTGCTCACTTAAGCTGGGTCAAAAATAACACTGTGCAGGTTGCTGTATCAAAACCAGTGCAAGCATTGTGTAGTAAAACAAGCCATCTTGAAAACTTGCCAGGTGGCACTACTGCTTATTCATAAGTTGCTATAGCAATTTGGTCCCTTAAAACAAAAGTCCTTTCCATTGAGAAAAAAAAAAATAATGCTGGCACAAAGACAACTGATTTGTTATGTTTTACTAATGAAGGGAGGGATTCAGGTCACCTAAGCTTTCCCACCCAAGACTAAGTTAGCTGTCCATGTTCCTCATACATCCAGAGCAAGAGACAGATGTTTCTAAACGACGGTTAATCCCATTGTAAAATGGGAGGGTTTAGTTACCCTCTGAAGATTTCCTCTTCTTTCAACTGATTGCTTATTCTGTTGCCCACACATAAGGAGCCAGTGCCATTCAAAATACCCAAGTATAGCTGAGATATCCATAAATTATCGGCTGATAAGACACAGAATATACAGAATACTCCTGAGCTTCTCAAGAGGCAGTCAATGGCCCAGCAGGCTAACAGGAAAACTCAAATGGCTTTAGATGCCAATGTTTAGGTAATTAAATCAAGTTTTAGACTGTCTTTGATTAGAAAGGGGGTTTAGACACCAAACTATGTGTATTATATAACCCTTTACACCATGAATGCATACCTTTAGATGTCTAATTGTTTAGCCAGTTAGGTGAGATTCATCTGATCTAAAAGTCCTAAATTAGGCAAGGAACTGAATCATATGTAAAATATTAAGCAAGAGATTATGTGTTCTGCTAAATCGAGGCCCAGATAAATTTGGAAAGAAGTAAGAATTAGTGCTGTGTAACATGTCCAAATCAAACTACCCAAGTTTAATTAAGTTTTGGGCTGAATTTGCAAATTGGTTTTTTTTTTGTTTCTGGTGTTCCTGAAAGAGCAGAAGGCTACCATATGTATTATCTTTTTCTTCCATGCTTTGATCTTTGCAGCATTTGCCAGAATTACATCTAGATTATTAATTTCAAAGTGAGACTGAAAAGTTGCTGGTATTCTCCAATGTTGTTCTTGTTTGTAGTAAGACTTCCTGCTGGTTTGTTAAGGCAATAATTCATTTCTCAGTCAGCCTTACACCTTTTTACAATAGCCTTTACAAGGCTATTCTTTCCTGTACAGAGAAATATGGGGGTTTAGCACCAAATTCAGACATTTTATGTATCAACATGTGGGCCATGCATGTAAATTCCCGATATAAGCAATGGAGATCTATGACTTGAGTTGTCTACTAAAACACATGTATCTTGAGCTATCTGAGATGTCCTAAGGTATCCGAGACATGCACAGAACTAGTGATTATGACAGGATGTGCAGAATACCTATATATAGGTATGAGACACCTATATGACGCTTGCGTGGAGATTCGTGAATTCCTGGAGCAGCTGCTGGAGGCCAGGAGGGATAGCTAAGGGCCTTTCAAAGGGCAGTAGGTATCTTTGTATTTGGACAACCAAATAAACCTCTGGAGTCTATTATGCCATTCTCACTCATGCACCTCAGTGAGTAGAAAGCATCTGATTCACAAACTCCAGTTTTGCACACAAAGATTTATAAATAAGTATCAAACGAGTCTGTATCTGAAAAAGATCAAAGTCCAAACAACAATCTATGCCATTGGTTTCAGTGGCATCAACTTTGGATTCAAACGTTGTTCAATGTAATGAGAAGTTTTGTGAAGACAAATTAAATGAACCACAACTTTGTTTATATAGAATTACATGCAACACAGGCCCACCTACCCTGTTCTAAGACAACTGTAATAATTTTATCTATTTTAATATTTACTTTTCATGACTTGGGACTGAAGAAAAAACTGCAATAGATTATACCTTGATTAGCTTTGGCAACTGGGGATTTTATTTTGCAGAGACAAATGTTAATCATGGACGGTACAGGGCTGAATCCCACTGCAGTGAAATCCACAGGATTAGTTGGTAGAATAAACAGTTCTGGTTTTGGCCACTTACTAATATGCCTAAATGTATTTACTGTGGGGAATGAGATTTTAAAGCAAGAAATAAATAAGTATTGTAAGAGCTAGTGTTAAGCATTTCAGTAAGTTACCTGAATCTCTTGAGAAATTGTTGGCAATTCCTATGTATTCTCTAAGTTCTTTTGGGTACCAGTGTGACAGGGATGTAATTGTTCCCCATATGGATTTACTGTAAGCCAGAGGCACACATTGCCTGTTAATGAAAGTGAGACGTATGGAAGCATCCATGACTAGGCAGCCAGTAATTTCTCATCGTTATTCTAGCAGTAAGCATCTTTATAACATAAGAAAAATCCATAGCACAGCTGTTGGAAACTCAGAGGTGTTGATTTTGTTTTCTAATTTACTTTTGTGGTTCAGTTTTGTGTTGTGCAGAAGTGGCTGCCTATTTCAATACATAAAAAATTGCCATGATGTCACCTTATATTTCTTAAGCAAGAGGAATTGATGTCATGTTCTAATGTCTTAGGTTGCATTGTGCTATGTGATGTGACCGAGCAGACTCTAACCCACAACAATGTGAAGCCTGTAACAAAAACAGAATAAATGGCTTGTGTCCCTGTAGCTCCCTATCATCCCAGAAAGCAAAGATACAGATAATTATCTAAGAACAGTGGGTGGAAGCAGTTAATGGGCATTTTGCTGCTGGCATTTCTCAGACAGAAATACTGTTAAGCAAAGCCTGACATGCAGAAATCATTATTTACTCAGATGTGATTGCATACAGTTTGACAGATATCATTCAGTTGCTGACCTGTAATGCAAATAAGAAAAATCCATTGTCAAAGCAAGGTTAATTCTTTTTCTGTGATCATTACCAAATCACTGTCAATATAAAATGGATGCTCTCTCTGCAACTTTGGTTATTTGAAAGACATTCTTATCAGACTTCTGCATGGTGCATTTGTGGTTTATTCCGCATGATAGTGTTGTGTTTTATTTCCTCTTTTTGAAGAGGATCCTTAGGGAATGAGCTGAGCAGCTGGGCAATGAGAGTGACTTCCTGACTTATGTTTTGCGAAGGAAAAACACGCAATGAAACAACTTTCTGTTTAGTTTTATGAGACCCTAATAAGTGTGAATAAACATAAATATTAATCTAATTGGCCACACTTTGGAAGCAATTTGTCCATGACAGGTGACAGCTATGATGTTAATAAACAATCCTATTTTCTAAGCATTATTACATAGAAGTGAAAAACAGTTCAAACTGAATATATAAACAACATCACAGCATAACACCTCCAAGTGACATATTGATTGGAGCTTAAATGAATAGCTTGAATTAAATTTGGGTCATGTGGTGAGTGGCTTTTTAGACAAGGTTAGAAGCATGAAAGCCCTCTGACTGAAATTTTTAAAAAATACCTTTTAATAAAATGAAATTCTAGTTCTGCCTTCTCTCTCCTTTTCCTTCCCTGCCACGCTTCTGTACCAGTACATCTTGAAAGGTGTAAAGAAAAGGCAGAAGGTACCTTTCAAAATGTTATTGAGTAATTTTACATTAGCATGTATTGTAGTGTCATTGTACTTGTTATGGAGATGAAGAATATGTTAGCTTGAGGTTGTGCATCATCTTCTGTGATCTCAGCTGGAGGTAGGATTGTTCAGAACTGACACAGCTTGAATATTGATACAAATACAATTAAAACATCCAGCTAACAGAACTGAAAAATTAGCAATCAGTTTTATTAATAATTATGTGTGTAATTCTAAGAGTCCTGACCCCTACTGAGCCATTTAGGAAACTTTTCAAAACAAAATGTGCTGTAAGCACATTTCCACATAAACTGCTGAATGAAGAACAGATCCATTAAGTTATGTCATAGAGTGGATGTTTTTATAGATGAATGTTGAAATAAAGTAAGGTGTTATTTCCATTTATAACACAGACAGGACTCCAAGATGGAAACTCCCACTGGATACTGCAGTACTGGAATAGTGTTTGTTACCACCACAGCCATGGTAAAGGGAGGAGAGGAAGGAGGTGAGGAGAGAGGGGAGGAGGGAGAGAGCCAACTGAAAATGTAAACTCTTTAGAAGGCAGGTAGTGTATTAGCTTGGTCCCAGTCCGAAATGATTTTAAGGAGCCTTTTATCTAGAAAGATTCCAAGCAATGTCATATGAAAATCACTTCCTTTAAGTATGTTAGCTTGGGTACTGAAATGTTGAAGGACTCAAAATTGCTCCACCCTTTTAAAAGTCTTTGTCATGGCTATAAAGACATGCTTCAATACTGAAAGCCTTATAAACTACCAGAACCTGCAGCCCACTAAAATTCAAATTGACATTTTATATACAACAAATGTAATCTTGAGCCAGTCATTAAAAAAAGAAAACAAAAAAAAATGAGACTCCCACTGGTTTTTAAAAAGGTGGATCTGGTATTCTACAAAGAAAGAATTACCCTCCACTTGAGCGGCAGGATATTTCTACATGTAGGCTCCGGTCAGCTCGTCCACTTAAAACTGAAGACATACTTAAGAGGTGTCCTACCTTAGTGCTATATACAGCTCAAACATATACTGAGTGTACACTGCAGTACCTGTAAACAGGCACGGCTATTCACTGTCATTCCAAGGTCTCTTTCAGTATAGTCATTAAGAATTTTCCTTTTCCTTTCCTATGTATTCTATAGACATGTTTTAGATTAGTTTCTCTTTAGCTTGCGTAGCTATTTTGTGACCAACAATAAACTTTGTCTCTTTCCTATCTGATCTCCGTGACGTTTATCACTCTTACCCATTTTAGTATCATTTCTGTGTTTCATCATCTCATAAACCTCCTATTTACTGCTTTTTCTAGACAATTAATAAATTTGGTTAAGAAAACAAAAGGTAACACGGCACTATGTATTACACCATTGAGGTTAGTCATTGCTGTGTTGTTATGAGCTTCCTGTGCTCAGGCTACACAAGCACACCTATCCAAAGCAGGCTGGTATAATTTCAGATAAGACTATGAAACTATTGTCATGGTTTAACCTCAGTTGACAACAAAGCACCACACAGCTGCTCGCTCACCCTCCCCACCTGCCACCTGTGGGATGGGGGAGAGAATTGAAAAAAAAAGGTAAAACCCATGGGTTGAGATAAAGACAGTTTAATAGGACAGCAGATGAAGAGAAAATGACAATAATAATAATGATGACAAAAGAATATACAAAACAAGTGATTCACAATGCAATTGCTCACTACTCACTGACCGATGCCCAGCCTGTCCCTGAGCAGCGATCACTCTCCCCCGGCCAACTCCCCCCAGTTTATATACTGAGCATGACGTCATACGGTATGGCATAGCCCTTTGGCCAGTTTGGGTCATCTGTCTTGGCTGTGCTCCCACGACATGGGAAGCTGCAAAGTCCTTGACTAGTATAAACAGTACTTAGCAACAACTAAAACATCAGTGTGCTATCAACGTTATTCTCGTACTAAATCCAAAACACAGCACTACACCAGCTACTTTGAAGACAATTAACTCTATAAGGACAAACTGATTCAAAAGAGACATATGTGTTAGATTTCCTGAATTGTGTTCATTCACATAATAATAAAAAAGTCATCTCATATTCCTAATATGAAGCAATCAAGTTTATCTGGAATGATTTGGAATTTTTAAATAAACTGACATTTCTTACTCTGTGTGTGTGTTGGGGTGTTTTTTGTGTTTTGTTTTAGTCCAAATCATAATTAATTTATTCTTTTTTAGCATCCTCTAATTTGATTGTTTTACTTAGAAATAACCTCCTCTTTTTCCTCTCCACAAAGTGAGAACTACTGTAATTGTCCTATTCCAGGTAACACAACTGAATTCCTTATGGCTTTCCAAGTAGCCATTTTATGTACAGAAAACACAAGATGGTTAGACTGTATTTACAGAGGCTTTCTTCAATCTTAGGCAAGCTCTACAAGTTCTAAATCTGTACACAGTAGCCAAAAGAATGTGATACATGTAAACTTCATGATATGGGCCCTGAGCAACCTGCTGTAGTTGACCCTGCTTTGAGCAGAGGTGTTGGACTAGATGATTTCTTGAGGTACCTTCCAACCTTAGCAATCCTGTGATTCACTGATTCAGTGGGTTGCTCTTTGAAAACCCACCTTCCATCAGTCACAGGGATTTTTCAAGTGAGAGACTAAAAGACATAATTGCTAGTGCCATTGCCATTAAATGAGAGGGAACGCGCCTCATCAGAAAGCTAAACTTCTCAGGAAGCAAAAGGGAGAATACCACTGTGTTCACAAGGGGTCATATTTTACATTTGAGTTCAAGAAGTTGACATCATATAGTGCTTTGGGCTCCTAAAAGCCATATAATCTAGCCATGTTGCTAGGTCTTTGGTTTTTTTATAGACCCTAACTTGTGTTATTCTATTATCTATAATCTGATCCCAAGCTGCCAGTATATAGGGCTATAACTTCTGTGTATGACAGGCAGGAATGAATTACGGAAAATCGGTAGTCCCAGTGTATTATAGAGTCATGGATTTACTATAACTTCCTTTTTACTCCAAGTACAAACCCCAAGACTCAAGAACTTAGATATCTGGGACATCTCTTTTTGTTATGTAAGAAAGCCATACCTCAGGGGGGAAATTTTTTTTCCCCCTTAAAAATCATATATTTTATGAATTGTATTTTTTTTTATTTCCTCTCAGGTATGTTTATGCATCCTGCCCTTAAGACAGACTTATAAATTCACCCAAATTTGATATAGATATACATACTTACAATATTATAACACACTGTCCAGCAGAGCTAAGAAAATAATGAATTTTTCAGTTTGACAGACCAAAAAAAAAGCAAGAAATACTTAATTTAGGTTGAAGCAAAACTTTTGTATATAAGTTTTTTAAATTAATGCATACAAAAATTAAGCCTGAAAGTGTCACTACAGGTTTGGTCTATTTGAAATGAAATGTGGTTTGTTTTTTTTTTTTTTTTTAATTTTCAGGCTAACTATCTTTATAATATTTCTCTTTTTCTAGATATATGTGAAATTATAAACAAGGAAAAAAAACCGTCATACTTATTTTAAACAGCAAACAGAAATGTTTTAACATTTCTAGAAGTCTAAATATCAAAATGAAGTTTGATATTTGACATTTTTTGATGAGGCCTATCCACCTTCTTGTAGACAAAGACAAGCAGATTAATTCAGTCTCTTTTTGTGAATAGTACTAGTCCCTCTCACTCTATATATTTTGGTGAATTTGCTATTCAGGAACAGAATGTGTCAGCTTATTTTCTACATCTGCTTTCTCTTAAAACTGTGCAGCCAAACTATAAATAATTTTGAAGTTGCATATTCCTGTGGAAATGGTTAACACAATATAAAATTTTAACAGCTTATTACCCAAAGAAATCTGACATAAATGAAACATAGTATAACTAGAATTCCTGATCATTATAATGGTTTTACTATTCAGAGATATTTTAATCATAGAAAGACAAGTTATCTCTGAAGAACCTTTTCATTTTAAGGAATTATACTGTGAATAAGAGTCAAAAATTTCATGCTTGCCAAATACATACCAGCTTTCAATCTCAGTATTTGTCTCTTTTCTCACTTGATAAAATATAAGCAATATTCTCATTTATATAAAATTACATGAAAATAAGCTCACAGGGCAGCCTGTTGCATTTTTCATGACTCAGCTTTGATTCCATGGGCGTCTCTTTTCCTTCCAGCATTATTTATGCAGTCTGTTTAGTTTGCTTTACAGGCATGGCAGCATTCATAGGGTAGACCTATTGAACCAAACCGTAATAGATGTAATACATCAATACATTTGAGCTGAACAGCTTTAATTAGGCCTTCCCGGTCATTTCATCAATTCAGTGGAGTACCACTGGGATTTGGATAACACCATGCCTTCTGTAGTGCATGAGAATTACAGCACTCCTGCCCTGCTCTGTCAGTCACATCACAAGGTTAGACAATCAACGTTAATTCATACAGTAAAGTGTCTGCATTCCAGAACATAAATTCACCCCTAAAGTAATATCTTTGAGACACTAAAATATTTCCAACCTTAATGTCTATTTGAAATTAAAGCTATCATGAAATTTCTGGTTTTGCTCAGCAGCAAATTAAAGGTGCGCTTTTACCTGAAGATTTATGTTTGTCAGATATAACAAATGTATTTGTTGCATTTGTTTGGCAGATAGGATCTCTTAGAACTTGCAGACATTACAAACTCCAAAGAATGCTGTTTTGCTACTGCAGTAGCTCTTTTCATTTGTACTTCATTTAATATCTATTTGTCAAACACATTGTATAGGATTTAAACAAACCTAAAGCAGATAATCTATTCACATGCATTAACTTCTATCAGGATCAAATTCTTCATGTTTAAAAACTTGTTGGTCTACTAAATGACAGAGAAAAAAATATCAAAATCCTTCATCGGACTAAAAGTAAAGTAATTTCGTTACAATAATAAACATTTCTGTAAAAAAAACAGATGACCATGCTATGGCAACTTTTAAACTTTTGACTTTTCTTTTTACTGGACAACACAATAGCCATATTTTTTTCATGTACTTTCCTTGGAACTGAACTGTCAAATTCTGAGATTCCAGCACATCAAGGGACAGAGATACAGAGACAATGAGCAGAAAAGAATAAATGTTTGTAAATACAGAAAATAATTTGCTTAGCTGTATTTGGAAATGATTGTAGATGGTGAGGATGATACAGACTAGGTCTGTAATTCTCTATGGGCACATCTACGTAGCAGGCAGAGACACGAATATGAAACAGGGTCAAACATGCCTCAGTTAGCTTTCCTTTAACTAGTTCAGGGACCCTCAGCGATGAAACTGTCTTGCCACTGCCTTAAACCCAGTCTTCAAAATATACTGTGCTTTGAAGTCTGTGCTGTGATGGCTGTGTGCTACCTGTCCCAAAGGCAGATAACTCCATTATCCCCTACAGAGTCTGAAATTTCTCCTCCAATTGCAACGGAAGTATAACAATATCATAGTTAATTTATTCTGATATTAAAAAACTGAACTATTGGGCAGACAGCAAATTAATAACAGATAATAAATTCAGTTATGTTATCATATTTCCTTCTCTGACATAAGAAGCGTGTAAGCTGTGCAAGTGCTCTTAATTAAAATAAATAAAAACAAAAAGACAGAGAATCTGAGCTAATTATCTCAACACTATTCATATTAAGCAATCATAACTGGTATCATTTCATTTGACCATAAAGACTACAAAATTGACTAATTAGAAAGTGAGGTATATTAGATGAAGCAGACTGTATATCCTCCTAACCTATTCAGGATACTTAGGCTTGTTTATTTAGGCACAAAAGATAGATCACAGAATCATAGAAGCAAAGAATGGTGGAGGTTGGAAGGGACCTCTGGAGGAATGTTTTCTGATGTTCAGGGGGAACCTCCTGTGTTTCAGTTTGTACCCATTGCCTCTGGTCCTGTCACTGGGCACCACTGAAAAGAGCCTGGCTCTGTCTTCTTTAGACCCGCTCTTCTGGTATTTATATACGCTGATAAAATCCCTCTGAGCCTTCTCTATTCCAGGCTGAACAGTCTCTCAGCCTTTCCGTATAGGAGAGGTAGTCCAGTCCCTTCATCATTTTCATGGTCCTTCATCAGACTCTCTCCAAGTATGTCCATGTCCCTCTTGTACCAGGAAGCCCAGAACTGGACACAGTACTCCACGTGTGGACTCACCAGTGCTGAGTAGAGGGGAAGGATCACCTCCCTTGACCTGCTGGCAACGCTTCTCCTAATGTAACCCAGGATACCATTGGCCTTCTTTGTCAAGGGCACATTGCTGGCTTATGTTCAGTTTGGTGTCCACCAGGACAGCCAGGGACTTTTTTGCAGAGCTACTTTCTAGCTGGGTAGCTGCCAGCATATATTCATGCATTAGGGTTGTTCCTCCCTTGGTGCAGGACTTTGCACTTCCCCTTATTGAATTGCATGAGGTTCCTGTCAGCCAATTTCTCCAGCCTGTCAAGGTCCCTCTGGATGGCAGCACAAACCTCTGGTGTATCAGTTACTTCTCCCAGTTTTGGGTACTACAGCAGAGCTAGGGAAATCATGAACAAACTAGTGAGTGTACTCTGCCCCACCATCCAGCTTATTAATGAAGATGTTAAACAGGACTGGAGCTAGTATTGACCCCTGGGGTACACTGCTAGTCACTTGCCTCCACCTAGAGTTTGTTCTTCTGATCACCACCTCTCGGCCCAGCCATGCAGCCAGTTTCAATCCACTTCATTGCTCATCCAGGCCGTACTTCCTTGGCTTCTCTATGAAAATCTCATAGGAGACAGTGTTGAAAACCTTACTGAAGTCTATGTAGACAGTAGCCGCTGCTGTCCCTTCAGCTATCAAGCCTATTATTTCCTTATAGGAGGTTGTCAAATTAATCAAGCATGACTTCCCCTTGGTGAAGCCAATGCTGTCTACAACTGATTATTTTCTTGTCCTTAATGTGCTTTTCTTGTCCTTAACGTTTCCAGGGTTAGCTGCTCCATCACCTTCCCAGGGACTGAGGTGAGGTTGACTTCCTTGTAGTTCCCTGGGTCCTCCTTTTTGTTCTTTTTGAAGACAGAAGTGACACTTGCTCTCCTCCAGTCCTCAAGCACTTCTCCCAGTTGACATGATCAATCAAAGACTACTGAGAATGGGTGCATCCCATCAAGGCCCATGGAAAAGTTTTCCTTGTTCCAGGCTTTCCCCCTGGTCTCTGAGGCCTGGGATCCTTGAAGGCTGGTCTTGCTATAAAAGACTGAGGCAAAGAAGGCATTCTGTACCCCAGCCTTTTCCATGTCCTGTGTAACCAGGTCTCCCCATCTCCTTGACCAATGGGCCCACATTTTCCCTAATCTTCTTTTTGTCTCCTATGTACTTATAAAAGCCTTTCATTATTATCTTTGACAGCCCTAGCCAGATTCAATTCCAGTTGGGCTTTGGCTTTCCTACCTGCATTTCTGCATTGTCAGATAGTATCTCTGTATTCCTCCCGGGTTACACATCCCTGCTTCCACCTTATTTATACTTCTTTTTTCTGTTTGAATATGGTATGGAGTTCCTTGTTCATCCATCTAGGCTTCTTGGCATTTTTGCCTGACTTTCTGCTCTTTGGGATGGACCACTGTTGAGCTTGGAGGAGGTGATCCTTGAATATTAACCAGCTTTCTTGGGCCCTTCTTCCTTCCAGTGTCTTAATGACTGTAGTGTCTCATACCAGATCATACAGAGTGTCCTATCAACAGCACTAGTCACTCTTCAAGGTTGTATTGGGTTTACGGGGCAAAGTTTTGGTAGTAGAGGGGCTGCAGGTGAGGCTTACGTGAGAAGATGCCAGAAGCTCCCCCTGTGTCTGACAGAACCAATGCCAGCTGGCTCCAAAACAGACCTGCTGCTGGCCAAAGCTGAGTCAATCGGCAACAGTGGTAGCGCCTCTGGGATAACATATTTAAGAAGGGGGGAAAAAAACCTGTGCAACTACAGCCAGAGACAGGAGTGAGAATATGTGAGAGAAACAACTCTGCAGACACCAAGGTCAGTGAAGGAGAGGGAGGAGGTGCTCCAGGCACCAGAGCAGGGATTCCCCTGCAGCCCATGGAGGTCCATGGTAGAGCAGATATCCATTCTGTAGTCTGTGGAGGACCCCATGCTGGAGCAGGTGGATGTGCCCTGAAGGAAGCTGTGACCCTGTGGAAAGCCCGCGCTGGAGCAGGCTCCTGGCAGGACATGTAACCCCATGGAGAGGAGCCCATGTTGGAGCAGGTTTTCTGGCATAACCTATGACCCCACACGGAAGCCACGCTGGCGCAGTCTGTTCCTGAAGGCCTGCAGCCTGTGGAAGGACCCATGCTAGAACAGTTCATGAAGAACTGTAGCCTGTGGGAAGGACCCATGCTGGAGAAGTTTGTGAGGGACTGTCTCCTGTGGGTGGGACCCCACATTAGAGCAGGGGAAGAATGTGAGGAGGAAGGAGCGGCAGAGACAACATGTGATGAACTGACTGCAACCTCCATTCCCTGTCCCCCTGTGCCGCTCGGGGGGAGGAGGTAGAGAAATTGGGAGCAAGTTGAGCCTGGGAAGAAGGGAGGGGTGAGGGGAAGACGTTTTAAGATTTGTTTTTATTTCTCATTATCCTACTCTGACTTAGATTGACAGTAAATTAAATTAATTTCCCTGAGTCGAGTCTGTTTTGCCTGTCACGGTAACTGCTGAGAGATCTCTCTGTCCTTATCTTGACCCACAAATCTTTTGTTATATTTTCTCTCCCTTTTCCAGTTGAGGAGGGGGAGCGATGGAGTGGTTTGGTGGGCACCTGGTGGCTAGCCAAGGTCAGCCCACCACAAAGGTAGAGATATAGGTGCTTTGCAGTCTGCTAGAATTATCTCATACTGTATGGTGTAACTCTTACATTAGCTCCAGATATTGTGATGCATAATCTGCCACGTGGCTATGAACTTAGTCTGGATCATATAACAGGGTAGTGCTGCCTTCAGTTCCATATAGATTACAAAGGAATCAGTTTCTTCAGCTTCTTGGGGAGTTCATAAAGGAAGTTGGCCTGAAATTTCAGGCAGGCTATATTGGTTAAACAGCCAGTCCATTCTTTTGAACTTAACAGTTTGTACAGATGTAACTTATTTAAATGGTCTCAGAGATCATATTCTTGCATAGCTTCTTTCCATATGAAATGTTCTAATCTGATATATCTTTTCTCTACAGAAGTAGAAAGGATTAATCTGTAATTGCCTTGATGGAGACACTCAAATTTTAATAACTACAACCTTAACAGGATTTGAATGATCTGCTGTATTTCAACTATGATATTGACATTCATAGATAAGTCTACCTAGTCTTTGCTTGCCATTTGTTAGAATTTATAGATACATTATTTTACTCTCAGCATAGTTCTCCTATATTTTCCCAGCTGATGAAACAGAAAAATACTAATATTTCATTATTGCAGTTCGTGATAGTCAGTAATGTAATGTAAAGGTCAAAAATACAAAACTGTATGTGTTATATGTCAGACACTCATACACATTCAAACTCTAATTAAAATCACAGCTAATGTATTACACTGTGTATAATTCTTCTCTCAGTTAAAACAAATAGGGAAGAAGAATTCACCAGAATTTGGCATTATCTTTACTTTTCACTGGGTGATATTTTAAATTAATTTCATTATGTCTTGAGACAACTGGTAAGTTGCCTTAAAAATAATAAAAAAATCCCACTAAGATATAACCTCAAACCAATTGCTACAAACATACAGAACTTTTTTTTTAAATTTCTTTTTGTTATTCATCAGCATAAACTAATATCAAATGTCATCAAAAATATACATACACATCTGCTTTCACAATATCTGAGTAGTTCATTTACTTCAGTCTCAGTAATCCATATTTTTTATATTTTTCTTTTTCACAGCATATCTGTTTAGACTTTAAATACCTGAGAACTGTAATTCTCCTTATCCTTAATACTGTAAGTACATTTGCTTTGATGTCCCTAGAGTCCAAAATGTATTCGTCTATGACTCCAGCAATTTGGCACTGCTGGAATAGTAATTTCAGGAGCTTTTGGCCACTCTGTAGGTTGAACTGGAAGGGCAGAAGAGCATGTTGTCGAGTGTAAAGTGGGGTTTTTCACTGGCTGACAAATCCCCTGACAAGAGACAGTCCCAGGATCAGTGTGATTGGCAGCTCCTGAAGCTTTTGGACCTGAACAGCTGCCCATTGCAGCTGAGCTGAAAAAGGTCCTCTAATTACTGCAACATTAACAATCAACTGGTTCTGGCCAGAAGGGACCACAATTGAGAGGTCCCTTTGTAAGCTACTTAAAATTTTCCATAGACCGCATGCAGTCTGCAGTCTGCCCTTTGTGACATTAGACAGTCTAGTAGCAATAAAAATAGTGGTATTACTGCTAAGTAATTAAATTATGCTAGAGAAATACAGTAAAAAATTTATTAAGGCTGTTCATTATGAAGTAAAGGGCACTTTTATATAAGAAAACACTGAAATACTGGAGGCAATTTAGCCTAATTCTTGAAGTTGAATGTTTGCTTAAGTGCTATTTTGAACCAAGAAGGTAATGATTTTTTAGAGGTGTTTAACACATTGCAATCTTTGGAGAGAGAGGGGGAAGGAAAATAAAACCTGACACACACCCCTGTACAATCTGGAATAGTGGCAACTTAGGTCATGATTAGTAAGGCATGATAAGGATGAAGAAAGTAAGACAAAGTTATGCGGAGCTTTACAAGGTAACATGGAATACCTGTCTGACAACCTGAATATTTGCCCCTCCATCCATTCCAAACTCAGGTCTTTCCTAAAAAAAGTCCTCACATATTATATTTATGGTAAGGTGAATGTAGAGCTAGCATATATCACAAAAACTTAAAAATAGTAATTAGTAAGTACATAATAAATAAAATAAGAAACCATATTAATTTAAATATTCATGGTTATTTATATCCCTGATAGTTTTAATAGTACTTAATATCATGAATCAAGGTTGAAGCATGTCCACTGAGTTTATATAATGTTCCACTGAAAAAATTAACAAAGTTGACAATTCTGATTTTTTTTGCCTCTCTCTAATTACAAAACACTTTGCAGTAGATCATTGAAAGTAGTGCATTTTGTGAAGCATTTCTGTTTTTCAATCAAGAAATATATTGCCTCAGTTTAACATGACTTCTTATGAGATATTACCTGATGAGACTGTGGAGTTTCCATCCTAAGGGGTTTTCAAGATTTGGCTGAACGAAGTCATAGTTGATGTGATCTATTTTCAGCAATATTCCCGCTTAAAGGGAGGTGGGACTATGTGACTTCCAGAGATCCCCATATTCATTGTGATTAATTGCTCAACAGAAGTAAGTAAAATGTTTGGGAAATAAGTGCAACAGATAATAAGTCACAGAAATCTTTACAAAATAGAAAAACAAACATGAACAACACTTAATTTACCATAAGGAACTTTAGAAGCTTGTTTTGTTTATAAGTAGATTTTAGCCCTGATGTGTTTAGAATACAGTACTTACAAAAAGTTCCTGAAAAAAGTTCCAGACTGCCAAAAGGCAGTCTTTTTCAAAATAAAGAAACTTCACATTAAAAAGATTCTTTAAAGTTAATAGAAATATCTCCTGATTTACATCAAATACTCTGGTGGTTGGCACGTCGCACTCAGGGTTAGGATCTTTCTTCATTTTGTTATTCTCCATCCTGTTTTTTTTTTCAGATTGTGTGTACCATTTTAGGAAAACAACCTAATATTCACACATATCAGTTTTCACTTTTACAAAAGAAGTACAGTAATACTTTTTTCACTTGAGCTGTTGTCAGGATTAATTAGTGTAGCTACCAGGTCTAAAAAGACTTTGTTATTTTAAGTCAGCATTGAGTAAAATACCGTAGCTGTCCCATTAACTTCAGTTGGATTTTTGCCTGAATACATAACGCAATATTAGTTTATTATCATCAAACAAGATGTTCTGCTATATTTTGATTCTCCTATTAATGGAAGTCTGGATTTTCTTTTCGGTTTGATTTGATGTATTTGTGTGGCTTTTCAAAAGCCAAAAAAATGAATAAATGAAAACTGAGAAACTGTCAAAATCTCTTTATACAATGTTAATGGCATCCAGAGCCGGTACTGTGGAATAATCAGAAGTATGGTAAATATAACATTCCCTATGCATATGCTGCAGAAAATACAATTTTTCAAGACCTTGTTCCAGTTTAAGTTGAATAGCATACATTTGGCTTGATATCAGCTAAACTTCAGGTTAATCACACTTTTAGCTATCATAGAGTGATGGCATGCAGAAGCTGAAGTGAGACTTTGCATTTAATGGATGAAATTCTATTTGCTACAAACTGATAGCGGGTTTGGCAGCTGGATGATGTATTTCCGGAAATGGGAAGATGTCCTAGAAGTAACTCATGGCTGTTTCCAAAAATTTATTAAAACTAAGTTGACACTTGCATCACTGATAGAGGTAATTTCGGAGCTCTTGAAATTCTACTGACCCTAAGATAATGAAACTACCACCTTGTGCACATTTGTATGCTGTGGCATGTAGCATGGGCTCATGGTTTGGAATGTGAAATGCTATCATTATGTGCTGAAGGAATTCACACTAGTAACTGAGGGCAAATGTATAGACTTGAAGATATTTCAAGAAAAGGTAGATACAATACTCAGAACCAAATGAGAGCTCTGTGCATAAACAACAATAACAGGTTATTTGGACAGTTAATAAAACTTAGGGTTCTGTAGGATGAGTACAGCCTTGTAACTAAGCCAGTTTTTTTAAAGGATTTTTTTTTTATCCTGTATCACAGCAAGAATTTATATTATGCCTTAAAACAAATCAAATCCAGTGCATATGAAAAGTACCATGAAATGTGCTTAGAAAAGTCTTGCTGAGGCAGAGATATGTGCATATTTATGACACAGACAGCCATGGGCTGTACAAATGAAAGCTTTGCTTATAATCCAAATAACGTTTTTAACAGTATTTTCAGATAAGAAGGATGTGTGTTAAACTCTGATCAAAAGTATCAAATCTTCAGGCTCATTCAAAATGTGGATTGTCCATATGAAATGAGATGATTGCTTTATACTAAAATGCAGCAGAAATATTAATGAAAATCAAGTGGAATTACTGGAACATTTTGCTGCTTTCGTCAACTTTGCCAAAAAAAAAAGAAAAAAAAAAAAAACAAAACAAAACCCTACCTCCTCCCCATGCTTTAATAATCAAATGCACTTGTAAGGTGTTTGAAACTTCACAGAGATTAGAGGAACAAAGCTAATCTAGTAAATGGTCCTGAAGAGACTGATCACCACTGGATAAACAGGAAACTGATAATCAGAAAAAAAGAAATATTTTTAAAACTCATTGCTGTGAATTTGGAGTTAGCACAGAGGACTGGAACCTTTCATCTAAAACTGTGCCTTTGATTCAGCTGTGGATCATGTCAGGAAGGAGATAAGTAATTCTGTCTTCCACAAAGATGCTGAGTAGTGGGGGCAAGGTAAGGGGGAGAGTAATATTTTGAGGAAAAAAATCTTGAGGTTGTACTTATAAGATTTTAAGTCTGGAAGGTTAGTGTCTTTCTGGGACGCTGTTTCAACTGATTATTCTTTATGCAATTAGTCACATAGGTTTTGGTTTGACCCAAAGCTTATTAGATGGCTTTGGTGCTGCAGATTTTTACCGAAACAAACTTCTTTCCAGTAAAGTTCTGTTACTATGCTTGTCTCAAAGTGCCCTTTGGCTGACAAGTTTGTCCAAACTTCAGTAAGGACTAAAATAATGAGAACCTGGTGTTTAAAACACCCAAGGAGTCTGTATTAGGGTCTGTGCTACAACTGGAAGCTGCAGTCAGCTTTAATTCAGAATAGAGGAAGGACAAGGTGTCAAACTCCAATGATAGCTTCATAGCTGCAGTTCTTGCATAGGATGGACAGTTGGTCTTCGGTCTATGTTCCTCAACCCACAAGGTGTCACAACATCTCCCATTCTTCAAAACAATATTCAATTTATTAAGCAAATGAGGAAAAGGATGGGGCATCCATTCTTCTAGGTCTCTGTAGTAATTACTTTTCTTTTTGAAGCCATGCCATGAATCTGAATTCTCTGAATTTAATCATTCATTTCTAAAGTTAAGTACAGAAGCCCACATGTGCATAGTGTTCACATGTTCTCAGTTGAATGTGGTGTCCTAAGATTATTTTAATATTATTATAGCTTCAGAACACTGAAAAAATTATAGTTGCCTTTCTTTACATCATATTTTTAGCATATGCTTTGCACAGACCTGCTTTATTAGAGGTAATCACCAGGAAATTTTTCATTCCATTTCTACTCCTTTATGATCTATAAAATACACCACGTTGTTTTTCCTACTTTTGGTTTTTTTTTTTTTAGTGTTATTAATAATAGGAAAGTGAACAATTTTCACTGAAATCAGGTTCATTTCAGTGTAGCCTAAGCTGTTTACGTACCGGTTTAAGATATTCTCAAAAATGTCTGTGAGAATGTCTATAATGGGAGATACCCTAGTTTAATTTTAAAAATTCATGCAGTTAAATCACACAGCTTGAAGTGCTTTAGAAACAGATTCAGCTAAATAGAGGTAACCCCTTCTAGGGCACTTTTATGTCAGTCCCATCAGTTAATTCACTCCAATTAGAAAATATGCTAATCTTCCACAGTTTGCAAGAGATCTGCCTGCAAATACCAGGCTGGAACACATATGACTTACCTCAGTAGAATATCCCTAGATATTGAGTAAAAGCTAGAATAATAGTTGCATCTAACTTACAAAATATATTGCCTTTTTTCCTACAGGACTTCACAAGTGGTAACTACTCTTGTGTAAAAAAACACACCTGCCACTAGTGAAAATAGAACCCAGTTTAAAGGAGACCTATTTTCTTTAATGGATATAGCACCGAAGAAATCTGTTGTGCCCCCTGCTTCTACTAAAGGAATAATTGTCTTACATCTTTCTAAGCCTCATTTAGGTACTGTAGCTAAATAACTATTAGTGGCACATTTAAAAAAAAAAAATCTTTTCAAGGTGCTATACTTTAGGGTTGGGTTTTTTCACTAGAATAATTCAGGTTAGAAGGGAAATGGTGCAAATCCCAGCTCAAAACAGGGCCAATATCCAATTCAGATCCAATTTAGATTTAGATGGTAATACATTATTACACTACCTGATGATTTGGAGCTGCTTAACTTCATTTGACCATTTAATGAGCATGCATTTAAGCTGATTTTCACTGGTGCTTACTCTGGGAAAATTATAAATTTGCAAATAGAAAATTTAGAAGAGAAGAACTACTGAGATGCTTGGAACTATCTTCTTCAGTTTTCTTTTTTGTTTTCATAGAATCATAGAATCATTAAGGTTGGAAAAGACCCTTAAGATCATCAAGTCCAACCGTTAACCTATCACTGCCAAGTCCACCCCTAAACCATGTCCTCAAGCACCACGTCTACCCTTCTCTTAAATATCTCCAGGGATGGAGACTCAACCACTTCCCTGGGCAGCCTGTTCCAATGCCTGACTACCCTTTCAGTGAAGAAGGTTTTCTAATATCCAATCTAAACTTCCCCTGGTGCAGCTTGAGGCCATTTCCTCTTGTCCTATCACTCGTTACTAGGGAGAAGAGACCGACCCCCACCTTACTACAACCTTCTTTCGGGTAGTTGTAGAGAGCAATAAGGTCTCCCCTCAGCCTCCTCTTCTCCAGGCTAAACAACCCCAGTTCCCTCAGCCGTTCCTCATAAGACTTGTTCTCTAGACCCTTCACCAGCTTCGTTGCCCTTCTATGGACACGCTCCAGCACCTCGATGTCCTTCTTGTAGTGAGGGGCCCAAAACTGAACACGGTACTCGAGGTGCGGCCTCACCGGTGCCGAGTCCAGGGGCACTATCACCTTCCTGGTCCTGCTGGCCACACTATTCTTGATATAGGCCAGGATGCCATTGGCCTTCTTGACCACCTGAGCACACTGCTGGCTCATGTTCAGGCGGCTGTCAACCAACACCCCCAGGTCCTTTTCCGCCAGACAGCTCTCCAGCCACTCCTCCCACAGCCTGTAGCGTTGCATGGGGTTGTTGTGACCCAAGTGCAGGACCCAGCGCTTGGCCTTGTTGAATCTCATACAGTTGGCCCCGGCCCAATGATCCAGCCTGTCCAGGTCCCTCTGTAGGGCCTTCCTACCCTCCAGCAGATCAACACTTCCACCCAACTTGGTGTCATCTGCAAACTTCCTGAGGGTGCACTCAATCCCCTCCTCCAGATCATCAATGAAGATATTGAACAGGACCGGCCCCAGTACTGAGCCCTGGGGAACACCATGCATGACCGGCCACCAACGGGATTTGACTCCATTGACCACCACTCTCTGGGCTCAGCCATCCAGCCAGTTTTTAACCCAACACTTATCCAAGCCATGAGCATCCAGCTTCTCCAGGAGAATACTGTGGGAGACAGTGTCAAAGGCCTTACTAAAGTCCAAGTAGACAACATCCACAGCCTTCCCCTCATCCACTAAGCAGGTCACCTTGTCATAGAAGGAGACCACGTTAGTGAAGCAGGACCTCCCTTTCATAAACCCATGCTGGCTGAGCCTGATCCCCCAGTTGTCCCGCACGTGCCGCGTAATGGCACTCAAGATGATCTGCTCCGTGACCTTTCCCAGCACCCACGTCAGGCTGACAGGCCTGTAGTTCCCCGGATCCTCCTTCCAACCCTTCTTGTAGACGGGCGTCACATTTGCTAACTTCCAGTCATCTGGAACCTCCTCGGTTGACCAGGACTGCTGGTAAATGATGGAGAGTGGCTTGGCAAGCTCCTTTGCCAGCTCTCTCAGTATCCTCGGGTGGATCCCGTCTGGCCCCATGGACTTGTGAGCATTCAGGTGGAGAAGCAGGTCGGTGACTGCCACCTCTTTGACAACTGGGGCTTCATTCTGCATCCTATCTCCATCTCCCAGCTCAGGGGCCTGAAAACCCTGAGGATGACCAGTCTGACTATTAAAGACTGAGGCAAAGAAGGCATTAAGTACCTCAGCCTTCTCCTCATCCTTTGTGGCAATGTTTCCCTCTGCATCCAACAAAGGAGGGAGATTCTCCCTGGCCCTCCTTTTCTCGCTGATATATTTGTAAAAACATTTTTTGTTATCTTTAATGGCGGTGGCCAGTTTAAATTCTAGCTGGGCCTTCGCCTTTCTAATCTTCTCCCTGCATAACCTCACAACATCCTTGTCCTCCTGAGTCCCCTGCCCCTTCTTCTAAAGGTGGTAAGCTCTCCTTTTGTTCCTGAGTTCTAGCCAAAGCTCTCTGTTCATCCAGGCCGGTCTTCTCCCCTGCTGGCTCAACTTACGGCACATGGGGACAGCCTGCTCCTGCGCCTTTGAGACTTCCTTCTTGAATAACATCCAGCCTTCCTGGACTCCTTTGCCCTTCAGGACTGCCTCCCAAGGCACTCTCTTAACCAGACTCCTAAACAATCCAAAGTCTGCCCTTCTAAAGTTCAGGGTAGCAGTTTTGCTGACCCTCTTCCTTACCTGTCCAAGAATTGAAAACTATCATTTCATGGTCGCTGAGCCCAAGACAGCCTCCAACCACTACATCGCCCACCAGGCCTTCTCTGTTCATAAATGGCAGGTCCAGTGGGGCACCTCCCCTGCTTGGCTCGCTTACCAGCTGCATCAGGAAGTTATCTCCCACACACTCCAGGAACCTCTGAGACTGCTTTCTCTCTGCTGTGTTGTATTTCCAGCAGATATACCTGGTAAACTGAAGTCTCCCATGAGAACAAGGGCTAGGGATTGTGAGACTTCAGCCAACCACTTGTAGAATACATCATCTGTTTCCTCGTCCTGGTTGGGTGGTCTATAACAGACTCCCACCATGATAGCTGCCTTATTAGCCTTCCCTGTGATCTTTACCCATAAGCACTCAACCTTATCATTACCTTTGCTGAGCTCTAGACAATCAAAACACTCTCTAACGTACAAGGCTACCCCACCACCTCACCTTCCTTGCCTATCCCTTCTAAAGAGCTTGTAGCCATCCATTGCAGCACTCCAGTTGTGTGAGTTTTCCTCCATATTAGTGAACAACTATAATCTGGCCTAGTCACAACATCCCCCGTCATTTTCTTTCAGGCTACATTATTATCATTTTTTTACAATATATTGTAATCAAGAAAAACAAGGAGAAAAATGCAAAACTAATTTCTCCTTCACTTTCCAATAAGAGATTCTCTGTTCAGGAAGACAGAATTATCTGCTAAAAATGCATTAATTTTCACATAACCTCAATATGTTTACCAAAATTCATTTTAAATTTATATTAAAGCTATGAATGCTTTAAAATTGCTGCCTAACAAATTATCCACGGGCATATTCCAAATGGCTCACTTGTGCATTTACTCTCAGGGAAGCTTAGCTAGAGCAAAATTCACAGCTTATGACAAATAGGTTTCACCTTACTCACAGCATCCTTTCAAAAGAATTCAGGTCATCAATGACAGGTGATTTGTGAGTGTGGATCTATATGATGCACAACAGTATTATGATAAACATCAACCGATAATGTCAGTCACATACTCTGAGTCCATAAAAACAGTGATATAATTGAGTTAATGTGTATATTTAAATGCAGTTACTATAATCAAAATATTAACCTCAGAGGGGATAATTTAGCTCTGAGCTTCCTGGAAAGCTGCAAGCTCTTCAGGTCTTCACACTAAAATGCCATACTTAAATTGAGTTTGTTTGTTTGTTTGTTTGTTTGTTTTTCCAAGGGATAGGTTTTCTTCTCATGAAAGAATCTAGAAAACAGAAGCTGTACTTACAGGATATACCAATAATAGTGTATTTTATCAATGGACGAGTGCTCAGCTACTTCTTTACTGGGAAAGTGTTTGTTTATTTCTTTTAATAGAGAACTTGAGTTCATTTCTAGTAGCAAATGGGCAAAGCTTTACTGGAATGGAGTTGAGGGAAATCCACCAATTTCATCAGTTAAACACCAGATCAGATAATCTCGATAGAAAATAGAAAACAGCAAAGGTAAAAATCACAAATTAAAAAAATATTTTTTAATAGACTTGGGCCAGAATTTCTGATTCCTTACCATGTCTGTGAAGGCAAATGAGAAAGGACTTTTTATACTCACTTTGCACTTGTTTATCTGGTTACCAAAGGAGCAATACTCCTCCTGTAAATTAATCATGAACTATTATTCCCACAACAAATGGTTTGAGACAAACACAAACAAATGCACTTCTTTCTCGAAGTCCAAATCAGTATAGAAAGATTGCTAAAGCCATCTATATAAAATCCAGTGCTTCATATGTTACTATACATCCTGAAAAGTCTGAAATACACTGGCAAAGACCTAATTTTGTTATCTTTTGAATGAGCAGAAAATATTGTTGAGAGAACCAAAAAAAAAGCATAGCTTATTCATGAGGAATTAGAGGAGAAAAGACATTGGTCATGCACTTGTTAAAAGAATTGGTCCTTTGTGTCATAAAATAACTTTCCTCCTGCTAATATATTTTATTGATACAAAGGTCATTGTTTGTTTGAATAAGGGGAAATAAGCGGTGAGAAACAGTTTATATAATGCAAATGAGAGAAGTTTGGCAGAAGCATGCATGTTAATAAGCAAAGTACAATTCTGACTACATAGCTGCTTGCAGAAAAGTTTTCTAAATCCATGACCATCATGTAGATAAGGGTAAGGGAGTCAGACCATACTAGAAAACCCCCCAAAAGTATGTACTTGATAATGTCTAATTTTTCCAGATTTTTTTTCAGTTCACTGAAAAGTGCTTTGTGCAGCAACATAGGAGACATTTCCTTTGTTTTGCAGAGGGAAAAACTGCTCAAGGGCAGCCAACAACCCTAGCTGAGGACAGAACCAAGGTCTGGACTTTGTATAGTTAGTGATCAGTATACCTCACTGTTTATACACCAGTACAGTTTGCAAACTTAGTTATTACTATTTCTTCTTTGAGTAGCTGTTCCCCCACCTTAGACATACAGCCCAAAAAGCAAACCTACAGCACTTTAACCAATGAAATGCTTAACTTCACACTAACATTAAGTATATAGGTAAGATTTTCAAAGGTCAAGATCAAAGTCTTTGCCTTTGTCTAGTGATATTAACAAGTTATACTACCAGAAAAACTAAGGTATTCTGTGGTGAAACATCCTTTTAGTTTCCAAAGTAAACATTCAGTAAGAAATAGTGGTATTAAAAAACAAAACAAAACAAAACAACAATTTTTTTTTCCAGATACTGAATGACATTTTCATTTCATCTGCTATTCTGCCTATGTAAGTCAGTGGCATAAAAGTGCTGTAACATCATGGCCCTATAGACCTCATACCTCGATTGCTTTATATCTTCTGCAGTCCTAAACAGTCTGAACATAAACTGGAGGTAAGACACTGTCTTCGGATATGATACATTTACAGTCACTTCACATTAGCATTTAAGTTTACATTTAAATTAGCACTAAAATACTTACCTTTCTTAGACATTTATACCCCTTCAACTATGCTAGCATCTATGAATAACCAATTTTAACATAATTGTCCTCATAATGCTCCTTTAGGGTTGGAAACGATTATCACACACACTTTTTGAGTGGACCTACAAAGTCTGTGATATGAGACTTGGCTGCATTTCTAAATTCATCATTCCTGGTGAGTGCCTGGCCATAACCCAATCTTTCTGAATAAGATCTAGGCATTGGCACTATGAATCTGACTTTTTCCTGGCAGGTTTAGGAAAGAATTCTAGACTTTTCCATAACCTTTTAATAAAAGTGCTGTCCTGGGAGATGCGAAGTAGAAAAAAGTCAAGTCAAAGAGAGCCTGCAACTTAGGTGCCCACCTGCCATCGCTATAGTTTTGTACAACAGATTAATGTGAGTAAAAAAAAGATAAGAACAGTACTACATTGTTTTCAGCAGTAGTGAACCAATCTCCATTTCTTAAACTGAAAAAATGCTGTTACATCCTTAAAATCTTCCCATTTGCTTTACAAGCAGTTAGTTTAAATTGTTTAAAGTTATACAAGTGTATGGCAACACATATGACCAGTCTGTTGAATCAAGTCCTGATCAGTATGCATTTCCCTTACTATGCGTTAGTTTTGGTAAACTCAATACATTTAATTATATACTATACTCTAAGTTTGAATAATTATTTTGCTGAATCAGGAACTAAATGCCTGAAGACACAGCGAGTCTATGGAGTGCAAAAACCTTCAGGTAGTGTAAACTACGTGCATTATATAAGCACTAGCATATGTTTGGCTTTTAATTGCTAATACACTTCTCAGCAAGGATACCAGCACACCATTTCTTCAAAAGTAGGAAACTTACAGGAAAGAAAAGCTACAATATGAAAACTCCTTTTGCTTTTCTCTAGTAGAGGGTTCCCACTGCTCAGAAAATCAAGATACTGATAAGACATAGCAGGCAACAGAAAGTACCTCCAGCAAAGACAATGTGAACTTGATAAGTGAGGGAAAATTGCACTTTAAGTTTTAATTATAGTAACACACACAATATTTTGTTAACAAAATGATAAGCATGGGTCTTTGCTGAAGCTCTCCTTACACTGAACATTATATATTTATTTTGTGATCTTTGTTGTTGCAGTAGAAATGTATGAGTTAGAGACAGTTAGAAGAATAACAAGAAGCAGTAGAAGCAAATATATAGAAATATGCATTATTGCTTGGATGTCTCCATCAACTCGGTGCGATGAACTGAGGAGAAGGAATGGATAATTAAGTCACTGGCAAATGACTACAGAGGAAACAAGGGAGGGAAATAAAAAACAGAGACCTGAACAGTTAATGCCTGATCCTGTTTGTTAACCATTATCCAGATATTAGTTCCATTCAGTGTAATTTTTCACAAAGTTATATGCAGAGGCGCTGTCATGCTCATAGTTGTCTGAGTAACATAGACTCCAAAAGTAGTATAAGCAATGAAGATGTCAGGGGCAGCCTAAACCCTCTCACTTAAAAAGAGGCCTCTGGTGCCACTTTAGATTTCCTAGAGTAACTCTTACAGCCTCTACTTGCTCCTCCAGAAAGGAGCAGATATCCTTGATGGTCTCCTGTCATGTCTGCCTTCCCTGTGCCAATGTTTTAGGCAGTTTTCTAGCCTTCTTTGGGACCCGCTCTAATAGGTCTATGTCTGTCTTGTGCTGGGGACCCAGAGCTGGATGCTGTACTCCAGGTGGGGTCTCACGAGAGCGGAGTAGAGGGGAAGAATCACCTCCCTTGACCTGCTGGCCACGCTTCTTTTGGATACAGTCCCAACTTACAGGAGCAGCTCTGTAGAGTGAAACAGTGGGTGGTGAGCACATATTTCAGAGTTTTATAATCTGGTCTGGTGAAAAAAAACCACATTTGTGGCTAGAAAGTGTTAAATACACTTACTGAAGGCATATTCTGGTTAAATTTAACCCAAAAGGAAACAGGTTCATGTACTCTAGGACAGTTTCGTAATACAAACCCAAACACAGCAGGTGGGCACAACTAGGAGACACATTTGTGACAGGTACACTCTGCTCCCCCCATGTTAACCATGTTAACATGGTGATCATTGGCTTTTTACGCCTCATTTTTGCATCTTTTATGCTCTGCTGAGCCTGCCAGCAGCTGCACACTGTGGCCAAGTGCTGAGCACCCCGCACCCAGCAGGGCACTGTGCCCCCAGGCATGCGCACCCCTTGGCAGGGGGAGCAGGAGGAGCGGGGCCCCTCGGTCACCAGGCAGAGCCTGCAGCCAGTGAGGTGCCTTGGCTCAGAGAAGCTTCTGGATCATGACCAATGATGACCACAGCTCAGATCCGACGCAGGGTCTAAATGGGGTGCAGCTGGAGACCCCCTTGGACTGGCCTTCTCAGAGCAGTGAGACTGTGTTTGAAACCTCTCCCCTCAGTTTGGGACGCCGCCTGAGGAAATTTCCCGGGATTGAGTGCCCTCACCTCCTTCAGGTGAGTGATTTCTTCTGGTTATGTCCTTGAGTGAGCCATTGCCACCCACCCTGGGTGAGTGATTACATCTTCTGGGTACCCACGAGAGGGAGAGAGCTTACCCCCTTGTGAGTGAGTGTGTGTGCGTACTTTGGATTGTCATTCTCGTGTGTATTGACATATAGTTAACAATACCCCAACTGACACCTCGAACCTGTTGTGTTAAATGTTATTGAAGTGTTGATTGATTTCAGTTTACCCATGTTTCTCATTGGTTTCTGTTGTGTGATTTTGGTTGTTTTGTGAAATAATGTTGTTTGAGCTTGTCCTTTGTTTGGATTAGTTTTAGTGTACTTCCGTGACAACATTCCAAAGGTGCATTACTGATCCAAGCTAAGACTTTAATGTAGATTCACCCTGAAATGAATAGAAATGGAAAACAGGGCCTATGAGAGATGCCCACTGGACACTTTCTGAAATGGCAGCTGAAGCACAGATGGGATACACTGGGATATCTCAAAGGGCATTAGATGTTGTGGTCGGGCACTCTCCAGATTCATCTGCAGATTTTAGACACTTTAGGTGTCTCAATATAGATGTCTGCTTGTCAGCTATAGCATTTAAACTTCTACTATAGACAGTGGCGATCGAGTGATTACTGTCAATACAGAATGCTGAGCTACTCGGCCCACCCCAACATTGTCACTTAGATTTGGTTAGATCTTCAGCTCTCCAGACATCACTGGCTATTGAAAGGAGCCTCAATTCATTTGTCCAGATAAAGGTCTGTGGTACTATTTTAAATGTTCAGCCTTGAACATCTGCTCTAGGAGAATATGGGTATCCAGTGGACCCTGATAGTTGGTTAGGTGCATATGTTACATATACTGCATCCCTTCTGACATGGATGAAAGTGTTTGAACGAATACACGGAAGGACAGAGCGAGAGCAATTGTCATTAAACTGATTTCTCTAAGAATTGTTTGTTTAAGTCACTTCAGAATTCCAAGTATCTTCTCAAGTCTGAAAAGGCAGCACTTAAGAGCTAAGCTCCTTAGAAATCACTTCATCCTGACTGCAAAGGTACATTTCATTATGCAGTGGGAAAATGCTGTAATGCCTGGTGCAAGAATAACATACACAAAAGCTCAGTCTCACTATGAAATGATAAATCATGCTGGTACTTTCATACCCTCAGTCCAGCTAATTTTGGATGTATTCCAAGTCACAAATGCACACGTAAGACCATTTTTTCCAGGGCTCATGGGAGATATAAATAACGCACTCTGGATCATATATTAAAATAATAATAACACATAGATGACTTCAGGAAGTTAATGTTTGGGTAGTAAAGGGTTACTATCTTACAGAGACTAGATATTGCATAACAGAGTTGGATGAGCTCAAAAGCATATGAGACATGGTGTCTTCTCAAAACCACAACTGGCATTTTGCAATTTCTATAGTAGGTTATAAAACAGATTGGTGAAGATATATCAAGTGTTTCAATGTGATATTTCCTATTTTTCTCTTTTTTCAGCAATGATCATATCCTGAGGATTCCCTCCCTCCCCCAGGCTGGCATGCCTTTTTTAACCAAATTGTTTAAGAGTCTGTGTCTTACAGCTTCATTACCTGGGGTTTCTTTCTATTTTTGAGCAATCAAACTATTTTGTTGCCTAGCACCAGGTAACAAAATCTGAGTGTTCTTCAGCTTTTCAGGCTTTCCCCTAGCTTTCATTTCTTTTTCTGGCTTATTGTTTTCAGGTCTCTCCTCTCCTGTTTGTCAGTCTTCAGTCTTCTGTCGTGGTTTCACTGGTTACTTCTCACTAGACTTTGTACCCTTCTCCCTCTACAGTTCAATTTCTGTTTCTAAAGAATTATAGTATCTTTCTGCTCCACATCAAACCACTTCCTAGCTAGCTACCTTAAAATGACAAACTTCCTTATTCTGCTCTGATCTCCATACCCTACTACAGGTCTCATATCCTTCTAATCAGGTGCATCTATCCATGTCTTTCATCCTTTCAAATCTGTACCTGTTCCTCCAGGCATCAAGCCTTGCTCATTGACATAATGGATTTGTCTTTCTCTGCCAGTCAGTCCATTCTCAGATGACAGGCTCAGTTTCCTTTTCTCTTCTCTGCCAAGAGCTAATCTTTTTTGCTTCTTCTTTGCCAGCCTTAGCTTCAGAGTTCTACTTACTATTGCCAATATTTTTGTTGGTTGCCAAACACATATGAATTCCTTCAGAAACGTGGTAACTTTTCCCTTCTCTCTCTCTCTTTCTCTCTATCTATCTGAAGGTCATCACTTCTAATCTGCCCATTCTATTAGCAGTAACATTTTTTTTTTAATCTGTTCCTTGGGACCTTTTGGCCCACGTGGTTCCAATCACTTCCAGCAGGAGTAAAGAAAATTACTTCTTTTTTTCTAATCTATTTTCTCTAGTTCCGTATAAGACTTTATTTATGACATATTCTACCATATGTCTCTTCCATGCCAGCCACTTGCTCATCTGTTGTGTTTTCTATAGGAAATGCATATCTTAAGAATCAAATTATTGAAAAGCTGCCAGTCTCAGTTCAAGTAACTTAATAGTGATGACAGCAATGAAGATAGTTTACTTATCTCCTTTCATGTGAAGGAGATCCAAAGTGTGTTGAAACCATGTGTGTCATATCCCATCTAGCTGCACAAGAAATTGATTATTTTTTAATAAACTGAGCATATAAGGTGCTTCCTCAGCTCTGTGAAGTCACAACAAAACCACTAAATCAGCTTTGGATCTTGTCCATAATGGCAAACTTTTTCCTACGTACTCATTGGAATTCTGATATAAACTGTGATACGGACTCTTGTTGCCAGTATTTTTGTTAGCTGCCAAACACATGTGCATTGTCTCATAAACTCACTTGCGTGCCCATCTCTGTTCTTTTTCTCTGTCTTCACAATCACCACTTCACAACGTGGAAAATGTTATATCAAATGTTGAGCTCACTTTTTAGGACCAGTAGGGTACTTACAAATAAGCGTTCTCAAAAGAGAGATTTTCCTGTCAAATGATAAAACAGCAAGTTCTACATTTCTTCATTAAGCAAACCCACACCAAAAGTATTACTTCATTCAGTCAGGAAACAGAGTCAGTCATCTAATCAATAGCTTCCAAGAAATGTAATTTTGAATATCATGGAAATAAATGGGCAGAAAGCTACCAAAGTAATCTCTGAACAGAGTAGCATCCAATTTTAACAGAAATAAAAGGATTGGGTTCATCTAATGAAAAATAGATGTCTGCAATATTGATATTTTTCAGTCCTTCTCCCAGCCCAATCAGATTTTTCTATGTTTTTCCCCTCATCTCAATTTAACTATTCTGAAAAGTTTGGCTAATATCTTTTTCTTTCCTGCTTCTCTCTCTTTTTCTCTGTATCTCTGTAGGGTTGTCTGGAGCATTTGTTACTGTAGCTTCACAATTCGGTTTGCCATATTGTTACTCTAGTAATACCTTTTTGAGCATGTCCCTGGCATGTTCTCATTGATGCCTGTTGGGTTTTTTTATATGATTATGAACTGTCATCTCAAAGTTAAATGTACAGCAACAAAAGTGTGATGAGTTACCAGAATCTTCTTTCATCCTCATCCTGTTTTCAGTTCTACATCTGCTGCCAGCAGTTCTCCTAACTTACAGCTTCCTTTTGCCCTCTGTTATCTGCTTGTGTAAGGGCTTTCAGTGGGGAGCTAGAAAGCTTCTCTTTTCCAGCTAGACCTGGCTGGCATATATTGAGAGCATTTCATTTCAGACCAGTCATGATGTTTGCCAAGATATGTAAGTTTTTATAACACAAACAAAATTATCTAATGTATTATGTAAAATTAACAACCTAAGAGAAGATAGAATTGGTAGAGAGAGCTAAATATTTTTTCCACAGAAAATGGAGTATAAGACTGTAGGCATCCTACTCCCGAAGTTTTTTAGCCTTCCAAACACTTACACTAAATCATTTTGGGAAGAAGTGCAAGCATATAGCTTCTTGCTTCTGTCTTTTCTAAAGGTGACTATGTAAGTAGTTTTATCTCTTACATGTGAAAGAACTTCCCTCCCTCCCCTTTTTTTTTTTTAAACTAGCCTTTAAAATTTTTCAATATATATTCTTTTCAGTGATTTTTTCTCACCCTTTATCTGTTCCTGTCTTTCTATTTTACCATTTCAAGACAAAGAATATACAGTATAAAGGACAATATTTTGGAAATAAATGACTTGGGAAACGGGTAATTGGGAAAACTAAATAGCTCATGGTGATGAGTTCTTACTTTAATATGACATCTGGATAAGCAGCTGTGATCCTTGGATGCATAAGCAAAGGAATACTGAATAGAAGTAAAAAACTGTTCTATGGCACTAGAAAAGCCATTACTAGAATATTATATGTGATTCTAGTGTCACGTTTAAAAAAAAAAAAAAGAAGTAGGAAGTGAAAATTAGAGCTTAGAAAAAAAATCTGATATCAGGAAAACATGTTTTCCATCAGTTATTAAAGGGGTTCAATTCAGTCAAATTACCTGGAAAAGGCAGATATGATCACTGCCAGCAAAATGGTGACATGACTGTAGCTCATGCTGGCAACCTATTGGGACACAAAGAGGTTCTGAGGGGCATGGGGCAAATGTTGATGTTACGATTCTCTCCATATTAGGGTATTTTACAGTAGAATGATTTTGTGTCATCTCAAAAGAAGGAGCCTGCAGCAAACCATTTTACAGCACTGGTAACAATACTGGTTAAGTTATGATGGCACAGATATTAGTATGTGCTAGCAACCAGAGAAAAACCCTTCAGGGATCTTGGTTGTTATGAGTAGTTACATAAAAGAAGATTTCTTAGATCAAAGGCATGATGTAGAAGGCAAGAAGTATGACAAGATCTAGTGACTGAAAGTGGGGGCCACTATATAACCAATAAAAAGGCAAATAGCTACTAAAATAATTTACATTGGGATTTGGTGGACTATTGGTTTGCTTGATGACTTGATGCCTTGGATCCAATGCTAGTTTAAAGGGCGTTCTCTAGATCAGCCATGACATTGATTTAATATAAGCATCACCAATGAAATTTTATGGGCAGGATACATGTTAGTTACACATAGATGAGTATAAAGGACTCTTTGTTTATCTGAGTCTATGAAAAGGAAAAAGAAAACCTGGTACAGACCAGCAGAACTGCAGAAAATTTATTTTTCATGGAAAGAAAGCTTTTAAAATTTCCTGAAAATTCACTGACACTTTACTACTAGTAGTAAGGCAGCCTCAGAGAGTGATCTATTTTACCGTTCATCCAATCTTGAGAACCAATGCACTGAGTAATGGGATAACAGAAGTTCCCCTGGCCATGCCAAAGGCAGTATTTACAGAGTCACTGGAAACCCTTCCATTCCTGCAGGCTGCTAATATTTCTGCCAGCTTCAAGAGGCTTCTCATTGTCTGAGGTCCTGCAGCTCTGAGGCACTGTTGAAATGATTTGCTCAGACTCCCTTCTGACCAGTTCTTGAGCAGTAGTGATCAATCACAATTGAGTTCCTGGTACCATGTCACAACAAACTGATTAAACTCTCCCTGAAGAAATCACAGCTGTTATTGGGCCTAATGATATCATCCAGGGCTTTAAATTACAAAGGAGATTATATTTATCTTTCAGAGAAAACATTTTAATTTGAAAGCTCAGCAAAAAAAGTGTTCAAATTATGTATAGTGATCTTTGTAGATAGCTAAGAATAGTACATTGGCTTTCAGAATTCTAGTGTAAGAAAAAACTCTTCTTCGTTATGATACTGACATGCAAGATGTTTCTGTGCCTTTTAATGTTCTAACTGCTTACAAACAAATAATCCTTGTTTTGCAAGTATCAAGCACAAAGATGGCATTGGCTTCATTAGAGAGTCCAGAGCTACTCACTGAATGACTGCAGCAACCCACTGCTGTGATGACTCAAGTTAATAACAGACATCCTCACCTGGAGAAGTCCCACTGATTGCTAAGGGAGAGACTCTTCAGTAAGTTATTATCATTGTATAACCTATGTTCTAAAGATTCAGACTTTACCTCATTTGTAACTTCAAAATACTTTACTACAGGAAGTAATGACTAAATTTAAGCCCAGAAATGTTTTACACAGAAGCATTGAAAATCACAGCTGACACATACCCATAGAAATTACATGCACTGTAACTACTTCCTTTAAGTGTCTCATAAAATTAACTATGTTGATTTATACTGAGTTCAGATTTCATAGTGCTGCTCTGTTGCTCAAAATAGAGTGGATCAAGCAAGGAAAATTCCCATGATCTCCATCCGCAAAAGAAGTAACTGCTACTAGCTATCTTTATTTAAAAAACAAACAAACAAACAAAACCCACAAAACCCCAAACCAAACCAAAAAACCCAGAAGAGCATTGACATTGTAAAAATAATAACTATTTAGCTGATACTCAGGGGATTATACTGAGATGAGCTCAGTTTACGGGAAAAGATTTTTAGGTCTGACTGACCTGTGCTCAGATCATATCTCGGAAGAAGAGGGAGAACAGGCCTCCAGCAGCGTCTAATAAATCTGTGCAATTTAGAGCATAACTTAACACATAATTTGAAGCAGCTTTTCCCTACATTCACAAGATGCTCTCATTTTACTCAGGGCAAAGGAGCAATGGCAGGGAGTACACTGGTGCCATCTTTACATTGTACGTCCTTTATGCCCAGGAATGGATGACTTGACTCCCTTTTTCAGAGAGCTTGCCTTACCATTTTTGTTTTCTAAGCAGTGTAACAAACACAGAGGCAAGTGGGACAAGAGGTAGGCAAAACTCTGAGGCACGCTGGAAAAATTCTGATAGGGATCTGCCTGCAAGCTCAGCAAAACTGCAATTTCCCAAAACATCCACCTATCACACCCCCGATTACACAGAACCAGGTCAGACAGAAAGATTTGATATTCAGGCTCCTTGAAACTATTCAAAAAATAAATTCAACAAGCCATGTAGCTACCCACAGGAGGAGAACATTTTCAGTTGAATTTTGTGGAGCTACTGAAACTTAAGTGTATTTTAAGCAGGTGCAGAGGGGGTTCGACTTCAGCCTGATTTCTTCAGAGACCATGATTTCAGTTTCTTGACAGCTCAGGTCTCAAGTGTGCCTAAAGATAAGTGGAATAAGAATACCTTGAGAGTCCAAGCTCTTATCTCACATCTCCTTTTCTCCCTGCATGCCCATCACACTGCCCCCACCCACGGCATTCAGAGGTGCAGGCCAGTGGCTCCTCATTCAGGCTGACTCTAAGCCAGGACTTTCAGATGTGAATGCAATACAAAATATAGGAATTGTGTGTTCTCTCTGCACATGCTGAGGTCCAAACCAATTATATTTCTGTTGTTTACACTCAGAGCTTTGAAACAAACTGCTATTCCTTCTTCTATATGGCCACATCTTCATCTTTGGCTATATTTGCTGACGCCTGCTGTGACCCATCTCGGGTTCACTGACCATCCAGAAAAGGCAGAGGGGTATATTTGCATTGTTAAATAAAAACAGTCTCGGAGTGAACCTTAGTCATAGATCCTTACTCATCCACACCACTGAATTGTCAGATTGCTCATTGTTTTGAATGTCTCTCCAAGACACATCTGCTAACAAAAGGGGGTAGGTTTAAGTAGCATGGATACCAAAAAATCCTCAATCACATGCTGTGGTTTCTAATCCTCTTTTAATCAGTAATATAGACATGGGCACTGTACATCACAGTTCCAGCCTAATCCCTGTGCATACTTTTTCTTTGTGTTGAAACCATGGCACAGAGCAGTGATTCATATGCATGCACCACTCTAGTGTGGTTTCAGGACGTGCCCAGCACAGGCATGGAGACCTGGGAACTGGGATGTGCTCTAGGTTCTGCCATACAGACATCATTTTACAAAAGTATGTTCTTTTAAAATGAGAAGTAAGTATTGATTTATTTGTCCAGCATAAAAAAGGGAAGCAACGTTTCTTACTCTAACCATCCTGAAAATTAGGGTGATTTTCATAAATCCTTTCTTTAAAATGAGGCCAATCTAGTGTTTCCTCATGAAATGAAAAGATGCAGAATTATCTTGTTCTCCATTTTCATTCCAAATGTTTTTCAGTTCTTCTCTTCCTGTACAGAAAAATGATTTATTTTGTGTTAGTGTTTTATGTTTCAATAATGCATTAATATTAATATATGAAAAGACCTAAAAATGATACAAGGCATCAAGCCTACTTTTTTGTCAGAAACAGGTTTTCTTTCTCATTCTTCATTTTAGGGATAAGGATATAAGAAACAGACAATCCTTAAGTTCCCTTATGGCTGTGAGGATGGTTTTATAGTGTAATGTTTTGAAGGGTGCTGCAGAGAAAAACAGAAAAAAACATGAAACTCCATGACTGGAATTCACGGCAATGAGAATATCCTATGATGCAACTTTACCTTTTTTCACAGGCTGTTTAGGGAATGGTGGGGCGGGGTGTAGGTGTACATTTGTTTTTTTTCTTGTAACCTCAGCTCCTGGAATCATGTGATTATAGCAGATGCAAATTTTAGTTTCTTATTAAGTAAATTTGCAGCCTTCGAAGTTGAGGGAGAGCTTAAAGACATGAATTACCAATTCCAATCAGTCAAAAAGCCATTCTAAAATTTGCGATTTCGTCAGGTTGGAGTCAAAATTTCTGAATGTTTCTGTTGGAACACAGTACAATAAAATTACACTAACTTGGCCATGCTGCTATACGAGAGTATTATACTGTAAAAGACTAAAGACTGAATCCCAGATCCTGTATGTTCTAGAAATAATCAGAGAAAGGGGCTATGCTTGCTGTGGAGTGCATGCACATATTTCCAACTTAAATACAACATACTGTTCACAGTGATTTAGAACTCAGAGCTCAGTAAGCAGAACGGAAGAACAGCAAAATATGAGCAAAATCCATTTGCAGTCTAAAAGTGATTGACCTATTTATTATCTAGAACACTTGATCACTGAAAGTTGTTCTCCTAAGGCATACTGAAGATACACACTTTTCCCTTTTTTGTGCTATTAACATAGCTACAAGAAACACAAGTTTTTGTGCAACAAAAATCCCAGAAACAGTTTTAATTTTCAGATCAGCACCTGGGCTGGTCAGACTCTTCATCTTCACCACCAGTGGGCTACATATCAGTGTTCTACCTAAAAATCATCTCCACCTCCCCTTCCTACAGTTTTCATACCATCTGCACTGCTGACTTTCCTCAATTTTCAAAGATGTTCTTCTCTAAAAAACAAACAAAATTCCCTAGGAACTGCAGTAAGTTCTCACCAGTTTTCACTAACCACACAGAAGCACACAAGTGCAAAAATTAAAGTGACTGTATTCATTATTGTTCCACTCAGCTTTGAAATGCAAACACCTCTGGTATGGACTATGGCAGCTGTTCAACACCAACGCACCAACAGGAGTGCTACTCCTGCTGCATAGTGTTATATCTTTCCCCTCCTGAATATATTTTCCCAGCAGACTATAAAAAAAATCCAAAGAGTAAAGCAGACAGGGTCTAGTAGGTAGAATGTACTTTCATTGAAATATGTAAAGCTAGCAAGAATAGCATTTAAACTACTTGGAAAACTGTCATCAACTCTTTAGAGGATAAAAAGTTTACAAGATATTATTTTTAGATCTGATTTAGAATAATTTGTTTCTACCAAAAGGTTTTTCTACTCTAAAACACCCAATTAATTGTGCATAAAATTTATTTATTCAATTTGTTTTTTCTTCTAGCTTTCTCATCCAAAGTCTGAGCAATCCAGATAGATTGCATGGACATTGTAAAGAGCTTACTTTCAACAAAGACAAAATTTGTTGGAGGGCTATTTTCTACTAAAATTTCAGTTTCTGCAAGAATTCATGCTGAAATCCTTTTTAGTGGGATAAAGCTCAGGAAGAATGCAACTTGAAATCTGTAATTATTAAAAGAAGGAAAGAAGGAAAAAAAAAATCACCTTACTGGTACTTAATTGCCTCAATGAAAATACACTTACGCCTAATTAGCTACCTTTATTTCCATTTGCACCTGGATATGTTATACAGAAATAGCACAATGCAACATATAAAACCATTCTCATAAGTAGAGATAGTAAGCAAAATGACATTCACACATGCAACCTACTTTATGATGAACCACAATCAGGACTTACAATAGGTGTTATTTCATTCTTTTTTCCCCTTTTTTGTAATGTAATTGGTCAAAATGACCTTTAGTGAGAAGCTGAAGAATCTTATACTGGTTATTTCAGACAAAGTATCTTTATTGTTCAATATCAACGGAAAAAATATTGGTACTACTCAACCTGAACATTCAAAGTAAAAGCATGCAAAGGGACTTTCTGACAGTGTAGTTAATTATTGCTATTAGGTGCACTGCCAGGGACCATGAAAGCCAAACCACGCGACTTCTAATGGAGTACTCAGGGACTCTGATCTTGATACAAGGCAAATCATGGTGCTGGTGACCTTTATCAATGCATTATGACAGTGACACACTTGAATTGTTCCATAGTTACAACATATTTCTGTTAGATGACTGGTGCTTTGATAGTCATATCTTTTGAAGGAAACGTATGACCTGTCATGACCTCAAGAAAAGAACATATACCAGAGGAAAAGGGCTCGTGGTGTGCTAATAAGAGAAGGTTATGGCATTTTCAGAATGAAGGAGAAAGCAAACTAGGCTGAAATTAAGTCAGATTAACCTGTGTTTGCATGAACATAGGTATATGTGTTATAAATTGTTATATTTACGTGTGGACACAAAGGAAATATTCTTTATTTTTTTAGCTGCATAGATCTATAAAGTTGGAATTTTAGTAAAGATGAATGAAACAGCCAAATCTATTTCTAAACTCCAAACAATTAAAATTGAATAAAGATGTAATTCTTGGCTGAGACTGTTACCTTAAGTTGGTGTTTTCAAAAAGAGATTTAATTAGAGCCATAAGACCCCTGTCAAAAATGTGCGGGTGTGACTGCTTTTTTACAAACAAGAAAAATAATCTTCACTTTTATAATCCAAACAGACCACAGAGTTTTTGTTACTGTTCATGTGGTTTGTGCATGCACAAACATAAGAAGGTCAACAACCTATTATTTTGTTTGAAGAACGCTTACAGCAAAGATATCAGAACAGAAATAAACTCTTGAAATTGTAGCTAGCATAGAGGCATTTGCTAGCTCTATTACAGAGACAGTAGCATACAGAGTAGGAAAAATCTACAAAATGGTTAAGATAGTGGCCTCAAACAGAAGATGTGAATTTAGTTATTGCCATTATAACAGTCTGTGTGAACATGCTTGCTCGGCTAAATGCCAAAAGAAACAGGTGTTTTAATATCCAACTTTCAGGTACCAAATTTGGAATCTGAATATGAAACATGTAAAAGTTTTGATGATGAACAGGTAGGCATCAAGTTATACACTCCAGAATGCTTAGGGTCCAGGTCTTAAGTTCTGGTCTTTGAAGATGCATGGTGTCTTAATTTGAGGCTGGAGAGAACTGCTTACCTCTGTTCCACCTTCTCAGATGCAAACCCTACAAGTAAATTAGTTAGCTAAGACACAAACCCACTTTATCCTGAAAGACAAGACAGATACTGATACCCTTTCCTCCTCTAGTACATCCCATTTTACTGACTAGACAAATGATCTGAAAATTTGAATTTGGAAGACTTAAAAAACATATCTGTAAAATACCTTATGTGGACCAAAGACTAAAATTTTAGTCTGACCAGATTCCAGGTTATTGGATACTTTGAGATAAGTGTCTCTCAATCTCTTTTATGCTAAACTTACTCTGTTTTTCTTAAATGATCACCTATCAAATGGAATTGATATTTGATTTGGGTTCTCCAAATGCCACATGGTTTCTGTGTCCATTACTTAGCTCAGAAATTAATACACGTACTTTCTTATACTCCAGCAGTCCTTAATGTAAAGCCTTTTCTAATGGACATGCCCTGGGACTATCTAGGTGTTTTGACACTCCAAATTGGGTAGGCAGAGAGACATGCAACCTAAACACGCTCAGCTTACATCCTAAGCTACTTAGATACCAAATAACACGTAAATGTTGGAATCGGGCTTCTGAAGTGCTCAAAGGTACAACTTCACTGACAAGTATACAGTCCACCTTTTTTATCCAGAGTCCTAGTCCATTTGTCCTCCACACTGGATATTATTTTCTGGATTTTCAAGTGCAAGTGAATCAGCTAGTTCCCTTGGAAAGTAAAACTGGAAGATTTCTAAAGGCCTGCAGCCAGCAAACTGTTAAGACATGATTCAGTCAATACCTCTCAGCACAGAGATCAAGTTAGCTGTCTGGCATGCATTAGAAAGACATTATGGATGAAGTCAAAGTGAATCAACCTCTGTTCATCATTGCCACACCTGGGGGGGTGGAAAAAAAGATATTTCTACTTCACATGGCGTTAGAGATCAGTGAGGGTAAGAATATTCCATCAAAATACACATAATTATATGTATTTAGCCTGAAGGAAAATGGGGGGTGCTATTGGAGTGACTGAAAGAAATTTAACTTTAAAATGAAGGATAAAGAAAGCATAGGTAACTGAGTTATATTTGTGCATCAATGCACATACTCTTAAACTGTAAGGGAATTACATACGAAGTTGAAGGAAGTAAACTCACAGTATTTGAAAGAATAAAAAAAAAAATGCTCACGCATTTAGCAGATCATAGAAACTGAACTCAAAACACTCATATTTTACAGGAATTTTCAGGAGCAATCACATTCATCCAAATAGAGTGATAGTGGCTTCCATGCAGGGATCAAACATGTGCTAGGCATGATAGATATAAATCTGGGATCTAGCAGTGGGACATCCCATGACTATAAGGGTTTGTAACAACAGGTCCTTCAGAAAGATCGAGGTGGGGGTGTTACAGTCCACTCTTTCTGTGAAATCTGCAGCCCAACAATAATCCTCTAACTTCATTAGGGCCTCCAGGGAAGCACACATGGCAGATGGGAATTTCAGTTTTGAATTCGTTACTTAAATTCAACAAAATGCTTAAAGAAGACATAAAACTGTGCTTAAATTCTTAGCTAAATTGGGACATGTAAGTTCCTCACTGGAGCAAAATGAAACCAGATACAGCTGGTGTGTCTGTTCTGCTGCAAGGAGTCTAAGTATCCGAGCATTTATTAACATATTGTTCACTTCAAAACTTGAAATGTTGTGATTGTGGGGAACAGGTTCACAGTTAAACAACTATAAACCTATTTCAGTCATTTTTTTGAACAGCATTTACTGCTGGGCTGCATCACTGAACAACCAATGTGAATTGATTTATCCAGTCTTTCATTCTTCTTGAGGTCTTCTAGTCCTTCACAGAGAGCTTTTGAAAATATATTTTTTAGACCTGTCTGTGTGTTTATCCCAGACACACAGTTCTAACAAAATTCTGACAATCTGGATAGCACTGCAATGGTGGTAGGGGCATCCTCTGACATGGAGAACACACTCCATCAGGTATTGCTAATACAGGATCAATAGCACTCTTTCTTAACTAATTTCTTGTACAGAGAGTAAAAGCATCACTTCACTGTTACTGAAAGATTAGAGGAACTGTCAGCTAGCATTTGTCAACATAATAATATATCAGTTTAAACATTTGAAGACTTGATCTACCAAGGAACTATTTTACGTAATGAAAAAACTTGTATACAAGAAAACTAAAAATCTTTTCGTAAAGTTCTTATACCTTTAATCTTTTGAGCTATTGGAACAGATTAAATGCAATCCTCCTAGCTTGATGAAGAGACAATATTCTACAACAGACCTGGTAACAGATGTTTACTAATCACTGATAAATTTTGCATATTTAAAGTGGGAAATGGCTTTTAGAGGCACTACTGATGTAATTATAAGAGCACATGCAAACCATATGAAGATTTTCAGAAACAAAATCTAACCTGGGGGTAAATATAAAGCTGCTGCAGCTTTGAATCTGGGACTTGCCCACACTTCAGCTAACTTCTTTAAAAGTCAAATTACATATAAATAAACAGAACTGTAAGTATTAGAAAAAACTTTCTTTGAATGCATTGCACAAACTTGCAGTTCTGTTTTGCGTTTTCTGTTCTAGTAAATGGACACTTAATTTTTTTTTTTTTTTAAATTCACTCAAAAGCAGACATTTCAAACAATACTTCCTTAAAAGAAATTCTGAACTATGATCATACCATTTACTCTGGACACAGAGACATCCCACCAGAGAACAGCTCCATATCATGCAGCCAACATGTTCACTTAAAACAGAACTGGCAAGTACTCATATTCCTCATAGCCCCAGATGGACATGGAATGAGGAACCCAGTTAAGCTGTCTGTATAACGTTTAGGGACTTTTATTATTACATATGAGCTAAAGACATCAGATGCTTTTTTAGACCTGCTGTACTTACTCACTTTGAAGAAGAAACTGATGTCTAGTGCTTTAATCTGAAAAATACTAATTGGTATTTTAGTGCTACGGGAAATTTACTGATTAAAGAAAATCTTTTTTTCTGGAAACAAGCAACACTGTAGACTAGCCAAGACTAGCCATACATGCACTTACATTGAAGACTGAGGACATAATTCAGTTAACTACCTGTTCCTAGAAAGAGTGCAGCATTTCCCCAGCATTTGTAAATGGCCAGAACATATGAGAGCTTCTTATCTGTCAGACATTCATTCATGGATACCACTATTCCAAAAAAAAAAAAAAAATGGCAGAAATGCAACTCCAGACAACCTAACTTGAGAAGTAATTGATGAAAATTGTTTGAATGCTCCTTGTCAAGCATTTTGTGCCTGTTAGATAACAGAAAGACTGGCAGATAAACAAAATATGGAACCCTTCTAGATGGGTGATGCTCAATCTTTTTAATAAAAAATAACACCTTTTCTCCAGGTATCAGACTGTCTTAACAGAATAGTCTTTGGCATTTCAGAACATTAATGTACCTATTGAGAAAATGTGCTTTATAATGAATAATGTCTGGAATGAGGACAAAAAGGAAATTGTCGGTAGAAGATACAGCAAAGTCCGTAGTAATCTTTACAGCAGTCTGCATGGTAACAGCTGAATCCTGCAACTAGCTGTGAGGAGCTGAATTATATACATATTAAAAATGTTCATAATACTTACAAAAAGATTATTTTTTCTTAAGATACAGCAAAGGCTCGGAAATTTTTGAAGGTAGAAACTTCTGCTACCTTGCAAAGTTCTATAGTCTACTGTTTGTATAAAGAGAAAAATGTCATATACATTTCATGCCGTATCAGTAGATAAAATACTGATTTGTGTCTCAATAAGGATTGATTCATATTTCTCCTTTTAAGACATTATTCATGTTACTAGTGTTACTAAACAAATCTTTCAAACTGACTCATGCACTAGAGAAGTAATATTGTAAAACAAACATGAAAAATGCATCATGGTTTCCATGAATGTACATAAGGAGCTTGTGTCCCACTATTATTCATGTGGTCAAATTATTTGAAATTTGAATGACTGGAGAGTTCACCCATGGCAGTTTTAAAATACCCCAGTATTTTATGAGATCTTCAATAAATGATTATTAAATGGAAAATCAAACAAGGAATACTTTACTTACTGTGGTCACCTTGCCCTAACTTGCCCTAAGCTAGGCATGCATCAGTCCTATTTGGGCTCCCCACCAATAGTCTCACATGATCATGAGAAAGATGCACCAGTGATCCTTTCCTCCAACTTCCTGGCACACTTCCTTATCACAGGTAATTTATTACATGAGAACTAGCTGCAACCTTATAGCTCATGTGAATTACACACTCTCAAACTGATGCTAGAACCAAACCTGATTTTGCAGTAGTTAATTCATAGCCTAACTCAAAATATAGCTTTAATCTCTCTGGAGATATAATGCTCAAAGAAAAGAGGTATCCATACTTTGTAAGGGTTCAAAATCAAACAAATTTTACCAAACTAAATATACAGAACTGGACTCAGAGAGGAAAAGCAAGAGGCTGTTCCTACACTGGTGATGTTTAGAATTATCTACAGGTAATCACTTATAAAAACTGTGTTGGTACAATTCATAAGCTGGTCTTACCGAGTATTTATGGTGAACATGATGGAATAGTACCTTATACAACAAAACTCCACCCCTCATTACTTTTAACGTGTGAATTGTATCTTGGCTGAGTAAGTTGTCTCACTTACTTGTCTTGGGATATGCTGATGAATTACTTCTATCAGCTTTTACATGAATGGAAATCATATTTTAAATTAACTGTCTGTAGCATCCTGTTCCAATGCTGTAAAATGCTGCATTTGGACTATGGCTGTGTGTGGGGTTGACCTTGGCTGGATGCCAGGTGCCTACCAAGCAGCCCTATCACTCCACTCCTCAACAGGACAGGAGGAGGAGAGAAAATAAGATGGAAAAACCTTGTGGGTCAAGATAAAGGCAGTTTAATAAAGCAAAAGCAAAGGACATGTGCGGAAGCAAAGGAAAACAAAAGATTTATTCTCTACTTCCCATCAGCAGGTGGTATTCAGCCACTTCCCGGGAAGCAGGGCTTCCGTATGCGTGGCGGTTGCTCCAAAAGACAAAAGTTGTAATAACGAATGCTCCTCCTTCCTCCTCTTTTCTCTTAGCTTTTATTGCTGAGCAAACATCATATGGTATGGAATATCCCTTTGGTCAGTTTGGGTGAGCTGTCCTGGCTATGTCCCCTCCCAAGATCTTGCCTACCCCCAGCCTACTAGTGAGGCAGAAACATTGGAAAGACTGCCTCAATGCTGTGCAAGCACTGCTCAGCAGTAGCCAAAACACCTTTCTAGCTACCAATACAGCACTATGAGGGCTGTTGTGGGGCAAATTAACTCCATCTCAGCTAGGCCCAATACAGGCTGACACATACAATTGTATAGAGCCCATAAGTATGGCTAATGTCCTACAGGTAGGTCTTCCTCTGATCTTGTGCTGAGTAATGGACTTCTTGTGTTTTTAGCGGTATCTTCTGAAGGAGCAGGATTCACCTCAACCAGCATTTGGCCATCCAAGCTCTCTATTTTGCCGATGAAGAGAATGAATTATTTCCATGAAACAGTTTAGCCTATTCTAAAATACTTGTCTTCTCAGGGTGCTTATTTCTCTCCACTATTTTAGAGGAAGCCTGAAGAGTAGCTGAGATTCCTTGTTTTTAAAATGTTGTTGGAAGGCAAATACTCTAAGAGTATATCATACCCTACACACTGACTGTAACATTTTAAGGTTATATTTTGAATGAAGGATTAACATCCAGCAAGCTTTTTCTTTTCTTCCAATCTGAAAAATAAACAAAAGTGCAGGGAATAACATGTTGGGCTTTGCTAGAAAGAAAGGGGAAAGGTCAGAAATGCTGGAGTACTTGGCTCTGCACTTATTTATTTATTTCTGCAAGAAGTTGATACGGCTGTTTCTAGCATTTTCCTCTTAGTTAATGAACTTGTGATGGAAAGGTGTGTGTAATTAGATCTGTCAATATTGAATTCTAAATGTGCACTGCACTATGAATCTAATCTAAGTTTCCCTGTCCCCAGTCCTCCCTCCCCATTGCCACTGGGAGAGGCTGAAGCACTTGACTGCTGCTGTGGCAAATTGGGTCCTAATAAGTATGATGCTTTACTGCTTCTTGTTTTTTCTAAGATACAACTGCAGCATTTCAGAAGAACTCACCTGGGCATTAATTCAACAAGAAATGTTGGTAGGAGTATTATATTTTCCACGTTTTGATATCTCACTGAATGACTTGCATATAAAGAGGCCTGGCAGCTGGTTTTTGTCAGTGACTGATGTGCTTGTCATTTCAGCCTCAGATTTGGCTGATTCACCTCTCCCAGGCTTAAGAATAATATCCTCCTTGCTGTTTCCTACTATTTTGCAATTTTAACTAACATGAAAATAAAAAAATAATAAAAAAAACACAGAATGAGGCTGTGACAAAAGCATTTAAATGTTATATAGCAGGTTTCATTTAATGTTGAGAAAGAGGTAATCTCAATGCATGTCACCTCTACCAGTAATAGCAGGTTTATTCAGAGATGGCAAGGGTGTGTAAGTAAGGAATATTCATTTTTTAGTGCGTTAAATTAGTTCAAGTCATATGTTTACATCCTTAGGGAGCTCAGTCATAACTGATAAAACCTAACAACAACTAGATAGGAGATACGAGGTGTTTCCATAAAAACCTTATTTAAGGTGGATGTTTTTATGCTATGTAGAATCTCATCAGGGATCAGGATGAATTCATATGTTAAGCAGAAATAAGAAATGCCACAAATGTTTCATCAGGAACCGTGGATGCACAGGGCATCTTCCAATCCACAGGTTATTTTGTTATTTATTACATCAGTTGCTGCACTCAGGAAAGAAAAAGAGAATGACAGAAAGACAGAAAGAAAGAAAGAGAGAGAAAGAAAAAAGACAGAAAAAGCCCACATCATTCTCATAATTAATGCAAAAAGAAGTATTTTTTATTTTGTTTTAGAAAAAACAGCTCCTCCATGGTTGAAATGCCACCAGATGGTCCCTGTTGCTCTGAAATAATGGTATCATTATCCCATATAAAATGACCAAAACCAAGGCTTCTTCAATCAGATCACAGCCCTGGTACAATGTATCAGATTTTGAAGCAGTGCTTTTCATTCAGAACAGAAATAAAATTATTTTAGAACCATTTACATCAATGCTTCTGATTTTGTTTCACAAAAGATTTCATTACACAGTTTCATAGGAAGACTTTAAGCATATGCAAAATTGTAAAGGTTTTGCACTTGGAATTTTGATCCTTGCACTAACCGGAAGCAGCTGCAAATTCCCCATCAGTCTCCTCAGCAACATCACACCAGAGAACTGAAATAGGTGAAAAATTAACCCTGTTTCATGTTGCTGCACACTGAAGTTTGTCTGCCTAAAACAATGATTGACTTCCTCTTGCTACCCTGTGATATATGTCACATGTAATATGTATGCCCTGTAATATGGTATTGTCATTGTTAGTAACAGGCTGTATGTTTTTCACCGAGCTTGCATGGTTTGCAGGAGTGAGGCTTGCCAGACCTGCTCTGTTTGAGCTTTTCTTGACCTGCCTGCAGCATTGTTTGTCTTGGTTAACTGTGACCGCAATTTCTCTAACTGGCCAGGTGTCTATGGATAATTTATTTTACTTCATCTTTGTGTGGTACATCCTTAGGTGTATATAGATAGCAGTAATGACCAGTTACTCTATGCAGAATGAGAGACTTTTGAGTCTAACATAATGATGTAGAGAAATACGGTCCTGGTATGATAGCAAAGGCCTTGGAGTACTGTTGCAGATCCACACTGGGATAAGGGATGGGGCAAAGGCTGGCACTGATGACCGCACAGCTATAAACATCTCACAGCTGTTAACAACTCACCCATGGTCAATTACAGCAACGCAGACCTGGATCTGGGCAAAACTGATTTAGGGGTAACAAAGAGAACTAAAATAGTATCTAATACATAAAAGCTACCATATAGAGAGAATTTGGATATAACATGGAGCTGCTGGCCAATGAAGACAGAGTAAAGGTGCTAAAGCATGATAGTAAACATATAAAAATTACCCTAAGTGGATCTTAGAATGAGGAAGAAGCCACCAACATCAACACATATTCCTGCCAGAGTGAGGAGGACAAGCTGACAACTTGTGGTGTTACACTCTCTAGCAGTCCAAAGCTATTTTAAGTAGCTACTTTAAGTAGTCAGTAGTTTAAGATCCAGAAAAGCAGTGGAAGGGTAGGCATAACACCAGAAAAAGGGATAGAAATTGTGTGTTACAATTTTATTTGTATTATTAATATTACTGAGACTTTTTTCTCTGTAAAAGTATTTTAGCTGCATTATTATTCCTTCTTTCTTTTTCTGTAAAATTACAGCTAGACTGATTCTTGAATTACACTGTTAAAATATCAGTTATACTAACAATAAATTCTTGACTTGATATATATACTTATAGAGTATGCTTCATCTTTGTCCATAAATAAGAGTTTCAACATAACATAAAGTATAAAGAGCTAGTGTGAGCAATCAGTTGCATTTGCAAATCAATTTAAACCAGCTTGAAGACTTTCTGGACAGCATGAAACAATCATTGGAAAAAAGGGGATGCAAGAGTGGCATTTTACAACTATGGAAGGGGTGCTGAGTAAAATAATGATATTTCTTGTGAAAAAGTCACAAATACAAGTTTCTCAATATTTAGAGGTGCATTAATGGGAAACTGCTGATATAAGCCGTTCTTCCAGGTGGTTTTAAAAATGAATACTTAACGCATGTATTTAGATTCCTGAACATTTTTTGTTTCTCTTTAATGTTTTAGGAAAGGAGAAACCCTCATACAATAGTAAAACATGTCCTGAAATGAAAAATTGTCCCCTTTGAACAGCCAGGTTTATGCTAGTCCCACAATCTTTAGAAATGCTTTTTTTTTTGTGCTCTCATCTTGCCTTTCCTCAAGTTCTCAGGCACTTGACAGGTAGATGCTGACTGGTGACAGCAGAGGAGCCACAGGAACTCCAAAAACATTTTTGTTTAATGTGGCTGGAACAATTACATAGTCTTTCTTACACTCTGACATCCCTCACTGGCTGACATTCTGCTTTAAAAAAAATCCCTGTCGACTGGAGCAACTGACACATGGACTGTAAGTCATGAGATTCAGATCATCATATGATCCACCGAATGCCTGAGTGCATTGTAAATGACAATATGCACCTGAATGTCAACACAATGGAGCACTGAAGGAACATAATGGCCAAGTGTGATGCTTTGAACATTTATTTAGAATCTCATACATTTCCATTTTTCTAAAGTCATTCTCACCAGGAAAGGAAAAACTGAACAGGGAAAACAAGAGAGAGAGGAAGGGGAGGGGGGCAGGAGGGCAGGAAGGAAGGAAGGAAGGAAGGAAGAAAAAGAAAGAAAGAAAGAAAGAAAGAAAGAAAGAAAGAAAGAAAGAAAGAAAGAAAGAAAGAAAGAAAGAAAGAAAGAAAGAAAGAAAGAAAGAAAGAAAGAAAGAAAGAAAGAAAGAAAGAAAGAAAGAAAGAAAGAGAGAAAGAGAGAAAGAGAGAAAGAAAGAAAGAAAGAGAGAAAGAGAGAAAGAAAGAGAGAAAGAGAGAAAGAAAGAAAGAAAGAAAGAAAGAAAGAGAGAAAGAAAGAAAGAAAGAAAAAGAGAAAGGAAGGAAGGAAGGAAGGAAGGAAGGAAGGAAGGAAGGAAGGAAGGAAGGAAGGAAAGAAAGAAAGAAAGAAAGAAAGAAAGAAAGAAAGAAAGAAAGAAAGAAAGAAAGAAAGAAAGAAAGAAAGAAAGAAAGAAAGAAAGAAAGAAAGAAAGAAAGAAAGAAAGGAAGGAAGGAAGGAAGGAAGGAAGGAAGGAAGGAAGGAAGGAAGGAAGGAAGGAAGGAAGGAAAGGAAGAAAAAGAAAGAAACAAAGAAAGAAAGAGAACGAAAGAAAAAGAAATTAAGGGAGGGAGAGGGGGAGGAAGAAAAGATTTGGTTTGTCATGTATTCCAGGAGGGTCATTTAGCAGTTGTACAATGTCCAGCACTGATAAATCTCTCAAGTACTGTAGCTGGGTAAAATAAATCTCCTATCTCTTTGGGGAAATTACAATAGCTGGAAATGCTGGTAGTGAGGGAGAATTTTATGTGGTGCCACAAATAGATTCACAGACATTGATGATCAGGCAGCAATTGCTGAATGCAATCAAATACCCACTTAGCATGGGCACAGCTCTGCAGTGTATAGGTGGAATTAATCTAGCAGTGCTGCCTTTCTGGACAGTGAAAATGCACCACGTTTATGCTGTTAACTATATTGGTACGCATGGAGGTGTGTAGGGAGATCAGATTTCTCTTTTTTCTGCTTGATTCCAGTTACTTAAGAAAGTTCAAGTCTTTGCAGCTACTTAAGAAGGTTCAAGTCTTTTGAGTCAGGGAACAAAGCTTGAATAAGTAACTTCACTTTGATTTAGTAGTAAAGATAAACTCTTTGGGACTGTTTGGAACTGATGTAATGGGCAGAAAGGGCTGAAATAGAGAGTAGACAGTAGACTCTTACACTATATCACTAGTAAGAGTAGGAAGTAAATGTGACATTCAAAATGACAGCTACCACGAAGCCATTTAGAAGTCTTTTAAAGTTAGACTTTTAGAAGTAAGACAAAACTAGGAATAAATAATGACTTATCCTTCCTATCCTCCCCGACCCAACCTTACCCGACCCTACCCTATCCTATTGCATCCCATCCCATCCCATCCCATCCCATCCCATCTTTCATGTTGCCACGTCTCTGTGTATGATTTTAACTTGAGCTCTGAACAAAGTTATCGTGCCATTGAGAAATACCAGGGCTATGGAAAGACCCTAGAGCACTCAGTGAGATGCTTGGGCTTCTTTGCATAAGTTTATAGTGAGAAAAAGCATCCTAGAATTCTATGCACAAAAATAATGTGCTAAACTGAAAGCCACTGCACTTTGGCACACTGAGGTGCTACCTAAGCCAACCACCAGGGGAAAAAAAAAAAACAAAACCTCTTAAACATTCACTTTGTGGCTTAAGTCCTTCTTCACTTGTGATGTGAATCATCATCTTCCTCTGCTACCTACAGAAGTCTGAATCTGAATCTGAATTCTCTCAGTGCCAGGAGGCACACAAGGCGCAAACATCGTTCTTCCACTTCGATTGGTCTGCAGCTGCGTGCTTCCCTCTGGAGTCCACCCAAGGGCCACAGCGCAGTCTTCTGTTGGTTTTTTCCTCAAGACATGACCGATCCAGTTCCATCTCCTCCTCCTCACTTCATTACTGATGTTCTCCATCTTTGAAAGTCGATGCTTGTCGTTTCTGCAACTTTTTACATTTTTTTTTCCAGGAGGAGGTAGTTGGCCTCCTGCCCAACCCCCATGACTTGGAGGGCCAGTGGTTTTTCTGTCAGGGTGGCCTTCCCTTAGGCTGCGTTGGTTCGCGGCACCTTCTTCAATTTTATCCGGTGCACCCTCCAGAGAGGGATCCCCTATCCACCAACCAGGGGACGCGCCTTCTAGCCGTGCAGCCCCAGACAAAGGTACCTACAGAAGTGCAGGGCAGTTAAGCTCCTAGTTTGGACAGCTCACAAGCAAGGTGGAATGAACCTCAGCCTTTGAATGTTTGTTGGTTGAAATCTCTGTTTAGTCAAGAGACTTAATGCTCCCTAGTCTATTATGGACATTCCTGCATCTCTCCTGAAACATAGAATGGAGACCAAATCTTCCAAATAAATGTAGTAGACGAAGTAATCTCCTAGATGAATGGAAATATAAATCATTTTCATGTGAATTCTGGGGCAATAATAAGTAATTACTGAAATGCATAGTGGAAGTTGAATGGGGAAGAAGGAGAACTGCAATACCTAAGCCACCTTCACTGTGTGACTCAGTTTATCCATTTGTAAAATGAGAGCAATTTTATGTTCCACATAATGGTTGAGAGCCTAAGTTCATGAATGTTTGCAAAGATTCCCAAGATCTTTAGTTGGAATGCTGCACAGAAGTGAAAGACTTATTTTTTATGCAGAATTTTATTTAAAAAATGGTTTGAAAATGTTTCCGATTAATAAAATGAAGTTTATAAAAAAATCTAATAGAGGGATTTTTCTCCTTCCCAATGCTATAGCTTTGGCACTTGGTTACAACTAAACTATTTTAAAGTTTGAATTTTGAAAATAAAACATTTTGAAAGGCTTTTTAAAAAAGTGTTAGTATTCTAACAGCTCTCTCTAGCAATACAGGTAAGAGCCTATAAGGCTTTCTGTTATAAACCTGGATTTTCAGGATTAATTTATCAGCTTTTTAAAATCCCATTGGGTTAAAACTTGTCATACAAGCTGTCAACCCATATCTCACATTTTTTCCTAAAAGAAAATAGTTTAAATACTTCAGAAAATTTTTAGATGTGAGCCAATACCCGGAATATAACTTTTGTTGGCTGATATACTTTTTTTGATCAGATTAAGCTAGAAATGCTGTCAGACATGTTTATAACAATGCACCCCAAGCTATTACTATGATGTGTTCTAGAAATTTAAGGGGTAAAATCTGCATAAAATGGCCCACAGATGCCTAGTACTGCTCTTGTCTGATGGGTGAATGGTAGATTAATGAAGAGATTAATGAAGTAGGCTTGCAGCCTCTTAATGTGGATTTTACAGGATGCTAGTTAAAAGGATTGTGTTTAGTTACTGGAAGACTGGAAAGACTGATTGCAACCTGCAGTACTGAAGCCACATGAATCATTGCATTAGCATATAGAATTGAGACAACAAGCGATTTTAAAGGTACTTAAAATCATTTCTTGATTGATTAAGTTCTTCTGCAGAGCAAGAACATTTTGCTTAATGTCAGTGAATATGAAAAGCACACTCTCATTCCCCAACAGCTACTTGGTCCTCTCCTTTCCCTACTTCAGCATGCAGCTACACAGCAACTATTACACCGTGTTTTCCAAGTACCAGGAACCACTCCAACACCACTAGCTTTTACTGTGGCATTGCTAAGAAAGAAGACCTTCAAAACTCTGCTATTCAAAATAAATGGAATACTGCTCTATTAACAAGACTGTAGAAACACACCACAGTACATGAAAAGGCTGTTGGCATTTTGGCAATAGATCCAGGACAAATCTTTCACAATAGTCAGTGTAGGATATCAGTCTACAGACTGCTGTCCTCTCCTGAAAAGATCTAGCAAAGAGTGGTGACATAAACCCCTTCCTCACTCCCAGTAGGATCATGGCTATATTCTGACCCTGTTTGTCTCAGAGGAACAGAGCCTGTAGACCACTTCCCTGATGCCTGTCCCGTCATGAGTCTAATCTGCAGGTTAGAATGAAGCTTTGCAAAACTCCAGATGCAAGAAAAGCTTTGGTGCTACTCAACACACATCTATTTACAAATGTAAATGTTTGTGTGCATATGTGTGCTTACATTAATTCAGCCAAAAGTAGTGAGGAGGTAGCCTGCCTTTCTTTCTGTCAGACTGCTCAACTGCAAGAGCTCCTCTCTTACCCTTGCGTGTAGGTTTTGCTTGTGTTTCTTCGGGTTTGTTTTTGTCAGTGAATACCCACAGACTGCAAGGTTCAGAAGGCAGGTGGAGGGAAAGAAAGAAGCAGCCCAGGCAGACAAGAGCAGCACATAAATGTTGATTTCACAAGGGTAGTTGGGTATTCATTAGGAACATATTTATAGCCACTCCCAGTGCACATGCTGATTAAATTGGTCACACATTTTTTGCTGCTGTTTGCTAAACACAGTGTAGAGTTTTACTGAATACCTATTAGTTAAATCCCAAATGGTGTTCTGCTTGAATTGAACCTAAGTTCTTAACCATACGCTTCATGCTAAAATGTTAATTGGAAATATTTACGGTACGGAATTGTGGATAACTATTTGTTTTCCATACATACCAATTATTTAACTTATTTCTTATTTAAATTATATTTTGTAACATAAGAAAATAGGGAGACTGCCTTTTTAAGCACTTTTCAGATGCTAAGGTCTTTATTACACATTTCTCCCCAGATTTCCCAAGCCAAGGAACATTTGGGGGCAGAGAAGACTCAGTGAGACCTGCGAAGACATGATAAGAAGTATCCCTTTCTTCTTCCATCCAAGGGTGGAGTGATTTTACTTCTATCCAACATAGCCTCCTACGGCCTATGGCCTTGGGCAATGGTCTTGGCTGCTTTTCCTCCTACCCCCTACTCCCCCAAATGCAGCTGGATTTGAAGTTTCATAAAACCCTTATAACTGTTTGAAACAGCATGAAAGAAAAATACTGCAGAACTTCACTGAAATTGGGATGGCAATTACACTGTAAATAGCTGAAGAGAGGCAGTTTGGTGTTGCAATGACAATATCAGATTTGTTCTGATACTTTTTAAAAGAAATTGTTTTTTTACAGATAGAGCTATCTCATCTCATGCAGTTATTTAAATAATTTCTCTGTAACCCATTGTGGAAACACCATTTTGTTAGTTTGCTGCCTAGAATTCATGCCATTTTAAATGGATTTTAATGACAGACTCCAGACTTTTCCATTTCAGTTTACCACACAAATAAAATGAATTTCAAACAGAAAAAGATAGATTTTTTTCCCCCAAAAGGTGAAATTTAAAGGACTTTCTTTTATTACTTTAAAACCTACATTATACTTAAAATGTCTGTAATGGCCTTCGTACTAGCAGGGCATTGCAAAGAGATTATAGTGAGGGAAAAGCTCAGAGTTCAGTTTCACCTCGATCTGTGACCAGTGATTCACACTCAGCATAGTCTTCTACTGTCTCATATTTGATATAGTTATTTGGAACTGTGTAACGTGGATGCTATTAAAGCAGAGTCGTCCTTGCAGTTACACAAAGTTACACTGAGGGCACAAAACAGTGAAGGATTAGTCCCTCTCTGTCTAATGCAGGGAACATTTGTTAGATTAATCTAAGTCTTTGGTGTACTTCTTTCATCTTACTTTGTGAAAACCTTGCCAAAATCTCTCATTGCATAATTTAAACTCTCTAAGCCAAATTAAAACATCATCCATTATAAACTCTGAAAACTTTCTAGCTCTCTTAGATCTACCCAATTAATCTCAGAAATATCTTGGGAGTAGAACTTCCACTGAAGTGTATTCGCTGAAATGAATAACATCCAAATAGTGACTTTTAACCTGGATTTACCCAGCCCTCCTTTCCAAACTACATCTGACATTTTTCTTTGGTAAACTCAGCTGAGACTTCTCCATAAGCTTCATTCAGACAACATGCATGTTTTCTGGCTTTGCTTAAATATTATTCTTTGTCCTTACACTTTCAGAGCATGGCATTAACAAATTCTCTTTACTTTTTCAGACATCTGTCTTTTTCATGGTGTCACAATCTTTATTATTATTATTATTTCCTTTATTATTTCGTCTGAATGAATAAGTGTAATTTTATTTGTGGATGAATCACTAGCATGTACTGATTTATCTGTCCTGAAGTGCTGTTTTTTGTCCGTACTCTCTCAGCCTTGAACGATAGTTAGGGATTGATTCTCTTTGCCTGTTGCTGATAAAATATCTTTTCAACCAACTATTCTGAGTATTATCTGGTGTATATTAATTCCTCCTGTATGCTGACATCCTCTGAGTTATGTTGTTTCACTCTCCTTGCCTTTTTCTGTTCTCTCAATGTTCCCTTGTGCAGGAATGAAAGCAGTAGCCCCATGTAACCTGCTTTCCTCACATACCCTGTTCCACTGATAGAGGCAACTTGCTTTTGTGATTATCCCTGAGAACTTGTGTAAATTTTTAACTCACAACACATTTGTGTCAGTCACAGGTGCATAAACATTTGGACATCATAGAAAAAACAAAAAGAAGGCTTTTTTATCAGCAAGAGTATTTGTTGAATCACAAAGTTTGTGTATTTATGTTTTCTGTGCTGCTACCTCTTTTTCTTCCTCCTTGACTAGAGTTAATGACCCTGCGTCCAATACCTGAAGGACATATTGTTTGTTTACTTCCTAAGTTGGAAATAGTATATAAAATACTGAAATTCTACCTGAATATTTTTCTGGGACGTTTCTTTAAAAATCCTGTTGATTTACAGGGTGAAATATCTCTCTGAATAAACATAGCTTTTAAGTATCACACAATGCTGTGTGTAATCGTACTACACTACTGCAGGATAAAGGATAGCACTGAAAAAATCATACCCTTTTTTTTATTATTATCACAGTCTGATGTTTTTGCTATTATTAAAGGGCTTAGAGTCATGTGGTTACAGACAAATCCTTTTTCTCCCTTCCTCCCTCTCTCCCTCCCTCATTTCCAGAAGTTTCTAACCCTCCTGCACAGAAGAAAAAAAGGTATACAAAATGCAAAATGTGTGCTACCTTCACTAAAGACACACACACACCCCTCCTGCGCGTTTATTTATTTATCCTTAAATGTCATTAGGTTAAAGCTGATGACCTCATGTCAAATCTGTGATTTGCGAGATCAAATTGGATCTCCTCAATGTTCGGAGCGGGCGTCCAGATAAGCACTCACTGTAGTCTAATTCTCTTCAGCTCCAAAAACATCCAGGTACATATGTCACATGCTTAGAGGCTGAGCACAAATATTACCCTCAGTGTAGAAAGGTATTTGTCTCAGAAAAGCAATTGTGTTCCCTCGCTAAAGAAACAACATAATATTTACTTTTTTTTCCCCAAATCAACATTTTATAATACATTTTTGAACTTTTGCGGTATGCTCTAAAATTGTTCAAATCAACCAGTTCAACTGAACAAGGAAAGATCCATGTTAAGGAATGTACTGTAGTTAATCATGGGATGTGAGATGCTTTGTTTTGTGTTGTCAATATCGTGAGCCAGAGGCTAAAAAAGGATTGTTTGTCAAGGTACCAGAGAACAAAAAAACTTGTTTCAAATATATATAATTATTATTCTAACTGCCGTAAAAATGTTTTATAAACTTTAGGTTTGTAGCCTTATTGCAAACAAATTGCTTTTTTTAGTGCAACACATTCCCTATCTACAATCATGCTATGTTATTAAGGGCCAAAACCTAGTGTCTTTACTGAAGACATACTCAGGCAAATAGTGCTCATAAACAACAGACAGACTTCATTATTGTTAGCTTTGAACCAAGGCTCAGAGAGCCACTTCACTGCTATTCCTGTGCCATTGAGATCAGAGAATAGACTTCCTTCTATAAAGGTTTCCCAAGCAATGATTAACATTTACTGTGGTGACCAGACTCAGTTAAGTTTGATTTAAGAAAAGAAAAAAAAAAAAAAACTCAAAAAGCAAAACCAAACCAAACAAACACACACACACCCCAAATAAAACAAAACAAAAAACTCCAAACCTCTAAAGCTAAGTTCATCTGACAAAAATAGTAAAGATTGCATAACAAAAAAAATAGAGGAACTTAAATATATCTAAACCAAGTAACCTTAAGTACATCCTTATCCAAAATGTACAGAACTTAATGGGGTTCTTTGGAAAACAATGCAACTTGCACTAGTCCCAGTATAGCTATTTGCACTAGAAAATAATGAGAGGGCATTTCTGGAGACAGAAATGGAATTGCAGGGGATGGTAAAAGAAGGAATTAATTCAGTGAGAGGTACTAACGGAGGTACCAGAGGGGGGAAAAAAAGGAAAAAAAAGAAAAGAGAAATTAGAGAAGGACAAGAACATTCCCAATTTTTTGGACCTTATAACAGGATATGAATACCCATTTATTCATAAAGGAAGCTCACAGATGAGGCTAGAAAGCAAACCATGCCATGCATGGCAGAAGGAGGGAAAAAGCAATGCCTGCAAGTTTAATCTGGGAAGAATATTCTCTTGAAACCACATCTGGCAACTGGTTTATCCATGCTCGTGTGTGTAGAAGTACTGCCACCAGATACCAGTGTCAGATGTGACCAATCTATAGGGCTTCAGTAAAAAGTTTTAAAAGGCAAACAAACAAAAAACCTCATATAGACAAAACGCCAAATTATCCAAAGGTGAGAACTTTCTTTTTTTTTCCCCAGGCTACCACAGAAGTTCTGAATCTCAAGATAAGTGCGATACAAAGAGTGATGCAATGTCTTTTCAAACCTTCTTTGATACACCAAACCCTTCTGTGGCAATGCAAAAGATATATTTGACATATAAAAAGATCTATTGAGCAAAGCCTGTCCTCATTATCAGCCCAGAACAAAGTATCTTTCAGAAGAATACATCTGGTGGAAGGTAAAGCTCTTGTGGACTTGAAAGCAGTGAAGCTGAGACATTAGGCAGAAGCAGAAAAAAATCTGTTTTCCCAATGAAAAAAAGAAATTCTGGGGAAAAGGAGAAATGGGATCTCTCTAGAAAGAAACAGAGCAAGACAGGGAGATACAGAGGCACACACTGATCAAAAGGAATGGTGTTGCATTTCTCTTTACAGAAGACCTAGTTCAGATGGGAAGCCCAGCCCACGGGGAGGAAGGGAGCATAAAATGCACAAGCTACATCTCCCATGAGGATCCAAGGGAGCTCAGCCAGCACAAATGAATGTCAAGCTGGCACAAAACATTTAATTTCAATTTTCCCAATGGAAAAAACAAGTAATTTTAGCAAAATCAATACTTTCAGGTGAAAAATTGGAGTAGAGCAGAGGAGAAGAGAACACAGAAGCCAATGGGAAAGGGTTATTTGTTTCTCTGGACTTTGTTTATTTGCCCTGGCAGGTGTGTTATTTCTCTAATTAAATTAAGAGCTATAAAAAACTCTGCTGTTGGAGAAAAGGCAGACTACTGATTAGCAGGGAAACTGAGATGTAACCACTCCTTGGACGCAGTAGGAGAGAAGCAATGTTGCTTGAATGCCTGCCAGCTGGGATATATTAGACTTGCAGTCTCAGTCCAGGTTAGTCCCACTGCTTATCCCAGACTCCTCTGTCTGACCATAAGCTCTCTCTGAAGTGAATAGCTCAAGGGAAACTCAGAGGTGTTTCTGGGGTTGCTTCACTCCCTAAAGGCAGTATGAACAACTCCACACCATGTTTATCTCTCTGTGTCCTATATAGCTATCCACACAGGTTGTAGGAGCACGCCTTTGAATGCATGCACATAACCTCCACGAACATACAACACATATCCTCGGTGTCATGCTGTAAAAGTACCAGTCTGATGACTGCAGCCTTCACATGTCCTACAGTCATCTGACACCCTTTGGGACCTATATGAGGTGTCACAACCTCTCCTCAAATCCTTTAAGCAGTGTAGGCAAGAACCCTGTAAGCAGTGAGGGAAGGGAAGGGGGAGGGGAGAAGGGGGAAGAGGAGTGGGGAAGGGGGGAGGAAGAGAAGAGAAGAGAAGAGAAGAGAAGAGAAGAGAAGAGAAGAGAAGAGAAGAGAAGAGAAGAGAAGAGAAGAGAAGAGAAGAGAAGAGAAGAGAAGAGAAGAGAAGAGAAGAGAAGAGAAGAGAGAAAACAGGAAATAATGAAAAGAAAAAAGAAAGGAGAGGAGAGGAGAGGAGAGGAGAGGAGAGGAGAGGAGAGGAGAGGAGAGGAGAGGAGAGGAGAGAAAAGAAGCCATTAACAATGACAGAAATATGATAGTGTTAGACAGGTAAGAAAAACCTTAAGATGACTGAAAATTTTGTCAATATGGTTTGGAGTGACACCATTATCAAAGGTATTTTGCTCTCCTTGTGATTTTTTGAAAGTAGAACAGTACTCAAAGCCTTAGGCAAGTAGTCTAATTTTGTTTGAAGACAGAAGTCCCTCCCTAAATATAGTTCTATCTTTTCAAGGTAAATGTATTAATATCAGTAGTTAGAGAATCTTGGAGATTTAGATGCTTAGTCAAACTTTCTCTGGTCTACCAAATCTTATGAGCATTCAAATCTTACAATCTTCAAATCTTATGAGAATTCACAACATTAATTACATTTGCCTTGGATACTAAAACTACCCTGTGGACTGCAAAATTTCCAGGGAACCACATGCAAAAAATGGATACCAGCTTGACTGCAGACTTTAAGAAGATGTATAGAGGAAATTGCCATGATATATTAGTTTCAGTCTTACTGGTGGGATGGGATAGGATGGGATGGGATGGGATGGGATGGGATGGGATGGGATGGGATGGGATGGGATGGGATGGGATGGGATAGGATGGGATGGGATAGGATGGGATGGGATAGGATGGGATGGGATAGGATGGGATGGGATAGGATGGGATGGGATGGGATGGGATGGGATGGGATGGGATAGGATAGGATAGAATATTTCCGCTGGAAGGGACCTACAATGATCATCTAGTCGAACTGCCTGATCACTTCAGGGTTGACCAAAAGTTAAAGCATATTATTAAGGGCATTGTCCAAATGTCTCCTAAACACTGACAGGCTTGGGGCATCGACTACCTCTCTAGGAAGCCTGTTCCAGTGTTTGACCACCCTCTCGGTAAGGAAATGCTTCCTAATATCCAGTCTAAACCTCCCCTGGCACAGCTTTGAGCCATTCCCATGTGTCCTATCACTGGATACCAGGGAGAAGAGATCAGCATCTCCCTCTCCACTTCCCCTCCTTGGGAACCTGTAGAGAGCAATGAGGCACCCCTCAGCCTCCTTTTCTCCAAACTAGACAAATCCAGAGTCCTTAGCCACTCCCCATAGGACATGCCTTCCAGCCCTTTCACCAGCTTTGTTGCCCTGCTCTGGATGCATTCAAGAACCTTCACATCTTTCTTAAATTGCGGGGCCCAGAACTGCACACAGTACTCCAGGCGAGGCCACACCAATGCTGAATACAGTGGGATAATCACTTCTTTTGACTGGCTGGTTGTACTGTGTTTGATGGACCCCAAGATGCGGTTTGCCCTCTTGGCTGCCAGGACACATTGCTGACTCATATTGAGCATGCTGTCGACCAGCACCCCCAGATACCTTTCTGCAGGTGTGCTCTCCAGACACTCCTCTCCCAAATAGTACAGTCTTAAGCTTGAGGAAGAGGAACTATAGCTGGGTCTACAGTCCAGATTCAGAATGAGCCTCAGCTTTATTTATAAATTACTGATAATCTGGAGAAATACATTGGGTATACCAAGGAGAGGGATCTCTCTTGATTGCAAGCTACAGTACTAGCTGCAGGATGAAAAAAATTGATCGAGATCTGGTCATATCCTGCCCTGAGACTTTTCCATTAATCCTGCTTCATTCCCTAGTGTAAAAACTTATCTGTGGCAACTTTATATGAGCTGTTATTCAGCACAGCTACTGAAATCTTGATGTCTTTCTTGTTTTGCATGCTTCAAAATGGGACAGTATTTTTACCAGAAGGATTTGGTCACCTTATGGAGTTACCAAGACTGGTTGTCAGCTGAGTTTTATTAACTGACAGTGTGCATCCTCAAAGTCTGTTCCAATTAAAGAATAAAATACACAAAGGTGCTTTAAGTTAATGTTTTTACCTCTCCTGACAGACTGAGATCAGATCTCTAGCAAAAGAAGTCTTTGATCTGGTTTCAGAGAGCCAGGATTATTCTAAGGCGACATTTCCCTTTAAATGACAACATATAGTACTACTTTTTCTGTGTATTTCTGAAACTCTTAGGGTGGTTTTGAGCTGCATAAACATTGGTACATAGGTGCATTTGAGATGACCTCAGCTGTCCTGCCTGTCCTTCAGCTGCCCTTCCAGTAAGGTATAGTTTTGTATTTTATCTTACAGCCTTGTGTGGGTATCTCATATGGTCTATGGCATTTCAAACACTAATAGATTCCTGTCTTTAGGTAACTGAGTTGAGCCTTTAAAGGCTGAAACTAGCAAAAAATGTGAAAAAGGCTATGATCAAAGTTAATGTTTTCTTCCTTCGCTTGGGTTTATTCCCTCCCACGCTGCACTGATGAAGTGGGGGAATAGTGCCTAACACCTACAGAAGGGAGATGCTACTGAGGGATATGAAAAGATATTTAGTGTGATGTCTGTAAACTGTGTCTGTAAGAATTTAAAAGACAGTAACCAATGCTGTTTGGGTTTCTGTCTCCGGGGGTCTCAGGGGCTTGAGATTTTTTTTCACACAGAGAAAAAAAAGTTACCTCTTTTAGAAAAGGTAACATGTGTTTTATCAGTATGAAAACACAGTGAAAAATAACCTTAGTGTTCCTCTAACAATATCTGTAAAACTGCTGGCCTAATTATTCAGTGTTTTGCTCTACATCTAGTGATGTATATATGTGCAAAGTAGGATAAATATCAGCCAGCTTGGAATGACAGTATTTTACACCCATGTATCAATGACTTTGCATCAATGTAAATGACAATCAAGGCAAAAACCAGCAGAAAATCTATCTCTACAAGTAATCATAGAGGCTTAAAATTCAATCTGTCCTTGAAGAAAATAACTGCACTGCAGAGCAAGTCTGTTCAATAATACAGAACAATTTTAAATAAGTACTTTTTCGTTCCTCAAAAGCAGGTGATCTGAAGACTCCACTATAGTAAACTAAACATTTGCCTTGACAGATTATGTGAATTTTCTTTAATTATGTTTTAAAAAATTATATATATGAGCTAAATAAAAGAAATAAGAAGTAGATTTAATGCTTGGGTTTGCACAGTAATTATTTTTTCCTGGTTTATAAAAATATCTGAGATAATAAATTTTTAAGTGAAAGGTGAAATTTTATTTCTACTTACTTTCAGAAATGTGTATCTAATATATACACATGTACATTATAAGTATACGTGTGCATATTTCCTTCTTTATTTCTAAATATTTCACTTTTGACTTTTATCAACATTTTATTCTATTTTACTTTAAAAAAAAAATCAAAACCAAATACAGTTTTGCTCACTTTAAAATCTGTGCGGGTGGAATAGTTTGACCATTTCTAAAGTATTTTTCCAAAATGGATTTGAAAGGAGATTTGTCAACCAAGCAGTCTGTTTCACCTCAGTAAAGCAGCATTTTTCAAATGAGAACAGTTAACTGAAAAATTCCTAGCCAGTTTTATTAATTAGATTATCCTCTTCTGCCCAGAATCTACTCACCACTGCTATCCAGTTTGGAAAAGGAAAATGTAACATTTAAACAGGGGGAAGAGAAAGTCTCTCTCCTTTGCTTAAAGATACCTTTCAGACTCTTGTTCATCCCTGGTTGTCAGCAGGAGAATGAAAAGGAAGAGATTTCCATAGATGTAATGAACAAGGACATATTAGGAGGGAGTGGATGCATATACCAGGCCATGTCAACAACAGTTTCCATCTGCTGGATCTATCTGCACTGGGATACTTTCACTACTGAGGACGATAACTTCTGAAGTTGCTCCAGCTGGGTCACTTGCCAGGCCAACAGGAACATGGCACAACATGAAAGAGATAGGGAAAACAGAAAAAAAAAACATTTGAGTGTTAAGTCTAGGAGACAGAACATTGAAGATCACTAGGTAAGTTCCAAAACCTTATCTCCAAGTATCAAGTAAGATGCCATGTAGTCAAAAGAAGGACTAAACCACTGAAAGGAATTCTTGAATGTGTGATGGAAAATTATTAAATGGACAAATTATGTTCAAACCAAACACCTTTTGTCTTCTTACATGTATTTAATTCTGGGTATCCATTCAACATGTTTTACTTTATTTCTTTGGCTAATATAGTTGATTTAAAGTTTGGATTCACTTGGAAAAAAGATCATCTATTTCACAAAACTTTTTTGAGTATTCAATATTTGCTGTCATTCTGTGTTAGAATAAAATCAAAATCTCCCTCCTTATCTATGGTAGATCAAATGTATGAGGCCATGACCTCTTAGTATCTGTTTTTATTCATTGACTGGAAACTGGAACACAGCTCAAATATAATACTCTACATTAGAGTCACCCAACGTTAGGTGAGATAAATCTGACAATTCTCTCTTCCCTTTGGGAGCTAATCAACTTTTTGTAATTAAATAATTATTAGACCAGAAGAGACTCATAGGTAGCTGAGAAATTTGGAACAGAATAATTCATGTTCATATTGCTGCTCTGAATGTCTGAACAATGAGTTATTAACTGTTCTAAAACAGGGAACCTCTCACATCTAAGAGATTCTAACATAGACTCAAGAAAACTTTGCTGAACCACATAAATATCTTCTTTTTTCTTATCCTTGAGAATGTTTTGCAATCTATTGGTTCCAACAAAGTTCTTAGATTTCTTGAATCTATTTCATCTTAAAAAAACACAATTGCATAAAGATTCACTTAATTTTACAGACATTTCTTTTCAAATCTCAATTCTGAAATTTCTTTTGTATTCTGTGATTTTTTAGGGGAAATATCAAATACTTCTTTGAAGATTTTAGGAAAGCAAAAAATCAATATTTATGTGTAACACTAAAAATGAACAAAATAATAATGACAAAATCTGTAGACTAAAGGATGTTGTCTATTTCAAGTAGATGTTTTTTCCAGGAAGAGATGATGAAATTTTTCAGTGATCACGTCTTGAATTGCAATGAGGAGTTAGAAATGATGACAGGCTGATTTAATGCAGAAGGAAACAAGTAAAGATTTAGTTGTACTTTTTAAATGCACGCTGAATTGACTAATAACTTAAATTTCTTTGAAAACTTTCAAATGTACAGATTTAGTATCAATCATCCACAGAAGGGGAGGAATATAATGCTTTTTAATATTGGGGTATACATTTGAATAGATAGAACAGAGACGTACACAAACTGTAGCATGTTTCCTATTTATGAACAGGATATCAGTGTCAGTGGAGTTACAGAGCAAGAAAGCAATACAGTCATATTTTGTGTATTTAGTTTACAGAAAGATATTATTGTATCCCAGATGCCTTCAGACTTTAACCCTCAATAAGCCAAGTGGTATAAGACATTCAGTACTGAGCAGAAAGAACAGCTATTTTGCATTTTCCTTTAGTTCAATTTTCTAAAGCAATAAGGTAGTCATTTTATATGTCTGCCTTTCTGTCTGCCAGTTTAGTCTTAATTAGTTTTGGAAAAATTTACCGATTTCACCTTTAGCAACAAAGACTTGTTTTTATTCAGCTGAAGTAGCACATTCTATGTATGCAGCTAACTCTAACAATAAGTGACACACCACCTAATTTTAGGTGCAAATTAAGATAGGTGTAGTTAATCACATTGTGGGAGGGCTTTTCTCTTCAGTGATTACAAAGGAAGACTAGATCTTAGGTCTGACAGCTAGCTTGTAGAAGGCTAGAGTTAAGTAAGAAGTCTCTCATCCTCAGTAAGGAGGAGATGAAATACATAGGGCTTCATCTCCAACTCATCATAAAGCTATCCTCTATCAGTAGCTATAGAGCACTAATGCAGTGGGAGTTGAGCACCATGGACTCAGAATCAGTGTATTCATTTATTAAGGCAATTGACTTTTTGAGATGAGGGTACAATGCAAAGTATTCTTAGTGATAACAGATGGTATAACAAAGGGCAATGACCACAAGCTGTGGCTTAGGTGATTTGGATCAGACACTAGGAAAAAAATTTTCACTAGGAAAATAGCACAGCACTAGACTGTCCAGAGGGGTTGTGGGACCTCTTGCCTCAGAAGGTTTCAAGACTTGGTTAGACAAAGCCACAGCTCACCTCATCTATGTCTTGCTTTGTGTGGGAGACTGGAAGAGATGACTCTAGATGTCCCTTTAAACTAACATTTGTAGGGCTTTATGATCATTATTGAGTTTAGCCTATGTATTGGGTCTGGCTGGAGTGGAGCTAACTTTCCTCATAGCAATCCATACAGTGCTGTGCACTGAATTTGTAGCTAGAAAGGTGTTGATAACACATCAATGTGTTGGCTATCGCTGAGCAGTGCCTGCGCAGCATCAAGGCTCTCTCTCCAACCACCACATCAAAGGCCAGTAGGCTGAGGGTGGGCAAGGGGTTGGCAGGGGACATAGTCGGGACATTTGACCCAATCTGAGCAAAGAGATATTCCATACCATAAGTCGTCATGCTCAGCAATAAAAGCTAAGAGAAAGGACAGGGATGGGGTATTCGTTATTAAGGCATTTGTCTTCCAAAGCAACCCTTACACGTACTGAGGCCCTGCTTCCCAGCACATGGTTGGACATCACCTGCTGATGGGATGTAGAGAATAAATCTTCTGTTTTTTTTTTTTTTTTTTGCTTTGCTTCTGCATGTGGCCTTTGTGTTATTTCATTAAACTGCCTTTATCTTGACCCAAAACTTTTTCATCTTATTTTCTCCCCCTGTCCTGTTGAGGAGCGGGGGTGAGACACTGGCTTAGTGGGCACCAGGCAGCCAGCCAAGGTTAACCCACCACAGACTAATTTCCTATAGATATGTCTTAAAAATTATAACATGTAAATACATACCTTTTTCCATTTCACAAGAGTTGCTTTCATATTTGATGCAAATAACCAAACACAAATCACAGGGTACAAGAAAAAAAGAAAGAAACATCTTGGCTGTGTTTTTAGAATGGTTTTCTGGACTTTTTGCATGGTGAGGAGAGGAGAGTTGTGTGAGGAGAGTCAGAGGAGAGTTCAGTGCCTGGTTCAGCAATGTTTCTTAGTAGTGCTAGTGGGACTGCAGGCATTTCCTTCCCTAGTGTGGGCCCTAAGCACCTTCTCAACAGGTCAGCTCTGCTGACTGGAAGAAGGGATAGGGGAAGCTCTCAGTCTCATCTGCATTGCAACCCTATGCTGGGGTTCACTTTAGCCCAGTACATAATTTACGCCTATTTCTGTCTATTTTTTTTCAAATGTCTAGAAAAACATTATTTGAGACCTCTACCCATCTTTTAAAGTTGTTTGCAATTGGTAAGGAGACCCAAAAGAATTAGGAAAAATCTGACAGTCATATACACACTTTACAGAGGCAAAGAAAAACATTTTTTTCAAAAAAATAGACTAGAGGAAAAGGAACAATAAGTTTCCTTCCTGACCAAAAATATAGGCCATTTTCAATATAGAATTAGTTCTTTTTGGCCATGTCTTCATTCCTCACACCAGATTTGTGCCTTCCCATTCACAGCTCCAGCCCTAGGACTCCAGCCCCACAAGTGTCACACTCACCCACACATGTCACACTCACCCACACAACTAGCTGATATTACTGTACAGTTAGTGTTCTTGCCATTAGGCTCTGCATCTCTTCTGTCTCCCAACACATGGCTCTTCCTTCTTCAAACATTCTTCTTATCCTCTGTATTTACCCTATTTATTTCTTTAAAATATACTTCATTCTTTTTTTACAGCATTTCCTTTTTATACTGTTTTGTATTTTCTTTTCTACATCGTTACTAGACCAGACTCCTGCACTGTGCACTGAGTCTTGCTTTTCTATTCTTCTCCCTATTCTTCATCCACCTTCACTCCCCAGCAATGCTGATAGGGGGCATTTTCCTCTCCTAGCCTAGCAGGAGACTTGCTGCACCTCCCGTTCCTCCCTTCCCTCTGTTAATGACCAGGAAGTGAGACGAACAAGATTGACAGTCTCTGAAGCACGGAAAGTGCCATCTGTGCTTTGTAGATTGAAAATCTTATTAGTTTTGCTTCCAGCCAAGTTGTGCATACGGAGCAGAGCAACTGGGGTAAGGAAAAGTGCAGCTAGGGGGAGGGGGAGGGCCAGAAGGGAACAAGAGCAATCACTAGGTAAAAATGCAAATAAAGAAAAAATACAAGGAGATAAAGGTAGGTGATAGAGAGAGAGATTACACTATCCCATTCCATCCTTCCACCTTGCTGCCAGTTTTTCACAACCCATATCCCAAGGTAATGTCTAGTCTAGATATACAAAGAGAATCAGGCTTTGAAGTCTCACCACTGACTGATAGTACCTAGCTGACCAAAAGATCCACAAAACATGCTGCTGAATTGTTTGGGTGGTTTAGCCACAAAAAGCACCTCAAGTTTTGTTCTTCTGGTTTCCACCGTGGAAGAGATGAGCATTTTGCTACCTACCTGCTCCCCAGGGCTGTTAGTTGGCACTATATTCTGCCTTTCTGCCTGGGGTCTTCACTCTCAGGGTAAGCCTGAGATGATGTCCAAGCAGGACAAGGCTCCTGCTGTAGACACATTTTACACAGGAGCCTAGTGCTAAAACAACTTGGTTAGGAAAATAAAACATTCTTCAGCCTCTTGGGGCTAAACCTAGGTATCTCAGGAGATTACAGTGAATACCAGGCCTTTTTTCCTGTGTCCCTGCCTTTCTTCTCCATCAGTATGTCTTGGGTTTAGCTTTCTGCCTGTTCTCACACAAGTGCCTGCCTTTCTGCATGAAATGTATTCACGTTTGCTTTCAGGTTTTGCAATGCCAGTGACCAAATCCTTCAGCACTCCAGTACTACTGCCTTTAATGGGCGTAAGCAAGAATGCACAGATTCCTATTTAGGTGATCTCCCTCTGCAAGAGGCACAGTGGCAGCAGCACATCACGTTGCTTTCCCAGCAGCCTTTTTCCCTGCCTGCCTGCCTGCCTTGAAGGCACTTCAGAAGTACATCAGAGACAGGGCAGGAGCGGTCAGGACACAATGCACCCTGGCTGTGCTTACTCTGACAGATTCTTCAGCAGCCCATTGCCAGCTGGTGCAAGCTATATCAGCCCCACAGCAATCATAATTTTTGCAGAGGCTGGAAGCAGACTGAAGAATCAGGAAAGCCATAATCCAAATGCACCAGCTAAAAAAATACTCAGTATTAGAGACAGAACCAGGCTGTTCTGTGCTAAAACTGAATTTCCCCCCAAAGTCCTATCGTTCTCTGTAAATTTCTTATGGGCTCATAACTGTCATTACAATTACACTTCCACTGCTTTGCAATGCATATGCTAATACTTCCTCTGCAAGCATACCTGATAATTCTCGTAGAGCCTTGCAGCCTCAGAGCTGGCTTTATATATTAATTCTCATTTATATTTTCCCCTCAATCCTTATATTTCTTTTCTGTATTCTTCTTAGAAGTCAAACAAAACTCTGCAGAATTTTTAAAGCTTACATCCCTCTTTCTCCTTCCTTGTGTTTCAAAACGAATGGATGAAACAAATATTCTCACAAACAGAGAAATGCATATCTCCGTTCTTGGAAGCATCAAGTACAACTCCAGAGCTCTTTATCCAGTGCTTACACATCTTCCACCCCCAAGCTTAACATGCAGCTACTAGACAACATCACCACAGGTTAGTACTGAAAAATGGTGAGGGCTGTTGAACATTATGTGGATCAGCACAAAGTTTCTAACATCCAGTGCCTCAATAATTTTGTTAAATTCACAGATTGAATACAGCACCACTGACACAGGGTAGCCTATGGAGCATGAAAATAGCATGCTCTGCTTCATTCCAGACTGAAGAGGCTTATAAACCAAATATTGTAAAAGTTCTCAGTGTCATTAAGAAAGACAAAGAAGGAGGCTGCTGAGGCAGGGAGAAGTCTCAATGGATCTCAATGGACCCAAGATGTTGCATTCAATTTTGTTGAATGGACAGTTGCACATTTGAACAGTTCTTCAACGTTGATCTCATGATTGTAATGATATCAGAATTAACAACAACAAAAGAAAATCAAATCAGACAGCCTGTCTATTACTTCATCTCTGCCTACCACTTAATCTCTTGCACTCCTGGTTGTCTATGAACCCAGTTTAAATGGGATGGGCTGTGCACAAGCTCATATTGGTCTTGTTTTTAACCTCGTTAGCAGAGCAGCTGCAAGGCTTGACAGTCAGACAGGACCACTAAAAGTCAGGAGTCACCAGTGTGCTACAGGAATGCCCAAACCAGCAAGCTCCTGAGCATGCTTTGCCTCTTCTAAGGAATATCACTTAAGGAGCTTTTTAGGGAGATTGATATTTCCTGAGGGACATAAGCATTGTGTGGGAGGGTCCTCTTGATGGAGACCCCTGGGGAGAGGTTACATGCCTTAAATCAGAAGAGATCTGAAGGATAACGTAGGTACCTATGATTCATTGTCAACAGTGTGAGAGTTTTAGGTGCATCCCTGGATTAAGAGATGTTTGCAAATGGGCTTTCTGAAACCTTGTCTGAAATACTTAGGGGCAAACGCAAACAGATGCCTCTTTATTGTGTCCTCAATGCATGCTTGACTTGCACAAAGTAGATGTGGTTCAGAAGCCATGCTATAAGTTTGTGCAGCCTTAATGCAAGGTAGGGCACCATGCTACCCAAACGTGATACAGGACACAGTACATATGACCATAGCTGGACATTTCCAGGCAGTTCAGCGTGCTGGGCAAAATATGCATATTTGACTGCACTTATCTATACAGGCACACCTTTAAGTACCTAGATCTGATGAAATTACAATTTAGAAATTATTTAAGAGAGCCTGAATCAAGCCCAGAGTAATAATCATCTCTGCTGTGATTAATGAGAACCCAGTGTTTTAGAACCTGGCAGTATTCAATCACCAATCAAAACTGCATCAGGCATTCATTCCTATGAATACAAATACATGGAGGCCTGGCTTCACAGCTGGTGCAAATTGGCTTAGCACCATTGACTTCATGTAAATGGGCTTTAACTAGGCCAGCTGAGGAACTGGCTCAGAAATCTTCAGCCCACCCAAAACATAGACCTTGTTTCACCAAGAGAGGAAGCAAAAGACATCTAGGTTAAAAATAAGTATAAATAAAAAAGTGGGTATACTGCCATTTTTTTAAACAACTTGGGCTGCGTTAATGAGCAGTGCTCTATGAAGCCCACCCCAGGAACACATACCCCAGTACACAAGTCACCAAAGGGTATTCCTATTATTCTCTGCATGTTTCTTTGTGTAAGCACCAGCTGCAAAAACATGCAATATAAAAAGATGCTTTTGTGCACATGTTGTTCAAAGCTGCGCTCTTATTTGATGATTATATTTTTAGTGGTAAATCTCTGAAACAAAGTCTGCCTCACCACCAACTCAGCTCACTCACAGAGGGAAAATGTATGCCTAAGGCAGAGGCCCTAGCCAGAAGTAAAACAGAGCATCTTTCCTCTCAGGGAGCTTGGGGCAGGGGGGCAGTGCCTCTCCTCCCCATCGGGCAATGCTTCCTTTCATTTCTCTACCCACAAAGACAATACAGTCATTACACCAAGATGCAGCAGGTGCTATATAGAAGGGAGATAAATTGTGACTTTTCCTCTGAGGGAATATGAGAGAGTACTCTCTGGGATAAAACTCTTCCTTTATGTAGAGCAGGGGGACTGCAGCTGTACTGAAATGGTGACTCTAAGTTGAATGGGTGATGGAAGACATTTTCTTGTATCCTTTTCACCAGGATCCACAAACAGCGCAGAGCACGTCATCCTTATTAAATAGTTATGACCAGTGATAAAAACAACAGCAGCATCCATTTATTTATCTTTTTTTATTTTAATAGTAAATACTGCTAAGTGTAACCATGAGACAGTGAAAGCCTGTAATTCCTTTTCCCACCTATCATCTGTCCTTCTTCCTGTCAATTCTCTCCCTTTCTCCTCACTCCACTGTTACAGGCAGTGCTGTTTCACGGGTAGCTCGGAAGCTTTGAAGTTTTCCCTCAGAAAGCTGATTATATAAATGTTAGTATATCTTCAGCTTTAAAGCAGGTGGATCATCTCAGAGCATTTTACTAATTTTTCAGAAGGTTTTATACTGTTCTTTTTTCAGTGGGGATTTTTCCAAGATTATAAAGAAAAAAGATTAATCCAGAAAGTAAGTGAAACTGTCAATAATAGCGTTTTTGATGTAAGTGGTATACTGTGACAGGTTGTCATATTCAGATCTAGATTGTGCCCATGCATTTGCTATAAATATCAATTTTGCTAATGTTGTGAATAGCAAGTAACTGAAGGGTTTTCTCCACTATTGTGCTTGGAAGAATAGCAATGTGAATAAAATTTCAGAAAAGATTTTATCCATATTTCTAGAAGGAAATGATAATAACCATGTGCATATTCTCCGTTGATAAAGGTTTGGGAAGTAAAGGAGGATTTTTTTATCGGTGTGTTGGGGGGGATTATTTGTTTGTTTTGATTTTTATGGAAATATCCTTTTTGTTGTACTCTCCCATGGCATGATGATGCCTGTTTTTTTGAGGTGGGGAGTGTGGTTCTGAATGTAATATTCTCCACAAACTATACAGAAGATTTTAATGAAAAAATATGTTTTGAAAGAACTGTCATAACTTGGATCTTTTATAGTGTGTTTGAAAGCTTCTGCTAGCACTCATGCTTGCTATCTCCTGGAAGGGTTATAATGTATTGGAAAGATACAATCTATCTGGAGATGTATTTTAAATATTTTTATCAAAAGCATTCTGGGTTATTAAAACAGTGTTTATGGAAAAAATCATACCATGCAATAAATGGCAACACCATCTAAACAGACATGAAAATATTAAAAAAAAAAATATGGAAAACTAAAGCTGTGATTGTTCTCCCACTTTATTGATTCTTAAAACCTAATGGCATGTGGGATCACATGTCCTAAACAAGAAAGCGATCCCCTAAAATGCCAAAGCCAGGTCCTCAAAGATATTCAGGTACCTATATCCCACTGATGTCAAGGGGGGCCAGGTGCCTAATTTCCACTTGAATCTGTGGGTCTGTCAGGTTCAAGCCTCAGATCTGTATTACCTTTTACATTAACTGCCAGTTAACTAGCTAATGCAAAGTGCATCTCAAGGTGTAGTAAGTGTCATGTGCTACTCACAGCACAAAACAGTGAGTTCTAGGATAGAGAAAAATAAAGTGGTTGCCAGGTAGCTTCCAAATAGAAAAGGTTGTAAAATCAATTGGGATAGCTGCCACATAGCAATAACAAACCAACTAACAAAACCTGGATCCTCTGATTTTGTTCCAAGGTTGTAATAAATTCTTTTTTTAAAGAAATTATTCTACTTTTTGTTTTCTATTTTTCAGATAAGTAAAAATCATTGTAGTGACTATCATCAGTCTTTCATATACTGTAGTAATCATACCCTTTTACATTTGTTGAGTGGTCTAGTGATGACATCAAACAATGTACTGTAGGTGATTATAAAGTAGGGGTTTTTTTCTGTTCAGTGAGAAGATAAAAATAATGTAGATAAAAGGAAAATATTCTTTTATGAGACAGAACTCAAGTAATTTGAGGTGGAAATCCATAAAAACATTGCAAGTGTTTTTGAAATGATGAGTCACTTCAGCAGCATAAAAATAATCTATTTATCTATATTTTTACCAAAGGCTTTGAAGTTCTGTATCTCAGAAAATAATATATATATATTAAAGTGCTTTGAAAAAAATCAGTTTTAATTTGAGGCATGAGCTCTCTCTTGCATATATTTTCCCTCCTTCCCCACACTTCTATTTAGCATTATCTTTTACAGCTAACTTTTGCTACCCCCTAGCATATACATATTTATAAATATATAGGTATTTATGTTACAAAAATACTATAATCAGCAGTTTAGATCAGGTAGCTGTCAATTAATATTATATTTAAGATATATGTTCTGGTCTTGTAGATGTTAAATCAGAAAACCTAATGACTAACCAGAATTTAACCCAAATCTATTAGTGATTTCTCCTGGTAATATAATTACAAAGATATTTTTCTTCTTTCTCATTTCTAGTAGTCTCTTTCACTCAAAGTGCATATTACTATATCTAGGTTTCCAGTTGTGTTTTTCAGTCTTGTATGTTCATGAGAACCATTATCCTCATTTTAGAAATGGGGATACTGAGGCACTTGAAAACAATTTGCAGTTCACCAGGTTAATTACTGGGAAAGCCATGAACAGGATGCAAGTCAACTTCATCCGGGTCGGTACTTTCAGTCATTAGCAACGAATACTCAAATACAGCACTAAAATTTGATTTAGATAGGATGCTAACTTTATATCCCAAGTCCATTTTATAGTAAACTAGAAAATAACTTCAAAACCATTAAAATACAGGATTTAGAAAATTTGATTATATGTGTGCATACTTCTTTGATTTCTTCACTATACAGTGCTATTTTAAATCTGTTATTTTTTTAAAGCAGACAAAGAAGAGGCAACGGTTTTGCAACACTTGGCCTATATCGTGCATTCATAGCACTATCAGTACAGTACCTTGATTACTGGATAAATGCTGGCTGCTGTCTCCTCTGAGCTCTTCTCATTTCAGCAGTATAATTTTATGTTAAGGTTTAGTGACACCACAATTGAATTGCATAAATCTGTTCATTATGCCATTTAAACTTTGAATTTCTGTTGTAGGCTGTAGGGGGAAGAGCCTTTATACATGCTGCAATGCACACACCAAAAAAACCCCAGGAAAACAGACACACCCACACCCACCCAAGACCAGATGTTTTCATTAAGCATTGGGTGTGTAAATATACATATTCATAATTTCTTTTTTTCTTCACTTATAATTTACACTGCAATTTTCAATTTAATTAGATATGGATTTTCTTTTCTAGTTAGGTCTTTCTCTAGATAGGTGTACTAACTAGAACCATAATCTTTTGATTCTCTCCTTCCATTTAGTCCTGAAAAACAAGATACCTCATTCTGAAGCCTAATTTAGACAATGCACAAATTTTATTCTCTTTCCACACACACAAAGAGGGATTGCAAGGTGTTGAGATACACTATTCTGCTAAATAGTTGAGGTTTCTAACAAAATAGAAATATTAGACAGTAAGCTGCCTGAAGCAAATTACAATGGAAAGATGAAATTATACACATGAATTGGGAAAAGAAGAGGATTTATGTAAGAATGATCCCTAATAAGGTAGAACAGACATCATCCAACCTGCTAAAGAAGCATTTGTGTCCGCATATGAGGCTAAAGGATAAAATCCAGCTCTGAGCCAGTGCTCTGCCCCCCAAATTTCAAGCAATTTTGTCATAGCAGTAATGGGAGGTTAACTTTGCACTTTCCTATCAGCTTATCTGTGCCATGTCTGCTCATTGGAGTTCTTAGCTCGTTTGCATTCTTCTGCCATTCACCCTGGAATTTATTGTGGTAGGACTGCGTCTCAGATTTGGCAAGCAGCCAGAGCCTACTTCTTCATTCCTTCTGTATAGCTAATACAATATGAAAGTCACTAACAAAAAGACTTTCATGTCAAATTACAGGAAAAAAGTTTCAATTGCCTAATAGGATTTTAAATTCTTATCATACTGGTGACTTTCTGTAAGTAGTAACACTTGAAAAGGAAGACTTAGCTGATGTTTTCTTCAAATACTCCCTGCGCATTGTAAGTTTTTTTACAAGCTGTGATACGCTGCTACCCTGTCACTACAGAGACGATACAGGGCAATGGATCACAGCTATATAGCACTTCTCTTCTGTTCCCATCCCATTGGACTTAACATCTTATCAAAAGTACTGGATAAAGTTGTGCATATTGAGAAATACTCCTGTTTGATGTAGATGTCAGGCCTATTTTCTGCACTTAAAGGAATATGGGTTTGTATGTGTATATATACAATGAGTATATCTACACATATTCAACTATAACCACAAAGATGTGTGTGTATATATATATAGCTGTATGTGTGTGTGTATATATATATATACACACACACACTTTTACCTTTGGTGATATTATACTTCTAACTGTATTCAGGGCTAAATAATGCTAAAGTTATTAAGCTTGCTATTATGTCAATAACATGGAACTGCAGTTCTGCCCAGACTAGTTTGTGCCCAGCACTAGTAGCCACTTCCATTACATCTCTATAATGGCCTTTTCCTCCCCCCCACCTCCATACCTCTCCTTCATATTGCTGAGGCCTCTCTAGGCAGATATTTGTGTGAGGAGAAGATGAAGCCAGGCTTTGATGCCTCTCCCTGTCCTCATACACTCCTCTCTTGCTTCACCAAAGCTCAGACATCTGCAGATGCTCACAGAGAACAGGACTCTGTGGGAAGAGGAGGTGTTACAATGGCAATCCAAACTCTCAAATTCTGACTGATTCCTGATTATCATCCTAAAAAATGATCACAGTTTAATTATGTACCTCAATAGTTTCTGATAGCGTAGTTCTTTCCCTGGTAACACCACCACCACCAAAGACAGACTTCACAAAGCATTGACTATCACTAGTACCTAAGCTACAGGTGATGTATGTCAATTGAAATATACATTTCTCATCTAAATCAGACCATTAATACAAATTTGCGTCCTCTTCTTTCTGTGTTGGACAAACTAGAACATTTACATTGGAACGTTAAAGCATCATTATCAACTTTGCAGTTGAAATTTTTGATTAAAAGTACCAGATACTAGCCATAGTGATAGCAGCTGTGCATACTGTTTTTTCATGTAATTCAAACTGTTGATATAAACTCTCATTTTGTACTAGTACAAGTAGTGGTGCGCCCATATAGTGCCTCAGAGGACCCAGATGTACTAGCCACTGAAGTTACCCATCGAAAGAGCTTTCCTCAGGTACTGGAGAAAAGTCAAAGTCCTTGGGTTACAACCTAATGATTACTTAACAGAGGTACTAGCTTGTTTACAGGTAGATGCAGTTTCCTCCAGTCATCTTTGCATTATCCATTGGTGATTGCCAAATGAACGAGGATGTCACAGAAACCGATGCACCTTCTGGACCTCTCTTTAACCTGGTATTTAACTAAAAGAAATTAAGATCTTTTGGCACCATATTACATTTGAATTTCAGATTAGCCCTTTGGTTCTGGATTAGCAAGGCCAATTGACATGCTCATTTTGACAGAAATTTTGTAGGAGACTATAGAAATTTACCAGAAGAAAAAATTCAAAATCAGATCTTACCTAATTTTATCTATGCATATACTACTGCATCATTTAGGACAGGAAAAGTGATTCTACTGTTCTTTCATGGCAAACTTTCTTAATGAAATGCTGAGACTAAAATAATTCTTCTCAGATGGAAATCATATCCTCTGGGATGCAGAGAAATACAGAGGCTGTTGTTTTGTAAAGTCCTTACTCCTTGACAAATCTGAAGTGGGAGTATACATGTGTACATCTGGAAGAAGAGTTATAGCTACAGTTCTGAGCGCATATTTTTGAGCACCTCAGTGCTCTGCCCCTCAATCTGCCAACCTTGGATTTTGGCCAACCTTATGTATGTGGTTTTTGGGGGTTTTTTTGGGTTTTTTTGTTTGTTTGTTTGTTTGTTTAAGAGGGGGGTATCTAGGATCTAAATGATTTTAAATCCCTACAGAGTCACATGTCTAGTTGCTAGTTGGATCTGTATTCAGAGTGGTGGATGAATTCCTTGACAAACAAGAGCTTTCATTTTACATAAATCATTTCTGGCATTTCAAAGAAATTTCTTCCCCAAAATAAGCAGTAGTCAAGAAAACAAGATATCTTTGACTCCATAAAGGCACCCATTTACTCCCAAGAACATTATAAACAATTTGAGGAACATTATTCCTTCTGTGTATCTGTACCTAATTTCTAGTATTGCATGCAAAGGTTAAAACATTTCTTTTTAACACCTCAAATGAAGGAGTTGCTTGAGGTTCAGTAATGACACATTTTATACATAGTAAGTGTCCCCACAACTCATGAAAGCTCAATGAAGACTTTTTTCTTCCCCAACATCCCATCAGTATACTGGCATTTGCAAATCATTGATCTAAACAACAATTAATTTCAATGAAATTCAAAATTACAGAAAAGCAGGCAAGCAAAATAAATACCACAGTATGGGAAAGACTGAAGGCATTTAAAAGCCCTGGAGACCCTCAAACTAAAATGACACACACACAAAGTAAATCCCAGCTGCTATTGTGAACTAGTAATGAAAACCAAGTCTAACCATAAAACCCCTAAAACAGAAGCCAATGTAGATATAATTGAGTACTATACTTCCCACTCATTTTTCCCCTTTAAATTTAACGTGTTTCACTAGAAAACTGCTACAGCACCATGATGGGCTCAAAATGAAAGTACTATGTTATAGTGATATGTACCTATAATAATATCCAATATAAAATGTTGAAGTTATATTGCAGCATGATTAGCTTGGGTAACAGTGAGCATTCTCCTACCAGCAATAAAAGATAAGGCTGTCATGAACAGTTCTGCTTATTTGCCTTCTAATTTTACCATAGAATAATGGAAGCCAAGGATAGAAAAGTCCTGTTGGGCTGCCTAGTTCATGTTGCTGCCAATGAAGAATTGATCATTACAGTATATTTTTTAGTATTGATGGTTCTTTTACAACTTCCCGTTGGAGTGTTTCTATATTATCAGACATGTCAGTGTGAGGAAGTTTTTGATGCTTTTCAGCCTACATCTCTCTGTCTTTAATTCCATCCCATTAGTCATAGTTGTAATCCCTTCCACCTCTATAAATATTTCCTCTTTTTCTTGATGTGAACATCCAGGGAAAGGTACAATGCTTGCTTTGTGGTTTATAATGTCAAACCTTATCCAGTGTCACCATCACTTTCTGTGAAGTTTAAATGTCTAATAAAATAATAAAAAAGAAAGTTAAGAGTTTCCTAGATAAGAACAGACACAAACTGTCGCTTTGGTTAAGAAATTGGGAACTGTTCCATCTATCCTGCTGCAGTATGAGACTGCTCCCTGTCTGTTGGGGATGCCTTTTTAAGTTCCAGCATCACAATCTGCCTTCACAAGTTTGCTTGCTGGCTTAGGTGTCTTTGGGTACCTTAATGGTTCAACAGATCTCTGAAAATTTCCTCCTGTGTTTAGGAACCTCTAGGAGCAGAAGTCAAAGTCACTTACCAGTTGAGTCTGGGTGCTGCAGCAGAACATAATGAAAAGCAGAGTCCTAACCATATCTTTCCAAATGTTAATTATTTCCAACACCCAGAATAAACATACTCAAAGCTGTTTAAATATTTTCTAATAATACATGTGCTTTTAAAATATTTTATTTATTTAAAAAAAAAAAGATAATGTGTGTAATAGCTATGAAAAAGATGGTACTTTTGGCAAAATTTGCAGAGAACGAAAGAATCAATCATTCCCAAATATTTAATAGCATCAAGTGCCCAGACTATGTCTCAGCTGGTTTTGTGGCCTTAAACCCATTCTGGGGATATTACTTTCTGCCACAACTATTTTATTTTCATTTCCATGGATTTTGGTTCTCATGAAGGGTTAGAATTGTAGTTTGCTCTTAGTTAATATTTTCTGCTTATGAAATACGCAGATACAGGGGGGAAAAAAAAAAGTCTTGAGAACCATTTTAGAGGCTGACTCAGCTCCACGTCGATAGGGAGATCTCTCCTGGCTGCTTCTGGCTGGAGAAGTGGCTGCCACACCACCACTTCAGCCACTGCTGTAACAGCTTTGATGTTGCTGGCCCCAGAGCAGATGTTATAGAAACCTGGGCCTGCAAAATCCTGAATCCAGAAAATCTCAAATCTGCAGCTATTTCACATTTTATGACTTTCATATTTCACACTTTGATTTTCAAGGGGCATCTTAGAACAGACTCATTAGAAACACTGAGGAGGGTGAGAGGTTCAGCTTTTGTGTTTTAAAACAGTGAAGGGCAGCAAAGGATCATGCCCTACTCTTCTTAAGTTGCTGAAACATATGACCACCCAAGGAACAGAGATAAGGAAAAGATGGAAGCCCATGATCCTTTTTGTTTGCATTTCCCCCCCTTTAACATTGCTTCCTTGAAAGAACATTCATTTAAATTGTCCATGAAGCATTTCCAAAGAACCTTGTCTAGGATTTTCTGCTTAGATGATAGAAATGGAGGTGGTGCCATCATGTCAGCCCTGAGAGTCATCACTCTTTCTGAGCTGGTTACTTACTTCACCTACTGACTTACCAAAAGCTCCTACAGAAGTGCTTCTCCAGCCAAAATTAGAAAACGTGGCAGATCTATGTCTCCAACTGAATCAAGCCCCCAGGCTCAAAATAAATATTCAGGAAAGACTGAGCAAAAACAAAAGAGAGAAAAAGAAAGAAAGAAGATAAAAGAAGGAAAGAAGGAAGGAAAGAAAGAAAGAGGAAGGGTGAGAGGGAGGAAGAGTGGGAGGGAGGAATAGAGACAGAGGGAGAGAGAAAGAAAGAGTATAAAAAAGAAGGCAGGAAGCAAAGACTTCCAGACAGGTTTTGGGGAGGGGGCTTAATACTGAGAGTAAGTTTTATCTATACATGAAATATTTCAAGGCAGTTCTGCTGGGGAAAAGAGAAAGGTGCCATTCCTCAAATATTACTCTGCTTACAGAGGGAAAAGCATAACTGTTCAGTCATTTATATATGTTTCCTACCTGAGACAGTACCAGATGGTGCCATGTAGTCTCAGGTTAATCATTGTGTGAGAGACCTGGGCTGGGAGCCAGACCCACTTCACAGTCAACTGTGAGAACAAGCGATGCTGAACCTTACATAAGATTCACAAGCAGAGCCCTTGCATTTTAAGCAGACATCTGGTATGACATTTCATATTTATCTGCTATAAGGGTTCAAACTGAGCCAGAATGTGGCATTACACCATGCCAGTCTTCTCTGGTATACTTATCAATTTCTGCAGAATACAAACTTTCATGAGAAAGAAATCTGTTCTTACTGTTCAGGATGAGAGCATTCCAGGCAGGTAGCAATGCAGGGCTGAGTCTCCAAATAAACAGACTGAAACAGTGCTTTTGGGAAGCAACTGTCCCTTCACTGTGCCACACAAATAAAAAGCATGAAACGTATTGCTGCAATTCTATTTTCCAAGGGCTTGGACACATGAAGGGACTCCCCACAAATTCATTTTGCAGTACAGAGAAAATTGCTTTTGGATCTACCACTCTGTGACTGCAAAGTCCTACTGCCCCCATGAAACAGGACTTTGATTTAATCTGCTGCTAAAGTGCATAGTCAGGTTAGAGGTTATGTGTATGCACTATGAAGGTGTCGGAGCAACAGTGAGAGGGTTCAGCATTTAACTCTAAAGAAGGGGGAACATTTTCCTTTCACATGAATAGGATGTTGACTATGAAGAATAGTGATATTTTTGGCCAGCAGTATTTGCTGTATCACCAATGACAAAAAAAAACCCAAACAACTAGGCTTTTCTGAGACTTTAAAACTGGGATTACTAAAGAACTGAGAAAAGTATGAGCAGCTTTTCTCCTACACACGCACGCACGCACACACTAATAGGAATTTATCCAACCAAACAAAGCAGAGCCATTATAATTTAAGGATAACACCCTTTCCCCAGTACTCATACTCAGTGCATGATTATCCAGTGGAATTCCAAAGCTGAATAAATTCAGTAAAGGAAGCACTGTACATCAGTGAAATACAGATGATGCACATAGACCTGGAACATTTAATTTTCTTCACTAAAATATTTTGAGACTATTTTTATTTAGAAAGATATATTACCTTTATTTTTTTTTCTTTTTAGTATTTAGGAATAAAGTCTGATTTTGCCTTCTTGCAGATCAAGTTCAAATACTAAGTTTTCTCTTTAACTTATATGAAAATGCCACAGAAATTACAGGGTCTGCAGTACCAAATATTCTGCAGGAATGATCGGAGTTGAGCTTTTGCATTTATGCCTCATATAATGAAATTCTTATACTCTTTTCACCCAGTATGACTATTGGGCAGAACTCCATGTTCAGGAGAGCAGAACTACACTACCTTAAAAGAAAAGCTGTTGTAGAAATTCTCTTTTTTTAATTGATATCAGATATTCATTGCTACACCCCTTCAGCCATGCAATATTTTCCCATCTCTTCTTTGCTGCTTTTGGGGTGTCTGCTGTGTTGGTTTCATACAAAATAACACTTCTTATGGATCTCACAGCCAGGTGGTCTTCTGTTGAAGTAGCAGATTACAATCTGGGCCAAAGTTTTTACATAAGCGTGCATAAATAGAAATACATATATAGTAAACATATTTATATATTTATTTATGTATGTGTGTATGCATTAAACAAATATAGTAAATTCCCTCTCAAATCTTATATTTTTTCCTCTTCTCACTGTTTGACTATTATTAAAAATGCTCTTAAAATGTTGCCATAATTCTTGATAACAGCTACTTGACAGATTTTATAGTACATATTTTATTTATCCACTGTCTTGCACAGATTAGAACTTTCAAAAAGCACGTAATTAGTAAAAAATACCCTAAGCACATGGCAGAGATTTAAAATAGTTGCATTCACAAGAAAACTATTATACTAATGGAGATATTCCAATCAGAATGGAGGCCCCATTGTGTTAAATGCTGTACAATCACAGAGTCAAAGACAGGCCCTGCTCTGTAATGCTTGCAGGCTAATTAGCAATAACAATAGAACATGACTTATTTTCATTGATACTGGGACACTCAGGGCCCACTCAGACTCCCACCAAGCTTAGTTGTAAGACTCCCACTAAAATTAATAGGCATTGAAGCAGGTCTCCGTTGTGAATCAACCAATTCTGTGAACTATCAAGAGCATAAGCAAGCCCCATGTGAAGAAAGCAAAAAAAAAAAAAAAGGAAAAAAGAAAAAATAGTGCTAGAGCATCACAGAACATACTTTGTTCATTTATTTTGACAAGGCTAGTTTAAATAATTTATGAAACTTCATAGTAACACTAATGAATTTAGCGTTCAAGTAATGAAGGCTTGATAATGTGGGGTCTTCATAGTAACATTCTGCAACTAAGCCTTTGATTAAAAGATTAAAAGAGTTGAAGCCTCCATTTAATTTATTTCTTTATTTTGATAAGTTCATTTTGTTTGCAGATTAGTACATCGAGAATTTCCTATTGTAACTTATTGCCCCTGGCTCTGTAACGTGAGACACCGCAAGACTACATCCAATATATCATTTTATATGCCTACAATGAATGCTCTTGCTACTCAACTGGAGTTGGGAAGATAGAATCAGATGTCTAAATTTCTTTAAAATGTCATATTTCCAACTGTGTTTCCAAGTGAATAAGCTGTGCATTTTCTCTCCCTCCTCCTGGTCCCCAAACCCCACATTCCCATACACACAGTGACATAGAAATGGATAGACAAGGCAACACCGTTGGCTAAATCAATAACCTGGTGCTTGAGATGTTTACCTGGACTATGAGTGCAGAGAGCTTCAGTCTGCTATAGCTAAATAGACTGAAACTATTTCCTCACTAAGTGCTAAGCCACATAAGAGTTACTGCATGAAAGACAAAATGTGACAACGTATTGCCTCATTTTGTCTATCAGAAGATCAGTAATGATCTTCTCTATATATGATATGCCTTTTAAAAAAGATTAAAAAAAACATGTTCTAAACAGTTAAGAAATAGGCTTCTAAACCTTATTACTTTCAAAGTAATGAATTGTTTCTGTAACCGATCTTCCTGGAGATCTGTTCTCTATAAAAATGGATTAAAAATCTAGCAGACATTTGATCCTATTTAAATCAGTGGCACTCTTCTCTGGGTTTGGATGACAACCCAAATGCATTTGCACTGAACAGTCAGTACTTCCATGGGAGCTAATGTGTTAACTGGAAAAGCATCTGCTCACAAGCACATCTGTAATGATGACTGTAAGCTTCTAATAAGTGAAAGAACTGTAAAAGTAAATGATCCATACATGTTCTTGAAGGAACCCTGCTGTCATTAAGATCGGCCTCTGCATGGATACATCAATAGTATAGTTACAAATTCTGTTGCAGATCACTTCATCTTCTAGGTTATGTGATAGAGAAAGACAGAACTTATCCTGGAGTGCAGGATAAAATGGTTTCACAGAGGAAGCCATCATCCATCTAGATTTCCAAGGCGGGGGGCGGGGGGAGGGAACCTCCCTGTAGTTTTGTAGTTTTGTAATCCACTGTTTTAATAACTCTGATTATGTACATACAGAGATGATATTAATGAGCTGTTTCTGTACATAATCATAAGATTCTAGGTTAGTCTGACTAAACAGTAGTCACTGTACACAACTGGTATATTTTGGTCATATAATTGATAATTTTTTGATGGAAAAAATCTAGGTTTTTATCATTACTGAATGGGACTCAAAAGTTCTATAGGAAAAATAAGATTTGGACAATTTATTTTTAATCCTGGAAATCTTTTATCTTAGGACTTGTCATAAATATTGTAATTTTACAATTTGTGGATTTTTTTTTTATTTCAGTTGGAATTTTTTCTTGTATGGATTTTTCCTATTTGCAGTATATTGCTATAGCAATATGTTACTGACCCTGCCAGCCACATTACAGTGCTAAAAACAGTTTTTATTTTTAAAACATTTGGAATCTGCCTCTCACCAAATTTTTATACCTTATATTTCTGTTTGGGTTTTTTTTTTAATGTAATGGTTGGCATTTATGATATTTATGAAATTTTAAACAGCTGCTGTTAAATGTGTCAATATCTTATTATGACCATTATGCTATAGGCAGGCAAAATTATGACAAACTGCCATAAAATGCAGATAGAGACATATTGTCAAAGCAAAGGCTTTGTCGGCTTCATATGGAGCATCTAATTGTAAGTACTCTCAAACATGCTACAGCGTGCTATATCATAAAGCAAGGTCTGATTCTGCATCTGGTAGGAGAATTAGCAGGCAAGTGCTGAAGTGAGCATTCTCCTTGAATTCAATAGGGCTACAGTATTCACTTTGGATGGGATTCAAGCCACTTAACTGCAACCATTGAAAAGTTAAACTTCTAGTCTAAGTAAGTTAGCTAAGCTCCCACAAATGGCAGTGAAGAGTTGAGCACAGATGTATGGGTATTCATCACACCCTGAAATAGTTGTACACAATAGGTCATCAATATTGGGATGTTTTTAATCTCCCCTGACTGTTGAGGGAGTCTTCACAAAACCACTTGCCTGCACTGTCTACATTCAAAACTGGCACTCATTAGGTCTCAGGACTCCTATCTACTGTTAATAATACTACAGAAACAGACATCATGAGAAGAGTTGAGGTGTCAGCTTTGCTGTTTATCCTGGATCTCCCAAGAGAGAGAAGATGCATCATGCACAGTCCCTTTCGGCATCTGCTAATCTCTTCATTGATCTTGCTAATTTTATATCTTCAATCATTATATCAATGAAACTAACCAACGAAATAGAATAGAGTTACAAAATCGGATATGAAATACCATGTATCTCTCTCTAGTTGTGTGAGTAAAAGGAGATGTATATATCCGCATCTTCAGGAAGGAGCATTCCCCGTGACTGTAAGACATTGAGACAACAATTATGCTTTGTGTTGTATATAGACATACATTGGGAACCAACAGCCTGTCTTGAGATCTGTGATGAAGAGACAATAACTCCAAAATATACAAATAAATGGGCATGTTGCATTTTACGACACAACACCCTATGCAGAACTAGACTAGGAACTGTTCTGCTTTGAAAATTACTGAGATATCAAAAATTTCTGCACGATTTTGAAGAAAGGAAAAAGAGGCTGTCCTATGAAAGCAAATTGCAAAGCCACAAAGTGCTACAACCACTGCAGAACACTTGCTCTAAACAGGGATCTTGAACGTTTGTTTCCCCTTTTGTCAATTAGTGCCTTAACCATCCCAATGTCTTTCACTTTCATTTTCTGAGTTTACCCAGACTCCTGTCCTAAAGCTCCTAACTGATATCTAGTGACAGGGAATGCACGTAGCATCCCCTCAGCTTTCTGCTTTCAATGACTCATATGCTGTAACAGCTTGCTGTTCATTTCTAAACATGTAGTTCTGAGATGTTTAACACTGACAAGTTCTCTGCAATGTGGTGTTGTGTGCAGGTGGACTTGCCTGTTTATTTACTAAAATAGCTTTCCTCCTATGTCACACAGAAATAGGAAGGGACAAGCCTGGCAAAGCTGGCCTTACAGATTTAAATAGCCAGTGACCAAGTGGTTGTTGCTTGTCTATTCATCACTGAAAGGAATCATGCCTCCTGAGAGGCAAACCCAATCTCAATTCAGGCTCTACTTTTTAACTTGAAAATAGGCCCATTTACTACCCTCTAAGGACCATAAGACAAGCATTAACCTGGGAGCACAGTATTTTTAATACAGTTAATTTTTACCTCTGGATCAGAGGGCATTGTAAATGTTTATGTTTGGTCTAATGTGGAATATCTGAGTACAGCCAATATCTTATAATCCTCACTAACCTTTTTCACTGTACTGGAAATCTACCTGTATCAAACTAATAATTTTAAGAGAGAAATATTTGCTTTCCAGTCCATCAGTATGCAGATATAACTGAAAATTACAAACAAACTGTGATGTTGTACAGTAGAAAAAAATACATAGCTTTATTTAATAACTTAAAAAAAACCAACTTTTAAAATATAATCAATTCCCTTTCTTTTATTTTAAAATATGTTTTTTTTCCTTTCTAGGAAGAATTTCATTTGAGGTCACTTCACTTAAGGGTTTGTTGCCTTTTTTCAGCTTTTAAAAAACATTTTTCCTAAAGTCTGACATTTAAATCTCTCAAACTAAAATCACAATAGGTTTTTTCGTATCCACATAACATGTTATCTCAGAAGAGGTTCTGCTGCAATACAATGCAATATGCATTTATTAAGAGGCCATTATGATCATTTATTTTGTGAAGAGATGATGAACCCTCTGCTACAACCACATTTTTTATACATCACTAAAAGCAATAGCCAAAAATAATCTTCCTTTTGGACTCAAAATTATTATGTGAAATTTATTAGAGAGATACTTTTAAAATTATTTTAGGGTAACCTTTGTGTTCCTTCCTTATCACTAGATGACAGCAGCAAGAACTTCACATATCAGAAAACAGTGTGAGGCACATGTGCATAAGGGAAGAGCAAGATTTTTTGATCTGACCAGACAAAAACCCTCCCAAAACTGATCAAGAGGAAGATAATGGAAAATGGGGCTGCTGCAGCCAGTGTCATTAGCCCCTAACAAAACCAGTACAAAATTCAGTGCAAATGAACGCTAAAATGAGATCATGCCCTTTTCCTCTCCTGAATAGAAGGAACACTAGCCATACAAGAAGGATTATGCAGCAGTGAATTCCCCTCCACGTATCCCAGGAAAGATGCAGGAGGTGTGTGGGAAGCTGGGGGAACAGGACAGAGGAAGAACGTAACAGAGCAGCAATAACAGAGTAATGACAAAAAGCATTCATCTTGTTACAGTTTTGGCTTTTAACAGCCTTCTGAAAAATGCTTTTGTTTGCTTATTTATTATTCTCCTTCTCCAGAAGCTTCTTTTTCTCAGATGGTTCCTGAAGCAAGGTAGGACTCTGCAGAATCGCCTCCCCTGTGGTGAGAGTCATCTCACCACCTCAACTATCTGAAAGCTAAGTGTTTCATTTGAGTTAGTCACCTAGGCTTCTTTGATACATACCACCTATGGCAGTTCATCTTCTTCTGAGATAACTGACTAAAATAACTCAAATTAATTACTCTGTACTGGTGCCTGTTAGTGGGAGCCTAACTGACTAAACAGGACACCTAGCTGTGAGGTGGAAACAGGAGAGGAGAATGATCCCACCCATACTGCCAAGGAGGAGACTGGTGGAGCGCCAGGGCAGAGAAAGGCACAAACGGCTCTGGAAATCTCTGATCTCAGACCAAGGTGTGTCCAAGCTGAGTGTGACAAATTCCAGGCAAATGAAGGACCTTTGCAGATTTCACCTACATCCTCTTGTTGGGAGCTGCACTGCAGGACAGAATGATCTGGTCTATATTTACTACACCACATCATTTCATGAACCATGCAGGGAACATACACAGGACTGAGTTTCAGGTTTCCTGCCGCGTATTTTGGAGTGTATCAGGGTCCTGATATACTATGCATTAAGGGGCAGAAAACAGTTTAGGGCAATCTCTCTCAGCTGAGACAGCCTTGTTTTCCTGAGGGTCTATGATGTGCAAACTGAGAATGGGAGATATGGGTAGGGGGACATAATACCTTTCCATTTCACTTGAAACAAACCAACAAAATTTCTCTGGCACAGACACATATGCTGAAAACTCACCATAGACCTTACTGCTGAAAAAATATATTTTGCTTTAGAGGCTGACTTCATTTTTGGTGATATCCCTTCATTTGCCTTGTAGGCTACAGTAGAAAGTGATTTTGAAGTAATAATATAGAGCTAAACACAAAAAATGCAAGCAAATTCATTTTTGGGTCCATATATATATGAAGCAAGTACAGGATGTTTAGCATCTTCCCCTTTGGCTTTATTTATAAGGCATTCATTCTCTCTCCACAGGTGAATGAAAACCAAGAGGCTCACACAACCTGTTTACAAATACGTCCTGTTTTTATCTATGATTGCTTCACAGCACTGCTGTGTTTCTCTGATGTGCCGGGCTTCAGTCACAGCCCTGATATAAGCAACACGTTACTTTCCCAACCAAAGAAAATGTAATTTAAGCAAGCTTGTCAACAGTAGCACCCAGCAGGCAGGCGAAGCAAGGAATCCAAAAGAGGGTCAGATTTCCTGGTACTTCTCTGCTAGCAGAGAAGATTAGAAGATAACACCTCTCATTTGGAAGAAATGAATCAAATCTGATAAGTGCAACGCATCCTCAAAAGTTTATGGTCAGAGGGAGGTATTTGCTCAACATAAAACTAGTGTCAGTAATAAAAGTTGTGTGGAAGCGATGTGCTTCATAGCACAGTACACATGGTGCTGCTCAGCAACCTTTAAGTCAGCCTTAGGCTTTTTGTACAAAAATGTTTTTAAATTCTTACAGCCATAATCTTGTAAAGCCTGCTCTTGCTTCCTCTCTCACCTGTTTCTTCTCCCTATCTACTTGTTTCATTCACTTGATGGGGTGGTGTTGCTTGTTTTTCTGCTTCTTGCTGAGACCAAATTATCAATCTACCTGCCATCCACTCAATAAAAAAAAATAAAATAAAATAAAAAAAAAAAGACAATGAACGCCAGACAGAAGCTACCACATATCAATTCATTATTGCCTCCAGAAATAGAAATAATCTAGCTTTTTTTTCTCTCAGAAATAATTTGCCTTGTCAACATAACGAACAGTAATTAGAGCTCCCTAAACTTTAGCAGAAGCATTAATTTCATTTTCTGGAAATCTACAGTTACAGGCTTCATTAAAAAAAACTTCATGAGAAGGTTCAGTTGCTTCTCAAGTACTGGGAATTGCTTATTGAAGACAATGTTATCTGAGGTCTGTTTTTACTGTGACCCTGTGTGAGTCTCTGAAATCTTCAAATCATCATTCACTTTGTGTCTTAATGCTGTGTTACTGTAACAGATGTAACAGTGTACACAGTTTCTGTTGAATCAGAAGGACAATTAATACATTTTGCATTCTGAGAAGATGAATGACATTATAAACAGGAAAAATAAGGCTGTCTCATACTGTCTCCTTTTCACTGCTTATAACTTTGTTTAATTTTAACTGTTTAACTTGAATTATGTCATTCTGGGGTTTTGCTAGAGACTAAATATAATTAGAGTTTTGTTTGGTTTTTTTTTCCCCTACTCTAAAGAAATAAAAATGACACAGATGGGGTGGGTTTTTTGGGAAAATCATTTGTTAAGGATGTTACTGGACTAGCTGGATGTGGCAGACTTCTGGATTCCTCTTTCCTGGATGCTGAGGCTCAGCTGGGTGCACTCTGGGACCCTGGGGGTCTCTCCATCCCACTCTCATGCAGGTGTCTGCTGCTGTTCCTATTTGCAGGTTCAGTCAGTACCAAAGCTGAGCGTGTACCCCAGATACACACACACCTGCCAACACACACAGAGAGCACTATGGCCAGGTATACAGACTGCCACAGACAAGAACTGCCGTTAGCAACATCCATGTATAACACTACCAAAACTCACATAAATAGTCCTCCACAACATCCCGGATCCCAGCCCCCATCAGGCAGCAAACCTCTCTAGATGACCGGTTGGGTTGGCAATTGGATGCCTCTGTCCACTGCAGCAGGGAGTCACCCATTATAACTCACTATTTCTTCCAGTTAGTGTTGCATGGTTTAAGGTTAAGTGAACCAGGTTCTTTACTTGTAGGTACATCTGGCTGCCCTTCAACTTCGAGGGTGCTGAACCTATTTTACAGCTGTAAGTCCTCAGGTGGGGCAGGAGCCTTACTGTTGGTGCCAGGAGGCATCAGAGTCCATCCTTCCCCTTCTCTAGAGGTTTCTCTTACCTTGATAGTGGGGTTAGACACTCCTTGCTTCTCTATTGCAGATGGGGGCTTAGGCTCTTCAAGCTGTCGAGTCTCAGAGACAACCCTGTCTATCTCCCTTTCATCTTTGCCAATGCTGTGCAGCCTGCTCACTTCTTCCCATAACTCCTCCACTTGGAAGCACAGCTCCTCCAAGACAGCTCAACTCCTGCAGGACAGAGGTGCTTCTCTCCTGGCTTCAGAGAGAGGCCCCAGGCACCCCCTCCAGCCTGGGACTTGCAGGACTGCATCCACCACCTGAGGCTCAGTCTGCATTAAAGTCTCTGCCCCAGCCAGGACAGTTGCTGCAACATCTGCTGGAGAAACTGCTCTATGGCTCATTGCCACTGTGTCTGAGACTTACAGTGGCACAATTTCAACTAAGGCTCTCTTCTTCACATCCTTCCACACAAACTGCTGACTCTTAGAGCTGTGTTCTGGGCCCAGGTCTTATTATAAGCCTCTGCTGAGCACCAGCTGAAGGGTGCTTGACCTTCTCTAATCAGGGGGCAGCTGCAACAAAGGTTCCAGGGACCCTGGGTCAAGGACAGCTGATCATATTTAATAGAAGCTACTAGAGCTTCCTTATGCCCACAGCCTTGCAGCTCCCCTTACCTCAACCTTGCCTGACAGCAGGACATACATACCCTCAGGTTTCTCAGGGCGTTCCCAGGCATTTCCCAGTGATCTTGGAGCTTGTCCCCAGAAGGTCCAGAGGCTCCCAAAGGAGAACCCAGATACTGATGCACAACTGCTGCATCTGTTGGCTGCCTCTATTAGCTGCATTCTCACAAACATACCCACAATCACAGACTCCTCAAGTATTAGGATGGCCTCTAACTCTGCCTAATATCCATGCCTGGACCCTGGGTCCCTTTCCCAGCCACTGACTCAGACCCTGAGTCTTTCCTGATGCAGGTTTCCTCCTACCTGCCAGCTAGTCCAGCTTAAAGTTTGCTGGTAAATGACACGTATGCACACACATGCATACAGGATTGTATTTATGGGGGAAAAATGAATGTACCCAGGTCTTTCCAGTTGCTGGCATTTAGACCTCTCACACACACGTGCATCCTTGCCTCTCCAGTTCCTGACACACAGGTCTATAAATCCTTTCAGTTCAGCCCTTTTCCAGCTGCTGGCATGTAGACCTTGCAGTATCCACACATAAGGGACAGGGAGTGAGTTTACACAGAAAAAATGGGCAGTAAAAGGATTTAATGAGAACATAGGCAGCTGGTCCCTTTATCCTCCTCCTCTCCATTTTCCTGTGCTTGTTTCTTCCCAATCCACCCTCATCCTTCCCTTTCCCCACTGTTGGCCTTTCCCCTGAACACCCTATAAAAGTTTTACAAAATATCACAAGCCCAGGTTAATATCTGATCATACTGATGTCAGTCTTGTTTGTCCCTTCTTATCAGTTACAAGTTCAGGTTGACCCTCTTCAAGGCTGTCTCTGAGTGGTGCCTTTAATGAACCGGTGGCTGAAGTGTTCTGGTCTTTGTTGTTGTCTTCGTTGTAATTTTCCTAGATATATGTTATTTCTTTTATACTGAAGAGTCCTTAAACTGGTAATTCAGTAAACAAGATGCTCTCTCACTCCACATACCTTTACAGCTTTATTTACCTCTATGTTTTAGAGAAAGCCTTGGCCATCTAGAATGGGCAAGACAATGGTTCTGGTTTGAGAAACACATTGTTAACTGTAAGCACAGAAATTTTCCCTTAATGTGGCCAAGCTCTAAGCTTTGGATGTTTATGCAGTTTGGCTGTGTGCAGCAGAGGTCAGACTGGCAGCTTTCTGCCTGCTCCACGAGGGCTGTGCTCTCCTTCAGCTCCTGCACCCGACTGAGTTGCAGATGTTGCAACCCCACAGCACCAGATTATGATCCCTCTGCACATGGGGTTAGTCTCCCCCTGCAACCCCACAGCCCACGCAGCAGCTGTGAGCAGAGAAACTGTCTCTGTGGTCTCACTGCTCCCTCTTTTGGAGTCTAGCAAGAAAGAAACGTTGTGGCAGGGGAGAAGAAATCAGGTGGAGTCCGGGGAAGGGGAGAAGGTGTGAGCAGAGCAGGGATAGGTGGCCAGAGCAGGATCTAGGAACAGAGGAGCGGGACCCAGTAACAGAGCACACTGAAAGGAGGCAGTGGGACATGGAGATAAAACAAACTAGGGCTTGCAGGGGTTAGCAACAGGGAGAGAAAAAAGAAGAATGTGTCTGGGGGGAAGGCAGTGGCAGAAATAAAGGATAAGGGCAAGAGAAAGGGCTGAAGCTGTATTAAAAGCTGTGGAAGAGAGAAAGATTTTGTTTTATAGCAGTGTAAATTAGGAATTTGAGCAGAGAGGGACTAGAAAGGAGACTAAGGGAATAAGGTCTGGAGAGTCTAAAATCACTAGGATGAATTCCCCACTTCAGTCTGGAATTATATCTTTTATTTTTTTGGTCTCAACAGTACTATCTGGGAAACAGCTGTGTAATTCAAATCTTTGGTGAAATCCATATCTCATTCTATTCTCGTGGTGGATCCACATGCAATGTAACAACCTTGCACTGTTACTGTTCACCACTAGTCATATGCAAAACTTTCTTAGTAATCTTTCAGTGTAATAAAAGAAATATGCCAAGAGTCTCACAAGCCCATGCCACTAGATGTCTGCAGTATGTGTCGCAGTCCTAGTGTTAACCAGCCAAGATTTTCCCTCTCTTTTCCCTAGCTAGAAATATTTCTCTTGGACATATTTTCTTTTTGCTTGTTTTTAAGTAAACATCTGACAGTTCTGGGCTCACTTGCAATAGCTATTTTGTTTGTTTGTTTGTTTTGTTTTTCTCTCTTACAAATACTTCCCCTGATGCCTTGCTGACCTTTTGAATTCTCTCCCTCTCAGCAGCTTCGTTTTAGGAAGAGAATCCTCCTAGACACCTCCCCCCTACTCCCCCTTTCTCCTTCTAACCAAGTACTGGGTAAATAGATCCATATTAACAACGGCAATGCACTGCAATTCAGTTACTTTTACCATGAGCTACCTATTAAGTATAATTTTTCCTCAAGACTTTCCAAGGTGCCAGAAGTAAATACTTGAAGTAAATGTCAAGCTGCCTTCCAACTTTCAAGAAAGGACGAGGGAAGATTTCAAGGACATTACAAGGACCTTTACCTAATTATATTTCATATGCCATACAACATTATGGCTGAGTTCTGCAGGTGTATTGGTATTTATCAAGAAGGAGGTATGAGTTTAGGTATAACTATTCTTATACATTTTACTCTCACATTTTTTTACTTCCTGTTAGATTAAGCATCGTCTACATAAGGATTGTTTTGCAATACAATGATACTTTTAAGTGGCATGATTATTGTTATTTATAAACAACATAATCAATGCAGAAAGAAAAGCCCTGAAGACCCAATGTAACTGTAACAGAATGTGCATGCATCGAGGTAACATAGTCCTCTACCTCCAGGATTTTAGCCATACATTACTGATTTAGGGGTACGGGCAGGAATATATTATTGTTTTATTATAGGTGAGATGGTAACATCTTTATGGATAAATATGGCCTTTGGGGTATCTCAGTGAAAGGTAGAGTGTTGACTACACATCTTGAAGTTTCTTTTCATTAATAAAGGGGAAAAAAAAGACAAGAGCTGTTAAAAGAAAAGCCTGTTGTTTTCACATTGGTATGTGTATCAAATTCATAGGCTTTACTAGAAATTCCTTTTTTCCTTTTATAGATTTTTCCTGTATTATTCATGGTGGATTCTTGTTTTGGAAAGTGAGAAAGGCTCTTTCTAATTCTTAAAATATGCCCTCCCTTTGCATAAGATAAGATTTAGTCCACTTTACTGCCTCAAATAGAGTATAGAGATTCTCTCACTAGTCAATTGAGAGAGATAAGAAACTCTAATAAATTTAGATTAATCCTACTTATTTTAGGAAGGAGCAAAGATGCCTCTCTCTTTCCATTAACAACAGATAGCACCTAAATAATTCACTCAGATTAGAAAACTGACTTCTAGACAACTAAAGTTAGATGAGATGAATCCTAACTTTAAACTTCCTGTGTCTATTGTTTCAACTTAATCTCTAATCAAGTTACAAGATAAGGAATAAACTGGATTAGAACACTTTTTAAAAAGAAAAAGCTACCATTACATCACATTGTACAAGTTGACTTTTCAGCCATATTCTTGCACAGGAAAACTCTTGTTTTCCATTAAATTCTGCTCTGTCATTATGTTCTTTGTATAATGAGGAGAAGGATACAGAGACAACCCGACCTGAAACCCTATTATATTTCCCTTTCTGTGGCATTTCACCTTAAGACCATTACAAAAAACAAAACAGAATTCTCTTTTCTAGACTTTTACAAAACATTATCCAGATTTAGACATTAGGATTTTATAGCAGCAAATACTTTTTATTTTTACTAGAATATTGCAGTGTGTTAATAAACCCCAGTTCTATCATTTCATTTAAATATTTCAAATACACATACAATATGGTAAACATTTTAAATCATAATTGGAATACTACTAATAAATAAAAAAGCCACTACTCAGTAAATCTATTGTTTTCACAGAAATTCCTCCCTTTGCTGCTACTAGATATTTACATTTACATGTGAGGCTTTGGCTTAGTTTTCACACTGTTCAACATTAATGCATTTTTGCAAACAAATTCCCCTAAGGTATGTAGAACTATTGAAAACCATAGTCACAGTCCTCTTTTAGTGGTTCCCTGTCAAAATGTAAGGAAGTTGATATTTCATCCTGTGCCCAGTTCCACTCAAATATTTAATCAATAACTTAGTTGATGCATGACGGCCAAAAGCTGGGAGGACCTGGAATGATGTTGAAGAGTAGGATTCAGAGATTCAGAATTATCTTGACAAATGGGAGAAACAGTAGGAAAAAGCTGAATAGGGACAAATACGAAGTCAAGGCTAATACAGGATGAACCACATAACATTTTCTGGAAAAAGGATTTGGGAATTACATTTAATCACAAGCTGAAGACAGAATAAGGTCAGTGTCCCGACAGCAAGAGAGGAGCTGGGAGCTTTTTCAATAAAGTAAAGGTAACAGGAGAACCCCACAGATGAACAAGAAGCTCCAGACAAAAGTCAAAGATATAGAAAAAAAAATGTACTAAAAATGGAAGCAGGAAGAGGTGACCTAGAAGGAATATCCATCTGCAGTCTTTATCGCACCTGTGACCTTCTGACCCATTGTGTGTTCTGATTTTGCCTATTTATAGGCTCCCAAGGCAAGCTCATCGATACACACATACACTGTCTGAAAATGCAGGAATGTGATTAGGAAAGCCAAAGCCTACCTGATGCTGAATCTGATGAATGCTTTGAAAGGCAACAAGAAAGGCTTCTACAGGTACATAAGCAGCACAAGAAAGACTGGGGAATATGTGGGCCTGCTGCTGAAATGGACAGAGGACCTGGGGACAAACAATGTGGAAAGCCCCCAGGTACTCAATGCCTTCTTCACCCTGGTCTTTACTAGTAAGATTTGCCCTCAGTCATTCCAGGTCCCTGTGACCAGTGGGAAAGTCTGGAGCAAGGAAGAGTTACCTTGGCTGGAGGAGGATTCTATTAAGGAACATTTAAGCAAACTGGACATACACAATTCATTAGGCCCCAATGGGATGTACCCACAAGTGCTGAGGGAGCTGGCTGCTTTCATTGTGGGACCATTGTCAATAATCTTTGAAAGGCCATGGTGATTGGGGAAGGTTGCTTGAGGGCTAGAGGAAAAAACCTGTTACTCCAATCTTCAAGAAGGACAAGAAGGAGGACCTGGGAAACTACTGGCTCGTCAGCCTCTCCTTAATGCCTGGGAAGGTGATGAAGCAAATCCTCCTGGAACGCATTTTAAAACATATGCAGTACAATAAGATACCTGGGTGTAGTCAACATGGATTTACGAAGGAGAAATCATGCCTGGTCAACCTGACAGCCTCCTACGAAAAAAATTACTAGCTCAATGGATAACATGAGAACAGCTGATATTGTTTATCTTGACTTTAGTAAAGCTTTTTACACTGTCCTCCATATAACTCTTACTGTCAAACTAATGAATGGACTAGATAACTGGACAATGAAGTGGATTGACAACAGGCCAAACTTCCAGGCTTGATAAGCAGAACAAAATCCAATTCAGTCAATAGTGTTATAACCCAGGGGTCAATATTGTTTGAGAAGAGGTCAACACCTCTTCAGTAATGAAATGGGTGATGGCACCAAGGGCACCCCCAGCAAATTTGCAGAAGATGATAGAAAGCTGGGAGGGTTGGTTGATACACGATGTAGTTGTGACACCATTCAGAGGAGGCTTGATGAGATGGAGAAATAGGAAGAAAGGAATCTCATGAAGTTTAAAATTGTGCATTTCTGGCAGGTCAAAGGAGGTGCTCCCTCCCCTCTACTCAGCCCTCATGAGACACATCTGGAGTGTTGGGTTCAATTCTGGGCTCTGCAGCAGAAGAGAGACATGAATGTATTGGAACAAGTATAGCAAATGGCAGCAGAAATGTTTAAGAGACTGGAGCATCTGGCACATGAAGAGGGGCTGAGAGACTTGGGATTGTTCATCCTGGGGAAGAGAAGGCTCAGGTGGGATCTTACCCATGTGCATAAATATCTAATTGGTGGCAATAAAGAAGCTGGAGCCAGACTCTTCTCAGTGATGCTCACTGACAGGCCGAGAAGGAACATACTGAAGTATGGGATATTCAACTTAGACTTAAGGAAACACTTTTTTACTGTGAGGGTGGCCAAGCACTAGAACAGGTTGCCCAGAGAGGTTGTGGAGTCTCCATCCTGAAACATATTCAAAACCTGACTGGACATGGCCCTGAGTAACCTGCTCTAGCTCACCCTGCCAACCTCAACCATCCTGTGATTCTGCAACTGTGAACAAATTCAAATGCACAGTACAAATCAAGTGGGTTATGTTAGATTTCACCTCATACTATGCACTGTTCTACTTCCTCTGAAGTAAAACATTCTGTATCTTTTCACAGACAGGCCAAGTTTTTGTTTATTAATATTCATTTTGTGTTCTTTGGATAGCTGCTTGATTTTATTGCTGTTACCTAATTTGGAGGAAAGCTTACATGCTGATTTATTCTGTTACTTTTGTTCTAGTCCTGGAACTTTTTTACATTTTGACTTTCTAATTGCTTGAAGAAATTAGGAGGCCATGGCAAATCAATTGCAAAATTACAGCATGGTCCTTTTCTTATCAATGTAATTTTTTCTTGTTTCACAATTTTTCATTTTAATTTGATCTATTGTCCTTAATTATCTGTCAAAGATATGTTACGTTACCTGTGTACACGTATTGAAGGGGTGTAATTACCAAAGCAGGTGGAGTTAAGTTATTGTAAAGGACAAAAATGCTGAACCAGGGACATGAAACTAAAGAAAATGCAGGATAAATATTAGAGAAAAGTTCTCAAATGTTTGATTTTTTAGATTATACTCACCCAAATAACTCAGTGGAAGCTCATTCACTTGGGTGGTTTCAGACTATGCTGGGTATTACACCATATTGAAAAATAAGGTTTTGGAAGGTGTCTGGACTAGGCCAGGTAATTTTTGTTAATCTATAAAATGGCCACTACTAGAAGTTTTTGTCATCACTGAAAAACTATGCCTATAATGCCACTGTGCTAAAATATACTTGAGTTCGTCACACCTTGTTTATCAAAAGATAGAGCCAGTATTAGGAAATAATTTCCATCTCAACACTTAATAATTTCTGCAGTCTATAGAAATATAAATAACTGCTTCACACAACACTTCTGTTGTTTCAGAGGGCATTATGTTATGTCAGGATCAAAAGCATCTGCAACTTTAAAGGGTTTTATTTAATCTGTGAATTATTGCTTTCCTTCCTGTGTATTAGAATGAGCTATTTGTCTGTATTCAACAAGAGAGCTATAAATACTGGTTCAATTGTTAAGTAGTTGCAAAGATTTATAGATCCCAGTAAGATAAATAATATCTGAAGGTTTCCTTCTAAATGGTACTACAGGTTAATGGCAGTGATAGTGCAGAGATTGTATAACCTTTTAAAAGTATTTTATATCAGTGCTATCTTATGAAAAAAAATACCATAACTTTTGGAATACTTTGGTGGTTCCAGAAAATATATACTTTGACTTTAAATATTCAGAGGAAAATGAGTTCTTAAATTCATGCTGTTTTACATCCTGCAGATTCAGCTGTCTACATTAAAATGGCTCCATGACTCTCCATGCACAGGCATCTTCTACATGTGCTCATTTGGTTCAGATGTTAGCTGCACTGTAATGTTTCATTGGACTTGGCAGAACTTTGACACACAACTAGGGAACAGTATTTTTGCAGATGTTGTTCAAAGGGCATGGTGTCATTTTCCAAGTGGTATCATCTTTCCATTTATGAGTGGCCATCCTGTACCTAAAGATCTGTAATCAAAATCTGAAGCGTGATTTGGGGCAATATGGCTCCATTGGTCCTCTTCTTTGTTTAGAATTACAAATGCCTGTGAAAACACTGTTGTTGTTACCTCCTCTAGCTTTTTACAGGACAAAATGTTTTTTTTTTTAAAGTGGAAGGGAAAAAAAAAACATTTACTTGATACCAGATTCTCACTTAACAGGATAAGCTGACCACTAGCATTGATAATATTAGAAAAGATTAGTCCTAAACCACATCATACTGATCCCCCTATAAAATATCTTAAAACAGTACTAAGGGAATATCCTCAATACTCAGCCAAGCCTTTTGGTGATTTCTCTTTGGGTCTAAAAAAAATCCACAACAATATTGAAGCAGTGAGTAGCAGGAAGTACATCAGGACGAAGGCTTCTCTAACAAGAAAGGGAACGTCACATTGTATGGCTCATACATTCCTACACCTACTCATCTCTCCTAGGAGCATTGCTACATGCTAACACTACCCCCATGTTTTGTTTCCATATGGCACAGCTATTGACTGTGTTTGATTAAAGGAAGTCCCACAATAGTGTTGCTATTTTACTTTTTTTTCAGCTTTAACAGAGCATTGTTGATCTCAATCAGGTCAGACACCCTGTCAGAGCCCAATCTTGACACATGAATGAAAACACATATCAGAACAGTCAAAAGTTTACAACATGTAATAAAAACTGAACTGAAGTCACGCATGCTCTCCTCTTGTGGCCTGAGTGGGATTGTAGGCAATCAGTGATTTGTAGGCTCCATTACTTCCCAGATGTTCAGTGTATCTAGCCCTTGGCAGGGTGTCAAGGACAAAGAATAATCAGTCTTCAGATATCACTTTTGAAATGCTATGCTCTATGCTTCCTTCAGGTGACTCATTCTTTCCATGTTGTCAAGATCCATTGATGAAAGCTGACTACTTTCAAAGGCCTCTGACAAGTGTAGCATCCTCAATACATGGAGAAAATTATATTGTGCAATCAGTACTCACAGAACATACCATGAGTGATGGATGAGTTACTGCTTGGCAACATCATGGTGAACTTTTCTTCCAGACTCAAGACAGAGCCCTAGAAGAGTTAAAGAGATCTTGGACCCAGGAGGAAAATGATCACACCAGGAAGAGACTTGAGGAGTTTTTGAAGTGATTTCAGAGCTCCTATAAATCTAGCTGCTGTCTTATGGATGGCAACAATATCCCATCCTTACAGCAAATCCATGCATTTAAAATACAGTAGACATACTGCAGGAGCATGAAAATGATGTGAAAATCAATTGTACTAATGCAGGGCAGCGCTCACAAAGCAATAGCTATTGAGAAGGCATTTCTGTTTTAATACGTTTTTTAATCCTTTATATAAATAATATATGCAGTGTAATAAAACATTATTAGCAAATAGGGATTTAAGATGCTTCTCTTTTTTTTCTTTCTTTTTTTCTTTTTTTCCTTTTTTTTCTTTTTTTTCTTTCTTTTCTTTTTTATTTTTTTAATAGCAATGGTTACCTTACTCTTTACAGGCAATTTGAGTAAAAAATCTAATGATATTGCTCATAATACATAAACTTGACTATAAACTCAGGCAGCTAAACCTTCTCAAGTAGGAAGGTTTAAATTTCATACTTTGTTTTTTGTTTGTTTTCATAACATATATATGTTCTGGAACATTTCTAGCTGAGAATGGCCTTCTGGTGTTTTATAGAGAGTATGCTTTTGCTATTCAGTGTGACACATTTTCCAGGTTCTTTTTTTTTCCAACAGCAAAAAAGAAACCTAGCTGGTGAGCCTCTCTCCTGATAATTCTATGTTATGCTTAGGATAGTGTTCAGAACTAAAACATGAGTGGAGATAAGCATGATCAGATATGAACAACGGCATAGGTGCATAAGGTGGGCTTTAGGGATCCTAAACTTTTGCACATAAGCCCTCTATGGACATCTCAATTTTCAAATTAATATTCTTTAGGAGCTTAAGAATACTCTTTAACATGTCCAGTAGCACTTCAGTTTTGAACGGGTTTAGGAGTGTGCTGCCTAATTGTGAGCAGCCAATCATACAGGCATCCTCAAGGCTTTGTCTAATGCATATCAGTACCACTGAATTTATTCAAAATTCTGTACAGAGAAAAGAATAGTACTGCTTGTGTTAGCTTAGTGGTAAAAGAATTCAGCCAAGAAATGTGGTTTTTAAAATATCCTTAGCCTTGAAGGGTTTGAACCACACCTCATCAAGATCACTGAGCTACAAGCCTTTCCTTTTAAAAATAGGATGCTGTTTTGGCAGGAATGCATATCATGAGGCCAGAGGAAAAAGTATGCAAAAGGTAGCACTGCTCTGCTGCCCAAAGGTGAAAACATTCACCTGGAATTGGGTAGAAAAGAACTGCATGTGCTTTCTTGCTCTTTTTAATATACAAATTTTAAAATGAATATAAATCTTGTTTTGGATATACAAACAGTGTGGGACGTGCAAGCCAGAATATGTAAGGGTGCAGATAGACTTATGCACAGCACTTGCTAATCTGACTGGACAGAAGACCTCAGGTCAAACCTCATTTGCAGACATGCCCTCCGACAGCTTGGACTGCTCTGCTGGCAATCCAGTGACTGTTCTTAGACATCACTGTGCCAAGATGCCTGCCAAAATATACAGTTCTGTATATTGCTGTATATATTTCTAAAGAACTGTGATTCTTTGCTCCCTGTCTGTAAAATATAACTCTTCTCTCAACCCCCACTATGCCTATGCAGTCTATTTAGATTAAAACTCAACCACATACTTCATATGCACCTCCCAGCACTGCAATGCATGGTTACCTGGGGAGGGAATAGGGTTTGATACCTCTAACATGCAAATAGAGGAAGATTCCCCTCCCTTCCCCTTTTCTCTACATGCATATAATTTATATATAAGATGTATTCCTTTCCAAAAATCACAGTTTTTCTATGTGAAGGAGCACAAGAAGCTGTGGGAAGCCCTGGAGAAAGCAAAGGTATCCATGCATACATCTGAGCATCTTTTAAACTAGGTGAAGTAACATCCAAGAAATAAACTGTTTTCTCCCAAGCACCTGATCAGTAAATAAACATATGTGAGCTGCTGTTGTTTTACTGTGGTTGTGCAGTATATGTTTGCAAATACAGGACTAAACCATATGTCAACATTTGCCTTAATGTACTCCTGGAGGCTATGTATGCAGGAATCAGTCAAATAACTTCAAAACGACTATAAATACATGCACCTCCCATTACATTTCACACAGCTATATGCACAGTGGTTGCCTGGTGCGTTGGGCTTAATTTACATATCTTGCCTTTTGCAAGCTGAACATAATTTGGTACACTGTTTAAAGTTTATTATTCCAGTATCGTTTGATGTTCTAATTTACTTTGTGTGCCAGCATTTAATTTACTACTAATCTTTTAAAAAGTTGAGTAAGGATCATGGTAGCCTCGTTTCTTAAAGAGTTCTGTAACGAACTTGGGTGCTAGCTTAGTTTAACAGGAAGTTAGAGTTGCAGTTCATTACAGAACAGTGAGCTCCAGCTATATTGAATTACTGCCAGGAAATATTTACAGGCTACAGTCATAGACTTTACCCTTCAATCAATGATGGTCTAAGGGAACACTTCCTGAAGTTTGTTAATGCATTCTGCTAGCCTGACAAGTGGGTGTAAGCTAATTCTGCCAACTCCAGTACCTTTCTGAGTGCTGCTTTGAGGCCAACAAAACATCCAAGTATTTTTTGTGAATAAACAACTCATCAAAACATATGAGAACAGAAGGTTTCAAACATAGAAAAGCAATTGGCATAGTCATTTTAGAGTTAATGACAAGCACAATGGTACTTTATTCAAGCCTCCTAGACCAAGGGCCATCTGCATAACAATATAACATCTCTTATAGCCTCCTTATAACTCTATAGAGATATGTATTAATGACTCCCTTTACTGTGTCTGTGAAACAAAAGGGGAACATTTCAATAAATATGAATAAAATGCAGGAAAATCTTGCGGTCAATGGAATATGCTTTTATATTCTGTTCTATACATGTTTGCTGTCCTCCACTTTTTGCATCCTAACCTCCTTTTATCATTTTGGATGTCACAATTATTGGTTCTGCTGAAGAATCATACTTACAAAATAAGAGACCAGAGCTCCAATGAAGTATCACCGTTGTAAGCAAGAACAAAAGTGCATACTTGTCCATTTCTTATTTTGTTACATGCCGTGGCTTTTTTTTAGACATAAAGTGTCTTGGGCTTCAGGGAGTAAGTGTATCCTATATTTTTCTCTGTATCTTGCAAGTAAACAAGAAAAAAAATACTATATGTCTGTTTATTTCTTTACTGGTGCTGGCTAGTGGGTGGAGCTCCAGCTCCCTGGGTGGCAGGGGAGGAGGTGTAAGTGGCAGAAAGCTGCTGCTTATGTCTGCCAGCAGTAAATTACTATCCCATGCTCCACAGTCACTACAGTAACTGGGCAAAAGAAAAATGATGAGCCACAGTTCTTTCCTTTAGCTGCCCACAGAGTTGTATAGCTGTGGTATAACTTCATTATGGGTTGTCTGTATGAGACAAACTCCAACTCACATTGCCAGGGGAAGTTTTAGGCAGCAGCAGGCCATGGTGAAAGTACAACATGCACCGTGACAGAGAGTCCAGTGGTTCCACGTATCGTTAAAGACATTTGAGAATAAGATGGCTGGGAAAGCTGGGTGAGGTTTAGTATAAATGTCATAGTGGTACTTGCTCAAAGCCATCCAGTAGATTGAATATATCATTATTTATATCATCAGTATATATATATATATATATTACATATATATATTTTATATATATTATATATATACCATCATCATTATATCATTTATATATTTTTATATATCATTTGTACCATTCATAGAATCATAGAATCATAGAATCATTAAGGTTGGAAAAGACCCTTAAGATCCTCGAGTCCAACCGTTAACCTATCACTGCCAAGTCCACCACTAAACCATGTCCTCAAGCACCACGTCTACCTGTCTTTTAAATACCTCCAGGGATGGAGACTCAACCACTTCCCTGTCCACTGCATTATTGCAGTGAACAATTTCCTGGAGTGGGAAATGTAGCAATTTACACTTGGGAAGTTTCTTACTGTCTGGAGTAAGACACCCTGACATTATAAGGTAAGCCCTTGGATTACTCACCCTGATTTTATTTTTATCTAGTTCCAAAAACAATTACTGCTATAACTTCAAAAGACAAATCCAATAATCAAGTAATAAATCATATAGAAGAGTTTTGCCTTTTAAAAAGAGCACATTAAATCCTGCTAGATAACCAAAATAAGCATCACAGATGGTTAAGTATAGAAAAAATGATGGACATATTTTGGCTAGTATTTATTTAACTAGAGTACTTTAGAGATCTTCAGCACTGAAAAAACCCAAACATACAAAGTTGTAATAGCAAAGGTCTAAGACATTAGAAGAAATCATTATTGTTCAGACTAAAAAAAAAAAAAAAATCACACATTGCTTTCCACATTCATATCCAGAATTCATTTATAAAAATTAAGCAATTTTTCTTCTTAATCAAATATATTAAGAATTTTTTCTTTAGTGTGACAGTCAAAATGTTAATTGTCTCCACCTACTTGGAATAACAGCTCTGGTACCATAAGCATTAAATGAGATGAGCAATAGGAATATTTTTAGCACTCATGGCACCACAGGTCTATGTATTGCCCCAAGCCAATACCCTGGGGTCTGAGCTAGCCTGTGCCTCCTGCTCTGAGACTTGTGCCATCATGTCTGTAGATATTTAGGCAAGTAAAACCACAAATTTTGCGTGCAGTCTGTGCAGAGCTGTAAGTGCTCCTAAGGGCCTGAAGAGGGGAAATTCTGCTTACATAAATTATCTGTTTACCTCTCCATTGAAAACACAAGGAACTGGTAGGATGTAATTAGTATTAGTCCACTTAGGACTCACCCCATCTAGTGCTTCACATTCAGCATTACAGCTCAATAATAGTGGAAGAACTGTAGAAAGCAGACTTAACTGGTTCGAATCCCTCTTTCTAGGGAACATTTTACATTTTCTCTAAAATAAAGTATATGAATATTCTGTGGGCACGGTGTTGTACCATAGCCATAACACCATTAGGCAAGAAACACATACTACCTGTAATGCATCACTGGAGCTGAAAGGATTTTAGTCCTAATCAGATGTAAATTTTCTAGATTCCATGGTGGAGTTTGGGAAAGTGTTGGTGATTCTCCATCCTAATACGGATGTCAAAGGACTGTAGATGGGAGACAGGTGATTCTCAACTTGTATTGACTGCTACAGTTAAGCACAAAAGGAGATACCAGCCCTGTAGTGAGTTGTATCATTACAGAAACCTACAGAGATGTACAGGGCTACAAGGAAGCAGATGTGATCATTGTCTGCATTACCTATAAGGTTTTATAAAGCAAATTTTTTTTTATATTCCCCCCCCAGCGTGTGTGTGTCTCTCAAATAAACTGATTCCCACCCTACATTCTTAAATTTCTAAATTCTTTTCAGATACATTTGAAAATACTGACAATATCTTCTTATTTACTGAAACAAAACCTAAGGAAATGGTAGAGAAATGGAAATCAGATCTCAAGCAAAGTCTCAGCTAGGGTAAACAGTAAAAAACAGAGCTAAAGTAAAGCTACATACTTTCCAGCAACAGAGCTATTAAAACTCCAAAACTAAATATATGTTGGTTTAACAAAAGTTACCATACATTGTGATTTACAACCAACTTGTACTTATTTTGATAAATGCCAAAGTTTAAGTATTCAGTATTCAGGCTGTTATTCTGAACTGAAAAAAAGCCTTGATCTTATCATCATGCCATTGACTTTTTGTTCTATACCCCCTGTACATTGTTCCAAACTTATAATTTTATTTGAAAGAGAGTTTAAGTTAAACTCAGATGTGTCAAATCTACCTTGTGGAGTTTTGCTGTAGAGAAAATCATCTCCCCTGCGAAAGAGAAGATGTTAAAGAACTGGAGTTGGAGTTTGCTGCTGGTTCAGAGACAGACAGCAGTTGTCACTCATCCATGTGATCATTTCCTTTCATGAGTGTTTCTACTCATAATTCCTATGAAGATGTCCTGTTCATCAGAAATACTGCACAGTCTAGCTATTAGTAGCAGAAAAAAGGGCAAGTTTAGCATCCATGCCATAACAGTTGCCCCATTAAGTCCTGTAGATCACTTGCTGAATAAGCTGTAACCTAATGCAAACATGGAAATTCTGGTCCTGTAAGGGTGTATTTATCCTATTTATCAAATGTAAATTCAGGCCAATTAGATCAGATCAGGTTTGGATGATAATCAAATGTGTCTGCACTAGGTGTAAGCCAACTCATGATGAAGTTCAGATTTAAGGAAATTTTTAGGGTGTTTACATATGGATAGAAGGTACCTGAGATGACACAGCCATAGCCTGGACTCAGGCACAGACCTAGCTACGCTACAAGGTCAACTGTCTGGACTGATTTTGAGTAGTCCCGCTGCCAGAATCCATTCGCAGAATCACAGAATCGTTAAGGTTGGAAAAGACCCTTAAGATCCTTCAGTCCAACCGTTAACCTATCACTGCCAAGTCCACCACTAAACCATGTCCTCAAGCACCACGTCTACCCTTCTCTTAAATACCTCCAGGGATGGAGACTCAACCACTTCCCTGGGCAGCCTGTTCCAATGCCTGACTACCCTTTCAGTGAAGAAGGTTTTCTAATATCCAATCTAAACTTCCCCTGGCACAACTTGAGGCCATTTCCTCTTGTCCTATTGCTTGTTACTTGGGAGAAGAGACCGACCCCCACCTCACTACAACCTTCTTTCAGGTAGTTGTAGAGAGCAATAAGGTCTCCCCTCAGCCTCCTCTTCTCCAGGCTAAACAACCCCAGTTCCCACAGTTGCTCCTCATAAGACTTGTTCTCTAGACCCTTCACCAACTTCATTGCCCTCCTCTGGACATGCTACAGCACCTCGATGTCCTTCTTGTAGTGAGGGGCCCAAAACTGAACACGGTACTCGAGGTGCGGCCTCACCATTGCCGAAGACGGGGCATTGTCATCTCCCTGGTCCTGCTGGCCACACTATTCTTGATATAGGCCAGGATGCCATTGGGCCTCTTGGCCACCTGAGCACACTGCTGGCTCATGTTCAAGTGGCTGTCAACCAACACCCCCAGGTCCTTTTCCGCCAGACAGCTCTCCAGCCACTCCTCCCCAAGCCTATAATGTTGCATGAGGTTGTTGTGACCCAAGTGCAGGACCTGGCACTTGGCCTTTTTGAATCTCATACAGTTGGCCCCAGCCCATCGATCCAGCCTGTCCAGGTCCCTCTGTAGGGCCTTCCTACCCTCCAGCAGATCAACACTTCCACCCAACTTGGTGTCATCTGCAAACTTGCTGAGGGTGCACTAAATCCCCTCCTCCAGATCATCAATGAAGATATTGAACAGGACCAGCCCCAGTACTGAGCCCTAGGGAACACCACTCATGACCGGCCACCAACTGGATTTCACTCCATTTACCACCACTCTCTGGGCTCAGCCATCCAGCCAGTTTTTAACCCAGCACAGAGTGCATTTATCCAAGCCGTGAGCAGTCAGTTTCTCCAGCAGAATGCTGTGGGAGACAGTGTCAAAGGCCTTACTAAAGTCCAAGTAGACAACATCCACAGCCTTCCCCTCATCCACTAAGCAGGTCACCTTGTCATAGAAGGAGATCAGGTTGGTCACGCAGGATCTTCCCTTTCAAAAACCCATGCTGGCTGAGCCTGATCCCCTGGTTGTCGGGCACATGCCGCGTAATGACACTCAAGATGATCTGCTCCATGACCTTTCCCAGCACCCACGTCAGGCTGAGAGGCCTGTAGTTCCCCGGATCCCTCTTCCAACCCTTCTTGTAGACGGGCATCACATTTGCTAACTTCCAGTCATCTGGGACCTCCTTGGTTGACCAGGACTGCTGGTAAATGATGGAGAGTGGCTTGGCAAGCTCCTCTGCCAGCTCCCTCAGTATCCTCAGGTGGATCCCGTCTGGCCCCATGGACTTGTGAGCATTCAGGTGGAGAAGCAGGTCGGTGACTGCCACCTCTTTGACAACTGGGGCTTCATTCTGCATCCTATCTCCATCTCCCAGCTCAGGGGCCTGAAAACCCTGAGGATGACCAGTCTGACTATTAAAGACTGAGGCAAAGAAGGCATTAAGTACCTCAGCCTTCTCCTCATCCTTTGTGGCAATGTTTCCCTCTGCATCCAACAAAGGAGGGAGATTCTCCCTGGCCCTCCTTTTCTCGCTGATATATTTGTAAAAACATTTTTTGTTATCTTTAATGGTGGTGGCCAGTTTAAGTTCTAGCTGGGTCTTTGCCTTTCTAATCTTCTCCCTGCATAACCTCACAACATCCTTGTAGTCCTCCTGAGTCCCCTGCCCCTTCTTCTAAAGGTGGTAAGCTCTCCTTTTTTTCTTGAGTTCCAGCCAAAGCTCTCTGTTCATCCAGGCCGGTCTTCTCCCCTGCCTGCTCGACTTATGGCACATGGGAAAGGCCTGCTCCTGTGCTTTTGAGACTTCCTTTTTGAATAACATCCAGCCTTCCTGGACTCCTTTGCCATCCATCCCATCCCACCTGGAAATTTTGTTGCACATCCATGGTATCCTTCTTGGAAAGACATTGATGCAACCAGAGGATGTGGGATATATAAACACTTAAAGTATTCTGAAAGTGGCAGATGAAGATTTGATGATCTCAAGCTGACAATATGGATGCCAAAGTAGCTTGCACTAAAGTCATACAAGCCTAAAGATACTGATAGATTCTGATCACTCCACAGTAAACGTAAGTTTACTCACAGTAAATATTTTAAGATTAACATGAAATGTTTACATATTTACTGCAATTTTCTTTGATTTTGTGGCGGATGGATTGAATGTTGAGAGATGAATAAAAGTAGTAATGATATATTTGCAACAACAGTTTTGAATTGCCAAAATACATTTTAAGGTTTTAGGTATAATTTAAAAAATATATTGATCTTTTGCAGAAATTTTCATTTGAATGTGAAAGTTGTTCTCAATATGACAAAAAGTCCTTGGCAATCCCATTAAAACTAACAGTAAGAGGTTTATACATGCCATCTCCATTTCAGTCTTATGTTGGCAACAAAATTAATTTGCCATTCAAGTGGCAAAACAGTAAGAAATGGTTATGAGAAAACAGTCTCCATAAGAGACACCAAAACAATAATAATGTTTTCTGTATAAGACAAATGTTTCTTCGCATTGGACTTCATGGCAGGAAATTCTCAATCTGTATAGTCATGAATTAGAACTGGTTGGGAGAAGTAACAAAATGATTTCATCTACTCCCTAGAAACTACAAAAATAAGCTCATACATACATAGATGAATGGCAGCAGAGTCTTTGTTTTCCTGGACCCTTGTGGACCTCGAAGACTGTGATCCCTTGTTGCTTTGTTGAGATGGTGCTGAGTAGGTGGAGTCCCTGCTCCTCCTAAGGGTCTTCTGCGTATTAGGAGGTTTGAGACTCATGAAATCAGTCCTTAGTTGCTTCAATGAATTGTGGCAGTTGGAAAAGCACATTTTTCCCCCTTTTCTTTTAAGAATCTCATGGTGTTAGTTCCTTAGTACACAACAGGAATAACAGCCAGCCGTTTCTCAGCACTACTGGGTATTTCATATTGTATAAGGCTCTCAGAAAAATGTATTTGGTTAAAAAAAAAAAAAAAGTTTAGTCTTTGTTCCTATTTCATTTTTTATATCTCTTCTCAAATACATTTGCCTCTATTGTCCTGTTCTCTATTCAGATTTAGCCAGGATGAATATCAATCACAACCTTCATTTGTTTCTTACTATTTTACCACAGTGTCTATGTTCTACTTCACTGGTATCCTACTGTAAACCACAGGCCTGCATATTTTATTTGTTCATGTCAATGGACTGAAGTAAGAAAATATCACAGGAGAGTATGAAGTAACAAATTCATTCCCATATTTGAGGATTTCCAAAAATATCTACTTGTCTAAGTCACAGGTAATTCAAAGTCCAAATCCCACTGCCCTTCACTGTGATTCTAAGTATTTCTAAGTACAAAAGGGTCAGATTTACAAAAATATTTAGGGGTCTTAAGTTTCATGTAGATGCTTGCTAGGATTTTCTGAAAGTGTCTTGCTAGTCCACTCTCATTGGAATTAATGTCATTGCAATCAATAAAAGTTAAGTTCACTGACATTTCTCAGGGGGGAAATATAGACAGGTATCTGCATATTTAAGCATCTCACCTTTCTCAGACACATTTGAAAACCTTGCTAAGAAGCCAGGTCATTTACATGCTTTTGAAAATGTTAACTTCTTTGAAAATGTTAACTTATTTCACTAGTTCAGGTCCATTTCAGGCTATCAGTGTCCGACTGGTGTTCTGACTGTATAGTGGCCTTAGTGAAGTGTTACCATGGTCTCAAAGCACATCAGCAAAAGCATTATTTACTTTTTTAATCATTCTGAAAGTTCATGATAAGAGATTCCAGAACACTTTGTGAGTTGAGGGTCTCCCATGGCTGTTAATATCACTTATTCCTCAGAGAAAGAGCTCTGTTCAAAAATTGCTGAGGCTTAAATTTAAATCACCATATCATCTTTGCCCTTCCGGTCTTCCCTTCTTTGCCCAGTACGATCTACTTTCTACCCATTCCTATTTCCTCAAGACTGCTTTCTTCTTGCATGCTCTGGTAACAATGATAAAATATTCTGTCATTGCCTTTCAGTCCAGGTGCCTTATGTAAACATTGAGTCAAGGAAGTGGGGCTGCACCATGAAGTCCTCTTAAACTCACCCTTTTTAATCATCCTTAGTGTGGGGTAGGAAGGATGAATTTAAGAAGCAGCGCCCTGTTACTGTCCCAGCTCCTACATTACTTACCAAAAAAATTGTAAAATCATAATTAGATTCTGATTTCTCTTTAAATATCTGTGACAACTCTACTATGCACCACCAAAGTCATCTTGCTCCATCTGTTCTACCCCTTTCTTGCATTTCTTCTGCAGTTTTCTATGCTTCTTTTGTCCTTTGGTGTCAATGTGTCTGACTCAGCGGAGCTATGGAAGCTCTTAGAAAGAACTCACATAATTATTTGTACCCTGAATTTTAGTTTGACTTAATAATGCAAAGTATAGGCCTTGATGGTCCTCTCTTTTTACTGAGGTGACAGAGAAAGGAAGTTCAGAAATATTTTTTTCCTCACTGCTTTCATCTGTGAGTAATGTCATATACTTAATACACTGCATTATGTTTATGCCCCCTTGGTAACTGTATCAACACTGGGCATGAGCAGTCTCTGTGATCCTCAAGGGACTAGGTGATAAAGCTAGCAAAAAATTACAGTCTGGTAATAGCAACAGTATAGGAGCTGATAGTATGCCCCATCTATCTGGGGCAGCAAATAATTTCTAAAATTTACATGTAAAGTATAATTAACCAACAGCATAAAAAATTAGGAAGTTCTCTAAAGAGAAATACTCTGCAAGGCAAAAGGCCTTGGAATGAATAAAGATTTATTGGCGTAGAAAACAACACAGAATCTTTACTAGAGAAGAGAGTGCAAAATTCTGGGCAGGAAAATATCTTTTTTATCATTGTAAACTGAGACGTAATCTCTAAATCATCTCTACTCTTTTGATCACAGTAATTAAAACTTTGACCCAAAATTCTCATCTCATATACATTGAAGTGTGTGTATTTTTTTACTTATATCAGCTGACTCTATGATACACATAAGAGTAACTGAAGTGAAAATCTCCACACAGTGTTCCAATGTTCTTTCCCCATTATGTTAATCTAGTTTTATTGCTGAATCTGCTAGTTGGTTGCTGTTATTTTTACTGAGGTCGTATGTCCTGTTTACTGCTCATGAAATCAAATGGCTCTGTCAATTCTGACAAAAAAGGAATATCACCTACTATCATTTCTTCATGCTGAACTGCTTAGGAAAACATCATTTTAAAATGGCAGAGTCTTGCAGGTGTTAATTTATTTTTTCTGGCATATACCCTGCTCAGATTTTTCTAACCTGTTTTTCTTACCAACAATAAATGACCTTTAAAAAAAAGGAAACATTGTCCCTTCCACAATCCTTTTTCTATTAATTGCTATTCTTTCCTGACCAGTTGGCGAAATGTTCGCTAATCAGAATTTGAGCTCCTTTGTATATCATCATTATTCATTTGTAGGAATATATCATCATACTTAAAGTATACACTGTGTGGGGCTTAATTTTATGACAATGATTGGATAGAGTAGAACTGAACATTTCATCATTAACATTCACCACCAGTGCTCTGGGAAGATATGCAGCAAAGAAAACAGAAACATGAAGACGGTAGACAAAAAGAGAGCTGTGAAGGGGGGGAAAGATTGTTTGATTTCTTTGGTTATCCTATATCAGATTCCATTTTCAGTGCATCCTAAGTAAAGCAAGCAGCCTTAGTTTAGACTAGAAAAGACTATGTCATGTAACCACCTATAATTATGTCTGAAAAGGTTTGATCATTTTTCAGCGAAATAATGATCTTTCATATATGTGTACCTATGTTCCAAGGACCAGGATGAGAAAAGAAAATATTCTAAAGACAAACCACAGTACGAACAACTGAGACTAGCTCCTCAGCTCATTTAAGATAGCAAAATTCCATTGTCTGCTGCCCTATACCCATTGAGAGGAGAAATAGTAAATATGAATGAGGGATTATCTGTAGTACCAAGATAGCTTGAAAGATAGGATAAAAAGAAAAACAAAATCAGAAAAGGAAGATTCATTTGGGGAAAAGGCCAGAAATCTAGGGTAATACAAACTCATGTTGTTTCTTGATTTTTAATAGCTCTTTCTACAGCAGTCAATAATGTATCTCCACACTGTTAGAGAATAATAGAATATAACATTAAAATAGCTGGCACTTTATGTGTATAAAAGGAAAACACATCCTATGGTGACGAATTCCAACATGGTTAGCTAGATGAAAGTTGTCCATTAATTATTTAAATCATAGCAATATGTGTCCTGTACAGAGCTGTCACGTTGGCTGTTGTGAACTGAACACGCAACTTGGGGTTGAGTGTGAGCTAGTGGAGATGGAGGCTTCCACGAACCCTTGCATCCAGGCTGAATGCAAAGTTCTTGTACAGTTAATCAAAATGCTTGGCCTTCTGTCTCCAATTGGCTTCAGACCTTAGCTTTCAGGAAGCAGCAAGGGCAAGTTGATCCTCCAGGAAAGGGAGCTGGGATCAGGGGGGATAGCAAGGCAGGTAGGAACAGTGACCTGACCATAAGAAGTGTCAAGTCCAGGTCAGGATCAGGGCCAGAGACAGTGGCCAGGGTCAGAAACAGCTTGGTGATTGTCCAGCACCAGGTCCAGATTGAGGAGGCACAAGCCCAAGTGCAGATGTAGCTGCAACACAGCTGCGATGTAGCCAAGGTGGGGGCTGGTGGTATGGCCACAGCTTAAAAGTAGCTCCCATGGTTAAGGTAGTGCAGGACCTTGTTTTTAGCTTCTTCGCAACAGCTCTTACTGGCAATGAAGCTGACCTTGGACTTGACCAGCTAAATTCCTTGACTCAGCCAACTAATCTTCTAGAAGGGAGATTTGCTCCAGGCCTTGACAATGTCCGTGAAGCAGTACTCATGAGCACCCACAGCTAAGAAGTGCAGTTCTTTAGGAAATTTCTTTATCTTCTCAGAGATGTTATGAATTACAGTTGTCACTGCAATGGGATTTGTGTATCCTACCTTGTCGAGACCAGTCCACAAATGAGCTCTGAGGGAAGACAGAATAACTAGAAACAAAGCTGATATTACAGTGGAGCAATCAGAACTACCACATGGCCACAGGACGTGGCGTCACCATATTAAACTGCTCTAGATAGAAGTTTATTTGCAAGTGGAAATCAGCAGTTCTAGATGTTAAATTTTACAGCTGTAGAGGATAGGTCCATCACACATGGTCATCTAGTCTGGGTGAAAAATTCAACAAAATTTCAATGGCGTATCATGTTAAGATCTAGGTATGCACCAGCCCCCTTAGTGCTGTGTTTCATACTAAACATGAACATTCCTACATGGGCATGTTACAACATAACCTAATATGTAAACCCTGGGAATCCAGCTTTCCAGCTTGAGATAGGACATATATAAATCACCCCAGAGTTGCATCCTGACTCCGGAAGAAATTGCTCCCATCCTCAGCTTCAGTCATTGTTTGTCCTACAGAGCCCAGCTCTGCCACATTTCACTTGTAATATTCACATTATAATGAATAAAAAATTAAATTATTTTACAAGTTTAGCACAGCTTGTTTTGTATAAGAAACTAGAGACTTTCTTTGGATTCACAAGAGTTATTCTTGGTCATGACCATTACTAGTATGAGATACTGCGGTTCATTCACCTTGAATCTTCAACTTTTGCCTGTTGCAAGTGTATCTTTGGAGAATTTGTCAACTTACCGGGCCCCTGATACTCTAATATATGAAGAATAAAACAGTCCAGTTTAGTCCCAGTACACAGAAATAACCTACTAGCTGGCATCAGCATAGTTTTTCACAGTGGCTAGTAGACGGTAAAGATTCATATACTTTAAAATCTTTCCAAACTAGTAAATTCTATGCCTTGTCAAATATTAACAAGTAAAAAAAAAGAAAACCAAACCAACAAAAAACAAACCCCAAAACCAACAAAAAAAAAAAAAAAAACCTTTGGAAAAGGACTTTTATTTTTATAGATTTTTATACATGTTGGAATGACTGTGAAAAAACACATGAAAGATCAGCTAACAAAGTTTCTTCTGCCCATGAAACAAGAATGGGTCTTAATAATAAGATTCATAGGCTTGGTCATTTGGTCAAATGTCCAGGAGAAAAGTGAAAGGGCAGAACACTGCCAAGATAAAAGACTACCTGAGGTCAGAAAATACTGGGGGTTGGCATTCGGTTGTTTTTTTTCTTTTCTTCTCTCTCTTTCTCTATTTCAGCTACATTACAAAACCATGCAATGCTCCAGAGACAGATCTGTGTGAGTGGGTTGAGGTATCCATTCTTTTTGTTTGTTTGCTTGGTTTTTGCCTCTGAGCAGGAACTTGCTGTAGCTGCTACGATGTGTGTGTGTTTGCATTTTGAACCAGTACTTGCCTGTAAAAAATACACTCAACAAGGTGAAACCTGCTGAGTAAGACAAGGATATGGAAAGAGACAATCGTGAAATCTGAGGTGATTCACTCATTATGGCATGTCAAGATCATTTCAGTATTTTGTTTTCTTGCTTACATCAAAACTCTGTATTCAAACACTGAACCTCTGACTCAGACTGAGGATCAGAAACTATACATGTAGTCCTTATTGACTTTAGGGTCAAGGAGGGGGGAGAAAAGTTACTCTAATTCAAATCAGATTGAGAAAACTAAAACAAAGAACTGTTTTTCAGAGCTTTTTAAGAAAATATATTGCATAACAGCACACAATAATGAAAACTGAAAAAGAGAGAAAGGATTAGATGGCTAAACTTCCTTTTGCATACTATTTGTTTTTGTCTCTTTTCCTCACTTAATAAACAAACAAGATTTATTTTCTGTTATTTCTGCATGGGGGTTTGTGTCTGTCTCTTCACCTATTAACTTACCAGCTAACATTCAGCCAAATGGAACAGAGGGATTTAAGTCTCAGGGGTGGCTGTTAAGTTCCTACAGTTTATATGAAAATAGTCAGCTGGAAAGAGGAGTCTAAGGCAAAGGTCCTGAGATAAGTGCAGTACTTATCAGATGCGAAAGACTTCAGATAGAAGAAAGTCACCAACAAGGCCCTAGTTGTTGGTATAGCTTCAGGTGGAGGCCATGTGTTAGTAGATACCAGCAAACTCAGGAGAAACAGACAAACTGGTCCCCAACTTACACAGCTCACTGCCCCATGTGCTAGGATCTGGTCGTTGTGCCAGCCTTCTGGGTGCCTTGCCACATCTCTGGGCACAACAATATTGCAAAAATCTCAGCGCTAATGAAGGCTTAAACCAGGAAATAGAAACCTTTGGTTCAAAATCCAGTGCCCTATTGGCCATCTCTGCTATAGATGGAGTCTTATTGTGCAATACCTGGACATCCCAACTAAGGGCATAACAGCAAGGGGTTAAAAACCACATTATGGCAACTTATGACACTCCTCCTTTTAATAAAACCTTTACTTTGAAGGGTAACATTTCCATGGGCATTAGAAGTTCTTTTTTGTTTGGATTTTCATAATTGAATTACTGCCATATTGTCAGCTTTTCCAATTTTAATACAGCTCTTATAATTTTTGTTGCAACAACTATTAAACACAAGCAATTGCACAACAAAATAAACTCAGTTGTAATTTAAAATAATAAAGTAAGTGTTTAAGTGTTGCAACCTGGAGAAAAGTTTGAAAATGGTACTTGAATTGAAAAAAATTTTAAAGTATATGTGGATACACAGACAGAACCTAAAATAATTAAAATCACATGAAATTATTATATAGATACACAGTTATACCAATTAAAATATAGAGATATCCATTAAAATCACATTACATTAACGCAGTATCATTATGTTCTGGGGGCTGCCTGATGATTTAGTATTGACAATATTTTTATCAATACAAACAACATTTCCTTTGCTAATATGCTGTTCCAAAACTGCAGCTGGTTTAGATTGACCTCCCTTTATTGATTTACATCTAACAAGGATACAGCCCAGTATTTTAAAATGTTTGCTTCTAACTTAAGGCACTTTTAGCAATATAAATTGATTACTCATAACTATACAACCAATTGACTCATTCTGTAGTTTATATTAATCCACTATTTGTAGCCTGCCAATGCAGTTCATAAAGATCCTTCTCATAGTCCATTAATATTGACTCTCAGATTTAATGAGTTCATTACAATAACCATTACTGTATTATTAAAATGCAGAAGGAAATGTAAGCCTGTTTCATGCAAATAAAGAATGATATAATTAATCAAATGATACTTTTAGTATTAACATTATCATCATTATCCAGCATTTAATACCCCTATTTTATGTTTCAGGATAGCTTTGTGCTAGGTACTGTACAAACCCAATGAGTATATAAGAAAGGTATAAGCAAGCAACAGGACATGAGTTAGACAGAAGAATTTAAGAATACACTGAGACATTACAGATTAGTGAGGGAGACATTTGTGTCAGCTCAACAAAACCTAACCAATATATTTGGTTTTATTTTTTTCTTTTCTTTTAAGGCTTATTAAGTAAGTAAGATCATTTTAACTTTATCGCCTGCTAATAACTGGAAAAAAAAGGATAGCTGAAGCTCTAATCCAAATTCCCAGGATCAGTATTATATTTATCATTTAGTTACATACACTTTTGTAATCTTTCTTTTTAGTTCTGCATGCTCAGCTCTCCAACAGCCCTGTACAGCAGTCCATCCTTCTACCGTAACCCAGCGTAGATCCTGTGCTGAGAGAGACATGAGGAAGGAGAGGTTTTTGATGAGTACAGAAAATAGATTTCCTTCCAGCGTACTCTTGTTATTTCTCCTACTGTGGTTGTTTTAAAAGAAAAGTGTACACTTTTCTCAGTTCCTTGAAAGAAAAAATGGAAATGTTCAAATAGAGATTTTGGTTCGGTATGTTCAGGTATTCAGTCAGTGGTTTTGGGCTCTGGCACCAAAACACATACTGACATTTAAGAGTCATACAGCATCAAAACTATGGAGGGGAGGGATTTTGGACCTCTGCCCTTTCAGCTTTCCACCTCGGCTAGTTCTGCATGGTTGGCTTGGGTCTTTTTCTCTCCCAGTACTTGGACATCACATCCAGGTTTCTGGAGTCCACTGCAGCTACATCTATACTCCAGCATTAAACATACCTGAGAGACCCTCTCTGACCCCACAGCCAGCTGACAAGGGACAGCCTGTGGCCATACTATTTTCTCCAAATCATAATGACTATGCTGTGAATAGGGATTGGTCCCACCTCCACGTTAAGTCATCAACTATTCATAGAAATATTTTAGGAGGATGATATTTGGTGCAGACAATGACTGTGTCAAGGACAGTTGTAACAATTTAGCGATATAGATGCTGAGCTTCCAATACAGGAAAATTCCCAGGCAGTGTTGACTTCACCACTACATATGCACTCTGTAAGGATCAGACACCTAAACCACAGCTTTCAAGTCCCTTACCTTTAAATACTTACATCTGTGGTTGGATCAAGCCCTCAAGTTGCTGTAATTACCAAATGTTCCTTATTCTTCACGTCGGTTAAAAATATGCTACTGCTGCATTTCATTTGGGGCAGTCAAACCATTCTTAATTAATAACCTAATATATAAGCTATTTACACGGCTTATTAAGGAAGGGCCTGATCCTGCAGATACAATTGTAATAGGGTATCTTGTAGAAAAGTACCTTTGCTGCCAGCTAAATTGAGTACCACTTGATGGAATTGCATCTCCCTGTGCCAAGAAAGGATTTAGTTAATAGTCTGTGAAAAAACCCCTCTGTCCTCTGAGCCAAAGGAAAACATCTCTCAGGTTCACCAGGAGCTGTGCTAAGCCCTTCTTCCCTGGGAATCATTAATTGCTTACCTCCAGGAACGGTGCTCTAGAGAGGCACTTGTAAATGCACAAGAAAATTTTTTACTGTGAGAACCCAAAACATGAAGTCTGTGCCATCGCTTAGTTTTTCTTCCTGTATGGGTAAAACTAAGTGGCTAAGATCAGTTTGAGGCTGAAAGCTGATTAACTCTGTGGCTTGGAAATAATGACTACAGGAACCATTTTCACAACACTTAGGGCAGGAATCTGTCACAGAGCCCTCTGCAATAGATGAATGGAAATGAAATTAATTGTCATATTTCTGCTGATGTCATAGGACAATAATGATTTGTCTGAAGATCTGCCTCATGGAGTGTCAAAGATATTGAAAGCTTTCTGCAGCATTTACGTGTTTGCTCAGTTGCTCAATAGTTTGTCATAGACTGTTTCAAAGGCACGTATACACAACAACAGTAATATATGTTTGTATTCTAATAGTGCAGGTGGATGTCACCGTCCCAGCTATGCCGGGCAATGTAAAACTATGGAAAATGAACCAGCACTAAAGACTTTTGCAATCATCTATTTTCTTTTCTCTGCTTCAGATGAAACGTGCTGCAGTAAGATCTATGCAGTTTTCCACTGATAGCTACATAGTGAACTCCTGTACCTCTGCATGGAGCAGAAACTGCAGCTGCTGTCAATTCACCTTCAGTGTCAGTCTGTTTTCTTCCACGTGTTTCTTGCCTTTTTAGGCAGATTCTTGTAGAAGCAATATCCACACCATGAAATTTGGAACTGCTTTGTGGCTTCTGAACCTGAGCATAATCTGTAGCCACTCCCCAAAATCATACATGGAAAGTAAGATCTAAAAATATAACAGCTTATCTCCCCACTCCATGATTTCTTTAATAAAGTGATCTTAGTTCACAGCCCCTGTGGGAGCCCCAGTTTTGCTTTTACCACACACTGGTATAGATGGCCTTTGGGTGCATTTCAGCACACTTAAATGAAATCACAAGGAAGTCATAGACACTTGGCCAAATAGCTTCTGCTTTTACAGCATTGCATTAAGCCAGAAAGGAGGGCTTGGTGGAACAATAATATGCCTAGTTGGTTCAAAGGCCAACACATAACTCAATGTGTTTTACATTATTTGAGATAAAACTGATTTTCTCTTAGAACAGGCCTTTGTCATTCTCACCCCAAAATAATTGGGGACATGCCCAATTTTTTCTACCTTGCCATGCAGCTGATCTAAATACCCTTTGGGATATGGGCCTAAGAATGATTGTTGCTATGTTTACTACATACCTCCCATATCATTCTTTGTACCACTACCGAATTTAGACTCTGCTCTTCCCTATTTAAAAAAAAAAAAAAAAAAGTTATTAAATGCCCTATATTAAAGAATCTGTTTCAGATAAGCTGGTTAATTTATTCTGAACACTGATGACAGAAAACTCAAACTCTCTGCAACGGCCAGCAAAGATACAGTAGAAAAATAATGTTTCTGAAGTTATTCAAGATTAAAGTTATTGGTAAGGACAGAAGCTACTAATATCAGTCAAATGTCTTCCATACCTTTGTGGGATACATTATTATTGTTATTTTTAAGTTATCAAGCACAATTTGGAAGAAAATGAGGACCAACAGTCTCATTAATTTATTTATTCTGTAGAGCCTGTTGGTATCAACAGGGTTGAAATGTGTTTGAGTACTTCATATGCACTTTGAGTTTGAGACCTCTTTCTAGCAGAAAAAAAACAAAAACCATAAAATAAAATAGATATGCCTAGCCTTAATGCAGTCAGCCAATCATAACCACCTGCTCTGGTCATTGCTAAACATGATGGCATATTATTCGAACAGTGGAGTTTCTGACCCAGGATGGCATATGCCTCTTCATTCCCTAAATATCAACCAGAGGGGAAAAAAAGAAAATCTAAATTTTTGAACTCTTCAAGACTAGCCATGACAAGATAATTCAGTTTGGGTGACAACAGTTTCACTATGCCTTGTGGTAATGCCTGGTTACCATAAACTAAACTAGTAATGTAATTTGAAATGTGTTAGCTGATCTGCGTTTGTGGATTTTATCTGTGTCTTCACAAAACGGTTGTCAAACTTGTGAGTAATAGAACGTAAGACTGGATATTGCTGAAAGTTATTTAGCAATACATGATGGATCTGACACAAGACTAGGGAAATTTTTCACAGAATATATAAAATCCTCTGACCCATATCATCATTCTCCCAGGGATAGCTACAAGTTCCTCAAAGGGAAAATGAAATCAACTTGGGGATAGACATATTGGAGTCAAGTAGCAAAAGTAAAACATACTGGTAATCTTGGCATTATTTACTGTCCGGTATTTGAGTAAAGATTGGAACTTTTACTCAGTCTCAATATGTTCTAAACTGCTATTTAGAATTCTCTGCCTCTAAATTAGTGTAAGGTACCATATTACTGGGATTCAAGAAGAAAAAAATAGCACTTTTAAAGTATTGCTGCTGTCAATCTTCATATTGTACCAAAGGCAGAAATGCTGACAAGGTGAATTACTTTGTATACTTCCTTTTCCCTTTTAGTTATTTTTGTTGATCCATATCTGAAAAGATAACAATGATGTTTGCACAGTATAATACTTTCACAGTAAGGTGGAGGAAAAAAAGCAACAATAATTCTGTATTATAATAAAATTATTGTAGGTTGTGATTAGATGGCTCCTTTCATCCAGGAAGCTCAAAATACACTACAAACATTCACTGATCTGGAACTGATGCATAACCTATTAAAGTCTATAAGAATAGTTCAAACAATTCAGTGAGCTTTAAGTCAGGATCTTAACAGAGAAATCTGTATTAGGATAGTTTATTTCACAGTCAAAACAATTTTAAACCAAATTATTTTGGTTTAATGCACTTAGATAGGTGTACATAAGCATGTCTATTGCTTGCCTAAATAGTTTGTCTTGTTTCTGTAAGAGACAAAATTGTGTTAAACTGCGGTAATAAAATGTTAGACTACTACCTAAACTTGTTTAAATGTATTTGCAGAGGAGGGTCTTCCTGACTTGACTAAGTTGTTTTTAAGATTGTATTTTCTTCTATGCATTAGTCACATGGCAAACAGTATTTTCAATGGCATAATAAATACTTTGCTAAAACTATTAAGACAAGTGTATTCCAGTCTATATAATAATGTTGGATCGGCATATTCACTGTTATTATTTCCCATTTAAGTCGTTTTTACTGACAGTATGTTCTTTTCAATCTAAGAGCCTTTCTTATGGCATTCACTCTTTAAGTCATTATTAAATAAGTGAGATAAGCTGCATTCACCAGATAAAGAAAGATAATAAATTAGTAATATATTTTCTAATTAAAGATTGGGATTCATGAGAAATGGTCAGACTAGCTTTTTTAATAATGTTGCCCAAAGGATCCATTTCCAGGTTTGATACTCTTAGTTTTGAGAAAACTCAAAGCCTTTTTATTTTTCTCCTAAAAACAAGCTGTTGCAGCGACATCTGCCATCCTTTTGTGCTTTCCCACATTTTCACCAATCTGAAACACCTGAAAATAGAATGGAATTCTTTATTTACAGATAAGAAAATACTCACTGCTTGTGATCAATAGTGTTATATCTAGAGATTCAAGCAGCTCAGTTAGAACCATAACAGGCAGAGTTTATTACTAGTAAATCAATATGATGTCTCTTAGCCATGCATCTCTTTCAAGAATCTGTATAGTATAATGATTATCATTATAAAATAAAGTCCAGTCTCTCTTTTGCTATCTTCTGGTTTTGATCTTGTAAAACTGGGAATTGATTTTCCAAAAAATCAATATTGTGTTTCCACCATGTGGCAGATACACCACTTAGCAACAGCTCCAGGTGCCAGCCCTTGAGTGGGATTGGGAATGAATACATACTGAGGGAGAAATTGCTCAGAAATTTCAAGATCAACATCTCCAGGCTAAAGAGCTATTTATTTTTTATGCCATGGGTGCAACACAGCAGCCTTCCCTAAGCAAACTTGATGTGCATTTCCCATTGATTTTTCTGTTTTCCTCAGCAGATTTAACCATCAGCAAGAAATCTCTCTCATTCATATGCTGGATTTCCACAGATGTGAATAAATCCTGCTCATCTCATGAGAGAAAGTCAAGGAAAGCAGAAAGCCAGCTGCTGCCCTAAAGAAAAGTTGAAGGTTCATCTACTTTGATAATGACAGTCATACAAAATATCAGACATTTATGCTTTCAGCAATCCTTGTCACAACTTTATTCATTTAGACAGACTTGATACAAGAAGAGATGTAAAGAATCACTTACTTTTGTACAGGTATTAAAGGGCTATAAGCCTTCATTAGACAGATGAAGACTGATAGCAAATCTGATTGTCTTTAGGCTATGCTGTGCCTCTGAGATCTCATCAGTACCTAAATCTGTCATAAAGCATGTTTAACAAAAAGAAAAAGTATTGTCTGTTTGGACAACTTGCTTCATTAAGATACTGTTACTGACTTCTAATAGTGATAGGAGATTTTATCATTGTTATCTTAATTTTTCTTCTTATGAGCCAAGATACCAGCTCTTTCATGACACCACCTTTATGAAGCTAATTTTAAACAAACCACGCACCAACTGTTTATGTCTCCTAGAGAGAGCCCTTCCAACTGTTCATGTCTTCAGGCAAGCCCCAACAGGGAAGCATAATTGTATTCCCAGTAGTTCTTTTCAGAGCATGATTGGTGAAGTTTATTCTCAGGGTCTAACAAAAAGATCAAGAATATTCCCATTATCTGAATTACACAGGGATTTTTCAACACATCTGGAAATTTTATTTCTTTCTTCCTTTCTTTCCCTCTTTGTTTTTTTGGGGATTTTTTTGGGGGGGTATATGTAATATGTAATATTTTTTCAAGAAAAGCTTCGCATTTCTGATGAAATGGCAATAACTATAAAATAATAAAAGTAATTTTTATAGGATTTGAGTATCAAGGCATTATTGTCATATAGAGAATGAAATCAAAACAGCACAGTGTCTTCCCAGCTTTGCCACTAACAGTTTGCCTGTGGTAACAGATTTTCCTGTGGTACCCAGCTGCCTTCCAAATAGCCAACATACATTGCTTCTGCTACATACTTATTTAGCAGATGTGAAAGGCTGTCCTGTCACACTGAAACATTTGAATTTTTTCAACATCAGTCTTCAAGCAGCATTACCTTGTATATTGCTTTATGATTCTTCGTGTTTGGGTTGCTATGGAAAGATTGAACTATCCTAATAAATCGGTCTCTATGGGCAGTAAATTCAAACATGATCTAGTTTCTGAGGATGCAAAAGCTTCACTGGCAAAGATCTCATTCTCCATGCTTTTGGCCATTATGTCATGCCCCATTACCATCTTCACTGCACAGCTTTATGGTTAGCAGTAAGCTTAATTCAGGATTGCAGTAGTTTGCTAAGATTTTATCAGGACACAATTGTTTAGACGCAGACTTGTATTTACTGTACTCCATGTCTTAAAATATCTGTCTTTTGGTAGGTTATTTTCTTCTTCTAGTGTCCAATGAATTTAAGAATTTTGAAACAGTATTACAAAACATGTTTTTCAATATCTTCTTTTACAGAAGTTATTATTTCAAATGTTCTTTGATAATGTAATGAATCATACATTAAGGTGAATTGACATGTATTCAGATATTTATCATACCTATTGCTCAATAAGAGTGCTTTTGCCTAGCTTCTGAAGCATGTATTTTAAATTAATGTTCCCAATTTAACAAATCACAGAATAAATCTAAGCCTCACAACTTCATCATTGCCATAAACAGCACACAAATTATTCCAGGTACACACACATTATTTGTTTCTCAAACAGGAAAAAAGGCAGAAAAATCTTGTAATACCTGGCATCAGGAAATCAGTGTGTGGCAATCAAAACACAAGAGGTATTAACTGTTTTTCACCACCCAAACATTTTTCATCAGAATTTTAAACCAGAGTCCCTCAGCATGGGGCTAGCTATATTCTCACTTGAGAAGATCAATGCATAAGGTTGCTGGGAAGACCATGGAGATGTCTGCTTTATTAATCAGAGTTTGAGTAGCAAAATTCCTTGCACATAAAATTACCTCATTCTAAGTCATTATGAAATGTTTATATTTCACAGCACTGTCTATATTTGCAAAAGTTAAGGCTAATTTTTTATTTCTATTATTTTGTCCATTGCAGATCATGCATCTCAAGTAAAGGTAATGCACTTTGATAGCTAGTTGAAACACAAGACAGATACAGGTAAATTTCCTAAAGAAGATAGAATATGATTTACATTTTTGTTTGTTTGTTTGTTTTTGCATTTCCATTTGCTAAATGGAAATTGCTCATATGGTTAGTTTCAATCAGCTTTGAGCTCTGATTTTCTCTCAATTAAAAATGAAATTGTTTCTGCATCTTTTCTTGTGATTTCTTAGTCATTTACCTCAGCAATCTAATGGTTGAATAAGTTAAATGTGAATTTCAAATGCAGAGTGCCTCAGATAATTCTTTTGTATGCTTTTAATAGCCTAGCAGCTGTGATAAAAACCTTTCTAATTTATAAAATATTTGTATATATTTTCTTCCCACTGTATAGTGATCATAAGCATAACAAGCTTTTTTTTTTTTTTTTTTTATTCCAGAAGGTCTGAACCAATGTAACTAAATGTTGATACCTTCCTATCATGATGATGTGACAAATTTTGTATACTGTCTAAAGCTTTCCATAATGCTTCAACTTTGGCATCTTCAAAAGCATATGAAACTCACCAAATCTCAATAGAAAATTACCAGGACACGATAGTAGACATCATATAAGTGTAGAAGCACACTTGATAGACATAGAAATTTATTTCAGAAAGTTAGGAAATAATTTTTTGAACAAACATAATAAGTTGTTGTCTATTATACATATAAGTATACAATGTCTACAGTGAAAATGTGTGAAATATGTGGGTGAGAGGTCACTTCAAGATCACAAAGTCAAAAACAATTCTCTAAAGTTAAAAAAAAGCCCTTAACAAGAAAAAAAATAATGATTTTTCTTTTATTCTATATTTTTGTTAGCTATAGTGAAAAATCACTGTTGTGGTATACAGTAAAACTTAATCAGTTTTTCTTTCCCCTTCCATTCCACTTACTAAATCATGTTCTCTCTCCATCAAATGAAATATGTGCAGAAATTTATAGGATTTAGCACAGAATATTTTCTCCGTAGAATACTACAGGAAGGCTCTAATAACCTAAGAAAATGTGTCATTATCGATTCAATTTGATAGTTCTTTATAAGTCATTTCTACCAAGAACTCTCAAATCCATTTAGAATTCTATAATGACTTTACCCTTATCATTTCCTATGTAGGTCTTCTGATAACAGAAGAGAGAATTTTATAAAAATTTTCTTAATATAAATCACAGTCCAGGTTCATCACAAAATAGAAAGGAGTAAGCAGTGGTGGTGACTGTTCAACAAACAGGATAACACAAGATCTGCAAGATCAATCTACTGATAATGAGCACTTGGCTGGAAGAATTGAACAAAAATGTGTAAGAATAGATGTACAGAAGAGACTTTGGCCTTGTAGCATTGACTGATGCAATATCTGTGTGCATTTTAGAGAAGTATCTACCCAACGGGGTTCACAGTAGCCTGGTAGGATGCCAGCAAATGCAATGGACAGAGAGAAGTAAGACCTAAGAAAGTGATTCACAACAGCTAACATACAGACAGGGAAACCTAAGTTCATTAATAAAAACATTGAGGGCAAAAACATATATATGATCCTAACCTCCTCCAGATAATAAATATTTTAGTCTGGTACTATAGAAAAATGCCTCTTCTCTTGCAGGATTTACATTGCCAAGAACTTTCTCACTCTGAGGTTTGGCTCCTTAGTCCTTTCCTTAAAAAGAAAATGAATGGGCAAAACTTTCCTTCAAAATACCAGTAGAATGAGGTGCTGCCTCCATTCTTCTCTGCAACATCTCAGTAACTAAAGCTTTTCACTCATTCTGGTCGTTGGAGCAACAGCTGCTCATCCCATGTCTGCCCAAGAGGATTTGACCACACAGCTCTCATGTTCCAAAAGACTTTTCCAGTCCCCTCACTGTGAAGTATTCAGGGATTGGAGGAAATAAATTACATATTTCTCTCTCTTTTAGGCTGTTCTATCTAAGACACATGTCAGTAAATATTCTTTGCTACAGAGAAAAATAAGAACTTATGAATATGACTCTGAGCTCAGACAGTGATGACAAACCTTTTTGGTACTGAGTGCCAGGTATATTTTAAAAGAGAATATTGTTGATGCCAGACAAAACGTCTGCTGAAATTAAATTTGGCAGTCTGAATTTAGTGTAAAGTACTCACTTCAAAGAAGCCTGAAACTGAGACCCCTTCCCTTCCAGTGAGTCCCATATTGCTTGACTGAAGACTTATTATTTCTCTCTTCATAAACAGAAGTACATGGCAACATACACAGTTTATTGCAGTTGCTGATCAGTTGAGGAAATGGAATGTGCTACACATTTTATCTTTTTCATTCTGTCATTTTCTCTTTCTCTTGGTAAAGAAATATTTCCTTTTTTTCTATATTATGCCCATTTTCATTGTTAGTATTCTATTTTAACATGAAAGTGTTAATAAATCATAAACAGAAACATTGGAATTGCAGGAAGGGAAATCAACTGAAAATCCCATTTAGGGTGGGGGTTTTTTTATATATTTATAGGTTAGGCTTTTTGCCACAAGAGGCCATTATGATTATTTAGGTTGACTGTATACCTATTGAGCCCAATGGACGTCAACAAACAATTTACATTATGACTTGATTGCCTCAACAAAGTTGAATATCCCTTTTTCATTTTTTCCCCTAGGAGAACAATGAAGTGTCCTGGTGTCATCTTTAACTATTAATGTTCCTTAATCTTTGGGCCATTCACAAGTAAGGAAGTTCATTGAAAAAGTTCATTTGAAAAATAAACCACAGACCAAGGCTGCACCTCATACCTTTTGACTCATTATAGTTTAGTTTTCATATTCTTTTTGAAGAGAACCATATAGTGCCCAATGTATGGACATATGACAATATTGTAATGACACTGCTTGAAAGAAGAAGTAGGATGTAAGAGAGTCTCAAGGCTCACAGATGTAAATTATTCAAGAAGAAAGTGAAACAAGAAAAGATGAGAGGAATTAACTTTCTTTAAAATTCTAAGTGTTTCAGTGCATTGGCCCTGGGCAATTCTTTCAAAGCTAGAAAGAGAGAGGAGATTGGTTTTGCAAAAGAAGACCCAAGGACAAATTTAAGTGTGATTCTGTCAGAGAGAGACTAGCAGGGGTTGTTCAAGTCGCTGGCTGAAGATTTCTGACACTGTGAACCACCAAATCACATCATTAAATTCATTAGTGGATCAAGGTCTATTTTAAATTAGTTAGAATTTCTTCCTGTGCAATATCTATTGGAAAGATATGAATGATAATTTTCAGGTTAAATGCAATTAAGACCTGGATATGTCTGTTGGCCGCTGTGGCTGTGTAGCAACTGAGCTTCAATAGTTCTTCTTCTTCCTCTGTGTTTACCCCTCTCCTAGACGTATTTACAAACATTTCCATTTTGCTAGATGGCTTTTCCAGTTCTTTTCTAACAGCATGACAAGCTTTCCTTTTCCATAATTACCATGACAGTCTTTTTCTAAGCTCATGACCTTAAAGTTTGTACTATTGCATGCCATCCTGTAACTGCTGCTGAGGTCTCAGAGTTGCCTAATTCTCGCTGTAACATATCTGCACTGACACTACCTTCCAACTGCGGGTTTTAACCCATATCAATACTACATTTTAGTTAGAGCCAAGGTTATTCAAAAAAGTTAAACAATATCAGTTATGAGACATATCTGAAGGAATCAACTAACACGCTCCCTCCATCTTAGTAGTTCATTTTTCACCATAAGTCCTTGCCATCTCCATTTAAAGTTACCAACCCACTTTACAATTCTTCTCCAGACCCTTATAAACTCCATGTTAAGTAGGTTCTTCCCATGTTACCTGTGCTGGTTTTGGCTGAGATAGAGTTAATTTTCTTCATAATGCTAGTATGGGGCTATGTTTTGGGTTTGTGCTCAAAATAGTGTTGATAATACAGGAATGTTTTAGTTATTGCAGAGCAGTGCTTGCACAAAGTCAAGGCCTTTTCTGCTCCTCATACTGCCCTGCCACTGAGTAGGCTGAGGGTGCACAAGAAGTTGGGAGGGAACACACCTGGGACAGCTGACCCAAACTGGCCAAAGGGCTATTCCATACCATATGATGTCATGCTCAGCAATATAAAGCTGTAGGAAAAAGAAGGATGGGGGGATGTTCGAAGTGATGGCATTTGTCTTCCCAAGTAACCATTACAGGTGCTGGAGCCCTGCTTTCCTGGACATGGCGGAACACCTGCCTGCCGATGGGAAATACTGAATGAATTCCTTGTTTTGCTTTGCTTGCATGTGTGGCCTTTGCTTTACCTATTAAACTGTCTTTATCTCAACCCATGAGTTTTCTCACTTTTACTCTTCTCATTCTCTCCCCCATCCCACCAGGGGGAGCAAACAAGCCACCGTGTGGTACTTAGTTGCCAGCTGGGGTTAAACCATGACATTACCTTATCAAATGTTTCACTAATTTAAGGGAGCTGCTGGTCCAGGAAATAATTTACCTTTTTTTTTTTTTTTTTTTTAAATAAGATTAGTCCTGTGTAACCTGTAATAGATAAATATGTCATGTTTTATCACAAATTCTCTCTACTCCTGTGTGTTTATTATACTTTTCCTCAAAATTCTGTCCAAACCAATGTCAGTCTAAGAGTCATTATCTGTCCAAATAACTTTTTACAGATAGCATTTTGAAACAGACATAGTGCATTTTTATTTTCCTGTCATACAGTGCCCCCCTCTATTTTGAGGTGATTTTTACTAAATTTATAATTCCATGTATCCCATCAGAATGTTGGGAAGACCTCCAGTTTGAACACAAAGGTCTGCAAGTTTGGCTTCCACCTCAGGTGTTACAATTTTCTTTTCCATATCCTCCAACCCATTAGATAGGCTGTCTTTGCCCCGTTCTCAACTTCTTCAGCTTTACTGAAAACCAAGATGAAGCATTTATTGAGGGTTTGAGTCATTAACTTTAATCCTGATCACATTCTTGTTCCACAGCAGTTCCACCACTCATTTCTGTGCTCTTTGATCATTTGTATGCCAAAAGAAAATTTTACAAAATTTGCCAGCTTATATTTTAAAAATCATTGAAAAGACTTGGGCAACAAATTTGCATTTGTTTTAAAGGAGAATATATACCACAATCCATTTGATAATTTTTCAAACCTCATTACTCTTTGCTGAGTTTGCCTGTTCGTTACTACGTCTTTCTTTGGAGTGCCAAAGTGCTTTTAAATAAAAGATTCTGGCTAATAGAACACATTTTCTTTCTTTCCTTTCTTTCTTTTTTTTTTTTTTTTTTTCTGTTAATTTATTTCCTTTATTAAATAGTCTTGGAAAATATACAGGATTCAGACATTTCTATCTCAGTCTTTCTCCTAATTTGATTCTGTGTTTTAAATTTATTTTTATTTCTTTCTATCCATTATAGTCCTTGTATTTCTCATCCCATGTCTGTTTCCTCTCTGATTTTGCCTGCTAGATGTAAAAGATATTAACATTGAGAAATGAAAAAGACAAGTTCCTGAGTTCAGCACCTGACAGCCAAATTTATTATTGAATTTGTTATTTATTATTAAAAATGTATTATAAAATTGGATGAGCAGAGCACATAAGCAGGAGTTACCCGGGGGAAGGCATAAGTCATGTTGTGACAGGTTACATGTACTTAATGTAGCTATTCACTTTTTTATTCATGAAAAAGTGGGTAGATTCTACATTAATTGTCGAATACCTTGATGGCCTTGACTATTTTTGCAACTCGAGGCATCTTCAAACATATTTACCTCTATGTCATGTGGACCTGTGCTCATTTTAGAAAGGATTAAAATGAATCATGGAATGTCAACCCTCATTACAAAGCTGTGTCATATTTCATTTTAAAAAGCAGCTTGAGAGGTGCTTACTAATTTTATTTATTAATTATGAAATAAAGTCTGAGTGAATGGATGTTGAGAGAGGTTAGCCATGCCCTCTACAACAAGAATGCTAGCATAAAATAACAGCCAGTACATAGAATATTATTTTCAATTACCCTTTATAACACTCTGTCCCTTCAGTAAAGCTGTAGTAAATTTATCAATATTATTAACTTACCTTTAGAAATGTAGTTTTCTGCTGCCTGAAACTGTGTTAACCAGTAAGTCCAGCACTGAGGTTAAGACTGGAACACATTTCTGTGTGGAAATTCGGAATGAATTTATTTTTTTCAGAAAAACAGAAAGGCACAAATGCACCCTGCCTAGTTTTATAACTGAATTGTCATCTCTGCATTAGAAGAGGTGTTGCTCAAGAATACCTAACTGAGTAATCTCCTCAAAGGACAGCAAGAACCTCTAGAAGGAATTTGCATCTGAAGGAATCTCTTTGGAGGTCGTTATTTCAATCCACTGACTGTAGAGAGTCTTTAAGAGTGTCTGCTCCATAGTCAAGCATTTCGGTTAACTACATAAAGCTTGATAGGATGAATTCAAGACATCTCAGAATGCTTTTGGTTTTGTTTTCATTTTTTTGGTTTGGTTTGGGTTGGGTTTTTTAACACATGCGTGTATATATTTATTAGCCTTGGATCGATCTCTATATAAAGAGTCAAGATTTCTACTGATGAATATTCAATTTCCAAAAGTAAAAAGGATCTTGAAATTCTCTTTTCCTGAGTCTGCCCAGTATTACAGCGTACAGTCTTCTCACAATACAAATCTATGCATTTGTTTAAAAAATTGCCATGTCTGATTTGTGCATACTGTGGCTCTGCAACCATTTCAGTAACTTACACTATCAAATCTTTTTTTTTTTTCCTAATCAAACTGAGACTACTTGACTGTATGCAATAATCTCTAGGAGAAGATGCAGTCCCAATCTGAACTGAGGTTCCATGGGGTGCAACCATACACCACGTCACATGTTGCAAGAACACGCTGGCTGATGCTAATGATCATGCCCTTAACTTTGTTTGGCTATCTTCAGTTATTACAGTAGGTGAAAATCAGAATTTCCAGGCTGTGGCAGTAGAATTGTGTTTCTCTGATTTTTTTTTTTTTAATGAAAGAAAACATCTTTCAGCATTCAACTTCTGTGCTTTAAGAACTTCATTGCTGGAGAAAATGTAGCACAATAAAGGTATAGTATAACTCCATTCTGTAGTGTTTCATCAGGAATACAGAAATATGACTCTCAAAAATTGCTGATACCTCAATCTTAGAATTGTAAATAATGTATTAATGAAGGATCTTCACAATTTAACTACAAAATTATTAATAACTCTTGAATGCATGGTGATAAACGTATTGTGCACTTTGCTGACAATGTTGAGGGAACTCACAAGGAACATTTGCATGTGTATGTTACTGGGAGTACTGGTCTTTGTGAGCTTGTGAAGAATTTAATCACCAACCACCATTGGAGCACCATTAATGGTTCCTATCTTCTTCCAATGTATCTGAGAAACAAATAAATGCATGTTCCTTCAGTCTGCCCATATTAAAACAATCTGCCTACATTTCTCCTGCCCCTGTTCTGCGTGCATAGTCCAACAGAGTCTATTTACTTCAATCTTTTCAAATTCACCTTTAATGAAAACCCCCACAAGTCCTACTTTACCAGCCATTTGGTGGGTTTCTCACTTTCCTATACTGTTTTCCCAAGAGCAATCTTTGCATCACATACAGTGTTCCATGGTGTAACTCATTACAGCACTTTCAAAATAATATATACTTTATCCATTTTTAATAGCTGTCCAATATTCAGTGGTAAATATCTTTGTTTTCATTATTATGTAGTGATACAATTTTCATCTAACGCTATCAGCACTTAGGTTTTGGAAACATGGGCTTTAAAAGGATGAAGTTGGAAAGCAGAAGGAATGAGAGGGAGAGAGTGGTAGCAACTAAGTGCTATGTCAAAGAATCCCACTCACTGTTCAGTGCTCCTAAATTTAAAATTAGAAGTGTTTCACTGCACCTGAATTACTTTGGCTCAGATAAGTAATTCCAATAGATCGGCTTTAGTGATAATCTTCTAACTTTAAATTTAGACTCACTGAAATGTCTGGTTCCTTCAGAACATAATTTTCCAGGCTGAAGAAGTTGTCCTGTAGAGCTGCAGCTAGCATTAAGGGGAGAGACAGATTAGTGGTATTATACAGTATATTCAGTTACTCATACCTTGAGTCATTTTTCAAGATTTTTAAATGTTTATATACAAAGTTTCATTTCAGGGAATGTGTCATATCACAGTTATTAATGGGAAGAGTGACTGAAAGTTCAAAAAGCTTAACACAAGCAAAGAGATAATGGAGGCAGGCAAATACAAAATTGCAAGTGAATAGAGGCTAGCAAACAAACTCGTGATCAAGGCATAGGATGAGCCACAAAGCAGAAGAACTCATATAATGAAACAAATTCAAAAAGATATTTAAACTTCCACCTACCTGAGAAGAAAATTAGGAATGGGATATGAAATGCTGGAAAGGTATCACATTTTATGCTTTGCGGGCACATCATAAACTTTGGGGTTATAGATAAAAGATGCAGAGTTCTGCCAAAAGTTGAGTCCTTTTTAACTTTTTTAAAAGAATCTGATTAATTCTAAGATTTTCAAAAGTAACTAAGGGACTTAAAGGCCTAAGGGTGGATTTGCTTCACCTGACTTTGACTTAAATCTCATTCTAGGTAGACTTCAGGGTTGTTAATCTCCTTAACTAAGTTAGCCATCTGAAAGCTGCAGCCTAGTCTACATGAGTCATTTAACTTCCTTCCATAGCCAATACAGACAGACACATTCCTCCAGAAATGTTATATTGCATACTTCTTATTTTATGATAATGTGAGTCATACTCTTCCTCTGTGAATGATCCATACCTTTCTCAATGGTAACATCTTATACCTTTTCTTCAAAAGTACAAATATTTACCTAAGGTACAGTGCAGAAGAAAAGAAACCCAAGGATCTGTAAGTCCATATCCAACTCAATACATCCCCTTGTCAGTCCTGTCATCACCAGAAAAGGATTGGGTATTTGTGTTATATAAATTTATGTCCTTGTTTGCAAAGCATTCTCTTGAACTCCAACACTGCCTTCTATCTAGAAAAAAGCAAAATTTCATACTTCAAGGCTCCTCCTGTTGGAACTACCCTTTTCCATAGAGATGGCAAATGAAATGTCAGTTCATTAAATAGGGTGTCTAGTTATATTTGTCTTATGTATCACTTCCACTCCATTTGTCTGTCAGTTTTACATAAACTGAAGTCTTAGTTAATGTAAAACCAGAATATATTTCCACATTTTTCCCCAGGGGTCATGGAATGTCAAAAAGTATTAGCACACTTAGTTGACATCTTAAGACACCCCAGGATATAACAGTACCCTTGGGTGAAAAAGAAGAAGAGTACTTTATGTAAACAAATGCATGGAGATATGAAACAAAAAAAAAAAAAAAAAAAAGACAAGAAGAAACAAATGATGGAAGGAGAAGCAAGACAGAAATATTAAAAATGCATTAAGCTCTGTGGGAGGAGCTGTACTTGGACCAGTAGCAAAAAACCCCCAACTTTTTCATTCCTTTTCAGACATTGAATGCAGCCCTCTCAGCTGTATCACTTAAAAGGCGGGGCAAAATGAGACATCTTTAAAGGTAAGTGTAGGGGCTATAACGATCTTAGCCTGATAACACATTCACAATCAACATGCAAGACAGCTTTAAGTGAACTAGTTAAAGTTTCCCAGACTGTTGGGAATGTGCCAATTACTGGACACATAGAATCATAGAATCTTTTAGGTTGGAAAAGATCTTTAAGATCAAGTCCCACTGTTAACCTAGCACTGCCAAGTCCACCACTAAACCATGTCCCTAAGCACCACATCTACACATCTTTTAAATACCTCCAGGGATGGGGACACAACCACTTCCCTGGCAAGCCTGTTACAGTGCCTCAGTACCCTTTCAGTGAAGAATTTTTTCCTGATATCTAACCTAAACCTGCGCTGGCACAACTTGAGGCCATTTTCTCTCATCCTATCACTTGTTACTTGGGAGAAGAGACCGACCCCCACCTCACTACAACCTCCTTTCAGGTAGTTGTAGAGAGCAATAAGGTCTCCCCTCAGCCTCCTCTTCTCCAGACTAAACAACCCCAGTTCCCTCAGCCGCTCCTCATAAGACTTGTTCTCTAGACCCTTCACCAGCTTCATTGCCCTCCTTTGGCCACGCTTTAACACCTCAATGTCCTTCTTGTAGTGAGGGGCCCAAAACTGAACACAGTACTCAAGGTGAATAGATACTCAGGGCTGGGAAATGGTGCTGAAGAGGGAATGAGAGTGGGAAAGTCAGTGTAACACTGCTGACAAGCAATTACAGAAGTGGGGCATTAACAGCTAAATGTGTTTGGGTGAGTGAGTAGGGAAAAACAGCATGATTTTCAGTGAGCCACATTGAAAATTAGAACCTTTTAAGAAACAGTAGGTAAGTTTCCGTTGTCCAAGAAGTGGCCCAAATCACAAGACACTTGCGAAAATTTTGCCTTAGTCGTCTTAGTGTTTGGGGTGTTTGTTTGTTTAATTAGCATGTAAGTATTTTCATAAAATGAGCTGAGACAAGCAGTCTATGCTGAGCTCTACTTAAAGAAAAAATGAAAGAAGAAGAAAAAGAAAAAGGAACCACATGGAAAGACTCAGGCAATTGCATGTAAACAAGAACTTGAAAGAAGTTGCAAAATGAAAATTCACAGAACATCTGAGTGGAAGGCTGCCTAGTCCAAATTAATCCTGCTTCACAGCAGACTTGTAGCTGAAGCACCTATGCTAGGAGTATAAATGTTTGGGGCTCCCTTTGTAGTCAATAAGGACAGAAAGAGAAAAACAAACAATGCCTAGAGCATGATTCAGCTGATCACAGAGCCAACCTGTCCTCTGGAGAATCTTCATGCACTGGCACTTACCCAACCCTACCGAACATCAGATCAAGCAGGAGAGTGATTTTTTCCTCATCAGTGTCAGACAAGTGTCTTGGAATGAAGTGAATCACCCTCTGGGAATGCCCTTTTCCCTCCATTAACTAGAAAGGGAATTGATTTGGACTAGTTTGGGCTTTGACAATGACCTCTTAAACACCTGGATCGGCACTCCTAATGTATATACATTTCAGCAAGTCAATTTAGATGGGATGAACTTTGGCTGTATAGTTCTGACCCTGTGTTGCTGAAATCAGTAGGATTTGTTCTACTGGGTTAGCTAGGTATGCAAATGAGACAGATATTTAGTCAGTAATAATGTAATTGTGTTTCAAAAATTACACAATAAAAAAGAACAAACCCAAGAAAAACCAAACCAGTCCAAAACTCATAGTAATAACAATCTGATAAGAGAAATGAAACAATGTGATCTTCCCACTTGATCACCTGGTCTACCAGGTCAAAACCGAAATGTGTGTTAATGAAAATCAGAAAGCAACAAGCAAGGGAAGTTAAATAGTTTCATTATATGTATTGTATCTCAGTTCCATTGTATCTTCTCAGATTAAACCTTGCAGATTAATCTGAAAAGGTTCTGCAATATGTCTGGGTTTTTGTGTAACCTCTTAACAGTCCAGCTCTTGGTCCCAGACAAAATCAGGAGGTGAAAAGACGCATTTGAATGAAAATTAACAGACTACTCACAGGTGGATAAGGTGAAATTGAAGAAATGGGACTTAACTGGTTTGAGTTTGCTTTGCTTGAGTTTGCTTAATGTAGACTTTGTAGTCTGCAACATATTTAACTGAAAGCTATTGCATTTTATTGAAACTATTGCATGTTTTACTGAAACGGGAGGGGGGGACTAGATAACCTCCAGAGGTCTTTTCCAGCCTCAACCATTGTATGAGTCTGTGATTCTGTCAAGATGATTTGACCATTATTAGACAATTCATGGTCCTACAGTTTTTCAGGTTATTTTGATAAGCTACTGTACTCATTTGCAGGTTACTTTTCTATTGTTCATGTGATTTACAGAATGAGAATGACTAAACCAGGTGTTATTAAAATATGATTGCTCATCATCCAGAAGAGAATGATAGATGACAAAATATTAAAACATTATTTTATACCTGAAGCTAATAGGTAATTTAATTACTTTTTATAGTTCATTACTTAAGCCACCAATTAGAGTGTTACCTTTAGAAGTATTCTGCAACTGTTTGCTGTGACTGGCTGTATTACCAGCAGTCAGTGGCCTTCCTTCAAGAAGACTGCCAAAGAAACACACAGCCATTTTCCAGGTAAATAACTGTTTAGATGTCATATCTCTGTCACTGATTAAACCTTGTCTCCAATATGTACTTTTATGTTTACTTTACTTCTTCTATCTGCATGTAGATGTCTATAGAGCAAACATAATGGAAAATACATAAATTGTTACAAGTTATATGCCTTAGACAACAGTTTCTAAGCAATTAATAAGAAATGGGAAATACACACAATTATGTCCGAGTTTTTTTCAAAGGTCTTCAGAGACATCTGAAGACTTCATGAAACCAAGGGTGCACAGACATAAACAGAGGGTTCAAGTTCCAGATACTCAGACAGATACAATCTTTTGGATTAATCTGGATTACCCAGTTCTATTGCCCATCCTATCCTTGCTTTAGTTCCACTGTCATGCCATTTTTACTTTAGTATGTGGAACAGCATAACAATATATCATACCCTAACAGATAAAAGTACTCCTTCTCTCCAAGCAGCTCTATAAAACTAAATGACCCTGCTGAGCTGTGTCCACTACTGTGCATAACATTTAGCAGTAAAGGGGAAACAGAGTTGAAAAGTGAGACTTGTTTTTAAGATTTATAACAGTAACAAGCTCCTCTGGAGCAGCAGTTACTGAAGTTATGAAAATATGTCATAGATATCATTAACTGTCAGTGACTTCATCCTTAAGTTATTAGCTAGTAAATTTGTAAAAGTAATAACAGTTTTCTCAGAACCCATACTTAATTATACTTATAAACCCCAGTTCAGTTCTCTTAAATTAAAATATATGTCACTCTAATTAGAAATAGATTATGTTCTTGATAAGTATTCTTAGGTTGAATCTGTTCAGCACCTTTCCTTGTGAACTTTTTTTTTTTCAGTAATATGGTATGATTTTATTGGATTCTGGTATTTGATAGGACTGATTTTGCTTTTCATAATTTAAGCCACTCTAAGACAGACCGACATTGCTAGTTAAAAGACAACTGTCGTTTCTTCATTAATCAAACAGTGATGGATGGAAATACACTGAATGATCATTATTTCATCAAGAGCAAAGTCATGTCCTAATGGACATGAAATTACCATGGTGGTCAATGACTGATTTTAGTGTCATTGCAGTCTTATAATTAAAAAGTTCCAAATTGAGAATAAAGACATATATCTAAGCTCTTAATTAACCCAGTGCTGGAAGCTGTAATGATTTGAGGTTGTATCTGTGCGTAACATGCATTGTGCATAATAGCGGCAATTCTCTCTTTGTAACTATGTCAGGCAACATGCTTTATTTTGAAAGTATTGCTTACCTATTTTTCTGTTGTCTTTTCTTTCTTTCACACCACATTCAACATCTGTGTTCAACCTTGATGATCCTCCATCCTTATAGAAGCTCCCCTGGACAAAGATGTAGCTTATCCTAATGAACAAATAGATTTTATAGGTTGAAATCTTGATCATCTGCTGAAGCAAAAGTCTCCTTCTTCTTGTTCTTATGCAGTCTCCATGACCTGTGCACTCCAGGTGGCATCATGCCATTGCTGTCCTCCTCGTTGAATAACATTTCAACAGAAAAAGAGAAGAATACACACTCTCAAAATTTCCCATATAGAAGATGTGAATTCCAGGACCCTCAGTCTGAATCAGATCTAGAATCATGTCCTCCCATTTATGGGGAAAAAGCTTTAACCACTAGGGTATTCTGCAAAATGTGGGACCTGAAATGCCATCTTCTTACTTTTTTAAGAATTGATCCTTCTGCATTTGACGTCATGGCAGACTGGAAACCAAGTGGATATATACTCCCACCATTGCTCCTTGTTCTCTATATCTCCTAAGTTTGACAGACCTGATAGCCATCTGAAGGTCTTCAGAAATATATATAAGCAAATATATATATTTGCTTTAGGAGGATCTCACTGAATGAGATGGCTAATAAATATATGGATATAGCATTGAATTTGTGCCTCAGGCACTGTATCTCAAACACCATCCCTTAGATGAAGTCTCACAGTACAATTCTAGAAATGGCACCCATTGTTACTGAACTTACTAGCTGGATGCTTTGCAAAGCTTTCTGCATATGTAGAGCCAAAGAGCAACCCAGCTAAAATCCACATCTTTCCACTATTCTTATTCCCGCCAATGAACTTAACAAATAGAGAAAATCAAATGCTGCTATGTAAAATAGTTAACTTACACTTGACAAATCAATAATAGGAAAACGAAAAGATAGAAGTGACATTCAATGCCACTAATGTAACCTAATGACAAGGTAAAGAACTCATTTGTTATGTTGGAAACAAGTTTGTAAATGATGTTGAAAATGCAAGAGTTATCTAGTTCTTCTGTGGTGAAGAAAACATCTTCCAAATTACCCCTAGAAACAAAAGTATATAAATAGAAAGAAGAAAAGGCTTTCATATTTGTTTGGGACGCTGAAAAAGAATAATGATTAGTTAAAAGAAGGATGAGGTCAGTGACAGAAATAACATGGGGGGGAGCAGATTTATGATGCTGGAATCAAAGTCGATTACAATCTGAAGGTTAAAGACGAGAAGCGCTAATGATGAGAAGTGAAGGGGTACGACAACACGATAAAGGCCATCTGAAAACCTGAGACCATCTCTGATGGCTTTTTACTTAAAAAATCACATACAACTGAAAATACCCTTTAATATACCTTTTTAATAGTGTAACCATGAGGTGTAATTGAACAAGGTTAAGCGTGGCAGGTCCTGGAATATGTAATATGTAATAATAAAATCTTAGTAAAAAAATAAAAACTATAGTTTAGCAGCATCTAAATAGTTTGGTTAGGAAAACAGATCTATAATAATAACTGCCAGGTCATGTTTTCTAAATAAACAAAATAAATAATTATGCAGGTTCCATAGTTATCAGTGAACACTGATGCCAGCTTATGTGAGTTTAAAGTCTTGTAGTGTTATTACTGGACTGTACAGCAGAGACAGTGAGCTTAGCTCAGTAGTACAGTAAAAAAAAATTGATGCACCCATTTGCAGTATGTGAATTAGAATACAACAATGAAGGATAAAATGATCACTTTCTTCTGTGATATTAAAACCAAATACATTGGTAAGGGGATGGGCTGGTCATCAGTCAGCTGGTAGTGAGCAATTACATTGTGCATCACTTGTTTTGTATATTCTTTTATCTTATCATTATTTTTATTATTATGTTTTCTTCCTCTGCTGTCCTATTAAACTGTCTTTATCTCAACCTGTGGGTTTTATTTTTTTATTTCTGATTCTGTCCCCCAACCCACCAGGGCATGGGGGGAGGGTGAGCAAGCAGCTGTGTGGTGCTTAGTTGCCAACTGGGGTTAAACCATGACACAAAGTAATATATTATTTTAGTAATGTCTTCCTTCATATCACTTTAGGATACACTAGAGAGCTCAGTATTCACAATACTGGTTGCACCTTTTCTCTCTGCTATTCTAGTGTAGTTTATAGTCATCTATCACTGACCATTTCACTCCAGAATAAAAGGATTGCAATTGACTGGATGTTTGTACTGTGAATTTGTCCAGTTGTCTTCCACCTAGTCATAGGCTATAAAGAACTAGAGTTGGACTAATGACTACTGTGCAGGTAATGCAGTTCAAACAAGTTTTGGTGTACATGAAGAGCGAACAGGCAAAGGAGGCATAAGGAGTTTGTATTTCCGAAGGAAACATTTTCAACACTCATGCAATTTTGGGATGATGGACAAACAAGAAAGCCCAGCATCTGAGGCTTGCTCGGAATGATTGCTTCCATGATGAGTAATGTGATCTGCCAGAGGACCTGGTGGTGTTTTCTGCTGAAGAAGTCCTATGCAGATGACGGTAAGTACTGCTGTCAAGAAAACAATATCTATAAATTCTGTACATAAGAAGAGGAATACATTGAGCTAAGCTTGTTAAAGCAGGAGGATTTAAAGTGTATAGAGAGGTTTGAGTTCTTCTACTACCCTCTCTTTGGAAAAAAAGTAGGTTATTGAAATATGGAAAAAAAAGAAGGGCATTTTGGTTCTAAATGAGATCTCACAAAGAGATTGCAGGATACCCTGTTATGGTTTAAGACCAAATTGCTAACGTGGAAATTAAATGGACTTGGATATCAAAACAGTTTAAACACAGATATATGCACCATTTTAAGTATTACACAACCTCCCTATCTTGCAGCCAGGGAGACTGCAAAGTCTGGGAGGAAGGTTGAGTGGGTCAGCTCAGCAGTCCCAACTGTGCAGTGCACAGTCCTGGGCCCAGGCCATGAGGTCCCCTGGCAGTCACTTTGGTGCTCTGTCTTCCAGCCTCTTTGGACCTCCCTCATGGTTCTCTCTCAGGTATTCCTGGAGTGTCTCATATATCCATGCAGTCTCTCTCATCTACCCCTGAAGTCTTGCCATCTGCATGTCTCCAAGAGCATCTTTCAGAGTACCTACTCTGTGTCTTCCCAAAAGCCTCTCCCCAGGTGTGCTCCCAGGAGCATCATCTCCCGCATGTGTTTGCCCCAAAAGCCTCTCACCGGTGTCTTCCCAAGAGCCTCTCCCTATGAGTCTCCTCCAAGAACTTCTCTCTTATGTGTCCCCCTGAGAAGCTCTCACCTTGAGACTCATCCAAGAGCCTCTCTTCATGTGTCCCTGAGCACCTTTCCCCACATCTCTCCTCCAAGAGCATCACGCCCACATCTCTTGCCCCTAGCAGCTGCTGCTCTTGTTTAAACATGTGTGAGTTGGAGCTCCATGGGCTTCTCTGCCTGGCTGTGGAACCAGCCTTCTCCACGCATGCCACCTCCACCCCTCAACACTGCCAGCTATTCCCAGTACGGACCTAGGTGATCAAGCCACCAAAACACCACACAGAGGTGGAGACTGCTAGCACGGAAGAGGAAACTGGTGCAGCACTGCTGACCATTAACCTTGAGCCACAACAGCACCAGCAAAGGAAACAAGGCAGCGCAATATACCAGGTGACCTCAGCACCCAGAGCTAAATGCAGCCATACAGATCTCGCAAGGGGTGGCAGGAGTGTATGTACAGTCCAGAGGGGGTACGGTTTTCGTGTGACATGCAACATATACTGTTACCCTGCATTAACAGATGTATCTTTTTGAAGCACAAACCCCTTGTACCTTCACTCTGGCAGCTGACCCTTCATGTACACCAAAACTGGTTTGAACTGCATTCATTGCATAGTAGTCATTAGCTCTGTGCGTTACTAACACAGAATAGTGTCTATTTTGAAACAAATCCATAAAATCAATTTAGCCTGTTTTCCGCATGTAATATCTGTAAGCAGGCTGGCAATATTTAAATGGAATTTGATTTCTGTTGTTATGATTATTATTTTTAGATAGATTCATTTACTGCATGGATCAGTATTCACGTTTAAAATTCTTTCCTTAGCATAGGTCAGATAAAATTGCACATCATTGTGTTTGGATGAGCATGGAAGCAATTCTGTAAGAAATCCCTCTGTGTGCCAATCAGTTTGTGAAAATACTTGTGACTTTGAAATTTGCTTGTGTGTGTGATACTGCCTGCTAAATTTGATTGCCTGAAGATATTCAAGTTAGTTAAGAGACGCAAGCATGGGTAAAGCAGAATCATCTACAAATGTGAATATTCATGCAACCTGAGTATTCTTCCTCCATAATTACAATTTCCCCAAAAATGTTTATTGCATTTCAACATCTTTTCTTTTTTTTTTTTTTTTTTTTGAGAGAGAGGAAGCAAAAACATTTTTTTCTTCATATGTCTATTCACTAATCAGTTCCTTTTTTTTTTCCTGAATAGAAGTCTGACTTCAGTAGGAGATGTTGGTTTCTCAGTAACTTTTGCAAATCAGTTTACTTAATTAAATTTCTAAACATAGGCTATTTGGGTGGAATTCAATCTGAGATTAAGACATCTACATTTTGGGGGTTGATTCTATTGCCTAAACACAGATGTCTATGCCATTTCAAACACCAGTCATATCCTGTCTAGCCTCTAATGGGTACTTCAGAAAGGCATGAATCTCTCATAGGTCCTGTGTCATATCCATCAGTCCAGTGCAGATGTCTTGGATACTCTTGGGCTTCTGAAATTGCAGTAGAAACCTATGTTTAGGCCACTGGAATGAGCCTTATGGCAGAACACTAGACTTCGAATACTTTTAGTAACTCCCCAAGTGAGATTCAGTTACCTAAACAAAGGCACCCAGTGACATATGAAATATCTTAGGATATTCAAAACATCTGCAGAGAGCTGACAGATATGATGCAGGATCTACAGAAGCTCTCCATATTTCAGGGTGGCATCTAGAGACTAACTAGGACACACCTCATTGTCACTGAATCCCATTCCACTGGCTCTAATGAAATTTTAGAAACCTATCTCCCATTTAGAGTCCTATGCAGAGGCAACTAAATTTGGTGAATTCATATTAGAACTGAATCCTTCCCCTTTTTCTCTACAGTACTTGTATTAAATACCTCAAACTCTCAATTCTTCACTCTATTTCTATTCTGTAAATGCTAAAAATATGCCTAGCCTGTACTTTTGAAATGTTTACACCATCTCACATCCACAGAAAAAAAAAAAAAAATACCCTAAACCAATGCATATGTTCCTGCTGAATCTAATCTGTCTTTGTGTATGGAGTAAAGAGTTCATACTGTTGTATGGCATATCAAGATGTGAGTATGTACCTATGTTCATAGTCAGATAATCTCTCAGCAATATTCTACAATTTTTGGAGTCTATATTTTTCCACCTTCTTCAGCAGCACTCTGAAGTTCCTTCCTTCTAGGCAGTCCATGATCACTTCCAGGATTCCTGGGCAGTCAGGGTTGCCCATTCGAGCCCATTGCGTGATTGGTGCGATTGCCAGTTGCATGACTAGACCCTCCCTTTGAACATCCAGCCCAGCAAGGGCAATCAGGGTGCCAAGAGGAGCTGTGTTTCAGTACCAGCGACTTCTGAAGTGGTTCATACCCCTTCATATGCTGCTAATATTTATTTTTCAGTTAGAATGTAGTGGGCGTCGGATCATCTACATCCCCATCTCCAAAACCCTAGAGGTCAACCTCGAGTCTTCAGGTGCTTTCTGCCAGAGGCTCCAGGTGGTGCCTTGGTCCCTGGCTGCAGTGTAAAGCACATTTCTCACATCTTGTCCTGTCCAGACTGACCCAAGTGCTACTGCACAAACAATCTCCTGTTTAATTTGTTCAAAGGCTTGTTGCTGCTCAGGGCCCCAGTCGAAACCAATCTTCCAGGTCACTTGACAGAGAGAGCTTACAGTGAAACTGTATCCTAGAATATGCATTCTCCAAAAACCCACAATGCCTAAGAAAGCTTCTGTTTCTTTTTTGTTAGTTGATGGAGAAATAGCTGTTATTTTATTGATTACATCCATTGGGAAATGATGACACCCATCTTGCCTTTTTATTCCTAAAAAACTAGATCTCCTGTGCAGGCGCTTTGACCTTTGTTTTATGGCAAAATCAGCTTTCAGAAGAACCTTTAGTATTCTTTTCCCTTTCTCAAACACTTCCTCTGCTGTGTTGCCCAACATGTTAATGTCATCAATATATTGCACATGTTCAGGAGCTTCACCAGTGCAGTCTGTATCAGCCCATGGCAAACGGTAGGGTTGTGTTTCCACCCCCGGGTTCAGTCAATTTCAGGTGTACTGGACACCCCCCTCCAAGTGAAAGCAAACTGTGGCCTGCACTCTGCTGCCAAAGGGATCGAGCAAAATCCATTAGCAATATCAATTGTGACATACCACTTAGCTGCCCTTGACTCTAGTTTGTACTGGAGTTCTAACATGTCCAGTATGGCAGTACTCAGTGGTGCCATGACTTCCTTCAGGCCATGATAATCAACTGTTAGCCTCCACTCTCTGTTGGATTTTCACACCGGCCATTATGGATCTGTTAAAGGATGAGTGAGTCTTGCTGATCACTCCTTGGCTCTCCAGTTGCTGAATCAGCTTATGAATGGGAACCAGGGAGTCTTGGCTGGTGCAATATTGTCACCTGTACACTGTCATGCTAGCTATTGATGCCTGCTATTCCTCAACCCACAGCAACCACCAAAGTGGCCAGCCCAACCTCATAGCATTGTCTATGACTTTTGTCAGCCTATCTCTCCCTTATTTGTTTCAGCCAAACACTTTGCAAATCCTGTCCCACAGTTTTTCATGTTTGGACCAGGTAGCTAAACCTTAAGCTAGGGCCTACGGGGTTGCACACCGTAACATCATTCCTAAAAAGTTCAACACCAAGGGGTCAAGTAGTTATTTCACTACTTTTCACACTAGGTAATCACATGTTCACTCTCATTGTCTTCAGTGAGAAGAATTCATTATTCACAAATACAAATAAAAGCCCTGTTTTGATATCTTTTTTATGCATATGCCACTTTTAAAGGATCTTAGTTTGATCTATTTGGCCTTTGTCAGTTTGACAGCAATCTACTTATCAAAAATATCTTGATATCTGAGCCAGACATAATGTGTAAGATCTACTTTGCCAGCTTTAGGCTGCAGCATTTGAAATGCCTGGAACATATAGGACTTGTCCACAAAGCTAGGGAATATGACACAGGACTTGTGGGAGAGCTCCAGACTTTGGAGTCGCAGTAGTTACTCTAAATTCAGTAATGTAATTCAATTTGGAAAGAGGATACTTATATTCAGGCACCTATTACAGAGGTCCAAATGTGAGTTGGGTATTCAAAAGCTCCAATTATAAACAAAGGCCAAGACATCTCTTGAGTCAGTCCCTGTACCTCAAGGCAGGTATGGGTGGAATTAAGTCCCTGCTATAGTCAGTAAAGATCATGTTTGAGACCACCTGAGGAACCTGAACGTGCACAAGTCCATGGGTCTTGACGAGATGCATCCCAAGGTCCTGAGGGAACTGGCTGATGTACTTGCCAAGCCACTCTCCATCACATTTGAAAAGTCATGTAAATATTTACAAGTTAGCCTTAACTGTGTGTGAAAGAACAATTCTCTGTCTCAGGCCATGGTAACCAGTAATGTCACTGGTCCCTCAAACCGCAGGACCCATTTGTTGCTATTGTAGCTGGAGGAAGTTCATATGTCAACGTCCATTTTGGCTTGTGAAGCTCTTAAGGCAGCAAAGAGAAGCCCTTCCCACCTCAGCCAGGAGGTCTCCAGAGAAGCTAGAAATACCTGTGGCTGCTTTTTTGTGGGTGCTTTGGTTTCTCTGCAGTGCCAAGAAATCAAGAGAACTTCCAAAAGCTCAAAGTCACCCAGAGAGTCAGCCACCACCCTATAAAGTAGCTTGTGTTCAAAGAATGGAGCTTAACTCTCACGGGTGTCATAAAACAAGACTCTGCTGTTTTTTCACTGTGAGTAATCATCCTTGATCACACAGCTGCAAAAGCTGTGGTCGTACTTAAACCATGCATTCTCTATATACACCTGCATCAAATTATTGTAGGAGTTACCAATTGTATCCTCATCTTCTTAAATAGCACCTGTGAACTATGAACAGGTCTAGGTCCTGACCATGATGTTACCTTTTTCTTGTAACATAAAGTGGGGAGGCTTTGCTTTGAGGCATAGTATATGCTAAGGGATTCAGGGGAAGGAGAAGTTGAAAAAGTCAGGTGAAACAGTGCTCAGAAACCCTTGTGAAATGCCAGTGGCTGATGCTAAGACAAAATATGTGTGCTCCGCTATCTCTGTTTTCAGCTATCCAATATGTCCTTCTTCAGACACGTATCTTTGCAAAAATGCACTGCGTAATCAGGAGGTATTGCAGTCCTTGAAACTCTTTCCCAGCCCTACTCATAGAGGGCTTACAGAGAGTATAGTTCACGTGTTCTTTGTTTCGTTTCTCTTTCCTCCTTTCTTTTCCTTTCTTTTTCCTTTCTTTTCCTTTCTTTTCCTTTCTTTTCCTTTCTTTTCCTTTCTTTTTCCTTTCTTTTTCTGACCTTCCTTCCTTCCTTCCTTCCTTCCTTCCTTCCTTCCTTCCTTCCTTCCTTTTTTTCCTTCAACAAAATGTCAAAGCAAGCTCACGAAACAGCTTGGTTGTCAGCTTTTAGCTGCTTCTTACTCTGCTTCAGGCATTCGGAGCCAAAGAGACAGCTGGGCTGGCTTGAGCAGGCAGAAAGACCGCTTTGTTCTCTGCTGACCACGTAAAGCATCCCAGGAAGAGTGGAAAGTGCACAGGACATGTGGGCAGCTACCATGGGGTGCATTATTCGGATTTGCTCTGCTTCCTGGAGTCTCCCCCCATGTTTTAGACGCTGAGGTTCTGTAGAGAGCTGCTCACTCAAGAAGGCAGCTACACAGCTGCTGTCTTTTTTACAGTTAGCAAAGGGAAACTCCTCTTGATTGCCAGGAAAGTGCCAACCACCACTTTCTACCCAGGCAATAAGGGAAGAAAAATAAAGTTGGCATTAAAACGTTGGAGTTCAGAAAAAAAGATAATGATGAAGTTTTGTGGAAACTCTATCTCTGGACTCTGCCACCGAGGTTCATCCTCTTTCTCCCTGTGCCATAGCAAGAGAGTGTTTCAACTTGGACCACTGCTTTGGCTGGAGAAAACATGCCCTTCTAAACATTACAGCAGTGGCACAGGGAGACCTGCAGAAAGAAGGTGGGACCAACTGCAGATGGCACCAGCACAGGAACGAAGCAGCCAGGGAAACATCCACACATACTCACGACCAAAACCAGCTTGGCAGAGCTGCTGGAAAGCTGCTTGCCAGAAAACACCCTGGGGGTCCTGGGGGACACCAAGCTGAACAGGAGCCAGCAAGGTGCCCTTGCCACAAAGGCAGCGAGTGGTATGTTGGGCTGCGCTGGGCAAAGCATTGCCAGCAGCTGGAGGGAAGTGGCCCTTCCCCTCTGCTCAGTGCTGTGCCCAGGTCTGGGATCCCCAGTAAGAAACCGCCATGGCCATGAGTTTGGAGAAGACAGGCAGGACGGCCCTTCTCTCCTCCTCTTCTAGGCAGGCACTTGTGCTGCACTGGGGCTGCTGCTGCCCTTCCTGCAGGGCACGTCTGTCCCCATCACTCTGTGGCAGGAGAGAGCTGAGCCCCCGGTGGCCCCTCGTTCCCAATGGTGTCTCTCCCTTGTGCTCAGCAGTGATGGGACAGCACTGAGAGGGTCCAGGAGCGCTTGCCTGGTGGTTTTCATCGGGGGGGTTTTGCTCTGTTATTCTTGGAAACGGGCAGGACCTGGAGGAGGAGGAGGGGGCTGTCCTGGCCCTTAGCACAGCGAGGAACCTCGGCCACTGCAGAGGTGCCAGGGCAGTCAGGCTCTGGCAGCAGGGCAGCTCTATTTGGCCAGCCCCTGGAAGTTCTCTGCAGCCAGGAAGGCACGCTGCCATCCAGGTAAGCAAGCCTGGCCAGGCTGTCCCCATCCCTCTGGCTTCTTCTGAGAGCTGCTGCCCTCAGCAGAGGGACCCTGGGTGGGGCCTGGGGACAAAGCCGGCTCCTTCTCATGTCACCTACCTGCAGCACACCTCTGTCCTGGTCCAGTGAAATCAGAGCCATCCACACTTGCTCCCATCTCTGAGGCAGGTTCACCTGCCCCAGGGCCTGTCTCCAATCAAACAACTGTCCTCCTGTCTCCCCTGCAGGATCTGCTGGCTCTCCTGGAAGAGCAAGGACCCTTCACAGAGGGGATATTCTGGCTTGCAGCCAGCAAGCACGTCTCAAGGGAGCTGAGGGAAGCCCTCGACAGTGTCGTGGAAGTAAACCTGCAAAGCCAGCCTGCGCATCTGCTGGCCGTCATCTTGAAGGTGAATTCTCCTGACCTGGAGCCTGGCAGATCCCAGCTCTCTCAGTGCTGATGGGAACCTGCAACAGCAGGGAGCTGAAACCCAGCTGCCTGCTCATGAGCCAGAGTGCTGGGGATGCTGCCTGTGCTCCCATCAGGAGTGTTCAAAGCCTCACCTGGAGCCCTTGGCATTGCAGGACTTCCTCCGAAAAATCCTGTTCAGGGTCCTCAATGTAGAGCTCTACGAGGAGTGGGTGAGCACCCTGCAGAAGACCAGCAGGCAGGAGAAGCTGACAGGACTGAAAGACTAAGTGTGGCAAGCATCCTGCCGGCTCCGCAGGGACTGGCAGAGGCTGGGCACTTGTAGAGGCAAAGCAATGGCCTCCTTGAAAAAGCTGTGTTTCCTGCCAGCCACCTCTTACTGCTGTGGGGTCAGATTTTGGGAAAATGTGGCACAGAAAAATATTTCTCTCCTTGGAGCACTTCCTGAAGGCATTGGAAGTTTCTTGACAAGGGGACTCTGGCCAGAAGAGCAGGGACAGAGGTGGCAGTATCTCAGCCAAGGCAGCCCATCTGCTGCAGACCCAGCATGGCCAGGGAGCCTTCCCTCAGGTGGGCTTGGGTGAGATCAGTCTGGGCAACTAGTGTTGACAACATCTACTTTATTAACTTTGTGTTCCTGTTCCCTTGGGGTGGCCAACAAGTTGCCAATCACCGGCCTTCTCCTGAAGCACTTGTTCTCCCTGCTCTACAACATCATCAAAATGCTGACACAAGCAGGATGACTGCCAGCAACCTGGCCATCTGTGTGGGTCCAAATCTACTGAGCCTGGCTGAGGAGCACACAGTCCCCCTGGAAGTGCTGGTGCAGGTGACGGGCAAGGTACGCTGTATTTACTAGCTGGATATAGCCTTCTGGGCCCACCCAAGCTTTGCTGTTCAGAGGTACGTGGCTGCCTCCTCTCTTGAACAGATGCCAGTGGGGTAGCTGCCAGGAAGAGTGGCGTCACAGATGCAGGTCTCTGAGCAAAAGCGAGGGTCAGGAGTGGGAAAGGCTGTTTGATCTGTTTTCAGGCACCTGGGTTGAACAATGGTTTGATGTGTGCAGGTGATGGGCCTGCTGCAGTTCCTCATTGAGAACAGTGAGGAACTCCTTGGAGAGGAGATGGCTGGACTTTCCAGTGCACTAGTCAAGGAGTCACCAGCACCAGTAGTTGAAGCAGAAACAGCTGAGGTATGTCAGGTCCACAAACACTGTGGCAACACGCCTCATGGATGAGGCTATTGTTCCTGATGTAAAGCTGAGGCTGAAATGTACAGGGTCTTCTCCTAAGCCAGAGCCGAGGTCCTATGCATTTACATCTTTTAAGAAAAGACTTCCTTCTTGCAGTGGACTCAAACCCTGTGAAGGGGAAAGCAAGGTCAGCCTGCAGCTCTGCCAAAGTTGAAAGAAAGGCTGATGCAGGTTGGCCTTCACACTGTGCGATTGTCTCATTGGCATTTGCTCAGCTGAGCTGTCCTGTCAGTAGCTGTCACCTTCAGAAAAGTTGAGCTGAGATCTTCCTTGATCAGAACTTCATAAAGTCTATTTTGGGGTGGCGGACGGTGTGAAATGTGGACAGTGCAAACCAATCCAAGTGATCTGCTTTTAAGTGCCAAAGTAGCAATTTGGCAAACTAGCTTCCTCCTGCAGGTAGTCCTTGCCACCTGTTCACTTCTACAGGTCCATTGTAGGTGTCTCCAGCTTTGCCTGCAGTCACTCCAGGAAGCATGGCAACTTCCCTTGTTTGGCCTCAGCAAGGGAAGAGCTTGTCTGGGGAAAGACGGTGAAATGAGTCAGCTTTGATTAAAAGAGGAATAGATTTAAGTTTATCATGGCTTTACCTATCTCATGATATCATTGAATGGAAAGGTTTGTAGGCTCTTCACAGCAAGACCAAACCCAAGGAAAGAGAAAGTGAAAACTGCTCTGTGAAGAGGGGGTGAAGATCAGCCAGACAAGAAAATCAGAAAGACCAAAAAAGAGTTCTCTGAGATGGACAACTGAAACAATTCAAGAAGATGGAGAACAGCAAGAAGCCCAGGTGTGTAGCAGACTCTGCTGTCCATCTCTCAAAACTTTGAACACAGCTCTGAGCACAGGAAATATTTCCATAATGCACAAAGGTTCACTGCTCACCAGAGAGCAAAGCAGCTCAGGATGACTCAGTGCAACCTGATCAAACTAGGCAGCTCAGCCATAGGGTTTTGCAGAAAGAGGGGCTCAGCCCAGGGAGCAGCACAGCCCCAGCTGGCTTGGCGGCTCTGCCCAAGGGAGCATTTTTTGCCTGCATACTTGTCTTGCTAGCAAGGGACAGTGAGGGAGGTTGCTGCTCAGGTTTTGGAAATGAGTACATTTTCAGGGGCTCCCCATTGAGTCCTACTGCCTGGCAAAGGGGCACTGAACATCTGTAAATTTGCAGTGCTCTGAAGGCATCACATGTGTTGAGAAAGGGCAAAGCCATACTGTAGTCACTGCTAGTAGGAGTTCTCTCTTTGTGCTAGGAACAATGGCTTTTACACTGCACTTCTCAAAGAAAGGGGGATAAAATGCGTGCCTTTGTAGTCTTACCAGTGCTTTTGGACTGTCGTTGTAGGTGTCCATTTAATTTTAGCATTTGGATTTCCTGGATGAGCTCTGACTCCTGGGCTACCGGGGGCACAATGCAGCCCCAGCATCAAGACAAGGAGAGGAGGGGCGTCTGTGCCCTACTGCTCTGGCCAGTAGATCTCATTCACACCACCAAGCCAGAACAATAAAGGACAACACAGGCCACCATCCCACCAGCTGCCAGGGTGGAGCGCTCCCCCAGATGCCACTGCTGCTGTCACTTCAGGGAGGCCCTGCACCACCCTCAGACCCATATTACCAAAGCAGTAATCCTTGGGGTAAAGCACCATTCCCATCTGCAGAGCTGAATGTGATGATAAATACAAAAAATGCTCCCGATCATAATTTACCTTCGGATAAACTACCACTTGTCTAGGTGAGACCCATTGACGGCCAAAACCTGAACAGTTTAAGACCTCTTTGGAGCCATTCTACAACCCCGTATTGCTATGTCTTTTAAAAACTTTTTTTTTATATAGTTTACACTTGTTTGTATATACTTTGAGTATCACCTGCAAATGCAGAGTCTTAGCTCCCTTCCCTCCCCTTAAGCCAATTAGATACAATGCTAAGATTTCTGGTTTCGTGGTTTTGCAACATAGAAAGTAGTCATATTGCATTTTTTTGAGTACACTTCTAGTAATTTCACTTTATTTCACAAGGCCAGTCTTAGAGTGACTTGTCAGCACTACTATTAGAAAGAAGAAAGAACGACAAAAGTTCTATCCCACTCCCTTGCCATCTGCATCCTGCAGTCTGCAACATGGCAAAGAAAGTGTACTGAGAGAGTCCTGAACCATAGCTGTATGAGAGAATGAAACATTTGTATTCCGGTTTGCTGTCTCCTTTAAGTAAAAGACAACTTATCCAGAATACTACCTTTGTCATCCTACTAAAATGAGGCCAATGGTGGGCTTTCCTAGGAGCAAAGACTTTTGGGAGTCTTGCTGAGAACTTTCAGCTTATGTAACAGGCAGTGCACTTTTTTTAGGGCTTCTGGGCATCTTACAGCATAGTCACAGTTGAAAGCCAATTTCAGCAAATACTTTGAGGCCTTTTATACTCACATTTCCTTGACAGAGACCATGGATGCCGTCATGTGAAGGTTTCCATGGTCTGTAGGCTTTAGATCTCAGAACCCAGACTTTGGAGTCACATTTAGATCTGCCACAAGAGAGGCTGCCTTGCAGAGGAAGCAGAAACATAAAATCCTGTCACATGTCAGATCCATCAGATGGACTGTTCAATGGCTGAGTTGTGGTAGAGGCCTATTAGGCAGGCTGCCCCAGTGGAGCACTACCTGCTAGACAAGCCTCCCTACAGCTAATACCCCAAGTAGTACATTCTGATAAAGCCTGATATTTGGTGACGGTCACTCTGTATGAAACTTACAGTTTAGGATGAAGTAAAGTGTCCTCCAGAAGTGCTTTACTTTACATAGACTAGAAGAAAAGGGTGATAGGCTCAAATGTAGACGTCTATGCTGTAGAAGTTAAAGTTAGGAGAGATGAATCCTACGTAATATTGCTGTTTGCATGGGTGTGGGTTCCGGAAAAATAAACTGTGCTTAGATCTGCTCAATCTCACAAAATTTTGTTCTTTTCTTGTGAAAGTTTTAATTCTCTGTAAATGTTTCATATCAATTCTTTGAAATATTTAGACTTTGCTCTCATACCATGAACATTTTGTATAAAGAAATATATTTCCAATAAAGTGATATTCTATCCTACTGCTTTCTGATAACCCATGATGAATATCCTCAAGAGAGTACAAACATTCTTCTATGCACTTGTAATACCTGTTTCCAAGCTACAGCTGCACCTCACAATATGCAAGAATAGCTATTCCAAAAAAATTAATGATTTCATATTCATGGGATTACCAAGTGGGAACGGCACCACTTATTTCTCTATTTGCAAATATACCAACATTTGAGAATATTTTTGTCTTTAAGAAGGAAAACAAAGACAGTTGGAAACCCTAGATCTTTTAAATTCATAAACTTATTTCTCTGGAAACAGTTTTTCCTTGACAATCAGGTCTAGATTTAGTCTCAGTCTTAGGGAGGGGGAGTTTGTAGGTTTTATTTAAAACAATTTCACAGGGAATAAAGCATGTAGTCCTATGCGTTTGATGGGACTTGCTGTTTCTCTGGCAATAAAACTCATATGAGGTTAATTCTTCCTCACAGTAAGGCTACTTTGATTGCCCTCACTGGGAGCAGTGTAGCATGTATTAACAGGTACTCTAGGTTGCTTTGGCAATGTAAGGAATTTTAATGTAAATGACGGACACCTCTGTGGAAAATCAATATAATCTGATATAGTGAAGATTTCATAATCTACAGTGTTCAGGTTGTCCAAGTCTCCACGTGACCTGGGTTCTGCATGTTCATTTGTCATAGTTTAACCCCAGTAGGCAACTAAGCACCACACAGACACTCGCTCAGCCTCTCTTGGTGGGATGGAGGAGAGGTAAAAGTGGAAGGGTAAAAGTGAGAAAAGTCATGGGTTGAGGTAAAGACAGTTTAATAGTTGGGGGGTGGGGGAAGAGGAAAAGAAACAAAACAAAATAAAACAAGCGATGCAAAAGAACCCAGCTACTCCCCACCAACCGACCGATGCCCAGCCAGTCCCTGAGCAACATCAGCCACGGCCAACCTCCCTCCACCCCCCAGTTTTATTGCTGAGTGTGATGTCACATGGTCTGGAATATTCCTTTGGTCAGTTGGGGTCAGCTGTCCCACCTGTGTCCCCTCCCAGCTTCTTGCGCACCCCCAGCCTACCCACTGGTGGGGCAGTGTGAGAAGCAGAAAAGGTCTTGATGCTGTCTAAGCCCTGTTCAGCAATAACTAAAACATCCTTATGTTATCAACACTGTTTTCATCAGAAATCCAAAACACAGCCCCATGCAAGCTACTATGAAGAAATTTAACTCTGTCCTAGCCAAAACCAGTACTATCTCCACCTCTTATACCATACCGTTTACATCATGTTCATGTCCCACACTATACAATAGATCCTTATTAACCACCTCTTGTCCCATCCTTTGATATATACACAGATATATCCATTACACAGGTATATCCATTGCAATATCCATTCCTGGACCCTTTGGACCAGGCCATAGGGTTTAACATTGCAATTAATTCCTCCCCTTGTTTCTAGCTTGGCTAGCAGTGACAGGTTCCTGCTATACCTTTGACATATGGCAATCACAGCAGTGGTGACATAAAACATCATATAACACTGGCATCATACAGCAACGACATCATACAACTCAAATCATGGGTTATTTTCACCCAAGATTAAATCTCCTTGAGGTACACATTGGACTTCCCCATCCTTCCACGTTACCCACCAGTACACCCAGGTCCTGGAGCAAAAGCAATCCCACAAATGGGTTTGCCTTTTCCCAAGGAAGGAATAACCCAGACTGTCTTTCCCAGCCAGTTCCTTATGTGTACTGGGGGGAACTTATATTCTTTTATAGTATGTAGGGGTGTATTGGGTTTGCATGGCAGGGTTTTGGCAGCAGGGTGTCTACAGGGGTGGCTTCTGTGAGAAGCTGTTAGAAGCTTCCCCCATGTCCAACAGAGGTAATGCCAGCTGGCTCCAGGACGGACCCACTACTGACCAAAACTGAGACAATATCAGCAATGGTGGTAGCGCCTCTGTGATAACATATTTAAGAAGGGTGAAAAAAAACTGCTGCGCAACAGCAACCAGAAGAGAGGAGTGAGAATATGTGAGAGAAGCAACTACACAGACACCAAGGTCTGCACCCTGTGGAAAGGACAAGTGGAAGGGACCCACGCTGGAGCAGTTCATGAACTGCAGCCCGTGGGAAGGACCAATGTTGGAGAAGTTCATAGAAGACTGCCTCCCATGGGAGGGACCCCACGCTGGAGCAGGAAAAAAGGGTGAGAAGGAAGGCGCGGCAGATACAATGTGTGATGAACTGACTGTAACCCGCGTTCCCCTGCACCGCTTGGGGGGAGGGGTAAAGTTGAGCCCAGGAAGAAGGGAGGGGTGGGGGGAAGGTGTTTTAAGATTTGGTTTTATTTCTCATTATCCTACTCTGATTTGATTGGTAATAAATTAAATTAATTTCCCCAGGTCGAGTCTGTTTTGCCTGTGACAATAATTGGTGAGTGATCTCCCTGTCCTTATCTTGACCCATGAGACTTTTGTTATATTTTTCTGTTCCCCTGTCCAGTTGAGGAGGGGGAGTGATAGAGTGGTTTGGTGTTGCACCTGGCATCTAGCCAAGGTCAAACCCACCACAAGGGGTTTTAATTGGGCCAGGTCAACCTGCAGATCACCTAGTGTTAACTAGCCAAATGGCTTCTGGTGAATTTTTATCCCAGTGCTTGAATCTCCCAACACCCATTTCTCTCAAGGCAGTTTTTGACAGTCCATTTTATCGTTCAGTTTTCCCAGAGGTTGGTGCCTGATAGGGGATGTGATACACCCATTCAATTCATTTGGAAGTGAAACCCGTTGTCTAAGTCAATTCTTTATGGGGTGCTGTGTCAACATGAAGCTTGCTTTTCAAGGCCCCAGATAGTATTTCAGGCACTGGCATGAGTCACAGGGTATGTTTCCAACCATCCAGTAGTCACTTCCATCATTGTAAGCATATGGTGCTTGCCGTGGCAGGTTTGCAGTAGTGTGATAGAATCAGTCTGTCAGGCTTCCTCATATTGATATTTCAGCCATCATCCTCTGTACCAAAGAGGCTTTAGCTGCTTGGTTTGTTTGATTATGACACATCTCTTCCATTCATGGATAACCTGTGCAACAGTGTCAATGGTCAGGTTCACACTTTGATCATGAGCCCATCTGTATGTTGCATCTCTTCCTAGGTGTCCTCATGTGTCATGGACCCATCAATCTATAAGTAGCTCATCCTTATGTTTCCAGTTCAGATCCACCCGAGTCACTTCAATTCTAGCAGCCTGGACCACTTGCTTGTTGTTTCGACATTCTTCAGTGGCACGACTCTTGGGTATGTGAGCATCTACATGACCTACTTTTACAACCAGGTTCTCTACCTGGGCAGCGATATCTTGCCACAATGCAGCAGCCCAGATGGGTTTACTGCTGCGCTGCCAGCTGGTCTGCTTCCATTATTGTAGCCACCCCCACAGAACATTTGCCGCCATCCGTGAGTCAGTATAGAGTACTGGCCATTTTTCTCATTCAGCAGTATCTAAAGCCAGCTGGATGGCTTTCACTTCTGCAAACTGACTCGATTCACCTTTTCCTTGAACAGTTTCTGTGATTTGTCCTGTAGGACGCCACACAGCAGATTTCCACCTCCAATGTTTTCCCACAGTACAACAGGAATCATCTGTAAACATGGCATATTGCTCCTCATTTTCTGGTAATTTATTGTACGGCAGAGCCTCTTCATATAGGCTCCAAAACATATAGGCTCCAAGGTCAACCACCTTGCCTTTAGTAGAAGTTGTCTGCCAGACTGCAAATACCCATTTGGTGTTCATACATTTGCTTCCATGGGCTCTATTGTACTTTCTGCAGCCCTAGTTCTGGGGGTGCCAAATAGCACTGAGAAACAGCTAAAACTCAGTTACCATTACTTATCATTACAGTTATCATTACTTGAGTGAAAACTCAAGATTCTTTCCAGAAGGATGACTTTTTTATTGAAATACACCATATCTGCATTTGTATGAGGACAATTTGAAGAGCAGAAAGGAGCTTAATTAATTGCCATACGACGCAAGCAGAAATGAATACTCTGCGGGTCCCTGTTATACAAAAAAGATGTGGACAGGCTGGAGAGGGTCCAGAGAAGGGCCACGAAGATGATCAAGGGTCTGGGAAGCCTGCCATATGAGGACAGGCTGAGAGAGTTGGGTTTGTTCAGCCTTGAGAAAAGGAGGCTTAGAGGTGATCTCATCACCATGTACCAGTACTTCAAGGGGAGCTACAAAGAAGATGGAGACTCCCTTTTTACAAGGAGTCACATGGTGAGGACAAGGGGTAACGGGTACAAGCTACTCCCAGGAAGATTCCAATCGGACACGAGAGGTAAATTTTTCACAATGAGAACAGTCAATCATTGGAATAATCTCCCCAGGGAAGTGGTTGACTCTGCTGTGCTGAACACGTTTTAAGACTCAGCTGGACATGGTGCTGGGCCATCTCATCTAGATTGTGCTAGAAAAGTTGGACCAGATGATCCTCAAGGTCCCTTCCAACCTGGTATTCTATGATTTTATGATTCTATGATTCTGTGAACAATGCTATTCTCAAATTAGGTTTGAGCTTTGGCTTGCTGTTGAGCCAAACTCCTTGAGCATACATGCTACATGTATTTGCTTACACTCCAGTTCCAGTCTGGAATGGGCCAAATTACTTTCTAAGAAGACAAAACCTAAGCACAGGGTAGGCATTTGCTCACAGTTGCCCTCTCCAAGAAGTATGTGCACTAGTTAAAGTCTCTTGACTTTACTAGTTCCAGCCTGAATCCGAGTACATCCATAGCAAAAGACAGCATACTATAAAATTAAGAATGGCAAGAACAATTCCAGAAACTGCAGTCAGAAAGAGATTAAATAAATGCTCTCTATGTATTCAAGTAGGAAGCCAACAGTCTTTTTCATGAGCAACAGCAGTACATGCCTTTTCTTTCACAGTTCTGTTACATTAGTTGAATGCATTGCATTTGTATTAACATTAAAATGTTGGACAAGTCACTATAGACTTTCTGTCCCAACGGCTGCAGTAGCTGGAAGAGTTCCTTACATATGTTGTCTATGGCAGGTAGTCCAGTATAGACACCAAAAAGGAGGGAGGAATCAGGTCACAGACCTATATATCTTTGTCTAAAACCACTTTGCTTTTGATCAAAATCTCTAGTGTAGGGTTTTCTATTTTTTTGTGCAGGAGGATCATAAGATGCTCAAATATGATTTCTGGGCAAGGCACACTTCCAGAATCCATTGATAGTTTTGCAGCCCACTCCATTCCTTGTTACATTGTTCAGTGAGTAGGCAATGAAAAATCTCCTCTGCAGAGATAGATGGATTCCACTGGTAGCCTGGAAAATGTGTTCGCTTCCCTCTGGGACTCACAGAAGATTAATGCCCTCCAAGGCTTGCCTAGCCTTAAATAACATTGAAAGAATGAGAATAGCAGGGTCCCTGGTCTGATTTGCCCTAACCCACAAAATTAAAACCCCTCATAATATAACTGTCTAAACAAATTAAATTTGAAATATTAATCTCATTGCCTTTGCTTATATATCCAGAAGGAGTATCTGAACATTCCGTAGTCCAAATTGTTCAAAGGTATCCGGTCATCATGAAAATATTATGTTTTCAGGGGAGAGGGAGGAAGGCTTAATTTTCTTTTTGTCTTCCTATGGATAAAATATAGATCTACCTTAAAAATGCAAGAAATTTTCTATTGGATCAGACTAATAGTACATATAGTCCAGCACACTGTCTCAGACAATAGCAATGAGAAAGGCTATTTAAAGAGAGCATGTAAGCCTGCTCATTTTCTGTAGCCCGTGCCTGTTGTACTTCTCCTATATCTACAAATATTGTTTTAGGGCTGCTAGAGGGAAAATCCTTCCCTAGTCCTTTTAGCATCCCTTTATGGATCTGCTATCCAGGAATTTGTTCAATCCCTTGAATTTGCTGATTCTGCCTGCCACCAAAATCTCCTATAGGAGAATGCTCCAGGATTTATTCACTGCCTTTCAAGCAAAACTGTTCCATCTTTTATGTTTTTAACTGGTCTCCTGTTACTTCCACTGAGCATCCTAGTTCCAGTACTGTGGGATTTGGAGTGTAACAGTTCTGAATTCACCTGATCATTTCCTTCCTTCCATCTTCTTCTCTTCTAACTGGACAGAAATTAATGTTTCTATCATGTCCGACTTCTGTCAGCTTTAAGCTTCTATATCTCTAAGCCAAAAGACCTGAAATATCACAGCCCTTTGCATAGAAATTGACTTCTAGAGCTCTGAATATTCATGTGGAAGGATTCCAGGGAAAACAACTCCTTTTTTGAAGAGAAGAGCCCTATCTACTCCAGCAGATACTTTCCTGAGGAAGGCAGGATTACTTCACACATCTTGCAGGCTATATATGTATATATTCGCACCTTACAGGAGAATAAATGTTACTCTTTACAACATCATTATGCAAATGAGAACCCCACTCAGTCCTTCTATTTTGATGATAAAACACTAATAACTTGGCTCAAGATTTGGTTATTGGAACTACCTTCACTGTTTTATTGCTTTAGTTTTTTTACTAATGACATGTCTTTCTACATTGTTTTCGAGAAAATCCTTTGTGTCAAAAGCCTTGAGTTGTTTTTCCTTGAGATACTTCCCAAGGACCTGCTCCAGCACCTTCAGAAGTGCGTGCAGATCTAGTGATTATTTTCAGACCTTCCTATACTGGCAAGACCAGTTTCCTTAGCTATCCAGACTGCCTTGACCTCTGGTGAAAATCCATGTCAGGACTCCAAATTGAGTGCATGGGCTGGTTAAGGCCTGTTCTTTGTCCAAGAGCTTTAAGATTTAAGATGTTTCTTGCTCTGACTTCTGTCAAGAATAAATTGTGTACCTTGCCTCCTGATTCATTGTCCTGAAGAAGGGGTTTCACTCTCATTTTTCTTCCTCTCCTGATAGATAAACAAAGAATCTATAACCCAAGATTTAAGACCAGATGCTGTAACTGAAAAGAAAGGAAGTTTTCTCCAAGTCCAACCAGAGGCGTAGGCTACACATTGACAACTGTCTCACAGAGTGGGTGAGCATGTGCTTCACACCAAGCAGTATGAATCCACAGGCTAAAGGTGCTTTCTCACTCCCTCTCCTCCCCCACCCCCAGCAAATCCATGCCTGAACAGAACACAGAATCTCATTCCTTCCTCTCTGCTACTCTGCAAAGTGAGGACACGAGAGCACAAGGCATACCTTATTTCTACTGCTTGGCCTGCACCCAGCCACAGTAATGAGAGAATTTTTTGGTTGCTTGAACCTGGTTAAAAACATCAACCTGCCTTGCATCTACTCAGTGCATTCTAGCTCTGATGAGCACAGATGCATTTTTTTAATTTAACGAGAATGTATCACCAGTACAGCTAACATTTGCGCAGCTGGCATGCATATTTCTGTACCTGATGCCAGCTTACCTCAATTAGCAGAACAAGCACATCATCATCCTGCATAAAACAAAGTCAGCCCAGATAAAAACATTTTAGAACAGTTGAACTTTTTAAAACACACAGTCTAGAAAAGCCAAAAGTCTCTCTGGTGTTACTGGTGCACTTTTAGTTGTACGCTGACACACCCTTGCATTCTGAAGGCAAAAGCATATGCTAAGGTGCTTTTCTGAAAATATAATAAGCATATAATGGATGTGGACAGAATAAGCCAATAGATATACCAAGTCTTAATGCATGATATTGAATAAAAGGCAATACAAGAGAAATGCAAAAAATAATCATGAAATAAGGGGAGTGGGGGGTAGTAGTTTAACTCAGCAGAGCAGGGAAGCACCAGCAAAGGTATGTAAGGGTCATGGCATGATCAAGTAGCAAGCTAGGAAAATAATCATTATAAATGGATATAAGTGGGGCAATATTACATTTGTCAAGGCTAGGGAAAATAATGTTATTCATACTGAAACAAGAGACAGCCTAATGAGTTTTAGATTTATTAAAGAAATAGGAAAGCCTTGCAAGTTTTGAACCTAGTCAGGATCTCAGCATCTAAACTAGAAGTGTCCAGTCTGTCACCCCTTAGCATTTCAGTGAGACTGTCATACCATAGGGGCTGCTGGGAGAACATACTAAGACTTTTTGCTGTGGCTACACACAGCTGAATATCCAGAGAGCTGGCAGTGATAAGAGCACAGAAGAGTGGCGGAGGAGCAGAAGGAGGCACCAAGGAAAGCTGCTGAGGCAGCTCTTGAAGTGTGCATCAGAGCAGGAAACATTTAACCATGGGTCTTCAGTCACTGCCCTGATTATTTCTCTTGCTTCATCTGAAATAAAGCTGATGGCATGGACTAATATACTCCATAGGCGGGGTCCAATCTCTGGCCTCTTAAGAGATCAATACATTTTTATGAATAATATCCCATCATGTTGCCAGATAGTCACACCATTTATGTTTTGAATTATAACCTGAAAAGCCAAACTTCAGAGTTTGCATAACAGTCTGGTCCCTGTGTTCATTAACACTCTGTATCTGGACACAATAGGAACAAATCTGCACAGTAGACATATTTGTATTTTGCACATAGCTTTTCCTCTGAAAACATTGATTTAGGAACATATTATCTCAAAGGTGTTTTGAACGTATATTTTATTATGTTATTTATATTACTTTTGGTCATCTTGATCTCAGCTGCAGAACATTAATGATTACAAAATTCTCATCACCAACTCACATAACAAGTTTTATTTTTAGCTTTAAACACTACATAAAGTGTCTTTTGTATTCCAGTTTCTTATCTTAAAGGAATCAAAAATTCTCTTAAAACTTATTTTAGATATGCTGTTTAACATTTACCAGTGGCTTTCAGTGACTTAGTTGACTCCTAATAAATACCTGGTCTATATTTTCAGGTGCCCGGTAAAGCAGAAATTTTATTTTCTCAGATTCTTTTTCGACTAATGCTCACCTGTCATAAGACAAGTTTAAAATTAACAAAACATGACAATAAGATTGAATGCTAGTATAAGATAAATTTCTCACACTGTTTGGTGTTCATTCCACATCATGATATACAGCACTGTAAATTCTACTTGCGTTTGTCTTTGTTTTGGCTGACTTTTAACCTCATTGACTCTTTTTAATGCTGCCATGAACATTTTACCAGCCCACCTGAACTTTTTTTACAAGTCTACAGAAAATATGTATCTGAAATATCTGTCAAGTGACTGGCATAAATTTCTGTCTACAGTTATCAAAAGGTTACATTATGTTCTTAAGATTCTGTATATTAACTCTGTTTATACATCAGCGTACCAATTATTGTTGTTGTTGTTATTATTATTATTTTGTCTGGGAAACAAAGACGGGTTATCTGGAGGCTGAAATCAAGACTCTTGCTGATTCTCTGAAATGAAATCTGTTGACTATTTCCCTTCAGAAATGTGTACTGTCGTATGCAATATTCGTAATATGGATAGATACTTCATATGAGAGTAATTTAATTGTCTGTTCTGCTCAACCATTGTTTAATGAATTCCTAACAATCTGAGAGCAAGCTGTCGGAGGGCCATTATTAAATTTCATATTTGCTTTGCAGTTTTCTTTGCCACTGCTTCATCTATTTAGGATTATGATGACATTAACTTTTGTTTTCCTTCACAAATAAAAGCTTTGAATATTTGTTATTTTCAAAATGCAAAGTTTAAACTTTCATTGCTGATGCTTACTGGTCATAAAAAAGTTAATTTACATTAAGATAGATTTTCACTTAAATCAAAAAGACCCTGTCAGGAAAAATATCAAAACCTACAAGAAAAACATGTTAAATTAATAGTCTAACATGCACTAAGAATATTTAAAAAGCTGCAGCAAAATTATTCCAGTGGTGTTAATTTTATTAGATATTTCCTTGCTCTACGTTATGTGAAAGGGAGATAGTCGTATAACCAAATGGGATTTCATTCACTATACTATTATTATTATATATAACGTTAGCCTGCCACCTTTTATTCATCTCTTCTATAAACTAAATTGACTTAATCTTTTTGATCTCTCTTCCAATAGAAGTTTTCTAAACCTATAGGAATTTTCATTTCCCTTCTTTGGACTGCTTCTCTTCTGCTATATCTTTTAACATCAAAATGAACACTGCAGCAATGAATACTGAATTTTTGAAATATGTGTCATCAGTATTGTTCTATTCTATATCTTACTCTTCAAACAATCATGTCTTTCAGGTATCTCTCATGGTCATAGAGCACTGAGTGAAAGTTTTCATTTAACTCCTCCAGTGACACCCAGGTCTGTTCCCTAAATGGCTGCAGCTAATTACAAATCCATCAATGTGAAGGGGTAGCTTGCGCTATTCATTCTAATGCGCCATACCTTCCACTTATCTACAATAATCTTCTTCAGCCATTGAGTTGTATAATTGTCTAGTTTTCTTAAGTACATTCAGAGTTTGTTTATCTATATATAAAGTGTTTTTAGTAAAGTTCACTATTAAAATATCCAAGCACCTCCTAGACATTAAAGAATTTTCAAAAAAATTGTTAACTCCGATTTCAATTTAAATGTCCTGTTTGCTCAAAAGCTCCTCTTTTAATGCTTAATTTTTTGAAAGTATTGCTTGAAAATTCTGTGAGCATTTACTAAGGACCTGGTATTTCTGCGTTTGCTTTATGTAGACAGGTATGGAAGGGTCCAGCTTACTGCTTAGTAAAGTGAGAGCAGTACTATGTTATTGATTAAGTGCACTAGAGCATCTAAGGAGAGCATCTAATGTTCCTAGAGTAAGGGACAAGAGTGGAATGAGGTGCAGTTCCCTGGCTCAGTTTATCCATAGGGCACTACATCTTACTGAGCTGTTATTGCAGGTCTGGCCTCCCAGTACATGCCAGTTCTTAAATTTTTCAGTATTTTCCATCGTTACTCAGTTAAGTCTCTGAGCCACATTAGTGTTTGTATTTAATACATTTAGAAGTTGACACAAAGTTGACAAGTTGGTCCCAGGAGCAAACAATATATATCAGAAGATAAAATTATTCTATCAAATCTTAAATCAACAGTTAAGATGGAGTTCTTAATTAATTTTCCCTACACCCCTAAGCATCCCAAATGAATTCCTCTGACTGTTTGCACTTTTCATATGGATTTTATAAATATAATCAGTTGATGAAAATATTTCGGTGTCTGAATTTTTCTATGGTAAAGTCTTAGAATCTTATCAGTGTCTTAAAGACACCATGACACAGCATTTTCTTCCATGGATGAATGGAATTATGAAGACCTGCACATATATTTTAACTCTTAAATTGTATGTTGTTTTATTCCCTAATCCAGAGATCCAATTATCTTTTTGTGGGGTGGGTTTTTTTTCTTTTTCGTATTGCTTTGGTACACCTTTGTTGAGATGTATAAACTTAAGGTTAAGGATGCATCCTTTGCACTTTTGTTGTGGTTAAAATTAAGCCCAAATATACTGTGACATAGATCAGTATTCTGGGTTGACATAGATCAGTATTCTGGATGGGTTATTCTCTAATCTTTTGCTTATTTAGACACAGATCCAGAGTTGAAATTTAATAATGAAAATAACCTTTGTTATATGAAGTTGATAGGAATACTGATGAGCAGTGGGATGAAACAATAGCTCCTTCCATGGAGCATGGAACCTGTTCAATCCTGAAACACACTACTTGAGCAGGAACAATAGGAGGTGGGCAAGACAAAGGTGGCCAAAATACCTTAAACCTCGCAGTCAATTGACACTTCTGAATGGGTCACTGGAGTCATTATAGCCCAAGACAATTCCACCACTCTCATCTTTTCTGGCTTTGGCCCTAAACATAGGCTAGACACCAAGCTAAGGATCTGGAATTCCTATAACTCCATAACTGATGAACAACAAACAAATATATCTTACGTTTCTAGTAAAGAACCCAGGCATCCTGCATTCAAGTATATTTCCTCACTGCAGTCTGACCTTGGACTGGGGAGAGATCTGGACATATACCAGCCTCCTGTACCTTGATTTCGAAATCAAATAACCTGGTTATACATCCCAGATGCCATCAGGGTTTTCCAGTGACGTGGAAGATCATAGAATCATAGAATGCTTTGGGATGGAAGGGATCTTTAAAGGTCATCTAGTCTATCCCCCTGCAATAGGCAGGGACATCTACAACTAGATGAGGTTGCTCAGAGCCCCATCCAGCCTGTCCTTGAATGTTTCCAAGGATGGGGCATCTACCACCTCCCTGGACAACCCATTCCAGTGTTTCACTACCCTCATTATAAAAAATTTCTTCCTTATATATGGTCTGAATCTACCTCTTTTAGTTTAAAACCATTACCCCTTGTCCTATCACTACAGGGCCTGCTAAAAAGTCTGTCTCCATCTTTCTTATAACCTCCCTTTAAGTATTGAAAGGCTGCTATAAGATCTCCCTGCAGCCTTCTCTTCTCCAGGCTGAACAACCCCAGCTCTTTCAGCCTTTCCTTATAGCAGAGGTGTTCCATCCCTCTGATCATTTTTGTGACCCTCCTCTGGACCTGCTCCAACAGGTCCATGTCCTTCCTGTGCTGAGGACCCCAGAGCTGGACGCAGTACTCCAGGTGGGGTATCACCAGAGCAGAGGAGAGGGGCAGAATCACCTCCCTCGACCTGCTGGCCACACTTCTTTTGATGTAGCCCAGGATATGGTTGGCTTTCTGGGCTGCGAGAGTACATTGCCAGCTCACGTCCAGCTTTTCATCTATCAGTACCTCAAAGTCCTCCTCTGCAGGGCTGCTCTCAATCCCTTCATCTCCCAGCCTGTATTGATACTGAGGATTGCCCTGACCCAGGTGCAGGACCTTGCACCTGGTCTTGTTGAACCTCATGAGGTTCACACAGGCCCATTTCTCCAGCCTGTCCAGGTTCCTCTGGATGGCATCCCATCCCTCAGGCATGTTGACTGCACCACTCAGCTTGGTGTCATCTGCAAACTTGCTGAGGGTGTACTCAATCCTGCTGTCTGTGTCATTGATGAAGATATTGAACAGCACTGGCCCCAGAACAGACCCCTGAGGGACACCACTCGTCACTGATCTCCATCTGAACATCAAGCCATTGACCACTACCCTCTGGATGCAACCATACAGCCAATTAGCTATCCACCGAATGGTCCGCCTATCAAATCCATATCCTTCCAATTTAGAGAGAAGGATGTTGCGGGGGACTCTGTCAAAGGCCTTACAGAAGTCCAGATAGATGACATCCATAGCTCTTTCCTTGTCCACTGATGTAGTCACTCCATCATAGAAGGCCACTAGGCTGGTCAAGCAGGACTTGCCCTTGGTGAAACCATGCTGGCTGTCTTGAATCACCTCCCTGTCCTCCATATGCCTTAGCATAGATTCCAGGAGGATCTGTTCCATGATCTTCCCAGGCACAGAGGTGAGGCTGACAGGTCAGTAATTCCCAGGGTCCTCCTTTTTACCCTTTTAAAAATACATACAATGTTACCCTTTTTCCAGTCCCCAGAGACTTCACCTGACTGCCATGACTTTTCAAATATCATGGAGAGTGGCTTGGCAACTACATCATCCAATTCCCTCAGGACTCTGGGATGCATCTCATCAGGACCTGATGGTGGCACCAAGATTCAGGACATGCTCTGTAATACTCCCAGAAGTTAGCAAGCATAAAGGAGTATCTACCTGTCTTGTCTGTCTTTTTCAGCATTATCTGCAAGGTGCTGGCTGTGTGTACCTATGAAAGATGGGGTGAAAACCCTAAGTTATTCTCTAATAAAAAAAAATTTGCTTTTAATTGAAGAAATAAAATTCAGTATTTGTCTCATGTAAAATACATAAACAGTTCCAGGAGCAAAACTCAAGCCATTTTTTCTTTTGTTTAGCATGTTCTAGGCAGGTAGCTGAATAGTAAGAGCAGAGAAAGGATCTGACTTATTTATTCTCCTTTGAGTCAGAAATTCTGCATTCTCAAAGACTCAGCTTCAACAAGTGGGATATCCATTTATCTTCAATGCTCCACAGCTTTGTGACAGATAAAAATGTTAAATTTAGACGTTTAGATCTCCTTGAGCTGAGAGTTTAGGCTAACTTTTAGGACTCCCTTTTCTTCACTGAGTGCTCTAAGCTATTACATAAGAGTCAGGTACTGCTGCCATAATTGTAAGTAAAAATGTTGATGTCAGCGCCTAATAACAGAATGCAATTTTTAAATCACAGCTTCAATGAGGTTCCTGCATACCATTTTAAGAGAGGTTTTAAGCCCAGGAAGGGTGCAGCATTTTTCTGTTTTCTGGTGTGCCCTACTGACATCCTAGCATTCAAGTATGTCAGCTGTTAAGATCCTTGAATTTAAAATCTGAAGTCAGCAATCACTGGAAACTCCATTTTAGGTGTTCCAACACCGAGCCTTACAACACTAAAATGGGGACCTAGATGACCAGACTGTCTGATCACTAAAGGTAGTGTCATCACTGAGCATGTGCAACAGAATCACTAGTAGGGAAAATTTTGCCAGAAACTATTGCTGTTTTGTCTTTTCAGGAACTTGTATAGTTTTGGCAGATTTTCCTGAACATAGATGCTTAAATTTCAGCTAAGTTGTGCTTTAGGTACCCAGCTTCCCAGCTTTTATGTGAATCAAGGGAAAATAGGTATTTAACTGGTTTTAGGAGCCTAAATACTTATGTGGATCTGGTTCATGCATGACTAATAGTTCATGAAATTGAGCTGAACTTCAACTGAGCAAGAATTGGAGTACTTTCAGTCGAGTTGAACACTTTTTGTTAGCCCTAGTGATATCCTTCCAAGCGCCTCCAGGCTAGAGGAGAATGTAGGCAGAGAGAGGGAAATACATATTTGAAACATTTTCTGTATTTGTGTGCATGCTCATGTATGTGCACTGTCTCCAAGTACCGTTATATGCCTGTTACAAATAAAGAAACCTGGGGTCATAAACACCTGACAAACATATCCGCCATTTGTAAGAAATCACGCATTCATATAACTGAATTGTGAAGCTGCTCATGCAGTGTGTCAAAACAAAATGCAGCACAAAAAATACTGTGTTACATTATATCAGGTCAATAAATACAAAGCAACGGAATATTAAAGAAAACATACTTTATTAGAATTATGATACTGGCTGCACACTTCAAAGAAACAGAATTATGTATCAGTGCACTCCATAGCTAATAAGAAAAAAAAAGTTTTACTTTTCTCAAAGAAAACTATTTTCTTTGAAATAATTGACTGAACATTTTTGTGCCTACGTATGTCTCTCCCAAAAATAAAGATGAGAAAAAAATGTTTCCTAAAATCCTCTGTAAAGGTAGTATTTTTCAACAATCTCTGCTATACTGTTTTCTCTGTTTTAGGGTCAATTATGTTAGCAAGGGGAAGATTAGAAACCACAGTGAATATTACTGAGTCCCTTTATGAGCTACAGACATAAAGAGAATCTCAGTCTCCTCAGAAAGATATTTTGCAATCAAAAAGTATGTTTTCTCCCAAGAGAAAACAAGAATTTTGGCAAGGCACAGGGCTCCCAGCCCCGCAGTGATGGGCAGCAGGACTGTGTGTGTATTAAAAAGCAGAACAGTCACCACTGCCTTTTGTCTAAGTGACATTCATAAACAATCCTCCCTTTTCACCCATGCAACCATTATTCTCATTAAGACAGGTCTATCCAACTCAGAAAGAAGGACCATAAGAATAGCAATTAGCACAGTGCATGTTGCTCCCTCCCCACCACATAGCGTCCATCTGTCTGTCTGTTTAGAAACTTGCTGACATGCTCAAGTGCTCAGCCTTCTGCACCCTCTGGCCATGACTTAGCCTGTACTTTCAGGCTCCAAGAAGACAATACTGGCATATCCAATGCATCCTGAAATTTTCTGCCAGCTGTACTTACTTACAGAACCATGCCTTGGGCCATGTCTTTGTGTTACAGATATATTTTAGGCCTTGTAGACCAAACTTAGCCCTGGTTTAATGACTTGAGCAACTTCAAAGGATCTGCCTTGATATGAGATATATTTTGTAGAAGGGTGTATGCTCTCCCTTTTTCTTTCAAATCTCTCCTCTTAAGCTTTCCGTCATTATCTGCTTTTCTTCCTCATGCTTTACATGTTCTTAAATTAAACCATCAGCATTGCCATGTTTCATTTACAATGGAATGACACTCTTATTATCTTCGTGGTAGCACTTACCTCATCTTGCATCGCACATTCTTTCAGCTCTGCTCCTCATATATTGTCTGATGCAAACTCTGGGGTGGGAAGGTCTGGGTTTTTAAATCTCTGTGAAGTGCTATTTGAATTTAAAGTGATACATACATATTTAATTAGAATATGCATTAAAATAATTACCAGTATTCTTAACTGGCCTGAATGCAAGATGATATGTGTTTAGATCTAAGTTCCTGTTCTTCTTTAAATATAAACCTGGACATTTGCACTAATATTTTAAAAGAGATTTGGAAGATAATGTCTCTAAAAAAATCTTCCAAATAGAGATGTTTATTCGTGGGAAAGTATCTTCTTCCATCGTGACTCAATCCCTCCTCACCTTTTGAAGCTGAACAAATCCTTCTGTGTAACAGAGTAGACTGTATAAACGAAGGACAGCAGGATTATTGCAGGCCATACAATAATCTTTTACCTCGCTGTTCCAGCTGGAATTGTCTGTCTACAATCTTTTACGGTCAGATACAGCAAACTCTGCCCGACTCCAAGCCAACCAGGAGCACTGAAATCCAAGACAGAATGAAATTTCCTTATAATAAGCCTTGTTGTAAGACATTAAATCAGGCTCAACACAGGGCTACTGAGCCTATACAACTTCTGGGTGGCTATCAGACCAGAATGATCTCATGACTGAGAATAGAGCAATCTCAGATTTGCTTTCTATATAGAAATATTCAGAATCTCACTTCAGTCACTAGAACACAGAAGGACTGAGTGAATAAAAATTTGAATGGGCAAAAAGTTCTCGGATAAGGTGTGATATTACTGAATTGAGATCTAGATCTAACAGAAAAATATTATTCATCAAATAGCTGCTGTTTTGTACAGTCTTTCCACTTATTCCCCAAGAAATTTCCCTGGGATGATGCAGCATAAATGGGACAGGATTCTTTGCATAAGAAGATTTAGTAAAACATAGGCAAAGGGAAAACAATAAAGACAATGAGCATATTAAGTAAAGAAGATTAGAACTAGTCAAGATTTTCCTTGCAAAAATGAAACCTTTAGAAGAAAAAGACAACCATGAACCCTCCCCCCCACTCCCCCCCAAAAAAAAGAAGAAAAAGAGAAAGATCCCTACTGTGAAACGAGATGAACACAGGCAAGTAATTAAATAGAAAAGGTCAGAAAAGGTCCAAAAGATACATATCACAGGTGGATGGATAGCTTCAGTTTCTAATCCTGCTTTGCTGCAGTTATGTTCTGCCACTCTGAATCTGGGGGAACAGGGAGAATAAAGGCATGGAAATAATTTGTGTTGAATGTAATTGAATAGGTACATTTTCATAATATTGTTCTGAGGTGAACAGGCTGAATGATATTCAGAAGAATGGTTATACTAGCTTAGCCCAAGGATTTATCTAGCCCAATCCCCTGTCTCCAGGCAGATCATAGATGCATGCCTAGGTAAGACTGAGCATATGTGTGTGTTTCCTTACGATGTTCTTCTACCTTTAGGCTGTTGATGTTTGTCTTTCTAGTAACCCCCAACGGATCTCTGTTCCAAGTACTTGCTCAGTTTCCCTTTGAACCTGTAAATTTCTTGCATCCACAATATAATTTTATTGAAGAATTGCTTTCTTGGGTTTTTTCCTTCTCAGCCAGGGGCGGGGGGGGAGTTGAAACTTAATCCTCATAGCTGCACTTAATGACTTCTGCCTTTTGTGTTGGAAAAGGTAAGGAGCAGTTAAGGTCTACCAGTCCTCCCTGTGCCTTTCATGTCTCTAACTCATCTCCTTTTCATGCTGAAGAGTCCCAGCCTACTTATGCCTCTCTCTTGAAGATATTATTCCACACCTTGCTGTCCTTCTCTGCACCTATTATTTTATTGACCAGTCTCCCAGTTTCATAAGTCCTTCTTCAGCTCTTCACAGTTTTCTTTCATTCTTACTACCCTGGATAAAATAATGTTTTCAGCAGACTTTCAGCTCCACTCGTGTTCTTTGGACGTGACGATGACGTCACACCCACAATTGAGGAAAAGGCAGTCCAAAGTAAGTATTCTTCTTAAATTTACAAAGCAGAAGCGAGAGAGGTTTTTTTATATTAAAAAGCTGATAAAAATTCTTTCAAGCACGCATCATTTTCCCCCAATTGCATATTTGTCATATTTTCACATAAATTTCCATTAGTCACTGCCCGAGACATTCAGCTAATCACTCAGGCACCCTGTCACTCTGGAGGTAGGTGACTTACAGCACGCTGGCTAGGCAGCATCTTTCCAGAGCTGGTTTGTTGTTCCAGAATGGTGTTTCTTGAAGAATTCTGTGGAATAATTCTTTACAGTAAGAGAAACATTAGTTCTTCAATTGGAGATTTACTAACCTCCTTTTGAGAAGGTTTCATCCCCTCATATATTTGCCCCCTAAAAATACGCAGTCCCTTTGAGCTAAATTCCTGTCATCATGAGGAAATAATCCAGCCATGTCCTGCTTAAGCACAAGATGATTGGAGGTAATCTCTAGTGGATAGGTGGGAATGTGCTTTGTTTGTACTGCCAGCTGCATTTTTTGGGCAACAGAAAAAGGGGACGCAGTCAAAATGCACCTGCGGTGTGGCAGGCAATAGCTGCACTGAGACCTGAGTGGCTTCGTGCTTCAGGACTTAACACACACAATGTTAACAGGCTTTCATCTAAGGAATAAATCATTGAACCTGAAGTTACTTTTGCCATTTACCGAAAGAGAAGCAGCTTCCCCAAACCCCAGCATCCAACCAATTACCAGTCTCAGCAGAAAACTTTTATCTTTCCAGCCTTCCTTTCGCTCATACTGACCTTATGATTGAACGCTTTGCCAGTTTCAGAGTATACTGTAATAGGTTGTGGCTGTTATCAGTACTGTATACTTTATTTACATACCAGCATACAATTTCAATGAAAGTTGCTAGCTTGCATTCTTTTATTTAATACAAAACATTCCTTTCCTTCTTTAGCTGAAGGAAAGCGTCTGGTTCATGGTATTTTAAAGCAAAGTACTATATTGCTTGTATTGTTTATGCTACAATTCTAATTAATTGTTTTTCTTTTAATTATGTAAGTGTCACTAAATGTGACTTTAAAATATTTTTAAATTCTCTGATCTGTGCCTTTTGCCATCTTAGATAAGCTCAATATATCTGAACTGACAGATCAGGGAAATCTATTTAGTTAGTTTAAATGTTTAATGCATTTTTTCCTGAACAACACTGCAAGATCCTATGAAGTAATGCCTCATTTAAAGAAAATATGGAGGATATGTCTACATTATCCAGAAAACTACAATAAAAAGAGCTGGTATAGATTTTGAGCTGTAAACTGATAGTATAACTGGAACCTAAAGCAGTTATGTGTATTCAGAATGCATATTGTGTGGAGGAATAATCCATCAATATCTCCTAATTCTGCAGGGTTCCAGTATAGTGTATCATCTTATCTAAACAGATAAACACTGACCAGCTCCTATCTCTCAGCTCCCGTTTCACAGCTATGTGATAGCACAGACTATTTAATTTGCTCTTCTAAAATGTGTAGTGGCTGTGTGTGAACATATGTGTTCTTCCATATGTTATTACAGTTGACTATAGTTCTCAGCTTGTAGGGAATTTTTATGCTATACTTGGCCTCAGATAGTACCCAACTCATCGCCAATTTTCTTCCTGTATTTCTCAAATCCCTTAAAAAATACTTACTATTTGTTATAGTAGAGAGCCAGATCACATTATGATAATATTCATTTCTCTAGATAGTGTTTAGCTTAAGGTGGAGGTGTTTAGGTTGATAATTTGAAGACTCCTGTGGGCACTTATGGTGCTACACAGATGGCACATACATGGCTAAGTCAGAGAGAGCATTAAAGCTGCTTCTGTGCCCTACAGGCATGTGCACACTCTTACTATGTTTATTACAGTAGGTCCAACTTGGGTAGCTCATGAATTCAAGGATGAACATGGGATGTGATTATCCATACTGTTTAATGGCAATCCAACTGCCTGCCAAAGTTTTGGCATATGCCAGCTAACACCCTTCCAGAAAACATCTGGTTACATTTTAAGGTATAGCATGATAAAGGAAATGTTCCCAATGTGTAGGATATCCTGTTCAGAGAAAAAAAAGATTTTAGTTGAACAGACAAAATTTGTATGTGTAATTCACTCTCAGAGCTGTGTTAGATACTGAAGCTGGTTCCACAGGAACAAGGGTGAGCAAACAACACAGTGCAGAAGTGTGCAGAGCTACTATGCTGATGAAGCTACTTTGTTTCCACTCCCAGAGACAACTCAGTGATATCTACACTGCTTGTTCATGAATATAAAAGGAATTTTTGCTGGGTTTTTTTGTGGGGTTTCCCTCCAAAAAAAATGTACCCCTAGTGGCCTACAATTTTCCTATCATGCATGTTGTCGCGAATCCTGATTTAGGATCCTGCTGACTACGCCAATTTGTCACGAATGGGTGATTTAGAGAGCTTAAGGAATCACCAACAAAGGTATCAGCAAAAGTGGTTTTAATAAAAAGTGCAACTTAACAAAGTTCGATGGCAAGGTTCACTCTATTACTTACTAAATGGATGGAATATATATAAAGAAAACAAAAATAGAAGTGAGGCAAGCATCTAGCTTTATGTTTCATTGATTAACCAGCTGGGTATTTGGGTGTCATCCTAGTGATGCCTGAGAGTTTGAGTCTAAAAAGACTCAAACCCTCATTTTCTTTTTTTATAGGATTACTATTTCTTTTACATTTTACCTGGCAAAATGCTATATATTATCTTCCCTACAGAAGAAAGTTTTAAAAGAAATAGAAATCTGCACTGCCATTTTTCAGAGGGGCAAGTGTAGAAACCAAGCAAATTAAAGATAGGGTCATATATAAAGAATCAATGTAAAGACTGACCTGTCACTAAAGTACGTTTGCCTTCCCAATTCTTTCATGACAGTGTAGAGAAGCAGACTGATAATTAACATGCTCAATCCGCTACAGTTTGCAGACGTGAGCTAAACTGAACACCTCCTACCCATCCCGTCCATTATGTATGGCTTACACTGTTCTCCAGATGGATTTCTCATAGAAAACTATCTGTGCATGTATACATTATATCTAAGCCTTCAGCCGCTTAATCACACTGTGTACCTGGGGTGTGTAAAAAAACCAAAATCATTAACTAAATCCATATTTAGACAACTATATAAAAAGTAATCTGATTTTCAGTGATGCTAAGCAGCGGCAGCTTGAAAGGATTTTACAGATATCTTCACAACTTTTGAAACATTTGGCTTAAAAAAGATCTCTCTTTCTTTCTCCCTGATTTCCTTAACTTCAAACCCTGTCCACCAGAGGGAGTGCTCAGATTGTTGCCCCTAGCATATGCTCCTCATGTTTCATTCAGAAATGCATTGTCAAGTTTATTTCAGGTCCAAAGCAAAGTACACACAGAGTGTGATGCAAAGCCACATCCTGAAAAAGTCAGATTCAGAACATAAATCTAGATGTCTGCTGACACAAAGTCAATTCTTGCCTTAAAAATAAACTGCCTGGCTCAAGCTAAGTTATGAAAAATAGCACAAGTTTTTCTAAACTCACTATCACATCAGTTTGCTCACAAGCTTTAGACAGGACATGAAAACACACAACAGATGATAAGCATACATGTACTCCTCTCTGTACTACTTTCTTAATAGATCATTGCAGTGATCTACATAGTCAAAATGTGTCAGTTTTCATAGATGCTGCTGTCTTGCCAGTATCAACTGATGGAGAGAAATACTTTAGCAATTTCAAAAGAGTTATAGCTGTAGAAGCCAAATTATTTTACTGGTCCAAACAAAAGCTTTCCTTAGGACTTCAGACAGTTCTGCTTTCTCAGCATCTCTCTCTCTCATCCATCCCTATCTTTTTCCCTTTTAGTCCCCTTTTTTATTAGCTGATGTTCATACTTTGATGTTACCCATCTAACTAGGAAACATTTGTCTGTTTGTGGTTCCAGCTGGGAGGCTGTTTTAAGAAGAAATTAGTAAATTACTTTCAATTATCCCATCCTGAAGATGGGGTGTAAAGGGTGGAAAGAATAAATAATGTTTTCCTATTCTGTTCCATTCCAGCTAAAAACTCCTTAAGGGTTCTGTTGACTTCTCCTGCTTTGACTGCATTCTAGATAACTTTTTCCTTGACCCCTTCCCATCTGCTTTTTGCCCTCTCTGCTTCATCAAACTACCCTATTACTTTTGAAAGCAATTCATGGCCTTGGTTTTTCATCCACTTTCAATTATAGGAATCGGTATTCTCTTCTGCATTGTACTGAGGTTTTCTGCTCAGGGGTATACTTTGTATGGGTAGCATTGTATAAATTCAATTTATAGCTGTATTGTAAGGTGAACTTCATCTCTTCTAAAGCCAAAAATGCAGATTTTGCTTGACCTGCTGCTATAATGACAGATTTTCTGCCAAACTTTGCATGGAATCTTAATAAATACAACTTGTCTCAGAGATACTGGAAGGATCTGCCATCTTGGATATACCTGTCTGATGATTCATAGAAAGGCATAAATTAGATACAGAATGCATCAATTAGGTGGCCCAGTTTGTCCCAGAGTCAGTAAACATGATTTATTATAATCCATTTTTATTGCCTTCTAATTTCCAGTCCAGTTTGAAATGGCCTAGGGAGCGGTGAATCTGGAACTTCCTTTTGGCTCAGTTCTTTCCTGACTCATATTTGCTTGTGCCTTTGTGGTGGGTTGAGCCTGGCTGGATGCCAGGTGCCCACCAAAGTTGCTCTCTCACTCCCCCTCCTCAGCTGGACAGGGGAGAGAAAATATAACAAAAGGCTCGGGGGTCAAGATAAAGACAGTTTAATGAAAGCAGAAGCAAAGGCCATGCGCGGAAATGCAAAAGGAAAACAAAAAGATTTAATTCTCTACTTCCCATCAGCAGCAATATCCAGCTACCCCCCAGGAAGCTGGGCCCCAGCACATGCAGTGGTTCCTCCAGAAGACGAATGCCATAAAATAATGAATACCCGCCGCCACCTCCTCCTCCTCCTTTCTCCTAGTTTTTATTACTGAGTGGACGTCATATGGTATGGAATATCCCTTTGGTCAGTCTGGGTCAGCTGTCCTGGCTACGTCCCCTCCCAAGAGACAGCCTTGATGCTGTGCAAGCACCGCTCAGCAGCAGCTGAAACACTGATGTTTTATCAACACCCTTCCAGCTATCAATACAAAGCACAGCACTATGAGGGCTGCTATGGGGAAAATTAACCCCATCTCAGTCAGACCCAATACAACCTTTCACATGAAGTAAACTCATCAAAATCACTTCTGATCATGTTTAAAGGGTTGCAGAGTTAACTTAAGAAGTCAATCAATAGCCTAATGCTCTAACATTTGTGGGAGTTTTACATACACAAATATCTGTAAAGACACATAACGCTGTGCTAATACATAGGGTATTATTCTGTCTCAATTTGTAATTGCTCCTAATTAAAGTCTATTCTAGTAAATACTTTTGAGCACATATTTATAAGTGAAGGAAGAGTTTCATGTAAACCACATGTCAGATTGCCTAAATCCTCATCTGGCTCTCGCAGTTTTCAATATCCATACAACCCACTATCATTCAGCTAAGCTATATTTTCATCTTTTTTCATCTGTCATTGAACATTCACTTCACATTTCTAATCAGTGTAATCTAATCTAACAAATTCTATGTAGATAAATGTAAAGTGATGCACATGAGAGAAAACAATCCTAACCTTACATACAGAATGATGGCCTCTGAAATAGCTATTACTACTCAGGAAATACATCTTGAGTTATTATAGGTGGTTCTATGAAAATATCAACTTAATGCTGAGTAGCAGTAAAAAAAGCAAATCAAATGGTAGAAATTATTGGGAAAGAAATATGGGACAAAACAGAGAGCATTGTTATGACACTGTATAAATCCATTGCGTGCTTTTATTTTGAATACTGTGTGCTGTGTGAGTCTCCCATCTTAAAAAGAATATAACAGAACTAGCAAATGGAGAAAAGGAACAAGGATGATCAAAATGTGGGATTCTTCAGCCTGGAAAATAGATGACTGAAGGAAAATACAACAAAGGTCTGCAAAATCATGCACAGCATGAAGAAGATAAACTCAGAATGATTTTTCATTGTCTCTTCCAATATAAGATCTGAAGAATCTTAAACAAAACTAGCACAGGAGGCTAGAGCAAAGGAGTTTTTCTAAGTATGGCTAATTAAAATTTGGAACTGTGTTCCACCAGACATTGTGTATGCTAAACATTCACAGGAGTTCAATAAGAAAGCAGACAAATCCATGAATGGGGGGAGGGGGAGGGAGGGAAGAAAACCCTGCATCAAGAGCCATCAAATATTAAGATACCTTCTCTGGCTCAAAAAATCCTTCAGTAGTAATTGATGGGAGCTGGGGGAATATATTTAAGAAACTTACCTCTGCTATTGCTATAGTAGGAGACAAGATAATGGACTAAGACAGTTCTTTGGTCTGAACCAAAACATGGCCATTGTGTTCTGGTTTTAACCATTTATTTTCCTTATTTTAGAATTCCCATTTTTTGGTATATATTTCTATTAGTGTTTTTTCTAGCATTGCAATTATGTATTTATCATTCCAATCTGCCAAATGGGATTTCTCCATAGTCCCTTGATATCTAATTCCCACTAAATCTAATGGAGTTAGCCATCTAATTTACTATATTTGAAAACCCCAATTGGTATCTTTGTGTAACTTTGACAAATAACATTAAAAATGTTGGCCATTGTTATTTTGTGATATTCTCCTTAAAGTTGTTTTGGTCTTTCTGCAATTTGCAGACAAAGGGATTAATATAGACATCTAATTCAAGGTGTAAACATATTAACAGTTTAAGCGTAGAGCTGTGAAAGGTTAAACCAGTCTCACAAAGATGGTTAAATTAGCTAAATAGTTAATAAAAAAGAAGAAGATGCTTCTGATGACCTGCATTTAGTGATCACAGTACTTAAGGAGGAAGACACATTGCTCATAATTTGCAGAAAAACCTATCACATGTTGGTGGTCTCTAGACTAACTTCAAATGCTTGCAAAAAGATGTCTACTGGGCTAGCTGTCTAGATTCTCTCTGCAGTTATTAGGAGAAATGTATCCTTACAAGTGTAATTAAGTTCTACTTTAGACATGTGGATTGTGCAGAATCACATGATGGAAATATCTGTTTCTGTCTACAAATGATGAAGGGATTCTGCACCATTGGCACAAAAACAGGTGAAATGAGTCTCCAGCACTCCCTCCCAGTGAACTACATCACCCTGTGCAAGCTATCAAAGGTACTTCCATTGACTATATAAGGAAAGAGGATACCTTAAGTTATTGTTTTTCAGTCTGTGAATTGTAGTCTCTTGGGGGGTTGCAAAAGGGTCAGAAGGACCTGACAAGTATTATAAATAGTCTGCCATAGTCCAGTTCATCCAGGATAGAAAGATGAAAATTGGTTGCAATTTCTGAAAAAATGCAAAGCCAGTCATCTCTCACTCTCTTCCTCAGGATTATCAACATTGTGCAGCCAGCCCAGGGGGGCAGATGGACACACGTAAATCAAGACAGATTCTCAAAGAACTGGAAAAACATTGCTTTAGATTGGTCCTTATTGCCTTCTCCCAGGCAGATATCTCCTAACATTTAACGTAGCTAAGTAAGCCAGTCAAATTACCCTTTTTGGTGATAGAAATAGGATCAACATAACTCCAACTCATATTTTAAGCGACATTGTAATAATTTTTATGAAGAGACATTTTTCTTTTCTCTTTTTTAGTTTTGTTTTGTTTCTTCATTTGGGGTTTTGGTTTGAGGGCTTGTGTTGGCTTGTTGGTTTGGTTTTTTTGTTCAGTTGTTGGTTTTTTTTCACTGTGTAACAAATTCACAGTATTAGGAAAAAGCTTACATCTCTAGGTCATCATATTGCTTAATCTGGTTAAGTGCAGTCAAGGCCTAGACTCACTGAGTAATATTCAATAGTTTTGTTTCTGTGAAATTACCAGAGCAAACTGGTTACAGAGTATAGCAGAGAGGCCTCAAAAATTGTTATAATAATATTGTTACAAATAAGTTATTTCTATATTATCCTCTTTCAGACATTTCCAAATTATTTTGTCATTGTTCCAAACAGAATTAATTGCTATGTTTCTATGAAAACTCTGCTAGTTCTCATGGTTCCTGTGACTTGATAATAATTGCTGTGGAAATGTCTTAGGGCAAACTGTCCGTAGTAGCCAAATGGGAACTTAGTATGCAATGCCATGATATATAACAATGGCTGAAGAATAGTGTTGTGGTGTGAAAGACATAGCAGTATTCTCAGCAAAGAAAAAGAAGACGACATATTAAAATTCAAGATGGGTTTCCAAGGATCATACCTTAATACCACACTAAATGTTGGCTATATTGGATTCTGATGTGTTAGAGTCTGAACTCCCTTTAAATTTAACAATTGTTAAAGGCCAATGGTTGCATTTGGTTTAGATGAAAAAATATTTGAATTATAATTTTTTTTTTCCTCCTCCCAATCCATTTCCACCTGTATAACTCTTTTGTTATTGCTCTGCACTGACACAGCATGACATTCTCCCTGAGCAGGAAGTGTCATCAGACATATGGTTACATTGCTTTGAAGGGCCTTTGACGCCAGGAAAATAAGACGTGCCAATACTGTTCCCAGAGATAGGAAGGAACCACACTTCTTTCCATTCCATTCACTAAAGGGCAAGGAGAATGACCCAGTGTTTAAGCTTGAATCCATAAATCCAGGACTTAAAGGCTACATCCAAAATAAAGTAAAGCTTTTCTAAGCTATGTGATTTAGCACCTGATTTTAGTCACTTAATTTACATTGTGGTCTGTAAAAAATGAGTCTGCCAACGTATCTTTTCGCTCCTTCTATGCAGTGAAAATACACAACCCTACTGCTATAGACTGTCATAGACACAAACCCACAATCTCATACTTGCCTTAATTTAGTTTCACAGAGGTATCAAAATCTACAAAGGGCACGAGATGTATGTGGTAACTGTTCTTTTGGCCCTTTTCCAAGGAAGTTCATGGTTCATGGCTTGTTTCTGAGCCTGGGAATGCCCCTTGGCTGATCTACAGTTGGCCACATACCTCCAGGAGTTGTTTCCAACATCAGGTCCTAGTCTCTGCAATACGCTGGAATGAAATCTTCATCATAACTAGTCTGTAAGCTGTTCAAAAACTGTGGAAGAAAAGGAAGAAGAAAGAGGAAAATTCAGGAAATATTTGGGGAAGCTTTGTCCCTAAATTCCCTAGGCTTTTTGTGTTTGGTTTTGTTTTGTTTTTTTTTTAAAGTTTTCCCCTCATTAGTATTATTTTAATAACATTTTATTTCATTATTTTATTATTCCTTCCTGCATATAAAATTATTGACAGGTGTGGTGGGTTGCAGAATGCAAGGAGTTATTCTGAGCAGTACTGAATGCTGAAGTTACCTAAGGCTTCTGATAAGAATACACAAGTGATGATTTCTTTTCCATTGTGAATGCAGGAGCATTGAAATTACTGATCTCCTTGCCTAACCCAGACTTATTTAGAGAAATAAAATTGTAGTCTGTCTCTTCTAATGAGAGAGCAGAATGCTGTCCACATCGTATAGTAATCCTTTTTAAAGCAGGGACACTGTGTATAATTTTCTACATAAATGGAAAAAAAGTAATCTTATCTACTGCATATCCCCCTTTCAGTGTTATGCCGGTTTAGTCAGACTAAAGCTGTTGACAGAAATTTCTCCACTCAGATGAGAAGCAAAGATGAGAAGAGGCATTGCAATGGTGATGGAAAAGCTTTATACAATGAGACAAATCCCAGAATCTCTAGGGAGCTCATTCAGCATGGAAACCATTTCATGTTTCTTTCATTATGGGATTGATACTCTAGCTATTAAAAATACAGAAGTGAGATTGTCTACGAAGTTATTTTAATAGGGTGATTCTGAGTGGGTCACAATTTGGTTTTGAAAACAAGAGCATACAACCCTATTTTTCAAGTGCAACATGCTTCAAACAATTCCAATCTATCACGGGATGGTGGCTTAAGAACCTCTGATTGTATAAACCTGTCAAGGCATTACAACATAAACAGCACAATCTACCAGAGATGCAAAACTATTATTTGAGGAGTCCATTTAGTTTCATAAACTTTTCCCAATTCGCTGACACCTTAAACAAAATAAGACAGGCATTTATATTGCATAGTATACAAGAAAGATCACTTACCGCGTTAAAAAAGCTTATCTAGCGTCTTTACCAGTGAGAAGAAAACAGATGAAGTAATGGAAGCCAGGAACCACTTTGTGATATTTTATATTATTTTTTTGAAGTGCACCAGTAAGGTCGTAATTCCTTTGATCTTTGCGAAGATACCTTTGCTGTCCAAGTCCAGTTATATGCAAGGAGGGAGGTTGCTTGTCAAAGATGTATAAAGTGACCCATGCTGCAATAAAGTTGAGGCAAACACAGCTGTTTCTTCTGAAGAGTCAATTTTTATTTTTGGTAAAGTGAAGGGTTTTGGTTTCTTTTATTCTGGGTTTTGTTTTTCTCTTTTCTGTCCTGGGTCTTTTTAGCTGTTATAAAAGATGTTTTCAGTACATAGTCTGAAATGTAATGTTATATATACTGACATGTCATCCTGTGCACAGAGAGGGTACTAGCTAATCTTTGGGAAAAAAAATCAAACACAAAAATTCTGAAGCTCAAGGCAAAACTATCCTTGGCTCAAATATCTATTTTCTATACAGTAATTACCCTATGTAAACTGAGCTCTCCTAACAGAAAGATATCCCGAGGCAAGTTTGAAATACAGCATTGTAGTTTGTAGAACTGGACCAAACTTCTCAAAAATAGACCATTAAGAAGTCTCCCCGAGTATTGACTTGAATAGCACAGGCTGATCACACAGGAGAGCAGGCTGATATGAAGAGAGACAAGTATACTTTCAAGGGACTGAGATTTGAAATATTGATTCAGTCACATTAATTGAATTTTTGCCTTGAGAAGTGATTACAAAAATGTTTCTCCAATATTAATTTGTATCTGCTTTGGATAAGATTAACATTAATTTCTTCGCCAGTCCCCATTACTCTTTTATTATTCATTAGCATCTCCCTTTGCATGTGTAAGAGACCTTGATGAAGCATGTTTATTCATAGACTAACCTTTTTAAATAATTCTAACAGCTCTCTAACAGAAACCTTCCTGGCATGCTGAATATCTCGTCTTTGTTTCATTATTCAATCCTTGTGCTCTATCCTCCACTTGAGATGCTGAACATGAATCATACTGCTCTTCCTACTGCTCTCTTCCTCCCACTGAAATGTCCTCTGCAGCCTGATCCCACAGGATAGCTCTGTTCACAAAATACTGCAGCAAATTTTCTCCTGCTAGAATCTAGGACAGCATAATTTCCACAGAGCTTGAGTGCAATTATTGATTTATGCTGTCCTTAGTTCATCACATATTTGTTATCATGTTTTAATTTATTGTTCATTTACCTCTCATTAGGATATTTGGTGTGAGCTAGTCTTTGAGAGCTCTAGAAGCAACATTTTATATTTTGCTTTGTGTTTACAAACTTGTGACTATTTTTTTCAAGCAGATAACAGGCAAAGAGAAAGGGGGAACATAAAAAAAGGAACAAATCAATTAATTCCTTCTCTCTTTGCAAAATCTATACACTTATCTCCAGCACTTGCTAGGTTTTAATGAATATGCACTTCAAAATTCATTACAAAAATTATTTTAAAATAAAGAAGGCATACATGCATTCACATTTATGATAAGCCCTCCTTCCACAGCAATAATATGTAGTTGCCTCCAGCAAAATGCTTTCATCCCTTGCATTATCTTTTTGTATTTATCTTGCTATAATACCCAGAGGCCCTAATAAAGAAGGTGTTACAAATGCAAAGATTTGCTTCCTGCTCTAAAGAGCTTACAAATTTTAATTTTCCACCTTGAAAATAAATTAGTGGACTATTTCTTTCCTTTTCCAATTAGGTTTAGGAAGAACTCTGGAAAAAAATGCATTGATAGTGCTCTCAATTTTTACATATCTGGAAAAATAATCTATTTCATGGAGGAGAAAAAATACACATTTATCTAAATTCTGAAGATTTTATAGTCAAGCAGAATAATTATACATTAAAGTAGCCACAACTGAAATACCTTTTATAGCATTCAAAAGAATGAGAATTAGTTTCTAATATACATTGTTCAAAAATGCTTGATGTTTTTTGCTTTCATGGGGGAAAGAAGGCTTTGTAAGCCTAATAAACTTTTCTAGAGAGGCTAGGATGGGGAGGATAGGAAATATTTGATACCTTGAGAGAAAATTCAGTATTTGGAAATTAAATTCCAAGTGCCTAAGTATCAGACAAATAAGAAGAAAGAGAGCTAGCATTTCAGATTTTAAATATTTTAAATCATTTAGTCTCATTTGAAAAAAATTACTTGCAAAATGAAAGGAAAATCCTTTGGGGTGGGTGCTTTGTGGGACAATACATGGAGAGCTCAGGGAGCATACTATTTTCACTCTCATTAGGCCCATATTATCGCAACATGCAGAAATTTATATCCATGATTCCCATTAATGTTAATATAAACAGTAACTTTGACAACTAACCTCCTACAGACTCCAGAACACACTCATTCTTCCCACTGTCTCTACACACCCAGCAGAGATAGATGAGTAAACCCAGGCGTTTTTTAATTTTAAAAGTGAAATGAAAGAAAACTTAAGTGAACAGACAGAAGACAAAAGTGTTTGCCTTGGCTAATGAAGTGAATTGTATTCTCCTCATCCTTAAATGCAGTTACTGACACAGCTTTTCTACGAGTTTAAATATGCTGATTTCTGAAGAAAGAATTCATAAATTTCATCAGACCATTTATTTTGTTTGCTGTTTATTTTCAATTGAGGACTGAAAGGGTCTTCTTCCAGAAAAAAAAAAAAAAAAAAAGGAAAAGAAAAAAAGATTGAAATAAAGAAATTATTATTAATGCCATGGATAGTTCTGTGTAATTCTCTGATAAAACAAGTACTTTACTCATGCCCTACGTGCCCCCAGACATGGGTATTTAAAATCTGTCTTTATTAATGCACTACCTGACAGCTGTGATGCCTGTGGTAAGACATTTGAAACCAGTAGGGTTAAATGCAGGGCATCCTTTGTGTTGGGAAAGGTGAGAGAGAAAGGGCTTGGTTTGTAGAAACACAGTTTTTCTGAACTGTTCACAGCCTGAGTGGAAGGCCACAGTCCTTATGGTGTTTGTAGATGGCCTCTGCCTGCTTAATCACCCACTGCAGAATTTACATTTTGCCATCTTGAACTATGGATTTCATGCAACAATTACTTAGAGCTACTGACAGACAATCTAACTTTCCTCAATTATTTTTTCCATTGCCAGAAGTGGTTTTTCCAGGGCAGTACCTGTATACTTTGACTTTTCACAGACTTCCTCAGACTACGACCATTTTGTTTTATTTTTGGAGTTTACGGCTCTTCAGTGTGGGACTGGTTTTATGTCTCAAGCAAGGAGAGCACACAGCATATAAAACAGGTGGTTTTGGCTACTGTGCAGATTTCTGACATGAGGTTTGTAGGCAATTGTTTTCTTTGCTGGCTTGCAGACTTTGGACTTACAAGTCTTTAACTTGTAAACTATACATTACTGAGGATTCTTATGGACATAGGTATACTAGAGAATTAACTTTAATTCTAACCTTTCCTTTTATAAATAGAAGTCAGACATGTAGCAGTAAATTTTCAAAGCTTTGTGTAGGTTTTTCAGCTGCAAGACTCACATTAAATTCAATAGGCCATATGTTCTATTGGCTTGCAGGCTGCAGAGGTTATTTTCATGATGTAACTTATTGCAAAAATTGTTTCAACAGCTCCATCTTTCGAGGAAGGGCACTGATTTTGGATTCAGGAAACCTGAGTAAAGTCCACAGCTAATCCACGTTCTTGTCTCATCTTATGTTACGTCTTCAATGAACGCAACATTTTTAATCCCCTTACCTCACAGTTTTCTGTCCTTATAGCAGCACATGAGGATGAAACAACACAGCTATGACAATAGAAGCCACAGTGCTAAGAATGTGGTAGTGTCCAAGTAGATAGACTACACGTCAGAGGCATTGTGTCTAAAATGTTGTGAAATAGTACGTAAGAATGCATAATGATATTATTATTGCTTCATTAAAGTAATAGTATCAAAAGTGTTGTTTCCTAAAGCTTTGAGCACTATCATATCTGCAGGTAGAAACTGGGTAGAGGGATCGGGCTGTTTCTATAAATGTTACTTTAGGACTAAGATCCAAGCCAAAATTGTTTTGTTTTCTTTTTTTTTTTTTTTCTTTTTTTATCACGTTGTGTGACTCTTGCTCATTAAATATGACAATAATGATGAGAAAGGCATTGTTATCCCCTCTGTCTGGTGCGCTATGGAGTACTAAAAAGTATGACAAAAAGTATTTCATCAGACCTATCTGTTGAGGAAAAGTTCTTGCTCACAAAGTTTTCTTTATATTTATGATTGCCATCTAGAATCGAACGTTGAAAAACGTCTAAGCCACCTTAGCCTATATCTTTTTTATGGAAATGAAAGACAGTGTAACAAAAAATTCTTGCCATGGCCTCATATCACTTAAGAACAGAAGACAATTCATTGGATGTTCCACTTTTTTTTTCTTTCACTCAGCACTCTGTGTGTATGTGTGTGTGTGTGTTGGTTTGCTTTGGTTTGATTTTAAAATTGATGTAGAGTATATGGAGCTGCAGGGATTTGTACCAGTATTTTGACTAGGCACGGTTTTGGGAACTTCCAAACAAAATATCAAATTCTCAGATTGGCTTATTTTAGCCAAATTTTCTGCCAGGGCACAGGCATGGTACAAAGAGAACTATGGTGAATCTTTGAATGATAATCAATGGATGGATGTCCCCATTCCTGTATGAAGGAATCTTCTTAATGACTACACAGACTGGCACAGAAAGGTAAGAAGAAACCTGCATGAAACAGAGAAAAAGAAGGTCAGCAAGCTGAAGAGATACTTTTGCTCCCACCTGCATCTCCATGAATCTCAAGGGGAGAAAACAGCACAGTCTTGAGCAGTGGTGGTAGGACTGTCCAGAACATGAAGCCCCTGTAGTGTAAATCATTACAGAACGGGAAATTCAGGAAAATTAAACTGAATCTAAGGGAAAAAAAAATCAAACAAACCCCCCCACACCTGAATCAAACAAAAGCCAGACCCTTTACCTTAGACTAGGTATGAATGGGCAGGGTCTAGGAATTCAGACTGTCAGGGTGAGGATTACATGCAATATTTTCTTGTTTCACGATCTGGGCAGTTTCTTGCTATCAGAAAGAGGAATGCAGAGGCTATCGTGAACAAGATTATAGCTATCTGCACCACACAGATGAGTGGATAACAGTTTTCATCTGCTAGGCTTTGCTTTGGGAGAGAGGGAAAAGGGAGATGGATGCCTCCACATAAATTAAAAGCAAATTTATTTTTGGAATGGAGAACTACAAAAGTCAGTGGCTCCGAACAGTTTCAAGAAGAATAGACCAAATTGAGTTTGGGATCTGAGCATACAGAAGGTTCCCCAGTTGAAAAATGACAAATCAGTCAAAAAGAAAAAGGAAGGGAAAAAGGAAGAAAAGGATAAGGGATCAGAAAGAGTGACAAGGCAATCAGTGGGGTGGGGACTGCAGAACTGTGGAGACCTGCACTTTTTTTTCAGATGGTTATGGGAATATTAATGTGGAATATGCACTCCATCATGAGCCTGTACCAAAGCCAAACACTTTCTGACTTTAGGGGGAGCAGACTGGGAGAACAGAAGATATTCTTCAACCCCTGTTTGGTCGTAGAGGAACTTGGAGACTACAGTAAAGTAATTTTTCTGGGGATATTTTGCACTAAATGAATATTTCTGCACTAATTCAAAGATGATGTTAGAAGTGATGAAGGCATCTTTACAGAATGAGAAACAGTTCAAGAATTGTGTGCACCCCATGTGGACTGCTGGGAATTAAACAAGCAGAACCAGGAGGTTTCGCTGCCTTCTTCTTAAAGACCTTTGTATACAATTGATTTCAAGGGTCACTTAGCATTGCAGACTCTTTTAAGACATTGTCATAGCCAGCTATAGGCTGGCGAATGTGTATGCAGGAAGATCTTAGAGGAAGTAAAGAAGGAAGCAACTCATTACTAAAAGAGAAAGCTAGAATCAGCTACATTTTTTACAAGTATTTAGGAGGAAAGGCAGTACAGCTTTGTCAGATACATTTGTTGAATGTAAGGAATGGAAAATGCAATAGGATCTGATCAAGTTATGTGATCCCCACATCCACAGCAAGTGGATGCTATTCCAGGAATATTATAGTTCTTCTGAGGTCTCTCCAGAAGGCAGGAGAGGGGGGCACTAGTGTTTTAATAACAATCCAGGTCCGAGAAAAAGAAACTCTGACAAGATTTTCTTCTGAGGCCAAAGAAAAGAGATAGAGGTTCCCACCCTTATTTTGCCAATGAAAACCAGATCTTCCCCAGCATCTGACAAAATGTTTTCAAAGATTCATGGATTCCTTCCTTCCAGACCTGGAAATATCTCAAAGCATGTGAGGTGTCTCCTTCAAAGAAGGCTCTCTCCAGGGTCTCTGAAAAGTCATTGATGCCCTCTCTGTCTTTTGTTCTCTCCTCACTTCACTGCTACCTCATTCCCTGTCCTACTTCCCCAAAAGAACATAATTGAAATAAAGGATTAATTAAATTAAATAAATAAATACAGCAACACAAAACATTGTATTCTAATAAAAAATATTTCAGTAATCATCATCTTAACCATTTCACATACCTGAAGCAAGCAGAAGCAGGCATTCATTATACTGTGCTACCAGGCAAAAGAGAATTTGGGACCAATAAACCAATAAAGAAGGAATTATATGAGATTTTTGTCTCCCATAATTTTCAATTTTCAAATAGGAATAACTTGTTTTGTCCTTACTGGTTAAGGAAGCTAAACTTATTGAACAACACTCTAAATCAATTCATCTCCACTCATAATTATTTTACCTTTTTCTAAATGCCCTTGAATTTTTCAGCTTCTTTATAAGAAAAATGAGTAGTATCAGGCTACACACATACACTTAGCGATATCTATAAAGACAAAATTTTATGCCTCTGCGCTGCTGTGCAATAAATAGTAGATAGGGATGAACAGGAAAATCTGGATTTGGCCCACAAAAAAATATTGCATTATAAATTAAAAGAAATAGCTGGGGAGAGGGAGGAGGAGAAGAGGAAGCTTGTTCCCAGGATGAGACTTTATATGGGAATTTTCAGCCAGCAGAATACTTTTATGGACATGTTTTTAATTCTTGAAAATAGGGGTTGATAATGGAAGTGCTGACAAACCTTTTGGTGTTCATAGGACTGTAATATCCTGTTTAATGCAACCAAAATTGCAAGGTAGGCTTTTTATCCTTTTCTGCTAAGAAGGCAATTACACAAGCATCTTGTTGAAGTAGTTTATAATATGATTAAATAGGCAACATTAAATCAACTGGTGATTGAATTCTCAAGAGAGAATGTATTTCAGTTAAACTTGAGAGTTACCATACTTCTTTATATTTAAAAGCCCTTTAAGCAGGACACATGATGGTGTGATACCACTCATCCTAGACTTAGGTTGAAAATGAAGGCGCTCAAAAATATAAATATTCTATTTTTTCTGCTCCTGCTATCTTAATTTTAATGTTTACAGAATGTGATGAAAGCTGGCTGTATTTGCATTTTATTTAATCTTAGGGTAGACTAAACTTCACACATCTGGTGGAGGCAATCTTCTAAAGTGTTTGCTTATGTAAATTAAAAATACGATTTCACCTGCTACATTTCTAAGCAATTTGTTTGTGCTCACAACTGTAACTAACAAAGATTACATTTTTCAATCCATATAATTCAATTTGTACTTCCCTCTAATTCACCTCGTATTAGTATTTTTTTGTTTGCATCCACATAGTCCTATGTTCATAAATATACATCAAAAAGAGTTTGTTTGCAAAAAAAAAAAGAAGAGAACTAGAAATCTCCCATAAATAACAGCTCTCAATCCTGTGTTCTTCCTATGGACTAGAGACAGGGTAAGTCGCAAACTTCAGGCAAGAAATTAGCTATAAAATTCTATCTTTTTGAAGAAGTTCTTATTTCAGGATTATCATTCCAGTTCAAATATTTGTAGTTTATTAATCTTCTTCTATGGCTGATACTGATGAAAACTAAAATATTTAACTCCATTAATGTTTTGTTATAAATCAGTCCTGGTCATCTTGTACTAATTGTTGTTGTCTCTCTTTGAATATCCTTCAACTTGTGAATGTGTTTGTGTGCTGGTTTTGGTTGGGATAGAGTCAATTTTATTTATATTTGCTAGTATGGGGACATGTTTTGGATTTGTGTTGAAAACAGTGTTGATAATCCAGGGATGTTTTTGTTATTGCTGAGGAGTTCTTACACAGAGTCAAGGCCTTTTCTGCTTCTCACACCACGCCACTAGCGAGGAGGCTGGGAGCGCACAAGAAGTTGGGAGGGAACACGGCTGGGACAGCTGAGCCCAACTGGCCAAAGAGATATTCCACACCATATGATGTTATCCTCAGCAATATAAAGCTGTGGGAAAAAGAAGGATGGGGGGATGTTCGAAGTGATGGCATTTGTCTTCCCAAGTAACCATTACAGGTGCTGGAGCCCTGCTTTCCTGGACATGGCGGAACACCTGCCTGCCGATGGGAAATACTGAATGAATTCCTTGTTTTGCTTTGCTTGCATGTGTGGCCTTTGCTTTACCTATTAAACTGTCTTTATCTCAACCCATGAGTTTTCTCACTTTTCTCATTCTCTCCCCCATCCCACCAGGGGGAGCAAACAAGTCACTGTGTGGTACTTAGTTGCCAGCTGGGGTTAAACCATGACAGTTTGTTAATGCAATGTCCAGACCTCTAGGCAATGTGCCACATGAATAGCATTAGACTATCTCTACACAGACGCTTCTTACCCTTCTGAGCTGTAAAATGAACATGCAACCTGAAATTAATTTAGCCTGATTTATTTATTTGCCGCTCAATTGTGTTATCAACTTGTGTTATCAATTTTTCTGTCCACAGACTGCCAAATCAACATAACTCCTTACCTTTCACAGCCTGTCTTGGTTAAATGTCATCTGGGCATTGCACTGTCTGCAGCTGATTTCCACCTCTGAACTACTGAAGATATGCAGACCCAGGAGGTCTTCTGGGTAACCTCTCAGAATCCACCTTGGTGCCCTATTATTTGTTGCTTATCAAAAATCTCCACTTAACATCCTTCAGCCCCTTTTCAATCCATGTATCAGTATTCATACCCAAGCCTCTACAAATTAATCTGAGGGTGAGATTTTACAAGAGATTTGAAAGCTTTACTAAAATCAAACTACAGTGCATCTGCCATTTCCTTTCACTCACAAAGTTAAAAATTCTGTGCAACACAAAGCAAATAAAGTGAGCCTGGTAAGATCTATTCTTTACAAATCAAGCTGCATATTGCTCACGGTTATCTTTTAGAAAAATTAATTAGACTAACAGGGCAGCTATTGCCAAGAGTCAAAATGGTATAAGTCTCCCGAGGATAGCTGTTCCTGTGAATTGCATCCCAAATTAAGAAAGTAGGCACTCTCAGCTTTAAAGAACTGGAGGGATATACCAGAGAAAGATTTGAAGCAGGTTCAAATAATAGGATTACTATAGATGTAGTGATATGCCACCTTAAAGTTTCTGAACCTAAAAAAAATCCAAATTCCTGACCTTGAAATATGCACAGGGTAAAATTCACTGCAACTTGGTTCACACGAATAGAAAAGTGATGATTTAGCCTAGCTGAAAGTTGGTTTGTATACTTCTAATTATAAAGAAATCTTTGGAGTTATCATTTTAGGCACAGGAGTCACTATGTTTGCCTAAAGTTGCTAATTAACCCCATGGGATAGATAACTGAAAAAAATAGAAAAAGGAAAAAGTTCACATTTATAGATCTTTACAAAATTTAGTTTTAGAAAGGAAGGAGGTCAAGCTCTTACACAGCTCTAAGTTTGTCCTTATAAATGTCTGAGACAGGTGGGATTTGTACACATATCCATTGAATTTCCAATGAAACGAAATGGAGAAATGCATCTCAGACTAGAATTAGGTCATAAATAGTCATATATCAAGTAATAATTAATATATGTCTTTGTTGACCTTCTTGAGGTTTCTGTCAGCCCATTCCTCCAGCTTCTCAGAGTCCCTTAGAATGACAGCCCTGCCTTGCAGTGTACTGACTGCTCGCACTAATACGGTGTCATGTGTGAACTTGACGATGGTGTGCTCCATCCCATCGACTGTCTAACTGATGAAGATGTTAAACAGCATTAGCCCCCAAATTACCCCATGAGAAATGCTACTCATACAGCCACTCCTCTGTTCAACACAAAGAAATTAAAGTTATTATTAGAGATTTTACTTTTGCAGTCCACCTCCTGAAGGCTAAGATTACTTTCCTTAATGTTGCAGAGGATTTCAGAGTGAAAAGAAATCCAGATCAGAACTTTACTGTATTTATCAATTTCATTCTGAAGTATACAATGTCATTGTCAAACATATAACATAAATGTCAATCCAGGAGAGAATCAAAGGTTGAAAGCCACACCTAAATAACTATCAGTATGACCATAATCAAAGTTAGAGTGATTTACACATACACAATTAACATTGTTTATAGGAATACTTTCCTAATTTTAAGAAATAATCAAATGTATAAAAAAGTGGAAACATGAATCTTTGTAGAATTCAGAGTTCTGTCGTATATTTGTTATTTCATCCCTTAATAAATGGTTTGCCTATCTGTAACAGGAATACTAAAGCAATTTGCTGGAAGTGGTTTTTTCCCTCTTTTTAAGTTTTATCCAAGCATTAGCCCTTGGCTAATATAAATGACCATAGCTCCATGATTATAGTAGCTCTTACAATTTACACTAGAAGCCTCACAATGACAAAGTTTTAGATAGCTGCGGAAATTTTAAAGTCATAATAGTCATCCATTCTTATACTGGCTGTGTGTATAACAAAATGCTAATCATAATCCTAAAATACTATCACAGTAGGAAAATGTTATTGTGGAATCACTGCAGTGCTTAAAATTAGGTGAACAGGTTGTGCTTCAGCTCAGGAAAAGAATTAAATTTCCAGGTGTTTCAAAATCTGTGCCTCTGTGTAGTAGAACAGTAGGTAAGGTAATGGTTTGTGGTCTTTTTTCTGACTTCTTGAAAACAGTTTTGGGGGAAGCAATGCATTTGCCTTTCTTAATTTCCAGCTCAAGTAGACTTCTTCCTGGCTCCTACAACAGAAAATAGATTTTTTTTGGTCCAGATGAAGGAACCACATCTTTTTTTTTCAGTTGCAAGGATGCAAAACCAGAAGATAGTTCCTGAAGACTTATTATCACTTCAGCTGTTGAATTTTCCCTGGCAGAAAGCTATAAAATTGTGACATAAAATATCAGCTGTATCAGAAGCAGTCTGCTTTGGAAAATAAGTTTTCAAACCTCACACAGTGTAAAAGGTGGTAATACATAGTCCAGTTTGCTTAACAGGTCAAGCAAGCTCAGGATAAGAGAGTCTCCACCCAGAGGTGACTCATCACGTTTCCAATTGTAACCTACCTCATTCGTGCATATCTATAAAAAAGTATTTCCTCACACTAAGCATGTTCCCATTAACGAGAGCTTCCATTTTCCTCCTTCCTATTAAATTAAAAGGTGAAAAGAGATGAGGTTTACAAACCAAGCAGAAAGTGTCTGAACACCTACAGCACTCCAGGGCTAACTTTTTGGGGCTTTTTAGTTTTAATAATGCTTTGGTGAACAGTTAGCATATCCTACTAATCAGCATAATTGTATATGATCAGAAGCTTATGTGAAAACATGAAAATATCTACAAGCCACCAGAAAAGCTGTGTGGATGATAATCATATTAGCTACATTTTTAGGCTCTGGCATATTGGCAGAATATCTCACTTGTCAAATGCCTGACTTGGGTAGGCTCTTAGATCTCAGCTCTGAATCCTGTGATTTTGCACTAAAAGAGCAAGAGTGCTTCACTCTCACAAAGACTGCAGTTATTTTCAAATATGTCCATGTGATGCCTAATGCTTCTTCCCTGCTTCATCTTTTGAACATTGACAAATTGCCAAGAATCAGAACAGGTATTGCATATTGATGCCATATAACCTTGTGATTCTGTTTGCTATTTTCATATGTTATAGTGAAAATAAACTGTGCAGCTTTTCTCTTCTTTGAAAGACAGAAAGAATCACCTATCCTGCTTCCTTGAGAATAGGCTGGAGACCAGCGATGTCCATAACCTGCTAAACTAAACCATGAATACCCACAATGGAGTTTTAAACCTCTCTAATATGTTTTAACAGCAATATTCTGCCCACCTGAACAGAAGTCTGTCTTTAATCTTTGCTTGTTGAGTCAAAATGTCAAGTAAGATAATCAGCAAGTTAAGCATCAAAATGCTTGCTTAGAAATGAAAGATGACAGACTCTGTCTCTGATTCCCAAATACTAATTGCATTTCAACTACAGAATTGTCAAGAGGCTGCCCAAAGGCCGGGGTTATAAGTGGCTTTTAGGGAGGGTCCCTTTTAGGCAAAAGAAAAAGGAGGATGTATTTTTAACAGAAATGTTGGCTTCAGAAAGTCTCTGGAAAGCAGGATTTCCCTATCCAGTAATTCTCTGCTGTTTTCCTTTTAGCATGTAGGAAATATTTCTTACAGAAATGGAGGCAGTAGAGCTTCTAACACAGAGACATAGAAGTGTTACCTATAGCTATGTCCAGACATGTGTCTCCCTCTGTCAATCACCCTTTCTCTGGTTCTTTCTGTAGTCTTTCATGCTCTAAGGAGATCATGACAGGAATAATGGTAGATACAGGAAAGCTTTGGAAGTGCTGAAGCTGAAGACTGGAAGAGAAAAGCCTTTAGCTAAAAAGTAGTTAGCCCATTCAAAGATATGTCTGAATACAGCATGCTCGGAGACCAGTAGCTGATTGCACGAATTGACTGGTGAAGTTTGCCTGAGAGAGACAGAAGTTTCTCTTCTACTCCATTGTTTGTTAGTTTTACTGCACTTAGAAGACAATTATAAGCTTCAGCTCATAATTCCCTTTTAACATCGCTGCATTAGGCATTTGTTGCTAGTGGGCTTTATTTTTGTTTTAATTGCCTTCTTCAGGAGCATCCAGCTCTAATATCCAGCAAGAACTAGACCATAACTTTGATATTAATACCTGGAAAAAAATGTGTTTAACTCTATTGTTGCTGTGCAACAGGTTTCCTTGTGCAGCTTTGGTGCGGGCTAGCTAGGGCTCTCCCAGACAGCACCAATGCATGGTTTGGTGGTAGCAGAAACAAGGGGGAATATTCCTAAACAGGCAGTTTGGGTACAGCTACTGCATTTCAGGAGGTGAGGCAGCTGAATCGTACAGACCTCAGCAGGGCCATAATACTGGCCCTCAGAGCCAGCAAACAGCCCCCAGAGTGCTTTATTTGTTAGAATAATATATCCTGTAAGCTTATTTCTTAGTAGCGGGTAGGTGTGATGATGGAAACATACAACTATCAGGGCACAGCCTGGGCCAGGGTCTCCCTGGGGCCAAGTGCTATGGAGGTTCCGCATGGGGGCTCCCAATCAGGGCAGGGCCTCGCAGCCTGTCCTGTCCCACCATCCCAGCCAGGAGCAGGGCAGCCAGGGAGCACCAGGGCAGCCCCAGCCCCGGACATCAGGTACCTTCCTGGGGATGGAGAAAGGCCAAGGCTGGGCTGGGACATAGGCCTGGCTCAGTGGGACCCATGGCTGGGCAGGGCTGGGCTGTGGGGAGCTGTAGACCAGCCCTGCTGCCATGTCGCTGGGGCAGGGGCTGACAGCCCTGGGATCTGAGATGGGGTCCTGGGCTGTGGGCAGGGTGGGGAGAGCCCCGGGGGTGGGGGCAGGGACAGTCAGGCCAATCAGTGCCCCCAGGGCCCTGGCACCAGCTACAAGATAGCACCACTAGAGCTTTTTTCCTGCAAATATTTATTTTCATAAGTAATTCAACAGGTTTGCTTCCTTGTAATATATGGAACTAAAATGGATAGGAAAAGTCACAGCAAAACTGCTGACATTTCTGCATGGCTGTTCAGCCTTCTATAAAAAAAGCTATTTATTTTGAACGTGAAAATCCATGAGTTCAAGTAAAGATCACCACAAAGGAGGCGAACAACAAGATACTAAAATTGCCTCTTCTCTCTTCTATTAGCACCTGAAGGCCTCCACCCTGAACGGTTTCCAGAATGACAGTGAGCGATAGCAAAATTAGCGTAAAACTGACCTTTCTTTATGCACATGTCATAACTTTCGATTGTCTTACTGAATCAATAGTCTGTGCCAAAGGTAGTGTTGAAAATTATTAATCATGGGCCACCACAAGTCTTGGAGGTATTGGGGTTCTTACGAAGTACTCCCTTCCAAAACGAAGGAGCAGACAATTCAGCAGGAAACATTTGTGAACTCTCCTTTTTTACTGTGGTTTTTTTTGGTGGACTGTTTCTGGAATGACTGCAACTTATTTGACTGTGTTTATTGTTTGGACTGTATAAACTTTTGACATGTCATATTTGAAATGTAAGCTATTATTCTAATCAAATTAGGATTGGCTTCTCAATACAATTTCTTCCCTCCATTTAAATAAATGTCACTCTTACAACCAGGAAGTTGATGGCTTACATGGTCAGTGGCACTTCTGTTCTCATAAACCCAAGGGGAGAAAAGCAGCAGTTTAGGCAGAGGTATTAGACAAGGAGGATTACGGACCCTTTAGGGAACCTTAGAAAACAGTAGTGTGTCCTCTCCTGGGTCAATAAGACTATGTCTGAAGTATGGGTCTTAGTAAATTTCCTACAGTTAAGATTTTGGCGCAAGGAGTAGATTTGATGATACTTAATTTTTTGACATTGCATTTAAACTAAGTACATGGATATGAATAAATCTTTCTTGTTACAAAAAAGTGTACAAAATACCCATAAGTACTCTCAGGCACACCAACTTAAAATATCCTTTTTGTGAGTATCTATGGCTGTGAATATGGATTATTCAGATGATTTTAAGGAAAGTCAATGTTACAAAGGGAAGAGCATCTTTGGTCATAGGCTTACCAAGCTAGTGAAGAGGGCTTTAAAATAAGTTGCCAGGGGAGGGGAACCTCAATCCATCCCACTCCTACCGGTCTGATGCCCAGAGCCAGGAGCGGGATCACAGGTCAGCAGGAGAGCATCTGAAGAGCAGCACAAAGGAATTCCAGCCACTCCAGGCAGTAAGTCAGCTTCATCAGGGGCCCAACTTAAATGCCTCTATGCAAATGCATGCAGGATGGGAAATAAACAAGAGGAGTTAGGAGAAAACAAGAGGAGTTAGTGTGCATGCCTGCAGGGCTATGATCTTATTGGCATCATGGAGACGTGGTGGGATGGCTCCTATGACTGGAGTGTTGGAATGGAAGGATACAGGCTCTTTAGGAAAGACAGGCAGCGGAGACAAGGAGGGGTGTCACCCTCCATGTCAATGACCAGCTGGAATGCATGGAGCTCCACCTGGGGATGGATGAAGAACTGACCAAGAGCTTATGAATCAGGACTAAAGGGAGGGCAAGGACAGGTGACATTATAGTGGGGGTCTGTTACAGGCCCTCTATAGACAGATAGGAGCAGCCTCACGTTCACAAGCCCTGGTCCTCATAGGGCACTTCAACCACGCCGATATCTGTTGAAGGGACAACACAGCAGGGCATAAGCAATCTGGAAGGTTCCTGGAATGTGTTGATGATAACTTCCTTTTCCAAGTGATAGAGGAGCCAATGAGGAGAGGTGCTATGCTGGACCTTGTTCTCACCAACAAGGAGGGGCTGGTGGGGAATGTGAAGCTCAAGGGCAGCCTTGGCTGCAGTGACCATGAGATGGTGGAGTTCAAGATCCCCAGGGCACCGAGGAGGGCACACAGCAAGCTCACTATCCTGGACTTCAGGAGAGCAGACTTTGGCCTCTTCAGGGATCTGCTTGGTAGAGTACCATGGGATAAAGCCCTGGAAGGAAGAGGGGCCCTAGAAACCTAGTTAATATTCAAGGATCACATCTTCCAAGCTCAAGAGCAATGCATCCCAACAAAGAGGAAGTCAGGCAAAAATGCCAGGAGGCCTGCATGGATGAAGAAGGAGCTCCTGGACAAACTCAAACACAAAAAGGAAGCCTACAGAGGGTGGGAGCAAGGACAGGTAGCCTGGGAAGAATACAGAGAAATTGTCTGAGCAGCCAGGAATAAGGTTAGGAAAGTTAAAGCCCTGACAGAACTAAATCTGGCCAGGGATGTCAAGGGCAACAAGAAAAGTTTCTATAGATATGTCAGTGATAAAAGGAAGACTACGGAAAATGTGGGCCCTCTCCAGAAGGAAACGGGAGACCTGGTTACCCAGGATATGGAGAAGGCTGAGGTACTCAATAACTTTTTTGCCTCAAGTCTTCACCAGCAAGTGCTCAAGCCACACCGCCCAAGTCACAGAAGGCAAAGGCAGGGACTGGGAGAATGAAGAACCTCCCACTGCAAGAGAAGATCAGGTTTGAGACTGTCTAAGGTACCTGAAGGTGCACATGTCCATGGGATCTGATGAGATGCATCTGTGGGTCCTGAGGGAACTGGTGGATGAGGTTGCTAAGCCACTATCCATCACATTAGAAAAGTCGTGGCAGTCCAGTGAAGTTCCCACTGACTGGAAAAGGGGAAACATAACCCCCATTTTTAAAAATGGAAAAAAGGAAGACCCAGGGAACTACAGGCCAGTCAGCCTCACCTCTGTGCCCAGCAAGATCATGGAGCAGATCCTCCCGGAAACTATGCTAAGGAACATGGGAAATAAGGAGGTGATTGGTGACAGCCAGCATGGCTTCACTAAGGGCAAATCGTGCCTGATAAATGTGGTGGCCTTCTACAATGGGCTTACAGTGTTGGTGGATAAGAGAAGAGCAACTGACGTCATCTACTTGGGCTTGTGCAAAGGATTTGACGCTGTCCTGCATGACATCCTTGCTTCTAAATTGGAGACACATGAATTCAACAGATGGACCACTCAGTGGATAAGGAATTGGCTGGATGGTCACACTCCAAGAGTTGTGGTCAATGGCTCAATGTCCAAGTGGAGACTAGTGAGGAGTGGCATTCCTCAGGGGTTGGTATTGGGACCGGCATTATTTAGCATCTTTGTCAGCCACATGGACAGTGGGATTGAGTGCACCCTCTGCAAGTCTGCCGATGATACCAAGCTGGTGTGGTCGACATGCTGGAGGGAAGGGATGCCATGAAGAGGGACCTGACAGGCTTGAGAGGTGGGCCTGTGCAAATCTCATGAAGTTGAGCAAAGCCAAGTACAAAGTCCTGTACCTGGGTCAGGGCAATCCCAAGCACAAATACAGGCTGGGTGGAGAATGGAGCAGCTCTGAGGAGAAGGACTTGGGGGTGTTGGTTGATGGGAAGCTCAACATGACCCAACAATGTGTGCTTGCAGTCCAGAAAGCCAACCATATCCTGGGCTGCATCAACAGAAGCGTGGCCAGTAGGTCGAGAGAGGTGATGTCCCCTCCTCTACTGCACTCGCATGAGACCCCACCTGGAGTACTGCATTCAGCTCTGGGGCCCCCAACAGAAGAAGGGCATGGACCTGTTGGAGAGAGTCCAGAGGAGGGCCACAAAGATGATCAGAGGGCTGGAACACCTCTCCTGTGAAGACAGGCTGAGAGAGTTGAGGTTGTTCAGCCTGGAGAAGAGAAGGATCTGGGGAGACCTTACAGCAGCCTTCCAGTACCTGAAGGGGGCCTACAAGAAAGCTGGAGAGGGACTTTTTACAAGGGCATGTAGTGACAGGACAAGGGGTAAAGGTTTTAAACTGAAAGAGGGTAGATTTAGATTGGACAAAAGGAAGAAATTCTTCACTATGAGGGTGGTGAGGTACTGGAACAGGTTGCCCAGAGAAGCAGTGGATGCCCCGTCTCTGGAAGTGTTCAAGGCCAGGTTGGATGGGGCTTTGAGCAACCTGGTCCAGTGGAAGGTGCCCCTTCCTGTGGCAGGGAGGTTGGAGCTGGATGATTTTTAAGGTCCCTTCCAACCCAAACCATTCTATGATTCTAAAGGAACATAATCCTGCAAAGTATTCTCAGAGTTTTTATGTTGTATCCACTTGCATATCGGAGAGAATAGTCACACCAAAATTATACTGTGCCTTGATTGTAACTCAAATAACACGTCAGACATTATCATTACAGCTGAGTCATATCTAGGGAAATCATTTCTAAGGGCAAAGGTAGTTTGCAATAACCTGTTACACCTGGCATTGAAACAGAGTGAGAGCACTCAGAGCCCTCAGCTCAGGATGGTAGCTTTTGCGTGGGGATAATAATTTGTTAAGCCACCTGAATTACATCACAGTTGCTCATCTCAGCAAGCTCAGCATGGGTCACAGACAGTAGCACAGTGGGACTGACTGCCTACCTATAGCAATACATTTGCAGAATAAAGGTTTAATATTTCCACTGACCAGAATTTCAATGCTTACATTACAGCTTCGTGATGCTTCATCAGCTAGCACTGCATAAATCCTCCAAGGATTTTTTCTGCTGTCCCCAAGGAAGTAGTGAGAAGTAACTCTGTTACTTGAGAGAGGAGAAAATGGAGGTATGATGAAAGTTTGAGGGTTTGGTGGGGTTTTTTAGCATAAAAAATAAGCAGTAAAGAGTGCTACTTTTTTGTTGTGGAGTGGTTTTTTTTCCCCTCACAGTTCACCTTTAAGCTCAATTACCAGTTTAACCAACCTGCCAAATTCCACTTCTGAAACTCTTCTAATTCCATTTTGCCTTAGCTTTAGTACTAATTGAAGCTGCTGCACTTACTTTGGTTGAGGTGAATTTCTCTACTGAGTTTCCTGCAAGGAATTTGTTCATCTATTTCCAAAGGAGACCTGAACCATGCAGAATTGTCTCGGGAACAGAAAATGATAAGCACTGTACAACTTTTATTTTAATGTAAAGTTATGAAATTACGAATATCATTACAGAAAAAGATAGAGGAATCCAGTCATATTTCCTAATTCAGCAAAGACTCAGCTGAAACAGAGGAAACATAACAAGGACAGTGCAAAAAGTGGAGTTAAAAAATGTCAATGCCAACTGAATGTAATTGGTCCTGCACTGATATACAAACCTCAGAAAATTCCACATAACACAAAACAGTGGCAGGCATCCAGCAGAATCACCTCAGGTAAAGAAGTAAACACTAACTATTTTTTAAAAAAGAGCAAAGAATTCTTGTTTTAACTCAGATTTAAAATTTAAGAGAAAACTTTAACTTCCTTCCTTTTCCCCCTCTGTTCTGTAAATATCTAAATATATTTCTGTAAATGTGGGAAAAGACATGTATAAGTAGATGTAAGTGGATTTTGTTGGCTATACAAAAACATTTCAAATGGAATGAAGGATTCATACCCACAGAGGTCAACAATAATATATTCACATTGCAGCATGAAAGCTTAAAGATATTAAGAGGTTCTAAAGTATCTCCTATTTAAACATACTAAAAATATTTAAAATGTTTCCCATTTGTTGCAATTTGGAAAGTATTGATGTCACCAATGCTACTTTTATGCCTATACATGAAAAAATGTGATATTTACATACACATTTAAATAAAATATTAATCATATCTTCTTTTTGGGCAGTGAAATCTGTTACATAGCTGACAGTCTCCCAAAATAAAGTTGCAATGTTATTTCTGTGGAAAGTTCAAAACACAGGTCAAACACCAGAAAATATACCATAGAGAATACTCTGGAGAACACTCCTGTATTGGCAGGAAGATGGACTGCTTGACTTAATGAGCCTTTTGGTTCTGTAACAACTCCATTTCTAAGAAAACAGATGAGAAGTTAATGTTCAGTGCTGGAAGTGTGATAATAATAGTGAATCAGTTTGGGGTCTTCACTGGATACCTCTGGATTCACAGTGGACTAGGGGAATGTATATATGCATCTAAGTATTTATCAGCTGCTAATCTTAATTGGTCAGTGTCTCTACTTGCAGTCCTTGTGCTCATAGGGAAAGTTGCTGCTGGAAATGACATCACAATTGTAAAATGGAAGTGATTCCTGGAAAACACCTCCAAGTATCTGTGATACCTCAGTCACTTTATAACATGTTAAATTATTTCTGGCTGGTAGCACTGCAGGGGGAAAATGCTATTTCCATTGCATTGCAGTGATTGCTGATCATCAGGGCAATGCATAGAATAAAAGTTCACCTCTGTGATAGAGATACATTTTAAAATATTCATAACTCTGTGGAAGAAGTATTTTTAGCTATGAAATTCTACACAAGCATTCTGTCTGTGAGTGAGTTCTTGTGTATATGCATGAACAAAGCCACCCATTAAAGGTATGTACAAAAAAAAAAAAAGGTTTTTTAATGGGAGAATCTGTTTATTCCTGGCTCCACTAGCACCCAGGGATTTGTACAGATGAGTCAGTTTCATTTGTGAAAATTCCAAGTGTAGCTAGTATTTCAAGTCTAACATGTTGCAAAAGAACATGCTTCTAAAAATGGAGATTTTGGGGTCTGAAGTTGGGATTTAGATAGCCTAATTTTAGGCACAGAAATTGGAAGTTTGGGTTTCCTAGTCAAAGTAGAAGAAAATAAATCTCTAGGGTGCACTTCAGAGAATCTAATTTACCACCCTATTCTGATTCTGTTTCCCTGCAGTGACTACACTTGGGAAAGGTATATATTTACTGAGGGACTTCAAAAGACTCCCTTGTCCATTCAACTCCTTCACCTTCCTGCCACACAAACACAAAGTTGCACACACGCACATATTCATCACAAACTCTTGAAATGTGCCTTCCTGTTGTTTATGAAATAGCGATCGCTTTGGGATGCACAATCCTCTATCTTCCCCAATCTTTTCTTCAGCCTCTTTCCTTATTCCAGAGCTGTAGGAAAAGAGAGACAAGCCACTTAAGTTGGAGACTCTAATATAAGTGGCCAAATAGACACTTTCATTATGAGTGGTTTAAAAAAAACAACCAATGCAATGCATTTTTGCTTGGGAAATTTCCAGTCAGTTTCACCTGCAGCACTGTTGACAACAGAGTGATTGGTGGGCTGTACACATCCATGAATGAGCTCTTTCCTCACCCTTCTGTGCTGAGCCTCAGCATCTAGCCTTCTAACAGTTCAAAGTTGATCTGACACATCTCTTTAATCTCTTTAATAGGGCAGGGGGACATAGCAAAAGTGTGATACAGCCCTGGGCTGTCTTCTCTAGTCCAAACAATGGCTAGGACAGGGACAAGTATGAAGGGGCCTTGCAGCGTCAAAAACTTCAGGGAGAATCCTCACTGTTGCAGACTGAATGCTTGTTAACATTTCCATGCAGCAGCAACAGCTCAGCTGTCCTGTAAAGCGGCTGTATGCCAACAATAACATGATTCACACAAGGAATTTCTGAGACACCTGTCAGCAAGTCTACCAGCATCTAAATTGCAAAGACATAAGAATCAGGCATGTCTCTGGACTCAGTGGGAAAGAGAATTTCCCACTCTTTCCTGAAGGGCCAAGGAAATAAAGAAAGTACAGGTAAAGAGAACATGACAATTAACAGGATGACAAATATACCCTGGTTCTACATAAAGGATTCAGAAAACTGTAAGTCATTGACTCATCGTACTGATTTGTTTCTTCTGAAAACCCACTTTTAAAACCTATCCATGGCTTTAATAAACATGTGTTTCTGAAAATACAAATTTAAAATATATCTTAGATTTCTCCTGGATAGTGAATGTAATAGTTCATATCATCTAGGCAAGCGTAACTGCATTACTAGTTCTTCAAATTTACATCCTTCTGAAAAACATAGCAGGTTTCTTAACACGAGGACCAACTCTGAAGGTGTTGTTTGGCAGTAGCATCAGCTTTTTCCTAAGAACAGTATATTTTAACATTATGCTGTCTTCATTTTTCTGCTATCAGTGAAGTCCCCCTCATCCACTGAAACTCCATGTTTGAAAGTCTGCTTGAAATTCTCGTTTCAGTTAGCCAAATATGTTATGGGTTTTTCATTAACATTGGATGATGAAAAAATACTGCCAGTACAAGGTTCTTGTTCTATACTTGCAAATGTCATTATCATAGCACCATATTTATCATCCTGCCTTCACTTTGTGAGCAAATCAGGGGTTCTTCTTCAAACATTTTGACACTACAGAAAGTCAGATTAGAAAAAAGGATGAGTCTAAAGGGATGATGTCTCTCTTCCTTTGTGGGTCTGTAAACTTAATTTGGCCCACAAGGTGCCAGAAATGAGATGCTATTCAAAATACATCATTTAGCTATTCAACATAGAATCTATGTACACACCATTTAATCTGTCTTGTTTCCATGGTTTGTGTCCATAGCTAGTTCTGATGATTGACACATTTTCAACTAAGGGAAAAATATATACATCAGTGCTAACCCAAAAACCTCTCACTTCTGAAACCAAGCTCAAACATATCTCACAGGAAGATATGAAGATCAGTGATCATTCCTCTCCTTTCTAACACAGGAAATCGAAATGTCATTTAAGTTGAAGTTGAAATTTTAATTAAGCATTAGAGATAACAATTCACCAAGACAAATGCTTTTAGGACATATCCCCAAACTCAGGCAGTCTTTTGTTTGGATGTTGATCCCTGAATCCAAACACCAACACCTGGGAGTCAGTGACTCAATTCTTTTTCTCTCCAGTGCCTACCCTGTATGTCTACTGACATCTCCTGAACTCCACAGAGAGCCCAGGGTTCTGCTTTCCCTGATCCAACCCTGTCAAGAACATATTTCTCTTAGGGGGAGACACACAGATTCCTTTTCCTTGTAAAGCAAGGCATGACAAGAAAAGGAGCTGGTGAAGACTGGTCGCTCAAATTTATGGATGGGGGATGGGGGAGATATGTGCAAGGTAAGTGCCTGGACTAAGCAACTGGGATGGTAAACACGGCCTTATTTGACTGTACTGTTCATGTACCATAGTTTCATTTTACTAATGCCCTGGCTTTGCATTTAATACCTTCAGAAAGGCAGCAGACACACAAGAAATAAAGTCTCAGTAAAGAATTTTCTTTTACATTTTTCCTTAAGAATAAATGTTCTACCTTGTAACTATTTGAAAAACAGCAAACCCCAAAGCACTGCTTTTCTGAGGATGATCTTGCCATTTTGTGGTGAACTAGTGTAGTTATATACACAGCATCCAACTCAGATTCCAGTCAGGTTTCAAGTTTTTTAGATACACCCAGCAAACACAATATCGTGCAAAGTGGGTAACAAAAGTAAAGGAATACTGAGTGCTTCCTGCTTCCTACCTTGCCTAACATTCTTGCATGTGCTAAGTAATATAATAATGATGATCTTAACCACACAGAAACATCATATATTAAAGACAGGATATTTAAAGATTTGCCAAGCCTCAGAAGTTCCTACCCCTTCCTAATTCATGGAAAGCTGCTGTTCCATTTCATGGTCTATGCTAGTAGTCAAGATACAACCACAGTCAACGGCTCTCAATTGCTCTCTTGATAGCTTCTCAAAAGCAGTTCATCAACACAGTGGTGATCCCCATGTTAGCTATGTGAATGCCCAGAATACATCAGTGTGGCTGACCAATAAACCCCTAAAATGCAAGAAGACTCAGAGGAGACGGGCAAGGGAAATATGCCCATGAAGCTCAGGGTGATTGACCACAGCTGTTGGAAAGAAGCTGACTTTTATCATCTCAACACAAAGGGGACCACAGGGTTCCTTTTCTTTTAGCTATCAACAGTTGAGTGGATCAACTGGTGGTGTGTGTTTCTCCCTGAGTTCATTAAAAGAGTGTGAATGTCTCCCTGAGTTAGGCAGACCAGCATGGGGAAAGTGAACATATGACTTAGTGCAACATAGAGTATAAAAACTAGACAACTAGAAAAATAATTCTGAAGAGAACAATGGGCTTGAGCTGGCTTCAACCCATGTATTCCTTCCCGGCAACTGGGGACACCCAGTGTCATGACTGAGGATATTACAGAGATTGGTAATGGAAATCACATTGGTAGTGCGATTGAACTGTATATTGCAATTACTATATTTTGCTAAGTGTAACTTACATTTGTCATTTTCATTGTGATTTCAGTAAATTTTGTGTTACTCTGCTAAATCAGAAATCCTGTGTATGATTAACCATCTTCAAGTAAGTAAATTTGATATTAAACTTTGCATCATCCATGTGTAGAATATCTAAAAGAACCTGGTCAGAGAGTATTGGACTCTGAGAGACAGTCATGACCTTACTTTCAGCCCAGTTGGACATGAGTTCTGTTCACTGCTCCACCAAAGATGTACTATTTCAAAATGGAGATACAGTAAACGGAGGTGTAGGTAACTTGACCCAGACATTCCTTTTTCCTTCAAAGTACTCTTCCAACAGAAAGTAAAATTTAACTTTTTTATTCCTTTAAGACTTTTTTGGTTCTTATTTAAAGCACTTTAAAATACAGTATATAAAGGCATTATGTAAAAGGAAATGATTTATTCAGTGCAGGAATGGTAACTCAAAAGCATTTTTTTCTCCCTGGCATATTTTCTCTGGTTATCTCTTTCTATTCACAGCAGTGCCATTTTCTGTCCAAATAAATAGAGGTTATATAAGAAAAAAAAATATCGTAGTGTGTTCTACGGAGGCATCTCTTAGTACAAAACAATAGGTATTGTACAAACCAACATGCTACTTAAGCAATGTGGGATGCTAAATCCATTTCATACCACACAGATCAAACCTGGGTGATTAATTACAGACCTAATAGGAAAAGTCAACAATCCATCCTCATTGCAGAGCAGTAAGCATACATCTTCTTAATCACAGTGGGATTATAACTTCCTACTCTCCACAGGTGTGTAGTTTTGTGTCACAAGCCTCTGCTATGAATCATATGGAGTTATTATTCTTGTTTTACAGTAAATACAGAGATGAAAATTGCTATACAGTATTTGATTCCTGATTGCACAGAGAGAAAAAAACAGTTATGTGCAATTTGGATTCTAATAGTTCTTTTTGGTTGTCTCATTTGGCAACATGTTTTTTTCCAACTGTTATCATCAATATGCTATCCATAAAATTGCACTTATCACTAGCACCTAAGTTCATTAGCTAAATAGCAATTATACTGTCATTGAAGGACTACAGTAGAGCACACAAGTGAGTATCACGTTTTGGTTTTTTTTACCGTGCTGTGGTATTGCTGTTAAGAAAAAGACATAAGCTAAGTAAGTTCTGCTTAAAAATATAAACTTCAAGGGTTTGTTCTGTTTTAGCTTGAAAGTTGGCTTTTTTTTTTTTTTTTTGCAGCCATTTGTAACCATTTCTACTTTACCCTGACAAATGCCACTGCTAGACACCAAATCTGAAGTTATGTTCTGCTCTAAACACTCAGCATGTGTTACAAACTGGAGAAGAACTTAAGTTACTTGGGGTCCAGGCCAGTTCCCTTTTAAATCAGCAGAACAGATCCCATTCACTTCAGGATAATTCAGAACTCATTCTGAAGCTCTACCCAGAGACCATATAGATCTTAGGTGTATCATCTGGATTTCATTTCCAAGATCTCTAGTTGTGTTTTCTTCTAGGTGATTTTTTTCCAACTTATTTATTTATTTATTAACCACAATGATGAACAGCAATGAACATCTGAATTGAAAATGAAAATAAGTTGCAGTTATACTGTAAAATTACCGGTCATTATTAGGAAAAAATCAGGCTGGAATGGCCACAGAAGTCATGTACTGCATCCCTCTGCCTTCAGGCAGAAACAGGTATATCTACATCTTTCCTATCCTAGTCATAATAAATGAAATTGAATTTATTAGTACTAGACAAGAAAAGAAAACATAAAATATTTCAAGTTAAAAAGTCAACATTTACTTCAAATTCCTTTTCACTGGCCTTTGCTGAAATTTCATCTCCAGAATCCAGAACTGAGTAAAGCTGCTGTTCACAAATGTTTCTGTTGGAAATGTGCAAAAGGTATAAGCTATCTTTTAGTTGTCCAAGAGAGAAAGAAGTCCTTTATTGGATAATGTTGAGATGATCTCTGGCAAAATAATGGACTTCTCTCTTTCATCATTACTACACTGCCATTTTTGTTGCATTTTGTTAGAGGCAGATAGACCATTTCAGATCCAAGAGCAAGAGAGGGAAGGCTGCTGCAGCCCTGTGCCCCCAGGATGAACCAGTGGTGAGATTGGAGATGTATTTACAGTAAGCACACACACAGAGAACACACATTTGGGGTCCCCCACCTGCCATTGTCTCTCTGTGCTACTTTGTGGGTATGCAGTTGAGCTTTTATCACATAACAGTTCTGTTGTATCCCTGAATTATATTTAGGAAAGTTTAAAACCTAGATCCATCCAATGCAAGGCAATTGACTTGTGACCTGGATGCAAATGTATTTTGTGCAATTCTAGGTAACTCAGTGACTCAGGACCCAATACAAAGCTCAATAAAATGTGTGAAAAAGTCTTTATTTTCTCATCTGCATTTGCACGTAGAGGATGCAGAAGTGGATCCTTCTATGTGTGAATCTGGATCCATGAAGCAAAAGGGTTCAGTCCTTTAGCAATAGCTTGCTCAATTTTGACAAAAACTTTTAGAAAAATGGTGTTTTCTTATTTATTCCAATACAAGATTATCACGTCTTGTGGGTAATCAATTTAACCACCGTATATTTAAATACATATATAAATATGAAAGAAGAAAGTTCTTGGAGATCAGATCTGTACTTAAACAGCTGGTGTCTTCAAAATAAACCTTTGTAGAGCAAGAGATCTTGACAGTTTGTCATTTATAACAAAAGTGCTTGGTAATTGACTCAGAGGAAGACAATTTCATGTGCTGATTCAGGTAAAAGAAGTGGTAAATGCCAAATCCACCTTTTTAATAATGGAAAACCAACATTCAATTCAGGTTAGCTGGTTATTGTTCTGCAGGTTCAGCTCACATTGCAATTATTGTTGTTTCATTCTGTTTCAAGTGAAAGAACAGTGTGTCTAGTTGTATTTTAAAATGAATCCTTTCTGTCAATTTTGTTTTTCCTGCTTCATAGGTTCCTAATGATGGGTTGTATTAAAGCATAGAGAAAGGTATATACTGTGTTTGGGAAGCAATGCTTTTTCATACAGTAAGATTCAATATTCAATATGAGGTGCATGCAATGATCCAGAATCTACAAAGTTGGTGCAACTGGAATTGCTTCATGCAACAAAAAGACACCCAAAGCATCTTTTCAAGTGGGTGTCTATTGATGGCTCCATTTTACCCTCGTTAAAATGAAACATAAAACACATAGCATATGTTTCAAAGCCTGGGATGTACAGAAAAGCAAGCTCTCCCATGTAATTTACTTAGCTTAGTCAGGTCACTTTTATTCAAAATCTGAGTTGGGAGAACATCAGATTTTCCTTTTTTGAAAAGCTCCTAAATGTACAGAAAAATAAATTCTTTTAGGGGCTGTAAAGAGGTTGAGCATTTGCCAATAGAATGTGCCTCAAGCAAGAAGTACACTGCTGTACATACCAATGGCTCTCTAAGCCAGCCTCTTTGTTTTGCGTATAGTTCTGTCCATACAGCACCTTTTCTTTTTCTATTTCTTTTTCTTTTTCTTTTTCTTTTTCTTTTGCTTTTGCTTTTGCTTTTGCTTTTGCTTTTGCTTTTTTTCTTTTTCTTTTGCTTTTTCTTTTGCTTTTTCTTTTTCTCTTTCTTTTTCTTTTTCTTTTTCTTTTTCTTTTTCTTTTTCTTTTTCTTTTTCTTTTTCTTTTTCTTTTTCTCTTTCTCTTTCTTTTTCTTTTTCTTTTTCTTTTTCTTTTTCTTTTTCTCTTTCTCTTTCTTTTTCTTTTTCTTTTTCTTTTTCTTTTTCTTTTTCTTTTTCTTTTTTTTCCCCCCTTTTCATGCATGAGCCGGGACTGTGCCCCTACCCTCACCAGCCGTGTAACAGTGCTTTGTGGAGAAGCTATATCACTAACTGGCTGCAAATCTGATTAAGTGCAGACAGATCCTTAGGCTAGGAAGAAAGAAATGTATTTTGCAGCTATCAGATTACAGTTTATTTGGTGCTGCTGCTTTTTATATATTCCATGCCCTCTTGACCAGCAGCTCTTTAGCTATCTACATCGGGTTGACTCAGCATTTTTTTAAACATATGCAACAATAAAAAGAGCATCTTTTTATAGATTTTTTTTCATGATTGAAGTTTTTATTTATATTTATAAAATGATGGTCTTATTCTTTTAACAAGGTTTTGATACTTTAAAATAGGGTGTTACTTCTCATCTCTTACCCCTTTATTTCACTGCTGGTAACATGACAAAATCAAAACTTAATTGTAAGTACTTACCTTGCACAAAACAGATCAATCTGCTCCACTAAATGTGTTACATGAGAAAAGCAGTCAAGCCTAATTGATTTCAAAGTTATGTGGCACAACTACCATTAGAGTATTTTCCCTAAGATGGCCTCAGTCAATACATTTACTACTTTTTAAAAAAAGTATTCACTGGGCTGATTACATTTTTTTTTTCACCAATTGACTCATGCATATTAAAAATAACCTGGAAATATGTGGTTTGAGTGCATCAAAAAGTATAAAAATCTAAGTACATATTTTTTCCTGGACTTACTTAAGACTTCTGCTTATGCCTTGAATCTTCCTAGCCTGTGCTCACACTCAGCCCATCAGTCTTACTACCAGCCCTAATATTTCCTGAAGTGTGATGCAGACTCGCATGAGCAGATGATTATATAAAAGTTAAAATAAGATGGGTTTAGAAGGGTTAAGTGATTCCATATGTTATCTCAAAGACCTGTAGTTCAAGACAGAACAGTTCAAATAATTCATTGCTTTTTTCTTTGATAAAAATGTAGGTTTAACCTTTTGGGAAGTCTTTTTCTACAGTGTCAGCAGCAACTCCAACCTGTCAGTTCAGCAGTACTTTACAACTACTGCAGTTCACTTTGTGTATGATGGGGAAGAGAGCAGCAAGAATGATACCCAGGCTCTTCCAGGACTGTGAAAAACGCAAGATATGAGTGACCCGTTATAAGGATAGTTTCAAAGTACGGTTGAATGAGGACAGCTTCAAGGCAGAGTAGGTAATAAATAGAAAAATTATTACAAAACGAAAACGTTCCTCTGTAATGCGAGAACTGGTTCAGGGGACATGGGCTTAATGACTTCCTCTGTCATAGACTGCCTCAGAGACTTTAGGAAAATCACTTAATCTCTTCTGAGCCATGATATAGAGATAGTAAACTCTTTTTCTTTTGATTTTTTTTGCCTTTCTTTTCAATTTAGATTTGATGAAAAGGTTTTTTTTCTTATGATGCACCTGCATATGTCTTTTCACATTGTCTCCCATAACTTCATTATTGACAAAATGAAGTACAGACTAGATAAATGGACAGCAGGGTGGACTAGCTGAACTGCCAGGCTCAAAAAGTTGAGATCAGTGGCACAAAGTCCGACTGGTGACCAATCACTAGTAGTGTCCCCACTTCAAGGGGAGGCAATATTGGGACCAACACTGTGTAACGTCTTCATTGATGACGTGGATGATACGATAGAGCGCACTCTCAGCAAATTTGCAGATGATACAAAACTGAGAGAAGTGGTTGATGATGTTAAGTGTAGGTTGCAAGGGTTTGGTAGTGGGAGAGCTACAGCAGTTTTCTCTGAGAGAATAGGCCAGGCCAGGGGCTGCCCTATGCTGGACACAGGTCGTTCCAGCCAGTTTCAGCCAGCTCCACATTGGACCCACCACAGGATAAGTTGGCGGTGCCTCTGTGGAAACATTTAAGAAAGAGCAGGAAACACTGGAGAGAGAGAGAGGGGAGGAGGGAATTAGAGGGAAACAACAGGAGAACATCAAGGCCAGAGGAGCAGGAAGTGCTCCATAACGGAGCAGGCACACCCCAGCAGGAACTGCAGCTTGTGGAGGACCCATGCAGAAGCAAATTTTCCCTAAAGGGAAAATGACACAAGGATGAGCCCATGCCAGAGCAGTTATACCCTCAAAGGGATATGCACCATAGCACAGGAACAGAGTGAGAAGGAAGGAGCAACAGAGAGAAACAGCTACCACCCCATACAATGCCAGTTGTCTCACTGAAGGGACTGAGTATATAAACTGCATGAATAACAAGGTGGGAGGAGAACAGTCTGGAGTAAAGTTGAGCCTAGGAAAGGTGGAAGAGAGGGGTTTTCTCTAAGTGTGTGCTTGTTTCTTTTCTTGTTTTTGTTTCTCAATATCCTAATCAGTACTCAAATATCTATATTAAATGGAAATAAACTAAGTCAAATTCCCCAAAGTCAAGTATCTACTGCCCACATCAGTAACTGGTAAATGATCTCCCTGTCCCGTGAGTTTTCTCACTCTCATTCTTCCTATTTGCCTGTCAGAGTTCCAGGAGCATCTGGATGACACTCTTAGTCATATGGTTTAGTTTTAGGCAGTCCTGCAAAAGGCAGAGAGTTGGATTCGATGATCCTTATGCGTCCCTTCCAACTTGAGATATTCTACAATTCTATGATTCTATTTTCTCCCTCATTCTGCTGCCAGGGGGAGAGGGGGCAGTGTTCAAGTGGCTGTGTGGGTCCTTGGATGTGAGCCAGGCCAGTCCACCATGTTGATGCACCAGGTGGTTGTGCTTAATTCAGAGGGACCTTGACAGTCCAGAGAAGTGGGCAGAGAAGAACCTCTTTGAGTTCAACAATGGGAAACGCCAAGTCCTGCACTTGGAGAGGACTAAACACATGCACCAATACAGGCTGGGGGCTGACTGGCTGGAAAGCATCTTTGCAGAAAAGACCCCATGGGTCCTGGTGGACAACAAGTTGAACATTTCCCATTAGGTAGTATTTCTTTATTATCAAAAAGAGTTACAAAGTTTTATACATCAAAGCAAAGGCATTCCAATAAGCATATGAGTCAAAAAGTCTGGATTATACTTTGGATAAAAGGAACCTTTGTTCTCTTACTGAAGACGAGGGTATAAACCTTGCTTGTGTAGTTACTGCCTTCAGGTGTGCAGATGTCAAAATTAAGGTATACTGGCCAGATATCTCCTAGAATATTCATCATGCAGACAAGGTATAAGTCAGGTTCCCAAAGGAATACTACATTCTACTGACTCATTTTATTCACTTGTTGAATATTGTCACAGACTTTTTCTATAGTCATTCTTCTCACTGGATCAAACCAGCTTCTTCAACCTGATTCATTTTTCCCTATCCTCTGTAGGTATGTTTGGTGTAAAAATAAAAGTATTATCAGATTAATGCTGTAGACTCTGTTCAAATGTTAGAACTCGTACCATTTAAGAATATTGACATACTGCAAGGATTTATAACAATAGCAATGTCATTTGGAAACTTTGTTTATCCACAGCCTCTTGTGTTACTAGCAAAGTCCTGAAATTTAGGTTCCTTGTTAGTTACCAAAACTCAGTAATCTGTCTCTATTCAAGCAGAAGATGATGCAGTTCTCTAGATTAAATAATGCTGCAAAATCCCATCATAAACATGCAAAATAATTTAATTAGAATTAAATACACTGTTAACCTACAGTAATAAGGAATCTATCTTGCATTTTTTTCCTAAAAGCTTAAACAGAAATTGAAACATTCCCCAGCTACATGAGAAAATCACTGGGATTTTTTTTAAGTTGGTTTCTCTAAAGCACTTTCTGGTCTTGTACTTTAATTCAAGCAAGTTTCTATCAAAAAAAACCCTATTATACCTAATTCTCCTCTCATTTTTACCTGTCTCAGCTGGAAGTAATCAGTCAAAAACAGTAGTTATTCCTCTTGCTATTTCTATCTGAATAAATCCAAATTAATTGCCTATAGCTTTTAATAGGAATAATTTGCAAAAGATTGGCACAAGGGACAGCAGAATTTGTCCAGTTGTACTTTACAGGAGAACTGTTCTGGCTGGGATGGAGTTAAATTTCTTCATAGTAGCCCATATGGTGCTGTATTTTGGATATGTGACTAAAATAGTGATGACACATCAGTGTTTTGGCTGTTGCTGAACAGTGCAGCATCAAGGCTTTCTCTGTTTCTCACACTGCCCACCCAGCAAGTAGTCTGGGAGTGGGCAAGAGGCTGGGAGGGGACACAGCCAGCACAGTGGACTCAAATTGACCAAAATTTAGTCTTTGATTATCTACTTCCAATCCCATAACTAATTTCCTTTTTATAGCTCTCATACTTCCTACCTCTATCAGAAACACCAGGAGAGGAAAAAAGAAAAAAGAGCCTTCCTTGGAGTATTGTTACTACTCTGCTTCATATTCCAATCATAATCAAAAAAAGTACCATACGTCCTTCTCTTGACAACATAAAAAATACGACCTGCTCTCAAAGGTATGGCATAAATTGGGCTGAAGATTTGATTTGGTTTCTATTTTGCCCTGATCACATCATTGCTGTGCCTTTCTAATAAGAAAAAAGTGTGCAGCCTCTATATTTTCCCTCTTCATTAATTATTTTCTAATTTCTTGACTGCTCTATATCTTTTCATCCTCTGACTCCTCTCTGTCTCTCAGCAGCAGCTTTTTTTTCATCCTCTCTATTCCAATTTCATCTCACTATATCTTCTCCATGCCATTTACTCCTCTGTATTTTTAAACAACTCACTGATAGATGTCTATAGATTTATTTTCCTTTCTCTCCTTCTCATTTCAGTGTTTTCCATCAGTCAGTCATCCTTTGAAGTATTCCTATGTTTGCTTAAACTCAAGGGCCATTATTATACCAGTAAATGTAAAACTCAGTCTGCCGCCTTTATGTTACAAAGCTGCCTTTGACTTTTATAACTGTTTTATGTTTTGTATATTTAGTTGAGATTTAGGATCTGTGAATATTTCAAAATATTTAAGATCATTGTGAATTTAGGAAAGAGTATAGAGTATAAATATAAAACATCTAGAAGAAAGAAAAAAGAAAGCCTTGGATTCTGGGTTATGCAGTTTAATAAGTTAAAAGTTTAAGAAAATTAGGCATTAGAGCCTTACATTTCCAGAGAACTCTGTGTGACTTTAGATATGCAACTCCCACTTCCTACTGCTTTGATCTGTGGCAAAATTTCTGTATTGTGAAGTACATGTCCCATTAAAGCAAATGAAAAAATAGCAGGGCATTTGAATGTGATTCCTATGTCACACTGAGGGCATTGTGTTTGCCAGCTGGTGACCAAACAGCTGATGGGGGCAAGATGATACAAAGAGATATACATCGGGCTTGTGTTGGAGGAATAATATCTTTTACATGAAAGGCTGGGGAGATTTACGTAAAATTTATACATCTGTCCTGATCCAATGTCGGGAGAGGTTTCGATACGATCCCAAGGACGAGATTAAGACGCAAACGAGGTCAAATGCCGTACAACCTTTTGACTTTATTTTGGCGAACGAAGGGGTGAGGACCGGGTAGGGAGTTGGGGGGGGGGGGGGGGGGTGAGAAAAAAAGATAGAGAGAGAAAAAGAAAGAAAAATAGAAAGAGCGTGCTCAGGCGGGTGAGAAAAGAGCCACGTAGGGGAACTAGCTACCGCCACTCCGAGTCCGGCGTTGTCCCGTCGATCAAAGGTCCAGTAGGTCCAGTCTCTGTGTCCGCAGGAGCAGCTTCCAAGGAGGTGCACGGTGTAGGACGAGAAGAGAAAGAGGGGAGCAGAGGGCGAAGAGAGGCCTCAAAAGGCGCATGCAGTCCTTTTATAGGGCCATGCACATGCGCAAAACGGGTCTGCATACATGCAGTTTGCGCTTCTGCTTTTTGCGCCCTGGTGTCTGCGCAGGCGTGCGTGCAGTCCATGGCCCCGCCTTTCCTGTCCTGGTCTCTGCATGGGCATCCTGTGGTGGTTTCGTCGGGGGCTGGATGTCGAAACCAGAAGATGGCGATAGAACGGCAATGTTGAGACAATTCTGGTTCCATAACAGTCCTCGACACCACCCCGTGGCTCGACATTGCAGTCTTCACAGTGGTAGGAGAGGTGGGAAGGGAAAGAGAGAGAGAGAGAGAGAGGACAGAGCAGAGGTGGAGACAGAAGCAGAGAAAAAGGGGAGGTGTGGAGGAGAAAGGTGACATGGGACATGGTAAGAGAGTGCTCAATTGCAAACAAACAAACGGGAACATTGTCCAATGTAAACACTTTTTCCTTAACCTTTCTAAGTTTAACAATGTTCAACTTTATAGAACAACCCTGAGAAATCCATTGGGCGACGTAGCTCACCATTATAACAAGTACAGAACAACCGGTGAGTATGACATGGGTAGGAATATGCAATTTGTTTTTGTTTTTTTTTTTTTTTTGAGGTCTAAACAATGGTTATTGTGGTGGGTTCTACCCGGATGAACGGCACGGATTTGTTTTATGCCATCGGGTGAGGTGGTAGGTACAAACTGCATATTAGATACCACATGTCGTATTAGGTGAACAAAACAGGGTATTATACAGGGTAAAAACATTAAAGTGGCAAACACACATAGCAAATATAACAGCAACTGTTTCACCCAGGGCGCCCCCAGCAGCCAGGACCATAGATTACCATTCCAACTGTTCCAGGCCTGGATGGGGACGTGGGCTATTTTTCTAATGTCTTTGGTTAATTGGAGGACTACTTTGCCTACATCGTCTATTTCTAAACAACAGTTAGAGACATTTAATTTCCCACATACCCCTCCTTCTTCAGCCAGTAAATAATCTAAAACCATACGGTGTTGAAGGATTGCTGTGCGCATTTGCTGAGACTGTTGAGTTAAAAGATCTATAGCATTGGCGGTTTTATTGGTAACCATTTCTAAAACCGCTTGTAATCGGTTTATACAGTTCAAATTATAGATTGGTTCCCTTGCCCCTGATATCGGTTCATTGGGGTTCCAGGTGGCAGGCCCATAATGTTGGATTATTCTTTCAGGAGGCCACTCATTTTCCCCCCATTTTTGTGTTCCACCTATGTTCACCTCAACAGCTCGCTTGCGGCGGGCAATCCTTCCATCTTCCAGATTATCATACAATCTTATCCCCATCTGAGAGCCACCCGTTTGTGGAAGAAGGAAGAATAAAGGCCAGATAATTCCCATGTAACAGACCCCTGACCAATGCGCTGGCAGTCGTTTATAGGCAGTATGTCCACAAATCCAATAATGGCCCCTTTATCTGTGGCCCCATTGGCGAATGGTCCCGCTGCATCCTCGGGGAACTGGAAATGCATTGTTTTATCATTGTCCATGGGGCTAAAAAAGACGGTTGGGTTATTTTTCATCCAGCCGGCGCAATACCAGGCCCTGGAGTTGTTTTTCCATTTGCAGGTTTCCTTGTAAACATAGTCCCTAGATTGTTGGAGAATTAACATTTTGTTTTTATTTACCCAGTACCCTTTGAACCCTCGACTGCATCTAGCATTATCAAGCCACACCATACGGAGATACCCCTATTTGCATTTGCCAACTTGTTCATAAGAGTCCATTGGCACTTGCTTTCTCCCACACAGACCCCTCCCTTTTGAGTACGATTTAAACAATATTGTCCCACAGCAGGAAATTGAACTGGCCATGTTCCACTACCACCCCAAGTGTCATTCGTGGTTTTACTATAATTACTCACAATTTGGGCTGGGGTGAGGGGTGTGAACGTCCACAGCCAACTTGACAGCCCCAGAGGTCCCCCGCAAACCCAGCAATGCCTTAAATTAAAAGCTCGGCTTACAGCTTTGGCTAACAATACCGATTCATTGTCCTTAAAGGGATCAAATGGGTCGGGGGAGGGTGAAGGAATTAGTCCTCTGCCGCTTTTATAGGTACGTTCCCAAACCAGTATAACCATGAATAACATGCGCATCTCGATCTTCGGGTGGTGTGTGTCCGGATCAGCTGCTCCCTCCTGAAAAACAAAAGTAGAAGCAAACCCGCTTCTCGGGGCAGAAGGAAGGAACAGTCCATTCAGCGTGAATTTTGCTATGCATTGGTAAATCTTCGCCCCCGCCCTTATGGGAGCTGCTTCCAGCTCCTGTGCTAGAGCGTGGTGGGCTAAGGTGAGGGAGTGCTTGTATCCCTGAGGGAGCCGTGTAAAGGTGTACTGTTGCTGCCCCCAGGTAAAAGCAAAGTGGTCCAGGTCCTGCGGCTGCAGGGGGACCATAAAGAACATGTCTTTAACGTCAATAGTCGCCATAATAGGGTGTGATTGCTCTTGAATGGCGGCTATGAGCTCGGCAATGTTCGGCACAGCGGCTGTTAATGGGCCACTGTTGGCATTGAGCCTCCGGTAATCTACTGTTAACCTCCATTTGCCGTTTAGTTTTCGGGCCGGCCATACCGGGGAGTTACAGGAGGAGTGGGTGGGAACTATAATCCCCTGCCCCTTTAAGTCCTCCAGCACTGGCGCGATTCCATCTCTTGCTCCTATCGGTAGCGGGTAGGGTTTCACGTTTGTCAGTTTGGAAGGGGGGAGGGCAGGCGCCGTTTGCAACAGGCGCACCCCCACGCCGGGGGCTTCGGCCAGCCGCCTGATCTGCGGGACGCAAGATCCCGCAAGACCACAAGTTTCAAGACCACAAGTTTCCCTGAGCGTCGCGCCACTGCCTGCCCTTTAAAACATCTATGCCCAAGAGATTCATTTGGAAAGACCCTATGGCCACCATAGTATTAACAGGGCCGTCCTCCCCTGGTAACCATAGGGACACTGGGGTCATAGGTACCGATTGTGTTTTTCCCAGAGCATTTGAAACAATCACGTTTCTAGAGGGTACCGAGATCCCACATCGTTCTGCGTCTGTTCGACTCAGTGCAGTGATTTGTGCCCCCGTGTCGATTAAAAAGGTCACCGGTCTTTTCTTGGGTCCCACCGCTACCGTGAGCAGCATGTCTCCCTTTGCATTGCAGGAGAGCTGTCTTATGAACATCCACCCTCCGCCCTCCCCCTCACCTTCAGGGGGCGGAGGTTTTAGTTCTCCGCTGTCTTTTCTCCCCCCGGCTGGTTTCTCCCCAAAGTTTATCAGGGGTGGGGTGCTAGGAGTTGGCCTCGAAGTGGGCCCTTGCTCTGACCATCTCCGCATGAGCTGCTCCAGTTTCTTGGTTGGGAGCCCGTCCATTAAATCTCGGGGAACGCCCTTCTGGAGCCCCAACTGCCACAGTCCCTGTCGGCTCAGGGGCTTTCCTTTCGCAGCCGGGTCCCGGCCGCTCCCGAGGGGTGACTGCCGCCCACTAACTCGTTCTGCCGCCCGCACAGCCCTGGTCTCGGTTCTGTGGGGTGGTCCACCAACAGGGCCGTATTTCCTCCCAAAATCAATTAACTCCTGAGCCACCTCCCCCCACGTCCATACTTTCTTCCCTAGCCGCCGGTAGTCAGGGGTCGTTATCCCCTCCTGAGCAGCTGCAATCCCTTCTCCCCGGGGGGTGTTATAAATCCGCCCTTGCAATTGGATCCCAAAGGGTTTCAGGGAGTCGGGCAGTCCCCGTATCAGGGGAGTCATTCTCTCCGGGTCTACATTGGGGAGCCCAGGTGGGGCTTGAGCTCCCGGTCATGCATCATCTGAAGGCACGCCGCCTTTTGCGCACTCTCTACTAACTGATCTACCGTGCCCGTTATAGCTAAGGGGTCTCCCCTTTCCAGGGGGCTCAACACCCCTGCCCAGTACGCGGCTCTCTGGGTCAACGACCATGGTGCTCGGAGATCGCCCGTAGTTAAAAACACACCCGGACCCCAATACCCTTCCGCCTCCTTTTCTGACAGCAAGATCCCATCCCCCCCCCCGACAAAGACACTCTCCACACGTATTCGGTCTCCGATTCCTTTGTATTCCTCGCAAAGTCCTTTCTCAGCTTTGCCAATTCAGTTGCTGTAAATGGGACCTCTTTAGTAATAACTTGGGGACGATTATCACCCTCATCCTCATACACATACTCCGTTTTAACCAGCGGGTACATGTGGGGGAGGCTCTCCACGGCCTCTTTGGCTTTTTGCAAATCGCCCTGGGGGTAAATCTGCCGTATCCCCTTCTCCGCGGGCGTTGTTTCCGCCCCCGGCAGTGTATCCGCCTCCATTAAAAGCTGCTTTTTCACCTCATTTTTTAGTATCGCATTTTGGCGCCTCTCCTCCTCCAATTGTTCCTGCAGGGTTTTTATTACTGTCTGCAGGGAGTTCACCAACATATCTGCCCGACAGGACCTCTGCTTTTTCTCCTCCACCGCAGCGGCCAAACTCGCTCCGAACACCGCACAAATTATAGCCTTTCCTTTGCCCCTCTTAACCTTAGCCTCCTTCTGCAATATAGTTATTCTATCCGCCACACTCTGTAACTGAAACCAGTGCTCCCTTGCCCAGTCTTGTCCCTGGGGCGAGGGGCGAGACTGGTGCGCCTCCAAGAGGCCGTACAATTTCTTTGTCCCTTCATCCAGCGAAAGCACATGGTCACAAACATCGACTGCCTTGCGGGCGGCCATCACTTACAAAGGGGATATCGTCCTGAGAGGGTCACACTTCAGTATCCAAGTTTCCCCTATGCGCTTCCAGGAGGCCAAAACACAAACTAATATCCAAAAATTCCTACAAAGGGGGCTATCGTCCTGAGAGGGTCACACTTCAGTATCCAAGTTTCCCCTATGCGCTTCCAGGAGGCCAAAACACAAACTAATATCCAAAAATTCCTACAAAGGGGGCTATCGTCCTGAGAGGGTCACACTTCAGTATCCGAGTTCCCCCTATACACTCCCAGGAGGCCAGACCGTACACTACTATGTAAGTTATGCACAAAGAACCAACATTCACTCCCTCCTCACACTTCGTCTCCAGCTGCTTCCCTCGTGGGAGAGCAGAACCGCGGATCGGAACTCCGCACTCGCTTCGTACTTGCTCGTACGTCTTGTTCACCCACAATCACACAGCACACCGCAACAAGGTAGTATGGCACTCTCATCTCAGGGGATCCTGTCCGTGACGCCAATTAAAATGTCCCGATCCACTGTCGGGAGAGGTTTCAATACGATCCCAAGGACGAGATTAAGACGCAAACGAGGTCAAATGCCGTACAACCTTTTGACTTTATTTTGGCGAACGAAGGGGTGAGGATCGGGTAGGGAGATGGGGGAAAAAAAAAAAAAGAAAGAAGAGAAATGAAACAAGTTAAAATACATTATTTATGTGTATTGGCATTATCCACATTCAGTGATTATTGATGGAAAAAAAGGAGAAAGGAGGAACACAAGAAGGGCATGCAGAGTTTGTGGCGTGAACTACTATAGCAAAAGCAGTTGCAGCCTTCAGAAACTAAGCTTAATTCTCTCCAGCCTCCACCTGCATTCTCCTACAAGCCCACTTTTGCTCCATCTGCTGTCAATAGGTGCAAGTTTCAGTGTGTGCTGCACGTCTGTCAGTCTAGGTGATGCTTTTTTTGTTCACTCTTTTTGCACCACTGAAAGCTTACAAACCTAACTTGAAAGCTAAAGCTATCTCAGTAACATTTAATTATCTCTGATATTGTCTTTTTAAAACATCTTATATTTATATAAAATGACAGAAAAATAATCCTAAACAATAAAAGAAACAAAACTAAAGGCCCTTGCAGCAAGAAAACTATTTCTTGAGGAACTCTAAATTATTAAAATCCAGTATTCCTCAATTTGAAAAGTAGGACAAATTCAGGCTTAGTCTTTGAGTAGAGATACGCTTTGTCTAACTAGTCTGCTTTCCATTTCTTTGACTGGGTCCAAATCTACCCTCATCCACATAGTTCTGTAGGAATTAGTGTCCCACCTGGGCTCCAATTGCTCTTCTAAAAGGATACAGGTTTTACACAGCTCCAGAGAACACCTTGGACTTTAGGGTGCCTCAAAAGGCATTAGATGCCTCTGTGTAGGCAACAGAATCAATCTCTCTTACTTGGGTTTTGTTCCTTTCTTCTCCCTTTTCTTCATGAAAATAGCCAAGTAAAGATTTGTTTAAAAAGTTCTATACACAGCACGTGGCAAACCATTTGATCATATCAATTCTGTGTAAACCAGAAATTTAAGCCCTCCATAGGGAGTGAAAACATTTATTTGAATGCTGATAGATATATTGCATTCTTGAGGTAGGGGTTAAAAACATTACAGTTTCATGTTTTCTTTGTTTTGTTTCTTTCCCCAAATCTATTCTTAAACAAACAACTCACCTTACCAAGTACCATGGGGAAATGAATATAGGGATTCGTAAGTATTCTCCTAGTTTGTATGCATGATTCACTGTCTGGTGGCAAAAATCAATTTGCCTCTTTAAAAAGGCCCCCTTGGGGATAGAAGAATGCAGAGCTGTAATGGTTTGCTGTCTTGAGTGTCTTTGTCTGATGACAAACAGAACTGGAATTGACAACAGAGAGTTATACTCATGAGCTAAAATGATTCATGTGTTGTGACTTTTTCCCTCACCTGGCTTTGCAAAACTGCACCTGCAAAACAGTGCATCTATGTCATTCATGTAGTCATCTCGATTGCATGTTTCCCTGGTATTTACAGGCACTGACAGTGCCTTGTGTCTCACTAGCTATTTATGTGCTCTGATATCCCATTGCAAATCAAGCACTCTGCTGTCTGTATAAATGTACAGGCGTTCCTAAATATTAGATCATGCACAACCGAGAACTCCACTGAGAATGTTTTAACCTTCATGTCACACAGTGAAGTAAATGAAAGAAAAGATTGGGGTGCAGACCTACACACATTTCATTACCTTACAGGCAGCATCAGAAAGTGGAGACAGTATTAGACAGAAACTCAGGAAATACAGGTTCTATTCACAGTTCAGTCCTTGATTTTCTGTATGACTTTGGACACACTTTCGCCTGTCTGTGACTGCTCCCCTTCTACCTGGTCTTGCTTTCTTTAATTAAGAGGTAAAAATTCGAAGCCTTCGGCTGGGGCTGCACAGCTAGAAGGCGCGTCCCCTGGGTGGTGGGTAGGGGATCCCTCTCTGGAGGGTGCACCGGATAAAATTGAAGAAGGTGCCGCGAACCAACGCAGCCTAAGGGAAGGCCACCCTGATAGAAAAACCACTGGCCCTCCAAGTCATGGGAGTTGGGCAGGAGGCCAACTACCTCCTCCCGGGAAAAAAAAAAAAACAAAAAGTTGCAGAAACGACGAGCATCAGAAATGGCGGGGATGGAGAAAATCGGTAACAAAGTGAGGAGGAGGAGATGGAGCTGGATCGGTCGTGTCCTGAGGGGGAAACCGACGGAAGACTGCGCTGTGGCCCTTGACTCCAGAGCACGCAGCCGCGGACCGATTGAAGTGGAAGAACGATGTTCACGCCTTGTGTGCCTCCTGGCACTGAGAGAACTCAGATTCAGTTCAGAAAAATTTGAAGTACTGTCCATTTGTACTGTAGCTAGTGCAGAGGGGCTTCTGTCTCTTACAGTCACCAGCTATTTCTGTATTACAATTAAGATCATTCAGTAATACCTTCCCCTGTTTAATCTGTATCTTCCAAATGTCAGTAAAGCATTGCTAGTTGATACCACACGAAGATCTGGCCCAGTACATTTGGATTTTTTTTAAGCATCTAGCTCATATACAAATAACGTGTAATTACTTGTTAAATTTCACAGTGAAACTAGCTAAGGCTTTGATATAATAAACAGGACATAGGAGACCACAGTCTGTGGCAATCAAATGCTGGACTGGTCAGAAAACCTTCTGAATTAATGTTTGTTCTAATGATTGTAAATTTTGCAACCACTTGTAGGTTTTCTAATAAAGTGAAAATAAAAATAAATATTTTAGAAAATCAAAGGTGAAAAGGAAGACAAAGGAAAGATTAAGAAAACCTTTTTTCCCCTGAATGTGAATTTGGTTTTGTAGTCAAACCAGAAGCATATCAATTCAATAAAAATGGAAACTCTGACTTTTGAATCTTATTTCAGTTGAAAAACAGAGAAAGATGGTGAAAAACAAGTAAAAAGGCACCTGTCCACTATGAAGATACTCACAGAGATAAAAATATGTCCCGAGTTCACGTTATATACAGTGATAGGCTGTCAGTGTACAGATGATAAGTTCTGTTGGCATAGGATGCAGAAAAATAATTCAATCCAGATCAAGTTAGTATTATGCATAAGGATATTCTGGATTGATTGTGCAAGCAGATGTTCTGTGAATTCAATCAAGAAATGTTTTTTGTCACCTCTGTTCAAACAGGCAAGCTAGCTTCATTCCCAGTTGAGATGAGAACAGGAATCCATTGCTTACTCTATTAACAATAGACAATTTTTCTAATAATGAATAGATTTTTTCCAGTCCTCTGATGAGATTGTTGAGTACCAGATGTAGCTGTGAGAGTTTTCCTTTTTTTTTTCCTCTGGAGAGCGAGCAACAGTTTAATTTTGGTCTGAAGAGCTTATTTTAAATGCATCTGAAACAGAAGTAAACCACTTACTAAGTAGCATCTGCCAATAGGTAATGTTACATCCCTCTCTAACAGTGCAATGTGTGTATCCCAGATACAGGCTAAGAAAGATGGGTAATAAGAGAAAAAATCAGCATCGTACAAGCATACATTTATTCAGTGCAAAGTTACTTGGGTCCAGGTCAGCTAGAAGATATCACTGGTGAGGTACAGTGATAGCAAAATGTTTGTATAGTCACGTGTTTTTTCTGCTTGTATACTAAAAAATATACACTGAAAGCAAATTTTAAAAACTGTTAGGTCTATAGACCAGACATACTTTTCCTAAATTGTGTAATATGCTTTTCTCAAAACTTAAACTTTTATTTATGACCTCAGACCCGCTGTGGGTTTTGAAGCACTCTCTTCTCTAAAGAAAAGACCGCTTTCTCTCTTTCTTTCTTTCTTTTTAAACAATGTGAGTAAATGAAAAGTATTTTACCATTACATACAGCCAGAGACAAAAGAGGCAGTGTCAGATATTCCCAGCATCCTGCTCCTAAACCTGTAGCTTTGCCTTTGCACACAACTATAATGAACTGGCATTGCATTATTTCACATGCATTTGCTTCAAAGAGGTTTCCACATACGCTAACGTAGCAAGGTCAGTCAATAAACTTCTTATGACAGAGTTGGAGAACTGAGGTTTTGTTACACAATCCCCCACTGCCTCCAAAAACAGCTACGCTTTTTTTTTTTTTTTTTTAAAAAAGATCTTTCTGAGCATAACCCATTGGCATCTTGCTTAATAGGCACATCCCGCAGCCTGCTGGGCCAGCATAACTTAGTAGGAAAGGGAGCTGCTGCTGGGAAAATGCACACAAGAGAGATGAGTTGTAAAAGTGTAATTGGCACACACACACAGCAAAATATCCCAGAAGACTCAGAAGACTTCTCAGTCTTGAAAACATTTACAACCAAGCACAGTGATTTATACTCTGATTCCAGTGGAATTACTCATGAGAGCAAGTAATATGCTCAGTAGTAATTAACAAGCCCGAATTCTCTCAGTTATTTTCACTGACTCTCACGCCTCTTCACACTGTCAAAGAGGTATGAAAGAAGAAGGCCTGAGAACAGGGTCTTATTTCACATTTTTTCCTCACAGAAATCTTTGTGCTATCAATCCAGCTTTGGAGAACAAATGTCGCCAACGAAGTAGAATCAACAAATGCGTAAACCCACGTGTCCCTATCTCATTCATCTCATCATGTGTGCTCTGACAGTTCCCCAAAAAAGCATTCATCTCAATGAGTTGTGAACTTCAAAGCCTTATCAGCAAAATTAAAGTGCTAAAATATGCAATTTATTTCTCTATTTAGTTCTTTCAGCTTTCTTTTGCTCTGTATTTTTCCTCCAAAACACGTACACGCAAATTGAGAAACATGAAGCTATCCATAGTTTGCTGCATGAACTCAGGTATCCAGATGTGGTCAGCAAACTGATATTCATAACTATTAAACACTGGCTCTAGGAAATCATAAATATCCCTCCTCTTCTAGGTTTTAAACCAACAATCTAAGGTTCCCTATTCAAAATAGCATCCAAATTCTTGTTGAGCTTTCAAGCTTGTGCTGAAATTCCAGTAGAGTCAATGGGACAAACATGTGCTTAAGCAATGTCTTACTTGATTTCTCAAAACCCAGCTCTGTTTTAGCTACTTAAATGTGGATTTAAAGCTAAAGCTTCCATATAAAATGAAATATGATAAAATTACTTATCACCCTGTAATCCAGAGAAGTGTGCATGACAGAACTCATTTAATATTGCACTGTGCTTCCATTACTAGGAAAAATAAGCGACGAAGCTTGGGCTGAATTCAGACAATATTTTATGTGTATTTGTAGCTGTAGTTGTCAGGAAAGTTTTCTCCTCTGAAGATACAGAGACTTAAATTTGAGTTAGAACAATATCACTTGAAAAAAAGTATTTTTCTACATACTCAGTCCCTTTTTTAAAATTTTATTTTATTCCCAGTCTTTTCTCATAACTTTAACCCAACTTTACAGCATCTTGTTCAATTCTTATTTTTAAATTTATTTTGGTGTGAGTTATAAAGCATTTTGCTATGATCACACACACAGTTGTTTATGACAGATAGACATGATTAATGCTCAGGTGTACAGTATCGATTCCAAGAGGAACCTATACAGTATAGTTTTAGTGTTCAAGATACTTTGGAATTTACAAGTTCAAGTAACCCTCTGTTCTTTCTAAGCTAAGTTAGTAATAGATTTCTCTTATATTTCTCACAGAGGTTAAATATTGATAAACATCTTTCCTTCAAAATTTTTACCACTTAATTTTTCCTAATAGAAATAGTTTCATTAAATTTTCAATTTCATACATCTCAATATTCAAAATCATTACTGTAGGTGGAGCAAAAATAATTAAAGTTAAGTATTTTTCAGTAACCAGGGGTAAAATCTTGATTATCATTCAGCTCCATGGCACGATGACCTCTGATTTCACTGTAGCCAGGATCCAAATCCATTTGTGGGATTTATACTATTCCAGCCAAGATCTGATGACATTCTTTAATAAATAACGACTCCTGGACATTGTCCTGAGAAGAAATCTGACACAGCAGGTTAGTTGGTTTTGGCAGATTCCTTCTTCCTCCTCACAATGGATGACCCTGAAGAGACTGGCTGAAGCAGAGGTCTCATTACACCACCTGGATATATCAGAACGGTGCTGACAGAGGAGAAAATTTAGGATAATACCTTCCAATAATTTCTGAAGTTACCTTTTTCCTCTTCTTCTCCCTACTGTGCCCCTCAGTATTGTCTCCCAGCCACACTCAGCCTCCCAGATCCATCACAGCACTATTGCAACCCCAAGGCAGAAGGGGGTAGCTGGAGCACTCAGGCAGAGGTGCAAGGATGCAATGGGGCAAGGCAGAGCCTTGTGCAAGGCTATTGAGGGGAATCCTTGGGTCTCAGCTGCTGCTGTCCTCTCCCCTTCTCAGCTGCTGCTGTGAAGTCTTTGCCTGAGGAGAGACACCCTCATGTGGGGACCACTGATCCAGAGAGTCAAGTGAAAAATGTTCAGGTAGGACCTTTCATATCAAATAAACTCAGGGTGTATCAGGACAAGACTTCCAGCTGTGCTGTTAAACTGTGTTTGTTCATTTTCATGAAGGCCCACATCATGACAAAGATTTTAGAAAGTGCCATTTAGGACAAACTGCATCAGGTTACCAAACAGATCCTAGTGTAGATAACGCTTGAGGGAGAAAGCCTGCAGGGAAATACAATTTGATGTTGTTTTCATTCTTAATGAAACCTCCTCCAGAAAGGACTCCCAGCTAACACATCATCTTTATTCTACCACAAGGTCAGAAAGACTCTTCACCACTGCTGTAACTCATTCCTGAACTTAGACACATTGATTTCCCTTCCTGACTTACAGGGAAGTTTTGCTGTAGCGCCATGGAACACCTTGTCCTGAATTCTGCCCTTATAAGCTGTGCAGGTACTTCTAAGGGAAGAATTTGCCAGAAGTGCTTCAATTTTCCCTTTTCAATGACCTAATATTATTTCACTTAAAATAATCTGAGTACACATGCTAGCACTAGAGTTTGATAAAAAATGCTGCTTGAAAAAAAGTATTTTATGCCTAAGTCACAGTGTCACTTTATATTAACTTTCTTATCCATTTCACCTTTATGCTGTCCTCTGTATTCATTAATTTTTAACTAAGTTATCCTTTTTCAGTCCTGAAATAGATTTTAAAAAGACAGGAGTGCCCATCTCAGTCTGAAAGCAAGCTATTGCTCTGGCAATTAAAAGCAGCTTGAACTCTTAGTAAGCAGAGGAAAATTTTTTAGAACCATATGCATACTGTAAACTAATGAAGATAATGCATAACTCTTTCACATAGCTTTCCATCCTTGAATCTTTGAATGCTTTACAAAAGTAAGTCACTTCAGTACCACAATGTAACCTTGTTCAGTAATTAGGCATCCTGAACAATTTTCTAGTAACAATAATTCCCTAGACAGATATGCTACTTTATATCAAAATGTACGTGATCAAACAAATATAGTTTAAATATCAAATTTTGTAAGCTAAATTTCATGAGTTTCTTGTACTGGGTTTTGATTCTGAAGCACTAAATGTGACATTTCTGTAAACAGACAAATTGCTTCTGCTCCACATTTCCACAAACATGGTCATAACCTGAGCTAAAAAGACCTCCAACCTAAAATTAGTAATGACAGTACTCAGCATCTCTAAATAACTGTTGTGGCTTGATTTTTTGGAAATTGTTCAATTTTGATCTGATATCAGACTACAGAGATAGATCAGTTAGGTACAGTGCTGTACTATGCCATTTCTTTGGCTATAACAAGTAAGAAGGTATTTAAATAATGTCCTTTCGATCTTCAGAATGAGTAGACCTCAGACCCTACTGCTGTATTTATGTGCATTTGGAATTACAGCACACTTCACAAAGGTTTCTAAACACACTTCAGAACACGGAGTGTCCTTACGAGAGACGTTCTCCATCTGCATGTGCCTGTGTCAAGAATCGCAGCATATATAGTAACACAGGTACACCACAAACGTCTTTGGAAAATGATCCTAATGATTCTGAGGCAACATTTAAATATCTGGTACCTCAACAGCTCATGTTGTCATGAACTGTTTTTCTTGGTATGTCAATAGCTCATGAGAAATCACACAAATCTTCCAGTTAAGGTAGAGTGAAATTAGAAAGATTTTTGTATACTATTCCATGTTCCTTATTTTCATGTACTATTCCATGTTCCTTGTTTCGTGTACCTGTGGTACACAAAAGGTAAATCAAATGCAGATAGCCAAAAAGTCTCTTCTGGCTAGTTCTGCACTGGTCTTAGCCCAGGTTAGGGAGTTCCTTTGTATTGTAGTAGCTATACTCCCTAAGCCACCATATAAAACATTTAACAGACCCCTGCTCACCCTCCCAAAATTTCCTACTGTAGGATTTTAAACAGCAACATTATAACCCTACCTGCAAGGATACTACGCCCACTTTCATTAGCTTGGCTTTCAGTAAGAAATTTATCTCTATAGAATGCATCAAATTCCCTGCTGTGAAACATGCCATCTTCTAAATGAGGTCAAAAAAGCTTTATAATTTCTTATTCTTTTTAAAATCAAAATTATTCTGGGCTCTGGTTATTCCTTTATTTTCTAGCTGTAGTCCTGGTGATTTATAAATCCTAAATAAAAATAACACATCATACTTTGGACAGATGAACACAAATTTTCTCCATTATTCACAGCCCTTTATAGTCTTCATTAGCATAGACTGAGTCACCAGCTTACTAAATAAACAGAACATATATGTCAGACATATGTTTTTTCACCTCACTTATTTCATGATGCAGAAAGTACTTAAATTCTGTTTCAGCCCTTTCCTGTGTGAGAACAAAATGCTCCAATTAATAATGGCAAATTACAGCCAGAAACCTCTGCCTGAATGAGCTTGTCAGTACAATGAGACTTTTCTGCTTATTATTTTGAGAAAATTCAAGTGAAAGCGAGAAGCTGTGAGAAGCTGTAAAATTCTCAGTCCTTTGTCAGAGCTACATATATATATATATGTAAAACAGCTTGCAGGATTAGGGCAATTAAATTATTGCCCTATATATTTAAATATAAATTTAAAAAAAAAAACATATTTTGTGGATGAAGCATTAAGAAAAATGCCAATTTTGGAGTACTTGGAAATAACAGTATCAGTTATTTGGTAATGAATTTAAAAGGTTGAAATTCCTCTTAGTACAAACCACCCCACTCCCCTGTTCCACTTTTATTAGCAGTGTTACTAAGATATACTAACTTAGAGAGGGCTAGAAGATCTGGGATTTGATGGTAGGGCTCACCAAGAAGAGAATCAGGAGAGGTTTTGCCTGCTTTTCCAGAATAGCACAGCTGCCCTAGACTCTGCCTGGACACAACAGACGTGAAAGGATATACTATGCCTTACAGCTGCTTGTTTATCCCCAAACTCTCATACAAAATATATTGACTTAGGTGTTTTTAAGGACTGAGGGGGATTTCCATCTCAGAAAATGCACCAAGTATTATGTTGCTGCTGAGTATTACAGCAATTACATAATAGACAATGCACACACTAAGAGATGAGATAAAATAAGTGCAATAATAAAAGAGAGCGAGAACAATAACAAGAAAACAACCTTCCTCATTGTGCTATGAACTCTTTTTCCCCAACCAGTCTTCTAACACCACCACCCAAAGTCAAACAACTTGTGGGTAGCTTGTTTGGCAGCTGGCTGAGCTGCTGCACACTCGTTGGAATAACTCACTCACAGATGTCTGTGCCTACCTTCCTGGCAGCGGCCAGGCTTTGGAGCGTTTCTCACAGTGTTTACAGCCAGAAGCAGCACTTCAACAAGGACTGACTCTTCCCCCATAGGCTTGGTGTTTAATTCAGCCATACTACAGCCATTCTCTTTATACTGGAGGGGTGCTCACAGCATTCTTACGGTAGGTTAAAATGGTAACCAGTTTAGAAGTACTATTATATCAGTGTATTACAGAAACAATAGAAACAACAATGTTCCCTACTCCATAGGAAAAAAAAAAAGAATATTTTATCTTAGTCTACCAAAAGAATGGAGGAATCATTTCTTTTCTCCCAGCCAGGACAGCCAGTATAGATAATTGTTTTATGGGTTAGGGATAAGCACAAGACATAAAGACATCCAGTTACTTGCCATCAGCTAAACAGTAGTAGCTGAACTGACTGTGGGACATGCTGTGTGAGGGCACTTAATAGCTCAGCTAAGAGCTGATAACCCAAGCTTTCATTTCAATCAAATCACTGTATATCTTCAAATATTACATAATTATAGCAAATTTCCTTTTCCCTTGCTGTTGTATGCACCACTGTGTTCAAAAGATCTCTGTAGTAATGGGAAAACCTTCTGGGAAGGCCTCCAAGGCGGCTGCATCTTTGGTTCTGTGGAGTCAGGTGGTAGCTACAGGTCTGCCTTAGGTCAGGAGTGTCATGGCACAACTATGCATTTTCATGGTGCCTTTTAGTGCCTTTCTTCCATGCTCAGATACCATCTACGAAGCAGTGAACCATGGTGAGGTAACACAAATGTCACATGTGCCTGTTCACATGAGGCCACAAACCTTCCATTATATGTAACTTAATACAGCTATTGCAATTTCTTCATTAGTTACCTTGTTCATAGCTATTTCCTAATTGTGAGATAGAATCATTTACAGAGGAAAGATAGTAAAAAAATGACAGGCAGCGAATTCCAGCATGACAATTTCCCTCAGAATAAACACACCTGAGTTTGTGAGAGCTTTTGTGAACAAAAAGCTTTTCAACAAACACATGGGGGGGGGGGGAGGGGAAGAAAAGAATGGACAAACCTGTTAGAAACACTGTGGGATCAAATCTGAGCAAAATTTGATCAGAAGACGAAATCTCTTTTTTTTAATTCAAGTAAGTGATGGTGGTTGAAAGAATACTTTGGCTTTATTTATTCTGCTGTGCTATTCACTGTGGAGCAGGTTGGCACCTGCCCATCTCCCCCAAAGGAAAGGCTAAAAACAATTGTGCTGCTTTCAGGAACCCCAGCGGGGAAGTAACCTGTGCCAGCCCGTTTTTTGTTGTAACTTATTTTCTCTCACTGGTCAGCAATTTGGAGGCCACTTGCATGGAAAAAGGAGAGAGCAGCTTATTGGCAGCCGTTCTGCTGCCATGGTGATTCCTACAGCACAGGTGAATAGCGCATGGAGGATCATAGGGGGATACTAGGAGGTAAGAGTCATCTTTTTATACAGAACAAGAAAGAATAGAGGAAGAAAAGTAATGTAGGCCCATAACAGTGAAAAGAAAGAACATTTGATAATCAAACAAAGAGGAGGCAGCAGAAGGGATCCAAAGAGAGGAGGGACAGGGATGACTGGCAAATTTCATTAAATTGGCTTTGTATCATTTTAAGAAGCTATTGTGGGACTGGGGAGATTTTTGTTTGCTTGTTTTTCTCATAAACTCATAGACAGAAAAATGCTGGAGAGCTCTAAAAAAGGGGCATCAGTCATGCAGGCATTTAGCCAACATCACCATTGGGCCCTGTGAATGTCAGGTGCTGTTCAAAAAACTAATTAGTGTGTTTTCCTTCAACACTTTGTTGAAAGAATGTTTCATTACCATGCAAATGGCGTTAACTCACAACACAAGCTAATTGAATTCTTTCTTACAAAATATCCCATGCAGACCCTTATCATAACCTGCCGAACAATAAATGCTAAACTCACTTTAGAAGACAAAATTCGGACACTGACTGTCAGACTATTTATGGCTTTTATTATTCCAGACACTTTGAGTCCAAAAGTAATTCATCTTGTTACCTCTGTTAACAATGGATTGGCACTTGCCACTGTAACCAGCTGGACTGATAGCTGAAAAGTAAACTACACTACTGCTTTCAGTGAAAACAGCATGGTTAATACACATCCTGCCACGTGTATTTTAAGTTGTCTGTTTCTGCTGCTGAGGCCCCCCTTTCCTTCCTGCCAGCAGCAATTACAACTGGGCCTCAGAGCAGTGAATGGCTTCAGAAGAGCAGCAGCCATGTGCTTACTCTGTCATCTTTGCCAGTGCAATTACACATGAATTCAGCCTCTGTACTGGACTTTCCTGTCCAATGTCTTTCTCCAAACACATATTAACAATAGTTGGTTTTTATCACTGGGTGCTTTCATTCCTTTCTACTCTTGCGTTCACTTTGGCTGGATCAAGACATTTCAAAAGTCAGTCTGGATCAGTCCCTGCCTAATCATTAATCACTCATTAAGCCCACCTTATTCCTGGCCTTTCACTTGGCACGTTTACTGACTCAAGCCATAGTGAAGCACAGGTCCCAGCTGGGAGACAAAAGCTACCACGAATGTTGTCCACTGAGTTTGCCATTGGCATGAGGTGTTGGTATCAAATGAGCAGCAGTTTATGGCACTGCTGATTTGCTGAGCCTACACTCTACTCATGCAAATAAAAGCTAAAATATTATGCCTTAGTCTGAGTTGGACAACACGTAGTTACTGTCTTCCACGTGAGAGAAAAATGCCCAACTGCAGATGCAAAAGAAGCAGATGAGAGGCTTGGCCAGGCAAAAAGCATACACTTAATACAACATGTAAACATAAACCTGATTGCTCTGCTATTCAGACCTGGAGTGCTGATATTCAGCACAACTCTACCTCAGTGTTTACAGCTAATAGAGTTCACACTGATTCCTTACAGGTACCAAAAAGCAAGCTCTGGAAAACAACTGTTGCTGAATAGAAGAGAGTTTCAATGCCAAATTGGACAGAACAAAGGGTAGGAAATTTTTTCCTGGCATCAGTCATGTTACTCATTTAGAAATCTCAATGATTAAAACAGTAGTATTCAGAGGTCCTGGAACAGCAATGAGAGCAAGATTAATGTCACCATTTTCTCTGACTGAGGGTATTTCTCTCAGCTTCACAGTAAGATCTGGCTTAAAGTTTTATTCAATGCAAGGATTCAACCATTTTGCAGGCAGAAAGAAAATAATACAGATTACCCAAATACAGTATTTTTTAAGCATAGTGATTTATTCTCAATAAAAATATGCAGATAAGGAGATGTGCTTTGAGATAGAAACCGTTTAGAGTCATTTAAAACAGTAATATCCACTGCAGAGTTTCTTGTTTTGTCCTTGTCTCAAATAATCTCAACAATAGGTTAATAGACTTAACCTTGCCACGGGAAGGCATGCTCATATATGTGTAAAATAAAAGCTTTTAGACGACTGATGGCAGAACTGAGATGAAAATAATCATTCCTGTCCACAGAGATTTTTAAGACATGAAGAGAATTTTTAATCTGATATTATGATGAAAGAGTCATCATTCAGAAATTTCTTTCAAAATAAAAATATGTGGAAGAACATTGGTTTGGGTAAATCAAAACATTCAATTTTTTATAATTTCTAAAAGTTCCATTGCTATTTAAGTAATTTGCTGTTAACGTACTATGTTTTTTGAAGGAAAGTTATTTTTATTTGTGGTTCAAGAAACTTAAATGCAACATTTAATACAATGGATTTTTTGCAATGTTTGAGCTTTTCACTAAGATTGAAGGCTGGTTGAACCGATCACTGATTCATTAGTCTTGTAGGCTAATATGTCTTTGGTTTTGCCTGTTTCTAATCCACTCTAATGTGTCAGTGGCCCCTTTAAGAAAAGCAAATCTCTCCCCCTGATCTATCTAGGTCTGAAGCCTGCCCTCAGATCCTGGACAGAGTATTCTGTTAGAGCTCTCTTGCAGCCCATGATATTGGGTTTTCTTCCTCTAATAATCAAGATCTGGAGGATATTAATGTACATCCCAGTCTGCTCTGACACAGAATGAAAACTTGGGAATTAGAACAAGTACTCCCAGGAGCAGATTGACTTCACATCTTTATGAAGAAACAATTTTTCATGAAGTTCTGTTAAGAACATTTTATTTGGATCTTCTGACAGACATTTATGAAAATAACAAAAAGTGACTGAGAATCTTAAGGTTTTCTTTGCAAAACTCTTGACTTGTAGAACAATACAGCAAGGACAAAAGGAAGGGGAAATGAGACTGTGAAGGTGGGTATTGAGCAAATGTGAAGAGGAAGAGCAGAAAGAATCTGCAGGATGTGAGAAATAAGAGATCTGGGGTGGCTATTGCCAGACAAAGCATCTGTAAACACACCTTCACTGCTAAATGTTTTACAATGTCCCAGAGTGAAGTAAAACAGGGTCTGTGCACCAATGAATCTGCGTGGAAGAATAAACAGAGAAAAAGGTTTCATTTAGTTTAAGATCATTAGAAATATTCATTCTGTTCTCCACATCTCATATTTTGAATTTCTAAACAGAGAAACAAAAAAAACCCTAGCTCACCAGAATGAAATTCACCTCACAATTAGGAAGAGTATTTGCTTTGAAATGTAATTGAAATAAAGACAAAGTAAAATTACAGAACAGCAAGGCAAGCACCCACTACATTTTCTCTATGTGAAAATGTTCCAAAAACTCAGTGGTGCAAGATGCACATACTGTGTAAAATGTTAAATTATTCATTCTATTTGTATTTAATGGTTCCAAAAAACCCAAGCTGATAAAGCACACACAACACTTAATGCACCCTTTTTTTTTTTTTTTTTTTTTTTTACTTTAGAAGGCACTTGTTCCAACACCTTCTGTGTGCAGGCTAAATTATTTGCCTCTAGTTTTGTCTCCATCCAAGATTAGTGGAAAGGTGTGTAGTCTTCCATTCCCATGAGACACACATACTTTCACACACCCCAAGCACTTTGTCTTCAATTGCTTGTTAAACAGAGACAATGAAACTGAGAGTTCTTAAACAAAACAAACATTAGCATGCTTCTTGTTTTCTTAGATTTTCATTGCTCCATTTACTATTTAGAACTTCATCCCACTCCAGTTGAAGTGAATAATGAAACTCCCATTGATTTCAATTTGAAAGCATCTCAATAGCATTAATTAACATCTAACTGTTGAAGAAGTGAAATCAGAGCTGTGTAGTGTTATCAGCTGAGTTTTGCTCCTGGATCTGCCCTACACTTTTACTAGATTGTAGAAGTTGCTGCTTAGTGTGAGATATCTCCTGCTTATGGTCATGTTGGCATCTTTTTAGCACAGTGCCTCACATTTTGTCTGAGTCATAATAAAGATAGGGATAAAAGGAAATTTAGAACATGTATCCCACCTTTAAAATCTTGCATGGCCTTTAGTAGTTATCAACTATCATTTAAACTTTTGAAGAAGAGGGAGGAGAAGAGATGCTAGTCAAGTCCATCTTCTGTTTGATAAGAAGTCTCACAATATGAAAGATCAAACACCAGCTATTTCAGCAATACATACATCAAGCAACAGGGCTGCTCTGTGCAAGTATGCTTGCGTATGTTAATAGACATTTGTATATAAGTATAAGTAGACCTGCTTGCATTATGTATTTTGTTTGTTTAAAACACTGTGTCTAAAATTTATTTCTGCTTCTACTTTTTGAGAAAAATGCATTTTGAAGCTCAACAATTTTCATATCCTTCCACCTCCTCAAAATCTATTTAAGTAAATTTCATTAGCTTCATCCTGAAGAAAAATATTTCATTGAGACTAAGAGCATATTTTAAAATTTTCATTGCTGATGTATAGTTTAAGTGGCAGTGGTTTTTCTGTTGCCAGGGCCTAGCCCTTCTGGTCTTGCTGGCATTGGTCTGTTAGAGCCAACAACTGTGCTGATTTACAAACAACTGGAGAGCTGGAGCATCATTTCAGGCCATCTTGAATTAAAAAAAAAAAAAGGGAAATCTTAGCTGTTTCTTGCTCAAATTTAAAAAAAAAAAAACTAAGTAGTGAGTTTTGGGCAAGGATTTGAATTTTTCATTGTAGGACACATTCATGAACATTTTTTAGTGTAAAGCAGGTATGCTTTTATTTTTTTAATTTTTCTTCCAGAGCTCATCATCTCCACAGGAGGTAGCCTTTCTTTCTTTTGAATATAGACAATCCTTGGTCTCCAGTTTCTTGTGGTGATATATTCACTGCAGACCAGATTCTTCTCCCTCTTGCTGGCATTTTCAAGGACAACTTGCAGAGTGACTTACTGCTAACCTTCACAGATGGTGGCAAAAACTACACAAAGGGAACAATCAGTAAGAAGTTATTCAACTTTTCTTTCACTTTAAATCAGATAGTTTTGGAATATAGATATCATACACTTCTCAATTGTTTTTATTCTTTCCCTTTAATACTTTTTTTCAGCATTAGCACATTACTGGTTTTGGAACCAAGAGGAGGTAGAAAGAAAGATCTCTTCACCTGCTTAGCCCTTCACCTAATGTAGCTTTTTTCAGTGTATGTTTCTGAAGGATGAACACTTTCAAATATTTTTTTTTTTTTTTAGCCCAAGAAATTTTATGTAATATTTAATAGGATTTCAAAGGGAGAGTTTTCTCTTCTCCTTTCCAACTCAGACCATCAGTTTGGATCTCCTTTAACTGCATTTTAGGAGGTGAGAAACTCCAGTGACTGCCAATACTGCCTGCAAGTCACAGACACACTGTGACATAAGCAGCCATATTGAATGACTGCACATGTATGAGACCTGTTCCTTCTAGTCATTGTCCAAGGGTCCTTTGGACAGAATATATATAACTGCTTGCCACCAATATAACCATAATCTTTTCAAACAAAGTTGGCTTTTTTTCTTCTCATTATCATGATGAATCTGTTCTATTTCTCTAAATCCTGTTCCCCATTGCAACCAAACCCTCTTCAGAAAAAAATAGAAGGAAATTCCAAGTAGCTGGGGTGAAAAAAATCTCCTTCCAATGATACATTATTGATTAAGGTACTGTGAGCAAACAGATATATTTTTCCCTATCTAAGCTGGAAAATTACTCTTGAAGCATCTGATTCTGGATAGTATTTTCCGGTTTGGGATTGAAGATAATGGCCTTGTTTCATTTTATAGACTTGGAGAAAATAAACATAAGAGGAAGAAAATAAACAAAAGACTCAAAACTTCACTTCATGTAAGAACTAACGCAAATGTAAAAGCCAACCAAAAATTCCTGACTGTTTCTACATCGCACACAGACTGAGAAACTCATGCATTCAAAACCCTTTTGAGGGGAGGACTACCCACAGATGCCTCAGCTGTACTCTTATTATGCAAATGTATGTTGATATAAAGTTGCCCAAATATCTGAGAACTGCATTGTCCTAGTGATTCCCACAGCACTGCCGTAGATGCTACCCTTCTGTACTAACATCACTATGGTTCCATTGGGGGGGGGGGGGGGGTGTGCAACACAAGGCAGCAACAGAAGAGCAGAATTTGCCCCTTAAAGTAACAGAGAGATTGACATATGTTTTCTCCATCCATTTGGCTAGCCTACAATAAAATGCCTAGTGCTCCACCAGAGTTTGTAATTGATTGGCCAGTAAACAGCTTGTTGATAATAACATATTCTAGCCATCTGATGTTTTGAACAATCCAGTAGCAATCTGCAGCAACGCTATTTACACTGTGTTCCCTGCACTGGGCATGGGTCCAGCTTTTACCACCACCAAGAGGAACAAAGAAGCAGGAGGTCTGTCATAACCTTCAGAAGGTTTTGCGAGTAATTTTAAGGTTTTCAGAGGCAGTTTGACTTCTAGCAGAGGACACAAACATGGAAATCGTTTTTCAGGTTCTTTGCTTTATGCATCATATAACCTTATAAATGGGTAAAAAAAGTGTATAGAACAACTTTTCATAAAAGATAAGCATTTAAAGGATATCAGGTTTGACTGCCTGCAAAGACAGAGAGGCTAGATCATTAAAGGAATACTGGGCACCTCCTGTTAGTCATGTTCAGCGACCTCAGGCTGATCTTCTGGGCCATGTAATGCAGAATCTCTCAAACCAGATCCCCTACCTATTCAGACTGTTTGTATTATTGCCCCTTGGGTCCTTTCTAAGGAATTCATATCATAAGGGAGTTTGGTCTATGTTTGTGATTGTTTACATATATACATACAACTAGTATACAGGCAGGATAGGGAGACTTAAGTGCTTTATAGTACCCTCAGATCAAGCAATACAAATATAAGTATTAATAGCAGAGACTAGATTGCAAAGGAAAGTTACATATCACAGGTCTGAGCACCAGAGCACCCCAAATCCTATGGCCCAGTATGCAACACTTGGAATAGAGAGAGGTGAATAAGACTGGACTGCTCAGACTCCAAAGGGGACAAGATTAGGAACAAGTTCCTGCACATATCCAGAGAACATTTCGGTTTAGGTTTTTGCCAGACCTGAGCTTGGAAGCTAAACATCTTCGTAGCTGACATGAGTGGCCCCTTTTATTATATGTTCTTTCTAGTCCAAAAATATTTAAATATTATCTACAAAGAGGGACATGCAAGTGCTACCATTGACAGACATACAGAACAGAACGTGAAGCTTCTGGGGAACAGTCAATTGTTTTCAAAGCACTGTCTAAATTTAGGCACTTCTATTACTATACAACAGCAGAGCAGGGATTGAGAGGATCTACATTTTGCACTTCCAATGTCCATTTCAGATCCTCATTTCCATTTTAACAGTGAACATATATTTTCTTTAATAGAAGTGTATATTCTGCATGTAATCATAAGGCCTCATAATGATCTGAGTTGTGTTGTTATCAGTCAAATCCCAGTGACTTTAATAGATTTATCTGGCCTTTTTATAACACTGAAAATGAGACTTTTTTTCTCCCCCATGACTATGATAGTCTAATACTTTGCTAGAGTACATATAGGGTAAAAACCAAAAAGGCATAGCACCTATTCAACACCTCCATTGTTAACACTCATATGGAATCTTTTAAAAAATCCTCAGCTAATCCTATTTCTTGAATTTCCCTTTTAATTCTTACAAGCAAGCACAAGACCTCCGTGTCACTGGTTATTAGGTTTACATTCTTTAGTGTAAAGATAATAAGGTCCTCTTGGCTAGAAGGAAATTTAAAGTCTTCTATAAATTTTAAAAATAATTTCATGTAAGATTCTTCTACAAAACCATCATCATGCTGTATTTCAATGTGTTAACAAATGTCTTCCTTGCCCACATCTTTTCCTAATTAAATAATCGCAAGAAAATAAAAAGCTTTAGAACTCTACTTAAATAAGTTCTTCTTTGAAGAGACCACTTTACCTGTGAAGATTTTGTCATTTACACAACCTAAGAATTAACTCTTTTCCTTTCACACTTTTTGTTTCATAAATACTTGTCTGAAATTGATCTCACCATTTAATCTCCAATGGAGCTTTTTTATTCTTTAGCAGCACATTGGCTATATACCAGTTCCTTTTTTTTTTTTTTATCCTTTTTGCAGATTCTTCAGCTCAGCTGTTCCATATAGTCTGCCAGCATTTTTACATGGTTGCTTTCATTATTATTTAATGTGTGTCGGTTTCAGCAAATATTGTAACTACAACTGTTGCTTATTATGGGTCTCTTTTTTTCCCTATAGTCAGTCAACTGGCAACATTCCAACCCCTTTTTAATTTCCTATGACTAGAAAACTATGCATGCAAGGTCTGTTCACTCTTTCAGATGTTTGACATCATTACTATTTAATATGCTCCTTCAAGAAATGTTGTTGCCACAGCATTTCCTGACAGCTTTACAGTTCTGCTACTTCATTAAATACAACTGTAATTATGTTTAAAAAAATAACTACTTTGTATAGAGACCTTAAGAACCTTCTGAATTTCATTTGCTACACAGCTACTTCCCACTCTGTCCATCAATATTATAGGAGATTGTGTTGCTACAAATTAGTTATCTTCTCTGAGTTTCCTGAGAACTACATCCAAAACCTAATATAGTTTTCAGGATTTCCTAGAAAATAATAGTATCTACATGTCTAGGCCAAAGATATGGATAATGAAGTGTAAACTGAACACAGTATAGAAGAAATTGCTTCAGCACCTCTGGTTCATGTTTACTTCTTCAGTTTAAAAAAATGTAAGGACGAACAGGTTTCAATCATTTAAGCAACCCAAATTTAGCTAATGACTCCAATTCTATCTAGAATACTTAGATCTGCAAAGCCATGGTAAAATTTTCACATGGCCCGTGGACTTTCAGGATTTGTGGTTTTTTCTATTCATGGTCACATACACAATAAAAAGACATCCTTTTCAATAATGCACCAAGGAAATGCAAACCTTTATGTTTCCTAAACTCTTCTATTGGATATCTAGCCCTTTATTTTTCCCACTAGTCAATTCTTCTCTATGTCTTGAAATAATCCCAGAGGCAATTTCACAAAATTCTATTAGGGCTTTCAGTTCTGAAAAAAAAAAAAGAAACCTGTTTTCTGCCCCTTCCTCAGCTTCCTCTTCTTTCTCTCCTCTGCCTCCCCTCCTCACTCAGGACTGAAAATAAGAGACTACAGAAACAACGAACCTTATTTTTCTAGCTGTGTCTCTGTATATTAGGAGGAAGAAAAAGGTATGTCTTAGTCTGAGACATTAAAAAACAAGGTCACCAAGAGGGTAGGTATGGTGTTTTAAAGGTATGTCAGTGGAAAAGAGGGCCTTGCAGACTGATGGAACTGGAGAAGGTCTAGCATTAGGTGGTAGAGATGCAGAACCACCAGAAGGTAGAGATGTTTCTTTTTAAGCATTTGTCAGCCATAAACAACCTAGAATCTTCTTATCCAAGATGCTCTAATGCTGTCTGTCCTGTGCAGCTGAAAGACTGTGGTCCAATTCTAACCCTAGCCATGGAAAAACTTTCATCATAGGGTAAAGGTTTACTGCATGGCAGAAGGATCTTTCTGAGGAAAGGTGGCAGTCTGAGGCTGACTGTGAACTGCCACAGGCACTGGGACTTCCTTAAACCCAATAATAGACTATTTCAAATGCAGGATCTTGCTTTTTCTGTCATAAATATAGTGAATGTGTTTAAGATGGAACAGTATATCTTACCAAATGCATTTTTATCCTGCCTGTTCAGTTCCTCCTCCTGGGCTGAGGATATGTGAGAGAGAGACAGAAAACAAACCACATGTAACAGATATTGCCAGTGTTGTCCAATGCACTCCAAGAACTTTATTCAAACACTGTTGTTTTGATGGCCACACATGATCTTATTCAGAAACAGAAAGTAGCTCTTGGTAAACTTCTGTAGCACAGACCTTCATGGTATCTAACTTAGGCATTTGCATTTATTACAATGAAAAACTAGTATTAATTGGCTACTACATTTCAAGATAGGTTCTTTTCATTTTTATAATTGCACAATATTTATAGGATTGAATTCCATTAGCTGCAGCCTGCAAGCTGAAGTAAGAGATGGGTCATTTTGCATCAGGTAACATCAGAGTCCAAGTCATCACCTGTAACCTGCTGTGACAGTTATGCCATTATGCATATTAACACAACGTTCCATGAATTTAAAATAAAAAAAATCCTCATATCAGGGAAAAGTATTCAATCTGCATTTCTGTCAGATATTTATCAGACTAGATATCTACTGGAAGCAATTATTTGAATTATTCATGACTATTTCAATTATTTAGTACCTACACATCTCTAATAAAATAATTAAGTTCTACCTTTCTAAAAGAAGCCTTTTCAAACTTAACATGAAGATATAGAATAAGTAGATATTCACACACTAAGAGCATGCCATTGTTTATTTGTGTTTTCCACTTTCAGTTCACTAAACACTGTCCTATTTGCATTGAAAAGATAATTTATTACAAACATTCCTTTCAGCTATACTGTTTAGTTTTTAAAGTTTGTTTTCATCTACAAAATTGCCATCAAATTTGTTTACATCAAAACATGAATTATATAAATTAAATTCCTAATGAGATCTACCTTAAAAGAATATTAAGGTTGAAAAGTCAAGTGCTCAAATGAAGAACTACCAAAATTAAGGATGCCTATGTAATTCACAGGCACATACATCTTCCTTCCCTTGTGAATCTGTGCTGTTTCTGAACACAAGATCCTCTAAAAACACCTTCTCAAATCCATGACCCCGTTCAATGGTTGGGAATAGCAATTCCTATAGTGAAGTAATTATAGTTATGTACATGTAATATTGCAATTTTAGGTCCATATTAAAAATGCAATGCTTCTGTGTTCATCATCCAGTGCTCTATTTGTCTTATAGTACTCTTCTTACATGTAATTAAAAAAAAAAAAAGAAGAAAATCAAGTAAATCATAAGCTTTAATATGGGAATTTGCTGTATCTGTGAGAAGGAGTCAGTGGGATGAGAGGCAATTGGCCAGAGAACTAACTTCTGTGGTAAGTCAGATAATAAGGTTCTATCTCCTTTTGTTCAGTGGTAAAAGTTATGGCTATGCATAAGAGTTTGGCTGGACTGAGAAGCAGATCTTATTTTTTATAAAAAAGAGAGAATGTTTTCTTCTGAGAAAATTAATACTGGAGATTCAAGTGATCCACTCCAAATGACACAGCTATAGCTTCTGGTGGATCAGAATTAGGAGGATGAAAAATGTCTCTTGTATTTTCCTTCAGATTCTTAATGATTCTTTTTACTGCTACATTTTCTCTTGTGTTTATCTTCTCACTGTTTTCATTTTCATTCAGATTTACACCAAATATGTAAATGCAGTCCCAACACATTAAAAAGCACATATATTTAGAATGTTAAACATTCACTGTACATCAAAAAAATGCTCTAGAGTTGCTCCCAACAGAGTTTTCTTATCTAAAGTTAATGAGTTTTAATGTACGATTTCCTTGTACCTTGCCTTTCTCTACACATCAATCTGTTCCTGGCATCTGTCAAGCATGCAGTAATAGGGAAATATTCTCTGGGGCTGTCAATGAAATGACACCTTTCTCCTTTACTGGAGTTTGAAAATAATGCCCGTATTTCTCTGAAACTCTCCAGGCAAAGTATGTCTGTCTTATAAAACCAACACCATCTGCCCAGGCAGACTCCTGTGAGCCAATGACACATAAAAGATTTTATCTGATCTCTGATGTCAAAGATGTTACATTAGGTTATCAGATTTCCACTTAACTAGATGACTTATCTTGCACACCTGACATTCAAACAAGATGGTTAAATAGAACAGTGACTAGGGTTGGTTCACTTAGTATCTGTATTATCACAATCAATTATTATAATAAAGGACTCTCATTTAGGAAGAAAAACACAACCAAATGTACAAATAAAGGATGGGGCACTTTGGCATTGGATCACTGCATGACAGATGACCTTATTGAAACTATATGGATTTTAGCATTCTTTAGATATTTAGAAACAAACTTTGTAACTGTACGCAACATACAGACCTGTATTTACCCTGCAATTAATCATTGCACAAGCAAGTCCCCAGAGGTTTTAATTTTGAAGCTAAGAAACATTTTGTTGTTTCCTGAACCAAAAAGCTCAGAAATGTTGAAAATTAAGAATGCCACCCACTTCAGACCAAGGGATAAGTTAGCTGGCCTCACTTCTTCATTATGCAACCATAAAATGGCTGTAGTAAACTATTTCCCCATCTCCCTTAGTTAATGTAAGGATGTTTATCCATACTTATTAGTTCTTCTAGTAAATTGTTCTTGAGGAATTCTTGAAGAATCATTCTTAACTCTAACAAGCTAAATAAAAATTAGGAGTAAAATAAGAACTTAAATTCAATTTACAGACAATGTGGTTTTGCTTCTGATAGTCACAGTTCCTCTCCAGGCCAATTATAAAAGTACCAAATGTCAAGGCATCACCATTTACAGATCATACCGGAATTTTTATCCAAACAAATCTTCCTTCTTATTACCATTATCACAGCACCTTCAAGTATGATAATTTCAAATGATTCCTCTCTAACCTGGTACTCTCAATTTCTGTAATCCCATTTCTTCAACATGATTCATCCTTATCCTTTAAAATTACTGACAAAGTAATAACGTATCTTGAGTGAGAGCTATACTCACATTAAGAGGAAATCTTATTTTTAACTCCTATTTTTTCCTGAGAGTATGATAAAATTGTAATCAAAGAATAAATGAGGATATGACACAGATGTCTAGTTGGAAAGAAGTTAACCATGTGCTTAAGCACCATTGTCTTCAATAGGTTTGAAATGTATTGGCTAAGTGTTTTCCTGAATAACGATGATTGATTCAGTTGGTGCCAGTGTGTCTGATTTTTATTAAAGTCACAGCAATGGGTACAGTTATCACTTTTCCTGAATGTGGTATAACTTAATTTCAGCAGGACTTTTGATAAGAACACTGTCTATAAAGAGCTGATTATTTTCCTGTAATATGATTTCTTTCCTAGAAACAAAATAATTAACCTGGAATTTTCTAAGCAACTCTAATTGAAGTCATTTGGGGATCTGGAATGTTTTCATACTAGATGTCTCTTTTACACCTTTATACATCATCTAAAGATCTATATCTGTTAGTACAAACATTGAAGCTCAAAATATATTTTAATGTTATTCAATACCAAATGAACTAGAAGAGAAGGGCTAATTTGATGGAAGTCTAGAATGACTGTTTTGATCAGTCATTTGTAAAACATTATTAAAATAGCACTTCTGATCTCGCTGCCAAACAAGGTTTTAGCTTAGAGCATTCCAGCACTTCCTTCCCCAGAAAATTATGACCAGAGAAGATTATTTTTTACCAAGTGTACAGTAGTCTAGAAATGTAAAGAAATAAAAGCAGTTTAATGTCTATGTTTATGCAGTAACACTTCTCCTATTCCATACAAAAGTATCTTCTGTTGTATTTCCATAGTTCCTTCTAATCTTCCTCTGTGTTACTACTTGAAAAAAAAAAATAAATCCATCATTCTTATGCAACATGGTAGCCAAGATTTGACTGAAAAATACTAAATCTGAATTGGTTTGACTCTCCCAATAGCAGAGGAAGGACCAAATCCTACAGATTGCTTTATAAAAGCAGACTTCTACAGCTTGTAACTAAGCCAAGGAGATCTCAGCCACAACATGGGTCAAACTGCTAAGAAAAGTTTTAGGAGATCAGCACTTCACCTCATCCCAAATACTTTATCCAGATGGTATCACAGTGGCCACACTAATATTCGTAACACAGAATAGAAAAAAATGTACTTTTCATCTCATGCAGTTGTTTTTTTTTTTTTTTTCTGCTTTTGCGAACAGGTATCCATTTATTGCTGGTTTGGCCAAGGAAAAGCTTTCAACCCCAGGCTAATAGTTTGTAACTGTAAGACGTGAACTCTTCCGTTAGCCCACCTTCTAAAACTCCTATGTCTGGGACCTGGAAGTTGTCTCCCTGATTCAACACTGAAAGTAAGAAAGCAAACCATGTCGTCATAAGTCACTTAAAGAACAACATCTGTGCTTGTCTTGCTTGTCGTCCTCTCATACTTCAGACACTGAAAAATCGAGCTTGCTGGACTTGTACCAAGTTATCTATCTCTGATGGCTGGTGTGCTGTAAATTCATATAGAAAACTATTATATTCCACTGAACTGCTTCAGCTCCCTAGATACAATGGTAAATTTTCCACAGATTTTCCTGTCAGCTTCAACCTGAAGGTAGGATTTAAGAAGGTTACATTTCTCAGCAAACAGGCAGTTGGAAGAAGTTTTTCAGCACCTCTCAGTACTCCCTTCTAGTAAACCAAGTTGGGTTTTTTTCAGCCCTTAAAGAAAAATAAAAATTGAACACATTTATTATAGTTACAAGACTTTGATGTAACAGTTCCAGAAATGTCGTCTTGAGGCCTCTGCATTGTCAGAAGACCTGAAGAGTTGCTTCTGTGCATGGAAAATAACAGCAGTTTCAGGTTCCAGCAGCCTTCCAACATGCAGTGGAAGAATTTGGCAGATATTCCCTTTACAGGGTCATTATTTAATGTTTGCTCTTTCACTGTCTCATTTACTGCTTTGAGCTGAACACCTTTAAAAAAAAGGACAAAGGAGTATCAGTCTCTAAAATTGATAGCTCTGAAGACAAATACTTTGTGTTTGTGGACTATGGCCCAACTTTTTTCTAAAAGTCTAATGGGTGATTATGTGTATTCTTTTTGGACTCCAATTGTTAAAAAAAAATTGATTTTTTACTCCTACTTTTATTTTGTACAAATGTGAGAAGCTCAGTAGATGAGAAATGATAGATAAGGTCTGAAAGGTCCAAAGCTTGTGCTGAGTAAGCTGCATTCCAGATCTGCTGCTACAGCTAAGTGGCCAGGCACATGTTATTACAAAGTTCCTGATTCACCTCCTTTCATTAGAAAACTTTCAGCAGCAGCAACAAAAAAAAGACTCTTTTTTTTTTTCCTTTCTTTTCCTTTTCTTTCCATACTAACGCCCACTCTTGTGCTACCAGTTCAGAGACTGAATTTTCTGCGTTTGTTAGTGGTTCACACTGCTCAAAACACAAAGCCGTTGACTGGCACTTCAGAAAGTGATGTGAATAACTCACAGCGTATCGGTTTTGACAGCATAAAATAAAGGATTTGCCCCCCTGCTGTTATTGCCTGAAGGTGCAGTTGTAGAAAATAAATAAAAATATCTTCCAGAGGTAAAACCTTGAGGGGTAAAATTACACTATCTGTGTAAAGGGAAAATCTGGGAGAAAAAATGAAGTGAACTCTGTAATATCAGGGCTCAGAACTACCACTTTTTTTTTAATTACATGGCCACCTGTCACAGTTTTATTTGAGATGGCACTGAAATGGTAGAGGCTTGTCCTAAAAATGGGATGTGTAGCATTTAAATCATTTGGCCACAGGGGGTCTTCACATCTGAATGTAATAATTTTAGACATAAATACTGTTAAAATGTCATCAGTTTTCCTTCCTCACTGTCTCATAACGAAATTTGATAAATATCAAATTTACCTTTCAGTAAAACTATGCATGAACACCTTTGCTATTCAGTCAGAAGCATCATTAAGTACTACACTAAGCACTAATAATCTGAATAAAACCACCAAAATCAGGGTTTACTTTCATACAGCACATTTAATCTGGAAGAAACTCTAATTGCATTACATTGTTTAGCACCTGTCATGTAAATGGATTTCAATGCACTTTCTTAGCATGCTATATGGATCATTCAAACTGCATACAATACCCAGGAACGCCTTCGTGCATTACTGAACTGCAGCCGTCTCTTCAGCGGGATACGGTTGTTGTTTAACAATACACAGCAACCACAACACAAACCTTATTGAAATTAGCATGAAAATTTAAATAGGAATAATACTGCAGTGGGAGAATCTTGGTTTTCCATTTTGTCTTGAACGGCAATTCATTTCATTTATACAATTTCCCAGTAGTTAGACCACTTATCAAAAAAAGAGCCAGCCCCAGCTCTAGGCCCTTCTTAGCCTGAGGGTTTTTGAGCTCTCTGCTCTTATCTGCTCATAGAGGATGCTAAATACCAGGTGAATGTCACAAATTTGACCCACTGTCCCCTAAGACAGCACTCAAATCAGCTCCCAAGTGACTGATATATACACTCAGGTATCATGCAAAAATGGGCACCACTGTCTCCAGATACATTTGTGAATGAAAGTGACCAAGCTCAAATTTTTTTGGAATGGATTAAGCATATTCTGATGATGTCTAATATTCTGAGCAGTCATGTGAATAGAAGCCTAAATCCAAACTTAGGTGGTTTAGGTTTCATCCTTCTCAGCAGAAACAACAAAGACAACAGGGACAAGAAAAATTACTTATGTGGTTCTTCTTCATTTGCTCTTGTCTTTCAACATGTCTATCCCACCACTTCTGCTCCACACACATCGTGCCAATGGCAACAGTCTCAGCTTTTGCTGGTTACGTGGCACAAATGTGCCTTCTCATTTTCCTTCACACAATCTTCTATGGCCTTGCTACTCTGTAAAATCACTTGTGTTTATTTCCTCATCACATCCACAGGATTCACTTCTGCTGTGCTGCCTTCAGATAGCATTACCTATGGCTAGGTATACATCACAATAGAGCTTCCAAGTTCCTGAATCTGGTTATGTACTTCTGTTGCATCCCAGTTCAGTGTCAGATACAGCTCTGTGTCCCAGAAAAAAAACCCTCCCTTGACATATTCTCCTTCTATCCCTCCTTCGTATTTGGCCCAGCTAAGTTGTCCAAATAGGAATTTCAATGCACTTCAAAGACATTCTGCATTTGGATATCTGAAGAAGGATAACTCTGAGAATTCTCAGCTTTCTATGATATTGATGTTTCCACATCTTTCCCTCCTCATTGTTTGGTTCCAGCTGTGTTGTGCCATGTGTATAATTATGTCAGAAAACGTTAGGGGCAAGGGCCACCAGCCCTCTTCTTAGATTAAATTCCAGAAATATCTGTCCCTGTGTTTTACATATTACCACTGAGTAAAGAAAAAGAATAGACAATAAAAGTTTTGGGAAACTTCTTTTCTGTTCCTTGAATGAACTTCTAAACATAGAATCATAGAATCATTTAGGTTGAAAAAGACTTTTAATATCATCAAGTCCAACCATTAACCCAGCACTGCCAAGTCCACCACTAAACCATGTCCCTAAGCACCACATCTACACATCTTTTAAATATCTCCAGGGATGGGGACTCAACCATTTCCCTGGGCAGCCTGTTCCAATGCTTGACCACCCTTTCAGTGAAGAAGTTTTTCCTAATATCTAATCTAAACCTCCCCTGGCACAACTTGAGGCCATTTCCTCTTGTCCTGTCACTTGTTACTAGGGAGAAGAGACTGACCCCCACCTCACTACAGCCTCCTTGCAGGTAGTTGTAGAGAGCGATAAGGTCTCCCCTCAGCCTCCTCTTCTCCAGACAACCCCAACTCCCTCACCTGCTCCTCATAAGACTTGTGCTCTAGACCCTTCATTAGTTTTGTTGCCCTTCTTTGGACACACTCCAGGCATGTCCTTCTTGTAGTGAGGGGGCCCAAAACTGAACACAGTGTTCAAGGTGTGGCCTCACCAGTGCCGAGTACAAGGGGACGATCACTTCGCTAGTCCTGCTGGCCACACTACTCCTGATACAAGCCAGGATGCTATTGGCCTTCTTGGCCACCTGGGCACACTGCCGGCTCATATTCAGCTGGCTGTTGACCAACACCCCTAGGTCCTTGTCCACAGGGCAGCTTTCCAGCCACTCTTCCCCAAGCCTATAATGTTGCATGAGGTCATTGTGACTCAAGTGCAGGACCCAGCACTTAGCCTTGTTGAATCTCATACAATTGGCCTCGGTCCATTGATCCAGCCTGTCCAGATCCCTCTGTAGAGCCTTCCTACCCTTCAGCAGATTAACATTCCCACCTAACTTGGTGTTGTCTGCAAACTTACTGAGGGTGCACTTGATCCCCTCATCCAGATCACTGATAAAGATATTAAACAGAATTGGCCCCAATACTGAGCCTTGGGGAACACCACTTGTGACCAGCTGCCAACTGGATTTAACTCCATTCACCACAACTCTTTGGCCTGGCCATACAGTCAATTTTTTACCCAGTGAAGAGTATGCCCGTCCAAGCTATAAGCAGCCAGTTTCTCCAGGAGAATGCTATGGGAAATGGTATCAAAAGCTTTACTAAAGTCCAGGCAGGCAACATCCACAGCCTTCCCCTCATCCACTAAGTAGGTCACCTTGTCATAGAACCAGATCAGGTTAGTCAAGCAGGACCTGCCTTTCATAAACCCATGCTGACTGGGCCTGATCCCCTGGTTGTCCTGTATGTGCTGTGTGATGGCAATCAAGATGATGTGCTCCATAATGTTCCCCAGCACTGAGGACAGACTGACAGGCCTGTAGTTCCCCAGATTCTCCTTCTGGCCTTTCTTGTCATGTTTGCTAACCTCCAGTCACCTGGGACCTAATACCATATATGGAACAGCTTGGGGAGGGAGGAGACGGGGGCGAACAAGAAATATATCTAACCAACCTCTTATTATAGCATTTAAAAATTTTAACTGATGTAAAACTATTTGTAATTCTAAGCTATCCTTAGCACTTTGATATACTGAAACTTGAAAGCAAAATAAAACAAAGAGGAGAGCAAGGGATGGAGCACACTAACTTATGACACAGATTAGCTATTGTCTCCATTGCTTGTCCTATTTTTTTTATTACTTCTGTTTTATAACTTGTTTCCACTTTTTTTGGAGTTACTTATGGATTGTCACGATGACTTCTAAATCATTTTCCTTTCATTAGTCAGGGTTTGCTCCCAAATCATTTTCAACATGGCCCAGTGCCAGCCGGTGTTGAAAATAATTTCTGTCTGGTGTCAGTTTCAGAATGCAGAAGAGATCAGTCTTTGTACACCAAATAGGTGAAAGAAGATGAAAGGTTTTGTTAGAGGTTGTCTGATCAGAAATAGTTCCACAAGTGAATTGTTTCCTCATTGAACACCAAATAAAAACAGATAATGATTTATTTCCTTTGTGGCGTATGGTGCCATTGTAAGACAGTTTTTGTTTGTTGGTATATTCTATCAGTTTCTTAGGTTTATGCATTTATGTATATGTAATCTCCTTAGTACTTTTTTCCTTCTATTTTTGTGTGAATTTGTTTTTTTCTGGATTGTTTTTCCATCAGTGTTGCTTTTACATTGAGACCAAAGGGGCTTTTATTTTTTCTTTACTTGTATTTTTTATCATGCAAATTTGAAGTTTAACAATAGTGGAGAAAGATAAGAGGCTCTCTCTGGAGCCCCTGCAAATCCTCCATACAATGCTTCAGAATTTAGACAAAATTGCTAAGCCCTTCTTCAGATTGCTATCTACTTAGCCAATGAGAATTTGAATTATGATCTTGGTTAAAAAGAGCACCATGGGGCAGCAAGAAAAATTATAGATTATACTGAAAAGGTAAGGAGTGGAGTTTTAAGATGCTTTAAATAACTTTAGGGTAGACCACGAAGCTCTTAGTCATATTGGTGAAGTACTAACCACTAGAATAGACCCATGGAATTATGTCTGAGAATTTGTATAGGTGTTCTTCAACATGAGAAATAACTCTAAAATCCAGACCATAAATTACTTTCTGTTTTACATCTAGTAGATGATGCGTGTAAGGCACTAAATTTGGTCTTGAGTACAACACTTGAAGAATATCTTATTCTTTAAGTGGATATTCATAGTTTGTGATTTATTTTACCTAACTTAGGACACTTAGAGCCACTTAGGAGGCTTGCTGTCTCTTCAGTCAATAGAAAGAGAGATGAACCTTCAGAGGTGACACACTATTTTTGATTTAAACAACATTTGACAGAAAAGTTACCCCACATGTAGCTGAATTCTTCCAATGAATAATTAACAGTTTTTTAAAAAAGATGTCCCTTATTTCTAGTCTGCATTTGATTAGCTCCCTCATTCAACTGTTGAATCTCAATATCTCTTTTGCATAGAATGAAGAACAATCTGTCATCAGAAATCTCTTTCCAATGCACAAGGTAATAAAACCACCCTTTTAAACTGCTCTTTGACAAACCGAATAGTTTTTAGTCTGTAAAGCACCTTTTTTTCTTCAAGACTTCTCTGAAACCTGTAGTTATTCTACTTTTTTATTTTTTCAAAATACTTTGATATTGCTGTGAGAATTTCACTAATACCCCATTACTAAGGGTTAAGATGCTGTCCACCTAACGAGCTTTGGCAGAGAGACTATGAATGACTTGTCAGATTACTCTAAGGATGGTGAATCTTAAACCAATTTATTCAGAGTTACAGGAGTTATTTCTCTTACAGAGATTCCAAAAATATAGGGCAGGAATTAGATTTGGCCATATAGTTAAAAATGCCATCTGAAAAAAAAAAAAACCAGAATCATTGAAAATATTAATATTTCATCCCTATAAATTTAAAATATTAAAAGAGTTAACTACAAAACAAAAGCTGTTTATTCTATATAATATTATTTTCCAGTACTCAAACATAGAAATGGAACTTTGAATCCACCCATAGGATGATCAATGGATGACATTATTTGATAGCGCCAGGAGAAAATGGAGGGAACGAATGAAAGACAAAATTCTACTAATATCAAAGCAAAGAAATAAGGAGCAGGACTGATTTTCTGTCCTCTCCATGAGAGAAATTTGGCCTAAAAGTATAAAAAGACACATATGTAAATATACATACAAACACCCATATAATGAAATCTAACCTATTTATATGCATGTGCACATATATACAAAAATACAAAAATCATGTACAAAAATCTATAGTACATGATATTACCAAACATGAAAATAGTGAGCTTGTGTTTCAATGTGTACATTTTAATAAATCATTTTACTAACATTGATGTGTTTACACAGATAATTTATAATTAAATTTTAATTTATTTGATGTCATCCATAAGGAATAAAATACAATATCCAAACTAGTTGTCATGCAAGTAATTCCCTTCCCCATCCTCAGCTTCTTAAAAAAAATGCCTTATACTGTCATGTGGATACAGGGGGACATAATTTACATAATTTTATACTGGTATAACATAACAATATTTTAGAAAGTCAGTCTTATCTGCGAAAGTTTTTAAAAAAAAGGCCCGAAGTACACTGCCTAAATCCTTAGTAAAATAAAGCTCTGGATAAACAGATGGGCCTTCTGCCCTACATAGGATGTCTACCTCTAGTAGACTAAGAAAAACATTACTTTTGCCTTCTGATATCACCCTGTATATAAGTATCAAAGTTGATGTAATCTTGCTTTAGGCAATCTTAGTTGCTGGGAAGGTAAATAACTGTAAAGGAAAGGAAGTCTGGACTCATTCTATTCAGGAGTCTATAAAGGAACAATTAAATTTGAATTAGAAAGCCAGTGCAGAGACCATAACATTTCTGTTAGGAACCTGTAGAGGTGTTAATTCTAAGCAGTTCTGCTCTATCTATTGATCCTGAATGCAATTGCATGGGAAGCAGAAAATATGACATTCTCCTAGTTAATTATATATGAGGGGAAAAAAACTATACAAGTTTTCAGCAGCTACAATTTGAAAATAAACACATACAGGAGAGTCCAGGAGAAGCAGAGTAGGGGAAGAGCAGGATATGCACAAAGGAGAGGCTGCAAAAAAAAGAGAGGAAGACACCAGCTAAATGTCATAAGTTTATGACATTTTGAGAGTAAGCAGACATTCCTGAGGTGCAAGAGAGCAGGAAGAAGTTGCAGGGGTTACTTAATTCTGAAACAGACGATAGTAACTGGCATGTGAGAAAAGTCTGGGGAGGAACAAGAGCAGACCAAGACAAATAAGTATCACCAACAGCAGGAAAATCAGAGAAAGGTTTCTATGCATCAGAAAAGCAAGGAGAGAGAAATGAGAGAAAGTAGAGTTAGTGGCAGCAGAAAAAAAGAGGAAAGGTAAAAGCATGAGAGAGATGGAAGGAAATGAAAGAAGTAATAGAAGAATGTGATTAAGAGAAAAAGTAACATGATGAGTTAGAAGAAAAGTATACTTAAGATCCAATTTGGGATTGGGGAAAGGTTTATAGAAGCACAGAGAGATGCAAATAATCAGCGGAGATAACAAGAAGAGAACAAAAAGGTAACAGCAAATGATCAAATGAGTTGGATTAATTCAAGAGGTAGAAGCAGTTAGATTGCAAGCAGAATCACTTAGGAACCCTTCTTTAAAGGATGAATTGCATTAAAGCAGACCCAGCAACTGTATTTTCATAGGTATAGCCTGGCCCTTAAACAGCACCCGTAAAAGCACTCTTGTCTCTGCAAATGCATTCAAATGACCCATGGATTATCTTGGTGTGCAGGCCCTGGATACGAAAACAGCACTCAGGGCAGCAACCAGACTGATGTGACAGCAGACTCTCTCCCTGCTCCCCACCACCCTCCCACCCCTGACACATGCCATTCTCTACATCTTGCAATTGCTAGACCTGAGACTCTACATCCAAGCCTCCTTGTTCCTCATCGCTCTAGTAGAATGGGCCAGCCATGCTCTCCACAGGGTAAGGCCCTGTCCTTCCCTAGGTCCGTGAGCGGACTGACTGAAGGAAAGACAGACAGTTACACCTGCTTTTATGGTGACAGCAGCCACCCCCACCATGCAGGCCCTTCCCTCCCACCTGCCCTCCACCATCTGCTGCTCTTGGAGCTACAAGACCTGGTGAGGAAAGTGGAGAAGGAAGCATCAGGGAGCGGTGGGAGTCAACCCTTACCTTCTATATGTAAAGTGCCTATAAATCTAGAAGAAAAGGCTCTGGGGATAAACTTTCCATTTATCACCCACATCTTTATACAAGCCACAGTGCTACCCAGTGACATTTTAAATGAATCAGCCACAGGCTATGCACGTAGAATGATGGATTACAGTGCAGGAGGAGGTAACACACCTTGCAAGAAGAGCACAGAGAAATAGACTGGGGCTTTGAGGAGCATCCTGAGATGTGGGAAGACAGAGCTGTTGGCATTTACGTGCCCTCCGCCCAACCTGTGCAGCAATGCCTCCTCTCCTGACCGACTGCTGACAGAGGTGGCAGGACAGACGCTGGGTGTGTATCAAGGGGGACAAATGGGAAAAGAGAACAGCTCAAATCAGGAAAAAAGAACCCAAAAAAAAAACACCAAAAGAAAAAAGAAGATATTTTATCTCTGGCTGCTGACAGCTTTGCAACCTGTCAGAGCACAGCGGAACCTACACCACTCGGCCAGGAGCCCGGCTCTGCTGCAGCACAAGGCCTGGCAGGGCCCCACCCTGCAGAGACACCTGGCAGCAGGGGATTGGTTGGGAGCAGGAGCCGTGACATGGGATTGGGCGGGGCCTCAGGCCTCTCAGGCGTTGCCTTTGCTGCCACCTGGAGGCCAGGGGAGGTGGCAGGGCCAGAGCCAGGGCTGCTGCCCGCAGAAGGCCTCTTGGTCTTCCCCGAGTGAATAAATACCAACCAAAAAGGATTAAATGTAGTCTTCTCCTCCTATACATCCCCTAGAATGCATTCTGATTGCGTATCCCTGCTGGAAAACAGAAACCAATTTGCTTTGAAACGTGGCTGTGACACGTAACTTCAAGTGCTGGGCCCGCAGCTGGGCGTGAGCAGCATCTCCCATGACAGGAGGGCTGACTGCCTCACTCAGGACCTTCGCAAGGAGAGGGATAATGGGGTGCCTCAGCAGGAGAGTGTAAGATCTCCTTAGAGTCAGAAATATTCTTTTTGTCATTGATGAGGATGTAAGTGGGAGAACATGGCTGCAGTTTGCAATGACAATTGTCACGGAATATTAGGGGAAAACCAAGGTCTCTTACAAAGTAAAAGAAAAGGTAGCCTTGCCTGTCTTGTCACATTATACAACTGGCATCAGATCTAACAACTTGGGCTAAAGCATGAGACATTAGTAATAGAGTTTTGCAACTATTTTGACAAAGGACTCTGCTTGAAGAACTTAAGAACAGAGCCTAGAAATTCTGCAATAATGTCCTTTATATACTAAAACTTTTTCTCAAGAAAATAAAAGAATTTGACTTGAGAAAACACATACGACACAAGCTGCTAGCAACCGGCGTTTTACTGCACAGGCAGCATGATGCTACCCAACAAATGCACCAAGGAAGACTTTTGCTCTGGCAGAATTCTGTGTCTTAGATATAACTGTAGTAATTAAGTTTAGAAACTGCAAAGGAGAAACAGATCACTAAACTGAGAGACACCAAAGTAGAACTCTAATGACAATTTGAAGTTAGTTGAAAAAGGCTTAGGGCAAGGTACGATATTTCTCTCTTTTTTTTTTTTTTTAATTCTCTCTCTGTGATAAACGAGGTGACAAAATAAAGCTAATTTCTTTGTCAGAACAGACTTCCTGAATAATGAGGAGAATGGGTATATTTGCTTACTTCATTGGCCATTTTGATTTATCAGAAGAATTTATAAATTTGTTTCTTTCTGTGATCATCCTTTTGAAAGGTATGCATTGTGTCACTCTACCTTCACAACAAATGATTAATAAAGGTATAGAAAATTAATTGCTTAACATTTGATTCAAAATTTCATTAACTAGATGTCAGTATTTCCTTTAGGTAAGTAGTGTTTGAGCTAGACTGTGCTTTCAGTGTCCCCAGCTGAGCAATGCATTCAGATTAAAAATGATATTTTTATACTTCAGAAAGCGACCACGGAATTAACTGTGCCTCCATACTTTCAACCAATGAACTGCTTATACATCACAAGATTGAATGTGTGCGTATAATATTTTACATATATATGTATGTGCAGCTTAGTGTTAAGGGATGCTAAAAGTGTCCACCTTCTCCAGGTGCCCCAGCCCAGGACTCCCTCCTGCCCAGGCTGCTACTTTCCTGTCTGCAGGTTCAACCAGTAGTGGAGCTGAGCACATATTCCAGAGACACATACACACAGGCCCACCCCCCCACAGACACACATGCAGTTTTGGGAAGATACAGATGCTCATCAACACACCCCAGGTCTGGCTCCAGTAGTCAGCACAAAATTTCACTCATACACATATGGGTCTCACCAGCAGCTGGCAGTTGGTCCTTGCAGCATACGTACATGTGGCATAGATTATGTCGAGCAATAGTTGAGAAAACATTCAATAAGAAGACATTAGCAAACAGGACAGACTGGGTTGATCAGGCACAGGGCTCATCCAGACAAGTACTGACTGGCCCCATTTTACATGTGACCAGCCCCTTTTATACCCCTTTCAGTCTACCCCTCTTTGTTCCTCCCTGCTCCCCCCTCCCCTGCACATTGCCTCAGCACTCCTCCCACCAATCCCCTCCAACACCCAGGAACTCAAGTTTGCATCCTTATCAGTTGCAAAGTCCTAGTTTGCCTGCAGCTTCTTGATAGCCCATCAGTTATCTTGACTGACCAGGTTTGCTTCTGACTATTGTCTTTGTTCATAGAATCATAGAATCATAGAATCGTTAAGGTTGGAAAAGACCCTTAAGATCATCGAGTCCAACCATTAACCTAGCACTGCCAAATCCACCACTAAACCATGTCCTTAAGCACCACATCTACCCGTCTTTTAAATACCTCCAGGGATGGAGACTCAACCACTTCCCTGGGCAACCTGTTCCGGTTACTGACTGCCCTTTCGGTGAAGAAGTTTTTCCTAATATCCAACCTAAACCTCCCCTGGCACAGCTTGAGGCCCTTTCCTCTCATCCTATCACTTGTTACTTGGGAGAAGAGACCGACCCCCACCTCGCTACAACCTCCTTTCAGGTAGTTGTAGAGAGCAATAAGGTCTCCCCTCAGCCTCCTCCTCTCCAGACAAAACAACCCCAGCTCCCTCAGCCGCTCCTCCTAAGACTTGTTCTCTAGACCCTTCACCAACTTCGTTGCCCTTCTTTGGACACGCTTTGTTAATGCTAGTTTGTTAGCTTTTATGCCTCTGTGTGTTTGTCTTCCTCTCTTTCCTTTCCCTAGCCTCCCAAAAAAATAAACATCCTCACACTCCAGGTATCCATACCAATTAGTGTGAATGACCAGGTTGGTTCTTATCACAACCTCCCTTCCCGTGTGTCGGTCAGGTTTGTCTCTGTTCTTGTTTATGGCTCCTTTGTCAAGATACCCTTAAAAGAGAAGACAGTCTCCCACGTACCCTTACACTTCGAGTTGACAAAGTCCAGGTGAATTCAAACTTAAAAGTATTTTTTTTCTATGGTTTGAAAACTCAAAGGAAAGAAAAGAAACAATGATTGAAATGGAGCATGTTTGAGTGACTTGGCTGTATTCTTCCACACATGGTTCTATTCCATGTACATAACTGTAGAATAACTTGTTACAGAAGAGCTGCAGAAGTGTAGGGCTATTTCTGGTAACTGGTGTTATTTGATCTAGATCTAGTGCTACTGAAAAAATTCTGAAATTACTCAAGATAACTGCGTTTAGCTGAATGCATAAAAATATGGAGAAAAACTGAAGAAGAGAGTCTTCAAGCACTGTTTTTTTCTGTTAGAGTTCAAGTGTTGTTCAATTTGTTGCCCCAGGTAATCTTCCAAAGTTTGTGGCTGGGTTTTTGGGAGGGTTTGTGGGAGGGTCTTCTTTCTTTCTTTCTTCTAGGAGTCATGTGGGTATAACCTCAAATAAGCATATGAGCCAGGGTGCGGGACATTCATTTTGATTGCATCTTTCTTAGAGGACCAGGAAACCAATGCTATTAATTCATGGCTCCATTAATTCATATCCCATTCCAGCTGCTCATTTCTTGACATTTCCTCATTCTGGTGTTCGCAGTGCTTTGGTTCATTTTCCACATCCATTTCAAACTTTTCCTACGCAGCTCCAACCACTCTCATAACTCCTTCCTTTTAGTACTGTATTTTTTCCTGTTAGTTACTTTTTGAGTTCTGTTTTGGATTCCACCCTTTATTGTTTCAGCTTGCTTGCTTTGGAGCCCTATTTAAAGGCAATTTGGGAATCACTGTAACAGGAGAAATCTTAGAAATATCATCTATTGGGATCTTCTTGGTAAAATGACCGGGGGTATCTGGAAATGGCAGTTTGCAGGGTTTGGGGATTTAATTTACTTCATTGTTACATGGACCCCCAATCTGAGAAGCCCTCAGATAGATGTGGGCTCTGACTACCTGCACAGCAGAAATCAGTGTTATGTAAGGAATATTCAGATACTGAAGGAAACTGAATAGCTTCCTTCTGCTTCTTTTCTATTGCTTTCACTTTGACATATCAAGTTTGCTCTTTGCATAGTGAAATTTTCAGAAGTACAACATGATAAAAAAAAAAGTCAATCAACTCTTTCTAACTCTTTAGATTAAAAAAAAAAAAAAAAAAAAAAAAGCAAATTCCTCCTAGTCTGCTTTATGCACAAACCTATTCATAGAGTTCTAGTTAGGGGATTTTTGAAAGTTTACAAATCTCATTATCATCAATGATTAAACATGGATGGTTAACCCTGGAGATGAATTTGGGAAGAATGTTAAAGCGGTGATATTTTCCTCTAGATAATCAAGCCTGGAAAACAGAATGTAAAGGTAATTTGTATCCATTCTAAGCAGCTCCAAAAGTAGGGTTTTCCTGCACTTCGCTCTTTTCTCCAATGTTTCACTAGCAACTTATTTTCAGGTAGGCAAATTAATTCTGAGGGCTCAGCCATGTTTTCCTTATGCACCTTAAATTAAGTCAATTCCTTCTCAAGTCAGTGGGTGAAAACGGGATATAGGATAGCTTTTTTCATCACCAGATTAGTTTTGATATTCAAGAATTCATCAAAATACACTCCAAAACTTTTCATTTTATAAAGTGTAAGGTAAGATTAACAAGGAAAATTCACCAAAAGAATATTCCAAGAGTAATAGATGTAGTGTTTGTTGGTCATATAGCTTCCTCCTTCACAACCACAAAAGCCTGATTTGTGTAAGCTTTTGAAAATGGTTTGAAGAGACATAAACTTTCACCATGTTCGTTGAGTGAGCAAAGTTAATGTTATGACATTGTACAAGAGTAAACAGGACAACCCAAGTAATTATGGGCATGCCAGTTTGTGGGTGAAATACTGGAACAGATGTTGCATGACTCAGGTCGTAACTAATAGAAAGCAGAATTAACACCAGCTAACAGATTTTTAGAAAATGAGTGTAGTTAAACTAGTCTTTTAAAATTAAATTGGAACTCTAGTTAGTAAAGGAAAGAGAATTGCTACAATGTGCTCAAGACAAACCCCGTCCTTCCCATTCTCTTCCTCCCTGCTAAAAACCAGCAATATAAATGTTTAGTGAACTAAATCCTTTGGGATGTACATAGTTTTATGGCACAACAGTCTTTATTTCTACAATGAAACTAATTCTACTACTGGTCTTTGATGCAGTCTCAAAAAGATGCAACTGGACTCAAGTTCATGGTTTTGTCCATGCTTTTCCTTTTAAACCTCATTTAGTTTCCTTTTTTGTGGAGAAAACATACTTTCAAAATAGGGTAATGTTAAAAGTTCTGTGGGAATGACTACATGAACGAATGGAATAAGAGCTATTTGGATATGTTGTTCTTTGCTCCCATGAAAAAAAACCTCACTTTTTAGGCAGCAAAGAGCTTTCTTAATTCAGAAATGCCACCAGAGTGACTTCTGACATATTTTGGGTGTACCCATTCTAAGCGTGAGTCCAATATGGCTCTTTTAGATTCCTACCATTTTATGTCAATATAAAGAATTACAAATGTACAGAAGCTTCTGTGAACCATGTCAGATTTCTGCCAATCATGAAGTCTGCCATAGAGAAAGGGAAGGAAATTGAGACACGTCTCTTACAGCTCATGTGAAACACTGCAGTGGCATCTCCCGAAATCACATGGTTTGGATTTTAGATCTTTTTTTTTTTTTTTTTCTGTTATGGGTGGAAATCAGAAAGGGTTCAAACAAGTGTTCTCCAAAATTTCCATAAAAATACCTCAACCAGCCTTTGTTGTAACTGTGTCTGCCAAAAACTATTGTATGCTCTGGGTTTTACATTGGTCCCAGAAAACTACAGCATCTCTAGACAATACATTTGTGTGTGCAGTGTCTTTTAGTTACATAAAAACAATCTCAAAATTAAGTAACTCCATTTTGTAAATTCTGTTTTTTGTGCTGCAGATATTGATGGTTTTCAACCTGAGTGCAACTGCAGAAAGACTTTTTTTTTCTTTCTGTATAACAGTTTATAGAAAAAGAAGAAAAATCACCTTAAGTAGGAGTATGTCAACATTTATTAGTACATATAGCATCCAATCAGATTGTCTCACAAGTAACTTTGGTATGTTGAAGGACTGAATGCAGTAGAGAATAGGCAGGATACATCTCGTGACCTGTATCTGTGTTTTGCTAAGAAAGAAAAGTATAATTTTGATCCTTGTACAAACCTCAAGATGAGGTTTTAGGTATTCTGTAGCTGTTATTATCTGTGACCTGCACATATTGTCTTTAAAAGGAGACTTATGCCAATATTTTTACAAATACTGTTGCTGTCTCTACAGCAGTCCACATTTTTGTGCCATGCTATGACTCAGAAATATGCTTACTGTTCTGACACAGGTTGTCAAGCTGTGTCATGCCATCCACCTTGGCCAGCTGTAAAGTCAAATTCACAAATTGCACAGGAAGCAAAATAAAATTAAAAAAAACCTGAGTATGCTTAATTAGCTGGTCAAAAGATCACTTTGTGCTGTTTCTGAATGTCAAAGCATCCTCCTTTATTTTCTAGGGATCCAGACACATTCCCACGTCTAACATACTAATTTGCGCACCATAGATAGAGAGATGTTTTTCTCTCATGGAAAAAAAAATCAGAAAAACTATTTATATTCTAAACGTGAAAAAGATTTCTGCCAAAGTATGTGTAGATAGTTACTACAGCTAGGAACACATGGAAAAGCCAACTATCAGCTATTTATTTGTCTTGAACAGAAAGTCTACCATGTTTGCAGCATGAATGTGCATGAAGCTGCTTGCATTTTTGTCTGAATCAATGTCTCCATGTTGAAGCTTCAGTCACCAGATCAAGGATCAGATGCAGAGCTGGTTAGTATAGGAGGCTGGTCACCAAGAACAAACAATGGGCAGTTCAAGTGAAAAATTTGTTAATTTCTTTCCCAAGTATTTCACACATGCACTAAAACACAAATGCCATAGCAAAAAAAAACCAGAATCTGTTTGTAATTAGCCAGTGAGGAACAAATTTTAAAAGTACAGTAGCATTCTTCAAGTCATACATGTACAAAAATCAGTCCGGTAATCTCTGGTCATTACTAATTATGCCAAGCACTGGCACACACTATGGTGTGTTGTATACAGTTCAGACTATAGAGAAGGAGCAAGCTGAGCTGCAGCCCAGACTTTGGATCTACATCGGAGGATGGATTTCACATCATCAAAACTCCAGTTGCATTTCCAGCAGAAAGATGACCTTTTTCACACAGTCTTTTACTTAGGCTTTAGCTGGGTAATGTGAATTTCACTCACTCACTGATACACTTCTTATTATGCTGGTGTCTGTGATAACTTCAAACATGGAGTAGATAATAGGAGTAGCTGAAGGATGATCCATATGTGTTAGAGAACATTATCTCACTGGGATGATGAAAAGGCATCCTTTTTCTACTTATCTCTTTGTTTATATCTCATGAGTTTTTTTATACAAAAAAATATGTTTTATACAAAAAAGTATGTTTTATACCATATATAGTGAATTCATACATTTCTTAGAACTTTCCATGTTTCTTTGATTTTCCCAGCAATTCAAAGATACTTCAATCCTAACCTCCTAATCTTGGACAGGAATTCTACATCTTCCCTCCTATATTTACTTATAATTTTTTTGTGTTAAAATATAATTTCACTGTCCTTCTGAAACAGGACTTGAATGAAAATCTGTGCAGCTTTAAGCATAGTTCCAGCAACTGAACACCTCATTCTCACTTATTTTTCCCTTGTAAGTGTTCACTAGATAATATTGACATATTCATCTTGAAATCTTATCTTTCCTATCTTTCAGTGCCTTAATGTCAAGAAATTTATATTTAAGATGACTTTCTGGCATAATTTACTCAAGATGTGAAAGTTGCTCTGTACTATGGGTGCACATCACCAACAGGAGAAAAGATTCTGGACATGGTGTTGACTGAATACAACAAATGTACAAACAAAAATATAATTGAACTCACTTTCTCATAGCTGTCTTGACTCTGCAATATTACCAAATACTTCTTGTATAAAATAAAGATCCCTTTTTTATATAGTAAAGAGAAAGGAGTATGGCTTTTAAGTACATAGTAAGCATTTTTTTTCTTGAGTAAAAAGTTATCTTGTTTCCACAATCAGAAAACTGCAATCTGACACTGATCTTTACAAAGTTTGCAATGAATAATGCTTGCTTCACCTTCTGCAGGCCAGACATCATTACTGAACTGAAGTTACACATATGTTAAAGATGTCAGAAGGGCTTCCTAGTTCCTGAGTCTAGTCTCTTCCTAGGCTATGCCCTGACTTTGTATAGATATAAATATGTACACACAACATCCTTTTTGTGCCTTGCTCCTTTTCCCACTGAAAGACATACTCTGAAGCACAAAAGAGGTCATTTATCTGCAAGACCAGAAGCCCAGAACACCAAGATGTGCTGCATGACGCATGAAAAGATGTTAACACAGTTTTGAAAAACTTCCATTCCTTATAATGAACTTCATATCCAACCCAAATTTTTTACTTAAGTGTGCTGAAAGGTCAACATTCACCTTCTTATTCACCTCAGTAGCTCTGTGAAAAAAAAAAAAAAAAAAAAAAAAAAAATCAAGCCACTGACAGAAGCCTATGAATATGGATACTGACCAGTACACACCAGTTTTCAAATACCACTATTAATGATTCACATAAAACTGTCATATGAGTTAGAATCAGATCCAAGATTAAACTGATGTTGGTACCTGTGTATCCATCTAGCGGTTTCAGACCATTACATGAAAACTGGATGTTTTGGTGGTTTGGGTGGGGCTTTTTGTTTTGTTTTGGTTTTTTTTTTTGTTCTTGGTGGGTTTTTTTCAGTTCAATCTTGTATTTCATATCAGTTAAAGAAAGATTTTCTTTTCCTCAGCACTAGTCCTTAAAAGACAATAATTAGAACATTATGGATCTGCACATTCTGGATGACAGTCAAGTCAACCACTGCACTTCGTTCTTTTTCTGCAATATGCTACTGTATGCTCTACTCATACTCATAGAAAAGGCCCATCAATGTGACAGCACCTGTGCTTAGAAATTGCTTTAAGGTTATGATTAAAAAAATAAGTAAGAGGAAACACATGTTAATACCTAATACTTGCAACAGTCAAAGCTGTCTGTTCCGCCAGATTAGATATCTTAGAAAGCAGTAATTTAATGGCCTGCATCCAATGTGCTATGTTCCTTATGATCTGGGCAAGTTTTTGTTCTCTGGTATGCCCTGGAGTGTTTTCTCACCATGTGAAGAGAGAAATAAATTTTATAGGCATTATGTCCTTCCCATAAAATGTCTGAACTACTTCATTTTAATCTAAGCAATGATGCAAGACAGAAGGAGCCGGCCAGTTATACTGCATATGGCATCACTTCTGAGGAAATCTCTATTTCAGGTACCATCATGATCCTTAAGATTCTACATTTAAGAAGCACCCAGCCATTCTGTGTAAATGTTATGATAGGCTCAGCTCTGGCAGTTATCGTTATACTGAGATGAGACTAAAGTCTTAGGATGGCCCAAATAAATCTGATGAATATTTAGTCTGGAAGACGAAGACCAAAGCTAACAATGGCAACACCCAAGCATCAGAAGGTCCAGGAAATGTAGAAGTATTGTCCAAATTACTCTGAATGCAAAATGTGTAGAAAGACATTTAAGAAGCTCACAGGAGATCTCTCTTATTTTTTATGCTTTCAAATATCAGAATCTCAATAATTGACTAGGATGCCATTGCAGGAGAAACATATAAACCTCACACAATCCCTTTTGCCAACAACTTGTACTCAGACAGAGAAATTAGGAGATAATAATGTGATATTGAGGAATAAAAGACTGTACCTCTGCCATTTCTCCATCCTTATCTCTTTCTAGACATCATGGCAAGGCAAATTTTAATGACAGCATTGAAAAGAGAGAAATGAGGAAATGTGGGGAATGTTTTCAAGAAGTGCATCCCAATCTTAAAGACAGTAGGAGAAATCAGAAGGGCAATTGATTAAAAATGTGTTAAGAGACTGGTTGTGTGTGCCAATCTGTAGCAGGTGTCAACTGCTCTTTACTGAATGTAAAGATCATTTGTGGGGTGGGGATGGGTTGTGAAAGGGCTTTGAAGGTGAAGCCAAGCAGCTTGTGTTTGAAGTGGCAGAAAAGCAGTAGATGGCGGAGGGAGGTGTAGAGAGAGGTGAAATGGTCAAAATGACAGGCCAGGAAAATGATCTTCGCAGCATCTGAGCAAGATTGCATTTGTCAAAGTCAGAGAAAAAAGGGTGTTGCAGTAGCTGAGACGTGAGATATTTCAGCTGTGCAGATAGATAGCAAAAGCCACATCTTATATATGGTCTGTAAAAAGAACCTGTGAAAACTAGACATTACCTGAAAGTGAGGATTTAGAAAGTGGACTCAGTCAAAGGGGATAATGTGATATCATCATTCTAGGCATCACCATTACCTAAGGAAAAATACTTTCAAAACAAAAATTGTTGACTTTTTAATAGAAGGTGACTGTTCATCACTATAAAGTCCCTCTGGAATATACTGAGCTTTGCTGGGTTTTCCCTGCATTTCTGTTTCCTCTATTTCTAACTGTATTTCCTTCCTTTGACATCACTTTTAAAGGATAGTCAGATTCAAAGTAAGAATGATTTGCAGTGCTGGTGTGACAAAATGCAGTTTTACAATGAAAATCTTAAGCACTTTCTAGCAAAAACAGAATTTAAGGCTGAGTGCTGATGCTGTAGCTTTGCGGCTAGGAGTTCAGACACTGGCATCTCAGATCAGAACATCAGTTCTATATGCTTTCTGTGTGCAGCAGCATCTGATGCTTAATACTTCAGGAGATGGTAAAACCTTTGACCACAGTATGTACTTAAATAATTGTGCAGTAGTATACAAAAGGGGTAGGTAGAAAGATTTTTAAGCCCAGAGACACGTGATCTGAAAATCACTGGGGACCAGCACTGCTGTTTATACTGAGCAGGAAATTACTTGGATAATAGATCTACTAATTTCACTCAGGTCTTCAGAATGATCAGAATATCACAATGCCAAAATCTATCAGCTGATAGTACAGTTGCTGGTAACCTGGGCTCATGTGGTTTGTGAATAAAAGAAAAAGTAAACCCAAATAATAACATGGATTTGCCATAGGGTCTAGAAGGGTTTTAGTGACATCTTCAGGAGCATGAGGTCTCCCTGATACTAGATTTATGTCTTTCTCTGCCATGAGCTGTAATCCTACACCAGAACAGCACAGAAGCCCTATTTAGATTGGACTTCCATCTACACTTGCAATACGCTTTGCCATAGCAATATACTTTTGCAGCAATCTATAACTTTGTTCCTGAGCATTTAGAAATATTTGAGGTTTTAATTTTTGCATTTTAAATGAAACAAATAATATTAATACTTTGTGTTCCTCTTCCTTCACAGCCCTTTCTGTATTGGACATTGACAAAATGTGTTAGAGAAAGAAAAAGGAATAAGAAGAGTTAAGGACTAGATTCTTTTTCAACTGGCAGAAATTTCCAGGGAAATGTTGTTTTACAAAAGGGACATTTTTCATCAGAATTTCTAATAATTTTGTTGACCAGCTTTACTTAATATTTAATGTTAAGTTAGGTAGTTCATCAACAGTTGGCAAACTGAAATTTTTAGGTCAAACTGTTTGGTGACTACATACTATATAGAGAGATTGATGCATAGCTAGAGGTAATAGCCTTGTTTTATAAATTATTTCCTTCTGGAAAAAGCTCAGATTTTTCACATTGATTGAATGAATACTACTGAGGATATGAGATGCAAAGCTCAGTGCAGAACTCTGAATTCAGATATGCTTTTAGGCAGAGGCCTTGTTCCACCGTTACTATTTCTAGCTGGAAATTTTAAGTATTGCAGTACTTTCCAGACCATCCTTGTACATTGTGAGATTATATGACCAAAATCAGTCTCAACTCTTGTTGGCTCTGTGGAAGGAAGACCTTTAGACTAAGCCAATAGTTTAGGCTTATATATTCAGTGCAAAGTACCCTGACAAAGTGTTTTGTTTTTTTCTGAGACATATGTATAAAACAGTCGACTATCCTACAGAACAGCCCATCTCTGCACTGATTAGATAACTAGCCTAAATCTCAAACTTGAGTAAGAGCATTCCCACTTTATTCAACTAAAATCTGAAGTGTCTATCCAGATGTTTTATTCAGATAAATTTGTGAGTTAGCTATCTACATATTAATGACAGCTAGAGGAACAAATAAAATCATGGCTTTATTTTCTGGAAAATAGACCTGTCCATATTAAGGGAATCATTTGCCTAAAGATAATTTTTAATGTGTAATGACAAGAAGGAGAGAATTCTGACTCTGTTTTTAGAAAGAGGCAGAAAAAAGATTAACTACTTTTCTCCAGGTCAAATAGAGGAATTTGACCCAAGTACTTTGAATCCTAATACACTCTTTAACCATTGACTAACTTCCTCATTACACGTGACCATGTCTGCATTTGTCTGAGGTAGGCTTGGGATTCTCTGTTCCAGGATCCCACAGAAAGTCTTTTTTTATTTCCTCATGTATTTCTATTTTATTAGAGTGTACAAAGGCAACAGTACAATAAGCTTTTAGTCAAGAATACAAGACTTTTCCACCTTCTCCCTCTCAAGCTGTGTTCTAGAAAATGCCCCCAGTTGCAGAGACATTGCAAAAAGATGAAAGTCAGACATCCCAGTTCATGCAGTCTAATATAAAGGGAGCAGGTGTGCTCTCTGTTGTATGAGCTAACATTTGGATAGAGAGAAGATCCTGTGTGATATGACATAATTCAAGGAGCATGCCTCTAGGATCCTGCTTTTGTTTATTTTCTTGGGTCATTTTGGCAGAGGGAGCAGGCTGAATTTGGTTTAGGTTTTGGTTGGGGGGGGCTGTTTTTTAAATCTTTCATGTCAGCACGATGCATATGTTTTTGAAAAGGATAGTGGAGCTGGGATCAGAATTCATGTGAATTTCCTTTTTATATTCACAACTGCTTTGACTCTATCTTCAGTCCTTTATTGATCTTTTGACATGAATCTCTCCTGACTTGCTTGACATCTATTCTAAGCAATGAAATGATTGATCACAAAGTTGGCCAAGGATAGAAAGGGTAGCCTTGAAAATTATTTAAAACATAATGTATTTTGAGAATGTAATGCCTAATACAGTTTTAATAAAACCAATACATACAACCCAGGTTTCATCTGACACTAATGTGTTTTTAAATCCTTGGACCTCATCAACGTGATTGTGACTGAAACACTCCAAAAATGTATTTGGCACTGCCTCCTCGTGTAGCTGGCAGGAGCGGGCTGTACATGGACCCCTTGGCCTTCATTTTCCTCTGCTTATTTTTGCAGATGAATCAACCTTTGAGGCTATCTGAGAGTAGAGCTGGCAATTGCAGGGCCCAGATGCCACACTCGGGCTTCCAAGTCCTGAACAGTAGGATTAGTAGCTGGCCACTGCCATGTGCTACTTTAGATTCAGTCTCTGTAACCTGGAGGGTTTGTATATAATTTGCCTGCTGCTGCCTTGGTCATTGGTATCCATGAGATGTTCGGTGTTCCCTGGCTAAGATCAAGCCTGCAGTCCACAGCCTGTGCATGTCCAGCTTTGTGCTCTACATTCACCACTCCTGTCACACAGGAAACCTGTACACTGGCCAGAAGAGTAATTTTCATGCCAAACATGCATGCAAGCAGTGGACAGAAGGTTTCTGGGGAAACAGAGTAAATTCTGTGAAGTCTTTCCATAAAGTCATACGTTTTAAATGCGTGAATGCAAGTAATTTCTTCTTAAACAAATCTTTGTAGTCGTACAGTAATTCAAGTTGAAGATCTATAAATGTCCTTGAGAAAAATATTTTTTAGAAGAAGGTTGTTATTCAACTGTCTGAAGTACTACATTAAAAAAAAGGCATTTACTTTATAATCAGAAAAGGTATTGATTTTGAAATAGGCAAGCTGGAGGAATAGCTAAAGGTTTCTCTAATGCAATCCTACGAGCACTTCAAAATACAGAACACCTTTTTGAGTTAACTGGGTTCCTAATAATTTCTCCACATGTGGATCAGTTACTAGTAGCCATGATCAATAAAAAAATTACTGCAAAAATAAATCTTGCTTTTATGGAGATTATTTCAGTGCATTATCTGGGAGAGTAGGGACAAGGAGGTCATATGTTTTATCATTAACAAATACTAATATCTCTTATGCTCAGTGCAGTCTTGTATCAGCACAACAGAAGTCTTTTTTTTTTTTTTCCCCAGTCTCTTAATCAGGTTCTTTTATTTGAGTTGTTTGTGCAAATAATATTCCCAATTATGTCTGTAGTAAGAAGTACACACTTGAGTAAAAGACAAAGAAGCAGGCTCTAGATTTGTGAACTACAATGATCTATAGCGGAAAAAGATAACATGGAAAAAAGGTGTTATCAAATGGAAATCTGATAGAACTGAGTTAAAGATTGAATAAAGCCCTATGGGATATAGCAGTGAAGGCTGATGATGTATAGAGACACTGTGCTGAAATAAAGAGGTACAGGCAGATGTCCTGTCTAAGGAGCCTAGTAAAAATATTTGAAGCAACCCAGAGGCTGGCCTTATCAATTTGTAACAATTTGGAGCTTTTAGCAAACACGAGAACAAAGGCAAAAGAATCACTAAAAAAGAAGCAGAAAATTCTGAAAGTCTTTTAAAAACAATAACAATATTCTGTATGCCATACAAAGTAGCAAAATATGGAAAAAGCAGTTTGGAAAAGAAGGTAGAAAAGTACTGGAAAGAAATTATAGTGAAGAAAATAAATATGCCTCTTACAGTTAGTCATTCAGTTTGGACACCTTCATTTTTTACTTACTTTTCTGAAGAAGTTTAAATTATTAACTCGTCCTTTAAGTAGCAACGTCGTGGCCTTACAGTGATATGTACAAAAATATGCATCTGGATACAAATAATATATGTTATGCACTACTTATAAATGTTCAGTCATTAAGTGCGGGAAAGGAAACATCTCTGTTTCCTTTGCAGAAAGTGCAAAACACAAAATACTGAGACTTCTGGCTCCACGCAGAAACAGTTCAAAAGCTCGTGCTTTCTCTCATGTTCTTAGTATGATGTCTGAGTGATACATTTTCTGTAGTGCGCTAGAGGCAACTAGGCTGCTACTCTGTGATATGAACAACATAGGACCAAACTTTCTGCACTGAGACAATATTGTCCATGCTGATCTCTAGTATTTTGAATAAAAAATAGATTTAAGAAAATGTTCATTATATCTTTGACCATAGGTATAAAAACTTTTGTTAGTTCAGAAAATGAATACTTATTTAACAAGAATTTTGACCAAAAGCCAATGACTTCCCTAAGCAGTAGTCCATAAGAAGGTATATTTGCATGTATTAGATTAGATTAACTGTATAGCTTCTTTCACCCAAACTGTCCTTGCTTTATATGATGATGTTAAAGAAATCATGTTCTTATATATCTGTAAATATCATACGTGCTTCACAAAATCCAATTTAATATTCTGTAATCTCCTTTTTTAGTAGCTATTTGTTTTACCATAATCCTTAATTGTGGATCAAGACCCTAAAAGTAGACAGGGTTCAAGCACAGAACTGAATGGTCATCCTCGTTTTATATGGCTTACAATCAGATAATCTGTATCAGGTATACAGATAGAGACACATAGAAGGAATACAAGGAGTATGTTTGGCAGCATGATAGATGGAATTTCAGTACTGCAGCTGGTATTTTGTAACATCACAGTGAAAAGGGGATTTAAAGGGGGAATTCAAGAAGAATAACGAAGAAGCTTATCTGATTCACTTTGTCTTTTCTTTCCTCTTTCACTTCAGTTTACATAAAAGGCACGCAATATCACTAAGATCTGTGAAAGGGAGTTTTCAGAACCACTACACATATATAAGCATGTGGCAAAGCTGCAAAATAAATACTTGTGAACAGCAACAAGACACAGGTTGTTAGTGCTCACCTTGTCCATGCACATCCAACATCCAACATCTGTACTGCAAAGCAACACTAATTAATTCAGAAACATTCAATGTATCTTCAACTGCTATAGGTAGCATGAATGTTCTGCATTCTTGCTAGTGATGCTGTTGAAGGCAGTGGTGGGGTTGTTAACTATTGCTATCTTATTGCTGTCTGATATATATATCTGTCCAGAAATAACTTCATTGTATAATGGGTAGAATGTAAAAACAGTTTTTTGTCAGATGAGTTGTTTGGTGAGTCAGCACTCTCTGAAAAATGCAAATGTTCTAACTTAAACAAGTACAGGGCTATTTGCAAGCATCGCCCATGTATTCTCATGTGCCTATTCTTAGATGTCTTGTTTTGTAATTTTGAAGCTTCAGGTTACTTTGTAGTTCAGTTTTTTTGAGATAGGTGTTCTTTCTGCAAGCTACAGAGAAAACACTGAAGAGTCCATTCTCTCTTGTTTCTTATGACTCATCATGATTATGGATATGTATTAGAGAAATGCAATCTGACATCATAGGTTTGGTTGTTGTACAGCAGGAACGCTATACTTTCAAAATGTAAGAATTGCAAAATTTTGCAGAATTATGCTAAGCTCAGATACATGAAATTAATTAAAATAAGAAGGGAATGCAACTTCAGCCATTTTCAGGATTACTTCAAATATCTGTAGTCTATGCTTTTCTGTTAGAATATGTTATATTACTATGTTGCATTACTCTGATAAGAGCAGAATTAAGATAATTATTCAACTGTTTGCTCTAAGGTTAAGCCATATATGTGGCTTGTATATAAATATGTATATGCTGGTATGTGTACATATTTGTGCATGTGTGTGTGCATGCACACTTACATACATACATATATTTATATACATACATGCATACATACATATGTGTATATATTATATCTTCAGGTTTATTCCTTTGATTTATGAGCGGATAGATATTCCCTGCCAGCTTTGGCCTCCTTATTTTTGGTACAATATGCATATTACGTATGCGCAATCTTACGTCAGTCCCTGGGAAAGTTATGGAACGAATCCTCCTGGGGGTTATCACAAGTCAAATGAAGCATGTGACCGGGAAAAGCCAACACAGATTCACGAAGGGCAAATCGTGCTTGACAAACTCAATTACCTTCTATGACAGAGCAACCTGCTCTGTTGATGCGGGGTGAGCAGAGGACATTGTCTACCTGGATTTCTCCAAGGCTTTTGATATGGTTTCCCACAGCTTCCTCCTAGAGAAATGGATATGTTACGGCCTAGACAAGTGGTCTGTGCAGTGGGTGAGAAATTGGCTGACAGGCCACACCCAAAGGGTGGTGGTAAATGGCTCCTTTTCAAACTGGCAACCTGTCACAAATGGGGTCCCCCAGGGATCGATACTGGGCCGAATACCGTTTAATATCTTCATAAGTGATCTGGATGACGAGATCAAGTGTACCCTGATGAAGTTTGCCGATGATACCAAACTGAGTGGGGAAGTGGACATTTCAGAAGGGAGAGCCACCCTGCAGGAAGACCTGGATAGGCTGGGCTGGGCTAACAAGAACCTTATGAAAGACAAATGTAAGGTCTGGCACCTGGGAAAACATAATCCAGGAGTGCAGCACAGGCTGGGATCTACCCAGCTGTGAGCAGCTCTGTGGAAAGGGACCTGAGAGTCCTCATGGGCAACAAGATCAATAGGAGTGAACAGTGTGCTGCTGGGGCAAAGAAAGCCAACAGGATGCTGGGTTGCATCAACAAGGGCATCATCAATACAGATAAAGAAGTCATTATCCCACTCTACTCAGCACTTGTCAGGCCACACCCGGGATACTGTGTTCAGTTTTGGTCCGGAAGTTTTGTGAAAGGTTTTGGAATTTTTTAACATCCTGCAGGGGCAGGCCCTTGGCAGATCTGAGAAATTTTTCTTAGTGACTAGCCCATGCTTTCATGAAGATGCTTTCAACATTCTAAGATTTTGAGCAGCAATGATCCAATCTCTAGTTAAATAAATAAAAAAATCTGTTGGCTTTAAATAAGAACCATTGCTATGTAAAGAAGAAAAAAAATACAGTGGAGCAAACAATGTGTATATAACAGCAATAGAGTCGTGCTGGAAAGTTCTACACTAACAAAGGAGTTTAACTGAGAAGAAAAGATGTAAAAAATAAATATAAACAAAATTAACAGTGATGTAGAACTTTGCATGCTGCCATTCATATTCCAATACAAAGCTGAACCACAGGATATTTCAGTTCTACTGCAAGAAACAAATCTTTCAAAAGTCCTGAATAAAAACAACAACAAAAAGCAAACCAACCAACCAAAAAAACAACGGAAGAACTTGGTTCTCAAACCACTTAGGGTTTTTTAAAAGAAATATTCCAACCTTTACAGGAAAAGGAAAGGAAATTCAGATGAGGATCAAACAAGGTAATTTATTAGATGTAACTGATGGAGGCGCTGTGTGGACATGAAATGGAGACATACTGAGAAGTATCACCTAAGAATGCCAAAAGCCCCAAAATCGTAAGACTGAAAAGAGACAACAGGATAAAGTAGGGCAATGCTGGAGCCCATGCAGAGCTGCTTTAAGAGAGCCTTTCAGTAATACTGTCAGCTACCACTCAGAGCCTGAGGAGAGACAGATTTTTGGATACCAATGCATGAGAAACCAATGGAGACAAGCATAGTTCAAGTCTATTATCTTGTGCACTTAAAACATATCTAAGACTTCATTTGCCAGCTGATCCATAACTGCCATCTGAGTATTTGTCAAAGGACTTTACAAGTCAAAATAATTGTTTAATTTGTAAGTCACCACTTCTACGTTGCTTGGAGATTGCCTAAAGCGCCAGATCATACAACAAATGCAAGAAAGAGGAGTGAAAGAGCCACAAGTCCTCATTGCTGATGTTCCTGGGTAAAGAATCTTGTTTCACTCCTTGTTTTAAAGGCAACAGAAACTGTCAGAAGTCCACAATGATTATTTTGTATGGACTCTGACTGAGAGTATGATTGCTCAGTGAAAACAGGGGAATTATCAAGTGGATTTAATTTTGGAATAGATATTAATGTTTACAGTTCAATACAGCTAAATATTGCAGCTACCATTTCATACATAATCTGAGTTGGTTAAATCAAATTCTGTGACAGGGAGACAATTTACTAATTAATTATTTAAATTGTAAAAGTACTTCAGGATATTGGTTGTAAACAAAATATTTTAATCCTGTGGAAAGAAGGAAGGTGTAATTTAAATCTATCCATAAAGAAAGCACATTTATAACTGACGTTTCTGATGCATAGCAATTGATGTTTCTTTTGAGAACTGAGGGTACAGGTAAATTAACACTGATCACAAGAGATCTTACCATATTTTTTTATAAAAACAAACCAAACCAGAACAAAAGTAGAGAAGTTTATGAAATCAAATACTACATTTTAGTCCAAATTTAAAAAGTGCGATGGGTCTCTGCTAACCTTATTTAAAATTCCCCATACATTGAATCAGGTGTTTATCGCAGTGTATAATTCAAGTTTTACAAGTATCTTGAAACCAAACTCTAATCATTGTCCCCTCTTGGAGTTCTCTTTTAATAGGTATTATCATTGAAATCAATAGTAATTGATGCTTAACTGGTAGAATAGTACTAAACAGAGATAGCAGGTGAGTAAAAACTGACTTAGAGTAACTTATTTTTCCCAGCTTCAGTGTAACTACCATTAATAATCTTAGTATAGTTCTCATGGTATTTGATTTTTTTAATTTATTAAAGCTCCACCCCCTGGAGTCACATAAAAAATCAGCTTTCAGATAATAAGAAAAGACATTCCTAATCTTTGTATTTGAAAAGACAACACTGAAAACTCAAAAAAAACACTGAAGTTCTGCAGGACAATTGATTTCCAAAATTATTCTTTAAACACTTTGTGACGATAAACATATCTTAAGATCTTTTTGCATTCAATTCATGATTTTAAGAATATTATGTTTGGTAATATTAATATTTCAATCATAAATTACCAGTTGCTGATATTGGCAACTAGCAGGCTGAAAATCAGAATATCTATGCCATTAAAAATTTCAGGGTTTCAGATAAAGACCCAGATCCTTTTGAGATTGTATATGAAAGCCAATATCTTCAAAAAGTTATTTTTGAAAAGTTTCAAGCAGCAGTTTGAAGCTCTTTTCAGAACAGAACAAAAGACACTTTGATCTCCAGATGATGCTTCTATCAGTAGTAGCTACAAAAAAATGATTATACAAATAGCACGTTTCATTATTGTGACATAGCAGTAGCAGAATTATTTTAGATGTCTCTTATAACTAAAGAAAAATTGTACAATGAGAATGTAAAATCTAATTTTGAAACTTTCAGGAGAATTTTTATGGAATTCTATAATAGTTATTTATTCTCAAGATTAATTTTCTCCGTTGGTTTCACAGAATTTCTCCTCTGTGAAAACAGCTTTTTCTTCCACTGGAAAACTGTCTTGTGAAAAAGGTCTTGACTATTTCATCCCACAACCAATTACAAGCTGTGGGAGACTACAATAGATAATACTTAAAGGCAGCTGAGAGTCACTCTCAAGATCAATATAGAAGAGCTGAGACAGACTTAAGCTCAATATTAACTCTTTTCATAGCGGGAAAAAGAGGGAACAAAATCCAACCTAAATTGTTCTCATACTGCCTCAAGAATTATGTGCAGTTCTTCTATTAGTAACAAGATTTGGGGATGTAAGTCTCTGCATGCTGAGATGAAGATTTGCCACTAATGTCTGATTTGATTTCTCTATCAGACAGTTAGCATATTATTAAAAATGCACTGCAGGGTCAATCTCCTGTTGATTTACATAATTAAGTCACCTGCTTTCTAAGTTAGGGTGCTTGGTAATCATTAAATTCGGTAGGCCCAATTCCCCCTTCCCCTTTGTATACAACTTTACAGCAGGGAGTTGTCGCACAGACTTTGGCAGAAATACTCACATAAATAACATTCCTTGTGAGCATCAGTGTCTGTGCAATAAGACCAGCGCACCAGGATGATTCTAGGAACCCCCTAATTTCCATAAAGGCACTAAATGAAGTGTGTGAATGCAAAGGAGGAAGAGACTTGCCTTTCTCCAAGTAGATTTAAATTAACATTTAATAGTATGCAATAATGTCAGTTTGTAATATTAAATTCTAGCTACTGTTCATGACACTTAATGTGAAAGTTAATCCTAAATTCTTGGCCAGAAATAGGACTTTCACAAGCGTAAATGCATAAAAAAGCATGATGGAAAAATGTCATAAAATGTGAATCATGCAGACTTTAATATAAGTAATTTAAGACATACAGCACTAATGGAGAAATACTTCTTATTTTGAGACCTCTGGAACCTCTGTTTAATCTTGAAATACTATTTTTGCTCAGCCCCGTGTCAACTGAAATTATAATGGAAACTTCCTTAAAGTGCAACAAAACCTTAAGTGATTAGAATCTTCATCGTCATGGGATTTTCTAGAGCATACAGCACCAGTTCCAGTAAATTCATTGTTTTCTAAGTTCCAGTGCTTTCAGTAGAAATAGGGTAAACACTAAACACTTTAGAAAACTGCTACCCAGAATTACTATGTCAACTCATTGCTGGTGGATCTCACCTGCTAACAATGAACAAAAAATATTGACGTAAAGAAGTTGCAGGCATACTGAAAACGTATTGTACAAAAAGGTATAAGTTCATCAGAAGCTTATGTAACATGGTGAAGACTTTTGAATTATTTTTGACTAAATGCAGTCTTTTGCAAACCTTGCTGTTCAGTCCTTAACTAATACAGATGGTTCACTAATCAAAAGAAGTTCTATAAATACTCATTTGAATGTGGCAATGAATTAAAAACAAGAATGTTTCTTTGCCTTTTGTGCTACTTGCAAATGAAATACTCAAGGAATTAAATTTTCCTTGAAAAACCTCTTTCAAAAACACAGATATTCAGGAAACAGTGGTAAGTTTCTGCAGTGAAACATATATTGCATGATTTACTGGATCCTTCATTATGCATTTCACACTTCAAACACACATGAGAATGCCATCAGAAAAAACAGCACCTGAAAAGATAAACATCATTTGACTATTTGAACTAGTCATAGATACTGCTGAAACAAAGAAACTGATTTTTCATTCCAAGTTACTTTCTAAATATCATCTTAAATACTACCTGTAAAGTTAGTTTCATCCTTTCTGTTGATTACGTGTTTTTTGTAGGATGCTATTAAATTAATGTCTTGCCATGACCCCCTTATGCTGCAGCTTCTGTTAGTTCTTTAATGATGTTCTTTATTTTGAACGTAAAAGGCTAAGGTGACTCTCTCTTGAAAAATCAAGGAAATTCTGTTTATGTAAAAAGTAGAGAGGGGAAAAGAGTCAAATTGCACTATAAATTTAGGAGGTGGTGAGTAATAGTAACAAAAACAGTATAACTGTTCAGGTCTTCCTTTCAAATATGTCATTATTCCCTCTTTTTGAGTTCAAATCATTAAAATCCAGTAGATGAGATAGGGAAAGAAGGAATTTTTGATGAAAAGTCAGGGGCATCCCTTAAAGGTATGCCTAGATGACTATGCATTTGAACTGGCAAAGAGCAAATGATTGACACTCTGCATAAATACTTTGAAACCCAAGACTTTGACCTGTCATGTGTTAGAAATGCAATTATAAAAAGTGACATCCACAGCTAGCTCATATACCATCCAGACAAGCCAATTTTTTTACCCTAAAAATTCTAACTGTGGTGAATTTTAATATGCAATATCTGAAGAAAGAATCAGAAAATCATAAGAAACTGATAATTCTTGCTGCTGTTGCTGGCAAGGATGGTACTATGAGTATTTTATTCAAAAACTTAAGAACAGCAAAATTGTCAGCAGTTGTAAGCAAAAAGATATCCATTTTTAAAGTGACACATGAAACTAGGCTAAGAAACTTGAACAGTACAAAGTAATGAAAATCATGAACACTAACCTTTTCTTTATGAATATAAGCAACTGATACATAAGCATACATAGAAACTGATATAAGGTTTTCAAATGATTTCTTTTTTTTATGTTAGTAAAAAATGGTGTGGGTTTTTTTCTCAATAATGTGGAGATTCGTCCAAAGGATACGGTTCAAGAATGCACATATTAACAGGCAGATTATTTTCCTTGTCTAGAAAAACATTATGTGGTTTATAGCTAGAGTTACTCTACCACCCCTGCAATGTATGAAGACAGGACATGTCCTCATTTAGAACATCAGAGGATAACTTATTTAAAAGCAAAAGCAAAGAACCATCCTTATTCATTTATCTGTTAGAGCTTAAAACTATTTAGTTGAATGCTGTCAGTGACAGAATGATGCACCTATCAATGTATTTGTATTGTTATTTGTTTGCATAAGTGTTTTCTAAATAATCCAGAAGGAAAATTAATTGTCACAAGAAATACGTGGCCAAAGACCAAACAAATATGTAAAAAGAGAACAAGAAAGTCATCTTCCACAAGTCAGTTCACTTTACTGTGTGCAGCACAGCTAAGAACATAATGTTCTCAGTCAGATAAAAATTCCTTCTAGACAAGTATCCTGTCCTCAATAACAGGCAATCTTGAAAGCTTAGGCAAAAGCATAAAACAGGGTAAACATACAGGGCAAGTATACGCTATCTCTCAGTGGTCTATAATCTCAGTGACGCTGTGAGACAGAGATAGCATCATGCTCAGGTAGCATTAAAAGTATCATCTGATGGATGAGGCACAAGAGAGACAATAGTGCAAGTGAGTCCTAGATTTTGGCTTAGCATCCAGTACTTTTTGGCTTAAGTCTTTTGAAAGTGCCCTCTGATTTTAAATGTTCACTTCAAAGGCTGCCAAGAATAGAAGCACTCCACATTAACCAGCATAAAAAAAAAAAGTCCACTTCCTCACAGTTTTCTTGCCTGAAGAAAGGGGGATAACAGTCTTAAATTCAGTGTTTTTTTCTGGGAAGTAGGAAGACGTAATTAAACTTTGTGAAAATATGACATTTAAACACAGCTAAAGAGCTATCAATATAATAAAATGGCTATAGTTCATTACAGTTTGAGTTAATTAAGTTAATTTAATTCAAATGTAGCCTGTTCTGATGAGAAATGCTTGGATGTGAAACTTTTATGGGACTCTGTGTAGTGACTTAAATGATCATTAGAGCTATGACCTAACCCCCCTGAAGGCAGTGGATTCCTGCAATAATTTGAATATACTTAGGGTCAGGCCCTGCTTGGATGCCTATGAAGCGTATTTTAGCTGCTGTAGCATATGAAGAGAGTTTTTCTGCACGTGTCTGTTTATAATGAGCCTCTACAGTATGACCACCAACATACGGACTTCTGGTAAAATTTTAACAATAGATGTATGTTAAACTAGTGTTCCAGTATTTCTTTTAACTACCTGTATGGAAGGATTTAAAATATATAAAATGTTAGACTTAAAACATTCTTCACATCAGAATAACTTTCACAGGAGCTCTCCAATCTTAAAACTCCAGTGTCTTCTATGTATCTTCAAATTAGTCATCAGATTGCAACTAGTGGATTACTCTATTGTGTCCATAGTTGATACTAATTTGTGCTGCTTTACAGGCCATAAAAACATGTCACTAATGTTTAATTGGAAGGGAAGGGTAGATAGATGGAGATACTAAAGAATTAGAGTGCCATTAACCAAACAGACCTTTAGGAGTAATAAAGACCATCTGCCACGTCAGCAAGCACACTCTAGAGGTAGCACTTCACTGTACTTTAAGAATCAATAACAAATAAAAACCAGTATATTTTTGATGGATGTAAGGTGGGTAAGTTTTGCCCATCCCAGCTATTAACGTCATAAACTCAGAAGTGCAAATCTTCAGCAGACAGTTTGGTTCAGATGCTGACTACTCTTTTTAAAATCATTTTCCTAGTAGCACAGTATTTTTATAGAACAAAGGTGGCATCTTGTTACCCAGTTCAATCTCAGGTATATATTTTTTATAGGTTGTTAATTAAACAGTTCAGAATTTTTTTTTTTTTTTAATATATCAAAGGCATTTCCTTTCTGTATGGATGTCCCAGATTTGCAGTATTCCTGGGCTTAAACAAAAACTCCAGGTCTTTTGATATCTGCAAGTTGCAGCAATGTTATTTCTAATCTTACATATTTACAGCTGAGGCTCTCCTTTTATAGCAGCATCAATTCCTCACGCAGCAACTCCAAATAACTAACTAGATTTGCAAGCTAACCAATGTATTTATATAAATGGAGAAAGCCAACTGTCTGTAGTCTGACAAATCATAAAGGGAACTGTGGCATGCTCCTATATTACAATAAAAAAGTTATATATCAAATAGTAAATTGTAATGGTTGCTGACGTTTCCAGCTTAAAAAAAAACAGTAGCATATCTCCTTGATCTCACCAACCATTTGCTCTCCATACCTAGAAAGTGAAATTATATACCAATCTAAGAAGTTCAGAACGGTTTGTATATCAAAATACTGCAATCAAGTCTCCTATGCATACATACCATCTTTTAAAAAATACCCTTTTGGAAATTGCTTATTTTTAGCCAAATAGAGGGACCAGAAGTTTGTTACCAGCTGAAAGAAATCTTCCAACAAACACATGACACAAATGCCATTAAAATAAAAGAAAATATGGTCGAGGCGAGGAGGGGAGAGGCAAGGTGAGGCGAGGCGAGGCGAGGGGAGGGGAGAGGGGAGAGGGGAGAGGGGAGAGGGGAGAGGGGAGAGGAGAAGGAGGAGGAGAAGGAGGAGAAGGAGAAGGAGAAGGAGAAGGAGAAGGAGAAGGAGAAGGAGAAGGAGAAGGAGAAGGAGAAGGAGAAGGAGAAGGAGAAGGAGAAGGAGAAGGAGAAGGAGAAGGAGAAGGAGAAGGAGAAGGAGAAGGAGAAGGAGAAGGAGAAGGAGAAGGAGAAGGAGGAGAAGGAAAAGTCATGCACAAGCTCTCATTCTTCTGTCCTGTGAGGACAACAGTCCAAACACCTATTTGGGATGTTTAAGCCCTAGATTTAATTTCCTGTTTTGTTTGAGGACAGCCCTTCAGTCTTTGGTTTTGGGGGCTTTTTAATATCCAAACCCAACAATTTTTATTTTAGGTTAACGCAATTGAGGTATTTCATTCTCTCCCTCCCCAAAATTATTTGATAAACAACAAAAATGAAAATACCATTTTGTTTTCAGAAGCCAGACTAAATTTCAAGGAGTTTCGGTTAAAATAAGGTTTTTTGTACTGTCATTTAGATCAATCATAATCCTTTAAAATCTCTATGTAGCGAAAATATTCTCAACTGAAATTGTGCCATTTGGGCATGTGTTGGAAAAATCATTCTTTTCGCAACAGCTCTTAATAAAGAGCAAAATAAGAGATTTTAGTCCATGTGGAAGGCATCAAAATGTTTGTGTACTTTGTCTTTTTCTTGTAAAAATTGTTCAGTGAAAAGATATTAATCCTCCCCATCACCTTTTCTCACTTATGCTTATATATGGATTTCGGTGTAAAGGGCCAGTATTTAAACACAAGTCTTATTCATGCTGTCAAAAAAAAATTCTAAAAAATTATTTGAGTTTAATTATATTTTTATTTTCTTTTTATGATTGAAGTAATTTGTTTGCTCTTCAGCATTTAAACCTGAACACTGAAAACATACTGTATTACTTTCCTGTTTTCAGATCTCACACTATAGCACCTTTACAAAGGCAGGCTTGAGGTTTCTGCCAAGCTAAGGTAAAGTATGCACAACTGTATTCCTTATCAGAGAGAACCCTAAATTTAACACAAAACCTGTCAATGCTTTTTCTTCTGTAACTGGAGGATTGTTGATGACTGGTAAAATTACAAATCTCTCACCTCTGTCTTTTTGTATGTACTATTCTGTCACTCTGAGGTTTTGGTTTTTTTTTTTTTTTTGCCTGGAATACCTGCACAGACCAAAGGCGCATCACATATGCAGTAAGACTAATGTCTTAGCCGTGTTGGATATGCACATTAGGTCTGATACATGATGCAACAGAGTCATATCTTTTCTTTAATTTGCCATAGTTGCTGTGTTTGGTTTAAGCAGACTTTTCATAGTCTCCTATTTTCTAATTTAGGTCTAAAATTTCCTGAGTTTGCTATTTTCCCAGAGATGATGAGGAACAGGAGATCTCAATTTGCAAATGTAGAGTAAAATGCTCTGGGGTGTCTCAACTCTCTTAAAAGAACTGGTATGGCCAAAGAACTGATTTTTTTTTTTTATCAACAGCATAACATGATCTGTGCATGAAGGCCATTTAAATGACAATTTGGGATTAGATACGGCATACCTGGAGTTGGCTTTAACTTGAAATAATGACTAACAATAGGATTCATCTCATCTAAATTTGACTGCCTAAAAGTTGGGCATCAAGCCCATGTTAATTTTCAAGATTTCTTCTAATGTTAATGGAAGAGACAGGTGCCTCCATGGGAAAATTAGTCATGCCACCATTTAGACTGCGTATGCAGGACTCTTGGAAATGGCGATCTTTGTCTGTTGCCTATGGAATGATTCTGAATGGCTAGCTTACAAGTGGCTGCCTAACTTTTAGGCAGACAAATTTAGATCGGATAAGTCCCATCTTAGACTAATATAAGCAGGGAATTGTTCTTTATCTTTCCTTTTATAACACATGATACATATCTAAAGAGAGGACGTAATTTCTCACCTTGTCTCCAGGCAGAAAGTGTTAAAAATGTTCAAGTGCCCTAGGTGAGTTTTTTGGGGTTCGCTTTTGTTTTTTTATCCTGGTTTAAAATCAGCAGGGGACTACACCTAAATCCTACCTGTATGGGTATATGCGTGAGCTTTACATGTGAGTGACTGCTTTGTTCTAATGCTTCTGAAGCCATTTGAAGGACAAAGCAAATACTGACAAATTAAAGAAACATGAGGCTAGATATTGGGCTGCATCAGGGCTGAGTTCGCACCAAAACACTCTAATAACTAGTTCGCACCAAGCACTGAGGCAGTGCCTTCATACAGGACGAATATCAGGACATATACAGCTTTAATGAAGTGTCTTTCATCATCCTCAGTCTCTACAAAATAGAAACGGAGAAGCTCTGAAACTGTTCATAAGCACAATGTTTACAATCACCATAACTGTCCACTGAAGCCATGTGTAGCCAAAGTCTGTTCTCAGTTGCCGTGTATGTGCAGGGAGTTTGGATTCTGCAGTTGGTTAAATTTGAAGGAAACAAATATTGTATAAAATCCTAAATTTTAAATGAGCATTTTATCTACTCTTGCCAAATAAATTTATTTTTCATTCAATTAATGAAACAAGTGTACTTAACTGAAAAGTATCCAAATCCAATAAGTGTCACGCTATCTTCCATAAAAATAAAATGAATACTTTTTCCTTGAGATGCTGAAGCAATAAAAAGGCAGCACATTTTTCCAGTCAAATAATTTAAGTCTTCTAGATCTTTTCTTGTCTCCCATGAGTTCTCCGTAACTTTATCAAAAGAAAGAACAGAGGGGAAAAAAAAACCTCAGAGGAAAAGAAGAGAAGAATCATTGCTTACCAGCTTAGCAATTATAAAGCAAAGGAGGGAAAAAGAGAGTATCAGGTAAATTTTCTTATTGCTAACAGTTGCAGAAATCCCTGGGGAAAGGATTTTAATGCCATCCCTCCAAGAGGAAAAAGCCTGAGCCAGCAGGTTGGCATATACACTACTTTTTAAGATTTCCTTGGGGATGCTAAGGAAGAGAAAATGGATGTAATGGTGGTGGTGGTGGTGAGGAATGCCTAGACTTTGATCCAATGCAAATTCCAGTCCAAGTTAGCTAGTTAAACCCCCTCAGATATTTTCAGCCTGGAAACTTTCTGAATCTGGGTGTGCAAGATTAAAATGTAGAACAATACATGGTGCAGAAAAATGTTGCCCCATCAGGAGCTTTAGGAAGACCCTGTGTTTCCAGAAACTGAGTCTCTCCTCTGACTCCAGGTGTTAAAGGAGGAAGGAAACAGCATGAGCCATTTTTTCGGAGTGCAACATGCTTTCTGGTGTGTGGTGGCCAGCACTGTGTGCTGCCTGTGAAACAATGTACGCAACTCCTAGGGCCAAAGGAGACGTATCTGTATGCAAACTGCCCCTTAATACATGGTACATATATTATGAAAATACTGAGGAACTATTATGCTACATGTATGTTCCTCGTGCAAGGAAAAATGCTAAAATTATTGCCAGAGAGATTTTTATGGTAGACAAACAACTCTAATACCTCACAGTGGAAGATCAAATTACTTAATCCTCAAAGACTGTTTCTCTTCCTTGGTTATAAGAAGGCCACTATATTAAAGCAACATATTCTGGTTCATAATTATTGAAGTGCAATATTTTTCAAATGTGGAGGCCAGAGGTTAGGCATGTCTGGGAATTTGACTCCTCAACTTTAAATATTCAGCACACCAGATGTCAAGGACAAAAATAATCCAGCAGTAAAGGCATTAACAATTAGAATTTTACAGCTCTGGAGTGCACAGAGATTAAATCAAAAGATAGTCTCTCAAATATATGGGATGAGAAAAAGAAACAGCATTCTACAACGAAGGAAGAAAACCTGTGAAGTTCAGCTATCCAGTTGAATTTTAGAGGTGTAGAAAGAATTAAATAAACTGAAAGGCTTTATGGGATCTTAGAGGATTATTTAGGTGCTTGCTGCCTGATGATAACATTGGTTATGACACTGAATCATTATAGATATATCGACGCAATAATATCACAAGATTGTCTGATAAACACTGCAGAAATACTGTTTATGCTGTTGGATGCTGTGCAAGCAGCTTTTTGGTTAGCTGGAAATTAAAGCGAGCTCCACAGAATACAGGAACTTGAGGAAATTCAGGCGGAGATAAGCCGCGTTAAGATAAAGAAAATGAAAGAACCTGATTTAAGTTCAAAGAACAAACAAGCACATCCATACCTAAACACAAGTAGGCATGCAGTCACGCTCAAGAAACTTAATGGAAGAAAGGTGGAGGAGGGAAAATAGGAGGCCACAGTTCAATGAAGATCCTTAATTGATTAGAATGCCCACAGCAGTAAGAGACAACTGGAGGAATCAATTAAATATTACAGATGAATTATGGCAAGCATAAAACTCTTAAATAACCAAGCACAGGAAAAAAAAATAAAATGGAGTAAAAAAGAATCAAGAAAATGAGACATGTTAAAGGTCTTTTTTTTTGTGCCTTGCACGTTCAAATGTTTTCTTTCTCCACACATTGCACTTCTTGGATTTAATACTTCACTTCTTTGTGGAAATTAAAAGAGCACATTGAAATAACTGAATGTTCAATATGATCGTCACGTTCAAGTATGTCAGGAAGGGGCGTACTGCTTTCTCTAGCTCAGTCTGCTGGTCATGAGAGGAGGAAAAACTTTCAAGTGAAATATGGTTTAACAGATTTACATAATAAGATTCTCTATCACCCCCTCACACAGAAGCCATAAATTGCTTCAAGCTTGCTATAAGTTATCCTAACATAGTTATATATTAACCACTGACATTTTCGCTAGAAGTAACTCGTAGCAAGCTTTAATAAACTCTCATGAATCTCAGAAGGTACTGGCAGGCATTTCCAACTGAGGTAGAGACTCGATGGAGGTGGTAAGCAAGCTGTTTAGAGACACTATACACATAATGTAATTTCATCATGTTGCATAAGTCTTCTTAGGACTTCTGAAAACCTATTTTAAAGAATATTGGTTTATATAAATTGATGTGGGTAAGTTTGGGGTTCACAGAATCATAGAATGGTTTGGGTTGGAAGGGACTTCTGAAGTAAAACACAAAACAGGAACATATATATAGTTATACTGCCTCTATTATAATACATCAGTCAAATAGTTTAACCTGAAAAATACATCTGCAATACATGCAGCAAGTCTATCAACTTAGTTTCACTGCATGCTTATCACAGAGTATTTCAAATGCCACAGTGAAATTACAAGATGCTTCCTCTATAATGTTACAATAACTTACATTCATATATGCGTATATTTTTTTTTCTACCCTAGGGGACTGAAGAGTACCTTAGAAGCCACCTTCAACTTTCAGTGGGTATTTACTTGTCTGAAGAGAATATTTGAAAATGTTTTTAATATCATCATATAACTTTACTCTTTAGCTGCAGTCAGTCTGTAAATGCCAGCTATTTAAAAAGGACACCACCAGAGAAGACAACATGAACACTCACACTTATCTCAATTTGTGTGAAGTTTCACTTTATTTCCATAAATTCTAAATGAACTCAACTTCAGGGGAAAATAACTTTCAAATTCGTGAAAGAAACGCTTAAATTGCATACACATAGTTTCCCACAATGAAGGTCCAATGCACCACCTGAATATTGACCCCCAATCTTTAGAAACAGCTTTTTATGGAATTTCAGCTGGCATTTTATAGAAGCAATTACCTTCTGTAAGGTAAATATAAAACTTTACTGTTTTGCTTTGGTGGTTACCATTAAACTGTTGTTTGAGAGCAGACAGAAGAAGAAGAGTTAAGTATCCTTTGTAATTTACTACTCTGCTGTGTACACACACACATGCACCACACAAACACACACCCCAATATACACATTTTGATCATTTGAAACTCAAGCACTAGATATAACTGGGGAAAAAATATCACTATAAGGGTGATCAAACACTGGAACAAGCTGCCCAGAGGGGCTGGTTTTAGAAGCTCTTTCCTCAGACATACGCAAAACTTGACCAGAACAGGCCCTGATCAACCAAATTTAGTTGAACGTGCTATGAATCAGGGGTTAGTCTAGACAAACTCTGGAGGTTCTTTCCAACCTGAATTATTCTGTAATTCTATGATTCTGTAAATCATAAATCCTACTTAGTCTGACAACCTTTTCTGCATAGGAAAAAATTTCCTATTTAAAAAAATCTTTTCTCTGAAATCCTGCAAAAAGATTTAGCCCAAGGAAAAGGCAAATTTCCAGCTGATCTTTCAGGTGTGACTCCTCAGGTGTGACTCCCTCCGAGTCCTGAAATAATACTACATGGAAAAGTTGTGACCCTTTTATGACTGACAGCCATGCATTAGGTATGTATACTGCCCTAAGCAAGGTCTTGTGAACACCTTCCTACTAAGAAATTTTGCAGTTGTCAATACCTTACATAAATCTATTTCAGACAGGCATTAGGATCTTTTTTAACCTGTCATTGGAATTATTTATATGTCTCTGTATAACCAATTTCTTTCACTTTCATGACCCCGACGACTTTCTCCCCTGTACAAGACTCAGTAAAAACCTTCAAAAAGTAACTGAAAAACTGTATTTTTCTTACTTCTCCACTCACAGCAGCACTATTCACAACAAAACATAGGAAAGGATGACAGTACTTTCATGGACTTATTTCACCATCTCACTGTAAATACTGTTTCTTGATAATCAATAACTTTAGTTAAGCCAGGCTTTTCTGCCTGCTGAAGTAACTGTTGATCCAACAGTTTTCTGAGGTTTTATGGGAGATCCCAGATATTAAGGAGAAGACGGAAACCATAAGGGAAGCAGATGCTAGACCTACTGGGGGATAAAGAACAGGTTATGGTATCCTGGGCTGCATATGGTATCCTGGGCTGCATTTGGTATCCTGGGCTGCATTTGGTATCCTGGACTGCATTAGGCAAAGCATTGCCAGCAGGTGGAGGAAAATAATCCTTCCCCCTCTACTCAACACTGATGTGACCACACCTGGAGTACTGTGTCTAGTTCTGGACTCCTCAGTATAAAAGAGACATGGACATGTTTGAGACAGTTCAATGCAAAGGGCCATGAAGATGATGAAGGGACTGGAGCACCTCTCCTATGAGGAAAGGCTGAGAGAGCTGGGACTATTAAACCTGGAGAAGACAAGGCTCAGGGGGGATCTTAGCAGTGTACATAAATATCTGAAGGGGTGAAAGAAGATGGAGCCAGGCTCTTTTCAGCGGTGTCCAGTGATAGGACTAGAGTCAATGGGCACAAACTGAAACACAGGTGGCTCTGTCTGAACATCAGGAAACATTTTTTACTGTGAAGGTGACTGAGCTATGGCACAGGTTGCTCAGAGAAGTTGTGGAGTCTTCGTCCTTAAAGATTCAAAAGCTGTTTGGACATGGTCCTGAGCACCTGGCTCTTGGTGGCCCAGCTAGAGCAGGGGGCTTAGACCAGATGACCTCCAGAGGTCTCTTCCAACCTCAGCGATTCCATGATTCTGTGAAAGACTGTGAGAAGAGTGAGCTCTGCAAGATACTTTTGTTTGTATTACCTGTAGCTTCATGGGCTACCTTGCTGCTGAATCCTCAGTTTGCTAAGGTGGGATTTTTTCTCCCTGGATTTTTTGCATAGATAACTTGCAGATTTTATATGATTAAAAATATGGTAGTTGTAATTTTTCTTTCCTTGAGGTCTACATCTACAAAAGGATGCATAACACCAAGACAGCTTGGATTTGCAGGAGAAATGACCAAAGAAGAAGGTTAAGAAAAGCCCCTCAACAAATGTGTTGAAGCAACTTCTTGATAAAGAAATGAAAAATAAGCATTTTGTCTGTTGGTTCAGGGAGATGCCAAGACTTTAAGCCCTGAATCACAAAAAGCTTTAAGCAAGGTTTCACAAAATACAAGGTTACATACTTCAGTAATAACAGCATAAATATCTGTTCTTGGCTCAGTGCTCTTAAACTAGAAACAGCTGAGAAGCACCAGAGCGTCCATCCCAGCCTGCAGAAGAATGACAATGGTAAGGGCATACTTAACAATGGACAAGTGTGAAGAGATATTGCCACAGACCAAATCTGTCTATGGTAGCAAAACTCTGCTTACACCTTCAAGGCAAATATTGCATCATGGTAGAAATTTTCATATTACTGCTATGGTGACAGAAGGAATAAAGAACACATGACTGAATCAATTACCGCAAGGCTCTGCAGGACAGATACTACAAAGTACTTAAGAAGGTAAATAGGAAACATGGCTTCTACTGGAAACTAATGCTCACTGATCTAATCAATCCTACTGTGTGCCTATTAGCACCATTAAACACCTAAAATATGTATGTACATATACATGCACACACACACACACACACATATGGTAATTCCTGTCACAAATTTTGTAGAAACTGGGTCAGATTATGAACTTAAGAAAGAAACAAAATTAAAAATGTCAAAATTACTTCCCAGAATACAAACACATTCAGATATGCAATTAATAGGAATACATACATGCTTAGAGAAATATGATTTGCCTGCTTAATAAGGCAGGAATGAAGTGAGGTGCCTCTTTCCACCAGAGGTGCAGCCTGAATAGCAGAAGGTGCTTACAAACAGGATATAGCAATAAACTAGGAAAGGCTAATCCACTGGACTCTTACTGCAAACCCACAGTTTATAGACAGTCTGTAAGGGATTCCTCTCACTTAACTAAGTGCATTTAAACAGAATATCTTCCCTGTCAAGACCTATTATTTCATTCTGTCACCGTCGCTACAGCTTTGGTTAATTTTGGTCTGATTCCAGACAGACAAAAATACAAACTATGTTTCCAAGATATTGCAACTGTTACCAAAGACTATGTATGGGAAGAGGGAGCATAAGTATCTGCTCCTACCAAAACCCAGCTTTACCCTCCTCAGAATATACTAATGAAAGTGTGATATTATCCACACTATCTCATTCTTTTTCTTTCTGTCTCTTTCTATCTACACATGCAAACATATCAACAAGAAGGATATAAAGAAAGAGACAGAGGTACATATTTAATTTCCATTTTCTTGTCTTCAAAGCTTTCCAGGAAAAAAAAATCTCCATTACATATAATTTTATTTTCAATCTTTTCCTCAGCTGGGTAGCTGGGACTCCTGCTCCTGTAATGAACAGTAATATAAATCCCACTTCATACTGATACTTTTTCCATGTTAAAACTTTGCTGTTTCCTCATTTGCTGATGTGTTCAAACATCCTACTGTTAAGGCTGTCTTATTATGTATAGGAGGAAATGACCTCTCATTTGCTAGCACTGTAAAATCATTTGGAGATGTTTGAACATGTTCATTTATTAGTTTATTGGAGCCATGGATAAATTAATTTTAATATTCAAGAATTTACCTACTTTCCTATACTTGCATAAAAGATGGTCAAAAAACTACAGCAACCAATAAAAATAAAAATAAACCTGTAATTTCCCAAAGAAATCTTCAAATATCATTGGCAATAGTGGTGAAGCCCCATTAATCCACACAGTCCAGGTTAGTAATAATTTGTTATTTCTGCAGGCTGATGAATGTGGTGAAAATGTATATCTTTTCCATGCAATATTGTGTTGTTTGGTTTTTTTTTTCTTCTGGAAATGAAACAAAAAACAAACAAACAAACAAACAAAAAAAACAAGTAATGAAACAAAATAGACAACCACTGAAATATATGTAATAAACAAATATTTATATGACAGTGACTGCAGAAGCATCAAAAAGCTAGTGTTATTTCAACTAGTGAATCCCTTCTGCTGTAAGGAAAGTGTTTTTCATTGATTTGGAAGACCTTTGAATCAATCCACATTAGTGCTGTAGGCACTGCCCTCCTAGTTTAGAAGTCCTAAATCATTAAGTCTAGGCTTTCCTTTGTAGTTTTACCTCTTTTAATCGCTTTTCAGAAGTACTTAGCATTCTGCATTTCTTGGAAAGGAACCCAGGAATCTAGGTGAAGAGGATGTGCTTTAAACTAGAAAACACACCTGGATTTTTTTCCCTCCATAATGGCCAGCAGCCTACACTCCATAGAATTTCCTTGCAGAGGACCCCAGCAACCAACACATTTGCCTTCAAGCCCAGGTTAGGTGTTGTTCATGTCAACAGTATATATACAGCTTTTGTGCTTTAGTTGTCCATTGTAAAATAAAGGGAAGAATATTTATTTTCTTCACAGGGGAATCTTGAAGATAAGGAAGCTAAAACAGGAAGTGGCAACACACTACTAACTGCAAATTTAATCCATTGTAGTCCCTCGCCTCATCTTACCTATTCTGTTTCTCTTGTGAAGTCATCCTTCTTTTACTTCCCACCCCTCAGATGCCCTTTGAATGCTTCTAATGACTTTCTTCTCATGTTGAATTTGGGTATTAGTAATAATAGTAATAAATTCTTAAATCTCTCACTATGTTTCCCACTAAGTCAAACTGAGATGGCTGGTACACACTGTTGTTATTAAAAGAGGATTTAAATGGCAGATCTTTGGAAACAAGCCTCGAAAAGTTGAACTGGATGATGTTTCCATGAGGAACTTGTTCAACACAAGCAAAAACGGAGCTCACGGGTGAGATATTTCAGGCAACGTGTGGACTGAGCTGGGAAGCTGCCACAGTCATGATTCATTACAGTTTTTAGGGTTTCATTCATATAAGTAATCACTGATCCCAGAGTTTACAGCTGTACCCTCCAGATAAGCTCAGCTGGTCAGCAGTAGTTCAACGTGTGGTAATATTAAGAGGGAAGAAATATAAGTCTGTCTTCTTCTGGGAGATTATTCCTTGTGTATTCATTGAATGGGAATGTGTGTGTTTGTGTGTGTCCCAGGCTAAAGTACCACAAAAATATTTTCCAAGTTTCAGGAAAAGGTATTATAGAATGAATAGACAAGTCATACAGTGCACACCATAAATACACCATAAATACACCATGTATTTTCTCTCTTTTTTTTTCATACTATTTTTATACAATTGACTGAGAACACAGGTTCTGACTAAAGGAGAAAAAACCTCAAGCCCTGTATGAGGTGACACTTTTGTAAAGGTCCATGTGTCACTTTTAGTGACTAGTTACCGTTTTGTTTTCTAAATAACTTAATTACTACTCCCACATCACAGCAGGAATACAATTCTTTTGCTTGTCTGAATTTACAAATCCTTACCACATAGGCTCAAAGTTTAAGATAATGATCAGGTGATATGAAACTTTTCTCCTGTCTGTTGACAAATACTTTCCAGAATATTTTCTCTCAGCTACTATTGGTGACTACAGTTTCAACCTACCAGAAAAATATGGTAAACTTAGCCATTGACAGAAACTATTGTTTATTTAAGTTTATTCTTCCCAGGCAGATATATGGATTGCATCAATCTGTTATCACTGTACTGTTAAAAGGCCACTAAAAGGCCATTGCTTCAGGACAAGAGGCAATGAGCACAGACTGAAATATACTAAATTCCATCTGAACACAAGAAAATACCCTTTTACTGTGAGGATGACTGAGCACTGGCACAGAGAGGTTGTGAAGTCTCCTTGGAGACATTCGAAACCCTACTGGAAATGATCCTGAGCAGCCTGCTCTAGGTGGCCCTGCCTGAGCCAGGGGATTGGACTAGAAGATTTCCAGAGGTGCCTTCCAACCTCAGCTGTTCTGTGATCCTGTGAAAATCTTCAGAGATTCACTAACCTTGTCACTGTATCAATGTGTAGCTGGAAAAATTTATTCTTGAGAAATAAAAATCTGATGCTCTCTTTCAATGCTCCTCAAGATGTTTCTCTATACTTCAAAAGGTACCTTTTGGACAATCAAAGTTCCATTGTTTATGGCAAAGGCAACGCACAACATGCTTGTTGGAATCACTTCAAGGAAAAGGACTGACAGTACCGGCACAGCCAGAGGCCACAGCTCTTCCAACAAAAGTTTACTTGCTGAAACACAGCAATTTCATTGCTTACTATAATGTCAACTGAGCCTTACAGTTTGACTTTGGCTGTCAGATCTCAGTGATTTAGAAATGTAAGCATTTTTCTCTTCCCATTTCAAAGTACTAAATCAAAATCTAAAAACTTTTAACAAACTGAATCCAACCACACCCAAAATTTCAGCTGAAGTGCTTGAAAAATTTAATTTAGGTAATTTCTAATTTTTGCTATTTTTTTAATCTTACATGAGGCTGTATTTTGCAGAAGAAACTGAAAAAAAATTTCAGTTTTCCTTCAAACTTAAAAGATACATAGAAATGTCACAGTAGGATCATTTTCAACATTTTTTCCCAAAATTGCTTTGAAACAGAGAATGTATTGAAATGTTTCCATGACTACTTCCAATGATTCTGCAGTTCCTGAAAAAAACTCAGCCTAGGACTTTGACATAGCTGCAATATAAATTTTCCCAATAATTTCTCCAAATGTTTCTTACCATCTCATGTCTTCATTTCATCTGTGGAAGAGCTTTGTGCTATCAGGAATATTTTGACTCCAGTAAGCAGAATCCCTATCACAGATTTAACTCTTAAGGGCAGACGATGGCCTTGTCCTCTGCTCTTGAGAAGCTGTGGTGGACACCTCTCCCTACAAAGTATCTCCGTCCCTCATGGGATGTGACATTATCAGGTTCTTAGGTGTCACTTCAAATATTCGTCATTTGTAGTACAATCTCAGTAGCTCCCTCACCTGGGCAATGTGGATGAGGGTGCTCAACTGTCTGTTTAAAGTGCTTAAAGAATTATGGATGAAAAGTACATGAAAAAGGGAGACAACTTTCTTGCTAGAATTCAAACAACTAAGGCAAGCTTTTCATTCTTTATTTGCAAATTCAATTCTAAAACTTCCTGCATTTATATTGAAGAAATCAAGTCACACCTATCAGAAACTTCAAAGTTCCATATATTTGATTTTAGCCATTAGCTTGGTAAGCAATATTCTGCAGAGTTAGCTTGGATTCCATTCCAAACTGCAAACTTCGTTAGCTACAATGTTTTGATGTTTTTTTTATCCTTCATTTTTATATTTTTTTTTCTCTCTTCACTTTACCTCTTTATTGCAAAGCATCTCACTCTCTTCTAATTTATGTATAGTTTTGCCCAGCCTCAAAATGTCATTAAGTTGATAGGTCACACTTTAAATTAAGTTTGTCAAATAAAAGTGTAATTTAGATCCAATAAAACTGTTATTACCACTTTTAATTAGGAAAAGTAGGAGTCAGGTCTGTCTGAGAGACATTCCTAGACATAACCATGCAGAGAGCCAGGCTACGTGTTTTTTCATTCAAATAGAGTCACTGATTATTGCAGTAGTTCTATTCAAATTCAGCTGAGGGTGCATTCGTCTGTCAGCAGAACAAACCTCAATTAAAGAAAAGAAAGATATTTGGAAATTATAGTTTCAAGTGTTCAGCAGATCTTGAGTTTTAGTTGATTGTAATGGTGCTGTCTCAGATTTAATAAATGTGCAGTGTCCCCTTTGAAAGTGGTTACAGATGCATTCTTGCAACATCCAAGATCACGCAATTGGGATGAAGACTAATATTGATCAGTCTAAAAGCAATGGATTTTTCATTTCTCCGGTTGGTTAGTCACACCTGTCAGTCCCTGAGCAACAACATATTATCTGTTCATACCTGTCAGTTTAAAAAGTAAAGGTAAACACAGGCACAATTTTCAGTCATTGTTGAAAAGGGGCATGCAACTGGAACAGCAAACTTAAATTCCATGGAACATAGAATATAACTGGATATATAGGATATAACACAGGATATAACTGTGGAATTTGCAAAACATCTGCACTTGCGAAGTCTGCTTCTGCTGAGTGTTACTGCTCCTCTCAGTTGTATCAGCAGTAAATACAATGACATTTACCAAGGGAGCTAATAAAGATAGATACCTTTGAAATTACAATAATTCATACGGCAATGCAGTTTTTGTTTGAGAGACTAGTTCTGATCACAGGTGCACAGATTTTAGTTTAGTGCAGCTGTAATGAGTTTGAGAGTGTTACACCAGTGGCAGAGGGGAATCAGGCCCATGACATGGACTAATCTGCAGTTTCAATTGATCACTAAGATGTTTTTGTTACATGCAATGTCTTTTTGACATAAAAATACGCATGTGCTCGTGGCTGCAAAACAAGAATACTTTCTTTCATCAGAAAACTAAATGGCTAAACAAAGAAGAGAACATCAGTATGAAAATAAACAGTACTCTATCTGAAAGAAAATACATATCTAACATGAAAAAATGTAACATTTACCTAAAAGATATGGAGGTTAACTCTTTCGTTTAAGAATGCTATCTGGAGTTGTCTTTGCAATTCTGAAGGATGCACAATATCCTATCCTTCCATCACACAATATTATATGACATCAATTGGCTTTTTGGCTTTTGGCTGCACATTTTATATAGAGAGAGATAGATAGGTAGCTGTATGCATACATATATACACATATATATACACACATGCATGTATGTGTGTGTATACAGACAGAAGGAGAGTGCACTTTCTAAAGTTGTTACATTTTCAAAGGACTGAGTGGTAAATGTCAGTATTTTGAAAATCTAGGTATTTTTCATATATCTGTAGTCACCAGATATTCTTGTTATCTCATATTTTCCATACAGCTGCTTCTTAAAGTATTAGAGTGGCAGGGTTATGTGCCATAGCAGTTCATCTGTAATGGGAAGTGATCAGCTCACCTCTATAATTGCTTTTCTAGAGCTCCAGGCATAGATTTGCCATGAACCTTTAATCCGCTCTCATACACCACCTACTACATCTTGTCTCCTGCTCTATTCCTATGGCATAAGTACAATTCATTTTCCCAGCATTGTGTGGCAACATCTACCTGGCTCCACAATCTTACATTCTGGATGCAATAAAGCAGCAACAAGCAGAATTTCTTCCCAGGAGTCTAGGATAGATTGCTTTTTTCAAAGTTAAACTCCATGCTATCCTCTTACATATGCCCTGATATTGGGAAAGTCCCCTTTCATGGAACCACCTTCAGTCCAATCACTTTTTGCATCTGCCCCTGTATTCGCTGAACATAAAACCAAAGATTTACCTTTCCTAGTGCACGCTAATATTCTGTTCTTGGTAATAACCAAGACTAGATTCCCAGGGACAAATGTAAGAGTAAAGTACGCATTTTGTGACATTCTTCTAGTCTTCAGCTGTTTGTGGCTTAAAGAGGCTTCCTTCTTGGTTTTGTAGATAATATGTAGTCCTTACTTTGTACGTATCTTTGCATTTAATAGAGCTTTTTTATTATTTGTTGAATCATTTTTTGAACTATTTATGTTTTTAGCATCTGTAGGCTGTGTCAGTAGCATGAAATTAAACAGAGCCAGGAAATGTTCCCAAAACTGGAACTAGATCATCTGTTAAGCTCTTATAACAGTCTCTAGCACAGTTTTGGCTTGTACCAATTAGAGCTCTTTCAAATAATTCCCAGGCACAATTTGGGAGTTAGGCACAAGCTAGGACCTTTCCCAACAGGTAGCTTGGATGCAGTTACTCTGTCTTGGAGGCTACAAGAGTTAAGTGTGAATACTAACTGTTCCTTGCCAGTCAGCCTCAGTGCCAGAAAACAACAGTCTAAGGATATCTATATCTATCATATCTAGTCTGAGCATCCTAACATGGCATGATTTCTAAAGTTTACTCTTGACTGGTATTAAAAGCAACTTTTTCAGACTGTTTCAAATCCACCACCACATAATTTTTTCATTTCACTTTCCCTAATTCTTGTTTATTTACTTTGTTCATGTAATTACTAAGCCACATAACCAGAAGTATAAAATAGCTGCAGTATTAAGAAATAATCTAATGGCCAGATCTGAGGCTAATGTAGCAGAAAACTAAAGCCAGATGATGTATCTTTACTTAAACAAGGTGATTTACTAAATTATTATTGTTAGCAAAAATGTATTGAGAAAGTGTTCAGATGTGTAGCATATAAGTGTATGTATAGCACATCAGGATAAACAATGAAATTTATTAAAGGGCATTGTAATTGCCTGCAAAGCAGAGCGTGTCTAAAAGCATGCTAGCACATTGCTAGATCTGGTAATTCAGCTAGGAAATATTTGGGACATTTTATTCAAAATATGCTTTCTGAAATTCAGCCTTCAGATATATTAATTCAGATGACAGCCAGGCTCTCTGATCCTATTACCCACATTTGGAAACCCTCATACAGCTAGAAAAATATAAGATCCATACCACATTTCAGAATAATAAGGAAACTCTGTGAGTAATTTGCCATCAAAGAATTATAAAGTCTTCTATCATTGAACCAGCACATGCCAGGGGACAGGAGTAGCCTAGTAACTTTGGCCTGATCAACTCTGAGTATCCCACATTCCCCCACAGATGGGACTTTGATTCACTCAGAAGCTTTGAGCCAAGACCTCTCTGTTGATAGTTATGTGATGTACCCCCAGCATGGGAATTTTTCTTGAACTGCTGAGGAGTCACTAGTTGCCCACCATGCTCAAAATTCACACTTTCACGTTATATAAAATGACTACAAAAAGCCTGTCCATAGTTTGTATGAGAATGTTAGCAAACTCACACTCTTACCACAGGGCTACACTCATCACAGGGTTTTCCTTCTGCTGTCTGCTCTGTATGCAAAGAAGGGATGGTATTTTTTTGTTAGACATGAATCATAGAATGAAATAAGGATGAATGTTTCTAAGTATAACTATCTTTACTGCACTTCTCATCACCTCTCATTTCCACTAGAGTAAGGTCAAAGTTTATACTAGGCTGCTGTAAGGCCAGAGAAGGCTAATAGATAATTAGCACCCTATACATTAAAAATAATCGTATCACCTCTCTGTTGAGCCCAATAGCATGTATGTGGCAGATATGTAGCCTGATTTAAAAGATCGAGATCCAAAAAGCATCCAGTCTTTATATGGAGGCATACAGAGAGAGAAAGGATCTGCTAATTCTCTGAGGAATTTGTTCCAGGAGCTCATCACCCTTATTGCTAAAACTTCTGATTTTTTAATCTTATTTCTAGTTTGAATATGGCTGGCTGTAGACCGGCTTCAGATTTTAGCCAAGCATTTGTATGACTCCCTCCATTTGAGCATGCTGACTTTGCCTCGTGACTGACACTGGTAAACTGGAATATGAAAGAAAGACTCTGACCCTGTGATTTCAGCAGGATTGAGTGGAAGTAGAAACTGAGCTGTTTAAAATTAAAAAGAAAAAAAAGAGTTCACCCATTCAAGCACAAATATCTTCAATAATTAGCAATAACAGCAAGGGGAATACAATTACAGGCAGACCAAATTGCTTTTTATTTAAATGTTCTCTTTTTAAAATGTATCCCAGTGTGAAAGTCCCTCTTTAAATTAGTGAGAGCATGCATAATCTCAATGTCTCCACTGGGGGTTGTAGGAATATATGTTCTCTCACTTGCTTAGTTGCGCATTTAGGGGATTAGAACAAAATTATACAGCCCTGGGTACTTTATAATGACAGATATCAATAGTAATTTAGCTAATTGAGTGTATTCCAGCTTTATTTTAATTTACTGGTGTTTTTCACTTTATTTTTTGTTATTTAGTTCTGCCTGAGTATTCTATTACAACTATAAGCCTTGACCCTGCAAACTCTTGCTCATAGAAATAGACTTTTCTTGCCATATGAGGAAAGAGTTTTACAAGTAGATCTGTAACCATTAGAGAACACTTAAGAAACTAGGGCAAAGAAATGCCTATCTCAGTTTCTAAAACTTTTTTAATCTACCAAGAAAATAAATCGAAGCAGTGTTTCCATAAAAGAGAAAGTTTTTTTAAAACATAGGCAGTTTCAGTTTTGTTCATCTCATTCAACTTTGTGCTCTGTTTTCCTGTAGAAAATTAAACAACCTGAGTGAGAATATCATTGAACTTCCAAATTTGTCAGCAGCTGGAGAAATATACTGCTTGTTGCAGTTTACTGGGTTTGCCAAGCTTTGATAAAAACAAAGAAATCGCCCGCTTGGGGAAACTTTTTCATGGTTTACTGAATATTCTGAACATGCTACAAACTCACCGGAAGGTAGTGATAAAATCTAATCAAAGCTTCCACAAGTCTGTAGGACAAGATGAAGGTTGAGAAAATTAATCATAATCTTTACAGAGTACTTTCTGGAAGGATTAGCTCCTGTAATTCATACAGACTATGAGAAAGACTTCGTCTCTTGCTATAGCTACCACTACTGTAATGCCCAAGTACTTCACAACTGTTAATGTATTTAACATAGTAATGTATAATTGTGGCTGGGATAGAGTTAATTTCCATCGCAGAAGCTTATATCATGCTATTTTTTGGATTCATGTTGAAAACAGTGTTGATAATAGGGATGTTTTAACTACTGCTGAGCAGTGCTTACACGGCATCAAGGCCTTTTTGGTTTCTCAGCCTTCCCTGACAGCAAGTAGGCTGGGGGTTCACAAGAAGTTGGGAGGGGACACAGCTGGGACAGCTGACCCTAACTGACCAAAGGGATAGCCCATACCGTATGACATGATGCTCAGCAATACAAGCTACAAGGAAGAAGGAGGAAAGGGGGGACGCTTGGAGTGACGGTGATTGTCTTCCCAAGTAACCATTATGTGTGATGGAGCCATGCTTTCCTGGAGATGGATAAACACCTGCCTGCCAATGGGAAGTAGTGAATGAATTCCTTATTTTGCTTTGCTTGCATGCACAGCTTTGCTTTACTTAGTAAGCTGTCTTTATTTCAACCCACAAGTTTTCATGCTTTTGCCCTTCTGATTCTCTCCCCCATCCCACTGGTGGGGAGTGAGCAAGTGACTGTGTGTGTCTGAGCTGCATGCCAGGGCTAAACCACGACACAACTCTGTGAATTATCAGCCTTCTTTAATAGATGGGGAACTAGAGCAAACAGAGCAAGCAGACCTGTTGAACATCACCAAGCAAGTTTATGACCTTGTAGGGAACTGAAGATCTCTCTTGCCATAGGCTAGAAAGCAGCCATTCATCCATTCTTCCTGTAATCTCTGCGACTTTCATTTGCAAAATACACCAAGACAAAACAGGCCATATAAAAATTATAGAATTTTCCTTGAGAACCGAGAAGGATGTAGGTCAGTCTCCTCACAGATAGTGCTATACCAAAGAGCCAGATTTCATCTGGGGTTCTGAAGGTATCCTCTGCAATCAATATCTAGCTATTATTTCTTTTTCAGAATGGAAGACATCTTATTGTGAGTAAACTGCTTTCCAGAAGTATTTCAAAACTAGAATTGTAAACATGCTTTTGTAGTGCTTCAGTTTTTGCTTGTTTTGTTTGCCCTCTTGAAAAGTCCTTGAAGGTCTGACTTCCCCATCACAGCAGTCACAGTTCCCTGAGTTTATATGAGGTCAAATCAGCTGTATCATCCTTTCAAGGCCCTTCCACCGGCCTGAGACTGCTGGAGTGGAAGACACTGAACACATACTTGATGTGAACCCCAGTGGTCATGTTAGTCTATGAAATGCAGGACCCTGTGATAGGCCAAAAAAGAGGACAAGAACATGATTTTTAATCCTGTTACTCTCTAACACTACAATATTGCTTTATTGGAACTGTATATTCCAAAGTCAAATACATTGCACTCTTAACTCTGCTAAAAGCCAGACTGGGACACTTTTATAAGTGATACACTTTTATAAGTGTGCTTACAGTTTAATTTAGACCATTGAAGGCCAAACCCATCATTGCTAATGGACAGTAAAATTAAAATCACTTTATAGATATGTACTGCCTATAGAAAACAATGACTTCAAACTAAATTTATTGTACATCTTTTTAGTACAATGATAAAAATAAATACCACATGATAAGAACAGGCAAAATGGAAATTTTCACAATGAGCACACAGAGTTGGCAATATTAGAAACATCATAGTTAATTTTGCCCTGGGAGATCCAGGACACATCTTGGGACTTTATCAAAGTTTTATAAAAATCTTTTAAATACAGCTTTTCCTGGATTTTACCGAACTCTGGAGGATCAGTAGTTCATAACTGATGTAGAACAGCTAACATGTCAACCATATGAATAGCCTGACACCACACTAAATTTCACCTATCTAGCATTGTAGGCATCAAGGGGAAAAAAAAAAAAAAAAAAAAAAGAAGCAAATTTATCCAAAAAGAAAAACATTTCTACTACCATGGACTATATTGAAGGGGAAAACAGCAGGTGGATGTGTGTTGAGACCCAGAGAGTCTTTTGTTGCAGAGTGAAAAGTTGGCGTAGCCTTCTAGACCGTAGTTCTATCATACACTGAACAGCCTGACCCTCAAATCCATGGGAACTCTGTGCAATGTAGGCATGTAGTTTATCCATCTATAAGCTGTAATAAGTCAGTACAGGATTGTTCCCTACAGTATATTCTCAAGTGCTTTACCCAGTCTACTATTAAATTATTCAAGTGATGGGCTTCCAATACTTCCTCAGGGAGATTACTACAGACTAATAGACCTCACAGGAAGTTTATCTGATGTAAAGTCTGCATTTTTCTTAGCTCATTTTCATTCTGTTATTCCTAGTTATGATTCCTTGGACCTCTCTAAACAAATCCTATGCCTCCTAGGTGTTCACACAATTCAAACACTTGTAGACAGTTATTGCATTCTTTAGTAGCCATTGTCTGGCCAGTGGTACACACTCTGTTAATTTTTACTCTTTCTTCATAATTCATCTTTCCCATCTCTTCCTCAGTGTATTTTTCTGTTAAGTCCCTTGACATGATAATTAGTTGTAAATTGGTGGGTTATCAGCAATCTTGAAATCACATTCTTAAATATGCAAAATATATGGACTAAGGACTAACATAAAAAACTTGGTCAACGTGTCTTCTCATACTCATTTTATCACCCAATACCAAGGATATTTTGAAAAATTGATGTTCTTAGTGAAAACAAACCAATGTTTGAAAACTAAAGTCCCAACTGGGAGTACATGATCTAATGAGTCTCTCTTAACATCAATCTTTTGTCTTTAATTTTCTGAGATGGACCATATTGAGAAGCATGTCCACAAGTTATTTAGGCATGACCTGCCACTAGATTTCAGTTGTTCATGCTGCGTGGGAGCATAAAATGTGACTAGAAGGCACCTGAAATGTTGCTGAAGGTTATTCTCTGAGGCAGGTCCTTCTACTTGACTGGCTTACGTATTCCAGCCTCGGGTGCTACTGAATTCCAGCAATTCCTTCCCACTTTTTAAGAGCTTTGTGAGATGAAAATTCAAACAAAAATTTAGATTTATCATGACCAGTGCAAACCAACAAAAATCTTACAGCTCTGTCTACAGACTTCACAGGTGTACTGTAATTAATAGGAATATTTGGGAACAATTACATGTGATTTTCATTTTCTTTCAGTGTAAGCTTTTATAAGCTTCTCGATTAACAACTCCCCAATAGCACCTTCCAGATTAGTAACTGAGTTGAACATAAGAGGGAGAAATTTATCATTTATTTAAATCATTCAGAAGATATTTTTTTTATTAGCAAGCAATATAGAATTTTTAACAAAATACTGCAATGGGTTTTCACCTGTCTTTTTAGAGTTTTCAATCTTTTTACCAAAATTTAGTTTATACTATTTAGTTATATGCCTTAGTAATATATTGTCAGCACAATAAAGAAGGCACTGAAAACAAAGCATGCGGATAGTTAGAATCAACTTAGTTTTCTGTATTTATATTTTGGATGTAAATTTTAATGAAAAACATATTCACAGTGACAATGGAGGACATTCAAACCACTCAGTTTTAGACCTTCAGATCAGACATTTAAGTTAGTATAAGTGTGCAGGTTGCCTGCATAGTTATTGGAGACCTTCAGTTATCTAAGACCTCAGTCATTCTTTGATAGTATGTGTTGATATGCAATAAAGAAAACTTAGGTACTTTTGCTAAATCATTTACAAATAACTGTAATAAATCTATGCTTCACATCTTGGATTATTTTATTAGTCTAGAACCAGTGTACATGGACTCTACGTGGTAAAACCTGAAGTCAGTTTGAATCTAAGTGTGCATTTAATCACCTAATTCCTAAGGCCAGGGGAATTCAGAAACCAAGAAGGTTTAGGACTGTATGACCTTTGTTGGGCCACTCCTGAAGTACACCCTAACTTTTCAACACTTACTGGGTCAAGATCTATGGCAGTGCGTGCTACTTTTTTGATCTACTTCCTGCACTCCTTTAAAGGTAATGAGAGTAGAAAAGGTTGTGGGGCAGACTTAAGTGCTGAATCACAGAGAAAGAGGAAAGAGACAAGAAACATCAGATGCCTGTCTCTACAGTGGCAGTACTTTTTGGTAGAAGCATTTGCTGCTATCCATTATTTTAAACTTTTCTCTTTCTTCCTTGAAGCATTCACTTCTCTTTCTTCAAGGAAGTCCACACTCTGTAATTATAGGAATGTGTAAGCTAAAGTTGGTGGTTTGTTTTTTTTTTTCCTGACAAATATGCTGGCCACGCTACTAACTGCATACAGCCAAAATTAAAACACCAACTGACACTTAAATGTGCACAAGAAATAGTTGGTTTGTGTCTAACTCCAATAAAAAATATTATTTATGCTGTACTTTGGAAATTATGTGGCAGCAGCATCATAAACAGCTGTATGCCCCATCTTACTAAAGCTCATCATTTAGCATGTTTTACTTCCTTTTTATTGTTTTTCCAACTTTTTTTCCTTACTCAGGGATGATTGAAAGAGGGGAAAAATGCCAAGTTGATGCAGCTTGTTAGGAAACTTCAACAGTTTGCATTCCCTCCAATTAACTGAAAGGAGTAGAAGCACCACACACTGCTTTGTGCACCCACATCCTTCTGTGAGCACCTGCTAGCTGATGGGAGCTTTTCCCACTCAGGTTTGTCAAGGAGAAAGCTAGCAATGTTAAAAGGTTCTCTGGGAACTACAGTCTTGTTTTACTTTTGTTATTTTTGTCACAACAGATGAAAATAAAGTAGCTGTTCTTAAGTAGTTGTTCTTAAATGCTTCCGTAAAAGACCAAAGTGCCAAAAACTTTCCAGTAGTTTATGGGGCAGTTTTTCATGGAGTTATTTCTAACTCACAAAAGTATCAGTGTTTTATATGATTGAAATACAGGGCATGTATGTCCCCTCACATACATAACTTTTAAATAATATCTGTATTAATGTTCCTCTAACTCTCTCTCTCTCTCTCTCTCTCTTTCTTTCTTTCTTCTGTAGCTCTTTGATAAATTGTGCTGGCATATGAGGCACATGGGACTACTGTATGTAGTATCAAAAACTCAGCATATGGCAATAACTAGTGGTACCTAAAGACATTACTCATTCAGGTGCTGATGACCATGTGTCACTCTACTTGCCTTAGCCGTGCTTTGGAAGTCATATAACCTTGTTATAATAAGTTCTTTGGAGAGGCAAGTTATACTGATTTAGCCAGAAGACCACAGTTGAAGGTCTTCTTGACTCGCAGCTCAGAGCATGGACAAAGGTTCTTGCACTTACCTGCACCATACCCTAAATGACCCAATTTGTTCCTATATGTATGATGAAGGTTGACTTCTGACGAGTTTTGTAGTAAATAGCAGCAAAATATATAACTCTCTCTGCTCTTACCTACTAGAGCACTAATATTTTCTCCCATCAGGATGATTTGTTTGAAAATTTTAACTCAAAGCCTGTACTAATTTAAAAAAAAAAAAAAAACAGAATTGAAAGGAGAACAGATTAAGGCATTTGTGAATACCTACTCAGCCCTCCTGTACTTTGGAGTACAGATTGTTCTCAAGGAATAATAATAATAAAAAAAAATATCTCCCAACCAATATAACTTATATATTTGACTCTGTTTTTTTTTTTTTAAAAAAACCTTCCTGAACAGAAACCAATGAATAAAAATTGCCGAGCAGAAAGCCCTGTGATAGCCAGAATTCTGCCTGTCTAGGTTACAGATTTGAAGTAGAAGGTGGATGTAGCTAATCTAGAATGGAGGTAGCTGTAGAAGATATGGAGAAGGCAAATCAACAAGAGGAAAGACCTGAGAGCTAAAAACACCAAAGGTCTTGAGAAAGTGTTGTGAGTGAGAATTTGAACTACACCTTTTGTTTTTCTTGTTATATAAATTGACTGTATGAGATGAAGCAGTTTTGCACTAGGAATTGGTTAATACTATGAGAATGTATAAACAGCTATGGGAGCTGTTCATTCATGGCTAGCCACTGTCACATTAGGATGCATTATCTCCATTAGGACAGTGTGGCATTCTCCCCCTTGCAAGTCAACATTGTTAGCTGATGGACAATGGACAGCTGTTCCCAACATCTGTAACTATACAGCAGCTAGGGTGTTAAAAGGAGCTGAGGAAGAGCTCCACTGGCCTATTAGCTAACACAATTCTTGTGGTGTCCATGTAAAGTTGAAGCAGGCCCTTCATCATCACCCTAACCTTGATTTCTATTATATGAAGAGAATAGGCCATGCTAGAGGGTAATTTAGTGCACTTAAGGTCTGGACTAACTTCTAGAAGTGCCTGCCTCTGTCTGTTGTCCACAGACAGACCATAAGACAACACTCTCCTGACTTAGTTGCCTTGGGTATGTACCTGAAGTACATAGGATGAATCCAGCCCATGTACTGTCTACAATCAAGTCCAAGACTGCAGCAACACGAAGTTTTTAAAATGCAATGAGGTATGGGACTGCAGATGAATGTTGAAGTGGGGATGTGATTTAATGGTACTGTTCTTGTCTGTTCATTTAGGTGGAATTTTTCTGCCAGACATTCACCTAAGTTCATCTGGAATGATGCTTTAATGCTGTGAATGCTTTCACATACACCAATAAATGAAACATCCTCATTAGCCACCAGTTCTGTAGATTCTCACACTCTCATTAATTAGCAAAGAGGTCAGTTTGATGGATGAGAAGGAGAAATCCTATTAGGTCTCACCACCCACCATCGGAAAAAATGAGAACTGAAGATTCAAAGGTACATCTTTAGTTTAATTGCATTTCACATTTAAATAACATAAAACTGTTGATTAGCAACAGATCCTCTTAAATCACTTGACTCATAATTTTGTGTGCTACAACCCCATTCTTGCACAGATAAAGCCACTTTAGACATGAATAAAGATTTATAGACCAGGCCAAAAGAGCATAAAGAAGGAGAAAGCTCATGAACCCTCTCCCAGACAGAATCTGAACTCTTCAGGTGCACATCATAGGCCATACACATCTGATATTCTCATTTCTATTTGTTTGCAGAATAACAGTACTCAGTAGCACCAAACAGTGACATTGTCCAAGGACAGGGGAAGAGTCAGTCAAGGAGTCAGGATCTAATTTGTGGAACAATGCAAGTAGTTGGAGAGCAAAGAGAGGGAAGGTGAGGGTCATAGGGCCAGAAGCATTAAGTTACAGACTAGCAATATGTATAGATCCGATTTCAAAGTGACCTTGTACTTAAGCATATATTTGCTTTGGTCATGATTAATCATAAACATCAAGCCTGTCATGAAGGATTTGAATGATTTTGCAACAGCATCTGTGGATTAGTCCAGAAAAGACAATCATCGTTTCATTATTGTAGCTGTATTACAAATAAAAGGGGTGGGTGGGTGAGTGTGGAAATAATAAATTAAAGAGTATGATCAAAACCCAGTCCTTAGGTATGATCCTAGGAGTTTACATACCCATCAGCATGCCAGAAAAAACTTCTTGTGCCACACCTGAGGCAGGTGTATGTTAACAGTCCCAGTCATGCACTTGCATATGCTACGATGCCAGCTTTTATGTCCCATCTCTTATAAATAACACGCAAACTCAGTAAAAAGTGCAATTCTGCTTTACTAGAAACAGAGTTGACAAAGTTCTGTCCGGACTGTCACCTATGCCCCTCCACGGTACCATGTTCTGAATAAGACATGCACACCTTACAGAAATAGATCTATTTCCACACCATTAATAAAAGCTATAAATCCCATATGCCCATTTCTGTTATGACAACAGACAAGTTATGAGCCCCAATTCAAAATAGTATGTGGATCAATAATGCTGTTAATATCTTCAGTATCAAAGAATTAAAATAATGAAAGTATTCTAAGTAGCATTGCACAAACCATTCTGTTATCTGTGACACTTGCTCTAACACCACCACTTCAGGCACTTTAATTTTCTGAATTGTGACAAAAATCAAATGTCCAAATAGCACTGGTATATGATAAATTTATGGCCTATTCCCCCATGGCAACTGAGATATTACACTTATTACACTTAATGTTAATAAATCCTATTGTGATTTTGCAGAATGACAGGATGGTTGATGTTGGCAGGGACCTCTGCAGATCATCTAGTCCAACCCCCACCACATTCAAAGAAGGGTCAGCTAAAGCAGGTTGTCCAGGACTGTGTCTAATAAGTTTTTGAACACCTCCAAAGATGGAGACTATACAACCTCTCTGGCTGACATGTGCCAGTGCTTGAGCACTGTCACAGTACAAAAAGTGTTTTCTTGTGTTCAGAAGGAATTTCATGTGTTTTGATTTATGCTCATTGCCTCTTATCCTGTCACTGTGTACCACTGAGAAAAGGCTGGCTCTGTCTTTCTCATGCCCTCCCATCAGGTATTTATACACATGGATAAGATCCCCCTGAGCCTTCTCATCTCCACGCTGCTCAGTCCCAGCTATCTCAGCCTCTCCTGATATGGCAGATGCTCCAGTCCCTTAATCACCTCAGTAGCCCTTCCATAAACTCTCCACAGTATGTCCTTATCTCTCTTGTACTGGGGAGCCCAAAATTGGACGCATCGCCCTGGATGTGTCTCACCAGGGCTGAGTAGAGGGGAAGACTCACCACCCTTGGTCTGCTGGCAACACTTCTGCTAATGCAGCTGTTGGCCTTCTGGCTGTTGGCCGCCTTTGCTACAAGGGCACACTGTTGGCTGATGGTCAACTTGTTGTCCACCAGGACCGCCAGGCCCTTTTCTGCAAAGGTGCTCTCCAGTCTGGGGGCCCACAGCACATATTGGTGCATGGAGTTTTTCCTCTGCATATGCAGGACTTTCCACTTCCTTTTGTTGAACTCCATAAGGTTCCCATTTGCCCATTTCTCCAGCCTGTGAAGGTCCCTCTGAACCATACTGTCTATCAACCACTCCTCCCAGCTTTGTGCCCTCTGCAAACTTGCTGGAAGTGTACTTGGTCCCATCATCCAGGTCATTAACGAAGATGTTAAACAGTATCAGAATCACTGTTGACCCCTGGGACACAATGCTGGTTACTGGCCTCCAGCTGGACTTCATGCCGGTGATCTTTGAACCAGGCAGTTCAGCCAGTTTTCAGTCCACATCCCTGGCCACCCCACTGTCCAGAACTGTCTATAATTTTAATAGGTTATGCTAATATTAATATGCATTATAACTTGCTCTAATTTATTAGTGCTAAACAACAAAACCATTTGCCTGATGGCAACCATATAGAGTCTGCTCTGACAAAGCATAGCTTCCCAGATGTCAAAGGTCCAGAGTAAGACCAGGGAATGAAAGATATTACTAACTGGCTATGGCTTCCACCTACCTGAGCTCATGTTGTCACCCACAGACCTCACAACACATAATTCTGGCTCAATTACAATCAAGGAGCCAAAATCAAAGGGTGCACTGTAGAAAGAAATCTAACGGCAAGAAAGATCATAGAATCATAGAATGCTTTGGGATGGAAGGGACCTTTAAAGGTCATCCTGTCTAACCCCTCTGCAATTGGCAGGGACATCTTCAACTTGATGAGGTTGCTCAGAGCCCCATCTAGCCTGTCCTTGAATGTTTCCAAGGATGGGGCATCTACCACCTCTCTGGGCAACCCATTCCAGTGTTTCACCACCCTCATCGTGAAAAATTTTTTCCTTATATCTAGTCTAAATCTACCCTCTTTTAGTTTAAAACCATTACCCCTTGTGCTGTCACAGCAGGTCTTGCTAAAAAGACTATACCCATCTTTCTTGTAGGCCCCCTTTAAGTATTGAAAGGCTGCAATAAGGTCTCCGTGCAGCCTTCTCTTCTCCAGGCTGAACAACCCCAGCTCTTTCAGCCTTTCCTCATAGCAGAGGTGTTCCATCCCTCTGATCATTTTTGTGACCCTCCTCTGGACCCACTCCAACAGATTCATGTCCTTCCTGTGCTGAGGACCCCAGAGCTGGACGCAGTACTCCAGGTGGGGTCTCACGAGAGTGGAGTAGAGGGGCAGAATCACCTCCCTCGACCTGCTGGCCACACTTCCTTTGATGTAGCCCAGGATACGGTTGGCTTTCTGGGCTGTGAGAGCACATTGCCAGCTCACATCCAGCTTTTCACCTATCAGTACCCCCAAGTCCTTCTCGGCAGGGCTGCTCTCAATCCCTTCATCTCCCAGCCTGTACTGATACTGAGGAATGCCCCGACCCAGGTGCAGGACCCTGCACTTGGTCTTGTTGAACCTCATGAGGTTCACAAGGGCCCACTTCTCAAGCTTGTCCAGGTCCCTCTGGATGGCATCCCATCCCTCAGGTGTGTCAACTGCACTGCTCAGCTTGGTGTCATCTGCAGACTTGCTGAGGGTGCATCCCATGGTTAGAAAGGGGACTGTTGTGCTGAGATGGGACAGTAACCATATTGCTAAACCAGCACAAATACATTTACCATTACTTGTAGCAAGGCAATCTCTGACTTAGCATTGTAGTAGACAAAGTTGGCCAGCAATTTACTGAGCAATAAATTCAACAGGATTAGGAGTGATATGCTCTAAATCTAGACATTTGAGATTTCCAAGTCTGAACAGATCACCTAACACTCCCTGTAAGTATACGGAGAGGAATAGATAGTATCTGGGGTTAATTCACCTCAACTTAAAATAGATGTTTAAGATAGATGGGGTGAATCAATTTCTGCATATGTCTTTTTCTCTCACTGATTATAAAAAGATTTTAGGATGACTAGGTCAGGCTTAGATGCCCAACTCTTAAATTCCTAAAGGTAGAAATAATGGAGTCCACATTCTGGATATGCTATGAATGAGCAGGAATGAACAGACTTGGAAGTAGCGCGCCTGTACAAATCCACAGAGAAGGAAGGGTTAAAGGGAATGAATGGGTTATTTATGGAGCTGAGTGATCAGGAGTGTGATGATGGAGTTGAGAGTGACAGAAGAAAAAGAGGAGGGGTGAAAGCAGTGACAGGGCAGGACAGTAGATCACACGTGGCCATGTAAAGCTTAAATTGGCAGCAATCTAACAAGGAAATGTCAGAACTTCACGTCACCTTGCTAAACTGAGCAGAGGGAGGCAAACCCAGAGTAAGGAGTTAGGTCAAGATCTAGGAGTCAGAGTCATTAAGCATGTGAGTGGGTAAAACCACTTTAAAAGGTACGTATAAAATGTGATAATGAAATATGCATTAACTTAATCAGGATCATCAGAGACAAATCATTCCCGTTTCATGTATTTAACTGATCCATGTGAATAAAAAATGATTGAAAAGAAAAATTAAAAAGGTAGACTAAGGGCAGCAAAAACATATTCATGTTCTAGATAGGTTTCAAATTACCCAGTCAGCCTTTGATGATGGTGTTTAAGAAACCTAAAAATGTAACAGTATGGAGGTTACAATGGGTAACGCAAAGGTAAGAAGTATTTGTCCCTGGCAAAAATGCCCCAAATGCGTTTAGCAGTGAAGAGACTTTCCAGGAATTAATATTTAGAAGTGAAAAGGTGAATCTATTATTCATGTTTCCTGTGATTTGTAAGAGATTTTGTTTATTCTGCTAGACTAAGACCAACATAGGCAGCATTCATTCCTCCCTCCACTCCCTTTATCAGCACCCCTGTGATGTTGATATTCATGTCTTGTGGATAGTGCGTTCTTTGTGAATTTGCTCAAACTTCCTTTCTCCTAAGGATTATGCCTATCCATGAAGGAATGTTCAACTCTGAAGGGTCCCAGCCTTGCTGCTCCTGGATTTTTGACTGGTTTCTGTGTTATTTTAGTCTGCCTTTGGGTCTTAATTTTTCCCTCTCCGTTTCTCTTCCACCCCAAACAAAAAATGTGTTGGCTTGACATTAAGCTTATTCTGGGGACATTATCCTAGAGTCTTGAAAAGATTCTTGTTTTAGGGTGACATTTTATGTTTTTACCAGTTCTTTGGATTGGGATTAAGAAGAGCTGCTCTATCTGTGGGACCACTACTTTAAGGAGGGCAAGAGAATCAAACATAAGGAAGCTATGTGTAAACTGCTTTGCATGAATGTGAAAAAAGGCCAGAGGGGAAAGAGTACTGATATATTTTGCATCATATTATACATTTAAAAGCTCATCACTATAAGCATTTATCAATATAAACAACAGGATTGTCTAAAAAGACTACTCATGTTTAAGGCAGCACAGTATTTATCACTGTGTTAATCAAGACATATTTATTAAATCCTGTATTCTATATCCAACAATAGCCAATACTGTAGACTCCAGAGGAAATGACCAGTGCACTCATTCATGCCATACTGCACTTCAAGCAGAGGTTTATGTTGTGGTTTTTGAATGTAATTTTATTATAACTGAAAATTTAAAGCATTGCATGCATATCCTACTTATTTGCTGAATTCACTACAAACTGTTTATTATTCTTTGAGGTTTTTTTTCATCATGGGAAGGAAGATGCCCCGAAGGGTTGAAGAGAATGAGTATACATATGTAGAACCTAGAAACATTCGATCTCATTAAGCAATGAAAATTGTCAGTGTAGTGCGGGAATGAAAGAATATGACATTGCTAGTCTTATTTACACAGATGATTAGAAAGAGATAAAGTAGCTGACCCAGACAGCTAATAAATACAGCATTAAAAACACAGCATTTGCTGCCTTATTTTTTCTGACCTATTTTTCTTTCCCGTAATTGTCTTACAGTTATACCCTGAGTTCACATATTGGTTGCATCCATTATTCTGGCTTCAGTATCTCCTAGTTATTTGTTAAATTTAGTAAGAATTTGTTTGATTAGGTTTGATTTAGTTCCTCTTGGAAGCCCTGAAGGACTGAGAAAGATAAGAAAATCCTAGAAGTAGGACCTACACATGTTCTCTACCTCATTAAGGAATGAAAAGTGCTGGGTTAAGGGAAGAAAGGAGAAGAAGGGTTATTTCTATTTACACTGATCTTTCAAAAGCCAGGGCATGATTTTCTATGTTGTTAAATTGGTTTCATTCTGGTTTAACTCTTTAAATGTAACTAAACTCAACAAACTTGGGAGTTCATACAAACCGGGAGAACTGGATACTTCTCAGTATATGAGGTTTATACCCTTAATGAAATTTAAAATAATGACTGTACAAGATCTCCTCACTTTTTTCTATAATTCTATTTTTCACATTAATTGGTGATGTGAGTGAGTGCCTCACTAATGTGCATTTCAGATCTGGATCTTCAAAATATTAAGATCTGGCCTTAAAAAAGACTATACCTTAATTTAAGGAACAAAGAGATGATTTTGACTGTTAACAAAAAAGGTAGTGTTTGGCCTTCTCTCCACTTCCTGTAGTTAGCCATGCTTCTTGCAAGCAGTAAAGCAGAAAGAAATTAATCCAAAACATTAAGCCTTTATTTTTTGCTACCATTTTCAGACTGGAATGTCTGATTTGTTAGATTTTCTATGCACTGTATGTGCGAAGTTGACCACTTCCACATTGTGTGTGCCACCCCTTCCAAAACTGGTAAAATCTCCTTCTGCCAGCTTATTTGTGTTTCTGTTGCATTTTTTAAAAGGAGCTTTAATTATATTTACAAGTCTAGTATTTACCCTTGAGAAAGACAAATTAAGATGCATTGTTTTCACCATTACAATTATTTCCTTCTTTTTTATTTTTCTACTTTCCCATACCCACATGATTAGCTAGATAAACACATTGAGACATACAGCATGGACGTATTCCCTTTAAGACTTTTTCCTCTTTAGAGTACAACTATTTTCTCTTCCCTGGGGATTTAAAATAAAATTCCTGTAATACATTCACTTTGAAATGTTCATAAGTCACATAGATACATATTCAGATGTAAGATTGGTTTCCAGTAGGCCTCTACCTCACTAAACATGGGCGAGGACCTTCCTCAAGCAAGGACTGTCAAAACTGCAACTCCACTATGCTGAAGATCATAGGGACTTTTCCTTCCATGCACAGGGGCAGAGGTACAGAAAACCATGCTTCATCTTCTGAACAGCTGCTGCACTTCTATGGAAACAGAAGGGCCAGAGATAGCACTTTTTAAAATTTATTTTTATTTCTGATGAAAACTAAGGTTCTCATGTAACCTCTTGATAAAAGCAGCTTTACCTATTGGGAAAGTAATCATCACTTGTTGTGAAAGTAGATATAAAAACCCAAAAGCTGGTAATGCTGGGTTTTGTATTCTACTTCGTCCTTCCCCAATGTGGGACTTACTGGTTATAAGGTTATCAGCTTATGAATGCATGACAGTCTTGTTTTATTCAGTAATACACTGAAGGCTTACAGAAGCATAAAATGAAATTTTCTTTAAAGGAAACCCAGCCCCTGGAGCCATGTCTAAATATCACAACCAAATGATGAGGATTTTCGCAGAGGACTGGGGGAAAATCACCACTTAATGCCACCACTTCAGACATTGGTCAGAGGAGATTGTTGTGGATTAGTGGTTAGGTTGCTTAAAGAATCACAATCAAAGATATTTGCAAATAGTGATTTTAATACAAATCCATAAAAGTGTGATTTAACAAAGTTTGATGGCAAGGTTCACTCTATTACTTATTAAATGAATGGAATATATATATAAAGAGAAAGAAAGAGGAAATTGAGTTAGAAGAAAATACAAGGAGGGAAAGGGGGCCCTCCCATTGAGTCACGAGGTTCAGAATGGACCCCCTTGCTTTCTAAACTCCTTCTCAGAGAGAAGCCTAGGTGTGGCTGGATCCAATCCTAGTCTCAGAAGTGGTCAATGGTTTATGTCTAAGGATTATATATGTCTAGTAGCAGTTTAAGGTTTGTTCACAGTTAAGAGACAATCACAAGAATTTAGCAATAACTAATCATTTGTTAATTTAGCATCTACAAGGTGATTAAATAGGGTTTACTACAATATTTGTACCGATACACACACACACACACAATAGGTCTAGTAATTTGTCACAACTTTATTGAAATGTTCAAAATATGCATATATAAAGGTACTAGTAAAAATTCCCCTTGAGTTCAGTGAAATACTCACATCAAATAGTTAACTCAATGGGCGAAGGCTGAGTCTCAAGGAGTGAAAGGCACTGGAGATCAGCCCAGGTCCTGTTGTCAGGCCTCTGTATGCAAACTCAGAAATTCACAGCTCTGAGAGGCGTCCCACTCAGAGGGTGATGCTGGCGCAGCCCGCTGCGGTCCAGTAGAGCTCAAAGGGTCTCACTTGGCACGGCTGTTATAGGGTCATGAGATGATTGACTTTAGGCATCAGCAAATTTCCATCCTATTGTCACAATCCAGGTTGGTGATTACTAAAGTTCTCAAAAATTCCAGTGACACTGGTACAGATCCTCATGAGTTACAACCCAGATAAGAAGGCTGTTGGGGGCGGCTGATTATTCCTGGTACAGACGTAAAATATGTTCCAAGGTTGTCAGGGGGCGATTGGCTCCCTGGTACAGACAGTGCTATTCCCACCTTAGCCATATAAAAGTTTCTGATACGGTCAAGGGACGCTTAACCACCAAACTCATTACACAAAGGCCAAGTTTTGACAGGAGTTACTGAGATTGTAAAACAGTTCAGGAAGCGGGGGCGGGGTGGATGCACCACCACAGAGATCAAACTGAGAAAGGTGTTAAGGCAAGTGTCTAATCAAATGAAGAGTCTAATTGTGGTCAATGGAATAATTCGTGAACTTAAAATTAGACACCTGTCTCAGTGTACAGTCAAAAAGATGACAGGACCTCATCCTTTAGGAATGGCAAAGAGAGTAGTTTCCACAATTTCAAAGTACTCCCTACTGAGGTGTTGGAAAAGCCATAAAGCCTCATCAGAGCCAGTGTTTTGAATCCTGGCCCTGACTCCTTTCCCACAGATGCCACACATCTCAGACCCTCCAAGCCACCTTGATGATCATCTGAACTGTGAGCCCACAGAGAGCTGGGATCAGCACAGAGCAGCTGCCCAGCAGCCAGGTGTTCCTCATAGCCTAGTGGCCAGGTGCAGGATTTGTCCTTTAGTTGCAGAATGACACCTGTCCAGATGACGTTGTTTTCTGCTAAAACATTGAGATATGCTAACTTGTACCTTTTACAGTTACTGCAAGGCAGCATGTTTGTTAAGAACAAACAAAAGATAAATAGGGTCACGCTATTAAAAACTAACCATGTGTCCGTGCTGTATGATTATTACAATGCTTGAGATCTAATTTAATGAAGGTTATCTGTGCTTGACTAAGAAAGGAGATTATTAAATTGGTTCTGTTTCGAAAAATACACTGCCTTGTTTATTTTTTGATTTGTGTCTATAGGAATTTGCATTCCATTGTCATTACTACTGTCTGACATGTACCATAATATGATCCTATCCCTTTAGCTTTGTTCCATTTCCTTTCATACTATCTCTTAATTACCCCTTTTGTACCTCTAGTCTGTGGTCTCTGAGCCTCTAATACATGGATGTACCAATTCCACCACCCCCAAGGCTTGTCAGGTTAAAGATTAATGAGTAGACTTTACCCAGAGGCTTTACAAAGGTTAAACATAATTACAAATGGGTATTTTATGCCATGTTGAATATGTGAAAGCTGCTCAAAAAAAAAAGAAAAAAGTAAGGGGAAAAAAGTAATGAAACTTATGGGATTTAAGTCAACCATTTAGATCCTCTGGAAAAAAAAAAGCAAAATTAGCATGAAAACAAACAAGTTAGGAAGTTCTACCCTTTGTTCTAAAGACAGTGATAAAAACAAAAACACCATATGGTGGAAATTAGACTGCATCTCAAGCTTGCAACATCACTGCCTCCTAATTCTCCTTTTAACTAAAATGTGTTGCACTAAGAAGATGGAGAGACAAAAATGACTAAAATTGTTGGTAAATCTTCAGTTTGATAAATTCTCATTAATCAAATAACATTTTTCCTGTAGGCAAAACATCGCCTCTGAGGGCATCGTTACCTTAAAAGATTGCTTAACCTGGCTGCCTGATGAGAGAACTATGTTGGCTAATTTTCTTAATATTTTTTTTCTCAAATTACAGAAATACCTTAAAATGAAAATGTAATATCTCGGACAAGATTTCATACAATCATACAATCATTAAGGTTCGAAAAGACCCTTAAGATCATCGAGTCCAATCATTAACCTAACTGCCAGGTCCACCTATAAACCATGTCCCTAAACACCACATCTACGCATCTTTTAAATACCTCCAGGGATGGAGACTCAACCACTTCCCTGGGCAGTCTGTTCCAATGCCTAACCACTCTCACCATGAAGAATTTTTTCCTAATATCTAATCTAAATCTCCCCTGGTACTACTTGAGCCCATTTCTTCCTGTCCTGTTGCTTGCTAGCTGGGAGAAGAGATGAGCCTCCACCTCACTACAACCGCCTTTCAGGTGGTGGCAGAGAGCGATAAGGTCTCCCCTCAGCCTCCTTTTCTCCAGACTAAACAACCCCAGCTCCCTCACCTGCTCCTCACAAGACTTGTTCTCTAGACCCTTCACCAACTTCATTGCCCTTCTTTGGACACACTCCAGCACCTCAACATCTTTCTTGTAGTGAGGGGCCCAAAACTGAACACAGTACTCAAGGTGCAGCCTCACCAGTGCCAAGCACAGGTGCACTAGCACCTCCTTAGTCCTGCTGGCCACACTATTCCTTATACAAGCCAGGATGCCATTGGCCCTCTTGGCCACCTGAGCACACTGCTGGCTCATGTTCAGGCGGCTGTCAACCAACACCCCCAGGTCCTTTTCTACCAGGCAGCTCTCCAGCCACTTTTCCCCAAGCCTGTAGCGTTGCATGGGGTTGTTGTGACCCAAGTGCAGGACCCGGCACTTAGCCTTGTTAAACCTCATACAATTGGCCTCAGCCCATCGATCCAGCCTGTCCAGATCCCTCTGTAGAGCCTTTCTGCCTTCAGGCAGATCAACACTTCCGCTCAACTTGGTGTTGTCTGCAAACTTACTGAGGTTGCACTCAACCCCCTCATCCAGATCATCGATAAAGATATTGAACAGGACTGGCCCCAATAATGAGCCCTGGGGATCACCACTTGTGACCAGTTGCCAACTGGATTTGACTCCATTTACCACCACTCTCTGGGCTCGGCCATCCAGCCAGTTTTTTACCCAGTGAAAAGTGTACTTATCCAAGCCATGAGCAGTCAGTTTCTCCAGGAGAATGCTGTGGGAGACAGTGTCAAAAGCTTTACTAAAGTCCAAGTAGGCAACATCCACAGCCTTTCCCTCATCCACTAAGTGGGTCACCTTGTCATAGAAGGAGACCAGGTTAGTCAAGCAGGACCTGCTCTTCATGAATCCATGCTGGCTGGGCCTGATCCCCTGATTGTCCCACATGTGCCATGTGATGGCAATCAAGATGATCTACTCCATGACCTACCCTGGCACCGAGGTCAGTCTGACAGGCCTGTAGTTCCCCGGATCCTCCTTCTGACCGTTCTTCTAGATAGGTGTCACATTAGCTAACTTCCAGTCAGCTGGGACCTCCCCAGTTGAACAGGACTGCTGGTAAATTATGGAAAGTGGCTTGACGAGCTCCTCCATCAGCTCCCTCAGTATTCTCAGGTGGACCCCATCTGGCCCCATAGACTTGTGGGCATCTAGGTGGAGTAGCACGTCACTAAGTGTTGCCTCTTGGATTATTGGGGCTTTATTCTGCTTCCCATCTGTCTCCCAGCTCAGGGGTCCAAATACCCTGAGGATGACCAGTCTGACTATTAAAGACTGAGGCAAAGGCAGCATTAAGTACCTCAGCCGTCTCCTTATCTTCTGTGGCAATGTTTCCTTCTGCATCCAATTTTCCTAAGTACAAGCCTAAAGTTAGGCTTCATAAAACCATGGTACCATACTAAGGAAACAGTCTGACTTTCAGAAGTGCTAGACTCCACCAAATTCCACCAAAGTTAATGGAAAGTACTTTGGAGTCTATCTTGAGGCACTTTACTTGTTTGCTTCCTGGTTTCTAAATCTTTCAGTATAACTGATAAATGGAGATTAAAAAAACCCAACAAAACAAACCAACAACAAAATCCCTCTTCCTTTTATATTGTACTATCAGTGTTCAAATAACGGACTAACACTGTCAGAAATGTCCAAGAAATTTGGATACCTCATGATTTGCTTCCAACTTCACATTGTAAGGCCTCATTTTCAGAGGTGCTTTTTTCCTTTGTTTTTAGTGAAGCTCAGTGGTGAATGCAGCTCTATAGGAACACTGAAAATTTTAGTATTATTACTTTTCTAAAATCCTTACTGGGAAAAGGACAAATCCTGATTTCCCAAGAAGCTTTTTGTGTAAAAAGTGGTACCATTTACTAGTGATACCACTCTTCAAGAGTAAGAGAAAAACAAAGTGAACTCATGAAATTGTGGAAGTCCTAGAATTGTCTGTGAAAAGACCTAAGCCCAGATGTTTTTTGTGTTTATTTGGATTTCTCAGTTAAGCATTTGCAATATAGGTGCTCTAGTTTTCTTCTGCGATTTTCTTTCTTTGTCTGAAAACCTGAGAGCAATATTTATCTAGCCTTTATTCTCATCATATATTAGTTTAACTCTTTCAGCAAGAAGTATTTGAACTGACAAAATTTAAAATGTTGCATTTGACCATTAAGAAACTGGGGTTCTTATTCGAAACACAAGCTAGATTGGTGGATTTGATTGCAATCCTGGTTATTAAAAGTAAAACACACCTTAGCATTACATGGTCAGTGACAAGCCCCTAAATGAGTATTAGGCATTATAAAAACAGTAAAACAATCTTTGGATTAGTAAACAAAGAATTATAATTTATTAGAATTAACTTGTGTCTTTTATGTGGTTTTACAGCCGTTTCTGGCAAATATTTAGTTTATGAAATGGGAATGTCAGAATTTGGCATATAGCTCAGATGCAATTTTTTCCACAAGTGAATTACTGTAATTCAAAGCAAACATTACCACTTACAGTTTAAAATTCTCATTTCAGGAATTGTTCATTCTAGTCAGTAATAATATACTTTTATAGCTGATCACAAAACAAATGTAACATCATTATGTTTTTGAGAAAGAAGCAAACACTGATAACCAAAAGGAAAGTAAAACCACCCAGGCACCTCCACAGGAGAGCAGTGTTTTTCACTATGAAACTTCCTCTAAAAGTGAGACAGGTTTATTTAAGGTTTTGATCTGCAAGTGTCGAAGCCCTGCATGATGTGTATGTCCAAGGCTACAGGATATTTTGCAAAACTAACTAGTTTCTAGCTCTCTTGTAGACAAAGTTGAGCTACTATGAAAGCAAAGAAGCAATGGTCCAAAGGCAAAAAAAGAGAGATGTTAAGAAAGACTCTGAATCGAATCTTATAGCCAGCATGCTTAACTCTGAGGAGAATTATTTTTTAACTTTTTGATTTATCATAGTTTTTTGACCAAATTATTGCTTAGTGTAAAAGAAACCGTACTTTTGGGAGCAGCACACACCACCCTATCATAAGAGGGAGTCAAGTTCCCTTTTGCAGCATAACCAGAATCTCTTGATTTTATTATATTGAGCCAGGGGAAGTTTAGGTTGGACATTAGGAAAAACTTCTTCACTGAAAGGGTAGTCAGGCACTGTAACATGCTGCCCAGGGAAGTGGTTGAGTCTCCATCCCTGGAGGTATTTAAAAGAAGGGTAGACGTGGTGCTCGAGGACATGGTTTAGTGGTGGACTTGGCAGTGATAGGTTAACAGCTGGACTCGATGATCTTAAGGGTCTTTTCCAACCTTAATGATTCTATGATTCTATGATTCTATATTGGACTTAGAACTACCTTTTTTCAATAAAAATATTTCTTTCTTTTCATAACCATAAATAGGAACTCCTTACAGCATCTGTCTTGTCACTAGCAGGCAAGAACCTCTATGTCCAGGTTATAAACGTTCTTTCTTGTAGTACACCAAATTAAGATTACTCCTACTGCTTTGGAGATGAGGGAGAGATAGGAAGAGGGGAAAAAAAAAAAAAAAGAAAGTGAAAAAGAAGTCCGGTGTTGACTATTGATTCATCCTGCTTTTCTTCCAAAGGCTATTTTGAGATTACAAAGATGTCTCTTAGTTCCCATCAACAAAAGATACAGCATAATTCTTTCTCCCTGGACCTGCAGAGCAAAACCTTAGCCACACAAATAGATCCACATTGGCTTCAGTGAAGCATGTTTGATACACACACAGACAAATATTCATATACAATTACATAATTATTGATGTGCATAACAATTCACAGGACAGCTCATGTTTATGTCTGACCTGCTTTAATTTCATTAAGCAGTGCTAAAAATTCTTGTCGTCCTGCCAGGCTGCCACACTTTCAACTCTGTGTGAGGCTTCTAGGAAGGAAAATAAACCTATGAGCAATCTTTCACATTCATGGGCTTGTTCTATTGTTTAATTTGCATCCATCCAAGCTAGAAGTAGACTGGTAGATCAGTTAACAATGAGAAGAGACTTTTATACAGATTACAGTTTGCATGAGAGCAAAGCATGGCACAGCCTGGGCACTGGTGCAAGGACCAGAGCAGAGACATAAATCACATCCTTATATTGTAGAGAAATCACTGCTGCTGCCTTCAGTGTGCATGAGAGGCAGGTTTGAATGTCCAGCTGTGTTCTCCACTCTGGCTTTTGAATGCAAACTGTAGAAAATGGAAAATTTTTGACTCTTAAGCAGCATGCTGACAAATATTTTGAGAAAATGTGGAAAGAACAGGTATAACATATTCCTTACTCTAAGGGGAACAATCAAAATTACTGACAAAGCAATTTCAACTCATGACTCTGGCTTCTGTCGCTGTCTTCGGGCATCTCTTTGCATCACAGTCCACATCTGGGTAGCTACCGATCCATTGCAATGTTACGCTGTTACCTCAATAGGTCTGAGTACTAAAGGTATGACTGCAAGCTGATAGAATGGACTGCAAAGGACTCATGAGATAGTGGCTGTGCTACATTTCTTTTAAAGTGCGCTATCTTGAATTGGTGGTTTATACTGCTAAGTGTGTTTATATCTTGATGTCTTGGATATCTCCAATCAAGTGACATAGAAACCAGAAGATGGATTATTTATTTTATTCAATTATAAATCCATTTAACTTATACTAAATTTGCTGCAGTTTTCAGCTGGCTATAGCACAGGAACAGTGAAAGGGACCAGATGGGTCTACTACTACTGCAAAAAAAGAAAACTGAAGCTTTTCTTCATCTGAATCTTATCAAAGTCTGTCATTTGGTGACTTGAATTTCATGACAATTCTCTCAATAAGCAACATGTAGAAGTGGCCTCAAGCCTTGGATCTAGGGGTATCACTGCACTCATATATGCATCCATCAGCAAGTAATTTGGGCTGGAGAAAATAATAGACTTTGAAGGACAGTAAAAGCAATATAATAAGTACTACTCCTTTTTAACTCCATAGCATGTGTTTTATTCAGGTTGCACTCTAACAAGCGTGATGGTTAATGATACGCTCCATTAATATAAATTAATATCATCTACCACTTCCTTCTAGCTTTTATGTTGTTCTCTTTTCCCCAAAAAACTTTGTTGTTCACTGGAAATATACATATGGAACAAATGATGGTTATTCTCTGTGGCAGAAACATAAAGAGAATTTGAGTATATTTGAGGCTACACTGATCTCCCAAACATAAAATAAAAACAGAATATTCTTGTATTTAATGAACACTGCATTTGTAGTACCAGAAAAGGGGAAAATATGCATCTTGTGACCATTTACCATAGTGATATAGCTGCTGTGTTTAGCCTGAATGATCAGGGTTTGAAAACTTACCCAGCAAAGCTGAAGAAAACTAATATGCTGGTTCCCCTAAAGAATATATATGAATTCTTGGAGAAATGGAGACCACAAGAATGACAAACTGGGTTAAACCACATATCCAACAGTCCATCATCTCCAACAATAGCCAGCAACAGATGCCAACAGAAAGGAGTAAAATAGGTCAAGCATACAGTGACGCTTTCTCAGCCTCCAGCAATCTGTGGCTGTCAGAGTTCCTGAGCCAGAAATGTCATTTTGAGGGGGTATTTGGGGCCAGACTATTAAGAGTGTGGAGGAATATAAAAGCCTTTAAAATGGAATGTTTGTATTGAGTCCAATGTAAAGCATCTATACTAAATTCTAAGATACTACTGTAATTCAATTTTCTTGTAGATTGTTTACTCAAAGAAAGTTATTGGAGTCTCTAATATCCAGTGCTAACTGGGGGGGGAGGGATGAGGGTGGTAGTATTAAAGCAACGCAGAAGCATTGAATGTTTTTACTGAAGTCTACACAGTAGCTTTGAAACCTCTATGATATAGCTGACAATAGCTCAAGAAAAAGCAAGAAAAAGATAATCCTGTACAAGTTAGTTACTATTCACATGTACTGATGTATCTACCCTCATGGGCTATTAAGAATTAGAAAAAGCAATGAAAAAAATCGTGAAAAGTCATGGATGTCCCAGTTTTAGAACATTGAGAACCACAAAGCATTTAACAGGGAAAAAAAACCAAACCAAACCAACAACAAAAAAACCCTCAAAATTCACCAAGGAGTAAAATGAACATAAATTCACAAGACAGAGTGCTGGCTACACTGTCATGTAACCCTTTTCCCCAGTTCCTACTTTCCTTCACACTCTATTTCCCCCCTGAAGCTGTATTCCATGTTACAACTCGATCACTGCAAACTCATCCAAGGGGGGATGTGATCTCAACCTAGAATCAGCTTCTTGGAGCAGACATTATCCCCCGCCAAGGGGTACTTTGGAACTTTAATAGAGGGGTGGAGTTTCAGGTTGACTGTACGTGCAGGATGGAAAAAGAAATCACAATAACATTAACGCTAATCAGTAGAGCCTAATGGGAAACAGATCTCGTCAATAGGAACTACGCCTTGTTGAGATTACAAATATGGCTGACAAAGTTATTTGTGAGTACATACTTTGACCTAGTAGTTCAACACATTCTGATTAATAAATTGGCTCTATTTAAAAAAAAAAAAAAAAAATCAATATGGTATATATTCAATGGATTAAAACTGGCTGATAACAAAGCCAATTGTTAACTGGTAATCATCATATAATAGGAACGTTTTTAGTCAGATCCCACCATCATCTGTTCTTGGCTCCACACTAGTCAATAGTTACCAATGTGGAAGAAAATATCATTGCTGGTAAGGTCTATAGCTTACACAAAATCAGTGAAGTGGTAAATTAGGATAAGGAAGGTCAATTCTACAGAGTAATCAAGTTCTCTTAGCAAGATGAGACCATCTGAACATCATGCCTCTTAAAACAACCAAATTTAAGGCCAAGCATCTGTGAAAATGGAATTTAGGTCAGAGTTGCAGGAAGGGGAAATGGTATTTGAAAAAGTGTTGTTTCTGAAGTGATACATAGATGATGTTCCAAACATGGTATGATGTTTGGAATGATGGAATACATAAAAAGCCAAGCAATAGTCATATTCAGAAATAAAAAATAATACTGAGAGTAAGCACAAACTGTTTATCCCACTGTATATACCCATTAATAATGTTAATAAAATAGTAACAAAAGTCTGTGGTCTATAAAAGAGGATGTTTACAAATAGGAAATGTTCCATAAAGACCCAAAAGAGCTACCTGAGACCTGGGAAATCTAACTTTTTCTAGGACCCTAGTACTCAGCCCTGTTAATGTACATGGGAAAGGTTATGAGTTGGTTTGATCACTGTGCATGTCAGGGAAAGATTTCTGACTAGCAAACAATGACAAAACATCTTCCACTGGCTAGGAAAATGAAACTAGACAAATTTAGACTAGTAATAAGTCATTTTTAACAATGAAAACAATCAATGAGTAGAAGAATTTATTTTGTGACATGGTGGAGCCTCTGCTACTTGAAGGCCCTACATTTTGTAAAAGATATTCTTCAATTCACCAAAGCTTGTAGATAGATACAGGAATGAATACTTACATTCTTTGTTATATGTCATGAACGATGTCAGAATAGCTGCTCACAAAAATCTGTACATGAAGGATCTAAGATGTTGTTATAAAAGAAAAAGAGAGAGAAAAAGATGCATAAAATGAACAAGAAAGCAAGCAAGAAGGTAAAAAGGAAAGTACCTTTCCTGAAACAAGATAAAGATTGCCCTGTTAGCACTGATGAGGTACATTCAGGGCAACCATTTAAACATTTCTAAACTTTTTAAAGCTTAGTATTCATCTCTGCACTGCTAAGCAAAGCTAACAGCAGAGGGATTGTTTTTAAGTGCATCCTGGCCACAGAAGGAGAGAAGGGAACATATTTACTGGAAAATGAATTGCTGTAAAGCTTTGGAAAAGTTTTGCTGCTATGGAAGGCACAGAGAAAATGAATGTCCAACAATCACCAGTGGCTGATGACCCTGTGTAAGTGAAAAGCAACAGTGGCACAGATCAGAGCACAAGGGGAATGAGTCACGTGCAGGACCGATTCTGCACAACACGCTACGGTGGAGATGGATAAACATTTTGCACAGTAAGTACTGCATTTACTCTCTCACACACTTTATCCAAAACACGCTGACCTCAGCCAAGCAACACGACATGTGCATGGGTGCTGAGGTGGCCCCCACAAGAGGTGTAAAAATGCCCACCTGTAAAAGACCAGCTGCTTCTGATGATTGGGTCATCAAGAAAATGCGATACCATCACAGAGGCAAGTGAGAGGCTTGTGTATCTGATGCTTTTCTTAGCTTCTGTATTGTTGCTGTGTTTCTGATTCCAACTTGTGAAAACATGTAAATACTTTCATATGCCACAGGCAGATTAAATCATTATTTTGTTCTGGTAATGTTATTTTGTTTCCTTTTGTTTTTTAAATCAGAGTATCTTTCCCAGATACAGGCAATCTAATGAGCTCTAGTGTTCTGTTTTTCCATTATTACCTCCAAGTCAAGAAGACCATTTTCTGAAAGCTTACTGGTCTCAACTGAAAATGTGGAATTCCATATAACAGTCTACAAGATTATTCCAGAATGGATTATCTTTGATGATATTTACTTAATGTACCCAGTACAGGTCAAAAGCTCATAATGAGAAAGTGACCTGACTCCAAATCATATTCCGGGCAGCAGAACATTTCATACTTCAGGCTGCTTTGTCGGTTTGCATAAACTTTCCCTGAAAGCCATGTATTGACCAATCAATGTTTTCAGCAGCTGCTAATTAGCACTATTCCAGACTGGACTGCATTATTAGTTGGTACTGCAGCACAATTCAGTACAGCCTGTTTGTGCGAAATAAATGTGTTCTAAATAGAAGTGCAGATGCTGCCTGGTGAAAATTTTCAAAGTATTTGAACATCAGTGTACCCATGACAAATAAAGCCAGGTGAAGATCTGTCCTGTTTATAGCTGCAATATATAAAGGTCAAGGAGGACCATGAGTCTTAGAGAAACCAGTTTGCTCATAACTGGACAAATACTTCTCAAGGCAGGTGTTTTAGACAGACAATAAAACTCTCTGAGCATGACCCCATCTCTCAATGCAATAATAAGTTTGAGAATACTGCCCCAACTTCTGCCTCGGTGTATCCCGAGGTGACTGGTACATCCTACCTTGCTAGCATTATGTAAAGCTTTTTAAACCTGCTAATGACTATTATTGTCATAATCTGGAGGGCAAGAACTTTCTGCCAGACACTCAGATAAATCTGTCTTTATTTTCAGGACCGAGAAAAGTCTCTTTCATTAATAACATCCTCCTGGAGGTTTTCAGCCCAGTTGGAGTACATGCTCAGCACCGAGAAAAGGAGGGGCTGCTGTGACTGTGAGCCTGCAACTCAACTTGCAGGTCTCCCAGCAGAGCAATTGACAATACGTGGTTGTCCCTTGGTGCCTGAGTAAATGCACATTAACCCTTTTAAATGGTGAATTTACTCCATTTTCCTGTGTTCAACTTTTATTTTAGAGATACATAAAGGCCACCACTGTCAAGAGTCTTTATAGATGGAGGAAGAGAAAATATCTCTGTTCCATCACATAATTTCTATATGTCACTACTGAGGCTATGTGGTCTCTCTTTTTAGCAAAAACCTGTATTGAGTATCTCACTGGTATGTCTGGTAACACAATGTGAAAAACAGTGTCTGCCTCTATAACGCAATAAAATTGACCTATAGCCCAGTCTGTTTCTGCTAGCTGAAGGTTATTTTGCTTTGACATATCCTTGCAGTGTCCTCCTCTTTAATTAATAATGTGGCTGCCATGTATTATGAAAGTCACTCTTTTGTACATCCTGTTATCTTTCCAAATTAAGCATTTTTTAAGTCCTTAAAGTTTCAGCCCTAAGAAATGCATAGAGTATTTTCAATCAAAAGTCCAATCTATTTACATGCACAAGAGCTGAAAGATTTTTCATGCAAGTGGTTGTACTCTTAGGCTTTTATTATTTCTGCTTGAGCAGAAAGCAATAAATACATCTTGAGACAAGGGAGAAAGTTAATAAAAAACTGTCCGTTCTTCTTTGTGCTAGATCCTGTTTTAAAACCAGCTTGTCTTTCATGAACAAATTAATTGGATTAGCTCTGCTTCAGCCACAAAGGACAACAGTCTGTCACAAGCATATTTGTATAATGAACCATCACTGCACTTATATACTAGGGGACTGATCCTGAAATCTTATTCAAGCAAGTATTATTATTAGCATTAACATTACAATTCAGTTTGTGGGACACAAATAAGAAGAGATGCATGTTCTCACTTTACCTACACAAATTTTAAAAAGTCCCTGCACCAGTGAACTAATGATTGAAATAAAAAAGACCTGTATGGTGAATGATGGCACAGAAGGGAAACTTACCCTCAATGACCCAGCTAGTCAGAGGGCAGGTTTTCACTGTCAAAAGATATTAAAATGGTGTCTCTGGAGATATTGTCAATGAAAATTTCACTGTGGTTTGAGAAGATGTCAACAAAAGGAATAAAGCTTTTTAAAAAGAAATGTGACTATTTTTCCTAGGTAGAAAGCAGACTGCATTTTTGAAAAATAAATACAAAATTGTTTTTCTTTTGGAAAGAACACAATAGCCATTTATTTATCCTCCTCCCCTTCACCATGTTAATAACAACATTTTAAGCTGAGACTATTGCCCAGTCAGTTCTTCTCCCAATGTGTTCATTTGTTGCATATGTAAATGGTTTTACCCATCTCATAATGGTATTTACTCCAAGCTCTATCCTTTTCAACTTTCATTGATCATCACTCATGCTTTGTAAAAATAATTTTTGTGTTTTTCTGAATGTTTGTACAATACCTCAATTCAGAATGGGTCTTTGGCTGCTACTATAACAAAGAAATGAATAAGAACCAGAACAGTCATACAGGAATCTAACCTATGGAATTGAAATGGCTGTAGTTTATAAAAAAAAAAAAAAAAAAAAAAAAAAAAAAAGTTGTCGCCTTTTAAAATTACAGTGCTCTTTTGTTTCACTGTTGCTGGCTATATTAGGGCAAGTATTGATACCGAAAGGCCTATAAATGCTTACTTTCCAGGGTATTATTATGCTATGTCCTATATGGACAATTTGCCACAGAACCTTATTTGATGTTTTGCTTAAATGTTCAATAACCACAATCCTTAATTAGAAACAATTGGAATTTTTCTTAATTGAAGTCCCAGTAAAAATTTTTAAAGGGGAATGACTTGTCCCTTAGTGGTCAATGAAAAACGACCTGTGAATTAGACCATAAGGGCAAATGTTCTCTTCTAAACATATAGGCCCTCTAGCCATGGCAATCTTTCTGTTGTCTGGGAGGCTGATTTCACAGGTGTTATTACTATCAATTACTGCTATTTTACCTTCTTCCATTACAGCAAGGGCTGAAGCTATTTCTTAAAATAAAACCATAACTTCTCATTTTGGGCATTATGCAAACACCCACCAAGAGGTAGCAAGGGTCCCAAGGAGCTTCCAGCTGCAGACTAAGGAGAAGTGTTTATCACTACTTGGTGCATCCTGCAGTTATAGATTTGCAGCTGCTGTTGGATGGGAGGGAGGCTGTTACATTTACACCTGGCATGAATAACTATTCACTGAGGGCACCATGCAATTGCAGACTTCTGCATCCAAAGAAACAGCTCCAGAGATGTTTGGGGTTGGGCCTGGAAGTTGGGCCATTCTTTAAAGAATCTTTCTATGTGGTAATAAACTGCGGTTTCACATATGCTTGCTTGCTCAGGCTCTTTCTTTCTCCTTCTTTCTTCCTATATTGTTTGTGAACAAAGTAATGGGCAATGAATTACTAGTATCTGTAATATAAGCCTTCCCACTTGCCGAAACTAGATACACCTTTCAGTTATGAGAGGCATAAATCCTTATTAACTATTAACTACTGTTATAGGTAGCATAGAATTATTCAAGCAATAAAAGAGTTTATTTTTTCCCTCAGTTAGTTGTAAATGAGTCTAGAGGGAACCCAGGAGTTCTCAGTTAAGCTCATTTCATACCTGTAGCAACAGCTTTAAAACCTAATCCTGGATATGTTTATACATTTTTAATAGAACCCCAATTTTACATACAATATCCTCCAGTGGCTTCAGCTGCTGCAGCATCCTCCTGAACAGTTTTTCACATAATAGGCTCAGCAGGTTCAATGCTTGATTATCTTTCCTCCAGTTCAATATCTTCTCTTTTCCCTTCGTTATACACCGACAAGGGGACTATACACAGGTTCTCTGTGGAGGATGCCTCGCACACGAACGTGCAGGCAATGTGGAATCGATGTTCTGGCTGAATCCAGTATTCAAGAAATTTAATTGAATTATTGAAATTCAGGGTTGAACCCCTGGGACATTGATCCTGTATTGTCAGCTTCATCTCTGAGGTGTACTGGCTGCTTGATAATGTGTTCACAGGATTTGCAGTAGAAGGGGTGGTGAATCAAAGCCTGTGACAGTATAGCTAACTGACAGAAAACAGAGGAACTGATGCTGAATACATTTAAAAATAAATCAATATAGACTGGCCTGATTGAACAATTCTGGCAATGCGTTGTGCTGGCATGGCTGCTGACTTACCAATTTAAGAGTAGGCTCAGGATTCATGGTAGCTGGAAAGCTGGAGAGGCCTGTCGCTGGGGCGATGCATTTAGCTTCCAAGACAGAGAATATTTGCTCATCTGTTTTCCTTGCCAGAGGCTAGAAACCATTGTTATGGCTGCCAAATGAAACAAAAGGGGATTAAAAGAGAAATGAAACGATAAAATAATACTCGCAAAAAGCTAAAAAAGAAAAAAAAGAAAAAAACAAAGAAATGGTTTTCATTTAGATTGACTAAGTGTAAATGCTTTGCTTATTTTGCACATATATTAAAAGATCACGGAGAATTTGAGGCTGGGGTCAATAAAAAAGAAAAAAGAAAGAGATAAATGAGTTTAAAAACATTCCTGTAAAATAATGCTCAGCCTTTATCATCTCTCCTGAGTGCTAAGTCATGTCCTTCCTCAAGTGGGACCGCTGGAAAAAGAAGACAAAGCAGAGACAGCTGCAGGACCGCTCTGCCCTGTTGCGTGTTGTTTCTTCCATTGTTCTCTCTCACCAGCCCACCTGCTTTGTTCAATTTATCATTGTCTGCTTCCCTTGAAACGGGACCTGAGAACACTTGGCTGAGCTGGATTGAACGGCTGTCACTTCAACTTCTGCAAGAGGAGAGCAGCTTTATAGCCTTTCTGCAGCATTATTCCCTTTGCTGGGAATAGACTATAGACAGTTCTTTCTTCCAGCACCATGATGTGCTGAAACCCTTAGCCTTCCTTCCTTCCCCAGCATGGCCAGTGTAAGTCAGCATGAATATCAACAACTCAAAGCCTTGCAGGCTGAGTCCTCCAAGAGACCTGGTACTCTCTACCCCTGCGGAGTCAAGGGGCTCGATCTGGCTAAACCCATAGTGCATGTACTTCTCTGTAATCAGACTACTCATGGGCATTAATGCCTTGCTGTATGCACAGGACCCCTGACTCCAGTGGGAGCCAAGGTCATCCAGCAGTGCACTGGATCATCACCTTACAAAACTGCGGAGCATACATATCTACCTAAGGCCAAGGCTTTGAAGAACAGGGATGAAGTCAATGAGACCAAAGTAGGGGCTTGGCACCTTTCACCTTCTTAAGAGCTCTGCTGGACGGGAGCAGACTGTTGAAATGTGGACTTAGTGAGCATCATTTGCTACAAAATTTGCTACCTAGTTGTCTATGATATTAAGGTACCTGATACTTACAGCTTAATTCTAAAATATAGAGTGTACAACAGAGCAATGGGACACTGGAATTAATCCCATTGCCTCTGTAAGACCCTGAAAAATCTAGATTTCTTCTGCAACAACCTTAACATAGAAGCAACAGTATTCATTATTTCTGAATTTAATAAATAAATCAGGTATCGCCTATCTGGTAGCCCACTCACACCTCTTTTTCTTACCTTCTTGCTCCACCTGCAAACACATTGTCTTGACATCTGCAATCTAAATTAGGGGTAACAGCCAATATCAGGTCAGTGTGTACCCACATTTGCAAAATAGAACAGCTGCTGGAGTTAAGAATTGCAGAGGTTCTTGCATGGTGAATTTCAACTTAACTCCCAAAGCTGTGTGATAATGCATGCTTTTTTCTGCCCTGCACTTGATGTCCACTTCTCATGCAATCAAAGGTGCGTGTGGATTCTGTAGAGCAAGACAGAAGGAAAATTACTGCAAAGACAGAAGGAATCCTTAGCTCTGAGGTCTTCATGTTGTAAATCTCAAGCCAAAAGCCAATTAGTTACCCTCTCTGCATTAGGATGTATCATCATGTAATATGAGAGAGGTCTCAGAGCAGAGTCCCTCTCTCCACACTTCTGAAACTCCACATCATGCAGATGCCCCTCTCTACCCATGAATCTAGAAGATATCAAAAGTCCACAGTTATTTTATAGCATGAATTGTGCTGTATTTGTTGAGAGGCTAGGTTGTCACTGCTTTTCAAGTAACACTACAAATAAGAAGATATTTTAAAATCCATTGACTTCAGTCATTAACTACAGTTTTCATTCTTCTTTGTTTGTTTGTCTGCTTCATTCTACCTCATTCATATTTTACTTCTGTGAATTCAAAATACAAATTAATTTATTACAAAAATGACACTCTGTAAGTGCAGACATAACAGAAGACAGAAGAAGCAATGTTGAAAATGTTTCAAAATAAATAATCAGTGCTATGTCAGGGGAGACTTCGCTGAGCAGTCCTGGCAAAGTGTTTGCTGTGTTGGCATCATTAGTGTTATGCCAATTTAAAAGAGTTTTGGTAGTAAGAATGCAGAAAACTCATGACAAGGATAAAGCATTTAGTTTTCAGGACTCACAGTGTATAAAATGAGTCAAAGTATCCATTCTCTGGCCATGAGGGGAAGTGGCAAGGCAAAGCTGGCGTCCCCACAGCTAACCTCTCTTTCTCTAAATGCAATGTCTCATCTGTGCTGCACATTCAGGTCCACTCCAGATCATGCCTGGGCCCATGTTCTCAACCAAGCAACGTGTCAGGGAACATGCTATGAAATTCATAAAATGAAAGGACGAGAGCTGAAGCTCAGTGAAATCAGTGGAAACATTTGTCAAGGACTGTTATGGAACCAGAATTGTCTCGACTTTGCCGTTCTACCGCCATCTTCTGGCTTCGACATCCAGCCCCCGACGAAACCACCACAGGATGCCCGCACAGAGACAGGGGTGCAAAAAGCAGAGACCAGGGCACGAAAGGCGGGACCATGAACTGCACGTACGCCTGCGCAGAGACCAGGGCACGAAAAGCAGAAGCGCAAACTGCATGTACGCAGACCCATTCTGCGCATGGGCACGGCCCTATAAAAGGACCGCGTGCGCCTTTTGAGGCCCTCTCTTTTTCTTCTCCTCCTGCCCCGTGCAGGGAAGGAAGCTTGGAAGCTGCTCCTGCGGACACAGAGGCTGGACCGGCTGGACCTTTGATCAATGGGATAACGCCAGACTCAGAGTGGTGGTAGCTAGTTCCCCTACGTGGCCCTCTTCTCACCCGCCTGAGCACGCTCTTTCTATCTCTTTTCTCTTGCCCGCTCTTTTGCTTGTTTTTTTTCTCTCTCTCTCTTTTTCCCCCTGTCTCCCTACCCAGTCCTCACCCTTTTGTTCACCAAAATAAAGTCAAAAGGTTGTACGGCATTTGACCTAGTTTTTGTCTTAATCTCGTCCTTGGGATTCTATCGAAACCTCCCCCGACATTGGATCGGGACAACATTCCTGAAGACCTTAACCGGAAATGGATCCAACCCTCTTGGTCTTTTGCTCCCCCTGCAGCATCTTGCTTTTTATGTTGGTTCTTCTTTCCCTCTTACATTATCATCCAATTACCGTTTTCATTAACATAAATCAAATACTAACATATGATCAGTGCATTCAAGTAAAAACAGCAAAATACACACAGATGCTAACAACTGTGAATTCAGAAAAATGGAATATGTTGAGCTGTAAAAGTTACTTTGCTGAGAGCTCAGTCACTTTCTATTTAGAAGAAACTTTGCTTTTGGAGAATGAATTAAAACATTTCCTGCATACGTAGAATATTGTGTGGTCTACATGGAACTCGTTAATGTAGTCCACATACAGGAATCCTGGGTGGGGGGTCTCTAATACACCAGAACAGTGCTGCAGATCTTCAGGGGGAAAAAAAGCAGTCTGAGAAAATACTTGGGACTAGGGAAGTGTTATAGCAACATGCTGTTTTTTTTTCACAAATACAATTTCTTTTTTACACTCCAGGAGGGAAAATAGAGAAAGAGAATAAGAAAAAAAAAAATCTTTGTTTTAAATTGGTTGGTCTCAAGTGTTGGTAACTGCAAAGGAAAATGAACTCCCTTTCCTTCCTCTGTGCAGCAGTGCAGAGGGAAATTACCTAGGAATGAGAATCATTTCTGTACTGCTTTTGCTGAAATGAGAGGGCTGCTGCAGGGGAGTCCATACCAAACAGACGTACGTGGAATATCCAAAACAAAATTTAAAACACCCAGGACACATGCCATTGCAGCTTCTGGGACTGTAGAGGAATTACAGTGTTCTTTGCTAACCCTGCTATATCCACCAGCACTTCATCAGGACTAGGACTAGGTTTTCAGCACTTACTGGATGTCAGGGAGAGCTTTAGCACATTGTCTTGTGAAGTTCTTGTGTCTTCAGTGTTCCTAACTGGTTCAGTTGCATGCTCAGAAGAAACCATCTGGATTTCATTTGCTTAGATATTTTCCAGGTTGGTATTGACAGAAGAAATCAAGTATTGGGCTTGCAGGCAGCTGCCAAAGAGAGAGCTCCAGAGTGCTTCCCAGCTGCCAGGCTTCTCTGCACATCCCACCCAGATCCAGACTCCTTGCTCAACTATACTCCTGCTGCTCCTCAACACTGTGAGCAAACCTGGACTTACAGGTTAGAAAGGAACAATGGCAAACTCTTCCCAGCTCCCCAGAGCAGAAAAATCTTCCCTCTCAAAGAAGTAATACCAGCTTGTGAAAGTATTTTAGTGTCAGGGCTGCCAAACTCAAGGCTGGTCCACAGGGGAAGGGGATCCAGGAGGTTGGGTGGTGGTGAGGCAGGCAGGGGCAGTGTCTTCCCCACCAAGGGCACAGTCCTGCGGTACCCCAGCCAGGTCAGCAAAGCAGGGACATGGATAGACAGTCACATTGCATGCTGGCCCTCAGTCAAGACAGCCCGCCCACAGGATGGGGAGTGATGCCCATGGGGCCCTGACAATTAAGTACATAGATGAGTATAGATAGATATCTGTATGTAGGTATACATTCATACATATCACTGATACACACATAGCAAACTAGAGTGACTGTTTTCCATTGAATAATTTCTTTAGCAATTTTTTCCTTTCTATTGCTTAGCCTTTTGCTAATTTCAGTTTCACTGTTGCACATTGTTTGCTGGTTTGTTTAGTTAAATGCTACTTTGATTTCAAGAGATTAGGTCTATATGCACAAGGACAATGTAGGTCTTTTTAAAATCAGGGTCTTGGTCTTTTTTGGCTTCATTTTCCCAGCTCCATCATGAAGTCCCTTGCTTTGGGACGCTTCTGCATCACTGATGCCAGCTCTCCTTCATCATAATCAATCACATTATCAAATCCCTTTCACTGAAAATGTTATGCATTGAAACCAATTCAGTTTCACTACTTCTATTATAAGATTTTTCTAGAACATCTTTTTTCCAATTTCTGTGCTACATTTATTATGTCCTATTTATGTCAAAATTGTCCCTTAGCTTTAATGGGCCTTCTTTTTCTTTTCCATCTACTTTTATCATATCTTTATACAAATAGACCAAAAGTACTCTTGGTTTTTATTTTGTTACATTAAACAAATTGATAAGCTTTGGCCACAAAACAGGCTTTCTGTTCCTATAGCAGTACTATTAACTCTTTTCCTCTCTCCACCTGCTCCATTAGGAGTTTAACTTGTTGAGTTTTTATGACTGGAGTTCTAAACTCTATACTGGGTAATGTCTCACCAGTGCAACTTATAATTAATACTTAATGCTTTCGTTTTGTAAAAGCCTCACTGGATACGTCTGAGAATCGTATTTCCATTTTTTACTGCTACATGCACCTAGGTGATGCATAGTAATTCTTTGACTGACTAATACCCCTAAGTCTTCTGGTTTCAACCAGTGGGCCTTAGGATGATTGCAGAAGTTCTGATTGAAGAAATTCTCATTGCTCCCTATGTTCATTACCTCGCATTTCAAACTAATTAAATCACATACGCCGTCCCAGTTCTCAGGCCTATCCATTTCTTCCCATGCGATACTCTGATCATCTTCCATATTGTTAATGTCTGCTACATTTTTATTTCTTGAAAAAATTTATTAATGCATTCCTATTTTTTATACTCAAGCTATTGCTGATATTTTCCATAGCATTGGGTCTGATACTGATTCTTGAGGAATTACAGCCAACAGTTCATTTTTATTTAAGCACAAATTTTTGTAGTTCCCACACTGTGATCTTGTGCAAATACACCTTTTATTCCAAGTATGCAATAATTTTCCATGTGCACTGAATCCAAGTAGATTAAGTGCTAAATTAATCTCTTCAGACAAGCTCAGTTACCAAAATTCAGTCAGACTTGCTAATTTACGGGCCATTGTACCCCCTTTTTCATTCATCTCCATATATTTAAATATAATTCAAAAGTTGTACTTAGCTTCATATACAACTAATGTAAGATTACTGGATTTTATTGGGCCGTTTCTAATCCCTTTCTTTTAGACACACCAAGTACAGTTTTGCTCTAGCTGTGCATTGTAGTTCTTACTAAAAGCAAGAGTTACCACTTCCAGATTCTTCCAGACTTTGTGTGCCATCCTCTCTTCTGAGTGGTTCTCTGGTCCAAGCCCAGAAAGCTCAGTTGTCTCAGCAGGCCACGCTGAGCCGCAAGATTTCCCACAAAAGCAGCCCCAGCAATGCTGGTCTTTCAAAGGGTGAGCTGTGTGTGAGCAGGTCTTGCTGGTTCAGCGAGGGACCAGGATTTCCAAACAGGCTTAGCCACCCTTATTGCTCTCGACTGAATCTCCTAGGAAACAGCAAACTGAAGCTGCATTATCTTTTCCCTGGAGCCTGCCCTACCTCCAGTCCTACAAGCAGGCACAATAATATAGACCCTTATGTGCACTGTGCTGCCTGAAGAGATGCTGGAAGCACTGTGTAGGGTGATCCCCAGCTAGCGGTACATCCTATAGATGTGAGGTTTGCCTCTGGAGGGGGTGATCTAGCCCTGTGCTGTCAGTACAGACAAGGAAGATAAATACAGAGTGGAGAATAACTGACGAAAGGCAGGTCCTGAGAGTGAAGCTCTGTAGGAGGTAACACAGCTGTGTGAAAATAGTGTGCACTGAGTGGAGACTGCGAACTCCAAAGATTTCTTTCCCATTTGCAGAGAAATGAAACTCTGCTGAAGCTTTTACTTCACTGTTTGGATAAAGCTCATCTTTTCCAAAGCAGTTATTGAAAATATGGGACTATTTATTAATGAATATGGCTTTTCAATTCAGGGATGTCATCTTATAATGGATGATAGAATGAAATAAACAGAAAAAAGCACTTTAATCATATTTTTGTAGATTACATCAAATCCAAAACATAATTTACATATACCATAAAAAGCTAGATAGAATTGATATGATGTTATGAACAGCTTGCTGATAAACACCAGTGCAATTGTCATAGACACAGATTTTTACTCTCTGCCCATGAATAACAACAGGGCCAAACGAGAATTCTTCAACTCTTTCACTTTCCATGTGTTCACCCATAATTTCTGAATTTGTTCTAATTGCACCTCTCCTCATTAGGTGGTCCATAATCCAAACACTCCTGGTGCCAAACTCACTTGGCTCCTGAGTGAGGTGTATCCATCCTTGTGTCAGGTGAACATTTATGAACTGGGGCAAGAAGGGTGTTCAACAAAATGGAGGACATATGCTAGGAGCTGTAAAAAACATCTATAATACATAGTCCCTGCCAGAAAATCTTAAAGGCTAAAACCTTCTTGCTGCAAACAGCTTGGCACTTTTGTAGCCTAACTGTCAGAGTGTATCTCTACCCATTCAAGGATCTAGCCCAGTCCATAAAATTATCCATGTGCATAACTGCTGATGGGTTTAGAACAGCAGAGGCAAATGACTTATAAATGGATCTCACTGATGGCAAAACTGTTCAGAGAAGATTCCTCTTCTCCACTGGTGTGAAGTTGACTCTGAGGTACATGACTGCCGAAGCCTGAGAGAGGGCCAGAGAGCAGTTAAAAAAATAAAGAGGTGGTGGGCATTTGAGCCTCACAGCCTGAGTGTGGAGGAGCCGAGCACCACGGCGCTTCTGGCAGCATGCAGCACCCACCAGCCAGAGTTTATGCAGTAGGTATATATATAGACTCCCAATCTGAAAACATACAGAATTTGAAGATGTTCAAAGTTACAGTAGTAGCCTTTATAGTATTGTGCTCCATCTTTTGCATTTAATTTCAGGAGTTGAATATGACTTCCAGAGTGAGTTCTACTTAAGAAAGGCCATTATGGGATCCTCCAAAACAAGCAATGAATATTGTTCAGAAAGTGAGAACAGTATATATAGACAGAGGGAGTATATATACATATATAGTATTCCCTATTAGAGAATAAGGAATGACTATTAGTTTTGCAACAAAGTACCACAACCATTTTCCTGAAAATACCGTTACCACAAAGAAAAATAACATGAAGATGCACAGAGATTTACAAATGCTTTTGTATCTATCTGATTAGATTTACTATGAATTCCCCAAGGCTCCTCTTTGCTTTCTGGTCTCTTTAGTTTCAAAGATAAACCAATTGAATTGATAATTTAACAATCCACATGATTTTCTTTCAGAAGAAGTAACATCACATGTAGCAAACTGAGGCTTCATGACGTTTTAAAATTATTAATAAATAAAATAGGATTTGGAAAACAGAGAAAGCAATGTCCATGAACTCCTCTTCATTACCATAAACCTTTATGTTAAAAAATAAAAAATAAATTGCAGTGTGCAGCACTGGAAATATTTCTGCACTTTCAGTTCAAGTCACAAAATATATATTTCCTCATTTATCCTCACTATCTTAACAAACAAAATCTCAGTAATATGGGGAGAGCATTCATGCATGAGCTGTGCAAACATAGCACAAAATAGCAAGATTTGCAATGTTCCAGGCAACTATTTTGTCAGCTTCTTCAGTTTGCATGTTGTTTAGAGTGTTAGGTGTTTAGATTCTGTGATAATAGGCTCTATATTGAAAAATAAAAACCCTAAGATACTATCTATCTAGCTTACTCAGAGATAGATAGATAAGGCTTCTGTTTATTTAGATTTTCAAATACATTTTTACTTTTCAGGCCTTTGCTGACTGTTCAGCTAAGAGCAGAATTTATTAGCCTTCCTTATTTCCCGTATGTGTTATGTTACAGATTTCTTATTTTGATAACTAGTAGATATTTTAAAGAGAGGTCAGATCCTTAGACCCTGGCACAAGGGTCAAGAGTTAAGGTACTGAATATGACTTGTGGAATATTTTTGGCTTACTATTGTAAGGGGAGAAACTGCATTTTTTTAGTCTGGAAATTCTTTTTCTACAAATGTTGGCAATAGCCAAGTATCCATAGGACAAACATTAAAAATAACGAGAGAGCTCAACGGTGCGGTTACTCATACATGTCTAAATATGCTTAAATATCATTTTGCTCCTAGACTGAATCTTAAACACTGATTATTAAGCAGTAATCTAACCTATAGTAAACATGCTATAAATACAAGACTTTTTCTTCTCGTAGAGATTATAGCAATGCAACAGGCTGTTATGCATAGGTGTTGCTTCACATCAGCATTTTTGGACTGTATCTTCCTTGAAAAATGGTGGGTATTTCTGTCAGCAGGATATCTGCTAACTAGAGTAGCCACCCTACTCTCAAATCGAACAGGTAAGATGATTCTCTTGTATCTTTACAGTATTCTTACTGTGAGATAGCTAAATGAGGCCACCCCCTGGCCATGGTTCACCTCCTGATAAAAACCAGTGATTTTTGTGCTAGACTTAAATTTTACAGGAACATAACTAAGACATGGCAAGTTATGCCTTTGGTTGATTTGCTTAAGGCAGCCATTAGGGTGGCATGTATATAGTAACCATGATGTCCTAAGGGCACAAGCAAAGCAATTTTTGTATGGAGGCAATATCTTTTATTGCCAACTCATACACTTTTAAAAAACCAAACTGCCAAACAACAGATAGACTCATAAGCCTGAAGTTACCTGAAGAAAGACTATTGTGCCTGGAAAGCTGTCTGGTTTTTGGTCTGATCAAAGATACTCTCTCTTCCTAAAGGCTTTGTGTTAGCTATAAATAGTCCTGTTAGTTCAGTAGTCTTCCTAATCTTTCCAATACAAGCATGGCTGCAGAGTGGTGCCAGGTTTCACTTGTATCGAAGGTGCTGCCTTATCTTTTGTCTAATGCTACACAGCTCATCTTGCTGCTAGTCTAGGCAAGATGTTTTTGTATCTCTTCTGGAAATTATTCATATCCAAAAACACAGATCTAACATCCTTCTTCTGATATAAGCTTATGCTAAGCAACACTTCCCAAAATTACGTGTGCCTGTATCTTTATGTATTCCTTGATCATGTTGAAAGGATGAATCCATTGTGCTTGTTTATTAGCCCCAACAACTGCGTTCAGTACATGGATGGAAACATCCCCTTCAGCATGTTAATTACAAATTCACACTAGGGGTTCCTTTGTGTTCTGAGAGAATACAGTTCTTTGATTACACAAGACCTAAGTGGCATTTCAGAATATCAGCATTAATAACTCATTCCTACATATCCACCAGGTAGAATTAAAATTAGGAAGAAGGGTTATAACTTGTCAAACTATGTTCCTAATTAATGGAGTTACTTGTGTTACAACTATTTGCTCCTTCATAGACTGTGCTGTTTTCCTAAATACTGTGGTTCTGATGTTACATGATGAAAATCTGCAGTTTTGAAAATCTATCCTTATGAATTTACAGGTGAACATAAGACAAAGTTCAAAACCTGTTAGAATAAGGACAAAATGCTGGGTTTACTACACAAATATTTTTAATATTTTTCTGCACAATGTTCATAACCATGCATGATTTCAGGTTCTTCTGTAGGTATAATGTAGTAGAAATAACACTCTTCTTGTATAGAATAAATAATCATTTCCATAAAAGCAATTTTTTTTCCTTTGTAATTCCATCTTATGGGGACAAAACAGTGAGCTGAAACTTTCAAAGCTCCAGTAGTATGATTGCATTTTACTTGGAAACTATTCAAAAAACCACTTCCTTTCATTCATTGTCTTTTATTCTATTTTATGAGTGAAGGTGGGTAATATAATCCCTCCATGGGTGGGATTGATCTTGCCCAAATTAAGCATCTAAAATTTAGTTGTCTAAGTACAGTCTAACTCTCTTGTGCTTCCCTTAGAGTTAATGGAGAGCAGTAGACACCTCCCGGCTGGTACTCAACCTCAGTCAGAAATCTAGCAGAGACCAGATTAATTCCTCTTTGCAGATGTTTGTGTCTCCCTATTAACTATAAAAAGGCCTTAGGGTGATGAGCTCAGGCTTTAACTTGCCACCTTCAATACGCATGGCAAACATTCCTTCACAAATCCACGTAATTACTGTCAAATCACTATTTACAACATGCCTCCCCTGTGAAACCTACAGGGCTTACAGACAATGGACAAGCTGTTAGTGAGCTCAGACTTCTTGTGCGATAATTTGTTTATTTTGTTGTTATCTTATCCCCTCCTTTCTCCCTGGCGGATGCTTTATACACATATGTGTATCTTGCCAATCCAAAGGCAAAATCCTGGCTCTGTTGAAGATGGCAAGGCCAGGATTTCTTGTCCTCCCTTAAATATCATAAAATGTACAGAACTGTTAAGTCCCAGTCCTTAACATAATGCATAACCTCTACATATTATCTCTCATGTCATAGTCCTCTATAAGAAGTTAAAAAATGAAAGCCTGCAAAAGACATATAAATAGACTGATCAAATAAAATATCTGTGACCGTAAGATCAGCTTGTTCTGCTCCTGGGGGGAAAAAAAAAAAAGCAAGCCAACACAAAAACCATACAATGTAAAATGATCCTTTCAATGAAAATTGAGTTTTTATGGTTCCTTATTAGAGACTCCCCTTACAACTAATTATATTAAACTTCTATGTTCTCTGCTTTTTCTCATCAGTAATCTCACAATCTCCAAATCTGTGAGAGTAAATGCTTAGTCAGTGTGTAAATTGAGGACAATTATCATTATGACCACACAGTAATATGAAAATAATTAGACCATTGCTAGCAGCAAAAATATAAATCAAATCAGTTTGTAATAGGAACATTAATAATTTGTTAAAGATACAATCTATTGCACATGAAGACTGGAAAGCAGCTGAGCTGAGCTGCTTTGCTGAAGACAGTGCTTGTTTTGAAATAAAGAGCACAAAGTTCAGTGTATGTGCATCAGTGATAATCTATGGGTGATTGTGTTCAAGAGAATTTACAACCTATTCCAAATGCGTGAACTCAGTGGAACTGGGAAATCGAATGGCTGAGTGGTATTTATTATGCTACCCTTATCTTTGCCAACGTGGAGGGAAAGACTGGGACAGTTCACTTTGCCTCCAGGCATCCAGTAATGAGCCAACCGGTGGTGCATTAGGAAGTAGTGGGCAAGTGGCATTATCATCAGGTGCATTTTTAGTAGCAGAGTCAAGTAGCACTGGGAGCATTATAAGTAGTGCAGTCGAGTGCTAGAGCATTGGTTATTATAGCACAGAATGTACAATGGCAGAAAAGCTTTGGGAAATGTAACAAGCAGAGTTAGGCCTGAAATACCCACTTTAAATACTGCCAAACTTTGAAGAGCAGCAGCTCTAAACTCAGACTTTCCCTTTGGCACCTAGGGATCACTCTAACGGGTGAAACTTGATTCTCAAATTCGAACTCTCTCAAATCCTAGAAAATCCTGGATACATTTCTGATGACAAGTAACACAGTCCAGATTCTTTCAGATCACGATAGATAGTGCAGCTGAATGCCTCAGCGAACTTTCAAAAAGGAGCCATTTGGCATAATAAGCATAGTAGTCAGGGGGCCAAGGTAATACCAAATGTGTAATCTGATGATTATGAAAGAATTGTAAGTAATATTACTCAAGCCTTTCCAGGTAACAATACCTGAAAAGACTCTTGACAATGTCAGGGATCACAGTAAACCTTTAGGCAAAGGGGTCTGTAGGGTGTTGGAAGGCTCTGAATGGGATGAGGGTCTACTGCCCCACAATAAATCTGTATAGATTAGGCAGTCAAGACCTGTCCTGAAGGAAATGTATGCTAGCATGCAAGTTATAGCCTGAGGACTACCTCCCAGTCATGTTTTTCTCCTACCCTCGCCCACATTCTTCCCTTCCCCACATGTTCTACTCCTGGGACCAACTGACCTAGCATACACAGCAGGTCTGCTCGAGCATTTCACTGGGGTGGAGTAAATTTTGTGAATCAGAAGGTGGGGCAAGAGCTGTATCTAATGCTAATCTATCTCCTTCTTTAGAGTGGTGACGAAAGATACTGGGGTGAGGGGACAAACGCTTGGTGAAGTGGCACAGAGCAGAGCTGGTCTGGTACTCACAGGATGGAGCAAAGCAGGGAATAAATCTGGTATCACGGACTTTGTGACAATATTGACACATTCAGAGATGCTAGCTACCTCACATGTTTGGACTCAGGGTATTTATTTCTGCACTGTCAGTGTGTCATCAACAGAAGCAACAGGCGATTGATATGAAATTTGGACTCTGGTCATCTTCCTGCTCTAACTAGCAGTGAAATCACAGTAATGCTGGAAACCATTGACGTTCTGAATGAGAGACATGGTGAAGTCTCAGTATATTTTGCAGTCCTCATTTCTAAGTCCACACAAAATTGTAAACCTTCAGAATGTTTTTGGTTTTGCAGCCCCAACCTATTCAGATCAGATGGCAGCTTAAGGTCAGAGTGAAGGGTAGATGGAACATCTGTATAAAGCTTAAGTCCTCCATAGGAAAGACTGTGAAGAGTACAGTGTCCTCTCTCTGAGGTGGTTACAGCAGGGAGCAGCAGGAAGACTAAACGGGAGTTATGTCTCTGGAAGTACTATTAAAGCATGTGTGGGAAGTGGTTTTCTCCATGTCCTCTGACAACAGCAGGTGTCTTGGACTGAGTGTACCTTATACCTACATTAAGACCCTGCAAACAGGAATGAAGACTGACTGTGCATACAGATAGATCCAGAGCAAGTAATTGAGACCTTTGACTCCATTATTTATTAAGACCTTCCCCTGTGGTTGGTGACAATAAAAGGCTTTGGTGCTGGCATTAGTTATGATGGGCAATGAAAATGTGGCCAGCGTCTTCAGTTAGCTGCATGGGGAGATTTGTTTCATCTGATGCACAAAAGCATATGCTGGCCACGCTATCTATGCTCACGGAGCATGGGACTGTATCTCTGCAGATAGCCAAGAGGTGACTCCCACATAAGAAAACCAAAGACAATGAGCAGCTAGGCACTGAAATCTTAGTCATTTAAGTGGGAATTAGAGACTGAAATCTAAAAATGCTACCAAATTGGTGCAATTATGCTGAATCTAATCAGAAAAACAGCTCATAACACATTAATAGAATTTACTATAATTGCTGAAGGAATAAAAGAAATCCAAAGGATGCTTCTTCCTAATACAATAATATATGAAATCCATGCAAAATAATTTACCTTTTAAAGAAAAAGAAAACCTTCACCTTGGTTGCAGCTATTGTATTTGCCACTTTTCTTAATGTTCAATTACTTTCAGCTAAAAAAAAAAGCAGAGAAAAACAAGTATGTCATTGGAGATTGTCTTAGTGTTAATGAAAACTTATGTACATCTCTTTTACTCTCTGTACTCTCTTTTAAAGAAAACTCATAAGAAGGGAATTCATAAGAAAGTTGTAGTTGAGTATGCTGCCTTTCTTCTGTTTTACTTTTGTATTGGCTTATATAAACACATTTACTCTGGCAAGAGGATTTCTGCAAGGCTGTTTTAGGGAGGGACCAATGCTTTTGCAGTGCCTGGACTGGTACTAAAATCCAGGCTGTCTGGATCTGTAACCAGTAGCAAATTGAGCTGGTCTGGCAACAAACGTAGAAATAAATGCCAAGATAACTTATGTTCTTCTCATATAGAACTATCATTTATGGGGTACACATTATTTCTTCTTCAGGTATAGGTCAGAAGTGATAACATACTGCAGCTCTTGTAAAAGTGGTACACAGCAGCAGTGTCTGTGTAGATTCATGTCTGAGCTCAGTGAGTGCATCTCCTCATACATCTTACATCAATTTTTATGAGATATTGTCTCTCCTGGAATTCTGGGTGTTGTTCCTATTATTCAGTTATTTTCCACATTTGTGCTGCCTGTCTACCTGTTTCTGCTGACACCAATCAATTATGACTAGTTCTTTGCTATGCAAAGTGGAGATCTTCCTCCTCTGAACTTTAAAGGATGTCACTCAGAACATAAAGTGGTTGCCATTAGAAATTCAGAATTGTCTAACTAACCTCGCCTTCAGAATGAAGTATACAGAGAACCATTACCTTGGACACAGAAATAACTGGAGTTTATTGAGAGTTTTCTAAATGCCTGACAGAGAGTTTCAAGAGTGCTGAAGCTTTCCAATTTTCCATTAGGAAAATGAATGTCTGAGACATGAATCACTCCTTAGAAGGGTCTACAGCTTCCACTGATTAAAAAGAGAGTGCAGACGGCTGAGGCTGATAGCGAATTCTGCACAGTAGGTGTTTATACTTGGTCAGACAAGGCTCATCGATATGAAATGTTTCAGTTTGGGTCAACAAAAACATGTTTTGGGTTAACCTCATCCAAAACAACAAATACATATGTACCTAGATTCAGATTTAAATACACTGCTTTGAATATGACAAACAAGCACAATATTCAGTGAGAAGTGAGTGGACAAACTACTGAAATATATTTCCATACATTTCTTACATTCTCAGTCATCTTCATATCATACCCATGTGTTCTTTTAAAATCCTTAACTGCATCCCATACCCGCTACCTTTCTCTTTGAGTTTTACCCACTTTCTCCGTACAGTACCTTTAACTGTCTGCAGAGTTTTGTCCCTATTTATGGTATGTTCTGACTGATGAGTTTGGTGATGGGCATCCTCATGGTGAAACAGAGCAGATGACTGTTCACCTCGCAGCAACATGCTCCCTCTGTGGGTCACTGACATAGGACCCCTTTCTCTACATAGCTGCCTGTGTTCAAGAAACATGTAGGGACTTAATTTGTAGTCTTTTCTTTTTTTTTTTTTTTTTTAGTGCTAAGATCAACATTGCCAAAAAAGTTCCAAAGTTATTGCTCTGGGGGAAATGACTGAAAGATGAATGGGTAGACAGACAATGAACACAGTAACAAAAGATGCATTTTCTTGAGAAAGAAGGCTAAAAATATTTCAACTTCTCACCCCTAAATGAGGTAGTTCTCTCTGAGTGATACATACAAAGCTATATTTGTCTGGGCTCCTGTTGTCCCTCATGAGAGTTTTAGTGTCAATGTCCTGTTTCTTTTATTGTCTGAAATCCTCCACTAAGCTTTATCCTCCCAGGAACAGAGGGAGTGGAGAAAGCACCACTCAAAGCAATAGCCAGAGGCCTGTCAGTACATTAGGAAATCTAGCACAGGGAAGGGAATTACACTCTGATTATTAGGCATGCAAATTAACCCTTCTCAGGGGGAAGTCCAGGGAGACTAGCTTATAGTACTCTACCAAATGTTTTCTGGTACTCCCGTCACTAAAAACAATGTTGAGTTTTCAACTTTGCAATGCAGTTTGAAATGAAAGAGTTTCCCCTGAGATGAAAGCTCCATGTTTTGACTAGGGCTAGAAAATGTGAAAACTTTATGCACACCTCAATATGTTCGTGTAAGCAACCATCTCCTGTAATAGGACACATGTCCTCAGTGAAGATACGCACACTTTATTTAAGATCATCCACATGTTTTTAATATAAGTTTACCCAGTTTTTACTTTCTGTTTATCAAGATTTTTGAGATTTGTGTCTTTTAATTCCAGAAGACAATCATCAGATTTTATTTTATTTCTTGCTATTACCTGTGTAGCAAAAAAAAGATGCTGAAGAACAAATCTGGAGAAGGAGAGGAAAGAGCAAGATATCTTCTATATTTATTGATGATAATGTGCAAATAGTAGAGAATGTCTAAGTGTCTGTGTATATGGCTTTTACTTACATGCACGACAGATAGCTAGTAAAAAATCACAGATAGCCAAAACAAAAATGCCACTACATTCTTAGAACATAAAACAATTCATAAACTTCAATTATACCCTTAAATTTCAACACCTTGAGGATTTGATAGGTGTAATTGCTTAGAGAGAAATTTTACATTAGCGAAATAGAAATATTTATACTTATTTTAACAAATGTCTAATCCAAAACCCATTGTAATCCAAGTCAGAGTCTCTTCATTAACTTCAGTGAGATTTGGATCAGGCCATTTGAGCACAAGGAAGAATAAACAGACTTTGTCATTTCTCTTACAGTGCAAGGTATGAGTTTTTGCTGGGTCTTCCACTGTAAGTGCCCTTTTGTGAAACCTTGAGATGTAAATTCAGGGACTAGCATCTTCAATGCTTTGTTTGATCTCCAGTGACACACCGTGATTTAAGAAGAGGCAGTTCCTAAAGTGCACTTGCAGCTGACTCAGACAGGCCTTTATAGTATTGATTGCAGGGAATGTTTGCTTTATGTACGGTTCAGTACAGTAATCCTAGATATATTGAAAGTGAGGTCAGGGATCAGCATAAAATGATGTGACATTGTTTAGAAAAAGGATATACCCCTACCAGATCTTTGCAATTACAATGCAGGGAAGTCTGATGATGCCATTACTGCATTAATTCTCTCTCTATAAAAGTTAAAGTTAAAGGCAGCAACAGGATCATCATTTGTAACAGGAAAAACTTACATTTGGATCATAAAAGATTTCTGTAGTAAAAAAAATCACCCAGACTTTTCATTGATTTGTTTAGACAGATGTCTCAAATAGTTCAGAACTATTCCACTGTTCATGCATAATGAGGTCCATAGCATTAATTATGTATGTAATTTCATTAGAAGAAATGTTCTCTTACAGCCATATGCAGCATGTTACATTTACTCACACTATGAAAGATGCCACTTTTAAATCTATCAGCACTTGTCACTACCATAGCTGAACACTGCACTGTGAGAACCTCAACCTCCAGCATAAATCTGCCCTCTTTCCATCAAAGTCAGGACTCTTTCATACCAGCAATACTTCCGATGCACCTATTTGCACCCAAGTTGTTGTAGATTGTATAAAATAACAGCTGCCAATATATGGTGGATTTCTTTTATTTTCCTCCAAAATTATGTTAAGAGCAAGGACTCTGGGCTAAAAATGAAAGAGCTCAGACAGTCAGAAATGGTGAATTGTCAGGAGGCAGGGGATCAACAATATGTTTATATAAAACTGATGCCTGCTCTCCCCATCAGAGCTGGAACAGGAATCTCCCAGCGCTTTCATCCAGCGTGCACAGCCGCGTGCCTACACGACCGATTGGTACCTGGTCCGTGAACAGGGTGGGATAGCTGCAGCTTCCCGAGATGCACATCCTCTTGTTGTGAACCTGCCAGCGAAGACAGGAGTAACAGACAGCATTTCTCTGTTAAAGCTATTAAATAAGCTAATATGGTTGGAGAACGTACAGTGGATGTGTATAACATTTACAGAGTTAGTTTTAGTATACGATTATTCAACTGGTCTAGGATTTATAGCTGTTGAACTACAAATATTCCCCACTGTGGACAGAGTTGTGTCAATATACCAATTCATTTGGGAGATTTTAAAATCATTAGGGAAGGTTTGCAATTGATATACCCTCAGGAATCACTGTGTTTTACCACTGTGATTTACAGCTTGAGGTGTTTTTGCATGGGATAATCCAAATGCTGTTTAAAGCTCAATCACTTGAAATTAACTAACCTGTTAATTCCTGACTGATCTATGCCTAACGCCTTCACACTGCCCAGGATAGTTTGTCTTCAGGATCAAGAAATACTGGCTCAAATCCTTTATCATAGGAACAAAATACTAGTGTGGCTGTTAAAAAAAAAAAAAAAAGCGCCTTAATTACAATGCAGTAAGTTGTGCTGTGAAACCATGGAGCTACACACAGTAAAATGCAACTACTGTTTAGTGAATTTGATATCCTTATAAACAAAATTCCAATGTACAAGTGAGAGAATGTATATTTTCTGAGTTCAGTTATACTGAAATGATTGATTGTGGTACAATCTGATGTTTGGTTTTCTTTCTGCTTTGTCTCAGTCAGTTTTTAACCTCCAGTCTTCCTGTTAAAAAAAAAATCTTTATGTGATTTTGATTTTATTGTGCAAATTCCAGAAGTTGTTTAAAATGCAGGTTATGATTGCACGCATTTTGATTAAGTAGGTCTTAATGTTTAAAGTTTCAGCATTTGGGAGAGGGCGCAAAGCAAGCACAACAGGCTACAAATGGTATTTTATGATGGGAGTCTTCGCCAGCAGCTCTGGGCTACAGTCATGCCCCCACACCAATGGAAAGTTTGGGGTGGTTTTCATCTTCTGATGTCATTCATTCCCCATCTGAACGTTGCTGTGCTATTCCTGCCAGGGATGGCCTGATGAGCTCCTGGCACATTGCCATAAGTGTCCATGATACAGTACAAAAAAATCTAATACATAGTCTACATGAAACAGCCATTGCATTAAAAAAAAGCCACCACAAACCTGAAGAAGGTCTGCAATCCAGAAACAACCTCTTCTGTGTGTGTACATTAACGCCTGGGCCATAGCACAGTGATCTCTGTTGTGTTTACTGGCTGATGGGATCTTGTAATCTTCAGCTGCCCAGTAACACATCTTCCAGAGTGAAGACTGAATTAATTTCAGAGTACCTCATACCCTGGAAATGTGTGGTTTGTATAGGGTGCAGATGCACATGTGCCAGGCTCAGTCCTTATGCTCCAGTCACCTAAATATTTGATAGCTCTGTGGATGTTGGGATTGTGCCAGCAGCTGCACTTCAGATGCATACAAGCTCTGAGATCATCTTTTCCCCAAGTCTCAGAGGAAGAAGAGGAAAAGGCTTGGTTTCAGGATTCTGTCTTGCTGTCTGTACCTGAATGACCTAACCCACCTGCAATACAGCTGTCACGATCAGAAAATACAGGATGAAATCCTATACTGACAGGAACTAAGCAACAGTGCGAGTGTGATACCCTACTACTTGTTTTGGCAAAGACAGACTACTTTCTTTTGGAAAGACAGCACACCCCAGGCTGTTCAAACTGCCAGTAAGCCCCAAATCCCCAGGAAGACAACCAGCTTATCAGTGCCTCAATCACCCTCCCAATTTGCTATACAGAAACTCTCAGAGCTGCTGCCTGACAGCCCCTTCTTGGTGCTTCTGTTGTGAGCTCCCACCAGGGACACCACAACTGTTAAGAGAGACCAGAGGTTTGCCTCGATCCTTCCCTTCTCCCAGACTACCCTCTGTACTGTCATAAAGCAGCACAGAGATGCAGAGGTGTCTAGAAATCCCCTGTATCCAAGGAGATACAGGAGATTCCTTGCATCCAAGGGATGATCCGCAGGGGACCCGTAGCCCCACTCACAGGGCAGCAATCCCCTTACACATCGGCGAATCTGGCCTTTCCCATCAGCTCGCTTGCCAAGTCCCTTTCCATGCTTTGAAAGGATATTTTTTGTTTAAATCGGTAAACAAACAAGTGTATTTGCCATCCCCTCCTCTCTTCAAATGCATATTGCTTTGGAAAATGGATTTTATTACAAGCTACAGGGTATAATTTTGTGGGATCCCCCATGTTAATCTATTGGCAGCATATCACTGAAGTGTGCTTAAAATTAGGCTCTGCTATGAAATGCCACGTGCTGTTTAAGCACTGCCAGCACACTTACCATTGCCCTGAACATAAACAAAGCCAATCTCTGCCCCAAAGTGATTACAGAAGGGGCATTCAAGAACCAATCACTATATGACCAGTATCTCTTTGCTGCAATCCTGTAGCACACCAAAAAAAGATGTGTGTCATGCACAACAGCTTGGGGTTTTTTGCCCCACCTTTCTTACTCAGAGAGTTATCAACCCCTACAATATCTCTAAGCCAACTGCAAAGGGAGCTGCAGACTGAAAGCAAGTCAGTGACTGAGTACTGCATTGCCAATCACACACAAGGTATAATATCTTAGGACAGTGGTGCAAGATCATGCCAACACCTTCTCCCTCCATCCCTTCACTGAACACCGCCACTTACAAGAACCATTTATTTCTCTTCTACATCAAGGCCTCCACCTCCGTTTGCCAGCGGGAGTCAAGAATGCAGCTCCGTACCTGAAGGGTCTTCTTGCCTCCATGGTAATTTTTCATGCCGGTCGTTTCTCCTGCTTGTTTTTACATGTCTCTCAGCTGTGACTGCAGCAGCCCCAGCCCCGCTGCTGCTCGGAGCGAATTCTGAGCGGGCTGTGCCACCTAGTGGCTTTTGGGCAAAAAACCACTGCTGCTCGCAAGGAGGGCTCGTGCTAGAAATTAAAATCTCCTCTCTCATAAATATCAACTTGTTAAACTTTGACTTCAGTTTTAAAAGGCAGAAAATTAAAATGTATACCTCTGTCTCAAAAATGTGGTAATTAAACATAACCCACAGGTGTTATTTTAATGATGTCAGTTCTTCAGACTCGTGGGCTAAGCAAATACAGTTTGTTGTTAACTAATTACGTTGTCTTAATTTGCCAATTTAAAAAACTTAAATATCCTGAACAAATAAAATCATTATCTTGGATTTCTTCACCGTACCTTCTGCCTCGCACCATCTGATGCCCAGCACTGCTGGTTTTGTTGCACAGAGCAGCATTCAGCGAGTTCAGCGAGACTCTGGCAGCCCTCCTGCACTAGACCACCATTTCATTTGCAAATCCCCTCCCTAGCAAACCAGGACTGCCCACACAATCCTCACTAAGAATATCTAATAGTGACTTTAAAAGGCTTGAACTTATCTCCCTGTATTACCTTTTCAACACGTATCTTAATTAACCAGGGAGAAAGCATCGCTCAGACAGCGTCTCTTATTGAACACAGCTGAGCTAATTTCCCCCTCCTCACTCTAAGCAAGCAGGCAGGCAAAGCATCTTCTCTTTCAAGGAAAACGCTTCCCATCTGTCAGTGACACTGTGGCCAATGAGAAACTTTCATCTAACTTTCTCCTCTCAAAAATGTAAAGTAAGAAAACAAAATCTATGCATCATTTAAAGATGCCCCAGGACAGCTTTGAATTATGCAATCCACAGTTATGTGAGCTGCTGCTTACGGGATTCTTTGTCTCTTTTGTGACACTGATCAATCCCCGCTTGGTTTTATTTAAAAGACCCAGTCACTGAAGCATTCAAACCACATTATTCACATCATACATTCACATGCCTGGAAAACAATGCAAATAAACACATAAGGAAGAATGAAATATATGCTAACTAGCTACACTTTTCATAGGTTGGCCCCTCTGATTAGAAATCATTCTGGGAGGAAATAATGGGAGGATTAAAACCAGCTTTCAGTCTATTTTAAGCCAGGTTCAGGTCATTGCCCTTGTCATTCAAAGGGTCAGTTCCTCAGGTGCAATCAAATTGCATAGGTTGAGGCTCTTGTGCAAAAGGTCTGTTGCTCTGTGAAAGGCATTCCCTTGGCCTGTGTTTGAGCTGTCCACAGCCTGTTTTAAATTACACCAGCCTTTAATATTGCAAGGTGCCCAGAAAAGAGATCAAGCACCTGTTTAACAGGGCGCATCAGCCACCACACCATTTCCTCAGTCATATCTCTGTTTACCAGCAAGGCCAGCAGCAGGACTCAGGAGTGGCATGGAGTGCCTGTACCATTTCTGTGTGATAAAGGCATGCCCAGCCCTCTGGGGGCTAATTATCCAGGTGTGATTTAAAGTGATCACCGGAGAATCTGCTCCCAACAATGCTGCGTGTCAAGGCCTGACAGGTCAGGCAATTTTCAAATGATCACAGCTGGGATATTTGTACAGGAAGATTTCAGAGCCATATTAAATTACCTGCCCTGAAAATCCTGGTGCTGAATACAGACATACGTTATTGATTTTGGAGGACTCTAAACTCAAACTCTACAGCCCATCCTCAGTTAGCCTCCTCCCCTGGGACCAGACATGGAAAATGATGCTGTCAACCTGCTGCCCACCCCTCCCAGAAGCAGCTTTAGCACTTTGTCTCCCTCATCTCCCAGCAGCCATCTGACTTTTCCTAGCACATCCTGCAAGGTTATTTACCATTTCTGGAAGGACAGCAGGGAGCAAATCCTAAGAGGAGGACTATGTCCTAAAATCCAGATCCAGCTCCCCAGCCAGCAAATTTTGACCATCCTGAAAAGATAAATGCCTTCTCACAAACATAACCAAGGCAAATATATGGCAACGTAGCCTAGAGAATGCTCTCCTGGACTGGTACTCCTTAGACCTGGATTGCAGCCTTGTTCTGCCTCTGGCTTACTTTGTATGCATTTTCTCCACCCTGCACTCAATTTTACAGTAGCTTCTAGCCCAGGCACTTAGGCATCTGAACTGCCAAATGAGGTTTTGAAAGGTGTGTTCGCATTTGCATATATTTTCCAAGAACATGGCTTTATTTATGCCTCTCTCTAGTAGTAAATTTTAATCCTGCTAACAGCAGGAATAAATGTAGTGGGCAGAATAAAGCAGACTCTTGGAGCTTAACTTATTTTTCTTATTCTCTTCAAACAATGTATAGCTTTTCAAGCTTGCCTTTAAAGGACAAAAAAATCTCTACATTGAAAAAAGGCTTTTTTTTTGCTAAGCCATAGACAAACTTATGTGTCTCTGTAGAAAGGCAAAAGGAGATTGAAACAGCCTTAAGACAACCGAAGTATCTTTTATTTCCTATACTATTTAACGATGGTTGCTATTACTTTCAGAATCTAGTATTTTGCAGGTAATAAAAAGAGTGAAAATCAATCAAAACAACAGAGCACACCTCCCAGAGGACAAAAAATCCTCAATATATAACTGACTGCCAGAAAGCAAGTGTTAAAATAACCTGCATCAGGTAGAAGTGCTGCAATAAGAAATGGAGACAAAACACAGAACTATAAAGGAGACAGCTCACATTTTAATTGAAGAATTGAGCAGCGGCTGACAAGTCGGTGTGCTCTGTTTCCATAGACGCTTCCGAAAGGCCGAGCTGCAATGCATAACACCCAATTCAGGCTGCAATGTTCCTGGGAGAGTTCAGGGACACAAACTGCTTTTATTATTGTTAGTTAGGCATCAGCAATCCACCGAAAGTGAAAATCAGGCTTTCCCCACTGGGTGTGCTTGGGAAGCTGACACAGAAATCTTACTGGAAAAGGTGTAAAAAGGAAAAATAAGCAGGAGGTTTTACAGAGTCTTAGTGAGAAATTATTGTCATCGGTCCTCAAAGAGAACGAGGCTGTAGTTAAGGCCTCGATACCAATGCCATTAAAGTCGGTGGAAGTTTTAGAGATACTGAAATAGCGGAGGGTTTTTTCCTCCCTTCAGTTTTCCTCCCAGATCCAATTAATACAAAAAGAAATTGACTGATTCACCTATTGTTCAGGTCTTGCTTGCCTTGTCATATCTAAAGCTTGCTCCTAAGGTCTGCAGAGCCATATAGCATCTATCACACTTCTGAGCACTCCATAAATAAATAGTATGAACTGTAATGAGAATACTAATGAAATATATAGCTTTGTGATTGAAAACTCTCCCCTCTCAGGCTGTATTTTTTAAGGAAAATTAAAAGGATGAATTGTAGCACCTGATGTCATAAAACCTCTCAAGTTAATGTATTGGTTGCCACGCCACAATATTACAGAAACACTGATATTTTATATGTGGTACAGTTTTGGAATTTGAGAGGTATTCTACTGCCAATTAGAGATCTAACAGCTGTCACTGGCTAGGCAAAATTACACTAAAAAAAAAAAAAAAAAAAAAAGAGATGTGAAAAGGAAAAATGTAGTAGACAGGCAGAGATACTTTCAATATGCTTCACAAGAGCATGGAGGGGATCCAGCAGGGCACACACTGCTGACAGAGGAGGCTGACAGATAGAGGAAGGCAAAGGGCTAAAATTGCTGCCGAGCCCAAATGCTACCTTCAAACTGAAAACATGAATTGCCACATTACATACCCAGTAAATGAGGCTCAGAGGATTAAAACATCACATCTAAGACTCTGCGAAGAACTGTGATAGGTAGAATTAACACCCATGCTTCTGATTCCTCTTGGTGCCCTGCTGTATGACTGCCTCATGTAGCAAAGAAAAGGGTTAAACGAAAACCATAGAAGCAAGCGACTTCAGCACATGTCTGACCTACTGCAGAGATTGCTGTGGAGATCTGCCATGGGAAACTGTACCAGGGCTCAGATGAGGCTAATTACTCCACAAGGAACAGAAACCAGGAAATATACACACATAGGATGAAAAAAAAAAAAAAAAAAAAAAAGAAGGAAAAAAGAAAAATAATTTTATTACTTTCTCGTATTCTAAATTTGGACAGACCCAAGGGCCAGAGCTTCCCTGGGAAGAAGGAAAGGGAGTCTGCAGAAAACCGTTTTGCCTTGCATTTGTTTGAACTCTGATTTCAAGAAGCTTTTTGCCTCCCTTTGAATTCAGGCTGCATTAATAAGCACTTTGACTAACATTTAGGCAGGTAGCCAGTAGGGATACTGACATATTTAATGTCCCTTGTTTCTTATGTATTTTTCACTTTTTAAACATAAGCCAATGAAACTAGGCATGTAAGTATTTTGTGTGGCTACACTTGTAAGGTCTTATTATCCCTGCCTTCCATTACAGAGCCTCTCCATTTTGTGATGATGCTGTGGTTTTGGATTATATCATAGTGGAATTTTCGGGGGGGGCAGGGACACCCTTGCTATATATAGCTAGGTTTCTCAGCACAGTGGATGTCTAATCCCACTGTTACCACTGTATTGTTGGGACAGCTTTCAGCATATACATGTTGACAGGTGCTGCTCTTGCCTTTTATCCTGTTAAGTCATAACCACAAAATAGTTACTCAGCTCTAAAGCAGCTGGATGCTGATGGTAACTCATGTTTTCACAATGTGTTTTTGGAACACAGGTTAAAATTATGAGTTTAATAATGTATTATGGCACAGAACTTCTGTTAGTTAAACAACACAGTAGAGGAATTAAATGTATCCCTTTCAATCAGCCCTACACAGACAAAGAGCATTTTATATTCAAGTTTTAAACAACCTGCAGAAATTATCAGGGGATTCTATTAAACTTGGTCAGGAAAAGATTTGCACTTGATAAAAAAGTCAGCAAAACCAAACTAAACAGATTCTATTATTGTATCAGTTCTTCTAAAACATGGGTTTTAACCCTTTTTGATGCGAAAATTGAAAAAAAAAATTTATTTTCTGAAAACATGAAAAATTTCATTGCCACGCTTTTCTGTATAAATTTTCACTTTGATAGAAAGGCAGATTTTGGTTCAATAAATGTTGTGAATGCCTCAACACATCAGTTTTCTGATAAATTAATCCCTATAACTGAATAACCCTTCCATAACGCTTTTTATATAATAATTAAAATGTCTTTCCCTTAAATATTGTTTCTCCTATTATAAACTGTTCCCACATGGATATTCCTTTCTCTAGTGCAATCTATTTATTCTTTTAAAAGATTTAACAGTAAAGAGGGTGGCTGAGATAATGGAGCTTTTTCTGTCATTGTTATCCATTATTTCCCTTTAAGATTGAATAAGCGTGTTCCTTCCACGCCAGTGCAAAGATTTCCCGTCACCGGGCTCTTGATAGTCTCCATTGAGATCCATGCTGTCAGTTTAGTGGTTTCAACCCTAATTTCATGGTTGCTTCATTGCTGAGAATCCCTCCATCCAGTAAAGCTTCTAGGACTGTGACTGCAAGAAGCAAAGAAATGGCAATAAAGTTATCAGCAAAATAATCAGAACTAAACCTTTACTTAATATAATTAGGACATTATCCTGTGAATACATCTGTAAATTGTGGTTAAGAAAATGACATTTCTCATAAACATAATGCAAAGGAAAGTAAGTAAGAAACTATTTCAATGTCCAAGTGCTTTAGTGAAACTATATCTGTATGGGATTATATCTGTGTAAAATAACTCACAGGTGTAAATTTTATTCAGGTTGAAGCTTCATATTATTCTTGATCATGTCTCATTCTTTCTTCCATTTAGAAATCTCTTTTTGAGACTCTCTTCAATGATCAATCTTTTTATTATAAAAATTAAAGTATTTGCTGTAACATTAATTAATTTTTCCCTGCTGCAATTATTAGAACTGAGCAAATAATTCACAATGAATAATTCATCTGCTGAATGTAACCTCATTTTCTGCTTGCTGAATATCTGCTAGCAAATCTACTTTCTAGTTTATTTGTTAATCAAAAACATCTGACCACTTTTGGTGAATATTTTTAACTATGGATAGAGCCTGAACAGTTCCTTGTGAGCCTTTGATATACAGTGCTTTCTACATGCGTGGGTATATTGTAATTGGTCTGGTAAAGCACGTGACTTTATTTAATTTTCCCAATTTGGTGAATGTTTATATACTCTAGGCATGAGTGCATCTGTATGTGAATTTCAATATTGTTTTAGCAACTTCAGAATTTGTTTTCCTGCCAGTAGAACTCAATTATTCAAATGTCTTTGGGGGAAAAACCCACTAAAGGAAATGTGAATATGTGAATCTATCAAATGCTGAGCCATTATTTTCAACAATTTACTTACAGCTTGCACTCAGTTTTAAGCAACTATTATGTTATTGAAGGAGGAAATCACTAGTATCAACCTCTGCAGCCATATTTTCTGACCTCTCTAGTTAAAATGCATAATGTTTTCATGTCGTGGTAGATATTAGAGAATACTTATTTTGTGTGTCTGAGAAGTCCTTGCTTGTCACGATAAAAGAAATTTTGCAGATGGTGGATAGTACATCTGTGAAGATTTTCTGCATAACTTGGAAAGACTGGATAAAATTCTGCCAGAAATAAGAACATAGGAAAAGTGTTAAGAGGTGACTTGTACATAATGGAACCTATACCTTACTGAAAGCTAATGGGACTTAAAGTCCTATATCTTTAGGTACTTTAGAATCTTGATTCTTATTTTTCAGTTATGGTTTCAAGGTGAAACTCCTTACCTGGATCATGAGGAGTCCACAATAATGGAGGCCCATCTCTCACATACCTGTAAGGTGTGCAAAAAATGTCACCTCTCCAACAAATACACCATCCTCAGTCATACCCTGCTGGCCAGAATAGCTGGCTGACATTTGAGGAGACAGAATCATAGAATAGAATCATAGAATCATAGAATGGTTTGGGTTGGAAGGGACCTTAGAGATCATCTGGTTCCAACCTCCCTGCCATGGGCAGAGACACCTTCCACAAGACCAGGTTGTTCAATTGCTTCTTCCATCTACATCCTTTGCTCCTTTGGCATGTTTTGTTGTTTTTTTCTCTTCTTGAAAGACACATTGAAGGAATACTATCTGTGCCCACAGAGTGCAGAGACACCATGTGGAATACTCCAAAGGCCCTTTTCTTCACTGATGTACAATGGGACAGGATCGGATTCTGAGAAAATACTTCTGAAATTAATTCAAGAAAACGTTATACCAAGATTATACCAATTATACCAGATTATTATATATTACCACAATATATACCATTATTATATATACCAATTATACCAGAGCTATAAGCTCTGCATAAGAAAAGGCAGAAGACATTGGGCTAATGGACAATGTGCAGCAGAGTTCTGCCCACTTGATTCCACAAGAAAAACTGTTGTTATGCTTGTTAACTCGATTAATGAGTTTTCCTTGATTGGCACAGGGTTCTGGTAAAGCAAGAATTAAAAAGGAAGTTGAAATCAACATTACCATTGCTCTAATGCAATTGAAACAATTGCCCTCTCTTTCTCCCAATAACCTCTGAATATTAGCTTTAATAAAGTAAGATTCCAAAATTTTAAATAACGTTGTATTACATTCTCAGTTTAATAAAATAGCTTGGCATATAGCTCTGTGGAAACAAGGGAGTGAATATAACACCAGCAAGACTTCTTGTTCGTTAAAGCATCGACTTTTTAAACTCTAGAGCAGACGAATTTGGGGTTTCTCAGCAATAAAGCAAAACGGTACATTTGGTGCTTCAAGATTATTATTTCTCTGTAATCTTAAATCACATAATAGGACATTTTACACAGCTGACTGTTTATTGCCTTTCCTATTTTCCTCTCTTTCCTTCATTTTTTCTTTTTGCATTGCCTTAGAGTTTCTCAGAATCAATGCCCTGTAAAACAAACTCTTCCATTGACTTGCTAGCCTGTTATGCCCTGACCTGACAAAAACAAAGGAGCCAAAATTGAAGACAGGACACTTATGATACTAAGAGACTTTAAGAACGATGGCTCCGTTGTGCCAGGGAAACACCTTAGGTGGCCGTCCTGCCATTCTTATGTAATAAACTAAGCTTAATTAAAATGGGTGCAGTACATCAGTCCAAACCTGGACACCTGTGGTACTGATACCTACATTTGAGCTGAGAGAAAGCGTCTTCCAGTGCATGATCCATGTCAACCTATGTTAGATATTAAAACACCAAAAGTCTTCCAGAAATGCTTATTTTTGTACATTTTCTGTTAAAGTAGTCTCTATGACTAGATCAAATGTAGACATCTACATGGTAGATGTCTAAAATAAGGTGTGATAAAACCAGGTTCAGGTAGGTAAGTGGTTTGTAGTGCTTTCCAGATCTGTAGTCCTATTCACATTCTCAGGCATAAATTAACCATCAAATTTCAGATGGCTTTTTCTCCTCATTTTAAACAGATAGGGACCACTGGTGTTTCTGCCTTCCTCTGAAGCAGGGGCCATAATGCCAAGATATAGCTGTCCTGATGTCCCTAAAAAGTAAAACACTGGTAAAGGCCTGTAGAATGTTATACCTATAATCTGGGCCTTTAATTAATATAAGGGTGTTGGGAGGCATTTTTAGATAACAGGTATAAGGATGTGTGAAGTAGGTGTTCTCTGGACCTGTCCTCAATATGATTCAGTATGACTGCTACTGAGTGGACTCAGTGACCTATATAGTCTTTTTCAGTCCTCTGAGTGTTGAACATGCATCCTCCTAAAAATATTTTGCATTCAGTTATTTGTTGCAAAATAATTGTTCAGGAGGTTATTATCTGTCATCTTTAAAATCTTTTCCTTATTTCAGATAAATTCACTGGTATATATATTCAGCATTTTCTTGGTGTGCCTTTAAAAGAAAGTCTGGGATATCACTTGCAGGAACACCCAGAATGGAAAATGCCTGTCAAGCTGTCAAAAGTTTAGAGACTTTTCTTTTGACATGAACTTAGAACTTCTCCTTCTATTTTTTCTTTGTTTTTTAGCACTTTACATCTTCAAAGTGCTTATAAGCATTTTCTGATCACATTTATTATTTCTATTTATAAAATACGACTGTCTCGAAGTCTAACAAGACTGAAACTGGAATATTTTTAATTCACACACAGTTATTCACTTATACAGAAAAGCTCATCAAGCTGCACACACTGATAATTTCCTTATATAGCCTTTCCTTCACTCCACTAACACCTCAAAAAAAATCCTAACTATTGAGTTAAATCTAAGAAGAGCTCTGAATTAGCAGTGGTAGACATTGCTTTGATGTCTTTTCCCAAAAAATGAATTTTGGAGCAGCTGAAACTGCCTGTGGGTTCAGCTCAGCTTAGACAAACACTGTTGGTCAGAGAAAGCAATATTTCATAAACTTTACAAAAACACTACAACAGCCCCATGAGAACTACATAGTGAAGAGTGGTACTGCCCCTCATCATGCATACACACCAATGAAGGCATTTTTAGCTGGAGGGCAGGAGGCCATTTCCTACTTCTCCTGTACCCTGTGTGAATCAGAACTTGAACTCCGGGTCTCCCTTATTAGCAAAAAGTACTCTTACCATTAGGCATTTCTAGGAATGAGGTCTCTTTTCAAAGCCCTTGTATCCAGCAGAAGTGGTTAAACTATTGCTGAAGCAAGGACTTCAACTGACTTTTATACCTCTAAGCTAAAATGTCATAACCAGCAAGCTAAAGAACCAGGCTTTCACATTTATTTCCCTGTCTGTCAAAATGAATACTCAATTATTTACAAAAAATGGAACAGCTTCAGCAAGCGAGACTGAAATGCACCAACAGGCATGCTACAGAGATAGAAAATCTATATTTAAAATCATAGAGAGGGGGGATTTGAACCTGCGCCTCCCACTACCCCAAAAGCTGCTGCAAACATTGGGATTCAAGGGCCAAGAAAAAGGAGGTAAACAGAAGAACACAGCATGATACATTCACTTTTTTTGAATTAATTTCCCTTGTGAATTCAGTACTTTGCTCCCAAATTTCCTCTGCATTACTAAAGCAGCATAAAATTTATCCGACTTGTTATTTGGGGTCAAACAAGGTATTTCCTTCAATCCAAACCGATTTTCAGTTTTGATTCTCAGGAGCTGGGAGAGAAGCAACCAAACACATTTTCATTTCAGGTTGACCCAAAATGACTTTTTTTGTTGTTTGAACCACTGAACCAAAAAAAATCAGTGATACATACAGCTCTGTTCTGAAGGTCAACAAATGTATGGGCTGCTAGAAAATAAAAAGGAGTGCTTCTAGAAGTAAAGGATCTTTTTACAGATATGGTGTGCTTCAATTCCAGGAATATATGTGTGGGAATTATAAACCTGAAAAAATAATTTATTCTAAAACTGCCAAGTCAAAGAAATGTAAAAAAGGTGGCCTGTAGGATACGTTTAGTCTAAACGACTAAAGGTGTCATAGAGAAACACTGGCACCATGAACTTCTTCCACAACTAAACTCAAAGACAGTGAACAGTCTGGAGTTCTCATTAAATATTCTTCATTAGGAAAAGCTATATGACACTCATGTTGCTAACCGGTCTCACTGTTAGCCCTGAACTAAGTTCACCTCAGTGATTCCACCTGGAAGTAGAAGAGGCAAGAGAAGAATGGTAAGTGTATGGAGAATAGATTACAGCTTCATAGCCAAGGATAAGGGGAGGAAATGAAGTCCCAGCTCCTAGTCTTTACTGCCAGAACATTTGCAGCCCAATAACCTCATTCCAGAAACAACCGGCTGAGATCCAACAAGGCCTTCAACTTGTTAACTTTAGTAATTTTGCTGACTAAAGTGTCTTGTTTGGGAGGATAAACATCCCCTTGCACACCATTCTTGCAGGTTTTTTGCCCTAGCTCACTGCTATTTCTTCCTACAGAAGCTGAATTTCCCTCATATATGTCTCATTGAAGTCAGGAGATGCAGCTGTCTCAGTAGGATATGACTGTGAAGTCAACGGAGTGACAGTATTTACGCCATATGGAAATCCAACATGCAGACTGGAGCATCACGCAGAAAGACAAGCTATCCTACCCTCTCCCTAGCAAAATTTACAGGCATAATACAGCTCTGAAGTACCCTGAGGGAAAAGATTTAACACGTCTCAGGAGACTCATATAAATCCAAATTACTAAAGTTGCTACTAAAGACCCATACAGATAAGGAGGTCTGGCTGTCTCTGCTACAGCCCCTGGCTTCATTAAAGTTGTCCAGAAAATGGCAATGCTAATGTGTTATCACACTTGGGAGGCAAGGAGCAGATTAGGAGAACAGGTTGCAGTAGGAGCTCAGTGTAAGTAACCCCATGGTGGCCTCATTCAGTGTCCCTTATCCCTTTGTGGTGGGGGAGCCTCATTCAGAGAAATTAAATTGGGAGGTCCCTGGAGGAAACAGTGACTCTGCTCTTCCAGGAGCCTGTGCCAGTCAAAGGCAATCTGCCTTTCAGTGTGAGGCAGTGGTTTTACAAAGCTCAGCTGCCAGGCGGTTTTTGAACGTGACGTCTTTCACATGCTTACTGATTGGTTATACCTGAAGGTGTCTGAAGCTAGCTAAAAGTCTAGCCTCTCTAGGTCATTCTTGCTATCAGATCAATTGTTCTGGTATGTCTGCGCTGGCAAAGGAATCTTAGGGACTGTGTCCTAGGCTAGAGGGACACCATGCAGAGCGTAGAAAAGACACAGGGCCAGGTGCTATGTGGCATGGGTGGACACACTTTGGAAAACTTCTAATACACACAGACTTGAGCAAACTCAGGTTATCTGGAGAGAACCACACTGGGCAGAAACTATGTGTCTGCAGCGCACACTTACCTTCAAATGGACCTAGGGAGCAGCCCCGGTCAGTGGTGAGCAGCTGCAGTTTGGTTGGAAGAACTGACTTCCCTCTGCCCTCATCCACTAGCTCATAAAAAGGCCATCCCAGAATTATAGAAGATAGGCTTGAAACGGGCCTGGGAGATCATCTTTCCACTCTATGGTTTCATATATATATACTATATCTGTTTTTTCCGTCAAGTTTTGGCCTATTTTATTTTTTTTAATTCCAATGATGGGGACTCCAAAGCTTCCCTAGACACTCAGTTCCAGTGTTTCTCTACCCTTAGTGTAAAGACAAAGAGTCTTTTGTCTGGTGGAAATCCCCTGTGTCAAGAGCAAAGTGCAATCTTGGACATGGGTACTGGATTATTCCTTACCTCTTTATAGCAGCTTTGTAGAATTTCAGTTAAGATATCTTTGCAGGATACCCTATGTAGAACATGTCTTAATCTCACTGAGCCTTTTTGCATAACATTCCCAGGATACAACTGCTCTGCAGATTACACAGGAGCACAGAAATACCAAAACTATGATCTACTGGAAGCCCTTCTTTAAAATTCTCCTTCTTCTGGCAGAAAACATTTGATGGTGATTAAGCTACGCATAAGCCAACCCCGGTGCTAATCACTAAGTGAAGTTTTGTCTCTTTTGACTCCTCATGTTCCCCATCTGATTGAAAGGTCTCAGGGGCAGAGGCTGTACTTGCATTGTGCTTGTGCTACACGTAGCACACAATTACCTGCCTGCAGCTGTAGCAGCACAAACAACAGTGAGTAGCTTGAGGGGAAGGTAGCTTAGGAGGCAAGACCAAAAAAAAAAAATCACAGTTAAACAGTAATGAGAAGAATTCTCTCTTAGCAACTGGTGGTATCCTCTAGTGGTACCACAAGGACATTTGTGCCAGAATGAGGATTATTTTTTTAATTATTTTTGATACACCTGCCCCTACCAGTTCAGTGCTCTACTTTTTCAAGGCAGTGAAAAAGCTAAGAAGTTATACAGCAAAGCTATACTTTTCCTAAAAAGATAAATTTTAAATATTCAGAATCTACCTAGGTGAATGAGCGACTTGTAACTTTTATTTTGTTAGAATGACTTGAAGTACAGCATTTCTAAAATTTATTACACCAACTTATAATGAATCAAAGTGATCACTTTATTTTTCCTCTTTATAATTTCTTCTCCCCTTTGTGATATATTGCAGAGACAGAATGGGTGATTTTTTAAGATTTATTTATTTATTTTTAATGAACTGACTGGTCTTACAGGTAATTTCTTGACAGGTATTTTTTTTCTTCCTTCAATTAACTGAGTTAATTATAATAAAAACTAAAGTCAAACCATGTTTCAAAAGATAAAACTTTTCCCTGGTGGGAGTGAGAGCAATTCCTGGCATCCTTCAATAGAACAGTTGATTTTCTATTGCCTTAGTTTTGAAAAGCTTGCAGATCTGCAAATAAGAAAATGTAAACTGCATGCCAATATAGTGCTCTGTCCTGTTTTTTTATTCCTTGATTAGTTTCACTTTAGCCATAAAACAGGAAAGTAAACAGATGAAATCATTAATCTAAAGATCAGTGTGTTATAAAGGAAGCACAGTAATTCAATTCAGTAGACACTACCTGTTCAGCAAATGTTTCATGGATAAACTCATTACCAGAGCTGCTCAGGGACACTCCCAAAGAGCCATTTTCCATCAGAATATGCAGTACCATCAAAACCCTTAAAAATCAGGTCAGTTTTCCTGGAATTTCATTTTGGAAGTAAAAAAGAAAGGAAATTTTCAAGAAAGTTGAATTTCCTTTGACAGTGTGTGCAGATCAGATTTTATTTTTTAAGTCTACTGTTTAAAAATCTATTATAATTTGCATATTTTAATTGTGTATTACTATATTTTGTAGTGAAAAAATTTGTCAACATCAAAATTAAATGCCTCAATTTTCCTGAAACAAAATATTTCTAATGACCTGGTACAACTTCAAAGAAAATTTCCTTCAGAGAATTTTAAAACATTTTGCTTCAATTCTCATACAGAATGTAGCCAAATTTTAAAATTTCAGAATCCATTACATAGTGGAACCAGGACAGGTAAAAACAAAAACACAACCCTGCATTTTTAAAATGTGTTTTACATTGTTTAGGTTGCTCCCAGTGGTGGTAATCTCCTAGGAGATAACACTGTACACCAGGTTTAGGAGTGTGATTCAGATTTGAGATTTAAGATGATCCAGTGGTCAGAATCAGATCATAGAGTACAAAGACAAGCATCTTAATTTAAAATAAGTGTTACTTGTGCCCTAATCATAGTTGCTATAAGGGTTTCTTAAATAAACACACACAGCATTTCTTTGTCCTGTCATTGCTACTGCCACTCCATTTTGAGGATAAAATAGCCTTTTATGGGTTCTCTCAACAGAGTCCAAGTTACTTTAAGTCTCAACCTTCATTACTTCTGTCTTCCCAACAAATTTTTCACAAGGTCCCCACATTTCCCATCCACCATTTTGGAGAAAATCCACATTGAAAATTTTAACAAGATTCACTTTTTTTAAAGACAGCCATGGCACACCAAGCAAGTATTATCTGATATTATATGGAAAACAGAGTATGGAAATAAACACACAAGATGATGGTTTCTGGAGAGAGCTGTTAGTAACCCCTGTAGACTGAGTGATGCAAAGATATTTAATGTTGAAATAAGGAAAGGAAAAGTATTTCAAGGAAAGAGAGAATTTACTTGAGAATACTTTGAAGACTACTCAGTCAGATGAAGCAATCTAAGTCCTGGAGTGAGGAATCACTTTGCTAATGCAAATGAAAGAAAAAGGCATGACCAGGAAAAGTTTATTATTATAACACAATAACGCAGAAACATTTTTTTTTTATTTGCCCTGAAAACATACGAAATGCCTCTGACATGAAGATAATGTTTGAGGGGGGGTCCCCACATACACTAAAAGGGCGATTCTGTTTTAAAAATAAATGCTTGTTCCTAGGCTGTTCTTTTATATTTTAAAATATGGCAATGCGATTTCTCATCTATATTCATACTTAACAGGAGTGGTTATGTTCCCTGTAGATGTATAGGGCTGATTATATTCTCCAGCAGATGAGACAGTTGAATACATATCACACAAACTTTGGCAAAGTCTGTAAAACTAATCACTTTAAATCATAGAGAGTTTGGGAAATATGTATGTATATTTTTACTTCCAGATAAAACAGTAAAATTCTTATTCCCCGTTCTGTACATCAGCTTCCTGACAAATCCTGAGTAAATTTCAGATTTGTGTCAATATGTTTTTAAGTTCAAAAGTTCCCTTTCCTGAATCTTTCTCCTCATAACTTCTCTGGAGTACTAATTGGTATATACACATTTCCCACCCTAGTCAGCTTCCCATTATATTGAATTTGACCTTCTCTCTGTATGATCAGATCTGTCTCCAAGTGTGAAGCACTGAAACAAAGTTTAGATGTAACTGCTGCAAAAAAAAAAAAAAAAAAAAAAAAAAAAAGTCTCAGATTTTTATTTTAGTATAAATCATTGATATCATCCTGGGTTTTTTTTTCCTTTGAATAAATCATATAGCAATGAGCTGCATCATATGCATTGTAGGACATCCTCTGCAAGGCAGCTGGAAGTCTCTGTGCATTGAGTTTGAAGTGGGCTACTAAAAATCCTGTGACTTTTTCCTTCCATTCTTTCATGATCTCCCAGAAATAGGCTACCTTTTTCACCCTGCAGAAAGATCATTATGGATGACCACAACAGGAACATACACCAGGTGAGAAGACATTAAAAGCACACCACTACTACAAAGATTCAGTCTTGTAGTCCCAGCACAGAGCTAGGGAGCCATTTTGGCAGGACTTTGAAGCATACCACAGCAACAGCTACTGCTTCTGCCATAGGCTCCTATTTCTAACCCAAGTGAGACCATGAGGAGGAATGAAAGAGTGGATGGGAGCAATGAGGCTAAGAGTAGGAGCAACAAAAGGGAGAGAATTCCTTGTAATGGACCTTTCTTGGCATAGCTTGTCACATGGCTGTTTCTAGGCTCAGGAAGCAAGGACAGATGGATGGGAAAGGACTTCACAGCAAATTATGAAATCCTAAATCTAATAAAAAATTTGTGCCTTTATCCTTTTAAACCTGCTTTTACACCTTTGGTCTTTGTTCTTGTGTAGAGATTCAACGTATATTTCCCCACTCCCACTCCTTCAGGTAACATTGTCAGACTAGATTTTTCTCTTTTCCTTAGCACGTGCATTGTTTTACCATTTCTCAGTCCCTGATGCTAACCTCCCTGTGGAAGATCTGTGATATCTTTCAGACAGGACAGGCAATATGTGTCAGGAATCTTGCCAGCTCTAGGTGACTCATCACATATGGAAGCACCAAATGAAACAGTTTTTTATAAAATTAATCAGAATTTGTAAGCCGTACACAGCAGATTCCCCAAGTCACATTTCACATGCTCTAAACACAATTACAATCTGCCATTTAAACCTGAGATGAACAGAAGCTCTATATTGCAACATTTATTTTATTTGAAGAAGAGAGATTCTCAAAGGCACAAGGGCTGTGATATGCTTGTCTCACTAACATGCAGCAGGTATTAGGTGCTGCCTGGCTGAAAATTGCCTCTGTAAGTGAGGAGTTTTACTGTGTTTCATATTGCACCACAAATTTTTCATGATGTCATTGCAAAGCCATAATCCTGTTCAAGTTCATTCAAAAGACCCATGAACCTTAGCAAACCTTTTGATAAATATCTAAGTTTTAAGGCAAGTTTTATGTTTCACCATCAACATTACCAACAGTTTTAATACACCTCAGTATGTTGAGTCTATATGTGGCAGTATATGTAATCCAGGCAACTGCACAAATCATTGCAGCCATTCATTCAGGTCTGTGAGCCATTGTTATTAATGCAATAATTTTGTACTTTTTATTGCAATAATTTGGTACTCTTGTCACAAAAGTGTAAGTTTCTTCTGTTTTTCACTCTCATGTATTCATCAACTGCATTCACACATAAATTAGACTTTCTTTCCTTTCCTTCTCTTCTCACCCTTTCACTTCCCTGGAAAACATTGGAGATCTTTCTTCTAGCAAAAAGTGATATAGACTGGCTCACTTCCATCTCTGGTCCTGACACATTTATTAAAAACTCTATTCAGATATTTTTTTTACATCTAGTTTTGGATGCACAACACTGCACACAACCCTTGTCAGAATTGAAGCCATTCTTCCAGCCTCTACTGCCCTTCATACCCATACATAGGACATCACTTGTTGCAAGCGTAACTAATTATTTTAATTTCCTAATTATTCCTGAGCAATATATATATATGATATATACAAATATAACTTGCATACGTATATAATTGATATGTGTTAAAATAAATAAAAGAGAAAGCAAAGAGGGAAACCCTGTTAACAGGGTTTAGCACTGTTCCTTGTTGTTATTTATGGTAAGTTACATGCCAGCTGTGTGAACAGAACTGATCATGATAGAAAGGCAGGGCCAGCCTGCAGAGCTCCCAGTTCCAGCAGATTCCAATTCAAGGCACCAGTGGGTTTCTAGCATGCAGCATGCCCACAGCATTAGGCTGTCTGAGCAAAAGGAGCAAAATACGGCTCCCCTGCACAGAAAGAACAATCACATGTAAACAACAAAGTCAGTTTACCTTCAAAGCAGAGTTCATAGCCACTACTGTTGTCAAAACCAGTGCTGAAATCCAATGAAAATCAACACCTATGGTTGAAAAGTTCATATGTTTCGTAAGTACTCTCAATCTCACTAATACATCCATAAAACTCCTTAGACTGATCATCTTCTACCAGCAGGGCTGGTAGTGGTTAAATAAGGACAATAATTTTAAGAGGATGAATTTTTCTGCTGACAGTATTTCATTTGTAGGAATACTTTCTGTAGCACCTTAAACTTATCATGGTTACCAGGTTACCTGTATCCTTTAAACCTTTCTCTGAATTTCTCAAGCACACCTCTACTGAGGATAAAGAATGTCACCCAGGAGATTATACTAACACAGCTGTACAAAAGAGAACCACGGAACTACACCCATAATCACCCACATTGCTTCGCTGTTAGCTTACTCACCCATTCTGCTTTGGGCTGTTCCAACTAGCTTTCTCCAAGACAAGGGAAGACTTGGGGCATCCCTCACGCCAGGGTTGCTCCAACATGTATGGATGAGATTGTACCAGGCTTGGTTTCCTCCATCCACATTCCCCTGAAAATGACACGCTCCCTGTCGTTCTAGCAGAAAACATGTGAGGTCCTGTATGGACAGTCACCAGCAAAAACATAGAGTTTCACAGTTTTCTGTCACTGGTCTTATGGCCACTGAGGTACTGAGCCTTGAAATGTGGTTTGTAAATTAAGCGTAACTAAACAAAAAGCAGCACTAACCAAAAAAGCTCAGCAGGCTTTGCACCCTCAGGTGCAGTGTGCTGCGTAGGGAACCCCTAGATGTGCAGCACGTACCTATATCATGCTATAAAACATCACTCTGGTGGGTTATAGCACAGCCCTCAGATCATTTAAGTTGTTTTGAACCGGGGAAAAAACAAATAAACAAACAAACAAACAAAAAAAACAAACCGAAACCACACAACATAGCTTTTATTTCCCAAGGGCACTACATGGACTACAGAGGAGACCAAAACCAAGCGCCATGACATGTGAACAGTCCACTTAGAGGAGACTGAACTTCACCAATGAGGGGATGAGCCAGGCCATGCCTATCTAGCTCTAATCCTCTTTTATTTAGCAGTAAGAAGGCAGCTAGGGGATTTCACCGCCCACTACCACAGCCAATCACAACAGATAATCTGATTCATAAATTCATCATCTTCTGTTTTTAAGCCTTTGGACAAGGACGGAGTAGAGGAGGGAGTTTTGATGTCACTAGTTCAGTTGGCAGCCACTTGGAAGGATGTTCTGAAAATCATTACTCTGATCAAAACCCACCCATCTAGTTTAGAGCTCAGTTATTCATGGCCAACTTACATATATTTGTACTTATGCCAAAACTGTTCCTTAGGTTAAGTAGCTCTTCTTTTTTCTCTGCTGCTTACTCCTCACTGATGCATTTGTCTGAGCTAAACAAGCTAAATTTTTAAACTTCCTCTTACAGGAGACAGGCTCTTTGTCTCCTTGGTCATCTTAGTAGCTCTTCTCCAAGCCTATTCTACTTTCTATTTATCTTCATTTAAAAAAAACGGTTGTTTAATGCAAAATGTGTTCTAAAGCCTTCCATCTGCTGCAATTATATTAATGGCACAGCAGAAGCTTGATTTCCAACTCTTACAGTGAGTATGCTTCCTTTATTGGTTCATACAGTAAGAATTCAGACATGACAGATGCCTTAAAAATCTGCATTTCTAGGCTTGCAATTTTCTATATTAAAAATATTGTTTATTTTTAGCAATGGGAAGCCATATTGGGTACCATTCCTTTCATTTTATATTAGGGGTGCAATTTAGCAGCCTCAGCATAAGGTGCCATTGTGGACTAGTACATGCAGCTGTCATCACAGTCTCCCATAATTCCTGTGTTGTATATGCCATTGCTTTGCTGTTGTATTGAGTTTGCATAGCAAGGTTTTGGTAGCGGGGTGGCTACAGGGGTGGCTTCTGTGAGAAGTTGCTAGAAGCTTCCCCTATGTCCAATAGAGCCAATGCCAGCAAGCTCCAAGATGCACCTGCTGCTGACCAAAGCTGAGCCAATCAGAGACCTCCATGATAACATATGGGGAAAAAAAAACCTGCTGTGCAAGAGCAGCCAGGAGAGAGGGGTGAGAATATGTGAGAGGAACAACCCTGCAGGCACCAAGGTCAGTGAAGAAGGAGGGGGAGGAGGTGCTCCAGGCACGAGAGGAGAGATTCCCCTGTAGCCTGTGGTGAAGGCCATGGTGAGGCAGGCTGTCACCCTGCAGCCCATGGAGGTTAATGGTGGAGCAGATATCCATCTGCAGCCCATGGAGGACCCCATGCCGGAGAAGGTGTGTGCCCAAAGGAGGCTGTGATCCCATGGGAAGCCCATGCTGGAGCAGGTTTGCTGGCAGGACTGGTGACCCCGCAGGGGACCCATGCTGGAGCAGTGTGTTCCTGAAGGACTGCACCCCGTGGAAGGGACAAATAAAAAGGACCCACGCTGGAGCAGTTCGTGAAGAACTGTAGCCCATGGGAAGGACTCACGCTGGAGAAGTTTGTGGAGGACTGTTTCCCATGAGAGGGACCCCACAACTGAGCAGGGAAAGAGTGTGAGTAGGAAGGAGAAGCAGAGACAACATGTGATGAACTGACCACAAACCCCATTCCCCATTCCCCTGCCCTGCTCGGGCAGGGGAGGAGGCAGAGAAAATCAGGAGTGAAGTTGAGCCCAGAAAGAAGGGAGGGGTGGGGTGAAGGTGTTTTAAGATTTGGTTTCATTTCTCATTACCCTAGTCTGATTTGATTGGTAGTAAATTAAATTAATTTTTCCAAGTCAAGTGTGTTTTGCCCATGATGGTAATTGGTGAGTGATCTCTCCCTGTCCTTATTTTGACCTATGAGCTTTTCATTATATTTTCTTTCTTTTGTCCTACTGAGGAGGGGGAGTGATAGAGCTGCTTGGTAGGCACCTGGTATCCAGCCAAGGTCAACCCACCACAGCTGTTACCACAGATGCCCTACAGCACATCACATGGCACTAGAACTTTATGTTTAGGCAGCTGAATCTCATCCTAGATACCTCTGCTGTAGACATCCTCATCTGAACTAGTCACCCTAGGTCATATGTAAATATCTACCTTTGGCAAGATGAATTCCATAATCCAGTATCCAGACAGACACATTAAAAGTGAAGTTTTGACTTCTGGTGAACTTTTCTTGGGATATTTCTTTAAAATATTTTTCTAAGTTTATTTTGAAATAAAATATAATTTAATGGCAATTCAGTTTTTTTAATTCATTCATATATTTCATGATACAAACAGCAACATGAAATACAGGACATATTTCCAGTCATATGAGATATGACACGGCAATCTACATTGCTGTTAATGTGTCTTAATATGAATAATATGATAATTAAAATGCTAATTTTAGAAATGTTATTATGAACTGATATTACCCAATGCTGCTGGAAACATCTTATTTTTCTAGATCAATCTGTGTTGTAATCAAACAATTTCATACTTTTGATCTAGGAAGTTAGATGGTTGTTTATAAATCTAAGAAACAGCTTTTTGCAGTATCCTAGAAAGATGATTCTCAGCCAACACCAAAATTTTGGAAAGACCTTGTGCACTCCTGAGTATATCAGCTCAGATTCATCCTGCTCCACCTTAGGCACCAAACTGAAAGTCCTAAGTTGGGATCTGTGGGGAATTTAATTTGTAAACTCTTTCACAGACCTTTTAGCTGGCTAGGCTGATAGGCAGAAAGGATTGCAGGGGAAAAATAGCATTCTTTAAAGCTATATTCTTTATGAAGACAACAGAAAAACAAAAGATACCTTTGAAGGCCTGCAGAGAAGGATCCCCTAATTATGGCAGATCTTTCTTCCTACAAATCTGGAGTCTCTAGCAGGTCAGCTTATAAAAGTTGTCAACACCTTTACTATGAATATAAGGAACCAATAGAAAATATTAATTAATTGCATTCTCTGGTCCAATCTGCCTATATCTCTTTTCTTTCACCTGATTGCACCAGTAGATCAGAGCAAGAGTCCCTCCTTCCAGCTCACTTTCTCTGACTCTTGCTTTACTGGCAGCACAGGGACTCTGTTTCAAAGAGTATGCATTTATATATTTGTGAAGGCTACTTCCTAGGTGGTTATACACCTTCCTACAATAGAAATTATGCGTATTTGGTCTCCTGGCTAAGGAGATCCTACTTTCCAACTCTCTTATTTCCATGATTAATGGTCTAACTGCTCAGCAGTTAGGCAAAAATTGGTGGTAACCACATCTAACACTCCAGATTTCTCTAGCAAGTTACTCCTGTGATGTAGATAGAGCTTAGATGCCTGAATGTGACTTGCAGAAGAGCTTTGGTGGGAAATAAGTGCTTAATTCCCAAGTATGAACATGCATAGGTCCCTAGAGTTAGGTGCCCAGGGAGGTTCGAGCTAAGTACAGAGCTAACTAATACATTTAGATGGCCTTAAGCTTAGACAGTCCTGAAAATCTGGATGATTAAATTGATGCCTGGGACTTATAAATGAGTTTCAGGAAACTAGGTCCCAATATGCAGGGATTTCAGCTGATGTTCCTTGTTATTCTGTGCTACCTTAAAGTCACTAGAAAAAGAGGTACCTCCAGAGATTATTCAGCCAACTTAAGATGTGACTCTGGAGATGCCTGTCACTATTGATTACAGAGGCAATTAAGCTTTTAACTTAATTATTAAGTTAAACTAGTTGGATGCTTTAAGTTAGATGAGGTGAACATAAACCTGATGATTGCTTCCATTATTTTCATCCTCCAAGTCTCTGAAGAGGGTGTTTGAAATAAGAAATTATGCTTGATACATACCATATATATCAAGTACCACCATATATATAAAGTAGCAGCTACACTTCACATTATACTGAAATACTTTAGTCATTATATGATGTCATAGTAGGACATGTAAGGTACGGTTTATCTCACCTCACTTTGACACCTACAAAAGTTACAATACATATATTTTATCTAGATTCTCCTTAAAGTCAATAGAGTGAGGCAGGTGCTTCATGATTCATCTGACTTACTGAAGTTGTCTAGCTTCAATTGCGAGGCATTGCACACTAGAAGTGCCAATCTCTTCTGCCAGTCCCAAAGGGATTCTAAATGGCTAGCTCTGATTTGGATGTCTGCAACTCAAATGTAGGAGGAATTAACCTCTCCCCAATTCCATCTTTTATACTATAGCATAATATTGTGTATTTCTGTTTGTGTGTTTGAAATAATAAAAGATACAAAAAGAAAGGCATGGGTCTGAAGATAATTTTAATTTTAAACTGAAATTTTGTGACACATTACAAGTTGCTTTACAAATGGCTTTGGGGAAAACTTTGATTTTAAAAAAAATCAGACTCGGGGAAAACTGAAACTCTCAACATCTCATGTGAAGTAGAAATGCTCAGTTTTGAACAACTGTTTTCAGTTAACATACAAGTATTTGCACAGCTTGTATCAGGGAGTGACAGAAATACTTATTCCAGTTCCTTAAAATCAATCAATTGATGATATCTAGGTACAAAACACAGACTTTATGTGTGTTTTGGAATAAAATAGCCCATGTAATTTTATATTTTACACTTAAGGACACTCAGCTGAGAATACTATGCACACATTACCATCCATAATTTAATTTTGCATGTAATTTCATGCACACTATGAATCCATCTCAAGCCTACTGTGTCTCTCCAGAAATCTCGTATTTTTGTAAGCAAATCTCACTTAGGCTGCACACCTCAAGTCATTGTTAAGATAACCAATTGAAAGAATGCAGCCAAACACAAGTATTAATTTGATAAATTAATTCCACAGATGTATTTATCCCTTGACTAATGAAGACTTTAAACCCCTCGATAAGTGAACAAAGGAGTAATGTTCCCAGAAGCATTTGCCTAAAGCAATTTGAGGTTATTCATCAACCGGCACAATGCACAAAGTCACAGTAAATCCAAGTTTGCATGCTGCACTTGGTTCAGCCCTTACAGAACTGGCAGGGAACTGAAAGAAGCAGTTCATCCCCTGCTTCGGTGATTTCTTATGAGGTAGTTTGCCATAGAGCCTGCTGGATTTTTTTAAAAGGTTTTCAACTAGAAAAAAGTTAACCTAGCAGGTGATATATATTGGAGAGTGAAATTAAACTGAAAAACATTGTGCAGCATCCCTCTGTCCCCCCCATTTATTTTCTCTTACAATGTTAACACAAGGCTCAGATCTTTAGTAGATTGGCTGTATAATATATTACCTGCCTTGAGACTCCAGTGCAAGGGTTACTCTGCTTCCAGCTCCCACTCTCTGCTTAGCTGGATTCTAGAGGTATTGTGGAAGGGAACTGCTGGTCAATCTGGGTAGATCGCCGTCCACCAGAGTGGCCCAGCGGATGAGTCAAGGCCATCCTGCGTGAGCCAATTCTGTAGCATGTTGCTATGAAATTGAGATGACTAGTCTTCATACTGCCTGTGCCTCATGTTTTCAGACCTCTTCCAAGTTCTGAAATACAAGAAGAATTTGGTCCTGAAACCTGCTTTGAACTCTGTTTTGTGACAGCCTGCTAGGGAGGATACATACTGATGTAGGACCAGATTCCTACACAAGCATCACACATGCCCATACCCCCCCATATCATTTGCAGAATTTCACTATTACCAATAAGCTTTGGACTTTATAAGCAAGTCCACTGAGTTGCTGGATGAATGTTCACTGCACGCTCTCAGCAAGCCTGATGTACTCAGGCTATATTTTGCTTATTGCATGTTCACGGTTGCCTTGCAGTCACCATGTGTTTGTCAAGGTATGCAGAACAGCGCTGAAGGCAAAACAGGTCATCAGATGTCCTTGACATGGGAGCTAGAGGCAGAAAAAACAACTCACAGTTTCTGGAAGTTAACAAGTAAGGTGGCTCCATCTCAAAAATGGCCCTGCTTCACAGACTGATCATCGACTTCACTGCAGTTGGGAAAAGATTTTAAATGTTCAGAGAACCTGAACTAAATCAATATGATTTTTTTCATATCTTAATTAGACATGCTTAGGGAAACTACTTAGAGAGACTAATAATAAATTAAATACTGCTTCACTAAGATGTTTTTTGTAATTATGGTGGAAGTTGTGATACAGTCTGAAGTTATTATCAAATATAATTGCAACATTAAGAAGGCTATATAAAATCTTTCAGTTGTGAAGATTTAAAGTTATAGTGTTGTGCCACTTGAGCAAAATACTGTTCTCTAACATCTTCACACAGAAAATTGTTAATAGGACTGACCTTTAGCTGAGGGGAAGTTAAAAAGACCAGTAGATTATAAGACTAAAAGGCATCCGTGAAGAAATCTGTAAAAAAAAAAAAAAAAAAAAAAGTAAGAAAAGAATATTGTTGGAAACCTATTCAGCAAATAAAAACTAAATCATGGAATTTATTCAAACAAAAGATAAAATACATATTTTATTTTTTAAATAACACTAGTGTCATGGTATGATGATTTGAGAATTGTTATCAGTGTGTGAATTTCCTGTGAAACTAGTTTAAACTCTTCTCACAGGTATAAAAAGATGACATGCTCAGAGAAGGTAAACACACACTTTCTTCAGCAATCAAAAAATATTTCCAGGTTCACAGTTTTACAGACATGTTTTAAAAGGCCCATAGTCTAGTGTAAGGAAATGTGTGAAAAGAAGTAATTGTCTTTCTTCCTTTTTCCCATATTAATATGAAATCTATTCTGTCAGGTGTAAAATTCAACTAAAAATTAGCTAAATACAATTGCAAATAAAAGCAAAGCTTCAGGAACATTAATAGCACACTTTAAATACTCAAAATACTTAATAACATGGGGAAAATGACAGTATGTTTCTGTTGGCAGATTCTACTGATTCATATGCAACATAATGCTCCAACGAAACAAATTTGCCAAGCATGCGTGATCTCTTGTTTAGATACCTAACTGTAATACTGTCAGGGAGGATATTATTTCTTAATCTTTCAGGACAGAATCATCACCCTTAATTTTGGAAAACCAGGATGCACAAATTTGTGGATTGCATCTCAAACTTTGACTGGCAGTGTAGCTCAGAGTCTGCTGCTCTGAACCCTGAAGTAGGCAAATTAACTCTGAAGCGTTTTAATAAAGACAAAAAAAGAAATAATATTACTTTGGTAGAAATAGGAATCCATGGTTGGAAGGAACAAGGATATATAAGTAAAAACTTTGTCCATGGGCTAAGCCTTTTGCAGCATCCTTGTCTGACTGGAGGGTGATGTCAATGCCTCTTCACTCTCCTTGGTCTTAATCATGAAATGCTTTCCCTACAAAGAGCAATGGTGTGATAGTAGAGATACCTGAAACAAAACTAATGAAGAAGGCCATGTGTCAGGTGTGAGGAGCAAGGATAGACTTCAATCTCTCTAACTAGCAGCTACTCTCTAGGTGCCTTGATAGCCAGCACCCTTGAAGTGCCTCATTCCTTCATCAGCCCTGGAGAGACGCAGGAGGCTTTGAAGGCATAGAAAGTCAAGTCATCTAGCTTGAGATCTTCCTCTAGAGGTTTTCAAAGGCACTTACGTTGTGAGAAGTACTTCTCTAGCTGTCTAAAAATTTTGACTAAAGCACAAAACCAATGTTAAATGAGCTGGTTTTCCCTCTGGCCTTCCCCCCCATTAGCAACACACAAACATACGGATAATATGTGTTGTATGTATCTGTTGTAGATGCTGTCTGTTAAAATCAAGAGAAGACCTTGAGAACTGAAGGAAAGATATAGGAAAAAAAATACATAAATAATGTATCAGAGAAAGTGGGGATTTAATAAGTAGAAAAAGTCTCAGATAATAAATTTGACTTTTAAACAGGAACAAAAAAATGTCGCTCTTGCTTGAGCTGGATTTTAATGCAATCTTCAAGGTGTAAGAAGTGTGGAAAATCAATAGCAAATCCCAGTGTCCTTATGCTGAGATATTCAAAATGTTAGCTCTAATGGGAGTCATATAAAAGCAGCCATAAACCAGTGCTGATCAGTTCACACATGTGCTGTAAAGAGATACAGTTCAGAATTTAAATACCTCATATATCTTTTGTAAAAAGCTTTCCCCCCCTCCTATAATAATAAGTTTAAACAACATTGCAGCCTTTTTCAAAACTGAGACCACAGATGTGAAGATAGATAATTTTTGAGAAATTATTTTCTCTTCTTGGGTAATTATCATTAATGAAAGAAAAAAAAAATCTTAAATCCTAATAAATCAGAGACAGAATTGACTGACCATGCATCCAAATTGCTGCATTATTCACACTGGAATTACTCCAAAGATTAGCTGCAAATTGCCCTCTAAATTGAATTTATGGTTTCATTTTTCATAACTACTGTGTTGTGACAGATGAGAGGAATCTCTGAGAAAAATGACAGTGATGGACCCAATTTCTTAGTACTCTATCTTCAAGACAGAACTAAACTATCTCTATTTACCGTTAGGTTTTGTACAATCTATTTTGGCAAGCATAAAAACCCGTTATGAAATACAATATATCCTATTTTATACATCAGTCAGTAAAAATATCACAGAAAACCTCAACATTTCATTTGAAAAAGGAGGCCAATCAAATTAAAATAAAGTGAAGTTTCACAGACAGACACTGAACAGATAAAAAATACCAATTTACACCTATTTAAAAGCTTGCACTCTGTCATCACTGTGCATCTTCTCACTGTTCCAAAGGATCCTCAATGTCTGTGTAACATGTAGAATAGGAAAGAAAATTAAGATACCAGGGTATCCTGAAGTGGCCACACCACACTAGGGTTTGGGATCTTTGTTGGGGTGTTGTTTTGTGCTTTTCTTGTATAGTACCTAGCAGAAATGGAGCCTGACTGACCAAGGTATTGTGGCAATACAAGCTATAAATAATAATTACAACAATAATCTCCAAGTTCAACAAAGCTTCTGGGCTGGTACATAAGAACTGAAATACTAGACTGCCAGATATTAGAGACAAATGTTTTGCCCTGAAATGGCTCTTATGTATAACTTGTATCAAACAGGAAAAATAAAAACATGTGTTTTTTTTCAGGTTTTCAAACTAGGTTTTTATAGTCCAGGCCTCTTGGGCTAGAAATAATTGAAAGCAAGTTTGAGATTATGCTTAGGTCACAAACACAGCTGATGCCTGAAGCTTTTCAGGGACAAAAAATATGGGAACGTTTATAATGCAGGTTAGATAAAGTCAGTACAAGTGCCTCAGATAACTGCAGTTTAGGTATTTCTAGCACACTGACTGAGAACCTGCATTTTTCTTTCATATTAGAAAAATATGGTTTAATAACTGCACTAACAACAAAAGGCCAGAATCTTTCACACTTATTCATATTAACATTGAACTTCCTTTCCAAGCAATATCACTGTCTCCGGTGCAATCTTCTGAGTTTGAATAAGAATAGAAGAATCTATCCCACACCACCCAGTGTTTATGGGGCAGGCTATGTTTTTGATACATTTTACTTATCTTTTGCAGTACAGAGGCTCATCTAACGGCTCCAGGATCAGCACAGGCATTCCAGCAGATCCACCAGCTCTGAGAATTTCTAGCTCTTCTCCCAGAATTCAACTAGTAACAACAGCAATAACAGTAACATTAATAATTGATACAGGTTTTCATTACTCAGTTCTCAAAGTGCATTAGTATTTATCCATTTTACATGTGTCAAAACCCAAGAACAGCAAATGAATTGCTCAGATTACTTAGGCCATCCAGAATTGATGTCTCCAAAGTCTCGGTCTACCACCAAGGGTCCTGTACAAGTAGGTATGAGTATTTTATCCAGAAACTATCTCAACCATGGAGCTGATGCACCCCATGATGTGTTTCACAGTGTTGGCTCCCTGATCATTGAAATAAACACATCTGCTGTAGTTTCCCGTGGCTTATTTCGTGCTATATGGTCATATTTCTTCATAGGAAAGGACAGAAACCCACTAGGGAGAGGACAGAAGGCAGCCCTTGCTCGGGTCTTGTTCAGACATGTAATCAGGCCATGATGTGCACCCTCCCTTGAACATCCCAAAAGTTCCTTATCAACTCCCTATATACAAAAAAATTCCATTTGCTTTCCTGATATCATGATAAAAACAATGGCATAAATATGTAGCAGAATAGATCAAGGAAGAAAAATTACCTGCCTTTGATGATAATTATATATAACTGTCAAAAAACTATCCAGATTTCAAAGCACTGCACAAAAAGATAAACTAATGAATCAACACAACACTATCCTACTTATTACAAAGCAAATTAGGTGAAGCAATGTTAACCTTATTTTACATATGAAGAATAGAAAAGGAAGGACCTTATGTTTTAAACTCTGCACAATCAGAGCAGCAGCACATTTATGATTGCACACACATACTTTATGAAAAAGGAGTCCTAAATTGTTTATTCAAGGTCACAGAGAAAGTTTAAGGCAAAACAAAGAACAGACCAGCGCTCCACCTAATTTTTAGGCCTGTATTTTAAATGAAAAATTCTCCCACAATATGCACAGTAGAAATAGCTAGTCTTACTCTTTTAAGTTTTTCACTTTGGCAGATATACAATCTATATGCAAATAGATATACACTTATTCTTCTGTAACCGCATAAGCAATGATTTGGACTGGCTGCAGTAGGCTGCAGCAGGCTGCAGCATGAAGTTGGCAATGGAAATTGCAGCCGTGAACATTTCCCATGTCCACTTTACCACAGCCCTAAGACCCTGGTTTAGCATGATTAAGCCAAAGGGTGCTGAATCCCAGTCAAACACGGTGTAAGTATGAGATGGGCTGTCTCCTACTTTTCAATTTGCTTTCATAATAGAGCATTTTTCATGGAAGTAACATGATCAATTTGAAGCAGAGATAAGATTAGGTACTTCTAACAAGCATCTTATTTGACCTGACTGCTGCTTTCTTTGAACTTGCAAACATCATGAGCTCTCCAGAAGAAAGAAATTGAAACATTTTTAGCAGTACTTTTCCAAAGGAAAATGTGGTTTTGTTCAAACTGAATCCTTTCACAGGAACATAGTTTAAAAAGAAATGAATAGGAAAACTTACAGACCTTTTTCTGACTTTCTCAGTTCATTTCTACTGTATCTAAACATCTGATAGCTTCATTAACCATTTTATTTAGACATTAACTCTGCATTCATGTCATTTTTATAATACTATTTGGAATACTAAATATTAAACTGCTGCTATGGCAAGCCGTAAGTTTCATAATTATGTAATTGTACACTGTATTGTCTGCTGTATTATGTTGCTCTATGACTATGACTAAGAGTATTACTTTCTAACATTATTTTAAGCTATGTATTTTCATATCCAACATAAAATGATTCAATGTTCAAAAATTCAGAATGCCTGCTTTCTTCACAATGCCTATGTTATGAGAAATTTACAAATTTAACCTTTTTTTTTAGTTTAAAGCTGAAAACTAGATGAAAGTATCAAAACGTCTTGAATAATGGAATTGGTTTCTACTGTTTTCTAGCCAGCCCCCTTTTGAAGTGTTCCTAAGAGCGCTTTCTCACTTTTCAAGTTCAACTGCGTAAGAGCACCTATGCTACATGATGCTGAGGATTATATGCATTTGCAGACTGCATCTCCTCATCCCTGAACATTATGCTAGTACACAATATCCTTAATTAGAAAAAAACTTATAAAAATAGAATTATATAAATGGAAAAGTAAGCATTGAACGGTAGTCCTATTACAAGTAGGAAAGGGAAAATAGACACAAGTAACTTAACCACAGCATTCACAATGTCTAGACACTACAGCATTTAAAATGTCTGATTTAGAATTATGCTCATTTGGAGGCAGACTGCTCTAGTGGCTCTCTATTTCTTGAGCTTTGTTCCTAATCTTTTTGTAGTTTCTAGTGTTTGGTTTTTCTGTTTTGTTTTGTTTGAGAGTTGATGGTTTTTTGCTGTGTTCGCTCCCATTCACAACAATAAATACCAAAATATCATGATAGTGGTTCCCAGTGAGACACCACTTGGAACCATCAATTTAAAATGTACCAAAACCTTAGAAGAAAGCCCATTCCCATCCAATTTTTGAAGCTCAGAGGATCTGCACAGTTCAGATAAACCACACAGACATCTCAAGTTTCTGGCTGTGTGTGTCAAAAATGAATGTGAATTGCAAAGCTTTTGCAAAAATTTACTCAACCAAGAGGTTCAAATGGTTTGGTGACTTGGCACATTTCTGCAAAAAATGTGTTAACTATATCTGGTCACTGAAATGAACTGGCTCCTGCAGGTTGCATGTCTTCCTTAGAGCAGGGTGGTTTGCTACAATCACTGTTACCGAGTCTGGCTCATTCAAATTTATCACCATAGTTCTGGAGTTCCCCAATTAAACCCCCATTATCAGTCAAGGTAGAAGCTGTCACAATAGCAGGATTATTTCCACTGGTTTCAACAGACAATTTTGAGCTGATTTGCTCTTTCAGACCATTCTTCTTTTGCCTTTTCCTTTGGCTTCAGAGTTATACCTTTTAAAAAATAAATTAAAAAAAAAAAATCCATCTCTATTCAGAAGCTTCTCAAAATTGTTTTGTACATCTCTGGATAAGTCCCTGGGTGGAACATAAACAACATATGAGGCCTTGAGTGAACCATCTTCTCTGGAGGAAATTCACAGTGAGAACAATATTCTGGGACAATTCTCACAAGAATAAAAGTTACTGACTTTTTACGTGGTTATCATTTTCGAATATGCTGTCTTGTTTTGATATATCACAGCATGGAACTCCACTGTGTAAAATATTGTTCTAGTCAGTGTACACACAGTCATTCATTAATTAGGAGCTAGGGATGTTCTTTGCCCCAGCAGAATACAATTTAAGAACATTGTTTTGTACTATGGAAATGTGCTAATGAGAGCTATAAACCAGCAAATACTCTGATACTCACTGTGCTTTCAAATTTCTTGCATGTATTGTGAACTAAAAAATATTTCAGTCCATAACAGCCTGATTAGGCCAAAGAGAGATTAGAGATTGACTTCAGTGAAAACAGATATATTGTCAAATGTGAAAAATACAAAGATCAACAAACTGCGCTTTATTGATGGGAATTCACCAACATAGAATTAAATATAGTGCATTTTATGCATAAATATGCATTTTAACTGCATTACAGTGTGTATACGGTAACTAATAGAGTACATATGTATAGAACACTTTTTCTTTTTGCCAGGATAACTGAACTCTTAATCTCACCTTTACAGTAGCATTTTTTTTCATCTAAGATGAACTGTAAAAAATTAAGTCCTTTTCTATTATGAACCAGCATGCTCTGTTATAGTTGTCCTATAATTGAAACTAATGTTCAGTGAGGGCAGCACTCCTAGGTTTTGCTGCATAGTGCTATTCATGGATCAATAAAAGTTAGCAGCAGAATATTTGTCAAAAATGTATCCAGATCAGTAGAAATTATGTGTGGGGCAGAGAAAAAAAAATGTAATTTTCCATTTTTTGGTGAATTAATAATCAATTTTTATATCTTCAGTTAAATCAGGAATCTGACTTTTTCCAATACGTGCAGAAGCCGTTCTGACATATAGAAGCATGGCAAAGTAAGACATATTGTAATAATTAGCTGAATTATTCCTGGCATGCCATGAACAATTACCGGATTAATAACTACCCAACCAAATAGTGTTATGTTGGAATAAATTGACCGACAAGGGTTTTCAGTTAGGAAATGAAGCTCAGATGGATCATCAATAAAAACTACTGTGGAGAACAGACTTTTGAGAACTTCAGTGTTTTACATTTACAAAATATGGATGTGATAACTGTGCTTAATGACTGGAAGAAGCTATTTAAAAATTCATTTAGAATATTTTGCCCTCTTTAATTGCCTGGCCAAAGCCACAGTCTTTGACAGACACACTAATGTACCATGCAACCTATATTTAATTTTGTCTTCTGATCAAAATAAAAAATTTGATGGGGCCCTTAATTAACCCCCTGCCTTCTGTTCAGAAAGGGCTTGTTTGTTTTTTTTTTTTCTCATTTGCAATTCTGCTCAGTTTACTGCATGTAATGCTGGGTTACTTACAGCATGTGACACCCTGACATAGAATACAACGCTGTTTATTAGGAAGAGTGCAATATGCAAACTCAGGATGAAATTCAGCAAAGTATTTAAGTACATTTCTAATTTAGTGCTTGCAAGAAATCCCATTTGCTACAGCATAACTACTGCTTCCAATCAAGCACACAGTTTACTACCTAACTGAATCAGGATGTTAATTCACAATATTGGAGCTTTTCATGTCCTCTTTGTAAAACAGTTAAGAATGATATCAACAGCACAGGAGGTCAAAACACATATTAAAGAATGGGTACAGGCACAGCATAAGAACTAGAGCAGTATAGCTGTACTGGAATGCTTGCATGGACTTAAAGCTGATTTTTAATTGTTTCAGTGAAGCTAGTAACAGGAGTGTCATGCTGGGTGAGTATTAGCCCAACTCTATAGTTTTATAGGCCCTCCCAAAAGAGGACCATAATTAGGTTTTTTGACCATGGCTTTTTATTTTTTAGCTTATAAGAGATAACACTTCAGTTTTTATGTTGCTGTTTCCAAAGTACAGTCTTTCAGAAGCGAACAAAATAGACTTCCAATAACTCTTCATTAGCAGGTAATGTTGATCCATCTTATTCTGGCAGTGAGGAATCTCTGAAAACAATACATTTTTGTGGGCTCAGAAAGCTGACACTCAGGAGGCTCTTGCAATTCCTGGAGTGGTTACTACTAGTTCTGATATAAACACAAAACACTTGGTGAGGAGAGTGCAACAGGGTTGCAAGACATGATATTAGGGGTCTGGGCAGAGCCTAAGGACTTGCTAGTCCAGACTTCATATGGAGGTGGGATCAGGCAGGCAGCAGCTCAAACCAAGGAGAAACCAAGCAGTTTGACTGTGGAGTTGGCTTGGGAAATATTCACTGATGGCTGATCCATTAGGGATGATAAAATGCCTATAGAAGGCAGTAGTAGAGCCCCTGCTACTTCATGACAGGAGGTCCCAACAAGCAAGACAGCAAAGTCAATCCACAGGCAAAAGCTGTATGGTAAGGTCAGCATTGTCAATAACTATGTACAAGGACAGCTTACTTGCAATATCTTTACATCTCTTTATCTTTAAGTGTATTAGATCATTTGCAAAGGAAAGCTGTGCAGTCATATATTCATTTTTCCTTGAATGTGTCCTTCTCTTCTTAGGGTTCTGCCTTCACTCCCTACCTAAACCTCAGGCGAAAGTTAAGCATTCTCATTAGGCAGATCAGACTGAACATTAAGTACATAATCATGTGCTTTACTTATGCCTATAAGTAAGAGCAAACTGTCAAGCTATGCCATACAGATGAGTTTGGATACTTTTCAACTTAATCAAATAAGACTGCTGTAGACAGCTGCAATGCTTGTTTATTTTTCTAAGCCCACCTGCTATCCTAGCACTATACAAATTTAAAGTCTTTATGAGTTTGATTCCTCATGTTATCCAAGTTCTTTGGAACTATGTGTTGCCAAGATAAATACACTTTCTAATCTACAATGTGATTTTGCTGCAGTTTAAAGCTTTCTCTCCCCTGTGAGCCTCCTATAGACTCTAGCATATAATGGGCAACAGTTAAGAATCTAGCACCAGAAAGAATACCAATGTCAATTACCTTACACCTAAAATTTTGAGTGGAGAACAGGCTAGAAGATCATATGCTTTTTTTGGGAAAGATTTTAATGTCTCCCTCATATTGCATTTGCACGCTTCTATCATCATGCAAATAATAATGAAATACTATGCCATTCAGTTAAGAATCCGCTTACTCCAACAAAGGTCAAGTTCACAATACCCTGCAGACCATATATAAAACTGCTATCAGATTTATTTCCCTTCCAGATCAGTCCATTGAATTTACATAGTTAAACAAACTAGCATCTAAAATTTGCCTCCTCGTCATTACTTCTTTTATAGTCCTCAAAGGAAATTATTTTAGTTTCACATCTTTATCCTGCATATCCAAGCATATCCTCACCTTGTTGCTGTAGATTTAGAGACCATTATCATGCATGGTTATATACCTGCTAAATTGACTTTAGTCTTTCAATGTGATCTAAATTGTGTTTAATCTGCTCCCTTAATACTAATGGTGCTCTGAGAGGTGAGCACTTCACAAGCTGAGGAACTTTAATTTGATGCCTTTTGTACAGCCCAACTCTTCAAACACATCTTTAAATGGATAAAGTCTCTGTACTTTCTGCATCAATATTGTCAATGCATGTGTAACCTTTAGAGCAATCTCACTGCAAAATGATTATTTCCCCCATAGGAAAGACAGATCACTCATTTAATTAGATATTTCCCCCCTCAGAAGTTTCTTAAGCTGTGACTATATGACACAGCAGTTTTGCAAGACCTAATATACTCAGTGGTGTTTTTTTTAGGGAGGAAGTACTTAAGATAGCTCAACGTTTTTGGTTTTTTTTTTTCATTTGGGGTATATTCCCACTCTGACAGATTTGAGAATACCGTTCCCAGGTTTTCCAGTTGTAATCCGTTTTTCCTGTGAACTCAAAGTGGATTAATTTTCTTTTTTCATTAATACTTTTGTCCTCTTCTGTGACTTGTGGTATTTGATGAAGATGAAACAGCAAAAGGTCCATGTGTAACACCTAAAAACCACTCATTTACTTAACACAAACTACAAACACTCATGCAAAACAGAAAAACTGGAGAATACTGTGATAAAAGCTAGCTGTGAATCAAGTTATTTTTTGCTCTGCAACTCAACAAGACTATACTGATTTTTTTCATGTCACCGACTTTGTTTACTTGATTATTTGTATACCAATAGCACAAGAAGCTCTTAACCAACAAGAATCTACTGCATACATGTTTACCAGGAGAGACTCTTCCATTTGAGTCATTTCAACAGAAGACAAAAAGGGGAAAAAAAAAAAGAAAAAAAAAAAAACAAAAAAAAAACCAAAAAAACAGGCATGGAAAAATGAAGTGACTTCCCTAAACTAGCACTCTGGGCAAAAAATCAGCATCTGCTATCTTCATCCTTTTATACCCTAAAACCTTTTTTTAATTTTATATCTAAAGCACTCAGTGGTGAGCTTTGTGGTGTCAAAGAAGTCCAATTTTCTTTGCCTAATAAGAAGGGATTGATGACCAATGAGAAGGTGGTGACTTGGAGGTGATTTTAGAGGTGTTGAGAAGTTTCAACTGAAATCTGTATCACTGATACAGTGGCACCTCAGGGAAGCTGAAATCCAGATCTTAAGACTGGAACTCCATCACCTTAAGTCAGCAAGCCACGATGCCTTGTACATCCTGAAACATGAAGGGAGAACATATCAGGTCCAGCCACAGAAAACCTCTGGAAGTAATTTGATTCCTTGTACTGTTAGTACAGCTTTTGCCATAAAATAGCAACCCTTAAATAGCTACTCAAGCTTGTCAAAAGCTCACTGCCATGATTTTGCTTTGAACTATATGCCTGGCTTTGCCTAAACAAAAGGGAGGTTTTTTCTGGCCTTGTGGTCCCATCGGTCTTTCTTTGCACTCTGAGACTGGAAACTGTCATGCAGTGAGAAATAAAGAGTGAACTTAATACTTTCTGCTGTTGCCATATCTGATGAGTATCACCTGCCTTAGCATTCACCACGCTGTCAACAGTTGTTAACCCCACTGGGCAGATTTTTGTTTGTTAACTTATCTCGTCATTGCCAGCCTTGAGGTTATGCACACACAGATGGCTTATAGGCCTCATTTTTCTTTTGTGTTTATTGTAATTGGAGTTAAACAAGAAACTTGTAACAAGCAATTTATTTTACTAATTTCATTTTTTTGCATTCTTTTTCATTGACTGTCCAGGAACTGATCTTGAATTTAGCCATCATTGGAATTTAACCAAATAAATTCAGGAAGAAAATTTTGGCCAACAATTGAATTGTAAACAAGTCACTGACACCCTTCGCTTTGCCAAATTTGAGTTGCTTGATCAGCAGACTGTTCAAAGGTTCCATTCCTACTTGTTTCTTAAGTTAACTTTATGACAGAGTGCATGAGACTGGGTGCAAATGCTGGGACTGATAGATGTGAAAATTCACTTTTGTCATAATTTTTCTACATATCCTTAAATTCTCTCAACCTTGATTCTTTCACGACAAAAAGCTTCCTACTTCCACTAGTATCAAACTGATTTTCTCACCAGTAGGGTTATGCTGGGAGCTCTACAGTGTATCTTTATAAGTATAAGAAATAAACAACAGAGCAGCACACAGTGCCTTTTTAAAAAATGGCTAATATGCACAGTATGTATTTGCTTGAATCAACTTACAATTCTGAATGGGCTCCATGGCTTTCAAAAGAGTGTAAAGTAAATACAGCCTCTTTAGGAAACTGTCACTGTTGCCCATGTCTGTCTTGCCTTTCCAGCACAATTCCTTTTCTGACACCAAGAACAGCTTAAATCTAACCCCAGTTTTAGGATGGGCATGACTAGAGGGAATTCATGCACAACAAATGCCACTTGCAGAACAGTGACAGTTGAACCTACTATTCCCTTCCTTATTATTGGCAAATTATTTTAGAAGATTGACCCGCTTCTGTGTAAAAAAGTGAGAGATATTCACAAGCCAGACATAAAAAACCCACCAAAACAAACCAAAAAAATAAAACAGAAAACCCACACATGGCTTCTAAGAATATTTGCTCCGTGCAATCTGTCCTCCAACATTACTGAAATAGTTGTCAGAGGGCCTCCAGAGTGGAAGGAGAATAACTTTATAGAGTAAGAATCCATTTCAGAAATAGAAAAAAGTAACCACCTTCTTTGGCATTGAAGATCCTAGCACAGTGCCCTGTGGGAGGGGAGGCAGTCAGTATAAGCAGCTGCCATCCTCTTCGCAGAAGGACTACTTTCAAAGGAAAAAAAAAAACAAAAAAAAAACCAACAAGCTTCTCTTATCCACATGCAGCTTGCAGTAATGGCTCTTGTAATGTTTTAGAAGAACAGGACTCTCTCAGCTACAAAATGCTGTTGGCTTTTTTTTTCCCCTCCTAGATCTTCTTCTAACATATCATTGCATATGTAGTATAATTGGTAGACTTGACTTGATAAGCTCATAGCCCAGTAAACATTTTATGATTTGGCATATACATATGTGTGTGAGTATGCTTGGGTTTATTTTAAAAGAGCTTTTCTATTTTCTTCCCACTTCTATTCAGAGTGTTTTATATACGCTGGACTCCCTACATGTGTGCACATGTCCCTCAGAGTACTAGAGAACTATGCAAAGGTTTTTGAGATAAAAGTAAACTTTTCCTCCTTCTTCCTGAAGCCACTGCCCCTACAGTTTGGAAGTCTTTGCTTCCTAGAAGTGTCTCTCTTTCACTTTTGTGCATTTTTTCACTGAAGCTCTTTTTGTGTGTTCTCATGCTAGAGGCTGCTGGTGGCAAGCGGACAGGCTAGACCTAGATCTCTAGGCTGTCACAGGTCATCCTGAGATCAGCGGACATGTTAATGATCCTTTGTTTAAGACAGACGTCAAAAGAAATTAAATTGTTTCGTGGCTTAAATAATAGAAAATACAAAAAAAATACAGCCAGCCCTCTGGGACTACAAGGAAGGGAGCAAACAAGAGGCTGAATGGATATTTTACTGCTGCTGCATTTTAACTGTTCTCCTCCAGTGCTCTAGTCCTTTCAATTTCATTAAATCACCTGTTAACACCCACAACTGCAAAATTCTGTGGGACTAATATGACATTTCACGTCTCTTCTCATAATGACAGAGACAGAAAGAGGCATACGCATTTCACCATGGGCACAGTCCACAGGCTCTAACTTCCATACAGTCTTGCTATATATACCAGACTCTGACCCCACTGTACCAGAATCTGGCCCCAATTTTAATATAAAGATAAACAGAATTCGTAACTGAAGACAGGATTGTCTTTTTCTCAAAGCCTATGACTTTATTTTGTATCCATTTAATAAGCCCAAAGAGGTATAGGACTGATTTTTATATCTGACCATAAATTCCAAGTGCTGAACTGTTTCTAATTAGTAGTTTTTTGCATTAATGAAGTCACATATATTCTCAGGAAAAAAAAAAAAAACCAACAAAAAAAACACTTAAATATTTTTAGGCTATAGGATATCAGTGGATATTTAGAACCATATTTCTCACACGTGCAAGGAGGCATCTCATGGGAATCTTGTCTGTAGCCTTGTTCTGATGGCCCCAACTAGCCATTAGCTCTGCATAAAGTAATTTGAGTTCTAACTAATCATTAAATTAATTATCTTATATTCACCCAGCTGACATCAGCCTTCAAAACAAAGTTCTCCTTGCAGCTCCAACCAAAGTCTGAACATAGCAGCAGATGTTGATGCATATTAATACACGAACAGGTGATGCAGCCACTAATTCTGGAAGCCATTTCCAGACACGTGAAGGACAAGAAGGTGATCGGGAGCAGTCAGCATGGATTTATGAACAGATCCAACCTGATAGCCTTCTACAATGAGGTGACTAGCTTGGTGGGTTAGAGAAGAGCAATGGAAGTTATTTATCTTGACTTCAGTATGGCTTTTGATGCTGTCTCCCATAACATTCTCAGACAAGCTGATGAAATACAAGTTAGATAAGTATACAGAGAGGTGGACTGAAAATTGGCTGAATTTGCAGGTTCAGCAGGTTGTGAGCAGTAGCACAAAGTCCAGTTGGAGACTAGTCACTAATGGAATACCCCACAGGTCAGTTGTGGGTCCAATAGTGTTTAACCTCTTTATTAATGACATCAATAATGGGATCAAGTGTGTATTCAGTAAGCCTACAGAAAACACAAAAATGGGAAGAGTGGCTGATACATCAGACTTGGTTGTGCTGTCATTTAAAAAGACCTCCCCAGGCTGGAGAAATGGGCAAACAGGAACTTCATACAGTTCAACAAAGGAAAATGCCAAATCCTGGAGGAATAAACCCAGGCACCAGTATATGCTGGTGGCCAACCAGCTGGAAAGCAGCTCTGCAGAGAGGAATTAGACATCTTGGTGGACAAGAAGCTGAACATGAGCCAGCAATGTCTGCTTGCGGCAAAGGGAGACAATAGCAGACTGAGCTGCATGAGGAAGAGCACTGCCAACAGGTCAAGCAAGGTGATCCTTCCCCTCTACTCAGTTCTATTGAGGCCACACTTGAAATGCTGGATCTGTTTCTGGGCTCCCCAGTACAAGGGAGACATGGACATACTGGAAAGAGTCTAGCAAAGTGCCAGAAGGTGACTAAGAGACTGGAGCACCTCAGACAAAAGGAGAGGCTGAGAGATTTGGGACTGTTCGGCCTAGAGAAGAGAAGGCTCTGAGGGATCTTGTCAATGTATATTGATACCTGATGGGGGACCAAAGAGGACAAAGCCAGGCTCTTCTCAGTGGTGCTCTCTGACAGCACAAGAGGCAATAGGGACAAACTGAAGCACAGGAGGCTCTATCTGAACATTAGGAAACACTTTTCTACTGTAAGCATGACCAAGCACTGGAACAGATTGCCCAGGAATGTTGTGGAGTCTCCATCTGTGGAGACATTCAAAACCTGACCGGTCCTGGGCAACCTGCTGCAGCTCACATTCCTTGAGCAGGAGGGCTGGACTAGATAATCTCCAGGGGTACCTGCCAACCTCACCTGTTGTGTGATTCTATGATTCAGTTATGTTGGTTATCAAAGGAAAGAGTCATTACAGAAAAGTTGGAGCTCCTTGTGCACAATTTCTTAATGTTCCACACAGCTTTGTGAAACCTGCAAGTGCTTTTGATAACACAGTGTTAAGGCATTAATAAAAGAAACCCCAGGGCTACATTTTAACTTCAGATATCAGTCTTGACCTGGTCAGTCCCTAAGCTGATGTGTAGCCCAAGGAATCCCTGTGAATGACAGACAAGCCTTGCACTGAGGTTTCTCCTTCTCCCTGCCAGTGCCTGAATTCAGAGACTGAAGACAAAACACCCACTCTGCCCAGCACTACCTTGGCTACACCAGACCACACTGGGTGCTAATATCTGCTCTGATTTTCCACCTCTCCCCTCAGCAACCAAAGGGGAAAACAGTCAACGCTTTTTGTTGGAGGTGTGTAACTCCAAACTGTGGGCATCCAGCAGAAGGAAATAAAAGTGTCTCCGCCCACTTAGGGCATGGGCTGAGTTGTAGATAGAGCTACAGTCTGTCCTCAGAGTGCTAAAGTTATTTTGTGGGTCAAACCAGATACATACTGTATGCTGCCTAGTAATTTTGGAAGGCCTATTTTCAGGAAACACTTGCCAGACTATTCTATGCAGCATCCTTGCCCAAGTCCTTATTTATCTTGCATATTTTAATTAAATCATCTCACTTTCATGTCAGTACTAATTCTGAAAGAGGACTCAACCAGTATTTGTTTATAAAAAGCTTGTTGTAAGCAAGGCATTCATTAAGCTTCGCCTGATAATCTACACTGTTCATTATCGCAGGGCAATTGCTATTGCTGTATCATTATGCTTTAAATACTTTGCTCTCTTTATCTTCGTTAGTGATACACGCTTTAAATTAGCACAAACGTGCTGCATTTTTTCCCCTTAGCTGACACAAATGCCATTTCAGAGGCTTCTGCTGTAATAGTAAGTATCCCAGAAAAAAGCCTCTCTGAAGATCATTCCTTTCTTTCGAAAGCTTTTTCTCCACGTACTCGTTGCTGAGTGAACTCAAACATAAACCACAGCTATCATCCAATGGGAAGCCACAAATCTCTTCTGTCAATGAGAGTCATATACTTTCTTAACAAACCATTTACATTTGTTGATTTAAGGAATTCTCCTTATTTTGAGAACAGTCTCCATAATATATGTCAGGAATCATTTCGGAAAAGAAACAGAACAAATTGATTCTTTCCTCCTCCACACACTATATCCATATTTAGAAAAAGACAGGCTTCATAATAACTTTTCCAAGTGGGAAGTTCTCATCAAAATGAAAAATAAATGTACTTTAAAGACACTGTTGAACTGTGATTTTTCTTGGAAAGCTTCTACGTTTCTTTTATTCTACTGGAACAGGGGTGAGTTTATCTGAATGACACAGAGAGGTGTAAAAATTGTTTAGGAGGCTACTCTGGCATCACAGTTCAAATAAGCAATGAGTGATTCAGACTGGCTGCCATCCATGGCTGCCAGACCTTGGATCCTGACACAGCCAGTGCACAAAGAGTCAAGATACCTGAACATTATGCTTCCACCTGAATATAGCTCCTATTTTTCTCGTTGATCATACAATACCACTCCGGGTAGAGTTCCCTACACAAAGTAACTGCATCGCATACAATCATAGAATTGTTTAGGTTGGAAAAGACCCTTAAGATCACCATGTCCAACCATTAACATAGCACTGCCAAGTCCACCACTAAACCATGTCCCTAAACACCACATCTACATGTCTTCTAAACACCTCCAAGGATAGGGATTCAACCACTTCCCTGGGCAGCCTGTTCCAGTGCCTGAATACCCTTTCGGGGAAGAAGGTTTTCTAATATCCAACCTAAACCTCCCCGACGCAACTTGAGGCTGTTTCCTCTTGTCCTATTCCTTGTTACTTGGGAGAAGAGACCGACCCCCACCTCACTACAACATCCTCTCAGGTAGCTGTAGAGGGCAATAAGGTCTCCCCTCAGCCTCCTCTTCTCCACACTAAACAACCCCAGCTCCCTCAGCCCCTCTTCATAAGATTTGTGCTCCAGACCCTTCACCAGCTTTGTTTCTCTTCTTTGGACATGCTCCAGCACATCGATGTCCTTCTTGTAGTGAGGGGCCCAAAACTGAACACAGTTCTCAAGGTGCAGCCTCACCAGTGACAAATACGGGGCACTATCACCTCCCTGGTCCTGCTGGCCACACTATTTCTGATGCAAGCCAGCATGCCATTGGCCCTCTTGGCCACCTGAGCACACTGCTGGCTCATGTTCAGACAGCTATCAACTAGCGCCCCCACGTCCTTTTCCGCCAAGCAGCTCTCCAGCCACTCTTCCCCAAGCCTGTAGTGTTGCATGGGGTTGTTGTGACCCAAGTGCAGGATCCAGCATTAGCCTTGTTGAACCTCCTACAACTGGCCCCAGCCCATCAATCCAGCCTGTCCAGATCCCTCTGTAGAGCCTTCCTACCCTCCAGCAGATCAACACTCCCACCCAGCTTGGTGTCATCTGCAAAATTACTGAGGGTGCACTCAACCCCCTCGTCCAGATCATTGATAGACATTAAACAGAATTGGCCCCAATACTGAGCCCTGGGGAACATCACTTGTGACCACCCGCCAACTGGATTTAACTCCATTCACCACAACTCTTTGGGCTCAGCCATCCAGCCAGTTTTTTTATCCAGTGAAGCGTATGCCTGTCCAAGTCATGAGCAGCCAGTTTCTCCAGAATACTTTGGGAAATGGCATCAAAGGCTTTACTAAAGTCCAGGTAGGCAACATCCACAGCCTTTCCCTCATCCACTAAGTGAGTCACCTCGTCATCAAAGGAGATCAGGTTAGTGAAGCAGGACCCACCTTTCATAAACCCATGCAACTGGGCCTGATCCCCTGGCTGTCCTGTACGTGCTGTGTGATGGCACTCAGGATGATCTGCTCCATAACGTTCCCCAGCACTGAGGTCAGACTGAGAGGCCTGTTGTCCCCCAGAATTTCCTTCCGGCCCTTCTTGTAGGTAGGCTTTTGCTAACCTCCAGTCCACTGGGACCTCCCCAGTTAGCCAGGTCTGCTGATAAATGATGGAAAGTGGCTTGGTGAGCACCTCTGCCAGCTCCCTCAGTACTCTTGGGTGCATCCCATCTGGCCCCAGAGACTTGTGCATGTCTAAGTGGTGTAGCAGGTCGCTAACCATTTCCCTTTGCATTATGGGGACTTCATTCTGCTTCTCATGCCTGTCTTCCAGCTCAGGAGGCTGGGTACCCCAAGAACAACTGGTCTGACTATTAAAGACTAAGGCAAAGGAAGCATTAAGTACCTCAGCCTTTTCCTCATCCTTTGTCACTATGCTTCCCCTTGCATCCAATAAAGGATGGAGATTCTCCTTAGCTCTCCTTTTGTTAGCATAGTCTCCATATCAACACTGCACACATATTTAACTTAGCAGAGAACATTATAGCAATTTCCATAAAAACACATGGGTAGAAAGGAAGGGGAAAATTCAAAATTTGGCTTCTTAGACTAATCATATATCTTACATTCAACAATCTTCAGATAAAACCAGGAACGCCAACTGATGTAGATATGGAAGGATACCTTATTTCACCTTTTCATACCTCAGCATGCCCATTTTCTACCACAACAGGCTCTGTAATCTTCTCTTTGCTACATTGCTTTTCTTCAGGCATCTTTTACCATGAGTAGAAACTTAGAAGCAGAAATATACACAGTTTAATGAGTGCACAACAACTATTGGCTAACAGGATGCAGCCAGAACAGATCACTAACATATTTGCTACACCTGCCACATGTACCAGGTGAGCCTCTGCAAGCCAGCTGGTAGCATGAGGAAGCATCAGCCCCCATTGCCCTGCAGAACAGGCAGATCCTCAACCCTGCTGCTGTCATCTTCCACCTCTCTACATTTCCTCTCAGGGTTTTAGACCTTTTCATGTCAGTATTCTTCTGCTGAGTCCTTGAGTTAAAATTACCAACACAACAATTTCACTTCTTTCTGTTTTTATTTTTCTGTCTTGAGTGGATTTAGCTTATGTACTTTTTTCACAGCTCAACAACAATTTTTCTAAGTAAAGCTGAGCCAAGGTCACACAGCTGTGCTTCACAAACCTGAGCCTTGGAGCACAAACAGCTGAACCTGTGGACTATGGGCTACACCACAGGGCTACAGGCTTATACTTTTGCTTGCTTGCTGAACCAAATGCATAGCTAGAGCAAGCTGGAGATGAGTTGTTCCACACAGACATCAACACAGCCTCCACGCAGACCAAGAGCTGATTATCCAAGAAAAAAAAACAACAAGCAAATCAACAAAACAAAACAAAACAAGGAAAGAAGGGCACCGTTCAGTAAATTTAGTCTAATAGGCATCACAGAGTTATACTGGAAGGCTCATAAAAGTAGAGACAGATACACAATCAATGATATGACTCAGTAATTGCTTTATGCATGTGAACAATGTTTTCAAAAGTCCAAAACAATGTCTGCAACAGAGATGTTAGCAAGACGCGATGCTAAATTCCTCATATTCATTAGAGAATGTCATAGTGCTGGGTAATGAATTATTCTTGACACTGCTAAAGTCTTCTGTTGTCTGAAACCTTTTATCTTTGGCAATCTAAAGTAAATGCCAGGTTAGAAACGTGTGCCTCAAATGTATTCTGGCATCATCTCACAGGACAGAAATCGTCAGCTTGTTGACAATTTTCTTAGAGCATTTCATACTGGACTAACTGTCAATACTACATCTAGTCAAATATCCTGCATCCAACAGCGACCTAAAGCTGAAAGAAAGTTAACAAACAAACATAATGCATCTTGCTGATTTTGTTCCCAGAAGACATGATCCCTACCCTAAAGAGCTTACCCTTGATTTTGTAGTAAAGGATAGGGTAAATACGTGCAGCAGTCTGGCATTTACAATATCAGAGGTTCTCAAACTGTGATCTGTGTACAATTGGCCACGTGGCTTTGTCCCTTCGGTCTTATTTTCCCAGCCGCTCAAGCACTTTAAGGGATAGCTAAAAATAAACCTTCTAGCACTCAACAAAAAGCATGTTTTCCTAAAATTGCTTTTTCACTTGTAAAACAATTACTTGCAAGCTGAACTTGCAACAGGAAGTTCTAAGATTCAAAGTGGGAAAGGGGCGGTCTCTGGCTCTATGAGTGAAACGTATGGCTCACAAGACAATCTTTGCATGATTTCATTTACCTCTGATAGCTGCTCTGAGTACGTTTCTTACCAACTTCCTGTGAATAAAGCTGCAAATAATTCTATGCTTTACCATGTTGTCTCACATGCGTACCTATATTCTGCTGCAGTGCACGCTACTCCAGTCATTTTTACTATCCATCTGCATAGCCTTTTAACAGCAAGATCACAAAAAATGGATGAAACATTCATGATGATGAGGTGCCAGATGCTTATTGTTTGCTGCTGCTTCATGTGACGAGCTCATTTATGAAATCCTAGTCTACCTCCCTTACTCCCAGTGAGTAGAGGAGCAGTTGTTCCATTGACTCCATGGAACTAATGAATGCAAACACTTGCCTGAGAATATGTACACCTCGGTGTGAGTTAGTGGCAGGATTTGGCATGAGGAAGAAGTCAGCTGTGACTAGGGAAGGCTAGAAAACATGATGCCAATAATATATACAGAAGGGAAAAAGCAGACTCAGTGGCAGAATCCTGAGGGAAGCATTTCCTCATCCTGTATCCATCCTCGAGTAAAGAATGTTAATTTATTTCATGGGTCTAATGTGGTAAGGGAAGTGTTCTGGAACGGTTTTCCCTTAAACAGTTTTAGCTAGGATAGGTGGACATTTGTTTCACTGCTTGATTTTCAGTTACCATTTATTCTGTTTTAGTCGCCAAAAGCATGTTCATGCCATTGTTAACTGCTTGTTTTAAGTAATTCTGCATGAGTATATGTAGCATTCAGTGAAAAAGTGCATTAGCACATTACTATAGCTGACTCTTCATTCCTTAGCAAGATAATTATGTAAAAATACTTTACCATTCAGGAAAGCAGCTATGAGTTAATTCTTCCTTTTAAAGAAAATGCTTAATTCTCATGTGGATTCTTCTCTAAGATTTTCTTTTGTTATTTTTTTAATTCTTTTGCTGGCTCTTTCTCTATTCCCATGCATGCAAATTATTAACAACATAAATACACCTAAATGCATACATACCTATCTAGGTACACATTAGGAAACTGTTAATATTTTTGCTTCATTTGTGTTTTATAAATTTTTCATAGGAAATGCTAAAATAACTTTCTTTCTTGCAATTTTTCAACCAGGAGTGAAATCCTTATTGTGTATTTATCAGCTCAGTATGAAAAGGGATTTAATGGTGTCTAAAGGTGATGTATGCCCACCACTGTCCTATGGCCCAATCAATGATGTCAGTGGGAAAACTTTCTGTTGATTTCGGTGGGCTTTGAATTAGGTCTCCACAAAAAAATCCAAAACCCAGCAACTGTGACTTATGAATATCTTTAGTAGTAGGGTGGTCTTTGCAATTCAGGGCCTTACACTGTATATAAGTTGTCTTCAACTGTAGGTGCCAAAAGTTCGTCAGTTAAATATATACCTAAACACCCCTATGGTCTCAGTTGCCTCCATTAAGTTCAATATAAGATGCAGCTAGTGAGCACTTTGATTGATAGAGGAGATGTTTTTGCAGAGATGCTTAGTTGCCTGTAAAACAAATGTGTGCTTTGTTCCCTACATCTTTTCAACCAATGCAGATTAAGATGAAGTTGAAAGTAGATGTTGTGACCAATGATATAAATCATGATCACATCTATATTAAATTTTGGTGCCCTGGAGCCCAGTGTAGAATTGTGATGACTGCCAATTAGCTGCCTCTTGCTACTTCATCCCAACATGTGCAAATACAAAAGGTCCTACACTGCTGTCTGCTTCACGATAAGGGTAACAAGCTCATGCTGTTCAGACTTGGATATCATGGACACCCTTGTGACAATCTTATCACTGGGAAGAAACCTTAGGAAATTTGGGGGTGAGAATGACAAGATTTCTTTCTTTTTCTAAAATATTTTATAATTAATTTTGTAATAAAATAATTTTAAAGCTATATGAACCTGAAACCAGAACACACATAAACATGTGCCAAACCGCTGGGCCTGTAGTGACACAGAAGAAAGCCCACTGTGCCAGCAGAAAGAAGAGTAAACAGGTACAGCTGACAAATAAGTACGACTGTTCCTGTAGCACTTTCTATTTTCAAGGTTTTTTAATTATTACTTAACTATCCTTCTTGGTGCTGCAAGGTGTTAATGGCTGCTAACAAGCCTGTCTTTGAACTGCAGACAATCACAGACGTAATTAAAGCTGTTGAGGGTGCTAGTCATTTAGGCTAAGTGGAAGACACCACTGAACTCCTTCATGTACCAAAAGTGCTGAAACAGTAGAAGTGGCTGTCCAGGGCCAGACAGAAGCCTGAGAGTGAACTAACTCAGGGAAAATGTGATGGCTTCCTTTTTCCCTTGATTGTAAATCCAAAGGCTGGCCAGTTGCTTTCCTCAAGCTTTGGGCAGCAGAGCCAGGAAAAGAATGGCAGGAGGCAATGAGATAAACATCTCAAAGCACAGACGTGAAAGAAGGCAGAAGATGAGCTTCTGGGAGAACAGGACTCTTCATGAAACATGTGGGCAAAAAACCCATCTCCCATCGCCTTGAAAAGAGTTGGAGGTTGAACTTGAAAAAAAGGCATTAAGTCTTCTGATAAATCCCTTTTCTAACACATCAGAACAGGAAGATTGCTGGAGAGTCTGTGCCTATTTTGATAAATGAGAGGAGAGAATAAGCTCAAACACTGGACTGCTGTAGTCTTACTATTTAATTCCTGGCTCATTCTTTGACTCTGTTTTCATTTGCCCTAAAATCCCATCTCTAGGACCAGTTTGCCCTAGGGCCGTAAGCACAGTGGATGTAAGCCAGCTGGTACCACTTGGCCTTGGAACAAGGATTCACCCACTAAGCTTCCTTTACTTAAGAAAAGAAGGTAGAGGCCAGAGTGTCAACATAATCAAGGAGTGCACAATGAAGAAAAGTCCAGAGCAGAACACAGTTAAGGGATTTTCTGTGTCTGCACTACAGTGTGAAGGAATCTGAGGAAGTTCCCATTTCATACTTCTTGTTTATCAGAAGATCTGCCTCAGATTGAGCAATTTGCTGATTGTATTAGCAAAAGAGGTTATGAAGCAAATAGATCAATTGAATAGTCACATATCATCAGTTCTAAAGGAATTTAAGGTTGAAATAGCTGAATAACACACCACCATATGTCAATTTGCATTTAAAGCTGCCTTGTTATCACAAGTCTTAGAAGGTGGCTAATGTGGCATCAGTCTTAAGAAGTTAAAGGAAAAACTGGGAAACTACAGACCAATAGATCTAGCATACACACTGAGTGAATGAGTAACTACGATAAAGATGGCTTATGGATAAATGTCACATGCTAAAAACCAGCAGTCTCTTTTATAAAGAGAATGCACTTGTCATGACCATAAAAGCTACAGGAATTCTCTGAAGGGAGTCCTAAAGCAAGTGGACAACCACCTACTATGATTCCCAAAAGACATTTAACACGGTCCTTCGCTAAAGGTTGTTAAGGAGCCCAGGGTGTCATAGCATAGCAGGGAAGGTCCTCACGTGTATTAAACAACTGGTAAAAAGGTAGGAAACAGTGTGAGAGTAAATGGCCAGGTTTCCCAGTAAGGAGAAGCTGTGAGTTGTGTCCCACAGGAATTTGTAGAGGTACTTAGACTTTTTAAAATATTCATAAGCGATGTGGAAAAAGGGACGAAAGAACCAAGATTGCTCACAATATTAGGTATTCTAGATTGACTGTGGAGAATAGCAGAAGGGCCATATGGGTATATTCATACTACTAAATAAAACAGAATCCAGCCCTGACCCAAGTGGTGCAGGCTGCTAGTTTCCACATTATACAGTACTTTGCATTGGATCTCATCTGATCTTCATATAGTTACCCTAAAAATATGAAGTGGTTTTGTCTCTTTTTTTAATTTATGTTCAAAGTGAATAAAAAAATGAGAGGGCAGTGTTGCTCTCTGTCAGAATGGCATTTCTCTAACAAGAAACTGGATACTTGTTGTACACCCTGCATCTGGCTTGAAGGTAGATATGGATGTTGTGGAGTAAAACGTCTGCATTATATACTGCTGGAAAACTATGTAGGATGGAGGGAGCCAAAACTACAGCATTCTCACCCAGCACATGCTGTCTTCAAACCATGAATGGGCATTGGTTTGGAGAGTACTAGTTGTACTAGTTGGCAGGGACAAAAAGCATATTAGAAGACATGCTAGCAATTAAGCAGTGGCTTGACTCGGGGCTCTCATGGTCTCAGGCTCTGGCACATGATTACCCATTTTGTCATTTGACAGCATGGTTCTTCCTGACACTCTCCCAGACAATGCCTGAGTACAGTTTGAGAGGGAAAGTAATAGACCAGGGATGCTTTCTAGTATAAACCAGCAAACATATTGTGGTGGGTTGACTCTGGCTGGATATCAGGTGCCCACCAAAGCTGCTCTATCACTCCCCTCCTCAGCTGAACAGGGGAGAGAAAATATAACAAAAGGCTCGTGGGTCGAGATAATGACAGGGAGAGATCACTCACCAATTACCATCATGGGCAAAACAGACTCAACTTGGGGAAATAAGTTTAATTTATTACCAATCCAATCTAAGTAAGGTAATGAGAAAATAAAACCTAATCTTAAAACACCTTCCCCCCACCCCTCCCTTCTTCCCGTGCTTAACTTTACTTCTGATTTTCTCTACCTCCTCTCCCTGAGCAGCACAGGGGGATGGGGAATGGGGGTTGTGGTCAGTTCATCACACGTTGTCTCTGCCGCTCCTTCCTCCACAAGGGGAGGACTTCTCACACTCTTCCCCTGCTCCTGCATGGGGTTCCTCCCACAGGAGACAGTCCCCCACGAACTTCTCCAACGTGAGTCCCCCCCATAGGCTTCAGTTCTTCATGAACTGCTCCAGCGTGGGTCCCTTCCATGGGGTGCAGTCCTCCAGGAACAGACTGCTTCAGCATGGATGCTCCGTGGGCTCACAAGTCCTGCCAGCAAACCTGCTCCAGCATGGGCTCCTCTCTCTGCAGGTCCACAGGTCCTGCCAGGAGCCTGTTCCAGTGCGGGCTTTCCACAGGGTCACAGCCTCCTTCAGGTGCATTTACTTGCTCTGGTGTGGGGTCTTCCATGGGCTGCAGGTGGATATCTGCTCTACCATCAGCCTCCATGGGCTGCAGGGGGACAGCCTGCCTCACCATGGTCTTCACCATGGGCCACAGGGGAATCTCTGCTCCAGAGTTGTTTCTCTCACTTATTCTTACTCCTCTCTCTGGCTGCAGTTGTGCAATTTTTTTTTCTCCTTCTTAAATATGTTATTACAAAGGCCCTACCACTGTCGCTGATGGGCTCAGCCTTGGCCAGTGGCGATTCCGTCTTGGAGCCGGTTGGCATTGGCTCTATCAGGCATAGGGGAAGCTTCTAGCAGCTTCTCGCAGAAGCCACCCCGGTAGACCCCTCCCACTACCAAAACCTTGCCACACAAACCCAATACATATATGCTTTCAAGACAGTAAGCAGAAGGCCACACCTTTTTTTTTTTTTTTTTTTTTTGGTAGAAAAAGTGCTTAGTCCTATTTTCGCAAGCAATGCCACTTGCCTTCAGGGACAAGTGATCATATCTGATCTATTATGTTTTCCAGCACAGATGCTAATCCCAGCGGCACAATGCTTGAATGCATTTTGTGGCCCTGATTCATTTTCTAGGATAAATCCAGAAGGACTAAGTGACTAGGTAAGGAAATAGTGAAATTCAATACAGGCAAATTTAAAGGGACGATCATGGGAGGGGGAAAAAGGTCCTACCTTTATGTGCTGAAGAATGAGCTCTGAGCTGACTAATAATTACAGAGGTATGAGATCCTGGTCTTACAGACTCAGGACAAACTCACCTTAGTGTTCAGTAGTAGTTGGGGGGAAGAAAAAAAAAAAAAGAAAATTAGGAATTATTAGAAAGGCTCCTAGCAGCATGAAAAGCACATTCAAAGGTATGGAACAGCTTCTGTAGGGGCCTGGAAAAAAAGAGTATGATATAACTTAAGTCTGTAAAACCACAAGCGGTACATGAGGATGTATAGGATAGGTACCTCTAGCTCTCCTAGTACCAAATCTACAGGTCATCAAATGAAACTAGCAGTTGGTAACTTCAAAACAAAGGAAACAAAGTGATTCTACACACATTGTGGTTTTAAACTGCCAAAACCCTTGCTCCACAGCCCTTTCCTCAGATGGATTCAGGGAGCATCTGGGTGACTTCACAGAAGAGAAATCTCTAAAATTAATCTTGGCTCTGAGTCACAAATTACTGATCGGTAGGAGAGTACACAGGGAAGTATCAAATACACTTGTTCTGTTCTTAATCTCTTTTACAGGCCTCCAGGTTTGGCCACCATCAGAGACTGTGGCAGACGGACCTCCGGCCCAGCTTGGAACAACCATCACTACGTTCTTGTTCTCTGACTGGTTTTTCCTACTGTGTTCAGAGGTACAGTATTTTCCTCAGACTCTTTTCAAATAAATAGGATTGTGTTTGTATAAACACCAAAGACTGATGTTTACAATTGATTTCAGAGCATCCTGACAAAGCTTAAAATATTGACTAACTCCTTGGAGCCAAGCAATTGTACACACTTACCTTACAAATACACAGAGATATACATACACATGCACAAATGAACACTCTGTAAACCGTGTATCTTTGCTACTGTGCAGGTCAGCTAATAAAAAAACCAAATACTTGCATAGACTTTCCATCAATATGTTTCAAAACAGTTTAAATATCCCATGAACCTTTTTACAAATATCAAAGCAGGGGTGTCTAGCTTAAGGGACTGCATTTTTATCAGAGGTAAGGCTTGAAGCCAGAGCGTCTGCCAGTGTGGCAATCTGATGGTTGGGCAATTTTTGTCAACTGAATGTATGTGAAGTGAATTTGAAATGTACAAATTCAGACCCTGGCAAGAGTTTGAAGTCGTGTAACTGTCACCACTTCCAGTAAAACCTGAGGTGCTCACATTCAGCTGCCAGACCCTTTGAAGCAGCCGCTGCCAGACAACCAGCTATCTGAGACACCTTTCCATGCAAACACTGGATCAGAGATTTCTAAAACAACAGGATTATTCCTGAGTCTCAGCAATTTCAAGGTAAGAAACACAGAACAAAACATCTATCGCATTAGAAATAAAGCAGCTCCAGATAACAAATATGGCAAAAGAAGCTAACACCTTGCATTAGATTCAGCTCTGATTTAATGCCTTTTACGCGTGCTGTAATGGTGTCTGTCTAGGGGCAGAGAGTTTGCTTGTTTGTTTACTTAGGATACCTTTCAGTTCAAAGCTTGTTTTCTAAAGATATTTTTGCTACTTCTCATGTGTTGTAGATACAAGAAGAACTCGGCTGAAAAAAAAAAAGGGAGTTCAGACAGCGCCAGTAACAGCCGGTAGCTAGTAGGTATCACAGCTCAGTATTATAAGTGTATCATCAAAAGACCTCCATGCTTAAGTAGGTGGAAGAAGGAATTTCAGGAATACTGAATACTTCACATTTTACCACAATATCATGATGACAAAAAGACCTGTGAAAAATAACTTTGTGCTCTTCTAATGTAGAGTCACTGGGATTAATAGCCTTTAAAACCTTTCATTTCTCTTACATTTGATAGGGGTGGCCCTAAGGGGTTGGTATTAGGTTAAACCATAGAGTGACACTGACTCGTTCGAGGTCTTTCAATGCCTGTCTAGGAACTGCTAGGTCTGGAGCACCTGCTGCTAATGCCTAATGTGCTTTGCATTAGCACATCATGTCAGGAGAACCTGACACTGGCAGATAAATGGATGTTTTACAGTGCAATGTTCCCTTCTGCTTCTTAACTAATCAGCAATGGCAGGAAAGGCAATAGAGGGAATTTGACGAGGTTTAACCACAATTCTATTTTGAAACAAATAAGTATAACTTGAAATATCACTGGCATCTTTTTTACAATAACTTCTAAGCCTCCTGGCCTATGGAAAACAAAACAAGGCAATTCATAACGAATAAACTGTAATGATGATAGAGCAGCTGGCATGTGAAGATTACAGAACACTTCACAGCTTCACAAAGATTACTGACCATATTTTGTTGAAGGGGGACTCATCCCTGGTTTAGACATAAGGAAACTGAGGCATAGTGAAACTGGAATCATGTTTTGAAAGGAGCCTTTCAGTGTTAAAGTGCATACAATCACACACAATTTTTGTGGGTAAATTGCTTACTAAAGGTAAAATTGTCACTTGTCCACTTTCCCTGTTCTCAACTGAGTAAAAAATAGAAGGTTTCCCTCCAGCTTTTCTTTCCTCTACTGGCTATGTGCATTGCTGATTACAGTCTAGAGAGACTGATGTCCTAAAAATGCATAAAGGGAAAGAATACAAAATGGTGCAAGTGTCACCTTCAGGGCACTCTAGCATCACTGTGAAGCCGGGCAGCCTGGGCACTTGCTGGCAGTACAAAACTATGATTTGTTCACAGGGCCATTTATGGGTTGGATAGGGCTTTTAGGCTGTGTTCATTTTTGGGAAGTTGCAGTGCTATAATCTAGCACCGAGACTTGCATGAGGCGACAGAGAGTTTCTTGGTTCAGAGTTCAAATTTTCTGGCTGTCACTTCTCCACTTTGTCCTGTACAATGACTTCCCATCCTTTTCCCTAGTCTAACAGAGGAAACAACTAGCCTCAACAGAATGTATAGCTTTAATGAGAAGTGATTTTACTACCAGGGCACCATAGCTTTATCTACATTCAAAGACATACCAATGTCATACAAAAACTATGACAAATAAGGTCACTGAGGTGGTATTACATAAAAGTCAGGAAATAATGGAACTTTAACATGATTCCTTACTGTGTAATTAGGATATAGCATTTACAAAAGTAATACACAACCCCTTTGCCAGTATTTTGTAGCAAGAGTTCTTGCATGTACTTACATGGGCAACATAAGACTATTTTCTAACTTTCAAGTATTTATCATTGCATTAAAATCTTATGCAAAATCTACATTAAAATATCAAGTAATCAATGAATATGCTTTTCAGGCATTCTTTAAAGACAAAGGTAAAGAGTAAACTTGATAATGCACAACTTCAACAACCCACATATATATATATACACAGCATGGTTTTACCTCTGGGCTTGCAGCACAGCAGCACAGACCGTTTTCATGTTAACCTAACAGAAGGCAGCTACAGAACTGTGTTATCCCAAGGGGTGATGGAGAGATGGTTCACATACTGAATGAAAGAAGTAGTCATGGGGAAGAAGTCAGTCCAGCTCTTTCTCTCTCCTTTTGTATTCCACAAACCTAGAGAGCTTGGCTATTATGGGAACAGTGTGCTTTACCTTTCCTCAGCAACAGAAGTACTCTTCTAAGTTCATGTGCTTGAACCAAAGGGTACATGCAAGGAGCAAAAGCTGAAAGGAATTTCATGCAACAGATAGATAGAAGATATTTCTATTGCCCTAAAGCATTCCTCCTGCAAAATAGCAAAAGTTGGTTGCAAACAAGGGAAACTTCTTAAGGAATTTTTCAATAACCTTATATAATAGAAAATATTGGACAAGCTAATTAGAGTTAAAACTACCAGTTTTCCCTGTAGGATAAGGCTTTTAGGATATTCCTTCTTACAGAGTCTCTTCTTCAATGAAGGAAAAAAAAAAAACCTTACACAACTGAGTGAGGGAGATTTAATTTAGTAGTGGTATGTATTGGTACTAGCAATGCTTCATGTATCTCCTCACCAGTTATGAATGATTTCAGAGAGTTCAGAAAGCTGATGAAGTATGAAAGTACCCAAATGAGCTTTTTGGAGATTGCTTCTGTCCCAGAAATAAACACACGAATCTGGAGTTTTTAAGAATAAACTGCCAATTAGAGATCTGTAAGAGGGAGAGGATTTCAGTTTGGTGGACTGTAGAGCCATTTTCTAACTGAGGAATTATGTGGTTTGCACTGCCTTCAGCTCATTAAAGGGGAAATCAATTTTACAGGGGACAAGCTGACTAGACTAGTAATAATGGCATTAAACTTACAACAAAAGGGGAGATTAAAAAGGGGCAGCAAATAAACACTCATTTAGCACAGTCAAGTTGTCAAGAACAAAATTAATCAAGACACTGAATGACACAAAGAAAATAAATTCTTTAATTGCCTATTCGTGAATGGCAGGCGCTTGTGTGGTAAACAGGAAGAGTAGGAACTACTTGGACTATAAGAATGTATTTGACCTGCTTGATACTACTGGAACTTGAAGGAATATTTCTGTGATAGGAATGTTAAACTCACTCGCTATAAGCAATTTAGGAAAAACACAGTGGCAAGAAAAGAGGAGAAGAGGCAGTATGTGACAATAACCGATTTCAACCCACCAACAACTATGTAGTAAATGCTTTCAGTGCTTACAGATCAATTTCCCAACACAGAGAGTGTAACGAGGGCAACTAGATGCAGGCAGCTATGTACCACCAAACTACCCTACGGATCAGGATGACTGGTCCCTTAAACCCCTACTTACAATGTCTATGGAGAGGAAGACGAGAAAAGAGTTTCTGTACTGTATGAGCTTTAAAAAAACCTTTTTCACTGGTGAATATCAGGTTGAAAGACATAGCTCTACAGGTTTGACAATTCCAGTAATAAAATACCTTTGAAATTCTGAACAATGATTGATAAAAATTTCCTAAATCGAAAAGTTTTGTGTCTTTCCTTAGAGAATTTTGTACTAGATGTCATCCTGACAGCTAAATCAAAATTGATTCCAGGACTAAAATTTAGTGGTTCCTTAAATGAAAGTGAGAACTTGATTACACTCATTACATGCAAATAGAATGTAATACAACCAGTAATTCTTACCCCCGCTACTTTAAAATGGCCACTTTCAAACAGATAAATACAAGTTTGCACCTAATCAATAATAGGAAGAATTTAAAAAGGGGGAAAACATATAAACAATAATAAAGGTATTTAAAAGCATTTTAGGAGATGATCTAAGAACTGAAATCAAGACAAAGTCTATTCTACACCAGTCTATCTTAAAAAAGAAATAAAGGCAATGTGAAATTTCAGATATAAACAGGTTGGGTAGGGGACACAAGGGAGAAACTGAATAGATTAGATCACTTGAATTTAGGATACAAATGGAAATAACAGAAAATTGCTACTGAAGACAGAAGGATATAGGAGGAATTCTATGGCTATTTGAGTTTAGTACACTGAAAAAAACATTAAATATATTTGGAGCAAAAGCAACCTTACAGTAGTGTTTGTCCATTGTTAAATGGAAAGGATGGAGTTGTCAAAAATAATGCAGAACACACTGAAATGTTGAATAAATATTTCAGCTCTGGGAGTGGGAAAAAGCCTGATGTAGTCATATCACAGAAAGCAAATGATGAAACGTTACACTTAAAACAACACAGACAGTATATGCCAAATAGCAGCTATTAAGGCTAAGTGTCTTTTATTAAAAAAGGCACCTAGGAATGTTAGAAGAAAAGCCTAATAAGCTTTATTAGAACATTTATTATTATTTGTAATAAATCTTGGATTGCTGAGATAGATCCTGAGCATTTGATGGAAGAGTTATGTCAGTACTTTGCTTTCAAAGTAGATGGGGTAGTCTAGGTAAATATAAGCCTGTCCGCCTGACATTAATCTTGGGAAAAATAAAGGAACATCAGATAGGGAAATTGCTTAATAAAGAATAGAGGGTAGCGTATTTAACATCATCTAACATGGTTTATGGACAAAAGAATTTGTCAAATTAACAAGATATCCATTTTTTATAACAGAGGTATGAGGTTAGTCATAAGTTGCTAGATTTCGGTAGAGAATTTGATTTGGTTCTAGATACCGTTGGGGTTAAGAAATTACACAACACAAACCCAGGATGCCATACATTAAATGAATTAAAAATTAGCTAATAGACAAGTCTCAAATGTAATTTTAACACCAGGAACCATTGAGAGTATGTGTATTTTATTTGAAGTTTTTCCAAGGTTAAGTTCCAGATTCTGTGCTAGCTAATATTTTTTGACAACAAAAAAGAAAAAAATTAAATCAAAACTGATCAATTGTGCACACAAAAAATGCTGAGGAACTAATAAAGGGAAAGATCACTCAAGTGAATCTCTTCTGAACTCCGTGGTAACCTTGGCAAGGATATTTTTATCTGGCAATGAACAAGGAAGGCTCTACTGAAGGCCTATGAGACTATTCCTGAAAGCAGTTTCTGTGCATGAGACTAGGTTTGTAGTCAGCTGGCTTTGGAATATCCGTAGAGCAATGGCTAAAAGTGTATTTACTTCTTGTATGAAAAGAAAACTGCCGGAGATGGACTGTATTTAAGATAAAAAAAGGTGAAATTCTGGTCCATGAAACAGTTAAACGCTTGTTCTCCTGCTGTTGCACATGTAGCCCAGACCTCCTAGTATAATTCTTGCAGGGGGGAGGAGGAGGGTGGGAAGAGAGAAAAATACTGCATCTAAAATTAAATAGTCAATTTCTTTCAGTTCTTGGCCCGCCATCATCCAAACTGGGCATAAGTTAGAACACACCCTGACTTCCCTCTGGTTTTTTTGCATGTAAATGTCCTCCCTATGGAAACTCAACAAAGGTCAGGGAGGAGGAGGATTCAGGGAGAAGGAGAGAGACAGGGGAAGGGGAGGCTGATGTGCAGCTGTGCAGGAACCCAGCATTTCCAGCACAGCCAGTGATACTATGGTTAAGACCTTCATCTCTAGTGAAGTGAATTTGTCCCAAATTTATTTCAAGTTTGCCTAATTGGATTATTTATTTATTCACTGTATAATTTATTACAAATATTTAAATCTTGATTTTCCATACCTCCAGTGATTCTGTAACCATACTGCTTTGTTGCTATTTATCTTTGCATTTTGATTGGCTCAAGAGAGTTGCATGAGGAAGAACTCACCCAGAGAAAAGAAATACATAATATTACCCTGTCAGTTTATTAACAAAAGGTAAATTTATCATCTGGGGTTTTGCAGTTCTCTAGCATGGGTAAAATGGGAAGTTCAGCAGGTCAGAATGCTCCTTCTACCATCAAGCTAACTTGATTCTTCAGTGTGGGTGTGGGTGTATTTACATTTCTTTAATCCTCCCAAAAGACGTATTTCCGTAACAGAATTATGTCACCATGCACAAGAAACGCAGGTAGTTTGTGGATCATTAATGGAACAGTCCTCAGAACCACCTCAGTGTATAGCACTATGAATCCTTTTATTATTCCCATTAACCACCCGTTAGTGATGCACTAGATCATGTTGAATTACAGAGAACTCAGCCAGCTATTTTCAAGAGTACGTCTCTCCCACAAAAAAAAAAAAAAAAAAAAAATCAGTCTATCACTTCTCTTCGTATTTCTCATCTGCCTCCCCTTCTCTGTGGTGAAAAGCTCTTTATATGTCTTCTGATCTCGGGCATAGATAGATAGCCACCACCTTGCAAATACATAGGACTGAGAAGGACATGCTGGATCTGTATGTCCAATTTTCTACTATTGAAAACAAGACATTACATCATATGCTTATAATATTACCAAATTTCAAATTAAAATACTTCTGTTTTCTCTTTTTTGTCCCTATAACTGCTATTGAAAACCTGTTCTTGAATATCACGTGTTAATTTTCTCTAACTTTTCTCTATCTGCCAGGCTATTTGTATTCATGGTTAGTTTATATCCATCTGTTCTTCTGCTGACACCATCTCCTGAGTTAAATAATGCTTATAGTCTGGAGTTTTACCTTGTGATATATTTACAGACAGCAACATGTCCTTCCTTCTCTTTCAGTTCAGTACAGTCAGCAGGCTAAATAAACCTAGCTCTATTAATCTCCTCCCTTAAAACAAAACCTCCACTTCTTTTAATATATTTCTAGGACTTCTATGCCCCTGTGCCACTCTAAATGCACCTTTCCTGGAGGCGGGTGGCCAGAACTGAACATTGCTTTCCAAAGGAGGCCCTGTAAGTGCACAGCATCACAACATTAGGTCTCTCTGGTCTCTGTTTCCCTTACATAGCCCAGAACTGATTTAATTTTTTTAACAAATACATCAGAGCAGCAGCTTATATTTATACTGTTCAGCTAGTACACAAAGATTTTTCTCATCTGCTTCTACTTCTAGCTTATGACACACACCTCCGTGTTATTATTATTCCCTAAAATCAGGAGATCACACTTTGTTCTATTAAATTTAATCTCATTTCTATTGTTCCTGTTCTCAAGACATTGCAATATTTCATTGAATAAAATCCCAGTCCTCTGCTGTGCTGGAAATGCCTCCCAACTTTGAATTATCATTAAATCTTCTTAACAAACTGTAACTTTATGTGACACCCACTCTTCCACAATAATTAGTGTTCTACTTTCTTTACAGCTAGTGTTGTTGTGTACTGAATTACAGCATACATGCCTTTCTATAAGAAAAAGGACACCAACCAAAAAATATCCAAGTTCTTAATGAGTCATATCTGGGTGAAATTCCTAGTTTCAGTGCATGAGCACAACTTAACCTTGCACTAGCATATTACTGCAAGTGTAAAACACACAATATTGTGTTCTTTCATTTCAGTTTCTGCACAAAAATAGGTTTACAATGCTATAAAAGTTGAACCTTTAAAAGTTTTCATCTTTCCCATGCATTGAAGCAAAAAATAGCCTTTTCAATATCTTTTCTCACTAAAGAATACTGACTGCTCCAGGGAATTAACCCACATAATGCATTCAGAATCTGTACGTGCAAATTCTGTGTCATACTGTTTGCTTATATTTTGGACAATACAAGTGAAGGAAAGACGGGGGGAGAATGGGAAGACATTTCCACCTGGGTGTCACATGTAAGTTGCCTCTTTCTTTTCTCGCTATGAGTTCAAATATCTCCCTCTTGAGGGTTAATACTCATTATGAAATTTGTTGTGAATTTCCAAATGCATGTGACATTTGGTTTAAGTTTGTTCTTTCTGCTGATAAAAACACTTACCCTTGAAGTTAAGGATGAATAGGATTTGAAGTCCTTGTGCTATAGAACAAAACCTAAATAAAGGGATAGTTGTGGTGCAGCTTGACAGTATGATACTGGGATCTAATTCTTATTCATCATGAGACAAAACATCTTTTAGTTATTCTTGTCTTTGACTCTACCTCTTGGACTTCCTTATAAAAGATGAAACATATCCTTCTGTTTATACCCAGCTATACAATAAGTGTCCTAGTTTAAAAGAGAACAGACAATGAACCAAGAGAACTGGGAGGCTGACAGCAGGAAAGTCCATCACCCTGAAGGCAAAACACACTGCTTTTTTATTAAAGTATGTCATGGACATGCTAAAAGGTATTTACAGCCCTTGGTCACAGTGTTTTAAAAACACCTGCTGTGTCAAAATGTTTCTGAATAGAGATGGACTACACTAACATGTGGAAAATCGATCTTCTGTTCCTCTTCCCTTTGTCTATTCCTGTCAACCGTACATTTCAGAAAGCAATTATGCTTATGATAGTAGAATACATTTAGCATTGCGGTCTTTGTGGGCATATGTTGTGACTGACAGTCACTGATGTGGGACTTCATATGCACAGATTTAAATATCTGAGTCATGTAGTACAATTTTTGGCTGCTGTTGCCACACTTCTAGATTGCCTTAGCATAACCAACTAAAAATCTTTTTTTTTTTGAGAAAATGTTAATTTTCTGGAAAGGATCTATTCAAAGACTTCGTCCCTGGAAACAGTTCCACAGAGACTAAATATGTCCCAGGCTCAAACTATCACACTTGTGATATATCACAGGAAACATTCAAACTAGCAGCACTGCCTATGAATGAGCTATTGTCAAGGTATTGTCCAGGAATCCCATGAGATTTAAATATTTGCTTTTCCCTAAAAGTACTGAGGGTTAGTTTTTAAAAGATTAAAATTATACTTTAATGTTGGTTTTTTCTTTCTTTCTTTCTTTCTTTTTTACTTATTATCTGTTCTAACATTTTGTATACCTTTTAACTGTTGTCAGAGTATCCACAGCATGGAACAGCTGTCCATATCTAGGGGCAAGCTGACAGATAATGTATTGGGTCAAAGGGAATACAAATAACTTTCACTGTTAAAAATTCCTTTTTTGATGTTGATAGCAGGGCTTTCTTGGCTGACTGATGAACTATGAAGAGGACACTGCATGGCTGATGTACAGCTGCCAAGTTATCCATATGTGTTCAACCGCTATACAAACAACAAAAAACTTTTCCACAAAGATGCACAACATCAGATGTGTGAAGAGGGGGACACTGGGCATATTTGATATAATGGTTTTGTGAATATTGGTTTATTGCTGACTAAGAGGATCACCACGGGGAACAAAGAGCAAACCCTCCTGGAATACCACTACTCAGGCATTCTGAAAAAAAGTTGATTATTCCCTTCTTGCATGAGAACCTCTTCAACAGCACCTTTTACCATCCAGCATGGACATCTACATGTTATTTTTCCCATTTCCAAGGATCACAAGTGCTTTTCACTGATACAAATGTGAATAGAATATTTTGGTGTGCCTTGACATGCTGTACTGATCCACAAATAAACAAGCAGTCGCAACAAATTTTCTCCCACGTCATATCAACATTTGATGTGGCTTAAATATAGCAATATGCCTGAAGAAACTTCATGCTTAAAGAGAATACATGTTTCAAATAAAAAGCATAATCTCGTTTATATTTTAGTGGGAAAGGGTATAAGCACAGGTAAAATAAACAATTAAAAAGCAGAGATAAACAAATTCACAGACAGAACAGAAAGAGAACTAAAGATTTTTTTCCACTACCAAAATTTTAATCCATAACATATTCAGCAGTTTAGCCATTCCACTGTTTCTTGAATAAACTTGCCATTAGATAGCTTGGACTTTATACAGCTGCCTAAACTGAGGTGCCTAGTGCCATCCTAGGGTACCCCACTTCACTTCCATCTGCCCCTCCAGACGCACATGAATCTCCTGTAAGTCCTGTGCCACATCTTACTGCCCCAAGCTGACACTTCAGATACTCTAGCATGTACACAGTGATCCTAAGTATCCACAATAGGCAACATAATCCCATTCTGCACCTCCGTCCCACAGCTGGACATCTAAATTTAGGCACCCACAATCTCAACATAAACTCTACCTGTAGGAGTTCAATTCAGTGCACACACGTGCCATTCTGTGCTATTTGGGATGTCCTAGGACATCAGAGACATGGTACTGGCTGAGATAAAATGGGACTTGAGGGAGATCTGTGCCCTCTTGGAGCAGCCCCTAAGTGCCCTCTGGGGCACTTAGGTAACTCAAATAGCACTCAACACCTATTTGTTGACAAGCGAATCAAGGCCATTAATGTCTCCAGGCTTTTCCAATGTATCTAAGTGGCTTTCAGCAGGGCTGTACTTTGCAGATATTTACAAACAACAGCAAATGAATAAAGCTTGCAATAATAAAGGAAGGGGATCATATTAGTTCAGCAACAGGTTGGCCCTTTCTAGCTTATGTTATTTACAGAGGATTTAGCTGTTTTTGTCATTTTCTGCTGTGCTACAGACCATACAAACAAAGCCTTTAAAGTTCAAATGCAGAAATTTGGCCGGAGCTACAAATAACAAATTGACTAGTCTTAGCAATGAAATGTTAATTGGTGTCTGAGAGATTTGGTTCACAGTGAAAGAGCCCACAATGCTTAATCCTTGCCAAACTAGGAATTTTTAGCAGATATGAGTATCAGAAGATTGAGTATATGGGGCCATTTCATACGTAACATGTAATCAAAGAGTCACCAAGAGCCTTGCCTTCAGAGAGGGATCTGTGTACCCAGGGCTGCCATTCCTAGTTGTTGTTGTGGGCATCTTTTTCTCTGAGGCAGGTACCTAACAGCTGTATTTGGTAAAAACATAATCATTCTTCTTCAGTTCTCCCTATCATTTATTCATTTCTCAAATGCCCAATCTAGAAGTGTTTACTGTTACACGCTACCATGAGCAGTACCTTGGTAAGAATAGCCCTCTTGCAATTTACATTTGATCTTCCATAGTGATTCAATATAAAAAGCAAACCGCTGAGATTAAAATGTCAAACTGACCTGAAGTATCCACTCCTTCCTGTGAGCTGAAGCTATCTAGAGAATAAAAGCAATAGCTAGACCAGAGTTTCTCAGCCTTTGTAAGGAGAAGAAGGAAGCAGGATGCAGGAAAGGGAAAGCATGCGCAGCCCGTGCGTTTTGTGAACTCTGCCTTAAGCTGGATTCAAGTTCTGCAGAAAGCACTTGACTTGCAGGGGAGCAAGTTGCAACTATTTCAAATAAGTGAGAAAATGGAAATGAGAAGTAAAAACGAGAAGTAAAAATACTATAACACTCTTGCTGTTGTTCATCTGAGGCCTTATACCAACTGCCCACATCAAACACCTAATTCAAGTCATCTAAAGTTTAAAAGAATGTCCCTATGTCCAGCAGAGTTCCCACAGGCATGTAAGTGTCTTGGACATAGTTTTTGTATGTGTACACTTCTGCACATTTGTTGCCAGTCCGTGGGCTCAGATTTTGTATGAGACCAAAATCTCCCCACATTGAACATGAAGTATCCCTGCCAGCCCGCAGTAAGGGCAGACACATCTCAGTCTCAATACCTGGAGACAGTTGTGTTTGGGATCTGGCGCTGCAGACCCAGATCAGCAGGCCTGGACATGGAGAGCCCCTCCATAGATGGCACTGGACCCCTGAGAAAAGGTAACGTGCTACAGAACTGAGCAATTTTGTGGTTTTAATGTGTGCTCCTGTGCTGCTGCATAGGTAACAGAGGTTTACTCCCCACTGACTGCATGTTGTCTCTGCAGAATAATTACTGCCCAGTAGCAAGTGCAGGACTAAGCTAGAGACAACCAACAGAAAACACTGTGCGTCAGGTTTTATCCATCATCCTGTGTTCACTGGGTTCATAAAGCTGAGCCTGTTCTGAACAGGGTTGCATGGCAGACAGCAAAACTGTCTCTAGCTATGCAGAAGCTTGAACACTTATGAAGTGAGCGGATTGCGTGGCTGCTTCAACTTAAAGACCCTGACCACCCCTCTGCATAATAACCATGCTGGAAACCATTTTCTATCACAAATGCTTAAGTTGATACATTGCTGCCAACTCTGATGCTACAAGAAAATAATTTTATTATGTTATGGATGGCTTTTAGTTTTGCTAGCAAGCAGGCAAGATTTGGGGTTGACCATATGAAAAATGGTTTAAATCTGAGGGATAAGCAGATGTTGCAGATAATTGGCAATTAAATAATTCATGATGTTGACATGTTGTCATCAAGTTTCCAAATTAAGAGAAGTCCTTTTTCCTGCTTGAGCAATACCAGCCACTCTGGCAACTCCTGTTTTGGAACATTTAATACAAAAGTATGTGCCCTTCTGCTCTTCACACATAAAAAAAATAAGTAAAGAAATTCTTCATGTCCCAGATGACCATGATTACAAGACGTGCATAAATATGCTTCCCCTTGCTGCATCTATACTGCTCACCACATTGGTTTTCAAGTGACATCTGCTCCAGTAGATGCAACATGCTGCTAAAGGGAAAGCAAACTAGTGAACTATTACCCAGTACCTGTTTACTACCAGTGAAAATGCAAGGTATCCCAAACTTACATTTTATGGTCTATATTGTGTGAATAAATCAGAAAACAGTGAAACTCAAAGATACTTACATTGCCTACATAACAGCTCATTAAGATTCTTTTCCACCTCAGTGGCAGAGCTGTGACACTTGCACCAGAGCTCTATCAGATCCTGCAGACTGATATCATTTCAATCAGAACGTGAATTTCATGACTGCAGAAGGTCATCAAGTCAAATACTGTGTCTGATTTTTAAAAGGGTTGGATAATTTTATGACCATTGATAACATTTGCAGTTCTGCATGCTAAGACAAGGTAATCAAATGTCATGCTTTGGAGTGTAGGCTGATTGCCATACAGGTCAGGAAGAATATTTTCGCCACTGTACATCATCGCATAAAATAAACTCGCAAATAAAGTTCAACAAGTAAAAACCTCAGTATCAGAAAACTTTAGCTTCTCTGTTTAAGTGTTGGTTATATTTGAGTACTACGTAAAACACAGGAAGTGTGTAGGACCAAGCAGCCTCAAAAAAGCACTCAAGCGGATCCAGTATCTCTAAAAAGGATCAGGAGTGAATCTACTTCACAGTGTTTTCAGGTGTTTTGCAAGTTTCAAAGATTAAATTTCTAGCCCCCTTTTGAAATGCTTCTTAGCATAGAATCACAGAAAATTAAGGTTGAATGGGATCTCGGGAGGTCATCCAGTTCATCTCTGTTACCCAAAGCTGGATCAATTAAGTCTGTATCAGACAGATATGTATCTAATCTCTCGTTAGACTTCCAGCAATGGACCTTCCACAGGCAGATTTTTTCCAGAATTAGAATTTATAAGTTATTCTTAACACCTGACTTGAATCTTCCTTACTTCTATTTGAAGCGAACGTAACTAATTGAGAGGCAGTGATTATTACAATAGAGGAAATCTTTTAGGAAGAAAAAAATAAATATGATAAATTGCATGATAAATACAACATATATATGATACAATGTGAGTACAGAATGCTGCTAAATCTAAATATTGCATCTGCTTTTTGTATTGACTGAAAAGTTTTTACCCTTTCTGGGTAATCCTGGCAGGATCACAAGGGACCTTATCACACCTGAGGTATTGCACACTACCTGAAACCAGGAGTTTGTGGCTAAAGGAGTTCATTCATAGAAGCTCTATTTGCTAAGATACCTCTCCAGATATTATCATAATAACAATAATTTATTTTATTTAGACAATCTCCACACACTTTCTATTTCTCAACTTTGTCACAGTCACCTTCCCAAATCTACAAACTTTATCTTTAAAATCTACAAATCTACCCCCAAATGCATATTTTTATGATGCATCATACAGGAACTGTATAAATATCTCTTTTTTTAATTAATAACAATAGTTTAATGCTGAATCTTTTATATATTAACTGGTATGGAAATTAGACTTCCACACCAAGGAAGTCTGAGGGGGTTTGCAGAGCAGCATGAGGGAGACATGTTTTGTGCATGATGATAAAAAGTTGTCACTGTTTAATCCGCCAACAAGTTTCAAACACCTTCAGAAATGAAGGTAGGTAGAAAGGGGCACCAAAGAAGATGGTTTAGATATGGACAGAAGAGTTATGCCTACCTTTCTAAGAGCCCTGTATCTGACAGTGACTTAGACTCTGACAGGTTGTCTACCCAAAAATACAGCTTGTTGATATATGCTTTTCTTTACCTTTTAGGTTTAGTCCACGGATTCCCGAAGATCACTTTAACAAAGGCAATCAAAGATAATTAATATTATTATTAGAATTTCAAAACCACAGGAAGTTAGTTTCTTTATTTCTAATTGTTTTTCCCTTAAATTTATCAGAAAAAAAATCTAATTTTTAAGAATTGAAAACTTGTTGATGAATCACTTTGCTCTACATGTTTTGTCATATAGGCTTTATTTTTCTATTTAGAAAAGTTCTTCTTTTAAAACATTATTTTTATTTAGATTTTCTTGTAGAAGTAGATGAACCAAATGAAAAGCAAGGCAAAACTGTTGGCCAGATTTTTTTATTATTATTTACTAGATACTTCCTAAGATATATATTTGGTCTCTTTGCAGTGTCAAAAATGGGAAAATATGTTTTGGAAAGTTTTTTAAAAAAGTTTTAAAAAGTATACGAATAAATTTATGAAACTATAAAATAGACTCTTATTTTAAGATGAGAAATAGACAGGCACTCAAGCATCAATAATTCTAATGTGCAACGACTCTAGCCTCCAATTCTTTGTTTTAGCTAGTTCTACTCTTTAGAATTAATCTGTTATCCCCAGTTTATGGAGAAGGGAGTGGGGGTAGACTACACCTGCCTGACAAAAACTGAAAGGCTTGAGTAAATATTGAAGGACGTGTCAAAACAGCATAGCATAGCACAACATAGGGAGAGCAGAACGATGTAGTCCTGCAACTAGAAGCAGTAGTCACAGTAACATTAAGGCAGGAGTTTTAGCTTGGGTCTAGCAATGTTTCAGCATGTTTGCATGGTTTCAATGCCTGGGCACCCAGCTTCAGCTTACTCGATACAGCAGACAAATACCTATGCTACCTACTTTTTTTAACAAGATAATCCGCAGATTTTGAATGCACAGAACCAGGTTCTTCACTGTTCTTTGAGAACAAGAGACTGGCAAACAGTTTATGCTCAGTCATTTCAAAGTTAGGAGAATAAAGAATGCTCTTTTATGTTTTCTTCTAAATTGAAAATGTTACATTTACATAAAAGGGTTGAAACCTGCCTGGAAAGTATCTTAATCCTTATCATTTGGTTGCCTTTATTTTATCCCTTTAAAGGGATAAAGGAGGTTAAGCCAAGATTATTTGTGAATTATTTCATTTGGAAGTATCTGTGACGTTCAGGATATATATAATGGAACATATTGACTGTGAAATGTTCCTGGCTATCAAGCTGAGGACATTCAAAAATACTTTTTGTGTGTGAGTGTTGTCAGTTAGCTGTGGTACTAGAAGATCAGACAGCCAAATTAGAGAAACTGATTGATTTTCTTGTGAAGATCGATGAATATGACAGAATAATAGATGACATGTGATTAGTATCAAATGCAAAGGGAGCAATGACATCAGGAAAGTTGTACAAGCTGTGAATGAGCAGCAAAAATATTATTTCTGAGGCACGGTGCAAAAAAAGTAAGGTGGCAAAAAAGGCACTGACCAAGTAAATGTCTGGAAAGAAGCAAGGGTAAGGGGAGTACTCAGAAGAGGAGAGTGGAATAATAGTCTCTGAGAACTGAGGCACAGAATATCAGTAAGCCTGACAAAGTCTGCGGGGCGGGGGGCGGGGATTGGGTGACTTAACATGTGAGGAAGCTATTAAACATAAAAATAGACATGTATTGATAATAGAAGGGTCAATGGAGCACTTTATAGGTAGCCATTTCTGTCAGATGAGCTGAGATAAAGTAGAAGAATCAGTCTACGAAAGCTGAAGATATTACTAAAAATTTTATAATAGGTTAGAAAATTGGGAATCATCTGATATGTCTATTCTGCATGTTCTTATAGTGATATAAGGAATAAAGGTACCACAACGAAGAGAGATTAGAAATGTTTCCTAGAAATAGAAATATTGGTGTGGCTTTTACTTGATGAACACCGTAATGTTTGCAACTGTGGTTAGAGCACTGAAATGATTTGGTGGCTGGACTTCAGAAGTCATTTGTTATTCACTGTAGCTGCCAGGACACAGAGAAGGATTTAGATGAGTACACAGATGAAAGGAGTAAGACCAGGACCTCAAAGACATTAGTTTGACAGCATGTCATCCAGCTGATTCTGTGAGGCTGCAGAGGGTCCATGGGTGGGATCCATCTCACATAATTGAGTGCTGTCAATGCCAGATGTTTCCAGAGGATGAAACATCTGACCTCCCCATGTCCTGCTATGAGGATGAGGTCAGTAGCTCTCTGGAAGTTGATATCTCCCTGCGTTGACTAGAAAGGGAGCTTCAGGTGGCTGGCTCACCCTTTTGTGTCTAACTTTTAGATTCCCAAGTTAAGTCAGATGAGCTCCAGGCAGGGCTTTTGCTCAAGTATACAACTTGGTAAAGACACTCAAATCAAGCCAGGATCATTCAGTTTTTATAGTGGCTGAAAGGCTGTACTTTACCTCCCAGCAGACCTCACAGCATGCAACAAGTCAAATGCTTGCTGGCAGGGACGGTAAGTACAGAGCGGGTGGTTAAAAACACATGCAAAAAGTAAAAGTCTCCCTGAGGTTGGAGGAAGGATATTAGATTCAGGATAATAAAAGTACCTGATAAAAAGTTAAAATATTCTTGCAATGAAAATACCATGCAGTTCATAGAAAAGTGAAGTTACATACCGATTATATGTAGCATGAAAGGAAAAACTGTACAATTTTATCTGACAATAGAGGCAGTTTAAGTGTAATTTATAGCCAAATAGGGAGTCAAATGATTTTTGGCAAGGAACCTTTAGTGAGGTTAGAAAAAGTAGATCATGGCAACCTTTTAGAGATAAGAGACACCTCCTGAACAAGGCAGAAACATTGATCATGAGGCTTTTTAATTACTCTGATATTGATTAGGATAACAAGAATGCAATTATAAAGACGAACACATTCTTAAAAGTTACATATTCTTAGTGCTGCCTTGTTTTGTTTCCAGTAATTCCTTGAACAGGTTTTATAGTCCAAGGCTATTCCATGCCTGATCCTAAGAAATGAGCTGAATATAAGAAATCACATTTAAGATACAGAGCATCCTGGATCTACTTATCAGCTTATCATTGAGTTTGAAATACTCATGAGAGAATGCTGTGTACTAAAAGTGTTTTGACTTTGAGAAAGAGGACGGTGAAAGAAAGCTGAATGCTCTGAGGAATGTTGATTGGAAATCTATAATGTATGAGAAATCTCCTGAAGAAGAGGAGGAAATATAATATTTAAGAAACAACTGATGAGAAGGTAATTGAAATTCATCTCAAGCAAATAGCTGTTCTGCTGAATGCAGAGTAGAATGTCAAGCAAATTAAATGAAAATACAACAGAATAATAAGTCTAACTCAAAAATAAAACTGGAGTATGTTTCTTCTCAAACTTTCCAGTTCAATTACACCCCTAAAAGTGACTGCATTTTTCTACCATCTACAGAGAAAGCCTAAGATAAACAGAACTAAGATAGAAGAACACATTGCCCACAACTAAAAGTAGATTAAATCAAACACACCTCTTCTACATCATTTAATTGGGAAAATGTCATCAGTGAATTGTCTAATATTCCAATCCTGTTTATGTTACTGTTAAAATTCTTGATCTTCAATAAAAGCAAATCAAGCAAACAATTGACCCATGAAATCCTACAAGCTTTACAATTTATGGTTGGTTCTCTGCTCTTCTCAGACCATGCAACCAATCTGGGCACAGCAGACCACAATAGATGACCTCCCTACTGTCTAGATCAGAGACAGAAAACCTTAGCTGAATATAACAAGGGTTTATGTGTATGAGCATGTACGGAAGAACAGCACCTAACAAAGAAATTCTGTACAGAGATCTTCTCTTCAAGGTTTAGAAAACTAAGAAGTGTTCATCTGCAAGGTATATTCTAATACTTTGAGGACCTTGTCAAATGCTGGTTCAGGGTCTACCTTAGTGACTTAGTTCATCTGACAGGTCCTAGGTCAGAAAGGTCATATTCAACCATGATATCCAGAAAGGATTCATTGTGCTTTTGTTTGAACAAAATGATTGACATCTTGCACACCAGATGTAGCAGGAAGTCAGAAGAGATTAAGAGTCTTTTCAACTTAAGACCTATGTTGGTGCCAGAGAGAAGAGCTCTTCAGCATGCTAATGCTCTCTTGGTTTTGCAAAAGAAGTAGTTTCTGGAAGGAGTTTCCCAGGATTAATGCTATTCCCAGGGCTGAGCACAAGCACTTGTATTATACCCAAATGCTTACTTTGAATGAAATGATTGCTGTGCTTTTACCCGTCAGTATTAGCAGGACTCCTAGTGTTAAAGACATCACAGATCCCATAAAATCTGTGCTGTCTCTGGACTCATGAAAGCTCCAACTCTGTCTGTAGTTACATTTAATGCTATGGAGCCCTCACATCTGAGAAAGCCTGCAGCTGTCTAATTCAACTGATATGGATCATTCTAGAAGAAATTTCTAAGAAATAGAATAATTGAGGACAGTTCCTTCTTACAGCTATTGTAACCATTGAGATTTCAATTATATGAGCCCTTGCTTCATAATTAGAACATAATCTCAGTCAGTTGGTGTACATCCATCTTGGTCAACATCTCAGCTGGGTGTGGGTTTCTGTGGCAATAACATCTCTCTGCCAGTAAAGAAAGAGGAATCTGTAAAATTTTCTCAGCTGCTCCTACTAGATCTGTAATACTGTAAGATGAGATGTGATACTTCAATCGTTCAGAGAGGTAACGTCAGCTGAACACACTTTTGTATTCTCACTGTCTTTACACTTTTGAGATGATGGAGTGGTGGCTGGCTATATGGCATTAGTTAGTCCTGTTTGGCAAGTCATCTGGCTTCTCCTTTTGCAAGCCAGGTGCAAAAAGTTAACTCATAAAGTTAACTTCATTATTTTGGTAGCCTTCTTCACAGATGATCCTGTTCAGAATAATCTTCCCACAGCTCAGAAACATGTTTTTTGCTATTATATTGTATAATTATTATTTCTCTGCTTTCTCCCTCATCTTTAACATTCTACTATCATATTTATCCTTTTCACAACTACATCTCATTCACGGCTCTGAGGCATCCTTATAGTAATAAATCAACCAATTTACCATTTTCAGGTGGTGAATTTGCACCTTATAGTATCTATGTGCATGACCTTGCATGATATACAATTAAATTTCATCCCAATTTATAATTCTATCCTCAAAGACATCTAGTTCTTCCTGTGTTAATAGACCAGCCTTTTGAATTACAGTGGCTCCCAGCTTTGCATCTTCACATTCCTCCCTACATTTTTATAGAAAAAAAAAATTAACATTTACATCAGTTCTCAAATCCCTTTGAGGATCTCTGTTGACAATTTCTTTTCAAACCAGGAGTTTCACTTCCTAGCATAATCCCATGTTGTTTAACTTTTAGCCAATTTGTTAATTTTCACATAATTACAGCCATCTTCTCCATATGACTTAATAGTCTCCCATGTGGCATATCTGTTTCTTTTAGAAGATCAAAGAGATTCTTTTGTTTTTTTCCCCCACTGGGAATATATACTACCTTATCACAAAGTGTTTTAGGCTTGTTTGGCATTCTCATTTGCTCATTTTTTCTTATCCTTCACAACTTGTTTTGGCATATTGTGGAGAACAGTACCGTTCCTCACTGAATAGACTCGTTATCTGAATCCTCATTATCTAATTTTATGTGCAAGTTTTCACAGTTAACCTGTTACTAAGATCATCCAGTTGATAGTATTAATTTATTTGAATTAAATATTGCCATTTCTATTTCCTTACCTCATTCTCACAGGCCATCCTGGGTTGACCCTAATGTTTTATCCTTTCTGTTAATACTCAGGCAAATTAGGTCACAGGTGGGTTTAATGTTAGCTATATGATGTCCACCCAATATAAATATTGCACTTCGTACTCCCTCCCTTTTTCTAAACAACTAGTCAATGTTTCTTTTAATTTCATTCACGAGTGTGAAATAAATTTGAATTTTGGCAAGTCTTACATTTCAAGATTTCTAAGCTGTAGTTTTCTTTACTGATTATATTCTTTTTCCATTCTTTCTTAATCCTTAGCTAATCACCAAAGTCCCATCTGTAGTGTTTAGTTATCTACTTATGTCTGGAAATCAGGTCCAAAATCTATATTAAAAGAATAGATGAAGAGGCATTACAATTTCAAATCATTTTTGGACCATTGGTATTTTTAAAAAAGTCAAGCTTTTTCTAAGGTTGGGTGTGCTTCAGTCTAGCTGACTTCACTAAACATTTCCCTCAATTTGCCAAAGTTGGTTCTTTGGAACAGAAACAGTCCAATTTTGCTTTCTGTCCATTTGATATGAACTGAGTCTGCTCTAGATCCGAATTTATTTTCTATAGCTAACTCTCTCCAAACATGTTTATGATTGAAACTCAAATTAATATCATTATATGAATTTTAGTTTATTTGCCTACTTGTCCAATCTGAGCATAGCCATCCATATTTTATTTCTAACACTACCTCAATAGAACTTGTTTTGAAATTCATCCAGGTCACATTTGATACTTTAGCAGTTTATGTTTTCTCAACTCTTTCCACTTTCATGTCTTTGCACATCATCAATACACAATATTATTATATGACTTCCTCTTTAGCTCTGTTTTTTTCCCCTAAAACACATACCCTCATTGTACTCAGGATAATTATTGCACTGTATTTCTAACAACTTTTATTGCTTATTACTACCCAGCACGCCAGTAATTCTGCCTGCTCTGTTTTGTTGCCTTGGCTCTTTGCATTAGCGTTCAAACATTTGAATTGTTTCTTGTTTCCGCCTTCATTTTCACTCCTTTGGAGAATTTTTTTTTTTTTTTTTTTTGTGAGTAAATACCTTGAAGCTGCTAATGGAGAGGTAACATTTGAGGAAATCTTGAAGCCCTCCAGGCACCAGAACTGTTCCCAAGTTATAATTAGAAAAAGATTAATGTGGGGCTGTGCCACCCTCCTGCAATACCACATCCTCTTGGAACACTTTGCTCCTGTGAGTAATTTTCTTCAGAAAAAAAATCACATTAAACAGTGGGTGTCCAAACTAATGGCAATATTTCAGTTCAGATTTTGTGTTAGGTTTTGCATCATGGTCCATCACACAGCACACGTAGTAAGACTCATCATATTCCATCAACTAATTTTGCTAAATGTCAGGCATTTAATAAAGGGAAAGGGCAAAAAGTTGTAAAGGGTTTGCATCGCCTTGTTAATCAGCACTTGAAAAAGTTTTGAAGAACTCTGTGACTCGTTAATTTAAGAGCTGGTTTCTGGAAGCTATAACATATGCTGCCTGAAATCCAAATTTTCTTTTGACAATCAAGGGGCCTCATCTGCTAGATTTCAAATATTGAAATATATACTTATATGTGCTGCAAATCTGGTTTGCCTAGCAAATATATGCAGGCAGCAAAGTCATTTGTCAGTACTGACTAGAAGAAGCTATCACAAAAACAGAATCTGAGAAGTGTCAGTGCCTCTCATAAAATCATCTCTCCACCTGCTCTGCAGGACAGGCAAAGTTCAGTAGCAGCTATTACTGGCTATTAAAAAGTATCTCACTACTATTAAAGAGATGAGCTGGACTGACAGTTCAGCATCACTAGGCAAGTACAGTTGCTGCTTGCCAACAATTACATGACAGACATAAGAAGTCTAAGAAAACTAACAGATGAAAACTTTTACTGTCGTTCTTTGAAATTAAAAATAACCTCACTTATCACTTCTGTTTACTGTAATTCATAATTCTTTGTGAGTTCTCTCTCAGCATCTAGCATACAGAATCGAACTCTCCAATGCCAGTACACAGTGGGTAACATTTTTTCATCTGAATAGTTCAATTATCCTCTGTGAGGGTATTCACTTCAGTAAGAGCTGTTCAATGGAAGTATGGGTGGCAGAATCAGACCCTTAGCTTATGTGGAGTTCAGCATCCCTTTACTGTTTACTTTGATTAACTACATCACTACACATTTTCAAGAGGAAATGCAATTTTCGCTAGCAATCACTCAGCAACTTACAGTAAAGGGGTAAAAGCTTCGAGCAGACAATTCTAGGTGCTGGAGATAGTGCAAGTGATAAAATGATGTATAAAATGACATGATAACAAACACTGACCATATCTCTGATTTTTCTTCAGTAGCAGACAATATCATCATTCACACAGCTGTGAGCCATTCAAGAAGGTATTATCCTGTGAGTTCTGACATCAAAAACTTATCGCTTCCAGCCTTACAGTAAAGCAGTTTAGTAGGTAATAAAAATGAGCAGGAAATTTCCAGAGTGGTCTGAGCTGACAGCAGAGACCAAATTTCCACAAAGTGATACAGTTACATATAATTTATATCTCTCTGCACCATCTAATCCTCCTGAGAAGATTAATTCCGGCATGAGGCATGCCATGGAAAGACCAAATACCTTGCCTCAGGGTCTCCAGTAGGCATAGACAGTTTTTATTTCTTCCAGAGGTTCCTCAGGAATCCTGTTGACAAAGGCCAAAAAAAGATTTTCTTTTTTGTCATTTCACAGATCTTCTGGAAGGCTACCTCTATTCCTAATTAAGATAAAGCCTTTGGTTTTGTTCTGTCCTTATTTTCCAGCAAACTTTAAGCTAGAGCACCACCTGATTGTCATCTCAGGACAGACTAATAGCTAATAGAGAGAAATAACAGCAGTGAGTAATATAGTGAAAAGCATAGCCCATATACTGTGACCAGGGTTCAATTCTACCTGTTCACACTGCTGTTATCTTAACATTGCAAAAATTCAATTAATTAAAAGCTAGCTATGAGCAGAAAAATCAATACTCAAATAAACAATATTCTTGAGTGCTGTGTAAATAGCATCCTTGTGCAAACTGCTGTGCCAGGGGTATCCTTTGTGAACTCAGGCCCCAAATCCCTATCTTTTAAAATGCTCTCTTTTCATTTCACATTGATGAGGGAAATAAATCATGGACGATATGGTCCATTTTCGAAGCACAGCCAAAAAAAAACCCAAAACACAAGGGCAGGATTCAGCTCCAGACTGTAGATGCCTACATGTAGGTATTGACACATCTGCTAGGTTTGTAAGCTCCTATTTTAATTTGAAGAGCTCCAGATATCTATTTGGTCACTTTAGCATAAGTATCTAGTGGTATTTGAAGCACTTGTGTCAATCAAGTCTGACCTCCAGCTTCCCTCCCTTTCCTGTAAGGTGCTGTATTATATGTGGATATTCTGGATATTTTATGGCATCTGAAAGTGGCAGAAGACGCTTATGTTCAGGAAACTGAACTGAAATCTTCATTGACAGGTTTAGTGGCATCTGCTGAGCCAAATCTCCAGACTCCACTAACCTTATTGACTAAACCTTCCTTATCTGTTATGAAGCTTTAGTCACCCTGGGTAGGCAACACTCGCATAAATACACATCTGCATTTGAGATGCTCTGTGTGCATATGGACTGGCAGATGGAGGACAGGGCACGGCATGAGATCCTTATGTTTAGTCATTTGCATCAAGCCTCCTCAACATGTTGATATCTGCATGTAGATGTCTTAATGTAAGGGCTAAGTCCTACCCCAGGTAACTGTAGGTTCCTGAGGCACTTCAGCCGCATACCTAAGCTAATAAATTACTGACTTCATTAAAACCTGTTTTTTCAAGGGTCCATCTCCTTTTCAATCACCTTTGAGGGGGCAGGTTTTCTTGAAAATCTGGTTTTCCATTCTAAAACAGTTTCAACGTGAAGTTCATCATCCCTTTATTATCCCTCACTGTGCAATGGATATGTTTTTATAGTCCCTTGTGCCACCGCAGTCTTATTTATCTCTCAAATCTTGAGTTCTTTCAAAAGATCAATACATCACTTGGCTCTCAGTTTGGACTGGACAAATAATGGAAAAATATTTGGAATAATATATTGTTTGGAAACAAATTGTTGAAAAAGCTCTGCAAATATTAGATGACTGATTCACTCTATCATCCCGTCTTTTATTTCTCCATTTAAATTTTTCTTTCTCTCACGCACAAGTAGACACACATAACGGCACAGCACAAAAAATTCAGCTCTAAAACACAGCCACATGGACAACGGAAATACAGCTTTCAATATGGCCTTCATACAGCTATAGTGTTCTCAGCTGCCACTTCTTTTAATGAGATCTGTTTGGTCTGGCTTACAATTGCTGAAATACAATCTCTGTCACAGGTACATAGTTAGTCCTCTTCACTCATCTGTCTTATCCCTCACTCCATGATTATTTAATGTCGTGCTTCCCTATGAGGAAAGTGTACACAGCATATTCAGACCTCAGTTCAGGGTGGGGTTTTTTCACGACACAGGCTGTATTTCCTGACTTTCACAAAAAAGAAGGAAACAGTCTTTGCAGCAAAATGTCTTTTCACACAAATAAGAGAGGAGGGCAAACTGCAGAAAATTTACTGTGCTAGTTTATTTCTGATACGTATGGGTACTTTGACTCTCCTTACTATTGATTTTTTTCTGTACTTTGAATCTGTTTACAAGTGTGAGTGCTAGCAGACATTTTTGGCTTTTCTTTACTCCGAAAACAAAATTCAGTCTTAACCACCACCTGCCCGACAACTCTGGGAACATCAGAGTCCCATCCTTTGGATGACTCTAGAAAGTACCACTGTTATACTAACCACCTGGGGTGCTTTCCTGCCTTAATCTTTTCCTGCCTTTCCTGAGAAATAAGTCTGATACAAACTCAGTTTCTGGTTTCCTCATTGTATTTTTTTATTTTATAAGCATCAGCCCTACTGGGAGGTGGGAGGTGGTGGGTTTCTCACAGAGAGGTGGTGGGTGGGACTGGGAAGTGAAGTATTTTAATTGTAACACTACACCTGCTTTTCTGTAAATGACACTGCCAACCTGTTTCACTGTGAGTAATTTAGGACTTGAGTCACACTCACCCACAGAGATATCTTTTTTCTTGCTGAATTTGGCATTTTAAATGTTCCAGCAAGTTCATCTTTTTCAAGAGAAAGCCACTTGGAGACAGATTTTCTACTTCAGCTGTTACCCAAAGCAAAAGCTGGTTCAGGACCAATCTGTACTTTTGTGTGCAGGAATTTTCAGCAGCCGTGGGAACAGTCACACACATAAGGGTGACTCACAGGAACAAGAGTTTACCAGGCTGGGCCCAAAGTACATCATTACCTGGCAGTTCCTACCCACCAGCTGGCCCAGTGGTGTACATACAACTGCACACAAGAAACTCTGGAAAACATTTGGATTGCTTAGTTAGCATGCCTAGAACCACCATACGTGGGGAAGATTGCATTTTAAATATCACCCTCCCTATGTATAAGATGTTTGCCCTTACAATGGAGAAACTCTGATTTTTTTTTTTTTTTATTTTTTTAAAAATAGCTTTAGGTAATACTTCTGGTCTGCGTGAATAGGCAGGAAGGCTGTAATTTTGTTAAAAACATTATGTAATAAAATATCCTTGAGAAATTTGATAAGGCCTGTCTGTGCCACCATAAACATACTAAGTAAAGCCTTTGAAATAACTTCATTTGAAAGAGCTTGCTAAGAGCTAAGGCACATAACGGGATGGAATTGAATTACAGTGGCCTAATAAATTATCAGCCATTAGCTGAATTTCCTTAATTGCCTGTGGGCATGCTTTTAGTCCACCCCAATTGTGAGGTAAGAAACGTCAGTGAAAGAGATTTCAGAAGAACATTCGAAGCCTAAATAACAGTAGGGAGTCTAAATACTTTGTTGGATTGGTGCCCACATCCTTGAATGATATTAGATAGATCAACAAGTGATTTTTCAATTCATGTTTATAATGCTATTTGTGATATGTTACTTGAACCACAGGCAACAAGGCAAAGGTATAAAAGCTGAGGGACATGAAGGGGAAGGAAGAGATACTGGAGGGAGGAGGAAGAGATACTGATGAGTCTCAAATTACGCAGCCCTGGAAATCCTTCTCAAAACAGGTTTGAAATTGCCAAAACACATTAAAATGAGGGAGAGAAGGAAAAAAAAAGAAAAGAGGAAAAAAAACTTGCCAAGATGGAAGGCAAAGGGTTTTCAAAATTACAAAATCTAAAAAACTGGAGTAAATGCCTTTAATGAAGAACTTCTGTGGTGTTTAAGTCCCACTTTGTGTTTACTTGCTGGTATTTTTCACTTGGCTAGCAAGGGGAATACGATTCTGTTTATTTAAATAAGTTTATCTATTTTTAAATCTATATGGATATTTGTATTGGTCCAGCACATTTCAAAGTTACAAAGTTAACATAAATTAAAATTCTTTTGTGAACATTTAATTAGCAATTAAGTTTCTAGAGTATTTGTGACTAGATAAAATTCTGATTGAATTAATTCATACGGATTTATAGACAACCTGATTATCATTTGGATTTTCATTCACAACTTTTAAACACTGAACATTCCTAATCACTCATGTCCTATAATGTCATGCCTGAAAATATATTTAACAGTACTCAGTAACAACAGAACATCTTTGATCTTTACAAAGTGTTACGATGAGGTGTGACTTTGCAGTGATTTTTTGATATGAAGAAATGGATTTCAATCTCATTTTTAACAGGTCCATTTAGCACATCTTAAGAAATAATTACTTTGTAGGACTCAAATTGGGGTCTGATTAAGCGATATTGTTTCTGAAGCTGGACAAATATTGTAAAATAAAAAATTAACTTCTTGTGGTCTTACTCACTCATCAGGATTCTTTCAGACTTTCCAATTCCAACATCTACTTTCTGAAAGAAACTGTACGGGAAAATTATTAGTTCACATGCTTGGATACTCATGGAAATGCAAATGATAAACATGGACATGCAAATATTCACATAAGAATATAGTATTTATATGTGAAGGGGAATACCATTTGACGGAGATAAAAGAGCTGGTTCGTAGAAGCTATTTAATGAGCCGTAAAAGAATTTCAATCATATTCTTTGCAGCTAGAGTGAACCGTACACATATTACTGAGTCCCAATCTCAGCATCACTACATATGCTACATCAAATATACTTTTTTAAGGAATAAATACTCTTTGGCATAGGAGGACAAGATATTGAGCTCCTCAGACAGAGTTTTGTTAAATGAAAATTTGGGTAGTTAGTTACTGACACTCCATTTCTGCCCCTTCATTCACTTGTCTTTTTAATTTCTCTTTCACATCCATTTCATTTTTCACTACCTGAAGCCCTTGATGATAAAAATATGGAACTTTCTAAATAGCCATCACTTAGCACATCCATGTATATGCATGCACTTATACACGTACTAACTATACATACATTTGTACGTAAGTACATAGCACTTATATACAGGTATCACTACTAGGGTAGCATACATGAAACAGAAATTGACACTCATTACACACAGAAGTAAAATACAAATAAATTATTAGAAATGTTCTGTTAAAATTTGGGCCTGTTAAAGGCGAGAACAGTATTAAAATGTTTCAGTCTAGAAATTTAATACAGATTTGAATTTACTACAAGGAAAAGAGACCTTTATATTAGTGAACTTCACTTTTATTTGATATCCCAGCCTCTTTATAAAACGCTAGTCTCCTTCCATCTGTTACCCCAGTGTGACAGGCCAATAAGCTGCTATTAAAAATACCTCTGATGTGTTTCCCTTTCTTCTGTTCCTCAGTCCATTTCTCTTGAAAAATAAAGACATTTTAAAATTTAAATTCATTATTTAAATTTCATGTCTTGAAATTTAAGATTTCAAACTGAAGAAGTGTTGAGACTTAAAATTTAGTACTTAGAAGTAATTTAATTGCTGAGGAATAATGTCCTACAAAGTGTGAAAGAATTATATTTCATGCATACAAATGTCTATAATCACTATTTGCAGTACTTTGAACGCAAAAATCCATGAAGCAGCTGTTCAGCACTAAGATTCTCCTCACTTGAATTCCCTTTGCACAAAATTTTCATTGCAAGGTAAGTTTTTTACTGCTGTTTTTCATATGGATGTTGATGTTAGATATGGACAGGTAAATGAAGACCTAACAAAGGGGACCAAGGAAGGAAGGAAAGAAGGAAGGAAGGGACAGCAGTAGGGAGAGAGGGAAGGGGGAGCTGGGCAAGGTGAGAGGGAGAAAGGGTGGGAAGGACAGCTAAGAGGTCGATAAAATCTAACAATATAAAAAGAAGATTATATATTCTGTGACCAACAGTGAGAATTTCTATAGTGCAATGAAACCAAATACTTAGAAATGACCTAAAAGAAGGTATGGGATGTAATATTCAATCACATAATGTCCAATACGTCTCCAATTCGATGCAAATGTGAAAAGGCATCTGTGATGCAAACGTATCAGCTAAAACATGTTCGCTGTTGATGAGGAAGTAGCCATGTGTTTGAATGGGCTCAGCCCCATCGAACCTTGTTGACCCATGTTCAATGCAGGTAAATTTAAGAGGTGCAGAGAACTACTAGGATGATGAGCAGAAACCGGACACTACCTCAGGAGGGAAGAATAAAAGACCTTTATTCGTTCAGTATAGTAAAAGAAGACTGAGAGGGGATATGACCATAAACATATCATGAAGGGACAGATGCCAATGGGTGAAAGAACTGCAGAAGCTCAAAGATTATGTCAACATAAAAATAAGCAAGTGTAAACTGAGTATGGTATATATTTAAGCTGTAAATTACAAGGTTGTGTGATGTGAAGTTTGCAATAGTAAGATAGCGGATGCATGGCCCCAAGGGGTCTGGTGTGAATGCTAGGTTCCTAACTGAGTTTTATTTTTAGGAATTTGCCCACAGCTACTGAAAAATTTACTCCTGGGACAGGTAGTCACCACATCACAGTTAAACGAAGCTGTCATGGTGAGTTACAGAGAAAAAGGTAGCATGTCAATTAAGCATAATGATGTGGCAATTAGCTTCTGATTTCAACTTTCTAAATATGTGCCACAGAATAACTAAAAGGATGCAAGAAATTTAATCTCTTCATCCTCTATTAAAAAATGGGGTACGTGAAGAAATGAAAAATATTTGACTACTCAGAAAATCTATTTGTCTTCTTTGTTCAGCATCTCATTCTATTGATCACTATCAGTGCTGACAAATAACTTGAAGCTGTGATCCTGAATTGATATTTAATTAAAATGAAGATCTATTCTAATTGTATAGTAAACACATCAGACTTCTGTATGTAAATAATGTCAACAGATGAAGGATAAAAGAAGAATTTTAAATAAGTGTTAGAAAGTTTGCAAAGGGGCTAGGGAGCAAATCATGCAGAGAAAAGCAATAATTAAATTCTGTCTCCAATTTATTTTTACACTGGATTCCACTCTTATTACACCCAAGTTTAAAGACTGTTTTCTTATTCGCCTTGCCAGAATGAATAAATTACATGAATGATATGGGGTTTAGGGGGGGTTTAAATCACGAAAGTAATGTTTTCTTCGTCAAAGTGTGAAACCTATTTGTAGTATGAGTAGAGCATGTGTCTTAATGACATTGAAACTTACAAGATTAAATTACTGAATTGCCTTATAGAGAACAGCATTTTTCAGAGAACATTTCGTCTCTCACTCCTGGTCAGCAACATTCTGTCAACATGCCCTTTCTCCAAACTCATATATATCATTAATGGGGAGCACTGAACTGTTCTACTGACTACCCAAAAGACTCAATCAGTTTTACTTTATCAGGTCCTCTACAGACAGATGGGAACAACCTCATGTTCACAGGCCTTGGTCCTCAGTGGACTTCAACCACCCCAATATCTGCTGGAGGGACAACACAGTTGGACATAAGCAATCCAGGGGGTTTCTGGAGTGCATTGATGACAACTTCCTCTTCCAAGTGACAGAGGAGGCAATGAGAAGAGGGGCTCTGCTGGACCTCTTGCTCACAAACAACAAGGGGCTCACTGGGGATGTGAAGGTCAAAGGCAGCCTTGGCTGCAGTGACCATGACATGGTAGAGTTCAGGATTCTGAGGGCAGGGAGGAAGGTGAAAAGCAAGCTCACAACTCTGGACTTCAGGAGAGCAGACTTTGGCCTCTTCAAAAGCAAAAAGGAAGCATACAGAGGGTGGAAGCAAGGATGGGGAACTTGGGAGAAATACAGAAACATTGTCTGAGCATCCAGGGACAAAGTTAGGAAAGCTAAAGTCCAGGTAGAACTGAATCTGGCCAGGGATGTCAGGGGCAACAAGAAGGGCTTCTTTAAGCACATAGGTGACCAAAAGAAGGCTAGGAAAAGCGTGAGACCTTTGTTCAACAAGATGGGGGACGTGGTTACATAGGACATGGAAAAGGCTGAGATACTGAATGCTGCCTTTGCCTCAGTCTTTACTAGCAAGACCAGCCATCAGGAATCCTAGAGACCAGGGGGAAAGGCTGGAACAAGGAACAGGTACCCTTGGTGGAAGAGGATCAGGTCAGGGAATACTTAAGCAAACTGAACATATACAAGTCCATGGGCCCTGATGGGATGAACCCACAAGGGCTGAGGGAGCTGGCTGATGTCATTGCAAGGCCACTCTTGATAATCTTTGATTGATCACGGAGACTGAGAAAAGTGCCCAAAGACTGGAGGAAAGCAAATGTCACCTTTGTCTTCAAGAAGGGCAAGAAGGAGGACCCAGGGAACTACAGGCCAGTCAGCCTCACCTGGATCCCTGGGAAGGTGATGGAGCAGCTAATCCTGGAAACCATTTCCAGGCACATTAAGGACAAGAAAATCATCAGGAGTAGTCAGCATGGATTCGCTAAAGGGAAGTCATGCTTGACTAACCTGATAAGCTTCTATGATGAAATGACTGGCCTGGTAGATGAGGGGAGAGAAGTAGATATTATCTACCTGGACTTCACCAGTCCAGTGTCTTCACTGTCTGCCAGGCCTTTGACACTGTCTCCCATAAGATCCTCATAGAGAAGCTGATGAAGTATGGGCTGGATAAGCAGACAGTGAGGTGAATTGAAACTGCCTGAATGGCCAGGCCCAGAGGGTGGTGATCAGTGGTACAAAGTCTAGTTGGAGGCCAGTGACTAGCAGCGTACCCCAGAGGTACTTGGACTTGGCCCAATCCTGTTCAACATCTTCATTAATGATCTGGATGATGGGGCAGAGTACACCCTCAGCAAGGGTACAAACTGGGAGGAGTGGCTGGTATGCTGGAGGGTTGTGCTGCCACCCAGGGAGACCTCAACAGGCTGGAGAAATGGGCTAACAGGAACCTTATGCAGTTCAACAAGGAGATGTGCCAAGTCCTGCTCCTGGGGAGGAACAACTCCAGGCACCAGGTTGAACACGAGCCAGCAATGTGCCCTTGCCACAAAGAAGGTGAATGGTATCCTGGGCTGCACTAAGACAAGGTATTGCCATCGGGTTGAGGGATGTGATCCTTCCCCTCTACTCAGCACAGATGTGAGGCCACATCTGGAGTTTTGCATCCAGCTCTGGGCGGGACAAGAGACACATGGGCACACTAGTGAGGGGAGCCCAACAAAGGGCCACAAAGATGATGAAGGGACTGGAGCATCTCTCCTAAGGGGAAAGGCTGAGAGAGATGGGACTGTTTAGCCTGGAGATGAGAAGGTTCAGGGGGAATCTTATCCATGTGTACAAATACCTGACGGGAGGGAATGAAGAAGACAGAGCCAGACTTTTCTCGCTGGTGCCCAGTGACAGGACCAGAGGCAACGGCCACAAAGTGAAACACAGGAGGTTCCTCGTGAACATCAGGAAACACTTTTTCACTGTGAGGGTGGCTGAGCACTAGCACAGGTTGCCCAGGGAGGTTGTGGAATCTCCATCCTCAGAGATACTAAAAAGCTGTCTGGACATTGTCCTGGGCAAATGGCTCTAGGTGGTCCTGCTTGAGCAGGGGGGTTGGACCAGATGACCTACTGACCTATTTTTTTCCCTACTGATACAAGCAATACCTATAATGTCTTCAAAGATTTTGGTTTTGACAGTACCTGTTTGAACAAATAGTTTATGAACAGTTCCCATACATGAGTGAAGAAAAAAATGCTCAGGAGTAGTGTATGCACACACTCACCACAGCTTTTACTTGTGTCATTATTTGGGGAGGAGGTGGAAGAGAAAAAAAGTCGTTTGAAGAATATGATCTCTATAATTATACGGTCTGTGTGTCAGAAAGAAAATTTTCCTCCCCTCAGCTGGGGTTCTAGGATTCAAATTATATTCAGTAGGAAGCCTTCACTGTTTTTACTGGCACTGAAAAAGCATTTGAGAAAAATATGTGTTCATTAAATCCCAGTTCTTAAATTTTATTCATTTTCCTATGTGGTTTTAAGTGATTTTTTCAATTTTTATTTTAAGACTTTATATGTACATACTACTTTCTGATGTAAATTTTACTTAAAAATGACAACTCTGAAATGCAGTCATCCCTAAAATAGAATTTTCTTTTCTTTTTCTTTCTTATCATAATTGTGCTTAACCATATTGTAATTACATTAACTGCTCTGTCATGTTTATCTTTGCAAGGACAAAACCATCAAAGGTAATCATGTTCATAGTAGAATGCAGTGCCAGCATGTTACTAACCTGTGAATTATTTCTCCTACTGTGGGATATGCAAATAGATCTGACTTCAGCCTGGTAACTTCAGTTAATGTCTGTGGGAGTTACTTTTCCACTCTGTGTCTGGAAGCAGAGAAATGAGATTGCATGGGCTAAACAGTAAGGTATGAAAGCTCCACTGACTTCAATGGTAGTTTAAACACGAGGAAGGTATCAGTCTAAATTCCAGGATGAAAATGTTTTAGCGCCAAAAGCCTTGGTTAGGTAGCACAGACATGGTTAAATTACCATGGAATACCACAGTGAGCTAAACCATGGGAAGTAAATGGATGCTCTAGTGAAAGAAGTTTATTTTTCTGTGTTTTGACCCAGTCAGAGACATGCAAAGAGTAAGAAAAAAGTCAGGTACTGTGCCTTGGGTGAAATATATCCAGCTGAGTAGCTGGCTTATATCTCAGCCTTAGGGAATGGTTCTGCATATAAAAATTACATTTGGGGGTGCATATTCAGGGGTGTGTATGTGTGTGCATGCATGTGCACTCACCCACATCCCTGCATGGTCAGACTGTCTTTCATCAGCAATCTGCTTGATGATTTAGTAATCACTAATATAACAACACCAGCAGAAGTTTGGCTCTTTTTTTTCTTTTTTTTCTTTTTTTTCTTTTTTTTTTTTTTTTTAATTATATGTCAAACTAGGCTTGTCCTCCACTGCCCAGTAAAAGCTTGGCTGGGTTCCTACTTTCATATGCATTCATTTGCCTTCCTAATGATAAATATACACCACAGCCAATTTGTCTCATATACTTTTTTACCTTCCTTTCTTTACCCAAAATATATTTTGTCTCACCTATTGAAGAGTGTAATTATATTTCACTCACTTATAGGAAAGTCCTTGGTAATTCACTGTTGCCTGAGGCTCTCTGAGTTATGCCTCTTTCACTTTCACGACAAAAACATAATAACAGTGCTTCAGGGGTAATATTTTCAGTGGCAAGATGTACCTGGAAAACTATACAGTGCTAAAAAAATAGAAGGATCCTCTTGTACCTTGGCTTTCCTTCCTGAAATTTTGATCATTCCCATGATATTCCACACTGACAATGTTGTTTCTCCAGGTTAAAATTTCTTTGATTGTGAAACATGGCCCAGTACAGGTGAAGTTTGACTTTTATATCTGAAGGAATAGAAACACAATAGTTAATACCATCTTATTTTCAAGTCAGTAGGAATAAGAAGAAAGTTTATCTGGGGATTTGTGCTCCTTTCCTCGCTCCTTAAACCTCTACACAGGTGAAGGCTGCAGGAAAAGATTTCTGGCAATCTACTGGTATAACTGGTTTTCATCAGAAAATGCCTGTTGGAAAAAGGCAAAATGTTTTGTGAAAACACAGAAATTTTGATTACCTTTCCTTATAAACTGACAGATGGAAAGCCTTCAAATAAGAGCAAAATGGAAATTCTTCACCATTTCAAACATAATGCTTATTTCTGTTTCAAAAGTGGCTCTCATACAATACTAATTTTAGATGCTATGCAAAACTTCAAAACTAAACTGGACTGCAAAGCAAAATATATTTGAAGTTGTATTTACATGATTTTAAAAAGTTAAAATTCTGAAATATCCTAAAAAATGTTAATTTCAGTTCCTCTGCAATTCTTATATGTGTTTCAATGGGCAGAAGCACTCAGCTTTCTACCAGTTTGTGCTTTTATAAGTGAATAATCTGTTTCTTCTATAATTTTGGTTGTATTAGGGATTATTTTCATTCTCTGATGTTATACACTATTTTTTAAGAGTTTTAAGTATCATGAGGTATCAGGCATTATTTGGAAAGAATAAAGACAGTCCCCAATTCAAGGAATTTGCAATCTATATAAAATATTGTATCAGCTATGTTGATAATTATTTTCCCTGTGTACTGTCTCATTACTGATCTATTCTGTTGTCTGTCAAGAGCAGTATGTTGGGCTTACTACAAGAGCTGTGGAAATTCACTCCAAAGTTTCATTATAATTTTAATTCTCTTCCTTCTTTGCTTTCTTAATATGTTGTAATATCTCTTAATAATTCTGAATTTTTAATTTCTTAATTTTGTGTAATAAGAAATAGTACAATAACATAGCATAGCTGCTGATTGTTCTTCAGCTGTAGCAGAAGCATTGTAGAGACAGAATAAAATGTACTGGATAATGTGGAAAGGGGGAAACAAATGACGCTAGTAGAATTAGATTAGTAAGTAGCAGTTAATTCCAGTAGCAACACATTTTGATTTCTGAACCAAACAAACAGATCTATTAAAGAAATCCAGTATGTTTTGAAGGGGGGTAAGGGTAAACACAGATACAGGCCTAGACACTAGGAGCTATTACTTATATTTGAGGAGCTATATAGAGCCGTTATCCAAATCAACGGAAGTTATATAAAAATAAAGAGGCTGACAATCTTAGGTTCCATTCTTTCAACCAAATCCATGAGGATGTTAGAAACAATTGATACAGACCCAGCCATTACATGACAGCCGTAATATATATACATAGGTCAAAAAGAGCTTTAAAAAAATTGGGCTGCAAATACTATTATAAATAAATTAATTTGGTCCTTAATTACTCCTCCTTTTGCAATTGTTTTCTGCATACCTTCAGCTAGTAGCTAATGCACTAATAGGAAATACAAAGGAGTATTCAGAGAAAATATCTGTGAAGTATCTATGGAGAGTATATTTTTATTTTGCACTGGAAATCTGACTCTAACAGCTGCATTTGGATTTAAGGAACAAAAACATGCATGGTGATGCATGGACCAGTTGAGAGGTGTTGTTTCAATTACCGCATATTCACAACAAATTCTTTACAAGTCACTGAATTTACTCAAAAAATGACAGAATAGTGAATACACAGGGCAGGGCAGGGAAGAGAAAAAAACTAAACAGCCACATCTTGTTATTTTCAAAGAGAAAGAAAGCCAAAGCTTCCCAAGAAAGATACTAATCACAAGTTGTTTGCCCAGCTCCAGGAATCCCAGTAGCAATAGGCTTGGCTTTGAATTTCAGATCATCATCTCCCAGCATTTGAAGGACAAATATAAGAAGAAGTACTCTTTCCATCACTTTGTGTTTTCTAAGTATGAGCAGCACAAGTTCTTATGTAGTAGCTAAATATTTCCCAAAGGTGTAAACAAATTAATAGCAGCTCTGGAAGATGTGTCTCATTTGAAATTATTATTGCAGATACAAAAGGCCACAGACCTAAAAGATTTTGTTTTAAACGAAAGTACACAAGAAAAAATAAAAATAATAAAACAGTCAATTTATGGAATATCTAGTCCCAGACATTCACCACCAGATGCTGCTTCTTTTCTCTCCTTTCTTCTTCCCCTTCATACCTGCTACTAACCAGATACAAATTCCTCTGTCATCCTTATGGATTGGTACCTGCTTTCCAGCTTTATTGTCACCCCTGGATCCCCTGGGGCAATGGACATTTCCTGCCCTCTGCCCCGTGCTGCCAGCGCCCTGCAGAAAGCTGTAATCCTGACACAAGATGTAACACCAGCAGGCAGTTAGTGGATAGAGGATATACTGTCTTGGGGCACTTGAGCTCACCATGGAGCGGCAGAAGGACAGCTCAACAGCACGAAAAGAACATCTACTTGTACTTATTTAAGCTCTGCAATAGGAATGAGGAATAAATCTGAGACCAGTAGGCAGTTGCACCTTCTGCTGCCCTGTAAATTATATTCTTGCCAGGCCATTGTGTAAACTTTTTCAGTTTCCTGAGAGGTTTCCTGATGGGTCACAGTACTGGAAGTGACAGCTACAGCTATTGAAAATAACAGCCCATAGCTTCAGCAAAAGAGAATTAACGACAGCACTTTTTATTCAGGATAACAGCCTGGTAATCCGTATCATCACTTCAGAGTGAGTTCATACAACAAAACCAAACAAGCAGATAGACAGTATGGGCTGTGAATAAAATAAAAATATCTTTTTTTTTCACATTTTATCATCATTATTTTCCATTTTTTCTCTCCTTTTGGGAAAGCAAAATGGTACAGATAAAACTAAGTGGATCTGAATAAGAATCACCATGTTGTACTGCTGTAGGCATAGCTCAGAGAAAACCCCTTTCTGTCACCAGTGAATAGTTGTGGGATACATTGCTGAAGACCTAAGCTTTTTTCCACAGGGGAAGTAATAACAATATATGTTTTTTACAGAGCCCTACCAGTGATTTCAGTCTTGCTCTAAAAATAAGAAAATAATTCTCCATGACACTTTTTCAATATTGCTTTTGATCTCCTTTGGTATCTCTCCTGCAGGACGTATCAGCTTATGCAGTGACATGTTATCACTGGTGTAATGCTCTGATGCTGACTCACCTGACTAAACTGTGTTCCTGCAGACACTTCAAGTGAAGGAAAAGCCTGGTTTAAATGCAGACAAAAGAAGCCAGAATATCAGGAAATTGCAAATATCTCTCTTGTTGTCTTGTGTCATGCCCATGAAGCTATGGACTGTATAGCATGAGCGGGGTTTGTCCTGAAATTAAGTATCTTTAACTGGGTGTCATCTGTCACACGTATCTTTAAGTTCCCATTATACTGAGCAGACATCAAGGGCTCCAGTCAGTGTCACACTTCATACAGGTATCCAATTCCTTCAAAATTGTTTAGGGTACCTGTGATAGCTGCAAAGACTCGTCAAATATGTCAGAACATACATAGGAGAGAAATGCTTTGCTGGACCAGAAGCTGGAGGGTGAGACACCTGAAGGCTTCTCAAACAGCTCTAACTGGCAATGTTTAAGCAGCTAAATTGCAACCCAGGCTGACAGTCAGGTGAACCATTTTCTAGGCTCCGTTAACTGTATGGATTAAATTTCTATTGACTGCAGTGTGAGCTAAGACATAAAGCTCACATTTAGTGGTTCAAATTTCCAAGTGAATCCTTCTCAGTTTCTCTAAACTAGTGAAGAAGAGTCCTGTGGAGACAGCTGAACTAGCTCTGTATAGGAAACAGTTTTGGTGGGAAAAGGTCAAGCTCAGGTCCTGGGTCTAGTGAGCCTGGGGGGCTGCCCTACAGCATGGCCGTCCTGCTTCCCCCTCCAGCAGCTCTGTCCATGGATCTCTGCAGAGAGCCGCAAGGAGCAGGGCAGCCTCTCCGGGCACAGGAAGCGTTTTGCTAATGTACCTACCCGGTGCTACCAATTTTTTCTCTCTCATCCCCAGACACACACATCTCAATATGCTTTGACATTATTGTTGCTATCCGAATTTCAAAAATTTTTATTTCATGGGTAATTTGCAACATTTAACTTAAATAACTTGGAAGCCATAACAACTAGCGAGTAAAGCAACATAATATCTGCATAACTTGTTTGTTCCTCATTAATCAGCTGAATCCTTGAGGATTTATTATTATTAAAGCTAAAATGATCCAAGTATAAACTGCATGTGGGGTTATAAACTCTTTGTCAAGTTTCAGTCAAATACTAATGGAAATATCCCAGACTAGAAATCAGATAAAAGAAAGTTAATAAAGGAATTTCTCAGACACTCTTTGTAAAATGGAGACCTTCTAATGAAGGAAGCAAATGATTCAAAATAGATGTAAAAATTAATGATAACTATCTGATGCTATTTAAACAGACAATAACCATCAATAAAAAGGAAGGCTTAACAAATGCGTTTCATCGCAAGAAATATATTAACCACTTTTCACAGTCTGGAACCTTCATCAATCAATAATAGATAATATTTACTCACTCCTGCTGGGGAGCCTTTTTTGTATTTTTAATGGAATACATTGAATGTAGGTTACCATAGCTACAGCAGAATTTCAGAATGAGTTTTGTTTTATCATAATTGCTGCATATTAGTATATAAACAGCTGAACTCCGTCTTCCACTGGTAGCACTAATTTGTGCCTAGAGACAATTCTCTCCCCTCAGAAAATCGAACAACAGCTTAAAATATGCTGTAAGTTTGTGGTCCTCCCCAGAGGGAGTGGAAAGTTTCTGCAAGTCAAGCTGTTTGTTGTTTAGAGCCTGGGACTGCTGGGATCAGTAGCACAGAAAGGTGAAGCTGCAAAAATCCATCAACAGCAGTAAAGGGAAATTAAAAGTGTTCCCTACCCCACCCCAGACATGTTGAATTATAACCATATTACTTCCCATCACTATTGTTTCTGAGCAGACCTGAACACTAATGAATTTGGCTGGGATTTTTACAGAACCCTAAGAGAGTTTGGAAACTAACAAGAAATGCAACATGGGTCTATAAAGATCCCAGCTTTTATTGCCATAACGTTTTCCAACATAGGAAACTATTGTTCCCAGGTTACAGAGGCTAGGAAAGAAGAGCTGCTTTGTCATGGATCCCTTATTCATCCCCATAAAGACTAATACTCATCAGATAACTGCTTTATTCTTTAGAGAGAGGAGTTGTGAGAGTAATTTTTTCCAGTGTGAATTATAGGATTTTTAATCTCTCCCAGAAAAACTGCAGGGCAGGAGATGATAGCATCACAGAAAATGCGTGTACACGGTAGAAAGCGAGCCCAGAAATTAAAAGGCCTAACTGAGACCTTAACTACTAGCTCAACTGCTCCCTGCGAGGAGTTACACATGCAGGACTTCTATTGCATTCCCATATTGCTCCATGTTGAGAAGTCAAATGAAACTTCATATAATGCTTACTCTGAAGTGCTTGAAAAGCCAATATGCCTGAAATGGTAGCTGTTACAGAAGAAAAGTCTTCTAAGACTGGTCAATGACTGACAGCCCAACAGGATTTTTTCTGTTTCTCTAAAATGCCATGATCCTGCAAGTAAAATGCAAAGGGAAAGACAATATGTCATATACAATATGGAAGGACAAGAAACTAATGTCAAGTCAAAGATTGCCTTCTCCAGTGTGACAGCAATTGCATGGATCAGTGGATTCCAGGAGATAGTAGTCTTAAACATGCCACACTTTAATGACTACAGTTTTGTAACTAGAGATGACTCAAGTGGCACATTGCATAACTGAAGCACTGAAAAAAAAGCACAGTAACTTAGTAATACTTATTGTTTCCCTCATAGTCACAAAGGGAAATCTTTTCATTAATGTTATAAATGACAAATTACTTTATAAAATCAATGTAAATCTGTCTGGTAGCTTTTCATAGAAACTTAGAGAAAACATCTTCTTTTCATAGTGTTCTTTAGTGCTTATGTTTTGGGGATCATTCTTATCAAGACAATGAATTAAGGCTTCACACTTCTTGGCTTTATCCCTGCTCCAGTCTAGGAGGGACATATCTTCATAATCTTCACCCTTGAGCTTTTATGGACAATCATGTCCAAGAAAACATCTATTTTCCTTTTGAACATGAACTTAGTAGATGTTTACACACGATGTTCTCACCTAATATGCTCCCTCCTCCTTAAAAGAACAAGTCAACCTGGTTTACCCAACCCTTCACACCTGTAGGTTCAAAGGGTCCTGCACACAAAAAACTTTTTTCACACAATTAGAGATGCTGAATCCTTTAATTCAAATCCAGACCTGTCCACAGATCATCTGGGAAGAGAAAAAAGGGTGACATCTGTTGGATAAACTGCTATTTTTACCTCATCCAGCTCCAGTTTGGGGCCCATTTACTTTATGTTTAGAGTTACAGCTGGCAGAATAAGTGATTTTTGTCATGCACTGGAGAAGAAGCAGGTGCTTGTGCCCACCAAGGGTGCCTGTTTATTGCTTTTACTGCATCTTTTGATGTTTGGTTCATTTTTCTCCCACTATCCATTCTCATGCCTTTCATCTAGTAATATAAGATACTAACTGCAAAAGTGCATCATGAGACCAAGTAAGATTTATGTGTGGTAGTGCACAAACACACAGAAAAAGTCAGTCTTTATCCCCAAATCTTTTAGCACAAATAGACAAGCTCAAGAAAAAAGATAGGAAGGAAAAAAGGCAGAACATTTTGTCCAAGATAACACTGAACAGGAACATTATTGGTGAGAACAGAAACCAGTCTCCTTCATCCCATATGGCTCTTTATAGACAGTTTTATGGTGACTTTTTTCCTAACGCATTTGATTAATATATTTGTTACCAGTTTTCTCTTTTTATCCCATACTAAAAAAAGGACGAGCCAGAGTACTTCAGTGCAGGAACTGAATTTACAACATATGAGAGAGAAAGAGTGAGATTTTCAATATCATTCATCAATTAGCATCCTGCTCTCTAAAAGCTTGGACTTTTGTTTTGAGACCTGAACGAGACATGGAGCACCACAGAATATATCTAGAATCTAGGGGTTAATCTTGGCCATTTATATGCAGGGAATTGGTGTCTCCCACCAGCTTCATACAAAATCAGAGCTCTCACCCACATTACAGGACTTCTCCAAGTTTTTCAGGACTAAGCTCCTATTTCACAGTACTTCTTTTTTTTTTTTTTTTTTTTTTTCACAATTATCATTGTACTTTTGTTCGCTCCTATAAATTCTTTTTCCTTCCTTAAGCACCTGTGTACTTTAATGCAGACTATACTGGTAGCTAATTTGCTACTTATTTCCTTTCTTCCTCAGCTCTGCACAACAAAAATGAAGAAATGAAGAAATATACACTGGTAAGCAAAGAATCACAAGTGTGTCAAGAAGGCACTGTCAGTAAGAAATTGGGGGGGAGTGGGGGGAGCGGGGGAGAAGGCAAGGGGAATGTCCTTTAAGAGGTATTGAACCGTTGACCTTAAGAGTTTTCTATTATGGTCCAGAGAGAAGTCTCTAAAGCACCTCACCACAGGAAAGAAATGAGAAATTTTGAGGGCTATTGAGCACCGAATTCTCATGGTGGCTCAGCAAAATGTTACTTAGAACAGGTGTTCCTCTAATTGTGATACATTGGGGAAGTTTACAGTGTTCTAATAGCCCCCCAAGACACACTAATACCTCTCTAATGTCTCTAGAAATAGTATGCTGGACTGTCAAAGAGTACAGAATAAAACCTCTCTCAAGCCTGGTTGAAGATATTTGCAATTCAGCATATGGTTCTTCTATCGCTGGCTTTTTCGAGAAATAAGGTGGACTTTTTGGATCAGGCCCTGAAAGATCCCATCTTACTGCAAGAGACTTTTATTATTTCAAAATGTTTGAGGCTACTGTCCTGGAGCCTTAACCTTTCTGTTCCTGAACAGGACGGGAGAGCTTTTATTTTCCAAACAAAACCTTGGCTATTTAAGAGATCAACCCGAAGGGCAAGAAATCCCCCTTAGGACAGGTGTAATTTTAAGGCTCTAGGCCCATACATAGTGAGAACAGTTGGGAAGCAATCTTTCCCACAGTTTTAAATCCAGATGCTATTATTATAGCATAAACATAATATGGCCAATTTGCAATTTCAATTAACAATAAACTATAACTATTTAATAAAAATGGAAAACAGATGGTAAAAATAAAATGCCCATGGCTATCAAATTTGCTCAAATTAAATGGAGGAGCAGGAAAGAAAAACACATTCAATAATAAAAAAAGAGAAGAGTTACCAACCCTGAGGAGATTTGGGAGGACTAGAAGAGAGAAATGACCAGAATGCATTCTCCCAGAGTAACTTAAGCATTTTTATACGCTTAGATTCGGTACTGCTGTACTGGAACTTTGACAAATTCTGCAAATAGGAACAAATATACAGAAAATGAGAAAAGTTTGGTGAAACAATGTGGCAAGTGACACAATTAGGTATCATAAAGAGTTCGGCACTGTAGGAGGTATATGAATCATTGAATCGGCTAGGATCTTTTCATATGTTAAGAAAAAAATTGACTAAATGAGGAGGAAAAGGAGGTGGTTAGGGTTTTCACAGTGTCAAATATGGAGGCTTCTTTTTTTGTACTTCAAGTGAAGCAGGTACTTGAAGCCCTGACAACCTGCAGTGGGAGCAAACTGTAAATAGGCATGTAACACAACAAGGTCACAGCTTCTGACCTCTGTGATTATCCAGGGATATTTTACTAGCTGCAAACCATTTTCTTTCAAAGGAATGATTCAGCATGGAATTGAATTCAATATGTCATTTCACGCTAGAGCTGGGCAAACTATTCTTGGGAAACATTTTACCTAATAAATTAGACCCTTTTTTTTTGGTTGGCAGATTATTAGCAAAAATATTATGATCCCTGTAGATGTGTTCATTTTCTTTAAATCGTTGAAGCGCTTTGTACAAACATTTTTCAATCCACTTGCCTGTTGCAAACTTCTCATTTAATTATGTCCTTGACTATTCAGCATGCATTATTCGTTATTCAAAGGGTGTGATTGGCCATGTCAGTTTCATGGCAGTTTCCCTCACTATTTGCCTGAAGCTCTAAATGTCCATAAATGGAGTGGAAGTATAGCTGGGGCAAATAAATAACAGATATCTGCATTCATAAGCTGGTGAATTTGGGTTTGTAAGTTTATTGGCAAATGAATGGAGAAGAGCCATTCCAAAATTATCCTGCAAACAAGAACACTGGCCAAATGTTCAGTGCAGGTTTAACATGTGTCCTTTTAGCAGGTTTAACGTGTCCCTTTAGCCCAGTGAGGCATCTGAATCCCACTTTGCCGTGGACCTACAGCCATTCTTCCTATGTTTAAGACAAGCCAGGATATTTTGCTGCTAATCATATCTCCCCCCCAGGACTACTCCTTTTGGCGGTGAACACAGCTGAATTGAAAAGCAATTCAGGACTTGCCAGAATGCTTGTCAGTTTCTCCCGTATTTTCCAAGCTCAATTTCAGACAAACAGTACCATGATGATATAGCAAGTACTCAATACCAACACTTCAAGCCTCAGCAGACAGAAACAGAACTGACGGTAAGACCCTTAATCAGGATGCATGAACAAGCGACAATTCAGTTTACTCTTGTAGAGCTGTGCTGAGACAAATCTTTCCATAAAGCTACAGAAGCTGAGCTAAAAAAAAAAGCTGACCTATTTTGAGCACATAAGTTCAGATAAACCAAACCTGAAAGCTTTCCTGTAAAACTCAAATTCTCACATTCTCACATTTTCCAAGTAATACATTGCTCCTTCTGAGCCCTTTTTTCATTGTGGTGGTTATGACTTTAGTCGCTGTTTCAGATAATCCTTAAGCATCACACCTAAACCGGTGACAAAAAGACAAACGCAATCCTAGCCAGTCCCATCACAAGGAATTACATGATCAGCCGTGATTTTGCCCTTCTGCTCCACAAGTATTAAAGAGCCCAGAGAGGAGTTCTGCCCTCCTATATACCTCTGAAAACCACAGATCCTTCAAAGTTTTTCACTTTTCAGTACCCCAGACTTCCTTTGGTGGACCCTGTCCTGACATGTCTTCTCCTCTGATTGGGTCACCTGTCAGGAGAGGAGATGTAGCTTTAGCCTGTAGATGGGGAGAGATATCCCTGGACCTCGATGCTAGGGATGACCCTTGTGTGAGCTGGGCAGTCGTGCCTTATAAAATGCAGTCTGCAAGCCAAAGAGACACTGTGCCAGCTGACACATGACTCATGTTCAAAACATGAGTGTTAGGAGTTCAATGTATACATCAACTCACTCCCTGAAGCCTCCTTTTTAAACTCCTGTTGGAATAGGTACCAGAAATGAAAGTTTTCCAAGTTTTCCCTTACCCCATCCATCAATTTCAACCTCAGCTACAGCCAGTGGGCAGTTTTACACATAGGCAAAGCCAGATGCTGCCCAGGGCAACAGGGTGCAGAATGCTGCAAAATCCTATCACCATAAATACTCAGAGAATTGTCCACTACCTTATTCCTAGGTGAGACCTTTGAAAAGAAAAAGTACTAACTCTGGGTGTCTGGAATAGCAGAGCTTCTCTTCCTGTTCTGTGCTCTCTGTGCAGGATACTTGACTAGACGGGAGCAAGGAAAACACATTTCAATGACAGTAATTTAAGCTGAGAAAAGTTGAATTATAAAGTAATGTTATAATACCATAATTACCCTAGAACTGTGCCCCATGTTTAACAATAACTGTCTGCAGTGCCATTAAAATAATGACTTTCAGATTTGCCAAGTCTTTTATTATGAGAAATCCTGGCCACAAAAATCTTTAAGACCATTTTTTTCAATTGGTGTAAATTGGTGTACCTCCATTGAAGTCACTCCATGAAGATATGACCTTTATGCTCAAAGGACCCAAAATGTTCAGCAATTAGGTAAGTAGACAGTGCTCCAGTAACATCAGATGTTATGACACATGGCTCAAATTTGTTCACAGAAGCTGAAGTTACTTAAGCAGATATGCTTAAAAGTACAGAAAAGTGTGAACTAAATATATATCATGTATGGGTACCTTTCCTACCTATTTAGAACTGTTATAGAATTACAAATCAACAATATGTTACCACATGTCCGAATATATGTAATTCAAAACATGTTGACTCAGAGGGCAAATCTACTTGTCTTTGCTACAGCCACCCTTAACAGCATCCCATATAGTGACAGCCTGATGACCATAGCATGTTGTTACACCTTTCTTCTTTTGAAAATATTCCTAAATGAGTCAAAAAGATATTAATCTGATGATCTGAACTTGTCATGTTTATCGACACAGTATCAGCAATATGTATGTTTTTATTTTTACAAAGTTGCATTTGCCTACCAAAGAGCTCTGGTAGACACTCTCCTAGAGGCTGTCCTAACTTTGATATGTTCCTATATCTAATATAGGAAGCAGAGCAGTGATGTGGTGGTGAATGCTGACTTTTCATTGAATTCTACCATAGCTCAGATAGATAACAACTTTTTGTCTTCATGTCTTTCTTCTAAGGCTGAAAGAGAACTACCCAATCCAGCCTCCTGACTGTTGTGCTGTCTTTGAACTGCTGCCTTATCCGTAACTGACTTTTTTTAAATTAATTGCATTTATGGATGCAGGCTGACTTCACACACTAACAAGCATCAGAATATCCACAAGAACAGCTGGGACAAGGGAAATGAAAGAAAAGGGAAAAGAGAGGGAGAGAGAAAGAGAGAGAGGCTGAGAAACAACTTATGAATGCCATGGGAAAAGCTTCATTTTCAGTTTGCACATTGACAGCTACGAAGAATCTGCACAAGAAAAACACCTCTGTCTAAGGTATGCTGGTATTCAGATAAGCTCCCCGTTAGTTCACAAAATTTTTATTCCATTAACATTGCTTTCTTGTATTGTCAGTAGGGGAAGGCTATAAGGACTTCCATGACACAGCCTCTCCTTCAGCAAAAGTAGTGTTAGGAGCTTCCTCCTCTGCTTGGTCCCCTGTTACCATGAAACCAGCTGGTACCACTTGTGGTGAAGCCATGGATCGGCCTAGCTCCTGGGTATTTCAGCATTAGTCTTTAGACCTCCTCATCTCTTGCTTGAAACTAGCTAATGGATTTAAAAGGTGTTGAAGAGAGGATAGCCTGACAAACTAGTGCAAACACAAAGCCCTCATTTTCTTCAAATGTTAGACTGAATATAATTTCCTTGCTTCCACTCTTTGTCCCACTACTTACTTACTCAATAAACAGAGATATTTATCTCAGGTGTATTGAGTGGTTACTCTACTGCTGGGTTCTCACTGCAAGAATTTAAGTTAGAATTCCACAAGCATAGACATTAGATTTTATATTTTCATTTTAAATAGTCATACTTGGGCAAAACTTGTTCTATGTCTAATTTTAATATAAGAATGGCCATACAGAGTGATAGCCGAAGTGTATCTAGCCAAACATCTTTAATGCAAGCTCCAAAACTTTACATCTCTTTCATTTATTCAGTCTTCCACTTGTAAATAGAGGTCATTTGTTATACCACCATACATTTTTGTAAGATTTAAACACCACACCAACAATGTAGTTCACAGTTGGTTTGTATGTACCATCTGGGCTTTGTGTATAAAAAGAGGCACCTAGTCTTAATTTTGGAAGCATTTGCGGGAGGATCTATTATAGCAGTGCTGGTTTAGTCTGCTTCATGTTTGGAAGGTAATAATTCAGTAGTATTTCTAGGACTTGGCAGTTGGTGTGCCATCTGGGGTGGTAAAGACTCTGCATATGGGAGATGGTATGGTCCCAAATATTTTCTCTCTCTACCATCCTTCCCACTACAGGAAACTTTCACTTAAAGAAACAAAATTCATTACAAGTGTAGTATGCTGCCACAAAGGTGACAGGCAAAGAAATATTTATAGTGTATATCTAATCATGCAGTATTGCTCCCTCACAATACATTTCTAATATGGCAAGTAAATGTTGCTTGTAATCACCTTAATAGTATTTTTCTCAACTTCCTCCCATTGTTCTTGTTTATACTTTTCTGCATCACACAAAATTCCTCTCCATCCTTAAGATTTGTACTCCTCTGATGTTTGGAGACTACCAGGTACACTTCTATTTGTTAGTTAAGCATACGTGGAGAGCTATATTATCAGGTAGTCTAAGCTTCTTCATATTGATCACTAAATTCACGGCAGAAAGGTATTTCAATCCATGTACAAATTCAGTCTTCTTAATCTAGCCCATTATAGTTTATCCATTTTAATCTTTCTTTATTGCATCTGACCATTTGGCTATCACTTCAGCTTCTTATAGTTCCTTTCATTAATCATTCCAAGAACCCTATTTGATGCTTTGAGTGCCAGAGCTGTATATACTAGGTCTGTTTCTGTGTCAAAATTAAGCTAGTCTTCTGAGACATTACTGTATAACCTTATTCCATCAGGCAATAATACATATGCACCTATAACTTCACTTGCCCTTTTTGTTGCCCTTTCAAGTTGTGGCCATTATCTGCCACAATTATATTTTATTCTCTCATCTTTTCCAGATTGTTAAATACTCGTTCAATATTTGCTTCAAATTATACCAGCAGTGGTGCCTTGCACTTTTATCTTTTATTTATTACTTTATCACATCAATCTCTGACACATTGTGTTATTCTTTCCCCATAAGGACATTCAAAGCTCCTCCCAATTTATGTCATGGGTAAATTTTCTTAATGAGCTGATTCATTCTGCTTTCCAAATCAGGAACGAAGATGTTCAACAAGTCTTGATTTAGTACCAGCATTGCAGGAAATGACTATGTATCTCCCTTCAACTTCATCGATCAATAATCTTTGTTTATGGCCTTTGAGCTAATCTTCAATCCATGCGACAGTCCACATATTTGTCAATTTGAATTAATTGTATGAGATTTCATGGATGCTATATCAAATGCTTTACTAAAGTCAAACTATATTAGGTCTGCCATTTTCCTTTCATTTACTTATTTGGTAATGTTATCAGAAGAAGCAATCAAATTTGTCTGATAAGATTTATTCTCATAAATCATACTGTTTATTACTCATGGCTCTCTTATGCTCTGGGGGCCATGCTATGCCTGTAAGGGACAGTTCTTCACACACTGACTCTGATTTGACTACTTGCCCCCCTAAAAGAAAACTCATTGAGCAGTATGTTATTCTGGGGGCCCAGTACTAAGTTAGGGATCCGACCAAGCACTAAAGTCTTTTCTATTTATTTCAGTGAACTTTAGGTTAAATCATTGTACCAAAGGTTGGATTATTTCTGCCATGTGTTATGTATATCATACTGTGGTTTTTATTGTGGGTTAAAGAAAACCAGCAAAACTAGAAGAATCAAGAGGCAAAGCACAATCTGTCCCTTTTGTGAACTACAGAAAAACATCAGCCATTTCCAACTAACAGACTCCTAGCATTTTGAAAGGTTCATTGCACAGGAAATAAAATCATAACCATTGCATATGCTGCAGGTTGTTCATGGCCACTGCTGTTGCAGTTGCCTCCCTTTTACCTGACATAGCAGAGATTAAACAAGAGACCTCCAACATGGAAATAGATTAAACAAGATACTTTATAAAGCCAGACTCCATAGCTAGAACTGTTAACATGATCACAACTTCTGCATTTTGATTTTCAATAGACAGCATCTTTACGGGGAGACGTCTTCACTGTCTGTTACTTTGGCACTACTACTACTATCCTATTTCTAAGATGACAGAGGAACAGCAAATCACAACTAATCTACCAGTAAAATTGAAAGTCCTCTGTAAAAAAGTAGTATGGCCACTGGTCTGGGCGAATGAGGCACGTAGGCGGTTTGGGTTAGTTCTGCTGAATTTCATTCCCTGGTTTGGGTCAGAACAGCTGAATTTCATTCTCTGGTTTGGGTCAGAACAGCAGCCGCCATATGGGGCCCTTCAGCTACTCATCAGCACCACAGTTTCCTAAAACATACTTCTCCCCAGTGTCACACTTCTGCCCCCGCCATGCGCCTTCGAGCCATTGCCCTTCACAGATGGATATTTCTTTCTACAATGAGTTTCCAGTCCTCACTATTTTTCAATTGTCCTGTTAGGTGAGACAGATGAGAAGAGAGGCAGATACTCTGGGAACTGTCTTATCCAACTTCAGACATCTGATAGGATAGGTGATGAAGCCCAAATTTTCACTCTAGGCTCCCCTTATTGCCAGAAGCCCTTCTAGCAGACAATATCTGATCTGTCCCCAGAGGCCTATTTTGCAATAAAGTAAGCTCTGTCTAGAATGCAACATCTCCAAAAGATGATATCCATCTATTCAACTACAGTGATGTAAAGGAACTTAGAACGATGAACTACATTTTAGATGCCAAAGTTATGGTACATGAATCCTACGCAGTGCCTCATAAAGGCACATAAAAATAATGTCATAAGACAAACTGATAAAGGTCTTTGTGTCCCAGAAGAGCAAACTCCTAGTAAATGATCTCAGCTGAGTCTAAGTCTCAAATGACAACATTTGCCAGCTGCACAAATTCTGTGGATATGTCATTAAGGGATGATGTTATCAGACCATCTACCTTATGGTATAAATAAATAGTCATACCTCTATCAATTCTACTAGGACCCTATTGATTAATACTTGCTGAGAAGTGATTTGAATGTTTCAAATGTTGTAATGGTCTTCTATTAATAACATTACTTCTTGTGTAGGAACACGGCTGTTCCTCTCCTCTTTTTGTTTATACAGCTGTAAACACAAAATCAATTTCATGATTTACCCTAAAAATCCCATTAAATGACCACTTGCTTAAAGATTTTTTTAAAAATAATTTATAAATCTGTGGGTTTTTTCCTCTCTAGAGCTTAAACCTACACACTGGAACAGTTTGTTTGTCCACAATTTATCCTGAGAGTGTGTGGAACTAAAACTTTCTGCCCCTCCCCTTTCTCAGTTGCTTTCCCTGTTTTTTCTATCAAAAAGGGACTTATTGTACATGTCTAGCTTTAGCTCTGAAAATGTATGGGCCAATCTAAAATATATTGCCCTTTCCCCCGAAACAACAATTGACGCAATGTAGTCCAGTACTACTTACATAAAACTGAGAGGTTCGTAGTGATCCATGACCTTGTAAGGCTCATTATTAGATAGATACCAATTTGTCATGCTGCGCCTAGCTATCAGCTTTTCTAGTCACTCACTTCATGCTTCTAGTGGCAAATTATATTTGACTTTCAATTTAAAATCCAGGGTACTTTAATGTAAAACCTCAGTATAATAATGGTGATGAAGCAGCAGGGCATGCAATTTGACAGAATGGATTTTTCTAGTTTATTGTGGCAGATTCCCCTCCTCCAACCTCCAAGAGGATGAAAAGAAGGAAAGAAAGAAGGAAGGAAGGAAAGAAAGAAGGAAGGAAGGAAGGAAGGAAGGAAGGAAGGAAGGAAGGAAGGAAGGAAGGAAGGAAGGAAGGAAAGAGAAAGAAAGAAAAAAGAAAGAAAGAAAGAAAGAAAGAAAGAAAGAAAGAAAGAAAGAAAGAAAGAAAGAAAGAAAGAAAGAAAGAAAGAAAGAAAGAAAGAAAGAAAGAAAGAAAGAAAGAAAGAAAGAAAGAAAGAAAGAAAGAAAGAAGAAAGAAAGAAAGAAAGAAAGAAAGAAAGAAAGAAAGAAAGAAAGAAAGAAAGAAAGAAAGAAAGAAAGAAAGAAAGAAAGAAAGAAAGAAAAAGAAAGGAAGGAAAGAGAAAGAAAGAAAGAAAGAAAGAAAGAAAGAAAGAAAGAAAGAAAGAAAGAAAGAAAGAAAGAAAGAAAGAAAGAAAGAAAGAAAGGAAGAAAGAAAGGAAGGAAGGAAAGAGAAAGAAAGAAAGAAAGAAAGAAAGAAAGAAAGAAAAGAAAGAAAGAAAGAAAGAAAGAAAGAAAGAAAGAAAGAAAGAAAGAAAGAAAGAAAGGAAGAAAGAAAGGAAGGAAGGAAAGAAGAAAGAAAGAAAGAAAGAAAGAAAGAAAGAAAGAAAGAAAGAAAGAAAGAAAGAAAGAAAGAAAGAAAGGAAGAAAGAAAGAAAGAAAGAGAAAGAAAGAAAGAAAGAAAGAGAAAGAAAGAAAGAAAGAAAGAAAGAAAGAAAGAAAGAAAGAAAGAAAGAAAGAAAGAAAGAAAGAAAGAAAGAAAGAAAGAAAGAAAGAAGAGGAAGGAGAGAGAAGAAAGAAAGGAAGGAAGGAAGGAAGGAAGGAAGGAAGGAAGGAAGGAAGGAAGGAAGGAAGGAAGGAAGGAAGGAAGGAAGGAAGGAAGGAGGGGGGAGAGAGAGAGAAAGAGAGAGAGAGAAAGCCAGCATCACTGTCTTGAAACCCTGGTGGAAGCTGGTGAGATGGAAGACACTGCACCAGGTTGTCATTTAAAAATGGAGGCTATACTGACCTAATCCAAAGCTGTTAGAAATCTTTTCAAGCTTCTCACTGAGCACGAGTTAAGATATATTAGATGTATCATGACAAGCTATAATTCATGAATGAAGATTTAATTCTTCTTTAATGAAAAACAAAAAGTTCATACTTCTTTTGTTGAGGTGCTGAACTTAATATATGTTACACAGTTCCTGTCAGACATAAGTAATGCCGATCTTTGTCTTGATGCCAAGCACCTACTATGTCATAGGCATGTAAACCCTGATACAATGAATGAATTATTTCAGTATTTTTAATGCGGGTTTGTTTTTGAACAATACTTTGTAAGGGACACAAGTCTGGGAAAACTTCACACTTCAAGTAAAATGCACATTGATTTATTATGTTTTGCAGATCTATATTTTTATTATAGAAACATATCATGACGTGAATTCTGATTGGACAGTATGGAACATTACAGAATGTGTTTAATTTACTTCTTTCTTTTCTTTCTTTTTCTACATGTAGTAAAGTTCATCCATGCATTTAAAATCTGAGCTTCAGTCTGAATGTGATTCAGTTCATCTAAACTTTGTCACCCAAATATTAAGTATCTGTGTAGAGCTAATTGTCTAAACCCTTTGTAGAGCCAATGGAAAAAAAAGAATACCTTTAAGGATAATTCAGCCAACATATCTTAGAGTGGCATTCATCCCAACCAACTTCAGGCTTCTAACACTTATGTGTTAAAGTTCTAGTAGCACCCTTCTTAGCCAACAGATTGAAACAAGAATTTTTAGAAGGTGACTCATCTGATTTATCTTATACACTTATTTTAGGGTAAAATTAATTGCCCTGAAGGGGTATTTATTCCTCTCCACTGACTGTAAATTAAGTGCAGGGTTTCTCTTTTAGATGCCCTCACTGTAGATATGGGCGTTTAGCCAGACAACTCTCACCCTCAATCTAACATATTAAACTCTTCTGACTTTTCAGGAAGTAGAAACACAGGATGGTAAACATCACAGCTTCAGTCTACTTTCATAACATAATCCACAAGACACCTCAAAGCACCACAGCTAGGAACTTTGAGTACCAGGGATCAAAATCTTTGAATCTAGAGTCTGCTACAGGGAGAAAGAACGAGCATTATATGTGCCACTAATCTCTTAGGCCCATTCTGTAACAGGGAATGTGATAGATGACAAAACCCTAGGTGATGCTAGGATGTGGACCACAGTCCACCCTACAGAGGAGAGCAAAAACCTCCTAAGCTCTGCCTGGAACTAGGATAAATTTTCTTCTTGACTTGAAATTTGGCAAAATATTTGATATGAAGCTGGTGATCAAAACTTTTAAATTAGGAAGTAAGAAAACAGGGCCTGAAAGATGGCTCCTTCTCAGTTGAAATAGGGAGGACAACAGTCTGTCCACAGAAGTGGCCAGTTTCTGGTGCTCCTAAGAAAGAGAGTGACAGAAATGTTATTCATCACAAGAAGATAATAAAATCTTCCTGACCCTTGCAGACATCCAGCTGAAGCTCTGATATATTTGGATTATTCGACTACCATACAATCAAGTACAACACATTCCTAGTACTGAAACTCATTTTTCCTCTACAGAGATTTGGACGGCTATACATACTGTGGATACTTCTCTAAACTGAAAGACATTTGTTTCATAGTAGCCAAAAAAACCCCAAAGATAAAAGAAAAGACAGAGCCTGCAGCCAGTGACAAACAATCTTTACTTACAAAAAAAGATAATAAATGAGTTGTTTTTCAAGGTATAAGACAGTGCAGACTGGGATCCTAACTGGAGTAGAGAAAAAAAACTTAAAGACATAAAAATGCAGAGACCTGCTGTTAGCTGGTCAGGTATAAGCCCAGATGCCACACCTGGTACCCAGAAAGCTGGGACACAGTCAGCTTGCTGCATACAACAAGTACATGGAGTCACAACTTTGATAAGTCTACCAGTGTGTAGAGGCTTTCTGACTGAGAATTTTTATATGTGCCATTCTTACTATTTCTTATGTTGTTTAGAAGTGAAGACATCCCTGTCTAGCAATACAGAGGCAGGTGGATCCAAGTTAATGTAAATCAATGCCAGTGGAGCCAGGGATGCCAATGGATTACCACAATATAAGCGATCTGAGATCTCTTCTTCAACAACTAAAAGATAACTAGAAAATGGTTTTGTTTGTTTGTTTGTTTGTTTGTTTGTTTGTTTTGTCATTTAGGTAACAACTCGCAAAATTGTGTGATATAGCCTTTGTGTAAAGGGTCTTTGAACCAGCTAGTTGTGATCCCAAATTAGGGTGTTATGCTTATACATGCAGTTGCAAGCTAAATGGAAATGCTATTGCAGAAACAAGGCAAGCAACAGAGAGCAGGGCTTGAAAACTTAGGTGTGGGGTTTCTGGAAGAAAACTTCAGAAGTACTCTTTTAAATAAAGTAGATTGTCTGATGATTTCCAATTAGTAAGTCCACCCTACTTGTCTGGATAGTGTTGCCACACCTTTGAACTCACACTTGGATCTGAACAGCAAAACTATACAAAAAAATTCATCTGAAATTTGTTAACTATAAATTGCTGATGGATCAAATGCACTTTATGACATAGGGGATACATTCATAAAATTCCTTCTCTGTTTCGGTTCCACACGTGCACACTTTTTCATGTTCCTTCCTATATGCTATGGGGTAATAGTGCTAAAGTTTACAGACCTAAAAGTGAATTGATTTTTCTTTCTTGTTTATTTTTGGATTAATATGTAATCTTCTGTGTTACATCCACTCTCCTGGTGTCTCAAATTTTTTCACAGTACCTCCTGGTGAGTTGCATGTTTATACTTTGTCCCTGTTGTGTTTTTTTTCCAAGCATTAGCTGAGCAATTAATGAACAAATCAAATAAATTGGAGCTGCTGTATTTTCCTCTAGATGCAAATGTGAAGGATAATTTTTAAAACACTTTCCTATTTCTCCGTCATCCTCTGGGGAGGAAGTACAGGCTTCAAGTTCTAAATTACTCATTCCTGCTGGCATCAGATGTATGCCCCCAAGGACTTCATTTTCAGCTAAACAGACAAGGCTTTAACTACGTAAATTCATTTCTAAATAGAAAATAACATAATATAGCACTTTCCAGACAATCTCTCACAGGTGCTTTAGCATCCATAAGGGAAAGAGCTAAAAGGGATCTAAGAATTGATACCTTCTTTTCCACACAGAGCATCTATGGGGCTAAAATCTCCCCACTGGCTTAAGCTTTCTACTAGTGAAGGATGCTCAATACTAAATTAGATCAGACAAACTTTGGCACGAATCAAGACATTCATATAAAGTCCTTCTCAAACTTAATTCAAGTCTTCCTAATCTCAGTGTTGCAGTATTGGTTCAAATTCTAGTTATTCTCATAACATTAAGCTTCACCATAACATCTAGGGATCCCAGCTTCTGGAATTGAATAGGAGAATTTCAGAATTTTAACATATATTGCTACCCTATTTATAGAGAATAATCTAGAAATATAACCCAACAATGTTATAAAATCAAGACATTAAAAATAACTCAGATGTGTTTTCAGAAACACTTTCCACCCCCACCTCCCCCAAGTCATTCTCTTAGGACCAGATTTCCTTTTCTTCCAGAAGGTGAACTTGTAAGAGCAGCCCCACGAGGACAGCTGCTCCGGGTTGTCTCAGGATTTCTGCTTACTTCATATGCTGTTAGTACCAAATTAGGTGACTATATTGTGAGGCACACTGGAAAACAAAAAGAAAATCTGTGAGCTTCTGCAGGTTCATAAAGACAGAATGGAGGAGAAAAGGAAAAAAAGAAGGAAAGGTCAGATCCACCCTGTATTCCCATGCTCCTGGGACTGCTGCTGAAGAAATTACTAGATGCAGCCAATGAGATTAACTCTTTACATAAAACAGATGTTTAACTATTTTTCTGATGTTAGAACATGTGCACCCATCTGACTGCAATGATAATAATTCATCCTGAGTTATTGTGTCATAGGAGGACAATTGCCTCTTATGATTAGTTTCTAGTTCCTTTTAGTGCATTGAGAGGCTTGCAAACTCATGTGCTGGGCCCCAGCCTTGTAATAACCCAACCATGAAGATAACTGGCTGCAGGTAACAAAGAGTGTTAGTTTAAATGTGAATTTACTCCATGTCTGTACAATTTCCCTCAGCATGGTTCAATTGCAAGCAGGGAAATGTTGACACTGTGGTTAGGATTCTGCAAACTATAAAATATTATTTGCTTTGGTTTTGTCACAGGAACACTCAATTTTGCCAACATCAGCATATTTTTAAATATTTTCAATAAATATTTCATGCTGCACATTACATTGTCATTTCTTCCACAGGGAGTTAAATAAAATCTTCCTGAACTGGGCTAGCTGAGGGGAAAAAAAAAAAAAAGCTTGCTTGCAATAGTCTTGCACTTGCACTTTGACAAAGGTAAAGAGAATTCAACATTTCAAAAGCTTTGGTATGCTCTGGATCTAGAACCAACAATGCTTCCATCTATAATTCCTAGAGAGGAAAAGAAAGATCAGGGTCAGACCTAAGCATGAGAGTGAGGAGAGTTTTTGGTCTTGGGAGAAGCTGCGAAGTTCTGCTAGTGGTATATGTCCTATGTTGACTGGAGTGGGAGTTGAAACATCCCACTGACATACAGATGGGCAACTGAGTTTAGGTGTCCTGCTCTGGAGGGGATCACACCCTGAAAGTTAGACAAGATGATTCCAACTTCAAATATTAAGTTTAACTACAATTTAGTTTCTCCTTTTTTTCTTTATTTAAAGCCAAGTTAGCTAATACAAGACTAGATAATATAAAGCAACTGCTGGGACAATCTGGTCACAAACTTTCCAGTATTTAAGACTTCTTACTGCATCTTATTCAAATTGCAGACTAGCCCATCTTCTTTAGTCTAACTTTCCCAGAATAGGAACTGCACTTCCAGCACTCCTCCAGATTCTCCTACTGACAATGCTGATGGGGCTTTTAGTGGTTATGTGAAAGCAACAGGTTTTATCATTACTACTACCATTATAGTGGAAGCTGACTCAAAGGGTTAATAAGATGTTTTTTACTTGTAGTATAAACCTTTTCCTAAAGACTGGTCCTGTATCCAGAGTACTTTTATGAACACTGACACAACATGTCATTTAAACCCATCATTAGATCCTCAGTAGAAATCTTGCTACTAGCATTGCTCTTCTGCATGTGGGGCATTGCTACCGTAATGTTATTTCAAATCACTGCAATAAACAAGTGCCCAGAATGACCAGTGTTCGGTCATCTCTCAGAGCCACCTGATTACACAGGAAATATATTAAAACCAAAGGAAACTATTAAATGGACGGTGTATTCTGGCAGCAGGGAAGAACAACTAAAAGTTGCAGCCAAACCTGTTATTTCTGAAACTTTTATTTTCTTATTCCCAAATAAGATATGCAGGCTGGTTTAGTTCTAGCTAACTTTTATCAAAAGCTTTGCCTCATGGCTCTTTATATGGATTCACATACTGTTAAATGATTCAGTGCAAAGCAAATGGAAAGATTAATTTTGTGATGTGGCACCAAAAGAAACAATTTAGAGCAGGGATTAGGGATTGGACCAGCTCAGTGAAACTTCTGGAACAAGTCCATTATAACTACAGAACATTTCACAATAACCGTATCAGTGATCGCAGAAGAGACAGCCTTTTTTTAGCGAAATTGAGAAAATTCATACAAACAGACTTTCTCTTCCCTCCCCCTTATTTTTCCAAAAGAAGTGAGAAGGAGAAAGGTTTTACAGAACTGAAAAAATGATTGTTGGAAATAAAATAACTGAAAATTCTGAGTCAGATATTACTAATGAGACATGAGACTGGTAGATTGGTATTTATACATAAGATATACAGAGCACAGCTAACTATATAGCAACTGGGGCAGGATATCTTGGCAGCATGTGTATCATTCTATGTACTTTTAAATCTGGTTCATTTTCTTTGTTCTTAAAAGCCATTGTATCAATAAGAAATCCCTGTCTCTCCTTTCTTCCAGCTTGACATTGTAAAGGATATTGTTATTTAAGCAGAAGGGAGCTGAAAAAATAAACCAGATCAAAACAGTAATCATAATTCCTAGCTGAATTCTTTCTCTCTCACATACATATTCACAGAGGGACTTATTCAGCTAATGGCTACTTATGTCCTCTAACCTCCTATACAAGCAGCTGTTAAAAAAACATGTTATCAGTTACATAACTCCACTGCAGGATTTTTCCTCCCTTCCCTTACTCTACTCCCTTCCTTTCTGCCTCCCCATACCAATCAACTAATCTTTGCTCATTCAGATTCAGTGGTGTGGTGTAAGCTAAGAAATCTCTGCGCAAACAACCATGGTGCAACCAGGTTATGAACCTGGACATCCAGCTCTGAAGACAGTGTTTTAAATTAAAGAAAAACTTACATAGCTGGTCCCTTTTTCTTTCTAACGTGTGAACACCGTGTAAGACAGCCCTGATCTTAACACTAAAAAACCCATGCAAATAATTTCATTATCCCATTAGCTCCAGGATGAATTGGTCTCACTTTTCCTTGGTATTCACCATATAGTATCTAGTCACCATTATTTTAGTGTGACATGGGAGGATGTAACCCAAAATCAGCATTTGTCCTCTCTTCTGTGCATGAAGTCAGATTCATCCCATTTAACCTCAACAGAGGTGCCTAGAACAGGAGCAGAGATGTCCGAAGCTCCATGTAGTGGGAAGACATAAGCATTTCTAAACAATCATTACAGCACAGATTGAAGAGACTAAGGTCACCCTCAACTTCTGTAAGAGAAGATCTCAAAGTCCCCCAAATGTTAGACTATAATAGCAACTGTAGTAGGGAAATGCCTGAGAGTGATTGCTTCATATTCAATTTTATTCTATTATTAAAATAAAAGGATGATAATAAAAAACCCTTTGCAAATTAATGCTATGAATTAAAAGTCCCCCTGGTTTTTCACAGCATGCCTTCATATTTTTTGATGACTAAATTTCTGTGCCTTCATGCTGATTGCTCCTGAAACACCTGGTAAACAGGATGTAGCATATTCCATTCCCTTTCACAAGGACTTAAAGTCTGAGTAATTCAATCTTCGAGCAGAAGAATCACCCCAGTACTGCTCATTGCTGTTGAAGATTAATTTTTACTAGCCACTTAGAGGGCTAAGGAGTGAATTACAGTGAATGCTATTATTCAAGTTCAGCAGAATAAAATCCATCATTTCTGGTCAGGGGGAAAATGGTTTTTATTAGAGCCATTCACACAGCTCTATAATTCGGTGACGTACACCATCTCTGCTTACTCATTTTCCATTGTAAATTTTATCTTGTGCAAGAAGCAAAAAGTTCATTAGTTTACTCAAAACACTTCTTAATGAGTGTGCTAACTGAGAGCGTGTTAATGTATTTCACTAGGCTCCCATGTTTATTTCTTGAGAAGGGACACAAGTTTGCCTTCTTTTGTGTGTTTAATGCTAGCAGGACTTTGTTTAAAGGAGAGCAACTGTGGTACTCATTCTGCTCAGAAAGGTTAAAATGGTAAGAAACACATCACATAACACTTTGCGAAGTGTATTGGAAAATTAGACTGCGGCATAATAACATTTCCTCTGTTTTTAATGGGTGGATGAGGGGTAGAAGGAGGTTCAATCTTATTAGGAAACATTCTCAGAGGTGACACAGACTCTGCAGACACTTAATGCAACATGTGGCAACCCACTTACTTTCTATTTCTTATGCTGATTCAGCAAGCTCCTCAAGTGGTGGCCTCATTCTAAATGTCTGGGTAGTGCCACAGAAGACATAGTAAATTATTAGAAGACATACTAAATTATCTTCCTAAAGTGGGAGCCTTCATTCGGATATAGAATAGCCAAACAAATTTGTCTAAATTTGAATTTTTAAAAACCTGTTTGCTTCTAAAGCCTCCATATTGTTATTCTAATGGTTAAAACTGTCTTCATGGACTTATGCTGCAGTTTGTCCATTATTAAAACTGAAGAGCCTTGCTTTTCTGTCAGGCAGAACATACCCTTGCCTTATTAGCAAGTCTTTTCAACAAAGCAGGTTTTGAAATACCAACTTCTCTCTGAAAACCTGCTTTGAAAATAGAGTCAGAGATGCATGATGAAATGTGTGTTTCTTTTCACAGAGCCTGCTTGGGAAAACAATGTTTCTTAGATCTGCAGTAGGAATGGAAGGAGCTTGAGCCCATAAGTGAATTTCTTAAAATCTTTATGAAAATAAGGCAGAGGAAAGGGACAAAGATTGCCTTCACGTATTGGGAATTGTTTTAGTAAGCCGAGAAACAGTGCCTCATGCCCCCTTGATTCGAGCACAGATTTCTCCCCTACCCCAGTAGAAATAACTGATACCAAATTAGTTCTGACCTCAGAAGCATCAGACTGAATCATTAGAAACACCTGAGTTTTAAACAGAACTCTCCAAGCCCCCAAAAATGTGAAAAATTTATATCTCCAGATATAAATATAGCAGCAGAAAGGACGCTCCTAACTTCTTTCCATTCGGGGTGTCCGCTATGTCCAGCAGGTGAAAGGGAAGCTGTTTTACACTCGCCTCCACCAGGAAATTCTCAGAGAGTTGTCACTGTTCAGCATCCAGCTTCAGTCACAGCAGCTGATAGGGAAAGCCCCCGAGGACAAGCCTTGGAACAATGAAAGAGCAGCTGAGACAAAATGGCCCGGGGCTGTAGATTTTTAAGTTGTACCTATTTATTTTTTTAAATCACTTTGGTTAACCTCCACTCTGTCACATTGTTTTTAAGTCAATTTCCACTTACACACTCTAAATGTAAAGAATATATATACCAGGCAAGTGCAAGCTCTCAAGGAAAGTAGGAGCCAAGGAAACACAACCACTTTCTTAGAGAGACTCATCTAAATAACTATATGTGGAAAATACAGAAGTAAAGAAAAAGGAGTATGAACAAACACTTTCCCACCCACTGATACTATATCAACATTAGTGATTAACAAGCAATTTTCAGTTTCAATCAAACACTCAGTGCTAGAGGCTCATTTCTATCTTGTGAATGAATCAAGTCTCTTAAGTTTTGCAAATTTGTTCTTGAAATATCATAAAGACCTTCTGACTCCACTTGCATTAGAAGTAGTTTCAACAGGCCAAATTCTGATAATTTTGCTCACTACTAGCAATGCTCAGCAATTAATCCTGCCAAAACTTGCATTCAAATACAAGGAAAATAAAGGTAGCAAAACACAGCCTGTGTTCCTTGACCCTTCTAATTTTTCTTACAGCCAGCACTAGAAATATGAAAATGCGGGAATTTAAGTTTTATCCCATAGTTTTAATCCATAACAGATTTTTTAATTTTTTTTTTTTTTTTAGTTTAGAGCAGAGTCTCAAGTTGGGACCTGTGTCCATTTCTCTTTAAGCTGATCTGGGAAATGGATTCCTAAATATTTTTTATTCCCTCCTGCACTCTACCATGTTTTCTATATTTAGAAGTGATTAGATTTATTTACCTTGCACAGCAACTCAACTGAAATGAGTACAGAGCTGAACCTACTCTTGCAAATATCTGTTTACATACCCTGATTTCCATTTAAGTATGGGCCAATTAAACCTTTGTAAGTAAAAGCAAGCACCCATAGCTTTTGAAATTTGCAGGCAGGTATGCAACATATATGAGCATTTCAGGTTATTGCTCTCCAGTTAGAACTCAGAGCACAACATCATTGTCCTTTTGACAATGAAACCTGCCTGTCACATTTGCAAGCACATACATGAATTAAACATAGCACCTAAGCATAATGTTCTTGCATCTTAGAGTTGTGTCCTAGAGCTGTTCAGTCTAATGCATTATAATCATGAAAAGGAGAGCTAACACATTGCTTCAGATCCTGGCTGTGCTGCAGCCATCATGCAGAAGAATCACCCAAGCTGACAGGGATCCTCCAGTGGCATACAACTGAGAGAGAAGTTCTTGTTGGGTGGCATCCAAGGCCTCCTCATGCACTGGCAATGTCCAGCTGCCCTTGCTGCCGTTGGCATCTGCTGCAAGTTAGTAAAGGCTGTTTGCCTGCAGACCGCTCACATATACCCAAGGGTACTAGCCAGGCACTCAAACCACAGATCAAGGGAGTGCAAGACTAGCTTGATTCCTCCTTTTCAGTCCAAATCCTCAGATGCACTTTGTGCTTTTTGACCATGGCAGAAGCTCTGAGCCAGAAGCTGAAACTCCAGGGCAATGTAAGCACTGCTGTAAGCCTGTGCGTGGGTGTAAGCAACTGCACGTCAGTGGGAGATAAAGGCAGGGGGTAAGAAAAGGGAAAGGGAACAGAAAAAGTACTGAAAGGACTGTGCATAATGCAATATTTTGGGGCAAACGCATGCTGCTCCCTCTCCAAAGGTGTGGAGGAAGCAGCTGCAGCTTTGCTGCTGGAGACAGGGGGACACATACCATCCTCAGAGACCCACGTCAGGCTGCTCGCTGGAGTTAAACAGCATCTGTGCTGGTTTGAATGACAGCACATTGCCTCCAGGAGCTCCTGCTGGGCTGCACACCTCAGCACTACTTCTAAGCCAAAGCAGTGACGTTATGCACCACCTAGCCTGGAGATGTTTTTAGTTTGATTTGATTTCTCTCACAGGCAGGATTAGAAAGCTGGAGTTCAAGGCCCCCTGCCTCATGCTGACACCACTGTACCTCACCTCCCTCATACTGTTGTGTTGCAGAGGTTGAAGAAGACCTCTTTAGTGGTGGGACAAAGGGCCATCAAAACAGAAAGCCCAGATACTTTTCTTTCAAAGCTATCACTTACAGAAAAATATGATTCAGACTTCGCCTGCTGAGTTCCAAAGACAGGAAACTTAGTTCACATTTGCAAGTTGTTCAGCCTGGCTTTATAAAAAGTTCTCCCAGCAGAATGAACACACTTAAAATCAACTCCTCTTTTGAAAATGTAATGCTTTTCATCTGGGATGAAACGAGCGTAGGCTTCTTACCGTCAAAAAACTGATAAAATGCAACACGTAGAGTGTGCACTGCTGTACTCTGCAAAGTTTTATTTCTGAACAATTACAAAGGAAACGTGTAAAACCAAATGTGGAAACCTGTCCAACAGTTGTATGGATTGAATATTTCCCTCATTCTTTGGCTTAACCTCTTGCTGTTATTATTAGGATGCCCGCTGGGTATAGGGTACCTCCACGGAAAATAGCATCTGTTGGAATTAATCAGCAATGCTTTAGGTGCGCTCTGCTTCCTCCTCAAAAAAAAGCTAGGAATCAACATTGCTGCCTATTTCCAGATGTATCCCATGGCCTTATTAAATGTGGCTGTGGCAGCAGAAAGAATGTCTCTCTTTAACAGCATATTGCAGCATTTAAAAGAGCACAGATGCGCTGAGATTGTCAGTCATGCAATTCAGCTTGAACAAAGCAAGCCTTCAGGAGAAGCAAGGGAATGGTCTGGTGGATTCACTGGCAGCTTTGTTATGGCAGGGAAAGATTTCTAGTAGCAGCTCCTAAATAGGAGGAAATTTCTGTTTTCAAATAATTTTGTAAAATCTACCTTTGTAAAACTCAGAAAAATAGTCCCTCAAGAACAGGATAAATAAAATCCTAAAGGAGGTATCCTTTAAGAGCACTAGGGCAGGCAAGGAGTTAAGATCTTGCATTTAGGCAACAAGAGCACAAAGCATTCTTCACTACCTGAGATAATTAATAATTTTCATTAAACTTTTGCCCCACAAAACAGGTAGGATGCTACCAGCCCTGTTTCCTCAGGTCCAAAGGTTATTTTTTGCATGTTTATAGCACTCTCAAAACCAAAAGTTGTGTGAAGGCTGATGCCTGGAGCAGAGGCTGCTACAGTGTCCCATGGCAGTAATTATCTTTCCTGGAGGAGAAGGAACATTTTTGCAGCAAGATGTAAGCCACCCTGAACACTGGTACTACTGACAGTCATCTGCCACCTCCTTTCATAGGTCGACTGAGCCCCAGAAAGCCTGCTGCCTGGCTAGGTAGCTCACCACCTCCTGCTGGAACCCCAGGACCAGTCCTGGCTTGACATGTGTGTAAGACTCACCCCAGAAGACCCCAGCATGGAGTTGCCTCAGTAGGGCTGTGCATGACCAATGCCATGTGTGAGTGTAATCATCTTGTAGCAGCATTCAGACAATACAGCAGGGCATCCTCTCCTCCAGAGCTCTCACAGCTTCTGAGATTCTTGGTTAAGGCCCTTTCTTCTGCTGCTGAAATCGCTGCATCTATCCGCTGCTGTTCTCCTCTTACAGGCTGTGTCTGTACTCTACTGAGAGTATGTCCCAGCAGCCAGGACTGGGCAGCAGCTGAGTTCAGGCTGCAGGTAAAGGGTCCCATGGGGTTCACAGCCACACTACCATGTCCGTCCTTCCTCTCTCCACCCAGAGGAAAGCCAGGCATACATTCTGGATGGGGATGCCCATGTACTTCAAAGGCTTTCTGGACGATCAGGAGACCAAGACCTTAGAGCTAACAAAGTACACATCAACAGGAAGGATGAGTTGAAACAACTAAGAATGTAAGCCAAATCTAAAGTGAGACATAACCAGAAGTTAAAAGTCTGATGCAGCTACCAGTTCTTCAGCATCTCAGTAAAACCATTAGGGACACATCTACATATCAGTGGAGGAATCGTAAGGACTTTTTAAAGAAGTTGGAATCTAAACTGCTTTACCTTATATGCATATTTTAGTCCTCACTTTTTTTGCATAACTACCAGTTCCTAACAGCCCTGTCCCTCCAAGACTTTCATGCAGGCCTTCCTCCATTTCTTTGCTGAAGGCATGTCTCCAAGGAGATTCAAAATGTAGCCTGAATCTATCTTTAATTTATGATGTTGGACCTTATTTCCCCAAAGGTATGAGTTCAAGCATACTGTCAACCTCATCTTTACATTTCAGCTCTTGTGCAATATATTCAGCCTTTAATACAGCTCTGATAGCTGTGTATTTGGGATATGGAAATATCTCAGATGAAACCAAATGTTTACAGAAGTTCACTTTGCTACTGCATTAAATCACTCTCATTTCTCTCTGCCAAATAATTTGTGAGGTGAGAACGGGGTTGTTTACTGTACAAATGCAAAACCAAGGAGTACAGGAGGAAACAACAGCAGAAGAAAATTCAGACCTGAGCACTGGTAGAAGTCACATGGCAGTAGGTAAGCAAGTTAATAAAATTTGTGATCGGAAGGAAAGGAAACTCTTTTTAGTGACTTGTAAATGTAGAAAATAAAACAGCTTATGCTTATTCCAGAACACTTTTTCTATGTATCTGTGCACTGTGGCAACAGCTCTGCCGAAGCTTTTATTTGAGATGTTGGCAGATTAGTCAAACTGTAGAGTGCTTTAGCTCTGCAGATCCCTGGCACCATCTGAAATTATTTCCAGTTCACATACACAATACATCATGCTGTGCTGCACATACATGGAAGGTACTGGGCATATTCTGGGGTCTTCACTTCCTTCAATCTCCACTCTTGAGCACACCCAGATAAGTTGTCCTGTTATGAAAAAATTACATCCTTAGTTACCTTTTTGCAGTTTGCTAAGGTGTCTCAGGGATTTGTAATTAATTCTAATTCAAATAGTTCTAATTCTAAAGCAATTCTAAGCAATATTTATGTCATTCTCTGCAGACAGATTCTGTATTGATGGCAGATGTGAGATCATTCATGTGCTCAAGTCCAGATCTCAGCAGGTCAAAAGTGGAGGGAAATCAAAAAAATGTCACATCATTAGTTATTATGCTCAGTACAGTTTTATCCTGTTTTCAAATGCAAAAATCATTTACATACATAGCAGGAGCTTGAACTTTTAAGGACCTGCAAAGTGCTGCTAGTCTAATGAAGTTCCACAATTTCTTTTTTTATTACCTTCATAGAGTTTGTGTTTTTCACTCATCCCTTGCCCTTCAATAGATTTACTAAGGTCCAGAAGAAGGATGTGTCCTTTGGAGGGTATCAGATGGTGAAGGTATTTAGTCAAGCACATGGTGGAATAGAACAGCTAATATTGTATCATCATTTATGAGAATCCAGTAAAAGCGTTGACATGTCATTGTTGAACTGTCAAAGAAAAAAACTGTCAGAAGACTGTTGTAACTGTAGTAAACACTGCATCTTAATCAGAAGCAGCTTGCTTTCCTTCCTACTTTCAAGTTAAGACTGTTAATCAGTCCTAGCAGTTAAGCAACTGTTTTTATTGTATCAGCTTTAGGAATTCATACGTAAATAATTTTTAAATTTAGTAGAAAAAATCCCAGGTGAGTTTCATTTTCAGACAGGTAGGCCTTTGTTTACAAAACTGAATGGAAGCTCTGAATCAGATTTACAATGGAAGTCACATTCCAGTTTCAACTATGGAATGACTATTGTTCTCCATATTTCATTTCCCCTACCAATCCATAAAATGTGTCAACAATCTGCTCATAAGATGGTGCCAATTATATAAATATATCACGCAGTATGTAAGGGAAAACTTCGTTAGATCACTTTGAGAAATCCATGCGGGATATCTGTATGCTGATATCAGTGGCTGGTTTATGTTATGGTACTTGGTGAACTTCACTTCAAACAGAAGTTTCACTGCAAAAAGAAGTTGCAGAAGATAAATTGTGTAACAAGTTCTTTGCATGCACATGAACTACTAAACAGTCTATTCTTACTAGGGCTCATCACTTTTGTAATCCATCCTGTAGGGGGTCAGTGCTGAAATTAAATTATACCTGCCTACTATTCTCAATCTAATCAGGCTGTGAACTGAAAAATAAAACAATTAAAATTAGAGACAGGCCAGCCTCCCACTGTTTATGATCTCATTCTATTTGTGAAGAGTAGGTGGAAATTCACCCGTGGTGAGCATTTGGTTTATGTCAATTTTTCTTGTTATTACAGCTGGGGCTTATTTTGTGAACTGTTTGCAGCTATTTCAGCTAAAAATAGGTGGATACCAATTTAAACTTCCTGGCGATATTTCAAGTCAAAGTATCATTAGTAGATAGTTATTATGCTGCATTTTATTGTAAGAAATCCTGCCATGAAGCCAATCTATACAAATATAAATAAAGACAGTTAGAATTACCTTCCAAACGACTCTATTGGAGGTTATTCACATTTGGTTTAGCAAAACAAGCTAAGCTATTTGCAAGAAAAGTTATTAGTTGGAGCAGCACTGAGTTAATGAGACTTCCTAAAACTCCTTATCAGGTTAGACTGTGACACTCAGAGAGAGATCGGGGATCAATTTTGCCTTTTTGCCTCAGTCCTAAATAAGAGAAACTCATCGTTCTCCCTTAGTTTCCAAGGAATATAATTTCTTTTTATCACTCCTCCCTCCTCTGCTGTGCAGTCTCATAACAAAATCATCTTCTCCAAACACATTCCCTTACAAAAAAAGAAAAGGTAACAATTATATACAAAATTCCGTATCTTCTAATGGACAGCAAGAGCTGAGGTGCAAGAAGACCACATAATGGTGATTTGGTCATGCTGCTGTATATAGTTTCCTAGTTAACCATCACCGGGTTTCCATCTTGGCCTGTGAAGATTAAGTCAGACCCAGTTAAAGTTTCCGGTAAGAACCTCAGAGTCTCAGGGAAATTACTTATACCATTTCCAGGATCTCCATCTTAAACCTATGAGCTGCTAGTGTGGTTGCAATTGTTAAACAGTCAATATTTCATTACCATCAGTAATCACCTGCTGTTATGGTATGTGAATTTTGAGACCAGTGCGGGAATACCAAGATCTTGTTTTGGCTGTGATTCCCCATGGTAAAGGGATCTGTCTATTGTCAAAGACAGTAACGTGTTCAGGAGTGCCCAGTGGCGAAATTTTACAAGGTTACTAACAGTGTGTCTATCAAATGTTGTTCTGTGAAGGGCTAGTTAGGCTACCTGTTAAAGAGTATGGAGAATCATCTGCAGTGTCTTATGCATTGGTCCAGTCTAGTCTAGTCTGCTGGCAGAGTCATAGCCAGAAAGTTGGTATATGTATGGCACAAGGCATAGCTGAGTTGCCTCTAAACTCATTAGCCCCATGGAGAAACAAAGCACATTAGCAAAGTTAGAACCAATACCATAGTGCTATTAACATAGTAATGGAGTTATATTTCTTCTTGGTTTTGGATTAATTCCTTTAGATAATATTCTTTTGAAATAATCATAATGCCTCAGCATAACGTTCGTCTAACTCATCTGACTTTAGCTATCTAGAAGATAGGGGTCTAATCTAAACTTATCGTCTAGTTTACTTTGTCTCTCTATCAATTCTTCATTCCTAACTTAACTACCCCTTTTCAGACTGGAAAGCATCTCTGGATGTCTGTGCCCATCTCTGGCCATTACCTAGAAGCCCATTTTCAGACAATTAAAAGTAGCTGGGATGGGAAGAGACCTGGGAAAAAAACAGTTCTGGAAAGATTAGAGGGAGACAATGAAATCAGGCTGGTAGCACAACTCCAAAAGCTAGGCTGTTAGGCTGGTTTTCAAGAAAGGTCTTTAAATGTTCAAATGTTTATTTCTAAGGATCTTAAGGTTAAGAATGCCGATCTAGTGTGATTAACTTAAACATTTAAGCAGAATGGGTTAGACATCTTGTTCTGGCAGTGTAACACACAAAGCAGAATTAGATGCCTAGGGATCAATTACATAAAATGGGGGAAATTTACCTATTCATTTGGGAATTACAACAGCTAGCAAACTGTTGTTTACATTAGATTTGCTCCTTTAGTTAGCTATCTGAATTGAAAAATAACACCTCTGCAAAAATAGTATTCAAAGTGTATCTTCTTTCCTCAGTGCTTGACTGCTTTCCTCCAGGTCCTTACACCACCCACCCTTAAACTGTGAGACCTGGGTGCTAGGATCTCAGCTACACATGCAAACCTAATACTCCTATAATCCAAAAATTGTGCTTTACCCATCCTCCACCATTCACCTAAAAGCTGGGATGAGATTAGATTCAGGAAGGATTAGGAGAACAAAAGTCTGAAGCAGACAGAGAAGCAAAGAACCAATGATGTGAGTCAGTAAGACCCAAACATAGAAAATAGTTGTTGAGGAAAATGTGATTGCATATTTTGCAGAAAAAAATGACATGCTTCCTAAGGAATCCGGCAAGGAAGAGATAACAAGAGCCAAAACTCTTTAAATTGTGTGAATGGAGGGGTGTTTTGAATGCCTGTTCAAGAAGAGAGAGGTCTTAGACATGTTATAGAAGCAGCAGTAACAGGGGTATCAATATACAGAGAGATGCTTTCTCGTGTGCAAAGCAATAGAGAGGGAGGGTCTAAAATGACCTCCACAGTTATAAAAGATGTCAATGACTTTTGTTAGTGACACTGGCAGGGAATTGGCAGCTGACAGGGTTTCAGAAGAAGGGTAAGGAATTTGCTTTTATTGCCGCTACACTTCAAGGGAGGCAGAACATACAGAAAGTCTTAAGGGAGACAAGGCAGGCAAGTTCGATGAAGGGAGAGATGACAATTAAGATGTTGATGTGAGAGTGACTGATGTAAAAATAGTAAATGAAATTTTGTCTTCAGCTGATCTCTGAAAGAGATATTAAACCCCAACAAAATCCTGTGTCTAATAGAGGAAAGGAGAAGGTTGTTTGTTTTTTTTTTTACCAAGGTAGTGGAAGAGCAGCCAGAGAAGTAACTGGAAAACCAACAGTGAACAATCAAAATACCCTACAAAAGGAGAGAATACCAAAATGGAAGATGTAACAAGAAATGTAATGAAGCTTTAGGAAGAGCGTGAGGAATGGGGAGAAAAGAGGGAGGTCAAGGCAGTCATACTTAATCTTCTTTTTGAAAGAGTAATTAAGATATTGCATGGAGAAGGTGAAAGGCTAGAAATAAGGGGTGTTTTAAAAAGGTGTCAAAGACTGTAATTAAGCTAAGGACAAATGTAGGCATGAAACTTGATTTCATTATATTCTGGTTACAGGGAGTGGTAAGGCAATAGAATTTTTTTTATTACTATACTACCAATACAAATTTACTTTTTAAGTTTAAGAATATGTGAATCCATTAAATTTATTCTGCTCTTTCCAGTGCAGAGCACATCATATTTACATAAATATATTGAGATGATTTAGCCAAATCTGTCATGCACATGATATTTTAATATTCCAGCCATTTAAAAATTTGTATCATTGTGATGCTATAGCTTGCATGTCTACAGTTGATTGATCATTTAATACTTGATAAAATGGAGTATAAAAACTACCAAACTGGAATTTTTACTCTTTTTACTTCATTAAGTGACTATATACAATTGAAAGTTACTGTACAAAGCACAAAACAGAAGAGCTTCATGCCATTTGTACCAAAATGAGATTCCCAAAGACAGATGAGCTATGTTTCTTAAGAGGATGGAAAAGGCCTGAAAAATAATGTAAATGTATTTTCATTCTGCAGATGACTGACATAAGCAAAAAAAAATTATTCTGTAAGTTAAGGATGCCCCTGGATGTGCTATTATGAGTAATAAACACCGATGCAAGGGGTTGCAAGAGGAACTCAGTTGTTCAGCTCCATCCTGATTCTTCCAGACTTCAGTCACTGGAGACAGATTCCAACTGTCAGACATCAAAACGTGACAGCTTTACCTTGGATATTCTTTACCTATCACCTGCCCAAGCTCTTGGAAGTCTGCTATGAAGAGAACCAATTCTGCATCACTAAAGCAAAACAAAACAAAACCACCTGACCCCCCAACCTAAAATACCACCCTGTTAATTTCAGGGCCATGTTACACCTTAACAACCCCTACATACTTCTTGTCTTAGAGTTTCAACAGCTGGATAATCACCCCTCCAGGAATACTGCTTCCTATCACTTAGTTTTGTCAAAATAAAGTCTCCTAGGTTAATGCCTTTTTATCCTTTTTCCTTTTCTTTCTGCAAGTGCCTGTCATTAATGACTTTTTAACTCTTGACAAAGCTGATAAGTAAATTACTTTTAAGGAACTGCAAATCTCCATGTAGCTATTTGGCAACAGTAAGTTGTGTTTACTTGTTAGAGAGCAAAATAATGGCCAATGAATTCCACTGCCACCGGCAGTCAAAACTTCTCTAATATGCCTCTATTTCTGCATTAGTCTAGGGTGAAACATGACCAAATCTCTTCCAGACAAAAGGCGCTTCTGTCAGTGGACTGTTTCACTGAGATAAGAATAAAGAAAAAATAAGTCTTTATGCTTTTAGCACAGATTGTTTACCTTGTGATAGATGTAGGCAAGTCTATCGTTGGGGAAAGTTGCATTTCAGCTGACATGATTGAAAAGTATATTAAATCTCTCTCTCTCTCTTTTTTTTTAAGCAAAATATGACCAAAATTAACTCTTTCTGTTAAATCCCATTTTCATGTGTTGGCTTGTCTTTTCCTGTTGTTTGTTTGTTTGTTTGTTTGTTTTTTAAAGAAAAAAACCCAAAAATGTCTGTAACCATGAAATGCAGTCTCTTTGCTACCAGCTCAGTATCAGATTTTAGCAATTACACAGTCGTTTCTCTTCACTGACAGTTAAAGTCATAGGGCATAGCTGCCATTTACTTTATTGAGACCAGGATTTGAACTACTTTGTCTGGACTGATCCAGCCTGGAGAGTCTTCTGTGTTGTCTCTGTTATTCACCTTTTGCAACCAAAGTAATACTACACTTTCACCCAAAGGAGGCCAGCACTCCCCCAGAGAGCCTCTGTTATTCCTAAGCACAAGCAGTGTGTTCAACACCATTTCTGTAGAAAATAAGGATAATCCATGCTTGAAAGGTCATGAAGCTCTTAGACTTCCAAATTCAGAGATCTCAGACTTAAAGTTTAATACTAAATCCTGCAAACATACTTAAAATTTTACATACATGAGTTCTGTTGAATTCAGTGGTATTACTGTTCTTAAGTTAAGCGTATGAATATGGCTTTGCACAATCAGGGTTTAAAGAGATGAAGTGGAGAAGTTGAAAAATTTGGGAAGCTGAAAGGAAGCATAGGTTCTGAGTAAAATGTATAAGTACACAGGTGTCCATTCAGATATTTTATGAGTGGGCATGCACATGTGTGTGAGTGCTGACTGAAATATGTCACTACATTATCCCACTCCAGTGACCACCCTGCTGCTTCTAACTGCTAGGAAGAGCAGTTTCAGGGAAAATCCAACTCACCCTCTGTATATCTTCATTAATAATACTCACAAGGTGTGGACACTTCAGAGAATGCAGCTTTCAATCTCTACCAAGTGTCCCTTGAGTTTTCTTATGGATGTAGAACTAAGTGGATGGCACATCTCAACATCTAGGCTAATCCTGATGCTTGATTTCAAATCTTTGCTCAAATATAGTACTAAAATTCTCCTGATAAACTCTAGGAGAATTTAAAAACAACATGGCAACATATTTCCCTAGCTCTTTGCAGAAGTTTTACTATTGCTGCTGATGTTTCCTCAAAAACATCAGTCTGACACACTAGTCATGGAAATATTGAGGTCAAACAGTAAGAGTTGTGTGAAGTTGCAAGGAAAAGATAACCTAGTGTTTTAAAAAGTATACCAGGTAATCATGATTATAGGCCATCCCACCTGCATCGTATATAAACATTATATTTCTCTTTGGTTTCATAGAAGAAAAAAATGTCATACTGGAACACCTTTAAGGAAATTCCTGCTTTTTATAGGACATTTGACAAAGCTTGGATTAATGGAGCTAGGAACCCATCCAGTGATTTACAACTACAGCTATAGCACAGATAAACAGAAGAAAGAGGAACATTTACATCAAAACCTTTATTATCAGACTAATAACAAGACTGGAAGTTTTAGTAATACAAGGATTTTTCTCCCTGTAGGCAAAGTCACTATTACAGAACACTTTGCAAAGTCAACACACAAAGTCAATTCAGCTTTCTATTCTCAAGTTTCATCCGAAGTACACATTCAATAAGGCAAAACTTTCACCAATTTTGCAGATAGTTTTGCTTGACTAAGGCACTAGAAATTGTGCTATGCTAATTACTTGAAGCCTAAATTATCATACTACTAAGCACTAGTCTGAGCTACTATATCACTAGACTGGTTTTGTGGCTCTGACACTGCTGCATTGCAGAGTGATTCATTTTCATATGGATTTGATATTGTGTCATATTTAATACAATTTAGTGCATTGTAGTTCACTTAAAATGTATTTACCATCATTCAAAATGGAAGGGGGGAAGTTTGCACAGAGGTTTCTGATATGTCTGTGGAATGCAGCAAAATAAATGAACGAGGCACTTCTTCCAGTATCTTGCAGTTGCCTATATTGTGGTGTGTATGTTGTACAGTATATATATTTCTTCAGCAGAACATGGACCAGAGAAAATCCTGTCTCTAATAAAATATCTTGTCCCTATGCAAAATGTTTCCTAATGATGGAAGAGTAAGCTTCTGTGTATAGAGAAAATATTGGTTTACCACTCAACCATCTGGTGTATAGTGGGAATGGCCTGAGTAGCTTTCTCAGTTGGAACATTTGGAAAATGAATATACTGTTGCTACAGCTCAGACTTTTGGCCATGATGTTTGTGATAATGTTGTTGATTTACCAGATGTCCTGCAAATTCCTGGTGTGGTAGTGTTTCCTGCTCCTACTGAAGTCTTCATTATGTGGTGGGTTTATGATTGCAGTCATTTCTCACAGAGTAGGAGGGAGCTGGGAACTGTGTCCAAGCACAGCGTGGAATCCATCATTGACTTGCCATTCAGTTTGGAAATCAAAATCTATACCAATATGTTGCTTCTAGATCTCTAAAAATTACATGGGAATACATGTAAAGACTTGACTAATACCACTGGCATCATTTGCCATTTTTCTAAATCATGCAATGCTAAATGCAGATGCTTACACATCTGTCCTCATGTAAGCAAGCCCAGACCTTTTTCCTACTTTCCAACTAGCAGGCAGGAATACAAATGGGAGCACTAAATGCTGTGTTCACTCATTATGCTCAAGAAGTGTATCTGAGGTTTGAATAAGTATGCTTCACCACTCTGCTCCTTTTCTGTTACAGTAGACTGCTGAAGATAATATATGATCTGCAACTGAGCACCTAGGCTTTGACTTAAGAAATTAACTCATCTCTTTTACTTTCAAAATGAATAAGCACATGTACTGCTTTCTCTTTTTTTCTTTGTGTTGTCAATTCATAGATGAGCCATATGAGTACCCTTAGACCAGAAGCATAATGGAGACCAAGGCACATATACACAGAAATAAGTGTATTTCACAAGACTGGCAAATGCATCAGTCTATTTTTATCTAGATCCTGACATGCTCACTATTCTTGTCTTCATGGTATGAACATTGCTCAGTCAGCACACTTCAGACATAACACACCTTACAGGCCTGAAGTAAAGATGGTTGTCACTGGTTGAGAAAAAGTCAGAAAATGCACAAAGATTTATAAATCCCAGGTTGGCTCGAGAACAAAAAATTAAACAAGAAATGTAAACAAGTATGAAAGATACATAAACACCATTTACCAAATTAACAGGTAGACAACATTTTGTTCATCCTTCACTTTATTTTGATTCCAGTATGAATGTTTACAAGTTAAATTGCTAATTTTAATTCAAGGAATTTCTATTGCCTAAGTACTGAGATCCTGAACTACCTAGTGTGTATTTAAAAGATGAACTTATCTTTGTCACAGGCATCTCAAGGTATACAACACAGCTTGGCTGAGTATCAGAATAAGCATTAATTTTTGGCAGCAGTATGTAAGGAGACAGGGTGCTGCCACAGGAAGATGTGGTTCAGGTGGCACAGTCTTCTGCACACCACAGAGTTGCATTCCGTGATAAGTGCAGATAAGTCTTGTTTTAGCAGATATTTGTGGAAAGTCATAGAGAAAGTGTCAACATGTCTGTTATTAGGTAGATCCAATGTCCACAATATGTGATATTGGAGGCTTGGTATTCCAGACTAACTACAGCACAGCATCAGTAACAAATCTGCCTCACAGCTCAATATTTTTTTACAACTAGGGAAGGGAATTCTATGCTACTGGGCAACAAAAATCTCAAGAAGCAGCAAGATTATTCATGCCTCATACTTCATGCAAGAAGGCGTCTTTTTCTGTGCGTGAAAACAGATGCTAGGCTACATGTTGACTATGGGCTATTAATCTCAAACAGAAGATAGCATAATATATATTACTTTTGCCATTTCTACATTCAGAAGCAGGCAGTCTTTCTCAGATATATAGAAATTTCTTATGAAGGAACATAGGTTTTCTCATGAAAGTTTCACTATGCTTTATTCAGATACATTGGAAAACCTCCTTTCTTTCATATAATGTCTGTCTCCAGGCTATCCAGATCCAGCTACACTGAGAAACTATAAACTAAGTTCTGTCAGTGAGAGCAAATTTTACAGAGCCTCTCTTGTAAAGGAAAACAAAACCAGAAATATTTAAATTGTACTGAAGAAATGGTGATTCCACATGGTTGATCCCACTGATTTTGCCCTGTGTGAGACCTCTCATCCCATCACCAAGAGCTGTCCTTTAGCACATTTAATTTCCACCAATATTCTGGATTCTTCCCAGGTGAGCTTCACACAAAAATATGAGAGGCATGGTGCAGATAGTACCGCTCAGAGTCCCTGATTAGATAACTAGGAACACCCAGGTGGGAAACCTGCAAACAACTGTGTTTTATTAGGCTCTCTGTAAGTATCACTCTTGAAAGGTGTTGCTTCAGCTCAGAGAATCAGTGGTAGCATGATGAAATGGTCACTTGAAGACCTGTCCCAGGTGATTTGGACAAGCAACTCGCATCAGCACAGACCTCTCAAAAGTAATGTTTACAAGACTGTTATGATCAGCAATTTCCAAGCTGTTTCCAATTGTGACTACACTTCCAGTTGAGATACACTTGCAGAAACAATTTAATTTCTTTCAGATGAATGCGCCTTCTCACAATGATTATCTGTGGAATTGCTGCCTCTGCTGTGTCCCACTCCATAATATTGTCAGTAGGCAAGACTGAGGCAAAAACAAAAACAAAAAAAGGTCAGGGTTTTTATATGCTAGCTCTTATAAGTCTGGCTGTGTTTAAAATGCTGTTGACTCAAATAACTCCAACCCCTATCTCTCTGTTGGCAGATATCACCTCAGTAATAAAGTTTGGAAAGAAGAAAAAAAAAAAAAAAAAAAAAAAAGCACAGCTTAAGTATCCTAGCCTGACTGGTTTTAGCTCACATTGCTGATGAAGGTGGATTTAACTAAAATGACAGAATGTAAAGCACAGCAGGTGGAGCGCTGGCAATTCCTTTATGCCTACTTCCATGAGGGTGATGGTATCCTCTGGCAGAGAGGTAGGACAGACAACTGAGGACAGTAACATCTTAAGTTACTCCAGCAAGACTTGCCAGAGCTTTTATGTCACAGTTCTTACTCAACAGCAGTTTCCATTCAACAACAAAGCCATCTAAATTTTCTAAATATCCAGATTTCTCAGTGGCAAATCCATTAACCCTTAACCTATCTCTTAATCAGAAAAAAAAAATATAGAGAGGAAGTACAAATTTCAGTAGGCACTGAAATTGTGTTCAACACAATTTTATGAACCCAAGTTGTTCCCTTAATCAGCTCCTGTTTGGAGAAAATTTGCATCTCACCTTACCTGATCCTTAGTTTGGGGTCAGTTCCTTTTCTTTCTGAATAGGCATTCTCATTTCCAGTGCTTTCTTCAAAAGTAGTGAATTTCATACTTATTTCCCAAAGGAATGTTTTTTCCCCAGAAGCTGTATGTACAGCAAATGGACCATAATACATTTATGAATTGCATCCTTAGTAGCTCTTGAATTGGTAAAGCATTTAAAAGCATTAAGTCTAATCATTCTGGGTAGTCGTAGGTTGTACATTGCCTGTTGGGGGTCTGGACTTTCAGATAAATCATAAATCTTTCTCTGGATACTGCAGTTGGTTGCCTTTTTCTCTTCATCATTAAGTGATGGGGCTGATGGAGATCAGCTGCTTCACTTTGTAAATGGTTAGCATTCTCTCACCTGCTCTGCATGACTACTGAACTGAGGTATGTTGTGACAGTCTGCCCGCTCTTCCCTGTTCAGATTAATGAATACAGCTTTAACTGTTAATTCAAAGGCAGTCAAGCTTATATCCAACAATTAGAGTACAACTTCCCTATACAGATAGTGTATGTGTAATTAGGCATGGTCGTTTATACCAGTTTGGGGTTAAAGTGTGTTTCTACACTAAAACTGACTTTGTAAAAACAGCTTCAGGATTCGGGGGCTGTGTGTTTATTTTCCCTCAGAGACGTCCAAGGGAAATTCACTAATTTTGCACACAAAGATGTTTTTTGTTTCAACTGCCAGCCTGCAGATTCAACCTAAACTAGGAAAAAAAAATCTGTTCTTTCCACACCATGCATCATTGCCAGTAATAAATATGCTACAGCCCGAGTTTTGCCCTTAGTTACATCTGAGCAACCCAACTGAAAACAAAAACATGTCCTGTGATAGTTGCACAGATCAATCCCAAGGGAGAGCGAGTGCTCAGCTCTGCAGCAGGCAGGGGCCTTGGCTGAGTGGCATTGGCTGGAATGAAACTTTTCTTGCCCCGTCCTGAGCGCATGTAGGAAACTGCTCATTTCACCATATGCCCTGATAAAAATAGGCTTCCCAACGTTTGCCTAAATCATAAACTTTCATTCATTCATGACAGTGTTTGAGACAGGTTCCACAAATGTCAGAGGTAAACTCTTCCAGTTAATATGACATTTTTTTCTCATTCTCTCCCTCTCTTTATTGCACCTTCACTCTGAAATGTGGAATCTGTCTTTGAAATACCAGCTTGATTAAGGTTCTCAGGGAATTTATGTGTCGAGTGGAAAGGGTTTATTTATACATCTGAATAGGAATAATATTTCTGCAAAGCATGACTCAGAAGATCTGGATTCAGTGCCTAGTTCTACTTCTAACTTCCATGGTCTTAGTATTTTGCTATAAAATGGCAACAATAACACTTCATTTTCATCAAAAATGTTTAAAACTTGTCTCTTCCAAAAGATAAGTAGATGAGCTGTCACTGCAGAGCCTCATCTTAGCTGATGTCTCTAGGGGATAATATAAATATTAAAGGTAACAAGTGAATACTTTGTTATAGACCTAGAACAGATCTCTGAAGCTTCATTGAACTATTCCAAAATATACAATTTCTATACATTGGAACCATGATCCTCATAAGTGTGATTAAATCATGGCAAATGAGAGATACCTTTTAAATTGCAGAGACCCCATATAAAACAGCAAGTGATATTTAAGCAAGAAAGAAAATCTAATGCCACTGTAAATATCTGAAAAGCCAGCAACTTTGCTACATGACTTTCACCTTCTGCCATCTCTTACTTGGTGGACCTTAGATTAGGAGGAGGGCTTGGGTCAGAGACTTATTAAAACATTGCTATGACAGAATAATGAATCACTTTTTTTTTTTTTTTAATCTCCAAACATTTATAATCTTTTAAGTAGCATGTAGAACAATTTGATTCAGACTATGTGTCAGATGCTAGGAAACTTTGTGTTTCAAAATGCATGTCCCACATGAGCTGAGTTGACTTCAGGGTTTGGCATGTGCTTGAAGGTTGTTGTTCTGAGGTTCCACCAGAGGCAGGTGCTTAAAGTCTGATGAAGTTTGTACTTGTAGGAATTAAGTGGTCCAAAACAAATCCAGTGTTTTCAAGATGGTTTTGCTTCGGTCATTAAACGCTTCCACCATCTCGCTCATGAGAGACATTAAAGATTGAATCAGTACTATGAAACATCTAAGAAGTGGGAAAGGGACCATTTGAGGAAAAAATCCTATGAATTCTTCAGGTTTTTGTCAAACTTCAGAAGTTGTTACCTAAGTAAAATACAAAGACACAAACATTAAAATGCAGTCAGTGACAGGCACATATTAGAAGGGCAAGTAGACCCAGATCAAGATTCAAGCAGTCCTGGGCCAAGCTTGCTAAATTCATACAGTCCAAGTCCTTGTAGGATTGACACTGCCTAATTAGCCAGATGCCATCATCCTAAACAGACAAAAGGAAAATATTTTATGCCAAAATCTCAGCACTGTCACCTGGATTTATTTCAGAAACCTTCTTTTTTCTCTCTTCCCACTTGCTAGCATGCAGGGCTAGGCTTTCAATGGGATACACACATGTCTGAATGAGACGAGCCCCCGTAGCATTAGCTTTAAGAGGTGGAGAAGGACGGAGGGCAGGAGTCGCTGGCTCCAGAGGGAAGGCTTGCACTCGTGACACAACACCCTGGCCTGAGACCTTGCCAATCCTGCCCTGCTTGCTCTCGCTTTGTCTGGCAGTCACAGGTTTAATGTCATGTCTCTGTAGCTTTCCAGAAGAAAAAAAAAAGGGCTGTATTAGAAGTTAATAGTCCACTTTCACAGCTACACTGCAACTAAATGTAATCTTTCTCCTCCTGTGTGACAGCCTTTTTGTGCATTAGATTGGAATAGACTGTTCCTGCCACTGTCCAACATCACGCTGACTTCAATGACTTTGTAAACACAGCCCAAGACATTAACAGCGCACACACATGCTTGTGAATGGGGGCAGAACTTAGGGTGTGCCTATTGTTGGTAGCGGGGTGCTCTCAAGGTTTAATCAGGTCAGGTCACTCTCTATTTCATCCCTGAACTGCTGCAATAGATCTGAGTTAGGCAGCTGGGCATTCACGATGGGGATATCTCCCAAATAGTTTTCATTACACACCCTCAGACAAGTCTCTGAAAAGTTCTGTCTTTTTCACCTGAAATGGCCATAACACTGCCACTCTATTTGCTCCAACTTTGTCTTTAATAAGATCTTAAAAACTCGCATCTTTGAGGCTCTATGGAAAATGTAACCTTAACAGAGGTTTGCCAGAGCAAAATCTGCTTGAAACCCATGTTTTGCTTAATTCTAAGGGCAGGGAGAAGGGAGTGAAGGAAGAGATATACACATTTTTAATACGACAATATGTTTCCAATCAAGCTTTACAAGATCCTACACAGCATGGTTTGCAACGGAGTGCTGAGTACTGCTGCCTGAAAAGAAACATGCTTTTTGATTATTATTTATTCTTCCCTTTCTTTCTCTTTTCCCTTTCAGAGAATAACAAGACTTGTGCAGAGAGGAAGAGAAAACAGTCTGCAAAATATTCCCCCGAACACACCAGCTAGTTAAAGTGTATGAATGTGTAGACAATAAAGTTCACACTAGACAGTTAATGAAGCTGGGAAAAAAAATGTGAATTGGAACGTAATGAAAAATTCATACTTTCAGTGCATGAAAAATAAGTGAATGCCCTTTAATTGTTCAGTTTACTTGCAGAGAGGACAGCTTGAATAAATTGAAAAATTATTCCAGGTTGTTAAAAAGAATGATGCTCAGTCCTCTGCACCGTACGCTAAATTCTTCAACCCTGCTGGACACGTGAATATGTGAGGATGTGAACCATCGTAGTCCATCTGGTAGCCCACAGACCCAGGGAGAAAACAGGGAACAACTGTGTGAGCATCAGGCTGAACTCATCCTCCTCCACCAACTCATGAGCTGCAACAGAAAGTGAGGTGGCTGCTGGAGAGCTGGGGAGCAAGAGATTGGGATCTGCAACTGGAGGGAGGGAAGGTAAGTTGCCACCACTGCTAGAGGGTTGTCACTGAGGAGAGGCCTTTTGGTCCATTTTCCAGTAGCATAACTCCTCCCTCCCTGTTCTCCATGTTCTTTTGCCAAGAACATAAATCTTTTCCAGACTGCTTTTCCAAATGGGCTGGGAAAGGAGTCAGGGAGCTATGGAGGAGCCAATGCCAGCTGCAAGCCTGTGGTTTGAGAAAGACTGCAGTTGTACTGGTTAGTGGGACTCTGGTGAATGGAAAGGGTGAGGTGGGAGGAAAGGGGTGGGAGGAAGGTGAGGAGGTCTGATGAGATGCTAGGAGCAAAGGAGGAACAGGGAGTAGCTGCATAAGGGGTCTGTCCTTGCTTTCTCTGTGTGCAGATGCCTCCCATATGGCTCCTTGCACTTCTGAGCAATTTTAGCACCTACGCTCCTGTCCCTGTCTTACATCAGTATCCTTGAAGACTGTTTGCTTGTTAAATGTTTACTTCTGTGGATCTGCATACACTTTGGATAGCATTTATATTGTGTCTTTCATCAATAGAGTACTTGACAAATGCTTGACTAAACCCCAAAATAGCATCACTTACACTGAAAAGAGAAAATTTAAAAGAGTTAATTAATTTAAAAGAGGGAAAAAAAAAAAAAAGGAAAAGGGAGGCAGGAGAAATTACCTACAAAAGCTCCCAAATTAAATTCATGTCAGAGTCAGGACCTGCAGCTCCTTTCTCTACTACTCTGTACAGCTCTCCAAGCATGCTTTCACAACAAGACACCCCAGTGCTATTCAACGTTCATATTGCATCAGCTGAGTTTCTCACTACAGGAACTGACAATTCATGATTTTTTAAAGAAATGTGATGGGCGGCACTATTAGTTCAAGTATAACCCCATTGAACAAGAAGCCTTCCACTGATGTTAAGGTTAAAGATTTTGTCTGATATCTTCAAAAATGACTAATCGTGGAGTGGCTGAAATGAATTTACCTTGGTTTTTTACTCCGAGTACAATAATTTGTCGCAAGAGGGTTTTATGTCTTCTTCACTGTGAACAGTGCAGCAAAGCAACTCTTTTAAGCAGCTTGTAGTGACATAAATGGGCAAGAAATGTCTCCATTCTGGCATTCTTGGGCATTTTTTTTTAATGACAGTCTAAAATACCAAGTGAATTGTTTCAATTTCACAGCCATTAGCAGAAGAAAAGACCAAGTAGGTCAAGACTGTCACGTTAGAAGCACTTAAATAAATAATAGTAATAGTCTGACACCCGACCAAAGGAGGATTTTTCCCTTTAGCACATCTACTAGTTCTTTGTTGAGTCTGGTTTGAACATGCTATAATTAAAACACAGTGCAGCCTGAAGTCATTGAAGTTACAGCAAGGGAAATTTTCCCATTATTTTCCAAGCAGATAATCATCAGTTATCATTAGTCAACCTATTCAGGCAGTAGGCAATATAGATGGATTACTTTTAGATCATGTACATGCATTTGCTCTTTTTATTCCTACAGAAGCAAAAAAGAAACTAAAAGAAATTAAATTCCATGAACTGCTAGAGTCAAATTTCAGTCATGTACAGGACAGCAAAGCAGAACTTTGTAAAAGCTGATATGTTGGCATGAGGGGACTTTCTTCTAGAAAAATCTAAACTTTTTGCTGATAACAACATGACAGCACCTCTGTAATTTCATTCAAGCCTCTACAGAAACTAAGACTACACAGGCTCATCAAGAGAGTATACAAGATACACTGAACTAGCAATAAAAAGATAAATGTGACTCTACATATAGGCTTTTTCACACATTATTATATCTTTCAGCTGTCATCATTAACTGCAATTCTAGAAATGTCTTGTTGTTCTGTTGCCTTTGAAAAATGGATACAGTGATTAGGATAGATTTTACTTGGATATACTGAAGAAAAATTTCCCTGACAGGTATATGTTGCTTTCAGTATGTTTCTTCAACATGTATTCATCATTATAATGATTGAATCTGAAAATTTACACATCTCTAGAGAAAAAAAAAAAAGCTAAAATCTGTAAATTGTTTTCCCAGGGCAATTAGAATGAAAGTCAAAACTGGAAGACTAGTGGCAACAAAGCTTTACATATTTGTATAAAAGATGAACCCTTTTGCCTGTTCACTGTTTATCAGAAAAGGAAATAGAGAGAGATACAGCACTGAAGCCTAAGAAAGCTGATAATGAGTTTTGCTTCATGATATCTGGTGGCTCTTGTAAAAATAACAACAGCAAAAATAAAACTGAGGCAGGACCGCATGGTAACAGCAAGCTATAAAGTAGAAATTAAGATGGTATTGTTGGTACTGAAGGATAGCTATCCTTTGCAAACTGACTGATGTAACTGTGTCAAGCGACAGCCAACTTTGTACTGATTTCCTTGACATATAAAAGGCAATGACTCAGTGACTGTCACTTAATGTGCATCTGTTTTGAATGAATAGAAACATTCATCCACTTCATAATAGGGATCTTGTTGTGAATAATATAATAAACATGTGCGAGATAAAACCCATCAGAAGTGAACGTGTCAGTCAGTGATAAATATGCTGATTTGCTGATTCCTCCCCACCTCCACCCAAAACAAGATAAAGCACATATAAAAAAATGAAAATGTTCCCACACCAGGTAATAAATTTTAAGATCACAATAAAACACACTAAGAACAATTTCCAGCTGAGACAAAATAAGTGCTTCTCCTGTATTAATCTGCAACGTGGTATCAGTGTTGATTGGCTAGTCTTTGGGGTGGGGTGCCATAAGAAGTCATGACAACTGCAAAGTGCTTGGCAAAGCCTAAATGGGATGAGCCTAGTCATTGGTAGGGAATTCCACCTGAAAAGAGTATTGGAACAATTTTATTTTCATTTAAAGTCTAACTTTTTTAATGTAGTCTGTAACTAACAGTTGTGGTACTGGGTTGATGTGTGCTGCATGCAAAGGTTCCAAAAGAAGAGAGATTAATGGCATGGAAATTGTATAGAAGCCATGACACTATCACTCTCTTTGATGCCAAACGGTGGCACTTGACTGCATGGATGGGATTCGGTTGCATAAACACAGGCAGCCAATGCCATCTGAAACGTCTGAACATCTTCTAACATCCATGCAGGGCTGGCAGGCAGGATTGGCAGATCAACGCTCTCCTGTGCTTCAGCTGCTGCTCTGGAAGGGCATGTGTCCCCCACAGGGCTTGCACCATATCTGCTAGCCCAGACTTAGATGCAGCATTTCAAATGGCACTAGATATCTGTGTTTAGGCAACTGACTCCATCCTTGCTGCCTAAAATTGGCTCCTAACAACTGTAAACTATCAGAAAGCTACTGGGTCCCAAGCCCACAAATTTCTTTTAAAAGCCAGTTCATTCCTCTCATCTGAGCTCTTTGCATATCCATATGTAAGACACTGTATTATTTTACAGTAGTATTATGGGACTAATGCTACTGACCCAGCTGAAGTCCTAAAGTAGTTTTGCTATGTATGATCTTTCACTGTAAAACAACTCTGACGAGATGTACCCCTGACTAAGCAAGATGATATAAAGTAGCCTATCCATTACTCAGTCCTATCCATAACTGACAGGCATGAATCTGTTTAACTTTATTCACATGAACTTAATGAATCCATTTTCTTCTTGTTTTAACAGTTGGCAGAATATGGGCCTAAACTGCTAGGTCTTATGCTCCCCTGTGGTACCTTCCTTCTTCATTCCCAGGTTTGCATGGTGAAGACACCATGAAAAGTAATCCATCATATTTAAAGGGGAACTAGAGAATTGAGTAGCAGCAGGCACCTGATTCTTCATCATTGGATGGTAGCAATAGCCAGGTGCTTTTTCAATTGTTGACACTGGTTTTTTGCTCCCCACAGCAATTCTGGGGCATTATATTTGCTCCTGCCCTTTGCAGGAGTAATTACTTTCAAACACTGCTGCTTGTATGTTGTATTTTTTGCCTGCTGCCCCATAGTTTCACTCATGAAAGCCTTAATTTGGCACTTTAAGCACTCATATATCACTTTACATCTTCAAAGCAGTGTACATGCATTAATTAAATTACATGCCTAGGAGATAACAAAGAACAAGATACAAAAGCATTTTAAGCACACAGACAGACTATCAAGTTCTAGCACAACAGGAATAAATTAATAATGGTCTTTTATAATGACTGAAATGCATAGCTTTGTTTTTCTTGCAAGCAATAAGCCAAATAAATTTATTATGAATAGAAACGTAACAGCTTTCATGTCCAAAGGCTGGTGGACCTGCAGACCTAGAAACCAAGCTATATGGCGCTGGAAAAAAATGGGCATCCCAAGCTCCCAAATGAAAAAGTATTTAATTCAAGCCCTGGGTTCCAAAGAAAAGATTTTTTTTATGTATGGAAAAGAGCTTTTTGGCACAGGTGGGTACATTTACCACACATGAAAACACAGATGGAAAGGGCAGTATTTTCACATACAGAGACATCTTTCTATAGAGTCTTGGGGTCACTTTTGGCAAGGCAGTAACTCCACAAAGAGATTTAGAAAAGGTATAAACATCTCATGGCCACTGGCACGTCTCCAAATGCAAGTCCTCCAGCTTTCCACTTAGTTGCTACCTAGACAGGGAGGTACACATAGTCCTTAAGCTTTTGAACAACCCATGTTTTCATACACAAAGTTCCTTTGGCACCCAAAGTTCTGCTTTTGAGCATGCCTAGCACAACTTAGCCTTGACCATGCTGAAGAGATTTCTGCCTACCTACCTTCCCAGCTTTATAAGGATCTACCAGCTCTACCAGGAACACTCCTTCAAACTTAGGAGATTTTAATTCAATTTCTGCCCCTGTCTAAGAAAACCTGAACCTATTCCAAAAATCAGTTAAGATGGTGACTTCATACTAGACTTTGGGAATATAAGAGTGTGATGGCATCTCTTTCTTCTCCTGCACTGCAGTTGTAAAGGCCTGAATGACTCTTAGTCCTTCAAAGATATTCTGTCAAACTCAGAGGGAGGATAAAGACCTGGGCATCCTCCACAGTAGGAAGCAGCTCTGGGAGGCTCGGAGCGGCTTGTTAAATGCAAACAAGCCTTAAAACATTTTTTTTTTTTTTTTTTCCAGATGTAGCCAATATAATTGTACTAACTCTCTGAGTTTTCTAGTAACTATCTTTGACAGTAAGCAGGCAGCATGCTGGCTTTGATGCAATCCCTGCTTAATTGATTGTTCTTTTGCATTGTCTAAGTGACCTAATGTGGGTGACACAAATTCCACTGGGTGGATGAATATGTACAGGTTAGTTGAGTCAACATTCAGCCATTTTAATAATAAGGCAACAGCTCCATCAGAGATTTTTTACAAACCAATTATAAGCTATAATTCCTCTTTCTGGTTTCTGTTATTGGGACTTTTGGTAGCTAAGACATCTGGTTTTGCTGAGGCTGACCTATATAATTCATACATTGGCACTTGTGGGTAATACAACCACCCAAATCTAGGTCAGTAAAATTTTTCCAATACTCCACACTATTCACTGTATAGAACTCCTTCATTCATATCAGAAAATTAGTTTTGACTCATAGGAAAACAGTCTGTTGTTAGTCTTTTTAAATTGATTTCATTATCCCCACAAAAATGGAAAACGAGGAGCTGAGAGATTATTCGCAGTGATGTCCATATTCATTTCAGTTTGCAAAACTAGTGTGTGTCTGTGTGTTTGTGTGTGTGCATGCATATATATGTGTATGACAGAGAGCAAGAAAAGGAAAGAAAAAAATATTTCTACTTCTCTTTCTTGCCTCCTCTTCATTTAGAAATATGTATTTGTTGTGTGAAGTCAAAAATGCAAAAAGCAAAAATAAACCCCTCCAGGATACCTGTGATTTCTCAGCATCTTTTCCACATTTTGAGTAGGAAGTTTAATCTCTTTAAGATTAACTAATTGCAACTCTTTTTTTACCTTGAAAAGAAGTAGGGGCAGGAGATAAAAGGTAAAAAAAGGACAATGGCATGGGCTGAGCTATGTCACTCTTTCCTTGTACTGATCAATATGTGAAGCTCATTGTACTACACTTCCAGCTTTGCCTTTGAAACTCAGATCAAGCTGGGTCAATGAGACAATCCTTTTGTATTAAACCTTCTTTCTTCTGTAGTCTACAGACAACTTGTGAACCGAGTCTTCTGCTGGATAACTACAACAACACCTGATTTCAAATGAGGCTTGCTCATAAGCAGTTCTTTGTGTCATTATTTTTTTTTTTGTGCTACTCACTGACTGCCATCAGCAACTTAGCAAGAGCAGCATATTTTAAAGCCTTTGATCCTAAGAGCTCCTACTCATGCAAGGTGTCCTTAGTCACACCAGAAGTCTCACTGAAGTACTGGATAAGAAAAATTAAATAGCATTATGTGTATAAATGTATGAAGCACAAGAGAATACAGCATCCCACAATCAAAGCTCCTTTTTTTCAAGGAGAACTGCATTTGGGGGAGAGAATAAAACAGTTCAGAAACACAAAAATATAATTCAGCAATAAATCATGGACAAACACTTCATATTCAGCTTCAGAGCCAGGGTTTTAGAGGACAACCTTTGCCAAGGAAAGGGATGTATTCTGAAAGCAAAGTTTCTGAAAAAAGTCATGAATTCTGTGATGCCCTTATTACAATTGGTTTGCACTTGTATCCTATATCCAATATAATCAGGAAGGCAATTCAGTTTTTACAGCTCATCTTTGGTGTGCCTACATGATGCTCAAAGCCCAGCTTAACACCAGTGACAAGTCTCCTCTTCTTCCAGAAGTAATACTGGCTGTTGTACACCAGAGACTCTTTCTGCAAGTGCGGCAAACACCATATACGTTTTTGCTCTTCTGCACTGCACCGATTGACACAACCATTGTCATTACCTACACTCAGTTAGCTGAGTTCATCTGACTGAGAGGCATGAAGCTTTTTTCTGTCTGTCTCCATTGGTACAAGTGAGTAAGGTACAATCTCATTCAGGGAAACAGATTTAGAGCTGAGAAAAATGACAACATGGGAGATCATAATACTCAAATCATTACAAAAGAGTCACTGAAAAAATGGGAATTATATTTATATTTTCTTCCATTTTTATATTAAGTAATTTCAGTCTTCTCCCTCCCATAAAAATCTACACAACCAATAGTGTATACAAACAGCTCACTTTTGAGAGTGGACCTGTTTGTAGCATTCAAAAATACATCATTCACTAGCACCCTAAAATAGTGCCATACTGATAAATCATGTCTGGATAGACATCCCTGGAAACATTACTCTTAGGGACATTACAGTGACATCATTGATTATGCATTTTCATCTAAGATCTACTGAAAGTATCTACCAGAGGGTAAGAAACAGCTCTTCCCCCACCGTGAATACCATAGCCCCTTAAAAACCTACTAAACTAAGCATAATGAAATTAACTACAAGGATATAATTTCGAAACAAATTGATTTCCTGTTTACTACTGTAGCTTAAGGTGTGGGAACATATATTTTTTAATATATTCTATAATACTGAAATTCTCTTGAAGAAATTCAAAGTACAAAATTTTTTCTCATTTATAAAAAGCAGTACTCCACAGGCAAGAGTTAAAAACTCCTTTTCAGCATTAAGCCCTATCTAATTCCTATAAAGAGTAGATGACCTAAGAAAATGGTCATTTCATCTCTGCTATGAAGACAGGCTGAGAGAGTTGGGGTTATTCAGCCTGGAGAAGAGAAGGCTCTGGGGATGCCTTATTGTGGCCTTCCAGTACCTGAAGGGGGCCCACAAGAAAGCTGGAGAGGGACTTTTTACAAGGGCATGTAGTGACAGGACAAGGGCTAATGGCTTTAAACTGAAAGAGGTAGATTCAGATTAGATATAAGGAAGAAATTCTTCACTATGAGGATGGTGAGGTACTGGAACAGGTTGCCCAGAGAAGCTGTGGTTGCCCCGTCTCTGGAAGTGTTCAAGGCCAGGTTGGATGGGGCTTTGAGCAACCTGGTCTAGTAGAAAGTGTCCCTGCCCATTACAGGGGTGTGGGAACTAGATGATCTTTAAGGTCCCTTCCAGCCCAAACCATTCTATGAATCTATGATACTGTGAAAGATTCAAGCTTCACTAGGCTAGAAACTGAGTGCCACCACTGCACCCCTTCATAAAGGGCATTATTTGGGGTACAGGCAGATGGAGCTCTATCTCCCACTCCAAGAGATGCCTACGCCTCCTATCTAATACCTGCTTAATATAAAATGCACAAATTCAAACTCTTGCTGTGTGAAAACATGGTCTGAGAACTGCAATAGTCAGGCACCTTTTTGGAACTCTCCAATAGCACCTTGATGAAGTGGGAAACAAATATAAGCAAACCATAATTACAAAAGATTGAGCTGGCAGAGTCCTAAATTTATGTGAGAATTTGATTTTTCTGCTGGGTTAAAATTTGTGAGTGTTAGTGTAGGACCTACATAAGGTTCACAAGTTTTCTAATATATGTCTTAAGTGAATCAATTTTAGCCCACAACTGCTGTCAATAGCTGTGGGCTTTCATGCTTTTAGAAAATAATTAAAAGCTTTAAACCAACATTTTTGTGCTACAGGCAAATTATCATTTCAGGTACTAACATAATTACTTGATGTTTCAGCATCCTCATGCTAGGGAACATCAAAACCAAAACATATAACCTCTGTTTTAAATGGGATCTCTGTATATGTACCCTCAGCTCCAGGAGGAGCTCCAATGGAGTTTTCAGTTTAACAAACACATGCTACATCTGCAAACATAAGGATATAAATTCCCAATATTAATAATGGCCACAAAACACATTAGCCTTCCTAAAAACTCTAATAGCACCGACAGAATCACTCCTCTATCTAGGACACACACACATCCCAAAAATAACAAGTCATACCCCTGCTTTGAGATGTGAAAATTTATTGTGAAAGTGAATAATTTCTTGTTTGAAGCAACACGTAAAAAGCTTAAGACTCTGTTCTAGATAAAATGGTACTCTAGATAGGACTCGGGTGCCTAGACATAGGCTGCCATGCCTCTTGAAATGCCTGCCTGCTGTTACGAAGAACACAACAAGGAGTGAGCACAGGTAACATAGGACCTACCAGGGGTCCGTGCCCATGAGGAGTGCAGCAAGTGGCCAAGAAGTGGCACTAGGTGTCTGTGTTTAGGCATTCAAATTGAGCCTGCATGCCTAGCTACCAAAGAAGAAACATGCTGCCTAGAAATGCTAATTTTTTTTTCCTTTCTTTTTCAAAGATGCAGCAATCCAACTCTGAATTTGGATTGAATTCTCTATTGCTACCAAGAATAAGCATGGCTCCCATCATATTCTCCATTCTCTGTGTGACTTGGCGCTGCTGTCTCTGCCTTGCTTCTCCTCTGGATGCCAGGTTATTAATTTAGTGGCCTTGCAACACAATAGAGTGCAACAAAAGCAGCATAAAACACATCCTAAACCAAATTTTAATGCAATATCCATAACTGTAATCTGTTCTTTCTAATATATATGGCATTCTCTTGTTCTCCTTTTCTTTTTTCTTCTCATAATTGTGCTTGTTAACTTCACGGTATAAGAATGGCAATTGCTCTAAAAATTCAGGCAGAGATTTCATTCACACATGTGTTTGTAAACAAAGATGCAGAAATCCCCTAAGGTTTTAGTCAGTCTCAGCATTTTTTTTTTTTTTTTTTTTTTTTTTTTTGCTACATAGCAGGGGAATTATTGTGCAGTTTCCTGGTTTTGTGTTTTATTGGCTGGCATTATGAAAATTGATGAGCTGAAGAAACAAAGCTATTCTAAAGGCAGATTAACCAGGAATACCGGTGAAAGCATTGTCTCCTAAGATTCAAAGTGAAGTAAAGAAAAATGCTGTAATTACAAGTAACACAGTCCTTTGAGATTCCAGCAACGTTAAAAATCAAGTGATTACCATTTAACTGCTTTCAATCAACTTTGATGTAATAACTTAACATGAGGGACTCGGAAAAACAGCAGTTAAGAATAGCAGAGAATTATGTGGATAAATACTCCTTCGTTACAAAAGTGATTTTTACGCTTGAAAGATGATTGATTGACAGCCTCAGATGAAGTCCTCTGTGTAGCAGCAGAGAAAGTTCATTGCGGCCAGCACTGAAACAAATAAATACTCTCCCTGTGTCACTAGTGCCTTAGATCAGGTTGCAAGGTTATCTGTAGGCAGGGCGGATGCACAGGTTTACAGGGGGAAGCTCAATGCCGTGTGAAAGCAGTCAAATTCTAACAAGACAGAGAAGATGATAGTAGTGGTAGAGATATTAGCTTATCTGGGGTTTAAATGAAACAAGTTTAAAATGACCCTGTATAACTAGCTATGTGCTTAATTAACCTTCACATCATTATTTTGCAGGACACTTGGAGTTCTGGTCCCTCAGATATATAGCTTTCAAGCTGTAGAGACTGTGAATTTCACTAAGTTGCCAAATATCTGAAGACAGCCCAGAGCTTGTGTAGGGCAGTTAGCTAGTATGACTGCAGGTATATGTCCTATATGCAACTTGATCTATATGCACGTAGTTAGCAAATGGAAAGAAAGATTTGATCATCACAGCAGTGAGAAAAAACAGAATGTGATATTATTATTTTCCTGCTATTATTTATTATTAATGACTTGATTCCTCTGAGAGGGGTTGACATCAATGTCAGTTGCCACTTCTCGACACTTCTAAGGAACAGGCCCATTATTAATTAATTATTATTATTGTATTACTGCACCAGCTGTGTGATAGGTGATTTACAGACATATTCAGGCAGGGTCCCTACATGAAATGTTTAAATCTAAAACATGAAAATTACAAACAGCATTACAGACAAACGAGTGTGGGAGAGAGACAAAATGACAGCAGTGATTATGTTTGTTGCAGGGTCACTGAGCAAAACCCTGGGCTCAGGGGAGTCCACAGGAACTTTTCTGTTGAGCCCAAAGTCTCAGGAGTTTGCTGCTTAGTTTTGCTTAACAGAGAGCTCTCTTCATGCAGATTCAGGGGCAGAGACGGGGGGTTCAAGTCTATCTTCAGATGCCATTGCAGCATCAGCTCAGTTAAAGGTCAGTGAAATGAGATGTAACATCAAGGCACCTCAGTCCCAGCCATAAAGTTTTGGCAGAAATGAACTTTTGGAAGGAGGTGAAGATGAGCATGAAGAAGTCGTTGGCAGTTAACTAGTGAAATGCCCAAATTATTATGTCTGGTGAACGTGCCATTTTTCCCCTCTGTGCAGCCCCTAGTAACTGAAAGGAACAACTTATTCATGGTTATGTCCACTTCCTAAAATAGATGGAGCTGTTTTTCTCTCACTTATATGTATTTTAATTCAATGCAAACTCAATGACTTCAGTGAACTTACTTATTTCACTACATAAGAAAAATTATGTCCCTGGATTAATCCGACCTAACTGAGGCTCCTAAGTGAAGAGCAGCTTTGCCCAAGGCTCTCTCTGTAGTAAATGTAGAGGGGCAATGACCTCCAGAGGATAATTCTGCCCACTTAAGAGCTGAATCACCCTCTGGATGTTTCTGCCTTTCTCCATTGACTATGGAGTTTAGGGTCACCAGATTCCTAACTCCAGCATCTCAGCAAGGTACCTAAATTGAGTAGAATGAATCCACGCCTCTATGCCTATGCATAATTTAAATCTACACCTCTCTGTAGCTCTGCTGCAGACCAAGTAATTGCTGAAACCTAAGTGACAGCAAAAGATAGTCAATAGATAGGAAGACCATTAAGGACTGCTTCGATTACTTGCACTTTGCAGGGCTCTCCAAGAGTGCTTTCTGCCTGTTAACATTTCACTTATACTGTTCTTATATGTCAGAACCTGACTGGACTTGTCTCTTCATGAGAGGCATATAGCCAAGGTTTGTATCCTGCACCATACTTATTTATTTACAGCCTATTTTGAAAAAAGATTAGTTCAGTCAATCAAGGATTTTAATACATTTATATGGTGCAATGGTGTATAAGTTTATTGACTATGATTTCATGATGTGGAATAGGGAGAAAGCTATCTTGGAAAAATGTATTGTTATTTTATATGAAATTCATGATGCTATTAGGTTTTTGGTCTCGTATACTGTGGAGTGTAGCATTTCAGAGATAAACTATCTTGATGTTTTCATTTCAAAGACAGGTAATAAGTGGAATACAACAATTTCCTGGAAACCCCAGACAGGAATAATCTGCTTTATGCAACCAGTCACCATCCTGAGGCTCTTAAAAGAGTTTTACTTTATAGCCATTTTGAGAACCTGTAGAATTTGCAATCATGACACCGGCTGTATGGTAAAGATGGATTATCTGGTTAATAAATACAGGGAATGGGACTAAAAAGAGGAGTATATCATGGAAGCAAATGGCATTTGCATTAAGGGAGAACAGTAGGGAATTGCTGTCAATGGAAGCAGATAAAAAAAAGGAATTTTGCTTTTCAGTGTTACTTTATGGATCATTCTGTCTGAGATGGTTCATAATGACACCACTCAGTCTTCCTTGTTTGTCAGCGTGATCTTTTTCTCCCATAATCTCACAGAGGTGGAGAGCATCTCTTGGCTTCCATGTTGAGTGCCTTTGCCTCATTGTGCATGCCTCTTATCAATGGGTACATAGATCCAGTGTCTTTTGTCCATGCTCCAAACTGGCAGGAGGCCATAGGAGTTACAAGCATGCTAGGACAGCATTGTGTCCAAAGGACTATGCTCCATCAATACATTCACAGGCACAGTGTCATTTTAGCATCATTATGTATTTCTGGACTGAGACGGTATTACATTAAACCAGTTCAAAGGATGAAAAGAGATATTCATGTCCACCTGTGACTAACATCTACAAACATATAGATTGTACCAATTTTTTGTCTTGAGCCATGTATTTTTCACAGCAGCAGATCTATTCTGTGTTTGTAGAGTGTCTAGCACTGGGCACACTGGTCTATAAAGCAAGCTTCTGGGAAATAATCCAGTGCTAGTAACAATAAAGAAGAAATCAGTCTGTAAAGAATGGTTTAAGTAAAGGGAATGTGATATCTAAGTCTAATTACATGGCCATTCAATCTCCAACATGGATATGGCTTTAAGATACACTGCTTCATCCTTCTTTATTTAAAATACACATACAACACCAGATCCTGAGATACAGGCTCAAATTAGCCTCAGCTAAACTATTAGAAATCCATAGTAATGCCACCAAAATCACTATCAAAAATGTCCTGATTTACCCTGACATAACAAAAAGTAGAACTAGATCGTAATTTGTTACTCCTATCTACAAGAAGGGCTCAAGGGAGGATCCGGGTAATTATAGGCCCATCAGTCTTACTTCAATCCTTTGGAAAGTCATGGAACCGATCCTCCTGGGGGCCATCATGAGTCAAATGAAGCACATGATTAGGCAAAGCCAACACAGCTTCACATAAGGCAGATCATGCCTGACAAATCTGGTGGCCTTCTATGATAAAGCGACCTGTTCGGTTGACATGGGGCGAGCGGTTGACATTGTCTACTTGGACTTCTCCAAGGCCTTCTATACGGTTCCCCATGGCCTCCTCCTGGAGAAACTGATGCGTTATGGCCTGGACAAGTGGTCTGTGCAGTGGGTGAGCAATTGGCTGATGGGCCGCACCCAAAGGGTGGTGGTAAATGGCTCTTTTTCAAACTGGCAACTTGTCACAAGTGGGGTCCCCCAAGGATCGATATTGTGCCCAGCGCTATTCAATATCTTCATAAGTGATCTTGATAATGGGATCAAGTATAGCCTGATGAAGTTCGCAGATGGCACCAAATTGAGTGGGGAAGTCGACACTCTGGAAGGGAGAGGCACCCTGCAGGAAGATCTGAATAGGCTGGAAGAGTGGGCTAACAAGAACCTTATGAAGTTTAACAAAGAGAAGTGTAAGGTCTTGCACCTGGGAAAACATAACCCAGCAGTGCAGCTCAGACTGGGATCCACCCGGCTAGAGAGCAGCTCTGTGGAAAGGAACCTGGGGGTCCTGGTGGACAGGAAGCTCAACATGAGTGAACAGTGTGCTGCTGCAGCCAAGAAGGCCAAGAGGATGCTGAGTTGCATCAAAAAGGGCATCACCAGCAGAGATAAAGAAGTCATTATCCCTCTCTACTCAGCGCTTGTCAGGCCACACCTGGAATACTGTGTACAGTTCTGGTCCCCATTATACAAAAAAGATGTGGACAGGCTGGAGGGGGTCCAGAGAAGGGCCACGAAGATGATCAAGAGTCTGGGAAGCCTGCCGTGTGAGAACAGGCTGAGAGAGCTGGGTTTGTTCAGCCTTGAGAAAAGGAGGCTTAGAGGTGATCTCATCACCATGTACCAGTACTTCAAGGGGAGCTACAAAGAAGATGGTGACTCCCTTTTTACAAGGAGTCACATGGTGAGGACAAGGAGTAATGGGTACAAGCTACTCCCAGGGAGATTCTGATTGGACACGAGAGGTAAATTTTTCACAATGAGAACAGTCAATCATTGGAATAATCTCCCCAGGGAAGTGGTTGACTCCACTACACTGAACACGTTTAAGACTCTGCTGGACATGGTGCTGGGCCATCTCATCGAGACTGTGCTAGAAAGGTTGGATCAGATGATCCTTGAGGTCCCTTCCAACCTAGTATTCTATGATTCTATGATTCTGTGTAATTTCATTTGGAAATACTGTATTGATTATCACCATTTAATTTTTTTTTTTGTTACAATAACACAAACCTGAAATAATTTCAGTGTAAATGAGCTCAGGAATAGGCTTTTTGACAAGTTTTTGTGCCATGGGGCTACATACATAGTGAAGGGAGGGAGAAAGATACCTTCAGAGAAGAATTTAACTCCTAAGTGGACTAAATCAACCTGAAGAGGTATTTACCTACCTTCACAGACTATGCAGTTGTTTAGGAGTAACTGCATTTCCATCTTGCAGATCTTTAGGTTCTTCCCCAAAAGTTCTTCCTCTTTTCATGCCCTATGACCACACAATAGACCTCATCAGTCAGCAGAATTCTTCAGTAAATGTCCCCAGAAATAGGTCTGAACAATGTTTTTGAGTGAGAGGTATGATAGGCTGTTCAGAGACAACTTTCCATGTGTAGAAAATGCCATCTCAGGAATACTATGGGATCTGCAAATGATCCTAGGGGATAGCTAGAAAGGGATTTCAGACACACTAGAAAAGAAATTATAAAGGTAAAAACAAATATACAAAGAGAAACCAAAAAGACTGTCTTTCAAAAGATTGAAAGATTCTGATTCAGACATTGGATTCTGCTAAGCATCTTTTTCCTTTTTCCTGGCTTCACAGGGACCAGGCATGTCTCAGAATTCACCACAGTCCAGTTCTGAAGCAATTCTAGAACAATTACTTATTTTTTCCAAAACAGAACATCTCTGTTTCACCAAATGATCTAGTAGGCAGAGGTGGCTTTTGCAGTTCAGAAATTAATACAAACTTCAGTGGTCAAAACTTCCCACCTGTATTTTCCACACGGACAAAATACAGGTTAGAATTTTTTACTCCCTCTGGAAACTGTTCCAACAACCTTTCTGCAGGAAGATGCACTTATCATTCTTGGTATGGAAAACGTGTTTCTTACCATCTGTTCCATATTTATAATTCTTTAGTTTATATTAAAGGAAACGGTAAACTACAGGGACATTATGCATGCAATTGAGGATTTTATAACGTTTAATAAATTCCCTCTTAACAATCAGTTTTAAGCCTACATAAATTCTAATCTTTCACCTGCTCTACATTTTACTTTCTCAGTTCCTCAATCAGTTTTGTTGCTCTGTTCTCTACTTTAAGATCAGACATCAATTTTACGACAAGGTAAAAGACTAAACTCCCTTTTCTAAGAGAGACTGTGTGGAAGAATTGTAACACCTAATCAAAACTAAAGTCACAGAACTCACTGATTTTTCTATTTGGCTGGCAAATTGAAGAATTGGAAAGAATATTACAGAAGAAACAAACTTGAAATGTTTTGGTTTTTCTTGCCAAATTGCCATTTCATTGACACCAAGAAGCTCATTCCCAGAGCTTCTAAGAAGCGAAGATGATGATGACCTCCATTTAGAAAATGGTCAGAAAAGATCATCATCTCTGTTTTACCCAAAACTTAAGTTCTGTGAGCATAGGTCAAGAGTGTGGGTGACTCAGCTCCCTTCCGAGTGGACTAGAAACACCCTAATCTACCATCCATGAGGCTGGACAAATACTGGGCTGCCTTGTTGCCCTTGCAGAACCAGGTAAGCATACACTGGAGTAGGGACTGTAGCCCCACTCCCCTCAGGTGAGTGTCTTCCTCTCCTGGCTAGACAATTATACCAAATAACTGGTGATGTATTTTATAGAAGGTTGAGTTACATCTTCAGTACCCAGCAATGAAGATCTCTCCTTGATTCAGAACCTCTTCCCGAAGGGAGAAGATCTGAATCAGGCTTTTCCACAGGGAAGTCTTTGACTGCTAGGATGAAGCATTCATTGAAATGAACTTTCCTCTTTCCCTCTTATTGGTGCTCTTCTACATCATATACCACATATAAACAATTACTGAGACAAATAGTAAAGCAATGAGTCTGGATCTCCAGCCAGAGAGCAGCTCACCAGCACAGGACACAGATTCCAATCCCTTCTCCAGCCTATATTTAATTATTTTTACAGGATGAAACAACATCAGGAAATCCCTAGTGGAGTGACATTTAGGAACTTCTGATGAGGATTCAAACCTTTTGGATAGAAGAAGGAACTGATAACACTTTATTCCACATTTCAACGAATTTCTTCGATTCCTGCACTACTGGTAAATGAAAATAACTCTTCTGTAGTTTTGCAACATTTTCTTAAGCCAAAACAGTTTCACAAGTTGGCTGTGTCATTAGGACAATGAGAACCACATCCCTTAGTGAATTTTCTGTCTGTCGGAAAAGTGGTGACCTAGTCAAAACTACCTGAGAATTAGTGTTACTCACGACAGTGATGTTCTGTTGCCTCAGGTTCTTGTTTAAATGTGGTTCTGTGTCTCATCAGGTCATATACCATTTTCATCACGTTTCTGTGTGCTTTGTAAATCTACCAAAAGTTTCTGCTCTTGATCTCCATTTGAAGAATCCCTCTGACTTCACTTGATGTTCCTCAAATTTATGACAGATTATGACTCACCGCTCTTCCTGTCATCTCGGAAGACGAGTGAAAAGGGTTAGTTTCAAATTAGCATTTGGAGTATTTCAGCTTTATTCTTTTTCTAGTGACATGTTCCTTGGCCTCTGGAAATTATACTGAGATTCCCCATGAAAAAACCTTGGTATCCAAGGAGAGCCTCATTGACACTAATAATGATGTCCTTTGGCACAGTCTTCAACTTGCACTGATTTTGGTGAAGCTTATGGCCTAAGTCAGTAGTCTGGTCATTATAGCAAATGGAGAAGCTCAGTATTTACATCATCACAAGTGAGAGCAGGATCGGTTCTTACATATTTTTATGTTTTCATTTCCCTGTAGCTGTGCTGTCACTATTGTCTTCTTTTTCATTTAAGCACAAAAATAAAAAGCATAAAGGAATAATGTCTATATTGGGCAAGAAAATTTCTGTAGAAGGGATGTAAGCAAAGAACAGGGAAGAGGTGCACATCTGTTTTCTTCCAGGTTACCAAAGCACCTAGGGGCTTTAACATACATCTCCAGAAAATAAATAAAGATTTTACAGAGAGACTGACAAATTCTGAGAAGGGCTAATGTTGATTCCAACTAGTGTGTATTCTCAAAAATATTAAACAGTAATAAAAATACTGTTCCTTAATAAAGCAAAGGTACTGCAATAATTGCAGATCAAAGCTAGCTCACAATTGACATGTATTTTAAATACACAGGGGTTTCTGATTGCAGAAAAGGTTCTGTCAGTGGCTGAAAGCACAACATGCACCAGGAACGGTTCCAAGTCTGTTGTTTTCTTGGAAACTTCTGGAAATAAAATCTATGAGAAGATTAACATAAGTTCTCCTGAGACCTATTTACTAAATAAAAGAACTTCTCTCTTCATTTTTCTTAAAAAAGGGGTGATTTAAATACATTAATTGGTTGGAAACATTAATTAACTATTTAGGTTATCTCTCCACCTATGTAAGCACACAGGACATAATTCTGGTAAGGCAAAATGAGCCTTTTGGTGAGGGCTTTGGAGGAAATAAGGGGACTAGGGAAAGTAAGTGACCATTCTGGTAGTATGCCCTCAGTAAGTTTTCCCAAAACAAGGCCAGTGAGCTAAGGGGTTCATTTGTGTTTCCCTGCCCCCTTGGACCTCACCTGGGACACTTGTGTGCTGGATGTCACATTGCTCTGTGGTGACCAGCAGCACCAGAGCAGATCAGCTGACCCCAGGAGGAAAGTCATGGGCTTTCTCCTTTCATATGTGGACACCTTCTCATGCATTACAACATAGACAAGGGCCAACCAATTTGCAAGTTTTGTTTATGTGGATACTTGTTGTTCCTAAATATGTTCAAATCCCAAGTCTTTTTTATGGTGTAGGCAATCTAAACTATGAGTGCCTCCCATGAGCTAATATATGGATGTGTGCATGCACCTCCTTCCTCCTTGATAAAAACAAAAAGACAGGTTTCTGTACTCTGCTTGCCTTGGGTAAACAGCACCCTCAAAAATTTTCCATTGGTGTTGTGAGAGCTCCCTCTCCTGTTACAAAAGGCTCTATCAGCTGCTTCAAAGTCTCAGTTTTAGTTTCTATGGCTGAATCGTAGCTGAGCTGGCAGGCAGACAGAGAAGGAGACACTGCTAGGATCAGCTACAGAAATGGTCATCCAGAAAATTGTCATGCAAAGGAATGTCTCTGATGGTGGTGGCCGAAGGATGACTTTAGCCCCCTGTCTTTCCTTGATTCATCTTTTATTTCTTTGGTCAAATTCTGTCCTGAGGTTCATCACTGGCTTTGGTCAGGTAGCAAATGCAAGGCAAAATTTAGTCCTTTCAGAAAAAGCCCTGGAAGCAAGAATGAACAGTTCATATATTGTTAGAGACTTGATCCATTGTAAGGTGTAGCTGGTGGCAAGGCTAGATATAAAGAGGTATAGTAGGGTTTTAGGCTGTTTACTGTCAGATTTTTATTCAATAATCTGGTATTGCTTATTTTATTTAATTACTTGATATCAAATAGCAAGCTAAAATAGACACCGTTGCATAGTAAGTGACCTTCACAGTGACTCGAAAAACACAAACCATGCACACAGACAAGGGGGAAATACAGCTTCCATCTTGTGCAGCCATTATGCATTAGCTCTCATGGAAAAAGGAAGCAGGGAACCTATTTTTCCAAAATAGCCCTTTCCTCCCCAAATTGCATGCCCATACTTGTCCACCCCAAAGTGGTTTTATGGTCTGAAAGTCGGCTTTTCCAAAGCGTACAGATGGAGCCACGAGCCTATGACTGAACTATCCACTCCAGAAAGTCTCCTTTAGCTTGGCAGAGGGAATTTGAAATCAAAAGCACCTGCAATAAGATGGCACTTCAAGAGGAATTATCTTCCATACAGGTAGTTCTTCAACTGTTTTAAATGGGCTGTCAAAATTAATTAGGCACCAAAATGTAAGTAAACAGCCCATGTGATTATCAAGCATCACTCTACCTTTATTTATCATTGATTTCAACTTTCAGCCCTACACTCAGAATGAGAATTTTGTATCTTAAATGGGCTTTTGGTCACATCTGAGTGCTAGAGGTAAGATGATACCGAGAACTTCCGTCATTCTTTCAGGGGCAGGGGGAAGAAGGTGGGCTTGAACTGCTTCAGCTGGGGAAGTGAGTTGAATCTATGTCTCCTGTAGCTGAATGAATGCTCAGACATGAGGCCATTCTGTGCACATTTTCAAAGAAAGCAGCAGCCACTGCTGTATTTTTGTCATAGATATCTCTTAGGCATGCTATAAGCAGTTTCTAAGAGCGCCTGATCAGGCAGGGCCCCTTGGTGGGGGGAAATGTCTATGTGGATTTAGGTGAGAACTAAGCACTTTTCATCCATCCTCTCCAGACTAAGTGCTGCTGGACAGGCATAGAAGTAGAACATGAGGTTCTCAGGGAGTTTAAAGGTTAAAAACTGAGGTACCTCTAGAGGCAGCTTGTGAGGCTTTTCAAGGTTTGGATGAGAGCTGAGCAGGGATTTTCAGGTTGCACATTTTGATGTCTGAATTCTTTGCAGTTCTCCTTGGAGGTACCAGTGTCTTTTTGATTTGCAGAATGTAAAAGCAGGGAGCTTCACTGCCCATGGTGGGACTTCACACCTAAGCACCTGTCTAAACACTATAGAAAATGTGATTTATAGGTCATGACCAATACTATTCCACTCATTTCTTCTCTCCTACACAAAGCTTGCAATTAACTGGCAGGTAATGAGGATTATAAAACCTGTTTCTGCTGGTTTTGAAGGGGTTTTTTAGATGCAGTCCCTCAGTAGCGAGCATTTCAGTAATCTAATCCATATGTTTGTGAAGACAAAATAAACAAGCACATTTGGAAGATGTAGGCTACCTTTGCCTTATGTTTGTTTTTGTGGGGAAAAAATAAGAAGATGACGACTTTTTCGCCACCTGATCATTTTTGTGGGTAATTGTCAGGTTAAACTGAGGTTGTTCTGTCTTTTCCACATAGTTGAAATAACAGCACAGTTCCTTACCCACAGCAGTTAATTATCAAACACAACCAGTTGCAAAGCTATTAAATAATTATAACACATTTTACAACTGCTGAAAAATGTATATGAATATTATATGGTGATATTATCATATCCCTTGTTAATATTCCTCAACAGTTTAATAGAATGACTTATGACAATTAAGTACAGTAAACAGCTTTTATTACAGTTTTAACATAATTTTGCACTATATTTTCTACATGCTAAATCACAGCTTCAGAGGAATCAGAGTGAAACATTAAAATGACAATCATCTCAGAATCCTGAAGGAGCAATGGTGGGGAGAGTACTTAGTGCTAGTAAAGCTGGACTGATTGATCTCTGGGGATAGTGCTTCCTTCACTCAACATGCTCTGTAGGCCTTGAGAACAACCCTTAAGGAGCTGAGGATAAATTCTTGGCGCAAGCAAATTGAGCAGGGTGTAGAAAATACTAGCATAGATCAAATTCATTGCTTTAATGTCACTCTACATAACAGTATAGAATCTGATCTCTCTATTTTGTACCACAACATCACTTCCCCCAGTATCATGGGATCCCTAGAGCATGCAGGTGGATTTTAGCCTTTTGAACCTTTTTCTCTATTTGCGCCGTACTTTCTCAACTGCAGAACATCAATCCTGAGTTCCATTTTTCTATTGCCTTTTTATCCTGTGGCATCAGGCAAGCCATGCAACTTGTCAGCAACTTGTCGGCAATAGCAAGTCTTGTTCTGAGGACTTGCAGCAGTTAGCATGAGTTGGGGCTAGGTAGAGCAGCTGTTAGCATACACTCATGAACTTTAACTAACTTTGTTTCAGGAGTAGACAAACCCCTTCTTCAAAAAAAACCCAGAAAGAACCTTGAGTGTTTTTTGCGTGCTCAAGGAAAATAAAAAGCCAAGCTGTGCAAAAAAACTGTTGAAAATCAAGAAGGTTCTAACTTGTCCAGAAGTGTCCCAAATAGTACCAACAGAGGCTGATTGTGAGCACCAACAGTGTCTACAGCAAGTCAGAAAAAGACAGCAAGATTTGTAGGGATGAATCACCAGGGAAGTGTTTCTGCCCAGTCCTGTAAATAGGGAAAATAAAGAATTTGCAGACAGACTCCAGGGGCACAGACCCCGCAGGGAACCCAGGGAAAAGAAGAACCTGAGAGACTTCTGGGGAACCCTGGGGATGCCGCAGCCCGGACCCAGGACCATGCACTGCACAGCTGGGGCCATTGCACTGACCCACCTGGCATTTGTCCCAGCCCACTTCATCACTCCCATGAAGCAGGAAAGTCATGCAATTCATGAAAATTCATATATCTGTGATTAAAAATCAGTCTCTATACTGTCATTTGGTCTTTAACTGCAACAGAGCTCATTGGGAAAATGTGTGTAGCAGTGCAGAAGGGCTACATACTGCTGGTTAAAACCACACTTCCATAAAATCACACTTCAGAAGCATCCAGAAACTCAAGAGAAAGGGTAGATATATGAAGAAATTTATATAACATCAACAACTGGGATTTAGTAATATTCTGCAAACTGATAAGTATCAATAAATGAAAAGGGAGAAATCCACTGTGGTGTTAAATCATGAACAAACAAAGTATTATTCAGGTCCCAAATGCAGGAGCCTAAGATCCTTGACCACAGTGGCCACCATTAGTTAAGAAGTTTAACAGTGATGGGAAAAAAAGAAAAGGAACAGCAATTAAAATAATAGGATTCTCTAGAAATGTAATAAGATTCTATAGGAGCTGTTCCAGAAACATCTATCATTTAATAATGATAATCAATAATTAAATGAATTATTCCTTATTTTGAATTGGCCATTTCAGGAATATAATCATCTGTTAAATGGCACTGTATGATTAAAAAACAATATTAAATTCAGACTTTTCCCTACAGGAATAGCTGGGTGATTCTCCATCCATCTTACAAAGAGAACTCAGAAAGGCTGTTGTAGGAGACCCTGTGAACTACAGCTGTATGCTACTAAACATCAGATATCCATTGGTACATAGAAAAATACTTAATTGGATTATTCTGCATTTGGTCATTCCAGATATATGCCACTACCATAGAAACAGATGTCTGCACGATGCAGTATTGAAATAAATCTGTGTAGACCAGAGCTTTGACTTCTATCGAGGATAAATTTCTCTCAAAGTTCAAGTCATCCTCCAGCTCATAACGTTGTTCTCAATTTCCAGGGAAATATTTGGGCTTCCTAGAAGGAGATGGGGTTATTTGGTAGGGTTCAGCTGAAACTGTTATAGATGAGAGATCCGGGATGGAGACTGAGTGCTGGCTCTGCAATCACCCCCAAGTTGTTAGCTTGTCCCTTTGCTCCATTTTGTAGCCCTCCAACTAGGACTTTCCAAGGAGCCTATGAAGGGTTTTAATGCTAAGCAGTGTGATTGGGAAGCAGTAGGTGTCTGTTGACCTTGGGTGTCTGGACGTCTTTCAACTAGTAACGTTGCCATAGCCCAAAAGTCCTTACTTGTTGGTGAATTTTCTAGGTATCTCACATAGGTTGGGGATGCTTGCCTTCTTGTCATACCCTCCTCAATACCTACAAGAAAGTGTATTTTGAGCTCACTTTCACTAGCTGCACCTGCAAAACTGTACTGATCTCTCTAGATGCTCTAGTTAGACACTCAAATGACATTTTCCACACACAAGATGCTCACATGGTTAGTCCGAGGCTGATGGGTACCTCCTCATGGACACTTCTACAGTGTCCTAGTGCAGGCACTTACAATGTTAGCATGCTGGCTGCCCAGCTTCCTTACAGCTTTGCCTGAGAAAACAGCAAGTTGTTCAGCCAGCCAGCAAGGCTCAGCAGAAGCGCATATATTTTACCCTTGGGTGGCCCAGCAGTTGTGCTCACAGTCTATCCCCACCACATGCAAGAGGCCTGAAAAGAGATATTCCAAAACTGACAGCCAGTTCCCCCCGGTGAGGAAGTTGGACCAATCTGTCAAATGGCTGATATGCATCTATTAAACTGTCTTTTGTAACTCCCAGTAAGATAGACTAACAAGATAACACTTTGAATAATGCATCTCAGGATAGGAAAATTATGAAACACAGATGCCTCACTGTCTTACAATCATATGTCATTCTTCTGTCCTACTTTATCTGCCTTTGACAAGTTGACTGGTAGTGGTAGGATAGTTACATGGGTTCTTTGTTTCCTCATCTGCATTGTCTCAGCCTGAGATTGAACATTAACATGGGTTTCAATCAATTTTGCAAGTTATTGAATATGTTTACCCTTAGAGCAGGCACATGCCAGAGAAGTGGTGGATTGACCAAACCTAGCTCTTCTACTGAGAGACTTGGTACACCTATGGTATGTACTAGGATCCTTTTCAAGGATAATCTTGACATCTGATCTCTGATGTAATTAGCACAACTGCAAATTTTCACAAGGGATTCTCTGTTCTTGTCAAAATCTTTACCATAACAACCTTTGAATTACAATACAGCAGTAAGTGTACTCCAGTGTTCAGCAGAGGAAAAGATACAGTAGGAACATCTCTAAATGAAATTAATTAGAATGGTTAATGTTCGTGAAGCACTTTGAAGATGGAAAGAGCTGTAGTAGTGTTAAATTATAATCATTAGCATGCCAGATCCTGAAGGTCTTATTCATTTATTACCCATTTGTTACACAGGCTAAACTTCCATTCACTTCAGTTGAAGACTTAGCTGAATGAGATATGACTACAGATTTCAAAATTCATAAAATAGTAGTAGTACATATGGGTTAATACACCAGTCAGTGTGTAAAAAGTTTGTTCTCATAGCCCCTGGTATTCAAGTCTGCATAGGAAAGACTCACTTGGAAAATTCCTTGGACCAAATAGTTCCATTGTTCATTTAATTTGCAAAAATTAATAATATAAGCAAAACAACAGAAAAGTTTTCTACATTAGATTAAATATAACAGCTCTGGGGAAGGGAAGGGAAGGGAAGGGAAGGGAAGGGAAGGGAAGGGAAGGGAAGGGAAGGGAAGGGAAGGGAAGGGAAGGGAAGGGAAGGGAAGGGAAGGGAAGGGAAGGGAAGGGAAGGGAAGGGAAGGGAAGGGAAGGGAAGGGAAGGGAAGGGAAGGGAAGGGAAGGGAAGGGAAGGGAAGGGAAGGGAAGGGAAGGGAAGGGAAGGGAAGGGATATAGAGGAAACACACAAGAGGTGGAAGCAGAGGCAGGTGACCCAGGAGGAATTTAGAAACATTGTCCAACCATGCAGAGATGAGGCAGTGAAAGCCAAAGCCCACCAGGACTTGAATTTGGCAAGGGCTGAGAAGGGCAGCAAGAAAGGCTTCTGCAGGTATATCAGCAGCAAAAGGAAGAGTGGAGAAAATGCAGTCCTGCTGCTGAATGGAGCAGGTGATCTGGCGACAAACAATGCAGAAAAAGGCCAAGGTATTCAGTGCATTTTTGGCTCAGCCTTTACTGGTAAGATTCACCCTCAGCACCCCCTGTGACCAGTGGGAAAGTCTGGAGCAAGGTAGACTTACCCTTGGTGTAAGAGCGTCAGGTTGGGGAATATTTAAACAAAGCAGACATACACAAGTCCATGGGACCTAATGAGATGCACCTACAAGTGCTGAGGGAGCTGGCCTGGATATCTCACTGTAAGGTCACTCTGACTTATCCTTGAAAGGTCATCATGACTAGGGGAGGTTTCTGAGGCCTGGAAGAAAGCAAATGTCACTTCAAGAAGGGCAAAAGCAGGATCCAGGGAGCTACAGGCCAGTCAGCCTCACTTCAGTTCTCGGGAAGGTGACGGAGCAAATAATCCCAGAAACCACTTCCAAAAATATTGTGATTTGGAGTAATCATCATGGATTTATGAAGGCTAATTCATGTCTGACCAACCTGATAACCTTCTACAAAGAAATTACTTATTTGGTGGATGAGGCGAGGGCAGAAGTTGTTGTTTATCTTGACTTTAGCAAGGCATTCAACACTGTCTTTCATAGTATCATCATTGAAAAACTGATGAAGCACAGGCTAGATAAATAGACAGTGAGGTAGACTGAAAACTGGCTGAACTACCTGTTTCAAAGTGCTGTGATGACTGGCACAAAGTCCATCTGAAAGCCAGTTAACAGCAGTGTGTCCCAAGGGTCAATACTGTTTCCAAAACTGTGTAACATCTTCATTCATGACCTGGACAGTGGGACAGCAAGATTGCAGAGGATACAAAACTGGGAGGAGCGGTTGGTGCACTAGATGGCTGTGCTGCCATTCAGAGAAACCTCAATAAGCTGGAGAAATGGGATACCAAGAGCCTCGTGAAGTTCAGCAAGGACAACTGTCAAATCCTGCACCTGAAATGGAATAACCCCATGTGCCAGTACATGCTGGGGCATGACTGGCTGGAAAGCAGCTCTGCAGAGAAGGACATAGGTGTACAACAAGTAGATCATGAGCCAGCAATGTGCCCTTGCAACAAAGAAGGACAGTGTCAACCTGGACTACATGAGGAAGAGCATTGCCAGCAGGTCAAGGAGGGTGATCCTTCTCATCTGTTCAGCATTGGTGAGACACATCTGGAATGCCGGGTCCGGTCCTGGGCTCCCTGGTACAAGACAGACATGGACATACTGGAGAAAGTCCAGGAAAAGGTCACAAAGATGACTAAGGGCCTGGAGCATCTCTGGTACAAGGAGAGGCTGAGAGAGCTGGGGCTGTTCAGCCTGGAGAAGAGAAGGAGCTGGGGGGATCTTATCAATGCATATAAATGCCTGAATGGAAGGTGTAAAGAAGACAGAGCCATGCTCTTGTCAGCGGTGCCCAGTGACAGGACAAGATGCAATAAGCACAAACTGAAATACAGTAAAGTCCATCTGAACCCAAGAAAACACATTTTTGTTGTGAGGGTGGTCAAATGCTGGCACAGGGTGCCCTCAGAGGTGGTGGAGTCTCCACCCTCAAAAAAGGAAAAGGAACAGGTGGGAACAGGCTGCCCCTTGCATTTAGCTGTGATACTGTGTAAGAATTCACACATTTAGTTTTAGAAAAGTTAAATGCTTTGTGAAAGATTACCACAGAAGGTGTGGTTCTACCTGTACCTTACTCTCCAAGAGCAGTAATTTACTAACTCTCCCTCTATTCCCTTGTGCCTCCTTATTCTCATCAGTGCTTCAGATCATTCTGGGCAAAGAATGGTGATAGAATCCAAGACCAGCAATAATGGACATCACATATTGCCCCTCCAACACCCTAATTCAACTTTGAAGAAACTTGATTTATAGGTGAGATGGGTTCACCTATGTTGCTTCAGTATTTCTCTTCACTGCAAATGTAGCACCCATAACTGGTAGTCATTTGAAAATGGTTTACTTACTTACTTAAGAAAAAAAGGACGAGATCCTGCTTCCTTTAGTCATACAATTAGTTCCTAGTGAAGCTAGCAAAACACCTTTGGAAAGGCAGTCAGAGAGATTTTGACTCACATCTTGTAAACTTCCTTTTTTCCTGATGATACGGTTTCTGCAAATAGTACACATCCCACCCAAGGTTTCTTTGGTGAGCAGCCACCCACAGGGAGCACATATCAAGTTGTGAGTTACAGTAATGTCCAGCTTTTCCAGCTCTTGCTGATAGCTCAGCAGTTCCTCCAGTACTCCAAGGGTTTGTCAAGCAGTAAACAGAAGCTGCAGCTGGCCAGGATGCTAGGAGAAGAAAACGTAAATTTAAAACAAACTCTTTTTTTGTTCTTGCTTAGAGCCATGTTAACAGTGAAGATCTGTGTGACAGGAATGGGAGTGCCTGCGAGAAGAAGCTACATGCAGACTTCCTACAGAGAATTTAAAATATTGGTTAACAGCATCAACATATTTTGGCTGCGTGCAAGTCCTTGCATATTATCATAGTGCCAGGAAAGTACACAGCACCTCTGAGTCATATAAAAGTTCTGGTTCCTGCACATAATCTGCATTTAGGCAGAAGATAATAACTCATAGCGTGGCAAAGAACAGATAATAGCTCCCCCAATAGTATCACATGACAACTTGAGTTGGTTTTAACTCTGCTGTGGCTCCGTACATATATATAGCAAAACTGTCTTGTAAGCACGTTGCAAACCCAAATTCCTGGAGATTTGGATAACTTCAGCACAGCATGCCATTGTAAGTCTCTGTGAGTCTTGGTAGAGCACTTAAGTACTTTGATCACATAGGTATCCCACTCTGGGCATTTAAATTACACCATCTCATGTAGATGCATAAGTGAGACTTGTGAAGTCTCTACACAGCTGACGGAGAGACACCGACTCCTAACTCAGTCTCTTGCCTCCTGCCTCTTCATTGACTGTGCAGCAAGCCTGAGCTCCTGCAGTGGGATTTATCTCACCTAATTTTAGCAATCCAAATGTTTAACTCTTGGCTGAGCTAGTCTCCAAGCTGCTTCTACATTCGATGGAGAGAGATGGGTATTTCCAGGTAAATGTTAATGTTCTTAACTTAGACACTTACTTATCTTGAGGTGGGATGACTTGTTTTCTCTCAAGGAGTCCCTGACAATACGTTATAGCAGTGGCCCATGCGAATAGCTCAGAACAGATGCCTGTGATCTACATATTATATTACATAAAGTGATCCATAAGAACTTAAAAATGTGGTAATCATTAAGCAGCATAAAAATTGATTCGTAACCCCCAAAGCTCCAGCACATTTCTAACTACCTTCAGCAATGGCAGAGAATCATCAGTACTGGAATTAGACATCTATTTTATTCTAATATACAGTTAAACCTCTTCAAGGCATAAACCTTCTGAAAATCATGGTACTGTTGAATTTGGTGGTATAATACAGATGAGTTCAAATATATTTCAAAGACAATTAGCAACTTCTCTTATCTGTATCCCACTGTCAGTACTCTATTAAATTAAGAAGGAAGTTTCATTTGAGAAAGGAAGAGTAGCCCGTCAGAGGCTATGACCAATAATAATTTACTGAGGGAAAAACTTGGCAAATGGTAACATTTGTGAAATATTATTAAGATATTTTGTTGGGAAATGTTAAACTTTTCCAATAAGCTAAACTGGCAAAAAGGGACTGAAAATACACACATTGATATATCTCTCTTTAATAATTTAATATAAAAAGAGAATACAATGAAATGAACTGTCAAGTATAAAAATCCTTTTAGTATTCTCTTTTCATGTTCAAAATCTTTGTTGTGTTTGAGCATCCATAATTGCTTTGCGTCAAGTTCCCTAAGACATTTCCGTCTGTCTTTCAGAAAACTTGAAAACGATCTTTTGTACTTTTGGCTTTAGTAGAAATCAGATGTTTCTTTCAGCCAGCAAGGTTACTTCTGGCGGTTGTTTATCCTCTGCCTCTCTGTTGTCATCACTGGGACCATCTTTCACTTCGGCATGATACATGTATATTACTGTTTGCACCATCACTCACAGTTCATAACTTGGGATAATCCAGAAGGGCATTGCACGCATCGTTCCTTCTGTTTAGCCATTGAAATAACTTTACTCAGAATCAAAAAGCTGAATGAAACAGCTGAGCCCAGCAAACAGAGCAGCTAACATGGGAGTTTCTGAAGGGTTAGCTGCAGACCCTGTGCTCAGAGGTAGTGCAGTTGCAAGAGGTGAGTTGAGAGAGCATTTGCATGCATGTGCGTGTGTGCATTATCTATTCAAGTTTTGTCCTTTGGGAAGGCTGTGAGGACAGTCTCTCGATCTCCTATCAGGCCTACTGATAGGCTTGTTGGTGCTTCTGTGAGACCCATCTGGCCGTGACTAGCAGGTCTTTGATCAGAATCAGTGCTTGAAATCATCAAGCAGCAAATCCCTCTCAGATTATTGAGGGAATGAGACTGCAGCGAGAATTTATATATAAAACATTTGCCTGGCGTGCTTTGGAACCCGGCAGATGAAGGAAGAACGGAAAGAAAGACAGGGACTTCACATAACATACAGGAGGTATATTTGGAAAAAACACATCTGGAAAATGTCACTGTTGCAGATTCAAGGCAGCAGGGACACATCACTAAGGAACAAGCTATATGACAGATCAGGCTCTGTAGCACAAGGGACAAGGGTACCATTTTATATACCTGCTCAAACTCCACAAAATACTTACGTCTGAGCCACTGACAAAGCCCTGTGCAAGTGATCTTGAAGGTTTATGGATCAATTTTCTAGCCAATATAGTGCAAGGTGGGGCACAAGCTACTGGCAGCTCCCACCATCATATCACCCTTCAGAACAACATCAACAGCTCCTTAAAACCCTGCCTATATAAGGAAAAAAAAGCTGAGAAGTTGACATCTCAACATGAGTGATATATACCAGAGATCTGTCAGCACAAAAACTACCTTGGAATTTCTAAAAAAAAAAAAATACTGACAATTTCCTAACTCAAAAAATAGTGTCATGGAAAGATAAATTTGATTTCTTCTTGGCAGATAAAAGGGCACTGATCTAAGAACTAAAACCAAAGATTTTTTAGGAGCAAGTTATCATGACTTAATTACATTCATTATGTGCAGACAGAAAAAAAGCTCAAATCAGTAATAAATATGGTTGGTGATTTAAAAAAGACAGGTTCATAAAGCTGAAAACAGCTATAAGCTGATAGAACTGGAGAAAGGTATGAATAATTTGGGAGAGCTGATTAAATATTTTATTTGATGGCCAAAAAAGCTACCATCCCACAGCTGAAAAATTAGGTGACGTTAGTTATAAAACAACTTGACTTTAGCAGAGAGAACAAAAGCACCTACAAAAGCTAAAATATATTTGTGATCTGTGTGTGTGCGCGCCAGTGGAAGAGGGGGGGAATGAAAAAAAAAGGGCAACATGAAAGAAATGGATATAAATTTAGAAGCTAGAAAGTTTGGGAAACTGATTAAGGAAACAAAAAAAGAATCAAGTAAAAAGCAAGGGATGTTACAGTTGTAGGTAATAAAAAATCCAAATGTAAGGAATCCTGCCAGAGGTGCTGGTTTTTTTCCTAAATGAATAAGGTAGGACTGTCAATAGTAATGCAGAAAAGACAAGTGTTCAAAAATTTTCTGTATTTTATTTGGAAAAAGCAGGATACATTCAGATTACATGAAAATGATGAGTACGTTCACTTTTATCAGGATTTTTTCAGAGGCTTTCTTTACATACAAAGAACTATAACAAAGAACAGTAAGATATTTATTGGTTTTGCTTAGAAATAAAGTGGGTTTTGAATGAGATTTTATCTGAGTTACCTGGATCTATATTTAGAAATGTTATAAACAAGTCATTTGTTAGCCAGAGGGGTCCAGAGGAAACATTAGGCTGGGAGCCTACATTTTTTAAAGAAGTCACTTTAAACTCCTAAAGTCGCTTCAAACTCCTAAAGCACTGAACAGATTTACTTCTTCATCTTGAAATGCCGATGCTTTCTTCAGTAGAATGCCTGCTATTTGTTAGGCACTTCACAAAATCTCGTATAAATTCTTTCTGAGCATCTGATGAGATCTTGTGTTTTTGGCAAGACAGGATGTCAGCGCCTGCTGCTTTTGAAGGCAGACTTTTTGTGGAAGGTTGTATATAAATACATATTAAGGAAGAATGTTTTAACATAACATTTGAGACATAAATATTCATTTCCTGCTGCAAACTATAGATGAACAAGGTATTCTAATTTCTTCTGATCCTTGAGCACTTATTTTTGGAATGTTTGCTACTTCTCCCGTCTGTTGCTCCTTGATCCCATGTTTTCTGTATAAAGCCAAATATCTCCTTCATTGCGTGTTTCCTGGATTTGAGGAAGGAAAATATGCAATGGTAAAGCTGACTGGAATAGTGACCACTGTTCTCCTGTGCCCTATGTATGAAGGTTGCTGAGAATGGGACATTTTAATTGTTCCTCTCCCTGCCAGCCTGAAATCCTTCCTGAATTCCTGTAGCTCATAAAAGCCAACAAACAAACAAACAAACAAACAAACAAACAAACAAAACCCCTCATCAGACAAGGACCTTTAAGTGTTCATTTGTGCAAGGTGGGCAGGGTGGTGTGACTGGCTGACTCTCAAACATCTCACCTGAAGTGTGGCACACGATGCTGCAGTACTGATGCTCAATAGTGTGCACAGCAGAGGTCAATGAGGTTGATGTACTCAAAAGCAAGCCTGAGCAGAGGCCATACAACCCGATGTAAGGCTAAGCTCTAAGCACAAGCCACTGCATCAATTTGAGGTAAATATCAAGGTCCCTGTTCACTGCAGCGGGCAATAAAATAGTATTTTCTGGGGGAGCATTTTATGTTTCTTATCAAACCCACATGGACATTTTTGGTTATCTAATTAAAAAATCAAAATTGAAACCTTTTTCTTCCTATTTTTAATTTTTGAAACACAGACAAAAAGCATGTTTTCTTACACATAAGCAAAGGAAGCAAATATTTACCTCCAAATTTTTCATCTGAAAGAAAACATGCAAAAACATTTTTACATGTTAATAAAAGCAACTCCTTCTACTGGTTATTATCCTCCTTTCTCACTCATGCATATTACTGTGATCCAAGCGGAGAATGAGCAGGCTTTCAGACCTTCCTTAGCATGCAAATGAAGCATCGGCTTATGCATTACCCCTTGCATCTGAAAGCAACTTGTGTGCCGCAGCATAACCTCCTTCAGAAAAACAAGAGTCTTCCCCTATTCCTTCAGCACAGCTAGGCAACATTTTCCATCCTTGACATGTAGGACTAAACCTAATTCAAATGGCAATAAAACTGAGAGAGAAGAGCAGGTGAAGATAAGGAAGCATATGAAAATAGATGGTTATTTTATCGATATGTGTTTCAAAAAGGAGGAATTACAGCATTTCCCTCCAGGTGTACACTCAAAATCAGATATGAAGGACTATCTGATTACTTCCTAAAGTGTTGCCTGGGAGAATCAAGCACAGGCCGTGGAGGGGGTCCTCTGCATAGGCAAATCACTGTATGCTTTTACACCAGCTGAAAGACTGGTCCTTCTCCATCCCATCTGTCAAATACGCATAGATGCAAAACAGGTGCCTGCAGTCCTCCAGAGCAGGTATATTCTCTTTCTCCCAGTGTTTTTTTATGCACTCAGTGAGTTTCAGGACTCAATTTAGCTCTTTTCCAACTTCGTTTCATAGAGAACAGAAGATGGTTTCTGGCGGTGACACTTAGCTGAACTCTGCTTTGTGTGCAGTTAGATTTACTTCTAACACTTCTGAATGTCGTTGCCCGCATTGTTGCTTTTGTCCCAAATGCTCTTTTTGTTGGTTGGTTTTGTACTGAAATCACAGTTAAGCCATTCAGCATGGTATTTTCTCTACAGAGTGAAAAGTGTGTGAAAGCAGTTGAAGGTCACACGTATTATAACAAAACAAAAGAAAGAAATAATGGGGCATCCATTCTGAAGTCCTCAGACATCCAACATATTATTGCCTTGGTGATTTCAGTGTGGATAAGAAGAGTTGCAGAGGGAAGGAGGCATCTTAATCCAGCTGCTCCTTTCAGCATACACAATGAGAGGGATGCAGGGGTTCTGTTCCCCAGCCCCTTCCTGCCACTCCGTGTCGCACGCCTGCAGTGGTCTTTAGAGAATACACCTCTCTGCCAGCCTACCATGGAGGCAAATGCTCAGTTTGTGGGTATCTGCAGTGGCACCCCTGATAGGGGTCTTGCTCAGAGGGACTGAACTCAGTTCATCTGTTCCCAAGCCAGGCTCTGGGTACTGCAGCCCCTAAGTCCCATTTTAACTGTACAAATGTTCTTACCTGTGACTGGAGCCAATTTAAGTGGCTGAACAATCAGATTCGTCCAGTAAAGGCACAGCTTTTTTCCTCCACCCCAACAAACTAAGTGCCTGGGAGGAGGGCATAAAAGAGAAGAGAAAGAGAGTAGGGGTGTATCTCATTACAGTTCCTTCCTCTCTCAAGGTCCTTAATACCTTAGTCAGGAAGAACAGCCTGCATTGTTTGAAGTGTAATTAATTTCTTTCTGTGGGGGTTTTCCCAGCCTGCCCGTGTACCCAAATGCTTTCCTTTTTCTTAGCAGTTTTCAGGTTTTAGCCCTTCTTTATTGTTTTATTTATCCTTCAGTAGGACAGCTCACTCTGATTTGGAAGCAGACATTTAACACCTTTGAAGCTGTGAGCAACACAGCTTCTTAAACACTGTCTTTACATCTCCTTTTAATTATAGAGGTTTCTGTTCTGCACTTAGTCACCAGCACTGGTAAAGAAACATACAGGGATGCTGTGGTACAAGTCAGGCAGAGCAGAGCCTGCTGAGGTCTGGTTGGTTGGGGTGGTAGGTAGTACATTCATAGCAGCTGTGCAAAACTCCTAGGCATCTTTAAAAGGCATTGGGATCTCATAGCTGTAAGAGATAGATAGGAAATGCTCAGGTGGTTTAGAAATCCTCCTGCAGCTTAACCCTCCAGTTCAAAACAGAAGGGGAACAGGGGGTTGAGCCCACCTTTGCTCCACCTGGCACAGGGAGGGAACACAGCACTTGTCAGTAACTATTACTCATTTAATAGCAATGTGTTCCCAAACAGCCCTTGCTTTCTGAGCCCTTGGCTATCTTTGCGTCTCTTGTGGGCACCGCTTTGCTCCTCTCCCTCAAAGTCTGAACACTGCCAACAAAGCCCTAACTAAATGTCCAAACAGTTCAGCACAGTCATTAGCCCCAGATTTCTTTTATCCCAGGCCAGACGTTCCCTCAGATGAGGAATATAATTCCCTCAGAATATAAAACACAATGCAGAGCCATGAGCTATCTTGCAGACTAGAAGAATTAAAGCCACTTTACTTCCCTATCTATACAGTATCATATATATTACATCAGCACAGTGCTATACCCAGGCTAATAAACCCAGCTCTGCATTGGAGGTAATAAACGTGCTGGCTGGACTGCAGCCAGTCTCATATTGTAGCTAACCTAAAAGATGTGCCAAAGCTAGCTAGTGACAGAACAGACTGAGTAAATATTTGGGTGCTTAGCCTCTATTGAACTCTATGCTGCTGGAGCTCCATTGCTCTCAACACCTGATCTAGCGGGTTTAAAGCTTACTCAGGTGTGTATTACTAGATACTGTGGGGGAATATTAATTGTGACCCTGTGCAAAGCAGGAGAGAATAAGATTCTCCTCCTTTTTACCTCCCAGAAGTGGAGTTATATATGAGACCATTTGTCTGAGTATATATGGTCTCGCTGTCAGGGCTGGCTGGTAGAGTGGCTTTGTTCTTCCACGCAGAGCCCTAAATCATCAATCCTGGATCCACAGAACGAGAGTATTTCAAACAGGGAGTGTCAATATTAATATCTCATTTCATTGTTTCTAATCAGCTAAAATTATTCGGTCGGGGCAAATTCTGCTCTCTATTATCCTGGTGCAATTCATTGATTTCACAATGGCCAAGTGTAATTGTGTGCAGAATTTGGCTATTAATGTAATTTTAATAAAAGTTTCTTCATGTATATTTCATAAATCTATTATTTTGCAGTGAGAGTTTTCTAATCAGGGAGAAGATATCTCTAGAGACTGTTGCTCATTTGGTAAGGTAGGCAATAGGTAATAAATACCACTGCATTAGAAATGTAAGTGAAAGTGAAAATTGGAAGTTGCTTTAAGATGAGAGTAGATTAAATATGGTACATTTGTTTAAGTATCTTTATAATGTAACCTGGCTTTTCATCTTGATCTTTGGTTAAAATGACTTTCTCTGGATTTAACTCTTCATACATGGTAGAACACCTCTGCACAATTGGAATAAACAAGACTCAAATTAAATGCATATTGTGCCAAAACCTTCCCTCAGCAATATCTATGCATAGGAATTCATAACAGGATTTAAAATCAGAACTGAAGGTCACCTCTTTTGTATCACAGGCCATTACATTTCTCCCCTGTAAGTAAATCCCGTAACTTTACTCAAATTAAAACATTTCAGCCCTTTTGAGACCTAATTGTTAAGTGCTTCAGAGAGAGATCAGCTGAAACAGAGCTACCACAAATGCCCAAGGCCTTTGCAATGCTAGGTAACGAAGAGGTGCAGTACTCTTGCATAGCAGTAAAAACCCAGAGTTCCTGATGCTCTGAATTAGGCAGAAGCCACCTTTGCCTCTGAGCGTGTGAACTTGGCACCGTAGGCAAGGACCAAACCATGAGGGTCATCTGTACCACATAGGAGCAGTGTCCAGTTCTGCCCTGGGGGAAAGTTTTCCTGACTTTGAAGACAAAAATCTGTTTGCTTGTCAGCTCTATCTTAACGCAGGGCTGCAAGTGTTAGTAGGAACACCCAGCTTCTTATCCCTATGTCCTCAGCAGAGATGGAATGACTGGGGAATTTTGTCCATGCTTCATGGCATTTGTCTAGCTTGATGTTCTCCCCAGGTGCCAGCAATCTGTGGAACTAGTCCAGTAGTCTTGACTCCCTGTGTACAGTTAGAAATTGCCCTAATCTTATTTAAAACTCATTGCTACAAAGTTACATTTTGTTATTTATGGATGAGCTCTTCTGACTTTGGCATTCATATGCAATGCTTCATTTGGTGTAGGTTAACAAGACTGAGCCCTTCTCTATCACTCCCACCCAGCTATTAGAACTCCTTTCTGTAGAGAAGTAGCTAAAGCCAGTGAAAAGTAAATAAATCCAGTCATTGCCTCTCAACCACTTTTTCAGTAAATAGAAGAGGGTAAGTTCTGCTATTCTCCCTATTAGATTTTCCACATTCTTCTTGAGCTGAGGACATGTTTTCATAGCACCCTGAACAATGCCGTGTACAGAGGGAAGATCGCTAGTTCCACTCAGTTATCCCTTTTTACATATACAAACCCATCTTTTTTTTCCCCCCACAGCATTGCATAGTATTCTGTAATTATTCAGAGTAACCCCTTACGCCCACCTCTGACAACTTAGGCTCATGTATCCCCAATGTAATTTATTTTTCAGGAGCCAGTGTTTCATCTCATAGGTTTTGCCGGCTTTCTGAAAGGCAGGAATCTAAATCCAGATGTGAAAGAAGCAAGGAAAATGGCTTTGAGGATTCCTTTTTGACTGAAAGATTGCAATTACTTTCCTGGAGTTGCTGAGAATTGCAGGAATAATCTTGCTTAGTGTAATTTGGGACTTGAGAGAGGTTCCTCAGCTCAGAAGAGTTTGCTTTCTCTTCAGCTGCTTAGTGTTACCAAAGGGTTACAATTAAGGGCTAAGGGGAAAAAATATTGTTTGAATACTCACAGTTGCAATGCTGAGACATTTAGGGAACGTACAACCTAGGCACTTTACTTTATTCAAGACTATTCTGAGGTATCATCCAGAAAAGCCTGTATGTTTGTGTCCTAGGAAAATAGTATCAGACTTTATATTATCAAATTGTTATACAAATAGATCAATTAGGAAACCAGAACTTGCATGCTTAGAAAGTGAGGGATGTGTAAGCATAAGAGAAACCTTGAAAAAGGGACATTTGTACTGGATCTCGCAGCATGACTTATCACAATTAGCTTAGCAGAGTAGCATATATCATACAAAATGCCATACTGATAGGAAGAAGTATTCAGATGTGTCATGTACCACACAGAAAGGGTGGAACCAAACTGTGAAGTGCTCTGAGATATAATGTTCAAGGTGCAATACACAATGAGCCAGAATAGAAAGAGATGACAGCAACCAGACAGCAGACCAAAATAAAATAAAATAAAAAATATGACATGCTGTCTTTGATCCTGTTTACAAGAGGAAAGCAACCGCACAGTAAAGCTTTCATGGTATCACAGAATCTGCAAGTGTAGGAGAGATTGCTTGTGAGCGAGGGCTTGAACCTGGAAGTTTGCATGCAGGTCTCCCATTAACTTCACCTAGAGTTCAGTACACAGAGCACCAGAAAGATCAGAGTCAAGATAACTCAGTAAGTGGCTTGAGGACAAGAAAGACATATGCAAAGAAAAATACCGTAGATCAATACCACCCTGCACTGTCCTTCTTTACACTGTATTAGCTCACAAGCTTTGGAGATAAAGCACATTTTTAATGAAACTTGAGTGTTATATAAGGCTTTACCATCTTCTGAAAGTAGCCAAACCTATGCAAAAGGGTTTTAGGATTGCTAGGGAAGCATCAGCCCTGTCCTCTCTAAGAGGCAGAGGAAGGGAAGAAGTAATCTTGTACATGGAAAGCCATGGAAAGCAGAGCGAGCAAGTTTTAGAGGAATCAGCACTGCTACTTGCTTCTCAAAAGAGAAACTCTTTTTCAAAAACCCACTTGTATTAAACAGCTTATTAGCTCCCAAAATCTTTTACTAGTCAGAGCCTTTGCAGCACCTCTAAGGGAGGTGTGGAAGGGGAGTGAAGGACAAGCATTAAAATATACTTTTTCTAATATTTTGCAGTTTCTTCTGTGTCTGAGCTAATGACCCACATTTTTGCTAGTACTGCTGTAAAGGAACAATTCTGCCCAACTAATTTTTTTTTTAAAAAAAAAAGGAAGCATCGTACTGGAACTTATAGATAGCTGAGTTATATGTAAAGCATATGAGGTAAACCTCATACTCTGCTTAGCACCTCGTAAAGAAAGCCCCAGCTTTGTAATGTCATGTCAATCACTAGATGTTCATAGTTCAAGACAACAGTTGGCTAACATGAAAGACTTCAGAAGAAAACAAAAATGGCTAGAGGTCTAAAAAACACAGTCCAGCAGGAAAGATGGAAAGAATTGGGTCCATTTACTCATAAGGACTAAAGGGCCACTATTTTTGAACATGTAAAAGTTTGCTGCAAAAAGGAAAGGGATAAATTGATCTCTATGTTCATTTTAGGTAGGACAAAAGGTTCTAAATTTAAACTGTTTCAAGGAAGATTTAGACCAGACATTAGGAAAACCTTCCTAATGTTAAGGATTAGATGAGGTATAGGGGGGAGTCTCACCACCAGGTTTTTTAAAAGGGATACATGAAAGAGAGAATGTTTACTCATAGCTGATTCTGCCTTGAGGCTGAGGATGGCTGAAATGGCCTGTCCAGGTCTTTTGTGTAGATTTATGAGCCAAGCTGCTGCCTCTGAAGTGAAATATGATGTATTTATTTTAAAACCATACTGCGAAGTTTAAGGAGAAAAGCTTAACTTCTCTAATTAAAACTGCGGGAGTAGCATGAATCTGAAACATACTTGGAGATTTGGCCTATGTTAAAACAACTTCTCTAGTGCAACCTTCAAGGAGAATTTTAATGACTATCAACAGTAAACATGTTGGCCACTGTCTCTCTTCTGAATGTGGAAGATGCAGAAAAGCTCATTCTCCTTGAGGCATTTATGGGGAACCGTTTCATCCCTGTTTACTGGACAGAGGGTCATGTGTTGACTCTCTCGATGGAGTGGTTTATTCTGGTATATTAGTTGATCAGCTTTGAAAAACAGTTCTTTGGAGAGGGGGAAAAAAATTGTTCTAAAGCATTTTGTCTTTTTAGAAGGACTTACTGTTCCAAATTGCTTGCAGCTTTTCTCTCCATATAATGATTATGGAGTTAAACATTAGTGAGTCTATATAAGTAGAATAATGACAATAACTAGAGCAAGGAATGAAAATGTTAAACTAACAAATAAAGAGGTCAATTACTGAAACAGATGAGAAGACAGAGGGCAAATTCTAATAGCAAGACATAGCTGGCTCAATGATTAGACCACAGGCAAAACTTACTGAGTTTGGATTCAGAATGCTAAACCAGCAACAGTGGAAAACAGAGGACTCGCAACACAGAAAGAGCATAAAAAATAACTCGAAGATATATATGAAGGCAGAAGGGAAAACGGTGCAAGTGAAAAATGTTATGAGGCAGAAAGTCCAGGAAGGACAAGTTTACCTGAGGATGTAGAATTAAAACGAGTAGCTGCACTTCTGCAGTACCATGCGGTTCTTTCTAAGGCAGGATCCTACTCAGCCCTCCCAACTGGCCTCTGCTGACCTGAGTTCCCAAAGAGTAAGTGTGGCAGCAGTGCCGTGGTTCCTCAGATCCCCCAGCAAAATGAACCTCTATGCAACTGCATTTTCTTCAGAGAGGATGAGAATTTGTGTGCAGCACACATGTCACTGATAGGGCTTCCAGACCAGCCTCTACTCTCACTTATAAGGAATCTGGGGATACTACCCCTTTCTAAGGCACAGTCTCATAGCAGGCAGAGAAAATCAACTGCTGTTGATAATAGCATGGTGAGGCTCGTGCTGTGCAGGGTTGACTGATCCAAATTCAGGTGGTGATGGAGGGGAGCTTCATTGACAAAATCATTCCATGGCTATAAGCAATTCCTGAGTTTTGGTAGCAGAAATAAAGTGAAGTCCTTTGGTTTTATTTAGGTTAGAAAAAACAAGGCAGAGAATGACTGAAGGGCTTGAGTAGGAAGGAAAACCTTGTTCTTTTCTATTTATTTTTACCAATATCTAACGCTTCATAGCTCTTGTGACATTTCAGACACATGCGACGATTGCACTGAAATCTAAGTCCATAGAAGTAGGCCAGTTTACAGCAGCTGAGGAGCTCATTCTTCTTCTAGGGACTACTACTGAGACAAATAATTTTGATTTTTAGGCTTTCCCCACCAATCAATATTTTTATTGCTTTACTTGAGATGATGGAAAACAATCATATAACAACAAAAGTTGTTGTGTTTTGTTTCAGAATGTTTGTTTTACTTTTTACTGTTTTGTTTTGAGCACAGTGGGTAGCCTCTTCTCATAGAAAATATGAAAAAGGGTGAAAAAAATTTTTACTCTACGTCGAAGGGAAAGGAGGGAAAAGGCTTCAGTGCACTGCAGATAGACTGAGGCTCATACTGACTATTCAGCCTTCAGAGGCTGCGTTCTCATTCATGTTGCTGTTTACATGTAAGAACTTGTATTCCTGCACAGTCATTTGCTACTGCTGATGAGTTACATTTCGCCTTCTGTTCCTGCTCTTGATTCATCCCATATAAGAATTTGTGTTCCAAATCAATTGCATAGATATATCTATAGCTGTTCCAGACTAAGCCACTTTCCATCACAAAATTAATATAAGCCATCCAGCAGGAATAGAACGCACAGCGGCGTGTTCACTGGAGTCAGCTACCCAAATTGCCCTGTCCACAAATCCCTGGTTTTGCACCTCATATGTCACAAGCAGATGAGGTATAGGAGTAAGAGGAAACTATATAATCACAGTGCTCTGGCCTGGTGGCCACAACCCAATCTTCAGAATTTTTGTTGTGCTTTTTGTCACCAGTCTAAAATTATTTTCTCTGTCAAACCTGTGCTTTGAGGAGACTTTCAACATATCCTCAAGGTGGGCAAGGCTTCCGTTTCTGAATACTACTCATTTTGCTAGCAACACAGGCATCAATACCTGTTTCTCAGCATTTGAAGGAAGATTTAATTCATTTATCAATTCCACTATTGAATTCTTTGAAAGGGGACAGACCTTTGTGTTCAGAAGTCTAGAAAAATCTTCCAAAGTATTGCTCCATTACTTTTGTAATTTGTGGCAAGAAAAGATTAGCACAAAAGAACAGATTAGTTTCTGGTTGGCAGCTTCTCCAACATTTATAATGGTTAGCTAAACTAGCTTTGCCTACATAGCCTCATGTCCAGTAATATTGGTTTAAAATTTTGTGCAGTAAAATAATTGTAAACATAATGAGTTGGATCAATTTCTGGTGTTCTTCCTTATTACTTCAATTTACTAGTTAAATTAAAAAAAAATGCGAAAGCTGCAGACGCTTCTGTAAATTTTGCAACAACTTTTTAAAGCCTGGAATATGCCAGTGACGGAGTCCTAGAGTAAAGCTTCCAGCCAGAAGAATCTATACAGAATTACGAGGAGAGTAGGGCAGCATGAGACAAATCACAATCAAAGAGAGACCAGAACATCCCTGTGCTGTCAATCAAATGCAGGGTTTTCTAATCTCAGTTCTGGTATGAACTCATTGTCTTACCCTGAGCATCTCTCTCCTTCATTTCCCTGACTGTAAAATTATAATCTGTCAGGATTAGTTATTGTCTACAGAAGGCCAGTATCTTGTTAAGTGTTTACACACTTTTCTGTTGAAAAAAAGGAATTAAATTGTATTTGTGAAGGACAAAAAACATTAAGCGTTACAAACATTCTATTGTTTTGTACTTATTTCTTATGAAATATTTCATCTGCTAAGATATTACTCTGACACCCTTAGCCATTCACCAGTTTGATGTCCCTTTGTAAGGACTGTGCTATTGACACAGAATCATCATTTCCCCCTTCACAGTCATATTTTCATGCCTCATGTCATTCCCACCTGTGGCTTTTTAGTAATTAATGATGTTACAATGCAAATTCTAATCAAGCCACATATGTATTTTGTTCATTTGTTTCCTTATGGGAAACATTTTAATTTCCCCTGGCCTTTATGCAGCAGCTGCATGTCCTTCTGATTATTTCTTCTGTTGAAAAGTGTTCAAAGCGTTGTTCGGGCCAAAAATCAGTCCAGCTGTAAGCACGTGAAATTCTTTTGGCCCAGAGTGTCCTAATCCATGTGCCACCTAGTTTTATTAAAAACTAGGCAAATCATAGGATCCATGAAATGTGCAGTAGCAGCAAGACAGAGATAAATAAGAATTTTGGGGTTACTAAAGCAGGCTGCTGTAGTGGGTGTTTTGAAGATTACAGCAACTCTGAACACACAGAAAACCAATTTTCCTGCTACACAGTGTTGTCTGTTAAGACCATGCCTATAAATATCATCCCCTTTTTGTCTATGTCTATGAACTAGATGAAAGCATTCAAAGTAGAATTTTCTCATTAACATACAATTAAATGTATTTTGAAAACAATTTTAATACATATATAACAACTCATCTATTATTTTATACCTCTGTTTTGCTGCAGGCAAACACAAACACAACCATGCACCTGAAGCATAGGTCTGAGAATGGGGTGGTATACTAGTCATGGTCTTCCCATGTATTTTACCTTAGTCCTATGAATCTTTCTAGGACTCATTTTAATCTTCTGTAAAATGGAAACAACAGCTCTTACGCAGGTTGCAGGGAGTCTGGGAGGTCTATCTCTTCAAAGCTCTTTGACAATATCTCTGATACAAAGCACTAAAACACTCTAACTATTGCTTTTACACATATCTTCTCTTATACTTCAAAGAGATCTGATCATGTATCTCCATTATAGCTTAACGGTCTTCACCTTGTTTTTTTTCTCTTGTAGCTGGGAGTCTTGTTTTAAATTAAGTTCAAAACACTGAGAAAAAAACATCCTCCTTGGCCTTCCTGAGTTGTCCACACTACCTTTATCTGCTTTTTCACCTTCACACAGTTTCCATATGTGAGGTTTCAGCTCAAGGGAAAAATTATATCTGAGCAGTTCTTGCCAACTAGTGACCTGTTATGGGCTCTTGTCTGTTCTGCAGATGTTTTTCATCCAGAAGATGGTAATGAAATTAAATCCCTATAGCTGGGAAACCTGAGGTATTAAATTTAACTGAATAGGAAGAGAGGACTTGTGCAATCCATTCGAGTGGGCTTTTGTTAGTGAATAAACAAATAGCTTGCAATATTGGTAACATAGCATTTGATCCTATAGTTTTCTCCCAGAATAAAATTTTACTGTCTTCAGATCTTGACTGTCTGTTCAGTTTTAACTGTCATGCTTATTTCTCCACTTAACTATGCACTACACTGCGATCTCTCCTGGGCACTGAAATAGAAATACTGTAGTTTCCTGTCTGTAAGAGGTACTCCCGATGCTTAACACCGAATTTGCCTTGCCTTAAAGTTCCTTAAAGTTCCTCCCAGTGAAGGCCTCAAGATTCAGACCTGTTCAGTGTTCATAGCCATCTAAGAGAGGAGGCTCAACTGAGGAGGTCCTTGTCCCATCCTCCTGAAGGCAAGATGACTGTTTGGCCAGCTTAGAAATTCAACGGGCACATCCAAGGATATGCTGCTTCATAAACTAGTAAACACTTTGTTCCTTCTGCAGCCTGGATTTACTGTAGGCATTAGCAGTCTTTGATTCCCTCACCTTTCCAGAAAGCTTGTGTGTGCTATTTTCCCCATATCTTTTGCTTTAAGGACTTGTTGCAGTCCTCCTTCCTGTATACCAAGGATCTGTAATCCTTTACTTCTAGTGAGTAACAGCTTCTTGTTGCTTCCATATCCACTCCAAGATTCCCCATTGTCCTCCCGTGTCCTCATTTACCTCCTCCATTTTTCCCAATTCCAGTGCCTCTATGGATCTCTTAATTACTCTGCTTCCAGTACATCAGAGACCATTGTGTCTTCTACATTCCGTATGGGGTTCATGTGCCTCTAATTTCCACCTACGTCTCCATCTCTCATTATCCCTTTCCTCTCTATGAAGATAGCAAAGTTTTGAAATTTGGTTGGGACTGACCTTTCTTTTATGTAAGAAGATACTTCTCCACAGACTTGCTTCATAATCTGGAGAGAACAAGTTTGATAATAGTGGGTGGATTTACACAGCAGATGCCAGGTGGATGCTGTACCCCTCATCCTGTTTTCCAGTTGTCTGTCATCAAAATCAGTTGAATTCTGCTCCAGATGCACCAGACAGCTCATTCCTCAGCTTTTGCAGTCAGTGGCATACAAGTCTCAAAGAGTGTCATGTTACTTCCAAAAAGAAAAACAACATCAAGCTGAGGGCAGGTCCTCACAATCTCAGCCAGCTCTCCCACCTCTGTAAGTGCACGACTGGTCGTGCTGCTCTACAAGCAGGCAATGATTTGGAGTATCAAGCAGTTTGATAAGTAGAGCTTGTGAAGAACTCAGTGTGTAGCTAAGCTCTCCGTAGCAATATTAATGAACAATGACCTTGCTTTGAAAATATACAGTGTTTGTTTCTTCACTGCTTCTCTACAATCTCTGCTGATTTCTGCTGTGTTCAGTGTTCTTGGAAACTTCTGCCCTGCTGGGAAACCTAGAAGATCTAAACTTTAGTTTAGTAGCTCTAAACTGCAAAACGTGCACTCAAACAGGCACACGTGCACATACAGACACAAGGGCTTACATTATAAGACAGTTTTTATTCATCTTCCAGCAGAGCTCTGTCATCATAAATGATCACTAGCACCACTTACTTTGTGTATGGATACACAGAAAAACTCCTTGGGACAGCAAGATCAATTAACTTAAAATAATACAATGAGATTTTTTGGAGTTGTAACTTCTTTTTTAACTGAAAATGGGACTTTAAGAAAAGCACTTAATTTCTGTGTCATCATTTCTCCCAGCTGTACAATGGGATAATAACATTGCTTTATCTCACTGGGATTCTGTGAAGAAAATTCATTATTCTTGTGAGAGGCTCTACTAACAGAGATAAGGGTTGTGGAAAAGCCTCTCAAAAACTAGTTGCACTTGGGCTTATCATTGGTCACATAAGTAAAGTTAAATACATTCATAAGTGCTTGCTGGCTTTGGACCTAGGTCAAGACAGGTGTAATTAAGGCAAAAAGCAAAAGTTTGAAATTCTTGAAATGAAAGTGTGATGTTCCAATTCAAGAAATCAATAACTTTGAGGTTAAGAAACATTGACTGCATTTTCAGAATCTGCCTCTCTCTCTGCACCACAGCAGCATTTGCTGGCACAAGGGGAGAAAGCACATTCAGAAAACTCAGTCTAAGGCATTTCCATGGTGCTGTGTAGGCTTATTAGCTTATTGTGAGGAATTTTGTTAACACTAGCGTGAGGAATTCTGTTCGGTGCTCTACTGCATGGTTTTGATACATACTGGCAAGGATACGTCCTGCCCCAGGCGGCCTCAGAGATACGGAGCCCTTCACTTGATGTTGCAGTTAAAGGCTCAATCTGACCCTCTGGGAAGTATACGGTTACTTCTTTTTTTTTTTTTTTTTTAACGTAAGTAGGGATGGTATCAATGTTCTCCAGCAATCTTCATCACACAGCTTTTCACAGGAAGAAGAACAAAAGGTAGAATAAAAAGTACAGGTTGTCAAAGATGCTGTCACTTGGAACATATTTCTCCTGAGCTGTATCTGAAAGGGGAGATAAAAGAAAAGATACTAAAATATTTTATGTGTGTTTGAGATGAGCTCAACGCTATTCCTGTTGTTTCTCTGCTAAAACACATCACTGACTAAAGCAACATAAAGCTCAAAATGCCGTCTTTGAAAAAAGTTAGACAAACACTGCTTAGAGGCTTGGTTGTTTGGTTGGTTTTTAACTTTGCTTTAGCCTGTCAAACTCGAGAACTGTCTCTCTCTCTGCCATTTGCAGACTCTGCCTCTGCCCCCTTGCCATTTACAAGGGCTTAGGCAGCTATTGCAAGTCCTCTTCTTTAGTTCTTCTGCTATAAATAGCAAGGTGTGGAGCATGAATGCCCACAAATGCCACTGTAACAGAATGCAGTAATGCATGAGGACCGCACGACTGACTGACTTACAGAAAAAAAGAGCCAGTCACCTTGCAAACTCATCATTACCATGTGTCTGTGCATCCAATGGGCAGGTTTACACCACAGTCACTGCTGCACACCCCTGATTTCGCCCAGGCTATATATATATATATATATGTATATATATATTTTTATATATATATATACACAGATCACCCTTTATATGGATGCTATGTTTATGTCTCCTCCTTGACTAGCAGTGGGTGGCAGGCGGCAGGCGGCAGTCTGATCTGCAATCTGAACTTCAACATTGTAATAGTCGCAGTGCCCGAGCGGAGTGTGGCAACCACCACAAAAGGCACTGCTGGTTGCGAGCTGTTGCATCTGTGTCTTATGTCTGCAGTTGGCTTTAATTTGTGTCCTACTCCACACCAAGCCTGCCATTATTGCTACACAGTTAAGGACAGTATTTTGCAAACAGTAAGGGGCAAATTCACTTCCAAACATTGATTCCCTTTTTAATCACAAGAAGCAAGAGAGCAGGGATCCTCCAGGATTTTGTACTCACGCTCCACAGGCACGACACCATGCAGATAACAAGCGTCCTATTCACCTCCCTAACTGGAAATGTGTGGTCTGAGCCAGTTGTCTGGCATCCACCTGTAGTCAGCGAAGAAAGAAAAACACTGAAGAGACTGATTGATCCAGTGCTAAAGCAGGTGTCTCAGACAAGCAGCATGAATTGCCCTCTGGAGCTTATCTCCTCCCGTTAATTATAAGGATAGCCTGGAAAACTGGTTTAGACTAGATACTGGACTTGCAGGCAGCTTAAGTTAGATGAGCTGACTTCCAGCCCTGGTTGAAAGGAGACTACATCAGAATCCCCTCCTCTCTGCCTATAGCAGGCTTTCTGCTATGCAGAAACTTCAGGCAAAGCCCTGGCTTAATTTAAGTCCATGGCAACACTCTAACCGGACTAGGATTTCTCCCGTCATACCTGCTTCTGATTCGGGCAGTATCATAGCCTCACAAAACTACCGAGTGGGAATCACTGCAGTAAAACCCTTGTCCAAATATTTCATGGTATAAGAAAAGAAATCACGCATTTCGGAGAGGTGCAAAAATTCTGTTTCAAAGCTTTTAGCAACCTTGCCTTTATTTTGTAAAACGTTATTTCACTTACCATAAAATAATGCCTTGATTGTTAAAGCAGCTCTTTTTTCACCAGATGCTATAAAAAATGGAACGAGTATTCACCAAAAACCCGAGGACTATTTGTAACACTGAAACAGGCAGTGGCAGAAATGGGGTGGCTCTGGGTTAATTCCCAAATACCAAATTTTGACCCAGTTACTCCATGGCTTACTGGAAAAAGCTGCTGTGTAAAATCAACACAGAAATTGGGAAACCAAAAGGAAAGCCAAGAAACAATCTCAGACAAGACACGTCTCAACAAACACGTGGGGGTTTTACAAATGCAGGAAGGGGAGAGGACAAAAGATTTCTGCAATAAAATACGACTCTTCCTGCAGAAGCGGGTAGGCGTTTCACAGGCAGGTAAGGGAGACAGACAGACAGAGGTTATAGCCCTAACCACAGCCATTAGAGATGACAGTGAACAGGAAACCTATTTAGTAGCTCTGTCAGCATTTGGCAGTAATCCAAGTAAGACAGACATGCAAATTGCCCTTTGTTGTTTTAAAACCCTCTTTCCTTTATGTTACCTTCTATCTTAGCTGATTTACCTAGTCCTGAAGCCAGGGACTGTGTTAGCCATCAGTCCTTACCCCAGCTATGGCACTGCTGCCCATCCTGCACCTTTGCAGTATTGCGGGACCTGCACCGGAGCTGCACGTGGGATGCACGCCTCCAGAGGAGCCTCCAGTGGGGCCTCGTCACTGGCATGCTGCAGCACACTCCTCCGGTCACCCAGGTTTTGCTCACTTCGGGGCATGAACAGAGATTGCATCGACCTTCAATACACTGTGCAGGGCATGCCTCAGAGGAAAAGGGATGAGAGATTAACTACAAAGAATTTATTTTTTTTTAAATATATATGCGTATATATAAATACATAAAATACATACATTGTATAAATACATTCTTGTGTAGCTGGAAGTATCAAAAAAGGATAATTTTACCCACCATTTTACGAAAAGCAAGTAACAATATTTCCTTCTGCCTGAGCCCATGGTTTGCCCACCAATTTCAACCTGCTTCTACCCCCCCATTCACAGTAACTGAATCCGCTTCAAACATTAATGAGTCAATGCTCAAAAACAGCCCTGCAAAGGGCAAAACAATATCAGCCCCATCTTGTTGTGGCAGAGATGAAGTCACACATGGGTTGCCCGTAGTTACCGAGACAACCTGGAGGATATCTGTGGTTTGCGTCATTTGCCCACGCCTAGGTGGCCAAAGTACCCATTCTGTAGAAAAGCTGCTGGTCAGAATATGTAACTGGGGCTTCACTGAGCTTTGAGCACAAACCAGTCGGAGGCATTCTTTACTGCAAGTGAAGGGAAACTGTTCTTTCCTATTAATGTCTCTGCACTGCTAACCGAATGCATTCAGAAGTCACAAATTATCTCTACTACAGTTTCTAAGGAATAATACTTACCAAAAAAACCCTGAAATTTTAAGTCTTATTAATGCTTGTTTCTTTTATTTAACTCTGAGTTTCTGAGACTGTAGGGTGCACTCGGGTCAAGTTATCAAGGGTTTCTGAGGTACCATGAGAACTATAAACCTGTGCTTTTAAAAATGAAATATGAGCTATGCCCCCAGAATCTGGGACTTCGAGAAAAAAAACAACAAATATCATGAGACTCCATTAAAAGCAGGAGCTGACAACAGTGTGACCCAGAAGTGACATGGAAGAGTCAGCACTATTTCTAGGTACAGTGAGACTCACATTGCTAACTTTTGAAATGCCTTCTAGAACAATCTGGGACTAAATTAATTGCTGACATAAGTAATTTCACCTGAGTAAGGTGAAAATTCACCTGGATAAGGAATTTCACCAGGCTCATCTATGAAAACTTTGGTCCTGGGTGTTTTTTCTCTGTCCATTTGAGTGCAGCACAGGCAATTTTCATATCAGCAGGGCATCTTTTCTGAAAAAAAAAAGAAGGAGCCGACAGATTTTGGAAACAAAATTATTACTTGCAACTGTGACAGATACCATGGTGACGCTCACAAGAATTTTTCCTATTAAGCTTTAGCAAGTGCTAGTGCCACAATAAATAACCTTTCATATATGGAGGCTTCAGAAGGAGCAAATAAGGAATAATGCAAGCAATTCTAGAAGAAGTTTAAAAAAGGCTTATATCACTTCAAACTTAAACCAATAATACAATAGGAAAAAAAAAAGCAGCTGTATATCCAATTACTTACCAGGGTATCCTCATTCCTAATCTATAATTTATATGCATATTTATTTTACATTTCTGTAAAAATAATTAGATGTACTTGGATTCCAAATGAAAAATATCAGATTATATATAAGGCAGCACAGAAGCATCTGAGGTTAAATAACACTCCCAGTAAGATGCCTATGAATCTTTTTGATACCCAGTAGTCAATAGAGGATTTTCCTCACAATTTCCTATTCTACTGAGGCTTCAATCCCTCTTCCCCTGAGAAATCTAACATTGCGTGGACAGGAACAAAGAATTTTTAAGGTGGAAAAAAACGTAAAGTCAACCTAAGTGTTTTCTGTACAGATGAAATGTGTATGCAGCTGAGTTTACAGAAGGATTTCATAATATTGAGACCTACAGAGATCAAAAGTAATAATAAGGAGTCTCTCAGAGTCTGCGGTGGCATGAAGGGATCGTGCATTCAGGAGAAAATTTACATTCTGTTTGTTGACATCTTGTAGACTGAGCTATGCCAGAGGGGTATAAATCAATGAAGATGCTGCTGTAGTATTTGAGTCCATTATTAATACAGTCTCGTATATTTTTATAAGAATAAGTAAAAAAAAATGAAAAACATATTTAATTTTTTAAATTCTTTGAGACAAGATCCATTCCCTACTGTACACATACATATAGTTTATATAAGCTGAATGTTCTCCATTTTCAGCTGGTCCTACTCAGGCATAGATATGTAAATAAACATGATAAATTTTCATTAGTGAATATGAATAAATCCTGTTAGGATGGCAATTCTATAACCAGAATCTGTAACTATAGCTAGAATTTCCCTACACAAGAACACAGATTCCCTGTCCCTGGGTATCTCCCTGGCAGTCCTTTAATCTCCCTTCTCAGCAGTTATCATTTCAATCTAAGCACTACATTCCAAGGCTGAGACAGAAAAACAAGGATAAGCCATGTGGTGTTATGGTCCAGTAAAATATTCACTATCCCAACAAGCTATAGTTCTACAGTGAAGATACAAGTTGGGATTCAAAGACAGAAGAGGAAAGCATACTCAAAACATGTGAAAGGAAAAGTATAAAATATTCCTGGGCTAACATGCTAGGTTGCTATATTTCTGGGGGAATTTCCACTGATATGTGTACAGAAACAAGTACCTAAACCCTTTTGAAGTTAACTTTAGGATTCACAAACTACTAAAGTCAGCAGCTAAGATGTCCTCAGTCTACAGTAATATTTACAGAAAAAAAGAAGAAAAGAAAAGGAAAGGAAAGGAAAGGAAAGGAAAGGAAAGGAAAGGAAAGGAAAGGAAAGGAAAGGAAAGGAAAGGAAAGGAAAGGAAAGGAAAGGAAAGGAAAGGAAAGGAAAGGAAAGGAAAGGAAAGGAAAGGAAAGGAAAGGAAAGGAAAGGAAAGGAAAGGAAAGGAAAGGAAAGGAAAGGAAAGGAAAGGAAAGGAAAGGAAAGGAAAGGAAAGGAAAGGAAAGGAAAGGAAAAGAAAAGAAAAGAAAAGAAAAGAAAAGAAAAGAAAAGAAAAGAAAAGAAAAGAAAAGAAAAGAAAAGAAAAGAAAAGAAAAGAAAAGAAAAGAAAAGAAAAGAAAAGAAAAGAAAAGAAAAGAAAAGAAAAATAGAGAAACCTGAAAATAATGACTACTGGATGCTTGTATCCAACAGAGTAAAGAATAAGTTCATGTAATAAAGCAGTGTAAAGGTCTTCAGTTCTGGAAAGGAACACTTGGAGGATTTAAATAAACAAGAGTTTGGTCCTAAAGGCAGAACTTTAATGGAAATCAAGGAGGACCTGGCACGTAGAAGGCTTACAAAACCAAGAAGCTACCAGGAAAAAATGGGAGCGCATTAAAATCCACCACATTTTCCAACTCCACTGTGATTAAGATTCTCTAGACTTACATGCAAAAAAAGAAGGAATATGGATAATAAACTGTCAGATGGGCCAAACAATTATAGGAGGTTAAAACAAATCTATTAAATAAGAGATGGGAAAGCAAACCAACAAAAATATAGTCATTTAGTCAGATAATTGTGTAGAACAAACAAACCAGAGAAGTAAAATAGCAGACTTGATCAGAAAAACTAAAAAAGACCTTTAAAAATACATTGGGTGAGGGGGATGATATACTGTAGAGAAAGAGGCCCACAAATACAGAAAGCCAAACAATAAATATGTAGAAATCTCCAAGAAGACATTTCTTTAGAAATTAAAATAAAAAGATATTTTAAATATTAAAATGGATGCAAAGCTTTCTGAAGCATACTTTGAGCACCACTTCATTACGTGAAAGAGAGGTGGGGGGTGCAGCAGATCTCAGACAAAATCAGGAAGGTTTCAGACAGTCCAGTAGGGAAAAACAGGGCGATTTTCTACTCATATGCAGAAACACAGGAGTAGACATGTGGAACACAAAACACTATATTGCCTACATCATCGCTTGTTATTAAAAAAAGCATGGCTCTATTAAAGTCAATGGAGCTGCATCAGTTTAAAGCAACAGTTTTACTCCCTGTGTAGCTGTATGGTTGAAGGGTTCCCTTACGCTGAAGGAAAACACATTTCTCCCTCATAGTCCATTGAAGAAACATTTCCAGCATAACCTATCTTTATAAAAAGGCCTCCATGGGAAGTGAAGAAACTTAGTCATAACTGATGAAAAGAGGTTCGCCCTTCAGGGGAATACCTTGAGAATGCATGTGAATGCATGTTTCTCTTCCTCTCTTTTTATTTTTGAGATATCTTTTTTTAAGTTTTTTAGGGTGAGACATAAGTGTATCACAGCTAGTCCGTGGCTCCGAGCCCTGGGAAGTAGTTTAGCTAACTCCAGAAGACTCCATGAAGCACAAACTCTGCCAGATACATCAAGCAAAGCTCAGTTACAAAAAGATAGGGGACCACAGCTCTGATGAATATTTCTTCCCTGGATCTTGCTTGGCAGAGACACACTGGGAATCCTGCTGGGCAAGTAAGATAAAAAATGTCCCACGAAGATGGCATAAGACTTCCATGAAAATAACTCACTGAGTAAAAGTATTCCGAAATCGAATCTAATAACACTGCATAGAAAAAATCTATTCTACCAGTCTGGAATTCAAAGTATCATAAAGCTAGGGAACTGCGCAAGCAACATTAAACAAGACAAGCAAAATGTAATCCAGAGCACTTGTAACAAAAGCGTAGAATAAGGAATGGGAGAATAAAAGTGTGAAGGCAGCCTAATGCTTCCACAATTAATACATCTACTTAAAGAAAAAAAATCAATTCAGTGCAAAGTTAGAAAGATGTCAGGAAGGAGCAATTATTCATGGCTAATTACTTTTTAGAGGATGATGACAATGGGTTAGTTTCCTCTGGTATTGATGAAGAAAAACCTCTGGGGAAATCATTTGCAAAGGTTACCAAGGATATGAATTATTCTCTGGTATGTATGAAGTACAAGAATATGAAAGAATGAGTAAAATACTAGTGTAGTGAAGGTCATCAAGACAACTCAGCTAATAGCATAAATTACCACTTTAGAGATTCAAACATGCCATCAATATGTCTAATAATGAATGATCTCCTGGAAGGGATGATTTGTTATGAACTGTTCAGATACTCACCAGAAAGAAGACTTTAAAATAATTTGCTTCAAGAGAATATAGCAAAAGACAAAATTACAGAATTCAGCCTGTAGTTGTCCCTGTGAGTGAAGTAGGGTAAAAAAAAAAAAAAAAACCTTTACACAGGACCTTACTGAGGTACATTCTCTTCCTGTAATGAGGGGTTATGCAGCGCATCCTCTGGTCTTCCATTCACTTCCCCATCCCTCTCCAGAATAGCAACCATAGTCTTCTCCATTTTATCCTCTCTCTTTTTTATGCTCTCTCTTATCCATACTTGTGGCTTCATTATCAGCTTCCTCTTCAATATATCCATTCACAACCATCTTCCCTATACTAGTCTCTAAGATAGCTAGCAACAGCTTTATCTCCTGGAAAATTAGCCTGTCTCACAACCCCCCAATCCCAGTGGACTCTCCATCCTAATTTGCTCTCAGACCTTATTAGTTGTTCACATCCCTGCTCCAAGGGCCCTATAACATTTGAAAATCTGATTATAGAGTCCATAGCACTCATTGTAAATTCCCTTCTCATCCCTCTCTCCTGCCTTTAAGCTGCGACATCACCACCTCCGCCATTTAGCCTGCCCATTATACTGCTCTGTGCCCATTTCTGTGGAGGTCCCCCTTCATGTTTTCATTTTTTCTCATCCTGACTTCAGTAAGTGGGATAGCCACACATACTGCTGTCACATTTATATGCAACCTCCATATATAGCTGAAGGGCTAGATATTAGCTATATTAGCCACCAGTTCCTCTATAACTGCTATTCTGACTATGCAATTAGGCAGCAATTCCTAGACTCTAGGTAATGAACATACATGAAGCCTGCATACATTATGAGATGTTACCAAATTGTCAGCTCTTCTATTAGAAGACAAAAGAAAGTTGGGTTTATTCAACCTCAGCATAGATTTAGTTAAAAAACACCAGGCTTATTATCAACTGCATAGACGTCTGCGATAAGACAGTATGTAAAAATACCCTCCCTGTATTTATAAAAATGAGTGAGCATGTGATACTGTTCTAAATGAAGGGATTAACATTCAAATTATAAGGTATGAAAATAAACAAAAGGCCTAGCCTGCCATTTTCATACATTTTGATCTTCAGTGCTATTTACCTTGCAATAAGCAACTCACTTCCAGACATGACTTCAATATGTCATCCATTCTTTCCAAAACTACTTTGCTACAAGGAAGGCCTCATCCCTCCCATGGTAACAAAAAAGAAGAGTTTGTGAGGAAGAAACAGGCCAGCAATAAAGCCAGGAAAAGGAGCCTGACCCACCTTTGAAAGCCATCACTGCGGAGACGTCTGAGGGCAAGGAGACTGCCTGGCAGGCAGCGTGGGGAAAGGAGAGTGTTTCATGAACAGCTCACCTACCTTGGCAGCTAATAAAATCAGTAGAGTTAAACTGGCATAAAAGTAGCATGGGGAGAACCAGACCTTTGTAGCAGAAATAAAATTGTGTACCTTGGCAGCTAATAAAATCAGTAGAGTTAAACTGGCATAAAAGTAGCATGGGGAGAACCAGACCTTTGTAGCAGAAATAAAATTGTGTTCAATCTGATGAAAGCTGATACATTTCTTGTCATCTAAAATCATGGCCTCCTTAGGGCTAGGCTGGGTGCAAAGGGCAGGGAAGTTTTAATGCAAATATTTCCTCTACAAACAATCAGAATCAAACACCGATGAGTGAAAAGGTTGATGTTCAAGCATAATTTCAAAGGTGAAACTTGCTTTCCTGGTAACAGAGATCAGAGATTCTGCATTTTTCTGCCTTTTGAATCTGGTCTGATCACTGATTCCTGGGCAAACAATGCTGGAATGATGCAAAGAGGAACCAGGCTTGCAGAGCAGTCATCATTTCAACGCTTTTGAACACAACCAGCATATAATATCGTAAACACACAAAGAACTAGTAGGAAGATCAGTAATAAATCAGGTAGTAAGTACAGAAGTGATACTTTTTTATACAATTACAGATTTTAAATAATCCCATTTGTATTTTTTTTTCATTTCCTCTGAGCCACTCAACTGTTAGTCGAAAGGAAGAGAAAGACAGAGAGAGAAACAAGGAAGAAAGAAAATCCTCCTTGTGTGTGTACGTGCATGTGTTTGCAGAGCCATTTGGACTTCATTAGGTACGTTCATTAGGTTCATTAGGTGAAAGTGTCATGCTCCTAAAAGAAAAAAGAATAGAGTTTAGCATATCTAGACTATCTATTAAAATGGTATCAAAAGTTATAAATTCCAAAGCATAATGTTTGACAGTAAGCTGTCATAGAAGCAATAGATTCATTATAAAAATGCTAGAAGTGCATACATCTCATTGACTGTTTATCATTAACTGCATGGGTTGCTGATAGGAAATGTCTAGCTATAATTTATATTTCTGATGACTCTCAAATCTGTTACTCACCTTTCTCCAGTTTTATAGCTCCTCTGGACAGAATAGAAATTGAACAGGCACAGTAGGATCTGGAGGGGAATTTTCTGTTGTTGCTATTCTCTATTATCTCATCCCTCCAGCCTGAGCTGTCCCTCACATGTGATCAGACCTGCACTGCCCAAGTGTTTCTCAGAAAACAACGTTTAAAAATAAAAAATAAAAGGGGGAGGGAGACCTTTTTTAATTACATGTCCATTTCAAGTCTTGCAGCAATTTGACTCCAACAATTAAACACATTGTGGGTAAAATCTTAAAGGTGCAATCATCAGTTGTGGCACTAGGAAAATCTCTATTAAAGGTAACAGGAGTTTTAAGAGCATAAAGACCTGAAAATGAGTCTCTGGGAAAATAAAGAAAATAAATTCATGAAATATTCAGTAAAACCAAGACTCATTTGTGCCAAGGTATGGGTTCAAGAAATCTGATCTTGTAAAAAAATCCTGATGTCTGCAGAAATGCCATAACAGAATGAAGGCTAAAACTTGCATATGAATCCGTTCCAATTAACAATTAGAGTTTAAAATTCCTATAATTGTGTACAAAATATTATCTTTTTTTTCAGTCTTGTAGACATTGGATCAATTAACCTATCTGGTAATTGCAAAAGACTTCAGTGAAGTTACAAAAGGAAGTATTTATTCTGTTCCCTTTAAAACTAGTATACAGGTTTGTACAGATGAGCTTTAGAAAGCTACTAGAGCAATGGAGCTTGTTAGCCCTCCTCCATGCAGCAGCATCTAAGCCCAAGCTCTGGAAGCACAGGCTTGCTACGCAATTTCTCATGGTAGACTTTATTTCTCTTTTATTGACTACACCTACTGCATTTCTTCCTTTTACAGCATTTCCACAAACGTTAGAAAGAGGACAGGCAGTAATAGCAGAGCTTAGAGGAATATTTTTCATGTGAATACTGAGTTTGGATGTAGCACAACTTAGCAAGAGAAACCTTCATTCTCTGATGTTCCCAGAGGGAGAAAGGGAAACAGTTCTTCTTATTTCAGACCCCCATGTAATCTGATGCAACAATTAATCCCTGAAAGAAAACCCAGAATGCTCGTTACATGATCAACATTCAATAATGCATTTTTATACAAGAAGAGGTTCATAACAGTTCATGTAAAACCAATGTATGATGAAATCTTAGCAGGTATTTACCGTAACACGTGCCCTTGTCCTGTGAAGGACTGGGTCAGTGCAGTTTTGCCTCTGTACAAGACTGAAGCTGTATTTTTGCAGTGTGTAAATTCAAATCTTTAATATTTTGTTTAAGAAATTATAATTTAGATAAGTATCTCCTGGCAGATCTAACCCAGAATACTGGATTTTACCTTGGAGAAAGTCAAGCAAGTCTAGAACTGAAGTTCAAACACATATACACTCATTTCTAGAAAAAACTATTTATGCAAAAGATTGTATCTTTTCCCTGCAATAATATGATATTATCAAATCTAACAAAAGATCTGATGTAACCAAGGAAATTTTTGTTACGAAGTCTCTAAGATCAGTCACTTTCTTATATCTAATACTGTCATCAAAAGAGATTTTTTGTAAGACAGCATGTTATCCTGAAAATCTTCTATCTTTCCATAACTACAATAATAAGTGAAACTTGCACTCATACTGATAGCTTTACTATGATCTGACGGATGGGAAGGAGGGATCAGGTGGATAAGTAAGACATGTTATACAACTGAAATGCCCCAGCAATGAAGACGCTAATGTTAAATTACACTATAACTGCCTAAATCAAAGCTATTTTCTTTACAATATAAGAAAAGTTTAAGTGAATGTCAAATGTGAAAATAACCAGGCAGGAAAATTATTATTCAAAAATTGTGTGATGTCAGATTAAATCACATACCATAGTTAAGAAGAAATTTATCCTCAGTAGGTTGTGTCCAGGTTGCCACCGCTAACATTAAAGGTCTGAAAGCTGTGTTATATCTGGAGCTGAGATGTATAAAGGTGATACAAGTATTTTCCCGTCTCCTGTAACTTGTGAACATTTGAAAAACAGCCCTGTTATTTGTACTTGCAGAACACGGTGATTATATCATTTCTGCTGTTGTTTGTATCACACCCTACCTGAAGGTCAATAAAACCCACGAGACTTCAGTCAAAGGCCCACACACAAAGGAAGATTGTCCATGGACTTGGGGCAGGACTTTATGCAGCGTGAAACACGAGTGCGTGATAGGCACAAACCTGAAAAGGAAATTAAACTACTTTTATGGATAAATTTAAAAGAGGACACTGGCCACTTGAACAGAGAACCCTTCAGATTAGAAAAAGACATAAAACAAATTGGAATGAGGAAGGAGGAGAAGGGAAAGGGTGCAGGGGAAACCGATGAAAAGACCCAGCCAGGTGCATAAGGGGCCTGTAATCCCCGATAGGAAAAACTAATTATGTGATGTCATTAGGCTGGACTGAAAAAGGTGGAAGCAAGAAGCTACAAAGGAAGATGAAAATATTGGACTCTCATTCATGACGAGGGACTGAAGAAGCAGCTACAGGGCTTTGGGAACAGAGATAGCTAGCGGTGCTTTGACCTAGCAGGGCTGGCAGACACAGGGCGCTACAAGAACCGCTCCAGCAATTGGTAGGATTGAGCAGAAATTTTTTAAGCAAGGCACCTTTACCTTTCCGGCTATAGTGTCAGCCTGTCAAAACCATCTCCTAGCTTTCAAGGGTAGGTGATGCCCTATCAGAAGCACTAAGCTCCTGTTCAGCACCCTCACTTGGTCCAAGAAAAAATTTGGCTTAGGTCTATTTCTGCTTCTCTCGTCCTTGCATATGTGTCTCTTACCTATTTTATACCACCATAGAGAATAAGGGATTGGTCCTTTTCTTTCTCATAAAATATTTTGAAAAGTCGGGGTTTCATTCTGATAAAAAAAAAAAAAAACAAACCAGTTTTCAAAGCCCTGGCATTTTTCACAAAACGTTATGCAGAGGATTTTGTCAGCCTGGAGCCTCTGTGCTGGAGAGAAATTGGTGTTTATCAGTGTTGGGGAAAAAAGAAGATGGCTTCAGGTGCAAGACAGAATTGGGTATCATTCCTGGAGGCTTGGCTTGAGTTTCATCTTGGGTAATTGGACATTTTCTGAAGAGGTTTTTTTTCTTTTCATCAGAGCAGATCCTATTACAATGACACTCAGGAAAAAAAAAAATCTGTCCAGGTCACTGCGTGTTGCAGGACTAATCATTACAAATCACTACCACCCCTATATCCAATAGACTATCCAGTCTGCTTCTGAATACCTGCCACAGAGCCCAGTGCAATGCCATTGTAAATTCACCTCCTCCACAAAACACAGTTTTCCTCTCTGTCCTGCAGGGAAATAGCAGAATTGCCAGACAATCAAAATACAGGTTTTTGAAAAGGTCAAAGGATTCCAGCAAAATATTATATTTCATGTAGTGTACAAACCATGAAAATGTTGATATTTCATTATTGAGGAAAAAAATTGTAACAAAAACAGAATCTGACAACATTTTTTTTATTATTTGGGACAAAGACTGTAGCAAAAATGGAAACAGACAGCAGGCTAACATCATCTGAATATTGGGGTTTTTTTGTATTATAGTCATTCTGTCTTAAGTAAAAGCCTCTAAACAACCTGAATCTTTAGTTATCTGGCAGAAATTACTCTTTGTTCCATTGCAGGGCTACCTCATAGAGCCAACACACAGGAAAAAATGCAACTTGCTGTCCCAGATCCCATTCAAGCACAAATGAACCCAATTAACTAACTACTTTTTTTTTTTTTTTGAGTCTCCTCCATATTGCTGGGGCACCAAGGCTACTAGGCTAACTTATTCCCACATAGTTCTTGCCATAGCAGTAATGCACTCCACAAGGCATCGAGCCTGTTAATCAGAAGAGCTTTCAGAGCCTCCTTAGTTCTAACAGTTTTATCGCAGGTAAGTAAGCAGCTGAAACTGCATAAGTTCAGGAGCTGCAGTAACTCAAATAGCCAATCTGGAGTAGGAGAAAATTGAATACACAATTCTCAGCAGCTTTGTCTCAATGGGGAGAATGGAATTATTCTTCAAGTATTACCATGTGCCAGAAGAAAGCATTACTTAGGACTGACTGCAGAATGCCTAATTGCAGCACTGAACCAAATAATTTGAAATGATAGCTATCTAAAGCCAAATTGTAAAGTGAATAGTGAACAAAGCAATAAATAATAAAATTACACATACTATATGTAATTGCTCATTGAATCAACTTGCCAGTCATAATAAAAGCCAAAAGTAACAATCAGCCTCATTACTTTACAAAACAGGAAACGCCATTAACTATTTCTAACTCCCATTATCAACATATATTATGAAAACAACATGGTAAATCTGCTTTTGATTAAACTGGACCTAACCGTAACCTTATTCCTTTCTTATTCCTAAGAGTGTTTTTTTTTTCATACTTTAAAGATGGCTTCATCACGATATTGATTGTTCATGTAATTCTTTGGACTCTCACAATACTGGTTGCTTTCACTCAGAAAACAAGATGCAAAGCGTACCCAAAAGGAAGGAGTAAAGGCACTGGGAAAGAGGAGTGTCATTTGGGGTCAGGGAAGGTGCTCTCAATTTGTTCTGGTAAATGAGACTGCATGTCTCCAGTGAGATTCCCCCCAGGGACATGGATGAGCTACAGATATTCAGCTGCTATTTGCAATATATTTATGTCTCTCTAGATATAGAAATATATGTGTGTGTTTGTGTGTGTGTGTACACACATAAGGAACCCAAATTCTGTCTCAGTTTGAGCGTCATCCTTCATTTGCATTAGGTTTCAAAATGCCCAATTCCAATGCCACACAAAATAAATAGAGATACAGTTCTCACTTTGCAGCATATGCAAATGGCATGAAAGTTTATTTAAGTCTTTCCAGTACAGCAGCAGGGTAACTTGTAAGAGGATAATTTTGCATTTTGCTGTCTGAGGGTTTTTTCTGTATAATTGTTAGTATGTGTGGCAACTGACATTCCAGGCACTCTGAGTCTATTCCTTTCCACTGTTACAAGCAATGTCAGAGGAGGTTCATATGTACCTTTTCCTGTTCTCACTGCATTATTTATCAAATGAATATGAAATCAAAATGTTGATGCACAGAACAATATGTTAAACACTTTAATGTATAATGCCAGCTTAACCTTGTCAACCTTCCGCCATGGGTCAAAGTTCAGTTTCCTACTGTTTTAACCAGTATTTACCAGTCTTTCTTGCCCTATTCTATTCTTTTTTTTTTAACCTTTCCCATCTTTTTTTTTTCCTACCCTTCATGTTCAGCCAAAAAAATATCCACATAAGCCCTTGGTTGTACATTTTATTTTATAGCTGATGACAACCATACCCAAGAGATTTCAGCACATAGGCCCTTGCTCCCAACAAACCTAGAGGCAGGTTGAATCTATAATTTACTTCTAACCTTGCCTGAACACTGTGTTTTTAATGAAGTGTTTTCTCCAACTCTCTAATATTTATCTACCAATTTCTTGACATCTCATATCTACTACTGACTTGGTTTCACATTCAGGTTACTTTCTGAGCAGGTCAGCAACAATTACCTGTCAGGACCAGGATAACAAGGTTACAAGGACCTAATGGACACCTTAACTGAACAAATCACATTCTCACTACACTAAGCATACCCTACGACCAGGCTTTTCAAAGTAGTCTGAGGGCATTAGGTTCTCATATCATATAGGTTTAAAAACCTATCCCAATCTTGAAGCATGAGTTCAGAAACCTGGATTTCTCTAGTGGTTATTCTGCAATTCCTCTTTCTCATCTGACCCTACTTCACTGATTCCTTGTACCACCAAAGTGAAAATTCAGGAGGAGCAGGGCCTCACTTTTACAGGTCTTGGGGAGTGGGGGGGAACAGAAAACGGAATCACTGACCCAAAGGCTACATTGTAGATGGCAGCTGCATTCAAAGCCCCACAAGAGGGCGAGGAAAACACATGAGAGAGTTGATCATCATTATAGGCAATGATTTCAGATGATTTGCCTAAAAATGCCATGTGTTTTGGGGACTTCAAGGCAAATTAAGAATAAGGAGGAGAAAAAAACACCCACCATACATTTCTCTGCAAAGTAAGTATCCATTCCCCACTGTACCTGTTAGTTTTAGCCCAAAGTTACTTCCTCCAAATAAAAGGTCATAAAACCTCCTGCATATAGACTTTCCCAAATTGCAGATTTTTTTTCCATTCTATCCAAATATAGATGAGAAAATTACCACCATCATGTAATTTTTACATTTAGCTTACAGAGCTTACAGTTTGTCTGGTTTTGGCTCTTTCTGTGCTAATGTAAATAAGCTTTCATTTTCTCCATACTGCTTGGACAACTGCACACCAAAGACTACCTAATACCATGTTGTTGGCATTCAGACCATACTGAGAAGTTCAGATAATACTGCTGTTATCTTCACTAGGTGAACCTATTCCTCTTTAGATCCCAGGCCTCAGTGAAATCTAATTATTATTGGCATAAATTTTGCCTGCGAAATCCCAAGATGCATGTCATTTAAAATTGCCAGTACCACAAAAAGGCACTGACAAAAAGGAAATTAGGATAAACCAATTAGAACTGCATGTTAGATTGCAAATTATTTGGGAGAAGGAACAAAGAAAGCTTTGATCATGTATTGCTTTGATAGGGACCTAAGGACAGATATGGGCTCAGCTTGGACACATTAGCACTATGCCAGTGGCTTTTATGGAGTTATGTTCACTGACACCAGCTAAGGAGCTGCTACTACATACTTTCTAAATCAAATTTTAGGTATATTTGCATTTTAGATGCTTTTAAGTGTGCTGCTGCCTGTGTATGCTAAAGGCAGTCCTTTCATCATCCGACTACAGATAAAAGCAAACAAATACAGAAAAAAATAGCTACATACAAATGGCCTTAGAAAACATGGATAGAAAAATCCGACAAGAATTCATTGCACTAGCCAGGTTTCAAAATAATTCATTAAACAGCTACCACTTGTCCTGTCACTGACTATCAGTCTGGAAATGGATAATGTTCTAAATGTGTCTGCTTTCATCGCATATTCTCCTGCTATCACAGTTGGTAACATTAGCTATGCACAGGAAGCATTTTGCAGTCTCTCATAGCTATCTTATCAATACCACCACAAAACTAAGGAAATAGATGAGGAAAAAAATAATCACAACAGGCTATGGTTATAGTTGAAACCATAATGCTTCTGTCTAGCAGACAAAAATGCTTGCCCTATAATCCTACATGACTGTGGAAAACAGAACTTTAATAATCAGGTTGAGACTTGCTATTTAAGTTTACAGCAGAAAGTCTGTCATATTTGTTGTTAACATTCTGAATAATCCTTAAAAACAGTAATCTGTTTATCATTTATCTTTTAATATAGCATTATTATTTCAGGAAAGCATGCAACGAGGCTGAAATGGCCTTATTCCAACAACAACAACAACAAAATCAATCCCTTTCTACAAATTTGATATAGGCAGGCTGTGTACTATTTGAAAAAGTTCACTGAACCATGAAGACTGGCATTTGCACCATAAAATTCAAGCTTTATTTGATGAAGTTATTGAACATTGCATTTACCTCAACTAAGGTTTAAAGCAATCATACATATTTTTACTGTCCTCTCAAGAAGGAAGCTTTGAATATGAAGCAAATCAGATTGCTACTTCTGAGAATTTCAAAGGGATCTAAGGAGGGACACAGAAAAAATGCATGGTGTTCAATGAAAAATATCTGTTCGGTTCAATTATGATACTAGAGGCTCAGCACAGTGCAAAAAAAAGGAGGATAAAAAAAATAAAAAAGACATAGTACAATAATAACATGAAAGAATTTTGTTCTCTAGCTTTCTGATTAAAAGTGTATTTTCATGTCAACTTTAGGAGAAATTATGTACAAAGCCTGTTTGCAACAGAGTCTGTTTTAATTTGTCAAAGATTTACATTGTATAACTCGATCACATTAATTGCAAAGATTGCCACCTCTATTGTTTCATTCTACTCTTGAAAGGCAAACAAAGAGAATCCAGCTCCTGTAGTATCACCAGGTGTGACAAGTTGTTTTCTTTAAACCAACGCCTGACCATCAAAACTTAGTAGTAACTAGCTTAAATGGGAGCTTGCTAGCGTACAATGCTTTTATTATTGTTAGTGCCAGTAGAAACATTGGAGGCATCAGTTTAGGGACCAAATTCAGAAGCTCAGGAGACATGCCTTCCTCATATGGCCACTTGACATTGACACTAACCTGACTGAGAGAGCAGGTAAGTGGTTTAGAGATGATATTCCCCTGTATCAAGCAGAGTGTCATATAAAAGACTCATCTCTCAGATGGTTACAAATAAGCTTATATTAATCGAGTCTTGCATAGGTTTAAATTCAACACAGTACATCAGGGCACAACAAGGTCAATGTGCCTTCCAATACCCTGCTTAATAGCAAATTAAGCATATTTAGACATAACATGCCTAACACTCTCTGACAGCATTGAACAAATATCACCAGTTCTGTGGCAACTTTTTATTCAATAATCTGGTCATTTTAACAATCATGCAGAAGCCTAGTTTTAATTTGCTGCTCAGTCAGAGGTCATCTGAGTCACCTCTTTCTTCTACCTTCTACAAGAGTGTCCTAACCACCAAGTGACACAGCAGGCTGAGAAGGGCTGGGACCACTTGCTTTTCCCCTTGCCCACAATGACCCACCATATACCTAAAAGGATTCCAGAGATCTAAATGGAGTAAAACATAAAAGGAGAGTGAATCTGTAGTAGAGAGGCTAGAGACATACAATAGATAGGAACTCCTCGTCTCCGCTTCCCCTAATGTGCCATATTAGATAAAATCCTGGATTTTTCAGCAGAACCCAGAACTCAAGACTCCCCCTTCATATTCAAAACACTTAAGCAGGCATTTGAGTGCTAGCAAGATCCCAGCACCCTGGTTAATAACTGGGCTGCTGGGAATTATCACAATATCACAGTAATAGTAATTCTTTACACAGCAATGCATTTTAGTTTTAAGGGTGACAGAAGATATTTTAAAGTGATTTTTATGAATAGAAAAGGTAAGGAACAAGTGAGGATTTTGGTAGTTTAGTAGTTTGGTAGTCCTCAGAGTTGAACAGTTCACTAGAAGACATTGTAGTCCTAAAAAGACTTTCACAGACAATCTGCTTCTGTGGTAGGGACCCAAGCAGGCAGCCAGAAACATGACTCTTACTCAGAGGCTTTATCTATCTACTCTGCTGAGAAAAAGAGGACTGAGCCTGAATGTCCACCTTATTGTCCACACTACTTAGCTGTTAGTCACTCCTTGATGCTGCACCACAACAACAAACTCCAAGAGGCATTTTCTACAAGGGCAGTTAGTCCTAAGTAGTGTTAACAGGAACTGGTCAATGACACTTGACTTCTGGGCCAGAAGTCAGTCCCTAACCCTCTTTCTTTTGTGCCTGTTGATGAACCCAAGAAGTACCCATCAGTGACTGTGAGAGCAGGGTCCTGTGTCCCTGGAGCAGTGCAGCAGTGGGAACTTTCCAGGTGAGTGAGGGAGGGTGAACGAGCAGACTCCAGAGAACTAACAAGAATGAATTAGGTGGCAGAAGGAGGTTCAATACAAAAATCGCTAAGTGGAGCTGTCTGGAAACAAAGCTGTACATTTGATGGCCTACCTTGTAAAGCATCAGACCTGTATCACGCCCTCCACCAGATCCAATGCATTGAATAAAGTGTTCCCTCTAGCTCTGATCACTGAGTAATCAGCTGACAGAAGCAAGCAAATGCAGAAACAGCTTATGACCACATGTACTTTGGGACTCTGAGCTAATTTTCTACCTTGAAAGCTTGCAGAATATGGTGATGTCCCTAAAAAAAAAACAACTGTTTTCTGACTGCTGCCAGTTGGAGAAACAGTGCTTTGATGTTGCTGTCCCACCACGAATTTAAAGGGTATGGATAATTTACAATCTTGATTAACAATCTCAGAGCTGCAATAGCTCATCCTCTTCACATCCCATCCTTTTTATTGAATATGCTTAAGTATTCATGAACACATGATGGTAATCTTGTTAACACTATGAAAAGCAATGACATCCTCATTATAAACTGCTTGAAAATGCTCATGATCCTTTCACCAGAATAAGCTTTGTACAATTAGAAGCCTGAAAAAGTCACAGGTGTGCAACACACAAGGTGATAAAATTGTAATTATAAGATACAATGGCATTGTAATGTCCAGGACAGTAGATTTTGCAGCTACAGACAGAGGGCAGGACACACTAGTGCTCCTTGTAATACCAATTTCTCTTAGGCGCCGTGCAACTGCATCTTACTCATGTATTCAGGCTGAAAACAATCACAGATTCAGGGGCAGGTAAGTACTTCCATTGAAATCTGATAGACTGGAGCTATTTAAGGCTCCTTGCCTTTCTCATTACGGTGATAAAAATTTTGCGTTCCGGGCTGTCGTGGTTTAACCCAGCAGGCAGCTAAACACCACACAGCTGCTCACTCACTCCCCCCCCGTGGTGGGATGGGGGAGAGAATTGGAAAAAAAAGGTAAAACTCATGGGTTAAGATAAGGACAATTTAGTAGGACAGAAAAGGAAGGGAAAAGAATAATAATGATAAAAGAATATACAAAACAAGTGATGCACAATGCAATTGCTCACCACCAGTTTGGGTCAGCTGTCTTGGTTGAGCCCTTGTGCACTTCCAGCCTCCTTGCTGGCAGGGCAATATGAGAAGCTGAAAAGTGCTTGACTTACTGTAAGCCTTGCTCAGCAACAACTAAAACGTCAGTAAGTTATCAACATTATTCTCATCCTAAATCCAAAACACAGTACTATACCAGCTACTAGGAAGAAAATTAACTCTATCCCAGCTGAAACCAGGACGTGGGATCAAAAAGGACCTTAGGATGTTTGACTATGATGTCTCTTGGTTTCTCCAGAGACCTATTAATACCATTTACAATCTTTTTATCTTTTATTATAGGTTAGCAGCTTGCTTTGGAAGTGGGTGTGGTGGGGGGGGGTTGTTATGGAAATGGCTTTTTAGCTACAGTCAACAGGAGGTTCAAGTGGAGTTGACATCCTGTCAACCCCTCTGCATACCTCTTGTATCTACCACAGAGATAACCAAAAGATTATAACAAATAGATGTCAAAAATCTTCAAATTCTACCTGAAGACAAATTATTGTCATAAAAAAGGGACGTCTCCAAGGAAAGGTATACCAAAAAAGGCTTGGCAATTCAATGAGTTCCGCCCAGCCCAGTACGCCAACCTCAGAACTTGCCTGTAGTCCCCTCATGCTATGAAAAAGGTAATAATATGAAGTTACCCTGATATTAAAAGAACACAGGATTCCTTCACAGCCTTAGGCTGCACCTTGATTTCAGAGAAACTCAAATTCCAGGTTTTCTATGTAGGTAAAACACAGTTCTGGTGTTTCCAAATATTTTCTTTTCATTTTCCTTCCTTTCATTTTCTTAACTTCATGCATCAGATCTTTGTATTGCTGGATATTGATGAAGATGTATATTAAAATCTGCCACATTCTCTGTGCCTACAACTCAAGACAACCAGAGGCTGCCTTTAAATACACACGTGTGTGCTGTTACATGCATATACACAGATGCATAGGAAGATAGACACAGCAAGCAGGGAGTAGATTTCAAGAAACACTGAACCCAGACAAAGTGGTTGGTTTGACATTTTGTGATGCAAGTGAGGCTCTGAGATCTGAATTCCATTTATCATTTTGGCCTTTCAAGAACTGATAGGGAAGGAGAGAATTTCAGCTACAGTTCAGCATTTCCACTTAGCCAGCTAATCAAGCCACCGTTAAGTGGGATAAGTGGCAATGAAGGAAGAAAAGGTACAGCAGATGTGTCACACTCAGCCTAGAAGAGTCATATTTGACTTAAATACCTTCACTGCCCTGATGTGAAAAGGGACAGTTAGCAAAAGATTTCATTTACCTCACTGGAGACTTTCTGTTTAACAATCTCTGCAGGCAAACCAAATGAGACAGAGTGATATAAAAAATGTGGTCTTTTAGAAAACTGGATCCGCTTCTCTGCTGTCAAAGAAACCTGCATAAGCATAAACACTTCTGGAAAAAGGTGGGGACGTGGCAAACACTTCTGCAAACATGTTGCATATTGCATTTTTTTGGCGTTTAGCCTGCCCGGACATACATGAGCACATAAAGCAGTGCAGAATTCAGCCCAGCACTTCCAGTAATGAGAGTATACTTTGCATTCAGGAAAGATTTTAAGTGCATGTTTAAGGTTAAGTGTGGGATTCGTCACCCTTCCTCAGCCTGGAAGTAATTTCTAGCAGCATTTGGTTGCATCTCTGCCAATATAATCCGCTGGAGCTGGGCACATTTTTCTTCCTGTGAATGAACTATTCATATCCCCAAAAAGCAATTTCATCCATTCCAAAACAATTTATGAATTCAACATTAATTTGACAAATAGTTTCAGCTGGGAAGGCTTTCTCAAACTTAGACTGGCATGAAAAAAATACCTGAAAGAGTCACTACTTTCCTCCAGTTGTCACTAACCCAGATTCAGATAATGTGGAGTTCTTCTTAAAATGGACTCAAACCCCCAGCTTCTACCTCTAAAGAAAGGTTCCTAAACAGCACAGGGTAAATTATCTAAAATTATGGGCTCAATATCTCTTCTTGATACTGTTCAGCTTTGCATAAACTACTTATGAAATTCCCTGGAACAGGGGCTTGAAGCCAGGTGTCAGATCTTTTGCTGGCTCAAAGATGCTGCCGAGTGGTCTGCTGCAAACTGACATCCAAAGAAGGAAATTAAAAAAGAAGAATGAATGGTTCAGTGTACCACTACCCTCGTTCCTAAAATTGGCCTTCCTAGATATGTAGATGTTTCACGCCTTCTGTCAGGACCATCTCCAAATAGCGTAATTGAATTCTGTTATCTCCTTTGTTTCTCACATCTGTCTTCTTCTTTAGTTATTTATTTATATTCTTTTTATCCAAGCTGGTAAGCTTGGATCCTAAAGCAAACCTGCTGTCACTGACCGTTGAAAGGGGGGTCCATTTAATCAAAAAGAACTAAACAAAAAGTACAAATCTGGAGTAAGATCAGTAGTTTGCCAAGGTAGTAATGGACCCATAAATAATTGCGTGACGTTGTTAGCCATTATATGACTGCCTACTTCACTCCTGAGGAACCTGCCTTAATGGTCACTAATTGATTCACATAGCTAAGGTCTTTCCAGAAGGATCATCTGGATTTACTGTCCCCAGTCACTAAATACTGATACAGAGTGGTTCCATTAGGAAACCAACAAAATATTTTGAGTGTGAAGCTAGAATGCAATGCATAATAACTAGAGCAAGTCATGGAGGAGAGAATTTGTATTTAACATGTCTTTACCAAAAGAGCAGATGTTAATATATTTGAGTAACTATTTTAAAAGAAAGCTTTTCTAGTGACTTGTTGGTTGGTTTGGGGGTTTATTTCACAAATTTTAACTTAACCTGGAAGAACTGAGGCTCCCAGAGAAATGGAGTTGAAAACATTAAAAAGTCTCTCTGATAAGTAGTAGAGAAGGAAATATTTCCTCTGAGCTAATTTAGCACCACATTATGCTGAGCACCCACAGCAGCTGCTGTGGAGAAACCCCCCTATTAACAGGAGGTGCCATGTCCAGAGCAGAACATTTTCTAATCACCAGTTAGCGCTGGCCCTAAGATCTTTTGCAGCGGCCACACCTCATCTCAGGCTTAAAGTCAGATTGAACAGGAAAGATGATTAATTTGCTGAAAGTCTGTTAAAAAGAAAGTGTGGATTTATAAATATCCACTGACTTTTGTCTCTTGCTCTTTAAATCAAGCATCTTTTTCTATGCAAATTTGGAGTCGGAGGCAAGATGCATTTCAGATGTAATAAAGCCCACAGGCCCAGGCTCAAGAAGTTTCTCAGGTGAAGAAACCAAATCTGCTTATACAAAGAAAAAAGTCTTATCCTGCAGTGTCAGAGTAATATGTTCTTCAAGTCCTGACCATTATGCATTCCATTTATACCACTTCTTTAATCAAAGCTGAACCTGGTGAATTGCAAATAAGAATGAAAACATTAAATGTGAAAGGCCAACTTGCTCATCTATATTTTTTGTCAAAATGACAGTTTTAAAATTACATAGGTAAAATACTTCACTAAATAGGGTTATAAATGCGTAATTCATCATGGCAGAACATTTTTATGCGTTTTAAAACTACTCCTTTATTTTAAGAGGTGAGGACGCAAAACGGTAGGCTCATTCTTCATCTTTTCATTTTGCAGTTTATTTTTGACATAGCAAAGATGCAGTACAATTGGAAAAGCTCTTGGAATAGTATTTGTACCCTTCTCTTTCTAAGTTGTTGCTTACCAGAGACCATATTTCAAAGGTGAAGGTAAGTTCCCACCCTGGTTAGTGTATGTACATACACACCACAAGCCTTTTACTAGATAAAATCCTCATTGTTGCACAAAGTTGCACATTGTTAAAATAGGGACACTCTCTTCCCCACCCTTCAGTCCTCTAGTAAGGTTTTGTGTACCTGAAGCAGGAGCATCAGATTTCTTATCCCACTATTTATGTGAATTCCTGAGTAATCTGTCTGCAGCAGAGTGTCTGGTGTACGGTTCCCCAGTGGCCATGGATTTGTTACCCCGTTAAACACGAATCACCAGGAAAACTTAGAGGAAAAGGTAAGCATTAAAGCTGAAGAAATAAGGCAAATGCTTTAGTAGAAACTCCCATTGCATCACTGTAATTTGCCTGAAATCCTTGCTCTTCATTGCAAGTGTGAATTCACATACTGAGATTGCAACAAAGGATTAAGATAAAAATCCTGGCACGGAGTCAGGGAAGAATAACATCTTTGCAAGGTCATATAGAGAAGAAGATCACTGCATCCAGGTAGTCTGCTGCATATGATGTTTTTGAGAGGCTGGCAAGAACAGAGCTTGAGGCAGGATGAGGAACTGTCACAGAGAGAAAGAAACAAGAAAGGAAAATGTGATCTGACTCCTGTTACATCCTGGGGAGATTGCCTCCAAATTCTACACCAGGACTGGGTCAGCCACAAAGACACTGACCCAGAATAATGTACCTCAGGTCTAACATTAACCCCGGTGCCTCGTGGGTCGTAGTTCAGAGCATTTCACCCATGTGATTGTGAACATCTGTCAAGGAAGCAATTTCTTCCTCCCATTTAGTTCCCTGAGTGTGAGATTGAGGCCACCATGAAGACCTGAGCAATAAAGTTAACCAACTGCTGCACTTTGATTTCAAGAGTTTGCCGTTGCATATTCAGTCCCCAGATGGCCCCACTCCCAGAGGTCATTGACCAAAAAAATCCCAGGTGCAAGACGACTGTGAATTTTCATGCACCTTGCCACACAATTAGAGGAAGATGATCTCAGTGCTGCTTCTTTGAACCCTCTGCAGGAAGGCATGCTGGCCAGGTCTTTGAGGAACCTACTGCCATTCCTGAGTCACACAATAGTTTGCTGGTGACCATGCTTCTTGCCTCAGTTTCCCCTTAGTCAGGATTTGATTACAGGAGTGGTTTCCATTTCCCTGTGGAAGCAACCTTAGGCTGGACAGGCATTCCCAGGTGGACAGGATTTTCACTGTAGGCAGCAAGAGTTTTCAAAGTAAATGGGTTGACATCACATGTTTTATTATGAAAGGAAAACAAAAATATTTTTTGTGTGTTTTCTGATGCTTTTTTACTTACCTCTGGTAAAAAAGCAAAACAAGCTGCAACGAGGGAGTTGCATAAACCCATAATTTGGCAGCCAATTAGTCTTTGATTTAGACAGTTGCTTTTTGAATTTTTTTTTTTTAATGTGATTCCTTGCAGCTGAGAAATTTACATTTTAAAAAGTGCTTAATGCCAAGGCAGTAGTGGAATCCCACATTTGTCAAAGAAGTAAACCGAGATGAAATCCAGTCCTTGTTAACATCCTAGGCTGGGACTGCTTTAACAGCAAATGAAGGAGAGGAGGGGAGGAATTTTTCCTCTGCTGATAAGGGGCTTGTGGAGACAAGCAGGGGAGCTGGATTCCTTGTTGCCTCTTTGCCCCAGCTAGGATGGGACATGCACAGACATGCACAGCAGGCAGAAATACCTCCCATATAGCTTAGAGCAACTGTGCAAATTTGTTACCAAAGGTGGAGATAGGACAGTCTAGAGCACAACAACAAGGGGGATAGTGCAACTGTGACCTTTTCCTAGTGACTCTGTCCAGAGAGGCTGCAGACGCAGGTCTGACACTTAAACTGTCTTTACCATCCCTAGAAAAATCAAGGTAGCCTCTAAATTGAAACCATACCAGCGCAGGCATCTCGTTTGCAGTCTGGCTACAGTCAGCTCTTCGGGCTGTGTATAGATCTGGTGGCAAGAACAAACTGCAGCTTCTTTCATAAATGCAGATGCTGGAGCTTGCTTCATTTTAAACACAGTCATGTCAGAACCACTCTGCTTTGTACGGAATACAAAAGGAGAGAAAAAATACTCTCGTTCACTGTAATGAGACCAGTTGCTGGAAGAAACATCAGCCTTGCTGAAACACAGGAGAAACGCCATGCATGTTGAACCATGCTAGAAATAACAGTTTCTGAGTACCCGAGGTTATCTACAGTCAACAAAAGAATATGGCAGCTTCTATATGGGTGTACAGTTTGGTGAAGAATGGAGTCTGGAGTTAGCTGAGTTATAGTGGACATGGATTAGGCATTGATATCCCTTGAAAAGCTCACAAGGTACGTTTCTACCTTCTTTTTTAGTTTCTTAACTGTTTTAGAGGCCTGACACTAGAACACTGCCAAAGCTTGGTCTTGCTGAAGGCCTAAATCATGATTCCTCACAGCTGGGGCACACAGCACAGGGAGAGCACCTGGCCTTGTTTTCCATGCCTGAAAATTAGGGGGAGGAAAAACAGAAGCCTTACCGACATGGAGATACTTGCCTTAATAATTTGTCTGTCATCTGCTGTTCTTGCACGGCTCCTCTGTGGGACCAAGGGGGAGATCTGTGATCCTTACAGCAGCCTGGGTGGGGTTACTGGGAATCCAAACTTGAGGAAGTTCCTAATGAGGTGTGTGAGTGATATCTTGCAGGCTGGGCATGGGAACCACTAATCAACTCGTGCGCTGGTACAGCAAGTTCAGCAAAGGCTGCCACGATGGTTGGGGCTGGAGCATTTGCGCTGTGAGGAGAAGCCAAAAGAGCAGGGCTTGTTCAGTGTGGAGCAGAGATAGCATCAGGGGGACCACAGAGCAGACCCCAGTGCCTTTGAGGAGGTCAGCAAGAAGATGGAGACAGGCTGTTCACAACTGTGCATGGCAGGAGAGCAAGATTTTCTGAGAGGGTATGAGGAAAGTATTTTTCACTTTTGGGCAATTTAAGCAGTGGAGCAGGTTGGCCACTGCAGGTTTTCAAGACCCAGCTGGATAAAGCCCTGTAGAACCTAGTCTGACCCCACAGCTGGCCCTGCTTCGAGCAGTATGTTGGACTAGAGACCTTCTGAGGTCCATCCCAATCTGAAGGATTTTATTTGGTATTACCTACCAAATTCCAGAAGGGTTTGCTCTTATGGTGATTTAGGAAGCAGAGGGCAGCACCACAGAAGTGCTAATAGCCCTGGAGTAGAGCTATCAGCTGGGGGATTTTTTTTCAGATTCCTTCACTGAGACAGCATGGGATTCACGTCAACTAGCAGTGAGACCCTCAAAGTTAGACTTCCAGTCTCAGCCAGCTCTGTGAGCCCCCTCCATAGTCAAGGGGAAGAATGGAAAATTCATCTTGTCATAAGACAGGGTCTGAAACGGGGGGACGGATAGGCACCGTCACTTTGAAAGTGACAATGTCTCTTGTTTAGAAAGAGGATGCTCAGATGAATAGCTTGAGCATGCACCTTTTACACAGATAAAGCTGAAAGAAATGAGTCCTATCCTAAGTCTGAGGGAGATGCTGGCTAATCTCATACTTGCATTTAATCAGGGTATTGAACTGGCTTTGACAGGAATTGCAGGAGCTCAGAGCCACTCTGAGACAGGGACGGTGTTTGCTACAAGTTTAAAAAGCAGAACGTGTGAGGGCATGACTCCTGCTATGATCCCCTCCAGCAACTGTGTGCACAGTGATGCCCTGGTTAAGCTCCCGGAATTAGGCACAAGAACGTCTACACGACAAGCAAAGGGAGAGCTAGAGAATGCAATTTCAGTGAATTGGCTGGGATGGGATTTGCAGGATTAGCACAGCAGGTATAACTAATTGCGTTTATCCTGCCCAAGCAGCAGGCATCAGTGTAATGTGCCTGGAGTTGTTGTGCACTGTATGTTTCTCATCCAGGTTTCCCCAATCCGTCCTACACACACATCCCTTAGGGAATCTGTCTGCTCTAGGTGTAATACGCTGGTCTAATCTCTGCTATCCTTCTGCCAGGCTATGCAACTCAGGCCCCACTGGAGTCTCCTGTAGCTTCGTGAGCTTCCAGAGGTATAGGAGGGAAGGAATTATGTCTGCTCAGTTCTGTTTAAGCATATAAATCAATTTCTTCTGAGTTCTTATGCTGACCATTTAGGACTGATCCAAAAAAGAGCTGTTGGGTGTCTGCAAGAAGCAGAATGTGGGCTGCAGAGTGCAAAGACAAAAACCTATGCTCAGATGTTCCCGATCCCAAAAGTACCCACATGCTTTTTTACACCAAACCTCCCTCAGTGCCTAAAGATCTGGATGCGCACAGATAAACTTTCAGTTCTGACAGCACTGATGAGCTCCATCTCACGCCCAAGCCCAATTAGCATTCAGAAACCCACTCTAACTCCCCTTCAGTTTCATGTTTTTCACCTAACACACCTACACAATCAGGGCCTTTATCAAACACCGTGGTTTTCACAGCTTGCTTTGAAAAGGCAGCCAGAAGAGGAGGTTTCTGTCCCTGCCTTTGCACAGTACTTACAGCAGGCCTAGATCACGGAGGTGACCTGCACTCAATCCTCACCATTGCCTGAGGGGATTTGAGACTACAACCGCCTTCCAAATGAGGGTCTGAAAAAAATAGGCTTTTATGCTCAGGTGGTTGACTACTTATAGTCCTCAACTTCTTACTGAAGGTTTTCCACTGCATAGGAAATAGTTAACTTTGTACGTGCTGGGAGCAGAAAGAAAGAGAGAGCAAGAAGCAGCCTGACTCCATAGCCTGGCATGCACCCACTTAGAAGAGCACCAGAACTCACATCCCTCAGGGGATGTACTCATGTTTCTGCTCTGACCTCAGTGATGTCTTTTCCATAAACCATCAGCAGGACAAGTGAAAAGAGAGCTCCCACACTCAAGCACCCCGCACTCAGGTGTTTACAGTACTGCTGAGGAGCAGTAAGACGTGGATTGCAGTCTCCCCAGGGAAAGGTGGGAGCTGAGTGTAGGCTGTTGCTTCTTGGGTGACTGCACTGGGCTGTTACATAAGAGGGTGGCACAGTTTCAACAGTATATCTGGATTTAAAAAAATAAAATTAAAAAAAAAAAAAAAAGCAGTGAGACCAAAGTTTATACCACTTTGGGAGAGAAAGGTAAAAACACTCTGAGAGTAAAATATCAAGTTCTGGGTGCCAAGTGGATGGAGGCACCTGATGCCATGGTAGCATATTAGAGGGAAGAAGATTGATTCCTGTCCTCAGATTGTCTCTGTTGGCTAGTTCACAGTGCACTGCTTGCAGAGATAATAGCTCAGGTCCTGGGAGCAACATCACCACCCAACCCTTTGAAAGCTAATTTACCCAGACAAAGCATCACATGAACTGTGGCCACTCTGCTGTTGCTTTAGAGCTAGCCCAGGTCTCTCTAGCTGGAACTATACCTGCACCATGTAGACATACTCCTTCCTGACAAACAAGTTTTGGGTGTGATTGTTAGGATCTTTAAGATAGCTAGGCTGAAAACTGTTGCTCCATGAAAAACAGTTTTCATCGATTTCAAGGGAGTCAAGCCTACTTTCCTGATTTCTTGCACAAGCATCCAAAAATGAAAACAATGTTAGGAGGTGATCATTTTCTTTGCACCCCTTTTTACTCACTTCTGTACATGTATTTAAAAAGGCTCACAGAAACCAAAAAATCAATGGTTTTGCAATCTTAGACTAAAAGCATCACAGAACTGAAAAGTATCCCTGTCATATATTTTTAAATCAAAAGATATTTTTCTATTTTTGCCTTTTAAGTATTCTTATATGTTAGAATATTTTTTTTTTTTATTACCATTGAAACTCTGAGTGGAAATTGTTTTTAGAACTGTGTTCTTACTCATTTATGTTTTGATTCCCTTTTTATTAATGGCTTTAATAGGCTCTTACTTTCTAGCATATTTCTGCTTGTAATTTGAAAAGATGAAACAAAGATTTTAAATAAAAGTCCTTTTTTATTCCACTAATAACTTTTATTTTCGTATTACATTTTACATATAGAAGGCTTAAGAAAAAAATAAATTAAAATAGTTTCGCAAAAAGCAACACAGAACATTAAAGCCTTTGTTTTTTCCATAAATAGCCCAAATCTGCCACCTACTGATATAAAGTAGAATTTAATGGAACCGGCCATTTCGCGTTTCCTCTAGAAATAGCTTGCTTACTTTCCAGCTATGCAAAACCAGTGCCATCTAGTGGCTATTTCCAAGACTACTCAGGCCAAAAAAAAGAAGTCAAATATTTATCAAAATATCTATTGCTGCTGGCTGCACAACAAGCTACTTAGCCATTTTGGAATGGATTCAATAGGCTTAGTGTCCTGCGACTCCATACAAATCTTTGCAGCTCTCCTCTGAGGTGACATATAAACCTGTATGATCATTTGTAGTTTATTTTAATGGCTACAAAAAAACAAGACACTGTGCAAATTGCTTTTCAGGTTGAACACACCCTTCATTCTTGCTTATTTTATACCTTTGGTTTGTTTCTACTTTTATCTGTCCCTTATTGGATCATCTAAACTTTCATGGATTTTGAAAGGCTAAAAAAATATTGCTTGTTTTAAGCTTACTTTAAAAGAATGGAGACCTAGCTCTTTTTTACAAAAAGCAAATATAACTTGTGAAGTCAAATGATCTGTGCTTTGTAGTATGCCACAATAACAAACAAAAGACATGAAAAGTATCTACAGTTTTGCTCAATTTCGTATTTCTTCCACCATTTGATAAGTATTGCTTCCAAATCACAAATTTATCCTGGCGAGCTCAGTAAACATGAAGAGAGTAATTTTTATTTACACAGAAGTCCCACGCTTTCAGATGCATTGTTAAAAACAGCGAAAAGAAGCATCACTGTAGACAAGGACTGCCTCTGGGACTCGATGCCTAAGTACCTGAAGAATCAGCTAGTCAATCACTGGGATTTTCAGATACTCACCTTCAAAATTGCTTTTAACATTTAGGCCATCTTGCTTAAGGGCAAACAAATTCAGATTCAGGTTTGATGATACAGGTCTTTTAAATGTACTTTGGTAATGCTTCCCCGGGGAATCAAATTTAAAGACAGCCTTCTATACTTGTGTTGATTTAGAGGCATATGAAGAATTCACATTACTCTGTAGCCTGCCTCTGATCAGAAAGAGAGGCTCGCTGCTCACAAAAGGATGGTGTGAGCTCCATTTAACATTCGAGACGAAAGAGGACCCATCTTCACTGGATTCATCTTCCTTAGCTTTAGGTTTGCAAAGAGCCAGATATCCACATTTGATCCGACCACCCGAGGGTTCTTCTAATAGTTAAGAAAATATTTGAGGCATTTTTCTTTCAGAATTTAGATATCTTCTCCTTCAAGGTGAAGTGAGTTTAGCCACAAAGGTGCTTACTACCTCCCATCAACTACAAGAGAGTGTAGAAGTGGTAGCTCAGAGGTAAACAACTCTAGACAGTCACATCCAACCAGGTGAAACTCTCTGTGTCTGGATAGAGTAGGGCATAGACTTAATTGTTGTCAGGAAATAACAATATTAATTTTGCTCTTAACAAGTTTTCGGCATTAGTCTGGGCTGGTTCCACTGCTTTCCAAAAGCTTTCAGTGTTGTACATGGGGGACTGATGTTCCTGGGAATGATGCCTTTGAGACAAACACTCCAGTTAGATGCTAGGCAGAAAATCTGGAGTTTCTATTTTGGGAATCATTTTATCTGGATACAGAAGGTATAAAACATGATAGGTCCCTCAGCAGGAATCACCCAACATGTTGAATGTCCCTTGGAGCTCATTTGGAAAGTCAGAGAGGCCTACAAATAAAAAGCATTTTTGTCTTACCATTAAAAATAACTTTCATGCAACATAAAGCAAAAGTGCATCTTTAATTCCATCATCAAAAAGAAAGACATTACAAACTCACAGGGTCTGACAAAACTGTATGTCATTTAAACAAGAGCAATGCCTCAGTAACACGGAGGGGGGTATGTGGGGCAAGAGATTATGTGGCCTGCTGCCTTCACTCCCATGGAAAGCCCATCAGCATTTGCAGAATCCAAGCTGCATATGCAAAGGAATTAGTTTGATCTGCCTCAAGGCAGCAAAGGAAACCTTCCAAATATGACCTTGATACAGAAAACAATTCTGCACTGAGCTCACACCAGGCAGGCAGACTAACACAGCTGCAGTATGGGGGGTAAGGACTCTTTCCATCCATCTCACCAGTCCCATCCTAGGAAATACTTTCACTCTGAGTGATAGACACTCACTTGAAATCTGTCATGCATTTGTTGATACATGTGACAATGGTGTCAGAGCCATTTAAGATGTGGTCTCATAAAGGCACAGCCCATGGGCAAAACCATTCAGAATGAACTGGCGGAATGTACTAGTCAAGAAATAGGAAAGGTTAACTGTATCAGCAGTTCATAGTTTGAGAAGGAGGGATGTTTGTACATGTAATAGTAAGTCATACCAAAAATGTGAAGGCAAAAAAACCATTCGTGGTCTGTATGCTTCAAGTGCTCACACAATGTTCCATCAGAAAGTTGCTGTCCAGAACGCATGCCACTAAGTTAGACACCTGAGTTAAGGTTGTGTCCAATATCAGGTGTTTAACCCTGGCATATAAGGGAGGTCTGACCAAAGCTCCAGCCCTTCCAAAATGCTTGCCTGGTGCTGTGAACAGCACAAGACGACACCCTTCTGATAGACCCTTTCAGGTAGCCAAGGCAATGCAACTATTTTCCAGCCTCTCTTCAGTGACCCTCTAGGACCAGCACTTTTTTAAAACCAGTGCACCAATGGAAGCAGGTCTCTGCACAATTTTGGAGGGAAAACAGCCTCAGCCTGGGGGATCTTAAATCCTACATCCTTGGATGGCATCCCAGGCACTATGGACTGCCCAGTGGTGAGAGCTGAGCACAAGGGATTAGCCTCCCTAATTGTTGTTGAAGTTGCACCACTGGATGGGCAAGAATGCAAGTCTTTGGACCAGAAGGAGAACAAGCAATGAAGAGCCTGAGTCTCATCTGAGAGGGGGCATAACCTGAGTAAAACAGCGCTTTTCATCTCTCAGTACTTCCTTTCTTACCAGCCACCACCACTATCCTGTCTGATGCTCAGTCTCAGAGCTTCCACCACAGTTTTGCTGCATTTTCAAGCAGCGGCTGTCACACCTTCACCTGTGCCTCCTCCATGACTGTGAAATGATCCCCATAAACTTTAGGAAGGCCTCTTTGTAGTTCATCTTCAAGGTCCCCTCAAGCTTATCTCATTGCCCTTTTGTAGTTCCCACTTGACTTTACCCACCTCTTTTCTCCTTTTTAGATAGAAAAGTGTTTGGGGGAGGGCTTTCTGCTCTGTGCTTGTATTGCAGGCAGTATGTGTGAATCCAAGTCCCTGAGCAGAGCTCCCAGCAGGGGAGCATTTGATGAATCAGTAGATATAAAATTGTCATTCTGGATATTATGGAAACATCAAGTTCATCCATATCTGTTGAATACTCTGAAATGAAAAGAAGGTTGGCACACAACCAAAGATGCAGATAGTCTTGTTTCAAAAAATGATGTTATCATCTCTCTTGTCTTCAAAGTAGTTTTGCATGAAATGGGGAGGATCAGCAATGGACTCCACACAATTTTGCCTGGGGCCAGCTTACAAAATAAAAAGGTGAAGCATTACAAAGCCGAGTGAGTCAGAGTAAAGACAAATCATTCCTGTGGTGAGTAGCTCCTTGCAGAATCAAAATTCATTTGGAAGCATCTTAGCATCGAGTTTTCAGGGCCCCATATTGACAAATGAGACTACCACCAGCAGACCCAGGGCAGGAGTTTTATAAATGTTCGCTGTTCCTTCTGTTTATTGAAGCTTTGCTCATGCATCTAAATGACAGAACTAGAACTTGCTTGCCATTTTAGGACATTGCTGCCTGCATTTCAAAAAATACTTCTACAGTGACCTTGATCAATCAGTTTGCCACTACTCAGTGCTTTTATCTAATGGTAAGTATTGCAGAGAAAATGTAATGGTACTGAATCAGTGACAAAATTACCACTGCCTTGCAGTGACTTAGGATTTTTTCACATGCCTCTGCTAAAAGTAGTACTAGCAAACAAAAGGGACTATGACTAATTCAGTGTGACCCAATCTTTTGTTTTCCTGTGTCAACATGTTGCATTGTTGCTACTTTGCCTGTGTCAATAGTTACTGGAAAACCCTCCTTTTCTAGCTATCTTACCTGAAAAACATATTAGCACATAAAGGAATACTTGAATGACACATGTACAAAACGTACTAAATGGATAGTAAATGCAATTGGGTGTTTTGAAAGAAACTGGCATGTCAAATATTTTTAACTGATTGATTTTTTTTTTTCCCCTGGTGTAACAAGTTAGGTGCTGTACAATTCTTCACTTTCCATGATTCACTGAGCTTATATAATATCCATTTGCATAGCACTGCTTATTTGAATACCAGTTCCACCCCTGCAACAAAACCTGCAAATTTCAAAAATATTCATTGTCACACTCATTTTTTACCAAATTCATCTGATATAAGTAGGACTGTATGAAGACCATGGCAGCCTAATAGAAATATTTATGAGAATTAGTGATCACAAAATAATAGTTTAAGGTGTGTTAAATTTTAATTTTTTCAAATTTTACGGTAGGTGAAGATATACAGCTGAGCCTACTTCAAAATTTTTAATTCTAGCCACCTTCTTCACCAAGAGAAAAGTATGAAATTTATTTCTTCTGCTTTTCCTGCCAAAATAAAATGGAAAGTCTCTTTCAAACATTTATTAATTAAAATATTGTCTTCTACATTTTCAGTTAAATCGTAGCATAGTCAAAGTGTGTTTCTTTTAAATTTGGATTATAATATACAGTTCATAAACAAAAAATATAGAATTCCTGTCACATTTTTAAATCTCAATGCAAAATTAATAGTGAAACCGCTGAAGGATCTCTGTTGTACCAGAAGCTGAGATGATGGACTTGGACATGCTTTTATGAGACATTTTCAGCCAGCTTCTCTGCCATCTTCAGAAGAGATAGGGAACTGCAGTCACCTTCTCATGCCTCTTTAGTGCAGGTGTGGTCCAGCAAGCAGATGATGGAGGCCCCAAACAGCAAGCCAGTGCCTTCAGCTGCCACTGATGGATTTCTGCTAGTTTATATGGTATATGCAACTGACAGCCCAGACAGACCCTCAGAGAGATGTATAGTTTCTGAGTCTTGAGTGTGTATCTGTCCAGCACTGATTCACAGCGTTCAGGTACACCAGGCCATTTGAAGTTATCCTCAAGATCTCTACTTCTAAGCATCTTCTGCATCTTCCTGATCCAGTGCTAAAATTGTGGCAAGAACTGCAAAAGCCCCCTGTAAAATTTGGACAATTCTATCTAAATCAGGACATTGCTAGGGATGTCCTATAGGGTCTCACACAGACTCTGCTCCTTGGCAGGGAGCCCCCACACACCACTTACAAGGATGAATAGACCATTTCTCCCAGTGCTTGTAAGAATCCTTGCTCTGGCAGAATTTGCTAAGAACTCCAAATTATGTCTGTAATATCAAACTAAAAAGGAACAGGAAGCACTCCTGACCCCAAGGTCAAGGATGAAGTTCACACTGCTTTGGATTAGCCTCTTACAGGAGATCAGTCCTGCAGAGAACCAGCTGGAGCAATCTAAGACAGAACCAGGGAGTAAGCTAATAAACGTGGATAATCAAGGTTCAATTCCTTAATTTGTTCTCAGGCGTTCTTTTGTATACCAATTTAGACCCACCCCTAGAAGTTGTTCTTGTGCTTTTACCAAGCAAACATGGAGAAAGGACAAGCATCTAATCCAAATTAATTTTGGGGCCAAGTTGTATTCCCACTCATTCAATTTGAAAAGCACGCCAGAAGCACATGTGTTTTTTCATATGTAGGACCATCTTCAGAAGTGTTTTGAGGCACTCACAAGATCAGGACTAGACCCCAAGTGTGAGATTAGCAGAATCTGCCTCCTTGCAGGTCCTGCTGGGGTCATGGCATGTGATATGTGCTGAGAGATCCAGAGCTGTCAAGGCTTGAGCAACTCCACGGATTCTCACCAGCAAAAATTTGCACAATACCAGATTTAGGCAGAGGAAGAAAAGATCTGAATTGTAGATTTGAGTGCATCTGTCCCCTCTGTGAATCTGTCCCTGTGCTTTCACGCTGCAAGTACTGTAACCTTCTTCCCGCTCTGCCTATTAAGATCCCTAACTATATTAAAGCCTATCATCGCTTATTCATGAAAGCATCTCTTTAGCACATCCAAAGTGACTGATCCCCAAGGTTAGAGTTACAATGACAGAGAGGGACGTGTGTGTTTTCACAGAACCACTCTTTAAATGAGTTTTCTTTTGTAACTTTTTCAGCAAGCAAGGTCAGTTCTATCGGTTTTGTTCAGCTGGAACTCCTTAGCACTAGAAAATTACATTGTGTAATCTATATACTTTGCCACCTGATCTCCAACCTGAGTACGCTACCTAGCTCCAGTGATTTTCTTTAATGAGGTGGAAATGTATATAACAGTTTTAAATATGCAGGCTAACATTTTCCTCTATCTATAATTATGCAAATCGTTATATAGTTGTCTCTGCATGACAGAAGTAATAACATTTTATGAAGACCCTGTTAAAACTCACTGAAATCATCTACACAGATGGATATGATTTTATATAAAATACAACACAGACACATTAATTAGTTACAAACCACCACTACCATCTCCTAACAAGCTATGTGACACAGGCTAGGGCGTGTACCGTATAATGATATAATTTTGTTTGCAGTAGACAACTGAAACACTCTCAAACAGTTAATAAGATCAAAAAGTCACAAGCTGTTGTCATTTTTTTCAAGATTTAGAAGTACTGTGTATATTTCACATATACTCTTGATTTTAAGACAAGTGGTACTGTATCCATCCTTTAGCATTTTCTGGGTTGTTTCCTTTTCTCCCCTCCTTTCCCCACTTCCTTTCATTTATCAACAGTGGTGGAGCTTGTAAATCCACTCCCATTTTGCACCCATCCATAACTCCTCAACTGATGGCTATTTATCCAGGATTTAGGCACAGTCTCCTATTCAGGCACTGTGTATGGCTGGGGATACTTATACTTTCCAAGAGAAGTACACTACCAGAGGATGCATTTTTGATACCTCTATTTCTACTTGCATGTTTTGAGGGTTCTTTAAGATATGCAGGAAGTATCTCAAGCTCCCATGCACATTGGATATTCATTTTAAAATTAAAAAAATGTCACAACTCTGTTTTAAAAAATCAACTTCATTTTAATTTAATGGCAATATTTTAGAAGGGATTTTATTGACATAAACATTTTTATAAACACTGGCACCAAAAAAAAGCACTCAGAATTTTTAAATAAGTCCCATGAGCCCCATTCAGAGCTCACAAGGTGTGAGTTGGTATCTCACACCTCTTCTTCTAACCCTTGCTTCATTTTTTCTAAGAGACAATTCATGGTCCTTCACAGGCTTTTGAAAAGTCTTAAAGCAAAGTCCCTTGATGTCAGTGTGAAGGAAGAAGAGACCGGCAATGGCCCATTCCTGGCAATGGCAGAAACAGCATCCTGAAAGGAGCAGAGACTCTTGCTGAAGGCAGAAAAACTAGCCACAGGAGAACCCGCCCCTTTTCACCATACCCTCAGTAATTACATTTCCCGCTCTACCATTTTCAGACTTGTTGGTCACCTTTTCCCATTAAGGGAGAGTACAGTCACAAGGGTTTCTGGAAAAAAGAGCGTCTGGCCTATGGTTCAGACCTTCCTGTGGCTCCATGTCCTATCTGTGCACTCTCTCACCTGGGGAGGCCATGAAGAGGAGGCATAGCTCCTTCTTCATTAGGGCCTTCAACTCATTTCTGTTGCGATAAGATAAATTCACAGATTCTCTCACCCTGCCCCTTGGCCCCTTGGCCTCCTGGCTCTTTTACCAGCCATAAAGTTGCACAAGCTTTATTATTACCATACAACCCTAGACATTTTAGAGACATTTTTATTCCTTTACTTCTCCCTTTCTTCCCATTTCAGGTTCCCTTTTCCTGCACATACCTCCTCTAGCCCATCCCTAGCCAGACTGGTGAACTCTAAGGGCACTTAATTTCACAGCTGCCTCCAAAAGAAGAGCTATTTAAATGAATATGACATGCCTATCCATGCAACAAACATTCACACAAGCACAAATACACATCAAGCATGTAAATGCCCTCAAAATGTATGCAAATAATTTCTATATTGACTAAGTTTTACCTGCACAGTTTTCACAGCCATTCAGCCAGCTCCAGGCTGTGAGGAAATCTGCATGCTTGGAAGGAGGGACGTGCTCCTTGTACACCCACCAATTCAATGGGAAACATGAGCAGAGGATAGAGGTAGGACACTAATGTCTGGGGACAGGCTGTGTCTGAGGATGAGATGCAAGAAATCTCTGGAAAAGGAGAGAGTCTGCACAGCAGGTGCTTTTCTGGCTCTCCATACCACATAACAGAGACTGAATATTCAATGGATAAGTCTTGAACCTGAATCCTCTTGACCCCTAAATTAACCTGGCAGCTGAATCAGCTTCTCTGTTCTACTAAAAAAAGCTAACTATTTTTACAATTTTTAGGAGCACTTTCACTGGGGAAACAAGAAAGAGAAATGCATATGTCGCATACCTACATTAAAAAAATGTGCAGATATTTATCTCCAAATTATCTAATAGCCTTGTTGTCCAGTCACACAGCTGAGATGTGAAAAACACACACAAAAAAAAACATTGTGGGAAGAAAAGAGAGTTCTGTTCAGTTTTTAAGGCACAAAATTTCATGGGACAGGAAAATCGCTTCTCACAAAGATGTATTAAAGCTGCCCTTTGTGGAGTAAAGAAAAATCCCAGAGGTCAAGTAGAAGAGAATATGCCTCTAGCTTCAAGAATAAAACCACAAACTTAATGGAGATCTATTGGAGGACACCGGAGTCTGCTTCAGAGAGACAAAGGGTATAAAGAAAGAGCACTTTTTATAATGAGAAACCTCTGCTCATGTCACAGACTGCCATTGATGTGCTATTCCTCTTCCTTCTCCTGCTCATTCAGGCCAACTCCATTGTGCCACGGTTCACAGCTTTAATAGCTATCTGCTTTGGACATCATTAAAAGTGCTGTGGCTTGAGGCAGTAATAAGACTCTGATCTGTTTATTAATGACAGCAATCCATAAACAAATAAGTCCCAGTTTGCCTGGAGCCTTGCTGTGGCTTAAAAATGAATCTGAGGACCATTTCTGCTTTAAGTTTCTGATTGTGCCGAGTCCCATTAAGTCACAGGAAAATACAACTTGCACATTGCAGTGGCTATTCAGTGGTTAATGGGTCTCCCGCTGTTCATGAAAAGCCTTCTATAAGTGCCCTCTTCACTGTAAAACTTACATAGCTCCAAAGCTACTGATGCAGCCAGCTGGAGTAACAGGCTCCTGAAAAGTGACAGATTTAAAGGAAGAAATAGTGTGCGGTTTGCTAGAGGCAAGTTATTTTAATATAACGTAGCAATGACAGCTCTCTATGTTTAATCATCAGGCTCCTGATTTTCTCCTCAGCACTTGAATTTCACGCAATTTAGGGGTTTGGGTAGATGCTATTTTACATTCCCCCTCCCAGCTGTTGAGAGTACCTTGCAGGTTCATGTTGGGAGTCATGTTTGTTAGTTTCCCCGCTATTTTAAACAAAAACCTAAATAACTGCATGCATGGGAGACAGGCCTCAAAGAGCAACTGATACAGGCTTCCCAGGACATTTGACTGCTCTGGCATTTTCGGCATGGTTGAGACACATCAGTTGCACATTCGCGTCCTTGCCTGTCCAATAAATCATTTTAATTCTTTCAAATATTTCTGTGATGCCTCTCAAATATAAGCACATGTATTTATCTAACTAACAGCTGCTATGAGCAAAGGGACATAAGAGTCCAGGGCTTCTGTTCTTGAGTTTCCCAAGATTTATACTGCTAATTACTGGACTTCGTCATGACCTGTTGTGCCAGATATGATACGAGAGTACCACAGCTGGCCCACCAGTGTACGCATGTTTGTGGATGTCTGCATGAAGAGCACATGTAGGATCATGAAAAAATAAAATTATAAATTTCCCCTACATTTAGGTGGCTAATCAGAAAGAAAACAAAGTGTGTTAAAAAAAAAAAAAAAAAAAGTGTAGCTTCCTCCTCCTGCAGCCCTCAGAACTAATTTTTGATAAGTGAGAGTATCTCACCTCACTGCTTTCTGTGTTGTTTTGTCTCAGGTTCCAGCTAGACCAGCTGAATAGACCAAGAGCTATCTATGGTCCCTAATTAACATAGAATAAAACACTATAATACTTTAAAATTTCACATGAATACATCTTAAAACATCATGACTTTGTGTCTTTGAGGCAGATCAGTAAGCAATCCACTCACACCAGAACAGTGGTAGTCTGCTTCTCATCTGCAGACACCTAGTGTCCATGGACCAGTTCTCAGCAGGAAACAATCACCAGTACAACATGACCATTTATCTTCTCTTGATCAATCACGCTCCAAGACAAGGACATTTCTTATTTCCTTTAGGTTGATTCTATCAATTCTTTGAGATGTGGCACTTCCAGACAAGTCACAAAGCTCTCTGTTCTCAGCAAGCCCAACCTCCGGACTCCTATGTGTATTTTCTACCTGCCGCTGGTTTCAAGCGAGCCAGTCCTTTATTCCTATATCAATTCAGAACTCTCTTTAACCAATTCTTACACTTATCCTCAGAAGCATCATCAAAAAATCTTTATTGATTCTTCCTCTCACCTCCCTCATAAAAAATGAATTATTCTGATCATTCCTGGTGTCTTCCCTCTACATCCAATGCCAAAAGAGAAAAAGAACAACCAAGAAGCCCTGCAAGTTACAAAGGTGGGGTCCATATTGTCTATCCTTAGACTTTCTGCAGTACAGACCTGTTCATCTGAGCCTGTCACTCTGGGCTTTCTTAGTAGACAGTTACAAGAAAACTTTGTTTACAGGACAAGATTCATCTGACCCATTTTTGCCATTATCAGCTTTAAGATGAGATGCTGTTTGTATTTCTCTCCATTGTTTTTAAAGGCCACAGAGGCTGACAAGCTCCAGTACCAACATGTACATTGTAGAAGTCTACAGTTGGTTAGACAAATCCCAAACTGGGTGATCAGAAGATCCAGGGTCAAATGTGGGGCTGGAAAAGGAAGTACAATCCTGGGAGCACAATGAATTCACTAGCAGGGGGACAGGCAAGAATGGAGGGACTGAACGAAGTGGATATCTGGGCATATGATTCCCAGTCAGGGTGTGGGGCAGAGGAAGTAAGAACAGCAACAGCATGACCGGGAGAAGTGAATGTGAGTGTGAGAGAGTAAGAAAACTCAAATTTGAAGCTGGAAATTCACCTGTGTCCAGAAATTTAGAAGACCGGATGACATTCTTTCTCTGAGAATAAAAAAAAAATCAAAAGTCAATACAAGAATATAATAGAATGCAACAAAATATAATAACAATACAATAGAAGACTTTTATCTTAATGAGTTCTTGTGGGTTTTGAAGTCTGACTAGCGAATTACTCTTTTTAATTTTTGAGGCTGGTAATACTGACATCTCTAATAGCAAACTCCGATCAGTCTAAATAAAACAATGTTATTGGCAATTGTTGAGAAACAGGAAGGAAAAATAAAACTAAAGGAAAAAAAAAAAAGAAAAGAAAATCCACATGCTGAGAAGGAAGCTATGCAAAACACTGCTTGGTTGTCCCTGAGCTCAGATTGCAAAATATCAATGAGAAAAGCCTAAACTCTGTCTGCGCTTGGCCCTCTGCGTTCCATCATATAACAGAGAAAGCTGTCCACATCTCAGCATGGGACTCAGCAAATTTGACACATGATCATGTAAGCTTGTAAGCTTATATCTTCAGTTCCAGCTCAGATGAAATAGTCCCTTGTACTGGTGCCTTAAAAATTGAGAAAGTACACAGATTACCATTTCCAGTCACTGCAGCCTTTTTTTAGCACACTTCAGGCTTGTATATGTGGTGTCAAATCCATTCTAAGGAATAGAATAGGAGGGAGATTGTAGACTGCAGTTGTGAGACTTATTGATTTGTCTCTCATCTCCTCTTGCTGTTCTAAAACCTGACAACAATGAAAATAATATTTTTCTATTCAGCCCTGCATTCTGTCCTCTTAAAGCTAAGCTGCCTCTTTGCCCTGCTCCTGCACGAGAACAATGGCAATTAAATCTGAATACCATGGGTTAATATCTAGTCATCGTAATAATGTAATTTTCAAATTAATAGCCAGTAGAACAGCAGCCTCCAAAAAGTTTTCATACCGTGAACCAGAAAAAGAGGTTTAGTTATCAGACCCTAAATAATCAAATACCATTAACCTTAGTGTCAATAATTCTTTTTTATTTATTACTTAATCTGATTCCTTTCCAGCCAAATAGGCTGACACAGAAAGTGTCCATTCACTTATGCTACTGAAGGTTAATATCACACATGGGACTCACTTCACCTGGCTTTGGCTATCTAAAAGTTAGCCAACTTGTCTCAGATAGTTACCTAGGTTTCATCAGGTGAGGATCTGGAAGATGCATCTAATCTGTCTTCAAAATTTATATACTGTTTTCTTGAAGAATCTCTACTCCCTCGAGAGGGAACATGAGTGACTAGCTAAAATTAAGCTAATCATAAGGTGGCTGATATTACTTGACATTAATCCCTCTATACTTAAGACAATTTGCCCAGTACCTATCAAATTCTCTCATACCCAGTTTCTCCCTTCAAAGTGCAGCACTGGCCATTTTTAAAGCAAGTCAAGGTATGCAGTTGGTTATACTTCGCTAGTAAATAAGAAATTAGATAACCTGGACTTTATCACAAGTCTCTAGCCATAGGTATGCATGATCTTTCATTCATATCCTTTAATCATGTTATTCATGGCAGTTACAACAAGGAGAGCCTCTGTTCTCAATTAGTTTTAGTGACACATGCTGCTTGGAGCTGTGGTGTAAGTGGCAGCAGATGAGCGTGGGACACTTCTTACTATTGATAAAGCACAAACTAACTCCCAAACCAAAGCTGATACTTCTTCAGAATGTTTCCTGACACTTGCCATGCAGTTCAAAAAATTATCATGGTAGTTTTCTCTACTGACACCGCAAACACACAGATTGCTAGTCAGTTGGTTTGTTTGTAGACATCAAGGTCCTGATTTAGTTGCCTGAGCATAGGAACTGGTGTTATCTGAGATGCCTTGGCATAATACACAGCATCTGGATGGAGTTGGCAGGTATGACACAGGACTTGTAGGAGACCCTCTGTCATCAATACAGAAAGCTAGATGACACACAGGATATGCAATAACATATTAAATGGCACTAGGCACCCACATTTCAGCAACTGAATTGATCGTCAGGAGTTGGAGTTCATTCAAGATCATCACACTTAAATGTAGGCATGTAAATGTGAGGGGTGTCTACGCTTCCATTAGAGGCAATGGAAAGTACTCAGTATCCAGTGGAGCCCAGAAAACTGGCATCTCACGCTGATGTAGAAGGTGGAATTCAGTCAACTCTACCTTTAAAAGGTATTCATCCCTTTCTGAAGTCACATTTACTATGAGGATGTTTGTTAGGGTGCCTTTGTGCATATAAAAATTTTCTCTCAGCCTTTGGAAAGCCTGAAATGTTTAGGACGTCCAAAACCCTGCAGCCTGTATAGACAACAGCAATACAGCTACAACAGTTAAAGTGAGTAGAGCATGAAAAGGTGATTTTCAAGTATGAATGTTTTAATTGAGTACAACCAGGAGTGGCTCTTACTTTAAAGATAGTACAGTCCAGCCTCACCAACCACAGGATGTTGAACTAGCAATGTCCAGAGGCCCCTCCCAAGCCGGATTATCTTTTGATCCTGTGCTTTCCTGACATTGGCAAATTCTGAGCTCTTGGCCTAAGACCAAAGTCAACACCGCACTTTGGAAAATCCTGTGTCTTTGACACCTCTCCCTTTTTGGTTCTACATCTATCAGTGGAATGAATGCTTTAAAATTCATCTCCTTGTCAATACAGAGAGAGACATCATGAATTACTAAACCTTCCAAAAGTCAGGCTATGTATTTAAAACTCTCTTTCCAATCCATGACCAACTGCATTCATGTTCACTGTACTGCAGCTCAACATTCAACCAGTAGACTACCTCACCAAATGAACAATTGTGAGAGGTAATAACACATTTGAGGCTTCCACACACTTCCAAGGGAAAGTTATTTAGCACAGTTGTCACTGTAATGTTGATGCATTAGGAAAAGTCATTGTTCAGTGGAGCTCAGACTGTTGCCTTCACCTATGGAGAAAGATGGCCTGCTGCCAATTTCTGTCTGCTGCCTGTTGAATGATATAGAAAGACTGGCTGACTCACAATCTTTTTTTTACCTTGCCTTTTCTTCTTTATTTAGCTAAATGCTTTCTTTAATTGTTCCTTTCACTTGAAAATAAAGATAAAAAGGAAACTAGCAAAGGTTCTCTACATGGCTAACTTTGTAAGAAAGCACTGGGGCACATTTGTGGATTGCTTTAAATAAATTCATATATTCTGACTGTGCTTTCAACTCAACTAGGCATGGATTAATGCTATTTTATTCATACACTGTAGCGTCTCCCTGGAATTCTGAAACATTATTTAAATGTATGTTGCTAAGTAGATGAGGTTTGTAAGTTTTCGGCTAAAGCTGTGCAATACACATTAATTATGCAATTACTGTCTTGGGTCTGAATTTATATAGGCAATCAATTTACTTAGTTCTTTCTGCACCATTATTGACGAATACACCACAGATGTACATTACACATGCATGTAAAATACTGTTATAGGTACATTAAAGGTAGACCTTGCAGCATTTCCTATTCTGCTTGCACAATGCTTTCGAATATCAAAACTTTATTCAACTTGAAAAAATAGTTTAAAATTTTCTCTACTGTCTTAGCATCAAATATTCCAGAAAATCTGACAAAAAAAGTAGGCTTAGAATAAAAATAGGGAAAAATGGGTTTTTTGTAGTCCCAGGACAGACTTAGTCTTCTAACAAGAGTTATTAGGATGTTATTTCAATCCTAGTTTATATGCAAGATACGGAGATTTCTCTAGCTTTCCTTCTCAAGACATTACTCTTTAAATGCGCACAATCTCAATGTTACAACAAAAGTACATAGAGACCTCAGTAACAGCCAGTGTTCCTCAATGCGTTACAAAACCCAACTCTCTGCCCTGTGATCTGACACAGTGGTATTTCTTACTCCTGTTCTGTGCTGCATGAACATGCTGGGATGTGTTATCGCTCAAGTAACCCTACACACAAGTCATGACCCATATGCACCTTTTAGTCCAAACAAAAATCTGATCAACCTGCTCTCAAGACCCCTAACTCTGAGGCTAGACTATATGTCTCTTATCTCCTCTTATCAAACAATAAATGCTTATTTTTTAATGGTTATCAAATGCTTAAATGCTTATTTTTTCATTTGAATTAGAAACATCTTACTGAGTGGTAGGACATGTGGATTCAATTTCTTCCTAGCAAAGGAGCCACTGAACTTACTGGCATCCAAATCTCATGCTATGCTTTCAGCTAAGATCTGTCTGTTAGGCAACTCAAGGACACCACAGGATTAAGCTCTGGCCAGAAGCAAAAGGAAGGGATAAACTCATCAGCCCTATCAAGACTGCAATACTTCCAAGCCGTCCTCTTCACTTGCTGACATCCAGCACTGAGTTGCCTTTGTAGCTTAGGCTCTTCTAAGTCAGAAAGCACCCGAGAACACATTTAAAAAACTGCAGTTCTAAAGGGAGACACCTTGACTCAACCAATATCTTACTGTAGGCACAAAGGTACCTTTTTAATTCAGGTCTAGCTCCATATTTGGACTGAACTTAAAAAGCCACAATGTCGGGGCCTTATGCATCTACTGATCTTTGGCATTTCTGTACCTGTTTGAGAAAACATCTGAAAGGTAAAAAGCCACAGACATCAGAAAGAGGATGAGCTACAGCGCAGAGAATGAATTTCAGATAAAGGACATTTTGTTTTGTTTCAGACTATCCTGGGTAGTACGTTGTGAGGACACAGAAAATGGGTTTTTCAAGACTCAAAAAGCTTCTTTGCTTTGTATTATATGCCTGTCAAACACAGAGTGAAAGTTACCAGTGTTACAGAAACTGCTTTTGAGATTCTGTGGTAACATCTAAAAATGAGAGCTAAATGCACATGTCCTTGCCCTACACACCTACATGAAAGCTATGTCTAAGTGGACACACTTTTGAGAAATTGAAGCTGAGCTCTGTCTTGGTGTAGGATTAAGGACCATGAATTTATGTCCTATCACATGATAAGACTGCCCAAATCGCAAGAAACATTCTGGGATCTGCAATTTACTTTGGCTCTCCTTCTGCTTTTCGTTAAAATAAAAGTATCCAAATGGATACAAGGTAAGCTCTAAGGAGGAGTGGGGACATGGAAGGAGAACCTGCAGCACTGCTGTGGGCCCTGGATTCATTTGCCATGACATTTGCCTTTCACAAACCCTTTTACTCTTTCTGAGAGAAACAGAGCAGATTATGAGCGGTGTGAGTAGTTTTGTCTTTTTTTTTGCCCTAGTCTCTAAAGGTGGGTATGCAAAAAAAAAAAAAAAAAAAAGTAAAAGAGGTAATAGCTATTTGCAAGCAGGGATTCCTCTGACTGAATGTAGCTGCATGCTACGTAAGCCCTGTGTATCAAAGCCAGTCATTTGGGTTCCCTAAATAATCACTGGCGGAAAATAGGCACTGTTAGAGTGTGGCTTACCTTTTCCTAAGTTTGTCTCATCTCAAGTAGGCATCTAAAACTGGTCAGATGACCCTCTCCTGTGACTAGAAAGGGAGCCTATGGTGACTAGCTCAAAATATATCAACAGAGCAGAGAGCTGGGTAGGGTTCAGTTCACCCTAACTCTAGGAACTTGATTCAGTTCCCCACACATTGGCATCCGAAGTCAGTTTAGAGGCCCTAGCATATCAGATGTACCCACAAGGAACTGGCAGACCTGATGCAGGAGGTACAAGAGACCCATGCCCTGCTGAAGTGGCACCTGGAAACCAGGCAGGCTATCTACCCTACCTAAAATAGCATTACACACCCATGTGCAGGCAAGTGACTCAACCCATGAGTCTTCTACCTAGGTATCTACAAGCATGACAGGTGTGTAAGCTACTGTTAAATATCTAGTTAACAGACCTACAGCCATAAAGTCAAATGTCTGTGACCAATATATTCAAGAGGAACCCTTTTATCCTAGAGAAGACCATTTCTCACTGATGCTGCTTGGGATAGGAATGGTCTGAGATTGTTACATGCCTAGAGTCCTACAATCTACAGTCCTGTTTCCTTCCCACTTTGGTACCTTCTCCTTTTCAGAGACATGGGCATATCAACAGGAACCAGCAGAGTTCTGGAAAACCCAGTATAGAAAAGGTGGGAAGACATCTCATTCAAAAGGGGTGGAGAAAGAGCATGGTGGTACTGGTAGAATAGTATTTTTGCACAGACATGGTTACTGGGATTGAATTTCATGTGAGTAAACATGATCTACAGATGAGCTGGTTTAGGACTGAAGTCCTGGAGGCTTTTGCATCCACAGAAAAACTCTGTCAGGGGCCTGGATTCCAGACTCGACACCAACCCAAGTGTTCCCAGAGGGCCAGAGTCATAGAATCATAGAATCACAGAATACCTCATGTTGGAAGGGACCCACAAGGATCATCGAATCCAACTCCCTGCTGCTCGCAGGCTACCTAAAAACTAAACCATATGACTAAGAATGTCGTTCAAATGTTTCTTCAACTCTGACAGGGTTGGTGCCATGAGTCCTAGCTCTGGCTTTAAATGTTAACTGAGCAAAGGACCCTGGGGGTAGGGGCTGGGGTATGGGGGCATTGACTAAGCCTTTTTAAGGAACTTTTTGGAGTTCAGTAATGAGTTAACCTGCCAACACAGATGTAGCCCTGAGAGAAGGGAAGAGAAACAGAGAAAAAGACAAGGATTATATGTGCAACTAAAAGTCATGTTTTAGCCATTCTATTGTGGCTATATTTCTTCTCTTTTTTCTTAGAAGTAGAAAGGGAGAGGAAAAGTAAGGATATCTGAAAACTAACAACTTCCAGTGTGAATGGAAATGCTAGTATAGTTTGCTTCATATTAGGATAACAGTCAGGATCTGAATATCTAAGAATCATTAAAAACAAAGAAAATCTCTGCTGGAGATCTTTGCCTCCTATTCAGCACATGGCATAACGAGGCCCTTGCTCGCAGAGCCACACTTCCTAAAACTAGATTACTTATAAAATCCATTGCTCCCTCAAGTAAGGAAAATTTTAAAGCTTCTCAAGTGGCAGAATTAGCAAAGCTATTTGGTAGTGTTTCTCCTCCTAGGCGACTTCTCTTCTCAGTTGTTGCTTCAGCCCAGCAGCCCAGATGAAAGAACAGCCTAGGACAGAACAGATGAGGGACTCTGCAGGTGGGGGTAAAAAGATCATTTTCACGCTATTCACAAGAATTGGATCCCTCTGCTGCACAGGGAGCTAAAATTAGCCTTCTCTACAGGCCTTCGAGTTTTCAAGCATTTCTAACAGCTCACAGACTAGAATAGTGCTTTACGGAGCTGCAAGAACCACCCTTACTGAAATTTTACTTGCATTGCTAAAGAAAGAAGTAGAAGGGTGTTAGGATGCTCTGCTTTTTTTTTCCACTAGCACTTTGAAGAAGTTCCCTCTCAGCAAAGTAAAGCTTTGATTTGTCCCTCCCTCCCTGCTTCTCATTCTCCTGGCTCACTGTCTCTCCACACAAGTGAGATATCAAAAAATCATGAAGATTTGTTGGAGTAAGTTGTGATCAAACAACTGCATTTCAGATCTTGGCAAAGATGAACTGAATACCCCATTCAAAAAGACATTTGCCCAGTCTTAAAAGAGCCTTAATGAGAAGTTCTACTAATCAACAGTTAACGAACATTATCATAAATATTTTTGACAAAATGGCATGCATGAAAGTTCATCTGTTCTAGCAGCAGAAGCAAAATCAGATTAAAACCTTAATTAAAATATGAAGAAGACGCTTGTCATGATCTTCAACACAGTGGAAGACTCCTTTTTTGAAAATCAAGCTCTCTCTTGCTGTCACATTACACTATGTTGTTAATGAGCCCTTTCATTTCTCCGTGCATAGCAATATATTTAATCTTAGCTGCATATTTTAAATGATTGATGTTCCCCTAATTACATTTTATGATATATTGTGCTGTGCCACCTCTAATGAGTAGCAAACATGGCATTACCTCACTAGTACCCAACCACAGAAATCAATAACTGACATTTATTCAATGAACTGCAAATTGTGATTCACTAGCTTCTCTTTGTGTTGAGTAAATTCAAACTGTAATTAATTTTCATGCATATCACAAATAGCAAATGTGTGTATGGGCTAACTTTAAAAGTGATTTGCTCCTTCCCTGGCTAATTACAACACAGCAAAAACTCTCAAGCCATCATTCAAAGGGCTGAGAAAAATCAATGGTTTGACAGAAGCCATCTCCTTAGATGGGTACAACTCAGTCATCATTTACACTCTTGAGAATACTTCAGAGCCATTTCCTAAGAGATGAGGTTGCTCTGTGAATGTCTTAGTGAACGAAGATGGTATCATTCACAAACAATATCTTATCTACATATATTTACCTGTCCACAAGAATGAGAAAGAAAGTCCTTGTTAGCTTTCCTACCAGGAAACAAATATATAACTGCCTTTTTCGAAAGACAAACGTTGTCAAGTGTCATCCAGAACTTATAACAAGAGAGACAACTTGCTGCTATTCACAAGTGATGGTTTTGCTTGTAAGCAACATCAAAGTCGAAAAAACTACTGCCTGTTGTCCCTTTCAAAACTCCTACCTGTGGCTGTAGTTAGCTTGTGATTTCATTACTAAAAATGTCCACTCAAATCAGAGGACAGTACCAGGAGACTTTACAGCTAGTGCTCTGTTGGCATACCAGTGCAGGAGCAGAGGTGTACAAATCGACCAAGCGTTAAAGCTGAAGGCTCTGAAATTGATAGCAAAAGATTCTGGGTCACTTTAGGATCAGTGCAGTCCTTTGCACTAAAGCAGAGCATCATTTCAGGGACAGTTGTACAGCTCAGGATCTAAACTTGCAGTTACCAAGAGCCTGTGTCCAGCTCAGTAAACTAAAAATATCTGGGACTGATCTCAAGCACTGAGGCCAGCTGGTGCAAAAGGGCCTGCATCCACACGGAGTTCAGCTCTCTTGCTCTCCAAAACAGGCTGGTCACATGCAATGTGCCTCTTGGAAATACCCCTGGCCTATGTTAATTCCCAAACAGTGCCCAGGAATTATGTGGGAGGCTACTACTGGGCCAAAACTCTACCAGTGACCACTCTGACAATACAGATGGTCAAGCACCGAGCCCAGGAAAACACTCTGACACCACATAATTCACCAGTAAAGATGTAGCTGATGTTTTCCTCCTACAACCCAGCACAGATTTCAGCTTTTTTTCTAAACAGCTCCACTTCAGCTTTAAGGCATCCACCTTAAACCTCTGAGGTCAGCTTTCTGCAGCAGATAGCATTTGCTGTTACACCCTTGGTAGGATTCTCTGTGTATTACTTCTGCTGGATTTATTGAAGTGATTAACACAGAGTGAAAGGTGCAATGGAATATACTACATTAGAATACATAAATTTAGTTGTAAATTGCAACCCAACTCTGGTCTTCTTCAATAATCACTGCCAGTGTTATCCTGGTGTCCCAAAAGATGACTGCAGGCAGATGATATCTGATGAGAGCCGATCTCATCAACCTTAACATATTATTCACATCTAAGCTCCAGGTGCTTAGTGAAGGAGTGCTCCTAAAGTATATGCCCTAAGTTCCCTGCATAGTCACCAGGGACTGGCAGGTACCTTTGAAGGCCTCCAGACAGAGAGCCTGCTGGGCTGGTTGAGGTGTCCAAAATTAAGCAGGCAAGATCTTTCTCTAAAGCTTCTCAAAGACATCTGCCTCCTTCCATGAGGTAAAGAACTTAGGACGCCTGATTTTTGAGGCAACCAAAGTGTATGTGTGAATTCAGTGTCTCAGGCAGATATTCCATTCTGCCCAAAAGAGACACTGAATTTGCACCTGCACTGGTTGTTGAGCTTGACTCTTCACCACCTAGTTCTGTGCAAATCAAGAATAAAAACAATAAAAATCACATTGAGTCAAGGAGTTCTTTCTAAATACCAAAGAGAAAAAAAATATGTTTATACAAGTTTTATTTTAATCTTTATTTTAATGGTCACTTGCAACAAGTAATAAGAATCTGTTGATTTATTTTCTAATTAAACAAACAAACCTCATTTATATAACAAATTGACCACTTCTTATTTCTCAGACTTGCATCAAGTTCAATGATTTAAAGAAGGCTTCGGCCTCAGGCCTATATCTGCAAATAAACCAGTATTTTCTTTCTCAGCCCATACAGCACAGAGTTATTCTTACTCTAAGAAAAATACTCTTGGTTCCTCTTGGCATCCTTTGGGAGGAAAAAAATCAAGACAGACAGGTGGCAAGGTCGAATTAATGATGAAGTAGAGTTATCACCATGGTTTTAAACTAATTGTTTTGAATTTCTTTTCAACCTTGCCTCCATATTTAGCTGCTTTTATAAGTGTCTCAAAGATAAGGATGCCTCAGGGTTGGCTCTAGAGTAATTGCCAGAACTCAACTTTAGGTCTAAGAAATGGCAGAACAATCATCTCAGACACATTGCCAGACTGTCATTGGATTGACCACCAATATTTAAGGCAGATGGACAAAAGAGCAAAACTACCAAACCACAACTTGCATCCCTGATATTTTTAGAGAAAAACTTGTTTTGATGCCAGTTTTGACACACTAATGAAGCCACAGTAAAACCTCTTCCTGGCCTCCTAAAATCTGGTTGAGCTGTGATAGAAGAAAAGTTACAGAAATGTGTTTCCAAAGATCCTTTATTTTCTATAAAATATAAAACTAATGTGAAGGTATGGAGTTAATTTAACTTACCCTGGGCAAATGCAAGTCTCTATCAGTCTTGAATGGTTAATCCATAGACAAGCCTGCTAATGAGTCTGCTATTCTATTGAGGTTAATGAGCCCTTGAGCATCTGTTGAAGGCACAGACACTTAGTAATTAGTGTCTTTTATTCAAACCAGCTGACAGGCTAGGCAGCAGTTGATTCCCTGCTTTTATTATTTTGTTGCCATAGTTCCTAGCATGCCAACTCCGAGCTTGTGTGCACTTGTTATTTTGGTTAAGAATGGATTCCTTCACCTTTTTGCTGAGCCAAATGATACAGGCTTTATGGAGTGAATTTGAACCACAGAGTCTCCTTTCAGGTCTTTATGGCTTGTATGCATGGTCAACAAATCTCAGAAATGAACTCTTCCTCAAGAGAGATCAGTTCAAAGGTCAAACAGGATAGCTAGCATATCAATACAATAGGCAGTGGAAAACTAGTATCCCTGTTAGTGATACTAAGATACACAAAGACATGCATACTAGAGCAGGATTCCTTCCCAGCATACATTGCTCACACGATGTGTTGGCTCCTAGAGCACGAAGTCCATATGGGAACTGCAGGCTTTTAAATTGCCTTTGTGCTGCTGTAGGAAGCTGTATCTGAAGAACAATTCTTTTGTAAGGAAAGAGTGGTGGAGGAGGAGAAAAGAAAAGTAAAGAAATACTATTATTCCCTCCTTAATGGAAAAAGAAAATGAGGTACAGAAGGAGGTAACCACATCATCCATTTTCAGTTACTTTAGCATCTAACTTGCATGCTCTGAATTGCCCCCTGGAGGATCCTACTTCTTGTCATTGGCTGTACATGGAAATTGCCAGCCTTACTTATTACCTTTGGTCTCTAAATTGTAGCTAAGATAAATCACCACAGCAGCCTAAAGTAAATGTTCATATATATGCTTCAAACAAGCCAAGGGTTCTGTTCCAGACTGACAGCTGCTTCCCCTGGGATGACTCTAGTGGCTCTTAATCCTAGTTATTCATCCCACCCTTCTCTCAACGTATGAATGTCTCAGCTGGGACATTGCAACTGCAAATGAGGCAGCAACTAAGCTGTCATACTTCACAGGCTTGTTCAGGTAAACTGGCTTCCCTTAATAAACTAGGCTGACACCTGTGACAATCAAATCTTATTCAATATTGATATTGTGGTAGAACACACATATCAACCAAGCCACATTATCCTTTCCCTGGTCTCAGTTGTACCATACACATTGCTAACATTCACATAAACTACCAAAGGGGGTTCATATATACACAGTTGGAAGAAGACTGAAAACACTAAAAAAATAGCCCATTTAACAGCAATCTAATTTTCACAGTGACTTAGAAAATTTAGTGTGGGACACGGACCAAACTTCTGACTATAGACTAAGATTCAGATATATATATATTTTCCCGGAGAAGCAGACTTCAAACTGCCTTGGTGTTTGTTTGGGAAAGTTTTGATTAGGAGCTGAACCTCAGAACTTCTGAAACTGTATAGCACCCTACTAAGCACATATGAAGTTAAGAGCCAGCATTTAACTCCATGGTTTTAATTCAAGAATCATCTCAGTTTTCAAAAAAGCAAATCTAAAGTGCCTGTTTTAAGTGAATACACATAATGTAACTAAAAGCTAAAAAAGAATATAATTTAGAAGAATATGCAGCCAAAATGTAGCTACCTCCTGGAGTGCTTTAAGCTATCCAAGTAGTGCATAAAGAGCATCCTAACTCATCCACTAAAATAACTTACTGGTCCCAGATCATTGATCATTTATATTATACTTGGGATAGCTTTCTCTTTTTTTGGTGTTGCAAAGTGCTTGAATTATGTCTTTCTGCTGTGAAAAGAAATTCCTTATAAAATGATCCAGGAAACTACCAGGAAAAAGCGTCCATTTTCAAATAGAAAGTCTTTGCTCTATTCCTTTATTATTTAGCTCGACTGTAGAGATCCCCAAGCCTGTCCTCAAATTATCTTCACCTGGGTCAGCTGGCCTAATAACAGCAGTTTGTTGCCCAGTACCCAATTTTAGTTAATCTTCTTTAACTAAAATTTCTATTAAACTTAGCTCGCAAATTTTGCTTGTCATTGGAAATTGAGTTAACCTTATCTGAAATGACCACAAACAGGTGCTAAATTAGTCCTTCAGCATTTTCTGAGAGCAAACATTTTGAGGTAGGATTGATGTTATATGGTATAGAATATCCCTTTGGGGATTCTCTTTGGGGAGTTCAAGTCAGCTGTCCTGGCTGGGTCTTCTCCCAACTTCTTGCTCACCACCAGCGTAATCACTTTGGGGGCAGAGTGGCAAAAAAGAGAAAGCTTTGAGGCTATGCAAGCACTGTTCAGTAATAAACAAAACATTGGTGCATTATCAACGCTGTACTATGCACAAATCCAGAACACAGCACCATAAGGGCTGCTGTGAAGAATGTTAACTCCATCCCAGCCAGACCCCGTATAATCAATAAAAGAAATACCAAAAAGTTTTAGCTATATGTATGCAGAGAGACATGTCTGTGTCCGACAGTTTCCTAAATAACCTACATTCCTCATCCCTCCAGCACAGATATTTTTATGATTTTCTTAGAGTCCTAATGCAGGAGCCTTTACTCATACAGTAGCACAGAACTCACCCAGCCATGTGGGCACAAAAGTCTACCTGCACTGTTTCAGATGCAGACCTGAGGCCAATTTGATGCTGTTTTTAAAAAGCAAAAAAAATACAGATAGGCCATCTGATATATCAGACAATAAGTACTTCAGGACGTGTTTCACTGTAGATGTACACGTAGATCTTTTTATTGACATATGTAAGCATTTCAGTATAAAGACATGGCTTGGGTTCATTTACTTTTTAATTCCTATCAGCATTAATTACATGCCTTCACATGGTTTTCACTTAGATTCATTGACAAAGTACAGAGGATTATTTTAAAAAGATGATTTGTCTAGACACATTGTTTTTGCCATAATTTAAAGTAACATTTGATCTTGCTGGGATTTTATTTACACATCTCAATTGGCAACATTTTCTCATAAACACAGACAAAAGTACCCAGTACATTTTTATGATAGTCTGTGGTATCTTTTCATTGCTCTTTCAGAATGATGTTCCTCTTTCAGAGGCTCTTAGGGGTAAAGTGTTCTGCGAACAGTGATTTAATACTCTGTGCTGTCTTGACAGGCCAGTTCCTGGTTGGTCTGCCTGTGATTTAAAAATCTTTCATATACACTCTGCAGTCTTTCAGGTTTAGGAATATTCACTTGATAATAACATTCTTTCAGCTTTGGTATGTGCTGATAAACTGGCATTGTAGAATATGCGATCATGTAATCATTTTTGTAATGCAGGGGAAGTGTTTTCCTTGTTTTCAGCTGTTGGTCATAAGAACTGTGATAGCTGTCTGCATCCTTGTATGTCTTTTCCTCTGCTGAGGATACAGTACCTGGAAAGGAAGCAAAATTTGAAATCCTTCAAATTAATATGAGGAATTTTTCTAGAATTCAACAATCTGATATGTTTTACTAAATTACATATAACATATTCTCATAGCAACAGCTGATTTTTAGCAACGTTATGCTTGCATCAGCAATATCACATTTACAATAGGAAGATCTTAGGTGTTCTTACTCTACCAAAAAAAGCAATTTATTATATTTACAAATAAGCATATCTACATTTCTTTGTGTTGATTTTGCAGAAGATAAGATATATCCTAAAATTATGCTAGGATCCTAGATATTTTGCTGGGATCCTACAAGCACCTCTATGAAGTGAGCTATAATAAACATACACCTATGTAATACATGTGATTCAACACTCAGCAGGTCAGTTGTTCGTATATCTCATTTATTTTTTTACAGTGCACACACGTATGACATGCACTTTGCAACACACATGGACAGACATAGACCAATGATGATTGTAATGTCTGCATTTTCTGCTGCTCAACTTCAAGAAATCTTGACAAAGCAACGCTCAGCACTTTCTCACTCTCAAGCCTCCCTCCGGCATGCCAAAGCAAGCAGCCAAAACCGAAGCACTCAGAAGCCAGTCGCTTTGGGGTTTGACAGTATTTAACATGGGACCAAGCCTCCTCCGTGATTTCATGCCTGTGATTTCATGCATTTCATGAAACATCACTGAGATATTTCACTGGTGAGTCAGGGACACTGCTGACTAGGGGGTCAGGATCTCCTACTTTTCAATCTATTCCTGCCTTTTTTCATCCAGGGGCTTTGGAAAGGAGAATGATAAGGTTGGTTTCAGTTCATTGCCTCCATTTATGTCTTGCACTCCAAAACTGAGATGTTAAGTTTTATACTTTCTAACCTGGTTTTCCATCATCTCTGAAGGTGGCTTCTTTAGCCTTTCTCCACTGATATTGGAATGACTGTCATTAAATTCACTGTCTCCTCTTCCACTGTCCTTCACACTCAATTGATCTGGAGCTGAATGGGCACTAAAAACAAAAGGAATCCATTAAACTTTCTTTTCCAGGCACCACAAGAATATGAAGTACAATATTTCCAACTGTTAATTTGGAGAAATAGACATATTTACCTTAAATTGGAAGCAGACTTTTCCTCCAGCTGAAGAGATGAAGGATGAAAAGAAACAAGAACTTGACTCTTCTAGAGAAGAAAAATATCTTTGCCTATTCCTTTGCATAGATTTAAATATCAGCATGGCACAAACAAGAGTTTCAGATTAAAAAAAGGCTGAAGTGCAAGAACTAAAGAAAAATTCAATAAGTAAACGTAAACATGGCACAAACATCTGCATAATACTTATCTGCAGTATAACCTGCATATTTACAGGGTGAATAAATCTGTTTTTCTCAGTTTACAGGTAGAGAAGCTGAAGCACAGAGGAATCAGTCATTTGGGCACTCAGCAGCCTCACCATTGGGACCCTCCTTGGGGTCAGCAGCATCTGGGTTGAGCAACAGGGAGCTGGGCAGCACATCCTCAGGCAGCTCCACCATGACCGAGCTCTGGGTGAAGGCAGGGCTGTTCTCACTGGTGTCAAAGATGGGGATGTGCGCGGTGGCCATGCCACCATCCTTGGCCACCAGCTCCAGCTGTAGGCAGGCTGGCACTCGCCGTCCAGCTCCTGGAGCCGCACCAGGTCAACGCAGAACAGTTCTGCACCTCCACGCTGAAGGGGCTGTTGAAGGCCACTCAAGACAGTGATGGGGCAGGGGAGAGGAAAGCATGGCCCGGGGTCGATCAGGCAGGAGCAGTCCCTTGTGAGCTGCTTTTAGCTACTTCTGGCATACCCAGGGCAGACTGTGCTAGCAGGGTATTTAAAGCAAAGAAGGCACAAATGACCAGTCCTTCTCTTCCCCCTCAGCTTGACTGATCAGCAAGAATCTCTTGGGCAAATTTTGCAAGGTTAAAAGACATCAATTAGTGACAGTACTGCCTGCTAAAGATACAGTTGGAAGAGATTTGCAGAGACACCAAGAAGGAGAGGTTAAAGCTATGTTATTAGGTCCTTTCTTTAACTTACTCTGAGCATGGAATGTCATGCAAAGAGCATTTATTTAAAATCCCAGAAAAGGAGAAATACAAGGGTGGTTTTAAAAGCTAGGGGCTCTCTCACCCATTCAAACAGCATGTGCCAGTGGCCTGTTTCTGAGGTTGCCACCAAATTCACCCTTTTAACCGTCTTTTCAGAAAGTGGCAAAAAATAAGGCCCTTGGAAAGAGCACAAAAACTGCAGAGAAGATTTAGCCTACTCTGATTTCAGAGAGGACTCTCCTGCTTGTGCTGAAACACAAATGACCGACAACCAATGGGACTGGAGAGATTGGTCACAGCTAGGAAGGGGCAGAAACTTAGTTTTACGAAGTGATGCCAAAAGAAGTGGTGCAGCCCCTCTGTATTTGTCTGGCTGTTTCCGAGTCAGCCTGATTTTATGCACTAGTGCAATTACTGGGAAGCAGTTGCTCTGCTCTACTTGTCGGTCTCTGGTCCTAGCAACAGTGGCAAAATTATCTTTGAACAAATCCTTTTTATAGGAATCATGAATACTTCTTTATCCTATAAGCTCTATACAGAAAATCTCCCATCTGTGAATGATTTGATTTTCCAATATGTCTTTTTTACTTGATAGAGGCAGGAGGGTTCTTTTAGCCCACCGGGGCTGACAACTACTGTAGCATTTCAAGATATGCTTTTGACAATGATGTTTTAGCAATTAGGGGCCAACAGTGCATGACTTATCTCTTGGTCGTACTTTTTCATAATCAAGCCTGAGGCAGCAATGTTTTCTGTTAGCTCTTCTGGGACTTTCTTTGATTCTCTCTAGGATCGCACTTGCTCTGGGCATCATGCTCCCGCAGGCTGAGTGCCATAGGTGCATGGTCATCCTGTTATTTTCTTGCATGTGTTGTGATTGTCTCCGAACAAAGCAGCATGTGCTAATGAAGGACATCTGGAGTTTAAAGAAAGACGTTTTTTGAGGCAAGATCAAAGCTACACCCATGAAGTGACAGGCAGGCTAGTGTAGACTCTGTAGATGTGTCCCCTGGGGCATCAGGCCTTCACCTGACGTGGGTCACACACCCTACAACTTGCCAGGCCCACTTTAGTCTCCGGGGAAGATCTCCCCATCAGAGTCCTGGAGAAGACAGACCTGCTGCCTCTCCACCTCGGGTGGTCCGGGGCGCCCCAAGACCCCCCCCCCCCCCCCCAGGCTGTTGCCCCGCTTGCAACAGGCAGGCACACACACGCACAAACGGCTCGCCCTCCCTTTTTTGAGGAAAAATCGGCTCCTGGAGGTGTCTCTAATTCCCTACTTGAACTACAGAGGGAGCCCGGGGCTCTGCTTTGGAGAGCGCGGAGGGGCGGGCGGCGGGGGCTGGGCCCCGATCCCTGCGGCGGGCGGTAACGTTAGCCGGGGCACCCGCCCTGCAGCCACCAGCGGTTAAAAACCCAGCCTAGGCGCGACCTAAGGCTTGCCTCCCTCTCCGCTCCGTGAAAAAAATAATAGGACAAGACCCCCGGGCAGACCCTGCCAGAAGGAGGAGGGAGTTGTGAATATGCAGAGTTATACGCCGCAGGTTGAGTTGCCTCCTCGAGTCTTCTCCAAATCTCATTCTATACATTTCATATTCACTAGCTCTAATCATGAAACCGTCATTAGCATGTTTTGCGAACAAATGAAACCGCAGGGAGGCTGCTTCAAACTCCCCGAATGTAATGCAGAGAGTGGTGAGAAGGCTGGTTCTAATGGGAGCGTAAACTTCTGCAAGACCTTGAAAACTTCTGCTCTTTTCCTCCTTTGTTTTCCCTATGAGGTAAACAATTTCTGTTTGATTTTATCCCTGGTGCGGATTCCTGTAAAACCTGAAAACAATTTGCATTTCTCAACTGTCTGCACATTTTGTAGATTTTATGGCAGTATGTTATTATGTACAATAGCTTCAAGATTTAAACACCAGGAACTGAAACTGTTAAGAAGGAACTGATATATTTAAGAAATAAATCTGAAGGGTAGAGTTTGTGGAGGTTTGTTTTAATTTTATAAACATTCCTTGAAACAGAACCAAGGTTAATAATCTAAACCAAAAGCGTACAAATGAAGTATGTCTCAATGTCATGTTATCTCATATTCTTATTAAAATCTTTGATATTACATTCTTTTGTGATTAGGACCAGAGGGTTCAGCCTGCTAAAAAGAAAGATACCAGTAAAAATACTCTTCTCTTTAATAAAGTATATTCCAAGAAGATAATTCAGGTTCACACAGAGCTAAATATGCCATATATTCAATACCCTCGTGGTAAGTTAAAATATAGTTGAGATTACTAAAGCACAGCAGAGTAGGAACAAATCATCTTTATCAATTCAAAGCCATCTTTTCTTTAACATGGTGGAAATGAAGGAAGAATCAGAATCAACTGATATCTGGACTAGATGCAGAAGATGATTTCTTGAATCACATCACCTTCATCTTATCTCTAAGCTTTTAAGCCTTTTTTACCCAAAGCGCCTTTTCAGACACAAGCTAAACCGGCAGTGTTATAAGGCTGCAGCAGGACAGTATTTGTTATTCTAATGATTTATAACCAAATACTTTACTTATTAGCAAAGGCTAATACTGGATCCATCAGTCTGGACACAAGTAAATTAGCCATTAACTTTCTGACACCTAGCATAAAACAACCAGTTAGGTCTGGCCATCTGAGTAATTAATTTAGGTTCTCTTTGTGGACACCAGGGGGATTATAAGGTGGGCTGAAACTACTCATGTATCTCAGTTGACTAATTTATATTAAATGCCTATTATTTAGACTATGAAGCTAGGGAAAATTAACTCCCGTCACAACAACGTAGCTATAGTAGGAGCCAGTTCCACACAGGTACATAGGTGTCTACTCCTACTGGTTCCAGTGGGAGATGCCTCGAGGTCTAGGCCTAGGCAGCTCCTACATAACACTTTGCATCTTTAGTTCATAAACGATTTTACAAGGGAAAGCAAAGACTTTATTCCTAATTTATATGTGGGGAAACTGAGGTACACATGGAAATTAAGCCTGTAACACCCTGTGAAGATGAAGAGGAATTGACTGATCACTCTCCTTTCCAAGACAACAACCGAAGGGCATCCAGGGAAAGTGGCATATAAGAGGTTCAAAACAGACCAAGTGGGACACTGCCAGGGTGCAGCCAGGGTTGCTCCACAGGGGAAGGCCAGCCCAGACTAGAGGGTGGCAGCAAGGCAGGCAGGGCCAGTGTCCTCGCTGACAGGGACACAGTCCCTTGATACCAAAGCAGAGCAGATCTAGAGACCAAGGGTCATCCAAGAGCCCAGTGACTACCAGACAGGTTTCCAGTGATGAAGCAGGTCTGAGGGAAGTGAAGGCAGCAAGCCAGGGCCAGGGAAGAAGTTCTGGTGATGCATTCAAGGCCCTGACGAATACTTCTTTGCACCATACATAGGTAAACTGAGGAACGTCCTGTCACATGATAGTACAGATGCTGAAAGTTTAGCAAGCTTCAAAAACTGACAGACAAAATCCATGGAAGAAAAAACTACCAAGACCTATTAAACACAGCATTCCCATCTTCAGTAGAGGAAGTCCTGGCACTTTGACTTGGTGGAGCCTGCGTGAATTCATTCAGGAATATCAGTTACATATTTATCCCAATCTTATAATCTTCCCTAGGTTCCTGCCATCAGCCACTCTCACCAGCACACTACTGCACTGGTTTGATCAAGCGGGCAGAGAAGTGACACCGTACAGCCAGGTGTATGTCCTTTGCATAGCTTAGAGGTGATTATGAACACCTGATTGTCTGACTCATGACTCATGGTCCATTGTACTTGAGTCCTTAGCTTGTCTTAAGGAGACATGCTTCAGAAATACCTTCTCTGCAACTGGGCTTCAGTTTTTTTGTTTGAAGCATTTCATGTACTCTACCATGAATAAGTATAGTAATGAGGATGTCATGGTAAATTTATAAGCAAGTAAGTACTCAGGTACTTCATATGGGTTACTTCAGCCCATATGAACATTTATATGATAGCATCTCCACTGTAGTGATATTGACGGTGCTTCTGGTTTGTTTTGGGTCTTTTTGAGGGCAGAGGTGGTTTTTTTTTGGGGGGAGGTGTTGTGTTTAAGGCTGTTCTGTCTGCCTGGGGTGACAGCAATTGCACAGACAAACTGCAGTGTTGATGTATCTACAGAAAGAAAGTGTATGTATCTCTTTTTTTTACCTAATTAAACCAAGTCTTTTTATAATTATGATCACACAATACTACCTGCCCATGAAAATACATGTAAACTGACTATGATTTTAGCCTGTCTTTCTACATTTATTTTGTCTGTATTTTTGGTGTTTATGTGCTCTTTTGCCTCTTCCCAGTCCCTTCCAAATCCATTCATCAGTTACAACTACATCTGAGAGTCAAGTGGAAGTCCCAAAGCATTACATTCTTACAATAAATAGGGACTGGAAGGAGAGCTTGAAAGCAGGGAAAAGGCTGCAGCATGGGCACATACATTACTAGAGAGTCAACCTGGGAGAGAGCCATTATGACTGCCTTAGCTGCTGGAGAAGCTTGAGTTGGTGCTCACTCTTTATTAGACCCTGGAGAATCCAACTTCATGGAACAAATCCTTAGGAAAACAGGCTTCATTTGCTTTGCTGCTCATGAAGTTTCCTAAATTGCCTCTTGCTCTTCGAAGCTGCCAGACAACAATCAAAAGTTTGCCTTTGCAGCTTGCTAAGCCAAACTTTAGTTGGTGTGATCAGATTAACTCCACGAGCTGCAATGGAGTCATGATCTAGTCGGCTCATCTCTCAATGCTCACAGGGTTTTGGTCCCAATACGCTGGGCAGTAAGGGAGTGAGAGAGAAGGACCTCACCCTGCTTCCCCAGTGCCAATTGCTCCACTCCTTCTCTGGTGGCTCCATATTCATCTGGATTTTTGTCATCTAGCAAGTGTAATCAGGTTGGGCTTTTTCATAGCTTGGCTGATCACAGGAGATTCTGTGTTTGTAAACAGAGAGATTGTAGAGAGTGTAAATGGATATTCTGCTCCACTTCCCCCCTCCAACTAATTTGAAAAGGGGTCAAAGCTGTCTTCATCAAGAGAGACATCATTAACAGAAATCTCCCAGATTTAAATGGTTTATGTATTGTTTCTTTCTGAAATCAGAGGAAGAAGAGCTGTTAAAAGATACACAAGGTACTCTCATCCACTCACTGAAAGAGGGTAGATTTAGATTAGATATAAGGAAGAAATTCTTCACTATGAGGGTGGTGAGGCACTGGAACAGGTTGCCCAGAGAAGCTGTGGATACTCCATCCCTGAAAGTGTTCAAGGCCAGGTAGGATGGGCCTTTGAGCAACCTGGTCTAGTGGAAAGTGTCCCTGCCCATGGCAGGGGGGGTTGGAACTAGACCATCTTTAAGGTCCCTTCCAACTCAAACCATTCTATGATTGACTCTATGATTTTGCTGCCAAGGCAAGTTTATTTCTACCACATATTTGCTAGTGCAGTGGTACTCAAATGACAGTGCTTGGAGCTGCATCTGTCACAACTGTGAAGCATCAGTCAGTCTTTGAGCAGTGACACTTTCTGCTCCTTATAGCCAAGAACGAGGTTCTTTGAGGGTTCCCAGCGGCTATTTCAACCAAGTAAATTCAAAACAACAAGTATTTGTCTGCAAGTCGTACAGCTGCTTCTTGTCTTTTTTTGTTGATTTTTATTTTTTTTTTTGATATAGGTCCAGCCAGGATCAAAACTGGGGATTAACACATATTGTGCAGGACCAGACTCCAGAAAGACCCCAAAAGACTACATCAAAGAGTACTGCGGGCCACAGGGGGAAATACAACGTTCATAAAACCCTTCACCTGGAAAGTCAGCAAATACAACATGGAACAACAAACTACTTAACTGCTATCCCAAAATTACTTTTGGATGTAGCAATGGCAGTATGAATTTTTAAGAATAATAGCTGGAGGAGTTGCAGGTTTCATCAATGAACATATTAAGCTAGTCATGCTCATACTCATAGGAAACTAGCATTGGTTGCCTGTGTGTCTTCAAATCGTTGCTGGTTCATTTAAAAATGTTTGTGATTCCTGAACTTCACATTATTCTTGTTTCTCATTATCAGTTAATTGCCATCATTAATCATTGTTTTCTTGATTAAAAAGTAACAGTCAGTTCAATACCATGTGATATGGATGACTAATCACAACTCAGGAGTAATAAAGAGTTGAAGTAAGTGTTCAGAACAAGTTGTCATCTGTAATTTGTCCTCATAAACTAGTTGGCAAATACTTATGTGCAATGAATACTTCCATACAAATTAAGATGAGCTCGAAAATGATTCATAAACAGGGAAAAATAGTTGAATTCATCTCATATTTAATTTACAATAAATAATTTGGACAAATACAGTTATCAGAGGGGGGAGCAGAAGACCTTTATGTAAAGTGAGTATCTACAATGCAAATGAGTTGAAAATCACTTTTCCTATTGCCTTATGCTATCAAAATTTTAAAGTGCCAGGTGCTGATGTAATTTACCTAGAAAGACTGTTCCATAATGCTAATAGCATTCCCTCTTCAGAAAGTTCTGTCAGAATTCTCTCTTTCTTAATTATTTCATTGCTTCTTATACCACTCCATCTTTCTCTCATAGACATAGGGTGATAGCTGGACTCCTTCATGCAGACTGTCTTGCCTATTGCTTCAGTACACTTGGTTCCACCAGTATTAAATACATTTTGAGTAGGATTCAGTTATCTATATTAAGCCATCATCTGTGGCAATTCGAGACGCCCTAAGATACCTCAGATTCTCAGATGGGCATGGCAAATGAGACACAGAACCTGTGGAGAACCCATTGTCTGTTGGAGAGGAGCTGGAGAGCAAGCACAATACCTTAGGGCTTCTCAAGTGGTAGTAGACCTGCATGGGGGCAATTGATTAGAAGAAATCTTCATTGCCTGTAATGAATCTCAGGCAACCTCACCTGCATGTGGAAGGCATACTTACAAACCTAACCTTAAGTGCCTTAATCTGAAGCTGTACCCAACCCCTAGAATTAGGTGACATAAAACTCATCTAGGGAGACTGCAGTCTCCATGTCATAGCCTTGGCTTTTTACAGGCAACCTAAAAAATCATTCCATCTTTGTATTTTTGAGTATTTTCAAACTTATCCATTTCTTTGCATTCATTCACACCTACACTAGACATGTAAATTAATTGACTACATGCTTTTTTATTTTTCCCCAAACGAATCACTCTTTATTCCATTTTATCTTTTTCTTGACTATACGCCTGCACTCAGAGAGTCATTTTTTTTCCTCTAACCACATGCAGACTGAGCACACTTCCCTTCCGATGCTGGCATAACAAAGTACTGTGGAAACAAGCTGTTTATGTAGTGTCTAAGAAAACTAATTAAGCTATTAGATAAGAGTATGGGTAACAAGGAACCAGATGCTACATGGTGCACATCTCTGAATTAGAAAAGGAATCTTCCAAAAGCTTCCACAATCTAATTGGTCAAAAGGAAATACTTTTGCTTGTATGGATCCACAGAATAGCCAAGGGTCTACAGCAAGTCCATAACTCACCTGAGTATTTTGATTTCATAATAGAGAGTGATCTAATCCAGGTAACTTGGATGCCTCACTTGTACCCACATTTAGATTGCCAGTTGAAGCAGTTTTTCTTTGGGACGTTTCTATGTTCCCTGGAGGGAGGTAGGTGCCAGTTAAGACCTCTTGGGGAGGAAACTTGCTTTTCCAGGAACAGACAACTCAGTTTGCTGGAATTGTTCTGCCCCTAAAACCTTCAGGGTAATCTACCTCTGCCCTTGGAGTATACAGCACTCTTTAGAAACATACTGCAACACAACTGGAAAAATCACTTAAAGAATCTGTGTGAATCAGTGCCTGAACCAGGCAACCTGTGTCCCACCTTTCATCTGTGTCCCACAAAGCTTATTCTTATATAGAGAGGGCTGTTACCATCCAAGTAGCTGGTGATTTATTTCTCTTAATACATTGGTTACATTATTTTCGCCACGGAAGCAGCAGTTACATTCTGCCAGCAGCAGTTACCAGATTTGTGTTTGGTTTTTTTTTTTTTTTTTTTGAGCACAAGTACGTTTGCTTTATAGAATCATAGAATCATAGAATTGTTAAGGTTGGAAAAGACCCTTAAGATCATCGAATCCAACCGTTAACCTAGCACTGCCAAGTCCACCACTAAACCATGTCCCTAAGCACTACATCTTTTAAATACCTCCAGGGATGGGGAGTCAACCACTTCCCTGGGCAGCCTGTTCCAGTGCCTGACTACCCTTTCAGTGAAGAAGTTTTTCCTAATGTCCAACCTAAACCTGTTCTGGTGCAACTTGAGGACATTTACTCTTGTCCTATCGCTTGTTACTTGGGAGAAGAGACCAACACCCACCTCACTACAACCTCCTTTCAGGTAGTTGTACAGAGCGATAAGGTCTCCCCTCAGCCTCCTCTTCTCCAGACTAAACAACCCCAGCTCCCTCAGCCGCTCCTCATTGTCCTCTAGACCCTTCACCAGCTTCGTTGCCCTTCTTTGGACATGCTCCAGCACCTCAATGTCCTTCCTGTAGTGAGGGGCCCAAAACTGAACACAGTGCTCGAGGTACAGCCTCACCAGTGCCGAGTACAAGGGGACGATCACTCCCTTAGTCCTGCTGGCCACACTATTTCTGATGCAAGCCAGGATGCTATTGGCCGTCTTGGCCACCTGGGCACACTGCTGGCTCATATTCAGCCAGCTGTTGACCAACACCCCCAGGTCCTTTTCTGCCAGGCAGCATGCCAGCCACTCCTCCCCAAGCCTGTAGTGTTGCATGGGGTTGTTGTGACCCAAGTGCAGGACCCGGCACTTGGCCTTGTTGAACCTCATACAGTTGGCCTCAGCCCATTGACCCAGCCTGTCCAGATCCCTCTGTAGAGCCTTCCTACCCTCCAGCAGATCAACACTCCCGCCCAACTTGGTGTCGTCTGCAAACTTACTGAGGGTGTACTCGTTCCCCACATCCAGATCATTGATAACGATATTAAACAGAACCGGCCCCAATACTGAGCCCGGGGCTTTAATACATTTACCATCACAAAAGTGAAAAAGTGATGCAACATCTTGAAATTCAGGCATTTAAATAAACATCCTTGCTCTGACATGTTCTGTCCTACAGAGTTCAAATTATTATCACAAAAAATTGATTTTACAGTATGGTCTTTATGAAAGGAAAAGTATGTGGGTGAATGCGGGCACAAGTGAGAGTGTGTGAGCATGTACGTGTAATTTGTCTAGTTACAGATATCCTGTGCAAAGCTACCCCCAGCACAGAGGTTAGTAATACAATCCAAAGCGTAAATCAAGAGGTACAAATGGACAGAAACCATCTTGCCCACTTTGAATAGCTGCTATAGATGATCGTTTTGTCGGCCTACAAATTACTGAAGTGTCTCTAAGGGGATGAGAAGTATCATCTTTTACTATTAGCTATTATTGTTACATGCCTGAAGTGATGGAGTAGTGTGCTTCTATTTCAATTACTCAGGCTTCTTTACTGGATATGGATTGAGCTGATTTTACCCTATAAGAACAAATGCTGTTATTACATTTAATGATTAAAAACCTGCTTGCACTCAGCTAAAATATAAATCAGTAGTTTGGAAGAACAGGCTTCAAGCTAAACAAAATTGCTTTGGGAGACCAAATAACTCAGGGAATTACCAATGGGCTATTCAGGCTTTCACCTCTATAGCAGGTCACTAATTGGATCTAGACCAGGTTCATAGTAGTGACCTGAATTTGGAACAAAAATTATTATGTCTGCTGTGCAGCCTTCAGTGACTAGTGGTCTCCATCCAATTCCTCGAAAGCATCTGTACCGGGATGGGCATGACAGGGAATGACTCACCCAGCCATATTAGTTAGCATAGTCTGAGATGTGTCATATTTTGGAGATGCCTATTTCTCTCCATTAAACAGAGAAAGTATCTAGAATGCTAGCCCAGAGTTAGACTATTTATTTTTAGATATATGAAATTAGGGAAAGGTACACAGTAGCTGGTTGATGAGGGAAATTTTGTTGTATGCAGAAGTTGGATAAATATATTTTGCCCGAATTTCTAGAGCTCAAAATTCAGAAACTCTTTTCATAACATGAAAAAACCCCAACTGTGTATGTACAAAAAAACAGTAATACTGATATTCTCTTTATCTCACCATGAAAAATAAATCTGGATGCTACTAAGATGCTAATAATATCAGACATGGCCTTTGGTTTTCATTTTACTTTTAGGCTACATTTCAAAAGTCCAATGATTCAGGGTGGAGATGAGGGCAGAATATGCTCCTTCAATATGAGAGACACATTTACAGCAGGAGGCAGATTGGTCCATAATACTAAGAATTTATTACTTCTTTATCTGTTTTATCAGCTGTTATGTCCTATTTTCCTCCTTCAATTCACTACAGACTCATGAGTCAGGAAGAGCCCCACAGGACTGTTTTATCCCAGGGGAATGCCAGGATTACATATCATATCTCTTCAAGCTCCTTTTGATTATAATTGCTTCGTGATTTCATGCAAAACTTCAGCTCTAGTCTGTATTGTTCATCATATGAAGTTTTACTGGAACTAGCCAACTGTTTTGCTGTGTTGGTTTTTTTTTAACTATCAGCTATCAATAGCTTTGTTTGAAAGCTTGCATCTTGGATGCACACACATTTTGTAGTGTGGCAAAGAGGTTCACTGGGTAATCTGAGCTCTCAGGGTGAGAAGGGGGCAAATATCCATTGAATGATACTTAAGTGGGAAACATTTGGTCAATGGCTCGTTTCCTCTCCACAGTCTAAGTCTGCTACTTTTCCCTGCCAGATGGTGTGTGAGATTTATTTCTGAGCTTCTAGACAGACATGAGGCATTTGAGCTGCTTTGAGGCCACATCTCTTCTCCAAAACTCTTCTAAACAAGGATTTCAGAAGTCTCAGTTGTAAATTTTGAAGTGGAAATCTTTTAGAATTCAGTATGCTCCATGTTCGAAGAGGAGTTTTTTAGTTGTCTTCCCAACCAAAACAGCTTAAAGGCACAAAACCAGAAAAAATGCATTTCACAGTATAAGAAAGCGCACATGCACATACTCAAAACTCAGTAGCTGGATTGTGGGTAGACATTTACCTCTGATTGAAGAGGTCCCGCTATAGGCAGCATCCTATTCTAAATAAATACAGCAAGACAATGCAGCTCTGCACAAACATGCCAAACTTTCCTCAGGACTTCTGACAGCAGGCAGCCAATTCCTTTGAAAAGAATGGGTTCTGTCTCATGACTGCAGCAACACAAATGCATCTCCCTTGATCCCAACATCAAGGTAGAGATTTGCGTTTCCGATATTTTAATTCAATACAAAGCAGCATTTTCAATGTTATTTATTTTTTTATGGTGAGTGGCACCTTGTTGGGTTTTTCTGCAATCAGATGTAACAGCAGCAGGGTTAAAAGAGGTATATAAATAATAGATGGCTTCTCTCACCCAAAGAAGAATCTGCCAATTCTTGCCCTCCTTTTAATTTTGGGAAGGAAATATCATTTAAAAGATGACAGATTTTTTCCCATCAAGTCAGAGAAGAAGGAGGCCTTCAGAAGAACAATGGCTGATGCCACAGCATGACTATCTGACAGGCTTGAAAAGCAACTGTAAAGTTGCCAGCACAACAAGCCTTTTATCTTTGATGATAGTATTTGAAGCTTGTGATTTTCATCCAAGGAATAGGAGGAGGTATACGATGTCCTCCCACCACCTCTTTTCTTACTGTTTTAATTACCATTATTTAAAAAAATATAAATATTCAGCAAATAGACATCCTTTTTTTTTTTAAATTCCTTGAAGTGAGTTACAGGAATATCTTCACTGCACTGCAGAACTTGGCTTTATTCCTAACATAGAAACACATAGCTCTTTTTAAATTTCTTTGCCTTTATGTTCATTTTCTGGGTAAATAGGTAGCCTTACATGCAATTAAATGTCTTTGGAAGCTTACTCACAGGCCCATTTAATTACTGGGAAGACTTGCCACATGTACTGATACAGCCGAGGTCATCTTCCTATGTGAGTGACAGTCATGGAGTTTTCCTGAGCAGGCTGTAGCCTTTAGCACTCAAGGGGAAACACGCAAGACCCAATTAAAACCTGGATTTGGGTGTTATAGTAACTGGAATCTGGTTAATAAAAATTCCTCCACTCCTCCTGTGTGAGCAATGGGCCCCTGTGGCAGACCACACTCATGTGCATTCAGCTCGGGCAGTTTCCTAGTGCAAGGCTCAGCGGTGGCATGCCCAGGTGCCTCGCTCCAGTCAGATGCATCAGATGCTTAGGTTCCCTTTGAGTAGAACAACAGATGATTTGGTTCCTACACTGCAGCCTGCCGCGACAGACAAAGGCAAACGGAAGGGTGCATTTGAAACACTGCCCCGTGCTTAGACTAGAGCACCTATCTCAGATACAGCTGTCAGCGTGCAATTTAGAGCCTGAAACCTGATCCTGGCTTAAACTTTTGGATTTCGCTTGAGGAGAAGGCCTCTGCAACAGCTCTCTTTTGCTGAACATCTTATCCAGGAAATGGTAAAACTGAGTTCAGTGTCTTCCTCAGACTAACAGGGTTTGAATTTATACCTCCCAGAAGTACTGGAGGGTGCATGAACTGCCATCTGTAGGCTCACCTGGGTAGAAAAATGCCTCCACATCTGTTCAAGCTGAATTTTTGTGCAGCCAGGCATGCAGAATTCATGGCACCCAAAGGAAGAAAAGTAAAAGAGCCTGATTCTGTACCTGGGAACAGGGACAACTGTGTATCCAGCTGCAGTTACAGGATACTGTGTGCACATCCTACCCTACATCAGCACTGGAGGGAAAAAAAATCATCCAGGGAAAAGGAAGAGGCTTTTCCCTCCCCTGTTGAGGCCCCTAATGTTGGAAATGCTGGAATTTGGGAATTATTTATACACCTCTTTTAACCCTGCTGCTGTTACATCTGATTGCAGAAAAACCCCTAACGTTGTAATGCTGGAAATATACTCTGTCTCACCTCTTCTGACCCTGTAAATTTTTCACCCGTGCTTTAAACAGGAAGGATGTAGGGGATCTTCTTAAGAATACAGGGATCTTCTTAAGAATATGTCTTTGAGTTACAGCAAGGATATCCTTCTCAGCTGTAAAATCCTCTGTCTTAATCTGAACAATGTGAACATTAATTTAAATCCTTGGTCTTCCACTTCCTGACCAAATGCTCCACACAGTATGTACTGTATACATGATCATTAACTCCACAAGTTCTTAACTGAAATCAGTGTCATCCAAAAAACTTCATCTTGGACCAAGCATGCTTAGTAATTAGATCTTATGAGAGATGGTATACATGCTTTCACAAATGGTCTAAGCCAATATAAAGCCTCATTGCTCCCAAAAATAGTGATTTTAGCCTGTGCCCCACATTCCTGCTTATTACCATTCAGGTGGCCATATGGTTATCATCTTGCTGATTGACCAAACTGTACAGCCACAGAAATGCTTGTGCTGGCACAGGAAAGTCACGGGACTGCATGCCCAGGATTGGAAAGGGAGGGAGTAGGAACAGACTTCCCCTTGTGTCACTCAGATTGGCTTAAATAGCCTGTGGCATGTCATTTGCTATAAGCCAACAATTATAACCTCCATCATAAGAGGTAGGCACCAAGGGAGTTTGCTCCAAAGTATCAGTGACACTCTAGGACATAACCAGGAGCTTTTCAATCAAGCCCAAGCAGCTTAGAAGAGGTTTTCTCTGATCACTGCCCTTTATTCAGGCTTCCTACATGGTATTTTAAGTGCCTGGAGCCATTGTCTTGAATTTGAATCCTCTGTGGAATAAGGCGAGTTAAACGGGATTATTGGCACAATTTGTGCATGCCAATATGCTGCGCTATCCAGGCAACAGAAAAAATATGTGAAATATTCCCTTTCCAGCATTAAAAGCAACAGTTCTTAGGATTATCTGTGATTTCTTTTACAAGAGTGTAAGAAGAGCATCACTGAGTTAGACCAAAGGCATGTTTAACCTAGTTCTTGTTTTTGACAACAACCAATAGCAGAAGCTTTGAGAAAGACATTAGGAGAGAATGAAAAAGCACATCAATAGCAAACTTACCCTGCTTCCTGTTGTCAGCAGAAGCTTAGGGTCTTCCTCAACCACAGGTTATATCAGATCCTCATGTTCAATAGACCTTTCTATTACAGCTTGAGTGGGCTGCAATAGATATTTTCCTCATGTGTCTGTCATCATTGTCCCCCCCCCATCTTATTTAAGTCTGGGCTCTCCCAGTATCCCATGACAATGAGTTCCATAATTTAATGATGTGAAAAATACATAATTTGTTTGTTATAAGTTTCCCAGACAACTTCACTGGGTGCCCCTCCACTTGTGTCACACTAAGTAATTATTGTCTATTAATTTTTCCTACAGTGTTCATGTTTTTCTACACACTATTTCCCAGCCTCCCCTCCCCAGATGGCAGTATCTCATTCTATAAAATAGCCAGGCCAGACTTTTGTCTACTGCTGATTACCCCTGAGAATGTTTTCTACTCTCACCTTTTTTGGCCAGGGGTGATGATAAACATTATTCATGAGGAAGGAGAAACGTAAATTATGTGTAACTGAATCCTCACAATCAAGACACCTACCCATTAAGCTGCAAACTTGGTCTCTCTTTTCTGCTCTCTTTCTAGTCCCATAGCTCTTAGACACAAATGCTATAAATGCCAAAGCATTTACCTCTTCATTTCTCTCCAATGCCCTGACTGCCTACTTGTAGTTTTGCCTGGGATCCTCCTTTGGAGTGAAACAACTTGTTTTCTGCTACACTTGTTTCCTCCTTCTCTTAACCCTCCTGGTTAAGACCTCAGCAGTGGCATGGGTGAGACTGCATCAAGTTCGGTCCTCCAGTACCAGTTTAGATGGCTCCAGCTATCTCCAGCTCTTTATTTTAGATACTTTAAATACCAGGGCTACAATGAGTCCAGAAGAGCCTGAAGGCCAACACAGAGGGGGCTCACCCTGAGCAGTATGAGTGCAGGACATTGATGCTGGCTTTGACCGCAAGCACTCCTGTATGTAGACACTGCTGTGGCCTCGGTTCAGGAGCAGAAAGAGCTCGCCAGGAGCACCGGCTACCGCTTTTTTTATGAGGCAACATAGATGTGAATCTCCAAAACAGATGACTGAATCCAAGTCTAATGATTCTGAGATTAGTGTTCCAATCTCAATGTTATTTCTACCTCTCTGAGTATTTTGTGTGAAGCCCATTGCGCCAGCTGGGTGGCTCAGATCACGTCTTCCAGACCAGACACAGGGATGCAATTTCATTTACAAATCCTAGATAGACTGAGGCAGGAGATGGACACCCAGAGCCTTTGGGCATCTGGGGAAGCAGAATTTAAACCACTGAGTAAAACAGGGGAGCTCACAGCTTCTCACAGAGCTAAACAAACTGAGGAGGAAATTGAGTTGAATCCCTCTGTTAAGAGTTCAGTGCTAATAGTCCAAGTGGCATTTTAGGTGTCCAACTGCTATTTATTTCTTTTTCCTAGAAACTCTAGTCAGATTAGGGTTCTACTTATAGAAAGGGAAGGGAGGTATATATGCAGATGTGTACCCAATTACTATGTACATAAACCTATTGAATATACATTTTATATTTGTGTGCATGTGGTGTATATACATGTATAGGTATATCAACGTATGCCTTGATTCCAGGCAATACATTAATATATATGTACATGAATAGAATATACTTTCTCACTTGGGTATCTAATGCAATATTTTCTGAAAGAAAATTATGTGCGAAAATCCCATTAAGTTGCCCGTCTCACTCCCTTTGACTTCTGTGTAAACTCAAGGCTCAGCCAACAAATGTGGTCAAAAACCCCTCTATATTCCATTCACAGGATCTCCAGCCACATCTTCCTGAAGTCATCATCTGCACCTTTTCATTGTTCTTTTATTTTCTCTTTTTTTCCCTACTCTTTCTTGAATTTCTCTACAGATATTTTATTAGTAAGCTATTATTATTCCTCATTTCTTATCCAGGCTATTCTTCATGTCTTTTCCAGAACATTTGCATTTGTGGCTCTGATTTCCACCCAACAGTGGCAATTTGGGTATAAACACTAAAGGGACAATCAGAGAAAGGAAAAAAGAAAATTGCACAAATGAGAGGAGATGCTATCTACATCATCTACTCTGGGTCTCTCACTCCAGTTGTCTAAGCTATGGACTTTATCTCCTCATGCCCTTGAGTCAGCGGAGAGAATTAAACCCCTCCCTGAGGGAATTCAGGACATTTGCTCTGGAAGAACCTACCTCTCTATTTTCCATATGTACCATACCTGCAGAGCTGAGCCACTTCACTCAAACACCTACGGTGAGATTCATAAAGCAGAGCTTGACATTTTTTAGCTGTCTTGATGACAGTAACTTTCATTCTGCACTGAAAATCCTAGACTGAAAACAGGTTTAATTAAAACAGTGCAAGCTTGTGTCTAAACCAGCCCTTAGGCACCTTCACAGAGTCATATAAATCAGAGCCATACAAGACATGTTATGTTCCTGAATGCATCTGCCTGTCAGAGTGAGCCCACCCATGCAGGATATCTTGTAGCATTTTATTCAGCCTAGTTTTAAAAGCCCAAATCATTCCACCATTTATTCCATCTTGCACAATACACTCAGAGCAAATGCCCTGGCTACTTATGGTCATTTAAGAACCCTACAACACTTTACATAAAATTTGCTACCAGCAGTGTCCTGCTCAATTTACAAATGAGATAATTGCAACACTATTTAAATTTTCTTTACCGTTTCAGCTGAGTGCAGTGCTTTTCTTTATTACTGGTGCTAAGATTTTATAATAACACTTCGAATTTAGGTGTGTCTGTTTGTCACAGAAATCTAAATATATCACGTAGGGAAGTAGGTAGTATCACTCCTTTGTTAAGGAGTGGAGCACAGCTGCCATGACAGTGCGGTGCTAGAACTGAATATCAAGTCAGCAGTACGGTTAGGATTATATTTGCTCTACCTGGACTCCAAGACCCAGCCTAGACCAGGTTATAATGGACGTTATGAAGTAGCAGCCATATTCCACTACTGACATGGTAGCATATAGTCATGAATAAGCTTAACCATTCCCACAGGAAAACTAATAACATGAAACAGATGGGAGAGGGCAGACATGAGGTTTCCTTTAAATTCTTCTTTTGAGGGAAGATGTCAGAGCTGTCCTTCCCACCCCTGAAGAATCAGCACGGTCGGCTCTCCACCATCGCAGATCCAACAGCCATTTGGCTCCCAGGAGATTTGCCAGGGGCTGGAGTGATCTCGTGGGTAGATTTAGGTTCCTCTGCAGCTTCCTGATCTCCCTCGCCTATCATTGCCACTGAAACACATATAGGAAAAAAAATCCTACAGAAACCAAGAAAAGTACAAATGCCATAAGATACCTCAACAGGTGCAAGTTCCACAGGATGGAAAGGCGCTCTGCTCAGGAACTGGTGTAAGCTCATGCAGCTTACACCATTGGTCTCCTGGGTGGACCCCACACACTTCTCAACATCCCTTTTTCTTGCACAGAACCTAACCTTAAAGATGTTACTGGTGAGCACGTTTATAGATCTATATGCAAACATATCTATAGGGCCAAACTGGACCATACCATATTACTTGCCTTGCAAGAGTGTCACAAGGTTTAACCAATTTCCATTTTGTCCTGGTTTCAGCTGGGATAGAGTTAATTTTCTTCTTAGTAGCTGGTAGAGTGCTGTGTTTTGGATTTAGGATGAGAATAATGTTGATAAGACACTGATGTTTTGGTTCTTGCTGAGTAGAGTTTACACTAGTCAAGGACTTTTTAGCTTCTTGTGCTCTGCCAGGTGCATAAGAAGCTGGGAGGGAGCATAGCTAGGACAGCTGACCCAGACTGGCCAAAGGGCTATTCCATACCATATGACATCATGCTCAGTATATAAGCTGGGGGAAGAAGAAGGAAGGGGGGGACATTGGGTGTGATGGCGTTTGTCTTCCCAAGTAACCGTTACGCGTGATGGAGCCCTGCTTTCCTGGAGATGGCTGAACACCTGCCTGCCGCTGGGAAGTAGTGAATGAATTCCTTGCTTTGCTTTGCTTGTGCGTGTGGCTTTTGCTTTACCTATTAAACTGTCTTTATCTCAACCCATGAGTTTTCTCACTTTTACTCTTCCGATTCTCTCCCCCATCCCACCGGGGGGGAGTGAGCGAGCGGCTGTGTGGTGCTTAGTTGCTGGCTGGGGTTAAACCACGACAGTCCTTTTTTGGCGCCCAACGTGGGGCTCGAAGGGTTCGAGATAATGACAGATTTAATTGGAATGTGCTAGATGATTGAATTTATAGCTGTTACTGCTGTTTAGGTATTAATCAGCAGGCTTCTGTACTTGCCATGAGGCTTGCTTGCCTTACTGTATATTAGAGTATAGTGCTCGTTAGTGGCTGCTTTTTGCTTTTGCTACTTGCTGATCTGCTTATCATCTTACTGTGCTGTGCCTGGGAACATTTTGATAACAACAACGGCCATGCCCTGGGCTGGCAGATGGCCAGGGCATCGCTGCTGTTTCTGTGCTGCTGTACTGGACAGGCTGGAACTCCAGTGTGAACTCGAGTCAAAGGGACTGTGACCTGTGGATGAGTCCATGTGGGAGCAGGACACCCCGAAGCGCCTGTGGATGTGGATAAGCCCATACCAGAGCAGGTATGTCTCGAAGAGTCTGTGGCCATGGTTATGTCTGTGCCACAGCAGGTATACTTCTTGAAGGGATTGTGGCCCAAGGATAAGTCCACGCTGGAGAGGGTACACCTCGAAGCATCTGTGGCTGTGGATAAGTCCGTGCTGCAGCAGGTACACCTTGAAGCATCAGTGGCTGTGCATGAGGTCATGCTGGAGCACCTCAAAGCGTGTGGCCATGGGTAAGGCCATGGTGGAGCAAGTTTACTTCTGAAGAGAATGTGGCTGCGGGTAAGGCCATGGTGGAGCAAGTTTACTTCTGAAGAGACTGTGGCTGCGGGCAAGGCCACGCTGGAGCAGGTATATCTCTGAAAGCATTGTGGCCCATGGAGAAGGTCATGTGGGAACAGGTGCACCTCTAAGTGACTGTGGCTGTGGATAAATCCATGCCACAGCAGGTATACCCCTGGAGAGACTGTGGCTCATAGACAAGGCTCCGCTTGGAGCAGGTAAACCCCTAAGGGACTACAGTCTGTGGATAAGTCCAAGCCGAAGCAGGGGCAAGGGGAGGAGTCCATTGCAGTGTTAAACCCAATGGTCTGGTCCAAAGGGGCCAGGGGTGGAGATTGTAATGGAAATACCTTTAAATTGTTGTAACCCATGATCTGAGTTGCATGTTATAGGAATTACCATAGCAGGAACCACCTGAACAAATGGAGGAGAAGCCTTACAAGAAGCAGTGCAAGTGCAGCAGTAACCCGACCTGAGCTGGCTTTGGTGCCCAGTAACTCCATGCAACACACCACCTCTCCTGTCCTGAGTGATCACCATCACCGATGGAGCCCAGTCACGGACTAAATGAACCCAATGGACATTATGTGGACATTTGTGGATGTTTATGGACATTTTACAGACATTTTACAGGAGTGGTCCATAGAATAAGTGGGGTGGTGGTTAATGAGGATGTATTGGATAATGTGGGACCTGAGCATGATGTAAATGGTATGGAATAAGGGGTGGATACTGTCCTGGTTTCAGCTGGGATAGAGTTAATTTTCTTCTTAGTAGCTGGTAGAGTGCTGTGTTTTGGATTTAGGATGAGAATAATGTTGATAAGACACTGATGTTTTGGTTCTTGCTGAGTAGAGTTTACACTAGTCAAGGACTTTTTAGCTTCTTGTGCTCTGCCAGGTGCATAAGAAGCTGGGAGGGAGCATAGCTAGGACAGCTGACCCAGACTGGCCAAAGGGCTATTCCATACCATATGACATCATGCTCAGTATATAAGCTGGGGGAAGAAGAAGGAAGGGGGGGACATTGGGTGTGATGGCGTTTGTCTTCCCAAGTAACCGTTACGCGTGATGGAGCCCTGCTTTCCTGGAGATGGCTGAACACCTGCCTGCCGCTGGGAAGTAGTGAATGAATTCCTTGCTTTGCTTTGCTTGTGCGTGTGGCTTTTGCTTTACCTATTAAACTGTCTTTATCTCAACCCATGAGTTTTCTCACTTTTACTCTTCCGATTCTCTCCCCCATCCCACCGGGGGGGAGTGAGCGAGCGGCTGTGTGGTGCTTAGTTGCTGGCTGGGGTTAAACCACGACACATTTGTAAAAGCAAATTTTGGAAAAGCAGCAGTGAAAAAAAAGCACTGTTACCATTAGAAAAGAAAAGATTGCTGTGAAAAAACATGGATGTGAAAAGAGATGTTTCCAGCAATCACGTAGTGCCTCTGCCACTTATCCTCTTTGCTGTCTTCCTCTCTTTCAAGAAGCAGGTGCCCAAATAGATTTGCTCATGCATTCAGATTCCATGTTTCTTTTCAAAATGCTCATCATCAGGCACATAAAAAAAAAAAAAAAAGAGTAAAGAAACAGCACCTAGACTTCAGCGAGGCACTCACAAAAGGGTTTTCTTTGATAGTCAGAGAGGGGATGCTGGAGGTGGTATTTTTAAAAAAAAAAGGTAGGATGTACTTCACAGTAGGGCTCCTGATAAAAATGGAGCCTGCGAAGTCAGAAAGGGAAAAGAGGTTTTCATTTTGGTGCATCCTACAGCACTGAACTAGAACAGAAGCTGTCTCCCTTGCAAATGCTCAGAGAGGAAATTATTTTTGCAAATAAACAGTCTCAGAGCCATGACTTAAGACAGCATGTAAGAATGCATATGTTAGAGTGCAGTCACTCCAGATTTTGCTTTATTTGCATTGTAGCATATTGTGACCTACATTAAATGGTTTCCATGCACTGACCGCAAAACAAGCAGGCTCAAATGACAGAGCCCAGCATGCAGACAGCTCCATTTCATTAAGAGAACCGTGCAAAATGCATGCTACAGCTTTGCTGTTTGCCATTTTAGAACAGTGATACACACCTGCCACAGTACAGACACCCCTCGGCAATATTAGCTGGATACTGCAGCACCGTAAAAGGGGTTAGAGCTGTGTACTCGTGCCTAAAGTCCCCATCTCAGCTAACCACCCTCCCGAAAACGATGCTGCGCCTCGTAGTGCTATGTGGCATATCAGATGCTAGTGCCCTGCTTAAGTGTGTCCAGTGCTTCTGTTTTCCACGAGAGCTTACCAGTGGAGGTGAAATATCAGAGCCCACATGGGCCCTTCATGCAGTATAGTCACACATACACAGTGCTGCACGTGGGGCAATAAACCTCTGTATCTAAGCTGGCTTCCATGGCCCCTGCTCAAAAATGTTGGGGAAAAAAAACTATTAACCCCTTCAACACATAACAGAGAGTACGTAGAAATAATAGCAACATCCAGATGCTAGTCAACACATTTCTTCCATAAGACTGCAAAGACCTGAACTGTAAATCCCAGTTTTACAGGCAAGGAACTGACATGGCTAAAACTAATTGATTTTCCTGCACTGTAGCGTGGATATACTAAAAATGAAATATAGTCCTTATTATGTTTTTTATAATGGAAAGAAATAAAAAATAAGAGGATGTGGACATGAATATATACAGAATAAACTGCATATATATCTCACAGGCACACACAAACAAATGAGCAGAAAATAAGCTTGTATAAGAAGAAATTACTGTGTAAATTTAGAAAATGCCAGCTCTAAAATTCCTCCTGTGACCTTCTAGCATTCTTAGGATATAGTCTTCCACTGCAACAGAAAATGCTAGATTTTTCTCAGATGTGAGTAAAGACTGTAACTAGGGGTAAATATAGCTATAAATACCAGATATATGCAAAGGGGCAGAAGAGATATTACATGAATAATCTTAATAATAACGCTGGTTATTCCTAAATACTGACCTTGCAATCTTATTGTTCTTTAAATGTGTATGTTAAATATAAACAGGATCACTTTCTGTATTTACATAAATGTACTTACTACTTTTCTAGGATAAGTATCTTTTGGGGTAGATTGGAAATACAAGGTCACTGGCAGCTACGTGATACAGAGAAAATTGTTCAGTTGTGTTATTTATCTATGCATAGATCCAAAATCTCCTAAATGTGGTCTGTGGGAGAGTTTGGGTCACTTTCTTTATCCAAATGGTCCATCTGACATGCCCCTTATCACTCAGGGTACCGTATGCTGGGGTATGATCCGAGGGCTTGGATCAGATGTTATCAAGCCCTCATGTTCAGTTTGCTTCTGCAAGGTAAAAACAAACACCAGCATGTCCATTTGGACTTAGCTGTGGTATTTCTATTTACCACATCGACTCCAGGCAGCCATCATAATTAGCAACCTCATGAAGCTTATGCAGCATTTGGCTTCCTCCTGCCTGTTTGCCTCTGAGCAAATGGAAGGGCATTTGGTGCGAGTGAAGCAAACGGGAGCAGCTGGGAGAGGTGTCTGCGTTACCACCTTCACACAAAAACTCAAAGCTGCCTTTCTCCACCCCACCAGCTCAGTTTACAAGATGACACCGGACTAGCTATAGAGCATCTGTGTGAATATAGCCATAACCAGCTCCTCTCCTCTCCGCTGTATCCGGTCTCCTACACTACCATGCTCTGGACATTGTCTGCAACACCAGATGTTTGCATTTATAAGTTTGCCGTTTGTGACCCTCAAAAAAGATTGGTTAGAGCTCACTGCCATCCTGGGGAAACTTCTTTTCTTCTGCTGATGGTTTTTGTCAGCCACAATAGATGGGCAGCAGAGATCTGGGATCTACACAGTGTTATCCTTCAGGCAAGGAAAGTGAGAAAGGTACCAGTAAACTCTACACAATCAAAACATCTGGAGGCAGACTGCTCTGTTTCAATGGTTCAGTCTCTCTGCTGCTCATTATAGCAATCAACTGTTCTCCTTGTCCACCAAGGAAAGAATAAAAAGAAAGACTTTTAATTTGCAGCAAAGATTTAATTTCGCTGTTAAGAAGGCATTGCAACTGAAAGAGTAGTTGCACACTGGAGTTTACTGCGTGGGGCCATTGTGAAATCTACGCTGAGCAATTGCGGGTTGTAACAGCTGAGTAGACAACGCTCTGTCACCAAAGGTTTAGATACAACTGCCCCTGCCTTACTGCAGAGTGGCAATAAACAATCTCTTGAGGGCCTTTCCAGACAAACATGTCTATCATTTTATCATCTTCCTATCTGTGAGCTTTGTCTGTTTAGCTGATCCTGACGAATTTAGCATGAAGTTTCAGCTGTGACACCACCCACCCTTTGTTCCACAATACATTTGAGAACAGAATCCAAGCCAATTCAAAGTCACCACTAAAATTAAGCAACTGTCTCCTACGCAACATCAATGCGAGGAGGAGAAATTCCTAATGAATGTCTCCAGACCCTCAGGGGATGTCAGAAACAACAGCAGTAGCCCACTTCCTTTCCAAGCCCACATAAAACTCAGAGGCTATGGCTCTGCAGGGAAGTAGGATGGATAGATCTGTTTAACAAGGACAAGCAGACAGTAGAAGGTAGCAAGTAGGGAACAAGATATGCTTGCAGCAATGCAATTGGTGAGAAGTCTGTGCTGTCAGGAGCTTGAAGAATAACATATGGGGACAACTTCTCCATGATGCTCTGAGAACTGGAGGGTTCTCAGAACTAGTCACTGAGCATTGCATGCATGAGGGTTTGGGACAGCTCTTCTGATTACAAAATCCACTGTTAACTTTCACCAGATAATTTTACAGCAGCATCCCAAATACCACATGGAACAAATCCAGCACAGCCATACCAAAATATTTTGTCACATAGAAAGCCTGCATCTCCCTCACAAATTTCTTACCACCGCCACCACACAACTTGCAACTCCTGATTCTAGAGGGATGCAGAAGCAACTGCAATCAACAGACTGTAGATACACTTGGTCTTGTTTGGCACAACATACCCACGGGTGAGCACTCTTGCTAGAACGTTGACCTTGAACAGCAAAGAAAATTTCATATTGGAATGTTGTAGTATTTACATAGACAGACACTTACTGGCTAAGGTAAGAAGAACACTGAGATTATGTGCCTCCTGTCTCCAGCAGTAACATGAGAAGCTGGATAATCCTGCAACATGTCTTCAAGGTGTACAATGGATTTAAAATTTAATAGCTGTGCATCATTACTTATATAAACCACAGGAGTAAATAAACCAGACCTTTTTTCTTTCTTATCTCAAAAGCCAAACTACTTCCCCACAACTAGCCTACCATCTATAGCTACACCTTCTTTGCAAATCCTATATGCCTTCTAGCTTCTTACTCTCTCCTCCCACTGTGTAATTCTTCAGGAATGTCTCTTTCCCCATATTTTTTCAACAGCGCCCCAGGATAGACTAATTATTTTTCCTCAAAGCACATAATGATGGCTTTACTATATCCAGAAGTGCTGCTGCAATTTCTCTATCCTTTCCAGGATGTTATTAATAAAAATACATGCTCCTACTGCAACCATTATGCCACTGGCTCCTGCCTGTGCTTCAGCCCACTGTGGTGACAGGCTGATCTAGATAACATTCCCAGGAAGATGAAAGAACAAGGAGAAGTTGTGAAATGGAGATATGAAAAAATTGAATGTGTGGAATATCTTCTTGGTAGAAAGAAAAAAGGATCCTTTCCTCCCCTCCAAAATTGGGCCATAAAAGAGACTGATATAGACCTATCACATTTCAGGATCTGGGTCCTAAAGGGAAAATTCAGGGAGATTTTTGGAGCCTTAAAGTGACATCTGAAATTTCAGAACTTTTTATGATGACAGTGAGTCCTTGCAGACTGAGAGAGAGTGAGGTTTCTAGCAGCTGGGATTGTCAGGCAGAGCTGGGTTGGCAGCAGTAACCAGTTCCGCCACAGGTTTGGTGATTGCACATCAAGCCCATAACGTTGAAGCCAAGGTCAAGCCAGGAAGTCAAGTCAGCAAAGCAAGGTCAGGATCAGCAAAATATAGAGATTACCGTTTAGCTAAGGCAAGGATATAGGGCAAGGACTGAGCTTAAATCGTAGGATCACAGGATAATTCAGTTTGGAGGGACCTCAGGAGGTTGTTAGTTCAACCTCCTGCTCCAAGCAGGGTCAGCCATGGTGCCAGAGCAGGTTGCTTAGGACTTTATCCAGTCAGATCTTGAAAAATTCCAAGGACAGAAACTGTACAATCTCCCAGGAAACCTCTTTCACTGCTGGACTTCCATAGAATCATAAAATAATAGAACAGTTTGGGTTGGAAGGGACCTTTAAAGGTCATCTAGTCCAACCCCCCTGCAGTGTGCAGGGGCATCTTCAAATAGATCAGATTGCTCAGAGCCCTGTCCAACCTGACCTTGGAGAACCTGTTCCAGTGTTTCACCACCCTCATTGTAAAACATTTCCTTATATCTAGTCTAAATCTACCCTCTTTTAGTTTAAAACCGTTACCCCTTGTCCTATCTCTACTGGCCCTGCTAAAAAGTCTGTCCCCATCTTTCTTATAAGCCCCCTTTAAGTGCTGAAAGGCTGCCATAAGGTCTCCCTGGAGCCTTCTCTTCTCCAGGTTGAACAACCCCAACTCTCTCAGCCTTTCTTCATAGGAGAGGTGTCCCAGCCCTCTGACCATTTTTGTGGCCCTCCTCTGGACCCACTCCAACAGGTCCATGTCCTTCCTGTGCTGAGGACCCCAGAGCTGGACACAGTACTCCAGGTGGGGTCTCACAAGAGTGGAATAGAGGGGCAGAATCACCTCCCTCGACCTGCTGGTCACACTTCCTTTTCTGCAGCCCAGGATACGGTTGGCCTTCTGGGCTGCAAGCGCACACTGTTGGCTCATGTCCAGCTTTTCATCTACCAGTACCCCCAAGTCCTTCTTGGCAGGGCTGCTCTCAATCCCTTCATCCCCCAGCTTGTATTGATACTGTGGATTGCCCTGACCCATGTGCAGGACCTTGCACTGGGCCTTGTTGAACCTCATGAAGTTCACACAAGGCCATTTCTCAGGCTTGTCCAAGGCCCTCTGGATGGCATCTCACCCCTCAGGCATGTCAACCGCACCACTCAGCTTGGTGTTGTCTGCAAAATTGCTGAGGGTGCACTCAATCACACTGTTGATGTCATTGATGAAGATATTAAACAGTACTGATCCTAATACAGATCCCTGAGGGATACCACTTGTCACTGATCTCCATCTGGACACTGAGCTGTTGACCACTACCCTCTGGATGCAACCATCCAACCAATTCCTCATCCACCAAACAGTCCACCCATCAAATCCATCTCTCTCCAATTTAGAGAGAAGGATGTTGTGGGGGACCGTGTCAAAGGCCTTACAGAAGTCCAGATAGACGACATCCATTGTTCTTCCCTTGTCCACTGATGTAGTCACTCCATCATAGAAGGCCACTACATCAAGGGCAGGACTTGCCCTTGGTGAAGCCATGCTGGCTGTCTTGAATCACCTGCCTGTCCTCCATGTGCCTTAGCATAGATTCCAGGAGGATCTGTTCCATGATCTTCCCAGGCACAGAGGTACGGCTGACAGGTCAGTAGTTCCCAGGGTCCTCCTTTCTACCCTTTTTAAAAATGGGTGCAATGTTTCCTTTTTCCAGCCACCAGGGACTTCACCTGACTGCCATGACTTTTCAAATATCATTGTCCTTATTTGGAAAAAAGTTTCTCCTTATATCCAGTCTGAACCTATCTTGTTTCACCATAGGCCTGTTGTCTCTCATCCTGTCCCCACACACCACTATGAAGAGCCTGGCTCTGTCTTCTTGGTGACCTCCCCATAGGTGCTGCAGGCTGTGAGGTCTCCCCACAGCCATCTCATCTCCAGGCTGAACAAGCCCTCCTCCCTTGGCCTCACAGGGCGAGTGCTTCAGCACCTGACCATCGTGGTGGCCCTGCTGAACTTACTTACACCAGTTTGTCAATGGCTTTCTGGTACTGGGGTCCCAAAACTGGTTGCTGTGTCTAGATGTGGTCTAGTGAGTGCCAAGTGGAGGGAGACAGTCGCTGCCCTCAGTTTACAGGTTGTGTTCCTGGTCATATAGCCTAGGAGAATTTTTCCCTTTCTGTGCTGCAGGGCTCATGTGCAGCTTGCTGCCTACCAGGTCCTCTCTAGGTCTATACATCTGGCAGCTCTACCCTTGAGTGTATCAACTGGTGCCCCCCAGTCTGGTGTCATCTGCAGACTTGATGAGTCCATCACCTCCTCTAGGTCATTGATAAAGATGTTATACAGGTCAGGTCTCAGGGCAGAGCACTGATAAACCTCAATACAGATGTGGTGGTACAAAGAAGAGCCACATGGGTCAAGGAACTCTGAGCATCTCCTGTAGATGATCCCCAGCTTGGAGAACTGAGGAACTGACTGACAAATGACAAATGACAGGCAAAGAAGAAAAACAGGGAAAAAGCAAGACAGGAAAAGGAAAAAGCAGAGAGGAGACAACAGCCAAACCTAAGAGTGAAGAGAAGAGGTCAGAAATAAAGAAGCAGAATGTGTGCTTGAAGAGATGATCAGCCAGGACAAATAGAAACCCACTCACCATGTCCAAGGCGTTTTGTACCATACCTGATTCAGTTGGCATTAGCTCAGTGCATGTTTGACTGTCACCATGGCTTAAGGATAGATGTGATTGCCAAGCAGAATTTCTTAAATTTTCCTGAAAACACTGCTGACTTTCATTTGAAGGTCAGCATTTGAATATTGAAAAAGTAGTATAACTGTAAAAGGTTTATAAACATAAAAATAATGGTCTTGTACATACAACTCCATGTATTCATGTAGATGCTGACAGAACATTTCATCTTGAAGAGCAAGAGCAAGTCCTCCACTGGTCCCAGGTCCATATAAGCCATTTTTATTTCATTCACTTTATAAATGTTTAAGTTTGGGTGAGCTCATCATTTGAGACTCCTTTCACAGTCAGTAGACAGAAATGAGCACATTCAGAGAGTGATTTATTAGAGCAGTCTTAAATGCTGAATCTCCTCTGGAGACTTCAATTTCTCTCTTCAATTTCAATGAAGGGAAGGAAGGTCATGTGTCTAGCTCAGACTTAGTTGCCTAACTCAGGGCAGAAAGCAGTAATCCTTCCTCCTGTAATTACACAGACCATTGGGGATCCCACCTGAACCTTGCTCAGAAGAGCTGATCCTTGTGGGAACAAGATTTTTATTGCATAAGACTGTAATAGGATCTAAATCCTCCTGTCTGCTTTTTCTCATTGCCTTTGGTTGACAGACACTGGTTTAAAAGATTAAGTCTTAGAGATAGTAGGGAAAAGCTTGAGGGGAGATGTTGTTGTGCAAGCAGCACATTTAGAAAATTAACGCCACAGATCTCACTATGCCCAAAAAAATATCTCTGGCTCTTCATATCATAGCACCAACCTGCATCAGTCACAGTTGCATCCTGTGGTTGTAGAGCACGTAGGAAGGCATACGCATTGAAATCACTCCAGAGCCACTCCAACATGATTTTCACTCATTTTGATTCTGTGTCAGAAGGACCAGCGCACAGACTATATAATGCAGGAGCTCTAGGGAAACAATGTACAGCCAACTTGGGAACAACAAGTTTCGCAGGGGTCTTTGAGATGCATGTGCCCAGGAGACCTGAAATGGGATTCACTTGACCACATCTAGAGATCTACCACAGATGTCTCAACATGTGAACTAGGCTACCTTTGTAGTCAATTAAGAGATATTTTCAGGGGAACTTCTGAGCTCACAAAAAAGCAGACATTTAATGCTCAAGTCAATTACACACATACAGGCATTTAGTGCCGTTTCAGGTATCCTAAGGTGCCAGTAGTATCTACATGGGGCTGTCAGATATGACAAAGGACCTATACCCTCCTGGAATAAGAGCTAGTAGCCAAGCGGGAGACAAAGAGCATCTCAAACTGCAGTAGGTACCACATTAATGTAGGCACGTGAAGTGGACTTTTACATAGCAGGGATGGAATTCAGGTCCAGAGCGTAGAAGCATATTAGACACCTGAAATCGGCTCGTCACATGTAGGTGTTTCTTTTAGAATGAGACTATTAGCTCTCTAGACTCTACTGCATTGACTAGATCTTCATCAGCTGTAATGGAAGCTTAGACACCTTGCTTGCATGCGGACACATAAATTTCAGTGTCTGAATGTGGCATTAAATCCCACTCTTAGAGTGGCATTCAGCTGTCTAAATGCCATAAGAGATGCCATAGGACCTCCAGCTGCTCCAGAAAAACACGTGCCTTTCATAAGTTATGCATCCAGTCAGCCCCATATGGCTGTCGGAGATTCCTTCAGGCACTTCAGATTGCATTACCCACTGCTATTTTAACAACTGAGTTGAACTTGTTGCAAGTTAATGGGATGATTTCCAACTGCAGGGTTCACACCAGGAGAATGCCAATACTGTTTTACATCCCTCAGCAAGTGGTGCACCTATGCTATGTGAACAGCCTGGCACCTTCTCCTATGTGTGCACACAGGTGTGCCATTATTATGGTAAGCTGCAACAGCAGTAATGGTTGTACACTGGTAAGAGTACCTTAGGTCCTCTGCACTAGATCCTCTTCACCCTTCCACATGCCAGGTAGCATGGGAGAGGAAGAGTTTGTCCCATCCCATTTCAGAAAACACCAGTATCAATTTGGTCCAGATATGAACTGGCCACTGGAGAGAAATGGATATTATTAGGGCAGACTTCACCTGACCTACATTAAATATCTTCTTTAAAATGGCATCATTCTTGCTTTGTAGGTGCCAGCTTCCCTCCACTGACTGCTAAGGCAGTCTACATGACCAGTTCAAATGTAGATGTCTCCACTGTGAACATCAAGATCTGGTCAAATCCCACACTGCAGGACACAAGAATCTCAACAGCAAGGTTGCCCAGTGCGTTGTCCATCTCCTGTGGAAATGGATAAACTGGCTCAAAGAAACTCTGTTCGGGAAGTCTTGAGTAGATAATCTTGCCTACACTTCTGCCCCTGCTGGACTGCCTTACGAAGCAGAACTATCTGCCTCTGTTTCTCACTGAAGTTCTTTTATTTCAGGTTTTTCAAGAAATGCAGTAGGAGGATGACAGCTTTTGATGAAGGAATTTGAGAGACAGAAATGTACACATATACTGTGCATGTGTGTATGTGTAAGCTTTTGTGTGTGTATTCCCCACCACTCCACAGTCCTGCCCCATCACTTTCAACCGTCCCAAGCTACAGGACTTTCGTCATTTCCATAGGAAAGCCATTCTAACATTTAATACTTCAAAAGTTCACTCAGTAGTTATTCTGTACCTAGCCTATATTTTATTTCTGTGAGAACTCAGAATGTATCAAAAGCCAACAGTAAAAAAGGAGGGGAAAAAAAAGAAAAATGTATAGAGGCATAAAAGAAAGAAAGAGCTTGTGGCATATGCATGAGCTTAAAACTTCAAGAAAAAGTTAAATTAATGAAGGTAGTTCACAGTTTAAAATTAATTATTTTTTCATTTCTTTTTCTCAGAGGTTCCTCTTCAATATTCCAAATATAAATGGTGGTGGGATTATTTAGAAACCAAGTACATTATAACTAAGGCCTATAGCAACCTCACTCAGCAGTGAAATTTGTTGTCTCCCTCTGATCCTCAGATTATGGAGATGAGGGGATGAATGTACATCAGTAAGATTCCCTACCGAGATAGCTTTTCACTCTTTTCAGTAAGAAAAAGATCAAAGGGAAAATAGCTAATTAACATACCAAAGGAGACAAAACCCCTAGAGCTTTATCGTTGTTGCAATCCAATAATAAACAGCCAAGTACAAAAAAGATTATTTGATAGTGACACACAGAATTGAAAGCCTTTGAAATGTCAGCTTCTCAAAAAAAAATATTTTTGGAAGGAAAAAATATCCATAATTATACAGAATAATGCTTAAGCATTGGGGAGTAACTGTTCATTCCTGTGAGAGCTTGCTTGTAAAACTACTTTGCTTAAGAACAACAGCTTGGTTTGTCTTTATTTAAAATAAAATAAAAAATTAAAAAAACACACAAAAGGCTTCAAATTCTTTCTTGAGCAAACAGTCAATTCTTTTATAAATTAAAAATTAAGTACAGTTGTTCTTGATCTATTAAAAAATGTCACCAATCTCCATTCTCAGACCAGTTTCTAGCTTTTATAGACTTGGGGGCAGTGGGACACCAAGGTTTGAAACGATGGCTGTCTGGGCTGGCTAGCTGCTATGCCATGTTGTAAGTTCTAGGTGCTTTTATAAAGCCACAGGCAACAAGACAAATTCATGCAGCAAATTATGTGAAACTCTTCCCTGGGGAAAGCAACTGCTCAGACTACATGGATACATCAATACCAGTAAAAGAAATAGGACCAGGGCATGGACCCAAGCATATTAAATTGTAAGCAGTTTCTCTGGCACACTTTTGGCTCAGAGCAGCTTTCCTTCCACAGCACTATTAAGAAATTAGCACCACTCTGAGGCCATTCCCAATAGATAGCTGGGCACAGCCAGCCTGGTTTTGGGGGTAATTTTAGCTGCACGGGTGCAAACCATGACATTTGCAGGGCCAAAGGATGATCACCTCTCTGTTCCATTTACAGATTCAGATGTAGCAAAGCAGTCTGTGTTAGAGAAATATTTACTTCTGGGACATGAGTTTTTAGAGTAAAGGAAGCTAGGAAACACTGTGGTGAACGGCTGTTCATCAACCAGCACAATATATTCCACTTTTGTCCTACCAGAGGCAGGTTTGCACATTTGAAAATCCTCAATTTGGTATAATAGACACAATTTAGAAGGAAGATTAGTCACTGCATGGATACTAGCAAAGAATATTCAGGGATCTGCTTAAAACTCTCCCATTGGATATGGCTCTGGAGGGAAAAGGGATCCAACAAAGCTGATTGATATTCAAGGATTGCCTCCTCCAATATCAAGAGCAGTCCATCCCAACAAGTCCTGCATGGGTGACAAGGGAACTCCTGGCAAAACTGAAACACAAAAATTAAGTGTACATAAGGTAGAAGCAGGGACAAGTAGCCTGGAGGGAATACAAAGACACTCTCTGAGCATGCAGAGATGCAGTTAGAAAAGCCAAAGCCCATCTGGCCAGGGATGTCAAAGGCAACAAGAAGGGCTTCTGTAAGTACATAAGTAGCAAAAAGACCAGGGAAAATGTGGGCCTGCTGATGAACAGGGTAGGGGCCCTACTGACACAGGACATGGAAAAGGCTGAGGTACTGAATGCCTTTTTTGCCTCAGTCTTTACTAGCAAGACCGGATGTCAGGAATCCCAGGTCCCACAGACCAAGGTGAGAGGCTGGAACAAGGAAGAGGTACCCTTGGTCAAATAGGATCAGGTCAGGGAATATAAACATCAGCCTATGGCCCTTGAAGGGATGCGCCCACAAGTGCTGAGGGCGCTGGCTGATGTCCTTATGAGGCCACTCTCAATTACCTTTGAATGATCATGGCAATTGTGAGAGGTGCCTGAGGCATGAAGAAAAGCAAATATCACTCCTGTCTTCAAGAAGGGCAAGAGGGAGGACCCAGGAAACTACAGGCCGGTCACCTTGATCCCTGGGAAAGTGATGGAGCAGGTAATCCTGGAAATCATTTCCAGGCACATTAAGGACAAGAAAATCATCAGGAGTAGTCAGCATGGATTCATCAAAGGGAAGCCATGTTTGACCAACCTGATAACCTTCTGTAATGAAATGGCTGGCTTTGCAGACGAGGGGACAGATATTGTCTACCTGGACTTTAGTAAGACTTTCAACAGTGTGTCCCATAAGATCCTCATAGAGAAGCTGATGAGGTATGGACTGGATAAGCAGACAGTGAGGTGGGTTGAAAACTGGCTGAATGGCCAGGCCCAGAGGGTGGTGATCAGTGGCACAAAGTCTAGTCAGTCTAGCCATTAACTAGCTGTGTACCCCAGGGGTCAATACTGGGTCCGATCCTGTTCAACATCTTCATCAATGATCGGGCTGACAGGGCAGGGTGTACCCTCAGCAAGTTTCCTGATGACACATAACCAGGAGGGGTGGCTAATATGCCAGAGAGTCATGCTGCCATCCAGATGGACCTCAATAGGCTGGAGAAATGGGCTGACAGGAACTTTATAAAGTTCAACAAGAAGTGCAAAGTCCTGCATCTGTGGAGGAATAACCCCAGGCATGAGTACATCCTGGGGGCTACTCAGCTGGAAAGCAGATTTGCATTAAAGGCCCCGGCAGTCCTGGTGGACACCAAATTGAACATGAGCCAGCAATGTGCCTTTGGCGCAAAGAAGGCTAACAGTATCCGGGGCTGCATTACACAAAATATTGCCAGCAGGTGGAGGGAGGTGATTCTTCCCCTCTACTCAGCACTGGTGAGGCCACACCTGGAGTACTGTGTCCAGCTCTGGGCTCCTCAGTACAAAATAGACATGGGCATACTGGTGAAGAGAGCCCAGCAAAGGTCCATAAGGATAATTAAGGGACTGGAGCACCTCACATATGAGGAGAGACTGAGAGAGATGGGACTCTTTAGCCTGGAGATGAGAAGGCTCAGGAGGATCTTATCAAGGAATATTAATACCTGAAGGGAGGGTGCAAAAAGGATGGAGCCAGGTTCTTCTCAGTGGTGCCCAGTGACAGGACAAGAGGCAACGGACACAAAGTGCAACACAGGAGGTTCCTCCTAAACAACAGGAAACACTTCTTCATTGTGAGGGTGACTGAGCACTGGCACAGAGTGTCCAGGGAGGTTGTGGAGTCTCCCTCTGTGGAGGTATTCAAAAGCCATCTGAACACGGTCCTGAGCAACCGGCTCTAGGTGGTCCTGCTTGAGCAGGGGGGTTGGACCCAATGATGTCTAAAGGTCCCTTCCAGCCTCAGCCACTCTGTGATTCTGCAATATCTTTTCATGTCAAAGGTATTCTTCCTTTGTTAGGGCCATCATTATTGTAGGAGAAAACTGAATTTCTTTTGCTTGTACTCCACCTACTCTCTCAATAAAGATAAGCTTCAGTTTCTACTGGAACCAGTCATTACAATAAAGAAGAATATTCTTCATTTCACACTGCAGTTCATTAATTTATTCAGAATATTCATGACTCAATACTGAAGTGCTAATCTGTACTCCTCATGAACACAAAAGCAACAGGCTCATTTCTTGAACCCTGTTTATGCAAGGCAGGGATGCAAAAGAGATGAGAGGCAACACTCAAAACCCGCTGCCTGACAGCCTTTGCAAGCAGAATCCATGGGTGTTAATGCACAGTGTCTATTTTCTTTTACCTTTTAGGTCCTAAAACATGCACATCCATACTACTGGCACTAGAGGATCAAGAAGCAAGAGTGAGTGGAGGACCCCGGCTTTTCAACACAGCCTGGCTCAGTTTGGGCTATTCCAAAAACAAATCTGCTAGAGAAGGGCTAGCCCTCACCCGGTGTGAACACGAGCCACTTTGTGCCACACAAATCTTGGACCATGGATTGATCTCTGGCTGTCTTTCTATAGCAAGGTGGCAGGGTGGACACAGTCATAAATGGCCTTCTTGGATGAAAAAATGACATCTTTATTCCCAGTTAAAACACAACAGCCACTAGCTTGACTCAGAGGATACTCTAAATTAAACCAGCTGGGTCCAAAACTGAACAAAAAAGGCACTTTCAAATGCCTAGGCTTCCACTTCTTCTGTGCCAAGCTTAACATGTCATCTAATATATATATAGAAATAGCTTTCCATTACAAAGGCACAATTATGGCAAATAAATCCCTGAAAGATGCTTCAGATATGACATTTCAGAGGCTAAATGTGGATACATTGTGTTTTAGAAATATGTATTTTTTCCTAAGTGCAGGACACCCTGGCCTGAAGAGCCTGCAATAACCGCCTGTAGATGCAGTCAGCAGGCTCGTCGCTGTCGCTATCCTGATATACAGGTCAAAAGCATCCAAAGTCCACACTTCTAAGCCTGCCCTGACAGGTCTGGCAGCAAAGGGCTTTGCTGCCTTTTACCCTGCTGGTGGCAAACTCAAGCATGTAGCATAATTTGGCCTGAAATTCCAAAATGACTAAAAACCTATTCTACTCTTTAATGAAGAAAACATCCTCATGTAGCCAACACGACTGCTAAACCCAAACTGACCTGTAACTATACAAACTGGATCTCACAACTCAATTCTAGTTATGGCTGAGTGGCACTTTACAAAGTCAGTCTAGAAAGAAATGAGGAGAAACCCAGTACTCAAGTCAGCTGATAAACAAAATATGTCTACGGATTCCTTGTAGGCTCTATGCTTTGGACAGGCTGTGAACACATCTCTGCTCTTCGAGAGTTAGTCATTTCAGTGCAAGTGAGATAAAACAAGTACCCAGTTTTAGCCTTTGTTATTCTTCTATTTCGAAAAGACTCTGAAGACTCTCAGAACTCCTGCAGGACAGCAAACATTCTTAATGATATTTGGTTGGGGGTCTCAATTCACCCAAATGTCACATTTGAAAGTACTTTTGCTAAAGAGGAAACAAATGTATACTACAGACTAAGAGAAATATTGTGCCACAATGACTCTTTGGCAAGCTACTAAAATACAAAAGGCTTCCAACAAATCAATATAAAAAGTGTTTTATACAGCGTAGTAATTAGCTTTAGCTATCTACAAGACACAGTTTTTATGTGTCCATTATCTTTTCACTATAAAACCACTAGAGAATTTAGCAATATCATGTGTGTGTTTTCTTGTCTGACTATTCTCATGTGTTTTACTAAATATAATCCTTTCCTCGGTCATTAATCACTAGTACTAGGCAAATACTGCCCCCCCAAATAAAAATCACACATGTTCTTGTAGATGGTTAAATGAATTCACTTCAGCTCTTATTGTGTTTACTTTCTCTGATTATTTTAGGGAAAATGTTTCTGGGGGGAAGGGGAGAACTGTTGAGAAGGGCAACTATCTATGAATATCAGAAAACAATCACAGAAATTAAATTATAGCAGCATATAGCCAAATATTTGTACTAGAAACCTAGTTCAATGTGTTGTGACACATTGTAACATGCCACATTACTTATAAGATCAGTCAAAACCATTCACATTCTGAATAACAAACACACACAAAGAGTTGCTTATGAAATGGAGAATTATTTCCATAAATTAATTGGGAACAGATTTCCTCACATCTATTCACACAGAGCAGCAGCTTGTTCCACAGACAGGTTTTTCTTGCTTCAATATGAGTAACCAGGAAAGAATTTGACCCTTGACAAATGATTTTGAATAACGAATATGTTTTTAAAATATTCCAATCTGCTCATGGGCAAATTCATCAGCAGAACAGCAGGCAAAATTTGCCATCTTCATTACTTTTTTATTATTTAGCCATCTATTCTAACTGTCTCTTTGAAACCTCACCCTTTAAATGCCCCCAGCCCCTCCCTCTTTAACTTCAGCTATAGAGGTAGAGGTTTTTGTAAAAACCTCCTGTTGGTAGCATTCATTACATGTTAGTCTGCAAAGTTATGAAGTAGAGAATGCTTGGAATGAAAATGAGCAAAATAATTCCTACAGAGGAAATTATCAATGACACTAAGTTTTCACTGTTTGATTATGATTCTCAGCCAGCTACCATAATTTCTCATTCAGAGGCAATTGTGGTAGAGGAAAAAGGAATAGGCTTTTTAAGGCTTTGTGAGGCTCCCTCAGTTCCTTTTTATGTCAGGCTTATCTACACAAAAAGATACTCTAAAAGAATATTGCTCAGATTGCAAAGTCAAGCACTCCAGTACTAGTAAATGCCAAAATTAAGATTTCCTGAAAACATTAATTCAGTCCCTTATACATATGCATTGTGCCACAGTCTTTAATTACTTGATGACATACTATTTTTTCCATGCAGTTCTTGCCTCGTTCTGTGCTCATGCTGGATGGTGCTCACTTAATGAGTAAGCTATTCAACATTTTCTTTTATTCTGCACATTCAGTGTGTGGCCCCAATGCTTTATTTACGGCACACTATTCAAACCCTGCTATGAAGACAGAATTAATTTTCTCATGAACTTTTCTATGGATGTCATCACTATCATATCTTAAGTATAAGCTGGAGGTTGAAACCCACTGCTCTTTTCATAAGTCAAGGAACCAAAGCAGGCTCCAGCCTCCCAATGTTACCTTCCTCCTTTGCTTAATCACCACCCTGCTAAATCAGTAGAAGTTTCAAAAGGAGGAGAGAATAACACCACTCCGAAGCATTTAGAGTCTCTTGACTAAGGTAACTTCCTGCTAAGCGCAGTACTGGGTCACATAAGCAGCTTTTTAGCTGGGAGATATATTAGCAGCTTGTTAGACTGGCTGTAGTTGAATGCAGCTGTCTTTGTCTTTGAAATTTGTTCTCAGCAGTAAACATCACTTTTTGTAAAGTGAGAGTCAGCCTCCACCCCCTTTAATTTAATTTCTTTCTAATTCAGATAAAACTTAATTGTGTAATGCCTGCCTCCTTCAAAGTTTCTTACTTGTTTGAGGCCTTGGTTTCTTAATTGGTAAGGGTTCAAATACTTCAAGTCATTTTCTTCTGCTGCCAAAAATTTTTTATAAGCAGGTTTCAGTCAGCAATCTGTTCTTTTTTGAATCTTCCATGTCTGTCTATGCTCCATATAAAACATTCTTGTGGATTTCAGATTTTTTTTTCGTGGGATTTTTCCCTTTTCCTTTAAAATCGTCCATTTTGGAATCTCAACTTCTCTTTTAATTATTTGAACACACATATAATTTTTCATAGAAACACAAGCCTTCCCATATCTAATACATCCCAATTGATATTTAAATGAACACTGATGGAGACAAAAATAATCTAAAATTTCATCTTTCTGCTGGGGACCTATTGGAAAGATTATAAGAATCTGAAAATCTCTTCTCCAAAATTAGCCATAAATACAAAAGCAATCCCTGACTCATTTCACCTCAGTCTCCCAGGTAGCAATCAGGTGGTTTAACAAGGGTCAGATTTTAACTGGTGTCCTTAACCCTTCAATGTTTTATCTGAAAATTACCAATCCTTTGAACTGTCCAGATGGTTTAATAGGCTCTTTTATTCACTCACATCTAATTACTTGTCTCTCGTAAATATTTAGTTTCAATTCATTAGAACACTTACTGTGTGCTCGTGAAGTGCTAGTCAATTCATAAAACCTTTATTGAGGATTACAGTCATTAAACAATCTATTACAACCTCACCCTATTTTTCATTCATGGGACCAGATTCCCTCAGCAGGCCAAGGGCCAGCAGCAGTGAAGGGTAAACTCATAGGCCATATAGACCTCAAAACCAGGAAGCCCAGTTACTGTAACTCTGCCACCAAAGGGCATCTGAGAATTGCTACTGATTAGCAGCTAGACAATAGCCTAACAAGCAGTATGTCTGCATTTCATTAGAGGGTTCCACAAAACATATGTGGTATTGTATAAATAGTACATAAGGACCGGAAAACAACCAAATATAGCACTCAAAAATACATAGTTTGAACACACAGTGCTGGTAATGGTTGGCATTCGAGCACATGCTGAGCACAGGGCTAAAGTAATGAACCAATTACACAGCAGAGGCATGAGAGAAGACCATTAGGAGAGCACATGACACGATGTATAATGAAGTAATTATTTGTATAGGAAGGCGAGTCATGTCTGACTCTTTGGGTGTGTGTTGTGGGATCCACTGTGTGCTGCTTCACCAAGAGTAGACAGTGATATGCTTCCTAGTTGTCCCCGTGGCCTAAATAAAGGAACCTGCGTTACTCCTCCAGCGCTAAGTCGAGCTGTGCCAGAGTCCTCATGGTGTCCACAGGAAATACCAAGATTGGAGCAGGTGAATGTGGCCTGTGGGTAAGAGATTTTACTCTAGAAAGCCTCAGTTGTCATGGGGTCCCTGAATGTTTGAAGCACAGGAGAGCCAGCTGGAGCCAGCACAAAAAAAGCAGATAATAGGAGAAGCAGACTAGCAAACAGTAGCTCTAATTTATCTTTCTTTCTCCCCATCCATGGCCATGCTGAGAACCTCGAGGCTGTTCTAAGTCAGTCATGCTGATCCTCTCTGTGCCCCATTCTCTGTTACTGGAAGAACAGAAAACTTTTCATTACAGGCTGGACACAAATAATGGCTTAAGCACATCAGAGTATCTACATGAAAACTGCAATCAGAAAAATAACCAAAATTGGCCATTTATATTTACCGAGTGCTTGGAGTTAGACAACTGCATCCAACTTGTGGGGACCATCACTCTTTCCATAGCCTCCTTTTATCACTAGAAGCCACAGCTGTTCCCTGCACAGCCACAGAAGTCCTCACCAACTCCTCCAGCCTTGCTGCCATCACCACGAGGCAGCTGGGTCTGCACTCACCAGCACTGAGGAAAAGGCAAGTCTGTGGGGAGAGAGGGAAAAGACAGGGAAAGACAAAGACCTTCACTTGCTACATGGGCAGCCGCAAAAGAGGCAACTTGCAAGTGAGGATTTGTCTCCCTTCCTTCTCAGAGACTGGTTACCTACTCACACCACCCTCATTGTATCTCTAGTGAGACCCACATCATCACTGGGATGTAGAGCAAGGAGAGGGTTGACTCCTGGAGCACATTCCAGTTGTCTCCTCTGCTGTGCTCTGGTGCAATCTTAAGTACCCAAGTGGCCGCTACTTCCAAACAGCTGGGAAACAATCCGTCAGGGGATTTCATACAGGCAAAGAATTCAGGATGGACCTATTCATTAATGTCAAGGCTACATCTCCTACCATCCTTAAAATGTCCTAGCTCCAGATTACGGACTTGTCAGGATGCTGGGTAGGTGTCCCAGGGAGCGGGATCTCTTCACCCTGCAGAGTTCAGAAAGAAATTAAACCTTTATGGAAGAGGGAAGAAAATGAGACATGAACTTAGTAACCCAGCTGGTAGGCAGCTCACCTGTGTTTGGGGGGAGCTCTGGGCCGTAGCCTTCTCTCAGGACTACTTCCTTCTTCATTTACACCCAGGGCATGTTTAAATGGTGTTTATTCACTGATTGTGAATTCACAAACATTATCAGAGGCAATTCATCATAATCAGCAGCTGGGGTTACGCTCTCCAGAACGATGGAAGGTGTGAGTAGGACTTCTTCATGCTGAGAAGAGCTCTGAGAACATCCTTTTCTCCAAAATGAGTGCTCTAACCACTACAGAAACTGGCAGAGACAGTGTATCTTTTGACTGTTGTTTTTTTTTTTTTTTTTCCTCAAGAATAAGGTTTTTACAGCTGCAGGGATTCCATCTTAGTTCACTGTGAAGTGAGCACAGGGTAATCCCCTGAAATCTGCGGCTCTGCTGCACGAGCATGGGGAAGGGCAGGAGTTCATTCATCTCTTTGCTCAGTGTTCCCCCACTCCATCAGCGCATGGATTCCAGCCTGAGGCATTTTTTTCCCTCACACACAGAGAAGGGAGCTTACATATCCACCTGGGGATTGTGGAGTATAAAATGAGGGCCAAACACTTAATATCTAATAACATCTGGCTTCTCCTGTTTAAGCTATAGTCTTTCATCATCTGATACTAACACGTCATCCAGACTGTCTGAGTACGAAAAAGAATTATGATGATATACATCTACTTTTTGAATCATGATTAATAATGTTACTATTTTTATTTCTTTGCTGCTGTACATCTAGAGCTTTCACAAACACTCTTAAGTTAATATGTCATTTGTCTGAACGTTTCCTTTGCTAATTCATATATGTGGCTATGAACTTCTCTATTTCTCATTCATTTTGATAATATCTAAAATACATTGATGTCTTCTTTTACTATCTGGCAGAGCTTCTTGATTTTAGCGGGTGGAGGGGAATATCTACAGAAGCACTCGTAAAAAATTGCAATTCTCATATATATCTTTACATTTAAATATTTTCTCTCACTAACTTTATTCATACTTATTTTCATCATTGGCAAACTGGCCATCTTAAGGACCCAGCTCAATGTATTGATGATCGTAAGTTTTGTCCACAAGAACAAGGTCTACCATGGTACAGAGCTGCTGCAAGTCTCAGGGCCCTGAGTTCACCGGTGGCCCTGAACTGCCCTGAGCAGACCAGCTTAAATTCAGACCTGCCTCGTCACTGTGGACATGTCTGGTGGTCACTGGGCTCTTGGGCAACCTTCAGTCCCTGTCCCTGCTCCGCTGGCCTCGCTGGAGCACCATGGTACAGTGCCCTTGAAGGGGAGGACACTGTCCCAGTCTGCCTCACCACCATGCTCCACTCCTTTCCCCTGCCGAGCAGCCCTGTGTGTGCCCTGACACCAAGACTTTTATAAAGCCTTTGTGCACTGTCATGTTATTGTCTGTAATATTTAGATCCTCTGATCTATCTTCTCTTAGTAAAACTCGGCCTGGGTCCAAGCAGCAAGAGTGCACCAAAAGCATGTGAAGAAATGCTTCACGAAGGAAGTGCAACGATGCCGCTGACCTCAAGCATGGTGGGATTTTCACAGCAGTTGATATGCACTAGGATGCCAGTGACTTTTCTTCAGTGGGACTTCTTGTCTATGTCCCTGCACTGCCCAGAGCTGGGGCAGCTCCCACAAGCAGGCAGTGTAATTGATTTCTCAGGTCAGCCAACAAAGAAAACAAAAGAAACAAGCCTCATTTCAGACCATTTAGAATGTCTTTCAGCTCTTCATCTCTAGAGGAAGAAAAAATTAAATGAAAACTGTATTTTCAGTGCATAACATTATATTCCACTGTTATAATATTCCACTCAACAGAGAGTAAGAGTGTTTTGCACACCAAAAAGGAGCAAACAACCCCTCCTCCACTAAAGTGAGAGAGCCAAATTCACAAAATTTCCTGGTGACATGGTTTTACCCTCTTACTCATTAACACAAAGGCCAGGACCCAGGGTTTTGCAGTCCTGGATTTAAGAGCCTGCTCTTCTTCATGGTCCTTGAACCCATATCTCCCATACCCACAGCATGAGCCAGGTTGGGATTGAGAGCTCCCCTTGCAACATTGCTCCATGTGTTGGAAGCAGAGCACCATCTTAATGTCTGTTTCATAAAGTGGAACATAAAGCTCTAGGAAGGAGACTCAACAGCACAGGCCTCCTCAAAACCCTGCTGGTCAGGGCTATCTAATTAGCAGGCCACCTTCTGATGGATTTATCACAGGCAAATGATCCAAGACTCTCTGTGTCTTCACTGAACAACCTGATCACCAAGAGTCAGAGTCTCCTGCATGGTTTTCGTCCAAGCTGCAAGAGGAATCATCCTCTGTCCTCACAGTTGCAGCACTTGAATGCGTGGGTGATGATATAAAAATGAGACATTACCATAGCCGATGAGCCCCGGGTAGCTTAACAGGAGGGACCTTCCCTGCGCGGATCAGGCTAAATGAAAATTTTTCCAGTACAGCTGTGGTAGTCTGTCCCAAATCTCCCAGAAACTGAGCAAATGCTGCACCCCCCCTATACTGCTGAGTAAAAAAGTTGTTTCCTGAATTAAACCTCCCACGTTACTCTACCTCCCATGTTATTCTGCCAGATTTTCACTGTTAACCTGAATTTATGACTAGTTTTAGGACAACTAACACCATATTTTCCAAAGAATTTAACTAGTCACAAAAATAATTGCCAGTTATCACTTAGCTTTTTTACTCGTTCCACTTAAGCAAGTTATTTCAGTTCTATCTCACACTTTTCCCATTTATACAGTATGGAAAATCATACCAGCCCATGTAAAACAGACTGCAGAGATTCTTTGAAACCAGTCCACCATCCCAAATCATTTGCACAAATTCAAAACCAGTGCCAAATGTTAATAATCTAAATTAACAATATTTTGCAGCCAATCCACATTGGCAATATGGATTGTAAGAGAAAGAGGTTTCAGAATTATTTATGTCTGTAAAACTGGATGAGAAAGTACTCACTACCTTCTTCTCTTTTTCTTGTCATCTCTCTCAGTCACCATCCTAATCCTAAGCCAGCCCTTCAAATTTCACTAGTACAATGATCTCTACATCTATCTGTCATCTAGCCTTGATTGAAGTGGCTGTTTCACTCATCTGACAGAAGTAGAGTTGGTTTGCCAAATTTCCATCACTATCGCTGCATGGCACAACTCTGGGATATCAATAAATAGTTTTTTACCTAGGGCCACCCAGCATGGATTACTTTGGAAGCATCTCTTATCTTAGTGCAACAATTATAGCATTTAATAGGTTAAGGGATATAGTGCGTGTAAGACTTCAGGAGATCCTTTCGCAAGGTTTTCATTCCTTAGTTGAGATGCAGGGCACAACTATTTAAGGATTAGCTCTCCCCTCTCCCAACACATGCTTCTTTGATGATACCATATCCTTCTAGCTTCCGCTGTGGAACAGAAACGGAGAACAGACACGCTGGGGGAATTATTAGACTCAGCCTCCTTTATACCTTTAAGGCAATTACATTCCAAGACAAGAGTATCTAATGTGCAGCACTTTCAGCATGTGTAACTTAGGTATTTTTATGAAGTCATGAAAACCTCCACATATATTCCTCTTTTAAAGACTATCATATGTTATAAACCTTAAGCCAGGTTTAATGCAAGTGTTTATTTTTTTAATGTTTTCAAAGTGGAAAATGTTTTCTCATAAAATATACGGGTATTTTTTACTCTGTAAAGAACTCTGTGAATCTTTTTCCCTGGTGGAGAACTAAAGGCAGAATTTTATAATAACCAAGGATAATTATTTTGCTTATTTGTATGTTTTAACTTGACACTCAGCACCATACTATTTGAACATAATATTGCTGCAATGGAGGAGCATACAAAATAGTTTATGGAGAGTGACAACTGCAAGAGCAGTACTTTAAAGAACAAATACTATATACACGCATCTCTTGCACAGTACCCTGGACTGGGCAGATGATATCTGTGTCATAGGGAGAGTAATTTCTGCCAGAGATGTTCCAGTAAAAATCATTCCAAATGCATCATTCATAGTCAAGATGTATGGAGGAAAGCAATTCACATATTTCTGAGCAGACATCTCTGGCATCATCACCTAAAGTGGTAAAAGACCAAGCATAACAGGCACAGAAGGTGCCAATGTTCCTCTCTCTTAAATTAACCAGGCAGAGGTTGTTGAAAATTTCCCATCAACATGATTTTCTGAAGGAAAAGGGTGTGTCAGATAGATAGTTATATACAAAATAAAACCTATCTGTAACTATTTTTCTGCCTCGGCAGTCCTGATCTTTTACTGTTCAGCTTCACATCTGCTTAGAATTGTACTTTTCTCTCTCATAGGTAGAGTTTCTCGGAATCACACCTCCACTCCCACAACCAAACTTCTTCCTTGGCATATTTGCTAAGAAGCATGTCTCCCCACTTCCTTTATCCCTTCACAAGCTTTCTTCTTGTCTGTCAGTCCTTCTGACTTCAACTTTGTTGGAAAATTTCCCCCTAAAATTTGCCAGATGAAAAGCACTTTCCACCAAGTAATCCATCACATGGTTACCTCTCCTTGAAGCGCAGAATTGAAAAATTGCTTTGTCCAGTAACACTCTGCCTTTACTGGCAGTCATTCAAGTTTGATATAGCTCTGCTGTTATTCATACACGAGGTGCAAGAATTTTTCCTATCACCAGCTATGGATTTAATTCTAATAGTGGAAGCAAAGCACATCAGACAACAAAACCATATCCCCAAAATGTATTTTGTAGCTGAACACTTGTATGCCTAGCAAATTCCCATTATCAAGCTGACCTAGCATTTGTATGTAGGCAGGATGCCCCCATTGTCACAAAAACTATTTCTGTAGGAAAATATCCCTGTCTTACACACACACACACCCCCCACCAAACCCATGACTTTTTCATCAGGAAAACAAAACCAAAATCTTTCATTTGCCTCCTCACAAATAAATATGTCCTTGGTTACAACTTTCTGTTCTGTCAGGATTTCTCACAAGAAAAAAACTTCTTGCTCAAGCTGTTGCATCCCTGGGGCTTGCAAGGTCATAACCAACTCTGAGTTTCACCTGGCAGCAAACTGGAAGGAAGAGTGAAATGTAGGGAAAACAATGTTGGAACGGTATTTAGTGACCACCCCAAAAAGGAGATGCGCTGCTGACTTCCCTTTCTAGCAGATATTTATAAATCCCTTTAAAGCAGAACATGTTGCAGAAATCTTGCTTGGAACAACAGACATGAGTAAGTGTGACAAGCCCCTCATAAAGAAAAAAAAAAATGTTTCAGTCCTCCGTCTAAATAGATTTCAAAAGACACAATGAGCTACCAGTTTTGTCTGGAAATGGACACAGAGTGACAGGTCAAGTATGGCTTTTAACTGATGGCCATATAGTAAATAGGAAGAAAATGCCTCCAACAGATGATTCAGGCACTGTCATTATCCAGCTCTCCTGATACTTCCATAACTATTTCTATCATCTTACCTAATTTGCTCATCCCAGTCAGCCAGGCGCAGGAAAAATGAAATTCACCAAAGAAACAGAAAACAAAGCAGCGCTTCCATTAGCAGTGCTGGCATCCCTGATGGTTCACTGCCTAACCTGGTGGACCAGCTTAGTCTCTGAAGGGAATAAAACACATCTGACCTCCCAGACTCTAAGCAGCAGAATATTCCCTTTGAAGTGAAGCAGGAGACCCAGATAAAAACACCTTTACACACACACACGTGCATACCTACATAGTCTGCATTGGCAGACTTTGACAGGTTTCCAGCCACCCTGGCTCTGCCTGGGACATGGGCAGGATGCACATCTAACCCAGCCTGCTTGGAAGCTATCGTGGCAGTACCCAGCAGTGTAGCACTGTCCTTATTCTCCATGAGACGCTGAGGGTATCTCTCCAGCTGCCACTGCAACACCACTCAGGTCTATAAATCCTGTGGCATATCTGTTATACCTCTGCAGATGTCTGGGGTATCCATGGGTATCTTAATATGGAAGAAAACCTTCAGGTGTTTAAGGCACCTGTGTCACTCCCTTGGGGTAAGATTCAATCTGAGACCAAGACGTCCAAATTTAGGAGAAGGATTCAGTTGACTAAACAAAAACACAACACCATTTAAGGCAGCCTACAGTATCCAGGACAGTCAGGTGGAACATCCTAAGGTATCTGTAATGTCAGCAAACTCTAATATTTAGGTACCTCAGATGTTTACATGTGACCTGTACATATAAGCTGCTGTTATAGTCAGTGAAGACCTTGACTCAGTTCAGTTGCACATACATACACATAGAGTTACATTTAAGATGCCCTATAGCATGGAAGACACTCATGTAAAGATGACAGATATGACAGATGACCTGCGACAGAGCAATAACTTTCCATAGTGGCAAGTGGAAACCAGTGAGGATATTTCAGGGAATCTAAAACATCACTGAGCCCGTGTGTGGGCATCTGAGTTCAGTTGCCAGTCAGTACATTCAGCAGTGCCTAGAAAGTGACTCAGATAATGCTGAAAACCTGCAACAGGGCTTTAACAAGATTACAGCAGATACCTTCATTTAGACACCTGCATTTAGGCATCTTTACTTGAAGCTGAATCCCACCTTACTGATCAGGCAGATGCAGTCAGAGCAGACACAGGATCAAATCCATTCACCATTTAACAGCCTTAGTCCAGAATGGAATGGAGAATTCTGGGTTACTGCCCCTCTCGGCACACTTGGACAGCTAGGCTGTAAGGTGTCCTTGTAAAGGGGAAAATAAGACGATACGCTTCCAGGGTCAGCTCTGTCAGAGTGGTATAGAGACAGACACTGAAGTCCCAGTCCCTTAACTAGCTCTATACAGAACTAGTAATGAAGATCATCCTAATGATTGTATGGTGCTGACCACTTATGTGGTGACCACACCACTTACCTCAGCTGACCACATAGTTAAGAGTAACTGATAGAACAAATCACTCCAGTGCTCAGTAAAAATGACTGGTTCACTATAATTTTTCATCTTGAACTGGTTAAAAAAAAAAAAAGTTTGTGACCCACATGTCAGGAGGACAGAGTTTCCCTTCCTATTCTTATTTTACTATTAAACTGCATAAATTGGAAGCCACCACATGGGTAAGAAATACCTCAACTCTACAACAGTTCCCACTGTGACCTGTATGTGCTCATTTAAGCTTGGAGAGATGGAACAAACTAATCAGGATATTAAGTCTGCTTAGTTTCCATAGATTTCATGGAGATTCAGGTCAAATAAAAATATGTCAGATCATTAGTCTGACCTCTTGCAGAGGAGAAGCCAGAGAATTCTACCTAATACTTTTTGCCAAGAACAGATTACTTCTTCCATTATGGCCGTGAATATTATCAGTGTTTTGGCTAGGACAGCACTACAGCTGCACTACAGTTCCTACATTATTAACATAACTGCCTATGGCCAGGTAGACACAGGGGAATATCATCATTCATAACATCACCTCAACCATAGTACTCTGGTTATTTAGAAGTTTCGTGTTGTTCTTGTTTGTGACCTAAATTCACAAGAAGTCTGAGGTTACTTTCTGTCTTGCTGGAGTTCACTGCTTTTGGGAACATTAAATGTTTCACTGCTATGTGGAATTTTGGCTTCTGCAAACTCTACTGTCATTCTGTCATTGCTGCCTCTGTGCCTTCCCTTTAGGTGATGGGTAGATCTATAATCTATTACGTTCTGCAAATACACTGCCAGCGTACTGTCACTTGCTAGTCTACTTTAGAAACCTTTCTTTCAACAGTAGCTGACAAGGACTGGGCAACTAGTCAAAGCCGTTCCACTTTGGGGACCAGGAAGGCTACGCCTAGGAGATGTGAAAGAAAAAGCCAAATTGTGTTGTTCTCCTCAGTTCCTCTGTATTAAGAGAGCTAGGAGAGTGAGGAAAGCTAGAAAGAAGAAAGAGTTGGAGTTAGTATAATAAGCCATTTGTGGTGTTATTATTAATCACCAATGTTTATCCCCAAAATCATAAGCATGAAGAATAAACATGCGTATATCAAGATTAGACCAATTTTTTTTTTAATGTAGCTAAGCTATGCATGTTACTGCAAAGGAAATTAAAAAACAAAACAAAACAAAACAAAACACCACTGAAAAAAAACAATTACATTGTGTCGAACCTTCTGAAAAACTTGAAACACAGATAGTGTCATGGCAGTAAATGTTTTTACTCTATGCTCATTATAAAGTTTATACATTTGTCATTTATGAAAAGAGGAGATTATCTGCCTTACTGACTAGGCACTTTAGGATCTTCACAGCTAACTTAGTGTCCTTCAGGTCTAACCTTGATAAAAGATGCTATTTTTTAATCCAATAGGTCTTTAAGTCTTGTGGGTTTGCCAGCACTGAGAAAGGCCATTACAAATATACAGAGAAACACTGCTGAACTAACGGGACACTGAATATTAATATCCAAGGTAGACAGGGACACTCCTAAACACAGCAGTTGTCGTCTAAAGTAAACAACTAGCATTACATTCTATAGCAGGAGAAAAAAACTTAAACGATATTGGAGCCAAAGACCTGCTAAAAGGACTTGTGAAAGTGCTACCCCTCTTGTTAGCTGCCAGCCCCAACAAGCTTTTGGTCAGATTGCCAACAAGACAGAACCCACCTTTCCGTAATGTGAAGGAATCGAGGTGCCCCGTTGTTTCACAGAGGATTGCAAACAGCCAGTAGATGGTAGCAACTGTCGGTCACTCGTAACCTGAGCTGGATGCCTGCCGACAACCTAGATGCAAAAAAACTGCGTTTCATTATCGACCGCATGAGCCATTCAGCCTCCCAGGAGAAAACTGTATTAGGCTTTGCTATAGCTAATTTTAATTGATAGATGAAAATGTTTTCAGAAATAATGCTGACCTATATATGGACTTCTTAAGCTACACTGTCCATTTAAGTCAATATTCAGGGGAAAAGTAACGTTAGGGCAGAATTGCATTGGCAGGGTGTGTGAAAATGGTCTGAAGGGATGGAAAGATAAGGAGAAAAAGACTGTCTTGTCTATCCGTGGTTTTGGAAGGAGGAAAGTTAATAGAATAAGAACAAAAGAGTTATTACACATGTGCAGAACTTTCAAAACTAAAATCTGTATCCCCATGTTTTCAAAAACCTGTCAAGTGTCTTAAACGTTAAGTATCTTTATGTAGAGGATATAAAAAATGCAATCATCTTGCTGTGAGGAATACATGAAAGAAGCAAATGCCTCACTGTTGGAAAAAATAAGGCAAAGATTTCTTTTTAGAGGAATACTCTCTGGCCCATGATAACTGTTACTGACAGAAAATTATTAGCTTGAAACTACAGGATGTGTCTTATAAAAAGAATTTGTAAATTTAATAACATAATTTCTGCATAAATTAAAATATTTTAATAGAATGTACTTGCTAAATAGTTGAAAAAATGCTAATTGAGGGAAACATCTGCTCTGAACAAGAGCATTTACCACAGGCAAAGTGCTTGTCTGCAGTGGCAGTTTGCATGAGGAATAACAGGATACAAAGCCTCAAACTGTATTTTCACTCTGACAGGGAGTTTAAGGATATGGTATGTTGAGTTTGACATTCATTGTGTCCCTGATTTCCATACCATACTTGCTTAGTTTTCACGGGAAAAACTGAAGGAGGTAGGAGGAGGTGGGAAGGAGACATTGCAAATGATAAGAGATGACACTGAAAAGCTTAAACTGGGATATTTAAGTCAAGCTGTACTTCTCTGGCTCTCTGTTTTCTTTATTATCACCACTAATAAAGGATCTTAGTCATATCTGTGCATCTCAGTTTTCCTCCGAAACACCTGTGTCACACTCACCTGCTGACTGTGAAGAAGGTACAATCTGCTTAGTGGTCCTGCAAACAGCTTTCCATCAAAAAACTGGTACATGATGCAAATGCAATCTAAAGAGCCTCCGTCAGGCTTCCCAGGCTGGGATGATTTTTCAGAACTGCCAAGTTATATTGGTTTGGAATCTTTTTTTTTTTTTTTTTTTCCTTTTAGAAAAGCAGCATCTCTGTCCCTGAATAGATCCAGAGAGCAGAGCTGCTGAGTAAGAGGGCTGAGAGCTAGTGTAGATAATAGCAAAGCTCTGCCTGCCATTTTCACATCCCTGCTAAGCTGTCTTTAATAAGCATTACAATTAGCTTCTGATAGCTGCTCGGAGGCCTGCACGGAGCAGGCTGGTTGTCTGAGTATGGGTCTTATTAGTGAGTTGTCTCCTCACAAAACTGCCTTCACAAGTGACACCCTTCTCAGCAGTCTCCGCGGAAGCAAAGGATTGAACCCATTCAGAGACTGAACAGCCCATAAAGCCTGTTCCCTAAAGGACACAATAACAAGAAAATAATATAAAGGAGAATGAAGGAGCGACGACAGGACGGCATAGAAGAACCTGCGCTGATGCTAAACGGAGCATAATTGTCATAAGGGTGTTTTTTCAACCTCTGAGCTATCAACCTGATCGTTTTCTCTCAGATTAATATACTTACAGATAGTTTTGGCAACAAGCAATTCTAGCGCCAACAACTGCAGCTTTTAGATACCAAAAAAAAAAAAAAAAAAAAATAGTCTCCCTTTAAAATTTTGATTTACTCTCCACAATAAAATAAAATTATGGTGTAGCTGAAAATAATAGCAGCCCACAGTTCTCAAATACCCGGTAGAAACAATCTGGCTGGCTGACCCCTAGCCTGTGTTTCCTGATTATAGTGTCACCAAGATCTAGTTATAATGATATTTGCTTTATTAAATTGTGTGCTCCTGTCAGGTATGCACTCTTTTGTAAAGGACAAAGAGTATAATGCATGATCTCAACGCGGTTAAACATCTAAGTCATCTTTAAAATACACTTTGTGTAGAACAGAAACAGTACCAAAATGAAAAATGTACATGCATTGAATCAACTAAGTCTAAAGCAGGGGCTGTTTTTTTCATTTTCTCTTTTCATTATTATGTTATGCTGTATGTTATATTATTGCAGACATCATCAAGGACTTCTCACAAAATTGTGCATTTATGGAATCACTTTTTTCTAACCTCCAGCTGAGAAAACGCCTTTTAGTTTTGTTTAAATCTGATCATTATTTTCCTTCCCATTCTGCATACGTACTCCCTGATACAAAGTCTCTCGACAGAAAAGTGAATAGATAGGTAATTGCAGTGTTTTGTTTGAAGACTTAAGGTATATAATTCAAGGTTTCATTCTACTAAAAGGCAAAACTGACCAATTTCCATTCTTTATCTGAAAAATCAAACTTGTTCTCCATGTGTAATCTGGACCATAGAAGCACTAAACTGAATATAAGGTAGGATTCTTCCTGCAAGTGTCATGTATTCCGTAACATTTCTGTGTTGGATCTATATATACAGATATGTACATACATATAGCCAAGTCCATACTTACTACAAATGCTTGGAGTGCCATTATTTTCGGCAAAGTTATGATGGTTACATCAGCTAGGATCTTGACCTATAGCTTTGTGTAATGCAAATACAATACTCTGAAATTCCAATGATGCAGGCACTTCTATTAGGAAATAATTATGTTGGCAACCCCGCTCTGAATGGTAATGTAATAATAGTCTCATTCTGAGCTCTGTAAGAACAGTCCTCAGGGAAAGATCAAGGATTCACAGCAGCATAGACAAAATCAAATTTTACTGTCCCAGGAATGAGGACAAATTATTGCAGTCTCACTACTGGATAAGGAAATGCAGTTTCGCAGTAGCTCTTGATGCTCCTACCCCTGCCGCAGTCAGCAGCAAAGCAGCTGGCGCGGTGGAGGGTTGATAGTAGGGGTGGCCACGCAGGCAGTAGGATCATGGCTACCCACTGGTGGGGACATGGAGGTCCACCAGTCATGGCATCCCCAGTTACTCAGGAAGGACTATGCCTACAGGAGAAATTTGTCCTGACTTGATAGTATAAGCCAAGTTCAGAAGTGCAGTAGCCACTGTGACACGAAGAACGTCCTTCTCATGCTTTCCCTTGCTTTCCTGCCATGATCTTTCTGCTGCCATCCCATTCGTGGACATGGCTGGTCATGCTGAAAAGTGCTCCAGAGCATATCTGTAGGACAGCTCTCTAGCAAATTGAAGTATCTTGATCAAGAGTAGAGTAAGCTCCATTTCACATGAAACCAAAGTGTGTAAGTATGGAGCTTTACCAGCCAAATAAGACAACCAGACAATGCCATCTGACAGAAGTGGCCAAAACCAAAGTATGCACCAACCCTGGAGGGATTTATTTCTGCACTGAATCATCTCACTTTCTTATCGCCAACAATGACATAAACCAAAGCTGTGAAAACAAGCCTTCTTAGGCCTTCTGAAATGTTTGACTCTCAGGGTTTCAGCTCAGTCTGACCCTTCGAGAAATCCTGACATCTGCAAATATAGGCCTTTCACATGCAAATAGAGGGGTGTAAATAGGGAGCACAAGCATTTTGGAAATGCTTTGACATACTGGGCCCTTAGACCAACCTTTTCTTTCGTCACTTTGTTCTCTGTAGTTAAGAAATGTTAGGACATATGCCATGTAACATTGTCAGGACTTCTTCCCCTCACTACCCATGTGCCTAATGATTTAGATGAAAACATATTCAAAAGTGTCATTCACCAATCTCCCTGCAGGCTTAAATATTTTCAACTCCGTGTCAAAGGATGCTAGAATGGGAGTGATACTCTGCGCAGTCCTTTTCACAATACAAATCATGCAAGCAGAGAGTATGTGAAAAAACATGGACATGCCTGACATTATTGTAAGGCTTCAGTGTTAGCACCCTGTGCTGGAAAAGGGCTGTGCTTAAATTCTGCCGTGGTGATAAGATTTGCCTGTGCACACAGCACATTTCCAGACCCTGTGCCTCTGTAAAGGCAACTTCGTGCCTTCACCAGATAATATGGGTTTCCCCCACACAAAATCCTCTGCTACAGTGATCACCTCCAATTTCCAAGGAGCAGGTTTCAGACACTTTTGGAACCTTGCTAAAATCTCAGGAGCAATTGTGACTAGTCCAGATAACCTTGGTCACATTCAAGTGGCTTCTCCTTGGGATACTGGCTTAAGTTACTGTTTGTCCCACCCCCAGCTGGCTGCCTTGGTTAACACATGGATCCTGTTCTTCAGTAACTCTTACCACCTAGTTAATTTATTATTGAAATGCTGGTTTTAGCACAGAAAACACCATGGACTCTGATTTTTAGCTAGACTCTAATTTCCTTTTTTATGCAACTCATAGCAAGTATGATTTCAACAGTTGAAGATCCTTAAGCAAGGCAGTTTATTTTTGTGCTTTTGATATTATCAGATTTATAGTCAGGTCACTAAGGACTTAAATGGCTACAAGGTCTTCTCCGGGGAAAGTCTATCAGTAAGAAAGATATTCTTGGAAGACTTTTAGCCTTTCCTAACCACAAAAGCATTGTAAAATTCCATCTTAAGGCAATATCTGACTGACAGGTTTTCCATTTTATTGCAATAATCTTGCAATCCTGCTTTACTATACATCTTAATCTTCCACTTTCTTCTGCACTATTGGATTGAGATCACCAGCATCAATAAAGAAGCAGAAACAGCATCTACTTATATTTGGAGGAAAGAATTTCAGTTGACAGTGATGAAGAAAGATTAAAATCTTGTTCACTTTCAGCCTGGTTCCTGGGGATTTTCTGATGTATTTTAATCTGATGGATTTTGCAGGACCTATAAACAAACTAAACTAAAAATCAAAACCACAAAAAACAAAACAAAACAAAAAAAAACCTGCTTAACAAAGTTTTTCCTTCAATACACTGTATAAATTTTCCTCATATGCTTTTCCTTACTTTCTCATTTCCAGGTTAGAAATCAGTGCCTACATTCCAGAAACAAATGTTTTTAAACAGCAATATATAGGTGGCCTAGTCACTTATTACATGTATGTAATGATAAGTGACCAAGTCTTTTACTGCTGTTTAGGTTGGCAGAGAAAGCTATAACATATCTGTGTAAAGGGAATCATTTTGGTTTTGATTTAGCACAGGAAGGAAGGAAAGAAGGGAGGAAGGAAGGAATTTGCAAACATGCCTGTGTGTCTCAAAAGGGTTTAAATCTGGCTTATTCTTGCCATGCAAACAGGTCATAAATCTGAAGAAGAACTAGACAACCCTAGCCACAGGTCTTTATGAACAAACCATTTGTTTGATGCAGTAAGCATGAGTACATTTAGGGGACGTATACTTCTGTTACAGTTTGGCATGTCCTGACCCTCTCTTCCTCCTGCCAACGCTACTGTGACTTTGTAGAGCTGGTCAAAACGTAGGGAAATTGTGATAACATTCAAGTTCAGAAGGTATCATGAAGAATTCTTAACAACATTCTGTTTGATTGTTTTACCTCTTTCCTTCTCCGTTTGACCTTTTCATTTTCTGTGGAAAGTTTCTGCGTTTCCTTTCCAGTTGTTTTTCCGCTCTATGTTTAAAGGTAGTCAGGCATCCTGCCAAACTCTGGTTGTATTCCCAGGGGGATGCTATTTCCCTGGCACACATGATCCCAAAAGTATGGACTGGCCAGATAATTTTATGTTCTTATGTTACAGAGTGTTTGCCGCTGAGGTAGAGAGGGCAAAGTATACGGGAAACCTAGTTTTACTTTTTCAATTTTGCAGAAGGGGAATTTAGGCCAATATTAAAGGCCATCTTAGAATATCATACTCTTGAAATAGTCTGGAGATATGTGCAATACCTGGCTTCACAGCCAAACCCTAACAGACAACAATACTTCTGTTGGTTTCACAGGTGCAACAAGCAATGGACCCGAAGTCAGGGGAAACTCAGTCTGGACACTCAGTGAAAAACGGGAGCTTGGCTCACCATCGCTTGCTACCTCATGTAATCACTTTCATTTCTAAAGGACATTGTGTAAATAGGAACATGTGACAGTGGACTATTCTGATCTGGAAACGTTTTGCACCCACATTATGTAAATGCCAGACAGAGGAGAAGGTGGTCCCCTCATGGCCAAAGTTTGTGTTTGGAGCCAGAGGATCTCGCCAACTGCTTTAGCAGTTTAATTTGGTTTGGACTACTAGAAGTGGATCTACAGACCCCAGGAGTTGGTGCAGAGGTTCTGGCATCTCAATAAAAACATTTCTGAGTATTTCACTTCGTAATAGTTCTAGTCTGGTCTCAGCCATTGCTTCCAGTTTAGTTTCAACCCAAAAGACTAGTTCATGAATGCGGAGACCACTTCATGATACAAATCAAAGCACAGCAAATGGGACAGAGTCTACTCTCAAGGTTAAGGAGACTTGTTGGAGGTTCATAAGCAGTAGAAACACATCCAACTTACTAATTCCAATAACACACTTACTTATAGTAGGTAATGCCTATCACAACAATGGCTCCTTCGGTGGTATTAATTGCAATTTATTATGCATGCATTCATTAGGCCTGTTCCTCCAAATCTGGCTGTGCTCTGCTTGATTCAGCACCCAAGGACAGCTCAATTTTCATTGCACTTTCTGGTCCCTGTACTTATCATTTCAGCCCTTGGCATAATTAGATTCCCTGTTGGAAATTACTGCTTCAGTCAGAGATTGCTCAAAGCAGCAATGATCCACCAATGCTCTTTCCTTTAGGAAAATTTATTTTGGGGTAAGCTTGGTTCTACAGCAGCCAGAGATTACTCCCAGCTTGGGTAGTAATCTTGCAGCATGAAGAGGACAGGATCTGTTCCATACCATATTTCCAGGTTATCATACTAATATGCCATTCGCTGTTGTTCTGATTTGTTAACCATCAGCAGCAGTCGTTAGGCTTCTGTTCGTCATCCCAGATGAAATCTGGCAACACTCAAAGTTCCAGCTTTCACTTTTTTCCTACAACTTGATAAATGGCACAACTCTGCAAAACTCTCCCCTCCAACACTTTTTTTTTTTTTAGATATTGCTCTATTCTATACATAGGATCATTTCTATAAGAATGTAAAGATGCAGCTCTAACAGAAAAATTGCTTAGGAAATTCAGAGCATCTGAAATCAGAAGATGAGAAAAGAAACCATTCTGCAGACTTAATTAAGGCTTTTGCTAGCAGCAAAAACTATAATGCAACATGACAGTTATTTGAATTATTTTTCTTAAGATGACTATTGCTTTTCATTATCTAATTTGACATTAAGGTTGTGTGTCTAGCCTGCAAAACAAAAATAAAAGTTAATAAAACACATGCTAGAAATAGAAAACAAGTTCAGAGGGAATGGTCTGGGGGCTAGGCCTTTCTCATGCTTTGGGGAGAAATATACTACCATACCCTTGTCCTAATTTTTTCACTGTAGTTTAGAAAAGGCCTTATGGCTAGTATGTCACATCTAATATAATTTGCTATTTCTGCCTTGCATTTTATTGAACCTTACTTTTTCATATTATAACTGCTCTGCTAGAAGGGCTATAGATAAAGTTGTGTCAGCATTTCATTATTAACACTGGTTTTTCAGTGTTTTTCAAATCAGAAATTAAAACAATTCTCATCCCTGGCTTTAGACTCTAGACACCTTCAACTTAGGTGTGAATCGTTAGGAATAATTTTTAAAGAAACAGTCTGGCCTGCTTTTTATCTGAATACCCATTTTTGCTCCTGAACAGAGAAACATAGCAGGATTTCTACTGAGTGCTGGAACTTAAACTGCAGCCCAGGCAATTTCTCCTGGTGGTGTAACCACCTTCTTGCAGAATCTCTTCTTCCCAGTCCTCCTCCAAAATATGCCAGAAGAGTAATGAATTGCAAAGTCTGACCTTTACAGGTGCTGAGTGCCTCTACCTTACACAACCTGAGGACCTAGTGGACCACTCAAACACAAGAGCGTGCCTTCCTTGGACAGGGAGCTGGCTCTACAATATCAATAGACCCACACAACTGCCAGCACAGTCCAGTCAATTCAGGCTTGAAATCAGAGGTTAATGCAATGGTGTCTTTCTGATAATGTTTTTAAATAAAACTGCATTTACTCTTGAAGTCTTAACAAAAATAAAAAAACAAAAAAGAAAAAAAAAGGCAAACTATTTAACTCAAGCATGTGTTTTGTCTGCATAGGAATACATGACCAAATCTCCTGGGAGCTTTACTTACTACACAGCAAAAAATAAATAAATAAACAGAGTAATTCTCCCTTGAATTATTGAACAATTGAATTGGCTAATACCCTCAATGCCAGCGGCACAAAGAAAATAAATAAGGAAGAATGTTTAATGAAAAAAACTCCTGTCCCAACTGTGTGCCCTTCTCTTGAGCAATGTAGATGCTGAACTGGAATATTGATTGATAGGTAATTAACAAAACATATCTAATTTATTTGATGATTAAAGATCTAAGTATCTCTTTCAAGTGGATTAAAAGGAATTCAAATATAAGTATTTCATTTGTGAAACTGTATTGCTTAAGTAATTCTGTATTAATTACTTGCAAATGAGGTATTTTTATTTCCTATGTCTTAAATCTCAACAAATACCCTTAATGAATTAACGGATAATGAGTGTCTTTTTAAAGCAGATCAGATACTAATTTGAAGTAGCTTAATAGGTTCTTACTGCTGATATTGTCATTACCTATTGCAAGCATCAGCAAAATAAAATGTTTTCCTTTTTTTTTCTCTCTACTTACTTTTACTCCTTTCTACCAATGCAATAATGTGTAAAGAAGAAGATTTCCTTAGTCCTTGTCTTCAGTATGAAATTTTACAGGACAACAGCAGAAGGTCTTTCTGCACTCAATAGCAATGAAAAGAAATTATGCCATTTATTGATGTACAAACAAAAGAAAAATACCGTGTTTCTATGATTGAAGTTTGGAAAAGAGGCACAGAATGATAGAGCAGCTGAGGTTGGAAGGCACCTCTGGAATCATCTTGTCGACACTGCAGGGACAGCTTAGCTCAGCTTAGCTCAGATTGCTCAAGGCTTTATCTATTCAAGATTTGAACATGTCCAAAGACAGACAATCCTCAGGTTCCCATGGAGCATTGCAAGAACATCATCTTCTCCATCTTTCTCCATGTATTCTCTCTGTCTTCCTTTAATGGCTTTCACTAGCCATCCTGCACCTTCTGAAGCAGAACCAGAGCTCTTGTATTCAGTGTCCAGACTCTTCAGATGTCCCTTTCACCAACACTTCTGCTTATCCCTTCCAGCTCACATTTCTCTCGTCATAGTCCTCAGTATTCCCCCTCCAAATTTCACTGTTTGTCTCTTGCTTTCTGTATCACTCATAAGTAGATACCAACTGCAATGTCCTTAACTAGAAGTAATGGTTTTCTGACAGCTTTCACACCATTTAGATCAAAGTCAGAATACCTGTACTTTAACTTTCTAATGCTTCATTCAGATTTTTCATTAGAGTTCTCTTCTGGTGTTAAACTACCGCATATTTGTATTAACCTTTCTTATTCTCAAAGTTACCTTATAATTTGCAATTAGATCTTGACTTAAAATGTCTGCAATGCTATGGGAAAAAAAAAAAAAAAAAAAAAAAAAAAACCACAAACCCAACCTTCTGGCCAAAAAATCAAAATCTGAATAATGTTAACCAAAAAAGTAAATATTTTGATGAAACACAGAAATGCTAACACATAGAAGTTAAAAATCAGATGTCTCATGCTCCAGTTCACGACCATAATCTACTGCCCATCAGCTAAATAGCTCCTCTAAAGCAGTCATTTAGTCAGCCTTGATAGTTAGTAGAAAGGTATAATTGCCTCAGAGAGAGATTCAGCCACCTTACCATGATGCCTGTCCCAAGATAGGATGAACTATCTATGCTTCTCTCTCCCTGTCTCCAGACATGGGAATCTCCATCCTCTTTACGACCCTACTGTCTGCCTCCGTAGTTTGAGTTTTATAGCCATTGACTTCCAAAGAGCTTTAGAGGATATTTCTGACAGGAAATATCTTGTATCATTAAGTATCCAGGACCATGTTGTTGGCTATTGTTCCTAGACACAGCAAATGCAATCTGTGAAACAGGCTTGGCAGAGCAAATATATGTGAATAAAGACTGAAAATTCATTATGCGCAGTCAGTGAAACATAGACAAGACATAAGCAAGGCCAAGACTGGAGGGGAAGGAAAGGTGAAAATGCTGAAGGAGAAAAAGAAGTATGGCCGATGCAGAGAAGAAGCATGGTCTGAGCAAAGAAGGACATGACAGCAAACAAGTCTGTGGTGTGCAGAGTGGCTTTAGAGACAGAGAATAAAACAAAACTCATCCATCAATGGATGACATGACAACTGCGCATGGAGAGAAGGATGGGTCAGAACAATGAAACAATTAAGCTGAATATGTCTATCAATTATTACTAATTATCAGTATGTCACTCTTAAGGGCATCTCTGTGATTACACACAAAGATGAGATAAAATGTTTAGCATAAAGGGAAAGAGACAAGGCAAAACTGTTTATAACTGATCATATAAATACAAATTCAGTGTATCTCAATTTGTGCCTGCCAACAGACTCAGCCAGAATGCACATTCAGAGCAGATGATCTCTGAGTGCAGTCAGCCAGGCAAGATGCACTGGTTGGAGGTAAAAATGAGACCACCTGCCCAAGACCACTACCCGGTATGATGTGCATCCACCCTCTTTCCACAAGAAAATGAATATAAAACTGCTGACAATATACTGCTTCTCTTACTCATCTTTCTTAAATTCCTTTACATGCAGGATACAGACTTCTAGGGATCTGTGACTCAAAGCTACTGATTAGAGAGAACGCCTTTATTAGGTGGCTCACAGGCACCCCATGGCGTGCAGCATCTAATTGCATGGTGCAAGAGAAAGAGGACAAGATGGACTACCGATTTTGGAGTCTCTCTTTGCCCCTACATTCAGTCCAGTGTGATCGCCAAGGGCACCTCCCCACTGCCATGGGGTTCAGTCTGAAGGACAGGATGGTATGCTGCGTCCTTACACTGAAAGCTGGGCTATGTTGAAAGACCAGGGTAGAAGTGAAAGGGTGTATTCAGTTCCCCCCTCATTTAATAAAATTAGTTTAATGTGCATCGTCTCTCTGTTAAGTGTTTACTACCTGTGACCTTCTCCTGGAAGAGAAGATTCATTTCCAGAAAACTGTCAAGCTAAAAATGTGATACTTTTAAAGGGGAGATTTTAACTGCACTTCTGATAAGAACATATATAAGAACCCTTTTGAGATTGATCTTTCTATGATTTCATTGATGCCTTGAGTGTTTTATTTGAAATGTTAGACACTCCTTAGACAGAACTATGAGGCTTGGCTTTTAGCAAGACAATCAAGGTTTTATGCTTTTAATCACCATCTGTTGTTCAATAAATGTCAAATAGTTCCTAATGCTATCTTCTAGCATACAGGTTTTTAATTTGATTTTGTATTTTGTGTTCATTACTGGCAATTGAGGGCTTCTTGTATAAGATTTTCATTTCTTATACTGCCTTGAGTCCAGTCAGAAATAAATATACATAGGCATTCATACACAGACACACACACACACAAAAGATGTGCACACTTTTCAAAGCTGTAGAGGAATACAGAAAGCATATGAAATTGTTCTTTCAGTGGTCACAGTGACTGTAGTCCCCGCAAAGAATATAAAAAGATCAAGATAACAGATCTCAGGAAAACTTGAGAAGCACCAGGATTGTCAGACTGCATCTTTCAATCAGAAAGATCAAAAGATGTTTTAACTGAAAATACTCTGTATGTTACAGTAAGGTTCAGGGTTCGGATAAGGGGACCCTGTCTGAGCCACTAAAAGAAAATAAATCAGCTGCTGACTCAGAAGGTGGTTTGGATGTCACAGCGAAGAGTCAATAGACCCTGAAACACCATGTGAATCCAGACTGCTTGGACTGAGAGATTAGATATGAGAGGGTTTTCTTCTCATCACAGCAGAGAAAGCAGATACGAAAATGAACTACTTTTGATGAGCTTCTGCAAATGTCAGCAGAGGAAGCAGAAATTCTATCCTGCTCTCTGATCCGGGACAACAGGTCATCTGTCAGCAATTGGTTAAATAACGGGAACGTGCTGCTTTCCTAAAGAGTTTTACAAATACTTCAGGACTCCTTTTCTGAAGAGTTTTCTTTGCAGTCATCAAGGAGAGATGAAATACTTTTCAACTGTCAATGTGCTGTTAACAATCTGAGCTCTACATGACACATCTGATTGCTTGGGTCAATTCTGAAATATTCTCCAAAGCCTTGGGAAACCATATCTAAAGCTAATTGGGACAGATTAAAGGTTCAAGGTTAGCAATACAGAAAACCAAGGTAGGTCACTGTAAAAAGCATCCTAACTAGACAGGCTGCTACTGTTTAGACCCTTGAGAGGTATAAACTGATGAAAAAAAACAAAGCAAGATGCCTCATGAACATGCATAACACGAGGCTAAGTGGCCACAAGCAAAATTCAGGAGTGAAGCTGGAGATCAGTGTCAGGTCTAATTCCAGAATTTAAAGTCATGGCTGTAAGTCAAAATAGGAAAAACTTACTGCTGAGCCACCAGACAGGAGATGGACTCACAAACAGGACCTGAACAGGTCCTCTGGCACCACAAGAGGCTGTTCAGACTAGTCCCAGCACCACAGCATGATCAACCGACTTTGTGTTATTCTTCACAGGTATTTGTCCAGCCTTAAAAACCTTCAAGACACTTTAACATCCCCAGTCAGTCTCTTCCATGCTTGACTGTCCTTCCAGCTAAAAAACTTTTCCTAATCTTCATCATACTGCTCTCTTGCTGTAACTTAAGCCTGTCACTCCTTGTCCTATGTCCTGCAGACAAGTAAAACAGTTCATTCCTTTCCCAGCTCACACAGCCCTTTGCCCATTTTCTCCCCTCAGTCTTCTCTTCTCAGCACCATCCATCACCAGAAAGGAAAAAACACTGATAGAATTGGAATTTTTTGACCCACTTTCACAGTTAAGACATGTTGAAATTGGCCAGGTGGGCCACAGCAAGTAACAGTTGTGCATGGTGAAGTGGAAGGAAGCACCCAGCATAGAGCTAAGAAAATAATAGCAGAGAAGTTTCTCAAAGATAGCCAAATACCCCAGCTATTTGTTCCTTGCCAAACATACAACAGGTCACCGGATCAAAATAAAAGGTAGGTGATATGCCACAAACCATAGCCAGGTGACAATAGCCCTTGCATATGGCAAATAGCACCAATAAGTTCACAAATATATTGTACGTACAGAGCACTGTAGAAACAGATAACACCACCAGCCAAGACTTCTTTCTTTTCCCTGCCTTTTTAGCTAAGCCACATCCATGAACTAGACCAGGCTCCATTTGTATTGCTGCAAGAGCCTGCCCCAAGGACCTTTTTGGTATATTCAGGACATAGCAATGTTCATGTTTCCTCCCCTCTCTACAGCCACAAGCTGTTGGTGGTTCCAGTTAAGGTCAGTTTGTGGGCAGAAGCCAAGTCCTACAACATTCCAGTAATGCTGTTATTTGACCTGCACATCTGCAAACTGGAAGTGGGGCTAAGGTTTTGCTGAAAATTTGGCCCAAAATTCCAACCCAGCACCTCTTTTACACTAAATTTTCAGAAATCTTCCTGAGGTCGCTAAACATTGTGAAATGAGAGGTGATAAGGGCCTAGATGGGAAATAACTGGGGGCCGGGGGGGAGGGGAAAGAACCAATATTATTGATATTTTATAGGAATAAACAGAAAGATTTTAACGTGACCTGTATATTGGGATTTGGAGAAAGAATTCAGGTGAGAAAAAAAAAGGTTATATGATGCCCAGTGGCAGAGGAAAAGAAGAGGACTTCAAAGGGAGTACTAAGAGCTCCATTTTGTCTGCATTAAGCTTACGCTGATGGTTTCAAAAGCAAAATTGCTTCTAAAATAGTCAAATTATGCATTATGAATACATTATCTCATGCATTTAGCCCTCTTTTTCTGCTGACAAATAATTCATAAAACAATCCTGATTTCTGCAAATGTCTCCACTTGAAGCTCAGAAATTGGTCTAAAAACAGATCTTTACAGCACCAAGAAACACCTCTGCTAGTTCAGCTACATTAGTAGGTCAGATAGACCTTCCATTAGACAGTCTTTCTCTCTCACACACACATATACACACACAAGTCAGTACATACTATCCAGTGTCTATATTATGGCAGCCTCCTGAACGTTTCTCAGCTTATAAGAGCAATTGCCATGGAAATGTTGTGACAATCCCCTCGAGGCAAATGAGTGGTCTACACAACAGCATTTCTGAGCTCAAGAGGTCCCTTTTCAAGGCTATATTGAATTGAGTAAGTCACACCATTACTGAGGCAGTCTCAAGACTGGCAGTGCAAAACTATACAGTGATTTGCCAGCCTTAATCGCTTTTCAGCTCTATGCAGCAGCTCTCTGGAAGTCCTGAGACATGCTTTTCCAACACTTGCGCAGTATAACTGAAGCATCCATTGTTAAGGGGCTGTTTTCAATTTTTCTTAGCAGTCCCTTTTGTAGCAGGGTCAGCTTTTTAAGGAGGGCTAACACCCCTTCAGTGTCAAAAGGACCTCGGTTTCCAAGAAAAAGATCCCACAAAGTAAAAAGAATTAAACAGATTATTTAAATAAAGTAATATTGTATTATCACGGCTCTGATTATTTCTGTGCTCATTCTTCAGGACAGCTAACATCCTCTCCCATTCCACCAGCTTTCAGGTGTGAGCCTTTTAGCATTTTAGGATTCACTTTATCCTTTCCATTCTTTACCTCCTCACATCTTTTCTCCTCCCAAGGATTCTCTCTCTCCTATCATTTGTGTGATACATAGATATTAAAAATGAGCGCATATCATGACTTGCCGTGTACCATCATCCTCCCACTACACTAGAAATGATATAACCTACCCCAGTTCAAAATATTGTCCTATAATGGACGCACTTTATATAGGAGGGATTTAAGCTTTCAGTTATTGCTTCTAACCAATACTCCTAGCAGATCAAAGTTCAGGAGCTTTTGAATCGAGGAAGGAGAGCTTACTGGTAATATAGACCCCTCTGCAACCTCTAAGTTCATGTTTGCTTACACTCCTATCCACCTTCCACAATGGAGGATAGTCTACGTCTGGGGTCTGATTGAATGCCATCTCTCTCTGTAAGGGAATTAGCTGCTTGTTAGAAGTGTGAGAACGACAATCTGTGAATTTAGGAGACTTGCTCAGGGGCACAAATGACATAGCATAAGTCGGAACATGACAAGGCCTTCAGTTCATGGTATGCATCAGTGCTGAGTTTGAGAGAACATGCCCATAGGAATGATACACATTCATTCTGTCCTGACATCTTTGCTGATGTGACCAACAGTGCAGAGCATTACGGTGACAACGCTGATATGGGGATAACTGTTACTCTAGGAGCCAGGCTAAAAAAGAATTCATTTCCCATAAGCTGCCAAATGGCCATTTCCACAGTCACAGCCCATGGCATGTACATGGAGGCCTTCATATTCAAAATGCACTTACAAACACCCTGCTCATCCCTGTTAGGAAATTACAAATACTGTCCCTGTTTTAAGGAGAGGAATAACAATGATAACAAATGCAAATAACTTGCCCACAAGGAATCAGTTCTCATAATTCACTTTCGGGACGTGCCTCCTGCATTGTCACTGGAGCAGTCCCTCCTCACCAAGTGGCAATGACTTCCTATTTCACGGCCCAAGAAAGAGCTGCCTCCTCCTTATCGCTCCACAGAGCTATGCTCACCCCTCCAGTGTCTACAAAGCCCATGCTTACCCCTCTGAGGCAGGCAGACCTGAGGCAGTCATGACAAGCTCCATGATCCACGTGCCCTCCACCCACAGTCATAGAGGTGGTCTCAGCTCAGTGTGTCCACCCTGTGCTTAGCCAGCACCAAATTCCAACCATTGACTGTTGCTCTGAGCTGTCAAATGCCTGGTCCCACTGTAGGCAGATCCATGAGGAAAGCACATGTCCATCTTAAAGCCATGAGCCTGTTCAGCTGTCCCTCCCCAGAGAAATGTATAGCTCCACTTTCTGACTATAAACAACGTGCACAAAGGGGGAAGTGGAAACCAGTTTGGACTTCTGTGACCAAGTTTGAACCTGCCCTTTCCTGATGTTTCAAATTTGCCTTGCCTGCCCAAATCCAATATTGTTATTCTTGAGAAACTTATTGCTAGTATTATAATCCGCACTGGTAAATAAATGTACACATCTCATTGATTACTAGAATGACTGCAATGAAATTGCTTCCTCGCGTCTTTCCGTCGTCTTTCTTAGCTCTGCACATGCAATTTTCCACTGTATTGTACTTGCTCTGAACTCCGCTTTGAAGAGCTTTTCCATTTACTGAAATACTAAACAGTCACAACAATTTATTTGCACTTCTATTGTGCCTGCCTCCCCTCAGAGAATATCAACACAAATTACAAACATCAGTGATTTTAGCCTCCATTCATTCCAGCAATATAATCCCCAGCCTACAGATGAGGAAACTAAAGTGTGACTTGTCCAAAGTCATATAGGAAACTCACTCCAGAAATCAGCGGTGTCTTAAGGATGCTGCAGGCCATGGGTACTGTGAGCATGTGCAGCAGAGACACCCTCTGTACATGCAGTAGAGATCAGCTCCTGAGCAAGGGGTGTGGATTCACTCTATCTGAGTCTCCAGACTCGCAGAGCTGCTGCCCAGAAAGTCTGACCTATTTGGCTGCAGGGCTGCTTTTGAAGGAAAGGCACAGAACCTGAACCTTATGGTGCCATAATTTAAGATGGCACTGCCAAAAATAAGAACCTAATTCCTGTACGGGTCCCTGCCTGCAGAAGTTTTAAGCCACAGTTAAGAAAGCGGTGTACACATCAGCAGAAACTTTTCATTTCAGTTTCTTTTCCTCCTGATCTCAGCAACATCACATGATGCAAACAAGTCACCTGCACCCTGCAAAGCTACTAATGCTCCCCTACAAAAGATCCCATAAATGAATGCTGCACTTCCACTGGCTTTTGGGTTTGTTTAGAGCAAGGAGAAAGAGGGTCTACATGAATCATGGAAGACTCAGCTACCATTATAGAAATATGCATGATATAAGTGTCTATAGTCCTTCTACCCCTAACACTAAAATTGGTTTCCATTCATAGTCTATTCAGTAAAAATCATCACATAGCCAATCTTTTTAACACAAATATTGTAGGAGCTGAATTTTCAGTCATTCTTTTACAATGTTGAAAGTCACAGAGCATGAATTGTCATCTTCTTCTTATAACTGAATTCACACTGTGCTAGTTTTATAAGTTGTCTGCTCACACATCAGAAATAGACCTACCCTGAAAATATAGGTGAATAATAGATTTGATAAAATATGTTGGTTTCATATGACAGAAACTATGTAAATTTGATTTGCATTTATTTGACATTTCATCTGCAAAAACAGGAATGAAACTTTCAAAATGGCACAACATTTCATTTCAACATTTTCAAAAGGAATCTTGCATTTTTTATTTTCAATAGGCTTTTTCATATCAAAATTGACCTCATTTAAAAATAAGAGGATTCAACCGTATATGGAACATGTGGTTTTAGTTGACTACACACTTTAGTTATGCCAGTATGGAGCAAATCATATTATTTTTGGGTCCCTGCATCTCCCTGCAAAAAAAGAGAGACGCTCCAGTTTGATGTGAGTTGAGCTAGGTTTTTTCCTCACAATTTTTTGTCTCAGCCCTCAAATTGTAAACTCTATTACTTGTTGTTTTCTCACCAGAAACAAAACCCTTGGGTCACATTCACCTTATCCAACTTAATTGCCCCCCAAATGCAACAGTGGAATTCAGATATTTGCATGTAGATGTCCAGGATGTCTCTACACGTGAGGTAGGCTTCCTCCAAGAGGCAAAGTGAATACAGCCAACAGAGTCTAGAAAGGTACCGAGCACAACCTAGAGTAAATATGTACATCTGATCGGATAAAGAAATCTCTAGTTTCATTGACCATGACAACTGAGAGACACATGTTCAGGGATTCAGTTGCACACACTGTAAGCACCTAGGACCATTTGAGATGCCCTAGAAGAGATACATATGACACAGGGGCCTCACTGGTAGGGGGCCTCACTGGTAGTGTGCCTCACTACACCAGATAGAGGCAAGGCAGTATACCCGAAGGCACTTCAAGTGGACCTAACAATATCAGGGTGGGCCACAGAATTAAAGCCCACATGTTTAATCTGATCGACTTAACATGCAACAATACTCCAGAGTGTTATCCAGCCTACCTATTTTTATTATTTCATGTTTTTCCTTAAGGACAGGATTTCCTAAGAATCACAGTTGGACAGTGTCTAACTCTTTCTATGGATAGTGCCTATACAACTAGCTTAGAATAAATACATCGTGTAGATTGATAAAGATGCATAAAATGAATTCCATTCCACCTGATTCATGTGGCTTTGCAGTATAATAGCAAGTGTGAACTTTGAATATTCACAGCAAATTCATCACACTGAGAGGACCATGAATGAAACACAGCCAGTCACAACAAGTACTTCATGAGCTATTCGCTAACATTTTGCAAAAAAGAAAAGTGGGTTCAGTTCTATAATTAAAGCATCCATGCCAAATCATTTGCTCTGGTAAAATAAAATTACTTGTTACAGTGTCATAGACAGCACTTAGTTTCACTCATGGAAGCCTAGGCAGTGTTCTAACTGGCACTTGGGGGATTCACATTGCCAGCTTTAGGCTTCCCAATGAAGTGCCTAAATTAGGAGGCCAATTTCCCCGGGCTCCCTGCATAATCCACAGAGAAAGAACAAAAGGAACCAATATCTCCCTAAATGCTACCTAAATCTCAAACAGCAATCCATTCTGCAGACTTTGGAGCCCTCCAAGCCCTATAGATGCTTAATATCATTAATAAATCAGGTTTTGGTTGCTCTCACATGGGTATTTAGGACCATGTGTGATACCCTGGAGTATCATGGCTGTCAGATAGTAAGCATAGACCCCTCTGGAATGGCTGTGGGAGCCAGGCACAGCACCTCAGGCAGCTCTAGACCTAAACTACGTTAAGGTCTAAGTGACTTCCTACTTCACCTCAAAATTCCCAGAAGTTTATCTTTAATTACCCATGCACACTGAAAAGGACCTCTGTTTTGAGGCTAAGCATTTATTGACTGCCTAAAGCTCTATTACAATCCAGGATTAGGCGGACAGGTGACGTTAAGGAGACTAAGTCTCTTGGAAAAGCTCCGTTTATTCTGGTCTGGAAAAAATTCCATGGGAAGCCAAACGTCTCTCTTGCTGAAAAGGCTTTTTGGTGGCAGCCGAAAAAGGTAATGTAACGATTTAACGGTAATATTTGAAATTCACTTCACTTCACTGTGTTTGGACTTGTTCCCCCCACAATTGACTCCCCCTTGTCTGGAATGAACAATCCCCCTGATGTGACTGTGGAGGTCCTTGAGATGTGCACCGTATTTCGGACAAAATAATGCTATTATCATACAAATGATGCTGAAGAGCTGCCTCTGTTGTGCAGGCTACACTAAAAAAATGAATGAAAAAAAGATTAGATTCTGTGAGATCCTTCCTTGCAGGAACAATGTATTGTAAAGCAGATTTGCTTCATTTCCTTCAAAATCCCTCAGATAATGCAGGACAACGCTTTTCAATGGTTCCCACTATAAGCACTGCGTGTCTAAGTAAATGGGAACATGGTACACTTCAGAAATCATTGTAAAGAATTACTGTTTATCTGGATAAGGGAGGGTAGTCTTGAGACCTGATTATGCCTACTGATCCGAATGCATTGAAAACTCTGTTCTCATTTTCACATTCCTCAAGTAGCAAAACTTGACATCTGTGCAAAAACTGTCCTGCTGAACAAAAAATATGGCTGCTAGTGCAACTAAAAGGGCTAGAGTTTGTTGCTAATGAAACTTTCACCACATTTTTATCTGTCCTTCAGAGGAGTTTGCGGTTATTGTTTTTTTAAAGTTCCCACAGGAAATCTCAGTGGTTTTATCTGCACTTTGAGGGTCATGTAAAAGGTTGGGGCGTATTTGAACACTGAAGAAATTATTCAGGATGCAGATTTGTAAACGAGAGCGATTATTTACTCAGAACAATTGAGCCTGGGCATAAAAGCTAGGAAGCACATATACAGCGAGAGGGCTAGATGCCAGCTCTACGTGCTCGCTGCCTATCTGGGTTTCTGAGCAGCCGTATCTCTCTGTCACTGACACTAATGAGGGATGAGGATTTTCAGCATCTCCCAGGCATGACTGCTGTAGGGCTCTTTGCATGGACCATCCTGGGGTTTGCATGCTTGCCACAGTTCATGGAAATACGGCAGTGGGGATAGATCACCTTGCACCTGGACCTCTGCTCTAGCCTTAAATGTGTGGTACAGGTTCTCACAGCTGGTATTTGTTCACCTCTTTAACACTAGAACTGCCACAGTCACAGTTATCCTGTATGACTTGACAGTATCCTGGCAACAATTTTTGTTAAAGGACAACACCACTGAATTTTCCTAAACAGCTTTTCCATCCTGTATAACTTCACTCACATGCACAGAACATGACTGATATCTCCGTGAAAGATTTTTATCATCTGTTTCATGTAGAGAAATGCTGAGGTCAATCATTTGGTCATTTGTGTAGTGAAATCAGTTGTCGACCGTAGTAGGGAGCAGGCTGCAAACAGTGCTGATTTCATTATGCACAAAGAGCAGGTATTGAAATGATGGAGCATTCAGCTCTGCCTCCTAAAGATTCCCCACTGCACAAAGCAGAGTAATATAATTGTTAGGAGTGGAGGGGTACATTTTCAGAGTGCTTTGCTCAGCAGTTTATTCTCCTGACTCTGATTAAAGTTAATGGGAGTCAGGCAGCTGAAACCCCACGGATTGCACATGGTTTGATGACACAATACAGCTGCAAACGAAGGCAGGGTTGTGAAAAGTCAGGTACAAATGGCAATTTTTGCTCCATTTAACCATCATCTCTTTTTCAGCTCTCAGCACATTAACCACTTTTCTGCTGATCATGTCTGCAATGTCTAAAACTAAGCAGTGCTCTTTGGAGCACCCCATTTCAGCAGTAAAACTGAGACCTTGTCAATACAGCCACCAGTACCTATGGTAACACCTATCTTGTGTTTTGTTCCCAAAAGTAGAAGTTTTTTTACAATGTGGGGTAATGCAGGATGGTTTTCACCCTGTTGCAGACTACTAGTAATTCCTCACCAAGATACATGAAGGATTAACTCCTGGGAATGCTCCACAGGTGCTACCGCTAAACCCTGTTCAGTGCATTGTTCGATTAACATCATTTTTCACTGCATGAAATAAACTTGTGTGATTTACGGGTACAAAATAATTCTTGGCCAAAGGTACATTGTGAACATATTTTACAAGCTGTAAACACACATTATTTATTTAAAGGAAAATGTTCACCCCAAAATCCTTTCAGAGACAAGACATTCAACCCCCTTCCTTCTGTTTTGGTAACATTCCTGTATTTACAGCATTTTTATCCTGTTAATATCATCTTCAGACTACCTTGGATACACTACTTAGGACATCCTGTCCAAAACTCCACCAGAGGCTGGCAGTGAAAAACTTCTAGCTCATGTTTTCCACGTATATTTCATATGGAACTCAGTTTCTCGAGCTGCGAAAAAGTATGTCCATGACCTGCTTGTGAGTCATAGAAATCCCTGTGCTGGAAGCTGAAGCTATGCACTAAGGGAATATCTATACTACTAAATAATGGAGGATGAGGAACCATGGTGGATTGCTGATCATCCACATAGTGTTTCCTCCTCCCTGGCTCTGCTCTGAACCTCTCTAACTAGATTTCTTCATGACTTAGTTATAAAAGAACTGGGAATTCTCACCAGTATGGATCAGTCTGTGCCACTTGGACTCAGACCTGTTTCCCTTACAATATGGACAGTGCCAGTTATTTTTCTGAGGGTTGCAAAAATGCATTTTTGTGATCTGCTTATGAATCCACAATTCCATTTCCAGGAGGTGAATAGCTGCACTTAAAAAGCCATTGATTTACGAGTCTAACTATATTAAAATGCTTTTAGGAAAGCTGCTTGGCAACCGAAAAAAGTTCCTTGCTCATATTTCTCCATATGGAAACATGAAGAGTTAACATCAGATAAAACTAAAAATCAACAGAAGATCATTCTTGCATCTTGAGGTTCTTATGCTGTGACCATCACCCCAGATTCTGGACATCACTCCAGAAGATCAGAATAAGAAAAATAATTGCCATCCTCCTCGAGCCTGATTCTGTGCCTGCAGACACACCTCTGAATCTCTCTGGGCTACCTCTCTTACTGCCAATACAAAGGGAAATGCAGAAATTAGTCTGAGCTAGGGAAAAGAGAAAATACTTCCCATCTCCCACAGAGAACAGACGCACAGTTAAAGCCCCCAGGCCCTCAATAAGAAGACATCAAAGAATCACTTCCAAAACATAATCCGGTTCCCAAAGATTTGCACTAAGAAATCCCTGCAGGAGCTGGCAATGCCAGAAGCAGTACCAATCCCCATCCCGGTTCCTGTCCTGCATGGCAGGGCATCGTGTGAAGCTGCACAGATTGCGCCTCAAAGTTTCTGAGGGAGTCAGGTTGCCCGAAGGGAAAAGACCCCAGCAGCCAGCACAGAGATGAAAGCCCAGATGTATGCACTTCGTCTGACCTACAGAAACCTGACTGTCCCCCATTCTGCAAAGCTACACATTCCTCAAGGGGAGGGAAGCTATAAAAGGAATGCTTTGCAGATAAAGAGATCTTTCACAACTTCCAGCTGACTTTTTCTCCTTCCCCATTTATAAAGGCATGGAATTTAGCATGAATATAAGGAGTATTATTATATTTTCCCCTTCTTCACATTGAGGTTTCCATGCTAAATTACTGTTAGTGAAAGACTCTGTGGCCCACAGATAGAAGACACTATATGAAGAGCTAACCATTATTATTCCCATTTAAAAAGCCAAACGAATCTCTTCCCCCTTTAAAACACACCAAAAAGGAGATGCAGAAAATGTTAAATCAAGGTGCATTTGATCACTCCAAACTTTCCTGACTTCCAAAAACCCAGCATCTTTAACGTCACTGTTTCTTGGGGGTATTTTTCATCACAATAAAACAATTCAGCAGAGAATGTTTCCATTCAAAATGTTTCAAATTGCTTTCCTGTCAAATGTATAAAGTGTCCTGCATTATGCATAAGAAGGATTTGTACCTCAGCTTTGCTAACATAAACAGTATTTCCAGCACAGGCAACTAATAGAACAGGTTAATGCTCTGGGGTCTGTTCATAATACAGATGGTAACAATTTGTGGAGCTTATATATGTGCTTCCCACATAAATATCAAGAATCTGAGGGGTTTTAGGCCAATCTTTCAAACACTCATCTTCCATGGCACAGGCAATAGCAGCAATCCTCTTCAGTCTTTCCAGAGCCTTCTTTGGCCCACCCTGATAACAGATCAGGAGCTAATTAATTGAGTCACACAGATGCATGTAAAATTAGCCAAGAACCCAGTAGGTTAACAAAGCTATGGCTCACCAGGTAGAGCCCCAGAGCATTCCCATATCCAGTTGCAGAGTGCCCAGCACTGAGGAAAGTGCCTGTCGATGTACCGACACCACACTGCACAGAGGGGTTTGTCAGGTATTTCTAAACAAGCTGGGTCATTTCTGTGGCACAGTGCTTGCGCTCTGGAAGCAAGTTAGTCACAACAGCATAGCCTGCTAGCCAAGTGCTCATGTTAGCATCGTGCTAAAACAGCTATCCTGTTTTTCAGCCTAAAGGAGCTGTCTATACTGCCAAATGAAAGACAGCAAAGAGATTTCTGCCCTTGGTCCAAGAGGCACTGGCGGCTTTACATCATCTGGGCTTAGGGCCAGCACTCAAGTGTCACTGTAAGGAGTTGCACCACAGGGCACAGACGTACCCTCTGTTCCCTGTGCAATCTGGTGAGAGACCTGGGCTTCTAAGAGGAGGATGCAGAACAACCGACACACTGAGCCAGCCAGAAGGAAATGCCAAAGACTGAAATCTCCTAGCTAGTTGCCATTGCAGCACTAGGAGTCAGAGCCAAACTGCGTACAAACCCGTATAGCCCTCAACTCTCATTACAGCAGCAGCAGGGAATAATACAGGGGCTGGGGTGTCGGGTTTGGGTGTAAATTCTCCATCCCTCTGCTGAAAACTGTTTTACCATGCGGGCAGGAATGCAATATCCCTGGAGCCTGAGGGATAAGGACAGCCCAGTTCTTCTGTGCCTCTCGGATGAAGGAGCCCCAGGGCTGGCTCCTATACCTTAGACAGTTTATGTATATCTCATGCACATGAACACAGGCATAAGACGCAGACCTTGGGACTCTCCATATTCAGGGAAGTTGCTTGGGCTAGGGTGCTAGCCTCCTTCTTGTTTCTTCTCTTCGTGGCTCCTTAGTGTTTTCCTATCAAACCAGACGGGGCCCAACCCCATCAGCAATACAAGAGATGTTGCCAGTTCGAAGTATTGCACATGAGATTTGGAGGTAACCAGTCCATTCTCCTCAATGATGATGAAAAGAGTTGTAGGTTAACTGAAAGGAGAGATCAACACAAATTTTACAAGGTTTCAAAAACATAATCTAGGAGGAAGGGGTGGGAAACTGGGCTTTCTTTACCTAGAAAAGAGAAGACATTGCAGATATATGAAAAGCATTTTCTGCTACATAAATGGTTCTTACACAGATGAGAGCTAACTGCGCTTTGAATCTGTTGCAGGCAGACCAAGAAAACATTCCCAAACTTCAGGCTAAGGAAGTCCAGTGGCAGCATTATCACTGCATCCTTCCCCTGCTCCTATTCACTTTTCTGAAGCCTCTGCTATTGGCCACTGTAATGTACAGGATGCTGGGGCAGCTAAGCCTTTGGTCTCAGCAACAGAGTCATGCTTATCTTATTAAATCCACTTAATTTGCAGCAGAGAAGGTTTATGAAAAATTTCCTAGTTTTGAGGGTAGTTAAGTGCCCAAAGAGGCCACCTAGGGAGACTGCAAAATCTCCATCATTAGAGGTTTTAAAGAACAGATTACACAAACAGCTATCAAGGGCAGCTCAGACATATGTGTTCCTGCCTTCAAGCAGAGGGGTGGACAAGGAGGTCTCCTGGGATCTTTGTCTAGGATTCTGTCACTCTTCTGCACAATCCCAGCCAAAAACAGCGCACTCATGTCTTCTTCCAGTGACACCTTTTGCCATCAGTGGATCCACTAGCTGTGTAGCAGTATTGTCCATTCCTTTCCCTCTCCAGCACAATGCATGTACCAAAGGCAGAGAGGTGTATGTGGGATATGGCTGTGTCCCGCTGCTGCCTAGGAATCACATGTAGCAGGCAGAAGATAAAGAAGTTTGGGAGCTGCTGCGTTGGGGATCAAGCCACCGCTTTGTGGCCTCATTGCTGAGGGAGACCAATGGTTTAAAGCAAGATTTGCTCTCACCAGTGGCCCAAGGCCAAGTACAGCCCAACTGGCCTGGACAATGTAGGCCAGTGGCAGGAGCCATTCCCTGAAGACTCGAAAGAACGGTTGCCCATGCAGCTTCCCTCACTTCATTTGCTTCCCCATACGTGGCTAACAGCTTGCAAACTGGCAGCAACCCAGCAAGCAGAGGGGAAGACAGGATTCCTGCTAGACACACACATTCGCCCTCACGCGTGCTCTCTTTCACAAACCATAATGTTGCGATGCCTTAATTCTCATCTCTCCAAACCCAGCTCAGCTACAAAGCGAGCATTTTGTCCTATTAGAAGGACAACTCCTAGTCCTGCAAAATCACAGGTTGTTTGGCAGTATGAAAAAGATCGTGGCTACAGGCTCTGTGTGTGGTGCACACTTCTGCCATTGGTCTCTGGCTTTCAGGAAGCAACTGTTGTGCAGTCACAAAAACGCAAAGAAAGAAAGGAAAGAAATCAAATATTTACAGGAGGAAAAGTGATCCTACCCCACATGGTACAAATTTAGGGATGCATTGTAGCTACATTATGTGCACATAGCTACTGAAACAGTTTCCAACAGAATGTTTACACAGTTGTCTGGAAGCATATTGTTTGCCTACTTTTCAAAGCCAATTTATATGCAGCACACGTAGCAGCATGCATGAAAATTCAGACAAAAACACAGATGCATGTAACAATCCCTGGCCAGCTCTTGCTGCTCTTTATTGTTTGTTGCTCAGAAGTACCCGGGAGAGAGAAGGAAGGTAGCAGCCTGTTGTGTTAGGTGCTGTACTACCCCAACCTAAAAGACAGGTATTTCCCTTGAGGAACATACAATCTCCGTTTAAGACAAGATACAACAAGCGAATGTAAACAGAGAGTGAGGGAGTGACATACGGGAATGAATAAGAGAGTTTATATGTGCCAGCTTTATGCTCTCATGTGCCAGCTAATTGAATACATGATGCAAATAAATACCAGTCGCCTACCGAAGGCAACAAGTTAGCTGTAGTCAGTTGGCAATTTATCAGGAGCTTCACAGTGAAATTAATGAGAAATTTGGAGGAGCCCAGGGAAGCTGATAGACGGGTTTGGAGAGGGCATCCCAGAGAAAAGTGTCAGTGTGGGATAAAGGGAAGGGTGTGTGACAAGGCAACAGGAGGATGAAGGAGGTTGGCGTCACTTAGGCAGCAAAGCAGGGAGACTCAGGTAACACAGTTGCTGAGAGGATGTGAAAGTCCTGGAGCAAGAAATAAAGAGCTTGTATCTAACATGTTAAAGAGAGGGTGGGACCAAGAAGGACTGCAAAAGGCAAAAGAGAATGAATTTGTCACTGCACTTTGAACAGACCAGGGGGAACGAGGCCAGTGGGTGTCAGGAAAGTCTGGGTGAAAAGGGTCAGAGTGAATCTTATGTCACTGCAGGCAAAAGTCATGTCACAAAATGGTGTGGAGCCACCAAACCAGTAACAGCCCATGCTGGGAAGCATGGGGGTGAGGTGTTCTCCATGTCCAAGGAGGAAGGAGAGGAGGAAACACCCTCCAAACAAAGCACAGGTAGCACCAGCTACAGGAGAGGGGGAAACAGGGACAGTGAGTGAAGCCTGCCCAAGGTTGTGTGCTGTGGCCAGCTCAAGAACATGCTTTAATTTTAACAGCCAGCACTACTGAACTACCTTCATCCAAGGCCTGAAAGGACAAGTTGAAGAGAACAAGTGAAAAGATGTATTACTCCCTCTTCTTGAAGTGCTCCTTTGCAGAAGGTCCCTCTCTCCCCATGTGCAATTGTCGCACGGATCAGAGCCGAGTCTCCCGCCTCAGGTGCCTCGAGTTAGGCGGTGTGAAAACCACTTATCAACGAAATTACATCGAAGTCCCTGTACTGCAGTTCCCTCTGTCACCACGCAGACAGATGTCCTCTCCTCCAGGCTCTGTGGCAGGTACTATTTATGTTCAATATTGTTTATATACCCCAAAACCTCCACGGGGAGATGCCTAATCAATAGGCCAAGAGCTGAAATATAGTCATTTCGTGCCTTTATTTTTCTGTTTTTAAAAGGACAACGGTCTTTCTACAACTCTGCAAAGCCTCTTATAACATTAACAGCAGCACTGCCAGCTGCCAGGGCCCCAGGGGCACTTATGTGCCTCACTGCCCACCCCCTTGGGGCTCCCACACACACCGCCAATGTCCCAGGACCCCACCTCAGCCCCCTGGGGCCGTCAGCCCCCGCCCCAGCGATGCGGCAGCGGGGACAGTCTACAGCTCCCCGCAGCCCTGCCCTGCCTGGCCATGGGTCCCACTGAGCCAGGCCCACCCACGGGCCCATGTCCCAGCCCAGCCTCGCCTGTCCCCATCCTCAGGGAGGTGCTCAATGCCCAGAGCCAGGGCTGCCCCGGTGCCCCCCGGCTGCCCTGCTCCTGGCTGGGGTGGTGGGACGGGCCCTGGCTGCCAGGCCCTGCCCTGATAGACCCCAGGGGAGCCCCTGCTGCACCCTGGCACCAGCTGCCTGCAAAATACTAGCACAGGACAAAAATCAAAGGACAAGCTCAGCCTTGCCAGGACCACAACCTCCTGACCCAGCCCCTCCACACAAGATATTTCAGGGTTTCATAAGAGCAGGGATGTTTCTGCTTTCCTTCTGCTACTGAGCTACTGAGGTCTAACCCGCCTGTGTTTTATCTTCTCTCCAGCGACATTGTGTGGCACTCTGAAGAGATGGCTGCTGCCACTGTCTTCCCACCCCTGGGCCACCTCAGTGAGGTCCAGCTGGAGCCCGGTGCCAGGTCACACAGGGTCTGGGCCACACCGCAACCGAGCAGCCACAGCATCCCCACCTCCACCGCCACCGTGGAAGCCTCCAGTGCAGGCCAACTGCTGTTTCCAAAGGGCAGAAGGGTAGACCACAAGGGCCTGTCCCCAGGAAGCACTTGAGAATCCCAGTCAATTCACCAGAATCAGTCACATACCTGCTAACATCAACTCCCTTTCTAAACAGTGGTGACCTGAGGAGCCTCAAGGCCCATGCTGATGGCATTTCTTGATAATAAGTAAGTGGAGAGTTGCTCACCTTCTGTGACACACACACAGATGTAGAGGGAAAAAATATTTTTCGCAGTAGTTTCTTCTTCCTTTCTCAGCCAAATCCTTACTTGGGTTGTTCTGGATTATTCACACAGCAGCCCTGCCTGTGCTGACTGATCAGATTACTGCACCAATGCCTCCATGGCTTTCAAATTCATTTCACAGGTTTCCAAGAAACAGATGCTGATACCTGATAAGTGGCAGCACCTGGCTTCAAAACATGTCATCAGTTCATCAGCCTCCGATGTCTCGAGTAACATCTCAGCTTGGTGGAGAAATGTTACCCTAACCAGCTGACATATTTCTGTGTGGGGAAAATAAAGCTCCTCTTATGTACTTGTTGACGTACTGATTCACACCTTTCCATTTCTCCCAGAACTATTTAAGAACACAGAGCCCAAGTGAGTGCAATGATCCTCTTTCAAACATTTGGTGCCCCGGCTTCCCGTTACATCCCAGAAGTTATCTACTTGTCACAAGCAGCTTTACATGTCTCTATGGCACAACTGAGATTCTTTGAAATACTGTTTTTATTAAAACATAACCAATCATTTGCACATATATTGATTTTGATTATCAGAGGACACAGACATGATTGTATAGGTAACAGAAGAAAATGAGCTACACGAACTGCTTTCTTCATCATTGTAGGTCTCTGAATTTCAGTATTTCAGCCTGCTTTCTGACATGATGAAGGAAATACACTGATACAGTGCACACACTGAAAAACTATTACACGATACCCATTAAAAAAAAAAACACATATAAAACTAGTTTGATCAGACTTGTTTTCCACAAGACCTCTTACCTAGCTGCAAGACAGAATTACCCAGGGAACAAATTGGGCCCTACACTAACAAGGCTCTCAGGAATCTAATTACAGAACGGCAAAAGTGTTGAATAGAGGCACATTAAATAACATGGCTGTCATTCTGTGGCAATGCACAATATACACCTAAGAGCCAGTCATGGCCAATAAAGTCAATGGGAGGATTTGCATCAGCTTACAAGAGCATAAAGGAAAGGAAAACAGTGTTTCTTGCACTGTACTGCCAGGAAAATGGAGCCATGGTGACCACAAAACACGGCTAGATTGCAGTAAGACCATTCGTAAGGCCAGGTTTAGGCACATGGAATTGCTAAGGGCAGCAGAGGTGGGTGGAAGGAAAGTTAGTGAAAGCCCTGCTGCCAGTATTGCCCCCATAGTCACTCCGAGAAGCCAGCCTGGTGCTGTGGCAGCTTGGGAGAGGGCTGAGCTGGTAGAAGGCAGCTACAGGTGGGGCCCCAGGGGTGGCTGTCCCACTGCATTGGCGATGGCAAGGGCAGTGAGCTCTGCCCCTGCCCCGATGCCTTCTCTTCCCTCCCTGTGGTAGGATTTCAAACAGCAAAGCACATTTCTGCCCTCTCTCCTGAAGCCTTGAGTCAGATACTACTGCTTCCACCCAAAAAATGGGTTGCTGCCTTCCAACCAAGTCTACTTCTTATACTATTTTAATCCTTCAGTTAGTTTCTCTGAGGCCTCAATGCACTCTGATGAAGATCAGTGGAAATTCATTCTCAGTTTCTGGGTGCCTTGCCTGTGTCACACTGACAAATGCACATCAGTGGGTAATTAGCTCCTCAGTCAGTAGATAGGCTGTGCCCATCCATTTCTGTGAACAAAATGCACTAAATCTATGCAGTAAATCTACCTTTAGAGGCAGGACAGTTGTAAAGCACCAAGCACCAATAAACACCAATCAAAACCTAAAGAATCCAGTACTGCCAAACACTGCTGCCAGCAATACTACTGGCCAGAGTGGGCAATTCCTTTAAAGACTATAAGTAATATATATAACACACAGAGATACAGTACATCAGACCAAATGAACTCTAAACTGGCAATAACATTGTCTAAAGGCGTATCGGATCTCTCATTTTAGTTGCTGTCAGTTTTATCATATGCTTATGTCACTGAGATGCTAAGGCTGAAAGGTCACATCGTATCTTAGAAGGTAACCATCATTGTAAACATACAGTCCCTGATCTGTGGGGTTATAATCAATACTCTGGATTGTGTCTAACTTTTTATCCATAACAACACTAATACTACCTTCTCGGCCAGTACTTGTGTCATACATGTAGAAGATTTCCTCTTTCCTCGTGTTCATTGGCCTTGTGACGTACAGAACACCACATAACATGAAAGCATTGGAAACAGATGGCTTGTACTGTCTTGTCTGCCAAGTATTTAGCACATCAAGTGTGGTCTCATTGAGTTTGCTAATCACAATGTTGCCCATGCTATTTTCTGTTGAATATATTACCCACAACCCACTTTCATCCACAGCAAAATCTATGTCTTGCCATGATACACCTGCATAAGAGAAACGGTTACCGATAGCAGCATCTGGAAGTTCCTTCCTCAAAACCATGGTGTTTGTTTTTAAATCATGCTTCACCATATATCTTGAATTATAAGAATGATAGTACAAATAATTATTATAAAGGGCAACACCACTTCCTTCCCCATATGTTATTCTACTTTCATACATGGGTTTAAACAGCAGCAAATCATCAAAGGATCTATAAATTCTGTAGTATTCCAACAGTCTCCCATTTGTGTCCAATGGTGCAACCCAATAGACTTCCTTCTCTGGGTTAGAGGGAGAGTAATCTCTACCCCAGGAACCATATTTGTAGGAAAATCCTCTCCAGTTCAGCTTTACAATATAGGGCTGACTAACATTCAGCAGTCCACGGTGAATGCAGCTACCTGAAATTAAAGAGAAAAAAACAGGTTTTCCAAATGTCATCATTAGGAGAGAGGTTTTGCATACTGTAGCCTCTAGAGTGTGCTTACCAGGGATTACCTTTGTGGCAAAGCACAGACATAAATGCATAGCTTCATGTGTAAAAGGCTGATTTGGGGCCAAGGTCAGCAACTGGATGGCACTAAGTGTTCCAAGTTGACTCAGAAAGTTAGTAAAAAAAAATAGAGTACATATTATTACAGTTATTGGGGGGGTGGGGGTGGGAAGGGGTGGAGAAAAGATAGGGACATCCATCCTCAGTCACAATTAATTTGCAGAAAATAAGTGCTCACTGCGCTGCTCCAGACAAGGGACAGATTTCTGTTTCTACCCATTTGATGCACACCAGCCTGATGCACTAGGAAATCCCTTGGAAAATACAATTTCAGAAACATTTTAGGTTATTTTCTACCTCAGTGGAACTGAGAGCATGGGAGATGGGGAAAAAAGAAAGAGGAGCATCTGATTTCTGTGTATTTCACTGCAGAGGGGAAGGAAGGAACAGCAGCAGCAGTGATTCCAGAGTCACATTTCAGATTAGCATTCTGCTGTCAGAATCACAGCTTTACAACAGTGCGTCACAGCCGCATGGTGCCTTCCACCTCAGGCCCTCAAAGAAATCTGCAGACAGTAACAATCACAGCCTAGAAAATGTAGCCAGATATTACTCTGAGTTTTCATGTGAGGCAACTCTAAAGAGAATATGACTTCAAGCTGAATCAGAACAGGTCTGTTTTCCACATATCAACTACGAAGCCATTTTCAGGATCATGGGAAAATGATTTTAGATACTAGAAACACTTTCCTTTTACTCATGGTGAATGGCAGTGACATTCCTGTTTCCTGATAAATTCTCAATATTGTAAGTCACTGGTGGAAAAAATCCTCCACTCAGAAATGTCCATGGGCCTCTGATGAGTCCAAAGTTGCCACTGGCAAAAAACAGCATGCCTTTTTCCAAGTGTTAACATTAGCTTTTTGTATTACTGCCACAAAAGTGTCCCAGATTTTTCATTGTAAGGGCATGTTCACCTGGGGTAATGGAGACAGAGATGTCAAGTGACTGGCACCAGCTGTCAAGCTTAGTGGTAGTCCAATGTTTCCCAATTCAGTGGGGTGCTCTAGCTACTAGACAGCCTTCCGTATTAAAGACGGGTATATAATATGAATAGACTCAAGTCTCACAGGTCAATTAATGGATAAATTAATGGCCACAAATGTTTGATGTTAATAATACCTCCCTCAGCACGGGAACCCCGTGCACCACAAGCTACGGTGTCAATGATGAAAGTCAAACTTATCTTTTGAGGTTTGAATACTTGTCATGGGTACCATGTCATGATTGCTTACAGCCTGTATGAAAAGAATGGCTGTTCATAAGCTCAGTCATATGAAGGGATGTCTAGCATGTAAACAACCTGTGTCTTAGCACAAAGAAAAAAGAGAAATAACAGAGAAAGCATTCACCTTTTGCACTCAAAGTTGGCCATCCTTAATCAAGGCCAGACAATACTTATGGAGCTAAACTGGAAACTCCTAAAGCCACTGACAGAAAAAGCCTAAGAGGCATCATGCTCTCAAAGGCATCCTAGTCTGTCCCACAGATAGAGGGAAATGTGGAGACAGACCAATCTGAAGTACTTGGAAAAAGACTGTGAAACAAGATATGTGGTGAAATATGGACTGTTGCAAACATACAGAAATCTTTTTCTGGTCTGCTTCGCCCAGGGGGGAAGGTGCTCTGCCTCTGGGGCAAGGAAACCTGTGGCCTGAATGTTAGAAACATCCAAGCAAGAGGGTAACATTTGTGCCAATGTGTAAAGTTGATTTAGTCAGTGAAGGTCTCCATGTCTCATCCTTTCTCAAAATGTAGTATTTCTCTCCTTCCAATACATAACATCTTCATCCTTCACAGTTTTGTGCTGTCTTGCACTAGTGGCTTGGGGGGGACACGTGATTCACCTGCAGCCTCCTCTCAACATCTATGGGGAAGGTGGGGAGCAGCTTTATATTAAATATAGATCACTACGCTGAGCTAAAACCCTGTGTCCCCAGGCCACGTTGGCAACTTCCTTGGGGTCAGTATTGCCCATGGGAGCAGCCCTGCGTCACTGAGTGCCCAGCTCATGGCAGAGACAGTGACACGAGTTGGGAACAACCCCATTCTCCTCCCCCAGCCCCTTTTGTGTCCTGGGATTCTTGCGGCTGAAATGTGGAATGACCCTGGCTGAACACTGCTTCCCTCCGTGCCACCAAGAATCGATGCAAATCAGCATTCCTGGCTCGGAGTAGATGAGCATTTAAGCATGCACTTAAGTGCTTTACAAAGGATGAGGCCCTGAAGCAGAAACCTCATTTCCAAATATAGCACACAAGGAAGGCACTGCTGTACGGCTAGCCAGGCTGTATCTCTGGAAATGGCATGTAGCATGGCTAGTAACATGGCCTCAGCACTTGGCACAGATAGCAACGTTTGGAGGTGCTTACACCTCAGCTCATGCAAAGAAAGAAAGCTAAGGCAGACAGTGCAAAATGGCTTGTAGCTTGCCAACTCCATAAATCAATTTGAACTGTTTTTTTCTTATATCTCTATTATGTATTGTTACCTCCGGCATGAGGGCTTCTTTCAAGCTGGTGACATACTGAATGTATTACTGTGCTTAAATCACAATAAACTTATCCCAGAATTAAATGATTATTAAATGCTCTAAAACTCTTGATTTGTTTAGAAAAATATAGCACCGAAGCTTGCAGGTAGTGAAGCACTGCTAAGCTCATCTATATGCGACCTCAAATAATTTTTCATGTCATTAAGCAGAACACAATTCCAGATTTATTTTAATAATTCATACATTGTTTCATAAATAAAAAACAAACGTGTGTTCAGCAGAGAGACCTTTTTTTACAAAAGAAATAATAAATTATTATTTCTTCCCTTAAAGAGATCTCTCTGCTGAACACTTGTTTGGTTTTTATTTATGAAACAATGAATTATTAAAATAAAGTTAGAAGCGTGTTCCGTTTTAATGACATCAAAAATTGTCTGAGGTTTCTATAGAGTATGTGCTTGATTTTGATTTCCTTGAAAACTCTCCCAGAATTATTATTTTTTTTTACCAGAAAACTCTGTGGTAGTCAGGGGGTGATCTGTCTTCTGCATAGGTTCAGAAGAATTCATTGTTGTTTATTTAATCTAAACTTGCCTCCCTGTCTGCATCTTGTGGGGAAAAAATGCACAAAGGAAACAAAGTGTCATGTAATTTTGTAAATATTAGAAGGTACTTGAAATAAATCCATATGCATTATTCAAACTTTGAAGTTCTTAACTCCTTTCTCCACTGTTTTGGGCCACTGATAAGTGATGTCCTGGTATTTTTGCCTTCCTTTGTTTCATGCTTATGTAGCAAATAGGCGAGAGGAGGACTAACATAGGTACACGCACACGTACTTCTCCTTCTCCCTACATAAAGAACCAGTATCTCAGCTCAGTTGTTTACTAATCCTTCTGATTCATCAGAAAAGGAGCTGGCACTTAGTTGTCAGGACTGGAGGGAGCCTGACTTGCTTGGCTAACGGGCTGCGGAACTGAGCATGAGGTGCGTCCTGTTAGGTCTCGCTTCACCCACTTCACTCTGAAGCACTCGCAGAGCACATCAGCTTCTCACTCCAACAATACAGGTGCCAGAAAAACTCCAGCAGCCTCCCCCCACCAAGCAGCTGCATCTTATCACAGAGGAGAGGAGACCACAGTTCGCCTATGCAGCCAAAGATCACGAGACAAGGTGGGACCCACATTTAAAGGAACTCCCATGAGGGGCACAGAGACCAGGAGCAGGCTGGTGCTACACTCTCACACATCCTCCCAAGCACCAGGTGTGCACCCTCCTCTCCCATCAGATGAACCACTGCATCCAGATGTGTGAGCTGTTACCAGCCTTACTATGGCTTGAGACACAGGAGACACAGCTGCTCAGGGAAAGGCTCATCTCGGCTCCTGCTGTCTCACTGACATAGGAAGACCCACACAGACACCTCAGTCTTCACCAGTATCACAGGGCACAGACACAGGCTGACAGCTGCGTCAGAGAAGACTTACGTCATCAACATCTAACAGGGGATGAGGTGGAGGGCTGGAGTTCATCTGACCTACCTTCAGGCAACTAAAACTTCAGGTGCCTCAGCTAAGCTCCCTCCATTGCCAATGGAGAAATGCATGTGTCTCCAGGGGCAGTTCAGGCAGTCCTGCAGAGGAGGCTCTGGCCAGCTCTTTTCAGGTGCCTGTAGGCACGTCTCCCTCTTTGTGTATGGATGTATTCATTTTCAAAACACAAGTCAAAACACTGAAAAAACATAGACATCTTGGGTACATAGGAGGTGAAATATAAGGTAAAAGTGAAACCGCTATAAGACTCCATTAGGATTGCCTGAGTTTCAGCATTAGGGTACACCAGGTCTTCCTCCTGCTGAGACCTATTCACCAGTAACTTGAAATCCTTAATTTCTAAATGTATAAAAGCCAGAAAAAACAGCTTTCCTCTTTTTTTCTTCTCTTTTGTTTTTTTGCCTTTGAGAGTTTCATCGAACTCACTTCTCCCTGCTGCCTCTCTCAGATCATTCCAGTGAGACGTGACAAAGAATCTGCTGTCGAGCCCTCAAAGAACCATCCTGGGGTCTTTTCTCTCTATACCTGCCCTGATGCAGCCAGATGAGATCAGCGCAAAAGAAAAACAAATGGATAAGTATTTCTTCCCACCAGAGTGGTGAGGAGCGAGATGCCAGGAACTGCTGCAGATAGGAAAGCCAGTGATGATGAGGGGATGATTAACTGATTTATTTTAGCTGATAATTATTTTATTTTATTAACTGATTTTTTTTTTTTTAATTTACTGATTTTATTTTTTATTTTTATTTACTGATATTTTTTTTTATTTACTGATAAATTTACTGATTTTATTTACTGATCCCCATCTCAGCCACTCAGATACCCACCTCTCCAGTCGGAAAGAAAGGCACATGGAGACCAGTGATTTCTTTCTATGTTGTTTGAGAACAAGCCTGCTCACTCTGAGAAATATAGCAGCAAAAGCCTTGGGGGACAGAGTCAGAGGGGCTGTGTACTACAGCACTGAGAAGCAAGAAGCTTTAATTAAACTTGCCTTGAGACTCATGGTCTTAGACAGCTTGGGGATTAGCCAAGCTCTCTCTAGTTCATGTTGCCTACCCAAAATACAGAGGAGAGAGGATGAAGGGGGAAAGAAAACGCAGTCTGGAAACAGGACAAAGAATCAGTTTAATACAAACATTATAAATATAATATGAACTAAAAACAGGGCAAGGCCAAATGGTTTGGCAGGAATTCAAGGCATTCAAGCTTGCAGAGAAAACGTATGGAAGTTGTGTTCAAATGCATAAATGAGTGCTAGAGAGCTTCAGAGGCCTAGGTTTGAGCATCCATGCAAAGCCTCCAAAATGACCATCTTAGAAAACGCAGCTCTCTCGCATACTTACTCCATCTCCCCAACAAATAACGTCTCCCTCCTACTACTTGTTTTCAGATACAGTCTCCAGGACAGGTAATTGCTCTACAAAGTTCTCTGCCCAGAGAATATTTGCCCCCCACTAGGCACACAAAGTCAGGATGCGCCAGTCCTGCGTGGATTAGCAGGGATCTGAGCCTACGTAACACCGGGGTTATCTGTGCAGCTGGCATCTCCCAACAGGCAGGAAACTTGCCAGCCCTCCGCAGTTGCTCTGCCATTCCTTTGTGCCAGCCTCAGAGACCACCTTCACCCTAAAGGTGGCCACGACAATAAGCCTGCACACATCTTCCAACCCTCCCTGCATTCCTATTGCTGTGGGCAGGAGATCGACTCACAGGTAACACCAGAGGGTGTCCTCAGCTGATGTCAGTGGTGGTAATTCTCTGGAAGTCAATGGAGCTATCGTTGTTCATACTACCTGGGGTTTTGGCCTTCTAGGTTATTTTCTGCTCTGTGGTTCCCACACAATGCAGTGACATGCAAAGGTGCCTGAGCTAGCTGGCACATCAGTCAGGAATAAGGCAACGCTAAAGCAATATCATTTCGGTCCCAGATAAACGCTATCCATCTCCCCATCGTGCCCTAGGAAGCAATGCTAAATGATTCTATTACAGTCACAACCCTATGCAGTTGCATTTACCCATCCCAGAGCTATCATGCTGCTCTAGGCATGACTTGCCTATCCCTGCATGGAGCTGCATTGTGAAGCGTAGACTTCCCTTTCCCACTCTGAAATCTCCTGCATCCCACAGACGCTCATGCCAACCACCCAGGCGTAAAAGCAGCCCCTTCCTCCACCACTCATCGAAGGACACAGTATTCTTGTTCCAGAGCTCAGTACTTTCTCACCGAAACAAAGGCTTGCTGTAGGCTTGAAGAGAAAGAGGCTGTTTCTTTCCACACACCGTCACCCTCAATAAATCAATGAGATGCCCTTCAAATACTTTTAAAACATTGCTTTTTTTTTTTATTGAAACACTTTAAGCCCTTCCTTAAGGAGCAGAGAAGGGCCTTGAGACTTTGCAATGAAGGTTTTTGTTTCAGCTTTCTCTCCTGCCTGATCCCCAGACAAGGTGCGCATCCTGTCAGAGAAGTGCAGCAGCTGCCTGCGCTGCCATGAAGCCCTAAGGAGATCGCAATAGGAAAGGCTGCTGACCCTAAGGGAAGCTTGTATTTCTGCCTCTCACCTTTCTAAATGAGAGGTTTGAACTAGCTGACCCCAAGGAGATGAGAGGTAAATGCTGGTAGGTGCAAATCTGTGCTCCTTGCAAGCAGGACACCGCTCCTCCTTTTCTGTGGGTTTGTCTAGCTGATTGCTAACCAGCTTATGTGAAAAAGCGAAATCCTTCCCCTGGATATTGTATACAACAGAGCACTTTCTCTCTTACAATACTCTGTCAAAAGGAACCCCCTGTGTATAAAACACTCAGGGGATCAACACAGTTTGATAAATCCTCCTGTCTGTTAGCAAGTGGGATGCTTGACCTGGCATACCTAAACTAGTGTTTCCTAAACGGTTTGCTCCAGTGTATCATATCTGACTCTCAAAATTTCTCAGACTATGATTCACTCACAACATGATTTTTCAAACTGAACACACTGTCGAGACAAAAATTATTCCAGTTGTAAACTGATTACCATGTGCCCTGTGATTGTTGATACTTTTATATGAACAGCACTCTGGGAACCACAAATCTAAGCCCCAGAACATAGCCTTTCCTAGTTAAGAAAATAATAAAATCCTAGTCCCACTTATTTCCCTGAGACCAGAATTTCCCCCCAAGGCTCTTGACCTTCTGATTTAGAAGAATCTTTTGCCTGTGAAGCAAAAGTAATCTTCATGCAAAGCTACCTTCCGGAGCTGGCATACCAACAGCTTTAGTACATCAACTGTTGCTCGTACGTTTCTCAAGTAGCATTGGAGCAAAATTGCCATGACACAGGTCATTTTCACAGGAACTATTAAAAATCAAAGCTGGTCAGAAAAAAGCGTAGTTTCCCACAAGAAAAGGTAATCGTTTTGAAAAAGAGAAGGGGGGTAGAGATTCATTTTCACACTGCAAGAGAGAGGAAGATTACAACTTTTTCCAGTTGAAAACAGCTACTGTGTCTGGGTTTGCTTCCTGCCCTCATTTTCCTTTTGAGCCCGTTGATGAAACATTAGGAGCTGTCTGCTCAATTTTTCAAGAGCTAAGTAGTATCATTACAGTTGTATTTAATATTAACAAAGGGAAATCTCTGCATTTACTGTTCTACCCATGTATTATGTTGTTTCTTATCTGATGTACAAGAGAAATGTTTACCTGGTGGGAAATAAGGGGGTACTGTAGTTTTGTTTGTGCTCTCTTCGCACTCTTTCAATCGATTCTGCAGAGACACAATTTGTCGACGAATTTCAAGGATATTGTTTTTGTCCAGTGATTCTAGTTCATTTACCAGTATAGTCAGATTAGTGATCTAGGAAAAAAAAATAAAAAAAAAAAGAGCACGTTTACATTTCTGTCAGCTTTATTTTACAGATATTTGCAGGCAAGGTTGATCATACCACAGAAGATGCTACAGAACAGGTTTTTAAGAAATATCCCTAAGACTAGACCTTATGCTGCTAGCCTGAACTTCACATTTCCAGCAGAGGTATGCAACCACAAAGAAATGCTTTAACACTCAGTTGTGTACCATAATGCAAAAATATAGTGTTATTTTATGCATAATATAAAAATATCCAGTACATCTTAGGCAAGTACTAGCTATTATTTATAAAAAGTACTTATACCAACCTTACAAAAGTATCTGGAAATTTTATTTGCAAAGATAAATAATGTTCTCAATCACCTACTTGATTATCTAGAGGACAATGGGGAAAATGATATTTCACTTTCCATCTGAAGTAATTATTCTCTCTAGGTAAGTGATTAATTACAATTTTGCAAATGTGATTTATAGTCTGCTGGGAAGGTTATAGTCTGTCCCACTTCTTGATTTCATATTGATTGGGCCACTGCCCTAGCAACCAGAAGCTAATTTTTTAATTATCTAAGTTAAAGCACAGAGGCTTTCAAGCATGGGAGGTCTATAAATTAATATTTATTATAATAATTTCATCAACTCCTGTGCTTAACACTATGAAAAACTGTTAACTTTCAGGCAGATAGTTGGCAAAAATAAAGAGGTCCCCATTTGTTTTGAGGTTTCTTTGCTTTTCTGTGTTCTGTATCAAGGAAAAAGATGTTAATACATTTAAGGTCAAGCTTTCTTTTAATTTATGCTGATGAAATGCTAAAATAATTCCACTGGCTGCAGTAGAGACAGGCTACATTTCCTCAACCTAAACGCTAAAGAGAAAATAGACTATCTGTATTTTTGAACCCTCTGTGGCTAATTAAGAGTCTGGCAATACCTCCAAATATATTTGCTCAACGATGACATTGCTTCCAACAAGGCTGGATTTCAGCTGAGTGACCAGTCTCTCTAGGTCACTGATTTCCACTTTCAGTAACTGGAAGTCCAGCTCAGTGTAAGATATACTGCTCTTCTCCATATGCTCCACTCTGATGGTTAGATTAAGGATTCGCTGCTGATACAGTTCAATCATTTTTGAGTACTCTCTAACCTTAAAGAAAAATAAAAAAGGTACATATTCAAGTCCAGGTTAGCAAATAAAACAAGCCTGTTTGACATCTTTATTATATTTCTGAGTACCCCATGCATAACTTCCACATACTTGACATATATATTCTTCACATAAACAACATAAATGAAATTCTCATCACATACATAAAAAATGTAAAATTTAACCCTCATTTATTGTTGGCAGTTCCACAAAGTCCCCTCAGGAATGCCTGGGGATAACTGAAGGCAGAATTTTACTTGCAGTCTTCCATTTTTTTAATTCTTTGCCAATATTGTCTCTGTGAGCTAATTTTATCCTCAGTATGCCAAGAACTTGCACTGGCGAAAATTTTATTAGGAAATCTACAGTGTATTATCTCACAAAAGTAACTCAAGGAGGCTGAAAAACGCAATAAAGGATCCCCAAGTTTTTCAACTTCATTTCCTATTAACTCTGAATCCAAATAGGATTTTACCCTGCGTACCTTTGAATTGTGTCAAAAGTTGGCAGAAATGGTTTGGGGGTTGTCTTTGGGCAGGGGGGGAATATCTAAACACAGTGTTAAAAATGAAATCTGGTTTAAATGAAGGTGTAAAATTTATTGCAGGCTTTAGCTACAGTAATTTACATAGCAGCCTTTTCAGCCTTTGAACCATTAAACAGTTGTCCGGATAAATATATTTTCACACATGTATCTGCTGAGGTAAAGGTCACAGCACAAGCGTTGTGATGCAGAATGTTAAGAATATTATATGGATTTGGGACATTCCTTGGAAAATATCAGTTCCTTGAAATTTAACACTTTGGGAAAGATACATAATTTCTCTCCTATATGCTTCATAAAAGTCATGTCTGTTTTCCCTTAAATCAATATAATTATATCACAATAGGTAAGAAGTAGGAATAAATATAATTAGTTTGTTCCACCAGTGACTCCGTATTTATACTCTCAGATGGTGTTTGTAGTATAGGTCCCTCTCTCTACAGCACTATGATTTCCATAACTATTACTTCTTTGACTGAAAGATTTTTAGCCCACATCATCTCAAACATTCTTGCATTACCTTAACATAGAATGAAAGTCAGTATTTTTCCCCATTGGCTCTGGAACGGCCTCTAAAATCCTGTCATGATGTGAAGACCATGGACTCCCTTTTCTCCTTTTCCGGCAGCAGCCCAATGGGGCTTGATGGGGACCCCAACAAACACACTTATCAAATAATTCCTTTCAATTTTGATTGAACCTCTTGTGTACCAAAGAGGAGGTATGGGAGCTCATGGCGTGGAAATTCATGAAGGGCAGAAAGGATCCTTTCAGGTCATAAGATATTCAGTGATATGGTTTAAGAAGGAGAAACATAAGTGAGAAGACCCTCTTTTCAAAAGTATAATTTTCAATAGTGGCACAACTACACTACAAATCTGAATGAACCCCTCTGCATGCACATACATAACATACACCAAAAACAGGCTGCTCAATCCCGCACATTTAAATCAGGGTTTGAACCAGATCTTCTGTTCTAAATGTGTGCAGCCAGATTTTGAGCTGCTCTGATATAAACTGGCATGTCTCCATAAGCTGCATCAGAAGCACTCTGACTCATAACACTGGATGCTCTAGATCTCCCAGGTCAAGCCTGGGTAACTTCAAGCTAAGGAATAACTAAAAGTTATTTATTACAATTAAGAATAAAAAAAAATAATAGTATATAAAGACTTAGGCCTAGCTCCTTGTATTCGGCTGACAACAAGGACAGCTGGGATCCCTTGTTGTAGCTGTCACCATCATCTGTTCAGGAGGGAACAGTAGGAAGAACTGGACAATGTTCTTGGTAAAGCCAGATGTAGCTGGACCTCACACTTTCACTGATCACCAAAATCAGTTTTGAGCTGGAAGATATCCTCAAAAAAATCTTCTGAAAAAATTCAATGTTTAAACTGTGTGTCTAGAGTTTGCGCAACAAAAAAGAAAGCATGTATGATTACAGCCTGAGAAATAGAAAGCAAACCCATGTCTGAACAAAATCGCACTGCTGCGTGAAGCTGCGTACATCATAGAGATATTTGGAAATCAATCTAGGTATTAATAACCTTTCTCACACTAATACTAATAGTAATAATAATAATAATAATGCAATACAGACTAAACCTACAAACCACTGAAATAAACAGACTGATGGAATTAGTGATGGCTACTCATTAGTGAGAAACTTGTGAATTTGGAGTTTTCTCCAGGGTCCTGAGAGCCTGGGCAAAATGCTGAGGGCTGGAACAAGGCATACATAGTTATTTCAGCCCTGATTGCAGAGTGCTGCAGGACACAGACCTGAAGTTCTCCTCCCACATCAGAGGGTTTTCACTCAGTCAACCATCTAGGTCATTTAAGGACATGTCAACACCATCCACTGGAGCATAGCTGAGAGATATGCATACAAGTTGAGCCTGAACTAGCCCCAACACTCTGCAGGGCTCTATACAGCCACACCAGCATCGCAATGAACTTAAGTGAATAGCTCCCCTGCCAAATTATTGGACAAATATAATTTTATCAGCAGTGCTGCTCTAACAGGTCTATACTGCTTTTGCAGACAAATCCAGCACATATGTCAAGCCTTGCAATGCCCTGTGTGGACATTCCCACCTGCTCAGATCTGGCTTAGGAGTTTCTGTAGTTTAGAATTATCAGTTGAAAAAGGAACATGATGTTGCTCTGTTGTTTGGCAGATAGATTTAAGCAGCTTGTAATCTCTGCTCTTCTACTGTGTCTACCTGCTAGGGACTGGCTGTTGTCTCTTGACAGGTTGGCACAGAAATTCTGTGCATATCCCATATTCAGGGACACAGACCAATAACTAGTACTGCCACATTTGTCGTAAAAGCCTGAAGCAGGGTATGATGAGTGCATAGGGCTTGTATTAGCCCTTTATTGGAAGAGAATGGAGCAGTGGGAGGCATGTGTAGGAAAAAAATTCCTGTTTCAGTTTTTCCTCCTTTCCAAGCATTGTCACCCTCGTGGAATGAAAAGGGCAGGAAAAATCTGCAATGCTCATTTACTGTGTCATTTACCTGCAATTGGTATTTATCAACACAGGTTTTGCAGCATGCAAACAGACACTTCTCCAGCACACATTTGGAGAGTACAGAAGGGGCAACAAACGTGCAAGATGAAGATGTAAGAAAAAAAGTGGGAGGACTGAGAATAAGAGGATAAGAGACTGAGGATAAGAAATATATATAAGTGACAAAACCAGCAACTCTATGAAGTCACTCAGCCTAGGACGCTGGCTTTGGGCAGGCCTGACCTCTACAGACCTGTAAGGAGCAAGGTTGGCAAGCAGTCTGCAAGCTGACACCGAGAAGAACTCCACTGCAGGTTAACCTATTCTGAAAACAGCTGTTCCTGGCGGAGGGCAGGCATGCTTTTTTCTCCTCCTGTTTTTCTGATGTGAGGATGTTGTGGCCGTTGTGAACCAAGTTCTGAAAGGCACTTTCTCTCCTTGGGATCACGTGTTAATCCATCCCTGTTATGGAGGTGTCCTCTCCCCTTTTCTATTGAGAGGAGCAGCCAATTCCCACTTTGCTTTGAAAGGTTAATTTTCTTCTGTAATCATAATTATGCTGGCAAAGGTTGATGTGACAGAGGAAAAATTAGTCTGGTATTTTCAGCCTACAGTTTGTACTCATTTGGCACATGAGAGCATCTCTTTTATCTGCAAGCTTCCTTGCCTGCTGATTCTATAAAAGGACCCCCTTGCTTTTTGAATTAGCCTACAATCAGGCAAAAGGTTAACGATTCAATCAGGTTGTTTATCTGGGACTTCTAGCACATGGAAAGCATCCTTAAGAGGGTCCAATCTTGCAGCTCTTACCCAGGAAAAGCTCCCATGAGCTTCAAAGGGTGTTTTAGAAGAGCAACTAAAGCATGGATTCTCAGAGTCAAGAAAGGAAGCACTCAGTAGAAATGCCCGCCCCTTTGGTGAGACTAGGTTATGTGATTCCCTAGGAATCTGCTCAGGACCATTTCTAATAATGATCAATAATAAGAGCTTGGCTTTCCTCCATTTCATTATTTCCTTCTTTCTATGAGTATTATCACGACTAAAGTAATATACAGGATTGTATAAGGGGGATTTTTTTCCACAACTGGAAAGGTGAAGAAATTTTAAGCATGGAGACTCATGAATCACAAGATCTCAGATTACTTAAGTTCAGGTATCAATAGGGCAATGCTTGACAGCTTTCTTCTTTCTACAGAAGAACAACATAACTGAGAAATTGTACACACATAGAGTTACACCAAAATTCAATCTGTTCATTTTCATTTTTGACCCAAAATGTCTCTTTGCCTATATCACACCAAAGTATATGTCACACTTTATCTAACTAGATGCATTGTAACACGGCTTGCCTGATCAGTCTCGACAGGATGAAATTCAGTGAAGCCTGAGTTAGGTCAAGAATTTTCACTGTCTGCAGCAAGAATTGAAAGCCAGGGTCAGTGTCTACACTGCAGTACACTGCTGGGCACCTAAGGATGACAACAGTTACACCAGTTGACACCAGCTGGCAACCTGAACGTTAAAGTCCATGGTGGGGATTCAGCTTGCCCTGAATTTAGAGGTGAATTTCAGATACAAATCTGGACACCTAATTTTAGGTATCTATACAAACAAATGATTTGAACTGAAAGATCTTACCACAGGATCCTCCGCCTGTTGTTGTGTTTTTTATGCACAACTTCTTATCTGTTCTTGATTATACCAGAGGAGGTTTATGAATATTTATGGTTAGAATTTATAATTTAATGCTGTGCCTTTTCTGCTGATTAATTCAAGGACACTTCATTTCTTAAGATGCTTGGTTCCTGAAGAAAACACTTTCTGCTGGACACCTAATCTGAATCCTGAATATTTATCCACTATCAAAAGTCAAAGACAGATTTCTGTCTTCACAGGCAGCTTCCCCCAGTGCACTGCAGCAAGTGTAGCTTTGCCCGAGTTCCTCAAAAAATGGATCTGAATTCATGCAACAAGCAGCCAAAGTAGTGTAAGGTGTGTTTGTCTTCAACAACAATGCATAATTCAGCAGTCTCACTGCCACAGCTTCAGATGTTGACAAGGAAAATATTTGATTTTTTTAAATTTTTTTAATCTGTGAGAGCAGAAGTGAAGGGGCAAATATTCACCTACTTCTTCACTCTGGGCTGTGGTGACCTTTCTCCTCTTTCCCTTCATTTCCCTCTTACAATCTGGCTGGCTTGATACAAATAATAACACATGAAAGAGCAGGCGGCTTGGCTTCCTATAGCTCTGTGTAGCAATCACAAACCAATAAAACTGAGCCAAAAGAGGAAAAACATAACGATTCTTCCAAAAATACCATATGCCTCCAGCTGCAAAGGCCTCGAAAAGAGACCTAAGGATATTCAAATGTACGACATGCTGCAATGTCAAAGATTTGAGATTTAATCACCCTTCTTGTTCTTACAGAGCCCTCTTTCCCGGTGTTTGAAAGACAAGTCACAGAAATCCACTGACTGCTGTACTTTTTCACAGGCAACCATTTTCCAGCAAAGATACAATTGTTATATTTATAAGAAAAGAACACCTTACTTGAGAAAGCTCGCTCTCAAATTTCTCCAAGAGCATTGTGGCTGTAATTTCCAATTGCTCAGCCTTCTGCACTGGAAAGGTAGTATCCGGCAAGTACACAGAGCACTGACAAGTTCCCTCGTCATCCACCGAGCCGGAGACGTTGGCAAAGAGCTGCAATAACAAATCAGTAAGGAAAAAAGTGTTAATATTCTTCTCTGGAATCAGTAGCTAATGCCTGACAATAATAAGAGCTATGACAATCATGAGATCGACAACTTTGTTACTAGACATCTTTCACCTTTTTCTTCCAAGGAATTCAAAATATCTAGCAATTTTTATGACTCAGCCTTACAAATCTTTCTGAAAATAGCTAAATATTGCTGTAAAGGTTTTACCATTGGAAAAAACAGAGGCATATAATAGTTCTTACTTTCCCAGTCTTGTGGACAATGTTCCTAAGATAATGAAATAACTTTTCCAGCAGAGGGAAAAGCACACAACAGCAGGAAAATAATAACTTAGTAAGTTAGGTCTTATAGCTACTGTTCTGTTAATCTGAATTGAATTGATCCGATCATCTATTCATTTCCATCCATAGAGATGAAAGAACTGAAATAGAACTAGTAACAGGGAAAGTTTTGAAAAGAAAAATGCTTCATTTGAAGTTTCACAGTCAGCCCCAGCAAATAGACATATGCATTTAATTATACACCACTGAAAGGTGACAAATTAAATATGCAGGCTAAGCCTAAGGTAGAGATACTTATTTTGCTACAAAATACTGCACGTAACACCCACACATCACAGCCTGCTCATCCACGTTTGTGGATAGTTTGCAAAGCTATTGCCCATGCCATTAGCATGAATCACCTTGTCCTGGCTGTCTGCATATTCAAAGCATCACCACCGGAGCAATGGGTATGGTGTATGGAAAGGTCAGAGCTGGCAATTCATGATCTTGCCATAATTTACAGCCAAAGCACATCATTTCTTATAAACACCAGGCTGAATACTGAGTGTGTTTCAAGCAGTTCTTTTTTGTTTGTACACAAAACGTTTCCCAGTTCATAAACCTATCACGAATTTATTAATAAAGATATTTGATGTTACTTTAAAATATTCTGGCACACACTTCAATGTGGCTGCATATTTTAAAACTACAAGCTTGCTCTTTAAATACACTTCTTTCTATAAACTCTCCTCCTGCTTTGCAGAAATCCCAGTTATTCATGTGTTTTCTCTTTCTCTCTCCCTCTTAGAAATAAACAAGCAAACAACAAAACTATCTATCTATCTACTGAAAGCTGACATTTCAGCACTTCTTCCCTCGCTTTTTCACAGTGATTTCGACTAACTTCCTCACTGCCAAACTAGCCCAGAACATGCACTGATGGCCAGCAGCAAAGCTGTCTTGATCTGTGAGCCCAAGAAGAGAACAGCAGCAAGCAGGAATGATCCCAGCTCACACTTCTGGCAACCTCTTTACCACAGCACACATCTTATTTTGAAAGAAAGCATGAAAAGATGTTTTATCTATGTTATTCAAGCACCATGGGCCTTAAAACTTCACTCATAGCCAGAATGCTGAAGACATGTAATATGAAAGGAAGCAGAGAAGTATTTCATGGCATTCCAGAATGTCCCAGCACATAACTTCCATTGATCTCCCTGCCAGGTAGGTTACCAAAGCACTTCTGAATATCCCACTGAGAACGTACTGCAAACTGTTTCTAAGTTTCCAAGTATTTTTTAATATATGGCTATCAGTACCTAAATTACTATGAAAAACAGGTTCCTAAGTCACTTAGATGTTTCTGCGCCTCTGAGTCCTCTGTGTATGGGCATGACTGGGATGGAAAGTTGCTCAGCAATAACAAAAGAAACAGATGGGGGAAGAGACAAAAGAAGAAATAAATGTGTCTTAGTGAGTACATGGGACTTTCTATAAGACCGTTGTGCACTGGCATGCTAATTTTTGTGTAGAAGGTATTGTATTCTATCCCTTCTGTGTGTAACACAAATATAATACATATGTGCATATGTATACCAAGAGAGAGTATACTTTACATAATATGGCATAGTATGTACTATACATATATATGTTTCCATATATAGTATAGTGCAAACCGCACATTGTGTACTCTGCTATAAACTACAGTCCTGACTATATACAGCCATCAGTTTATCTAGAGGTACGTGCTTACTCCATGTGCTAAATAAACCATTCATAAATGTATTCAGATGATCTCCCAATAAAACTCCAACTTGTACATTTATCATTGTATTTTAACATTAGTGTTATGAGAGAGCCTTGAATTGCAGGCAGAGCTTCACTGCCGTAAGTGCAGCTTATGTACAAGCCAAGAGACAGTTTTCCCAAAGGAAAAGGCAGCCTGGGCAGACAGAACTACTTCCATTCTTCCACTGACATTACAAACATTGGGATCATGATGTTCACGAGACCAAGAAGCATTGTTTAGTTAAAAGCCCCTTGGGTCAGTAAGTGCTTCAATCAAAATATAATACCAGTCAAATGATAACCATATAACAAAAAACCCTTCCCTCATCCTGTAGAAAAATGCACAAGATAGATAAGCTGTTATTTTTGATGGAGTTTTATGATTTTAAAGTTTAATAATTTACACTGAATGCTTAAAAGAGAGCAAACTGTCCAGGCCTACAACAAGGACTTGACAGCAACATTTCACTCTGTAAAATTAAGCTGTTACATATACATATTTGAAACTATGAGAAATGTTTCTTTTCCACATCCCTTCAGTTTAAGAGAGGGAGTAGGAGCTGGAAGGTACTTGATTTTCTGAAAACGAGGAAATTAATTTATTCAGCTGCCTAAATGTGGACATAGGGTTACATCCTCAAAACAGCCTAGCCATTTCAGTGCTTAATTTCCAGCTACACTGTAGCCCAGTGGCATACGCAGCTCTGAATTAGCTACTTGCTCTTCTTAAGACAAAGAATGGGATCCACAGAAACCACACAGCAGGGACAGAGGCCACCTCAGCTTGGCAAGGAGATGGATGAGGTCTGGGTCCTGCTACTGAGAGAGAGGCTCCTAACTCCATTTAACTTTCTAAACCCTCTACTGGAGCCAGAGACTTAACTCTCTCTCAGAAGAGGTCCTTCCACAGATCCCAGGTGCCACACTGGGCTAGCCTGGACAACAAAGACCTGCCATCGAGCTGTCTACCACCTCTGACCTGATCTGGAGCTGTGCTTTGGATAAACCCTGTTCGTGATACTAGGTTGCAGGATCATGCAGAGCAACTGTGTCCCATTCAATCTGCTCCAAAGCAAACATGTTATTAAGCAGTCACTGACAGAGAAAGGGAAAGAAACCAAACCCTGAAATCTGCAGACCATGGACTTGAACGCTGTACGGAACGGCACGGAAATCAGATTCAAGTCCTTCTGTCACCAAACAGTTGAATAAAATTTGAGCTAAGTAGAACAGGAAGAATCAAGATTTTCTCACCCCCAGCAACCACAAGTGAGCACTTCTCAGAAGATTGTTTCAAGGCCCTGCTCTGGTTTACATGGAAGGACAGTTGAAAAGAAATCTTCCCCTTCCTCCAGGGACGCTGTAACTGCCAAACTGTTTGGTACCTTGCCATCAAAACCCCATGGGCCCAGCTGTTTCATGTCTGGGGTCCAGTTCAGTACTCACAAGGGCAATGCCAGAGCCTTGGATGTGACTTAAGGCGTTGAATGACATGGCAGCAGCACTGATGATTTTGGGAATTCATTACTGCCTAAAATCCTGGATATGCAACACCTAAATGCCTTTTCCTGGGCAGCCTGACCTGTGAATATTTATCAAGGTTAAATGTCTGAGTGACTGTGTAGCATTTAAAAAACAGGGCACAAGTTCCTAATTTTGTTTTTTTCTGGACTTCACTAAAGAACAGTAATGGTCATACCTTTGGGGAAGTGTGCAGGTCACCAGTCGTCTTGCTAGGCTGAGCCAGATACAGAGGTGTCGTACTGAAATGAGAAGTCTAAAAACCAAAGGAAAGTCTTTTTCAGTGTGAATTCCTGCATATGGCACCATCCCTTCCCCACCAGCTAGCCCCCATCCTGCCACTCCAAAGCACTTTGATTTTATTATGGCAGCCATCCCCAGCAACTGTAAAATTAATTGGCTTTTCTGATCTGCTGCTGAGGCGACTAACGTTTCCCCAGGCACAGTGTCACTTCATAGACACCTCTTCTTGCAGAAAGGCTCTGTGTGACCAGTGCAAGGCAGGGGACATTCAGCGTGCCCAGGAGGTGTGAGCTGGGGCTTTGACAGGCAGCCCTGGCAGATTGCATGGCAGTCTAAAATGACAGTACCGTGCCCCCCTGCCCTAAATCCAGGGACTAGTGTCCTCCCAGCAGGGACATCCACTCCTTGCTGCCCAGCTCTCCCTCCAGCCTCTCGGCGCAGGACTCACTGCCCCTTTCACGCCAAGCTGTCAGGCTGCGAGCTGTGACGGCTGGGTCACGCATCCCGCTCTCCTACTAGCACCACGGAGCAGGCAGCATCCCACCGCGGGGAGGGAGCACCAGGGGAAGCCACCACACTGCCAAGGATACAGCCAGGTCCACCTTGGGAGTCTTGTGTAGTAAGACAATATACATCCCCTTTAACTGTCATCTCTGGCTGGTGCCTGCCTTCCTGTCGCAGCAAGGAGAGTGGCTGTCACCCTAGCACTGTACTGTGTGTCCCTAAAGGTCTACTGCGTCCCCACGTCGTGTGCAGAGCACAGTGCATTGCCATAATGCAGCACACTGTCATCTGTAGTGGGGTCTCACCAAAATGTGTGGCAAACTGGAAACTGCAGGAAGACACTCGCAATGTCAAATGGTGCAACAGACCGAGCATCAAATGGTCTTCCCCTGCAACAGGACACCTACCACTGCGTCCTCCTGCATTTCCCAAATCCCAGCCGGAGCCCCATTCCCAAGCCAGGGAATGGTGGGGAACTCCAAATGGCCGGCAAAGGGCAGGTCTATTAAAGGGCACAGCGTAAACAAGCTTTTGTGGGACAGTTTGTCAAATAAACCCATTTGAACAAGCATTTGTGTGCTCATATGATTACACTGAACATGGGGAGGGGAGCTGGTAGCAATTAACAGTGGTAGGACAGAGAGCATCACAAATTGTGTAAATTACACAAACTGGGGACTAGCTTAAAGCTAAGCAGACTGAGGAGAAATGTCTCCCATATTAAGCTTTCTTATCAGCTTATCAGCATATATTTACACCTCCATCTTGACTTTTGCAACTTTCCGTTCCTTGAGCAGCTAAATGCATCTTCCCAGGGGATGCTGACTTCACTGCCTGCATCCACAGCACTCCCAAACTTCAAAATATATAAATAGGGGCACACAGGATTTTTCTGGCTGGTGACTAAACCAGACAAATCAGAAAGAGTCATTAGGAGCCAAAATGTTTTTGCTTTTTTTTTTTCCAAATTTTAACTAAAAAATACCAAAATCCAGTCCCTTTGGGTCAAACAAAACCAAAATGTTTTGTTTCATTTGGAAGAGATTTTAAGCTATTTGCAAATTTTCTTCTGATAATTTAAGCCCAATTTTTAATTTAAAAAGAATGAGACAGTACAAAATCAAAACAAATCTCTCACTAACATAATTTTTACTTATTGCATTTTTTTTTTTCGAAGTTTTCTCTTCTCCCTTCCTCCCTGGATTTGTTGGTGGGGTTTGGGTTTGTTTTGTTTTTTTCTGATTAATAGCTTTGATTTGAACTTCTCCCTTGCCCAAACAGACACTGTTTTATGGGGAAGAGGGAGAGCACCCCACAAAAACCACCCAGCATGCCTTTCATATGCCTGGTCACAGAATACAACAGCAATCATGCAACTGGGAAAGCCCGCACCTCCCAACTCCATACACATCAAAGATGTGGATCCTTTCCTGCTATAAGCCCTAGCTAATTAATTAGAAGCTACACAGAGCATTTAATATCCACTCAGATCCTCACTGGGACTTGCACTCATCTAACCAAAGGCAGAATTTGACTCTGATTTTAAACCTGTGCCTCACTTTTATATTTATTACCCAGTCCCAATACATTAGTTGCAGGGAGGATGGAGGAATACTTTAAACTTTCTCCATGCAGAGATCTCAACATTTGCCTAATAATTTTCCAGTAACCTTAAAAGATTTTTCAGCAATCTAAATTACATGAGAAGACAAGAAGGCACCAAAGCTCAGGTTATGAGAGCTCCATCTTACCACTTCTGCTGTCGCCATTGTTGTAGCCAGAGCAATCATGCTTTGCATGAGGAGCAGCACAGCCACCTGTGTGTGCTTCATCTTCTCAGCCAGCAGCTGTGACAGCAAAGGGACAAACGAGATCTTTTATAGTAGAGTCTGGGGATTTCCCCAACCAAACCTTAAGGAACTTGCATGATATTTTTTTAAGTGTTTGGAGAAGTGATGTCATGAAGTCATATAATAACAGGTGCCAAATACTAACATATAAAGAACACAGGAGTTATTCACCATGAGAAATTCACTACATCCAATTTCCTAACAGGAACACTTTCCCATGTGGTGCAGTATCTAATCTTAATCTTCGTTATGCAGAACATCAGGTGCTTATTTGCTAGGGCAGGTAGATAGACATTTCCTCTTACGGTGACTCAATCACAAAAATTCTTATAGATACCTTCTAAGTTATGCAGATAATACAGGTCTGGGTGGTATTTATTATTTCTTATAGGTACAGAGAAGAGCAGGTCAGGTTAGACTTTTCACACACCAGAAACATCCTCCCCTTATTTCAAAGGCCAACAGACCTTTGACATTAAGTAAAATGCACAGGGGTCTTTACCAAAACCTGTCATCTCTTGTCCTTTCCTGTGCCTGTATCCTCAGTGCAGCATTTGTCCTTTCCTTCTTCATTTTGTCAGACTTAGTTGTCCTACTAGGTCAGCAGCAAATGGCTGCAGTAAGGGCAGGAGCAGTGGTACTTCTGAGCAGCAGTACTGCCCCATAAAAAACCCATCTCAGATGAGGAACAAAGAAAGCTTTCTTGTGTTACTATAGCACTATCAGCTCCAGGTGGCAAATGGGAAAGCTGAGGCTTAGGGCAGATCCATACTAGAAAACCCTTCAGAGCAGTCAAGTCCATTGGGGTAATATGTTTTTACCACAGCTGCATCTCCACTGGAGGATTTCATGGCTAATAATTCAATGTAAGATAGACAAGACCTGGAAGGCATGTGACAATGTCTAAGCAAAAAGAATCAGACCCACGGTGGTACAGCAAGAAAACGAATCCAGGCCTCTTCCTCCCGGGTTATAGTGCTCTGCTTTCCTGAGGTAAATCACAGTACTTTCAAGGGAATGGAGGGACTGAAGCTGTAACTACAGTGTCTTTGTAAGTGCTCGAGCCCTCAGCTCCAGTCCAAGAAGAGCTGACCAGCCCATATCAGAGCAGCTATAGGCTATGAACTATCCTCTGCACCATAAGAAAAACACTTTGGCCACTCCAGAGCAGAGTTCAGGTGTAAAGCAGCACATGCATATTGCAGATAACCAGTAAGCCTACGCTACCCACCAAGTTAACTCCCAGTTTACTCTCAGGTTGTGATATTCTTATATTGCATAATTGCCACTTTCTTCCCAACCTCTTTCTTGGAGTGAACTAACTGATCTTCTCCATACAAAACTGAGGGAAGTCCTACAAACAGATCACTCCCAAAAGGTGGCATTGATAAGGGTTTGTTCCTTATCAACGCTGCCTGGTCCTAACCAGCCCTCCAACAATATTTCACCAGGTCTCATACTGACAAACACCTGCCATAAGCCCTCCTGGCACATCCCTTGTTATGGAAATACCACTCTGGTGGGCTGCAACCCATGTCTCAGCTTATTTCTGATGCTCCAAACAAAAAGAAAAAAAAAGAAAAAAAAAAAAAAACACACAGAAAAGCAATGATCACATCTTAGAGACAGAGGGCCCAGAAGAGACCCAAGAGGACAAGTATCCATCATGTGGATACAAGGGAAACCACCAGGCTGCTGTAAAGGAGCCAGCTCTGAGCAGGGTGGAAACAGGACACTTTTCCTGTGGACCAGGCATCATTCTCAGGGGTGGATGCATTTACCAGGATAGATGCAACCTCAAGGGAAAGCCTAACACAGAGACGTAGGGAAACCAACCGGACAGTACAGATGCATCTGTATGTATGCAGACCCCAAATAAGCGGCACGTTCCATGCTCCATCCACGCAGCAACGCCTTGGCAGCCTGCAAACTGCCTGAAGGCAGCTGGCTATGGCACGTACAAGCCCGCTGGCCTTGCTAGGGCACCTGGAGTCCTGCCGGCTACAGAGAGGGCAACCTTGCAGCACTCGTGGCCAGCGCTCGCAGGCTCCAGTGCGTAGCAAGCAAGTGCAGTTTTGAAGGCAGCTTTGTGCAGTCAGCATAGACAGCCTGTGAGTTTGGAGTTTGGATCTCTGATCAGGATAAAAACCTGTTTTCTGAGTGTAACAGTGAGTCTCTGTTCCTTCCAGAGGCTGGTACTGCAAATCACCCACAAAGCACAATAGTTTCTCACTGTTTTTTCTTTTATGCTTAAAAGCCAGTTCCAAGACAGGAAGCAAATATTAGCTAAGTAATGATAGTTAATCAGTTGCTTTGGCAATTTCTCCTCTATTTCTGTTTGCACATGACCTCACAGAGGCAGTGGGGATGTACATTTTTATTCCTAGTCAAAGCATAATTATTACTAAATAAAAATGTCTTCTTTAGATCTATGTAGAGCCTTTCATCTGAAAAATAAGTCAGACTCATTGTCTGCATTTTAGAGGAGATAAAGTTTACTCATATGTTATACAGGAAGGTTGCACGTATTTAGGAATTTCCACTTAGAAAAACAGCAAAATACAAGGTTTTTCCCTTTGGAGAGCTGCACCCACCAGTACTTCCTTGTTGTGCAACAGACTTAGGGGGCAATCCAGGGCAAAGTCCCTGGGGCGCAGACCTTCCCTTAGATTTCAGTGGGAGTTATACATCAAAATGTCTTTGCAAAAAAAGCCCTTTGTCTCTCAGAGGTCTGTTCAGCAGAGCCCTTCTCAAACCCAGCCTAACTTAACCACTGTGTTTATTACAGCAGAGATTATTGTGATTATTATTCAACAGAGAGATAGGTGATTCAGATCATCTGCTCTCTAAAGCTGCTGGCTCTATCCAAAGTCATTGGAGTCAAATATTATTTCATCATGCTTGGTGGTATGAACAGAACCCTCTACATCTCAGTTGCCCATCTACATTTGGAAAAGGTAGTATTTCCCTGCCTCAGAGTCATGTTTTGAGATTAGATGCATTAACAAGAATAAGAGGCACTCAACTATTACAGGAACACAGACCACATTAATCATGTAAAAATAAAGGCAAAAGAAAGGATATAACTTCACTCAGCTTAGTAGGTTATGTATCTTTGTTCTATCTATCAAATAATTGTCAACTAATACATTTATTCTAGCTGATGTGACAATTTCAAATTCTCTCTGAACTGTTCAGGACATTCCCAGGACAGGCATGTATAACTTACACTTTCTTAAAACAAACAAACAAACAAAAAAAAAGAAGATTAAAAATGGGGTGTAGTACCTAATCGCGCTAACCTGACAGAATGGTTCAAGCAGAAAGTATTGCGCTGTATGTTGAGCTTCTACTCTTTGCCTGCAGATGCGTTAAGACTCCGAATCTCATGGAATCAGCACTCCAGTGCATGTCGTCTAGTACCCTGTACACTGGGGATTTGGCAAAGCTTGCCTAAAGCTTGTTAAATCCCCCCTCCCAGCAAACTACATATTTCTGAAGTAAAGCCAAAAAGATGGAGAAAATATTGATTCAAATTCATCCTGTGATACAAGAACATAACAGCTAATATTCCTTTTTTTTCCAAAGGTGGCTGCAAAATGGTTCTTTCTGAAGCTAACCAGTCTGGGCTTCTTTGGCCATAGGATCATCCTGCAGTGAAACAAGGAAGTTAGCGTGGGCAGGTCTCTTCAGAGAGATGCTGTGTAACAATTGACATGATGAAATCCTCTTACTATTTCACAATATCAACATCCAACATAGCCCTGTTCTACTCTGCTAATCTCTTTACAAATTACTTGCACTTTTTACCCCTCCAAATGATTCCATTCTTAGGCAATATATTTTGGTGTCATCTATCATAAAGCCCATCTTTTTGGAAGATATTATGCAAATACTCTCATTTAATCCCTTTATCAGTAGAATGTGAGGTTAGTGTTTTAAAAACCATCCCTCTGGGCTATGTCCAAAATAAGAAAGCATATAAGAAATGTTAACACCTAGTTTAAAAAATGGTGTTAGTAAGGGTGAGTCGCAGTTTTGTGAGACTGTAAGAAAGGGGTGTCTTTCTGCAGCAGCATGAGAAAATAAGCGCTATTTGCAGAGAGGGCAAAATTTCCTTTACAGCTTTAAAAATGCCACTGACACAAACTGAGCTGCCTGAGCTGCCAAAACTGAAAGAAAAAAAATTATCCGTAATGTCAAAAAAGAAAGACCTTCAGTAAGAAAGACATAAGAGAAAGAAGACAGCAGGTGAGGTACATGCCAGACAGAAGGATGAGAAATGATTAGCCACAGATTCTGTGGCTTGGCAGAAGAGCTTGTTACCCTGAAACAAAGCAACCTACAGACTCTTGGATAAATTAATTGTGTCTAGCCATAATCTGCCTGCAAGTTCAAAGCCAAAAGAAATCAGAGAAGTATAGTCCTGGTATGTAAGAATGGGAAGACAACAGGCAGAAAAGCAAAGGATGGCAAAAAGGAGAGAGCATAGATGAAAACTGGCACATTTTGTTAAGGAACATCAAAATGCACGAAAAGCAAAACCTAGAGGAGGTGTGCGTATATATGAAACATGGACAGCAGTATCAAAATATGCTGGGGTGGTAAGTAAGAATGGAACCCCATTGCAAGGACACTTAAGCAAAAGCAATAACTACTTCATTAAAAGAAATAAGAACAAAACCAGAGTAGGGCATATTCATACAGCATGGCAAAGAAAGGTAGAAGAAAACATCTGGGAGAAGGAAGGTCATAGGACAGTCAGGCTAGGAAAGAGGTGTACCATTGCATTGGGATTATGATAGATTTGAACGGATGGCTAGCCACACATATAAAGGCAGGAAAAACCTGCATGCAAATGCTTTTAAAGGAGAAAGAATAATTGCTCAACAATAACCTGGGGCAATGACAAGGCAGGGGCATGTTATTGCTGACATCAGATAACTGCTCCTTCAAAAGGCATCTCGGAAACAAAGCCAGCATGATGTTGAATGAAATTATTTACTTTGGTATTATGTTTCAGATAAATTGATTTTCAAAAGTAAAAGTTGACACACAATTAGGAAAGACCCCAACCTAATATAGCTTGTCTTCTCATCTGAGCAGCTATTTGTTTAGCACTTCAGTACGCTGCAGTTGAAACTCTCAGTCTTGCATTTAGTTCCTGTCCCTTCCCCTAAATGTGCATCCAACGATGAGAATACCTACTCCTTCAGAAAGACTTGTCCTTCGTACATATGTCCCCAGTCCCAGGGAACAGAGAAACACGGTCTGGACATGGTCTGAATCATTAACACCAATCCCAACACTTACAGGCACCTATATAATAAAGACTTAAATATAGAAAGGTCCTTGAAACATCTGCTCCACATACCACCATATCACAGGCCCCAACAACAAGACCTTTATTAAAAAAACAAAAGCCATTTCTCTAATGCCTGCACATGCCTCTGGTTGGTGAATATAAATACAGCCACTTGGCCAGAGGGAAAAGGCTCCCAGCTGCTTTTATGGCTCTGCATGTTCCAGGCAAACTGCTGCTTCTGTCAACTCGCAGAGCAGCAACAGGCTCATGCATCGACAGCCCCAGCTGCTCCGTGAACAAGAAATGGAGCCAGCCCAGCCAGGAGGCAGCAAGCGTTTAGTGACCACTTGACTAAATGTGCACACACCGCGTTGTGCAGAGTTAAGGGACAGGAAAGAAAAAATATTCTCCCCCACAATAAATCCACATCTGAATGATGTCATCCTCTGCTGCTTCTTCTTTCTACTTGTTTTGAATCTCAGCCCAGGATTGCCTTGACCAGCCTGAAGAGTTGATGAGAGAAATGGGTTTTCACGGCAGTTCTACTAATAATTTCCTTCTCACAGATAGAAAGAGGATCTCTTCCCTCTGTATGGGCCAAGCAATGTAAAGTGTAATATGTTCAATCACACCAAAAATGTTAATGACCACTTGCTCTTCAAAAGACAAAATCTTCTGAGCTTGGCATGGTAGTAAAAATGTCCTCTTCAGGTCTTCATCTTCAGCCAGATATCACAGCGAAGAGGATATGGAAAATATCTGAGCTGGAATAAGAGATGAGGAAACCTATAGACTATCAGGTGGACACAGATGCAGCTTTATTTAGCCATTAGCATTGTGAATATTTTCACTTTAATATTAGATATCCCTAAGGAAGCCTGTAACATGTATTTCAAAGGCCTCATTACTCCCAGGCAAGGAGAATATTCTCATGCCTTTCCTGTGGCATGCACACAGAGTTAAACCGACCCTACAACTACTCAGCCTCCTTCCAGCACTGCACCTTCAGAGCCTTAATATATCTGGGATCAAGGTGTGGTCATTGTATCTTCAAACAGCCCGACACTGTGTGACATAGACATGCTGCATTCATATGTGAGATAAGCTATACAGGGACTCGGCTATGATCAAACAGACCAGATGAGCAGCTGTTCACATGAGCAGTCCCTTCTCTTCAGCTACATTAATCACACAGGGATCAGTGAAAAGAAAGCCCACACACAGTAATGCTTGACCCTAGAAAAGAAAGTCACCATTTGGTTTTATAAACTATTCAGTTGTTCTATTTTGTTGTACCTGTAGACATGGACATGTGTGCTTTGGGCTTTGCAATGGACACAATAATCCATTCTGATCAGATTCACACTTTGCATAATGGTAGCTGCAAGCAATGCCAAAGCAGCCCTGCTCTCCTAGAAATAAATAGATGGACCGCGGGAGAATGTGCGTATCAGGCAGCACGAAGGAGACTCGTGTTCAGAGATATTCTCTGCAGCTGATTGACCTGAACTGTAACTATAGTGGCAAGCCAGATTTCTGCAATTCTCAGGATGGGATAGGCTCTGCATCACCTGCAGTTGCTATTATGCAACTCAGCCTGCTTCTCAGAGCAAATTAACATACCTGCTTTCAACTTTTGAGACAGCTGAAGCAAGAAAGTCTGAAGAAAACAGCGTGGCCCAAGCAGCCCACCCTCTCCCTGCCCTGGGGACCCTTGAGCAAGGAAAGCTTTCCTACAATAATGCCCACGCTATAACATGAACACTGACTGCTTTCCCTGCTGTTAACTACTAGAGGCTTTCTACAGGCTCCGGCGTTTATTAGTCCAATCCATCCTCAGCTGCAGTGGGCTTAATCCAGTCTTAGAGAGAGCACAGGTAATGACCCCTCTATTAAGGCATTTACCAGGGCAAATGCCTCATTTTCAGTCCTTTGTCATGCAGCCAAATTTCAAGTGTCTGAGCTCAGTGCTTGCCTTAATGTTTTTTTAAGACTCAGGAGGACCAGAACAATTTTTTGTTGCTGTTGCTTTGAGAGCAAGATTAAAGGAGAACAGACAGTTCCGAATGCTATTTTTTGGCAGAATTCTGAATAGCCTCACTGGCTTTCAGAGGAACCTGACATTCAAATGAACCTAGTGCAGGGGCTGAAAAATATTCCTTGTTGATCTCAAAAAAAAATCTGATCCAATTTGGCCAAGTTATAAATTCACCTTTTATAGAAAAATATCAAAGACACTACGCAAGGTCACTCATACAATGATGGGGGAAAGAACACGAGTCTATAATGTCCAGACTCCAGGGCGAGCTACTGAGCCACACCACCTCTCAGGCATCTTCTGACAAATCTCTGCGCCTGGTTAATCTCGCTGCAGCAGCGGAAGATGGTGCTGCATCCAGCTGCCCGCCTGCAACAGTTTAGCACCCCCAAAACAGAGTCAAAGGAACAGAACGTGCCTCCTCAACCCCATTCCAGTTCACAGTCCAGTGTAACTCACGAGTGACACCAGGTTTGTGCAAAGACGGTACCCTTTGAACTGGAGCAATAAGACTTGAATGAGCCGGTGTTCCAGCCTGCTATTTGCCACCCTGGCAGGAACTTCTGACAGAACGGCTGTGATAAATAGCAGAGAAGGTGGGGAAGTGATAACATCTTGAATTGCTGTAGGTTGAATTGCACATGAACATGAGTTGGAGTACTCACAAAAGCTTGCAAATGTAATTCAGAACACATGGCATGTTCCCAAGGGCTTGTTTACACGACAAAGTGTATTTAGACTGAGATAGTGTCAACTTTAAAGAAAAATAAGTCCTCAATCAATTTTTGGATAGGCTCTCTTCTTTCAAAACAGGAGTGACTTAGTCTGAATTAGTTTAAATCCACTCTGACTTGAGCTAAGCTAACTCAAAAAAAGACACGCTATTGATGGAATTAGAGCACATGCCTAGAGAATGAATAGCTATTAATAGATATCTATGTAGACGAGTCTAGAGCAATTTCTCAAAACACATATCAAAAACAGGTAAGAATGTAGCACTAGAAGAAATGAGGGTAAAAACGAAAGAGGAGCAGAAAGAAAATTCGGGTGTAAAAACCGCCAGAATAAAAATGTTCACTTATTAGCCATCAATTGCTGTAAATGCACTTCTTCACAATGCCTTTCTGAATAGTCAAGAGCAGTATCTGAAAAAAAAAAAAATGTTTTTTCACAGATCCCGCCTGTGGAACCTGTTTTTTCTTTACAGTTTGGATTTCAGCTTCTCCCTGAAGGTAATGAGTGTCACGCCATAAACTTGACAAGGACCCATCTGCACGTCTACATATTAAAAACTCAGTCCTCTTCCCATAAGACATACCCCCAATCACTGTTTTAGCAGAACAGCAGCTAATTTCCAATAGCCTGTGGAAGTTTGCCATTGGGTCTGGAATTTTCTGCCAGCCTGGTTTCTGCCAGTTTGTGACAGTATTTGTGCTGCTTTATCATTATGATCTCACTAGGAGTCTGAAGCAATGGTAAAATGTGTTTACACAGAAATAGACCTTGTTTCCATACAAATACACTATATGACATCAGAGTACTTCATTTTGCCCACAAGAAAATTATTAATTCCACCATCATGAACAATTCCGTGCGTTTCTCTATAAAAATCATAAATTAATCCTCTAGATTTTCTGTTTCAGTGGCAGTTTTTAAAGAACAGCATTAACATCCTAGTCAAACAGGATCTCAGTTCTGATCTCTTCAGTTGCTTAATTAAAAAGTATATCTCCACCTTACATATATATTAGGTTATAAACTCAAAATGAAAGTAGAAAGTCTGTCCCTCCTTTAAAATGCAATGAAAATTTCTCAACTCATTAGTTTTGATTTTAACTGAAGCAACATTGCTCCCTGGGTTGCTTAAAAACAGGGGTGAAACATCCATCTTCTTACACCCCTTGTTCAGTATCTGCCCACCTGGACTCTGTTCTCAGTATCGGAAGTATATCAGAGGGATGCCAATAGAGCTTCACCGGTGCAAATCTGAGGAGAAAGGAGAATAACCCTCACCATCTGTGGATACCAAGATAACCTGAAATCTCTGATAGGCAAGTTCTGGCAGTTCTTGGCATGACACTTTCAGAGGTTTCTGCCTCCAACTGTCCACCACATCACTGCTGGTAGTACCATGCGGTAACACAGCGGAAATCGTGGCACGCTCCGAGACTTCTCAGCTCATATCTCAGCATCCCAGCTTAAACAGCTGGAGAAGGCAATGTCCACGTGCAGGATGTGCTTGCTGCCCTTTGCTTGCTGCCCCTTTGGCCTGGGGAATGAAGCAGAACGTGAGGCAGGACCAGCAGTGGAGAAGTGGCAAGGACGGCGATGCCTCCCACATGGGTGACAGCAATGGACCCAAGCCTGCGTGAAACAGGGTGTGCAAGGAGGGAACGGGAGCACCTGAGGCCACACAGCTCAGAAGAACAAGGCGCAGTGTGAAATGAGCCTCTAAAGGGGACTCGCTTCCCCAGCTGGTTCAGCTGAACTCAGCTGCGCTACCTGAGCCAGGGTGAAGCCGCCTCACTGAGTCCAGTAACGCTGCTGTCCGACGGCAGAGCACATGGCAGGTGTCAGACCATAAGAGGGGAAAAGCATGGCTGAGAGATGCTTCCCGTTTCCCTGCTACACTCACACCAAATGCTGTATAGATATTATACAAACAGCCTCCCTTCTGTTGGATTTGCTTGCACCTGTTATCATCTAATTAGGAGGAAATTGGACTTCTTTTGCTCACATCATAAACAGAGGCAACATAAACACATAAATCTTTCTCTTAAATTCCTTTTTCTTCTTTCTGAAATGCCAGAAGACTGCCCTGTGAACCCAATGTGCAATTCTCTTTTGCATAGCATGATGAATAATGGATCAAGCTTATATCTACCACAGATGAAAATCATGCCTTTCTAAAATCCATTCACTGCTTCACGGACCCCAAATCCTCTAGGTACTATACATTTCAGCTGTCATAAATCCATGTAATGTTCCTGTGCATGACACTATTCATTTAGACCACCAATTTAGTTAAAATGACAGATGTGAGAAAAACACATGTAACCAAACAACTCCCCAGCGATCACACAGCTGCTGATGCTGAAGGGACTGTGTGCTTTATTCAGCGATAGTCAGGCACTTCCATCCACATTTACCACCTGCTGTCAATATAATGTCAGGTGGAGCTGTGCAGTTCTCACTCTGCTTACTTTTATTTGAGCTGTTCTCCTTAAGGTCTTTGCAAGCAAACTAAGTGCAGTAGGTGGGATCCTGCACCCACTGCCCCTGTGGCTTGTAGGAATCTCCCCACTGTTGGATCAGGACCCAGAGACCAACTCTTAAAGATGAGGAAACCTAGAAGCTGATCCTCATTTCATCTCTTTCTTTGCAAAAAGCCCTCGTGCGTATCAAGGATAATACAATGTAAAACCAGAGAACAGGGCAACACACTTAAACAAAAGGTATTTATTACCCTTACCTTTAAAGTCTAGGTCCTGCCATTCATACTACAGTTTAACAGTCCTTATTCTCTAAGTAGTCCTGGGCATCCTCAAAGTAGTTTCGGGACCTTCTCAAACTCAGCTAGACAAGGTATAGCAAATCAGGCTATGAGGCCCCTATTCAGTATTTGCCCTTAAGCAAATGCTTATGACTCGTTAATGTAAGTAGCAACCCGCTTTGATGAATTGGGTCTTTAAACGACAAGGAAGCCATATTTCAAAGCAGCACCGTATATCTCTAAAATGAACATATGGCTCTTAATGTTTCCTGAAAGGCTTTTGGTTTACAATATGCATCATTTTTTTGTGCAGTATCCAGTTTTTCTTAATTTTTAACATAATGAAAGTCTTTGGGAAAAACTAAGTTTGCTTTTTTGACAGAATGAGCAAAATGTCTTCAGATTATATTTCTCTTTGGTGTACAGCAAAGAACAACCAGAGGATGTGCTTTCTTCACACAGAATTCACCGTTGTCTTGATATGAAATGGGAGAAAGATATGCTTTTCTGTTCAAATCACTATAAATCAGCTTCCATCATGGGCTGTGTGCATAAAATTAGCCTGCCCAACCATGTAAACAAATAAATGAATCAATGTAACATTGTTTTTATATGACATATTTTCATCACTCATTAGTAATTTAATTCTGCGTGTGTTCTGCAGTTTGATAGACAAGTTGTGCACAGGAAAAAAATAACATTCTTAAGACTTTGGCACCTACAGCTAAGCTGTTAAATTCATATTAATGCGTCAAAATAAGTAATCAGCAACTCTGAAAATCAGGTCATTCATTTTTGTGCCTAAATATAGATCTAGATCACTAACTTTAGACATTCACAGTTGAAAAATGTTCATCCAAATGAGCCATCAGGGAGGGTTGAATAGATTTCTAGAAGAAACACTTGAGAGAAAAATTCTAAACGATAACAATTTAGATGATAAACAGTATTATAATTTATTATTCATATAGTTCTATTGGTGTGCCTGGCATTCTAAAGGCAACAGAAGAACTACAGCTAAATATGCTATTCTAAATATACTTTAAAGACTTGGACTGAGGCTATAAAGATTTAGAACACAATTACTGGTGTTCAGTTGATTGTAGTATTTTTCTGAGGAAAGGATTTATGCAGAGATTTTTCTCCTCTGCCCTGTGAAAATAAAAGGTAAGATGATACTTGTGAACTTAGAAGCAGACAGAAACATCATCAAACAAAATTTTCCAACTTAGCCCTAGATCTGTAAACATATTTAGATGCTTAATTTCTACATCAACATTCAACTTCCCACTGACATCAAGGGGAAAACAATGGGAAGCAGGGTGGGATTCATCTCTAAAATCAGTAGAGAGAAAGGTAGTTCCAAAGAGTGACTTACATGACACAAAGGTAACTGTCTTAGAAAGATTTGTGATATGATTCTTTCTGTTAATTACAGAGGAAGAAAGACAACTGGTTTCAACTGGACACCTGACTTTTAGAGGTGAAATAAATCCTTTTCTTGGTGCCTACATCAAAGTTTTGGTTTTGTTTCATATTTCTTTTGGATTGAAGCATTCAAAAATTCCAACATTGGTAGATGCTGAAATCTAGGAATATTCAGCACCCAAAGATCCCATGGCTTTGTATAAAAACGCATGACCCCTCATGACCAAGAACAAGGTATTTGAGCAGAGACTTTAAAAGGGCCAACAAACTCCTGCAAAGGAAGCAGTCACACTCTTGACAAAGTGAAAAGCAAGTGTTCATTTGAACAGAGGAGAACAGGTATGAGCACCCAGAGAAGATGTGGCCCTTTTTAAAGATGTGTTAAACAGTTCATATATTCCTGGTGCATCCCACTCCTGGCAGGCGGTGTAGTAAGCAGATAGTGACCACCTGAGTTTCATTCAGTGCCAGTTTCTGTATCTGGCATCCCAGCCAGTTAGTACGACGGATTGTTCTTCCTAAGGATCTAACAGCACTAATGAAGAGCTACTGATCAAGTTTAAAAGCAAAAGAATATACATTATTGCAGGGACATTCACCAAAATAATAATAACTGCCCATTTTGCAAAGAAGATAGATGTTGTTTAACAGGGTCTTTTTTCAGCAAAACACTCATTTCTGACCCTCTAGGGAAAGTGTCATCATACGTTACAGAGAACCCATTCCTTTTGTGTCTAGGGAGAAAACAATCACGGTGTAAAAATTTCCCACAAAGACAGTAATGAGGCCGGAATCTGGAACGCACTTTAAATGTGCACGCCTGGATTACATTTAGGAAAAAATGTTTACAGATTAAATTCCATCTGTGCTACCACTCCCTGACCTGAGAATGGCAGTGAACCGCCTCTGAGTCCATCTTCAGCAGCAACGCTTGAATGTTTGTGGAATGTTTCAATGGTGGACAGTACATCTTTTTAGTCTGGTCAACACAGATAGCAAAGCTGAGGCTCAGGCTCCGGCAGCTATAAATGCCGCAGCCACCAAATCCTTTCATAAAGAACAGAAGCATGAGATGGTTCAGGCTAGATGGATCACCTCTCTCTCTTTCTCTCTCCCCACTGGCAGTAGAGTCTAGAGGCAAGTTGTCTAACTAGCTTAGGCTAGACACCTAACTTTTAGACAGTTAGATTTAGGTAAGACCAATGCAGGGAATAGCCTACAGCAGGGAATAGCCCTAAAGCACCAAGATCTAAAAGATGTGCTGAAAGGTTGAATGAAGTTGGCTACCTGGAGGTAACTTAGCTCCTTGCTGCCTCACCTGCAGAGTTCCCCTCTTGGTCCTGCTGTGGACCCTTAGTCCACCAGAATAGAGCAGGTTCCCCAAAAGGTAGTCAGCCAGGAACATTGTGATTTTCACCTGGCTCTGAGGGCCAGCCAGAGCAAAAATAGCACCTTTAAGTTTAAGAGAGGTGTGTTTTGCTGAAACAGAAGTAATTCTTACAATCTGATTTCTGAAACAAGAAGAGTAATAAAAACACATGCAAACCAGCAGTAGTGAGGCAAACCAATATATGAGACGCATACATTTAACTAGCTCCACCACCACAAAACAGCATGTAAAGGCCTGCTACCCTCATAGCACAGCTAAACAAGCCATGCATCAGCTGGTTACCAAATCTGAAAAGCACAGGCTGTCAGAGCTTTCCTGACATCTCTAAACTTCCGCAGGACTCCTACCATGCCAGCAGTGCCTCTGTCTTTGTACAGTGCGTTTCCCACCAGCAGGTCATATAGCAGTAGAGTTGGGGGGGTGCAATGGATACAATGCCAGCTCCTGATCGCCCCCGTCACCAACAAAATTGACTACCTTTCCACTGCTCCCAAGCAGTCCCTGATGAGGAACTCCTACTGGGAGTTGTCATTTTGATAGAAGGCATCAATGACCTGTTTTCTCCCCCTGACACCTCTGGCAGAGGTCCCACTCTTCCTTCTATTGTCTCTGCACATCCTTAACGAGACATATTAAACTCTCACATTCTCAGAGTCCTCCCCACTCAGGCTTTCCTTGTAGTAGGGTGAAATAGCAATAATGAAGCTGAATAAATCTCTGAGGCAGTGAATATCCCTTTGCTTAGGACTGCTCAAGAGCAAGCACAAAAATAGGTTTGCATCCTGCAGCCACCATCATCCTCATGATTTGGGCCCAGCTACTCTAGGCCCAGAACAAATATCATGTGTCAAATTTGGCAAACCACCCCCTCCCCATGATAAAATCAATCTGATTGATAAACAACTGATCTCACAAGCAGAAAGCACTGTTTAAAAACTGTAATGATATGGCTACAGTAAGCCTATTATGGGAGAGCATAGAGAAGTTGTGTTTAATTATATGTTTTACACCATTTTTACTAACTTTTCTCATTTTATGGACTGGACAATTTTTGACCACTTACAAAGGTAAATATTCTTCCTTAACCTACTCAGTGTTGATTAGCATACAGAATAAAGAGGGTGTTTGCAGTTTATGGGTACATCTGGTGATGCTGCAGCTCATGAGCCAAATTGATATTATTTGAGTGCCATCTACCACCAGTTAAATACAATCCCCACAGTTCCCATGTTAAAGAGCTTGAAACTGGGAATATTTGAATCATGGTTTTAAATTTAGCCCTTCTTGTCTTTCCAGCCATTTCAAAAGAAAATTGTAATTTAATTGTAATAACCGTAATGGGTTATTCTGCTACCAAGCAGCTAGATGAAAAGGAAGAAGTCTTCGTATTCATAGGGCCTTCACATAGCTGGAGCATGTAACCTCAATGACCTGCAACATCAAATAAGAAAAGACAAGGGCTCAGTCTTTAAGCTTTCAGCTTTAAGCACTTTGAATCTACAATTAACTCAATTCTGAGCATCTGGTCTTTTTAACCCCTTACATTCAAAGGTCATTTGATCTTTTAGCAGAGTCAAGATTTGTCAATATGACAAACATCATTTCATACACATTAAAAATGGAGGTCAGCTCGTGACATGGGAAATTGACTATAGCAGGGTTATATGTTTTTCTGATCCTTCCTGTTATTTACAATTTTATTGAAATGCTAAAAATAAAAAATGAAATTAATTCTGACTATTTGTATGACACCTCTTTAGCAACCATGCACTATGGTGCATGATAGAGTTTACACACACTGATGAGAGTTACCAATTTACAGGTAGCTCAAGCTGTCTTTTGTCTTTCCTTCAAGCATTTATCATGGAGTTTAGTTTGGTGTGACTGGTTTAGTTTGAGCCACGGCTACTTTTCTAACTCAGGTTCTGTTGCTGATGAAAGCTGCCACTGAAGTCAACAGCAGAGTCCTGAGATCTTCAGCCTGAACAAGTAATTGGCTGAGAAACAGTTGTAACTCACTATATTTTTACACTAATATTCTGTGCAGAGATTAATCCACCTCTCAGAATCCCAATGCGAAATTTAAATCCAAACTTCCACCCAATATCAGGTATAATGCATCTGCTTGGATTTCTGCTCAAGATGAGTGACAAAGTCTAGGTTTCTGTCCCAGTTTCTTCAAATATGAAGCTTTCCAAAACAAAGTCTGGGGGTCTTGGTGTCTGAGATTCATTTTAGGCATATCTTTAATTCTCCAATATTCTGAAAGTATCTTTGTGACCCTGCTTGAAACACTAAATGAGTCAACTTGAACATCCACCCAGCTTGCTCATAAATGAACTCTTCAGTTCATACTATAAAGTTGGTAACTATAAAAGATCCACTACTCTTACAAACACTTAGGCTTTATTTAACTAACAACTCACTGAAGTCAATCGTATTATTAGGTGAGCAACTCAAAGCACTTGGGTTCAGCACCTTATTTAGAAGGCTGGGAAATAGGTGGGAAAGAAAGAACCAATTTCAAGTAATCTGAGACAGCTCACTGAGGTAATAAGTAGGGAATTTAGTAATCTTAAATAATTTTATACAATGAATAAAGCAAAGAAGACATCTCCAGGGAGCAACTCACGTTAAATCACCCTTAACTGGCGTTGTCACACACCCGCAGTCCAATACTTCAGTGCAGGATTCACGAATAATACCAGAATCAAGTCATCTTTTTCAGCTGCTTCTTGATTACCATTCACACCGGAATTAACATATCAAGGTAGGAAGAAATACATGAATATTTATTATCTCCATTCCGACATGGAAGCTTAAAGGAAGAATTTGCAAGAACGTGAGGGACAGACCTACAAATATTATTTATAGGCTTAGCAAAATCTTTGAGCTAAAATTCTGATGGCGCAGTGATGACTTTGAAGGAGCGAGAAAGACGTGTCTATGAGTGTGTTATTTCTGTGAGATATCACTGAAATAATGGCAACAATTAGCCTAATTGGCTGTACTGACAATGAGTGCAATCCACGAAGCCCTTGAAAACAGGCAGCTAGGAAACAAGGGGAAGAGCGCAGCTGAAGCCAGCTGAACAACAGCAGCGCACATGCGCCAGCCAGACAAGCACTGCTTGGATGGTGTTTTGGCACTATGGGACACGTGAACTCCCAGGACTTTCTTCCTTTCACCCTGAAAACTTTCAGCGTGGCAAAACTCCCATCCTCTGCCCAGCAGCTCCTCCCCATCTCTAAGCCCTCCTTCCCCCCAGTCACTGGCCCAGGGGACTGCAGGGAAGGCTCTACCAGTGGGTATCCTCCTATCCACAGGCACTGGGCTTTCCCAGAGAGAGGTTTAAGGTGGAAACCAGTCTGTCTCCATTATTCGTCCCCCTAGGTCTCAGACAACCATGCAAAACCATACACACTGTCTCAGCATCATGTGGCCCTTCTCAGCCATTCCTCTGTGTTAGAAAAGACTGGGAAATCTGGTGCACCACTGTGAGACTCCATTCATTTTCTTGAATGAAGAGAGGAACACCTGTAACCCAGGAGGTTTTCAGAGGTCTCCACCTTTCTCAGGTGTCCACCTTTCTCCATTGATTAGAAAAAAGGTGTTCCCTGCAGGAGGACAGGATTATCCCTCCCTCCCAGGCACGGGTAACAAAAACTTAGACACATCTGCACTCAGGTAAGGTAAATACCATAATCATACTGGATCCCACCTCTAAATGTTTCACAGGGGTACAATAATGTTTTATTACATCATTTATGATTGTCTCATCGTGGAAAATCCCCAGCTGATTCCTGCATTTTGCCTAGTAACCTGTGAATGGACTAAAAATAATGGTATGTATTCATCACATCGGAGCAGCCGGTCCACCTCAGACCAAGCAGCATCTGTTTTGGTTCCAATAGTGGTGAGTACAGGGAGTATGAGAAAAGGGAGTTTTCCAGGAAGGAGAAAGGAAGGGAGGAGAGGGAACACAGAGGAAAAACAGAACAAGGAGGGACAGATGAGAAAGAACATCACTGAAAGCAACTTTTACTGCAGCTTAAGATTAATGATTGCTCATCCACAAGCACTCTACAATCTGAGGTAAGTGGAAAAAACTGGAGATGCTACTCAATAGCCAGTGGAGCCCTTTGCAGACATAAAAAGCAGTACGTTGATGTTCCCACTCAGACGTATAAAACCAACGTGATGTATGTAGCTTTTAAGTGTTGGTGCGGTATAAAAGTTTTATTGCTGCTTTGGCTTCAAGAAAGCTACAAACCTCAGTTTAGGGATTGCAAGCCCCTGTAAAAATGGTTATGAAAGGCATTTTTCCTAATCACGTTAGCAAACCCTTCTCTCCATTTTCCCTCTCATTAAAGAGCTTAAATATTTTACAGCTATAGTGTGCAGGCTTATGTCCAGATTACCCTTCATTAAATGACTTTTACAGTAGCTGGATACAAGCCTTGTCTATTATTACACACCAGCTAATTATGTCTCCTTTGTTTTCATTTCATCGTTTTAAACAAAGCTTTTAGGGACCCAGCCACTCTGTGAGAGGTGTTGCCAAACTGAACACATTTCCAGCAAATCCCAGCTGGGCTGCATTCATTTCATCTGGTGATCTTTGCAACATGAAGTAGCTTTCTGGGGGGAAAAAAAAAAAAAAAAAAAAAGGGGGGGGGGGGACAGAGCGGAAGGAGAACAAAAATAACAACAATGATGTCCAACCTATAGTGCTCTTACACTGGTTTAATGCAAAGACAACTTCTCACTGGGCAAAAATCCAGTAGGATGTCAGTGAAGAGTGAAATCTGATGTACAGTGATTCTAAACATCATAGCTAAGCTATGTGAACAACCGGTTCTATCAGGCATTTTCTGATTTCTGACAGTGTTGCTGTTTTCAGATTACCCCAGTAATGTTTCCAAAGTGTATTATTATATTCATGGCAAGAAGAAGGGGAGGAGGCCTGAAAATTACTTCCCCCCTGGCAATGAATTGTCATTTAGGTCCCGCATTGAGCCAGCTCTTTGCATTGCCTGGGAAGCCAAGGGAGCCAACAAAAAGATATGATTTCCCCAGAGCTGAGGGACCAAGGGAAATGATCAGGCATCTGAAGTCTCCCCAGGGTGCAAAGAGCAATAGCAAAAGGCTTTGCTAAGGAGAGATACTTTTCAGTATCTGTGCAAATACAATCTACATTTAAATACTATTTTAATTACTCATTCTCATCCACGATAGACTGAATAATCAAAGTACTCATACTGGGAATGATAATAAGATCCGTTATGTGTACTTGCATGTACAAAGCAGTATATCATTCCTTGCGAACAGCACGTAAGATGGCTGGCCCTTGCTCCACAGAGCCTAAAATGCCACATGTGACACGATGCAGAAGCCAAATGAGAAAGGAAGCTGTGCAGCACTTCATATGAGTCTCAGTTCTCCTTTTGTCATGGGCATTTTGTAACTTTCTTTTAACTTTTTTTTGATTGTTTTTCAATCCTTTTAAGCCTTCCTTGACCATGTAGCTTTCTAGCCTTCCTTGAGCAGCTGGTATTCAACTAGCCCACTGAGGGAAGTTTTGCATGTTTCTGCTATCCACACTCTTTGGACTTGTGAGTCCCACCCTTTACTTTCTATACATTTGCAGTTTTGGCCATATGTAAAGCCTTCTAGGACTTAGTGGGTATAAAATCCCAAAAGACAGTAAGTTTGAAGATCTTCTATTGTCATCAGCCTGGAAGTTTATAGGATTCTTAAGCGACTGTGCTAACTTTTCTAAAAGTTTTTAGAAAAATATGTCACTGCTAGGGAATTCAGTAGAAAACTCAAAAGACTGAAAACATGACCTTATCTGTACAGAGTGTCATAAGATTTCTATTAAAATCTGTGAAGTTTTTCTGCGACTTACACTGCCATCATATATTCTTACTATATATTGAGGGGGACACAGTCCTTTGCCTCCTAACTGCTTCCCCATGTAGACAGGGGAAGAAACGAGCTGGCAAAGGCAGCAGATATAACAGCCTTTCTTCAACCTTCGTATCTTGTAAAGAAGCTACACATGGGCCGTTGTCTTCATGCTTTCTCATCCCAGCTCCAGGTCCTTCTTCAGCTAAATAGGATCCAGGCTAACCATTCTTCCCCAAAATTATCTCCTGCTGCCTAAATAGTGCATCATTGCTCTGCATGTGAAGTATTGTCAGAGTAATATGACCAATACACTCGTAAGATCAATAGTCAGTAAGTATAATGTATGCACTCTGCTCCAGAAACTCTCTTCTTTCCACCCACTTCACCAACTCTTTTTTCTAATACCTAACTTGATGGACTGTTTCAAAAAGACTTGTGAGGTGAGAAGGCACCTTTATCTCCCACCGACAGAAGGCAGGAAGCCACCTCCCATCCTGTTAATCCACAAAGCTCCAACCCCATTTGCCTCACACAACAGCAAAAAGTAAGCACAAGCTCCCTCCCCGTGTTTCAGATGCATGAAATGTAATAGGAAAACAAAAACCAGTTTGGCAGAAATGTAGCTCTGCAAGCTCCCCAGCCAGGTTACCTTTCCAAATCGTGCTTGTTTTTCAGAGATATTTCTTCATGGAATAGAAAAATATGGAAAACGCACCCACTTCTGCCCATGTAGGTGTTGCCTTCATTTTCCCCTAAAAAAAAAAAAAAAAAAAAGAAAATCCCTCTCCCTTTCCACCCCGAAGGGAGAGGGCTAACCCCCAAAAGCCCGTGTCCTTGTCGCCGTCCCATTGCGCCGGCTTTGGCAGCACTACAGCAGGGGTCGCAGCAGCTGTGGCAGCGCCTGCCCGCCTGTTCTGCTGCTACATATGCAGTATAAATACCGAATAGAAAAACCTGTCAAGCAGACCATATTCCATTATTTGGAAATTAGCAACCTTTATAGTGTTTCTAAAACAAATTGTTTCCATTATCAGAACATTGCAATGCTATGTGCATCCACAGGAAATCACCACACAAGTATATTTCTGGCTTTAATATAGTGGGTTTTTTTACTGTGAACAATTTGCCTCCCTTTTTCCTGAGATTCCATTCAAGAGAAATATAATAAAAACTCAGGTACAAACAGACTGTTTGCAGTTATTTTCTTGTGCCCTTCAGTAACAGGAGAACAATTTGTTCTCCTTAATTTCAAAAGAGAGCAACAATTAATTAAGCTAATGAGAATTACAGGGAAAAAAAATGAAAGTACTTCAAAGGATTTCTGACCTACGAAAAAAAAAATCTTATTTTTGGTTCTGATGCTAAAAAAAAAACTACTTCTTTGCATAAATAATCTCACTGAAGCTTTATCCTTAAAATGTATTCCCAGGATTGTGGATTTGGCAAATGCGGGTTTCAAACTGCAGTTGTATTGATGAACTGGTTTTGATATGTGCATTTGTTTGTAAAATCCTTTGTTAAGGGAGGATATTATCACTAAGCTGGAAGCTAAGACATAAGCCCAGGATGCTACCCAGTAGCAAACTGGGCAAGCGTTTCCATGTTTGACAACGGCACACAGACATAGACTTTTTGACTGTTGCTTTACTAAGAAGAAGAAAAAAAAGAGTGCATTCACTGGTCCAAATATCCCCCTTAACAGAAAAAGGCCTGCAGGGAAAAGAAAACACATAAAAAGGCACTGAAGCAAAGTAATGCTCCTTGAAGCTGGCTGTGCCCCTAAACTATGCTCCTGAGATTATATCCCTAGGCGGCAGGGGGCATGGTTAAGAGCAATTCTCTCCGGCTCTGAAAGAATGAAGGCAAGTGTCAGCACTGCCATAAAATCAGTTCATGGATGATTGCTCCCAGGATGACTCGAAGCAGCAGTGACATGAGTCTGGACATTGTGCTGGTGAGGAATCGCCCCTAATGGCTTTCCAGCTGATCCCTGGCTGCAGGGGTCAGTTCAGCCACTACACGAATGCAGGGCTGAAACGCGAGGTCACAGATCCAGTGTGTCAGCGTGCGGCCAGCTCGTGACAGTGACACCTGTTGCACTGCAAAGAGAAGGTCACCAAACAGGATGGTGGAGCTTAGGATACCACACAAATCTGGCAGGTTTCCTTGTACCCTGTTAATCCACTGTTCATGTACCTTACAGAGCACTATTGTGTGGGGTTTTCCCGGTTTTGAGGTCTGAATTAGAGCTTGATCATCAGTCAGATCCTGTTAGCAAGGGACAGATTAACATGTACCATCATAATATAAAGGGACTTTTTACCTTCATATTATGGCAATTACCTTGTCTCTGATACTCTTTTCAGTATGTGCTGTCCTGGTCTAGAGAGCAGGGACCAGTTTTACACACCGCTAATGGCATCTCTCTCCTTACTGCCAAGGAGATTGTGTGCTTGCTCACAAAATTTGCACTAGTATGATTAAAATTGGTTTTCAGATTGATTCAGGCTTTCACTAGCACAGCTTCTCTGCACAGGGACACTTTCATCAGCTTACCATCAGGTTATAGTAGCTAGCACAGGATTCAATCCCGTGAAGCATTCAAGATACCACCGCTCACCAGTTGCCATCTGTCAGCTGTACCATGACAACAGATTATAAACCTATTCCCGGCCTGCCCCTAGTGCCCAATAAAATGCTCTTAAAAGCCTCACTCTCGCTCCTCTGACCAGCTTTTCAAGACCACACAGCACCCTGGGGCACACCAAGCATAGCTGGGACTTCTCAAGCCTGCTCTCAGAGTCAGCACAGCAGCTCCCCCCGCTCCACTTAGGTTCTGCCAACATCCTTAGCATCTTCAGCTCTTTTCCTCTTCACTGCGCTACGCAACAGGCCTGGAAATCAAGCCTTTGATGGATACCTGTGGCTATTAATAGTGAATGAGAATTCTAATTACAAGCAGTCACATTGTGAATGGGGTTAATTTCCCTACAATCCCTGAAGGACATCAGGAGGTGAAAGAAGGGAGACATATGCCCTGAAATCCCAAAATGGCAAAACAATTTCCTTTCTGCATTGTATTCTGCCACTCCTCATGAAAGAGATGACAAGAACAGGATGACCACTGGTGCAAATGCACTTCTGCACTCAGTGGCATAGCAAGGACAGCGGGAGATAGACACTCTGCACTGGATGTGTAAGTGGGAGGTGTGCTGTGGGTGAGTAACAAGTCTTCTAGTCTTCTGCTGCTGCCATCTTTCTGTATTCTCTGCTCCTCAGCTTCTTGCGTGTTCCTCTGGCCACTCAGAGTACCATTGGTGGCAGTTCAACCTCAGGCAGTAGCAGAAGTAACAGGAGTCCAAGAATGAGCGTGAGGGACAAGGGAGAGGCTGTTTGGGACAGACAGTTCTCACCATTTCTTCTTCATACACACATCACAGCCCTCAGCACCTGAAGCCACCTCTGAAGCCCCAGCCTGCTGTCTGCACAGCAGCAGGAGCCAGAGGGGCTGCTGGATTGGAGACAGGAGGAGGCAGCAACAGGACAGTGGCAGCCGAACGCTGCAAGAAGCGCAGGTGAGGAACCACGTCCTGTGGACGGAAGCAGATCTTGCATTTCAGCCACAGAAGCCCGTAGCAGCGTAGCCCGCAGCTGCACACAGACTACCTGCCACAGTACGCCATGCAGCTACTGTAAAGCTACCTTCTGTCTAAAGCTGCACTCCATGGCTGCAACGTAGACTTCTAGATCTTCCTGTACACACTCTGGCATGGAAAGTAACAATGTCAAACTAGAAAACTCATCCTGGTACACAAGGAAGATACTGAAGAAGGATCTATAGTGGGATCCTAAGATGACACCAGTTAAAGTCAATAGAGACTTTTATTTTTAATTAAACAGCAGTAAGTGTGGCTTGGATCCTGTAAGCAGTGAAACATTCGTATAGTTTTTACTCATGTGAGTAGTCCCATGAGGTTGGAAGACCACATTTCTCATGCAAATCAGCAGCAACTTTTCCATTAATATTATCTGTAATTTTTAAATAGCAGTACCTACCTGCTAAGAAGAGGATTCATCCCACTTAATGCTGAATGTCTAAAACCAAGGTGTCTAGTCTGAGCTCATTGCTCCAGGCTAGCCTAGTCAGTGGAAAGAGTTAAGCACTTTCAGTTGGGTGAGTCGTCTCTCATACAGCAGGTGCCTAAGACATGCCCTTTGGCAGTGCTGGTTTCTTTCTGCTGACTATAACAGGAGCCAAAGGTGACTAGCTCAGAAACTGACATCACTTAAACCACAGACTTCTAGAGCCAGGTAAGATGAATCCTATGCCATATATTTAAACAAAAGGACCTGAATTCCTTGAAAGCTGCCCCTGTAATATCAAACCTGTCTGTTTTGACTCTTTCCAAAAGGACAATCTAATATTAATGATAAATAATTTATCTGGGGAATTAGGTCAAGGTGCTCAACATTTTTGCAGTGGAAGAGGTTTGCAGAGCAGCCACATTTATGGTATGTCCCACCTCACTCCTATCCAAATGGCTTCTCTTGGAGATCCTGCAAGCGTCTACCTTTGGCAAGCAGGACGGCACACCACACTTCCTTGCTTGTGACAGTAGGGTACCTTAGGCACATCCGAGACTATACTTACAAGCTCAAAGCTCTGCTTAGCAGCCAACCGCCCACTGACCCCGCTTCTAATACGGCATCCAGACGTGACACATGACTGCTGAACGAGAAATTGCTGTAGTGCACCACAACCATTCCCTACAAGGACAGTAAGAAATAAAGGTCTTCCTTCAGGAATGCCAGAGACATTGCAATCAGCATCCACCTTACCAAATCTACATCTGACCCTCTACATCTGATCTACTAAAACCACGAATCAAGACTGCCTTTCCCTTTCACAGACGTGCAACAGCACCTCAGTGGGAGAGCTTTACCTCACCTAACTCTACTGCCAAAGAATGAGGCACCTGGTGTAAGCCAGTTGCTCCCTGGACTCCACAATCACTGAAGAGAGACATTTCTTGGTGCTCTTCAAAGGCAACTGACCCCATTTGTCTTACATACCACCATCAGGACAAATTACACCACAAATTGGAGAAGTCTATTGTTCTTCATTGACTAAAAACGAAGCCTAGATGGCTACTTTATGCTAGCTGCCTTTTCGGGGTTTTTGAACAGCTAAAGCTAGGTGAGATGAATCCCACCTGAAATTTGCAAAGCAATTCAGCAAGATTTACTACAAGACCAGTAACAAATACAGTATTTATTATTCTGTGTTCACTCGTCTCCACATTAAAAAGACACACCAATGTCTTCTCTTAGTTACAGAAAGCGGAGACCTTTAATAAGAACATAGAATGTTACATAAATACTTAAGACTACTAATTTTCTACCTGTTTTAGTTAGTCACTTATCATAAGATGTAACACTCAAAAATTCTCACTCTGTTCCCTGGCATACGCCTCTGTTTGTTTTCATAGGCTTTCAGGAACAAAAATCCTTCAGCTGGGGCTGCACGGCTAGAAGGCGCGTCCCCTGGGTGGTGGATAGGGGATCCCTCTCTGGAGGGTGCACCGGATAAAATTGAAGAAGGTGCCGCGAACCAACGCAGCCTAAGGGAAGGCCACCCTGACAGAAAAACCACTGGCCCTCCAAGTCATGGGGGTTGGGCAGGAGGCCAACTACCTCCTCCCGGAAAAAAAAATAAAAAACAAAACCAAAAAAAAGTTGCAGAAACGACGAGCATCAACTCGGAGATGGAGAAAATCAGTAATGAAGTGAGGAGGAGGAGATGGAACTGGATCGGTCATGTCTTGAGGAAAAAACCAACAGAAGACTGCGCTGTGGCCCTTGGGACTCCAGAGCACGCAGCCGCAGACCGATCAAAGTGGAAGAACGATGTTCATGCCTTGTGTGCCTCCTGGCACTGAGAGAATTCAGATTCAGATTCAGGAACAAAAATACTTCAGGACCGCTTTTGTGGAGTTGAGGCTTTTCCAAGCAAAGATTTACTACACAAAAAAACCAAAAACAAACAAAAAAACCCCACACAATAAAAAAAACCCACAACAGTTATTGCTAGGGTGCTGGATTCATTTTTTAGAGGCAATCTACTGTACTTAAGAGAAATAATGTTTTTACTATGGTGGAGGGGAAATTCTGATGCAAGCCCTTTTCAGGTCACAGTTTAAAGAGCTGTAAAGGAAGGAAGGTGGGACCAGGCAAGACACAAATCAGCCTACCTGAATTTGCATTCTCTTCCTGTCGCCTACCCCGTTACTCCTTAGAGAGAGTATCTGTAGATCTAAGCTAGTCTGAAGTGCCAGCAGTCTAACTGCAGAAGTTAGTCCCCTGCAGTATAAGAATGATGAATCAGCCCACACTGAGCCCAGTGCTGCTGCAGCTATCAGCTAGCCCAACTCAGATTAGCTGTTTCAAAGGCAATGTAGGTCAATTTAGCTGTTTTGAAGGTAAATTAGGTATATAACAGGTATTTACTTATTAAATGCCACCAAGCAATAAGAACACTGTTGATGTTGCATTAGAATTCTTATTCCTCATGGTTACCTTTGCAGCTGGAGCTCACTAGCCACAATCTAGCCCCTGATTAATTAATTCAATTAATTCTTTAAATTTGTTGAATTACTTTTAGCTTTAATAAGTTTGAGAACTTCCAAGGGACATCAAGCTCTTGCTTTTATTCTATTTTTAATTAGATTAGAGGTAATTTTTGTATTCAAATGAAGAGTAACAGATGTAGCTCTGTGTGGTAATGCTGAATCAGAAAGTAATCTTATAGTAAACAGTTAGGCTTTTTACCAATGTTGACTGTTCAAATCAAATTACAATATGTGTATTTCTAAATTTCATTGTCTCAGTTCTCTTCACTTTGGCCTGAATATAAGTAATGATCATGGATACTTTAATTACTCAGTTTTTGATATTTTGGCTGGTTTTAAAATCTCTTAATGTCATTAGAAAAATTCACCTTTCAATGTGAGGAGTAATTTTTCCCTTATTATTTTTACATCAAATTTGGGGAGAATGGTTATAATTAGGTGTTTGCACCTCAGCTACAGATTTTACTCATTCTTGGATCCAGTCCATTTCCAGAGTATTTAATTCCAAGCCAAGTTCTCTCCCCAGAAGCCCACAACCAATACTGGAGTTTGGCAAGTTTTTGCCTGTAAAATACACATAAACAAAAACATTTGAACCCTGCTGGGTATGCTTTTTGAGGTACCAGATATTTAAATGGCAGCTAGAATAGACAACACAATCTGCAGAAAGAAGTGCATTATCCTACTTTGCTTTCTGAAGGTAATAGGTTTGTAGACAATACCATGAATGTACTCTGAAAGGGACTTTGATCAAATTCCATCCATTCCAGTTACAAACATAAAAGTTAATTGAAGCAAATGGAATTGCATAGACAGGGATCGAGGAGCAACCACAGTTTAGCTCCTGAGCCTCCTTAAATCTCTTACCAAGTTTCTTCTATCTATGGACCTGATCCAAAGCTTGTTATAGCCAGTCAAAAGAGTTCCACTTTCACAGAATTCAAGAGCGAACCTAAATACATAGACTACCATCTGCAAGGGATGTAAGCACATACTTGACTTTAAGGAAGAAACTAGCCCTACTACAGGCAGTAGCATTACTGAGAAACTTCAAGACTGGCTTGTATTTCTATGCCTGACTGAATCAGGTAATTATTCCTAATTATGATCCTGATTATGTTCCTGAACTGAAGTCAGTGGGAATAAGAGCAGGGAAGTATGTCTCTGGAGGGTCACATCGACATAAGAATTAAATCAATACCGTGCAGCTCCACTCCGATGAAATCACTGGAGTTAACACCAGCAGAGACTGGAAGCATACAGTGGTAAATCAGATCCAGAGTCTGTTACATGGTTTTGACACATCTTTCAGTTTTATCAGAAATCCAAACACAAAACTTAGCACTGCGAAACATCAGTGGATTTTAGACACTCCCTGAAGGGCTTTGAGTACCAAAATCAATGAATGGATTGCAATGAACTGACCTATAAATGTAGTTTTTCAGCTGTGACAAATAAAATATTGATAATGGTCTTCATTTTGCTTAACTCTTTCCCGCTCTTTCAAAACATCATGTGTAATAGACCATAGCAGAATGGAAATTACTTACAAAAATGTGAGATGCGTTGGCAGGGTTCCACAGAAAGCAACAATGATTTTTATTTCCCCGAGAGACATGCCACATACCATGAAATGCAGCAATATATACTGCAAGAGGCTGCAGCTATGATTGGTCCAGCATAGGGATTACTGATGGGCTGTATCAGCTCACAACTCTAACATACACAATTAGGTTCTCCATTTGGGGATTCATTATTACAGTAAGTATATGAGCCTTACCTAGCCATGAGAGTTCTCTTACCTGAATGTCCCCAAGGCCATCATGGCTTTACAGAGGGAGGCTCACAAAGCAACAGTGAGATTTACAAAAGGAGCTGGGGGCCTTCCAGGAACCTAAATGCTACCTGTTGATTCACCAAGGACTTGCCTAACCCCTAAATAATCCAATATCCTTAAGCATTCAAAGCCTTCTCATAAACAACTCCATGCATGTGCTAAAGCACCTTCTTCAGGCATGGGCTTCACAGCTGAACAGGGGCTACTCAAGCTTTGTTGATCCCAAAGCCCCGCTGCTGCTGAACGTGACAACGTTACAGCACCTTTGTGGACATCCTCCTTAGGGACTAGTCCAAGACCATTCAGGAGGCTGAGTTGAAGACAGGTTTCCTCAGTGCCACCATTCTTAATACACTGCAGAGGCATCTGTGGGATGAAGGAAAAATGATGTTTCTCAGTACAGAAATAACCACAATTCCATGAAAATCCACCACACGAGAGATTAGGAAACGCACTCTGGATTCCTTAGTCCACCCAAAACACAAGGTGAGAAACACCTAACCACCAGAGGCAAAGTACAGAGACAGGTCCATAACGATAGTTTCAGAGGAATCAAATAGCAAGACTGGGGCAATGACAGAGTGCAAGTCCCTAAGAGAAGTAGGGTGGAATTTGCAAGTTAACCAGGCACATCTTCAGAAGGACAAAATGGAGTCTTTCATTATGAATTACCAGGCTGTCTCACAAAATTATCGCTCTCCTTCCATAATCCCCATCTCTTATTCTTTCAGATGAACTGGGCTGAGAAAGCAATCAGGAAACCAGGATAAAATAAATAAAAACGTTATAAAACTCATTCCGATCAATTTCAAATGCATTCCATACGCCTCTCCTTAACGCAGTATAATGAAGTTTCATTGCTGTCTCTCCACAATATAAAAGGAATCACCAGACGTGAAGGAGCATATGTAAAGTGGACAATTAGTGAAGAGCTGGCATGTTCTGAGCCACTATTCATTTATCGGCATAGATCTTTTCCCTTTTTTTTTTTTTTCTTTTTTTGGAATTGGCTTTCAAAACGTTTCCATGGAAAACAGAGAGGAAGGCAGCTATCAAGAGCAACAACAGAGCCTACCCAGCAATGTGCTTTTCGGACCCTCCTTTTTCTCCCCCTCTTTTTTTTTTTTTCCTCCTTTTCTTAAACTCCTCGGGGCTTAAGTTGAACAGTTTGCACCAGCATATGGCAAAGGTTGAGGTCAGACAGATAAAACGTTTCATTGCGCCAAAGAATGGTTAACAACACGTGAATGTAAATTCTAACACATCGTAAAACTGTTGCAAAGCAGGCTGAAAGGGGGCTTTAGTTATGGCAGGAAATCTGCTTCCCAGCCCCACCCCATCCCTTCCAGTTCATTTCAGGTATTGTGGAGCCCGGAGGGGCTTTTGAGTCCCCTCTCCTGGCAATCTGCACCCGGCCCCTCCGACAGATTTCTAATGACTTTCCAATGAAGATTTAGGAGGTTTTGTGTCCTGGCGCTGTGAAGGATTTCAGCCAGGCACCCCTCCCCGGCAGCCAGCCACGGCCACCACTTTTGTCCCCTTCTCGCTCCACCGCTCCCCCGGCCCCGCGCTCTCCCTGCAGATCGACCAAGCGGAAGGGGACCCCCCTCCCAACACCTCCCCGCTCTCCACCAGGCCTGCAGCCATGGCAATTTGTAGCCGTGCTGGTGGCAGGACCACCCTGCCGCTGGGCCTGGGGCAACCCCCTGGCCAGCCGGGTCCGCCTGGGCCTCGGCCTCACCACGGCCTGTGGGGCGCGGCCCCGCTCCTCTCAGACAACTCTGGCTGCCCCAGGGCCCCTCAGGCTGCCCGGGCCCTGCTCTCCCTCCGCTTCTCCTCCTGGTCAGGCCCCAAAATGCCCTGTAGGCCTTGCTAGCCCCTGATCTGGGGGGCAGCCCGCTCCCAAACTGAGTTTTCCTCAGTTAAAGCAAAAACAAAGAGAAGGAGCGACCACCCCACCTCTGCGAGGACCGTTCCTCCGTCTCTGGTGTCGCTGCTTTTTTTTTTTTCGCTTGCATTTATGTTCGTTCTCTCCCCGCCCCCCCCGCCCTGTTCCCACATTTTGTCACCATTATTATAATAAATACAAAGGTTCTGCGCCTAAGAAGAGACTACAAAAACATAAATGAATAAATAAATACTTAAATATCAAGTGACATGTTTGTGTCAGGCATTAGTGCAGGCTCTGAGTTGATGTTTTCGTTTATCATTTGCTCTAAGTTCCTGCAGCTGAAGAAGATAAACCCCAGCTATTCAAAAAAGAAATGTATAAATCATAACAAAGCACCCAGTTAAAAAGGGCTTTTCTTTTTTTTTTACTGCTCCAGAGATAAGCCGCAGACACGTGGTGCTCAATTGTACACCACCATCTCTGGAGTGAAACTATTAAGGTGGTGGTAGATCATATATATTGGAGCAATATATTGGGGTCTGTAACGTGCCTGCGGGGAGTTTTTTGTTTGTTTATGACACAGACATGAACACGTACTAGCGCAGGCACCGAGACACAGATCACCTTAATCCCCCAGGCCTCTCCGAAACTGCGCCTGGTGTCCTAATTCCCTCTTCAGCGCTGCTCTGAGGAGAGAGTGATTAATGCTCTTTTTTAATCTAGGAAGATGTTAAAAGTGTGAGGGACATTGAGTTCAATTATGAAATATGAAATGCTGAGAGGGTCAAGTCTACTCAAGCCCCACGATGGAAGAAACACTCCCAGGAGACTTTGATTCTTGGTGGGATGACTGATCGTCATGTCCTCAGAAAGAATTAAATTTTATTACCAGCTTTTTGGCAGCATTTAGAGTTTAACGTGTCTAGAATTAAAGAGTGCTTAGTCTGATTTTTCTTTCTTTCTCTTCCCTTTTTGTTCAAAAGCTGCTCCATTTTTCTCACTGACTTGGAGGTGCCTGTTAGAAAAATGCAGGTGGCAAGTTATCTCTGGAGGGGTTGTACTGCCAGGATGTTATTCACAGCTCATATTTGCATAATCTCTTGTCTCTTCTTAAATCTTCTGTCTTATTCTCTTTCCCTTCTTACTCCCTCAAGAAGCCCTCGCTACAGTCTGGCTTGGGTTTCTTTCCTTCTGCATGCCTCGGTAACACTGATTGTTTTTATCAGGGGGTTGCAAGGCGGTGATCACTCACACCTTCCTTCCCTACAGAGAGGCGACGAACACTGCAGAATGTGTTTACTTTTAACATCTGCCAAGACTTTTAACGTCACTGTGCAAGGAAAGCCCCAAAGACAAATCCAGAAATGAGCATATTAATAATGGTTGGCAACCGGGATCCTGCGGCGAACCAGCGCTTTACCTTTTGGTGCTGTTTGCCCTTCCTTAAAGTTCTTTCTTGCCCTACATTATGAAAAGACTTCTGCTGGCTAAGAAGAAACTAACTGGTGTCATTGAGAAGCCTGGTAGTAAATCTTAAAATGCTCAGTTTACTGTGCTGAGAACATTAGTGAAAAATCAGCAGAAGGGCTGGGGCTGTACAGAGGGAATTCACATGCCCATTGCACATGGAAGTCTTCCCTTGAGAAGGAAAGTTACACTCTTAGTTGATTTCTTTTTAGTTTAAATATGCATAATTCTGTTTGCTTTTCAAGATTCTGGAGTCTGTTCTGAAGTATGTAACTGCTGTAACCAAGACAAATATAACAGAAAATCAGAAAAAGAAGAGAGGAGACAAGGAGAGGAGAGGAGCGGAGGTAGTCACAACGTTGTGATTACTGATTCATTGCTCCCCCCTGTCTGGGGTCCAATTCAGTTGACTAACTATAGGCACCTTGTGCTTTCTAAGATGCCCTCATGTCTGCTGAGCCCCTGGCTGCTCCTTCAGAAGAGAGCAGGTCTTCTGCAGGTCCTATGCCATATCTGCCTGCCCTGCAGGTTTCTTACTGGCCACTCAGATGGGACAAGACACTTTTCCTTAGCCAGCTGAGTCAAGCCCCGGTGGCCTATGCAACCTATTAACTCAGAGTACAATGAGATTCCAGTGCTAACACCTAAATTGAGGTGTCTAAAAGTAGGTGTCTATTCATTACGGTTAGTGGAGACTGATCAAATGCTGGCATATACTTTTGGCTGAGCTAGATTGTTCTCCATTCTCTGTGGGATGAAATGGGAGACAAAACACTTAAGTCTTTTCTAGAAATCTAAACTTACAGTCTGGACCTGGGACCCCCAGATAGAGAAACAGGAATTAACCTCTGAATTCAATGACTTTGGTCCTTTACTACCTCAGGCACCACATCATGCTTTCTTCCTCCATAAAACTATCAAATTTCATCCTGGAAGCAGTTAGTCCTTCCCCACTCTGATGGGAAGACCATTGCAGAATCTCACTGCTGTAACCATCAGGGACATTCTCATAACTCCAAGGCTTAATACATCCATAGCGAGCCTATACCCATGTGGTTCTTATGTCAACATCAGCCTTTGCATAAGAAGTTCTTTTTTCCTTGCTGGTGTTTAACCCCCTGATGCACAGAGAGCAGTTATATCCCCTCTCAGCCTTCAGTTTGTGGAGCTAAACAAGCCAGGATCTTCTATTTTTCTCTCATATGATAATCTTCCCTTTCTCCAATCACCTGTGCAAGAGTCTGTCAGTTCCCAATCAGAAGTTACACAAGGTGCTCCAGATGAGGTCTCACAGGAGTCTTATACAATGTTGTCAGTGCTTTGCTATATCAGTAAGACTGTTTAAAGTGGAGAAAAAGCTGTATAAAGCAAGTAGAAAATACGAGAGAAGTTTAATTCAGGGAGGAAATGAATAAGAAATGACACCATATAAAAATATACAACAGCAAAGGATATAGGGAAATATAAATTGTGCAGTAATCCTTCACCGTAACAAAAACAGGCACTGTGTATCAGAAGACAACTGTCAAAGACATCTCGGAGGACAGTAGTTTACTGGTTTTTAAAAGATCCAAGACTTGTCTGAGTAGTACCAGCTTCTCCAATTACAATAGGTAGAATTAGGAAAGAGAGAGAAAATCATTCTTGGTTCAGGACACAGGCTAGAAATTTACTGATAAGGACAGAAATAGGAAGGAATTTCCCCTGTGAGCAAGTTTTGTTTGTATAGGAGACCCTTCCAGCACCAGCTAGCACCAAAGTGGTGGTGGTAGTAGCCACTGACCAAAAAGGGGTGTGGGTATAGCTGGACTGCTGACTTGGATTGGAAATTCCTGCCTGTGATTCTGCTTATCTTGGAAAAATTGTGTGGTGCTTCTGTGAGCCACCCACATGGACGTGAGCAATCACTGCTTTCACTCATTTCTCTGTATGTCTTGGTCAGAATTTGAACCTCTCTCAAATGCTCCAGGGCTTGGTTATTGATTATTGTATCACCTAGACTTTAGAGTCCGAAATTCAGGTTCAACCTTGTCCATTCTGAATCAGCAAACATCAACCTATAGCAGGCTTGAATCCCCCTCAATGTTATATCGTGACAAAAAGGAAAAAGGGATGGAAAGCAAAGATACCGAACTCTTGCTGAACAGGAGGGCTACTCTGCTGCCCACAGCATCATAAGATGTGCATAACCCCAGCCTGCATCAGGGTTATGGGCAGAACCCTAAGAAAAAGGGCAAAGCATCATGCAACAGTCAGAAATGTGAAGTGGATGCAAATGCAAGTTCTCTGAGCTTTAACTCATGGAGTCAGGCAGTGGGTGTGCAAGTGGGCTGGTGGTATTGCACCCTGCCTTGGCTGGAAATCTTTTATGGTCTGAAGGAGGGGAAAGGCAGCAAGAAGGTGACTTCAACCTGCGAACATGGCATACAAAGCCGCTGTTCAAAAAAGCTACAAACTTATATAAACAAAAAAGTGCACATTAGAGGGCAACCAATAGGAATTCACTTAAAATGGAAGGAAAAGTCCATCTACTGACTACCAGGGTCATAGCTTAATATGGCAATTTTTGCAGGACAAATCTGACCTCCCCCATTGACTTTACTTTTGTGAAGAACACATAAAAATATATACAGCAGCAAGGGAGTGCAGAGCAACAGCATCATCACTGTACAAAACACTGTCACCCCCATTTTCACAAAGCTGGCAATTATTCACCAAGATCAAAGATCTACTAGCATATGTTTTTCCTTGAAAAACACTCTTAGTGGACCAGATGAAGCAAAATGATCAAGAACATTGCCAGTTTCTTTGCTGCTTCCTACCAAATTCTTGACACAAAAACTCCAGGTTCTTTTATCCAAACATACTCAAACTTATGAATGTACCAAATTCCTTTCCCTCATAAACCAGCCTTACCATCTCCATCCAATATCTTTTTTTTGCCTCTGCTTTATAAGAATGTGGCTCAGACAAAGCAGGAAATATTTGGCATCATAGTTGCTTTCCATGACAATATGAAAGAGATGCCGAGCTGCCAGGACCTCATACTCTCCCATGTCATGTTTTCTGTTTCCCTTGTTTTCTTTTAAGAAATTATAGAAATGAAATTGAAATAAATCTCAGTGCTCCCACGTAACACTCCAGTAAGTAAATCCAATGTTATTTAAGATATTTTCAAGCAAGGGGCGTTGGGGTGTTTTGGTTTGGTTTTTTTTCAGGAGAAAGAATAAAAGGCTTTGTACAAATAAAAGGAGACTGGTATGTTAAAATGCAGATTTGTTTGCTTTTGAGATTCAAAAAGGTGTTGTTCCATTGGCTGGAAATGCAAATGGTGAGCAAGTTCAATGGATTCCAACTCTGTTGTTGATAAGACCTTGTATTGCCCTGTGAGCAGCAAGGAAGAGTGACACACATTTACAACAGAGGATGAGCCAGCCCCAATTGCTAGTCATGCCATGCCTAGGAGAATTCCGTTCCTCTGAATACATTGTGATTTTTAAACAAAACCACCAGATCAGGATGGCCTTACCACACGGAACACAGTATAACACTTGGAAATAATATTTGCCGTGAAACATACAGACAATGAAATCAAGTGCAATGGGATTGTAGGAAGACATAGACCAAAACCCCAAGTTTCTCACCAAAACTTGGTAAAAGCAATTCTGTTTGTGAGGGTCCTCTGATTAGTGTGATACTATTCTGTTAAAAAAAAAAAAAAGGCTTTATGAAGATTCATGGCTATCAAGGTAAACCTTTAGTTCTCCTAGATTTGATTACCCCTATATAAATCATTCACCTACTGGGCTTCTGTTCTCTTCATATGTACAACAGGCTCTTCTGGGTTAATTCCAACCCTCAACACGCATTTCCCAACTACCATCACCCCCCTCTGTAGAAATTAAACTGTCCTTGAGACGTGCTCATATCCATGGATGACAGCATATTGATTTTGCATAACTTAAATGGTTGAGTCTTCTAATGCAACTCATTTACAGAAATTATGTGAAAATTCGCAGTATGTTTGGCACGAGCGCTCTCTTTTTCTTTTTTTTTTTTTTTTGTCCAGCCTCTGAAAATTATGTGATGAGAACATCTCCATTGTCTTCTCCCTCCCCTGGAACATTTCTCCTCTGAAAGTTCAGGGACAGGCAGCAGTGAGTAGCAAATTTTACTGTCATAAGCTTGAGCGTTCACCTGAATTCATATAATTAACCCAGCATTATTTCAACCCAAAGGGATACAGGATTGGATTGTAGATATTAACACACATCCTTTAAAGGTGAGAAGTAACCTTTCGAGCCAAATTTCCTAAAATGCTGTAAAGAAAAAAACAGGCATACATCTTTCCTTGGCAGAAAGAAAGCAATGTTGATTTATGGTCAGAGATTATAGAGTTATATGTACAGTTTGGGTTTATGTCCTACCTACAAATCCCCGTTCACTCACTGGCCTATGTCCCATCACTGTATGACCTCACTGGCATCACTAATTCATAAATGTTTCCATTTACTTGAGAGGAAAGGATAGCTAAAGCTGTAGTTCAGGAATCAGGAAACACGAAACCAGTTCCTGGCTCTGACACAGGCTTCCTTGGTAACCTCTGGAAAGCCAATTAATGTCTCTTATGTCCAATTCCTCATCTCTAAAGTGGGGAAAATACAGTGCCCCCATTCTGTCCTTTATCTGCTTCTCTAGAAAGATAGTTACTTGGGGCGGGAAGTGTCCATGTGCAGGGTGCCTCATCAGCAGGGCATCAGTCTTTAGAATCATAGTTAAAGAATTAATCAAATACTAGAATATCAAATGTTTAGTCAGCCTGTGAAGGGGCTGTGGGCATAAAGAAGGTACAGTGGGCTCAGTGAAGGTACACGTATCAATCAACCTAAGATGGAATAACTAAACCCCAACTTTTTATGAGTGGCGTTCTCAAGGTGTCTGAACAGCCCTTTCTTCTCTCTCTCTCTCTCTCTCTGCCAGCCATCACCTGTAATAAATGGTTTGTGCCTCCTCCACAATCAAAGAGGGGAAATGTCTCTTTACAGTTTTCTGTGACATTTTTTACTCTTTCTTCCAGAGCCGTTCTCCTGTTGCTGAGCAGTCGTTCCTGTGCACATGCTGCTCTGACTGAGATCAGCTGATACACTGACATCAACAAGTGGCACTCCAAATGAATACATGGTACAGACCTGAGTGATACATACCTTATTTATGTTTATTGCCATTTACACATCTGCTAAGTGCTCAGCAGAACTGGCACCACACTTACTTCCTTAGGCTGTTGTCCAGGAAATCAACGGAGCCCTCGTGTGAATACAAGCTTATCTGTGCAAGTAAAGACTACACAGCCTATCTCTTATGACGCTGACTGTCCAGAAGAATGAAACCCAGAACAAAAGAACTAGAATTTTTCCTAGCAAACATGGTTGGAATCAATTTGCACTCTGTAATATTTCACTATTTTTCATTAAATAGATGCAAAAACATTCATCTTTTCCTTCTGTTAGGTTTGGTTGGACTCTCTGAAAAACAGAAATCAATACTCCAATTTATGTTAATCATGGAAAATATGTCCATTTGGGGTATGAAGAAACCGTGACTTTCTGAGACTTACCTAAACTACCTTTATTGACATGATCTTGAAAGTTGGCTAGAAATACTGCAGGAGTTTTAATAAAAACATTGTTCATTATCTGTGTTACAGCAGTTCCTTGAGATACTGCCAGTCATCAGGGATATGCTATTCTGAGGATCGCAATAACCTAGCGAAGGCACAGCCTGTATCTCGAACATTTAAATCAAAGTAAGACAAAGATGTACCAAACAACCAGCAGGAATAAGTGAACAGGACTCTTCAGGCAGTATTATTTGGAAGTTTCATAACACTGATAAAAAAGCAATGTGATATCACCAAGTACTGTAATGTAATAAAACCATGACACATTGCTGGAACTGGCAAGATTAGGAGAGTTTGAGGGGACAAGCATTACAAGCTGAACAATTCTTTCTGCCTCAGCTCACCTGGTCCTGCTGTCTGACAGAAGGAAAGCCCTGTCTCTAGGATGTGGTTCATAGAGTTTGCAACATCGCAGGAGCTTCCATGCCTCTCTATGGGATTATAAAACCCTCTTCCAAGCATGTCACTAACACAGGCATAGTCCTGCACTGATTTCACATACGCGGCAGCTCTACTCTGCTGCACCTCTTTGCTCTGAGACGGGATGCAGAGAAGTAGGAGGAAAAGTCCATCTCCTGTCCCCAAAGCTTAATTAGTCAGAGCGTGCAGGCAAGCGCCACTTGAGCTCCAAGAAAGACATCAGGGGATAAAACGGATGGAAGCAAGAGCAGAGCACAGATGATGTAGCAAAGAGCCTGGCTGATGTTAGGACTGTGCATTGCAAAGCAGCAGCACTGAATGCTGTCACAGTTGTCTTGTAGCACCCAGAACAGCAGTATTAGCTTGGTACCTGCGGGTCAGCCCTGGTAAGGTAAGACCTGCTAATACAAGAGCAGTCAGCGGTTATACCTGGCAGCACAGATGAGGGAAGTGCACCATCAGCAAGTTTCAAGGTTTCAAGAACAGGTTAGCTCAAGATTTACAGCATTTCTAGCTTTCAGATGGCATGGAAGTACCTTGAGAACAGCTTTTTTTGCTGTATTCAGCAATCTGTTTCCCATTCTGGCCACAGTCCAGAAATATGCAAGAAAAAAATGCGAAGAAAAGGAAAGGCAGTAACTAAATATTTCAGAACCTTCACAAAGATTTAGTTTGAGCAAGGCTTTAGAAAAGGGCAAAAGGCCAGTGGAGAAGTGAGGTGGTTTTTTTCTTCCCTTTCCCTATCATTTAAGTTAACCAAATTAAACAAGTACCTTCTTGTGCAAGGGTGCTTACACAGCTTGCATGACTTCTTTTTTTTATAAACTGTGAGCTTTGTTCACAGCTTTTCTAGTAGCCGTGGTCCATTTCCTAAGTGGATTCTCTAGTGCCTGCTACTTGGCTGTGCTCTCATTGCAGGTTTCCCTTTGGTGGCAGCACTAATCTGCTTGCCTTTCCTCTACTTACCTGCCTGTTTTCAGAGAAGTTATAGGACCGCAATGTCCTAGAGCCTCTACTGCTGCGTCAAATTTGCTTAAAATGGACATTTTCATAGTTGTTAAAGGGAGTACAACAGTAAAGCAAACACAGAGAGTGGGATCATGGGAGTCTAATTTCCTTAGGAAACCTGGGTAAGAATAACCACTAACACTCCTTTGGAGCATAAACTCTTTCTGGTCCTGTATGAATATCAGTTAGCGAGTCCTCACAGCAGTTCATTTGGGTAGGTTACACGCACGTAGTCTTCACTCTGCAAAGGTGAAGGAAGCAGCGAAGGGGATTAGCTTCCCAAGACCACAATGCATCTGTGACATTCAAGCACTGAGATTTCTCAGATAGCTTTGGGGATGAAACCCTGGCCCCACTGACACCAAGGCAGGTCAGCACTCAGAATGGTTTGCCTCATAGCCCCATATGCATCCTCTACAGACACAGCCACCCCACGTCTGTGCACAAAGCCCTTGTCATGAAGCCAGTCATTCTTTCAGATAGGTGGAAATGAAATTTTACAAATGTTGTGTGTATATTCCCAGATGTGTGTGACAATATCACAAACCTACCTCTCCCCAAACCTTCCTACCAAAGAATATGCTCTGCCTGACCAAGTACCATTTCACCCCCTGTCTCCACTATAGAGATATAGATAGATATATATATATGGCAGTGTGCCGTTTCTGTTTAGGTCCACATGCCAAGATGTCCATACAAGAATCAGACCAGACTCAATATGTACACAAAACCCTCCAGCTCTGCCAGGTGCAGTGATCCAGGAGCACAAAGAAATGCAACTGAGCAGTGTCTAGATGGGGAGTCTGATGTGTTGGCAATGCGCATACCAGTGGTCAAATTACAGAAAGAAAATCTTTGTGAGCTGACATCCACAACTTATTTATTAATATAAGCTGAATAACTAATTTATGGCCAGATATTTTTAGCCTTTTACAGAGCATCTATTTCATTATTTAAGATGTTTAATTATGTACCCGTCTAATTAGTATCCAAAGAAAATAGGTTTCTTTATTACACTATGTCTTTAGTGAATAGCAATAAATACTCATATTAACCGCAAACTTTCCTAATGTTGACAGTTTTTAAGTTGAAAATATTTAACACCCTTCATGCCATGTCAAATGAGGGAGGCCTGATTCTATCTATAGGAGTGTCATAGTTGCAAAAACCAAAATAAAGTAATGCAGCTGACCAGCAAAACCACCAGAAGAAATTGAAGTTATTCCATTTTAGATTAGTAATTGTTCAGTTCAGGTCAGAAGACTGATTTCAGCAGAGATGACTTGTATACAACCGGAACAATTTTGTTCACTTACTGCAGGTGTGTCAGGTAAAATCAATATTTTCACACAAAGAATCTCCTCTCAAGGTCTGCAGATCTCTCTTTGGTGTGTCTTCTCAAACAGTTTTAGTAGAACACTGAGCTTAAAAACAGAACAAAATGTTTCTGAACTGAAAAAACTCAGTTTCGTCTTTAAAATGACAGATCAAATAGAATGAAATCATTTTTTAAAATACAGCATTTTAACATATCTAAAAATAAGTGTTTGTGCTATGTCTCAGATAAATGAGGGAAACAACATGGGGCAGGGCTACAAACCATATTTGTGTTTTTTTGAAGCTCTTGTTCCTCAGAGAGACCCACAGCATGATACAGAGAGCCCTACCTCCGTCAGAGCAGCCTCCTCAGACTGCCCCGTAGGGTACCACCTGCTTGAACCCTCCGGGAAGCAACAAGGTGCAATCGCATCCCAGATACACGTCCCTGCTCATGACCTCAAAGACATTATTGTCTACCTTTGTTTGAACTAGAAGTGCACATGAAGGAATCAGGGATACTGAACTGCCCAAAAGGAAAGAAGGTAGATTGTAATGTACATTGGGAAAAACTGGTATGAAACAAACAGCCCTTTAAACCCCTAAGATCTTTTCACGTTCATATTGCAGAAGCAGGACTACTGCATTTGCCTGTGTACGTGCACACTATAGACATGAATCCTTTCCTGAACAGTTAGGCTGGATTTTTTGACTGGCTAGATGTCAAGCTTTTCATCCCAATTTCTTTTACCCTGCTCAGATGTAATTGTTGGTCCTTTTTCTGGATGAAAACAAATGATGAGCTCACAGACACCTCTACTGCACATGATTTGAGGGGCTGCTGTTTATTTCCCACATCACACACATTATTTCTGCCAGGTGCCTGAGCTGAAAACACTCATCTACATTTCATTTCATAACATCTTTTATCAGCCATTCACCAAGCCATCATGTGTCCAGGTGTGTGTTTAGTTCTATAAAAGGAACAGTCATCTCTGCTTATGCTTTTCATTTTGTGATCCCTGTAAAATGGTGTGAGTACAACTGCCTGCCCTCAGTGCAAAGGCCTGGGAACTCACTGCATTAAGCATCTCCCATAGCACCAGCACCAGAACAGAAATGGCTTCAGCAAAGAATGGTAGTTGCTCAGCATCTTGGCAAATTAGTTTTTGCAGTCATTTTGTTTCAAAATAATTTTTTATAAGGCTGGGCCAGTCAACGTGACTGCTCAGCCCTGTATAAAAGGTCCCTGTTCACTCATCTGGCTTGTCACTTAAAGGGTCCCTGCAGAAACTGAACTAACTCATGAAAACAGCAGAAAACAAATCCAAAAGAAATGCAGAGATTTCGATAATTTCAGTGATTTAAACTGGCTACGGGAAGGGTCTGACAAACAGGAGTAGGCACAAGGGAACCAGGCAAGAGAGCAGAGGAGCAAAAGAAACCTCACCACTTGGCAACAGCGAGTTTTTGCATGAGCATATTGTATGTTACATGACATCACAGCTCAGTTTCTTTGTAAACAACCTGGAGATAACCCATAGCATGGGCAGGGTTTTCTGAGGCAAGAGGATCACTAAAAGGGGAGGGTAGGTGCAGAAAGGTGAGGGGAAGGACAAAGTCATCTGTACAGGGAAGGAGAAGGCAGTGCAGGGAAGGGCGCCAATTTTTTATTAATAGGATGGCTGTAATCCCAAACCTGTCTTCCCTTAGGCGTACCACTGGAAATATTGTGCTTTCACTCCTGCCTCAGAGGGCAGAAGTATTTCTGCTGATGCAGACTGGTTGAAATTGCCGTTTCACTAGAAAAGGCACATGTGGTCTTTATCGGAGCTTGTGACCTCAGTTTGAGTTCTTCCAGAAAAGGATGCATTGATCTGTGTCAAGTCACTCCCTGGCATGTTTGCTGCTTAGTGGGACAGTAATGTCTACTCTGTGGGAGACCAGCCTTGCTCGCTGGGAACTGTGAGACCACAGGGACAACTTTCCACAGTTCTTTCTCTTCCATCCCACAATCACTATCCCTCCACCCAGGTACATCCCAGAATCTGCTTGTCCAGTTGCCAGGATTCAGTGCTTCTGCCAGCTCTATCTTAGCAGAGGCTTGGATGCCACATGTGTCGGTGGCCTGTCCCAGGTGACAGGGACAGTTCTTCTGCCTTTGGGGAGCTTCAGCATCTCCTGCTGCAGCCGGTTGTGATGCAGTGAAAAAGAGACCACAGAGGTGGGCTTTCAGGGGGGCCTGAAAGCCATCGGTGCTGAGTGCGTTCCCCAAGCAGCAGCACAGGCTGGAGCCACGCATCTGGGTGGAGGAACCTGTGTGCTCAAACACTGAAACATGACTCATTTTGTGATAAGCATCAGCTGCAGACTTTGCAATGTGCAAATAACCTATTTTGGGCTTGGACAAAAGAAAACAAAGCATCCAGCATTTACCTGTTTACTTTTTGCATTGTTCCACAACTCATGGAATACAAATGACCAGTTACTGCGTTGCTGGCCAAGATTATTTTAAATTTTTCATAGGCTATGGATGAATGCTGAAGCATCAGTCTCAGTGTAAGGCACTTCTTGATTGTTATTCATGGAGATTTGCAACTAGAAATTCATTTTTTCCCTGCCCTACTTGAAAGCTTGTTCTTTGTAGTTACTTAAGGTTGCTCATTCCACTCTTTTTGTTTTTTATTTAATGACAGAAAGTACATGATTTCAACATAAAACAGGTATCTTTCAACTTCCTTACCTCATCATTACACATACAGCCACTCTCTTACGAAAGGCTAGAGGGAGAAGGGCTCCGAGAGAACAGACAGGATTATTTTTTTTCTTAGTTTTTTTTTTTTTTATTCCAGCTGAACTGCAAAGAGCTTCTGGGCCTCAGTTTGGTTTCTGTTCCCTCTCTCTCTAGCCTCAGCAAGCTCCTTGCTGGTTTGTGCTCCGAAAAGTCCTTCTTCCAAGCATCCACCACTTTCCAGGATGACTGTGGAGTCCCTGTGTAAGACACTGTGCCCCTGACTAATCCCATGCTGCCGTTTGTCCCCATTCTGGACCAATGTTCTTCAGCTCTATGTGGCACCAAGGAGAATATAAACCTTCAGAAGGTAAAGATGAATGTCCCTTTAATTGTGTCAAACAGCATGCAGACAGCGCTAAACTCTCTGTTGGCCTTCTCTGTTCTCACGACTGCCACCGCTCCTTCCCCCTGCCTGGCCTTTCTCAGCTTCTCCTATCTGCCATGGCCCCAGAGGCATCTTCAGTCTCACAGTAACTCAAAGCTTTCATGGTCCCGTTCCTCCCATCCTCTTCCTCGCCCTCCCAGCCAAACACAGCCCAGTCTCCTCTGCCTCCACAAGGACGCAAGTGTTAGAGTAGTTTTCTGGGGAGCCGTACACATGTGCTCACAAATATCAGCAAAGCCAAGAGAAAAGGCATCTCTAAAACAACACTGGAGAGTTTAAAAGTAGGTCAGGCGGCGTCTGGTCACTGGGATTACTGGGCAGCAGAGTTCAGATCTGTGCCCAGAGCTGTCACAGCCAGCCAGCAGTGGGCGGTTGTTGTTGGAAGTGTGTTTGGACCAGCAGAGGGAATGCAGCATCCACGCGGGCGTTGGGCCATCTCATCAGCTAGTTTAAATTGGCTGACCTGAACTCCAGGTTATACCTGGGCACATGTGACTAACACTGCAGAGCGTAAAATGGTGCTAGGTGTGTTTGCCCAAAGGGCATGATCCTGACCCTGTGGAAATCAGATGGAGGGTTGTCATCAACTCCAGCTGGAGCAGAGCTGTGCCCTTTGTCACTACAATTATTTCAGGTCTACTTCATACTGATTTTAACTATAAAAATCCCCCTAGGAACGCTCCTTGTTTACAAAATCGCCTCCTGCTCTGACTGAAACATTCGTATCTCAGTCGTTAGCCACAATAACGAGTTGACAATTTCCTCCAATTGGCACATTTCATTCAAGACAAATTACTGTAACCACAGCTGCCTGAGATGTACAAAATCAGGTTCAGCAAAAGAGCTGTTTACTGACGCACGAACAGAAAAGCCTGGAAGACCACTGTTGTTTTCTTGCCTTTTGACTGGGACTGATGTTTCCTAGGCAGGTGGGGAAAGAAAATCTTTAAATATACAGGAGGAAGCAATCTTATGGGGTCTCTGGTGTGAGTTTCTGCTTGTGTTTCCAGCCCAGCTTCAGAAGCAGTTTCAGCAGCTGCTGCAGCCTCCTGTGAGATGGCTCATGACACTTACGGACCACTCCTAGTTCGGAGGAATGCTGGATCCCCAGCAGAACAGGAGAACCGGCTTCACCATGAAAGAAAAGGAACAAAATCACTTGACTCCATTTCATCTTCCCAAAGGGTCGGGAAAGGTGAAAGGGGAAGGGGGGGAGAACTCCAGCTGCAGTGGTCTAAATCTATTTTAATAATGTCTCACGGCCTTGCGGTGTACATGAAAGACAATGGGCGGGTACAATTAATAATGATTGGTTTGCCATTACAGTGATAAATAACTTTAAATAGCTCTTTAGAGCAACGTTTAAGGCCTTCCTTTCCCTCTTTTTTTTTTTTTTTTTTTTGGTGGCAGATGGTGTAAAATCCCTGGGCTCTTTGGACCTTGACCTCCTGCAGATGTTGGGATGGGACAAAATGGTCCTCAGGATGGTAGAGAGGGGAAGAAAATGAAAACCCTTCTAATGTACCGTATCAGGGCTAGCAGTGGGGTGGACCACTAACTGCTTTTTTATTACTGTCACTTACCAGCCCTGATTCTTCTGTACTTAAAGAGTTATGTCAGCAATTGTGAGGCAGCTGAAAGGGAGAGTGGATGCATGCGGTGGTGAAGTATTATTGGAAATCAGACCAATAGAAGATGAATGAAAGATTATGAGAGGGGCAAACTACCATAGTTAGCAATGTCGCAACAAACTAGACATTGATATATTGTCCTCTTGGAGATATTCTGACAGCCTATTATATTCCTTTAATGAGGTTGTCATGCATTTCTCTTTTTGTAGCTATTAAAATCTTGTCTACATCTGCTGAGGTTTGCTTCAGAGAGGTGGAGGAGGGGACCCTCGATATTTTGCAGTCTGCCCTTGTTTAGTAGCCAGGGTCATACCTGGCCTGGTAGCAGAGAGGGATATTTAAGTTTGTCCAAAATGCAAAGTTCAGTGGATTTTCAAAAGAAAATAACCTCCATGGTAAAAGAAACATTTCCATGGTTGTATCCTCACAGTGAGCTGAAGGCATGATGGATGTTAATATGACTAATGGGAACGTTCTACAGCCATTCCCGGATCTATGCAGATGGTGAGATAATGCGGTATGTGGGTCTCATTAAATATAAAAATCCTGCACATCACCTCTGAATTACAATGTTAGCAAGCTGCACTGCTAAGTATACTAGCAAGGGTAATCTGACTCTCTCCAAAATAAGGAATGAAAAGACTCACTTGAGGATTTTCTTCAAAATAATCAATGATTCCCATGAGTAATATGCATGAAGATAAGTAGGTAGGTAGGTAGGTAGATATGGCAGGGGTGTGAGTACCATGTGAGTAGTAGAAAGCAAAACTTCCACTGCTCGAACAGGTCTCTTCCACAAGGAAGGCAAATACGTTTTGGAACATGAACCTTCCCCCTCCAAGACACTGACTGTTTTGCCTTTGGCTCTTTGGATCTAACTTCTGACTGTCCCAGAAGAGTGTGATGTAGTTCATGAGAGAGCTTCAAACAGAGTTTTAACTCAGACCTCTTGCATGCATTTTGATAAGCCAGTTCTCTGATACAAGGTCAGTCTCGAGGACTGAATAGGGGAAGGGTATCCACGGCTGATAGATGCAAATGGGGAATCTCCAAGGGCTCAGGAACTTGTTTGGATCTGAATAAGGCTGCTCTAGGACCACCAGCTTCCAGCTGCAGGGCAAAAAGCAGCCATTCCTTCTTGCATGATCTGTGCCCTGATATTTAACATTTAAGGACTTTCAGATTCATTTTGAATGAAACCTCTTTGTCCCATAAACATTTTCTACTAAAACATGGCATACAAGGAAATTTAATCATCAAATCAGATGCACCAAGTTAATTTCCTGCAATTAGAAATGATACAGTTGGATAATTGCTCCTCAGGGCCAACTGATTTATTCTAAAGCCTCTTGGAAAATGTTCTAAGACATCCAGTTTGTACATCTTTATTGTAGTTTAATAAACAGAAAGCACATGGATATGTGCTGTAATGGGAAACCAGAAAGCCAGCATGTAAAATCATTTGGGATTTGATGTCTAAGTCGTCATTAAACTAGGATTTGCAATGAATATGTCAGATATCTTAACATTGCTCCACAAGCGGTATAGAAAACAAGCTCCCCCTGCTCTAATGAGGCAGAGAGAAATGGGTGAATACATTTTGATACACAATGCATCAGTGTCTGGTTTGTTTTAGTGAAACAGTAACCTCTCTCCCTTTTTCTGGGTAAATGCAGTACAATAGACTAACGCCACATGAATCTATTATGTCTTATAGGGCTTTTAGTAGGAGTATGACTGTTTAACCAGGCAGTGACACGAGAAGAATTACTATCCGACACTCCAGCTGAAAGTAGAGATTTTATTGATTCACCGCACTGGTCTGCCATTTTAGCTTTGATTGATTGAGAGCCTTTCATGAATCCAAAAAGGTAACACTCCTTCACTGAAAACAACAGCAGGCGGTCCAGCCTGGACTTAAACCATCTGCCAGCTTAAAAGAAAGATGAAGGTGTTTCCCAAAGCATCTATCCAGTAGATCTATCACTCCAACTATTACACGTCCAGGCTGACATACGAGAAATGCTTGTGAAGTCTTTGACTGGAGGTTTCGTGTAGATCTAATTATCAAAAGTGATATAATCTGGAAACTAATTACACCCAGCAGCACAGTAGCTACAACTTCCCTCATTCAGTCTCTCACTTCTGAAAGAAGTTATATCTTCACGTCCCAGAAATCAAGGGATACCCTTTTATTTCCTTTTTTTTAAAAAAAAATCTCTTTTGAAGAACTTTTTGTCTTTGTTTATCATAGCTCAGCTGTGATGCAGAAACTTGTTTCAATTAGATGTTTCCCTAAAAGCAGAATGCTCTATTTTAAACAAAAGAGATTTGCATTCCCAAGCAAGTCCGAGTTCAGAGTGGCATGTGAGCAGAGTGCATGTTTACACTTCAGTAGATATTCATGTAGTCCTGGTTCCATGTGCTGCCATTCCAGGCAAACCCAAACCCACTCTGCAGACACAATTTGATACCTGTAGCTTTCCCTTCTCAGGCCTTACTCTTCTTTAGTTTTTAAAGACTGCAACTAAAAGCAATGTAAAATACAGTTGAAAAAAAATCTAGAAAATAGGCATGAAATGTAAAGTCATGGTGTACAGTAACACATAGTATTTTGGAGTCCCAAGGTCATCTGACATCAGCCTGAAACACACTCAATATAAAAGCTACCGAAAATAAGTGTATCCAACTGCACTTCCTCAGAAACTTCTCTCTTAAAGGGTACAGTCCTGTTCACATCTGTGTAGGATACTGAGGAATTTCAGATCATGAATGAGAACCACTTGACTGTTACGTAATATCAGACAAACATACCTGGTTCATTCTCTGTTTTCAGAAAAATGGGAATTTAAAATACCAGAGGTCATGGAGAAAGCCTGGAAAATATAGATACTGGGGAAGAAAGCATGGAGACACCCCGTGTGATTCCCTGGGAAACCAGGACCTGGCACAGACCCCGAGTTAATGAGCCCCATCGCTTCCAGCTTGACTCATGCAAAGTTCCTGGGGTATCTCTCTACATCCTTCCCCAAGGTGCAGGATTTCTGGAAAATTTGTTAACTCAGGTGGGCTTCAGCATCCCAGCAAACTGGTGCACTGGGAGACATGGTATGTACCTCCCATGGCACTTTGACCCCAGGTATTGGATGTAGCACCAAGTTTACTTATGGCCAAAATGAAGCTTTGATAACACCTTTGCCCAGCCCTGAGCCAAAAGTAATAAATTCTGGAACTCAGCAGAGTTTATTCAGTTAAAGCAGCATGCTCACATCCTCACAAGGCTTGCTTTCAGCTCTCAGCGGAGGCAGAATGAGACCGTGTCCACTCAAAGTGCAGGCAGAGCAAGCTCAACTCATTGCAAAGCCCTGCCAAGCGTGAGCTCACATCTGCAGAGCGCAAACAAATCCGGGGGCTTTGCAGGAGCCACCCTGGTTCCAGCAGACTGTACAGGAAAATAAACCAGGGCCAGGGTGAGGGCTTGAGCCCTGATCCGCAATTGTCCATACTGGTTAATTCTTAGCACACTTCCTGGTAAGATTTTGGCCCATAACAACTTACTGTCTCCCACACAATGCCTAGGCACCTTTAAGAGATTAGCACAGACCTTGGATTTTCCTAAATAGGCAGTTTGCACGAGGCTGCTTTGTTTTGGAGAGAAGAGGTCCATGGACACAAGCCAGCCTGTGCCACTTCGCCTCAGAGCCAGCACACGGTCCCTGGGGTTTGTCTTATTTAATAGCAGAGCTGGGACGACCCATTTTGTATGGGGCTTAGCTCCATGCAGAGCCAAACACATGCTCCTGGCATTCCCAGGGCATGGACACACCGTGCCCATGGGCCTGAGCTGCCTGCAGGGTACAGGCATAGCCTCGGCTGTGCAAAAATGGTTAAAATGCTTCCCTAGCCCTGCTGGGCCAGGGGAAAATATAGCCCTGCTCTCCCAGTGCTGTGTCTGAAAGAATAAGCCCAGCCAGGACAAACCGGTTACGCTCAGAGTCAGCCATGGTGGATCCGCACCCACCTGTGATCAGTCCACAGCCCAGAGACGTGGGCAGCAGAGGCCTAAGGGTACCACTATGCAGCAATTAGCCTCGAGAGCTTACAGCAAATGCAAAACAATTTAGACTGACAGGAAAATTTTCCAAGAGACACGATAGTTGCACAAAATTTGAAGGCTCCAGAAAGATCTCAGGAATCAAAAACAGCAGAAAATAACACAACGCATTGGCCCCTTTTTCCTCTCTGCTGAGTTTTAAACCAGGGTAATTTCAGCAAGGCTATTTCTGATGCACAGAAAAAGAAAATTCAGGCTTGAAATAAGATCAGCTCTTTGGGTTTAGTCCTGCAAATCTCCACTTGGACAAAAATGAAGTAATACTTTGAGAAAATGGATAGCAAATCTGGGGACAATTGTGCCTGGCTGGAGGCACCAGTGGAGGCAGCCTCTCCAGGCCATTTGTTCACACAGGCTCAATGTTTCAGGGCTCTGGGAATAGCCCACTGTGGATGTGTTACCAGACTGCCAGGGATGCATGTCATTCCCTTGCATTCTGCTTGCTGAAAATCACAAGCTACTGTCAGCTACATGGAGTATGTAATCTGAGAAAATGCCACAAATAGCAAACTGTCAGCTCAGGAAAGATTAAGCCACATGCTCTTCTGTGCCTTGCCACAGAAATGGAAGCAGCAAAATGACTGGTACAGTGTAGGGGATCTCAACTTCACAAACAGGGCAGAGAAGGCTCCTCAGTAACTGTCCCTAACTGCCTGGGCTCCTCTGAGATGATGGGTGCTGGCAAATGAGAAGTACCTGGCTGGATGAAGGCTCAGTATAGCCAAGGTGACAACATGCCTTGGTTGTGTGCGACAGCACAAGTCCAAAGTAACCATGAAAACTTCCTGGGTAAAATCCACATGTCCTGTGGCTTCTTAGACACTAAATGATTCAGATATGCGTGGTGGTTTCGATGCTGTTTTTAAGGGCTTAACTGCTTCAAATCCACCTAAGCGGTACTAAGGTGTCTAAATACTTTTCTTTTAATCTCATCCTCAGTTCCCAGCTGCTTTATGTGCCTTTGAAAGCTCTCCAGCAATCCCCATGACCTTCTCCACACCAAGGCTTTGCCTGAATTTGTTCCCCTTGCTTTTGCTGCCAGTGACACATTTCCACTGCCAGGAGCAAGAATGGGAGCTCTGGACCCGCATGCTTTGTGCCACACTACCCTGTCCAAATCGGCACAGAGGTAGTCCTGGTGTCTGTAGTGTCAGCTGCCCATCAGGGCTGAGCACTCCTCCTCTTTGCTGGAGCGCCATGAGAAACACCACTGGGGAGACATTTAAGAGAAAATTAAGCCAGAGGTAAGTAGCCCTTGTTTTTCTGGGTAATGCACCCTCATATTCATGTGAGTGATGTGCTGTGTTGTATTATTTCAGTTGTGGTTTGTTACAGAGTGGAAACTTCTTTGAGGTGGAAGTCTCATGTCCCTTTTCTCTTCCCCAGGTTCCTATGGAGATGCAATTGCTCTGTTTGTTAATCCCGTACAGCTTCTCTCCAAGCTGTTTCATACAACACAGAGGAAGAGCAGGCTCAAAGTTCCTGGAAATTTCATGAAAATAGGTGGCCTGGTAGAGACATTAATGACACTGCGGAAGGAAAAACTGCTGAGGTCAGCTCTTATTAGACTCCAGAGAATCTAAAAGGGGCATGTGGGTTTATAAATGTCCAAATCACAAATTCACATTGTGGTTTGCACTGCGATGGATGCTTGAGAAACTGCACCACAGACAAGTCTTCTCTCTCACGTGAATCCTCTCATGTCGCACCACAGTCCCTACTAACAAGTCAGCCAACCCTGAAACAACGGGGCTGTGTTACATCCTGTGCTCAGGCAACTCTCGTTTCTCCTGTAATGTAGGTAAAGCAGACAGGGAAATACACTGTTTGCCCATTGCACCAGGGAGACAGAAAAACAGATGATCTTTCACCAGATGAGATAATTTTTTTTTTTTCTAGTGAAGTCAGTTCTTTAAACAGCGATATTGAATGGTGACTGTTGTAACTGCTGGAGCGGTTTCTGCAGCATGGCAGATATTCCAGGTGACATTTCCTACTGAAATCTGGCAGGTAGAGTGTGAAACACATTTCAGTCTTGGGCAGTTATACTCTGTCCATGCAAATACACTGTCACAGTCTTGCACATGTGCTGTACACCAACAGGCCTCCGCAGGCTCAGTCCTGCAAAGCACTGTGAAGTTCCCAGGTCTGAGCTCTCCTCTTAGCTGCGAAGGAGAGCTGCACTAAATGACATGCAACAGTAATGCAAAAAAAATGCACAGCTCCTTGCAAATAACGACGATATGTCTGAGTTTGCCATTGCAATCAAGCTAATGAAGCATTAAAGAAATTGCACATACGAGCCAGTATCACAGACTGTGCAAAAGAAATGCGCTTTATCAGAGACCAGTGTAGCCGATTTTGTTGCACTGGCATCTGGCTTCAGCGTTCAGTCATTCTGCAGCAGCAAATGCTTACAATGCCACAACTCAGTGACGGACTTAAGGGGAGGCCAGCTGGATGAGAGATTCACAGCTAACCAGACTATGCTAAAATATGCTGAGAGAAGCTCAACACCAGCCCCTCTTCCTGTCGTCTCTTCACCTCTTTGTTTGTTTCTTATTCTTATGCCTTATATTTCAGATCGTGCCCTTCAGGGACAAGAACTGTCGTTTCCCCTATATTTCTCCTGTGCCTGTGGCAAGGCAGGTCCCACCCCAGCAGAGCATCTACGCGCTCTCACAGTGTAAGTGTTTGTGCGAGACAACAAAACCATCTTGTTATTTCACTGTTTTCAAACACCCAGCTCATAAGTATTCCTGTGTACCACAGCAATACCTAAATAGGATCCTGTTATTGCAGCTAAATTTGTTCAAATTCATTTCACTTACAAAAGGTACTAAAACTGTCTTCTTTCAGCAATAGCCTCACTTTCGCTAATCACCATCTCATTCAGACTGTATTTTATACACTTGATTATTCAGTTTTGCCCTGATAATAACTAATGTGCCGTTGTAGGCAAGAAGTAAAATGGTTCAGCGCAACCCTCCATTCCTAATGGATTCTTTGTTTGTTTACATTATACTGTAATAGCTATTGATCTTCACACGATTATGGAATCCAGACAGCATTAGAAAATTCATTAATGATGACTATAGAAGCTTTAACCCCGTTTAAAATGTTCTTCACTTTCAGGCTATTCTACATGAATGACAACATCTATTATGGACAAAGGCACTGTAACCACCCCTAATTTGCAAAGCATATTATCTGTGATCAATACCGAATGATAGAGCACAGCTGACTGAAAGGACCAATTTTGGAATTCAAGCGACATATGGTTTAAATCCCACAGTAACCACCCCGTGCTAACTAAACAATGAGGACATACAATATCCAGGATTTCTAACGCAGTGCTCCACAATTAACGCAGCCCTTCCCTGGGGAATAATGCCACTATTTACATTTTTGGTTTTCAAGGACAGAGAAAGAGTTTGCTGTTTCCTTCATCGGATGTGACAAGGTGCAATGCATAATGAACAAAATGCCATAATTGCTCAATAAAGGAACTTTATTAATCATATGGAGTAACTTTATAAAAAAGAAAAAAAACACTTCAGTGAATATTTTGTTCTATCAAGGAACTGTTTTCAGGTTTTTTCTCCGAAAAACAAACAATATCAACAAAATTACCCCAAATACAGTTGTTTCACAGGGCTCCTTCCAATAGCACTACTCTTACATGTCTTAACAATACTTTCCAGGAAGACTGTTTGTTTTAGCTCTAGCCTGCTTTGAAAGATAGATAATGAGGGAGACTACAACTGCCTAGCTTACTGCTTCATTTAGATTCCACGACTGTTGTCCCAGCTCTTTTCAAGTTACGTATTAATGACAAAGGGTTATGAAAGGATTTTATTAAACATTAAGTACCTTGGCAATGTAACTAAAGGCATAAACCACAGCAACCTACATGACAATTACATATTGCGGCTCTAAAAAAAGGAAGCATTTAATAATTATGGCTTTATATAATTCTGATACCTATAAAAATTCTGGACCGAACTCAGCCCAAGTGTAACCCGCTGACTCATTGGGCATATAACAAGGATGAATTTAGTGTTGTGCATTCATGGGAATAGCTTTGCCTGTAAGAAACCAATACATTTTTCAGCAAGCCACATAATAAAGGACTGACCCGAGCCACATAATTCACATTTTCATTCCCATGCAAACTTCCACAGAAGGAGCTGGATGCCTGGCTCTGCTTTGGGTGCATGTTTGCTCGCAGTACACCACCACATATCCCAGTAAACCCTCTCCATATAAAGCTACTGAGTTTATATAACTTGTCTCCCGAACTGTAGGGATAGTCGTTCAATACATTTACGCAGCAATGAGCACAACATAGTCTCTAGGGGTGGGTTTAGTTTTCCCTGCTATGAGGTATCTATGACATAGGTATGAGCTAAGTGCATGTGCCATGGCTATGTGTTGTAGTCCCCCTTATCATCTGATATTATCCCTTGTCTCAGCCCACTCAGTGGAGCCTGGAGAGCTATTCTGCCTTCATCCGGCAATAACGGGAGCTCAGACGCTCAGCACACATGTGGCACTAAAGGTGGGTCGGCTGAATCCCACCCAACTGAGCAGTAAAGGTGTTAGTACATTATAACTATTATCTGTGGTAGCTCTTTCTATATCAAGGCCCATTCAGAAGGAGTCTGGCCAGTGAAGAGGTAGGTGCAGGAGGCAGGGAGGGGCTACAATTACACAGAAATCAGGACACAGAAGGGGCTGCCCCACATCCAGTCTCCAGCCCACATCAGCAGACAGGACACAGCCATGCTGTGTAATCGGACCCAGAAGCTGGAAGGAACTATCAGGTCTCACCACTTAGACATAACCATCGTATGTCAAGGGATGTGTTTTTAAGCCCCCCACCTACCAAATTACACAGTGCATGTAAAAAGTGTCACTCACTCCAGGTGGCACCGCACAGGCCTCAGTTTGCCCACATGAGACTGAGGACGTAAGGTAAGAAGCACTGGGAGTTCTGTGGGGTGAAGCCACAGGTACTGAGAGACAGCAATGATGAGAGCTGCATTGAGAGATATCCATATCTGCATGTTTCTACAGATATAGATATGTGTATCAATTGCAATTTACGCATGCAATTTCTGAACTAAGAACAAATTTGCACATTATACACAAGCACACGCATGTGAACTGAGTGTTGTCTCTCTCTCCCACATCACTGGCTTTAGCAAAGACATCATTTTACCCCTTATGTACAACCAAAGCAGCTCAAATTCAAAATTATGAACATAAAATAAAACCTGTTGGAAAACAGCTTGTGAGCAATCCAAGGGCTGAAATATATTAGCTTATATATAAGCTTGTAATTCACAGAAATTTATATAAAGTCTCCAGTCTGCTTAAGGATCACAGATTTACAAAAGAAAGCACAAATTCCAGTCAATCAAAAGGTGAAAGAAGAAAAATAGAGGGGAACAAGAAAACACCGTAAAAAGAATGGTCAAAAGTAATCAAAGCTGAACAGATCTGAACTGAAAAAATCTTGCCAAAAAATCCCAGTTGCTACAAAAGATGCCTGGAAGCCCTAGGAATAGGAAGCTGTTTCCTAGAGAAATTTTAGTCCAAGCCAAGTGACATTGCTATGTAAAGCAATCTTAAGCAACTTCATGAGACCAGGAGAATAGCAGAAGGAAAGATAAGTACTTAGCAGTCTCAGTCTTAATGTAACATTGACCACACCATCAATCATAACCTTCAACTACCTTGATATGCAAGGTAAGCCACTAAGAAGAGAAATTCATACATGGTGCAGCTAATGAGGTTAATTTTTCTGTGAGCTATCATGGAAATTATTATAGTCCGTTATCAGTACTTTGCTAAAATTTTTCTCAGTATGGAAATCAATCTTTCCTTCTTCTTGGCTAGAGCATAAAGGCTGAGATTTATAAAGCCTTTTAAGGTGCCTCTAAAATTAATGGGAATTGGATGTCCTCATTACCTACATGCTTTGAAAATCTCAGCCAAAATGCATAAAATGCGTAGACAGTGACTGTCATTAAAAACTCTCCAATTTTGCCTTTGAAAGTGGATAAGGATATCATCATGTTCAAATGATTCACTGTAAAGAATTTAGCACCAGGAATATTTAGCAAACACTATAGTGCTCACTGTAAATTACTTTCAAAGACATGTGCAAAGACTTTAATGGTGTCTACACAACCAACCACATGAAGCAATAAGGTGGAGTGAACCTCTGGGGACTAGTTAACAGCACTGCAGTCCTGAAGGAATGGAATGTATTATATATCCCAAGTAGCCACTTTGTTGCTCCAATTGGGAAAGGTCTGGTGAGACAAGGCTATATAACCTTAGAGATAATAGCATCCTAATATGCAAAGACTGCAGTACAGAGGCATGAGTGCAATGGGGTTCTTTGGGCTGGTTCTGTCAAAGCAGTGGTTGAAATCATGCCTAGTTCCTAGCCACCTTAAAACCTCAATAAACCATCTCCATTGCCACCCTTTCGGGCAAAAGCCATATTGCTCTAGATCAACTCTCTTCTTTAGTCGCACCTTTATAGTTTTTCCCTATATTCTGGGCAAAAGGAGCATGCTTGCCAGCTGCCTCCTTCCTCAGTCTTGACCATGCCTCCTTTCTCACCCCAGATGGCTGGTAAATAAGAATGGAGGCAAATCCCGGGTCTGTAGTGTTACAGTGAGGGTCATGCAAACACTGGGCAAAGTTTTTGCTGCTCTTGCTACCCTGCTAGCAGTACCCAGATGGGCTAGCTTATATCTAGCTCTGGCACTGATATCATAAACATAAGCAGTGCAATCACACTCTGCAGTGGAGTGCAGATGAGAAAACCAAAGGAGAAGAGCTTCAGCCTTGTATAATTTCCATGATTAAAATCAACAGCAATGTTTGACTAATTGGCCCACAAAGGCCTTTGCATTGGCATAATTTAAATAAGCTTAAAAACAGAACAAGGTTAAAAAAACAGCACCAGTCAGCCTACCAACCAGGCTGTGGAGTCTGTTCACTGAGTTTGAGTTACACAAGGCTTGCTTGCCTCTGCAACAAGCCCACATACCTGCCCTAGCTTTCTGATGGAGTGCTCCACTGAAAAGTGAGACTGAGGTATGTGTTCACTGTCAACATCACCAGCCGTTTCACCTCTGAACAGGGACATGGTACTATTAAGGGACTGAAACAAGAGGGTGAAAACACACATTTTCCCTTTCCTGCTCCATGCCAGTGCCTTATCTTTATGTATCTCCTCACCCCTGCACAGAATTACATGGAAGCAGGAGAACCAGCAGCTTCTCTGTTACAGTCACTAAGAGCAATGTGTGTGATGTGACCTCATGTATCATGGACAAGTGGTTGCATCCCCATGCACTCACGCACAGGGCAGATGGAGCTTGTCCTGTGTCTGCTTTCAAGTTAGCTTCAAAGTATTCTTCAAAAGAAGTCATGGGAAGGCTAAGATGGAAGTGGACCAGGTTGTGTTCCAGAGATCTCCTTTCAATACGATGGATCAGATCTCCCTTGAGAAGGCCATGGGGATGGCTACAGCCATCGGGTAGGCTACAGCCTACCTGAAAGCACCAGATGAGACCTTGACTGCATCTGCCTGGCTCTAACTGACTGCATTAATTCAGTATGAGCCAGAAAACAAAGCATTAGGCAAACTTTGTTATGTAACTGTTGCTGAACTCGCATTTGGGGTGGCAGGCCAGCGGGTGACAGAAATCACTCTGGCAACCGCTAATTGGCCTTAGTAAGGAGTAAGTCAAAGAGATTGGCCTGGGGCAACATAATTAGCAAAGTCATTGGCAGCTTATGCCAACAGTCTAAATTAGAAAGTAATAAATAGTTAAAACAGCAGTCTCCTGGGGGCAGGAGGACGACTAACACGGTGAAGCAGCTATTGCCTAAGGTGGAGCCACCCTGTGTAGGGGCTGAGCTGCCACCAAGGACCCGACATGTCCCTCTGCCGGAGCGAGCATCTGCCCCTCAGGGTCCAGGGTGCTGGTCTAGACTGGAGCAGGGCTGGGGCTCTGATTCACGTGTGTCGTGCATCTGCATGTCATAAAATGGAAATCTGGGAATAAAAAATCACTATCCACCCACTAAACCCACCTTGCTAAGTAAAAAAGTTTTTGATGGTATTTCGCCGAGTGGTGTGGGTCTGTTCCTGAGGCCACCCCACCCAGTGCCCCCATGACAGAGGATTCAATTGCGACTTAAGCCGAGGGACTGCAGAAGAGAAGAGAAACTCCCAGGCTGTGCCCAGCCCAGGCTCATCACACCATGAGACCAAGGAGATGAAAACCAGTGGGCACAGGCCCATCTGTCAGCTCGCAGAGCGGGGGGCTGTGGGAGGGGGAAGCAGCAGGGAGGGAATAAAGAGAAGTGGGGCACGGGGTCTGCTCCCAAACACCTTGATCAGTGCAGCAAGGCATGCCGTAATTTGCTGCCCATAGATTAACAGTAAATTACTGTCCCCTGTAGCAAAAATGAAGTGGGGAGGTGTGTGAGGAGCACGGCCTCTCCCAGAGCAGTTCCTGAGATGAGGCAACTACCCGGCTTCTGCATCGCTCAGAGTGAAGCCTTGAGACGCACACTAGCCCAAAGTAATGAGCCTGGCTCTGGCAATAAAGTGATTGTGGCAGTAAAGTGAAACAGCCATTATGTACTTGGCAACGGCTCTAGCCTTGAGATAACCTGCTTTTTAATTGAGCTGAGGAATGTTTTCATTCTTTCTCAAGTTGCATATTATTTATGGGTACAATGTGTAATAATAAAAATTACATATCTTGGCAAAAACAATGAGCAAAAAGTCAGCTGGAAGAACACTACACAGCGAGCGTCTATTTTTCTAGAGAGGTAGTCATCTATTTTAAGTACCATTGTGCTCTGTTTCACTGTGGTAAATCCACACAGAAAGCAGCAGAATGCTAGCAATGTTTCTGCACATACAAAGAAGCCCTGTTTAAAAGCACAACCTCTAGGCACGTGCCTTGAAGTACCTCATCTCTGAGCCCCGTACACTCATCTCTTCACAGACCTCTCTCAATCTGTACTCAAGCAGAGATGCTGGTGAAGGGAATGGCCACAAAACTACACCCCGTGCCGTAGCACCAAAGTGTTCTTCCTCAGCACAGCATCTTCCCACTCCTCTATAAAGGGAGCAGCAAAAATTGCTCCCAATTTCCTTCCACGCTTCAGTGCGTTGAGCACAGGCACAGGCGCTATTGACAACTCGGGGGGGGGGGGGGGGGGAAGGAATGCTCTGCCTTTATCCATTTTTAATTGCTGGAGACTGTAAAGTTGTTCTTTAGGAAATAAATACTTTACTACTTTCCTCTCCCACTCTCAGCATGCCAGCCCATTTAGTTTATCGATGGGCATTTAATAATAACTTTCAATACCGGAATTTTTTCAATTGCTTCTTCAGATTTTTGCTCCAAGCCACTGCGGTTGGATTACTCATGGGAAAAGCTGAGCAAATGGATTTTGTGTAGTGTGCGTCTGCACAGAGAGAGAGTGAGAGAGCACAGAATCACTTAAATGATAAATCAAATCTTTTTTTTTTTAAGTATTTTTCTTTGTGCAATAACCTTTTATCTACAGCCCTGCTGTCACAAATATGCTCTTTAACGCTTTGTGCCCTGTTGTCATCTATGAACAGAAAAAGCACGACTGCACTGCACACATTATCTTAAAACTCTTGTAGCCAACAGGTCTTGCATTTTAAATGGGAACAGGGCTACCTCCACGTTTGTCAGCCTGATGCCTACTTGTCTTTGGGCCTACAAACTAAACATGGAGAGAACTGACTGAGGAAAAAAAAATGAATGCTGAAAAGCAGGAATAAAAGGAAAGAATGCTGAACCTATAATGTAAATCTCATGTTTAATTAGAAGGGCTGAAGAATTGTGGCCAGGAAAAACATGTTTCTCTGTAAGTGGTTTTGAATAGCACTGAAGATGAATATAATAAGGCTGACAAATACACCTTGGAGGGTGACTGCAAGAATAAAATCGATTTATTTAATAATTTAGAAATTGCTTCCAGCTATATCTCCCATTAAAATCTGCAGGCCATTGTATTCTGTATTTCTTTGGTCTTTTTTCTCCCTTTTAGTTATGCTCCACCAGCTTTAATAAATAAGTAATACATGGGGGGAAAACACTTATCTCGAGTGCTTTGCCACAACCCTGTAGGGCTCTTTTATTCTTTCTAACTCTAAATAGATCAAGTCAGGAATAATCATCTCCCTGGAGAAGAAGGATGTTTCAGGGTTAATACTCTAAATATAAGCAAGGAAGTCCAAAAATTAAAATTGTATTAATGATCCTCAAAGATCGAAGCAAGTAAGCAACATATTAGATGCATGTTCTACTTCTCAAAACCAAATGGAAAATCACCTGGACATGTAAACAGCAGTCAGCAGCTACATGCTCTTACAAGAGTTAAAGGAAAATGAGACGTAATAAGAGTAATAATTAATCCAGAGATAACATTTCTTTTTATTCTGTCACCTGTTTTGAAGTTTTCTCCTTATAAATGTTCCTACAGCTCAAGCTTCCTGAAATTTTTCTCCTGATGGTGTTTTGACCATAATTATTACAGATTCTTGTTTTTATACTGTGCATTTTAAAAAGGAAATATATTGGACAGTCTTGCTTGTTAATCAATTAAACATTAAGTACTCACCACCTTACTCATGGAGAAGCAAATGTAGTCCAGGTACAATCCTTCTACAACTATTTTATGCAAAATTCATAGTGTGAATTCTATAAACAATTCATAAAGTCAAGTATGAATTTGATATAGGTGCATATCAGCAATGTAGGCCAACTTCATTTACACTAGAAAATTAAACATAAGCATGGAAAATGCCTTTCTGCCCACTTGAGTTTGATGATAAAGCCAGCTGCCTGGTCAGGGGGACCTTCCTTGGTTGCTCTGTCAGTTTGTTGCTTTCACTGGCAAGACCAACAGAATAGTTGAACTCTGCTATAGCAATAGCTATAACAATATTAATTAATTCTTTTCAGCCAAGGACTTCCATTTTCCCCTAATATTGTTCTTTTTAACCATTCTAAAACTAAATAAAATGGAGAAAGGAAAGAGAAAAGAGCACACAGTAAAAGCCATTATGAAAGAACCGGCTGAATGGATGTCTTTCAATTGATGTCAGTAGACTTCAGATAAATAAATGGGAAATTACGTTAACGTGCTCTTACTTTTCCCAACATACCAACAAAAAGTAGCTTTTGAAAGAGCTTACATAATAGGCCCACGTGGATTTCCTTCAGCAGCTCAGGCAAGGCAGCACTCTCCACCTCAAACTGCTGTTTAGCGAGCCACGAGCACACAGCTGGACCATGGGAGCAAGGCCAGCGGTTTTTACCCATGATGTAACCGCATGAGTCGGGTGGGATCCGGGCCTGAGTACACTACATAAGCCCATCGTCTTCATCTCCTGACACCTTAGCTTCTTGTTTCCATACCCTAGGGTTCTCAGGCCATCTTTCCACAGCCTTGGTAGGCACGTAGCTTTGTCCCCACAAGGTCTGGGGGAGCAATGAGCCCTTATAGCTGCTTACTAGGAGCTCTCAGCACGGCCTGTTGTGTCTAAGCAAGGAGTTGACTCCAGAGCTCCCACCTCAAAACCTTTATAGCTTTTTTGTCTGTACGTGGACAAAACCCCACTGACTGAATGAAACGGTGTTAGAGTTTCCCTGTCAAGCACCAGAGTACGGGGGAGATTTTCCTACATCAGAAACTTGTGGGTGAGAAGAACAACACAATGGAAGAAAACCAAACCCAGCCCTTTTGCACCCACACCATAAAAATGCAGGCTTTCACCCCTGATGCACGGGATGTTTTAAGACCCTTTTCTTAAGGTTAGGGGCAGTTTGCAACATTCCTGCACCCCTCAGGGGAAGATGATATGGGCTGTAGCACAGACTTGATGGTTCAGAGGGCAGGACAAGGATGAGGAGCCAGAGCAAGGCTATGTGGGTAGATAGGCAATGTGGCACTCACCCTCGAAGACCGCAGCGCTTCCCTTTGAAGAGTCTCACAGTGCTCTCTGCAAGAGCTTTAGTCAGGTCTTTAGGGGCTTTCTTCAACCATCTCCAAGAGTAGCCCCGTAGCCTCCAGTAGGTCATGCAGACTGCAGACTTCTTAAGTATTTCTTCTATTAGGGGACCCCTGAGAACTGGTGCTTAGGGCAGGCCCTGTAGAGCAGTAAGCAAACACCAAAACCATCTACTGTTTGTTTTTGTGTTAACATCTCATCAGGGAATACAGAGAACTTATTGTTAGGGAGAGGAACAAAAGCAGGCAAGGGGTGGGTGGTGGGCTTCCCTTGCCTCCTCTTCTCCATCTCAGGTATCTTGCTCACTTGTTGGGGTTAGCCCAGATAAGCAGCGCGGTGGCTGTGGCCAGCACGGCCAGCATGCCATATTTCAACAGGCAGCTCCCCTTATAATCCTGATTATTCTTTAGAGCTGAAATGGGGGAGGGGACAGAGGTGGATTTTGCTTCTTTTTGTGCCTGTCTAGGGCTGTGTTTTCTCTCTTGTCTGCACAGGGACAGGCTCACTCCTCCTGTGTGTGACCTGCAAAAAAACCCAGCATAAGGGAGGAAGAGGAGGAGGCATCACTGAAGCAAGCAAGGGACAAAAGTGACTTGGTTGCTACTGCTGCTGCTGCAGGAGTTGCTAAGAGGAGGCACAAAGCCCCCTGGACATTACTGCTGGAAAGTCATTAGGAAGCTCACAGCCACATCCCCAGCACAGATTGCAAGTCCTCCTCTCCCAGGGCATACACAAGGGCATGGGGGGCTCAGGAGGGGGAGGGAGGGGGGCTCGGGAAGGAAGAAGGGGGAGAAGTCCGTTCCCCAAAAGGGTGGAAAAGAACTGGAAAGGGGTGGGTGGAGCTCAGCATGGGCAGGCTGTGGGTTTGACAGGATGGGTTTCTTTCTAGTTATAAAGTTTGCCCCTCCCCTCAGGATATTCTTTTTTTTTTTTTAAGTTTTATTCATGAGTTGTTAACCATTTTGTTTAGCAAATCGGTTTATCCCAATGACCTTTCCCTGCTTTAATTTTCGAGATGGCAGATGGCTCTAAAGAAATCCCCGTTAAATGCAGACCCAGACCCAGCCTGTTTTTTCACACACTGGACCTGCATCAACATGCCAAGCACAGCTCCAGAAAGAAGACAAAGTCCCCAGGAAAGAAGCGGGGAGGGAGAAGGAGGGGGCAGGGAAGAGAGAGAGACTAGACAGAGTCCAGGTTGACTATTTCTTGCATTATTAATAGTCTGGGATTTCTGTCCTGTGCTGTTTGCAACCCCCTGCCACTACTATTTGGACACAGGCAGCAAACTCTGTGGAGGATGTCCTGTAGGACTGGTACCCCCAGGTCTCTGTTGCAAGAGGTGAATGTCAGAGGGAAGCAAAACAGCCGGGAGTGAGGGACCTGTGCAGGAATGAAGGGCAGTAATGACGTGCAGAAAGCAGAGGCAACGCTGAACCAAGCTGAGCAGCTGCACCGGCATGAAAACACAAAATGGGAACAGCAAGTTGGAAGGAAGTGTTGGAAAAAAGCGGTTTGAAGCCCTAGCATTTTGAATTACCTTCTCAGCCTCGTGGTGACTCCTCATCTGGCACCCATGCGAAGGCCAAAGTGTCTTTGTAAAGGTGCCCTACCCCAAGCTTTGTAAAAGACCTTATTCCCACTTCCCCCCCGAACCCGACACATTTCCAAGTTTTAGCCCATTCAGTTGTTATGGATGAATAATTGAAGCATGTTCAAGAGCTATCATTTATCTCTTCCCCAGCTGGCAAATTTGTGAGAAAAAATCTATACAAATTGTCACATCTCCGATCTTTCTCAACTGGTAAGTAATACCACCCAGAGATGCCAAATTCCAAGAGGCAATTATGTTCGTTTCAGCCCACTGTCACGTGGCTGTGGTTGAAAATGTGGTGAGAACAGCAATTGTTTCAACAAAAAAAAAAAACAAAAAAAAAACATAGGGATGAAATGCATTCAGGTTCCGTACCACTGGATTCCTCCCTGACCACAGTTTATGCCTAAAATGAGAGATCCCAAGCAGGGCTTGCAAATGGCAGTGTGAGCTCCTGACTCAAACCAATTCTTTCCAGTCTCCAGAGGGACGGTGCAAGCCCTGTTCTACTAACCATTTCATCCTGTGGTTCACACAAGCACTTAACTAAACACTATTGGCTTTCCTGGTTGGATTGGGTCATTTTGAGGGGGAAAGTTGGGGGGAGGATGCAATCACATCATGTGACATGTCACAGCCCACCACACCAAAAAGGGACAAAGGGGAAGGCACAACCCCCTACTTCTTCCCTCCCTTTCACTCAACCCTATGGACTTCCATGGGGTGAGTACACATAAGTGCTCTGCTGACCCAAGTCCTACCAACAATAACTTTAGCCCACAGCCAAGATATAATCATTGGACTACACTATGGGACACTGCTGGGAATAGACTGAGCAAGATACCAAGAGCAGCAGTCACAAGCCCTTTTTACCTCAAGAAAGGTGTATGTTATGCCTGGAAAGATGCAAATTGCTAAGGTCTTAAGCTTCTTCATGGAGCCCCTTGGCTTCTTTTCATTCTGCATGGTTTGTTTTTCACTTGGCTTAATCAAAGCTCTATCCTGAGACCAGAAAGACATCGGAGGAAGAAAAAAGGGCTCCAAGTGCACCAAAGTCCAAAAGCAGCCCTAAGTTAGTATCGATGAATCTCACTAATGAATCCCACAAGTGCCACTAGCACACAGCTCAGTCCTAACCCACAGACAACAAAGGAATTATTCCTGTTTTGGGGGATGCAAAGTACTACTCCAGCATAATAAAGCCAACTGCATCCCAATGGCTTGCTGCAAGGTAGTGTCTAATAGACCTAAATAAAGTGGCCGCAGGAATGTGCCCCCCTGGCATTTCCCAGAAAATGGAGAAAAAATCAAAGTTCTAACACCACTGAAGTACGGAGCCAGGCTGTTGACTTCACTGTTTTGTCTCATGTTTACCTTCACATGTACTGTTTGCTCAGATCAAAACACACTCCCACTACTATTAGAGACAAGTGATCAGTTTCCCTCAAATGACTTACCCGCAGGGCATAGTCTTTTTTTTTTTTTTTTTTTTTTTTTTTTTAATTTTGCTTATTCCCCAAGTGGATTTTGATTTCCTCAAATGCTTCCACTCAAACCATCTTTCCCCAGTGTTTAACTTCTGTGTAATGTCAGTTAACTGAGGTGGTCCATGATTATTTCTGTTCCCTGATGCAGCTCAGAGTCTGGAGGTCTATCAAACCACTGTGGCTTCCATTCACTCAAGGAGAGGTAGCAGCAAAGCAGCATTTGGAAATTTTATAAAATATTAAACCTCCTGCTTTCTAGGCCACACAGTCCTTGCCTGAGGCAGCATTCATATAAAAAGTTAAGCTATTACAAGATTTATTGTCTAGATGCAAAGGAGCACACAAAATTGAAGTCTATGTCTCAGCCAGTTGGAACACAAACAGATATTCCTCCTAAGGTGCCCTGAACTGTGCTGGAGACAGGCAACAAGACAAATGCAGTAGGCTCAATGCAGACCCACCTGTGCTAAAATAAAAGCCCCAGCCTGCAAGCACTCATGCCATATAAAATAGTCAGATTAAAGAGGACACAGACAGCCACAGTCCACATATACACTGTGCAGCTTCATCAGTGCAACGGTTTGTCATTGTCACCAGGACGTCAATCGCTAGCGTGAAGGATCCTGACAGTGGGAGTCAAAAAGCTGCCTAAGGAGTAACCTTCAGTACATGTACTTAGATTCATTCATGGCTCCTTCAGTCACCGTGAGTTTAACCATACTGCGCTCCAGATGGGCAAAAGATGTGTGGTATTTGGGATGGGAAATCACTGGTGTGGCCTCATATGCCAACTATACTCAGCATTGATATACGGACCAAGCTTCCCAGGGGCTCCTCAGCAAGATGTGCGTTTCTAAGACCTAATGCTTCACTTCTTCTCTGTGCTACTCAGTGTCTGCAGACTGACAGATGATTTTTTTTTCATTACGTTCATGTGAGGAATATGGTTTTATGGGAACTCAGAATCGAGAGGACCATTTTCAAGTGGCTTTATGAAGACATATGGAAGCCAGGTCCCTCTATAGCCCTAGTGAGACTTCTTCTATCATAACTATTGCACATTAGCTTTCTTCCTCCAAAGCGGTAATTCTCCAGTGCTTGACAAAGCTTTCAGCTCAACACTGCAGTGAGACAGTAGCATTGTGAATCTGTTATGCCACCTGCCTCAAACTGAATACTGTAAGAAGATGAACTGCGTGTTCTGAAGAGCAGAAATAGTCTTCGTTGGTCATACCATACCCTCCTCACTGGAAAGCCTTTGCCTCCAGCAAACATTTGGTACATATTCTGGGGCAAGCTTTACCCATTGCAAGTGTCATGGTACCTCAGGTACCTGGTGCCAAAACATTCACTAGTTGCAGTAGGAACAGTATTCCCATTTTTACACACACATAAACAGTGGCAATAATTTTTTAAGCCAAAGAAACATCTAATGTCATTTCCAACCTCGATTTATCAATAAATCCCCATAGAATGAGAGGGGCTTAGGCTGGAAAGGATCTTTGGAGTCACCTCATCCAACCAATACTGAATACGAACACAACCTTCAACCTTCACTGCAACTAGCCTGTTCCACCTGGCATTGAGATGAACAGCCACTAACTCCGTTTCGACTGAGACAATATGTTCTAACTCTACCACCTCCAAGTCTACAGCTATGCTCTCTGAAGATAAAAAACAAGCTTTTTTTTTCTTCTTTTCTTACCCTATTTGTTGAACATGTCTTTGCTCTCTTTGCATTGTCAGCCAAACAGTTGGGAACCGTGAACTCTGAAATGCTATGTATGTTCTGCAGTAATGACCCAAAATTCAGTAGCGTCACATAAGGTTGACATCTGTGTTAGACCATCACTCACCATGATACTGTATCTTTTGAGGCTACAGAAGGGAATTATTGCAGACAACATAAAATGAAGTAGAGATGAAGGTTTAGAATAGTCAATCCTGGAACACCAAAAATAAGGTGTTCCTTACTTATTTTAAAGTATTTTTAAAGGAGTGTGCATAGTGCATGATATAGATGTGTAGTTCATTATAATAGATAAAAAAATAGGGAAAACCAAAACTTAAGAGGAATAACAAAACCCACATGTACCAAGGAAAATTTTTACATGTAAAATTATGACTGCTGCCTTAGCACTGCAAATTTAAATTCACTGGTGCAGTCCTCTCTGTCACATTAGTTGACTGCCTTCTTGGGAAATATTTATGTGACTGAGGCTTTGCAGGATCAGGCCCAATATAAATAATAATAGGATAACTTAGGCAGAGCTTTACATCTGTACAAACACTGTCTAATGAATTCCTGATGGAGTTCTGCTTTTGACTAAGGAAATCATGTGAGAACCTCCACAATAAATGAAGCAGCAACACATTTTAGATCAAAGGAAATCATACAGAAAAGCAAACTAATATACAAAAAGGGCTGCAGTCATTCCTGGCATATTTCCTCCTAAGTCATTTAGACCTTCTTTAGGCACTGGCACTATTTACTTTACAGCAAAACCTCCTGGCCTTTGAATTGAAAGGCCTTCAGTCTTTCTTTGATATCAGAGCTCTCATGTTTAACCAAGAGGACAGTCTTCAGGGGGAAGAGGGTGATATGTGCAAACTTCAGCTCCATACAGTGTGAACTCTTTAATGCAGAGGTGACCTTTTCGTTCTGCAATTGTGCAGTGTGAGCGCAGCAAGGTCCAGATCCATTTCAAAGACTCCTAGGCACTCAGGAACACAAACAAATAGCAACAGCCCAAATTTAACTGGGGTATGACCATAATGAAACTAACACTAAATGCTGTAGCTGGGTGCTCTTCATGAAGTGAATCTCTTTGGAAAGTGACCTCTTTTCTACATGGTTTTAGGAACTACATCATCCCCTGCAATTGCAGAAGCTGTATGCTTTGATAACCACCACCAGACCCTATTCCGGCTGTCTTCTCCCTCAAGCCACATACACAAGGCCAGACAAAGGCACAGATAGTGTTTTCAGACTCAGACCATATGGAAGAAGTGCCCCAGTCCTGTTCAATTTACCTGCCAGAAGTCATCAGAGATTCCCCTTGCTTTTTTACACCCTCCTGTGTCCTCTAAGTCAAGTTCCAACAACAACCTTGTCATACTCTAAAAACCCCACTGAAAGATAATTTACTAAAATTACCTATACTGTCCTCTTCTTCAATACAGAAGATGTATCTGTCATCCCTGCTCTGCATGTGTGTGGTGTGTATAGTGCCAGTATCAGGGACCACTGCTAAAGAGCTTCCTAACTACTCTGTTTTCCAGGACTACCTCTGTATTTAGGAAATGGCTGTTGAATGTAAAACCCTCCTTCCAGGAAGTCTCTAGCCAGCACTCCCTGCTTCCCACTGTACATCTCTAAGTCATGCCTCATCCTCCTTTTTCCTCCAGGAATTGCACGCTCTTTGCTGCCCACCTTAGCAGGATGCTGAGACTCAGCATGCTCCCCACAGGTACCCTACAGCCTGACAGAGCACTGTTCCAGGGTAGCCTTGAGACAAAAGAGACATCAGGACTCAGTCAGTTGCCCACAAATAGCTCCATCTGAGATGTCCTCATTACCCACAAATTAATGCTCGGCATGCCGCAGGCAGGACTGGACACCTGTACCCTCTGAGACCAGCTGGATGGGATGCCCTAGGGCAGCACAGTAAGGGTGGATGCAGGCATGCTGCCAACTGAAATAAGTCTGTAGGGCAGGATTCATCTTCCCTTGACTGTACTGACCAACACTCTTTGACTATAATGGGACATTTAGACCCACAAGTGATGTTTAGACACCCAAATATAGGGGCATATAAACTGGAGTTCAATCTATCTTAAATCCCTGAGACTGGATTTCAGCCCTCAAGGCTGACTGGTTCTTGAGGACCCAATGTGCGGGGCTATTCAGTCCAAGACTCTGGCCTGCAAAAGGAGTCCGTCTGGTTAGCATGGGGACCTCTTGACTGTGCTGTTGGGAGCCAAACAGCAATGTGCCTGCTAACATGTAAACACACAGATCCTTCACTGGAGCTAGCTCCTCATCAGGGATGAACCCTCGAAATACCAAAATGTGAATGAGCAATCCAAAAGCAAAAAACAGGCAAGAACAATAGAATATCCTCAGTTGGAAGGGACCCACAAGGATCATCGAGTCCAACTCCTGTCCCTGCATAGGACACCCCCAAAAATCATACCATATGTCTGAGGGTGTTGTCCAATTGCTTCTTGAATGTTGTCAGGCTTGGAGCCATGACTACCTCCTGGGGGAGCTTGTTCCAGTGCTCCACCACCCTCTGGGTGAAGAACCTTTTCCTAATGTCCAACCTAAACCTCCCCTGGCATATCTTCCTGCCCTTCCCTCGGGTTCTATCATTGGTCACCAGGGAGAAGAGATCAGCACCTGCCCCTCCTCCTTCCCCTTGTGAGGAAGCTGTAGACTGCGATGAGGTCTCCCCTCAGTCTCCTCTTCTCCAGGCTGAACAGACCAAGTGACTTCAGCCGCTCCTCATACAGCTTCCCCTCTAAACCCTTCACCATCTTTGTGGCTCTCCTCTGGACACTCTCTAGTAGCTTCGTATCCTTTTTGTACCGTGGCGCCCAAAACTGCACACAGTACTCAAGATGAGGCCGCACCAGTGCAGAAGAAGTTTTGTCTTGGATGAGGACCTGCAGAAGAGGGCACTGCAGACATGGCAAGAAGGAAGAGTAGAAATCCATAATGCCTGAGTCAGCGTGTGCCAGAAAGGCAGGTGAGACTAAAGACATGGGTAAGTAGCGCTGTAATTAAAGGAATCCAGCACCCCCAGTGATGCAAAAATGGTGAGTGGTGAGACCCAAACAGCGGAGACCGTCTGATACAGATCCCAGCCCATAAGGATATAAATGTACGAATGAACTGTCAGCCTTGGATCAAGAAAAAGGGAAGAAATAGATCAAAGCAGCAGCAAACTCCTAACAATTATTTTTTAACCGAGAACCTCAACCACTGTCCAGTAAACCGGTCAAACTGCCTCTGGGGAGAAGATTTAGAGAAATGACTTCTCACTACTTCAATGCTCTAGAATTAGTGTTTCCAGGAAATAAACCTGTAAAGAGGACAGATTACTCTTGGCATAGGGTTAAAAAAGAGTTGACAATGCTACCTGAATCACTTCTAGTGACTGCAAAATAACTAAAATATGTCCAAGGGGTTAGTTGGGTACCAAAAAGGGACCTGCTAATACCATATTTGAAAAACCAAGGACATGTCAGCAAATGAGAAGGAAAATATCCTGAAGGTTTAAAGGAAGGATATGAAATTCTGAGTGGTAGCAAGAATACATCTATTTGTGGAATTGATAAGAAAATCTCCAAGGCATGTATACTGCTGAACATAAAAATAAAATTATAAAAAAAAGGGATGAAACACAAAAGCAAGAAACTAATGAACACAGATGTCTGGCTTGGCTCAAGGGTCTCTTTGAACCAGTTAGAAACCCTTCAGCATTTGGAAATCTGACCAAACTGATCCAAATAGCAAGAAGTATAAAATACAGCAAGCGATAGGTAAGGAGTGAATGAGAAGAGGCTGAAAGGATTTCACAGAGAAGCAATACCTAAAAGTCGTAGGAGCTGCTTATAAACAAGAAGACCGTTTGGGAACATGCAATGTCCACTGGATTATCAGGGATTAAAAGAAGTGGTTGTTAGGCAGAGCCAGAGAGAGCAGAAGCCATCCAAGGGATCTCTAAGTTATCACATGGCTGATTTCCTTCATAGATGGATACTCTCAGCATTTCAAGGAACAGTCTTTTATTGTCATTTTTCCAGCATGTTTTAAATGGCTTTACGGATTACATGCCCAACTCCAAATGCTTGGGCAAGGTTTACAGAAACCAGTTATTAGTTATTATTATTGTTACATGCACATGTTTCCAAGCCACTAAATAATTACCATCATGTTTCAATGCAGAATATTTCTTTACAATCTGAAAACATAACAGCACCAGACACACTGAATCGAAAAATGTATTTTTTTATTATGCCATGATAATAATTGCCTGCACTGCTTTATAGGAATGGAATATTTAAAATATCATCATAAAAATAGCAATCCTTTAATAGGTATTATCCTCTCCCATAATGGAAGCACAGGTCACAAAACACCTTCGTTTCCTCATTACTGATGCTGCTAGAAACCAGGCCAATAACTTCATTGTCACCGCAACATTTCTGCAAGGTTTTGCATGTGTCTAAAATGCAGATATTAACCCCTGCTTTAAACATTCGTTCACCAGCACACAACCTCAAACCCTCTGTCTAAGAACTCCAGATAAGGTGTCTGGCCTGAAATAAAAGAGCTTTTCTAGTTTCTTGGTAAGAGAGAAAAAGGGAGTTCTTTATCGAAAGCATATTAGCATATTTTGCCTCATTAATAACTTCACTGCAGCATTAATTTGCTTAATTATTGCACTTAGAATTCAACATGGTAGCTAATTAATTCAAAGGCTAAAAAAAAAAACCAAATTTGGAATCATAACACATACACACATAGCCCTGCTTTGTGAGCACATTTTTTTGGACAATCATTCTTTTTTGTTCTATTCCATGAAGCACTAAGTCTGTGGACACAGTAAGTCAAAAGTTATCTTTTCAATGATTTATTTTAATACATTTTCCCAGGTTTGCCCATTTAGGCTCCTCTCCTGATGAATCTCCCTATAATAAATGGGGTTAATGCATCTCAACAGCCTGCTATCAGGACTTACAGCTCCATTACCCACTATTAAGATCTTGTTCTCTTCCTCTGCAAATCTTTCTTTCTATTTTACCGGCAATGGCCAACAGGCACACTAAATTCTTAGCAGGTCATTTGAAAGCAGGAGTTAAATTCTCTCTAAACAGCCCCAAAATTACCTTCTTAGAGCCCAAAAGAGACAAAAAAGACACCCCCCCCCCCCAAAAAAAAAAAACCAACCCCAAAACACCACTCTCCATTTCATAAATTCTTTCATTGTAACTGAAAAAGAAAATCTTGAGGCATTTGGGTCACCCCTAAAATTCTCATTATCAGAATTGGGAATGATATTCCAATATAGCATCTTCTTAATTGCTTGTTTACCAGTCTTACATCTTAGCAAGACAAAACTGTCACAAACCAATTAATGCTCCAAGGCTACTCTGAGTCAACTCTCTCTCACGTGGAGCTCCAAAGGCTGCCCAGTAATGCCAGGGATGCTCACAGTGATGCTCCAGCGATGCTCACAGAGGCATACGGTCCATAGCTATGTTAACAGAAAACCTTAACTGAATACAGCCATATCAGAAAACAACTATTTCCAGCCCTGCTACTCAGGCTGAAAAAAATAGTTACATACTGGTAAGAAGCTGGTATAGCTGGACTAGTCACCACGTTGCTATTTGGTTGCTGGGACAGCTCACTTCCCAATACGAGCATTTTGTTGGTTTAGTCTCTTGGTGTCCTCATCCATTTATACTTTGGCATGCACCAGCTTGGTCAGACAATGGAGGATTTCAAGGTGCTGGCCTTAACAGTCCACAATTCTATTTTCCTGGGTTGTTTCTATTTATACAACAAGCTTGCTTACCCTCAGCTGGACTTTTTAAAAAGAGATACCAGGAACAGGGATTGACAGAATCTCCTGTAGATAGCTTAAACCTTTTCAAGCTCACTGTTATAGCTCACGTTACATTGCAAGAGAATTGTGTTTAATGAGTCTCTCTGCTTTTATTGGCAGTATTTACACAAAGACCAGAGAAGTCCATCAATGGAGTGGTCATATTCTTAGGGCTTTGGGTATCTAAAATGGGACTTCACTGAAACTGAGGTTCTTAAATCCAAATCACCCCATTCAAAAGCTATTTAGCCCTGGAAATATACCTAAATTCAGTAGGCATTCTCTTTCTAGTTGAAAACATTAGAAAACATTCTAAAATTTAGAGTTCTGCTTCCTGGCAAGCCTAGATTTGCTCCAGGTAGGGAGCTCAGCCTTATAGACTGTCAGGATGCAGAAACAAAATATATGAAAAACTAGGTTGCCTGCACAGCCCTCTCCAAGACATATTCTCAGCACACACCTGACGCTGATGCAGTTCAAGTCCTCACAAAATGCACCCTGAGGCCTTTTACTTTTAAAAAGGATCTGGAAAACAAGATGCTGAGGGTACCCTTCTTCTGTATAACAGCCTAAAGAGGCTTTTATAGAGATTCACACAATTATCTTGCCTCTTACATTTCTGTTCCCTCTTCCATCCCTTCTCCCTGCAGTCATGTATAAAACATTTTTTTCCTGCACCGTGTCACTCCCCACCTCATAAGCCTGGTAGTTGTATCTTTTGTGACCTGTGGATTCAAACCCTCTCCAACAGAGCAGAGAACAAACCTGGGTCTTCAACAGCTTGGATGACTGCCCTAACCAGGAGGCCACCATGCAAGAGACAGACTCCATCGCATTCTGGATGTCTCTTGCAGCAAAAGAATGAGCTTTGTTCCATTCTTTAAGAAAAAATTAAATCAATGTTTGGAAAGGCCTTACTGTGAGGTGAGAGATGCTCCTCACTACAGCCAGGAGGTGGAGAGCTCGGGACTGCAGGTTGGGAGGATTTGGGACACTGCGCAGTCCTCCACCACCCATTCCTAGTTCACAGGTCTGGTCAGCCCTCCATGCCACGGACATCCCTCTGAGAAGCCAAGCCCATAGCTGTGTTTGAGAGCTCTGGTCGGGCAAATGAGAGATAGGCAGCAAAGCATGTGGATTTGAGAACTTCCAGATCTTGCCTCTGGTTTTGGTGCACTGCAGTGCCCCAGGCTGGAAATTCTGTAGCAGCATCACATTCATTACAAAAATGAAGGATGTTGTTAAATTAAACATGAGTATGAATAATGAGAGCACACACTCTGTTATTTATCTGACTTTTTAAATCATTTTACATATTTTATATATCAGACCACTTCCAGAACAGAATGAGCCATAAATTTTTGTGCAGCAAACTCAGTGTCTGTACCACCAGAATTGCCAATGCACCTTCCTGTGGTATAACCTGGTATCCAGGAAAGAATGGGCTAAATTTGGTAATACCTGGATGTCTCTGCTAAGAAGTAAGCATCAAAAAGAGAGAGTTTTGCCATGTGAAATTTTAACTTTCAGTTGCTACATTGATCCAGTGCGTGAATGAAGCTGTTCAAATCCCTTTAAATGAAAACTATGGCTTGAGGCTATCTGCAGTCACTTAGAGATAGTCTACTTTTTGGGGCCTTCCTTTTTGGCTGTTTGTGAGGGAAGCTAAAGTCCCTGGTCACAGTTCTGAGCCAAGTTGTAACATCCCTAGCAAGTTCTTTATCAGGGGAATTACAGACCGGACACCCAGAGCAAGCAGAGAGCCAATGCTGAGCTGAATTAGCAAAACATCTATTTAAGGAAGCATGTCTAGCATCTATTTTATCAAGCATATGTACTCTGCTCATTGCTGTGCACCATTAACACTTTTCATGCAGGGATCGAAAGATGCACATGAGCATTGCAGAAGCTAGGAGACTGCTATGTTTTTCCTTCTTTACTTTGCCTCATCAAGACTTCATTCAGGACCACTCTAGCCTAAAATCAGGCAAGTGATAAAAAATAAAATCCCCCTGCCAATGATCTGAAGGACAAGGGGGCATTAAATACAGAGGGAATTTTCAGAGTCATTAATAGACATCAGGGACATGACCTTATTTCAGCTACAGGAGTCTGGATAACTGAGGACAGACGTACTACGTTATACATGAAAACACATGTTTAACCACTGTTAGTAATGACAGGATCTAACAAGACAGGATGATCTGTCCTCTGGCTGTGTTAATCCTGGCAGGCAAATGCCCTGAGCCAGCTTGCCCTCCCGTGGTCCGAGGGAGGACACCCAGTGGGAGATCAGTCACCCCTTCCACCATCCCGCGTCCCCTGGACAGCTGTATGTGGGAGCACCTTCACCAAACACAGACCCTCCTCCCCATCTTTCCATCCATGATGGATGGGACAGAGGAAACCCTGTGGAACAGCCCTGTGCCCCGTGCTTCTGATCCTCAGCTCCCCAAGCTGGGGGGACCCGGCAAGGAGCCTTTCTCCAGGCTTTCTCCCAGACTAAAGCATCCCAGCTAGAATATGTGGAGTCTGAACCAGGTGAAGATGGTGTGTAGGTAAATGCACTGCAAGGGGAAAAACAACCCTGCTCAAGCATCGCACAGTCTCGCTGCCTCATTTCTGGTCTGGAGACCCCAAAAGGCACACAGGCCAGGAGGTTAATCTAAAATAACTACAATGTTCAGAAGCTGGCGGCTGGATCTCCTCGGGGCTCACAAGGGGCAGATCAGCCTCTCATTGCTTTCATTATCTGGATTACAATGAAAGGAGAGGAAAGAGGGTAGAGGCAGACACTTCCCTCCAGACTCCTTGCTCACATGTTAAACCAGCGGGCTATGAACCCCACACAGAGGCTTTGATGGCAAAGCCAGGGCTGACAACATGAGGTGGAAACATGGCGCCTACCTTTCCCCTTCCTGTCAAAACAGACCAAATGATGTGTAGCACAGCCCAAATTCCCCACAGCAAACACCACCAGGGATGCTGCTCTGCAGAGTCCCACATCCCCGTTGTTACCATGTCCCTCAGGGTTTGGAGAAGACCTTCGCCACCTGCACCAGCTCTTGCCAGTGGACCTGGAGGGGCAGTCCCATGAGGACCACAAGCTGTGGGGCCACATGCCCATACCTTGCGTTGCCTTTGCCTTGAACTGCTGCAGCGCTTTGCCCACCCCCATCCCCGTTCACGTCTCACAACTTCTTACTCCCCACACCACTGCTTTGAGCTGTCACGGTGACCCTCCTCCAAAGATTTTTCATCCTCCTTCTGTTAAATCTTCTCCTTCCCTTTTCCCCAGCACACATTTCTAATTTGTATTTAAAGTACGCTTCTCATGAGAAATGCACTTAGTCCACCAGACAGGGCAGGAGAGGTAGCTCAAATAGACATCTACATCGGAGAGAGAATAGCTCTGTCTTCTGGTAATCCATCATGTTCTGGGCCACAGGCAGGGAATTCAGCAAATCCTCCTTAGGAGAAGTCCCTAGTGTCTCTGAACTGAACAGCTGGCACTCCGCACCCTGTTCATCCACAATACGCTGGCATTAACAGGTAAATAAAAATATTATTGCCAAATACTTCTCCCTTCTCGTTTCCAAAAATCAGCAGCCTGTTGATAGAAAATTTTGATTTACATAACCAGCAACTATCAAACTGATAACACGGAACAGCAAACACTGATAAGCAGAAATTAGGACATTTACCAGCTTCAGCATGCTTGAAATACTGTGTTGTCTCTTTAAAAACAATGAAAAACCACTCTGGATAAAATCTTTCAGAATGTTTTATTTCCTCAAGAGAACGGATCTCTTTTCTTAAAAAAAAAAAGACTTGCTAATATTAAAATATACTGAACCTGATAGAACAGAACGTCTCCTTTGAAGTTGTTTCAATCTTTTTAAGTATCTAAAGGACCCAACCCACACAGGGCTTGCACGTTTTCAGCCTGGAAAAAAAAAATCAAAGCTTTCTCCCCTTTTTTCCCCCATGTGCACCCGCTTGCCAATTATGGGAATTAGAAAAAAATCAGTGTCTGAAAGAGGTAGAATTTTTTACACTTTTGTAATTATGCACAGGATTTAATCATTTGGGCAGAGGGACTGCTTGGGGGGAGAGGAGAGTTTTATTCTGAGTTATACACACACTTTCATCCTGGATCAAATGTCAACCACCAGGTGATTTTTCATAGGGATTGCCATGCTCCTCTGCTTAACAGCTCATCTCCGATTTGCTCAAACGATCAACAGCTCCTCATCTTCTTTATTAGTCTCTCTGTTTATCTGCCCAGCAATGAGCTCCAGCTCCCGCAGCCAGAGAACAAGCCAAGAATAGCCAGATCCAGAGCTGTGAAAGATATTCTTCCAGCATCATCTGGCTCCTTGGCAGAGTCTGTGGGCAGCTGTACTCACAGCCCCGTGCCTGCCGCTGGGTATGTCATGTGGCCATGCCGTAGTGGTACTGGCTGAGCATCTTTGTCCTCCTGGACACAATTTTCCTTTGATTCACCTTGAATCCGAGAAACCCATTATATGACCATTGTCTCAGATTTGATAAATAAGGGCTTTTTTTAATGACCGCCCGTAAAAGATAGCCAATGCGTCTTATTTCTGCTGTCATACTTTATAAATCTACGTACTGCCTTTAAGGACCATTCCCTTTGCCATACAGGGCATACTTCGGCAGCGCTTTTTCACAGCACACGAGCAGGATCTTTTCCAGCTGATTTGTAGCACAAGGGCTGGACTTCTTCGCTGATGGATAAACAAAAACCCTGAAAAAAAAGGCATGGAGCAGAGGACAGGAGGGCTACCTCAGGACTGCTCTGGATATTAAGGCTACATTAGCCAGTCTATAATTTCCAAAATATATTTGCTCATTTTTTTCAGGAAAAACACACCAAAAAAAAAATAAAGTGAGCAAAATGTTATCCCTGATATAAAGGATGCAATCCTACATGGCTATTGCCTTGTGCTTTTCTCTTCCTTCCTTCTTCCTCCTTTTCTTCCTCTCACAAGAAAGACCAATAAAAGCTCTGTGTATATTAGCTACAAGCATCATCTATAAAAATCCTGTCTTAAAATATTACTCATATCACATTGTTGCACAGTCAAATTTCATAGGAAACAAAGCACTAAATGCAACATAAATTACATCAGCATTACAACTTGGGCATAAATTATCTGAACTAAACAAAATCTGACCTTGCTTCTACTAGTTTGGCCAGTGTCTCCATTTTAGATGCTGCAGGTCATCCTTAAACAGAAGTTTGTCCTTTCAGTTGATTTTTACATTTAAATTGGTTTAATAATTCATGACATAACAAGCATTAAAATATAAGCATTTTCTACCTAAGGAACAAATGGTCTGTCAGCTTCAGCAGTAGATGTGACACAGCTGAACAACTGAATCAAAAAAAGATAATATTTCCATGTACTGTGACTGATGCAATTGTATACAGGCGTTTATTTGTCTGCTCAAAGTTTCAACCCCAATAGTTTTTTTCTTTCTTATTGTATTTGTCTAAATCCAATTGTAAGTTCTTCAGGGCAGCAATCTGCCTCCTCATATGTTTGTAAAGCACCGTGTACACCTACGGCACTCTGTAATAAGTAATTTCCTATCTGCTTATGATTAAAGAGGGATTTCAGGTGAAATATTGTAAATTGAAATGGACAGGCTAGGAGGACAGCTTACGTTACCAACATCATTAGGTTGGACATTGTGCTTCAACACAGGATGGCAGCCAATATGCTATGCACAGTTTGAGCTTGCCTATGTGCAGCTCTAAATGCTTTTGAGAGCCGTCCTACAGCCATTCCCCATGTCCTGACACCATGCCCCTAAACAACACATTGTGCAGCATAAGAAAGCTCTCCATTAAATGCTTTGTATTGCAGCACACATTTGTTTGTAAGGGTATCTATTGCTTTTTCCAGGGTTACTCTCTGAAAGCAAGCTAGACACACTGTGGAGCGACTGGTAAGACAGGAGCACACTGTCTCGGAGGTGAAAAGAAAGTGGGATAAGCCACAGAAGGGGGAGCATGGAGAGAAGGTGAGAATTTGTTATATTAATAGGATCACACGGTGACTTGCTCGAGGCATGGACACATCCAGACGGGTCTGTTGCCCACTTAATGGTAATTGATTTGTGCAGGTGATATAGCAAACATGAGAGTCCAGCTGCATGATGCATGCACGGATGAAGCTCCCAGCATACTTAGGATTACCATATTTTTGACAGCAAAAAGGCATGTGATAGCCTTCTGGGAGTGGTCCCCAGCTCATGACCTTGCCTGCACCCCAGGACACTACGATGCCTATTGGTGGCCATCCCAAAATCCCTCCTCTTCCAGAAACTCAGCCCTACATATGTCCCTGCTGCTCCCTAACAACAAAGCCCCTTTCCCTCAGCCCTTCCCACTCCAGATCCCTCAGCTTCCCGCAGAGTGCCCATGCCCAGCCTCTGCTGACCGAGACCTGTTAAACCATTTCAGAGCTCAAATTCCCCAGCTACTCCCAGACTACAGCTCCCAGCCCCAAAGCTTCTGGGACCCCAGGATTCCCACCATGCCTCCTCCATTACCTTCCCCCCAAGCCTTCAGCTCCCCTGGCTTCCTCAAACCCCCTAACACTCCCCAACCCTGCACCCCAGACTTTCCATCTCACAAAGTCTTTTCCTCCCTCTAGGGTCTACTCACATTTCCCCGATTCTTTCCCTTTCAAATCCTCCCACCAACTCCTTTCACCACCCAGTCCCCCCACCCTGTCCCCCTCTCTCACCTTTGCTACCTCACCCCAAGTTTTCCCAGCCCACCAGCTCCCCGATATGTTCTCCCTATACAGACAGTCCTACCTGCCTCCATCCCTGCCACTCATCTCTGCCACGCCGCTGACAGCCCTGACATCCCACAGGGACAGACTTTCCCCACAGGTTGAAACCCCACAGCCCCTTTTCCCTACCCGCATCCTCTCCAAAAGAGTTGTTCTGGATGAAATTCCCATCAATACTGACTTCACTTGGACTTTAGGTATCTGGAAGGGTTTTAGAAAAATAAAATGAGTAGCTTTGATTTTTTTTCACTGCAGCATTTCTAAGGGACCTAACCATAGACTCCCCTCTGTGGAGTATTATTTCAACTGTAAGACAAGGAACTGCCTCGCCCAAGAACACACAGAGAGGCCATGGCATGGCAGTATAACCTAGATCTTCAAACTCACAAGGCAAACCTTAAACAAACTGTGCCTGAGGATCATTTTTGGCTGCCCAAAATGAGTTCCTCACAGGCTGCCCAAAATGAGTTCCTCACAGCCTCAAGGCTCATGTGGGTCTTCAGCCTTTGACTGCCTTAGAAGCCCATTTTCCTCCTCAAAAAGCTCCAGTCCCTCTATAATGCTTCCGTGCTATTTATTCTCAAACACCACGTTCCTGAGGCAGCAAAACGAGGAAGCCCTGTGCAGCAGTTCCTTCCTCACCGAGGGAAGAGCGAAGAAGCTTTATGGCTGCAGGGAAAAGGAAGCCGAGAAGGTCACTGTGTACCTGGAGGACAGTGAACAAAGAAGTCACCACCTGGGCAGCCAAAGTTTGTTGCTTAATGAGCAATCAATCACTGATCTAAACCCCTATCATGCCACAGGCAACTTGCGTGATTACAGGGCATACAGGACAGGGTTTTTCCTCCACAGCCCTATATATTTCGATGGCTATGACACCCAAGAGAACTGCACTGGAAGTACATTAGTAAGACTGCAAAGTCAGTCACTTCAACTAGGAAATATGGGGCCTAAGGTGGTCTTTGCAGCCCCAGTCACGCTGTGATACAATCCTTATTTGCACAGTGAAGTGTTATTTCTCCACCAGCCTCCTGCTCTGTTCCATCGACCTGAGAGCCCTCGTTCCCTTCAGTGGCATGTTCTGGGTCCTTGCTTCACGCTGCAGTTTCTTCACACCACTCAAGTCCTGCTCAGGATGGAAGCAATCATTTTCTCATAGACTTTTCTTTGGCCTTCCCCACTCTTTAATTAGAGTGATTCACAGATGTTAATTATCTTATTTCCATAATGAACCTGTGGAAGGAGGGTATATCATTAACTCCACATTACAGCTGGTGAGCTGAGACACAAAGAAATGCAGGTTAGTAGATTAATATCCACTAATTTTTCACAACTAAGCTGAAACATCAAGGCCTGCTTTCCCCTCACTCTGGAGGGCCTGACATTGCAAGCTCAATGATGCTCTATGCATATCTCCCTAGACTTTAAGGTACAGATACTGGAAAAGCATAACTTTACCACCAGCTCTCCAGCAGTCATCCCCAGAGTTGCAAGCCTTAGGTCCATCACACAGACTGTGCCCCATTTGAGGAAGCACAGAGCCAAGACCAGAGTTGGGCTATCATGGCCAACGTTTCTTGAAATCAAGAGGGTAAGGGATGTTTTGCTAGTGGGTTTTGACAATTGTTTCCTGATAGCAGAGGAATAATTGGCTCTGTCTCACAAATACCCGGAATAGCAATCCAAGTTTTGGCAGACCAGGAAAAAAGGTGTTACGATTGGAACAGACTCTCTGACTTTTCTCTCTCCAGACTTCATCCCTGCTTCATTCAAACCCAGCAGTTTCCTTCTCCACCTGCCTGAGACCACAGAGAGATGCAGACTGCTTTCAGGCCTCTGGATCTGCCCAGCCTGTCCCTAAAACAAAAGCCAGTCCCAGCTAAGGTCATGGTGTACTCACTGCAGGTAGAACCTGGAGGGAGATTTACCTGCTTAATCTCTACTCAATGTCTGCAGGCTGCAGTGTTTCAAATGTACAGCCCAGTTTGGTTGAATGCTCATAAAAACTGCACAAGTCACTTTGTCTGCTTTAGCAGGGCATCTTCTTGCAAAATTTCAGGTCCTCAAATGAAACCATGAAAACTCCATGGTTTATAAAAAAAAACAGCAAACAAACCAGGAAAGAAAAAGAAGAGAGACTGGATATTTATCCCACAGGCAAAACAGCCATAAAAAAGCCTAGGATAAGTTTATCCTAGCCTCCTTTCTGGAGATAGCTGAACTGCTTCAGCTGAAACTTTCTCTTCAAAAGAACCAACAGCCTGAAGCGGACACCCAGCATGGAAAATTTCAGCTTAAACAGTTAATACTTGCTGAAGAATAAGCTCCTGGAGACAGTCTTCTATACAATATAAGTATTGTTATTACAGGACTCCCTATAGGACATAGAGAGCCCTGAGTGCCTTTCCCCAGCGCACCCGCTACCTCCGCCCCGGCTCCCCTTGCCTGGCTCTCCTCTGCCCCTTCCCAGCCCAGCTCTGCCAGGACCAGCCTCACAGTGCCACCCGTACGAGCCAGCCCAACACCCATTTCTCACCCCAGCTTCTTTCTCCAGGGTAAGATAGCACAGCAAACCCAATACTGGGGAGTCACTAATCCAGCACATTCAAACCAAGCTGCAGCTCTCCTATACATACTTGCAGTTCCTTGTATTTTGTACTTTTTGCTGTCCTTGTCTCCTGTGGGTCTGCCACATGTTTTTTAACTGGTTAATGACTTTATCCCTGAGCTGAGCACACTGTCTCCAGTCATTAGCGAGCATCATGTGTTCGTGTTGTGTTATGTCTCTTGGAAAGCTGCAGTTGGATACGGTATATCTTCCTGTTCGCAATGCCAGGGGTGTCTTGCACAAGCCTCCCTTACTCTTTTGATGGACTGTAGACAGCTTGCTCATTAGTCTAGTATCTAATTGCTTATCAGTCACACTCTCAAGCTCCTCATTACTTCACTTACACAGCTACAGTAATTAGATTTCACATTTCTTTAGACTCTCATGGCATTGTTTTAGCCTACTGAGGAGGCACTCATATATAATATACATATATTGTAAATTATCTCCTGTAATTATCATATTCATTATAATATATAACACATACATATACATACATAATGCTGCTGAGGTAAACTCAAACCTCTCCAGTTCTAAGTGTTCAGGATGCTCCACGAGCATCTCTGAATGCTTGTTTGTCAGTTTTAACTTCTGCAAGCCTTCACCCATCTGTGACCCTTCGCTTACAAACTGTGCCTGACTGCATCATTTTCTACCTCTCACCCACCACCGCATACCTCTCCCGCAAAACAAAGCTTTCAGATCTGCTCACTGCAGAGATGCAAATTCTTTTAGGCAGAAATATGAATTTGATGTTTAGTACAGCAGTAAACAGAAAAGTCACTTGAGCCATCAGCCCTTATTTTTTGGGATAACATAGATTTTATGGCTCTTTTTTGGTCTAATTTGATGCATTTCTTTAGCACCTATTCTGTAAGCCTCAAGCTTTTTTGCGAGATCATTCCACACATTTATTACAGCACTTAAAAAGTGACAACAATTTATTTAACTTTTCAGAACAGAATTCTGCAGACTTTGGAGCCAGATGAATTTTTTTCCTGGGGATCACACATGAAATATATGCTGGTGTCTGTATTTCCAGATGCAAAAGCCACAGACACTGGGTGGCATGTAAAATTGTGCACCTCTTTTTAAAGTGAATTAAATAAGTGAATGCACCAGATGGTTAAACTTGAAAAGGCAAACGGGTAATTCCCCCCAAACTGGAAAGGGGACATGTCATCGTAGGCTACGTCTGCAGAAGTAAACTAAGCAGAGCCAGAGTATGGACCATTTTATTCAGTATTATAGATGTAGCTGTAGAGACTGCAGTGGTTCCCAAATCACCTCCTCATCCTGCTGTGGTGCACATTTACAGGTGCAGGAGGGACAGGTGACATTTGGGGTCTGACTGGCTATCTCCTAAAGATGGGCAAACACGATGCTCTGGACTATGGTGCGGATGTGTGCCTCAGCTGTGGCAAACAGCTCTGCTCCTCTCCCCTCTGCCACCAGCTCCGGTCCCAGGTCACGTCACCCAGAGCCAGCATTGTGTCTCCTCAGATAGACCCCTTCAGTGAAGCGTACCTGGAGAATGAGCAAACGCCGTGCATGGAAGACGGGCGGTGAGTACAGGAACGTTTCGTAGCTCTGGAGGTCAAAGTCCTGTGGAGGTCAAAGAATGGCAGGTTCAGACAGAAAAAAAAAAAAAAAGGAGGGAAAGGTCTTCCTGTGGACTCATAAAGCAATCATCTGATCTAATCCTGAGCAACATCTCAAACTCATGAAATGCAGCAAAATGCAGTAGTAGAAAACCTTAAAGCAAAAATCCTAGGTGAAATACTCAAGAGTACCTAAATGATTTAGGAACCAAATTTCCTCTAGTCCCCAAGCTTCTGAAAAGTTCATTTCTCATCAACTTGGTATGAATATCTAAAGCCTTTCCTAACTTCTTGTAATGGGATGTGTCTGCTCTCCATTCTCCTCTTTGCTGTTGTGTGCCATTTCCCTGCCTTGCCCTGCCCAGAGCTGGCTGCATGTCAGGCAGCAACACGCTGGCAGTTATCGAAGCTAAAATTGGTCCTTATAAGAAACCCAGCATGTTAAAGGTGGAGACAGAGAGGGATGTTTAACTCTGAGCCCCATCTGCAGATAGGAAAGGGAGATGATCCCACACTCAGGATGAAGGAGAGCGGCCTGATCGAACCCACCACTGCTCCCCCTCGTTGCCCTCAGTCCAGGGCAGCTCTTCGCTGTGCCAAAATAAAACCTTGGGCTGGGCAGACTCTCGGTTCCTGGAGGCGGCCGGCTGTGGGAGGATGCTCGCCCGCTCCCCAGGAGTGAATAGAGTTTAGGCCCTGGCAGGCGGCCAAGCGCGGCAGCCGCCTGCGTCTGGGCTCTTCCCCGGCTCTCACAGCCTCTTCAACAGAAGTGACACGAGGCACACTCTTGCTCGCAGCCTGCTGCCGCTCAGGAGGTTGGGAGAAGAAGAGACTTAGTCCTTCACAGCTGGGGGGCTCTGACTTTGCAAGCTGAGGCGCGATTAAGATGGAGGACGAGGGGGGGGAAGAGGGGGGAGACGGAGAGGCGAGATGGAGGAAGGGACTCTCTGCCGGCTCATGGCACAAGGCTGAGTCCCTGCCTCTCCTTTTCGCATTTTTCCCCTGTGCCGCCCCTCACCATAATCCTCCAGGAAACAACCAGGAGCAGTTCAGGGCACGAACCTGCAAAGCCCCCCCAGCCCGGGAATCAGAAGCTGTGGCTCTGTGCCCAAGCTCATTAACCCCGCTGTGACACTGGGCTAATTAGCTCAAGCATGGCATCACGGTAATGCAACTTCTGTTTCCAGGATCTCAACGAGGATTGCTTCCCAGTGTCCCCTTCTGCCCCATGGATGTATCGGTGCAGGGGGCAAGATATCAGGTGTGAGGGTTAAGACTGAAAATATAGAGACAGCAGAGAAACAGGGAGGATATTTTTATTGGCATAGTAACAATATATTGGCATGTATGTAGCTATCCTTGTGCTTATATAAGGATATGATCATACCGGGAAGGACTTTAGAAACGGTAGCAAGGAGGCAGAGCCCAAGGAGTGACGCGGCCGTGCTTGTTTAGTGCGGCACTGGGTGGGTGGCACTGGCTGGGTGGCACTGGCTGGCCAGGGGCAGCAGAAGGACATTCAGAAAGCGACCTTGCATGCCAATCAGCGAGGGAGCTGCCTCTCAGAGAAATCAGTGGAGCCCATCACAACCACCACACGTAAGTATTCGCAGAGGACTGTACATCTTCGTGGTAGCTGAGAGGTGGATTTCTTCTGCCCATTCATCATTCGTAAGAGTCTGAAATCCCAAACAGTCCTTCAAGGAGGAGAGTGTGAACGAGGCCCAGGAGGAAACAAGGAGCTGCTGGAGAAAAGCCAAATATACCAGCCCAGACACCTTCAAAGCAGTATGAAAGACATCCCAGCCAGGTGTACGGCAGCAGCCACAGAGGGGGAGCACCAATTCACAACAGCCAGGGAGAGGAGCCGTGCAGCTCCCCTCTTTAACATCCCAGCGATCTGACCAGACTCCAAGCTATGGAGAGGGCAGGCATTTCTTCAGGCTACATCGGATCCTGGCGTGAATAACTACTCTGTTACCTGCACCCCCTAAAACCAAAGGCACCGAGGCAAAATAGCCAGAAAAGATCTGCGTAATAAAGGTTGTTCCTTCTACGGGCATCTCTGATCTCCTCATGGTCCTGATGATGAGCAAACAGAAGGACTTGGGCTGTCATCTGTCCAACACACCCACAGTCTGCAGTGCATTTGTCTTCACAACACCACTGTGAGGCACAGAAGTGCTCTGTGGACATGAGGGGCTGAGTCTGAGAGAGCCTCAAGCCCTCATCCAGGCTAAAATATGTCCAACTCCCATCGCCTTCAATGGCAGTTGAGCACCTAAACACCCCAGACCTTGCTGGGGCCGAGCCTCATTAGCTTGCTCCAGATGACAGAGATGAGAACTGAACCTGCCTAGTGCTTTAACAGATGAAAAGTCTCATCTGTCTCTTCTGGGGCAGAAAAGGTAGCGGGTAAACAGAGCTGGAAAAGGGGGGGAGAAGAGGGGAGGGACACCAAGGGGTAAGGTTATGTGGAACCACAAGCTGAGTTGTGGGATAGGAGGGAAAAACTCGCAGCTAGCTACCTTGCAGGTAAGCCACACTAGGGAACACCCCAAAAAGCCTGCAGTAAACCCTGGCTGAGGGCCACATGGGGAGACCTTTAGGAATGTGCTGCTCCAGGGATACCTCCAGGCAGCACGCACGAGGCCCACGCTGTGTGGGGAATGCGAAGAACTGGTCTTTTGTTTCACACCCCTTTGTTTTAACCTCTTGAATCAAAGACCCCAGCTGCTACTCCGGGAGAGGCTAGAAATTAATCCAATTAAAAAATAAATTCCCTGTGGAATCAAAAGTGCTTGCCAGGCGGGGGGTATGGGCATGCGATTTCTTTCTTCTGCAAAACAAACTCTTTCTTCTAACCCACATTTCACAGAGGGGAGATACAGGCAGGGAAGCATTTGGAGCAGATATAACAAACAAATGATCGGGATGATTTATAACCCTGGTACCAACCCGCAGCTCACGGGAAGGATTGCAGCCTCTGTCTTCTATAGCCTGCATGGCCGGAGACAGAAGCACAATGCCGCATGCTACCCTCCAACACAAACAGTCATAGAGCAACAAAACCCTTTGCCGCTTCGTTCCACTCTTTTGTTTTCCAGGGTTTTTGGTCAGCTTGGGCTTGTGGAGCCTGACAGGTTAACCCACACTTCCTTGGTTGCAGAAATGATTAAACAGGGGGGATTGTTTAGGCCGTGAAGCAGAAGGAATTCCTTTGTTTTTGTAGATCACTCCAAGGCAGCCGAGCCCGCCGGGATGCCCAAGAAGGAAGAGGCAGGGGCTGAGCACGGAGACAGGTTTCCAGGGAGGGAGGTCATGCCACCCCTCTGCAGGCTCAGGGACGAGGGGTGGGGGGACACGTTGCATCCCAGCTTCACGGCTGGAGAGAATTCGGCCAGACCCTCTGGGTATGTGCGTGAGCGGGGCCAGCTGGAGACCATGCCCAGATAGCCTGGCTTTTCCCTGCCAGCCTCAGTAAAGCCCCGGCAAAGTCGTACCACCCTAGGGCTTGTGCTACAAGGGAATCCCACTCCACCACGCCAAGGGCATGCAGTCACCATGCAGAGTATGTTGAGGGGAACTGGGGCCAAGGGGAGAGGGAGACTTCTAATAGCCAGGGCTGGGTGCCTCTAACATCTCTGGGAAAGGGGAAGCGCATATAACACAGCCACCTCTTCTTAAAGCCTGGCTTGCTTCCATCGCCCCATGCGTGCGCTAAGCTGCACATCCTCCCTCAAGGTCTATGTGGTCCTGAGGTACTGGGCTGGATCTCTATGGGAGTCTTACCTTCTCTTGCAGCCCCAAAATGTGACACCTCCTAGCTTATCTCCATTGACAGAGATCCCTGGAGAGAATCCCAGGCACCCGCTGTGAGGAGGAGAGTCTTACCGTGTTGCACCGGGGACACCGACACCTTGGGACATTGGCAAACTCATTGTGCTGTAGGTGGTGGTGAAAAGGGATGGAGCCGTAAGCGCCTGTGCTCAGCTGGAGGAGTGAGGGGAAGAGGAGGAGGAGGAGATCCTGGGGTTTTGTCACCCTCAGTAAGCCAGTAACTATCCTGGGAGAGGGGAAGAGCGCACACAAACTTTCTTTCTAAGAGCTGGATCAGAATCAGGGGAAGAAGTAAATTTAAAGCAAAAAAAAAGATACCTGGAGTGATTTGCTGGCCATCACTGACTTGGTTGCCATTGGCATCAGGCTGGTGGTCTAGGAGTGCTTTCACTCCATGGGAGCAACACGTTACCCAGGGATTCGGGTTCACAGGGATGGATGGGAGAGTCTTGCATTATCCTTGCCTGACACCCACCTCTCAGAGCAGCTTTGATTTCAGTGTCTAAGTGGTACGGGAAGGAGCTTGGCAGCAGAGATCAGACCTCCGGACACTGTGAAACGCCTCCTTCTTAGCAAGCTCTGAGTCTCCGCAACAACACTAAGTGCAAGAGAGCTGGTAAATTATTAAAACAACCTTGCAACAGCTCCGGAGAAACCACCAGTGCCTCAGATTCAAAGGAAAGGCTGTGGTGTGAGAATCCCCATTAGTAACAATACGCACAGTTTGCAAGAACATATGTCCCCGCATGGAGCAATCAACCAATCTGGGCTGTTTAACCACAATATTTCAAAGAAGTGCTTTTAATGCAGCTGATCCGTATGTCTATTTTTGAGCTGTAAAACGGGATTCTTCACTAGCCTTTCAGAACATTTCTGTAATGGACTCTATCCAAACTATCGGGGAGAAGGCTTTGCTCCAGCGGAGCGACTGATATGTATTTTTTTTTAAATCAAAGTCACGACTGTGGAAAAAGAATAACCCAGGCAGACAGAAAGCGCATTTGACCTCTAAAAAAAAAAAGGCAAGAGCAGCAAGACCCCACTGGGACCCTCTTAAGAATGGGTTTGAATCGAAAGTGCATGAGATGGGGACCGTGTGGATGGGAAAGGGGAAGGATTTCCAAGCCTCTTCTGATGCAGATACCTCAGCACGCATTGAAAATACAGCCCTTTGCACCCTTTTCTCCTGCGAAGTGCGTGGGAGGTGAACGCAGGTCCTGTTTTATCGATTGATTGATTTTTTTGTAAAGAATAAGGGCTCCTGGTGGAATAGCCATGCCTTTGCGGGGGGGGGGGGGGGGGGGGGAAGGTCTGCTCTCCTTCCCTGCTCGATCTAATCCTAATTAAAAATAAATTACATGCTGTATGGAACTTGAAATGGCAAAGATAATCCTGTTACACAGGGGGGCCGCCCCGCTGCCCGCTGCCCGCTCCCGGCCGGCGGCCCCGTTCCCAGGCGCTCAGCCCACACCCGGACCCCGGCCCGGTCCGGCCCCCGGCCCGACCCGAGGCGGCCCGGCCCGGCCCGGCCCGGCTGCTCGCCGCCCCGCCGGCCACCCGGCTGCGGAGCTCCGGCCGGCAGGAGAAAAGAGCTGCGCGGAGGCTTTTCGTATGGAAACCAGGCGTTTGGGGAGCTTTTGTTGGCGGCAGAGCGGGCCCCCCGCCCCGCGTCCCCCCGGTCAGCGCTGAGGCGCGATTTAAATCCCATTTCCATAAGCCGGAGCTGCGGGCAGCCCGCCGGGCCCCGCTCGCGTGCCGCCCCGCGCAGCGCCCCGCGCAGGGAGCCGCGCAGGGAGCCGCGCAACGCCCCGCGCAGGGAACCGCGCAGCCCCGGGGTGCCCCTGCTGGGGGGGAGCGGCCCCGCACCGAGGCGGGGATGGAGCCCCCCGGGGGGCTGCATCCCCTCGTGTGCGCAGCCAAGCGGAGCGGAGCACTTTTAGCCGAGGTTTCCGAAGGAAAGCGGAGCGGGGAGGCACAGCCCCTTCAGTTTGTCCCCCCTTTTCCTCTTAGGTTCCCTGACACACGGAGAGAGGGAAGGAGGAAAGGGAAGGAGGGAGGGAAGGAAGGAAGCAAGGAAGAGGGAAAGGAGGCAAGGGAAGAGGGAAAGGAAGGAGGAAAGGAAAGAGGGAGAGGAAAGATGAAAGGAAAGAGAGAGAGGAAGGAGGAAAATGAAAGGAAAGAGAGGGAGGGAGGGAAGAAGGAAGGAAAGAAGGAAGGAAGGAAGGAACGAAGGAAGGAGAGGGAAGAAGGAAGAAGGGAAAGGAGGAAGGAAAAGAGAGAAGGAAGAGGGAAGGAGGGAAGGAAGAAGGAATGGGAAGAGGGAAGAAGGGACAGGAGGAAGGAAAAGAGGGAAGGAAGAGGGCAGGAGGGAAGGAAGAAGGAATGGGAAGGGAAGAGGGAAGAAGGGACAGGAGGAAGGAAAAGAGGGAAGGAAGAGGGCAGGAGGGAAGGAAGGGCATGCAGTTTCCCGGAGAGCCCGATGCCTGTCAGGACCCCCAGCTCCCCTCCCCGTCGGGTCTCCTCTCCAGGGCCTCCCCATGGCCGCCCAGGCACCGCGGGGCCGGGAGGCTGCGCCGGGCTCGGCGCGGGGCCTTGGTGCCTTGCGGGGCAGATGGTTTCGTTCCCCCCGCTTGGTGCCAGGTTTCAGCCTCATGCTGTTATTTTGTTCTTCTGGAACGAGACTGGTGTTGCTTCCCAGAGAGGCCCTATTAGGACAAAAAGAAAATCCTGTGAATAGGCGTAACAGGGCACCAGGAGGGATAGGTCTTAAATGTATTTTAATATGAGCAGGGCATTGTGTGTAATTCAGCGCTCATCATCGTTTAGTCAAAGAGTTATGGCAGTGATTGGGAATGAATAGAGGGACATAATGGATACATGTGGCGTTTGCTCATTATATTCAACTTAGTCCAACTCCTCTGTGGAAACTGTTCAACTTTCTCTCCCCTTAGCCTGTCATAGTGAAATAATACAGACATTGGTTCCTCGAATGGGATAGCCTGCCATGCTATTATATTTCTACAGCTAACGAGGGCTTCATAAGCCTTTGATACAGCCTGATCTTTGAAACCTTTCCAAATCTCCTCAAGCTTATGCTAAATCCTATTTGGAACTTTTTTCTTCTTTCTTTCCCCCCCCCCTTTTTTTTTTTTTTTCCTCGCCTGCTAGTGCCCCAGGCTTAAGAAACCCGGGCGGTGACATGCATACTAAAGCATGCGGAGACACCTCCTGAAAGGCGACTTACGGCGCTGATCACAGGCTCTCACGCGAGTAACACACCGCTCCGGCCGCGCAGCTGAATGCCGCCCACCCCCCCCCGCACCCCGCTAATCCGCGCCCGCGCACCCGCCCGCGCCCCCGCGGCACGCCGCGACACGGCGCGACATGCCGCGACACGGCGCGACATGCCACGGCACGCCGCGACACGGCACCTGCCCGACCCGCGGCGCAATTATCAAACCCCGCCGCGCGGTCCGCTCCGCGCTCCCCGCGCCGGCTCCGCCGCCGCGCCTCCGCAGAGACGGAAAAGACGGGAGGGGGAGGAAGGGGAAAAAAAAAAAGGAAAGAAAGAAAAGGGGGGAAAAAAAGGAATAAAGCCGGGAAAAAAGGAAAAACCCCGAACCCCGGAGAGTTGAGGAAAACAAAGGGGAGCGCCCCGCGCCCGCGCCCCCGCGCCCGCTCCGCCGGCTGCCGGAGCCGCCCCGGTTCGGGGAGCGCCGGGGGCCGCCCGCGCCCCGCCGCCTCCCATTGGCTCCGCCGCCCGCTCATTTGCATACCGCCGTCTATTAAAGGCGGCGGGGAGGCGCGGAGGGGCGCAGACGGCGGCGGAGGGTGCGCGCAGCCGCCCCCCGGTACCGCGCATCGCCCCCCGGTACCGCGCATCGCCCCCCGGGCACCGGCATCCTCCTCACCATCGTCACCCCGGACCGCGCCGTCGGGCCGAGCCCCGCGCAAGTGCCATGAGCCCCCTGCGGCTGCTGGCCCTCGCCTGCCTGCTGGCCCCGTCCCGCTGCAAGACGGTGAGGTACCGCACCGACGAGGAAGGCGCGCCGGGCACGGTGATCGGTACGCTGGCCGACGAGATGCCGGTGAAGGCGCCGGGAGAGATGAGCTTCCGACTGATGCGGCAGTTCAGCAACAGCTCGCTGGTGCGGGTGCGGGAGGAGGACGGGCAGCTGAGCATCGGCGAAGCAGGGCTGGACCGGGAGCGGCTGTGCGGGCAGGCCCCCCAGTGCGTCCTGGCCTTCGACGTGGTGAGCTGCTGGCGGGAGCGCTACCGCCTGGTGCACGTGGAGCTGGAGGTGCGTGACATCAACGACAACGCCCCACGCTTCCCCCGTGCCCAGATGGCGCTGGAGGTGTCGGAGAGTGCTGCGCCTGGCACCCGCCTCCCACTGGAGGTGGCCGTGGACGAGGACGTGGGCTCCAACTCCATCCAGAGCTTCCAGGTCTCCCTCAACAGCCACTTTGGCGTGGAGGCACAGACACGGGCGGACGGGGCACGCTGCGCCGACCTGGTGCTGCTCCAGGAGCTGGACCGTGAGCGCCAGCCCTCCTACACGCTGGAGCTGGTGGCCAAGGATGGCGGCAGCCCGGCGCGCTCGGGCACGGCCACCGTGCACGTCCGTGTCCTCGATGCCAATGACAACAGCCCTGCCTTCACCCAGGGCTCGGTCACGGTGGAGCTGCCTGAGGATGCGCCGCCCGGCTCCCTGCTGCTCGACCTGGATGCCGCTGACCCTGACGAGGGCCCCAACGGTGAGGTGGTCTACACCTTTGGCAGCCAAGTGCCCCCCGAGGCACGGCGGCTCTTCCGCCTCGACCCGCGCTCGGGCCGCCTCACGCTGGAGGCCGCCGTGGACTACGAGCGCACCCGCACTTACGAGCTGGACGTGCGTGCCCAGGACCGTGGCGCCAGCCCCCGTGCCGCCACCTGCACCGTCATCGTGCGCCTTGCTGACGTCAACGACAATGCACCGCGCATCAGCATCAGCGCCCTCCGTGGTGCTGCCAGCACCGCTGGCGTGGCCTACGTCAGTGAGGCGGCGGCCAGCGAGAGCTTCGTGGCCCTCGTCAGTGCCTCAGACCGTGACTCGGGGGCCAACGGGCAGGTGCGCTGCAGCCTCCGTGGCCACGACCACTTCGCCCTGCAGCGCGCCTACGAGGACAGCTACATGATCGTCACCACGGCAGCACTGGACCGCGAGCGCATCCCCGAGTACAACCTCACCGTGGTGGCCGAGGACCTGGGCTCGCCGCCCTTCAAGACCGTCCGCCAGTACACAGTGCGGGTGAGCGATGAGAATGACAATGCACCACTCTTCGCCAAGCCCCTCTACGAGGTGGCTGTGCCAGAGAACAACCCCCCAGGCGCCTACCTCACCACCGTGGTGGCCCGTGACCCCGATCTTGGCCACAACGGTAAGGTCACCTACCGTCTCCTGGAGACACAGGTCATGGGGGCCCCCATCTCCACCTATGTCTCGGTGGACCCTGCCACCGGCGCCATCTATGCCCTCAGGACGTTCAACTATGAGATCCTCAAGCAGTTGGACCTGAGGATCCAGGCCACTGATGGAGGCTCCCCGCAGCTCTCCAGCAGCACCCTTGTCAAAGTGAGGATGGTGGACCAGAATGACAACCCTCCTGTCATCATCCACCCGGTGCTCACCAACGGGACGGTGGAAATCGGCGTGTCCAGCAAGACCTCCCGTGACTCCCTGGTGGCCCAGATCAAAGCTCGAGATGCAGATGATGGGGCCAATGCTGAGCTCACCTTTGCCTTCCTGGAAGAGCCCCAGCAGGACCTTTTCACCATCAACCCAAGTACTGGAGACATTGTGCTGAGGGGTGACCTCTCTGAAGAGCTGGGGCAGCTGTTCAAGGTCATCCTCACTGTGACAGACAATGGCAGACCCCCCCTGGCCACGACAGCCACAGTCAACTTCCTGGTGACCGCCACTGCTCCTTCCAGTATCCAGGAGGTAGCCAAGCCCAGCTCCTGGGAAGGAAAGGCTTTGCAGTGGGACATCCCTCTGATCGTGATCATTGTCCTGGCGGGCAGCTGCACCCTCCTCCTGGTGGCTATAATCACCATCGCCACCACCTGCAACAGGCGCAAGAAGGGGAACGAGATCAAAAACAACGCTTCCTTGAAAGAGCAGATAGACATCTCCCACTTGGAGAAGGGCCGGCAGGACGAGAGCAGCCAGAGGGGGAATGTGTTTGAGGTACGAACCTTTCCCAGCAAAACCTCTTTCACCAGCCCCGACCCTTCTCCAGCTGCCGAAGAGATCTCCACTGCTGAGAGCGGCAGCGACAGCGCTTGCCTCTACGAGGGTCAGAAGAGGCTCAGAGGACCGAGCGGGGAGGTAAGATCCTGATGCGGGGAGGGGGTCGGAGGTTGGGGGGGGGGGTCTCAGGGGATGCGAATTGCAGAGATGTGGTTCTGATGTCGATTTACCCTTCGCTACTTCCCCTCTCACCTCTCCTTTGATCCCCCCACCCCAGCAGGGTTTTGCTGCTGCTCCGAGTTACGGCAAGGAGCCTGCTCCCCCCGTGGCCATTTGGAAGGGGCACTCGTTCAACACCATCTCCGGCCGAGAGGCAGAGAAGTTCAGTGGCAAAGACAGCGGCAAAGGTGACAGCGATTTTAACGACAGCGACTCAGATATCAGTGGAGATGCCCTGAAGAAAGATCTCATCACGCACATGCAGAACGGTAAGGGCTCAGCCCCTGCTCCCAGCTGGCCCCTCCAGACAGACGGACGGGTGGACGGGGAGGTGGACAGAGGGACCCGTCCTCAGGGCACAGTAATTAGGCAGGGCAGCAGGAGGGGGAAGCCTGATGCTGCGTGACTCAAACTGCCCGTCTCTTCACAGCAGGCTGCTGGACGCTGGTTCCTCTCTGCACTGAGTGCCCGGCACAAACTAGCAGGTGCTATAAGTATAGGATTGGGTTTTTTCCTCCCCAAAAAGCTTCCCTTAAAGTTAGGATTGTGAGGAGTGTCCCTAGCAAAACAACATAACCTTCCCAAGCATGTTTTTTCATTGTGCCATAGAGCATCGCCTCCTGACTCTGACTGTCAGTGCATTGAATCACCCCGTGACTGGTGACTCTGAGGATGATGAATTACGTGCGTTTATTCCTGCAGTAACGACAGGTTTCTCCTTCTCTGTCTCCCTTTAGGTCTGTGGGCATGTACGGCCGAGTGCAAGATCCTGGGCCACTCGGACCGCTGCTGGAGCCCCTCCTGCGGCCGAGCCAACCCTCATCCCTCTCCCCATCCTTCGGCACCCCTCTCCACCTTCTGCAAGAGCACGTCCTTGCCCAGGGATCCCCTTCGCAGGGACAACTTTTATCAAGCCCAGCTGCCCAAAACAGTGGGGCTTCAGAGCGTCTATGAGAAAGTGCTGCACAGGGACTTTGACCGGACGATCACGCTGCTTTCCCCGCCGCGCCCCGCACGGCTCCCCGACCTTCAGGAGATCGGGGTGCCCCTCTACCCAGCCCCCTCGACTAGATACCTGGGCCCCCAGACTGACACAGCTGAGAAAGTGTAGCCCAACACGCTCCCCGCCCGAGTACACATGTCCCTGCGCGCACACGACTAGGTCACTCCCGAGAGCCTTTAAGTTATTGACCAGATCCGGTGTCGTACGTGTAAATATGCAAGATGTGCCTTAAAAATGAAGTTGTTGGGAAAGATTTCCAATCACGTCAGTACTGTTTGATATTTGCAAACAAAAAAAAATTGTTTGTAGTTAATGTAATTTTTATGAAATGTGCAGTATTTAAATTTTTTTTCATGTTTTCTACATTTTTTTTTCTTTCGGTTCACCCATGGCCTGCCATTTTTTGTAGTGTTTTTAACCTGTACATTGTGTAATGTAATGTTTGTACATAATGAAAATTGGTTATATTTTTATATAATAAAAGCTTAAAAAATGGGAATTCTTGCCAAAGGAACTGTCTGAAAGACACAGTAATAATAATTAATAATAATATCCTGAATATGTAGAACCTTGTAAGGGAAATTCCTCTTTCACGGTGTAATAATAACCTAAGCAACCCAGTGTACTGAGAAGTTTGCCTTGCCAAATGTGACTTGTAATTCTTGAGTCTGTGGTCAGCTTAAATGTTATTTAATTGCCTCTGGTTCCTGTAATCTGTGTCACTGATAAACACTAATAAAGGTTTTGTGATGTGTCAGAGGGATCTGTTCGTGGATTTCATGCTTCAGAGCATAGAGGTCTTTACAGGTCAACAAAAGTATTTTGTGCAGAGAAACGCAGTGGGGAGGAGCATGAATGATGCTACTTTCAGTCTCGCCCATCCTTCATCTCCAGCAATACCTCACTGGACGCTTAGCTCTAGAGATGTTACTGATGGGCTGTGTGATGGAGCTGGCCTTTGCTTTTCACTGCCTGGCCTCAGCTCTTCCAGCCCCATCTTTCACTGGTGGGAAGCGGTGTAATTTTAGTGAAACAAATGAAGCTATGTCCATCAACTGACATGTTCATACTGTGCAAATATCTTTGTATCAGCAGCCATTCGAACACTTTGCTTTCTCATCTGGCTGAGGCGTTGATTTGAGTCAAGCCGCATAGGTATGTGCTTATATGTTTATCTCTTGTTAAGGCAGCCTTACTAAAGGACAGTAACTTGCATTTTTGTACCTACATTTATACACCAAGAGAAAGAATAGGTTTATATTTGTGCATGAAACAGAAAGAATAGATGTTGATTATGTTGAGATTGTCTGTGCTACTGTGGTGGGTTGACCTTGGCTGGATGCCAGGTGCCCACCAAGCCGCTCTATCACTCCCCTCCTCAGCAGGACAGGGCAGGGAGAAAATAAGATGAAAAAAACTCGTGGGTCAAAATAAAGGCAGTTTAATAAAGCAAAAGCAAAGGCCATGGAAGCAAAGGAAAACAAAAGATTTATTCTCTACTTCCCATCAGCAAGCAATGTCCAGCCACTTCCCGGGAAGTGAGCCACTTCCCGGGAAGTGGGGCTTCACTACACATAGCAGTTGCTCCGAAAGACAAACGTCGTAGTAACGAATGCCCGCCCCCCCCTTTCTCTTAGCGTTTATTGCTGAGCAGACGTCACATGCTATGGAATATCCCTTTGGTCAGTTTGGGTCAGCTGTCCTGGCTATGTCCCCTCCCAAGCTCTCGCCCACCCTCAGCCTGCTGGTGAGGGGGGAGATGTTGGAGAGACAGCCTTGATGCTGTGCGAGCACTGCCCAGCAGCAGCCAAAACACCGGTGTGTTACCACCACCTTTCTGGCTACCAATACAAAGCACAGGACTATATGGGCTGCTATGGGGAAAATTAACTCCATCTCAGCCAGACCCAATACGGCTACAGATTTTGCCTCCTCCTAGAAATGACAAAGGCCTGAAAAAAAATCATATAGAGCTTTGAAATTCCCTCCCCTCAAGGTTTCAAGTTAAAAGCAGATCTCAAATCCCTCTGCTGAAATCAGCTGTAGAATAGCACTGAATGAAACAAAGCATGAGCATTTCTTCCTGTGTTCAAAAAAATGTTTATAACAGAGATAACACTTATATTTGAGTTTTAGTATTGGATTGAACTTTTCCAAAAAGGAAGCACTTGGAGTATATAATTTTGCATTTTGTACAAACCAAGAATCCAGAAATTTGCACATGACAAAGCTTTTGGGTTTTATCATTGCTTTTTTATAATTCTTCCATTATATGTCTAATTAATATGGTACATATATATAGAAGATGACTCACAAAGAAAATATAAAGCCATCTTAGATATAAACAAGGCTCTATTAGACTTTGTGTCTCAAAATGTAAGTAGAAAACAGTATCCCACCTGCACCTCCCTTAACTGACAGAAATTCCCTTTCTCCCCTGACTTCCAGCTTTCTCAAGCCCACGTAGCAAGAGTGGCAGAGCCTGACCAAGTTTTCATGCACACATGGTCTGAGTTTTAACGGGGGTTCATAAAAGCCACTGTGTGAAGATTTGTGGTGGGCAGAGAGCTTCAGAGACTGTACTTGAAGGGAATTGAAATCAGGCTGATGCAAGACTCAACTGGGAAGCAATGTCTGTGATACAGCTTTTATGGTCAGGAAAATAGGTTAGCGTCTCTGGCGATTCATCTAAACCTGGTAGTAAAAATCATGATGCATCTAATGAACTAAGAGGGTCGTCTTGGTTAAATTTAGGGCTGAAGTTGGGGCTGAAGGGTAGGTGCTGTGAGGGAAGGCTGGGAGCCTCCCTGCCAGCTAATCATCAGTGATGCAGAGCAGCAAGCCTGCATGTGAAGTAATTAGTCATAACTCTGAACGCGGGGAGGGAAAGGCTCTCCGTCAAAAAAGCAGGGCAGTCTCATAAGCTGGTTCTTTGTCATCTAGTTTGCAAGCCTGGGATATGTACTGCAAGACCTCCACAGCAGGTCCCGCGGCTCTCCTTGGGGAGGCTGGCAGGAGGTAACAGCAGCTGAAGGGCAGTTCATTGCGCTGGGTTGAGGTGTCAAATTCACGCTGTTGCTTGCAACAGAGCCTGTGCGCTTCTACAGGTGGGTCAATGCTCATCGCTGCCTAACCAGGAGTTTGGGCCACTCCAATGTGAGGCAGTCTTGAAATGAGGGGAAATAAAGTCACTTGTTCCCATTCTCAGAGCAGCTTTCAGCAGCAAGGAGCTACAGTCTCGCTGGGGTCTGGGATCTGTCCAGTCTGGGGTCCTGCGTGCTGCCAGTAAAATGTGGGATTCATCGACTCAGCATTTAAATCTGAGGCAGTCACTTTGCAGGGCCTCTCTGGTTAGTGGAAAGATATGGACCTCTTCTGAGAGCTTCTCATCTTGGCTTGGAGACAGGCAATGGGGACAGCTCAGGTGAATCACTGAAGCTCCTGATCTCCCCTTTGCCAGCAAGGGTAAGGGGCAGCAGCCCAGACTCCTTTAATTTTTAGATGCCTAAAATTAGGTGAGGGAAATCCCCAAGCTCCATCAGATAAGAGCACACATCATCCAAAGTGCAGATGAGTGGAGAGGGGAGCCCAAGGCTTAGCTCCTGGGCAGGGCCCCTTGAATCAAACGTTTGCACCATCAGTGCTATTTCTCTGTGTATGTCCTAGTTTTTTTCTTTTATTTTTTTATTAACATAACTGAGATTTTTGCTAACATACTTCAGAAATTAATGCAGACCTATCAATTAAATTCCATTTATTTGCCAAGAGTGGTGTGGCATCAGCCCTGTGTCATGCACAGCAGACGAGACTGTGCAGCCACGCAACCTCTCCATCATGGAGATCTGCCCTCTCCCGCCTGCCTTTCCCTGGCTCAGGGGGCAGAGGTGGGGAGGGGGAGCAAGGATACAGGACCGGAGGCAGCACTCTTTCACTGAGACAGCATTAATTCCACGGCCCAAGCTGGCTGCAGCAGTTGGAGGTAACAAAAGCCCTAACACCGAGCTTGAGCCTACTCCTGCAGAAGTCTCTGGTTGTCACCTGCGATGAAGCAAAGCACCCTTGTCTCCCTTCAGTCAGTGGAGAGAAACAGGCACTTCTAGGGCACAAATCATCTCCTCCTGAACCAGCCAGCTAAAACAGGTCTGGTGTATTGCACTCAGAAGTTCCCCATCCCTCCCTACATGCAACCTGTAATGGTTGTAGATGTTTGCACTGTGGACATCCAACATCTAGTGAAACAAATCTCACCCCATGTGCTTTCAAACACTGCCAGGTAGTTTGCTGTTAGCAATTGCCACGAGACCATCTGATCTGAGCATACTGACAGTGTAGTAAAATGAGGGAGCTGTAACCAAAATTGATTAGATGAAGGTGAAGATACCTAGTAGCCTCAAGCCAAGCCATTGGAGGCCAGCAGACTCAAAACCAGGTGCCAGTGTCCAATTTCTTTGGCATCAAGGGAGAGGACTAAAACACAGAAGTGGGTAATTCCCCTAGCCACTTTTCCAGGTGTACCTGCACAGCCATGAAGACGTAGCTGCAATACCCAGGACACACCGGAGTGATGCTACAGCAGCACAGCCACAAAATGCCTTGTCTCCTGAGTGCCCCAGAGATGTTCTGGGACTGTGGGCTTGCAACTGCCACCCTGGAGACCTTGAGCAGACATTCCATCTGTTTTAATTGTCATTAAATTAAATTAATTTTCCCAAAGTCAAGCCTGTTTCGCCTGTGATGGTAATTGATAAGTGATCTCTCTTTATCTATCTCAACCCATGAGCTTTTTCATCTGATTTTCTCCCCCTGTCCTGTTGAGGAGAAGGAGTGAGTGAGCAGCTGGAGGGGGGGGCCTGGCTGCTGACCAAGGTCAACCCACCACATACACACCAAGGAAGCAAGATCCCAGAGATGCCTTCTGTGGCACTTTAGCCAAAAAAAAAAGGCAAATTCCTACTGACCCGCTCTTCTCTCCTGTGCCTCTTGAATGCCTTCAAGGATGTTTTATGTTTAATGATGTGTGATGGAGCCAAACACCACTGTGAGGTGCCTAATTCTGTTTTCTGCAGTGCATGCTCTAGATGCAGGACTCCTAGTAAAATGGGGTGGCAGCACTCATGCTTGTAAGTGGATATGGCTGTGACCTCTGGGATGGGGGCTTAATCCTGTGATCTCAACACATGCGAGAGATGCTCAGAAAATGCTGCCTGGACCAGGCTCTGAAGGCAGAGAGACACCAGGGTGGGCTTTAGCTGAAGATTCAGACAGATGGGCCTTTTGTGGCCAATGCATAGGGGTCTACATCAATGGTAGCCATCTACGGTCCTGTGGCAGACGAGGACTGGTCAGGGGGGTCTAGAGGGCTGTCTGGCTCATCTCACAGTAGGCACCTGCATTCACTTAGCAAAATTGCTCTCTAGTCTCCCATAACTGTGTTGACTACCTTACCATTGTATACAACAGCAGGTTAAACACCTGCCTTACACACAGACACACACGTTGTGGATATAGAAATTCAGGTGGGTGCGCTGTCACCAAAGGGGATGGTCCACCCTTCTTTTCATCCGCAGCTTCATTTTCCCTTGACTTCTTTGCCACCAGCACCCAAGAAAGTAAGTCACCTGCCCATGGGCAGATGTATGAAAGTACCAAAACTGGGTAGATTTCTGCAGATTTAGCTCAATCAGGGGTCAGGAGAATGTCAGATGCTGTCAGGGAGGGGGCAAAGAGGGAAGAGGCCCCCAGGGCCTGGGAAGAAGGCAGGACTGTGCTTTTGGGTAGCAGCCAACAAGTAGATCAGCCTACATGTAATGTAAAACCTCTGGAGGCTTCGAGGCAATTTCAAGGTTGGCCAAAGGGGAACATAATGCCTTTTGGATAATTTGAAGGCTTGGCATCACTAGTGATAATGCCTGCTCACTCCTCAAATGTCACCTAAGCCCAAATTTAGGCTGAAGAACATGGACTAGTAACTGGGAAGAAGTAAATGTTACTTTCCACCATATATGCCAAGGTCTTCAAGCCTTCCTTACGTAAGAGGATGCTGTGGAGAAACTCCCTGGAGTTGGGTTCCCCCCTCCTTAAGCAGTGATGATCCCTCTGCTTACCCGTCCTCCCTGATGGATGCACAAAGCTGGTTTCACACTCAAGCCCACGATGCCCATGGCAGTGGGATCCCCACCACTCTCAGGGCTCCTGGGGCATGCTGCCCATCCAACGTTAATCATACTGGGAGAGTTCACAGGGAGCCAGGGAGCACAACACAGGCAGGGAGAGATGCAGGGATCAGGACGCAGACTGGCTTCAGTGGGTTCCTCCGTGCCGCGGTGCCTGGGGAGGATTACAACAATCCTGGGAGCTGAATTGGAAAGGAAGCAGATGGACACCAAGCTGAGAAAAGCAGTGACTTGGTGAAGCCAGTGGGTTCATTCGGTTGGTAATTATTAATTATTTTTGACTGGGCATTAGCATCCTCGGGGTTACAGACATGAGCACCCATTTTAGCCTGCAGCAGGCAAACCCCACTTGCCTGTCAGCTCCTGCTGCAGTCAGAAGCTGGCTGCTGTGCCCTGCCGGTACTTTTTGAGTAAGGAAGACCTACCAGCCCCACACATGAGGTAGGGAAGCAACCCTGTGTGGTGCTATAGTCGAATGCTGTTTAAGGATGCAGACATCTTTGTGGTAACAACTCCGTCTTTCAGATTTGAAGGCAGGTCTCTGTTCCAAGCCCAGTTGTGCTCTATTGCCTTAACCTATGCAGGGTGAATGTGCTGGAGGCCAGACATGGAGGCTGCCTCCTACTTGTTCTCCCCTCCCAAGTGACTACTTCAGATCCCAACACAACGTCTGCTTTCCAGCTATCTCCAGCCATGAAACAGTTGACTCACAGTTTACAGGTGCTTCTTAAATTAAGGTATTGGGCCTCAGGAATGGGTCACACTTGTACTCTGGGTTATCTGAGTGCCATGGGATTTGGGCACTTCTGTCCTGGCACGAGCACACAGGTGGCTGCAAGAGGTCCCAGTTCCCACCATGGCAAAGCCACCTCTAGGATTTCTTCTGGATCTAAAGTGGACCCATAGTGGGAACAGCCTTTGCACCCACCACAGATAGGTGGTCACCAACACCTTCGCAGCTTCCCAGGGTCTCGGCGTGGACAGCCCAGTGCTGGGAGCAAGAAATGACATTTGTCCCTGCAGCTGTCTGTCTGCCAGGCAGCCACTGCCCATCTTTGCAGCCCAGCTCCTGGGACCCTTTGCCCACCTGCCTGCTAGCTGTAGCCTTTTGCTAGGGTGATGAGCCCTGGCCCTGCCTGGGATGGCTGCTCTGTGGATGGTCACTGAAACCCTGGCCATGTGCTCCATCCTCTGGGGATGGGGCAGCTCACTGAAGAACAACCAGCCCAAAGGGCCCTGCAGACAAGACCTGCCTTTCCCCACAGGCTCATGCTCTGTGTAGAAATACTCTTTATGGTTAAAGCAAAATGGCTCAGGGATAACTTGAATTTGCTCCTGCAAGAAGAGGGGAGTTTTGCAGGAGGTCAGCAGAGGCCATGATGATGGACAACTCTGTAGAACTCCATTGGGGGACAGAGAGACACAAAGAGAAGAAGAAAGGGCAACAGCTTCCTCCCTTCACCTGGAAAACACTTCTCCCTCCAACTCACAGTCAGAGGAAGACAAAAAAAGCAAGGAGTTTTGGGGGACAGGAGAGAGGGACCCACATGATGTGAGACGAAGTTGTCTAGAGGCTGCAAATGCACAATGGTTTTGGAGGACAATCCCCAGTAAAATAACCAATTATTTCATTTATGTACAGAGGATCCTCAGCTTAATTAATCCTTTCTTTTCATTCAAAATGTGTCCACTGGAGTTGGAAGAAATTCAAGAATCTTGACCTTCCAAAAATCCTAGAGCAGACACTAAAAGCAGGTTTACTGGACAACTAGATAGAGAATAGCATGAAGAGGCACCTCCACAGATCAAGATCTTAAAATTGCTTTTGCCCACAGATTTGCTACTGCCTGAATCTCTGTGTGTGGGACAATGGTGTATTTGGTGTGTGACCTCTGAGCGGAGGCATCCCATCCCCAGCTCTTTGCTGTGGCTCACGGATAATAATTCACCGAGGTCTCCTCCCTCCCCAGAGTTTGATTTCACTGCTGTACCAAAGATGACATTCCTCCTCCCGCCCTTGGGGGCTAGACCACTTCAGAAATGGGTTTCAGCCAGGGCTGGCAGCCTGCTGTGTCCTTTGCCTGTTTGAGTAATGCATGATAACAACAGATCTGAGATGCCTCCGAAGACACCGCTTGGCGGGATGTTAATTAAAATAGAGTAGCCCTACCTCTACCTTTCGCAGGGCCATAGCTCAGAGCACTTTATGAACGCCCAGGAGGTAAAGGAACATGTTCAAGGCCACGCAACACATCTGTGAGAGAGCTGGGAGTAAATCCAAGTGCTTTTTGTTTGCGTATCAGCACACAACCTGGCATATAGGATGAATCCCAGGACAAGACCAGCTGGATGCACCAGAGACTGGTGGCATGGGAAGGCAGAAAAATTGCTTCCAATCACTTCACTTGAAAGGGGAAGAGCATCCCGCCTCCATCCATTCCCGCCCACACCAGCAGCAAACCATCCCTGTCCAAATCGCCTTTGTAAAGGTCCCTGCGGTCCCTCACTCCCCTGTCAGATCATAACAAAGAGGTTTGGTCTGGCACTTCCAAATTCATGGCTGCATTGAGCCCCGGGATGGCTGGGGTTCTGCTTCTTTTTACCACCCTGACACGACCTGGGTTTTCTTAGCAGTTATTTATTTTTATTTATTTAACTGCGTAAACTGATTATCCATGTAACAACTTTAATCAATTATCTGTGGCAAAGAACTTCTCTGCAACTTAATTAGCAAAGTTCTTCCCTGACCTAGCGATATCTGATTGCATCATAGAAGAGCTTAACTTTGAAATGGCAACACAGTTCATTAAAAATAACTAATAGCTGCAGGGTTTAAAGATGTAAATGTTCATTTTCTTAATGAGAAAAAAAAGGGCATGCAGACTCTACCTGTCTATATTCATTATACTGTGTCCACATGGGATGACTCACATTTGCAAAACTCAAGTTTAATTAACATGCTTATTTTTACAATGATATTTCTCATTATAATAAATTAAATGTTTAAACAGCCAGTGCAAACATTTTGATCCAAGACAAAAATGCTTGCACAGTGCTAGTTTAAGCATTTAATTTATTATAATCCTTTCCATAACAAATGCCTTGGAAGTTGATTTTTTTCACTGTGAAAGGCTATTAGTATTATTTCCTCTGGTAATGTTTAATCCAAGACAATCAAAAATGTAAGGCGTGAACAAAATTGGACTGGAAGCAACGATGATAAATGAGATAGGGAAGGAATCTGCCTCCGCCGGTAGCTGCGCCGGAGCCTGCAGCTGGTGCCAGCTCTGCGGCGAATCTGCGCCCTGGCAGGCCGCGTTGTCATTAGGAGCTCATACACAAATTAATCAAAGCACATCGACTAATCCAAAGCACGTTCGGTCCCCGACAGCGTTTACCCTGACCCTATCCGCTGCCCCCGGCATACCCGGGGCCGAGGGGGGTGTCTTTCTGAAGGGCTCCTTCCAGTCGGAGTTTGCTTTCTTTTAAACCAACCCTCAGCATCTCCCGGCTGGGATGGATGGATGGATGGATGGATGGATGGATGGATGGATGGATGGAGGGGCAAAGGCCGCGGGGACCCCCGCATCCCCCGGCCGCTGCCGCCGGCGCCGCCGCTAGATGGGGGTGCGGGTCCGGCCGTCCTTGCCCTGCCTGCGGCGGCCGGGGCAGGGCCCCAAATGGGGCTGGGGGGGGGCGGGGAGCATTTGGGAAACATCAGTAAGAAGTGGAAGCAGAGGATTCAGGAGACTCCAGCATCCTGCACCGTGAAAGCGGAGCAGGACGGGGGGCGTGCTAAAATCATGATGTCTTGCAAGAGTTAGGAGCTTTCTGGTTAACATAGCTCCTTATTTTCATGGAGTTTCCAGCCCGGGGAATTGGTGCGGGATAGGAGGCTCTGCCATGAAATCAGCAGCCTCTTTAAAACAAGGTTCAGCTGCTAATTTCTAAAAAGCTTCTGGCCCAGCCTCTGCATGGTCCTAGAGTCAGGGAGGGCATCCTTCCCCACTTGGTGTAAATTCACCAAAGGCGATATCGTTCCCCAAAGGGATGCCAGCTGAGGGGGCTCCATCAGCTCCCACCCAGGACCAGGACTGGGAGGTGAAGCCCTGTGAGAGGCCAGGAGAGCAGGGCACAGCGAGGCAGGCCGGGGGGGCTCCGGGGGCATGGGGAGAGCAGGATGGGATGCTCAGCCTGGCTGGGAGCTGGGAGCCAGCCTCCGTATGACTTTCCCTGGGTTTGTGTCCCCAGGAGACATCTCCCACACCTCCTCAGGGGGAATTTCCACCTTTGAGCTGGAGCAGTGTCTGCAGAAAGAAATGGGCCAGGAGGCAAATTCCTCTCAAAGTGGTCCGAGAGGGGAAGCCTTGCAAAGGATAAAGCCAAGGCAGCGTTGTGCAATCAGGTGAAATAAGCCCACGCATTCAACCGCCCTGAGCAGCTAGAAAAACAGAAGGCAATGAGCCGCCTGGGCTGGGCACAGGCATGCAAGGACCCACTGTGAGTCCCCAGCATAAAGCCACTGGCGTCCCCCGCCACCATCTCACCCTTGCATCCAGGAAAGCTCCCACCCTGGCTCACTGGCCTGGAACCAATGTCAAGTCACCATAGCTCTACAGGATATTTCAGTGATGCTGAAAAGTTAGTCTGCAAGTCACTCCAGTTTAGTACGTAATTCAAAAGTATATAATTTGAATTAATAAATAAAGCCCTTTAGGGGATCTCACTATGCTGTGAAGAGCATTAGCAAAACACGAGTTGTCAATCCGTTTAGCCAGTTGACAAGCTAGAAACCAGCCAACAGTCCAGGCTGAGCCAAATCAGCAAAGGAGAAGAGAAAGCTCTCCTGGATTTACCTCGGACGAATGACCGTGACAGTGATTTTTTTTAAAGAAACGGGCACTAAAACATTCATGGACAGATTACCAAGTGTCCCCAAACCACTGAATTAAATTCAGGGGTTGCTCACGGTCTGACGAACGTCCTGCCAGAAGGCACCCATTTATTTTTCATTGCTTGCTGCTTGACAAATCACTGCGTTCACAAAAACTCAGCAGATTAATAAACTGGTCCCACTGCTTAACTAATTGGGAGAAGCCAAAAAGTTATCTGAGTAGTAGTACAACGGTCATTACAAAAATATCCACTGACTTTGGAAAATTGAGGGCACAACATTTTTACCTCGAAGGGCAGCTTTATGTAGGCCACAAAGCGCCTTGGGTATTTCTTAGAGTCCTTGAGTTTATTCATGTATTATTTCCTCGGATATTCAGTATATTTTTCCAGCAGGCAAGACACTGAGGCTTCTGTGTATGAGTTTCATCTGCTCAAAATGTGAAAAAATATAGATCCCTTAGCACATTCTGCTATGGTAGAAGCAAAGTGTAAAAGAAAAATTCCAAATATGTAGATTTAAAAATAAAAACACAGAACTCTTTCCTCCCTAAAAGGGATTTGAAGCAAAAAAATCCTGGGCTACAGATAGGTCTAGACTTTAATTGCCGAGTTGCCTAAGAAGAATTGTTGGCCTGAGGTCATTTTAATCAGGTTGCATGTCAGCTTGCAAAATCTCCAAATTAGCTTACAGCTCCAGGAGAGAAAGATGTTTTTCTTTCCTGAAGAACGCAAACAGATTGTTGTGACATGTTCTCAGTCATCATGACAGATCAGATCCCTGCTTTGTGCTGCGAGCCGGGAAAGAAGTCAGCCGCTCCTTCGGAGATTTGGGCATCTCCCAATTTGTCAGAGCTGGGGATGGAGTTTATAGAAATCCTTCTGAAAGTGAGGTTTGTGTGCAAAGACTCTGATAAAAGAGATTGACCTTAATTGGGAAGCAAGTTTCTTTCACATTTTTTAACAACCTCCAGGCCTTCCTAGCAGTCTGATGAAAGGGAAGTTGTGAAAAGAAACAATCTGTATTTATGCAGCAGGAACTATCATATCCTGAGCTGCGCGAAGAATGACAAGGAACCGACTCATCCTTTTAAAAAAAGGATTAATTTGCCGTTTTCTTCCCGAGTTTGTAAAAAGTAAGGCTGTGGGTGGATTTCAAAACAGGCTGAGTACTTTAGTTGGATTTACAGCAGGCTCTGAGCCTGTGTGATGCTCTGCACGTTGCTGTGGAGCAGCTGACCTGGGATGGTGTCCCTCCCAGGGTGTCCTCAGCCTATGTGTCCAATTCAGTCCACCATTTGGACGCTTTTTTCTTTTTACTTTTCCATGTTCAGTTTTCCATCTGCATCAGTAAATGGCTCCGACGGGATCACAGGGGGAAGAGGAAGCATGGGGACAGGACCTGGGGTGGCGACTTGGTTTCATCTTTTGTGGACTACCAGAAGGAGAGGCAAGTGCAAGTTTGTGACAACTGGCTGACAGTGGGACGCATCTCACCTGTCTGGTGGCCCCCAAAAGGTCTGCATCTGAACTAGTAACCAAAGGTGTCTCGTTCACAGGAAGAGGGAAAGAAATAGATGTCTCCAAATGGCGATTCCTCCAACTTCTAGCAGCTGCCTCTTTCTCTTAGCTAGTTTAGGCACCTTATTTAGGGAAAATTAATCTGTCTGTCCCTGGTAGTGGCCAAGGGCTCAGTATTGACTGTAGCCAGGTAAGGATGCAGGCAGAAGCAGGAGCCCTCCCCTGAGACCGTGGCGCGCCTCAAACATAAGCATGTGCCGGGACAGAGATGGACCGGGGACCACTCTGCCAAAAGGCTGTGATGTGCAGTGGGCACTCGTGTGTTCACCATGAAGGAGCCATCCTGAGTAGTTGCCGTAAGACCCCCAGGCCTTTAAAATTGGATGGGACAAGACAGTGGGAGATCTCTGTGTCGGGACAACCCTGGCAGCAGCAGCAGAGTCTGTATTTCCCTGTACCCCCTTTTTTCTCCTGTGATTCTGCAAGCCAAGAGAAGTCACAACCATATGTCTCTGGGTAGAAGCTGACAGTTTCTTTCTCCCAAAGGCCTCTGCACTGACAGCGGAAAAATCTTCATCTTCCCCGTTGTACGAGTCCGAGGACTTTAGTTTTTTTGCTCCCTGGCTCCCTGCCATCAGCCCTGGTGGAACCCCGGGCAAGGCAGCAGTGCCATGCAACCCAGATGTCAGCAAACCGTTAATCCCAAGGGACAGACCCCTGGGGTGAGATTCCTGCTGCAACGTCTCCAATTAGACGGCTTACCTCCTGCTTTGCCTCTCCTTTAGCCATTTTGGACCTAACATATTTTATTGTTCAGCCTCCTAGTTAAACGGCTGGGAAGCTCTGGATGTAAGCACGCAGAGATTACTGGTTCAATAATAGAGTCGGGCACGTTGGCTTAACTTCATTTTGCTAATAAAGCTGCAAAATAAAGCTGTTGACTCTTCTTTCATCAGCATCAGCCCCATGAGGCTCTCCCACGTCTCGCCTGGTGATTAGAGCAGAGGGCTGGGAACACGGGTCTGGAGTTCAGCCCTTAATGAGCCGCCCGTTCAGCGTGTTTCACTCGGGGCTCTTGACCTCTTTGCACCTCAGCCAACTCAGCTGTAAAACTAGCTGAAGGGTGGACCCCGTGGAAACCAGCCACCCTGCCCCAGTTGAGCCTTGAGTCTGGGTTTCGTGAGTAAACACAAAATAAAAATCAACAACAATTTGAATTTGCGGTGACCCAGCTCAGATGCCACGAGGACATTAGGCCTTGCCGGTGTACACAGCATCAGTCTCTGGGGTCCCTCGTTACAATGTCAGAGCAGATCTCAGCAGTGTCCCTGTGATTTGTGCTGCAGTGAGAAAAAAAAAGGTGCTGCAGATGCCAGCACAGACAACGTAGTGCCAGCTCTGGTACCCAGGTACATCAGCACCTGCAGCACCGAGCAGTGTTGTGAAAACCTGGGTGGCATGAGCCCATCCAGATGGGGATGCCATCCCCCAGCTGAGGGGAGTGGGGTCTCCATTACTCTAAATTTCTGAGCTGCAAGACAGCCCACAGCCCATCCCTTCTCCAGGAAGGCTCCTCATGCTGAAACCAGCATGAACCGTGCCAAGGACAGGAAAGCCCCAGTGCCCTCTCACACCAACTCCAAAACATTTCCAACCTGTCCCACAGCCAGGATGGCTGCAGCTGCTGAGTTAGCACTCATTGCTCAGTGTAACAGAAGGAGGTGAAAGGAGGAGCTGGTGTCTGGTACAGCTTGTTTGCTGTGTAACACCTTCCAGGTACGATGGGGATGCTGAAGAGAAGTCCCGTCTCAGACATCTGACCCTGCCCAACACACGGGCGTGTCTACTCACATGAAACACGGTGGTTTGTCTCAAAGTTGAGAACAATCAAGAGCTTTTTCCCTTTTAAATGGGAGGTTACAGGTCAGACTCAGAGGTGGCATAGAGGAGCCAGAGCTGTCAAGCTGGCCCTTCATGGGGGGGCTGTGAAGACGGGAGAGGCACCATCCCTTGGGATTTCAGAGGTGTGGTGTCAGCCTTGCACGTGCTGTTTGTCACAGCGGGCTTAATAAAATGGAGCAAGAAACTGTTTTCAGGCAGAGCAAGAGCACCTGGGATCCAGTCAATCCAGTCCTGTGGCAGGACCATTCGCTCCCACACCTCCTCTGCACCTCCTCATACAGTCCTCCACTGTGCAGCCATGTGGAGATGAGACACCTGAACCAGAGCTCCAGAAAGCTCTTCCTTGGGCATCAACAAGAGTCCCAGATGTACCTCTATCTCAACGTTATCCCACCTTGCACCATGCAGACGTACCCAACCAAGCACAGGCTTGGAAAAGGCTGAGGTTGAGAACTGTCTTATAAAGCCTTGTCCATACCAGCTACCTACTACTTACAACCCCAGTTGCCCTACAAAGTGCCCTTTAGTGACTAGTGACTTGTAGGTGTGGAGAAGAGGATGTCATAAGGCATCTTCTGGAGTTGGGAAGGTGAGTATTTGCACCGTACTATGGGCTAGGATCAGTGCGGGTGCTGGGTTCGAGCCCAGACCTTCAGCGTACAATGGAGATCTCTGTTCTGGTGTAAGGATCCTTTCACTGAGGATTTTCCATCCCTTGAGGAAAATATGCTAACAGGCTTTAAATAATTAAACAAATCACATTGCAGGCAAACCCATGTTGATCTTTAAAATGCATTATCCTCAGAAGGCAAGAAAAATGCTCAGTGCTTTACGCCTTCCTCTGACCTCTTCACATGTTAACTAATTCACCGCACAAGGGACCACCCAGCTGCATCTCGACCACGGAGCAAAGGCTATGCCAGTCACCTCCATCTTTAAAACCAGTATTACCACAGCTGGGGGCCAGGTTTCTTCAGTGCCAACAAGCAGAGGCAGTGGAGGAACAAAGCTCTTTTCATCAGGCCAAGCTTGCACAGAGGACGTCACTCCCACAGAGCCACTTGCTGGTCTTGGATGGGAAGGATGGGCTTCCCTTATGGCAACAAGATGCTCTGGGGCAGCTGCAGCCACCTCCTTGCAGGAGCAGGGGAGTCATGTGTGGTCATGACCGGGGACAAGTTTGGCTTTCTGTGGGCAGAGGCAAGGAAATCAGCTACCTTGAGCATCTCCTCTGGGCCACCAAGGCCGTGTATGGTGGAGACCTTCAAAGAGAGGAAGGCAGAGCGGCTGTGAGGTGGTTCTCTCCATCTAGCGCAATAGTGCAGAACATTTATCTAGCTCTCTGCAAGCTAGCTCTTCTTCCCCCAAAACAGCCCAAAAACTGCCTGGAAACAAGTCCTTACTGTCTCTGCCAGACTGTGCAAGGACAGGCGAGCAGCCTGAGGCAGCAACCAGAAGGTCTGTCAGCAAGGAGAAAGCCTTGCTGGCGAAGAGCAGGGAAAGGCCAAACCCATCCTCAGCCCTCCCCGATGTTCCCCCAGCCCGGCGGTGGGGCTGGGCTATGCCCCTGCACTCACAGGACCCCATGGAGGACAAACTGGTTGACAGAGGCCACTGCCACCCCCTCTCCAATTAGTCCAGTTTCCTGCAGTGGTGTTTTCTGGCTCCTCAGCTCTCCCCCATGCTGTGCACGGCCCAGAGCAGACAGGCTATAACATGTGGAGCTTAAATTATTTGACAGTTCCCCCTTTTTGGGATTAGGTAACACCATGGAAATGGCTGCTCGTGGCACCATGGGGCAAGCCCTGAGAAACAGGGCTGTGCTGGGGGTCCTGGGGGCAGCCGTGGCTCTGAGCCCCACGGCAGCCAGCTCTTCCCAGGAGCTCACCATCCCTTCTCTCACCTCACCTGGCCTCCAGGTACACGGGCTGCCATTCCTTCCTCCATCCCTTGCTCTTCCAGGTTGTCCAAGGTGAATGGTCCCCAGTTTTTTTCTTGCTATTTCTCAAGCATTTGCTCACCTCAGCAGTCCACACCGGACACGCATGAGGACCCCGCTGCTCCAGGCTTATCAAATCGTGTCTTCGGGAAAGGAGATTTGACCCTAGCCAGGCCAAAATTATTATTGTTGTTGTTGCTAGAGCTTGAATTCATAAGGAAAGCCATGGAGGGAGGACAGGGAGTGCCCAGAAATGATGATTGCTCTTGGTCTTTCTCTACCCTGTCTTTTATCTCTCAGGGAGATATTTATCCAAGCGGTCCATGGCTCCAGTTGAACCATGGCACTGTCTGCTGGATTTTCCAGCGAGAACGTACCCGTTTTCTCCACCGTGTCCCACCCTAAGCACAGAGGTCCTCAGAGAGAATGCAGCTCTCACAGCCTTCAGTGGGGAACAGAGAGGCCCTGGACTACCTTGATGGACATGTCATAGTCTCCATGGCCATTTCTGAGGACCAGCAATCCCAAGAAAAGGGATGTGAAGCGACAAAAAAAAAAAATCAACACAGCACTAAAATTTAGCAGAAAACATGGTTGTTTACTGGTTCTTTCACTCTCCCAGGTTTAGTTTCTTAAATCTGATGTGAGGGAGGTTTTTTGGAAGAATTTGTTTTTTAAGTAGAGATCTGAATCTGGGGGAAGAAGTATTATAGGTTGGATCAAAAAAAAGCCTGATGTAAGAGGCTAAATGAAAGAACAGCGTGTAGGTGAATAAGATTAAACTTGCTGGAATCAACCCGCACAAATGTCTCACAAAGGTAATGAAAGCAAAAAAAAAATGTTTAAGTGTTGTCAGAAGGGTGAGTAAAATATAAGTTTCAAGAGATTGGATTTGTGAAAAACATTCTGGCGCTGCAGGCGCCACCGGGACAATCTCATTGGAAATATTCTCTAAAGTCAGGTCATGAAATTATTAGAAGAACAGTGCACAGATCGAAAAAGAGAAATACAGTTGATTCATGGGTGCTTTTGGATGAGGAAAAAAAAAAAAAAAAAAAAGCCAGGCTCGGCCTTTGCTACAAAGCAAAAAGAAACTTCGCAGATTTCTCATCAAAGTGTAAAGAAGCCTCTGGGAAAGAAACAGATTGATGCTACCAAGTTGTTTAAGATAATAACTACCTCCAAAGCACAAAGCCGTCGTCGGAGGTTAAGAAAGAAAGTAGCCTATGAGCAATTTACACAGAATAGCTACAAAAGAGACCACATCGTTAAAGGTAGGAATGAAAGCATGTAATGACAGCTAGTTATTTTATTTTATTTCTTTAATTCAAGGAAAACAGAAGGCACAGCCACTAGCTAAATTAAGAAGAATAAGATGAAGACATATGGATAGATGGGATTCAGCCCTGGGGAAAAACAAATCAGCCTTTAGTGTCCTGGGGTGAGGAAGAGCATCGCGATGGGCCATATGTCCTCACCCGACCGCAGGAGAGGAGAGGAAGGATTCGGGATGAGTGAGGTCCTGCACTGAGCACACTTCAGGCCACCCTTTCAAGAGGGGTCAGCTCAGCTGCGCCGTGCCGTCCTGCTGGGGATGCACCCCAAGCAGAGCAAATGGGGATGCCCATCTTCTCCAGAGAGTAGCAAGGGACGTTGCAGGGCGTTCCAAGGAGAATTTCACAGCCTACCAGGAAAAACAATGGTTTTGGTGTTTGAAATTTCGTGTGTTGCTGGCCAAAGAAGGGAGGACGGCATCGGCACACCCCGCGCATGGGGCGGGGGGGAGAGGAGGAAAAGCGAGCATCCCGGGGTACCACAATGTCCAGGGAGACTGCAGAGACGAGGGCTGTGCTGATGACATACGTGTGTGGTTTTTCATCCTTTGGTCTCACTGCCAGCAAAGAGTTTCTCAAAATCCTCAGGCTGTCATGGGTTAAATACCAAAGCCAAGATTTTCTTTTTCTGTAGGACTTTTTTCCCCAAAGGACTTTGGTTATTTTGAAGAGACATCAAGTAAGTGGGACCTGAATCAGCACCGAGTTATGGTGGTGTAAACCCACGGAAAAGCAGAGCAGTGAATCAGGTGCCCAGTCTCCATAGCCCTCGTGAATTTCTGTTCAGGCCATCACGGAGTTCAAATAACTATTTGGGCCACTTAGAAAATGAAGATAAAACGCATAAGGCACCACAAGAGACTTACGGAAAGGCACACAGCATCGCCAAATCCTTCTCATTTTTAATATTTCCCTTTCTCCTTCTAAACTTTTTCTTTAAACTGAAAAATAATGAGAAAATGTGCTTCCTTGAGACAAGCCAGTACTATCAGCTAAGCAACCTCACATTCATCGTAGCACTCCAAGTACTCTGGAATGCTTTTCAGCCCAGAGGATAATAGTATTAGACAACCAGAAAGGCTGTCCTGTAAAAGACTGTTATTATGATTTCCAGTCTCAGAAGTTGGCTTAATCCAGCTGAGCACACACATGTTATTTAGAGAGGAGACTGAGCTCAGACACTAGTATCATCATCATCTTTATTGCAAATGAAGAATTCAGCCAGTGAAAGGCAAGTCACGTTTTTTTGTCCTAAGCCCTGCAAACACTGGCTGTTGCACTCGTCTTTGCACTCCACAGCGAGCGTCTGGAGCTGCTGAATGCGGGGCTGTTTGTACGGATTTGCATCTGTCTAAAAAAAATCCTGTTTTTCTCTCTTGTCACCTAATCAATCAAATGGCAAAAGATGCGCTCCCCGCACTCTCCAAGGAAAATAGATGTATGCCCACACAAAAGGCAAAGCGTGAGCACAGGGGTTAACTAGAGGTGGTAAACTGCAAACTGTATACCAGGAACTTTTATTTCTCTTCTGTCTGCTTTAAATTTCATGCTGTTCTTCCTCTGCCTGTGGAACAAAAGAAGAAGAGGCAGCGATGCTCTGAGTTGGGGGAAAAAAAAAATCTGGGATTGTTCCCTGCATGAGAAAAATACGTTTGGAGGATTACTCAGAGGAATTGCACCTTAACTTGAGGAGGAAACGCTGCACAGCTTCTCTCCCAGGGTTTGGGCAGAGCAGCTCCCTGCCGAAGGACCAGTTCCCCCACGCACCCCTCCCCACGCGAGCAGGACGCAGCTCCCGCCCCAGCCTGCCGAGGCCCGGCGGCCAGGTGCCCATCCGTGGAGACTGGCTGGTGGCTGGCACCATTGCTTGGGATCGCAGGAGTCTGCCCAAGCCAAAACCTGCCAGGGCCACCGCTGCCCCAGCGGTTGGGTGGGCATCCCACGAGGGATGAGCCCCCTCACCCCATCCTTCCCTTGCCTGGGGGTGATGACACCCGGAGGGAAGGTACCTCCACAAATATCCAGCACGGATGTGTTAATTACACCTACTCGTTCTTACACGGTCTTTGCTATTGCTCCTCCTTGACTCCGCGCCCTCGGCCGCCCTTTTGCTAGCCAAAATGGTGCAGCCTCCCTCCATCCTTCCGTTCGCATCCCCAGGAGGGAGCCACCGGGCGCTCAGATGGGTACCAGGATGGGGTACCAGCAGCTGCTCCCCCACCTCAGTCGCAGGGATGCGGCTCAAACGAGCCAAACCCCGGCGAGCAGCAACTCTTCCTGGGCAAGTGCTCCCTCCCTGGCACGTTTTTCCACGGGAGACGAGCACAGGCGCCTTAAAATAAATCTGTCTTTTTAAAGCAGCGATGCTAAATGGAGGTTTGAGATCAAAGGCTGGGATTCTCACATTTTGCCAAGACAGACATATCCATTCACGAGATTTTTGGTGTAACAAAATACTTGCTAATGAAGAGGATCATAATCTTATTATTAGCCCCAACCTACAACAGTATGTCACTCGAGAGCGGGCTCAAATATGCCCTAGTTTAGGAAGTTTCACAGTAGACTTCGCTTTTGAGTTAATGAGCTGTGATTGTGTTTATTTTTGGCGGCAACTATGCCCGTTAAATTTTCATTTAAGTTCTGATCGTTAACGACAGTAATCGACAGGAAGGATGAATTTGGGTCGAAGGAAAGGAAAATGGGGATCGTGTCTCTGGATTCAGTCCCCAAGCACATGGAGGCAAGGCGATCAGCAGGGCCTGAGTTTTCTCTGCTTTTGTGTTGCTTGATGATGGTTTTTAAGCTACCGGTCACATCAGTGAGGGGGTTTAGACATGAGAAACAGCAAAGGTTTTTGCAGTTATGGAGCGGGGCACAGAGGAGAGGCAAGTGTAGGAAATCAACTGCAGGGGCCAAACCTGCTTCTTTGGGGCACGCAGAGCTGGGATGAGCCGCGATGGGGCAGGGTCATCGCCTGGCTGCTGCTGTCAAGATCCCAGAAGGTTTAAGACGGGGGGAGATGTCAGTAGTGTGCACCAACCAAGCAAGGAGACCTACCAGATAAGCAAAATAGAGAAGAGGTGGGAAGAGAAATATAAATGAAGATGCATGCTTTGAAAAAAATTTGCTGTTGCAGAGCTGGTTAGTGTAGGCACTGCTCTGGAGTGAGACGGGGTCCCGTGTGCCAGGGTGTCCTCAGTTTAACAGCTCCCGTGCTCTTGCCTGTCTGGAAAATTGGAGCTGGGCCACTGAGCAAGCAGGGCAGGGCAGGGCAGGGCAGGGCAAGGCAGGGCAAGGCAGGGCAAGGCAGGGCAGAGCAGGGCAGGGCAGGGTAGGGCACAACCCAGACTGCCCCCTTCACGCTCTTTTTGCAGTCGATATTTTTTTCCCCTCTGCTTCCAGCCTGCCGAAGGATACTCTGCTCTGCGTTTGATAATGTCAGCCCCAAAGGGGCCCAGCACTGTTTGTTTTCCAGCATCAGAGAGTGCACGCATAGACACACGCATGCATACTTAGGTACAGGCAGGACCCTTCATGGTGCATGAAGGGCACACAGATATAGACAGACACGCGGACGGACGCGCACAGCCAGCTATAGCCCTGAGTTTAAGCTTCCCGAGTACAGTGTTAGAACGAGCAAATAGGTGCAATGAACATCCCTTCCAACCCAAATTCTCCTATGATCCTACTGTACTTCAGATGCTCAAAAAAACAACTGAGCACCATGAGTGATGAGGAAATGGAAGAAGTCCCAGGGATACGTCCGCTGTAGAGGTCAAGTCGCAAGGTGCCCATGACCTTCATAAGTGAAAAGAAGGGATTACCCGCCGTGCTTTGCTCCCACTGAGCCCGGCCAGGCCTGGGCTCCCGGCTCCGTTTCCCAGGCTGTGCCCAGCCTCGACGCGGGGCTCAGCCGGAGGAGGCAGGGCTGTTTGCTTGTGCCACACATCGAGGTGTTTCGCAGAGCAGTCACCGAACAGCAGCTTGTCAGCTCCAGCGCCTGTGAATTCCTGTGGCAAGTGTAAAAAAGCAGTTAAAACGCTGTTCTATTTTCAAAGCTGCTTTTTACGACGGCCGTGTGTCTGCCGAGGCCCCTCTCCTCTCCGCAAAGGCATGCGGGGCGTGTGTACCCCCGACACCCCTCACTCCGCCGTCTCCAAAGCTGGAGACAAGCCCCGGGTGGGGGTGACGGGGCTGGGATAAGGGGGGGTCGCAGCCCCGGGGAGCTCCGACGGCTGCTGGGCAGCTCAAGCGAGTCTTTGTGCCCGGGGAGGGGGCGGTCCTGCCCCGCCGGCCGGGGCCGGGGCCGGGGCCGGGGCCGGGGCGGGCCGGGGCGGTGCTGCCCCCCCGTCGGGGCCGGGAGCGGGGAGGCGGCGGAGCCCGGGGCAGCTCTGCTGCTCTCCCTCCCGCGGCAGCCATGGCAGAGGGCTCCGAGAAGGTGCCCATCGCCCGAGCGGGGCCCGACGATGTGGAGCAGTGCCTGCCGCCCGTGAGTGCTGCCGGGCGGCCCCGGGCGGGGCGGGACGGGACGGGTGGAATCGGGACCGAATAGGTCGGGACGGAACGGGACCGGATGGGATGGGATGGGATCGGACGGGACGGGACGGAGCAGATCGGGACGGGATGGGATGGGATGGGATGGGATGGGATGGGATGGGATGGGATGGGATGGGATGGGATCGGCCGGGACGGGACGGAGCAGATCGGGACAAAATGGGTCGGGTGCGATCGGATCAGGACGGGACGGGACGGAGCAGATCGGGACAAAACGGGTCGGGTGCGATAGGATCAGGACGGGTCGGGACCGGGACGCGGCGGAACGGGGGATCGGGCAGGGGCCCGAACGGGCGTCCCAGGGCGAGGGTCCCTGGGGGGCCGGTGGGTCCCTGGGGGGCCGGGGGGTCCCTGGCGGGCTAGGGTCCCTGGGAGGCTGGTGTCCCTGGCGGGCTGGGGTCCCGGGGGTCCCTGGGGGGCCGGGGTCCCTGCCCCGCTCCCAGCACCCCGCTCTCCCCAGGCGTACGCGGCGGCGGCCCCCGGGCCGGGGCGGCTGCTGAAGGCGGGGGCCGCGGTGCTGATCGCCGGAGCCCTCCTGCTCCTGGCCGGGGCCATCGGCGCCTTCTACTTCTGGAAAGCCACCGAGCGGCAGGTGAGCGAGCCGGGAAGCACATCCTCACATCGAGCAGGGTTTTTTTCTTTTTGAGCTGGTTTCGTGTCAGGGGAGGCACAGGCTGGAAATTTTTCTTGCGAGGTCGATAAAGAGGTCTTTAAGCAGATCTTTATTTTCTCCATGTTCAAAAAAAAGAAAAAAAAACACCTAAAAAACCAAACCCATAATCATTATCTTTACTGGCTGCTTGGACGGAGCCTCCTGGAAGCACATTTCTTAATGAACATGAAACGTATCTTTGAGAGCACAGATGCTACATTGATTTCTGCTCGCAAATCCTCAGCAAACTCAAACCCCAACAAGTCCCCTGGGCTTCACATCCTGGGCAAACTCCAGCTCCCAGGACAAAAAAAGCATTGAAATGTGTAAATTCCTTCTTCACATCATCTGCATTCTTGGTCCAGATTCTACCTGGACCCTCAAATATGTAATGCTATATTTAACCCATTAATAGGCACCATTATTTCACTCTGGTGGTTTGTATGATTGTGCATACACATAAGCATTCATGGTTAGCAGCTGTGGAAGAATTTTTGAAGTCATATAAGTTTTATTATTTACATTTTCTGAGGTACATGAAAAATCCTGCATGCAAAAAACAAAACTGAGAAGCTGCTGATCAGTTCAAGAACAAAACTTCAGGGCATTAGAACATGTTTACAGATTAACTCTTCTTTCTGTTTACATAAGATTTTGGTCTAAAACATTTTGAAACATGATGGTGCACATTTGAATGTAACTTACTCCGTAAGTGCAAACAGTATCTCTGAATTTACTTTGGAAGACGTTTTGTACCGCCACGTGCCCGTCCCCATCAAGGAGCGCCTTGTGCGAATCCCGGCAGCCAGAGCAGAGGTCCCCCTGTGAGATACACCCGTGCACGTAGGGATAATTCAGATAATCAGAAAGAAAGTACAAGGTTTTACACCAAAAAGGACATGTTGCTGACCTCCAGGACGGGCTGCAAGAGCCATCTGCTTCTCCAGGCTTTTGAAAAGGGAGAGGGACCCGAATGGGGAGGTAGGCAGAGAGTGGGTACGGCCCGTGCAGCCCCGACCTGCTGGGTGTATTTGCGGAGTACAGGACAAAGTTTCCCCTTTTTTTATTGCTCTCATCATCTAAATTCTGCTTTGCAAAATGTGTCACATTCATAGCTGTCATTAAGCTTCAAAGCTGATCTCCAGGTGAAGACATTAGGAAAGCTTAGAGTTATTTGTCCAAGCTGCCAAAGCTACATTTTTCTTCCAAGTGTTTAGGAAGCAACTATAAAAAAATATATTTAGGGTCATTCGTGAAAAAAAAATAAGGCAATTTTTAAATTATTATTTTTATTTTAAATCTTTAAATTCTCCCTAACTGACAGGGTTAACAGTCTTACCACTAGCTCAGCCCCTAGCAGGGGAGATCACGTACTTTGGTCTGGTTTTCTGGACCACATTCAACAAGAGTCCTAGACAGTGGAGAATATGGGACCGAATCTGTATAACTGAGGAACCATAAATCTTTAGCACCTTAGACTTTCCTGAGCGAAGGTGAGAGAAGAAGAAATTTGTCTCTAGCTGTCAGTGTAAATTTTTCATTAAAATGCTGTAAGGCTTTTTTAAGACCAAAAGTAAACTGCTTGTGCAGCACTTTTAGCAGAACTGCACAAGAGCATCGAAAACCCCCTCCGCAAGATTGTGGTCCTCCAGCAAATACAAACCACGCTGCAGCTTTCCTCACTGAAAATAGGATAAGAGCAAATACGCTGACAAGGAAAATATGAGTCTATACAACTTCACATCCAATTTAAACAAAGTTCACATCCATTACAAGCTGAGAAACATGTTCATATTCAAGAGGAACTCGTTTTCCTGTGCCTCAGCAGAACATCCTAAGAGATAAATAGGGGTTGGCCTCCTTCGGAGTGGGATGTTTGCTCTTGCTCTCCTTTGGGAATCATGCCAGCATAAGAAGCGATTCCTAAAATATGACCTACAAGAAGGTTTTTAAGTCGGAGCAAGCCTGGATGTGGACTCACCCCCCCATTGCTTTTGAAGTAAAACTGTCAGTACTAATAGATCTGTGTGTGGCCCCTGAGGAGGCACCTCAGGAGGTCTCTAGTCCTACCTGCTGCTCCGAGCAGGGACAGCTGTGGGGTCGGAGCAGGTTGCTCAGGGCTTTATCCAGTTGGGCCTTGAAAACCTCCAAGGATGGAGCCTGCACAGCCTCTCTGGGCAACCTGCTCCACCGCTGGCCTGCCCCAACGGTGAAGTGTTGCAGTAGGGTGGTGTTGGTTGTTGGAGGGTTATCAAAATGCCTACAGAAATAAAAGTTAGGAACTGAATAGGGATACGACGGTCAGGTTGACCCATCGCCTGGTGTAGGAGGAAGGCAATAAGCAATTACTGACGTGTGCTACTGCTCCTCTGTCTATTCCAGGTGTACAACGTTCACTATACTATGAGCATTAATGGAAAAGTACAAGATGGATCGATGGAAATAGATGCTGGAAACAACTTAGAGACATTCAAAACAGGAAGTGGGAGTGAAGAGGCTGTTGAAGTTCATGATTTTCAGATTGTAAGTACCACCACCCTTGTCTTTCATGTAACACGCTCCAGCGCTGGGCTCTAAGGATAACCTGCCCTGCCCTGCCCCAGTCAGTCTCAGGTTCCAGCCCCCAACTAGCCACACAACCACCCTTGCTCTCCCGGCTTGATTTCACAGCAAGACAGGCAGTTTTCTCCACAACAAAGTGTAAGTGCCTTTTGGGGACAGGCCGTGCCAGGTCCCACCCCAGGAAGCAGTATGGATTAGGCTGCATCAGGTTTGGCTCCACGTAACTCTGCATTTTCAAACCACTGAACAGAGCTACAACATGTACCCTTGGGGTCTTGCTAGAAAAACATTCTGGCAGGCTGTGACACAGCCCCTGCATGATTTCATATGATTTGAACTGGAAAAACCACCTCCCCCTCCCCAGAACGTCACCATTTTAGGGGCATAGGGTGAACAGAGTAAGCCCAGGAGACTCCAAGGAGAGGCCACTATACAGCGCTGGACCCGGGCAGCTTGCTCTGCCCTGAGATCAAGGATGGGAGCTGCTCTCCATGGCTTGGCCTGGGTTCATCCCCAGGGGGAGAGGATGGAGGCATTTAGCATAGCTTATGCATCCGTGCACCAAATGCATGGTGCTGGGCCACTTGGGCTGACAGCAAACACATGGGTACCCCGGCAACTTGGCTGTGGCTGCGCAGCACAGAGCCTGGGCTAACAGATACCAAATCTCAGCAGAGCTCAACAGCTCAGACAGAGCAGTTCACTGAGCTGTACGACCTCTGAGCTACTAAAGGCACATCTACGTGATGTTGCAGAAACCTATTTAGAGGGCCCAGATCCTGCAATTAATGTTCTCAGGCGTGAAACACTCCAGAGCCAAGTCCTCTGTAAGTCAAAGCAACACTTAAAATAAAGGTGCTGCTGCCAGGAAGACTTGCCCAGGGCTTCTGGAGCAGCCACCTTCCCATTGCTGAACCTAGAAAGGCAAGGAAATTCAGCTCCTTGGCTTCTCAGCAAGTACAAACAAATCCACGCCAGGAGACACAGGACCCCGACTTTCCCGACAGCTGTGGTTCAGCCTTTATGAAACTCTTGTTAACATCACCATAGCAACATTATTAGCAGCAGAATAAGAGCACCCACAACGAGCTCTTCTCATTTGCCTTCACACATCTGCACAAAAGCACCAGCCCACTGGAGAGATGCTGAATTCACATTGCCTCCGTGCGTGCTGCTGGTGAGATACCGCCCTCACAACCGGGTCAGGAATCAGCTCCCAACACCAAGCAGCTATAGGCACCTCCCAGGGATGGTGCCCACGTGTAATGACAGAGGGCCAGGGACAGGCTCAGCAAGAGCAAAGGGATGCTGCCAGGTGGGGTTTGAGCCAAGAATGCACATAAAGGAGAAAGAAATTGAAGAGATGCGCTTCCAACGGCCAAGTATTTACATTAGCAGCTTTGGATTGACTGGCACTGCTCAAACGATTGCATGGTCAGTGAAGACTTGGATTTGGCAATGTTAGGATGCTCCTAGCACACTCGGTGCACCACGAAGTCTCATTCCCTTGCGCACTCATCCCTGCATAGCCATCCCCTCTCTCACTGCTTTAGAATTAGTCATTTTGTTTTTATGGGTGTCTCGTCACCTGTACAGGACTTGCAGGCACACAGGACTAGACTCAGGTGCCTCAGTACCATCCATCTCAAGCTGCACTAGATGCCTAAGGCATCTCCGATGCCCGTACGAGGCAGGTGAGAGGGGTCAGGATGACACTCATGCCCCCCTGTCCTGACAGCTAGAAGCTAGGCAGAAAACCAGCACACCTCAAATGGCATTAGATAATTATATTTAGGTGGTTGAACAGAGTTTGTGCAACCCTATGAAAAACATAGATGTTTTGCCATCTACAATGAGATATCTAAATTCATAGCATAAAAGAGAGCTCTTTTATGGGCACCCAAAAACACAGCAAAAACACAGAAACTACAGACAAGGTTCCCCTGCCCAAACGTTGGTGCCCAAGGTGCTAGCACATAGCTGGCAGATACAACCCCGGCCTTGCAGGAGACCTGCAGCCCTCTGGAGCTGCTGGCATACCCTTCTCTTGCTTAAAACTAGACATCCATGTTTAGTTAACTGCGTTTCACCCTCACAGGCCAGAGGAAGGAAGTCCCACAGACAGATTTCCACACCAAATTCCCCGTCACGAGCTTCCCCTTGCTGTCACGGCCACTTACATGTATAAATTGGACCAAGGTGCCCCCTATTTTTGCAAGTCTGTGTCATAAGGGTACCGCACCCCCAGCTAACGCAATTTTGAGGCTACCTATGTTAGGTGCTAAGTTACGGTTCAAATTGTGTCAACTAATTCCTTAACAGAGCTACTTCAAGTAGCCCACAGCAGGCACGGAAGCACTTACATAAAACACCCCTATCTTTCAGAAATCGTGCGAAAACTTCTAGACCCATCTGACCAAAACTGTAACGCTAAAACGATGAGGGAAGAGTGTTTTATTGCATCGTTTTTTAAATAAGATTCAACCTTCAGACTAAAAATTCAGTGGCAATTTTAGCAGAGCTCGAGCGCTTTCTTGGGGGTGGTGGGGAGCTGGAGGGCTGCGCGCAACCCCCTGCCTTCTGCTTCTGCAGGGCATAACTGGAATCCGTTTTGCTGAAGGAGAAAAGTGTTACATCAAAGCTCAGCCAAAAGCTCATGTCCCTGAAGTTGATGCTATGACTAAAGCGAGCCTCTCATCTGAGCTGGTAAGGGGGAATTTATTTATTTTTTTAAAACAAATCTTTGTATGGAGAGGGACTTAAAGGGGTATTTAAATACAAATAAAAATGACATATGAAAACCACTGAAGAAGTCATAGAATCATAGAATGGTTTGGGTTGGAAGGGACCTTTAAAGTCACCTAGTCCAACGCCCTTGCAGTGAGCAGTCATCTGTGGAGAGCTGAGGGTTCATTGACCGATTGCGAGGGGTCCCTGAAAGGTACGAAAAGAAAGACTGGTGTCAAGAGATGCGTCCAGGGTCACGGTGGGATTCTGCAGACTGGGGTGTGGGGGAAGCTGTAGACCAATGCCTAGCAGATCCATAGGAGACCTCAACGACAAGCATCTCTGCCTGAGATCAGGCTGTGCACAAGGCTGGAAAGGAAGAGCATGGAAGAAGCAGCTGCTTTAGTCAATGCAAAGAGTGATCGTGGTAGATCCCAGGAGTTTTCTATCAATACTCCTGAGCAGAAGCAGGGACTCCATTACTCAAGTCCTCTGAAATAGTCGATAAAGGGGAATTGTGGAAAACATTATTGCAAAAATTAGCTGCAGCTAACTCAGAAGAATAGTTTAAAAAACTAAGAATTTGCCACCTTAGGCGGCATCAGACTTCATTTTAGGACATTGTGTTAACTAAATTTCATGGAATCTGCATTGCAACCACCACAAAAGCTGCAGTTCTCACCCAGATACCACCAAAACCTCTCCCTACCTCACATTTGTAAAAAAGTCTGTCTCTTTAGGTGCGCAAAGCCCGAGTTTCCCAGAGCTCAGACCCCCAAACCCATCATTCACACAAGAGTGGCTCCGGTGACTTGAGTACAGCCGAGCCTGGACGCTGGCAGGGGCTCAGCCACCGCCAGGAGAGCACAGGAGATCCAAAAGCCCTTTCCCTGGGTTTACTCTGCTCCCGAGAAAATAAAAGCAGATACAATTAGCTGGGAGAGAGGCATCGTTAAGGCTGCACCTACCTGCAACACTGCTGTGATTACTGAACATCCTACTTCAAAATGAAGGGAAAAAAGGTCTCTCTAAATCCAATCAGCAAGGCACCAGGGATGTTACAAAGTCCCCTGAAGTTGGTGGGATCTTCCCCATGATGGGGAGGAGATCTTGCCCAAATTCCAGGCAGAGACCTAGATCTTTCCCACCTTGCCTTATTTTAAAGGCAGGCTGGGCTTCTTGACTTCATTAGCACTATTGCCTAAGGTCAAGGTTTCAATTTTTCATCTTGTAACAATAAAGTCACAGTCCTGAAGACAGTATCCTAAAAGAGTTAAAAAGTTATTTCTAATCTTCTACCTGGGTACAGTAAACCTGTTTCCTTGGCCTGTTTTCTGTGTGTCTTCTCCAAAGATGCATCACCAACACAACCGCTGCAATAAATTGCATGCGCTGAGGCCAAAACAAGCAGCCGATTTAGTGGGATATTAACCTTTCCCTGTTGCTTGACTTTCCAGCTTAGATGTACGATGGGAATGGCAAAGTAGTAGTTATTTTTCTAGAGCAAATCCCCTCTCTGATAGACACGTATTTAGGAGAAAGTATGCACATGCCATTTTCTTACAACACGTATCGTAACCAACACTGCCTATAAAAATGGTTGATTAAAATAAGCTTTTATAGATACCCAAACTGCCTGCTCACAAGTCAGAATCATCTCAAACAGAAACAAAGGATATTTTTATTTCTGAAAACTAGATGCAGATATTTCTAATGCTGATAAAACCTTAGAGTGGAAGAATATAAATAAAGAGCACTTCTCACTAGGCAGATTGGAGAGCGAACTTAAATGACTTGAAACCTACAAAGGAAAACAATAAACACATTAAAGGAACAGCAACTCAACGGAATAAATTGATCTAGTCAGTTATATAACAAGTTTTGATGACTTACGGAAGCAATTTAGAATTTTAACTTTGAAATCATACTGGTTTTCATGATTCACAAGTTGGTTTTCTTTTAATACTTCACTGTTGCTATAAAATACTTACACATTTTATGTAAAATAATACTTTGAACTAACAACTTTAAAGAATCAATCACTGGCATTTTCCTACATTACTTTGAAGATACGAACCAAAAACCTGCAGGGTACACTTCAAAAAAGCAAGCTCCTTTAACTCGCACTTCAAGCTTTTGGTCAATTGAATTGCTTTTACCAAACGAGACCTTTAATCAGACCGATCATGTTGACTTAACACTGGAAGCTGGAGCAGTTCTCAAGCTATAATCTTCGCTAAAACTTCTGAACAAGATTTTTTTTTCCCCTATTGTAAATATAGTTATCTCTTGGGAGTACATCAAATGAGAATGGGGCATGATAAAAGATTAGGATCTTGTTTTTAGCTGGCATATTTCATCGCTGCTCTGCTGAAGGTGGTAAATCTTCGCAGTTTCTACCGCCTGAAAATCGGGCGCTTTGGGCTGAGAGATCTCTGACCAGTAGTCCTTGTACATGGGACAAAAGCCTTCCAAGGGAGAGATGGGTGAAATCTTGGCCCCAAGAAAGCTGACAGACATTTTCCCATTCATTTCAGTGGTGGCAACCTTTACTCAGGCTTTGGCTCAGTACAATTGGTTCACATTCATGAAATATAAGGATGCTCGGTATTAGCTGCAGCGGACGATTACAGTTTGATGCTCAAGAATTAACAGCAAGCAGGCACATGACTGCTCACTGAGCTAGCAAAGGATTTATGCTTTTCTATTTGCAGGAAGATGAAATCATGCCTGTGAGATTTGATGAAAACTCCCTTATCTGGGTGGCTGCAGACGAGCCTATCAAGCATAACAGCTTCCTAAGCCCCAAAATTTTAGAGCTTTGCAGGGATCTTCCAATTTTCTGGCTTCGACCAACGTATCCCAAAGGTAACACTTCTTGTATTTGAAAAGTATGTTATCCCTCCCTTCATCTAAACACCTTCCCCAAAATCAGGTTTGCCTCTCAGACTTGCACATCGGGGAAACCAGGATCGTTTCCTCCCTTGCCCACCCCGTCTTCTCAAGCCCTTGTGGGCTGGTGCCAAGATTGGGGGTTTGGAGTTCGTCCGCGCTTACCTAGACATTTGGTCTTCCCTATCTGCATTTCCTCAGACAATTTATACAGCCAACGTGAGTGACTTACTATGAGATGAGGCATTGCCAGAGAGGTCAGCGTCCTTCTACAGAATGACAAGATGACAGCTTAAACTAGCCTCCAAAATGTTTAGGCAGCTGACACCAGACAGCAGGAATAACATACCTGGCCAATGGTTGGGGAATATCAAGCTCCTGATCTGGGACCATAACCTGTCCTGTTTCCCACCTCGCTTCTCCAGAGGATTTCACTGGAGTGAAGGGACAAGATACTTCAGCTAGGCACCTGGTAGATGAAATTTATGAGGTCCTGGAGGCAGTCCTAAAACTGAAGTACTCCTGTCGCCCAGAGCCAAGCTTAGCAAGGGTGTTTGGGAGTCACCAGGGAGATGGCAACTGCTACAGGTAACTTCCAGGCCTGGGAGGAGAGGAGGCGGCTTTAAAAGATTTACTCCTCCTTGGTCCAATTAATATTAGGATACCAAATGAGGGGAAAAAAAAAAAAATACATTTTAGAGCAGCTATGGATCCAAACTGCCAATATTTTCCACTTTTCTCACGGACTTTCATATCCCACTGGGAAACAAAAGAACAGTATCAAAGCAGTCCAGAATCTGTTTCCACCAGGTTCACCAGCCGCCCTTGGGAGGAGGGCACCAGTCTGTCACAAAAGCACTTTAAAAAAAATTAGATGTACGTGACTGGTCTTGCTAGTGCTGGCAACTGCTGCCAAGTTAACATCAGTGACGACACAGTGGGTCAAAAAGCACCTCCTCACACCCGTTTTGCTTCAAGGGAAGGAAGAGGAGGGGGAAAAGGCAATCTCACACCCCTTTGGGCTGACACTGGCTGCAGATACAGCACAGGAAGGCAAGCAGCTCCCATGGGGATGCTCATCAAGTTTGCCACCACACAGTTTCATCTTTCCCTCTGCCTCCCCCTTCCTTTTTTAAAATTTGAAGTAATCACTGAAACCTTAAATAATGTGTGAATAAATACAAGGACACTGAAGATAAGATTATCCTCCCATGATTATTTCTTCAGATAACCAAAGGAGAGAAATGAAGAGAAACAAACGCCAATCAGAATCAAACTTTGATACAGAAGACTTGGAAGCTGCTACTGAAGAAGTAAATACCAGGTCGCCTACCACACAGCTGACTCAAGAGCTTGATCCCCAATCTAATGAAACCAGGCCAATGGGACAAGAAACCGATCAAACACTTAACCCAGACAACCCATATAATGTAAGTATTTGCACTGTAATCTTTCTGAGCCCGAGATTGTTGTAGACAGGTAATACTGGTGATATGGGGTTTGTCTTTTTTTTTTTTTTTTTTTTTTTAATTTGCGTAGTCTTTGCCAGTTTAGCTTTTCTCCAAAATTACAGACTTGGAAAACACCTAAGAAGGTGTTCAAAAAAGTCTTCCCTCGTCCTCTTCTCCCTCCCTCACCCCAGTGAAGTCATTAGACTTCAGTCTGAAGGAAGCACAAGCGCTTGAGGTGGCAAGATCAAGGCAAGTTGATGCCAAGTTGCTTTTCAAGGTCAGGTCCATACGGAAGCAGCCCTGGAGAGATCCAACAAGCACAGCACCATCTGAAAACAAACCAAAGCTGCTCTTGATCAGCATTATCCCCATCATTTACTGACAATGCAAAGAGAGAGTCCAGTAGCTAGAAACATACCTTGCCCTCAAATAGAAATCAGTATAGAAGTGACTACTACAGAGGAAAGCAGTAGTAGTGTCTGGTTGCAAAGAGATCAGAGTCAGGCCAAATAAATCTGTTTTCTCAGCCTCTTCTCTATCAGAGTAAATGGCCCTAGTCTAGCAAGCAATTCACAGAGGAGAACCCGTTTAGAGACAGCAACAGCGGGTGGAGGATGACTATTGCAAAACTTGTTCTCGCTCTTCGAGACGAAGCAGCCCACAGAAAGAGCACAGGAGCCGCCCCGCTGTGTCCCGACACCTTTGCCGTGCTGCAGAAAAACTGCCTGTACGGTAGGCACCTTCCAGTCTGCTGCACCAGCGCCAGACAATTTACACCCACCATTTGGTGCAGCAGGAGTAAGTCATTTTAATACAACACTGTCACAAGATAAATGCCTCCTGCTTTGGAAATAAGTCTCAGCTTTGACTTGACATTTATGCAACAGCAGGAGATCATTATACTGTGACAGCATTCTGCCGAGTTGACATCCCTTAATTAAACTTAAATTAATCACTCCAAATAAAGTGGATCTAAATCGACTCTCTCACGAGGTCAGTAAAACGGCAGCGGCACTGGAATGCAACTTCTCCTCGCAGCTACTAACGTGACCGCGTCCGTGGGGTCTGAGCTGCCCAGTCTCTGGAGGGCAGCAGCAGAGCAACCGCCACAGGTCCAGTTCTTCCAGCCAGAGGGCCCCTGGGCCAAATGGAGAACGTCTGGTCAGATACGGTCACCAGACTTCCCTCGGCCTGCAGGGCGGGATTCACCTTCACTAACGGCTATTGCATAGATGCCTACATCCAAGATTTCTTTAGAGACCGATTCATTCGATTCAAAAGGACCATTAATTATACTGAGCTATTTCTCTTCACCCACTACGAGTGGAGTCTGGACGAGGAGCTCAGGTGTGGAAGTTCACACTGCAGGTATCTGAATTCGAAGATGATGAATCCTGCCCACGGAAACGCCACCCTCCCTGCTCTCAGGGCTGGGAATGGGTCGCTGGGGGCCCGAAGGACACCGAGCTGTCACTAGCGTCCTGTACAAGCCCGGACAAGAGATGGCACCTTTATGTGCCTCATGTTTTCAGCGTGCTGCTGGTTTTCTGAGTGAAAAATGCTCAGGTAAAAAGCCAGGTGTTACTCCGGCATTTGCTCTTTGCTGTTGCGTTTCTTGAAATAACACCAATGGGAAAAGAACAAATGAGTTTCAAAAAAGCAGAATATCCAGGTTACTTTTTTCCCCCAGAAAGGAGGAAAGGAATTTTGAAGGGTGAAGGCAGTAGCAAGAGCCTGCTTTTACATATTTTATGCATGCCTTGCTCCATGTAACTCCCTACTGTCAGATAGAGAACAGGCAGAATTCTCGCTGTCCACAATGCACCTAAGTGTGGCAGAGGGGAAAAAAAGGCAGGCTGAAAGACAAGGGAGAATATTCAGAAAACTGCGGGGTAATAGCTTACTGAATAGTTTCCTGGGAATGCTGTAAGAAGCATTAAAAACAAAAATTAAAACAAAACATTAAAAACACAGCATACACTTCAGACATTATCATCTACATAAGAGACTCAGATAACTGCCTTGAAATCTTCTCCATCACTAATATTTAAAACTTGGGAGTTTACTGCTGCTGGATCTTTTGCAAGGACTGTAGAAGAAAAATGAGGTTAGAGTTCCCTGTTGTTTCTTTCCATTTTACACGGGCATTGCACCAATTCTACACTTCTACCGAACAGAGCAAGACAGAAGGGAAAAAAAAAAAAAAAAAACAACCAAGATGATGCACGGGTCAGTCAGTGGGAGCTTTAACTTCAACAGGACCAACATTTCAGTTTTTAGCCTTTGTAGGGTTAACGTGAGCATCAGTACATTCTACATTCTCTGAAAGTGAGGGCACCGGGATGACATTTAATGTTTTACATTTCAGCAACTGGAAGGTGAAGGGATGGCTTTTGACCCCATGCTGGATCACCTAGGCATCTGCTGCATCGAATGCAGACGAAGTTACACACAGTGCCAGAGAATCTGCGAGCCTCTCATGGGCTACTACCCGTGGCCTTACAACTACCAAGGCTGTCGTACCGCCTGCCGAATCATCATGCCCTGCAGCTGGTGGGTCGCTCGTATCATGGGTGTTGTCTGAGAAAAAGCCGTCAGAGCCTTGACAAAATAAGCAGGAATGCAATGACGACAAACTGGTAAAAGACTACAACCAAAGCAGCAGTACCAATCCTGGCTTTTAAATCAAATTGTGTGTTACTGCACCAAAAGCAAGGTCAGATATTCTAACTGTAAATAAAAATCTTAAGTTAATATTCCATTAGCTTTACAAATGACAAGGGTATACTAGCACTTACTGAATTCAAAAACTAAGACATCCCAAAAAAAGACAATATTAAACTTTGCTCACAAACTGGTTTAGCAGCCCAGAAGTTTGCTCATAAATCCAAGTTCAGCCTTTCATGACAAAACCCTCTCTCTGAGCTAGATGTGAAAATTTACGTCCAATTAGGCAACTAGCTCAACTTGTACACTTGGGAGTACCTTTCATCCATGTAGCTTACTTAAATAAATCACAAGTTAAGTTGCTCCCTGTTGCTACTCATACCGAGTTGCCAGGTCATTATGAATGGTTATAACCCAATTACAGCATACCTTTCCCACAAAGCAGCTCTGGGGGACACGGGAAAGCGCACATCGCGCTAAATCGGAAAGAAACGGCAGGAAAAGGGGCTGCGGAAGGGAACGTGCGTGGCTGCAGAATCAAAACCCTTCGCACATCCCAACATCAAAGCAGCCGCAGCATCAAGAATCTTGTATCCATGATACCACTGTAGTGTCTAACAAGTATCTCCTATCCAGCTACTACAGCAAAAGTATTTACACGCAGTTGCAGACCAAAGAGTCTCAAGACCCTTCAGAATCTACAACAGCCACTGTATTTATAAATCCTTGAACTAGACACTTTTGACACAAGATTACAACCCCTTTTTATTCCACATGGATAGCAGCCATTCATGCTAGCTCCTTTAGGTTTACTGAAGCTAACCTCTGTTCCCCCCAAGAGAAACTGCTTACCAGTAAGGAGAAAAAAAAAAAGAAAGAAAAAAAAAGATTTCTAACCTCACCCTTTTTGCTTTGGCAAACTCTGCAATTATTGGGATTGATCCTATTACATATTAAATCTCTAAGGAAGGTACTAAGCTGAAACACAAAGATGGAATGACTTAGGATTTCTAGCCTTGAAAAACTAAGATAGAGGTATTACACTGCCTTCATCCATCCTATACATCTTGAACTCTACCACTGAGTTTACAGAGTCATCTACGTGGGCTCCATAAACAGAATGATCCAATTTTTCTTGAAGTTCACTTTCTGGAGCATTCATTTTTGTGACTAAACAGCTCCTGAGATGTTGCAAGCCTAGTAATGTTATTAACACTGCGTGACACACAGAAAAGAGGAATTAATTTGACATAATCATGGCTTAAAGAAAATAAAGACAACCTCATGTGGAATGCTAAACTGCATATCTTAAAAGCAAAGTATTAAATGAGAGTAAGATGAGAATAGAATTCAGTATATTGTTCTATTGTAGCTTTTTTAATATAAGCTTCACCTTCCCTTAATCTGAAGAACAGACTCGCTTTGAAATATTTAAATTAAAAACTTCTTAAAGTGGGATTTCAAGGCCTGTTAAATTTGAGTTTCTGCTTTTTAAAATGAAAATGACCTTGATCATTATGTTGTTTTAGAAGTACATCATTCATATGCTTAGAAAAGTCGGTTTTCCTTTTTTTTATTGCAGATTAAACAAAGATGTTAAAAAATGGCAATCACTTTCTGTGCTTTTTTTAATGTAGAAAGTGCAACAGGACTTTTATGTGCATGCTCAGGAACCGTCTGGAGAGGAAAACAAGGGGATTAGCAAGTGAAACACTGAAGGCAAAGAGAAGGAAGTGTGACTGTATACATGAACTAGACTGTTGCGGTCTTTTGCACCTAAGGCCATCTTGAGGCAACCCATGACCTGCTTCTACTTGTGTCCCCCAGTATATATATATATATAAAAAAAAAAAAAAAAAAAGGCAAGCTGTCTTCAGAAGACACTAAAAAAAACGATCTTGTAGGTGATTTCCACGTCTACACGTTCTTAACAAAATTAACTCTTCCTAAACAAAAGCTAGTATCAGTTGTTTTCTATAGGCAGTCACAAAGCATGTAAGAAGTAAAAAAAGCATCCTGCTCACGACTGCGTTAAACTGTCACACACAGCACGTACGTCTCACGAACTCTTCTGTATGCACCGTGCCAAGAAAGCCCCAGTGATCATAAGAGAAGCAGATACACTACTTACACGGTCCATGACTAGGAAAATTGCCGGAACTGCAATATTGCCTAAGTACAACACGGAGGGCACAATTTATCCATTTCCATAAGATAGGCAACAAAATGCCTTCCCCAACTCATGCTTCAAGTAAGCAAATTTTTTATTTACCTATACATCAGATTCAAAGAAAAAAAAAGTAAAGATCCCTTGCTGCAGCAAGGTTGAAAAACCTTATTTAAGCGCAACATCTAATTTTGAAGGAAAGGTTCTGAGGCGACACAGGAATGACAATAAAACCAATGATGCAGCGGTATGAAAAGACAGCAATATTCCCCGCAGCGGTGGCTCAGACTGCAGTTCTAGCTATCCGCAGCGATCCTATTCACTATCGTACAGCATTTACTACCAATGTTGAAGACGAGTTTTCCGCTGCCGCCACAAATCTAATACCTTGCACACTAAAGAGGTTACAACATGTCTGCATTTGAGGGGCTGGGGAGGGGGGATGTTCCTTGAATCTGACCCTGCGCTAGCAGAAACCAGTTCAAAACCTTCCTTTGGCCAAAGTTCAGCGGAGGAGGAAAGAAAGAGGGATGAGCTTGTCACCAGCAGTGTTTCCCACTACAGGTGGGTGGATGTTAGTCAGAGCACTATAATTCTACTATCCTTTAAACTTAATTATCCATGTTACTGTGTACTAGGAGGATTAGATAGCAGAGCATGTTAGAGCAGAAAAAGGGGATAAATTCAGGCTGGTGGAAAAGAGAAGGAAAACAGGCATCATCTCTTTTCTGCATCTACAGCCCTTCTCTCCACTTACAAGGAATGAACCTGAGTCTCTCCCTTTGTCCTTTTTGATATGGGAATCATCTTCCACTTGTATCTACACTGAGAAAGTAAGAAGAAGCTGGGGGGCATGGAAGGGGGGTGTGTGTGTGTGTCTCTGTCTTCTGCCTCCCATGTAACACTTCACCCCTGCTGCTGCACAAACAAATTCCAGGGAAGTTTCAGTGAAGAACAGACTAAGCACTTGTTCCATGCAGTGCAAAAAAAAAAAAAAAAGATGTAGAGAGGCATAAAACTACAGTTGGCAAAGAACAGATTGTTGATTGGCACATCGGGGCGGACAGAAACTCTGCTCAGAAAGGGCTGGAGTTAGACTGAACCAGTAGCACCACCATCTTCTGCTTCTGAGAGGCTCCGTTGATCTTTTACACGCACTGCACGTCTACCAAAGATGAGAGAGGCAGCCTTAAGCTGCAACAGGCAGGCATCTTCTATGACCCCCAGAACAGCAGCAGAGAGTAATCCCATCTGTGGTATTAAATGGGAAAGCTACTGTTACCTCTTGCTGTCCTGTTCCCATATTTGCAATGGGACTACAAATCAGAGCAACTGAGATGCAACTGCCTGGCTCTTCTAGACAGCACTATCTACAGATGACTAGAAGGCTTGGAGAAAAAAACCTCAGGAGAAGCCTGAACACAATTAAAACATCATCCACTCTGTCCTTGCAGGCAGTTCTCTGTCTCCGGCCAACTCATTGCCAGTGCTGCAACAAATTCAGCTCATCGTCTCTGGTCCCGAAGGAAATTGCCTTTGTCACTGATATCCTTCACAGCCTCTATTCAACCTCCAAGCTCCCTGCTATCTTTCCCTTGACCTAGGGCTTCTGGAACCATTCTGTCCGTGTGTCTTGTCAAGAGCAAAACATACACTGTTCACAAAGTTCATGAAGCACCTTCCCCCCAACTTTACAAGGAAGTTTTACCTATTGATTTAATCCAATTCCCTCCCCCTCAAAGAAGACCCCAATACCCCCAATAAGGCAAGAACAGCTGCCATTATTGGTTCACCTAAATTTTAGGGTGGAATATACAGATACAGATTATCTGTCTGCGCTCAGAAACATGCTGGAATTATGTTTAGACCTGCAAACTTTGCTCACAGGACTGAGATGAACGGGAAGGTCTACCACTTGATTGCTACAAGTTTTAGCCCGAAGCTAAAGCATTATATTTGCATTTCATATGCCTCAAGAGTACATAAGTAGCAATGCATTTGATTTTCCTTTTTACCTTAAGCCAAGTGAATTGAATCCCAAAGCACTGAAACAGTACCCACTTAATACAAGAATATATTGTGCTTATTTGACGAAATATTCCCATGGACTTTCTGTAAGTGAAAGTAGACAGAGGAACCCCTACTGCCTTCTCTTCAGTAAGTAAGAACAACTTGATTGGCAGAAAACATCCTCAAATTACTTCTTCATTTCTATTTAAGAGATTTTTATCTAGGCTTTTCCCATAGCAAGTCTTTACTAAGCGCTGTTAAGTGCTCTGAATGACATTTATAAAGGAAGGCTGGCCAGGAGACAAGAACCCAATTCTGCGACAAAGTGAAGCGCTCAGACATTTGTCTTCCTTCTACATTAGAAAGGAAGAAATGCCTTTCAGAGCATAAACAAAAAGCAGCAAAGTACTCACCTTAGGAGAATCGAGTTCAAGTCCCTATTCCAAATCAAGTCAACTTCAATGTTAGCATCCCATATGGATGGCACGTGCTCTAGATACTGAACAACCAGCTACTCAGAATTCTCTGAAGGGCAAGAAATTCCCTGCTGAAGCTAATAAATCTTCACTGAAATATGCCACAAGTATAGCCTTTGAGAAACTCTTCCAAGAAGCAAACATTGCTCAGTAAGAGTCGAGAGGTAAGGCACACACAAAAACCTTCCTAAATTCAATCCATCTCCCTTCATTGTATTTAAAGACCAGGATAACATTCAGTTCTGAAGGTCATAAAATCGGAGCTTTGGAAAACACGAGTCCATTCTGAAGCTAGAAGTGACACAAAAAGAAATCACTGCCCAGCTTGCACTACAGGATAGATCATGATCTGAGCACATCAAGAAACTGCAGTGATGTCAAGACTGTAGTCACAGTCTACAGCTGCCAAGTATGACATTCTGAAGTTCATAGCTATGGCTTACATCCAAAAACAAACCCTGTTTTTAAGATCGTGAGATTTTAAAATCTTGGTATCTATCTACTGCACAGGTATAGTAATGGTACTACGAAAAAAACCACTGCACTTTCCCACCATCACTGCAAAACCTCGATTCCTAGTCCTCAGGAGGAACAGAATACATCCTTTCTTCCTCCTTAGTTTTCAGTCATCTTTTACATTTATTACTGTAACAGCTGCAGACTTCATTTGGCCTATTAAAACACCTGTTCTAATAGCCTTCACATTTTACCAAGCTCATCCAGTTCTCACTGTAGTAAAATAACATATCAAATGCAAAGAAAACAGACAGAATAACAAACAATCTGGAAAAGCCTACCTACTTAGGAATGCAAGGAAAAGTAACAAATTCAAAGCAGCATCCAATGGTTAGCAAGGAGTGAAGTGGCTTTCAGGGGGCTGCCAATATTTGCAATTCATGGGTTTTTCTAGAATCCTAGAATATTCAGGTGTATCTGAATTCCCAAGAGACAGCGGCATGTGGACTAGGCATGTTTACCACAACTTTGTAAGTTCACATCCCCTTCAAAGAACCACAGAATGGTTGTGGTTGGAAGGCACCTCTGGAAGTCATCTCGTCCAACCCCCCTGCTCAAGCAGGGCCACCTGGAGCCAGGTGCCCAGGACCATGTCCAGACAGCTTCTGAGCATCTATAGGCTCTTGCAGACTTGTACCCAAGCACAGACAGTATTTCTTACATTTCTCTTATTTAAAATTTCATCACGATGGAAAAGCTGAACTGATGGAAACAATTAAGGACGCATGGGCTCTTCTCTAACATATAAACAGTTTCCAACATTGTGAAAAAACAGAAATTAAAGCAACTGCTTGCTATATTTGATTTCAGGTAATAGCAGTAGATCCTTCTTTTTCAATATAGAAGGTAGACACAGGAGCCGCTTTTCTGTACAGATTTCCAGCCACAACTTTCTCCCTTCTATCACATATGACTGCAGTTCGATGTATCACCCAGGTGGAAGGACTCCACAAGTAGAAATCTTGTGTCTGCATCAATAGCAGCAATCTTATCCTCTTCACTGAATGCAAGTTTTGCTCCTATACATGCCAGTTGTTTTTTTTTTTTTTTTTTTTTTTTAAGCAGTGTATTCACATCCTTACCTACATGCTTTAAGTGATTCCCCCATCAAAAAACAAGATTACTAAAAATGAAATGAAGCAGCTTCCGTATAGAAAAAGTTATATTTACAGTTTTATTTAGCAGACTTAAAGAGCAAACAAGTTTAACACTGTTGTTGAAAAGTGTTTTTACCCAAAGTTGCCAAGATCTAATAAGTTACTGAACAGAAATATCTGACATAAGGCAATAATCCTGACCAGCCCATTAGATATCACCCCATCCCCAAAGAGCAGAGCTGATAAAGGCGGTAGAAAATTTAGACTGCGATTGACTCAATTTCCAAAAATTAGACAGAGATGATGAAAATAGGGTTCCACTCTTGAGTATATCTTTAACATCTGCAGATGAAGGAATTTCTAAAGCACGCAAAAATGCAAAGACAATTCCTGTTTCCAAGGGAACGTTCAGTGCTTTGAATCCAAGAATGCTATGTCCACACACAGTGGTCAGTACATGACTATGGCAACACATAGATGGTAAAAGATTAAAAATAGAATTAAAATTTTTTCCATTCCATGTCATCAGGAGGATTTACTTCTACCTTCCTTTTACCAACATCAGACCAGTTGGTACTCAGAACTGTGCCTCCAGACTCCATCTGCAATATAAGAGAAAGTTTGTTTAGTTTGCTAGAGGAATTCTAGTAATACAAAAGCCACATTTCTTAAGCAGATTAACAAATTCTGAAGAAAGGTGAAGAATTTAGCTTCATATAGAAGTAAGTTACACAGGAATTCTGTGTATATATAGAATAAAATTTGACAAAGCCATCATTCCGTAATCTTCAGCCCAACAATACTTTTTATCAGTACTGGACACAATGAGATGTTACTTCATTAACAAGAAGCTTTTTAAAGGTCAGTCAGGTTCTTGCATATGAGGGTTACAAATAAAAGGAACCAGATATAAACAATTAAAAGGAATTTGATCCTTTCACTCATGACAACTCTTCAAGCTCTAGATGAGCCAAAAAACTGTATTTCCTTTGATAACACTGATTGAAACAAAGAGACCAGTGACAAAGCACAAGCTTCACTGAGGCACAAACTTGGATTTAAAGAGTCACATTCATTAGTGTACAACATTGTAGCTTTCAGCGAGACTTGTCATATCAGTACCTCCAACAGAACCCCTGTCATTCATTATAGGCCCAAGGTTTGGTAGCTAGAGGCTTCCTGATTCACACAAAGCTTAGTAAATTGTGTTAGTGCGCAAAAGTTACGCATTTCTTCAGAGAAAAAGAGTGAAGACTTACAAACGATTTGTTCATGGCACGTTTCACTTCATCTGTACCATCTGAATAAATTTGCTGGAAGAGTTTATTTAAAGCAGCATCTCCTTCTAACTTCTCATTCTTCTCCTCTTCTTTGATTTCAACTACCAGTTTGTCCCAGTTCCTTGTATAGTGAGAGGATGATGGATATAAGTGCTGGGTATCTGAAAACAGAAGTGTTAGTTAACTGAGCATTTTCTCACGGCTTTTAGAGCAGCAGAGAACACGTACACATATATGTATCCAATGAATCAGAGATGATAATGGAACATGAATCTGAAAATGCAAATGGATTCTTCTTTACTGATACAAGCATTGCAGAAACAAAAATAAAGGAAACTAAGAAATGCTAGAGACTACGTTCAGCAGCTGCAAGAGTTTACTTTTAAGTAAACACAGTTACATAATTTAGTTATCCATCAACACAATCCTGGATAACAGCAACACAAATAATTAAAGTCAAAACAAGGCAGGAGATATTGGCTGACAGCAAGAAAAAAAAGCCAGCAGCCTAGAGTCATAGGAAAATTTGAGCTAAATTTCAAAAAATATCTGAAATCAATAAATCAGGAAATTCAAATTCTCTCAAAGATAGATCGTTAATGTCTTGAAAAACTGCAAAAGTATTACTTTCCAAGAGAGAAGTAAATAATAATTATTTAAGCAACAATAGAAGCATAACAATGCATAGAACTGCAAAACAGTGACCCAAACAGATAAGCCCAGAGGAATTAATGACAAGCATCTATTTTTAACAATCAATCAGATTAGTGGAAGTTATGACTAAATTTAATACCTAAGTTTTAGTGATGCCCTGCAAACTTTTTCTGTCAATTCTTGGCAGTAAAAACAAGACTACTAGGCTTTTCATTGTAAATATGAAGCTGTGATTTTTTTAACAATATTTAACACAAAAAATATTATTAATAACTGCAAGCAACTCCATACAAATAAACCATTTAACACTTAATAGTTCAGAGAACAAACCTGGTGTAAATTGCTTTAACTTAGGAGAATCTCCCTGCCCCTCCAGCTTCTCCCATCTTACAGCCTCCGGCTTCTTCATTTTTATCTCAACCTACAAAATACAAGACAAAGAACAAATTAATCCAGTTCTGCCAAATAGGCTTGAATTAGTCTGTGGCAGTAAGATCTTACTGTGGCAGTAAGAAAATAAACGTGTTTTTAGAAACAGAGTCTCTAAGATGAGACAATTTTTAACAAAAATTACCCACCTTACAAGATGAAGTTACGCGACTTCAAGTCACATGTCAACTAAGCTCTTATGTGGCTACATAGCTCTTGTATCAGACTTTTACCCTTTTGTTTAGTACCACTTACTTTCTTTTGCTTACTATTCTCTTGATTCTTTTTGTAAATTATGGTATGCCAAAAGTAATGATCGGTCTCAATGTCTCTACACTGCCAGGCACCAAGGTATTATCTTTCAAGTATCCCTTTCTTGCCAGTCAGCTCTAACAATTAAATAGTACTTTTGAAGGACTGCAAAATCCAACTTTATCTAGGTTTACATTTCATCCACCAAAAAATTTTGTACTTGATGTGTAGTGCACAAACCAGAGAAACACCCGGGGTCTATGCAGATCTTCCCACTGGAGAAATTCAGAAGCTGTATTCATTTGGCTCAGTGAACACACACTTCCATGGAGAAAAATGTCTAGTATTTGTTGACAAAACTGGCAATTAAAAATGGATATGGTTGCAATTATCATAGGAGAAACAAAATTAAGTGGAGTATGTCATGCCCTATTCACAACTACACATAATCCCGTTAGACAACCATATTGAAATGTTTTTTTTCGTAATTAACCTTATCCTTTGGTTACAAAGTTACAAAACAATGTCTGCAAAACAAGGAATGCCCAATGTCACTCCAAATGACAATTCACTTAAGAAAATGTCACAAAGTTCTTATGATGCTATTAATTAACCGAAATCAGTGCTTGCTAAACTTCAGCAGTTCCTTATACGGGAACAGCTCAGCAGAAGCGAGTTCTTAGTTCTACCTAAAGCCACTATAACCTGGGGATCCCTGCAGACCCAAGAACAAAGGCACCACTGTAAAAGCCAACCCTAGAGATCCTAACAGCCAGCTCCTTGCACAGCATCATGTTGATCTGAAATCTGAACTTTATTTAATCCATTCTTCAAATCAGTCACTGGTAAGCAACAGACTGAGATACCTTATAAAAATAAAGAAATGAGCTCATTTAAGTTTCAAAGCTTCCACGTTTGCAATCATGCTGCATTTTAAGAATCAGAATATTCAATGATGATTGCTCCTTTTAATTTTTTTTCCCCCTGGGGAAGCTACCATTTCCCTAGACAAGTTTACTTATTTTTCACCACTAACTTGTACTAAATGAGAACAGAAAGTTTAAGACATGAGGCATGGAATGCCCTTCAAGGCAAGGGAGAGTTTCAGTAAGTTTGTAAATCCAACACCCACATGTATTTGACTTCCCACTCCCCACGTCTGTTGGATTTCCAATGTTTTTAACAACTTCACAAGTCACAAATTAAGCATCAGGGTATCAGTTTTTAAAATAGTGAAAGTCACAGAACCAAAAAAAAAAAAAAAAACCCAAAAAAAAACAACCAACCAAACAAAAAAACTGTATTACTCTAGTTGCTCAACCTACTGTCCCTAAAGAAATCCCGTAGTCCACAGTTGAATATTGCAATCTGTAAGGACGCAGAGATTTCTGTTGAAACTATGCAGAAGCAGCATTCAAACTGTGCCAACGATTAAGTCTTCAGTAAAACTAAAGAAGTCAGCAAAGGTTCCTTCACTGGACTCTTCTAAAAACCCTTTGGAAATTACAACCTTAAAGTTCATTTTTGAACACCTACACTCATAACTCTAATGCTCTGTGATTAGCTTAAGGAAGCCAAAATATTTGTATATCTACCTATAAGACAAACAAGCAGTTCCATGAGTGCCAGAAGTAGTAAGGCTGCGTTTTTGGTTTTTTTTATCCAATGGATTTGGATCTTGTGAGTCAAACATTTAAGTTAATTAGCCACTTACAAAGGCACTAATTAGTTACAACTGAAACATGAATATTAATGTAAAACAACTTGTCTCTCGTCTGCTTCCTATATAACTCTTCTGAACCTGAGGAAAGTGTATTATCAATTCAGTTGCACATTTAAGTTGAGGAGGCCTTAATTTTAAGTTTTTATACTCTGCTTATCAGTGTATCCCCCCATATGATCTATTAAAAAAAAAAAAGAGAGAGTAAATGCTTGATACTGAGACTACTCAACGCTATACCTCTTCAATTTCTTTTGTTTGTTTCTTCCTTCGCTATCTCCTCTTACCCTTACACTTCAGGCTTTCCATCATTATCTTTCAGCATCTCCAATACAGACTATTTCATCCACACCAAGAATGACCTCTAACGCAGCATAATGCCTGATGTGAGATATTAAACATGGACTTTTTTCTTCTCAGAATACGACCCTCCTCAAATAACCCTTACAAAGACCTCTGGCTATTCATCAGAGTAATCTGCCCATGCACACAAAGCAGAAAAAAAAGGAAGAGCTTTACTTTTGCTGCTCCAATAATCCCCCTCTCCTTTTTTAATCTGCTAGTTCTTACATTGGGGTCTTACACTAATTCTTACATAGGGTCTAGAGCACAAGTCTTATGAGGAGCAGCTGAGGGAGCTGGGGTTGTTTAGTCTGGAGAAGAGGAGGCTGGGGGGAGACCTTATTGCTCTCTGCAACTACCTGAAAGGAGGTTGTAGCGAGGTGAGGGTCGGTCTCTTCTCCCAAGTAACAAGCGATAGGACGAGAGGAAATGGCCTCAAGCTGCACCAGGGGAAGTTTAAGTTGGATATTAGGAAAAACTTCTTCACCGAAAGGGCAGTCAGGCACTGGAACAGGCTGCCCAGGGAAGTGGTTGAGTCTCCATCCCTGGAGGTATTTAAAAGACGGGTAGACGTGGTGCTTAGGGACATGGTTTAGTGGTGGACTTGGCAGTGCTAGGTTAACGGTTGGACTCGATCTTAAAGGTCTTCTCCAACCTGAACGATTCTGTGATTCTATGATTTTCCTCTCTGAAACTGTCCCTAAGCTGGTACTACATGACAAACATCCCTAAGGAAAAGGAAATGCTGCAAACTAATTCCCAGTGTAAGATGCAGATTCCTTAAATCTAAGCCATTTCAACCCTGCCAAGCTAGAAGCACAGACAGCTGAAGAATTGAGACAGAATGTAGTTATGACATGTTTAAACCTCTACTCCATCCACTTCAATTGAAGTTACTGATTAGGCAAAGTGGCAGGCAGGAGCAAAACCAGGGAAATCATTAGCTGTAAACCATTATTCAACCACATTTTCCAAAAATATAAAGCTATAAAATTCTGCTTGTGAAGGCACATATTTCTTCAACTTGAGAGCTTTATTTGATCTAAGGAGAAACAACTTTTTGAGTCCCAATTATGTGCACAAACGGCAATAAATGCATTTTAATGAACATTTTAAAGCAGATACTGATAGCTGTCACACAGACAAGTAACATATCATTACGGACGTGTTACATCTAACACGTAAGTACCGTTAGCTTTTTCCTGTCTTTTGAAAAAAAATTCAGTACTTCAGGCAAGGGAAATACATCAACACTTCGCCAACTACTTTGATTTAACATTTATATTTCATAAAATGTAAGCCTGTGTGCCTCATGCCAACTTTAGAATAAAAGACAGGAAAATTTCATTGCAAATTAAATGGTTTGCATGCCACTTAAGGACAAGCCTAATTCCTCAGCCTCTCCTTGTAGTTCATGCCGTGCAGCCACCTGACCATCTCTGCAGCCCTCCACTAGGACGTGCTCCACTACATTAGTGCCCTTCTTGCATCGGGAAGCCCAAAACTGGACACAGTACTCCAGACGTATGAGAAGTTCCAACGCAGAAATAATCCACTTTCTGTTGTAATTTTTAAATTCCTGGTATTTGGGGCTCAAAGTGAGCAAAGCAAAAAGGAAAATAAACATGAAATTTCGACAGAGTAATTCATGCACTACTTGTTTGAAATACTGTCTTGAGAGAAACCAACCCATCTGAGAAGAGGGTCAAACAGGGGATTCATCATCTAGGGAAAAAAAAAATCTGCAGTGAAAGGATACAGAGAAGTTTCCACTCACAGAATTTTCTAGTCATAAAAGTAATCGATTTTTTTAAAACCTATCAGAGATTTAGACAAGTTTGTTTACAGCTTAATCCAAGTGCTAGCTATCAGAAAAGATGCCACGAAGTTAACTCTCAGAAGCTATTCTAAACTCTTTCATTTGTAGTATAAGAACACAAAACCCCCCTTACTTTAAGATAATTGGCATAAAAGAGCATTTCATCTAGTTTTAAGAAAGAATATCTCCCCTTAGCTACAGATAAGCACAACGCTAGTTAGCCAACATTAATTTTCTAGGTAGAAGCTTACTGTTAAAAAGCCCAAACCTTTGATGAACTAGATTTCACTTGACCTTATGTTCCAGGACAGATATTGCCAGTTTAACTCAGAAACATTAAAAAAGGGAAAGAATTTTTATCTTCCTCCCTAAAAGAAGATTCTGGTGTACACTGACAAGTTACAAGAATTTTTTTCCAATTTCTACTGTGTTTTATATTTTACAGTCCATGCTAAGGGAAAGTTCACTTACCACTGGCAAATTTGTGTCAAGCTGTGATCAGATGGATGAAGGAAATCAGAACTGGCAAAGCTTAAGCAGTAGTTCAGCCATTAATTTTGAGATGCATCAAAAAATACCCTTTTAAATTCTGATGTTTTGCTATGTTAAACACATGAAAATGAGAATTCAGGGTTTCCAATCAACAACTTAGTTATTTACTGAACTACTGACTGCTTTGTTCAAATTGTAAATTTTAAGTGTTTAGAGATGATTTTGCAATCTTCTCATGTATTTTGTTACCTAAATTTAAGGGTAGCGCCAAATAGCACTACCTTATAAAAATGTATGACCTATTCAAATTTATGTTTAAGATCATATGCACATACCATTTTGGTATACTAGTTATTCAAAGGCCTTGTATACATTGGTTATACGCTGAATTCCAATATCTTTGGTCTACAACTTTAAACAAAATATACCGAGATGAAAATAACTCTACAATGTTATCACAAATAAATGATAAGTAATTTATTCTGTAGTGAATATATTGCAACAGAAGGGATTTATAGCTGGCACCTTTCAGTTTCTTTGCCAGCTATGTACTATGGAGAACTGAGTACAAAAAGGCCAAAGTTTCCACCTCATTGATATTACATAGCAGCCACTTGTTAAAGTTTTGAATTTTAGAGAAAGAGCTAGCAATACAGATCATTTAGGTATCCTAAAGCTCTTTGTCACTGCACCCTCAATGTAAACCATTGCTATTCCAATAGTTCTTAAATCCATCTTCCCTTAAGACAAAGGAAAACTATGCAAAGAAAAACCCTTATGCATAGTTTTCCTTTATGCATTTATATAAAGCACAGGCACTGACTTATACGCTTGTTTAAAATATAGTTCTCAGAGTATTAACAAGCTTAAATCTGCCCCACACCCAGCTGCATTCATAAAGAAGAAAAAAAAAAATCAAACTTATTTTGAGCCAAGTAAATATGCCAATCATTGGGAAGGTCTCTTTATGGTCTAGCCAGGAAATTGCTCCAACTAGCCCTACCTAAAAGATGCAAGAAATTTCAGAAAAGTATCCAACTCATATCTTAAATATCACTTTATAATTTACAGAAAATGCTCAAGAATATATATGGGAGATATGAATCTGCATGAAAGCCTCACAGAGAAAACAAGTACATGAGAGCAAGGAAGTCTGCATTCAAGTGTCTGCAAGCAATTTAATGAAAATATCCAAAATGAGAAAGTATCTTTTAAGGATCGGACTGCAACGGTAAGAACCAACTTCAGTTAAAATAAATCTGTTCCTCCATTTATCTATTTGTGTACATTTGCCTCTGAATAGAGGCTCTGACGACAGTCCAAGAGTGTGTGAAACAGTTTCACTCTTTGCCTTTTCCTTTACATTTAGCAACAGGCATCGGTGTGCTTTTCCAGTAAGCTGCACAGAGTATTTCAGGGTTTGCAAGGCAAAATGTTGGTTTGAGGAAAAGAAACATTCCACTGATGCACACTACCATATTCTTGGCATGAAGCTGTTAAGAGTGTGCTTCTACCTCAGACATCTCTATTAAGTAACAAATGTCAACTGTGAAAGAGGCTGACGATTTCTAACACCTCCCCTATTTGCAGCACAACTTTGATCTCTAATTAAAGAACAGTTCTGGGGTAAAGAAACCATTTTTTATCACTTTTTCAAATGGCTCTAAATTGCTGCAAGTCATTGCTTGCAAAAAGCCCAAACCACTAAAAACTGAAAACCCACAGTAATTGTCCCCACACTATTTGTAGATGCAAGAGCAGAGGGGAACAAAAAGAGAAAGCACTAGCTCAAGTTTCCTTCAAGTTCATAAGCACACGTGCTAAAAGCACATACTCATCCTCACTCTCCTCTTCTACGTCTAAGGAGAAGAAAACCCTGAGCATCACCTAGAACACAACAGAAGACCTAGAGAAGCTGCTCAGGTTACACAGGTTTCCAACAGAACATGGCAGAATATTCCCCTGGGATCCCAAATACACTGATTGATAGAGTGAGCAGGACAGGGAAAAGAAAGCAAGGCTGGCTGTGCACAAAGGACTGTTTCAGAACATTAGAAATCCTTACACGATTTGTGCATTTCTACTTTCCTGCCATATTTTTGGGACAGAGACAGACCAGCTAGTTTTGTCTTAAGCATATTTAGTCACTCATTTTAAGATTTTATGCATTTTTCCTTTTATGAAGGGAGTACGATGATATTACGCACACTGAGCTACAGGGTAACTGCACACAGGTGACTTCCAAAGAGCAAACTTGGTCCAGCCTTTACATTTTGGCTCCCTCTTCTGGAAAGAAGTAAAAAAACCAAATAGCACCACTAAAGGGTACTTCTGTCAAATGCTGAATGCAACATGCAGTTTTCAGTGTGGCAGTTTTTCCCCCACTTCACCTGACACCTGAACACAACTGAGGATGACTACCAAAATACACAAAATCCTACCTATTGTGTACAAAGTCATGCTACATACAAAGACCAGATCAGCTTCCATTTGTAAGACACAAATCTCAAATTTATATGGTGCTTTTTGGAGCTGCTGTTACTTTTTGCTTGATCAGATCCCTACAGTCAGACACCTTTGACAGATAACCAATAACATCAATTGATTTAGTTATGATCTATCAACTATGCTGTTCACGCACAAGAAAAAAATGCTATGCATATATAGCAACTCCCTCAAGAGAAGGGCTTAATACAGTTGTATTCAGAATTTTCTCATATGGACATTAAGTTGAGGCCTTAGATCAGAATCATATGCTGAACACCACCGAGTAAGTAACTCGTGACTAATTGCGAACAGGAACCATAATCAACTCAAAGCTGAATTTGCAAGTAGTGATATCTATTAAATAGCAAATAAACTTCTGAATTAGGTAAAGAAATGGCTCCAAGCATGGCAGTAATACATACAGCCACTATTAAAGGCAGTCTGTATCATCTGCAAAACTGTTGACAATTAGAGAATATACGATACTAGGATGCATAAAGAAAGAGATGAAGATTTTATCTCAAAACTGGACTTTACCCACCCATTATGCTGTTCTTGAGTCGGCATCAAGTGTTTTACCTCTTCTAGCTCACAGCTTGAAGTCACAAGTCTGCAGATTATGAACACTAATTTAGTTCTGCTCATACAGAAACCATTCAAACATCTCCAAACATCTATCTATGCTACCTCTGTACCATTTGCTAGTTCTGTTCTTTTCCAAACAGAGACTCCGTATCTCAGAACTAGACATAGCATGGATTTATTGAAAGGTATAATTTCTATTTCATTGGTAGGAAAGAAACAATTCTTAAGGTATCAGCTGCATTTTTCACCACTGTTAACATTCCCTGAAAGAACCAATCCGAGAGTCTGTAAGTTCTGTCTGCTCTTTGCAGTTATTTTAGAATTTGTAATTCTGCAAATACAATTAAGGCTATTTTCTCCCTGAATTTGCATCTTTACCTTTATCCCTTTCTGTTTGTCAAGGGATGCTGAATTTCAAGCAGTACTGAGAAATCCCTCTCCAGCTTCTCTTAGTTACAGAAATACATAGGATTTTTCTATTATCTGACGGTTCTGTTGTTTCATCCTCTATCCATTACATTTATTAGTTTTATGAAGTTCATGGGAAATCCAAACTATCCACCACATAACCTGCCCATACATTCCACTCTGTTTCCTCATGTATTCCCTCATATAACTGGAAAAGACCAGACTCTTCGTTGCCCTGTGAAGACTACACGATGCCAATGGCAACGTGGCTCACACATTCAAAGCTGCAATACAAAATAAAGCAGTGTGAACACATGCAGTTATTCTTACCTGAAATTATTAATCCATATGAACAGATCTGCTCCTATCCCATGAAAACACAATTTCTTTAGGAGTGTGTAGTAAAAAGTTCATATAATTGGGAAGATAATGAGATTATGTCTTTCCTTCCAGGTCCTTACAAAAGGACTTCATGTAAATGGTACAGAATTATTTGTAAAGGGTTTGAGAAGTTCTAAGTAATAAGATAGTTTATTCAAAGTAATAACTGCTTATTTTCCGTACTGCTCATAAGAACAAAGTACATGCATGGAACTTATGAAAAGAAATCTGAATTTCTAGTATTCAAACACTAAGGCCGCACCATTCCGTTAAAGCGCTTAATGTTTTTCAAAGTAGAATATTCTAAGCCTTTAAAGAAGTCCTTGCATGCGTATGCTTTTAAGTTTTTTCTTCAGCCAGACTCCATCTGCTGGTCAGAACAGGCATTAGCTGGGGCATCATTTAAACTGTATTCCTTCACTGTGCCTACGCAGATGTCCTTAGACTATTCTTTTCTGCAAGAGGAAGAACATGTTGAAGCACTGACTTCTGCTGTTAGAACACCTTCTGTGTTCTCTCTTATCCCATTTTGTCTCAAAAGTATTCTCTCATAATTATATAGGAACAGTAACATTTGGAAACAAGTGCAAAATATTTACAAATTAGACACTGCCTGAACATAACTAAAGCTTTCATACCACTTTAGGAACCTCAATCTAAACCAGGCTCTAGACTACTAGAGATTATTCCCGAGATTAACCCGGGCTAGAGATGGTAGCATAGAAAGGCAAAGTGAAGTTCATTTCAACTGTGCTCAGCAGCATCCAGATGCTTCATGAAAGTCATGGTAAACTTCAAGACAAATGAAAAGTGTAATATAAGCTAGATAGGAACGTAAAGCAAACAGGACTTCACAGTTACTCCTCGACAAGGTCCATGCCCATTCCACTCCAATTTATGTAAATACTAACGGACTAGCAGATTTTCTACATCCTTTGAGCACTCTGCTTATCTCCCACAGCGTAAGAGCTCGTGTGACCCAGTCATAAACTGCCCAGCTTCCTCAGCGCGAGGAGTAGAAAAATGAGACCAACTTTCTATCGCAATCCTCTCATGTCATCTTGAAGTCCCTCTTCCCTGAAATGATGCAAGAACTATTACAGGTACCTTTCTGAGAAGGGAACAGGTAAAACAGAACACGAGAACACAAAGGAATTTCCGAAAGCTCTGCAGAACCACTGCTGAAATACAAGAAAAGAACCAACAATACATTCCTGCTTCAGAGATTCAGGCTTGGCTCTATGGACAAAGCATATGTCTGTCTATGTGTTATACCAGCAATATATGCTATGCCAGACCACAGTCAGTTTCTTATTTTTCTATAACTGTAACATAGAAGAAACTAAATGCTGAAACAGCAGCTTTCTCTCTCATGCCATGCAATTTTCAAGGGTCTCCAAGCAAGTACTACTTCCAGGAACAGTGTGGAATACACCCTCTTGAAAAGCCAAGAACAATTAACCTTATGGCTAATTTTTACCAGCAAGAAAAGGTCACAAAAGGGTAAAGAATTATTTCAACACTGAAATCCTCGAAGTCTGACTTTTTATTTCTTGGGCACACAAAGGTAACAATGCCAGGCAACATTGGCTTCTAAAAGTTTAGTAAAAATGTGTTCATACTTTCCTAATACCTGAATTCTAAGTGCAAAGACCAGTCTTCTTTCTACAGCAACAAGTAAAAGCATCCTCAACATAACTGTCATTTGCACTTCAGTAAGCACCATCTTATTACTATTTCTGATATTTGCACAAGTTTAGAAAGCCACCCACTGGCTGAAAGGCATCCTGAAGAAAGAAAAAGCAATTCTATATGAAAAGCAAGGTATTATGACTGTTGCAGAGAGACGAGACAATAGAGCAGAAACATTTTCAACGTCAGGAACAGTCAAAGAAATAATTTACACTTTAAGAAGCTTACCTTTGTTGAAAGCACTTTAAATGTACTTTGCTCTGGCACTATAGAATGAAGAAGAACAAGCTTTAAGTTGTAGTCTTCACCTGATGGAAGTCTCACTGATGCATTCATCTGTTAACAGTTGAAAACACATCTCTGGTCATCTTTGAGAGCAGATTTCCATTTCCAAGTAAAGGATTGTCATTTGGCACCAAGATTAAGTGATTAAATTAATGACCCTTCACTAGGGCACTTAAAGCATCAGGCGTCAGAATTTCAGACGACGCCATTACACTACTGCATTATTGAACAAGGTGTTTCTACAGTACACTAGAAAATGAACAGGAGATTTCAATTCTTAGCCAGCAAGTACTCAAAAAGCCTATTATCTTGTCAGCTTGATCTGCATTCTCTGAAGAAAGAATTATATGGCAAATGAAGTATCAACACATTAATAATGGAATATGAAAACAATTTGCAACTTCCCTTCTAATACATGCAAACTACATGGCAAGCACTCACACGATTTTAACAATCTAAAGCAGAGAGTAACAACCAGGTACTTCTGGTAGTTCGCAAAGTAGCAACTTAGTGGAGAACAAGAACCTAACTCTTCAGTATTCTCAGCTAAATTAAACATGAACATTATCGGTACCACATATGGTATTACAGTAAAGAGATTGCTGCACTTCCTTTAAATATATATTTTGCTGCCATTAACAATTTTAGTAATGCCCAAGCTAAGAAAAACCCACCCACCAACATTCATTCTTTTTCTGTAATTGTCTTAAAGCAAGATATTACTCATTCATACCTATTTTTAGAATACTTTGCCTCTATCCATTCCCACTCCAGATGCATCCATACTCAAACGTCCAGTTCACTTCCTCCCCCACCCCTCCAAACACACAGGCAGTTGAAAAACAGATGTTCCCTTTGCAGAACATACACTACACTATCACTTGTGTATAAATCCTATGGACGCTGCTGTGGCAAGGTTCACTTGATTGAGCATACCCATATCTACAGCATAGCTGTACATAAAAACCTCAGACAGAAGACCTCTTGTACCATTTTTTCATGCTATTGCAGCAGGTAACGTTCATCGGTTTAATTGCTACATCTTAGGGAATCCAGGGATGTGTATCAATAACTAATACAAATTACCTCTTTCTCCGAGAACTGCACACTGACATCATCCTTCTGCGCATTCTTGATCATTACAGTCACAATTACTTGAGATTCTGTTTGGTACCAGTCATATCTAAAAAAAGAAAAAAAAAAAGAAAGAAAAAAAAAAAGAGAGAGAGTTTAAAACTGACTGCAAAGGGATGTACAGAACAATACCAAAAGCTGGAACAGTACATTGTGTAGTTTCACGGGGGAGAGAAGACATACAAAATTAGATTTCTTCCCCTTCCTCTAACAGAGCAGCTGCAGAACTGACAAGATAAGTAGCTAAAGAACAAAGAATGATTTTTAATCAAGAAGCATAAGAAAATTAGGTCACTTTCTTAAGCAATTCATAATATTGTTTGCCTTCTATAAATCAAATGGCACTTTTAGTTCAGGGTCTTAAAAGCCTCTCAGAAACATTACCTATACTAGGCACAATGGGGCAGTCTTTGAATTAAGCTCAGCCCAAGAACTAGAAACAGAAGCCAGAACGCTTACTCCATTCCCCACTCTCCCAGTGAGGCATAATCTCCTGAAAGTACAATTCAGTCTGAACAAAAGCGAGGACACTGTTTGAGAAACATTTCACTTAGACTGCCATGTTTTAAAGTTACCGAAAAAGAATTTCTACAGTCATTATCTTGCTGCTCCAATCCTGAAGTCAAAGAACAGTTATATGTCAATTATTTTAATTCTCACAGTAAAGCTAAAGTCAACTTACTTGATCTTTGGTGGCAGAGGCTGCTGCTGTGTATTCTAGTTGAAGCACATTCCATTGGAAAGAAAATTACATCAGTGTAAGTGAAAATAGACCACAAAGTACTTTTCAAAGACACAAATAATCTTCATACTGACTGCTCCCCTTTTCTTCATTTATGTATGTGCAATAACTTACAGGTGAAGCTCTTCACTGTTCTGCTAGCCATTTCTGCCAGATTAAGAATTAAAAAGTTTCCATTTACATTAAATATGTCAGTCTAACTTAGAATATATTGGTCAGACATTTTCTAATTAGCAGTAAGCTCAGCTTTAACTCATTTCTTCCTGGATAAGAAGTATACCTGAAAGACACACAGTGGCTATGTTGCTAATCTAGGAGTCATGAAGGAAACCTGCAACAGCTCTGAGAACTTAGGGTGTAACTATTAAACATAAAAACCTTTTAACTGTAAGATTTGTCTTTACATACACCCACCACGTTTTCTGTACGCTTTCCTCCTCTATCCTATTCTTAAAATGTAAAAAATGGAAGTAACTATGAAAGAGGGAGCAGAACATCCAAGGCAAATTCCCATTTTTGTCTCAAAAAAAAAAGGGGGGGAGTGTCAATTTCAACATTTTTTTCTGAAGATTTCCAATTTAAAAAAAAAAAAAAAAAAAAAAAGAAAAAAGGCAACTGAAAGCTGAACGAGTTACGGCAGAAAAAAAGTCCACACAAACCACTTGCAAGCTACTGGAAAAAAGTTACTTCCTAGCAGTCACAAGCAAGTTAGTATTGACAAGATGAGCTGCTTAATTTGTAGAATTAGCCACAGACTGCAAGCAACAAAGTTAACGTTTACTTTAATGAGCGCACAGTAATTGCCAGATTTGTATGCCATTCCTAAGAGTTTTCAGGGTTCAAATTTTGCAACCTCGGTCTCAAATAAAAGAACACATGTTTAGAAGAAAAGTTAAATCCTTCAGAACTGCATGCAATAGAAAAGATAATTTTTAAAGCCTGGAAGTTGTAAGAAGCCAGTGAAGCCTAAAAGTATGCTCTAGCTTAACAAAGAAATCAAAACAGGAAACATGTTAAGAAAAACACCTTACCACTTCTGTCTGTGATGCTGCAGAAAGAAAAAAGTTGTACTTTCAGAAAAAGACATATTGAACTTACAAGGCATATACTTATTCTAGCTTTCTTCAGTTAGTCCAGACATTCTGCATTTGTTCCAGTCTCAACAGTAGAAAAGCTAAAAACATGCCAGTTCTACCTCTAGTATTTTCCTTTTATGACACTCTACTTTTTAATCAGACTTCAATCAGCAACTTGTGCAAAGGAACAGCTGTAATATGAAGCATGTTCTGATTAACAGAAGGAACAAACTTTCCATTACTTTCCTTGTTTATCAGAAACCTATACGGCCCTTTTTTAATGAAAGCAACATCACGACAAACAGAAGTTTTAAAAAAATTACTTCCCATGAGTCTGTACTAGGTTTATCATCCATCCATAGGAACAGCACAAAGTTCTCATCAAATCTATATCTCATGCTAGACAAACATCATTGCGGAATGAGAGGGAAATCTGGCAGAAAAATTCACTTATATGACTTTAAATATACTGTAATACTTGGATCTCAACTATATCTCAGTATTTCCTCTTCTAAATATTTTTTCCTAAAATATTTCAGATTAAGTATGTTTGAAAAGTAACAAAACTTTCCCTTTGCTTCTTTATAACGCATGCTGCTAAAAAAAGATAAAGATTAATAAAAGAAGAATATTAAGTTGGAATTAAGAAATCAGAAGTTTTGGGGTTGTTTGTTTGTTTTCTTTTTTTTTTTCCTGGAGTATCAGAAAATTAAGATAATGGCTCAAAAAAGAAAAGACAAGGATGAATATTCAAGATAAAACAGGACAACTGAGTTGAACGAGAAAAAACACTGCAAAAAGTAATTATGACATTAGAGAAAAATGTGTATTATAACCTCTTTCCTTGAGACAGCAGAAAAAGTTGTCACCCAAGATAACTCTCTGCAAATAAGACCGTGCACACCAATCACTAATCTAATTTCTCCAAATAAAAATAAAACTGGCAAAAATGTATCATGAAGCAGAAACTTGTTCATTCCTATACAACACAAAAAGGTTCTCCTCTATTTGGTTTTCAGTCAACAAGGTGACATGAACTTGTATTATTTCTACTGCCCCATCCTCCAGTGTGCACCACGAAGAGGGAGGAAGCCACAACAAATGAAGGAAAAAACTACATCAGTTATTCTATTACATTACAAGCGCAGTGGATGAATTCATCGCTGGGGGTGTCACTTTGTAGGAAGGTATGAAAGGAAACTACACTCACTGACTACCACGGATAAGGCACCAGAGCAACAATTAGCACCTGACTAAAGCACTCTCCGCATGGAATCAGAGTAAAATCCCCAAATTTCCACCCCTCTTTCCAACTTTACATTCTGTAAGACCTGAAAGCTGATTTTGATGCTGTTTTTAACAAAGCAAGTTGACACATGCTTCCAGAGTTAAAATTAGCTAGCAGCTGTATATAAGAGTTAAAATTAATTATGATTGTCTGAACTTTAAATAGGTATTCCTCTGTCACAGCTAATTATTACATTAAACACCCAATATTAATGTTCCTCTAAACCTTTCAGGTATAGAAGTGTTCAGGATGTATACTCCGAGAGAAACAAGAGATAGGAAAAAGTGACTTTTTTTAAACAAAAATTTATTTTGTTCTAAGTAAGAGATATGCTGTAAATCTTTGAAAAACATGACACAGCTTCAAAGCACAGGGCATATCAAATCCCGTATCAAGTAAATGTGGTTTCTCTTACCGTTTAGTGTTTCCTCACATCTTTTAATCCAAACAGTAAAGGTATCATCTACATCTAGAAGAGATCAAACACAGTAACATTAAAACTCTTCAAGCACTACATGTATTGCATAAAGAACAATTCCTCACAACTGCCAACTGGAACAAATTAATCCCAAACTCACATCAATTAACTAAAACATGGTATTATTGCCTAGTGTCTTCTTGTAGCCTGTCATTCCAGTTAAGCTGTAAGTATTTTTATACAACTCTACTATTTAACTTTGTTATATTTAATTAACTTCAAATTAATTTGTAGGACACTAGATTTTGTCTGAACTGACCCAAATACACTATTGCTTTCCAGTCTGCTCAACCTCTGTATAACTGTTTGGAAAGCAAGAAGTACAGTTTTACACATTTTTCTATTATTCTTAAAATTATTTTTGCAAACACTCAGTCACATTCTTCCTGTCTAGATAAACATCAGGAGAGATGGTCTGTTCTGAGGACAACCCAAAGTTGCACAAGTTTTCACAAACATCAAGTATTTTCTCCTGGTGGTTTCACACAAACTTTACAAACACATCTGAAGTTTCACGGTTGTTAGGAATACATAAATGCCAATTCCACTCTATGAATCAAAATCACAGAAAGTTTAGTAAGGCCTTAATATTCTACCGAGCAAGCTCCCCAGATAGAAATGAATTCACTGGAAATTAGCTCAAAAGGTAGTAGCGCAATGACAGAGTAATCATCTTATTTCAACAAGATTCCCAGAAAAATCTTTCACAGTCAGGAAAGTAAAAAAGTGGCAACGTTACTGACCAACTACTAGGACTAACTAAACTTTTTATCTTTTTACAATAGAGAATTCACACTGAGGGAGTTCACACAGCCAACTATCCAGCAGAGGGCTTGAAGAAGCTCGACAAAAGCCTTCCCAGCAGACATGCATATAACACCAAGTGTGACTCCACTGCAGGTATGCAAAGTATTCACCCCAACCCCTTCAAATATAAAACCTACATAAATTTTACGGTGTGCCTGAGGTCTTAAAATTGCTACCCCACTTCTCAAGCCTTTCCTCTTCCCTTTTCTTCTGCCATCCCCACCAGTCACCTTAAAAGGTATATAAATTTTAAACTACATAACATTCATGTAACCTCTCAGTTGCTGTTAGGAAAAGATAAAAATGCAAATAATAATGTGGCTGTCTTGACATTACAATACCATCAATCACTGATTGGAGTTTTCTATATTCCTAGCAAATCCTGAAAAGAAGACACCTACTTTCAGATAGAATTCTCCAAAATTAACTGTCAGAGGGTTATGTTGGGGGATCCAAGGGCTGACTTCAATTACCTAATGTACACTTAAGGTATTCAGATGACTGACTGCGGACTTTCCTCAGAAGTACGTGGGGAAAGGAAGGGAGGCAAAGGACCCAAGATGCAGCAAAGTAGGCTCTGATTAGATAAGGAAAATTCTTTACTAAAAGAGTGGTCAAACACTGGAGCAGGTTGCCCAAAGAGGCTGTGGATTCTTCAGCCTTGCAGATACTTGGAAATCAACAGTAGAAGGACCTGAGCAAACACATGCAAGTTCAAAGTGAATACTGCTTTTGGCCAGGGCATAGAATTAGATGAGCTCCAGAGCTCCCCTGCAACCTAAATCAATCTATAATTTTAAAACTTAGCATCCATACCCTAAAAAGACTTCCAAGTCTTGCAGCCAGGAACAAAGTTTATTAATCAAAAGGGAAATTAGTTCAGGAGTCTAAGCAAAGAGAAACTGAGTCAAGTCTCCACTGATCCAGCCTCTGACTTTCAGCAGCAGGTGAGGAATTCTCTTTTTAACTATGGCCTATGACAAGACTGCTATGCTTTAAAAACCAGGTCCAGTGTTATCTGCCCTGTTTTCCTAGAAAATCCCCCTCACCAACCACTGCCTCTTTCCCTGCATCCCAGCACATTTTTTAATTTGAGGCAAAAGACATTTTTTTGGTGCTCTACAATTGCATTATCCTCCTAAAGAACTTACCAACAACTTCTGTTAATAACTTCCTAGTTTAGAAAACCTAACTGGGTCCTTGCGTACTGAAAATCTACTAACTCTTAGAATACAAGAAAAGTACCTACTAAGATGTTTCTTTAAAAAGTTGACACATTCCACCTTTACTAAATTCATTAGGTAGTCACAGAAAAAAACCAAGAAAATTAGAGTATAATTGTCCTAAATCCACATAACATACCGAAGAGTAACAGATCACACTGCTTTTTCAATCTAAGGCAAATTAATGAACTCCAAAAATCCACATGCATCTAGTCTCATGGTTGAGTCAAAGAAATCTTGCTTCCTAATGTTATTTTATAAAATAAAGAAACATTGCACATTCAACAATTCATCACGTCAAGCCCTATTTAGATATCACTGTAGGTGGGCAATGGGAAGCTTGCTGTAGAACCCCAGGGCCTGTCAGTCCTACCAGTAATGAGCACAAGTAGGAAGCTCATCCTTGTTAGCGTTCCAGATTAAGATTTAAAACAGCCCTTACATCAGCAAGGAACAGAAACGTGTACCGGTGTACTTCTGCCCCCTTGCGTGGCAAAGAAACCAGCCTTGCCAGCAAGGAATTCCCCGCCACAGCAAACCTCCCTGAGGCAGGAGCAGCTGAAGTCTTCTTTCTTTATCACCTGCTTAGCGGTATGTGGCAAATTTTCCCTCTGCGCTTTGTTCGTTTTGCACTAGCTGCATTTAACTGGAAGTTGATTACTTTGCCAAAATGCTAATGTTCACTATTGTTTTCACCTGGGATCCATCAAACATTCCACGGAACTGCAAAGGCAAATTCTGTTACTGACATAAACTTGCCAGCAAATTAGGTAATATATGGAAGAGAATCAACTAAAAATCTGTATTTTTAAAAAGGCCTTCAGGAGATTCCTCATCTCACAGCAGGTCACAGAATTTTGTCACAAGAGATGGGAAGCACAGCGGAAGCAATCTTCAGATGAGAGAGTAATCAGGAAGGACCGGGAAGCTTCAGAAACACTTCAACCGGGTAAGCAGCAAAACAATGGCAAATTAAATTCAAACAGGTAGAAGTCTAGCACAACCTTTTCCTGTGTTGAATTGCTTTATTTCAGGGATTCTGAATTAGCTAAGAGGGTCCTGGTATTCACTGACTTATCTAAAAAGATATCTGCAGCTCTGTGTGTTGTTGCACCCTACAACATAAGCAGGATGTGAGGTTAAACAGAATGAAAAAAGTGATGCTCTGGCCTGAGGAAAGTTTGTGTATAATCTGTATTTTGAATAACTCCAACTGACAAACTAGAAAGGTGACAAAAACCATGCAGATGAAAAGCTGCAAATTCATAGTGGTTCCTTAGGGTGGGGCAAGAATATGAAAAAATATAGATTAATCATTCAATTAAATTCAGGAGTTAGGAGTTCGGAGAGGCATGAAAAGTTACCTATCAAGTAAGGAAAGCTACAGAAGTCACTGGAAGGAATCACTTCCTTTCACGGGAAGATACTAGATAGAGAACTTGGCTAGACTGCAGAGTTTTTCTAGTCTTTCTAGCGTACAAACCAGTGGAGACTACCTAGTTATCCAAACTACCAAAACTGAAAGAACTTTAGGAAATTTCTTATATTTTAACTCCTATTCCAGAGCAGCCTAAGCTGACAACTAACAGTTGCTGCAATTCCACCACATCCCCCTTCCATGACCATTACCACTGCCTCAACACTGCTTTGCTGCTTCACTTCTGTTGGCTTCAGCATTCAGACCCTTCATCGCTCCATTTCAACACATTAATCTAGGGGGAAAATACTTGGAAAATAGTAGCTTTCTGCAGGCTTAATGCACTGAAAGAAGAGGCTAAACAAACACAAGAGTGGGAGGGAGCACAATTACTTGCCAGCAAGCACGCTCCCAATGAAACTCCAGTTTTAGATCAGAGAAACAGATTGCTTATTTGGGAGAGGCAAAGCAATTACATTTTTGCTAAACCTTCAGTCCCAGCCACTGTTAACAGATAAGCTAACATACTATAAAGATCCGAGACCATGACAATGCTTATCAGGTTAGTGCACTGTGCTCTGTGTAATCTTTCAAGGTGCTTTTCTTACCATTTTCTTCTGCTATTGGGAAGGAGGGAACAGAATGAGGAGAGGGTTTTGCTTTGAACAGGGTATAGGAGGGAAGAGAAAGGAGTTACAACCATCTTGCAACTGCTGTGTTGTATGCTTCCCAATGCCTTCTACCAAAGCCTTCTGTATTGAACTACTCCTTTCCTGCTTCTAGAAGAAATACAGATTTCTAAAAAAGGCTCTAATTCTCCCCAAACTAAAACGTGCAAATCCAGCCAGGAAGCCAACAGCTTAAGAAAAAAGATAGATAGAAAACACGCTTCTGTAATTAAGTGATATCTAATGTGAGGTAAAAATCCATTTTGTCCATTTGAATACCCATCAAGTTGCATGTTCTTTCTAAAGACCAGTCTATCAAATGGTTTAACACCTAAGAAACTCCAACTATGTATAAGGAGCCTGTTCTGTTCAGAAACGTTTCTACGACACATAATGCCACAGCATTGCGACCACTTATTCATAAGACCTCCAGGAAGCAGGATAACACCCTCCCATTTTATAAAGCAAAAAAAAAAAAAAAAAAAAAAAAAAAAAAAAAATTAAAATCATCTAGTACTTGCTAAGAATTTTCATACACATTTTTAAGCAGTTTTACACTTTCATGCAGTGATTGCACAAACCTTCCCAAAAGCCAGACCTCTAAAGTCAGGTACCTAACTCATTAGCCTTTTCTTTTTTTAAAAAAAAAAAAAAAAAAAAAAGCAAGCCTTACTAACACATTAAAAAAAGGTTTTTTCTCATTAGTAAAGGAGTGCTGTGCACTCAAGAAATTTTAATACTTACTGTCCAACCTCTGTCCCTCTCTGAAAGACTCTAAAGCAGATGCATAGTTTTTAATATGATATTCACCTAACCTGATGTGAACAAAGAAAAAGACAAGGAAACAGTAATTACTTTTAAATCTAATCCACATTCTGAAGATCACAATATCCTTAGTTTACACACTATATTGGTTAAAATTACACATGTTAAGAATTTAAACTGCCCAAGAGGTGTGTTTTTGAAATGGCTAGAATGTTAAGATAGTCACCCCAAACTCAATTGCTTCTTATAACCACAGCTTTATTATGGATGAGTTATAAGCAGTATAAGTTCATTCATTCGTAGTGTTGCAAAAAGTTTGTACAGAGCCATAATCTGAACACTAGTATTGGTCTACAGATTATCACAATACTCCCAAAGCACAATATATGATACATACCCTTTTCTAAGGAGCGCTACAGCATTACTGGGGTTGAGTTCTAGGGACTTCTTTGCATCTGTAACCGCATCTGTTGGAGATGAGTTTAAGGGTGAGAACATAATAACGTGTTATAAAATGCAGTGAACTGCGAGTCTTTCAATAGTGAAAATTTTTTAAGGTGTACTATGTTAGTTTTCTTAGCTTGCACACAAATCACACTGTTTGAATTAAATCTAGCCACAACTGCTATGGATGAACCATCTTTAGTTATTCAGTTAATCTTTTTCCCAAGCATTACTCAGTTATCACATTCCTACCACGACAGGATTCAGTCTCTGCCAAAAACATAAAGATGGAAGATGCTTACAACACGAAGTTTAAAATCTGCCTAAGAAGTCTGCTTAAAAAAAAAAAAAGCTGCCAAGATAATACTAGGCTAAAATAAAATGGAAAGCTGGGACTGCAGAGTACCCAATTCATTGGAAGTTTTTCAGAAACAAATCAAAGACAAAGAAAACTATAAAATTATACCCTAACTGTAGCTGTAGAAGCAGCATATTAAGTTACAGATAACACTTTCTGTTATTACTGTATTTGGCTGCAGATTGAAGACATCTTCTGTAAAGAATGTGTCATAATACACTTGTAAGAGGATTCTGTGTTGTCTGAAGATGTTACCAGCATATTTCTGTAGAAGAATATGAGCATAAGCTCGTTGACAATAATATTCAGCATCATCTGGATTCTTCTCCAAAGCTGCTGTCAGTTCCTGTAAAGACACATAGAAAAACATGAAATAGCACCTCGAAAGCCCCCATAAAAATACAATACCAAACTCTGTCAAATCAGAGACATTTCAGGAGAAAAATATCTTGAACCGGCATGAATGTTTACCTGTTGCCCAGTTCTAATTCACAAAGCTTAAACATCAGAGCTTGAAGTACAAGGAACCTGCCAATTATAACAAATTCAAGGAGCCTGTTTCTTACTGAGAAGGAAACGGGACTTTCAAATGCCTTAAACATGACGTCTGATGCACAGGTGATGCTCTATATTCCAAAGACCTTCCTGCAATTCTTGACATATTTATATACAGGCCTGCTGGATTTGAGGAAGCACTGCTGTATCAAGAATTTGGAAATCAAAATGCAGTATGCCAAAACACTGCTGTGGGGATAACATGCTCAAAGCATTGTACACGTAATGAAACATACCACATTACATGGTATTATTGAGCATAGGAGATTGTTCCGATTTATGCTGAGCACAAAAGCAGGAGAACCAAAGACTTATGCAGCACAGGGCTCGCAGGAAATATTGTTGCACCACGGAAATAAGCATAAAGCAGCCCCTTGTGAGGGGAATCACTGGGTATACAGATTGAAACAATTATATTATGCTCGCTATGAGAAAAGTTTATGACTTCTGCACAACAGAATAAAATCACAATGACTCGATGCACACACCTGGAAAGAGCATCTCCAATTCTCCCCTTATTAGTGAGATAAGTTCTTCTCTTTGCTAGAAGACTGTAGGTCTTCCAAAGCCACTACAGTACATCGCTAAGTACAGTAACTCTCTTTGCTAAGTTGACTGGACTCCTACTCAGAATTTAGCAAGCATGAGGGTGGCTAAGATACAGGCTTCAAACCTGCATGAATATTAGTACAGTACAGCTGCCAAAACACTGTCCCACCAAGCCAGAGAAAAAGAGCAGAAGGACCTGCCTCAGTTTTAATTCAGATCGGTACCTTGTTCTGTTTCACAGCTGTCACATAAAATGCTTACACCAACTAGGAATTAAGTGGCCACAACAGCTTCTTTTAGCAGTAGCACCTTATCAGCATAAGGTACAAACAGGTATAGCATACAACTCTAAAACCTTCGGGGTCTCTAAAGAAAGTGGCAGTCAGTAGACAGCTGTACCAAGCAATACTTGATCAAATTATACAGATGCCCCTGTAAGATTTAAAGCCATGCAAAAGCAGATATTACAGAAATACTCATGGCTATAGGTATTCCACATGGGAGGAACATGAGGTAACGCACATATTAAAATAGGCGCATATTATGCTGAGAGATGAAGTACAGCTTTTGATCCTCAAAACCAAGCAGGGTCTGACTCTGACACTGAACATTACAGGCACTTCACAAGCAGAGTCACTTCTGTGACAGATCACCTCTCACTCCAAACATAATTTCCTGTGATTTATGCTGATGACAGAAGCACCGATTAGAACCAGTGCACAACACAGGAACGGATTTGCCTACAGAACTAGCCCTCACCCCAGGAAAGCAAAAAAAAAAAAAAAGAAAACCCAAGCCCAAGCATCTTGACAGCGTGAAACTCATCTCTTCGTTGGCTTTTTGTCAGTAAGTTGTCACATCGCATTCAGACGCACACACACCCCAAAAGAAGTTACTCCTATAACACAGCTATTTGAGAAGACAGCCAAGTAGCAGCTGGGAAATACTCAACTAGGGCTGGGAACTCCAGATCATGGACATCAGCAAGTTACTTAGAACAAGCTTAGACCTTGTCCTCACAAACACTCAGGTATGTGCTTTCTACATATTTTTACTCTAAACACCCTTACCATGCAACCAGGTTGCAAATCTATTTCTAAATACATTGCGACCTTTCAAGTCCCTCCATGCTCATGATAAGGGTTTTTGTGAATTAAAGATGCTTTCGGTCTCCTGAATCATTCATGCCTGAATTTCAGAGGGTCACCACCCTTGCTTCTCGTTTGGCAAACCACCTCACCAAAACAAGGTCAATGAATGTTTGTTTCAGCAGTTACAGCTTTAACATACAGTTCTGATTCTCTCCTAAATCATCAAGGCTCACACTGCAGAGCATTTTATAAATAAAAGCAAATAGAAAACATCCTTACTCCACACAGTAAACTATTTTTTTCAACTTAAAATGATAAAGTCATTAATGAGTTCACAGCTTTATCATTCAGACAGTATTTAAAGATGGATGATGACCTTTCAGTTGTATCAGATCCAGGTGCAGAAAGCCAAAGCATGCTCTCCGGGAGTTAAAGGAATCAAAAGTCCTGGGGACACAGTGCAGAAATGCCATGCCAACTGGACACAAGTCTAGTCATGTGTGGAAGCATTACAGAGCACCATTTATAGGGTATCACATCCCAGACTAGAAATATTAAGTACGTGAGCTAAAAGGCCACGCCTAAGATCATGCAAACATAGTACACTACCTGTAGATCCAAGCTTCCAAGTCAGCAAAATGCTACACCGCACTATGGGACTTAGCAGTTCAGAGATGATTGAGCACAATCTGCCCACTCAATTCAGTACTTTTAAAAAAAGGCTATAAAAATGACACTAGTATTACTGTATCAGACATTAAATAATGCCTATAGAATGTGTTACATATTGTTTTGAAATACTGAATGTACAAAGAACTGAAATATAACCTAGAAAAGCAAAGCAACTATGTTAATACAGAGAAAAAAAAAAACAACAAACACAAAAACAAATGCATATTCTGATAGTATTCTTTAATACTTTCAAGGACCTTTTGGTGTTGGGGTTTTTTGGTTTGTTTGTTGGTTGGGGTTTTTTTCCCCACAATGGGAAACTTACCTTTTATTTTTTTAGATCTTAAATTAGTTTTACCATGCCAAATAGATTTGCAAATTGCTTTTTAGATGTCATTTATCTTCTGAAAAAACTTTTACAAGCTACTGCCTAAACCCCAAAAAACTGTAAAATTTAGCTTCACCATTATGGAAAGATAATTCAGCATCACCTTATGCTTCTGCCACCTACTCTATTCAAGCAGAACTAACCATTTACATCCTCTCCCCTTCCAAGTATGTTAAATAGAAATATTTATCCACTCTCCAGTTCTGTCTTCTCAGTAACCCTCTGTTTTAAGTAAAAATAACCTTTGAAAGCACAGTAATACATGTTAATGGGTAACATCGTAGGATCAGAACAGGCCAGGTTGGAAGGGACCTCGGAAGATCATCTGGTCCAACCTTTCGTGGGAAAGGGAGCCCAGATGAGGTCACCTAGCATCCTGTCCAGTCGTGTCTTGAAAACCTCCAGTGATGAGGACTCTACCACGTCCCTGGGGGGGTTGTTCCAGTGAATGATTGTTCTCACTGTAAAAAATTTATTTCTTATGTCAAGATGAAATGAAAAATCAGTTCTCGTCCCCACAAAATATAGAAAGAGGGAAAAAACAGATCAAGGCAAAATAAAAACTAATCAAGGTTGAACACATTTCTCCAATAAGCCTGGGGCTTTTTTAACCCCAAATCGCAACCGACTGAGTTATTTGAACTACCATCTACCTACACGGAAGAGAAAGTTGGTTTGTTGGTTTGGGTTTTTCCCCCTTCTCTGCAGCACAGGTAGCACAAGCACGCTGACAGAGCTGCGCTGGACCCCCCTGCGGCCAGGCCCCCCAGGCGGGAGGGTTCCCGGGGAAGCTCTGCCGGCCCCCCGCTCGCTTCAGCCGTTCCCCTCGCCCCCACCAGCGGCCCGGCGCGCCGCCAGCCCCGGCTCCCGGCCCCCACGGCTCGGCAGCCCGGCAAACTTCGGACACCCGGGGGGCAAGGCCAGGCCAGGCCCGCCCAGCCCCCGGCCCTCACCTGCGCCGCTGCCCCCGGGTCCCGGTCGACGTCCCCGTCCGAGAACCTGCCGAGGAAACACAAGGGCGTAAGGGGGCGAGGCGGGGGCGGGCGGAAGGGACGCGGGCGGGGAGGCAGGGGCGGCGGGGAAGGGGGCTCACCGCGGAGGAGCCGCGCCCGCCGCCGCCGCCGCCGCCATGCCGCCCGCCGCCCCCGGGAAACTTCTGGAGCCGCGGAGGCACCCGCGCAACAAACCCCAAGGCCGCAGCCGCGCAAGGCTTGACGGGAGGCGGAGGGGCCAACCGGCCCCGCAAGCTCCGCCCGCGCCTCCCCGGGCGAGGCGGGGCGGCCGTGGCCACCGAGGCGAGCGCGCCTCCTCCCCCTGCCATAGAGCCGGCGGACCGGCCCTGCCAGAGCGGCCCGCAGGCCCTTTCCGCCCGCCTCTTCCTCCCCCGGCGGCGCTGAGGGAGGTGGAGGCGCGGTGGCGGTTGGCGGCTCCGTCCCTGCCGAAAATCTTGCCCCGGACCCCAGACGGGGTCCCCGCAGACACGGGAAGGAGCAGGCAGCTGACGAAGCCGCGCCGCAGCCGTTTGGGGTGCGAGCCTGAGGGGAACGGGGGGTGAGGGCTGCGGCGTTCGTGACCGCGGCGCAGGGGCGGCCCCTCCCGGGAGGCACCGGGCTTGTCTGAAGCTCCGCCGCCTCCTCTCGCCCCAGCCCGAAGGGCGCCGACACCCGCCGCTGCCGCTGCGCCTCGGCGAGCGCCTCCGGCCGCCTGGCAGCGGCGTCCCGGCCGGTGGGACGGGCCGGGCCGGGCCGGGCCCGGCGCTGAGGCGGCGCTGGCAGCCTGAGGCCTCCCCGCCTGCCTCCCTCCTCCTTCCCCTCCGCCCCGGGCTCCCTGCCGTGAAACGCCTCAGGAAAACAAGTGCCTTTTTCCTCCTCCGCAGCCTCACACGGGCGCAGCAAAGAACGGCGGCCGCAGTTCTTCGGAGTCAGCAGCGGCTGGGGTTTGAGATGGCGTGTTTTGTGCCACAGGCACAAAGGCAGCTGTGAGAGGGGGGGGAGTTGCTCAAACTCCAAACGTGAGCCCTGGTTTTATGATTCCTCCAGCTTCTCCCCTCCTTTGCCGTGCTCGGGAGAGCCAGAAGCACGGATACGGCCGGCTGGGAGGCTGGAGCCTGAGGGAGGTGGGAAGGGAGGGATTTTCATTTACTGTTGGTTACACAGCAGAGCTTGCTGTTGGAGACACGTTCCTGTCTGCTGGAGATTTTCTCCACTTCTCCAAATGACATAAACTCGGCTGACAGATTATTTTCCCTCTGTAATAGTTGCATCTATGGCAAGAAATTGGCAAAGTTGTAACCTTATGGTGTGATTTTTTTTTTTTTTCTCCATGTTTCCAGTAAATAGCAAAACAACTTCCCCACGTTTAAAAACACTGATGTCAGTCAAGCGTTATCACTTCAGGTTTCCTAGTATTATGAAATACTTGTACTACAGGAAAAAGTCCCTACTTTAGTCTGCTTAAAAAAACTAGCCTCTCTTTCATCAATCTGAAATAGCCCTCAGGATAAGAACTGTATCAGATACGCTTCTACTCGCATTCCTAGCGCTATTGCCAGCACTCCCCAGCTGCGGGGAGTGCTGCCAGATAAACAACGACCCATCGCTTCGGTTTGGGTAGGGCCAGCCTTCCTGAAAACGGGGTGACGTACGTGGGATTTGCAGGTGGAAGCCTGACTGCATGGGAGTCAGAGGGAAGAAACACTGAATTAAACAGGGCTGTTTCAGCTGCCAAGAAACAGGGTGGCTGTGGCAGAGAACTGCTCATGCCATAGTTTGTAGAGTTACTTCTGTTCAACTAGACCAAACTCTCTCTGCCACAGTTCTGCTCCCATTAGTTTTTCTAGTACTCACATGCTTATCTTTAACCTCATGAACCAATCAATAAAACTCCTGCATGAATTCAATCATAGAATGTCATATTTCCTTTAATTTTACATTCCACTTATCTTACCAGGCATCATATTTATTTTTAATCCACCTCCTGCTGAAACATTGCAATATGCACAGTTTTGAAGACCTAGTGGTTTGGGCCCACAGTTGCGTTACAGGAGCTACAACGGCCTTTGCGATCAATGGCACCCCAGAATTACGTTGGAAGTTTCAGGTTGTTTGGAACATATTGGGAAGTGATGGAAAAGGAGAAGTCTAACTCCCATTTTTGGACTTACCGCAGCTTTCATTTGAGCTACAAAAATGTACAATACTGCTATTTCAAAGGATACCCGCGGCATATTGGGTGCATTCGAGTCCGTTCAGAAGTGATTTGTGAATTGCTCATAGCCCACCAGACCGACACTGATGAATCACATCGCCCTATTTCTCAGTGTATTTTGGTCGTTTATGATGATCGTCCAAACATTATTATGAATATAAAAACATTTCAGAGTAAATACAGAAAAATGGTTTCCCATTTGATTTATTTTCATAATAAACCAATTAAAAATACAAAAGACAAGGACCCAAGGTTCAGAGGGCTCCATCATTTAAAAATTTGTCTTTAAATACAAATTCACTCTGTACTATGAATACATATAACATTAGACCTCTAAACATAATGATCTTATTTGCATCTATCAAAAATTTGTATGGAAACAAATTAGCTGGAAAAACTTCCTTCTGAAATTGAATGTACATTATTTACAATCAAAAAAAGAACTCTTAGCAGTATTAATCTCCAAATACCTGGATAAACTGTATATATTTCATTTCCCTCCCCCCTTACAAAATAATCTGAAGTAGAAAGCAAGATTGTTAAGCTTCATAGTTGCAAAATGGCATGAAACGTTTGCACCTGTAGTGATGCCGTTAGCTTCTGTAATTAAATATATCTGATGTTTTCATATAAAATATAGACATGGCATTGTCCATTACTGAAATAAATGTTTCATGTACTCTCAATAGGAGTGTATATTCCATTTTGCACACACAAGAGCTTGTGCTGCAAAAAATGCAAGAGGATACCTGGTTATCCAAGTCTAAAACTGGTGTAATTCACTGGTATGAAACATATACTTGATCATAAAAATTCATACACATGGAATGAAAAGACATGTCCCACACTAAAACTAACTGTCGCTTCAAAAGTTAAGTGATACACGTACAGGTTAAACAGAAAAGGTTATAATAACGTTACTGCAATGTAAATCGGCAACAGACAGAAAACGTACAGTAAGAAAGAACTTTGAAACTTTGGCCAACAACCTCAGGAGAAAGTCTTCAGAGCGTAAAAAGCATGTTCCTTCATGCCTGTATTTTGAAACATGAGTAATATATAATTTTATTTGTATGATAACATTTAGCAATTAACAGAAAATCAAAATCCATTCTAAAGCATGAATTCTAACAATTAACTGCAGAAATTAAGTAGCTTTGCAACATCTTGCTTCTGAATCAAATCATATATACATAACTGAAAAGGTCCCATCACATTTATGAAAATAATCATCCACAGGGTCTGTTATTTATTTATTAATATGAATTGGGTTCCAATGGCTCACTTTCTTGCTTCACTTGCACGTTAGGTGGGAAACCATTCGCACTGGACACTACCATCACAAACGGCTGCTGCTGGAACCTCTGCTCCGACTGCTCAGTATCATCTAATTTGTCACTGTCTTCTTCTTTTACCACCCCTTGTAGGCCAATTGGTTTCGTTTCTGGTGCTTTAATAACCGAAGTGATCACCGTGCCCGATGGATGAGCTACCACCTGCGAGCTGCTAGGCGAAAACGTTACCACGGGGGTAGTGGCACTGAAGGATGGAGACGAAGCCATGTTGACTGTTCCATTGCAAATTGTCTGCACGCTGCTGGTGAGCACCTGCTGGACTTGTGCTGGGCTCAGCACAATCGAGGAAGGAGGCGAGACTGGCTTCTGAGACTGTAGCATGACGTTTTCTTTAAGAACCGTCATGGGTTGTGAAGTAGGAATGGCTTGTAAAATGAATTTTTGGGGCGTTGTTGCTGAGGCTGGATCTGTGCTGGCTATCACTGTCGTAAGAGGCACTGTCTGGAGTGTTACAGCATGCAGCTGCTGATTTCCAGGAGAAACAACCACTGGAACTTGGGTTGGAGTCTGTAAAGTCCTATTAAGATTAGAAAAGATGACAGGGTCAGAACACTTCCCTGCTGAGTTTTGAAAAATAATTATAGATTTACTAATGAAAAACCACTTGGCGTCATCAACATTTCATTTACCCAACGGTTCCAAAAGAGGTAGCAGTCGCTCTCCTAACAAAACAAGAACTGGACCTGACCCCCGAATTCAGCAACACAGTTCCCAAAGTAAAGGTACCCTGCAGGAACAATACTACCATCGCCAAACTGAACAGCCTGCCTTTGAGACGGTCAGTAGTTCATCGGAAAACCTGGGAACTGCATCTAAGACCTCCTCCTCATGCATCAACCAACATCACAAGCGTGACCCACCGCACATCTGCCATCGCTTTCACGAGGTACCCTAAGTAATTCGTAAGTCATGAGCCTAAAGAATTCCTAAGTCAGGCCTCAGTTCTCCTGACGTCTGTATATACGTTTACCTATATGCAAAGTATCTGCATTGTAACAGTGAGTCTGGTCAGGACCTTCTCAGACTCCCAGGACACACAGTTCTCTGTCTGCCAGGCTTGTACGCTCCTTCTGGTAAAGCAACTGAACAGAATTTGCTCCCAAAACATCAGTTTAAATTAGGAATGATTCCATCAGTTGCAGGCTCGCAGACTTGGTACCACATTACTTTCTATATACGTAGAGCTGGAGGGCAACATTAGAGGATTAACAGCCATATTGCTGAAGTACACAACTACTACAATGGACAACAGCGACTTAGAGAAGTGGCTGAAACACATACACTCCAGTCATGCAAGTAAAAACAAAACAAACAAACAAAAAACCCAAACCACAACATACTCCTGGTGAAGCAAATGATTTCCAGGGGAGGGAAAGAGGACGGGAAGGGTAACTGCTTTGACACCCTCCCACAGCTCGCTCCAGGCCATGCTGTCTCCAACAATCTTTTTCTTTCCTTCTGCTTGTCCTGCAAAGTTCTCTCGAACCTTCCTGCTTCTCTTCAGTGTTTTCTCCTGCCTGCCCTCCTCCCCTTTTTTAGTCTTAAGCTCTCCCTTGTGTTTTCTTGAACATATTTGACACTGACCAAAACCAAAAATAACTACCTCCTAGCTTACTTCTACCCCTGCTGAAATCACTTTAGATGGAAAGCCATTTATTGTCAACATTTGTACTTTCAAGTCCGTGCACAATACTGCATGCTATTCCTTCTGAAGACTGGTCCTCAGTTATGCTGTAAGGGTTGCCTACTATACGTTACTGTGGAATGTCCTCCTTTATATAGCCCTTCTACCCATGTAGTACCTATTTTTTACAGCTCTGTGAAATCCTATTTGCCAGCATTTAGCCGCTGACCAGTCAGATCAGAGTCAGCCTATTAAAAACTTCAATGTAAAACCATGCTCTGGCTATCACAGTTATAACAAAAAGCTTACCAAAGCAGGACTTCTGTGATACTGAAGCTGGGGGGCAATGTGGATGCAGATGCTGCTGCTGGCAGTAGTCCAGCTGCACAGGGAGCTGCATTCCCCTTTCTTACTGCAGCAGCAGAGACAAGTGAAGCAGTATTTTGTAGAGGACTTCCCATGTCCCTCTCAGTTCAGTTCTCTGGGAAGAGCCTCTAGCTGAGCTCAGAAGGTTGCTCCAGCAAGAGCAGCTCCAGTAACCCAGCTGGTATCAGGCTCAGAGCACATCAGGACGCCCTGCGCATCCTCCAGCTGCCAGTCCCTGCTGCAGGCAAGCTTTTCCCCACCTCTATGTGGCTTGGTAATACAAGGAACAAAATCTGCATCTGTAGCTTTCTGTTCCTCCAAGAAAAAAGGTTACAGTACCCAGGAATGCTGCTATAGCAAAACAAATCCAAATCCTTGGCCCATGAGGTTCCCAGGCAGGTCTCATCACAGAGGCCGTAATAACCAGGACACAAAATTTGATGTGACTGACACCAGAGTCAATCTTGAGCTCCTGTTTCACACAGCTGGAGGCAGCCCAAGGAAGAAGCTCATGGAAATGGGGGCTGGCTGGAAGTGAAGCACCAGCTACAATGGTCACTTCTTTCCTTCCAACTTCTGGGGAACTTGGTGCTGCACAGCAAATACCAACAGCCAAGCTTAAAGTGCAAGGCTGAGAATGACAGCACCACGGCTCGCACCAAGTCTGCTATCAGTGTCGGCTATCAGTGCTAACTCTCCCCCCCCCGCCCCCCCCCCCAGCAAATCCCCTGGGACCTTGACAGAAAAATCACGAATGTCTGTGTCAGAAGCAGTAACAGGATGAGGGCATCCACTAGCTTTTTCAAAAAATGGAAAAAAAAAAGTAAACTACCTACAGTTAAACAAACTTGCAGTAAAATCAAAACGTCACATAGATACAGCTGAAACCAGGAAAGTCTACAGAGACCAGCAATGCAAGTGGAACAGCTATGAAAGAAAGACAACTGACACTTGCCATCAGAAAAACATTAAAAGTATCAGAGTAGATACCACGCCAGCTCTTTAATCCATGAAGAAACTTACTTGACCCTGAAGGATTAAGATCAACTCAATAGTTGCAGTTTTGAAAGCAGCAGCTGAAGCTGCTAGCCTGTGCTAGTATGCCATCCAAGTATTACTTTGAAGCTACTTCCTTGTTCTTTAGCTGTTTTCTTTTGAAACAAAATAGTAAAAATAAAATCTTCTAGCTGCTAAATGGCTGTAAAGGACAACCTCAGAAAGTGTGAACTGGATCTGATCAATGCAGAAGGTATTCTGCAAAGCACTAGGAGCAAGAGCTCTGAGAGGACCGAACCAGACCGTTTGTCTCAGCACACTGCAATTAGTGTTTGCATATTGATGTTAAGCCATTTTATTTCTCCTGAAAGCAGGTCCCATACTTGTACATCATACCGTGACTTATAGTTTACTCCAGATGCTCTATCTTCTCCATCAGTCAAGATACATATATATGATACACACATTTATAAACATGTATATACACATACATGTATACACACAGACAGAGCATGAGCTTGGTACAGGGAAAGCATGCAGCAGATGTCTGTACAAGCACAGGATTAAGTAGCACACAGCACCACAAATACACGTTGTTATGCTAACGGTGGCCAAGCAAGACATTTGCCTTAATTGGAAAGACTACAGACAGCTGTGTCTGTCTGCAAACTAAAAATCTATCTGCTCCAACTATTTGCCTTGAATATCCTTGAAAAAAATACAGGTTTGGTTAATTGTTTTGCCTGTTTTACAAAAAAAAAGTACACACTACTTAAGGTGATCTGTTAACACCGGGCTACGTTATTTTAGGTGCTTTAAACTGTGTATTTTGCTATGCTTCTGAATTTCACTGTCAATTTGCTAACGCCCTTCCTACTCTAAGGTACAAATGATTACCTTCAAAGTTCCTGCTGAGGTTACAAAAAGAACAAGAGCATTGAGCAACAGTGCTGCAAAGGAAATGCTGTCATAAAACAATCTGGTTGCAACTGAGAAAAGAATGACAAAAATTCTGAAGTCATTTTAGCTTGGCAGAAAATGATCATCTATTTCTTGGTCCATTTGGTACTGTTAACAGCCTAGAATTGTGCAATATCATACTGGCTCATCAAGAGGTAACTAGTGATAAAGCAAACAATAAGTGACAGGCAGGAAAACCAAGTTCATTCACGGTAATTTATGTGAAATTTATGAAATGGAGAAAGGGAGAAGATACCAAAAAATATTGAAGCTACAAGACAAGGTGAACAAAGTACTTCACAGCGCAATAAGAAAATGAAACAAGGCAATAGTAAGAAATACATAGAGAGAGGTAACAGAGGAGAATTCCCTCTCCAACATACACATTGTTCAGCCTACAACTATAGGGGAAACAATGGCCTTGAGATAAACGGGTGAATTTCCAGGGACTTTCCCCATTTGTTCAACTAACTGGTTGCAAACAACTCATTCGGTCAAACTAGGAAGAGCGAGGGAGGTGAAGGGGTGGGATGTGCTTGTTAGAACCACTTCAGATGCCCGAATCGAGAGGCTTTCTCTGTTGCGTGGCTACAGGAAGCATCAGCCAAATGCAACTCAGGAGCTCTACCGTCACTGCAAACTGCTCCACAGCTGTGCTCATGTACGTGATCCTCAGAGTCATCAACAATCTTGTCAATACTTCACCCCAACGTACTGCCTCATAGCCACTGGCCCTTCTACTGCACAAGCCACGCAGACAGGAGCTGCTAGGCAATCTAGGGGGAGCTGTCTGTGAGAGGCAGCAAGGCACCTGATGCCTTCATGCCCAGTCTGAACACGGCCTCCTCCAAAGGGAGGGAAGAACTTGCCTGTTCTTGTCTAGCTCTTTGCCTGGACAAGATAATTTCTTACGTCATGAGGACAGAGACAGAGGACTGGACTCTCAAGCCTGGTGTCCTTTTTACTGACCCACACAGCCTTACAGTCTTCTTTCCAGAATTTTTCAAAACTGCACTCACCTGAATTAAAACTCAGAAACTTTGGTACTAACAGAGACCTGCAGAAACCTCACCTCTTTGGACAGTGCCAAAGACATGTAGAGAGCGCTCCTGTGGATAGCTTCTCATTATGCAGAAACAAAATTAATCTGTCTAGATGATTTTGAAGTCCCTTCTGCCATAAGCAGCCTTCTTCCTACCTACTCCAGAAATTAAATCAGAAATGGGCTTAAGAAAAGGTCTTCTCAGCTGCAGGAAAATCAGATCAAAATGTCTGGTTATAACCAAAGTCTTGGCTGTGATAGAAGTCGTCCCTATTGTAAATGTGTTCTGAGAAACACACCCTGTTGTAAGCTAAATGTGAGTTTCTTGTAGAAGCCCACTGAGATCACATCAGCCTATTTCTGACCAATGCCTGCCTCAGGAAGGGCATTTTCCTCACCACCCTGAAACTTGAAATGCAGTCAAGCCTTCACTTAAGAGATGATGGAGACCAGCTCTTTGCAACAATCACCTGCTTCCCTTCCTTTGGGGAAGGCTACAGCAGCAGTGAGCCAGATCCAACAGTATCTGCTCGTCGGTGTGCTGGAGAGCTGCTACTTCAGGCCTTCCTTTGGAGCATGAAGATCCAACTTATAGAATCATAGAGTCATAGAATCGTTAAGGTTGGAAAAGACCCTTAAGATCATCAAGTCCAACCGTTAACCTAGCACTGCCAAGTCCACCACTAAACCATGTCCTCAAGCACCACGTCTACTCTTCTCTTAAATACCTCCAAGGATGGAGACTCAACCACTTCCCTGGGCAGCCTGTTCCAGTGCCTGACTGCCCTTTCGGTGAAGAATTTTTTCCTAATATCCAGCCTAAACTTCCCTTGGTGCAGCTTGAGGCCGTTTCCCCTCGTCCTATCGCTTGTTACTTGGGAGAAGAGACCGACCCCCACCTCGCTACAACCTCCTTTCTTGTTGCACTGACGGGAAGACTACTGTCTAACTGCACACAGAAGCAAAGCACATGCACTGATCCTGGCTGATCAAAGTAAGGCCTTCCAAATATTAGCCAGGAGTTGCTTCCTATTATCTAGAAGTCCTCAGCTGGCATCGTACTCCTTCGCTCATGTTCCCCATCAGGTCCCAGGGAGCCCTAGTGAGCTCTTTACCAAGACTGATGGTTTTTATTCAGCATACCTACAGGAACGGCAGAGGAGTGATGAGCTACAACATTAGCTGACATGATGCAGATTTGGCTCTCACTCTTATTTAGGGAAAAAGGACTGAAAGCAGATGGTCAATGCAAAATCTCAGTAGGACAGCGCCAGACTGCCTCCCTCTGTCGTGTGGTTATGCAAGCTCGAGCAAAACCAATATAGACAGGGTGTAAAGTATGATTACAGAACATAACGGTGACATTCACTGCACAACTTACACAAGCTAACGTCTATACAAGGCACAAGATGAAGACACTTCATTTAAAATAGCAGCTGTAATCACATTTTCAGGGTTGATAAACTCACGCTAGACAAATCTGTCTATTTTTCAGCATCAGCATAGCTGCAGTCAGACCACCAATACATCATAGCCTGGACACAGAAACAGATTATGGAACAACAGCAGAAAGCACATGTGTTTGCTTGGAGTAGACATGACTTTCAAAGGTAATTCCCTCTGCTTATCAGGACAATCCACTGTGTTGGCATAGTGTTGGCTTCATCACTGTTCTTACACAGAACGTTCATGCCCAGAAAAAACACGATTCACCTTCAGCTACTTCCTTCTCCTCTTGAAGGAGGATCTTGCCATTGTGGTCCATGCTTGTGTCACCTCCAGGATGAATTACTGCAACGTTTTCTACCCCAAAGGTTGCAAAAAGGTCAAGATGAAAGCTGTGGCTGATTCATCATGTAGCGGTTCTCCAGTTCAGAAAGGAACACACAAAGCATATCCCACTGGTCCTCTGTAGTCTGTATTAGCTTTTCCCCCAGCTACAGAACAGAGTCAGGATACTGGTCTTCTAACATGCTCTGTCCAAGCTATCACAATGACAACTTGAAAATACAGAAAAGAAACAATAAACTGAATTTTGATAGCAACATTGTATTTAAAACCTGCAGTCTGCTAAAGCATTGCACAGGATCTGTCAGCAGTCAGCTAATTGGAAGTTTCTTGGTATACAGAGCTGCCAGCCAGAAGATTCAGCTGTCCCACACAGTCAATAACAAATAGAGACGTATAATTTTAAATTACTCACAATATGATCTTCTCTGAACTGTTAGTAACATGAGAACCTCTTTTCACTCCATCCAGAAGACACTCCATCTTAAATCACTACTACTCTAGATTAAAGGTAAATGAAAATGCATCTCTCTCTATCTGCAGCCTTAGTTATTTAAGGGAGCAATTTTACTGCCCAAACGCAGGCACCTTGGAGCCCTGTACGATGTCCTAGACTACCATGACAAGGTAAGTCCCTAGCCTTACGGGAGAGGTACACTTTCTGGAGCAACAAAAAGGATGCCATTTACACTCAGAATGACCCAATGAACATGGAGCTGAATTCCAGGCCTACGTCAGTGCCTCCAAATTCCAAGATAAAACACAGTTAGTCCAAGAAACCAGATATTCTGGTTAACCTGTGTCAGTTATTCTGGTTTAAACAGATCAATTTTACAAGCGCTACATTCAAAGAGACTTTTTATTTCCTTCCTGAAAAAAAGCTGACTCATTGGAAAAAGTTAGAAATAAAATGTTCATCCAGAGAAGCATTTTTATTTTTGTCTTATCGCTGGAAATGTGGTGCCAAATGCAGCTCCCAGTTACACAACTGGAGACTGCAGTAACTGTTGCTTGCATCCACCAGGCCAGAGTGGTTAGACCTGCAGAACAGCAGCGAGTTTGCAGTTCCAAATATTCCCACTGCGGATGCTAGATGTCTTCCCTCATCAGGAAAAACCCAGTTCGCATGACCTGACCCTGCTCCGGCCCCGTTTCCCAAGCTTGGGTTAGCACCACATCACAGCCTTTCTGTTTAAGCACTGAGGCTGAAGAAGAGGCATCTACCCCTGGCGAGCGACACTTCTCCTTGTCTCCCCTGCACACAGCACCACCAAAACTTGTATGAACAGCCCCTCAAAAGCCATCCAAAAGCCAAGACCTTTCCACTTCAGAGTAAGACACTACCCTCCCCTCAAAGTACACAAAACTCTGTCCAAGCTTTGTGCAGCTATAAATGAAGCCACTGCCCGTCTCCTGTGAAGAACCAACCCCAGATGTTCACTGGCATGCCCATTTCTTTGAAAAACGCGACGAGGCCCTGGGGAACTGCTGCCACGCTCTCCCAGCAATGCTCTGGGAGTAGACTTTACCAGGCAACGCTGCCTACCGCAGGGGAGGGATGGTGACACGAGCCCTTCACAACATTCTTCAAATACGATTCCTTTACCAAGTCCCTCAGAAGAGAAGATGCATGTTCAGACTTCTCTGAAGGATATAGTTAAGTGTTAAGACAACAACTGTTTTGACCTGAAAAATCCTCAATATTTTCTCTATATTTTTTTTCTTCTCACAACACAACAGAAGCAAATTGCTGCAGAGGGAAGACCATTTATTTCCATGACGAAGAGGGAAGAACATTTATAGGAATAAAACTTTAGAAGCTACATTGCGCAAGACAAATTATATGAGTCCAAGATGTTCACGCTTCAAAGCGGAGCCCAACCACTAACCAGTATGCATCAGAAAACCTTCTGAGGATCATTCCCAAACCCTGGTTGCTGTTTCGCCCAAATGACCTTGACTATCTACATGCCCCAACCTCTGAACACCAACTGGCAACCAATGTTGCTATTTGTCCTCATGCTTCCTTACAAAACTACTATAAAGTGACTCCAACCACAACCCTACAGAGAGCATGCATACGTCAGAACATTTCTCAGCTCTTATTCCATAATGGCAATCATACCTGCTGTACATTTTCAAATCATGTAGACCATTCATTTCAACCCTTATGGAAGCCCCACTGCAGCAATTCAGAACATGTACACAAACACATTCAACTGCTAGAGATTTATAGCTGTTTGAACAAACAAACCCAAAATAGTTCCTTTGTTTTAGCCTTATTATAAAACAAGACCTAAAACATATGCTCCAAAAAATGTTCAGTGTGCCATTCTACCTGATCAAACTATTTGAAGTTTGCATTTTGAAACTAAACAGAAATGTATCTGTCATAAATTGTATTTTTAGAGCCTGGAATGGGCAGTGACTACTGCACAGGACTCATTAGCATGTTGCTTTGCAGCTTGGCCAATCCTGATTAAAAGCACACCAAAAAAATCTGGGTTGTGGTTTTGATTTTCACTCTAACTGCTCAGACACCTTAGTACACTCTTTCTTAATTAGCAATACTTCTATACCATTCAGAAATTACATACTGTACTGAAAAGATCCAATGGGTTTTTTTTTTTTTTTTTTCCTTCATCTGAGATGCTCTTGTCATCTTGTCTAAGGAAAGTGCAATTGAAGACTTAATGGAATAATGTTTTAAAGTTACAAACAATGGATTAGAACCAACGCAATACAGAACCCTAAGGCCTTAAGGCTTTTACTTCATTCGAACTTCACATGTGTATCATCTCTACTACTTTTTTCCCCTTCACTTATTGCCCAAGGTCTGATTCTGAAATACCATAATGCAATAATTGGATGTCATAATGTCACTGAGCAGCTTTCCAAATGCTAGGCTGGACTTCTTGCCTGCCTGCCTTCTTAGGTCTTACAGATACTTTTGTTTGTTGTTACCATTTTTTATACCATCTATATTATTGATATTGGTTTTTATATATAATCTAGCGGAGGTCTAGCCTAGAGCTATTTAACTCTGCAAATTGCTGAACTTTCCCCCTATTAATGTTTAATAGCATTATTCTACTGACTTAAATGGCACTGTATAGCTTCAGTTATGTCTGTACTTGTTTCCTTTCACTATACTGCCCTAGTCAACTTTTTACAAGTAATTAAATCCTTCATCAACCCTGAAATCATAGGATTGCACTGTACATAGTAGCTTCATTCCTAAGCTTTAAAAACTTACAAGACATCACCTTGAAGCAAATTTTTATTCATTTTCTAAATGAATTCCAAAACTGGTCTTTTTTTTTTTTTTTGTCAGATTCTTCTTAATTATCTTTAACATAAACTTTTGATCAAATATAACCCTTCCCTCCCCTATGTGCATCTTGAACTAATTCTAGTTGGTTAGAACAATAACCAAAACACAATTTGTTTTCAACTCATGCATTTTAGAATTAAAAGACAAAGGAAAACAGATATTGTCTACTTAAAAATGGTAACTATTTCCAGTTTGTTTTACAGTGCCTACCAGTAACTATGAAAAATATTTTTCCTGTCATGGCGCAATGTATTTATTCCCTTGCAGCCTTCACTAACCAGTGAATTTCTCTTTTCAGTGTGAATTTTTCATATTGCAGTGTGAATGAAAACATTTCATGATTTTTAAGGAAATTAAAAAAAAAAACAAAAACAAACCAGGATTCAAACTAGGAAGTCCAGGGATAATTTTTAAGTTTGGGGTATTTTTTACCCCAAGGAAAGAAGAGAGAGTATAACATTTTTTTCTTGATTGAAGCTGCAGCCTTGGTTTGTAATTTCCTATACGTAAATCTTCAGCTTCCTCAACTACTTGGTTATCTCCTAAAGCATTTCTTATTGATTCTATTATATCAGTCATTGGAGGCTGATCTAAACGGTTTCGGTTCTTCTTTCAGTTCTTCTGAAAAACCTAGCTGTTATTACTATTGTGGATTTTCCTTTTATGTAAGTGGAGTTTTAACAACTGAGTAGCTTTTACGGTATCCCTCTAGTAGCAGAGATAAGAGAACAAAACTTATTCTTTGGAAACGAAGAAATTATTTGGTCTCATTAGTGTCATTACTTACTTCTCTCTGACAAAATTGCATGGTTAACCCCAGATAGTCAGTACCACTCCAAATCTATTGGTGGCTCTGGATGTCATTTTCAAACGAAAGAATAGAGGAAGGGAGCAGGAAATAGCATTATTGCCATTTTGGAGCACAAAATGATAACCATTGTAACGGTGACGTTAACACAGCAAATCTCAAAAAAAAGTGACGTTCATAATTCATTAAGAATGTTCAGCTCCTGAATTATATTCTGAAGCTTTCCTGAAACAGCTTTAAGGTCCACAATCGCCATATACAACTCTGACATTCCTGTGAGGGGCCTAGATTACCAGAACATTTATTTGGTTTAGGTCTTTTGTAGTCAGTGGAGATGAAAAAGCTCCATCAGGGGACGCCTCAGGCTAGGGTAAAACCAGGCTTAACTGACTGTTTTTAAAGCTTCTTCAATTAGGATGCTGCTACTAACGGGTAGGTGCAAAGGAGTCATGATGCTGTGTAGTGTTAGCCAGTTGACTTACAAATTAAGCATGGAAGCATGACTGTCTCCCAAAATAGTCTGCAGATACACAGGTCCCATGAGATTCTTCTGTTAATTGTGTTCTAAAATCAAAAGAACGTGCTCTTGTAACAGCAGCAAAATGCTAGAGTAGATAACACGGAGCTTCCTCTTGTTGTAAGTGGGGACAATACAAAAGATGAAAGAGATGACAAAAAATTCTTAAGAAGAAAAATCAAGAAGAAGGAAAATCTTTTTGAAGGGATCATGCAGACACACCATGTATAATTCAAAAGTGAAGACACGAAACAGTCAGTGCAAAAGCAGAGCCATGAAAATACTGCCTCTGCTGCAGCACAGAACTGATGATACCAATTTTAAAGAGAAGTTGTGTATTTTTCCTCTCTAAAGGATTGGCATCAGGCCGGATGCAGGAAAGATGCGCGTCCCTCCACCAAAGACAGAGCATTTATGAGCGTACATGTTGCAGTACGCTGTAGTAACTCCCAATTCCTAGGATCAGCCACAAAGACACCGTTTTGCTTCAACCAAACTGGGAGACGAGCATTTTTTTGAGGCACAACAAAGAATCTAGTCCATCTAGCCATCATCCAGTGAATTTATTATTATTCATACATTTATTTTCTGTACATTTTCTTACCTTATATTCTGAACTGAGGGATTTAACGTTTCATCCGGAACATTACTGGTTACAGCTGCATGTCCTTCTGCGAGGGACTGCAATGGCTGCATTACATGAACTGTCCGAAAAAGCTGAGTAGGATGTACTGGCTGTGGAGATTGCATTGTCCTCAAAACTTCTGAAGTCAAGCCAGGTGTCTGCTGCTGTACAACTTCTACGTGCTCCTTCAGCTTAGCAGGCTTCGAGTTTCCTGTTTTTAGCACGGTGGTTGATCCTCCCTTTGTTCCCGCATTTGCAGATGCTCTAGATCTGCTCGACTGGTTTCTACTGGCCACAGGAGTTGAGAGCAGAGTTGAATCTGATGATTCAGTGCTAGGGCTCGCATCTTCATCATCTATATAGACGAGATCTTTTGGCATTTCTTTAAATTGATATACTAGGCGCTGACCTTCTACTTTAGCCAGTATTCCTCTTTGGTAATAGTATCTGTTTGAAGTGTACACACATCAAGTTACACAGTGTTTTTTGCCAAAAAACAAATAAACAAACAAAAAAGAGGCTACAACCCCCCTGACCCCCCGAAAATAAGACCAGCAGTAACAAGTAAGCAATATTTTAAGTGCCTAGTTTCTTCATTATAAAGGAGTGGCCAATTTAATAGCATATTTTTTCCTCAAACAACTTTCTTTTACTGCTATTTCTGGTCACTGTTTCATTTCAACCTCAAATAACTCTGAGGAGAAAGAGAAGAACTCTGTGACTTGGCAGCTCTGCTATCAACTCACACTCTTTAAAAGTTGCCTGAAAGTTGTAATTCTTCTCTTAACTCATACAGTTCTTTCAGTTACCTGAATTCATGCTTATTCACCAGTGAGCACAGGCAGACATTTTAGCTACAACAAAGCAAAGGGAACAGGACAGGAGAGCACTACTTCTGTTATATTTACAAATTAATATGACAATTTGCAATCACGCACACCAAGGTGAGGGGTGAAGGGAAATGAAAAGGAATGCATAGCTGCTCAGTTGGACAGTTATCAATCAGCAGGTAAGATCGAAGCTTCATGCATGTCTGCTTATTTTGCAGTCTTTTATGTATGAGAAAAATCCCAGCCTGATAGGCAGAGGCACATGATAAGATGTTTTAAAACTGTCTGTACATGCAAGTTCAGAGAAGCGCAACCAGACCTGAATTCTAAAACTGTATCTTCCACTGGAAACGGGATCATTTGCAACAAGTAGAAATAATTTCATTAATACAGCTGAACTTAGGATTTTTTGGAGAAAAGAGATTCAAATTTAATGTAAAAGGCTTGCCCCACTTTGAATCTTCAGTCTCTTACTTTGTGGCTGACTGTGAAGATGCAGTTTTTGCAGCAGCACTGAAAATGTCTGAGCTGAGACCGAAGGTGACTGATTTGGGGTTAGTAAGGGTCACTTTCAGTTCGCTTATTTATTTTGCAAAAATAACATCTTCATTTTCCAAATTGATAGAATACTAACTCTTTTCTTCTGTTACACAAATTAGACGAGGCACTGAATGCATGCAAACACTAAGGCAACAAGAACAGTCTATTATTAAAAATGCACGTACCTGAGAGCTCTACCCATTGTTTCATAATTCATGTCAGGTTTGTTTTTGTGTTTTCCCCACAACCTGGACACAGCCTTGGAATCTACCAGTTTGAAAATGCCCTTCTCTCTTTGAGTCCATTTGATATATTTAGGACATGTAGCTTTGTCCTGGAGCAGTGCTAGTAAGAACTCCCAGAGATAAATTGTATTTCCTAAAATAAAAGTATTTCAGGACACAGAAAAAAAAAGAAAAAATATTAGTTGACCATATTTTATTAATTATGTAAATAATCTAAAAATTAACAAGCTGGTATCTTTATGAATACACTGTAATATATCAAGACTAGGAACTAGTGATGGAAGGGCACGGGAAGGGATCCTTGTTAGTTATTACGATCTGGGTGCCCAAACACCCTAGCCACTGTCCGTAACCTACAGAGTCAGGTACCTGTCAACCTGCAGTCACCCCAACATTAGACAGCATTAGTCACCCATGCATACGCTTCCCTCCTGCCTAATCCAGTTACAGAAGCAGGCCCTATTACTTTATCTTGAATAGGAACATGCTCAGGTCCATCCTCTGAAAATGCTGGAAATCAAGCCCTGGCTTAAATACTTTGCTGAATTGAGGGGAGTGTTATAATCCTTTAAACGGCTAAACAAAATCCTTACTTTTAACAACTAGATTTATATGGGGCAATCAGTGGCATATGTTGAGGTAGGCAAACCTTCAAGAATAAAGTTCAGGAAAAGATGTTTTTTTTTTTTAATTCAGTGAGAGCTTGCACTTGCTGGCAGACAACATTCAAATTTCATTTTACAAACAAGCAGGCACGAACACTTATATATGGAAATCCATCACATTTGTTCAGTGTTTACCGCATATAAAGAAACAGTATTAGAATCACAGATTGTGAATACTTAAAACTACTACAAAATTTGCATATTCTTTTCTTTCCGAAAGCACATTTAAGGAGTCTAAACTCGTATAACTAATGAGACCCTTTTTCCCTGCTTTTTTAAGGCTTTTGGTGTCTGATGTTCTTTTGGACACTTGAAGCTGCACATAAGCTTCTCAGTGATGTGTTGTTAGTCTGAGAAAGGAAGAAAAAACTTATTGTATGAAAGTATCACCTCCCACAAGTAGCTGTGCAAAAACACAGCAAAGACAGCGTGTGCGGATTTCTCAAGTTTCCCAAAAAACGATGCCCAACTGCATCAGAAGGTGACAGGATCTCTTTTGTTAGCTTCAATTTAACCCAGCAGTGTTTTCAACTTTAATAACCACCAGTCTGAACTTTTTTCAACAAGAGGAGGTGAAAATCCCATACTACTGTATCTATATTCTGCAAATATTCAGCAAAGTCATCGGCACTGGCAGTACAAAATGTTAACAGCTCCTTCAGCAGGTGGAAACTTGAAAAGTGAGCATCCCTAGAGAAAAAACACTGCCTTTGCAACAGATGTCTCCCCGCTTACACGAAATGGTCAGCCTGTTTGCCTTCAGATACCTGGAAGGCAAAGGTTAAGACTGCTTAGGCAAGACACGAGGTCAGAAAGGAGTGAGAGCATTCCCAGCCACTTACCATCTAATCCAGGGTGCTTTTGTTGTAGTCTAGACTAAAAATGCTCAGCTGCATCGAGGCAGTCTGAAAATCTGTCACTGCTTAGCCACTGAAAATCACTGTGAAGAGGACTGTCTGCAAAAACCACATCTGCTTTACTCACAGGCAGACTTTTTAACCTCCTCTGAGTCACAGCAGAACAAGAAATATGTAGAAAACTCAGTTTTCTCCATGCATCCCATCAAATAATTATATGGAGGGCTTGGTATTTTAGCATACATGTTCTCTTTAGGGGAACATTGTGGATACTGAGAGAAAGGCAAATCTCATGATTTTCTAGCTGCTTCCCTGCCATAGCCGGTTATATTAATATCCCTTCTACTTCAATTCTATGTTCCTCAAAAATGCTAAACAAATGCTTTTGTGGTAGCTCTTTTTGTAACAGGCAGCGGTTTCAGGCAACAAGCTCCTTTTTAATTCCTTCTGAATCACCAATTTTGTAACACTGGACAAATGTGAAATATGGTATACACTTGCCATCATCAACAGAAACATTAGACCCTGCTGCCTTTTAATTTTGTGGGTAGCTGCTTTAATATTTTCTATTATTTCATTTGAGCACTATTTGGAGGTTCCTCTGATACTTTTGTTTCATTTTTACTTAAAAATCAGGTTTTAATTAAAAAAAAAATAACAGTAACAATGCATACTCAAATATAACATAATATAATGTAACAGTAACAACACATACTCAAAATCACAGAATCATAGAATGCTTTGGGATGGAAGAGACCTTTAAAGGTCATCTAGTCCATCCCCCCTGGAATGGGCAGGGACATCTTCAACTAGATCAGGTTGCTCAGAGCCCCATCCAGCCTGTCCTTGAATGTTTCCAAGGATGGGGCATCTACCACCTCTCTGGGCAATCCGTTCTAGTGTTTCACCACCCTGGCATTAACCTGTTAAATATTTATTGCTTGCTAACTAGTCTTTATTTCCTGTTATTGCAGAAAATCCCTCTTCAAAAGAAACAAAAAACCATACTCATGTGTCAGTGTAGCAATTTTTCTGATTTCGTGAGAGTCTGAAATTTCTTATGCCACCACCTTGCAGGTTTGGCTGGGCTTCTGTCCTGGCAAGTACTGCACAGCACGCAAGCACATCAGTCCCTAGGCGTGCATGCAGGTGCTTGTGGTGACAGAGGGGAGGCTCGTTTCCAGCTCCCGCTGAGCGCAGCAGAACTCGGCGGGCGCCAGGGCATCGGGCTGCTGTTCAAATGCCAGCCAGGGCAGGGGTGCTGGTGCTGGACAAAACAGCAAAGCAACCGAGCCGTTGACAAAACTGACAAGCGCTACTGAACAGTTCAGTCTGCAGGAAATGATTTATTGTATCAGTTATGTGGTATTTATTTTATTTTTTCCTTTTAAACACATGAGGAATGAAAGAAGTATCAAAACGGCAAGTTTTCTGCCCAAGTCTTCAAGCTGCGTTATAACTTTCCTCAAAATTTAGGGCTTGGTACTTCCTGCTGCCAACTGGCAGCCTTGATTAGCTCCTCATGCAGAATTAGACACACACAGATGGAAAACGTTTTCAAAGATCATCTGTCAAAATAACCACAGCCCAAGAAACCCTAACACAATGCAAAGACTTCACCCCAAGACTTCACTCAAAATACAGCAGCCTCTGCAGGAGCTTGAAGAGTTTCCAAGAACCCTTGCTACTAACATGACAAATACTTTATTCTCCCTAAGAACTGGGTGTTTCACCAAGAAATCTCATGCTCTAATTTTTTACTTGTCTTAAGATGAGATGTTAACTACCCCTGAGCACAAGACCTGGTTTGACATCACAAGAAAATTAGTGAACAATTTCTTTTTACCTCACAAGCTGCTCTACAGGTCACACGGAAACAACATTCTTTTAAAAACTTCAGTGACAACTCTAACTTACCCTTTCCATCTTTGTTTTTCTTTTTCACAGATATGTTTGGAGTTGTAGTAGGGGACTCAGGACGAGATGGTTTTGGCTTCTTCCCTGAAATAAACCACCAGTAAGTAAAACTGCAGCTTAAAAAAAAAAAAAAAGGAAATAAAAAAGAACAAGGACCTAAAAAGGGAAGAGATTTGTTTCCCCAATTCAGAGAGGATTCAATTTCTAGTAAGTTAGGAGCTCAGTTCTATGCCGAACTATTTCAATTTCTACAGCAGGATCGGACCCTCCATGATCTTAGTGTACTTCTAGTAACGATTACGCTCACTTTTCCAAAGTCCACGTACCTTGGAAATTTCTGTGGATTTTTAGGTACTCTTAAGAGCACTTAAAACAGAAGAGATAAGAAGAATAAGCTATTAACTGTGAGAAAGAGTTTAAACAGGAAAAGCTAGATAAAATACAGAGCACTATCTTGTTCACGCATCACCAAAATGAAATTGAGGGATAAAACAAGATTGTCTGCTTGTTTAATAGATTGGAAGTCTCCACTGACAGCAGCAAACTATACTGTCATGTGAAGAAAACATTTTTCAGTCCCGTTCTCCTTTACACCCTTCTCAACAGTGGCTACAAGTAAAGGAAAGTCACTTGTTTGCTTGTTAAGAGCAGCAGAACCAGCAACAGGCTCTGAAAGTCATAAGCACGGTGGCTCTGTCTGGTGAGGAAGACTGAAAGGAAGAAGTTAGTTACAACCGATGACAAGACTGAAGAGCATCGATTTAAAAATGTTGAGAAATCAACTATTTAAACATAAGTGGAGTGAAAAATATAAGTCATGTTTAAGTGTTTATTTTATTAAGTATTAGCATCCTGGTTTGTATCAGGAACAGTGAGGCCAGCAGGACCAGGGAGGTGATAGTGCCCCTGTACTCGGCACTGGTGAGGCCGCACCTCGAGTCCTGTGTTCAGTTTTGGGCCCCTCACTCCAAGAAGGACATCGAGGTGCTGGAGCGTGTCCAGAGAAGGGCAACGAAGCTGGTGAAGGGTCTGGAGCACAAGTCTTATGAGGAGAGGCTGAGGGAGCTGGGGTTGTTTAGCCTGGAGAAAAGGAGGCTGAGGAGAGACCTTATTGCTCTCTACAGCTACCTGAAAGGAGGTTGTAGCGAGGTGAGGGTCGGTCTCTTCTCCCAAGTAACAAGTGACAGGACGAGAGGAAACGGCCTCAAGCTGCGCAAGGGGAAGTTTAGGCTGGATATTAGGAAAGACTTCTTTACCGAAAGGGCAGTCAGGCACTGGAACAGGCTGCCCAGGGAAGTGGTTGAGTCCCCATCCCTGGAGGTATTTAAAAGATGGGTAGACGTGGTGCTTAGGGACATGGTTTAGTGGTGGACTTGGCAGTGTTGGGTTAACGGTTGGACTCGATGATCTTAAGGGTCTTTTCCAACCTTAACGATTCTATGGTTCTATTTTTCAATATAAAACCTTGAACCTTTAGTAGTTCTCATTCCCTGCAATGTCAGCTTTTACAGATAATGTAATTAATCAGAAACCTTCAGAACTTTCTTATGAAATAAAAATTTCTCTTATCAGGTTTTGCAGTGACCCCTTAGGACATTGAAAATACCTAAATTATTCATGTACTACCTTTGCTCTTTTGAGAGGCAGACCAGACCAAGCAGACACAGGACTCGGAGAAACAGATTTGAAGATCTAAAGAAAAATATTTCTATTTTTCTTTATTTATTGCATTTCCAAAGAGTTTGTTTCACAGAGGCAAGACCAACAGGCCTGTGCAATCCTGTACACTATGATGTTCCACTTTTGGTTTCATTTTTAGGGGCTGTTTTAGCAAGGAAACAGCTCTGCTGCAGAGTAAGACTGAGGGATTTTTGCTAGCTCTGAAAAAAAAATGCTCAGTCCCAGCCTGCTCTGTCTACTTTGTTCCAGAGTTCCAGGCATCTATAAAGAAGTCATAAGAAATACTTGCTTGGGTGCTCACCTTTTGACATTAGCAGTCTTGCTAAGCCACCTTTGCACCTTTTTCTTTCTCTTTTTTTGACAGGGCATGGGGGAGGAGGGATAGCTAGTTGAGGGAGCTACTGTGAGCAAACTCTATTAATGCCTGGAGTCCTCTAATTTTCTTGCTTCCGTTCAGACAGGATTCATGACTGAGCACGGGACACAAAGTTCAGCCATCATCTTGGCCGGTAATGTCTTCCTTGATTTGAATGAAGATGGGAGGGAGGAAATCCTACAATATTGGTTTTTTCATTTACGACCCCATGAAAGAATAAAGAACTACTGGAGTACATTTTTAGCAGCTTTGTTCCACTCACCATTATTGGTTGCAGAAATGTCTGTTTTCCCTAAAATGTCTAGATGAAGTCGCTCTTGTACAGATCAGCTTCTGCTGCACAAGAAGTCCCTTCAGGGTAACTTTGGCTAAGTGCTTTTCTCCCCTTAGAGCTGTGTCATGGGAAGACTCTGCTGTGTGCTCACCTCGTTTCCCCTCTTCTACAGGTGTAAATGGATGCCATTAAGGACTGAGGAGTCTTATTTTTATGTAATTAATTATTTTGCCTCCAAATGAGATCAGGTATTAAAAGAAAATGAAGTGTATGAGGGCTCAATTAGGTCACAACTGAACTACTGCTGGTCAACTTCAGGAAACCAAAGTACTGACCACATATAATTTATGCAGTTCTGATTAGGGATAACCTAGGCTACTAAATATGAATACTACTGCTACAGCAATTCTAGGCGCTCTTACTTCAGCCTAGACTACTTCAAGACATCCTATATGGACAATCCTCTACCAGAAACCCATCCAAAATTAGACATCAGTGAAGAATGTGAAACTCATTTACAGAAAGGTATTGATGTTACTGCTCTGTAGCTGGGCTAGAGATACTTAACATGATGGGTTTAGGCTACACTGTGAGCTATGATCTCCAGGCACTGACTGATACCATCAAAAACACAGTTAACAGAGACACACAAGATAAGTTTCCTTTGTTTAAAAGAAGGTATTTTCTGAAAGCACATTAAGCATTAGCACGCTTCCTCCTTTGGTTCGATAGAGCATGAATTTGTTACCTTTCAGAGCACATCACTAAATTCCTTTTTAGGAGAGAATTTTACAAAGAGGAAGGATGAAGAATGTGCAAGAGTTAAGACTTGTGTGGGGCTACCATAATTTTGTATAGCTAATTGAATTTATAATTGGTACTTCCACTTTCCTGTTTCCATGGTTGCAAAAACACTTCCGCTTAGAAATTCATGCTACAAATTAATGTGATATTTAGAAAGCGAGATGCTCCTCCTGATGAAATATTTTATACGAAAAAAGTATATGAAAACATATTTTTATATGAAAAAGTTCAATACATTTTGGTGCACTGTTTTCAGAGGATTTTGTTTAAAAAATATCATGTGTATAAAAATACAATGAACAGTACATATCTAAAATATAATGTGTATATAACTTACGCGACCACCTACTGTCAGATACCTCCCATAGCAAAAATGGGACCAAAGGTATTAATGTAGCAAATCTCCAAGTTTCTTTCTCTGACATCCCTTTGGTTTTCCTGTCTTTCTCATCCGTAGTTCGGCAGCTCGGTGCTCAGACATTCATGAGTACAAACATCATGCCGAACATGGGTTTGGAGTTGAGCAGATGGGTGGCTACAGCTCTCCTGCTGCAGCAATGAGGCCCACAAGGAAAGGAAGTGAAATCACCCCATCACTTCTGGAGAACATTTTCTTGGAGGAGCTCTACTTGGCAGTGCCATTCTGGCTCAGTTAGCTAGCAATGCCCTGCACAATGCAACCCTACAAGTTTAGCTGATGGGATATATATGCTAGAAGTCTATAAAATCATGAGTGGTATGGATAGGGCAAAATAACCATGGTCTTTTGCTGTGCCACAAAACTGACCAAAGGAAGGGAAACAGGTTGCACTTTAAAAAAAAAAAAAAAAAAAACAACACACCAACAAAACCAAACCAAAAAAATCCCACCCACAGACTGCACGTCATCCTAAAGTGCACTACAAAATTAATAACATTTCACAGTAATTGTTGTACACCAGCGCCTTACAAATCCCTGGACATTTTGAAGTAACACTTCAGCATCACTCAGACCAGACCATCTACCTCACGAAGTCTCAACTTCATCGAAAACTAGTGGTTAATGAAACACTAAGCTGATGCATCTTTTCTAGTATTTTTTCTATCCAATGTAACTGTCAAAAACAAACAGACATTTGCTGTGAAGCAGCTGGTTTTCTAACCTACAGCTAGGGAGGAGGAAGGAGTGGGAGTAAGCAGAAGCACAACACAAAAGAGGGTATGAAAGCATCAAGCCCAGAAGGTTAAATGTCTGTCAGACAGTGGCTCCTTGTTTTGACCCACATAGCAGCCAACATTAAAAAGAAGAAGAAAAGAACAAAACAAAACAAAAAAAACGGTTTAAAATCCTCTTACGGTTGGTTATCTTGCAGTAGTGTGCACAGCACGGTAGTTTCCCCAGCAGCACCCTTGGGGCAGCTGCTGGTAAAGCTCTCCTCCACAGCGGTTTCAGTTCAGCTTTCTTACAGGAATTGGAGACTTCCCAACCCACACCCGTCCCTACCAGACCCTGTGACACACACGGGGCTCAGGAGGCTTCCCCAGGGTTTCCACAGGACAGTATGCTCTCTCTCACAGGTAACAACTCCCAGCATTTGGGAGTATGATGGTTGCATTAGCAGCAAAAATGCACTCAGCAGGAGTCCTGTTCTGGAAGGCTTTTTTTCCACAGAGGAACATGTCCAAGTTCCTAATGCACTGGTTCAGCCCTAGGACTAGTTCCAGAAACATAACTCTCGTTTCTTTTTTTTTTTTTTTTTTTTTTTTTTTTTTAAATTCATTGCAACATCACCTTACATGTGCCTGCACTCCATGACTCTCTTCCATTGTAGACATCAGCTTCAGGACCACTGACGGGGTCCACGTGGGAGCAGGGTGGGCAAACAGGAGCAGAAGGTCCGTCTAACACCCCGTAACTTCATTACTCTCTAGCACAGCACCCACTCCAATGCAACATCACTCAATGGGCACTGTGTAAATGTTATCTACCGCAAATGGGACTAATGCTTACTATAACATGCAGCTACTTAGAAAAAATTCAAACCATTCATATTCAAGAAAAGAGAGAAAAACCCTCCTCATTCTCATTTCATATTCTGAACAGACTAAGTATCTTTATTTGAAGCTAAATAGGAGCTAATTAAAGTACTTCAGCATTCATGGTAACAAAAGCTCTATAGCTTGTATTGCAATTCCGCTCTGAAGAAGAAACTATAAATAGGAACAAGCAGAGATCCATGTTTCCTGTGATATAAGCTATCATTGCTACCACTCCAACATCATTAGTATCTAGGCACCAGTATCTGTGCTCACACTACCCAGTAAGAAAATGCTTTCTCTGTATTTCTAGCTAAGCCCACTCAGTGATTTTGACCTGACACCCAGAATGGTTCCAGACACCCACAGGGGAGGTGAGCGTGCCACCCACTGCTCTCCTTCTCTACACTGCTGTTCTCCAGCAGCATCTTACCTTTTTTCTTCTTTGGTTGTTCAAATTCTGGAGTCTCTGGTGACTCAGCGTAAGGGTCTGGGGCTTGGTGAACTTCCACCACCTCGGGGATCCCATCAAGCGTGACTGACACGTGTGTAATAGGAGCCACCATATCGTCATCTTCAGTGGCACCAAACATAGTTGCTTAAGGGAAAGGGACAATAGGAATATTTTCACACAGCCACAAGGACTTTTAAAAGCTACTTTTTGCAGCAAATGTTTAAACATAGAATGAAATAAAACTATGACACTTAAGGCCTTCGTGGGAGATAAGACCAGTTCATAATGGAATATATCCACCCACAACATTTTATACAAGCAGAAGTGGTATTAAAATAGAACAGTTTAATGGCATAACCCATTCCCAAAAAAAGCACAATTATTTGGTGATCCCATTTTTTTATTCATATTTAAGACAACCTGCAGATATAAGCATATATTATTTTATCTTCACAAAGCAAACAGACTCATCCTCTATCAGCCAAACAAAACACAGCAGTCTAAGCAACCTTGCTTCATTCATACCTTCCCTCTGTGATTTTTGATTCTTTCCCTATCTGTCAATGTTCAACTCTGGCATGACAATGAAATCGTTCATTACATACACCACTGATTTCTGATATCCAAACTATGTACCTGAAGTCTACCTGGAAGCAAAATCATCTTACCCCTACCATGCAACCATGCTTCACTGAATCCCTCCTCATTTCATAAATAAGGCAAATACAGACTGGATTTCATTTAATAAAAAACTTACTTATTCTTTTTTCATCCAACATAGGACCAGGGGAGTCCATATTGAGAAGTGCTTCGGCAGCCTCGATTGTTTCCATTGTTTCATCTCCATTATGACAAGATGCTTCAACTAAAAGCAAGAGAAAATAACTAATTCTTAAAAAGCTACTAACTGGACTTAAAGCTTAACATGATATTTATTCCTATGTCATTTCTGAAAAAAAAAAAGTGGTAACCACGCTCTTCTACTAGATGAGTAGTAACAGGTTATCTAGGGAGAAAATGCACACTGCAATCATGTCATTTCTTTAATACACTACATTTTTCAGATTGTATGTATTAAAAAAACCAAACAACAAAACCAAACCCTTTGTTTCTGCCTCATCTTTCTAACCCCTCTATTTACTGATGCAGTAAAACACAACATCCATGAACCTTAAGAAATATTACTACTACAAACAACCTTCCAGACAGTATCTTTAAAAAAAAAAAAAAAAATTTACTGATTTCTTTTTATGGTGGTCCAAAGGAAGTGAATTCCATAATCAAGAGATGTTCACCAAAAATATCCTGTCATTTAGCCTGGAGGACAGAGAAGAAAACATTCCACAACTTCTATTAGAGAGCATATGATCTAGAAGTGTAGCTGAAACCTAAACCATTCGAATCCGTGTGGATTATGTGTAGGGCTAACAGCACAGGCTCCAGGAACACATTGGAAAGCAAAGATAGAACATGAAAAGCAGCACAGAGGGCTGACAAACTTTTCAAAAATTTTGACTACCAGACAAGCCCTCATCAGTCTCATGAGGGTGGTCATTAGACAAATCCAAAGCTCTTCAGCATTAATTAATAATTAAGGTCATGTAAAGCTACACACCAAAAAAATCTGATAAAATATCATTTCTTTCCCAATACCTAAAGCAGATTTACAAAATAACAGCTGTCCAAGAAGATAATATTGGTTTGACTGGAGGAATATCTTACCAGGGGATTTTTTTCAAAGTAATTGTAGCATGTCAAACAAGTTAGATGTTAGTTCCAGTACCTGGTACTGTAAACCTTTAGAACTGGTCAACACATTCTTTCAGAAATTACTCTTTGTTGGATGGAAATGCACGGGCCAGGCTCCCTTATCCTCTGCCATGAATTTGAAGCCACATTGGGGAATTCACTTGCATCTATCAAAGTGGTACAAAGGTCTGCATTAGTATTCCCTTCCCTAGGACACCAAGGAACCTCAGTTACTTTCTCAGTCTGGTAATGAGTCAGCTTCGTGCCCTCTCTCCCTGTTCAGCTTTGAGGAATTTTGGGTGGAGCAGTCACAAAAAAAAGAAAGGAGACTAACTGACTGACAGAGCAAGAAAAAATGCATGATAGAACGCAACGCAATGACCTTGGAACCTTTCTTCTTCACATAAAGGCAAGAGGTTTACGCCAGAAAGCAGAATTTCTATACTTAAAAAAAAAAAAAAAAGAAAAAAATCATGGTAACAACAAAGCACACAGCTCACTAGCACTAAACAATCACATAATTAAAAAAACAATCAACCAAAAAAACCCCAAACAAACAAAAAACCCAAACAGTTTCACCCCAAATGTTTACAGCTTCAGCAATCGTTATCATTAGGAGAGGGCAAAGATGAATGCAGACATTCACACATCAGCCCTACCTCCTCCACCCAGCTGTGATTTACAGGCAGCACATGGAGCTCAGGAGCCTCCTTACCTTCTGGATTTTTTTCTTGACCTTAGTCCTACCATGCCCCAAGTGTCAGAGGCTCACGCCAACACACATTAAAGTAGAGATGGGTGTTGGGAACCCCTGACCTGCACAGCAACTCACCCTGTTGTCTACAGGACCCCCTCGACCCCACGTCTTGCACATTCAGCCAGTCCAGGACCTGTACCTTCTGGCTGACATCTCCAAACAGGCGTAAGAAATGAGAAACACAGAGCTGGGGATGTGAACAGCATGAAAAGAGACAAGGGGAGGTAGTGAGTATGGACTATGGTCCTGGCTTGGGAAGCCATAGAGTGAGACAGGGCAGCAAACCGCTGACAATTTTCTTGTGCAGCTTGCAGGCTCCGGAGCTCAGCCGCAGAGCGTCTCAGCCCCAAGAGCCGAAGAGCATCCCTAGGGAATGCCTGGCCAGCCGAGGAGGAGCTGAACCAAGCGCAGCCCATGCAGTCTGCAGGCATGCCCGTGCTTGGCCCAGCAGTGCTGACGTGATCGCTTCTGGCTCGAAGTGTTATCCGGATAGGAACTTTCCGTATCATCTACCAGCATAATGAAGACCACAATAAGGATGTCACCCTAAATACAGGCACACAGCACTGCCAATACAGCTGTCAGCAGTTCTGACATTGTCTGAATGGATGGGAAGGTAACCCGCCACAATCCAGCCCAGCCAAAGTCATTGAGCAGGGCTGGTTTATGCTGTCACATAAAATTTAGAAGCCAGCAGCAGTACCCCCTGGTTCTCAGTGCTGCAGGCGGGGAGGAGGGAGCAGCCACTGTTTGCTCTTTCCCTGGTGAGAGCTGTATGAGGAGCAAACACTCCCGCTTGCTTTCAGGTGCTGAGGTGACGGAGCAGAGTCAATTCTTCACTCTGAATAATGGCAAGCAAGGCAGAGGTTGCCAGCTTTACACTGCTGTTACACCGTGTGGCTAAAAATCAACCATCCATATCCAAGAGTAATGAAAGGAACTTATAATAGTCATACAAATAACGTAAACATAAAAATTAATATAATTTGATGCTTACAAAAAATGTAAGGAGTGCCATCTATCTGTGTATCCACAGACACAAAATGGCAAAAATAAGTTTCTTAACCACATTAACGCCCTTGCTAACATCCTTCAAGCCTCTTCTTAGATGATGACTTCACAAGGTGGTTTGAGCCAAATTAATATTTCCCTGTTGCTAAAAAAACAAGGGCTGTGGTTCTTCCTCCCATCATCATGCCCCGGCTCATGATCCAAACTCCTGTCACTTAACACAAGCCAGGCTTCATGCTTCTTTGATCATGCAGTGAGACAATTTAGTTTTATAAAATGGCTCAAAAGAAGTTTTTTGGGTTTTGCTGGGTTAGCAAGTTGAATTACAAGAACTCAGGAGCTAACATGAACAAGGTGTGGGGTATCGCACAGAGAAGATGGAGCACCACCTCTCTGTCCTGCTAGCAGCAAGATGCTAATTCACGTCACTCAGCTTGAGACAGTGCTGAGAGATAACCAATTCAACTACCAAAGGCAAGTTGGTGTGTGTTATTTTAATTTTTCTCTTAATGTTGCAGAAGGGTATTCCAATCACTGGCAGTTATGATACAGCCAAAAGTTTAAGAAAAGCTGGGATGAAATAGCTTATTTGTTACACCTTGGCAAAGTCAGAGCTGAAAAAATGGGTGATGGGGGACGTCATTTTTGAGAAGCACCAGATTTCAAATATTATCTTAAATAGGTAGAAACTTTAAGAGAGGAAAAAAAGAGGGAAGGGAAAAAAGAAAAAAAAGAGGGAAGGGAAAAAAGAAAAAAAAGAGGGAAGGGAAAAAAGAAAAAAAAGAGGGAAGGAAAAAAGGGGGGGAAGGGAAGGATGAAAAAAAATAAAGAGGGAGGGGGAAGGGAAAACCACACTCAAAAGTAACTTCATCTTTTTTTCCCAGGGTACTCTACAAGTTCGTATTTATCTGAGCAAGCCACAGATGCAAGCCTATGTAGCTGCCTGCCAATTACAGCCCAGTTACTGCGAATCCAGGTTCACTATGAATCAGCACTCGCCCTTAGCACGAGGCCTGCCCAAACACAGCTTTCTGCTCTTCTCACCTGGCGGAGCAAGAAACTATGCCTCACACTGGAAGCTCCCCGCCTCACTCCAAAGTCGTGCTTTCCCTACTCCCGCCTGGCGTCTTTTTTGGAAGCTTTACACTGCTTCCAGCGATCCTGTCCTGCTCCCATTGCTTCCCTGGTGGCTGACAGCTCCGGAGAGCGGACAACGCAAGTCCGTGTCCAGGCCAAGATAAGGGCTGTGCTAGTCACAGCCATGTTGAAATTCGGTGATGGTTTTACTATAGACAAAAATAGGGACTGCAGAGCCTCAAAATAACATCGGAAGAAATCTAAAGTGCTAACCTAAAGAGATCCATCAAACATGGACAGAGCCCCCTTTTGCAGAACAGCTGGCTGTTAAATTTAAGTGATTGCTTTTTAATATCAGCTCTGAGCTCACTGTTAACTGGCACTGGGAAACTGAGTTTAAGAACACAGGTATTTAAGCAGACCTACACGTCACCCTTCATTTTCTTTTTTAAACAAGGTTTTAAAATTTGTAAGGAAAATAATCTCATTGGGAAGCTGTATGAAAAAAACCTCACTGTTTTTAACCAAATGCTATGTGCAGCAGTGAGTAATTTCTTTACAAAGTAACTGAAACTGAGTACCTGTTTTTTTTACAATTGGCATCTCATCAGCTCAAAATCCTCACAGATTAACGCTATGAAGTTCAGTTTCCATCTAACTACTCCTTTGGGCTTTCTTTGTAGCATCATAAATGATCACCGGAGACGCTGGGTTTGTGCAGGACTGCAGCACCTAACTTCTCTTTGCCTTCGTTCTCCTACCTGACCAGCTTGGCTTGTGCCACCAAGGCTAGAGCTTCACCAAATGTACAAGCGAAATGCTACCGAACTTCGAAATGCTATAAAATAACTTCTGAACTGGTTATTAAGCACCATTATTCATCTATGAAAATGCACACCTCCGTGCTCCCAAGTCAGGCCAGGGCACAGGGTATCTAACCACAAATTTTCTGTCCCTCATCCCCATAAATCGTCTCAGAGCAGCTGCTTCCCTGATCCCACCAAAACAATGCCAGAACAAGTGAATCGCAAAATGGCAGAGTTTGATTAACTGTTATTTTTCTAAATTAAACTGTCCAGCTATGGCAAAGTTTAAAAAAATCCCCAAGTTTTCGGGAAGATACAAAATCCAATTAGTTCCTCCCTCCCATACATCTTACAACCATAATTAGTCACATTAAGAAGGTAAATAAAGTGTAGCAAATTGTACCATCTGACAAGCTGACCTAGAATTTATTCTGCACAAAACATTATCCCCTATATTTTTCAGAGAAAAAAAAACAATTCAATATTCCCTTTAGAGATAAAACTTCATCTAAAGCCAAATGCTCCAATTTATTTTCTTCATCACCCTTTACTACGTGAAGGTTAATTATTTAAAGTCCCATAATACTGGCAACAAAGTGACCATATAAATTGCTGTCACCATTTTTTCAGGGAAAAGTACTTTTCAAAAGGTGGGTGATAAGACAAGTCTGCCTATTCATTATACAAAAATTAAAGAGTGAGCATTAATGTAACTAAAAAGCTGGTTGTTAGCCATCTTTCAGCAGGGTTTCATGTGAAACAGGTGCTGTTCTTAGTTTTCTGCAGGTTATAAATTATACTACAGGTAAGTAATCACCGATATGTGATAGCTGTGGTTTTGAAGGGCTGAAGCTACATCCCATAGATGGAAAAACCTACCAGCGTCCATCATTCTGCAGACAGATCCCTAAAAACTAATTGCTTCAGTTTCAGGAGACCTACTGCTAATTTCTGTTAGTTTAGGAGAAAAGAGAAGCCTAAGATATCAGAGAGTCATAAAACAGTACTGAAAAATTGGTAACTTCAGAAAAACCCAAATCCTGCACATTAAGCAGCCATTTCTCTGTAATGTTTAGTCACAAATGATGGCAGTTTCAGTTTCATTTTGCTGTGAATGTCAGTCATGAATATTTTAATGTGGAATTAGTACAGTCTTTATAATGTCTGATCCTTTCTCAAAGGCATAATGTGGAAGTGACTGAAAAGGCTGGTACAAACCTCAAAGAGAAAAACAATGCATTTCACTGCTGAGACCGAACACACCCCATGAAAAAAATCAAGACAGGAACTTCAAAGATGGGAGGAAAAAAAAAAAGGCAGCTGAAAAATAGAGTAAGTGGGAAATTTTGGTTACAATTAGCCCCATTTCAGAGGCTTGAACCTTGCAGTTCAAGCAGGCAGCTGCAGCCAGAGCCAATGCTTGCCTGCAGCGGGCAGGGAGGTTACGGGGGGGTCCTTCCCCAGTGTCCTCTCCTCAGTGCCTGTGAGGTGCCTTCGCACCCCTGGGCCCCTGAATTCTGCCCCACTTCAGTCAGGCGGGACGGCTCCCTGCCAGACACTGGGGGGCTGAGCTGCCAGCGCTGCCCGCCTTGCATCCTGAGCAGGGGCTTTCAGCAGCGGCGCTGGTCCCTGCCCGGCCTGGGCCCGTCCAACACTGCAGAACCAGGCACTTCCCTTTCCAAGGCAACCCACAGCACGCACAGTAGCCAGCGGGATGGAGAGCGTGAAACAGATAATTAGTTAATGCCTCCTTCACAACAATAACCTCTGCGAAGTGGCAGCTCCTGTTTTCTAAGGACTTTGCCTTTAAAGAAAAACCAGATTGCTTGAACTACAATGGATGATGGGAACAATACTGTACTTGTCTGCCACCAAAGTATCCCAGAAACCCTTGGACACCATCAGTTACAAGGATTACATATTTCCAGTCTCTGGCAGCAATTTGCAAACCCTTCTCATATGACCAGCAACAAAAAAATGTTAACAAGAGCATTCGCTAAAGTGAAGTTTCACAATTACTCATGCAAGTAAAAATTCACACACAATATATTACAGTGAATATAAATTCATAAAAACTATCTACTATGAAAAATTCACACAGCCGCATTAAGTCGTGCTTAAGTAACACGCTGAGGAAACGCCAGTTGCAGTGTGAATAATTAATATGAATAGCAAGTGAATAGTTGGCAAGAGGTCCAGCCTGAAATAATGTTTAAGTATGTAAAACCTTCTTGAATACTCAGCTAACTTATTTGTACGGTCACAGTCTGTTCACACATAATTCACTACTAAGAAAAAAAAAAAAAGGAGCCATATTAATCAGATAAAACCATTTACTGAGAACAGCTCATGTCAATTTACTCTGTGAACTGTTCCTCATGTCAAGTTTTGTTGAGTTCTTGTTTTGCTTTTGGTGGTAAAAGATTGTATCAGAGTATGCCTTTGGAAATAATGTCAAAAGCATGACTGAAACCAGCGAGCTGTCTCCAGCCCTGGAGACAGTCCAGGTGTGGAGCCTAATGGCTGAAAGAAGACACAGAAACAGATCCTCACTCTGTGAAGTATCTACCCCACCTTTCAGACTTGTTCTGCAAAAATGCCTCAAATGCATGCATTCAGTGAGGGGTTGTTTTTTAAAAAAGTGTGACATATCTTCGAGCTTTCCTCTTGAGAACTGTTTTCTCTTTGGGGCTACCTTTTCTAACAGAATTTACACAGAACATCTGTATTTTAGGTGTTAATCATTATTAGAGATCCAAAAAGAATACTACGCTGAGCATACTTACACCAGTAAGTCACGCTAACATGCACGTTTTGTGGCTAGTTGTATACCCTCGGGAAGCTAAAAGCAGTACATCTACTCAAGCTGCATATTCCTGCTTTTTGGTATGTACGTTTACTTCAGTAGGTACCAACCATTAAATAAGAGCAACCAAGTCCTATGAAGAGCAAAGAAAAATCTTGTTGGTACTCTGAGCAGGACTCTGCCTTAATCTCTGTTGATGAATGAAACTCTTCTCCATTATCAGCTGTGCAGCTGGGATTGCAAGCCACCTGCTAATGGTATTAATGCCATTTTCTCTGTCTTGTACAGAATTAACAGCATCCAATACTACTGTAATTTTGTTTCCTGTTGTTTTTTGTCATTAAGCTTTTTCCACCATTAGCCACAGCCATCTTGGTGCAAAAACATGACACAGAAATGTTTTTATTGCCAACCTGTGAGGGTGATATCATCATCTTCTATGATTTGCTCTTCTGCGACGTCCAGAGAGCTCTCAGTGATCATGTCACTAGGTTCATCCACGCAGGTTAAGCCAGAGTAGTTGTGTAGGAGGTCTGCGCTAGGAACATGCTCCACGATGACAGCAGGGAAAATAGATGGATCACCAAGCTGAAGGGTGGAAAAAAGAAAATTAAAATAATGGTAGTTAGACTACATCCAATCTAACCACTTACTGATTAATACTTCAAGAGACCTATACCACATCACTTGAATATTAGACCGTCAGGAGGGAGTACCAAAGAAAGAGACGATTTTTAGCACATGAAAACAAGTTGCAGCAGTGTCCCACTGTGGGCCAGAGGCTGAATATCACTGTAGTATCTAATATATTTACTTTACTCCAGTAGGTAATACCAGACTCCCACGACACTATTTTGCAGCATAAAAGCTGACAATACGGAGGAGTGGCACAGCACAGTAAATGCTAAACTTTGCTGGCAGTAATACTGGGCAAGTAACTTCCTGCAAGCACCTTAATATTTTGCTCTTCCCGTCAAGCTGGGGGGTGGAGGAGTCCCGTGGCTGTCAGGACTGGATGAAGCTTTCACAGGCACCAAGCTTCCCACGAGACACTAGTTGAAGATCACTATTTTAGGGGACACTTGCTACAAGAGCAAGGGGTGTAACAGGGAGTGCTTGATATACATGCTGTAATACTTTCCCTCTCTAATTCTTATGGCTTTAGTCACTTGACATTACTTCCCCCCTGCTTTCCTCCCTAAGTCTGAGTTCAGACATCATCCTTCTGTCTCAATAGTTATTTTGCATCAGACACAGAAGAAAAGGGGCAGCTGGGAAAACAGAAATCAACCTGACCGGTAATAATAGTAAGATGCACACTGTCTGAAAGGGCAACCATTCAACAGGAAGAGGTTTTCAGAAAATACCATTTACTACAGACAGAGTATTTTCCAAAGCGAGTCTTCTAAAATGTCATTTGCAGGAAGAAAGTCATAGCTGATGATAGCAGAGCAGGCTCAAAGAAAGTCTACTGTAACTCTAAGGCTCTCTCACTATAAAAATAAATCACATTATGAATGTGACAAGCTTAAAAACAATTAAACAAACCAAAAAGTTGCTAAAACATGTTTCTGAGAAAACCAGTATATGTACATTTGGGTCTCACCCTCCATAGAAGAGCACGATATGCACGGATCAAGCAGGTTTTTTTATTTAACACACGAGAAAAAAAAAAACAACCATATGATTATGAGCTTGCTTAGGGACTGCTCATGTCTCACCATCTTGCCGCTACGCACACCACCACCAACGGAAAACAGTATCAGCGCTATTGGTTCAACACAGACAACAGCTACAGAAGCAGCCTCTCCTAGGGAAGAGTCTGGAAGGTAAGTACTGAAAGTAGAAAGTGCAATTATAAGTTTTAAAAGGCAGTAATTACCACTTTAAATTGCTCTGTGTTTTGTAAAACGTCTCAGTAACAACTGTGGTAAAGGGCAATCAGGAAAAAAGGAAGAACTAAGAAATAAAACTAGTATTTCTATGGGCTTCTATCATGGACAGTCTGCTAAACAAACAAACAAAAAATCCCAACAAAACCAAAAGCAAAAACCCCACAAATAACCTACCTACTCTACCGAACATAAGCTTCAAAATAGAGTAACGCAGTACAAGACCAATAAAAATGAACAAAGGGCAGACCAGTTAAAGCCCTCTCCTGTGATCACATTGCCAGATGATGGGTGTGTATCAAGTCAAGCAATGGGACAGCTTCTACCCCACACCTTTGTGGCCACCCTGCTCCGAGGCTGCATCTTGCTTGGGCTGAGAAACCGGGAACCACTGGTGGCCAAGAGGTCCCTGCTGTTCCTCACAAAGCATTGGGTTCATGTTGTGCATCCTGTTTGTGTACTGACCCTAACATCCCAGATCCTATTTGCTTCCAGGCAACAGTAAACAAATAGATTTGATTAAATAAAAGCCAAATCTGTAAAAAAGACAAAGCACTGTAAAGAGAGAAGAAAAATAAAATACTGTGTGCATTAAAGAAAGGCTTTATTTTCATCAATATGTTCCAGAAACTAGAAGGAAGATGGTCTGTTGCAGCCTCATTACCAAGATAAAACTCAGGCTACAAAAATAGTTTAAGCATCTCAATTTCAGTAATATGCCACTGTATATCATTTTTGAGATGAAGTTACATATATTGTATGCCCATATATGCAACTACGTTAAAAAAAAATTAAAAAAGGCTTACATATGACACTCCACTCAGGCTCCTGTCACCTGCAAGCTTTGCAAGTACCTGTTCAATATTTTCCTGAGCAGGTAAAAACTATGGATTTTAGGTAGGGAAGATGCAAGTAAGATGATTTCAGTCTTCTCATCCTGCTCTAGCTCATAGACACTAGGAGCGAAGTTCATCTCACCTAACTTCAGACAGCTGTGGTGCAAACACTTGGACTTGAGCTAGGAACCCCAGGTTTCCTTCAGAGCCAACAGAGAGAAATGGGTATTTCTAGGGCACAATTTCCCTGCCCAGTTTTAGGCTCCTGTGCTACAACAGGATGAATCATGCCCTAAGAACACCTATTCCTCTCCATTGACTGTACAAGGGCGGAGGCATTGGAGTGTCTGTTTCTGAGGTAGGCGCCCATCTCCTACACGCTCATCGGCAAATGGCCAGCTGCCGCCCCGCCACCTCTTCGAAGCGAGGTGCTCCCTCCCTCCCTGCTTCTGCCGTTGTACCAGCTCGATTGCTGCAGGTCTGCAGCGATATATCGAGTTGCCTGTGCCTAGGATAAGCCTCACGTTAGCTTCTTCTGGATAAAAAAAATTATTCTGGCTCAGCACCGACCTCCTGTAATGACTGACGCTCACGCCACTGACTTGGCCTCCAAGAGGCAAAACCACCTCCAGCACTGCTGTTATTCTTTAGTGGGGACAATTCGTAAAAAACTGTTTCAGAATAATAAAAGAAACACAGACAAAACCAACCAATTGTCACACGTTTTCAGCTCCATTTCTCAAAGCCCTGTTTATATTACACCCTACTTGTCATTCTGCTGTGAAACCTAATTACAAAAGCCCAAGCATCCACGTGTTACTGAAAGACGCTTCACTGCCGACCAAAATGTTTCCCGTGATACTCAATAGTGCTGCTGTCACGCATTTCAGCAGCAGTTGGTTTGATCTGTATCATCAGACGTGATCTGCTCTGCAAGGTTAAACTGTATTTTGACCACGTCTAGAAACAACCATCATACACATACTCCGACACAGTCACTATGTCTGTCTACAGGCAGAGAAATCCCCATGGCAGGGGAATGCCTCATCGCTTGAACGCAGCACCAGACCGTCCGAGGATCTTGCTAATAACACTACGCTTCCGAAAGACTAGCGACGAACACAAAAGCATGCACTCATGGTAAGACACTTTAAATGTGGTTTTCTTTAAATTAATAACAGTTTTGAACTGGCGGAGTCAGAGTAAATACCACTTCTTGTGGTATTTTATTTTAAAACCATTGTTACACCTGCTTCCAACTCATAACTTATGGAGGTACAACGTATGGATTTTCTTTCCCACCACGGCTGTGAAAAGGAAAGGCTGGAACAAATATATAATATGCTTTCAGAGAGAAAAGCATTCATGCAACTGCAAACAAATCTTATTTGAAATGCATTTTTGCAGAAACCGTCATCACTTTTTTTGTACAATATTTGCAATTGGTTATGATTTCATTAATGAGCATTTAATTCAGTTTTAAAAGCTACTACTAATGTATGCTGATGTATATATGACTGTTGAGAGGTAAAATCTCACCTCAGTACTTCTATAATGTTCTTGGTATCATTGAAAGCGCCTGAATCCCAACTGAGCACCAAGCTAAAGCTTCCTCCAGCTCTGTTGTAAGATGCAGGAATAACTTTGCACACATTTAGAACTGCCGAAGAGCCCGTGTTTACTAGAGCTCCCTTTGATCCTTTTTCCCTCCCTTTGAGGGAAAACATTAAATTAAGGACTAGAAGGTAGTGATTCAATTAAGAAATTAAATTACCTCTCTAATACCAAGATGACAAAATAATTTATTTCTAATACAAAGGTGGTTCTACATGCACTAACAAAAAGGAAAAGTGCAAAGTGTCCCAAAATTAAAAAAGCAGGCCCAAATTAAAGTGTCAGCAATGATTTTCAAGAAATCAATACATAAATCTATAGAAGAACAATTTGTATAATTTTTCCTCCTGCCTACTTCTGCGGCTTCATCTTTCTCATGCAAAATATAGTTAAAATATGACACCCTACCTCCACCAAAGCTTTGGCTTGGCTTCAACACATCTCCCAGATCTGCTGGGCACATAAAGGAGTTGAGCCACTGCTGAAATCTTCCCAAGTCTTAGATATCAAATTCCTCACTGTAGTTTATCTACAAACCAGTCCTGTAGACCGACAATTCGGAGGAGCGCAAAGCTTCAGACAGATGCTGAAGTCCACGGCAGGTCCCACAAGCAGGTCCCTGAAAGCATCGGTCATGCTCCATGACCCCCTGAAAACTGAACCCTGCCCTGCTCTGGGGGCCAAAGGCAGCAATCTTCCTTCCTGCTCTCAAATTCTTCTTGGGTGTTTGACATGCTGACAAGGTGTTTCTTTTTCTCTCTGAGAATTTTCTCATCAGCTGTCACCAACTGACAGAAGATCAAAACACCATCCTGGTTGCGGAAATGGAAAGTAAGGGAGGGGATTTCTTCTGCTCTGGAGGTACTGTCTTATACTACAAGTCCTCTAAGGAAGAAAACCTGTTCCAGGAATACAGTGACTAGCTTCTAACTGGTGTGGAATAAATTTTGCGCAAGTGAGTGATGGGTGGGAAGAAAGGAATGCAATAGATAGGAGCAGCAAAAAGCTACATTTAAAAAAAAAAAAAAAAAAAAAAAAGAAAGAAAGCTCAGTGAAAAAAACCTAGCTTTTACACAGAGCAACAGAATTCAGACTTGCAATACAGTTGGCCATTTATTTAAAAAAAAAAAAAAAAAACAAAACCAAAACTAGGCAAAGGGACCTTGACAACTAGAAGATGGGCTTCGGTTTTCTCTTGCTGAAGGTTCCTGTACCAACAGCAGAGGCAGCCTCTTGACTTTAAAGGCATTTCCATGGCCAGTATCTGAAGAATTACCAAGTTTCACAGAGGGATACTGTAAGCAGATAAATGCCGCTTGCTTTCCTGGAGAGACAACCTCATTACGGATCTCAAAATCATTTCCTTAAAGTCTTCATAAAACTGCAAGCGGATAAGGGGAGGACTTTCTGCAGGAGCTGGAAAGAGCCAAAAAATGTAGATCTTGGCCTTGACCAGGTGACTTAATGTTTCAGAAAGCCCATGTCAACACTGGGGAATGTGGCAGAGCAAACCAAGGCATGAGAAGACGGTGCAGAAGTCACGGCCCAAGCTAAGAGCTCGGACCCTGTAGTTACAGAAGAATGGGAGAGAGAAACATGCCCCAGAGATGCAGAAGAGGCCTTTGGGCACAGGTTCCTACACGCTTCAGAGCCACTTGAGAGATCACTTGTCGTCACAGAGCAGTCGTGCTGGGGACCATGTTAGCAATTTAACAGTTGCAATAATTCACCTTGTCCCTGGCATCATTTAAAACATCCTACCATGGATCCAGCCTCTGTGGCTGCTTTTATTCAGCTTTTTAAATCAAGAATGCCCTGATAAAAAATCATGTTAACTCTAAGTTAACGAAGGACTAAATGAAAAGAGAGGTGAAGATGCAGAAATGAAGAAAAGCCATTTTAGGCAGTGGCGCTGACTCAGTCAAAGCTTGTAGGAACTCCTGCCCAGTTTTACATATGCCGTCCCTCTCTCAAAAAAAAGAAGAAAAGAGGGGAAAAAAGGCAAACCGTCTATTTAAGCAGGACCTCTGAGACGTAGCAGCAGCCAGACAGGTTACCAGTAGCACTAGTGCAAGCCACTTGTTCCCTTCTCAAAATTATGACGGTATTTTCATCTCATTTCTTCCTCACCATACATGCATAATGTGATAAATGAACCCTCCAAGAAAAAAAAAAAAAAAAAAAAAGAAAAAATCCTATTTTCTAAACCGAAAAGGGAAAAGCTGATAAGACAGAGCCTTTCCCGTTCACACGGGGCCACGTGACCAAGTCCCTCCCATTGCCGTCTGCCACTGGCTGAATGCTTACATTTGCAAATGGACTGTTGATAATTTACGGTTGTTTAACCAAGACTTAAAAAAAAAAAAAAAAAAAAAAGTAAAAAAAAACCCCATGAATTATGACTTCCCTGAAACACTGAGCATAGCTGCCATCCAGACCCTGAACCTCTCCCCACAGCTGTTCCATGTCCTGACAGCTCTTGGCACGACAGGGCTCCAGGCAAAGCTTTGATGAGAAGAAAAGTACCAAAGTTCTTGCAATGACAGCTTTTGGGGGCATCACAAAAGTAATTATCCAAAGATCAGTTAAATGACACCCGTGTGTACATATGTCACCTTTTGTATACTGATGAAGCTCAAAAAAATGGTTTTGACCAGCACAGAGCACTTCCAGAGCTAAAAGTTTTGCGAAGTACACAAATCGTGTTATCCATCCCTAAATACAACTAATCTGTCCAGAATTTTAAAACTTCAGGAGTGGCAACAGCAATAGCTCCTATGTTGTAAGAAGCAGATCAACCAGCTATAAGCAATAAGCAATCTTTTTGGATTAATGTTGTACTATAAATCCTTGTCTGAGCTAAATCTTGCTGCAGCTTCCCAGACCTTTCCCTACGCAGGACTCCTTTTCTACAACTGAGTATTTAAGATCTACCTTCATGCAGCCAGCTAGCTGACTACCTGCATCTTTGATAGCTGAACTAAGGTAACCCAGTGATTTAAGAGGAGCTTTCATCTGACTGACTGCAGCGATGGACCTTCTGCTATGCACTGTCTCTTTGACCTTTCGCATCTTTGATTTTATCACCTTTAGGGTATGCTACAGGTCACCTTCTTTCCTTAGGCTTCACCTGGAGTAGGATTTATTTGGGTTACGAGATAAATGCCAAGGTTGAGTTTGTTCTGGAGCTGGAGAAAGCTCTGTTTAGGGAGGTTTTACTGCCCTGTTGAGTGCTCTTTAGTATTTTTAAAGTTTTTCAGGTGAGCATCTACTGAAACTGCAAGAGGCAGAACACATAGCTAAACTGAACAAAACCACATTTGCTTGCACTACCACTTCCAGAAACCACACTGAAGTAGCCCTCCCCTTCTCAATTCTCCCCTCTCCCATTGGCTTGTAAAGTAAAGCCAGCAACGAACAACAAACAGAGGTAATAAATAAGGCTCATTTTCGACTATGTTTGTGCAATTCCCGTATCTAAATCCCCAGGCTACCACAAGCTCTGGAAAAATACAGGGAAGGAAGTTACATTACTAGTTCCACCCAAAACTGAGTTAGCACTTTAGACAGACAACACTCAGTTCATTGAAATGATCGCATGACTCTGACAGCAGAAACAGGCCACCGATCCAGCCAGATATTAGGCCATACAGAAAAGCCAGAGACAAGATTATAAAGCCAAAAGTATTTTTGAAAGAGGAGGATAAATGCTTTTCACATTCACAAAAAGAGGAACAGTTTATCGTGGCACTTCTCAGCCTTTTAAGAACTGTCTCTCCACAGTACCTGGACACCTAATTTCTTGTTAATAAATGCAAAACCCTACTATTAACCACCACCTATAGAGGAGCTGCCTGATTTTCACAACAGGAATCCTTCACTGAAGCCTCAGGACTCACAGGATGTGGTTTAGATAATCAACATCTAACTGAGAGCCTCCTCAGATAGAAACAGACATATTTTCCCTGCAGTGTGAAAGAAACCAATTTAAATTACTTTGAAGCTTATTTCTGAATAGCCAGCATACAGTAACATGATTTAGAAACCGATCTGTAAAAAGCAGTGAGCAGGTACCCACTCTGCTCCTTCTAGTCACCTGTAGTGCGACCATTACTTTTATTCAGAAGTTTATCCTAGCACACTAGGAAAGTTAAAACTACTGTCAAATATCAGAATTTGGGGAATTCTGCATCACAAATGGATGGATTCTACTGGCACAAACTAGCAACACAGGAAAAACATTTTCGGAGGAGGATGTCTCTGCAATACTGCAGAAGTTATAACATTTCAACCAATTTCTGTTTTGCCCATGCAAGTTACAGGAAGCAACAGGAAAAGTTTTGAAACAGCACAAAGATCTGCTGCAACAATAATGACCTCAGCGTTTGCTTTTTTGTGTTTTACACCACATTTTTTCCTCATGTTTTCATAATATTCCTAGCACCAACTTGTAAGAAGATGGTTTCTTACACCGTCCCATACCTGCTGCTCATCCTCCATGACGTTGCTGGCAAATTCAAACACAAGCTCATTCTGCTGTACAACTGCTGCCATAATAACGCATTCCCAGGTCTCAGCTCCACATATGAAGAAAAATGTTCTCAAACGTGAAAGAACGGAGAGCGTCACTGAGGTCCAGTGGGGCAGAAAGGCAGGATCACAAAATGAATCAAGTATCAGTGTTTGTATTTCTTAGATTATCAGTGTTCTCAGGTTCTTCTCTTCTCAAAGGGAAACAAACCAAGGGAAATCCTTTCCTGAGTTGTTCTTCCCACCTCAACAGCCTTTATCACTGTGGAGAGAAAAAATAAAAAAGTTGTGGTTAAAAAATGATTGCTTTAGCTATGTGACATCGTAGCAGTCACAACAGAGCTTGCTCCAAACTATAACTGTTTTGTGTAACTCCAAGGAAGTCAGACACCTTTCTATCTTCAGAGGTACTGATTAATACATGCGAATTTTCATTCCCTTAAAAATAAAACTGCTTCAGGAAGTAAGACATCAGTTTCAAAGCGTTTCACATTAAAAGCTTGAGACTAAGAAAAAGTTGCGAAAGTTAACAAAAAGAAAATCCATCTTTTCATTTAATTGATATATGCAGTTTTCATTCATTAGTAACTTCCATCTTTAAAGTATATTCAAAGTAAAAATACAAAACCCAGACTGACCTATTGAGCTGTAGGATATCTCAAGTGTATCACCTTTCTTCTTCACACACAGTTCAAATTCAGCAAAGTTGTTATTTTGCAAGTAAAATGCTCTAGATCTTGATTCCCACAATGTCAAACAGATGAAACCAGTAAATAAATTCTTTTTAAAATCCAGAGAGTCCCCGAGTTCCTACACGAAGCAGATCTTCAGCTTCTCGTTAAAAATGCACTGTAAATGTATCCTTATCTCTACCACAGGCTCACAAGCAGCCGGAAGGAAACAGCACTGACCACGTCATGGCAAATTAGAACAGGCAAAAAACTGCACAGTACAATAGCAAAGAAAAAAAAAAAATATCCCAAACTATGGAATGTAAACAGCTTCACTGGAGGGATGCATGCCTACAGCTCCCATGTTTTCGTTTACTCATCAGTGCCAAAGGTAAACATGGTTAACAAGAGCTTACAAAGAGGTGTGCTGTATCACTTTTGGGGAAAAAGGCGAGCACAAAATGTATCTTCTTATACAACTAAGGTCACCAATACATTAATAAAAAACCCCCAACTGTTTCAAAAGCATAACAGAAACGGTGTCTAAAATTAGGAACCTAAGGAAGTATGTTGGTGGCTAGGAATTTAAATCCATATGTTTTTAAGGAAGCGAAATGTGTGGTGCCTCGCATTTTGATCAAAATTCTTTAAACTGCCTTCGATTAAGGGCTGCTGTGACAAAAGAATAAGGGGTAGAGGTCTAACACATACCCATCCAGACTGAGACCCCCAGGAAAGCCTCTGGGCGACTTCAGTGCCATTGGCGGGGATTAACATCTGCCTTTGTACAGGAGGTTTAACTTCGCCTTGTTTTTGCAGTAGGCTGAAACTCCAAAAAATGAAGGGCATCTTCCTCTCCTCAACGCCAAGCAATTTAATTAGGGAGGATCATGTCACAGGCTTATACTCCCTCACTCTAGGAAAATATAACAGCTGTTTTTCCCATATAGATTGTGGTATTCCCAAATTCCTACGTAATGATGGCAGAGCATTCTAGCATTTATGTCACTAGATCCTACCCTTCTAAGAAATCAGGAAACCCAAGATTATGCAAACAGGAGAACCTCCCCAACTTCCAAAGCGTGCTTTAATTAGTTGTTAAAGGGTTCATAACAGTAGCCACAACCCTAACTAGAGAACATTTGAATTAATGAGAGCTACATGCATGAACAGAGAAGGATGTGCTTTGGGAACCATGACTGTTCAACCTCAGCCCTTGCCTTCAGAAGGGAGGACAGGTATGGAAATTTATTTAAGTACAACTTCTATTGTGGTTATTGCCTAGAAATAAATTGTAACTCTCCAATAAGATGAAACAATAATATTTTAAGTCACTCCCTCTAGCCAGTAAAGAGTAACTTCACTCCAAAGGATCACCAGGTAAATACGAGAACCTCCTCAGATTCCAAATAGAGACTTATTCTTAAAACGGGGGTTAAGCTAATTGTCCAGGGAGAACCAGAGCCGGAATACAGCTAGGGCTTATAATCATCTCCGTTACACTAATTGAAGCCACATGTATGAACAAAGAGTACAAGTTCTTAAGGTCCAGTAACTTTCTAAGGTCACTAACAATTAACAGCGTCAATGTAAAATCAGGATAAATGAAGTGCTGGAGACACAGGCTACCTAGCAAGCTCATGAAGTATAAGGAAAACTGGAGGTACAGCCACCATAAGACAGATTTTAAAAGCTCCTGGCATGCATTGGGAACTGGCATATTCTTCCATTAGTACCAGGTCATTCATTATTCTGTAAAATATTAATATTTTACAGTAGGTACTACAATACCAAGATACACACTAAATCTGTAAGATCCAAAAGCTGCGGCAGCCAACTTACAAAAAGCCACGAAGAAATCTTTTCTTACTTTTTATTTTAAAAAAACAACAGCAAAACCCTCAATGAAAAACTAATCATCATAATTTACTGTCATTTAAGAGACTGCAGCAGCATAACACATTTGATCCCAAAGAGATCCACACAAACACTACTATCACAGTCACACTTCATGGTAACATGGAGTTTCTAACCATCTGATACCATTGCAGGAACAGACATTCAAAAGCCGGTTTACAAATTTTGCACCACGGTGATGCAGTGATGTAAGACTATATAGCAGACTCTTCCTTCCCTCCTATACCCCCTCCCCAAAACCACCAAGGAATCTCTAAATAAAGTCAAATGATACCTTCTTCTTACAAGAAAAGAAACATCTAACCACAACATTACCACCAAAGACAAGTGAGTGAACCGGCTTTAGTGAGCTTTTATATGTAACCTTATAAAGGCTAGGCACTCAAACTATTATTATTTATAGGAAATTTTTCATTCCTTCTTTAGCGGTACACAGTAATAGCAAATGATCTATTGGGCAATAACAGCACGGCAAAATAATGCAAAAGTACTTTCCTTTAACCCATATCACTTTCTCTGGTATATAGAAAACAAGGGCAGCTTTTCACAGAAGCCAGCACAATTCTAAACCAGCTATATTTTCCTCCACATCTATTTTTATAAACTGTGCTTTCATTATTCCAAGTATCGCAGGATCCTGCTGTCTATAGGCTAACACAAACATGACTATTGTTTTTGCTACATAATGCCACTTATCTCCCTGCCTGATTTTACGTGCATCTGTGATTAGAAAATAAGTTATTTGCAAACAGCATAAAATGCGCAAATTGTATTCACATGCACAATAAGCTTGACTACATACAAATAGTCCTAGGAGAAAGGGAACCCAGTATATATTACCATAAAATTTACATCAAATATTCAGAACTACAGAATAAGTAAGGTTTTGCTTTCGTTTTTACTAACTTTTGTAGAAACATATTATAAAAAGCAATATTAAGAAACAACAATATAAAGAAACATCTTAATTTTGCTTAATCCTTGAAACTGAACATACAAATAAATTATTTCAATCCCTCTGGAAATTCCCCTCCTCTACCGATTTCAACATCTAGAAACAGCCTCAGTCTGTCAAAAAGTACATTCAGCCAATTTAACCCTTAGTGCACTGCTACTCTGGTATCCCAGAAGATACATTGTCGGACTCCTTCCAGCTAGACATCACAACTTTTTTCCCCCACCACTCTTCACTATATATACACCCTGTACTTAAACCCAGCCCTATTCAGCCAGTTCAACAAAGCCCGTAAGAAATACCTCCAGAACCAACATTTTTGGTCCCGACGGTGAAGTTGCAATACTGCAACTAGGCTCCAACTTGGAAGTAACAAATCCACAATTTCTCCCTCAACTCCTGGCAGTACGAGCCGGTATAGCCCATACTGCCTTAGCGTTCAAGCACTGTAATGCAGAACACTGAAATGACACAGCGGTATCACACCGGAGCAGGTGTAGCAGGCATCAAAGTGCCAGGCACAAACCGAAAAAATTTGCTGAAGAAACTCAGCTATAAAGTTGGACAACTCAAGTCTTGGTACTGAGAGCACCCCAGCTGAGCTGAAAGATGTCTCCAGCAAGCTACTGGATCCAGTCCCATTTAGGGTTACTAAAGATGACGGTAATCATCCTGCACTGCTTTTTTTGTGACATTAGTAAGATCATTCATACATTTAAAATTAAGAACTAGCTTAGCTGCTTTAAGATTCAAATGCAGATCTGAATCCAGAGTTACTGCTGAAACAGCTCGACTCATTTAACACGGGGACAAATGACCTGCGATTGAAATTTCCCATGGATTTTCTGAGACAGTCTGCAGCATTAGCTCTAGCCCAGAAGTGTCAAAGTTGTGACTCAACAGAAATGCAAAGCTGAACCCCCTTCTGAACACCATCTTGGATGCGGGAGGAAGAGGGGAGTGAATGAGAGGAAAGGGAAGAATAAAGACATCACCTGGAAATTTTGGACTGAAGGACTGAAAACCATCCCGGGTGAGGTCAGACAAACACATGGATGGTGACCACACCATTTAACTCAAGTTTCTAACTCCTTCCTACCAGTGGAGGTTAACGATGGATCAAGCCAGAGCCAGTCCACCCTCTGCAGAGTTGCATCTTTTTAAGTTACTGCACAAGTTATACATCATAGAGACTGGTTTTCTTAAAAAGGGGGGGAAGCAGAATGATATCACAGTTCTCATAGCACAGAAATCCCAAACCCATGACCATCTTTATGCATGGTCCACACTAAGCATAAATGCTAACAACATAGTCTACTGTGGCACTCTTCACAGATTGATTATTCCTACTCAGTAATATTAAGAAATTGCACAGAACGGGGGCTTTGATCCACATCCTTAGACCTGGGGCATCTGTAGTTGGCAAAATGACAAGCAAGAAGAACAAGTTAATATATGTTACTTGGCACAAGTAGTTTCTGAAGGCTCAGTATTTCAACTGCTCACACAAATTAAAGGAGATAGGAAAACAACATGGTAAAGGGGTATCACCGAGGAAGGAAAGAAACTACATAAGGAACAGCCTGAAATCTTCTGAAAGCATCCACGCTGCCTAGGGGAAACTGTGCAAAGAGCAGCTGACATAATAAAAGTCAACAGAGTGACCTTTGCTGAGCTTTCGTTAAGGACAAAGAAATCATCAGTATCAATAAATCCCTGTTTTGCAGCCAGGCTGGAAACCAGCCTATATCACCACAAGCTCTCAGTACATATACAGCAAGGAGGACAGAGAGTAAGAGGGTTCATCTGTTAAATATAAACAAGCATTAAAAAAAAAAAAGGGAATTGGCACACAATTTAGTCAATACAAAAGAAATGAACCCTCCCTTCCCTAAATCTCACATAAAAGCACGTTTACTCCAAAGAGAGCAGAAAGTACAAATGCAACGAACAAGCTTTTCTTTGCCATCACCAAAAAATCGAATTTTCATTATTTTCTTTTTTTTGGCAACTACCTCTTTTAGCCTGAATATTTAATGAGGCAAGATTCCATTCCAGACTATTAACAGCTCCAGCACTGTTTACAGGCTCCCCCACCCCTGAAAACCTTCCTCTTCCTATCACCCATGTTGCCTGATACTTTTTAAGTCCCTTTTATTTAGCACGTTTATATAACACAGCTGTTGGTACACAAACCCAGCAACCCGGCAGAGTGCTGCTGGGAAATCTGAAGAAAATTACAACGTGGTTGAGGCTTTTTTTTCTCTGTATCCTCTCCTGCCAGCATGCTCAGTGTCTAAAGGTAGCCCCAAATCAGTGTAGGTGTGTAGACGTAGAGCACTGTAAATAATTGATCTACGCTGCAGCAACAAAAGATCAGACTACCACCAAAAGACCAGTCCTGAACAGCAAGCTAAAAGATACTGAGGTGAGGAAAGCTCTCCTCAACTCTAATACTGAAGCTCTTGAGCTCTGAATAAAGTATTTGAACATCTGCTAAGATAAAGAGCAAGCCTCCCTAATCTGATCAGGCAAGAGAAAGGCCATGCTGGGTTTCAGTCACGTCTCTGCAAAGTGTTTGCTCTTGCAAAGTAGAGCCAACTCAACAGGAAAAGTTAGCTGCAACTTGCCCTAAGGCAAGTGAGCAGGGGCACTCCAGCGGGAAGCAAGGGACCAAATCCTCTCCCCAGCTTCCCCATTCCCCTGGGAAGAAAGTAACTGGCTCTTGCATTTCCACAGGTTGGGTGCATGGTATAAGAAGAGGAGGTTAGGAAGATGGGACATCACAACGCTAGCCCTCCCTTCCTCCTCCAACTGTGCCAGAGATTGGACCTCCTTCCCTCCCCACCTGCCCCCTCCCCCGTCAAAACTGCTTAGTGGATTCAAACACCATTTTGCAGCTGCCAAAATTGCACTTTTTGGCACACTGGACACATAAAAGAGAAGATGAGGGTAAATTTTCAGAAGTGGTTATGTGACCTAGCAGCCTTGGCTATCCTTAGGGCTTTGAAACTTTTCGGATTGAATTTGGGTTACTAAAGGCTTGGCTCACAGATAAGCTGCACTACTTCAACTACAGTTAGGTAAAAGCCACGTAATGTTGCTTCACTGCATAGCACCTACTCTAAATGCCTGCACGGATGCATGCATATACATATCAGGTGCAGTGACACAAACACACTTTATCCTCATTTTTGTGTGTGTATGTGTACATACACACACATATGTATACACCAAAATAAATATATGAAATGCGTGCCCTTCTACTTGACTCTTTACTTTTGGTGTAGCTATTTTGGCTACCGAAGAAGCAAAACCTCCACAACCTCCCACATCCCTATACAACAAGGGGGTATGCAGAAGTGCTCCTTCTCTGCTTGCAGTTCAGTTGCCTCCACCCATTGCTGCTCATCACCACCGCAGTACTGCTGGGAGAATATTAAGCTTGATTTTCCCCTCCTCCACTGAAGGCCAAACAAACAAGATTAACTGGAGCCCCCCCTAAAAAGGGCAGCGTCCCCCAGGCAGTGCATAGGGAGCTTGCACAGTCTGCAAGCCCGCGAGAATTCAGCAGTCAGTCTACCAGCCTGGGGAACAGAGCAGTGCTAACATCTTGGTCTTGCAAAGATAACATCTGTGTGTAGTTACTGTCAAAAAGGGGAGAAGTGTATGTGCAAGTCAGGCCTCCACCACCTGAAAAACATTGGCCACAAGCACACCGTCACACCGAGCTTCCTGGTGACCGACAGCGTGACTGCCAGTCTTTCTAAGAACTTCTCCATGACGGGCTATCTAAAGGTCTCTTATCCTAACAACCATCAGGTTTTGTTATGATGAACATTTCCGAAAGCATGGCCTTGTTTAGCAATATAACATGGATCCAAGGACCAGCTTAAAACAGTAACATTCATAGCAAAGACCTGCCTCTCCTTGCTACTGCATAACGGCACACGTGCGTGCTAATCTCCAGTAAACGCAGAGGCTGGGGAGTGCGGTTTGCTGGTCCAAAACTCTTGCGAATCACTAACTTGGTCTGTCCTTTGATTCTGCCTTTGTAGTTAATTCATTGCTATTGGTAAAGGGAAGGAAAAAATCAGGTGCTCATACTTCCCAGTTGATAAAATGAGAATAAGGAGACATTCAATTAAGTTGAGTTTAGTTTCAACTAGTTTTGAAAGGATGAAAGGAAAGCAATTAAAAATGCATCAGCCTACATGTACTTGTTCAAACTCCTTGCTAGAGACATGACAGAAGTCAAAAGCTTAGGAAAATTATAAAATGTTTTAAAAACAGCTTGATGTAATTAGACCAAGTCAGCCCATTACATAAGGATTTCTTTTTAAACAGAATGGAAAAGACCTGTCATAACACAAGACAAACCTCCAGTAATGCAGATTGCAACCACACATCTCTACAGGCCGGACTTTGCCGTAATTCTTTTCTTTGTAACTGCTCACTTCTGGACTCATGTATTCTCCACCAGAATAATATTAATATTATTAATAATAATAATACTAAACACTCCAAAACCAGAATAGATGGACTACAATTTTGATATGACACTGCAAGTGTCTGCATAGTCTAGCTCATCAAGAGTTAAGTGACACTAATTACGGAGAGAAAGGAAAACAAAAGATCTCATATTACTTCCTCTCCTACAACACTCAGTATATGCTATTTTATCCAACAGTAAATTTGCAGAGACAGGATTGGCTTTATGTGTTGTCACAGGATAACCAAATTACCAGCATTAATAAATAACATTAGTATCAAAGATACCTTGCTATTTTTTATATTGCACAAAATCTCAAAAAGCTGGTCAAAAAAAGATACCGAGAAAACTGTATATTGATAAAACCCCAAATCCAGCTCAGAAATTTCTGTAAACCAAATTAATTATTCCAGTGACACAGAATAAATGTTTTAAAAGGCACCCTCGAGCAGTTTCTGGCATTTAATAGCACCTTTTAAAGAGCATTAAGACAACGAACCTATAAGCAACTATAACAGGACAGCTGCACATAAGCCAAATCCACATAAGTCAAATCTCACTGATTTCAAAGGGGAAGGGTCTCAGTACAGAGACAGCTACAACAGGATACGAGGCAACTTGTAGAAGAGGGTGGAGGGGGGGGATACCTTCTTGACCCCCAGAGGTTTTGCTCTTTTGATTAACGCATACACACAAGAGAATGAAGAGGTGGCAGTGGGAAGAAGAAAGATCAGGGGAAAATAAATATAATTGCTTTGGCTAGGTGCCAAACTTCACAAATTACCAGTTGCCACTCTGTACCCAATACTGATATAAAACTGTCAACCATTCTACAAAAATTACTTTGCCTACAAATTAGTAACACAGTCATTATTTTTAAATCACCTGCAGGTAGAAGTTAAGTTTACCAACGAAAAATCTGCGGGCCAAAGACATAGACTTTTTTTTTTTTTTAAAACTGGAATATAAATGCACACAAAATATATACATTAAGGGGGGAAACCGGAAAGGAAAAAAAAAAAAAAGCCAGCAGAGATCAGGTTCAAGTCAAAAGTTTCTTATTCCAGGTGACCTTTTCCAGCCAAGTGTCGGTGATTCTAGATCAGGGAGTTAAACTCCCACAGGATTTTTTTCAGCATTCTACAGAAGATGCTACAGGACCAAGCTGAGTAAAAATCCCCATTACAACTTTTGCAACATAGATTTTTAGCATTCTGTGGCTTTCCTTTTGCAATTAAGTTATTTTTAAACTTTTCCAACTGGACTGTCAAGCACAACAAATGAAACATCTAAGTAAGTTCAAAATTACTCTCTGTTGTAGCCATAGAAATACTGTGTGATTCTCATTTCTATGTTCGAGTATTTGAGCAGTTTCAGAAATCTGAATTTGATTTAATTGACGTGCACCAACTAGGAAGGGGCACAAACTAATCCACACAGAACTTGCTGAAGCCTCCCCTTTCCCAACCACACACAGACACAGATTTCAAGCCGAAGTTTGGTACTTTACTCCTGTCCATGATGTACATGTTCAAGGCTGCATTCAGCAACTCTGCCAAGTTGAGAAACGTAAAGGGTCTTACCTTTGCAGTGCCTTTAAAGAATCTGTACGAATATAGAGCAGATTAGGCAATGTTTCTGTTTGCCTTTCATTTGCTGTCAGCTGTCAGCAATATGAACAGTCAAAAGCCTCTAGAGCAGGCTGGTATTAGTCAGCTAGACTTGAATTTCCAGTTTTTTTACATTGCTGTCTATTTTCCTTCATTAAGTTAGCCTGTCCTACCCTGGTATCAGATTACAGGGAGCCAACATTTATAGCACCTTGCAAAACAGTCAAACCTATCACATACCTAAGTCTGCCTATACCTGTTGCCCTCAATGTTTAACCCTTGCTACCAACAGGAAAAACTTTTATCCTAGAACGTATCACCTGAAAAACATTTGCAGCAGAGGAGTCATTTTTCCTTCTTACCTGACAGCTACAGAACAGCATGAGATTTTGTTTTACAAACTGGAGGACACAGGCAGACTACACCGAGAACAGCGGCTCTGAAATGCCCACAAGAACAAACACAGAGACCCCGCAGCAGAGAGACTTCTCCTACCTCCAACGAGAACCATGGCCTGGAAGCACTTGCTGCTTATTTTAGCAGGTCTCAGAAACCCCAAACGGCTCGTTCTGGGTTCAAGATCACCTGATTACACTAATTCCTCGCCACCCCTCAGACCCTGCTGCTAGAGCAGGAGGCAGGCAGGCACGTTTTCAGCACGGGACCGATGGCGTTTCCAGCCCGCGGCTCTCCCAGCACCGCCGGCTGCCCTCTGCCCAGCCAGGACGCAGTGCTGCCCCGGGCTTGGCTCTTCCACCTTCTCCCCGACGGCTTTTAGCCCACCCTCCCTTTCCGGAGGGTGTGCTGCTAATCCTATTTCCACAGGCTAGGATCTGCAGTCTAGAGATCGTCGAGTTAAACCACACAATGCTGAAAAAAAAGTTGCAGCGATTTCTCTGTGCAAGATGCACGGCCACCCCGTGAACATCAGCTGCGATGGTGACGCTTCAAAGGACTACAAGACAAGGCATTTTATGTGTTCTTGCATGACAGGTGCCTTAGCTTTCCTACACGCACATCATACACCTTAGAATTAAACAGAGTTTTAACAAATAAATATGTATATTCTTACAACTCACCCAGGGTTGCTCAGGCAGCCTCCTTCTTGGGACAAGCAGTCCGTTTTGCTAAAGTTGAGAATATAAGGTAATACTCACACCATTACACTCACACAAGCAAGCTAACTTGGAGAGCACGGATGAAACACACAAGAATAGTTTTATTTGCATGCTGCTTTAACCTAAATCTTTACTTAAGTAACTTTTTAACCCTTCAGACAAGAATCACAGACCCAATCAAAGCAAAGCAAAAAATAAATGGCTGAGAGGGCTTGTGTTGAGAAACAGTACGGCCCAGATCACAAAGCAGTACAACTAACACTTACCGTAAGCTGCTTTCTTAACACAGCGTTAAACAAGCGTTTCAGTCTTTGAGAGATTCTAGCTCCGTATTTAGAAGAGCACTTACATTTATATTTAAGTTAGCATTGTGGTTAACAATGACGCATGGGTAAAATATAGATAGAAACATCAGATTTTCAGTCTTTCTTGTTTATAAAGCTTATCAGTTAAAACACATTTTTGCAAACTGTGCCTAAAGCTTTTTAATCTATTCGTCACAAAGATCCTCATTTAACTTTACCCAGAAATATAAGAAATGAAGTAGTCAGTCACGCATTTCCAATGGTTATACCACAGGAATTCATCGGTGAGGTTTTTCGCACCAGGCAAGAGGTGACCTGTTTTCTGCAGTCTGTATCAGGCACAGCACAGCGCCCACACGGTGCCCCAACACACACCTTCCTTACACATCCCCAGGGGTCCATTTTGTCACCCGTTCAGCCGCGACCATCGAGATGACTTCTTATAAGTTCTTTCTGAAATAGTTTGATGAGTGAACTAAGACAAGTAGTACTGTGAATTTTTTGTTTTTCAGGGCTTGGAGAGTCCAATACTATTACTAACACAGCCATGGAGTTATTTATGAGGTTGGGACAGGAGAAACGCATTTCTGTCAGAAAAAATAAGACAAATCTCCTACTTCCTCAAAATCACAAAGCTGATGTTTGCACTAAGCTTTGTTACAGGTTCCAAAAAAAACCCCAAAAAGCAACAAGAGCCCAACCCAAGAGTGAGTGACAACACCTCCTAATATTTCACAAGCAGAAATACTTGATTCAAAAAAGCCTGTAGAAACAGGAGTGAACGGTAATATAAGAAGAGGTGCAAAGTACCAAACCGTACCTACAGTTGGGCAGATTGATAAAGAACAGCTGCAGACAGGGAAGTCAGAGATGTCAGTCAGACTTCATGAACACCCTCCCACTAACCTCCAGGACTGACGAGTCTGGGTTTTTTTTTCCCTGTTTGTCTTTACTAATGTAACTGGGTTTTTTAGCATGAGTGCATTCAACTTTATTTTTGGTTTGATCAGGTTCTTTACTGTAGCTCAGGCAGCGTTCATGTAAGAAGAATTCATGTCGGCCATGATAGACTTGTTCTCTTAAATGGGACACCAAAACAAACGATCTTCAAGATAGTCTCCCAAATCAAGGCATAGGATTTGTTACTCCCTTCAGAGGTGAACTCTTCTGCCTGGTTTCTAGTGTACTGTATTTTACAGATCGCTGTAGCTGCAACTCTTGTGTCATCTACAGGCCTAACAAAAAAAAAAAATATTTAAATTTATTGAAAATTATAGAATGAGGGAGCTAAGCTTTAAAACTCCCAGGCAGAAGCACTAAGGCTCGTTTGGGGTAGAAGGCTGTAACTGTACGTTTTGCCTCAGCATGACGAGTCACAGCTCTGAGCTGGTACGTGCTTTCTGCGTGGGTAATTTGTACTGGTGTTCCTGGTCACAGCTCACCATGGAGAAAGGCAAGAAGCAACAAAATACTCCAGATATGCTCAAGTAAACACGATTAGTAAGCTCTCCTGCAGCATGCAGCAAAGGGAGCAAAGTCACCAACCAACCAGTTTGCTCTGAACTCAAGGAACACTCTCAAAACATTAGTTTAATACTGAACTTGAGACTGGAAGCAACTTGTAAGAAAGCACCAACACACACACGGGCGCAGAGACAGGGAGGGAGGGATGCGGCGTTGGTTAGAAAAGGTGAGTATTATATAGCCAGAGGGACTTCAAAAAACAAAACAAAACAAAGCACAAAAAACAAAACAAAACAAAACAAAACAAACCCTAGGCTCTCGCTGTAACTTGTTTGATACACAAACCACCTTGTTACTAGACAGCCAACTACTTATGGGTGTGGAGCACACAGCACAAAGAGCTCTATGTGCAGGTTATCCCAATAATCTTGTCTGATGTAGACGCACTGAATATACCTCCATTGTACCCGGAAAAAGGAACAGAATTGTCTCGTCTCTAAACCTTCCTGAGATGACTTCTTCATCCCTGCAGAAAGACCATAGGTTTGGGTTTTTTCAACCCCAATCTTTGTCATCATCTTTCCTTCTTTCCCTTATTAGCATCTTCAGCATTAACTCTCTTGATATACTTTTAAGAATATCATTCTGAGAGGCAAACACTTCTACATTTCTCTTATTTCCCTCTTGGATATGTTTGTCTCATTTCAGCCAGCTTTTCAAAAGGTGACCACCTACATCCAGGTTCCAGGTGTTTGCCAAGTCAGACATTCACTGAACGGCTGTGCTCTTTTCACAGAATCACAGAATGGTTGGGGTCGGAAGGGACCTTTAAAGATCATCTAGTCCATCCTCCCTGCCACAGGCAGGGACATCTTGCACTAGACCAGGTTGCTCACAGCCCTGTCCAACCTGACCTTGAACACTTCCAGGGATGGGGCATCCACAACTTCTCTGTGCAACCTGTGCCAGTGCCTCACCACCCTCATAGTGAAGAATTTCTTCCTGATGTCCAATCTAAATCTACCCTCTTTCAGTTTGTCCTGTCACTACAGGCCCTGGTAAAAAGTCTTTGTGAGTTTTCCAAGACAATCATAGAATCATAGAATGGTTTGGGTTGGAAGGGACCTTTAAAGGCCATCCAGTCCAACCCCCCTGCAGTGAGCAGGCACATCTACAACTAGATCAGGTTGCTCAGAGCCCCATCCAGCCTGGCCTTGAATGTTTCCAGGGACAGGGCATCCATCACCTCTATGGGCAACCTGTTCCGGTGCTTCACCACCCTCCTCATAAAAAATGTCTTCCTTCTACCTGGTCTGAATCTACCCTCTTTTAGTTTAAAACCATTACCCCTTGTCCTATCGCTATTGACCCTGCTAAAAAGTCTGTCCCCATCTTTCTTATAAGCCCCCTTTAAGTCCTGAAAGGCTGCAATAAGGTCTCCCTGCAGCCTTCTCTTCTCCAGGCTGAACAACCCCAACTCTACAGGAGAGGTGTTCCATCCCTCTGATCATTTTTGTGGCCCTCCTCTGGAGCTGCTCAACAGGTCCATGTCTTTCCTGTGCTGAGGACCCCAGAGCTGGACGCAGTACTCCAGGTGGGGTCTCACCAGAGTGGAGTAGAAGGGGAGAGTCACGTCCCTCGACCTGCTGGCCACGCTTCTTTTGATGCAGCCCAGGGTACGGTTGGCCTTCTGGGCTGCAAGCGCACACTGCCAGCTAATGTCCAGCTTTTCATCCACCAGTACCCCCAAGCCCAGGGACGTGGAATATGGTGGTGCCTTTGCCTTTTAAGCCTGCATAGCAAGAGCGGTCATGTCCTGAGCCAACAAGCTGCCTTTTTTAAAATAATACCCTTCAACTACTTGTTCAGTATTACCCTTCCCCAAAAGCTGCTGCTGGGTTAAATCAATGAGGTGCTGAAGGCTGCCTGAATTGGAGAAGAAGCATTAACAGTATGAAGAGTACAGGCATTTCTGCTGTACTGAACATCTATCCAGGATGTAACACGTGACAGATCTGATTCACTTAAATGTCTGCAGAAAAAAATCTTAAGTAAAGAACGAAACTGAGAATACTGCATCTAAAATCATGCCTTTAAAACCTCTGCATGGCGAGAGACTGCTTATACAGTTATAGTGGAGAAGAACATTCAGTCAAGCCATAATTAAAAGTTAGGTAATACTTTTTAAGCTGACAATTGTAATGCACTCCAAAATGTAATGTATTCACTTGGATTATTCTGAAAATGTGTATTCTTCATGATGCTTAGCATAATTACAATAATAAATACATTAACTTGCAGCTATCTAAGATAACACAGAAACTAATATTCGCATGCCATTTGTAAATTTTTCTTCTTACAGATCAGCGTAGCTTAAATTTTATGTTCTGAAGTATTTGCACGGGGTGGGATTAAGAAGGGAGACTATTTGTCTGGGGAATTTCGAACTGGTGAACTTGGCTATTAAGAGAATATAAATTATCTCCTGACTTGTTGCTAGACTAACAATTCCCACCGTGGGGTTTCAAACAGTGATGAAACATGAGTTAAAGACCAACAAGATTAATACAAAAAAGCAGAAAGATTTCTCTTAAGAGTGATGTGGAGAAGGAGCGGGGTCTGCAAAGGTCCCTCCAGGGAAGGCAGCGTCTGGACAGGCCAGTATTTCTCATTTCGTAATGTCTGGGGAAATGTTTGCACTGAAGCCTAAGTCACTCTCATATGAGCACACACCTGCTCCTGGGAGACACAGGAATTCACTGCTAATGAACTAGACACAGAATTTATGAGTGTTACATGAAAAGACCTACAAAATCAGGGTATTCTGGAAAGTTTCAGAGGCCCCACAAAGCAGGTGTAGAGAAATTCGAGCCTCACCTCTTCCTCATTTCATCATTCAAGTTCCTGTGTCTTTTGCAGAACTAAATCAGGCATCAGAGGTAGCTGCTGCATGCGTCCCTGGGCCATCCAGCCATAGCCCCTACCGCAGGGCTCCGCGAGCCAGCCTGACTCCCCAGCTACAGGGGGAAACAAGGCAGCAGGGCTGGGGGGAACCAAATCGCCCGGGGAAAGCACAAAATTGCCCGGTCACCTTGAACTGAGTTGTGCGCCCAACTCATCCTGCAACAGACAGCAGTGCCACCTCACTGCAGCCACTGGCTCACGAACCTAGAGACCTCTTTCTACCTCCCCTCGACTCCGCAGAACAAATAATACAGATATTACAGCACCCAGGCTCATAAAGATTTTGAGATGCAGCTTGTTGGCTCATGAGACGACCACTCTTGCTATGCAGGCTTCAAAGGCAAAGGCATCTCCGTATCCCACGTCCTTATTCACGCCAACACGCACATGCAAACGTGCGCCCATGCACACACATGCACTTGCCTTCTCTCAGGCGCTGTCTGACCGGGGCTGTTGCAGAAGTCCACCCGTGCCTCCCAAAAGAGAAACCCTGATGGTGTCATGCACAGGAGAAGGGTCGAGCAGACATGCACCCACACAGCCTCTACCATCAGGAAACAATCTTCTCCTATGACAGCTTTTCCCCCTTTTTCCTGACAATCAAGTCCTCTAAATTCAGATTAATTCTAAAACCCTCAGACACCTCTGTAAGAAAGGACTTTGGTTGCTTTAAGTTTTCCCTGTAATCAATGGGAGGAAAGGTGAGCTGCATCTCCTGGAGAAGAAAGGCCCTTCCTTGAGTCACTTATCTGACTTGCCTAAATTATCAGGAGTTGATCCAGGCCTCAATTCATAGAATCACAGAATGGTCTGGGTCAGAAGGGACCTTTAAAGATCATCTAGTCCATCCTCCCTGCCACAGGCAGGGACATCTTGCACTAGACCAGGTTGCTCATAGCCCTGTCCAACCTGACCTTGAACACTTCCAGGGATGGGGCATCCACAACTTCTCTGGGCAGCCTGTGCCAGTGCCTCACCACCCTCACAGTAAAGAATTTCTTCCTGATGTCCAATCTAAATCTACCCTCTTTCAGTTTAAAACTGTGGTCCCCTTTTCCTGCCACCACAGGCCTTGGTAAAATGTCTTTATCTTTCTTAAAAGCCCCACCTATACACTCAAAGGCCACAATAAGGTCTCCCCAGAGCCTTCTCTTCTCCAGACTGAACAACCTCAACTCTCTCAGCCTTTCTTCACAGGAGAGATGTTCCAGCCCTCCGACCATTTTCATTTAGGTCTCTGGGAAAACAAGCATACGGTGTGGCTGAAGCAAGCACTCCAGCTTTTCTCGCAGCACAACAGCCTCATCACACAAGGAGCTCCTTAGCAGACATCGGCTCTGTTATGAAAATTTGCAAATTATCATAGAAACCAGAGATAAAAAACATTCTATCTACCACTTCTACCCTACCCTTTCCTCTCCCAGTGCAACATTCAACCTGTACACAGTCAGGAGAAAAAAGAAAAAAAAAACACAAAAACCGAAAACCAAAGGAAAGCTGAGGTTAAAGTAGAAGATTTACTAGTACCATAAACAAGGTAATGCAGGGAGAGGTTGCTTTACATAGTTTCTAATCCATCCCTTCATTCACCCTTCAGCCTCCTTTCTTTTTCTTCTTTTCTGTTGCCTAACATTTCATCCCCTTCTGTGAAGTCTCAGTGATTTGCTGTGATCACAGATACAATAAATTAATATCAGAATTGTGGGTGAGTGGGAAAAAAAACCCCAATACTATGCCTTTTTTTCAAGATGCCATAGACTTCAAGCAGTTTTGTAGAGGTTTTACTATGTGTTCCCCCCAGAGGGTTGTGCCCCATTTGCACCTTTCCTCTCTCAAACAAGACAGTATTAAGAAAAACGGTGCTCAAAACTGAAAGGAAAAAAGGTCAGCAGAAGCATCCTGTCACTGTGAAAGGCTTCCAGCATAGCTATGTTAGAAATGTGAGAGCTGGTGCCTTTCACAGAGGAAAAATGCAGAGTTCTACCCTTGTGGTGCTGGCTCCTGGCCCTGCAGAAACCCAGGGGGATCAGGAGCTGCTCCCTCGGGGTTAAGGCACCGCCGAGGGGCATGAGCGGTGCCTGCCTCTGCCAGAGCAGCTCTTCTGCCGAGCAAGAATCATCTCCTCCCCACCTCTCACGCAGGGTGCGATGCACAGTGCTTCATAACCCCAGCGCAGTCAGGAGAAAAAAAAAAAAAAAAACAAGCAAACACACAATCCCCCCCCCAGCCCCTTACCCAGACAATCTCACTGCCCCTACAACCTTTCTACTCTTCCACAGCCAGAGGATGAGCCTCTCAGGCTGAGAGCCTCTATTTTAAAGAGCGTGTAGTACAGAAACATTTTATCACGTGGCAAAGATATCTCTCTCTACTCAATGCTGGCTAGTCAACAAATAATCAGTTTAAGGCAAAAAAACAATATTCTGGAAGTTATGCTGTCACATGAGGAAGAAAAGAGCATCAAATCAGACAAAAAAAGCTGAAATGAATCTGCACAGTTTCAGTTCTAACATAATTTTGATGCGCAGAGTACTCAGTTCTCTAAAATCTGATGCTGGGGAAGATATTATTAGAGTTATAGCTTCAATAAATTAACCATGTTGTAATAACATGCATATCTTTAGAAATCATGAGACCTACTTAAAAACCATTACATCTTTTAGAATATAAGGTTTTATGTGCTTTTTCTGTGCACTTGTAACAAGTTGTTTAACTGAAAGCCAGAGGTGCCTCAGAAACACATAGATCCACAAGTGGATTAAAATGAAAAAAATTAATAATATTAAAAAAATTACTCCAAAGATCACAGGATCTTACAATAAAAACTCACCGGATCAAGTAACGTGGCAACTATCTGCCCAGAAAGATATTCATGAAATTGCACAACTTCACACCCAATCTGTCCGTTTTTCACATGCATTTAAAAACTCCTACGCTGGTAGCAGTGGAAAAAGAAACACTGGACCTCAGCTCTCACTGCGTTAGGATAACTCCCACGGTTACTCTTTTACAGTTCGTGCTTCAAGAGTTCAAGCACCGCTTTCTGTTGAACTAATTAAATTCTGCTCTTTACTCTCAGGTATCTAAACAAGGGTCTCGGATGGATAACGAAGTCAAACGCACGCAGGCACGAGTAGGCTCTCGAGAAGACAGTTTGTTACACAATGGCTGCCCGGGGCAGAGAGCGGCGGCGTCATCTCTGGGTGCATCTGCTCCCCTGCTCGTGGTTTAACTGACAGGAAGCACAGCCGAAGATACCAGGACCCAGCGACCAGGGTTTCCTGCCTACACAGCCGCGTCTCCCCCCCGCGCGCCTGTCGCCGAGCACGCCTGTCCTCCTGCGCGGGCCACGGCTTCCCACGAAGGGGAGAAACTCTGTGACACCTTCTAAAAAAAAAAAAAAAAAGGGAAAAAAAAAATTAAAGTAAATTAAGCCCAGGCACAGAAAGCCAGCCAGCTGGATGGATAGAAAGTAATCAGGTCAAGTGTACTGAAACATGGCCCCAGAAGGCCACCAAAGCAACATGGCCCCAGGCGGCCACCAAAGCAGGGTACGAAACGCTGGTGGCAGGTTCTCGTCCAGCATGGCCCAGGACAGCACACCAGCCAGCCCTGGACGTTTTAGAGGCTGGCCTTCCTCAAACGGGCTTGTACAGCACCAAGAAACTGAGTTACTTAACAGATGAAGAAGCAAACAAGCAGAAATCTTCAGAAATGAACCACAACCAGTGGCAGAAACCACGCTGCCAAATACGGCACCAGCACGTCTACTTAATGGGACCACCCTGTCCTAGAAAAGGGGACAGGTTAGATGATCTACGGGGCTTTTCTAACACTAATACCTAGAGTAACACCTGTTAGTCTACCACAAAAGTGAAATGCTGAAGAAGCATTTAGTACCAACAGGATAAGCACAAGAATTAATATAGCTTAAGCAAGCAAAGAACCAACTGCTAGACAAAGCAAAATTTCAGTGAAAAGCAGAAACTCCAGCACAGCTGTAATTTCCACGGTATCTATATGTGAAGCAATATGCTATACTCAGCCCCTCTCTAAGTAGTCTTCTGCTCAGTCTCAGATGACCCCATAACGTCACCTTGTCAGAAAACATCTTCTCCTTAGCCATCCTAAAAGCTATACGTCCAGGCAGGGCGAGAAATTATTAAGATGGCCTCGTATCCTTCCTCCACCAATGGCCAACTGGTGGTATAAAACTGAGGAAAACCAATTTTGAGCTCTATCTGCAGGGTTGCCAACTAAAGCAACAGAAGACACATCATTCATGTAATTAAGTTGGGAAATATATCAACCAGTAGATATCTAGTAGATTTAACACCATCATCTACTGCTATAGTCTAGGAGCATCTTCTGCGTAAACTTAACAGCAGTAAAAAAGTCTTCATTGGATTTCATGGAGTTTCTGGCACATTTTACCCTTTATGGAACTGAGGCTCCCCATCATAAGATGCTCTCCATCCTAAGGTGCTCTCCATCCCCAACCCAGAACAGCTGGGAATACAAATGCCTTCACGTGGTGACTGGCACTGTTAGTAGAACAGCCATCTCGAAGTCAGTGGTCTGCAATTTCCTGAAAATGACCAGGCTCCAAATTCTCCTCATTTCTAACTAGAAACCTATTCTTTAACTAGGTTCCTCCGACAAAGCACGCTTTGTCCCTAGCTTTCACGTGCTCCCATCTGAGCTCTGTGACCATCTGGGTTATCCCAGAGAACCGCAGTTGTCCAGTGCTTCAGAAGATAAACTACGTCCCTCCACGTCACGGGGCACTTTACCCCTTCATGCCTCGAAAGCTGGAATGAAAGCCCTAAACCAGCACCCATCAGACACGAACAGAAAGGCAGTGGAAGAACGTGCAGCACAAGCTCGCTTCTGCAGCATTTCTGACGTCCACTTAAGAAACAAGTCCCATCCTTGACAAACACTCAAGTAATCCCAAGCAGCCAACAAATTAAGAAATGATACAAAGTAATGGTTGCTCAAAAGCCTTTCTGAACAAAAAAGCCTTGCAGCATGATCTGAACCTCACTAAATTTTGCTGGATTGGCAAAAGGACTTGGAAGAGAACTGGAAAAAGAAGTATTTTCTATCTCAGATTCCAACAATACTCTGTAGCCAACAGCATTTTGTAGATTTGCTTCTCAGTTTGTAAGTCACGTTGGTCATATCTTGCAACATGTACTGGCAGGATTCGATGTTTTCCTCAGAAAACTGGGGTGGCAGATGCTGACATCGATCCAGAAATGGTTTACTCTCAAGCTGGGTATTCTTTTTAACCCTGAAAGTTCATCTGTGTCCTGCTAATGAACTACAGATTTTATTACAGCAAACATTTCAAAATTCTCATATGCATTTATTTTCATGGTGTATTACTATTGTACTAGGTCTAAAACTTTTTTGGTGTTATGCTTATTTACAAGCAAAATCATCTCTATTATACACTACTAAATTAGCTAAAAATTTAATGTAACACAAGCATAGGGCTAGAATAAGGGGGGCTGTGTTCTTTTATAAATACTTTTGAGGCATCTTAAGATTGTCTAAGTTTTCAAGCTCTGTATATTTTAAGCAAAAATGGAAAGGTAAATGTTTGTGGTATTTATAAAAGCAAAACAAAAAGCAGGATGTCTCAGTTCTTACAAAATTGAAAAATGTACTCCTCGAAGCTGCTGCTGCGTGGCATCAGCAAGGCACCCGCATGCTCCGAACAGCCTGCCCTCTGCATTTCTTCCTCCGACTCGGTTATGGCTAACCGGGGAGGAGTGGTCTCCACAGGACTGCTTTTCCTGCAGAACAGCTATGAGTCAACTTGTCTCATGTCTCTGCAACTAGTAGTCTAACTGCCTTGCTACCAGTGTGTTTTCTGGGGAGGCAGGAGGGATCACACCTCACCAAAGCGCCAGATAGAGAGAGAGGAGCAAAAGTGAAACCAGGCTGATCGACACCCACTGACCAGGCTCCCCAGACAGCAAGAAAGAAATTGCCTTCATGGATTTCTATTTGCTTTAACCAGCTTCAACAGAGGGGAATGTGATTTTTAATCCTACAGTGTCCCTTTAATAAACACCCCAAAGAAGACATTTTCCAGATAACCAAGGAATTTTTTACAGTGTTGACTTACCAAGCAGAGCACAATAACCAGCTATTCTGTTTGCACTACGAGGCAGTACAGTGCAATGAGTTAATAATTTATCACGGCATTGCTCTTGGCAACTGACCATAATCAACTTTTTAAATTCTTCCTCGTTCTTACATTTTTAGTCTCTGCAAGAATATGGCATCCTTAGAGCTTCAGCTCTATCTGAACATTTTCTAGCTGAGGTAGGAGGTTTAATCTTCCCAAACACCTGCTTTCCTCCTGTATTGTTTCAGGCTCAGAGCAAAGGTCATCATTTCATTTCAATAACCTGATTTAGGAGACAGGAATAACTAGAATATTTTTAAACAAAGCAAGAAGTTAACATTCTTTCAAAAAGACGCAGTGGTGCAGTTCTCATCCTTGCATTTCCTTCCCTCTCTTCTCCCAGAAGGAAAAAGAACAAAAAAGCCCAAGCTTCTCCCTCCACCAAAAGCTTTTATTTGCACACGTTCCCCAACCAACAAGCAAACACCTTTTCCTCCCATTTTATATTATTGAGGCTTACGCCTCTACATAATTTTGGGCAAAATCTAATGGGCAAAATCTAATTTACTAGTTCACACACTGTTCCTCTCAATCAGAAGGATCTAAGCTGTGGTGTTCAGACAACTCATTTGGAGAACAAGTTTTTAAGAGAGTTTAGAGGCGACATGTAGAAGAGAGTTAACTGTCCTAATTACCACTTCGTGGAAGCTTTGGCCATGAACAACTGTCCTCTTCCAAGGACAACTGTGCTACTTTGTCCTCCCCGTTATTTCTCAACCCCACCTCTTACAAACTCCCCAGCTCCACCACTCCAAAATCAATCCCTAACCTGGTTCAGTCAACCAGTCCAGCAATTTCCCATGGTGCGGACACCTAACTTGCCAACTTGGCTCATCTTAGCAGAAGCAGATAAGGGGTTGCTCACATGAACAGTTCGGACTGCAGATGGGAGGGGAAGGCAATAAAACACTAGGAAAAAACTACACTGTCAGCTAGGAAAAATGAGGGTGGCACCCCTCAGGCAGCACTGAAGCAGCTGGATGAGTACTCCTGCCATGGAAACATCTAGAAACAATCATGCCCACCTCTAACTGTTTCACTAAGGGTACATTTTAAATTAAATTACACTGGTGCAAGTTCGTATGCTCGCAAAAACGTACGTCTAGAGTTTAAATGGCAACTTTAGCTCAACTAGCGCAGCTTACTGTTGAGTCAAGAACCTAAAGGCAAGCTAAGGGCCTGGGCAGATGCTAAATGAGCCATTTAAGGATTTACAACCCATCACCTCCAGGACAGTTCATTACCTGTGTAAAACTTGCTGGGTTCTAAACCTCCCTTCTGTGCTTCAGGGCGTATCCACATAAACCATCTTCGTGGGTTTAACGGGATGTGCCGCCAAGCGACCATGGTGGTTATGCACGCAGTCTTCACTCACGAGTGCAAACGAGCAGGTGGGGTGAGGCTGAAGCACATAAGCTGGGTAAGCACAGGGTGTGTGGAGATACTGGAGACAGCATCGAGGCAGTAGCATCATTCTCCCATCTAGTTAGTAAATACCAGGCTTGTTCATGACAGGCAGTGTAACAACAGGTTCTTCCAAGGCAGCCTCTGTCAGAAATCAAGCTGCTTTCTCCACACAGTCTTCTTTTTCCTGGTTTCACCCCATCCAGAGATCCTCATGTAAGTCAGCAAAAATGAACCCACTAAACTTCCCATTGATTCCCACCCCCCCCAGATGGATGCACAGATGCAGCAAGTATGGATCAGTGGTTCTGGGTCTCTTCTCTCAGGGCAGCGGCTGTTTTACCCAGCTAGCTACTTGCAGCTAATAACTGCTATCATCTCTCCCCTCAAATGCATGCATTTTCAATCACAGTATATCAATAAAATGTTGTCACAGCTCTTTTGTTTAGGAAGCCTGGCAGTACAAAGTAACAAAATTCTTCCTAAGTCCACCTGAGCACAGGGCACGCATCAGAGAAGCTTTAAACATTACGAACATCGGAATCTAGGCACAAAATGTACCCTTTCTAACTACGTGGCTTCAAAAGTATTAAACCTTTTCTGCAAATATCCCTATTATTTTTAAACAAAACATTTGCAAGACCGAGCCCTTATTCTGTAGCCTGGCAAAAGTTTTCCAACATTTCTTACGGTTGAGAATTATTTCTAGTCCATTACCACTGAAACAACACTTAATACAGCTCATTTGAAGGACGGTATTAAAAGACAATTAGCTTTTTAGAAAAAGAAATGGTAGAGTGTTGTGCCACATCAAGCGTTCATAATTAGACATACGCCTTTCAGAAATGCACATTTAGGATAATATTCTACCAACAGTAACTTTCTACTTGGTTTTCTTCTCAGGAAATCCCTCCACAGCCCATTATACATGGTCTAAATTAATGGCTTTCTACATTACAGCCCCATCAGACAAATTAAAATTGTATTTCACTTAGTTGCTTCAAAAGCAACTTATTTCATTGTTGCTTTTAGCTGATACTAAAAGAAATATACTTTTTTTTAAGAGAAAAGGGTCAGTATTTTTAAAAATGCCACAAGCCATCCCTAGCAGTCAAACTTGAGACTGTTTCTCAACACAGAAAGTTTCATTTTCATTCATGTGTCTAAATCACCTTTGTAAAGAAAAAAAGCCCCAAACAGACACTTCCTCTCTACAGTTCCTTCTTTTTTCTTTTTGAAATAAACAAAAGTTGGTTGTTTTTTTTGAAAAAAAACAGGATGGCAGCATCTCGGTAGCAGCCACCAAGGGGGCCTGGAGCCCCTTGCTGGGCTCACAGAGCTCTCGACAAGCTGGTTCGGAGGCACCGGGAGACAGGGAAGTAAATTCTTGCAATTTGTGCAGGTTTATCACCCTTTACGCTCCATGGCGTGTAAGCTTCGTAATTATCTTCTTGATAGGTAATACCCTTATTTGCATGCTTAATTTACAGGCACCCTGACAAAGCTTGAATAGCTACAGAGAGTAAATAGTTTACAGGGGCTCTGGAGGTCTGGGGGGGTGGGGTGGGGAAATAACGGCACAAAACAGCAAACATACCAAGAGAATGGGAGTGGATAACGTAACCACCACCTCCGAGGACAAAGTCGGGCAAAATTCTGCCTTCAGCAGACAACGTGCAAGCCCTGGTGCCTTCAAGATACAGTTTTCATGAAAGCTCTTCCTAAGAGGGTCATCTTCTGGTCGGAAAGACAGCCTCCACTGAAAACAAACCATGCCATCACATCCTTGGGAAACTATTCTTGTTAGCTCCAAAATTATCTAGTGCAGCACATGTAGCACGCACAAAGAGGAGAAAACTAACAGTATCCTCGTCAACCTGCTTTTAATTTGAAATTGAGTCTGGTTGGAAGAGCAAGTTAAACATTAATTTTCTGACAGTGGTCAGCCCTGGCTATCACAAGTTGTAACCGTAGTTTCACAATCACATTTTGCTGCTTCTTTCCTTAGCTGCAATATAAAAACCGAATAAACACCGAGATAGCCAGGAACTGGAGAACAGCAGAAGTGACTTGATACAAAGCTCATAAAAGCAAGGTAGCTTTCTCCTAACCTGTCAGCTTTATTAACTTTGTCAAAAGATCACATGAAAACCACAAGTAACTCTAGAGGAACATACAGCATAGCAAAACAGTATATGCAGCCACAATATATACTAACATTTTTTTCTCTCAACAGCAGACAATGATTTGAATCAACCAAGCTCACCCCTTTCTTCCAGTTCTGAAACCTGGTCTCGTGTGGGACGACATTTATACTGAGCCCACTTAAGAAGTCAAACCACTACCACACAAGAAGGTAAGTGAGGCAAATGCGGATTGAGCTCACAAGCGAAGCGATGAGACCGTTAGTACACTAACGGTAACCATTCAAGAAGTGCAAAACATTCCCCTCGAAATAAAAAATATATTTGGTGTATTCACACAAAAATGTTGACGATGAGTTAAATATAGGGTGTTCTAGAAATAGACTAAAATGTCTAATTATAGAAGCAGACAGTGACATTCAATCCATCTAAAAACAACCCTTTCCCACAGTTTCCAACCTATGCATTTAGCATTCCTATTCCTAGCAAATGATCTTAACCGTAATATTTTTTCCCCCAATACAGAAAGAAATAATTTTTACATGCAAGTTTAAGAATTGGAGGTTCTTTCCAGGCTAACAAAACAGCTATCATTTTCACATCCAAACTCAAACCTAGTACAAAGTCACGCAGGATCCAAGATGACTGATCTCTTTAAGGACAAATAAATGACCTGAGCTCTAGGCATCTGATTCATCACTAAAGATAGCTGGTAGGTAGTTAAGACCTAAAGCACATCGAGGTAAGAATGCATAAACTTTAGTCCCTATCTAATGGGATCCTTTCAGCACAAAGGCTGACACAGTGGGAAGCTCTGCCGCAGGACAGGCCCACATTGAGAAATAAATCGTTTTACCTCTACATAGATTAGCCCCGTCAGGTCAGGAGAGTGAGAATGTCTACAGCCTTTCACATGGCTGCTGCGGACTTTTGATAAGCAAAAGACTTCAAATTTCAGTATGTACAGTCTCTGTCAACTACTTTATCTGTGAAGGAACATTTAAGTAAGATTTAAGAAAGCAACATTGAAGTAAGATTTAAGGAAACGTATCCTCTCTAAAGCACATCAGTGTCATTAAAAGAATAAACACTGCAAATCTCTGGCGTACAGTAGCGAAGTTTCAGCGCTTACCAAGGCTGGAAACTCCACCTCCTGCCACTCCTGTGCTGAATCACTCCGGCGGGGGAAAGTCCTTGCTGTTCCACGCACACCCAACAAAACTCCAGCGAGTTACCAAAACTGTCAGTGAAAAGAACAAAATCTGCCAGCGAAAGCTGAGAAACTTTTGCTAACGCTTGCAAGAAGTGAAAGCTGTTTTGGAGATCAAAGCTTCTCCTCTGATACAGAGGGAAATCCTGGGTTTTTCTTACAAAGTCTTTTCTATCAGCTCACCTCGAATACAGCTGTCCTGAAAAGAGAGAAAAGAGTGCACTTATACACCTTGTGTATTTTTTTTTTTTAATACACAGAAGTGTCCAAAGAGTAACTCACACCACTGAAGTATGAGTTTGCAGCAATACTGAAACATCAGGCTATACCAGGCCAACAACATTCTTCAAATCTGGACATTTATTTCTTTTTTTTTCTCATTTGAGTGCCAAGATCACGGACTTGGCAATTCTAATATTCAACGGATGAAAAAAAGAGCACATTAGAAAACAGGCATTTCTGCAAAAGCATGGGTCTGGACATAATGTTCAAGCTAACTGGCACCTAATGATACCACTCCCATGGTTCTTCTCTCAGCAGCCACAAACTCAATCTAAACTAAAACATCTCTGCCTTGGGGGGGGGGGAAGATCGGGGGTTTTTTTTTGGAGACAAACACAGGCTTCAGCTATAAAAATCAACAAAAACTAATAGGATTTCTCTGTCCCTTCTAATCCACTTCTCTGCCTTCTAAAAGATCTGTCCAAGCTGTCATCTGTATGGCTTGGAGGACTTTCAAATCACTTTTTCCTAGCTCTGCCACTGCACCCCAGATGCTTCTGTAGCCCTGGCGCAGTCCTTGCACAGCAGCAAGAGAGCCTGAACATGGCAGCTTTGCCTTCAAAGAGGAACTGCTCCTCCGCGAAGCCCTGCTCGAGAGAAAGCAGCAGCAGCTACTTACCCTTTAGCACACAAAAAGTGTTCTGCCCAAGATAAGCAGCTGCAGCTTGGAAACAGACTTAGGATAACTCAAGTTTTGAAGGCTGGATGTCTTGCAGGGTCCAGTACAGCAGAAAGAAGGGGAGGAAAGAGGTAAAGAAAGAGAGGCTTGTGCTCTGCCAGTTGCAAGCATGGCAGACAGTTGTTGCCTCAGCCCTAAGATCTGAAAATAAAACTCATGATGAAAAAAAGGAAGACACAAATACCTTGAAGAATTTTTTAGTAAAATTCTTCTATTTCAAAATAATTGTTTTCCAAGTGGTTCCTCTGTAGTTTTATCATTTCCTCTGTGGATTTTTCAACATGAAACAACGCACCAAATAAATCTCCCAAACCCTTGCAAAAACTGTTGCTTTTAGAAAGAAAAAAGGCAAAACATAAAATCAAAAGATCGTAAAAACACACTGTACCGTAAGATGCAAAAGGAAGATACGGGGGAACACTGGAAAGGCTGAAGACAAGAGACAGTCTGGCCCAAAACATGACCATGTACTTAGTGGTTGCCTCCCTCTCTCCCTCCCCTGACACCGATCGCAGTATTAAGCAAGACACCATTATACTTCTCAGATATAGGCTCCATACAGTAAATGAAACTGGAGAGTATTCCCCTGTGTGCAACAGTTTGAGCTCCCTGTCATTTCATTTTCACTAAGAAGATACTCAACTTTATTTCTCAACTGAAAGACTGAAATATAGGATTCAAAGTTAAATACTCAGACAAAACTTCTAAAGGTACTAGCCTGCATTTCTGTTCAACTATAAACAAGGTGGAAACACTCATTCTTTTTCAAAATATTGTGCTAGAGTTCAGAAGCACATAATTAGGAGAATCAAGGTGGTTTTCATCCACTGGAAATGTAAAAAGCAATTTGACACACCGCAATTACCTCCAGGATTTTCTTCTCCCATTACAACTACCACTAAGCCCATTTTATAATTGGTCTGTCCCTCTGCCATGTACACCATCCCCATTACTGTCGTTCCTTAATCATTTTCAGGAAAAGGTGAGTACCTGCCCATTTTTTCTGCACAAAACAATTTAACTCCCTCTATTCCAAAACGACACCACGGAGGCTGCCGCTGAATGCATTTGTTTCGGCAGAAACAGAACCGCAGTTTAAGGTCGCGGGCGTAGAGAGCGAGCCCTCTACTGAAACGACAAACCTGCCATTTTAACGTCGCTCGGGACCACACCGGGCGAACGGCGGCGGAGCAAAGGTGCTCAGAGCTGCAGCGCTGATTACTAACACTTTGCCCGAATCGCTTCGGACCATGCTCTGCTACAGGCTAACCGGGTCCAGGTAAACGTAGCTTCAGAATAAATAAAAGTCGTTTATCGTACAGTCAGCTGAGCGGCGGCTGAAGGATCGGCAGCCTGCCTGACACCTCCGCACGCTTCAAAAGTGACAAAAAGTATGAAACGCAGCAAAACTACAAATCAAGTGCAAGACGTACGGAGCGCGCTGCTCAGAGCAGCACAGCGGCGGCCGCAGCGCCCTTCGCGACGCTGCTGCTGCCCCACAACGCCCCTTTTGCTCGCGCCTCAATTTATTTTTTGTTCTTCCCAAGCGCGCCCTGGTGCCGCGCTTTCCCGAAAGTTCCCTTTCCCCCCGGTGCTCCCCAGGCGGCTGAGGAGAGCCGCTCCTGCCGCGGGCAGCGCGTCGAGGCAGCCGGAGGCCAGCAGCCCGGGGAAGCCGCGTCCCCCCCGCCCGGCCGCCCTTCCCTCCCCGGGGAGCACGTACCGCCTCGCCGCGGGGCCTGCGGCGCCGCTCCGGCCGCCCCGCAGCTTCGTGCAGCTAAAATGGCTCCTGCCGAGGGGGGGAAGTGGTGCCCGGGCCCCGGCCGGTGACTCACCGCGGCGCCGGGCGGCTCGACGCGGTTCGGCTCGGCTTGACACGACACGCCCCGGGCGGCGGCCAGCGCTCCGCCGGGCCCGGCCCGCAGGTGGCGGCGGCCCCGCTCCGCTCTGCGGGCTGCGCTGACGGGGTGCGCGGGGGAGCGGGGCGGCCGGAGAGGGGCTGGCCGGCTTCGCGCCCCGCTTCGCCTCCCCTCGTGTGCGGAGGGTGACCACGCGTGGCTTGCCCTCGCGGCTCACGCCCGCGGCGGGCCCACGGCGGCGGCTCCCGCCCCGCTCCCCTCTCCTCGCCCTCGCTCCGGCCTCTGAGGCGGCCTGCGTCGGAGCGCTCGCGCCTGGGAGGCCTTGGGTAACATCGCACCCCGCTCCTCTTCACCAGTAACAAATAAATAAAAACGTTTCCGCGCAACATCTGGTGTTTTCTACCAATGCCGCCTTGCCCCGGCTAAACTGGTTAACCCCAGAAAAAAGCGAAACTGAGGAGGGCCCGACTCCCTCAGGGCAATTTAGCTGATGTGCAGTGTTCAACGGAGCACTGACACGCAGCCAGCCCCGGAGCCAGGGCTCTCAAGGATCCCCAGTAAGTTTCCAATATGCTCCTTAGGTTCTTTAAACAAACGGTTGTCCCCAGTAAACAACAGGCTGAAAGCCACCCAGCGCACAGGCGAAGGCAAGGTAAGCGCTTCGGTCGGGCTCTGCGAACTCATCAGGCGCACCAGAAGGCCCGACAGAAATTTAGTCTTAAAAACACAGCGCGAAGGCTGAGGACAGGATTATTTCTGCTTTGTTTTAGTGGGAAGGGTAAGCGCACGCTGTTCGCAGGCTGGCACGTGCATTCATCTTCCGCTATTTTCCAGGACGGAGCCCCAAGCGGCACGCTGGCCGTAAGGGGAGGCACGGCACGAAGACCCAAGCCCATGCAGACGACGAGGGGGTGTAACTTCACGGCAAGGAGCTGGGAGGCAGGGGGGAGGAAAGAGAGCAGCCGAGGTGACCTTGCAATGAGCAGGGAAGACGTGAGTGAAAACCTGAAGCTACTTTTAGCAAACACGTTGAAATAATTCCAAATATGATTAAGTGCAGCTGTCATTAACACACACCCCCCGCCCCCAGTAATAATTAAACAGTAGTCCCACAAGTGGTTTGCTGAGCAAAACTCATTGTTTTATGGACATTGATATCTCCAACTACTGGTTATGTTTAATAACCGAGAAGAAAATTTTAGTTTTACTTCCAAGTAATTCAGTCCCTATGATACCTGCATGGCACTCAAAGGCAAAACTGTCTCCCAGTTTATTGTTTAAAGAGCAGTTATCCAGGTATCATTTTATTAGATTTATTTTATCATGTTATTTTGCAGCCTGCTTTAGCGGAAGAGCTGAAGAAAAGAAGCAGCAGCACATTTTTATGACTTACTGAGTAAAGGTATCAGCTAAGTCACTACTAAAGTAGCTTCGCTACAGCTCTTTATCAAAATATGTCTCAATTTGTATTTCTCGGTTGAAAAAAGACCACGTGGAGGAAACACCGCAATGTTATTTTAGTCACTATATATTTTCCACCTCTCGCAACAGATGTATTTTCCCTCTCTCCAACGACTTAATTCTAATCCAATCTTACATCTCAATGTATTTGTTTCTTGTACTGCAAAACCCTTTGGAAATCATGGGGCATTGAGGGGAGAAATCTGACCCAGGTGCTCAGCGGTTACAAGGAAACTGTAACATTGGCACAGGGAGAATGCCATTTTAATTATTAAAGAAAGTCTAATAGTTATGTTTTACAGGGGAAAAAAAACAACACAGTCTTATCCAGGCAATCAACTAAAGTGAAAAATCATTTTGTAGTGATGTATGAGCAAAAGCTATGCAAACATTTTGCCGTTTCTAAGCTAAATCTGGAAACAGTATTTTTTTAAAAGCATATGTAAAATGTAAACATATTTAGCAAGAGAGAATGCAGGTGGATGTTCATCCCTGGAACTGTATCAGGTTTCTTGCTAATTATAATTTTGACTTAAAGAAGTGACCTTGCCCATTGCTGGGATGAGTACCTCTATGAAACGGAGATCATCGTTTGCCCAAAAGACATAGCTAGACACTGACCAACAGCATGGCTTAAGCCAATTTAAACAGCTTTAGCCCTCCGCTCCATCCCGACTGCATATTCCTCGCACCGAGCTACTCCCCCCACTGTTTCCCAGTGCAAATATTTGTGCAGCCGCACAGCGCGGTAGGGGTTGGAACCCACCAGCAGAAAAGTTAAGGCTGCACAAATAAATAAATAATGCATAATATAATTTTCACATTGCTGCTGGCCCCGGCTTCCAGAGAAACGCATGCCAAATTACACCCCGAGGGGAGCAGCGCAGCCGAGGGGGCCACACACCGGCAGAGGCCTGGATGCGGCTCCCACTGCTGCTGGCCTCATGTGGGACCCTGAGGAAGCCGCTTCTCTTTTCACACCCTGCTCTAGTAAATGCTGTCCTTCCTTCTCATCTGGTTTTGAAAGCTACAGGTCTACAAGAGTGGGGTGGGGTGGGGTGGGGTGGGATGGGATGGGATGGGATGGGATGCTTCCCCAGGAGGCACAGGAGGGGACCACGGCAGCCTGCCTGCCTGCACAAGGGACGGCATGAGGCTCTGAAGCCACGTGAGGACAGACCAGAGAGCTGGGCTCTGGAGGTATGCTGCCCCACGTGAAAAACAGACACATTTTAGTCTCATAAAAATGGGCCTAGAGGGAGGTTTGTGACTGTTTTCAGCTTTCATTTTTGGATGGGGGTTGGGGAGGAGAAAATAATATTTTGACGAAGGAAAGGGAGCAGAAACTTTAGATTTAAAAGCTCTTTGGTTTTTATTTTCCTGCTATCTTACATACAAGGTCACCACATGAGAAGCCTAGCAAGCCCCTATTTACGTGGGACCCCGTGGTGCCATTCCTAAAGCAGCTCAAGATGCTGTAACTCGTCCCCACTAATGCAAGAGGAGATCCCACCACCCTGCTCTCAGCTCGGGCTCATACCATCAGCTCGCACAGGCTCGGGGCCTCATCAAACTCTGACTCAACACTGGATAAAAATCTGATTTAAGGAACTTCCATTTCGTATTTGTTTTCGTAGGATCCCAGTATCTCAAGCTTTACAACATATTTAATCTCAGACATCCCTGTAGGAAGGAAATCCTAATAATCCCATTCACAAGCATGGCAGGGACGAACACCTGAGCAATGGATGTGCCCAGTATCACACCCTATGTGTACGGGAGGACAACATTTGAACCAGCCTTCATCCAAGTCTTGAGTTAGCACCCAAACTGCTGCACCTTCCTTTCTCCTTGTATAAAACACCAAGAAATACTAGTAGCACTGCTACAACATTTTAATATAATATATACCTATCATGGTGTTACTGTCCCGGTACTTTGGATTTGTGGACTGGCACCTCCCACTGTGGAAGGTGCCACATAAACCACAGACTGAAACTATTGTGGGTTTCTAACACTGCTAGATGCATAATGACCTAAATATTTACGCGTGGAGAAATTTCATCAGGAGATTATAAGGTAACTGACTCCTATGCCCAAAGAAAGTCTCTGCTGCAGGACATTAGGTATAGAAGAGTTCTCATCGCTGTGTTATTTAACAACTTAATCACAAATTCAGACCATATACTTCCGATTTTTTTAAGACGATTGCTTGCCTCCTACAAACCTCTTGCATTTTCAGAGATTTTGCTAAAAAAACATTTTAAAGGAGAAATGCAGAACCCAGGGTTTCGGATACCTGGAGTGCAGCCCACGCAGCTATCAGTTCTTAATTTGCAATTTAAAGGTATGGTTGAGTGATGTTTTAGTGCACGCTGAGTATAGGCTGAAAGTAGAGCACAATGAATTTGAGAGAAGACAGTCTACTTTTTCACTGTCCTGGTCTTCTGAACTTCAGTTGAATTGTATGAAAGGAAAGGTGGTAGTAAACAAAGCGCGTATGAACAGGCCACTGTTCTTTTCAAAAGCTGGGAGGGAAGGTATCCTGGCCGTCCTGTGTTTAATTGGAATCCTTCAGATAGTAAATGTCAGCTTCTTTAAAAATACACAAGAGAGTCTTATGTAAGTCTGCGGTCAGGAAACCCCCAAGCCTCCAGAAATTACGCCCTGGTAGCAGAAGGGGCGAGAGAGGTGTTTGAAATGAAATGGATTCACAACTGAGCACCAGACAGCTTTAACCTCGTCCATTTTATACTTCCAAGTTTGCCTCCAGTGTTTCCTAGTGAAGGCAGATTTGGAAAGGTGGCTGCCTTTGCCAGCAGCACAGCAACATCCCACACAGCTACAAACCCCTGACCTTGTACAGCCTTGCACAAACTCTTCTTGGATCACCTCTAAGGTATTCCTAGGTCACATCCCAGAGATGACAAGCCTCGAGGAAAATCTACTTATATAGTCACTTTTCCTCGCTTTTTTAAGTTCCTTCCTTCCTCCTTTTGTTACGGGTTTGCCTCTGCTGAGAAGTATGCTTCTCAGTATTTCTGAGAATGGTTTAAAATGTAGTTGTGTCCTCCTTTCTACTGACAAGCAGGCTTCGGAGGGAAAGAATTGCAAAAATCCAGGTAGTAAATACAGCTCCGACACAGGATAATCTCTGATCCACTCTCAGCCAGAAGCTGCAGGCTCCAGCTTCTCTTTGACATTTCTCTACCGACCCCAACTGCACATACCTCTCCCCATCCTCCCCTTGCACCGGTTCCCTTGGATCCGCTCAGAAAGGCTGTGATGAGCCCTGCCAGCAAAGGACATAGGACCTCCCTCTGCGAGTGGTAATGAACTTCTAGACTGGCCCAGCACTAAGGTAAATTTTCCCTCTAACACTCACATGATTGCACAATAGCTGGGGGAAAAAAAAAAAAAAAAAGGCAAAAAAAGCTCGAAGCACGTTACTTGGGGAATGCTGCGGGCAGAGAGAAGGGACAAAGATGCCGCCTAACCCACGGCTCTCAGGCGTGAGCTGGCTCTGTTCCACCCTCCCTCCCCACGCTGCTTGCCCGTTTGTTTTGGAAAGTGCACTGAAAGTCATTTAACATCCTAGAAACGCACCTGCCAGTAGGTGTGACAGAAGTCACACTTGTAAACCCACAGCTCCGAGGCAGGCACACAAAGAAATCAAAATAAGGACAGGACAAATTTCTAGCCGATACTATTTCTCTCAGCAGGCTTTAGACCCCCCCAAAAATCACAAAACAAAAAGAATTACACCAGGATCTGCAAATGTTTGTAAATCACATGCAACATTACCAGGTTTTCTCAGGTGACAGACAGAAGAAATCATCGTGCCTCACCTAGTGTTATCACTAACCACATTCAGACAGGCAGTTAAGGCTCCTGCACCCTGAAACGCAACCCACTTATCAACTGCTGCTTCCCAGTCCTTCATTCGGGATCGCTAAACTGATCCAAAAAGGCCAACATTCCTTACATCTTGAAATACCATCTCTAGACCCTGTTCCAGCACAGGCCCTGCCACAAATAAGGCAACTGATGAAAAGACTGGGAAGTAAACGGGCGGAGAAATGTATTTTATGCCAAAAAATGGGTAACTCAATCTGTTGGGTTTTTTTTTTTTTTCATCTAGAAGACCTCACTGCTTGAAAAGACAGAAACAGTTTCTGAAACAAGGCAGAAGATAGTGTAGTTCTACTTATTGCCCAAGTATAGCTATGCACTGTAACGGTAATGCTATTTTATGTACGGAACACCTCACTACAAATTTGCAACAAAGCAAGCCAAAATGACCTCATTTTTGTATGGTAATAATTACTGGATATCCTAAGAGAACCCGCAAGGGCATAGCGATACATTTTTATCCCAAATTCTCACACAATATGTCTACCAGCCCTGAAAATTCTTTAAAAATACACTTCAATATCATACAAGGCTATACAATCCTGATTGCAGTAAGATTACGCTAGATCCACAGCTTTCCAAAGGCAACGATCACCTGAGTGTACAGCTGGTTTGAAAGACAAGTATTGGGTCACCTATCTATTTTTATGGATTTGCACTCAGAACAAAGCTTTTAAACAAACATGGGTTTCCAGCTATTGTGCAAGAAAGACACAAAGGTGAGGGGATACTAGGCATGAAGTGAAATCGATAAACACTGTTAAAATTTAAAAACATACATATGAAAGAAAAGGTTAGATTTCCCAAGAATAAGAAACAATCTTTCCAAGAAGAAAGTCAGTGTTGACTCTTGAAGTAGGTCAGCGCTGGACATCATCCCACAAGGTGAGCTTTGGATCCCCCACTACTATACGCCTTCAGAGCTCTGTTGCTTTAACAGGGTGGTTATATTTGCTCTGGAGTCCTTGCAAGGGTAATTTTAAGAATACAAGCTCAATGTAAAACGATTAGAGATGTTACTATGCCAGTAACAGTAAAGTTAGCCTTTGCTCTTTTCCTTTCTAACACACATACACAAATAAAAAATTCCAGAACTATTTGTAAATGTGTTGTTCTGCGGTTTTTGTTCTGTTTTTAATGTCAGAATTTTGTCATCCCTGATACAAGAGAGCAAAAAAATATCAGGCAAATGAATGAATAGAAATATATACGAAGTGAAACTGTTGCAAATACACACAGAAGGAACATAAAAGCAAGGACTGAGCGGGTTTTACATAGTCAGAAAGTGGTTTCTTAACTGGGACACTCTGTAGTCCACTGAGGAATCCTCATTAAAAAGCTATAACTATATTTTTCCTCTTCTCGTTCTGTGAGTCACTCATTATATTTCTGGATGTTGCAACACATTCATGAATAATAAACACATACTGGGAAGAAGAAAAAAAAATACCGTGTTCACACGGTATTTTTTTATGCCTGTATTTATCAGTAAAAAAAAAAATCAAATCAAGAATGAAGCTGAGATTTGTATAAGTTTCTATGCAAGGAATGCTATTAATCACAGACAAAGTATTTGGTATAGCCAGAGACAAGCGTACAGATATGCACAGAAGTTACAGCACGGCAATGTCAGTATTACTATTATTGTTTGGCCTTTATACAGAGCGAGAGGACAGGGGGAGGGATCATAATGTTCCCCATCAAACCCTCTCCTAAGGGAGAACAACCAGGCACCGCCCTTAGCTAGACAGTTCTGGACCCAAGACTGTACTTTTGCAGCTGCTTTTTTTTTTTTTTTTTTTAATTAATTTTCTTTTAAAGGCTAGAGAGTTAGGTTGCGGAGACTGCGCAGTCCCAGAAAGTCAGCCGTGCTACAGGAAATTACTGTTGATATCCTGAAGAAGTACCAGGGAATTATTTATTCACGTTTGTGTTTTAGACAATAACAAAGAGCATCTAGCATATGGACATGTCGGGGTGGTTGCTGCAAGGTTTTCCACTGCTCCCGTCAGATGAAAAACTGTTTGCTTCGATTCCAGGTTTTGTTGTCCTTTCAATCCCGCCACCTTAGGCAGGCCGTATTGGCTACCTCGCACGCTTGTGCCAACTCCCCGTACGGATGCAGGCCAAATTTATGGAACTAAAGGAAATTCAGATAGACATCTTTTTTAGAAAAATGTTGAGCTAGAGTTCCACAAATATTTTAGACGCTTATGAGAATGCAACAGGGTATTTCTGCACTGCTCAGGATCTGAACACAAAGAAAAGGAAAGTGTGTTTATTACTGCTCTTCCAGCTGCTCTAATTAATGGAAACAGATAAAAGTGCTAGCTTGGAGAGGCAGGAGAAAAAAAAAAAAAAAGGTTGTGCAAAAAAGTAAGCTCATGTGAATGAATCCATTTTCCATCGCAACTCATTCAGATAGAGAACTGGCTATTAAAGAACTAACTTGCTTGTTCAGGAAACGATCAATACTTTTAGTAGCAGGCTTACCTATCCAAATACACGCTACATTAACCAACTGGTGAATACATAACTCACGGAGAAGAGAGAAGAGGGGAAAAAATAAAGATTGCAGGACACAAAAAGGAGGGGTGTCAGGGAGCACGGGGCTGCAGGGAAGGTGAACCGACCGCTGGAAGGCCAACATTTTGATCTCTCAGAGACATTTCACGTTACACAAACAGCACCCTTGTGTCTCTATGCTGATCTCCAGCCCTGCGAGCAGTCCTACCAGCACATCCTGTAAGATTACAATCCTGTGGATCACTCCAAGAAACCAAACCGTCCCCTCTACTATTGTCACTTGCCCATAAAAACGAGGTACGGCAGTCAGACATATCCTGGAAGATACCACTGCACACATGCATAAGGGCTCGGTTCCAGAGAGAACTGCTGCTGCCACGATGCGTTTTCCAAAAGCCTCCCAGGAATCATCTTTCTTGACTCTGTGGTTTAGGGAGCCCTGAAAACAAAATCCGGAACCTGAGGCTAAGAGAACGAGAGGACATTACGGCAGGCACAGTTTCCCAGATGTAATTTTTCTCCTGCTTTCCACTAACAGAGGTCATTTATTTAATGGAGGGAGCTCAGTATTCTCCTCAAGCAACCTGTTACAAACACTTAGTATTCTCAGTGCTCCATCCAAAGTACTATGTATACATTTATATTTATTATTTTAGTCTAACATTGTGAATTTAGCATTTCAGTACATATGTTTAACCTTATAGTCCAATTTGTCCTGCATTTTCCAAGGGTCCATCAGCTTTAAAGACATCTGTGCTCGGGAAAACATCCCACCAGCCAGAGTGGAATGATTTCAACTCCCTCTACCACCAAGGGACAGATGACAACTAAACTGGAGGGCAGAGCGCTCACATCCTAGGACAGCAGCCTGAATTCTGCCAGTTTCATCCACTCCTCCTCTGTGACCAGTTTCATCTCCTGAACTCTCACTTGTAATGCTCCCCCTTTTTAGTGAGATACATTAGAAATGTATTCCAGCTTTGCCTATCAGACAAAAATATACTACTTGTGACTGTGGTCATAGAAATCTACCTATATTTCAACCACTACTGAAGAGTAACATCAGACTAATTTAATTTTAATACTCAGGATAAGAATAATTAAAGCAGCTTTTCCATTATGTCCTTTCAGGAAGGAAAAAGAGTAAAAAAGAGGACTTTTTTTGTTGTTATTTCATTAATTGCACACATCCTCAGGCCTGTTCGTTTTAGGATATGAGCCCTTGCTGCTTTGCACTAGCTAGGAGCAGCTTTCTCCCTGCTACTCTCTGTTCTATGAGAAAAATTAACTCTCCTATCCTAAACAAGTGTCCTTTAATTCCTTTATTGCTAATCCTTCATTGCATGCAGCAGGCTGCTGCCTCCCCAGAAGATCCCAAATAACCTATCTGAAGGTTGTGGTTCCCGGCGATTCTAACAGTTAGGTACGTTACTTCTACTTACTTTCTAAAAATATACTAATTTCCCTCCATACTATTAAAGAAAATTACATTATCCAGTAAGTGTTGTCAAAGCTACGCAAATGTAATTTGTGCACCATTCTGGCAGAAGTCAGATCTGGAGGTGCAGGAATTACGCAACAAAATTACACAGCACTCTGGAGAATTCACTCGTACCATTAAGCGCCAACCAGCAACACCAGACAGCAAACAGGAAAGATACCACCTGCATCATCAGGAGATGCACATTTGCATTTTTGAGGTGAAATGGCAGCTTGATACTGTACAGGGAGGGAAACAGGGAGGAGGGAGCACCAGGCTTTGGATACAAATCCACAGGAAACCTGGCTCTTTACTTAAAATGCCCAGGGAACAATTCATGTTTCTAACCAGGAAAGAGCAGGCTGAAGATCTGCAGGCCAAAGTTAATACAGCAAAGACCTTTTAAGCTACATAGACAAAACAAAACAGAAGAATGGGGAAAACGGCATATAATCATTGAGTAGTTGCATTGGCTCAAGAATTGTTTTCTCCCACACTTCTGTATTCCTCAAAATGGGGGGTGGGGTGGTGGTGGTGTAATATAAGGTATAAATACATGGCCTTCTCCTTCCTAGTTCTACTTAACTAAACAAAATTATAACCAGGCTCTCACCACTTTGCCCACCAGCCTTCCACCTTGCAGAATATCATTACTAGCATAACCACACAAGTCTTAAAAAAGGGAACGACCTTTACTAACACAAAGTTACTCCCCTTACTCCTATAGCCAAAATGGTCAAAAAATGCTGCGAAGTCAGTTCTCCTAATGGGATATGGGTGCCAGTATTTCTGGGTGAGAAGACTTGTGTTAGATGAGGTTTATTTCATGAGCGGGAGGGGAGAAGATAAGAGGGTTCCACTCATGACTTCATCTGATGATGTAGTCAAAACATCCCTGAAGCCAAGTTACTAAATCCCTATACATTTTATGGGAAAGGTCAAAATACACGATGAAATCCTTCCCTCTCTCTCCTGACTTGGACCTGTAAAGGTTCGATTTTATGCAAATATTGTCAAATGTCAGTCCAAGAGACACTTGAAAGAATAAAGCCGAAACAAGACCATAACTGAAGAACAATACCCTCAAGATAATTTAAATATGCTATTAGAATCATAGAATCAATCGTTCAGGTTGGAAAAGACCCTTAAGATCATCGAGTCCAACCGTTAACCTATCACTTCCAAATCCATCACTATACCATGTCCTCGAACACCACGTCCATCTGTCTTTTAAATACCTCCAGGGATGGAGACTCAACCACTTCCCTGGGCAGCCTGTTCCAATGCTTGACCACCCTTTCGGTGAAGAAGTTTTTCCTAACATCCAACCTAAACCTCCCCTGGCGCAGCTTGAGGCCGTTTCCTCTCGTCCTATCGCTTGTTACTTGGGAGAAGAGACCGACCCCCACCTCGCTACAACCTCCTTACAAAGCAAACAGAAAAATAAGCAGAACATAATTAAGGTAGACGCAAATACACCATTATAAATTGGTTAACATTTAAACTCCCAAGTATCAAGACTTCCCAAAATCATGATATTTATATAAAGTATACATATACATATGCTGTATATATACATGCACTATATGGCTGTATATACAATATAGCATATGGCTATACATACAGTATACAGCTTCCAGCGTGGTGGGAAGCCATATTCACAAAAACATTGCAAAGGAATTATGAGGAGGTCTGACTGACATCTCTCAGTTAATCGGAAACACCACAGTTGGACATTTTCGCTTCTGTATTCCACCTCCTATACATTTTGGTGCACTCAGGTTTGGTTTTGTTATGACGCTCCTGTCTGACACACCATCCAACATCACAGAACTGTTTGGGTTGGAAGGGACCTTCAAAGATCATCTAGTCCACCCCACCACCATGGGCAGGGACATCTTGCACTAGATCCCCGTCCAACCTGACGTTGAACGCTTGTTCATCCACGCCATCTCTCTGACTCTGAGCAGAGCAGAAATACGCTTCTGCTAGCTGTGCCTGTACAAGCCCCAAAAAGTTGTCTCCTCATCACCTGTGTATTTTCATTTTTATTCAACACCAAAGGTATAAAGACTTGAAATCCTCTGAAAAAAACCCAAACCTCACGAGTGAGGTAAAATGGAGCTGGTGGCAGGCTACTCATTCATATACTCTCTTCCCCCCACATCCTTGACGGGGCTTTGTTGCCTCAGTTTCCCCATCACTTTCCCCTTGGGTCTGATCACTGGTGCCAATCCCAACTCCAGCACCTGACTCCCCACAGAGCTGCTCAGGGCTTTCTGTACCTTCCTCCCTGTTGGTAAAGCACAGCAACGTAAGCCCAGACTGTCTAAAAGGAATTGGGAGATCTTGAGCTCTTAGTCATACCCAACTGGGAAAGCTCTGGCGCGTCACTGATGGCTACCGCTCACTTAGAAAATCCGATCATTAATTAGGTGAAAAAATTGCCTGTCCACGCTTCATGCTCTTCATCTCCTCAAAACTACATCACGCTAACACAATGTATGGGAGAGGAGGGGAAAAGAAATCTAAGCTGTAACTACAGATGATTGTTCTGCAATGTTATTCTGTAGCAGCGTTCAGATTTGAGTCCATTTTCCTCACACTTAGTAAGAGCTAACATTTTGTTCTTAAAAAGGACCCCAAAAAATCCTTCAGTAGACAACTGTCCACACATTAAGTTGGGTGAGAGGAATTTAAATTTCTCACTATGGGTAACGAATTCAACTCAACATTCTTCTGTACATACTGATGTAGCTCCCTGTCATTCTATAGCAGTTTAAATTATCTCAATTTTATCAGCAGGACTATTCAGAGTTTCTTCTGCATCTCATTTCCCTGGCTCATATGCCGACAGTTACAAGGAGAAAACTACTTCAGATCTACCTTCTTCTATTTCCTTCCCTTTCTAATTTGTTTTACCTCATTTTCTTTCATCTCCAGCTCTGCTCCCTGTTCCACAAGCATATGAACTAACAGTCAAGATACATTTTGGAGTAAAGATGGAAGAATTTGATTGCGGTGGCTCCACAGAGCAAAAGCATAGAGATGTCTGGTTTTAAGCCACCCAAGCTGTGACCCTGTTCCAGCCAGAATCCAGGTACGGTAGTCATCTCCTCACCTGCATATCTGGAACTGGTAAGCAGGTTCTTTTTCTGGCAGATAAAACAAGTAATCTCAAGAAAGGATTTTCCCCAGAATGCTGAAAAAACACCTTTAGGATTTTTACTTCTACTTGTCTTTGGTTTACTAAAAAATTGAAGAACGTGATTTAGAAACCTGACTAGATAAGAAAGAGGGAGCACACATACAAAAAAGTACCAGTGGCAGTGTTCATAAACCCACCTTCTCACATCAGTCCTTAAATTTCTTTAACACGGTATCCAAATTCAGTGGTTTTCCTAATACTTCGCGTATAGAATAGCTTCCTCTGCTAAAATGCAATCATTCTGCAAACGTGAATGCGGTGTTATACAAAAGAACTAAAATTATGCATTTTCTCCCTTAAACCACACCTGCACAAATACTTGTGCCTATTGAAACATCTGCAATAAGACTACTGCTGAGTCTGATAACAATATATACAGAATGGAAACCTAAATCTGAACATGTACATAACTGATCCTTCTCCACCTCAAAAAAAAAGAAAAAAAAATTTGTATCGCTGCCCACCACATCTTAAACCAAAAGTTCCAATGAACTATGCAGTCTGTAACTATATTTAATATCACTACATGTCTTGACATCAATTTGAAACAAGAAAAGGGAGGATTAGAGAATTCAGAAGAGTAAGCAATATTCTTGACAGGTATTGAAGCAAAGACGTAAAGACCTGGAACCTAGTCTGAATCTTAAAGTATGTGAAGAAGTACACAGTATTTATCACCAATTCTCCACAACAAAGGCAATTCCTTGTATAACTACATTTTTCCTCAAGAAAACATGAAACAAGTTGTTTGCTTTCACAAACGTGTACAGATTTGGGAAAAGACAAAAAATCCACACCTAGCTAGTAAAGACGATGAGGGGGGCTTGTACAGTAACAGCCTCATGTATGACTTGACCTTGCAGCTGCTCGTCACGCAGCAATGATAAAACAGAGACTACGAACCCCCGTTTCTGATGCGGCTTTTATTTCAGAGGGACAAAACACACCACCTACAAAAGTTAACGTATGGAGTTTCTCACAGCAAAAATATGGAGACCTCTTAAAACAAACAACATCCTGAAAACGTGCTGTGACCGTTCAACTGTCTGACCTCTGTTTTAGACTGCCCCAGAGACTACGTCCAGAGGCAAAGCAAGTAGCTAGGTCAGACTTTAAGTAATATATTTGCAATAATTCACCTTGAATGAGGTGCATAATGATGCAATCACCCCCCCCTCCTGAAAGAGTACAAAAATGATAAAAGTATACCAGTCAATTGGATCACAAGAAAATGAGAAATACTTAACATTAATCGATGTATCCTGGAAAATTTTCACAAATGGTCGTTTGCCAAGAACATAAAAGTATATTTCTGGCTCTCACCATTGTGGCTGCACTATATTTATGGTCAGATGCCAGTTCATTCATTCATTACAATATTACACCTGTAACGGTTGAAAGGTTTTACTATGCTGTAACATTAACATTTGAAAACTGAATTTGAAAAAGCCTTTGTAAAATTTTTACAAACCCTAAAGACTAAATCTGTTAACCCATAAAATTTGTTCAACTAGGAAAACCTAAAAAATCCCCAAACCTACAGGTTTGTTTTGGGTGGCTCAAGATGAAAGTTTCACTTGAAAAGGCATCCAGTGCAAGACAGCTGCAGAGAGCAGATAGATACCCAAATACGTAAGAAAAAAGCTCAGTACTACTTCAGCGGAGGTAAGCAGGTGCTGGGGGACCTATTCTCTGCACACAATTACATGTGGGTATAATTCCCCCTCCCCCAGAAGGAAACATAAAAGTAAAATGCTGGCACAAGGCTGGAGAAAGGTTTACGGTTCAATAGACTGCGGACACATCTCGTTTCCACTATCTCCGCTAACACACCACTAATTTCCTCAGCCCACCCCCAGCAGCTTCTCAGTACACTTACCACAACCTGCCTCAGCTTTGCCACCTAAGCTCCCCAGTCCATTTCAACTGAAATAAATCTACTGTTTAAACCACATTAAGTTAAGCAAAATCATTTCGGCAGAAATAGAAGGGTTCCCGTGTTCAGCTGGCAGGTCTGGGGGCGGCAGTAAATGCCGGCAGAAGGTAAGTGACAACCGGCTGGGGGTGACCGACGGAGAAGAGCGGTAGCCATCGCAGTCACGGGCACGGAGGCCAAGCGCCCTGTACTTCTTACACACGCCGCGGCCCCATTCCTCCTCGGGATGCCTGCGCAAACCGCCACGTCGTGACGGCGTGAAAAAGCCAGTGCCTTTGCCTGCTCAGCCGTCCCTCAGGCCCAACATTTTACTGAGAAGATGACTGCCTGCCGTTGGGATCCATACCAATTAAAGGTCAGCCATTTCATTACAGCGCGCTGTCTGGCTCTTAGGCACCTCTCTCCTGCGCACGTGCGAGGGGGGATATGCAGGGAGAGCAAGGAGAAGTACTGTGCAAGAGCCGCCTGAAGGCCAATTTGCATCAAAGTTATTTTCCTGCGGTAGCGTATCTGTTTGGAGAAATTACTGCTGGAAACATTCAAGCACTGGACTTCCTTCTGGAGCTGGGTAGCGGCTTCGTTTCTGTGGCGTTCACCTGCCGCCCGGGAAGCAGAAGGGGAGGGAGGAGGCCCAGGGTCCAGGCCGAGGCGGTGCTGGAGCTCTTGGCCTCCCGCTGTCCTTTCGCTCGGTACAAACGGCTGCGTGAAGACAGGGAACGGTCTTCCTCAGGCTCGAGGGGAAACACATTTTGATGCGTGAATGAATTCAGTCACCTGTACTTAGTTACTCAGTTTGCACATTTTTGATGTTTAAATCAGTTGATCTCCCCCAAAATACTGAAGTTTCTGAAACTGCATTGGACTACACTTTTTTCCTAGAGATTTATTGTTCCTTAGGTAACACATTATTATCATGACACGTTGGATCAGTCAGTGTTCCTACAGCGGCATATGAATGCTAAGTACTATCACTATCCATTTTCTGACTAGTCTTGCTGTCCTTTTACCCACAATACCACTTCCCCTGTCATTTATCTTAAAAAAAATACCAAATCCTATGCCACAGGGTAGCATAACCTCCTCACCTCTTCAACTGTTTACACTGGTGACAAGGTGGGCTCTTTCAGTTTCCCTCAAAACAAACGTATCTGCTGTCAGTCTCTTGACCAACACCCAGAGACCTTGCAATTCCTCATGGAACTTCCCCTCTTAACAAAATCAAAGAGCAGAGAACAGATGACAGGATGCTGTTCAACCCCCTCTTGCCCAAAAAAGGTCTCTGAAGGTCTGCGGCAAGTTGCAGATCCTACAACTTTCCCACCAGCGGTTCCACTTCTCGACCACCAGCTCGTGTGTCGTCCCCCCCCGCCACCCCGCAGAGGCCAAGCACACCCCAGAAGCATCCAATACACACGAAACGCGTGAGCCGCTGGAGATGACACCGCAGCAGCGTCTCTCCGAGCTGCAGCAGCAGATGTTGAAACAGAAGCTGCAGCAGCAGATACCGCCTGAGCGACCTTCTCCCAGGACTCGGAGCATGCTCCGTTTCCTACCTGAATACATGAAGCATAAACGAGTCGCGGAACAAGGTCAAGCAAGCTGAAACACCTCATTAAATTTCATCGATGCCTGTATGACCAGGTACTTCAGACACTGTAACTGCTTAATGTCACTATTGTATTAAAAGAGAAAGGAGACAGGAATATCACGCTGCCTAGGGCACGTGGGTGAATCTGAAATAGTAGGTTTTAACAAGAAAAAAAAATATTTCTGTACACACACATAAATAAAAGAAGGAAATTAAACTAATTCTGGGGAGCAGGCAAAATTACATCTTTACTGGCCGCAGATGTGCCGGACTAGGGACTGCATGGGAAGTTTGCGCACACACAGCAGATGCAGAATAATACATTCAATAAAAACACCTAACTTGACTATCTCGATTATAGTTACATTTGGCACCAGTGAGGGGAGAAAACCAAACCTGGCAGAGAACTTGGTCCTACTACTATTTCTAGTCTTTGTTAGTTCCGTTGTCTGGGTGCATAATTATTCCACACACGCACACGATTTGTGCTGGTAGGCGTACAAAGTCAGTTACATAGCTCAGCTATTTAATAGTATTATGTTCAAATTTGATATACTCCTGAGATGGACACAGGTCACTTAACAATTCTGTAAATTTTAATCTCGGCCTAAAACACTGTTTCACTTCACAGCCAGCAAGGGAATAAAACTCACTAAATATTACAAACACAATAAGAAGTCACAAGGTGGGAAACTACAACCCATGACTGCGCTGTCAAAACAGACATCATGTGGCGATACCCGTTATCATCTCCATATTAACCCAAGTTTTATCCAACTACCGCAACATTAAAATAGGATTCAAAATTTGCTATTGATTCTTTGATTTTGCTATTTTCTGGGAAGAAATTTATTAAATAATCTGACTAGAGGTCTTAAAAACTGAAAACATCCAACCTGATTTGTACTTTATTAGTGAGTTGGATCCTGTATCTCCCGGAAATCAATAGAGCATTATCATTAACTCCAATGAAAGCAGCGATAGGCACATGGGCCAAACCCTAGAAGCCTGTACTCTCGTTATTTTCTCAAACGTGCACATCTCAATCAGGCAGCTGAGGAAAGCGTTTTTAAAAATCATGTTTAAGAGGAGCACTTTAGCACTTAAGTATTTCCAAGTAAGAGGGAATACTTATATGCATGCTTTCGGGAAGTCTAGAGATACTGATTTACAAGAACTTAGGCGCCTCAAGTTTCAGTTCTTCTCAACAGGAAAACTTCCAGTAATGTCATCCTGTATAGAAAATGCAATTTGTTACCTTAAAACATTCATAGGATATTTTAAAGTGTGAATGAAAAAGCCCAGATCAAGACCACTGTGTGAAATATTGAACATCAGATCCTGGCATGCTTTTGCGTACCGGGTACCCTAGAGTAGGTACAATAAAATAAATTTTCTACAGAAAGAAATACTTTAACACTTAAAGTATATTTATTCTAGTCCAGATGCCAGAGGAAAAAACGTGTCTGTTTGTTGGACTAGAAAGAATGAACTGTGGAATTATAAATCATCTCATAACTATCTAGGCTCAAATGCAATTCCCAGTCCAAATTAAACCTTCAGCTTCACTGTGAACCTGCCTGAAAAGGAACTCTGCAGGTAATGCTTCAACTTGATTCAAGCAGTCAGTCGTGTTTCAGGTTACGAAATTATTTCACCGCCATAACTTCTGTTGTTTTAGTGACTGCCGGGGGTGCTATGCTGCCAAGCCATATGCACGCGTGGCCCCGTCCCTGTCTCCGGTGTCTGCTTGCAGCAGCAGATCTGGTGGCAGGAGAGGCATGCCCAAAGGGCAGAGAGGTGGTTAAGGGAAGAGTGGGCCTGCAGGTCCCGGAAGCCCTTCGCAGCTGACTTCTGAACGGTGAGCGACGTCCTTGCCTATCTAACGGCAGGGGAAATTTCTTCATCCCTGAATATAGCTGCCAGTGTCCCGAGCAAAGAAAGACGGATCGCCAACCTGGGAATGTGAGGGGACTCTGTACTGACAGAGAGAAGTAAGTGAGGAAGGTGAGTACCTGATATCCTGTCTCCAGCTGCCACCAGATGTTGATGCTCTGGAGGAAAGTGAATAGTATACAATAATTAATCATAATCCCAGAAGTCAAATTAAGCACCAAGAAAAAATGGTCTTCCTGACCCAAGAGAAACCCAGCCAAATTCTGATGCATGACATTTTATTATAATCTTGTCCAAGGTAGCAACATGTGCTACAATACACGGAAAGCACTACAAATAATCTTGATTTCTCAATCCAGAGAAGAAAGCAGATGAGCAGAGCACAGTCCTCCCCGCTTCTACACGCACTGGAAATGTCCTCCACCGAACCAAGCCAAAGCACATCTTTGAGAAGGAAACCCCATCTCACTTTAAACACTCCTAGCAACAGCAAATCCATTACAATGCTTTATTGCCCTCATTGCTACTTATTATTTCAAGGTACAACATACCTAACTTCACTTCCCGGACACTGGATTTCTCAGTAGGGTCAATTAAGTATCATGTATTTTCCTTACATATACGAACGACATACACAGGCATCATTTCCCCCCTCAGTCTCTTCTGAGCTGAAAAACTCCATAAACTCTGCATTGTGAAGCTTGGTTTCCAAACCCTGGATCACTTTTGTCACTGCACTCTTATTAATATTTCACATCCTTCCTCACGTGTGAGCAGCAAAACCAGACACAGAATTCCCATGATCTTACTAATGCCACGTATTTTCCTATTTCTGTGCAATATTTATATTGCTATACAGCCAAAGACCACACTTCAGTCACAGCATTACAATGAAAACTCCTGTTGAGATGATTCTCCGCACAAATTCTTAAGCCTTCTTTCAAATTACCAGTTCGAAGACAGTCTCCTATCCTGCTGGTGTAACTGCATTCCTGGTTCCTTTGTATCTGGCTGCATGAAAAATGCCTTCTGCTGGATGCTAACCATTTAAAAAAGTGATTTGGAGTACACCGTACTAGTAACTCATTCCACACACGCACAAAACTGCATGTAATCTGTTGGTAACGATGAGATACCATCACAAAAACTGCGAATATAATGCTATTAAACAGCCTTACACCAAGATCCAGCCCCCGGGGGACCCCACAAGAAACAGCTGCACTCCCATAGAAGAAAGGCACGCCTAAGTTCCTCTCTGAACTAAGAAAGATTTATGAAGCAACTTTGCAAATGTTTGTGGTATTTATTCCACAGCGACTCCATGGCACAATTGTTTTAAACTTACACTTCACTGCAGAGTTAATAGATATATCAGGGACACAATATAGGGTGAGTCTGCTACAATAGAACAGTTGATGAATAGCTTCGGAATTTGGGAGATACATTTTTTTACAATTCAAAATGCTGGGAAGCAATTTGCTCTAGTTCTACTGTAAATTGGTCTTTAACAATTGTTAAGTCATTCTGAAAGATTCAGAACGAGTAAGCCCTGGCTTGTCACTTATTTCAGAGGCTCCATTTTAAAGTTTTCAATTTTTCAGCCAGGAAAACAACAATGAGTAATGTGAGTAAGGAGAAGCATTCATACAATTAACCAAAGCGGTTTAGGTTCGATTCTCTATTTAAAAAAATTCAGAAACAACTGTGTGCCAATTAGTCAACTGGGTAACCTATTAATTAATAAACCTATTAATTAATATTATAATTCAGGAGAGTATTTCCACATACATAAACGTATACACAGTATTGATGAAGCTTGTAGCACCACCTATTAGGCAGTGGCTGGACACGTCCAATGCGAGATGCTGCTTCCAGCTGCTTGTAACTTGGCCAGACTTTGACTGTTTGGGTTGAAATTTTCCAAGCTGAACGTCTGCCTTAGGCTGAATTTTGTTCCATGTGTTGTAGAGTTTGCCTCTGAGGGAGGGGTGCAGAAAGAGGTGGACTGCAATTAGAAGAACTCAGCCAAAACACTTCAGCTGTTTCCAGAACAAGACCAGGGAAAATGCTGTCTTTCAATGTCAATAGAAATCTCTGGCAAACTTGGAAGGCTACAGCGCCCTTCTAGCTCTTGGTGACAGATTCGAAATCTGACAGGAGGGCTGGAGCCTCTCTATTGGAGGTGTCCTTTGTGCTGCCCCCATGAAAAATCCACCCGCGTTTGGTCAAACGTCCAAAGACGAATTGCACTTTGTGCATTTTCAGTAAGTATTTGCTAGGCCACGTCCACATTCTTCTCAGCTCCTCATGCCAATCAGACGACATAGGCCGTCCCCACAGCAATAAGCAACTTCTCCCCCAGCGCCCGTGCAGGACAGGGCGGCAGCTCAAATAACTGCGCTCCAAGCCAGGGAACGGCAGCAGGCTCCAGGCTTTCCACGTAGGGGCTGGTGGAAACCACGATGGCACCGGGTACTTAGGACATGAGGAGGAGTCCCGCTCCCCCTTGCCTTTTCCCTGCCCCGTCCTACAGGTCTTCGCAGCAACACAGACCACAGCCACGACCTACCACCACCGCTTATCCTCAACAGAGAGCTCCAACAGCAGAGTCCCAGGCGTTACATTAGGAATCCAGCCGACGAAGATGGCGACGTGAATATGCTACCCTAGCGCTGCCTATCTGCTTTTCAGCTCTTTTCCTAAAGGAAAGAAAACCTAGGAAATTACACACAAAAAGCAGTATTAAAAATGTAATTAACAGGGCAGAATTTAGGAGTTATTAGAACTAAGTGGCCTATGATAATTAAAACCATCTCCTAGTGCTTATATGCATGGAGGTCAATCTCTAATTGCGACTGACCTGGTCACATTTTTTTCCCCCATAGAAACTTTGCTATAATTAACACATAAATTCATCTTTTTGCCCTTGTTCTCTAGAGCATCACCACACACTTTCAAACCACAGCAGGAATTACTTCTGTTCTCCCAGGTTCTTTTATGGTTCTTATCACTACAGTAATCCGTAAGATAAAGTATACTATTATCCACGTTTTTTAAAAGATAGGAAACTAAGATATGAAAAGATTAGAGCAAAAAGCTATGGACACTGAACGAGCAATTCTGACACTCGAGACTTGTATTTCTAACATGCTTAGATCTACAAAACATCTGTACGTCGAGAGCGAACAGCCATTGACTTTTGTCCCAGGTGGACAAGTTCAGCATAACTGCACAGCAGATCCCAGGGACTCAGGCCAGGCACCCAGAAAAACCAACAGCCCACGTGCAAAAACCTTTACGTGGAAATCATACGGGAAAGGCAGGGGCTGCAAAACGCAATTCTCCAGCCGTCTCAGGCATGAAACTGCCTCTCCCTCTGCACATAATCGTCTGCCTCAATCACGTCACCTCTTCTCCCTGCTGCCCAGCCGGCGAGCTGCTACACCTTGGCAGACGCACCGCTGGTTCGCCACCCGCGCTGGCCGGGAAGGGCGACGGTGGACCACGTCACGACGGACACCATCATCGCACACAGCTCCAGCACGGCCAGGTGAGCCTTGCGTTTTTACAACTCCTGAGCACTTTACTTTGCAAACTTACCGACGGGGTAGGGCTGGGCGGGACAGAGAGGTAGTAAACGTGTAAAATAAAGAGGGTCTAGAGATCAGCTACATTCACTGGGTGGGAGGCATGTTCCGCGGGATCCAGATACGTGTACATACTGAGGTATACAAATGAAACATCTTAAATACTGTGCTTGTTCCCTGTCTCAGAAGCAGCAATTGAACAGACACGGGGGGGAAAAAAAAAAAAAAAAAGAAATCCCACAGAGCAAAGTTAACATATTCTGCCTTCATTTCAACACCGGCTTCTTGTCCGCGGCGCTGAGGCGTTCAAACTGTCCTGGCACTCGACGGTCTGAGCTGTGTGGACACCCGCTGCCCCACGTCACTTCTGTAGGTGGGTGCCCTAACGCAAGGCAGCACGGACCACGTTCAGAGAGCCTCTGCTGCCCTAATTAACGCGTGAAGAGCAATGCCTGCAGAGGCCAAGCCTTTAAACTCTTCCCCCATTTAAGAAACTCGGGGGTGGAATTTTTTTTTTTTTGGACTAACAGCTGTAAACGCATCCATGTGCGTAAGCAGCTAAGTTTTAAAGTTCAGAGAAACATAAAAAAAATAAGTTATTTTCCATGGATTTCCACTTAGCATCTAAGCAGAGTAATTTCAAAATTCACTTAAAAGATGTTTCTGGAGAAGAGGCCGTCGACAAAGTTTCGACCCAGCGCATATTTTTATAACCAAGTTGTAAACTACATAAAAACTACACTTATAATGGAAATGCTGACAAAGGCATAACTACTGCAGTTAGCTATGACAGTCTGACCACAAGTCCTCCTTCAGGAAAAAGCAACGTTTACTTCCCCCCCTCCTTTTTAAGGCTGCTCGATAGCGAGCTGGGGCGGGGTGGGGGGTGATACGTACAGGTACCTCTGCCTTATCCTTTTACTATGAATTTAGGCAACTCTTATTGCACTTATTTCCCACATGTTGAATGAGCCACCCCTTGTTTTTGCCATAAACAACCAGAGGGCCTCTTAGCTCCATGACTCACTCCGCAGGCTTCTCCCCCACCCTTGTGCGCGACTACAGCAAAAAGGTTGCCAGCTGCAGCCGGTGAATTAACGTGGGTTTTTTTTGTTTTTTTTCGCGGCACCCTCGGGAAATAAGTCACACAGCGCCGGGGGGGGCCGGAATACAAACCCGGCGTGACTTTTACGCGGTGGCGGGGGGGGAAGCAGCTGAGGAAGGGCTTCTCCGGTCCCCCAGCCCCGGCCAGCCGGAGGCACGGGAGGGACGAACACCCCCGGGCGGCACCGCGGCCCGCCCGCGTCCGGGTCGCCCGTCCGCGATGGTGTCGCGTCCCCGGTCCGTGTGTCCGTCCCCCCCCGCCGCCTCAGGCGGGCACGCACGCGTCGCGGCCTCCCCGCCCAGGGGCGCGCGGCCGCCAACCGCCCCGGCAGCGCGGAGCCGCCGCTGCCGCGGGACGGCGGGGAGAGGCGGCCGGCGGCGAGGGGCCGGCGGGGCGGCGGCAGGGGCACGGCGGCGGGGCGGCGGCGCGGTCGGCACGCAGCACCCCCCCCACCCCCCAACCCGCCGCCGCCCGCGCTGCCTGAACTCCTCAGAAAGTTGGCAGGGGCGCCCGGCGCGACGGGGCGCCGCTGGCCGCGGCCGGAGGGCGCGCACCGCCGCCCGCACGCGCAGGCCCCGCTGCCGCCTCCCCAGCCCCTTCGCATCCCTCCCCGCACCCCCCCGTCTCCCGCAGCCGCGGCGGGGCAGGGGCAGCCCGGCACGGGGCGCAGCCGGCGGCGGGGCTCGAACCCGTGGCCCGCGGAGGCTCGCCCCCCGCGGGGGAGAGGGGAGAGCCTCCCCGTCCCCCCGAGCGCGGGGCTCGCCGCGACCTGCGGCGGGTGGCACTCACCGAGCGGCGGCGGCGGCAGCGGCTCCCTCGCCGAGCGGCTCCCCGCAGAGCCCTCGCCTCTCCCGGGGGCGGGGGAGGAGGAGCGGGCGAAGGCAGGAGGTGGGGAAGGGCGGGGGAGGAGAGCGCGGATTGAGCCCTCCCGGCTCCCGTCGCCGCGCTCCCTCACCCCGCCCCGGCCCGCCCCAGCGGCGCGGCGCGGCGCGGCTGGCGGCCGGCAGCCAGCGGAGGGGACCGGCGCGGCGGCGCTGCCGAGGGAGCGGCGATGTGAGTGCCGGGGGCCGGGGGGAAGCGGGCAGCGCCGGCCGCGCTCCGGGCGCAGCCCCCCGCCCTGGCGGGGGACGGGGTTGGGCAGGGCCGGCAACGCGGGGTGGGAGCGCCGGCGGCAGGGCCGGGGCCGGCCCCGGTGCCCGCGGGCCGTGGGGAGGCCTTGGGCAGCCGGGCTGCGGCCGTGCCCCAGCTGCGGCCGGCGACCCCCGCCTCGCTGACCGGGTTATTTCCCTCTCGCTCCGCTCCCTCTGCCCCCGTCCGTCCTCTCCCCCGCCCCGGCCCCGCTCCCGGTTGTTTGTTTCTGCTGCGCTTTCGGCTCCTTATCGCTGCCGGGCAGCTCCGCCGCCCGCCCGCGGGGGCCTGCACGTCCCGCAGCGCGGGGCGGTGAGCCGGGGGGGGTGGGGGGGGTGGTGTCTGTCCGGCCGCCCCTGCCCCCTCACACCGCGGCCTCCTTTGCCCCCCCCGGTCCTGGGTGAAGCCTGGGGGAGAAAGCCTCCGTGCCTTGGTTTTCCTGGCTGTTGCCACCCCTTTTAAGTGTCTAATTAGGAAATTTGTGTTCATACCTGACTACATTTCCAGGGGGTGAAAATCCAAGCTTTGGCCTTTATTAAGTGATAATGTCACATGAATGGCATTTGCTCGTTTCTGTTACTTTTCAAGATATCTTAACTTCCCTGCAGAAAAAAAAAAAAATAATCTTAACCTGATCAAAAATTTTTTCACAGATCCTTCTGCGGGGAAGTATTTGATGGTTAGGTTGTGTGAGCCTCTCTGTTGCAGACTGATAGTACATACAGCAGTGTTCTTAATTTTAGTTATTGCTAAAATTATACCTGAACAGTTTCTTGACCCAATTTATGTTGCTGTTTTTTTCCTCTCTCTTCTAATTCTTATCATATGCTTCCTGATATAGCCCATATCCTCCTTCTGCATCTACAGCAGCAGACCTCTGCTCTCAGTAGATATCCCTGGCTTCAGATATTTAATTTTTGAAGGCTGACTTAGGCAGTTCACTTTCGGTTTCCCGCATAAGGAAGACACGCGCACCCATCAAGTTCAGTTTGCTTCTCAGATGCCTATTTAGGATGGAAGGAGTGGCGTTTTGGGGATGACAGTCTCCATCTATTGACATGAAGAACTTGGACAACTCGATATCTCACTTTTTAGACAACTGAAGTTAGGGTAGATGAGGTCCGTTGGAGCTCCATACATGCAGAAGGCTGCCTGCCTAGATATTCTTGTGCGTTCTTGTATATTGTTAAAAATATTTGTAGCGTTACCTTTCAAGTTACATAATTTACAACTTGGAAAAGGGATCTGGCAAAGCAGATCCATGCAAATGATCTTCAGCACCAGTACAGTTCAGACTGAGCAGCTTGTGCAGATTCTGCTGTCTGCTCAGATTGTCTTGTGGGATGTTACGATTTGTATGTTGTTCAGAGGGGGCTAATACAGGAATAAAAAGAAGCAGCCACTTGAGTTGTAAATTAGAATTTACAGAAGGATTGCCAAAAATATAATGGAATTGAAGACCAGAAGAAAGAAACCCTTCACAGAACTGTCCTGTTTCATGTACGTGAAACTCCCATCCAGTACTACGCTGTAGGAACTCACATAGAGATGTATATTTTGTGGTATATTAGAAGATCAACAGGCTAAGGTTAGGTAGAAGGACAGCCCCGTGTACTGGGTGTGTCAGGAATGCTTTTTTCTTGAGTCCTTACTTTTAAATACCTTTTTTTTTTTTTAATTAAGGGTATGTATGCAAGAAGAGTTTATAGGGTAGGATTAGTGCACTGTGAATGAATAGAGTTGCTGTGAATTATTTGGGAGCATGGGTTGTTAGGACCATGGCACTGGGGCCCACTTCACGGTTCATGAAAACCCTTTCCTTTTTGGCCTCCTTCCCTGCCAATTTTAGCATTGCATTCTTAGGTCTTACCAATACTGGATATTTGAATTAGAATTACCTGTTCTGGAATGGCTTCCCATGTGGAGGGGCTGTTGTGAAAGATACGTGATTTTTTGTTTTTCTTTTGTTCTTTCTACTTCCTTCCATTACGGAAGTATTATTTCTCTTTAGAAGTACACAGTATTCCTAATTAGAATTTATTACTATTTCTGAATACTATGTTCTGTTGAGTGGCTGTTATGGAACCGTCACAATAGCTAATACGAATTCATTTCCTTGTGTAGTCAAGAACTTGGGTCTGTGTATTTCTTACTTTACACACCTGTAGTCAAGAAGATGATGTATGCACAAGCTGTTCAGTGCTCAAACCTGCAGAAAGCTGAAAGATACTAACTTTGTGTAAAGTCTGCAGAAGTTGTAGATATTAAAACCAAACAAGACTGCTGAGTATATGTATGATGTTTTTTAGGCTAAAGGCTTATAATTTGGACAGATATATCCCTGATACAAACCCCCCTGCATCCTTGCCAAATTTCAAGTCTGATGTTTTAGAACAGAGCTATTCAAAGCAAATGCTTCCAGATTTTGTTTGCACAGCCAAATTTTTTTTTCTTGTCTTCAGAACCACCTGAAACAGTTTTTTCTTTCTTTTTTTCCCTTCTGCCAACCTCCCCCACTTTTAATTTCAGCCAGTATGTGGTAGGAACCCAACCCTCCAGGTCAGTCTCAAAGTAAAGTTTGGCAAAGCTGTCTCAGCTGAAGATAGCTTCTTTATGAGGGTTTCTTAAGCTTCCCTATATAAGGAAGACTGACTGCACCACCTGTTAAAACATTAATAATACTGTAAGTTGTTAGGAGAAGCAGCTCGCGGGGTGAGGATTTGGGACCCTGGACCCCAGTACTGCTGGAGGTACGCTGCAGGCTGCTTTCTGAACGTTGTTGACAGAACCTGTCCCTGTTGTGTGCTCCCAAACACGTGGTTCACGTGCAGTAGGAGTGTGTAACCCGGTCATTGCAGCATGGGCTGCATGATTCTCGTGGCTCAAGAAATGAATTGTGCAAAGTAAAAATACCGGAGTTTTGGAATTTTCTCTCTGAGTTTAAGCGTTTTCATATCTTTTGAAAGGGCGAAGGTGGCAGGCGCTGTTAATGCAGAGTTGCTACTTGTTCTTCCCCATCTTCTCGCTCCCTCTAAAGTTATAAATGAATTTCAGAAATCTGAAAATGGTTTTAACATTGACGCTATTTGCACTTCACAGCTGTTTGCAGCAGAGTTTGTCATTTCATTAAAGTTTCGAGGAAACAGTTTGATGTTCACTCCCTCTTTTTCCCTCCTTCCCCTTTTGCCTTCTGAACTGTTGCACAGTCTGCCCTTGAGTGGTTTGACCAGTAAAAGTTGAAAGAAAATCACTGTTCTTTAGGAGACACAAATTTCTTGTAAGTTAGCACAGGATTTCCATCTCTGGCTGAAAGTTTACCACAGTTTGTCCAGAAGTTGCCCATCTGTATCGTCGCTGCTTTCTGGTCCTTAGCAGGTTGGCCCAGCTGTAAAGCTGAAAACAAGAATCAACCTTAACTTTACTGATATCAGTGCAGGCAGAAGATAAGGAGGCTTAAAAGCTGTACTGTTTTGACTGCAATGACTTTTTAAAATAACTGTTTCCCTTGATTTGTACACAATTATTCAAGTATAAAAGACCTCTGTACCAATTCAACAGCATCTACTCTCAAGCCTGTATTTGGCAGATTAATAAAATAACCACGTACTTGAACATTGTCATCAATCTGTATTAACTTTCAGGCTTGCGACCGGAGCCTGTGAAGCACTTGTAGCATCTCACTGAAGTGGGGTCTTGCTTCAGTTGCTGCTCCTTTCCAAACACTCCTCTTTGGTTTGCTCTCCCTGCAGCACCGTTGGTGCTTTCCAGGCTCCATCATTGTTGCAATGGCAGATGTTATTCGGTGGCTATTTCAGCTGAGCTTGTTCTTTTTTTGAGTGGTATGAACTCAAGTGGAAAACCTTTAAGAGAATTACTCAGCATATAACACTCCTCATGCTCATAAGTCACTGAATTGGGACCATAATTTACACAATTAACTTCATTAATCATGAAATGCAGGATTTAAGGTTCCCAGGATGTCAAGTCTTCTGCACAGAGTATCATTTAAATTTATTTTATATGTAACAACAGAGAGCCAGCTCCAGTCTTTGTCAAAACCGATAGAAGATGAAGACAAAAGACTTCTGTCATCAAGACCTGGATTTGTACTTAAGCCCCAGGTGTGCCCTCAGGTTCTCCAGCACGATTACTCTATGCGTAGCTACAGTGGTTTGCGACAGATGTGATGTCCAGTAGCATTTAGGAAAGAAATAGGTGGAAAATATAGCTGTGAAAATACAGCTCGTCACACTCTCGGGTCTTGACTTTTGGTGGGTGCAGCTGTACAGTCTTAATTTTAGCACTTACACTTGATTCTGTTGAAGAGAAAAAGCCAGCCCCGTTGGCTTAAACTTGGAAATAGGCAGATGTTCTTGCACCTCCGAAAACACGCAGTGAGGCTCTTTTACAATTTATGTGTTTTCTGTCAGAATTGGTCCACTGCCTTAGGAAGGTTAACCCTGCTTTGAGCTGGAAATTTATCTTAGATGATGTCAAAGGATTTAGAGGCAATTTAGGAGCTATAGCTCAAATAGGAAAAAGGGCCTTGAGGTATTTGTAAGCTCTGAATTTCTCCCTCCCACTCAGCTGGTTTTCCAGCCAGAGTGTTCGATTTCCCAGGCTTTGGTCCTAGTGCGTTTTGATATATAAATCTCAAAAGCCTTTTAATTAAATGTGTGACTAAATAATCACCCAGTTTTAAAGTACACCATTTAGGGATGAGTGGATTTCTGTTTAAATCGGGGGAAGCCCAGCTGCTTCTTTCAGAAAATTGCTTGAAAAGCTGCACGTTGCTAACACAGTATTGCTTATAGGTTGATATATTTTTGCAGAGCATATCCTTCATACTTACACTTTAAAATAATCGTAGCCTCTTAGAAATTGTATTTTTACATTGAGCAGTGGTAGGAGAGCGTATTTTGATATCTGCTTAAACTTTAAGAGTTGAGTCGATCAGGTCTGTTTCTGTCATGAAAGATCTGCTCGCACCTGCCATAAGGTTTGAGGGTGCTATCGTTGTGCCTGGAAGAAGCAATGTTTTTATTGAATAAAAATGTCAGGAAGTATTTTCCTTGAACTCTGTACATTGATCTTCAGACAGAAGGCAAAGATTCATTTTTTGGGCTGATCTTTTTTAATGTTCTCAGTGTAATCTTGAATTGGTTTTGTTTTCACCCCTCATTCTTTTTCATTTTAACTTAAAAACATAGAAGTCTGTTGCTGGAATGTGTTCTGTTGAACCAAAGCATTGCATCTGTTGCTGCAAGCCAACGAGAAATGGAATTATTTCTGCACAAGCCTCATCTGGCATTAGAAAGTAGTTTTTGGTGAAGAAACAGCCATTGGAGAGGTTGTTTGTTTTATTGTTAAATACTTTTACGTACTAACTTTTGAGCCCTGAAGAGTTTTCCCCAGGTTTCCTCACACATATGCAACTTATCTAAATTGCATAGTTCAGAAATACTCAGTTTTTTACACTGAAACATCCAAACAATTTACTGCTGTGTTTGTGACCCCATGGGTCAGACTCTGTTCTAGGATTCCCCGCAGTAGCTCACACTGTCCAGCACCGCACCTTGTCTTGCTAAGCTCACTGTGTACGGTGTCCAAAGTAGACTTTGACATAAAATCTGAAGTTTTACACTTAGAAACATTTATTGTATGCATTTTTATGAAAAATAGTGCAAGTTGCACTTTTCTGACAGTTCTCTGTTTAATTAGGGTATCTTGAGCTGCGTGTTTCTCTCTGGCTTGCTTTTGTCTGATATTTCTGGTTCTTACAGCATCACCTGCATTGTAACAGTTTTGGGGGTCGGATGGGCACAATCCCAATACTGAACTGTGCTTTATGGGACATACTCGTCAATATAGCTACTCTTGCTTGCCTGCCATACTTTGTTTTAAAAAAAAAAAAAAAAGAAAAACAAACTCTTAGCACTTGGTCACCCAAAGAAGACTAAATTTATTTTCTGAAGCTATATGTGTGTGTATATATATATATATAAAAAAATCTGTGGCTTTGATTATAATTTCAGATTATATATCTCTTTTTTTTTTTTTTTTTCTCCCCAGGGCCGACTACTGGAAATCTCAGCCAAAAAAATTCTGCGATTACTGCAAGTGCTGGATAGCAGACAACAGACCTGTACGATGGTCTCCGTACTATGTCAATGATTCTGAAATACTAGGAATTTGAATTGCAGGCTTTTAACATCACTTCTGATACTAATCTCCTGATGCATGAAATTTGTAGTTTAAAAATGCCTTTCTAATACTTGTGATATTTAAAATATATTACGTGAGAGCCAGATACTGCATACAGGGTGGTGTGTGCTGTTCTACTTGGCAGTACAGATAAGAACTGAAATATCTGACCCTGCTTTTTCTTCAGGTTCTGTAACTTAACATTTGATCTGTCTTGGAACTTTGTCCGTGCCTGTTTCTAGCCTTCATATGCAAGTAGAAAGCAAAACCTGGCTTACGTGCTGTTTATATCTGGTAGGCCTGGTACAGCCAGCACTCTAAGCATTTAAAGCAGGTTTCCTTCATTTCACACAGCCCACAGAAACGTTACTGGGTTACAGAAAGGTGTTTCTGACTTGCAGATGCCTTTTGCAGACTACTAGACCCATTGGTTTCTCAGTTAGAAGTAAGTTTTGCATTTCTGACTCAATGCCGGGGTACTCCTGGAGCTGAGCTTCATCTGGCGTGCAATTAGATACCTGCAGCTCAGAACGACAAGTGTGAGCTAATTGGTTTAGATTTCTTCTTCTAGTCAGTGAAGAGAAATACATGTTGAAGGGGGGGATGTGGGTAACTTACAAAGTTTGTCTTTAAATGGGGTCAGTCATCTCCTGGATGTGCACCCTCTGCACATCAGTTTGTGCAAAGAAATTCTAGGGTTACTAGGTCAGGCTTAGGCACCTAACATTTGAACACCTAAACGAGCTCAGATATTTTTTGTGAGAACCACGTGAGGACTTCCACTGTTGTACGTGTAGAGCTTCTGAACTCCTTCCAGTTCCTACTGGCTTCAGTCTTTCTGGCAGCTTTTTGTCTTGCAGACTGTTCTGTTGTCCTTAGTTACCCAACTCTCCCACCTTGCCTTTTCCTCTATCTTAGATTTGTGGACCTGCAGACTAGTTTCAGTTCATGGGATATTTGTGGAGCATAGCATAATCTAATTAAGGACCATAGCTGATATTTGGAACTGTAAATAAGCCATATGGTTTTTAAAAGTCTGCGTGAAAACAGAGAGAGTGAAAAAAAAATCGAGGGATGATACTTAGAAGGGTAGCATGGAGAGGGAGTCCAGATTCTCTGTTACTTGTCTCTAATCTGTGTGCTGAACAGTAGTATTTGAAAAATTTTAAATCTTGTAAATACAGGCTATGAAATTTTATGATACCATTTTGGAGCGTTACTGATTTTTCATAATTTCGATGTTGAGTGTTTCTCGGTGTTCCTGAATTCCTATAGCCATTTTATAGCTGTAGTGTTTGTTGTAAGTGTTTTCAGAACAGGTTACATTTAGGCTTGTTCAGCTAAGTTTAGTCTAACTAAATTTTGACTAACTAAAATTAACTAAAATTGTAAAATGCATATTATTTTTCTTGTTTTTTCTTGCCTTTAAGAGCATTGAGTTTCATGAAAGAGGAAAGAATCATAAAGAAAATGTGGCGAAAAGAATTAGTGAGGTAACTCAAATATCTTATTTGCACAAATACTTATTTTTAATTTCTTTCATTATCAGACTTGTTTAATTTATTCTCTTGGATTTTTTTGTTTTGTTTTAGATTAAAAAGAAAAGCTTGGAAAAAGCAAAAGAAGAAGAAAACATGTCAAAAGAATTTGCAGCAATGGAGGAGGCTGCAATGAAAGCATATCAAGAGGATTTGAAAAGGCTTGGAATTAAGCCAGGTAGTTCATATAGCTGACAAAGGATTAAAAACAGAATTGAAAGAATATTGAATAGGAATGTTTTTTTCTTAAATTAGGTTTTAGGAACATGACAGGAGGCCGCCAGGACTGTATTTGCTTATTTAAAAAAAAAAAAAAAAAAAAAAAGAGTCATCTGGAAATTGCCAGTAGTAGAAGTTGCAGTATGGAATGTTTTTAGCTGCGGTATCCTCTGGTCCATGGAACAATCCAATTTGGAGTAGAAAAATTAAACTGTGATAATAAAAAAAATAGGCTGTACTTGGTGCTTTGAATCAGCAGTGCCGCTTCCCTTAGTTAATTTTGTATTTCACTCTTGCCAGTTGGAGACAAAAGTTCCTATGGAGTAGGAGAGGCTGGATTCCCACTGGCGTCAAACAGTGGAGATGAGAATCTCCTACTCAGCTTGCAGTTCAGCAAGTACCTTTGTTCTGTCCATGTGAAGACATATTATCCTTTTAAAAAAGTTTGTAGTTTCAAGCTCCTGTAGAAGCTCTTTTTCATAACTCTCTTAGTTTCTTTTTTGTTGTTGTTTAGTTAGACCTTATTGGTCCTTATGGTTTTTCTCTTTATGTTACTCATCTTTTGATATTTGCACTTTCTTATGACACTATAGTATTGCTACAGTGCAAGATTCTTTGAATGTAATCTTTTAAGTTTACCTGCTATGAGTGCAATGCTAATGAGTGAAAGTACATTTCCTATTTGCTGTTGCTCAAGAGTGACTAATATTTAAGCTCAGATTATTACTGTCTTTTTAAAAGAGTATTATTTTCTTTAAGATGAGGTAGGTCCCAGTTCGACTCAGAGTAAAACACAAAGTAACACAGTGGAAACTAAAGGAAAGAAAGAAAAGAAAGAGAAGAAGGAAAAGAAGGAAAAGAAAGAAAAGAAAAAAAAGACACCTCAGGACGCCTCAATGCCATCAAAAAATGAAACGAAGGAGTGGGTGCAAGGATTTTCTCCTGAAGGCTATACATATTACTACAACACAAGAACAGGAGGTAAAAACTAATGAGGAGCAAATGCAGATATAATTATTGAATATAAATGAGAAAAGACTACCTGCATTTCTTTACTCGTCTGCTCTCTCAGTAGTAAGCTGATTATTAAAATGTGAACAATTAGATTGAGTTTTGATATTTAACATTCAAGGCTTAGGCATCCAGAACTTCAGACTGGTTTTGCTGTTTGTTAATAATGGGAGAATGCCGTAGTTCCACAGTTTCTGGAAATGTTTAGCCTCTCAGAGGTTAAGTATACAAAAGATAGCTGTGTTCTTCCTAAAGAAGCTTTCTTATCAGGAATGTGAAATAAATTGATTGTGTCCAAGTAAATGAGAGCAGTTATGGATTGTTTTCCGATTGTTTCTTTCCACATTTACAGAATTTATCTGACTGACTTCTCCTGAGGATCTATGTGTTATGATCTACTTTAGCGCATAAAAGCAACCCTCTTTTATGATTAATGAGACTGTTAGAAACTTTCTTATAAATTTAAAGATTGACTTTAGTATTTATTGTAGTCTTTCCTCATACAAGATAACTTCCAAAAGGTAAAAATTCTGTGTGTTTAGTTTCCTCTGGCCTATGCTGCCATTTAAAAAACAAACACCTTTTTTGTACCAGAATTCCAGTATCTGTGTATCAGCTATAGTTTAATAGAGTCTGGAAGGTGCTTAGTCCTGGTAAAGCCAACTGTGATTATTATACTTTGGTTTATTGTTCATACCATAGTTTGATCAAGGATGATTTATATTCCAGTGAGGTGTATCTATATTACTTGCTTGTATGTGTGCACACATCAGTGTCATACCATTTAGATCTGTTTCTTCTAAACATTACTAAACACAAACAGGATTGAATGATGGGTGAAATATGTTTTTGTTTTTTAAGAATCACAGTGGGAGAAACCTAAAGGATTCCAAGGCAACTCTCAAAACTCAAAAACGGTAAATCAAATACTGTTATTCGTACTTTTCTTTGTCGTTGTAAACACTTACCGGAAATAAGCTAAGCAATTTGCAAGTCTTCTGATTGCAGAAGATAAATTGTTTGCTCTTAGTAAACTTAGGAAAATGTAATTTGAATATCTAGAATGTTTTATGATATACTTGATGAAAACTGAAATTTTGCTACACAAATCTTTTTTGGCTAATTTGTTTATCAAGGGAAGAGAAGTGATAGTGGTGGTTGTGTTTTTACAGAACATGCTTTTTTGATGCTTCAGCCCATAAAATTGAAAGCTTTGGGGAAATTCTGCATAAATTCTGTTCAGCCTTTTGTGAATGAAATGTAATTTAAAAAATTAAAACTTACACATTTGAAATAGTTAAGACTCCCTTATCTTAGGAAACATTGAGATTGCATTGTCAGATAGTAAAAAAAAAAAAATAAAATAAGAGTGCCTATTTTTTCTGTTTGCTTTAGGATACGGTTATGAGATAATTTATCTTTTTTGTGGATTTGTTATGGTCGTGGAACCTATGTGCAAGCAACCTTTTAGAATATTACTTTATTTTCCTTATTTAAGGAACCAGAAAACTTGCAGAATAGTCCAAAGACAGAAAGATTTCTTCTTATTATTAATGGGCTTTCCCCTGATACTTACCACTCCAGGATTTTTGTGCTTCACAACATTAAAAATAGGATTTTTACAACACTCCTGTGAAGCGATGTTACGTTTCCCCATTTTCAAGATAGGTGTCATAGGTAGAGTGTGATTTAAAGTCAGTGTTGTTTGCTAATGTTGGATTTTATGTTAGCAATCAAAAAAGCCTGGCTTTTTCAGAGCGCTCGATATTCTGTAGCTCTATATTGTCGCATCTGAGAAGGTAGCTTATGCTTTGTACTGGGTTACTTACTGTCAGAGGAGAAAATGGTTATAATTGTGTATATTTCTAGGTAATTGAATCAATTCACAAAATGTACATGAAGTTTTGTCTGTATTCCATCTCTTGTTAAGGCAGTGTTTTATCGCAAAAATACAGGCCTTTCCCTCCAGTCTTCATTCCCAAGAGACTGCACGCTTTGTGTCAGAGCTGCCCATCACATGCTCCTCTGGCTTTCTGATCCCTTTATCCTGTGGTTTTGCACAACTTGTTAACCAGCATTTCAACTTTATCTTTTCAGTCAAGGCATAGCTTTGCAATATTTATAAGCCGGTGTTACTCTAGCCTTCCACTGAAAGAGGTGGTCTAATCTCGGATGGTCCTTGGTGCGTATTTGCTCTGACAGTGAACTAGTTCAGAGAGCGGAGACATCAGCGTTTAGGTTAGTGCTTTGTAGGCTTATGTCCTTGCATCAGCTCTCTGCGTAATCAGAGAAATGCCGGTGTGGGGAGAGCAGATGGAGGAGAGAAGGAAGCTCCCTTCTTGGCAACACTCCGGAGTTAGCTCGTCTCAGCTATATCATGAACACACACCTTCAGCCTCTGATATCTCTTTGATGCCACATGGCTGTATTTTGCCATTCCTCCCTCACCCTGCTTGGTGACTTTGTGGTGTCTTGAGTTATTTTCGCAATTGCTAAAAACAAGCATTTGATTGCTCCCTTATTTAGTCTGAGCTAAAGATACTGGGAACATTCCAGATCTCTGACAAGGACTCACACTGCCCAGAAATTAAAGGGCATGTTTGCAATATGTAGTCCAAGTGAGATTCACAGGCCCTCCGTGTTTTACAGCACGTTAGCTTGCTGCTCAGACTTCGTAAGAGGTGAAGAGAAGAGAGTAATGAAGAGGCATGTTGAAGGCTACCTACAACTTCAGTTAGATTGACATCATGCATGTTAGTGTTTATGTAGTAGGATACTCAGTGTGCCTAATGTCAAATATCTGCTGAAAACCTCTTAAGAACCAGGTCTAAAATGTTCAGGATCTAACTCTAACAAAAAGGATAGGTTGTACTTAAGACTAGTCTTTTGTCCTCTTTCTGCTTACATAAAATAAATTTTCCTTTTGCTTCTTTTGTTGAAACTAGCGCACTGAAACTTTTGAGAGGAAAACCTTGAGGAAACGTGCCCACTGAAGGCTTTCTTGCTTTTTCCCTGCTCTGAACCTACTGATACAATTTTTCTGTTTCATATATAGCTTTCTGCAGAGCAGGTGTGAGAACTTAAACGCCTGATTTTGTTACATCTTTAAAAAGACCCAAAGTTTTAATAGAGTATAAGCAAATGCATAGGTATATGTGTGCAGAAGCTTATCTAGGGGTGTGTGTGTATATGTGTACACATAGAGCCATTTGTTAATGCAGAAATCATGTATGGTGAAGCTGCATAGAAGTTCTGCCCAGAGGGGAATGGGCAGTATTAGTACTTAAGGAGCAGTGAAGTAGTGTATGTGTAAGTGTTGATGAAAATCAGGTTCTGAAGGAAGATGTTAAGTCATGTGTAATGGCTGATTATCTAGCTGTGGCTGATTCTGCAAAACATCTTTATTTTAATTACACATCCACAAAGACATACCAGCAACTTCTGCTGCATTTCAAATGTATTTATTAATTAGTAGGGTAAAACAGTGCTTTGTTTAAATTGGTGCTTTACTAAATAAGTACATTTATGGCAGGCATTCCTGCAAAGTTTGCTTCTTCAATATTTTTGGTGAAGATCTATTTTGGAATAAGTTCTAGAAGTTTTGGGTTTGTTTATGTTTAATTCGTGATAGTATTTATTGGTACTGTTTTTCTGTAGCCCTCACAAAACCCTGAGTCTTCCAGGGAAATTTTTTCTTGGTCTCTACTTAAGACAATGACAAAATCAGGAAATGTCAACTTCAGGTGTGAATACTTTGGAAAATAAAAAACATGTAAAATAATGGCCTTTATGGCTTTTATCATAATTTGAACTGTATGGCAACCTTTACTGCCTCATACTAATTATCCACTGGTTGAAAAAATCATCTATGTGCATTTGTGGTACTTTTAAGTTAAGCAATTCAATCTCATTTGAGTCAAAGGGAATACTTCCTAACAACTTCAGGGGTTCAAGCTTTAAAAGAGTAAAATTATCATGAACAAAAAATATTCAAGGGTTTAATAGCCTTATAAGTGATGCTTTGGCTGATCCTTAAAACTCTTTTCTAATTAACTGCTGTATCTTTTTCTCAGGCAGCAGAGTGGGTAGAAGGTGTCACTGAAGATGGTCATACCTATTACTATAACACACAAACAGGAGGTAAGGAGAGCTTGTTTTCCTGTTAAGCTCTGTTTCAGTAGAGGGGGTTTTCAGAGCAGCATTTTATTTTGCAAATAACTGCATTTTAAGGCCATTACTAAGTTTTGTATTTTTTAAGCTGTTACGTTGATTGAAATATACTTGTTGCTTAAGTCAACGCTGGCTTTATAACTGTATTGTCAATGTGTATGCATTTGTGCTTCATAGGTTTTTTTTAGACATTCAACTTACAACTCTAAAATATTGGTTCTTCTTTTCCACATATATATTGCAATTATAGTTTGGAAACCAGAAAGGGGCAGGATTTTGTTTTGACAGGTATGTAGGACTGAATAAGAATCTCCTAAACTTTTCCTCTTGCTGACATAGCATTGATACGGAAGTCCAGAATCTTTACCTCCTACTTCTTTTCCCCATTTTTTTTCCCTACATGGGGAACTTTGTGGTAACTCCCCCAGAACAGGCATCTGTTTTCTAAATCTGTTTGAGTCATTTTAAGGTCAATGATGCCTCTCTGGGGAGCAAGTGATTTTATGCTGGCTATGAGTTTTCCTTCTGCTGTTGGGTATGAAGTGGCGTTCCTGACAATGCCAAGAATAGAAGGAAAAAAAAACAAACAAACAAACAAACAAAAAAAAAACCCCAAAAAACAACGTTTCACTTCTTCAGCATGCTACTCCCCTGCTCAAATGATTTGTGATTTTTTTCTTTTGCAAGGGAAATGAGATGCTGGTTATTTTTAAACATTGCCTTCTAAGTTCAGATACATTTTATGCCTTAGGTTGTATTGTTTTTTAAAGTTCTTCATGGACACATGACACTCGTGAAGAATGTCTTTGTAATCATGGTATTTGGTAAAATTTTGGCTGGTGATATTTTAAAGCGATCCCTTACATCTATATAGCTGCAAGTATCTTGGAAATACTTGAAAATTACTTTTCAGTTCTGTTAACGCTAATCCCATCCTCTGAAGACAAGACAAATTGTTAACCAAGGGACTGATTGTAGTGTCTCATCTGAAGCATGTAACTTAAGAGGCCGGTACAGCTAGGCTTATATCCTGCGACAAGTCAGACTTTGGGAGGCTGCACCATACTCCACTGGCTATATGTGACACCTAGGAAAGTGAACTTTCTCAGTTACTGGTCTTAAGCTACACGACAGCAGTACCGTTAAGAGACTGTTTTGTTCATTCAAAGCCACTCATTGCCAGTTTCTTACACCTTTACTTCTTCAAGATACATCTAGAAGCATACCTGTTAAATGTTGTTTTCAGTTAGGGATTTCTTTGAAAATAGATAAAATAATTGGAAAAATAGTAGTTTTATTACATTTGAAAGCTTAAATAAAATTATAGATTGGAAGTTGGTGTACTGTTGCCTTATTGTTACTAAAAGCAGTTTTAAGACCATTGAGTCAACTTTTATTTAAATATTTCCTCTCGATATATTTGCTGGAATACTACCTTCTCATTGAAAATGAGGTCATATCCTGTAGATACTTCCATGTCTTTTCAGAATAATGTTTGTATTTCCTTGTTTACTTGACAACTCTTTAATTAGAGCCCTAATGTTACGAGCCAAGTAGCGCAGGGAAGGGGTTTATCTGCCCAGAGAGCTGAGGCTCACGGTTAGTGTTCTTTACCTTATCCTGTCTTTGTAATCAATGGACAACTCAAATCAAATAGGCACCTCTAGAGGGCAATTTGTCTGTCCTGTGTTAGGATGAGAGGGACCACAGTGTTGTGGACCACAGTTCGCCGTGCGTGATATTTTTCTTAAGCTCTAATTACCAGCTTTATCAACAGTGAACTTGGCTGTCATGACAGTATCTCTGCTGAGAAGTGCAATGTTATCTTTCTGATTACGTTTATTAAAACAAATGTACTGAACAAAGGCAAAAACCTTGTGCTAAATTATTTGCTGTATTTTTGCATAAGGCAGCACTGCTTCTGAAAGGTAATGTTGTCAAAGCAATAACAGATCAGAATTAGAAACATAAATAATGTGGTTATTCAAATATTTTGGACAGTATCCACATGGGAGAAACCAGATGGTTTTGTTTCATCTTCAAATGAGAAGAGTCACCGTGACAAGCATTCTGAAGAGCTTGCAGAAACAGATTCCAAAGCGTCTGAATCAGACTCAGAAGATAGTGAAAATGAAGCAGAGCGTTCAGAAACAAATTTCAAGGTAAGTTCTCTCTTGAGATTTATTTTACATACAGTATTAATTTTCTAGCATAAGATGATTTATCTTTTATCTCTTGTGATAGGCTGTACTCATTGTTAAGGAGGTTAAACCGTATGACTGAAAGTAGAAGTTTGCATTTGTTTGGATAGTAAAATGAATCTTTATTCAATTATTTGGCCTATTCATGGCACTGTTCCAGAATAGATAGCATGATCTTTCCTCCAGCCCACCAGAAGTAGATTGAATTCTGCAAGAAATATGGTGTTCTCTGAGAAAGGTCACTGTCATCTCTCTGAAATAATCCACAAAATTACTTGGATTTCAGTGTGAGGATATGACTTCTAACCTTCATTGGTAAATGTGACTGCCAAGAGACCTTGAGGGAATGCCTTTGACTGAAAATGACATGGTTGTAGTTTCCTTATTAATTGAGAAAAACATTGGCAGCATGTAGTACAAAACCTGTATCAATTATATATTTTTGTCTTCAGATTTAAAACTTAACATAAAGGGTGTGATTATGGCTCTGGTTGGGTCTGATGGTTTTTCTGAAACTGATAGTTCAGAACACACAGAGACAGTTCAAATATAAAATACGTTCATAGACAGGTGTTAATTCTAAAATAGATATTTTTGTATCACTGTGCATCATTATAAACTACTACTAGGTATTAGCCATAAAGTGTGTGTATCTGCGTGCACAGAAAGCTGTATGTGAATTTTTGCCCTTTTTTTTTTTTTTTTTTTTAAACATGCTAAGCTTTGTTCTTCAGCAGGTTGTATTGGCTGCTCCTTGCTAACTTCAGCCTTGATAGATGGGATTTTCCAATTTTAACTTTTTGTAACGTTTAAGATTTTTTTTCAACTCTGTATGTGATGAAAGGTCAAGGAGAGAAATTTAAAAATTTTATTACAGTATGAGTTTATTGTTTCAAGTTACTCTTGGTTGAAAAGCATGAATAGTAGATAATAGTAAATAAAAGATGTAAAATAAAGCTACATTGTGTTTTTATTTAGGCATTTTTGCTTAAGGTGGGTTTTTTCCTCTTTAGAGGAAAGGAGATAATGGTGAAGAATCAGAGGAAGGGAAAAAATCTCCCAAAGCTAAAAAGTTAAGTCCTTATGGGAAATGGCGAGAAGTTAAGCCAGAAGAAACTGTTGATAAAGAGGAGAGTACATCAGCTTCCCAAGAAACCTCCAGTGATGCACCTAACAAGACCAACCCTTACGGAAAATGGAAAGCAATTAAGGAAGTAGAGGAAGAAGAAGAAGAACCATGGTGAGGATCTTTTTACCCTAGTTCTTTTCATAATAATTGTTTCCAGAATACTTGTTTTCAGAGCTGAAGCTTTTTCTTCTGAATTCTGGCAGAATTAGCACAGCTGTGATTGGAAACATAGCCCAAATACAGTTCTTTCCACAGTGATTATTTTAAGTGCTCTCCATGGCAGACAGTGGTGGTGTTTTAGTTTTAGTACATGTACCATGAGTACAAAGTAAATTGAAGTGATTTAAAGGATCATTATCATCCGTTGTTTTTCTCAGAGGCTGAGTATCAACTATTTAAACGTAGCTGCTCTAAGCTTATGTTCCCTAACATCATCTCCTTCAACAGTCTGGTTCAGCTGCCTCAGGAGCTCTTGTGACTGTTTTTTCAACTGCTTCCAGCCTTGGAACAGCATAGGCAGCTTTCTCAGGGCCTCTAGCTTCCAGGCTAAATTCTGTTTCTTTCTGATGAGTAATTAGTTGGGCTAACTCTGCCCGGAGTTCAAGATCTATCTTGATCTTCTAGGGCCAGCAGCAACCTGATCTGGATCTTGCTGGGTTAGCATTGCTTTGAATTCCTTCCCTGTGGGATCAATAGTTGCTGACATAATGAATATGCTTCTTTAGGCTCTGAGCAATTTCTACCTAAGCCTGGTATGTTTGACTGAGTTACTTCCACAAGCAGTGAGTTATTTCTCACTTTGTGGTGTTGTACTGACTCTACCTGTTCACTTGAAGGACATAGCCTAAAAGACACTTCAAATTTTTTGTCTTATTTTCACCCAGTATTGCAGTAAAAGACTTCTGGTTGAACTGATTTTCTTGTTCCCTAATTTCCCTCCTTCCAAAAGAAAGTTAAGTAAAACCAAAACAAAATCCGCTACAGCCTTTTCTGCTGTCACTATGGGTAAGTCCTGGAGGCTCTTATAATGTGGTGGGAGACACTTTCGGTAATGATTTAAATAAGGAGGTGAAACACAAAACATGTAATCCTGTTATGCCAGTTTTAAATCTGGAAGCTGTCTCTCCCACGTGCAACTGATGTACTGCAGATGTTTACATGACATGCATCTGATCAGGACGGGGTTTTTTGTTTTGTTTTACTGCATAATGCCCAAGATGGCTCATTTTCTTGTGAAGCATGCTGTCTTTTATGGCCAGTTTCTTGTTACAGGGCCCTCTAGGAGTCTGGAAAAATTAGGTTTGGGAGAATGAAATCAGTCTTTTCCCTCATACTCATCCCATTCTCCAGCATTTTAGTTCTAAATTATTCAGCAGATAAAGTTTTGACAGTTTCAACTAAGTTAAGAACCAATACACTTTGTTGGAGATGATAATGTCACTTGATCAGTGCACGTCACACCTCCTGTATTGGACCAGCTAACCACTCCTTGACTCCAGAGCTGATAAATTCTTTCAGGTTTTTGGAACCGTCCAATAAAAACCGTCCAATAAAAAACACTTTCAGCTACTGAACCTTATATATCAGTCTGTACATTAACAGACAGGCTTGATATATGCACACATGTAAATGAGAGAAATGCAGTTATTCATTATTTATTTTAAATTGAGACTAGGCACAGTACCAACCACTTCCAGGAAGTTTACATTTTAGGGATACTGCAATAGTTGCATTTTCTTGACTTGCCGTCATTGTTGTGGCTCTTTTTTGGGTGCTTGAGCTGATCCATGTCTTACTTGAAGCATAGGACCTGAAACTAGGTACAGTACACGAGCTGACATCAGACTAACACTCCGTAGTACTGAAAGATTTCTTGTATGGATTGGCCAGGAATATAATGTGTATCTCTTTGCAGTAGTGTTATGCTGCTGTGATTCCTGATGGACTTGTGATTAGATCATTTTCTGAGAACTGTTTGGTTGTTCTCCGACGTATGTTTGTGCCACAGGTTATTCTTGTAGAACGCAGTGTTTTGCTCTTGACCTCCTAAAACCGATTGGTCATTTTTAGACAGTGTCTTTGATTTGTTCAGATCAGTATTAGCTGTGATCCTGTCCTCCAGAGCTGCTTCTCCCAACTCGGGGTCATCGGCTGATTGTGTACGCCTGTTCTCTGTTCTGTCCCGCAGACCCTCGAGGATGGACACCTGTGAAAAACTACTCAGCAGCATTTTGGCAGTGAACCATTGCTAATTACTCACTGACTACTGTCTTTCAACATTCTTAGATTTACACACATGCAGCCCTGTCGTCTTTTACGGGACTATTTACGTGATGAGCGCTTGGGCCATGGTATAAGCTCTGTAAAGAACAAGGTCTTAGTTTTTTACTTTTCATACCAGCCCACACAGAAGAAACAAAGAACGTGGGTTTTTTTCTTGATCCCTGTCATGGATCAAGCTCACCTAGCTCAAAGCTGCTTTTGACAATTAAGTATGGATGTTGCTGTCTGCAGTACACCATGTTGTTTTCTCCATGTGGATTAACCCTTTTATGTCTTCCTCTCTTCTCCCAGTGAAAAAGTGGACCTGGAGCTTCCTAGTACAGAGAGTGACAATCTACCAGCTCCAGTGCTAGAGGTTCCAGAAGATGCGACAGTGATATTTAAAGAGAAGACAGTCACCTCCCTTGGAGACCTGACAGAAGGGGTGCCAACATTTAAAAAGAGGAAATTTGAAAATGGAAAATCTAGAAACTTAAGACAAAGACTAAGTGATCAGTAATACTTAACAAATCATTTTAGATTCTGTTTAAGCTAGAGTGAATCAAAAGTTTAATATTTTAAACAGGCTTTTATAAAGAAAATGTTGGATAGAAATTAAGGATTTATAGGTATTAAAACATATGTGAGTTGTAATATTTTTTTATTTTATTTTGATGTGATTGATTTTGGAATGGAAGTTTTGTGTTATATTACTTATGCAATATTGTAAATACCTTTATTTTTTATTTTAACCATGCCATCTAAGTTCGATTTGCTCTATGTACACTGTTTTAAATACATTGTTTAAGGTTTTTTACTCCTTTTCTAAGTATGGGAGAATGTAGTAATCCTTAATCAGGCAAAAATGATGCAGACCTTTTATTTTTACAGAGGAATTGCATCAATGGCAGGTACTAGAGAGTAAAATCATCCCCCAAGATTGTTTATGTGGTGTAGTTTCCCAGCTAATGAGTAAAAATATTATGCTTACTAACCTTTGGTTAATCGCTTGCAAAAGAGTAGGTGGTGAGAGTGCCAACATTTCAGATAGATTATTTGAAAGCTGTTTTTAGAGGAGTTAGTCACATCAGTGCCACTCATTTCAAATAACGTTCTGAAAGAAATTATTTGTGTACATGCATGATAAGTGTATTAAACCTCTGCAGAAGATTTAAACCTGTTGAATCTTAACTTTTAATAACAGCACCAGAGCCACCCCTGTTGGAGTAGATATTTCTGTGGTGTCTTCCTGTTGTATTTTGCTTTATTATTGTCTCTACTTGAATTTTTCTTTCTTTTTACACATCAAGTTCTCTTGTTTTGCTCTTGTTTTCTTTTTGTCTCTTTCCCTGTAAAAAAAACAATTGCCTGATATTTTAATGAAAAAATATTCTGACGACCTGGCCGTGCTACAGCAAGCAGCACCCTTTTTGAGGCTGATGGGTTTTGTCTGGTGTTAAAAGGAGCGCGTTGACTAGTTGCAGCGTTCGCTAAGCTGAGAGGGGCTAAGTCTATTGAAGCTTCATTGTTCTTGGTACCGTAGGAGAGGAGAACAAAACGTGGATAAGTAGAGCTGATGGCTGTACTGTCCAAGGTGGCTTGGACATTTTCTTAAGGATTGTAGATGTGATTTCTTCACTTGGCGGGATTGGTCTGCATTTAGCATCATCAAGATTCATTGGTTGCGTAAGAGTACAGCTACGCTTATTGCTTCTCTAGGTATCAAACAGTGGACCATAAAGGTTCAAATCATGAATCCATTAAAAAATATGTCTCTATTTCTAAAGTTCACAGTGTTTTGTTCAGGAGAATCTCAGTCAAAAACAGAGGGTGCAGTTAAGACAGTTGTCAGAGTCCAGCTACAGCAAAATAGTGTTGGTAACTTCTGAGCTTGAACTTCATTGAGGAAATGACTGTTAGTCTGTCAGATCAGCGAAGAAAGGAGTACAAGACAGGGAATCTGATTTATCATGTACTACGAAGGAAGCCGAAGTCCTTGTTTCTATTCTGTGACATTTTGTCTGTGTATAGAAGAGAATTAAGTATTGTCTTTAATCCCATGTGTTTCTGTGGCTTCATCAGGGTGGTTGTATTTCTTCTGATGTTCTGAGAAATTGGAAAGTTTCCTGTAATATCTAGCCCTGGATTGTCATTTAGAGGCGCAGGATGCGTGCTGGATGCTCTCACAGTCATAAATGCAGGAGTATACAACATGTACTCCACATGAAAGACCTCACATGCAAGGCTAGAACAGAAATGTCCTTTCTACCGAGGAGAGGTTGTCAGGTTTCTTAAAAAGCAGATTTTTCAGGTTTTGTTCTTACTTTTACTTGAACATCACTGCAGCCGCTAGGAGCCTGCTCTGACTTGAAGCCTCCGTGTGTTTGCGACCAGTTTACGCTCATTTCCTCCCAACTAACACCAGTATTGCCCTTCAGCTAAGTACCTTTTCTTCCTCTTGAATCCATCTCATCTTGTCTGAGTCACATAAAGCGTCCTTGTGTGACAGGACCTTCAGCGCTCCATCAGCCCTTCTTTTCATCTGTTGCAGCCTGAGTTTGCCTAGGCCCTATGTTCAAGGAAGATTAAGGCCACGCATGATGTCACTAATACTTCCTTAGCGTATTGGAAATAACTTCTGATACATCCCTAAACCACATTTGCCTTTCCCATGACTGCATCACGCTGTCTGCCGCGGGCGCCCTGTGCTTTACCGGTACAACTAGCTCTTCCTGCTCCTTTGCCGTTCCCAGCTGCTGAGTTATCAGCTGATCACGCTTGCCTTTCAAGCACAATTTCTTTTTTCTTACAGATCTGTTTTGTACTGCTGTACTCATCCTGCTCCTGTTACTCCAAGCCTCAAGTATATTCATTTCTTTGTGATCTCTATGAAATGATTTTATGGTTTATTAGTACAGTTTTATACAGTAGTATAGCTTTCTTGTAGGCTGCACTTTTAATACCCTCTGAGGAGGCCATCTTTCCTCTTTTAGTGAGCACATCTTTCCTTAAAAATGCTTTGTCACATTGAAGTGGTCATAGGCAGCTATTTAAGATACCCGTAACTAAATTGCTCGAGCAGATGTTTAAAAACATCTGAAAATAAAAGTGTTCAAAACTTGTTTCCTTGAGGAGCTGCTGTTAGTTGTAATATGAACCAAAGATCTTTGTCAAGTACAGTGTTTAACAGACAAACCAAAAGAAGTAGTTACATTAGGAAAAAAGATTAAATGTTTTCTTTGTTCACTGCTAGTAAAGTTGTTTTAAATACCATACGCTCGCTTTTACTGATGTGACTTCGAAAGCCTGCATTTCACAAAGAAATACAGCACTTCGCTCCCCGCTACCTCTCAAGGTCAGTTTGAGGAAAGACCAGTTTATTCTTTGTCCTTAAGTGTCAATTATAATAAGGGCCAGTTGAATCCAGTTTGATATATCCAAAGCCACTGTTTAATTTTGCACCATGCTGTCATTCGATTTCCTTATTGTGTATGTAAACCAAATATTTTCTCTTCTATACAAAAACACTGTCTTGTGTGAGATGTAAGGCAGACGTGGGTTTCCCAGGACATCTGTTCTGCACAGATCTCTCTCCCTTCTGTGCTATCTCCCTGCAAAATCTCCTGCCTTTGGAATTTGCCATAGGAATCCTCCAGGTATTACCTCAGTTACGCTCCTCATCTTCTAATCCTTCCTTGGGCTGCGCTGGCTTCTGAGAAAGGAATGTTCCTTTTACCGTTCCAGAAGAACAGCGTTTTCAGAGGAGTGTTTTGTTTTCCGACTAATCCATTTTCTGTCCTGCCGCGTGCTTTTATCTGCTGGCCTGTTTTATTGCAAGCTCCTTGAGGGAGGACTACGTCCTTGGTTTTATCATCTGTCATAGACATTATTAGCCATATGAGAAGGAGAGTTGGAGAGAAAGGGGGAGTCACTGCAATTTCTGATGACGCTTTCTTGTGTGTGGTTTTGAGCAAGACAATTCACCGTGCTCTATTTTTGTTTCCTTGCCTCATCTTTCATCTGTCTTGTCTGTTTAGAAAGAGCTTCGCGGTACAGGACGCTTATCTTTGGTGTGCGTGGTTTTACCGTAGAGCCTGCCTGAAGTTGGTGATGCTTTTAGAAGCAAACATATTGCATATACTAAAAAAGAAAATTATTTTGGTGGGCATTTGTTATGCCGGGAGATGTGCGGAGACCTGCTCAATTTGGTCCAGATCATAGAATAATCCTTGTTCCTATTTAGGCGAAGCCAAATTTTAACCCTTCACCTGGGCATTTGCAGATTGAAATCCAGACTTTCCCAATAGGATGAAGTTTGTTTTTTGTTTGACCCTTGTAGACAAAATCTGTGCTGCAGCATCATCCAATCCCAATATTCTAAATTAATCCCAATAATCTAAGTTAAATTCACTAACCTGTGTGTGTATAAAAACATTTCCCCCCCTTCACCCCCCAAAAAAGATGTTATTTCAGTGCATATTTTGGCATCTCAGAAAGGGAGTAAAAAAACTATTTCATGCTGCTTGGTTTCCTTGATTTGCTTTTTGAGTTGTGCCTCCCCTTTTTAGTACTTTATTATTGCTGTCTTCCTCAAACCGTCTTCCTCCAGCATTCCTATATATGCAAATCTACGTATCACCGCTGTGCCGCCGTCCTAGGGTCCACCTTCACCTCGCCCCCTGCTCTACTGAGATCTTCGCAAGCCTTCACCGTGTCTTTGTAGGCCACCCTGTCTCCAGATCCCAGCGGACGCCGAGCGCTTCTGCCGCCTCTCCGCGTCCTGCCCCGAAGAAGTACAACCTTACCTATTTTCAAAGAACACGCAAGCTATTTCAAGACCGTCCGCGTGTGCTCTCTTGGTTTTCTTGATAATTCGTTTTCCTGAGATGGATTTCATTCCATTCCTCCTACGGGGTTCGCAGCCCTTGAATCCTTTCGCTTGTTGGTACAAAAGCTGTCTGTAAACCTTCTGCTATCTGCTGCGGCAGCCCTTGCGTTCTGTTTTGTCAGCCACGTCTCTTCAGTCTCTCTCGTATCTACCTCTTAAGTCCTCTTACCTTCTACCTGCTAAACTATTTAACTTAGAAATCGTGTTAGCCGTTTGTGTGATGAACAAATCTAGCTTCGTGAAGTGTTTTGGGATATAGCTCGAATAAAAGTTTCTGTACAAAGCAAAAAGCGTTGCTAATAATAAGCTGAAAAAGGCTAAAACTGCCCAAGAGGATTCCCAGAGAACGTCAGCAAATGCAGATTTGATTTTACTTGTAAAAGCAGAAATAGCCAATGTTAAAAACCAGTAGGCAGCATTATACAGACCACGGGCTGAAGGCAGTGGCGTTTAATGGCTTGCGTGACTGAGGATACAGCGAAGAACAGTGGGGTGATTGAAAAGCGCTTGTTTTAGTTTGTAAGTATTGTCTGCAAAGTTAAACAGCTGGTTTCTCTTTAACAGCTTCTCAGTTGCAATTACAAAGTATTGCAAGCTCTTGAAGTGGAGTTTATATGAAAATACCGAATAAAGCTTTCATTTGAACACTCTATAGTACCGTTGTTCATCTATTCAAGGGTTTTAGGACAACCTGAGAGATTTATGGACGCATGTTCTGTTAAAAATGGGGCCCAGGGTAAATATAAACCGAAATGGGTGTGTAAATATGGAAGCGCTTCTTAAAAGAAATACTTTTATTTTGTGGTCACCAGCACAGCACCTGGGTGCCTTCCAGTAGCGCATTAAGCAGTTACTGGAAATTGTTTTATTCTGTGCGTCAATTATGAGTAACAAATGACCTGGGTTAAAATTGTTAATTTTAAAATTCTTAACAGAGTTCAGGTGAGGTTTGTTGGAGTCACTGCTTAATAGCATTAAGAACATAGCTGAATATATACACTTTCGGACGGTAACAGATGGTGATTCAGTAGTTTTCGTATTTGCTGGTCTTAAGAATGATGAGCAATGCCCTGAGAGTTAAAGATACACACTTTTAAAAGGTGGGGAATGCATGTAAATTATTTCATAACATTTCTTTTACTGAAAAAAAATCTTTTCGTCAATGTGATCTTTTGGCAACTTTTTTCACAGAGAGCGAAAAAACTATTCAGCTGCCCTAAGCAGCTATTAAAAAATACGGTATGATGCGGGCAAACAGCTCTGCCAGACGAGGAAACACGTTTCATTCCTAACAGCGTTGGGTTACTTCTGCCTTTTTGCTAAATGAGAACAAGCAGCTTGCTACTTCAAGTGAATAAATTCCTTTGTAGTTCCAGGGTTTCTGAGACATTCCCTTGGGCATTCTGTTGACGATTAAATGAAAGTAATCGAGGTAAGGTACCGGGGCTGTTCTTCTTTACGCAGAGGGTAAGCATCCGTCTTTCCACCGTCGTAAAACGGGCTGCTTCCAGGCTCAGCTTTCGGCTGGCTTCCTTCTTCGCGGGGTGAGGCGCTGCCGCTCCAGACCTCAGCAGGGAGATGGGAGCTCCCGGAGCTACGGTTCGCATCGGTCACCAGCAGCTGACGAGGGACGGAGCTGGTGCCTTGCACCGCCGGCGGCATCGCACCCGCGCGTCAGGTCTGTTACGCACGTGGATGGTGAGGGGAGCCGGGCAGACAGCTGGTATCGTGTTCTCTTTGTTGTAGTTGACCACGAAACGCAAAGCTGGAGGAGAAGGTTGTTCCTACCAGGTGAACCTGCTCTTGCTCTGCTCTCCCACGACCGCTTGTGCTGTCCCCAGGGGCCGTTTGCTGCCTTCCAAGGAGCCGCTTTCCTTTTCTTTTTTCTCCCTCTGCTTTATTATCATAATTTTTCCTGCTACAGGTTTCACTGCTGAAAATCTGGGTTGCTTGTAGGAACTGAAAAGCCCAAGTTCAGAGCATTCCGTCCTGAAAATGGCTTGGGGATGGCATCGTTACACCCCACATCCCTCCCATGAGGCCAAGTGCCAGCCCACAGCCAAACCCCATCGCCATCTCTCGGCTCTTGCATCCCACAGAAAGACTGGGGTGGAAGAGCTTAGAATAACATATGGCTTCGAACACTATTTTGTAAGTTAGGAGAAAACAGCTTTAAATAGTGTTTTGTTAATGAGGAGAAGCAAATATATCTGGTTTTAGTAAAACAACAGCGCTGCAGGCAATGACCTGCAGCAGAAGAGGGTCTGCTCTGTATCAAATTCTCTGTCATACCTGAGCATAGCCGTATCTTGCTTTCATATACAGGTATGAGCAAAAGCTTAATAAGACAAAGATCCTTCAGAATGCCCTGGAACAGGCCGGGAGAAGGGATTAGGCTGCTAAATTTCAATGCCTGCATTGGGGACGTCTAAAATCAAGGGGAGCTCCCTTCTGCTTTCCCCTTCCTCATCACGCTGCACAAAACCATCAACAACAAAGAAGGGCTACAGAAAATCAATTCACTGCAAATACCCCTAAGGTCCTGCAGTCAAAACATGACCATCTTTCTCCCAGTAACATAAGTGGGGCTCATTCTTTAAAAGCGTTTCAATAGTTTTTCATAGTAAAGACCTTCATAGGCATTAACTAAGCCGAGACGGTCAATCTGATTATTTAAAAGGCGTGCTTTGTAAGAAGCTTCCAAGATTGTTCAAGATATATAATTAATAAAAGAAATTGGTTCGCATCACGAAAGTGAGCATGGTAATTGGATAAGCACGTGAACTGGATACTCTCCTGTTACAGCTGATCACATTAGTTATTGCCAGCCCGTCGGCACCACACAAACCTAAGCTGAGTTGCCTATCTATCTTCTGGAGGTCTTTCTTTTCTGAACTGCTTACTGCAAGCAGTCAATGTTCAAGTGTGCAAACGACTAAGTCACAGGGCAGTATGTTTCCTCATTGACTTACAGAGCCATACACTAAAAAAAAAAAACAAAACCAAAAAAATACCAAAACCCAAAAGCTTTTGTAATTTAAGTGTTGGAAGCAAGTCAAAAATGGTCAGACAAAGCTTGCTGGTAAGAATGTGCAAACATACAAAAAGAACTGAAAAATAGTTCCAGAAGTGAGAAACTGAGTATAGTTTTCCTGCTTTCTTATAGAATCATAGAATCATCAAGGTTGGAAAAGACCCTTAAGATCATCGAGTCCAACCGTTAACCTATATCACTGCCAAGTCCATCTATACCATGTCCTCGAGCACCGCATCTATCCGTTCTTTAAATACCTCCAGGGATGGAGACTCAACCACTTTTCTTTCTGGTACAAATTCTGTTTTTCTCAATATAGCTGATTAAAGATAAAACTGTTGTCTGTTATATATACAGTAGTAAATGCTATACCATTCAGGAGATTTCAGCATCGAAATAATTTTTTTTTTAAATAACTGACATTTTCTCACTCCTGTATCATTCATGATTACAAAATAAATGTGTAAACATAAATCAACCACAAGGCGTTATTTAAATCGTAACAATGAATTGATTCTTCACGTGCAAAAGATTGCGCAGAGCAGCCTTGTAGCATGACCCGGGAAGAGCAGGGTGAAAAGGGAACACCGTGATCTGGCAAGTCAGCCCAGTTCAGCAGAGCACTTGCGGATTTTTGTGCAAAGTTGAACCCGTGAGTATTCCTGAATCGCTGCGTACGACTGATGCCTGCCTACGCACGCGTGCCCGTCAGCATACTGCACAACGCGCGCTGCGGTGGAAACACAAACGCAAGTCCAATCAAAGCCGAGCGTACTCTACGGATATCTGGATTGCCCTCCGAGACAGGCACACTTTCCCAAAGACATCAAGGCAGAAGCTGAATTCCAGAGCTGCCTGATTTGCTAAAACGCATCTACACCGTGAACTTGTTTTCTCTGCCAAGAAGCAGGAGCTGCCTGTTGTCACTGCTAAACTCCTTCCAGAACCTCAGCAACTTAATCTGAAACTAGAACACGTACTTTTACACTCCGCTGCAGCATGTGGTCCAGACCCACCTGAAGCTGACCCGAGAATGGCTGGAAGAAAGCTGACAGGCTTCTCTCTTAAGATTCTGGCCCCTTGCCCGAGATCACTCCCTTTGCTTCTGTACATTCACTCAAAAAAAATAAAGCATCATAATAATACAGAGTTATTTTTAAGGGACTACATTTAGGAAGCTCACCCAATCAATGGATAAAAATAAGTAGTATTCATGAGGCCAGATTCTAGACTGTGTTTGGGGAGCTTAGGTTCTTTCACCTGGAGAGGAACATCCACCCCCAAACCAAAAATTGCACTATGTGGTATTTCTTCTGCTCCACGATTCTGTATCTTTCCAGCTGCAATACGGTCAAGAGAAGGACCGGCTTAACAAAGCCATGCTGACAAGACAGAAGGTACGTGCACACAGTACTCCAAGCTTGTTCTTTTCTGCTAGGGCTGCTGTAATAAATTCAACCCATTTGCACCAAAATATAAATAAGAGTAGTGTCACACACTGAAAAACAGAGGCATAGATTTTAATCAATCTAGCACCTAACAAATGCATCCATTTTCTTTTGCTACTGAACACAACATTTCTGCTTTAGCTCTACACAAGGTCTTCAGCAGCCTCCTCTTTCTAAAGCTTGCAAATTTTCTAGATATTCGGTGACAGCCTCTATCTCTGCAAACTCCAGTAGTCTGTTGATTAACTTATCCAGTGCTTCTTTCCCACTTAGAATTTCCTATGAAAAAAATAACAACAGACAAAAGCGTTACTGACTGTACATCAGTATTATTCTGAAAGGCTGACTACTCAAACGAGGAGCTCCTGGAACGCACTTTGCCTGGAGTCTTATCGATAAGCAACAAAAAGCAACAAAAGGAGCTACTGGTGCCTTCCTGCGATGCTTTCACGTAACCCATGTGTTGACATGAAAATCCCCTGGCAAGAACGATCAAGGGTTGAAGGATCTAATTCAGATACGGTTGCTCATGCCAAGAACTAGTTTGTTTTGCAAGCAAAGCTTAACTAACTCTTGTTAGGCAGTTTATGGTTTCAGTTTCACTCCAGAAAAGTAACAAGTTCCCAACACTACGTAACTGAAAAGCTTGACTAACACAAGTCATTTTTACACAGTCATGGAACTTCTTCCCGTTCTCCTCCACCAGGGTATTTGTGTACCTATTCCCCACCCCATTAAGTGTGAACCATTCCACGTTCAGCATGCCCTGTCTTCTCTGAAGTTACCCAGGACATCTGTGGGTGCAGCTCAAAAAGCGTTGCTTCTTACGCAACAGCACTTAGAGTAAACTGGATACCTAAGCCAAAATAGTGAAGGGTCACCCTAAATTTTGTCCTAAAATTCAAAACATTTTCCATAAATTTAATAAACAAAAATCCGTTTCCCTGTAGAAAAACAATAAATAAGTAACATTCAAGCCATATATAGAGATTCACTCAGAAATAAAATATCAGGTAATCTTAAAATGAAAGCATTCAGATTCAGTTTCTTTTAACTGTGGCTTGCAAGGCAAACATAAAGTTTTTCTTTTTCTTCACTCCAGCATTAAAGGGAAAAGGAAAGACTCAGCTTAACTAAAAAAAGAAAAAAAAATCCTTCTTGTCACGTTTTTCTTTTGGCCGTACCAAGCTTCAAGAATCTCAAATTTCATTTGTCCAGTCTGGCCAAGGGACTCACGGAGTTCACGAATGAGGACTGCACTCTTGATCATTTTTCACTCATACAGTAGGAGAAAAATACACAGAGAAGCAGGCCAGTGAGTTATATCCTGTGCCAGTCATCTTTAACACTACCCTATAACACGTTAGAAAAGAAAGTTTAAGCTTTGTAAATCTATGACGTTCTGTCAGAGCACGACTGGCTATCTGATTGCCTCATATATATTAAATTCTTTTCACCAAGTTAATTTTTTCTTGTTATGGTACGCATCAGTATCTAACTTCAAAAACTCTCATAAGCAACCATTACCTTGATATTGCGTGCATCATACGAGATCCTGTGGTCAGTGACTCTGTCCTGGGTGAAGTTGTAAGTACGAATTCTCTCTGACTGGGCTCTTGTTCCCAACTGTAGTGAAGCAGCAAAAAACAAATTCTACTATGTTATGTTTAACAAAAAAAAAAAAAAAATACTCCTCTAAACCAGAACAAACTTTAATGGATCAGCCTGTTGCACCTACAAACCTAGCAGTCACTGGCGTAGCATATGGGTTTTTTTAAATATTGCGGTGATACTAAACTGTATTATTTGTGATTCTGTATCACAGACCAAGTCTTAACATCCTCCAGTACACTTCTGTTCCAGCTCTGTAGCTGGAAGAATTATGTAACTCTTAAAAGTCATGTAAGGCAACAGACATGTCTATATGTGTCCTTAGTTCAAAAATGTAAGAGTGTTTTTCTTTTTTGGGCGGTTATAGCTCCCACAAAAAATAATGAGAGTAGGCACCATTAATAACAGAAGCAGCACAGTCAGCATGCGGCAAAGCAGTTCCACTCATGTTTGGCTGTCAGAAATTAGCACTGAAAGAGGAGTAAATTGAGAATATGAAGAGTAGTCCTCTAGTGGTAAAGTGCAAGAGTGCAAGCAATTCTAAGTTTTAAAACAGAACTCCAAATGTAGCATTGTTGTGTGGCTAAATTCTTTATTAAAATGGAGAATTAAATGCTAAAAACTGCTTAGAGAAATCATAGAATAGAATCATAGAATCATTAAGGTTGGAAAAGACCTTTAAGATCATTGAGTCCAACCGTAAACCCAGCACTGCCAAGTCCACCACTAAACCATGTCCTCAAGCACCACGTCTACTCTTCTCTTAAATACCTCCAGGGATGGGGACTCAACCACTTCCCTGGGCAGCCTGTTCCAGTGCCTGACTGCCCTTTCGGTGAAGAAGTTTTTCCTAATATCCAACCTAAACCTCCCCTGGCACAGCTTGAGGCCGTTTCCTCTCATCCTATCGCTTGTTACTAGGGAGAAGAGACCGACGGCCACCTCGCTACAACCTCCTTTCAGGGAGTTGTAGAGAGCAATAAGGTCTCCCCTCGGCCTCCTCTTCTCCAAACTAAATGACCCCAGCAATGGGTGTCTGCTTCCATGGGCTTTTTTGAAAATTTCATCTGCACCTACATGTATATTTCAAAATGCGGAATTTACTGAATATATTCTGAAACATTAGGAAAGGTAATTTACTTTTGCCTGGTTTTCTGTAGTATTCATATAAATGTACATCTAAGTTCTTTACGCAGCTTTGAAGGCTCTCAAGCTAAAATTAATAACAAAAGATAAATGGCTCGCCACTTAAAATGACTGAATTAATAATCTACAGGAACAACACACTTAAATGCAACCTGAAATTAGTGACTAAATAGCTAAGCTGGAAACTTTGGAGTACTGAATAATTCTGTAATTCTGAAGTATTTTTATTCCTGTTGATCACTGTTGAAGTTTGCACCACAAATCACAGAATCACAGAACACGAGGTTGGAAGGGACCTCAAGGATCATCTGGTCCAACCTTTCTAGCACAATCTAGATGAGATGGCCCAGCACCATGTCCAGCTGAGGCTTAAACATGTTCAGCGTAGCGGAGTCAACCACTTCCCTGGGGGCATTATTCCAATGACTGACTGTTCTCATTGTGAAAAATTTACCTCTTGTGTCCAGTCGGAATCTCCTTGGGAGTAACCTGTACCCGTTACCCCTTGTCCTCACCATGTGACTCCTTGTAAAAAGGGAGTCTCCATCTTCTTTGTAGTTCCCCTTGAAGTACTGGTACATGGTGATGAGATCACCTCTAAGCCTCCTTTTCTCAAGGCTGAACAAACCCAGTTCTCTCAGCCTGTCCTCATGTGGCAGGCTTCCCAGACCCTTGATCATCTTGGTGGCCCTTCTCTGGACCCCCTCCAGCCTGTCCACATCTTTTTTGTATAATGGGGACCCGAACTGTACACAGTATTCCAGGTGTGGCCTGACCAGCGCCCAGTAGAGTCGGATAATGACTTCTTTATCTCTGCTGGTGATGCCCTTTTTGATGCAACCCAGCATCCTATCAGCCTTCTTGGCTGCAGCAGCACACTTCACTCATGTTGAGCTTCCTGTCCACCAGGACCCCCAGGTCCCTTTCCACGGAGCTGCTCTCTAGCCAGGTGGATCCCAGTCTGAGCTGCACTCCTGGGTTATGTTTTCCCAGGTGCAAGACCTTACACTTGTCCTTGTTAAACTTCATAAGGTTCTTGTTAGCCCACTCTTCCAGCCTATCCAGATCTTCCTGCAGGGTGCCTCTCCCTTCCAGAGTGTCTACTTCCCCACTCAGTTTGGTGTCATCTGCGAACTTCATCAGGCTACACTTGATCCCGTTATCCAGACCGCTTATGAAGATATTGAATAGCGCTGGGCACAATATCGATCCTTGGGGGACCCCACTTGTGACAGGTTGCCAGTTTGAAAAAGAGCCATTTACCACCACCCTTTGGGTGTGGCCCATCAGCCAATTCCTCACCCACTGCACAGACCACTTGTCCAGGCCATAACACACCAGTTTCTCCAGGAGGAGGCCGTGGGGAACCGTATCGAAGGCCTCAGAGAAGTCCAAGTAGACAACATCGACCACTCGCCCCATGTCAACCGAGCAGGTCGCTTTATCATAGAAGGCCACCAGATTTGTCAGGCACGATCTGCCTTATGTGAAACTGTGTTGGCTTTTCCCAATTACGTGCTTTATTTGACTCGTGGGAAAATACTCATTTTCCCATTTGACAAATGGGAAAATACTCAAAGAATGGGAAAAGAATGATCGCATATTTCAAGAGAAAAGCACGCTTTGCAGCACAACTTGAGGTAACTCTTTTATGGAAGCTGTTTCTTCCTGAAAAGGTTACCTAAACTGTATCAGATAAACTGCTAGCTAACTGCAAAGTGGCAGGATTGTTTATATACTTGTTTCTTTCAAAAGTTCTGTATGATCTTACAAATACTTTGGTTTGGAAACAGGTTAAAATACAATTTTGAGAACTTCTCATCCTAGTTTTCATGGAAAATAACTTTTTACTGATGCTCTGTTTGTGTAACTCTGGCCCAAACAGGGGGATTCAATACATGATGTTGAGTGCTGCCGTTTGGATAATTCCAGCTAGTCTTCTGACTCTTCTTTCCAGCTACAGTTGATGTCTCTTCTTCATTGTCTGAGAAGTCTACACTAGCATTGAACTGAGATAGGTAAAACATAAACTTACCATTTTAAAACACAAGATCCTCCTTTGTAAGCACACCTGGTTAAACACACACACACTCACTTGCTCTGTCACTGTCACTCAAAAAATCTACAACATAGCACCCTCTCCAGATTTCAGCAATCACATGTTCTCACCTGCAGTTTTCTGGCACTCTGCTCTTGACTTATTTGTTTTTCAATGATCTGCTGGTACAGCTTAGCTCTCAGTGTCCGCAGAGCTATTTCCTTGTTTATCTGCTGTGATCGCTCCTGCTGGCACTCAACTGCTAGTCCTTCACAGAGGGATTCAAGAGAGCTCAGATCAAAAGCCCATTATAACAAAGAACAAAGAAGCGAAATTAATTCTAACACATTAGGCAAATGAAACCTTCTAGAGTGCTGGGTTGTAGGGCCTTTCAGCTGTAGGATAAAAATTCATTTTAACACACTGGCCAGAACCATTAGTATGTTTTTAAACTCTTCACAGCTGCACCAGGGGCTTTGTTCAGTGCTACAGAAAAGTCAGGGATATTTTAAAATCTCATGAAGCAAATGAGTTTCTGACATTGCCTCCAGAAAACGGGTTCACTCCAATTCGCTATCACATGTTAAAAATGTAATTTGCAGAGCCTACAGAAGCATGTTTAAAACAGTGTAACACAAGTTTTTAAAGTCCTAGTCTAGATAAGCTCTTGGAGACTGGAAAATTCATTATTCTAGCAGAGAAGGGTGTCTAAACAATACTGGAGAGTCTTGAACTTAATTATGAATAATGAAATAAAGTAAAATAAAGGTCTTCAAAAGAAATTTAGTATTTATTTTTACTTTTAATTTGATTTCTGAAATAAAAAGGCATCTAGGAAACAGCTGTCTTCAGGTCACTACTAGAATTTCCTGTGCCTACAGGGATTCTGCATCTGGACAGATAGAAACCCACTGAATTTCAATAAAAACAAATCCTAAGAGAGAGTGGTCCAGTACATATACTACCTTCTCATCAATATACATTTTCTTTCCTATTCAACATATGATAGCATTATCTAGTACTGAATGAAAATCTTCAAGTCTCCTTTTTTCTCAGTCTTGTAACTACACAGGTTCTAGCTAGGCAAGGCGCACCCTCGGTTGCCAGTGGCCATTATTCCTGAAGGTACAGAGCATACAGCACGAATTATTTACATATTCCATCCCATCCCTGTCACCCTTCATTTGTTCTTTCATCCTTCAAAGACAGTGTATTTATTAAACACTCCCTCTGAAGACAAAACTGGCATAATAGCAACACGCTGACCATTGTGCCACCGGTACATATCCCTTTTCTCACACGTTGCCTTGCTAGAAGAGGGGCAAAACAAGAAGGGGCTACCTCTTTTTTTTGGTATAAGGCCCAACCCTGCAAACTCACTCTAAGAGACAACTTGCAGGATCACAAGCTTTCTCTTCAAGATACAGATTTAGGGTGATTAGAAGCACGAAATACAGCCAGACTTACCTGTGGGAAGGTGTACAATTCTCACAGCACTATCAGTTTTGTTAACATGTTGCCCTCCTGCTCCTTTGGCCCTGAATGTATCTATGCGCAAATCTTTGGGATCCACTTTAACATCAACCTAGAATCAAAGAAAATTACCACTTTCTGCTCATTCTAAAAATATTTTTAATGTCAATGATGCTCAGTGTAAAAAAAAAAAAAAAAATCACTTCTCAAAAAATTGCTCCTTTACAACTGTTCCTGAGTAACAGCTATAATTACTATACTTCAGTAAAATGCAATGGCAAATATCTCTGCAAAGCAAGTGATGCTTTAACTATTTCACTTATTTTTTCAAACTCTCACTCCAGGTCCTTCACAAAATAAGGTATGTGTCTGTGTGTGAAACAAAACAAAATCAGCAACTTTTTGTAAAACCAATAGTTTTGGCAGGGAGACAAAGAAATAAGCAAATAATCAAAAACTACTTCTAAACAGCAGTGCAAGGAATCTTGTTTGTGAGTCAAGCTTGAATGATTCTTGCAACAGTGCTTAAAAACATCTAACTGAGGCAAAACTGGGTGTATCCAGATCCAACTAAGGATTGCAGCATTGGAAATACGAACCCATGATGACCTGAACCACAGTTTGAGCTCAGTGGATGGGAAAGGAACATTCAGATCTGATCAATGTTGCAAGGAAAGCATTACAAGGAAGCAGGAGAACTTGCAGGGAAAGTCTACGGGATCTGTTTTTGTTTATTTTGTGTGTAAATTGCTGGTTTAAGTGAGAACTGTCCATATCAGTGAGATCTCAGAAAGACTAGCCAACGCATTCACTCATTCAAATTCAAAGCAGACTGTCCTTGATTTAACAGAGAAGGACACCAGTCATTTAAATGAAACCAAAAAAACCAAAAAGGACCTGCATAATCACATTACTATGCAACACTGAATATTTTCTTGGATATATTCCCTGTCTTAATACATGACATAATTTAAAATTGGCGTACTCATAGCAGTCAGCTTTCTCAGTGTTGGGGCTGGAATACTCATTGAAACAATTATTGATTTACATGCCATTTCGGGCAATAGCAAATCTCTGCAAAGTTGCTTCTGCTGACCCACCTATGATTTAAACATGTAAGGTACAGAGCCAAGGACTATCACCTTCCAGAGTCAGAGAACTTGTGGTTCACTTGCTGGGACTTGCACAAGCACTTGGGTATCAATAAAATCCCAAAACAGTAACATGGTTTTAAATAACATCTACTCCAATGCCAAAATGGGTGAGCAGGGACACACCGCCTTAGCACCCCGACTAACAGTTAGTTTACCTCCTCTGGCTGAGGGAGGACAATAACTGACATCGTCCCAGTGTGAATACGCTGCATTCTTGATGATAGGCCCGTCTCAGGGATTCGCTGGACTCGATGAGTCCCTCCTTCATATTTCAGATGCCTGTAGACATCATCTCCCGAAATATGAGCAGCGGCATGATGCAACCCACCTAGAGGGACAAAGAAGATGTGACAAATATAGCACAGAAACACTGCTTTTAATTTCATTGTCTTGGTAGAATGTCTGAAGAACTACTGTACCTATCTCAGCCGGTGTATAGTTCACAATGTCAAAGGTCCAACGTTTATAGTCTGCATAGTTCTGGTACATCTCAAACATTTCTTTAGTGAACTGTTGGCAGATGTCTCCTAAAAATATAAAGGCGCTACAACATAAATAGCAGTTCACAAAATGGCAGCTACCAGTTTTTTAGATTTAGCTGCAACTCTAACCACAGTCATTAGACAGAATTAGAATAACCCGTAAGAAGTTTAATAAAGTTGGATGGAGGTTTGAAGTAATCTTTGCTGACCTCCAGTTGTTCTGCCAGCTGTCACCTCTAATATGACATGACTTCTATCATATTTTTCCTTTGGCACTAGAAGCTGGAAAAGCTGAAAAGGAAAAAAAAAAAAGAAGAATGTCATTATCTCCTTCATGACTCTGTATCTCCTTTTAATCAAATTTACAGCCAACCCTCACAATTGCCACAGCTTGAGCGCACACAACCACTAATTTCTTTTGGCAAACTAGTAAGTAGGACTAAAAACTGTCCAATGGCCATTGCAACTCAGTGCAGTCAGTGTGGAAATGGGATATGCTGGTGCATCCACAGGAAAGCTAGCTGAAAATTCAGTCCTGCAAAGTCAGATGCCAGGTCACCCACTCCAGCCCCAACTACCGATGAACACAAAGTTATTAGCTATAACCCACCCAATCTTTACATTAATCTTATTTTTCAGAAAGTCCCATTTCATATTATTTCAATCTGAATGTAGAAATGAGCCCAAACATAGAGCTCTCCACTGAATCGTTTCAGCTTCTCTGCTTATAACAGACACGCATGGGGCTGTCAGCTGAAGACAAAATGAAAGACTGCAAGTTCCAATCAGAAATCTTTCAAGAATGCAGGCTCTGCTGCCACAAACAGTTACTAGGATGTCAGGTCAGGTCTCAATAGCACAGACTCACCATTTTTTTAATCCCCTTCAGCATCTGCAGACAGACAAGCATGCAAACAAAAATGACTAAAATAATAAGCTTCTAAGACACAATTGTCAGTAAGAAGCTTACTAATAAATAATGTTGCCACTTCTTTTCAGGGAGAATACAGAAGCTGGACTTCTGTTTCATTAAACGCAAGTGTCAGTGTCTATTGGCAAAATCACAAAGGAACATTTTTCTGACATCTTAATTTACAAAGCTGTATAATTTTACCTCAGGCTCACCTTTCTGCACAACATGTTGATTTTTTTATCCAGGGTTTCCTTCTCTTCTAAGGCAAGCTCTAGAAGTTGTTTCTCATCTCTGCTGTCTAGCTCTAAATTCCAGCAACAGGAATAGGTGTTAGCCAATCTCACCTACCTTAGAGCAAATTGTAATACAGCTGTCCAAAGACATGCATTGCAGCACATAAAAGCTTGCAGTTGCATTTTGCCAGCATGAAATATCAAACAAGAGCAGCCCAAGCCAGGATGCACATTGCTAACTAAATGATCATATTTTTCAGGGGAGCTGGAAGGAGTAGCTGATATCTTACCTCTCAATCTCCAGCTTATGGCTCAAAGTCTGCATCAAGCAGATGCCAGTTCCACCTGATAGTTACTCTCAGTTATACTGATGCTTATGTCACACGGATTGACAGTCCAGGGGTAAATCCACAAACAGATTTGACAAAATATGTCAAAAACATGCCTGGAGACAAGAAGTGCCTCAGTTTCCCTTATTACAATTTTTCACGCAACAAAATTTTTTGTTTCTAGACTTGCCCAGAAACACCCGTATATTCAACAATTTGTAGCCAACTCATTAAGGTAAGCATTACAAATATAGGTATGATGATAATAATGGGGTTTCTAACCCTCTGTCTCCTGCTATTCAAGAGATCAATGAGATCTGGGAGTTAGGGATGCAAGTCATCAGGATGTGGGAGACCTCACTTGGACTCTTTGCTTCGCTTAAGGAGATTCCCTTCCCCTCTCCTCAGCACGTGAGACCACAATCTGGAGTACCGCGTCCAGTTTTGAGCTCCCCAGTACAAGAAAGGCATGGAAATACTGGAGTGAGCCTAGTTGAGAACCACCAAGATGTAGGATCTCTATCCATGGATATACTCCAAACTCAACTGGACAAGGCCCTGGGCAACCTGCTCTAACTGGTCCTGCTTTGAGTAGGACATCAGACCAAATGACCTTCAGAGGTCCCCTTCAAACTAAATTATTCGATGATTCTGTGATTAGATCGCCCCTTTCCACATTTTAGAGCTTACTACCAAACTAGGAAACATTCTCAGGTAAAGCTAGCAGAAGTGCCAAACCTTTTCTGCTATGGAAGCTCCAGTTTACAACAATTAAAGATGCTGATCAGTTAGCATTAGATTATACACTAAGTAGAAACCTGGAAGACAGTTGGAATCAAGTGGAAAACCTGCCACTGCCAAAATAGGGAGCACCATCTCTTTTTCGTCTTTCTTCCCACTGTTCTACCAGCTGAGGATTGGCTCTGTCACTCCTCTCATCAGGAAGTAAACCAATTCAACTCACCGAAAGAAAACAACAGCTCTGGTTAAATAAATGCATGTATTTTACCATGGCAAGTTGAAGTAGATTTAATTTACAAACGGACGATTACCAGCAGAAATGGGAGAATGGGGAAAGACAGCTTTGAACAGCTGGGAGTGAGAAAAAGGGAAGAAAGCAACAAAGAGGAGGAGAAAGTCTTATGCTTTCTGGTCAGCACGGAAACCATAGGTTTGCCTCAGATGCCGCACAAAACCGGACACTCAATAGCTGAATGCATCTCCTCGCCTTGCATGACCAGTTGCCTGAGCTCTGGATTCTGCGGCAGGAATCAGGTATCTCAACGGCAGGCGCAAGGACGGCGGGCTCCACATCTCTGGGCATCGGGAGCCTGGTTCCCATTCACAGCAGCTCACGCACACACACACACATTTACGGGTGGCCTCAGCAGCGAGTCTTAAGAACTAAACGGGCTGGGATGTTGAACCAGCTTTGTATACTCAGCAAGGACAGCAGCAGCTCCTCCATATCACAGTTTTTAATTTATGTTCTGGGCTTTTTTCCTTAAACGAAAGATGTCAGATCAACACTTGAACCTGGCATCCGCTGTACATAAGGCAAGAACCGTATAAATTTCCCTCCCAGTATGTCGCAACTCCAACCCAAAGCTGGTACTGAATCAAAGGCTTCTAGCTGGTCCAAAAAGCATCATTATTGATTAGTTAGATAAACAGTATCAAATTAACTACTGTCAGCAGACATGAAAGAATGGTCTGGTGGAGACCAACGAGCTTAAGGTTCAAAGGACTGGCGTCCCATTCCTACCTCCCTGCAAACCTGACCTTTAAGAATTCACTTAATCTACCCCATGACTCACATCACCAGTGGCAAACCAGGAAATAATATTCTTCTGCTTCACTGAGTCTTGCAAATATAAAATCCTATAGCAATTGTGAGGAATTCAGGTACTACAGAGAAGAGGGTCACTTAGGGAGCTAAATGGAAAACAGAGCAGTCAAATGAAGGCAACATCTGTGTTTTAACTTGGCCACATGATAAAACAGTACAGATAGAATAATTTGGAGCCATTTAATTAACTTCTTGGCTGTAATTTTCTTTCATTCTTTTCCCTTCTTTCAACTAGAACTCACTCCATTCATCCACATCATAATTTATGGAATTAAAAAATCTTCATTATATTTACTTGATCCAAAAATAGCCTTTTTAAGTATGAGTTTTCCAGTGTTTTCTTAACACTGTCTAATTCTTCCAAGAATATTTCCTTTTCTGCATTATATTTTTGTCCCTCCTCACCTTTTCCTCTCTCCAGTGAAGAGAACTTGAGAGGGTTGGAGATTAAAACATTTTCAATAACCACCAGTTTTTCCAAAAGCACAAACATCTATTTATCTCTAAAACTAAAGAATACAAATGTTTTCTACCTTTGTAAACAAGTTACATTTTTACCAGCTTTATTTCAATATGGCTTTTCCTGTTTTGTCAACACCCCTTGGTTCTCCCTCTGAAAAGCACCATGAACTTTTATCCTCCTCCATTTACACCGCTGGCTACCCATTTCTCCTGTCCTTTGCTTTTCCCTTGCTTCACTTCTTTAACGTAAGCCCCATTCTCTCCAGGCCAATGCTTCCCTCTCTTGGCTTAATACCTATCGGTGTAGCAAAATGGATGACATTTTTTCTTTCCTACTGTGTGCACCTCCTTACACTTCTAACAATGTTTTTTTCTCAAAATCTTGCACTGTTACTTATTTTGTAAATTCTTTTACTCCCTGTGCACTTTCTTATTCCTGAACGGTATCAAAAACAGCGACAATTTTAAATTCTTTTTTACCCTAACTTCTACTGTAGCAGAGTATTGAAAAGCAGCAGCTTCTTAGACAACCATCTATTTTTATTCCTTGAACGGCTCCTCAAATATTTTCAAAGAAATATTAGCTTTTGCCATTTAAATTGGAAGCTGACAATTCAGGGACTAATGGAACGTTCATGCAATTTGCTCAATAAGAACCAATGAACTAGCTAGATGGAATCCCATTTTAAATAACGCATCTATCAAATGTATTAGGCTTGCTAAATTTTTTTCCTTCAGTTCACACCGCTCTCAGTTCTATCAAAAAACAACCTTAAACCAAACATTTCCAAACTGTTTCTGCTAGATGGATATCCCTGAGTTTCCAGATGATCCCTACTCTCCCAAGTTGGCTGTATTAAGACCTCAAACTGAAGTGAGGTGAGATGAGAACTGGAAGGATGTGGCTGGATGCAGAAAGCCGAAGCAGCACACAAGCTCCTAGGAGCAGGCAGAACCAGAGAGTGTTCCAGGGCTGGCTTAACTTATTTAAAAGCTTTCCTCAAAGGCTAGGCAATGACGTTTATCACAAGCAAAGCTACTGTTTTGAAACAAGTAAGTAGATGTGTTCTCCTTACCTCTGCACATAGTTTCTAACTCCTGAACTTCTCTTTCAGCCTCTTTGATTTCTTGAAATGCAGCTGCAATGGGGGACAGATCGGCACATCTTCTCCTCAGGGTTCTTTGTTCAAAGTCATTTATTGACTCAGCATTTAACAGATGACTAACCTGCTGGTATTCCTTGCTTAGAGTCTCCAGATACTTCTGCACAGCCTCATGCTTCCACAATGCTCGAGAATCCTGATGTTTTTTCCTATGCCGAATGTTAAAAGACGGAGTGAATCTAGCTGTGTCCAATAAAGATTTTGGCCTCCAAAATCCATAGCTGTGCAGTCCCACCACATAACCGATCTTCTTTGCAACAGGAGGACGAAGACAGCTGTGAAGCTGACCGTGACAGTAGCAATTAGCAAGCAGGCTCTTGAAAAGACAGACACTTCGGAAAGGTTTCATTTTGTTTCTTATTTTTCCACCACCTGAAATTAAAAGTAGACAGTACATGGACCAGTGTTATTATCTAGAAAAAGAGAGCGTTCTATGAAAAAAAACCAAAACCAAATAAACACAAGAACTCTATCAATCCCAAATCCTGTTCTTGATTACACCAACACAAATGTAACTGTCATGGACAAATCTATTCCTGGTTTAGTTCTGGTTTAAACCAGAAACTCTTATCAGCGCCGTTGTACTGGCTGAGGGTTGGAAAAGGCCTCTTCCCTCACCTCCTCAAACAGTTTATTTATACTGTGGAAAAGCTACTGTAGATGTGGCTTTACAGACAACAGCTTCATTTTGCCATACGTCTCATTGCAAAAATCCAACCATTTCATGCCTTACTGGCGAAAGAAAAATGTTGATTAGAGAAGACAAATCTATGCTAGAGGTGCAGAATTATATAGAGAGAATGTATGAACTGTGTAGAATTAATGTGCAAAATTATACCCACTACTATAACAAGATACAACTTTGGCAGGAGGACATGAGTAACATTGAGCTGACCTTGCAACAGGTTAGTCAACGGGGCTACAATACACTGGCAAGAAATTACTCACCCATATGTGTACTATGTAAGACATGGGCGCAGTGCTTTATGTCCCCTATGTACTCCTTCCCGTGATATATTTACATTTAAGTGTCATAAACATTTTCTATCCAAAAAGTGAGTAAGAAGCTGGTACTCTTGAAATACAACCCCTGTATTTTTCTGAGACAATTGGCCTACAGTTTTGCAGGACACAGGCTCCCCTTAGCATCACTGCTGCTTCAGGAAAGATCCTTTCCTCTTCATTGTATATCATCAACATTGCAAACTATGCTACGAATTTTTACTGTGCTCTAAAAATTTATATTGGAGTGCAAGGGTCTACCAAGAGGACCAAATTGGAATAATTCGTATTCTAGGACTACTCACACAGAAAAGGTTTAACAAATAAAGCAGCACTCCTTAATACCTCTGCCAGTGCCACAATCCCATCTGTCTACTGATTTTTACAAAAAAAGTGGATTCAGAGAAAACAAGAGCATGAAATTTTTGCAACAGGATCTCTTTGAAACATACACTTCAGTTTTCTGACACAATTATTTTTTACTTATCAGTGACAAGACCTTCTGTGTATCTTCAGGCATTTTATTAACAAATTACTATGACATCCTAACTACTCAACTCACCCATTATCCTCATCTATTTTTATCCATTGGTCCACAATGAAGAAAGAGCAATATGCAGTGAAAGCCGAAGTACTGCGTCTTGCTTGCCTGGATGGCTGTTTTAGTACCTCCAGAAGGAGGGGAGGACCTTTATTGTACTTCTGCACCTTCCCCGCATCTCCCAGCTGGCAGGTGCTATCGAACCCACAGCGGCAACTTCAGGAGTGCTTTAATTTACAGAAAGCCGATGATACCCCTCATGGATTGTTCTAGTGACTACAACTGGCTGTAGCAGAGGGATCATGTTCCCTTCACCGGGAACACAGCAAAAGGCACAAATCAGGCTCACCATCTACAATCCCGGACTTAGCTGCTCAGGGGCACGCGTAGACTCAATTCCAAAAGATGTAATTCTGCTGACGGTACTGGAGTTGCTCCAGGCCCGCATGGCCCATTGTCATTTGGTCAAGTGCTAACCATCATTAACTCATTTTAAAAATATTAATGTTTTATTTTATTTCAATTAATTAATTAAATAAATATATTAATAATAACCATCTAACTAATTTTTTACTGGTGTAGAAGTGATGTACTCAAATAATAATAGATTTGTACTATAGTTCTGCCTGGGCTCTCAAAAATAAAATTCTTGCTTTTAAATGCCTAAAAAAACTAAGTAATGGCATGACAGTGACCTTCAAGGAAGTGAGACATTTAAAAATAACTTCGCTATGTTAACTAAAAAAGGTATCTCCTTTTCAGAAAGATGTTGCCGTGTTACATTTGTGCAGAAATAAGCACACATAAAGCTTTTGCAGAGCTATGAGCAGTAGATGACCTATTAACTTCTTTCCAAACCAGATTTTAATAACTTTCTAATGTGACAAAATTACCCTGTGGACATCACAAATCAAAACCAGCAAGCAAAAGTGACAACTGTAATTGTCTTATTAAAATAATGAAATAATAGTTTAAAAAGCTAATTTCCAGTCAAGAAACAGTTACCAATGCTGGGACCACTTTAAGAGGTTTTAAAAGAAATTTCTAACAATCAATCAAAGACGATATTAACTCCATGCAACTGAATTCAGACACGCAAGAAGAGGTAGGCATAAGGAAGGAGCATGTATTTCAATGCACGCTGTAACAGCAACAGCTCAAGGCCGTGCCTCCAAGGCCACTCTTAATCTCTTAATACGCTGCCGCCTCCCACCACAGCTACCCCGAGCAAACCCCCCGAAAGCCGTGCACGGAGTCCTCCCGGCAGCCATCCCCCATTGCAAGGGTTACGGGTCGATGGGGAAGGCAGGGCTGCAGAGCAGGCAGGAGCAGGCAGGAGCAGGCAGGAGCCGGCAGGAGCAGCAGCTGTGAGGGGCGAGGGGGGCTCCGCTCCCCAGCACCCATCGAGGAGCTCTGGCACTCACCGTCCGCACACATCGGCACCGTACGGATCCTGCCTCAAAACAGGAGGCCATGGCAGACGGGAAGAAGAGTGGAAAAACTCCCAGTCCCAGCATGCCTGACGAAAAACACGACTCCCGGCATGCTTCGGCTTGGGCCCGCGTGGCCGGCCAGCCCTCGGCCGCAGGGCCAGCCCGCGGGGGCACGGGGGTACCGTCACCAGAGGTCCGCGAGCATCGCTTCAGCAACGCAATTAATAAAGGCAGACTTTGCTTTGCTTTGCGAAACACAAGCCCTGAAATAAAAAATGGGGTGCGCGACCTTAAAAAATAGGTCTGCGTTTTCGGTATCCTCCTCACGGCTGCACAGTAACACACTAACTTCAGCAACACTTTGGGAGAAATGGCAGGAGTAACAACAAATAGGAATATTCACTTCTGTTTCCAACCTCTAAGCTGTTATATTACGTACGCTTTTCCATGTATTTTCCCAAAACACGGGCTGAAAATACATGTTGTTTCAAATCTGGTTATTCAAAGGTTAATTTCGGAGAAGTTTGCATAAAACAACGTTAAGTTCCCCTTTATGTCAAAGCTCACTATTCAATTATATTTAAAATGAATTATTACCATGCTAGTAAAGACAAACATCAGTTATAAAATTATAAATAAACACAACCATTCAGATTATCATTACACTAATAGGCTGCAGCTTCCTAATAAGGTGTATTTTAAAACATGCTATGTATATGCACATTTTAATAGATTAATATTAAACAGATTATACAACTACCTCCCTAATTATATTTGCATTTTAAAAAGACTTAAGAAACATTGTTTTTTGATAGCTGTAATCACCCAAAAATTCAATTTACTTACTTCTTTGCTATATATGCTATAGGAGGGAAATGTATTCAGACATCTAGGATGAAAAATTCTGCTGCTTGAGACTGTTTTACGTTTTCCTTAGGTGCACCACTTGGACTGAAAAGTCATTCTTTCTTCCGAAGTTTGCTTTATTCCAGTAACTTTCCCCACCTCTTTTATATTTGAGCAAATCCAGCTCTGCTGTAAGTAAAAACCCACTGTGTTCTGAATTTCTTTCTTCCCAGCTACTGTCATTCAACAGGATTAAAAAAAGGTAAAAACTTGGTACTTGGCACATATAATGTCAGTGGGGTTTGGTGAGGTGAATATTCTAACAGACTGGAAAGGAGACGGATCAGTCAGGGAGGATTTGGATCAAACGTCATCAGCACATGAATGACAACTAACCGCTTGTTTAGATCTGAGGACTGACCCTGGCTCTGCTCCATCCCCTGGGACAGAAGGCAAGACAGACAGATTAAAAGGCTCTTCCAGAGAACGGCACCCACCCCAGAGCTGATCCAGTCTACAAGGGGGCCACAGCAAACAGCACCCCGAAACCTCACAGGCGCTTCCCCAGGCCTGAGCCTGCTGCGCTGCGCCGTGGGAGACGCCATCGTCCAGACGCCGTCCCCACCGCGCTTCACTCTTCTTCTGCTGTGGCTTAGACCTCAGTGAAAGGAAATAATAAAATTATCCTCGCATTGGGACTCTAAATATGCGATCTGATGCTTAAAAATCTTGCGAAGGTAATCCATGGGAGGACAACTGAGAAGCTAATAAGAACATGAAAACTGAGAGCAGACTACACACTCAAGAATTGATTTTAAAAGAAGAGGGTAGGCCAAGGAAAACCAAATCAGCTTCTTCTCCAGCCAGTAATGGTTCTTACATTAAATCCTCCGATTAAAAGCGATCATGATTCAGTTTTTATTATGCCTTCATGGAGAGTTCTTTAACTTAACTCTAAGTGTGAAAAAAGGGACTGTAACAAATGCTCAGCCCTCCCTACCAGGCAGCAGACCACGCGGGGACCACGTCGCCAAGACAAGGGCTGGACTCCATACTGTCAGCAGGGTTGCCAGATATACCATCAACCACAGGACCTAGTCCCTACATCTCATGTTCAAAACATATAAGATACACTCTTTCCCCATATTTATTGTATGCTTTTGTAATGCAATATGGGAATTGAGTATGACGGATGGGAAATCCCGTTGCCATCTGTGCTTCCACCTCCCTCATGGTTTGCTTTGACGCCTTAAAACCTGCATGGCCGAAGCAGCTGCCTACGGAGCTGGTGAGGACCAGAGGTTACGGGATGGAGGCTGTTTGGGGCAGGGTGCCACTGCCTTCCTCGGCCGCCGCGGCAGCCGACGGGGACGTCAGGTGCAGAAGGGAAGCGTGACAGCAGAAGAACAGCGAGGCTTCAGAGCTTCGGGACAGACGTGGCGGTCCTATACTTTAAAATCTGGCAATCGTAAGCCACCAACTGCTTCAGAAACTGGAGGCAAAGAAATGGCTCATCACACAACACAGACTCCAGGCCTTACAATGTGCTTGGCTGGAAGGCAGATCCGTGCCCACACAGAGGCCCTTTTTCACTCAGGGGGCCCTAACCGGGTTTAGCGATCTGCAAGCATCGTGCCACAACTTCTACAGATACCAACTGACGTTGACAGGTCACGGAGTAAAGTGAGAGATATGGCAAAATCACAAGCTTTTTATAATGTATATATCACTTTAATATTGCTCCCCCCTTTCGCCCCAAATAGTTTGTCAACAGACTTCTGAACTCTTTCTGTTTGAAGGAAAAACTGGTGACAGAATCATACGCGTCTTGAATACAGTCCTGTTTATTAACAAAGCCTGTAGAAAGAGCTTTGTTTTGCCCAGCACAGTGGGATTAAATGACAAGTTTTCCTGACTGCGCTCCCAAACCTCACTTTCAGCTAGAGCTCTGCCTCCCCCCAAAGCTCGTTTCTTTGTTTGTTCTCTCCCAGCTAGTCTACAAACGTTTCTTTTATTGCCTCCTTGCTTTCCTTTTCTTGCTGCTTTTAACACAGATTTTTAATACAGACACGTGTCTAAATGCAAATCGAACCCCTGCCTCTTATTTGCAATTTGTCTATTTTCAGGCAGCGTTCTTTCCAGTATTTGGACTAGCAGGAAAAAGAGACCTTTAGCTGTCAAGAACAGCCTTATTGCTCCAGACCAAAGGTCCACCTAGCACAATATTTGCCTGACCATCTCAGAGATGCATCTGTTTATTGCTCAACCCAACCAGAGGCATAACGTGCCTTTTGCTAAGACAGAAAACTAGAGTTCATAAAGTCAAGGCTTCAGCTAGTTATAAAAAGTGCTGAATACATGCTGTGGTACAAGCGGGCTCTGAAAATGATGCGGCGGGGCAAAGTCAAGTTGGCCATTCTTGTCACTAGTACTCCTGCTTTGAAAAAATCAGATACTGAATACAGCACTACTACACTATATAGCAGAAAGAACAGTGAATTAAATCACAGAATCATAGAATCGTTAAGGTTGGAAAAGACCCTTAAGATCATCAAGTCCAACCGTTAACCTATCACTGCCAAGTCCACCACTAAACCATGTCCTTGAGCACCACGTCTACTCGTCTTTTAAATACCTCCAGGCATGGAGACTCAACCGCTTCCCTGGGCAGCCTGTTCCAGTGCCTGACTGCCCTTTCGGTGAAGAAGTTTTTCCTAATATCCAACTTAAACTTCCCCTGGCGCAGCTTGAGGCCATTTGCTCTCATCCTATCGCTTGTTACTTGGGAGAAGAGACCGACCCCCACCTCGCTACAACCTCCTTTCAGGTAGCTGGAGAGAGCAATAAGGTCTCCCCTCAGCCTCCTCTTCTCCAGGCTAAACAACCCCAGCTCCCTCAGCCGCTCCTCATCAGACTTGTGCTCCAGACCCTTCACCAGCTTCTCTGCCCTTCTCTGGACACGCTCCAGCACCTCGATGTCCTTCTTGTAGTGAGGGGCCCAAAACTGAACACATTGGGTACAGCATGTGGAAAATACACATACTGCTATCAGTGATCCAGGTGACGGACATCATTAAAAGAATGCCAGAACAAAAAAGTGAGAAATAAACACAATTAAAGATATTCCTTCTACAAAGAAACTTATTACAGACCATACATCTAAACAGATTAACAAAACAACACTGAAAACAACCACCATCCACAAAAACAGTGGCCATAAACTGATGCTCAGCTAAGAAGAACTAGGAAAGCATACACTGTACTTCTTTAATATTCTCCTCGCCTTTGCTATTTTCATCTCAGGAAGCTTCCTAAGCCTACCACATTTTTTTTTTCTAATTAGTAGTCCGCAAGTTAGGCTGTCATCCCGGTTACTCTCTCCCAAGAAATTGTCCCCTCTCTCGTTCCCTCCTTTAGCCTGAAAGGAAAGCAGCTATCATGTCCGTCAGCTTCAGCAAGGCTTGTGACAAGTCAAAGACACGCTGCGTGGGATCCTCAGTCACAGTCACATAGTCACCTACTTTATGCATAACCAAATAAAACATGTTAAGTACACAGCTTTTCTAATTGGCTCTTGTTATATACTATTTTCTACACGCTTGCTTTACTGTGGGTATCTGTCATGTTCATCATCTGGGACAGTAGGTGGATAACCATATTATTACAGAATTAATATCCTTTTAAAACATACCAAAATATAATTAATATTTTTAAAGGGTAATTACATAAACAGAGATTCTAATTGAAGCTGCCTAATTTTTTCCCTGTAAGATGGTCTTTTTAATTGGTTGTAACCTTGACGGTTTAACCAGTTTTCCTTCTAAGTAAATGCCCCAGGCCATGTGGTTTTAGTGTTTCTGGTTGGGTTTTTGTTTTTTAAATTTCTGCAAAGATTCATTTAAGAACCATTTCTGGGAAGAACGAGAACAAAAATTTATTTTCAAAAGACCTTAAGCCTCCTTTGTCGGAGGAGCCAAGCCATGAATAAACGCTGACTGTTCTGAGCGTGCACGACAGCGCTGGGAAGTTTTACATAACCAACTGCTGAAAAATGCATTAATGCAATAGATGACATCCCCGCTCGCTAACAGTCTGGCTGCTAAGTTTGCTGTTGTTTCCTTAAATACCAGCCAGGGCACAGCAAGCAGGCAGCCTCCCCAGGCTCTGCAGCTTACAGGGACTTTGCTCTCTCCCGGTAGCTCCCAGGCAGCCTGGTTCTCCCAAGTGTCGGCTCAGGCGAGCTGTTGGGATGGCGGCCACCAAAACCGGGTTACGAGGGGCAGAGGAGGAGCAGGACAGGGAGGGCACGAAGGGGGCTCTCTGCCCTCCCAGCCACGGCCCGGAGAGGCCACACGCTGCGGAAGCCTCCGCACCCCGCTTCCACAGCCCTCGCCTCGCCAACAGCCGCGACCCGGGCCTCGGGCGAGCGGGAGCCGCTGTTCGCCACCGCGCCCCGCGGGTGGGAGCCCCCTTCCCCCTCCCGCCCTCGGGGCGTTGCCGAGGGCTCCCCCCCTCAGGGCCGCCCGCCTCGCTCACGGCAGGTAACTCCCCTCCGGGCCGCCGAGGGGGGAGAGCTACCCCCGACGAACAACGAGGCCTCCCCTCAGGCCGGGCGGGCCGAGGGGACACGCGGGGGGGCGCCGCGGAAGGTCCCCTCACGCCCGGCCTCGGCGGGGCGGGGGGGGACCGCGTCCGAGGGGGAAGCGGCGGGGGGCCGCCGGGCGGCGGTGCGCCTGCGCGGAGGGGACCCCGGCTGCCATTTTGCAGCGTCAGCCGGGCGGCGAGGCCTCCCCGGCAGCTGCGCAGAGGAGCCGCGCTCGCACGCAGCGTCGGAGGGAGCCGGCGGGGAGGGCGGCGCAGGCCAATGAGTTAAAGAGTCGCCGCCGCCGCCGCTCGGGCAGGAGTCGCGCCGCCGCCCCGCGGAGTTCGGGGTTTTCCTCCCCTCCTTCTCCTCCCCTCCCTCGTACCGACGGCCGCCCGGCCGCCGCTCCCGGGCCGCCCCCACCCCCGCCAGCCTGCCTCCCTCCCTCCCGCCGTGCCTGCCCTGGGGCCGCCCGCACCATGCCGTCCGTGCCGCTGCCGCCCAAGGAGAGCAACCTCTTCAAGCGGATCCTGGTGAGCCACCGGCCCCGCTCCTCTCTCTCCCCCTTCCGCCGGCGCTTCTTCCTCCTCTTCCCGCCCGCACGCCGGCCTTGCTCGGTGCCCTCCGACCCGCGGCGCGGGTTACTTCGCCCGCTGCCGGAGTTGGCGCCGGCGGAGCGAGAAAGGATGCGGCGCCCGCGCTCGCCCGGGGGAGAGTCGGGGCTGCCGCCGCTTCCTCCTCGTCCCGGTTCGTCCCCGTTTCTTTCCTTTGTCTGGGGCCCGCCGAGCAGGCCGGGCGAGCCCCCCTCGCTCGTCTGGGGGGCCGGGCCGGGAAGGGTTGGTGTCGCCCCCGGCCGGGCGAGGGCGGGAAGGAGGGAGGGAGGGAGGCAGCCGGCCACCCGCCCGCCGCTCCCCCGCGGGCGCCGTTCTCCTTCCTCCCCGCCCGCGACGGTAACTCCGGGGCGAGCTCCGGCTGCGGGGCTCGGCAGCGCGCCGCCGCCGTTCCGTCCTCCCCGTCCCTCCCGCCGCAAGCGGGCGGCGGCCCTGCCGGCGGAGGCGGGCCCTTGCCCGCGCCCCGAGCGGTCTGGCGGCGGCTGGAAACGGGGGGGGGGGGGGGGGGGCTGTCATCCCGGCCCGCCTGCCCTGCGCCGGGGGCCTGGCCGGGGGCCGGTGTGCTGCCCCCCGCCCGTGTCGCCGCGCTCGGGAGGGCGGAGGGGGACCTGGCAGCGCGGTGCAAGCGCGGCGGGGATTTGGCGTGGCGAAGTTGGTCTCCGTAGGTACTGATGTTCAGTAAGAACAGCGGGTTTAGCGGAGGGACTAGGTCAAAGCTGGTTCACTGAGCGGTCTTAAGTGTAGTGGAGGGTGTCTGGCGGGTTAAACCGTCCCGGCTCTACGTCCTTTGGAAGCCTTGTCCCAGCTTTCATGTGCTGGGCGACTTTGACTCAATTATTATGTTGGGCTACTTCAGCTCTTTGAGGATTAATGGTGCGAAGGACGCTTAGTGTTTGTGAGGTAATTTTAAAGAAAGAACTCACTTTAACTGTACGTTTCTATTCAATCACTGTATATTTTACAATGCTAGCTCTTTCTGCAGCGAAAAAAGTGCCCCCCCAACCCAAAAAAAAACCCCAACAACCCAAACACCACAACCCACAGCAAAACACCAGGCTGCCCTTTTCATGAACTTTTCAGTGTGATGGTAACGGCGTTCCAGCCGCAGCAAAGTTGAGGCGCTTTGTGCCAGTTTGCTCGTCCGCAGGCGGAGGAGGGCTGCGCAGCACAGTGGTGATCTGTCGGCAGGCACGGGATTTCTTCAGTTGTGGTGGAATTTGTCAGGCTGGCCTCGATAACTTTGTGGTTGAGAGGTGAGCATTTTGGCTCTAGGGAGCCGAGCTCAAACAGCGTGTGTAAGCCTGTGTACGCCGTATGTAGCTGGTGCGCTTCAGCAGGTGCTTCAGAGCTGTTTTCTTTTACCTGCTTTGGGGAGTATGGGGATTTTAAGAGACTTCATGGTTCTGAATGGTGATTTGTTGCTTACTGCATGCTTATGGTATGCATCTTAGTAAGTCATTCTAGCACTCCTCTTTCTCTCTGCTAAAAATAAATGACTAATATTAGAACAGTTAAGTGATTATTCTTACTAGTAGCAAACAAGTTCACAGTAGCAGTCACATTTGAAGTTTTTTCAACTGAAATATAGAACTTTTTTGGACATCGTATTTTAGACAACCTGTTCTTATTTTTTTTTTTTATTAAACAGTAGACAAAACATAAGTGCCTAGGCAAGGAAAAAAGAGATGCATAAACTTCAGTGAAGCTGATATGGAAATTTACTTGCTTTCTGAAGCCTTCAGAAGACTTAACTGGTGCTGTGTAGTGGCTAGTCACAGTTCCCAAAGTGTTAATTGCAAACTCTTACTTGTTGGCTTGTCATTTCGTGTATTGTTACGGCTTGAAACTTAGTTTCTTATTACTTTTTCTAGCTAGCTTTTGCTTTTTCATGGTGCACTCTCTTTCTGGAATACTAATGTCTATATAGTATAAATTGAACCCTTCGGTTCCTTGATGTGTTTCAGCATATTTTAGTAAGTAGTATAGCTCGTAGTGCTAAAGGCTCTTTAACTGAAGCAGCTTTTGCCTGCTTTGGCACTGCCAGAATACTTGAAATGACTAGGGATGCTATGGGCATTTTAAAAATTGGGGGGGGGGGATTATGTGGGAGGCTGTATAATAAGACCTTGCAAGCATGTAGTGATTTAATCATTTGGAACAGATGCAAGGAAACTCTACTCATATATTAAGACTAAGTATTTTTACAAACACTCTGTGGAGAATTAGCAGTTATGAAATGGGAAACTCACTCAGAGATCATGAGAATTACTTAGGAGTCATGACTTGGTGTGCGTATGTAACATGTGAGACAGGTTATTGGCAGTCTAAACAAGATGCCTCCATGACAGCAAACCAAGCTTACTGAGCTGCCCAAACTAGTGTGGCCTCATGGAGTTCAGTGTAAGCTGTGAAGTCTGATCAAGAAGCTGAGTAAATAAGTCTTTAAGCCACATCAGTTTGTGTGCCTGCATGCGTGGCAGTACTTGAACAAGCTAACTTAAAACTAGCTGTGATGTGATTAGGGATCTAAGAGCAATTGCGGCATAGGAAATAGTCCTAGTTTCTCAGTACTACTGTAAGGTAGTGCTAGAGCTCATTTGTCTTGGTGTCCTGACTTCCAGGTTTGTTTTGTCTTAAGCCTTACTTACACTCTTCTATAGGGACTTTTTCTCAGACCAGTGCTCTTCCCCTGGAGGCTCTGATGCTGCTTACAGATGTGATGTTGCTTAGGAGGGAGGGGCTGAGAAACTTGAAGCTCTCCTCTTTCACTTCTCAGTCTCACAGAAGGCATGGAGGAAGTGTTTGAAAGCTTCCTGGCTCTCCCTTTATGGAAAGAGAGAAAGGCATCCATGAAGAAGAATTAATACAGGAATGCTGGTGTGTTTCTTGCCACTTAAAATCAGTCTTCAGCTCATGTGACTTAAGTGAATTGGGCAGATGCTATCTAAAATAAACATGTACATGTTTATTAAACATTATTAAACATGTACATGTTTATTTAACCTGAGGACCCAGGTTATAAACTGTTCTCATCTTAAAATTAGTTTTAAGCTTTGGCTTTACAGAATCAAATCAGCTTTGTGTGGACAGGGCATGGTAGTAGTCCTTATGAGTGCTTTAGAGGAAAGCCATGGGGTTGTTGTCATACTTTCACAGCTTACTTGCCAAATTGTTTTTGTTTTAAAGAAATGCTTAGTGTCTTGTAAAAACCATTGGTGTCTGCCCAGTATTACACAGTGTAAAGGTATTGTCTGCTGTTTGTTTCATGCTAATATAACTGTGGATGGTATCGTGCCTGTAAGTAATTAATCCTTTGATTTCTTAGTGAATTCCACATATTGTTGTTGCATAAAACAAGGTTTGCTGCTTTAATTGCAAATGTGTTTCCCTTGAGGAAGGGCTAGCCTGTGAATATTTCATCCTGTTATGAGGGAGCAAGTCCTAGTACCTCTTCAGATACAAGGCATTACTCTCACTGAGACCAGTTTAGCCGTTTACTCTTGTTTGACTAAAAGTAATTAAACACAAAAACTCTGCAAGTATATCCCTTTGTAGTGACTTGTCACTGCTTAGTTCATTCAGGCATGTATCTTCCACTTTTTTGGGTGAGGAAATCTTAGAAGTTACCTAAAGTGCCCTGTCTCTGAGGAGTTGCTCAGCTTTTCTGTAGTGTCCTTCTTGTACCCTGACTTCTAAAGTAATCTTGAGAGATTTCTTCTTTGATAAAAGATCAATATGCAAGTGTTTTTAGGAGTTAATTAAGTTAATTCTTATTCAAAACATTCTAAAAGATTTTTCATTTTATTTAATGAAATAACAATGGATTCTAAGCATGCAAATAGTCTCCTGGTAATGATGTAGGGGAGTTAAAAAACTATTAAACTCAGTAATTGGGAAGGTATGATGTTACGCTAATTAATGCCTCCCACATGAGATTAATAACATAGCTGAGGTAACCATTGTACTCTACTACTGGAGTAGAGGATGTTTCAAGTCTGTTAAAGATCCCTTCCTTTGAAGGTAGGAGTATGGACCTGGCACTAAAGAATCTTCTGGTGTAGCTCATAAGACTGTATTTGTGGTGTGGTTGTTACTTGTGCCGCTAAGGAGGGGCAGCATAGGAAGAGTGTAGGCTGTTTACTTGACACTGGCTTTCAAAAGAGGTGGTGAGGATGCCTGGCCAGCTGCAGGCTACTAAAACGACAGAATTGTGGAGAATAGATTAATGGGAAGAGTCAGTAAGGCTCAGTAAGGGAAAATCATGCTTCACATTTGTCAGTGATTTGAGGGAGTCTGATTTGGAGAAGACTTTATCCCAAATAAATATTCCTGGTTTAATTTTTTCAAAGGAGTTTGTAAATGTCATCGTGAAAGGCTTATAAAGCAGGCTTCCCTGGAATGGTGCTGGTTATTTATTCACTCTGGACTTTTTTTGAGGAACATTCCTGTATGAACAAATGATAACTTTTGAGAGTTAAGTCCTATTGTGTTTTGTGCTGGGACTTTTTCTTAATTGCCTATGGTTGTATTGAACAGAACAAGCAATGAATAGCAAGAAAAGTTCAGTTGTACAAAGCTACTCATGGCACAGGAAGTAAAGGCCACCTGAAAACATGCAGAAGTACTTCATGTTTTTGGAGTAAGTGAGTCATAGCAAGTAAAATTGCTTGTAGATGGATGTTAGACTTGGAAATCTCAATTTAGTGTAGACCTAGTATGGGCTGTGAGCTGGATTGCCCCTAAGATTTGAGATTTTTAGGGATTTTTGAGGTTCTGTTAAAACAATTTCCTTGTATAGTAGTTGAAAGCTGGTGAATCCTGGGAAAAGAAAAATGCTGTTGCGCCACTGCTTAAGTACGCTGCAAGTCTATATTTGCAATGCTGTGTGTATTGCTGTTTCCCCTGGTCCTGCCCCCAAGCCTCCTCAGAAGAAGGATGGAAGTATGAAATGACCTTCTTGAAGGAGACAGAACTTAGTAGAAGATTCTGAAATTATGAACAATCTGGAGAAGTTAAGTAGGGACTTGGTTGTTTTCAAGCTATCATGCCTAGTTTTCATTTTGGTAGAAATGGTGGCTGTGAAGTAGCAGGCTCCAAACAAAGGTCTTGACAAAAAGGTAGTTATACTGTGGAACCCTTTGCTGCAAGATGTAGTAGCTATGAAAAATTTTAGGCACTTCGGGGAGGGGGAAGCCCTTTTTTTGTGTGTGTGAAGATATACTTTTTGGCTCGCAGGATTGGTGAGGCACAAGCTGAGAACATTCTGGTGCAAACTGTAATAATGCTTGTTATGCAAGCCTCTCCCTATGCATCTCCCTATGCATCTAACACTTGTGTCTTGCCTCTAGTGGCCCACCCCAGGTGGGTCTGATCTGTTATGATACATGCAACTTTTTTGTCTGAATCACTGTGAAATCTATAAAAGTGTCGAGATGAAGCTGGCGTTTAAGGCTTGCATCGGTAATTGCCTTGAACTTGCTTTAAGATGTCTATATAAAAGTGTAACTCTTTTAAAGGCTGAGATTTATATATATGTGTGTGTGTGTATCAGGTCTCACAAAAGAGTGCTGATGTTGATATTCCATTTGCTTAACTGCTCACAGATGCAGTTCCACTGGCTTGTAGGGCACCTGCTCAGTCTGAGTTCTTGCTAAGCAAACTGCAGTCTCATCCTGGGAGATGTGGCAGATTGGTCTCTTCAGTACTTTTACACAAAATGTAGTTTAAAAACCAGTTGAAAATGTATGATGGGGCTATGACTCGTCTAATTTCTAGCGTTTCTGTTATGGTTTCTGCTTTGCAGAGGCATACACATGTTTGTAGATGGTAGAGAACTCTACTAACTCAAATAGAGAGGAAGTTACAGATGCTAAGTACTTGCAAGCAAGAGCTCTTTCTACTGCATGTTCTCTTGTTTGCTTCAAAGCAAAGGATGTTCTAGGGATTCAAGCTGTATTGAATGTGTGTGCACAGAGCAGAATAAGACTAGGTCTTAATTTAAGGCAAGCTTTTTAATAACAAGCGTCCTCCTTTAAAAGAGGCATAGTTTATAGGGCTGTTAAAGATGTCTCTGATGAGAATGTTGTTTCAACATTTGTTATTGCACATGTTCTTTCTGATAAGAAATACAGTATCAGTTTTATTTTGCCAATAGTACAGAATACAAATAGCAGGGATTACAACTGTTACTGTACAGAACGCAGGTGGGAATGTGTTTTGTGTATTCTGTAGATTTGAATTTAAATAACTGGAAAAAGCTGGTTGAAGGAAAAAATGCTGTTCTATGCAGAGAGTCACGATAGTGAAAGCTTAGATATTACTGTGACATTACTACTTTGATCAAAACGTTGCCACTATATGTGATGCTGCCCGCTTGTTCTATTGTACACCACTGTCTGCGGTCTGACTCAGCATTCTTCTGCATTGCCAGGTCTGGGGAAGGGCTATGTGGCCTGTCCATTTTGACAATTGAAGCAAGCAAGGCTGGACCTAGGTTGTCTTCCTCTTCTTTTTATTTCAGCTGATGAGGCTAACCACTCTTACCAGCAGAAAGTGGGTAGTTTTTATATGCATTTATAAATACCAGTAGGGCTTGGGGGAAAGGGTAGAAGAACATGTTGATATTCTGGAAGGGTTGTCCTGGGACTAGAAATCTAAGATACTGTGAGAGTGGGAAAGCAGTAATGAACTTTTCCCTTGGCCTCTATGAGCTGAAGCCCCTTCCAGCTGATACTTTTTCCCATTCTCTCAAACATCAGTGAACCGAAATCAGTGTGGAGAGAGGGTTGCTGTTTGGGGAACCTCATGCAGAGGTCCCTAGTCTGTCTCTGAAATTTAATTGTATGATGATGCTTTCTTTTCCTGTATTAGTATTGCAAAGTATCCAAATATTTCATGATACAAGGAGCATTTCCAACACAGATTCTGAACTCTTTCAGAACTTAATCATATGTCATTCAAACAAGGTGGTGTCAGACCTTGCTATCAAACTGGTGGATAATTTGGTAGTTGTTATTTGTTAGCATAGGAACAGTATATACCGAGTTCTGCCTAAAAATGTGATTCAGGTACTTAGATTTTCATCAGCTGCTGTGAGAAACATAAATTGTCTGTTAGGTGGAGATGACATTGTTGTATAGATGTGCAATAAAACACGAAAGGGTTTTTAAAAGGACCAAGGTTTAAATGCCAATTAAGAAGAATACTGACAGTCTGCTGATGTTCCTGTATTGATTGTGCCTCGTTTTGGTCAGAAATGCATATTAATAATTTGAACAGCCCCTAAATACTTGTCAGATAGCTCCCAGGAAAAGTTGCTGATCAGAATCGCAGTCACTGATAACTTGGAGGGGTTTTTATTACTGCACTTGATCAGCATTGCGGCATGGAGAGATTTCCAGCACAACTGACTTCCAGCATTCTTTCCATAGGGCTTGATGTGCAAGCCTTGTCCCTTTCTCTAGGCTCTGATGTTCCACACTGAGCTCTTGGGTTCCTTCCTTACCTGTTCCCCCCCCCCATCAGTTGTTACACGGCAGACACAGTTTAAGAAATTGAAGATGTAAGCATTGAGAACATAAGATAAAAATTTTGTTTAAATGAATCCTGGGTGTTGCCAAAAACCCCAGTCCTCGGTGTTGCACCAAAATCTTGGCAACAAGAGAGAAGACGCTACCTGACAAGAAGAATGTTGAAACTCTTGTTGAGTACTGAGAGGTCTGCAAGCGGATTATATGGAAGTACAGTAGCAGGGAAGACTAATAAACTTAAAGAAATTATGTTATTCTAATAAAGCTTGAAGCTGTTTTTATTCAGCTACTTAGAAATAGTTAAATCAGTTTAAATGCTTATTTTTCTTATTGGTGGTTCTGATGGTCCAGCATGTTTCTGGCAAGGCAGCCTGTTGATGTGCAGACCTGTATTAATAGAACATGGGCTGCACAGGTAGGATCTGACAATAGTGTTAAATTGTTGGCAGGGGTTTGGATTTAGTGCTTGACAAGTTCTTGTCAAGAGACAGCAAAACCAACTTCCAGATTTAGTATTGTTATTAAAGAAAATTGCACATAGAATCATAGAATGCTTTGGGTTGGAAGGGACCTTAAAGATTATCCTAACTCCCCTGCCATGGGGAGGGACACCTTCCACTAGATCAGGTTGCTCAAAGCCCCATCCAATAGTTTGGGTTGGAAGGGACCTTTAAAGGCCATCTAGTCCAACCCTCCTGCAATGAGCAGGGACATCTTCAACTAGACCAGGTTGCTCAGCGCCCCGTCCAACCTGACCTTGAATGTTTCCAGGGATGGGGCATCCACCACCTCTCTGGGCAACCTGTTCCGGTGCTTCACCACCCTCCTCATAAAAAATGCCTTCCTTCTATCTGGTCTGAATCTACCCTCTTTTAGTTTAAAACCATTACCCCTTGTCGTATTGCAACAGGCCCTATTAAAAGTCTGTCCCCATCTTATAAGCCCCCTTTACACATAGAATCATAAATGTCCTGAGCTGGAAGGGACCCACAAGCATCATCAAGTCCAACTTTTGTCCCTGGATAGGACAACCCCAAAATTCACAACATGCATATGCTCACCATGAGACTGGTCAGTGTGTCTCGTTTGGATTGAACGTCTTCGCTGCAGCTGTGTTACAGTCACAGACCATCTTAAACAGCTTAAAACTATTAAAACATTTCAGTTGATCAAGGAAGCCTGGTTGCTATGCTTAATGCCACTCTTTGGTTTGATGTGATACCTGTCCTCATTCTTCGAATGTGATACTACGTTTTATTCAGCCTTCACATGAAAATGGTTTTTGAAATAATACCATGTCACTTCCATACATTCAGAGGCGCTAGGGTCACAGAGTGAGAAAGGGAATTGGTTGCTGCAACTGCAGTCAGTCTCTCTTTGAGATTTTTTTTTGTTAAATGGCTTCTCGGAAGTGAGTGTTAATGTTTGTGGGCCATAATGAGATGTTCTTCAGCCATAAAATTGCCGACCGGTGTATTAAACTCAGTCTTCAATATGTGAAAAACGTAGTTGTCTCAATACAAGACGTTTTCTTAAGTGGCAAATGCTTTGTCTAGGGAGGTATAGTCTGCAAAAGCATCCCTTTACTAACCTGATGTTGCAAATAGTTAAACATAATTTACATGTAAATAGCATATGCAATTGAGTAGTGATGCATGAAGTCCTGTTTTACAAGTAATGTTTGCAAGCCATTCGGATCCCTGATTCTGTTGATACTTAGTAGTGGAAGGGTTTTTGTCTTTTCAAATGGTGGAAGGGTTTTTACGTCTTAAAAAAAGATGGCATGATACAAAAAAATACATTAGAATTTGTGAATGGTAGTTCCTTAAATAGAAGCAGCAAAGCACTGTAATACAAGATCAAAGTTTCCTCTTGCTTTTCATTGTTGTATCCACGTTACTAGTATTTTTTACCTTTACAGTTATAGTTACTTCCTAGATGCTGTGCTTATTTGACCTCTGTGTAGAGGCACCTGATACTTACCTGTAAGCACATAAAATGATGTCTAGCTTAATTGTATGGCAAAGTCTACAAGTAGATTACATCTTTTGAGTTAGTGTTGAAAAAGGCAATAAACCAGGATGACATGTTTGCCAGAGGGGGTAACATCCTTCCAGGAACATCTGGTAGCAGAAGTTCTGGATAACATTCTGGCCTTGCCAAAATCTCCCTTTGAGGTTTCAAGCGTGTGAACATTTGTGATTTGGCTTTAGTTTTAGCAGGAAATTACTGCCATGAAAGGGTGATGGGGAGCCTCAAGTTAAGCACAACAGATAAGGCTGTTAAACAAAAAAAAAAAACCTGGCATATTAGCTTGAGCTTTTAATATACCAAGACTTAATGCAGTGGGACAGATACTAATGAATGCATTTCAGCTATATTTTTCCTGGTTAGTACAAAACTTGAGAATACATGTGGAGACATCAGGTTTCTCAACTATGAAATTCCCATCTGTACTACAAAATGAGATGGTATTGTATGGCATCAGACTCTGGTCTCTTGTAAATAAGGTACAGGTGGAGCACGGTGTGCTCATTGACAGCTTTTGGGTAGACAAGTTTAAAAGCACGCCGTTCACGAAGTTTGGATGCTTTAAAGCCCTGGGCTTGTCCATGTAACTGAATCTGTAAGCCTTTCGGTATATCTGTATCTGTTGATGAGAAGCAAATAATTTGTATTGCTGAGCAAAGTCCTTTTCTCTTATATTGGCGTACGTTTAAGCCAATGTATTGGTATAAATACATAACTTAATTACAAATGGACATGTGTGTATGTATGTATTTGGAGGGAGCGGGGCTGGGAAGTCACCTTTTGACTAACCAGCAAGGCTTGTCGCGTAAGCAGTGGAATTGCATAAAGTTACATTTTTGTACTGATTCATTACGTTTCTGTGCTCAGCCCCTCTTTTGTCTAGTAACTAGCAGCTGGGCAAGAAATGCTGTGGTTTGTGTCTGGCTTCGAGCTGACCTGTTTATTGACAAGTACAAGTATACTGGTTGTCTATCAGCAGGCCAGACAAATGGGAATATTAAACTCGTGCTTCTCTCTTGTTGAAGAGCATTAACTTCTCTCTTCTATCCAACTATTGGCCTTTGGAAAATGTGATCTTGTTTGTCCTCCAAAAATCTCAAATTTGTCTATAATTATCTAAGTTCAGTTCTTATTCTAGACCTGAGACTGAACTCTATAGGATAAAAATGTCAGAACAAGGATAATAGATGCGATTTCCTCAAGTAGTTAATCTATTTTAAGTGCATACTTGACTCAAATAGCTTCTGTTCTGTGGTTAAGCATTGCTGTATATTTGGAGTTTCACTTAACATTGCAAGAGTTGTGAACATCCATCTGTGATTCTACTATTCTGTTACTTTTTCAGGCATACCTGAATAAATTTAGAGAGCATACTTAGAGCGTTGTTGGTATTTCTTTGATTCCTTAAAAATGATACTAAGCATCCTATATTTAAGAAAGAAAAAATAGATGAATGGGAGAATTTGACCTTTCCCTAGCAAGTTTTGCTGCAACCTGGGTCACTTCAGATAAAGATGTGGAAACTAGTTCTCAGTTTAAAATTCTCAAGGCTTTTTTTATTGCTGTTGTTTAAATATTAATTGCCATAGTATAACTACTTGCCTCTGATGGGAACTCCCTGGCCATCCTGCCAGAAGTCAGCCAGGCAGAGCAACCTGATCCAATATCAAGGTTAGCTCTGCTTTGTTTTGAGGGGTGATTTAGGTGGCCTCCAAAGGTTCCTGCTGACCTAAATTATTCTGTGATTTAGTCTCCAGTTAATCATGGTTAACTGCAAGTGTCTTGAGTTTCAAGGAACAAAGACTTAAAAACTGTCTGCAGTTAAGCCCTTTCCCACAGACTGGAGGAGGATCCTTGTTTTGGCACCTTAACCAATTACCCAGAAGTGAGCATAGGCATGTTTCTGTATTGCTTGTACCCTGGGAAGTGATGCGGTGATGTATTATGACTGCAAAGGAGTTACTACACTCTGCATTAATTTAACATAGATTTTTACCTCTGTCCTGGAAGATTGGTGGAGTGGGAGTGATCAGTGAGAGAAGGTTGAAGTGCTCAAGCATATAACTGAAATGACAGTTTCTCCTGAGAATAGCTGACTAATTTACAGCAGGACAATACACCTTTATTAACCAAAAATGGTGCCAAGCTAAGCCTGGTTTGTTATTTGTTTTTTTTGTTTGTTTGTTTGTTTTTTTTTCCTTCAGGTTAAGAAGCTTAAATGACCTTAAATCATTTTCATGCTTGCTGATACAAGGATGTCTTTAACTGGCTTAAGTAAACTTGTTTTAAAGTGATCAACTGTAGTGATCTGTAATTGATGTAAATTACTGAGACCTTACTAACTTATTAACATCAGCTAATATCTTTCAAAAGAAGAAAAGGGACCCAGGTTCACACGTGGGGTTTTTTCCCTTGTGTTCCCACAGTTGAACTGCATTGTTTGCCAGTTTACCTCGCGGTTAGGTAAATGGTACCCTAAATAAATCTAAAAGTAGCCCTTAGCTGTACTATTCCAGCTAGAAATGAGACTTTTTTTTTTAAATACCCAGGTAAATTCTCCCTCCCTGGATATCTATATATATAGATTTTTGAGGTTACAATAGGTCTATCCCACTTCATGGTTTCTCTCTTCCTCCCAAAAGTCTACATGGGCAACAAGCAAAGTCTTCTGTCTGAGATTTCTTACTTTAGGAGGTCACTAGGCCAGGGAAATTCTCAAAAGTTCTGTTAAGATTTCTAACTTGGCTATCTGTTTTAAGAACTTCTGAATCAAAGTAAATATTCCTACTTGCCTTTCCTGTTTCTGTTGAGAAAGAATTATAACTTTTATAAAAAAGGAGACCATGAGGTAGAGCACTGGCTGCATGTAAATGAAAGCAGATAATCTTCTGAATGCTGAAAAATGGTAATGTAATATGAATAGTCATATTCAGCTAGAGCTTGTTAGTGATCTGATTTGCCATACCTTACTGAAAGAACTACTGCATTTGTAATAGTATGTTATGATACTCTGTTTTTAAATGCATTTCAGTGATTGTATTCCATCTTTTTTCCAGAAATGTTATGAACAAAAACAGTACAAAAATGGACTCAAGTTCTGCAAGATGATCCTCTCTAACCCGAAATTTGCTGAACATGGAGGTAACTGCAGACTCAAAAGATTTTTTTTTTTTTTTTCTCCTGTCATGAACTTGAATGTATAATCAATCTATTCCATACTATTGGGAAAGAAAGGAGCCTGTTGCTGAGTATAGCTCTGTCCTTCTGACTGAATAATTACTCTGGATTTTCAGTCTTTGTGCATTCAGACCAAGTTTTCACCCTAGCTCAGTCAAACACTCCTGTGCGGTGGGATGTTGAAGATCAAAATACATGGTGGAAGCACACTACAGTGAAGCTTCCAAGTAAGTTGCCTTTCTAGGTTTCTGGGTCAGAATGCTAGTGTGGGGTTTTTCTTACATTCCTGCTTAACAGCAAGCCCAGCCTTTTTTTGAATGTTACATGGAGGTATTCTCCCAATGAATTCAAAATCTTGCTTTTTTTTGTCAAGTTAATACTCTTAAATTTTCTGTACTGCATACCAAATTGCTACTTATAAGGAGCAAAGTTAAGTGTAATACTGTTACTGCTAAGACTTGAAGCTAAAGACAGAATCTGGAGGCCCTGTTCTGATAAATATTGCAGAAAATGGGACAGCAAAATGTTGCTTCTATTTACATGTCAGAACTTAATCCTCAGTAAGATACTCTAATTGTATTACAGGGTTTCTGTTGTGTGGTTCAGCCAATCTTTCCTTCTGATACAGTGAATTTTTCTTGTTTGTTTGCTGTTGAAGCAGCCGAACACGGAGTGTGCATGTACCGTGTCAGTAAAATTATTTTCCTATTTGACATTGTCAAATCTTGGCAAAATGTTTGACTAATCCTTTTCATGCTTCCAGCAGTGTTTGCTGTTTCTTCGTTGTTTTCATTACTTCCCTAGAGATAAAAGTACAGTTTTCTTGTTGCTTCAAAGCTAGAGTGGCTTGTCCAGCTCTGACCTAATACATTTGTCTCTACTAGCTCTTGTGTTTTTATAACATCTCAGTATACATCTCTGTCTTTTCTGCTCTTGCTGCCTCTTAAACTTTTCCAGGACAACTAGCTGCCTTGGCAGGCCACATACTACTTGGGCTCTGAGCCACTAATGGCTTTGAAGCTTGGGAGCAAAGCCTGGAACGAACAGCTGAAGCAGAACTAAGCCAATGAAATGATCTGATGGGAAGCTGCACTGTTGTCACACTTAGCTTCAGAGACAAGGAATTTGAAAAATTTAGTGAGAAGGTGGCAAACAGATGGATTGCTGTGGCTGGACAGTTATCTCCCTGGTGTGGGAAGGTAGGAGTAGCTTGCCCTCCTTCCCACAGTGGGGATTTTCTTTTTCAAGCTTCCTGATGTTGCTGGGAAGGTATCATTCTAGCTTTCTCTGCTCTTACAGTGTGGATGTAGGACAATTTAAAAACAAAACAAAAGCCCTGGCTCATTTTGGGTCATCATTCACTTTAGGTGTACTTTTACAGAAAACTGTGTTAAACAGATCTATCAATGAAACTTGAAACTGCTGTAATGGCTGACCTTGAGATGATGGGCCATTGCCATTAATACTGGGGAAAAGGTTGCAATTGGAGGAAAACCAGAGTACTATAATGAAAATGTGACTAATCTTCTGGCAGGGGCCAAAACTAAGTGGTCTCTTTTTAGCAAAAAAACCTGAAATATGAATCTGGAACGTGTTTCAGGCATAGTGCATGCATTATATACAACTTGTTTCCCATAGTGTTACTTGAAGAATGGGGGAAGAGAGGGAGCAATAGTCATACCAACGTATTATTTGGAATCTTGTGCCTCTCAGAATGTTGATTAAAATGCTACTACTTTGAGAAGGTCTTTTACCCCCAAAATACTGTAGCAGGAAAGATGCTCCTCTTAACTTTGTAAGCAACCTGTAATAGTGGAGCTGGCTGTGATAGAGATCTGTTTTTTATGGTGTGACACAACCTGATGAATTTTTTCTTGTTCTGCCTACCTGGAACTTTAGCACACATTGAGAAGCTCTCTAAAATTGCTTTAGCTTCTTGTTAACTCCCTTAAAGCCAGTTAAATGTATTTTTTTAATTAATAAAGTTTGTGTTGTCTGTGTTCATCACATCTGTACAATGCTCTGCAGTGATCTTTTTAAGGCCAATTTCAGGAAGGGAAGTGCTTCCATATAACAGTCTTCAGCTGTGCTAGGCTGCTATCCTGATCTAAATTTATAATTTAATGGGGAACTTCACTGTATAACAACTTCAAAGGATATCTGCACTGTGAAACTGGCATATGGGAAGTCAGAAACATAATTATATGATATTTCTTACAGAGACGCTTGCGATGAAGGGACTGACCTTGAACTGCTTAGGGAAGAAGGAAGAAGCATATGAATTTGTTCGTAAAGGACTTCGTAATGATGTAAAGAGTCATGTCTGTATCCTTTTTAATACAAAACCTGATCTTTTTGCTATGAGTTACCACTTCTGCATGTATGATTTTGTTGCTACATCAGTACGTACTTCTGAAGTACATAATGTGGTCTGTATAAAACAAAGTCTAAAATAAGGTATGTACAGTGAATATTAATTGGTAATCAAATACTTAAAAAAAGGTTTTATTTTCCTGCCTACAATTTTGCAGAATCTTTAAGAAAAAGGCCCTTTACATTTATCTCTTAGGAAAAGACCATCTATGATGTTTACTTTCTGCAGAGAACAGGTGTGGCTTGTAAAATTTGGCCTTTTCTGAAGTTTTTTTCTCTCTTAAAAAGGTATAAGAAGTCCAATCTAGAGGTGCTCTGAAATGATCTATTTTGCCACTAAATTTTAGGTAATGGTTTAGGTCTGCTGGCTTGATGACTACTACTCTGTTCTAAGCTTGTCTTCCAGAAGTTCATACCTGCGAAATACTTAACAGCTACCCAAGAGCTTTGGGAGTAGCTGCCTTCTGTTTAAGCCACGGGTAGGAGGCTACTTCAGATTTGCACGGAATGCCTTACTTGTTCTGTATGCATTTGAGTTGCATGTTAGGGGGCAAATTTCCTGTTAAATATTTGTTTTCAACGTTAAAAAAAAAAAATAAATCTTCCTTTATCACAGGAAATGCTCTATGATGGCCATGTAGTTAAGACAAAGGGATGGCTGTTTACGCCGTTCCTGTATTAAACATCCAGGGAGCTAGAGGTTGGGAAAAACCTGTAAGGGAATGGAGGTTATCAGTTACTAGAGGTATGCCATAGAACAATCAAAGATAATTTGTACCTTCTTGATCTTCTGAGGAATACCAAAGCAACTTTAATCTATGTATAGGAAGTCTCACACCTTAAATCAGGGAGCAAAAGAATCTGGGTGAGTTAGTGGAGAGTTTTGGGGGATTCCAATTCCTAGACAAAATTCCAGAGTGGGATTTATCAGCATCACTAATTCTTGTCTGCAATTCATGCTGACTCCTAAAACTGTCTAGAAGACTTCCCTACAAATGCTGGAGGGACCTGTGCTTTTTCAGATCTAATTTGCGGGGTGGGGTGGTCAAAGGGACCCTCTTCCTGGGCAAGTTTAAAAAAAAAAAAAAAAAAAAGTTGGGGTTTTCTGGTTATGTGTGTTAGCAGATTTTTATCAGTGTTTTACTGACTTGTTAAACTTACCTTAAGAAGACTACAAGGATTTTTGTTTTCTGAATTCAGAGAAAGTGTAAACTCATCTGAATCCTGTTAGGTGCAAATGTTTTTGTTTTTGTTTTTTTTAAACTGCATCCATAGAACTAGCTCTGACAAAGCAAGAAGTTCCAACTTTTTACAGTCAAGTGTCTTGTTACAGCTCTACAGAGAATCCCCCTGGAGTAATCTGTCTATGCAGAACTATTTCTCTAGTGAGCACAAGCTACCTGATAGTGAATTAATTCCAGACTGAGCATCAGGTTTGTCACAGTACTTTCAGTTGTCATCTCTTGGTAAATTCTAAAGAAATAGCAAACCTCTTTTGCTGTTACCACACTTACAAGAGCACCTGATGTGCTCTCATAATGCCACTCCCCAAATATCTGAATCTTTCCTGATGGTGGGGCTCCAGTACATGGGGAGAGTCAAGACTAGGAGAATATATATTCTAGCCCATGAGATACTGAGATCTGCGGCTGAGCTTTTTAATAAAGGTTCCTTCTGCATCCTTTGGAAAGGCTTGTGACTAGCCATGAAGTTCTGATGAAAGTTTGAAGGCCTGTTGATCCTCAGTGCTAGTTAAGCAGAGCTTGGGAGGTTTTCTAAAATAATGCTTTCATTTCCTGTTTTATGTGAGCTTAATATGTCTGTCATTTGGTTTAAAGGGAGAGGCAGTGGGTAGCCACTAAGGTCACCTTGTTCCAGTAGCTGGTTTCGAGGAGGTGCAATACATCTGTGTGTGCTTATTTTCTTGTGGTAACATTTGAAGGTGCTTTTGGTGTATTTTGTCATCTGTGCACCTGGTACACACAGAAAGCACCTGGTAGGGGGTGTTTAAAATACAGCTGGTCACTTCAGTGTTCTGACATGTTTAAGGAGGAGTAGAAGATTTTAATTCTTCTGTGGTTCCACATATTGAAGTTTGGGGGAAAATGTCTGTTCTAAAACTGTTTAGAAATCCAGAAATTTTCTGGTCAAACTACAAATGAATTCTGACCTATTTTTGTATATAACTTGAGTAATGATCTAGTCAGAGATCTACACTTATTTCAAGAATAAATGTTTTAAGTAATGGCGTGTTATACTCAGGATGCTGTAAAAACACATGCCAGACTGTTCAGAGCTGTCTACTGTAATAAATTGGTGGCACTATGCTTTATTGGCTTGTATCAGCTGTTAAAATTTCTTATCCTTAGTCTTGACTACTGTACACAGTTATTTCTGAAAGGGTTTATGCTTTTCTTTACTTGATTGCGTGGTGAAGAATATGATTTATGAAAGATTAAGCCAGTTTACCAGTTGAATCCAGGAATGGTAATGATGCCTGATAAATGACTCAAAGCATCATCTTGGTCTAAGTACACTGTTAAAGTGCACATAAATTCTTCTGGACTGAATTGTCTTGCTCTAGGCGAGAATCTAAAATATCAGTAGTTCTGCGGCAGGTATACGAAGATGCCACATTTAACTTCGATCCATGTCCTGAATACTTGAACTCAAATAGGCAAGGCAGGATTTATAGAAAGAAGTAGCAGTATTAGACCAACTGCTGTAACTGTATCCAAAATCGTTTCGTCCCCCTTTCCTGTTTAGTCTTAAATCATTATGGCAGCAATAGCAGCTCTCCTAGCAGTCTCAAAGATGTGTATGGAGTTTTTGTGTGCTTCAGCTGGCTGAAATTGATTTGGTGTTCCCATAGAAATGCAAAACAGGGTCTCCTGCTTGTGTATTAGAAGTTTCCTTCAAACTGTTAATTCTTACAAGTCTTTTCTTTTGGCTGGAGTCTTATATCTTTCATTCTTGATAATTACAAACCTGTTTTATATTTTCATATCTAGAACTTACTTCAGGACATGAGTCTTTCTAAGAAAGAGCAAACTTAGTTCTGTTTCTTTTAATTAATTTGACCAGGTTAACCCATTGAATTTTTAATGTGCTTTCTCAACTTTCGGAGATGTAAAGTTTAGAAATGATTGTTTCTTTGGAGGGAACAGTTGCTTCTGTTTCAATTCAATAGCATAAGAACTCTTAAATATTTTGGTTATTAGCACTATGAGTTATTTGTGACATCTTAATTAAAAGTGAGTGAAGGATGGATACACTTCTCCCCAAGATTTGCTGTGTTCTGCTTTAGAGGCACATGGGAGAGCTTCTTGAGAGAAGTTCTGAGCCACTTCTAACTTGAAAATCAAAATAAGTTCAGATTTACTACTGTGGAATATGTTGTCTCAGTGAGCTACTAGTAACCTGGAACAGCAAAAGGTGGATTGTGTCAAGTAATCTTTCTTTTAATACAACTTTTCAAGACTGATGTAAGCACACACAGCGTAATGTGTTGCTATGATGCGTGTTGGTTTCATGCTTTGAATTCAGAATCTTTCGAGGATAAAAAAGAATGCTTGTGAGAGAAAAGTCTGTTGAAATAACACTTCTGATGGCAATCTGAGATGCTGAGAATGTGACAAAGACTTTTGACGCACAGAAATACTAAGATTTCCTTTTGTCAATGAATAAAGTGTAGCTCTGTGTTTATCCCTTACTGTAAAATCTGGAGACTAATTGAGGCTACAGATTCGCAGGTGAGGAGAAGTAAAACTTGTACACCAATTGTATTGTTAGAATGAGACACTTCCATGAGTAAGAATTCCTACGGTAATTACAATAGTATGTTTTAAACAATACATCTCTAGGAATAACTCTTCTGGGTCTTGGGGAGTTTGGATCATTTAGTTTGTATAACAGTGTTTTTGGGGCGGGGGTATGAATGCGACTTAACAGAAGACTTTTAAATGAGATGTCTTTGCTTATTTGGAAGCATTTAATATTTCAAAATGTGTCAGTAAAGGCTGGCTGCAGTAATCAAATTTAATTTATAAGGGTGTTGATCTTCAAGGAAGATGTCAAGTTGTTTGGTCTGTAGCACAAATGCACTGCAGTTACTTTGTGAAAACTGTGAATGTATCTTCCTTAACATGCATTAGGTTGGCATGTCTATGGTCTTTTGCAACGTTCTGATAAGAAATACGATGAAGCTATCAAGTGTTACCGGAATGCGCTGAAACTAGATAAAGATAATCTACAGATCTTGAGAGATCTCTCTCTGTTGCAGATTCAGATGAGGGATTTAGAAGGATATAGAGTAAGTATTCCCTTTGAATTCCCATTTATTGCTGGTAGCATTCTCTTGTTATTTTATTCCATTATTAAGTCTTTTATTGGTAGTAATTCTGTTGATACTTGTTTTTGCTGTTTCAAAAGTGTTTTAAGCTCTTGTCTGGGAAAGCATGAAAACATATTGCAGGAGAGCTCCATATAATATAATGTTGAGAACAGGACTAGAAGTACCGTTATTCTGTACAATTTGACTTGTGGATCACCTTGTGAAACTCTAGTTTTCAACTCATTTTTCACTAAAATAATGAAAATAAAAAGGATAAGACTTAGCTTAGCAAGTAGGAGTACTTACTGTGCTATTGTAAAGTACTGCAAATGGTGTTTGGGTGCATATACTGAAGAGGTTTTTTGTGACAATACACTATCACACATGTTTCAAGTATGTGGGGAACTTGCCCCATGATGACTGATTTCTTGAATCCCAATATGGATTTTTATCCTAAATAAAACCTTAAAACTTGTCTAAAAACAGGGTTAGTGGTTTCAAAACGGCTGAACTGATGTGGCTGTGAAAGGGAAAAGTTCTGCTCCTCTCCTGTCCTCTATTTCATGTAAAGCAGAGGACTGGACTGTGGGCTTCAGCATTAGGTGGTCTCCGCTGAGGATGTTGAATTTGCTAATGCAAGAAAAGGGAATAACTGACTTAGGGATATGACTTGACTCAGGAAGGGGGTCTGAGAAGTACTGCAGCAGTGTAAGTAAGAGGACCTTGTGCCTGGGCATGAGGAGAGTTGTTCTGCTCTTTCAGTGGCAGTGAGCTCATGCTTTCTCATGGAAACCCCTCTCTGAGATTTCAAAGCTCTATCTTTGGAAATAATTCAGGCACTTAAGAGGTACTCTGGAAAATGACACCTTTTGTGTCCCAACAAGCAGATGTTATCCTTTGTGCCATGACTCCTATTATTTAAATGTAGCCCCCAGATTTGTGAGATGGCAACATGCTGCTTTTGCCCATCCCGTTAGAATTTAGAAAACTGCCTAGGGCTTTTAAAAGATCTTTTAAAATATTAGCCATACTGGTGGTAAATCATGATAAAGGTGTAGTAACTCTTTTTTAACATCTCTGTTATTTTTAAATTGCTTTTCTTTTACTGAAGGAGACAAGATACCAGCTACTTCAGCTGCGCCCCACACAACGGGCTTCCTGGATTGGATATGCCATTGCGTACCACTTACTAAAAGATTATGATATGGCCTTAAAACTACTTGAAGAGTTTAGGAAAACCCAACAGGTAAGACTTCCTATTCTGGAAAGAGAACACTTTCTGTATAAGAGACAGAATCTGAGGAATCAGTTCTTTGTAATTAAGAAGAACTGATTAGGAACCAGTTAAGAACTAGGAAGAAATTTATTTGTAGAGCTTTTTGCTTTGAGCAGAAAAATTTCGAAGAGCTTAGCAGCTGATGCAAATTATACTGGAATACTTTTTCCCTTCACAATAGGCTGTTAGGGTTGAGGGTATGAGGGTAGACTGATGTGGAGTAGCTGATTAACTCAATGTTTGTGAGGCTTGTAGCTAAAGAAAACACGTGGTGATCCTGTCCCTTTACAGTAGGTAAAACTTTAGAAAATACTGTTTAGTGTTGGATGTGCTCATTTACCCTTTTTCCTGCCATAGCCTGGATGCCATTACATCTCTGCAAAGAATGTGAAAAGAAACTTTTTCATTGCTTTATATGTGTCTGTAGATTATGCACTTGAAGTCAGTGCTTGGTGTCAAAGTAACATGAAAGCATAGCTGAAAATTCTTTGTTTGACAAGATTTGGTGTTACTGAAACTTGTTGGAGTAAAGCAAATGGTACAATGCTAAAATCAGAGTATAACCTTTTTTTAAGAGAGAGACCATTCCCTTGTTCTGTTATTGGTAATGCAGAACTATAAAGTCTGAGTTAACAGAACAGAGTGGATGTGTTGATTATTCTGTAACATGGAAAGAAAAACCATGTTATGGGAGGCGTGCTGGAAGTATCATGTGCAGAATCTAAGATATTACCTGACCTATAGATTGTGATTTTCTTTTTCTTAAACAAAAATCTCACATCCTTACTGAGATAACTGCATTTGAGATATTATACAGCCGGAATGGGACTAACTGTAAGAAAGGAAATTAATAATTGCTAGGAGGGACCAGTGTTTGTGTCTTGATCGTGTATGGTGGTCAAACAAAGCATGTTGCAAGCCAGGTATATATAGCTTGATATTTCAAAAGAGCTGTAACTTCAGTGTTGAATAAAAACTGAAAACAATAAGTTTAAACAAAAATTGTGTCATCTTTTATGAGTGTTTGACAGCCAAAAAGTCATGGTTCTCGAATGAGTCAGCAGAGCCCAATTTGAGTTCAGTGTCGAAATGTCTGTTCAAATTAGAAAAAATATACGAGATGAAAAAACTGCAAATGAAGTGTAAGAAATTAAAGTTCTTTCAAGGACTAACAAGGCTTAACAGTGGTATTGGCCCCTTGGAGAGAATGGAAGCGATGCTGTTAATGTTGTTGTCTGTTCTAAAAGGTTGTGCGTAAATATGCTTGTTTGAGGGCAGTCATGATGATACGCTCTTCAGTCTAGTGACTAAACCAGATTTAAGTACCATCTGCCATAGATGAACATATTAAATCAGTTGAGTCTGCTGTGCAAGTTATCACAATCTTAAATCTCATCCTAAAACGAAGAAATCCTGAGAAGATCTCAAGCTCTGATGCCATTTTTAGTGAAACTGGCAATATTTGGGAAATTTCCATAAATAGGAAAATGGTTTGTACTTGAACAATGAGCTGTTTAACTGTTGATTAGCATAGTATCCGCCACAGGCAAATGGTGGAAAAGCTGATTCAGCATCAAAGGACAGAAATATGCTACAAATGTTGGGCAACATGAGTTTATAGAAAATTAGTTGTGTCAAGCCTTTCCTCTTTTTTGAGATGGGTAGAGAGAGTTAAGTGGTATGTTGTGTTTTCTCCCCCAAAAAACTAAAAATAAGGATGACCACATTAGTTTCGTTTCTCTTGCAAATAGAGAGTCTCGTGCTTTGCTGTGCTAGCTCCCTGAGGAGTGCAGGCCCATGTAGAGCCCCAGCCACTGGAAGAGAGAGAATCAATGTGTTGGGTCCAGAACAGTCAGGAGAGCCCAAGCAAACTCACAGCTCAATTTAGCTCTTAGACAATAGTCCCCAAATGTACTGTTTGTGCAGTCTCTGGATATTTAAGTCCTGCACTTAAAATAGTTGAGTTCAGGACACTCCATTGATCTCTGAGGAGGTACACTTCTTGCTTGCTTTACTTTCCAAATCTCCCCTCTTGCCCTGTACTTTGTATGCACGCCAACTCAATAGATAAACCTTTGTGACCGACTTGATAGAATATTGCACGTGACTGTGATAAAAGGGTGATCTTGTTCAAGGTTTAAAAGGTGGGCTGAAAGACTGAAGGGTTTCCAAATCACTAGTGAATGGGAATCTTCAACAAACTCATGTTTTCGAGGAGTTTTATGGCAATCTGTATTAGGCCTGATACTGTTTACCATTATTGTTAATGAATAAAGAAGTAAATGTAACATGTTATGTGAAATGCTGCTGTCTTAATAACTGGTAAATAATGGTGATGTAGGGTGATCATATTCATTTACTTGGATTACTCAAGCAGCTCTGTCCATTCAGATGTGAATTAACACAGCCAAAACCAAGCAGTAAAACTAAGAAAGAGATCAAGGAACTGTCATTTTAGTGATTGTAGGTGAGTATCTGAAGATGCAGTATTACAAAATAACGGAGCTGATCTAGCTACAAGCTGTTGCCAAAACCAGCAGTCTGACTTTTTCCTGTGTGCTCCCACTGCTTCCTTGTGCAGCACTGGTTGACTCGTGGAGGGCTGGTTCAGGAAGCCAAAGTGACAGAAAAATAATCACTCTTTTGAAGGATTGATTGGCTGAACTGAACAACCGTGAGGTGAGAGGGGAAAGAGGAAGGGGAATAATAGAGGGAAGTGAACTGCTTTTGTTGATCCAGGCTGCAGTTAGATAGATTTAGCTTATTGTAAAATTGTCCCTCAGGGCAGACTTGTGGATGAAAAGCAAAAAACACCCTTATTTCTGAGAAGCAGCAGGGATTTTCTCTGTAGACCACTGATTACTGAGAGATCGAGACTTAATGATGACCCTGTTTCTAAAAAGTTAGAAAATGAAAAGAACAGTATGGAAAGATAAGAGGACTAGAGGAAAATACTGTCTAGTGAAGGGCAGAGATTCTCTTTGTTTACTGTAAGCAGAAAAAAAAACCAGGTGGTTCTAGTACAGTTTAGATACTGGGTTTGGGAAGAATGATAGCTAGGAAGATTGCTTAGTGGGGAAAAATAAAGGAACAAGTAGTGGCAGGAAGTTGAGCAACAAATTCAAATGATAAATCACTTTTTATCACTGACAGTTTTATTCTAATGGCTGAGTTATCATTGGAAATGGTGAATTTTCTGTCTCTTAGTGTATCCAGATCAACATTGCCTGTCATCTGAAAGCTGTAAATTAACCAGATGCACAATATTTCAGTCAAAAACAGGTTATGAGGTTGAATGCAGACATCACTGCAGGAAGTATAACAGCCTGTGCTGTCCAAGTTAAATTATTTAAGAGTCACTTCAGAATTTAAATTTTGGGAACCAAGGTGTAAAACAACTATGCAACTTGTTTTACTGTTGTATGTCCCATTTTTCCTTTCTTCTTTTCCAGAACAAAATTTTTATTCTTAATTTTTATTTTATTCCTAATTTCTGCATCAGGCCCACAATTACAGATATGGACAGAAAACCTCTGGAGTTTTGGGGGTCTGCTCTTAGGTATGTTTTGGCTGCATCTTGTCACATTCTTTCAGTGACAGTTATGTTAGGGCATCTACGGTTGTAAAGTTGATTCTTTCTTTTTTTTGGTCCAGGAGAGGAAGAAATTTATTCTGAAACAGCAGAATTGAGTTCAAGAGAAAGTTGGACATCTCGTGTGCGAGAACTAAACTCGTCTGGGGGGAGGGAGGAGTAAAGGTGTATTGTGCAGTAACAACAATGGCATGGAAAAAACTTTTTATGGAATATCTTCTTCATAAGAATCTGATTGTTCAGATTAAGTACTGGGGTTATAGGCTGCTTGCCTTCTGATAAATTGCACGTTTAAATCATCATTAACCAGATGAGGTTTCAAAAATCTCTGTAAAAATGAACTCTTCTTAAAACTACTTTTAAAAATGACTTTTTAAATGGAGTAACAGTAAGTGCAGTATCTCTCGTGGATTTGCCCTGTGTGTAAGAGGGAGTTCATTTGATTTTCTTGACATTTCATAATTTCGTTTGCTAGTCCTGCCAAGCCAGAAGAGCTATGAGAAGGTTAATGATATGTTTCTTGTCTTTTGTATATATTTTTTAAGGGCTTTCAGGGTAATCGATGTTTTGAAGGCCTAAAACCAATTCATGATGTGCCAAAAAGCTGTGCTACTTGTGTAATTTAGATATGTGTATTGTTTTGGAGGGGAGGATAATTGTAAGGGGGAGGTGAAGGAGAAGGAATTAAATTGGTGCTCTGCAGTTTCAGTTCTGTGGTATCGCAGTAAGGATAAGCAGGAAGACCTGCTTAAACGCTTAACCCCTGTTGCACGTGTCAATTCTGTGAAGCAGTTAAAAATGCTTTCCAGGTAACAGTGTTTTTTATTAGTGAGTTCCAGTGTTTAATATGGATAAAAATTGAGCAAAGCTGGAAACAGAAATGGAGCTGCAGATAGAGGAAATATACTTTAACAAATGGGTGCTACCTGCTGACTTGAGTATATGCAAGGTCTTGTCTTGTTCCGTTAGCCATCATTTTCTATAATGTGTTAGCAGTTACTAAAAAATACTTGAATGCTGTTACTTTCATCCCAGAAACTGATGTTCATTGCCAGATACACACTTTACAATATTTTATTTAATTATTCTGTCTTTCAGGACATTTCTATCTAAAAGGAAATCTTCCTTCTAAAAATTCTTAGTACTATAAAAACTGCCTCTAAAAATTCAAAGAGCATGCAAACAGAAACGTTAAATCTCATAAAACTGATCTGTGCTTAGGGAAGGGCTGGAAGTAGTGGTTTAGGACAAGATTCTTTTAATATGAATGTGAATTTCAACCAGTTTAATGTTTTGGGGGTTTTTTTGTTGCTTATTAAGTTACTTGGTTCTTGAAAGAAGACAGAGGAAAAGCTTTACTCAGGGAACAGAGAAGTAATAGTAAACCATTTGGTGACCAGTGTGACTTCAAAGTGGTGCTTGCTCAGGAAGAAACAAAGTATGTAGTGTCATGGGAAAGAAAATCTCTTACCCTTGCAATTTACTTGTAATTAAAGTAGCTTCTGTGTATATTAGCGAAGAGCATTTAGTATGAAATAATTATTGTAACTCTGGCAAGACTTTTCATTGCCTAAATACACTTTAGGGAGTTATCCCTAGAAAGGAATACTTTTGAATGTCATCCTGTTGCAATGGCTGATGCATCACTGGAGGGTGGATGACCCACTAGTTTTACTATAGTCTGTAGACAAAGTCCTAGGTATGCAACTGGCGGCAGACCTAGAAATAATTATCTGTTGCTTGAAAACACTCTTTGCGTGCTTGTGCACTATATTTTCTGGGGGACTGAAGTGTAGTACAGAGAACATGTGGTTAGAGAGAAATAGTGGTTGTCAGGCTGTGGCCAGTATTTGGGTGGTTCATTGCTCTTGGAAATAGGTTGATCCAGAATATTTGGTATGCTGAAAATGAGTATTGTGGTATCCCAGCAAGCTGCTGCGGAACTTAGGTGAAAGTGATGTAGAGTACATGAGTCCTTCAGAAGGAAAAGATTACCAAGATCTTTGCAGATTTTATTAAATTGTATGAGAGAAGGCAAGGATTCTGTTTTTAATTAGCTCGCCACAGTGATAGAGAAAAGAGAAATACAGGAATTCTTTTAAACTGTTCTCTAACAAATTATATCCTGAATAAATCTAATTTGATTGTAAATAATGGGAGTTTTACATTTTGAATGTTTGGATGGGTATATAAATAAACCTGATCTATTCTGTAGCCTGAATGTTGTGCTCTATAATACTGCATACAGTTGAGGTACAGGTAAATGTTAACTAACCTATTGCTTTTTTCCCCCCCCAGATTCCTCCTAATAAAATAGATTATGAATATAGTGAACTGATTTTATATCAAAATCAAGTGATGAGAGAGGCAGATCTATTTCAGGAGTCTTTAGAACATATAGAGACATATGAAAAGCAAATATGTGATAAATTAATAGTAGAAGAAATCAAAGGTAAGTCATTCTTCTTCCCTCAGCCAATTTTGTTCTAAAATTTTGCTACTAGCTTTCAGATATGATAAAGCAGTAAAAGAGAAAACACGTGAAATCTTGAATTGATTGGCAACAATTACTCTAGCGAAACTGGTAACACCAGATTTACAATTTCGTGTTCAAGTAACTTGCCCTACCAAAGTGGGCAGTGGATGCGGGTAGTTTAACTTGGGTTGACAGAGGAACAGAGGAGATCTCGGAGATTATTATATTGGTGCATACTAGAGTAGCTTTCCGTAAATCAGAGCTAGTATAACCCAGTTTTAAACTCATCAAGAATATCATGAGGAATACTGTTCGTAGTAGTACAAACACTGTTTGGTTTTTTTTTTTGACTGAAGTATCAAATTCTTGTTTCCTTTTTAAGCTTTCTAATGTACTTGTATTGCCCTACTTAAGTGAATACTGAAGTTGACTTTTTTTTTTATTAAAAATAACCCACAGTTGTTTGTGGATTTTAAGTACTAATACTGAGTTCTGAATATGTGCAATTATATAGTGTAGTAGTACGTATTCTTCAGCTGCTCCTGACTTGCACGGTTGTGGTAGGTTGACCCTGGCCAGCAGATAAGCCCCAGACAGCTGCTCACTCACTTCCCCCAGCCTCCCTTGTCAGGACAGGAGGGAGAATAGGAAGAGAAAAAGCTAGAAAACTTGTGTGTTGAGATAAAGATGGCTTAAGTGAAGGAAAGAAGAAAGGGGGGGGGAACAACAAACCCACACCAAAAACCCCCAACCAACCAGATCCCCAAGTGATGCAAAGGCAATCACTCCCCACCTTCCACAAGCAGACTGATGCTCAGCTAGTCTCCAGGCAATGGCCACCTGCCTAAACACTCCTTCCCCTCAATTTTTATTACTATGCATGACACTATATAGTATGAAATACCCTTTGGCCAGTTTGGGTCAGCCGTTCAGGTTGTCTGCTCCCAACTTACTGTCCAGCCTGGCCTGCTTGCTGTGTGGCAGAGTTGGGGTAAAAAGAGAGAGCCCTGATGCTCTGTAAGTACTTCTTAGCAGTAGCAAAAACATCAGTGTGTTATCAACGTTTAGTCACAAATCCCGAAACACAGCACCGGGCTGCTGTGAAGTGAGTTCCGTGCAAGCCAGACACAGTATAACAACTTATTGATAGCACACCAGTGTGATTTAACTGGTTAAAAACTGGTTAGTTGGTGTGAAAACATATAGGTGTAGTTAAGTAAACAGCCTGGTAAGAAGCAGTATAGTCATGTGTGGGAGTCCTGGAAGGAAGAGTTGCTTGTTTCTTTGATAATCCCAATGGCTATTTTAAATACTGAGATACAGACATTCAGATCTTTGTTTTCGCAGGTGCTGAATGCTCCAAACTCTTGAGCTATATGTGTGGTAGCTTCAAGGAGCACTTGTAATACACAGCAAATGCCTTTGGAAAAATAAAGCCTCTTTTTAAGTATCTACTTATGATTAAGCCCAATTTTATGTATCTAGTTTTATAAGCCTTACTCCCAAGCCATCAGTGTTTTCTCATGTAATTCACAGTTCTTTACTGCATTGTTTTTAGGAGAGATGTTACTGAAGTTGGGAAGACTGAAAGAAGCTGGTGAAGTATACAAAGAGTTAATTGAGCGCAATGCAGAAAACTGGTATTATTATGAAGGCTTGGAAAAGGCCTTACAACCTAGTAAGTTAAGATATACAGATACATTGAAAATATGTATTATATAGGATATACTTAAAACTCCTGTTTGATATGTTACTGTTTTAGATTAAAAAGCTTTGCTTGTCAGAAAATTATGTACTTTCTAATCTTGAATATGATATAGTTGTGTGTTATCCATTTTAAAAATGTTCACTGAAAAGCCTGTGTGCATGAAAATACCAACAGCAAGTCTTTCTCTTCTTGGAGCTAAAGGTGTCATTTGCTAACATGCTTACATGAAGAACACTTCCTTGCCACACATGAATTTGGAAACCAAATTGCAGTTCACTCCTGTCTAGTAGTTGATTGTCAGACTACTATCATACACCACAACATAAAATTGTCATTCTGAAACTTGTTTAGGTGGTACCTCTTTATACAGACATGTAGGGAAATACTCAAATACCTATTTTAGATGGCTTTTTAAAGATAGGCCATCTGGGAAAAAAAATTCTTTTTTTTTTTTTAACCTGACTGTTCTTTGGAGGACAAGATGATAAATGTGATAAAATCTGTTATTGCAGTGCTAGTTCACATTACTGCTGTTCTGTCTTTCCAGGAAAATAGCTGATTTTTTTTTTTTAAATTACAGTATTGCAATAATTTATAGTATAAGTGTTTTGCAGTGGTAACTTTTCCAGGTGTTTACCTTTACACAGGAATGGTTTCCTTGTATTTCACTGCTCAATATTTAGTGGAAGTTTTATTGGAGTTATTCTGATGACATCATAAATCATAAGCTTACAAGGATATTATTCATAGATACTATAGCTGCATTATGTCTCTCAACCAGCTTTCTTCTAGAAAGTTTTACAGTTGGGTTTCGTAAGGTCTGGAATTATGGCTTGCGATTGGGAAATGAAAATGATTGCATTTGTTACATTTATGCAGAGAGTAATGTTGCCCTTTGAATGGCTTTCCTCGTGTATCTGTAGAGTTGAACATAGTGATTGCTGTCTCAGAAAACAAATTGCCCAAGAACTTGATTATTCTGTTTGATATAATAAATATGTTGATGAAAATGTGTAGTTCTTAACCTACTGGATTGGTTCTTTGTTATTTGACATATTAAAATCCTATGTAGATTAAAACTGTACTAATTTATAAAACTAATAATGCTACTTTATTTTTTAGGTGGTCTTAGGACTATTTCCTCCCCCATGGTAAGTTCTGGAGCTCCAACTTGTGACTTGAATTAGGGCTTTCATATGCTTTAGTTCCAATCCAAACATTATTTTAGTGTAACTTGTAGAACTCTACATCTCTTGGAGCCACTGGGTAACATATTCCCCCCCCTTCCCCAACATCTGAGCTCAGTGACAAGTTAAATTGTTTTTCTTATGAAAGAAAAACAGATATATTTATTAAATATATGTTGTGTTGATCTGTACATTCAGTTTTATTTAAATTGCTTGATGAATTTAATAATACTTAAGCAAAATTGATCTCAATTATGTGAAAATGGCATTTCAAAGCAACAGATTAGTTTTATTGAAGTTCTAACCACATTGGAGCTCCAAAGCATATTATGGGGGAAAGGGGAGGAGTGGGAAGAAAATCTTTAAGCAGCTTTATTTTTATTAAACACTAAGGTATAGAGAGTTCTGGTGCTCAGTACTTACACTGGCAGTATGGTGCCCTGTTTTTGCTGCCACCTGAGGACCTATAATAAAGGCATGCTTGTATAGTATGCTATTTGTATACCTATGATTTAGAAATGCAATAAATTTCTCTGAATGCTTGAAGTATGTCTGAAACGGATGCATAGTGAAAAAACACTTTAATTGAAGCTATGAATGTCAAACTACTGTGTGAATGGGTCTGCACAGCATGTAACTGAACGAAACCAAACTCTAGTACTGTATGATTGAATGTGCAAGGTAATTGTCCTGTTTGCAGTTTATCCTTACAGTGATTAATGCTGGTAGTTGCATATTGTACATGCAGTGTGTTCTCAATAGACAGTTTTACACAGTAATGTTTATGATTAACTGGAAACAATCGCTTGAAATGTTTAAATTGTTCAAATCCAACTGTGTAAGAAGTCTAGCTATATTAATTCTCAACATCTAAAAACATTTAGAAGAATAGATATTTTCTCTGTTACTTATATCTATTATATTTACTGATAATAGGCACTTTAGAAGAGAGGCTTCAGATTTATGAAGAAGTTAGTAAAAGACATCCCAGAGCAGTTTCACCTAGAAGATTACCTTTAAACTTTGTTTCAGGTAACAAGTTGCATATCTGTTCCATACTAGTTTTTTATTTGTTTTTTTTCTTAAGTTTTCACCAGGCTGTTGAATGTGCATTTAATACCTATTTGTGCATTTAATACCTCTTTGTACATGTACACAAATCAGGAGTATGTATTTCTCTTGGAGTAGACAAAACTATTTGTTATGTTTTAGGAGTTGATAGAAAAAGTTCATGCACTCTTATGGTGATATGAACTATGTAATGTTTGTATTCATGAAACTACAGTACAGAATGGTATATAGATTGTAGGAATTATGTACATTTTTTTCTGCATCATGCAAGTTAAGAATCATAAGTTAAAAGGTGTAGGGGGTATAGTACACTCAAATTAGAGGTATGTGTGTATATACAACCCCCCTCCTATATCTTAAATTATAATACGTCAGCTTGTGTATGTATTAATAAACACTGAAACTAGGCATAAATTATGCATGTAACAATCACAACAGCATAGGACTGATGAATTTCTTAAGTTTTTGTATTGTACAGTTTTTCTACTGTACAGAAAACACCAAATCTGTTTTTATGACTGAATATTTTATTGGTGTACAACACTGTTGCAGAACCATTAGAACTTAAATCTACAACATAAACTAACTTTGTGCTGGTAGTTTAATAAGAATATGAACAAAAAGCAGGTCTCACAACATTATGTAGCACAAATTATTTTATTTTTAATTTTATAGCTAAGTACAGTGACTCTGTCTTTCCAAAAGTTGCACAAATGTGCAAATGAGTTTTGGATGGAATATGTATATACTTTTTAAAACAGAAAGCTATGGCCTTCCAAAATAGAAGGGGGGAGGCTAAATGAAATGGTAAATCCCATAAATACATACACTCAGTATGTAGCTGTCTGACTGCTGTAACTCCAGTAGAGAACTTTTGGAAAGAAATATAAAGTACATAAGTTAGATATCTAAGTGCTATGAAATTTTTAAGTTCAGGTGCAAATTCCCAGCATATCTGCTCGGTTTTAATTTTGTGAGGTTAGCTTTTAGTTTAGCTCATTCACTGAGCGCTGCATTGGTTGTACCTTTAAAATGCTACAGAGCATAGCTAGTCCACTTTTCTGTTGTTGCTCAGGAGTCTGTGCATACACCTTTCTTGTGTAAAATCACAAGATTTTAACTGCTTCATAAGAGGTTTAGCCCAAAGTTAACACTTGTACTTCACTTAATCCCAGATATTTTGGTTTCTTTGAAGATAACAAAGGCAAAATTTAAGGAAGGTCAGCTAGATTTGAAAAGCTAGGTGACAAGTAATTGTTTTTCTCCTGTAATAAAATTGTTATAGTAATACATAGCAAACAAGGAAATAACCTGCAAAATGCTTTTCCATATCTTTATTAATAGTGTGTTTTGCTGTTGACTTCATTTCACTTTGTTTTGCATTAGGTTACCTTATATCTGACAGTGTAGCTTCACAGCTAATGTTAATTTAAATACTATGTTTGGTAATAAGGATTAGCTGCACCTGCTGTAGCAATAGTCTAAATGAAAGCAAAATTCATTATTAGATCAGTCAAGAAGAATCTCTCAGTAGACTTTCTGCACTGTTTTATATGAAATAGGAATTTTCCTAAATTAAAACTTGTGTTTCTGTTAATCTATTAAGCTTACAAGACAATTATTTTTGATACCCTAGAAATTAATCTATTTACTAAATGACTTCTTGTGTTTATAAGTACAGCAGATAAGAATTCCTGTTGGCAAAAGTTAATAGTGAGAACGTGAAGGTGTAGAAACAAACTTGTTTGCAGAAATGTATTTGCAGATTTCAAGAGGACAGAATTTTTGGTTAAATGAGGTTGCTGTTCCCATGTGGTCACTGACCAGTTTGTTGCAACTGACACTGTTTGATTTAGAATTGGCTTAAAATAAAGTGCAGGCTTGTATTAAAAGGGCAATCCTTCCCAGATCTTGCCATACATTGCATCTTAATAACCTCGTGTATTTGATACAAATCAGCTCCTTGATCCAGCTGGAAACCACCTTTATGGAGGAAGGCTGTTTACAATTAATTTTCAGGCTGATCAAGGGTGGGGGGTTGGAGTCTGAGCATCCAGTTTTAGATTTGTTTATGCTGCTGTGGATTCAGTGTTCTGTCATCAGGTCTTTTCTGTGCCTCAGAGACTAAATTTTGAGCTTGGCTTAGTGTCATAGGTGGGTGCCTAGCTGCATGTTTTGCATTTTTCAGACTTTGTTTTAAAGCTGTCCTGCTTTCTATAAATATGTACTTAATGAAAATTTCAATCTTACTTTTGTAAATTCTGAATTACAATTCTTCCATCAAGAATATAAATTAGAATAATTCAACAGAAGAAACTGAGAAACTGAGATGGATTTCTTTTTTCATATAGGGGAGTTTCTTGTAGTGTGAGAAAACAAGTTTTCATTAATCCACCTGTGATAAAGCATATGCTTATAGTCCAGGTATGGATCCTCATCCACAGGTAGTAGGATTTTCTACATACAGCAGTTTGTTTTAGTACAGAAAGGTGAAAACATGAGTTACTTCTAATAGTCTCAGTAAGTTTAGGACAATTGAGAATTGATGGAAGTATATAAGAATATTCTATACAAAGCAGTAGTATCTTAATTTTCTGAATATCTATTAAAAAAATCTGTGAATCAAACTTGTAGTGTGTTCTTAATGCTAACATACATACATAGAACTGTTGAAATAGACTTCAGTTCTTTATGTGAAGTGTACTACTTCCTTGTTTAAAGACTTGGAGAAGTCCACAACAGGGTAGGCAGCGAAGTGTAGCAACTTCATCCCTATGCAAAGCAAACAAAACCAATTCAAAAAAAAAACAAACAAACCAAACAAACAAACAAACAAAAAAACCAAAACAAAACAAAACAAAAAAAGGCAAACCAACCAAATAAACAAAAAAAAACAAAACTGAAACAACTGAAAACAAACACTTTTCATCACAGGAATAAAAACATGAAAGCCAGCTATTTTCCTGACTGGATATCTTCTCTTGGAAGTCCTGTGTGGTTTTGTTTTGGGTTTTTTTTTGTGTTTTTGGTTTGGTTTTTTGTTTGTGGATTTTTTTTTTTTCTTGGAAATGGCCTTTCACAGAAAGGTGGTATGCTGCAAGTACTGTAATTTTTACCTGAAAACATAATTAAATCAGATTTTTAGCTTTCTGCCAGTATATTTTGATAAAGATGATTCTGATATGGTGCTTATCCTTCTGAAACACAGTCTTTTATTCTGTTTCTGATTCCAGAAACAATCAGTTATCATCGGAAGTCATGTCCTACTCATAAAAAGAATAGGACTAGAAGAGAGGTAGAGGGTTCATTTCATCCATCCTTCTTCCTCAAAGCAGGATAATTTATATCTACACTATTCTTAACACACATTTGTCTAACTTAATCATAAAAACTTCCAATGATGGAGCTTTTACAAGATCTCCAAGGTAATCCATTCCAGTGCTTAGTTATTCCTACCATTGTAATTTTTCCAATGTTTGTTTAAATAGCCCTTGCTACATCCTCTGTAGCCAGCACTTAACAGTTCTTCCTTTTAATAGATTTTACAGGTTTGAGGACTGTTACCATGTCTTCATCAGCAGTCTCCTAAACACTAGCAACTTAAGGATTTTACTCTGATCTTTTTTTATCCAGAGCATAATTGCATCTTATTCTTAAATAACAGGAAAGATTAAAACCCTTAATTGCCATTTCTCAGTTACTCTATTATCCAGAATTGCACAGCAATTAGTGCTTATATTTATATAACACTTGCAATCACTGACATATAACCAAATACACTTTTGTTTCTAGGTGAAAAATTTAGACAACTAATGGATAAGTTCCTGAGGGTTAACTTCAGTAAAGGCTGCCCACCCTTGTTTACCACTTTGAAATCTTTATATTACAATCCAGAAAAGGTAACATTTAGTATTTATTTGGTTTTAATGAAGTCTTCTATATTGAATTTCTAAAAGACTACCTAACTGTTTTTATATAGATCTCCCTGTAACTTACCAGTAACTGTTGCTGAGCATTTTTCTCCTTAATGTGCTATTTTGTCGTATGTGAATGGTCACTTGATAATGCTTGATATGTATGAAACTTCACTTCTGTAGGCAGTTGATGTCAAAATGCTTGAAGTCGGATTGGTGCAGAATGCACTGAAGTTCTTGAAAAATCAAAGATAACCAGTAACTTTATTTTTGTGTACTTTGAATGCAAGTGTGTCAGGATTCTTTCAACTTATGGTTTATGATGTCACCAGAAGTCACGATTTTAAAATACCATGCAGATGGCTATTGTTCTATGTACGTTTCTGAATTGCATGAGTACTTGAATACATTAGTATTTACCACAAAGGTTTGTTCCCATTTCAGTCTTTAGCTAAAACTTTAGTGTTTAGTTTTTGCACTTGTAAACTCTCACAGTTTTGGCAAAACTGTGTCATATTAGAACTATTGTTTCAAGTATAGTTCTTTGTTCCAAGCTTGTCAGTAAGGTATAGTAAAAATAAATTTTCAAACTGAAGCGTGTTATTAAAATGTGTAGAAAATAAAATAAAGGTCAGTCTATGCAGACATTGCTATCTTTGCTACAAGCAGTAAAACGCTGGGTATTCCAATCCATTCATGACTGAGTAAGAGGTTTTTGTAGCTGGAAAAACCCTAAATACATGATGCAGCTTTTCAACTGGCAGTGGATATTCCTTTAATTGGACTAAAATTATTATTCTTTCCAAGAGTCTCTTTGCTAGTTGTCCTAACATGAAATTTTCAATACACTTCTGTTTGGAGAATGTAATCTGTATTGTGTCTCCATGTTTGACATAATTTTAGTGAATTCTGGTATCATGTATAGTACAAGCTTTTCTACAGTGCCTATTGCTAATGCATGCTTTTCAATGTAAACTTCTGAAACTGGATTGAAATTTTTTAAATTATAGACTATCTAGACAGAAGTACAGTCAGTGCTGTGGAAGTTTTACCTCTGCCATTTGAGGTATGAAAATCTAGAAGTAAGGATACATATAAACTTATTTGATGTGTGAAAAGATTTCTAGCACTTCATTGTTTTTGACGTACTGGTAAAAAAAAAAAAGTGAGGACTCCAATGTTTTGGGGCTGACTTATCCAGAAAGGTGCCTTGCTGCTAGTTATCTTAATTGTGTCAAATCAGTGCTGCTCAGAACTGCCAGCTTAATCCTAAAAACTAATTAAAATTAAAATCAAGAGCCTCACAATTTCCAAATATGCTTGAATTTGTGCTGCTGACTTGTGCAAAAGTGTTTTCTTCTTCTTTCTCGTTCTTCTCTTACCAAGACAGGGTCTCTTTCACATTTTACTTGGTTGGGTTTTCATGTAACTATAGTGTAACAGCAGGGTCTTTGAAACTAAGAGAAACTTCAATGTTAGTCTCTGACAATTAATTTTAGAATTGCTAAAATTTAGGGGTTAGGGGCCAGAAAATTGTGGCAAACTAATGTGTGCTATGCCTTTCAGGAAAATGTTGTATTTCAGTATCTAACTTGTCGGAGTCTGTACTTAATACTAGCTTCTCACATATGTTACTGGTATATTTTGTCTGAAAATAGAAAGAATTGTAGTCAGCATCATGTTATGCCTACTAGAAAATACCTAGCAAATTACTGAATTCTTTACAAGTTGGGAGTGAACAGTTCCCCATTTTTTTCTTTGGAAACAGGTGTAATTTGGTGTAGTCAACTGTAGTTGCATTTTGAAGTGGCATAGATATGAGGATTTTATGAAGGAGCTTGTATTTAAGCCTAGAAATTTCCTTCGTTCTTGAACTTCAGGTGGGTCCAGGATCTTTCATAAACACTGGTTTTGGGAAAAAGGTGAAATAAGCAATATTTATATTAACAGAAGTTTTCTATTTGTATGTACTTAGCTCAGATGATAAAATAGTGCTGCAATATTTTATATGTAAGAAAGGAAAATGTAAATTATTTAATTCAATACCTGCAAGAATACAGAAAAAGTGTGTGGGGGGGGAAGTATAGCTTTACTTGCTCAGTGAAGATGAGGATTATATTTCTCAGTAAGTATACCTTAACATTTTGGTGGTAAGAACACCTTTTACACCTGAGGAGACCAAATGTTAATGTAAAGAGTAGCTGATTCTGGAGGAAAAATATTGATGTCTCCCCTCTGTTTGGAGAGGGCAAGGAAAAAAAAAAAAGGTGCTTGTATAGAAGGCAACCGTTTGTCAAATGTGTTCAGGAAAATGTTGGTTGTTACCTAATTGCTGTAAGTTGGTACTTCATAGTAAATGTTTTAAATAAAAAATGCTGGCATATTTTGATTTTTAAAAACGGATTGTAGTCTACTAACATCAGTTAGCAGTTTTGAGTGAAATCTAGCTTCAGGTACACTGAGCTGCAAAGCTTTAGGACTTGCCCAGATCGAAGTGAAGACTGTTCAGGGAAGTTTTAGAAACTCTTTAGTACTCACACTGCTTAGAAAGACTCCAAATACTAAGGTTATAGGTTGGAACGTATGAATGCTTTGTATTCCAATACAGACATTGTTGTGATAAAGAGCTAAATCAGATTTGCTCTACTTGTGGTAGGTATGGAAGTAACATCAGAAAATAAGGTGGGAAAAATTCTGATTTTAAAAACTTTCAGTTTGGTTGTTTGTCTCCCAAATTCTCTGGAATATGTTTTTAACAGTCGGGGAATGATGTGCAGTTCCAGTTTCAGGCATGTGAATTTAGGCCAGCAGACACAGAGAACTGTTCAGCTCGCCACCGTATGGGGTTTCCCACATAGGATCAGTTGAACAGCTGTCAAGGCTCCTTCTGACTGTGCTAGGTAGATCCAATAGATCTGTTTTGATTGTAGAGGGAGCACAGGCACTTATGGTTATTTAAGTATAGGTATCTGAACCTGAAGGGTGCCTACTGTGTGTCCCGTCTGTTTCACTGGGGTGTACTGGGAACTGTTTATACTTGTTCCCAAAGTATCTATTTTATCAGTACTTTATATCTGTGAAACTAACATTGTGCAAGCTTTACTGGTTGCTTCTAGAAAGAATTAATGAATGTCCCACCAAAAAAACAAAACTGAAATAACTGAAGTGATAACTGGGTGGAGGGGATGTCACTTTTTCAGCTGCCTAATTGGAATTTGTTTACATGCTTGTGCAAATATTAAGTGGAGAAGGGTGTGGAGTACAACTGGTTCTTCATCACTTCCCTAAAGAATATGCTTTACTTCGGTTAAGGAGGAAAGATGTTTTTAGTCTTCCTTCACACTTCAGGTAGAACTATTGTTTAAATCATTCGGGTCAAGTCACAGAAGGGTACCATAGTGGGAAAGGCATCATAGTATAGTAATGTAAAGCTATTTGTTTCATGAAAAAGAAAAAAAACTTAAGGTTATTGCTGGAAGAGACTTTCTTTGAGTAACTAAAGGCATGAGGATCTGAAATCTGTTCAGTAAAGAAAGATTACGTATAGCTTTGTTGCTTTTTGGCATTCTCAAAGACTACTTTTGAGGTAAAATCCTCCCTAATAAATAAGTCTCTAACGAGTTAAAGTATACTTTATATTATGTTGTGCATTCTGTCTTCCCTAAAATTCTGGAGCAGAAAAAAATCATATGTGTTGGCCTCGTGTTCAGTTTGTGATGTGCAGAGGTTTATATTTGACTGCACAACTAGGCTGAAAAGGAAACTGTTCAAGATTTGCTAACTTCTTGAAACTTGAATGCCTGAGAAGGTAACAGAGATGGTGTGGTGAAACCCGGGATAAGCAGCTGAGCTGGATGGTTCATCACAGTCTCAGCAATATTGTTTGTTACCTTCTAGGAGCGAGTTGTTAACCCACTGAGATTTGAGATAGTTATATTTCAGAGGTACTTAAGGTAGACTTTAAAATAACTCTGGAAGCTGATGGGGAGGGGGAGAAAGCGTTAAGCTTGCTCTGCTGCAAATTATTGTACGTGCTTCTGCAATAAAATCCAATTGCAGATTCTATGGTCTTTCACTGCTTGCAAAGCAGTGATCTGGCTCATGTTTTTCTCCCTAGTTTTAGAAGGGAGTTATCTGATAAATTGTTTAATCCTTCAGAATTCTTCAAATGAGGTTGTGATTCTTAAGGTTTTGTTGCTGGTATGTTAGTCCGAGAAGTAGCATGTGAACTGTTTTTTGACTCTTTCTTCCTCTTTGTCAAGCCACCTAGACTGGAGGAGATATAAGCAGTAGAGACTGAAGGGTGAGAAGCTTGAAGAAATGGAGCTAACAATTGTCTTTTGCCTAGAAACTGCCATTTAAACTTGATGTATTGTGCTGTGGATAGAGCTTTGGATTATTAAAGTACTGTATAATTAAAAAAATAATGCCAGTTGTTCAGTATCCTGAATGCACTTCTCTACCATGCTGTAGCATAAAATTACTCTAATAGCAAAATAAGAAAAATAAAATGGGGGGGGCATTGAATTGCAGGAGATGTTGGACAAAGGCCAGCTGAAAAGAAGTTTGTTTTATCATTTTCTCTAGTATTGGCAACTGATTTTTCTACAGGTAGTGTGCATGAGTAAGGATATGTTATGTGAAGAGTGCAAGTTCTTTCTCAAGTGGTAATTGTTATTATGCTCCCTGTTTGCAGATACCAAAGGCATGCACTAATCACTTCCTAACTTGCTGCATTGGTACACAGCCAGATTCTATGTCTCTCCAGCTGAAGAAAAGATCAATTAGAGGGTGATTGAGACTGTCAGTCCGAGTCTTACTGTATTTTTCAGTGTCTCATTAAAAACAAATTTATAATACTATATAGACTATGTTCAGTGGTACATCATTGCTGATGCTCAGTCATAGATCACTTTTTACCTAAAACAAATTAGAGAAATCACTTGATGAAACACTGTTGTGATGCCTTTGTTCTTATTTTAAAAAAATATTTAGTCAGTAAGAATAGTGTTTATCACTGTATGGTTTTGTGGTTTCGTTTTTTTTTTTTTTCAGATGACTCTTAAGTAGCCACTATATGTTTTGAAGAAATTGGCTATGTCTTCTTTCTGTTCATTATATGGCAGCTTCTAGGGAATGCTGTAAATATAACTTGGGGCTTTTTAACTGTGAAAACTCTTGTTCATGATGAAGTAGTGTAAAGTGAGGGTGGTTACATAAAAGATAAAGCTCACAAATGTAAAAAGTACTCTACCAGGTTCTACTTGCCTGTTAGGGTTGAAGAAAGGAAAGGAAATGGCTGGTCTCAGCAAGAGCTGAGACCTTCCTAAACAGGTTACTGGTGTTAAGGAACAGACCTGCATTCTGAGCTCAATATTTATTTTTCTTCAACTGATCTTGTAGTGTCCTGTAAGGACAGTGTGTTTGACTCAGTGCATCAATTAGCTAACTTCATAGAATCATAGAATGCTTTGTGATGGAAGGGACCTTTAAAGGTCATCTAGTCCAACCCCTTTGCAATTGGCAGGGACATCAACGACTAGATCAGGTTGCTCAGTGCCCCATCCAGCCTGTCCTTGAATGTTTCCAAGGATGGGGCATCTGTCACCTCTCTGGGCAACCTGTTCCAGTGTTTCACCACCCTCCTTGTAAAAAAAAAAAAAAAAAAAAAAAAAAAATTCCTTACCTGGTCTGAATCTACCCTCTTTTAGTTTAAAACCATTACACCTTGTCCTATCGCTATTGGCCCTGCTAAAAAGTCTGTCCCCATCTTTCTTATAAGCCCCCTTTAACTATTGAAAGGCTGCAGTAAGGTCTCCCCGCAGCCTTCTCTTCTCCAGGCTGAACAACCCCAACTCTGCCAGCCTGTCTTCGTAGGAGAGGTGCTCCATCCCTCTGACCATTTTTATGGCCCTCCTCTGGACCCACTCCAACAGGTCCATGTCCTTCTTGTGCTGAGGACCCCAGAGCTGGACGCAGTACTCCAGGTGGGGTATCACCAGCGCAGAGGAGAGGGGCAGAATCACCTCCCTCGACCTGCTGGCCACACTTCTTTTGATGCAGTCCAGGATACAGTTGGCTTTCTGGGCTGTGAGAGCACATTGCTGGCTCATGTCCAGCTTTTCATCTATCAATACCCCTGAGTCCTTCTTGGCAGGGCTGCTCTCAATCCCTTCATCCCCCAGCCTGTACTGGTACTGTGGATTGCCCTGACCCAGGTGCAGAACCTTGCTTCTGGGTTGCTAAAACAAGTAGCAGAATATTAAATATCATTTAAAGGAACTGCTCTCATATGGAACAAGTACAGGGAAATAACTTTTACATGTAGGAAAACAGTTACAAGGAAAATGCAATAAACAGCTATCTCTTCAGAAAATTTAGTTCACCTCCTTTCCTGCATAAGTTGTTACTGTATCTGTGCGTGTTGGATTGAGTTGATAATAATTTCATTAGTGTGTATTATGAAGCATGATTTTGCTGAAGTATGGATAAGAGAATAATATTCTTGATCGTTTTGTGGTAGTTTTTAGGTAGTTGCTATCTGTCATTCAGAAGCAATTTGCTGTTTTCTGTCAGAAATAGAAAATTTGGTCTTCAGAAGAACATGCTTTAATCTATGCTAATCAAATTTTAATTAGTCATCTACATTAATGTGTGGCTGCTCATTGAAGGAAAAAATAAAATGGGGAAAATATGAGTATAGACTTGAAATGTTTCTGTAACTTGTTGAATGTTGTTTCATGCATTAAAACAAATGCCAGCAACTTCTGGTTCTCTTCAAGAATATCTGATTTTAAAATAGCCTTTAGAATATGGAACTATTACAGAGATTCTACAGTAAACAGATGTGCCTTGGCTATGAGTTCCGTCACCTCCTCAAATACCTGCCTGTGCCTGTTTGTACAATTCCTCTTGAAACCGCACTCTTGGTTCTGGCTATTGCTCAAGATACCAAGAGGCAACCCCGTGAATGTCCTACTGCTCTGCGAAACATGAGTGCCTATATACAGAAGTGCTGAGGTCCCTAATCCAGGTACTGTGATTTGGAGTCTTTACTTGTGATTTTTATGTCAATTTGCCATCATAGCTCTCCTAATCAGTTCCTAGAATTTCTTGCTTCTCCCTTCTCAGACCATTCAGAAAGGGAAGAACAGGCACTTGTCACAGAGAGATGGATTAACTTCAAAACACAGGTGAATAACTGCAAACTTGCTTTAGTATTAGGTTAAATGTGAGTACATGCATGGTTCACCACATGTCAAGTGAAGCATCTATAACTGCTGCTTCAGGGTAGGCCCTTGCCAAAAGAGTAAGTGTTTTACTCAACAGTGAAACGGGGTTAGGCTGAGGATGCAATCTATAGATGCAAAGGCATCTAATCGTTGTTTCAGTACAGTCCTCCATCCATTATTCTTGATTTTGGAGCTCTCACAGTGGCACATATGGCATCCCTCTTTATTTCTGCGATGTTCCACAGTGCAAATTATAACAGACAATGTAATATTCTGCATTTGGTGTTTTGTCAGTATCATCTGCTTGTAGTCTCAAGTAAAGAGAAAGAGCTGTGTGAAGGGTACTTTCAGCTTCTTAGAAATCAGCTGTCACTTGGCCAAGCTGTTGATGTAGATGTTCACTGACGTTGAGTTTGCCTTCATCTAGTTGGTGAAGGAAAAGTGGAGGAAGAGATACTGATAAAACTCTAGTAAAGTTGTAATACCATCCAGATTATTTCTCAGGTCAGATAGCTCAGGTTCACCTTGAGTAGCTGCCTGCTGATGGGGATGGTTTGTTCCAGCAAACCTGCTGATGTTGGTAATGTTACACAGCAGGGACTACTGGTGTGGCACTGTGGTGGGGTCAGAGGGTGCTGTGCTCCTGCTCTTGACTTCCTATGTCAGTGTACAACTGTTGGGAGGTGCTCAGTGGAGCTGTTGGCATTAATGCTTGGTAAATGCCATGTGCTAGGCTTTAAATGAGGTGCTGTATTTTGGAGATCAGTACTTCAATTTTTAATGACTGTTACTTAGTCACTATCCCAAGTACCTATTGCCTTCCTGTACTCTACAGTGACAACTCTAATGGCATACATTTAAAGAGAACGTGGCCTTTTACCCTAAAGTAGCCTGCTCTGAGAGGTGATGACAGATCATGAGACTTGTGTTATCTTCATCTTGGAATTTTAATTTATATAAATCCCATGCCAGAAGAGTTCATGATCTTTGTATACTCTGTGTGTTGAAGGTGAGAATAACAGGCACAATTTGTAGGACTCCAGCAGATGATGCTACTCAGGGAACTGATTCATGAGTGTGTGTCTGTGTCATGGAATTCAACATGGATTATCTAAGGGCCCTGACTCATGGACAGAGTGGTTCACATTCCCAGTTGTCCCTTCTACCCTTGTTGCCACTTTTGCTGAAGGAACAGTGCAGGTGTTTGAGTGCTGGTTTCTGAACCCGTACAGCTTTAAATTTGTACTCACTTTTGGTTTTCTTAATATGTTGTGCTATTTAGCTAAAAGTGCAGCTGCTTAACAAACCATTTCTGCAGTGGCAATCTCTAAAAGATGGTTGGATTGAACATGTGAAAATAAAAACCACTGGCTGCGCTCATTTGAAAAATCCACCTGCATGATTTAGAAAAAATTCACATGCTACAAGAAAGGTGCTTGTGTGTGTGGTGGGGCCGATGTTGATAGTGAGTTTCGAAGAACTGTAGTTATTTCTGGAAAAAGTATTTTGTTTTACATAAGAACGTTATTTAAAACGTACTTCTCGTACTGCCTTTGGAGATACATTCACTTGATTTTCTTGATCTTGCCATAAAATACTAAACCTCTGCATCATCAATTCATAAGCATACTGTGGAGGTAACTTGCATTTTAAAGCAAATTTGTTGTCTTTGTCACTCTTAACCATGGACTAAGTGGTAAGAATTGTAGGCAACTAACTAAAATGAGTTAATTGAGATATATGGGAGGATAGCAGGGGAGGCTATAATAAAAAGGCAGCTTCATCCTACATAAGGAAACTTGTGGGTTTGTGTTTTGGTGTTTTTTACTGACAAGATATCCTGATTTCCTCTAGAACTTTGAAATGTTATCTGAACAAAACATGGCTTTAAAAAATGTGAATATAGTGGATTTTTTTTACTTACGGTTGATACTTGTACAACAGTATGAAAAGTTTCACTTTCATGATTTGTGGAGCCTTTTGGAATAAACACTTAAAGTGCTGCTATGTGAATGAAAGGTTTTGAAATGTGACTGTATATATTTTACATGCTAAGAAACATGGAGCATTCACAAGGAAAATGTCTCAATACAGTCTGTGTACATTAAATACTTTTGACATGGGTGTCTTAATCCTTTTCTCTGGTACAGGAGACTTACTATCTAGCTACTGGGCTATTCCTCTTTTATGCTACAAGTGGTTTTATAGTTTTTATTCTTTGCTTAGTGCTTTAGTTTCTGAAGTTTGTTATTATTAAAAAATAGGTATCAGCAAAATAGCCAGTCTTCTTGAGTTTTCTATAATGCTAAACCTTTAATTTAAAAAGCCTGCTATACAGCATGGAGGCTTATTAATTTTTTTATCAGGCTTCTTTTAGTTTCTAAATAGCAAGTATACTTGGCTATTTAAACTACGTGTATCATGTTGATATCTTTGTACTTGAATAAAATTCACACAGTTGGCACAATACATATTCTGTCGGGAAGAAGCTGTAGTCTTTTTGGCATATTCAAGAAGCAAAAACTTTTAGGAGTGCCACTGCATTATTATGAGTTTCATTGTTCATGCAAAGTTACTGTTCAGGGTGAATGTAGCTGTGGCTCTTGGCAGAATGTTTCTACTGAAAGCTAATAATAACCTGAAGTATAAGCAATTGCATGGGATATAGTAATTTTTACATTCTGTAAGCTGCTGTCCAGATGTATTAGAAATAACTGTGAACAGCCTTATTTGTTCTTGTTCCTCACAAGAGAGGGATCTTGAAATGCTACCCCCAAGTTCCCCCAGAAAAGTTTTCTTTGTACCTGAGCAATATTCCGAAATACTCTTTGGTTCCCCATACATGCTGGTCTCTATATCCAAGAGATAAAAATCCAAAGAGTGAAGATCTTCAATTAGTCAACATCAAGGTTTGCGTCGATTGTGTTGCAGGTGCGTTGGTTGATTCCATTGAAGCTCGACATTAGTGCACATGTGCCCCTTTTCTGAGTAACTAAAAACATGGAGACTGTGAGGAAATACTGGATGAGAGAAAATGGCTGGAAGAAACATCAGAAACAACAGTCTCAAAAAAAGGTGTAAGACTGTCTACACAGGAAGGTAGGCTGTCTCCAGTGAAGATCTTTCTTTAACTCTTTCAGGAAAGAAAAAGAAGGCATTTTCCCTCCTTGATGTGGAAAGCTAAAGGAATTTAAAGCAAGGTGCAACTGGTTTTGTAGTTAGATGCCCTCTGTGAATTATTGGTGGATTACATAAGGAAGTAGAAAACATGAGTTCCACTAGGAATCTCTCTACATCTTAAGAAGAAACAACTCTGTAAGATCAACCAAGGACAGCCTTTTTTTCATACTGACTCTATCAGTTCAAGCTTTAGAAAGTAGTGTCTCTGAGTTAAAATTCCAGGAGGGGAAATCTGGTAAGTGGACTTGCTCAGGATCTGGTTAACAACTGGTACATTTTTTTGCAAAAGATAGCATTTCTGCTGTGTAACTGTATCTTAAGGAGTAAGGAAACTTTAAAGTAAGTGGAGGAAGGAGAAGGATGAGTAACTTCATTGTAGGTACTGCCAGGATAGGATGCTTCTGCTCTGTAATGGTAATGGGTTGATGTTGATGGCTGATAATTTGGGTCCCTGAGGTAACATGTAAGCCAAGAGCTGACAGGTGTAGCAGCTGACTTACAAACTACTTCACCAAGAGAGCTTTTTGGTCTGAGTGGTCTACATTGGGAATAACTGCTCCAAATACCCATCTGAAGACCCACAAGAAATGCTTTCAACATCTCTGCTCATAGTTGCTCCTACTGATGCTCTGCTCCTATGAAACTATTTGCTTTCTTTTGTGCAGTCCCCAAATTTGTCCAAAAGTTTTCAAAAAACCGGTTTCTCTTGAAATTAGTTCTGTGATGGCCACAGTGACATCTCAGAGCATTGGTTTGCTCTGAATTTGTATTCTTATGAGTGTCTTAAAACTTTCAGTATAAATTTGTACTGCTGTTGTTAACTTAATCCATTGTGTCACCAGTTTTACGACTGGATCATTAGGAGTAACAGTAAAACTGGAAAGTCAAGTGCTCTAAAATGAAGAATACTGGTTTTCTGAATGTGTTTACATTCTGTGGTATAATGCAGATTTTTTTGTTTGGCAGTTTTCTCATATGCTGTGGCTTATGTCACATCTCACAAGTTATTAGTTGTGACACAGTACAATAAAGAGAGGAAGTATTATTCATACTTCACACATTTAAAATGGGCAGTAAGGTGTCAAGGCCAAATTCTGCAGGCATTGATCATATAGCCCAGGAGTTACGGTTTCAGGGATGTTTATCTTCAGAAGCATTCACTGACCTCAGTTGATGTGGAATGCTCAGCATGTTAGAAAATCTGGTTCTGGATGTTTTAAGGCAATGTGAAAACGAAAGCAAAACTCTGTTTTGCAGGTGTCAGTACTTCTGTAGAACATTATCCTATTTCTTTCCCATTTCATTCGCTCTCTGGTGTATATTAAATGAGGCAAGCACTCTTCAGGAAAAAACGTATAACAAAATACTTTATATTGTGTTGCTTGATATCTGTATTTCTGTTGCTTTAGAGTGGCTCCTTGATTTGCACCTTACAACCTGTTGTCTTTAGCGTAAGTCAGACACGTGACTGCTGTTAGGACACAAAGTCTGAGGTGGCCAGTCATCTCTGAATTTTAGTATTGGTTTTCTTCTGTGCTACACTCACATCAAGAAAATGTCAGTTGTTTTAACTTCTCAGATACTTGCAGTTCACTATTAAGTGTAGCTTAATGTGGAGTGGGGTGGAATGAATTTTAAAAAAAGGGTAAACTTCAGATCCTCAGTGCTCCACATGAGGTGCTCTCCTAGCCCAACTTTCCGATTTATGACTATCTAGCTGTAAGAGTGTTTCATAAGGCTCCATCATGTCTGTAACAGTATGTCTGGGGAAAAATAATATCCCATTTATAGTCTGCTTATCCTTTTGGGCTAATTCCTAGATGAAAGATGTCTAATATATTTAAGCAACATGCTTTTTTTCTAGCAGTCTCTCTTTGTGTAATTGGAAATAGCAGATAAATGAGTGGGCTTCTCTAAATTATCTGCAGACTTCAGTAGTAGACTGGCTTGTTAAACTTCTATAGCTTATTTTGAAAATGCAGTGAAAGATCAGTGTTTGGAAGTGTAAAATTGGAGAAGAAACTTAAAAATCAAGCCTTTAATAGTCTTTTGTGCAGTCGCTAGGTTTTTATTTTAGTTTTGTCTTGTACCTTTTACAGCTTGACCACTGTGGGAGAGTTTTCCTGGGACAGTAAGTCTGTTCCGACTGTGGTGTTGCTGTCCTACTGAACTCCAGGTTCCTGCACAAAAGTTTTCTAAATTGTGTAACTTCTCATTGACAGTTTTGTAAACTGCTAATCTGTGTTAGCTTTCACTTCCAAAAAAGATAGCCTGTGCAGTAGTCTGATATGAACATCATAGTCAAATTAGTTAAAATTTATGATACAGCTGAACACTAATGTTTGTACTTAAATGTTCTGTAGCTTTAATATAGGCAGTGTATTTGCTGCACCTATAGCCAATATACATTTTCATTGAAGCTTTCTTCAGTTTTTGAGGAAAGTTGAACTTTATGTTATATTGATAACATATTCTGATAGTTCCTAGCAATCTCAAAGCTAAAACCTCATTTTCAAGTCTGGATGAATCCTACATTTTTTCCATCCCAAATACATGCCCTAACAGTTTGGTTATAAAGATGTTCAAGGAGTATTGCTTTTAAAATAACTTTTAAGGAGTTGTTTTAATATTCAACTTGTTACATTCGAAGCACTTAAAATTCATGGCTGGCTTTTGTATTTATAGTCATCCTATTTAAAGTTTGTTCTGTTTAATGTGAGACTGATCTTGCATGTATAAACCTGTTGCACAGCTCCAAAGGAGCTTGTGCAGTTGTACTTTCAATGCGTAAACATACACGTGCCAGACCTTTCCAAAGCAGTGGTAGATTCCTTAATGAAGAATGTTCTTCTTGTGACTCGTTTGCCATTCTGTCTGAGTAGCCTGCTCCCTGCAAAGCTGGTGTACCAAGCAGCTTTCCTCTAGCTCAGAGTTCTCTCCTTTAAGAATAACTTGGGAGTGCAAAGCCTGTTACATATGGGACAAAAGTGTTTCCAGTGCACATGTTCAAGACAAAAACTGGTTAGTGCAGTCACATATGATGAGAAATGTTGCACAGTTCAGTCAAAATTACAAAACAATTGCGATGTTTATCAAATGCCACTTGTACTATAAACTTTCCAATTCATTATGTTTGTACATAGCATGCCCTAAAAAAGAAATAATGCTGTTTCAGCAGAGCAGGTGTACAAAATACCATGTTAGATGTTACTTTTTGAAGGACAATTACAAACTAAACTCATTTAGATAAACGGAAGAAGCTTTTTCTTCTGGAGTTTAGTATTTCAAATAGCCTGTGTGTTCGTTGGTGGTATTGACACTAGAAAAAGTATCACTTGTTTTATTTCGGGAGTAGCTGTTACCAGTGCTAGCAGTAATGGACAGCAACAGTAATCTTCCCTTACGCAGCAAGTTAGCGTTATCTTGAGATGCTAAATCAGAGTAAGATTTGATGGTGTATATAGTCAAGTGTGTACAGATTACACACAAACTTATTGCAATGCAACTGTACTTTTCAGGAAGACATGCAGTGTACTAGCAATGATGTGTATCGTAAGGCACACCTCCAAACCTAACCCAGGGCAAAAAGGAGCTCTAGCTATGCTTGATTTTTAGCAAATTTTAAATTCTGAGGGTATCTGACACTGCACTGGATGTATTTCACGTTTGAAAGTGATTACAAGCCATTAATGGAGGTGTTTAGTTGTAAGGAACTAAGTGTAAAGAAAAATCTAAATGCTAGTAAAGCTCTTGTATCTCATTCTATGAAAATATACAATAAATCAAAATGTGTGGACTTCCTTAAAGTGTAGATCAGCTCTAAAGAAACATATCTAATTAGTTACATTTTGCAAGCAGTACAGAAAGTAGACTTATCTCTTAGATGGTCAGGGAACAAAGAAAAAACTCTAACTTTCCAGGGTTTTAGGGTGGGTTAGTTTTTTGCTTTTTATTCTGTTTTGTTTTAAATATGGTACTGCAGAGTTAATGCTTTGTGGCTAGCCAGTCCTTATAAGCTGGTAGCTCTTTGAAAATCCTGAGAATTATGTTTGCTTAGCCACCACACACTGAGAAATGCTGAAGTTAGTGACTAACCATGATATCATGGGATTCGCTTTATAGAAGAGTAAATAATAAAAATTTTCTACCAGCTGGGTCAAAATGGCCAGTTGCAAGCTGACTGGGAAGGTGTTTTTACAGGTACTTGACATTTACTGTACAATACCTAGGCTTCCACTGAAAGGGGGTGCGAGATTCTGTGCAGCTGCTTAGCAAACTAGATCAAGGAACAGATCTGAATGCAAACCCAGTAATTTTTTTTGTCAGTTGATTCTCATTTAGGTCAATTTAAAATGACTGTGGAACTTTCCTTTAGATGTGTGTTTTACTGCAAGTGACATTTTTGTCTTGCCCTGCGTATGCATGAGCATACGCACACATTTAACAGTGCTTTTCTTAGGTAAGCAGGAGGGAGTATTGATGGCTCAGTTGAATAACTTTTAAGAATAGAGATGCACCTACCCCTGAACTGCTGTTAGTTTCAAAGCAACACTTTCATTGGGTGTTATACAAAATAGTAAAGCTTCTTACAGAAATAAACTTGGCATCTGTGCGTGTCAAAGATATATAAGAAATTTAAGGAGACTTGTATTAAGTGGAAGGCTGCTTGTCATGTTTTCCTGTTTCTGCTTTCATGGCATGAGGTGGTAAAACAATTTTTAATTGATTGTGATTTTTATTGCATGCAGATGTTAGCCATATACCAAAATGTAAGCAATGGAAATTCTCCATATGAGGCTGAATGTCCTTTCACAATTGGAGTAATTTATTTGAATAGTCTCTATGGGCTCATTCTGTGGTTCATACCTCATTGGGTGGGGTAAATCTGTATCAGCTATATAACAAGTTGTAGAGCAGAAACTTTTCAAGTGAGACTAAGGAAGTTGTTGCAAGTAAGTTAGTGTATTAGTTAGTAAGTTAGTGTAGTGCCTTGAGTAAAAATAGAAATATTCAGTCACTTGCATACCCTACACCTTTTCCTTTTTACCCTGAGTGTCAGTTTCTTACATTTCAAAGTAGCTAGACAGGACATTTTTTTAAATGATGGAGCAACATTGCTTTAAAAAAAAAAAAAATCAACCAGTGTGAGCCTTGCTGAGGATGTTTTTTGATTCTTCTGTGAACTGTATAAGCTTATAAATGTTGTGATCTTAGATATTCTTTCAGTTAAATTTATAGTAAGCCATAGGAAGTGGAATTTCCTTAGGTGGCTGCCCATATACACCTTCCTGTGTAGATGCACTGGAAGAGCCTGAACTCAGACCTTTTGTGCAGTGCAAGTGTGCCAGCTGGCTCATGTGTTTGGCATGCTCTGTTCTTTGCTGCCTCAATAAAAAGCACATCTCAATTCATGCCAGTCACCTCTTGGCTATAGATGAAGATGCTTCTTGTCTTCGTTAGGCTGTAGTAAAACCTTTTTTCTGATGTGTAGCTGCCCTTCCCCCCTCATCCTATTTTCTCCGATGTGGTTAATTGAATTTATGAGCTTTTGGAGTGTCTTGGCAGCTTCGTTATTTGAAACTTCCTTCCCATCAGTTATTTCCATCCAGAAAGGTACGGTCAGAGTGCCCTGGACTGAAATACTGTTAATCATGTGATGGGGCCATGCTAGATACAACAGATGATCAGAAGTGTGCCTCTGCTACCATTCATAAATATTTTTCAGGCCTGAAAGTTCACATCTAAGTGTCTGCATTTGTAGAGATGGGGACTTCAGGTTGCAAATATACCACGTCGGTAGAGCTTAACTGGCTCTGAACCCCGGATACTCCTGTGCAATGTTTCCAGGGGCTTAGAGAAGGGGGTGCAAGTTTCTTGCCAAGCTGTATGTCCGTCTTATCCATCACAAGTACTCAAGTAACTCTCTTCAGGGGGACTATGAAGGTGCCTCTGTGAGCAAAGGGAGTTTTGAAACAGAATTATTCAAGAAATATTACTTTAGAAGATGTACTTGTTTGTGCCATCATTTTATCAGAGCTTTTTTAGTGCCGAGCTGTTTCTGGGGAAGATTCTGTTTAGAATGGTGTGGAGAGCATAGCATCGAAAGAAAAGCAAGGAACCAGCTCTTTAGACTATTCTTCATTATTCTGTGGGTTCAGCTCCCCAGCTTTCAGCTCTGTGTTGCTGGTTTTGTGTGTGTGAATGATTACCACTGTCTCACAAATGGACTGATAACGGGGACAACTCAAGAAAGGGGTGGTTTAGTACTGTTGTTGTGTGCCGCAGAACAGCTGCAAGCCCTGTTCAAAATGTTGTCATCAAAGACCTTCTCCAGACCTCTGAACCAGCAACTGCTTTCTATTTTTGTCTGTCTTTACTTATTTGGTACTAAGTTCATAAATATCTTTCAGGGTCCATTGATACCACTTCTGCATCTTGTGAGCACCTTCTTATCTTTCTCTTGGATAACATCTTGTCGTAGCAAAGGTTTCAAGTATTGTCATACTACTCTTACAGACTGTTTTTATTGTTGCTTTTCTATTTGCCATGAGGCATTTAGAGTATTGCTTCAGGGTATGTACTGGATACTTCTCTGTCTTGTGAAAGATACTTCTCTGTCTTGTGAAAGATACTTGTAATAATTTGGCCACAAGGACTTTATCTGTTCATGTCAACATGGCTTTCTTCTGGCTCAAGGCAAACACTTTGCCAGAGCTGCTGTTGAAAGGCTTAGTTTGTCATTCAATCTTTAGGTATCCCATCTTTTCTAGATGATGAGGACTGTTTTGAAGTTGCACAATAGCCATTTCCTTTGGGTACTCTGTAGCAAAACAATTTGTAAATGGTTTGTAGATATTTTGAAAAGTACAACTATTTTTCAATTCCTCACACAGACATAAGGATTCTTATCAAGTCTAGTGGATGTCTCTTCTGCTGTGCTGGAAAAGTGGTGTCACAAACTCAACTACACCCCATTCTCCTGAATGAAGAATACTATTCTTACTCAGGGAACCAGAAGGCTTTGTTCAAGTACCACTACTTACAGTACTGGTGATGGGAAATACTGTCAAAATTCAATTGTACTTTGAGATGAAAAAAGGGGACTGATTTATTGAGCTTTGAGACATACTTTTCTGCTATTAAAGTGGAATTTTTGCTTCTTTAGGAGGTGTGTGTTTTTTTTTTTTTTCAAATAAGTACTCACGTGATTCAGAGATGTTTGATTTGCTGATGGAAAATCACGTGGTGTTTTGAGATCAGTTTCTGTGACCTGCAGGGCCACTGTTGTCAGCACCATGCACATCACCTGCAAGAAACAAGTTTTCTTCAGGAAATAAACTACTGTGGAGAATACCCTATTTAAGAAAAAAGGTTGTTCAATTCCAGGTTTCAAGGACAGATGAAATAACCTTTCTTTGAAGGGTAAAAATACATGCTCTTTTTATTTTTCCTGTATGCATCCTTTCACCTTAAGTAAAAATGCAACATGCAGAAATATTGCCTTTGCAGGTTGGTTTTTGCAGTCGTTCTCCCACTCTAGATCTTCAGAACCAGCTGAGAAATCAAGCTTCCTAGTGGTGAAGACCACCCATGTTGACACTTTGAATTGTAAGAAAATGCAGCTGTCTGACATCTGAGCCAAATTGTCAGATTCCAGAATTGAGAACATCTGTCTTAAGAAACATCCTATTTCATTTCCAGCACAGAAGACCTTCATCCTGTGGAAGATGAGCAAGTTCACGAGGGGTATCCCCTCCTACCTGCTGTTTTCCCTCTCTTTTTTGGGCCCTTCTGCAGTGGCCATCTTTTTGCTAGAACAGTAGAAGGGCTTTATTGATATAAGAGATGGTGTTTCTGTGAAATTACTCCCTTATTTTGAAAGAGGGAGAAAAGTTTGGCAGCAATCCATCCCCCTCCCTAGGAAGGGCTACAGTTGTCTTTAAAATTGTCTGTAAAGTGAAGTTCAGAAATGCTCCATGTAACAACTGCCCCTGAAATGAAGGGAATGCCCATATAGGATAAATCTGATACTTGGGCCAAAATACAGTTAGTGTTTGAACTTTCAGGCTGCTAACTATTTGGAAGATACCGGCTCGGTAATACCAAGGCATTTCTGATTCCTGGATGTTACAGATCTTTTTCCTGCAACTGAAGGTTTTACGTACTGCTTCTGGATTGAGTGTCTCAAAGGAGGTGTGTGTTTGTGTGAGCCTGTGTTTGTGTAGATGGCGAGTAAGAAGCACCCACGCTTCCAACTCTTTGTTTTTTCCAGTCTGAGTACTGATACTAGATGGCTTTTGAATGTAGAATGATCCTTCTACATCATCCTTCTCTTACAGTTTAATTCAAGAGCTTTTTGAGACAGATGAATTGGAGTAGGTGAGATTCTTGTGAAATTTCTATTTATTTTTATTTATACCTATCTACTGTTATTACTGACAAGTCAATACCCAGGAGTTTCTTAAGAGAAGCCTCATTGGGTCACCTCCTGGAAGCTGAAGAATTGTTGCCTATTTTTCTCCTCTAGCCCATTGTGGAAGTTTATGAAAGGGATTAGCCAGAGTGTTCCATATGGAAAAGTCTCCACCTCTGTCATGGGGGTCTCAAACTTTAGCATCCATTGAATTCTGTTTGAAGAACAAGGTACAACTTGAGACACTGAAATTTCAGAAGCTTGTAGATTTGACACTGAGGTGAGGTTGGACTGTTTTCTGAGACAGCAGCATCTTAAAGACACCACGTAATGTTTTGGAATGGGTTGCAGTGGACTGTGCAGCTGCTTGAAGCAGAAGAAAAAGTTACTCTTATTATAGTAACTGAATAATTAAAATTATTCTGGATGAAGTACAGAACTGTGAATAGCTAGTATTTAAAAAGTTTTGGTTCTCTTAAAAAAAAAAAAAAAAAAAACAAAAAAAGAACACCAAAAAACAAACAAACAAAAAAACCCCAACCAACCAAACAAAACCAATCTGCATGCAAATACTTAGCTTCTGGTATGTATGAGTATTAGGCATTCTATAAGGACACAGTCAAAGTGGTTTCTAATGCATCAGTCTCCTACTGTGTGGTAATTCCCCAAAGTGATCCATTTGATGTGTGGTGATGATAGGCCATTTTAGTGATTTGAATGTCATTCTGTGCATATTTGTGCCAAATAATGTGTGTTCTTGTCTGCTGTCGTCTTTGTTTTCCCCACTGTTTTGTATCCTTTTCATTGCTGATAGTGTTCGAGGCAAGACAATATACCCCTTGCCTGTCTCTCTGTAGTGTAAATATGTATGAATTCTGTAACAGTTAAATCTTTTTATAAAAGCACATCTTTTAAAGTATTTCTGGGATTTGCCTGAAGATTCTTCTGCACTAATGCATAACTAAATTTTCTTAACTTAAGACCATTGCATCTATATCTACAGGTCAGTAGCATATTTTCTTGTTTGGGCAGCTTTATAGATGCACCTTGAAACTTTTACATCTCCGTAGAAGTCTTCAAACTTTGCCTTTTGGTTGTTTGCCTTTGAGGACAGTGCAGATAATACTAAACATGTTCTCGGGAATTCAAAAGGCAAGGACTCAAACCTGTGCCAAATGTTAAACATATGAATTGCTTCTGAAACTGCCTACAATAGCTTTTAATCTGTTTGTGCACTGGAAGTGCTGGTAATTTCTTACTGACTTATAATGGCAGCAACTGAAAAAAATACTTAAGTGTAGTGATTGTGACTGATAAATTAACAAGCTGGATCCTTTAAAAAAAAAAAAGCTATTGACAGCTTAAGTCTGACCACTTTATAATACACTACAATATTTCTATATGATTAGTACTGATCATTCAGTTCCTTTTCTTGCAGTTCTTTCATTGAAGAAGGAAATGCAATATTAGTGTTTTGATGGTTGTCATTGAAACAGAAGTCTATTATAAAATATTTTGCCCAACTGCTCTAATAATAGGATATAAAAATCAATTTAGTAATTTAACTTCCATAGTAATGAACCAGAGAGTCTGAGCCTTTTATTTGAAAAATTTGCATCCCTGCTTTGTGCTAGTAGGCTGTTCCCATTACGTGTTTCACCTTGCCTTTTGTTATGCATGTTTCTTAAAAACCTTTCCGTATTGCTTTTCTCTTTACTTTTATTTGTCATTCTATTCAAATTAGCCTCTACATGGAGTATAGAAAAAAATAAAACTAGGATTTAGGCTACTGTAGCCCTAATATCCCATTTTGGATCCCCATATTATTATTCTTGTCTTTGATAGTCCTCTTTTGCTCTTTGTCTGAAGAAAAATTCTGGTGGCAGGAGTCGCTTGTTATATGGCATAGCATGCAGCACAGATTTCCATTTGATGACTGGCTCATAGGTGCCACTGTAACAGCTACAAGTGATGATAAAAGAATTGTAGCCATCAGCCATTTACCTGGAAAACAATAACTTTCCCTTAGGCTGTCCCTTATAAAAGAGGACACAAAATATTTCTCACTATAATCAGATAAGTAAAAACTAATGCTGACAGGAAAAAGTAAGTCAGAATTGGGGTTCAAGTGAATTGTGTTTCTGTTGCTTACAGTTCAAAAAGAAATTAAGATGCGTATGCGTGATACTTATTCCAGTCTCAGGTGCACATTTTAAGGCATTTACTCAAAGTTTGCTTATGAAATCATCCTTTCCAATGGAAATAAACTGTACAGGAATGGGAAGAAAAAGACCAGTCAGGCTTTTGTGGAGTCGTTGTGTCAAGTATTACAGAGTGTGGAAGATGCTTTCTTAACTTTCAAGATTATTACACTTGACAAGAATCTGTACTGGCTTGTGAGCATGTGTAATTTTAATCTTTACATAAGGTCTAGGAGGGGAAAATGAGCACTTCACTTGTCTGTGCTAATAGGGAAGGCTAAAGCCCCTTTTCCCCTTCTTGGATTTGTGCTTCTTACCTCATTGTTCTTTCTTAATGAAATTAAAGTTGTAAGTAGTGACCTGTGAAAAGGTTTAAGGTTTGCATTTTGATTATTTAATAGGCTTCTGAAACTGGTGGCCCCAGTTCTGGAATTGGCTCCATTCTTGTCATGACAAAACCTGAGATTTGTTGATGACTTCAGTTATGCTTTTGTAATACCTTAAGCTTTTTCAGATCCAAGGCAAGGGAATAACTGGAACTTTTTTCCTAGAATAATACTGTTTGAAATTAACTCATGGTCAGTATCATGGTATTTCCAGATACCTCAGCTTGTTTTAGATATTGTAAAATTGTCTTGATGAATAATGCTGTAGTGTTGAGAAATAGTAAAATATTACTGCCTTTAAGATGGCAGTGGTGACTCTAGAATACAGATGATACATGGTAATAAATCCAAGAGACAGATTTTACTACTAAATTTGCAGTTAATATGGATACAGAAATTAGGGTTCATTTTCCAGATCATTTGTTCCCTGAAGCAGCACGGGAACCTGGAGTTATTTTCCTAAATTACTAGCAAGAGACTGAAGCATAAGCATAAAAAGGGACAAAAAAGATGCTGAGTAGTCATGAGAAACAAAGATACTGTTATTTTCATCAAGAATGTCTGCAATAACCTAACTACCTGATTTGCCTTACTTTTATAGCTGTTGCTTTCACTGAATACTTGTTTCCAGACGTATCGTGCAAAGTAGCTTTCAGAATGACAATTCCAGTGTAGTTTCTTGGACTGTAGAAGCCAAAACAACTGTAGAGTTCTGAATTTGGAAGAACTTAGCATCTTTTAAAACATGGTACAGTTTAGTATTCTCCATCACGTCAAGATCAGAGGATTTGATTTCACTGTTGCTGTAAGCTGATTGAAGACCCTCCTGCTAGGAAGAGGCTGTCTTACTGCCTCACTGCCCCAAGTCTGTCCGTCTGCTGACTCCCCCCGATGATGGAATCAGTAATTGGGCATCTGTATGCTGAGGTGGAGCAGGGAGTAAATCACTTGTAACCCTGGACACAGCCACTAGCGCTAACCCAAAGCAGGGACTGGGCATGTGTGGCTTGGAGATGGTGGCACCATTCTTTTTGGTGGTAGCGTGGTCCTTTGTCCAGCCACGAAGCCATACTCCAAGTGTGCAGTAGTAGAAAAAATTATATGTAGAGTATGGTGGGGGGGTGTCTTTATTGAACAAATGAAAGAAATGACGGGGTCTTTCTCCCTTTACACACAGCTCACTTGCAGTCTAGCGAAGCTGGCTGGTCTTAAAGGAATTTGAGTTTACTTGACAGCCAGATGAGAAGAACTTTGGGAATACTTTGAAGTTGCGGTGAAAAGCAGCAAGGAAATAACACTTACTCTGTTACACGTATACACTGCAAGCCTGCTACCTGCAGCAGATGCTTACTTCTGCATTTAAACTCATTTTAGCGAAGAGAATCTTCAAAGATTTTCTGAGGTTATTGAAGGTTTCTTTTAGTAAATAGATGTCTGAGGCCAGAGGACAGCTTAATGCATTTGTTTGCCTTGGTCCGTTTACTCGTGACTTTTTTACATTCCTGTATCGCTTTGTAGTTATTTAAAGTCTAGTAACATTTTATTGTATTTGATGAGATTTTGCTACTAGAAACCATTTCTTATGAGATTTGCCCAGAGCTTTCCAGAATATGTGTGTGTTTATACGTTTTATTACACTTTGAGACATTTACACTGGCTGCATATGACTTGGGCATGTCACCTTCTGCTCCCTTTGAAATAAAATGTTTGGCATTTCTTGCCTATTGTGCTGAATTAAGTTAAATAAAGTAGTATCCTTCAAATTGTATACTTTGATCTTCTAGAACAAGGTTTATTCTTTTCCCCTCCTCTCCCAAAGTATGTCTTGAAGTGGATGCATGCTTTGTCAAATACTGCTTTTTAAAATGCTGCTATTTTCTATTTTTCTCCTGCAACCAACTTTTTTCTTAATGTAGGATCATCTTACTTTTTTAACCATTGAAGTTTTAGGTTTTTACCATCTATATGTTTCACCTAATTGGTGAATGTAGCCATAATCCTGCTATGCTTACAGTCAGATCTTATTTTCTCAGTCCCTTTTGTGTTTCGAGTGTATATATACGTAGATCATATTTCTTTTTCTTGAGTATTGCTCTTCTTTCCTTAAGAGGCTGGTTACTTGCTGGATTTGGCAGGCATGTTTAGAATGTAGCTACAGAACAGGTTGAGCATTTCATAAAATGCTCAGAAATACTATGTGGCACTTGTAAGCCATGGGCCTGGTATTGGAACAGTTGATTGTCATGAAATGCACACAAACTAACATTTGTATGTGTTGTAAATGTCAAACTGGTATAGTGTGAGTTCAAAACTGTATTGGGTGAATTTTGAGTCATTCAACCTTGGAATGAACAATATTGTTGGCAAGGTCTGATTTCAGAAAGTATTAGCCTTAAATCAATCAATATAGAGATTTTTATGTAAAAAGATGCAGCCTGTATTCTAGGCAACAATACTTCTTTAACAACAACAAAAAATCTTTAATAGTACATACCAGCCTGCCAGAAAACCACAGAAGTCTCTTCTATGTCTTCATTGTTATGGGAAGTTCATGCAGAGTCTTTTCCAAAGCACCTATCTTCAGTTGGCTCAGTTTGGACACGTAAGAACTAATAGCATGAATAAATAAAAATTCCAAAATACAATTTAAAAAGGCTATCAATCAAATATACTTGATTACTTTCTGCTGTAATTGCCAAAGATTACACTTGTTTCCCTGCCATATCACTAGTTAAAATGGGTGATCAAAGGTAGCCTGTGAAAGGTGAAGTAAACTGTATGAGGATATATCCAATTTTTTTTCCAAATAATTATTTTAGGATAGTTTCTCTAATTTTGCCCAAGTATTTTTTCAGTGTGTTAATTTATATAAACATGATAGTAAAGCATAACTTAAGTCGATATTTTTTTATATGCAGGTTTCTACAATCCAAGAACTTGTTACTGGTTATGAAGCCTCTTTGAAAACTTGTGACCTTTTTAGTACATGTGGTAAGTTTCTATGGTCTTATATTAATTACACTGTAATTACTAATACTGTTTATGGCAGTTATAAAGAACTGTTGAAGTGCTGATATTTTTTGCAGGAAAATAGTTGCAATACGTTCTAGTAAATGAATGCATTACTGGAAGTATTTGCTGAATTTGCCAAGCTTTGGTTTTTGTGTTTCTTTTTCAAATGCAGTCTTCAGCCTTACTGGTTACTGTAACTTTTTCCATTTTGTTGCAGAAAATGGAGAGAAAGAACCCCCAACAACACTGCTTTGGGTTCGATATTTCCTGGCACAGCACTTCGACAAACTTGGACAGTGTTCTTTGGCCTTGGATTACATTAATGCTGCAATTGCAAGCACTCCAACATTAATAGAACTATTCTATTTAAAAGCAAAAATTTACAAGGTAAAAAGTGAATTTGGACGTCTAGAGTACGTAGTTTATAAAAAAAACAACCCATCAAACTGGTGTGAATGTGTGGATAGTATTTCAGTTAGCAGTGGTTATGAGCATCGGTTTTCATGCAGGTTTCTTTTTGGGCACTATTCTCTCAGAAAAAAATGAAAACCCTTTTGTTTAGGTTTTGCAAAGCAAGTCACAACTCACAGCAAATTGTCATTCTGAAAAAAATCTGTGGGCAGGGGAGAGCGAACAATAATACTGCCTTTTGTTATTTCTGAGGGAGAAATACCAGTAACTACAGACTTCAGGAGTTGGTCAATAGCAAGCTTATACTGAAAGTTAACTATTTAAATTCTCCCTAACAGCATGTAGGTAACCTCAAGGAAGCTGCCAAATGGATGGATGAAGCACAGTCTTTGGATACTGCAGACAGATTTATCAATTCTAAATGTGCTAAATACATGCTGCGAGCAAATATGGTGAAGGATGCAGAGGAGATGTGCTCTAAATTCACGAGGGTAAGTATATTACTTTAATGGAGAGAGGTTTTGTTTGTCTCTGGCAGTTTATTTTTCACTCATGTAACTTTTTTGACCAGAATAAAAAAATTATATTTTATTAGTGTCCATTTTTAAGATAATGCTCTTACACTTAGTGGCAAATAACTATATAGAATCATAGAACAGTTTGCATTGGAAGGGACCTTTTTAAAGATTATCTCGTCCAACTGCCCTGCCATGAGCAGGGACATCTTTCACTAAATCAGGTTGCTCAAGGACCCATCCAGCCTGACTTTGAACGCTTTCAATGATAGAGCATCCACAACTTCTCTGGGCAAACTGTGCTAGTGTCTCACCATCCTCATAGTAAAGAATTTCCTTCCTTAAGTCCAATCTAAACCTACCCTCTTTCAGTTTAAAACTATTACGCCTTGTCCCGTCACTGCAGGCCCTGTGGTGAAAAGTCTCTCTCCGTCTTTCTTGGAAGCCCCCTTTAAGTACTGGAAGGCTGCAATAAGGTCTCTCCAGAACCTTCTCTCCTCCAGGCTGAACAACCCCAACTCTGCCAGCCTTTCTTAACAGGAGAAATGTTCCAGCCTTCTGATCACTTTCGTGGCCCTCCTGGACCTGCTCTAACAGGCCCATGTCCCTCTTGTGCTGGGGGCCCCAGAACTGGACGCAGTACTCCAGCTGTATAGACCCAGTAAATACTGGAAAAAATGGTTGTTTGAAGGTAGTTGTCCAGGGCATTTTTTATTGCTGTTCTTCTAAGTAACTCTCTGGAAATGCATCTGATGGATACCTTGTTTGCAAAAACCTGCTGTTTCCCAGTAATACCATCTCAGCTAACTGCACATGAATGTGCGCTATATTCATTATGATTTAACATAACATAAATTAATTTGGACTTGCACATTTCATTCCTTTAAGGTAATACAACAGACAAAAATTTTGTTAAAGCAAATCCTATCCTTAAAAGATGGGGTAAGCACTTCAAATTCTATATTCTTGAAATTGAACAAAATTTAGATTCATAAAGACCAGATTTCCATTATTTATGTAACTAAATATGAAGACAGCTACTTGGTGGGATTTCCTGGAGCATGTAAATGAATTAGGCTCCTTAATTCATCTTAATTTTAGGTGTGAAAACAATTGAAAGTGAATCCAAGCTTTCTAGATACTTCGAAGAACGACTGAAAATTTTATTACTGAAACTCATCGTGTATGCTTATCGGAAGTGTTAGAGCAAGAAATACAGAACTCTAGCATAGATACCTGTGGTAAGATAGGATAAATCTGATCCTAAATAATTAAATGTTGTGAGTTGAACTGGGTTTTCTTCATCGTATAAAGACTGTTCTGAAAATTTAGTGGCTAGCATTCCTGATAGGTGGAACGTGCTTCCAGTTTGTTTTTTCTTAATCTAGAGCATAGAAACTATAAAGAATAAATCCTAGGTTTTTTTCTTGTAAAAGTATGAAGTATAAATCTAACTTCATTTATTTAGATTAACAAGTTCTAAGAAACTTATAATTATTCATACTACATGATAAAGCAGTAAATATATTAGTGAACTTTTAGACTAGTAGATGCCACTTACCTGACGGGGGAAAAAACCAACAATAATTATTTGCTTGAACTTTAATATTTTTAAAAATAGTGTTGTTTTCTGTCCCGAAATTGTAAAAGTAAGACTGTATACAAGCATGAGTTAATCTTAAAAATCTGTTGAGACACTAATCTTGTTCAGATAGTTTGTTTGGTTTTTTAAATCTATTCCTTGTCACAAGTATTATTCTCAGTGGCTGGGTGGTTATATCCTTTTTCTGTTGTATTCCAAGTAGTTGAAGGATTGATTGTTTTCATACTAATGGCCTGAAACTAGCCATAGTTGAAAGAAGCGGCTGGTAAATTATAAAAGCAAAAAGTGGTAATGACACGTGTTTCAGGAAGGAACTTCTGCTATGGAAAACCTAAACGAGATGCAGTGTATGTGGTTCCAGACCGAATGTGCCGCAGCTTATCAAAGGCTAGGGAAGTATGGCGATGCCTTGAAAAAATGCCACGAAGTAGAAAGGGTAAGTAGGTGCAAACACCATCAATTTCTTTCCCAATATTTCTCACACAATAGTGTTTCTAGTATAATGATTTTTAAAAACAGGTTAGTACTCGATGATTTGTTGTAATAAATGTAATCCCTAGCTATTATGTGAAAAACACTTACTTGAAGTGAAAAAGACTGAATATAGAATACCACATCTCCTAACTATAGAACTATTTGTACATTTATGCTGTGTTTTGCCAATTGTTTTTTGTTTTTTTTAATCGGGAACAGTCACATTTCAGTTCGCTTTTAAAGAGTGCCTAAGTCTTTGGACAATCACATTATAGCTTTTAGCAAAATAAGATTTTTCTGGTTGGGTTTCTTCCCTACTGACAGGTTCTCTTGGACAGTCAGTATTATAAGGATATTTCTATGCCTGTTAAATGTTACAACTGATATTATTTACAGGCAATTTTATTCACCTCCATCTAATTAAAAAAATAGACTAAGCAAGGGAAGTGCACAAGAGTTGTGTGTGTGTGTGTGTTCTTTTTTTTTTTTTCTTGAAGCATTTTTTTGAGATAACGGATGATCAATTTGACTTCCACACATACTGCATGAGAAAGATGACTCTTCGTGCCTATGTAGACCTTTTGAGATTAGAAGATGTGCTCAGGAAACATGCCTTCTACTTCGAGGCTGCTCGATCAGCAATTGAAATCTACTTGAAGCTCCATGATAATCCTCTTACCAATGAAAGCAAAGAACAAGAAGTGAATTCAGGTATCTAGACCATAGTGGAAGCTCATATGTGTATGACACACGTAAAAGCTTATTAAGCTAAGTAACTTATCTGCTATAGAACAAATGAGTTGTAACTTACACAAGTTTTTCCTGTTTTCTGTCACGATTTCATAACTGAAAAGAGATCATAGATAGCATGCTACAGCTTTCTTCCTCTCTGTTCTCCTCTCATCATATTGTAAAACTAGTACATGAATGAACCTAGCTATAGTTGGAGTACTTGGGGAGGAGTGGTGTTTCAGAATATTAAGAGGAAAAATCAAATTCAGTTCAGCCATTTATCCATTTAAACAAAAGATAAATGTCTTCAACAGATGAATTATGAAACAATGGATAGATTTTGTGGGAAACCAGTCTGAATTGTAAGAATTTTAATTTTGATCTAGTGTATTTAATTTATTACATAGTAATACTAGTTAGCACTGTATTACGTTTTATCATTTTTCACATAACTTCAGGACCAAAGAATACATGGATAAGTGTGTATTAGCAGAATTAATACATTTAGGAAACTATTTAAAGCTAGTGTTAAATGGAAAGTAGACTTTCCTAGGAAACCAGTGGGGTGTGGTTTGGAAATCTGAGGATGCAATGACAAATGAGTTACGAGGTTTTTCCCTTTTAGATAAATAGTTGCTTCTTTTGTAGAACTGCAGCTACTGTCAGCACTGCAGTGGCTGTTGACTAAACGGGTGAAATGAATGCATAGCTCTTTGTAAAGGGAAGAATATTTGACATGGTGGGGGAAGTTAAAATAAACCAAAAATGCCACTTAATATTGCCAATACAGTCTTACCTTTCATTCAGAGCTGAATAGTAAGTTTTTCCATGTCTGCCTATGTATAATGAAGTACCTATAAAAAGAGGCACACTTCACAGCACAGTTCAGCTTGCATCTTTTTTCTCTCCAATTTTAATTTCTGTATATAATGCAAGATTCGTGTGTGATAGAGGATCTTGATAGCAGTATGTCAGAAACTAAGGTGGGGAAGAGTCTAAGAAGTCATGTTAGTTCATTTGCCCGCTGTGCATTGGGATTCAATAGGCTCATCCGCAGGGGAAGACAGCACTGTATGAATGGGGTAACAGGAACGCTTGCTTCTCCTTGCTTCCTTATCTCAGAACGGTGCCTCACCCCAGTGGAGAGGTCATGGTGCCATAGCCACAAAAAAGATGTGTTAGTCCCTCAGTAGCCTATTCTTCTGTTCCTTGCCATGTTATTGGCTCAAATCCTGTTCTCAGTTGAAACACTACAGTAAACAGAGTGGAAACCACAGTATTATTCTGGCTAAACTGGTCAGGTCAGTGGGACAGCAGGGAAGGAAAAAAAAAAGAAGGGTGAATGGAGAGGCTGAAGGCTCCTCACTTCTGTGTGAACCTGTAGGAAACTGTTTTGTGTGTTCTGCTTTTTGTGCAACTGTTAAACCTTCTTGGTTTATCTAAATGCTAGTCCAATCTAAAAATCTGAACACAGCAAGCAGCCTGAGGATTCATATAATGGTCCTGCTAATACATACCAGAATATTTTACCTCTCCTCACCCCAAACAATATCAGTTTTTGCTTGCAAAACTTTGCTTGCCATTGCATTTGCAGAAAATCAGTGCAATTATCATGGCTGCATATTGTTCAGAAACTCTAATGAAAGATAACAAGCTTGTTTTAAGATGGAGTGTAAATCTGCCTAGATGTTTCTAATTAGCATTAGAAGGAAGCTGAGCTACAGTCAATATGGGATCTTAGTATAACCCTTGAAAACTATTGTCCATTTTCTAAGGTAAAATCTGTCATAGATGCAACAACTTTACATAGTTAACCTTTCAAAATAGTTGAGGTTTCTATAACTATGTAAGAGAAAATATGCAAGATCAAGTGTTGTGTTATGCTGTAAATAGTAATCCGTAGTAATGTTGAATGATATAGTGATGATAGTCTGACAAGTGCTGATATTTACGAAAATAGCTGTAGAAGCATGCCATTTTGATATGGGGGAGGAGCATAGTGGCATTTCTAAGTGCTGTTGGAGAGAAACAAGATTTTTAATTAAATACTCTGTTAATATAAGTTATCTGTTTGTTACATTAATCTGTAGAAAATCTCTCAGCCAAAGAATTGAAGAAAATGCTTAGCAAGCAAAGAAGAGCACAGAAGAAAGCAAAACTTGAAGAAGAAAGAAAACATGCAGAAAGAGAGAGACAACAAAAGAATCAAAAGAAAAAGCGAGATGAAGAGGAGGAGGAAACTAGTGGACCCAGGGAAGAGCTAGTTCCTGAAAAACTGGAAAGGGTTAGCATGGTCTTTCATGTTAAATTAATATGATGGTCATAAAAAGCCTATAATATAGAATTACTATCAGGTTCTCCTAAAGGAATCCAGGGGCGTTTTATAAAATCATTTTTGCATACAAAGATACCTCTTTTAGTCTATGTCTGTTTACACTAAAGAAAAGTAATATTTTTCTTCTAATAAATCAAAGTTCTATATTAATAATATTGGTACTTTCTTTAAATTTTGGTTTTTTCCAAACAGTAGGCCATCCTTCATTAAAATAGATACTGAACAAAAAAGATGGTTCTTGCCTGAAGAACTCTGGTTTTCATATAGTGAATAGAGAAAAACTAACAGAAATGTGACTGCAGTTCACAAAATGTGAAGACCTGAGCCAGTATTTCTCTAAGCCCAAAGAACTATCTCCTTTATCACAGTAACTTCAGAAGCTTAAGCTTGTTGTCTAAGGCAGTCATATTTGTTCCCTAAATGCTAAATTACAACACCGAGTACATTACGTAAGCGGTGCCAGAATTAGCAATGATGTTGTCTTTGTCAACATGAGATCATGAGTAGACAATTTAAAATCTTGCTGTTCAAATAAAAATGTTGTGGTTCAGTTTAATTCAGAAAGCTATCTACAGTTTACCTTTGGCCTCTGATTGTTTAAATGCTCTGAATAACAGAAACTATCCTTGGTGGTTTTTATTTGATGTTTATTTTAAGATTTAAATTTCACTGTGTTTTTTATTAAAACAGGTAGAAAATCCATTAGAAGAAGCCATTAAGTTCCTTATACCACTTAAGAATCTTATTGGAGATAACATAGAAACACATTTATTAGCATTTGAAATATACTTTAGAAAAGGTAAAGTACGGCATAATTTTATTTTTGCTCTACAAAATTTTAACCCTTTGCTGCAGCCTATGTTATCTGAGTGTAGCCTAAAATGGTCTGGAATAGATATTTACTTAACTGAAGCTGGGGTTTGCATCATAGCCAGTAATAATAGGGGAAATAGGGGGGTTTTTGTTTGTTTTAAGGGTGGCTAAACAAAAATGCTAAGAGCAAAGTAAGTTGTAGTATATACTAATAAATGCTGTAGAAAGATATTTGCAGTGTGATCTTTAATTATCCAGGGGAAAACAAAGGCAAACAGATAGTAACACCATCTGTGCAGTGTTGCCAGAGTTTGAGCAGCAGGCATTTCTATTAAGCAATTTAGATGGGAAAAATAGCTCTTCTTTCTAATTCTGCCTAGGCACTGATGTTTCTAATGTTTGTACTAGATTTACTAAAGAAAACAGTAGTTGTTATAAAGAGAAAAAGTTCTGTATTCTTAATCTTGGTATGTTTTTGCTTTTTCTCCTTCCCACAGGAAAGTTTCTGTTAATGTTGCAGTCTGTCAAAAGAGCTTTTGCTATCAACAGTAATAACCCATGGCTACATGAGTGCTTGATTAGATTCTCTAAAGCTGGTATGTGTGTGGGAAGTACGTATGTATGTATAAAGATACAGGAAGTTATATTGTACAAGGACATAACTACGTATTTTTGTAATGTGTGAATACTCTTGAAACTGCAACTGATACGAAGAAAAATAAAACTAAATGGTTTGTTTTCCATGGTGGTACCCAAGAAAACACAGGTTGTGCTATGCAGGGTACTGTGTATGTATTATATTGTACTCCTTCCTCCATTAATCCACCATGTGGACCCAAGAACTCATTTTGGCTAGATTTCACAGAGGAGTAGGTGTTCCAAAGATCCTTGAAGTTCTGAAGTTTTAAGAAAATAAGTGGCAGATATGGGAGAGAGATTCTGACTGAATCAAAGTATGCATTGTGAACTTGCAGCAGAAAGTTGACAGGACAAAGTGCCCTTTATGAATGTTTTGTCTATAAATGTATCGGGAATGCTTGTATTGACCTGTTTTGAACTGAAATGTGTGATTCTTTCTGTGCCCAAATTTTAAAAATGGGAATTTTAGCAGCGATGTTTATGGTTTCACAGTTTTCTGCAGTTGTTGAAATGGCTTTTTTTGCTTTTCTCCCTCTTACCTTCCCCCTTCTAGTATCTGACCATAGTAACCTCCCAGAAATTGTGAGCAAGGTCCTAACTCAAGAAATGCAGAAAATCTTTGTTAATAAAAACTTGGAAAGTTTTAATGAAGAATTTCTCAAACACAATGCTACCTCCATTCAGCACCAACTGTCAGGTATGTTTAACTTTTTAATGCTCTTGAAAAGGAGATGATTTAAGTGATTTAAATCCAGAATCTTTATCTGCAGTCCATAATTCATACGTAAATTCCAATGAGCCAGAAATTCACATGTTTACAGTGGTTTTTTTCTGCCTGCTTCTACCATGTTAAAAAAAACTCATTCCCTTTTTTTTATTAGATGCATAAGGAGCCTGCTTCTTTCCTCCAAAAAGTGCAATCAAACCACCACAGCTATTCAAGTGTGGAAGCACTGTCATCCCTCCTGTTGCAGCTTCTAGTTCTGAAATGACTAGAAAATATAAAACAAAAAATCCTGTATATTAGAAGCAGTGCTTTTTCCTGTTTTCTTATCAGCTGGAATGTCTCTGTTCCTACTCATAGCTTTGTCACGTAGCAACAGCATCAATAAAAATATCATGACAAACTTGTTATGCTACTTTTGCTTTTCTGCTTCATGGTCAACAACGAAAATGTATCGGGCACTTAAAGTACTTAGTACTAATCTCACCTAGTCTGTAAAACGTACCCAAGGTCTGTCCAGAATCACTGGAGAAAGTTAGCTTCAGAGGATTGTTCATCTCTCTTAAAGGAAGTTTAGGTAATTTACCCCAAACTTACAGAAGCCATTAAAAGATACCTATTTCAGGACAGCATCTTGAGAGAAATATTTGCATCCCTTCCCTGTGAGCAGGCTCAAGATTTGGGAAGCCAAGTACAGGTATCTTAGCAGGCAGTTGCTCCTAATTCTTACAGATGTGTTCTTCCACTCCTCTTGTTGGGCATCTAACTGGATGTTTTCCAGGTTCTACTCTCTGGTCCTCCATTATTATGGAAAATAGTACAGTCCCTTTGCCATAGTAATTGGACAAGCTAAGACTGTCATACTTCTGAGTTCAGCTTCACACTGTCCTACATCTTCAGTACCTTTGAGAAGAACCCAAGATAGATCATAGGCAGTGGTGGCACCTGTGTTAGAGAGATGTCAGGGACCCCTTTGAAGAAAGTGGGTGTGTTCACATTCAGCGGAGGTGAGGGGCTTAATGTGTAAAGGCTCCTTAGGGTCCATTGATCACTGTGATCCACCAGTGTATCAATTTACAGGCAGTAGGAACAAACGTGGAATTAGGATTTTTGAAGTGAAATCAGGAGTGAACTAACCATAGACATGTCCTTGGTAGCTTTAGGTCTTCACTTATGTGTCAGTCTTCTGTTTATGCTGAAACAGGTTTGAAGTGATTGTCTTATCTACTGTACAATTTAGAACTACTTAAACTGTCATCTTGAATTCAAGTTTGAAAACGTAAAGGTCTGAAAGACCTAAACTTTAAGTCTGAGAGTACAAATGAGTGTTTTCTTAGCTTAAAATGATTACTAGTAAAAAAATTATAAGCAGAATCTTAATCCCTTTTCAATTTCCCTACTGTATCCTCCCTGACTTTAAACAAATGTAACTAGGTTAATAAGTTTAGTAAGTTTTTTGACAATGATTACTCAAACCCAAATATGTTCAGTCTAGCAATTTATTTTGTGAAACCTTCTGGATACAAAAAGCAGTAAGAACTAGGAAACTAATTAGAAAAAACAAATTTAATAATTGGGGAAATTAGTTGAGCAAGAGGAGATGATACACTCAGAATGTGGGTTTTCAACTTTTTCAGTAAAATGATTTCTGAAGCTTTTTGTTCTTTGTAGTAGATTATGTAGTGAGGTGTGTCTGGACTTTGTATTTGGGAAAAGGAAAGTATATGAAATGCCTACATGTTAATTAAGATAAGATTTTAAATTAAGGCAGCTATGATGTGAGGAGCAACACAGTATTTTGCAGAGATGCTCAGACCAGTTTTGATAAACCATGGTCGAAGAAGCTGCATTTAGTTACATTAATGCTATGTCTTTCTTCTCACAAATTGTAGTCTAGTCGAGGCAAAGCACCAAACTTGCATTAAACTTCACTTGTACCTATACTATTTTACCCGGCTCCAGATTTGTAGCCCAGCTTGGCCTTAACTTTCTGCCATATGGATGTATACTGGTCTGAATTTCTTCTGGACAGTGTTCCACAATTATTTAGTAGCTGCACTGTTCACTTATTTCCAGTACTTTTCAAAATAATTCAGAGTATCTGAGAAAATGTCTTTTAATCGCTGTAGGATGGATTTCATTTAGCCTGCTGATTTGAAGGGCTTAGTCATCAACGTACTCTCTATGTGTATTTCTTGCCTGACAGGTCTTCAGTAAGTGAGGCATTTCACTTTTGCAGAAGCAGATCTCCTGTGTTACTCAATCCTTATGCTTCTAATAAATTTAAAAATAGCTTTAGTTTCCTTAGTTTTAAGTTATAAATAAAGGAGGGAAACATGGTTTATTAAAACTTGTAAGAAGTCCTAATTCACATTGATTAATAAGTTTTCGGATTCTGTGTGTCTGTATATGCGGCGTTGCATTTAGGAGCGCTATAATCTAAATGTTGTGTTCTTTCTTGTGATAAGGTGCAAAGATGATGTATTTCCTGGACAAATCAAGACAAGAAAAAGCAATTGCTGTTGCTACTAGATTGGATAAAAACATGAGAGACAAAAATGTGAAGGTAAAAGATACAGTCTCTAAAGCCAAAAAATGTGTGAGATCTTTAAATAATGTATAATTAGCTGCAGGATAATGTACATGCTTCATAGATCATGATAAATTCTTATTATTTGAAAGAACAGGGTTTCAGATTTCTTTCCCTAAGTAACTACAAAATATCTGAATACCAACAGAGAATGTGTGTTTGCTCAGATTAGTGTTGTTTAACTGTACATCTCTTTAGTAATAAAACAATTGTAAATTACACCTATTAACTGTTACTTTTGTTTCTTTAGACATTAACAAAGGTTTTTGAGGCACTGCTTGATGGCAGTTTTGGAAGCTGCCACACTCAATGTGAAGAATATCAAGCAGCATGTCATAAACTGTTTCCTTTTACGTCTGCCTTTATGCCTGCCACAAACGAGGACGATAGCAGCATTGCATCTGTGAATCATACAGCCATTAACCATGATTTGCTGTCTAATGAAATCTGAAGTAGTGTGTGCAAGCCCGTGTGTGTGTATACCTACATGCACACATGTATACAAAACTCTGACTCTCGTTACATGCTGGCTGGATACAGATCAGGGTTACTTTTCCAGGTTGTATTTTAATATCTTTAACAGCTATAAAACAAAATATTTGGATAGTTAAATGAAATGGAGTATGCTATTAGTTATTTTTTTTTCTCCCAACAAAAACTGCCAATATTTATGTAAACATTATCCTTAATCAGCATTTTTCATGTTTATACTTGTACAGTTTTAAGTCTTTTAATAATCCATCAGCCCTCCCTCACAAAAATATGGATGTTAAAGACTGCTTTCACATAAGTGTCGTTACATATACAGATAAATGTGATCATATCTTGTTAATAAATTACCATTTGAGCGTTTTTAGCAGATTAAGACTGAAGTGCTGCTTGAATTGCCCTCTTCTTTTACTGTCCTTTAGGGTTTTTTCTGGGTTTGTTTGGGTTTTTTGGTTTTTTGGGTTCTTTTAATTCTATTTTGATCTTTGGTCAGTTTGGTTTCTTTTGAAGCACAGTGACAATGAAAGCATTGGGGGTTTGCATGTTTTTGTCAGGTGTGTGTCTTATATGGAACCAGTGTTGATGGATATGAAGATTAGGTTTGTGTTTAAAAAAAAAAAAAAACCAAAACAAAACAAAAAAACCACTAAGGCTTTTTGGAAACTATTCTATCTACCTTGTGTTCCATAGCTATTGTTTCCTTAAGTTTATGGTCAGTTTAACATTTTCAAGTTTGAGTATCCTGAAGCAATTCCCTGTGAAAACAATGAATTTGATACTGTTGTTTGTCCTCGTTCCATCTTCCCCTTCCTCCTCTTCCTTCTGTTTTCTCCCCATCTGTTCACCTATTGACACTTAAGTTGAAAAAGCTGCTCCAATTTTGGGCAAATGCAGAAGGTACAGTAATGGGGAATACAGTCCTTCTCTACATCATAAAAATTCACTGGTAAGTTTACTGTATTACCTCCATTAAAAGTCTTAGTTGTCCACTTCTGGTCAATACTCCAGTACTTCTCATGCCTAAATACTATTGCTTTAGGTGCTGCAAAGCAAATAGTACGTGAGGAGTATGTTTTACATTTAAAAACTATTTAAGGGAGCACAAAGAGGCTGACTACAAATCATAATGAACCTTTTTCTTACTTTGTATTCTGGTGCATTAACTATTAAATATACAACACATCCAAATGGAAGTCTCAATCTAATATACCTATTTAAAGCATAGTATTGCTGGACAAAATGGCTACATATGACAGCTTTACATTCTATAAGAACTGCTATCAAAACATAACTATACTGTGGCTTGTACAGAAAATCCGTTTTCTGGAAACTGTAATGGAATCATTCAATCTTGGTTTGTTTTTATTTCACTGCAATGTAAATAATTTCAGTAATATTAACTAGCCCCTCAAAGGCAAATGTAAGTTCATGAAGAGGGGATTTTATTAAGACAAATAAACTGTTCTAATTAAAATTCTCCTTTGTGTGTCATCTATTTAGATTCAAAATTGTTGAATGGAAAACTCACTGTAAAATATTGCCAACATATGTTATGCTGTAATAAATTATTTTGTACACACTTGCCTTTGGTTTGGAATTCTTGCATATTTATGGACATCAAACGTCAACCCATCACATTCATTATTTTTTTTCTGTTCAGTTGCAACATTCACTGGTTTAACATGAACTCTGTAAGTAGTTAAGGGGAAAAAAGAAAGTCGCTATTTAGCACATTGAGACATGTATCTCTCTATACATAGTAACATACTACCCTGAGAAATACGGAAAGATGTTTTTGTCTTGGGTGTTCACCATGTGCCATTTGCTGTGGAACAATTTGCTCAAAGATGTCTCACGCAGGGAGAGGTAGTTGACCATAACGGGATTGGTTTGGCCCGGCGGTAGCCTGGAAGCACTTTATCATAAGGTGAAGACCTGAAGGGGTGCAGTGGCCTTCTGTCTCTTGTAGTGATGACACATTGCTAGAGATCTAATTCAGGCCTTCAAAAGGAGGCTGTGGCATGACAGATAAGACTGCTGATCCAGTCCTCTGGTATCCGTTTAGCTTGACGCTTTAAATCAGACTTGAGCGAAAAATACCTTGGGTGTCTTTTCAGCAGTTTATTCCTTGCGAAAATAGATGAATAGGTTTGATTTCTAGACTAAGAATTGTAGGAACTCTTTTGAGAATTCTGAAAATACAAAAATTGAATCTTCTGTCACCCAGCGTGTGGTTTGGTTTTTCTCTTAGAACTGCTGGAGGCATAAACTGCTGAGTTTTCTTCAGGGCTGTTATTGCAGGTTTGAACTGCTCGGGATAATAGATGTGTGGCAATCCTGTGGACCATTGCAGAGGGTGAGTAGGGTGGTACAACAAAAATAATGGAGAAGAGATGTCAAAGAAAGGTGGTGGGTTTGGGTTTTTTGTTTGTTGTTTTTTTTTTTTTAACTGTTCTGAAAAGATTTGATGTCTCTTCAGGAACTTGAATTAGAAAAGGCATCAAACTTAACAGGCCTGTTAAGTTGTCCCAGAGGAAATGTGCTGTCATACATAATCGCTAACAGTGCTTACATGTCACAGAATCAGTGCTTCACATTTCAGTGTTTAAAATATCAGCTAGCCTAGCTCTACTCTTTCTTTCATACTGTCTTTTTTCATTCTTGTTTTCTGTATCACTTTCTTGCTTTTTTCCCCTCTGTGCAATTTGACCTGATTTGTCATCTCAAAAATAATTTAATGCACTTTACAGTCATTCTTGTTCCACTCTCCCATCCCTAAACTTCTTTCCTCCTCTAGCAAATGTGACATCCCAGGAGGCAGCTTCTCTTTTCTTATCAGTCTCTTGGCATTAAAATAACTGGCTGCATCAGGAATTTGTGGACAATCCAGATTGAGTTCGCTTGGGGGGGTGACTCTGACGTTGAAGAGCCTCAGATCTCCTTTGCCCCAGCACAGTTACGCCCTAGACCTGATCTTTTCGGGTCTCAAATCTGAGACTGGCTGTTTTCTCTCAAATGAGGTTAGCCGACAGAACACGCAATGGCCGAGACTAGGGTCGTTCCTGTTTTCAGCACCATCTATGACCGACAGGGAGGTGGAAGGAGTGACTGACTGATGCTATGCCTCCCCTTTCTTCTGTAACTCTGGCCTGGCCGCAATTAATGCATAAAGAGCAAGGCAGCAATTTCATCAGGCCCTAAGGTAAGCTGCTTTAAGATGCCTCTGTGGCCACCTGCAAGCAGACCTGTGTCAGTGGAGCTTTTGATAGATAGCCTGTTTCAGCTGGAGGCAGTCCTTGTGGGAAGGGCTGGTCACGTTTTGTTTGATGGTAGCACTGGTTCTGCTGAGGAAAAGGCACGGGTGTAGAAAGGGAGTGAAGCCCTGATCATCTACAGCTAGAGCTACAGCTACGTCTTAAACTCATTCCTCATTTGGACCTCAAAAGTCTAGAATTGCTAAAGACCAAAACAAATTCCAGGTCTTAAAATGTGCTTGAGTATTTTTACCCTGTTTTTTTTTTTTTTGTGGTGGAGGTGTTTTGTTTTATTTTTAACAAAAAGAAAGAAGCCTTTGACTAATCAAGGAAATCGTACTGTTTTCCTCTGGCAGACTGACATTTCTATACAGGCCAAGAAACATTTTTTACCAATGTATCACTACGCTTTTCTTTATCAGTTGTTTTTATCAATACCATATTCAAATGCTTCGCAATCTCGCGCTGCATTCTCACAACCCTCGTTTAATCTCCGTTGTAGATGGGCATGGCGCCATGCGTGCCCTAACCCGCAGCTCCCTTAAGGTGGCATTTGCTGTCCAGGCAGAAGGAAAACACGCAAATGCAGCAAGAGCCTAGCGAAAGGCTGCCCGCAGCAGGCAGGGCCTGGCTTACCTCGCCGTGCCTGTCGGTATTGCTCTATGCCTCAACTTGGGCGAGGTGCGCTTGCTGCCATCGGCAACAGACGTTCTGCAGCTCTGTGCTCACGTAGCACCTATATGATTACATTAAGTATTTTGCTATGGTGTGCATATATAGGTCGGTTAGGCTTAATTTGCTCATTGCCAATCTTAGCAAAATCTCCAAAATGCCTTACGTAGTCTGGATGTGAAACTATTGATGCATCAATTTTGATTGCTCTAAATTATAGTAAAAGTTTACTTACCTGTCTCTTCTTTTTTTTTGTGGATCTTTGAAGACTTTTTGAGCTGTTTTGTTGTGAGTTTCTTTTATAAATCCCTATTACTTACCCCTGCACAGACCAAAGAATTGTGTGAACGACGTAACTGTGCCGAGAACTCACTGACCCGGCATCCGGTCTCGCGTAGGGCCCTGCCCTCCCACCCCCGTCTCGCACGAGTACCCCCTCTCCTTCACTTGCTCCCCCATGCGGGCAGGCAGAGAGGCGTACCCCGAGGCTGACAAACGTCTCATCAGAGGGAATAAGCCTCTTCCAAAGGACCAGGCCTTAATGGAAAAAAATCCTGTACCTGATACTTGTATGGGTAACAAAAGTTTAGTCCAGAATTAGCAGTTATGGTGGAAGAGGGGGAGTTTCTCACCTCTGTTCAGCTCTAACATCTCCAGGCTTCCCAAATAACGAATCCTTCAGCTAGGAAGAGGTCAAGCTTTACGTGTGACACAAAAGACTCAAGCATAGCGATGTTTTCATACGTGAATGCGCTTGCCACTTACTGTTTCAACAGCATCGCTGTATGTACTTTTGGCATTTGTTTTTTCACGGCTGAAACTGCGGGCGTTAATGAAAAGCGGTCAGTTCATGGATTTTTCCACCAGAGGGAAGTCTTGCATCCCGAATATTTTCATAGCAATGGAAGGCTGCAGCCTCATTTATTTTCAGGTGTTTTCTGGCCTATCTTCTTTTTTCTTTCAGGCAGTGGAGAGAGGTCGTCAGTGTTTTGTATGCGCTTAAATGGCTGAGTGAGACTCGTATTCATATAACCCAGCTCTCCGTAGGCATCCGTTTGGGGATCTGAAGTCGAAAGCGTAGTTGCTTGGGCTTGTTTCGTACCAGCTGAGAACAGAGACACGGGGAGAGGCTATCTGAGCCCGCGGACGGTTGGAGGCACCTTTTGGGAGATGCTGTGTCGTATGCAGAAAGTGTCGGTCAACTCGGCTCCTGCCTTACTCTCCTCAGGCTTCCGAAGAGGAGCTGGAGGCCTTCTCTGCTGCCTGCAGGCTGAGGCAGAGCGTATTGGCCTTGAAGATTAGCCTTCGCTCCAGTTCATTTATCATGGACTAAATACTCTGTCTGTTCACCACTCAGGCTTTGCTGCTTCAACGTATTTCAAGTCTAGACAAAGTATTTGAGAACGTGCTGTTAACGCTTAAGAGGAGGTTTGGGGTTTTGAGAGGTTCCTAGAGGTATTTTAGGTATGCGGTAAGGCGGGAGAAGAGAATACATGGTATTTCCAGCACTGATTTCATATGGTAAATGGTCAAACTTAAAGCAAACCAGGAAGCGAGGACCAGAGCAGGAGCTGTCTTACTGTTCCCTGCGCAGAGCAGTCCTAGTTCAAACCAAGGCTTTATACCACAAGTAACAAACTGTCATCAAACCTATCTATAAACGTAAGAAAACTATACCTGCTTGAGGCCTGGCTTTGTAAACAGTAGTGCAAAAGATACCCAGGGATCTACAAAAGGCATCAGGCACCAAAGGAGTCTGTTAACTGCCACTGGAGATGTTTAATCAAATTTTAGCTAAGCCATGCACTTGATTATATTTGAAATGAGCTCAGAGAGTAACTGAAGTTGAAGGAACTTTTATTTCTATTAATAACATTCCCTTCATGTCTAAATGTCTTTCTAGGGAAATTCAAACCAATGGACTGAAGCAGTTAGATTTGCCGTGGATAAATTTATTACTTTGGGATCCACAGGAGAGATCACGATTCATTTGCTCCAGGATTAGAGTGCTAATCCAGGTGGTGGGGACGTGTATTGGTGGTTAGCTCGGGCATTGCAGAGGATCCAGATGTGAACCGGTACAGGAATGTCAGCAGGTACCTTGCTGGTTTGCCCTGTTCAGGACTACGGCACTCAGCTGTGTGATTTGTGAACACTAAAGCATCCGCAATGTGCTTCTTTGGGACACAGAGGCAACGAAAACCAAACAGGCCTGTAGTGACATCAATGGGTGTAAATCTTCTCTTTGGCAGCCTACGGCTTCGCTAGAGACTTTCTTTTTTAGTAAGCAGGGAATTCTTCAAAAATCAAAAGGTTGGGCAACTCTGCTGTCAGGGAACCCCTATATCCAATTCAAAGCTACAGGCACCTCAGGATGCCTAACGTCTGAAAATAGTTCTTGCAATACTGAGATCTGCAAGGCTGACGTCCTTTTTGCTTCTCATCTGCCACCTCGACTGTAACACGTTGTGCTGAAAGATGTAGATCCACAGGATTTCTTGAGTTTATCTGACAACTTGTTGCTAAAAACTTTTTGTCTCCTCCCTGCTGTACTTCTCCAGCCTCTCTCCCTGCTTCAGGCTCTGGCACTTGCTGTTCGCTTCTGTGAACAGATTCAAATCAATGGCTTAGCAGGAACCTAACCTGGCAAATGTAGGCTGGTTATCTCCCAGTTCTATGTAGATAGTGAAAAGACAGCGATGTCTAATCAAATATTTGAGGAGCAAGCCACACATAGTTGTATCAGGCTATGAATATTTTGGTCATGGCCTTCCGTTCATGGAAAGTACAAATTCCTCTCAATTACCTCCCAACATAGGAAGTATCTTTTTCTGGAAGAAACTGTGCTCCTTCTGGGTTTGCTCAAACAGAGCTTGGCCGTGGCCATGCATGGTTCTTCCTAGCGTGTTTCATGGACAATCTCACGGTACTGCCCATCTCTGAGGAGCAGAAGGGGTGGGGTGGGGGCATTGGGGAAATGGCAGCAACAAATAACTGATCAAAAGAAAGTTGCCTCTGCATTTGGCTGTTTACTATTAGACAACCTCTCATCAGCATTGCCCGTCTTGACAGAAGTCCTGGCCTTCCTGAGGAACAAGGACCACAGTGGCTGGTGGCCATGTTGGCCTGACCAGGTACGTGACCTACCACGACACAAACTGACTGCAGAGATCTGACTACCTTTTTTTCTCCAAAAACATAAGCTATTTCTATCTCTGCTGACTACCTCTTTCCCTCTGTTGTCTCCTCTTACTTGCTGAGGGCTTGCAAACTTGCTCTAATAACAAGAAATTCACGTCTGTGTCAAGTGCTAAGCCTGGCACAATGCCAGGTAAGTACTAAGTTGGTGTGTGCCCTTTGAGGTGTGCTTTCAGGAAGACCCATGGCCTAAGTAATCCTGGATGCAACGGCATAATACACGTGTTTTTCAATACCATGGCAGGATAAACCTGGATGGGCAGAGCTGGGTTTTAAGTGTCAACAGGGGCAAAGCCTGTGTTTTTCAGTGGTATTTTATGTTCAATTATTTTTTTAACTGCTGCCCTCTTGTGTAAATGCTCTACTCTAGTTTTGTATGCAAATCCTCTGCTGTAGAAATACAACTAGTAAATCAGGGCTGGGCAGCATGGAGTGGGCAATTCTGAAAGCCTTTTATTTATGAAATGAAAGTTGGAAATAGAAAACGAGCATATGGAAGAAGTTGCTGTCACAGATCCTCCCTCTGGCTGGGAGAATTAGAGCATGGTTTACTTAACTTTCATTTGTGAGGAAGACAGGATGCTGCTATGGCTTGTCACAAAAATTATTTGAGGCTGAGAAAAATGGAAAAAACCCAGGGCTTTCAATAATTATTCTTAAATTGAAATGCAGTTGTCTGAGAGGAAAGAGCCGGATGCAGTAGGTGGTCACTGACTGTAACACGGATTCTTTTCTTCCCAGCTACATAACCCCCTGTGCACTCGTAACAAGAGAGGCTCCGATGGACTAAAGCATGGTTATTTCCCAACCATAAATATGCAAATCCCTGTCCCTTATAGGAGGGCGATTTGCTGGCTAACCAAAGCGCAAGGATTACTGCTTTTGTTCCACATTTGTATGGTGACTGACTCAATGGGGTCCCGGTCCATGATTGGCATTACTGCAACACAAATAAATGAAGAGCTCCACTTCTGTTCTAACATATGCAACCACATGCCTTCAGCAAACAAGCGGTCTTGGCTTCTCCTTTTGCCTCCTACTGCCTTAATGCCAACAGAGCATGGGAGGGAGAGGAAGACTTGATTTTTCCAGCCTGCTTCAGTAGCTTGCTTCAGTCGGGTGGATGGGAACGACATCCTGCACCCCCTGCCACTCCTGACTTCCCCTATTCTTGTCACCGTACTGGTCTGAGTTACCTTGAGATTGGTTCAATACAAGAGAAAGATGCTTTTGGACCATGGAAAAATGAAAGCAGTGGTCTAGTCACGCAAGGGCAAGTAAAATAGACAAAATGGAAACCCATGTAAAATTTTAAAAAGAAAAAAAAGTCACCACAAAACCCAGAGAATACTCAGTGTTCCCAGGAAAATCTAGTAAGAATTCTTCTTGGGCAAGGAACATTTTCCTTTCTTTGGTTATGTTTATTATGGTTTTGGCCAGGTATTTTGGCTACAAGTATATTTTACTATCATTGTCATTATTAATTACTTCAATTTAGAGTCTATATTTCTTGGCCAGGGTTAATGCTCTGGAAATATACAGTCCTCAAACAATGCTGGATGTGAAGTACAAGATGACTGAGCCAAACAGGTTACTTGTATGTGACTGCACGAAATATCATAATAGAAACAGTACAAAAAGCAAAATTTTTAGTTGGAATAAATAGCACTGACGTGAAGTACATCTGCCTGAAAATTTCACTGCCTTTTATTTTTTTTATGGAGGAGGTGAACTAGGAGAAACGTCGTCGTCTTTTAACACATGAGAGCTCACTTATACACTTCACAAGACTTAAAATTTGTTTCCAATGTGGTTTGTGTGTCAGATATTTTTCATGAAATGAGACTCTTAAGCCTTAAATTCCTATCTGTTTCTTGTACATAATCACCCACTGTTGAGTCAACGTTCCTTCTCCTCTTGACAAAGCTACCATTTTTTTTGAAGTAGCACAGCATCCAGCCACCTTAACTTCTCAATTTCTCAACAATTCAGAGCAAAAGCAGGTGGAAAACAACAACTGCTTCTCGGTTGCATTTGAAATGGTACAAGTTTCTTGAAGGAGTGGTAGTCATGAAAGGTTTTGAAGCAAAACTGGCAGAAAGTGAGAGAACTCAGCTTCTCCAGTTCTTGATTCAGCACATTAACTTACGCCAACCCCGCTATGGTGGCAGTAGCATCAGAGGCAGAAACAGTGGTTTGCCCTGAGCTAGAGCCCACAGAAAAGAAAGCTGTTACATTGTATTTATATGTATGCTTTTTCCATTTTTTTCACATTACCCTTTTAAACTGATATTTACTGCTACTGGACTCTTTTGGATGACTTCTGCTGGGGGAGAACTTAATGTAAGAAGAACAAACTCAAACTCAACAAACAAACTTCATTCAGCCTTGTGCAGAGTCTCATGTGCAATCTGCCCATGCAGAAGATACGCACACAACCTTGTTTTCCTGAAAACGGAGTCAAAAGGAGGCAATTTCTTCCCTTCCAGTTGCCACACAGCACTCCAGCCGCCAGGCTCTCTCCCCCTCCTGGCTTACTGCCATGGTCCCTTTGCTTACATTTCTCTTGCTGTCGTCTTGGCTTTTTGACCACTTCTCTCTGCTTGTTCTCTGGTTGCTCCTTTGCACTACAGGGAAAAAACTACCAGACAACATCCATCTCCTTGCATTAAGATCCAGAAACACTAGTACAGCTTTCAAGCAGTGTTTTGGTTGGTTTCTCCTACATCTGTACCGATCTCACTCTAAAAAAGAGCTTCTTATATCTCTCCACTGCCACTATAGCATTATCTGTGGGTATGTATTATCAGAGGAGGGTGACCAAGATTGTGAAAGGTCTCGAGGGCAAGACTTATGAGGAGGGGCTGAGGTCACTTGGCTTGTTCGGCTTGGAGAAGAGAAGGCTGAGGGGTGACCTCGTGCCATCTACAGCTTCCTCAAGGGGCACAGTGGAGGGGGAGGTGCTGATCTCCTCTCTCTGATGACCAGCGATAGGACACGAAGGAATGGAATGAAGCTGTGTCAGAAGTTCAGGTTGGACATTAGGAAAAGGTTCTTCACTGAGAGGGTGGTCGGTCACTGCAACAGGCTCCCCAGGGAAAAGTGGTCACGGCACCAAGCCTGTCAGAGTTCAAGGGGCATCTGGACGACGCTCTTAGTCGTACGGTCTAGTTTTAGGTAGTCCTGCAAGGAGCAGGGAGTTGAACTCGATGATCCTTATGGGTCCCTTCAACTTGAGATATTCTATGATTCTATGATGTACTGCCTATATACGGTCAGTGCATGCTCTGTGCAGCTGGATTCTGAGGATTTTCTGATGGATGTGAACTTTTCCGGTGACTTTTAGTGAACTCAAGATTAGAGGTTTCCCAACACCCAGCTGTAATATATAATACAGCCCAATATCTCTTGCGTTTGGTTTTATAATGCACTCCATTCAGTTTGCTTTGCTCATAGACATTCTGTTTTCAGGATGTTTTGCACTAGCAAAACAAACATAGGATCATTGGAAAAACCTGGTGACCGATGAGTAAAAGAAGAAAAGGACTTGTCTTGCAGCTTGATACTAGAAGTGTTTCCGCAAATGTGACCAGGAATTAGGTTGTCAGCAGTTGTCTCTGTTGACCCAAACAGCTAAAATTTAGCTTAAGTTACACCAATGTGAAGAAGAAATGCAGGTGGTACCAAGAACATGCAGAGAGTACTTTCCTGTGTACAGAAGAATCAAACAAGCAAAGACCATCTTCATGTCTTCAGGTCCAAGCCTTTGGTTGGGACCTATATGTCTCCTGTAGATTTGGAGTACATTTGGGCTGGTCTTCCAGTTAAGTTTCCTCTGAAAGAGAAGTCAGCTCATGCACAAGAAAAATGCTTAGAAACTGAAACCACCAGAAGGCAGCTGGGGACAATAGCAGATCTGCATCAAAATTACTATTGCCTCAAGTCAGATTGATAATAGGAACATACCTTTCATTAAGTGACACTATTCCTTTCATCTTCTTTCAAAAAGGCACCAAACAGAATCCGATTGAGTTATTTTGAAACTTCCTTATCTCTTATTTGCTCAGTACCATCCCTCTCCTTACCTGAACTCCTCTCCCTTTCTCATGCAATGCTCAGCCAAAGTCCCTTGACCCAGAACTTTCAAATTCTTGAGCGGTTTTGCATATCTCTTTGCTGTGGACAGAAGCTCACACTAAACTGGCCCTTCCAGCGATGTCAATATAGGTCATAATTACACCTATCAGTTTGAATGACTTTTAATCCAGCAGCAAAAATACTGATTACATCTAAACTGCCATAAACATGTTTCAGAGTAAATAACCGATTTAAATATATCCATTCAAAACTCCAAGAGCTTCTGCCTCATGGTACTGAAAGACAGAGGAAGAGAAAACTGCACAGGCTATATTGTGTTTGTGTTTAGGAGGTTAATTCAACAAGCAGAAAATTTAGAAGTGTAATGGGTCGGAGAAAGTGAGTTTAGGTTTTGGCAGAATTCAGCAGGAACTCGCGAGGCCACAGTCACGGGTGGCAGTGAGCTGCTCCATGAGTTTGCATCCACTGTGCGTCAGTCAGAGGGAGAGAGAAAAACAAAAGGAATTGTGTCAGTTCGTGGCAGGTCCAGGTTCAGGTTTAAGGTCTACAGAAAAGGTTGGCAGAAGAGGAAGGAAAGTCCTGTGAAAGATCTCTGGCAACAGATTATTTTTGCTGGGGGGGGGGGGGCAGTTTTTCAAGATTAATTATATTGCTGTAAGTCACTCACTCTTCCCATTGGTGTCGTGGATTGAGCTACAGGTTACAGGCTTGTATTTAGCCCGGCTGTCAGCAAATGCAGGTTGTTACACCTCTGATGGTAGTTAGGTAGCCTATGTAAGATGCATGGCTCATCTCAGCCAAGTTTTAATTAGGCAGCTGTCCTCATTACAGAACAAGTTTAGCAATTCACTCACATAGGCAATTCCACTTGCAGCGTGAAGAATAAAATAGACTGGAGTGTTAACCACTGCCTCACCCTTCAAAAGAGCATCCCGAGGGCAGGGTTGCGATGCACTGAACAGGGAGACAAGTTATACCGATGATGTTTGGTCTATTCCTGCTCTGTGGCTCAAGGAGTTGGGTTTCCCCGCGTGCCAGTCTGGCTGGCACCTGTGCTTTTTCATCCTCCACAGCTTTCATTTTTCTTCTCCACAGCTGTCTAAATGTTGGGTTCCCTTGCCTTCCTTCAGCTAGAAGTTTGGCGATGATGGGCTTATATTTTTCATTCCTAGGTTTTAAATGAAGCATCTATTTTAGCCACTTGGTACTGTTACTTTTGTAAAGAATTATTATTTTCACAGACTGAAAAGTATTAGAAGGCAGCTGGAAATTGTATGTTCGAAACTCCAGGCTGCTTCCATGGGCAGGGATCTATCACTCCAGCTTTTGTCTAGCACCAATACCAGCCAGAAGACGGGATGAGATTTCACAAAACGTCTGCTTTTAACTGTGGGAACACGGTGCTTACTCAACGGCATTGATATTTTGGGGTACTCTTGATCTTTGAAGTGGTGAAAAGAAATGATTGATTAGACCAGAACTTTTCAGCCATTTCTGACTTGCAAATTCCCCCCTTCTGCAGCTCCGGTTTCTGCATATGTGCATATGGGGCTGCATGTGTGCTGTGGATTTTAACCTACTTCCAGGAAATTTGCCTTTCTTTTTTTTTGCTGTCTTACATGAATGCCTCAGAAGTTGTTCACGGATCTGTAGCCATCTCTGGGCCGTGGTTTGAAAACCACTAGACTAGTCAACCTGCAGCACCAATGCCTCTGTAAACACATCCTAGGATTCTCCTCGGTGTAGCCTCACAAGGTGTTGTGTCCCAAATTACTCCATGTTTCGCTTAGAAAACTAGTACCTTGTGAGCCTTGCAACTTGGCTATATCAGACTGCCTGCTAATGTTTTAAAAGTCTTTCCCTGAAGCATATTTACAGGCAGGATTTGTTGGTTTAAATAGCTATGTGGATCACAAGTTTGTGAGGTTAAAAATGCAGTAGGAAACCACTGTAAACATTGCATCACCGGCTGAGGAGGGTCTGGAGACACTGTGTCGAATGGTCAGGAAGAAATTCACTTTAAATACACCTTGGACGGCTGCCTAGAAGAAGGGAGGGATTCAGTAGCTGAGGTTTACATTACAAGTTGCGTTGGATGTTTCCACCGATAAACAAGAGCAGCCTGACGCGTCAGTCTGCAGTGTTTCAGGGCACTGCGCTTAAAAGTGCCCTCTTCATTTTGCCAGATGTGGGCTGATCCTGTTGGCCCCAGTAGCAAAAATGCATCTAATTCAGTGGGAGCATGTCGAGGTCCTTCAAGAATATTTATGAAGATGCATGGCTATATGGTCTATAACATAGAACCGATAGGCATAAAAATAATTTATTCCCTCATGTATAAGCTTAATGGTTTATGCAGAAGATTAAAATTCACCAGCTGAATATCAGCTGCATTCAATAGAATCACAGGCTGCTTAGGAGAAAGAAGGAGCTGCAGTGGAAAACATGAGTATTTACTGGAAGAAATGTTAAGAGACTCGTCTATGGAGCAGTAAACATGGCCAAGGATTTTTAAGCCCAGGTTTTCTTAAGGAAAGAAGATTCCCAAACACATAGCTGTAAAGAAGGGCAGTTTATGGAATCATTTCTTCAGCGTGCCTAGAAATGATTCTGAAAATGGTAAATTTGAGTGTAAAATAATAAAGAGAAGGCCAGGGATAAACTCTTGTATTGCTACAGGGAAGCAGTTGTTCTCTTCCCCTACCCTGTCCTTTTATCAGCTCTGGAGCTCACCTACCTGAGCTGAGCCCATTCAACTCAGTCCAACAGAAAACTACTCACTTTCTTGCTGGATTAGTTTTCTGCTGTTCTAATGTGTTGAACTGGCTCAGCAGAAGATGAGACAAACCCACTACAAATGACATGCCGGAGGTCTATGCCAGGAGCATGAGAAGGAAGAAGTAGGACAGGTCGTTCCCCGTTTTGTGGCAGCAAGGCCCCTGAACAACTCAAGCCTTGTTGTCCAGCTTTGTGGGCTACATGTGCGCTCTTCATGACGACGTGACCCCATCCCAGACAGCTGTGAGATTGCTTGACCATCTTCAGGAGAAATAATAGGGAAGGCACAGGAGGACTTTTAGCCTTTGGTTATTTTGCCTGTATTCCTCACAAAAGAGATAGATTCAAGCCTGATCTAAAACATCTTTTGCCTCTAAGTCATGTCTTGCTATACAAACAAGCGTGGGACTAAGTAACCAGTGCTTGATGGGGATGTGTGCAGACAGTAGGGTTGATCATGTGTGTAGGTGCTTGGGCAAGAGAATTGACGTCAGCTGTGGGGCCAGGTCCTTGTCTTGTTGGGCTGTGAGTTCTACCTAGTCACGTACTCGACGGTTCTCCTTTCTGCCTTGAGTCTATTGTCGTTCATCCTGCTCGTGCTCTTGACGTCATGCCCTCGTATCTTCTTGTTCCCTACTTTTTAACCTCGCTTGCCATCTATGTCACTACTGTCTTCAAAAGTATTGTTGGTAGCCACTTCTACGAGCCGAAAGAAAAACAGAGGAAGACCACAAGAGAGGAGGAAGCCATAGAATAAATAATGATTGAACTTCACCATGAGAACTTCTTTTGATCCACTGCAAAAATAAATAAATGCCTCCATATCAGCCGGTAAGGAGAGGTGAACAAATCTGTTAGATACAGATGGTTTATTGTCTAGAATATTGTTTTTCTCATTATATATCTTGCAGGAGCAATGACAACATGTCTGAAAGTGTCAAGAAGTTTCGGAGAGATTTTTTTTCTTCCCTCTCCCTGTCCTAGACTCTTCTATTTTAATTCTAGATATTCTCATCAACACACAAACATAACCATAGCTCCTGACACACACGCATGGAATAGCACCTGATGTCTGTTTTCAGTATTACTGGCCGTAACTAAATGTGACAGAGTCTTCCCCAATGGGTATTTAAGAGAACCGGTATTTTAGCTGCTCAGACAGCTTTTATTTAAAACAAGCGAGAGACAGCACAGGAGCAATACTGGGTAGCTATGGCATGTATAGACATCAGGTTAACCTGACTTCAGGACAAGTGCTAATAATCTTTCTCCTAAGAATAAGAAAAGCTCTCCACTGGAGAAGGCCCCGGCTGACGCAGCTGGGGCCGCGGCTCCCCGTGCCTGAGCAGCTCCCCGTGTCACCCCCGCCATCTGCTCCTCTCCTCAGGCCACCACCCTCTGTAACGAACCGGCCCAGCTGCCCCGGTGGCCGTGTTCACGGCTGGCTAACGGATGGAGCTGAGCAATACCCACAGGCAGACGCCAGCACAACGCGGGGCGGCGGGCGGGCGGCGATGGCGATGGGGAAGGGGGTCCCAGCGGTGGCTGAAGCGGCACTGCTGCCGCACGCGAAGCCGCAGGCTCGCTGCAGGCGCAAACCAGGCGAGGCGAGGCAGGCTGCTGCCCCTTCGTCCTGCTCCGGGCCCACGGCGACCAGCAGCCGTGGGGCCGGGTAAGGACGATCCAGTCGCGTGTTTTTGTGATTCCCTCCCCGCGGCTGGCTCGGATGTGCTCGTTGTACCCTGCCCGGCACAAAGCCAGCGCAGACAGCCCCTCCTGAACCACGAATAGTTGGGATTAGCAAACCGAAATCGGCTCGATCGCTCTGTCGGGAGCGACGATCAGAGGACGAGGGGCGATACTTCCCACTTGTGCTAGCGGTGGACTGTTAGAGGCTCTCACGTTGTCTGGAAACCCCAGCCTCCGGCCAAGCACCCATGCCGGCCCGCAGGCCCTGGCGCTGCCCCCCCCGCCCCGGCACGGCGCACCTGCACCCCCGCGGCGGGCAGGGCCGGGCCGGGCCGGGCCGGGCTGGGCTGGGCCGGGCCGCGGTGCCACCTCCCCCTCCCGCCCCCTCCGCCTCAGCCCCTGCCCGGGCGGGCTATAAGAGGCGGCGGCGGGGCCGAGCCGCCCATGCTGGCGGCGGGACGCCGGGGCAGTAGCAGGAGCGGCGGTAGGGCACCTCCGCCCGCCGCCATGAAATCGCCTCAGGCCCAGCGGCCGGCGGGTCAAGGTGGGAGCGGCGGGCCGAGGGGGCGCGGCGGGACCCGTTCACCTTCCCCCCGCCGGGGTGGGGGGCTCGGGAGGGCGCGGGTGTGGGGGGGCGGGCGGGCGGGCGGCGGGTCTCCCCTCACAGCGCGGGGGTCCGGAGGCGGGCGGCGCCCGGCGGGCCCTCACGCTGCCGCCGCCGCCCGGCAGCGCTGGGGGAGGACGGCGGCGGGGGCCTGGCGGAGGCGCTGGGGGAGTTCGACGCGGTGCTGGCGGAGTTCTCCTGCCCCGCCGGCCGGCGCCGCTTCCACTACGGCGAGCACCTGGAGCGCATGAAGCGGCGGAGCAGCGCCAGCGTCAGCGACGGCAGCGGCCTCAGCGACTCGGAGAGTGAGTGTCCGTCGGTCCGGCCGCCTGTCCCGTCCCGGGGGGTGGGGTGGGGTGGGGTGGGGGGGGGGGTGGGTGGGTGTCAAAAGCGGGTGTTGAACCAGCGCTTCCCCCTCCTTGAGAGAGGCGGGGATCACCAAGCGAGAAACCCGGCTTTGCTCTTTGGTTTTTAAAAAAAAACCCAAACGCGCTTTCCTTTACTTTCCGCGTTAGAAGCGGCAAGGATGCGAAGCCTGGCCCCGCTGGTTTCGTCCTGCCGGCGCTGAAGAGCGGGGGCGGGCGGGGGTCGCTGGAGGGAAGCCGCACCGGGGTCGGCTCCTCCGCAGGTGAGGCCGAGAAACGCTGCAGGAGGAGGTCGAGCTGCCAGCCCGGGGCTGAAGCACCGGGGCATCCCGGCGGCTGAAAAAGAAGATAGGTGTCTCTTAGGTTAACAGGGACCGTATCTCAGGAGCTGAAGTATCAGCGGAGAGAGAGCGAACTGAAGCGCGCTTTCCAGAAGAGATTGAAACTCATCCAGCTTTCTGATTTAGCGTTACCACTGTTTTTCAGAGGTGATAATCTAAGGCTAACTTGCACCCCAGTATACTGGACGTATGCAGCGGTGCATGCAGAACATCGCACAGGAAGGGTAGGAAGCAGATACTGACTCATGACCTGCTTTGAGCAAGAAAACATAGAATTGGAACTAAGTTTTTTTTCTAGTTGACTTGGAAAAGAGTTTTACCCCTCTTATTTTTTTGCTAGTCAGGGAGAGAAAACATCCTTCCTCTTCCAGACAGTGAGGCTGGAAACTGCTCTTCTCCTCGGGAGCAGTAGATTCAAGGGCTACTTTGCCAGAAATTCTGGTAAAAACAAGTTATACCCAGGTTTTTTTTAGTTCCTAAATTGTACAGGCAGTTGTAAGAAGCTTATCTGTTTTTCAGTTACTTAAAATAAAATTGCTTTTTTAATTTCTGTTGTGCATCTTCATCAGTTCAGTGATTTACCACACAGTTCTGTTGACTTAGCGCGAAAACACTCATATAATCTTCCTAGTGCTTAAGCTGTGAGAGCATAGCTTCTCCATATTATCAGAGCCCTTTATTTCATCATCGTGCTTAGGATTCATTTCATTTTATTGACAGGTAATGTTTTACCTGCCCTGAACCTGGATATGTTGCCTAGCAGTACCTTTGAGGCTTTTTTCCTCTGCAGTCAGTGGAGGTGTGTGGATCCAGGTGCTGCTCTGTTTCATAATGTAGTGGGTGAACCACTCCTTGCAAGTATCTGTTTCCCTCTGAGGGAGGTTTAGAAATGCACGCCGATTTAGGCTGGACACTAGCCTTTTGGATGGCTGAGGGTGCGTAAGGTGAGGTCTGGCTTTACTGAGTCAAGCTGATGAAATATGTGAGGTGTATTGTAAATCTAAGTCTATTATTAACTGGAGCAACACAGTCCCAGTGTTACTGATTCTTGTGCAGTATTGTAATATATTAACCTCTCATACTTTTACCACAAATGAGGCACTTAAGTTGATAAAGATTCTCTATCTAGTGAAATAAGCTACTGTTGAGAAAACAAGAAAAAAATGAAAACAGTGTCAAAACTTATTCTTCTTGCATGGACAGACTTCTGTAGTTGCTTAGCATATCTGCTGTGGTTCAGAAAATGTAAATCTTCAACAGTGCTTAAAATGGCTGTTTTAGGATGGACAGGAAGGGCCTTTTGAGGAAGATGGTGTTCTCTGATAGAGCAGGAGGCCTGGTGAGAAACAGCATGCTCATGCAAATTGGCAGACCAGATCTTCAGGAAGATCTGGGAAATAAAAAATCGGTGTCAGAAATCTGCACTGATTTAGGCTGAAGACATTAACAGAATAGCAGGATAAACAGGGTTTGGCTCTATACAAAGTCCTCAAGGATCTTGAATGGGGAACTTGTCAAGCTCCTAAATCCCATCCTGTGCTGGGGTTCCTCCCTTGGTGATGCATCATGTGAAAGGTGTCTCTGGAGAAATCAAGTGTCAGTCTTGTGGAAACTGGCATATACTGGACCAGGAGGTGCACTAAGAGTAACCTGTTGGCATCCAACAGTGTCAAGTGTATGATGATAGGTTTAAGGGAAGGGAAATGGAAAATTAGCTTGCTCTCCTTGTTTCTCAGAACTGGCCCAGTAAAACTCTTATTCCTAAAGGCATCATTCAGCGCAGACAACTTCTTATTTTGAAGTTATAGTAGGATTGGAGAGGAGTTGCAGATTTATGAAGAGCTCCTTTTATAAAACAAGCTCCCATGTCTGATGTAATACAGCTACACTCCCTACATCTATTGTAAGAATAGAGTACTTACCCAGGCTCTTCCTGTTCAAACTCAAGTTTTCTTTTCCCCTAGGTTCACATTTCCTTTGGTCTCTATCGTTTGGTGCAAATGTAGTGCTGAATTCATGATCTCGCTTTTCCCAAGGTGATGCTTAGGTTAAACATCACTGCAGGATCAAGGAGAAACTGGGATGAAAGAGCAAATTCTGACAACACGAATCTGTAGCAACACAAAAGAAATTCCAGCAGTGTTATCTACAGACAGTTTGAATGATCCTCTTGTTCATGAAGACTGTTTACATCTTTGCAAAATCTTGTTATCCAGTGCCAAGACTGTTCCAAGTACACTTTGTCATGTATGTACAGAACAGTTCAGACTATCATATTTTAGTGCTATCTGTTCTTGTTCGTTGGTTAATCTAATCCTCCTAACTGATGTGGTGTGGCTGAAGGTTAGGTGTATGTGTCTTTTGGCCACTCCTGCAGTGGTATCTTTTGAATCTAGGGTGCGACTGTAAGGGGAGGTAGCATTTTAAACTGTTGCAACTGTTTGTTTTGGGGCCCCTGAATCAGTCTTGAATTCAACTTTATGAGAAGCCAGTAACCAGTATCAAGTGGTCATAGTGAAACAATACTGTTCTGTAGTAGGGTAAGGAAAGCCTTTCCTTTCCTGGGGCTTCTGCCATGAGGGTGAGCCCATTTAATTTAACAGAAATACTTACAGAAGATTTTTATCAATATAGTTAACCCTGCAAATACTGCTTTTAACCTTAAAATCTACTCTTGAGAGACCTAGCTCCAAAAGTACTAATCGAAATTCTTATATTACGTATTTCAGGCTCTTAAGAAAAAATAAGAATTTGAAGACACTACTGTGGAAAATGGATGTGATAGTACTTGGCTTTCCCACATCTTGTCCTCTGATATGACTAAATGATCTTTGGACAAGGTCTGTCTTGGCCGTGGTTAAGTATTGTATATAACACAATGGACTCTAGACCTTACAGTAATAGAAAGGCTCACATGTGCAGATGTTCATGATGATCTTGGTACTTGGCCCACAAGTATTACATTAACTACAGCAGCTGATTGGGTCAGTGCTGGAAATCATGACGCAACTGGTGAGTTACTCCAACAAACATTCGTGAGTTGCTGGACTGTGAGTGAGTACCAATTATGTTTCAACTTGATGTATTCAACTGAATCGAAGTATAACAGCTTCGTACTTTAGGTTATTAATCGTGCTGAAACTTCTCAGTTGAGGGATACCTTCTAACTCTTTGCTATTTACAGCATATGTTGGTTGTGATAAAATAGGATTTGTGTTAGAGAGTGCTCTGTTGGCAAAAGCCACTAGTGTAGGTGCAGCTCTATTGACGAGCTCTTACAGATATCATTTGCTTCTTGTGTGTTGGAATAAGCTTGCAAAGAAAAGTGCAGGCTCGCCTGTGTAAATTGTATGTCCAGTCAGTGCATTGTGCTAGTACAGTATATGGCGATGTCAGGACACCCTTCCAAGTTTAGGCTTAGGATAATGAATAGAAAGTTGGACTTCATGAGAGGTTATGAAGGGAAGTGCTTTAACATTTCTTGTGCCAAAGCTGTAACACCACCAAAAAACTAAATGGTAATCTGTTGTGCTGTCAGAAATGTTTCACGAAATGTTTCACACTTCTAGCTCCAGATGTGTTTTCTTGAGACAGGTTCAGCTTCCAGCCTCTGTGTTGAAAGCATTGCTAAATAAACGTATTGATTCAATTCTTGCACTCATACAGCCTGCAGTGTATCTTCATAGTTATTTTTGGGAGTGTGTAAATGCTTTCTGACAAATACTTCTTAGCTTTTAAACACAACAGAAGACCTTGAGTGCATCTAGAACTCTGAATTTTATAACTTCAGAATCAAACAGGTGCAGGTTTACTAAGGGGTTGCACAATATCCATTAGCACCTAGTGCCTGGTGTAGTGCAAGCATTCATGTTTACATGCCATGGATGTCTCTGTGTGGTTGTGCTAATGCCTCCACTATCTAGAGATGGAGCATAAGCCACTTAATACTGCAGCACTCATCCTGAAAAGCCTGCTTACATTTGCAATCTTTTGTAGAGAAGGTATAGAAATCTGATCTGAATTCTCTCAGTGCCAGGAGGCACACAAGGCGTGAACATCGTTCTTCCACTTCGATCGGTCTGCGGCTGCGTGCTCTGGAGTCCCAAGGGCCACAGCACAGTCTTCTGTTGGTTTTTTCCTCAAGACATGACCGATCCAGTTCCATCTCCTCCTCCTCACTTCATTGCTGATTTTCTCCATCTCTGAGTTGATGCTCGTCGTTTCTGCAACTTTTTTTTTTTCCGGGAGGAGGTAGTTGGCCTCCTGCCCAACCCCCATGACTTGGAGGGCCAGTGGTTTTTCTGTCAGGGTGGCCTTCCCTTAGGCTGCGTTGGTTCGCGGCACCTTCTTCAATTTTATCCGGTGCACCCTCCAGAGAGGGATCCCCTATCCACCACCCAGGGGACGCGCCTTCTAGCCGTGCAGCCCCAGCCGAAGGGAAGGTATAGAAAAAGGCAACAGAAATGACTGAAGAAATAAAATAGTTTCCAAATGACCAAATAGACTGGGACTGTCAGCCCAAAGGAGAGATGGCTTGGGTGGGGACAAGCTAGTCTTCCAGAAAATCCTAAGTGACATTAGGAAAGTGACTGCTATCTCACCCAGTATGAGGAAATCAAATCAAATCAGCATGTTTCAAAGAAATAAGAGGAGCTATTTCTTCTCATGATGTATTGTTAAACTGTAAAATGTGTTGCCTTAAGGTATCGTGGATGTTAAAAGTTTACACACTCAAAAACTAACTAGATAAAATCATGATGGGAGGGACAGGGCCATTGGGGACTGCTGTGGGCTAAGATGCTACTGCTGTCTCAAGAAAGATCGATCTGTGCATCTCTAGAACTTGGTAGAGTTTCTCTTGAAACTATCAGTGTATGGCTGCACCACTCTTAGTCTTCTGTAGGCATCTGCTATGGGAGATAGAATGTGGGGTAGGTGAGCCTTTAGCAGCAAATCCCAGTCTTGTATGATGAAGGGGAAAACACTTTAAGGAGGTAGATTGGTTTTGTGAACTTCCAATGGCCTGTCTCCAACAAGAAGGCAATACAATATTTATAATGAAAAAATGAAGCAAGACTCTCATGGAGAAATAACCTTTTATGAAATCATCTGAGAAATACTGTTTTATTAAATTACTGATACATTCAAAAGGAAGAAACCCCAGAAGTTTCAGGTGTATAGGCTTCTCTCCAGGTATTTCAATTTAATGAGAAATGTGCTTTTTTTTTATAAGATTTCCTGTTCTTACCTCTCCAGCATACCTATTTCTCTTACACTTCAGAAAGGAAGCATTAGTAAAGGGGAAAGCTGGAGTTGGAAACACTGCCTCACAGATAGTAGGTGTGGTGAGGAAGTGGAAAGGTAAGCTTCGTATATAATGAGAAGGCATGCTTGTACATATGAATTTCAGGCTTCCTAGATAACTTCTTTGTAACTATGTGGCTTGAAATCTTTTAAATCATGAAGCCTGGACATGTAGATAGGGAAAAGGTGTGATTTTTGTGTCAGTGTTGTAACAGATGTTTGTTAGCTAGGCAAAAAACACAAAAAATAAACAGTGCAGCCAAGTGTAAGTGTGATTATGATAATAATCACACTGTCCTTGAGGGCTGCAACATACACATTGTGAAACAAGCTCTTTGCATCATGAATATTTCTCACTTCTACTGTTGGCATTAGAAATTCCTGATTTTATCTTTTTTATTATTTTAGCAAGTAGGCTGTGTTCTGACTAGAAATGAGTTGTGCAGTCTGTTCATTAAATACTGAACTATGGTTTTGTAATAAATTCATGGCTTGTAGAAACTTAAGTGGAATTTTAGACCTCTCCTCTGAAAACTTTAGGGCTGTGATTTATATTTTCCTCTAAAACTTTCCCCACTGAAAACTGCAGTAAAAATTTTACTCACTCCAGTGCTCTTTAAAATTGTATCCTAAACTATGGTACTAGAAAGAGCATAATATTAAAGAAGTCAGACAGCTGAACTTTTCCGTTGTCTGTTCTAAATGAAAAGGTTGAGGTTTTCCTCCTTCAGTTAATTACTGCCCAGAACCTTTCAATTGCTCATTTCATGGGGACATTCTATATTTACATGGTATTGCCGTGGTTTTTCTTTGTGGTTTAGCCATATACTGGAACAGCAAAGGTCAATACTAACTACAGATTATTTTGCCAAAGTAAAATACACCCGTATTTATTCCAACCCCCTAATTTTGCAGCTATTGGTTTAGTTTGACTCATGTAAATCAACTCAGCAGCTTAACTCTCAGATTTTAAGGCCTTTTTTTAAAGAGACAGTTTGAGTGATTTTTTTAAAACAGCCAAAGGGGCATAGTTTATGTATGTGCACAGGCAGGAGAATCAAAATACAAAGTGAAAAATAAGTCATGAATGATGGATAAACTTGCACTGCAGTGGAGAGAAGGGGCTGGATGAGGAAGGACAGCAGCAATGAGAGATCCTTGGCTCAGCCTCTGGTCACTGGGTTGCGGGGGATGTTGTATTTGTGTGGCAGTGGAAGCCTTCCAAGGGCCATTATTGGAGGTGAATGAGCAGATCTTGGCTGTGGCAGCGGGTAGAGAGCAAGGACTGAAGTGTCCTTTTCCCAGAGCTTTCTGCCCTACAGCCACACTCTGCCAAAGCGGATATTTTTGTGCGATGGATATCACAACTCTTATTTTTAACAGTACATTGTTTTCAGCAGTTATAATGACCTTGATAGCGGAGTCAATGCATTCCTCCTTCCATCACCAGAATTTCTGCTGCTTGGTGGCATGTGTGAGCCAAAGCCAGTAGCTAAAGTATTTTTTTGCTTTTTGAGGAAGATAAATGTTGATATGTTCCTGAAACTAATATTACAACCCATCAGAAGATAACACTGTTTTGTGAAAACATTTCACCTTTTGAAACTGGATAAAAAACATTCAGATACTTAAAGCAACAGTTCTGTCTTATTTTTCTCTTTGCCCAGTTGTAAATATTTCCCAGCATAAGGTGCGTGGAAGCCAGCATGAAATAACATGTTCTGGTTTCAATACGTTGCAAGTTGAGCAGTTGGTACTTTCAACTGCTTATAGAAGGAACATGGAGAGAAAACCACAAAAAGAGGCCAAGGTGACTGCTAGCTCAGATGTGTACATGGATATAAACAAAAAGAATTGTGTGAATAGTTTGCAATCAATTTAAATGGCTTATTAAAGCTTTTGTAATTTGAGTTGCCTTCACAAGCATTCACAAAAAGAACATTTTATTCCAGCTGTATATAAGAGCAACTGGAGCTTTGAATTTGGTGTACAAGGAGGATTGGTTTGTAATATAAATTCCCAGCATCGCTACATTTGGTATCTGGGTACTAGTAGCATAGACTCCACATTAAAAGTACTCAGTTTTGTAACTGTTGTTCTTTGGATTATTTATTAATTCAACTAGCTCTAAATCATGAAATCATTTGAAACTTCTTGTTCTGTTCTTTTCAAATACATTACCTGGACAGTGTTTTATCTTTGGTCTCGTCTGTCAGCGTTTCAGTGAGTTGTGCTCTTGGCTACAGGACTGTTTGTGTGAGGTGTTAAGAGTTATTTGGCTTTTTTGTGATGGTAGCGGTTTTGTCCTGAACAGCTAGAATTTTCCATTATAACTTGGTCGCTAAGTTTGCATCTCTGCCCAAAAGAAATGTGGTTTTAGTAGAAAGTTGGTCTGTAAGCTGATTTCAGGAGGAAATTTGTAATACCTTTAACTGTTACTTTCGGTCCATTAATGGACAGGGTTCATATTCTATAGTACAACACTGGTGACACACATCATTGCAGAGCAGTGTCAGATTCAGCCTCCCCCAGTTGTTCTTTATGTTTTTAGGAGCTACTTTTAAAATAGCTTATTTTTCTGTTTTTTCTATCTAAAATGATCTCAATTTTGCATTGTATTCCTCAGATCTTTCTTATATCTGAAGTTTCAAGTAGATGGGTTTTGATCTGCTCAGGTTTAGAGAGGAGGACAGGTACTTACGAGTGAAGACAAAGAAATGACAATAAAAAGCTCGCATGAAGAAGCATACCCCTCTTTCTAAACAAGAAATACCAAGCAGTGGCTGATTTGGGCAAGCAGTAGTCCCAGGTAACAGATGTCATTCACATCATCGCTCACGTTTGTGCACTGCTGCAGGTAGTATGTGCATTGGCTGGAATAGGATCTGAGCTGATTGCAGAGCGAACTGTGAAAGATAACAGTACTGTGGTGGGCCAACGTGCACGTGGAAGAGGAAAATACCCCAGGCTGGAGCTTCTCACACAAGCCTCTTCAATGTGTATTGCAACAGAGGTAGGCTTGGAAGCTAGCACAGAAGAAAGGACTAGGCAATCAGCCTATGGCTGAGGAAACATCTGATAGACGTAGTAGATGCAGTTGTCCTGTCTGGTCTGATTTCCACTGCACCTGTGTACTCCTGTGGAAGGTGGTTTTATGCTGGTAAGGGCTGCAGGCTAGAGGAGATGGGGTGTTGACACATGCTCTTCTTCCCAAAGACAGGTGAAACTTATGGTAGAGGAGTAGTCAGCTGGGGGATGGTCCCCACATTTGATATCTGCAAAAATCGTGGCAGTGGTCAGTGAAGGTGTAGATGTGCAGATCTTGGCAAGGCGAGCTGTGGTCCTGCCCCCTTTTGCTAACTCAGCAAGACACCCTTAATTTAACTAAGGCAGTCATCTCGTGGCTTAGCAAATGGGACAGGTGTCCAAGGCAGTGTGACAATTCTGGCTTGGTTGGACTTAATGCAGTGTAACCACCTCCTAGGCTGGGGCTCCAAGGACAAATGCTACATGTGCTGCAGGTAGGTGAAATTGCTGGCCTCACTGTCAAGCAGTGGTAGTCACCAGCCCATATAATGAGACATAAATTTATTTCTTAGGAAATGTGCCAAATAAATGGAGACTGTTGCCATATTCATATTACAATGGTTTCTTTTTGTAGAACTACTGTTTTCAGGTCACTGGCTCAAAACTGCAGGAACCAGCAGTTGTAGTGTCTCTAACACAATGACAATTCCTTCCTTCCAGTGGAGCCATGACTAATACTTTGTGTGCACTGTGCATTGTGGAACTCTTTTTATGAAAAGGGCAAGATGAAGATACTTTTTTGATACTTCAGAAACTTAAGGCCTTGTCTAAAATCCCAAAACATCAGAATGATACTGGAACCTTTCCCATTGCTTTCCATGGCATATAAAAGCTTTCTTTGAAAGACCACCTAAAATAAGATTGTAGAACATCATCTTATGTACAGATTTACTGCTTTTTGAACTCCAGGGAGTTACAGAATAAAAGAAAATTAAAAGATGCCATACAATTTATCTAGAACACAAGACCTAACGCAGCAGAGTATGGAGAAATTGGGTGAGTTTGCTTCAGGGATGAGGACAACACTGAATATATTCTCTGTTCTGGGGGACTGTTCTTGTCCTGGAGCTCTTTATTCAGCTTTTTTAATAGCTTTTGAAAAATTCAGGTAAACAGAATTTCCCAGAATATTGTGAATCAGGCAGGTCATACCAGGCCTAATTTAGTGGATGTGGGATAATGGCCGTTCCTGTAATATTTTCCAAATGGTGCTGGCTGCAGGGAAAGCTGACACTTTCTTTACTGGGGGGGGTGAGGATTTGGCCTAGGACTGCTTGCTTTTTAACAGTAGATGTGGGAACAACAGCCTTCACACAATAAATTATTTATTTGTCCCTCTGGCTTTAAAGTCTGTAAATTTGAGTTGTACAGATGTTGAAGCCCAGGTAGGAAATGTCCCATTTCTCTTTTAATTCTATTGCAAAATTGCAGCAGGTGTTAATTTTACTTTATAATATAACTCTTCTTACAGGTGCAGATTCACTCTACAGAAATAGTTTCAGCCTCAGTGATGAAAAGCTTAACTCTCCAACAGCATCGTCTCCAAGCTTGCCATCTCCATCAGTAACTCCATGTAAAGGTAAATTTCATTTTAACTGCTGACATTTCTTCCTAATTCTCAACCTTCAGGCTTCTTTCTGTGAGCCAGGATTCACATGCATGCATTGACTCTTTTTTTAAAATGACAACAAAACTAAGGGCTTACTGTTAAGCACACTATAGATGCAAGTATTGTGTTGATCACAAACAGCAATAGTACACTGCATCCACACTTCTTCACAGGTGACCCAGCAACTCTTTTGATTCTGAAACACCAAACTATATTAGAGTTCTTTGGTTGATCAGGAATTGTGGTACTCCTTACAGAATACTTCAGAATTGTGTTACTTCTTACTGAAGCAACCAGTAGCTTAAATGTCCCATGTATATACAGAAATACTTAGCCTGAATGCAGGGGTTCAGTAGGTGACTCCTCCGAAGCTATATGCTGCCATTCAAGTTAACACAATTAGTCAGATCTATATAGACCTTGCACTGCTGATACAACCCATGTATTAGTAATTTCTTCCTCATTTGTAGCTATGCTGTTTCAAAGTGGCTTCTGTCTTGCAGCTGACCTAACTCCCCAGGAGCTTGTTTCATTCAGGTTAACTTAGATTAACTCCAGAGTAGACATATCAATAAATGAACAGTCATACGTATGTACTACACGGTGCTTTCATTACAACTACTCTTCTCAGATGCATACTCAAGAGCTTTTCATGCTTTCACGTCTTTTCCAGAGTGACCAGTCACAAAAGACAAGTTAAATGCTTTATTTCTGATTAGCATGATACTAGGGAGAAATAATGAGTAATAGTTAATAAGAAGCAGCAAAAAAGAGTTCAGTTAAACTGGGAGGGAATACTTGGCAAGGAATTACACTAGAGGTCAAGACGCTCTTCCTGATGAGAAGACAAAAAGACAAAAATAGAGTTGCAACGGGCTTGGAATAGACCGCAGGCATGAGATAAGGAAGCCACTTGCAGTAGAACTAGATTGAATGGAACCAGTGGTGTTCTCAGGCGTGGAAGTTTAGGTGGATGTTTGGATCCAAATTTATAGTGTATGGACCAAGATCAAAGGATCTGACATCACAGCAAAGCAGTGACACTGACATGATTTAAGAGGCTTAGATTTGGGTGGGACTGGGAGCTAACTGGGTGGGGTTTGATTAGGGCCATGAATGCAATATCTGAATACATGCAATAAGGCAAACTCCCACAGTAGCAGGGACAGGGATTAGTTGACATACAACTTTTTTCTCTACTTCAGCCTCTGCTTTTTAAGGAAACTAAACAGAGGATTGCTTTGCTTCTGTCAAATGGAAAACTGTAAAAACTAGAATTTTAATTCAGTCTCCCCTGTTTTCTAAGAATGCATTTGGACATTGCAGCAACCCTATTGAACTTCCCTGAAAATAATCCACAGCATGTTTGATACCACTGAAAATGATTTGGGGGATTGTGTGGTTCCAGTGTTTCTTTTGGCCAGAGAAATATGTCTTGTCTAAGCAGTATTGGCTGTCTCTTATTTTGCAGCAAAGCTTGGAGACACAAAAGAACTGGAAGACTTCATTGCTGATCTTGACAGGACACTAGCAAGTAAGTAGATTGTTATAAGTAGGCTGCATCTCACTTGGTACCATCAAAGAGTGATGAAAGCCAATGTATGGGGGGAGGGAGAAGGGAAGGGTAGCAGTAGTTTTATATAACACGGCTTCATTTTAGTTTGCTAGTCCTGTGGATCATTATGTGGATAAGAAGGTAAATAGACTAAATTCTGGTCTTTCCCTGAATGTTGAAGGCGTGCAGTTTAACTTGTGTGACAAACACTGTATTCCAGTGAACCTGCGTCCCCACCTCTGAGGCAGCTGCAGTTCACCCCTCCTTGGCAGTGTATAGATCAAGTAAACATCACTTTGTTAAATACTCAAAACTCAGCTAAGAAGTGGGGTTTTGTTTCTTCATTATAAAGCTAAGTAACTGGAGGAGTAACTGTAGGTGAGGGAAACCTTTTTATTCTAGACTTTGCTTTATGAAAGAATTAAGGAGCAGATATCTATTGACTTAGATTAAATGTCAAAATCCTGTTTGTTCTTGTCTTTAGCAGGAATGGAATTTAGATCACTTTTTCTGTCACTATCTAGAAATTGTATTTACCAGTTACAGTACTAGGTTCTTCGTTATGATTTTTAATGAAAAACAACAAAACAAGAAAACGCTCTCCTATTCTCAACCATGTACTCTGCCTGTTCTTTCTGCTTCTTCCTGTGCTCTTATCAACATGATACTGGTGTGTTGTTTTTTTTTTTTGTATGGAACCAGACTATAGAGCCCAAAACAACCAATTGTAGGACTATACCTAAGTAGCAGCATGAACAAAACCCCCCTAATAAACTATGAACTGAGAGTTTCTTGTATTCATTAGGTGTTTTCCCTTCCCTGTAATTCTCGAAGCCTTGGCCATCTGCCTTGGCCTTAACTCAAGACAGCTGCCCTTATGAGCTTCCTACTTCCCTGTCATCTTACTTGTGTCTTAATCCTGGTTTCACTTCTCTTACTTAAAATACATCTCTAGTTTCCTGACTTCTGTCATGGACACACGCTTGAGCTAACTCCATCTTTACCACTGAAACCTCATTGACTGATTGCTCTTCTGAAAAACTTGAAGGTTTGTGTGGAGCAGTGAAACTCCCAAACCACCTGATATTTACATTGCTGTATCTCGCACAGCCATGCTGCAGCTAACTCTTAAGGGGCTGCCTATAGTATATTGGTTTCATTGTCCCCTTGCAAGGCACATCTAAGGTGAAGCCAGGGATTGCCACCTGCTGTAGTGGTTTTTGGTTTGGTTTTGTTTTTTTTTTTTTTTCTCCCAACTAAGCAAATCTGGTTATTTCAGCAGTCTCGTTTATACAGTGTCACTTGTCTTACAGTGATACGCTATCTTTATCATACATGGATATTCTGAGGAAAAAGTCCAACTTCCATCTGATATTTATCATCACATTTTTAAGGAGTTGTGTTTATATGCTTCAATCATAGAATCGTCAAGGTTGGAAAAGACCCTTAAGATCATCAAGTCCAACCATTAACCTATCACTGCCAAGTCCATCTATACCATGTCTTTGAGCACTGTATCTATCCATTCTTTAAGTTACACATAAGTTTGTACACGTCTTTTCAAGCCTAATGCACTCATTACAACAATAATTGCCTTAAATTTTACACACTAACATTTTGGCTCTTGTGTTAATTAGAAAAAGGCATAATTTTGGCCTGTCAGGCAGTCTGGCAAGCTGGGCATAGATGGGGTGTCTGGTATGTCAACAACGTGCAATCTTATTTAATATAGAACTTAATGATCTTGTTTTGTATTTGCAGGTATGTGAAATGAATCTTTGGCATCGTGCTTGCCTGTGAATGTCCTCCGAAGGATAAGTGACATCGGTCACTGAGAACTGCTGCCCTTGTCTGATAACTTTGCTACCCCAGATATTCACCTTCTGAACATAACCTTTGTAAACTCCTACAAGTATTTAACTGGCAACACCAGTTTTGTTACTTTGCAGCAGATGGAATAGGATAACTTAAGTGTTACAGCTGTATTTTGCTTTAAAATATAGCTTGAATTTTAATTTAAAGTTGCTTTTATGAAAATATATTTGTAATTTTATATAGTGGAGAACTTTTAATGCTTTTTTCCATTATAATATATTTTTGTATGCAAATAAACCCTGAACTGGAATCCAGATGTCTGAAAGCTTCATGTGAACATGCGAACTCTGAAACATAAGTACAAATTAAGCTCTTCTTGAAAACATCAAGCTTTAAAGTATCTGATAAGGGTGTATTTCCTGTTAGGCAAAATGTGTGATGCTGGCTTCATGTGGAACTTCATATTTGTCTTTTCCAATTGCTTAAATAAGAATTTTGTACTATGTAAAACTAACACAATCAGGAAAGTAATAAAATTGGTCAAACTGTTACTTCACATTTGCTTTAATACAAATGAAATAACACTGACTTAGTACAGATTTGAACAAATAACACCTATTTCAAACCTTCTGTAAAAGCTAGCTTTAAAATTGCATACCATTCTACATGAAGTACTAATTGGGAGGTCAGACTTTTAGGCCCTTGGGTTTAAAGGTATGGAGATCCTGTAGCACTGAGAAAATACTTAAGTGTCTGGATGTTTCTGATACCAGACCCTTGGGTCCCAAACAGTCTGCCACTCTAAAAAGACTTGCTGGTCATCGGGGTTATGCTGAAAGAATGGAAGCGGAACCTGTGTTTTTACAAGGAACCTGATTCTTTCCAGATGCATTAGGCACTGGAGATGTGATTATGTGAGCTCTCCTCCAGCTGCTGCAGGCATTACACTGGGCTCTGCTGTCGGAGCTGCTCGTGCGATTGCTTCCCTAATCTGTTCAGACCAACTGAGCTGGGCTTGTTTGAACTCCAGGTCTTATTTTGACCAAAGCAGGCTAGTGAGGAGTTGTGTGAGTGGTTCAGATGTTGTGCCCCTTTGGTCTGTTGTCATCTTTGAGTGTATCTGTGTCTGGAGAAGGATGTGTCTGCCCGTGGCACAGCTACCAGCCAGCTGCTTAGGGACCTTAAAGGAATGGATTGGGACCCGTCTTCTGCAGCTGGGGGAAGTCTACTGCACATTTGCTAATGGGAACACCATGAGGATGATGCAAATCCATTCCCCTGCTTTGGCTTTTCTAAAAACAGGCCAAAACATTTGGATCTTGTTAAGCACCATATGATTTTTCCAGTTTTACTCATTGGTAAGAAAATGGAGTTCTGAACTGGGTATGTTTTAATCAGTCTGAAACAACCTTGAGGTGGTTGTGTAGGGGTTTTTTCCTTCTTTTGGGCAGAAGGGCAGTGTAAGATGGTGGAGTATTTTTCTGAAGAGGAAAAACTCCCTTCAGTGTTTCCTACCATAGATTCAGGTGGTAAATTGTCACTTGGAACAGAAATGGAGTGAACTGATTTAGGAGGGTGAAGTTTCACCTTGCTCTAGGTGAACTGTGAAGTCTGTGAAGGAAGGTGGGATGGTTGAAGTTTGAGACAGTGATGTGCTGCTGCATGCTCTGGGACCTTCTCAGAGGCTCCTGCACAGCAGGAAACCCATTTTGAGCAGCAAGGTAGGCTTGTTCTCGCAAAGCCAGAGCACGAGGGAAGTTCACTGCTACTACGCAATATACACACAGGAGCAAATCCTCCTTTTGGCTGCCTCTGTGAAATGGAGAGGGAAGCCTGGCCGTTCTCCCCAGTCCCAGAAGCAAAGGGATGTGTTGCTGTGCGCAGCCGGAGAGGGAGATTCCCTTGGCTGGTGTAGGATGTGTTGTTGCGTGGGGAAGCTGAGGGAAGGGGAACCAGGAGAGCGGAGACAAGCTCGCGCTTTTCTTTTGAGAAGCATCATTAGCCAAGGCATGTTTTTAAAGCTGTTTGAATAGCAGCAGTAGTTTTGTCTGGCTTGCGTTTTAATGCTCTAGTAGGGTGAACGATGGAGTGGTGGCGAATGGCGGATGTTACTGTCCTGAAGGCAGACTACCCCGACTAAGTGTGTGTTAAATAAGCCACGAGTTTCAGAGGCCGTCTCAAGCGATGGCGGGGTATGGGGGAGATGGACAGCTGTTTGTTCCTGGGATTGGATTGTTTGAGGCGTTGGGCCTGAAGTTTCCACTTTCTCTCTGCACATTCAGTTGTTGCTTGATCCTGTCGAACACTCTGGGCCTGCCATCAGTAGTTAAAGTTGGATGTCTCCCTTTCTAGAGTGATATCACCAAATGAGTACAGTACTTTGGAATGGCAATACTTTGTCCTTACAGACAACCGATTTTGAAGATTTTTCCAGTATAAGCAAGGGTTTAAAGCAAGGCGTGTTCCTCATTTTGTGTAATGTCATTTGGGGATGGAGTTGGGCATTAAGTCACCATCTGTTTGGGTTTTTTAATCTTATTTGTGCATGAACAGGTGGAGACTTCTGCTTGCTTATACAGCGGTTCTGGAGATCATCAGCTGCAAAATCTGGGAGTGTCTTCTGCAGAGCTGTTGATCTGAATTCCCTCCGGTATGTTATTCTCAATTTTGAACGTCTTGCTGTGTCAGAAGGAAGGCACTAATGTAGATCTCGTTTCACTGGAGTATGCTTATGACTTAAGTTCATCATCTAATTACATATGGCACTGAAAAATGCATTGCTGAGAAAAGTTCCTGCGATACTTTATCTCTAGTGAGCATTGCTGGAGGCTGTGCTGTCCTTATGGACTAGCCTGACTTTTTAATCCTTGTTTTGACCTCCCTCTTGTGCTGTGATGCCGAATTTGGATTCAGAAGGGAGTCTCAGCCCTGTCGTGCCAACACCACCCATCCAGAAATGGAAACAAGGAGCTTCGACTAAGCAGATGTATTGCCGCAGCTTAACGTGTGTAAGGTGAGGTGCAACAGTTATTTGCACGTATGCTCTTTACCTATTGTAAATTCAAGGTTAAATGGATTAGTTTAAATCTCCATCACTGAGGCTTGAGCTAATGTGTCTTATCTTGGGTTTGCTATTGACTCTGTGTGTCCTGGGTGCCGTCGCCCAGGCTCAGCTGATACGTGATAACTCATTAAGCCTGGCAATGTGCTCAACTTTCTGAGCCCTTAAAGAGAGGGAAGAGCCAAAGGAGGGATTTTTTTTTTTTTTCCTGGCTGCATGTGTGTCTGTAGCCCCTATTGATGCACTGACAGCCAGGTGAGTTTTTGGGAGGGAGGAAAACAGTTGCGTTGGCAGTGACGGAGCTTGCTTCTAGGGACGGGCTCAACCCCTGCCGGCTCCTACAGCCTGTTGTGCCGCTGCCTGCCCCCCTCCTTCGTTACTGGTATTCGCTTTGCAGTACACGCTGGGCGTGGAACTGATTTTCAGCAGGGTTGCCTAATGCGAAGGATCAGAGAGAGGACGAGAAACCATGTTCGCAGCTTCACAGATTCATTTAAGCCTTGGTGTCCGTGGATGCTTGCAAAGAGGAAACCCACACAGAGTGCTTCTGCCTGCTAGGAAACATTCGTGTCTGCAAACACAGATTTTTTTAGTTCATATCATTAATTGTTGCTTTTAGATCATTGTCCAGCTGCTTCACACCCTGCGTGAAGCGAAAAGAATTCACCAGTGGGAAAGGTCCACCCAGCGTGGGTCTCTGTGGGGGAATGCAGATGGAGCTCATCCTGGATGCTGTTCAGCTCAGATGGACCTGGTTGACCATCCGAGGTATTTGCGCCACACTGGAGCCCATCTTACGTGAGATTTCATTTATCTGAAGGTCCCTAAATGTGCTAGACATGACATCTGCTAGACTGCTGGAGAGAAACTTCCAACATTGCGATGCCTGGAAGCAAAGCAAAATATCATAAAGCCAATATGACGGCAGCAGCTCTTGAACTAAATCCAGCTCTGCATACTAACAGCACGAACTCCATATTCTCAACAGGGAAAACTCCTGTTTTCTATGTTACTTTCTACATTACTGACTTCATTGCAGCCTGGCTAACAGCTCTAGCTGTCTAAATAACTTCACAATAATGTAAGATGATCCTGGCTGCTATATCTCATCGGCTCAGAGTTGTAAACCAGATCTTTCCAAGGTCCTTTTCTTTCTGACAGATTCGAAGCGATCAGTTAAATGCTGTAGATTGGCTTGCGGGATTAAAATAGGCCAGTCAATACAAAGGGACGCTAATGCTTTGGTTGCTTTTGCTCTTTCACATCTATGTTTTGGAAATTAAAATATTTGTCAGTTCAGCTCTTAAAAACTACAGACTAGAGGCCTGTGCCTCTGTTCTCCCAAGGCATGCGGAGCTCACTGGCTTCTCTGCAAGGCTTGGGGATGCTTAAATGGGCTTCAAACTGGAAGTGAGCGTTGCCTGCTCCATAGTGTATGGCTGTAATACTGACCAGCATCCTTCCATTCTGTTTATAATGTATTTCAGATCAGTATTTATAATTAAGAACATTGCCCTTGTCTTAAAAAACAAATACCGGTATTTTTGTATATGTGCAGTCTTCAGATTTCAAAGAAAAAAAAATCTTGCTAGCGTATGAAATCAGGTCAGGACCGATCCCACCTGACTTAGGTACTTAGATAAAACACTGAAGTTAAGATGTTGCCCTTGGCTCCTTCGATAGCCATTACAAGAAGGAGACTGAATTATCCCCTGATGATGTTCCTTTGCCACAGCAAATATTGCAAAAGACTGTGGATAAGCAGGCTTTTCACTTGGGCTTCTTAATCTACTGCCTGAAGAAAAGTGTATGGGTTGAAATAAATCTGCCTGCAACCGGCCTTAGAGTGTAACAGTTTGCGGAAGAGCAGAGGCAAAGCTACCCGACTAGCCAGGGTGACCTGTTGTGGGGCTTTGCACGACATTGTACAAGCACGGCAGCTTGCTTCAGCCCTGTGACTTGGGGCATCTCTCCCCCGCACCATTCCGGGCAGGGTAGCAAAGGGGAGCCCCAGGCTGGTGCTTGGGTGTCATGGCACCGACCTCCAGGCATTTGCTTTTTGGCTTTAGGCACCCTGCGAGCGTGCTCTCCTCTTGCGCCGCTCCCCGTCAGTGCCCTGCATCAGCAGCCTGGCTAACGCGGCTTGTCTCCCCAGCTCCTGCTCAAAGTCAGGGCTGGTGTAGCAGATTGTCTGCAAGCTTAGTTTTTTTTTTTTAAAAAAAGGTATTCTAGGACAATGCCAGTGAGTATCTCAACTGCAGATAATTTCTGGGTTAATTATCCATAATGAGTGGCTTAATGGCTGAGGACCGAATGGATGCCGCTGAAGTCCATGGCAAAATTTGCAGGCGGGCTGGGATTTAACTCTGTGTCAGTACGTAGCAGGGCTGACGGCTCCATCACTGCTCCAGGAAGCCTTGCAAATTGTGAGGGGGGTCAGCTTTCTCATGCAATGCAAATAGGAGCTTCTGGACACTGTTTAAAACATCTCAAGAGGCCTTTAGCTTAATATCTAGGTTAAACTTGAGTGGGTGATTGTGTTATCCCCTGCTTTTTTTCCGTCCCTCTGAGAAGCGGAGCGATTCATGATGGTGGATGGGGCTTGTCATCGGTCCCCTGCGGGTCTTGGCAGCAGGGTTGCCCTAAGTGCTTATACCCACAAATATTTCACACTTTGGAGCTGTGACTTCAGTGGGCTCTCGCACAGCATTAAGCTCTGATCCTGGCAATCTGTCTTCATAGACTGGTTCTTAAGGCTGTGTATAGTTTAATAGTTTTACGCTCTCGGAAAACCGATTCATGAGCAATAGCTTTATGTTTGTTTATGTATAGAGTTTATGATGTGAAACAAAATGCACGTTTTTCTTAAGAGGCCAAACAGAACAGCTCAGCTCTCAGTCTCCAAATAGCATCCCAGATAATTTATTTTGTTGACAGCTGGTACAACGTGCTGCTAATACAACAGTAGTTTATTACACATTAGCAGCTACACATCGCTGTCTCAGAGCTCTTTGGCATGCTCTAATAAATACCACTTTAAAGCACAAGGCAGATTTCTCCGGCATGCAGCGACCCTAACTTAGAAGGAGACGGTGAAAGTTTGGCACTCGCCCAATGGCTTGGCCAAAGCAAACGGGTGGTGTCAGTGGTCCGAAGCCTGCATCAACGCTGAGTTTAGGATTAGGGCCTCTGGCTCACAGCACTTCTGCAGCTTTAAATAATCTCGTAGGAAATGCCTTGCCCTAGCAAATGTCTCTGGCATTCCCGAGCCCTCATTGAAAAAAATTAAGAGAAGCAGCTTGGTGGTTTTTTTCCGAGCTCGCTACTGGGCGGCTCCAGCCCCGTTGATTGCAGGGAGGAACTTACGGAGTTCTGTGCTTTCCAGAAACTAATGCTCCGAAAAGCATTAGTATCCTTACTTGGTGTTTTCCATAACGTGTTTCACCAGGGACCATGCAGTTCTTCACACCTCTACCAACTGTGCAAGATAGCTCTTAATGTGAAATGACTTGGCAGTGCTAGGTTAATGGGTAGACTTGATGATCTTAAGGGTCTTTTCCAACCTTACCACTTCTATGATTCTATGATGAGCTCTTCTGTTCCCTCTGCTTTCTTTTGTACCTAGCAAAACCCCTCCCTCCAGTGCCCCCTTCTCAAATCTGGCCAAAAGATGAGCATCGCAACCCGCCCGGCAGCCGGCCCATCTGCAGAAAGGCAGGAGGGAAGGAGAGAGAGAGACAGTCAGAAGTTGCAGACTCCTTTTCCTCCCTCAGCCCCTTTCTGCGGCTCAGCGTTCGCACGGTCTTCTGTGGGAAAGTGCTGCGAGAGACACGAGCCCCTTTCCTGTGGCCTCAGAGTGAGAAAGCAGGCAGAGCCAGAGCCGAGCTAATGAGAGCCTGCTCATCTCCCCAGGATTGTAAATCTCCTGTATCCTAGCTGGCCCCGTCCCCCTGAGTTGTAGAGCCATAGGAAAAGTGTAGGAGTAAATGTTGTGCCTACGTAACAAGCCTTTAGACTCTTCTTTCCTGGACTCTGGCCTTCCCCAGCAGTGTTGGCGCCTCGCTGTGTAACGAGGGATGGCAGCTCCCTCGTCACATCCCTCCTCGGTGGCCGAATGGGGCTGTGGGGTGGCCCTGCTCCTGCCCGCCGCCGGCACGTCTGGCTGAGCTGCAGCCTTGCACGTGCCTTGTCTGCACTCGAGCAGCATCGAGCACTGAAAAGCAATAAAATAAGAAAGGGGCTTTATGTGTAAGGGTTTTCTGAGATCCTATTTCACACTTTCTCTCCTGGCTCATGTAGTTTTCTGTTTCCCCTGTCTGTTTTGTGGGGTGTTTTAACCGCAGGATTTTTAATTCATGTTCTTTCATGCTTATGAGAAAAGGTTTAGTTTTACACTTGGCTCTTGTGTGAGAGGGAGGAAATCTTGGCATGTCCAGTTGTGCGTGCTTCATTTAACGCACTTGATAAAAGTGTAAGGTTTTGCCATCGCAGAATCTGTGCTACGGAAAGATATATCCAGAGGCCACTCCGACTTGTTAACATTTTTAAGTCTATGTGTAAATTAAATTTGCTGGTGATTTACCCATGATCGATGTTGAGAATCCCATAAGCATCACCAAACCCAGCTTTTAGATTTCTCGGTAGCAGAATTTGGTAGCTGGCCTGAAAAATACTATTTTGGTGATGCATAGCCCTGGCTTCATAACATGAATGTAGTTATGCTGACTCCTCTGTGAATTCTCTATGAGCGACTCCTCTCTGCCTCCATGACTCTATGGCTCCATGACTCCTATATGACACTTCTGTGACTCTGTGACTCCTCTGTGAAGTGACCATGGTCACTTCATCCAAAGGCTGGTCCATGGCATGGTTGCCCAGGATTGTCCAGCAGCTGAGCTGACAAGTAAGTCGTCTCCGGTTTCCAGCCTCTCTCCTGGAAGTTCACCTGCTTTCTGAAGCAGCACGTCCATGCGCACATCCAAGCACGCACAGCTTCTTGGCAGCTTTTCCAGTTTCCCAAGCACCTGCATCAAAATTAATGAGAGCAAAATTGATTGCAAAGAGTCCTTGTGGTGAGTTCTCTTCAGTGAAGGGCGTGGTGGCACGGTCCTGTCCTCTCAGCCACCTTCTTGCGTTGCTTGCTGAGTTTAACCTCGCATCTGAAATGTGTTTGTCGCACCTCCGAGAAGTAACATTTTTGCCTCGCGTTAGTCTAGTGCTTTTGGCTTTTCACAGAGCTGCTTGGAGCCATTTTGGTCACAATTTTGTTGGTTTTCACAGGTCAAAGCACCATCTCCATTTTGTTTAATACTCACCAAATCCTCTCATGTGCTGGCTGAATATTCTCCCATGTGTTTATTTTGAATGTACACTGACGGGTATAAGCTGATCCATACGTACCCTGAATTCTATCTGTTTATATTTTATTGCTTTCAGTGCTGGTATCATTTTCAGTACCATTTTGGCCAGCTGCATGTCAGTTTAAACATCAATCACGGCTGCTTTCAAACTCACCTCTTGCTGTAGCTTTTCTGTATCTCCCAGTCCTCCCGGTAGCTGCGGTCTGAGGGCTCTGCTGGTGCTGGCAAACTCTCCCAAGGATGCTCTTGCATCCTTCCTCGCCACGCAGTGCTTGGTGTGGGTAGCAGACGCGTGCTGCGCTGCCTTGCGGGGCTCCGAGGTCTTCGAGCTGTTCTGCCACGCAAGTTTTTCACTGTTGCCTTGTCCACAAGGCCGGAGTCCCTACAGTCCTATACAGGCAGATGCCTGGGCGGCTTCTTTGACTTGAGGAGTCTTTCCAGCTCTTGATAAATGTTAATTGTGGGTCTTTGAGAAATGCTGGCCCATCTTGTTCATTTTCAGTTGTGTCCCAAAGCTGACCTGCAGGCTGGCTTCTGAGGAGACATTCCTTTAGCTCCAGCAAAGACCATCTTCAGCTTCAGCTGGTCACCAGCATTGCTAGAAGAGGATGAGATCAGAAAATTTTGTTTAAATATTCCGACGCCCTCAGATATTTCACTTCCACAGGAGTGCAGTTGACCTCATCTTACTAGAATAGGTAACTTCTTAAAAAAAGACCCAATTCTGGAAAAACTCATTGTTGGCAGCAATAACACTACCTTCTTTCTGTTTTCTGGGGTGAAGTGTCAAATCACCTCTGTTTAGCATCTGTGTTTAGCAGCACATTTCAGTTCTGCATAGCCCTTGGGTGAAATGCCTTGCTAGAGCGCCACAAAATCACATTTCCCCACAGACCTCAGAGCAGATATCTTTGTGAAATGCTCGTGCTAAAACGCTGCCATCCCTCCAGCCTGAAGACGGACATCAAAGCATTGCCCATGGTTCGGAGTGCGAATAGGACTCTGATGATCCTGAGCAGAGTGCGAGCATGTGGGGGTGTAGGAACTGATTTTGTAAACTCCCGTGGTACACAGAGACATTCACTGAAAGAAAAATCCAAAGGAACTGTGTGGCAGGGAAAAACCCTACTTTTCTCCCCAGATCATTAAATTCTCCTGTTGTGAGACATAGTCACCTTAAATGCGCACTTAAAGACAGCCAGATTTTATTTACCCTTATTGGGCTCTTTCTTTTCCTTACCCCTTAGGAAAAACATTCTCTCTTTCTTTTCCTTACCCCTTAGGAAAAACATCATTATCTCAGCAGCTCAGTCTGCATCTTTGGGAGGATTTTCTCCCACACAGATTTCTACAATTAAGAGCATTGACACTAAGTTATTGGAATTTGCTGTCTGTTGTTGTTTTTTTCTTTTCTTTGTGATTAAATGGCTCAACTTCAGAGGATGGGCCCTGGTTGTAAGGGTTGCTTTGTTTATCCCTATCAGGGATGGGGATGGAGGGGCAGGGAACATGCACCCAAATAGTGGGCAATCTCGACTGAAAAATATTTAAATATTTAAAGTGTCAGATCAGTTTTAGTATTTCTTTAATATGACGCATCCACAATGGCTCACTTTTAATTTCCAGAGTCTATGGGCTTGTGTTTAAGACTAAAACAAGCTTTTATCCTAGTGATGGCTGGGCCATCTGCCACTCTTCCCCAGTCCTCACAGCTGGGTGGCTAAATAAGAAGGAATCATTCAGCTAACCTCAGCATCTGCCAATTGTGTTTTCTCAGTGACCTTTCCAAAAACTGACTTCTTTTTGACTAAAAATAAATTTTAAATTACCAAGCCGAAGAGGCAGACTTCCCTATGCATTTTGAATAACATCTTTGTTTCGAAATGTCTCTTGGCTCCTGTGTAACGAAAGCCTGACATTAAAAAAGGTGTTTTAAATTGGTGCTGAGTATTGGCTGATACTCAAAATACAATAGGACAGTTGAGCTTCTGTGCTATCTTGTGACATGCTGTCATTAGCACCTCATGAAATGGAGGGGAGGGAGAATAAAAACACTCAAACATTTCTGGAAACCTTCCTTGAGCTTTTTTTTTTTAATGCAGGAATTTTCACTTTCAGGGTGCCTCCGTTTCAAACCGTTTCACCGTAAGGACGCATCGAGCTTTTGACGAAAAATTTTCAGGCAGCTCTTGTTCCTCAGGCTTCTTCTCTCTTTCCACCCAGGGGTGAGCAGTTGGTGTGGCGATGATGATATCTAAAATGGGAAATAGACTCTGAATTGATCCAGTTCCTCAAGGAAAGCCTTTCCTTTTGGGGCTTGGCATGCATATATATGTGTGTATATATATATACACATATAAAAGCTTGGCCTGAAATGTGACAGTGATGGTCCTTAAAATGAGAGCTCAGTAGCAGAGGTGAAGCTGCAGAAGTAGGGAAACCTCAGGTGGGATTTCGAGGGTGCCGGGCTGTGATGGTTTGCTTTCTTAGCTTCTGCCATACAACAGAGTTTGGTGAAGAGCTTCCAGAGCCAGAGCTACGTGAGCCGGTGTGTCTTTGCATGCAGTACCATGCTAACAGACTGGAAACTGGGCTCCCAAAAGCATAATTCCTGCTTTTTATCTGTGTGTAAAAATGCATTCGCAATATGTGGCTGTTAAATCACTGATATAATTTCAGATGGTTTCCTCTATAGTTTACAGACCATTTCCCAAAGCCAACCCAGTTCCATTGTATCTTTTGCCTCCTGTAATAAATACTTTCAAGATAAATATTCGTTTTTTCCTGGCTTTTGTGAGAGCCAAATGGCAAGACCTGCCATCTTTGCAAATGTAGACTTTTTATCAAGAAAGAACACTACTATATGGTAGCGACGTGTGGTTGCAAACTGACCATGCTAAAGGGAGAAGGCAAGAAAACCGACCTCTCTTAGCTTTGCTCAGACGAGGGCTTGGCCTCTTATTTTGCTTATTTTTTGGCTTTTCTCCAGTGTCTGTGTTGTTGAACTTTTATTTTCCCCATAATCAGGCTGATATCATAGGGATTTGCATGGAAACTGATGCCCTCAGCTCATCTCAGTGCCAGAATTACAACAGTCTCTTGTTCCTAATGGAAAAAAGATGTAAAATCTCCAGACGGCCCCAGTTCATGTGGTGAGTGATTTGCTAGCCTATATGCAGAGCCCAGTTTGATGCCTTCATCTAATTTCATGAAACCAGAGGAGAAGTAGGAAAAAAAAGTATATATTTATATGGTATGTGCATATATACATGTTCATTGGGTCAGTGTTTCTCTGCTGCTTCTGTTTGCAGTCCCCATGGGACCTTGCCTCTGCCACCTGGGCGATCCCATCTTCTTTTGGGCTGTGTGAAGAAAAGACCCCAGGATGCTTGGTTATCTCCAAAGGGAGCAATGACGCCTTTGTTGGGGTGGTTTAGTTTGGAGAAGAGGAGGCTGAGGGGAGACCTTATTGCTCTCTACAACTACCTGAAAGGAGGTTGTAGCGAGGTGGGGGTCGGTCTCTTCTCCCAAGTAACAAGTGATAGGATGAGAGGAAACGGCCTCAAGTTGTGCCAGGGGAAGTTTAGGTTGGATATTAGGAAAAACATCTTCATGGAGAGAGTGGTTGGGCATTGGAACAGGCTGCTCAGGGAACTGGTACAATCACAGTCCCTGGAAGTATTCAAAAAACGTGTGTATGTGGTGCTTAGGGACATGGTTTAGAGGTGGACCAGGCAGTTAGGGTAACGGTGGGACTTGATGATCTCAGAGGTCCTTTCCAACCTTAACAATTCTATGATTCTATGATTGTTTCGGGACCCTACAGCTATCTGCTGCTGTGTCAAGCTCCCTGCAGATTCAGGCAAGCATCACCAATGGCTTCTAAGTTTTGCTGAAGTTGTTGGGTACAGTGTCCAGCCCTTTTGGGGGTTAACTTCTTGGTTTAAAGGAAGTTTGACCCCAAAGTCTGCCAGATGAAGTAAACCATTCCTCCCCTGTCTAGCAGTAGGTAAAGGGAGGTTCAGGCAATTGTAGGACTGATGATAGAATGAAAACCCACTAAAAGCCTCATGCCCTGTGGCTTGGGTACCCTCATTTGGTACCATCAAAGGAGGGCTGGCAGAAACGGGTCCTGAATCACGTTCAGATATGCTGGATAGATGGATTATAGTGTTAGTAATACCGTCACTCATCCAGAGGAAAGAAGCTGATGGATAGGCCTTGTGTGTGTCTTGCCCCTTCTAGCGTATTTAGTTCCTGGCCAAAGCTTTGGGAAAAATAAACTGTTTTTAACAGAAGCTTGCCCAAACAACACCCAAATATTGACACAAGGCTGTTGCTGCATGGCAAGATTGAATCTACCTGGCTTGTTGGCTCGCTCCTTCGGAAACCGAGCTGCAGTCCAAGCTGTGAACAAGTCGTAGTGTGACGCTCCCGCCTGATGCAATCTGAAGCAGCCGATGCAGGAATGTGCACCGGAGAGCCAGCTCAATAAATATCAAGACCTACTTTAGCGGTGGATTATGTGTAAGCCACAGTCATTTCAGCTTTTAAAGGCTTGGCTTCAGACCTTTTTTTCCTATTTAGCTCACTACTTGCTTTAACCAGAGCTGAGAAAACTGCTGACTCTATACTGTGAAACCTCAGCGAGCTGGACAAGAAGCTGATGTGACTTAGTGCCAGCGTTGTGCTTGAAGTTGTGTGGTGATGTTCAAAAGACCCCGAGCTCCTACACCTGACCCCATGTGAGAGTCTCTCCTGGCGGTCCCCATCTGCAAGCCACATCAACCCAAGTCCCTAGCAATTTTAGGGAAATGATGGTGGCTTGAAATAATAGGCTTCACATGGGTACTTTTCCTGGGCAAGTAACTTGAGTGGATGGTTTCTCCTCCTACATGCACACAGGTATTCTCTATAAACCATGCAGAAACAGTCCCTCCTATTTATGTTTTTTTTTTTAAGCTTGCAACCTTCAGGGCTACAAGATGTTTCAGTAAAAGGAAACAGAGTTTTGAGATGTGTGTGGGGATGAATCCTGCCTTTTCCTTGGGGATGTTAAAGTTGCCCAATATCTTGGGGTTTTCGGCTGTTGGGTCTGCAGGTGTTGTGGGAAGGGGCAGTGGCTGGACGTCTGCAGCTCTCTCCTTACCTCCATCCTGATGTGAAGGGGGTCTCTGAGGAGCGTCTGCCCTCTCGGGGACACCCCTTGCAGGCGCTGGGATTCCCCCCATATCCATCGCCAGGCACAGCAAAAGGGTCTGTTTTCACGTGTGTCAAAATTAGGGACAGAAAAGTAATATTTATTTACGTAGTATGTGTAGGTGCTTTTCTGGATTACTTGGGAGACGTCCGCTTTCTACTCTTTCCCCCCCCATCCATCTTCTCCTCTCCTGCCTGCCGTGCTCCCCCCTCGCACCCCCTGCCTGACGAATTACTCCCGCTAACAGGAATCGGGGCTGGCAGGCTCTCCTGCGGCCGGAGGGATCGGCCTCAGCAGCTGCGCGAGAGCCGGGGTGGTGCAGTTTGGGCGTCCTCCAGGCCCCTGACTCACTGCAGCGGGGTGCGGGGGGCGACCGCATCCCTCCCGGTGAGCTGAGTCGCTCCAGTTTGAACACCAGGCTCCTTTCCACCTCTTTCCAGTCTGCTTTTGGGTTTTAGGATTCAGAGAGGAGCAAGGACTCTCCGAAAGGGACCGGGGCTGCAGATGGATGCAATCATGCCCCAGCACAGCGCTTGCCACCGTCCCTGCTTGGGAAAGGTTGTGTGAACATTTTTCTCCGCCTGGTCAGGCGTGTGGTGTTGCTTTGGCATGACTCAGGAGTGACTGACTTTGCTTAAAATAAAGACGCCTTGCAAGCAAGCATCCCTCTTCCAGAAGGAGGTGAGTCACTGGAGATGTGCCTCCTCCCTTTTTGGGTGCAGCTCCCAACTGTGATTCCCTTCAGAACCCTGTTTGGGTTTCTTTCACCCCAAAACACGTACTGACTTTGAGAAGCAGATTTCAACATCCTGGGCAAAATTCTGCTCCCGTGCACCACATGTGGGCCAAGTTGCTCCTCAGTCCCCTACAGGCCACATCCAAGTTCTCCATTTTGGATTGAGTTCACGTGTCAGATGAGGGTTAAAAGGCACTGTTGTGAGCGTTTACTCTGATTTTCTGTGCTTAACATACACACAAGGATTTCCTCCAGCATTTCTGCTCCAAGCCTGTAGTCTGTGGCTGGTTGAGGACACAGGTCTGCAGCCAAGATCTGAGGCAGGGGGCTGTCTCGGTGACCGAATATTGGCAGCAGCCGATCATAAAAGTTCTCCAGCACATAGAAAGGCTTCCAAGGCTTTTGAATTACTGACTGCATTGCTGCTCTTGCTGACAAAAACTCCTGTTTCTGCAAGACGCAGACGCCAAAATCTGGCCGGGGGAGAAGATGCTTGAGACAAGGAGCCTCAGCTGCCTACAAGCAGAGCAATGAGCTGGTTTTAGGCTCTGAGACCCAAGACCTTGCTGGAGGGAATTGCTGGTCCATTCCCGAACACCTCTCTGCTCCCCAGCGAAGCGCCTTGCTCACCGCTGCCTTCCAAGGATCCCTTCCCAGGTGTCTGCTATTGTGCAAAGGCAAGGGTCTCCTTGGTGCTCAAAGATTGCCCCATGACCACTGGGCTTTTGAAAGTTAAAGGTATTGCAATGCAGAAGTTTTTAGGAAAAAAGTGGAAATCAGTGCTTAAAAGATATTGTTTCACTCCCATAAATTGTCACTAATGGTGACAGAAAAATCAGTACACGTAGCCATTTCTTTTTCTTGCAAAAAAGTGGAGACTTAGCAGTAAATTACAGCCAGGGGACTGGTATCTTCTCACCCTGGACATGTGCACCATAGCTTGGCTGGGCATCTTTCCAGTCCACTTTTACTATCATTAATGGTGCCCATGGAGATAAACCTCTGCAACAGAAACATAAGGTTTAGCTTCAGATTGACTTTGCCTGGGAATAGCAGTTGTAAAATAACAGTATTTTGTCTTAGAGGTTCACAAACAGGGCTTGGGTTTGGAAAAAAACATGTTAAATTAGTGTATAGCATGTCTTAGTCTCTTTTTGCCTCACACTGAACTGCTGCATCCATCAAGGAGGTAGCTGCAGCACGCAACTGTGTGAATAAAGGAGGCTGAAAAATCTATCATCTGTTGCTTTATGTAGTCCCCTGAGAAAGGAGAGCATGCTCGGGCAGAACAGCCCCACCACAGCTGAGATGTTCGGGTTGAACAGTCTCCTTCGGAAGCTCAGGCATGCTCGGGAAAACAGCAAGAACAGGTTAGTTCGCTTCTGAAATGCAGGATCCTCTTGACTTCCCAATGGAACAGTGGGTCCTCAAGGTTGCAGTGGGAGGACGGAGTGGTTTCATATCCCCCTCCCAAATCTGGTGCAACTGTGGGCTGCAGCCCAAAAGGTGGCTCCTCTCTCTCCACCCCAGCGTGTCCCCTCCTGGCCCTTGGGTGGGAGCCGGTGACAACCCATGCACGTGGTACCCCCGGGCTGTGCTTTGCGTTGGTGGGGTTAGTTTTCTGTTTGGTTCATTGACTTATTCAGCGTCCCCAGCAGCCCCACAGAGGCCCTGTGCTGGTCTTGCAAGGGCAATGGTAGCACCTGGGGCTGGAGCTGGGGCTATGGCTGGGGAGGAGCAAGACCACTCCTCACCTCTTCCCACTTGCCAGGGACCTGCAGGTGCACCTGATCAGTGTCAGGTGAGTACAGGGCCATAGTAGGAGTATTTTTCTCTCTTTTTTTTTTTCTTCTTTTTAAATAACCCCATCTGAAACTATAGCGAGGTAAAAGAGCTAACCCTACTGCAAACCGTTTAAATGACAAATGTTTAAACATCTGAAGTTGGTTTTAAATGAAGCAAAACCACAGGAGAAGCAGCAGTCACTGGCCGTGACTTTACAACCTGAAACCCAAGTGAGTTTGGGCTCAGCAGAGCGTTTTCACAGGGGAACAGAAATGTCCCCTTCCTTTCAGGCAGTGCTGCGACTTCGTGTGAAGATTTAGCCTCAGCTGGGAAACAAATTGAGGCATGGAAGAAGATGAAAAGTTCAATTTCTTCTCTCTGTCCATGGAGGGAGAGGGGCATGTGTGCGGCTGAGCTCTGCTCACTGCTGAAGCACAAAGAGCCAAGCAAATGGCCGGAGAGCGGTTCAGCTCGTTGTTCCACCTTTTGCATATGTGGCTTAGATTTGAATACACAAATTTTGATACTGTCAGGCAGAAAAAAATCTGTGGCATAGTAACTGCAACTACTTGTATTCTTGTACTTAGCTAACACTTAAAAAAACCCCACGTTCTGACATGGGCATTGGGAAATGCCTGGGGTGGTGGGAAGGGGGATCCCTGGTGGTCCTTGGCCGTGGGTTGAGGGTGGTTATCAATCCCTGCTTGCTGGCCAAGCGGCAGCACCGCAGGGCTGCTCCTCGTCCCTGTCTGAGAGGCTGGAGTCTGGTGAGGGGTGATGTGGCTCGTCGTGCTCTCTGTTTTCAGAGAGCCCTCGGTCCAGAGCTGCCCCTGATCCAAGTCAGGCTGCAGAGAGCCCCAAACCGGGACTTGTGGCTGTTGCGTTGATGTGATGGGGCAGCGCTTGGTGGGACAAGACTAAATTATATCTCCTGCTCTGGAAGGATTTCTGGCAACATAGAAAATCCTGCAGAAGGAGGAAAACTTCATTAATTACAGTGCTAAGAGTACATGAAGGGGACTCCAGATAATGGAGAACCTGGTCATCTCCATCGTACTGCATACAGGTGATCCACACCAGAAACTTATTTTGCTACCCCTGTTCCTGCACACTTGTGTGACTTTAAGTAACTACACCTCATCTAATTGTGTCTTTCTGGATAGTTAGTCTGATACATTAATTTATGGCATACCTTGCTGCCTTTGCTGAACTTTTTGTGCTGAGTATGTCCCCTCATTTTTATCTTCTGATGCTCAGTCTGCAAGGAGCCCTGCTCTTGCCTGAATAACATGCTAACTTTGGATGCCAAATTCTTGTTCTTTTACACCAAGATCCCAAATTATCTCTGGCGAAAGCTGATATTGTCTTACGTCCACTGAGTCCAATATAAATGATTCTCTGGCCTTGGAAACATGAGGCTGCCAGCAGATTCGGCCTCAAGCTTCTCCTCTTCCCCATTTGTGAACAGAAGGCCAGAAATACTGCAGCACCTTCTCCACACCCCCATCAGCTTCCTTGGACTTAGAGGCATCATGAAGTGGGGGGGGGAAAAAGCTCTCCAGACCTTCCCAGCAGCCCAGCTGTGAAATGCCCCAGCTGGAACCAGTTTGTACTGATTTTGCAAGACTTTTTAAAGACTTAGAAACTGGTGGTCCAACGCTTGCCCCTCAGTGGCAGTGAGACTCATGCAAGTAGGAGTCTTTGAGGACATGCCCAGGTAAGCAGGAGCAAACACATCATGGTGGATAGCACGGACAGAATTTTAAAAGGATATTAAAATATTTAATAATGACAAAGTGGCTCAAAAAATTGCCAGGGGAATAGCTTCCAATCTTACCACTGAAGTGCTGTTTGGTAAGAAGGGTCAAATAGTAAACTGCTGAGGACACACATACTTAGCCAAAAATCATGTTATCTTTCAGGACAGTGTCTGTGATTCGCTTGGGTCAAACAGCCATCAATGTTTTTGTCTGCCTTCACATCCTTAGATGTGAACATTTTAGGAAGCTAAAGCTATGACAAGTATTCAAAACACATCAATGAGACTCCAAACTGTCTCAAACCTGATTTCAGAGAGGACATCAGAAATTATTATTCTTTTCTTTGCCTTATGGCTTTTTAATCCTTTGCTTGACTTGTGTCATATTTTTAAAACTTTCCCTGTAACCAGAAGGGCTGGAAACTTCACTTTAAAAGGGGAAATTTTGTCTAAATGTGGTCTCCAAATGGACTTTTGTGATCTCTGAATAAAAACTGAGCGCTCCAAAATCAATAAGCTGGAGCTCAGGGGGGGGAAAAAAAGTGTTTTTTCAGTTATTATCAGGGTTAAGCATGGTGGCTATGGCTTTGCCTGGTGCTCTGTCTGCCGCTGGCTTTGTTGGTGTGTAGATATTCACTATTTAGAGGGGTTTCTTTTTGAAGTGCTCTTAAATCAGGTAGGAACTTCTTGCCTGAGATTTAAAGAACTGGTCAGTAAGTCACTCTGGACTTCAGATAAGCTCTTTGATTTCACCTTAGGCCTCCTGAGCAGATGTTGTGACAGCTATGTAGGTCCATGGTGAGCAATGACAGTCATACAGGTATTTCCAGCTATTTTTGTAGCCCTCTTGTAGCTCTTTCACAGCATTATGAGCCAGTTCTCACCTTCCTTCCCCTCAAATATTCCCCAATGATGAGACACTAGTTTTGGCCTCATATGTTTTAGATTAGATATAAGGAAGAAATTCTTCACTATGAGGGTGGTGAGGCACTGGAACAGGTTGCCCAGAGAAGCTGTGGATGCCCCATCCCTGGAAGTGTTCAAGGCCAGGTTGGATGGGGCTTTGAGCAACCTGGTCTAGTGGAAGGTGTCCCTGCCCATGGCAGGAGGGTTGGAACTAGGGGATCTTTAAGGTCCCTTCCAACCCAAGCCATTCTATGATTCTATGCTGCAAATCACATGCAGCCCCTTCTTGCATTCACCATAAATACAAACCAATGTCCCTTGCAAGCTGTGCTGTCATCTCACACATGCCCCCCAGACGTATTCAGCAAATAAAGGCAAGCCACGCCTCTTTCTTTTGTAAGGATTTTGTCCAACACAAAGGGACACAAATACGCCATTTTCCATCTTTTGTACTGTACCACTGTGTATGCGGGGACTAGTGGCTTCAGAGCTAGTGCCATACAAGCCCGTGTTTCATATAGGCATAACCAAATACTCTCTCTGTGCACAGCAAAGCAAGTATGGCCAGAAGTATGGGTAAGCAGAGCTGTGGCGAGCTGGGACAACCCAAGGGTGCAATAGTCCTGCCAACATCATCTTGAAAAACCTTAACCCCAGCTGTCAATGAGGCTTCTCAGCTCTTTCCAAGCCTGGAAATGTAAAATGACCTTCTGTGAGTCCTGCCGTGGGCATTTCTTCCCAATGCAACCATCGCCTGCCAAGTGCTTTGCCAGAGGTGAGGTACTCATCCACCTGCAAAAGTAGAGCCTGAAAAAGCTCTTTGGCGGGAGAGAGATCTGTGTTGGGGAAGGAGGGAGGAATGGTCTGCTGATGGAAGACTTGGTGGTAAAATTATTGGTTTTTTTCTGTTTTTTACAGGCAGGAGCAGTTGACAAATCCACCCCATCTGTGCTTTTTGTGTGGCATTACAAAATTAGAAAGTTGTTTTTCAATGAACATGAAATTGCTGAAGAATAGAAACTGAAGTGCCATAAATAGCACTGGGCTCTTTGAAGCCACAAAGAGGAGGCTGTTCTGCCAGGAGATGCCAGGCCTGGGAACGCGGGTTTTCTTTGTTCATATGCCATTATGCAGCAGCTGGCGTACTTTGAGCACGTCTCCCAGATTTGCTTGTGCTGTTAACTTGCGACGAAGAGGAAATAGCGATGGGCTGTGAGCAGGGGCCAGGAAAGATCTGAGTCCTTCAACCCACCTGGCTAAACAGGCAACAATCTTCCAAGGAGACATGTGGTAGGGTAAAGAACAGGTCTGCAAGTAAAATTTAGAAGGAGCAAATTACTTGAGCCCCCTGAAGAGTATTATGTTTCTGTGTTGTCTCAGGAGGGATAAAGAAATCCCAGTTCTTACTCTGAGGAGATATGGCTTGGTCTCCAATGTCCTTCTCACCATTGGCAGTGGGTTTTGCACTGGGGATGGTGGCAGCTGACACAATGGGGCACCCACCTGTAGGTTGTCCACCCTTCCTGAAAACAGCATTTTAGTGCCCTGCTTGAGCTGTTTGACTCAAAATGCAGCTGCAGAAGCAACAGGCGCTGATGGGGTTAGTGCTGAGCCCAGCTGGAACCCCTCCATGGTTATACCCCAATACCAGGAAGGGCAAATCATGGGCAACTTTGGTTGGACTCAACTCCCCAAGGTGTCACCTAATAAAAGATGGTTGAACTGAGCCCCCACACATGAGACAACTGCAGAAGCCTGTTATGTTTTACCTGGTGCAAATTCACATCTTTGGGCAATTGAGACCCCATGCTACATCCCTGTCTGCTTTCTGGATGGATGATACCTTGGCTTGAAACTCTGAACTGCTTTCTGCCCCGAGCTGTCCATGGCTGTGCCCCGGACTCACACAGCCCCTGCTTGGCTTTTGGCATTGGAAACCAGGATGGTCATTAAAACCCGCTGACCTTCAAAAGAGCCCCAAACTAAGCCCTAACAATGTTTTTAATAAAGAGTAAGGTGCTGGCTCTGAAGGCTTTTGTCTTGTGTACCGCATTCCAGATAATGGCACGAGAGATGCTTGTAAATGGGAACTTTATTAAACTTTATTAAAGGACTCACAGGAGCGAGGGCTGCACCTTTCAGCCTTGTCATGGGAGAACTGCTGCAATAAAACTTAGGTTTTAAACTAGGCTACGGAAAGCGGGTTTAAACGCTGTCAGTGTTTTTATTATATGGGTATTCATGGAAACGTTTTCTTAACTAATGAACACATGGTGAAGTGGTTAATTGGTTTTAGGTGCCTGCAAGCCTCTGTGCTTGTTTAATTGCTTGCTCAGTTTTCAGTCTATGAACGGTGCAGGAATAAATGCCCCGTGGAGCCAAGCTTGAGGACGGACAACCACAACGCAAGAGGGTTAGACGTGGTTTCTCCAAGGAACAGTAGCCAAGATCTGGGGGAAAAGCCTGCCAAAATCATCAGCTGAAGTAAGTAACTCAAGAAGGAGTTGGGCAGGTTGCCAGAGCTGCAGGGTATGAGGTAAAGCCATTAACAGGATTTTTGGTTTTAAGATAATGAGAGATTGGTTAGTGATTGGGATTTCCTGGACTCACAAGGCTTAGGAAATGCTAGAAACACAGACGTGGATGGCTCGCCTGGGGGAAGCGGGTGCAGGGGCTGCTCTGTGCCCACCGCCAGCCTCCCCTGCCCCAGCACCCACCCGGTTCCCTGCAGGAGGAGGTGCCTGGCGGGGGGGTCCGCACCTCATCGGTGCTTCCCCAGCCAAGGAAAGGCTGAGGTCCCCCATTTGGCCTGGCCTGCCTGCCTGCTCGGCAGCCATGGGGCAAGGGCTGGTGGTCTGCACCCAGAGGAGGATGGGGTTACCTCCAAGGCAGGGTATTTTGGGTATTTTTGTTATAGTCCCTATTCTTCCAGTTCTTTGGACAAAGGAGCTGGTTCTTTTCAGGGACAAAACTCACAAAACCCAGCCGGTGACCATGAGAGCACAATGGAGCGTCTGCTTGCAAATTGTGACTTCTGGGGTTTTAATGCTAAACTCTGTCCTTGCATTTGGAGGGACTTTAAGGATTTTCTGACAGGGTTGTGCTAAAAAGATGGAGCAATGCATGAAAATGAATCGGCCACGGACTGTGGGGTCTAGGTCTGGGCAGACCCAGAAACAGGTTAGTGTGTGCTGGCACCCTGCTGAAGAGCCAGCAGGACCTTAGATGATGGATTAGTCATCTTATTGAGCTTCTTATATGTCTGTGTCCTTAGGTTGCTCCTACTTTTCTGCACTCTGGGAGCTGGAGCTGACCCTCTCAGATCTAACCCAGAGGGCTGCCGTCTTGCTGCCCTTTTGTGCCTGGTGGCCCCTGAGTGATGGGAGCCAACAAGTTTGCCATGCCCACTGGGAGAGACGATATCCCCTCAAAAATCCTCTGATTGCTCTCGCCTTGTTCTTTTTTTTAATATGCATGAAGTACACATAGCATAAATTAACAGAGCCCATCAGCCTAAATGAAGTCTCATCTTCAGGTGGGCATGCAAGATGGAGCTGGACCTTTCCTAAAGCACTTTTTGTTATGATTAGGTTGTGCCAAAACTGGCGTGTAGGTAGTATTGCATCTGGCTGTGCAAGGGTTAATGTGATCATAGGATGTCTCTTTAAGCTTTAAGTTTTCTCCATAAGCAAATGATCATTACAAATCTCCTGGTGTGCTTTCAGTAACCAACAAGAGATTGAATAAATAGTAATAAAATAACCAGCTTTCCAGAAAAATAAGGTTAAACCACACTACCAGCTGTCTTCACAAACACCACAGCATCTGAACTGAAAATAAATAATGTTCAAACCCCAACTATATGTAAGGGAACTAGTTAATTTTATGCCTATGGGTAAATTTTCTCTGTCTTTGCCTCCCTGAAGAGTTTGCTTCATTTTGGTGCCTTTCAGTGTTAACCAAGGCTCCATGACTGATGGAAAGATATTGGGAGTTTCAGTTACTAGAAAGGGATATTCAAATACTCAAATATTTATATGCACTAGGCCTTGTTGAATTAAAACTGTCTTAATCACAGGTTTGTTGCAAGAATTTTAATTCCTATCTTGACCTAATGTAATCCTGTACCATAACACTTTAATGCCCTCTGAGAAAGCCCCTGCTTCTTTCATTTTTCCCCACCCTTTCCTGTACGAGGCATGCCTGCCTTACGGGGGCTTGGCAGTGTAACTAACTGGTGTATCCTCCTCAGTATGGACAAGGCTGGCTGATTAGCGTCCACAAGAAAATATCCCAAATAACAAGGTTAAAACCCAACGAATTCTCCCTACTTGCAGTGATCCTATTCAAGCAGGAGATAAGAAACAGGAAGAAATGGTATATGACGTGAGCTATGCCCTAAAGCAGAGGAGGACAACGTTAGTGGCTACACCACTAGTTAGGGACGCGGGTGGTTCAGCACGTTAGCTGGGTGGAAAGCGGGTGGCAACGAGCATCGCTGCCTGGGGGGAAGTGGAGATTCAGCCCTGGAGAATGGTCCCTTACTGTGTAGGTCCAGGTCCATCCAAAACTCTGGAGGTTAAGAAAAATTTGAGGGCCAAGTGAAGGACACTTACCTAGTTTCAGACCGGAGTGTGAAACTTGAGCAATTCAAAGGCTGTTGATTTTTTTTTTTTTTTTTTAAACCCATAAGATGTTGTACTCCTGTCTTGAGAAAAAATGACTAAACTTTGACATTCACTGCCTTGCCAGCCTCCGGTTTCTCACATTCACACACATGCTTTTCCTAGAAGAAATCATCCCGAGAAACAATGTGCCTTTTGTTAAGAGCAGCTGGTTGAGTTAAATAATGCTGCTTTCAGACTCCTCCACAATAATGGAAAAAGCTTCCTGACGTTTTTGTTTTGCTGTCTGCCATCATCTCAAGTTAGGCTGGGCTTTGCAGGTTGCCGGGTGACAGAGAGGGTGCCCTGGGCCCTCTGAAGAGGTGCGTTTGGGTGCTGGCGTATGCGCTGAGCAGCTTTCAGCCAAAAGCACAGGGAGATGCTGCTCTGCAAAGCCCTGGCCTGGAAGGGTGAGAGCGGCTGGGGAAGAGCTGCTGGGCGGGATGTGGAGACATCAAGCCTAGAGTCCGACACCGACCCAGAGCCACTCTCCACAGCACTTGAGAGGATTAAATAGAGACAGAAAAGAGCTCTTTCGGGATCTCTTCTGCACCAGTCTGTGCCTGGGCATGCTTATTCCTGACTACTTGCTTTTGTTTGCCTCAGCTTGGCCTTTGGATCGTTTCCTGCCTCTTTCTAGGCTGCCCTCTCATAGCTATTTCTGTTCTCTTTTATTTTAGCAAAATGAGTTCTCCTCTCCTGCTTTCCTTCTTCCCTCTTCATCGTTTTTGGTGCTCGTGGTGGAGGGAAGGATCTTTTGACTTTTTGTTTTTTCAGAGAATAGCTGCTTCCTTTTTTTTCACCCTGCAAAGCACTGAAGCAACGTACTTGAGATGAGGGTGCACACCAGTGCTAGAGAAGTAGGAAGCTTCTGAAAACCAGATGCTGACTACAATTTCTGTAATGGATTTTATCACAGGTGTGCTGTGTGGAGTACGCAAATAGCTTCTCGAAAGGCTCACGTGGTAGCTTGTTATAAGGGGTCATGCTTAGGGTTTAATGTGATGACTTGCTTTAGCTGCTCAGTGTAAATGACTAGCTTGCTTTTTCAAATTGCTTTTAAAAACTTAGTCAGGCCATCCAGATGATACTGAGAAAGGAACAGGGGGTCTCATTTAGGGGACTTGCACATACTAGTGACTGAGATTTAACTTGTCTATAAAGTAACTGTCCATCCACCTATCAATCCTGAGCTGCCTTAGATGGTGTACTAAAGAGAAAGGATGATTAAAAAAAAAAGGCTATTAGGTTTTGACATGCTTTCAACAAGTTAAAGCACCAGAATGTTTCAACTGCTTTGTAAATCACTGAGCTGCATTTATAGAGATGTTTTGCTTATATTTTGTGATTCCATGTATTGGATTAATGACATAAGACATGACTTTTAAATTATATCTTGGCTTTTGGCAGTATCTTCTCTAGCTGAATAACTTATCTATTCATTTGCATGTGGATAAAAATTCGCAGTTGATCTCAACTAAAAAGCAGAGGAGAAAGGACTCTTTCATTGTTTTCATTGCATTATAAAACTTCTTAATGAGTTTAGAGCTATAATATCACATGCTAAAAACCTAAATAAAAGAATTTATACCTCTCGACATCCAGTGCACAAGCAGCATTAACGCTGGCCCATGTCTGGGTATGCATGCTGCAGTTCACGGCTTGGCTCCTTAGTGTTGTGGCATGGGTTTTGTGCTGTGCTAATCCAGATCTTGTGTATTTTAAGATCTTCTGCTTCCAACCTGTCCTGCCTGCAAAAGGCCAGACCCTACAGAGGCTCCTTGGTTTGGAGGGACTATTTGCAGCAGAGAGAGGGGTAACTGGGGGAGATGGTGAGCTTTTTCCTGAGCTGGAACTAAAGGAGAGGAGAGCCTTGAGTTCTTGAATGCACCGTAACAAAGAGGGAGACCTGTTGTTTCATGGGCATGGAGACCTTCTTGAGTGAAACAGCGGAATGAGGTTACTTAAAAATGGCAGAATAAGGGAGAATAAGGTGACTTAAAAAATTCTCTCAGAGGCACTTGGCAGGGATCGCCCCACTCCAATGCCCCATCAGTCCGTGCCTGTTCAGCGGTCAGCTACGCCCTTCACAGGGAATTTGCGTTCCTCCCTGTCGCAAGCTATGTTAGCAGGAAATGATTTCTGTCCTCTTCAAATGAGAAGATAACACCAGAGGAGAAGTCGGTGAGGCCATGGGGAGCTGCTGCAACACTGCAGCACCACGTGCACCGGGTCAGCATGGCCCTGAGCGAGCACGAACCGAGAGGCAGGGGGCCTCTTTCGGTGTTTGCTCTTCCTTATATGATTACTGCCCTCAGATGTCAGCTTATAGCTAGTTTGGCATGCCTCCCCACTACAGGCATGCTTGCCAGTCTCTGGCTGCCTGCATGCTCAGCCCTTGTACCATTAAGTCTGTGCTTTAACATAAATACGGTCCTTAAGCCAGGGTCTTATAGCAAATATATGGATGAACATAAGGTCTTGTGTTTTCTCTTGCATCTAGTTTGCTCTCTTGGAACCATGCCACATGGAAAGCGGGTCGTGTCAGAAAACTGAGGGAGTGAGGAGGACTACGGCAGCTGTATCTCTAGGGTGACTTTGCTCATTTTGGGCACATTATGTGACTCCTTGCTAAAGGGATGCAGTGAGGTGCTCAGTCCTTTCCCCTCACTGGGACAGCAGAGAAAGAGGACACGAAGTTTCAGTGGTGTTCCCTGTTCACCCTCCGTACGGTGAGGGACACCAAGGGGGTTGGGGACAGCAGGGAGTGGGAGGGACCTGCAGAGCCATTTCAGATAATTTGGATGGAAAAAAAATATATAGTCAGTTTGATGCATCAAAGTTCTGCTGCAGTTTCTGTTGCTGAATGCAGAGCTCGCAGGCTTTTCATTAAAATGCACTTCGGTCTTTCCCACAAGCCAGAAGGAGCAAATTAGGCTGGCAGAGTCCTGGGCAGGGACAACCCCCAGCTGGGGGGAAGGAGGGGGCAGGAGAGGAGCAACTGGTGGGGTCACCAGCTCGGATGGAGGAGTGTGAGCTGCACGGGCCAGCGGAGACACCCAGATGTCCATGCCCCTGCTAAATCTGTCCCTGCACTACCCTTCCCTGCACCGCCCGAGCAGGAGGAGGGGATGAGGCCATGCTAAGGTTGCTCCTTTGCTACCACCAAGTATTTTTGGGATGGGGACAGCATGTGCAGAGCTATGATAAGAGGGAGGCATGTTCCTTGCTTCAACGCTTCTCTGTAAATCATGGCAGGGGACCATCCCTGTCCCTACCCAAATGCGTTTCTTCAAAAAAACCCCAAATGTATGTATAATTTTCAATTTGGAAACTATAGTAGGTGACCTTACAGATGTTGAACCAATCCAAGCTGAAACGCCGAAGTGGGTACAGATGGCATGGAGCATGATTTAATCATGACGACAGCAAAAATATCTGGGACATCATTCCTCATATCACTCTCCCGTAGAACACATTTTCCTAACCAAGTAATGCTATTTTTGGACTTTTTCCAAACCACTGTCTGCATGTAATATTGTCATCTTACTCAGAGAGCCTGGCCAGAGAAGTTAACATAAAATACTCATTTAATGATTTGAACTGGAAAGGCTGTTGCTAAGAACAGGTTTTGTATCAAGTCTTGGTATAAAAAGAACTTTTTTTTTTTTCTTCATATCTGTGAGAGGTATTTAGTTTATAGGTGCTCAGTGAATGTTTCCACCCTGAGTAAGAGGTTCCAGGGACTTTAAAATTTTGGCTTGTGCTAGAAGGAACTAACTTGTATGCATTTAAAAAGGAAAAAAGCTCACAAAATTAGTATTCAGGGAACATACATGCTTTAGTCCAGTCCCCATGCCACCGTTTGTCTGAGGATGTTAACAAGCCTCAATTCATCCTGAACACGTGCCTGGGGTAGGGAAGGAGTTTATTTTCTGCCTGTTACTGATGAGGATGTTTAAGCACAGAGTTGAAGGGCTGAAGCCAATGGGACCATAATGGCTCTGACGCGGTGTTGACTTTAGAAGCAGAGATCTGTCTCTGAGCCCACCCTCCCTGTGTGAGGATGGTTTTGTGTTGCGTGGTCCCCGCAGCGGGTCTTGGCCACAACGCAGCAGCACCGCACTCCTGCCCTGTGAGCTGAATGTACCTCCTCTGCCAAGCCTCTCCTGGCTTTGGGGTGTGCTTTTTATTGTGGGTAATTTTATTGCTGTGGCCGTGGCTGGCAGATCTTCCCAGCCCTGCTCCTTTATCTGCATGTTTCCACCTCTCTCTTGCCCGTGCTTGCGTTGGCGCTCAACACAAGCCAGTTCAGGAAGCTGAGAAGGTTGAAAATGAGGAATTTGTCCTTTTTTCCCCACCCTGCTCTCTTCCCTTACAGTTGTTTTTGAACTGGGGGGAGCTCCGGTGCCAGATTACACCAGCTGGTAGGGATCTGCAGCATCAGGCAACCAGGGTCAGGGTCTAGTTTCCAGCCCTGCCTGGCTTTGCACAGCTCAGCCTGTCCATAGCAAACCTTTATGCAGTGGCTGGGGAATCCAGGGTCAAAATCGGAGATGTTTTTTACATTTCCAACTATCAGTGTACCTACTGTGATTATTTTTTTCTTGAATAGGATCTTCCACAGGTGTAGTGTGGAGGATACAGAATTTTTCCATATGCCAGATGCTCAGACTACTGATGCTGTGAGTAATGTTAAGTTTTTCACAAGGGCATGTAGTGACAGGACAAGGGGTAACAGGAGAAGAGGGTAGATTTAGATTAGATATAAGGAAGAAATTCTTCACTATGAGGGTGGGGAGGCACTGGAACCGGTTGCCCAGAGAAGCTGTGGTTGCCCCATCCCTGGGGGATCAAGGCCAGGTTGGATGGGGCTTTGAGCAACCTGGTTTAGTGGAAGGTGTCCCTGCCCATGGCAGGGGGGGGTTGGAACTAGGGGATCTTTAAGGTCCCTTCCAGCCCAAACCATTCTATAATTCTATGATTTGTTTGGGTTTTTTAAAGTAGATTTTCATATGCTTATTTATCCTGTCAAAAGTTGGAGAACAGATAGTCCTGAAAAAGAAGTTATTCAAATTTTATAATGATGTCCTCACATTTGAAAAAAACCCTCACCATCATCTTCATCTTGAAGAACGCTGAATCTCTTCTTCAGATCTTCCCACACACACTTATGTCCCAGAAAACGCAGTTGACTTTAAAACATTGTATTCAGTGATGATGCTGTTCACATGTCACAACAATCTCAAAAGCAAAAGCACTTCTGAATTAGGCAATTTGTTACCTGTTTATTTTGATGACATCGTGAACTCTAGATTTTTTTAACCTGTTTGAAGACTGAACAATACAAACAACCTTTTAATGCTTGTAATATCAGAGAATAACTTAGTTTTCCTCTTTCTCAGGATTGCTGGTGCAGAATAGATAGTGTGCATCACACTGCAGCAATGTGCATTCTGAGAAATAAACCACTGGTAGTCTCATATTCACGCAGCAGTTTTGCAAAAGGACTTTCTAAAATAGCCTGCTTAGGAATCAGTGAATGATTGGTGATAAAGACAGACCTCTTCTGGTTTTAAGGATTAAAATATATCTGGTGTAAAGCCCGTCTCCTACAAGATGAAATCCTTCAGCTGAACGGTTTGCTTTGCAAGCGTATTTTTTTCTGGGGGAATTTGTTCACTACAAACTGTTGTAAACAATCACACATTCTGGAGTTGGAGATCACCAACGTTCCCAGCAAGAGCATGGTCACATCAAACAGCTACACTGAGAACTGTCTGGGAAAAAATATCCCCAATAGCACAGTCCCATACGGTGTGGGAAGCATTTTAATTCAACCGATACAGGAGGGTCTTGACTTCACTGGACTACTCCAAAATGCTTAAATGCTTTGGGCATCCATATCTGCCATTCACTAACTGTAACACCCAGAGCACCAATCCAGGGTTAAAGACTGTCACTTACCTCGCCTGATGTTCAGGGATTGTTGGACGCCTATTACGTTGGATAAAACGTCTTCCACACGTAATGGACCATGTGAGATGCTTCCACGTGTTGAGCGCCGTTACTATACAGCATACACAGGGGCTGAGAGGGAGAAATGTTGACCTTCCTTTTCTAAAAGGTTCATTGTCAGGACAGGAGAGCGTGTTTGCACTCCCCACATGCTGGCAGAAAGAACAGTAAATGATAAAATGCAAGATGGTGTTGTTTGGGCTTTTTTTTTTAAGATGGGGCCAAAATAGACAGAAGCAGAATTATCTAGGGGCTGAACAAAAACTTCCATGGTATTTACAGCAGACAAACTGAAGAGCTTTACCTATTTTCACTAAAACAGTAGCATTTAAAGCAGTAACTAAACCCTGAGCCTTTTCTAATCTAGAGGTTCTGTACAACAATTATATTTTCAAATCAGCTTTCCAGATTTGATACATGGTGAAGAATTACATTTTTATTTCTCAATAAATACCTTGTACATTCTCATTTTTATAGGAATGTTATTTATTAATAAACACGATAATGTGCAACAGCCAACACAGCACAATTACTTGGTTTTTTTTAATTAATTGTCCAAATTACTTTAATACTTGTTTTGTAATAATTAAAAAAACCAAAATCTTAACTGTATAGATAAAGAAAACCTCTGGTATTCTTCCATCTCTTACCTGTACTCTCAACGAGGTATCAGCGTTCTTTTTTCAGTTTGATTTTGCACGTATAATACAGTATCTATATCTCCTGTTGTATGCTTGTTTGCTCGAATATTACATCAATATATTTGATCAACGATGTGGATCTTTAGTCTTAATTTTATCAGGCTAATGGATAAGTTCTAGCACGACATTCGCAATAATGTTTGACACCCAGTGCTGGTAAAGGGAAGAAGTGAAAAAAAAAAAAAAAGACTGCTGGAGTCAAAGATTACGAGTCCCTCCTAACTCACGTCGCGCTTCATGCTAACCCATCACTTTTACACGTAGTCGTGTGAAGCTGCCTATGTCTCTAAACGTTGAACGTGCTTTGCTCTGCCTGCACTTTCTGTGATTTTTTTTTTTTGCACCTCAGTTCAATAATAATCCTAAATGACTGCATACTGTCACTAACTGGCTAGCGAGTATGAACATAGTACATACAACAGAACTAGACCAAAATCTGCATTATAAGAGGTAGGTAAAATCACTACTGCTGATGTGACTAATGCTATTAAAGCATTAGCGACAGGTCAAGACCCGCTCCAACCGGCAGCTCTATTCATTCGCCGAAACAGTGCCTTTTCATAAAAGCCGATGAGTGCGAAAGGGCCTTAATAAAGTGTGAGAAGAGACGAAAAATACCTTAACACGCTTTCGCGGGGAACGAGTGACACACAACACTGGTGCATGCATTGCAACAAGAGCAGTCACTGGTGCTGCTGTTAGTTAAACATTTACTAATTAAAAATAAATGCATATGAAGAAGCTCTGCAAGTCCCAGGGACATGAAAGAAGAGTGTTTGCTGAATTTCTGAGCAGTGAAATAACCCTGCCAGTCCTTGAGAGACAGGGAAAAGCACAGCTGCTGCTTTGCCTTCCCTGGGGTAGCAATGGGCATTAAAGCAGGTGAGAGATGCACGGCCCAGGGAAAATTTCACCCTGAATTGTAACAATTTAGAGAGACGCTGTCGGGTCAAACATGCTTTGCAATGAAGCGTTGTTAAAAGCAAAACCCAAACCCCCTCCTTCTGAACTGGGGGGAGAAGTTTCATTCATTTCTTCTCCCTTTCTCTCAAAATTTACTGGGAACTGCTTCCACCCTCTCCCAGCCACCCTCCTGGCCCGCCTGGCCCTAGACACGGCCGTATCCTGTGGGCCCATGAAACGTGACCTGAAGCACAACAGGCATCTGCTGAAACAAAGAATAAAGCCAAACAGTACAGAAAGGTAACTTTAAATAGCATGACACAAAATACAATTTACAGGGATAATTGAACAAAAGGTTTAAAATTGGGTTTACCTTAGAGTTTCCCTTAAATAACACTATTTTTTTATGGTAAATATAACAGTATTGTACTGCATGTAAATCTGAGGTGAGAAAATTCATCCACTCAAGCGATCTAGAAAGTGTACAGTACATTTCCTAACTAACTGTAATGAAATGCTTCTTTTTTGAAGGACTGCTAGCAATAAAAGCAGAGGTGCTGAAGGAATTTCCACATAAAAACACATTTACTAACAGACTTATTAATATGCCAATTCTTTATTGCATTTAGTATCTCATCATGTATTTACAGGACCAAGATATTTCTATTTTGAAGCATACTTCCCCTTACTAGTCGTGTCTGTGTGTGTGTGCGTGTACATGCACAGTCCCAGCCAGGGATAACCTTCCCAACTTTCCCCTCCCAATTCCCTTCTCTCCAAACAGGAATTGCATCTTCAACCTCTTTGTTTTCACATATATAGTTATCAGAACAATACTAACAAGCCTTTGAAAAACATCTTCCGTCCTCTCTTGCCATAAAGAGTTTCGAAGCTGGCCAGGCTTTGAAATGCCTTGTGCTAAATACGGGACCGGTAAAGATGGTCTGGTAAAGCTTTTTTCTGCAGGACTGATGGAGCAGAGAATGACCACTAGAAACCGGGCCCTTTAAAACACCAATGGTTGTATTTATCAAGATCAAATCCTCCCCTCCAAATATACTGCTCACAGTGCGGTTTGAGCAACTTTGAGAGAAATATTAGAAGTGAAGTATTGCAATTCCTCATTCAGATTTTTATAAGTACTCTCCCTTGACTTTTTTCTGTTCAGGTACCCCCAAATTAAGGCCAGCAGAGTATCAGCGATGACGCACGCCCTCCTGCTTAGTTAAATCATACATTAAATTCTTCAAGTATTCCTGTGCTCCTGACGCACTGCAAGATATCTGTTCTTTAGTAGATAAAGAGGGATGACTGCCTCACGGGACAAGCCAAACACCCGCCAACTGAATTATAAAATAAGTCTTTATAACTATCCTGGATACTAAATATGCCCCAACACAGATATCTTGCTAAAATAAAACCAGATTTTTTCCTTCTTCCTTTATAAAAAAGAACTAGTTTTCTCATGCCTAGATCTCTCCTCCAGTTTCATCTTCAAAAGACCCAAGCAAAACACATCATGAAGGAGCTCTAGCAAAGCATTAGGAGCATTTTTGTCGCCCGACCGAAAAGGCACCTCCAGGTACAGAGGCCCATCCTGGGGGTTCGGGGCAACAGCACAGCGGGACGGCATCATCGGTCACGCAGAGAAGACGCGGCAGTAGTCCCCTCCTTGGAAATGCTGGCTGTTGGGTCCTTAAGACCATTTTGACCCTTTCCCCTTACTTTTCACCGGCAGAACTGAAAGAATCTATTTTTGTTTTGTTTCCCTTCTTAACAGCCACTTTCTCTAGATCTGACAACTCTGAGCACCGTGCCTGATCAGATAATGGATGTTTACACGCGACGGTCAGTGCTTCCAAACCGCCCCATTGTTCCCAGCATCCAGTGGCGAAGCCCCGATCCCCGTCAGGACAAGCAAGCAACAGAAGAGGAAGGAAGGGCTTCCTGCCAGACAAGAGCAGTCCTGTTTAAATCAGAGATGGAGTTAACCACCCATTCAAACATATGCACACAAAACACTGAAACAGATTGCCCGGCTCTGCCTTGCATAATATTATCAAATCCCAGCGAACCATGTTTAACAGAATAGGGTGAGATGATACCCTAGTGCTGGCAACAGGGCAGGCAGAGGAATGATCACAAACTCTCCTTTATTTATTTGTCCCCTGGAAAAACATTCGCTCTGTTGCCATCCTGCAATTTACCTCTGCCCCGCTGCACTTCTTTGAACGCGCCAAGTTGGTTGAGAGATTTTGGGTGAAATTTTACAGCCCGGCTGTCGCGCAGATTTGGGTCGCTTTGCTGATTAGAGAACAGTATGTATTTTATTAATAACTGTGTTTGTATCTCCAGCAGGAGTGGGTTTCTTCTTTGAATTCATGCTTAGGCACTTGACAACATCGTAGATGTGAAGATCTGCTGCAAAATCTGGGGGATCTCTTTGGTATCCATGGCAATAAAAGACCGACCTGCTGGTAGTGTCCTCTGCAGCCTAAGGAGCAGAAGGAGGGACAAGACACAATTACCATTTCAAATTATCTTCCCTACCACAAGCCAGCGTTCCTTAAGAACGGATGTTTTTTCCTTTTGAATACCTTGCCAATCCATGCCGTTCACATTGCTGTCACCACGCAATTAAAGGCTTGGGAAAGCAGCAGCGGGAGGAAACACCGAGAGCAGCTAAGTCACAGAGGTCTTTTCAGCAAGACAATCAAGACTGTTTCTAGCGATTTCTAGTCACGTCCTCTTTCTGACATGCAAAAAGTCCATTTTGATCAAGGTACCAGTGACCCCACGAGGTACTACCATAACTGTTTTTCTGAGGGCAGCTAGAGATTTACTCTGGAAATGAAGGTATTTACTTACTCTAAATAGATCACCATTAACCCACAGCTCTTTCAGTTCAACACCGCCAGTGATTCTAAATATGCTCTTTGTATTTCCTCTTCAAGATCGCAACAGATTAGATGGAAAGATATTTTTCTGCCAATATTAGCCTGACACATTTTTATTTACAGCTTAACTCCCCTTAAAAAAACTAAACAAGATGCACGTTACAAAGCCCATGTCCCTCATGTCCAGTCAGCAAGCTTGGAATTTATTTTTTCACTGCTTTTTAAAGGAGTTTATGCTCCACACCGTTTCTCCAGCGCGAAGTTAAGTCTCACTTTTAAAGTGAGCTTTAAAAAAGCTGCAACAGAGAATTCCCTTCTCCTTCCCCCACAGCAGTTACAGGAAGGCTTTGTCTAATTCTGCACTTCCACGTACATAGAAATGCATTTCAGCGACAGCATTGTGTGCATTTTCCATACCCAGTGAACTAGGCAATTATAAGATCTCCTTTTACACAGCAGGATATGGTCAATGCTTTTTTTTTTTTTTTTTTTTTTTAATTCCTAGTAGAAGTAAAAGGACCTTCTGTAATTATAATGTTTCAGAATGGATTCTTTTTTCATGTGTAACACAGCTCTGATGTACAGACCTGCAGACATGACTAACACTGGCTGTGCAGCTGTATCTTTCAGCCCTTTTCTGATTAAAACTATGTACCAAGGGCCAATTCCCTTTGGGCCTTCTCTCATTCTGCTCTAGTTGAAGACTCGACCAGAAGCAGAAAAGGCACTGTTGATATTTGTGGCTACACCAGCTTTTTGCTGCCTGTGCTGGCCCTCAGTGGATATGGAACATCACCTGGGACAGGATTTCCTTATTTTTCCCTGTGCCCAAACAATTTAAAGTAAAATTATGTAGTAGCACTCAAAATGGGCATATTGGCTCAGACTCTCCAAAGAATGTAGGTCTCTCTCTAACACAAGGGGAGTATCTCAGTCAAGTTTTTGGCAGTTTTAAAGACCACTAAACTCCAGCTTCTCTTGCTTTAATCTCCTTTCTTAGGCCCACATGCATTCAAACCCCATACTGGGCAACAGCAAAGGCACCGTGTCTCCGTCATGATTACGTAGTGGTATTACATTTGGGGATAGTGCACATCCTCCAGTGGGAGGACGGCTTCAGAATGCTCTGAACTAGCTAGCCATAACTGCAAGGACCCACGAACCAGTCTCCTTCCTGACACAAGTCAAAGCTACTGCTTCTTGATAGCACATAAAAAAACTGGAATGATGGATGAAAACTGGGGCTCGAGCTGACAGTGTGCGCTCGCAGCCCAGGCGGCCATCCATATCCTGGGCTGCATCAAAAGAAGCCTGGCCAGCAGGTCGAGGGAGGTGATTCTGCCCCTCGACTCCGCTCTGGTGAGACCCCACCTGAAGTGCTGCGTCCAGTGCTGGGGTCCTCAGCACAAGATGGACATGGACCTGTTGGAGCGGGTCCAGAGGAGGGCCACAAAAATGGTCAGAGGGCTGGAACACCTCTCCTTTGAAGAAAGGCTGAAAGAGCTGGGGCTGTTCAGCCTGGAGAAGAGAAGGCTCCAGGAAGGTCTTATTGTGGCCTTTCAATAGATAAAGGGGGCTCATAAGAAGGACGGAGAGAGACATTTTGCCAGGGCCTGTAGTGACAGGACAAGGGGCAACGGTTTTAAACCGAAAGAGTAGGTTTAGATTGGATGTAAGGAAGAAACTCTTTACTGTGAGGATGGTGAGACACTGGCACAGGTTGCCCAGAGAAGTTGCAGATGTCCCTTCATTGGAAGTGTTCAAGGTCAGGTTGGATGGGGTTGTGAGCAACCTGATCTAGTGCAAGATGTCCCTGCCCATGGCAGGGAGGTTGGACAAGATGATCTTTAAAGGTCCCTTCCGACCCCAACCATTCTGTGATTTTATGATTCTATGATCAAAACCTTAGTGCAGAACACCAGCATGGGCAACTATGCCTAACTTCACTGCAATAAAAGCATAGTTTAGATTTATGATGAATAGAAACAAAGAAAGTTATTGGGGATAAAACAAATATACTTACCTATCTGCCTGGTCTCCTAAGGATCCTATAAATATGGCAAAAGCATTGACTTGAGCATTGGTGGTCAAGACCTGGGCAAACCTCGATGGCGGAATACCGTATCGCTCGAGATTTGCATCACTCAAGACGATAACAAAATACTCGTCAGCCTCTTCCTTGGCAATTTCACGAATGGCGTGCTCTGTCCCTTCCAAGGTATGGTCTCCACTCATGCAGAACTGAGCATGGGCATGCATGATCTGTGTGCACAGCATAACCAAGTGGAAACATGTGAGATGACTTATGAATAAACATTCATTTCAGCTGGCACAGGGGGGGAGCAAATATTCAGTTATGCTATATTCGGGGATGCTTCAGAAATGCGGACAGTGCTGCAGATAGCACAGAAGATGCAGCTTTTTGTACATAATATGGCATATTTCAAGACAGGCATCACTTCTTAGAAGCACAGTAGGTCAAACAAACAAAATCCATGCATGGACAGAATTAGACTGGATCTTAAGGAAGGTAAAATACTTTGATCAACTGCAGTTTGAGTAGCTATATTCCTGTCTATTTAAGGAAGAAAACAGGGCTTAGTTTCCTAATAGTGTGATCGGCTCCTGCCTGTTTATAATTTGCACTAGACTTCCAAACCCTAATAGTGCTACAGTTGTTATCAAATATTTGACTCCTGACATCAGCAGCAAGGTTTAAAAATGCTGAAACAGTTTGTTTGAGCTTTTATGAAATAAATACACTGTTTGCATCGATGAAGCTGTTTCCTATGCAGAAGGCAAGGAATTTTAGACATTAGAAAATCCAGTCCTTCCAACCCAAGTAACTGCTAATCTTTTGAAAATACTTTTTGACGGAAGCTCAAATACACAGTTCTGACCTCTCAAGCTGCCAACCAGGTAAGTCCTGCAATTTTTCTGCATCTTATTGCAGTAAAGCCTTGATGAATACACTCACTTTGCAACTGTGATTTAACACATTTTGAGTCTAGCACTGACACATTTTCCCACTGCTACTGTGACACATCACTTTTTGAAGGTATCAGGCTAAATCAATGACCTGGTATCCCTCTACAGTTTAAATTAGTCACTTACGCACTAATAATACCACCACATTATTTAGGCAGAGCTATCTATATCACTGTATAATGTTTGGAACTTCCTATATCCTTTGACAGGCAGTCAAAATGACACACTTATGACACAGCAGTCCAGAAAAAGGCCTATCTATCTTCTACCATTTTGGCACAATTTGTTTTCTGCCAGGTCTCTGAAAGGTCCTGTTTCAGCTTTATGCAAATACACAAATTTTGCTTTCTTGTCTTTCTTTTATTTCACTCTCCTTATGTTTTGCATCCTGTGACCTACCTAAAATTTTATCTTCACAGTCATAAAATCCTTAATTATCCATCATCACTTATCAGTAGGATTTACCTTAAGAATCTCTAATCTTTGCTTATTGTTCTTGGGAACTTTGTCACTCCCAACCAAGGCGATGTCGAAGCCGTCTCCTGAATGTCCAACAATATCATACTGCAAGAAAGAAACTTCATCAGTCATCTGTTAGTCACAAATGGCCCTTGGGTCACAATGACACGAGACAGATCAAAGGCAATTTGCTTTCAACAAGAAAACCCAAATACTGTTCCCTGCTTCCGTTTATGAGCTGCTTAAGGGAACTACTTGCAATTTCTCACCGACATGAAAACATGGGAAAGAATTGCTAAATAATGAAATTAAAGAACAGTTACTTATTTCCATGGTCTGTTTTTCACATCATCCCACCAATTGCAGAGCGGTGATGCATAAGACCAAGACCTTGCCCTCTCACATTGTCCGCTTATTTTCTTGAAGTAGCAATTTTCATCCTCTTGAGCCTGACAAACAAGAACTGCATTGTTTGAGAGTAGCTCTCAGGTTTGATGGATCGTTTTTGTGACCTCATTCTGCTCTGGAAAAAAAGTATTACAAGCCTTCTTTTTTGAAAATCAGCACTCCTTGCTGATTATGCGCAAAAGCGCATAACAGATCAAAGTCATTGCTGAAAGTATGCAGAGAAGTGAATTCGAAGAGTCTCTGTACATTTTCAAAGGAGATGGTGTGCACATCATTCTCCTGTGATGCTGCAAAAACATGACATGTAGAGCTGTAATAGTTCAAATATCTTGTCGAACAAATAATGTAATATTGGGAAGGCCTTTGTTTTATGTGAGATTTTCGTTGTTGATACATGAAAACCAAGACAAGCTGAGTTATGGCGAGGTCCTGACCCGCCCTTTGTGTCGTGGACGTGGCAGTCACCCCAGGGAGAACAGCAGGACAAAAGTGGATTTAAAAGCTGTCTACACCAAATAATAGAGCACAGTGCACAGATCCTCAGCCTGAAGAGACCTTAACTGGCAATTCCTCAACATGAACATGCCCGTATTTTCCCCTGACTAGCGGGCACAGACCTGTCTTTAGCTGACAGGGAGCCCTTATGCAATATTTTGCCTTTCTGTTATCTTTTATTCAAGTACTGCCTACAGGTCCCTGCCGGGTTCATCATCCCTAATTCCCACATAATCATTTGGTAAAAGGCTGGTCTCATCCTCAAAGACCTTCTGAATTTTCTTTCCTATTGCAGACCACTTTATTTGGTGTAAGTCCGGTTTTGGAGACTGGGGAAATGGCATTTTTTATTGACAAAGCTCTTTTTAATTGTTTCCATAGCACTAATTTGCTTAAAAATATATCAAGAGTAAAAAAAAGCTATAGCAGCTGGAACATTTTTAAAGGTGACACCTCCCTCTGCACAACAGCAAACATGCCACATTATCTCACCCAGGGTCAGACCGTTTTATGACAGCCTCACGTAACCCAGATTTCCTTCCCCTAGGAAATCTTTACATAACCTAGTCCCTATGTACTCCCACTTCATTCTGCTCTGTTGGCTTTTCCCATTCCCGTTCTCCTCAGCTCTTTCTGGTGTTTGCTACCCAGCCTCATGTAAAGCTTCCAGTTTGACACATGCTTTCTCTTCAAAACCCATTTCTTATCACCAGTAATGCTTCAGATCCTCTCTTTCCTGATGAATATTTAGCTGGTGTTTCTGTCTTCCCCAAACCATTATCTTTCCTGGAGAAAAGACATGGCAAATGAAAATATACAAATTTTGAGAATAATGTTGAGGTTACATTCAACGTAATTCTGAATTAATACAGGAATAAATTCAGAACGCGAACCATAGACAAAGAGAGCGTGCGTATGTATTGTTTTAAAAACTAGAGATTATTCAAATCAGAGGAACTAAATAAAGCAGTGGTTTAATGGAGCAGAAAATATACAGCGCTAATGTGGTTCTTATGTAATGTCAAATGTCCACAGATCTTCAGGGTAGGCTCTTAATTACGAAACCCTGCACATCCTTTGCTGAGCAGTTTTGTATTCGGTATCACTTTTAAATCAACAACCTAACTATGTAAAGCAAAATGCTGTCATTCTCCTGTGTAGAAAGAAGCCCGATTCCTTTGTAACGAGCTCCTTCCCAGCATTTCATGGACCTCTCCCACCAGGTGTCCTGGTATCAGCTCTGCCATACTGAGTTCATGGGAACAGGCCAAACTTTGCTATTTGGGAATATCATTTTGGTTCTTGGCACACACTAATAACGGACCAACCTTTCATCTCAAAAAGGCTGGGTGTAAACTCAGTGTGACAGTCTGTGTAAAGGGAACTGCTGTAGCTCCTAGATGAAACGCCCAGGGTTGAACCTGTGGTTGGGTCCCCTCCACATTCTTGCACAAGGTGGGAACGTACAACCTGGGTACAGGCAAGGCGAGGCTGAAACGACCTGTGCAAACTATCGCAGGCACGTAAAGCCATTCACCTGGGAACATCATGTCCTGCCTGCTCCCTCCTCGGCCTGCTGTTTATTACTCTCCGTGTGTGCCCATGCATGCACCAAAGTACATATATTTAAAAGATGTTATCTGTTTCCTTGCCGACAGTTTACTACGCTATTTGTGATTAAAAAAATGTGGTGAGGCAGCAGGGAAGAAGTGCCTGTTTGCTTTGTCCTGGCTGCTGCATTTGGGGTCAGATGAGGCCTCCCCAAAAGCAGGGTGAGATCTTGCCTTGCCTGAGCACCTGCTCTGTGGAAGAGAAGTGCTGTGGTCACCAGCCCTCGCGTGCGGGTCCTCATGGTGCTCTGAGCCCCTGGAAGTCAAATCAAGGAACAGGAGTGGCCAAAAGCTAATGACCGTGAGGCTGCACTGACTTGGACTGACTTAAGTCAGCATAAGACTGCAGCCTGGGATACCCTCCCTGGGAGGGAGGGACGGGAGCAGGCTCGCAGCCAAGCTTTAGAGGTGACAGAAAAGAGATGTTTCCCCATGGGAATGTACGGAGTCTACTGCAACCTACCAAAACAGAGTTTGGGACAGATTAAAACTGGAGCAAAGAACCCCACTCAGCAAGGGCAAATAAGGAGGATTTAAATCTCTCATCCAGGTTTTCTTTCAGTGAATTATTACCTCCTTCTAATTTGTGTTCTAGTAAAATGAACCCTTAGTGATTTGATGTTATCTTGGTGCGCTCATTTTAAAGAAAAGGTGCGGACAGCTCCGCAGCCCTGGCCAGCTGGGAACCCCAGCACATGCAGGCGCACGCACGCTTTGTCAAAACCAGTTTCCTTCCTTTGCACGAGCCCTGGAGCTAAAGACAAGCACAGAAAAAGGGCCTCTGAGGAGTAGGGATCCGATGCATTTTTCTCATAAATTCCCTAGGAAAATTTATGTGGATGGAGTTAAAAGTGAGAGAAGAGCTGTGACACGATCTTCCTCGGAACTGACTTTTGCTTCGTTTTTACAAACTAGATTGCAAGCATAGGCTCTCAGGACAAATCCAGCAGCAAAATACTTGTTTGCCACAGTGCAGGCTTAATTGAATTAATTTATTATTGTGGTAGATAGCGGCTTGTTTTCCAATAGCCTCAGGTACACCAAGACAAGGACTGCTCTATTCAGAGCTGTGAGTACACAATACGTAAACATGTCTCTCGAAATAGCATCATTTTGTTGGTTTCTTTCCTTACAGGTTAAAACAATCTCTATTCCACTGCCACATTTTGCACCGAACGAATGGTTGCTGCTGCCTAAAATGAGTAAAATGGAAGACTTTGTCTTCTGCAGCTGCCATGCCAAAAGGTTTAATTTCTGAAGGCATTTAAAAAGCTGAAAGAAGACGCATGCTGAATGTAAAAGGCAGTGTGACTTAGGCCTCTGCCGGAGGGCTAGATCTTTATAAATTCATCTCTTCTTTGGACAACACTGAACATTATTTTTTCTGAATTTATTTCAAACCTTTTGTTTATTATTAAAAGAAACTACTGTGCCAAGCATGTGGAACATTTATTTTTTTCCTGAATTAGCAGTGCTGCCTTCATAGTTAATTCTACAAATGTGGAATGCTGAAATGGGCATACAAAATCTGCGATATCATCTCTTTAATATTGCTATAAATATAAATTATGAATTATAAATTTAGGCTTTTCCTACCAGTTACATAACATGCCATTTATTGAACCACTTACAATACTTTAAAGGCTTCATAAAATCGCTGTCGGATAATTTACTGGACATGCCTCCTAAATCCGCCGTCATGTGGGCAAATGATGGTAATTAGGGATGATATAAAACCATATGGTTTGTGTGACAGACATAATACTACCTCAGATAAAATAAAGAACAAGCTGCCCTTCTGTACATTTTCAAATAATTGGCACCTAATGTGAGATGTACAAAAGAGGTAAGAACTTCAATCCTGCAAAATAACTCACTTCTTATAACTTACACATGTAAGTGATGCATCCACACATTTAAGGGGTCAAGGGGCATTTGTAGGAACATATTTAACTTCCATTATCAGGACGAGACTGCGAATGTGGCTTCTATTACCTCAGTCACTCCCACTCTTTTCTTTAATAAAGCACTTCAGGACGTATGGATGAGATGACATTGGAGGAGGGCTTTGAAACATGGCTGTTGATATAAAAGGATTTCCCGACTGTGGGATGAGCCTCCCATTTCCCCCCCAACAAGGAATGATTCACTGCCTGCACTTATGGGAAATGGAAGCAGGCAGGTTGTCCTACAACAAGCATAAAAAGCTGACAAATACCTGCTGGCGCTTGTCTGGCTTTTTATGAAGGTTAACTTCGTTACCTGCTTGCTACAGTCACATACCCAATACTTAGCTCTTCTGTATAAGAAGGCAGGGAGAAGGTATTCTCTACCTTCATTCAGTGCTGTAAAGACCAATCAGTCAATCGCCATCATCAGCGATACCAAGGGGTACCACACATGGGCAAAGCTCAGCTGATAGGACAAAACAACCAAGGAAAAGCCCATCTCATTCATTCACAACCTTATTTAGCAGAGAACTAAACCAAGCACCAGCAGAAAAGCGATCTTGAACCAAGAATAGGTTTCCAAAGTTTGCACTGCACTTAGATAGCAGAAGGGAACTTTACAACGTAAATCCCCTTTGAATGCTTTGCTCAACAAGCCTGATGGTCCCTCAGGTTCAACACATGTTGCACAAGAAACCCGTCAAATTTGCAGCACATGTTGTTGTGACCCTTGCAGATGGGGCTACAAGAAAAACAGATAACAGCAGTCATATCTAATGGCCAAAAAAGTCTGTTTTTATAAAAGCACTCTTGGAAGGCAAGAAGAGGATAAGGAACAGAAAGAAAAAAGTGATAAATTGCAGATTTCTCATTGCACACAACACAGTCGTGTGTTCTTTTCTCTTTTTTCACATGGTTCCTCTTTTAGATATGAGAAATATATGCTATTTTTGCAGACATACCCAAACTTCAGCTTTGTCCTGAGAAAAATTAGCAGCATCTTGCAAAGTGTCAGTGTTTTACAGACTGGAGTCACTGATATTTTAAAACAATCACTGGCTCTCTTACTCTTTGAAGACCTAATTACACTCATTAGAAACTGAGGAACTGGCACATGTTCTGGTTATTGATTGCATTCATGCAGGTGTAGCAACTGTCATACCAGATTATACATTAAAAAAAGAAATCTGTATTTTTGAGCTGGAGATTTCAGAAATGTTATTTTTATCAAAGGAATGACTCGAAGAGTACATCAGCGCATGCATGGGAGATTTGCATATGAGAGGACTGTGAAATGTAGCTTATAAAGAGATACTTTAGCCTAATCATTGGATCATGTTAAGGATATGGTTCAAACACGACTAGTTAATACATGCCTCTGCACTCATTTTGGGGGATGACTTTAGTGGCCAGTGAAACATAAGGCCACATCTTGTTTGCTGTCCTAGTCATCTCTGATCTACTCTTGTAGATATTATGCTTAGAGTGAATCGTATCTCAGTGAGGCAGCACAGAGAGATGTGGAGGAAGAAAAATACTTTTCTTCCCTCAGGCAAAAGCAGCTCTGAAGTTGACAGAGTTCACGCTGGATCTCGCCAGCCTTGAATCAAGGGGCTGTTACTGGCCCCCCAAAGTTCTCTATCCAGTGGAACGAGCCCTTAAATGGAGGAGAGTTACCCTAGAGGCAACTGAAGTTGAACAGATGTAGAAGCTGATGACAACTTTTTTCCTTGGTATGTCACTAAAATTTCCAGCATCTTCCTCACCACTGTTATTTTAAGTATAAAATTGGCCTTACAGCTCTCTTGGCTCAGAGATTGTAAGGGTAATGTTACTACTCCTGTCTTACTATCATCAAAAAGTGGCAATTTTCACATCTAATAACTGCACATGGATTTTGTGTAAGTGTTTTTATAAACAAACGGTTGTTAAAGAGGCACATTTACTGTTACAACTAACTGCACTCTGTGCTATTTGCACGCCGAAATACAGGGTTTCATCTATGTGCGGGGCAAAACACTGACCAATAGCAACTATTGCCAAGCAAAATATAATAATCTGTAATAGACACAAAGGGATTTGAAAGGTAATGAAACAGATTTTAAAATCCCAAAACTGAACATTAATGATCTTACTAATTCTGCACAGTAGGCTGTCTGTCTACTTCTACATGTTACTCCTTTACCATGCACCTGAGGGTTATGTCTGGGTTCTCAGCTATAGAGCTGCACTGGAAATAAGGACAGCTGGTTATTTACCACTGCACTACATCTTTTTTCAGGGTCATCACCTTCTAAGCCACTGTCGTGTAAATGTACATTTACACTGTTGTGTAAATGTAAAATAATTCATTGCTCATAACAAGAGCAGGAATGACTGTAGTAGAACAGAATGAACAACTGTCCCCTGGTCACCGTTTCCATTTTACTCAAGATTTTATCAGCCCCTTGATTTTTATTTCCTCCAAACTGAGCAGTTCTTGCCTACTTAGCCATTTCTTGTACGGGGACACTTCCATATCCTTTGTAATCTTTGTCACTCTCCTTTTCAGCTCTACGTGAACTTTTGTGAGATGGGGGACCAAAGTTGCACGCATTACTCCTGATGTGAATGCACTATGGATGTTTACAGTGACATTCTGACACTTTCTGCTTTATTCTCTGTTCTTTTGCTAATAGTTTCTAACATTCAATTAGGTTTTTTGACAGCTGGTGGGCACTGAGTGTTCAAAGAACCATACAACATAATTGCAAGATTTCTTTGTTGAGCACTAATACATAGCTGAGAGTGAGCACTAACACACAGCTGAGACTTCCTCACTGTGTATTTAAAATCAGAATTGTTTTCTTCCATCTGCAGCACTTTACATTTAACAGCACTGAACACCATCTGCCATTTCCCAGTCACCGTTCATGGCCAGCTCCTTCTCCAACTTCTTGCAGCTGGATTTCCCTTTTCATTTTCCCAAATAACTTCATACAACTAGCAACTTTTGTCACCTCACTATCCATCCCCTTTTACAGATCACTTATGAATATACAGAACAAAATAGCAACATGGGCTCTGGCACAAATCCCAACGCAGTTCCACCAGTGACCTTCCTTCACTTCTTTACTCTAAAAAATGACCACTTAGTCTGTTTTCTATATTTTAAGCAGTAGTTCATCCATCTGAAGGCTTTCTCTTTTATCCCCAAAGTAGTATCATTTCTTTATGAGCCTCTGGTGAGGGATTTTGTCAAATGCTTTTGGCTAAGGAGACTCTATCAACCAACCTTGCTTGTCACATACATGTAGACTCTTCAGAATGCATTGCTTCCCTTTACAAAAGCCATGCTGACTATACCCCAATATATCATATTTATTCTTGTGTCCACTACTTATGTTTCATCTTCCTTTGTGGATGATCCTACATTTGGCCATACTAATATGCGTGTTGCTCAGATATGCCTGATTTACCAAGCTACACAAATCATGTTGTGTAATTACACTGCCCTCTTAATATCTGTCATCAACTTTTCTATTATCAGTGAGCAGGAGATACTTGAGTAGTTGAACCGATAAACCCCTCATTTCCCACAATTTTATTAATTACAGTTGAGGTCCCACATGGCTTCTCTGGGCTAGGGCCTAAGCTTATGGTTACAGCATTTTTCTCCAACAGGAATACAAACAAACTCTCTATCTGGCCTATTTTCATGACATTTGCAGGAATTTAGTGTCTTTGGGAACAAAACCACTGTTTCAAATCTGTTTGAAACTGGGCAACATACTCTGTTTAAGCATGTTTAAAGGGGAGAAAGCATGACTGCCAGAGAGTATGGTAGCACACACCTTGTTTCCTTAGGAAAGTAGGCTAAAAACATAATGCCTGTCTCCTTTTATAGCCTTTTCCCTGACAAATGGAAGTCTGAATGATTGTACTTTAGAAGACATTCTAGAAGTACATGCCTCCATATGGCCTGGTTTTGTACAGGAGATTCTACGGAAGAACAGAAACCTGTAGGATTATGCTGCTGGAGGAAGAATGTGAAGCAGACCTGGCTGAATTGATCTGGACTACGTTTTCTATTAATTTTGTTTAGGAGATTTTACATTTTGTTCAGATGTATTTCAAGTCTTATGTTTGAGATGCTCTTCAGTAAAGGCATTGGACATCTTTATTGTTCCATTAAACACTGAGTTTATCAAGAATTAACTCGAGACTGGCTATTCCTGTCTTTTTTAAGGTTAAAGAAACATACCCTAGACCTTGTCTAGGGTTACTGAGACAAAAAAGGGTATAAGATTTATTTACATTTCCTTTGCAGGCTACCATTAAATAACATTTGCAACCGAGTATCTTTCAGTATAAGAAATTATTTTCTTGCTTTCAGGTAACTGGAAGAGAACACAAGTAATGGACAAAGAAGTTTGGTCTTTTCCCATGACAAAGTACTACTGTCTGTACTCTGGGCAGATGGAAAGGCTGGGCATCTTTGCATGTCCTGAAGCTCATATTGTGTTCTGTAGGCTTAAGCGTTTCTGCTCAAAGAAACAAATAAAGAGATAAATACAGAAAAAGGCAGCATATTTCGCTAAATCAAAGTCTTTAAAGTTTTCGATTAAATTCTCCCTTGCTGAAGCATGTAATGTTTCTTATCCATTCACCAGTATTATTTTTCAGGTTGCTAGAAACAGATTAATGTCTTTATTTCCTTGTGGGAATGAATAATGTTCTTTGGCTAGACTGACTGCTGAAACACTTTTTCCACTGCTCCGCGAAGCCTGTGCAATAACCACAGAGCTCCTAGACCAGCTGTAATTACCTTGAATTTGTGCTCGTAATTCTCAAAAGCTTCCATGACCATGCAGACAGCCTCCATGGAGCGTTCCAGTCGTCCATCCACCCCGTTAAAGCGGTACATGCTACCAGAAACATCCACTACCAGGCGCAAGCGTTTGGGTTTCTGCTGGGGGCTCCCAGGCTGACAGGGAAACACAGCAGAAAAAAAAAAAAAAACCAACAGTCTAAATGGGAAAGCTAAATGTCAGCAAAGATAAAACATTTCAGAAAGAGAACCCAACACGCTTTGTGAAGCAAGAAACTTTTATCCAGCAAACACTGATTATTTTCAAAAAAAGAACAAAAACATTTTAACCTTTTCTCTGTTTCAAACCAGTTACTTAACAGATACCTCAATTCATTCTTTCCCCTCACCTTCAATGACTGGAAACAAAATACCTCAAAAAATTCCATGCATTCTTGTCAGGAAAATGTTTCTTCTGTCTCGGTTTTGATTCTTAACATTTTATTTCAATAAAGAGACTCTCAAATTTGCTCTTTCTGCCAAGGCTCATAATCGAAATGCTTATCCTTGGCTTATGGTACTAACAGGGACCCGTATAAGACTGTAAAAACTTGTCTGCTGAGATTAATAACATTCCAAAAATGCTTGAAAACTTGTTCTGATTAACTACTAGTTTCTTCTTCATTCTGATGCTGAAACCATTATTTTTTCCTGAAAACAATCCCCATCTGTTTTAACAATTTTTGGCACAGTACGTTCAAGGGAGGTGTTTTATTTAGTGTGCAATGAGAGGAGTCTGGATTCAAGGACAAGGCTATTAAAGATGATCTGGCAAAAAATGAGTTACATTAAAAACAAATAACTAAAATGTTTCTTTTACCTGTAAAGGGTTGCAAGCATTTGTCTGCTTTATTCTTTTAATTACTCTCTTAATGGACTGTGGCATCCCTGTCCTCCCAAAAACAAAGGGAGAGAGAGGGCCCATTAAATCCTACATTTATTTTGTTTTTTATTCAAAACTTAAAGGTGTACTTTTTCTCTTGAATTGAACTTTTTTTTTTCAAAGCCTTAAAACTGATACACTGAGTAAATACATTTTGAGAAAACTGAGAAATTAAGATCTACTCACTTTTCCCTTATTGATCTTTCACATAGGCAGTGCCAAGTTCCATAAACTGTTCAAAGCAACAGAGATCATGACCAAGTAGCATAAAAAATAATACCAGGGATTCATCAGGTGTGGGTAGCTGACATGCAAAAAGATGTTGCACTCAGCTATTTAAAAAAAATTCTTAATGTAGTTAAAAATTGCAATCTGTCATTAAGTATTACTGTTAAATATCATGGACTAGCCCTACCAGTTTTGGCCAGGTTTTGTTGGTCTGATTCAAGTGGTTTCTCTGTTGCTGACTCACATAGGCCTAACCATAATGTCTTCTAAGGAATGGCTGAATTGGACAGACAAGTTTATCGTATCTTAATGGCTCTTCCTCACACTTTTTTCCTATTATAATTTTTATTCTTGCAAATCCAAGTATCTGTGGAAGTTGAAATTCTTTGCATATCATGGAATAAGGAGAAGACATTTGTAAACCACTTTTTTTTTTTAACTTCCTAGGGTATCAGGGTATTTATTAACAAAAATTAAATTAGTGAGAAAATATTTTCCTTTTTCTTAGAAAAACAAACAAACAAAAAGGTTTCTGCTAATCACCTTCAGCTCATTAAAATATAAAATAAGAACATAAAAACTCTTGCATGGGATAAAAAAAAAAAGCACTGCCTGATCAGCATCCTCTCTCTAAGGGTGGCCAAAAGGAAATACATATGGAAGACTATAAGAAGAGGCAAAGCAAATTTTCCATCCTGTGTTTGCCTCTGTATCGGGGACTTCCCAAGCCAGAGATGATTCTTCTGAGTTTCTCATCCCTATAACTTACTCAAACTCCAAACACAGATATCGTACAGCCACTATGAAATCAGCAAACTGGTTAAGTTCTTCCCCACCTTTCCCTGCTATTTGTTGGATACTTACCTGTGGCTCAAGTTCTCCCCGTCGTTTATATATGGCTTTTTCTCCTGTCAGCCCATCGATGATTTTGGCATCATCTAGCTCTCCAACAGCTTGGTGTCTCAGCCATTGTCTTTCCTTACCCTTGGCCTACAATAGAAAACAAACCTTAATTCACTCGGTGACGTGAGTGCATGTTCGATGATTTAAGATCTACTGAACATGACATACACATGAATTTTCTTCGTAATGATGTGATAGTTTTGGTGTAAGTCAAAGGAATCCAAACACATTTTCATAGCTGTCCTGTTCTTTTTCTCTGAAAGAAAAATTAACACTGACAAAGAACATGTTCCCTCTGTAATTTCGGCTTTTTTAAGTTGTTTCATATATGGGAGTTTAACTGTGGACTGCAGAAATGTTAAGCTTTTTTCTTGCAAATACGCTGTGTAACAAGCCTGTGGAGAAATACATACAACCAGAGGCACATGCATAACTGACCATTTGTTACGTGTTCTCCATCCAAGCAGCGCAAGAAAAAACATCGGGTGACTTAAAGGTAAAACTAAGTAGCATTCACCTTAGGTAATGGCAAGTGGTTTCTTTTAAAACAATATTAACAATAAACTATTTTTCTATTTTAAAATAAAAACCTTGAAAATTGTGATACTTCGGAGATAGTCCACTAAATGCTGCTTTCGTTTTATTTAAAAGGACACTGGTTATCTAGAGCTTGACTTGATGAACATGCATTCCAGTCCAGGAACTCAAATATGCATGGAACTCCCGTCCATAGAAGCAAGCACTTAAGGTTGAAGACTCAAGTGTTTTAATATTATAAGCAACATATTTAAGAATGTTTTCAAAGGATAGCTTCATCATGGTTCATAGTATCCATCTAAACATAGTAAAGCCTGCACATATGGGTTTCAGGCTTTATTTCATTTCTGCTTAAATCTTCAGGTTGAAGTTGCTCATCCTAGTAGTAAGCACAGCAAGGAAAGAAGATTTTAAACTTATATACATATAATGCTTTTGCACTCTCAGCAAATTGCTGGTCAGCAGCTGGAGGCAAATCAAATATCCAGCAGGACACAAACTGCTTTAAACACTGGTTCTCAGAAATGAAAATCAGTTGCTCTCTGATGCGCAGGAAGTGTTACATTACAAATCCCCAGTAAACTGCAGGCCTGGGATTTGAGAGGACAAATCTTTATGGTTTTGTACAGTCTGAGCAGTCAGATGATGGCTTCTTGAGCCTCAGAAAATCTTTGATTTTGCTTTGGTCAAAATTTATGAGTTTTTCTTTTTGGTGTGTATGGAAGAAGGAGTTCTGGACTACTGTCTGTTGCCTATAGTTACTCAAGACTAATGGACTACTTACCTGTGAAAATAAGTGGGCAGAAAGAATACAAAGCCACAAGGAAAATGTTTTGATTAATTAACTTTACAGTATAGAATTTACATAGCTGTGACAAACACAGTTTTTTTAGCTAGGTAGTGTCAAAAGCTTTACAGATGCTTCCTGATGGGAGGCAAAAAATGCCAATACATGGAAACCTCAGCCTTTTAGTAAATCACAGAAGGGGAAAGCGGAAAAGATTTCTTAGGTTGTGAATTCAGTCAGTTGTGCCCTATGATACATTTTCATGCTGCTACAGTCAACCTAGCTTTAATCCACTTTGGCAGTGAGGCATCCATAAGTTTGTTTGTACCACCACACTATCACCAAATATTCTTGGGATGAAATTTGAAGTCCCTTCTTCCATAGGATCATCGATTCCTTTGTTGCCCAGAGAGCTGTGTAACATCACAAAAAGATACCTGCAAATTCCAGGTGACCTCTACACACTCCACCAAAATGTCATACCGTAGGAGTTTTCCTCCTGTGAAAAACACAGTAGGATAACCCATGGCAAATTTCAACAACACTCCAACTAACCATAAAAAAATGCTCCTGAAGACAACATGCTGCTGAGTGAGCAGAGCCTGTCTAAAACGAATCATGCACCTTCCAGGATGATGCAGATGAGATTGACTTTGTTGCTAGTCATCGTAGCCACTCTAAGTTCTGGAACAGAGGCAGATCCTTAACGCTTCCTTAGGGCTGCTGTTTTGTCAAATTTTTGTCATTTGCTTCCTTTCAGTAGGCAGGAGGGATAGACAACAGATTATAAAGTTTTGGTTTCATTGAGCAAATTCTCAACTAGTTTCACTACTGTTTGACAATGCTTTAGCTTTGTGGCTATTTGCTCTTCAAGGAATAGCAGTGTAGAGAAGAAAATTGCTTTTAACTATGGACGTATTTAAAACTCATTTAATACCTTTTGAAGCTTATGCAACAAAAGCCAATATTTGAGCTGAAATTTTACTGGAGGAACACAGAGTTGACATTCTCTCCCAAAATAGGAAAGAATGCTTACAAAATCTGACCTAACCTCTTTCCAAAATAAAGCTAAAATTATTTAGACTACTTAGCATCTGCCTCTTCCACGCAGAATTCCTAAGAATTTATTTCTTTTTATAAAAGCTGAAAAAAAATCCTCTTAAGCACGTGTGTTATATAATGCACATATATATTACAGAAAAGCTTCAAAGCATTTTTAGTATATAATTTTCATAATCTTAAAAGCAACATAAGTTTAAAAGCATTTACAATTTTAAGAGAAAAATGGAACTATTACATATATACCTTGCTTTGATATTTTACTGGAAAGGGCATACAACCCATTACTACTGCAGTATAGCGTGATGGAAAAATATTGTATATACATTCATTGTTTTGCTTTTGAAATTAGAAAAATGTGCCAGATACAGTATCTTATCAGCATGGCAATGGCTGATCACAATACACCACCGCAGGAATTCTTTTCGCTGACAGATACCAAAGGCATATTTACAAAAAAAAAATTACAAAATATAACTGTGATGTCTGTAAATATCACAGAAAAGGTTGCGTATGTGAAGTGATCACATATAAATATGTAACTCGTAACAGTATAGGATGGTATTAAGTACTGCCAATTGTGGTCCGCATCTGTTTCTGGGAAAACATTATGTGTATGTTCCCTTAGCTGCTGAAATCGGAAACTACTACTGACAGGGAAACAGGGTTTTTGCATCGTCAGCTCTTTGAGCCATGTTTATTATAGGACTGCCGCTATTTTGTTCTTGCTGCTATGACCAGACAGTTCCCACATGGTCTCAGTTGGTGGCTCAGGCTCAGTTTTGCCCAGTTTAAATGTAGGTGCCTACATGATGCTCAGAAGCTACAGGGACAGTTGCCCCAGATTCGCTCTGTAATAATCAATAAAAACAGAAGTACTTTCTGGAAAGCAAGTCATCTAAAATCTAAGAAGGCCTTTCTGAGTGACTGACTGACCACAAGCTTTTGAATCTGGAGTTCAGACCGACAAGTGTTATTCAGGGTTTGGCCAGCATTAGGAGAGAGGAGAAAGCTCATTGATCGGATTTCCTGGACTTCTGGCTTCGCTACTTCTACAGAAGATAAACAACAACTCATAATGTTTTGTTAATGTTGTTCAAAGAGCTGACAGAGATCAGTGAGTTATGCAAAGTAAAATGAACAATGAAATTACATTCTCAGACTGTATTTATGTATCACATTCAAGGGTCAGCCTATTCCAAACATCTCTTTCTGCTGCTACTAATTTTTGTGAGTCATCAACAACTAGACCTGAATCCCAGCCTCTTGATTCTTGGGATGTAAAATTTCATCAAAGGAACATATTTTTAAAAAACCCACAAACCTAACAATAAAAAGGCATATGTTGAAAAGAAAATCCAGGTTAAATAAACACGGACAATATATGTCCATTATGTGAACACATTGAGTTTGAAACAAAGCAAACTCAAACATTTGTAAAAAGGCAAAAGCGTTCTCTACCGAGAAGGTAATTTGGGATTTTCACAAAGTTAAAAACACGCAGACATCTGAGCTGCAAAGTTTACTGCAACTGACTCTGCCATTGACTTCTTATTTGAGAAATGAGGAATGTCTGACTGGTAACAGAAAGAAAACAGTTTTAGCTGAGGACCCATGGTGTACATAGGACTATCCAGAAAAAAGGGGAGACAGAGACACAGTCCTTCATCAGGGTTGAATGACTTACCATGCTGAAGAATTCAAATATTTTTTTTTTCTCAAAAAGATAACATGAAATGTGCTTGGACTCAGCTTCCCAATTAACAGAAAGCATTTTGCAACTAAGTAACTCCTGTTATAATTTATCTTCATTTTCCTAGTGCATCTTCTAATTAAAAAACCTACCAAAATCTGTATAAAAAATTATAAAGTTAAAAATTTGCTTTCAATATTGCTCTTATTCTATGAGCTAGCTTTTCCAAATTCAGTGAGTTTGTTTTTTTCATCATAAAGTACATTTACTAGCTTTGTGGTTAGCTGTTATAGATTTTGCCAGGAAGTTAGCAAAGTCTCATAAAATACTGAGGCTTATAAGACTTTGCCTTGATATTAAAATGACCTTTTCAACAAAGCAACAGGATATGTCTCCTTATATTAAAATATGTTATATTTTGATTATGATTAACGTGATCCCTGAGTCTAAGAATTTTGGCTCCAAGGAATAGATAAGGTAGACTGAAAAAAGACTTTAAACTGAAGATTCACTTATTCACTTCACACCTGGAGTGTCCTTCCAACAGCGTGTCTACTAGAAACATGGCAAAAAAAGCACCTAGATATAAATGATGTAGGAAAACCTGAGATTTATATCTAACATTTTTCAACCGAAACTCGTCTTTACAAGCCAAAAAGACTATGTTCTGAACTGAAACACATATTAAGTGCATGAATCACCTAATCATGTCCATCTTAAATGTTCATCATAAGAGGAGCTCTCTGAATTGATACATTCATAATAAAATCGGCTAATGGTTCTCTGTGTATATATGTGATTATAGTAGCGTTGTTGTAGTCACAATGGCTTACAGATATAAGTAAGGCAAAGAAAAATGTTATCTTTCTTACTTGCAATATGAGGGGATTGGATTTTTTGACCCAGGAGGAATCTGTTGATCATACAAAGTAATTTCTTTCTATATTTCAGTTTTATTGCTGAAGTAAGGAGACAGATTAGACACAGCACAGTAACTAACAGACTAAGGTGTATGTATACCAGTGGTTGGTAGCCTTCAACAGAAATATTTTTAATCAGACATGTCTTATACGGAGTAAATTTAATTTTCCTTTAATTTTCACTGAAGATTAGCAGATTCTTCCGAGAAACAATGCATTTTTATTTGCCCCGTATATGAACACTAGTATTAACAAAATCTGGAACAACCACAGGACCAGTTACTAGAAGAAAGGCAAACTGGTGGTTTTGGTCAGCTTCCACTTAGATTTGGGCTATACCTATTTTTATTAGCAAGAGTTAAAAACGAACCTGAGAAAAAGTCATGTTTTCAGCTGTATGTGCTGTAAAGCTATGACCTGGAGTGAGTGTTCCTTTTAACATCTATAACGTTTGCACTTCTAAGCTAAAAAAGTCCTTTGGACAGGAGGTAAAGACAAAGGCTGTGATCTACACACCACCACATATTCTTTTAATAATGTATAGTATTTTCCTTCACAAAATTGTGCTCCTGAATAAGTAATCTCTGTAAGCTGTGGTAGGGGAATACTGTAACTTGTAGAGATGAGCACTGGAGTCCACTTAAAAGCTGCCTTTGAAATAGTAATATAAGACTGTTTTTCCTAACCGTGATTATAACCTGAATCCGTTTTTATCCCTCAAAGGTATGATGCTCAGATGCTAACAGGATATTAGCAGGACAGTATGTGGGGCCGAATGTAATGAGCTCAGCATGTTCCTTCATCAGTGAATCTAAGATTACCTGCAGGTTGTCTAAGATGATGCGGAGTGACTGAACTTGACGTCGGACGGCTCCAGAGAACCTTTCGTAAGTTGCTGCATCATATTCGCTCATCTGAATCTCTTTCAATCTAAAGCAAAGAACAGGGAGCTAAGAATGGTTTAGGAAACAAACATGTCATCCATTTACCTCTGTAAATTACAAGCTTGCTTGATAACAGGCAAATTCAGACTGTGCTAACCAGACACAAGAGACAAATCAAAGAAGTGGCAGCTGGGTTTTGTGAATTTTTGAAAAGGCAGGTGATCACCAATGTCCACAGGGATTGCATTACATTAAAATTTATTTAAGTTACTAATCCTTTGTCTCTCTTCTAATCTGCTTTAATGCTTGGGAAGTAAATCAGACGTTCTGAAAACTGTGATCGAATTCTAAAGGTTTTATTGGCTCAGGTGTTGCTATCTGTACATAAAAGGATTGTGAGTGTCTATTCATTACTTCACCGTCGGAGTATTTTAAACATATCACAATCCATGCTTTAACACAAAGGTTAAGTAAAGACACACTCTAAAATCTGTCCTTGAAGACCTACAACTAATAACTCTGTCTTAAATACCTATCTTTGTGCTTCATAAAATGATGAAACTTTGAAACAAAGAAGCTTTAAATGAACATTAACAAAAATGTGCTCCCCCACAAAAATGAGTCATGTCACTGAACACTATACTGTTCAGAGGTCTAATACCTGCACCATAAAAACAGATATATGCCTTTTCTATAAGTTAAGATGTGCTGACTTAAAGTTCTCTATCATCCTTCTCAACATCGTAGCTAAGCAGATACTCTTAAACTGGTGAAACTCACAACTGGAATGTAATTACAGTGGTCTAACGGTGAAGAACAAGCTAGGGGACAGGTGGATATGCTGGGAGTGTGCACCATTTGGTATTTTCCATGACCCAGCATCATACAGCGAGGCAGCAATGGTGTATCTGCCCATGCTACCATCCAGCACGTGGCTAGGTTCAGCCCTGAGCTAAAACGTATTGGTCTATTTGTGCACAGCTCATTTCAAACAAGCACTTCACAACAGCATAACCTCACTCACGCTGTTTTGAAAATACTGATTTTTAAATGAACTATAAATGGATAGTAAAGTATGTATAGCCTAGTTATAGTTCTAATGACAAGTTTTTTAATACCATCACAAGTTTCTTGCCTGGAATGTATAATATACATGAGATCTGCTGTTTAGACTAGCCCTTTAATGATAATATTAAAATCAGACATCAAATCTTTGTTGTCTTAAGTATGACTATGTCTTTTTCTATTGTGAATTTTGCATAGATATAGTCATTATAGCCAACTATTATTCATTAGAGGTAGGAAAAGGTAATCTTCAGTGCTGTACACTTTATTTCATGGATCCTGCCAACGGAGTTCAGTATCTTCACATCAATGAAGAAAACATTTTGTTTCAAACAAAAAAAATCTCACGTGCAGTTTTGTTAGACTCTACATTGATCCACAGTGAAAGCTAGTTCAGAAAAATACCATGAAAAATATTGCATCTATTCAAGAGCAGTTGCTAACTTCATTCTAGTGAAATAGGGCAATTTAAAATGTTTTCCACTGTAAGTACTCAATAGCTTTCATATTAAAATTCTCCGTTCCAGATAATCATGTATAAACAAAGCAGTGAAATCTGCAGTCCCCCTCAGTTTTTTTCTTCAGCCTGAGGACTCCAACCTCTCTATTCTTAACTTTTATCTGTTAGGTCCCACAACTATCCAAGAGGTACAGAATAATAACCCAAATCAAATGTGGCTTCAGAATAGGCTACATTTACAGCTGGCACATGCCAGCTCACTGGTTTTAGCAGGACATGAATTGTTCTCTCATGTACAGATACTCAGATTTTACAGGACACAGCTGCACTGTTTCCACAACACGTAGCAGTATCCAGGAATTTCCCCTAGCATGAACTTTGCAAACCACCATACAGGCAGGCAGAAGCCCATCAAAGCATGCCATGTGTGTACATGTGCGTAGGCACAAAGAGATGTACAGTATCCGAGACCATACATACCGATTGTTTCTATTATGAAGCAACTGATAAGCAATTTTGAAGAATGGGGATGTAGAAAGGGTAGTCCTCCCCACCTACCTAGCCATAAAGCACCAGGAAAAAAGACAAAACAAGCTCTGCCTTCCCCCTGAAAACAAAACCTTAAGTGACTAATTTAAATTTCTGTATGTTGCTTGTGTAAATTAAATCACTATTAAAAGGTATTTTGCCTTTCAGGGTCCTTTCCTTTGAAGCACTGACATAATCTATACATTTTCCCTGTCTTGATTAATCACTAATGCTCTAACAGCAATGTCAAATGCTCCAGGTAATTTACTAATAAAAACATGATTAAAAAAGAAACTTGACCTGAGTGCAATAGATAAATTGCTGTTTTTAAATACAATGATTCACGTACAGTTTGTGCTCTATGCTTAACAGCTTAATTATTTATATATCAGTTGAAGCAAATGGCCATCTCACCTGCTCCTCACATCACCCAGATTTGTCCCCTATTGGGAATCACTTTGTTAATAGCAACAAAATGTGAGCTGATTAAGCTGCTTCTAAATTTATTTGCTCTGACGTTTTAATCTGTGTCTAGTACTCTCTACTTTCAGACAGATACTCACATTGCAACATGTCCTGGGCTGAAACATAAAGCTTATTTGGAATGACTGTCAATACACTTTGATTTTTTTATGCAAAGTACCAGAGTTTGACTTGAGAGTTCAGTCGGGGGAAGAAATCTGAATCTCTGTGCACAGTCTGGGAAATAGGTGATTAGTAACCATGCATTACACTAATGCTGGGAAGATCTGTGGTTTGCGTAAAAGTCTCTGCTGAGCTCTAATAGTTCAAATCATCTCACCATTTGGCTATAGGCCTTTCAAACAGAAGCAATTTGCTCGTAATGGTCCATTTCGAAAGACATTTGTTAGGTGATGAATTCCTAACAACATACAATCTGGATTCATCATAATTCAAACACTTTCATACAGCAGATCCCTTTTTAAAAAAGATAAATATTCACATCAGTCTCCTTTTCCACCTAAGCTATGTTTTACTCTACCAAATCACACAGTCATTTTAAAAGTGTGGCTTAATTCAATAAAATATTCTACACATCTTGCCCAGAACAGTTGAACGCATGCTAGTAAGTTCTGTTAAATGACAATGATCAGGGTAACGTAGTTGATAAATACAGTTAAGAAAGAAAATTCTTTTTAGCCATCTTTTTCAAATTCTTCTGCGAAATGGAAGGGAAAATAAAGACTTTCACATTACCTCTGTTTAAAGGCCTTTTCACCCATCTCTCGAGCAGCTCTCTTAACCTCCTCGGGAACAGCATCCTTTTCAGCTTGAGATATTTGGTAAACCCTGTGGCCAGCATCCAGTCGATATGGTCCACCTTTGCCACCTAACCCAGCAGTGTCTCTCCCACCTAACATGATTGAGATAAAAAATAATTAAGAATGTGCATTCAATAATAAATAAGAACGCATTTTCTTTAAAGCGTCCGTTGTCATATCTACAGATGTTCCAAAAAATTTGCCAACAATCCGCAGTAGAAATATTTATTGCCACAGATTTTCAAAACCAAACAGCTATCACGGTTAAGAACAACTCCAATGGAATACTTGTGTTTATAGTCCCTTGAGACCAGATTCATAACGGTTTCCCCCTTGTACAATGGGGACTATGGAACATATAAGTCTCATACATCTCCTCAAAGCTCCTGGTCCTTAAAGCCATTCATTCAGACTCTCTCTTCTCCTTAGAATTTGTTGGTTTACACTGTTCCCAAACCACTTTATCTAGTGATCGCTATCATGCCCTTTTAGAATTAGGAGGCACTTTGCCTATTCTGTGTGCCTCTTGCCTACACTACCTAAATTGCTGCGGCTACAGAGACATCTAAGAGAATGGCAAATGACTCGGCCTAGTTTCTATGGCTGCAAGCTTCTGCTTCTCTATATGGCCAATGAAAAGAAACAACAAAATGTAACTGAAGTAGAGATCTGCTATAAACAGTTTAAGTTAGACACTGCAAATACTTCTTTTCACTGGCAATAAACCAACCCTGTATTCGGTAAAATAGCTCTGAGCAGAGGGCGGCCTTGTATAAATCCATTTTTGACTAGCACAGCATCTCCCTTAGACATCCTTCAATGATGGATTAAAAAAAAAAAAAAAGAATGAAAAACCTGTTCCACCAGCCCAAGTATTTCCACCAACATGCGGCATGTTGTCTGGATCCACTTTTCCATGTTTGGGGGAACTAACATCCAAACCACTGTCCCTCTGAATGGTTATCTGTAAAATAAAAAATAGAGCTGTAAATCTCTCTTACAGCAAGGAAAACCATTCTAACAACCTAAAAATAACATACTAGGTCTGCTCAAGAGCTGTAGGACCAGAATTAATTCAATAAATGCAACATCCCACCTGCTGAAGACAACAGGATAAGAGAGAGTAAAACGGGGCTCCTGAGTGGCACATTAGACCCACAACAGATCTAAGACTACTGCCACATCTGAACCACCCAGTGCTTTCAAATCTTATCCACACTAGAAAAGTGCTTACTGATAATTGCCAACACAATTCAAAATCTCCCTGTAGAGAGGATCATCTGCAATCTGAATGCTTCCCATAGTACTGGCAACACCTGGCTGTACATCCATTCACAAATTTCAAGCACACCCAACTACAGCTTCGCGTGCTTTATTGATGGGCAGACTGATCTTTCAGGAACAGGGACTAAAGAAACGACATCCTCTTCTCCGAGATTCGTCAGTAAATGGCTAATTCAGACGACACGCTCGTGCAACCCTTAACTTCCCTGCCATGACTGCAAGAGTCTACAGTGGTGAGTTTTCTGCACCTGCCTACTGCCTGCACTTTCCCCATCGATTCACCGCACAGCTGAACACCCAACAGCCGTCAGATGGGCAGGGCTGAGGCACTTTAGGCTGGGATTGGATTTAAGTGGGTGACTGAAAGTAAAAATACTTCTTCCCGTTCCCAACTCTGAGTCACGTAGTGAATCAATGACTCATGTGTAAACTGCCCTTCAGTTACTAATCTTCTATAATTTAATGCCAGTTTATTTTTTTAATGAAACTTAATGACGGAGATGTAAAATGGATGTCTTTAACCGCTACAAATTAACTTTCTTCTAATCTAACACAACACATTTAATCCTCTGATGAACCTATGTGCCCCAATAACTACAATTTACTGCTTTCTCAGAAGTTCACTGGCATTACCAGGGTTTTCACTGGGACCGTAGGGCAGTTTAATCCTTGAATTCACTGTCTTGCAGACTCAACTTTATGCTGACATGAATTCCATACATGTTTTTGAACTGAAAACATGTGCTCTAACAACAGTGTCTTGGCACCTATTCAAAACATCATTTTCTTTCTCTTTATAGAATTTGCATTAATTCAAAGAGGTACAATACATCCTCAGTGAACCATGTCATTAGTGTAAAATCAAGATCTAATCTGATAAATTACATTAATTTAACATTTGTATAGGAAGACAGACACTTAACCATAACAGCATATTACCCTTAGGGTTATATACATTTTTGGTTTAAGAGATTTCCTCCAAACTAAACAGTTCTTTTTTGCATAACTGGTAGATTTCAAAACTATCATCAGAAACACAAGTCAACAAAAATCACTGAACTTCGTTTACAATAAAATCATAAAACCAAAACTTTAGCATCAGTCTCATGAATCAAAACAAAATATTATTCTGTAAAGAGAAACAATAAAATGATGGAAAATCCTTCACGTTTTCATCCTTCTGGGCTCTTCACAGAAAAATACTCCAAATTATGCAAAAGGAATCTTTGAGGCAAACATAACCATAATCAGTGATCCAAATACCATATTCTATTTTTGTCAAGTTTTTCCATTAAAAAAAGTCACTAAATATTTTCGAATACAAGTATTGTTTAAATTTTGAGTGAAAAGTTCTATAGACAAAAGGGCTTTGTTGCTCACATATATTTCTCACACATAGTAAGTTGTTCACAAATAATATTTCTAGTACATATGTACTAGATAAGTTTCTAATACAAACCTATTTTACAATAGTGTTGATCTGATTAAAGCAAGTATGTGTAACTTTGAAACAGCACATGGTTAATAGAAAATCTTTTATTTTATAATGATTTGTGACTTTTCTTCTTAAAAGGACAGCAGAACATCCAACATTTGATTTCTATTAAAACTTTGGAAAAAATTGCATGAGAGAAAAAGAGACAAGTGGTACACATCTATCATGGCTTAAGAATGTGACCTCCTTACTAATTTTTTTTATATATAGTTAATAGGTTACTGGATAAAATAATTGAAAATGTAAGGGTACCAGAATGGAACACCACCAGCAGATGTGTAAATGTCACGACAGTGAATTGCAGCAGTTTCATTCATTTACTTGGTTAAGTAACATCTATGCATGCAAAAGGTAGTAGAGTTTTGCTACATCTGAAGACTTTAACAACCAATTTTTATTAGCACTGGTTTGCTGGGGTAATTGTTTTTTAAATTTACCATACACTTAGAAACTACGTTAAATTAGCACATTGTAGGGCCCTTTGAAGAAAATCTTCTGGATGTACTTTTCTGGTTTTCCTTTGACCTCTTAGTTCCATTAGTGACATGCTTTTCTCCTCCCCATCCCTGTCTCCATGGAAGAGTTTCAGGGTGATTTTACAGCTAAAAACTTCTCTTTGCTCTGAACGTAACTCTATAAAGTAAAAGTTAGACTAGCAAATATCTAGATTAGAACTGAAAATGTATTTTAGACAAAAGTAAACAGTAAATCACTGAGTCTGGACATATAATCAGAGAAAGGATGAGGAAAAAAACTGAAGGGAAAAACTTTTGGACAAAGATACATTCTTCAGCATGACAGATATAAAGAGATAGAAGAGCCATAGATGTCACTCCTCCAAGGGTTGGAGGAATTCTTGATGTTAGAAACCATTGGAAAGATAGATTTCAGGGGGAGGATGCAAAACTGGATGTATTAGGAACCTGGCAAACTGAAAGACAGTCAGTGGGAAAGATCTAGTTTGTCTGGAGTGAGAAGGAAGACAAGAAAAACAAGTACTGAAAGTAGAGAAAAAGCTCAAACAAATCTAAGAAATCCATAGTAACTTTTCCAAGCTTGTCCAATTGGCATTTCTAAACCTACTGAGATTTCTCGTACTGTTGTGATGGATATTTTCCAAATATATAAATAATTTGCTTGCTCAAAAGTTGATCTGTCCCCTCCTGAATACTTTCCATTTGAATCTATTGCAAGACTTCTATCAACTTCGTTTCTTTCAGCAAGAGTTTTGACTATGTGTCTCTTTTTGAGAGAAATCTGTGCTCTTTCTAGCTATACATGCACTGTAAGGCGCTATTCGTTACTGCATTGTTGTGAAGATTTCATACTGCCTGGTGTGCATATCACAGCTTTGTAAAACAAGAGGTGAATTCAGTCTAGTAGCCTTGAATTTCAGCTATGCGGTCAGAGTAGAATAGCTGGAAAAACTGTGAGATTTTCCTTCTAAGGCTTCCTTTTGATTTCCAAAATAACCACAACTTCCAAAACAGACGGCACATATGTGTCAGTTGTGCATTGTCTAAACTTGTTTATACATACTGGTGATTCATGATCAGAGCATGAAGGCACTTTTCCACTGCCTGGTTGGGCAGGTTCTTCTTCAAAGTTCTCACCACACAAGAAGCACAACTGCCATCCTCTCCTGGGATACGCGTGATTCTTACTTTATTCTCTATGAAGTCCAAATTCTCAGTAATCATCAATGATCTTAGTGGCTGGTTTACAACCTTTTTTTTCTCTTCTTTTTTTGACTGTATTGTATTCTCAGGCACTTACACCAATGGGTAATGGGTGCATTCGAAAGGACTTTGTGGATGGAGACTCTCTAAGTCTTCCAAAGTCAATGAAGCAAACAAACAAAAATTTTATGTGAGAAGAACATGAAGACTACAGGTCAGAAAGATGCTAAAGGAATGTGCTTTTCTGAAGAGGCAATGGTATGAAGGAGGTGCTGAGAAAAAAGGAAAGGAAGAAAGAGCAGCAAATACCAAGACTTGTTAATGCTTTGACTTAATTTTCTGGTCCTGCCTCTTACACATCCATTCACTCCCGACAGCAAGGGCAGCCAGACACAAATAGAACTGAACTCTCATTTTACATTCAGTGAGAGATACGTGGTATCTGTACAACTTGCTGTACATCAGTTCCTTGACATACATGAATGGATGCCAAAACAGTTTTACATGGCTACACTTTTTTTTTTTTTTTTTTTTTTCTGACAACACTGGGATTCTAAGAGCCAACTGAATAAGGGAAACTGATACAAACACATTCAGTTTGGAAACTAAGTGATCTTATCATCCTTCATATAGTAATGTAAAGAAGATAAAGGTGCTCAGAGAAGCCAGTTGCATGATTTAATGCACTCAACAACACAATGAAACCAGGTGTTTCACATCTGTGTCATATTTATGCCAAACAGCTATTAAATGCATACCAATCTGTAATAGGGGCCACTCTGAAGATGAGTCAAAGGCTGGTAGTTTTGTCTAGACTTCAGCTGGTCAGGCAAACTGTGGTAAGGGAACTTTATATGATGTAGTAACCAAATCTTAACCATGTTTGGAAGAGGACCTAGAACCACATTCATGCCACTTAAGTGAATGTGGGATTGAATTCTATTGAATTATGATGTGAAATCATCTAATTTAATAAAATTAACCCCTGGTGAGTAAGGAAGCACTGGCATACATCACATTTTGATAGTTTTATCATCCCTCAGTAAAAGACAGGAGCTGAATTTGTTGAGGATCACCCAGGTGACCCAGATACAATGTGCATTACCTCTACAAGACTCCGTCACAACTATGGAAAGAAAGGAGCTTGCAATAACCCATTAACAAAAGTGTATGAATTATGGAGAGGGCTGCTGTACTCTATTATTAAAATGATTTATGTCCCACACTTACATTAGCATTTCATTCTAATATATGAGCTGTTTTCACAATTACAGTACTTCTCTTTTGAGCTCAGAATTCATTTCCTTCTAATATCTTGCAAAGAAATCTCTCAGGCTCTATGAGTAAAACTGACCAAAAGCATTATCAAATTTAGCTTCAGCTGATTTCATACAAGTGGGCTTAACAATATTTTAGCTCCCAGTAATCTTAATCATACATAGCAATGAAACTGAGAAGAAAAAAATGTCTTTAAAAAGAAGCTTCACCACCTCAAAGGCAGTCCCAAGCAGCACAACTGTGCACTTCTGTATCTTAACAAGTGCTGGTTGCCCCCAATTTGCTTGTGCCAAGCAAATAAATACAATAAAAGAAACGATAGCCAGTCTTCAGCATGTCACATTTATATGTCTGATGGCAGTAAAATCATTAAATTGGCTGACTTTTTACGAGATGCTTTTAAGGAGCTATTCAAAGTACATCTAGACTGAATATATATTGATTTATCTATTATTAACATGTTTATAATAGTATCCAATTTAATGAGTAAAAGACACTTAGCAAAGTCAACTGAAATTAACGTTTAGGTATGTCTATTATTGAATCATTCTTGTTTCAGAGTATTCACGACCTTCAACACTACCACCTTTTCACCCATGCATTTTAAGCCCATACACCAGCTCCTCGTTGTTCAAGTCTGTTACAATAAACTAGAGACTAAAATTCCAGGAGTTATCTTTATTGCAGAGACAGGGAAAGAGAGAGGGAATCTCATCTCCTCCTCTATTTTCTCACTTGAAATTCTCTTTATTCCTGGAATTTTCATGCAAGAGATAAAACCATTGACTCTCACTGTTTTAGATGCCCATACCTCCATTACAGTCTTGTAAAAAGCTCTCTGAAACAAGGGGCAGAACATGTACTTAGACTTAACTGCTGGCAGAAAATAACTCGTGGTTACAGGTTAGGAAATATCTTTTAGACTTTGTAAGCAGAAGTCAGACAAGGTTCAAAATATTTCTAGCTTTGAATAGAAAAGTAATAAATGAGTGATGGCTTCCAGTAAAATGTGAAGGACTTTTTCCTTGATGCAGTCTGGGATGGGTCTCTGATGTAGACTGATTTTTTGGTCATAGATGTAGATTGATTTTTTGGTCATAGATATAGATTGATTTTTTGGTCATAGATATTCCTGTCACCCTACCCTGTACATGACAAGCTTCTCTTCAACACAGCAAGTTGGCCAGAGAGTAGAAGGTCTTTTAATACAGCAACTTGCTTTTGTATTCTGATTCAGTTAACTTCATTAAAATTCCTGAAGGACGCAGGATGTGTCAGTGCCTCCCATTCAGCAGTGCTTGCCAGAAATGCTCCTTTGAGGTGCTCACAGCAACAAAAGCCAGTTTCTGCCTGAGGACTGGCAAAGAAACTCTGGTTTCCACTGGGGGCAAGCTGCCCCACGTACAGGGGAACAGACCTTTCCCCTCTTAGTTTTAATACATCTGGCCCTGCCAGGACTAACTCATACCTAGTCCTCTTATGCAAAACATAATGCTCATTTTAATACTCCAGATACAACTTAAGAAGGGGGGGGGGGGGAAACAGAAAAAATACTCTAATTCCAGGCTAACGTCCTGCAGGTGTAAAGGGATGCAATTTGTACTTTAAAAAATGGACTGTATATCCATTCTCCAAACCTCCCCAAATCAATTTTTTCTTATCTTTTTGGGTACGTTTAAACAGAGCTGGCCATCCCTTATAGGATTTTACATGTTCATAACAGAAATAAAAGGAATTCCTCCTTGTTGTATGCAGTGACAAACAAGTAACAACCTTTCTACTAAGCCCTTTTGAGCATTCTTTGGAGCATTCTACATACAACACATTTACTAAAACTGAAACCGGCACAATTTCACGTGTCACAACTTAATAAACACACACAAATGGGAAAAACATCATTTCACAAAATACAAGCAAACAGGGTCACATCTGCAGCACTTACAGCTGTCGAGAATATTTATGTAGGAATACTTTTTATAAAGAAAAAGCTAAAGTGTCCAAACAATAACTATTTTCACAAGCACTTTTTCTAGTATTCATAATAATACTGCATTATTGGGTGTTTCTTACTGTTGGTCAGAAAGATTTGAGGCTGAATACAGTCCACATGATTTAGGTTCTTAGTTTAATGCAAGTTAAGGAGGTGTGCAATAGATTAATTAGTTGCGTGATTAGACAGTTGTGGAAAGTAGGCAGATGTAGGCAGGATCTAGACTGGCAAGATCCCATTCTTCATTTACTCTTTTCATCATAAAGGAAAGAACCCTGCTAAGATGCAATTAGAAGATAGCCGCTCTTATCCTAGCATACCTGGGACACAGAGGGAAAGAATTAATCTGCTGTTTTGCCTTTTTATTAATATACAATATATTAAACAGGACAGTTTATAGTCAGTGAAGAATATATGTTACTTTCCATACAATGCAATAAATTATTGTTGAAAAATATGAATTATATGAATATATAAACACTACAAATACTATAAAGTTGAAATATTGATGTTTTCTTAAATAGCTTGCTTTCTTCATTAGCACTGTGTACAAAGATTGGGCATGTATCAGAAGATCACAGAATCATAGAATCGTCATGGTTGGAAAAGACCTTTAAGAACATCAGGTCCAACCGCTAACCTAACACTGCCAAGTCCACCACTAAACCATGTCCTCAAGCACCACAGCTACCTGTCTTTTAAAGACCTCCAGGGATGGGGACTCAACCACTTCCCTGGGCAGCCTGTTCCAGTGCCTGACTGCCCTTTCGGTGAAGAAGTTTTTCCTAATATCCAGTCTAAACTTCCTCTGGCGCAGCTTGAGGCCATTTCCTCTCATCCTATCGCTTGTTACTTGGGAGAAGAGACCGACCCCCACCTCGCTACAACCTCCTTTCAGGTAGTTGTAGAGAGCAATAAGGTCTCCCCTCAGCCTCCTCTTCTCCAGGCTAAACAACCCCAGCTCCCTCACCCGCTCCTCCTAAGACTTGTGCTCCAGACCCTTCACCAGCTTCGTTGCCCTTCTCTGGACACGCTCCAGCACCTCAATGTCCTTCTTGTAGCGAGGGGCCCAAAACTAAACACAGTACTCGAGGTGCAGCCTCACCAGTGCCAAGTACAGGGGGACGGTCACTTCCCTGGTCCTGCTGGTCACACTATTCCTGATACAAGCCAGGATGCCACTGGCCTTCTTGGCCACCTGAACACACTGCTGGCTCATGTTCAGCCGGCTGTCGACCAACACCCCCAGGTCCTTTTCTGCCAGGCAGCTCTCCAGCCACTCTTCCCCCAGCCTGTAGCGTTGCATGGGGTTGTTGTGACCCAAGTGCAGGACCCGGCACTTGGCCTTGTTGAACCTCATACAGTTGGCCCCAGCCCATCATTGCAGGAAAAAAAATGAACACATCTTAGACTTCTGTCCTACAGGTGATTTGGGAGATGTCAATTTCTCCATCAATCTCAGTCAAAAATCTTTTAGCAAAAGCATACATTATTATGAAAGGAGACTGACTTTGGCTGTAACGAAACATGACTATTCTCCAGGTAAAAAAGGCATTAAATAATCCATCCCACAGTGGCAAAATGTAGAATGTATTTCAGCAGATGTGCAAAAGACTGATTTTTCCCTGACACTAAATCTTTGTTTTCTTTTATCCCTCCTCCCACCCCTGCCAACAACCTTAAAACCTCAGTGTTACCCTAGGCTGCATTTAACAGGTCAGAAGAACATCCTTTCCCCCAGCACATTCTTTATCAGTAGCATAAATATACGCATTATTTTCTCAAAGACCATATAAAAGTTCCACATCAGGCAAATCAAAGGCTAATCTGTCTGTTCCACGGTGGCTTTATATTCTATTGTAAAACTGATTCTACCAAAGACAGAAAGAAAATGTTTTATAACCTACTTACACGAACTAATGAGAGAAAGGCAAAAATAGGAAAAAAAAAAATCTAATGGCTTCTATTACTTTTACTTGTACCTTATCATGCACAGCTTTTCTCTATGTGCTAAAAATGAATAGCACAATTTCTATTCACATCAACAGCGCACAACTGAGCCCACAAGTCATTTTACCACAGAAAGGAATATTCAGTATTAGACAAGACAATAATAATTGATGAAATACACTCTGTGTCTTCAATTGTATCCTGAAGTGAAAAAACATCATATGCACTGCAGTATAAAATACACTTAATAGGTTTTCTTCATTCATTTTGGCTTCATTTTGATTTTCTATCTTGTCTGTAAAACTTTGCAAAAATTCACAAGGAACTAATGAAGCTTGATGCATTATCTGACTCCGGTGAACATTTCTCTCTAAAAGTAGCTTTTACAATTCATACAGGCATTAAACTGCTGTCTCAAATAGCAAAACCATTCAAAGCATCACAGCTTTAATGGAATTTTGGATTTGTAAAATAAAAGTGAAATAACAGGTCGGTTAATCAGGGTGGGGAAAGAGGTGGAGATCTGGAGTGAAACACATACAAACGGGTATTCTGGCTAGCAAATGAAGTTTTTACAGACCAGCTAAAAAAACCCCACTAAATAAAATGCAGTTGTCACTGCTGTGGGTGGGTCTTTGTTTGAACTAAATGCTGTCACTCTAAGAACCAACTCCGAAACTCTGCAGCAGTAGATGCATGTGTCTTTTGTTCATGCATATGTACTCTATGGCTTAAACGCTGGACAAACCGAATGAACTAATGAGAGAATATCATACATTTGCTTCCATCTAACAGATCCTCTGTTATGTTAACACCTGCGCAAATTCTGTTTTCCTCCGTCGTTATTAAAATTTGCCTAGGCAATCACAAGAGATGTGAGGTCGTCATTTTTTTAGTATGCTAATCCACTACAAAATATAATCAGACAGACAGACAGTGTCTGGCTTGGTTATTTATCATGACAACTACACAGCCCCTAAGATCAATAAACTTGGAAACTGTTGAATTCTGTTTTTTCTGGAGCACCCTGAATAATCAACAGCTAGAAAGATGGGATAAGTGAACACATTCTGACAATTTGGAATATTCTGGACAGAAAACCACAGGGACATTGCACGGTCAAAAGAAAGTTGAAAAAAATTACACATGGAAGCAGAAAAGCCTTATTTTCTACAGACCTAGGGCCTTGTCAAATCTGTCCTTAAGAAGCAGAGACATAAGTTATTACGGCTCAACTATGTTGTTTTGTTTTCTAAAGGAAAGCCTCCAATATTTAGCACTACCATGACAGATCAGATGATGTAAATTTTCACTAGATTTCACTAATCGGGGAACAACTTTCATAAGGGCAGAGTTATTAGCATGCATTTGTCTTGCTGGGACAGCAGGAATTCACTGGTGTTGGGAGCTCCAGCCTTTACGTCAGCAATGTGGACTGCTGCAGACTTTTTGAGACCTGAAAGACGGTGTGTTGAGGTTATTATATTTTCTCTCATGAGAACTGTGGGCTTTCACAGGAAGGTCAGAGGAAGAAAGAGGAACTTTGTGTTGGATCAGCCTGCTCTAACAGGAAGTTAAGGTTATTTTCACTCCTGCTTTTTGTCTGTGTGCTCTAATTAGACTGGAAGATCTTCAGGAAAGGGAATGTATTTTAGAGGTGTGTGTATAGTGTTTCCAGCAAGGGCTTCATTTCAGCTGAGGACATTTATATGAGAAAAAGTATCTGCCACAGAACCTATGATCTTTATCTGAGTTGCTTTACCCAGTGAAGACTTTTAGAGATATGAACTTATCGAGCTCCGTGGGTTTATGGCTTTCTAGTCTTAGGCTAACCCATACCCAGATGCCTTGCTTCAAGGGGCAGTATATGTCTGCTGCTCCTCACTTTGCTAAAAATGAATCATGCAGTCCAGTACAAGGTCACAGACCTAAACTGTGTATTTGGGACTCACGGATCTCAGAACTGCAAACACTATCAGACCATATTTTGTAATCCACTTATTGACTAGATAACTCTGTAATCTGCAGTATTTTAAATTTTTCAGCATCCCGTGCAGGACTGCAGAATGCCATCACATGGCTATTCCAAACTTACAAAAACTCACCACTGCATGTATTTTTCGTAATTTATGGGGTTTGCACCGACAGCATTAAAGAGATGAGCAAAATCACTGTTATTAGCTCACCGATGCCCTCATGTGGTCAGAAAAACTACTTGGTCTCAAGTAGAAAACACAGAACCGGGGGTGGTGGTGGGGAGGACTGGCCACCCTTGCTAAAGGTCATGCTTTTCTCTCGAATCAACAACTGCAGCTTTGCCCAGTTCAGTCTTAACATCAGGAAAAGGCTGTATTTTTGTTAAAATGTTATAAAGTGAAACGTCACTTTTAATAAAGAAAAAAAATTTTAAAATTGTCAGTATAGATTAAAGTAAATCCTGAACAGTAAATATAAACAAGTTGGGATCACTGAAACTCCTGAATCAATTATTCTTCAGATAAACATCCAACCTAAAACATAAATTTCATCAGATGAACTTGCAATACCCTTAACTTTCAAGTACAAACTGCAGCTTCAGAAAATCAAAAGAAAAAAAGAATGCATTCAATAAAAACAAAAATATTAATTCACTTAAAGGGTGAACAATTCATGTAGAGTTCTGTGTGATTAGTTGAGTGGAATACAAAGAGAATAAATGAGACTATTCAATGAAGGGAGTAAGATGATTGTCACCCAAAGATGGCAGAAAATCAAACAACTACAGATTTTCTGGTTTCAGCCCAAATAACAGAAAGAGGCATAAAGGAAACCCCCTTCCATGTCTAAGAATCCATTTCCTTAAATCCGTAAATAATGCCTTGCACATTGAGAATGGGATTCAGATCCAGACTGCAGACAGCGAAAGGTCGGGATCTCCCAGGTAAGTCAGGTGTCACTACGGGCAGCAGTGTCTCCTTCAAGGTGAGCTCTTCGGGCTTTCTTGGTTACAATGGGAGCTCACACGCTTAGCTCGGAAGTAGACACTGAAATGCCTACAGGTCTCGAGGCGGACCCTACTTCTTCTCCTTGCTGTTACTCTTCAATATTGCCAAGCACAGCCACAGCAACCTGCCTGAGCTGCTTGTGTGCAAGTACATGCAAATGTTGTTTAAAGCAATGAAAACTAAACTGCTTTTGCCTGTAAAAACTAAGCCTTATTTATTAAGTGCAATACACCTGCTGCTTTTTTTTGATCTAAAACAGTCTCGAAAGAAGCAGGGTAAAGGGTATAGCTGACCATATGTATCCTTCTCTGGGAGGTAAATGTTTATCTCCTGATACTCCACCAAGCCTCACGGAAGGCTGTGTGGTGTTTAGTGAGCATAGGTTTCAGTGAAAAATTGTAAGAAAGAAAAGAAGACTCTCTGTAAACAAGCCAAGATTTTAATAAGACAATTTATTAACCAACTCCCATGAGCTGGTTGAACTTGAAGCATGTTTTCAAAGGGTTTAATAAACCAAGGCATGACTGCTGTAAAGGGAAGCATAGTTATTCATTTCACATAAATGACAGCGTTTGCAAGACTCTCTGTTATTAATGTTTCATTTCCTCAACAACCATACAGGTGATTTCCAAAATCCTCTAAGGAAAGCACCTACATCATATTATGAAAACTCAAAGGCAGTTACACATCATTTCTTTTGTTCTATAATAGCACTATGAGGGAATGAAAGGAACAAATCTAAGAGTCCTTCCAAAAAATCAACTATAATTAATTCAGGACTAAAAGCACTACTACGTTTCAGCCAGTTCCCCTTGCCCTTGTTCTGGCCATACAATGGAGAAGTTAAATTGCAAAGATTTTTAATAACCGTGACACTTTTTTTTTAAAAAAAAAATTCTTCTGTAGGTTTTACTAGATAATAGTTTGTATATTGTATAATCCTGCATTCCTGATAATCTCCACCTATTTCATGATGATTGCTCTGAACCTCTCACTGTTGCAACGGGAGGCCAGTCCAACTGTGTCCACCCCCCTCCATTCTAAGAGATCAAAATGTATCTGGGAAAAAGGAGGCTGCGAATGCATCCACAGAAAGTTTCTCATTTTCTGAGTCCAGGTAGGTGCCTCAGCTACATTCTAGCTCTATATCAGGCATACACCAGCTAAAATAACCCCTTGGGTGCAAAAGCCAGACAAAGGGCAGGACTTGTGCCAACAGGTCTTTTAACCAGCTGACTACACACAAGGGCTTGACAAAAGGAGGGAGAAGTATTGTTGCATTCCTCATGGCTAAGTATGTGTGTAACACAGGGATCCTGAGATCTTTTTCCTAAATTGCTCTAAAATCTCCTCCTCTAATCTCTTCCTTCCAATTCCCATTCATTATGAAATACAGCCCCTGAGGGACTGGGTACCTACAAAGTTATGACGATCTCCTGAGGTAATTCTAATTCAAGAGAGTCGACGTCCAGGTATGACATCTGGGCAAAAAAATGAACTTGTGTGTGTGCGTATCAACATGTGTACATAAATATATATGTGTGTGAATATATATATATACACACACAACTACATATGCGTACCCCTCCACACCTAATTTAACATGATTGTGTTTCTTCTAACTTCAAGAATAAACCTGACATTTTTGGCGTTATGATTACTTTAAAGATGTACTCAACTTTGACTCCAGTTCAACACAGGCTTTACCTGAAGTCTAGGTAGAATAGGAACACATTTTAAATATATTTCTTCTGATGGACCTGGCATCCCATAATAGCTACTTAGTGTTTGCCCTTATCAGATCTAAAGGTTAGCTGATGGATTGCAGAAGAAAGTCTGACTGTTGGGAACTACTGCTGAGTGCTGCTGAACTCATAAAAATGTTTTTAGCAAAAAGCCCTTGCATCATGGATGATTTGAGCAGTTAAGACACACAAAAAAATCACCCTTAATTTTTTTAGCTGTTGGTGATGAACACATATACATTGCCCTTTTACGTTACTGACATGAACCATACATTCATGTCTTCTCGCTGTTCACAGGACATAGAATAACTTACGTGTTCTGTTATCATTTATCAGACCATGAAGACAGCCATTTAAATCTGAGAAAAATATCTATTTATTGCATTTCTTGAGTTTTGCTGAATAACGTCTATACTCAGGCAAGCATGTTTCAAGCTCGAGCTATTTAGAGTTGACATTTGTTTTCTTAGGTGGCTACACTGCATATATATGCAATTTTTTGCTCAGTTTAAGGTATGTTCATACTGATTGCAGCAATCAAGGACATTCAAGCTACTCAGCTTGGCAATACAGCTACAAAGTATGTTTATAAATCCTTATGGGTGTGTACTGCATCTATCCCACTGCTGACACTGCAGCGTAGACATACAGCGTGCACTTGAACAAGTGACCTGCCTTCCTTATGTCTCAGTTCCCTCCCCTGGAAAGCAATGATAATGCTTACTGGCTCCAGATGTTGCAATAATTACATATTTAAATGTTCAGGGGTGTCTAAAGGGAAACAGTTATGGATGGATGAAGTAAGGTTTTTTTCACTTCTCCATTTAGCTAGTTACAATGATTCATGCTTTCTGGAAACACTATTTCAGTAAAATATTAACTAGTCACAGCAGAAACCAAAAGAACATGCCTCTAGCGCTACTGGGAAAAGGAATCACGATTTAAGATAAAAGCATTCGTTTTTTGACAGAAAACTATTCTCTCAGTCAGTTCCCCAGGGCAGAAGATCTTGAATGAAATCTCCCAAAACCTTAATCTAAAGCCTTCCCTATTCTTACTTAGATTTCACTCCTGTCTCCTTTCAGTGCCAAGGCCCGAAACGTACCCAAAATATAACCATCCTTGAAGAAGCAGTGTACTGTAGAAGAGGCAGGCCTTGAGCTTTAAGATCCGAGATCTACCAGGAGATTTGACCCTGTTTTAGAATTACAGCAGAAAGATGGGGAAAATGGAAAGAAGTATCATATGAAATCATAATAAATAAATAAATCATATGAAAATATGATTTAATTTCCAACTAGGTACCTGAATGTTTATGAGGAAGGTTTGCTATACTGAAAATGAGAGAGAAGAGTCCATAGGAAATCAAAAGAGTTGCAACTACTCAACTCATTAGGCCTTTATATAGAGTGACAAACACACAACACCGCGGTTTCAAAAACTCATCTCATGCACAGAAGAGGTGATGCATCTACTGCAGGTTCCACACATACATCAAACAACACAGATACCAAAAAACCCCGCCAAAATAAACCCCTAAGAAATCTCAGATTACAACAATCATAGAATCATCATAGATTCACCCAAAAATGTGGTTTTTTTGATCAATCAGATCTCTTCTTTGGACAATCTTGGTACTGAAATAGCAAGACACTATCCTCAGCTTTGGGATGTCATTTTGCATGGCGGTATTGTCCAGATCAAGACTACACAAGTTTTGCCAAAAAAACTGTAATTCAATTTCGAGGTTCAGATATATATTATCATAATTACAAGCCAACTCTTTTGTAATGTTTGACCAAGTACATTTTTATGCACTCAACAGGTTTGGGTATGTCTTGGGACTTTTGAGAACAATGACATTCTGAGTATAATCTTTACATAGCACAGAACATTTTGGGCAACAGTCTACAACAAGAGAACATTAAGTGGAATGAACACAGAAATAAATGGTTTTGCTGATAATCACGTATAAATGAAAAAAGACTTTGTTGAGGAGATTTCAGGTGCCTAACGGGCACGATGCTTTATCATATATTGAAATACTTCTAAATGATGCACCTTTTAATTATTTTTATGTTAACATTGTACTCTACCTAAATAAGACATAATAGTATACCATGGTTAATGAAAAACAACAGCCCAACTATATCAGAATGTAATCAGTGGTTTTTTCTATTTCATTTCTATCAATAACCCTTTGATGCAAAAAGTAACACAAACTTATAAATGTCTGCCTATTGCCATGAAACTTTTAGGGCAAGATTTAAAAAATAAATTGTCTTTCAAATTCTTTTCAGATATTTGATAATGAAGTGAACTTGTTTTCAGAAACACTGAACAGTTGAAAAAGCTCAACAGTTTTTAGACTTTAAGGAGAGTTCATAGCTTTAGAAAAATCCAGTATTTTCTTTAGATATTGTATTGTAGGCACTCTAATTTAACAATTTCAGAATACTGTAGGCATATTTTGAGTTTAAAATGTCAATAAATGATGAAAACTTCTGACCTGCCTATATAAATACAAACTTATGTAAATATAAACCATATTTCCAGAAACCATTTTTGTAGCCTCAAGACTTTAGCAGTTTGAACTCTGCTGAGTATATCAACAATACAAAACAAATGTTGACTATTTTGAAGACTGCCACATTATATCAAGGGAGCCTAATTACTGATTATAAGTGGAACAGCTGTTTGTTTTCCTGTGTTTCATTGCTTATGTATATCCAGACTGTTTCTAAGATCTAATGTGTTTGTGAAAGCCAAAATGCAGCCCTACAAGATAGTACCAATAGTTCCAATTGAAGCCTGGTTGAAGATCTGTTTCCAGTTCTTTGAATCTGTATTTATATGGAAAGCCCCCTAATTCTTTTTACTCTCAAAAGTCAGGAAGCTTCAGAGAGATTCTGCGAGATTTTGCAGAACAGTGGTTCCCAACCACCTAGACAAGTCTCATGTTGGTCTAAGAACATCACCATGAAGGGCTAACAAGCTTTGCTAAGCCTGTAGTAGCCTTGTGGGATGCATCAATGGCAGCTTTTGGGGAAGGGGAAATTGAGGGTGGGTGAGGAATGAATTCTAGTGATCTGTGGAACACTGACAATTTTCTTAAGTGAGCTTCTGCTACAAGATGGGCTTCGTCAAGGAATTAGAGATGCCTCATTGGACTATAAGATACTTAACATGAGCATGAGCATGAAACTTCATGAAAAAAAATGTTATTTTCATACACTTGAATGAACAGATCAACACGCGGCTGCAAAATATCTCCAATTCTGCAAAAACAGGTATCAGGAAATATTTAGCTGCAGCTTTCTTAGCAAAGTAACTGTCTCTAGAAGAGGAAACACTGGAGTTCTTGCTATGTTTACCTTACACAGGGAATCTACATGAATATGTTTTCAAGGTAACAGGATACTTTCATTTCCAGAGATGAATGCCTTAATACTCTTTTACATCTAGGTCCATTGAAAAATTGAGTTAAGCTGGAAAGGTAAAGGCCTTCATCTCCAAACAGCAAAGTATAGAGTTTACACAGTAACTACATATCTATTACCTTACTGGAGATGTACATAAAATAAAAGAAAAGATTTAATTTATTGCTTGTTGCTCTGTAATGCTTTTGCAAACAAAGTTTCTTAGGTCTCATTATCTTTCCATTTAAAGCAAAGTGTGTAAAGTAGAGAAAAAGAAGTTAGTGATAATCACACAAGTTTGAAGATCACACAGGAGGCTTTGTTTCAGTCCTTTAGCTCAAATCAAACAGTATGCCATTTCGAGTTCTGACAAACCACTGACTTGAGCTATATACCCTGTGTTGACAGATAGAAAGAAGAAAGATACTCTAAGAAGATTTTACCCTGCAATGTGCCCACTAATTAGAGAGGCAGACTGTCAGGAGAGAGAAATTCTACAACAGATCTTGAAAATTGCTTTGTGACTGTGGGAAAACTTCTTAGCCTTTTTATAAAGCGGTCACTTGACATTACTAGTTAAATGACCTAAAATTTTCTGATGTGTACTTTCCAGGCCAGTATTCTCTAATATTTAGTTGACTATGATTGACAGTACAGTAATAGTGTTGAAGAAAAGTACATGTTATCAAAAAAGATAAATAAAAGGGAAAAAAAAAGTATTAAAACAAGTAAAACTCTAACTGTTCCTCCTGGCTCTTTTAATTTCTACTAGTCCACTTGTATCAGTAGATGAAATTGGGCTGGTGTAAATCGAATATATCTGACCATAAGATGGTGCTAGTGCTACTGCACTGGTAATAAAAATGGCACTGGTAAAGCGACAAGCACCCACACAAACTGCTACGGGGTAACAGTTTCCTTTTCTCATGACTTTTATAAAAGGCATTTGCTAAGGTCCAGTAACAAGAACACGTCAGTTCTTGCACAAGTTTCTGTAACTGCAGAACATCTTGTAGAAAGGGAGCCCAGAGTATGAAAAGAAAGTGAAAGAGCAGCTATGTTTTTGGCCTCATAAATTTCATTCACACTTGAGATACCTGAATATCTTGTAAACAAAAATATAGAGAGATCTAATTTAGAAAAGCCTTATCCTGCTTCCCCATTCTATTATACTGTGAAAGTGGTTACAGAAATCAATGAAATAAAAATAATTGCAATGGTAGATAGAGACAGGATCTTCCTAGTCAAAAGTGGGGAAGTCCTCCTAAAGCACACTCTAGTTCTTCAAAATAAAGTGATACCTTCTCCAGTCACTAACAGAAATTAAAGATGCAGTTGAACAGTCCTGAATTTTCCCTCTGTGTTGCAGTGGTGATCATACATACTAGCCAGTACATTAACACTTGTGTATACACACCTACATGCACACACAGCATACATGTATATGCTGTATATTTTCAACATCTACCTGAACGTTCCACATGAGAACATGGCTGTTTGGAGACCCATGTAACTCTGCTCAGCTGGGAGGCACTACTGTGAACTCAAGGTATCTTCCACCTAGGTTTCAAGTTTCTTTTCTAAAGTACAAATACAATAAGTGTTTCCAAGTATTTGAACTCTGGAAAAGTATATGCTTTCCTTAAAAATTAATTTCATTATTCTACATTTTGAAAGTTGCAGTTAAAAATCAGCAGGAGATAAAGAAATGATTTGCATTTAAATGTACTGAAATTTGGCAAAAATACAAACACTGCAAGACAAAGAGACTGTCAGTAACCATAATTACAGAGGTCACAAATAAGCTTTCTGATTAAGCTATTGTGTCTTCTTTTTCAGTGAAGACGTCTATTCAGCTTTTCTTGCAGGCATATTTGTACTTCACAGTGTTTTTCAACACAGCTCTCCCTTGACCCCTCTCCCAGCTGAAAACTAATTTGCAACTCATTTTGCTATATGTTTTTCGCTTCAGCTTTGTGAACTCCTACCTGCACAGGACGACCATCTTCTTGGCCAATCATGTTCCTCCAGTCCTGCAGCGACCGCTGGAGGCTGTCCAGCCCGGTCTCCCAAAGCCTCACACCGCCTCCCATGTCCACACTAACCAAACCTACTTTGCCCAGTGGGGCCAACAGGGCATCGGCATCCGAGATCTTAGAGAGCCAAGATGTATAAGGAGACAGAGATTGTGATCTGAAAAACAAGAATTAATGTGATTTTTCTTGAAGTTGCAATTAAAAAGAAGATGAGTATTTCTGTAGTTAAGACGGCAGTTAAATGAAATTACATCCTCATTCCATGAGAGACTACAACTAAGCCCTCCAGACCCACTATTTTATCTGAAACATTCCATCTACTGAAAGTGGATATGATTGAAAGAAACTTGTCAGTATAAAAAGCAGTATAAAAGACCAGGCTGGAAGGGAACGTGTTGTCTAACTCACTGCTATATCTCATCTATCTGAAGAAAATCGGTCTTTACAAAAAACTACAGAGAATATGAAAAATTTCAAAATGTGTTATAGAAAAATACAAAACTACAAAAGAAATAGAAGAGAACATGACCTGGGCACTGTGGAAAACACTGTTCCATCAACTTAAAGTAACACCTTTCTCTAGTGCTTTAATAAAAAATTAAGATTTAAACACTCAGTTAAAGATGGCACAGCTTTATGCACAGAGAATCTTAGCACTGTTTTAAACAGTCAACTTGCAGACAAACATTTACTGCTGAAAGAGAGGGCCTAATAGCTACATAATACAAAAGGAAATTTAGATAAAATAGGAAAGATTCTTTGCATTTTTTCAGTACTGTTAACAACATGCACAATGACTTGGCAACTTCTACTAATACTACTATTAATAATCTTTGGAGATGAAAGAAGCAGTAACACATCGCTTCTACCTAAGACTGAAATTCCCATGTAGTAATACAACTGAAGAAGAGTTATCTTAGCATTTTATCAGGCTAACTATACCAGAAGGAGGAAAGGTTGTTAGATTTTAGCATAGAACTATTCATATGTATGAAAAGCCACTTCATTTATCAGTTCTTAATGAAGTACATTTTTAAATCTGGACTTCCGCCCAGATTTGCCATAAATAGCTTAAATCCTCATTCTAGGTTAAAGGTCACGATGTTGAAGTTTGGCTTTGTAATTTTTGTAATTTCTTATAAAATCCTAGTGTAAAATAAAGTGTGATGCACTACTACTTCTATGTTAATGCCTTACATTTTTGAATGACTGTGTAAGATGTAGACCAATGGATCAATTATAAAATGGGGAACAGTCCAAAATTAATTCTCTATTAATTCAAAAATTCCACAGATGATTAATGAAGCAGAATTAATTTAAATGAGAATCAATTACTATTGTCAAAACCAACATCAAATGGATAGAATTGAAACAAAAAGTATAAAATTCCTGATGTATGGGTTTCATACATGTGCTATTTAAACATGCAAAGTTGAGAGATTGCTATTTAAAACAAAAACCTTTATTATTATTAGTGCAGTGGAAAATGAGAATTTGTAACCAAAATATATGTTTATATCGTAGAATATTTGTAAATATGCTCTACAATGGTGAGACATAGATGTTAAAACCATACAGAAGCCACATAGTCTGGCTATTTTAATGTATCATACAAGATACTTGTGTATCATGCAAGATACTTGTGAGGGAATGTATATTTTCCAAAGGGAGAACCAAAACATAGAGAAGCTCAAGTTGTTTTCAAGGTGAACTTTATATTGGACCAGAACTTGATTCCTGGTTTCCTAGCACCTAGCACTGGGTCATTCTGCCTACCTTTTTTAGACTCTAAAGACAGAGAAAAAGGAAAAGAAAATAAAGTTAGCAAAACAAAATGACAGAGGGTAGAAGAGAAAGTGGGTGAAGAGATGGAAAGAGCAAAAGGAATGAAAATCAGAAGATAAAGCTACCTTTCATATTTACTCATTAATTGCTACATTTTCACTGGTCTCACCTACTAAACAGATAAAAAATGTTGACGAAAATATGCTACAACGGTTGCAGAATTTTACACGCTAAGTATGCATTATTCTTACTTTCCACATCAGATGAAATATTTGCTTATCCTGAAGTAATAATACACACTATATCCTCTTTGCTTTTCCTGTAAGACAGAGGCTGCTCTAATCAATAAAATCAATTACCTAGGAATAGCAATGTATTTGATTTTCTTTGAGTTAAGATCTGTTACTTCCAAGTACCCAGCAGCTTGTGGAGGAGTGACATCTGAAAATAAACAAACATGTTATTTTCCTGCTGCGTGATTAACTGGTTACTGCATTTGCATTTAGTAGATTAAATTTAAACATTTCATTATACAGTACCTGTCAGAAAATGATAAGCTTACACATCCAACACAGGAGTATAACTTGCAAATACAGAACTGTTTTATTATTATGATAGTGAGCAACCAGACAGGCACAATTATACAAGAACAATGCATTTGTATAGCAAATGTCAAATTACACAAAAAGATAGCCGTGCTCACAAAAACACTAATCAGGCATTAATACAATCCCTAACTCACTGCTTTTATCTGCCACTGAAGATAATGTCAGCTGTATATCTGACTTTAAAGGAACATTTGAGGAACATTTCAAAACACTGGGCTTATGATTCCCACTTGAAAATTTCTCAATAATATTAGCCTAAATGTTGTTCCTTAAATTGAATCATTCTTTTTGCAGGTAGATTCTCAGTATGCAAAGATTTTATAACTTCATAGTAAATAGCCCTAGACTATCAGGCATTTAATATTCTGCTTATAGACAGTTTAATGAATACAGCTAATACTCTGGTTCCCTCCCTCAGAAATAAATTTGCGTGCGTGTGTGTGTGTGCACGCGCGCGTGTCTGTGCTTACATTGGCTTTTGCCAATATATGAGTTCACTCTGCCTGGGCTCAGAAGTGGCTTCCAGTTAGGAGATGGCTTTCATCTCCCTAGAATAAATTGAGGAACTTAAGTTTTTCAGAAAAGAAACCAGAAGACCGAATTACACTGCATAGTATGGGTATAAAATATCATTGTCACAAGATGAAAGCAAGTCTAGATTTCCTTCTGAAACAACATATCTTTCACCTCCTTGAAATGATGGAGAAACTGATGTTACCTGCAGAACTGTTGATGCTTGCACACAGCACACACAGAAAAGACCAGCAAGATCAGCGGTATAAGGGGATCTAGCATTCAAATGAGTACAAAGAAGATCCCGCAGCAGCACTTCATGCATATCTACTGTATCTACATATCTATATTATGCATATCTACAGTAGCACATCTGTTGACTTTACTCATCTTCATAAAAATGGAAATATCAAACACATTGGAAATAGGAAAAAAAAGTCTGGAAAATGCAGATTTGTGGGACACAGAGTACTTTTTTGTTTTGGTTAGATTTTGTTACTGTTTTAAAATGTGCTCTCTCTTTCGGTACTAATGGAGAATAAGATACACATTAAAAATTCTGATAAAGATCTAGAACATGGAGCTGATACTGAACTGGAAGGAGTAGAACTGTGGGATAAGAATTTAAAATTAAGTTAATAAATTAGAGAGAACACAAATCAACCAAATTAAATTATAAAAAGACAAAGGATTGCAGAGTAGGAAGCTGAAGAAAAGGTTATCAAATGTTTAAATGCAACACAGGAACAACTGGCCAGGCCCCTGACCTGCAGTCAAGAATCTTACAATGAAACATGAACATCAGACCTAAACAAGTGCAGTTTGTTCCTCTTTTGCTGAAGTCCCAACGGAAAAGAATAGCTACGCGCAGCTCTAGACATCAAACTTTAAGGAAAACATAAGACATGTGAGATAGTCCGGGGGGTGGCAAAGAGGTTAGAACAGACGGGCTACAAGGACAAATGTAAGGAATTAACTCTTTTTTTTTTTTCTAAAAAGAGACTTTTTTTGAAAAAACAAATGTCCCATCATATCATAGAATCATAGAATGCTTTGGGATGGAAGGGATCTTTAAAGATCAACTAGTCCATCCCCCCTGCTATTGGCAGGGACATCTACAACTAGATCAGGTTGCTCAGAGCCCCATCCAATGGGGCAACCTGTTCCAGTGTTCCACTACCCTCATTGTAAAAAATTTCTTCCTTATATCTAGTCTGAATCTACCCTCTTTCAGTTTAAAACCATTACCCCTTGTCCTATCGCTATTGGCCCTGCTAAAAAGTCTGTCCCCATCTTTCTTATAAGCCCCCTTTAAGTCCTGAAAGGCTGCAATAAGGTCTCCCCGCAGCCTTCTCTTCTCCAGGCTGAACAACCCCAGCTCTTTCAGCCTTTCCTCGTAAGAGAGGTGCTCCATCCCTCTGATCATTTTTGTGGCCCTCCTCTGGACCCACTCCAACAGGTCTACACCCTTCTTGTACTGAGGACCCCAGAGCTGGATGCAGTACTCCAGGTGGGGTCTCACCAGCACAGAGGAGAGGGGCAGAATCACCTCCCTCGACCTGCTGGCCACGCTTCTTTTGATGCAGTCCAGGATACAGTTGGCTTTCTGGGCTGTGAGAGCACATTGCCGGTTCATGTCCAGCTTTTCGTCTATCAGTACCCCCAAGTCCTTCTTGGCAGGGCTGCTCTCAATCCCTTCATCCCCCAGCCTGTATTGATACTGGGCACATCGAAAAGATCCTTATAAAGAAAGCAATATTATCCTGACTGAGTGAAGGTGACATGAAGTATTCAGTTTTGTTTACAGCAAAAAAAGCTGGATACTAGGAAAAGCTTTTCTTATACAAGGTGAGTGAAGCATTGCAATAGGCCAACTGTTTGACAAACATCAGTTAAGAAGAGTCTAAACATGTGTCATCCTGTCCCTATATAAATAGGTGGACCAGATGATGGCTTGAGGTTATTCCTGTAACTGTGTGTGTTACGCTACATGTTGTTCCACTTACTGTCATACTAATAGAGATACACACTCAGTAATAGACTGTTATTTTATATTCATATATAGCAAGTGCTGAGAACCCAAGTAAATATTTGCTCTCAAGTAGCCCTCATTTCTATAGCCTTGTTTTTAGAATAAACATTAATACTTATTTGCTGGATTCTGCAATGATCTCTTGTCTGAGTTTATGTTTTGTGGCCATACATCTATTGGGCAGTCTTTGGGGAAATTATTACTTGTTATAGTTTCTTTTCAAACATAACTATTATGCTGGTTTACAGTTCCAATAAAACATAAAAGAAATTAGTTCTTTGCTTGTTGCTCCTGGAACAGTTTTGGTAATACATATTGGAGTATGCTAGAGTTTGGCTGAGTACTTTGAATTATAAATAGAAATGGAAGGCCGTGTGCCAGAACTGACTAGTTGTCCAAAAAGATGAGAAACAAAGCCTGATAGATATGCAAACTGAAGCAAAATATAAAACAACGTCTCAAAGGCAACATAAGACATTAGTGCAAGAACTTCAAGGGACTGCCACATACTCGATTTTATGTAATAGGATGCCTTTGCTTCACTATACCATCTCCCAGGAAAGGATATAAAGACTTATGAACGAAGCCTTATACAACTGTCATAGGTAAGTAACTACAGATTTCCAGTGCAGAAACAGCAGCACAGATGAATCACCAAATGTCCAAAGGCTCCCATGAATTATGCAGCACAATCAGGAATAACCAACACTGAATCTCCAAGGGACCAAGACTGTTAAGCAGCTCCTGGTAGCAGCTAAATGTACATTTAATTAAATATTCTGTCAATTAGTGAGATTGAGAGGCAAACCCCAGAAGAAACAATAGCCCAGCAGAGAGGGTTGCAAATACTGGATCTCAAATGGGCACAGTAAGGACCAGTACCTTATAATGTCACCTTTGAAGTGACTACATGAATGCATGTCTCTTTTCTTCTGTATTCCCTTTTTCACTTGGAAGGATTTTGGATTCATGCCATAACAATGGCAATACTAGATCCCTCTAATCTAGTATCTTGTCTCCAAGAGTAGTTAGATGCTTGAAAAGTGTAAGAAAGGACATGCGCACATGGTATTTTCCTCAAGTCACCAACCAGTTCCAATCTAGGGGCTTCTTAAGCTGAACGTGGTGGTTTTATGTCTATATATTTAGTAACTTTCCATGAGTTTTTCCAGGTTTCCTTTGGATCCATGTTTCAGCATTCAGAACGTCCTTTGGGAAGCAGTTTCACAGGTTGGGAAGAACCACCCCTTTCTGTTTGTTTTGATGAAGTTCCTACCAGCTTCATTAGCTGCCCCCTAACTCTGGTACCAAGTGTAAAATTGTTGCTTTTTCCACATCTCCATGCCATACATGTTCTTGTAGAACTCCACCATATGCCTCTTTCCTGATCTTGTCTCCACACGCAGATTTGGCTGATGTGATTACCTTACACAGGGCATCTACGTTCTCCCACCTTGAGATGGAGGACCAAAACTACACAGTGTTAAGGACACGTGGGTTTACGCAACAACACAAAGATGTTCTGTTTTTTCTCTGTTTCTTCCCTAGTAATTCTTAACATTTGATTTGCCTTTTTTGACTGCTACTGAGCTTTGAACTGATATTTTAATGAAACTATCTATCATGACACCAAAATCGTGCTCCTAAGATGTAGTGATCAGCCCCATCATTTTAGATGCAGAATCAGGACTCTTCCTTTCTTCCTTCATGCACATTATATTTATCTATACTGAATTTCATCTGCTATTTCTATTGCAGTCAGCACTGTAGTCCTTCTGTAATCCTTCATGGTGAATCCTTTCTACTGTGAATAATAAACCAGTATCATCAGCAAACACTGTCACCTCAATGTTGATTCATTTTTCTATTTTTTTCATGACCATGCTGAGTAGCACAGGTCTTTGTAGGACTCCGCTCATAGTTCCTCCTCCACTAGAAAAACTGACCATTAACTGATAAATGGAAATGTCTGAAGTCCTGAAAAAAGGCTACGGAACAGAAAACCTAGAGTCTTGCTCAGGTCCAATTTAATTGTATCAGTAAGGTCATATTAAACATGATTCCATTAAGATCAATTTTGGTAATTCTTAAATTAAAACGTCATTTAGAAAAGAAAAATCAATGATAATGATCTTCAAGAAGGCCTTCAATCTTTCCACTTAAATGGCCATAAAGCACTGTACAAACTATACCTCATAAAATTTTCTATAAATTTGAAGCTATCAATCACTATTCATGAATATATTTCACCATAGTTGAGGGAAAAAAAAAGTTAGTATCTTGTTCAGCTATAACAACAGATATAAATTAAATTGCTCAGTCAGACAGAAGCCAATTCTCAGACAGATCATTTGCTGAAGTCACTAGTATCCAGGATTCATGTAGAATGTCCCCTGTTTTTTAATTCTATTAATCCAGCATTATAAAGCGTTACATACCACAGCAACTTAAGAGACTTTTAGAAATAACTGTCAAGATCTCAATTTTAGGTATCATTTGGAAGCACTGTATCCCTCCCTCAGTCCCAAATTAATAAACTAATTTTAACAAAAGCTCAGATTTACCTGCTGAATTTTTACACCATCCACTTCAGAGTCAGATATTTTGGTTTTTTTACCATGAAGGCCTAAAAAAAATTACCCACTCTGACCCTTCAGCAGTTTATAAAGTATGAGAAGATTACAGTCTGAAGTGGTATAATTAGTTTCAAGATCATCATGCTAACTCTAACTAGTTTTAAGTTTAATCTTTTTAAAAGCTAACCTTTTCTTTACAAATGTACGTAACTTCAGTTTTCTATCCTGTTTATATCCTTGACTTTGCTTCTCTAGTCAAGTAAATGTTTCATCCTTTCAGTAAAAAATAAAAGGATTTCTCTACACAGGGAAGTTAATCTGCGTTAAACAAGGGCAGACTTATTAGACCATTTATTTTGTAAAAGGGAGTTAATTTGGAATAAAGCATTCATTCTGGGACGGAGAGTTCACATATAGAGCAAATCAGGAATAGCTTCTTGTGCTGATGAATTAAAAAAAATTGCCGTTCTACCATATACAAATACTTTGTGGGTTTTCGCTTTTGATAGTGACCTTTCCTTGGAGATTTCTAAAGGTAATTAATGCAAAACTCACAAATGCTGTTATTTAGCACTAATTGGTATACTTTTAGTTATTGGCTGAAGAAGCTAGAGATGCAATGATAACAGAAAGCTTGGCATGGCAGTACAAAAAAATCTGAAGGTCTGTAGTCTATACCTGCTTTATTAGTGTACAAGTGGAGGATGGTTTTGCTGTACGTGAATGTTGCTCATGCAACGTTCTCTTGGATAAGAGAAGAACTAAAAAGCCTGGGTCTCTTCATTTTGGAGAAAAGGCAGATGTGACTGAAGTTGACAAAGTCATGAAGGTGATGGTTAAGGTGAATGCAGAACCAATTCACCCAACCCTGCAATGCTAGAACGAGGGGCACTTGATAAACCTGGTAGGAGATCAGTTGATCACACAGAGTAGTGAACTTGTGAGCTTGCTGTGGAGACACCCAAGTTCAAAGAGGGACCACACAAACCTGTGGACAAGTCCATAAAAGGAGATTTCAAGGCTAAGGCAGGGAAGTCCCCTGCAACATCCCTAGCAAAACAACTGCAAATGTTGAGAAAGTATGAAGGGAAAGACACAGAAGTGGCCAGGCTCACATGCATTTCCAAAATAACCTCTCCTGTTGGCCCTGCTGGAGACAGCATACTGAGCTAAATGCTCAACAGGTTTGTCTTATCACTGTGTGTCTGTGTGGCACTGAGCAGAAGTTGGAAATACTGGTGAAGGCCGATTGCTGAACTGGAATGATCGTATTCCTGTAGCTGGTTCCCAGTGTGGACAGAGGGAGATCCCATCTACTGGGATATTCACAGTATAAGTAGCCTGCTAATTCTTCAGAATTCTAATTCAGCATGTTAACAAGATCCAAATTAATTTAACAAATGAGTGCAACTACTCTCATTCCTCCTCAAATGCTTGCTTTGTGATCCTTTAAAAACATTTTGGAAAAATTCATGAGTAATTGCAGTTTACGAAACAAAAACAAGCGTGTACAATTGTTGCAGCACAAGTATATGAACCTCTTACCTTTTGGATAAATGTCTTTCAAAGGCACATCTCCAGGTGCTAAAATTCTGACTATTTGATTAGAAGCCAATAAAGTTACACAATTGGTTTGTTTTGCAGCTGCTGTTTTCCTCCGGGCTCCATAATAAAATGGATCAGAAGGAGAAGCACGTTTGCGACTCAGAGAGGAGTTTCTTTTCCAGCTATACACTTCACTAGGAGACTGCAAGAGAGAAGGAGTCTACTGAACAAAATGTTACTATTATAGAGCCTAAGAACAAATGTTTCTCGATAAGCTCCGCTTCTTATCTAGTTTCACATCAAATGGTGCTACTGTGGTTACCTCTCAGGTCACCACATGACAAGGAAAAGACCTGGATTATAGGTTTCACTCCTATAGGAGTGAAAAACAACAGACCACCCACACAAGTTTTAGGAATTGAGACTCTCTGAAGATCTGAAGTTGAATCAACATGTTTTTTTCATGTTGAACCAGGAACAGAAAGCATTGAAATAACCTAATCTGGAATCAACCTATGTAACAAGCTGTTACCATAATCTAAGTTTCCACTACTGCAGATAAATGCAAACAGATATTTCAGTAATGAATTCAAAGCTAGGCATTAAGGCTGCGATTTGTCTCCAGGTCCAGAAACATAAATGTAGGTGTCCACATGTGAGCCAGGTGCTTCACCTCCCGCTATAGTCAACAGAACCTAGAGAATAAATCATCTCATCTTGAAGAAGGCCTCTACGTTTGGTCAGCTGAGCATTGCTACTATCAATAAGAGCTTAGGTACCTTGTTCATACTGAATACCTACACCATTAACACTAAACACTGAATCTGAAGTTTTGTCCCACCACCCTCACACTCACCTTTAGCACTCCCTCTTTGACATTCACATGGACATCTAAAACCATGTGTAAGGAAAGACAGGGCCTCAGTCTACATCAGGGAGAGCAAAATGCTTCATCACCAGTGTTGGTACTGAAATGTGTAGCATATTTAATATTCTCTCCTCTGGACTACCTCCCTTTTCCAGCAATAAACTCACACCTATTATAAATAATATGAAAAGCTAGTATAATGAATCTGGTAATATAAATCCAAACCAAGTAAAACTCAAAAGCTAACTGCAAAGACAGGGAATGTCTTATTGAAAAAAACATATTTTTGAATCATTTTGGATTTCAGAGTATTTTCTTCAATCATTTGGCTTTCCCAAAATTCATGTCTGTTAACAGTTAATTTTTCTAATTTGCCCCAATTTATTAAGCAAACATGACATAGAATTATTTATTCCATAAGCACCACCCTTTTTATGTATCACTAGGTTGTAAATATAAATAAATCCAAAGAATTAAACATACTGCTTTTATTTTCCCTATGTTTACCTCCACTCCTTGCAACAGCCTCAGTCATTACACTGTTAAGTTTCACTTTCCTTTCTGGTCCTTTTCTAATTGTGTCACAGCAGTGAGCACAATTACATGCAGTATTTACACTTAATGACATTATTAAATAGTGAAGGGGCTGTATAGTTTTGTTACTATTTTCTGTATCTTTTTTCTTTTTCTTAAATCTAGAGTCTTGCTAGCTGCTACACAGAGCAAAAAGTTCACACTGAACAGTTCAAAATGATACTGATATCCTCTTTCTCAGTGGTTATATTTAATTAAAAATCTATAAAAACACATGATTTAGAAAATATTCCTCTAGCCAGCACTATCCAGAACTTACCTACAATGAATTTTGTCTGTGCTAGACAGTATGTTGTCCAATTTCTTATTATTTCAAACGCCACCAAAATCCCTCTAGATTAGACCAGTCTACCAAATGGTGTAAACTACATGAATTTGTCATTTACTGTCATTCCCTTCTTTTTCCATATCATCTGGTAAACAGGTACTTAACTGGTTACAGAATAAATGAGATCACATTACTTCATTGTGTAATAATGCTGAGTATTTACCAAGAGGTCTGGGAAACCAATAACAATAGTAGCATAATTATGTTCGTCTGAGAAAATCCTGTTGGGGGAGCTGATCTTTTGTCCCACAGCTGCACTGAGGTTTTCTGAAGATAGCTGGTCACTTGAAACTGCATGCGGCACACACAGTTCTGACGCTAAACAGGGAAATTAAACAAAATGAAAGTCATTAAATCCAGATGTGCAATGGGAAACAATATTAACTGTAACAGTGCTGAGCACTGATCACTGCTATTGGTTTGAGCATAAAATTACTAAAAAGCAGAAGATTTGATTATACTGTACTATAACACAGAAAAGAAGTCAGGAAATAATGTTATTGTTGTAAAGTTAAGTACTTAAAATCAGGAAATACTAGCTTTGTAGCTGCTTATACCACTTAATTTTGCCCTCTACTGTGCAAATGAGGCAGGAAGCCTATGGAACAGAGCAGCATGTGATCTCATTGAAGACTGTTATAATGCAAATGCACAAAAAGGCAAAATGTAGGTTTGCACAGGTAAGTGTCAACGTGACATTTCTTGGTAGCTGTCTTGCTGTCTTTGCAATTTAAATAATGTTATTTGTAACACATTTCTGGTAAATAATGGTCTAGTTTTCTTTTTCTTTAAGCTAAGGAAAACTAAATTTTATTCTGTGCAACTGTAACAGCCTTTTACCTTGCTTCAAATTATCAACACAGTCAGAATCCACTATCTTTATTTTCCACTTCAATGGGCAGACTATCTCGTTTACCTGGCACTGGGAGAAAATCTTTCCTCCCTCAGAGGATGAATGGGCTACTGGTTTGGGTCAATGGCAAACCCACACTGGTCTACCTTTTCTTAGTTGTCCTGCCACAGGTTCTGCCTCAAAGAATGAGAACAGGCTGAAGATGTTACATTCGGGGTTTGCTGGATGATTTGGAAAAAAGTGGAGAGGGGATATGATAACTTTTTAGATTGGAAGTGAAGAAATAAGATAACAAAGGATAAAAATAGCACAAAAAGCATGCAGCAATAAACTGTCCACAAATACTTTGAGACTGGAAATTATAATAACGTTTCTACCCATCTGAGGAATGATACTCTATAATGGTTTCTAAATAAGGTAGTAAGAGGAAGGAAACTACTGTGCTCTGATGGAGCTTGATAAGTTGATAGAGTAAACTGTATGAGAGATAAAAAGGATCCCAGATATTTAAGCTGTGGTTAGAGTCTTTGGTATCCAATTTGTTGCTGTTTGTGTAAAATAAGCCATATTTGTTATTTGTCAGTAACATTTGCTTGTATCATGTTTACACTGTGTTAATCTCATTTTTCATACTTACGCTAGCCACAGGGACTAGGAAAAAACTTTTTCCCTCTTCAACAGATATAAAGTGGTTTCTCTATTTTTTTCCCTCTGTCTCTCTGAGACACACTGGAGACAAGCCAAAACCTATAAACTGTTAGGTGGGATGCATGAGTACTTCCAGTGTTATTAAACCAGATAGACTAAAGATTTTGTGCACCGTGATCAAATGCTCAGGGTAGAAAATGTCATCAGATCTGATGATATGTAGATTTTACCAGGCAGAATGATGACCATTAGAGATTTCTGCCCTCTTCTGTAGCTAAGGCACGCCCCAGTGCCTAGCACCATCTGGGAATTTTACTGAACAAATTCCCCGTCTTTTAACACAGGTGTGATGGTCTCAATGGCCTCCTGCACGCTATCTGCAAAACTTTAGAAACTGTGAATTCTGTTCTGTTTTAACAGTAGGTCTTTTGTGTCTTTATAAGTGTTGGGAAACGTCTTCTAGCTCTTCTGAGTGTGTGTAACAGACCTGCAACAGCGTACAGACTGGACTCATCAACGTATTTGGTTCCTTCTATTCCTATGTTCTGATTCCTGCCTAATTGTCTTTTTTTCCTTTTCCATTCTATATGCTTGTACGTTTCCTGAAAGTCCATGACTGAGGGTCTTACATGCTACAATGAAACAAAGATGCTTTATTCAAACACCCTGAAGTTTGAGCATGGAATTTGCCATGCTTTGTGAAAAGTTATTATTAACCAAACATGATAAGGGGAGGACAAAAAGAGAATCAGAGAGAAGGTTACCCAGACCTTTAAAGTAAAAGAGCTTTGTTTGTGCAGCTGCAAACACAGAAATGATTAAAAAAAAAAACAAAACCCACAAAACTAAAAAAAACCCAAGCCAAGCTTGCATTCAATACCTGTTGTTAAGCCAAATCCCATGTCAGCTGGCTCTTCAGTCAATGCATACAACTGGCAAACCTCACTGTCTTCAGCTTCCATATGGGCACGCTTGGTTAAAAGAAATTTCCTGTAAAGGATACACAGTTGTAATAAGTCCTGATTAAGCTTGTAACTCTAAACAAGGACTTTCATCTTCTGAAATAGTGAAAACATTCTACATTTATATAAACAAGGTTATCAACACCTTTTGCTAAAACTAAATACGATTTCCCGAATATCTGTGAGATAGGAAAGGGTAAGCCAGTAAGTGGCAGATTTGTCTTCTGGTAACTATTTACACACTTTTATTTGATGTGCATTTATAAAAATAAGACAACAGAGTAATATTTTTTTCCCATGACCATGAAAGTAAAGCAAGCAGGCACTAACTCTGGACGATGTTGCTGTATTTCCAAAGCTAGGCCCACCAACATTCTCATTTCTAAAGATCAATACCAACTCAGTAAAACCAGTATTAACATGCATACAATCAAAGCTAGTCTAGGTTTTCAGAGGCATGAATTCAGGCAGGCATATCCTGTTCATTTCCTACTCTAAAAGCCTACCTGCACTTTCACCAGAGCAAATCTGCATGTTAAACACCAACTGTTTAAGTCTAGCCAGTCTCACAAACTGAAAAAACAACTCTGAGTCCAACTCCTGAACATAAGCAAGACACAAACAAGAAATAATGCCATCAAGAAAACTAGGCTTAACTAACTGATTTGTTTCATTTTCCACCAAGAGCCACCGGTCTTCAGCCACCAGGAAAACAGATTTCAGATTGATCGGAAGCGAGATGGTATGAGTTTGACCCTCTAATACATCCAGTACAATAAGGCGATTTCTGTAAAATTGGAAGCCAAGAAAAGAATAATCAGATAGGGATGTAGATGAGGAGATCTGTTATAAATCAATATAATACAAGGATATAATTTACTCTCACCCTGCTTCTTTGTAGAACACCAGCCAGTTTTTGTGTGAAAACTCTCGGCACATTTTGTAGTTGCTCTGTATAAAAATAGGCCATTCAGAAATTAGTGTTTGTTAGATTCATCCCAGTGACTTTCCCTGACTCCCCTGAAAGTGTACTACATTTTTCCTTTATTTGGAGTAATCCACGGCATTAACTACCTCTCAAAATGCTATCTAGCCTGCCTTGTCCCAGGTCATATAATTGCATCATAACTGAGTTCATTATTTTGGATGTAATCCCTTGTAACAAAATGTTCTGTTATTCCCAGTTCTCACTCCAAAGAGGGATATTTTAAAGATACATATCCTCAGACAGTACAACTTATTTATATTTTTCATATCACTATTCCATAACAACGCTATTTTATGCGTAAGGCATTTAAACATACCTAAGAATAAACAATTAAGTGCTTAGGCTGTAAAAACAGAAAGAAAAATGATCCTGGGGCAGTTTTTCCAACATTGAGCTTTGATTTTAAAAAAAACTTCATATAATAAAGGCAGGTGCTATTCCTCACCATCTCTTCTTTGCTGCTCCACCAAGATGTTCTCTTAGGAGACTCTTGAGCATCTGGTAAGAGCAGAAGTCGGCGAAGGGCACCATTGTTCGTATCCAGCAACAGCACAACATTGCTCTAGAAAAGAAAAGCAGATCTGTGTACATCTCAAGCCCATTTAAGAGACTACAACAAATCTATCTGAAGCACTTTTGCTACTCTAGCAACTTAGGATATTTTGAAAAGATGATCTAGATTTTGTTGGAAAACTAGGCTGAATCTTCTTGGTTCATTTTAAAGCTCATGGATAAATTTAATTGTAGAGGCTAAGTATGTGCAAAAAGGGCTGAAATGATATTCCAGTTTTCCCATAGTGTTTTATCTATACATTTCACATTCACTTCTGCATAAGCTCTAGGAACTACACTAGTATGGCTTACATGTCCAAGCTGTAGTCAGGTAGAGGCGAGAGATGTAGCAGTTTTGTTCTGTCAAGTCACTAAAATATTTCATTTCAGTTTTTATGGTTTCTTAGCACTCCTCTAAAGTACCCATTACTTAAGTTACACTGAAGCTGAAAAACTGCTGAGAGAAGAAATGGCTTAGTACTTTCTCTCCAAGTTCATACTTCTGATACCGTGGAGCCTATTAAATATCCCAGTGCGTGACAACCCTTCCGCGACTTGCACGCTCAGACAGCGTTCAGTGTCAGAGGTAGGACAACTGTTGGAGGACAGCAGGATGGCTCAAGAGGATGGAGGTCAGAAGCAGACAGGATACTGAGCAGAGTGGTGCAAGCGTCCTCCACACACCCCATGTGAAAATACAGTATGCTAAATTTTGAACTTCTTTAGATTTCTCAGTTTGTTACTCAATGCCCCAGGGTCCACACATGTCAAATGATGGGGGTGTTTTAAACACTTCTTTTTACAAAGTACTATAGCTGCTCCTAATGTGTTTAACTAAGAATTCAAGAGAACAATTATTCAGGACCAACCTTAACCGCATCAAATGAAATTTAAAAGGTACAAAAGAACAAGTTAATTAAGCCTTGGGTTGAATTTTTTGTTCGCCATTCAAGGAAACGTTAGGTTCTGCAAGGACATTAGGTTCTGCAAGGACTTACTAAAAGTAAACTGTCTACGTACAACATCTGCAATAACGCAAGATAGACGTTAAGGGAGTAAAACATAAATTCCCACAAATTCTCCTAAATAAAACAAATACAAACAATCTGAGTCACAGCGGTTTTGTTCTTTTTGGGTACGCTTCATACTTTCACTAGGTTTATTTGGAAGAATTAACTTTATTTAATAATGACAGTCATTTGAAGCTAAATATGGTAAAGCATTTAAAATATTACCATGTTATTTGGAGCATTTGGGAATTTCAGCTAGAGTTCAATACTTCTAAAAAAAGAAGTTTGCTTATGTATTACAAACCAAAATTATGGAAATGTGGTTCAGGCAAAAAAATAGGGCATTTGCTTCAGATTTTGGTTTTCTGCCATATTTTATTTATACAATTCTGCAACAGCACCGCTGCACCAAAGCAATGCATTAGCCTTTCACGAGAGATAAAGAACACACACAAATCAATCACATTCTTCCACTTAGCATTAAATTTATGAAAGCAGTTGGTAATATAAAAAGCCTCTCTACTCCACCCCTTTTGATGTTAATGGTTTCCTTCTGTGCTAAGTGACTGATGTATATTCTGCCTGTGTTTAAGAATAGATTTTTGCGTCACTTGCGAACACATCCAAGAGCAGCTTTGGCAACTCTTCAAGTGGGCTGGGAAAAGACGTTGGTGTGCAATTCCGCTGTGTTTGTTCTTGACTGGGAGAAAAGTAACCTTTGGGTGACCTCTCGACCCCAATGTCTGGAATTCCAAACTCTGGACAGATGCAATAACCAATCTTGTGAAGTGATGTGCCTTTATTTTTAGTTACTGCAAAGTTTCCCTTTCCTTACTGCTGTTTTTATTTTAGCCAGCATTTTCCTCTTAAAAGTCCTTAAACCAAACAGGGCTGTGATTTCACTTTGCTGGTATGGGAAGTTTTTCCTTATGGTCTCGCAGACAGAGAGGAGAGCTAGGGGAAGGAATACACTCCAGTTTCAGAGTGGGACAGTACAAATAATTCAGTTTAACCCTCTTGTGTTCTTCTCCCCGTACTCACTCTCAGTTTCGTTCTCTCCTGCCCTCGATGCTCACAACCCGAGCAAGCAAGCTCGCAAACACGGACTCTTCTTAGCTGTCAGCTTCAGACGAGGCTGATTCTTAGTTTGACAGGGTAACCCCTCTGTACCTCTCCTTGCCTCTGGTCCCACAAGCACCTTTTCTACTAGTGCCACTCACGGACCCCTTGACTGATACACATGTAACAATCCTGACACTGTACATATTAGGCACAGATACAAACATATCATATTGTTCATTAGGTTCAAGTGAAAAAAGGCTGTGCAAGAATTTATGGTTCAGGGCTCAAACCTCCATGCCTTCAGAAGCAGGGAAATGTATGCAAGCAGATTACAGGTGTTCTCAATCATGTAAGTGGTGTCTTTCAGATGATTTGGGAGACTTGATTGTACTAGAGATTTCAGTGAACTGAGAACAGCAAGTAGAGATATAAGCTTTGTGCTTATAGAAAAGGAAAGTCTTATATAATATCCAAAAAAAGAAGAGAATTTAATAACATCAGCTAGTTTTTGAAGAAAACACACCCTTCCTCCTGAAAACATGTATCAGAATATTATGGGGACTAGATGTTTCAGATGTTACTACTAGCACGTTGCAGGTACTTCCATACACAGGTCCCCACTTGTGTTACAGGCTAAATCACAAACTGTTAAAAAAAGTCTTCTTTTAAAGGATGTTTGCCATCTTCTACACGTAGTGAGTGAGGCGGATCCCTGTATCAGCGTCTGGGCCACAGACTCCCTCAGTCCCTTGCTATGTGAGAGCTTTGACAAAGACCTCCAGCAGCATGTGGGACAGGGAAAAGCACTTCCCTCCCTCCCTACCCCCTTTCCTGACCCAGAAAGATAAAAGCAACATTAAAGGATGCCGGCAGGACACTGCCTGGGCAAAGCTTGTTGTGCTCCCTGAGGTAGCCCGTAGGTTACTCTGTCTGTCCAGTTGTAGCCTTTCAACAGGGCAAAGAGCTTGTAAGAAAAAATGGAAGTGTGCTGTTAATTTGTATGCAAATCAATTCTCCGTGTGCATTTTCCTCCTATAATCCCATATAAAATCATGCATAAAGTTATCAAAATTCTTTTCAGTCTGTATTTGCTCTCCTTCTGAGCGGTAAAAGCAATAAGTGCAGAAGGAAAAAAAAAAGTGAAACAGGTGGGCAGGAAGCTTTATAGGAAATAGGGGTACGCCCTGAAGTACTCGTGGGGAGGACAGGGCAGAGGCACTGCTGCTTTGAAAAGATGAATGCAATTCCCATCTTATAAGGAAATGACTTGAGATTTCTGAAGAGTCTTTTCAAAGTCTATCAGCTTAGTCTGAACAAAAAGGTAGAGTCAAAACAGGCAGCGCTCACTGAGACCAATGGCCGCTGCGAGGAACAGAATCATCTACTCTTTCTTCCAAGAAGTGTAAAGGTAGCTTAAAAGCAGATAAATCTCTGATTTGTGCTATTAAGTTAAATCCCCGAGGAGTTTAGTTTTAGTAAAATTTTATTTAAAAGGACAGGAAGGAATGGTGATTTTTCATTTTATTGCACTGGAGGGCTCTGTTGAATCCAGATGGATGTCATCTGGGAAATAAATCACACAAGCTTATTTGAAGAGCCACAATATCATCATCTCATCCTTTCCAATAAGGTTATCATCTGTTTAAAATTGTTATTTTTTCCAACTTAGTCAGAAACATTAATCTCCAAAGACCTTTATTAAAACAAAAAATTGGGAAAAATCTTCAGCTTTTGGTATTGTCTAATTAATGGGTTATATTATTTATGAAATATCAGCTGTCAAGTGGACTTTTTATTTAATAAATGCAACTTCTTATTTCTATAAATACTGTTAGTATTTCTTGGTCTTTTTGCAAGTACATGTAGACGAACCTCTAAAGCATCACATACATCATTTACATTATTTGTTTTTCTTGAAGATCTGTTTCATGCACCCTTAGCACAAGTAGCTAACCCTTGGAGCCTTGCCCAAAATACAGATGTGACACTAATCTACTTGTCTTAACATGCGAATGCTGCAAATTCTGAGTTTACGGCTGCCAGTGACCTCAGTACACTTGAAAGTAGGCATCTTGACTATATGTCAAGGCTCCTTCTGTAGCCAGTGGAAAGAGAGAGGCATCTCCAGAGGGCAATTCACCATGTTCCACCTTAGCTGGAATGAATTGCTCTTGCAGATCACCTTTATCCTCCCAACAGATACAGAAGGTACTTGGATGATTAGCTTAGACTATATGCTTACCTGCTAACATCAATAATAATGGATTTAATTTCATATACAGCAATATCCACCTCACTTCACAGGTGCACAAAGAAAGCACATGATTTTTCCATGGCTCCACTGCAGGAAGAGTTGGGAATAAAACCTAAGCTCTATATGGAAAAATTAAACTACTTGAGAATCTCTCTTTTGATTCAGTGGGAACTAGAAATGCAGAGATCCTAATACATAAGCCCTAACATAAGGAAGGACAGCAGTGGCTGTGAAGGCAAGAGCAGCAGCATTCATCTGACCTGTGCTTTGGTGCCTCATTTAAAAACCAATCCCAAATAAATTACTAATGTAGTTCATGGATACAAACATGCAATACACAAGAGAATCCTTTTTCATTGTTTTTTCTGTGCAAGATGCTTACTTAAGTTCCTCAAGAAACTTAAAATTACTTTTGAATGGTGTCCTAAGTATACAATGATTTTTTGCAACTAAGTTTGTAGTTTAATGAAACATATTTTCACACTCAATGAGTAAGATCTGTCTTAATGTTAACACTATGCAAAAAGTCCTAAAATAATGCAAAGCATTCAGAATATTCTAATTCTGTATTACTTTCCAGCAGTGTAAAACAGGCTTATTTTCAGACAGGATTTGTTCATCTGTGGCACTTGCTAAGAAAGGCAAGACTGAGACTGGCAACATTTAAGTTTTGCCAGAGAAAAACATGAGGTTACAGCCCAACTGAAGTCATCTGGAAAGGGACACTGAGCTACCATAGTCTCTCCACAGAACAAACTTTATTTCAGAGTTTAATTCATACTGTCACTGAAAAATATATTCCACCAGGACAGGCAAAACCAGTCACAGAGTTAACTACCTAAAGCTTCACAGATGAACCTTTGATCAAAACTTCATTGCTGACACCAAATGCTACTGTGATTTGGTTAAAAACAAAACTAGCAGGACAATTATTTCCACGGTAGGAATTTCAGAGACTTAGAAAGCAAAGAATATTGCTGGGCTTTATATTAAAAAGCATGAGACATTCTAAACATTCTTAGACACGAGATAGACTGCCATCTGTTTTACGGTTTCCTGTGCTGACTTCGCCAAAAAAGGCCAAGGATTGTTTAGAACCAAACAAATGTGTTATGTGCATCTCAAAATAGCCCAAATGGTACTTCTATAGCTGTTCAAGACAACTGCACAGGCAATCACCACAAGCAGGTAACTTCAGAATCATATTTTTTTCCAGTAGGCATTGGAAAGCATCCAAGGCAAAGCTAAAGAAGGCATAGGCAGTTCTACTAAAGGCAGAAGAACTGTGTTTCTCATAAGGCATCGAGCTTAACTGTAGTGTTTGAGACCAGAAAGTGGCATCAACACTTGACAAATGTTCCTGGAACAACAGAGACGCTAGTTACAAAATTACTGAAAACTACTTAATACTCCAACTCAATGCAGGAAAGGTTCTTCTAGATTGGAGTCTCTCACCTACTGAAAAATGGGCAGAAGAAATGCAGAACAACAAAAGGAAAAGGAAAAACCATCCAACAATAATGACCAGATTAAATGCCCATGTCAAACCGCTATGACTGGTAGGTAACATAATAAACTGTTATTAATATTAAAAAATGAACAGCAGCAGCCCTGTATCAACTGTTGTCTCTTCCCACTCCTGGGCAAAGAATTTTTGAATTGGAAATGTTCCAATCAGTTCACTGATAGTAATGGAAAATATGTGGAAAGTATGCAATACTTGACTTTAAAAAAAGGATTCGAGTCAAACCAACACTGAAGTCGTCAGTGGTTCTAAATTTGCATTGCTGATACACTAGATGTCAAGGCTTACATAGTTGTCTTTCTAGTCTTGGTACTTCAGATGTTGCAGAATGAGAAATATCAGTATTCATAAACCAAATAAAAAATAGTGGCATGAAGCAAATACAAGCAACATTTTACTTTGTGACTCAGAAAATGTCTCTTTCATATACTATTTGAAAAGTAAAAAAGGGACAAGAACGCAAAAGGCCATTGTCCAGCTAAAAAGTGCAAGAGGAAAATCTCTACATAAAAACTAAAGCTGAAGGCAACTCACAAGCTTCAAGTATAGTGAAAAAGAGAACATTCAGAAGGGGGTAGGCTTGTCCAGGCTATTTCAGTCTATAGAGGTAGACTCCTCAGCAATCCTATCCTTATGATACTCCTTGGCTCATCACTAAACATTTAACTGTATTTTAATTTTTTTTTACCTCCTCTTCATGTAGAACCACTTGACCTTTGAGTGGATTTCCCAGCGGTGCCACAGTCACAAAAGGTTGCCAGACATTTCCAACTGTTCTTGGGAAGAGGTCATAAAGATCCACAAAGTATCCACTCTTACTAGAAACATTCATGAAGTACAAGGAAACAGGATTGCATGTAGTAACATAAAGAATGTTTTCGGCTTCCTCTTCTGAAATAAGAAAATAAAATTAATGAAAGGCTACTGACATCGTGCATTGCTCTTCTGGAAATATATATGTCATAAACTCAGCAGATGATATAGCAAAATATACAGCAAAATTACTACCGTTGACACAGGCAGATAAAGAGAGAAATGGTCTCTTGATACTAACTAAACATTAACAGGCAGAATCTTACTACAACACAACTAACTCTTTAAACAAGTAGTCCAAGGCACATTTGTGTAGATATGACTGCAGTGCCTGCCAGCTGCTAGCATACACAAAATCTGTCCAGATGTTTTTGTTTGTTTATAAACTTGGTTCTCCCTCCTTCTCTATCTCATCCTCCCTTTCAATTGATATATTTAATCATTAAACATGGGATGAATGCAAACTTCATATGGAACTTTTCACACACAGCACCTTCCTGACTGATTTCAGACAATTCTTAAAATCAATCCAAAGCCATGTAATTTCTGTTTTGCTGTCATAAAAGTTTGTTAATGTATTTGAAAACTACGGCTACAAGCAGAAAAGGCAGCATTCCAGTACTGATCGTTAGCGATCTGTTTATAGTACGCAATAAAGTTTAGACATGTTTAACGATGAACCCAAAAAACATTTATGAATATTCTCAATGATGCACTTAGGGACACAAGTAATACAGGTAACTAAGGCAGGCTTGATCCAGTGAGAAAGAATTTAAATCAGTATAAGCACAGGAAAAAAAGGCACAGCACTCTGCAAGTTACAAGATTTGTTATTGAAACTGAATTGACCTAGAGAGAGAGGAAAAGTCAAAGAATTGTTTTTCTGAAGCAATACAGTGTTGAACATAAAAACTAGACAGACTTGCAATTTTGTGGCTGTGTTCTACTTTAATTACATATCCTTCTCTTAGTTTGAGAAGGATGCAGATTGTTACAAAGACCACAATGTCTCAGTGAAATTATGCTCCCATTTTAGTGACTGATTATTTTTGTATTTTACCTACTGTTAAAAAAAAGTGCAAAAAGATAAATTATTATTCCTATACTCCATTCTTATACTCCATATCCTCCACTCCCATATTCCAATTCTTAGTATTATTCCTATACTCCACTGCAAACATAGCGAGAAATACAGACAACTGTAAATGCACTGAAGTGGTGTTATTACCATTAGAATCCCTCATATTGCCCTTTTATATTCTGCCTGGCTATGGGCGAGCACTTAGGAAGTCAACATCCTAGTTCTTCCTCATCTCTAGGCTATTTCACATATTGATAATAGTGGGGATCGTTACAAAAGTTACTAGCTTTTCTTACCACATGTTACTGTGACATCGCAAACTAAGTTAACTTCACCCAAAGGCAGTGTCCAAAAAGCGAGTTCTTCTGTAAAACTGAGGGACCTGGCTTCATGTCGTTCCAGTGGAAATCCTTGGATATTTAAATGCACAGGGCCCTAAAACAAATTATAACAATGAGGGCTTGCTAAAATATTTCACTCACCATTCTTTATGGAAATCTAGAAGTCTTCTTCAAGACTGTTAATACTATTAACAATTGAAACAAACCAATTACTAAATAAATAAAAGGGAAGAGGAATTGCTTTTCTGCAAGCTCTCTGAATGACCATACTGCCATTTTCTTTACAGTATAGAAACCATCATGCCTTTCCTCTTTAGTCTTTTATTGGTTTGAAACTGTTACTGCTCAGAGGTATCATGTACTGAGATAAAATACAGTCCCTACAATGAAAAAATCAGAATATTTTTGTTTCAAAGAAGTTCAATAGCCATTTCTTATTACATAAAGTTTAAATCTCACCGCTACATCACATTAGCAGTTCAGTTTTTTCTTATTCACTGGAGTAGTAATTACTGAAGTTAAGCCAAGAACTCAAAGCTGAAAAGGACTTAGAAGCTTTGGCTGCAGGTCAAGTTGTACCAAAGGTTCAGATTCAAACTTGGCAGTGCCAAAGACCCATAAGAATTCAGCTGCATGCAAAATAGAAACAGAAAACAGCTTTCTTTTCAGTCGCTGATCTTATCCAAAAATTGAGATCTGGGGCCTGAAACCAGCCACCTCCAAGCATCCAAAACAGCTACAAAGTTCCTTCAAATATGATATTTTCAATATCCTTGTAAAAACCTCTTTTCAAGAACTTCTGACCAAACTTACTGATTTTAAAGCACACCTCACATTCTGAGGGCCAGGTATATAAAAACATTCATTTTTCTAGTCAGTATAAAAAACCCAAGAACAGGTAACAAGGACCATGCTTTGTATATACTCTTTTTCCTGAAGAAATTAATCACATTTTAGATTCTTCACATCCCAATACATAAAAACAGTATTATATGAATTAAAAAAAAAAAAGACAAACCTTTACATCTATTTTTTGAGTTTCTGTTGGACACAGCAGTTTCTGTCGTGCATTCCCTGGCTGATCGACTTTCCAGTAGCCCATAAATTTATGATCTGGTAATGGCAGTCTGTCAAACAATGTGGGAACAAATGAATTTTTACATTCATTAACCCGCAACTGATATGGAATAAATAATTTAAACACCTGCATTTTTCCAGTGAGACATATCTGAAGACTCTCTTGTAGAAAATGTTTCCTTGCTAAAATATTTCATTTCTTTCACATTTTAAATCACAAAAATTTTAGCCTTCTGGAATACTAATACAGTCACAACCTAAGCAGCATCATAAAAGAAGCAATTCACATAATATGGCCTCAAAAGGAAAACTTTTCCGGTCTGAATTATTTGAGATATGTAATAAAATATATCCAAACCGCCTCTTGCTTTGCTTTATTCAGACCAGGCAGGGTGTGATAGTATCACTTAAAGGAACGCCTGTCAGTGGTACACTCATCTAAAAAATCAGAATAAGCACAGTAAACATTGTGGCAAGTTAACCATGCAATCAAAGTTCAACGAATTGTTTCCATATATTTTGCCACTGACATGAACAAAGGCAAAGGAATACAGAGGTGACAGTATCCTGTTGCCTTCTGGCCAGTACAGTCTACAGAGAGGACAGGGACATCTTCGAAAGCCTCACTTGCTTGCCTTGGTCTTATTTCTTCATTTCTGTACCTTTTACTTAGGGAAGAAATATATGGGGCACAGCAAAACTCATTTTTATAGGAAAAGAAAATGCTGATGTATGACAAAGTAGCTTGACAGCAAAAAAGGGACAACATAATTTTTATTTCTTTCCTCTGAAGTGATTTGCAACCACTGAAAGCAGTTTAACTTTGTTAATTGGCATGAATACCTTCAAGCTAATGAACTCATCGCTTTTGGTTTCTTTTATTTAGGATCAGTTGCTCCTGAAAAGACCTCCTATCAAAACTGCATTCTGTGTTACATGCTGCTGCACATTATTGTACAGCTACAGAACTTGGCAAAGGAACAGAAGACATTCCTTCTCCCAGTTTCTATAAATATCTCCAAAGTCTATTTTAAGGAAGTTCTCCTAGACTGTTTGTTAAACGTCTGTGTGTGGTCTCTTCTGTCCTGTCTGATGATGCTCCTTCCTACTGTTACAATTATTTCCCCTCTCTGCACAACCAACCTGGCCCCTCTAGATTTTAGAGGTTTGTTTCATTTCTTCTGGATATTCTTTTCAGAATAAGAAGGGATCCCAAATAAAAAAACCACTCGGTTGGACTATATACGAATCTTGGGGAATTTTAATTTTACTTTTTTTCCACTAAGAACTTAAAGGAAAATTCAGGGAATGACCACTAATATCCTCTAATCTTTGCAACTCATGCAGGGAAGGTGCATTAACCTTTCTTACTGGTATACTGACACCAAATCTCAGGCAACCTGGAGAAGCCAGTACTCACAGGCGGAGAGTCGCTCAGCCTCCATTCCCATTCTGCATTTGGACCATCTGCCAAGGCAGGCAGATAGCCAAAGACACTTTTTGCAAACAGAAAATGGTTTGGATACTATGGATCGTTAGTGCTCATAGATAAATATCCAGCTGCCAGCAATATGCCATTGGGGCACGTAATGAGGAAAGTGCATCTCATTAATTCCCTCTCTTAGTCAAAGAACCAGTAGAGTCTCCATTGCCTGTTTGTTGCCTAGTTAAGAGTATCAATAGATACCAGTGTTTGAAGAGTGATTTATTTTGCATTCTTCCTCACTTCAGTTTGCATTTTTCCATTCTTTACACCTAGCTAGTCTAGTCAGATTTTTCCCAAATTAAGAAAATAAATTAAGCCAGACTCAAAAAAAATGCAAGTACAATATATTGTAGATTACAACATTCAACACCATTAGGAAAAAACATTCAGGATGCACTGTTTCAACATATACACAATTCTTAGATAAATTTATTCATGCAGTCAGAAAATGGGTAAACAGTCAAGTCACTAGACTAAATGTCAGTTTATCCATGAACTGGAATTGTACTTCAGGCTTCCATTTGGGTTTCAAATGATTGATTTGTAGGCAAAACGTTGGTTATGTCTTGAGCCAAAACTGTCTTGTGTGCAACAAGAAACTGGATTTTTTTTTGGTTTTTTTTGCTATGGTAACTCTGAGTAGCATAACCTCTGATATGCCTATAATCAGCAATAATTGTTTCCCATTAGCTCAATGGAACATTAGTTTCCACAAGGATTTGGACTTCAGTTCTAATTCCTTACACATTACTCCCATGGACAACATCCTAGAAATCAACAGGTTCACTACTAATCATGAATACTTATTAAATTTTAAAACAAAACATATGTTAATAACCAGTTTTAACCAAATACCCTGCTTTAAATAGCAACAGAATTACAGATTGCATTCCCAGAGAAACAAAATATTTCCACTCTGTTTCAGCTTTCTGGAGTTTTGCTTTGCTAATAGTTCCTCTCTTCCCTCAGGAAAGCTAATTTCTCCTTTCTCCTAGATTCTTGAGGTTTTGTTCTCTTTTTTGTTTCTGATTGACTTAGTTTCTCCGGGGCAGCAGACCAAGTCATCATGAACACCACAGAAGAGGGAAAGGTAGATCAGAATTTAGGAGTAAAACAGAAAGCAGAATTCATAATACAAAGTTCTTTGTCAAGAGTAATAGGGATCTTATTCGTGCAGGGCCTCACAATTCCTTTTTTACTCCATCTCACTGCTCTCTCTTATAAATCAGGTCTAAGACTAAGAGTATTGAAGAAGCTGATGGCATTAAAGGTCTTATAACCAGTCTGCCTCCTGAACAATTTGCCCACACCGAAAACGTGGACACATCTTAACAGTTTCCCTCTAGTAAATATATATGATATGCAGTGAAGGAGGGAGATTTTCTTTTCCCAGGATTTATAAGTAATAAGCAAGTTTTGAAAATAACTTGAAGCGACAGCACTAGTAAAAAGCTTAACAAGGCGCTCCTGCCACACTGCTGTATTTCAAATTAATTAACCAAATACAGTTTACATAAAAGACAGACAGAATATTACGGAAATGCCACCACCGGCAAAAATCTGTGAAACAAAGAGATCTGATGGGTGCAAAAAGTGCAGCGGCTGGGTAAGAACGGTACTGAAACTCCACTGCTCTCTCCAGCTGGCGTGTACAGAGTGATCTGTGATTTTTGCTTTCCTCAAAAGCTGGAAAGGGTTTCTACAACAGAAAAACTATATGGCAGACCGCAGTCATCTTGTAAGAAAGCCAAAACTTAAAAGCAAGCTCTAAGGAATTATTCCTGATCAGTTCTTTGATTATGGATCTGTCAAAGCCTGTTGCTTAAAGAAAATTTAGAATTACTTTTTTATGTTTATTTACTCTTAATTTTACATCCTGGTTTTCTACAAGATCACTGCTGTATATGAAAACATATATACATACGTACATATATAAGCAGGTATTTTGTTTAGAAAAGGTGATTGCACAGGACCTACAGTTGATGGGACAATTCTACAAAAAATTACAATTTAGCCTGCTTTTCTTAATGCACAGTGGTCTAAGGGGAGACAATCTGTCAAGAGATAATTCTTTAGTGACTTCTGCTGCTGGAAAACTTTTCAAAGTGACACCTACGGAACACAATTTCTTTTTTACCTTTTTGATTTTAGAAAATAAATTCACTTTCAGCTAATTAAAAAAAAAACAACAAACCAAAACCACCAAACAACTGTGTTCAAAAAGTCAATATAACCTGCTTTATAGGGTTATTAATTTAGCTTTCTGAGAACATACTTGAGAATGGCTACAAATCTTTAAGACTAAAGTTCCACTGAACGCAAATTCTCTACAGCCAGCTATCGTACTAGTACAGCTGCAGACATGAACTGTGACAGGCAACAAAGCTGCTTAATACCTGATCTTGTAAACCAGCTCAGTGCGGGCACAGAACGTGCTAGCCAAGGACTTCAGCAACAGCCTGGGCTCTGTCTAGCTGAAGACACTTCTATCCCACCTAACTTTTTTGGACTTAAGTAAGATATAGCATGAAACCAGGAAAACTCCTTACCAACCAGATCTCCGTACTTTATTTAAACACATTTTGATTAAAAATATAAGCAGCAGACATACAGAACAGTCTTATGTTAGGCCTTCCATTCCCTGAAGTCAAGTGCAGATCCCCCCCCTCTGCTTCCCTGCAATGCACAGGATGGACAAGAGACACATATGCTATGAGACAGGTCCAGCAATTAGCTACAGATTACCTGGGGGGGGAAAAAAACCAAACAGTCTCAAGAGACATTAAAATGTACATATTTACATTACATATAAAAAATTCAGTTCATATAAAATGAATATTCAAGTTATAGCAAGCACCTGGAAGTGGATAGTGACAAGAGGAAAGATATGGAATGGCAATTTCATCAAGGATAAATACTAGAATTAAAGCTGAATGCTGTTTTACCTAGGAATTGCAAATGGTCTGAACTGTGCAACAAAATGGCAAAATGAGTTCAGACAAATGCGACATAACAGATGTCAATGGGAAAAATAAAGTGTAACTGTACATAAAAAAAAATAATGAGTTAGTGCAGTGCGTAGTCCATTTTATCCCCTATGTCCTGGCAAAACATCATAGACAAGCCATCTGCTTTACATACAATACTGATAAAAATTATAAACTGTTGAACAGGTGATACCAGAAGATACAGACAATATCAGGATGTTATAAACTGACAATACTGAATATGTCACTGCCTTGAAGAATGGCTGTCCTATTTGGGCGAAAAAAACCCTGAAGGAAACAAAAAGGCCAAGTAAAGCATTACTTTACAAGGCTAATATATGATACCAATTTTGGAAATAAACAAATTAGCATCTACAAATTAATTTCTCCCTTGAGAAAATAACTACTGCAAGAATTCTCTTCTAAATGGTCATTAGACACCACCTAATCTTTCCTTCCAAGATTAGATATATTAATTCCAGAGCCTAAACTAAAATTCCCATAAGGTTCACTGGTACCATCTGTTAAATTTCCCCTGTAATTTCAGCTGGATACAACCCTTAAAGTTCCTTCTACTGAGACCCTGTATTGTAGTGTGTTGCTCATGTCTCTCATGTTTTTGTTCCTATATTTACAGCAGTTATGTTTCAACAACAATTTAAATAATTCTGATTTATTCAGAATTTATTTTCTTTTAGATTAAGTAATAGGTGACAGACAGACTTTTCCAAAGCTTATTAAAATAAAATAAAGAGTCACAAATTGTTTGATCCAAGACATGCCAGAGTGTACCCATATAAAGGAGTCAGCATTTCAGTATAATCATTTTCCTGTTCTAGAATCTCCTAGAAATGCTTCTCTATCGCAAAACTTTTTAATTGCACAGGATTTGTATTCTTATCAATAGCAATGATTTTGCTGCAGGTATGACTAACATCCTCAGGCAGAACAGGTTTGGACTATTATCCTAGTTTTCACGTTACTTAATAGAACCACTGAGCAATTTATTATGCTAGCTACTAAGTATTGACAGTCTTGCAAATTAAGACTGGAACACAGAAGTGAACCTCTGTGGGGGTATGCTGTTGTCACTAGGACGCTGTAGAAATCACACCTGGTGAACCTTCAGATTGCCATCTTATGAGAGAGTATGATCTGGTTGAAAATGTCCCTCCTCATTGCAGGAGGGTTGGACTAGATGACCTTTAAAGGTCCCTTCCAAACCAAACTATTTTATGCGTCTATGATTCTATGAGCAGGTAGGAAAACAAGCTTAAAATTGAAAGTGATTTTGACAAGTTAGAGAACCAATCTGAAAAAATACAATACAGTAAGAAAATGGCAAGCATGAAGGAAGTTAACTACATTCAGTGAAGGTGGGGTAAGCGCTATGCAGGGTTCTGCAGAAAGGATCTGGAGGTTCATGTTTAGAAAACTAGACATGAGTTAAACATTGCAAGAAACGCAAATATACTGGGGTTTTTAAAAGGGACTGCTGCATGAAATACTTCTCTATTCTATACTCTTATACTACTCTACTCAGCTCTAGCAGAATCTAACCTGCCCAGTTTCACGCACAATGCTTAAAGACAGACATGAATAAAGTGGAGAGGGGGAGCATAAAAAAAAAAACCAAACAAACAAACAAAAACAACCAGAGGCCTTAAAAAGGGGGAAGACTGAGTGAACTGGATGTGTTTAGTCTAGAGGTGACTTCCTAATGGCAAGGATATTTAGGAACAAGACTGACTTGCTTTGGGAGGTTACAGAACTCCATCTCTGAAGGTTTTCAGGCATGAACCACAACAAAAATCAGATAAGAAGGTATGAGATTAACTTGCATCTTTTCTGAAGGAAGTGGGATGGACTAGATTAGCACTGTTACTCTATTATCAAATTCCTGGAAAACAATATAGAGGTCAGTAGTCTAGTTCTAAACACGTAGCAGCTTCAGGGAGAACTTTGTCTGCAGTGGTCCAAACACCATACCCAATTACCTCAATGTGTCCATCATGTGAGCTTGCAATACCGGCTGGAACAGATTTGGACAGATTATCTAGATGTTCTTTTACCCCAAGGCAGAAGCAACTATGCCTAAACCATTCCTGAAAGATGTGTGTGTAATTCAAGGTGATCCACCTGTGGCTTACAAGCTCCATAGGCTTAAATCCCATGATTAACAGCAAGGCTGTCTTGGAATGGAGCAGTACGACAATCTGAAATGCCAGCTATGGTGGATGCAAGTGAGATACTGAGACGAAGATTGCTGGATCATCAGAGCCAGGTGGTGAGCCTAGTTCCAGTCTTGCATGGTGAGATCTAAGAAAAAGTTGCTTTTATCAACTGTGTGTGAACTGCTCCTGCAGTTTCTCCTCCTCTGTGCCTTCAGTGCACACAGTATGTGCCCATAGCTGTCAGTCAAGTGAAGGAGGTCTTGTAAGTCTGTCATCCTTGATGTAACCTGTCCTATAAAACCTCAGTGATGGATTCAAAATGATCAGGTGATTATCCCTAATTCAAAATGATCAGATCTTTCTTCTATCCTCTCACTTCTAGACTGAACAGTTCCCATTTACAGCAGTCTTTCTCTTATGTTTCCTAAACCTCTGGTCTTCTCACTACTAAAGAGTCCTCTCCAATCCACCTATGTAAACCTACATCTAATACTCCTAAAAATTATATAAGTGAAAATTTCTCAAAAACTATGACAAATGCCATAATTCTTTAAAACAGAAATTACCAACTGACTTTTACCAAAGAAACTATGGCAAGAGTTTCAAGTGTGTACTGTCAATTTGACAGGCACTGTAGTTGCTCAAGCACTGGGTCCCTAGGCATGTGATTCTTCTGTCATCAAAATGAAAAGGTACACCACAGTCATTATACTGCCAATCTTCTTTTAATAGTTATATGTAGGATGTTAGATGTGATAAGAGTGGTGCTCCAGCAGGAGAAACCTAGACACGGACACCTAATATCAAGACATCATGTCATAAGAATCAGTTCCTCCTTAGCAAACATAAAAGTAATATGTCCCACGGAAAACTCAATTTTCCATATATCCATCAAGCTTTCTTCATGAAAGGGAAATATTTGTTTCTCCATAAATAAATTATGTATTAGAGTTCAAGCCAGGGTAAGTTTTCTAATTGCTTTTCAATATGATCTACTTAAGCCTGTTATCTGTGAATTGTAGATGAATGAGTTAAATCTCTTTCACAATTAAGTTTAGTCTTTAAAAAAAAAAAAAAAAAGGTATTTTTCTTCTAACCTCTGAGAAAGTATATGGTGTAACATATCAACTGTTAATATAATGGAAGAATAATAGTGATATACAGACACACACAAAAATGGTTCTTAGAGCATACATGCATTGCCCTATTCTGCAAAAGTATTTTTGTAGAGCCTTTTATGAGTATCAAAGACAAAATCCCACTACCACTGAAGACAGCTTTTTTTTTTCCTTACTGATTTAGGTGATAAATAACAGGACAGAAATGTGGTGCAATTCAATTAAAAACACAGGAGAAGAAACAAGTATTTCCCTTTATTAATATATATCTGTTTGCCATACAAACTATCAATATGTACATAGACATTAAAGATTAAATATTAGTAATAAGCAAATACTCTATCATAAAGTAATTTATATTGTAACTTATTTGGAGGAATATAAATTTAAACCAGAGGATTGACTTCAAGTATTTCAGGTTGTTTTTAAATCAGTTAGCAGCAAGATAACACACTACTAAAAAGTGAATATGAGACCTGTCTTCTTAATATATATCTTATGTTATTCTTACTCCTTGGCCAGCTGTACATTGGTTGGTTTTGCTCCAATAGGTATCCCATATTTGTGCAAAGTGCTGATCAAAATTTCACGCATTTCGTTGTTGTAGGAGTCAAAGTCAAATACATTTCGAACAACATTTGCCAGTCCTTCAGTTGGAAATTTCTGTGAAGAAACAAAGACCCCCAAATTTCTTTTACTGAATATCTGTTAAGCTACAGCATATAATTAAATACCTCTAAAATGAACAGTTATAACAGTAACTTTGCTCAACTTAAACAAGTGCTCAAGTCATCTTTTTTTTAGTTTCCAGAATAAAGGTACATTGCTTCAAGTCAGAATGAAGTTACTGAAACTAAACCTGAATTAAACAAACAAGCAAGAGACAATTATTTAAATATTCAACGTCATTCATGTTTTAAAGAATTATTTTCATTATACACATAACAAGATGGTGTAATCACTGGAACATATAATAATGTACTTTTAAAATTTTCATAAATGTTTTGTCCTATACTCTTAATCAAACATCAGCCTTAGTCAGAAGTTTAATATTTTCCCAACTTAATAAATAATATAATCTCTGAAATAAAATATCCATGACACAAGTAATACTGAAATTAGCTAGTTACTGTGGTAGAATGGAATACCACTGCTAGAAATAGGCTTGTGCAAACCTTTTTTAATCTGTGGTGTACACGCCACAGAATATTTCAGTACTAGTGTTGGTAGAAAAGCACGCTAAACTATGTCCTGCTCTTTAAACCTGTCAATGAGGAACCTATTAGAAGTTCTGCATTATTACAGAATAGCAAAATACAAGTTATTATGGGATAACATAAATTTGTCCTACAGCCTGTGCCACCCTGGTTATAACGTCCATTCCTTACCAAATGAAACAGGTTACTAAAAATAACATTTCTCCCAACAGCTATTCTAACTAAAGACTGTATAAACATTTCACATGTAATGTAAATGCAAAAACTTTTTGACAATGTTCAGTAGTGAAAGTACTAACTTCTATAATGTAAATTTTACCTTGGAGTCAAAGTAAACATCATATTGGAAAGAAAAAAAAAAAAAAAGCCCACAGATTTATAAACATGTACATCACAGTTAAGTTTAAAAACATCTAAAGCTACCTAGTACTCAGTGTGCAGGCCCCTATCTCCGTCTGTTTTCAAGTATGTCTTCTTTTTGATAACAAGAACAAAACATGTCCAGAATTCTGCATACTCTATATAACCAAAACCTTTCCTTAAGTAATTATTTTAGAACATTTATGATGATGAATACTGCATTTTCTGTGTTCTTCCCCTTCTGACTGAGAAGCACAACCAACAAACAGGCACCAAGCTACCTTGTTCACTCACCACCTACTCTTTTACCTGCCCTGCCCTGCAGAAACCTTGGCCAAGCGCTTCCAATATTATCTGGTTTTCACTAGTAGTCTCCAAGTATGTCCACGGTTTTCTGAATCATTGCATAACTTTTGATATTGATACCCTTCTCCTCAGTGAATTGCCTCAATAGTTTCATGCCTCTTGATCAGTAGGACATCATGAAAAATTTATTTCCTCAGGTACAACTGATCGCTGCTGTCAGTAAAACCTGTTCTGAACACAAGCCACTTGTGAAAAGGCCCTCTACTTCACTTATTAAAAAAAATCACAACTCTCTTGTTTCAATCAGAACAAAGCCAACCACTTTTTAATAACTGCCTGGACAACTGCTTACCGAAGAAAGGCAATGACAGTTCACTTGAAGAAAAAAAAAACAAAGAAGTTGAATGTTTGAGTTGAACATTTAAAAAAAAAAATCATTTGGTTTCTATTGATTTTTAAAACCAGATTACTGGAGAAAATATTGATCTCTCATCACTCTGTCTGGTTCTCATTCATTGATTCTTCCCCTTACAAGTAACACCTCTGTGTTCACCTTAGAATATTTTCAGTATTTTCACAGCTTAGATTCTTGGCTATTCCTTAAAATAGTAAGTAACATACATTTTGCTTTTAACAATCTTATATTTATATTTATATTTTTATTTATATATATATATATAATGCTTTATTTGATACAGAGTTGTGACACAATTTGGCTTGGTGAAAAATCCCTATTTTTACAGATCTAACTTTCCATGAGTACATGTATTGCTATAGCCTGCTTAAAAGCTATCAGCAAAATAGTAGTTTCCCAGTAAAAATACAGAATATTAATTAAAATAAGCTATATACATTGAGGTCTACTGTACTTTTACCACTACCCTGAAAACAAAGTGACAAATTATCTGGTATCCAGTCTGTAATGAGTCCAGATTTTTGTTTTAGACTTCTACCTTCTGTTCTCACTGCCACTCACTTCCCTACATATTCTAGTGCCTTCAGATGCCTGCGCATCTCCCGTCCTGCCAGCACCATCCCAAAGGCCCACTCTGCCCCGACGACACCAACAGATCTCTCCCTACCTGCTCATTCCTCCGTGCCCTTGGCTTCCCCCTGTAGCCCTGATGCCTTTTCAAGGCACACTGCCAGCTCGCTCCGTGTCTCTTCAGTTGTCCTGTCAGCAGGGCAAGAAGCACCACGTCTATGGCTCATCCTGAGCGACACGAATACTAATGGATTAACCAGTGCTCATGTCTTTAGTGGGTACTGCCAAGCAAAACACTTGAATTCTCCCCCTGCCTTTTCATTCACAGGGATACTAATTTCAGTCTGTTCCTCTCTGTCACATAGCCGCTGATTTTGATTAAACCAGCAGAAACCTAATTATCTTTGAAAACTGGTAACTGAGATTCACCGCGGTTGGCCAAAAGGGTAAAAGGTGGTTATTCATGTGAGCAGGGCAGCAAGGAGAGAAAGGGATACCAACTGTGATTTGATAAGCCTAGTTTCCTTTCAAGTATAGACTGAACAGAGAAAAAGTACTATCTTAGTACAAAAGCTTACTGAACAGGCCTAAAAGTCTGATGATTAGTAGACTTTAGGGCCAGAAGATACTTTAGACATTTGCTGCTTGAAAACTGTTATACTAGTGCCTACTATTAAAAAGCAATCTCATATACAAACAAGAAAGAAGGCCTATCAGAAAAATCTCAGCTTTCCCAAACTAAATAGAGTTAGTAGAAAAACTATTTCCATTTTAGCTGGACTAATGAGGCTTGCCTGATTAGCATCTACCAGGGACATCGGGTGAACCTGAACTCTGCAAAACAGCATGCGAAAGGTCTCGTGAAAATTTGTACGTTAGATTGCAGAGAAGCAGTCACAGCATACACTGGCAGTTATGGGCAGCACATGGTAACCCAAGGGAGTGAGAGCAGAGCTGCTCAGCTTGCCCATAAGCCACTACTAGCATCAATACTTCTGACATTTGACACAATCTGAAAACTGCAGATGAAGGAGACAAAAAGGCTATATTCAGGTCACCTGCAATCTAGAGCTGCAAGACCCAAATTCCCTATACATGGGGAAAAATATGTGCAGCAACCAAGTTAGGCAGCCACAGTAGACAACTTTCCCTATGCCTGCAGTTTTAGGTCTTCAAAGAAGTTTGGTATATCAAGCTTCACCAAAAAACCCTTTCCTTAAGAAAAAGTCAGTATAGAGGCAACCCAGCTCTGAATGCAGTGTCTAAGCTACAACTAAATTGTTATGGGATCCCTACTTGCATAATCTTTATAGGATGATGCTCTTGTAACTACACTGTAGGCACAATCCTATACATTGAAGACGATAATTAATCGGAGTTCAGAGGTTAGCCTAATAATATGTTGATGTCACAGTAATCAGAATATTCACTTAACTGACTAGCCCTGCTGCTCTCTCGGATAACAGTAATCAACAGCAATTTTTTCTCCAAAACAACCAACGCTTTTTTGCAGAAGCAAAAAATTCCAAAACTATGCGAAAGAAATCAACACAATAGTACAAAGAGAGTGGGGCTGTGGAACTGCTGTAAGGGAAATTGTTTAACAACATGACTAACTTCCCTCCTTCCTTCCTAAGGACCAGCAATTTTATTGACTCATTTCCCTCCTTCCTCCTTTTTCTCTACCTGAAGACCTAAAAGCTTCTTACTTTAGAATAACCATTATGTTTATATTAATTGTTTACATTTGGCTACTCCCAGCCTTTTTATTATTCAGATTGAAAAACAAGCTACAGTAAACAAAATGTTGCATCCTTTCAAAGAGACTGGGATCTTGAAAACAAATGTTACAGAAGAAATCAAAGCTGCACGTTGGAGATTTATTTGGATGTTTACATTTGACTTTGAAAGAGGTGAAAACTTAGCAGACGGGAAACTTCCCCGCCGATCTGTGCCCAACGCCCAGGCTGAAGTGACCATGCTAATCTGGTTTAAGTGAAGGAGCAGAAGCAGAGTAAGTGCCCTTAAGACAATTAGCAATGCAGCTCTTCCAATCTTCAGTTAGATGCTGTTCACACTCAAAGAAAAAAAAGAATTAAGTCCATATGTTTCTGCACCCGTTGGTGACAGAAGACAGCGCGACCTTCAGATTACTTGGACAGAAGATGAAGGAAGGAGGTTAGGATGGAAGGTAGGAACAGCCAGAGTATGAAGATGGGAAGGAGTTCATTGAACAAAAACCCTAAACTACCAGCTTTTCAGTAGCACAGCAGCTGTTCCTCAAGTTTGTAATTTTCCCACTTCCATTTCAAATGTAACTCTGTGTTTAAAGACATCAGTGATATTACCAGCATGGTACATTTTCCTATTAGTTTGGTAAGCGAATACCTATCAACTGGTATTGGATCCTAATAAAATACTCTGTCTACATGTTTATTTGGATGGATTCCTCAGCTTTTAGGTCTGAATTTTGTTAACCCTTAGTACAAAGATATAATTATTCTTTCTTTATATTATTGATATCATAGTAGCACCAATTTACTTTGTCTCAAGACTTCGTTGCACTCTAGAGACTGTGGAGCACAAAAATCTATCCTCCCCAGAAATCTAGATGAACTGAAGATTTTTAAAAGTAGTATTTCTAAGCTGCGGGATCTAAATGTCTGTGTATATGGGTGAATATATCTGAATATGTTCATGAGCACAAACACAAAACCATCATGCAACCTTGTTATACTATGCAGTGTTAAACACAGGAACAGTAGGCCAAAGAATTTATGACAAATTATATTAATGTAATTATAATTAGAATATTTCCATTATTTATTTTTTTTCAACCTAGGATTCAATAATTCAAGAAATACTCTATAAATTAATAAATTGCATACTTTATGATTATAAACAGAACAAAATAAAAGCATTGCTATTTCAGAGAGCATTAAGATACCTTATCTTTCAAATACTTTAGACAAAAAGTATCCTTCAATTTATAAACACAGAAGTCAGACTCTACTGTGACCTTTAAAAAATAAACATCATTAAATCAGAATTCACAATTCTGCAGTTAAAATGTGTGTAGGAAGCAATCATGGTTCCTAAATACCTGTTTGCTAAGTTGTTATCCATCTAACATTTTCCTTGGAAAAATTCCATCTGTGATGTATTACTGTTACGCAGTGGGGTCATTTTCCCCTGGGAAATTATTAAAACCAAAAGTTCCATAGCAGCATAAAGTTGCATTATTCTGGAAGTATTGTATGCCAAATATGGAATTTTTATAATGTAGGCTAGTATAAACATTGCATAGTGTATTCACAGTATGAATGCGATATTTTCTCACATAGTGGAAAAACACTCTCAGGTATTTTCTATATCTATGAATAAACATACAGAAAAATATCTACCTGTGTACATCTGTGCTCCCTACCCTCAGACTATCTGAACATCTGAATACAATGATTCCTTCACAATACAAAACTTTTCCTAAAAAATGAAATAAAAATACATGAACAATAACTGCATCTTTTTCTAAAACCCTCAAGCATTAAAAAATTAGCAGTGATGAACTCAAGTTTTCAATGAAATCTGATATACTGTACCTGTAAATGTTTTACAATATTCACAACTTCTCTAGTTGAATAAGGATAATTAATAATTCCTTGGTCAGCTAAGCTCCTCAGTTCTCCAAAAGCAGCCACCAGTTTCTGAAGAATCGGCTCTGGAACATCAGGACCATATTGTCTAAGCATAGCCAGTTCAGACTGTGGTTTGGGATTATCAACAGCATGGCAACTAAAAATGTCCCCTAAAAGAATAAAAGCATACCGTTAAGTAATTTATAAAGAGATAGCATCACAACAGCCCCTTTAAGTTTCATCCAGCACCTTAAATGGAAAAGCAATGGCTCAAGAGGATGCTGAGTACCTGCTTGTTAAAACAAAATGAGACAAAACTACTTTGAAAAATGTGAAGGACAAACTTGCTATGAAGAACATTGAGGTTCCTGGAAACATGGAGATCTCTCCTGTCATTTTAATGAAGGTGATCACAAGGGAGAAATTAACTTCAAGGAGAAACATGAGTCGAATGCAGAAAAAATGAAAAGAAAAAAGGTTTAAAGAAAGAATAACAGGTTGAATGGGACCCATTTGTGAACACCTTCAAAACACCACAGGATGCAGGGAAATTTTGATATGCAGGAATGCCCTAATGCAAAACCAATTGAGAGGTCTAGAGGAAATACTGGACTTATCTTTTCTCTCTGCCTGTCTTGAAGTATGGTAAGAAAACTGGCAAGATAGTCTTCCCATATATTTGCATTAAATTGGTCCCAATCATATAATCTATAAAACTGAGTTTATTCACAAAGAGTCCTTTAACAGTTGTACAAAACTTTGCAGAAGCATGATCAGATCCTGCTGAAAAAGGACTTCGATTAAAACCAGAAGAGCCCCTATGCTTGAAAAACAAAATCAACGAAGAACCCCAAAACCTCAACCATGCCTCTGCCATGTGGGACAAAAGCAATAATGCTGGGATGATCAATTTTGTTTAAAGGGTCCATGTAAGGAGGGAAATTAGGTAATGAGAAAGAAATAGGCTATACTAAAACATCTTGGGGCAACACAGCTGGATGAAATTCAGAGCCAATGAGTCTCTGACACAGAATCCCCATTCACTAGGAACTACATCTGAAAAACAAAAAGCTATCATGCAATACGGAATTGGGTTTGCCTCTGCTTTTATGAGTACATTATTATTTCTTGCAGAATAAGCATTATGGCCAAAGCTAACAGGTAAAAACACATAAATTAAGGTGCCTGCACATAAATGGCTAAACTAAGATAGATAACACAGTCAGTGGAGTCAGGAAGGGCTATTCAGTTCGTAGCCCTGGTATAACACTGCCAAAGCCTTGCCAGAGGCCCACTTAGACTAACACTGGACTATACAGGCCAATGAAATCTTCATCACTTGCCCCTATGCAATGTAAATTCTTGCTTTTGCTGTGAGATGAAGGTGTGGGGAATTTTTGCTGATACACAGGATTTTTAGGACCTACCAGGAGCTTTCTGAAATGAGGCTGCTGTTGATGTGAAAAATTTTTATGTGAAATTTGGACAGCCTTACTTGAAACTAGGATGAATTCAATATCTTTTTAAATATATATATTTTAATAAGGCCTATCACACACAGCCATGGGCACAGAGAGGCTACTGAGGATTAAGAAGCAGGTAGCATAGTGCTAACACCAAAAAAAGACAGTAGCCTCCACTGCTGAGAGGACAGAAAAGAACCATCCATCAAGCTCCCATCTCTTGTATTGAAGAGGACAGCACCTGGCCTGTGGCTTGTCTGATATAGGGAAAAAAAATGGTGAGCAGTTGTGTTAACCATTGATGTCAGGTATCAAGCTGCTTACAGCTTATGTTTTTCCTATATTTGTACACAATATATGCTCATTAACAAAGATTTCTTGTAACCTTGTCTGTCTGCTGTGCTTGTCCAGGTCTCATAAAACAAATTAGTTATAACACAGATGACCACATACAGCTGTTCACTTCAGGGCAAGTTCGAGCACTTTTATTAAGATATGTAAATTTACATGTTAGTCTTCAAGCTGAACCTCACCACGAGTGTCTTATGTGAAACAAAGTTATCAATATGCATAAGGACCCCTTTTCCACATGAAATCTAATGGATAAAGACAGTCACTCTATTAATCAATTCTATTAAAGATCACCATTTAATATAAATCACTTACCTAATGTGCCAAAAAAGTCATTACCCAAGAAAGGAAATCCAGGTCTATTTGCTAGAACTATCATTCTAAAATCAGGATGAATAACTATTACATTTTCTCTCCCCTCTACATTAGCATGACCTGGAAAAGAAATAAAATTTATTAATTGCATATTTAAGCTTTGCATTATGAATGAATTAAGCAGACATAATTAGATTAGAAGAATTCTTAGAATTAGAAGAATTCTTCTAATCTAATTATGTTGTTCTTAGAATTAGAAGAACAGTTACAAAAAAAGGCTCAATAGCTTCTTAGCATGTCATTCAACTTCGAGTGTTCTAGGTTCCATTTTAAAGTTTCATAATTTGTTTCATGAAAATTTAACCAAGGGGTTTGATTTAAAAAAATAAAAATGCATCCACTGTTCTTGGGGTGGGGACTACCTGTCCTGTTTATATTTAATTTCACCAGAATGCTGAAGCAAACGGTGAATAAAATGTGTTTTTATATAAATCTGACATTATCTGATCTGGAAACACAGGATTGGAATTCCTCCCGGTTATTACAAAAACCTGTGAGAAGCCAGAAACACATGATTTCACACATGTGAAGACTCTGTTTCTCCAAAATGAGTCAGACAGGCCCCACTCATTCCCTTGGAGCATGTTCCCAGTGGCACATGGAGTTTGGGAATCCTTTTAACTCCTCTAAAAAACTACAGTAATAATTGAGACTGGCTAGCAAGATACTTAAAAAATGCCCACCTACAGTTTATAATGACAAGCAAAACTCAAGTGTTGTGCCATGTGAGTGCTGAATGATTGCTCCACTCGTACTTAAACATTGTTCCCGGTATTGTTAAAAAGAAACTCGTTATGTAAAGTACAGTGTCTACTAACATCAAGAGAGCATTTCAAACATGGTCTTTCTTTGAAAAATAATGAAAAATATTTAGCTCCTGCAATTCACATGAATTAAATTCCATTAAATTACAAAATACTCTTATCCTGCAGGATATATTTAAATAATACAAGCATATGCAATATTAGATTAGATGAAACCCTTAACAATTCAACTTTAGATATACTCATATCTTCAATTCTAGATCTGATCAAATTATATCCCAACTGCCCAGATGGGCATAACCAGGATCATAATTTGGTCAGCTAGATCTTTATTTTTTATGGTGAAGAGAAGCAGAGAGGTCAACTTACAGTTTGTTGGTTCTTTTGTGGTTGGTTGGTTGGTTCTTTTTTTTTTTTTTTTTTTAATTTTTCAGCAAAACTCACCAGAATGCTAATTTAAGAAAACCTTTGTGGCTATTGCAAAAGTAGTAAAGAAAATGACTGCAAATTCTTTAATTGTTAACCTTTTAGCATCAAGTACTTTCTCCATTTGGACTCTTTTGGGTCTCTACTTAGTAACTCAACATGTTACATTTTACCGTAAATGATCAAAACACTCTCTATCTACTTACTGGCAACAATTCGCCTTCCATCTGACAAAACCATTTCCCCACTTTCTACTAAAGTTTTTAAGACACAGGTAACATTCGTTGGTGCTTTGTCTGCCTCATCAATTACCAAAATATGTCCGAACTTCACTGCTTTTACCTAGAAGAGAAAAGAATCAAAACATCACAACCCCCTAAAAATAACTGCAAGAAACTCCATCACTGATTTCTCAGTCAGTAGTAGTGACATCTCAGTGGCACTGACACAAGAAAGGGACTTGGAACAGGGATAAGCTATGACTGAACTGTAGCAGAGAGAAGAGGAAGAAGGTGAGACAAGAAAGGTGGGTGTTTCTGTTTCTTCAGGATAGGGATGGAAAGGGACAGGAGGGAAGCGAGGAGCCTGGCTGAGAATGAATTGGAGCGCTGGCAGAGAAGTGCAAAAGCAGTTTGCAGCTAGACTGTCAACATGAAGCTGAAAGAACTAAAAAATGGCTGCAAGAGCTGTTTGGAGTCCAACTTAGCAGGTAGGTGTGAGATGCTACAAAAGAGGAGGAGGAAAATACCACTCTACCAGTTAGAATGTGTCAGGTTAATACTAAATTATTTTCCATACTTATTTTGTGCACACAGGCTCTCAAGACTATCATCTTACGCAGCATTTGGCACAGCAAACATGACAAATGTGACCGAAGTAAAAGTTAATGAAATGTTACCATACTCACTGACTATACCATGAAAGTAATCAAATCACACATAATTTTCTTATTTGAAAAGCCAGCATGTGTAACCACTTGCTTTTAATGAAAAATATTTCCAAATATACAATCCAAATGTTACTACTGACCAGTGGTGAATCTTCATATATAATAAGACCATCTTTAACAGAGGGTTGTAGGGTAAGGCTTTGTACAGTGGTATCCCTGAAATGTGGAAAAATAGACAGTATTAATTAAAAATACACAGGAATTTTAGTTACAATAAAATGCAAAATGAATAAATGAAAAACTGAAGGCTCTCTTTTTCTAAGAGGAAAAAATATCTCTTTCTTTTTTAGAATTCTTGAAGAACTTGAACTGAGAACAATGCTGTGCCAGCATTGACAATGCTGTGCCACTTGACAGTGGTCAAAGGTGAGTATCCCTGTCTCTGCCAGGGCTTTCACGGTAGTTCTCAATTTCTCATAAACCCTGGAAATGAAAACACTGAAAAGTGCATCTGTATCTTTTGCATGTAGGCACATTACTACTGTTACTACTATTTCTAGTTAAGCATGCTTACACTGTCATGACAAACGGGAATCTCCCCAGAAGAACCAAACAGGAATTTGCAGTATCATAGTCAAATCATTAATGTTTTAGTGGCTCTTCTCCACATACCACCAAGAAAAAAAAAAGACTAAAAATACTCATGTGGAATTCTAAAAATAAACTATTTTTAGTTCTAGCTAAACCACACCAGATGGAATAATTTTTACTAGCACTTGCTACATTTTATATCATGGACAGTATAACCTCTTAGATGAGACAGAGGCTTTAGTAGCATAGGATTTCTTTTTGAAATTGTATTTGTGTTTGAATTGCTCAGATGATTTTTTGACTTCAAATTTAAAATAGTGTTAATTAAAATCTGTAATGAGAATATTCCTTAATCTTCACTAGTTGGCGGTGCTAGGTTAACAGTTGGACTCGATGATCTTAAGGGTCTTTTCCAACCTTAACGATGCTATGATTCTATTTTCATCTATTTCAATCACCACTGAATGTACAGATAAATAAAAAACAGCTGCAATTCAGAAAGGTCCAGTAATAGACATCACCACACTGGATTTACCTATATAAATTATGTCTGTAACCTAGGGAGAGCCCCTCCTGATTCTATGAAATACTTGTCAAACCCTTTGTCAAGATCTGTAAAACCAAGCCCCTTTACCTTGGGGTTCAGAGGTATCAATGAGCTAAGGAATAATCCAGAGATGGGTGATGACAGAAGATCCCCATGACTCCCACGGTTTCATGGGCAATGGGGGATACAACTCAATCTTAGGGCAAGTAGGCTACGCCATCCCTTTCCTCCTGTATTTCAAAATTTTTATTACTCTGTGTCAACAGAATGAGGGATTATTCACGTGACATAACCCATCAGGAGAGCCTCACTTACGCTGCTTGAGATCCACACACTGGTTGATAGGTAAAGTTGGTAACCTTTGCTCAGCATGTGAGATTTGATGCAAGAAAAATCTCTTACCTTTCACAGCCATGTCGTATAACAAAACTGTTTGCTTAAGCTAAGCTGACTCACTGTTCCAAATATCCACCCTAGTTCTATCTTTAATTTTGTAACACCTTGTAAAAAGCCAACAATATTCTGATAAGCTCCGTGGGTACAGGAAATCAAACACAGTACTGTTTGCAGCAAACTATTAAATGGCCAACTTCCAATTACAGTTTTAAACTGACAGCATAACATGCAAATTTCCTTTATTTGAAACTGCTGTCAGCAGGATTTCTGTCCCTAACAACTCATAATTTCTTGTTTAGCTTTAAACTCATGATTGATTTATCCCAGTGTTTCCCATGGACAGGAATAAAGCATCGAGTGGGAACAGAGATTTTTAATATTTGGTTACTTCATCTGAATTTTAATCCAGGAGGGGAAAGGTTACAAAGCTGGGATCACCTCCACTTCATTTAACCTCGTCAACTGAGGCCTCTCACAAGCAGCAACACTCCCCAAGATAGTAATATTCATATTGTATTCACATGCAACACATAATTTCTTAAACCACCAAAATAAGCAGTAGCATTGATCTATTATCTTAGAAATCCTACCATGGACATAAAAACAAAGCTTCTGTTGTTATTCTGCTTGTCTACCCATTTCTACATTGGGCAGAGAAATCAATAATGGATGCAAAAGTAAAAATAAACCAACAACCGTTGTTTCTTCAACACAGATTATTTAGGGACTAAATTCTTAGACTGTATGTATCAGCCTACCTCCATTAGCAGTTATCGTTTCTGGTTCAATACTATACAGTCGCAAATGTAGAAGAATTTTACAATGTGTAAACCAAACCCTAAAGTGTATGAAGGCGCAGACGCAGGTTACTGATTAGTCAGAAATAATTCATGGAAAAATATTTTAAGGAATTAATCCAAGGAGAAAAGAGGAAGGATTTGTCAAACCTGAACTGTGATCTCTTTTAAGTAACAGAAAGGCAAAAATGGGAGGATCTAAGGAAAAAATAGGACAAGGACAAGGTAAAGAAAGGTGAAACATTATGGAATGCTTTACAGATCATAAATTTGCACTTAGCAGCCAATGCAGGAAAAAAATAAAGTAAATAGAGAGTGGCAGGAACGGAAGATCTCTAGTGGTGGCATGGATGGGCACAGGTGGCGATGGAAGAAAAGACATACGTCAAATGGCGTTCTACTGTAAAACAAAATAGTGTATTTTACTTCTGGTGAGCTACTTAATCCTCTGGCTCTGCAGAGATTACTCACAAGCCCTGATACGGAACATTAACTTGTGTTTACTAACACCAGCAGCCCACAGAAATCCTTAGGATGATCTCATTCTTCAGGGAAGACAGAATTGACCATATCTTTGGGGGAAGTAAACACTAGAAGAGTTTACAGTTTACTTAAGTGCTAGTATGAAAGTCGCATCAATCAAAAAAAAATTGTAGAAGGAACCAAAATGAAAGAACAAATGACATCCTAAATCCAGTTTCTAACTTTTTCATCTGTGGCTCCCTCCCTTCTTCTACTTTGTTGTTATTCAGCCCTAATATTTTAAGGAAATATTTCAGGGGATTTGCAATGTATTATAGAAGCTAAATATACAGCCAAATATTAATTCCATTGGCTTGATGACATAAGTGAATGCAAAACTCCTGTACTTGCTTAGGCTATTACATTCAGCCATGTATAGAAGAATGATTTTGCCAGGGTGAGTACAGATAAATGTTATTTTCCTTTCAGAATCATAAGCTATGCAATTAGATGTCATTAATTGCTGTTCTTCAGAAACCTAACATGACCTAAACACAGTAAAGAATGGCTAAAAATAATTTGTGTCCTTATGGGTTTTTTTCTTCTTAAATTTCCACTTTGTAATGAATTATGTAAATGTAAAGACACTGAAATATAGAATAATAAAAATATGCTAAGTCTGAAATACTTCTGAACAATACGGTATGCAGATTTTCCTAAATGTAAAATATGTCTGGCACTCAAAACATTAGACTGTAGAATTTCACTCCCACAGGAAAGGAACTAAAAACTGTAATTCACATTCACTTATTAATATTAGCATCTTAATATTAACTAGGCTCTAACAAAGACATGAATATCAAAACCTCCTAATTTCATCACATTTGGCACCCAAGATGAAAATAGTTCTGACACAAAGAAGCAAGACTGTGGGAATTTAGAAGCAAGTGAGAAAAGCTGTCTGACATACTGTCATCCTACTCAACTGAACTGATTTGTCTTCTCCTGATTGTAAAAGAAAAATATGAAAAGCTCGCTAATGTCTTTCCGAAGAACATATTTTTATCAAGCAAGCCATCCTCACAAGCTCTCCCTAAAAAATAAAAAAAGGAAAAAAAAAAAAGATCTGCTACTGAAACTCAGCAACTCTTCTGACAGTACCACTCAATTCATAGTAGGACTTCTGAGAATTCTTTTCATTTTTTTGTTGTTTACTATCTCACATCACTGCCTTTTATTTATTTTTTGCTACTGGTGCATTGTTTACCGTAAAGGCAGCTTCTTCTGAGGTCTATAAACTTACTCGAACATACTAGTTTGTGACAGTTACTATTTCTTTGACAGCAATGCCTCCTTTCCAAGGAAGAACTGACATGCAGCAGGAGAAATTTCCATCAACCACAGAGACTGTTCAGTCCATTCTGTCCCTGTCAATTTTCAAGATTTACCCAAATTCTATTAAATAATTGAATTAAAAAAATTAATCCAAAAAGAGAGGAGAGGAACTGCACCGGATAGCTATTTTGTTGTTTAGAATAGAATTTTCCTCTACACAAATCCAATCAATGAGTTCAGCACTTCTTCTTCCACTCATGGGAGACAGAAACTTTCTCCTATGCTCTTTTCAAATTAAAATTTAGAGTTGTTTGGAAGAGCTGAATACCTCTATCAACAGACCTTGAAACAAGGTAGGATGGGAGGCAAAGATGGAAAGAAAGTAAATCTCCAGGCATTCTGGGTATCCCGTGGTGAGACACAGGAGCTGAAACTAGCCAGGAGGAAAAATTAAGTAACAAAGGAGAACGATGTTCCTCTTCTCCTGAAATTTGTGTTAGTTCATCTGGAGGACTACCTGGCTGAAAGATGCTTCTTTAGGGAAAGGAAATCAATGCATGAAATTCTTCATTAAAAAGGTTAATGCTGTCTATATGACACATCTGCAAATACTCATTTTGACACTTGTCCTCCCCAGAACACTGAAACGTAACCACCAAAACAGAATTTGATCCATTGTATAATTTACTCATTATCATCTAACTTAAGAAAAGGAAAAGGTATTCTAATGCTTCAGACTTGAGTCCCCAAGGAGGCTTATGCCCAAATGCAGGACACAGTGTCAGGACCTCAGTTAACATTACAGACACCCACATTCACTGGAACTACCCCATCTTGAGAAGTGCTGAAGAACACTGTCCTGGCTTTTGTATGTACTTACACTGAGGCTGAAAGGGTAAGAAAGTATCTATGGAAGGCAACCTTGTGTTTTAAGGGTTGGTGCTCATGGTAACAAGCTTAGATAAACCATTCAGGTTTGGCCTTCCTCTTATTTTCCAAATGGGACTTTATGGTAGTTGAAAAGAAAAATCAGAGACACAGAATATATGCTCTAGTAATTGTTGTTCTTCATTTCTGTAGGATATCTATCTATCTAAATACCTATGTACATAGATATATATAGCTTCTCAATTACATTTCAATCAGACATGAATATATCCATCTGCTGTGACCTAATTTTAAGAGTATTTGAAAAATAATTAGGCCAAGGGCCATTTGAAGCTGTTAATTGGTTAGCTAATCCACTCATGGATTATCCTGATGAAGAGTAGGCGATCTTAACACAAAGAAGCTGCATGACTTTGACATTTACAAATGAATTTCTTTAGCTAACCTATCATGCAGTCATTGCATTGCATGATCTGACCAGTATATTTAGGAAATTCTGAAATATCTGAAAAGCCAATCAGCTGTCTCATTTCTCTGTTAAAATGACACTGTAAAGCCTTTTTGACTTATCTGTATGCACTGATAATTAAATCCCCATATTTTTTTTCTGCTAGGCCATTATAGCTACTCAGCAGGACATATATTTGTTTAAAATCCAAGAAATTATTTGGAGTAAGAAGGTACTCATTACTCAGTATGACTGCGGGTGGCAGAACACAGGCTAAAAGGAATTATATGTTTAATTCAGGTTATATGCTTAAATCAAGTTACAGAATTACTTATATGTGATCCATCTTTCAAAACAAGATGCAAAGTTTTCACATAACTTGTTATAACAACATAAGAAATTCACTCACCCTAATTGCAAAATCCATACATGAAGAAACATGACACCCTACAGCTCCCCTTATTGTGTATAAGAATACATTTCACCGAGTAAACAGCGAGAAACTGTTACTTCAGCTTTAGAGGAAAATGAAACAACGGGGTCTTCTAACCTAAGCTATTTCTCCACAACAGCCACACAGCACGATATTCAAGCTGAATTTGATTGCTACAAAAAGACAAATGAAGTAGCTCTCTAACACCTGGAATCTGACAATAGCAGAGCTAGTCAGCCAGCTTATGAAAAGCTAACATTGGAAACAGAGACCATTAGCTTGCATGAACTCTTGGAAGCTTTGCATTGCAGCTCTGTATTGATTGAAAATGTATTTAAGAAAAGGGGAAAAGAAACATAACAAGAGTAAAAAACCATAAAGACACCTATTATATGCTAGCCGATACATTCAGCGCTTCACAACATAAATCTTCATAACAAAAATATGTCATCTTAGTATTTATTTCCAAATCTGAGCTGCGTAAAGAATAAAACACACACTATAAGGCTACTGTACAACATTAAAAGAAATTATTCTAGACATATACATTCAGGACTCAAAATCATCATGAAAAATTGCCTAGCCTTTTTTTTGTGCCTGCCAACATACAAAATACACAACAGACACACATCTTCGCTGTGTTCAATGGATTCCTCTAATAAACCAGTGCAGCTTAAGAGCACTTGCTTCAACAACAGTCCACTACAGAGATAGCTTTTCTGGGTTGTTCATTTTTAAAAACAGACTTGCAGAGCTATATCAGCATTTAAATTGTTTTACACGGTCCTATATTCTTTCAAGAGAAGATAACCAAATGTAATTCTGATAACAAGTACACTATAATTCTACAGTATCAGGTGTTCATCTGTGTCTTGGGCAAAGGAAGTTATTCCTCCTGAAACAACTTTTTTAATTAGAATTTAAAAAAATCTGAAGTCAATAAAGCTGAAAGGGTAGTTTTACATGATCTCAATAGGGGAAACAGGTGATTAGATTTTATACTGATTACGTGTGCTGAAGAAGAGGGAAAGAAAATTAACATCTAAAGATTAATGAACAGTTTGTAGTAAGTGTTGCTTGTAGGGACACCATAAACTCATTTTCCTACCCCAAACTTCTCCATTAATTTGATTGTTAAAGATCACAGCAAAATTACGTTTATTGTGAAAAGGATAACATATGTAAACTCAGTTAATTTTTGGAAGAAAAGATCATCAGATTACTGTAATTTATTAGCGAACTAGAAAAGGCACAACACAAAATGTAGCAGATTTTTAAAATGAAGCATGTATCACACTTTCCAATCATCAGTCACTAGAACACAGTAACTTTGACAGGCAGACGCAATACCATAGGTAAAGTCTTTGAAAGGAAATGTAACGATAGGAAAACAGAATAAGATAGTGCAGTATCTTCTAAAATATCAGATTATCAGAAAACAAATAGAATTTCTATAGCAGTCAGTATTCTGTTCACAGTGATGAAATATCAAATTTACAACAAAGCCAAATTGCTTTAGCATATATGTCAATGCCTAGAAAAGTGGAAAACAAATTATCTCAACTTGTAAGAAAAGATATCACACGGAGAACTTAATATGTCTAATTTAACGGCACAAACCCTTTTATTTAAAAGCTAAAGAAGAAAACTTCCTACATTCTCTATTTTCATGAAAAGGCATCAAACCATATTTATAAGTAGTTTTACCTTTTTCAACCTTACAGAGAACAACTCTCGTACACCAAAAAACACTCCCTCTTTTTGGTACATGACTTTATGAAGATTTGTATTCTCTTTTTCTGACAATAAACTAATTTCCTAGAAGATTATTTTCTTGATACACAGAAAGAGAACACTTGAACAGAACTAATCATTTCATACCTCCTGCGGATTCACTGAGGCTCTGAGCAGCAGAAAATCCATTCATAAGCCATCAATAAATTATTGATGCAGATTACACTGCAGTCTCTACTCATCAAAAGCTTCTATTTCTGTAAGCGATGGCGATGTTCTTACACAACTAAATAACTGCAGATCTACACACTGAAGACGTCAGAGTTGAGGTTGACTAGTTTTACTTATCGTGACTTCAGTGGCCACATCTGTAGTAGCTCAGGGGGGATCCTCTTCTCCCACTAGCTGAGAGTAACCAAGTTCCCATTGCAATGGAAAGGATCAATACTTTTCATTCCTGAACATTTTGAATTGCATAGAGGAACGCCTGTGACAGACACTCTGCGGAGGAGATGGGGGGCTGCAATTTTTGCATTTCCTACAGCTCATCTATGGCTGAGATAGCATGAAGCCAGAAAACATCTCAGAGAAATTTCTGCTTAACAGCTGCTCATTATTTACACTCACATCGTAACGATAAATAGATGTTCTAGAGGTTATCAAACTTAATCTCATTACACAAAATGTTCTTATTTTTCTTGTTCTGAAAACAATGATGAGTCTGAAGCTGTTTCTTAATTCCCTCAACTTTAACTACGGTTCCATACCCACACATTTGGGCATCAGCTAAGGACAGTGCAAATGGACTCCCCACATGGAGCAACCACTGCCGGATTATCTGATTTTATGAAGATAATATAAACTAATTTTTAACTATTTTAATTTTTTTTTTTTCCTACTGAACAAGTTTGATTTAGCAAGACATAATACTACAACATACTTAAAATAAGAGCTAGCTGGGGTCATCCAGCCGCTACCTTGCAGAAACTGTTGGTAAATCACAGAATTATGGAGTGGTTGAGGTTGGAAGGGGCCTCTGGAGGTCATCTGGTCCAACCCCCCTGCTCAAGCAGGGCCACCTAGAGCCAAGGTGCCCAGGACCATGTCCAGACAGCTTTTGACTATCTCAAAAATCAAGGAGCGTAATGTATACCAAACTTTAAAGAAAAGGTACTGACACAGGAAAATGAAAATTGTGCCTTCCTGAACCAAGGAAATGTGCTGCCTGGAACACAGATGTTCTTTCCACAATTAATTTTTCTTAAAGGGACTACCAAGACAGAGAGGCTTTTGTTTGCTATCAGAGCAATTACAAGCACAACTCATGATGGCAGATAATAATTTCAGAGGGTTCCTGTTGCCACATGCTCTTTTTGACTATATTGACTATCCAAATGCCTTTAGCATGTAAAACCTAGCGCTTCATTTATACTAGCAGAAACTACTATAAAAAGTGAGTCACTGAATTTTACATCTTCCTAGTCAGAACCTAAGCTTTTAGGAAACTTTCTATTAGAAGTCTCTCCACAATCCAAAAAAAAAAAAAAAAAACAAAAACAAGCCATAAATCAAGGTTGCATTGGAAACAAAAGGATAAATACTGTAGTTCTGTAATACAGTCTACACAAAAATAGCAACTTCAAGGAGAAGAAATCACTGTCATTAAAATTTAAAAAGCAGCTTGACAGTATGACTCAATTCCAAATAGATGCAAACCTAAATGTTTAAATGACAGGTAAAGGACATTTTACTCCAGCAAAACCATTCTTTGTGTGCAATTAGTTACTAATTTGATGATAAGAGAAGTAAAATTAATCTTTTTTTCTTTGATCACATCAAAGGAGCCAACAGTCTAAAGTCCATGATACTTTCTTCTGACGTTTTCATGCAGGAGAGATGGGAGCTTATATTTATCTATGACTCTCATCAGTGCTAAGAAGGATTTTATAGTCTTAACAGGGCACATGTTCTTGCCTGGGTCTTCACTAAAGCTTTAGATTTTTTTTCTTCCTTTTGTGGAATCTTCTTGGTCCAAGAGATTTCATAATTTAAAGCAAGATATTATCAGTTTCCATGAAAATCTTTTTCCTGATTCAATGAAATTTGTTTTACAGACCCACAATTTAGTCTACCAAATTTAACTTCAGATTTTTGTGTAGAACCACTGGCAGTTCCTTTCCACATCACTCACATGAGAGATGGCAAAAGTAGTATCAGCAAGGTTCATAAAATGATGAGGCTTTCCAGGGTTCACGCATTTAGGAGCAACACAGATACTTGACTCTGTGTTACATTTATTTGGAGGACATCAAAGTTTCTAAGAAAGTCAGCTGGTATGTGTTTTATTTCTATACAGATCTCTCACAGATTTTCACCTTTCTAGTAGCATGATGAATGCACGCTCAAGGTGAAAGCAATAAAACCTTAAAGTTTAATATTAGGCAAGGTAATGCTGCTGTTTATTCTGTAACATGTAGCCACTGCCCTGGGTGCACAAAATGGAGACAACCATCCCAGAAGGGTAAACAAAATTTATGATTTCTCTCCTGAAACTTACTCTTGTAGGAAAGGAGTGTCTGGGAAATCCAGGTAGATGAAAGTTCTTCCTTAACACGGAAAAGCAGCAAGATGCTTGATAAGAGCAGTCCTAGAGAGAGGTTGTGCAAAGCCTATGCCAAATTACCCATTTCAGAAAGAGCCCAATAACCCCACAATTAATGTGATGAGGATGCTGGGTTGCATCAAAAGGGGCATCACCAGCAGAGACAAAGAAGTCATTATCCAACTCTACTGGGCGCTGGTCAGGCCACACCTGGAATACTGTGTACAGTTCGGGTCCCTGTTATACAAAAACATGTGGACAGGCTGGAGGGGGTCCAGAGAAGGGCCACCAAGATGACCAAGGGTCTGGGAAGCCTGCCACATGAGGACAGGCTGAGAGAGCTGGGTTTGTTCAGCCTTGAGAAAAGGAGGCTTAGAAGTGATCTCATCACCATGTACCAGTACTTCAAGGGGAGCTACAAAGAAGATGGAGACTCCCTTTTTACAAGGAGTCACATGGTGAGGACAAGGGGTAACGGGTATAAGCTACTCCGAGGGAAATTCCGACTGGACACGAGAGGTAAATTTTTCACAATGAGAACAGTCAGTCATTGGAATAATGCCCCCAGGGAAGTGGTTGACTCCGCTACGCTGAACACGTTTAAGACTCTGCTGGACATGGTGCTGGGCCATCTCATCTAGATTGTGCTAGAAAGGTTGGACCAGATGATCCTTGAGGTCCCTTCCAACCTGGTGTTCTATGATTCTATTCTATGAAAAAGGATTTATAACCTCCATAAGAAACTGAAACCTTAAGGTCAGGCTGACTCTTCCCATGTGAATCAGTGGTAGAGTGAGTAAATACAGATGTCAGAAAGGATGCTTAAGGAAAAGTACTCTCTTTTTTGTGTCTTCTATCTCCTCTCATCATCTTGAAGTATAAGACATAAAATGTGAGATTTTAAAATTACTCCTGCTAATAGCTCATTGCCTCTAAGGCAAATATTCCCTGCTTGAATGTCATTGAACATATGTAGTGTTAGATCAGCAGAACTCCTTATACTGTTTCATCAAGACAGTAAGAAAAAAAAACCCCACAAAACAAACAGACAAAACCTCCCCCCAAACAAACAACAAAAATCACCAAAGAAAAACCCCCATCATAACCAAACAATCAACAACCAAAACCAAACCAGATTTAATGGCATCTTTAGTTCTTTTGTGTTCCTGCTTGTTTACAAAAGGGGTGAAGTATTCTTCAAAAAAAGACACCTACTTGAGTTACATTGCATAACAAACTGTACTACACTATATCACAGTCTTTTTCCCCCCTATTTACCTCACAAGCTATTGAAAGTAAACGTTTCTGGAATACCTTCATGATTTTGGCACTTCAATACCATTTAAAAAAACAGGTTTTGAAAAATGGCAATTGCATTCATAGATCAGAGTACTTCTGAAATTCAGTCTAATTATTTTTGTCTGTTATTTATTCACTACTTTTATTTCTTACATAACACTACATTTTAGTAAAGATCTTTACTGTATTAATTTTAAAGCTTTTACAGTTTTTTCCACTCCAGCAGTTTCTTCTCCAGCTACATCTTCATTATAGCCACCAATAAGGATATTTTATAGCTAAGGATATACCTCTCTGCTCCAGAACAGATACTATTCGGTTGCAACACCCATTCCATATTGGCATTATTATATATACATGTACATTACTTGTTTTATAGCTAATTATATAAAGTGACAGTTGATATGGGCAAATTAAGAACTCATGATGTCACTGTCAGCCATTTTCTGACAGATTCACTACCTCACTAGAAACTCAGAGCCTCAGGATATGCAGCTGACAAGTGCACACTCATTTCCAGAGAGACTAGTTGAAGTGGAACTGGAGAGTCTGCAACCCAAATTCCAAGGACTAATGAGGTACCATCTGTCAGACACATTTCTGAAAGGGCAGAGAATGTCCACCTTCATCTGACACTGAATTGCCTCCACATTTTTCATGAAGTAAGCATTAATATTATTCCTTTCCGTTATAAGGTAATCAACTAAAATGCACGCTTTGAATGTTCAATTTCTTGAGATCTGTAATTCAGGTATATGAGCACCATCAAAAGTATGGTTTTTAGAAATACTTGGCAGTTGGCAGGCCTAACGGTACCGATGGTAGCTAGCTAGGAAAACTGCAACATCCAGGGCTATCAAAGATGAAGGGCACATTCTAGCATATTTCCCAATAAAATACATCTATGCCATAAGCTACTGACTGTATTTCTCCCCACAAAATATCTAAAAGCTTAGTAGCGAACTGTTTTGGGTTTTTTTGTAAACTTGCTCTTATTTTGTTTTGCAATCCAAAAGTGTGCACTAATGATACCGTAATCCTTGTTTAAAAGCCCTATAAAGTTTACCAAGGTATTAGATAGACTGAGTTCTTCACAAAGTATTTCAAAATACTACCCAGGAAATAGAAATTTCTGATTTTTCTATATTCAGGAATTATTTTTATAGAACTGCATCATTTTTGTAGAACTGGTCATCATTTTCTACTTCAATCTCTCTCTAAAAGCCTGTCACCATAAATAGTACTTTACAGAGCCTACAGAAGTTTGTCTTGACTAGACAAAAAAGGGACTTTTTTCTTCCTAATGATGCATCAACTAGCATGCTGTAACTAATACATTCTACAGCGCTGTCATCACCCCACACATCATGCTTATACAACGTTCTCCTGAGCTATCTGAATTTATGTTCAAATACTGTTCTGCTTGACCACACCTCACTGGAGAACAACTTTTCAGAGACACACAGAAAGACAGAAATACTGTAGTATTTTGTGAAATGGGATTTGCAAAAATGATAGTGTATTTTATCCTGAAGGAGCAGGTGGCTGCTCCAAGCAGGGAAGACGGCAGGAAAGTTAACACGAAGCTGAAAGCAGCAGGTCACAAAAGCAGTATTTTGCAAAGAAGTGATGGATGTCTAGGAGAGGTAGGATAAATGAAAACAGCAACAGAAAAGTCATGAGATAGAGCTATCCAAGTATCAGGAATGCAAGTACAAGACATTTGAAGACAAAAAGCTAGGGGAGAAAGTGAGACCGAAAGTATTACAGACTGTGTTGTTAAAGGGCAAAATATCAAAGATATGTACATTTTTATTAGCACTATTTAAAAAACAGTGATTATGGAAAGAGACAGGGTGATGAAGCTAGGAATTTGAAGACAGAGATGTAAAGATTAGGAATGAAGCTGAAAAAGGATGCAGTTCAATTGAAACAGTCTTCTAGACATATTCAGTCTTTATTTCAACTTATAGATTTAAAGTTCATGTCATAAAAAGCAGGCAGATAATTTGATATTATTTCAGCTTTTGAACTGTTTTCAATTGGTTTGTTGTCTTGAAGTCTGTTTTTTAGCTTGCATGTGAAAAAAAAATATAATTTTCTAATCCAAATGTTTATAGGTGAGAAAGAAATACATGTGCTTAGCAGGAGTGCCAAAGGAAAAAACCAAAAAGCCTTTACTATGTAAAATGTTTTTTGGCTAATGAGTGATATATTCAAACAAGCACCTTTGAACTTTTTCCCCCTCACACAGTACCTCATGTTTAGGGAAATCTCTCCAGAAATGACAGCAAAATATTACTCTCTTCTTGAGCATGGTTTAATATCAGTATGCTTTGACTTCTACTTCCTCTTATACTGAGCAATGTGATTGCATTAGATTCTTGTATCTCCTCCTCAACCTGTCACCTTGCGTGCCACCTACCATAATGGGTCTTTGTTCAAACAGTAAGAACAAATTAAACTTCAGAAACAGGAGTTTTAAAACATGGGAAATCAGATTATAAACACAAAGTATGGAAACGTAACACATTCTTACCTATGCAGCTGTAAATACTCTCTGGGCCTGTTTAAAAGGTGAAGGAATCTGTCAACGATTTTGTTTTTCCCAACACCCTGCAGTAAATGAATATAATATTAAGACATAATATAGATGTACACATTTAAGAATTGTAAACAAAGAAAAGGTAACTTTCCAAAACTGTTAAAATACTCTCCCTATTCCTTTATAGGCAAATACAATTTCAATCCACATCAAAGAATTCTGAACACAATTTAATGATATATATTTTATTTTACACACACACACACATATATATGTGTATATACATATATTTGCAAAATACTCATCTGTCTTACTAGGAGGAAAAACCAGAAATATGATTGTGTCCCTAGCGTTATGTCACACATGCCGATGCATCCTTTTAACTAACACCAGTTTTTTCCAGCACTTTTATTTCACAAAGGTATTGAGAGAATGTGAATGCTAGGAAGTTGGCTCGCACTTAATAGGAAAAGGCAATTCTTGGTGGTCATAGGAAACATCCTGCAACTGTCATGTGGAATTAGAGCATTGCCTTGGTAGTATTCGCCAATCCCATTCCACTGGAGTTACCAAAAAAGGTCCAGATGGAATCAGAATTGGGCTGGAGATCAAACTGATCTCTAAGTCTCCTATTGCAGGATGTCTGCATTAGCAAGCTGTGCAGAATGATGACAGTGGGTTTATAAAGTCAATCAGGTGTTGCTAACACCCTGGTATGTCCTGTACAAGCTGTTCAGCAGCTGGTACTTCAGCCCAGGCCTAGCCTGGTCCCATGGAAGGAATTAGCACAGGGCATTAATGAGGTGTGCTGCTGGAGAACATCCTCCACTTTAGTCTCATCCTAAGAGAATCCAGGCCATATGTCCCTTGACACGTATCAAACTGCAGTAACGAGATTCCTTTCAAAAGTACATTCCTGATCAGGTCTAAAATGCTAATGTAGATGCAGATCAAGATGACAGTTCAGATGCAGAAATTCTTATCCCTCCTGCAAGGACGTGGCTGCAGACTTGGGAGCTCAGAATGACAGTGAGACTGCCAAGGGTTGCAAAGGAAAAAGAAAAAGAAATAGTAGAAAGAAAAGTTCAATTGTAACCCAGTCAAAAGCTGTTTGATAAGACACTGTCCCTCTGCTGAGATTCTCACTCTGACTGCATGAATGCATGTAGCAGTCCACACCAGTGTAAAGCAAAGCAGATAAATATAACCCACAGAAAGATTAAAGAGATTAGATTAAACCAACTTGAGACCCACTAATCTGTTTCACTTGGCACTGAAACAGAATAGGAGTATTCAGAGCTGCAAGTTATGACATTTATGACTGTAAGTTCTAGCTGAAAGATGGTAACTGCCAGCTGCAGAACTGCAAACTGTTTAAGTTTCTCAAAATGAGACCACAGTCCCTCATCTGACTACATTTATGAGAATGGAGAATCGTGCACATATGTGTAGTAGTTGAAATCACGGAAGGAGAGTTCTCACCACAAGAGCAGAATCAAAAAAATACCGCAGAGCTGACAAAAATAGAACTACCTAGATTCTACTGCGGACTCGACTCCAACACAGGAAAGCCAACTCAAGTTAGTGCTCTGCCACACGCCCCCTCACAAACCTTCTTCCATCTGATTCTTCAGAAGAATCTACAGCTTTACACACAGGTGTAGTAAGAAGCTGCACCACACTTAGTATCGATCACCAGTCATTTCTGAAAACTGTCACTGGAAACACAGTTCTCCACTGCTTTGAAGCAGGAGATGAAATTGTGCTAATGGATTCTTCCAGGAACTCAAAGAACATACTCATTTGGGGGGAAATATGCAACTTCAGGAATTGCATTAGAAAGATCAAAAGTAACCAGAAACAGGGTAGGAATCCTCTAGTAGCGCACACAGACAGTTTTACTCCCATATGTTTCCTACTACTTGCAGTCAGATACTTGAAATCATAAATGGGTGAATAAACAGGAATACTCCTAATGTCAAGCACAAAACACCCATGCTGAAAGCAGCTTCCTTTACTTTTCCTATGAGAGCTAAAGACGACTGGGCAGATGTCAGCATGCAGTTTTCTGTAACAACCCCAAGCAGATTGCATATCCTTTTCTCTGCAGAGTGGGACTCCAGCCAGCTGTGGCAAGTACAAAGATGAAGAAATAGATCAACATATTGAATCAATGTAAAACATACTTAATATCAAACAAAATGGTTACTGTAATTTTAAAAAAATTGGCTTTCGTGTGCATTAACGGAAAGCACGCGTGGTTTGTATGTTTATGATGGATTCTTAAAATTATGCCTGAAAAGAATATTTTCCCAACTATAAAATAACACCACTAGATTTTTTTCCTCCCTCTCCCGTTCCAACAGAAAGAGGACCAAATAGCTGGTTTTGCATATTTTTCTCCATGCTGTTATCACTCAGAGGACAGAAGCATGGTGGAGGACCACTGTGGAGGAATGGAGAAAGCACAGTTACCAAAGTAACCCAGTGAAGTCAATGGGAGCTGTGCCATGACCACATTTGCCTCTTCTTCATTTGTATTTCTGCATCTCACCAGACTCCCTGCACACCTCCTTTTATTTCATTTTAAGTACACCTCAATTTCAGAATGTGATACATTTTTTAAAACGTGCATGCAGTATTCAAAAGCCAAAAGGCATTCCCAACAGATTTTAGCTATTATAAACACGTTAACGTTGCCCAACTTCTAGACTGAACTGCTTCAGAGAGTACATTATGTGCCTTCATAGAGGCTGTGGTGTACCACATAAAATCCTCGGCTGGCAACAGTAGCTGGAGCAAAGTTCAAGTCAAAGCTCTTTGATTCTATCCCTTCACATTCCTACTTCATGACAAGTTACCACTTCTCTTTGTCTCAGTTCCTCCATTGAGGAGGCACGATATAATAGAAAGGAAGGAAGAGACCAAACCTATTCAGAAGGCTCTTTAGCACCATTAAAAAACTGCAAAAAAGAGCTCGGATGAGTTCCTTCCTTAAGTACTATTCATTGATGTCAGGCCAAGAAAAGTAGGTTTATTCCAAGTTCTTCTGCCCTTCATGGGAGAAAGAATATGCCTGGTAGTCTTCTTCAGGTGAACAAGAAATGTGGAAAATGCTAACCCATTTTGGAAAAAAGCCCTCTGACCTGAGTGACTGGCACCTCAGAAACAAGCAATGACAAAAATGGCAACAAAGTCACCCTTCTTTCCCCTGAGTCTATACCAGTGGCTGAGGATCAAGCTGGATCTTGTGGACACCCACATAGCTAGCATTTAACTCTTCAACTATTTAAGCAGAAAGAATCTGAACTGCCTTTCATATGAACATACTAAAAGACCGAGGTGAACTTGGACCGGATTCAGAACGTAATCTCATGTAATATGCAATTATTGCAGCCTAAGGTAACATTCAGAGGACAAACCAGCTCGCCATTAATGCTTGCTGCATGGTATTTCTATACGCACTATTGCAGTTACTTAATTTAACAGCGTAGTTACTTAATTTAACAGAAATATAAACATATGCTAATTGGAGAGAAAAGAACATCTGTGTTGGTGTTTCAGCTGAACTGAATAAAAATATTTCAGAAAGCAAATATTAGACAATTTTTATTCCATCAGACATACGGGACAACTGAAATAGAAAAATGGGAAGTAAATATCTGCACTAATGAATAACAAAAAGGAAATTATGCAATTAGAAGGCAAAATAATTCCTTAGTTAAAAATTCTCCTAACTGACATTGTAAACACTTGTTACCAAGGATAGAATGACTTAATCTTCTAGCAGTAACTGCAGTTTCAAATATAAACAAGGTTGTTATAGGTCCCAGGAGGCATTTTGCAATTCAGGATGCAGCTCTTAACAGTAGTGGGATAAATTTCTCCCCTGCACAACCCAACTAAAGTCAATAAAGTTATAGTCCAAAAGAACTGGACTGAAGTTTTTGAAATTAATAGTTTGCCTCTTAGAAAAAAACACTATTGGAAAAAAAAAAAATCTAAACCATGCTGACTCATTTTATTTTCTTTTAAATGATTTGCAGGTCATATTGAAGCAGTTAAAGAGGTTGCCGTGTTGTACTCTTCAGTACTGCCCTTCAGCTGAGACACTGCCAATCACACCTTTTCCATTTCAGCACACAGCCATCCTGCATAGCAGAGCACCTGTTTCATTACAAAATAATGAGACAAATTTTGAAACTGGTGAAAAAAACAGTTTATCACTTTAGGAAATTTTATGATTAATTTTAAATTGTATTATTACGGAATGAAAGACAATCTTGACTTGTCATTAAATTTTAGTATACAGAACCCTCATGTCAGAGTTCTCAGTTTGTGACTTCATAGAAAGAGTTATATTGATAGCATCATTTATCACAGAAACTTATGGCTGAACAATGAAAATGAAGAAAATGAAAACACTTTTGCTAATGTATGGTTTCTAACACTAGGCCTGGCACTGAACCACCTTCCAAGCCCACAGCTTGCCTGCTCCTGCCAACAAAACATTCACAAGAATGCATGCATTTTGATTGAGGCTGCTATTTTTACACCAGAGGATATATTTGTGATTTAAAAAAAACCCTACTGTTATCACCAGAGCAACAAGCAGCACCTATACATAACTCTCTCAGACACTCCAGGTGTTATTTAGCTCATCACTCCCTGCTTGGAACAAGTGTGAATAATGCAGTGTAAGAATTGCAGAAGGTGTGTCACCAGGAGACACTAGACATTGCTACCAGAGGACCACTGCAACAGACCCTATCGCTGCTACCTCGCTTGGATGTTAGTAACAAAGGAAAACAGCTGCGCAAAAGCAGTGGTGATTTAAGTCTCACCCCAGCTGCAATCTATATATTTATTGGTCACAATAGTGAATGCTGTGTGGTTTAGGATCTCATTATTTTATTTTGAGCTTATCATCTGGGGCATGCAAAAATTACGATAATGGTAAAATAATAAAATTTCACCATAAGAATAAATAAACTTAATTCCCTAATAGAAGTAATGAATTGAATGCTTTGGATACATCTCTGACTACAGGTCTAGATATGCTTGTAGAGTTTATGTCTTTTTCTGAATTTAAGTACAACCTTCAACCCAGAGCCCTGTTAGACTAAATACAATCTTCGCATTTCCAGCAAGGTAAGACAGCGGTGGCTCAATGGAGAGGAGCATATGAAAAATTTACAATAGAAAGAATCTGTGGGAAGAAACATCTGAAAGAAAAAAGTCAATTAATTGATTCTTTTTTTTAATTCTGGTTCTTCAGTATAACTTGTAAAGGCAGAAAGCAATATGTAAGCAGAGACACATTTAAAGAGCACGCCTATTCTCATATGTGCACATACTGTTATGACTGAAGCAAGTAAAAGAGAAATATTTTCTGAGTTTTCCACAACTGTCACACAGAATTCCCTAGGCAAAAAATATCATAGTATTTGGCCCAATTTAGCTCATTTGGTGCTCAGTTTCTTCATGCTCATAATAATAATAAAAAATTGGTTTAGAATAGTACATTCTTGCCTTGCAGAGGAAGCTGTCCATTTTTACACAAGTTTAAGCAGGAAAACAAAGTCCTTTATTTCTAGAAAAGTTAAAATGCCAAGCATTTGCTATTTCAAATTTTCTGGTGACTGATATTATTACACTCTTGGTATCTACTTAATTCAATTTCACAATGAGATAAGAAGAAGAATATTATCTTAGAAGGAAAGACCTATTCAAGCATGTCCTTTTTAATATCTTTAAGAAAGACTCAATCATTTGTCCTAAATTTTTCAAGAATAAAACAAATTCCTAGTGGGAGCCCAAGAGCTCATTTAAGTTGATCTCTCAGTTAAAGAAAGGCAGCAGAAAGGATGAAATTACATTATTCTATCAGGGAAATAAATTACCAAATGCGCCAAAAGGTCATTACATTTCTAAGCTCTTTTAATATATTTCTGATAGTTGGCTTACTGTGGGCTCACATCAACATTTTTACTAAGTGCTGCCAGAGATCTTGTCATGGTCTTCTTTCAAATTATTTACAGCAATATTTAGCAGATTTATAGAATTCTTCATTCTTATTCTACCTCATATGTCTTTCTTATTTTCCCTTATTGATACATCGCCTAATTAGACTGCAAGCTATTCAGCAACAGGCTGCTTTTATCACCGTGCAAAGTGCTTTCCTTGTACATGAGGAAGTAGAGGGGGAGCAATTTTGAACAAGAAGTACAATCTGAATTTCCATACCATCAAATGAAGGAGGACAAAATTTACATGCTTTCTGTATTTAGCAGTAATTTAATCACTAATTGAATGGCATTTCTGATTATTCTTATTGATTATCAAATTTGTGTTTCTTGTTGAAAAGAGAACATAAGCAACAGGAAAGCCAGAACAAGATGCGGATCTCCAGCATCCATTAAGCCTTAATAATAATTGTTGAAGAGAATAAATATATTATTTGTTATCTTTTTTTTTTTTCTTTTTAAAACACAAAAAAGTAGCTCTTCCTTATTAAGTAATTTACCATAAAAGCAGGATGGATACTGGTAACACAAGTATTTCATTTTCCAGGGTAGACCAGCCAGTACCAAATACTTAGAAATAGCCATAAAGGTTGCCAATGAAAAAACTACAAGACAAAAGACAAACTGGGAATTCTGGAAAGAGAAGAACAAGCAAAAGATAACAAATAGGGAATGGTCCTGATGAACACTGAGGCTGTCCCAAAGTACACCGCATTTCCTCTGTCCACTCTTCAGGACGACTGACAATGTTCCTTATAATTTTGGTAATGTTTATACAATAAGGACAGTAACGTATACTCAGCCACTTCTCATTGCTATGCTCTACACTTTGAAAATTGTGCAGAAACTATAACAAGCAACTTAAGTGTAGAAGGCCAAGCACTGTGTGCTAAAGCTGACAGCTGAGGTACTGTCAAGCAGAGGGGCACATGCTGACTAAAACGCACCTAAGAATATTGGCTGTACGTATTGAAAGTTGAATCAAAATAAAACATATGTATTATTTAAAAGACACAATATGGAATGGATAAGGGCTTTTGAAGCATTAATGAAGAAAGGGTCAGATGACATGCAGTTCTCAAGGCACAGCAGAACTCCTGGACCTGGTACCAGTTGCATCTGTCCTGCTACATAAAATTGCAGTTGTGCCATTTTAGATAACTCATGGCAGATCATGGTAGAAGTGTATTTTAAAGATATTTATGTACTATATTCAAATTCATATTTATAATTATGCCATATTTATACAGTGAATGAAAACAGAGTAACTCTAAAAGCCAAAATGAACACAACTTGTTATCAAATACTTCCTGTACGCTAACTGTGCCCTGAACCAGAAATGTTCAGGATTCACTGCTACAACAAAACCTCTTTAATTTACTAGACCAGCTATCTGAACAGCTCATACTATATATCATGGCAATAGAATAATGCCAAATAAAATATTTCAATTTTCTTCAACATGTGTTTCAGTGTTTTAGAACTTCAGGGCTATAAAATAATTCAGAAGTGACAAAGTTGTGAGCCTTCCCTCTCCAGAAACCCACGAATCCCTTAAAACTACCAATATTTTGCTTGGTATCTTCAAAGACAGCTGATGTTTGTCAAGACTTCACCTATGACCAATAAAGGTGAAAACATCCAACACCTCTCTTTACACAACTTCCAAATGCAACAATTTGGGAAATGTTATCTGTAAAATTTAAAACTGCGAGACAAAATACAAGTGTTTCAGCCACTGCTATTTTTCATGTTTTTCCACATTAAAAAACTCTATTCATTAACATAGCTTCTCTCCTATTTGCCAAAGATAGGAAATTTAAGGAGACAGTAAAAGATACCAAGTAGTGGCCAATCCATGAACTGCACAACGTCCATCAGGAAAAACTTCACAAAAACATAGCCTAAAAATTTTCCTTGGTAGTAAGAATAAATACTCCAGTCTGTCTCTTGAAGCCTGGGAGCAGCTGTAAGAGCTATATGTAATGACTAAATAAACAGTCACTGCAAAGTTTGGAATAAGTAACCTTTACTAAGCAGGACTCTTGCTGTTGCTTGCCTCTTGTTTTGAGAGTAATAAATAGCTGCTTACTCTCAGCTAAGGAAGAAACTGTTTTATAGCTGCTTTGAGAAACTATAGATGGTCACAGACAGTCTCATTCACGCTCAGACTGCAGGCTCATTCAGGAAGCAGTATTAGAAGCCGTATTTAAAGTACTGGCATTTCCTTTAATTGGAAGTTATTTCACAGCTTAAAATTCTTATCTATCCACTGCCTTTCCCAAGGACCCAAAGAAACCTGTTTGCTTATATATGAAATGGAAGAGCATTCCAGTTAGCATCCAAAATAAATCAACAATTAATGTAAACAAATACTTAGACGAAGCCATATTTCATGTAATACATTTATGCTGTGAAATCCTGGGCCATAGAAGCTCCAGGGAACACACATCAATGAAGTGGGTTATAAAGTAGCTTACTTCAGAAGCTGAACACTTCTAAAGATATCTGTCGGTATCTGACACTTGTCTTCATATTCTCCTCGGTTTCATTAAGAAAGCCAGTCCCTAACATCAACCAAGATCATTTCATTCTAATTTACTGAATTTCAAATACTAATCGTCAAAGTTCATATCGTGAAAACAATCTTGGTAAAAGGACTCTCACCAGGCAGCTCTTAACTAAAAAGAATAGACAAAAGAGACTACATTTACAGACTTGGAAATAAAGAGAGATGTCTTAAGCTAACAGGAATTTTGTGTGTGTGCATGTGTTATGAAAACAGAAGAGGCAGAAGAGGAAAACCACATTCAGTCAACCAAGCAAAACCAAATCCAGTCTCTAAAAGAAAGACTACAGGTCAAGCCTTGCACATCAAATCACAGTCGAACAGAGACACTCACTTATATAGTCATCATTTTGATGGACCAAATTATGTTCTAAGGTATACGCCAACTCATTTAAATATCCAGGAAATGACACAAGCATTCAAAGGGATGTTAGTCGTGTATTTTGAAATACCCAGGTTCAGAGTATTTGAATTGTCAGTTACTTACACTGAATTGCCATGATTCACTCATTCACCAACAAGAAGCACAACAGAAAGGAACTCAAAACAGCACTTCGTATCTCCACACAAAAACATTATCGGTTTCTTCCAAATGTGAAACACGGGTACACACTGATATATGTATCAAGCAATCATAAAACCCTACCTTCTTACTACAGACTGAACTGTTAAAGTAACGGAACAGCAAAAAATCCTATTTTTTAATGATTTGCTTTACAAAAAGAGGATGAAAACTAATATCCTTCAATGGGAAGGTATCTGCACATATAGCATGAAAGCATATTGATGTAATATGGTTGCTTTTAAAGTACTTGAACAGGATTCATCGCATGCTGCACACAATTACAGTAATATATTTAAGGAGTTAGCCAAGTGATTTCTAAACGGTTAGTGATCATCCCTGAGAAATGAAGGATGATTGGTGTGGTCCTAAAGACTGCAGAATGGCAAATACAGTGCTCAAACTTAAAAATAGTATTTCAAAAAGAAAAGGCCAGTTGGCCTTTTCTTAGTCACACATAAGAACAGTGGAACAAATTAGTAAAGAGTAAACCTGGAAGTACTCAGAAGTCTGTTAGCAATTGAAAAACAAAGTAGGTATTACTGATTTGCCAAAGAGAAATCACAGCAAATCAATCGATTTTCCAACTTAAAGGTATGGCTGAGCTGATGTCTAGAATCAAAGCAGTATGTTCCAATACTTCAACCCAGTTAAATCTTTTAACACTGTCTTCAATTAGAGTTTCATAAGCTTGGAGAAAATGTGGAACACATTAAATTATTAAAGATGAGTACACCACTGCTGGGAAAATACCTTATACCCTAAAAATCGTACTCGCATAGTCTTCAAAACTTTTTGCCAAATTAGTAGAACATACGAAGCACGTGTCTGGGCCCCGAGTGTACCACCGGGCTCTGCAAGCTCTTCCCCCCCACCCAGGGTTTTACTTGCCTGTGTTGAAGGTCAGCTCTGACACGGTGTTGCTGCCTCGCTGGGGTCCCCTTTGAGCCCCATGGCTTGGGAGCTGTATTTACACTCGGGCCCTTTCCTCGGTTCCTTCCCAGCCTACACTGCGGCGATGCTGTGCCTGGCCCTGTACCTTGCTGATCCCAGCCTGGACCTGCTGACTTGACTTCCCAGCTTGACCTCAGACCTGCCTCGTCACCACGGACCTGTCTGGTAGCCACTGGGCACTTGGCTGACCGTGGCTGCTGTCCCCAGACTTGCTCTTCTTGCTTGGATACTATGGGACTGCGAACCTTGTCATTAAGGACACTGTCCCTGCCTCCATTCCCCTGTGGAGCAGCCCACTCTTGCTGTTCCCTGACAGCAGGTCCTGCAGGCAATCTGTACTATATAACATTTTCAATACCAACTTGGAAGCTGGCATAAAGAGCACTGTTTATGAAATAGGATAAATAGATCTTATTTCATTTATGAAACAGATTAATTTTGATTTATGAATAGATGAAAACTTTTGGGAGAAGCTGGTATCATCCAGCAAACATCTACAGAGGTTTCAAGTACAACATCTTTGTAAACTCAAGCTGTTAACAAGGACTCTAAATAGATGGGACTGTATATAACTGTACACTGTAATTTTAATATATGCACATTAATAACAATTAGCATTTTGTATTCCTTGCCATGTAGGTTAGACCATTAGTGTTTTGTGTTAGACTTTTTCAAAAGGCTATTACAAAACATAAAGAGAAACATCTGCTAGAAAATTATTGTATCCTTGCTAAGGGAAAACTAAACTACAGGGAGATTACTTCATGAGGGAAAAACCAACCTGGTAGCTTGGGAAGTATCACTTTCCTGAACACTTCAAACATACAGAAATAATAACAAAAGTTCCTTTTTTTTTTTTTTCCCAGAGCTAACTGGCAAAGTGTATAATTCTGTTCAAGTCACCTAACAGTTCCAGCAATAGTTTAAGATGGTTCTGAAGAACAAAGACTTTCAAACATACCCAAATGGAGAACATCCGCCCATACCTCACCTTGGGGAGTCTATAAACTGTTAGAAGGTGTCACAAAACAGCAACAACCAACTAAAAGAACACAACGGCCCTCATGATCTCACCAATAAAGTCTCCATCAACAAAGATACTAGCCAAAGAATAAAGCAAATCTGTATCTTTTAGAGAAAACTAGTATTTTCCTATCAATAAATAAGATTTAGATAATACTTACGTGTACACCTCTTCTCTACCACTGGAGATTTTAAAGGAGAGGTTTGACACATAGCCAAGAAGGATAACCAAAGCCATTAACTGAAGATTTTAATGGTAATGATGTTACATATAAATATCAATGTTTTGACTTTTTCCTCTGATAGCAATCTAAAAAACCATTTAAGGCATTTATATTTTCCACAGATATGTGCCCATAAAACCCATGGACACTAACGGGTCAAATACCTCAGTAGTACAAATGAATGCAATTTCAACGAAGCAAAACAGAGATTTAATGTCATTATTAAATAATGAGTTTGTTCCATGCATTGTAAAAGATGTTTAACTCACCTGATTGCCAACTAAAAGAAGATGTTCTCCCAGCAGAAAGTCCTTTAGCATATCTTCCATTACCATCATGTGCTAGAGAAATAAAAACACAATTTTCACCTGTTTTTATACTTCCAAGTTCATGCATTCACCACCGATAGTAGTACAACAGTAACTTTACTTTCAGGATTTGGGGCCAAGATTTTTTGAACTTTATACTTATAGCTATTTATATTTTATAGCAAGAGTCTCTCAGCCAATAATAGCAGAGGCAATCTATCCAGTGACTAAAACAATGAAACAAAAATACTAACTCTCCTTATATATTTCCTCTGCTCCAACTGATTGTGGGTGTCTGATTTCCCTAAATATCACAGAATCATAGAATGGTTTGGGCTGGAAGGGACCTTAAAGACTGTCTAGTTCCAACCCCCCTGCCATGGGCAGGGACACCTTCCACTAGACCAGGTTGCTCAAAGCCCCATCCAACCTGGCCTTGAACACTTCCAGGGATGGGGCAACCACAGCTTCTCTGGGCATCCTGTTCCAGTGCCTCACCACCCTCACAGTGAAGAATTTCTTCCTTATATCTATATTCAGTTTAAAGCCATTACTCCTTGTCGTATCACTACATGCCCTTGTAAAAAGTCCCTCTCCAGCTTTCTTGTAGGCCCCCTTCAGGTACCGAAAGGCTGCTATAATATTTAATTCTCTGTCATCACTCCTAATGCATTTGCTTTTAGCCTAGTTGAATGCTTGTCACCCAGAGTGTAAGAACTTTCATTAATATATGTATGACAATTTTCCAGCAATTGTACTGAAAGCAAAATGTATTCTGGTAGAACTTTACAGAAACCAAAGAGAGGGAATAAAAGGCAGCTGACATGAGTATGTAAAATATACACATTTATTTTATTAAAGATTAAACACCAGGTCTAGCTTAATGACAAATACACTTTTCTATTCTAATCAAACTTTATTTTCAGGGAAAACAAAGACAGGAAAATGCAAGCTCAAGTCTAAAGTGTTTATTATGCGTCTTACAACTTCCAAGTTAGACTGCCTAATTGAAGCCAAAGTGCTTGAGATGTATTTTACATATATCCAATATCATAAAAGGTAACACACACTGTACATCATTTAACCTTATCACGGTCCTCACAAATAATTTGTTTAAAAGGATTGAAAGGATTTAAAGATAATGTGGCAATGCAGACTACTTTACTCGCAATAAAGTTGTGTATGTTTCTCCACTGTATCTAGTAAAAATAGGTCATCTGTAAGTAGGTCAGAGAACCTACTTAGAGAAATGAACGCTTGCCTTTAGATAAACATATATATTTTTTTCACATTATCATCTCATCTCTAGTACTTGATAAAAAAAAAAAAAACAGTACTTTGCCTGTAATTTCTGAGCATAGAAATGCTCAGTTTTTAACTGTGTGCAAGATGCTTTAGGCTTCCAAATCTCTCTAGAACTGAGGCTGGGGGTGGGGGAAGAAACTCTTGTAAACACAGCTTAATACCACAAAATCCTAACCAGGCATGTCAAAAGACTACTGAATACTCAATACACAATGTAAGGAGAGGACTTCAAGGCAAATTACTACATTTTCTGGCATGCGTATACACTGGAAATTTATAACTGATGAGAATAACTTTGACCAGATACAGCATAAATTCTAGGTAGTCAGTTTTACCACACACACTGATTACATTTTTTATTTTATTGCTAAGGCATGAATACTTGCTTCTGATTACTTCTTTTTTTTATCCTAAATCGCACAAATATGTCTACATTATAGTTCCCCTGCAGAACAGCTTTCCCACAATGTATTGATACTTCTTTTTTTCTTTTTTTCCACCAGAACGTAAATTAGCATTGTATTAGGATGCATCTAGACATTTCAGATTAATTATTTACACAATGGACTTGTAACTAGACACATCAATATCGTGTCAACTTTATCAATCCATGTTCCCCAAAGCCGGGCCTGAAAGTGGCATTTGGCATATTACCTAAAAATTATTTCCATCCCTGTGTCAATTGTTGTGGACCAACAGCAATGTTCCACAGCAATGTCAAATTCCACTGGAACATGAAATGTTTCAAGACCAAACACACAGAGGCAAAAACTGTGTATTTCATTGCATTTTGCAGCACTGCAAAGGGTTGAGGATTTTTTTTTTCTCTGTTTGGGCTTATTTCTGTAGTTTTTAGATAACGGAGAGGAAGTATTGCACTAGACTCATAAACCAAATTTGTTCTCCATCAGGTTTTGCTAAACAATCATTACAGCACTTGAATAACTGAACTACAACTAGCAATACAGAAAATAAGAGTAGAATTCATTTAGAAACGGAAACAGCTATCCTGACTGCTATTTGGTTGTTGTTTCCTTCAGCATTCAGAGTGCGTAGCTACCAGGGGCATATACAGAGCAGTTCATTCTCTGCAGCATTTTTAACAGACATTACCTAAATAAAACAGATGCACAATATCTGAATTCAGGTTGTGTACAGTTTTCTGAAGCTATAAGCAAGACAGAAGTCCTAGCAAGACTCAGGATTTCATTTCCAACAGGCCCAAATGAAGTACTTTACCGAAATGGCAACACACAGAACAAAATCTCACATGAAATGTTAGTGGGGAAGATGAACAAGACTGTCACCTGTTCCCTTTGCACAGCCTGTCATCACCTTCAGTAGGTGATACCCATGTAGCATAGTCTTTCTGTGGAGAAACTGCAAGCGAGGGAGGAAAAAGGAATAGGAAAGGAAAAGTATGCAAACTCACACCAGGCCCCTAAAAGAAAAATATTTCACAAGATCACGCTATCAGCATTGCCTTTCAGAGGCAAAATATTCTAAAGGTAACTCAGAGGGTAATTCTCTTGCTAAGGATACCCTTGTCTGACAGTTTTGAGGCTTCCACGCTAGATGGGGAAGAAAGCTGCAGTACACGTACAAAAGGCATGGAGGGAAACAAAAAACAAAAACCACTGTCACCAAGCCCTTCCCTTTTATTGTGTTCACTAATTACTCTTACTCTTCACTACTATGAACTAAGTAACACTAATAATACTAGTGACTCATTAATAAGCTAAACTAATTAAAATAATTAATAACCAATTAACTAATAACTGATTAACTAATTACTCTTTGCCTTGCTTTTCAAACATGCAGTGTTAATTCTAATAAAAAGCAGGTACAACTTCATGTGACAAGCCTGTAAAACATGGTCTCAGGATGGAACTGATAATCCAGCCCTAAGAGTGGATCAATCCAGCAGCAGAAAAAAAAAAAAAAAAATCTCACTCAACACAACATCTGATCAAATCATTCTAAATAAAATTGTTTCAGTTTCAACAGGATTGTTGCAATCGCTTCACAAAGGGATGGTGAAGATACATCTGAAATGAGCATCAAATCCTAAAGAAACTACTTCAGAAATATACCCTTAAAATTTAGTTAGTACATTATTTCATATATACATGCACACACGTTAGTACAATTTTAACAAACTTTTTGTACCTCAGAAGCCAGAGATTCGTACTTACTTGTGCATTTTCATAAAACAAAACATCAGGCACTTTCATCTTCTCGGTTGAGTTATAAATTGGCATCGTCACAGACCCTATCTTCAGGATCCCATTGTTTATTTCACCTAGACATTTTTCAGGGAACAAGCAAATACATTACTTACAGCATCCTCTGAGCAGACATGCAATCAATCCCCAACACTTGCAAGTGACAATTTACAAATTTTAACAAGGCTGTGGGTTGCCGTAAATGATTTCTATCTAAAGAAAGAGAATGTTGGAAAGAGTATCCGTTAAAGAGAATTCAAATTCATGATCATGCAACCTCTTGTTAAAATTGCAAAGAAGTCTGTTACAATAAATGATGAATAGGTGATCTTATGGGAAAAGTACCATAAGAAACACTAGAAGTTGTGACCACTGCCTTAGTTTAATGTCATACTCTCATTTTATTATTGGAATATGACTAATATCATTAGGCTACATTTCCCCAACCCCCAAGTTTTCTCACTCTCATTCCCTCTGTTGTCTTTTCCTGTCCCACTGGGGAGCGGGTTGCAGAGGGGAGTGAGCGAGCAGCTCTGTGGGTGCTCAGCTCAGAGCTGGGGCCAACCCACCACAACAGTATAGAGTCACTGTTGATTCTCCCTTTCAGCATTACATTTTTGCTCAAATGGGTAATGCCAGAACATGGATACGTTTAACATTTTGGTGAAAACTGGCTAAATTTGCACTCGTTGAAATAATCTTCAACTACAGCTCTGAGAGAAAAAGTACATTTGAAAAATTTCTTAGATCGAAAAGAACCATAAATTCTGTCCTTAGGAAAATACCAACAAATAAATATAATGAAACAATAATACTGTGCAGTAAAAACAGTAATCATTTCTTGCCACTGATTTCATAATCTGTCATGGTGTAAAACTGAAAATAGCCTAATTTCTAGACAGATGTTGTTCACTTATTATTCTATATGGTTCTGTCTTTATGGCATGAACAGAGAAACACAGAAAATTCAAGGGATGTGTCCAGATAAAAAAAAAGAATGGTAAGCAGGTAGCATCACACAACTGGCAAGAGTTTAAATTATTTTATATATATAGCTTTTATATATACAAAAAATGCCAATAGAGATATAATAATACATGGATGGCTGCATATGTATATGTGCATGTATATGTATATACACATACATATGGCTGCACATATATATTATACTGTATATAACAGATACATTAATATATCTGTATTTACATATATATTTTCATATACACACACACGCACACAAATAAAATCTATAAAAACAGAATCCATATTAATTAAAACCGAAGATGTGTTTACTACTGCAAAGATCTAACACTAAAAATACAGAAGTCAAATACATCACAAAACTGAGAATAAATATACAAAAGAATGACAGCAGAGATAACACTGGTGAAGTAGAGTAAAGGAAAAGTTTAGTGAATGGAAAATGGCAAATTGCTCAAAGTGTGCTGCCTGACAGAAGATATGAAAAGATATACAGCTAGCATGAAGCCCAGGGGTCATGCAGGAATGAGAAAGCAGAAGTGAGAAAAATGGCAGAAACAGAAATATATGCATAGCACTCAAGGCTACTGCAGACGAGTACAAGTTGGATGAGGTAAAGAAACAAAGACCTGCTCGATAAAGGTGACATGTAACAACTACAGCAGTTTAAAGAGAATAAAAAGAAGGGAAACTAAAAAAGAAGTGCATGCCAGAATGAAAGCAAAACATAACCGAAAACTTACAAAAGTCTCAATAAGAAAAAGGTTGATTTTAACAGTGGAGAGAAAGAAGCGATGGTAAAAGACAGAACAGAGAAGTATTAAGATCAAACCAAGGCTGTAACTGTACAGAAGAGTAGTTATTAGTGACGGCGTGGGGAAAAAAAGGGCAGTCCAAGAAAGCCTGAGGCCATGGATCTTACAGACTAGGAAATACTTAAACATGATGGAGAACAAAATTCCATGAGCTGGGAATACAGCAGACAATACAAAAGTATCAACATACTGAGAGCAGCACTGCATTCTGACAGAACATAGTTAAAGGGATATAACTGGAGCAAATTACATTTAATTTTTACGATAATTAATACACCTTTATATGCTCAACCATGAGTAACATTCATGAAAAGCAGGACAAAAGATGGCAGAAGCTTACATGTGTAATCCTTTTCCTCTAGTTTCTTCATGTCATCTTGACTTGTCTCAATACGAGAATCCTGCAGATTTTTATGTAAAGCTGATCTGGCAAGGTTTGGTAAAAACCTAAATGAAGAAAAATAATAGGGAGGTTGTATTTTAAGGATTTTTTTTTTTTTTATGAAGTTTTCAGTATTTACTGTAATCTAAAATCAGTATGAAGCTTTACTTGGACCTCCAAACCCTGAACGTCTATTCCTTTCACACTCAAATAATCTTCAACATTTCACCTATCCCTAAGGAAAGAAACTGAGCTTCTTCCACATAGGCAATGAGCTACATTTGTGGCTGCGTGCTCATTTTAAAAGGCTTCAGTGTTATCGAGTATTGCAACAGGGTTGTCATGTAGGATGGATTAGGACTGGAAGTATGTAATGTCCTCATTCCACTGCCAGTAAGAGCTACAATAGAAACAGTGTTTTTTCGGAAATACCTTTTCTCTTGACTCAGTTCACTTGGGCTCCAGGTTCCAAAGAGAAAGAGTAAGTTCTGAGGTGTTCAGAACTAGGCCCTTTCAGTTTTCCAAACCTTTTGATAATTACAATTTGCTTTCTTTTGGAAAAAAACAAAACAAAACAACAAAAAAACCTAGATGTTCATAACTTTTCTAGATACAGCTTTTAGAACTGAAACCAAGCCTCCACCAAACATCTAGTCATACTAGACATTAATATAACTCCGCTTTGAGTGTTTTGAGACAGTGAAGTAATACTGATAATGGTGACCTAATTTATATAATGTAATGAAACGTCTTCATAAAGATGAGAAGAGAGTACAAAGTCTTTTCTACTCACCTCCTAGGTTTGAGAATACCACAGAAATACTTCTAAAGAAATGACAGACTTTAAGGAGCAAGACAGCAATTGTATTATCTACTAAAATGCATTAAAAACTATCTTGCATGTTAGCAGCTGACCAAGAAGCTCTTAAACTTCCACCAAAACTAGCACTTCTACCTGGAAAGGCAGGCTTTATTAACAGCATAGTAAAGGCTTTCATCTGGATGTTGTGACAGTCGACGACAAATTCTCAATAGTTGTCGAGTAGATAAAGACGAAGCCAGTGATTGTGCCTGTCAAAAAATACAAGGTAGTTTAATTATTTGATCTCTGGGACTGGATCTCAGGGATTTAAACTGAACAAGTCAGGAGAAAAAATTAATCCAAAAGGAATTATTTCAACTTTTCTCCTAATTCATAGATGCTTTCTGCCTCCTACAGCAGCTTGTGCTTTTTAATCTGCAAGCTTGTAATTCTGTATTTGTTGCAGCAATTCACTGCCATGGAAATCATGACGTCATCAAAAGATCAGCCTTACGATTTCACTTGATAAGCAACAGGAAGAAAAATGTGCTGATAACTAAATTTTATTTGCTATATAAAACCTACCACTAAACAATATTAACAATAACAAGGAAGTTAGCCACTGTAAAAGGATCAGTGTCCTAAAAACTCATCTGCTCTTCACAAACTGAATATGAGCTCCACATGTAACGCTCTGGCAAAAGGGTCTGGCAGGATTCTTGGACTTATAAACAAGACAACACTGGGCAGCAGTAAGGAGATTGTATCACCTCTGCACACGCCTTCTGGGCGGGCCGTTACTGGAACACTGTGTCCTTTTCTGTTGTCCACATGTTAAAATAAATGCTAAAAACTGGACATGATTCAGCAAAGAGTTACAAAAATGATTCAATGCCTGGGAAGGCAGACCTCAAACAAATACAGCAAAATCTAAAAAACAAACAAACAAACAAAAACCCCAAACAAGTGACCATGTATTTAAAGAGAGATATAAAGACTGAGAAAGAAATTGTTCTATAATTATATCTACCGGATGAAGGTATCTAATACAAATAGGTTCCTTATTTTAGCAGGAAACACACAACAATGAGTGTGATCTGATAAGTCACGCCATGCTTTGCCTGGGTCAAGTGAAATATTTTAATTAGGTAATTTCAAAGCATTTTGTTTCAGTTCATATAAATGATTTCTTACTATAATTATCTTAATATATTATTATTATATTATTACAATTATCTTAATATATTATGCTGTTCCAATTGGAAAAAAATCCTGAAATTTGCCATCCAGGGAAAAAAAATACAGAAAAGCAGCACTCCATGAATTTCAGAGCCTTTTTTTCACCCCTGAATAATTTTTAAGCATGAGAAATGTCTTATCACCAATTCTGTCCCATGGAAAATTGCAGTTTTGACAAACAGGCATTAATATTAAAAAAAAAATCAGTTCTATGAAATTGTACAAAACTTTTGCTGAGTGCTGAGAAAGCAAAGGATAATACTTTATAGCATAGCTCTGAGCAATGAGCAAGAACGATTTAGATTGGGCTAACTGCAAAGATTACTATTCCTGCTCCCACTGCTTTCATTGACGGAAGACTGTGAAGCATCTTCTGAACCATCATAGTTTACCACCCAGCATTATGGACACTGTGATGTAAATGACAGCATTTCAAGTGTTATTTCAAGACCCACTTAGCCATGTGCCGGGTCCTGCACTTGGGTCACAACAACCCCATGCAACGCTACAGGCTGGGGGAGGAGTGGCTGGAGAGCTGCTTGGTGGAAAAGGACCTGGGGGTGTTGGTTGACAGCTGCCTGAACATGAGCCAGCAGTGTGTTCAGGTGGCCAAGAAGGCCAATGGCATCCTGGCTTGTATCAGGAATAGTGTGGCCAGCAGGACCAGGGAGGTGATAGTGCCCCTGTACTCGGCACTGGTGAGGCCGCACCTCGAGTACTGTGTTCAGTTTTGGGCCCCTCACTACAAGAAGGACATCGAGGTGCTGGAGCGTGTCCAGAGAAGGGCAACGAAGCTGGTGAAGGGTCTAGAGCACAAGTCTTATGAGGAGCGGCTGAGGGAGCTGGGGTTGTTTAGCCTGGAGGAGGCTGAGGGGAGACCTTATTGCTCTCTCCAGCTACCTGAAAGGAGGTTGTAGCGAGGTGGGGGTCGGTCTCTTCTCCCTAGTAACAAGTGACAGGATGAGAGGAAACGGCCTCAAGCTGCGCTAGGGGAAGTTTAGGTTGGATATTAGGAAAAACTTCTTCACCGAGAGGGTGGTCAAGCATTGGAACAGGCTGCCCAGGGAAGTGGTTGAGTCCCCATCCCTAGAGGCATTTAAAGAACGGATAGATGTGGTGTTCGAGAACATGGTATAGATGGACTTGGCAGTGTTAGGTTAGCGGTTGGACTCGATGATCTTAAGGGTCTTTTCCAACCTTGACGATTCTATGATTCTATGATTGATTCTATGTGTGAAGCATGGCCAAGGGAGAGGGGTGAGTGCTGTATCCTTGATATCCCTGCTCACTAGCTAGAACCCTCGCTGCCTTTGGAGATTATCTTCTCTTTCCAAAAGTATCTTAAAAAGCTGAAAGGTTCCCAAGTAGAGTAAGTTTCGGCAGGTAAGCAACCCTCCTAAGTCACAACCTACGGGACTGCACTGACGGAGAATGGCAGTTGGGCATAGTAACTGAGGTTGTGTATTTCATACATTGTGCCACCTTGGTAAATCCAATCTCTTAAGGTCACGGGCATTTTAAAGTCTAGACAATATATAGCATCAGATCCTGCACTGAAATAAATAAGCATGGAGCATAGGACCACAGAGGAAAAGTGGTATCACATCTTCTGAATATTTGCAACTTGCAGTTAAAGTTTTGGGAACAAAATTTCCTCTTTTCTCTGACCTGTTGGGTTTTTTTTTTGTTGTTTTGTTTTGTTTTGTTTTATTTTATATTAAGCAACTGTCAACTCAAAATTGGGTTAGTGACAGTCTTTGTAACATATATCTATGAGGCATCTAATTCAACAGGATCTTGATTGTGGTCTCTAGATTCTATTGTACGTTAAGCAAACAATTACAATGACGGAGACAACACCCACAGGCTGATTAGTCTACAGGTATTCTTCTATTGTTAACAAAATCACTTTAAACAATGGTTAATATTTCAGGATAACCTCTGGCAGAGGCTTACTTAGGCAACTCTATAAATAGCGTGACATACCTAAGGCACACATTTCAGCTCTCCACACAGGTGTGCTATTCCCAACATATCTCATGTCACTGCTGATCTATGAGAAACCTCTCTCGATCCATACTGTGACTCACTTCTCATCCAACATCATATACTTCATTTAGATATTTCCCAATGCTATAGACATCCACATATTTGGAAAGGATTTTTGCAATGCTCTGTTCAGGCATGGTATGTCTCCAAGTATGTCAAAACCAATACATTTATACATTAGGCATAGGAAGCTAAATAGATAATAACAACAACACTGTCCCAAAGGTGTACCTAAAAGTCAATCATTTTACTTACTTTTTTTAAGCTCAGAAGAGCGTAACAGCCTCTCTCAGCTTCTTAAATAGTAATACTCTAAAAGCTATACCCATGTTAAAATCATGAAAACTAAGAAGAACAGATTACATTTGCATACCAGTTAAACTGCTGGATTCCACTAAAAATGTTTTACATTTTTAGTTACATTAAAACATCCAGTGCTTTAGTTGCCATAGCAATAATTTCTTTTTCTTTTCACCATGATTTGACTGTATCTTTTTAAAGAATTTTGTGGTTACTATGTCAGCAGAACTTACTTTCCTTGACAAGACTGCTTTAATAGAATAGCCTGTAGCAGTAATGCAGCCAGGAGTTCTGGAGCTTTCCCTTTTCTGAGTCTTTGCTGTTGCCCATTGGCATTTTATAATGGCTAGGTAGCTCCCACTGTCCAAAAAGCCCCAATAGTTTCAGCTATCGAAGTTCCAATGACTAAAGTGAAGTAATCAAAAAGTATTTGGACACGCATGATTATATCCATACCCGTTCAAAAGGCACCTCAAGCATGTTTCACTGTGAGCCATGTAACTAAACCCAGACAACATGTGTACTGTTCTGCCTTGACTTCTCTGGGATTTGGGCAATTTCCTAAAAGCTTTACTTATGCAGATTCTAAAAATATAAATCATAAATCAAAAAACTTTACAGTATGCGGTGCAGTAATTGCCAGCAATAATTTTCTGGGGCTGGTTTTCCAATCAGGCGGCCTTTGAAATAACACTACAGCTTAGCATGCTTCACCCAGCCTTTGTTAAAGCAAACAGTCACAGTCAGAGAAAGTAAATTAAAAAAGAGAAAAAAAAAAAAGAAAAAAAAAAAAAAAGCTCACCGTGGCATCATTTGTCTCCCGAAGCTTATGTGTTAATGACAACAACCGCTCCACAGCAACACTAGGTACATTTGGAATCTGCTTGGAAGAAAAACAGTATTAATCTTACTGCAAAACATGCAAGTTCCATATACAGCTACACCCAGGTGTGATGAGCATACAGTTGCTGCAGTTGCTTTCTGTCAACCAAAAAGGAATACAGTTTTGACAAAGAGCATTTTTCTATTACAGCATCATTTAATACCACAATAAGAATGCTAATTTATATCAATACCATTAAAAGATAAGCGGATATGGTGTTTTGATCAGCTTTGAAAATGAAGACTCATTTATGCCATACTGAAATAGCAAAGTATTTTTTATGTAGTAAATAATCATGTTCAGTAAGCTATAGTCAGTAAGTACCTAAAATATTGAACACACTTACCATTTCTTTAATAACTTCCATTTCTTCACTCTTGCTTAAAGATCGAACATTATGAAAAAGAAACAGAGTCAGAAACTCTGGACCCAGCCATTGTTGGGTACTGCTTCCAATGACAGGAGGTTCTGCTAAGACCACTATTCTGAAAGAAGGATGGATAGGAAAGATAGACCTGCAAAAAAAAGAGTTTCAAAATGCATTATCTGGCTTAAGCAGTGAATATAAAATTTAATTTTTACAATAGATGAAAACAAAAATTATTGTTCTGAATCATATCACAGTCTATTCAGATAATTTGCAATGCAACTTTATTTTTTAAAGAAAGACAAAGATTGCATAATGTGACTTGCAATTTTATAAATTTACAATTTTTTAATGCTCAGAAGGGTACCCAAGTCTCGTCTTCTCATCTGCAACAGGACCTGCATGCCTCAAGATGAACAAATACCAGCAACTAAGCTACGGTCTACTGTATTGTATGTCTGAAATGGACACATCTCACTCATCTGATCGACTTTTACAAGTGCTTCACCTAAAGCAGGATCTCACAGGCAAATCAGGGAGAGAACAAGATCTACTGGAGCTGCAGTAATGAGTAACTTCTTTTACTCCACTAGACTGAAAGAAAGAATGACACTGTAGAGATTGGCCTAGATACCACGAAGAGCTGGATTTAGTAACAGTTTAGGAACATTCCCCTTACTGATGCTCTTTGTGGCCCTTGGAAAATCACCTAGACTCTTGGGACTTACAAGAACTTAAGAAATGCCCTGCTGGGTCCTTCAATCTACCCATCTCGCTACATGTTCTGTCTCTGATTGTGATAGCTGGAGATACTCCTTGGGGAAAGCACATAAGCCTAGCCACTACCAGTAGTCTGTCCTCCTCATACTCTCCCAGCACCCACAATCATATCTTCAAAGACATTGGAGGGTAGATCCCTATTTGCTTTAATGTCTGTTTACTCACAAATCCCTTTCTGAACTACTTCATCCTATCTGCCTCCACAACTTCCTCTGGCAACACATGCGCTGTTCGTGGTTGTAAAAGGTATTTTTAAATTTATTATTGTTTTTTAAATATTTATGGAACTGACCTGCTAGCTTCAGTCAGTGTTCCCTAGTTCACACTGCAGGATTTGGTGACTAATGGTCTCTTAGACACCTGCCTATTTGATTCAACTGAAGACAATGGGAGCTTACTGTGATCAACACAAACTTAAATATAACTTTTAGATGCATGTGTTAGGGCAGTAGAAGACCGCTGCCTCAGTTTTTGGTATCTTTGCCTTCTTCACATCTTTTGTCTCCCTTATCTATGTAATATTATCACCTCTTCGGACTGGGAATTCATTAGTACTCATCAATCAGCACAATTGCATGATCTCTAGAAGCAGCAGAAATAATAGAGAGTAACAAGTCAGATACAAAACCCAGTCAAATTGTGCAAGGAGGGGCTGTTTTCAACAATTATTTTCACAGTACTCTTATTAAAACAGGAGACGTTAATTTGGATAAAACAAGTGAAATTTAATTGGACAACTTATATTGCTAGATATGCCTGTTATCATGTCATTTTCCATATAAATTACTACATTTGAAATCAGAACACTTGGAGGCAAGTATTCTTCCTCATCAAACTGAGGGGGGAAACAATGGCAAAAGCAAGCAAATCTGAAGACAGACTATGACCATTAAAGATAAATTAACAAATCTACTGCATAGTTGGCTCATCTGTTTGTCACAACAATAAACCTGTGATACAACAGAGCAATTATAGCAGTCTCTTCTGTCAAAGCAAACACAGGGGGTGCATGAGTTATTCTCAGCTGAAAGTCATAAGCCTAGAAGCTACTCCCTGATTGATAAAAATAGAAATAGATGTCTGAAAACATCACATGAAAGAGGAACCAATGGGAATGTCACTGTCACTAAGCATAAAAGAAGGTCAGGGAACATGAGCCAACCTTATTATAGAAGAAAACGTTTCCTACATAGGATAAATGCATGTACTTCCAGGCTCACTCCTCCCCCCCATTACTAAGAAGAAAAACAACCCTGCTCCAGATAACCACCAAATTCGAAGGACCAATTCTGGTCCTTCTGCAATACCATAAGAGAACACAAGAAGTGGTCAGCTTTCCCTAGTCAAAGGAACACATTTCTCTTGTACCACCTCCACGTCACTGCCTAACTCAAAGGGCATGGTGTGGACAGCCAGGGAGGGCATGGGGAAAAGTGGGAGGAGACGAGATGCAAAGTCAGAGCAAGCTAACTTGGTGTATCAGTTAAAGTCACTGACATACTCTCTCGACTTGGACGTATCACAACATCACTGCTGTAGGTTTCCAGTTTGTAAACATGAATAAAACTATTTGGCTACTTCAAAAGCCTATTGTTTGGACTTATGTTTGCAATGTTGAAAATGTCAAGCTAAGTGTATTATTAAAACAAATGCCACAAATGACTCAATCCTGCAACGCTCTGAAAGTTTCCAGCTTCCATCAGCGCAACTGAAGAGCTTCAAAGTTGTTCGATCTTATTACAGATCAAGTCTCTAAAGGAATATAATATGGAGCTCCTACATGGAGCTATATTTTAGAAAAAAGAAATCCTTGACATCTTGTGTTCTTTGCAGATGAAGGCCAAGTAAGTGTATCTTGTTAAAAACTTGGCATCTTTTAAATTAATAAGCCTGAAACACAGTGGGAGGATTTGGTGTTGATTAATACAAAGAGTCTCTATCCTTCTCTCTATTAAATGTTTACTGACAACACAGGTAGCAGAGTACTCTGCTAATAATATGCATGTCCTTCTTTTGACATCAGTGTTTAATTCTAACCAAGGATTACCGCCACTGCTCTCAAGAGGAAGATCAGGACACAGTCTGTTCAGTGTGATTTTAGGGAAAGATTTTCTTGTTGTTGACACATGGTTCTAAGCAACTGAAGCTTCTCCTAAAAAAAAAACAAAAACAACGCAGAATGGCATTCCTAATGCCACCTTGCAAAACCAAACAATTTTTGGTCGTCTCTTCCTGTGACATGATTTAATAAATCTCAGTTTTGATCAAATTTTACGAGTTGGGAATTGTTACAATACTAGGACCACAATGACCTATTGTTGTTTTCTTGCTGTTTTTCTTAAATTTCACCACTCTAAAATTAACAGATTACTTTATCTGAAAATTCACTAAACTGGAAAAAAAACCCCACAACAAAAAATGAGGTAAAAGCTAGAAAATATAAGCAATTAAAAACTTCTATTGCTTGCTAAATTCACTCCCTGTCACGTTTTATATTTGTCTCATCTACTGTGTGTTCCCTTTCAACCTAATCGCATGGAAAATAATCCACTGTCTGCAGGGCTTTAAAACCACCCATGCATTATGAGTGACTTCTTTTAGCTTTTGAACAGCCCTATTATATACCTACTTCTAGATTTTCCTATAATAGCTGCCTTTCTGCTCACCACACCAAGGACTTATCATCTGTGTGTGTGTGTGCATGTGTTGTGGGGAGGGGGGAATATCCACCCAAACAGGTTAAAATACTGCATCATAAGACAAACCAACACTTCACTGCTCATCTTGTAAAGGCTGCGTGCTGCCTTTACTGTATCTGTCTCAGCGAAGTAATGGATGACTACAGAAGAAATTCTGTGCAGAAATCTTGGATATGCACGGTTCTTGAATGCACTTTCTCTTAATCTCTGAACCTGTTCAGGAAAGTGAATCATACAATCGTTAAACGAATAAGGAATCAGCAGCTATAATTTCCGTCTGTGTAAAAGATCTTTAAGGACCACCTGTCACTTTCTCAAGGGCAGCTTTTTTTATTTTTCCTTCTCCTCAAGCTCATAAACAAAAATACTTAAGTTTCCTCAAATGAGTGAATGTCATCTTACTGTGACCGTTTGCTAACTTAACTCCACAGCCAAACTGGCACAAGAAAGAACAGAGGAAAAAGTACTCTGTGCCCACTGCTAGTTACCGTGTAGCTTACAGGCTTTCAGCAGGCCAGGGAGTATCCCAAAATCTCACAAGGGCAAACGTACTGCTTGCACTTGTCAGTCCCGACAGAGCTATTGCACCCACCAGTCTGAAGCCCTTCTCGGAAAAATGCTAGTAGACACGACAGATGTAGAAATGTAATGAAATAATAGTGAACATGTAACTCGATTACAATAATTAACATCATTTAAAATAAGAATGTATTTCATTAGCTCTTACAAAGGTGTCCTGGTTTCAGCTGGGATAGAGTTAATTTTCATCTTGGTAGCCGGTATGGGGCTGTGTTTTGGGTTTAGGATGAGAACAATGTCGATGATACACTGATGCTTTGGTTCTTGCTAAGTAGTGCTAAGCTGTCTCTAAATAGGTGCTAAGTGGCGCTCACCCTGGTCAAGGACTTTTCAGCTTCCCCTGCTCTGCCGGGGGCATAAGAAGCTGGGAGGGGGCACAGCCATGGGGGTGCTGACCCAGACTGGCCCAAGGGCTACTCCATACCATATGACGTCATGCTCAGCATATAAGCTGGGGGAAGAAGAAGGAAGGGGGGACATTGGGCATGATGGCGTTTGTCTTCCCAAGTAACCGTTACGCGTGATGGAGCCCTGCTTTCCTGGGGATGGCTGAACACCTGCCTGCCGATGGGAAGTAGTGAATGAATTCTTTGTTTTGCTTATTTAACTGTTCTAATTTATTTTACTTCAATTATTAAACTGTCTTTATCTCAACCCACGAGTTTTCTCCCTTTTACCCTTGTGATTCTCTCCCCCATCCCACCGCGGGGGGAGTGAGCGAGCGGCTGCGTGGTGCTTAGTTGCTGGCTGGGGTTAAACCACGACAAAAGGTAATAAAACTTCTAAATGAAGTTGTCCAAAAATATAATTTATGAATGTTTTAACCTTCAAAACTTGAAAACAATCTGAAAACCAAACAATGCTTTCCTCTTTGTCCAGCACTGCAAAGAACACTGCCACGGTTTAAGTATGTTCACTTTCCCTACTGTAATACCATTTACATTCGTATATAGAGGCGTGTGATTTCTTTAGACCATAGCGTGATCTGAAATACCATCTCTTTATTTAAAAAAAAAACCAAAAAAACACTACCCTCTTGACTTATCAGGGTTGGAAATTAAGTGATGGATTGTGCAGTATTCTCCTTTCTATTCTGCTCCATGTTCTCAGTTTCTCTGACATACGGCAGTAAGGTATCGATTCTTCTCTATCACAGCTGCCTTCCAGTCTCCAGCTATCGCTTTTTCTGAAATCCTGAAGATGGCCTTGCCCTCTCCTAATCTAATGATTTCCTAATGAAGCTTCTGGCTTCTTTCTTCCAAATTCTAGTCCTTCAGAAATATTCCTTTTTCTCTTGATCTTGTATCTCCTCTGTTTATGACTATTTTCAGCTACTTCATTTAGGTCCTGCCTGACTGCTTAGACATTTAAAACTTTGTCATGCACTTCCACTGAATCATTGATGTGCCTCTCAGTATGTTTCTTCCTCTTCCTCTGTTTCTCATAAAAACTACGTTAGTACATGAGATCAGGTAAATAATAAAAAGGTTAATAACAAAATAAAAAGTTACTTTTGTAACTTAATATGTATTCTATGTACCATATTGATTCCCAATATACAAATGAGAATCAAGGTTGAATGAACAGGATTTAGGAAAAAAAAGTCAGAATAATCTCCTGATTCAAACAAAACTTGAAACCACTTTCCATAGGGAACTCCCTTATCGGAAAATTAACAGTAGTCTTAACGTATCACTCATTAAACATCCCAGATTCAGTCCCAGCAGAACTGGGAATGACAGCATATATTCTGCAGGCCTGGGAAAGAGCAACTGTACTGAAATTACTTTAGTCAAATCCATTAAATCAGGATGAGTAAAGTTCTCTTTTCATCATACTCTTAACACCAGAAATATAGCCAAGGCCACTAGCCACAGCCATTGACACACAGCAAGAGAGCCAACATTTCTCATCGATATGGAAAGCATCCCCCAGTCACGATTTAGAAGAATTCGCCCAGCCAATCTGCTAATAAATTCAAGATACAGTATATTCTATATAACATCTCCACAAGGCAATCTTTTGCAGGCAAATGAGGGATGGTTAGCACCATTGTGTTTTCTCAGTCTGTGACTAAATCAGCTACCATTACCCTAGATATCATTTGATGAGAAGGTGTCTGGAGAGAGCGGCTAATTCTGCCCAGCCATTCTGCAACACTGGAAGGTACTGCATCTTGCAGTGACAGGTAGCTGCTGCTGAAAAGGATGAGCAGCAGGGAGGAATGCAGTCCGGGAATCAAAGAGCAACTATTGACACCGCATCCTGGAGCCAGTGAAAGGTAGTGATGTTTTCAGAACATGTAAGGGACCAAAACCAGAATGAGGTCCTGGAACACCTTCAGTTCCTCAAGGGCTGAGAAGAACAGTGCCCTCTCCACAGAGGAGTGGTTCACTGATGCCAAAGCAGCCCATAGCCAAAACCAAAGCAGCAGATACATGTTTGCATTACTTTACCCTGGCTTCTTTTGAGTAAGTCAGCACAGAAGAAAGTTGAACAAGGGCCAGATTGAATGTTTCACCTAGGAGAAGGTGGGATTCTCACCACAATGGACTTCAGCTAATTCGGTACCAAGAATTTCCATCTGTATCCAAGATGGTGCTAAATAGTCACACTGAGCTTCCAGATGCAAGAATGCCTACACAGTGGGGTTTCTGTTTGTTTGTTTGTTTGCTTTTAAGATCAAGTACTAATCAGAAATGTATTCTTGTCCAAGACAACAGACACCCCTCATTTATGGATTAGAGGGTGAAAGCTCACTGCCAGTCAAACAGATAATTTAGAACTTTGCAATTCACAATACACTACGTTGAAAAATTTTAAGGTGGCTAGGTAAAAGCAATACATTGCGATCCAAAGGTAAGGGGGACAGCCTTCCAAGCAAAGCCAAAAAAAAGACTTTCGGAGCCTTCATAGAATCATTAGGGTGGGAAAAGACCCTTAAGATCATCGAGTCCAACCGTTAACCTATCACTGCCAAGTCCACCACTAAACCATGTCCTTAAGCACCACGTCTACTCTTCTTTTAAATACCTCCAGGGATGGAGACTCAACCACTTCCCTGGGCAGCCTGTTCCAATGCTTGACCACCCTCTCGGTGAAGAAGTTTTTCCTAATATCCAACCTAAACTTCCCCTGGCGCAGCTTGAGGCCGTTTCCTCTTGTCCTATCGCTTGTTACTAGGGAGAAGAGACCGACTCAGGGAGAAGAGACCCGACCCTTCAAAGTAGTCAAAAGCAATGCACAATTAGCACTGAACAGCCGAACGAAAAGGTTACTCAATGAGAGTTAAGGGAAGGGAAGTGTGTACAAAGGTGGCACAGTAAGAAAATAGGTCTGCAGAACAGTCATTAAAGAAGACAGCTTGGACAGTCCTCATGGTCTAACAGATAATGAAGGTTACAAGGGAGTCCACTGCCAAAACAGCCATAGTTAGAACAAACAGGGAGACACAGAATCCAGATGAAAAGCTCTATTCTTGTGAGAGAGATTTGATCCAGGGGCAGTACTGAAGATGAATGTGTGATGAATTGTCTAGGTTTTTGGAGTACACAGGCATGAACTAAAGGGTATCATGCAGTAAGCAAAACAGCACAGCCACTGCCATTCTGCCTGAAAACACCTTGGACAAGACCACAGACACGGAGCAGGGAGGAGACTCACACAATGACTAGATGTATTTTGAAGTATGAAGTCCAACGCAAAATTGGGATACCATCCAAGATGGATCCTCGGAGCTTTTTTGCTTCTCTTTTTAAAGTCTGGGCTTAAAATCCTGATAAACAGAACACTTCCCTGATACATAGTTCTTCACTCAAATAAAACAAAAGCAGGAAATGCCCATCTAGCTGGGTGTATGGCCTCAGCAGTGTGGATACAATTTGCAACAAGTAGGCTTAGATTACGCCATACCTACAGAAAAAAATCAAAATAAATGCTATGGAAAACTTAAAATGAAGTTTGTTTTGTTGTTCTTTTTTTTGTTGTTGTTGTTGTTTTTTGGTTTTTTTGTGTTTTTTTTTTTTTTTAAAAACACAGTATTTTGGATCAAAAGGGAACTAGAAATAACAAAACAACCAGGCAGTAAAAGAAAAACAGCTTTTCTAAAGGGTGAACTATGAAGGAGGTCAAAGAAAAAAAATTGTATTTGGCGAGACAATTGAGAGAAATGGGGTGGCACATCATGAATGCATCCCTACTATAACCAATAAGGCCTCTTCAAAGTTTGGGCACATGCACACCCTGCAGTATAAATATGAGCATGGACATCTGATATAAAACTTCAACTGTTTTTTCAGAGGTTCAAGCCATTTAAGAATCACAGTATGTTTAGCTCCTCATATATCACTGAATATTAGGTCGCATTTGTTTTGACATACACTCAACAATATCCCTCCCATTAACTAAAGTTGGTCAGCAGTGTTGGACTATGTATCAAGTATGGCCGCAGAGGACTAGAAAACATTTCTATCTGTGGAATGTTTCTAGCAGACAAGTGGAAGTGAAGAAACAAAAAGAATAAGCATAATGGGTCCCAACCCATCCTTAGGATTTCCTGCCCCATATTAGTTGTAAATTAAATACCAGCTTTCTAGCTAATGAGGCAAAAGAAAGTAACAAGTTGTATTTAACTTAAATTTAGGTTTATTTTCCAACACTCTTAATAAACTCTTCCAAAATTAAATATTATATACCTTTCTATCTATCTTTTTATGTACTTATAATTTCTCTTCAATTTATAACTCCTTCTGTTAAAGGATACTGAATGTTTTCCTTTTAGTTCAAGCACTCTAAACAGGATATAATTTTCCCATGCCACAAAAAGAAAAAAAGCTCATAAGGAAACTGACATTTAAAATACGTTTCTCTTAGTGATTAGAAGGTATCAATTTAATAGCGAAGCATTTTGCATAATGTTTTTGTAAGAGGAAAAAAAAAAAAAAAGGAGATTAAGCTCTTAACAGGACGAAATGCTGTTTGCATTCTACAGTCGTAGCTGACACTTTACCTTTCCTGTAGTTTCTCATCAGAGATCTGTAATTCTTCTTTTAAGTTTTGGTATCTATCTTCCCTTAACAATCTGGTGCCATCATAGAGAGTCAGTTCTCTGTCATGTATTAGTCTGTTTGAAAATAAAGAATAAGCTTTATCTAGCCTTTGATTACTTTTTAAAATACTTATATCAACTAACACTTTTTTTAAAAGCTACCTCAGTCAACATAGTAAAAAGAAAAAGTTATACCAATTTAAGATGCATCCAGGTGTGGAGGTAAAATAATCTGCATAAGTAAACAATTTCAGCGCATAGTCAATTAGTCAACTTAGTTTAAATAGATATGGTAAAAAAATGAAAAATAAAAAATTCTATCTTACCAGTAGAGTATGCACAGATGGCGTGAAACAACCATTTTGTTATACTTGTACCAAGTAATATACTTCTGGTTTGTTACTTGACGCAATATATTTCAGTTAGTGCTAATGATATAACATACATAGAGACCCAGCTTTTATTTTTTTTATGCAAAGTTGATTATATATAACACATGCACATGTCAGAAGAAAAATCAGATGGCAAAGCTAAACTGATTAAAAAGGGAAAAAACAGGCAAGCATAATTCTCTCTTCTGCCCTTCTGCATACATATAATAAAACAAGGCACAAAATGTTTTTCCTACAACCTGCTTTTAAAGCTGGTGATGTCCTTTAACTTTGCAAAAGGCAGCATACAATGCAGGCACATGAAATAGCAGAAAAATTTGACCTGACAGTATAGACCTGTCTATACTACCCAAATAGTATTTGCTACTACTACTTCTGTTCTGCAAAGTTTAATTTATTTTTTATTGAATTATGAAATAAGGTTTAGAAAGAGTTCCTTGCAATCAGTATGAAGTATGCTTTTACGTATAACTGTAATGATCACATTTTATTTAGAAACAGAATGCATCCAAAGTATTGTAAACATTTTCTGACATCTTGCATTTTCAAATCATTGTGGAAATATTACTGATTTTTAGATTTCATAAGTTTAAAGTAAAATCTAGCTCCTTCTTCAATTCAGACTTACATTCTGTATTTACAAAGAGATGAAATTTCCTGTATTATTATAGACTTACCATGAATATGAAAGAATTGCTTCTGCTTTTAAGTATGTAAAGACTGAACATTACACATTCTATGAAACTTCAATGCTCAGCTTGGTCTTTACAGTATTCTTGAAGTTATAAAGTCATGTTCACCACAAGGAACTTAATTTCTCAGTGTGCATGCACTCAATAAACACATCATGCGCACCCAACTTATCCATGCTCACATCCTGACCTTTGAAGTACAGCTAGAGTGCCAGGGTTAATTCGATGAATGCCATCAAGAATAACAAGCTTTCCTTCCAGGGCAGCAGTAACAAGTGGCGATGGTCTCCAAGCAGTGTCTCCATTAGGAAGAGTATACCTTTGCTGCAGCAAATCTCTAGCTGTCATATCCTGTAAGTATTGATTCATCAGAAGAATATATTTATGCTCTATTTTCTTCATCTACAAGTACCTGCTTTCTCCTTAAAAAACTGCATTCTATTTTCCTGAGAATATGCCCAAAAAAGATTAGCAGGAAATGTTCAATTACATTTCCAAAGAGTATTAGAAATACACACACGAATCTACATACACATTATGTTAAATAGTCTTTGGAAGTTCTAGATTTGCCAATATCACTTCTTAGAAACCAGAACAAAAGCCTTTTTTTTTTGCCCCCCTTAAATGTAATGCAAGCATACGACAACTTGTACACAGCTTTATGTACAGAAGGGGGCAGCAATTTACACCTGGAAGAAACAAGAGTCATTTATTTCATATAGAAGTCACCTGAAAGAGCAAAGCTTTCAACATTAATCTTGAACACAAACCAGCATGACATTCCACCTCTCAGCAGGAAAATGCAGTGGAAGCATTGGAGAATAAAGGACAGAGTAAGGAAGAAGCCAGTAACACACAAAATATCAAAAGTACATAGCATATCGTAAAATAATGCTTAAGGGATAAATCAAAACCAAACATATTCTCGAGCACACATGTTTCAGATGTTCCATTATAACAGGTAAGCACTAGAGCAACAAAGACGTAATAGCCATTTTGTGACCTGGAAGATGAAATGCTTCCCTCAAGCTGTGCTGTGAACACAACTTCACCTAAATTCAGATGAGAAAAATATTTTCCACTGTAGCTGTAGCTTTTGCATATGTCCTTTTCACAACTATAAACCCTTTGAACTTTAAAGAATAAAAATAGAATACATTACGTCATATGGCCTGAATCATTTCCTCTTTCTACGTTTCCTTAAAAGTCTTAAAATAACAGGACAGAGTCTGGTTCCTTCAGTGCTTCGACATTTGTATAATTTAAAGTTCCACATTCAAATCCACAAAACCAGACCGTATTTTTATTGTTGTATTTCTGGTTTTTTACTGCTGTGTTTGCTCTTTTCTATTTTATTCATGAATTAGACTAAAACCAGAATGTGAAACATTTTTATCAAAGCCAGAGAAAAATGTGGTTTTAGGACATGCATCAGAAGTGTGCATTCAGTAGCTAGTAAATGCCATATAACTGAATATTTAACTAACACACCTTCTGATAATTCACCTCTAGAGGAATGAAACAACATACAGTATGAATTGATTGGGAGCCTAGTATGCTATATAGAACGTCTATCCGTAATTCCAACAACCACTTGAGAACCATGCATTAATTTTCTGAAGATAAATTCAGGAGGGTGTTTTGCTGCAAAATATTTTCTGAAATACAAAATGAACAATTATATTGTAATTTAAATGGTTGAATGAGATTCAATTTAGTGATGCATTAAAAAGAAGTATCATTTGCTAACACCTGCACAGTTTCTGTAAGGGATTTGTTTTACGGCTAAGTACCTGCCCAGTGATTTACTGTTTCTATTTATTTACTCTAAACCAATTTTTAATATATGATATTAAAAATATAACATTATGAGATATATTGTCATAATATTCTAACACTAAAAATCCCTCCCTTTACAGGGGAGGTAATTGAAGTATATGAATTAATTTTTTTCGTCTTATTTTGGGCAAAGCAATGGCAACATTATATTGCCTTGTCAAACAAAATGCTTATTTTAATTTTTAAGTCGTTGTAACTTACGTGTTTTACATTGTGTTGTTTATTTTCTAAAATACCTTGTATACAGGAAAAAAGAAGTTTAGGAGAGAAAACAAGTAGGATAAATTCTGTTCCACTCCCTTTAGCAGCTATAGCAATATAAGCCTCCAACCTAGCCGTTTTTCATGGCTTGCAGTGCTAATCATGTTCTTGGCAATTATCGGGTGAAAAATCTATGTTTCCTGCTTTTCATGCCAATTTGGACTCATATTTTGTTAGTATTTCTCAAATAAAAAATTGGAATTTGTAAAGAAAAATTATGAGGTCATGCAAAAAAAAAAAAAAGAAAAAAAAAAAGAAATCCTAGAAACAAAACCATCACAGTACACAAACACCAGTGATATGCTCAGAAGACTGTTTTTGCTGGGGAAGAAAAGGAGCCAGTTGCTGGAAAACTGTTATAACATCACTTTGAATATTGCTTTTTTTTCCCCCTGAAACTCTGGGGGGAGAAAATGTTTTATTTTAAACAATTTAAAACAAAAGTTCCCTAACTACAGTCCACAAGGAACTAGCTGGCTGCTGCTTCTCATTTGCTGTTGCTTAACTGCATTAAGAGACAACTTAAAAACAAACCTTTCCTAATCGGGATGAGTTTCCTTTGTCAGCAATTTGCCTACATGGAATTGCATATAATGAGAAATCCGTATAATGATGTCAACAAATGAGACAGGAATTGTTCTCTGAGCCAACTGTTAGTAAAAGAGATGATTTATGCGCTCAAAAGGTTTGGGAATCCTTGGTTTAGGTAAATTTGATTCTCATCTCACAAAATAAAAGCTTTTAAAGGGTTTTTTTTTTCTGTGAAGTCAATATAAAGAGCTATGCCTTTTCACAATATTCAAGCCCTTAAATCAACTTCAGATGGAAAGAATGATAACGCAAATATTAAAACTAAAAGTAAATATTATATATATAAAAACCTAAGAATTCATTTCTTCACAGAGCCTGAAGAAAAACAGTGCTATTGCTTCAGACCAAGGATAAGTGCCCCACCACTTATTTTTGTGTCTGCAGAAATTATTGGAAAATAAAAATGAACCACAGGACAAATAAAAGCCTCCGTAATTTTAGAAATGGATTTAGAACGATATGGTGTCCCTCAAAAAATCAAAAAGACACTTTTTTGAACCAAAGTAGAAAAATCTGCTAAATTTACAGCATTATCAAACTTCTCATAGCCTTCACTGCTGAATTACTGTATGAATTAATACATTTAACATCTGTTCTGTCATTAAATTATCCTGTTACTTTGCTAATCAAAGCCCCTGATATGTTATTACATATTTTAAGAAAAACAAATGCATTCTTAAAATTTATCAAAAGACGTATAGCTCAGCTACGTTCAATCATTTTTTTATACACTGCTTCCTGTAAAAACTTCTGAGATTGTGTAAGACATTGTACATAGGAAATATCTATATGTATAGATACACATGTGGATCTTACATAGACTTGTCTACACAGGAATTTATAGTGAACAACAAGCTCACAAACAGTCATTTATTTGCCTTAGCAATACTGTCTGATATCACCAAAAAGCCTCTCTATAAAAACCCTCTGCCCTTTGAACTTGATCAAACCCTGGTGAAACCAAAGGAAAGGTTCACTTCAGTGGCAAATACTTCAAACCCTCCATCTAGTTCTGTAGGAATTATAGATCCCTCTGAAAGACAGATGTTTACTGAGTAACTAATTTCATTGTCAGCTCTTCTCATGTGTCTCCAAAAAGGAAGTTTTCTGTTCTTATTCACCAAAGCCATACTAATGAAAGGTAGAATGTTGAAAAACAGTGGCCATGTTTTTAACCAAATAATTACCTAATTTTGCTGGTGAGTACCCAATATTATACAGCGTGCAACAAAACATGGGTTAGGGTGTGCCTGTCTTTAAGCAGGTTTGTCAAGTTGCAGAAGTTATTTTCCTGGGATAATTTAAAAATATGTTTACAGTGACAAGTGCAGAGAGAAGTATGCAGGCTAGCTGGACACACTCAGTTCTGGTTCAGAAACTACACACCTATCTTAATACACCACTGTACAGAAGGTATCAGGCGCTGTTGGGAATCCAGGTATATCACTATGAACATAACATTGCATTGATGAGGCTATGCAGCTTTGGAACCCAAATCTGCTTGCACCTGGCCGTGTTAAAGTGTGAGAAAAGGGCAGGAGTCATCTGTCTGACTCCATCTATGCAGACAGTTGCAGAGTCTGCACCTTCATCAGCTGAAGTCCTATAGAAGGGATCCTGTCTGGGGAGGTTCTCAACAGTGCAGGAAAACATAAAATGGACTGACTGTCTTTTTTCATCATCAGTAATATTTCTCTTTTCTATTTTCTCTCACTTTTTGTCTGTTTCAACCCTTCAACCTCACTACCCATTTCTGTCAGTGTCTCTCTCTCCTCACATGCCATGGCACTTCCAAATCAGCTGCCACTGCCATTTCTTCCTTTGGAGGCCTCCATGCTGCCAGGGAAAAATTTAAAGCAGCAAAGGGATGGAGGAAAGAGACCAATATTTTGCATTAAATCTGATGCTAATGTTCCCCTGCAGCACTGCCAGTTATCATTTACAACTGTAAATACTGTGATATTTGGTGTATTTTGACTCACAAGGTCATGGGAGACTCCTGACATTTTATTTGAGAGTGTTTTGATTCCGCAAAGTTATGGAGAAAACCTTCCATGTGTGATCTCTACTGTGAAAAGCTAGCAAATTAATTAATTCTACTTTATAACCTTGTAATTTTTCAGTTTATGTCATGAGGTTATTGTATCAAGATCTGTATTGTATCAGGACCAGGGAGGTGATAGTGCCCCTGTACTCGGCACTGGTGAGGCCGCTCCTTGAGTACTGTGTTCAGTTTTGGGCCCCTCACTACAAGAAGGACATCGAGGTGCTGGAGCGTGTCCAGAGAAGGGCGACGAAGTTGGTGAAGGGTCTGAAGCACAAGTCTTAGGAGGAGCGGCTGAGGGAGCTGGGGTTGTTTAGCCTGGAGAAGAGGAGGCTGAGGGGAGACCTTATTGCTCTCTACAACTACCTGAAAGGAGGTTGTAGCGAGGTGGGGGTTGGTCTCTTCTCCCAAGTAACAAGCGATAGGATGAGCGGAAACGGCCTCAAGCTGTGCTAGGGGAAGTTTAGGTTGGATATTAGGAAAAACATCTTCATGGAGAGAGTGGTTAGGCATTGGAACAGGCTGCCCAGGGAAGTGGTTGAGCCTCCATCCCTGGAGATATTTAAAAGACAGGTAGATGTGGTACTTGAGGACATGGTTTAGTGGTGGACTTGGCAGTGCTAGGTTAGCGGTTGGACTCGATGATCTTAAGGGTCTTTTCCAATCTTAACGATTCTATGATTCTATGAATTCTTTCCAAACGTGTACTGAGTGACCACTGGCTCTGGGAGATCACTGTGAAGCATGACAGAGCTTGGGGTTTGCAAAAAAACTCCAGTGCTGTGAGAAAGCCTGAAGCACTGTCTGAATGAAATCAAAGGGAAAAACCCTAAATGTACAGCAGCCCCACTGTGCCATGTTTACAATACTCTGAGACAACTGACAGCTCCAAAACCTTCATTCCCTGGAACTATTACTACTACTTCTACGTTAATCTTTGTAAACACAAACTTTACATTTTACTCAGTAAAAACATTCACTCTGCCCTTATTTTTTCAATTACTGTAAATTTATTCTTCCAACTCATGAAAAATGCAGCTGCAACAACAAACTCCTTGCCACCACCTTCAAAGCCCACAGACGCCCTTACGACTTCTCCAGTTCCTCCTTCTTGTCGTTTTACCCCATGCCTGCCATTTTAAGGCAACTATGTCCAACTGGCTGTGTGTGTCTCAAACAGTGTTAATGCACACTTCGCCCCAAATTTATCTTTAAAGCCACATCTGTACTAAGACACAACATAAATAAATTAGCAACAATTAGGCTAATGGCAGAAGATTACTGTCTGTTTGTTATAGCACCTATGAATAATGAAGTTAATATTCATTCAATGTATATATTACATTTAAACACCAGCCTTCATTTTATATTTCTAGAATGCAACATTTTTGAACATGGAACCTTATCTTCCAATCTCTACTGCAACACAGTCCCACCACAACTGTAATCATCAGACTAAACAGAAATGTAAAAAAAGAAAAGGCACAGAATTTATAACATTGATTAAAATTCCACATGTTAGGCATCAGAAAAAATAAATATGTAAGAGGGTATTAGGTGATCTTGACAGAAGAAACACATCAAAAAACCCAGAAAAAAGATTAAGTTTATAGAACATGAGAAATAACTTTAAAAAAATTCCCCATAAACATAAAACCTATTATGTAGTCTCAAGAATTCTCAAGAAACTGTCTTCCATAATAATTAAAAAATAGTGTTGATAATGGAGAATTTCATTATAAGATTAAATAGCATATGGACAAAAAAAAAAAAACAAACGGAATGACAAAAAGTCTTCCAGAGGCAACATGCATGAATTACAAGTGGTCACCACTCTGACTTAAAGGCAGGAAACATACTTAAAAAGGGAAAGAAATATGCAAAAAGGAGAAGGCACAAAAGACAAAGTTTTCTTTATAACACCCAGTTATACCAAATCATAAAATGAGTTGTCAATTCTCTGTGGCTACGAGAAAGATCACTGTGCTAAACGATTCTCCTTACATTTTATTTAGATTACCTCTCTTTCACATTCACAGTGAAGTCAATAAGATGGAAGGAAAGCAGTATCAGGGCTAGTTTATATGTAATAACATTGTACTATCTATATTGCTGAACAGTACCTCCTCTGTTTAGGCCTGCAGTAAGAAGAGATTTTAGATAAGCATTCTAACAGAGAGCATAAAAAATGCTCTATAATGATCAGAGAACTGCTATCTTTGAAATCTTCACTATCCTTTATTTTTTTTAAACCCATATCAGTGATTATCAGTGATTTTAAAAGCTGCAGCTGTATATGAACATAGCTGCAGCTTTTAAAATCACTGAGAGAGAGAGAATATACACAAAGAATCGACAGCTGTGTATTATATTTTAGATCATATTTAAACCATGATCATCAGCAGATAGTTTACTTACCTGGTACAACATGATAGGTTCTATACTGTATCCCAGTATATCAGCAAACTCCTTAGCAATAACTGTTTTGCCACAGCCCTAAAAAGTTAAAAAATAAGAACTAGATTACATTCTAAGGAACATGGGGAAGGAGGGAGAAAAGAAATTTAAATTCTTACTTTTCCTCCAATTAAACACATATCTTTAACCATATGAGATTGCATCATTTCTGCCAACAGTTGATTATGACTGGAAGTCCTTATGAAAGTATCTGATCGAGGATGCGTTTTTAACAGCCTAGTCCCAGCTGGAACCTGTAAGGGGTAAAAAAAAAAATCAAAATGCTAAATAAACTATACTGTGATAACTCTAGGCTTTGTGTGGACTGGGTTACGCTTTTCCAAAACTACTGTAATATTTTGCTGATGATTGTCATCCATCAAACTTAAACCTTTCATTTAAAAAACATTCAATCATATAATTTCTAATAGACAACCTCCTTCACACCTCCTTCACTCACTCTTCATGAAAAAAAAAACAAAACAAAACAAACGTGAACCAATTCAATTGTGACATTGGGGTCTGCAAAGAACTTGAGGCTGTTTGTGCTAGAGACAAAATATAAAAATCAACAATATTTCTTGCTCATCAGAGAAACATGTAAGAGAAAGAGCAATTTGTATTGTGAAAATCTGAAAGAGCTACTTTGACCAGGACTTTGGAGAGTTTCAATCGTTCCCCATGCTAAGGCACTTGCTCTATTTCCACTTCCCGTTCTAGTCTGGGAACCGTTTCATCTGCAAACTCCTCGTGCCCTCCTGTTCCCAAAGAGACATTCTGCAGACCTGTTTTCAGAAGGTATCACCTACATGTCAAACGAAAGCAAAAAGCTTCCCCTCAGAAAAGAGTTGAATCACATCTCTACAGACTCTCCTTTTTCTGACAAATTCCCATTTGCTGCTGTTCCCCTTTTCACTTTGTCATGGCACAAACTCTCCAAGGATATTCCTCACCAATGTTAATATGATCTCTCTCCGACTCCCACTAATTCACCTTCTTTACAGACTCTCTAGACTCTCCAAATTCAACATTAACTTCAAATTCTCAGATCAGTACCTGTTTCCTGAATAAGACCTTATTTCACCACCTAGCAGGTCATAAACTTCATTGGAAGACACTCAAACTAATCATCTTTGATGTGATTACTTTTGTTCCATTCTTCCAACATCCTGTGTCAGAACATTACCAAGCACTCATTAGATTTTATTTGAAGTGTAGACAAAGACAGACTATTGTTTTTATTAAAAGAAAAAGGGAAAGCAGCACCAAGAGCATCACAAGTACTCTCTGTTATTCTAATCCAATAAAAAAATATGAAATTTAGAGGCTTTGCTTTCATCCATTCTTTAGCATTTCTCTTAACACAAGAAACTTAAATGAATCACATCTAGGAAAGTATGAGTTTATCTAGAAATAAAATCTTGTGCATCCATAACCTAATATTCCAGTATCTAAATGCTTTTCTAGTAAGTATCATGTGTTACTCTACCAAAAAATATTCAATGCAAATGAGTTTTAGGACCAAGTCTAGGTGTAAAATTCTCGATGAAATGAAAACAAGTTAATGATATCTAAAAACATATATAGTTTGATAAATATATAAATTCATACCTGGAATGTCACTTCTTTTTCACCAATCTGGACAGTTACATCAGCCTTGAAGGGTTTGTTTCCATTTACAATTTCTACTTTTGCAATCCTTCTGGGAAGCAAGTGGCTTTCTGAATCTTGAAGCTCAAAACGCTGTAGAAACAGGGGGTGGGGGAAATTAATTAGTAAATACAGCTTTCTGGGTTTTAAAACTGTTCCTTCTGAAAACAAGGCCAGAAGTATATTCAAGATTAATTGCTTGTGAAGTCCTAAATCCATACTTCAACTTTCATTTTACATACCTGTGTTCACATTCTTGATGGCCTATATATTTTACATTTAAAACCAAAGCAAAAAGATTGTATACCATCTACTTATTTTGACTGTAGTGACAGATGTAAAGTGAAAATGTCATATGGTGACTTTGCCAAGTCTTAGCCTGACAGACCAAAATAATAAGAGAAACAGGTGATCTATTATTACACATGCTAAAGGCTATCATCTATCTCTGCAGGTCATTATAACCAATTGCAGATTTAAACATCTGGCTACCAATAAAAATAACCATCAAACATTATGTTTACTTAGCTCCACAGCCTTATCATACAATGAAAATTGAGGACAACCTGCACAAATTAAGCCTTCAGCATATTCTGGGTATACCAAGGACAAAAAAACAGGACATTTGTCTTCCCAATCCTCTTTTGAGCATTATACTCTCTATTTTATGCTGTATATAGAAAGCATGAAAACCATCTAAAAAATCCTGTTAAAAGGCTATTTTGTTGGGGAAAGAGAAGTCATATTAGTGGGGTTTATGCACAAAATAGCCACTAACTGAAATTATTGAACTCATAGAGCCATTATATTCAACAGAGAGAAAGCTGAGTAAACAAAAGAAAAAGAAGTATTACTCAACTCCTTAGAATTCTTAGCAAAAAGATTTTTTTAAACAGAAGTCACTAATGTAAAATAATTCTTAAAAAGCATGTAGTTTTATTACTACTAGGATTCACAGCACTGCCTATTAAAATTTAGAGAGAAAACTGAGATGCATTCATACAAACACTTTGGCTCTTCGTTACTTTGTGAATTCCAATTCTGGAACAAGAACCTACAAAAATTTCATGTTTAAACATGAATTTAAGATAAATGTGCTTTAGTAAAGGGCTGCACCAAATTATATTCTAACATTTGAGTCTACTTCAGATACCATTAAACATTTAAACAACAACAGAGGACAGGAATGCCTACTGAGTAGTATCTCAAACTATGATTCCAAGAAATGCTCCAACTATGATTCTGTGAAATGAACTACAGATGTTCTCACTCTTCTGTTCATTACTCAGTTGTAATATTTTTACTAAGTTAATGGCATTTTGGATAGGGCCAAAGCTGCTCATAGACAAAATTGCAAACTGCTTGTACACTAAAATCCCTTAATCAGACACCAACAAAAGAATCACAGAATCACAGAACACCAGGTTGGAAGGGACCTCAAGGATCATCTGGTCCAGCCTTTCTAGCACAATCTAGATGAGATGGCCCAGCACCATGTCCAGCAGAGTCTTAAATGTGTTCAGCGTAGCGGAGTCAACCACTTCCCTGGGGGCATTATTCCAATGACTGACTGTTCTCATTGTGAAAAATTTACCTCTCGTGTCCAATCGGAATCTCCCTCGGAGTAACCTGTACCCATTACCCCTTGTCCTCACCATGTGACTCCTTGTAAAAAGGGAGTCTCCATCTTCTTTGTAGCTCCCCTTGAAGTACTGGTACATAGTGATGAGATCACCTCTAAACCTCCTTTTCTCAAGGCTGAACAAACCCAGCTCTCTCAGCCTGTCCTCATGTGGCAGGCTTCCCAGACCCTTGATCATCTTGGTGGCCCTTCTCTGGACCCCCTCCAGCCTGTCCACATCTTTTTTGTATAACGGGGACCAGAACTGTACACAGTATTCCAGGTGTGGCCTGACCAGCACCGAGTAGAGAGGGATAATGACTTCTTTATCTCTGCTGGTGATGCCCTTTTTGATGCAACCCAGCATCCTGTTGGCCTTCTTGGCCGCAGCAGCACACTTCACTCATGTTGAGCTTCCTGTCCACCAGGACCCCCAGGTCCCTTTCCACAGAGCTGCTCTCTAGCCAGGTGGATCCCAGTCTGAGCTGCACTCCTGGGTTATGTTTTCCCAGGTGCAAGACCTTACACTTGTCCTTGTTAAACTTCATAAGGTTCTTGTTAGCCCACTCTTCCAGCCTATCCAGATCTTCCTGCAGGGTGCCTCTCCCTTCCAGAGTGTCTACTTCCCCACTCAGTTTGGTGTCATCTGCAAACTTCATCAGGCTACACTTGATCCCGTTATCCAGACCGCTTATGAAGATATTGAATAGCGCTGGGCACAATATCGATCCTTGGGGGACCCCACTTGTGACAGGTTGCCAGTTTGAAAAAGAGCCATTTACCACCACCCTTTGGGTGTGGCCCATCAGCCAATTCCTCACCCACCCCACAGACCACTTGTCCAGGCCATAACGCACCAGTTTCTCCAGGAGGAGGCCGTGGGGAACCGTATCGAAGGCCTCGGAGAAGTCCAAGTAGACAACATCGACCGCTCGCCCCATGTCAACCGAGCAGGTCGCTTTATCATAGAAGGCCACCAGATTTGTCAGGCACGATCTGCCCTTGGTGAAGCTGTGTTGGCTTTTCCCAATCAGATGCTTCATTTGACTCATGATGGCCCCCAGGAGGATCCATTCCATGGCTTTCCCGGGGACTGAAATAAGACTGATGGGCCTATAATTACCCGGATCGTCCCTTGAGCCCTTCTTGTAGATAGGAGTAACATTTGCCTTCCTCCAGTCTTCTGCGACATCCCCCAATCTCACGACTTCTTGAAGATTATAGAGTGGCCCCGCAATGACATCAGCCAGCTCTCTCATCACCCTCGGATGGATGGCGTCAGGGCCCATAGATTTGTAGGGGTCAAGCTCCTGTAATAATCCACATACTAACTCCTTCTTCACTGATGGTGGGTCTATGTTTGGATCATTCTGGATTTTCATTCCCAACGCCTGGGATCCAACAGTGCTGGTAAAGTAAGTGCTGAGAACCTCTGCCTTTTCAGCATTGTCGGTGACTGATTCACCTCTAGTGTTTAACAGTGGGCCTATGTTTTCCTTCTGTTTCTGCTTGCAACTTACATACCTGAAGAACCCTTTCTTGTTATTTTTGACATCTCTGGCCAGTTCCAATTCAAGCTGAGAAAGAAATAACTGTGAGCCAGCAAGAAGATTACCTGCACCAGCAGCCTCTATATCAAGCAAGGAAGGTTTGGAGACAGCAGCAGAAGACCTTGCACATAAAGGCCTTGGGAGTCTATAATTTCTATGGTGTTTTTTTGTTTGGGTGTTTTCTTTTGTTTTTTTCTTAAAATGTTGTTGAGGGTTCTTTTAGACCCTAAACTAGGACAGTGAAAGAGGACCAGCCATCTCTGTGCAGATCCTTACTGTATTTATACGACTTGAATTCATCTAACTGAATTTGTACAATTTGAGTTCATCACACGTAAGCACATAGATGCTGCTGAACTGGATAATGTAGTAATTAAACAAGTTACCACACTTACACATGGACAGGAGCAGCAAACAAAACTGTTTGTGGCTTTCAGAGTAAGAGATCTCTTTGACACAGTTCTTCATTTAAAGTTATGATAGCTAGATATGGAATCAGTGAGTGGCATGGAATGGATGTACAACACATTAAATATACTTCTGTCTGAGCCAGAAGCAACTTCCTCTATACAAAGTTCAAGCTGATAGCTGCAAAGGAAAAAATATATGTGGTTTGGAAGGACCACTATTGACCACATTCCGTATCAGAAAGTCTGGGAGATACTTGGAGAGTAAGAAGTGGGCAGCCTCATTGCCTCAGACTCAAGAGGAAAGAAAAAAGAAAAGACTAGCCACCAAAACCAAGGGAAGCGGTCTGGCAGTCCCTAACCATCAGGCCACATTTCGCATGCCTAGAAACACGTGAGAAAAGGCAAACTATAAAAATAAGAAAAAAAGAAGAGGAGGAATTCTGACCACTTGGAATAATCGGTAATGTCTCAGCGTAGAAACTGCAAAGAATATGCCGGTGATCCAGCTGGTCAAAGGAACAGAGAGCGTAAATGAGACGTATTTGCAGATAACCACTATGCTGAACCTACAAGACAGCTAAGCTATCCAAAAGAGGCATCCAAAGGCAACTGATCTTTCTTGAAGATTCTCTGCGTGGGAAAGAAAGAGAACTTTTCAAGGAACAACAGGACTGAACTGTTTCACAAGCAGCAAAATATGAGCTGCAAGTGCAAGATAGGATAGATAGATGAATTCGGAAGGACTATGGTATGCATACAATGGTATGCATTGGCACTCAGAGTATTCATTAATGCAGAACCTCAAAGATTCTAAGTTACTTTGGGGGGAATAAAGGAGAAACAAATCCTTCCTTAGACCAAAATTTGCAACAGAAATATCTTAGAAGTGAACAGAATTGTCTAGACAAGAAAGAAGATTCCAATTTTCTGAACTATTAGCCCACTCTCTATGAGAGAGTGCCTATGTACTCTGAGGATTCCCTACTGCGAGGCAGGGAAACAGTTTTCAAGGAGGAGGTCAGGTAAGATCAAAGTGGGTGTGCAAATGATACAAAAATGAGTCAAAGGGAATAAACAAGCTTTTATTTGATATAAGATTAAGACAGTAAACACAGAATTAATCAAGGCATGAAAAAAAATAAAGAAAAATTCTAGAAGGGTCTTAGAGCAAAGCTAAACACTTGGATAGTAAGCTAAAAGGGACTTGCTCATTTATTAAGACAAATCTCATCTATATGTTGTTTCCAAAATCTGATGGGAAGATTATCTTGATTAGAAGGTAAAGAAAAACCCACAGTGCGTGTTTCCAACACTGGGAAAAAAAAGGCATGCAAAAGGCATGTGAGAACTAAAAAAGCAAACCCAAAATCTCTGATGAATCTGAAGTAAAACAGTAAAAGCTTATGGAACAATAAAGAAATAAGTATAGGACAGCTGGAGTCTCTTATGAGCCACCAAACTCAGCCTAAATAAAGATCACCAGTTTTATAAATGCCTATCAGTAGTATACAGGAAAGAAAACTCCAATACTGCGAGAGACATCATATGTGCTTAAGCTTATTGTTTGGGAATGTTTAACTGGAGGCTGTTTTCCTTGAACACAGTGATTTCTCTATATTTAAATCTTGTAGAGAAAAAGCTTAACTAAATTTTTACTTAAATATGCACAGGGTCTAACAGCTGCCAAAACTAGCTGTTTAGCCTAACTGCTGGCTACCTCACTTCTCAGTTCCAACAGCTGACTGGAAGGGAAGACATCCTGAAATTAAGATACGTAATCAGCTAGATTACTACTTCCCCATATCTGTCTCCAAGTCTGATGCCTAAACTTTACATTTTATTATATGAAATTTGTTCTTATTTTCTTTAAATGTTAGCTGATGTTAAGAAGTGATTCAGCTCACACAAATTAACTCATCAATTGCAATACACTTCAAGTATTTATGTTTTCAACTCTTGATACCTCCCAGTTAAGAATATATTTCCTAACTGTGTTCTGTTACACAGAGAGAAGTATTCAGTGGCAAATATTAGCTTGACACTCTTTGGAAATCTGTAGGAAGGTAGAGTAAGAAATCACCTTGCTTCTGCCAGCCTCCTCTCCCTCACATTTCTTATGGAATGGAAAAAAACTAATTTCTTACCCATATTTTATATGCACCAGTTCTGGTGCTGCTATTACTAAAATATCATTATAAACAGAAGTTCCTCAGTACAACCAGTTATTTTCTGTATTTCTTAAGGTTCATTGCTTAACAATATTTGTTGTGTGCAAATAGAATAAAATTCCAGATAAGATTATATGTACTTGTTGACATAATGGGACAAGTTTGTATAAGCAGTGATGAGGAAGAGTATTAAAAAAAAAAAAAGGAAAATTAATATAGAAAAATGTAAATGATAAGGAGGTATTTAAAAGTAGATGATTATTGAGAAAGATTTTAATAGTCAAATCAACCTGTCTTACACAGGAAACAAAAGCATGCACAACACATGAAATTAAATAAAAGAAATGGAAAATGGAGGAAGCTGATGGTACTGAACATAAAGACATTCACCATCTATAACTGACAGGGGAAACAAAATGACATAAAGGATTTAAAATAAAGGCATATTAAGAATAGAAGTGACTGCTACCGCTCTGCTAACAGATAGAGGTCTATTTCCACCCACACCATGGTTCTTACGGGCATCTTCAATCACCCTGACATGTGGTGGAAGGGTAACACAGCATGACACAATCAATCTAGATTTCTGAGGCTGCTTGGAATAATGTCTCAACACAGGCGCTGCACGGGCTAGGCAGGGGTGATACACAGACGGCTCCTGCTATCCACAAACAAGGAGCGATTGGTTGCGGATGTGGCAATCAACGGCAGCCTTGGCTGTAGCAACCATGAAATAATGGAGTTCAAAATCCTGAGGGGGAGTGATGAAGGCAAGTAACAGACCACAGATCCTGGATTTCAGGCCAGAGTGGCTTACTCAGAGAAGTGGTAGGTAGGACCCCACAGCGAGGCAGCTTTGAAGGTTCATGAAAGCCAGCAGGTCATTTAGGACAAGCTCCTTCAAATGCAAGGACTGTCCACGCCAAAACTCAGGAAGACAAGTAGGAGACCAGCCCGGTTAAACAGGGAATACAGGACTGAGCTCCAATGCAAAAAGGCAGTATATGGGAGGTGTCAGTTTTCAAAAACGAAAGAAAGCCAGCACTGTGCTAAAATTTTAAAAGGATCAATGGAATAACCCAGCATAATTGTAGGCTTTGTAAGCTATTATTAAAAATGGACAAAACAACAAAACAGATCTGACCAACAACAAGCAACAAAAGCCTCTTAAAGGTCAAATGCCACAGGTATTTTTTAAGCATTTGACTACCTTAACCATATAAGTAGCTACTTTCAAGGTAATTAACCACTTAGATAATGAGGGTTTTTCTGTAGTCTTGAACTGAGGTCTAACTATTCTACAGAACACAGAGGTTTCACCTTTCACTGTAATGAAATCTACTAGCTTATGAAGGGTTTTTTTAAAATACTGTTTTAGCATCAGCAATAATGTAGCCATTTAGTTTACTTAAGATTTCTTTTTTTTACAGAAGTAGTGAAGCAACATTAGTCAGGAGAACTACTCTCATAATCCATCGCTCCCTGCAATTACAATATATGTGTGCAATACTTACTTTTAATGCATCTTTGACTGCAGTCCTGCCTTCTTTTCCAAGGAAAACGTTATAGGGGTAAAGCCGCTCAATAACATGCTGGACTGACATCATAGGAAAGGAATCCTAATTCAAATTAAAAAATACAAATGAAAAAAAATGATTGGCTTATTCTATCATCAGCCATTAACCTGAAAATCCTATACAGCACTGAAAATAAAACTGTAACGGCAATATACAAATGACCACTACATGCACTATTTAGTCAAATGTCAAAACAGGCATTTCTCAGGTGGAATTCATTATAATATAAATGTCTAAAGAACTATGTCCTAAAAGATACTTTCTTTCCTGTGCATAAATGGAAGCTACAGTGACTGGTTCAGGCACCTAAAGACATTTAAGGTTAGGAGAGAGAAATCCCACCACAGGTAACTGAGTTTCATAGTACTACTGGAAGAGAATCAATATGACAAGAAATCTGTATTACAATAATGATCTACTCATTCACAGCAATTTCTAGTATTTAATTTTGATTCTATTACATTGTACAGATTCTACTTAACAAATCAATTCCTAGAAATTTCTGAACAGTTTGATCAAAACTGTTTTGTTTTGAAATGGGTTACTAAGTATGCTTGTACTTTCCACACAAAACTGAAAACTTTTTTTTTTTTTTTTTACAATCTCCTTGTTAGTTGTAAGCACTAACTCTTTTGCCTGACTTAGACAAATATTATTTTGTTGCAGTAATAGAGAAAGAAATGGAAGTGCATTTATGAATACCCAAGAAACATATGCATAAAGCCTTTCATGGTAGAAAGAAGTGTTTCAAAAACCCTAAAGTAATGGTTGATTGTTTGTTTCAAAACAGACTTGCAAATTTTAAAGGACTACTTGTGTGTAACACTAGTGAAAAACAGTCAGTGGACTGGCACTACTTTTTTAAGCCTTCATCAAAGTAAGAAATAATTAAATAATAGAATTCAAATAAAATCAATTGATTTTCAGTTGTACACTTGGATTTACATAGGCACCCAACTGAAAGAAGAGTTGCTTAGAAATGAAATCAGGAGATGCATATTTTATGAAATGCATAATTCAATTCATACTTATAATCAGTAATACTATTTATAATGTTCCATATTAAAAAAAGATCAGTAAAAATAAACCATTTAAGGTACTGTAGTAAATGTACTGCTTAAAGGATCAGGGAAGCCTTTATTGCATTTTAAAAGCCCTCTGTCTATATATAAAGACAACATACAATTTGTCCACATTATCTCAAATTAATAATAATTATAATGGCGTGTATGAAATTAGCCTCTTCAGAACAGCACCCTATGAAAAAATGCTCCCTTTCAGCAGGCAGGAGTTTTCAACCTAAGAAATACATTTTGGGACTGTGTGAATCCGTGATAGAAGATAAGAAGCTAGTCATTACAATGCATTCCCTCCACACTTTTAAATGGTTAAATCAACCAAGCTAGAAGTAGAGGATGGCAGTGACCCAGCATGCGAAGGAAAAATGCTGTAGCTAGAACCACTGAGACCAGCTGGCTTAGAAAACCAAGTGATTAAAACTAATTCTAAAAGCAACAGTTCTCGTCTACCTAAAAAAGACATTGTCATACAATGATAACACTTCACATTCTCTAATGTAAAATAAAATGCTTCCTTCATTCCGTAGTTTAGATAAGAGCTTAGGACTCATTTTCTTTCCATTACTCTGAAAGCCATCTGGCATTCATTTAAAAATAATTTTTCACTACAGGGCTCAAAGAATAAAAAGTTGCAATTTATTTTAAAATCCAACATGTATTTCTTTCCTCAAGCCCTCCAAATACCGTTTCATTTCTCTGAACTTGAATTTTAATCACTTCTGAACAGCTGATGTATCACTAATTCAGAGAAAAGTTATGTCTGTAAGTATCCAGCACAACTGAGGGGCTGAGCACCACAGTAATGCAAGTAATTGGTATGTTTTTATGTATATAATCCAAAAAAATATGTAGAAGTAATCTGCCACTGAGCAGTACCATAGGCATAATGATTGCACAGGAGACACAACAGAGAATTATCCCGAGTCCTTTCTATAAACACTTGCACCTTGGAGAGAGAGTTTGAGAAGCTGTCCTGGTATTTTACCCTCCAGGGCTGACCATATCTCCCCACATGCGAAAGGGTACCAACCCACCTCTCTCTATATACAGATCTCATCTCCCTGACTTCGTTCAGGAGGCACCTTCTGTTTTTACTTTGACTTTTTACCATGTAATTTTTAAGTCCAAAGGATGAAAGCCTGTCAGGGAAAGCAGAAGGACTGCCACAGCTTTAGTCCTGACCTGCCTGATCTGCCACTGTGAGCTCAGCAAGTGTGCAGTTGTTATATTTCCCTATGGACTGTAGCTGTCAGAAAGTATTGCAGCTTCAGGTGTGCACAACCTGCTTCTTCAGGTAACCCTCTACGTCTATGTTTATTCTAACTCCACCAGCCAATCCAAAGACCTAATGTAGGCTTCATATCATACAACTTAACTGTCTCATATACCCACATTTGAATAGTTGTTTTGGGTCCTTTTAGGTGTCAATGGAGAGTAAAAGGTGTCTTTGTAATGCAATCAATCTGATTTACATGCATACCATTAAATCAGAAGTACTTTCAGGTTGTGACTTTTATTTCTCTCCACTGACTACCTCAGTGTCATCAGGTAAGCTGTACATACCTCTGAAGTCAGGTAAGATGATTTAGCAGAATATAAACCATTATGTTGAGCATAAGACACATTTAATCACGTTACAAATCTTGTGTCATGCCATACTCTGTCCTTCAGCATTGTGCTATATACTTGGTTAAAGTATTATCCAGAGATACCTGACTAAGGCTTTTCTCCCTCAAACCATTCTTAGTTTTTTCGGGTTTATTTTTTAAATGTTCATGTTAATCTTCTTCTAGCAACACGAATAATCCAGATCTAATTTTGAGAAATTTTAAGCCCATACAGTTTCACAGCACATGTGTACGCACATACCAAAATCTGAACTGCAGCCGATAAGCTGTCTAAAGGAAAATCTGGAAGTCCCAATGTAGAAGATTCTTGAGAGCAGAGAGTTGTAGCAAAAGACAGGAGCTGAGAAATTCTGCATAGGAAAAAGTAATTACAGAGTTTTATACATGCTATCTATATTTAAAACACTAAGCCTAAAAACTTAAATACAGTATAAGATGCTGAAACTATTTCTGAGTGCAAATAAGTAAGGTGTGATTGAAGTTCTAAAGCATTAAGGATTCATTAAATGAAGGCTGCATACGAAAAGCTGTGTGAGCATACACCCACACATATTAAAAAAATTCTTCAGTTCTGGTCTCCATGCAGTTACAGAAGACACAAAAATAGCAAGGAATCCTGAAAGGACATCGCTTTTCTTCATTCATTCCATTATTTTTTTTAATTATGAAAAATTACCTCTCTGTGGAAATGTTTGATCCAATTGAATATAATAGCTGAAGATGGTCCTGAAAATAGAACATAAAATCACAGAATAAATTAATTTTGGGATCATACTGTGGGTCACAGCTCATGATGTATGAGGTATTTTCTATTTTCCCTCTAATTTAGACATGAGGAGTCTACTCACTCCTTGACACAGAATTAATTTTATTAAAAAAAAAAAAAACAAAAAACATAAAAACATTATTGAATCTTTATTTTAGGGTTATACATTTTACGTAAGTTATTTTTCTGCTGCAGCATTCCTTGGCAACTCTAAGCCTGCTTTTCAGGAATTTATTAGGCCCCTAATAAATAAGATAAACTTATTACTCAAGGATTCTTTTCAGAGGTGAGGTAAGTAAAATATAACATCAGAATATTAGCTCCACTCAATACAGATAATCCAACTCGTCTGCTAGGACACTTACCTTAAAGGGCAGATGATAAACGTCTCTAGCTTGAAATCGAGAGCGAAGAGGCGGATCCAAAGGGTTACCAGAGTATTTAGGTACTGGCAGGCCCAATGCTATCACTCGAAAATCTTCACTAACCCGAACAATCTTCCATGAATCTAACTCTGATTTTGTGTGATCCTAAATTAATTAAAATAAAGAAACAAGAAGAAAAAAAAAAAACATTACATCATTAAAAACTTATGATGACTAAGCTGCAGATTGACTAACAGCCCTCGTCCTTCAGCCTAAATGTGGTAATGTTCTCATCTTTCATTCAGAGGGGCTAGAAAGCATTGAACTAGTCACATTTCTGGATGGTAAAAACAAGTTTTTCCAAAATGAACATAGGCAGAATACTTGATTAGGTGCAGCTTTCAGGCCTGTAGCAATTTGTCCGAAGACCCCACAGATGGTTAAAGTTGAAAAGGTATCATTACAACATTGTTTTCACAAAGAATAGAAAATAAAACAGACCAGCAAATTTATTTTATTCTAAAACATTTTTTCTTTTTTTTTTCCCCTCTTATAACTGTAAAGGAGACTCTAATCTGCATTTAAAAAGTTTCATTTACAAATTATGCTTTATTATAAGCAATAATACAGAACTAGACTTCTTCATGAGGACATTAAACGTTGTATTTCAGTTGCTGTCATGTAAAAGATTCATTGCATACAAAAAATGCACTCTTTAGTCTTCCCACATCACAGTTAAGTCTTCCTTGAAACCATACATGAATACATTTCTTGCAGACCTAGATGTAGAGTAATTATTCACATAGGAGAAGAGAAAATGAACATTAGCTTATATAATACAATATTCCCCAAACAACAAAACAACAATATTAGATTTAGTATTGTAGCAAGAGATTTATTTAATCCATACACTATTAGCAGTGTGCCTGAGGCACTCATTTTGAAACATTTTATCATTAGAAAAGTGTTAAAAAGGAAAAAAGAGGAAGATGCTTTCCATAATTGCAATCAAATCCTGTCTGAGTTCTTATTTTCAGTCTTTAAATACAATTACATTTTTAAAGTTTGGTTTCAAAATATAATAATAATGCTTCTAACAACTGCATCTACTAATCAAATATCATAAAAATGTTTTTGGAAAAGGCATGGATCAGATGAATTGTAACCACAGATGAGAGGCATAAGAAATAATGGTACATTTTCAGAAATCCACTACAGTCCTTCAGCACAGTTGGCAATTTCATTCAAACTGGGATCAATGGAAGGCTTATTACAAATTTCCTTCCTGTGCTACATGGGTCTGAATTATATACCCAACCACAGTTAGGTATGACAGACAGAAACATGAGTGAGCAGGGGTCAGACTGTTACGGGAGACTGACAGGTATGTGATCGGAAACTACAGTACATGGAAGTAAGATGCGGAGTACTACTGGAAACTGTCTGATGAAATTTACTGAGATGCCCAAAAGCCTGAAAAGCATCCATTCAAATTTAAGCAGTAGGACTCAAAGCCCAAAGAAAAGGAAAATGGCTAAAGTAGCAATGGCAGCAGACACTAAAATCCCATTTCCTATCAAAAGAAAATTCTCTAACCATTTCCTATAATTTAGGTTGGCTGTTTACATATATTCTTGTAAATTAAAGGCAAGACAGCACGGATGAATATAGTGTTGCCCATCTTGACCTCATTTTTTTTGAATTCTAACATTTCAAAAGCTTAAGAACAAGGCTAGTGCAATGTTGAAGCATTATCTGAACTTCACGGGAACAATTTCAACTTAAATCTCTTTTCACAAGTATATTTTAGTTACTCTTACATTGTGGCTTTCACTTTTCAGAAATATACAGGCTTCACACAAGGCTAACATGGACTACTCTTTTTCACATGGACAGACAAGATACAGATGAAAATATTTTGTTGTTGTGGCAAGCAGTAGTTTGACTTCTCACATAGTTTTCACCCTGCCTATTTCATCCCACGGAACATCTCAACAAGGTGTTCTTTCTGGGATTTCCCCCATTTAGCTCATACATACTCTCCCCTTCATAATGGTATTTCAGCACTATCAAGGAGAACAAAAATGGAAAATACACACAAAGTTTCCCTACCTGCAGAAGTTTGTCATAACGCTCTGCAGACATGAGAAAACGACCATCTTCAAGCTGCATTTCCCTATTCTCCAGCAAATTGTTTAACACTGGCAGGACGTTCCGCTCAGCCTTCTCCAAACCTTCCAGCACGAGGATTCTGCCTTCGGTAGCTGCACGAACTGCACACTTTTCAAAAATAAAAAACAATATGATAATAGAAATAAACATTACATATCTCATGAAATCCTGCTGAAAAAGAACCTCCAGGTGCCCCCCAAAACAGTATTCATTTCTGTAAGAATCAATAAGATTCCTATCAGTAGTGATCAGGAAGAGTGACAGCTGATTGCCTTAACAGTGCTACACATTCAGGGGCTGGACTTTTATCTCCTATTACAGGGACTGACAAAAATAAGTGCCAGTATTTTGTACCAACAGAATAAAATATAAAACCTTGAAGACATTTTAGTGTATAGCCAGTTTATATTAATATGTGGCACCTTTTCTTTTTGATGTTGCATAATGTTTTATATTTTTCAGTTATTTTAACACCATCTAACAATTCTGGGACAGCTATTTATACAGCAAACATACATACAATGGTTTTACATGTTTACAATTACATTAAAATATTTAGAAAAAAGTCAGGTATTCCGTTGGATTGCTCTGGTTATGCACCAGTGTAATTCATCCTCAATACATTGCTTTAGTCTGACTAGAACGTAAGTCTCTTGAAACCAAACATGGATGATAAAAACAAAATAGTGCTATAAATAATCAGATGTTAAAAAAGGTAATAAATTTAAAAACATTTAGAATTATATTCCCTGACTGAACATGGTCTTCTACAAAATTAGAATAAAAATGTAGTCATTAACTTGATAATCCTTTGGAGTCTTTGGGATAGAAAGTGCTTTCTTTTCTTTATTTCACTTTACTTGCTGTTTATATGTGGTTGTTTATTTAAGTGCATAATGTGGAGCCAAAATGTAAAAGTAAACTGGTGCTGGTAATTTTGTGCAACTTCCTTGCAGTCAATGACATTCACTCAGGTAAATTAACTACACTTCATATCTACTATTCACAATTACTGTTCAGTAAAAGACTCTGAAATTCAATGCATTCTTGTCTACTTCCAATTTGCAGAAGTTTAATCAGATAATAATGGGGCAGGTTTAGGCACAGGCAACATTCAGAGGCACCAAAGAGTCTTCCTTTGCATTCCTATTACATTTTAACACAATTTTAGACACAAGCACAGTTGCAAAGGGAGAACAAATGAAATCTCTTCCCAGCATGTCTCCTATAAACTCCTACAGAAGAACCTATCATAGGATGCTAGATGGAAATCTCTGAGGAATACAATAGATGCCAAAAACTGGGACAGAGAGAAAGAAGGAAGATATGAGAAAGAATAATGAAGAGGTACCAGAATACAAAATATAACAAGAACAAAAATAAGAATTACATATGAAAGCAGACGTATAAAGGACAAAAGCGTAAGCATAAACTAGAAACGAAGAACAGTTCAGCACAACAAATGAATTGCTACATGGTACAAAAGCATACAACAGAATCAGAGATCCACCTGAGAAGATAAAGAAGACACTAAATGATAAGACTAACTAATTTAGATGCTTCTTATGTACAGTATAGAAGCATAAATAACTACTGGCAAATTAGCAATAACGTAAGCTTTTCACATTGTTATTAAGATGGAAGTAATTCCTGTACCTAATCTGGATTCAAGCAAACATTACTGAAAAAAGGCCCTCACAAATCCTGGTACGCATCTCCAGATTAAGTTCCCTTCTCTGAAAGTCATTCAATACAACATTTTAATATGTAGCCTCATGATCAGTATCTGAGGAACCTGGAATAATCCCATTAAACAAGTGATAGTCCTCAGATTATTTCTCTTCCACTGAATCACCAATTCTTTCCAAAAGCAATCAGTATGTGAATTATTTTTTTGTTCGTTTGTTTGTTAATTCAGGACATCATATTCTACCAACAGGCAATATAAAATTCCTCTCTCCTCATCCCATAAAGTTTGTACAAAGGACAAAGTTTGTACAAACATTCTTCTCTATGAAGGTCACTGGTGAAGTCAAAAATCTGCTCCAACCTGCTTGAATAGAAAACCTGAGTCTCCAGCAGCCAGTCCAATACCTGGCATGAATAAAATGCTATTTTGTCTAAACACAGTTTGGAGATACAGCCAGAATATGCTTTAACAAACAATTTATTTGCCAAGTTGGTTGGATTCTGCATATTATAAGTCTATGAAGACCTTATGACCAAGTTTTACTAGCCAGAGGAAAATACACATTCTGTTCATATGGTTTCAAAATATTTTGAGTATCCATAGAATCTTGTTGACTCATGTTGAGACACGCACACTATGGGTGAAGGCTTGCTGAAGTAACAGGCTTCCAGTATCAACACAAATCTCTCTCCTGAACTTGTACATGAAGGCAATATGCTGTAGGGGTAGACAGCGAATATCAGGAAGCATATAACAATCATTAAATTCAAGAAAGAAGATGCTCTCCATTAGCAGAGCAATCTTGAGAAGCAGCTTACTACACTGTGTTGCCTATTGATCATCAGCTTACACGATCAAAATTTAGGAAGTACACAGTTTCCGGAACTTGGAAAGTATTTTAAGTTTTTATTCAAAATTCTGTTGCTCAGTACAATGATATTTCAAAAGAAATGCTACAGATGGTCTTTGCATACCTATATGTACCTTCTATAATCAGCTTCAGGAACGGCTGAGTGCACAACCATGGTTTTTCACTTCTTAATCAAAGACACCCCATAACAACACCACCACCACCACCTGGGTGCTAATTTACTCTGATTGGCTTTCTTCCAAATTGTGCTCCTCATATATCTTCAAAGCATATCTAAATACTGGAAATTGTTCTCCAAAATACCATGAAATAAATGCACAACTCATCTACCTCTAAAGTTCTTGTGTGAGATAGCATAAAATCTGCTCTTAAGACCAAAACAGCTGCATATCTCTGGCTGAACTATGATATTTCTGCATTCTGGTTGGTAATGAGTAATAAGTTTTCGCAATAAGCTAGGCATACTACAAGGCACCCTCTGAATCATTATTTCAGTTTTATCTGTGTATTGATGGATTGGTATGGAAACTAAAATGCATTAAAAAAATCAGAGGAAGAAAAGTAAGTTTGCAATCTGTCACTGAAAATCATTTTTTAAAAATGCTTCCAAGAAACAAATCTTCATAATTCTATAATGAAAACCCAGAAATAGCTGTGCTGCCTCTCTCTCTCTCTCACTAGCCTCACTTTTTCTAAACGTTTAACATAAACCACAATTTGACAGGGGGGGCTTATATTGTGCAACCTTGATGATAAACGCGAGACTAAAAGTATTAATTCTTGTTAAAAGGCTGAGAGGGATTTGTTAAATGCTTACTTTCAGATTTATTGTAACTGCAGTGAGGGACTGTTTTGCTCATCAGAGGAGGACAGACGCTGCTGCCTCCCACCCGTGCTCCTAGGGCTCTGGGAGGATGGTAACCTGGATACCTGCTCCAGGGAATACCTGCAGCTACTGCAGGCCAGGAGCAGAAACCCTTCACACAGGGTTCTTCTCACAGTAACGGCTTTATGCAACAAACAAGTAACGCAGATTGCTTACCCTGCTTTCACACTGCATGTACAAAAATACATTTTTATCTGTAAAGGCAAAAGCACCTTCGGAACAAAACAACCCTAAGCAAACTTTCATTGTCTTTCCCGTAGTTGAACCATGGTGAGCTCCTCCACTTGAGCAGTACGAAATATGACAACTGCAGGAAGCTGTAAACCCCATTTTTGACATAAATCACAGTGTATAAGCACATGGATGAATTTATACAGTGTCAGAAAGGGAAGAAGGTCAGAAAAAAGCTCACCACAATACACATACTGAAATGCACAAACACCAGAGAAAGGAGGACATTTTTACAAAGCTAACCAAAATAGTTTGTAAAGGCACAAGAAATTTTAACAGGATAACTTAAAATACAGAACTGAAATGGTAGTTACGTTTTGTCATGAAAATGTATATCGTAAACCAGAAAACTCTGGTCACCCTGAAATCCATAAGGAAGGTTCTTGGGGACTTCTAAAGGGCTTCAATTTTTCAGACCTGAGCATCATTCTGAATATGATGTACAGGTTATGTTTCAGAACCATATTAAAAAAATGCTGCTAGAAATTGTTGACCTAAAATAAAGTAAATACGTGTCTTTTTTTAAGGAGTTACCTCAAGACGCATTTATTTTTAGAAGATGACTTGCCCCTCGTCTGAAAACTGGATCCCTGTAATGACAACTCAAGCACAGCAACCAAAACTACCGTGTGGAAAAACAACAGAACAAGTAGTTCCGTGAACATGAGAACTAATGAGGTAAGGTTTCCCTACATCTGCAGCCTACATTTCAGATGTCCCTTCCAACGTAATATCTTGTTCCCACCACCCGCACAATATCCCACACAAACTCATCCACCCAAGTCTTTCCACTCACTCCTGTATCTCATAAACATCCCAACAATGATATGTCCAGATGTCTCTTATGGTGAAAAGAGATCCTTAACGACCATCTGGTAAAGACAACACAAAACTTTGGCGGGTTTTGAGCTAACACGATGCTGACTGGCTGCAGCAGGCTAACAGAACTTGAACTACTAAATCCACGGTGCAGCCTGTCTTCCAGGGATGGGAGGTGGACATTAATTTGAGTCCCTGTACCCTACCAAGATACCAAATATCACAAAACTCAGAGGAAATTGAGACCTGCTAAATTTCTTTCCATAGGTTAAGTACAATTAATCAAATTTTTCAAATTTAAATCATTAAAACTAATCAACAAGTAAAAGATAATAGGAAAAGAAATGACAGAGATGCAGAATGGAGTACACTATGAGCTTTCACTCCTCATTTTACTGGGAAGGAAGAGGACATTGACCGAGACCTGTAATTTACTGTAAGTGCCTCAGGTTATTCTTTTAAGAAGATGCAACAAATCTAATGAGATCATCAAGTTTTTTGTAATACTTATATGGAAATAGCAAATTATCTAGAAATTTAGAGACAGTCTAAAGACAGATGTACAAACAGATGTTGAGAGCAGTGAAGCATGTAAGACTGTCTCCTGTTGGGGAATCTACTCTGCTAGATTTTAAAAGTAGCTGTAGAGTAAATAGCATGTCTAATGGCATGCCTCTACCAAAGATTATCTTTCAATATATTTGTTCAGTTTTTAGGTTTCTTAATTCCTTAATTATTGTTTTCTCTCATGAGAATTGAGCAAACAGGAAGCTGTTGAGCAACACTGAAATGGATGACTATTTAATGGACTGAGTGATAACATAATTCCTCCAAAATAAAAGTATTGTCAAAAATTAAGTAGTAAGATAAAGGGCTATTAAAAGCCATGTTCAACCAGTTTCAAAGCAATGTCAATTTTTTATAAAAACTTATTGTTATCTTTTTCCTTAAATATTTGTAAAATCTTGTGTTAGTTGTTTAAAATAACATGTATTTAATAAAAAAGTTCTGAATGTATGATGCCATTCAAAGATGAGATTACAAACAGACCTACTATTCATCGAAAATGTGTATTCTATTCTTTGTTACAAATTTTTTCACTTTGTAGATGATGATAAACTATAGTTTTGCATTTTACAATTTAGACCACAAATATGCCGAGTCACATATATTCCAAATGTGATGTTCAGGTTTTATCAAAGTCAATATAATAGTAACTAATGTGGTTAGTCCAATTTAAAAAGTAACTTAAGAACTAAATAATTCAACCTTTTTTTCCCTCTGTAATGGAGGGAGGGGCTACCTCTTCACTATTCAGCGTACCTCCCCGCTGAGATAATCAAGTGTTTTCTGGTTGGGTTTTATAGCTAATTTTCCCCTGTGAGGTTAGGAAAATTACAGGGCAAGTTCCATTTAACAGTTATTCACTCCTTTCTTATTTAAAAAAAAAAAAAAAAGACAGAGAAATTGCAGTATACCACTGCAACGTCAGCCAGGCTAGTTAGTACCCAAAGAGAGACTCCATCTGTCCACAGTAGGTAACATTTCAGTGATGAAGAACGGCCTGAACTGGTGGGCACCTAATTCATGATGAAACACCATGGCACAGAAAGAGAGGAAAGCAACTAAAAAAGAAACAACCTGAATTTATTGGGGGTTTGAATCACAGAACTAGGCTAGAAAAGTTTACCCTAGGAAGTGAATCGACATAGGATAAGATCATAAATATGTTAATGTGACAAGAGCTGGAACAGTCTTTCATTTCATAGTTATTCATTCTAGCTTCCCCAGTCATTGATTTCATCTTCCTCCACACGACTTTTTTTTTCTTTTTTGAACTACCACAGGTCAAGTGATCTGTTTTATTTCCATCACCCCTTCCCCTAACATGACAGTCAGTTGTTTTTGCAACAGTGCCTGCAAACCGTATTTACAAGAGATTATGTCCCCACCTAGGCAAGGTCTGGCCATTTTACCCGCTTTACGCCAGGTATATTAGTACCACAGTACATTTACATCAAGTACGTGAAACATTTTGCATCTTGGGCAGAGCGCAGGCCCAGGAGCAAGCAATCTGAGTGTCTGAACGGATTTACCAGTGCAAATATCTACAAACAAAGAAATCCAGGAGTTTTATCTTCATTCTATACAACTCTTGTCTTCTGGACAAGAATAAGGGAGATGGGTTATTTAAATTTTTCTTCCTGATGAGTAGCAGAATAAAAAGGAAATTAAGTACTTGACAGGTATCTAAAAATGATGAAGTTACCTATCACTTGTAAATCGTTTTGATTCAGAGCACTATCCATCAAGTCCACATTGCCTATGAATGATATGACCCCACATGTTACAAAGTATTGCCGCTTCCCACCTTCTAGATGAAAAGAAAGTGGAATACGTATGTAACAGTCACAAACATAAGAAAAAAGAACCACCTCTGATTTTAATCGATAAGGAATTATAAATACACAGTCCTAATACTCCTCACAGACATTCATCTATATGCCCTCTACATCAAAACAAGACGCTAGAGTCTGAACTGCTAACCTAATGAATCCAGTTAAATGCCGACACTTTTAGTAACAGAAAAGAAGTATTGCAAATGATTAAACAAAATCACTTCTATGAGTTAAGGGTCCTTATCATGCATTTCCTTTATAGACACCAATAAAGATTAACTTCATCCAAATACTGTTGGTTTCTACCTAATATTTCCCTCTTTCTGTGCAATGTCGGACACAACAAGAAAATTAACAGTAACATTCATACTTCTGGAGCACTGCATTGCTTGCCTCTTCTTTCTACAGACTTTGCTATCTAGCTCCCCATACTAAATAGACAGATATTGCAGTGACAGTCAGTCAGCTAAGTTATACTTTCTGACAATGCCTTTGCTGTGGCTAACTTACCAGCTCATCAAAAATCCACTGTCACCTCCAAGGTAGTAAGTTAATAAGTCACAGAATTACACAATTTGCACTCACTGGATAATTTTTTTAAAAGCTGAATTATTACCCATCTTTTTGGTAGGGTATAGAAAGAATTTTTTTGATACATATACACAAACATATATATATATGCATGCACACACACACACTCTCAAATATGATTATAATTTCATTCAATTAGTCTCATATCTTATTTTATAATTGTCTTTCTAATCTTTTTTGATTAAAAGAAACCAAACTCAAGTCTGTGTAGTGCTACTCGAGGGGATTTCATGTCATACTCATTTTACAGACAGGATAATTTAAGCTGTCATTTCTGTCACTGTAGATGTTTAATTGATTACTACATGAAGTCTTTTAAGCCACAGCAGAAGATCATTTTTCTGGTATCTCGACAATCAATTTTACATTTTATCATTGTATAACTTATGATGCTGGTGCAGTCAGGGATGCAAAAGTATTCTATCAAAATGAGTATGTTCACATAGTTCAAAGATAGAACAGAACTGACTCTAACTCTGTATATACAGAGATGACAGTGATATAGATACTTATTCACTCAGTGGATACAGCTTAATCTGCAAATATTCAAAAACATGACATTGTATTTGTAATTTTTCAGCACATAACCACACAGTATTTTTCTACTTATTCCAACCTCAGTTAGTTCGATTGTCTCAAACAGAAAAGACTATCCACTTAATAAAGTGGCCTGTGTTTGGGAAGCCTGTTTCATTTAATGCAAAAGCTGGAAGATGCAGGGTAAACAAAACCAGGCATTCCAGGCAACATGGTTTGTGGCACAATCCTGGAGCAATACACCTCTCAGGCACTAACAAAATGGCTTATCTGCTCTCCCAATTGCATCCACTACATTAAAACAACATAGGATTTGCTTTGATGTAACAATTTAAAATGTGGGAGGCTGTAGTAATAACAGTTTAAACCAGAGGCGTGCCTTTTATAGCTGTAAACACACAATAAAAAGGAAAACTGCATCAGAAATGGCAAAAAAAAAAAAGACATAATGATATCAAATCTAATTCCTTAATTTTTGAAAATATATTAGGCTGATATTAGAATCTCCATACTGGTTCAAGCAAGTTGGTGGCTCAACTACAAAGAGTTACAGAAACAGAAAACCACTCTGCAAGACAAGCTCTTCTATCAATAAAAGCAAAATTTGAAGCGGCCCTGTAAATCTTTAAGTGATATAAAGTAATTCTAACTAATTTACTTGATACACAACATAATTAACCCATGCAATAAATTAAAGAATAAAACCAAGAGGTTACTTAATTGTCTCAATAACAGCAATAATGACATTTCTGAGGCTTTTAACAGTGAATTAACAGCTGAAAACCAAAATTAATGGCCCAAGGTAAAGACAAGAAAACAGAATTTTCTGCTGTCAGTACTTGAATGAAAACAAATAATTTAACATTACCCCATTGTAAGTTCTTCATTTTACATGAATTGGGAATTAATTTACAATTGGGAATTAATTTGATAATTCAATGTTTACCTTTATTTTAATGGTCCCCTATTTCTGAGGTAAATAAACCCCTCGCCCTTTTTTTCCCCCTCGTCAGATATCTCTTCTAACTTTGTAACTCCAAATCTTCTCCCATTTGATTCACTCTAGTACTAAGAAATGCTAATACGCGAGGATATTTGATACATCAGCCCTTCAATATACATTTCAATACGGAATTTAAATCACTGCTTCCAAATCACCATCTTCCAAATCTATCTTAAACAACTAACTGCAATCATATTCAGTAACTTCATGTTAAAATGTATCAGATGTTTTGAAACCTCTGAGATATCAATTTACAGTATTTAATCTGTCACTATTGAATGCAGAGCTATAAACAACCATAATATCTTAACAATCACTCACAGACAACTTTGCAAACCTTTGCGGGTCTGCAAACCTGATGATTCACTATATTAAAGTTATTTCTGGCAACAAGATGTCAGCTTTCGTTACAGTATATTATTTTTCCAAGTGTAAGGTAAGTATATTATTATACTATGGCGTGCATGCAAAGAGTCTCATCTATCTTAAACAACAGTTAAGTTTTATTTGACCCACAGAATTCACACATTGGATGTTCTGGAAACCAGACTTACAAGCTTTGCTGTCTTCTCTTGGGTGTCATGAAGAGCAAGCATGAGATTCCACAGGAACGGAAATGGTATGTAAATCTGAAAAGCATAGCCTGTATTTTCAGTCCCTCATGTAAGTTCACCTTCTCTTTAGCTCACCTATAGCAATGGGAGCAATCCAAGCTCTTTTGGGAATATTTTGTTAAGGCTGCCTACTGATAGCCTTCTCTGTCTTGAAACAGTTCATGGTATGGGGTTTAGAGAGAGTAGTGTCTGGCTTCTGTAATGTTTTCAATTGGTACAGCCATCTGCAAACCTCAAAATCATTAAATGAATGAATTAAAATTCAAACCCCAGTGTAATCTGTAAAACTTTATTCCCTTTTATTATTGAGCTATAATTAGATCTGTGATGGTTCTAAACATAACCATGTGCCATATTGTATGTGTCTTTAACTAGAACGTAGGGTTAGAAAATTTCAGCTGGAACATCACTATCTAGGAGATTCATCTTTCATGTTTCCAATATTTTAAAAATGCTCATCTAAATACCAATGATTTATCAGTGGTGAGACACTGGAACAGGATGCCCAGAGAAGTTGTGGATGCCCCATCCCTGGAAGTGTTCAAGGCCAGGCTGGATGGGGCTTTGAGCAACCTGGTCTAGTGGAAGGTGTCTCTGCCTATGGCAGGGGGGTTGGAACCAGATGATCTTTAAGGTCCCTTTCAACCCAAACCATTCTATGATTCTATGATGATTTTCTTATTTTCCCTTCAGAGCTTAAACAGACATTGGTTACACATGTGATGAGTAACACATGAGCTGAGGAAAGACATCATGATTCCGACTGATTTTAGTACTTTGGTATCCTGCTAAAGGGAAGTCTTGGTCTGAAGTACTGCTGTGCTGGATTCTGGTAAAAACCTTTTAACTGAAAATTTCCAACAGATTGCGGAAGAAAGGTAATCTTAGACCCTTTACCTTAGAAAGCTAATCTTCCTAGAGTGTTCTTACTGGAGTGAGATCACTCAAAATAGCTTGTACAAAGTGAAGCAAGCTGCCTCATACTTACATTGGGATCAAAGTCTTCAGACAAATATAGGGTTAACAGACCATCTCACATCTTGGTCCCTGATACAGTCGCTATTACAAATGTTAGTTAACTAATGCTCTTACACCAGGGGTAAATTACCTTGACTATTCTGTAGCAAGCCTGAGGATAAGGCTGTCCGTAACAGCAGTTAGGCACGGAGCTAACATAAGTTAATGAGTTAACCCCACAGCCTACACAAACGCTCCTATCCTTTGGTAAATGAGAAGCCATTTACAGCCCTAATTCACAGTACAATACTTCAAATTATCTCATGCTTATCTGGAAACATGAGGTTGCACAATATGAGATAATTTAAAGTCCTAGAAGTAACTAAAAAAAAAAAAATATTTAGATTAGTTGTTATCCTTCATTCTGAGGATCTTCCATCACTCAAAGTCATTTATTGTGGTTTCAAGAAAATCTATTTAAAGGTTTCTTTAAAGTTTGGAGGCTGAAAAAGAGATCATTGGGAATTAAAAAAAAAAAAAAAAAAAAAACAAGAAAAAAAAAAAAAGGAAAATGTTTCTTTAAAACAGAGAACAAAGCTTTTAGGTTCTCCTTCCTCTCCTGTGCCCATCTCCTTTTCCACCCACAAATCATTCGTGTGATGGTGATATCATTAACCTCTATAGCATCACCAACTGAAAACTGGTTTAGATAACACATTTAAATTCACACTATGTTAGAGGAACTGACTCACCCTATTTAATTAGAAACCGAACTTGTATACAAATTTGAGGTATCTAGGAAAACAAGCATTCTAAATGAAGCGTATATTTTACCTGCATAATCAAAAGGGAGACATGCCATGGATAACTTACAAAGAGAAATCTTACCTAATCTAAGTCACTTTATGGTTGTACTAAAACAGCTAATGGGTTGGGGCAATACTGATGGCAGGAGTGTTTAAATCATTATTTTAGTCCAGATCAGCAGTGAGCTTTCAAATCAAATCTTCCAATTGTCTCCGTTTACTGTGCTTGGGTTTCACAACACAGAGCAGTCTTAAAATACATGAACTAGACTCTTCTTCAATGAAACTAGATCAGAAGATTCATTTCAGGAACACATCTAACGTGGTACAAGTGTTAGGGAAGAGACACACCAAGAGAAGTGCTTGTCTAACTTGCCCAGAATGGATCTCACTCCACATTACAGAAGCATATCAAAAATATCCTGCCTAAATCAACCCTGTAGTACTCTTAAGAGACGAGTAATCTTGGATTCGGGTAAAGAATAACATTTTTGGTAATAACGAGATCAAGAGTGTTACATGAGACTTTAACTGCATCAGAAACATGTCAGTCAGTCTGTAATTCACATACTAATTTTTCATAATATAAACCATGACTTCCTTCAAACTACTTGTAAACAATAATTAGGTGGTGTGTGACTGCAACTTGCCTGATCAAGATAAAAAGCACTACCGTCTCGGATCTCTCGTCGCTGTTTGAGGTCAGTTTCTGTGGTGTCCCTCGATAATGCGATATATTCAACTTCCCGCTTTGTTAGCTCCTGTGAACAATAGTCTGAAGTTATTACAAAAATAAGACTATAACCCCAGTAAGTGAACTTTAACAATAGGCCTAGTGGTATAATTTGTACAAAAGAGCTCTAGGCAGCAGCACAGTGATCTGAAATAACTCTGAACAAAATCTAATCTCTCTTATTCTTAAAATGTTTACAGTGTGTTCTGCCTCAAACAAAATGGTTTGAATTTCTGCTCAATAAACTTTTATTTTCCCCAAACCTGTTCTAAAAACATAATAACCAGCTATATATTCTTTCCATTGAACATCTGTAACATCTTGTAAGTTAATCTTCCGGTTCTGGACTCTGAAAAACAATCAGCATCTGCAAATCATGAATAAAAATCAGAAGTTTTCTGTAAAAGATTGAGAAGCTTCAAGCCTCACTGCTCAGTAACACTTATACTGCAACACAGCTGTGATTATTACCTGTACATGCTTTGACAGTACACTAATGAACTATATTGTTCTTCTCTCCCTTTAATGTCATGAGATGCAGTCTGCATCTGTAAAATTATAGACTATTTAAAAAATGAGGACCCTTGGGTTATTGCATTGTTTATTTTGATTCAATATGAGATACACTTAGAATTTGCTATCTTAAAGGGAAAAAAACCCCCAAACTTGTATTTGTACCTGATGTTCCTGCTACTTCCATATCTGGGTTATCATGCGTTCTGCTAGGAAAAAGATTCATGCTGAAATGCTCTTAGCGCTTACCCCTCAATTAAAGGTATGATATATTTAACAGATCTCTCTTAAGAGGCAGCTTTTAACTATAGTTGTATGAAAAAAAATCAAGCAAAGATATAAAAACCCGCTAAAATTATTTGCTTTCCACTTTTTCCGTGCCTATTTGTTACAAAGCCACCAATTCCTTTATGCTGCAGGTAGATACAATTGTACTTTCTCATAATTAAAGGAAAAAAACAGAAGGTGAAATAGAGGAGTTTTCTTCAACAATTAGCCCCGTGTATGAACACATAGTAGTAGCTTTCACCAAGAGCAGATAAAAGTTTTCCAGGCTTACACAGCTTCATTAAAGGGACCACAGCATGTACCAGCTCACATGCAAAGACCAGCCTTCACGCAATTGTTTGGCATGGCATTGAAACAGCAAGCTGCAGCCTTTCTAATATGGCTCAGGTGCATACCAACAGTGGTATAAATAACAAGACACATTCTATGTCCCATGTCTAGATATCAGGTGTTCCCTAAGTCCTCTTTTTAGGTTATACCAAACTCTTCTAATTTATATTAAGGAATGCATTGAGCTATCAAGTAACATACCTGGTTTGCTGAACTACGAAATCTTTGCTCTTCTTTCCAAAGTTCAAAATCTTGCAGCTTTTTCCTGTATGCTTTACCTCTGAGATCTAGTCTTTGAACTAGTCTCTTTTGATTTTTGAAGAAATGGCTGATCTTTATGACAACTGTTTATACACCTCCATTTGCGATCCTTCTGCCCAACCAGATTCTAGATAGAACTCATGGCAGACAAAGTCCTACCCACATCACCTTTTGGGGCAGACAACCCCCTCTTCCTGATCATTTAAGGGCACCGACGATTTAAACATGAAATTTTGCACATGCTGCTGCCATGGTTCACGCAGATGGACGTAGGCAAGTCCTTCCCACATTCCGAGAGAGGATCATACACGCATCTACTCTTTCTAATCACTCACGATAACTGTTCCCAAATGTTACTCAGAACACTCCTCTCCCAAATCCTTTCCTTCTTTTCTTTTTTTAATATAACGAAGCAAAAACAATTTGTTGTCTGTAACAGTAGGCAGATATCTTCTTCTAACATACATAATGCCTAGAACAAACTGTTTCTCCATTTGTGATAGCATATGGTAACACAGTTTTCCAACTCTTCCCCCCCGGAGTTTAAGCAGAAAATCATGTATTAAAATGTCTGTACTTTCTACTCATCTATAACAAAAATTGAACTTTGGAAAGCACATTTATGGAAAAACTTATTTACCTCCTAAGTAGCTTACTGTAAGATTTTCTAGGACTACCTTTTACAATTTGGCTAGTAGAGGAATGACTAACTGACATTAATGACTGTGTCTCCAAGAATTTAAATCAACATACTTACCAGATACTGCATGGCAATAGATCTCCGGAGAGGCCCGGGAGGACCAATAAGAAAGACATCTTGGCCAAGAAGATCTTTCTGCATTATCCATCTTAAATGGTGGACTACAGACTGGGCCAAATAATCTGTCACTTTGAAAGAAACACAAAGATAAGAACACATTATTTAATTTTGAAAAGTGTTAGATACCTGGCCATTCACACTTTTTTTTTTCTTATCTCCAAAAATAAAACAAAGACACAAAGATGTGCTGTCCTAAAGCTGGATAGCTGAAAAGCAGGGAATTCTACACACAGCTTATATTAGACTACTTAATTTACATGTAAATTTATGTACCTATCTTATACATTGCCTTTTTCTCTGCCCAACTTCATCCTTCAAAAAAAACCCCAACAAAAACCAGAAAAATAAATGTTGATTCTCATTTCACATTAAACTGATCAATGCAAAGACTGTTTTTTATTACCCAATCTTAAGCGGACTTCTCAGCCTCAGTTAATATAATATAGATACGTTATTAATAATTTGTAAAAGATTTATCCAGCCTATATTCCAATGCTTCTGTGAATCATGAACTTAAAAAAAATTTTTTTTGCTTGCATCAGACTAAAATTAATGTTCAGGGATATATTTAATTTGCTATTTGCTTAAAAGACAACTGCATTCCTGTTTACATTTTGACACAATAAAACACAGAATTAAATTATCAAGGAAATGCAAACCTTGCAATATCATTACATCAATACCACGCAGCTTCCAAAATCATAACAAAAAAACAACTCAAAGCAGATGCACTTATTTCTATTAAGAATACCATCCCCTTATTATTTTAAAAAGCAATAACCTGATTATAATGAAACTAAAAACCTTACCACATGAATGCAAATGTTGGCAGCACTGGAAAGCACCATGCAGAAAGAACGCACTGAAGGAGGGGTACCATTCCCGCTGCCGTACATCGCTCTGTCCCCAGAATACTCCTTCGCGTACCCCCCCAGCAAAGCCTAGCCCTTTCTCAGACACAAGCAAAAAGCACTAGTGCAGGGGGAGAAGGAGAACACAAGCAAGCCAGGAGGGAGATTTATGTATATGGTTGCTTTCAGAACAATCTGACAAGACTGATGATGGGGTTTGAAGCTGGAGCCTCGAGGGTGGCATCTGGGATGCTGAAGTGCAGTAAGACAGCAGCAAGAGGTGATGAAATGCTCCAATTAATAGTTGGGTATTTACCCTTTTTCAGTGTGATTACTGGTTGCAATTAGAAGCCAAAATTTTAAAAACCAAGCCTGGGTTCTACATCAGCTTTGCTGAGACAGGGGAGGCAGTATGTGAGGGGCAGAGTTAAGGACAGCAAGCAATAGTGCCCCTCAGTTCTGAGAGGTTTTAGGTCACTGTTGAATCTTTGTATACCAGAATTAAAATTAATTTTGTAAGATCATAGAAACAGTATTAAATGACTGTATGAGATTCAAGGAAGATTTTTCAAGCATAAAGCTGGCTAAGGAAAACTTTATCAAAAATTTTAACCGAATGTTTTGGTCTGGCACTCAGGAAAACCATTTGAAATCACGTTCCACTACCAGAGAAATCTACTGTATCCTTACCACCAATATGAACAGGAATAACATACACACGTAGGAGAGCAATCTATGCATTAGGATTATCAGATTAATTGTAAATAAACATTTCAGGTTTGTTTTTTTGTTTTGTTTTCTAAATAACTGTCATTAGCGTGCCCAGCATTAGTTTTCATATATGTTATGGTAAGATCATATGAATGTAAGAATATTTTCTTCTTCTTCACTGCAATGCTGTTTTCCGAAAGCATTGCATGTCACACGTACCACATACAACAGGCCAAATGCAAATAAATTCCTCACAGAGAATAACATGTTCCTTTTTATGAGATTTTCAAGAAAATTAAGAAAGTTCCTGTTACATATATTCTTTGGGAAATAAAGGGTAATACATCACACCAGAAAAACTGCTCTGTCCAAACTTTGCTACTGGACAGGTATGGTAATTTGAAAAGCACCACACAAATAAAACGTATTATATTAAAGGTACCATTAAAATTGCAAGACTGGAAAGCACATTTGTTATTAATCCTACCTGTTGTAGGAACATGCCAATGTGTCTAGTGTATTTTTATAATAGGTGTTCTCAAAAAAAAAAAAAAAAAAAGCACTTAAAGCGGACAAATAAGCTTGGAAATCTTGCTGAAACACTGAATTCTTTCATGTCAAAAGTCATGCATTAGAAGCATGGCAAACCAGCTTTGACACAGCATGACTACAAACGCCTCTGGTGTAATTCACATTATTATGTGTAGCTATCTTTTTTATCTTTAGGATGGCCTCAAGAAAAAACTCGGGTCAGACTTAAAAGCAGTACCGTAAATAGAAACAGGATTTAAGAACGTTCAGCAGCATCTGCAAGACAAACTGTCATGTAAAAGAGAACATGAGTGTACACCATTCAAAAAAATCTAAAATCTTAGGAACGTGATCTCCCTGCAAACCTTAAGGAATATATATATATAAAGGCACTCATATTCTTGTCATTATGTTTAAACAGTCCAAATTTTCTCTGAAAGATTAATATGCAAAATGCAACTTTTAAAAATGTCCTATAATTTCTTAGCTTTGCTTTTTTTTTTTTTTTTTTGAGAAAAGGACATGAAAGACACAATTCCTTATTGATACATTTCCTAGAAAACGGTTTCATTGCTTCACCATTCACATCATTCTCCTCACATACAGATTACAGCTGGATCAATTACAATACAAGTTTTCAATCACAAAGTCAGCACACTGACCATCTGCAAACTCACTCAAAGGAAGCCCATTACAAATAATGCCGAAAATTCAAAGCAAGCGTTCCCTAAGGTGAACTGTCATGACAGCAGCTTCCACTTGTCAGTTCCTTCTATTCTAACATGTAATATCTGTACATTGCTCGAGATATTAAGCCTACTTTAGTTTCCCAGTTATGTCCTTCCAAAATCATAATGCAAATTTTTTTGTACATGCAGTCTATACTGCATAAACTGTTTCCAAAGCACAGTGTTCTCTTCAAAAGCAACTTCAGATGCACATACACAGTATCTTCAATATTATTTATATATTTTATTCTTTATATTTTCTATATTTATTATTTATATATTTAGACTACTTTTACTGTGGTATCTGCATTGCAAAGCTTTTATGTTTTCTCTAACATGAGTTGAAAAAATTCTTCTCTGTTCAAGTACTGTATATTAACTTTACTACAAGCAGCATATAATAATTTTCCATTACATTTAGAAGACAGGGCAAATTAGCTGAAAAAAGCATTCAGCATGTATGCTACAGCAATTTTTATTAATTATCCCATGAGTCAGATAGCATCTAATGCAAACTGGGTTTGCACAATCTGTTTAGTGGCACTCTGCTGATTTGCACTAGTTGAGTAGCTGGCCCTATATTCTTAATCTGCAGGATGGTGCGTAGGAAGCCTCTACAGTGGATTCTCAAAGACACCATCTGGCACATGCAGGAGAGTAGTCGGTGCTACAATTTGCTATTCCTATCTATCAAGGATGGCCAGCGAAAGAAAATGCATTCTATTGGTTTGTAATATGTGGTAAGTGGGACAACACCTAGCAGAATCTGCACAAACATTTTGTAAAGTGAGCAGCTGAAGCTGAATAAAGAAATCCCCAAATAAGAAAAGAAGAAAATGTTATACGTAGATTTTGAAGCAAATGCAGCAGCTGCTCTTGTTTGATCCACAAATCAGCTTTTGATAAAACCAAGACTGAAATGGCTATGCTAGCCTCGGAAATTTTCCAGTTCACTCATACTTGAATTCTTGGCACGTTACACTCGCTGAAGCCATAAGATTCACTGGAGATAGAAGAGAGTATCTGCTGGCAAGTTCTTGTGTCCCACCTACAGAAGAAATCCCACAAATGAAGGAGACACCTACCTCTTCCCACTGTTCAGATGCAGACAGTTAAATGAACTGATTTCCAAGAATATCTATTCCAGATGTGGTACAAAGTATGTTGGAGCTCATGTCCTTGTATGACTCTGATTTGGTCAATATCATAATAACCAACAGGCACTTAGAAGACACCGATGTATATAATTTTCAACAGAATAAAAAATAGAATCATAGAATCGTTTAGGTTGGAAAGGACCTCTGAGATCATCGAGTCCAACCTGTTAGCCTAACTGCCTGGTCCACCTCTAAACCATGTCCCTAAGCGCCACATCCACACGTTTTTTGAATACTTCCAGGGACTGTGATTGTACCACTTCCCTGGGCAGCCTGTTCCAATGCCTGACTACCCTTTCAGTGAAGAAGTTTTTCCTAATATCCAACCTAAACCTCCCCTGGCGCAGCTTGAGGCCGTTTCCTCTCGTCCTATCGCTTGTTACTAGGGAGAAGAGACCGACCCCCACCTTGCTACAACCTCCTTTCAGGTAGTTGTAGAGAGCAGTAAGGTCTCCCCTCAGCCTCCTCTTCTCCAGGCTAAACAACCCCAGCTCCCTCAGCCACTCCGCCTAAGACTTGTGCTCTAGACCCTTCACCAGCTTCGTTGCCCTTCTTTGGACCTCTGCATACCCTGAACCTTTGCTACAGTGCATGTTCACAGTCTGAGAATGGCTCCTATTATCAGGGGAGGTGAAAGTTCATGCGGGGAAAAAGATCTCCCTCTCTTCTGGTTACCAAGGGTGTCCTTTAGCTTTCCACAGCAATCTGCAGTACATCCAGCACAGGGGGTGGCCGCCGGAAAATATGGTTAAGGAAGCAGGGGACAAGGAGGGAGGTCTTTGTCTAAAAACATAAATACATTTCAAAAAGTTAAAACGTTCAAAACCCTGAGCTCACCGAGACTTATTTCACAGCTTGTTCAGGCTGGGGGGCAATGAAGGAAGAGAGCAAGCTGCCCCGCACACCGTGGAGGAGGCAGCGTGGCCGAGGTGAGGAGGGAGGCACTCCTGTGTGGCCTGCTTTCAGCTGCTTTCATTTAGCGCTTCGCAAATAAAACACTGCTGCTCTTCCAATTTTATGCTGATGCACGGAGCCCAAGGAGTTTTCAAAGTCTCATAATGTGGTTACATCACAGACAGTTTCCACTGGAATACTATTTTTCCTCATAAATTTTTCATAGAAACAGTCTCCATTCCAACAATTTTTGCTCTTGCGGTGGTAAGGAAACAAGTTGCGAGTCTTTGCAGGGGCTTAGAAAGCGGGAAGTTACTTCTTGGATGAGACTGTAAACTCATTTATCATTAATTCCCTCAAGTCGATTGCTTCACAGGAAGGTATAGGATCTACATAGGTAAATCATATTTCTCCATGTGAGTATACATGAAAAGAAAACATAAAGCAATCATGTAAAACCGAATAGCTTTCTGGAAGAGACACTGAATGGGATTCAGAAGATTAAGTTTCTCTTAGTGACATATAAACATGGAGTAAATGAAACTATTCGTAGCTGGATGTACAACTCGTAGGGAAATACATAGCCAGAGCAGTTATCTGTAGCTCGGACTCCAACTGGAGGGACATATCGTGTCTGCTTTTGAGCACAACAGCTCAGTCCAGCACAGATAAGTTTGAGAGATTCTAGAAAAGAGCAAGAAGAATTATGAAAAGTCTGGAAGATAGGAAAAGTTAAAGACACTGGAATTCGGTCTAGAAAAGAAATGACCAAAAATCGTAACAACTGTTTTCCAGCATGCAAGACAGAATCACAGTGAAGAAAAAAGTAATCTATACATCATGGCTATGCTAGATAGAACAAGCCCCAGGGAAGTAAAAGTATGTCCAAAAAGATCTAAACGAGGCATCAGAAAATGCGTTTTTTTCACAAAAGAATCATTAATTACTGGAGTAAAGTGTGCAGAGAAGTTCTGGAATCTACGTCACCGGCACATTTTAAGAACAAGGAGGACAAACATCTCTCAGGAATGGTTCGGATTCAGCTGACCCTGCTTTGAGGTACAAGCAACAGTCCAGACAACTCCCTGAGCTCCACCAAGACCTTCGCTGAAGGTTTTCACGTCCCCGTGTCTCCCTGTGCCTCACTCTCGGTATACACAAAACGGGGGTAATGGTGTAAAACGTTCAGAGCTCTATTGACAAAAAACCCCACTATTTCAGATTCCTGATTAGGTGGTAACAGCCAAGTAGCAGATCAGTTGCAAGCCTAGATGAAAACTCAAACTGCTGAAATAATCACCACCTCTGACAACAGACATCTTTCTTTAGGCTAGGAAAGAAGAAATGTAATGACAAAAGCCTTTGTTAGCACAAAATTACAGTCATCCTGCAATACAACCTGTCTCTGTAACGTGTTGCACCCTGACACTCAGATTTAAAGTTAACAGAAAGAAGAAGAAACGCACGTTCCAGCGCAAATCTGAACCTACTCTGAGCAGTAACTGAACACACATGCTTGTCCCTGCTTCAGCACGCGGCGCATACCATTCTGGGAGACGGACAGAGATGTCTTACTGTTAAGGTAATACTGATCTTTCGGGTGAAGAATAAATAACAGGAACTGCTGGCACCGCTGAGCCTACTACAGAGAAATAACCCAAATTTCCTCAACAATTCCCTTTCAAGCACAGAAATCCATTTAGTGCTACTTTTTTTGTATTTCATTATTATACGCACAAACCTTCTGTTTAAATTCCTCACCATAATTAGTCTTCCATATATCTCAACTGGCAAAACTAACGGGATTTATCCCTTAACCCCTTGTATACACGCATGTCACTTTTGATCACACACTGGGGAGGGTGCTCAGACTCAGGACATCTGGCATAAAACCACACACTGTTTGAAATTAACCTTCCACAATGCAATGCGGTTGCATGTAACATGACTACAGCCAAATTCCCAAATGCACTTGCACCTTCAGAGAGCAGCAAAGCTGACAGAGTGCTGCAAGAGAACGTCCCTTTTCCTGCTTTATTGAGGATTTGCCGCCATTGACCAAAGTGTCCTGGAAGAGCTATGTTAGGAATTGCTTTGTCAAGATTAATAAATAGATGAAATATCAGGTACATTGTCATTTTCATAAAATTTCCAGAAACCATTAACGAAAGCAGTGCACTGATATGAACTCAACATAAAAAAAAAAAAAAAAAAAAAAAAGTGTGTTCTCACAATTCGATTTTAGATCTAAACTATCATGGAAAGCATACAAAGTTTCTCCAAAGTATAACTAAAGCAACAATCATGCTTTTCAGGCATGGTGAGATTTTAAAAATGTAGGTTTTATTTTTACTGATAAAAGAACAAGTAGTGCAAAAATAAGTGCCCTCTTTCTAGAACGTGTCAGGCACAGTTATGACAGAAATCCCATTAACAAAATTCCCTTGTGTATGACTTATTTTTACTTGTCACTTATAAAGAGAAAAATAAGAACAATTCAGATTTTATGTACCTTTAATTATCATCTTCCAATAAAAAGCCATTTGCCAACAAGAGTAAAACAAATTTATATCTTACATTAACACACAAAATGGAGTACTTCATATAGAACTTGCTAGATACCTAGCATAAAACCTGAAAAGCAGAGACATGAAAACATAAGGTAACCAGCAGTACTTATCCTATCCATTTCTGCAAAATGTAACAAGGTTCAATAAAGGAATTAAAAATCAGTTTCATTTGGTAACACAAAGAATGAAATATTTTGGTATCAATTCTGTGACAAGAAGACAAATGTAAAGTTTTGTAGGTACTTAGTACATTTACCTTCCTTACTGTGTTACATTTTTTTCAGATTTTTAAGGCTATTTTTAAGCCTAGAATAATGCTGAGTTTAGAATTAAGTTATATCATCCCTAAAATTTGCTGTAAATTATAGATATGCACTTTCAACATCACCACATTTTAACATGGCTTTTATCAGCAGAATAACAAAAGCAGAAACATTCTATTCTACACAATGAGCTAGAAAACAATATCATATGCAATACTAGTAAATGAACTGTAACTGCTTCAATTCCCCCCTCTTACTTCTTACTCCACTGCAAACATTACAATGCCTGAGACTTTTTCAGAGATATTTCCCACTTAAGTGGGAAACTTAAGAAAGAACTTAACTTTGTTCTCCATAGTAACATAACCACAGAACTGAAGCACTAAGGGATAAAAAAAAAAATTTAATTTAAATATACAAAGAAATTGTATTCAAGTACTTGAAATCAATTTTCTGCTATTAAATACATAAGTATCCCACCTTACTTTAATATTTAGGTTTATAAGCAAAATTTTGTATCTTCTGTCATCCCACTGTAAGTACATGAATACTGATGAACAACATTATCCCAAGCATGACATCGGCCCAAAAAAAAAAAAAAAAAAAAAAAGAGAGAGAGTGAAACAACTAATAATACACCTAATATGTGCTAATAAACGTTACTTTTAGTTGTAGTATCAGGTTTTAGCTAAGATCCCGTCGTTCTGTGCAGTTCCATGTTCAATAACTTTTTTGCTATCAGATTGCTTTTCAACCACTTTTTCCTTCTTACAATTGTTAACTAGAAAAATCTCTGACTCTTTGATCCTACCAAATGTTTTCAGAATTCTCTTACCTTCCCAGTCCAAAGAACTGAAAGAGGTGCTGTTATAGCAACTTAGAGCTAACATTTATCTCGCTGAAAAGTACAGATTGACCAAAACATGTAATAGTGACTGGCATGGTGTGGAAGAGTGGAGGGCAGGGAGGCATGGTTAAAATTAACATATTCGCTATAGCACAGAAAACCAGAAAGCAAAAAAATCTACAAGAAATGTAAGTAAGTGAAACGGATCACATTAGTCATTGACATAGACAACTGATGGCCTTACTTCATGATCAAAATGAAAAAATAGGCATACAAGATAAATGATGAAAAGCAAAAGTCTATAATTTAAGAAGTTATAAAAAGTAATAATACAGAGCAGCATTTCTCAACTGTTTGGCCGCATTCCCAGGGAATGCACGAGGTATGGGAAGTGTCATTACAGTCTAAGACAGAAACCCTTTCCTCATGGGCTACCCCATAACAGCAAGGGCAGACACATGGCATTGAATCTTTGGTACCTTAGATCACCCGGTAGGAAAGCGTCACAGTGTGACGCCTACTGGGGTATGGGAATTAAGCAGCCCACAATCCAGACGCAGATCAGTGATCTGGCCTACCAGATCTACTATCTGGCCTACCAGATCTACCTATCAGACTACTGGCAGACCTCACACTAGTCAAAGACGGAAAGCAAACAAAATCTTCTCTATATTGCTCTCTGAGCAACCTGATCTAGTTGAACATGTCCCTGCTCATTGCAGGGGGGGTCGGACTAGATGACCTTTAAAGGTCCCTTCCAACCCAAACTATTCTATGATTCTATATTCCTACCACACCTCTCAAAGGACAAACACTTCAGAAGAAATGTTGCATGTCAGAGTTAAGAAACAGGCATCTAAAGATGTCAATAGTACAGGTCTACTATCCCACAGTTACTACAAAATCCAGAATCACAGAAACATGGAACGGTTGAAGTTAGAAGGGACCTCTGGATGCCATCTTGTTCAACCCTCTGGCTCAAACAGAGCCACCTAAAGCCTGCCTGAGGAACCGAAGTATTATTGCCTAAGAACGCAACAATATAAACCTTCACACAGCAGCTCCTGCCCTTTCTGATACTGTACCAGTAGCACTCCCGGTACACCTGTAACATCCCCCTTGCCCTGAGTATCTCTCTCTCCCAGCAGTTACCTGCCATCCTGCCAGCTGTGCAGTGGCAAGTCTAGTGTTGATATTATCAATGCCATCCTTCTAAAAGAATAAACAAAACCAAAAAACGCCAGCACCCCAGCAATTTTCTTGGTGTCTGTTTCAAAATGTCATGGAATGAATTTAGACATGTTGGAAAGCAAACTCACTTGAAGTGAATGACTACACTCAGTTTCCAGCTGTAGATCCTTGTAAGCCCAGCAATGATTGTCACTGGGAGTTCTCAATGCTTGACCCTGTCTAAGCATAGTATTAAGACATACATACCCCTTTAGAATGCCATGTGTGGTATTAAGACGTACATACCCCTTTAGAATGCCATGTGTGGTATTAAGACGTACATACCCCTTTAGAATGCCATGTGTGCTCGGTTTTAGCCTGAAAATTTATCTGGTTGGAAAAATCAGTTGTTGGGTTTTGTTTTGTTTTTTTTTTTTTTAAAATTTAAATTTTGGACATCCAAGAGCCTACATGTGAAAGCACTGAACAAATGGCAACTGATCTTTTTGAAGCCTCAGGAAATAGTTGGCCTGTACTCTCCTAGGAAATGCCACAACGAAAACATGATTCACTTGCTGATCCACAGTGCAAAAGGAAAAGCTCAAGAAGCATGTTTTCTCAAGAAACAGGAAATACGGATGGCTGCAACTCCGTTGCATTTTGAATAAGGTATCAAAACATAACGTGAATTAATTGTACTTACATGTAAGTACATTGTTAATGTGCATAATTGGCTATGTCTTTTTTAAGTATTTGATAGCATTTTTTGTCACCATGCAATTGACTTCTCATTAACTTGATCGACCGCAAAGATCTGTATGTTTGCTGACAACAACAATGTGACAATCTGGGAATACTAAATATCACAGTAGAAAAACACACGACATCTGCCATACAGCAGAACACTCCTAGGACATACAATCATATTGCAACTGAATGGTAATTTTAAACTGCCACAGTGTTATGACCAAACAATTTGAGATTACTGTATCATTTTTAGAAGTAATTGCTGGATGAGATCCCTTTTAAACAAAATATTTAAACGTACACAAATGATCCTTTTACTGTCCCACTGACCAATGGAACAAGTTACATTCAAAGTTAAAGAGATTCCTATATAACCAGCTGAACCAGAGATACAGTAAAGAACTCGAAGATAGCCTTCCCCAAATTGCATGCTTTTTCAAAACATATTTCTTAGATAATTTCAGTAATGTCAGTGGGGTGACTTGAGTGAGTAAAAGTTTTTTGAATAAAACATTGAAACTCATTCAAAAGGAAAACAGATTCTTACTGTAGTTCTGTGGAACAAGTTCTGGGTTCTTCGGTGTTTTGAGTTTAAAAGACACATCTCCAATAGTGACAGTACCACCTAAAAAAGAGAAAAGATGTCTTTTAGTTCCCAGATACTTTTTTAGCGTTTAATGTCCTTATATTAAAGTTTAAATCATAGGCCTGCTGTGGTAAGGCTGACTGTGTGTTCACAAAGCAACCTCTAATGTTAGTTTACTAATTAGGCTCTGCTGCTTTTCAATAGATCAGGTATCAGGACAATTTACATTTAATTAATACTGCTTGACTTTTTTTGTTTTGTTGCTGCTGTTATAACCATAACTTACTTTGTTGGGAGCTATGGAATTCAAGCTCACTGCAGAACCCCATTACAACTACCATCGTTGATCTATTGAAATTAAAACTTCAGCATGTTTATCTGCCGAACTAGCAGTGAGAAACACCTGTAGGGGTGATGATTTTCCTGAGTTTTCAAGCAGCCTGAGACAGTATCTGTTGGAGGTATAAAATGACATATTCATGTCAGTGGGTCCTTCCTGCACTCTCTGTATAGCTGCAGAACCTGGCACCTCTCCAAGGTTTGAGAGGTCTCAAGCATTTCTTGCTCTGGATTTCACCAAAACTAAAGCACCTGGCCATTTAATTTACTGGTCTCTTATTAGGACCTGCCTGTCTTATCTGTCTTTCTGCAACCACAGGCTTGAATTAAATTCCAAGGCATGCCCTATGTACTTTCTCGTGGAAATCAGAAGTGAAATCTAGTTTGCACCAGCAAATGGGTGAGCACCAAGGTGGCAGTGGTCACAGAGAAAAACAGCACAACACCCAAAACCCGTGAAGCCAAGAAAATGAGGTGCAGACTGGTAACAAACTCAATGTTTATTTTTTTCAAGAGACCATCTGGGCCATGCAGATGAGTTCACAAGTATTAAGACCATGGAACTTAGATGACTCTAGTAAGATGATGTTTTTTCCATTACTGTTGCTGAAGATAACGCCACCTTTGCTGCCCAACAGGCACTGTAGTGTGTGCGTGAGGATGGAGACAATTACTGAGGTAAGACTGCTTCACAGGGGTGCAGTTCTGCCACGGCGCTCTGATTACACTACCTTTCCATGAATTGAGGCCAAGTTTTGGAACTGTTTTTTGTGCTTGTGCTGTTCTCAGAAATAAGATGTAGAGTACATAGCCCACAAACAAAATCCAACTCTAAAAATCCTTTTGTAGATCTGGACCTTGTCCTACTCCATCCAAGAGGACCCAGTCTATGGTTGCCTATCTCCAGCACCGGGTAAGGAGTCAAAGAGTTCAGAAGACCAATGCTGGAAGCAGAGGGAGATGCTGGAGAGGATGCCTGTCAAAACTAACAAAGGCAACCACAACTCCTCCCATACATAACAGCAGCTCTCCTTTCATGCAGCAGTGACTCTAGTTTTATACTCAAATGTAGTTCTCTTCCAGCATACCCAGATGTTACTGCTCATCTCACAGGCCTGAGAATCCCCAGGTTCTGACATGACTCACACAATCCATGGGAAAGGTTACACAGTTAGGACTAGATTTATAACAGCCAGAGGAGAATCACCTACAGCAACAAACAGGAAGCGGTGAAGAAAGGATTATAGCTGATTTCCTCCCAAATTTAAGGGCTTAACAATGGTGCTGAGACTGGAATTCACAGCCTGACATACATGCCTGCACGTGGGTCTTTATGTTGCTCCTGAAGCCCAAATAACCAGCCCCCCATTTTTTCCTTAAAGTACTGGCAGAAGGCTGTAAGCTGGTGGGTGTTCCCACATTTTATGCAACAGCACAGTGCTTCAATGGCTTGCCAGAAAGTGGGAGACTTAGGCAACAGCAGTAATGCCAAATAAAATGTGGCCAAGGGTTCATCCCTGATCCTAAGGACAAGCAGCACCAAGCAGCTCCCGCCCTCCCTGCTAGAGTTAAGCACCCTTCTCTGGCAAATCTGTGCAGGAGCCAAGAAGTGGAATGATCCCAAACAGAGCTGGGGCTAAGCTAACGATTAGGCAGCAGTCTTTAGCTCATTTCCCAGCCCTCGCTGAATTTGCAGTTCAAATGCACCTAAAAGTATTGTGCCCTCTTCAGCCTGAAGCATTCAAACTCCCTCCAAAAGAAAGTCCCACAATGGCTTAGGGGCTTGGTCCCCATTCTGGGAACTGTTATATATCTTAAATTAAAGAGTCACTGGAGAACAGACGCAACCACTGCAAGGAGTAAAATCTAGGCTTTGGCTCTCCCAGGGTTTTGCCCACTTGTCTGAGTTTTAAAGTAAGAAAAACTATTTTACTGCCTAAGCATCATCTCCCTTTCTCTTTCTTCTGCTGCAGCTCCAGTCACTCTTTCTCACTGGGAAACAGCTAAAGGATTGACCAAAATGCCTCCAAGTTGATGAAAACATCCTAGGAGCCCACTGCTTCCTGCAAACGTTGACACCTCTCTCATTAGCTCAGCTAGGAAGAATTTTAACATTCTACAAAGGGCAGGTTGCCTGATATATCCTTAGGAAATTAGTGCCAGTTTATTTTCTCACCGTTCCCCAGCCAACATGCAATGAGACAAGAGTATACGACTAATTAGCTCCTAGCTTAAATCACCTCAGCTCAAGCGGTAAATACTCTCTCATGCATACACCGTCTTCCAAAACACAGCAGGGACAAGATGCCAAAACAACAAGGTGTCAGACTTTTTCAATACATTGGAATGATGATATCATCTACAGGAGAGAATTTTAATTACCTACTTTATTGGCACAGTACTGAAAAGCCTTAGTTGATTTCCTGTACTCTCCCCCCCCCCCCCCCCCCAAAAGAAAAAAACCCACAGCTGAGTTTGGTCTAGGTGAAAAATGGAAAATGAATCTGTCCTGGTGGTATTTATGTCAGTCCTTAACATGCTAACCCTCGATCAACACATCTAGTCATGTCCAAAAATTTCACAAATATTCCAGCCGTCAGTGGACCCTACAAACTTTCATGAAAAATGGGCTGGGAGGGAACTATATGCAAGATGTGGAGAGAGCTGAACACACAAAATCCCTAGCATACAGTCAGGGCATTCAGATTTTAACAGGTTTGTTGCTGCCTGGAGACAAATGTTGCCTCCAGCTTGCATCTGTCCAAAAAGCAAAAATACTAGCAGTGTTTAATAGAACTTTAAGCAACAATAAACGAAGACAGTGGAGTCTATTTTCCTAGCTAAATGAGCACAGGGGAGATTAGCCCACTGATCTTATCGCACACTTCCACCTGGTCTATATTTTCTTGTCTCATTTGTTTCTTCTGTACTTGTTTAAAATCACATGTTTGGTTACTCCATTTCCACTGCATTTCCAAACTCTTTGAACAGAGATGTCATCCCGGACAGGCTCTTTCCAATGTTTCACCAGCTGGCAAGAACTGACAACAGCCTGCTTTGTAAAATGGTGCTGTTAAATCAGCAAGACTCATAATCTGAGAACACGTATCCCAAATTATTTGACTCCACTGCAAATTATGGAATAGCCCATGAATACTCCAAGCCATCTCACAAGCTGCTACCACACTATTGTGGACAAAAGCTATACACACGGGGTTTTGTGATGGAGACTTTTAGCCCGTATCAGGCCTGCTTAGGCAAGCAGTGAAGATGTGCCCCTGGTTTCTTATCTCCCACACAGAAAACAGTAAACTTAGATACCACAGTCTTTGAGGAAAACAGTGAGATACGAGCAGTGCCCGATGTACACAAAGAGATATGGCTGCTGAAACAAAACAAGTGCCAAATAAGCCAGAATCCAAAAGGTAAGGGGGGCATCCGATTCAGGGGGCAGACAACATACAGACAAAGAAGTTTGTTTAAGAGCCCATGCAATACGGGCCAGAAATTGGCAGCACATAAAGACCGTGACCCAATAACGGGACCCTGATGAGACTCTCTGAAACAAGGAGGTATGAAAACAGCCTCAATACATGCAACGAGCTCTTTCTACTGCCTCTGGAATAGACAGGTGTGAATTGCACCTCTGGCAAAATGGCAATTCGCACATGCACATAAAGCTAGCCAGTAACTGCAATGCACTGAACCTGATAGGCTCTCTTCTTTAGAGCTACATTTTAGACAGAAAACAATATTAATACCTACATCTGCTTTTTACGATAACTGACAAGGGGTCTTCACAGGAGCAGGCCTATTTCTTCCACTCGGTCCAGTGAGGGCTACTGAATAGAAAGGCACTGCTTCCAGCTCCAAGCCTCTGAGCTGCAGAGGAGGCAGCCGGAGGCTGGGAGGGCACTTTGGCAGGGCGCTCCTGCGGGAACACCCTCGGCTTTTTATTCTCCCCCAGCATCTCCTATTCACCGTTCTCCAATACAGAATAGCAGGACTTGATGGACCTTGTTCTGACCCACTGTGGATGCTTTTATGTTATAATCTCAGTAAGAAGGCTTCTTGAAGATGCAGCTTTATTGTGTTCTTGGCACCTTTGACCGGTCTTGTATTTAAAAGCTAGTACCACACCAACTATCCCTCTTCTCCTCTCCCCCTCCCCAGAAGAGACCATTCCCTAATCCTACTATTTTTTCCTATATGTTGAGAAGAAAAAAACGCTGCTGTTTAAATTATTTACAGCAACGCTGGTCATATCTGAAGATAAACAGATTGCATCTCAACTACAATTTAAGAACTTAAGAAGCAGAAAAAAGTTTTATTTCTTCTACTGGCCGTTTTTCTGGTGAAATAACACATTAAGAAAAAAAGAAGGAAATGAATAAATTTGAAATGGCTATTTTTAAATAAAGAAATTCTACAGCAAAAGAAAACACTCTGCACAGATCTATACGTGTGTTTAGTTTTTTGAGTGCACAACCGAAACAGTTCCAATCTCATGTGTAAATCTTTATATTATCAGGGTTTTTATAAGACACTACAATGAAGCTTCAGGAATGTTGAATTTTTTCGTGGTTGAAATTATTGCATTTTGGCCTCTTTAGTCCTGAATTTATGTGAGATTAACACACTCCAACAGTTGACTTAGTATATTACACATTCACTTGTACACAGACCATCCATCTGGTCTCAAAAGCCAGTAACAGCAAGAGCATATTAAAACTGTGAAGGTGCTAAGCTCTGCTAGCATTAACTTCTGCGTGATAAGATCACACCTGTTAGAGGAAAGTTCAAAATCTGTATTATATTGAAATGTATATTTCTGGATCTTAATTTCATTCTAATGTGAAAGAAAGAGGTGGGGGAGCTTTTAACTGATATTTATCCAGCACATTTCCATAAGGGCACAGAAAAGACTATCAGCCCTCATCCTTGAAGATTTAACTTATTTTGAAGAAACAGAAATTACACTTTCCAGGATTTGTTTTTTCTTTTTCCTCAATTTTTCTGAATACATTATTCGGGGCGGGAGCAGTCCTATCTACACAACTTGCTTACTTCTCTCATTTCATACCAGCTTTTACTGGCCATCTTCATGGCTGCAAACATTACACACAGTCACTGGGTAACGCCGTAACCTGTTCTGCATCTTATATCGGTACTAGCAGCCTCCCAAACACGAGGGACAGAAACCCATTCCCTGCACTCACTAGGTTTGCTCCTTGACCACCGCTGCCTTCACATACAGATGAGGTAGAGCTCAGCTGCTGCCGAAAGGACGCTGCAAGCTGACAGCTGCTACTGACTGAAATAGTTGGATGTTTACACAACAAAATCCATCTCCAATCTAAGCAAAAAAATCCACTTAAGTTGCCCTTTTTTTATGAGCAAAAGAAACAAAGTCTTTCCCTCTAAGAACCCAAAATAAGTATTTGAAACACAAAATTTTAATATTACTCGATTTCTACTCAACATTATTGTTAGACCTTCTATTTTTTTAACTTTCAGTTTTGAAGCTAACGCTTGATTTTTCAATTGTCTACTTTAGGCTAATGATTCTCTTTACTGATTGAAGTTCAAAGTGCCATTAAAACAAAATCTTGGTATTTACTCCAGCAAGTGAAACTTTTCCTCCATTTTTCTGCATTAGGAGAAGATTAACAATATGAACATGGAATCTTGTCTGACATCCAGTCATGTAGAAAGCTTACAATCATTTCTTCGCAGACAGCTATTTTTCGTTTGGGCCAACAGCATACCCTGAAGGTAGGGAGTCTAATGATGCTCAATTACAAAAGTGTCATGATGTGAAAAGTCAGTTTTAAATATGTTTAATGCCATGATGATCTCACATAGACCTGATACATAAATTTCAGAGTATCTCGTAGTAATACGCTTACCACGTCAAAGAATTGCTAAGCTGCCCATTTCATCAATTACCAAAACATTTTAGAAATACTGGTCATCTTCTCCAACTCCCTGCTCAATATCAGCTTACCACCAAGATGAGATCTGATGAGCTGTGGCTTTGGCTGACTGAGTCTCAAACATCTTCAAGGATGGATGTTCCACAGCCTTTCTAGCCAACCTTCTCCCCTGCTGCACTACTCTCCTAGTAAAAAGGTTTGTCCTGTTGTCCAGTCTGAGCCTCCCAAGCCCCAATTCATGATGACTGCTTCTTGGTGTATTATCCGCCACTATTAAGTAGAGTTAGACTTAATCATTTTTGTAATTGTAATTTTAAGTTGCCAACAGATTTCTCCTCCCTTAGGCCTCTCCTTGCAAACCTAACAATCCCAGATCCCTCAGCTTCTCACCATCAGGTGCTCTAGGCCCCTAACAATTTTGGTAGCCCTCAAGTGGACTCCATCAGTTTCTCAGTATCTCCCTAGAACCAGGGAACCTGAAACTGGACACAGCATTCCAGGCAGAGCCTCACCGGTGCTTTCTAGAGATGAACCCTCCCTTTACCATTGCCCATGCTCCTCCTAATGTAGCCCAGTCTATGGTTCACCTTATTTGCTATGAGGTGTTGGCTCATATTCAACCAGACATCCACTGCAACCCCACAGCCTTTCCAGCAAAGCTGCTACTCAGCCAGTGCCTCCCCAGCCTGCAGTGACACACAGCAACACTTAAGTCCAGTAGCAGAACTTCTCTTTCTTAAATTTTTTGAGGTTTCTGTTGGCCCAGTCCTCAAGTTTATCAAGGTCCTTCTGGACCAGAAATCTGCAGTTGTCAGACGGCAGGGATTTTGTCCCTACATACCAAATAGCACTTTTACACTCCTCTTCTGTTGTCTGTCTTTATTTCCACTTTTGTATGCCCCCTTTTTGTGTTTAGTTCATTGAGAAGTTCCCTGCTTGGCCAAGCAGCCCTCCTGCTGAAATACCAAATCCTCCTGTGGAATGGTTCATTCCCGAGCTGTCATACAGTTTTCTTTAAAAAGCTTCAAGCTCTCCTGGGCACCTTTCTTCTTCATGGTTGTTATCCAAGGGATTCTACCTACCAATCTCCTGAATAAGTGAAAGCCTGCAGTCCCTAAGTTCAAGATCCAAATTCTGCTGCTCACCTTCCCAGCCTTCCTCCAGATCCACAACTCAATCACGTTACGGTCACTGCGATGCAGGCTGCCATCTATGACCAAACCAGTTGCAGTTCTTCCCTACTTGTGAGCAGCAGACGAAGTGAAGAGTTAGCCCTGAGCAGGCTCTGTGGCATCTGTGTTACAAAATTTTTACCAACGCAGTCTAGAAACTTCCAAGAGCAGATGCACAATGCCAGAGTGCCCTCCTAGCAGATGTCTGGACGGTTGAAATCCCCCATGAGCATGAGGGCCCCTGAGTGGGAGGTTTCTGCTAGCTGTCTGTAGAAAGCGATATCCACTACCTCCTCTTCGTCATATGCTAACAGATGCCCACCACATCCCCAGAGCTCCCTCTCAGATCTTCCACGGCCAGTGCTACTTATGTGAAAAAGTTAGCTCATAGTGTTTTAAAACTGTATGAAGATTCCTGAAGTACAGTTTGCTCAGTGCAGAAAAGCCAGACTATTAGTCTATTCCAAACTGAGCTTAGATAACAAATGCATTAGTACAATTTCAATAATGTATTTCGACTAAAAAGAAACTACAACTGAAAATCAATAGAATTGTTTTTGAAACTTCCCATTTACTGAAAAGATAACCAAAACAGACAAAACAGCTTTAAAATTCACTGTGGCATCTCCTATGCAACTATCCTGAATCCATGAGTTTGCCAAGCAGGTTCAACTTCAGCCTTATACATTAAAATGGGCAGGACTTGCAGAACACATCAACACGTATCAGGACTGTAACAGTCGCTGAACAGGAAAATTTAAATTTTGAACAACTGCCAAAAATTAAAACTCAGAAGCTATTTACTGACACTACTCATGGGAACAAGCGTGAAACCCTACCGAAGAGCGTACAGAAGCTTATCTGCCTGACAGCTCATCCCTTTTTTCCAGCTATATCAGCGTGTCTAATAAAAGACACTATGTTTTTGCCACCAACCTTTTCTCTCTTAAACGTTAGAATAATTTGAAATAACTCAGGTATAACTCTGCAAGCTTTCACGACAACTGGCATTGAAAATTCCCATCTCCATTTGCTGCCTTCTCAGTTGTGCTGATGAAACAACTGTTCATAAGGCCTCGCTGCAAATCAAGTTGCTGAAATCGTTTCAGTCACCACAATGCAGCCCCCTAAGTACAACTATGGAGGCAATGAACAATAGCAGGAATGTTAAGAGAAAGATGAAAGAATGAAGTCTCTTAAATAGGTTTTGCCAGTGAAAAAAATATTGCCAGAACCACACTTCCAGCTATGTGAACTTCAACAAGATAACGACACAGGTAAAGTCGGAAAAGGGAATGTGCTGGAAAGCATTTACATCAATCATCAACCAATTCTTTAGTCTTTGGACAGTGACAGACCCAGAAAAAAAAACCACCCAAAACTCCTTCTAAACACATGGTCCCATTCATAGTCATCTTTCAGATTATAAATTTTTACCACAATCACTTAGATCCTGTATGCTGATGATTAACATTACAGGATTCTGCAGTCTGATAGAGTTTTCACAACTGACTGTGTTATACTCAGCAGATACTCTTGTATGTATTACTGAGATCTTTTAGGCTTTAAACACGGGTTTGATTAGGAAGTGGGATAGACCAGGTTTTAGAAAGCACAGGAAGTGAACCTGGACAGGCAGAGCTGCAGAAAACAGCGAATGAAGCTAGTACATATTTTGGTCTACACAAGTGACAAAGGGCAAGTTGTTTTGTGCACATTAAGCACCAAAGCACGCGAGAGACCTTCCTTCACCTGTACTGACTAGCAATGATTTTTATTTTCCTAGCTCTTCAGTTTTCACCAAATTTAGCATTTGCTCCCACCAGCCCCTTAAAGCATCTCTGATATTGTGTATTCCATCAGACTTTTTTCAAGTTTCGTATTACCTACAGATAGATGCAAAGAACTAAACATCAGTGAACCGAGTTATGTAGAACTTTGCTTTGTTCAGCTCATACAGTGTCTAAAATAATAATTCATCACAAATAATTCTGCAGTCTACAAAAACTTGATTCTTTTCAGTCTTTTGGAAGGAAACATGAAACCTGCATTAAAAAATAATCTGATAGTCCTCCTTCCACAACATTTGTTACTATAAATTAAGTTTCCCTTATTAAATAAGTTGTGCAAACCCAAACCCTTCCTAGATATTCCCATTACCCTTTAGCCACTGAGTGCCTCTATCTTTCACTTTGAGATTTCTCTTAAGCTTTACCACTAGATAGCTCTAGCAGTTCCTCCACAGTCCCCAGTGCACCAGCAAGTCATATTCCCATTACAAAAACAGAGCTGAAAAGCTAAGCATGGTTCCTTCACATATAACAGGACAAAATCAGGCAACAGTTTCTCCCTTACACTTAAAAGGTACCATCACAGACACTAAATCCGATCTGGCAGGGATGTCAGATCCAAATTACTGGGTAGACAACAATTTGCTGTTTACTTGACTGTTAAGAGCTTCCAGCCTTTTCAGAAATATTTTCTTTATTAGCAGGGAAGAGACATGCAACCTCAACACCGCTTACAACAAGACTTTCAATTATAGCAGCTGCGTAGAAATAGCAAAAACATGTACTGGACACAAAATTTCAGACCATCTCTTTGTAACTTCAGTAACCTCAGAGGAGTGATAGGGCCTGCAAGAGGACATGCAAATATCTTTAAAATAAAATTAATTTAAATAAACCAACAAAAATCAAATAATAAATAGTGTTCCTAATATCAAGGTCCCAAACTCACAGGAGCATAGGAAGCACTATAATGAATGAGATGCCTCAGGTGCTGGGAGGACAATTATCCCTAATATTATCTCTTAGCCTGCCTTTAATAAACTACAAGATTGTCTAGAGCTTTGAGATATAAATCTTTCTACCAAAACTATTACCATCATTGATTGTAACTGGGAATACTATTATTCATATACATATACAGTGTATTCATGAATATTGCTAAGTTACACTCAGTTACATTCCATAGCACATGGAAATTATGAACTATTTTTAGTAATACTGCATTTGCTACCATTTAATTTTGCTAAATTTCTTCTTGTTCTTAAGGTTACTCATCCCAACAAAGGGCTGAAAAGTGCTGAGCTACCTTCTTCAGGTGCTTGTTTCACACAGTTAACTTGTTCCCTTTTATTCCTATTTAAGATAAATAACCCTAGGTTTTTAATACTTTTCACAAATAAGATATTTTCTATTCAAAAGTTCTGAAAGGAATTTTATGGTTATCAGTTCCTCAAAGGCTTCCTTCTTGAGAAAGCTTTGAGAAACGAAACACAGAAGACATGAACTGATCAACTAGTAATCAGATTAAAAAAAATTAAAATGGATATAAATGGTATTAAAGGGGTGTAATCAAGACCTTCAGCGAGTACCCCACCATCAGAATCACTTGCTGTCATTTTAGCTCTCTAATTTACAGCTGCTCATTGCTCGCTCTGTGTTAGTAGCTTTGTTGCTTTTGGCATTCATACAGAAAAGCGCCAGCTACCACAGCCATATGTCACCGTTTCCAGACACCACTTCTGCTCTGCACAGGCCCCTCATTTGTCTCAAAGGTCACCAGAGGATATTCCAGGACAGTTCAGGTCATCCTCCCTAGCATATGCAAGCTCAAGGTCAACCCCCTATCCCGTTACCTTATGCTGCAGGCACACTCAAACACGCATCAGCCTTGGCAACCCCTGACACGGATATGGCTTGGCCTTAGCAGAGGGACAAAGCCATGCACTGCAGAAACAGAAAGCATGGCAAGATGGCAAGCAGCCGCTTGATGGAGAAGCGCGGTTCTCACAGGTACAGGCTGCGGGGCTGCTCCTTGCTTCACTGCGGGTGAAACGCTTTGAAAGAGAAGCTCTGGAAAGCCACGCTAAGTGCCCCTGCAAGCCTGTGACTGAACTCTGCCCTCTCCTCTCACGCAATACTCACGAGCATAAGAAGAAACAGGGACGGCAGCACAAACTGGACATACCAGCAGCCCATAAGGCGACAACCTGCCTCCAGGCCTCCCCCGGGCCGCCTGGCTGAGGGGAGAGCGGGCCTGCCCTCACCCCCGGGCCCGCTGTCAGGGCCTGGGGGTCGGCCGGGGCAAGGGAAGCCGGGGGGAGGCCGTAGGGAGGCCCGGGCTGGGGGGCCGGGGGTCGTTACCTGAGCTGTGCAGCGCCCTGACCTCCAGGCGGCCGGACCGCGCCGCAGCCGCGCCGCCGCCCAGCACCTGCCGCAGGAGCAGGCGGACCCTGCGGGCAGCGGGGCCCCCCGCCCCGCCGCCCAGGCACAGCACCCGCGACTGCATGGGCCGCGGGGAGACCGCCGCCGGGCCGGGCCGGGCCGGGCCGAGCCGAACCAAGGAGGGGAAGGGAAACGCCGCGGCACAAAGTCCCACCGGAAACTAGCGCCGGGCCGACCGGCGGCCGGGGCGGGTACGGGCCGGCGGGGGTGGCGGCCGCGGGACAAGGCTGCCTGTGCCGCCGGGGTGCCGGGGGAAGGCTGGGCCCCCCGGGGGGGGGGAGGGGGACCTGGCCGGAGGGGGGTGCAATGGCAGGGGGAGCCCTGAACCCCCTCAGCACGGGCCGCCGCGGCCGGAGAGCAGGCGATGGCGGCGGCGCCCCGGGCCCCCTCAGCGCCGGCCGCCGGGGCTGATACCCGCGGTGTGTTCAGCCAGGAGGGCTGGGGCGTCAGCTCCGAGGACGACGTGATTTTTTTTTTTTTTTAATATGAAAGAGGCTGAACTCCATAGCTGGAAACGTTTAAAAGGCGTGGGCAGCGGTGGCTGAGGTAAATTCATGCGCCAAAGGTATTTCCTACCTCTGATTCCTTAAATCCTGCTGAATTGCTGGGCCCTTGTGTGCCAGTGCCACCCCTCGCCTGTGCTCTTGGGATTAAGGTATTTTATACTTCAAGAAGAATTTGAAGCCAGTTACTCAGGAGTGACATTTTGCACACGCATGGCTTAGATGTGAGATTTTTGGAAAAGATGATGTTATTGAAATCGATTTCAAAACTGCCTTGGTTCAACTGAAGTTACTGCTCTTGGATCTATGTAAAAGCTCAGGAGTAAATTTTAGAATAATTTCTGAAAGGCTGAAGCTTTCATAATAATGAACTAAGCCTAGTTTCAAGGAAAATCCAGTTGAGACTTGGATCTCAGCACCAGTAAAAAGATGGTGAGGGGTCTTAGCAGAAGGTAGAAGCCAGAGTCAAGTCACCGTCTTTATCACCTGTACTTCAGTTCTTAGGTATGTCAGTGTCCATGGGGGTAGGAGAATTTTTCTCCAGTAAATCTCCCATTTCCTGCATGTTTTCAGCATTGAACAAGTATCCCAGAGGACAACCACTAAAAAGTGAGCTAAGCATCTGTTTAAACATAGACGACTTAAACTTTTAAGCCCCCAAAGGATACTGTGAATTATGAATATTGATCTAGTCCTAGATGCATTTCTGCAGCTCAGTATTAGGTGCTTTAAACACTTAAGAGAGGTGAGATTTCATAATCTTCAGCGTTCCACGTTGGCTAGAGTGTTGGTTGGGTATGAATTCTTTTCTTAGTACCTACTGTAGGTCTATGAACCTGCTTTCTGGATCTAAGGCAGGATAAAGTAAATTGAGACATCCTTTTATGGATATTGCCCTAATTTCTTGTAAGCTGAAGATTGCGAATGCTGGAGGCTAAAGATAGGCTAAGTAACAAGAAGGTCTGGCGGAACAGAGTAGAAGGCCAATGAGGCAAAATAACAATAGAATCATTTACGAATATATCTTGCCAATCTGGGATATTAAATTAGAAGATTACATTGATCCTCTTGTCATATCTATAGAACAATAAATAGTAATAAACTGCAACAGATATGCAAGCAATTAAATGAATAGATTTTATGCTATGCTGGAATTTCAAAATTTTGTAGTTTCACACTGTGAATGTACAAAGCCTCCTTTTACCTCTGTATGTGTGTATATATATACACCCGTCAAACTAAATGCTTTAAATTTCAGCCCTGAGTCATGTATCTATAAAATGTTTTGCTTCTTAAAGAATTGTCTTAAAATTCTGAATTAGTCAACTTCTCCAAAACTTTGAATTCAGCCTTGAGTTTAGCCTCCAACTTTCCATTTGCAGCAAAAGAAAACTATATTTACTGATTTTCAAACCATTGCTGGGAAAGTTATAATGGAAACATTGTTATCTCTGTGCATAATTATGGGGAGGAAAATTTTGTTGAATATATACACGTATACACGCATACACAAACAATTAGATGCGCAACTTGAATGTTCCATTGCTTTTATGCCATACTGTCAGTCATGACACCACTCAAAATTTAGTATAATTTAATAATGTGAATGTATAGAACCTAGTTTTTCTTGTATATACATGTGTATACCCATATGTGAAATTTTATCTGGCTATACAATATTACATTATTGCTTGAACATGGCATTTGCTTCGCTTGCTAATCATAACTGATGCATATATGCTTCGCATATCTGGTACTTGCTCACTCCTCTCTATGAAAAGCACGATTCCGTCAGTGGTTCAGTGCTGTCATGAAGTGGAAGGATTTAGCAGTCTGCATCTGGTGTGTTTGTGAAGGCTTTCACAGATGATTTACAGCACTGGTAACAAACAGCTATTTCATATTTTCATTCCCTGGCTTAACAGCATTCTTATTTGGAACGTGAAGTTTCTTAACAAAAATACTTTTCCTTTGATTAAACAGAAGAGAACTTATTCCAAAGAGTGAGAGCTCAAAAAGCATCTCTGTGAGTTGACAGTTTCCAGACTGTTCTCTCTAGTAGCTGTCAACTACTTTGCTGTGTAGCTCTAGCTGCAAGACTAAATTAGACACAGGTGCAGACTATAAAGAACAATGCATCATCTCTGCCTCCTTGTAGTCAGTTCTACAGAAGAACAGAGAAGACAGCTGAGAAGAAAATCCTGGCTTCATCTGAAGCTTGTAGGAAATCTCCCATTGAATGCAGCAAGGCCTGAATTTTACCCAAATGTTCTGGCTGAACTATAGTAATAGAAGTAAGTCAGTCTTCATTTACTGTTAAATCTTTGTCTAGAGGGTAGGTCTAACATTAAACCCCTTTGAAACTATGTCCAGAAAATGTGAGGAAGCAAAAAAGGAAGCTTCTTAGAACTTGTACAGGTCCCTAGTGGTGTGGGTTCCATCTGGCGATACTAACAGAGAAGGTCAAGCCATAGAGGCAGGCCTTGCTTACCAATAATTTTCACTCCTGAAATCAAGAGGTTACTTTTGTATCTTTTTTTCAGTTAGGCAAAATTAGTTTCCTTCGTTTAAAATTTATAGTTGTTTTCCCAAATTATCTGTAGCCACTGATGGCTTGCTTTAGATACTAGACGTAGAGAGAGTCTGGCTCATTTTCTTCTGCTGTGTATCAGTTTTGAACAAATATACGTACTGATTTCCATGGAGCCACTCTAATTCACTATAATGAGTCTTTGTACTACTAGAAGGTGCTTCTCTTGTATGGAATCGATTGGGAACAATATAAATCAAATAAAAATGGAAATGCACAGCTGTTCCTTTGTTGACTTGAACCCTGAATTTGTTCCCTATTTTAATCCAAATTGATTTAAAAAATGGATCCGCCAATAAGATACCAAGGTTCTAATGTAAAGTGTATTATCTCCTGGTTCTTGCTAAACTGTCTCTCATTCATAATTTCTTTCTTTGCATCTAATGATTATTAGTATATCCACCTCTTCCTTCTGCACTGTTATAGAATATGCAAGAGTCAAAGCTAGATTTTGTTCTACAAATGGTGATTGTAATAGATTTTCCACCCCAGAAGAATGTATAATTACTGCCTTTTTAGTTAAGGGTTGAAAGGTTTTTGTTCTCTGTTTGTATGACAACTTCTTTCAAGAAATTAACATCCACTACATTAGCTTTCTTAGTACCTGTTCAGCCCCCTGTGTCTCTGTGTTACTCTGTGCCGTTTGCACTGTTACACTGAACTAAAACAGCAAGTAAGGATAAAGTCATTATAGATTTTTGTAAGAAATAATGACATCGAGATAACGAGGTTCTTGCCATCTGATTGCTCACTGGAAGGTTGACCTAACAGTCTCTAGCTACTTGGAAGTACATTTCTTGAAGATCGTTATTGCAGCCGTAAAACCTAATTTTTTTTTTTGAAAGGAACATAGCAAGAAAAACAAGTACTCTGCTGAGTGGTACTGCATATTCACGTTCATATATGTGTTACAGTATATATTCTCAGAGAGTATAAAGGCCTTAAGTGATGGCATCTGTAATTTCTTATGCCGAACTCCATCTGTTTTCAGTAGTTTGTAATGCCACCATTCTTTAATAATTTGGGCAGAAATTTCTCATGCTAAATTTCTGCCTCAGGCTGAAGACTTCTTTTGAAAACTTGAACAAAAATAGCTTAGCCACTTTTCAGAAAAGAAAAAAAGAGTGTTTTACTCAGGAGCAGCTATAACCCTTACGTGACTGGGAAGGCTACACAACTGAGCAGCTGCATCACATGAGGGAAATGCTTACTACCTTCCTTGGTGCTACTGGAGAGCTGAAGGGAGACTAAAGAAGATTAAAACCTCCATCCTGCCTGATAAATCTGCATCTGGTTTTACGCACATGACAACAGTTCTTAAACTAGGAGCTTCACTGTTCCCGAGCTTTAGAACCAGGACTAGAATTCTGCTAAGAGAGTCATTCTGGTTTCAGAAAGATGCTTTTTAATGACCTCAATGTTTTGCTGAATCATGAGCTTCTGAAAACTGGGGAAATGTATTATAGTTTAACACCTAACTCATCGTACTCTGTTTGTATGAAGTATGACCTAGGATAAGACTGCATCGGTTGAGCCAGACTTCCCCCCTCTTATTTCTCCTTCGAGGCCAGGGAGCACTATAGACAAAGACGCTCTTTGATGTGCTTTCAGTGCTCCTCCGTTCCCCAGGCTGAGGAAGCAGAGGGATGAGGAGCGGAGCCTGAAGGGACAGTTAGAAAATGGTGCATTAATCGCAAGGAACCCAAAGGGGAAGTGGGGCGGTGGGGGTGAAGCCACTAGATGGATGTAGGCTGAGAGTGAAAAGCTACATGAAGTGATGAAAGATGAGGTTAAGACAAGGGCTGAAAGTGCCACGACCACTATGTTTTGCAAGTCCTGGACACCACTGGAACCCCCAGTATTCTACTGCTGACAGAAGTAGTTGTGAAACCCACTGAAAATACACTGACCTGGTTGACTCCTGCTGTTAGTCTGAGTGGTAGGGGCTTCTCTGCTGTCCTGCTGATGCTTGATTGGGACTCTGGGGCAGGAGGGTTCTTTCTGTTCAATTTCTGTAATTGTTATTTCTTTTAACTCTAGAAAACTACAAAATGCTCCATTAAACTAATATAGCAGTTTAGTGATTTCAGAACTTCATGAAGTCAAATGTTCAGGAATTAAATGCAAAAATGGTATTGTTAGGTTATTGAAATTAAACTGCTGTTGATATGAAAATTTTCATACAAAATTAGCGAGGTGATCAGAAACTGTGATTTCATTGGCTTCATAGATATTCATAGCCTGATAAAGCCTAGCGTACATTAACAATGTGTATGTAGGAGCTAATGGAGTTAGGGAATATGTAGCATAGCATTAACACTGGAAAAGACAATGAACCCATCAAGAAGAGAGAGACAGAAAATCCCTGCATCGAGATCGTGTCCCTCCTACTGAAGAGGACAGCAACTGGACAGTGACTACTTCAATTTGAGGGACTCAGGAACGTGTGTTTTAGAATCATAGAATCATTTAGGTTGGAAAAGACCTTTAAGATCATTGAATCCAACCGTTAGCCTAACAATGCCAAGTCCACCGCTAAACCACGTCCCTAAGCACCACACCTACGTGTCTTTTAAGTACCTCCAGGGGTGGGGACTCAACAGCTTCCCTGGGCAGCCTGTTCCAGTGCTTGATAACCCTTTTGGTGAAGAATTTTTTCCTCATATCCAATCTAAACCTTCCCTGGTGCAACTTGACACCATTTCCTCTTGTCGTATCACTTCTTACTTGGGAAAAGAGATCAACCCCCACCTCACTACAACCTCCTTTCCCGTAGCTGTAGAGAGCGATAAGGTCCCCCCTGAGCCTCCTTTTCTCCAGGGTAAACAACCCCAGCTCCCTCAGCCGTTTCTCATAAGACTTGTGCTCTAGACCCTTCACCAGCTTCGTTGCCCTTCTCTGGACACGCTCCAGCAGCTCGATGTCCTTCTTGTAGTGAGGGGCCCAAAACCAAACACAGTACTCGAGGTGCGGCCTCACCAGTGCCAAGTACAGGAGGACGGTCACTTCCCTAGTCCTGCTGGCCACACTATTTCTGATACAAATTAATCGCCAATGTAGGGTATCAGCTCATTTGTGTCTTATTTGATTTAGCTGTACTTGCATCAAACACATGTTCATTGGCAAAGATTTCTGGTGTCCTTCCCTGTGTCCTTCATGGTTGTCATGATCCTCTAATACAACTCTTGTATGGGTGAAGACACCCATCCCAACACTAATGTAAAATATCTGCTGAATAAACTTTACTGGTTCATATTTAGTGTTTTACTTTATAACTGGGGTGGGATACAACTGTACACAAAGCTGGTTAGTAGAGTGGATGAGTAGTATCTGGGTAAAACATGGTAGTTCCATCCCAATCCCATGTGCCCATACCCTAAATCTTTTCCAGGCTCAGCCCACAACTCAAAGGCCGCCACAAAATGTTAGTAGAGCTCTTACGTTAAGAGCTAAGCAAAATGTCTGATCAAAGATTACCTGAAATCTTTATCCGTTTTCACGTTGAAATGGTAGGTTTCCTTTTTTCTTAAGTTATAAACACCTTGGCTTTTCCTAATGTTTATGTCTTGATGGATTGCATTTTGCTATCTACAAAATATTGCACAGAATAATTTCTAAAGGGTCACTGGCAACATGTGCTGGTGACACAACATCATCAGTAAAATGCCAAAGTTCCTGAAGACGGGATTAATCTTACCCCCTTATAATTCGGTGTCGTCCCTGTTAAGTGCAGGCTAATTCCATGTATCACAAAGGTTATTTAAATTTCAATAAAGTGTGAGGCAATCTCACAAGCTCTTGTTTGCTGTTAACGAACAAAACTTAACTTTACTCTAGCTGCGGAACTTGCAACATTAGTTCAGTAGGGCCTGAGGCCATTTGTGGGGCTTACACAATCCCAGAAGATGAAAATACTTATTGCCTCATTCCTGAACCTTTGAACTCTCTGTAGGCATTACTTTCACGAAAAATCATCAACCTGTCTGGCCGGCCACGGGGTAGAGCTGTGGGTGACACATGCTGAAAGATTTAGCCCAGAACGAAGGCTGAGGTGAGCACCCAACTGTTCCATTTAGACACAAATATCCTAAATCCTTGCTTAAGGGAGCTGCCAGTGAATCCCCTGCTGGCATATGTTCTGGGTCCATCTAACAGGAGAGTTCATAATCAGCAGCCTGACCCCTCGACCTTGTCGATGTAAATAAAATACACAAAACTGTGCCTTCTGTGCTGTCATCTGTGGGAAGAGGCGTTATGGCCTGTATGCCACGATTGCATTAGCATTGCATGAACACGGAATGAAAACCTTCACAGGCTACGCATGCATGAAAGCGCAGATTTAAAACAGCTCTAAATGACCTGGTCTGAGATTTGAAATCCCACACAGGGTTGCATTGATATAATCTCTTGTGTTTAATAGAAATTAGAATGAATGAGATGATTATTTTTTCTGGGAATTTTAAACTGAAAATTGATTAAATCTGTATTTAAAGAATGACCTAAAAAAATCTTTAAGAAATAAAAAAAACCAAACCAGATGTCACGAGGCCATGATGAGATTTTCATTCTAAAAGAAAAGACCTTGAAAATGTTTGATATTCATCTCTCATAAAGTCCATATCTGAAGTGAAGTACAATCTTTACTTTCTCAGGACAAGACTATTTAACACAGGTCCTCCAGGGAAACTCCAACTTGATTAGAATTCTCTTAGTGTTTTCAGTAGAGCAGCATTGTCTTTTACAAACTAGACAAAGACAAACCTCATACAGTCTGATTGTTGTTTCAGCTATTTGTTTTGCTTCTCCATTATGTTCAGATGAAACAGTTCAAACTGAAAATTAGAAACATTAACTGCACTAAGTGAGGATAGATTCCAAAAGAAGAGGCAGGAGATACACGAAAACCTCTTTTCTTTTTAGGTCAACCAGAATTTCAGCGTGTGTGAAAATGCAACTTACTTTCACCTGCTCTCTTTGATGTGCTGTAGCTAACTATATAATTTTATCAGACAGTCTGTCTGGGAAGATTCAATTTTATGACAAGTGAAAGAAATGTGAAAATGGTAATTATGAGGAGATTAAGGTAATGCAGTACATGTTTAGCTCATACATTAAGAGGTGGATTTTTTTTCTTCCTTTTACAAGTGGCTGTAGGGTTTTCACTTTTTAAAATAAACACTGTTAGAGACCCCAGTGGAGCCTCTTAAATAATAAAAGATCTCAGATTCCTTTGAATATATTTTCAGAATAGAAATACGGTATCTCTCTGTGGTGGAAGGAGTGACCTAGCCCATCTCGACTTTCACTTGCTGTCCTGAACAATGGTCCTTTGCTGTCCTAATATCTTAAATGGATTAATGTTCTAAGAACGCTTAAAGGGGATTGTGGAGCTTTCGTTTACACTTGGGACACTATTCTTCATTCACAATTCCTTTCTCAGTGTTCAACATTGGTTTTGTCTGAAGGTCAATTTAAGGACATCCTAAAAGCCTTCATTTCTACTTTTATTTTCTAGCTTCATAGTATGCTGAAGTAGTTCAAGAGCACTGCAAAGCACGTCAGATGCAGTTTTGTCTTCAAAAGCTCAGAATTTAAGGGCTTAACCCAGTTTGCATGCAACTAGTCAGTCATACTTTGATTTCAAAGAATGAGTACAGTTATTCAAGTGGGTAGGCGTTAGCAGAATTGGTCCATGCAGAACAATAAATGAGTTCATGGGAGGGAGGATTTTTTTTTGTAAGATTTGAGTGTGCTTGGCCTTGATTTATATTGCACAGAGTGGCTGACAGCCCAACCACCGTTATGTTGTGTGGTATGGAAGCAGGTAGTACAGTAGGTAACGAGGGGAAGGTACTAATGTCCTCTTACATTATTCGTTATGCTACATCAACACCTGAAATCCTTTCCTAGGTAGACATGCAAAGGGAAGTGGGGATAGGTATGAGCTCCTCTCTTGACTCTCTGAGCTGGTGCAAGATGAATCAGCTCACTGCCATGCGAGGCAGCGCACCCAAGTAAAAGCGTGCTGGCTCAGTAACTTGGTATGCAGGAACTTAACAGTGAGTTGTATTGTTATCGTTCTTAATTATTATTCCTATTAGTACTAGAAGGGATTTGAAGAAGAGAAGGTGGGAGTCCAGTGAACACGGAACAAACGACCTGGGTGTCACTGCACAAGCAGTTACGGAGTGCGGCTCACAGCATTTATCTAACTTCAGATTTAATTGTGCAGCTAATTGCTTAATTACAACAGAATCTGTTTAATGTCGTACTTGAACAGCAGTGCCGTCTGGAATGAGCACAAAAGGCAAGAAAATCAACAGTAAAATTTGAATGTATTCACAGGAAAAAACTTGTGCTCTAGAAGAGGTGTGCCCCTTCAGACATAGCAGTACCAGTGGTCATGAACTTTTCCTTCTTCAGATTGGCATTTGTAAACCTGAAACCTTTCCTCTGCCTATAAAATACTGCAGTCACAAAGACGTTTGGCAGCCCATGCTAATACTAATAATATTCTTCAACTGCTGTCAGTTCTTATTACCTCCTTCGATTCCTACCTTCTGCTTGCTGAGTCCACTTCTTTGGCTGCCCTGCCTTCAGTGGCATAAGGTCTTTGGGGCAGGAAATAGCCTTTTTGTTGTGATTTATAGGTGTTAAACACAGAAGGGCTCTGATCCACCACAGAAACTCTAAGATCATAATACAGCTAATACAAATTAGCCCAAGACAGATTCTATGTTTGTTATGATTAAATATATTTTTTCCCCAAATTATAGAGGGATCCTTTGAAAAATAGAATAGGCCATGTTATCTTTTATCCATCAAGCACTGGAATATATCTGGCGGCTGAGAGATTATACTTGCTGGAGGCTTAACAAATGCACTCCATATTTGTGACATGATTTAACTGTGCCTAGCTTTACTTTGTTTCACCAGGTCCTAATTTAGACCACTGAAAAGGCTGCTTTACACAGACCTCCATTCTGAGCCAGTCTCTGAACTGATTTGGGAGACAGAAGAATGACTGAAAACCCATGCGGTATAATTCTATTTCTTTAAAGTAAGAAGAGGATTGAGAATACTTTGCATGAATTGTAGCCCAGACAGCTGATACCTGGGGCAACAGGAATGAATATAAGCTGGAAAGATGTAGTCATCAGGAATGGAATAGAGGCATTGCTGTGTACAGATTATTCAGTTATAATAATAACATTGTAGCCACACAGTACAAGTGAAGAAAAAGAAAAATTCAAGGTTAAAGACTCTGCTAACACACAGAAGGGGTAATCCACTAGAGGGAGACAAACTGAAGAAACCATTGTACTGAAATCACCAAAAAAATGAGGTGGAAGAAATACGAAGAGCGTGTACAATTAAACACAGTAATCACTACTTTTTTTTTTTTTTTTAATGAGTAATTTACTCAGCATTCTTACTTCTCTTACTTCCTTGTCAGTATCAGGAAATCTGTATTTTAATTTTAATTTCTTGCTAAGTGTGTTAGCTCAGCCAAAATATTGCTGTTAAAAATATGACATCTGTATTTCACAAACCCTATTTCTTGGTACTGGAAAGATTCCTCATTATTAACAAGTCCATGCGAAAGAGCCATTGTTTAGATTCCTACTGTTTCTTGACAAAAGGAATGCATAGTGCAAAATATGTTTAATGATAGCAGTATTACAGATTGCTTTTATAGCCCCAGGGGTTTGTAAACAATTATTTAGCAATCTTTTAATTCAGCAAGATTGACCAACATACAAAGTCTTCCTGAGAAATAGGCAAAATAAAAAATCATAGTACAAGACTGACGAACACATAAAGTTGTGGTGGATTGACCCCAGCCAACAGCCAGTACCCACACAGATGCTTGCTCATTCGCTGTCTCATGCGAGAGGGGGGTAAGTGAGCAGCTGTGTGGGTGTTTGGCTGTCGGCTGGGGTCAACCCACCATAGTCCTTCCAGACCCAGTACAAAAGTCTTCCTCATCTCAACAAAGTTCTTGATGCTTTATTTGGTGACAGTTTATATCCTGGGTTGCCTGAGCAAATAGAAATTAGTCATCTAAGTTTGAGCAGTCAACAGAAGGTCCACCTTATAGTCAGAGGAAAATAATAGACACCCTGAAAGGGCAATTCATCTTGACCTACGGCAGGTATCTGTGTGCAGAGGAGTTGTTCTCTGGAACAATTGGGAACTTTGCCTCACTAGCTTAGATCTGAACAGGTTACTTCAGACACCCAAAGGCAAGTGAGACAAAGCCAGCTAACTACTTAGGTCTTTATCTGATCTGAGTTGCTCCTTTTTGTAGGCCTTTTGAAACTTCTTCAGTGGTCTCAATGGACATGTCCTGTATTCTAGTTCAGTTGTGTCCCCCTTTATCCCAGAATTAAAGATTATCCCCTACTTTTGCTTTTATACAGTCAGTATTTTTTCTGTGTTCTGACACTATTTTTAATAATATGTACCCTTTTCTTCAGTAACAGCTATTAATTATGTTAGTTGTAGCCTGCTGTACTGATTAAGCTGTAGGCTGAGCAGGCCTAGCAAAGGAAGAAAAAGCTAAAACTTCATCTGTGACCTAAGCTAAATTTTCTCATGCTTCGTATGCTTACTTCCCCCTTTCATAGCTAATCACCATATGTAGCCCAAAGTATTTGCACTCCCCTTTCTTTGCTGATCAAAAGAGTATTTTTTGTTGAAGAATGGAAGGAAAACTTTTCCTTACGTTCTTGTCAGGACAAGATACAGATATTGTCCCATTTCTACCCAAGGATATCTAATAAAAATCTGTCTCATTGTTTGTAACTCTTTTACAGCATTTATTTTCATTCATTTTTTTGCAACAACTGGAAGCCCCAAAGTTTTGAAGAATTGGAAGTGTGCTCAGGAGGAGTTCGGCAAAACCACTGTGTGACTAAATAGGCCCTCCTATGTTTTATACCCGTTCTTCTCTCCTTCCTTCCTTCTCTCTTTATTCCTTCCCTCTTTTGTCCCATCCCCCTTTCCTCCTTTGTTCCTGCTCTCCTTCATTCTTCCTTTCCTCTTTCCCTTCTCTCCCAAGCCTTTTAATCTGCCAGCTGTTTTTTAACAGGTGATTCCCACATAAGCACCTAACTTCTCATTCTCCTACTTTTCTTTATACTACCTCTGTTTCTCCTGCTGGACTGTATTATCATTGCTACTCATGCATTGCACATTAGAAATCCCACATCCAAATTTAGTCAATAGAGGTTAGATTCAAAACGGTGCTTGAGGGAAGGTCTCAATCCCAGCTTACTGAAGTCAACAGCAGATCTTTCCCTGCCTAAGCCAATCACTCTATCCTGACTCGCTTTTGAGACTCACATTAGAGAATTGCAGTAGGTTCTGAAACTTTTAACCTGAAAGGCAGGAAATTATTGGAAAACAAGCTCTTGTTTTGCAGTCCCTCGTGGATACCACCCACTTGGATGAAGTTGCCATCTGTTGTTTTCTTGGATCATGTCAGAATATGTGAAATAAACTGGAAGAGAGAGAGGCAAAACAACAGACAGATGCAAGTGGGATATAATGTTTGGAAAACTACTGTTGAGGTTCTACAAAGCAAGAGAAGGACATGAAATGTTATGTTAGGTCTGGAAAAGACGTGCTGGGGCAATAAAGGTGATTGTATTGATCACCAAAAAGTGGCTGGAGCATAAAGAAAGCTCCCTGGCTACCATAGATCTGGCATCATTGTTCTTTATTTCTTTTTCTCATTTTCTTTTTCTCAGTTTTCTAGTTATAATGGGCTGAATGCTGGCAGTGGGAAGCAGGACCAGAATCATCCTTTAGACCACGGCAAGAAGGACAAAGTAGAAGAGCAGTCAGAGTAAATAACTCGTGGGCTTAATGACGGGAACTAAAATGTGACATTCCCATTAACCTCTTCCCTTCGGCAAAGCTGAATTGTAATGAGGAATCCAGTCTGTATCTTATAACCTGTCTCCAGTTACAAGACAGGAAAAGAGAGGAAAAGTTGAGGTATAGGGTTATGATCAGAAGTTTCATCAGTTTAGTGATACAACATATATTTTCACTTAAATTTAAATAAATTTAAATTTAATTTTCAATTTAATTTAAATAAATATAAATTTAAAATAAAGTATTTTAGGACTCAAACCCAAATAACATCAATTCTGTTGGTGAAAATGAAAGTGTTGTTTATCCCTGTTAAAAATGAAACTTAGTTTTTCTCTGTTTTTCTCCCTTCAGCTATGAAAGAATACATACCTGTAACATAAAAAGAAGATACATATATTATGTGCAATATTGCACAAGACCCAAAATTGGTATATTGTACAGAAAGTGCATTTCCTGAAAATATTTTCAGAAATGTTTTAATAGCAAATGCTTCATCAAGCTGTTATATCATCTTATATACAGGAAGAGAAAAGCTAACACAGAGTTAGTTCCTATCTGCTAGCTTCTGAATTTAAGCAAACACTTAATATCCCAGTAATATTTATTGCTGTTACAAGATGTTAGGCATGTCTGTAAGTAGTATTTAAATCTGATTCTCTTAAGCTAAAACAGTTTTACTGACTCAATGATACAAGCATTTCCTGAAAAAGAAGGACATATTTCCTGTATTTTGTTAATATTTGACAGCACTGATCTTAAACCAGTAGCAACATGACACTGATTTGTAAGACAGATTTTAAAGTAAGTTTGAAATTCTGTATTATTGTAGCCCATGTAAACTGGTTTACCGAGAAACAATTACATAATAAATTACATTTAAAACCAAAAATAGACCCTGTTGTCCTTATTTCAGTCATAGAATTAAGCAGAGTTACAAAGGAGAGAGGATCTTGCAGATGAGTTATCAACTGACAATGCTTTGTGTCCATGCACTGAAGTTTCTTCAGCTTCAGAGCAGGCGATCAGCAGAAGTCAACTCCGTGCTTTGGTTTCTTCAAAAAGGAGTGAGTTTTGCCCTCAGTGCTTAGTTTGAAAAAAAAAAAACCACCAAAACAAAACAAGAAAAACTTCCTAACTAATCTTCACAGAAAGGACAAAGCTCACTTTGAGATATTGCAAGCTTTTTAAAGTTAATACCAGTATTTGCAATTGCATTCTAGTTTCTACAGAGAGACAATGGAAAGTTTGGGCTCAAAGAACTCCAACGTTTACTTGGTGTTACTCAGCAGGAACATCTCGTCCCTGAACTTGCAGTGCATGAAGTCAAATTTGTGCATAAACTTTCACAGAATAATCCTTAGTGTGAGGTCAGATGTCTGACCATGTCTGAGAGCACACCCAGTAAAATAATTGGATTAATAAAAGTGGAAAGAAACACATAAGCAGTATTTTCAGCAACAGGCCCCACCTTTTGTTACCAGTTTTCCTCCTTGCTCAGGACACAAGGAGATCCTTTTGCATTAACTGTAGGCAAAACACAAATATCAGAACAGAGCTCCTCAACCCTTCTACCTCCCACAAAAACTAAGAGCATATAGCAGGAGCCTAGACTGATCAAGAGATTAAAAAATAGGCATTGCAGTAAAACAAACAGTGGGGTCAATCTTTTTAGCTTGCCTGAGTAAAAGTTTGATTTAGCTCGATCGCAATTTCTAATTCCCATTACATGGAACAGTGATTTAGTTACAGAGGAGTCTTTCTGCCAACAGAGAACAGTGCAAGAAATGCCAGTGATCAGAAATTAAGACTAACTTACTTAGATGGTGGAATGATTTATTCAGATTGTTTTGTAAGCTTTGTAACCTTTTGATCCTTTTTTGTGACTCTTTACTGGACACTTACACTGTCCAGGCCAGTGTCAAGGCTGGCCACTATATTATAGTGACAGTTGCACCGATGTCAGAGATAATAGAGTTTCCTATTATACAGTAAAGATTGTGTCCACCCTTACTAAGAGGATCAGGCTGAGAGCATATGTTCAGTCTCTAGCTTCCATGACCTCAGATGCTTTGCTTCGTTCTTCAAAGTATCGTTTTGTACATGGCTGCCCTAAAACTTCCATAGTTAGCTTATCAAACGATTGAGAGGGCTCAGTCACCTGTACTCTGCATTATTTGCCATTCCTGCAAACCTTGTAGCATCTGGAAACAGAATATAGTATGGTTGTTTGCTTTGGAATTACTGATGATAATATTATATTGCAGAATAAGAGCAAATCCCTTTAGGACCTAATCAAGCAACCCTTTAATGATAATAAGGCACCTTTCAATTAGTGGATTTTTAAACCACTGATTATTATCTTAATTTTTGGTTGTTCTAAATTCTGTTACCTTGCCATGAGGTACCAGATCGATGCCTTATAGAATATGCACACATATCCACACTTACTCTATGAGCTTTAGGTTTAAAGACTGCATCCCACGCTGCTTCTAGCCATTGTCTTGTTTCCTGTTGTAGTCTCCCCAGAAGGGCGTGAGAGTGTTGGAGACTGGGATTCATACTGACCTGGTTCTTCCTAGGATCACATCTCTGTGGCCTCCTGGTGAAAGGCTCTCTATGGTGCAAGGTAAAAAGCAGTTTCCCGTGGACTTTGCTGCTGAAAAACAGTTAAAAAAAAAATCCAGACTTTGTGGACTGGAGAAAAAATAGAATGAGAAATGGAACTAGAATTGTATCCCTAACCTATGTAATTTTGATAATACTCAAGTTAAATATATAATGTATGTGTATCCAGTCTCTTTGAATCATACAATTGCTATTGTAACGTGGAAAAAAAGAAGTTTTAGTCCAGTGCTATCAAGTAGCTTTAGAATAAATGCTGTGTATTTTCACAATAGTAAGGTGTGCCCCAGACAAGCAACCTGTACCTTCTCAAGTTCAAGATTTCCCTAGTGCCAGAAGAGGATAATAGCCGCATGTTTTATTTTGTACTTTTACAAAATATTGCCTTCATTCTTCATCCTCTGTATAACTAGATCTGGCATTTTCGCTAAGACTCGATGGGTAAGGGCTCTGAAATTCTCTCAGAACCTCTTCTTTAAATGCCACCTAACTTTATACTGTCGTGTTGTAAGAATTGGGTCCTTTTTCTTGTGCTTATGAAGAACTAAAACTATTTGCCTGCTCATGATCCTATGCATTATTCTTTTTCTATTCAAATTAGCTCCCTCCTTCATGTTTCCTTTTCTTAATCTCTTCCCAGCATTGCATTTACAGCCAAGGTGAAGTTGTTGATCAGTTGCCCAAGTAACCAGAGCCCATATCGCTACATCGGTCATGGAAAGGCAGAGTGCCATGAAAACTTTTTGCCTAGTACTTTCCCAAGTAGATGATTGTAAAAGTTCTGCTAATAACCTAATTTAAACCTCAGAATTCAGTTCCATATTACTGCATGGGTTTGCTTTAAATCCTTGTTGCAAAGATTTGCAAGCTCATTCTTTGGTTAATAAAAAAACCCATAAAATAGAAATTGCTCTTTCTATACATGCCTATAAAATAAAAACTTGGAAATCACATTTAATATGTATATTTATATATAGGTATATAGATTTTAGTAAAGATTAGTCAGTCCTATTCTGAGCTGCTTCTAGTATTTTGAAATCTGAGGGGTTTTTTGCAGCAAAGTGAAAAGTACAATCACTTTGTGTGTAGACACCATACCAATGACAGGGATAGTTTTAAAAAGTGCGGTGACAGACAAGTAGCAATGCATGATAATGCCAAATTATACCACCTACATCGTACCACTTGACATGTGAAAGATATTTTTGTAACACCCAGGTGAATAACAGGCTGCAGTCTTTTCCCTTCTTCTCTCCCTCGAGATCCACAGTTTCTTGTGGGGGATATGTCAGATCTAGCCCAAAATGTGAACAAAGAGACAAAACTTCAGTCATGCAGCACAAATGTATCTAGATTGCTTTCATTCTTCTGATTGAGAAAAGCACTTTTTCTCTTAAAAACATTCTCTCTTCCAAAGGGTTTTCATTCTACTTCTGTGCCAAGCAACCTGATATAAAACATAAGTTACGGGTTCAGCAAGTCAGGAGTGGAGTTGTGTGGGTACCTTAGCAATGGCGTTATTCTGAAAAAGAAATCACGTCCACATGAACTGATGAAAAGCAATCATAGTATTTGTGGGAGAAATATCAAAGACCGCTAATTCTGTTTAGTTTTAGTCTTTAATAAGATGGAACAATATTTATTGACAGCTTGTTGGCTTGCATTTCTTCCAAAATTGGAACGAAAGTCAAGCTTCTCTGAAAAAAGGAGAAAATATGCTTTGGGTCAAAAGAAATATGTAGATGGGGAAGAATAAAAAAGCATTTAGTATGTTAAGACTGGTTCAATGCAAGATTTTTATTCAGACTTTTTCCAAACAAGATGTTAATTAACATCTCACAGGGGTTATCTTCTAAAGGGAAAACTTGCTTAGGCAAAGCAACAGATGGTACAAAATAGTTTATGTGGAATTTTCCTTCTAGGTGAGCTAGGTGACAACATAGTACTGTGTTGCATTAAGCAATGTTTTATTGCGTAGCATGAAGATGACGAGTTTTGACAAGTTAACATATTGCCATTGAATAAAGGTGTTATATTCATTTAATGGAAGGAGATATACGTCATTCTCCGCACTCCCCTCAGTCTATAGAGGCACTACAAAGAACACGGAGGGAAGGTTTTACAAAAAGAAATTAAAATAGACTGCACTTGTTGAAATTAGCTGCTGTCTTTATTTATTATTTGTCAAATATCTTGACATCACATTTGACAACCTATAATGGCAAGGGATGCACTTTAGGACTATTGCTATTTGTGCTCCCCTTTCCTCCTGTACCTGGGAAAGACTGCAACATGCACACTTAAATTAACAGCTTAAATTCAAGGATCTGAATGTGTCATGCAGGCCATTTAATTATATCAAGCTGGCCAATGAACATGGCTTGGAGGAAATGAAAATGCATTCTGCATGCGTGAAAGGCAGCAGATGGATTTATTGACTTCAGATGCAGTCAGGGGACACAAAGTGACATTTATTCCTTAAGAACCAGAAACAGCAGAATTCACTAATCTGTGTATCTGTGCACTAACGCAACAGATTGTGACTGAAAGGTTTAGCCTCCTTATGCACTCGCGTTTAATTTAGATCAGTTATTATTGCGTTCGATGTTTATGTTTCTATCCTGCTAATCCTATTTTTTGCTTTTTTTTTGTTTTGATTACTTTTTATGAAACAACCTGAATTTGGAGTCTGTTCTGTATTAAAGGTTACTGACTTCCAATTCTCCTCCACCTCAATGAAGTTTTTATTCCTTCAGGACGAAAATCGAAGAATTGAGTCCATCTGTGGTTGTGTTGAAGATGTGGATGTGACACACAGCAAAACCTAATGGATGGATGCTAGGCATGGGCAAAGAAAGAACACAAAATAACAAGATTGGATTGACCATTATCCATCAGAAAGTTGTCTGGCATGATGCCTCTGCTGCCTTTCATGTCTCTCTAATTTTCTTCTGTCTTGAACAAATAAGAATGGGTATAATAACTTTGCTTGTTTTTCCTGTAGTTTCTGGGCTTACACACCTCTACTGTATTTTTCTAAGCTATTTTTCCAGCTTTCTTCAAACAGAGGTACTTTTTAACTTTCACTTTATCACTCCGCAGCTCTTTTCCACCCTTTTTTCAAAATAATTCTCTCATTTGTACTAAAATTTTCAATCAGATATTTCCTTGAGCTTGCAGAATAACCATGATCTAACAGAAGTAAACAAATGAAACACCTCACCCTTAGGACTGAGCATAAACTATTTATACTGCATTTTATGGATGCCTAAAAATCACTATGCAATACCGTAATCCATGCATGAAGAACTAATTTCAGCTTCATTGCCTTCCATGGAGCTGCAGAAATGATACATTTAGTCTGACGATTGTAAGAGTGTGAAAGAGTGTGTCTTTCTTACATTCTCATTTATTTCTGTCTTCTTGTATCCACTTGCTTACTTGAGGTGGAAAGGAATCGGTATGGTTGAGTGAATTAGAAAGCTGTATGTGAAAAAGAAACCTATATACTCTTTTCACTTCTTTGCTGATGGGAAGGCACATAGAGCACGACACCAACTGTAACGTATGTATAGACAGCGTGATGACTGTTGGATACATATGCTCCTCCTCTGTTCAGCTCCCGTCTTCCCTTCCCTAGATTCCCTTCAGTAGATTCCCATTTGCATTTTCCCTCCTTTGAAATGTCACCTCCTTCCTGCTGCTCTGTTCCACCAACATACCTCTCCTCATTACTTCCACTTCCCTTCCCGTAAGGGATAAATATAGCTGAATAACTGCATGCCTTGGCCACTTTTACATTGTAATTCCAGTCCCCTGTGATAACTCTCACCGGCTCAGGCATAGACTTTGCCCTGGAGAATTCAAAACCACTGGCTACGTGGAAGCAGGAGGAAGTATGAAAGGAGACGCCACTCTGCCCAAGTACCGGAGGTGAAGGGTAATAAAGTCTGCCTTATGGCAAAACAGGGGTTGGTGTGATGGGACTCATCTTCCTATGCACACCTATGGCATGAAACAGCTTTGAATGGATGACTGAGGTCTTGGACTTCTCCTCCCTTCTACACTCAGTAGGAGAGTCGATGATTAAAAAAAAAAGGAAGCCTTATGCATCCTTGAGGGAAAGTTAGCTGATAAAATCAGTAATGAAGTACCTCTCTCTTGCTGTTTGTCCTCATTTCATTTGCTAAGCAAGAATTTTCATGGGTCCGTGTGATGCCTTAATTTTAAAATGTTCCCATTTTTTTGGCAGCTGCCGGTTCCTCAGCTTCAACGATTCAATGTGTAAAACTGATATCAGCACTAGGCAGGCTCTGCATGCTTTTACCCTATGATCTCAGAGGGAGCTGATCTTATCCCTCTAACTGCGGATTACTAAGGCTCCCCAAGAAAGTGGAGGCTACAGACACATGTGGATAACCTTTTTAGACAGGTCCACTTCAAAGAAGTCATATCTGAAATAGTAAGATGCAAGTAAGCAACACGTTTGATCTCATAGTAAACAACCAGCTTATGAAAACAGTAAAAAAAAAAAAAATCATCTTACAGCTTCTGCACAACCCTGTTTGAAGTAACATTAGGTAGAAAACACCGGCTTAAGGCAAAGCTGGCAGCTCTCCTTCCCTGCTCTGAGAAGCCTTCCCTCTCTTGAAGGCACTGGTCTTGAAGAAGCCTGGTAGGGCTCGTCTTCTTCACCCCCCTGGAAGATGTGAGTAAGGGCTCCTTCACCCTTCCAGAGGCCAAAGAGAAAGATTTCCACAACCGGAGCAGAGTGCCTGAGGGCTGCTTGGAGCTTTGGTTCTATTTTCTTTCTCCCCATTAGCCTAGCAGGGGTTTTTTTTGCCTGTTTTAATGGTAAGGGAGGTTCTGCAAAGTTCTGCATGTCAGTGTTGTATTTGTCCCTGAATCTGTTGTTGCAACCCAATGCAAAATAGGCTATTTGTGTGGCTTTCAGGAAGAAGTGAAATCCTACAAGTTCTAATTATACACCTAGATGAGTTGATGAAAGGGGTTAACTGTATCCCAAAAACTTGGAGGACTGTGTTCAGTTTTGGGCCCCTCACTACAAGAAGGACATTGAGGTGCTGGAGCATGTCCAGAGAAGGGCAACAAAGCTGGTGAAGGGTCTAGAGCACAAGTCTTATGAGGAGCGGCTGAGGGAGCTGGGGTTGTTTACCTTGGAGAAGAGGAGGCTGAGGGGAGACCTTATTGCTCTCTACAACTCCCTGAAAGGAGGCTGTAGCGAGGTGGGGGTCGGTCTCTTCTCCCTAGTAACAAGCGATAGGACGAGAGGAAATGGCCTCAAGCTGCACCAGGGGAGGTTTAGGTTGGGTATTAGGAAAAACTTCTTCACCGAGAGGGTGGTCAAGCATTGGAACAGGCTGCCCAGGGAAGTAGTTGAGTCTCCATCCCTAGAGGTATTTAAAGAATGGATAGATGTGGTGCTCGAGGACATGGTATAGTGATGGACTTGGCAGTGCTAAGGTAACAGTTGGACTCGATGATCTTAAGGGTCTTTTCCAACCTTAACGATTCTATGATTCTATGATTCTATGATCTGAACACAGCTTTGCCACACCAGAGAGGGAAGGTATGCAGAGAGGATCAGAATCAACGTGGTTTGTTAACTAAGCCGTGTACACGCTGAGTGACTTCTCTACTTTTAGTCCATATGGATGGGAAGTAAAACATAATGTGTCAAGCCACTGAGAAGGGTGACTACAAATGAAGAATATAAAGCAATATCAAGTAGCTTCCCATCTGGTGAATAGCAAGTACCTGTAGTTGGAATGAATCAGGAGGAAAAAATAGGCCCTAATGAGAGAGTGGCTCAGACTGGGCATTTGCACAACAGGACCATATTGAGTTTGCACAGACTGCCTTAATTTTGGCATTTCTCACCTCAATGACTACTTCCTTTTGTAGCGTCAACATTCTTTTAGGGCAATTATTCCACCGTATGCAATGCACAGCTCATATTAGGAACTTAGGCAGCTTATTTATGGATGCACAGTCTGTCACTGGAAACGTTGAATACCGTGTGGGTTAAGGAATGTTAAAGAAGAGTCTCTTCAGGGACACATGGGTGGTATTCCCTGGAAAGCATCCTGAAGTATTTTTAGCTATGTATTTTCTCAATGTGGGATGAAAATAAGCCAAAAAAAAAAAAAAAAAGGCAAGATGTATGTACTGTATGACTGTATGAGAGACTCTGCATTCTGAAACTACATGAGAATGGGAGCCCTTGGACCGCCTAGGAAAAGAAGAAAAAGACCATCAGACTTATTGTGTATTTTTATTAAGTGGTGCTTTCAGGCGTCTTCAAAACAATGCTCCAAAAACTACCCAGTAACATTGTGAATTTTGTGCTTTGAGGACTTGGCACGCAGCTCTTCTAGCTACATGGAGGTTAATGCCTCTTCATAAAGACTTGAGCCTTTATGGATTCACACAATAAAAGCCATGTGAAGTTCAGCAGATCTGAAGGTGACACTCCCCTGTCTGGGACTGTTCCATGCCCTGAAACATGTTTTTAAAATTCTTTTTCAAAATGTAGAGTAATGAGATAGAACCTGATCTGGCTTTCACAGGGGCAAGTTCATCTACTGCCATGAAGATCAGTGGTCTCGTTCCAGATTTCCACCACAAAGACTGCGCTCCTTATCTGTCCAGACTTCTTGAAGTCCTTGTTTCTCATGCCACCTACATTGTAAATTCTGATACTGTAATTCCAGACTGTCCAAGGCATTCACCCTTAAAAATCAGTCCACCAGAATTCATTCATATACTGACCATACTGATGCTTATATTGCTGGGTTTTATGGAATAGTCCCTCCCAAGCTAATTTCAAAGTGCACCTTTGTCACTGTGCCTCCTTCTGGCTTTGAAAAAACAATATAATCATTGTGGCCCAACCTCCAACCAACTCACCTTTATGGTTTCTAAAATTGTTCAGCCAGTTGACAAAGAAGTTATTCATTCTTGCAGATCATTCATTACTACGACTACTGCCATCCTTAAAATTAATCGGCGTGCCCAGCTTACACAGCACCCTCCTAAAGCCCAGAACTCAATGTAGGTCAAATGTGAGGAAATTTAACCTCTTCCAAATAACGGCCTAGATCTAAAGAGACACAACTTGACTTTGAAAGAGGAAGTTCAAAGTAAACCATCCTTACCTCTGGCTATTTTCCTGAAAGTGTTCCTGTTTTGGCTGGAGAGTTTTGTTTGCTTGTTTTTTTTTCTTTTCAGGAATTACTAACAATTTCAAAGGTATCCCAGGGCTTGGCAGTACTACCAATTGTTGTTGGAGAGCAGGGACAATGAGATTACTCTTTGGTGTCTCCGTTTTAACTCTCAGTTCAGCTTGGCTCTCAAGCTGTGGTTTGACAATACAGTGAATCTGTTTTTTGGGGCACTTGTGTCAGATCTCAAAGCCACTGTAATCATAAGAATGCAATATACTGGTACAGAGTCACTCCACTGATTCAGATTTGTTAACAATATATTGAAGAGAGAATTTTGTCCTGGCAGATTTAATGTAGAGCAAGTATTCTCTGTCTAGGCAACTCCAACTTCATGCTGTCTTCCTGCAGCCAGCATAAAATCAACATAAAATTATAAAGTGAATGTAAACACTGTGCTGTGTGCTCTGGCTAAACCGACCGAAATGGAATCATATGCTCTTGCCTGATTCTGATCAAATTTGTACTGCTACATGACGTACAACCGCATAGAGCTGGTATTAAATGATCACAGAACTGCTGTCTCAGTAGTCTACCAAAGCAACAACTCTGTGGTTGGGAAATTAAAGACATTTCATCTTAGCATCTGCTCTTTGCTTAGAATTACAAACACCCTCATCAGTGGAAGCTGTCATATCTAATAAATAGACAGCTTCAATCATTACCATCTAGGATGTCATCGGGAGCATAAGATGGAAGATGCAGAAAATGTGCCTCAGCTACAGGATTCTTAATGCTCTGCTTTTTATAGTGACCCAGACCTCCTCTAATGACAAAAAAATATTGCTTTTGGGGCAGGACAAGGATAAGGATATTTGTATGCTCTAATGAAATAGATTTTTTTCTAACCTACAGAAGATGGATCATATTTCCGTGATTATAAACTCAGAAGATTCCCTGGTGATTATCTAGTCAGTAGAGATTGTACACTATATATACTATAGAAGATTTTACATGTGTAGAATAGTGGTGGTTGATTATTTAATTCTCTATAGAGCAAGTCATAAGATACACCTGAGTTTGAATGAGAACTTCTTTTAAAATAACACCCAGTCTTTTGTTTAAAAATTTTGAACGACAAACCTTAGTATGTTATTCCAATGATTAATTTATCCTTCCTTTAAAATCTGTCTTTTTTTCTAGCCCTAATTTTAAACTTATAGTAGGTAGAGTTTCTGATAGCTCATATGTAGAGTGAAGAACACCCTTGACCTCTTTACTATTTTGGGACCTCCAAGCTTTGCTTTAGTCGTCTCTCAACTTCTCTTGTTAATCAGAACAAACTCCTTGAGTCTTTAACTATAAAGAACGTTTTGTGGTCTTTCCAGTGCTTTGCAGGCTCTTCCTTGCACCCTTCCTAAACAATAATAATCTGTCTCGGACTGTGGACAACAGCACCAGATGCCATACTGCAGCTGCATGTACCTCAGTACCAAGCACAGAGGCAACATCACTCACTTGTACAAGTACCAGAAATTCTTCTGTTCATAGGTCCAATTCTACCTGTGAATCCAATCTACCATTTGATTCTCGCTGTAGGTCTTACACAGCTGATTAATCACCATGGCCCCTAAGACCTTTTCAAAATCAAGACATCCCCTAAAGAATCCCTCATAAAGGTAAGTGTTTCCTACAGACTTTGTTTTTAAGTGCACAGCTTTGCATTTGGCTGTTTAGGAATGTAGTTTCTTATGTTCATCTCACCAGCCAATCCAAATAACATATTTCAGTGATTTGCCCTTTTCATGATTTACTATCCCCTCAGTCTTCATGACATCTGAAAACATTATCACTTAAAGGCTGCCTGTCTCTGATTCCTTCTCTGCTTTTTTCCATGGGATTCAGATGCTTTCATGTCATGGTTTAACCCCAGCCGGCAACTAAGCCCCACACAGCCACCTGCTCACTTCCCCTTGGTGGGATGGAGGAGAGAATCAGAAGGGTAAAAGTGAGAGAACTCGTGGGTTGAGATAAAGACAGTTTCATAGGTAAAGCAAAAGCCACGCACACAAGCAAAGCAAAACAAGGAATTCATTCACTGCTTCCCATCGTTCAGCCATCTCCAGGAAAGCAGGGCTCCATCACAACATGACGGTTACTTGGGAAGACAAACGCCATCGCTCTGAACGTCTGCCCCTTCCTTCTTCTTCCCCCAGCTTTATATGCTGAACATGACCCCATATGGTGTGGGCTATCCCTTTGGCCAGTTGGGGTCATGTGTCCAGCTGTGTCCCCTCCCAGCTTCTTGTGCACCCCCAGCCTCCTTGCTGGTGGGGTGGGGTGAGAAGCAGAAAAGGCCTTGACTCTCTGTAAGCACTGCTCAGCAGTAACGAAAACACCCCTGTATTATCAACACTGTTTTCAGCACAAATCCAAAACACAGCCCCATACTAGCTACTATGAAGAAAATTAACTCTATCCCAGCCAAAACCAGCACATTCTGTCTTGGAAACTGGTGCCTAATAAATCTAGTTGACCAGGAGCTGCTCAGTCTCTTTTAGGTTCATCAGGTTTGTACTTTTCCATTCAAACCACAAACATTTCCTCCTGGCATAGCTTCACCCGCAGGTCACAAACATGAAAGCCCCTCTAAGTTTCACAAATCTCACGCAGGAAAAAAGGTTGGTTGTAAATCATATCCCTGTTCATATACTGTATGAGTGCAGAAAAACATAAAGCAAAAAGCATCTCCAAACTTTGTCCTTAATTTACCCTTTTGCTATTCATCTGGTCAAAAATGTATTTGCTAGTCGCCATTGCCTTGCTCCACCCTTCCTGGCAAGGGAAGAATTAGCTCCTTAGGTATTTCACAGCCTGATGGAGCAAGCTGACACAAGCAAACAGACCTATCTCCCACTTTGTGCAGCATCCCAGCTGTACCACACTCCCAGCAAACAGGGAGGCCAAAAACGCCTTCCCCACCATCCCACGCCCTCTGCGCACGGGGCTGGCAGGACCCATCAGCAGGCACGCTGCTTCTTCCATCCATCCACAACAGATTTCCATTATTGCAGGAAAAATTTGACAGGTCTTACTTCACCTCCCTGTGTAGTAAGATTTTAGGACCAACCGAATTCCCTAGAATTTAGTTGGTCCTAAAACACCAAGGAGGAGGGAGAAGTATACATGCCTGGATATGCTTTTATTTGGCAGCAGTAATGCGGATTGGTAAATTCTATTGATAAACTACTTACACCTGTAAGCCCTAGTTGCAATACATACTTGTTCATTACACCTCACTGTAGTACTAATAATATCAAAATTTTAACTGTGCAAATCTTCAGTAAGATAATAAAATGTTTTTCCCTAAAATCAAAGGTAAACATTATTCACATGTGAATTCTGCAGTAAATGACAAGATGACGATCAACTTCAGAACATACTATTTTTAACATGAGTCTTCAATAAAAGCATTTATAATATTCACCCCTGTACATTTCAGCTTTATTAATCTAAAATACACAGAAATGTCGCTTTTATTTACTTTTTCATTTATCTAAACTAGGCTTGGCTATGTCTAGCCAATGTTAATTTGGAGCTCTCCCATATGCTATGGCTGTTTCATGGATTAAGACTCCTTCTTTAAATTAGAAATACAACTTGAACAAGGTTAAAGTAGCAAAAATGTATTTTCTTTTCTGGTAAGTCATGTGCCATCCTCTCTTTATTAAAGAGTGAAAATAGCTATACGAACCATCTGATGGGATCCCTGGAAAGTAATGTGGGAACACTGTTAGAGCAATGCCAGAGTTTGAACTCCATGTTAAGCAAGTTAATAGACTCTGTGAAAAACTTTGTGGAGCAATTTGTCCCTGAGATAACTGAATTTAAATCATAGAAATTATAGTAAGAACTAATTTAATCTTGTTACACTTGGGTCAATTACTAAAAGCATCAGTTTTACTTAATGTTGGTATTTGTGGAGCTACTGACTTACTTGATTTGCTACTGCCAGAAAAATGTATCATCTTAGAAAAGTAAACAGACACATCCTTCATTCTCTGCTCTGTTTCTCATAGCCATCTCCCTTCCTTGCTTTCATGCTTTCTCTATAGATCAAATATTTCTCTTCTTGAATCTGTCAATTTGCAAGGTTCCCCACTGAGAGTATGTGCTTTCAGCATGTGCTGGAAGTGAAACAAATGGGACAAACTGCGTGCTTAAAAGTAAGCACATACCTCATTGGCTTGGCCGCAAGAATGCTCTGCGGTTTTCAGCACTACATCCACCAACTCTAGTGAAAACTAATTATTTTTTTGCTATGACAACAACATTTGGCTCACTATTCTCTATCTCACCTTCAAAGAAGATCAGGACCATGGCCACAAGTCCACCGTACTTACTTGAGATGACAACACGGCTGCATTTATACTCCCCCCCCACTTCACACACGTCTTGTCGCTTCTTCCTTTCACTTGTGCAAGCAATAAAAACTCCACTGGGATAAGTCTGTCTCTTTCTCTTTCCTCTATTAAGCAGGGGGGTTTTTTTTGAAAAAAGATCTGGTTTAATTTTTATTTGAACACGTACTGTGATAGACTGCAAGGAGAAAACTGACCAAAATAGGAATTTTACATATTGATTTGCTGTAACTGGAAAGCTCCCAAATATTGTGCTTAGTAGAACACATAAAAAGATAAAAGGAACGGCTCCATCTCAGTGCCAAGTTGTTGGGTGGGCTAAATTCTTTCCATTTTCCATACAAATAATTTTGTCACCTGGTTTCTCCTTTTTAAGCATCAGGAGGGAGGCAAAGCTCTTTTCTTCCACCCCAGTTTTGCCGTTATAAACCTTTAGTGGTTTAGAGACTGTTTGAATAAAATGTTTACTTTTGTTCTGAGCATTTCAGAAGTGATACATTTATTAATTTGTATGTGATTTTAAAGTATCACATTAGTAACCCTTATGCTTTATTTTTTGTTTCTCTTTCTCTTTTAGAATAAATGTTTGTCAAAAAGTTGCATCTGGAAGGTCTGAATGAATTCAAAGAAGCAGATACTTAAGTTTGTGCCAGGCTTCCCAAAGTCTGTAACCACAAATGCAAAACTCCATCAGAAGTATTTGGCTCACATGTAAAAATGAGGTGAAGATACATCCTGTGTTTAATCAGTTCAGTTCTTGTATTACGAAGTGAAACTTTAAAAAAGAAGAAAAAGGAGGAACTCGGGAATTACTGATCCATCACATAGACTTACACATAAATTCTCTCCAAAATAACAATAAACTATTTATAAGTACTCAGAAGATAGCAGGGAGGGGTGTAACAAATACAGGTTTTTCAAGGACAAATAATGTCAAACAAATCAGACCTGTGGATGAGGTAGATGCCACGTACATCAATTTACTAAAGCTTTTGACACTGATGTGACATTTTCCTAGGAAACCACATTTCAGCTGAAATATTCCCTGGAGCTCACAGATCCAATGACACACCGTCGGGAGGAAGCCCTGCTTCACATACAAGCTGGAAGAACGTTTCAATATCCTCATTAACGGTGAGGATGATCAACCAAGGAGTATGTTCATCACACCTGGACAAACCCAGGCTGATGTTATTTAAGGTGAGGCCTCAGCTGGAGCATGGTGCCCAGTGGGCACTGCATGTCAAGTGAGGCACAGGCAACACCTTTGGAAGTGTAAGCTGAGAGGTCAATGATGAGAATGAAATTGGGCTGGTTTAGGGTAGAAATGTGTGACAACAGCCTCCAAACGCACCAAAAGTTATGACTGAAGAGGTGTGGAATGGGTTCTCCATATTCATGGGGGATGAGATGAAAATTGCAGCACAGCAGGTTTAGGTCGTTCACTAACTACATCCTCTAGGAAGGATATAAAGCCCTGGTCATCAGGGTTTGAACAGGCAATGCCTGTTGAGGATAGTTTGGATACAGCTGGTGCTGCCTTGGGCCTAGAGATCGGAGTGAATGACTCTTTCCAAAGGTATTTTTGTGAAACCATCCATGGCAAACTAGACTGCCTTAAATCTGGTTCAGCAATATCCTTAAGCGAATGTACTTGCCTTCAGCCAGGAGCAGAGGCCATTAGTGAAGGTTAGCAGCAGTTTAAGAAATCGCCACCTGCAGCCATGTGTGCTTTCACGTCATTTTTCTGCTGACTTTCAGGGTACCTGTTGTAAGGTCAGGGTGGCCAAAGGGGTGGGATGGCAAACACACCCCACCCAGATGTCTCTGAATGAAGTCCATAAGGGAAAACAGACTTCGGCCCTGTTAGCCCCCGATGCTGCCACTCAGAAGGAGGTGTTGAAGTGGTTATCTGTGCCAGCAGAACAAGCGGGAGATGCCGACACTGGACGTGACAAAACCGAGAAGGGAAAATAAAACTGGTGGGAGGGCAATGAAGGGGCTGGTGGATTGTCCCTCCACAGCTCTGCTGCTGCTCCAGTAAAGCACCTTTTTCTCCAAGCTTTCTTCTCACTGTGATTTCTTTCTTCCTAAAGCTCTTCGTTTAGAAAGTAGATAAATTTCTCCCAGCTGCATAAATAATTTCCCCCCTGTGAAACCCCAGACTCCAGGGAACTGTTTAAAAGCATCCTGTCTCTTACAGGTACACGCAGAACTGGCTATTAAAGTAACAAGAGGAATAATAATAAAGAAGAGAGAATGCACATGGTGGAGAAAGTCTATGAACAAAAACTGTAGGCTAAAAACATTTCTCAGGTGCCACATGCGAGACAGTCCCAAGCAGCAGGCATTGTAAACTGGGAGAAATGCAGAATTTCTACAATAATTTGGATGCTCTCACAAACAGAAAGTAGTGGGTTTCAAGGCAGCTATCAGGATTTTGTGTATAAATGTTACTGAAAAATTATACCTTTATTTTTTTAAATGTTTTCCTTAACTCATTCTGTTACTTTAGTTCTATCTGAAGTGTTACCAGATTGAGAAGTATGTGCATTTTGCTCTGCTTTTAATACATTCATCATTTTAAGCACTTACTGCGGGTTGTTACTACCTGTCTGTCTGGCAGGAACTACCCAGCTACCATGTTGATGAAATCCTACCTTCAAATGTTATGCAAAATTATTTAACAGAAAAAAAAGGCCAACTGGCATGTTTACAATGAAGAGAATGAAGAACAACATTTCCTTGACGAATTTACTCAAATTAGGTTTGCATACCATGTGCCAAGAAAAGAAGGAAGTTTCATGTTAGCATAAATTGATGAAAATTAGCGTACACTCTTTTATGTGATATACGCTAAAGGCAATGCTGGTGGAAAACTACAGAAAACTCTAAAAAATCTCATCCTTTTCATGTCTTTCTACCTCAAATTAGGAAAAAAAAAAAAAAGGGAAGTTCCTTTTCCTCCCCCCAGGGAAGGGAAATACTTATGGAGGTGGGGGCTTTCTTGCGAATGTCTAAACACAACACTGGAATCAAAATTTATATGTTTCAGTGTGTCCAATATATCCAAAGTATTTTTCTTAGAAAAGGCAGGCATGTGTTCCTATTTTCAATGTGCTTCATGTAAAAAAATGTCAATAATGAAACATTCGCTTTGTTGATCCAGTTTTCACTGAGTCATTAAGGGCCAGGAAGAGAAGAGACAGAGGGAGATGAGGCATCTTTGAACACAGTAGATAAAGCAGACTACCAAGAAATTCAACCCCAAATGTCTAGACTAAGTGGAAAAACTTGAAAAAAAAAACCCGAACAACCCAAACAAACAACATGACTTGGAACAAAATCAAAAAATCAGAATGAAATGAAACCAACCCCCAGGCTGTGTTGGAGATGTTTTGATGCAGTTTGGTAGACCAGCTAGGAGAATCACTGTCTGTTCCCAAGATGGTTGTGAAGACCTGCCTCCAGTGAGCTCTTCTCCCAACCCAACGTCCTCATCTTCTCAAGGGGACAGTTGGTCACTCCTTATTTTAGCAGGCATCTCCTCTACCCCCTCGCTAAAGAAGCTTATCCTTGCCTTGGGCCCGACTTCAGTTCCCTTCCCCCTCTGTAAATGTGGCAGCACGCCCCTGAACAAAGAAAAAATAATCTTGTGATTCTGACATCTGTCCTCAAATTCTATGTCGGCTTTGACAGAATTACATTTTTAGCAAAATACATTTACATTTTTAGCCCATGGTTTTCAGCCAGTTCAACCAAGCAGCACAGAGACTTCGGTCTCGGCAGAAACTGTGCTCTTCGACCTGGTGAGCAGAGCTCACAGGCAGGGAAATCATACGGGGCAGGGCTCATCAGCAAGGGCTGAAATCTGCCTCCTTCACAGAAAGAAGTGAAAAATCAAATTTGGCATTCAGGAGCCTGAAAGGGCAGGGCTGAGCTGAAGTTGCATTGCACAGTTTTCATTTAGACCTAGCAGGATCCGTACAGCGGCTGATGTCTGTCCTCCTTATCCAACAAGACCTCCTTGAAACGTACCTTCAACCTAAGTAGGTTGTTGTAATCTTCTGGGGCCTATACTAGCTTTCCACTTATGGAAACCAAGCTTTGGACTCCAGGGGATGAAATGAGGTGAACGTAATTGCGGATCTAGTCACAGGTATAAGATTCAGGGCACATGAAAACGAAAATGGGGCTGAAGGCACAGCGAGAATCTCTCTCAATTTCAGGGCAAAAGGGTACGGATAGCGCTTGAGCTGAAGAAGTAACTTCAAGTCACTTCAAGTTCCTGTATATGAGTTTTCAGTTTTTGTGGTTCAGCAAGCAAGGAAATGCACGGTGCTAGCATGACATATATTTAATGGCAGGCCACTTTCGCCACAAAGCCCCAGCGTGGCCAAGGCTAAAGAGGCCAGATGTCAAGAGGTACAAACAACCGTCATGTGAGATCCTCCGGACCATCATCATGAGGAAAGGAGGGGAGCTGACTAATCTTACTCTGACACTCATTCTTAGGGTAAAGCCCTTTATAGTATGACATTCCTCAGCAGTATCTCACACTCAGGGGACAAAGGGAAGGAGACCAGACATCCTTGGACAACTGTTGCTCACCATCAGCTTCAGAAAGCTGCCTTCCAAAAAGCAAAATGCTCTAAGTCATCTTGTTTGCTTCCCTCTGAGGTTACACTCTTACCATCAAAGCAGTTCATCAACAGACCACTGATAAACTTATTATGAACAAAAATAGTTCCTTTTTCTACTGCTGGAAGAAATGCAGCAATTTCGGTTCCTCAAATGAGCTGTGGCACTTCTTTGGGCCTGGCTTAGGGGTACACTGTCTTAACTTAATGGGATTTTTCTATCAGCTTAGTTAAATGCGTAGGTAAGACTTTGTCTTTTTTCAGCAGTAGTGCTACTTTTTGTCAGTTGCCAATGTAAATTTTGCAAAAGCTAGAGCTCAGGTGGCAGTGTGCCATTTTTTGGCATGAAAAAGCTTTAAAGCACGATGAAAACGAATATATATCTTTAAATAAAACTATTAGAAATACAAGTTCCTTTCTTCTTTCTTGTGAAATCCAACTCCTTTTCTGATGTTTGCACTTACCAAGTAGATGACCCAGAGATTACTTTTTGTAATCAAGCATGATAGCTGCAAATTCAAAAGGGCGGGCTGGAATGAAAAGGAATATAGCAAAACTGGGGTGAAGAACACCATTATTTTGGATGGCGACTGAGCTTTATTTTTGCATCTCTCCTCTAGTCCTACTCTTTCACGTATCCCGCTATTCTGCAACAACAGGGGGAAACAAATGAGTGAAAGTGTTGAGTTTGTAGGAGATACAACATCCACTTGAAGAGTCGTAATAGTTGGCTGGCGTTCAAGGGTATGCTGGTAACTAGTAAACTGAGAAGGCTGAAGCATACACACTGTGTATTAATAAAAGGCGTGATGGAGGGCAGAGAAATCCTGCTACTCCGTAAGGCAGGAGCAGTGGCCCTGGAAACGTAAGGCGCCCCGTGTCAGACATGGCCTACATGTCCGTGCTGTCTTTTCCACAGTGGCCATGCCACGTCCCAGCTCCTGCTTGTCTTAAGGTACGTGTGGGACCACCCGGCACCTCTGCGGGGAAAAGAGGCTGCGCAAAGGGGGTTAAAATGTGTGGTACTGCGTTCTCAGGACCTTGGGGCGGGGGCAGAGGGCTGCCTCAGCACCAAGGCCCTGACCTTGATGCCTCCTGGCCCCCAGAAAGGCGTCGACTTGGGTCAGGGTGATGCGAGGGACCCCCGGAGCGCCCCGGGACAGCCAGCCCGGCCCGTGGGGGCCGCAGACCCCGCTCTCCGCCCCCGCACCGAGCCGGCAGGGCCGGGCTGGGCCGGGGGAGAGGGAGGGAGGCAGAGCCCCGGCGGGGCATGAGCGGCTCCGGCCCACCGAGGGGGCTTCCCTCCCGCCGGCCCCGCGGGGAGCATCCTCGCCCGCCGGCCCCGGCGCGACGCCGACAGCCGAAGCGGCTGTAAACCGGCTTATGCCCAAGGCGATTTGCCCGTAAATCCCTTGGGCTTCCCGGGGCGGGGGTGCAGGGCGCCCGGGGAGCCCCCGGGGCGGCGCCGCGGGCGGGCAGGGGGCGGCGGGGGCGGGCTCCGCGCCCCGCACCGGAGGACGCGGCGGCGGCGGCGGCGATGATGTGAGCGGCGCGGCAGCTGCAGGCCGGCTCCCCGGGGAACCGGGGCTGAGCCCGGTGGCCGTGGGAGGGAGAGGAGCCGGGCGGGGAGGGAGGAGGGGGCCCGGACGGGGCCGGGGGAGAAAAAGGGAGGAGCGGGGCCGGGGTGGGGGGGAGGAAGAGCGGCGCTGGGGAAGCGCTGCCGGCCGGAGGAGCGGCGGCGGCGGGAGGGAGGGAGGCGCAGCCCGGCGTAACCGGCTCGGCTGCCCGTCGGCGCTCTCCCCGCGGAGGCAGGGGACCTGCTGCGGGGGGATGGAGGAGCACGGGTACCCTTCCTATAGCGCCCGCAGCCCCGCCTGGGAGGAACTGGTAGGTACATGCGTGCCTTGCAGTTGCACAGGCATTTCCTACCCTTTTTCCTGCCTGTATTGTTCACCCGGGGGGTCGGGCTGTCATCCTTATCGGCGTCCCCCCTCCCCTTCCCTTCTCCGACCCCGCTCCGCGCCAGAGCCCGGCCGCCGGCCCTCGTCCCCTCCCCGCGGGGCGCGGGGGGGTGGGAGCCTTTCGCCCCCGCCGCGTCCGGCCGTTTGCTGGCGGGCTCGTCCCCCGGGGGGACGAGGAGTTCATTGCCCTTTCCGAGTTTCACTGCCCGGGTGGAAAGCCTGGGATTAGCACCGAGAGCCTTGCCTTTAACTTTGCCGAGGGGGGTTGGATGTTGATACCGTTAAACGCCTTCTCTTAGCACAGCAAAAGCAACGTGTCCAGCGTTGGGAGGCAGTTTCCAGAAAGAAACCACTCTTTTTTTCCCCTTCTTCTTCTGTAGCCAGGCTGGGCATCGCCCCCGTCGCAGCGCAGCGGCAAAGTGGGCCGGGGCCGGGGTACCCCACTGCCACCCTGCTTTCTGGGGTGCGGGGAAAGTGCGTGCCTTTGGGCTGCTCCGAAGGGAGGGGAGCGCCCAAACTGGCCGGGAGGAAAGCTGCGGTGCGGTGGCTTTGCGGTTTGTTTAAGCAACTTGGAGACCCTCCTTCCAACTGAAGGAAATCATGTCATCGGCATCCTCAGCAGGCGATAAAATCAGATTTCCCTTTTCAGGGCCATCTGGTCCCGCTCTTGGGCTTTTCTCCATTGTGCAAACACACACACACACATCAGGCAGGGAGGGCTAAAAATAGGCTTTGGGTAGCTGCTTGGGAGATTTCAGGCTGTCTGAGAGGTCAAGGCTAGGCTGTCTCTGGTCTTGAACTTGGTAAGGCGACGTGAAGCACGGACCCATGCCGCTGCCAAGCTCCCCTTTAGTTGGCTGTGCCATATTTTGCTAACGTGCTGTGTCGGTCCAGGGCCCCTGGTTTTACTTGTAAACCCCGTTTTAAAGAGCAGCTGGGGGAGAGCCACGCTCTGCCTGGCTCAGCGTGCTCGCTCCCAGGAAAGCAGCAGCCCAGCCCTGGAGATATCCACGGTGAACTCAGTTCACCCCCTTCCCTCTTAGGATTTGTAGCCCTCCCAAATACATTTTTACTAGCCTCATTTTTGTTGTGAAGTTGAACATCCCCCTTCACTGCCCTCTGCAGTTCTCAAGCCCCGAAGCTGCTGCCAGAGATGCAGCTGTGATAGGAAAAACAGCTGTATGCGTGTTTCGGTAACATGGAGCTGACACCGAAAGGATCAGGCAAGGGAAACCCGAGATTTTGTTGCCTGGAGAGATGAAGACATCGTGGGAGGAAGGCGACGGAGCCGATTCCCGCGAATGCGTTATCCTATTAAACAGTGACATTTAAATTGGCTGCTGTCATTCGAAACTCGGCTGAAACTTGGGAGGCAGATGGATTGCAGCCCCTCCGCTTGGAAATGCGGAGTCCTGGCTGAAGCATCCAAGCCCGTTTCCTTCTGTGCACAGGGCTCAGATAAACAAGGAGCACATCTTTTTTTTCTCCATTTCCCCCTCCCCCAGTAAGGGCCAGGATTTGGGTCATGTTTATCATTTCACTGCTGCATTTGTTAAAGAGTACATCCATGAATGCAGTTTTAAGGTTAACCACTGCACTGATTTCCTTTACAAGACTCTAATTTCAGCTAAACCACTCAATCCTTTACCTGGTAACCTGCTGATAAAATACATAGTCTTTGTGGCAAAAGCCACATCGTTCTTCTTTGTATCTGCTCATAAGCAGGCTTTTTATTATAATGGGGGCAAAGGGAGATTTCGGTGAAGGGAAATGATGAACGGAAGAAAAAGTGCCCAGACCTCTCCCTCGCTCTCAAAACACAGAAAAAGAGCAGCAGGATAGAGGAAGCTATTTATTGCAGGTTTTGAATCTGTGCAAGTTAATTATCTGTGCAGATTGTCAGAAGTCATTGGGAAGCCCTGTCCCTATAGCTGTTCTGAGAAATAAGTGATGGATATCAAATGGAGCCACAACTTCTCCTTTGCCTGTCAGGGTTGGACTTGTCTGTGTGCAATTTCAAATTTCTATAAAATCCTTTCCTTAATTCACAGCTCACTTTTGAATGGAAACCCTCTTCCTGACTCCAGTAAGGGTTGCATTAAAGCCTCCATGATGGAGCTAAATAAAAGTAACAGAAAATGTAAGGCTCATCCTGCATTCTTCCAAGAGAGATTCGGTGGCTTTGTACTCAAAATATACACAATATATGTCTTACAAAGTTCTAGACCTGACTTTCATATTTTATATGAGACCTGAGTCTTGACTTCACCTTTCCCTTGAAATGCATAGACGAGTCCTAACACATTTGCAAAGTGACTCTTTATTTTGATGACCTACACTGGTTTATATCTGTTCACTCCAAAGCATACAACACGTTTTTGTAACCTACAGGTTACAGGATTGCCTCAGCTACTCCTAAAACAGCCATGAGCAATGCAGTTACTCTCTTTAACAGTGGTATGCATACATTGTGTTATATTTTGGTTTCCCTTTTCGTAAGTAAGGAAGCCAAGAAAGAATAACATCGCTAACTCGATCTGCAGAGGGAGTTCAGACAGGCAGATCTGAAATTAATTTGCTCAGTGTGGGGAGCCCAGTTAAAAACTATAGTCATCACTAACCATCAAAATTAGGAAAGATTGAATAAAGTCTTTTAAATGTGATGGATGGTTAACCTGACACATACACCATTATTCATCCAGATCCCCTCTGAACAACTTTTTGAGGTGGAGGAAGAAAAATGTATTACCCTTCAGCTTATAGATGCCAAAGTGACCTAGAGAAAAGGAGGTAAATACGCTTGTTATGAAGGGAATCAATATTAGAGCTGGAATCATTTATGTTCCTGGAATCAAACAATGCATTAATCTGCATTATATACTATAATCTCCAGTGCAGCTAGAGCACGTGTGTATTTGTTTTTTTTTTTTTTTCTACATTGCACATTAGCAACACATATTCTATTATTGGGACTGGATGTGGTTGAGTTAAAACGCTCTCACAGTGCATATATGTACCCAGCATTTTGGGATTCTTTGAATATAGAGGGCAGATCATCAGCTGATATCAACTGCCGTAGTGCAAATGATGTCAGCGGAGCTGTTTTGTACCAGTTGAGCATCTCCCTTTAAATGCCAGCCTTTCTTTACGCTTTTCACCAGTCTTCCCTTGCTTCAGTTAGGAAATTTAAGGCAATTACTAAGAAGCGTGAAACTGAGTATGTTAAATGAAAGACATAGCGCATGCAAATATCGTATGTGTTTTTAATAGCTGCATATATCCCCATATTCTTCAAGAGCCTATTCAGAAGTGTAGGAGATTTTAGTGGTACCATTTGTACCACAGTATTCACAGCTATATTCACTGAGCTGAAATGTGCTATTCAATATTTCTCATATCGAGTCTGACATTGATCACCTGGAAGAATTTCAGCTGTGAGATGAAGCGATGGAAGTCAAGTTGGCAGTCTTTATTGAGGCAAAGCTTCATGGCTATCTTAGGCAGCTTTACCTGAGTGAAGGCTGGAACTGGACCCTGATTATCTATTAATGCCTCTGAAAAGAAGAACAAGTGGAAATGGTGAGATCTTTAAAACTGTCTTTGTGCACCTACAACATATACGTTTGTAGAAACAGCTTTCTACGCTAACATAAATGAGTAACTCGGGTACTTTCAACAATGCTTAACACTTGCTTGGTTTCTCCGTTTGGAAGAACTCTGCACACATTAGGTGATTGTGGATTTTAGAGCCCATAATTTTACAGATTCCGGTACGCACTTCGCCGAAACCATATTCTCATTGAAGTGTACTTGTGGGACACTTCCTACCATGTCCAGATTTAGGTTATCATTACTAAAATCTTCACATTAGGTGACCTGAGAGAACATTCCTAGTACTTCAAAATTTTTTCATAGCACTCTGAAGTTTCTCAAGATATGAGGAATAAGACTCGCTTGGAAGTGAAAGGCTGGTGGATTCCCTCCTTGTAACCCAATTTTTGTGTTTGGGCATTCAGGAGAGAGGGAGATGACAACGGGGTAGCCCACACGAGGATGCATGATGCCCTCTGCACGGTCCAGAAAGTGTGCAGAAGCTAGGGCTGATAGTTAAGCTCTGAAGGTGAACAGAAGTTGAAGAATTGTATTTATTGCCCATTTCACCTACATATAGTCTTTCACCAGAGTTTACGTATTTGAGATGAAATCTAGATCAGAGGGCTGGAACACCTCTGCTATGAAGAAAGGCTGAGCGAGTTGGGGTTGCTCAGTCTGGAGAAGAGAAGGCTCTGGGGAGACCTTATTGCGGCCTTTCAGTACTTAAAGGGGGCTTATAAGACGGGGACAGACTTTTTAGTAGGGCCTGTTGCGATAGGCCAAGCAATAATGGTTTTAAACTAAAAGAGGGTAGATTCAGACTGGATATAAGGAAGACATTTTTTACAATGAGGGTGGTGAAACACTGGAATGGGTTGCCCAGAGAGGTGGTGGATGCCTCATCGTCGGAAATGTTCAAGGTCAGGTTGGACAGGGCTGTGAGCAATCTGATCTAGTTGAAGATGTCCCTGCTCATTGCAGGGGGGTTGGACCAGGTGACCTCTAAAGGTCCCTTCCAACCCAAACTATTCTATGATTCTATGAAACCTGCGCTGTCTATACAGATACCTAAGGAGATCTCCAGCTCCTCTGGAGCTTGCACTGTAATAGCCATCGGATGTCACGGGAGCTGTTACATTTAAAAACCCAAATTATTAACTTGTTTCTATTTTTCCATGTAATATATGATGAAACAATGTATTTACATCCATTGCGAAAAGGCCCAATGTTTTATAAACCTGAAGATGAGTTTTTAAATTAACTTGCAGTGTAATGAATGTGAAAGCAGTTTGAAAACAAACCAAATTAGTGTTTTGCTCTGGAAGATACCGGTGCTGTGCGTTTGTTATTCCAAAACTTCAGCGGAAGGCTGTTTTTGCAAATACACTTTAACCACCTACTGTTTCTAGGATCAAGGTCTAAATATGTAAGGAACAAGCAACCAGATGATGTTTTATTAAAAAAAAAACCCAAACACCCAAAGGTGCAAATTTGGGGTCATCAACATAGTCAACTTCATGACCTCTCCGAGTTCAAACGTCCTAATCCCAAATTATACACTTGAGGCCTTTGTGTGCCTTTCCCCCTCACTGTCTCATCTCTCCTCTTCAACTGAATTTGGAAAGGTATTTTCTGTGGGGGAAATATCTACTTGTCAACAGTTTTGCATGTAACTTTGCACAGGATCCTAGTCCTGTGGTACAAATACATGGCAGTCACATGTGCCGATAATTTGAATGCTTTTTTAGTATGGGAACAAATCTAACAGTTGTTCAGCTAGTGCTGTTTAATTTAGTTGTATTAAATGCAGTTAGTCAATCTTGCTGGCATTCTGTTAGCACTAAGTGTTCCTCAAATCATAGTCACAATTACGTGTAATATGTGTCAGCATTAAATAGCAAACTCTGTCTTGTCGTCCTCTTGCAATGTTCAGTTGTCATTTACCTTCAAAAGGCTCAAGGAATTGCAGTGAGACTTGTTCGAGCGTAATTTGCTATTCCTGAAATTAAGGCGGAGAAGAGGAAGAAAGGAGGGTGGAAAGAACAAGTGTCCACAAACTTTGCTCTTAACCTATCTTTCTTCCTAGCCGTGCCCTAAATTAATTCACTGAGAGCAGTACATACTTGCGCTTGCCCAAGTTTGATCCCGTGTTTTTGAAAAAGGAGAACTCTTTCTCAGGTGAGGAGTGAGACAAGGCAGAGTCATCCCTTAGTTTCACAATTAGCCTGTAAGGAAAAGGGACTATAGGAGAACTTCATCTATTTTGAGATGTGGTATTAATGGTAGGATTTAGGCCCTATTATTATTCTAATAGGGAATGTAGGTAATATGATCAAAATTCCTTTAAAATATAACTTAATAGAAATTTTGACTTTTTAAATGTAACTTTTGACAATTTTTTAATGTAACTTAGTAGAAGGGGTCCTATGTGGAGGAGAGTAGTAGAATCTCATTCAAAGTACCTGATGCAGTAACACAGAACTAAGACACAAAACCTACAAGGCTTCATGGAAATATTTAATTTCACCTGCTACGAATAAGTCCCAATAAAATAAATGGGATACTCCAGAGTGTATGAAATTAAGCTCGCGGCAAGGTGTCTGCAGTGTGCGATAGGTTGTACACTATGGGTTTGTTTTTCTTTCTCATTAACTGCTTTGTATTTAGGTAGTGTGGCATTATATTAGCATATTAAGATATCTCAGTTCCCTTTCTAGAAATATAAATAGAATTGTGGGAATATAGAAGCCACAAGTATTGATTGCTTTCTTATGTTTAATCCGGTCCATGCAGCTAGGGGTTGTGTGTTTTATTTAGTATTGCTGTGATTTAAATGCTTATTTTGAACACTGACTACATACAAGCCACAATAATTTCAAAGTCCCACAATTCAGAACATGTGGTGACATTTTGAGATCGTGTGAGCTGCCAGATCTGAGATTAAAAGGGAAAACTGACCCTTTCCTTCCCCAAAAGTAAAAGCTCCTCTTTTACAAAGATGAAAATGAAGAGAGCAATAAGAAAATTAAACTAAGAGGAGAAAACAACTGGAAAGCAATGTATGCGTTTGCCGAAATCGTCCAGCGCTTTGATGCTGAAGGATACCACGGGATTGACTGGATGAAGGTGTGGATAAGGAGCCCCTTGCATTAGATGCCATCTATCCGGTCCCCAAAAGACACCCAGTGCTCCCAAGGGAGAGCAACACGGTCCTCAGCCGTGACCGGACGGCACGGGGCAAGGCCACCCGCGTTCAGAGCCGGACGGCTTCGCTGTGCTTGCGTGAAGACTCGGTTCCCCCCCCGCCCCGCTGACGGTCACCGGGCTTTACACACCCACGGCGGTGCTCAGCGAGGGCTGCGGGGGAAGGCGCTGGGCTGCCAGCGGGCCGCTCTCCGCCGCTGCCTCCTCCCCCCGCCCGCGCCAGGCGGGACGCGGCCAGGCGGGACGCGGGGACGCCCGGGCAGGGGCGGGGGCGCCGGGGCCCTCCCGCCTCGCCTTCGCCGCTTTCGCCCCTCGGACTCACCTGCGGCGCGGCCCGCCCCGAGCCGGCCCGGCCGGCGGGGCGGCACCGGCACCGGCACCCGCCGCCGCTGGGCGCCCCCTGGAGCCGGCGGCCGCTCCCGGCGGCTCCCCGGCGGCAGAGGCGCAGGGGGCCGGGCCCGTCCGCCCCGGCTCCGCCCGCCGCCGGGTGGCGGCACCCCAGGCCCCGGCGAGCGGGGAGCGGCGCCCGCCGTGGCCGGGCCGGGCCGGGCCGGGCGCGCCGCCCTTCCCCGTCAGAGGGGGCGGCGGAAGATGGCGGCCGGGCGGCCCGCTCCGCTCCGCCAGCGCCCGGCTCCGGCTCCGTCCCCGTCCCCGTCCCCGCCGCCGCCACCGCCTCCGTCTCCTCCCCCCCGCGCCGCCTCTTTCCCCACCCTCCCGCGCTGCCTCCTCCTTCTCCCCGGGGAGGGGAGCGGCAGCGGCTGCCCTGGCTGAGCCGGGCTTGTGTGCTCTCTCTCGGCAGGAGTCCGGGAAGATGGCCGGGGCCGAGTCGGGGATGAGCGGCGCCGGGATCCCGCAGCAGCCCCAGCCCCAGCCCCCGGCGGCGGCGGCGGGGCCGGCGGACGAGTCGTCGGACAGCGAAGGGGAGCAGGAGGGCCCCCAGAAACTCATCCGGAAAGTGTCCACCTCGGGCCAGATCCGCAGCAAGGTAAGGGGGGCAGGAGCCGGCGAGCCCCGCTGCCTCCGGGGCGACTTTGCCCCATGCCCATCCAAGAGCGGGGCCAGCCCGGAGCCGGGGGCGGCCGCTGCATCCCGTCCGCATCCCCGGGAGCGGCGGCGGCGGCGGCGGTGGTGGTGGGGGAGGCAGCCGTGCCTCTTCCTTCCTTCCCTCTCCCCTCCTCCCCGTCCAGCTGTTGCGTCCACATCTGTCCCCGGCTGGCAGGAAGAGCCCCCCGGGGCTCCGCGGGGCCGGAGGGGAAGCCGCCTTCCCCGGCGGCCGGCAGCCGCCCTGCCCTGCCTGGAGTCCTGGGTGTGGGGGAAGCGGCGGGCTGCCTCCCTCCGGCTCCTCTTCCTCGGCGGCGGGCACCGCTGCCGCGGGGATCCCGCCCTGCCTCCCCACGGCGCGGCTGGGCTGCTTCAGCCGGCCCTTCCTCACCAACTTTCCTTCTCCCCCCCCCCGCCCCGCTCCGTCTGCTTCACCCCCGGCCCCGGGGGGCCGCCGCCGTGCGCTCCGCCGGAGCGGCGGGCGGCGGCGGGCGGGGAGCCCGCGGTGGCACGGCGGGCTCCCGTTTGGGAGCGGCAGTGCCGCCAAGGAGGGAAACGCGGTGGCCGCTTTGAAAGGCACCTCGCGGGAGAGGAGGGAACTTCTGTACATCCTCGCTCCTGGGGCTGGAGAAAAAGCAGCTGTCAGAGTTTCAGGTTAATGCAGTTTTTTTGGCTGCCGAAGTCATCCTGGTGGAATTAACTTTTTGATGGATGCTGTATTTACATCACGTTTTTTTTCCTGCAAAATGAACTTCAACAAGTACGCATTTAAAAGTACATAAATAATGAGACCTGACTTACTTTCTTTGTAGAAGGATCCCATGACTTTCTAGAAAGCGTGGTCCACATTCAGTGATGTGGTCTGCAGAAAACCCCGTTGGGGAGAGCCTATGGGTGCAGTGACATCAAGATCAGGGTTTTTGCTGGAAGCGTCTGGTTTGAGGAGCAAAGTGACTCCATGCAGGCCCAGACAGATCACACTTAGGGTTTGATTGTACACAGTAGGTCATGTGTTGTTGTTTCCTTTACAGAGCACCCATTAAAATTAGTAAGGAGCTGTTTGTGGAGTCCCGTCAGATTGTTGCTGTTCTTCCTTTGAGCTTTCGCTTCACACGGTACACCCAAAAGGCAGCTGCCTTTAAACAGAAAGCATTGGTTGTTAAACAGTAGCACTATCCCGTTATGCGAGGTGGAAAGCAATTTTTTCCTGAAACTTCCTAAACACGACGTGTCGTCCCATTTTATTGCTAAATGTTAATTTTGCATTTGCAGATGTTACGCCTGGCTGAAGGGTCACGATAATAAATAATATACAACTCTTGCATTGTGTTGAAAACATAGTCCTACACAAACTTTCAGCTTGAACACCGCTTCTGTGTGGCGGTCTTCAAAATGTTTTAAAAGTGACGGAGCGTGATGCTTTATTAGCTGTAGTGCTGTTAAGTGTATTCGAGAGATTGCTCTCTTGGTTGATACTTGTGCAAGGAAGGCATGTGGATTATGAACGTTATTGAAACAGGTTTGTGAGCACGGGATCTCAGCCAATCCTTACCAACTGTTACGGGTTGGTGGGATATTCTGTATCTGAAGGCTGTGAATGAGCGCAAAGCTGGAATGGCCTGAAGTTCTAAGACAGCTCTGCAAGTGATGCTTTTGCTTATCTTAGTTAGCGTCTCAGTTCTATTTCTGTGAATCAGATATATATAGGAAAAACTGACTGCTGACATAAGGGGAGTCATAAAATGTTGCTGTACTGGTTGCAGTTTACAATAATGTGCAACCCCAAATATAAACATCTTTCTTTCCATTTAATTAAAACTGATATATCTTTGTTAAAGATGAGACCCATTTTAAATAATTCAGTAGCACTTTATTTTATAACTCGCGATGCATTATTTAAAAGTAGCTATATTTAGACAGACAACTCCCATTTAGTTTAAGGGTGTTGTATGTTTGCTGTTGTAGTAGTTGGTGATCAGTGGTTACATGAAACCACTAGAGCAAGGAACATCAGGGAGCTGCTCTTTTACCCAGCTAGTCCCTTTCATTCAAATTAGATTTGTTAAGCTTCACTTACTCGGTGAATGTGTTTGTAAGCTAAGGTTTTAATTAAATGGATTGGGTTTGTCTTACAGCTAAGAATAGACTTTTGAAAGAAGCCAAAACATGTATATTACATTTATCATTGATGCTTGCGGGCCGTTTAACGCTGTGCTATTTTTCTCTGGAGGTTGCTTATATACTTACTTGAAGCATTTCAGCAACGTGGTATTGATTCCTTAGCTCAGAACTATACCCCAAAGTCTCTGCTGGTAATTGTTTTTATTTTACTTAAGGAAGATGTTATTTTTAGATGTTTTGGTACAGTTGATCATTTGTGAAAGCTACCATATGGTGATACTTTGCAGAGAGAATCATTCAGGAGTGGATTTTTTTTAACGTGTGTACAATAAGATTTAGCGAATGTATGTATAAGAGCAAACCCCTTCCGCTAGCACAAACAAAGTCCAAAGATTTCTAACACCTGTAGTGCTCAAAGGGAGTTTTTAAGCTTTGCCCTCTTCTTCCTAAATAAAAGCAATTTATTATTTGGCTGAAAACAGAAATGGTGAGAAACAGAATGGGAAAATGAAAAAAAAAAAAGAATACTATATTGGCAGATGTAATTACACTGAAGTTCATTGCTTGTTTGTGATACGCTAATCATATGCATACAGTTCTACTCAGAAATCTGTTGTCCAGTTTTACTACCACTTGCCCATGTTGAATAGCAACTTCCTCTGCAAATTGCTCGCTTGATTTCAGTGGAACTACTTTTACAGTAAATCGCTACGTGAAATGGATGGGTGATAGGGCCAGATGTTTATGTAAGTTCTCTTATGGGTGTATTTTTAATTTATGCATATGTATTCCTCACATTTTTAGAGTAATTTAAAGGCCTGTGTGTGTCACAATATGGCCATTATTAATTTCCCCAAACAGAAAACTTGAAGATCAACGTGTTTTGGTGTCTGCAAACCTGAGGAAGAGAGAACAAGTTGCAGTGCAAAGGACTAAACTATTCTTTGGGCCAACACCTTGTTTGTACCTAGGAGCTGTTTGCTCAGGCCCCATGCTTGGTTATAGAGTGGCGCTGTGGCAGTAGATGGCTTTAGGGGAGTCAGAACCAAAATTAATTAGTAATTCTGTGAGATTAAAGCCAGCATCTATAAACCTCATCCTGGAAGCTGTGGCATCTGTGGAGCTTGTATGTGTTCCCTGGAGGAAATGCAAGGGAATAAACAGGTAGCAGGTACCCTGTGAAGTTCGAGCAGTTTTGAGCTGAAATCCCCAATGGAAAGCGTTGAAACAATTCTTGACTTCATGCTGTCTACCCCCAATTTCCCCATCTCTGGGAGACCTGAATATTTAGTACACAAAAAATGTCTTGGTAAACCCATTTTTGGAATATGCATTTTGTTTTTATGAGGACTTTGGAAAACTGTCGTCAGACAGTTTTGAAGTAGTATATATCATGCTGTACAAACAGTGTTAGATTGGGGATTGAAGTCGTGGAAAGTTCTCCATGCGTCTGCGTTAAATTTGTCTTCTTAACTTTTAAAGATGCTGGTTAAGACAGGCAGCATCGGTGCCTTTCTTAAATGAAACAGATGACTTCAGATCTTTGGGGCTGCAGCCTGAAAACTCTGCCTGTCATCAGCTAGGTTGTAGTTTCTTTAAAGTTAATCACTGTAGTGCCAAGTATGTTCCTTAAAAAGATGGTCTTGCTTCAGTTCTTTATAGCTGGGACCTGTCAAGAAGGGAAGGTTCGAATTAGAGCTGACACTTTTTCTCTTTAAATTCTGCTCATCTTGGGGGCAACCACAAGATTAATAAATGAAATGCTCCCTGGATACTTGGAAGTAGGGTCATCAGATGAGCACAGTTATAGTTCCTACTCTTGTCTTGAGTACTCTCTGCTAAAAGTGGATATAAAGAATAGCACTTTCATCGCTGACCTGGCTGGATACGTGTTTTGCTCTCAAGTCTGCAATTGGGTATCATCTGGCCTGTGTATATTTTTGGATGAAGCAGACATTCTGGAGCAGAACGTATAAATCAGGAAATGCAAGAAAATAGGGTGTATTGAGCAAGATAAATACACTTGTAATGTATCTGGGAGAATGGTGTCTTCCTCTCCTTCACCCCCAGTGGTTTTTGTTAATAATGAAATTACTGTAACGTGGGAGATGTTCAGAAACACCCGTGTGTTATAATTAGTGGAGATGATACAGTGTTGTTTAGTTAAATGGCAAGAGTTGTTACTACAATTATCTTACCTGGGGTCTTAATATATTTTTTTTAGATATCCTAAATCATTATGGAGTAATAAAAGTAAATTAATTCAATTCCCCACTGTGTTTTTATTGGCCTTAGTGGGTAACACCAGCCATTTAGGAACTGAGCCTTCGAAAAGTTTCTAAGCTCTTCCATATGGTGACATTTGCCGGTGCCAAGCCCCTGCAGTCACTTCCTGTTTGTTTCTGGTATACGTTTCTCTCCAGTGACCATAGCTTGTTAATTCACCTAAGTGTAAAGTGCTGTGGTCGGTACCGGTGTTAGACTTCACGAACATCACACTCTGCAATGTAACCTGCTTTTTCTAGCTTTGATAGTTCCTGATTTACTCAGCTAAGTAGTGGTTGATTCCTTTCTGGTTAAGGAAACATGATTTTTATGCACCAGAAGTTCTCAGGAGAATGCCACGGTAGCAAATTTAACCCCATTGGGGATCCTTTATGTGCATTAAGGTTGTCTGAATCTGCATAGCTTCAAAATGCATTGTAATTTGCGATTTTGCAACAGCAGTAACATGTATAGTGTCTAAACTTTATCATTGTGTTCACACAGCATGGGGCAGAACTAAAGTGACCAAGTGCATAGAAATTGTCCTCGAGTTCTTGGCATCTGGCAGTGCCTACAGAAAAGACTGAAGGGTGCTGTAGGATATCTGTCTGCAGTATTTGTATTTTCCATCATTTTCACTCTGCAATTAAATTAGTTGTTCAGTGCATGCATTGTATATCCATCCTTAGTAAAATGTTTCACCAACTTTTTTCTATAACTGTTGTAAAATCTCTGGCAAATTTGATTCCCTCCCCTTATCCCGGGGTCTTTAACCTAACTTTGAAGTGAAATATTCAGAATCAGTTCTTCAGTGTATGCTCCTGATATATGCAGACACACATACTCATGCACAGAATAATATATTTAAGGTTTCATATACTTTTATATATATATTATTCAGTTCTAGAGCAGGCCTGGATGAAGGAAACCAGTTTTTAGTGTGAAGTGGTGTGCGATATATATTGCTTCTCGTACTTGCTGTATCTTTACATAAGCTTTCAGAAAAGTGTCCATTAATGGAAAATTTCAGCCAAAGACATGATAGTTTTGGGAAGTTAAAAATGACTAAACGCGCTACGTAGAAGCGAACAGGCTTAGAATGGAAAGAGTTAGACCATTTAAGGCATAGTGGTCATTACTACTCCAAATCCTGACACATGTTTGTATAAAACTGAAATGAAATCTGCTAAGGCATTTTAGTGATGCATGTAGTGGCAAAGCTTAAATTGCTAGCTAAGTACCAGAAAAGAGGATCTTGTAACTTTTTACTAGATATTTGCAAGCAGGTCTTCGAAGAAAATGTTGCTTTTGGTCTTTTTTTTTTTTTTTCTTTCTAGAACCTTTAAAGGATTAATGCTATTTTGTACCGAAAAATAACAGGAGTTATACTTTTTTCCCCCCAGCCAGCTGGTGAGCTGTGAATGCGAAAAAAGACAAGATAATCACACTCTCATTTTTTATATAAAAGATGTTGATTGTTTTGTGTTTTGTTCCACGGAGCTGGGGAATGCTTTTCTGCCAAAAAGATCAGGTGAAACACATTGAGCTTCTTGTTTAGTTTAGAGAGAATTTCTGGTTTTAAGAAGCACAAGAAGAGACTAATTCAAGAATAAATGACAACTGGGAATCCCTTTCTGAGATGCCTTATCTTGTGAACTTCATGCACACAGTCCCAAAGACACGTAACAGCCATGCCAGAGCTCAAGAAAGGACTATTCTATAGCTGGGTCTTTATCCATGTAAGGCTATATAGATAATTTGTGGACATTTTGAATTACATCAGAATCCAAATGCAAGACTGCTGTATAACTGCTGTATGACTGCTGTATGACTAGCTGGACTAGCCAAGTTAGTTTGGATGTCCGTAGAAGAACACGTAGAATTACAGTGATTTTATAATTGAAGTAGTGATCACAAGAACAGTCTGGCTATCACAAAGCCTTTATGCGAAGGGGAGTTTTGAATCCTTTTGACTTACTGAGGATGGTAAAAGGCAGTTTAGACCAATGTTCTTGCTGTGGAATGCTCCAAAAGGCTAAGTTTGTTTTTAAACAATGTTACTCTCATTTTCTTTGAACTTTGGCCAACCATGCTTCTGGCAAGGGATCTATAGAACAACATATATAGTCTGGAGACCTCGAAATCTAAGCGCAGCGAGAAGGTAATGTGCAGTGTTGTGTGTTTGTGTGTGGATTCATTGAAGCTCAGAATACGGAGTTTTGGGTATAAAAGAATGCTTCTGTAGTCATTCTGATGTTTTGGATGTTTTCCTTTGATAGGGATACTTAAGACATAGTTTGGTGTCTTGTGAAGGTACTTCAGTAGCTCACTTGCAAAGGAACCACAAGACCAATATTTTGTTCTTCCAATATTTTGTTCTTGTTGGCCATTAGATTTTTGAGATTCTTTATAGTTATTTGTAACGTAGGTGGATGTGATGTTATAAAGTTATTGACAGCGTGGCTAGCTTTGTTCATTTTCTTCAGTTTGATACTTTGGTACCTGGACTTTGTCTTCTATGAAGAGAGATAACTGTTTCTTTCACTTTTGTATTTGCCACCACCTTACATTACTGTTTTATCCTTTGCCCTCCTGCCTCCAAAAAGTAAGTTACATTCTCCAAAATCTTATTTTAAAAACGTAAGAACAGGCTACTCAATAACAGTGCAGTAACCGTAGCTCTATTATACTAAGTTCAAGCCACAACTCTCAATTTGCTAGCAATTGCAAAAAAAAGCCTAGCTTGGGGACATCCATAACTTACATCCTCCACATGATAATGAAAAGAAACCTCATTCTTTCTTAATGTAAACATTGCATTTATCACAGCAAACAAGCTTAACACTGACCCAAAATAAATATTATTTCATTGATATGCTAAAAATAAGACCACTGCATTAGATGCTATTTAAAATGAAATAAGAGATTTATTCTAGTAAAACATTTAAGCACATACTGAAACACTTCAGTTGTCCTGTACACTTTTATATGATTAATTACTTCTTAAAATTAAGCCAGCACTTAAGTGCTCATTGGATGTGAGCCATAAAGGTTTTCTACACGAAGTCAGAACATAGTTGACTTATAAAACTTTTACCTTGTAGGAATTATCCTGATATATTGCACAATTATGAAGAAAGAGCAAATAATTTTTTTTTTTTTTTTCCCAGCTAAGTTTCTCATTCAACTGATGTTCCTGTTTAGGAGTATTTCACCGCTTAGATACTGAAAGCACGATAAGAAAAACCTGAGCTATACTCCTGGGAGAGTTAACATTATTGTAATGAATTCGGCAAGGCTTTACACTTGATGAGAATTTATTTGTTTATTGGATGGGCGGTGTGAGATTTATGATGATCTGAACCATTCATTTCCTTGCCTTTAAACGTTTGGGGGTTGCAAATGGTGTGAGATCGCGCTACGTTATTGTCACTTAGCAACCTTAGTAGGGTTTTGAGGCTGAACAGTAGCTTGTGGGTGGTGAGTCTCCCGATGTATTTGCCGGGTGGGAAGCAACACGAGTCCCTCTGTGGGCAGCCGCTGGGAGGATGCATGTCCAGCCCATGCCAGGGTCTTTCTGGATGTGCTCGCTGAGGAGAGCCGGCCGTGCCCTCGGTGTCATTTTGCACTTCTGGCATAGTTTCATGCTGGGAAGATCTGCCGAGGTTTTTCATGCCTGCGGAGATTTAAGTGGATCTAAAGGGCTGTCATGCTGCTCTGGTCAGTTATGTCCTGTTGTGTGGTTGCTTAAATTTAGCAACCGAGTTTGACTGGCTTCAGTTTGACAGCTGGTAGTCCTTATTGCTGCTGTGATGCTCCGGAGTGAGAGGGAGGTCGGTGTCTTCCCAGCTCTTGGTGAGAAGGGTGGCTTGCTCTGGTTCAGCTAAGGATGCCAGAAAGGATCAGCGTGGCTAACCAGCAGTCCTGGCCGCCCGTCGGGCAGAGACTTCTTCCCTCCCTGTGCACACTCTGTTGATCGTGAGGACGAGCACATACTTCTGTGTTTGTTTTAATGCTCCCATAGAGACATCTTGCTTCTTGTTCTCTCCCTCCTTTCCTGCCTGCTGCTGTCACGGTTTCTTCAGGAATTTGAACAGAGGAAGGGTGATATCCCTTTTCCTTTCAGCCTGTAGCTCTGCAAGGTTTCTCCCAATAATCCCCATAAAGAGAGGACCTTCACACGAGTTACTCTATAGACCAACGTTGATTGGCCTCAGTCTCAGAGATCTGTTAAAGTGGAAAAAAGAGAGACTACAAGGGTAAAAAGGGGTTTAGTGAGTCAAGGATCCCATCACTGAAAGAACATGGTGGTGTTCATGGTGTAAACAGTAATTCTTTCTATTGTATATTAACTTGATATATTTATAATACATGGATTCTGGCTGGGAGGAATGCTGAGAGGACGCAGGTCTGCAACGGGGAGCTAGTGTAAGTGAGTTACTTGGGTGTAGATGAAGAGCCAATGTTTCTGATTAAACCAGAGGTTTTAAGGAAATAAAAAATATTTTTATCTTTTACACACCTTCTCATTACAGACAAAATAAGCAGGAATAACCTTCAGAGCCATCTATCTGATGTTGTTAAACTTTATTTTCTTTCCCCTGAGTGAGTGAACTTGTTCAAGCAAACTTTGCATGTAACCTGGAAGTCTGCATTGTAATGCTTTTGTAGGGGGAAAACAGAATTTAAGAAAACTTCTTCATGTAGCTCAGTTGACTGCATCTTGGGTTTTTTTGGTTATGAATGAATGCTGGGCTAATACATGTTTGTATGCTGCTTTTCGCCTGCTTCTGGAAGCAGGCAAGCTTTAGGAAGCAAAGGAAAGGGTTTTACCTGTACTGAGTCCACTGGTTAACATTTTATAGAGAGAACATTTTGGTCAATGATGTGCCTCAAAACTATGTGCAGGCAAGATAAAATTTATACCTGAGACACTTTACTGTTAGGCCGGTGGCCTCCAACCTTCCCCAATCCACTGGCAAATAAGCTTGCAAAAATTCAAAGGCAGTTACACAAGTTAGGGTCTGTGCTTGTATCCTGTCTAGTAGATGACAAGCTTTTTCCCTTGCCCTACTTGGTAATTTTATAAAATACATTAAAAAAATACTCTGGGCTTCAGAGGGTTGTCAGATTTCTATCTATGCCCCTGATACTGCATCGCAAAACTCTGTTCTGCTGCTTCTTCAGCATTTCAAAGGAAAAAAGATCCTAGTAAGTACAGAACTTCTGACAAGCTCTTGTCAAAAGCAAGCCATTAAATGTGCTGGCAATGTCAAGCTGTATGCTTAAAAACCCATCAGTACTTTTGTGTATTATCTCATGTTACCTGGTGTTGCCAGGTAAATGTAACTACAGTGAATAGCTTTTTTTTTTTTTTTTTTTTTAAGGAATACATAATCTTTATTCCAGCTTCTTAAACTTTGCATTTTTCCACAGTTCTGATTATATGTACGCTTCAGATGATCTTACGTCTTACATAAAGAGACCAGTAATTCTGTGCACGTGTGTGTGCGTGTGAACCAATACTGAATTTTTTTTTGCTTACACTGTTTAGGGTAAAAAAAAAAAAATTAAAAATCAGTTTTTCACTTGATCAGTGTGTGCACCACTGAGGAGGAGATAAAAGGAGTTAACATCACAGGTTCTACTCTTTCCCCACCCTTCGTCAGCCAGGGATCTGCTGCCAACAGTCTTACAAAGGGCTCCTATTTCAAATTACCCTTTGAGCCCGTGATAAACCTGTGTCCCTGGGAGGTTGTCTCACAGTGAGGAGCTGGAAATGAGGGGAAAATCTTATTTTTTTCTATTTGAGTTAAAAAAAAAAAAAAGTCACAGCCAGGGCAAGAGGCAAGTGAGGTGCTGCTGAATTTTATGCTAAGGATGATTATACCTTTTCTTTGAAATATACACCAAGGTTATTTATAGCTAATCCACAGTTTAAATTACTGTGTGTAGGTATGAGATGTTATAGAGAGGGACTTTTTCTAGAAAAAAAAATATTTGTGGGGGTTGTTACAGGATCATAATAGTAATCTGGGTTGGAAGAGACTTTGGGAGGTCCCACCCCCGTGCTCAGAGGAGGGACATTTTCAAAGCAACATTGGGTTGCCTAGAGCCGTGTCTCTCTGAATGTCTTACAGATCACTGGAATATGGTTCCTGATTGATTTTGAATTAAGTATTCTTCCTTTTGCACAAGTGTCAAGGATAACCTGTGTCTGCTGAGGAAAATTTGTCAGTATTTAAAGGCCTGGTTAAATACCTTCAGAAGCAAAAAAAATTACTTCTTTTCAATGGTACAACTTGTAAGAAAGGTCTTACAAAAAGGAAAGTGCCTTTCCTCTCCCCCCCACCCCTCCCCATACCTTCTAACATGGAGCAGGAGTGAAATGGTGTGGTTGCTGTCTATTTATAGATTCAGTAATGTGCCAGTGTACACTTATTATACCTAATTAGGAGTATTCTAAATAACTTTCTGTTTGCATTACAGATAAAGCTATGTGATTGCAGATCAATGGCATGGAATCATGTCATGCCTTATCAAGGTCTAAAGTCTTTCTCCTCTCTCTAATTAAACATCCCTGGACTGTTTGCTATTTTGAATACTCTCCCTACTATAGCCATGATTTATTTGCCGTAAGACCGTTTGTATGCTGCTTTAGTTAAAATTTGAAAGCTAGAATTTTAAGAGGCACTCAGGGGAACTGGGAACTAAACTAAATTAAAATTTCCTACAAAAGGAAATTGCAAGAACTTAAGTTATTTCCATGTTTTCTTTTGTTTCTGATGTCATTCTGCATCATGTTTGATGACCTAGGGTTTGACCAAGATGCAATTGGTCAAGATGCAGTTGAGGGTGTCTGGATAGTGCTGCACCTTCTTCACCATTCTTTCCACATCACTGGAGGTGGTTCTGCACCTCTTGCAGGTGGTGACAGATGACTCAGAGGTCATGAGTATGGTAGAGAATAGGACCCATCTAAATGCAGCGAAGAAACGCTTGGCAGAGGGACTTGATAAAATGTAGGCTTTTTGACCCTTTGTGTCCTGGATATACTTTCGGTGCTTTCTCTCTGGTAAATTATTTGTTGTGGAAATGATTAGAAAACTTCTCAAACTATGCAGTTTAGTTGAAAGACTGTATGTCTCTTGTTTGAGCCTAAGCTTGGCCTTCCCTTTTGCTTGACCTTGGACCACTTAAACTTTGTCGGTTGCTGCCAATAGAGTTTTACCACAGCATATGGCGATGGAGAAATACCGATTCCAACTCTTCTCCCCAAGGTGTTAAGCAATACTAAACCTCTGATTCTTGATGTGTGCAGAATTTTGCAGTATACAGTAAAGCACTTCCGTGTCTTTCTTTCATCGGGGAGGTATGTAATGTAACTTATACCAAAAGAAATTTATACTAAGCTGTGTGACAAAAATAATATGCAGTATCCACAGAGAAAAATGGTTGGTAGTGCTGAATTTTTCCTGAAAAATTTGATCATTGCCGAATGCCTAAGAATATGTGCAAGGCTGTAGTACTGCTGTCTTAGAAACACATGCAATAGAACTTTTGTTCCCTAGCTAGCTGCACAGTGTATAAAATTATTCATCTGATAGGTATAAATAAGGAAAAATGTTCTGACACCTAAGGTTTAATGGTGGCTTTTGTTTTAATTGCCAAATTACCTTATTTTTAGATGGAAAGGTTGAAAATCACTAGCAGTATCTTGTTAAATGGTATAATAGGCTGATTTTTTCTGTTCTTTAAGGCCTCCCAAATTTGAGTGAATCTGCACTTAATTTTTACCCTAGGGAATGGAGGTTACAGGGAGAATTTCTATACATGCTATTTGAAAATAGCTTATTCTCAGATTTTTTTTTTTATTTATTTATTCTTAACCATTTTGTATAGCTTGGTTATTCTCATCTTCACAGATGTTTCTTTCAGGTTTAAAATTCAGGAAAACCAGTGCCAGGCATGAAGCCTGAAGTTCAGGCAGTTCCCTGACAAAGTTCAGAGTAGCGCCTATTATAGAAGCACTGTTTATATAGTTCCAGTTAAGAACATCATAGCATGTCTATTACAACTATCTCCTTTTATATATCGGCTATAAAAACTAATTCTAAACTGAAACAAGAATGTGGTCTTGATGTTTTATTGCTTAGAGTTAATATACAGTGAAAGCCCATTTGAGAGTATTCAAGAATAAATGCTGCTCATCATTGCAGTCTCTTGGCAACCTGTGCCGGGTTCATTGCATCTAGGCAAGCAGCTGCCTGAGCATTGGTGGGAGGTTTTTATCTTCTGTGTTATTTTCACGAGTTGCATAGAGAAGAGTACGATTTGAAATGTCAGCATCCTGGGATTTGGACAATGGGGATGGATACGCTTACTGTTCCTAAAAGCTTCTGCGGAAGAGAGTGAAGGATGGAGAGGACACCTAGGACGTTTCATCAGGGCAGTTTAAATGGAGCGTAAGGTGTGGGACAGCTTCCTTCTGAAGCCAGATCAAAGCAGAGGTAGAGGATTGTTTGCAAAGTAACTTGGGAACAGCTTTTTGGGCAGTGTCTTGGCGACCTGGAACTACACATCCCAGTGAATGCTTAGCTTGACTGTCTCTTTCAGTGACCTCTAAGTCCTTCTTTTTTTTTTTTTTTTTTTTTTTTTTTTTTTTTTTTGGCCTGGGTGTGGGCAAATATAACTGTTGTAGCTTCTAGGGTGTCTTCATGGGTCGTCACAGCCAACAGAGGCTTAAATGAAGGCTCAGTGGAGGAGAGGGTGTTCAGTGCATCAGCAAGGAAGGATGTAGTACTTGATCCACTTGTGTGTAAGCTCCTGCTCTGGACAGAGAACCAGATGTAAAGAAATAAGGAGTATATCTCTGGAGTAGGAGAGAGTGCATGTGATTTTAGCGCTTTGTGCTCTATGCTTAGTGCACACCTAACCTTCTGCGTACATAGTAAGCAGATCACACTGAGGAAGTTTATAGCAAATGAGACAGGATTTAAGTGCCTTTAGAGTGTGCTGGCTGCTGCACGTGTGTGCCTAGAAACATTGTGGGGTGGCTTGGTCAGTAGAGTGGGTGCTCCATCTCTAGCACCGTATCAGGTATGGCCTGTCATAATGGCTTTGGAACAGCTTTTCTCCTGGAAGCTAGTGATGCTTATGGGACATGCTTAATTCTGTGGGTGGATCTTAAAAGGGAGGATGTTGCCTGGAGGGCAGCGTTCAGCCTATGAAATCGTTCATTATTCTTCTGCAATCTGGAGCTCTTGAGGCACTCCATTTTTTTTTCCTTATTTCTCCTCAGGTGGGTCCCTACCCATGAATTCATGATGTCGTTTCAGTTAAGAGTATATTTTTAATTGCTGCTGTTGGAGTCCAAATAGTAAAACATGACTGCCTGTCTTCTTAAAAATCCAGCTAACCCTTTCCATCTTTCAGGAGTGAAATGATGACGTTCTAAGCCTTGTATGTCTCCTGAAGATAAGAACTTATTTTAATTTAAAAACATTTATTTCCCTGATTGTCTGCTACGCAAACATGGAAGGCGTAGTAGGCTAGGGGGATCAAAGGACTGCAATGCGGATGCAGGTACTGGAAGCCCTTCTGTAACTGTTATGAAATTTTCATTTTGCAAGGCATGTGTGTTCTGAAATGTGTATTCGCATGCCATAATTATCTGTACTTAGGACATGAACTTGTATTTTAAAGCCTGTGTGTAAAACTAGAAAGGCCAGATTCTTTTTTTTTTCTTTTTCTTTTCTTTGTCTTCTTTTTTGTTTCCCCTTCCAAATGAACCTGGGGATTCTTCAGAAAACATTTTAATTCCTGAGGAGAAAGTTACAACTCCTAAGCTAAGACGGGTACTATGGAATCTATTGAGCACTTGCTTAAAATGCCTTTTAATTTTTTTCTTTAGTGGAATTGCATACCACTTAGCCATTATGTCAAACGCCTGTGAGGTCTGTTGGTTACAGTGGTGGGAGGGGGGAGTGGCTGCCATGAGTGAGCTGTTTAAAGTTGCTTCCAGTTCTTGTGGCTTTTCTTTTCTAAAGCAACTGGATAGCTTCAAAGGACTTGTGTGTTGCAGTGGACACCAGGGTAGGGTGCTGGGCCATAGTGATGATCAGATACGGCAGAATGCCGATCAACAGCTATTTTCTTGGCTGGGATAAACATCATGACCTGTTGTGAAAGCAGCAGTGTAGGAATCTGTGCTCACCTGCTCACATGTCAAACAGAGGAGTTCCCTCCCAGCTTTGGTAAAAAACCCAACATTTTGCAGTGTAATTGTATATTCTCACATTTTTTTTTTTAACAGCATGTACTTCACAACTACTTTTCCAGTGAAACTGCACCTCTTCCTGTGATGGTGATGATGATGATAATGATAATTACTATTATTTTTGTTGTATCATGCTTTACATCTTCAGCTGGTACATCGAGGAGGTGTCTGTCTGGAGGACAGTAGTGCCATACTGAGGTGCCCTAGCTAGCTCTAAATGAACTTGCTTGCCCTCTGGATCCAGTGCAGCTCCCAGGCTTTGTTCCTAACGGAGCTAATTAGCTGGGGTGTTACATCATGCTAAAGTGGTTATCTTGCTTCCAGTTCCAGTGTGCTTCGTTTAGCGATAGCTCACATATCTCTGCAAAACACGGCATTGTATTGTTTAGGCCTGTCCCAAAATACTTACGAGGAGAGATTTATAACAGGGTGCTCAGTTCTGCTTCCTTATTTCTTTGGTCTTCGCACGGTCGTGAATTAGCTCCTCAGTTTGGGGTGATTTCTTCCACGCTGCTGAAGGCCTCTTTTTGCACGCAGGGAGCCAGTCTTGTCTTGTTTGTCTTCATGTGCCTCACCGTCAAACTCACCTTTCCACATCCTAACCCTCGGTGCTTCGCTCACTCAAGGTAACGATAGCCCTAGAGCAGCCTGCCTTTGCTTCTCTCTGTGCTTCCTTAGGAGCACGGTATCTGAAGGATTACGTGAAGAGAGAGGGGGAGTTGTGTGCTTCCACTTTACCAGGAGAGGAGAATCCAAAACCTTGCCTGCTCGCTTTAGGGACATTATTTGCTTTTTCCCACCTGCATGGTGCAATGAAATACTGCTAACTGGTGTGCAGCAAAACTCCAGGAGCATCCTGGTAATTGCCTTATTTCATTCAAGGACCTAGATCAGTGGATATGGAAAATGCTATAAGGACCAACAGTCTCATGTTTTCAACCTCTTCATCTTTTGTGATCTCTGTCCCCAGTAAACAGTTAATGTATAGCTGAAGCAGAAAGAGATTCAGAGTGCCCTAGCCCAAGTGAAAATGCTGACACTATGAGATGGTCTAATCAGGTTCAGAGCTTCCCCAGTTCAAAATTTTCCAGCGTGTGTTTGTTGCTTTTTTTTATTTGTTTGTTTTTTTAATCATCCATTGACCTAAGAAATACAGTTATTGTAGTTAACAATACTGTTATAACACACACTGACAAAATCCAGATAACTCGAAGTTGGGCTGACACTTGATCCTTTACTCATACTATTGTTCCATAATATTTTTTCCTCCATGACATCATGAACTATGAAAGTGCCAACATTTTTTTTTAAACCGCCTAGCCTTTTCTTCCTTCACGCCATAACCCTTATGTTTAAAAATAACTTCTTTATTTTTTTTTTCTTGTATTTAGTGCACAGTTTCAGAGGAACCTGATGGCCATGTGAGAATGTTTAACATCTGCAGTGGTTTTCCCACCGCGTATTCCAAGCAGTTGGCACATGCATTTATCTGCAGGGGTACAATGACATTTTTCTCAGCAGCTGTATCCATGACAACAACTGGGAATGTCCATGCCTCCTCTTTAGTTTTCAGAAGAATACGAATTCTTACCTTCCTAATGAAAGGCCTGGAAGCAAATGCTGTGCAATTTTAATCATGGCATATTCCCTTCAGCCATTCAATGACAGCCTCCCAAGTGTTTTAGTATCAAGAAAGTATCAAACAAGCGAAATTAAAACACTGAGAGAAGAGCGAGTCTGTTCCATGATCACCTGCTACAACCTAGGATGAATTGTGCAAGTGTTTGAAAAATGAGGGTACTTGGGAAGTTAATTTTATTTTCACTGTTTCACTGTTGACACCTGTACAAAGTATGTAATTTAAACACTTAAGTTCGGAGATGTGAGGAGGAGTGTATCATTATGAAATGCATTTTTGTACCACGACAGAACCGTTCTCCCTGTGTGCCTAACAATCAAAGTTACTCCTGAGTAGTGCACTGTCTGCCTATTGATGTCGTCTTTACATCCAGTGAGTGCTACGTGAAGTGGTACAGAAGTAGTAAATGGGGCAGCTCTTCAGGAGCACTTAACATCCAGCAAATCCAAAGTGACTTATTTACATGCCTAAATGGGAGTTGTTGATGCTAAATTCTCTTGAAAATCTGATGGTGTTTAAAGCAGTCTCTTATGAACAGAGCAGAAGTTGGAGAATAAAACAAAGGGCCTGTGTAACTTTATTTTCTCTTAAACAGAAATCTGAATTCAAGGATGAGGCCAATATACACATCCTGCTAATATATAGGCTGCCAAAAAGCAGTGATTTCTTAGGAGCTAAGATTTGATTGCTGTGAAAATGAAGGTACAAGGCTTATTGCTCTGGGAGACTTAACATCCGTCTTAACACCACTTCTGCATACTCTCTATTATGTTCTCACAAGTAGTTTCTGGACCTCCAAGAAGAGCCAACTATACCTCATACCAGGTTTTCAGATCTTTTGTTGCTTTAGGAAACAAGAAACACTATGGCAGATGGTAGAAGTATTTAAATTGATTTATTCAGAGTTACCTGTACAAGTGTTGTCTATTTTTTCTTCAGATGAACAGGAGTGTGGGAAACGGTAGAAGACAGCTTGCTTACCATTTTCTGCCCCTTGCTGTCTGGCAAGGAGAGGAGAGGGAGGGGGAGTTGGTACCTTTAGCCTTTGGAAATTTGCAGGAGAACAGGGGAGCCATAGAAGGGATGGAAGGAGAGACTTCTTAGAAGCCCAGAGGGGCTTCTGAAGAACATGTTCAATTGAGGAAAGCTCTGAGAGCTGATCTACAAAGCAGGGACTTGGCCTCTAAGGCTGTAGGTAGTTAGGGGGAGGTTTGTGTGCAAAGCTTTCACTTGGCAGTTCTGAATTTTCACTGTTTATAGGTATATTATATGTTATAATAAAGTATTAGTTCCAGGGTTCAGAGTTGTTTGGTGACTTTTGCTATGCCCACCTAAAGGGAAAGAAGGTGGAAGCCGGATGGCTAACGGCCCTGTCACACCACCAAGCCTCAGTTTATGACTGTTTAGGCTAAGATCAAAAGCTTTTCCATTCCCAGGCAAGAGGAAGCAGCTATGACAAACTCAGGAGTCCCTAAGGACCACCTGGATCCCCCTCCAGAGAGAAACCGTTCTCCGAAAGAGAGAACAGCATGTCTGGAGAGGCTGTTACAGAGCCATTACATGGAAGAACTGTTTTCCCATCACAGTATGGACAACCCTGGCTTATCTGATGATTTGTGAGAGAAGCTGGAGGCAGGATAGAAGCCCTTGGGAGGGGGAGAGGGTTAATGTATGTGGGTTTTGGCGTGGAATAAAGAGAGTTCTTCTCCGCCTCGTTGCGGAGCTTCTGAACTGCTCTACGGGAGGAAGATCAAAAGACTTCTTGCTGGGAAGGGTGTCGGGACAGTTTCTGTTTTGTTTTGAGCTCCTGGACTCTCAGTGAAAGACCTCAGTAGATCTGACCTGGTAATTCAAACCCTGAAGCTTTAATCCTTTCTTGGAAACTGCTTCTTGTGAGTTTAGTGAATGGAGTAAATGGAATTTCTTATTCTGAGCAAAATCTTGGGTATGATAGAGAATGTGGCCCTTTTATCCTTTCAGGAAATGAGGAAAGCCTTGGAAACCAATTAATTGGAAAACCAACTAAAAAAAGATCGCCTCTGTTACATGAGCGTAGTTGCCTCTAAGAGAACTTCGATTTTACAAACAAAGGTGGCACAATTAAATGTTTTATTGTACCGGGGTAAGAACTGGCTATCCTTTTTGAAAGCTCAGTTGCTAAAGTAGTTCTTTACCATGGGCCTTGTGAAATGTCTGCAGTTCTGGTTATGCATCCACAAACGCCTTTTCTTATCTCACGTGTTTAACCAGAAGAAAAGGATGTACAGGAACTGTCCGTGACTTTTCAAGAAGGTGACTTTGGAGAACGACCTTTGGGTGCAGCACGTTGGCTGGGCGTCCGCCAGGCACATGAGGTTTCTCTCTGTTCCTCAGCTATGGGTGGCATGGCTGGAGGGGTCACCTTCCCTTTTTGCGGGGCGCGGAGGGGGAATTGATGGGCAGCACCTGCCGCGGTGAGTCAGCAGGGCTGGACTGGCATCGGCCCCGGCGTTCCTGCACCTGTCGAGAGCGGCTGCCAGCCAACCTTTGACAGCGTCAAAAAAAAATAATGATTCAAGAAACAGCGGTGGACTCCACAGTTGGTATTTTGTTGCTGTGCCCAGAGTTAGTGCCCTAGAAATCTCCCATCCCCGCGTTATTGGGAGTGCCGTGCTTGATTCTCTTTCACAGCTTCTTTTTCTTTTCGCTTTTACATTTGTTACATCATTTCGTTGTGAGTGATGTTTGGTTTATGCTGAATGCATACCTGATGGAACTACTCATTTGAGCACTTGGTCTCTATGCCAATAAACAATATACCTTGGCAGTGCCCAGCATTTTTTCCCAGTGAATGTGTCAATGGTTGCAGGGACTGGTTGGCAATAAAAACTCATGGATGATCTTGAAATAAGATGCATATTGTTAATAGTTGCACCACTTTTTTTTTTTTTTTTACACTTTGTAGCTATTGTGTCCAACAATTTTACCAAATCCAGTACCACAAGTTTTCTCAGAAAAAACTACGCGGCCATAATTCAGCAGTTCAATGAACTTCTTCATTTTAAACCTCAGTATTAGTTTGGTGAATCAATTTATCAATAGAACAGGCTATTTCACTAGAAAGATCTGAAAGAGGGATAATTAACTCTGTAGCTTATTCTGTCTGTCTGTCTTTTGTCCAATGGAGTCTGGAAGCAACTTAATAGAATATAAAGTATTTAAAATTTCATTATCTAGAATTGCTTTCCCTAATTCCATTCACTTTGCATGTTGCAACACCGAATTAGCGTGTATTCTCTTCAGAGCTGCTAATGAACTACGTTCCATTTACCTGGTTACTCCTAGGCTTCTCTAATAAAGTCACGAGCTAATAAACTTCAGAGTTGAGGTACAGCAGATGTATCTGGAAAAGTGTCTGGTAATAATGGACTGATCTTCATCTGTTTTGTTACAGACAACATGGAAAAAGCGTCTAAACTGTGGGTTTTTTTGAGGGAAAGGTATCTTTGGTTTTTGATATCAATATAATTTTCTAGCTAGATCTTGTTGCCACTTAGGTTCACGTCGTCCATGTATCATGCCCATGCAACATTTCTCAAGCAATCTTTGAATAATTACTTCTAAATACTTACAGTTTCATAAATACAAATATTAATACCTCTTTCATTAGAGAATTCATGCTTCTTTTATCATGCTTTGCCTTCAAGAAACTTCTTTATGATGCAAATAAATATAGATGATATCTGTCATCTGAAATGCTTTTAACCATCAGTCTGAATATAAAAACCATAGTGCTTTTTGAGGTGAAAATAGATTGTCAGAAAAGCTATATGAAAAATTAATTAAAAAAACCTACTTTGCTGAGCCAAATTGTTTTACATAAAAATTTTGCAATACATACAGCTAACAGGGCATAATAGAGGGAAATTTAGCTTTTGTACTGTGAATATAATAACTTGTTTATAACCTCTGAAAGCAGTAGGTAAGGTGGGATTCACGTCACGTCATTTCACTGATACCAAGGTTAGTCATCTACCTTGTCACCCAAACTCCCTCTATATCCAGTGGAAAGGAAAAGCTGCCTCTCCAAAGCAATTTGTCCCATTTCCCCATCATCTTTTGGGTGTCCCTTTTCTTTTTTATCACTTTCTATTATCTGGTCAGATTTTACTTTATCCACATGACAATCAGTCAGCAATGGGACTTGCTAACACGGAGCCCAATGGAGTAGTTTGCTGTTGACGCCCGAGGTTTCTGTAGGATATTACTGCATTCCTTCTCCTCCCTCTTCCCAGTAATTTAGTTTTTGGGTGTGCATTAGCCATTCTGGGGTGCATTCATTCTCTTCTGCTGTAATATACATAATTTCTCCAGATAGTTGGGGTGATCTGCTCTGCTCCCAAAAAGGTGACTGTGTTGGTGCTCGGTACGGAGGGAGTTACCAAGTTCTACCTAACATTTAGGTCACCTGGTGAAATGCTGTATTAATTACCTTAAAGAGCAGGTGAAATAAGAACCTGAACAAGGTAGCTGTGTATTTGGATAGCAAGAACAATTCACTCACAAATAGCTCTCTGAATGCTCATGGTTTCACTCACCGTTCAAGGCAAATCTCACAGATCTAATCTTTCCCGTGCCCTTTTCCACTACATGAAAATGACTTTCGGTAGGGCAGTTCTACCAGTTTAAGACTGCGGTGTAGAAGTACAAAGTGTCGAGCGTTTCATGACTGATTTTGTTAGTATCTTCATGGAAAGTATGAATCAAAATAGCATAGGAAAGAGAATTGTATTTTCATTTGCGAAGTATACTGGTGGATTCACTTAGTATATTGGTGGATTGACGAGCCTTAGGAGCTCAGCTGACTTTTGCAGGAGTGCACACGCTGTATGATAGGCGTTAAAAAAAGATGCTTGCAAAACAGGGAAGATGCATCTTGTAATGAACACCTGAGCCATTTCACTTCCCTTATAGATAAGTAAATAGATAATATGTGTAGATGAGGTGCATTTGATGAGAACAAAGGCGAGTGCAGCTCTTTGATGCTGGAATATAAATAACTGATTTTTCTTTATTAGAACATTGCTTTAATCAACTGCTGTTTTAGACAAGGAAAAATGATTTTTTTAAATATAGGTGTTAGTTAAATATGTTAGTAGAAGTTTTTAGGATGTGTAGACGAGTCAAAAGGTCAGGTGTCAACTGGTTCAGGTGACCCTGGGAGGCGGAGGGCTTTTGTTCAGTAAAGGTTCCGGTATTTCCACTTTATGTTTCTTCCATGCTTTTTCTCCCTCATCCTTCACTCCAGTGCTTTTGGACTTCAATCACCTGTGCCATTGCATGCACCCCTCCTTTTTTCTTTCTGCATCCCCCTGTTTCTGTATTTTGGGTTCCCACCTGTATCACTTGTGCCTTTCATGTTTCCGTCCTTAGAGGTCATCCATTGCAAGAAGGCTTTTGTGTGAACACGAAAGGTGCTGGGAGATGGGAGGCGTGCTTTCTTTTTTGTATTTCATTTCTTCTCTTCATAGCCCCCATCTCTCACCTGACCCTGGGCAGGCAGCGAGGAGGAGCAGAAGGAGTGGCTGCTCCCTCCTTTGAGCTCCGCACTGGTTCAGTCTCACGTTTCTCTCCAGTTTGAACTGCACTGATGCTGATAAGAAACACAGATGTTTAAAAATATCTCAAATAGCTGCAAATATTTGGAGTGTAGCTTTCTATTTACTCGTAGATGGAAATTTTCGTTTCCTTCAAAGTGTCGTGCTCATGGAACATCCCAAACTGGAAGCTCAAAATATTGCTTTATATAGAAACATTTTGCTGTGCAGTTTAGCCAATCGGGTGAATTCTTTCTATATTAGATTATGTGGGGAGTAATAAATCTGACTGAGGGCAGTGGCATATAAAAACCTTGAGAGGCAGAATAGCCACAGCACATACTCAAAATCTTGCGTTTAGCAGATTTGTGAGGAAACTCCTGGGAAATAAGAGTTAGACTAGACTCTGGGTTTTGTTGAAGACATAATTCTAGAGAATCAGTGAAGCAGTAAGTATTGTAAGAAAATTAAGCCTGCAAACTATAAATGTTTATCTGTAAAACCAGATTTCTGTGTAAAGGCAAATGTATCTTAAGAATGACGCATTTTAACTGAGCTGATTTCAGCAGTAGCATTTAAGTTCAGTTGTGCAGTGAGCATAGTTTCTTCTAAAATAGATTTGTTCTATAATCGTCAGTATATTGGAGGAAATCACATTGGTCTCAGTATTTCTCAGCTCTTTCTGGTCTTGTGTCTATTTATGCTTTATCTTTTGTTTAATTTTAATTTTTTATTATTTTTTAATTAATCTACAGCTGTCTCTCTCTTTGTAATATATACTGTTATCTGTAACTGGTTTATTTTAATAATATGCAGTGGATACCTAGTTCTTCGTGCAGCACCTGTGTTCTTAAATTTTCTTTAATTTGAGGTATATAAATGTCACTTACCTGAAACCATCTTCCTCCCTTCCTTATAATGTTTTCTTCTCAAACTTTTCATATTCACTGACAATAGCAAAGATCTAGAATATTGCCGTGCAGGAATCAAACTTAGGATTTTGTGTTGCTGCTGAAGGTACAAAAATACTATCCTAGTTTTATTTTGATCCCCATTTCTGTGAAGATGAAAATCGTTAGTTATGAACACTTAGTGTAAAACATTGCATAATGAGTTATTACAAGAGAAGCGCTCAGTCGTTTGTGACTGCCTTCATACTAATTTTCTTAATTATAATGTCAATTTTAAAAAATACATTTTGGGAACAGCTAGATCATCAGCTTCCTCTTGAAGCTTTTTACTCAAAAGATAAGATACTTGGGAATCGTATTTTACTAAAATAACTATGTACTTGACATTGCAGGAACAGGTATTTAGACTCTATCAAGGAGCACATTATACCGTGTTGCTAAATACTTACTGATGTGTACTAGTAGATAAATTGATAGTTTAAAATGCCTCATTTTCAAAGCACAAAGCAGCAAGATTACAGTTCCCTGTTGAACACACAGCTGCTTTCTTCTTAAGTTACTTTTAAATGCTACTATTAAATAGCAACTTTTAGCATTGTATATAGTATTAAACAATTTAATAGGTTTGATTTATTGATGTTTCTATTATAATCTGTATTGCACTGTCTGCCTTGCTATGAAGCAGAAGTGTTCTCTGGATATCACCATCATCAAAAGTATCTTTTTTAAATTGTTCATTTCATTAAACGGTTCTAGTAAAAAGCTGTAAAATACTACACATAAAATTAAGTAAAAAAAAAAAATCCAGTCTCAGTCTTGACTAAGTAAGTTTCCCACTTAAGTACTATAAAAAGTATTAAAAAATAGGAAGCCCGTTTGGAGTCAGTGAGTGTGTTCTGGAATTTACTGGCAGCACAGAAGTATCCCCACAGGAGAAGGGGGTTATTTTATATCGTCTTATCTTGTTATATATTATCATATAGATGATATGACCGATTTCTCAAAGATTAAGGTAGGTTAAGTGCAAGGGTTGTCACTGGGGTGCTTAGGTGGTTATGGCAGATTAGCTTACTAGGATGTAGAGCGAAAACACAGGTAAGGAAAAGAAGGGGAAAACCTGAGATGAACCCATCAAAAAAGTGCACGGGTGAATGCATTGCATTTTTTTGCAGAAGGGGATTTCAGGTAATTCAAAACTTATATCAAAGCTATGAAAATCAGCAAGCTCCACCATGGAGCTCCTCCTAGTCCTAGTGTTTGATACGTCTACCTTGCAAAAGAAGTTACTCCAGTGTTGTTAACTAATGTCATTAAATGACTTGCTAACATGTTTGAAAATACCATCTGATTTTCCCTCATCTCAGCTTCACTAAACAGGATACTTTAATCAGAAAGCTTACCATTTTTCCCTGGTTTGGGCAGAACTTTGCAAAACCACTAGGAATTGCACTTTCCACTGATTTGAAGTGAGGTTTTGCAAGCTCTTTTTCTTTTGTGTCTTCATTACAGTGTTTTGCACTCAAACTACTAGTATGGTGAAGCCATGCTGATTCTATTCACCATTGGTATCAACATTCAGACATGAAACCCCGTTAAGAAATTTATGCCTCCCACAGTGGTCTCCTTCTATGTCTTTTTTTTTTGGTGTTGCCATTTGCTCCTTTTAGTTACACCGGTGCAGTTTCTTGGTTCGCTCTATAAATAAGATTCTTGACGTGATCTGGGCTGAAAATAACTTAAAAAGAAAATTCTTTTTTTTACCTCAATCATTTCATTGATCCAGGTTGCATCAGCATAGTTGACAGGGGGGTGAGATACAGGTCAGTATATGGGTGATGGGGAATGAGAAGGAGAGAATGAGCATCTTTAGGCTGAGTTTGCATGCAGGAGCCAACCTGTTGTGCAACCAAGTGAGGTTTCCTACCTTGTCAGGAGAGAGAGGAAGATGCCTCTGAAGGCCTCCAGAGGGAGATCCTGTCCACCTCAGTTGAGGTGCCTCAATTTTAAAGGGGGATTCAGAATAAAGCTTGTAGTATAATTAAGATTACCAGTAAATTCTGTAGCAGCTGCTGCAGCTCCATTGTTAAAAAAATATATATCTAAAATTAAGTGGATTGATTTCCCATGAAAAAAATCTGTATAAGTTGCCAAGTCATAATAATCAAATTTTTAGTTTAACCTTACGATGCTGAATTTCACTCCTTCTCAGTTCAGATATTTCTATTTATAAACTTAAAATTCCATGGCCCTAAATGTATGTGAAACAGGGAATATGTTTTATTTTTCATCTGCGTAGTTCTATGTCGATATCCAGATTGCTATTTAAGGAAATAAACTGTAAAGTAAGGCAAAACAGCTAAAAATAGGACCCACTAACTAATACACGCTCATCCAAGTAGAACATGTGGAAAACTTCCGTTGAGTGTGCTGGAGATTAATTTTACAAAAAAAAAGAATTATGTTAAACTGGGGATAAACACAGGCCTTTTAACAGAGGAGGGGAGCTATGTCAGTCTATTAGTTTAAAACTAGAAAGGAAATGGGGAAAGGAAGAGGGAGCTTTGTGCAGCCCGCGTGGTGAACTTTTATCTGGCTCAGAAATAAATGGGAAAAAATTGGGAAGCAGAATCAAGTGAGAAAAAAGCCGGGATGTTCGTTTGCCTGTCTCTGTATATCTATCGTTTTTGTGCTGTCTCAGCCCAGAGGCAAACTTAAACAGAGTATCTGCAGTTGAGTGATTGGAATTTGGGAAATAAATTGGAGATTTCATGACGCCTGTACAACTGCACCATCAGAGCAAATACCTTAATTCCATTTTTCATGCATTTTGCACACACTTTTTGTTTTATCCCTTTTTTTTTCTGTCCAAGCAAATGTTTTCATCTACATATAGCTTTTTCTGCCCGCTCGTGCTAAGAAGTATTTTCTTGGATTAAGTGTAATTAAAAAAGGTCGGATAGAGAAGAAACAATCCATTTTGAAATGAGAGTGGGAGAAAAAAAAGATTAGTAAAAAGTAAATATGCTTTGTTGAAAGGGCAGAAGACTGGGGGGAATGAGTAAGAGGGAAAGGCATGATCTGCCCTGCCAGTGTTGGTTGTTACAACCAAGCAAGTTGGGACAGCCCTGCCGTGCACCAGGAAGCAAAAACCAATTGTTTGTAGAGCATGAATTGTGTGGGAAGGGGAATAAAGTCCAATCTTTCCACTTCATTTAACCCGAGTGCTGAAATTTGTACAAAGGCCTGGTTTAACTGCCATCCTGCTCTGTCACTCGAGCAAGGATGAGGTTAAAATTTCCATCAAAATAATGGCAATGGAGTAGATTCCAGTATCTTGAATTCTGTTGTTAATTTAATTCACAGTTTAATAAGCATACCTCCTTATTTTGGGGCTCTTGATAGTATAATCAGTCTTCACCACTAGGTTCAGTTCCGCTTGTATAAATGCGAACAGTTTTTGAGATATAAGAAAAAAGGGAAGAATTTTTGCCAACAGTTTTAATATCTCTGATTCTTTCAGAAAACTACTTTTGAGGAAGGTTTCATTTATCCATTTTTATGGGATATTGACCTGCTGTTCAGGGGAACAATTTCAGCTTGTATATGACGTAAAACATAGAGGGAAATTTATTCTCTAATTGAGAAAAAACTGCAGATTAGATGACTTACACATTGAGCAGATGATGTTTGGGACTGGGATATTTTATTTCTCATGAGATTTTAAATTTAAAACTTTTCCTAATCGGATTACCAAGGACTGTTTGCTCATTCGTCCAGAAGGAGAACACCTGTATGCATGGGACCATACATACGGTAACTGTACCTAAAATTCGTATTGTTCTGAGGCATTTTACAGTGTATGAAATTCTGACGCACAGAACTGAGCCAGTTGACCGTGCTGATCAATAAAAACAAGAAACACGGATCGCTTGAGATAGAACTGAGAGTGTTTACAATTTGTAAAAAAAAAAGTGATAAATGGATGCAAGCAAAAAGCAGTAACTTGTAGGAAATAGAGTCATTCACTCTGGAGACAGGGAGCTCTTGCTGTTTGTTGTGATTACTCTGGTTTAATAATTATAACTCCATGTTAATTCAGAAACCAGATGTTAAGTTGATGAGAACGAATCCATTGTTATATTTTGCCAGTTCTGTTGTGAAGTTTTTGTTCAACTTCAGTAAATAAAGTCCCAGTGCAGTTAGTGGAAACCTTGGGGAAGGATTCAGATGAAGCCCCCAGACTCTGCTCGACTTCCCTTAGTGCATTACACAGCTGGGTAAAAGTCCGCATCTGTGAAATGGCGGTGATAACCCTTCCATCTCCCCGCAGGGTGGGAGCGCTTTTGAAGTGCATCAGATAGGATAGTCTAGTGAATTGGAGATAACCTGGTACTGCGCCCTTTCCCCAAATCCACTGCTTATTTTCATTTTTTAAAATAGTTTATTTATGCTCTTCTTTTGCTCATCTACTTCAGCTACTGCTTGTTCATGATAAAAAGTAGGGGGTCAGCACCTGACATGTGGAGTAAAAAGCTCATGTTTTCAAGAAACTGGTAATTTTAAAGGATGAGGTGGTGAGTGTGATGAAGGGGTAGAATCTGAGAGCTTAATTTTCTTTGGGTGTAAGTAATACTTAAAGCTGATGTTCCTTGTTTTGTAAGCACTTTAAGTTTTGAGATATTTCTCATATGGTTCGATAGCTTTAAATAAATTTAACAGTTGAATAAAGTAATACAATATAGAGGTTAACTTAGAAATGTAGAGAGGCCAGTGTGTAAATCCTACAAGTCAAAAAAGGAAGAGTTTTTCCTTTGCTTCCATTAAGTTTCAGATACCCACTTTCATAAATTTCTAAGCTATGGCCTATGAATTAACTAGTGTGTTTGGGGTTTTGGAGGCAGGAACACAGTGTGGTAGCTCTCCTCATTTCCAGGCTTGTCAGTACAGAGCAGCAATGTGAAAAGAGAAGAAAGAAAAAGACTGGAAATAAGAGTGGTTAATGTGCTCTGCTGTGGAAGCAGGTAACAGTCCAAATTATATTAACTATATAGTAATAGATAATATTTATTATCTGGTTCTCTTCAGCCGAACTTAATCTTATTCTTGGGATGCAAATTTTGAGAAAGAGACATGGCTGAGATTTTGTGTGTGTGCACATATTTAAATATATATACAAATATGCATGTTAACATATACAGAAATATATACACAAATATACATACTTCTAATATATATTCATATATTTTTGAGATTTTATTTTATATACATACATAGGTATTTTTATACATATAAACACTGTACACAGACACATCCTCACATATGTGTGTGTGTGTGTATATATGTCTGTGCAGACTATATATGTATATTAGACATGCATGGAAGTTTTTAGGGGTTTTAGGGGTTTTGGACATGTTTTCCCAGCAGAGGAGCATATGTTTGGTTTTGTTTCATGTTTTCCCCACTCTTCTCTTTCACCCAAAAGCCATCAAGGTGAATCAACACGTAGTGGCATCCCTGCTTTATCTCAAAGAAGGGAAATTGTTTGAACATTCATGTTGGTTTGAAAGGCCATGTCTTCATTGCAGTTTTTAAACAGATGTGTAATTGGTGGATAGGGTTGGCTGCTTTCCGTCAATATTCTGTCAGTCACTACAGCTGCAAGCTGGCAGGATCTTCTGGATCATGGTTGTTTTCCAATTATCCATTTCCAGCATCTTCTCTTTTAACTTAATTCAATTTGCCTTTTTTTTGTGTGTGGTTAGGACTGAGTTGTTAGCCGTGTAACTGTCCCCTAAGTTTATGAATTTTGCTTGTAGATGCGTATATTTTGTACATAAGTATCTGCTTAGATACTATTTAGTAATAACCCATTTTCCATCTTTTTTGGGGGGTTGCATAGCTAGTTATGTATGTTAATATGAGAACCTAGGGGTAACTTTTCCTTTGAGACTGGTAGGGAAAGAGTCAACAGAATCGTGGCTTTAGATGGTCTTACTGTATTAATTGGGATGCTGTCAGTTCATTGTAAGGAAATGTTAAAGCCAGTAAAGAGGGTCTGAGAGCAAATGCCTTTTCTTAAACAAACTGCTGGTGAATACCTATACAAGATCCAGTGAAGGAGTCAGTGAAGTAGGGTAATCAGACTGACAAAAGGATGTTTCCTTTTCATATACCTACTTGATTAAGGATCTCAAATAATTTTAATGGTTTTAGAAACTGTAAGCCTTTAATGTAGTATTTTTGTCAGATTGTTAGTACAATGTTCCACCATAATCGATCCAATTTAACTATTCTTCATAGTTTTGCATAATGCCTGCTTTCCATCTACAATGCCTTTAACTCCAGCCCACAATCCTTTCCAAAACTGGTTGTGTGCTAAGTTAAAAGATATGCAAACCGTAGTCTGATCTCTAGCTCAGATTTAAACTTAAATTTCTCGTGCAATATATTCTGGATGGTGTGAGAAGATAATTTGTGTGGTATATTTTTGATCAACTCATTTAATTTTATTTTGCTCATGATCTGCTGAATAATATTGCTCATAATCTACCTTGATTTTACTCATTTAGTTTGCTTATAATCTACCTTGATAATTTTTAGAGAAAAAAAGCTTTAAAAACTTGGGTTTATCTGTGCCTGTTGTTGTTTGGTTTTTGCAGTGGTGTATTAAGAACTGCACGGCAGTACATAGACTTTTAGCATTAGTCAGAGATGGTTAACCTAGTTTTTGCAATTTTGCATCTAAATTTTCATATTTAATCTAAATTTCTGCTGAAAAGCTAATGGAGTTTTATAAGTCTCCGTTTAACTTGCTAGGGAGTTTTTATGCACTGAGACTGCAATTCAGGCATGTTTGTCTTAGGTAAAAAAAGAGGTGTACCTTTAATACCCATAAAATTTGAAATTACCTATTCTCAAATTACTTGTTTTGCAGTTTACTTACTTAAGTTGAAATGTGTTGCTGAAATTTAGCTGAAACTTTCAGTGATTAAAAAACCCCTTTAAATTTCCTCCCTTTAGTAGCCAGTACATCTTAATTAAAGTGAAAGTAAGTTGATCTCCCTCCTGCTCAGTCTCCAGCCTCAGAGACTTTTTTTGAAAATGTAAGGCTGTACTGCCAGTTATACTTAGTCTTTGAGAAAGGTCAGGTTAACATTTTCAATAATAAGTAATTTTTTTAATATCTCCCATTTTCCCTAGAAGTGCTGGAACCCACTATCTCAGTTTTTAATTCATAGGATTTGTAGATGTTTAACATCTCTGTTAAAAGTGAAATTAAACAAGTGAATTAGAAAGCAAACTAGACAGAAAAGTATTAGTCATAAATCTCTTCATATGTGAATTTTCAACTGATCACTAGGCTGCATTAGAACAACTATATGAAGTTTGAAAACTGTCTTTGGGTACAGCAGTTTAATAAATGATCTGTTTCTCAGTTATACTCTATGTCAGTTTTGTGTCTTCTGTGTTACGTTTGTCTAAGTACAGCAACAGATACTTTTACCTAACAACTGGTAGCGTATGGAGGAAAGTCATCCATGTAATATTAATGTTACTTTTTTCTGAGAAAAAATACATGTTCAAATTGCTAGAATAATCTATTCAAGCAGGCTTATTTTTTAAATCAATTTCTACTCACTGAAGCGCAGTGATTATTTCGTGTATCATTCCTTTGATATGCGTGCTTTTTTAATGTCAAATTGATGTTTGGGTAGAGAAGCTGCTTGTAAATATAGAGTGACATAGAAATGTAAATTCTGGAATGATAGAAAAAAAATATTTTTAAAACTCTGCTTTAATGTTTCAATGATTTACTTTGAGGAACAAACACTTCATTTTTAAACATCCTGCTAGATGTGACTTTTACCAAATGAGCAGGACTGTGACTCTACGTGCGTCTCCTCGTTGCTCTCGTATGCTGAATGTCCAGATACCTTCTCTCCAGAGCGTACAACCGTATTTCCAGCTTGTGAGGGTATGTGAAGGCTGACATATTTCATAAACTTGCCTGCACTGATCTGAAGCATGAGATTAAAGGCCGAGTGTCCCCAGTACGAGTATTTGATATTCTAGACATATCACTGTACGTTTTGAAAAGAGTTTAAAATCTCATTGCTTTAAATAGTCAATCCATCAGCTCATTTGCTTGGTCCATGTAATAGTTCTAATGAAGAAAAAGTGCAAGAAATCGGAGAATATGTTTTTTTTATCATTGACCAAGTTAACCTGAGATTTCCAGCTCTTCAGAATTATTGATGTTAAGATTTTTACAGATGATAATTATTTTTTTTCATAAAAACAATTCAGACATATTTGATTTAAGCACTGAAGCATATGTAGAACAGCAGAAAATACTCCTTTCTTCAGAACAGTCTAATTTAGTCCTGTTAATTCTGTGTGTGTGTTTTTGTGGGTGACCATGATCATCATCTCTTCCTGTTCTCTCTGTCTTTACTATTAACCATCAAATGTGTGAATTGATACAGTCTCTCCCTTCTGAAACTCAGAAAACAGCAGCTCAGAGAAAACAGCAGCTTACAGTTGTTGTTAGCAATCTGCTGAGGCCTGACTGTTAAAATACATATGAAGACTATTTCAGTTGCTTGAGTCCTAATCTTCATATGCTTTATTAAAGCAGCAGAATGTGAGAAATAAGTGGTTCAAGCCTGATGTTCCCTATGGAGCATATTCCTTATTCCTGTCCAAAGGGAAGAAGTAGCTACGCAAGCTAGAAGCAAAAGAGGAATGAACACAGTGATATACACGTATAATGTACACTTGCAAAAATCCCAGGAGTATGAAAAATAATGATGAAAACCTACAGTGGGTAGTAATAGATAAAGCCTAGGTCTTTATCTATTTATCACCCTTTTGCAGTGACTCTAATCCCTGCATTGGGTGCATCATCAAGCACTTTGGCAATTTGTATGCAGACAGGATTCTGCAAAAACAAGTCATCTGCTTGGATTTTCACTGTCAGGATTGGCTTTCATCTGCCTTGATCAAAGTAAATCCCAAAGTTTACCTGTAACCAAACCGCTAAATCCAAATATTACATTTATAATTAGCTTTTGTGTTCATTAGTTGGTTTGGGGGGGTGTGTTTGGTTCGTGTTTGGAGTTTTTTGTGTTGTGTTTTTTTTTTTTTTTTAACTAAGATACAGTGGTTTTCATGCAGAGAATCCAACTGACGTTTGGTAAAAGTGAATCTCTGGTGGTGGAAAATAGATATTGGAGTTGTAACCCAGAGAGTGAATTGGCAAAGAAGAGCAAACAGAAATGAGAAGTGTACAGGTTATGCTATTCAGTAACAGGGAAAAAAAAACAAAGCAGAAATGAATCTAGACCAGGAGAAATGACAGTCAGAGGTAATATTCATCTTACCTAATAGTGAGCCGGTCACTTCCACTTTATAATCAGTGGAGAGAAATGGGCACTTTTAGGTTGATGTCTGGCCTGGTCTAGATGCCTACTTCAGGATAAAGTGCATCAAACGGTAGAAAACCCTTCTCGCCGCCGTCTGCCCAGGCAGGCTAGGGGGACTGGCTGGGATGGATCCCACAGTACTGCCTGCCGCTTGCGTCAGCTATTGCAAGGGTAACAAAAGGGTATCAAAAAAGATGCTTTGCTCACAGAGGATTTTTACTGTGTTGCTTGAAGTCAAGCTTGTGGTATGATCACAGGTAGGATTCTGAATTACAAAGGAAGCAGCCTAATGACTCACAAAATGAAACTCATTAGAGGAAAAAGTCTTATAACCTCCAACAATAGGGAGAAACCTAATGAAGTGATGACAGAGGGTGAAATAACATTTCCCAACTTCATCTTGTTAGTAGAGTTCATCCCGTCCTTCCAAAAGAGGATCCAGCTGTACTCTTCAGTGTGTTTACCGAGCCCATGCTGAAAGCACAGTTAAACATCAGCCAGTTTTTTTCCTGAGTGCATTAGACTAGAGAAAGACCTTGCGCCTTTTTTGTGACTGAATAATCTATTGACTAAATTATTCCTGTGCTTGATTTGAAGGATGAGAGGTGGTTTCCTCTTGCATAGTGTTGGGTAGCTTTTCTTACCCGTACCACTGCTGGGGCAGATTTACAAGGGGGACAAAGGACATACTCGTCCCCTTTTTTGCCACTGTTGGCATGTGGACCACTGATCACCATAGGGGAACAGCTATATAGTGGTTCTCCATGTCCACATTGTGTCCGCATCCAGCTGTGTCACTTCTGTGCTCTGCAATTCCTATTCCATGGCCAACTGGTTTCTAGGGAGAGCTGAGAACTTGATCGCAGTTCTCAAAGATGTTAATGGACCAAGTCGCAGCTGTATCAGAGACTGCCTTCTGTCTACACTTAGCAAAATAAATTTCATTCTAGTAGCTAATCGGCCATTGGGGGGAAAGTGCTTGAATTTCAATAAGGAGTTTCTAGGCTAAGGATGTGCATTTTGTCCTCGTCCCAAGAGAAGACTAGATGTGTGGAGGAATGCAGATGTAATTTCCCTGTTGAGTCACTAGCAACACGGTGCTGGCTGTTTTAGGATAATCTAATGGTATATTGATGTTTCAGAGCAATGAATCTCCTACAATTCAGAGCCAAATCAAACCTGTTGAATACATTTAAATAATGAAAGTTTTGAAGAAAGATGCCTCTATGTGGATGTTTTGTGAATGCCAAGAGAATGATTTGACAAGATCACTGAAAACTAAGCCATTCACACAGCTTTGAAACAATTAGTCATAATCCTATATAGTCCACATTTTTAGACTTTTAAAACACTCCTTGATGTAGTTCTGCTGAAGGAGCGCTGCCTTTTCACTGGATTTAATATTTTTAGCACCAGAACAAGGAGATTTCAGTGTTGTAGGATACACAGAGTTTGGGGACTTTGTTTTTTGTTTTCTCCCCACAGCTATAATAAAATATCCTGCATTGTAGGATATTTTCCATAGAAACCTCCATGGAGATTTCTTTGTACAGTTTACTTTGTAGTTCAACACGTAGGATCAAAATTGTGATGTTCTTCTGTGGCAGCGGCTGCACTTTCAGTAGCTACTGATTCAGAGGTTGTGTCTCTCTTCTCTTCTGAATTTGAGCTCCTAGCTGGTTCCCTCTTGTTTCCCTGCCTTATCTTTGGGAAAAAAAAAAAACCAAACCAAAACCCAAAACCCTATGAAAGAAGTGATACAGCCTCAGGCAACATTATTTTAATTGCACATAGTTGGTAGACCAGGAAGAGTGTGGGATGGGAAAGGAAGAAATGAGGTCAACGTTGCACAGATGCGGAAGTATCATTTCACTGAGGTGAACGTGGGATTTGCACATTATCTAGCCCTTGGCTACTGCTGCTGTCTGATGTACTGCACTTTTAATTATTTTTTAAGGGCACCAAGAGTCTGCGATTGATGTCCTTTTATTCTAGGCTAGGTTGCCTAACACTTTTCATTGTAAAAAAATTTTGTACCTCTGTTATTTTTTAAAGGACATTCTATTAAGCCTATTAATTACTGCAGGTCTTTGGAATTCAGCAGAGATAACTGCAAAGCCAAAAAAAGTGCTTTTTCTTTGTTGCTTGAAATCCTAGAGTGTTTTTTTAGCTCAGTTACAAAAGATTGAAAACAGATATTCTTTTTCTCTTGTTGCTTTTGTTGTCTGCAGAATTTTGGCAGCTTGTCAAAACACTGCCTGAGCACAAATATTCCTATCAAAATCTGGTCCTGCACTGCTGTCAGCAGTGCACAGGGAAGCATTACTTGGAAGGAGGGGGTAATGGTGACACTGAGAAGAAGCTGCTGCGAGAAGGGCAGATTTTTTGTTAAATAATAGATGGTTAACAGATGGGCAGCGCACAAGAAATTCGGTAAAGGTGAGGGCAAGCCACTGGGGCTGTAGTTTGTAGGTCTTATGTCTCACTTGATAGGTCACCATGCGTGTAGGGAATGAAGCCGGAGATTACAAGGACAGGTAGGCTGTTCTTATGAATTAGATGGATGATATACAGAAGAGGCTGTATATAAGCCTTGCTTCCTCTTTAAAGGATTAGTTAAAGCAGTTTTAGGATGGATGGCCAGTAAATTTGCAAGTCATCCCCTTTTCGGATGCTCTTTATGACAGAACTGGACTCTTCTCACTTCTCCTGAGGTCCATGGGAACATTAAATGCTAAGTCCGTCTGTGACCTACAGGAATGAGAAATCTGCAAATCTGTGATTGGAGACAAGTTCTGAAGTTCTGCCCTCAGCTCCATCAGTGATTCATTGTCCTTATTTATAAAAGGAGAAAGGTAACATGTTCTTATTCCACAGGGCCGATAAGAAGATAACACGCACTGATGCTTGAATGACATGATGGTGAAAAGTGTCTTATTAAAAGGAAATTAAGAGTTCTGAAGCCAACATAAAGACTGGGTGGCGTGTCATCCCCAAATGATCAGGATAAAAATTAATACACATTTTTTTTGCTCTTTGAACATCTTATATCCTGGTCACTACCTCACCTCCCTGGAGTGAGGCTCCAGTGGGAAGAAATAGCGTATCATTTTGTAATTACAGGTCTGTAAAAATATGTATGTGATTTAAAGAGCTAAATTATGATTGCTCAGCCAAATTATTCTGGTTTTGCTTAGTTTCTGAGTGCTTGACTTTGACACTTAAAAAAGTGTTCAGTGAATGTAACGTGATCTTAACGTTTGAAATAAAGATAGAGCCAGCATAAATATTTGTTTCTTTGTTCCTCTTTTCCCCCCTGTGACTGTAAAATGCTTCTCTTGCTCTGAATAGGAACATTTGTGTTGCTAATGCTGATTGTATAATTAGGGCTTTTAATTTCCCGTATGAAAAATGGGAGTGGTTTTTATTTTGTTTGTTGTTGTTTTGTGTAAATAGCAAAGTGTTACGGAGTATAATTAGATGTCTCTGATGGCCTGTCTTATTCCAGGCAGTAGCTTCTCTATTTGTTTTTGTATAAAGTCTGGCTAGAAGTGGATATTTTGCGGGTTGCAAGGGGATCATATCAGACTTTCTCTCAGGCTTCTTTCAGCTAAAGCTGTTTACTGAGAAATTCTAGCAATAATTTTAGTAGGAAAAATTTCTATTTATAGCTCAGCTCTCTGTTAGTACTCCTGTGTTTTTTTGTTGTTATGTTCCTAGAGAGCTTTAGGAACGAAGGAAAGTACATCTACCAAAGTATTCCTTATACAAGCTGCTTAATATACTGTGTACAATATGGTGAATGTTTAAACAGACTTTTTTCCTCCTGTTTATTTTGAGAAGACATTACCTGTTTTGAGGCAAATACTTGGCAGAAAAAGCACTATCTGCTGCTAGTAGGGACGAGCAGCTTCCAGTTATAAACTCATGACCTCCATACTCACAGTTTTCTGGAGAATGTGACTGCTGTCATTAGTTTAGGATTTTCCAGAGTGTGCCCTGTATTGTAGGATTGATCCTCTTTCTCTCTATATTTAGTTTGTTCTTAGAAAATAAATCCTTTGCTTAGCAAAAGAAAAGAACAGAAAATGTCTATGGAAGGGAAAAGATATTAAATACTTGAAATCATGCTCTGATTTAACTCAGTTTCTGCTCTTGCAGTGGAATCTCTGGGACATTGCACTGTGAAGAATTGTTCTCCGAGGCAGTTCTCCAAGCTGTACATGCATATCCAAACCTGTTTGGCTGCTGAACCACTGTTTAGTGTTTGATTAGACTAAATTTGTTTATAAACCTCTCGGAGTTTGGTTACTTATTATATAATAAGAATGATCCAGTAGCCTGAAGATGCAGAGGGGGGAGAATATTGTCTTTCTGTGTCTTGATTTCTTTGGTGATTTTTTTTGTTTAATTTTTTTTTTTTTTACATTGTATTGAGAGGATAAATGAATTTTAATCTGATTTAAAATAGAATTTGATTCTTTACATATGCCCTTGTCTATGACACCTTAACTGAACATTGAATGAGTTCCTCATTGTAAGGGGAAGTGAGAGAGCAATTAATGTTCTTCTCTTTAACGGTTTTCATGTAATGATTTCCCATCTGTGAAGCCTCCAAATTCTTTCGGTTTTCTTGGCTGAGTTAGAACTTTCTTTCAATGGAAATTCGGGCATTGAAGGGCAGTTGGCAAACTACACAGTCTGGATGTGGGAAAGGAAAGTGAAAGATAGAAAAGTTTTAAATCCTGCAGTTTGGTACCAAGAGAGCTTGTTCTTTGGAACTGAACTTTTCATAACATCACTGAGCCACAGAAAAAAGAAAAGTGTATTAATGAAATATGTTTTGGACTAGGGTGATGTCCTAGAGATTCCTTTTGTTTAGTAATATTCTACATTTTCCTTCTTTTCTTGAACACTTGACCCACCTTGTACAAGGAAGATTTAAGTAACTGTAACCTATTGGGTGGACTTTATTCAAATTTCTAAGCTCTTTTAAAAGAAAATCAGTTGGTTTTATGACCAAGGAGATCTGGAAGATCTGCTTCACGAGAACACAAAACTCTTGTGGTGCTTAACTTGTTCCAGTATACAGGCTTCAGACTTCTGTTGATAACAGCTACATGTGTTAAATTTGATATACATGACACACATACATGAAACTTTTATCCAATAACCTAAAGCAAAACTTTTCAAAGATGTATCCTACTCTGGCAAAATTGCTGAACCAGACATTACATGCAAAGTAGCAGTAGTTCTAACAACCTCCCACTCGAGTAACTTCTAAAAGTGTAATTCTTTTTTAAAATCAGCTGTACTGTGGCTTGGGTTATCAGCTGTAAATAGGAGAGGACACCAAAGAAAACAGTTCGAAACACAGATGATGTACCACATTTTGCTGATGTAATATAATAACTCTCTGTGTCTTAAGAACCAACGGTATACAGCAGGTGAATAGCATCATGCAATCTCTTCAGTTCCTTCTTTTAGTGCTTAACATCCTTAAATTCTTTTGCAATCTCTGCAGGCACAGCTCATACTTTGTGTTCTCAGGCAAATCTGTAGAATTATATACCCTATAGAGTATTTTGCTTTTACTTAACAGTAAGATTGACATGTTTAATTGAAAAATCTGTTCAAATACCCACTGATACTTGCTATTGTGAGAGCACATCTTTCAATTATGACCTTCAAATTCATAAAGTTTGTAAATAACCCATATTACTTTTTTAAATGTCATGTTTCCATTTATATTTTCCCCAAGTAAAGTTTCCCAGCCACTTTTACAACCATGCAAGACTAACTTCATATCTTGCAAGAATGTCACGAGGGATTGCCAAAAGGTTTTAGAACATGTTGCGTTTGCTGTACCCACAGGTTTGTTACCCTATTGTATTTTTCAGTACTTTCCTAGGAAAAATACCTTGGCCATTGTTCTTTGGCTCTTCCTTTAATCTCTTTTTAAAGACAGAGATGATGTTTTTCTCTTTGGTCTTCCTGACATGTACTTCCCTGACTCCCTGACTTCTCAAAGGTTATTGCTGATGTTCTGGCATGAATTCTGTCAGACTGCAGCCAAACGTTGAGAACTGCTGTCTTTTGCCAGTCATTTTTGGGAAGGTGGGAGAAGGAGTTTGGAGTCTGTACTTGTGCAACTGCTGCTTGACAACTTTAATTTTCCCTCCTCTGCCTTCTCCAGCAAGAGAAATCTTAATCTCCCTGGGGCAAAATAAGATCTACAGGTTGTTTTTTCCCTTCATTACCGTTTTTTCATCATGTATTAATTTTGTTTTAATGACTTGCTGCAAATAGAAAAAAATGATATAGTGGAAAAGCTTTCCATTTGAAGCGGAGTCTCGGTTAGAATCAGATTAAACGATGAAATGATTGTTGTTTAATGGTCAAACGATTTCAGGAATAAATGTCATGTTGCAAAAAATAACCTCTTTAGTGTCCTTTGGTTATCTTAGGGTTATAAGCTCATTTGCCTATGTCTCTGTAGTCTGGAAATCAGTGTCAGTGGAGATAGCAAGTATGGGCCGTAATAACTGGTTCGTGGCAGGATGTTGAGTGTGAAAATAACTGGGTGTCATTGAAGAGGTTAGATTAACTGTTAGAGCTGACAAGATATAATTGCTTATGAACCACTTTCTTTAACAATGAAAATTGTGTTACTTGAGGCTGTTTCTTCTTAGCATAGTGTCTGTGTCTGGCTGTAGAACTGGTTTTAATTAGAGGTTGAAACAGCTGAGAAGTAAGTGCTCACTTATTTTTAGCCAGGATAAATATCAACTAAACCAGATTGTCCTCAGATTTTTCCAATTATATGAATAAAGGGTAATGACAGACAAATATTTGAAAATGGAGATACCGGTAGCTTAATTGAGTTTGAAATAAATTACTTCAAGCCCATAGTGTATATATAGAATGCCCGTCTTCTGATTTCACCTTGATAGTGCTGAACACTGAAGTTATCACACTTTAACCTGCGTTTCTTGATTGTGTCAGTGTGTAGACTCTCAATAGACCTTTTCAGTTGTCTGGTCTTGAGTGGCAAGTGGGGGTTGTTGGTGGTAAAGTGTAAACCTCACGCACATTGTCACAGCTGTTTTCTTAGATGCAGGTTTGGGGAGGAAGGTTTTGTGTATCAGGGCTGCTGGTGGATGCTAACAGAGTTCTGAGGTTTTAAAGTTGTGACAAATGACATATAGAAAGAAGCCCCAGTTAATTTCACATATTGTTCTGGACTAGACTTTATCAGTAACTAATGCATGTTTCCTCCTTGATTGTTATTTTTCCCTTTTGTGGAGCAGTACTCAATTTGCTGCACTTCACAGGGGCTTGCGTTCTTCAGGGAGATCAGTCACTCTTATGTCTCACTTTGGGCATCCAGAATGTGTTGAGGTTTTTTGCCCATCTTGTGTTAGTGCCTTTGTATCAAAACCACTCATGCAATGGGAGAGAATCCCTGAAAGAACGTAAAAGCCCTTCCCATAGTGAGAGTGGTGGCCAGAAGGCAGCTTACAAGACAGAGCTGACCCCATCAAGCAGGGTGCTACATGAGTTGTTCTGGAGGGTTATGCCTATTTCTTAGACTCAGGATGACTGTGCCTGGTCTACAACATGAAAACTTCAACACACAGCCCCATCCTATTTTGTGGTCAGCGCTAATGTGGTGGGTCCCCAATTCTTGAAACATTTCATGCGACAGTCTGGAGTACATAAGAAAGGCGGTGACGTGCAGTCCACCATTTCATAGTCCAAATGCAAATAAGCCTTGTGTTTTGATAAAAATGTAGTATGGGAAGAAGTTCTGTCGCTCCTTCTTGAGCTGACTGATTTTTAGATGACTCTTTACAGATTGGTCAGCTAACTGTAAACATTCGTACACGTTACTTGCACTAATGTTTCATCCTGTAGACTCGATATATTTTGTTGAAAAGTAGCTCAATTTTCTACTGTATTGTAAAGAAAATTTATCAAGGCTTTTAAGAGAAAACATCAACTTTGGGCTCATCCCTTTTTTCCTCAGTCTTTGAAATGACCAGTGGATCCAGCAGCATCTTATAAAATATTTGCTCGGGGACCTTTAGAATGGATTCTCAGGTCTGACAGATTCCTTGGCCTAATCTTCCCATTTCCCTTTCTTCCTCTGATCTCTTTCTTAATCTTCATGTATGTAGATAACAGAACTGCACTTCCCATGGCTATGTGTCTTGGAGGAGTTGAGCGAGTCTTGAACCAGATTTAGAAGAATCATAGAGTCATAGAATGGTTTGGGCTGGAAGGGACCTTTAAAGATCAACTAGTCCAACCCCCCTGCTGTGGGCAGGGACATCTTACGCAAGATCACGTTGCTCAAAGCCCTGTTCAGCCTGATGTTGAACACTTCCAATGATGGGGCATCCACAATTTCTCTGGATGACCTGTTTCAGTGTGTCACCGCCCTCATCGTAAGAAATGTCTTCCTTATGTCCGATCTAAATCTACCCTCTTTTAGTTTAAAACCATTACCCCTTGTCCCTTGTACCATAATTTTTTCAATACAACTTCCTTAAAACCAAATCTGACCCCCAATTTGTTTTACTTTTGTGCTTAAAAAAAAAGAAAAAGAAAAAAAGAAAAAGGAATCACAGAAGTCTAAAGTCCCAATGTCTGGGCTTGCAGACAAGTTGTACAGATTAATGCAAAACAGCTTTTCAAAACAATTTAGTTGAACTTGAACGAATCCTGTGTGACAGTGCTCAATTAATTTTAAATTCAATTCATTTCAGTATAGTTTATTTTAGTAAAAAATACTGGTGTGAAAAGAATGGATATGTTTTAAACTAGTGCGCATGCTTGGCTAGATCCAAATTAGGGGCTACCCTGCACTTTAAATGAAACTTCACCTTTAAAAATGTCAATATATGCTCAGGACATCAATGTAGCATATGTTGGCTGGCAGAGGAAGAACCTAGAGTGGGTAAAAAAACATCAGGACTGAAAAATTGCCAGACATTGATCTCCTCAGTGCTGATTTTAACCAGGCTGCTGTGAGTCCTAATTCAACTTCTGCAACGCAAACCAGAGTGGCAGGGGACTGGCAGAAAGCATGCAGTTCATGAGTGGATGCTGCTTTGGAGTTTTGCTACTAGTAGTGAGTGAGAAAAAACGAGATGACTTTCACAGGTATGAGAAACACTTTCGCAGAAATCTGAACTTGCCTTGGAAATACAGAAGCAGGCTATCTGTTAGTGCTCTGAGGCAGGCAAGGAGCATAAAACTTTTCACCTTGACATGTCTAGTTTATTTCCCATGTGCTTCTGATGAATAGCTGACTAGGTTGGTGTTGGTAGGTGGAAATTCAGAGCTACTGTATTGAGGAAGTCTGCGCTGTTATCAAAGGACACTTTTCTTTCCTGATCACAAGCTGGAGTACCATATGGAAAGTTTTACTGGTAGGATATTAAGGCTGAGCTTTCCGATTCTGTTGGCACCATCAGCATGTCTTTTCCTGGAAAGGAATCTTAAGGTGAAATTTTTGAATGGTTTAGATTTCTTTTGTAGTGACAAAATTTTGCTTCTGTGGCCTTTTTGGGAGGACACATGGGTGGGAGAAAGGTGCCGCAGCTATTTTCTGAGTAGTTACGGAATTAGAACAGAATGTGCATTTGCAAAACTGAAAGGTGAACTGCGATATCTGATGGCCACGCTCTAAGGAGAGGGAAAATATCTGCCTTTCCCTGGATGCCTTCTGTTTTTTGTTCTGTTTTGGTAAGACTTCTCTGAGAGGAAGGAATCCAAGCCTGTGGATATTGGGAGAGATGGGTAGCATAACGAGCTGTTTAATGAATGTTTTGAGCAGCTGGAGGGACTCTTTCTGATGATCACATGCCAGGAAATGTCTCGCTTTGCTTTTGTGTGAAGCCTTATTGGCAACACTGCCCATGCTGGTGTGTGCATTGTGCAACGTTGGAACGCTTCATGCGAGATTTACACAGTTCTTCACAAACTGCTCCAGCGTGGGTCCCTTCCATGGGGTGCTGTCCTTCAGGAACAGACTGGTGCAGCTTGGGTCCCCCGCAGGGTCACAAGTCCTACCAGCAAACCTGCTCCAGCCTGGGCTCCTCTCTCCACGGGTCCACAGGTCCTGCCAGGAGCCTGCTCCAGCATGGGCTTCCCACGGGGTCACAGCCTCCTTTGGGCATCCACCTGCTCTGGCGTGGGGTCCTCCATGGGCTGCAGGTGGATATCTGCTCCACCGTTAACCTCCGTGGACTGCAGGGGACAGCCTGCCTCACCATGGTCTTCACCAGGGCTGCAGGGCTTCACCCCCCTCCTTCTTCACTGACCTTGGTGTCTGCGGAGTTGCTTCTCTCATAGCTTCTCACTCCCCTCTCCGGCTGCAGTTGTGCGGGGGTTTTTTCCACGCTTCTTAAATATGTTATCCCAGAGGCGCTGCCACCATCGCTGATGGGCTCGGCCTTGGCCAGTGGCAGGTCCGTCTTGCAGCCAGCTGGCATTGGCTCTATTGGACATAGGGGAAGCTTCTAGCACCTTCTCACAGAAGTCACCCCTGTAGCCCCCCCGCTACCAAAACCTTGCCATGCAAACCCAATACACACAGTCAATACACTAATACAGTGCCTCTTAAGATCCATGAGGGCAGAGCCTTCTGTGAAAGGGAAAAGCATTAAAGCAATGTAGGAATGGATTAAGGGAGGAAAGGGAATCTCTTGTTGCCCACAGCTGTAGAAGAGGGCTTGTTTGGAGAGCATTAAGGGACGCATCTAGTACCTCAGAAGTGTTGAAAGACTGAGGACTGCAAGAGTACATATAAAGTATGCGATAGTCATTAACCACGTGATCTTCTTGTTATCATCCAGCCAAGCTTCGCCATTTCCAAAAATCATGTCTGTGAGATCATCTGTTCTTTTGCCTCTCCTTAATTTGTCTCTTCTTATCTGTTCTTTTGTCTCTCCTTTGGGAACCCATCCCTTCAAAGTCTCTCTCCTTCCCTGGAGATCCCAAGAATGGAACATGTTTGATTCTTCATAAATGATTTACCTGGTATCAAGGAAGTGCCAGCAGCTGTAGGGAAAAGAAAAAGACAGGGTTGGAAACTGATTCTACTTGCACTCACCTGTCTTATGACAACAGAAATGATGGCTCTCAGGAGAGTGTCTGACATCATGACTTGGAGTTGATTTAATAAAAAAATGAAATCTGGATCCTACTGCATTAGTCTGGTGACCCTTAAGAAGTATGCTTGGACAGATGTGTGAACTTTATGAATGGTCTGCCTCACAGTCTCATCTCTTGATACTGTGTTATATCATCCAGCATTTGCATTGAGATTCATGGTCTTCATAGATTTACGTCTCTTGTTTGTCTTGGTGATAAGATCCAAGAATTTTATTGTTGTTGTTGTCACTGATGGGGAATTTCCCAGAAATTGCACTTGTTGAGCAGCGAGATGTTTTTACAGTAAATAGTCTCATAGATACTGCAGCCGCAAGAGCTATATTGGAAACTGGAATGTTATCTTCTAGCTTGTTGGAGTGCATTTCTCAAAAGCCAGCATTTTTTAGTTTCTGTCTAGGGACACAGGCTTCCAAAAAGTCATAGAGAAGGGCAAGCCTATTGTCAGACAGTGTAAAACCGCTATTCAGAGGTCTATACCTTTGTTTTGGGGACCTTCAGGTAAAAAAAAAAGGTTGAAAACCACTGAGATGGAGCTGCGCTTGAGTACGCTGGTCCTACGCAGTGATCTGGAGGTTTATCAACAAAGCAGGACAGAATACAGATGGACTTTCAAACACTTCTTCCCAATGGCATGGTGGTCAAGAGGTCATGTTGATACTCAAATAATAAAGGATATAATGCTGCATATGAATTCTGCATCAAAACAGTCACCGACTATGCGCTCGCACTTAAATTGCAAGCTAATGTTGGGTCCATGATGACCTAATATGATGTATAAATTCTCTAGCTTTTATGATATTCATATAAAAAGCTGGGATGTCCACATAGCCAGAAAAGCATGAGGACTAATAATTGGAGGACGTGGCAGATAACCAACCATTACTTTAGGATAGTTAGACATACACATTTACTTTGCTGAAGTTGTTGGTGAAGGTACTTCAGTCTCAAAATACACTTTCAAAATCAATATAATGATGTGTAAAAAGTCAGATGTTTTGTAGTAAAAAACTTGTAAATTCAAATGACTGTGTTGCAGGTTAACTTGAGTGATTGTACTTTTGAAGTGTAGATAACCATTTAATTTAAGCTGTAAGTACTATTGGGAACATCCCTAAGTCAGGTACTTCATCTTGATGCTTTGTTTTGGATTAAAACGCTGTTCTGAGATTCTGCCTATCTAGGCTTCATTCCATCTGTTACGTACGTTAGAGTATCTGGCCTTGTTATAATTTTTAATTTCTGATTAGACTTGAACAACTTTGCAGGTATTAATCTAAACAGTCTCAAAACATTCTTTCTAGGGTTCCTGGAGCTAAAATCATTCTCTTCATCTAAACAGTTCAGATGAAAATTGTCTGCTTTGTGTAAAGTTTTTTAAACATACACAGAGAAAGGTTTTATATTTAGAAATAAACTGTGTATTCTACTCTAGAAAGTCCCCGATTAGAGTTATACTCTCTCCCTTGCGTAAAGGTAAGCAATGCTTCCACATTGGTAGGCTAGTGAAGTAAATTAAGAAGCTGTTGTCATCTGTGTAGGCATTGAACTGACTCTGGATGCTTCCAGAAAATATAAAACCACTTTCTTAAATTTTTTAGGAGGATGTATATTAAAAACATTTAATAGGACAATGTACTATTTAACATTGTGTTAAATTCATCATGCCATACAGTCTTTTCACTTATCTGGAAATCTTATATGAATGCTCTTTAAATTAATAGATGGTTCCCTTCTGATTGTTCGATAGACTGCAGTATAATTTGATATTGCATAAGGATTATTTGAAACTTCTGTCAATAACACCTGCCTGTCTAACTTATTCTGGATATCAGAATGACTCCCATGGCTATTGTATCTGAATGAATCATCAAAATAACTAAATTTATCTTTTCCCTCTTCTATGAATAAAAACGTATTTTTGCTATTTCCAACTGCGAAATGAAAGTAAAAAAGAGAAGTGAAAACTTGCCTAATGCAATCATCACGAAGTCTGTGGCAGGTGGGAATTGAGTCTCCATCCCTGATTCACAAGTCATGCCTTTGCCACGCTGTTTTTCCTGGGCTTCTTATAGTGTTTTGTAAAATTCATAATTTTTTTCAGTACTGTCTATATTCCACCAGAATTCTGTACTTGTTAATTTACTTTCAGTTTTGACATAAGATTGAGCAGGGCATAAATTGCATTTCCATCCACTGTGTCTTTCAGGTTCCTCTTTTGTGAGACGTTAGCAAAGAGACCTCGAAGCCTCTAGCCTGACCCTAACGTAGTTGCCCATGTGACCATTTGTAAGAAGTGTTGTTTTTAGAAATAATATGACAAATACAAGATAAGAAAAACAGGCGTGAAATACAGAAACCTTATTTGCACTTGCAGTCGATTTTTGATGCAAAATTTGAAACCTTAATCTCGATTGCACAGGCTGGTTTTGAAATTTTTGTTCTTTAAAACCAAATACCATAGCATATCAACATTTGACGTTCTCATGGGCTCTTGGATGAGGTCTGATTCTGATCGGTATTTTATTATCTACAATATAAGTGAAAGCCAAGACACCAGGGTCCTAAATGGTATCACTGTATTTTGGTGCTAATTTTTCTTGCTTCTTTCTGGCAGAAATGTTAATGAAGTAACATAATGGGTAATAGTGTTTACTAAATATTTATGCTTGGCATTTCAGTCTTGGTTGCTTACAGTTTAGAAGGAACTAAAATGTATTTCAGGAGCTAGAAATTACTTCTTAAGAGTTAACACATGTGAACTGCTATTAAATATGCAGTGCGATAGGTCTATTGTCTCCATTTATTTAAAGAAAGAGTTAAAAACATAGTTCTCTTAAAATACAATTATTTTTACATTTATTCATTGGTCTAATGCATAAAACTTCATTTTTATTCAGTTCTTGCAGACTACAAATAATTTAACAAACACGACTTGCAAACCAGTAAGTTGCCAAAGAAAACATGTTTGTAACATTGTCTGAAACAGCAGTCCCTATCCCAAAGTATAGAAAAATGTACAATTTTAGTCTCTTCCATTGTTTTTTGTAACAAAAAATCATTCCGACTTTAGGTGGCAAGAAAATGAGATGTGCCAAACTCTGTTCTGGGCTGCTCTGAAGTACAGCAGGCAACAGATGGGGTAACACAGACGGTTAATTCTTCATGTGTGTCTGAGTTAGCATAAAGTTCTGGAGGGCTCCCAAATTTGCATCTAAATGGAGTATGCACCCCATTTGATTACAAACATGCATGGAGATTTTTCTGTTCATACAGCTGAGCTGAGAATAGGGAGGGGAAAGATGAGATAGGATGCTGTGAAGAGCCATGTAGGTCCTGGGGTGAAAAGGTACTTAAAAGGAAAGCTGAACTGCAAATTCTTTGGGAACCTAATCCTCCTCCCATCAAAAACAAAGGAATTTTTGCTGTTGAGTTGGAGGGGACCTTGAATCAGATCCGGGCATAACAGGTTGCCGCGTCTGCCTTTGGGACTTCTGTATCAATGCAGAAAAGGAAGAAGCTGTGCTCCCTGTTGGAAGCTCGTGCTGGAAAAAAATGTAATTTGGCAGCCGTACTCAGAATTGCTTCCCTGTTCATGACAGTAGTATCCGGATGTATAGCACAGGATATCATGTGCTTTTGTTGTGTCTTAAACAAATGTAATCCTCTCACTTGCCTTGGCGCTAAATGACTCAGTAACTCATGAAAGCATCTATTTAGGATTATCTGCAGCCTAGATATTAGAGCGTTAATCTGGTTAGAAATGGGTTGTTTTTTTCTGTGATAGTTCATTTTAAATAAATCAAAATTTCAGCAACCAAAGTACCTGTAGAGATTAAAATAGACTTGAAAAATTGTAAACTGACATGCTAGAACCAGAATATTAATTGGTGAATAGACTGTCAAATATAGCATTACGCATTCAAAAATAGTTATTTTTAGGTACTGGTGGTTATTTTAAGGTAATTGTCTTGTTGACAGCATAAGAACAATAATGACAGGGCACTCAAAAAGGTACAGATGTAAAACTGAGATGCTAATGTACAAGATTTTGTGATCTAAATACATCTGTAAAACTACATTTTTATTATTTCATTCTGGAAATATAACTGTGCTTTTTTTGTAGACTCAGTCAAACTTTGTAGATTGAATAGAGGTCGAGTAGCATTTCTGGAGGTATAGCACTGCCCCACCAATTCTGGATAAAAAATACAGTTGGAGGTCATATTTCTGCAGAAATAGAAGGAAAATAAGGACAAAGCCAGCAGAAATTACTGGCTTTCTTATAACTTCAGAGATGCAGATTTTGGTTTAAAAGTTTTCTCTGGTTATGTTTTAGACATCGAGCTCACTTCCCTCAAGAGTTAAGTGGCAAAAGATGTAATTATGATGTTATGGCCTGAAAATCATAGTATTAAATCCACAAAATGGTGCATCCAATGCAAAAAAATACACAGCTGTGTTTATCCCGTGACTGTATAATATACACTGCATAAACGCTCAACAGAGCAGAGGTCAGAACCTAGGTCTGATGCTTTCTGGGGAAGTAGCTGTTGGCGCATGGAGTCACACTGATTTTTTGGAAGCCCTTTGAACATGGCTAAGTACTTTTTACCAAGTGGTGCACCTTACTGAAGGCAATTGCTTCATGGCTAAACAGCTCCTAGTGAAGTCCTTATCTTCAGAAGGGACGTATGGGTTTGGGCCCCGTCCAGCTGAAAAACAGAGTGCAATCATAGGTTTCTTGCATCAAGGACCAACACTTTAAACTGTGACCTACTGGACCATCAATGCTTTTGTGTGTTCCTCAATAGCAGCGATTGTGATGGCTCTTTTGTGAAAACCTCTTTCCTGGTGGTATGGTGTAGGTTTTGCACACATTTGTGTTGACAACACCTGCCAGATCAGACACTTCTGGGTTATTATGAGAATTCCAAGCACGTTTCGATGTGAGGGAGCATCTGGACCGCTCACTGCTGCCAAAGTGAGGCCCAATCTGGACACTTGTAGAAACAGAGCTTTAGCTCCCCCAAACAGTACTTTACTATTTGGAAACTGAGGAACCTGAAGAACCAGGTGGTGTTTTTTGCAGTCATGTTTTGGTGCTTAAGTACTTCATAAAAATTGTTTTCTCCAAAACCAGAGAAATCAGCTTCTTACTCCATCAGCTTAAATGTCTGTGGAGGGTATTTGTCAGCTATCAGGATCATGCTCTAGGTTTGGTTTTGGCTTTTGTTTTCTTGGGAGAAGAACTTTCACTTTTTGAGTACTTTTCACCTAAAGGCACGGTTTCTGTTGAGAAAGGTTTGCTTCTCTGTGTCCCTCTCCATGCTTGGTGCAGATAAGGAGAGCAGAAGGAGGGTACTTATTAAAACTTATTTTGGACAATGTGTTTTAATGAACGTAGATGTTAGAAATGTATGGTACTTAGGCTAAGACGATTTAAAATTTGTGGGGATGTGCTCCTTATTTATCTTCACTGCTGATTGATGGGGTGAACTGCAAGCAGGCACTGTACTTTCAAAAGTGCAGAACAGTACCTGCATCAGTTGTGGTATTTATAGATATGTTAAGGTAGCAGGTACACTTCCAACAACTGTAAAACTCTGTTCCTTTACCTCTTGCACTCCTGCTATTCTAGAAAGAACAATAAGCAAACAAAACTTTTGGAATATAACCTCTTTGCTTTCCAGCATGGTTCCCTAGTTTGTCATGAAACCGCTGATTTTGCCTGTCCCCATGAATTGTTCTTGTGCGTGGTGAGCAATCGGACGTCATCGGGATGGGCGGCAGAGCAGACCCGTACAGTGGACTTGCATCCTTCTGTACTATTTCTTTTTTCTCACTCCTTCTTTTTGATAACCTATGTGTTCAGGCTGTTACTCACCTGTAGGTTGAAGTCTTGTATAAGATTCAGGTCCTCTAGGTTATGTTTTTTGTAGTGTTACTACATGGAAATTTATTACAAGGATGTCTTGAAATTATGTTCATGGCTGAGAGTCCACCTTTTTACTCAAGTTTTCCATATTTAGGAAGCATATGTACATGAGGTTTGTCTTAAAGTGTGTTCCAGGCTTGGACTGTTGGCAGTATGATTATATGAACTTTGCTCTTGCCTTTGGGCATTTTTTTGAGAGGGTGTCAATTCTCCATCTTTCTTGTATGTCCCCATGTTTGTTAGCTGTTCACATATCTTCCAGACCTATGATGAAGTCCAGTATCACATCTGTTGTTATTTTCCTTCCCCTTAGAGAGATATATGCCTGTAAGGTATGTAGCCTCTATACTGCTGCTACTATATAGTTCCTATGAAGAAACGCTAGCTTTTCTTATGATTATTTTTGACATTTATCCCTATCTTGGATCTTTGCTAAATGGGGTCATGATTCTTGTTAAATGCTGTGGCTGTTCACTGATGTAATGTTTCCAGATATGTCTGTATGGGACTACTAGAATTCCTGGAAGAAGTGTCCCCAGTGATGTACCTGAATATTAAGCTCCGTTTTGTTAACTATGAGGTTTTTCTGTATATTTCTTTATTGAAGTCATTTGTGTAAAAAATTCAACTCCTTTTTCACCCCCCCCCCCTTTTATTGGTACACCCACAAAAAGAAAAGATCCATATTAAACACTGAATTCTTCCAATAGAAGAATAGGTCGTGGTGTACCTGTTTTTCATGCTTGGATTTCCCAGTGTACAGTAACTGGGACCAATAAGTTGTCCAGTTTATCGCTTGAGAAAGGAAACCTTGGCACGTCAGTGTAATCAGCAGCATGATTATGTGAATCATGAGCATTACATAGACTTAAGAGGTGCTTAGGGATTTGGGGGGAGATTTTTTTTTAATTTTACCTTTTTTCACTTTACCTCTGGCATTTTGCCTGCTTGATCTATAACCGTGTCAGAATTTTGCCCGCTAGGAAACCTCTCTGTATCGCTAGTGACAGATTGTTTTTATTTTGCAGTATTTATACATGCTGTGCATTCTTTGGAAGCGCAGTATTTATGATTCCCTTTACGGAGCCACGTTCTGTTCGTGCTTGCCCGCGCGTGCACCTTCGGTTAACGGGGCGCTGGAAGCGGCACAGCTGCAGAGGAGCAATGGTTTTCGTAAAGTGGAGAAGCGGAGGTTTTGGCAGCTGCCTTTTATTCCTTCCTGCCAGCCTTCCTCTTTAACTCTACGCTAGGCACGAACTCTGCTGTTTCTCCAAACTGTGCAGTGGGGTTCCTGCTCCCCCATATCCCATGCTGAATGAATTTGTAAATGCCTATAAGCAAACACTTTCAGGTCCCCTGTTGAAAAGCTTGGTATTAAGCTTTAAGCATTACTAATACTTCTGTTAAAATGCCAGCTGTACATCAGCAGCAGGTGTTTTCATACGAATGAAAAAATCCCGTTTCTAAGAAATCTACAGTACAGTCTTTGCCAATCAGTCGTGAACGGAGCGGTGGTTTCTTGGGGGTGTTTGCTCTTCTTGAGTAACAAAGTTCAAAGCTACATCTCAGTTCTGATTGATCTGTCGAGGGAATGTACGTGAGAGAGATGCACATCGTTCCCCTCATGGAAGTGTGGCATGGAGAGTGCGAGTGGATATTTTATGGTTACTAAACAAATATAGTGTGACCCGTGTACTTAATTATCGATGTCTTTTTTTTTTAAAATTCTTTTTTTTTTTTTTTTTTTTTTAAGAAAGAAATTGCTCCACTTAAAGCCTGAGATTAACTAAATCCTCCCACAATGGGTCACATTTTAGCCTTGGCCTCTGTTTCCTGTGACCGTGATGCTTAGAGATGTAAGGTTGGGTTATTCCATCATCTTGACATAGCCCTGTACTGCTGGCTGTTATCCAGAAACCTTAAAGAAATATTTTTTCCCCTAAAAATAACAGCTTTTGAATTTTTTTTTTTTTCCATTGAGAGATGTGACAATACAATCTGGTTAAGGCCAGATTGCATCAGTCTGGTGAATAAATTAGGTTTGTTATAGCACTACTTATCCCCATTTCTTTTGTGCTGCGAGCTAATATTCTTTGTTGTATCCCTCGGAGTTTAGTTTACTAAATGCTCTTGAAAAAACTCCTTATAACTCAGTGTTCCATGCCATGAAAAATTCTAAATTTTACTTCTAATCACAGTTTTTATTGTGTTAAACATTTGTAGCAGCTATTGAGTGTGTTGACTGTCCATTTAGAAATATTCTGAGGTGCCCTTTAAACTGCCTCTGTTCTCTCTACAAAAGTTCACCTCCCACCACCGAACCAAGTAGATTATGGAGTCTTGCCAGTGAGAAATCTTAAGGGAAAAACACTGTGTTCAGAAAACGCTGCTGTATTCGGAATCCTAGGACTTGTTCTAAAAATAAACTTAATTGAAAAGATTTGTTTTCTTTTCTAATGTGGTTTACATCACTGTTTTATTAATATTTAAATAACAGAATGTTGTAACCCAGAGTACAGAAATACTTCTGTACAGAGCTCCCACCAGAATCTCGGAAACCTTACATGAAGCATTATGATGTTTATTTTGCCACTGGCAATTTTCTTGGTTTAATGTTGCAGTGCAAAGGAAGATGAAACTCTGGGCTTCCTCCAGAATGAAAACCAGATGATTAATGGGTTAAAAAGGAAAGTAATTAATTTTACCAAGTCATTATGCAGACTCAGGAATAAGGCTTTATTTGCCAAGGTTATCACTTGTGAGAATCTCTTTAGAAATTACTTGGAAATTTTTGCATGTTTCCCCCAAGCCACCAAAAATCTGATGCTTGAATACAAAGAGTAAACCTGCCATTTTTCTTTGTATCCGCAATATTGCAAACATAAATGAAAAAATGTGGATGTGATATGTTCTCAGGTATACCTGCAAAAGGGAAAGTCATGTTTGAAGAACCTGGCCCTACATAGCTTCTGTGGGTGTTTTGGTGTAACACGTTTTTAATGTAGAGCTACCAAATTTTAGCATTTTAGTTGAGTAGGCATCGATAAAATTATACTTCTTTTTGTGTTAACTTTTCTACAGCAGACAGCCAACACTAAGCAAAGCCCTCTGACTTTAGACACGGGTAGCAACAGGCAGTTTTAGGGTTTCCCATCTCTATGCGAGAAGGTGGAGGGCTGCCGACTGCTTGTCTGATTTGACAATGTGATACAGCCAAGGTTTCCTTACAGGTGTTTTTCCTGCGTATGTGGGATAGAAATAGTGGGATAGAAATTTTGCATTGCAAAAATTCAGTAAAATGGCTTCTGCTTGATGGAAGAAGTGGTTTTGCCTGGCTTTTGGTTCCAACCCTGGTTTCACAAGGAGGGTATTTAGTCTTCAGAAGCCTCTTTTCCTCCGAGACTTGGGTCAGAAACTCGGATGTTAGTCAGAGGTGGCCACCAGCAGCGTCCCTGCCTTGGTGTATGCCCTTGCAGAGGTGTTGGGGAGGGGATGGGAGCAACAAAGAAATATTTTTCTCTCTGAACATAAATGCTTTCATGTGATCAAAGAAGGGCACATCACAGCTTGAGTGAGCTGGGTCTGCATGGCAAAATGGGCAGCCAAATCGTGTGCTGGCTGATGAACAAGCTCATGGTTTGGTAAATCTCAGCTCACCAACTAAGCAATTGATCCAGATCTTAAAGTAAAACTGCCTCCTGCCTCAGTTTCTTGAAAAATGCCACTAAGTGAGAGAAGAAACAGGTTTTTCACATCCTTCCCCCTCTGGCCCTGGGCTGTGCTTTGAGACGAATATGTTCAACTGTCTTCAGCCTTTCCAAAGGTTTCACCAGCTGTTTGTCAGGTAGTTGGAGAGAAACTGAAATGGGATATTTTATTTTAAAATATAAAAATGGATGCTCTACTTGTCTATCAGGATCACGGAGTCAATATGTGTTAATTTTTTGTCACTCAGTGTGGTTAGAAAATAATATGCATAGTTATCTTAACCAGATTTTTTCTTCTTATATTTAAAGGATGGAGCCTTTTAAAAACTCTTTCCTCTCTGCAGTTCTGTTTTAATGTGAAGACTATTGAACCAAACCTTGCACCCTGATAAGAAGCTGAATATAGATAAGGCAAATTTTGATAAATTATATTTTTAGTCTGCAATTATTTCACTATATTAAACACAAATTGCCTAACTTCCTACCTGTTTCCAAATAATTATCTTTCTATATTGTCCTTCAGTAATGTGAAATGAAATAATTGGATTGATGCAAAACTACAATGACTAGCTTGTAAATGAAAATCAATTTTTCCAAAGGAAAACATTATTTTTAGTAACTTCCGAGTTGCAGCTTCTACTGAAAGCTTATGGCGAGCTGGCATCTCTTCCAGTGGCTACCTTGGATATATTAATGTGTATCTGTTGAGTGCACCTTTTTTCCCTGCTGTATTGTCCTCCCATAACCTTATTATAAATGTGGTCCTGACAAAAATAGGTGCTCGATAAATTCGGATGCAATGAATCTAAGGTCAGTTTAACACCATCAGGAACTTGCTTGTGAACAGGTTTATGACAGAGGTTTTATCTTGCAAAGCTTGAGTGAGAGTACAGAGCAATTTGGGGACCAGCCAGGGATTTCTATTTGTCTTTGAGTACTAAAGTAACAGTAAAGCGGTGAGCAGTGGTGCTTTATAGTCACTCTTCAAACAATTACTTTGTATGTGTGTATAAAAGTTTCAGTTTTGTTATTATTTGATAATTCGGTGTATAAACTTGAGGATTTTCTTTAAATCATTTTTAGCTATGTGAGAAAATAAGAGCAGACTAGAAATGATGGCAAAAGTGAAAGCTTTTCTTAAGGCCAAAAGAAATCATGTTCATTACTCTTTTTAAAGTAAATCATTACTTAAATGTGATAAAAATGAACCATTTGGAGACTGTATATTTGTTTCAGCTCCAGGCATCCATCGTTGACTGTTCTATTTGAAGCGATGTTGAATGTGGTTGTAGAGGTGAAACTTTTAATGGACTTTCTTTTCCCATAATTCTCAGCTGTAATTCTGCTGATGCTGCACCACCCTATTATATTTTAAAGACTTCTAAACTGAGTTTTAAAATATTGAATTATCTAACATGGCAATGTGAGGTACCAGCAGATGGAGACAGAAAGTAAACCAGACTGTGGTGAAGCCAAGTTTCTTGTGTCTGAAGTCACCTCCACTTAAAAAAAACAGTACATTTTCATTTTTCAGCTGTCCAGTGCTTCAGATGAGCTGCTATTTTTAGAAAAATATAGCAAAATTTAGCTGTTTGCCAGAGATCTTACCTCTTGCCATGGTAAGATCACTTAGCTAGAGTCAATTAGATGATGGCCTTTCTTTTTGTTTTTATGCTCCCCCTCTTAGGCTGTGTGGAAAACTCACTGTCCTCTACTGTTCATCTGTCTTTTTGGAAGAGGGTTGAATGTGAGTGATACAATGAGGAATGTTCTAGCTCTGATTTTTCCCTTCATCCCTTCCCTAAAAACATAATTTCCCTGCTTTCTCTAGCAGTAGCATGTACGTGGTGTGCAGTTCCTTAGACTTCCCATGAAGTTGTCTACAGATCGTGATTTTTGTCCCAGTTCCCATTTATGCTTTTTGTTGGGTGGTTTGAACCTGCTGATCCCAGACAAAGACAGGTGCCACAAAAAGAAGATATTGCTTCGGCATGACAGAAAAAATCTGGTCTCCCGATGTCACCTACAGAAGAGGAAATGGAGATGTGGCTTCTATGTATGCAGATACGCTTGCAGCATAGGAAATTTTTGTGTATCACTGGCACTTATGAGCTCACACTCATGTATCCATATGAAAACCTCTTCTTCTTCCATAGTTCAGTGACACTGGAAACTATTCTCTAGGTTCACCTCATGTATACATAAGAATTTTACTTAAGCCTTTTAGTCTGGGTGTAAATGTTCAAAAAGACTGTATTTCCTTAGGAAGCTATTATAACATTAATTTTTAAATGGTCTTCTGATGAAGGATATTGTGAAGTTGAAGTAAAACCAATGTAATTGGTCAACAGCATCCTGGCTTGTATCAGAAATAGTGTGGCCAGCAGGACCAGGAAAGTGGTCGTCCCCCTGTACTCGGCACTGGTGAGGCCGCACCTCGAGTACTGTGTTCAGTTTTGGGCCCCTCACTACAAGAAGGACATCGAGGTGCTGGAGCGTGTCCAGAGAAGGGCAATGAAGTTGGTGAAAGGTCTAGAGCACAAGTCTTATGAGGAGCGGCTGAGGGAGCTGGGGTTGTTTAGCCTGGAGAAGAGGAGGCTGAGGGGAGACCTTATTGCTCTCTACAACTCCCTGAAAGGAGGTTGCAGCGAGGTGGGGGTCGGTCTCTTCTCCCAAGTAACAAGTGACAGGACAAGAGGAAACGGCCTCAAGCTGCACCAGGGGAAGTTTAGATTGGATATCATGAAAAATTTCTTCACCGAAAGTGTAGTCAGGCACTGGAACAGGCTGCCCAGGGAAGCTGTTGAGTCCTCATCCCTGGAGGTATTTAAAAGAAGAGTAGACGTGGTAGTTAAGGACATGGTTTAGTGGTGGACTTGGCAGTGATAGGTTAACCAATGATCTTAAAGGTCTTTTCCAACCTTAACGATTCTATGATTCTATGAATTACAATTTCTAAAGATTTATTAAAGTAATAATTTGGCATAAAGCATCTGATTAATGCAAGTGTGGGGTGAAAGTTTCATTTGAAATTGTGACAGAAATGCACACCTAACATCCAGACTTTTCCATTTTTAACAGGTTACTGAACTCTAATATTCTCTACTTCACAACTGGAAAGGAGCAATTAATTGAAGTAAAACACTTTTGTGAATTTGATTGAAAAATAGGAAGAAATGTCAGAGCCTTCAGAATTTTCACTGTGCTTTTATACTCATTTTCCAAATCACTTTTTCCTGCCGATTCTAAATTTGGGAACAGTTATTTGTTTTTAATTTAAAATGGCCTGATGAGTTGAAATTAGCCAAGTTACACAGAATTGCTTTTGGTTTCCCGGTTGCATAAGCCTACCAGGAAGGTTGTGAGAGGTCATGCTGCTGGGGAGAGCGTGGCTGCAGTTTGGGTGTGCTCTGGCTGAACTAATCAGAAAAAAAATGTTTGTAAAGCAGGGAGTGGTTCTGTGTTAGTTTTTGCATGAGGAGAGGAACTACTTGCATCTATTTTCCTTTGTTTTCTAAGGCAACGGGAGAGGGCTCAGTGGATGTGGTTATTGAGTGTCTTTTGCACTGCAATATGACATTAATTTATAGGCACCTATAATATCTGTTGTTAGGTTCTTGATGTGCCATAGGCACATAGTTTTATAAAATTGTCAAAAGCAGTGTTAGGGACCTGCTGTTCCACATTATTGTTACGAGTAACGTAGCAATTTAAGAAAGTGGTATTCCTTCAAATGTAGTTCCTCCTTATTCTTGTCTTCTTTGCTGAAAAATACTTTCAGGAAACTTCATATAAAGTCCTCCGCAAGAAGGGATGTACTTGGAGTTGCCCTCAGCCCTTCCCTTGCAATCATCATTCCTTTTACTTGCAGAGAGGGAGGATGGATAACTTGAGAATGTGTTTTTTCAGCAATGAAAGGTAGATCTAACGCTATTCTGGATCAAGCAGAGCTAGAGGAAGCGATTTAGCAAAGAAGCTGTTGCACCCCTAATTTTGTTGTGTAGATGGAGATGCAAATTTCTGATGGCAGTAAATAGAATATACTGATTTGTATATTCCATAGTTAGAGACATGACACTTACATCAGTGGGAAAAAACCCTGTTCTTCACATGCTTGAAAGGTTTTATTAACTAGCTTTACCTAGTGCAGGGGTCTGCTTTATTGGGGTAACTGAGAAACAAGAGCAGAAAAATTGTGATAAAACCTGTCTCTTTAGATGTGCTAGAATATGGAGATTTTGCACAAATGAGATATTAAAATTACACAGTGATGACGGTATTACACCTCTACATCTCCTGAAATGAATATGTTTCAGTTAAAAAAAGACCCCACACTTCTCATAATGTTTTCAGATTTTTTTCTACTTAAGAAACTGATCTTCCATTGGAGTTTGTGAAACATACTGGTCTTGTGGTATGAATAGTCCAATTTTTAGAACATTTGATCATAAATATTTTGAATGAGCGATAGATAACGCACATATTTTGGTAAACTGTGGATCTTAACATTCCTTTTTAAATATATGGTAGTGTTCTGTGTTAGAAAAACATAGAAGGAGAAGGTATAAGGATGATACTTCTGCTTCTGGAAGTTATGACTGTAAAGCTGGATCTTCTAATAAGCAAAAAGTAGTGCTTTCTCTATGAGTTATGATCATTTGGTTTATATCCATTGCAGGATGCACTGAAAATAACCTGGCACACTGTAAAACGCGTGGAGATCAAACTGTGTACAAAGGCTAAATAATTACTTCCTCGCCTTCTCTGATGGCGGAGGCGTTGTCCGCACTTAATATCATGGGAAACTTGGGTGCTGGAAGATGTTAAAGGCTTTCCAAGGTTACTTAGTGAATCAGTGGGGAGGGTTTTTGAATCTGGAAAGCTTGATCTCAGTCTTGGTTTTCTAAAAAAACCCCAATATTACTCCAAGATAAATAATTGGAAATACATAATTTTTTTAGACTTGTTTCAAAATCAGACCTGCCCAACCAATGAATACTGTCGTCGCATCAATACTTGGTTTACTGGTCTAGGGTATTTTGTGCTCTGAGCCACTTTTATTTCTTAAAACAGGTATGTATTTTCTAAGCATAGAGGAGTGCTTTTACCACTATATTAAATAATGTAGTCTTTCATTCAGAAGTATTTTCTGTCTGTGTGTCAGAAGGCAGCGTGGAAGAGTGCAGTCTGGGCTAGCATTTTATGGGGTTCGTTACTTCCATGTTCTCGCATTAAATACATTGCATTTCTTAAAGATTTGTGGACAGTTGATATTGGAGTTGTTCTCCTGGAAATGGAACATAAAGGTCTTGAATTTGGATACTAGCTGAAACTAATTGAAACCCTTTGTTCTGTCCAGCTTTATAATTATGAAGTGAGTGGAGTATGCAGTCTAATAATCTCTTTAACATAGATTTGACAGAAATTTGTCAAATTTGACAGTTCAGAAGACCTTTTTGGACTTGATTGCTTCGGAGTTAGGGTTAGACAAGTGCTCTTGCAGAATTCGCTCAGGCAGTGTTTGTGCATCTGCAGGTTTGGGATCTGTGAAGCCCGAGAGAAACTTGTGTCATTGTGAGTGTGGGGTCAGTGATTACTCTTATTTTTTCATCAGGAGGCTAAACAAACTATATCAAAGAACACCAAAAAGCATTCTAGTACAGTTTGTTAAAATTCTTTACTAGTACAGTTTATAATTCTTCAGACAACTGATATAACTTATGCTGGCAAAAATTCAGTTTGCTAATATGTCTGTCTGACTTTCACAGCATCTGTGAAAGTCTGTTGTCATACAGACATGTGTGTCATTACAGCTCTACCAGTTTCTAATGCAACTAAAATTGAGTGGGTTTGAGATTGCTGTCTTAAAAACCTTGGTGAAAGCTGTCAGTAGATTTTTCTTCTGTTTCTCTTCTTTCTTTTGGGCTTTGAATGTTTTCTGCTATAGTACCCATGAGTTCACGTCCTTTTTCAAGGAGTAACCCATTAACACCTCATGTGCTCGCGCGTAGCAGCTAATTTTCCAGCTCTTGAGCAATTGGTAACAGAAAGTTTCACATTGGTAGCTTTAGGGGAGTGAAGAGTTCATGTGTAGGAAGGACGTCCAGTGGCCCTGTAACCGCTGTCTGCTCGTCTCTATTCCAAATATTGTGTTCTTTACCTTTCCTTGTTTTTATATGTTTGAATTTTCTCACATACTAGGTTTGCTTTAAATATTTTTAAATATATTGTCAAACATAAATAAATATATTAATTATGTTATTATAGTCTTTTAGGTACTTTAGAGGGCCTCGTATTCACGAGGATGTTCTTAAACAGTGAAGTAACCATGTCATAGCCTCCAGACTGCTTAACGCAACCAGGTGTATCACGCATCTGATTTTTGCTCTAGAAATGTAACATACAGCTTAAGAAATCTTTGTGTGATGACTATCTCCAGGCAGAATTTCATGTCTTTACTACTTTCCGTAATGTGACTGATAGTCTATGCTGCCACAGCCTTGGGAGGTATGAGGAAATTGCAACAGAATGATAAGAAATTGAACTATTTCCTATATGCAGCAGTTAATATATTAACAACTGAGCTTTTTGTCCCTTCCTTTCTGGCATTTGAGGTAATGCCAGAAAAGGCTATCTGACTCCCCAGCGACCCTCAGAGTCAAGTTTTGGGTTCTTCCTTAATCTGGCTGGGCACGTCCTTTGGGTACCTACCAACCAAATGGAGTTGCTTCCACCTAGCCCTGAGACCTGCATGGCTTCTGCTGTACAGGAATGGATTCGCTGCATTTATGACACTCTTCTTGACTTCCTCAAAACTTTTAATGTTGACAAGGGAAGCAGCTCTTACTTCTCTCAACGAATTTTGAAACATGCAGGTTTACAACCTCAGATAAAGTGCGGAAGGGAAGCCCTTGGTATTTGCGTAGACTCTTGATCTATGTTGTCCATAACAGTTGGAAGCGGAGTAAGACACTGCCCTTTTTTCAGCAGATAACACTGGAGCTTTCAGGGATCAGACCCAGGCTAAGCTGGTTTTCATTCAGACTTCTTAAGTGTTTTTTTCTGCAGGGGACCTTTCATGAGATTGAGAGAGCGAACTTTCTAGGATCTTTGGCATCATTTATTAGTACCTTTTGGCATTTTGAAAGGGTCAAGTCATTTTGTATGAAAAAATCTTAAGGTGTGTTATTTTTTTTTCTAAGCCAGAGCAGTTGGATCCTGAAGGATATTGTGCATTGATTTACAGTTGTGATGATATCTAGGTTTTGGCTTGTTTATTTTGTGATCAGGGTTTTTGTAGAAACCTATTCCTAAGAAGATGCATTAAAACTATTTTATATCAGTCATCCGGAATGCCCAACTTGACTCATCTATCTAGCATTAAGCAAGGATATACAATATGACACGGGAAGTGAGATCACAGAAGTTCATTAAAAAGTAATGAAATGTTTCCTTGATTGATTTACAAGAGTGGGCTGTAACATGAAAAATTCCATTTACAGAAGCAACTTCATGGTTTGAGTGGGGTATTGCATAAAATACAAGCAGAGTAACTGGATGTGGGAAATGAGTCAATCCAGTAGTTTGAGAATGGGATTAGGATTTCAATTCACTGTTCTGTTGGTGCTGACTCACCATGACCTTACGCACGTCAGTTAAGTTTTCTACATATCAGCCACTCAGCCTAAAAATACACTATTCCTCTTAACTTCTTTTACTGCCTGCAAGCTTTTGACTGTTGCAAATGAAAGGGCAGAAGTACTTTAAATAATTCTAAGAAATTTTCAATACTTGTCATGTTCTTAAAACGCTCTGTGTGGTTTTTTTAAGTTGCATTTTCCTGTTTTCTTAGTGTTTTGCAATGTCTTTCTCTGCTGCACTGTGGAGAGCTTTACAAAGGGGAAGAATTGACTCTTTACCATATTTTACAATTAAAGCAACTGTTTTGTAAAAGATTTAGCAAACACATGAAGTAAAAACAAGAATAGCTTTTCTAATCCCCTTTGATTATGGTCATTTTAAGCCTGTTTAACACAGGCATTTTAGTTACCAACATAGTTGTGCCAGCACAAACTACTCAGCCTCGTCTGGCTTCGGAAAAAGGGTATTAACTAACAAATAAAGCCCTTAGGTATTACAGTAGTAATATTACATTAATTAATATTAATTAATTAATATTATATTATTATAAAATGGTAAAATTATTTAGATAAAGTGAGATGACATTGTATTTAACCAGGCAGTTGAAATTCCTGTTTAAAAGCAACCTCCTCTTCTTCAGAGAGAGTTGGTGTGGCAGATAAGTTTCATGCTCTTGAATTTTGTTGTGTTTAGAGGTAACCGCTGAAGATGATGCTGCCCTCACTTGTCCACCCTGACTTTTTCTGTTTTTACCATGAGATACCTTGCCCCATTCTGACTTTTTTTTTTCTTCCTGTGTTTTTCTTGGGTTGTCAGAGCTGAATTTGCTCTGTTGAAGAATTATTTCAGACATAGCTGTTCATTTAATGAATCATTCTGACAGCAAAGAAGTTCTTTAGCTGGGGATTAAGCAAAACAGGAATGTGACGCTTTTGCTTGAGGGTAAGAGTGACTGCACATTGGGTTATGGACCAGCTATTAAGCTTTATGTGTCAAACACTCCCATAATCTGCATCAACTTTCAAGTCTGGGCAAGCCCTTAACAATACTTCTTTCAATTTTAGTACGAATGCTGCCTGTACACAGATTGTAGGAAGGCTGGAGTTTATTGACTTTGAACATATTACCTGCAAAAGCATTGGGGGAAAAAAGGTTGAGAGGAACAAACTGGTGGCCTGTAGCTCAGCTTGACTTGCCAACTTCAAGACTTCTTTCTTTTTCCTCCCTGTATTCTTTCTGCAGTCTCTGACCATATTTAACAATGTTATCAAATGCATTTGGGACCCCTGTATGTGTAAAACTAATACATCAAAAATAGAATATATATGAGTAAAATAATAAAAATTATGTGAATCAACATGGCTGAGTAAGAACAAATCATATGGCACAACTAATTTGTTATAAGGCTTAGCTGCACTGTATGATCTTGTAAGTACTTAGAGCTATTTATATAGCAAGTAACCACTTTCGCCTTTTTTCTCCTCTGTTTGCGTGCAGTATAAATCTAATAAATATTTATATACTTATCTTAAAAAAGACAAGTGACTTTCACAAGACCAACTCTTGTGAGTTATTTATGATCCTGGCTGATGTAACTAAGAGAAAAAAAGATTGACCCTATTTTACACTAAAAAGAGAATAGGTATTAACTTTTCTTTTTATAAGAGTAAAGCCCGAGCATCCTCTTTTATGTATAGAAAATTCAAATCTATGTTTAAGGCCAGAAGTGACTAACCACTGATAACTTACCAACTGTAAGCAAAAATGGTTGCTCTTCTGTAACTTACGGATTGAAAATGTCAACTTTCAGTAAATGACTGCCCAAACTCTTTTATATATTTTCTCACTAAATGTTAATTTGTGACTGTTCTGTTTTTCTACAACAAATCCTTTTTAGAACGAAAGGATAACTTACAACACTTCTTCCCCGAGCCTCCCAAATTTCAGATTTTGATCCTGCAATTGCCCACATGTATGTACGTCCTATAGTTAAAGTATGTGTGCTATAAAGAATCAAAACCCCGCTGCAAAAATGCACTTATTTCACCCAGCCACTATGCTTGTGTTGCCGTGTGCTGCTGGGCACAAGACACGGTACCTGAGCATTACCATCACACTACTACCCCCCCGTGGTCATTAGCTATAATCCAATTTTTATAAAAAGGAATAAAAGCTTTTGTGGATTATTTTCATTTAAAAGGATGTTACCATTTTTAGAAGGACACTGTGTTTGTGTTTTATCTTAATAAGTGTTCAAGACATTAGATGTAGAGTATTGGGAGATTATAAAAATCAGCATGTGCTCTCCTTTTCACATAATACTGTGACAAAGTCAGTGTTAATTAGGAAGTTGCTATAAGAACTAGCTTTTCCAACAGCTTTTATGGCTTGATTAGAGAAACAACACCTGGAAATTTCAGGTACAGAATCTACAATCATTTTAATCACCTGTAAAACATAAAATGGAACATATATAAAGAAGATTAACATGAGATTTCATTGGAATCAGCTATTTTGTATTCAAAATATTAGGCGCGGTATTTACTTCCAAAGTAGTTTTTCTGTCCAGAAACAGTCTATGCCTTGGAAGTGTCCGTGACATCCTGCTATGTAAAAGAGTAGTGTAAAGAACAAGAGTACTCAGAAGGATACGCAAGAGACATTACTGAAATAAATGCTTGCTTCAAAGCAACAGATAACTTCTAGGAAGGTGTGGAAGTACTCTTTGTTTGTATGACTTGTCTGTTTATTGTAGAAAGCAGAATTACTAATTATAAACCAGTTATCTCTTTTATTATCTCTTTTCAGGAATTATGCAGGCAGGTATTAATTATGCAGAGTGTGAAATGCTCACATTAAATTACAAAAATAATTTTTATTGTTTCCTAATAATTTCTTGTCATCGCAATATGTAATAAATTTTAGAAATAATTACAATGTATTTTTTGAAACATTACAGGAAACTTTTGCTTCATAGCAATTTATTGCTTCAGAATTATATCTTTTAGAACTTACAAAGGATTACATGATTTTCGTGCATGCTAATGAGATACCTTTAAAGTAGAAATTATCACTGTCATATCTAAATTCTAAATTCTATCTAAATTCTATCAGAATTCCTTACAATTAGTACCAAGTTGATAGTGGAGCTGTCTTTGTGTCTTGCATTGTAAGCTAACTCATTTGGTTATTGGGATTGTATATTCTCACCTATATGTGGGTCCCATGGAAAGGTAATATGTGGTTCCTTTATATAGATAGCTTCCATATTATCTTAATCCTCAGTATTGGCGCAATTATAGCAAGTGATTTCTAGTCTTTGCCAACCATCAAGACCTGGAGTAACTCTGTTGCATTTTGTGCGTAAAATTTAGCATCATGTGGTGTGCTAGGGCAGTTGTTGGTGGTGAGGGCTTTTTATTCCGTTGGTTTCAAGAACCTGTCTCAATCTTCACTAAATACAAAAAGGCGTTCAGTGGTCATCATTTATTATTCAAATCCTAATTTGTAGATAACAATACATGAATCGTTCTTAAGAGACAGAAAATAATAATTTCCTGTATTAATATTATCCAACATCTGTTCTGAAAGAAACAGTGGTTTCCACTTTTTCATTTTTTTCCCAGTTTTTACTGTTAACATATCCAATTATACTCTAGTTGGACTCTGCTTATAGATTATTTCTCTTTCATACTAGAGGAATGTTAGTGTAGTTTTAAAATTGTTTTTTTACATTTTTGTGGATCTTTGTCAGACAACTGGTCAGAACCAGTTTCCAGATATCCTTAGAACAAGAATATTCTACTTTGCTTACCAGTAGATGAGGAGCTGTACTTTATATCACTCTCCTGTTTAATACTGCTGAGGCTTGCTTATCCCAAAAGATGTCCTCCCTTCTGATAGCAATGTTAGGGCACATTCTCTCTGTGTTTCAATATTGATCCTATTTGCTCATTGAAAAGGTTTCTGGGTAGGTGAATTAACTCAATTGTATGTCTTCAGTGACACCATGTATCGAATGATAACAAATGTTAACAACTTTAAGCGGAGACTCCAAAGTGTAGTTTTTCTCAGTCGTCGATTATTCGTAATGGATATGATTATTCATTTGAATAATTCTTGATTATTCATAGCATATGTGAATGGTTACTGTAAATCAGAGGATGTAGGCTCACACTGCAAGAGACCGTTGCTGATATGTGTGTGGCTTTTCCCATCATTGGCAATGATGCTAGACTTAATAATCCTGTCTTTTTTCTTCCTTGTCCTTCTTTTGTGCCAGTGGTGCTTTAAGGATCCTCTTTCTCATTTCATGCATATCACACCGCTTTTCTGTCTCCATTTAAACGCCTTCATCTCCATTTGGTATTCAAGCAGTAATATAAATTTTGTTGCTCCTTAGTTAAAAACTGACGTATTCCGTCCTCAGGGTGTCTTAGTGCATCCTTGTTGTATCTTGATTGTTTAAAGCTGCAGGCTCTTTGGAGCGGTAACTCCTTGTTTTGTGCCCTGGACCAGATTCAGCCCATTTTTGGTCCAAATATAAATGGCACGAAAAGGATGCTCCAAGGCACAGCAGCCTCTGCATTCATCTTTCATGATTAAGGCAGCAGAAAGTAAAACTACTGTAAAACTTCTTAAAAAAACCCCACCAACCTGCAAAGAAAACGCTTTCCCCCCCTCCAGTCACTATGCTTTATGTGTCAGAATATTTATTTTTAGTTAAGTTTTTCATTAACCTCCCACCCACTGAAGTTGAGTCTTAAAACAGATAGAGGATTACAAATAATAAAAAAAGGACATGTTCTGTATTGGAAATGTAAAAATTGCAACACACCTGATCTATGTCTCAAACCTCGACAGTCAATTTTTTTACATATCGAGTATTAGTATTTTCATTCTGTCAACCTTAAGGTATATTAGAAAACACATGAAGAAACCTTCAGCCTTCTCATTCAGAATTATAACAACCCAACCAGTTTCTAATGCAGATAAAAAGCAAATGGCCCGGTGCGTAGCAGGACCCATTAATTAAATGGGCTTCTGTGGCTCGGTGCTGTGTTCCGGATAGATGGGGTGGGCACAAGGAAGATGGAGGAGCCCATTAGCCTTCAATAACCAACCTACCTCAAGGCCTCCTGGCGTTCTCATCATCTATTAGCTTGTCAGCGCCTGTCCGTGCGTTTTCCCCCACAGGTTTCTCCTGTGCATTTAAGACCTTCATTAACTAACAGGTATATAAATTAAACCATGACTTCCAGTGGAGAATAAAGCAGTTTAAGGCTGTTGTCGGTGACAGCGCCTGTGGTGTTGTGTTGACAGGCCATTTACTATGCCAGTTGATGGAAGGGAATGTATGCCTAAACCTTGATATATTCTGCCCCTTCTGAGGGTATGGAGGTACATTTTGAAGTGCAAGTGAAAGTCTCTGAGTGTTTAGCAGTTCCGATTTGTAGTTTAGAGAGAAAAGTCTGGTGAGAAGTATTTTCCCTTTTGTAAGTGAAATACCTTACGTTTTTGCTGTATGCTCATATTGTGTATGGAAAACCTATTCGACGTCTTGAACGATAGTTTGAAAGCAGCAACTACAATGTCATTAGATGAATAATCCTCTATCAGTTTGGGTAACTGTAGAGCAAATGAGCACCCTTAGAGGCTGCTGCTCAGTGAAGCTTGATCAAATGCCCTCTTGAAATCTCTGGCTGCTGTTAACCATTTTCACTGATTGAACACCTTTCAACTGGCAACCTGAAAACTGGCTAGTAGCTTTGGTGTTAAAACACTTGCATTTTCTGCAGCTGATGGGGTAAATCAATGGAATGCCTTTAAAATCAGCACTGCTGATTTGAAACTTGTCTTAGATTGTAGGAAACATCCATTTTTTTTGTGGTGTTAACTGCTGTGGCTCTAGAATTGCTAGTCGTGGTAGTTTCAGCCCAGATAAATAAAGCCAGCGTATCATACATATAAATAGGCAAGTGTAGTTTTCTTTCCGTTTCTCCAGATGAATCAGCAGGGCTAGCCTAGCAAGATATTAAGTGTACAGATGGTTTAACTGTTTGAGAAGCATCTCTTTGGTGTAAAAAAAAAGAGGAGTATTAATCGCTTTATTCCCAGACTTCTTGGTAGTATAAGATCATATCAGGAATCTGGTTGGAAGAAGTGAGAGAGATAAGTTCAGGTGACTCAGAAATTACTCTTGATGTGGGTGCTTTGACTTTGTTGTCACCTTTCTTTCATCCAGGTCCTTGTGATCAGCACCTCTAACTACTGTCTGGAACCAATTAATAAACTCACAGTAGCTTTGTGCAAATGAGATTTTGGACTAATCATTTTCTCTTAAAATATTCCATCTAAAGGGCTTTTCATTTTTTAGCAAGAAAAGCATTATAACAAATAGCTAGAATTATTCTTCTTGGAATTAAGATAGCATAAGACTATAATTACCTAGCCTTTTCTTTGAAGCCTAGCTAGTTTGAAAGAAGATGGAAGATCATCCTGTAGATTTAAAATTTTCATCACACAGCTTAGATCTGATTAATATATTTTTAATGATTTTAGCTTGTTTTCTATGACTTCCTTTGTGTGTGGAGAAAGTTCTAACGTAACTCAGCCTCCAGCACAAGTGTGCAAAGAAAACGGGATACTCTGATTCAGAGTTTTGGTGGGTTTAGTGCTAAGGAGCACCTGCCCTGCCTTCCTGCTCCAAATTACTGGTCCTGAAATATGGGTGCTTGTGCCTCAGTGATTGAAGCTCCTAATGGTGTTGTCTCAACTCAGACGTACTGTTGTTGGCTGCTTAACCTGAAACATTGCACAGTGGCTGCATCTTCCCTTCTGTGACTGTCACAGCATAAGAGACAGCATGGGAAAGATTTTCTAGGGCTTATCTGGCAAAGTCCTCCAGCTCTTATCGCAGGGAAAAGATAGCAACTGCAGATGTTCCTTAAGTACTTAATGCTCAGAAATTGGATGAATCTCAAAAGTTTATAGTACCTGTATTAAACACAAGTAAGCTATTATGAGAATAAAAGTATTTTAAACAGAAGAGAGTAGATACCAAAGAAACATGATCAGGAAACATAAGAGGAAATCTGATTAACCACATCTATTTTTAAAAAATATTTTCCATGCTTTCTGCTTTTATGTGAAAGGCCAGTGAAATAAATAGGACACTCGATCTGCATCCCGGAGGAGAGTAGAGCTTCTTGCTCATAAATGCTCTTGAAGATGGCACTTCATTGAGACGTTTCACATAGCATAATCATATCTACCTCAAGGGCTGTATGCTAAGCCTAATCTTAGTACATAGCAGGATATAAGACTTTCATAATCTATATCCTCTGTGGAAAAACATTTGCAATTCTCCATCTTTGTTCTGTTTAAAAATACTTCTAGATGTAAATTTACTAGTTTGGTCAAAAAGCAGAACAACCTTATGACTCATTTAATAACTGCATGTTCATAATATTTTCTCCTGATGAAAAGTTAGTATGATTTGAACAAAAGAAATTTGGGGCATGCCAAGTGAGGAGCAATAATAGTTGTCCTGTCAAGTGATTGCTGTTCTCCTTGTTTTTCTCCTTCCAAAGTACTGTGAATTAGGAATGGCCTTTGAATTTTGAGTTCATTTATTGATGTTTTACATCTGTATCATTGTTCTACAACAGCACTTTATGGGTTTAAAGTGCAACAAGGGCGTTTTACACAAGGAAAACCATTTCAGTGGTAGAGGATCTCTGTAACTGCGGACTTTAAGAACATCTTAGGCAAATGTCTTACGGGAATAGTCTAAGGATGGCTGACAAAGGCAGATGCGGACCTCATTTAAATAGAAAGGGAAGAAGGATGCTGTATTTTTGTAATGACAGTCAGGTCATGTGAAAAGCCAGATTTTAGACCCCCCATTATTCTGTCTAGGGATTCTGTGATTGGGAGCTGGACATGTGAAAATTAACTCTACAGAAGCAATGAATGCAGGCTTATGAGATACAGTGCCTCTACTACTCATGTGTTTCTGTCTTCTGATGCAGATGTTGGATGGTAGTGGCCTTTTTGCCAACAAATGGGCCAGAAAAAAATTTCAAGTGAAAAAATGGGACACCTGAATAAGATGATAGGTAACCTGTTTCTGCAAGTCTGTATACAGTTAGTATTACCTTGGAGGAGAGTGCGGACTCTAAGATCTTTTTATGCCTCTTCTAGGTCCTTTATGAGTCTCTGATTTTGTTACTGAGTATGGAGGATACATTGTTAAACAAAGATTTCAGAATATTTTTGAGGTTTTATTGATGCTGAAATACAATTTGCCTTTTTTAGCTCCCCTGGAAAGTAGCTTTTGCATCACAATCTGAAAGCAAGCATACTGTAAAACACATAAATGCTCTTACATTCAAGGTGCCAAATCCTCTTACACAATGGATATGTAAAGTGACATGTTTTATAAAACTGAGAATTTATATGGAAAGTACTTTCCTCAATGAAAAAGACCCCAACGACAACTATAGTCAAGTTTTATTCTAGCACATTTTTATTTCCATATTTCCAGTTTTACTTGGTTTTATACTAGGGCTGTTTTGTTAATAGCAATTTAAATTGTTTAAATGGAAAAAATTACCATCAAGCTGTTTAAAACTGAAAAGGCAAAGTCCCTACTTAACTGCTCAACTCACAGAAAGAAGAAAAGCGAGTGACTACTACCTTTGTTATATTTCACCAATAAGAGCTGTTGAACAGCAAGTGGAATGGGACGTGCTATGCTATCGTCTGATGCAGGGGTCTTTTAGAAAAGGTTCCCTGATGGTCAAGCATGATTTACCTTTGGTAAGTCCACGCTAACTGTGTCCAGTTACCTCCTTCTCCTTCACGTGCCCAGAAATACATTTCAAGAGGATCCACTCCCTGATTTTCCCATGGACTGAAGTAAGGCATTGTGTTGTATTCTGCAACTCAAGGGTTTGGACATGGAGTAAGAGCCGGAGCCCATACAGGGCTGGAGAAGAGGTTCCTTGATGGATAGACAAGCATCAGCCATGCTGTATAAAACTCTGAGAATTACTGGTCTGCCCCGTTCCGGCCAGAGATGTGTGTTTTGGGAGAAGAAGCTTTACTGTGTTTTCTGAATGAGAGAAAATAGCATGTACATGAATGAGCCTGGTCACAAAGGGAATGTGAATTCAAAAGTAATTACAGGCTTTTATTTCCTGTCAGTAAACAGAGGGGAAGGGAGGGTCCAATGTATGTTATTCTTTGGCTCTCCAGTCTGGTCATCTCAAAAGAGAGAATTTCCTCCTCTCATTGTAATGTAAGAATTCTGCTTCCACCAGGATTGCTGCTAAAGACTGGGAAGGAAAATAGGATTTTACCATGAGAATCGCTAGAAACAGCAGAGACCCTGTCCTTTACTAAAAGTGCCTTGCTGTTTTGGGGAATTTGTCAGTACTCTTGTGGTAATAATCTGCTTCCTAAATTTATAGTGGTTCAGTAGGTACACATGTAATGTTTATATGTACACACACACATATATGCACAAACAAGTGAATGTATCAGCATAACATCTCTTTGAAGTGAGGAAGCATTATTCCTTTCTACCTGTTCAGAATTGAGGTGCAATGAATAAGCCACCTACCAGAGGTTACAGAGGATAGTTAGTGGCCTGGGAAGTAAACTTCAGATCTGTTTGGCACTTACTCAGTACTGTATCACAAACTGTTTTTTTTATTTTCCTCCAAAATACACCATGCTACAGAATATTTACCTACTAAATTTAATAACTCCAAATTAATTAAAATACAGTAACTGGAACTGGGATTTTTGGTGCCAATTTGGGCTCCAGACATTGTCTAGAACTGCTATATTTTCGTATAAGAAAATCCTGATTGGGAGAAATTATGCAAGGGGTGCCTCAGTAACATTTGTAAGGAATTATAGGAAAAGCAAACTTAGAAAAAAGTTGTGGTTTTGCTACAAGGAATTTCACTTCTAGAAGTAACAGAAGGTAGAGTGAAAGACAGAGTCAGAATCTGGCTGTTTGTGATAGTCCTACAATCTTAAGAGCAGTCTACTGCATGGATGAACAAGGCACTTCCGAAAAAACTCAGACTTAAAAAGGAAGCGTACAAAAGGTGGAGGCAGTGGCAGGTGACCCAGAAGGAATTTAGAGTAACAGTCATCCAGGGATGGGGTTAGGAAAGCCAAAGCTTACCTGGAGTTGAATCTGGAAAGGGATGTGAAGGCCAACCAGAAGGTCTTCTACAGGTACATCCGCAGACAAAGGAAGACTAGGGCAAATGAGGCAGGGAACCTGGTGGTAAAGGACATGGAGGAGGCCAAGATACTCGATGCCTTCTTCACCTTGGTCTTTACTGGTAAGACCAGCCTTCTGCAATCCCAGGCCCCTGAGACCACTGGGAAGGTCAGGAGCAAGGAAGACTTGACTTACCTTAGGTGGAGGAGGATCAAGTTTGGGAACACTTAAACTGCATGTACACAAGTCCACTGGACCTGATGGGCTACACCTCCAAGTGCTGAGGGAACTTGATGGCATTGCAAGGCCATTCTCCGTTACCTTTAAAAGGTCAAAGCAACTGGGGGAGGTTCCTGAGGACTGGAAGAAAGCAAATGTCATTCTTATATTCAAGAAGAGCAAGAAGGAGGATCTGGGAAAGTACAGACCAGTCAGCCTTACCTCAATCCCTTGGAAGGTGATGGAGCAAGTAATCCTGGAAACCATTTCCAAACACATGAAAGACAAGACAGTGATTGGGAGGAGTCAGCATGTGTTTATGAAGAGGAAGACATCGGCCTGATAGCATTCTGCAGCCAAGTGACTAGCTCAGGGGATGAAGAGAGAGCAGCTTGGCAGAGAAGGAGCATGGGGCAATGAAAGCCAACAGTATGCTGGGCTGCATTAGAAGTATTGCCAGCAAGTCAAGGAAGGTGACCCTCTACTCAGCACTGGTGAGGCCACACCTGGAGTGCTGTGTCCAGTTCAGTGCTACTCAGTAGAAGTGAGACATGGACATACTAGAGAGAGTCCAGCGAAGGGCCACGAAGATGATTAAGAGACTGGAGCATCTTTGATATGAGAAGAGGCTGAGAGAGCTGGGACTGTCTAGCCTGGAGAAGAGAAGTCTCAGGGGGATCTTATGAATATGTACAAATATTTGAGGAGTGTAAGGAAAACAGAGCCAGACTCAGTGGTGCCCAGTGACAGGACAAGAGGCAATGGGCACAAATTGAAATACAGAAAATCCCCCCACAAGAAAAAACTCCCCCCCCCCCCCTTTTTTTTTTTTCCCTGTTTTGAGGGTGATCAAACACTGCAACAGGTTGTCCACAGAGGTTGTGGAGTCTCCATCCTTGGAGATATTCAAAACTTGACTGGACATAGTCTTGGGTGAACTGCTCTAGGTGACTCTGCTTTGTGAGGGGGTCTGGACTAGATGGATCTCCAAAGGTCCCTTCTGAGCTCAACTGTTCTGTGATTCTGCCACAACTATGCTCCTTAATTGTGAATATATGTAACCTGAACCTACAGTACCAGTATTAGTTATGGAGTACAAGTATTAAAAAAGTTCTGTGTTATTCCTTGTCTCAAAATACAGCTTTTTATCCTGCAGCTTTGTTTACAGTTCTGTGCTTTTCAACATTTTTTCTATCATTCTGACCATAAAGGATAGGGATTGTGAATTTTTTTAGTTCCGCTTTTATTACTTCTGAAGTCCTCATAATTCAAAAAGTCATTCATTAACAAATTTGATTAAAATGAAATGCCACTTCTAGTGAGATGCTCAATAAAATGGTAAGAAATCACAACCCGACTCTTGTGGAGGAGAATAAAGAAGGTATTTTTTGCACTGTGGAGACCAAAGAACACACAAGAACTGATTTGCCCCAGGTCACACATAAAATCTGTGGTCAAACTGGGAAATAGATGTCCAATCTGTGGTGTATCTATCCTGTATTTCTGCTTTCTCTAAATAATTTTGACGATAATCAAAAGGATTTTTCACTATCTGTAATACAGTAGCTCTTCTAAGTGCCTGTTGCTGTACATTGCTTTGTTTTCCTTGTTGCACATTTCACTAGTATGATTTTACCATTGTCACTCAAATTAGATTCCCAGCCTTCTCACTGTTAAGTGAGAATTAATCTTTAATTCATCTTTAGATGAATTTCTCAGTAGTGGGAAATAGATTATTGTTTGTCTCCCCATGCCTGAAAAGTTGTATAGGTAAGCAAGAGATCCTTGCTTTTGAGTTATGATGGAATAAAAGGTTTTATTGATTTAACTATTCTAGAAGTAGAGTATTAAGCTAAGACTGTTAGTGGAAAAATACTAGAAAATGTAATTCAAAACATGATTAATGTGTATCCAGGATTTTATGTGCCATCCAGTAAAACAAAATTGGGGCCAATATAAACTTGCAACAGAGTGCAGTCACTGAACTAGATTAAAGCGTGTAATCTCTGTATCTGCAGCAATCGGAAACACTACAAAAATTGAGGAATGCTTGGGTATTCAGTTAATAAACTTCTCTGTAATTCTAAACATATCAGGAATCTGCAGATCACAGGGCTACAGCATCTATGAAACTGGTGTCTCTATAGACTTCGGCATTGAGTAAGATATCAACTGCAATGACTGATCACTTTCTAACAATGACTGGTAATTTAGAAAAGGTTAAGGAGTGAATAGATGGGATGGTATTTTTACATTTTTCATCTCTTCAAAGAAGTGAATAAATATAAAGATTCTAAGAACTTACTCTTTTTAAACACATTTGTGCGATCCTGAGATTTCTTGAAATTGTATGTTTACAATGTGTATGTTTTGGACTAGGTGATGGTTGTAAATCCCTTCCAACTGAACTATTGTATTCTGTTCTACGACTCTTCCTTGTGTGAATTCTGTTGGTACAAGCTTTTTCTCTTTCCTAACTTGATCGGTGAAAGTCAGATAGAGATGTGGAAAAAGCCTGCAAGAAGGAAATGAGTTGTTCCCCAGCTTTCCCTGGAGAGTCACAAGCTCTAAGTGGCTCTGCGTAGGCTCCTTTCTACCCAGCGGAGCTCCTAGGAAGGCTGACAGCACCACTGGAATTTGTTTAAACATTCTTGGAGGGGCAAAAATTAAAACTGCAAGAAGTAAAACACAGGTTTGTTACGACAAGCTTAACTTATGATTAGTTTTCAAGAAAGGATCACTTAAAGGTTTGTAGAGGTGTTTAATATATTTTTGTTATATGATGCTGTTGTAATTTCCTCAAGTAATTGATCAACTGTTATTTGTATGTTAACACTGGACAGAACTAGAGGAAGAGTTTGCTCTTTTCTGTGGAAACATAACAGGATTTTTTTTTTCCGCATTTTGCTGTGTGAGGTGGCAAAATGGTTTATTTTGGACCTATACTGCATGTACTTTACAGACTGGCAAGTGTGTTGAGTGCTCCTCCTATTTAGTTGAGACCAAGACCTAAATAACTCTGGTAAAGAAAAAAACCTTGCCAGCTGAGTGCTTTGACTGTTTATTATGGGTTTTATTTTTTCCATTTTTTTTCTTCCTGAGATACGTACCATTTATATTCTTCTGTCTCAAAACCAGTTAGACTTAGTTGTTTTAAATCTCTTTGCTGAGAGCATGTATAATTAAAAAGGAACAGCTACTAAAGCTCCAAATGGTAGCTGTATAATACTAGTCTAAGACTAAGTTAGCTGAGTTGTGTAAAAACACCCAGACCCTTAAGTCTTTGGCACTAAGTCACAGTCCTATGGAGCGTTTCAGCCTTTTTCAGTGTATTACAGCTGTTTCATGCCCTGATTAATGAGAACAGAAGGTGAGATCAACATGTTGTACATGCATGGAAGTTAGGCGTCTAAATACTTGAGCTGCAGATAAAGTTTCTTTTCCGATTCTCAATCCAGTATCAAGTTTATATCTAAAATAGATTTTTGTTTGTTTCTTAATTCCCAGTGTAATGTTTCATCCTAATATGGCAATATCCTATTCATTTTTGATATGTGCCATAACCTTTATTTTTAAATGAATCTGCTAATTGAACTTCACCTTGCTACCAGGATATTTTTGTTATGGCAATTTCTCTGCAATTTCATTCTCTGCAATTTACTTCATGTTTTACTATACTACCATATATTCCAAGCAGAGGAAGCTGAAAGGTATTTTTTTCATTATTTTAACAACAATAATGCAAAATCTGTTTCCTCAGCATAGGCTGGAAGGGAACATGAAGGGAGAACAAGGTTGAGGAAAAAGTGCCCTGCATAAGCTGTATAATTGCATTTATTTGTATTACCGTTTCACTTAGGCTAGAGTCCATCCACATAAAGGACCCCAAAAATATAGAATATAAGAATAACTTTGGAAGAACATACTGTTTTATTATTACACAAAAATGATGATGCTTAATCACAGATTAGTGTTGTGGTGGGAGTAGCGGGAGTGTGGCTGGCTTTCATTCTGAGATTTTGGAAAGCTGTTTTCTCAGAGCTAGCTGGACTGTTTTTTTTCTTTAATGGGACAGGGCTAGCTGTCATCAACAATGACAGACTGAGCATATGCAACTTGCCACTTCTTGTGATTTGTCTGTCGCTAATGTAATGTGGAGGATGGGTTAGTGGCAGCAGCCTGGGACATCTCAGTTGAGGCAAGCATGGTGCTTTAGGTACCCCATGATATAGCTCCACATGTTCCACTGAGTGATCAGTTCTTCATGGTACTTCTTTTTATTAAGATTTTCTTGAAATTAAAGCAATGTTACATAGTCAACATGATCATATTGATTTTCGATCTTGTTTTGACCATTTTTAGCTGTATAAATTCATAGGTATACCATAGTTCTTGGTTTGGTTTTAATTTTCAGATGTCAGGCTCCCTTCACTGTGATCAGGAATCTTCAATAAAAATGTACCCTTGCACAGAGCAGCTGATAAAGTTTTTATTCTCCATAGATAAAAATCTATTTTTATTTTGACATAGTTCTAATGAAAAATCTGTCAGCATAAGTGACAGTAATGGAAGCTGCTGTACAGAGATTGTCAAGAAAATCACAAGCTTGGAATTCCCGGGTCATAATTTTAATCAAAATCAAGAGTTTGATCATCACATTTTTTAATAATAAAAGTAATTTTCAATCTACTGAACACATGGAATATTTTAAGGGGCTCCGAGTTAATATGAGCTGTGAGACTTTACCTTGTAACATAATGAAGACTCTGTCCGCCTAAAGCCGTATCTGTGCAGAAGGTGAAAATGTACCAGACTCTCCATAATACTAAAAAGAAGAGGGTCAGTTTTATTTCAGTACTCAACTTTGCAAAGTCATATGAAGTGTCACAGGAGGGCGTTAAACGATATCAAATACTATAATCTCTTTTTTCTTTAATGGCCTGGTCTATCAACAATCCGAATGTTAATTATTTTGGTAAATGAGGGCCTAAGTCCACTTACAAACACAAACATCAGACTTTAAAGCAAAAGAGATACTATCAACATAGTGGGAAAAACCCAACCTGCGGCGTTTTTTGCTGGGTCAGACAATAATCCGTCTTCAACAGTGGAATAGGAAAGGCTGTTCAGGAGCAGCATGTGAGTTTGGCTGCAGTCCATTCCCCTGGTACTTCCCCATGGTGGATTACAGGGGCCACAGGCAGAGGTGGTGTTCTTGAATTTGTCTAATCCTTTTTTTGTACTTGCTGACGCTGTCTGCCTTTACAATCTCTTGTGACAGCAAGCTTCATAAAGTCACCACCTGCTATGTGAAGATGTGCTGCTTTTTGTCTTTGTTAAGCTGATCTCAATATAGTTTCATCACATTCCTCCTTGTTATGATGTTGTGGGTAAGCAGTAGTTCTGCATTCACCATACTCTGCTCTAATGCTTTTATAAACATTGATCATATTACCCCCTCAGTCTTCTGCTCTTCAAACTGAAGAGTTTTCCAGCTTTTTTATTCCCTCTTTGTAAGGCAGCTGCTCCGTCCTCTGAATCATTTGAGTTTTCCTTCTCTGTACCTTTTCTTAACCCTGTTTCTTGAGTTGGAGAGACCAGAGCTGTCTGGTACACCAGTGTTTTATATAGCAGCAAAATGACATCCTCTGTCTTGGTTTTGTTACTTTTCTTGGTGACAACCAAAGTTTTTTGGCTTTTCTGGCTGTGGTTGAGCACAGAGAGCTGTGAACTGTGATTCCCAGATCTCTTCTCCATTCCAAATTGATATGAGAATGTTAGTGCGGTTTAGATTTTTTCCCCAAAGCAGAGCATCTTGCATTGACCTGGGCCAAAGCTCATCTTCTGCCTCTTTGCCCTCTTGCTTAGTTTTATAACATCCTTTGAGTTCCTCACCATTGGCATGGAATTTGACTACTCAAAACAGCTTAGGATCTTCTGCAAATCTGAAGATTTCGTTGTGTGATCCTGCTTTGGGTCACTGAATTTGAATAAACCTGATTCCTTGGGAATTCAGAAGAGAGAGCGACTGTTAAGCCCTACTTGTGCCTCCTATCTCTCGAGCAACTTTCAGTCCACAAAAAGCCCCGTTTTCCAATTCCATTCTAACTTAATTTCTTCAATAGTCTTTGGTGGAAAGCCTTGTTAAAGGCTTTCTGAAAATCTGAGTCCACTGGATCTTCATTTATCCACATGATTTCCTCTCCACCCTCTGAACTCCCTGCAGGTAGCAAGGCAGTATTTTCCTCTACAAAAGCTCTGTTGACTTTTCCCATCGGATGTGTATGGGCTCAGCAATATTATTCTTTTGTATGTACTCTACTGTCTTACCAGGATTGGAAGTTAGTATCAGTGGTCCTTTTAGGACCTTCAAGGCTCTCAGGTCCACATGACTCAGTGATTTGGCTGGTCTAGTACTTCCTGTATATGTGCTTCATGTTGATGTAGCTGTTCTGATGCTACGAAGAACATGTTGTGTGAGATACCATCTCATCATCTTCAGTGGTAAAGACAGATGCCAAGAATTTGATGAGCTTCTTTGCTGTGATCTTCTCATCCTTGAGTACCCTTTTCATACCTCTGTTGAAAAATGATCCTGCCAACCCCCTAGCTGTCTTTCATCTTTCAAAGTATTTAAGGAACATTTTAGTCTCAGCATGAGCATCTGTTGCAAGGTGATTTTAAAATTCTTCTTCACCCTCTTAATTTCCTGTTTACATTTGACTTGCCCTGTTTTATGGCCTTTCCTGTTCTCATTTTCATTCTTCTCACTTTCAGAAATTTCCTGATGTTCTTTTCTTCACTCTCCTGACACATTTTGAGCAGCACGTCCACTTACATACCTGAAAAGGAGTAGAGAGGAGAGTTTTATCTTCAGTCATTCAATGTTTTAGTTTGCAGTTGCCAACAATGCATCCATAGTCAGTTTACTGTTTTCTAAATTCAGAATATTTTCTCCTTTCTTTGGGTCTTTCTAGCAGCAGCATAAGTAAAAAATTTGACTTCTGTGCAAATGTGGGACTGACTTACTTCACAAATTGAGTGAATTAGAAGTAAGGCAATGTGGTTGGTTATCTTTGAAATTAAAACTGTAAGTTTTGAATTTTCAAGTGTTATGTACAGAATATTTAAAAATCTGCTGATGGAAAAGAAGATGCCTCTCATTTTTTCGTGATCAAAATACCCACAAATCCCATTTATTTTTGTCATTTAGATTATGACAATGTAGAGTTGCATTCAACATTCTTGGATAATTGAACATATGTACACCTTCTTAATTTTATGAAATGTGGCCATGATTTTTATAATTAGATTTCTTCAGGAAAATATACCACTGTGGAGCACTGTGATGTTGTGATTGTAATATTGTGAATAATTTTTCTATTTGTTAATGGCTAAAGTAGTAAAGATTGTTAGTGATTCTATAATAGTGATTCTATTCTATTCTATTCTATTCTATTCTATTCTATTCTATTCTATTCTATTCTATTCTATTCTATTTCTATTTCTATTTCTATTTCTATTCTATTCTATTCTATTTTATTTCTATTCTGTTCTGTTCTGTTCTGTTCTCATTATAGTCCCATACTTCTGGAGGGATGCTGTATTACTAGATGATACAAGATGCTGTATGAGGAAGCTAGAGGTTTTGGCAAGCAGATGAGAGGTGATTCTGTAAAAGTGAGAAGTAGCGTGGGATTGTGGGATGTGCACTTCTTCTTTCTCCTAAATTACCGTAGGAAAGTAGTTATAACTGGCAGTGATTATTGCTTATGCTTCAGATTTAATGTCCAACTGAGATTAATTAGAAGAAGGTTTCTCAGAACAGCAAGATCCTGGAGCACTGTCTTAATTGCCGTTGGGAGAGGAAAAGGTACCGATCGCTTTCTTAAGGTGTAGCTATAGCTTGATTAATGCTTTTGAAAAACTTTACATGACCTGGTTGTAGGCAATAATGTGGACCCAAATTCAACAACCTGAGAGGTCCCTTCCAGTCTCAAATTGCTGTGCTGTGACTTGTGTGTAGATTCAGGAAAGCATTATTAACAGATTACCTAATGACTCAGTTGGCAGCTGGAAGTTTTTTGCACATTTTAAAGGCTAAATGAAGTTAATTAAGGATATCGGGCCAAAGCTTTATGCTCAATTTTGATGCCTGCAGCCATGGAAGTGTCTATTTAACATGCTCAGACCTCAGCCCAGTATCTCTCTTTGTGGTAAAATGTAAATTTCAGGTGTATACTTCATGAAGTGCTTACATTTCTTGGGTAAATTTTTACCAGTCTAGTATTTTTTTAACATTTTGATACAAAAATACATTCTGTAGAGCCTGCGTAGTTATTTACTGCCAACTTTAGGGAGTTAATTTTAAATGGCTGATTTGCAAAATAGATTTAATTTTGAAGTTATTGGTTTGATATTAGGAATACTGGTGTTTTAAGGGGTGAATAGAAATAGGGGGAAATGGCTTATGTAGGCATAAAAATGACATGAAAGACTTAATTCTTTAGTGAGTAATAGCTCAAGGTTTAGGGAGATTTATGTTCTTTGAACAGATTTTAAAATTCCTGAAAATATTCAGTATAATGTATGTTCTGTGTCTCCTAGTACACATAGTGCGTTTCAGGGAACACGGATTTCCTTTCATTTCGGACATTTTTCCAGTAAGGCAGTGCCTGCTCTGTATGTGGAGTACTGTTTCCTTGGAACTGAATTTCTCTAGTCTTACATCTTCTGACCCTTGATAAACACACAACTCATCTACTCCCATCCCGTGTGATGAGCTTCCAAAATCTCAGAGAGCGATATGAAATGGCTACAACAAATAGCTTTGAATAAGTGCTTGTATATGTTAACTGATTAAATCTATTTATATCATGTAAAACTAGCTTATCTTAGGGTCTGGTCAGCAAACTGCAAGCAATCTTAAAATGGTGTGTGGTGAGCAGACCCTTGCAGCTGGGAATTGCTACCCCTTAGCTAGAGCGGGAGGGCTGACCAAATGTGTTGGTCCAGGTTGTTGGCACGTGAAGTAAAATGAGATAAATCCAAACTTTCAGCTGCGACGTTTCATCTGAGAGGATTGCTTTTTCAAGAGCATTAATTCAATTGCTTTGTGATTGTTGGACCATGTTCTTAGTTTGTGATGTTAGGAGTATCTAAATGAAGGGTGTGATGTATGAATGTAACAGCGATGTTTCTCGTTTCAAGGAAATGGTAGGAACATTAAAGTGCTTTCTGCTTTTTCTGTATTTTTATTACTTGCATTAAAGTTAAGGAGAATTTGACATCTGATAACAGAAGGAGATGTTTATGAATTTTAGGTCAGGTCTTGGTTAAGTCTCTAAAAGGTCTAGAATAACTTCAAATGATGTTCATATCACATTGTCTAGAAATTGTATTATAAAAGATTTGCATCACGTTATTACACCACAAATTGGAAATAGTCTGGAAACATCAGAGACCATTTTGGAATATAATGTCCAAATCTACTTGCTTTTTCTCATACCCTTTGTGTGCTTCAAAGCTGAAGAAAATGAATTGCGAGACTCATGCAATTAGTATGCTGTGTCATGTCATTTCATCTGGTTAAGTGGAGAATTTCTGTAATCAGTTGGATGAATCCCACACACGCTGGCAAAAGCAGCATACACATTTAAAATATACTAATTTCTGTCTTACTCATTTCAAAAAATGGGCTTTATGTAGGCAGGGTTCAGTCTGCAGTGGAAAGGTTTGGATCGGCGAATCGTTTTTTGACTAAAAATATTTGCCTGGTAAAAATATCCCTAGCTGTTACTGTTCTCACACTTCCCATATAATAATCATTCTTAATGGTAAGCTGATTTCATGCTGAAGGCTTCAGTTCAGCAACGCATTTGAAGTCATGCGTGACTTACATCATACTGGATCATTCCCTCTATGTTAAAGGCATAAATCATGTGCTTGAATCAGACACACGTTTAAGTACCTTGTTGAATTCGTGTCTATGTGGAAATTGTTTTTCTCCTCAACATAATCAAATTTGGAACTGGAAATGACCTTGTGTAGATGGTTTTTAGCATTTTTTTTTCTGAATTGTGCCACCATCAGTTATTACTTACTTTAATATTTGTGGGTTTGCAGCTGTCCAGACAACTGAATTATTTTGTGTTCATCTTCACAATAATTACATGCCTCTCGACTGCCTTTTCAGTTTACATGTAAAATTAGCATTTTGCCAATATTGTCATTGTTTAAAAAATAGCAATGCAAACTCTGGTTGTCCAGAGAATTAGTCTCAATTTAATGTGAACAGATACAAATTTAAATTCACAGTTATATGAGGTGTAACATAAATTTTAAAAAGTGTAACTTTCATCTATATGCATAGCTATTTAGATATGTATTTACCTTGTGTTCTGTATTTTAATATTTTTCAGACAAGTATAAAAGAAGGATTACTACTGAAGCAAACCAGTTCTTTTCAGAGGTGGAAAAAGCGTTATTTCAAACTTCGAGGTCGTACCCTTTACTATGCTAAGGATTCAAAGGTAATTCTATGCTATTAGTGTCTAATGCCATATACTTGTAACTTCAGTTTTGTTTAGATTTCAAGTGCAACAACAACAACAACAACAACAACAACAACAACAACAACAACAACAACAACAATAATAATAATAATAATAATAATTTAATGATTTGTTAGTGATTGTTTTATTTAAAAACTGCTCTATATAAGGTGTAGTGTGTTAAATTAACTTTAACTAAGGAAGACTGGTGATTTCTCTTGATTTTTTAGAACTAAATTTATCACAATTATTTTAACCTTTTTGACTATTCAGACAAATAATAAATTAATCTTAAGGAGCTGTAGGGTTTTTTTGGGGGATGGCTCTCAGGCAGTCAAATCTAACTTTTAAAAAAAAAGCTAAAAATTGGATAATGCTCAGAAGTTATCCCTCAAACTGCATTGCGTTGAAACTCTTCTAGCCTAATGCCCATATTGCTGTTAAAGAAGTGGAAATGGTTATATGAAATCAAGATAGGAAGATTTTCTGCCAAAACTGATATATAAGGGAAAAAGCTGTTTCCCATCAATCGAAATTTTTGGTGGGAAAATTGGGGGTGGGCAGAGGGGAATATTTGTCTTCTTTCCAAAAGGCGTTTCCTCCCTCCCCCTCAAGGCTGGGACTGAGAGCACTTTGGCCTCTTGGGCTTGCTCAGATTGTGCTGTTCCATAGTGGGGGGCATTACTTTTCTGTACCGTGCGAGGTTGCAGCAACTCATGGGAGCTGTAGGTGAGATGCTTCAGGTCTCTATCATCTTCTATAGCCTGGTCTTCTCAATAGAACTATTACTAAGGCATGGAGACCTCTCTTTCTAGGGCTATATGACTATAATTGCACAGTTGTGTGGCTGTGATGAATCAAGGAAAACATCGTCTCTCCAGGGAGCCTGGAGGTACTGCAGGACCTCCGTTGTCACGCTTCTCTGCACATGGTGCTACCACGAGCAGTTTATATAAAGGCTTAATAAACATGGCAGATAAGAGTTCTGAGAATGGCAATGTCATCTATGCCATAAAGATGAGAAAAGGAGGTGTAACGAGTAGGCAATTGTACAAATACTCTGTAACGTTGAATCCAGAGATACTGAAACTCCCCCAACATCGATTCTCCTTCCCATGGCACGGAAGAGGAAGAACATGGTATAGCTTAAAAAAAAAGGGGGAAGCATTTTTTGTTGGTCTCCCCTTCTGTGCTTCAAAACCCATCATGAGTTTAACAGAACCTAATTAAACCTTTGTCAGAGGCTGGGGTGTTTAAAGAAGATATATATATTTCTCTTGCTGGAATATAAAACAAAGGAGTGGAAGGGATCTCTTCAGGCCCTTGAGCTCCATTTTCTCATATGAATACCATATCATAGATTCCCCTTCATGAATTTAGAGTTCCATCCTAAAGCTGATTAATTAATTTATATTTTACTAAATGTGAATCTCTTTCCTCTGACACCACATTTATGCTACACAGTAGACACCCCAAAGCTGCATCTATTTAAAAAAAAAAATCTTCAGAAGATATTTTAGAGCAATATATATTTTTGGAGCCACTTTTTTATGCTCTCATGTAGCACTTAGCAAATAGGACTGTGTTTAGGGGTCAAATAGGAAGTTTTATCACATCATCAGTGTTTTCCATTTTTTCACCACTTTTTTTTCCTATTTTTATTTTCCAATTGGAATGCACACAAGGAAACGAAAGCACAGACTGTAAGCATACCTGAAAGTGGACTCCGACTATATTTAATGTTTTTATGTTCTTTTCCATTCACAGTCTCTAATATTTGATGAAGTTGACCTGTCAGATGCCAGCGTAGCTGAATCGAGCACAAAAAATGTCAACAACAGCTTCACGGTATGGAACCATTTTAATACTGGTCTTGAAAGCTGTGGATAGACTGTTACTAAGAAAATCAAGAATCCTCTGAATTGCTTCTTATTTTCCTCTATTTGGAAGTAAAATGTCCTTTATTTGGAAATGGTATAATGTATCAGAACAATATCACATCAGCTTTGTTTCTGTGAGTTTTTTTAGCAGAAATTAGAAAGATAGCAGTTGCTTCAAGAGCTGATGATACAAGTCATTAAAAATTTAGGAAGATTCAGTATTAGTACTTCGTTAGTACTTATTAGTACAGCTTGGGTTTATGCTGTAGTTTGTCTTTCAGGTGACATGCTGAATGGATTAAAATGTAATTCTGTTATTGTTTTAATTTCTTATAGTAACATTTTTTGTTTTCTGTTATATTGAAGTATATTTTATTTTTTTCATTGCTGGTCATATCCCTATACGTTTCCAAGTCATGTGGAAAAGCTGTCTTCACAGTCGTACCAGGATTCTGATACTGGTATAAGAAACAAAGAATATTCATAAATCCCTGTTTCTGTAAGTTCACAAGTGCTTTTCACACACAGGTCTTGCCATTTATTGTTCAACTGCTTTGTTGGAACTAAGTGATAGCATCTGACACAGTTCCTCTGCTGATTCTTTACCTCTGGAAAAGTAAATTCTTTGAACAAGAAGTAGCTATGAGGAAGATTGTGGGTAAAGTTGTCCTTCCGAAAGTCTTGAGTTTTGCCGCTGACTGCAATGGCATAATTTTTCTTAACCTGCAAATCCGGTTATTCTTTATTAAAATGATGATTTTCTATTTTCCTGAGGATTTTGGTTTCACACGTGGTCCCTGTTACCAGTGTTGGTTGTTCTTCTCCAAGGCAGTCCAACGCAAGCCTCTTGAAAGCTTCATCAGATCTTCCTTGCCGTGGTACCTCCCAGGCAGCTACTGAAGTAGTCAGAGCACTTCAAAGATGTGTTCACATTGGCCCGGACAGTCCAGTGTGTTATGTCAATCTAAGTTTCTCTACTGACTAAGAAGGCAATTAAAAAGACTACTTTGATGGAAGGTCCCGGATGAGGGGGTGACTGTGTGAGGTACCAGCTTGCCTTTTGAAACGGTTCTTTCTGTTGCTTAGAAGCTCTGCTTCTGCCTTACTCCGGGCCAGAAGTCAAGCTGTCATGCAGGCATCAGGATAGCTGAGGAATAATGAGGCATACAAAGATGTTGAGTTGAGGATCCCAGCAGTCATGGTTGTCACCTGTTGTTCAAGATGGGAAATAAAGCTCAGCATCTCCTAAAGATACAAACTTCCTTCACTGTAGCCTCCATTATGGGAAAAAGAAAATTAAGAAAACTCTGGCTATAATGTTACTACTGATCACTGAATCATGAAATAAGACCGTCATCTAGAGATCTGGATAGACCAGAGAGCTGGGCAATCACCAACTGTATGAAATTTAACAAGAGCAAGTGCCAGATTCTCCACCTGGGACAGGGTAATCCTGGTTATATGTACAAATTGGGAGTTGAGAGGCTGGAGAGCAGCCCTGTGGAAAGAGATCTGGGGGTTTGGATTGATGGCAAGTTGCGTATGAGTCAGCAGTGTGCCCTGGCAGCCAAAAGGGCCAGCCATGTCCTGGGGTGCATCAAGCACAGCATAGCTAGTCAGTCTAGGGAGGTGATTGTCCCACTCTGCACTGCACTGGTGGGGCCTCACCTCGAGTACCGTGAGCAGTTTTGGGTGCCTTGATATAAGAAGGACATCAAACTATTAGAGTGTGTCCAGAGGAGGGCGACCAAGATGGTGAAAGGTCTCGGGGGCAAGAGGAGCAGCTGAGGTCACTTGGCTTGTTCAGCTTGGAGAAGAGAAGGCTGAGGGGTGACCTCATCGCAGTCTGCAACTTCCTCAAGGGGGACAGTGTAGGGGGAGGTGCTGATCTCCTCTCTTTGGTGACCAGCGATAGGACATGAGGGAACGGAATGAAGCGGCACCAAGGGAAATTCAGATTGGACATTAAGAAAAGGTTCTTTGCTGAGAGGGTGGTCGGTCACTGGAACAGGCTCCCCAGGGAAGTGATCATGGCACTAAGCCTGTCAGATTTCAAGGAGCGTCTGGACGATGCTCTTAGTCATATGGTTTAGTTTTAGGTAGTCCTTTGAGGAGCAGGGAGTTGGACTCAATGATCCTGATGGGTCCCTTCCAACTTGAGATATTCTGTGATTCTGTGATCTTGGTGTAATTTTGTGTAGGGAAGAAAAATGGCATGGGTTTTTTTTTGTGTGGTGGTTTTTTTTTTGTTTTGCAATGCTTGGTGTTTTGGTGTCCTTTATAATCCTTTAGCCCACTCAGTATCTCATTCTTCACCAAAGGCATGTTTTGTATCTAGTATCAAGATTTCTGGGGAAGATGGTAGTGAAAAAAGAAGTCTCAGGGGCTACAGCATTAACAGCTTTGGAGACACTATTTATTTTCATGTCCTGGGTAATTTAGGGCAAACAGTGTTTTCTTTAAGGAGCCTTCAAATTCATTTTGAAAAATTATTTGGATTTATAGCTCTCCTGGATTGAAGTGTCATCTGATTTGACTGTGAAATATGGTAATAGTCGTCATCTCACTTAATCTTTTGGCTTCTTTCTTTGTGTTTCCCTAACCCAGTCTCCCAGCAACATAGCTCAGTGAAGACAGACGTCTCTGGCCTTGCCTGCACTGGTTTGGAATTCGTTAGCTTCCCAGCAATACTCCTTATAAATAAAAAACCCCTTTTTTTCCCCTTTTTTTTCCTTCCATCTTAAAAAAGACAATCCAGCCTTTCTTAAAATTACTTATTTTTTTATGTTCTAAGTGTTCTGTTAGCATTCTTTTTGTTAAAAAAGCAAAAATTAAATCCTTAACTTTAGCTTTCTCTAGTTAATGTACTCCTCTTGTTTCTTTGTCCCAATAGAGAATATTTTTAACACAAACTTCTGTAGATGGAATATACACCAAATGACCGTTTTTCCAGGAAAACACACTTTTAAAATTTACATTAAAATTAATTTTTTTTTTATAAATCCCTTTGTCATTTCACTTAAATACTTCCCTCCCCTCAATCTCCCACCACCAGCTTGTTGAAGCTACTGGTTTGCCTTCCTTTGCTCTTTCCAGTTTGTCTGTTTGGAGACAGAGGTGTGCGTGTCAAGATTTTCCATGCTCTTTTTTTGGATAAAACCCAAGTCTTAAAATTAGTCATAACACACAGATTTAAGGTTGAGTTTATTTGTAATGCGCATGCTTGCAGAATATTTTATGTAACTAAATATCAGTGTTTATTGACCAGAATTACTTTTCCTTTCTTACTACAAACAAATTGAGGTTAAGGGGAAAGTTGAGATAAATAAATATCTGCTAATTAAAATGAGAAGCTGCTAAACTTGAACCAGCTCATCTGTTTCAGTATTTTCTTTACTGCTGATATTACTTTTCAATGAACAACCAACTCATTTCTAGCAAATAGTTCCTAGTGCACAAGCTTGCACTAGGGTGCATTGCAATAGATTATAGGCATTTTGTAGTTCTGAGCATCCTCATCTAGAGGCTATTAAATAGAGGAAAAGGTGTCCCTTGACTTCAGAGTCTTTATATGAGCCCCTCAAGGCCAGATTCTTCCTACTTGCTTGTTAGGTACCAGTCTCCTAAGTCTGTGGGAAGAGAGGGAAGAGGTTCAAGAAGTCAAGCCAGCCCATCAAAGATGTGCATCACCCTCTCCGTCAGCCACATCAGGAGCCCACGGGGGCTTTTGCACACCCCATGCCTGCAGTTCAGTGGTGTGGGTGGGCACTGAGTTCTCGTAATGGTGTTGGGTACTCTGCTGAATGTTTTTTCCACAGTGCTTTGCTTCTGCCTCAGAGGGTGGTTTTGTTGTCTCAGCAGAACCTGAGGAGTGTAGTTGCACAGCATGTTACCTCTTCAGGGAAACTTTGGGGATGAATCAGTCTCCCATCCTTATTGCACGCAAGCAGATGGGCCAGTGACCAATTCTGCTGAGAGCTGTAATGCCTTATGCGTTTTGGTTTGCAGTGATGGCTTGTTGATGTCAAGTGCATTTAGAAAAATCTCTTTATTGTTCTCAAAACAAGACTTGAGACTGAATGAGGCTGAATAGTGCTCTGCAGCATGCAAGCATGGGCATATAGAACATCGGTGGCGTGCTTTTGTTCTAATAGGTATAAGGAATGGGAATTTTAAATACTAAGATGATTCTTGAACAGGCGTACTCAATTAATGAAGTTCCTCAGGGCAGGAAAGGTGATTATGAATTGTGATTTAAAAGGAAATTTTGACAGGTTAGCTTTTGGCTTAGGTTTCTACTTCTGCCTTGCTTTTGATGATGAAGAACTGATGCACATTGATGGGGAAAAAAATCTGTAGATGTTAACCATGCTGCCTTTCAGTCGTTGACCAACATGGATGCATAAAATGCTCTGGGTTATTATAAATCTGTCCTAGAGTTTCATGTAAAATGCACATGCATCGTGAGGCAGCGCCTGTATTTAATCCATCCGAACTGATGTTTGAAACATTCAATTCAGTTATGGGGTTTTGTGGTAAATGTGAAGGAAAATAATAATTTTAGGGTGGAAATACTGGCTTTTAGGAATTACTTTGTGTAACTGGCTTTAGACATTTGATTTGGGTTAGGCCAACTTCTAGTGCATCTAAGAATTACACAAAGCCATGGACGCTCAATTTCTTACTATATGTATATTCAGAAAAGTGAAAATCCTGGCTAGATTAATTCTGTTATCTAATTATGTCTGAGACTAACAGAGGAAGTAATTTCACTGTTGTTCTGGAAGGTGCCCTCCAGGAATATGAGAATTAACATGCTAGATGATACTCAGGATGGGGATTCAGCTTGCCCTAACTTCACGGTGGAGCTCAATGATGGGTTTATAGACCCCGAAATTTAGATATCTAGGATAAGATTAATAGCTCTTTAAAGTAGAGTCCTGTAATTGCTCTGTTCAGTATAATTATATGATTATTAACTAACTCTTCCTTAGCTATGATAGGAGCTTTGTCATCCAGGGCACCTAAAATGTAGACCCCTGCTTTCTGATTTCTGAATCAGGTGCTGAATCAAGTACTTTTTGTTGAATATGCATCTTCTGAAAGGGGTCATCTTGAGAGGGAGGAAGCTGCAGTAGGCAGATCTGCTGTCCTGGAAAGCCTACTGCAATTCTTAGTAATTAGAAATTGGCTGGAAATGTGACTTTATATTCCAGCCAATAACATTGATTACTAGGATTCTGGGTATGCTTGCAAAAATGTTTAATATCATAAATTTTTGCTGATTTCTTGGTTTTAGTGATGCTGTAGACCATACAGACCACAGTGTCTAATTATTTATTCTGTGGAAAAATACTTCTTCGGAGAACTCTTAATGTGCTGGGCTTTAATTAAGTATTCTCACCTAGTGTTATGAGGCAAAGGCAGCAGAAACCTATAAACGGTCTGTTCTTTATTTTATGGTTTTTATTACCTCCTTTTGATTTGACTGTTTTCCAAGGTAAATAATCTTTGTAAATATTTGTCTATACTCTTACCTATTCTTGCTGTTCTGACTATTATTCTGCAGCATCATCTTGTAAGTGAAATTACTAGTTTGGCACTCAGGGAGCACAAGTCACGGATATTTGGGACTATTTCCTAAATTAATGCTCATTTACATTCCTTATGGGTCCCACATTTTGTCTGTTTTCTGCAGCACCAACACATTATGCATTTTTTAATCCTCTATAATGATGCTAAGATCCTTTTCCTGTTAATTTGGAGCTGTCTGTAATTCACAAATACTTCTTTTATGCTTCTGTGGTTTTTCTCTGGTGTGTATTTCTTTTGTTTTTTTTTAACTAACACTGAACTTTTTCAAGTCACTGTACTTAATGCCTTACTCGGCTCTCTCTGAAGTGCCTTGATGATCAAGGGGAGGAACTAACTAATCAAAATTCTGTGCTGTCTGTAAATGTTCCCCTATCACTACTCCACTCACACTTCTCTTCCAGTTTAAGAACTGCATCACAAAATTTTGTAAGAGAATAATAAAGTGCTTATTATCTATTAATATTTTCCCATATTAAAAATTCCTATTATTCCATCTTACTTTTTTTATGTCCCTTAGCTTTTCATCTCATCGCATGATTGGGACATAAAAATAATCGGTCTTTTCAGTTCAGTGACTGAACTAAAGATAATTACGGGTCAACCTGATGTTTTAACTTTTTTGAGCAAAGTACTTAATTTAGTTTAAATTAAAGGTATTAAATATTGTTTTAAAGTATTTTTTTCATATTATATAAAGAAAAAAACAAAACATGAATGGCATTTCATTAAAGTTAGTTCTTGAATGTATTTTGTTACAAAAACTTAAAGGTGTTTTTTTTTCCTCTCATTTCCACTTTTTTGGTCAGACTTATCAGTTCACTTTGACCTGAGAGCAGATGGTTCTGCTTAATATGTTTTTAAACAAAAAAATCTTTATCCAGTTGTCTGCAATTTCCTTGATATTCTGTAAATTTGGATAGATTTTGAAAAACTAAACATTTATATTTGCTGATTTTCCTTTGACCTATTATTTTGAGATGGTTAGGTATTTTTTACAGGTTAGTGAGGCCAAATACTCCACTGGAGCAACTGTGCTTGAGCTGTGGTTAAAATTTATATTGTTTTCTTCCAGTTTATATTGTTTTCTTCCAGAACTCTGATTACCCTATTTCCTATCCATATTTCTGAATGTAGCGTATCCTACATCTTGGCTGGGGATGTAAAGTTTACTGGCATATAATTTATGTGGAACCAGCTTAAAGCATAAACCAATTCTTTTCATCTTTGAATCCTCCTGTACAGCCGCTGTTTTTAATGGGAGGTTGCCCAGCTGTATTGGAAACTCAATTCTTGCGATTCATCAGAATTTCAAGTTGAATATTACAACCGGGCCTGAAGGCGTATTGCTTTTTAGCAGTTTATTTCAGCCCTGACGCTTCTGACATCAGTCAGCTCTTTGCTCATTGTTGAAATTAGCTGCTTCTAATTGATGTTAGAAAATTAACTTTTAATATTCATGATGCGCTTGGAAAACAGGATGCATTGCCAGACTTTTGCAGTATGTTTGAGAGTGTTAATTTCTTAGACTTGGACGTATTTTTGCTTCCTTTCTTGCCACCCAGATTTTTTCAGAGTTACTGAGACTTTTCCTCAGGGACTACGAGAACTTCAGGGAATGTGAGAACTGCTTAACCTTCCCCAAGCCACATCAAGAGGAAATGAGAAGAGCCTTTTCCCAAACAGGAGTTTAAAACCTTTCATCTTTGGGCTTGGGCACTTCAGTCTTCTGTTTGAATATCAGAGACAAAGAGAGATAGTACCAAAGCTGGGAATAATTATCCTAATACTGTTTTTTTCCTATTTAAATAATCTAACATCAATTCAGTTTTATTACTGACTCTTGATTTGCCCAAAGTTCAGGGCCTTGAGCTTTATTTAAGTGCAGAAAAGCTTATGGATGCCAGTGGAGGTATTTCTCTGATGCTGTCCCGCTTGTTTACAAAATCCAATTTCCTACAGTTCAGTCTCCGTGGACATCAGGAGGTGGCTTCTTTACTCGTAGCCTCAAGCCTCTTTCAGACACTATTCTACTTCAGTCTGTTTGTTTCTGAGGGCCACTCACCTGAAGATTGCACTGACCTTTTCTAGGCTTTCTGCTGCTTCCCTTTCAGTGTCTTTCTTATTTCTGTAGTTTGGTGAAATCACTTGCTACTCCTGTATTGGGAGACTCCTGGGATCATGGGGTCAGCAACCACCTTCAAGGCTTTGGCTTGTTCCATACTTGAAGTGGTTTCCCCTGGTTTCAGCTATTACTAAGCAAACTTTTTTCACTGCCTTGTTCTTAGCCTGGGTGATTAAAGTTTCTGGTTTGCTCTGCAGGAGTACTCTGGAGCACAGCTATCTGCAACTTTTTTTTCTTTGTGAAAAATGTATTTTGAGTAAATTTCTACATATAGTCTCTGCTGATGTTTCCTTGAAGGGAGACACTCTTGGTTGACTTCTTTTAATAAACCACAGGGACACGAAGGGAATGGATTTGTGTTTGGAAACATGTTTCTGTTTCTTGATGAATTTACATAAACCACATTTCAAATAGTTTACACATTAAATTTACTTAACTGAACACAGTCTTGCATGAACACTCTTTAGTCTGCATGAACCTCTGCTATAGGTGTTCTTAACTCAATTGCATACTAATTTTAATAATAATAATGATAATAGTGATCCAGGTATGGATAATGAGCTTATGTTAGTACTACAAAATTATTTGTGTGAAGGGTAACAAAAGACATATGAGTGAAGTGCTATGTACTGTGTGTGGTACTATCTTTAGGATTCCTCTCAGCATACTTTACATCAGATTTATCCTTTAGATGTGCAGTAATTTCCTGGGTTTGGGTATACTTTGAAATTTCCTTTGCATTCCAGTTGAGTGTTGACATTGCTAACAGTATAGACTGATGATGGTGGGAGTTCAGACACATTTGTAGATGTCTTTCCTTAAAATGTCTTCCTCTCTGAGCTGAATCCCACTCCCAGAAACATTGCATTTTAAATTTTGCCCGTGGCGTTATCAGAAGGATCAGTGCATGGCACCATTTCAAGATGGGAGCTGTGCTCCGTTTGCAGTCTAGCACAGGGCTGACAGGGGTGCTGGAGTGACATCTGTGAAGATCTCGGGGCCTCTTGTTATCTCCAGGGAGTAGAATATGGCTGGAAACAGCTTAAATTCCTGTGCTGGCCTCACCAGCGTGACTCAGCTTTGCACGGGTAGCTAACTCTTGCGATGGATTTAGTTTTTCCCTAGTTGTGAACTGTCTGCTGTTTCATAGATACTGATTAGCCTCTAAATGACGAAGGCTTTTTGATGCTCCCAGCCCGAGCAATACCCAAACCACAGAAAGACAGGGGAAGTGCTTTGTATTCCATTTTGTTCAATTTTCCACTCAAGGTTTTATTTTTTTTTTCTATATTCAGGCAGCTTAGAAACAAAACAAAAACTGAAATAGCAAATTAATATGCTGAGGAAAAAAAAAAATAGACAAAAGCAATTAGTGTGCACTTGCAATGCACTTAGGTTTTTTTCCTCCATTTAGCATTTGCTCATTTTCCCCCGCCCTCTGACAATGACAAAAAAAACGTAATGAAGCTGAGAGCTCTTTGGGTAGCTTTGGGTGTGACTTTCAAGTTTGAAGCTCCTTATCTCTGACTTGATGCACTGTCTCCCTTTCCCTAGAGTGTCTGGAGATGGTGAAGCTTTAAGTTTCATTATGAAAAAGCAATAAAGCATTTCAGCTGTGAGGCTAAAATCCATAGATAAATCGCTTGGGATTGAGCTATTACAAGAAAGCTGCACACTTTTCAGAAGAGGAAAACAAGGGGATGCTTGAAAATGTGAGCGTTCTGGGCTATATTGTACAGTTTTGTTCTAGTTACATTTGCTTGGAGCTTGTTTTCCACAGATTTTGAGCTTAAGCAGAAATTTTTCAAAAACAGCTCACAGAAAATGTCTCTTTTTCTTCCTTTAGTTTTCTAAGAGGTTCTTTAATTTGTGAAACACAATAAGAAGATTTGCATAGAAGCAAATGCATTAAAAATATCTTTCATTTCCTTGTCTGAACTCATGGTATAGCACCAGTGAAGCAGTTGGGGTGTCTGGAGAACAACCTCTGAGCATTGCCAGATTTCATTCTTCCTGCAGTTTTATACTTACCTATTCTCTGACATTTCTTTCTCTTCTTCCTTTAAAAGTGGTTAAAATACCTGGAGAAACCTTAAAAAGTATCCCTCAGTGCAGTTCCTGTATACCAAATAATTTTGTAAACAAAGCCATTGGTGTAAACTTTGAATAAATTTCCTGCTTCTAGTGAACAAGGATCCTGGGCTTCAAGCAGCTGGATCATGTTTAAACAGGCATCTGTTATTACAGATGAAAAAAAATAGTCACTTGGTGTTTTATTTTGTATAACTTTGCACCTAATGCCATTAAATATATAACTAAATGTTTTCCTTTAAGCACAGAAGCCATCCCATCTGATAGACATGGAATGAGCTGGTGAAGCAGTAGTGCAAAGTAATGTGCTTAACAAATCTTTATGTAAAGACTTTAAAGAAGCGTGCAGGCCTCGAACTATATATAGCAGTTTCCAGTTTACATTTACAAGAATGGTTTATTGTTTTTGCTATATTTAAATACTGATTTAAGAAAGATTTCCAATTCTTCAGTCCAAATTCATGAAACTTTCCTACCCTGCTTCTTGTAACTGTCTCATTATAAAGTTATACTTCTGAAGGAATAATATTTTTCTGTTAGCAGTTGGTTGATGTTGGATACATGAGGTCAAATTTGGGGAACCGTAAATTTCTGACAAAGTGACCTTTGCTAGATACTTTTTGCATCTGTTTTACAGTTCGAGGCTGGACATGTCGTAACTGGATTACTTGATTTACCTGAATTCTGTCTTCACAGATTCACAGAGTGATTTGGGGGTTGGAAAGGGACCTCTGAAGGTCATCTGGTCCAACCCCCTGCTAAAGCATGGCCACCTGGAGCAGGCTGCCCAGGACCATGTCCAGACAACTTTTCAGTATCTCCAAGGATGGAGACTCCACAACTGCCGAGCAACCTGTGCCAGTGCTCAGTCACCCTCACAGTAAAAAAGTGTTTCCTGATGTTTACACGGAGCCTCCTGTCTTTCAGTTTGTGCCCATTGCCTCATTGCTTGTCACTGGGCACCACTGGAAAGAGCCTGGCTCTGTCCTCTTTGCACCGTCCCTTCAGGTATTTACATATATAAATAAGACCCCCCTGAGCCTTCTCTTCTCCAGGCTAAACAGTCCCAGCTCTCTCAGCCTCTTCTCATATGTCAGACGCTCCAGTCCCTTCATCATCCTTATGGCCCTTCCCTGGACTGTGTCCCATATGTCCATGTCTCTCTTCTACTGAGGAGCCCAGAGCTGGACACGGTACTGCAGGTGTGGCTTCACCAGTGCTGAGTAGAGGGGCAGAATCACCTCCCTCGAACTGCTGGCAACACTCCTTCTAAAGCAGCCCAGGATAACGTTAGCCGCCTTTGCCGCAAGGGTACATTGCTGGCTCATGTTCAATTTGTTGTCCAACAGGACCTCCAGGTCCTTTTCTGACAAACTGCTTTCCAGCTGGGTGGCCCCCAGCATACACTGATGCCTGGGGTTGTTCCTCCTCAGGTGCAGGACTTTGGGTTTCTCCTTGTTGAACTTCATGAGGTTCCTCTCAGCTCGGTTCTCCAGGCTGTCGAGGTTCCTCTGGATGGCAGCACAGCCCTCTGGCATATCAGCCACTCCTCCCAGTTTTGTGTCATCAGCAAACTTACTGAGGGTACACTCTGCACCATCATCGAGATCATTAATGAAGATGTTAAACAGGACTGGACCCAGTATTGACCTCTGGGGTACACTGCTAGACACTGGCCTCCAACTAGACTTTGTGCCACTGATCACCAACCTCTGGACCCAGCCATTCAGCCAGTTTCCAGTCTATCTACCTCACTGTTCATCCAGCCCATAGTTTGGCAGCTTCTCTATGAGGATCTTAAGGGATAGTGCTGAAAGCCTTACTGAAGGCAAGGTGGATGATATCCACCTTTGTCTTTTCATCCAAGCCAGTCCTTTCATCATACATTATCAGGTCAATCAAGCATGACTTCCCCTTGGTGAATCCCTGCTGACTACTCCCAATCACTTTCTTGTCCTTCATGTGCCTGGATGTATTCTGGGAGAAGCTCCTTCATTTTTGCTAGATGTGGTATAAGGAAAGGCCACCTAAATTACCCGGGCTGGATTCTACTGCAGAGTGAAGTCAGAGTAGACCTTACACCTGTTTCTGTGATGTAACTGCTTTTGTCCTGCCTTTTAGTTAAGCCCACTTGTCCTAGTGTACTGGTGCAGGAGATGCTGTGTGGGACTAACCCTTTTCTTGTCCCTCCTAAGAGTTTTTATCGTGGGGGCCAAAACCACACATTACTTCATTACTTGTGAGCTTGGCAACAGTGAAATAGGAGAAGGCCAGCAAAAAGAGGGAAGCAACGTTTTAGTGGAGGAGACAGAGCTAATTGTTCTGATTATAAATTCTGTATTGTACTCAGGCAAATATAATAGCCATTTATTACTTGCCTTGCTTTTAAATCCTCTGCTCCCTTTGTAATTTATACTTTTGCCTGGCTTGGCTCATCTTGAAAAATAATAGTGACGATTCACTATAAAGCACCAACTACACCTTTGACAGTGACAATACTGTTATAATGAATTTAGCATCCTGAATCCAAGAAATTAAAGTACTGTAGAAAGCTGTCCAACTGTTTGCACTGTGATTTTTGCCAACAAGTTCTGGTAGATACGGGAGCATCGATGATCCCAGCAGTCTACTCTCACCACTGTGATGGAGGTGCATTCATCTGTTGCATTCATATGGACCCACCTGCATGAGGACAGGGAAATGGAGGGGCAGACAGAAAGCAAGGGAGGTATAACATGTTATCTTGGTATTTGCCAGAACTCACTTGCCAAGGTCTAGAAGCACAGAGAAGTTACAAAGCATTAAATCTGTTACATTCATGCCCCAGGCTTTGGGTGTGGTCCCTAAGAGGGGAGGTGGGGATGCTCGCTCTCTTTATATCACGCTCTCTTCATTAGTTGCAGAAAGATATTTTAAAAATATCTGTTCAAAGAACAGGAAAACCATTTCCCCGCCTGTTTCAGATTCCAAGTGATGTTTCTACATTACTAAGTCAATTCAAGATCGGCCACACAAAGTGCTATTAGTGGAATGCCTGATAATAGTTTAGAGCAGCAGAAGGTGCCTTAATGCAAATATCATGTTGCAGGAAGCGGGCTGCTTTACAATAGCTGCTCTGTTGCTGCTGAGATGTAGACCATTATTTTCTTGATTAGCAAATGTAGTATCTGCACTTTTTCTTTGAATCAGTAAAGGAAACCAGAAATGTAGCCACCAAGCTTTGGGAACTGTATTTTCTTACATATTGCTGACATGATAAAATATGTTAAAAATCAAGCTCTCTATGATTTTATTTTACAGATCATAAGTCTAAACCCATTGGTTTGAAGGCATATAGAATGCTATCAGTAAAGTTAGCCCCTTTGAAAGCGAAAGGTGCTTTCAAATTTACACTGAATTTAATGGCGATTTTATTTCCTTTCAAAATGTTAAGCTTGTTCCTAATAGGTGCTGTCTGAAAGAAATGTTGCGGTAGTGGCCCAAGACTTGACTGCGTAATTTTCATCAAAGTAATTTCCACATGTGTATGTACATATATATGAGCATGTGTATATTTCTAGAAGCCAAATTATCCTAGTGTCAACATATGTGAAAATCCCCATTTATGGCAAGAGCTATGTGGTGGCAGACTGAACAATGTCCTCTTGTTCTCTCCTTCATTCCCCACTCAAAAAGCCCCCTGTTTTTCTGAACAGAACATTATCACAGTAATGGGCCATTTTTCTTCCTATCCAGACATTCTTTATTCCCTATGATGTTTTAGGACTTGTGTTGCTTGCCTTCAACTTTTAAGACTCTATATGCTCACTCTTTCCCTATGCCTACTGCATTAAAAGCGTTTTTTATTCCCACTACCTCAATTTCATTACTTTCCAATATACTGCAGTATCTGGCTTTGATAACTCTCTCTTCCAAAATCAGCAATGACTTCTTCTTGGCTACTTGACAACAGTGAAAATTTTGAAAGTAACTTAATCTTCTAAATTAAATCTGGTTGATTTATTTATTTTTAAGGCCTGTTGTCTGTCTTCATCCTCCTTGATTTGTCTCCTGCTTTGTCAGCGTGTGAACCATTAGCACCTGAGTTCCTTCAAGATTTAAGAGTTTTCTTATTCTTATGTTACCTCAATGGTCTTCCAGTGGTTCCTGTGACACTTCCTTTGTCATTGTATTATATTATTTCTTCTTGTCTGTTGAGAGTTTAGCATATTCAGAGTGATATATAAACAATAATATCTGGGGCAGCAAGCATTAATTTAAAAAAAGGGTAATATGTCATAGAAGAAAAGATACTGACTTTGGTCAGTAGAAGAAAAGATACAGAACTTTGAATATGACTACATGCAATAAGATTACTAGTAAAATCCAAATTTATATGGCTGGAAAATAGTTTTAAGGAGAATTAAATCCATTTTAATTTTGATTACGTCTGCATACAGGTTCAACTGTCTTTAATGAATGCACTCTGAACATCCTACTGAAGTTAGTTAATCATAGCTTTCTATAAGCATCCATAAGAAAGCATGTGTTCTGTGTAAATACAAATAAGAAGGTATAGGAAGTCATTCTCAGTTTAAGACAAGCAAGAACAGCTGAACTGAGTTAGCATAAAGCTCATAAAACCATACTGAATCAAAGTAGTATAACAGCAGTAGCAGGTAGTCAAGAAAGGAGTATAAGGAGCAGAGCATGTACAGTGATTCTTCCTCTTGCGTAGCTTCCCAATGTTCACTCACTGTTGGATTTTGAGGACTTGCTAAGTTGAAGGTTTCAGATATTGTGTTGTATAGTATATGATGCATCTATTCCTCGTGAATTTGTCAAATACCTTTTTAGACATTTATACTTCTGGTCTCCTCAACATCCTTTGGGAATACTTTTCAAGTCTAAATAATGCATTACATTTAGGAAAAAACACTTCTTGTTGTTTGCTAATAATTTCCTTGTTTCACTGAGTTCTTATGTTACGTGAAATATCTAATAAATAACGAGAGTACATCTTTTCCATGATTTTGTAGACTGAAATAGATGAGAACCTAAATGGACTGCTTAGTTTCTCTTTTTTTTTTTTTTTTTTTTAGAAAAATTCCAAATGTCAATATTTTTTGCATAAAATGCATTTTGTCTTTTTTCATGTTATCGTATACCTTCTTTAAGTTTGTTGTTAAAAATGTGTAAATCAAAAGAGAATATGTAGTTTAATCATCATGTTATAGATGCTGTATTTACAAATATGTATGTCTTTCAACTTTCCACTTTATTTTTATAGCACTAATAATAATTGATCCTACATTCAGGTGATCGTCAGTATATGATTTAACTTTTAGACTGTTGAAATGCTATGAACTTTATTAAGTTTATTATGCTCTGAATTTAATAAGAAGTTGGGATATAGGAATTTCTGGTATGTTTACATGCATTAGTTAGCAATGTTTGGTGACATGATTTGGTTGCCAACACGTGGGTGTGTAGTACCTTTTGAGATGGCCTTTGGCGTCCCACCTGGTTTATTTATAGCTGCTGTTCTGGGTATTATGGTCCTCTGTCATATTTACCTGCCCCATGCCGATGCTTTGGGTACCAAAGGGCATCTCCATTGGCACTAGATAACTATGTGTGAACAACTGAACTGAGACCTTGATTTTGGGAGGGGAGAGTGGGGGGATGCACAGGGGATTTCTGTGATCAGTAGTATTAAAGACATGAGTAATATAAATAAATATTTCTTGAAAAGATCAAGATTGTCAGGAGTCTTCAGCAATAAATGGAGCTGTTGTTGCTTAACGGCATTTCACAACATCTGTTTACAGGTTAGCATCAGTAATGAGCATGGGGGAAGGATGGACGCAAAGTGCAGAATTTTGGGTGGACTTGTCCTTACTTAATCCGTATTCTAATGTCATACTATATAATAGGAAACAATCTGGTGGGTGTATTTGCCCAAATAAGATTCATGAGTCCACTGAAACCTGGAAATTCCAGCAGAATGCTGATTGTTGTTGGAGCCAGGGTTATATTATGATTTAATGGCTTTTCTGGGCTTCATTTGATGACCTGGCCTAGAAAAACATTTTGAAGTAATAAAGCGTCTGTTTGGCTCCAAACTAATGAGAGAAGCATTGCTCTTTGCATTAACTGTTCTTTAGGAAGAGCCGCGGAGAGCTACTAATAAACCTTATTAAAAAGCTTAAGCATGATTGAAGGAAATAGAAAACAGAGAAACTATTCCATTCCATGTGAAGTGAGTACATAAAAAAAAAAGGGAAAAAAAAACCCGGAGCCCACAGGGCTTTTGCCTCCCCTCCATGTGACTTGCAGCTTGCTGCACTTCAGTTACGTTGCCTCTGAGATATGTTAAAGTGCAGCTCAGTTTAATGAAGAAGTGGATAGGACAAATCAAGGCTAGAGACTATTTACAGCAGAGGTTGGGTAAGTAAATGCAGCTGTAGATAAGTGTTTACTATTATTGTGCAAATGTTACAAAATATCTAGCCTGTGGCATTTAATGCAATACTCAGAGCTATCGGGTTTTGGTGGTCCTTTCTTTGTTTTACTTAAGTAATTTGCAAGTGTGGGTGGTACATACTATGCAATAGATTTATGCATAAGGCTGATAAAGGATTTAGTTTTATTTTTCAGACTTCCTACAACAAAACAAGTAACTTTAATTTCAGGTACTTATTTTGTTTTAAATTCTTTGCTATGTAAGTAACTGCTTTGTCTATTTCAGTGCAGTGCTGAAAATAATTTCAGTGGGAGTTAGCTGATAGTTTCTGGTGCCTTCCTGTTATTTTAATTATTTTTCTACTGGTGAGGGAGAGGGGAAAACAGCTTATACTCTGAACCTCCTAGATACAGCATTTTCAGATTTCTAGAATCCAGCTCCAGACCACTGAAAACTCCCCAGCATCAACTTGTTCCAGGAATTCATTCAACCATCCTAGTAGGATATGATTTCAGCTGTTTGCTTTTGTTCTCTGTATCTTTTTATGAAGAGTTGTATGTGTTCTTATACTGAGTTTTATATTGAAAATTCTGTTTTAAATTTATATATGTTTAAATTTGTGTAAGTTTAATATCAATATACAAGATAGAGAAATGTGATGAAAGCTTTTGTTGTTGTTTAAGACTTCCAGGCTTTTGATTTTGACATGTTTTTGTCTCTAGCAATTGGAATGGACCTTGCAGTTACTATAATGCTGTTATGAAATAGGATTGCAATCTTAGTCAATTAGTAATTTCCAGAATGGTTGTTATAGCAGTTTCAGTGCCTGCCATTTGAGTATTTAAATCTCAGTGTGTAGACAAATTGCTGAGAAGGAGGAATGATCAATATAGACTGTAAAGACCTATACCGAAGCCTGATTCGAATCTTGGGAACTGAAAAAGGAAAAGCAAACTCCTTCCTTGTTGGTAGTGTATTAAAGAAAATATTTTTAAGCGTTTAATAACTTCTGATCCAGGGCGTGTCTTCCTTTTGCATCATCTTGCAGGAAAGAATATATTAAATATTCCAGTCTATCATGATTTTTACTATTTGGGTTAATCAGAATGCATTATGTTTTTCAGATAATCACTCCATTTAGGAGGCTAATACTGTGTGCTGAGAACAGAAAAGAAATGGAGGACTGGATAAGCTCTCTGAAGTCCGTTCAGTCCAGAGAACACTATGAGGTAAGTTGACATCCCTCTTGGTGCAACCTGTTTTAGCTCAACAGATCAAGCTACAGGACACAGAACTGGAGTATTCACCCTCCTTAGTGTGAAAAGTGTGTCTAATGGTAGAGTGAAGCTTCATGTTAAGACCTTTACTAGCAAAATGAGAGCTTATTATCACACTTTTGTTTAAAAGTTTGGAGGGAGAACAGGCTAAATACTGCTTGGAAAATACTTTTGGTGAACATTGCATTGTCGTCCCCTGTAATATGGAACCATAGGTAATTTCAGTCACCGTAGCTGTGTTCTGTACTTGCAAATTTGTCTTAACTTCTCCTTTACTAGACCGCACAGTTTAATGTGGAACATTTCTCAGGGATGCATAACTGGTACGCCTGCTCCCATGCCCGACCTACCTTCTGTAATGTGTGTAGAGAGAGCCTCTCTGGAGTCACTTCTCACGGCCTGTCTTGTGAAGGTAAAATAAACACTTTCTTCCCTGTTTATAATGCTGTGTATGATGACAGATGGCTGAAAGTTTAAGACGAGTAATGATTCTGAAAATAATGTATAAGAAAAAAAGCCTGAAGGGAGAAATCTGTTCACTAGAGTGACTTCTTTTGGGCAGAGGGACTGCTAATGATCTGGCTCACCTTCTTTGTGCTCCAGGTGCCTTCTTCTAACTCATCTCAATAAAACGGTTCCTTCTGGAGCGACTGGTTTGGAATGTGCTGGGTGGACGGTTTGCAAGAAAAGATAGGATTTATTTGATTTGCTCGTCAAAAATGTGAAACAAAGTAGTCTTACTGGTTTGCAGAATCAGCATTCCTAAGGGAAAAAAGCATATTGGTAGTTTCTGCCCAAAATCTATAAAAATTCTTAATACTTTGTTCAGCGCTGTGACCAATTCTTGTTTCCTCTGTTGCTGCTGCCTGATCCTGCAGTACAGGCAGGACAGATGAGGATAGATTTATTCCTTTAAAAATTCTCTCATGCAGTGATGAGGCAGAGATGTAGATGCCTTTGCGTCTTGATGGTTCAACGGATGAAATCCAGCACAAAGAGAAAGGAGGTGTGGCTAAGACTTCAGCATTAAGCTTATCTGGAGAAATGGTATTTCGCAAACATCTATTTATAATAAACATGAAACAGCTTATTTTCTGCTGCAAGTTCTGTGAAAAAGTGGTAACGAGTCTGCTTGTGTTAGAATCCAGCAGAAAATTAAGCATCCATGTGACCTTATGATATATATGAAATGTAGAGAGATTTAATTACCGAAATAGCTAGCTGTCCAGAAAAGAGTTACAGTTACACCATTCAAAACTTGATTTCTTTGGATGCATGTTACCCAGCTGCAAATGCATTTCTGTTATTGATGCTGTTATAATACTTGAGGTCTGAGCATAATAATGTGTATTAAGGAAATCTTACAAAGGAAACATTAACCCACTGTCCTGAATTGTCCATGCTTTTAATGTAGCTAATGGTGCAGTTGCCAAGGAACGGGACGAACCCGTTTCATAGAAATTAGAAGTAGCATAGTTACTTCCAGCTTCTCTGGTGTATGTTTTCCACTGTGTATAAGTCGTTTGGACAGTTTTAAGGCAATTATGGTATTTTCAATGTCCGATATCGGCAGATGGAAGTATCATGTGCTTAACTAAAACGCAGTTGTATTGCCGCTGTGTACAAATACAGTTATATTTGCTCAGGCAAAGGAAAGGAAAGACTTCTTTCCTTTCATAAAGAATTTATCCTTTCATAAGTTAATATTATAGCTATTTTAAAAGGCTGTTTAGCAAGAATTATTCTTGTAAGATGATTATCAGTGTTAATGGTTGTAGTTCACAGTTTTCTGTTTTTTCAGTGTCTTACTTTGCTTCTAAGTGTGGTTTTAATTTCCAATGTGTTGGCGTTACCTTTACGTTACAGAAGTTTCCTTAATTTCCAGATTTGGACCTTTCTGCTTAACTTATTATGAACTAATGCTACATTTATCCACATTTCTGATGCCGGTTGATCCTTCAGCTCGTGAAAGTAGTTTGGATTTGCTTTCACTGGTCCACAGTTTCATAAACATCTATGACCTGGATTGGTTTATATGTAGATACTATGATATTCTTTTATCTCTTAATAAGTTTACCTCCTCTTACTTCTTAGCTACTAGTTTATATCTATTTTCTTTAATTTTTTCCGAGTATTTTTTAAAATAAAAGGAGAACTTTAATTATGCATCTAATCTAAATCACTTGACAGTTGACTCTTTTACGGGAATACTCATACTTTGTCCCCAGTTTTATATACCTGTAAAAACCCGTGTTAACCATCCTTAATTTCTTCATCTAAGAAGTATATTTATTTTGGTTTGATACTACTTCTTTCTCTGAAATTCTTATGTGACTGAGTTCATATTTACTTGCTTCTGCCATGTGCACTTGTAATGCATTTTACCATCTATTTTTTTGACTCACCCTGTGTTAGCAATATACACTGTTTGAGGAGATGATGGAGGAAGCAGGGAGTCTTAAGATTCCCCAGACATGTTCTATGCTACTTTTTCTCAGTACATCTTTAAAAAAACTGTTTAAATATTCATGCCTGACATCTGAAACCTCCAGCACTGCTTTACGCTGTGAATCCATTTATATCTATACTAAATTCAATTATTTGCGTGGTCATTGATCCCAGGCTACTCTATTATGTCTTCTATTGAGAAGCATGAGAGGCTGCTTCTCAAGAGATATTGGATCTCTTCCTCCTCTCAGTGGTTTGGGTTGCTGGCACACCAAGTTATCTTGAAAGTAGCTTAGAGTCTTTGTACTCTTTGTGGTCTGATTCTTGACTGTTAACTGTAGGTAAAAATAAAAATAAATCCCATTGCTGATATTTTGCAGCTTGCGATACTTTAGAAGATCAGTCCTGTAATATTTTATTCTCTTAGACCTGCTGGTCTCTAGCAGTGCTACACAACTGTTTTTTTCAGCCTGACCACACAACAAGCCTCATTTCTTTTGGAGATAAGATGGGTGCCTTCTTTTTTCAGGGCACCTTTCCTCCCAGTAGCCTTCGGCAAAGCTTGACCAAATTAATTGCAGGCCACCCTGAAGATACTCCTGTAGGTTTTGTGGAAACCAGTGTAGGAAAAGAGGGTATGTTAATACCTTTGCTAGGGAAACAACTGTAGTGTGAACTTACATCTTTTTAGAAGTCAAGAAATCAATATGTATATCAAACTGAAGATGTAAGTTCATATCAAACCAGGCTTCATTCTTTCTACTGCTCAAAACCCAACTGACTTTCAAAAAATTTAATCATACACTCCTTTGAGATGCAATGCTGTTCCTCCCACTAGTTTCTTCTTTTGTGTCTTCTCAAAAGATAATCTACTTTTCAAATGTTGTCCGTGTGTTGTGTTGCTCTAGCTAGCTCTAAAGGAGTGATCTCCGCAACATTCATCCACAGTCTTTACTAGGACAGAGAAATTATAAATTTTTTGCCTTGCTTTGGAAATGATTCCAAACTAGCTGGATCAAGTAAGGCTTTTGTTCTTTATGCTCGTCAAACGTTTCTCTTATTCAGAGTTTAGCTTTCTGTATGCTCAGGAGTCTAAGCCTAAGAAATTGTCAGGTAAACACAGGGATACATGGAATGTTTAGGCAAAGAAACCTAAAGAACTGTAGATCATTATCTACAGAATCTCTTTCAAAGCTCTCTAGCCTCAATTACTCTCTATTAATACCGCATTTTTATCCAAGTCATTGCCAGTGGAACACTGCCTTTATGATTATTCTCAAAGATTTATTTCTTCATGTAGGGTTTTCATTATCATGACTGAATCTTGATTGTTGAATATCAAATATACCTAATAAGCTGGAGATGGCAGTTTAAATGAGATGCTTTCTCCTGTGATGAACTACACAAACAAACTACTGAAAGAACACTTTAGGATCGTGAAGTCAAGCAATAAGAAAATACTGGGATTAAATTGCTTCTGCAAATGTACTTTGTGCACTTGGTCTTTTTTCATTATGATTGGTTTTTTTTTTTCCCCCAAAACCCTGTTTTTCTTACCCACTGCACAGGGTACTGTACATGCACTACTTAGGTAGTCATTGTCTCCAGGATTTTTGCCACATTTTCTGCACAGGTTGGAGAATGAATAGTGAATGAAGCAGTCAGGAAGAGAAGGGTTGTTCATTGTTGAATTAAGGAGTAATAGAAAACTGTGTTCTGTGACTTTGTATCACACTGTGCCCCTCTGTAATCCTGGGGAAATCACTTAAATAAGATTTTTGATCAAATCAGTAGTTGTGTGTTGTTTATAGTCTGGGACCTGTATCACAGAAATGCCGAGTTTTCTATAACTGCAAAAATCAATTGAAGCTGTTCTGAAGTCACTGATACTTTGAAGATACACAGTATTGAAAAAAGCTCTTAATTGTAGTAGTACTGAGTGTAATAATAATAATAATAATAATAATAATGATAATAATAATTTTTAAAGGCCACGAAGAAATGAATATTGGTGTCTAAAAAGCAGTATTTCATTAGCTTTTGGTAAATAAGGCAAATACCTGAAAATTATTATGAACCAGAGTATGGCTCAGCTGGATTCTTATCAAGAACCATCCATTGCATGCAGTGAATGAGGGTCCTATTCTCTAAAAGTGTATGGTCATATAAGTGAAGACTTTAAACCTGCATACGGAACCTATCTTGCAAAGCTGTATTGCAAAGTTAAGTTGCATGAGTAACTTAACTTTGTAGTACTTGACTTTGTAATATGAGTATTCTTTTAGCACTCTGTAATATTAAAGTAACTTAGTTATTTATTTGGGTGAAAATAGTAAAAACTACCAAGAAACTGCTGAATTTTATCATTTATAACACAGACATAAGCTTCAAATTGGAGTGAAGTTAGGTTGCTGTTTTCATGTGAGTCACTCCGTTTTCTCTGTGGCTTGTCCATCTGTCATGTGATAGTATTCTTGGAAATAAACCAGCAGGTTTCTTGGAATACCTGAAGACAAATTCTTCCATCTTGACAACTTAAACTATAGATACCAGTTCAGGGATCTTCAGATTAGTTTCAGAACTTTGACTTTGGCCTTTGAAGTTGGAAAAGAACAGTCTGAGCCAGTTCTTCTTTGAAGAACACGGAAGAGAAAACTCATCATAAAATAGGTGGTAGAGCGGTAACTTTGGGGGAAAAAAAATCGAGTGTCCTGCCAATGTAGTTGAATTAATTGATGGGTGGTTAGAATGAAAGGCCTTTGAGACAAAAGTGTTCTATAACAAAGGTGTGTATTTTCAGTGCAAGAGATCTTATGATAACGTTCAGTAATGTTGACTTTTCTTCATTATAGATAATAATAGCTCTAGATTTAATCACCATGTCTGACAGCAGATGTTGGCACCACTGTGACAACTGTTTGCTTATTAAGTGGTTCTCTTGGTTGGCTTTCTGAGAGACCTGCTTCATATTCCAGCTAGAAACATTTACACAGGAAATTAAAATTTAAAATAACGTTCTACGAATATTCTAGATTTGGTTTGGCTAAATTTTTCCTTTTCTCATCTTTTAACTTTCATTGGTGAAGTAATGGGAATTGATGTCTAGCAGGATATCTGCATGTTTCCAAAAGATTTCAGATATCAGACTGATCCATGAGTGGGATGCAGCGTCATCTGAGACAAAAGAAATTAGGGGGTAGTGGTAGCTAAGGTTGAGATTTAATTTAAAATTTTCCTTTCTATACCCGTCTCTTCTGTACTGCTATGTATTTTTCTCGAAAGTTACATCTGTGTCTTAAGGTCATTGTTTATGGTAATGTTTAATGCTCAGAATAACATGAATTGTTGTTTGATGATATTGAGGTTGCACAGGGTGACCTTCAGAAAATCTGATCTGAGATTTGGTAAGTTATATACTGTACCCACAAAGCAAACATTAGCTGTCACTTGCCATCCATGGTGTGGCTTGCTGCAGCTCTTCAGATCCTGGGTTTGAATTTGTCCTTGCCTTGTTGAGAGACCGGAGGTTGAATATAAGGCCCTGAGATCTAGTTGAATCATAGCTCAGTAGGATTTGAAAATTCCCTTATTTGTTATGCCTTCATAATTTGGAATTTCCTATTGCCCGTCATCCCTGATTTGTTGTATTTCGATCTGTGCGGCAAAGATAAATACATATCATTTATGAGTAGGAGGCTGAATTCAGTGGCATATCTTCTCCAAAACATTCAAGTGTCAAAACTGCTTGAGGCCCATCACTTGAAAATGCAGCCTTTATTTCTGTGCTTCTGTGAGAGCTGACTTCTTTAGACGCTTGGAACTAGCTTAGGTTGGCAAACATAGAATATGATGCTGAGCTGTTTTGAAAATGTGAGCCTACCCTGTTAGTTGAGGAATATGGGATATTTGCACACTTTGGGTCTATGAATGCTGCTTTTTGAAATGACCAGGGGAGTTACTGTAAAAGCAACAAAACTCCTTTTTCTGTTTCCTTCTCTTTCTTTGAGCTAAATGCATACTTTCACACATCTCCCAGAACAGTGAGGATTGCTCTCAAACTCAGATGTTGCTTACATAGTCTCAATTCACTTTTTAAATTGATTTGGCAATGGATTAGTGGAATTAAAATGAGAAATTTATGATTCACAAGACCTTTTGTACCATGGCTTAATGTTTTTTAATGGTGGACAAGCGATGGGCCAAAGCTTTTGATAGTTTCCTGTCAAATATTTGTTTGAAAAGAGACTACTACTTCTGGTCTGCTGGCTAGTTCTCATAAACCTTTAATGGTCTTTGCCAAAATAATTTGTATAATGCACTCTAAATAGAATGATGTCATGCACTTCCAGTAACAGAAATCCCCACAGTTGGGTGCATCAGTCTGTTTGGTCTAATACGATATCATTAACTAGTCATATTAATTGAGTTGAACAAAATACAAAGAGTTATTAGATTGTCAAAATGTCTGCTTGTACTTACACACTTGTGCTGAGTATTCCAATTAGTAGATTTTTAATAAATAATCCAGTAAGAATTCAGGCTCTTCCTCACTTAATGTAACCTCTTGGAAAATATTGTACCACCAGTATCCTGAATAAATATCACCACCTAACCCTTCGCTGTCTCAGCTTCTGGAAAAACAGGCATAGTATGGTGCCCAAAATGGATCCTTTAATCAAAGAAACAGAGCTCCTGAAGCAAAATATTTCTGTGAAACACTCTCCCATCACCTCTTGCAAATTTAAACCAGATATCTGAGTTGTGTCACTGGAGGAATAGAAAAGGCAAAAACACAGTTAAAGATATATTTGTACCTTAGTACCTTGCATCGCACCTGAAAAAAAGGGGACCGATGTGGATTTGAGGACACACTTAACATGGGCTACAGCTAAGCAGTTAAACCCGATTTAGAGAGTTAAAGCTGGAGTGATTATGAACTGAATTTTCTTTTAGCTGTGTTGTGTCATGTGTGCAACACTAAGTGACATGTACTTGGCTGTTTTATGGAATATCTGTGTTTAATTTTTTAAAAGATATATATCACTGAAATACAGCAAATAACATAATATACCTGTTTATGTGTGCCTTCCAGTGTGTAAGTTTAAAGCACATAAAAGATGTGCTGTCCGAGCAACAAATAACTGCAAATGGACTACATTAGCCTCAATTGGAAAAGACATCATTGAAGATGAAGATGGTGTAAGTACTATTTATATTTACAGTATTTTCCAAAGCTGTTTCTTCTTTATGGGGGAAAAAAAAGGCTAAGCATAGAAATACTGCCATGTGACCCATTGAAGTGAATGGTAGGTGGCTATATTCCTGAACACTTTTCAAAGATTAACGTGGTATTTAGAACAAAAGTTCTATTCCTATTTCACAAGACAAGTTTAGTATCTGTGGGCACTAGATTGCAGCCGTGTTACAGGATTTTAAAGGCCACATGCAGAGAAAATCTGAAGCTGGAGAATTGCTCCCAGAACTTCCTACTGCTCTTAAGCAAAGGTGGTATTTTATACTGTTACCATGCTGGTTTGGCAATCTATTCTGTGTCCTCCATACCGATAGCTGTTCCCCAGGAGGCCTGTTTGGAATTCACTGACGTGTGGGGGTGTTTTACTGATGAAAGCAGGAATTTTAAAATTAGAAGGAGAAATTACAAAAGCTTTTCAGAGGTTTATTGTGATAGATGGGTTATTTTTACAAACACAACTATGTATGTGCCACTGGTGTGAAACTTCTTCCTAGAAGGTTAGTACTAATTTGCACACCTATGAGTGTCCTGAGTTGCCCGTGCTATTAACGGGACAAAGAGTGCACTGAGTAAAGCTTTGCACTGCATTTAGGGACTGCTTTATAGAGCTGTGATTTACCAGCAATGGTGAGGGGGTGCACAAAGCCACAGAGGTAGTCTGCTGTTCTGCCTATTCTTCTGAATTTTAGTTATTTTAATTGGTTTGTGTCATGTAGTTAACATCAAGTGAATGGGTACTTATTTGTATTACGGAGTCTCTAGATTTAACTGCCCCGTTGTTTTGTGGTTAGTTGCTACCATAGTACCATGAATAGTTGAATGAGATGTGTCACCCTTCTTCAGCTGTCACATTTTCTGCCTAGCATGTGAAACACCACCGTAGTCCATGTTCATAGCTGTTGCCTTGCGAGCATCGGTGTCACTTATTCTGGTCAGCCATAACTGCTTCTTTGCTGAAAGGGTAGAGCTGTGGGAAATAGTTTAAATCCACCTGTATTTGAGAGACAAAAGCCTCCAGTTTCTGTTTCTGAGTATTTAACTTTTATGACTACTTCTTCACAGATAGCTATGCCTCACCAGTGGTTAGAGGGTAATCTGCCCGTCAGTGCCAAATGCGCAGTCTGTGACAAGACTTGTGGCAGTGTTTTACGCCTGCAAGATTGGAAGTGCCTTTGGTGTAAAGCTATGGTAGGTGCAATGAGCCACGTCCAAGCATCTAGGATTTTGCCAGCTTTATTGCTCACCATTATTTTTATTTTGTCATTTCATAACTGTGCTTTTGGATTAAGTAGGAGCAGGCAGCTTGTGCAAGCTCAGGTCTCTCTGACGTTCATAATTTCTCATGACTGTCTTACTTGCTTCAGTTAATTTTTAATACGCCCACAGATGCAGCTTTTCTTTAGTAGGTGTTGTCATCCAACGCGGTTTCTCTGCCTTCTCCTAACTGAGAACTGAAGGTTCAAGTGCCTGTTCCATATGCCTGATAATCATGTTACTTTCTTGTCTCTTTTATTGTAGATATTGCTGTAATAATATTTTAGTAATATTTTTAATATTAATATTTATTAATATTAATGTAGTAATATTTTTATTACTTCAAAATCTTGATGTTCTCTTCTTTGGGGCACTGTAGGTTGCTGATTGAAATTCTGTAACATGCTATTGCTGTTTCCCCAAAACATAGTTTTCTCTTAATTTTTTTAATGTGTCTAAAAAGACGGGTTTCATATGCTAGGGTATAGAAGTGGAAAGTCAGCAGTTTTTTTATTGTTGAAGCTTTCGGCATATAGATGTTCAAGGCTCTGTGTGTAGACAGTGGGAAATGATTGGCATCTCCAGAGATGATTTGAAATTGAGGTGAAGTGCAGCACCCTCTGCCTGTGCCTGTTTTTCCAATAACTATGGAAGAGACCTCTACAACGCATAGTTTATAGGACCCACCTTTGGCGGGATGGTTGGGCTTGGTAGGTTTGCTAGCTTCAGTGCAGATACGTCTTCCAGAACAGCCAGGTGGGCCAAGCATGTAGAGAGCTATTGCTTTGCCTGTGCACAGTGTGCCTGCTGCCCCCAGCACAGATGCTGGCTGCTGGGAACTTGGTTCTCCCTTGCTCATGGATGGAGGTAAACGATTCCCTTGAAAGGATGATTCGTATCTGCTATAAGGGTTGCTGAAGATTAAGTACTCCAAACTTAGGTTTTGTGGAATGAGTAACAAGCCTTTGTGGTTGAACACTTACATGTCTTTTTCTTCCGGTCCCGCTCCTCTTCCCTCTACACCTAAATGTTATTTGTTAGTCCCTTTTTCTTACATAGATAACGTATCAGTTATACTTTCACCATGAAATTCCACTGTAGGGAATTAATTTTTTGTTTCTTTTGTAGGTTCACACTGCCTGTAAAGATCTGTATCCTCGTAAATGTCCACTTGGCCAATGTAAGGTATCGATCATACCTCCAACAGCACTAAACAGTATAGACTCTGATGGTACGTAGTATTGTAGTGTGTTCAGTGGTAGCTCTGGACTTGCAGTGCCTAGTGAGATCTGTATAACTAAAGAAGGCTAAAATCCTTCTGCTGAGCAGGTGAATGCAGTCTTCAAATTTAGGGAAAAGTATAATTTTACATGTAGCTTTTAGAGGATTATTTAACCAACATGATTTAAAAAATGTTTTTGAAAGTTTCTCCCGTTTTATTTATGACCCCTGGAAACTTTTCAAGTGAATGACCAGAGTCCTCAGGTGAAGTGGGCTGATGCCTGCCTGGCATGCATCACTCATTCTGTAAGTTCTCAAATTTTGGATAACGTTGCCTTATGCAGAGGTAAGCTAGCTGAACAGCTCAGGCCCAACAACTACTTTATCAGGCTAAAGAGAGGAATTGCTTCCATAGCTTCTCTAAATTTCTTTTAAATATAAGCAATGTAAGAATCCTGCAACACAGAGATAAAAACCCAGCAAATGTTCAAAATTCAGAGGTGCTCTTTCGTGGCTCAGGATAGAGACGCGTGAGCAGTGGAAGACTGCGGTTAAAGGCAGGGAGTGGATTTAATAAGGAGTATCATGAAATCTAATTGCTTTAATTTTATAGTTTGTGTTGATGGCAAATGTCGACCAACAACTTTAACACAATTTAATGAATTTTATTGTATGACATTAGTAAAAGTGATTGCTTATGCTGTATATATTCACTCTATTTACTTGCTATGTGGTGTCTTAGATCAGAGCGTCATGCTGCTATTTATTATTCATGCTAGGAAGATTGTTCCATATGTGAAATTATTTTTCTTGGCATTTAAATAAATTAATCAAACCTTATTTTAAATTAGACATTATGATAATGTGGAATTAAATTAGCATCCTTTAATGCCAATTTTTTATTTGTAGCTTTAGGAATTTTTTTAGTAATTGAAAACAACATAGTCATTTTAATATTGCCTGAAACAAATGTCAAAACCTGTACCTGTGATGTCTGATTTTGAAGTGTTGCTGAGAAACCACTACTTCCATGGACTAGTCATGTTAGTGACAACAGTGTCCATTAGTACTACTTACTAAGGGCCTTATAGAAAGCCTGCTGTAATTAGTTAAGACCTGCATTGACTTTAATAAGCTTTGGATCACAGCTGAAGGTCTGTTGTTCAGTGATTCTATTATAATTAATAGTATAACTCCAGACTGAGAAAAAAGTTCTCCTGCAAAGTCTCACCTGGGAGCAACTGAGTACAGTAACTTTTAAAGTCTGTGAGTACTCTTAGAAAGCTCATACAGATGTGAGTGATCCAGTTAAACACAGTAAGGTTAAAGAAAAATCAGATTAAAAACCAAACACTTGTAACTGAAATATATATTTAATTACATGATAATCTGTGAAGGTAAGATTTGAGAAGTATTCTAAAAGGTTAATAAACTTTTTCACTATAGAAAGCCAATAAAGCTATTGTCTTCAGGATTTTACTAAATCTAGGCACTGAAAATAAAGGAAAGAAAAAAATGAACTGGTAAATCTTGAGCAATTATGTTTTCCTTGCAGGGCTAATATTCAGTTTAGCATTTACATTATGCATGATAAAATGTACTCCCTTTGTCCTTCATCCCTTTCTTCCTCTTTCCCATGATTTCTTTTTGTGTTGTTCATATTAGAAAGCCTTATTTATTTCATTCTTTCTAACTATGTTCACAGGTTTCTGGAAAGCCACATGCCCGCCATCCTGTGCCAGTCCTCTTTTAGTTTTTGTTAACTCAAAGAGTGGAGACAATCAGGGAGTAAAGTTTCTTCGTCGATTCAAACAGTCGTTAAATCCAGCTCAGGTGTTCGATTTAATGAATGGAGGACCTCACTTAGGGTAATGACCTTGGAAATCTTGAGCAATCCTTTCCACAAGGGAACATAGTGCAAAGTATAGTGTTGTGTTGTCCCCTCATTGCTATAATTCTATCACCAATATCTACTGTGACTTCCTAATTAAAATCTAAGAGATAACAGAATTTCAGGATGAATTCTGGTGGGTGAAGGGATTGCAGGATAATATTTTCTTTTTAGAAAAACTCACTTGAAAATTGAAACCCAAAACCTATCAGCCCAAGTGTTTTGTGGCTTTTTGGCTAGCTTTGACTTCTGTTAACTGGTAAGGTTTAAAACCGTTACAAATTTTTAGATGCTTTCCTGAATCAGGGCCTTTATGCACAGTTGCCTGGGTGCTTTTCCTCCATTTCATATGCATAATTCAGATATTCCTGTGACTTTGTTGTGAATAGCTATGGAATAAAACTGTTGCCTAAATGTACTCTGTATCTTTTCGAATTCTGAACACAAATGTCGGGGGGGGAGTCTGCAGTGGCTGATGGACAAGTACACTAAAACTTTTGTCATCTGAAAACTACATTCAAAATATGCTTTAGGCATACATGCAAATGGTCAAGAAAATGAGCATCTCACAAAATTTGGAGCAAGAACACAGTTAAAGCCATCAGGCATTCTACAAAATCTTAAGGGTTGATTGTTGGAGAGATAGGGATGAAATTTGCATAGCGGTGGCCACAACCCAAGCATCTTTGCACATTCAACAAAGATTAAATTCATGCACATTTTTCTGTTGCCTAAATTAATTCCACTCAGATGTAGCATTGTGGTTAAACGAGCTATTAATATGAGTTACAGCAAGTAGAAACACTAATTTTTTTTACTCTTAAAGATGCAGAATTATGCTTGCATGATATAAAGTAGACAAAACAAATGCACAAAAATCAGTTCAAACAGTGGGCAAATAATACAAATATAATGGAATACAAATGTGGATTTTTATAGTTAGTACTGTGTTATGGACATGTTATATTAACTCTTTCACTTGTAATATTCTTTTCATTATAACCCTGATTTAAATCTGAATTTAATCAAAGTCCCCTTCGGCTAACATTTTGTACATGTTATTATAATGACGGATAAAAGTAAAGAAGGTTCATCTCAATTGGAGAGCAATTTTTGAGAGAGGACAGTCTGAAAAAATATGTTTGTCTTCAAGTTCTCTTGTTTCATCTAGTTGTACCTACCAGCAGCATGGTTCAGGAGGCTCACTTTGGTTTTGCACAGTAATTGTGGGTCAGGTTGGTTGCTTTTAAATATTTTTCCTAGTTTCCAAAGAGAGGTCCTTAATAGTTATTTTATCAGGCCGTGCTGCTGTCTTCTTTTTTCTAATTGATCTAAAAGGCAGAGTTGCATTCTTTGAGATAGTGTATTTCTAGGGTTTTTTCTCTCTTTTCTCAGGATAGGAGAAATTGTTCTGGCATCAACATTTTTTTCCTTAAATATCTGCATCTTTTGTTCTGAATAGGTATCTGCCTATCATATACAATTGACATTATTTATCATATATAAGTGACATTCTTTTCTTTAGAAAAAATATAAATGCTTCAAAAATTTGTGATCTTAATATGTTGCTTTTTAGAAATAGTTCTGAGATTATACATATTCTGGAAAATAACATGCATTAAAAATAAACATCTTTATTTTTATTATTTTAAGAGTTTCTACTTTCGATTTTTTTTTTTTTTTTTTAGTTTAAATCCCTGTTGTTTTTACCTCTTGGCTGTTTCTTCACATCTCATTCCCCTTTCCTCTGTGTCTCCCCTTTCTGCTTGTTCTGTCTCCCTTGTCCTCCTTTTCTCTACTGCCCAAGTGTTGTATCCTGTAGGTGTTAAAAATAAGAGAACAGGAGGAAGAGCTATAGGAAGTGAAAGCAGGATAGGGCTTTAAGGATTTAATATGAAGTACTAGTATTATTTGTCTTATATTGTTGTGATCACCTTACATGTAAGAATTGCCTCCAACTTGGTTAGTCACATGTTGGCAAAAGCCCACCCGTATTGTGGAGCACATCTTGTCGTTGTGTCTTAACCTCCTTTCGTGAAAAATTCCCCGTGGTGCCTTGTCCTTCTGGCTGAACTGGGAAGCATAGAGCAGTTGCAATTCCATAGCTCAGAAATATTTTTTTAATATTAATAAAATCAATAAACAATAAAATCCTGAAAACAATATCAAGGGAATTTTTTAAAGTAAAACTCAGCATGTTATTTATCAGAAATGTCAGTATAAGTGGAATATACAGCAATAGGTGGGATGAAGATAGGTTTATTAAGTAATTGGTTGTATCCACATACCCCAGAAGAATACAAGAACCACCATCAAGGTGCCGTGCACCATATTTTCATGTAATGGTTGCTAATGAATGTGACTGCTCTCTCGCTAATGGACATAACTGGCCCTAACAGGCTGCATTTTCTCTGCAGTTTGCGGTTATTTCAGAAGTTTGACAACTTCAGAATTCTTGTGTGTGGCGGTGATGGAAGCGTGGGTTGGGTCTTGTCAGAAATTGATAAGCTCAGCTTGCACAAACAGGCAAGTGTGTATACTTACTTTCCTCGACTATACTTACTAGACTTAATTTTGTACCTTTACTTTTCCTTGACTTGGTTCTCTGTCATATATGTGGATATAGGCCAAACTCTTAAATGAAAATTTTCACTGGCATAAACAGGACAAGTTGTATCGGGATTACACAGTTTAATTTACAAGCTTTAGACATCAGCTGTATAATTAACATTTGTTGCTTGAAATAAGAAGCATTTGTAATAGTTTGTACTTTTTCTTTCTGGTTTTCAATAGTAGATTTGCTTCTGTGTTGTGTTTCAGTGTCAGTTAGGAGTGTTACCCCTTGGTACTGGAAATGACCTTGCTCGTGTCCTTGGCTGGGGAGGATCCTGTGATGATGATACACAACTTCCTCAGATTTTGGAGAAACTAGAACGAGCCAGCACGAAAATGTTAGACAGGTAAACCTAAATGTGCATATACGTGATTTACCATGAGATTCAAATTGTATTTGTCAGGGTTTCTGATGGCCTAAATCCATCCTAGAGACTTAATGTTCAGTGGTTTTGGGTTTTAGATCATAATCATGAGGAAAGACGAGATAATAATGGGGACAGCTCTTCAACATCCTTTTTAAACTGAAGAGTCAGAGGGGAGAGTGGTTGATGAATCTAGGAAGAGTGTTGTCCAGAGATGAACAAAGGAGACAGTTTATTGCGTAACTGATGAAGCTGTATAACTGCCTCTTACAAGAAGTTGTAGGCATTAAGAAATTGTATAGATTCAAAAGCATTTAGGGCAGTTTTATGGACTCCATGCACACTATTAAATACCATTAAAGGTAGCATCTTTATTTAGGAAACACCTGAGCTCTCTGCCCTTGGATGGGGGGTGAACTCTCATTGTGTGCTTTCATCCTTCATATAATTTCCTGAGGCATCAGCTGTGGACAAGATGCTGGGCTAAGCGGATCTTTGGCTTGATCTACTACTAATATTTTCGTTGGAGGCATTTTCTTAGTCAAAACCAAGAAATCTTCCCACTCCTTGTTTTGTGTGGTTTCCATCCATAAAGCAAAGGAGCAATCTCAGCTTAAAAAAAGTCAGAGAAGGTGGTGGTCATGGCATTCCAATGAAGGTGTAACACTGTTTTTGAGAGTATTTCTTACTCTGTTCCTTTCTCTCATAGTGTTTCTGTTCTTACTCTAGTTACAAACACTTGAATGTGATCAAAGAGGATTTTATTTTAGTTTTTTTTAAATGAAATAGGGAAACAAGTCCTTTTTATTTTAAGCTTTTCTGCAGACTACTTGATCATTTTATAGCAAAGTGTATAGGGAAATGCTTGTTACTGATCCTTAGAAATAATTGTTGGCCTGGGCATTCTGAAAGATTCGTAGATTAAATCACTTTTGTCTTTTTCTGTACTGAAGGTGTCATTTTTTTGCTGTAATTTCTGTAGACTTGCTTCCAAGGCCATCTGCAGTGATTACTTGTTCTTTTCAGCAGACTTTGAAGGATGTTGCTGTTAGTGGTTTCATACTACCTATGCTGTAGGGTACTGTCCTTTACCAGGGGAAAAAATATATATACGTCAGTGAAGATACTTCACCATTTGCTTTGTTCTCATGCCTCCCTCCACTAGTTGAGATGGAAAGCTAATGTTACCTTGGAGCTTTTTCTCTAGGAACACATATATTTTCCTTTGACTTCTGCAGTTAGTTTGCCCAAATTCTTTTATACTGTGAATGTTTTGCTAGAAAATCTTTGTTGCCTGCAGTGTATGTCCCATGATTTGTTTACAAAGAAGGCTCATCATCAAATCACTAACAAAGAATCTAAGCAATAAAACCAATTGTTATCTTTAGTCTCAATTATTTCACCCATATTCAGTTAGCATACAATTAAAAATTAAGATGCTTTGTTTGTTTTTTTGTTAACAATTGGTGTGACATTGAATTTTCTTTATGTTGATCTGTTGGAGAAAAGATAAAACTAATAATCTGGAAACTCAAAAACAACATGTTTCTTTTAGGTGGAGTATAATGTCATATGAACTGAAATTACCAACAAAGCCTTCTATTCTTCCAGTGACTGCAGAAGAGTCGGAGGAATGCCAGGTGAACTTTTACTTCTGTTTTGTGCTTCATGTACTTAACTTCGAGCTTCTGGGATGACAATATTTGTAATTGAAGCACTTGCATGAAAAATAGAAACAGATGCTTTGTTATCTGCTAACTGAACCAAGTTAATGTCTGTTCATGGTGTGTATCTCAAATAATTAGGGTTTCCAGTTCTGTATTATTTGCCAAAAATTAATGAAAGTAAGGAGTCTTTAGCAGAGCAGTCAGAAAAACTTCTTCCTGAAAAAAATATTTTTAAATATATATATCTTATATATTATTTATATATTATAGATATAAGAATATAATATCATATTTTATTCTTACATAATATCATAATATCCTTTATTTTATAGAATTATTTTAATGTAAGAATATACTTATTATTTTATATCTTGTTATATAGTATTATATTATATAATAATAGTATGTATACTATAATAACATATATAAATATATGAAAATGTATTTTTAATATATAGATACAAGCAAAATGTTTGCTGTCTTTAGTTTGGAATAAGCATTGAAAAAATCCAATATTTCGAAGGCAAGTGTTGTATTCTGAAAGAAAGAAAGAAGCTTTTTGCAGCTTGTAAAAGTGAGTTAGATCAGGTGATACCACCCAACTTTCTCTTTGTTTATTCAGAGAGCTCGACATCATAAGTGACCTCAAAGAAAAGCTTAGTCTGTTTTTCAGACTAGATTTGTGCTTGTACTATCTGATGAGGTTTCGATTTTGAGGGAGAGGGAGATGCTTTAATCAAATTAATTGGCATGAAAAGTCTGACTAAAACTGAGAAAATAATATATTCCTAAGAAAGTTAATGCATATCAGCTTTAGCTCAAAAGTACTTGAGAAGCAATAATTAATCATCAGGTTCTTGAATAATTTAATAATTCATTCTGTTTTAATTGGCAAGGAGGTTATAACCTTTGACAGCTTGCTAGATCTAGAGATGCAAAAAGGCTGGAGCTCCATGGGCTGGGATTTTAACAGGGTTGCTTTGCACACAGCTCTGTTTCCAGTGTCAGCAATACAGACCAAGGCTTTATCTTCTCTAATTTTGCAAGACAGTTAAAATTTTCAAGTGCATCTTGTAAAGGAAAAAATATACATTTTTTTTCTAATTAGTTCTGGCTTTGAAATTGTGTTTAGCCCCTCCTGAAAATGGAAGGAACTACTCATACAAAACCTCCTTTTTGGAAAATCAGTTCTGTAGGCTATAGTGAGCTGCCATTACCCTGAGTTGGAGAAAGCTGTTTTCTTTGTACCTGTACCTGCTGAACAGGTTGTTGAACAGTACCCTGTTGAATCTCTATTTCAATGTTTTTTGCATAGTTTATTGAGTTATGATATTTCAGAAAAAGAATCATTAACCTCAGAGTTGGTTCCAGAAGTCTTATACTGATGCTTGAACAACACTCGTTCATTCTTACAGATCAGATGGTTACATATTGTTTTTTCCCTTGAAATGAAAACTGATTTTCTGTCAGAGTTCTACAACTCAGGCTGGGTTTTAGGAAGAAAAAAAAGTGGTATATCTACCTGTTCCATATCAAGGGCAAAAACACGCTAAGAGATTTTAAGAGATTCTTAAAGGAAACCATCAGAAAATTTCAGAACTGCATTTTTTTTATCATTAGATTTGGAATTTGGTTACAATTTTCTTTTAAAACTGAGGTCTGGATCCATGCCTATTTTAAGAAAGGTTATAGCGTGTGAAGATGTGAATCTGATCCATTCCAAATCTTTGCCTGAGTATTTCAGGATTTATAATTCTTCTGTGCAAGAAAAATGGACAGTGCACACATTCATTCTCCCAAACATTCTCGTAAAGACTAAGCCCTAAATGATTTGCTCTTTAAGGATTGGTTTAGATAACATTATACCAGTTCAGCAGCCTTTGTCAGTAGGGGTACTTGGGGAGTAAGATCCCATCTGACAGTAAAAAGAAAATTCAGGATTATAACTGCAAACTTTTGTTTTATTCATAGTTGAGCAGCTTAGTTTAAGGGCAACTTTGTTTGTTTTAGAAATAAAAGATATTAGATTATAATAATTTAGTTTGTTATAAATCTAAAAAGAAGGTAGATTTCTTCTGCGTCATGGACTATTTTTAGCCTAGAAATAACTTAGTCTTTTCTCTACGGGAGGAAAAGAGCTGTGGATCACGTTCTCAGATGCAGTGTTACTTTGAATATTAAAAATCTGGTACATGAAATACAGTATGCAGGTAGAATCTGCATTGCCAGCTGCCTGTCTTTGTGTTAGATCTGAAATGGAAATCCTGCTATTTTTGGAGGTGTTTTCACTCACTAGTAGGTGTTAAAATGCTGAAACGTGTGGAAATTGAAGTCTTTTTTCTCTGTTTTCAGATATCTGCTTATGAGGACTCAGTTGCTGCTCATCTTGCAAAAATTCTCAATTCTGATCAGCACTCAGTTGTCATATCATCTGCCAAGTGAGTTGATCCTTTTTATGTACAATGTGTGGGATAAATCCCCTGTGTAACATCATCACCGTAATAATCTTCTGTGTGAGCCTGATTTTCTTATGGCTGGCCTGGCTTGCTTGGCTTAATATATCTTAATTTATATATTTTAGAGTGGATGTTTTTTCTGCAAAATTTTTATATGGTACAAATATAATGGATAGCTTAATTCTAAATACATCACCATTTCAAAAAATATATCACATAATATTAATATAAAATGATTTTCATAGAATCGTCAAGGTTGGAAAAGACCCTTAAAATCATCGAGTCCAACCGTTAACCTATCACTGCCAAGTCCATCTATACCATGTCTTCAAGCACTGTATCTATCCGTTCTTTAAATACCTCCAGGGATGGAGACTCAACCACTTCCCTGGGCAGCCTGTTCCAATGCTTGACCACCCTCTCGGTGAAGAAGTTTTTCCTAATATCTAACCTAAACCTCCCCTGGTGCAGCTTGAGGCCATTTCCTCTCGTTCTATCACTTGTTACTAGGGAGAAGAGACCGACCCCCACCTCGCTACAGCCTCCTTTCAGGTAGTTGTAGAGAGCGATAAGGTCTCCCCTCAGCCTCCTCTTCTCCAAACTAAACAACCCCAGCTCCCTCAGCTGCTCCTCATAAGGCTTGTGCTCTAGACCCTTCACCAGCTTTGTTGCCCTCCTCTGGACACGCTCCAGCACCTCGATGTCCTTCTTGGAGTGAGGGGCCCAAAACTGAACACAGGACTCGAGGTTTGTCCTCACCAGTGCCGAGTCCAGGGGCACTATCACCTCCCTGGTCCTGCTGGCCACACTATTCCTGATACAGGCCAGGATGCCATTGGCCCTCTTGGCCACCTGAGCACACTGCTGGCTCATGTTCAGCCGGCTGTGAACCAAATCACTCCAAATCAGTGTGCAGCTTAAAAATGAAACTTACTGTTACTAAGGCAAATATGTGATCTACTTCACATGGCAATTTTTCTGTTTTATGCATATCTGTATCATTAAGAGGACAAACAGCTTCACCAGTGTGAAGGCGACCTTCAGGCTGGGTAGCTTTGTCATAGCTCTGTCTATATCGATGCAATAAATAGTGGTGTCAGACAACGGGTTTTTTTCCCCAAACTGAAACACTTAAAAATGAGGGATAATTACTTGGCAAATCACAGACATCATCTGATATCATAAGCATTCTGTGTATAACTTCTCTGTGAAAAAAACATATTTTGTGATATGCAAAAGACCAGTGACAGAGTCTTCAGACATACATCTGAATGTCATTACATCTCATTTTTTTTCTGCTAAAAGCAAGTTAATAAGATTTCATTTTTAAAGTATACATAGCACATGTTGAAAATTAACTCCAAATTCTAAATTGGGTCTGTATCTTGTTAAATTTATTTAGTTTCTGTCAAATAAATTTCAACCAAATGAACAGTACTAAGCAATTATCTACACTTCGTTAGTAAGTTTGCTGTCTGTCTGCAGCGTAGGTAGTAAGAACCAAGTCTTTCTCTGATTTACACAATGAAAATTCATTGCAGCCACTGTAGTTTGCACAGATATGCCTCAGGGTCAGCTGTGGTTCAGAAGCATGAGTGGTGCAATGGGATGCATGTGGCCATATGCTTTCATCTAAGAAGTGCTCCATTAAAGTCAGTAGATTTTCTCTGTGGTTTCTAGGCTCCATCGTCGCATGGGAGTTCGCAAGATGGTGTTTGAAGTTAACAAAGTGAATGGAAGTTTGCTAACTCTGGTATAGAAGGTGTACAAGGGAATGAATAAAATCAGTCATGTTTATTTCAGTTCTTAGAAATAAGAGACTTAGATACAATGTGTGCAAAGGCATAAATAAAAAGGGAGGAAAAGTTTTTGTTTTGAAGCTTACCGCTTGAATTTGGCAAGCCATGGAAAAGAGTATCATCTGCTTTGCGAGTATGATCAGACTTCAGTTTCCGACGAGAATGGTGTATAGTAGTATGCATAAACCAATTGCCATAAGAATTTAATATTCAGAACATATCTATTTCATTTCATTTGATTTCTCCCCTCTCCTATTTTTATCTGAAGAATATTATGTGAAACTGTAAAGGACTTCGTTGCCAAAATAGGGAAGACTTATGAAAAACCGATGGAAAATGCAGAGGAAGCTGATGCCATGGCCATTAAAGTAAGACAATGACTATTTTCTGGTTTAAAGTTGTGTTTTCGTGTTATAGCTCATGGGTGTTCAATTTTTAAACCTCTCCAGGATGCCCAGTTTGGCTTCTATTTCAACCAGTGACTTTAAAATTTGTCTCTTCATAGTGCATAGAATAGTTATTTCCAAACTATCTTTAAACTGTAAGATCTCTATAAAGTCTGTTTACACTTTTTTCCTTCAGAAAGGATAAAGTACATGGTAGAGAAATGGAAATATTCTGCATTAGGAGTTAGACTTTTCTCTGAGAGGGATTATGTTAGCTACAGGAAAACAATGGGATAATGAAGAGACACTATGCTGGGAGAATGAAGGGAAGAGAGAGTACAGTGTTAAAAATAATGGTTTAAGCTGTAAATTGTAGAGATCATGTTGCAAAAGCACTGAAAAAAACCAAAAGGATTTGGTATGAGGCACAAAATTTACATGAGCTGAAAAGAAAAGAAGAAGACAAAATCACTAACAATCCCAGCGTCGGGAAATGTACTTGCTAAATGGCAGTACCTGGTTCAAGTTTCTATTCAGTGCACATTTTAGAAAATTAATTTTCTTTTTTACTCTTCCAGGGCCAAACAGTGTTGGTTTCTTTTCCCTTAAGCACAGAAAATCACCTCTTTTCTAGTGTACCTAGAGAGCAGCTGCTCAGTCAGCTTGACACTTTGACAGTGTTTGGTTCTGGCTTGAGCCTCTTTGTGATAACTTACTTGCTTGAATGTACAGCTGTGTTGCAAAAAAACCCAAAAACCTAAAACCCAAACCACTGTGTGTTTTCAGTCTAACAGCTAGGCATGTCCCTGTATCTCTCCCCATGTCTCTCCAAATTGGGGTACTGAGCACCCATAATTTGTTATAGTGCATAGTATGGGCAAATCTGTGCTGGTTCGCTCTGTGCTGCAGCCCATCTGAAGAAGAGTGAGATCTAATCTGTACCACAGTTATATGCTAGGCTGAGTTTAGCACAGTGAGTTATTTTGGTCTGAGTGTAGGGTTTTTTTGTTACAATTGCTCTAATCTGTTTGGGTGTCACAGAGTCTGCAAAAGCCCATGCAGACCTACTCATAATCTGATACTATGAAATATTGAACCTGGGTTTGGATTTTACGTAGACAATGACATAGACACTTAGGCACAGACAATTTTAAATCCTACTACATGGAGAAATTAGATCCCTCCCTATAATCTGGTACTTAATTTCCTGAAAATGTTCACACGTTCACTGGTTTTTGTGTGTGTGTGTGTATTCTTTTCCACTTTTAGTGCTCTGAGTTAAATGAGAAGCTAGACCTATTGCTCCAGGCCCTTCACACAGAAGCCCAGGCTGCTCCCATTCTCCCAGGCATCAGTCCCCCCATTGTGGAAGAAGAAGCAGAGGAGTTTTCAAGTGAAGAATCCTTGTCTGAAAGTAAAGAGCAATTAGCGGAGTGTGTCTCAAAGTCTTCCACCCAGAAACTCTTCAAACCAAGGGAACAGTTAATGCTTCGGGCAAACAGCTTGAAGAAGGCTGTGAGGCAGATCATTGAACAAGCAGAAAAAGGTGCACATCAGCAACATTTTGATCCTTATAGAATAATGATGCCTTTTTTTTAAAAAAAACTAGCGTAAATTTTCATTATTAAAGCTTGATTTCTACATTCTTATGTAGATAAAATTATGTGCTTATTACAAGCTGCAAGGAAAAGAAATGCAGCTTGTTTAGATATTGATGACTGTCTGCATATATGAATACATATGTATGCATGTGCGTGCACATATGAGTGTGTTTCTTTTGTAACTATTATTCTCCAAAAAATGAACGTTTCTGGCAGTAAATCTCTTATCAATGGGCAAAGGATTGCTAGACTTTTTCACTGAATTGGCAATAGAAATCTTTTGTTAATATTTTTAAACTGAAAGATAAAGCTACAGAAAAAAGGAAGCTAATTTTCCATTTTTGCAAATTTTCGTTAAATATCTTGAAACTTTCTGTCTTTTCTTAATAAACAGTTGTGGATGAGCAGAATGCTCATAGTGAAGAACAAGTGAACCAGTCCCCAGTAGAATATAGCAAGGAATTAGATGAATCCAAAGAAGAGGAAAAAGAGGAGGATACAAAGGAACTTGAGTCCCCATCAAGTGAGTAAATTAGGAATAAAATAATTTAAAATTATGCAGTCTTTTTAAAGTTGCATTATGGAGCATAGTTGGCTCCAAAATTAAAAACACTAGCATGCTGTTTCACTGGAAACTAGTCACAAATTTTAATAGATTTGGACAAATAAAAGCTGGGGGAAAAATGTGGGAGGTAAGATGAGCAGTCTTTTGGAATGGATTTACAAAGCTTAGAAGGTATTTGTTGAGGAGAGAAGTGCCTGCATTTAATCCAGTGTTTACACTCACCTTTCTATGTGAACCTGAGCAGGGACTAGAGCCTGGGTAACGGTGGCAACAGCATGTCTCGCTTGTAGGCATTTTAGGGTACATTAGAGGAATTTCTGTCAGTCATTTCTGTTGAAGGCGTTCCAAATTGTGTGAAACAGACGTATTTATTAATTGTATTGACAATGAAACTCTGATGTCTCAGCTGGGAACTTACCTTGAGACAGTTACTGGAACCGAGAGAATGAAATTTAAGTCTTTTATATGAAGTGGAACAGCGTAAAGCAGGAAAGAATATAATGAAAACCAGAGCACGGAAGCCTCCTGAGAAGTGGCAGTACTAAGTCACCCCCTCTATATGTCTAATCCAGAGCAGAAATTTGAAGAAAAGCTTTCGGTATCCTAGGGCTCCTTCCCATGAAAAAATTCTTGCATTGTTGTCCCAAATACAGGTCATTAGTCCAGCTAGTTCCTTGCAGTTATTGGCTGCTGTATAGCAAGCCATATAGCAGGCCACTATACCAAGCTGCTCTTGCTTTCCAAGGTGTAGAGCCCCCTACCTGCTCCGTCCTTGGTTGGATGGACTTTATCAGCTGCTCCTGTCTGAGTGCTCCCACTTTCCTGTAGGACCATCGTTCTGTCCTCGCTGTGGGGCTCGCAGGTTACTCTCCAAAAAAAGGAAGACAGCGTGGGTAGCCCATGCTGGGTTTTCAAATGCAACAGAAAGAACCCAGTTGTATTGTCTGTATCAAGAGCTGTACAAAGCAATCAGAATATTGAGTGATCTGAGTTTAAAACAACTTGCTTGGAAGGTAGCATTTTCATAAAGTAATAGCCCATTTTGTCACTAAGCTTTCCTTTTGGCTATTCAGAGTTTGGTTATTGTGCATAAAATGATATTTAGGAATAGCCATCTCCTGAGATAGCATAGTACTAATTCCCACATTCAAATGATAGGGTAAAATTTCTCCTTTGTGTGCCCTTTTTGAAGTCTGCCAGTGAGTGGCTGCAGTGGAAGAAAGAAGGACAATTTGTCTATAAGAGACCCTCGCTTACCTCCTCCCTTGCTTGGTTTTGTCACCAAGCCAATCCAGCCGGAGGTCGTGTTTGGACATTTTCCATCACAAATGTCAATACTGCATTTTGTGTTGACTGGTAGTTCATGTGCCAGGGTTGTTCAAGAGTCTCAAGCTGTGTAGTAATTTTAGGAAGGCTGCTTCTTACTATAGGTGGAAATTTCAGTTTTTGCCATATTACCAAAGTGGACAGTGATGCACTGCAGGTGAGGTCATGGAGAAACAGTGGTAGCTGGTGGACAGCAAAAGCCATTCTCTAGATATTTGGTGAGCAACTTACTGTGGCAAAATGAGCAAAGTTTTTTGGGATTTGCATCTGCTTCTGTTACCCTAACCCACACCAACATCCTCAAAAGGTGTTGGCCTCACGAGGGTCTGCTCTGAAGCTGGTGCCTGTGTCAGTAGCTCCTACCTTCGAAATACGACGTTAGTCTCTTGGGGCTTCTGTTGATTCAGAATCTCACATTTCCTTTTCTCCAGGAATGGATTTCAGACTTTGTCCAGTGATTGTCTCTTCATTGGCCCCTTTCCTTTTCCATTGATTATAGGAATCAATGCTTGTTGGTTGTCCAGTTTCAATAGTAGCTCATAGAGGATGCTGGCCCTACAGATGACCCAATCCTACTGCCATAAATATATATAATAAAAATATGCACATACGTATATCCATGTAGAAATATATATAAACCCCTTGTTTCTGGGTGATACAATTTCTGTGTTTATTGGGGAGCTGTATTATTCTTCATACATCTGATATGTGTGAAATAGAGTGCATATTAATGCTGTCAGTGGAAGATAGGTGTTTAGGGACAAAGCATGAAACATGAATTCAATTATCTGCAATGAAACATCAGTTTTATTCACTAAGGCTCTGATGTTTTTATCAGAGCATGAACAGTAAAAGTTTATCTTTATTGCAGTTATCCCCATGAGTCTCATCTGTCAAATAAAGAGCAGCTGCTCTGTTGATTTTCCTATTTAATGTAACTGCCTTGTTCCCAAGTACAGAGAGAACAGACTGTGTGAATAGCATTGTGAATTTTTCAGTAGCATTATGAAAAATAAATGTTAATTTTGTTCTGAATATTATATTTTACCTTCCAAGGATCCTTCTGGTCATTTGATGAAGACAGTATTTTTCCATATGTTAATTACCTTCATCTAAATATTTAATAACTCTTGTTAGATATCACTTGCAGTTTTGATTTCTTTTCATTTTTAAACTTCCTATTACAGTGTTTTGTCATGCACAGATACAAATCATTGTGTTGTATTGTTATCATGAAATACTATAGCATTTTGTGATAATTGCTAAGGCTGTTATACAGATGTTAAAGTCAGACCACTTGGTCAGACCTTTCATATAAAACAGTCCAGAAAATTTCACCCACTTATCCCTGTCCTGCATCTAATAATTTCTGTTTGACTTAAGCAAGTCACCCAGGAAGGTGTGTAATCATATTCCTGGGATACAAGAGGGTGAAGAATTTGCCATTTCATTGACTGTTCCATGCTAGATTATAAACACTGAAAAAAAAGTGAATGCCCAAATCCTTGCCTGAATTGATTTGAACACAATTTCTAAACCCTGGTTCTTGTTATTATCTTTGTCTCTAGATTTTCCCACTCTGCATTTTCTTTCCGTTAATGTCTTCATACAGTACACCCACGTTACTCTCAAGCTGAGTTATCATGATTGATGTGAACTGATCTGTCCCCCTCTTGCCACAAAAAAGGGTATATTTTATCCTTCCCACCACATTCCTGGTGGCGTTTTTCTTCTGCTTTCTTGGTGCTAGTCCTAATCATTCTATTTTTGCTGAATTAGTTTTCAGGTTTTGAGAGGAATATATCAGCTCACTTTGAAATCTTTTCATTTTTTGTTCTGAGCTTCTTCAGATGGTCAAGGTTGAAGTTGTCCTAAGCTGAAGTAGTTCTGACATGTGAGATAATTTGGAGCAGAGGTAGCCAAGAAATGTCTATGATCATCTGGTGTGCAAAAGCTTTCTACATGCACATGGAAATGCTATAGCAAAGCATTCGGTAATACCCAAACTTTCTTCCCTGGGGCACCAGTTTCTGGCGATGTCTGATGGGGCTGAATGTCACAAAGATTAACTTCCCCAGGCTAAAGCAGGCACTGGCACATTCTCTCAATCTGCATGAAACAAGTTCTGCCAGGAAAGTAAATTACAGCACCTGAGGTGTGCCCTCTGAAAAGCCTATCCTTCTTCATCACCTCCAGGGGCAGCCCCAGGGATAACTGGCCTCACTGAGCTACCAGTTCCTCTTTGTGAACATCTCTTTCCCCTTGATTTTTTTCTCCTTCTTTTTCCTGAGCCATTAACTGCCTTTACCACCATCAATTTGGTCAGCTACCAAACTTTGCTATCTGTCACAAGCTTTTATTGATCCATCTTCTGGACAATTTTAACAAATAAGTTATTTCAATTATTTTGGGGATTGCTGTTTTTTTTGTGAAAATGGAAAGATGATGGTAAACTGATGTCCCCTATGATCTCTCTAACTGCAGAAGACAAGAATGTCTGAACATGACTTTCCCTTCCCTTGCAGTTTTCAGGTCGGCTGTAGATAAAGATGTCAGAGTTTTGTCTGAGGTCTTCAGTAACCTGAAGCAGGCAGGGGGTCTATTTTAGCTGCTTGAAGCAAATAGCATGGCTGTCAAATAGGTACTTCCATGGCCTATGGGTTAGAATAGCTATCTATATTAAAATTGTTATAAATAATAATGAACTATATAATATAGGTATATTTATAAGTAAATATACATTGAATTTAAGTTTAAATTCGTATTACTTCATTAACATGTTTATCAGAAGCTTACTGGAGCATTAAATACTTACTGCATTTTAAGGTAGATATCATTCAAATTTTGCTAGTAGCTTGAAGCATAAGTTGGGAACTCGTCACATTGAATGCCATGTACATTTGTTCATTTTAATTTGTGCTTGTCACTTGATCTGTTTCTGAGTTTTCTTGCCTGTATTTAGAAGAAAAACTGGTGTGAGGGGGAAGGACATTTGTCACGGAATGGTAACAGATTAAATTAATGATTTTGAAATATTTTCAAGGCTGTAAAAACTATGTATTTGATAATGTCATAATAGGTCTAATTAGTGCTCTTACTTTTATTTCTTCTGCACAGTTAAAACTGCACCAAGATCTCCAGATCGACGTACAAGCCGAGGTATCCATTCTCAGACAGGCTCTTTCTCTGCTCCAGCCTTGGCTGCAAGCAAGGAAAACCTCCCAGTGCTTAACACTAGGATTATCTGCCCAGGTAATTATGATTTTGAAATCTGCTGTTCCTTACACTACTTTAATATTGCCTTCTGTTCCCCTGCTTGCTGTCAAATAATGATTTTTACTTCATGCCAGGAGCTCTGAATTTGTTTGAACCAACATACACATCTTTGTGTTGTATCATATAGTAGGAAATGCAAAATAATGTAGAAGATTCCTGATCGTTTGGCACAACACCAGATGTAGCACAAGTGTTGCGTTTGATTCTGGAGGATGAAAAATGAAATTCAGGATCTTAGAATCATAGAATCTCAGAGTGGTTTGAGTTGGAAGGGCCCTCTAAAGATCATCTAGTCCAGCCCTCTGCCATGTGCGTGGACATCTGTCACTAGCTCAGGTTGCTCATCACAAAAAATTTCTTCCTTATGTCCAGTCTAAACCTCTAAACTTCTTCCAGTTTAAAACCGTTGCCCCTTGTCACTACAGGCCATGGTGAAAAGTCTCTCAGTCTTTCTTATAAGCCCCCTCTATATTTTGAAAGGCCACAATAAGGTCTCCCCAGAGCCTTCTATTCTCCAGGCTGAACAACCCCAACTCTTTCAGCCTTTCTTCATAGCAGAGGTGTTCCAGCCCTCTGATCATTTTCATGTCCCTCCTCTGGACCCACTCCAACAGGTCCATGTCTTTCCTGTGCTGAGGGCCCCAGAGCTGGATGCAGTACTCCAGGTGGGGGTCTCACCAGAACAGAGTAGAAGGGGAGAGTCACTTCCCTCGACCTGCTGGCCATGCTTCTTTTGATGCAGCCCAGAATACGGTTGGCTTTCTGGGCTGCGAGCACACATTGACAGGTCATGTCCAATTTTTCATCCGCGTGTACCCCCAAGTCCTTCTATCACTCATCCTAGTCAGTGGAGGCTATGAAGGGGCTGAGGGACAGAGCCGTGTAAAGTCCACCCCTCTGAATAAGAAGTATCTGTAGATACCTCTTAGGAAACAGGTAATTGAAACTACATGAAGCTGCGGTGCAGTAAAAACAGTTGAAAAAAACATCTGTTCTTATCCAAATACAATTAATACTAGGGGGCACCAGTAAAACACTGTTTTAATTAACTTCATTAGTATAGTTAAAAGATAATGGAAGTGAGCTTACATTTTTCTTTAGGTCAATTTAAGTGAAAGCTTTTAGAAAGTACTTTTCTTTGTTTACATGCATTACACAGTGTTTTGTAGAGTGACTTCGACATTAGTTAAGGAAGGCATGTCAAGGCTGTGACCTTTCCACAAGTTAAGTTAAACTATGACTCTTCCAGTAGTAAAAAGGTGAGGATATTCCTTAGGAATATTTCCAAAAGAAAGGACCAAAAGAAAATCATGGACAGTTTGGAGGTGAAGATTAAACTAAATAAAAAGCTCTAGTAGTCTTTTTGGATGGTACGTCACCCATTTGGTTACTATGCCAGCTGGTAAATGTTGGCCTGAAATCCTGAATTTTCTTTTGTTTTTTTGTCTTTCTCAATGGTGGTACCTGAAGATTCAGCCACCGCACCGCAGCATAGCTGCCTTTCTGCTCAAGAGAGCCAGAGACCTGAAAAGATAATGAATATAGGTAAAAACTGAGATAGAAACACAATCATTGCCTATACAGATTTAATGAATATTTTGTCTCTCAGTATGTGTCTTATATTATGACAATATATGTTTCTCTGTTTATCAAATACAAATTGGTTATTTCTTTTTTTTTCCTGTTTTTTTAAATCAGGTTTGAGGGCTGGTCTAGCTGCTTCTATTGCAGGAAGTTCAATTATTAGCAAAATGTTGCTAGCAAACATCGATCCATTTGGTGCTACGCCCTTTATTGACCCGGATCCAGATTCACTGTAAGAATTATTTTTTTTCCAAATTTACTGTTTTGCTTTAGTTTGCTTTTCTTAAACTTTTTTTTTTTTTTACTTTTTTGTAATCTTTTTTTTCATTTTGAAATTCTGTTTTGCTGACATTTGGCAGTAGACTGCAAGGTCTAAAACCAGGTTGGATTGTGCCATTTTAGTCATGAGTAGTGCAGAATTGTCTTGCAGCAGCAGAAATAATAGGAGACGTTTGCTCACTTACCCCTTGCCCACTGGGTCTGAGAGGAGGAGGCCAGCAGTCCTTCAGAGCTGGGTTTTCCTGCCTGAACCGCTGGTCTGAACACAAGTTCAGCCACCAGCAAGGTGTTGAAGCAGGTCTGGGCACTTCGTAGTGGAGGAAGAAGTGTCCCCCTAAGGACTGGAGCAATGAAGCGGAAATTTTGTGTCCTAAGCTGTCCCTGCTTCCCAGAACTGGTTGTAGCATTGGCAGAGACTTATGGATAGTATCTGAGTTGCGGGCCACAGCTTCCTTAAAACAAAGCCCTGGTGTGCTAGCAGCATCAACCAGATATCTAGCACCAGCGTGCCTAAACGCAGCCTGGATGTGTCGTGGTTTAACCCCAGCCAGCAACTAAGCACCACACAGCTGCTCGCTCACTCCCCCCGCGGTGGGATGGGGGAGAGAGTCAGAAGGGTAAAAGTGAGAGAACTCGTGGGTTGCGATAAAGACAGTTTCATAGATAAAGCAAAAGCCGCGCGCACAAGCAAAGCAAAGCAAGGAATTCATTCAGTACTTCCCATCGGCAGGCAGGTGTTCAGCCATCTCCAGGAAAGCAGGGCTCCATCACGCGTAACGGTTACTTGGGAAGACAAACGCCATCACTCCAAACGTCCTCCCCTTCCTTCTTCTTCCCCCAGCTTTACATACTGAGCATGACATCATATGGTATGGAACAGCCCTTTGGCCAGTCTGGGTCAGCTGTCCTGGCTGTGCTCGCTCTCAGCTTCTTGTGCAGCTGGCCAAGCATGGGAAGCTGAAAAGCCCTTGACTGGTGCAAGCACTACTTAGCAACAACTAAAACATCAGTGTGTTATCAACATTATTCTCATACTAAATCCAAAACACAGCGCTCTACCAGCTACTAAGAAGAAACTTAACTCTATCCCAGCTGAAACCAGGACAGGTGCTCAGCCCGGTGTGGTGCTGCTGTCTCAGAGCTGTGCCCGGGGCAGCTCTGTCCTTGTATTCCACTGTTAATTTTGGGTATGGTGGAGCTAGTGCTAGGATAGGGGTGTGTTACAGTTTCTCCTTTGACCTACGGGAAGTAACTTGCACTTGCAAAGGAGCTAGCAGCCCATCTGTCTCTTTGACTGCTGTTGGGTTTCCCCAGGGAGATTCAGAGGAAACATCTCCTGACGTCTCTTGGTTGATGTATCTGTTCTGAGACCAACCACAATCTTGGTCAAAGCTCTGTGTGTCCAGGTACTGTACAAATGTACACCTAATGATCTCTTTTCTTCCAACAGGGAGGGATATTCAGAAAAATGTGTCATGAACAACTACTTTGGAATTGGATTAGATGCAAAAATTTCACTAGAATTTAATAACAAGCGAGAAGAGCACCCTGAAAAGTGCAGGTAATATAATTGTCAGTAACAAAGCCAAGATATATTATGTCAGTAACAAAGCCAATATATACATTATTTTCTTTTCCTTATCTCTTTATTTGTATTTCTTAACTTTTTCTCATCCTACAAATACATAATAATGTGTGTATTTCAATATGTGAATCTTATTTTACCTGTTTTCAGAAGTCGGACGAAAAATATGATGTGGTATGGAGTTCTTGGCACAAAAGAGCTACTGCAGAGAACATACAAGAACTTAGAACAAAAAGTTCAACTTGAGGTAAATTTTATTTATGAGCAGAATGAGTATTTTTGCTTCCGCAGTCTGTAGTGAAGAATTTGGGCTTCCTCTTGAAACCTTTTAGAGTTCTTATGTCAACCCAAGCTGACCTCAAAGGCACTGTGTAAAGATATGCTATGCAAGAGGTGATTCCCCAGGTGTTTTTTGGAGTAAAATGTCAGTACTTAAATATTTTTATTTAAGTATTTTATTTATTTATTGGATTTTGACCAAGAACATACAGAATTTCTCTTTTTACTTCATGATAACCATTTCATATGGAAGTTCATGATATTTATATGAAGATAGCTTGTTAAGTTGAAAGAATAATTTTAAGTTACTGGAACTCTTTCTCACTCCTCTGAGATTAAGGCAGATTTTGTCTGGTAGCGGCAGATTGCTGTTATCTAAAGATTGAGTAATTATCAAGGAATTATGCAGTAGTTAGTGAATATAATGACAGGAAAGAACATTATGTATGCTGCAGATAGAATTCTAATTTAAGGATCTTTTGAATAAGATTCAAATAAGATTCAATAAGGCATTCAAACCTGACCTTTCCATAATTATTTTTGAATATTTCTGGAAGTAAACCAGCAAGTAGAAATTTCATATTTAGTATTGCCTTGCATAATATTAGCCTTATGCTAATGTGTGATGAGGTGCTCGGCATTGGAAAATTAAAAATATCAATTTCAGGAGTTGGAGGCAGACCTCTACTATAATACAAATGGCTGTGCAGCAACTATTAATATCACGGCATACTTTGGATACTGTCACACTTTGATTAAAATGTTAAATTCTGTCTTGTTGCTGAGATTAATCATAAAAAGAGAGCACTAAGCACATTCTGGAAATAATTTTGCATCTCTTTCTCTTCTTGATAAAATTGCTACAGATTTTGTCCTTATTTCCTGAGGATTTTTATTTCATTTGTATAATTTTAAGATCCTTCTGTGGGACTGGTAACTTGCGGTAATGTAGCAATCTTCTTTAAAGGCAACTTTACCTGCAAATTCGTGATCCCCAAAGTGACACCTGAATCTAGCATTTGTGACCTTATATTTCCAACTTGCTTCAAATCAATGCTTGTGGCACTGCTGCAGGACTGCACTTTTGACTCCCAGTTGAATGATTTGAGATCATTGGGCTCACCTCTGCAGGCAGTTGTACTGCTGTAAGTCAAGAGTGATTTCACTGAAGTCTGTAAATTTACTCTTGGCCATAAGTATAGTGAGATTGACCTATGTTATCCCATGATTGTGTTGAGTAGGACTTGGGGTTGCTTATGGGTTTTGGAGGATAAAGAGGTAAGAGAGAGAGAATAAATGATCGGTCATAGGAGCGTCCTCTTACCTGCAAAATCAACAACTCCTAGCCACGGCCAGGGTAACAACTGTGGGGTCATTCCTAGATTTGCTTGCACTTTTGGGAGGAGAGTGTTATTTTTACAGGAAGGCAAGTATACAAATGCTAACAACACATAGATTTAACTACATGTTTGTGGCTATGCCAGAAACATTCTTGGATTTTTTTGCGCCCCCCTCCCCTGCTTAATAGACTTAATTAATGTGAAATTGTGAAACTCTTTCTTTGAAGAGTCATGGAACACCTCTGCTGCAGATACTAGTGGTTTTTTCAGCTCTGCAAAAATTGGTGCTAAGATTGGGAAGAGGAGGTTTGTATTAGAGCTGCTTCACAGCATGGATGGAATAGGCTTGTGTCAACCTATTAATGACTCCATCCTCCCCTGCCAGCTCTGTTGAATCTTCATGTGTTAAAAATGGCTGATTACTTTTATCACGTTATTTATACACTGAATGAACTTTTATCCATTACAGTGTGACGGACAGTACATCCCCCTTCCAAGTCTGCAGGGCATAGCTGTGCTAAACATTCCCAGCTATGCTGGTGGGACTAATTTCTGGGGTGGAACCAAAGAAGATGATGTGAGTATCATCATTAAAGAGAAGTAACCTTCTGGGTGAAACCAGCAATAAATATTATGAACTGTTCTTCTCATTTAATTTTAGTAGTAGTAGCGTATAGTTTGGACAGCAACTCTTTTTCAGGGAGGCTGTTTGAGTTTAAACTGTCTTGTCTTGTATTTGATTTTTTTATTGAAAATATATCGCATGATTTTTCACTCTCTGTTGCCTTCTGTGTGTCCATTCCAGCAAAATGTTCATAATAAGGCTTAATTATTTTTTTTAAAAATGTCTCTATGAGGTAGTATTTTTAGAAATTAGTTTTATAAACAGAGACGCGAATAGTTTCTCTCTATATTGTTTTACAAACTCCTGTAAATAAGGTTTCTCAAAGCATAGATTCCTCTGTTTGCTATATTCTAACAATCAACAAGGTAGACAAGGATAATCACTCACAGTTTATACCTGAATTTTCCTCCTGTTCTTCAAGCAGCTTTGGACTAAGGGATGGTGATTGAAAAAATGAGGACTGATGCATTTAGTGACTTATAATTTAGTGGGGGTAGTAATCTGGTTTTTAAATATTACTTTCAATAAGCTTCTAAAATATTTTAGGATACCTTTTTTCCCTTTTTCCTCACATCTCCTAAGAAATGTTACACTACTCAGATATCTAAATGTCTTACAACTTGGAGCAGTCTTACTGCTGCCATCCATTTCACGCACAGTGCAACAATTGTAATTCCTAGCACATTATCCTAATTCTGCATGTCCTGATTTAGTGTGTGTGAGGTCTGAATCATCTAAAACTGTAGTTGCAAATTAGCTTGTGATTCTAATGTAGACAATCCAGGACTTTTTTTTCCAAAATGCTTTTGGTTTCTTGTGAGTTACTATCCTTTGCTTATTTACATATATATATACACACACACCCCCCACCCTATAAAAGTCACAAAAAATATTTAAACATGTTTCAGTGTCTGTTCTTATTTTTGGTATATGTCAGAGGATGGCAGTTGTGTTTATATTTGGCTATGGATAGCTAAAGTTTTTATATAGTCCATGTTCATATTCATAACTTGAAAGCATCTCTAACGTCTGCTCAGCTCATGTTCAGGAGTTTCATTTTCTCCCTGGACTGCCTCACTGAGAGAGAAGATCTGTCCTAGCTGTCATACCGGTATAGAGCAAATGTGTGTGTCTTGGAGCAGTTTTTCTGATATTCTTAGTCTTCTGGTGATCAGGTGTGCCAGCAAAGTGACATGTTTGTTGTGGACAGAGTTAGGAGCACAATTCACTGCTTTGGTGCAGTCTTGAGTGACTGATCATCAGAGGTGGTGGTGGTGGTCTGAAGTGCTGCTGGTTCTGCTTATCTGGATACAAAAAAGATGTTGCCTTGACAGCTGCAAATATTCCTGAAACATTATTGGTACGCCAAGCAGGGCAGCCGCACACCGACCGACTTGAGCAGGTCTTGTTTAGGCATGCTTTTTTCATGTCCAGAAGACGGGCTGGAAACACAACGTGCAACAGGAAAGGAGGGAAATGTTTCTTGAACGTTGATCTGTAGATAATTGTTTGCCTTTATTAAAAAAAAAAAAAGGTATGATTGGTTTTCAGTACAGATATGTTTTACTGGTGGAGAGACACAGCAGACTGGGTTGTGGTTGCCCATCCTTTTGCTAAAATCGAAGCACAAAATAAATGAAATTTTACAACTACTTTTTCTTAACCCATGCAGAACTGGCCCTGTAGATGTCAGTTATACTTGTTAAAGCTGGATCAAGGACTCTCCATACTTTTTGCCTTGGAATAACAAAATCGCCCTCTTTGCTTTTTTCAAGACATTCACATCCCCATGTGAAAAACAGAAAAATTTCCATGGAAATAGGAAAAAATCAGATGGAGAAACCTTTTGCTTCAAAACAGTCTAGACCCAGTAAAATTGGACTTCCATTCTTTGACGCTCATCTGCTCAGGACATTTCTGTGCAATCCTGCAGTGCTCTGAAGCGAAGTGCCACCTGGATGGGGCACTAAACTATGGCAACTGTGCTGGGCAGCCCTTTCCCTGAGAAGCCTCCTCAGCCTCCTGGCCAAAGCCACCGCTCGCTGCACTGGGGTGAAGGCTCCTGCTGGCCTGCTGGGCAGCAGGGACCAAAGTCCCTGACCCTGTTCCCCATCCTCTCCCTCCCTGAGCCATTGCTGCAGACACTATCTGGATTACACAGTCCTGGATCTGCACCCTCTTATTCTTCACCTCCAGGAAATCCTCTCTCAGGTGCCTCTGATGCAGCTTGCTCTGCCCATGGTGCCAACTGAGTACCACTCAGAGAGGTGATCTCTCTACCCAATAAACTCTTACTGGAGTGATTTCTCCTGCTGGTTTTTCTCCCTCATTGCTCCCTATTGCATATCTGGATGAAATGGTCAAGCTTCAAGTGACCTTAGTGTGGTATCTCCTGCCAGACCCAGTTGAACTCCAGCCTAAGACTTGTCCTGTGGCATGGCTGAATTCCCCTGCAGGACACCACGTGGCAATGGCACACATGAGACTTCGTGTGCTTTGTTTAAGCTCATGGAAATTCAGCGTCTTGGCTGGATGTCAGGACGTTTGTTCCATACAGAAGCATTTTTCATATTTACAGCGGATAATTGTATACAGTGCAAACAAGCTCCTCTTCAGTATGAAAGCCGTGTTTAACAAAGCCAAGCATGGACTCGGATGTTGGTTTCCAGAGAATTCAGAATATAAAAAGATATGCACTTCTGAGAAGAAAACCACCATTATTCCTCTTAACTTCAAGAACCTCTTAGATACTAAGTATATTAACAAGCAGAGATTTGAATTGCCCTTTCATCTTGCCTTGAAAAACATTTCTTAGTCTGCATGCTGAAACATGCCATCCTTCCTATATAACGATATGCCTCATCATTCAGATATTTGAGATGCTATTACCATTGCTGTTTTAAAATAATATTTGCCTATTGTCTACGGTATCTCACTCCTACGACTTTTGAGAGACAGTGTAGTTATTCTACAGTAAATAAGTTAGAGCATTTAAATGTTTAAAATTTAAAAAAACAAATCTGTAAATGAATCTGTACTTCATTGAGCATGCAATCTAAGCACTACATTTATCATCAAAAATGGAATATTTTCCTTTCAGATATTTGGGGCTCCATCGTTTGATGATAAAATCTTAGAAGTTGTTGCGGTATTTGGCAGCATGCAGATGGCAGTTTCAAGAGTCATCAAACTGCAGCACCACAGGATAGCTCAGGTTTGTTTCTTACTTGAAAGTACACAACGTGGTTGGCAGCAGTTTGGGATGCTGGTAAGCAGCGGTACTCTTGATGACCACCACCCTATGCATTAATAAAGCCCTGACATTGTTTTAATTTTAGCGGGTAACAAATTGTCTTCAATGATGAATGAAGCATAAAAGTGCTTCATCCTTGAGACAAACCTGGAGGGAAGCCACAACTCCTACTAATAAACATATTTCAGGTGGCCCGTCAGTTTCATTAGTATTTATTGCTCTGTAAAATAATGTGTTTGTTCTTTTCCAGTGTCGGTCAGTAAAGATCACCATACTTGGTGATGAAGGGGTTCCAGTGCAAGTCGATGGAGAGGCATGGATCCAGCCCCCGGGAGTGATTAAGATCATACATAAAAACAGAGCTCAGATGCTAACACGAGACAGAGTATGTTGCAGAAAGTGTTATGAGATAGTTACTAACATTGTTTCTGTAATAATTTGATTCAGTTATAACATGAACTAAACAGTGCTTATAAAAATGTTTTATAACTATCTATATAACTTATATGATTTCTTGCAGTTGCATAATTTCTGTAATAAGCTGGATAGACAATTGTTCTTTTGTATAAGTGACACAGCTCTTTGTTAGCTTTTATCAGTTTTATTAGTGCTATTCCTGTATTCTTATTAACATATAGTAAGAAGAAGAATGGGTGTGGGGATGTACCACCACAAATATTCTCCCTTCCTCCCTTCCTTCCTTCCTTCCTTCCTGCCTTCCTTCCTCTCTCTATTTTCTTTCTTTCTTTCTCCTTTCTTTCTTTTTTTTCTTTTTTTTCTTTTTCTTCCTTTTTCTTTCTTTTTTCTTTCTTTTTCTTTCTTTTTCCTTTTTCTTTCTTTCTCTTTCTTTCTTTCTTTCTTTCTTTCTTTCTTTCTTTCTTTCTTTCTTTCTTTCTTCTTTCTTTCTCTTCCTTCCTTCCTTCCTTCCTTCCTTCCTTCCTTCCTTCCTTTCTTTCCTTTCTTTCTTTTTCTTCCTTCCTTCCTTTCTTTTTCTTTCTTTCTTTCTTTCTTTCTTTCTTTCTTTCTTTCTTTCTTTCTTTCTTTCTTTCTTTCTTTCTTTCTTTCTTTCTTTCTTTCTTTTCTTTCTTTCTTTCTTTCTTTCTCTCTTTCTCTCTTTCTCTCTTTCTCTCTTTCTCTCTTTCTCTTTCTCTCTTTCTCTCTTTCTCTCTTTCTTTATCTTTCTCTCTCTCTCTCTTTCTTTCTTTCTTTCTTTCTTTCTTTCTTTCTTTCTTTCTTTCTTTTATTCATTCTGTCTTTCTTTCCTTCTTTCTTTCTTTCTTTCTTTCCTTCTTTCTTTCTTTCTTTTTTTTCTTCTTCTCCTTCTTCTTCTTCTCTAGGTGTATTATACACAATCACATACTGGAAGTTCTAGCACAGTTGCATAAATAGCAAAAAGTTCTACATTGATGTCCATTTTTCATAATAACTTTCTGCAGATTTCTCTCCTGTCTCTCTCTGTTCTACTAATCCTCCCTCTCCCCCACGACCCCGTCTCAGTCAGAAGAGACACAAGCAGAACCTAGTGACAAAGCCACTGTAGAGTTCGTGCTTCTCTAGGATTACTGTGTGAAATGTGTAACTCCCCCTAACTGGATGGTGAATTTAGGGTGCAGTTAATGGCATTTGAATGATATTTTAGTAAATTTGTTACTGTTTTCCACCATTTTTTAGGTTTGAATCTTACTATCCATGCTTGTATTATCACTGTCTTTGTGTTCTTATTGTTTTGAAAGATGCTAAATGAGGGTAAAGGAGGGAGAGAGACAAGTGACTCAGAAGTGACTTATTCTCTATACTAAGTTTTAAAAAAATTGAATGTAATGACATTATTTATAGAGCTTGTATTATTTATAAAAAATCAAAATTAAATTAAAAATTATTTGTTCAATTAATTTTAATTAAAATACTATAGAAATTAAATTGTATATAAAATTAGATTTTAAAATAAGTAAGAATACTCCAAGTGCTGTGAACTGAATGTATAATTCATTTTGATTAGGCCTTTGAAAACACCCTGAAGTCTTGGGAAGACAAACAGAAGTATGATTCCTGTAAACCTGTCATTCGATCTCCCTTGTACCCTCAGCAGGCTGTTGAGTTGGCTACAGAAGAAGAAGTTGCACAGATCCAGCTGTGCTCACAAGCTGCAGAAGAACTTATTACTAGGTACAGTAAAATTAATAACTTTGGATTGGCAACCTAGACACCAAGACTGAATTATTCATGCAAATGCATACATACATAGACTTAGAATTGTATATTTTCCCTGTTTTTTTATTAATGTTTAGTTGCTACTCTATGAATTATTTTATTTTTAAAATTTTATTTTATTTTTAAGGCTCAACTTGTTTATGTATGGTTTTCTTATGTATTTCTGTAATTTTATTTTTGTGTGTTTTCTATTTTTTTTCCTTGTGAAAACTGACTTTCTGAAGGAGCAGTGGAAATGGAAAACTGGAAAGCTTCTTTGCAGAGAGGCTTTTGATTGAAACGTCTTATTTTATGCAAAAGCAAAAATATATTTATTGAAAAAAAGCCCTTAGAAGTCAACTTTAGAAGTCAACAGTGTGGATGTATCCACCTGACCTTAACTTCTCCTGACCTTATTTCTCCTTAAAGCCTCGTTACTCACAATTTCAAAAAAGATGAGCACTTTTCAATAAACTGGAAAGTTTTCTTAAAATATTGTACAAGTAAGCAGTTAAGATACTGACATTCAAGGAGTCCAAATTGCCAGGTAAAATCTTCATACCTTTTTGCATTCATCCACTCATTCGTTGTTATTGCAGCTTTCTGTTTCATTCCTAATGCTCAAAATCCTCATCTCTCTGCCCCTGGACACTTCAGTAATTTATATGGGTTGAGATGATAGTCAGCTGATGGTATAAAATTGATCCCACAGCCTTCTTATTTTCAAGAACTACTTTCTTCCTGAAATGCAAGTATTTTAGTAAAGAAGGCACTTCAATTCTCACAGAAAAAAAAACCTAGATTTTTTTAAGAAAAGGATTTTTTAAAAATCAGAACATTTTATAAAGCTGCTACTCAGTTCATCATGATAACAAATTATCTTACGCATCAAAATCAATTCTTGGAGTATCTGTTGAGTTGTGTTGATAATATAAGAAAGGAGTTGATGAACTACATATTCTTTTTATACTGTACTGTTGACTTAAGTAGATGTAGAAGAATAATTTAGGTTATAAATTACCCAAAGTGAAGTTTAGCCAAGACAGCTTAAAAACTTTACTGTTCTAGAGATGGTCCTGAGGTTCTAATTACAGCTGGACCTCCCATAATCTCAAATGACTGCAGCCAATTTTAACCTCACATCTGAAGGATATGCCTTGTGAAATAGGTGTAATGGTTTTTAAGATAACTTCAATTTATCCTAATGTGCTAGGGTTTTCCTCTATAGTTTATTTGAATTAATAGCCCCAACATTTTTGGTACAATTTTTGGATAGCATTTGTGTTCTAAGACAAATAAATGTGTCTCAGTATTTCATAGCAGAATAAATCTTCTGTGTTATGGATATCATTTATATGAGGTGCTGTATTGCTTGAAGAGATACTTGTATTTCAACTTTTATTATAAAGGACTGTATTTGTTAAAAGCGTTTTGTGAAACATCTTTGTATATTTTCTCATCTGATAATGTTGTGTACTCGGAAGAATTATTCTGTAAAGGAGGTAAGAAATATTTTTCTCTTTTTTTATGTTTTTGTAGAATCTGTGAAGCAGCAAAAATACATGGCCTCTTGGAGCAGGAGCTTGCTCATGCTGTTAATGCATGTTCACATGCATTAAATAAAGCCAACCCAAGGTTTCCTGAGGTAAAGGAAGAACAGAGATTTATGTATAAGTAAATAAGCTATAATATCTGTGTGCTTAAGCTTGTGACACAGGAGCTGTATTCTACTCCCTGTCCCCATATTAAAACAAGTTGGATGATAATTCTTGAAGTTTTTTATAAACAAGACTCCTAAATACACATACACATGCTCAGATTTAAATGAAATTGCTTAACAGATGAATGGATGCTGTATCTTCTCCCCTTTCTTGCCACTTTTTCTAAGGTGAAAGTAAAGGGGAAGTTACTTCTGATTCTGAAGGTGCTGCTCTGTATAGCAGTAGGGAGTCTCAACCCTTCACATGCATAGGGAAGCACCCCATAGCTGATGAATTTGGTAGAGATCATGCTCAATGATTCTGAAATTTATTAATAATACCAGGAATGGGAGTTAGGAGAACTGCCTTTTTACAGAAGAGTATTAAAGAGGAGAGTCCCCTTATGATGTTAGATTGATATCGTATCTGAGAAGACAGAAGATGTAGTTTCTGCATTCATCAGTGTCCTCCCCAGCTGATATTCTGTTTTGTGAACATGGGACATTAGAAAGGGACATTAATGGCACTTAAAATGCAGACTTTCTGCGTGTTGTTGTGCAGGGCACTGAGCACTCAAAAGGGAGATAGGGAGTTTGGATTAGGGGGACGGTAAGAGTATGCCTGTTGCCTTTCAGAAGCAGTCAAGAATTCGCTCCACCTGCAACGGAGGTCCACAGCCAGGGGTGCTCATCCTGAAGTGATGCAGCAGTGCTTACTAAATCAAGTGAGGTGCTCAGGTAGCTCTGAGCATGAATAAACCAAACTTGAGTTAGCAAACAGCAAAAACAATAGGCAAAGTAAGCTCACATCTGCTTGCAGAGAACTGTGTAGGCATGTCCCCAGACACAGAGTGCAGGCAGGACGAAGGCTGAATAAATGCTGTTAGTACATACAGGTCAATTCTCGTGGATGCATTCATAGAAATTTTCATGCTTAATTGTTATCCAAGTGCTATGCACAGTATGCAAAGGGGGTGAGGGGAAATGAGTTTCTTGGTTTCTCTCTTCACACTAGACAATCTGGGTGTTTTCAAGGATTGGACCCCAAAAACATTAATTAGGGAGAGGCTGCCTATATCTAACCTAAATTTACGTATGGTAAATATATTAGTTAACCTTTGCTTCTTAAAATACGGCTAGCAGCTTACTTCTGCTGAGGATAAGGTGAACAATTCAGATCAACAGTTGTTACTACATGAGGCCCACAACTTCTCTGCTGGCCTTTGTCATCCATAAAAATCGTGGATTCGTCTCAGACGTGGCTGGTCACTTGATCTTCAGGATTGTATAAGGTCATATTAAATGAAGTTGGGGAAAAGACTAATAAGACTAATAAGTAAATAGATATTACATTTTTGTTTTCTGTTCTCAGTGCTGAAGAAATTGTCAGCCTAGAGCTAAATTGATGTATTTCTCCTAGGAGAAGATGCTGAGATCTGTGCTGTAAGCCCAAAGTACTTACTCTCAGTCTGACTTAAATCACTTCAAATAATTTTTATGCTTCTTATTCCCCAGAGCCTTACCAGAAACACTGCCATGGAGATAGCTGTCAATGTGAAGGCCCTACATAATGAAACTGAATCTCTGCTAGTAGGAAGAGTTCCTTTGGTAAGGTCACAAAATTGATGGTTTTATTCCCTCATTCAGATTATCTGTGATTCGTTCTTTGCTGATTTTTTAAATCGGCGCAGGATTTATGACCTGCTACAAGAAGCTCTGTCAGGCCAATTGGAGGACATTACACTGCATTTGTGGTGTGGATCAGAATGAGTTACAGATTCTTGTCCTAGGTTGTCATCCATCTTACCTCACTTCAGATATCTAAAAGGTCATTGCCTGGGCTCTTCTTTTTAATAGTCAATGGAGAGAAATAAGTATCCCTGTTGAGGTTGATTCACACTCAACTGTCTTGGAGGCCTATCTTAGAAAAAGATAAATCATCTTCTGGAGGTTTAGCATTTAAGAGAACTTCTGGAGTTCTATTATGTGACCATCTTCAGAGTTTAAAGAGAACCTGGGGTGAGAGCTATTCACAATCATACATTCAACTTCTACAGATCTAATTTGGGCAAGTAAATCTCACCCTTGTTCTAATACCTGTCAGGAATTATTTTATAACCTTTAACTGGTAAGTGTTCAGTAGACCTCTGATGGTACTTGAAGACTTTGCATCTTCTTCTTTGGCTAGTGTTTCCCTGCCTAAAATGATGAAGACTGCTGAAGAATTGTTGTACATGGATGTATAATTAGAAAATTTCTATATGTGACATTGGGAAGAGAAGAAAGATGTCAGGTTTTCTATGCTGGTCCAGTTTTACATTAAGAAAATACACAGTAGGAACAGTTACATTTCCTTTGGATTCAAAAGCAGATTTATTACTAACTTACTGTTTATTTAAGTGTTATAATTTAAAATGGATATAAATAGGAATGTTTTCATTTAGCTGAGTTAGGGTATGAAACTTACTGGTACAGGTTCAGATACCTTTTTACACAAGTGATAAATACTACAAATCTGTTCTACAGTAACCAAAAGTTAATATAGTCTAAAGGCTCATAACCATTTAAGTTCTAGAAATAGTCAAAGATTAGGCTCATATGATCTATTTTATGAGTTTTTAGAAGGGAAAGTTATTCGTTAGGTGGTTTTGTCCAAGAAAGGGAAAAATATCTGCTGTTTTTTTCAAATTGCTATTACTAATGCCCCATATTTCAGATTGAATGAGGAATCAAACCAGAGAAATTTGTTTAAATTTTAAAATAGTTTAGGAAGAGGAATTATAAGAAAAGGTTTAAGTTGGTGATGCCATACTAGGACTAGTGTAATTTATCAAGGCAATCTGGAATTAATTATGGAAACCTTCCCATTGAAACATTGCCTTTTCTATAGCCAGTTGTGATCTCATTGTGTTGTCGAACTGGTCCCTTTTTCAGGCTCCAAAGTTTAATTTGATTCATTTGTCCATTTCTGATTTTTACATGTTGTACTTCTGCTTCTCATTATGGTCTGTGCAAATGTCTTCATGAGTCTACATCAAACCCATTTTTTAATAAAAAGGCTGTTTGGAAGATACTGAGATAATCTTCCAGGGATGTTCATTACACTCATTTGACATCATGCTTGTTTAGAACAGTATTTCACAGTCACAAAAAGGCACCCTGGTTAAGCCTATTGCCATGTATTTTATAAATGCTGAAGCGACATGTATGTTGGGCCCTCACTCTATTAAAACATTGAGACCGATGAAATGTAAGGTGTTGCTTGATGCATCAGCCGCTGCCATCATTCACTGTTCTCCAAATTATCTTTCTCCTCTGACAAAGAAAGACAGCCATTCTTTCTTTAATGTCTTCCTCTTTGGGTTTTTTTTTTCCCCTCTTCAATTCTCTCTCACCCCTCTCTTTTGTGATCAAAGCTCCTGATAGCAGTAAATTGATGCCTTCGTAGCATATACTACTTGGTAAGCTTTTTCTTTGGTTGCCATTTACTGGCTCTTGAGTCTTTCTGTTATGGCTCCTGAAAGAGACAACAGAAATGTAAATACATATACAAGGAGACTGTGATTCCTGCCACCTCCTGTGAGATATGATTAACAAAGTTCACACAACAGTATTAGCTAGGTGACATCAAATGGTGAATTAGCTATAAATACCATTTTTAGTGAAGCGATAGGATGGGACAATGAAGCTGATTTGTGGAATCTCCCAGATGGTTATGGCTGCAATACAGTTTGGAAAAAATAAAACATACTATATTTTGTCTAGATATTTTCCAGAGGCACTATTTCCATTTTTGCTTTTTAGAAAGCATTTCCAGTCTGGAACAGAGCACAGTTTTCCAATGTATTAAGGGAGAAGTATGGCAGAATGTTTCATTTCAACTGAATGAAATTATCTGAGCTCACTGAAATAAAATATTTTGATATTAAAAATTTCCTTTGGGAAGGAATTGAAAAAATCCTTTATTTTCATTGTTTCATTCATAGTGTTAATTTCCATCTTGGAAATAAGAAGCTTTTCCAAGATGTGGTAGGAGGAGAATTTACCCTAAATTGATCACTCTTCCTTTACCAGAATTTCACTATTGTTTTGGGTTTATTTCAGGAGCAATATTGCCAATGCATACACTTTCTCACCATCAGATGAGAGGTTTTTTTGTCCTCAAGCAAAATGCTTTCCTTTGAGAATCAAGCAATTAGATAAGTGCTTGTTGAGAAAGAGATAACTCTTTGCTTCATTCACGTACCTAAAATAGATGACTTAATTTTTAAAAATGAAAACAAGAGAAAAGTTGTAACTTCTTCAAAGACAAGTGGGTCTTCCACTGTACTCCAAATTAACTGAACTGTTCAAATTGAAAAAAAAGGGAAGGCAAAAGAAAGATCAGAGTCTGCTTATGGGCACTGAATTCTGTGAGCTTTAGAAGAGAAAAGAACACGATAGCAAGAGGGAGCTTATATTTCCAGTATTACTATACTAAACAGCAATATCTTACTAAAGACGGTCTCTCCTTTGAAAGGTGGTAACATATGTAAACTATTGAAGCAAAGGAAAGAAGTTTTTGTTAGGTAGGATAAATCAATGGGGGCTTGTAATTTATCACCAAACCACAACAACGTCAAAATCTTTTTCCAGCACTAGAGACCAAAGATTCTCTTACAACTCAATTTTAAAAATGCATTCACTAGAACTTAATTAGATCCTTTCAAAAGGATATTCTGCACTGCTTTGGCACTACTTTTACTTCAAAGAGAGAAAGAGATGTTCAGATTGCTTTATTAGTGATGCCAAGCAACTCGTTCCAGGATTCAATTCTTTGCCTCAAAATGGTGTTTCAGCAACCCCAAAAAGCTTTGCCAGGGATCAGCGGCCTGCCTTACCTCTTCCTCACAGGTTTCACTCACACAACAGCTGCAGAATAGTTTTCAGGCCAGGGTTTTAAGGCAAACTGGTACCTCCATGGGGTTGATGAGTGATTGACAGCTAGGTCCAGCTGGTCTGCACCAAAAGTCTCAGCTGCCTCAGTCATGCCTTTGTGGTTGGGACCATACTAAATGTAGTGTCAGGGTGGTCTTATATGTCTCTGAAGGAAAATTTAATTTGATAAGTTTATTTGTTTTCACCGTTGGTTTACACTCACCATGAAGCAGTCATCTGTGTGCGTGTGGTAACAACATATCTAGATTTCAATGTTATATGTTAACAAAACTGAAAATACTATTTTTCTGGCCTGTTTATAAACAGCAGTTAGAAGCTCCCCACGAAGAGCTGTTGTCTGATGCTTTGCACAGCGTGGAAATAGAGTTGAGAAAACTTGCTGAGATACCATGGCTTTATTATGTTTTCCAACCAAATGATGATGAGGTGAGTTTGATTAATACTTCCTGCTTCTAACTGAAGTTAATTTTCTTTTGATAGGGAAGAGTAAGCTAGAATCCCTCATGATCTGGAGAGGCAATTTCAGTAGTGATGCTGCATCATTTCTGTCTGCTGTGAAGAAACTTCTAAGCTTAGGGCTTTTTTTGTGTTTTGTTCCCTTTTGTGAATTTAAAGGTTTTGAATGATTCTTTAATAAATGAAACAAGTATAGAATTAAGTCCTGAAATTATTCTTTATGGAAGTAAAATTTGGTCTTAGCTTTTGAGATTAACTATGAATTACTGTCTCAAGCATGTAATTTCACTGTTGTTTTCTGTTAATTAAAGGTAACTATGTCTTTCATGCAGGATCCCCCCCTGGATTATGCTAAAAGAAACAACAGAAGTACAGTGTTTCGCATAGTGCCAAAGTTTAAAAAAGAAAAAGTTCAGAAGCATAAGACCAGCCCTCAGCCTGGTATGTGTTTTGACATTACAAGAAAAATAGTAGCATTTGGGGAAATGTGGTTTTATGGTTTTGTTTTGGTTTTTTTTTTGGTAAGAGCTGAAATGATGCACTCCACCTAAGAGTAAAGTCAAAGTGAAAAGCAACTGACCTAACTGGCATCTTCATTAGGATGAAGATTTCTTCCAGTGCATTTAGAAAGCATTCAGTAGGACCCCAAGACTTCCAAGTGAACCAAAGAACTACTGCAAAAATATTTAGATAGTTTTATCATCCGACAGGACCTGTGTCTTTGCTGGTGGTTACATTTGATTAACTCATAGCAGTACAAGTCGTAGGCAAACACATTGTTTCCCTGTGAAGCTCCAATTCAGGTTTTTCAGGTTAGTTTCAGAAGGTGCACAATAGCTTTTATCACACTGGTTTAATTAACCAGTTATTCTTAAATTTCAGATGGGTTTTAAGTTCAGCAAGTGAGACAAATCAAACAAAAAGCCATGATAGTCAATATTGATTTTTTAATTAGAAGAAGTTGAACAAACTCCACTCTCCTCTCTTCCCACTGTTATCCATGAACTTACTTCCTTAAGATTATGTCCAGGAGTTAATCAGTGATCAGATGGTCCTAAAACTGTTTCTGCATCTTTGTCTTTTTAATGCACAGTTGGTCAAAATCTGCAAAATCTTGCAGTTGTTGATCAGACTTTAGATTTCAGATTAGACTTCAGATTTTACTTCATTGTAAAACTAATCAACATTGAGTGAAGTTGTAAAATTACAGCAATAAGTAGCATAACTATTTTTTTTCAATAAATGTGGTCTTACTAGGACTAATGTGGGCAACTAACCTTAGAGAACAATGTTTTACAGAGAGCTTATTAATGGCCTATGTAACACAGTAGCTTAAAGAATACTTGTTGCATTAATTAAGAATACTAGAAAATGTTAATTAAAACTGGACTTGCTTGCTGCCATTGCTGTATTTGAGGTATGGTTGATATTTTAATTTTACATGTTAATTAGTTTTTGAAGGCTTCTCCTCTCCCTGGATGACTACTAATAAATTAATGGTATAAAGCAGAACAACATTAGACTTTGCGTCACTGATCCTAAGATGGTTTAATGTGAATTTGTCGGGACATGAGGTTTTAAAGGCTTTACTGAAGAAAGTGGAGTAAAGCTGAAAGCATGGCTGCAAAGCAAAGAACCCCAACTTTGTTTAGATACTTTCTCATGTTAACTGCTAACCTGTAACCTGCATGTAAAAAGTAAATTGTCAGTTTTTGTGGAAATGACACCTCTAACCTTTCCTTTCGCTAGCACGGCAATTCTACTCTGTTTTCCACTCTCTTTGGCCTAACCTTTGCTTGTGATGCATTTGAGCATGTAGAAATTAAGGGGGTTTTGCTCTTAACTTTGGTAGTTCAAAAATGGGGCACAGATGAAGTTGCTGCTTGGCTGGATCTGCTCAGTTTGGGAGAGTACAAAGAAATCTTCATCAGCCATGACATCCGAGGCTCTGAGCTTTTACATCTGGAAAGGCGAGATCTTAAGGTATTTCCTTTGTGCTACTTTTCTGCTATTGACCATTTTCTTTGACAAAACAACAACCAACTTTTCTTCTTTCCCTGCACTTGTTATGTGCTTGTAGCTTGGCTTACACTGTGCAAATATGCAATAAACTAATACACGCTGTCCTTTGGCCTGAATTTCTGAAGTGCTGACTTGTACTCGCAACCGAGAATGTCTGTTATCCAAAATTCCCTTTTTTTGCACTTTACCTAGTATAATAGCATTATAGTTTCTGTCAGAAGTCATAGGAAAAGCACGTTTGATATCTTACTGACATCAGTGTAATATAATGTTATCTTCAAGAGTTCATCATTTCCATTAAACAGGATGAGTATGGATCAGTTGAAGGTGGTGATAATAATTTTGAACCTATCTACTGCAAGGTCAGCAGCTATGAGTAGCTGACCTGCTTCAGGTGATTTATTGTATATATATTGGATATAGTGGGCGTGAGAGAGATAAGCAGCTTAATAAATTGCAGCATTGGACTTATATAGCATTGGTATTTGTGTGTCAAAACAGACCTTTGCAATAGGTTTTCTCATCCCTGACCAACCTCTGCCTGATTTTAGCAGTATAGATTTAAAAAAGAGGACTTTCTTTTGTCTCCAAAATTGTAAAACTTTCTTCCTCTGAGGTCAGATTGATAAGTTTTGCAGGGAGGAATGTTACCTAGCAGTCTGCGGCTGTTATTTGAGCTTGCTGGTCTTTTTCTTGAATGACTTAAGTGCATCCATTATATGTAGTAGAGGCTATATCTTTGGGGATTCATTACATTACTTTTTCCAGGAACTCGGTAGTAATGAGTTCTTGATAATGTGTTTTGCAACTGCTTTTAGCACATAAGAGAGCAAATAGGATATTGTATAAATCACAAACATTTACATTTAGAGTGCAAGTCATTGCTCTAGCCACAGTGCAGTAGTTTGCAGACAGAGGCAATACTTTCATACAAATGTGCCATTTTTTGTGAAGTTTCTTACATAGTATGAAATCCGGATGTTATAAGGTAGTGCTTGCATTGTGTGACTGTTGCAGTAGAATGCAGCTGCTGAAGACAGCTGTGTTTGAAATGATCTGTTGGGCTGTTGTGTATTATTTTACCCTTTGGTATTAGATCGCCTCAGCTTCCTTCCATGGAAGTTAAATTCCTTTCTTTCAGGATAGTTCCTGACATGGAGGGACAGCTTCAGGACAGTCCCTCCCTGCAAAGATTTAGAAATAGAAAACTGTCCAAGCAATGCACCACAATGTTCCAGTGATGGATGTTGCAAGTCCCTGTTCTGAATGGACACTGAACAAATTTAAAACTTAACTGGGAAACTCAGCATCACAGAATGCATAGGTTTGCTAAAATGTTAAGAAATCTTAAAAAAAAAAAAAAAAAAAAAAGATTACAAATTTGTTGGAATAAATGATGGTGGGTAAGATCAGTGTCAAACTAGACATGGCTTCCGGCCACGCCTCATTCTGATGGGTACCAATTTGACTGCATGCCCGGAAGACTGGCACTTCAACCAAGTAAATATCTGCAGCAGGGTAATCATCAACCTATTATCCCTTGTTGCTAAGACTCATGAGGATTCAGCATAAATAAAACCCCATCACAAAGGCCTATGCCCTGAAATACCTAAAAGCTTATCTTAGAGCCTCCAGAGAGGCAGACTTTTACTGTCCCCTCTATCTAGTGCTGCCTGGAAGCACATACGAGGTTTTAAATTGCTCAGCATAGCTGGATGAGGAGTTGCTCTCCACAAGTTGCCAAGGGTATATCCTGTCCTAGGAGAGGTCTTGCTCTAGAATCGCCCCATCTGCTCATTAGCAGAGCTGAGGGCTTCCAGAGCAGTGCTATTCATAAGGTAGGCCAGGCTTTTGGCCAAGCATGGCTTGCGCTCTATGTAGCAATGCTGAATTTAAATATCAGAGTTTAGCACTCGTCCTGTTCATTACATACGGGGCATGATCTCTGCAGGGAGCCAGTTAAGGATGGCTCAGGGAGCCTGCAGTTTTCTGACCAGTGACCTGAACTGGTGTCAAGATGTGTAATGTGATACCTAGGAAATGAGGAACACGCCACAAGCTGCCCTGTTAATTTTTCCTCCCTTTGGCTATTGAGGTGTGTGGATGAGTCTTCAGTGCTCTTGCGAGCTATAATCTGTCTACAGCCTCTCCTCCAGTGCAGGGCTTGTGCTTCCTGCCAAACTAAATGGGCTCGCCATTGATTCACAAGCTTTTAAGTCATGTGCAATAGATTTACCTCTATTACCTCTCATGTCGACAACAGGAAAAATCGTTGCCCATTTTAATTGAATCCTCTGGACCCACCTTTCTTTTTGTGGTCAAAAGTAGAGATGAAAAGCAGTACAGAAAAGGATGAAAACTCTCTTCCTTTGCACGCATGACTGAAATAGATCGATACGTTGACTGAAGAATTGGACACCTCTAATTTCTGCGTAGCTTGTGGATCCCATTCTCCGTTAGCTCTGTGTGTGGCAACTCGCAAATCGAGAACACCTCCAAGAGGAACCAGATACCTCTCTCCACCCAGCCCCTGCAGTAATACCCTTTCTCCAGCCTCCTATGCCTGATTTTATTTAGGGGAATCTTAAACTTTTACACCCATGTGATTATCTTTCCCTTGAGGAAAGGCTGGGCAGCGAATTGGGAATTGTGCTGTAGAAACTATAGAAAGCAAGCTTGTGATTTATTTTCTTAACCTTCTTTTACAAGCAAACTCATTGAAAACCAGACTCTCACTTTTTCTGAAATAAATACTGGCATCTTAGCATTGAAAAGCTTGTTCCTATGCACACAACTTAGTAATAATCAGAACTGCAACATATTTGGCAGGACTAGGGTGACATCTCCTTAGAGCTCCATAGCAACGTTGGTTTCTTTGGAGAAAGGGTTTTCGTGCCTTATGTCAGCTTGATGAGCAGTGCCGGTCAAGCTGAAGTCTGTGCTGAGGACTGCGGCATTTCATCTCTGTGGTTTGCAGTAGCGCTTTCGCATGGAAAATGTTTTGTTAGATTTGTTAGACTTCGGGCATGCTAGATGGCTTTTGACACTGGGAATGTAAGTAGGGTAGGTTTCTCATCTGGAAGATGTTAATATTAAGGAGTGTTTATATAAATTGTTTGGTAGTATTACACTGGTGGTATGCCTGGCCAAAACCCGTGGGGCAAACCTGGAATAAATGGGTTCTTGGCTAAGCAGACAGGCAATCACCACAATATAATGCAGACAAAGAACTCCTGAAAGCTGTTGCAAGAATTTTCGTCAGCTTTTTCTTGCCCAACCTTTCTTTTTTTTTTGGGAATCTTTTGAGCCCTATGTGCTGAAGGCCTAGAGATGGCAAAATGGGTTGGGAGAGCAGAAGGAGAGGCAATCCTGTAGTTTTAAGGCCATAGCTGGGCAAAAAGAAGGACTATTTTCTTCCTCAAACTCTGGCTAGTGTCTTGTCTTCAAAACCGCATTTTAGTCAAATTGAATTTTTATTAATTAGATATCCATTAAATATGGACAGACTATGTAGATCATGATGAAACTCATGCATGCACAAAAATGCAGAGATCTTTGGGGATCTTTGAATGATGCATGATATGTTGCTGGTTTAGTTTGAGATGAGAGAATTTCTGCGAACTTTCCTACATCAGTAGTAAACTAAGAATACTAGATAACATCTAGTGTCAGGAATGTATAAATTTTAATTTCCTCCAAACCAAATTATTACACAAGCATAAAAATTCAGAGTTTATTTTGTTGGTTGGGTTTTTTTCCCCTGGAAATGTAGCAGAATTTACCAAAAAGGTCCCAAAAATTGTGATGAGGCTCTTGAGACTTGCTGTCCTGATCTACATTACAGCAGCTTCAGCTGGAATGGAAATAAAACCAAATCTCTTGCCTCTGAAACATAGGCATTGTTGATGATACTTTGTAAAGGTTGGTGGAAAAAGTGGCTGAGTTTTCTGGGAATTTCATAATGTGATTCTTTCCTCTGATCTTTGAAGTCTGGCCACATCTTGCTATGTTGCTTATCCAACAGAAGTTCTACTCATGCAAGATGTTTGATCTGAAGAATTTGCAAGTTCTTAACCTTTAACACGTGTGGCTTCTCGTGGTTTGGAAAGTATCCTTATGGGTTTTTCTTTATGTAAAATTTCCTCCACATAGCAACTAGACTATTTCAGTAGTTTCAATAGTTGTGTGTATTTTTGATTCATTGGAAAATTAAGTCTAGCATAAAAAAGAAAATAGTCTCCAAATCTAAAATTATAAATATTACTGTCATTGTGGGACAAGTTTAACCACTACTACCTACATCAATTCTCTTAATTTAAAAATGAGTACTACATTTTTTTGTAAGTGAGATGACCATTAGCGGAAACAAAATATGAATTGATGTGATGTGGAAAATCAGAAGTTTTTTTTCAGATAGGTTTATGGACAGCACTTGATTTGGGGACTTCTATGACCATGTCTTGAACTCTTTAATGCTGACACTTTTGTGCCAAAGTGCTATAAAGGATGGTCACGTATTTATAGTACTGGCAGTTTTCAACTGAAGAAACAACCAGGGTTTTTTTCCATCTCTAACATCATAAACAGAATTCAATCTTAACTCTCTGAAAATTAATCCACCTGCTTAATCTGTGCTGTGCTACATTTACAATAAAATAATCAATTCATGCCCATTTTATCACCCCTTTCTTCCTTTGGAGAAATGCAAAATTAATTGCATGCTAACACTTTTAAGTAATATAAAGTGCAGATTTTCTGAGGTTTCTGTGCTGTAGAAAGGTGGATACAGTCTTTGTGTAGAGTACGTACAGAATATTATATATGGTTTTGTTTTTCACTCTGTATGAGAATAATTATTTCAAGCTGCTTAATTACACTCCCTTTTAATGTCTTTGTAATGGAGAATCTTCCTATTAAAATGAAAGGATTTCTATTTCAGAAAAATAGTGAAACTTTTCTAAGGTTTTTTTTTACTTAATCACGATCTATTTACATAAGGTTTATTCTGCAAATAACTAGTGTTTGAATCTGCCACTTGCTCAACATAACTAACACAAGGATTTTAAAGAGTTTTTCAAAGCTGAGTTTTACAGATAAGGGAAGCAGATTTCCACCAAACTGAGCTGAAAATTCATTAGCGCAGTTGGGGATCATTAGCACAGCTGGGCATCCCATTCTGCTCCGCTGACCATTGGACCAGTCAAAACTGAAAAAGGATGCTGTTAAATCTGTTATTAATGCTGGAAGAGGTTTGCTGCAAAACTTTCTTGTCTGTTGTCACTCATACAGAGATGGGTCCCTGAAACCAATATGAGAAACATTTCATTGGATGTGATTGCTTTAGTGGGGCCTACAAGGAGATTTACGCTTGTGCTTTTTACATTTTCCTTTGGGATGTGACTGTCATGTTTCTGAGAATTTTTCTTCCAGCTCTCTAATCGAGAAGATCCATGTTAGGAGACACAACCTTTTTGGAATGAAAAACAAATGCTTACCTTTTCTATTGCTCTCTAAAGGGAAGTTGTCCTACATGCCTGTAGCCGTTACATCCACTTTCCCTCGAGAAACTGGGGACGTGTGTGTTTGTTGATTAAAACAGACATCATAGGGCCTCAGATCAAGTAACATTGCTGGACAGAAGCTCTAATCCATCACATCCTACTGAGCATTTGTTCGCTGTATTAGAGAGGAGGGGGAGATTGTTCTTTTTTTGCCAGAAATTGTGAAAGGTTTTTGTACTTAGAAGTCAAGTGAAAGATGTTTTTGACAGATATTGCAGTGCCTTGGGTTGTCATTATTACAGGTAAGTAATTTTCTGTCTGCAAGACAGAGAGGGATTCATTGTATGCTCTAAGCAATGTTTTTGGTAGGCAACACTTGCTAGTGCCATAGAATCTTTTCCGGTTAATGTTGATTGCAGTGAGCACATTTCTAGACATTTGTTGCATGGCTAGATCATGATAATGGGTTATTTTTTTTCCTTTTTGTAAATAAACTTTCTTCTTTTTCTTTTTCTCTTTTTTTCTTTTTTTTTTTTTTTATTTTTTTTATTTTTTTTTATTTCTGTAGGACCTGGGGATAACGAAAGTGGGGCATATGAAGCGAATTCTCCAGGGAATTAAGGAGCTTGGCAAGAACACCCCTTTGTCTGAAGTGTAATTATGCTGGTGCTCTCCCTGGAGAGAGAAGGGAAAGTTGCTGGAGAAGCAAAGCTGTTGCAGGCACTTAGCTGTCTTTGTAGTTTACTCTATGGAAGAATAAGCACCGGTGTGTTTGTACAGGCTAGTATCTCTGAATTCTTGTATGGTGAAGAGCTTGCTGCAAGAGTACAAAAGGATTTGTGCCAAAAAAACGGAAAAGGTGACATGTTCTGTGAAGACGTTTTCTTGGTGTGCAAACCTGGCCAGTTCGGATAAGCACATTTTGGTAAATCGATTGGTTTATGGTGAACTGCACTGACTGGAAAATATAATCGAGAAATGATTGCTTTGCTTACATGCAGCTCAGTATGCCTCTCTTTACACTGCAGCAAGATACAACTGTACAGCCTGAGGTTGTCCAGTTATCCTTCTGAGGCACAGCTTCATAAAACCTCCTGTGCAGGAGACCGAGAGGTTTTGGAGGTTCAACACGTGAGCCTAACAGTGCCGCAGGTACCCAGCGCTCGCTGGCCACACAGAAGGGGGGAGAGATACCTTGTGCTACCATGAATGCAAACTATAATGCATGGTGTGCCTGCCTGAATCGTCTGTTGTTCTGTTGCATGACACATCTGATACTTTAAACACTTGAACAACTTTTATATCGGTTTGAATGAGATTTAATTTATTACTACTTGAGTGTCTCTTTTTTTTTTTTTTTTTCCCAGGCACTTTTCTATTCTTCAGTGTTGTGTTATGCCTAAAATGTGTTCTACGGCAAAGGATGTGTGGGTGTGGAAACTTAGCATTTGTGCCATATTCAGCAGATTATATGCATTATATATGATTGAAACACTGTACAGTTAGATTTTTAAATATACCATGTACAGAAGGTATATCAGGTAACTAACTTATGAGTATTTTTGAAAGACCGGTACCTCACAAAAATATCAATTGGCTTCCTGCATGGAAAATGATAAAGAATTTTCTCATGGTGCATTTTAATGTAGTTATTCAGTTATCTTAAACATCTGTAGCATATTGGAACTTTTAGGCACTAATGGTTTTATTTATTCTATTGTTCAAAAAGCAGGTTGAAAGATTAATGAAAAATTTTTACATGAAAATTCATTTTATTTATCATACATAAGAAGAGTTTTAAAATGTAGCAGCTGATTTGATTTTTGTGGGGTAAACTTTTACTCATTACTAATTTACTATTAATTTAAAAATGTCTCTGTATGCATTTCTTTACAAAGGCATCAATTTGTTTCTTGTCAGCACTCCTACATTGGTAGATCATAAAAATTTAAAAACCAAACTCTAAGGTTTTACACTATGCATGCAAAGATGAATCACATGCAAGATAGTAATCCATGAGTGTAAACAGGTTAAAAAATGAAAACCATCTTTGTTTAGAAATTGTGTTAAACCACAACTTAGAAGGTTATTTACAGTTTGCTTAAACAAAACAGCTTCATAATTGAATTTCCTGGTAAATTTTTCGCAGAAGTATTAATCTAGTAGAAAAATAATTTGCATAGATCTACAAAAAAACCTACTTAAATGTTTGAGATGAGATGATATCGCACCACCTGCCAGAAAACTTGCACAGTATCGCTGTCTCCTTGCTGTTCCTAACAACATGTCATTGAGGCACGAGGAACACTTGACTTTTACTTAATCGAGTAGCTTTGACATTTCTTACAGGTTAAAGAGTATCTTAATATCTATTTATGTTTTCCTGATAGGCAGCAGAGTAAGGTTTCATTTGTTTTTTCCAAAGCTTATTTTCCCCATTAAAGGGGCCAACGTCAAGTACTGCATGCTGGTTTTGCCCTCCCTTTCTCATAAGTATGATGGGAGTCGTCCCTTGGAAAGTAGATGGGAATCGTCCCTTGGAAAGTAAAATCTATTCCCCTCATTGTTTTATTGCAAAAAATCAAAAGGAGCAAAACAGGCTTTGTTTATATCCAATTATAGTACTATGTGCTCTTGCTGCTGTAGGTTCAACAGGCACCACTCTGGGAGCTCTGTGGACATAATTGATTATTCTGGTAAACAAACAAAAGTAAAAGGCTATGTTCCATTAGGTTTTCCGTAAAAAAAAAAAAAAAAAAAATCCCTTTGCCAAGTGACATGATTTTCATGCTGTTGTATGAAAAGTGTATGCAAACAATGGGAAGTTATGCAAATAATGGCAAGATTAGGTTGTTTTTTTTTTTAATGTACTTGACATTGACCCCTTTAATAATGTTCAGATGGCATCCGTCAAGTCTTTGCAAGTTCCTTTTCTCTTTGTTTCCCTGTAAGCTGCGCTATATTTTAATGTGTGACAGCATTCTAATATATCTATGTTACGGTAGACTACGTAGTTAATCTTCCTGGTCAATTCAAGGACATAATACATGGAACAACTTTCTTTGCTTTCCTGATTGTAGGATACACTCTCTTTACAACTTTCAGCCTTGCTATATGCAATGTGTTAAGATGGGCTATGGAACAGGATCTCTTCAGGTCATTGTAGAGGTCTACGCTGAGTATATTAAAAAATGAGAGTTGCTTTTAGGCAGGGGAAATGGGCAAGTGGTGTTTGTAACGCAACGTTCTTATGGCACTCCTCAAATTACCTCAGTATAGGACAACTGATCACTTGTCTTTGTATAGTTCAGTTTTTTTTAAATGACCACCAAAGAATTTAACTTTGATTGTCCTAAGCAGAAGTTTTTTTTTTAAATGTGCAAGTAGAAAACAATTGTAAGCATCATTTATGCTGTATTTATTACACGCCCAGGAGAGCAAATTTTATGCAACTCTATGCCTTAGACTAGTGTTGGCTATCAAATCCAAATGCGTGTGACAAGGAGGCTCAAAATATTTTACGGGGTTTCTCTGCCATGGTCATGGGTCGTAACTGTGTTTAGTGATGTGGCTTTTCTACAGAAAGACTTTGAACACAGAGTTACTATCTCATGATTGTTGTAATTTCCAAGTTTGGGTGGTTTTTTTTTTTTTCCTTACTGCTGTAGAAGTCCCAGCTCCTAGAACTAAGGACATACATAGCTACATTTTTAGTGAACTGAAGTATTTATAATTTAATCCTGATGTTTAAAGTGCTTCAAAGCATACATCCCAATATTTCAACAAAAATAAGGTAAACCATCCCCTAAAGTAGTTAGTTTTTTAGAAAACAAGTTATCCCAATAGAACTTGTGGAGCCTGATTCAACATGCTAGATTCATCAAGACAAAAAATCACTATACAGAGTTTACTGGATACATTTTTTTCCCCTAGTCAAATACACTTAATTTCCATGGCCAATCAGCGTACCTTAAAATCTGAAAGGAATATAGAGCAATCGGCATTTTTTTGAAGTGGCTGGTATTCATATAGATGAAATGCCCTACACCTCAGAAAGAGGAAGAGGAGAAATGCATGTTTTAAAATGGCAGCAGATTGCTAAGTTCATGTTTCTGTTTTGTCTTTTTCAAATAGTATTTTTCCAGTTCACTGTATTCAATTGCTGTAGCAACCTCTGATTCAGGTCATGCAAGTATTGCCTTTATAATGCCTAATGCCGCCTTCTTAGAAACAGAATGAAATCAGGCAAACTCATGGTTGTAGGTGTTGGGGGTTTTTTTACAATGCTTTAAAGAAAAAACTTGTTCAAAAAATGAAATTTTTTATATGATGCAGTTGCAAATTTTCTTTATGATACATTTTTATGTGTTTCCCCTTAACCACTGTTTTTTCTCCTGAACATCTCTTTCTTTCAAAGAAAAATATTTTAAACTTGCAAGAACAGTAAAATGTAAAGTGTGTGATCAAAAACCCTCCCAGTTTCAAACTATTTCAATCCAGTATTTCTTACTTTGGGACTGGAGTAAACATGCTTGGTCCTGTAAATAATAAATAGAAATCATCTTTCTCTCTCCATCCCTGCCCAAAGAAATTCATACTGCAATGCTGTATAACTGTAATTCAAACAAGAGGAATTGATTTTTTCTATAATGGCCCATTTCGTATTTTCCTATGCTTTTTGTAGAGAAATAGATAACCTGCCAATTTTGACTTTTTAATTGAACTCAGCAATGCTAATTCACTTAATGAAAATTTCATAATGCCTTGATAATGAACAGATCTTATTTCAAGGGTAAAATTATCAGTGTTTTTCAATGCATCTAGTCTTCCTTTCGGGAAGACTGGCAGGAGACCTTTTTCACATGTAATGGAAAATTAATATATAAAGCAAATATGAGAGGATGTTCCATAGTCCTACTTTAAAAATAGATGTAAAACTACATATTATACATAGATAATGCCACAATGGACATGTAATACAAAAACCCCCGCAGTGATTCCATTTTGCTTGATGCTTCCTATTAATGATTGCATTACTAATGTTTACTACTGTTTCTCCATTGCTGCCTCTGTGCCCCTAAGTATTAAGTTCTGACATGTAAGTTTGACAGCTCTAGTAACTAATAATTAGCAGTGCAAAAAGTCTTTGTGAAAGGTAAAGTCACAAGTGATGCATATTGTTGAGGATAACTGAGCTGGAGCAATATATAGCTTACAACCAGGAGATCATCTTGTCACTCGTGTGAGTAAGTGAGAGCCACAGAAAATTATATGAGTAATTATAAATTTATTTCTTCACCCCAATAACATACGTACCTCTCAACTGCAGCGTCCTGAGTGTTACATTTATACCACGGGCTCTCCTATTTTTTTGACCCTGTTTTCACAGATTGTATGTTTTGTGGTATGATATTCATATCATCCAGGTTTGATGCTGCTTATTCTAACTGCAAAGATTTAATGTTTGCAGGAACCGTACATGACTGTATTGCTGTCTTAAGTAAAAAGAGGAGTTTTTGATGACTTGAGGAAGCTGAGGAGTTTGGACAGGACTTAAAATATATCTGCTGCCTCTTCAGAGATGAATGGTAGTGTCAGCAGGATTGATAAAGCATCATTTCGTAATTATCAATAGAAGATCTTTACTGGTTGTATAAATTCCTGTATTTATATATAGAATATAGTGTGGAAATGGATCTTTTTTACAAAAAGAAAAAAATTTTCTAGTTCTTTTCTACTACTGTTGCATTAGGTTTAAAAGCTCTGTTAATGGTTAGCTTATGTACTTGAAATGCTCGTTTCTGCCATACAGAAGCCCAGTCTGTTTCTCAGAAATTATATTCCATTTGGAAGCCATCTGGAGACTTCCAGGAGACTATTCCTGTAGCCAGTTGGAGCTAATACCAAAATTCATAGCGATTTCTGTAGGCTTAATAGTGATTGCCCTCAATATTTTAACTGAAAAAAAAAATGTTTTTGAAAGTTGGGGGTTTTTTCAGCCTGTAGAATCAAACTTCAAACATCATCTCCTCGTCAACTATAAAAAAAAAATATTAGTACTGTTAACACTTTGGCAAACTAACAAAATGCGGGCAATTACAGACCTGAGAGTATTCCTGGACAAATTGTAATGAATTTAGCTGCAGTGGTTAAAGACCTACCACCTTCAGAGCAGTCAACACAACATTCATATATTTACTTGGTAGAATTATAAACATCTATGTTAAATAATTGAAGACCTTGTCTCCCAGTTGACACAAGCCCTTTTTATATAAGCTCTTTGATGGGATTTTGAGTTCATATAACCTGTTGCTTACATTAGCAAGGGCAGAAGAAGCTGGTACATAATTTATGTTTAACACAGGTCACGTCTCTACTAATGTTCTCACGCTGCTTCCCAGCTCCTGTCTCTGGATGACTTCCCAGCCGCTTGGCAAGATGAGACCCTCGCATGTCTCCCCCCGTTTCTGTTCAGATGAGCTGGACGGGCAGGCTAGGAAAAAGCTGTAGGATGCTCCAGGAGATCTAGATTGACCAGGGCTTCAGGCTCCGAAGTCTAGCCTAGCCATGGTGGACTAAAATCCTTTAAGTTATTCTCTTGCAATCCCTGCTGAAAGCTGTATTTAGCTTGCCATACCACTAACAATTAACACTAGCTACTGGAATGCCCTTCGAAAGACAAGTGTTTTGGCTAATTCCACCAGCTGTATATGACTTTTGAAAATACTAGAAATTATGGTAGCTATTAGTAGGACAATTATGCAAGTGACTGATCTATATTCTATTCTATGGAACAAACACTTTGGAAAAATGTATTTGTAGTATGATTGAAAGATTAGTGTTAGGATTGAAAAGATACTGAGGGTAAAAGCACTATGGTACAAAGTTTAACGTAATTTGAAATTATTTTTTTTTCCAAATTCATTGGAAACAATTCTTTTAGGAAGCTGTGTTTGATCCAGGTATAGCTATGTTATACTAGAGCATGTGAACTGGAAGATGAAACCAGGAAGAAAGGAACTAAAAGTAAAATTGCGTAGTTTGTTTTCATGATGGAAACCATGTGAAAAGCCAGAAATAAAATCCCCACAGTGCCCCAAATCCCTACTATGAATATTTACAGTGAATTAGCATTTTAAGCCCTACTTTAAAGTATTAATTGGATAAAAAACTTTTTATTTTATTTAATAACCTGACAATGTCATTAACAGGGAAAGAGTTACAGATATGACCATGTTTTTCTCCCCGTGTCAACTGAAGTAAGCTCTGTTCGGGACTAATTCTCTTTGCAGTTACAGTCAGTTCTGCTGTGAACGGCGAGGTTGAGGAAAGCCGTTCGAAGCTGTTTGCTCTTGCTTTTCAGGGAGGGAGAGCACGTGTGCTGACAAGTAGGGCCTGGGGGCTCTTAATGAGAATTTTAAGAATATACGGTGTTCTGCTCGGACGCTTTGTGAAGGTTTACGAGCACAGAGGCATGCAGATAGTCACCATGAAGGTTTCTGGTGGCACTATTCTCTCACAAGATGCCAACTCTATATATTGACATGGGCATTTGGACTGTACTGCTTAGCCAGATTTCAGAGGATTTTCTACAGGCATCTGTCACTTGTGGTGTCTGTACTTTCTGTCCTGGATTTCTGTCTCCTTAAAACGTGCGCTTTCAAAAATGCAGTCATCCATATATGACAAAAATTACCATTTTTCCCCCCAAGGAGCACAGCTTGTGAATCTGTCCTGAAATAATTTGTTTCATTAGCCGCTCTCTTACATCACATCCTTTGAATCCCAAAAAAGCTGAAACATGGGACCTCCCTAAAGCTGCCAGTTACCTAGTAATTTAGTTTGCTGAAGCTTGTATGTTGAGGGCAAGATAATATTCACAGCAGAAGATGAGATGTGCAATAGATGGGATTTGTACATAAAGCGTACAAGCCGTTGAGGAGCTTCTGAGAGGTGAAGAGGGCCTGATCTCTGCACCTGAGATCTGGTGCTTCTTCGTTGCTGTCATCACACACAAATCATTTAATGACATCTAATAGTAGCAGCTTCCTGTCTTAATTCACGGTGATGGCAAACATATCAGTACTAACAAAACTTCTCACTGTCACAGTTGTACATCGAGAGCAGGTATCTTTAAATGCCGAGCACTATGGAATTGCATGAATGTATTTGTAGTGTATGTTGTGGCATTTAAAAAAGCAAATTTCATCTAAACGTATTTTAAAGGTCCTGAGAGGATCCCAGCCCAACATGGATCGTTTCTCTCATTAGCCAGGCTTGTCACTTAAACTAGTATTCCAGTCAAGTACAGCTGTTAGTGAATTCTGCAGTAACATCCACTTACTTGCATGAGTGGATGCATAAAGTGCATGTGGAAGCGTTGCAGAGATGTGACACTGTCTAGTTTTCTGCATAACTCATATATTCTGATCTGAATAGCATTTTGTAGCAAAAAGCTGAAACACATGATTTCCACCCAATTCGAAAACATATTCAATAGAAAATGAAAACATCTAATATGATTTGTACTGGTTTAGGTAAAAATTGCTGCGCACTCAGTAGTTTCTGCCCTTTGTTCCCCCTTGGTCCTGTTCAATCCACAGGAAAATTCATTGTCTCTGCAAACATATGGATCTGTTGGGACTTAGGCATGTGCTTAGCTTAAAACAGTGCTTTAGTCCCCCTTGGAGATTGCTCATGCATTTCAGTTTTAGCATTTACGTGTAAGCCTACAGAGGATTTGGGTAGGTAGAAATTGCTCCTCACAAAAGTTATCATCAGATTGATCATCGGTAGACTTTTAAATGCCATACCTATGAATGTTGTTCTCTTGCCAGTATTTGTGTGTGCATGTGTATATATGTAGGATCTAGTCTGTAGTGTGTATGTGCGTGCACACCTGTACATATATATGTATATATATACCCTGGTTTTGCCCAATATAATGGCGCCAACTTGTGTCTAGAGCCAAAAAAACTTAAAACTATACAATGCTTGAGATGCTGCATTGTTTTTATTATAATATTTTTTATATCAGATGAATTGCAGGATGTTTACAGATGCTTATTAATATTTAACTTATACAATGGAGTGGCAGGATGTTTATGATTGTTGTCGGCTAAAGAATTTTATACGATTCTGGGTGAAATTTTGGCTTTGTTGAAATCCTTGGCAAAACTCCCATTGATCTCACTGGGGCCAAGATTAAACCCCTCTGAATCTATTGTTTACTGGCTATTTTCCTACTGTGATATTATTTTTTTTTTAAATGAGTGAAATGTATTTATTTTTTCCCAATGTGAAATCTGCAGTTGCTATTTGGATTTTTCTACAGAACCTGCAAACTATAACACAGGTGGGAATATACGCCTCAGAGAATGTACAGAATTTTTCATTGATCTGGTCCTTGAATATGTCTAAGAAAATACCTGCTAAAATAACTTTTGTAAGATTTAATACAGAATCTTCTAAAAACAGATCACCTTTCATACCTCTCTCCACAAAGAGGGCATGCAGCGTGGCAGGAGAAAATGAAGAAGTATTTATTGATTAATAAAAAGTAGTCCCGTCTGTTTTGTACACCTGCTGATTTCATACAGCTCACCTGGCTCTGCAGATCTGGAGTGAGACACTTGAAGTACCTTATCCAAAAGTACCTTGTCGAAAAAAAAATATTATATATGTCTTTAAACTTACTTCTCATCGAGACACGGAGGTACCTTCAGAGCCACTCTGTAGAATGATTCTTTTAATATTTTATGGATGAATAAAATTATGAAAATATTAAGCGGTAAGGCAAATCAGACAACTGCTTGACATTAGAGAAATCCCTTGTTCAGGACAGAAGGATCAGTTCTTTAATAGCAGCAGGGAGGAAAAATACCATAATGCAGTGCTTCCTAAATCCCTTTCCAGGGTATCTTTTAATGGTGTATGCTCCAAATGTATTCTTCCTGTAAAAAGACATAAGGCTGTGAAACAGCTAAATAGATGCATCTTAATTTCTTCATCTAAGGCTAAAAATATTGTTTTCAAACAAGAGCTATCATGCACTTTGAAATGTGTGTTCGGAACAGGTAAGTTTGTATTCATCGTAGATAGTCATCCCAGGGATACAGTAGGATTTGTAAAATGAGGTCGTTATGCCAATGTTATCAAAAGCTGAAGAAATAGCAAGCCAGCCGTATTCTCCCATGAGGCTCTTTCTGAAGACATCTGTGCAAATGCCCACCACTCCCAGGAATCTTTTCCTATAACTTTGTTTAAGAAAGGATCATATTCAGATTCCTACTCTTCCCCTTGCTAATAAGGAAGGAAGTATGCACCTTGGTTGAACTTTCCAGGAGTTCGTTGGATATAGAAACAGACCTCAAAAGAATAAGCAGTCGAGGCAACCAGTAGGCTCGTGGAGGATACAGGGGCTCCGCCTGGGCTCACTAGTCTGCTAACATGGATCCCATCACAGATTTGGGGGGAAAAAAGCACCTGTTGTGCTCCCGCTGCGGTCAGTGGCAAACCCCCATGGTTGTTAGTGGGAGCAGATGGGCACCCAAGCGAGCAGACAACTTTCCTTTTGCATGTTCGTTATCTTTCTGTAATTATAATCAGGACTGGAGTTCAGGACACACCATTATTTGTCTGAAAGGCCAGGACAAGTAGAGGATATGCGAGGAAATGAGGAGGAAGTGGCTGGAAGTCTGGATTCCGCCTTTAGTTTCCTGCCGCGGAGCTGGTGCAAGACTGGGGGCAACTCAGTTAACCTTTGTGTGCCTCACTTTCTCCACCCATGGGAGTAAGGATGCTTACCACCTTTGTACAGCCCCCCCCGCCCCAAGTCCTATAGGAGAGCAGTGGTATATAAGCGGCTAAGTTTTACTGACACTATTATATGTAGTATAAATAAATGACTTTTGTCCGTAACACTGCAAAAATTGCTTTTCCTAGTTTCAGTTCTGACTATTTGATGACCTGTTACGTTCCGGGTAGTCAGTTTTGAAGCTTAGCGATTGCTCTAGTACTTACAATTACACACATAGCGGGCTCTGTTTGCTGCAGAAAAGAGTAAAACTTAAAACTGCCTGACAAAACTTGCCAATGAAGTATATCTAACAGAGCAGGGGTGTAACTTTTGGCTTTATTTACTTGTAATAATGGTAAGGAACAGTGAATTTTGTTTGTTTACATACTGTTTACAATGGCACAGTTTTATTTTTAATATATAAAAAACAATTGAGGTATTTATTGCATATACTATTTTAAAGATGTTTTATGTGTTTTCACCTTTGGAATATATTGTTACATTTCCTTGTACAGATAATTTGGGTGGCTTTGTTAATATAGTTAGTAATTTTTATGACTACTAAGTGACCAGTTTTCCGTGCCTTTTTATTGTTGGATGCATGATTACATATTTATTATTGTATGGAAGTCACTGAGATGTGTATTTTTGTATTCTGCTGGAAGCAATGGTTGATTTTATTGTACATGATAAGAGATGCCTTCCATAATGGGCACTCGTATGAGATCTTCCTTCTCAAATAAACAGAATGCATTCAATGTATGTAAGTCTTTGAATTTTTTTCTGTGTCTGGAAATCGGTGGAAATCCTTGAACATCATGACACTGAATTTTAGATGTCACCCACTCAAAACGTGGGCTGCTACCGGTGTCATCAAGTCCAAAACAAAATTCCCCATTGAAATCAATACAATGGCAAGTCCTTGGCACACTGTAAGCTTTTGTAATTTAAAAGAAAACTCTGTATGTTAAAGCTAAATAAAATTTTGATGAATGACTGTCAAGCATCATTTCTATTCAGTCTGCCACACGCTGCACGAAAATTGTTTTAAATTACAGGCTTTGAATACAGCTTTTAAAAATACTTTATATGGCTACGTGCAAGCCCACATGTAACTTGTAAGTAGGTCAGTGTGCATGTAGGTGTTTACATTTGCAGGGATCTTCCGCTAGGTCTTGCTGGCATGCAGCGTATTAAATGTAAAAATAGATTTACATTTGCATCCCTAGTAACAACAGTCGTTAAAACAGAATGTACAGTAGTGCCCATTTTTCCAAGCTAAGTGACAGTAAAACAAACATATTTTTCCTTAGTAGTATATACCGAACCCGTCTAACACCAACCCGGATAAACACTCATTTGACTTGACTCCGTGGCAGGACCTGAAGACAGGGCAATTCTGCAGGCAATCATCAACGACCGTGTTGTAGGTCAGTGAGCTCCTGGGCTAGTACTTAACACAAGATGTGATGTGAAAGTAGCTACAATCAGTGGCATATACAGAAGGAAAAATACAGTGTATAGGAACCCAAGTCAGTTGATGAAGGCAATAACCTTGCGGTTGATGAAGGCAATCATCTTGTGGTTGGGATCCTGTTGTCCTGAAGTGATCGTATGTGGGAGAGGCATTTTTATGGATAATCCGGAATGCTTAAAGGTCAGTGCTGGCGGTTTTGACACACAATGAATTCCAGGTGCTTACAAATCTCTTAGGATCGAAGCCTGTACTTTAATTTTAGGTGTGGTTCGTGTGCATTCAATTTATTTAACTAAACTGAAATGGTTGTAATAAGGAAAGCTGTGGCATAAATGAGAGACTGTATTAGGAGAAATAGCTAATGAGGTAAAGTAGGGGACACCACTGGGGACGGCACTGCAGTATATGGGGAGACTGGATATGATGGTGTATCGACACCATGAACTCTCCAGAATTGCTTCTAGCAGTAAGACTTAACAAAAGGTAGGCTTCCCACAGTTCATTTTGCCTGTATGTTAGATTTGTGTGAATAAGAAGCCAAAGAATGTGAAAAAAAAAGTGGCTGCATTATAAGTCTTAACTTGGGAGATGCACTTAGGGAAATTCTTAATAATTTTCAGAAGAGTTTGATAAATGGGTGAACTTCATACCACAATATGTATTTCAGTATTTGTGGTGTATAATCAATCCGTTCATGCCAGCGACACTGAACAGCTGATGATAAAGACTTTGAAACGGTGCTAACTTTTAACTCCCATGACTAAATTCACTAAAATGTGAAAAAAAGGTGGTGGTATACAGGAAAAAGTTTAAATTAAAAGTCCCAAAGCAAATCCCTAGAAGCAAATCTAAAAGAGTTCTTGCCCGGACAGTTTATCAAAAAGGGCTGTACAGATGTCTTGTCTAAAACACAAAATCAAGTAGTGAATTATTTAAATGCTTTAGTTGGGATGGGGTGACAAACAACAAGGGCAAAAATGAAACTGATGGCAGTATGAGCAGCTCCCTCATTTCATGTTAACATTAGAATATTAGAATATTCAAATAGTAGAAATCTAGAATATTGGAATAGGAGAACAGTGGGCATAGTAAAAAGTGGGAAAGAAAATTATTTTTAAATTATGCCATTCAGGCCACTGAAAGTTTGTGTTTAGATTAAAATCTGCCCCTGTCCTAGAAGCAGTTGTGGGAGTATGGTGTTAGCCCAAACAGGTTGTGTATTTAACTAGATGTTCATACTATTTCCTCTGGAGTTATTACAGGCTATTTTCTAATTATATAACTACAATTCTCATCATATTTATAAGCATACTTTTAGGAAATAAAATAACTGATGTCAACAGAACCATGGCCTTGATGGTCCCCAGCCATCTAATGGCAGGAAGACGTCATGGATCGAATCCGTACCCTAGGCGTGACAAAACGTAAGGCGGGCGCAATAGCTTCTGTCCCAGCCGAACGCACAAGAGATGAATGAGAGCAGCAGCTGGCCTGAGTCCTCCTCTTGTAGCGGAGAACCGAGAGGATCTACACGGAAGTGCATCTTTCTTTTTATAGAGGGAGAGATGGATAGATGTCACGGTGATGAAATGGGACATCCTGGGCCGTGCCTCGTTGAGGCAGCAGGCTTCCTCCTCGGGCTTCAGTTCCCATTCCCTTTCCCTGACAGCAGCGCGCAGCTGTGCCCGCGCTTGCCCCTCTGAACTCATTCCTCCACTCTGCCCTTTAGCTGTTATTTGCCTCTCCCGTATCTCAGAGCTTTCAGCCGTTCTCAGGTGCCTGTCGTCATTTCCCAATTACACATTGCCAAGTGCAATTTCCTTTCTTCAGTTTCATTCGGGGAAGCAAATCTATCTGCTGCCTAGGGATGTTAGTGTAACAGCAGATATACGGTCTCCTGGCAGTCATGCTATCCTCCGAGTAAATCAGTTCACTAATTAAAAATCACACATCAAACACCTCTGAATCCCTAACACACTGTCCCTGGTAATAATAATCTGCTAATGGCATAACTATTCAATGAACGGTGTGTTTTCCCTCACCCTGAGGCAACGCCGCTTTGCTGAGGCTTCCTGGGCACAGCTTCTCTGCCCTGCTGTTGAAGCCATCAGTTCTCTGAAGGGCAAGTCAGCACGTTTTCACGCAAGACCCTGCAAGCGGTATAAAAGTATGTGCTTCTCATTTATGCTTGATGACTTATTTCCCAGCTAACTTTAAAAGCATGAATTCAGCCAATCAGAAAGATTAGGGGGCTATTTTCAGATGAATAAAAATGAAGAAAATGCAGGAGTGTTTGAAGATGCTATGGAGCCGCTTCCAAAACACAGTTTGTTTGGAGTGGGGGAAGCCACTTACTTAAGCATAGTAGGTTCACAAGTTACTTCAGAACACCTGCACAAGGAGCTTGGGGGGTAATGGTTTCAGGCCAGCCTTTCTCCTTTCCCAGCTTCTACAGACACTGGGAGGAGCAGGTGGGTTCTGGGTCAGCTCCTCACCTGGGCCAGAGTGCCACTTCAGAGGAGCGTGCCTTTACCTGGACTTGTGTAGGCAACCCTTTCCTAAAATTAAAGCCCATGCACTTGAATAAAACACTATGTTATGAGGTGGGTTCTTCTTCTTTAAACACTGACTTTCTAAGGAGGTTGAGCTTTACGTGATTCCGCTCTGTCATTAGGTCTTTCTCGCTTCCTCTCTTCCAGACCTCCTTCCATGCCACCGTGGTTTGAGCCCCTTCTCTCAGGTAATCCGCACACCATAAACCCAAAGAAGCATCAGTACACGTGGGACACTTGAGATCACCAGATGCGAGAGCACCAGACAGCATTGATTGCCTCGTAAAATCCAGTTGAAATCTGAAGTTATTTTTCCAGATACCAGTTAAAGTCACATCTGTCATTTGTTATCTTATTTAGCTCATTGGAAGAAAATAACTGAATGAGTTTATATATGAATAAAAATCAAATATGTTCCTTAAAGAGTTTATAAAGGAATTAGACAGCTAAGCCAGGGGAGATGGAGTAGACAACACCTGTGCCAGCTCTGCTCCACCACAGCATCAAGAAACGAACAGCATAAATTTTACAGTTTCAATGTCAAACCTTCCCAAAGTTGTATTAGGAAGTATATAGTGCTTTACAAACCAAAAGTCCTCAGTATTAAAACTTTCAATATAATTTCATCTCCCTGCAGCCACTCAGCCATGAAAATGATTACTATGTAATTCCTAGAATCTTGAGCCTATTTAAAATATTGATAGGAATATTAATTAAATCTTCTGAACATTGTGGAAAGAGTAGCCTGGGCAAACGAGCATAAATTCCTGAAAAATACAATAACAATTAATTATGTCCAGACAATCAATCACCATTTATTTCTCAGTCAATAAGAACCATAGCTAATGGCTGACTAAGCTCAATTAAGGTTTGATGAAGTGCTAGTTTTTAAATAGAAGTTAAATTATTAACCCATATCGTTTGCTAGCAGGATCAGCAATAGGTCATGGCTTATTTTTTCAACATAAATCCCCTCTCAAAATGTATATATTTTGAAAGCACGATTCAATGTCCTATGTTTTCTTAGATGGCCGGTCAATCTGGGATTTTATTAAAGACTTTTTCCCTTGCTAGATTAAATGGAGAAAAGCCTGGAACATAAACCCTTGCGGTTCTTTTACATCTGTTAATGTAATACCCAGTTTGAATGCTTCTGATATCCAGACTAATCCCTGGGGAAGTAGAAAGAAAAAATATTTTCCCTTCATTTAGAGGGCTCCTATCCTCAGTAGACCTACTTGCTTTGTGACTTGTGGGAGCCTGACCACCAGGCTACCTTTGGGTTGGTAGAAGGGGTTTGCCCAGGAGGAAGCACAGTGCTGGGAAGATGTTACATGACATTTTACTGACCCGTTAATATTCCCATTCTGGCTGCCAGGCTCCCTTGTTGCTGCTGTCAGGTTCCCATCTCCCACATTAAACAGAGAAAAATGAGAATTTTAGGGTCCGTGCCACGCTGGAATTCTGCTGCACCTTAGTTTTGGTCACTGGGTGATTCCGGTGCCTAAACCATCACTAAGCATTAGGTATGTATAATGATGCCACTGCAATTTGTTAGAATCTCTTACTATTTCACCAAAGTTTGGTTTGCTTTCAGTATTAACCGATTTTTTTGTTTGTTTGTTCAGTGGTTGAAGACCTTTATAACAAGTTGAAGTGTTTCTTATTGCATTGACTCTCTTTACTGGTCTGGAACAGAAGTGATTCTCTTTCTAGAGATCATACACAAATTACAACTGCTAGCAGGACTTTCCCAGAAGACATTCAAAACCTCAGCTAAAATGCAGTTTCTCTTTCTGAATCCCATCTTTTTCTCTTGTCCTCCCCTTTTGATAGTCAAAAATAAAACTGGAGCAAAAAGCCTGTTGATCACACCACACTTTGCAGGGCAGCTGCATCTCTTACCTTCCATTCTCCTTTGGCCCTCACTGTCTTTGAGGGCATCCAACACCAACACCGGTGGTGTCTCTTCCTTCAAGCAAATAATTATAATTTTACAGAGGTGCTGAAGTTTTTTTACTGGATGGAGTATGAGGATGGGGAAATGCATGTCTGAAAACACAGATGATATTGTTTCAGTATACAGATTTAATCCTTAATGGCTGCCATGGCTGTTGAGTTGAAAATACAGTCTCCAATGGCTCATACTCATGACCATGTCATAGGATACCATGTTAGCTAAGCTGTGGTAATTGCATTTGTCACAGCAAGTATGAAGTAATTCAACTACATCATTGCTATGAAAGACATTTAAGGTACAGCAAGAGCCTGCACACAGGTAGTTTTCATTTATTGACTTGCTCCAGTGTCTAAACAATCTGATAAATCACCTCTAATATTTACGGAGTACAATACTCTGTAATTTCACTGCACCACAATAAATAAAAACTGATATTCCCTGAATTCATCACAGAATAGCATGACTTATAAAACAGATGCGTAACGTGTAAATTGTACTTTTAATCCTCTCTTGCACACTGAAACGGACGGGACTTCTCATTTCCTTTAAAAGCAGGCCACCTAGTGCTTGCAGAGCTTCATCACAGTGAGGAACCTGCTGCGAGGCAGCTTGGTTTGCTCCCTCATCTGCACTCCCCATGGAGCTGCTCACCTACTTTTCAAGACATACTATGCTACAGTGCAACTTAAAAGAATAGAAATTTTAGGTTGTGATTACACATGCCTGTTCCCTGTCCTGCTCTCTGCTACTTACTTAGCTCCAGCACTGTTTTTTGTCAGACCTCTCTGTCAACCAGCGTAACTCCCTAACATGGTCAAGAAGAGTCAACGACCACAACAACATGGTAGGGATCTGCTGAGTTAATACACTAAATCAAGTGACAGAAGGATCTAGCACCGGGACTGGCCCAAGGAGGAGACAGTACTGGGAGCAAAGAGGAATGACAAAAGGGAAAGAGAGCACGATCTTCCCCTTTCACCACCAGCAAGCTGGCAGAAACTGCATTCTCACGTTCACCAGAGAAGAACAGAATTAAAAGGTAGAAACACTGATAACTTCCTCTCCAGAATGACACCAAGGCACTATTAGAGGAAAGAAAAAGCCTCAGTCCTTTACAAGTGCTATTAAAAAATCATGAGCTAAGTAGTTTCCATACCGGAATGTGACATCTCTGCAGAAAGATGAAAAGCATAGCTTGGAATGACGTTACTAATTCTGTAGCTGTCTGATTAGACATGCAACCAGTGTCCTGGGAAGATACTTTACCCCAGCATTTTGCTGGAGCTTTCCTTCCTCCTCCCAGTGAGACAGAAGGAGAAAACCCAACCATCTGCCATCGTTAATGAGCCCATGGCACTCCTCACAGCGTGGCTAAATTCTGGTGATGGTCAATCCAGTCCGAATTTTGCACTGGAGAAATCATCTCTCTGTGATCTCAAGTGAGAGGTGAGTTTGGGGCTTTTTGTGCATATGTAAGAACTGTAAATACTGAGCTGTTCAGCCCTGTATATGTTATAGCACAGCTGAATTCAGCCTTGTATGGCTGCCAATGTATTTGACAACATTTTCCTTTTTTGCATGGATTTAGCCTTTCAGTTAAAGTGAAAAATCAGTAATTTCTCATTCTAATATGCTTTTAAACAAGTGCAGAGCTTTTACTTTAATTAAAAAAAAAAAAAAAACAGAAAATATAACACTAGCTAGAGGATCAAATCTGTATCACTAACAAGAACATTTGTAGGGATCCCGTGTCTCAGACTGTAAAACTCGAGAAAATTATTAAATGTCAGAAGTTAAAAATAAATTTTTTCTATATTTGGTCTTCATTGGATAATGGGCACTTTCATGTAACACATCTTTTGTTAAATATTGTCAGAGATGGAATACGGGCTGGACTGTTGGATCTGGGATGGAAATGCTGACATTTCTACGGTGGTAGGAAATGTAATAGAAGAAGAGGTCTAAACAAGCTTCTTCCAGTCATAAATTTTAGAAAATTACAGAAAGACTCTGAATATTAAAGCAAGCTTTGCATTCTTCAAGAGCAATGTGGCAAACTGTACTATATGCTGCTGCACGTGTGCTTTGTGCAGTTTTTTTTGTCAGGTATTTCAAAGGAGACGTGTTATGTCGCACCGACTGAATATTTTGTCACTGGCAAAAACAGCACATGCATAGATGGACAAAAAAAAGCTGTAATCGTGCTCCTCAGTGCCCTGTCCTGTTGGCAGAACTCTAATTGTGACTTAGGATCATCTCACATCATTAGTTTTGTATCATCCATGGTAAAAGGCTGTTGAATGAAAAGGGAGGTGTGTATGATCACACTTCAGATGAATGTCAGAGAGGTTTGGGGTTTTTTTTTAAATATATAATGAATAAAGTCCAAAAACCAGCAGTCCTTTATGTACACACAGTATAGCAGTATTTTTAAATTAGGTTTTTCTTTCTAATGAATCAAGACGTACTTTACAAAGAGCTGTACAACACCACCTCAGGCTTGCTCTAGAGATCACTGCATGGGGAGAATTTATGAAGCGCTTTGGGGCACGGGGGGAGGGTGCAGTGCACGGTAGCTTTAAATTCACTCTCTGCCTTCTCCCAGATGCTTCTGAAGACTGAGGGATCGTAATGGTCTGCCTATATGGTACTCTCTTCCTCAGTCCGCAGTGCGAGCAGCACTCCTAGCTCTGACGAGCCTTCTTCACCTGCAGTGTGCATCATTAGCTTTCCTGAACAGAACTGGAAAACACCCACATTAAAAACTAAAGGCATCAGTGGAACACTTTATTTTAATGAATATAAGGTATTTTCTCTAGCAGTGTGTATTTTTCTCTCACATACACATATATACTGCTCTCAAATATACCATATAGCCATGCTATGTTGCAATTTATTATTTACATTAACTATAAATATTAATTTCAATTTTTTAAATTGTATCTTAAAACTTGTCATCTATGAAACTGAAATTAAGTTTACTTAGAAACTCAGCCTTAACATCATCAATATATATCAGGTTTCTGCAGTCTCTTCAAGTGCATTTACATAGAAAATTATCCTCCCCGGCACACCTGAGATAGAAGGGGACAAAAAAAATGCCTTGAATTAAAAAGAAAAAAAAAAAAAGGACGCTATAATCTGTACTCTGGATCCTCTCACATTTCCCATTTCTCAGGTTTAGGCTCTTCCCCCATCACATACCAGCTATCAGGAGCGGACTTGTGTGTTCTAATGCTGTGCCTCATAAAAAAAAAAGATCTATTTTTTGTGATAAGGAAAATCAGCCATTCAAAGCTGCAAAGCTCCAAAGGGTTCCCCCTCCCTGGATGATGAAGGAGGCAGGAAGAGAAAGCATGCCTTCCGGCAAACCTGCCTTGCCAGAGCTTGAGAACTAGCATGGGAAGACAAAATATTAGACTATTTCCTAACAAAAGCCACATGCAAACTCCTCAGTGATTCTTCTGAAACCCTGAAGTTCTTCCTCACACAAACCACCTGTATCAATCAGCTTTCAACCATGAAAAAAATGCTTTCGATGCCTTGAAAAATCAGCATCATTTTGCCGGTGAATAAGCTAAATCAGATTAATGTAACTTAGTTTTCTGACAAAAAAAATGGTAAAATTAGGCTTGTAGGGGAAATGAACTCCACTTCCATTTTTCTCCTTTGGTATGATGTGTCTTAGAGGGTATATTATTAAAGAATCCATCATCAGTACATTATTGTAACTTACCCTTCAGTGACTTTATTATACTATTAACTTCAGCTCATAAAAGATCAGATGGTTCTACACTTATGACTATCATAGACTTTTTAGCATAAAGAAATAGGAATATTACAGAGGCTTCAGACACTAATTTCTTTCCTGCATATCATCTTCACTGCCCCTAAAGACCAGAAAATCATAGTTGGTCAATCCTTACCTAACTTCTAGTAGCAGGAAAACACTTAAGAAACCTTTTGACTGCAATCTCTCAAGATAACCATCTTGCAGGGACAGGCTTCAACAATTCCATGTACTCAAAGCCGATGAAATGAAAGGCGGCTGGTAATTCTGGAAACTTTTTGGCAGATAAGGAAAAAATATTTTAATACTTTTACGATACAGCTTTCAGGATCAAATTCTGACTTATCTATACCACATCTGCTTTATTATGCAGCATGTGACCTGGGCAATTATCTGAAAGCAAATATTAATTCTCATTTTCCATTCATTTATAGATAGAACAGTGTCTTATCAGTTGCAAATGTTGACACATGGTTACAGTTGAAACAATTTGATTTTAATATACTTATTTTTATGTTTTCAAATATTCCTAACGCAGTTTCTTGCAACTGAGCAAGCAGACGATGGATTAGTCCTCTTTCAGCCAGTGAAAAATGTTTTGGGGTTTTTTTGTATGTATATTTCCATGACTTTAAAGCATCAGTGACCACAAAGAAGATACTTTCCTTTCAACAAACTTAAAAATTATTTTTCTTCATTAAAAGAATAACTAATACATCATTGGTACATGGTCTAAAGTACCCAGTAATACACGGTCTTACCAAGATGTATAATTTTAAGCCACACTTGACTCTTGTAAAACTCAATTTACTGTCACAATCAAGTGAGCTATAACTATTGATAATACTGTGGAACACGTTCGTTGCTCTGCAACAGGTACTGTATTTTCTGTATGTCTCATTTTTGCAACAAAGAAATATGAAGATTTGTTCTTAGAAGCTACGATCTGTTCCATTCATGTGCTGTCTTACTGGTCAAAGCAAAATCACGGAGCTGCTTCTTGCAGAAAGTGCCATGCTTACTTTTTGTCAAGCTACACCTTGATGTAATGACAGAATATTCTAGACATTACTGTGGTCATTATCCCCATATCTCTAGATGCAGAATTTTTTAAAATCATTCCTATTTAGACTCAGGTGTCGTTTATCATTACCCTGCCCGTTCCGTTACTGACCCAACAGGCTCCAGATGCTGCACCCCATACATCAGGAGTACATGGAGTAATCATCACTCCCAATACTTCACCTAAACTAGATGTATTCTGGAAATACATTTCAGAGATGTTGTTTACATTCTACATTTCAGCTCTGATCGGCCTCAGAGACAGCTGAAAAATCTAACTTATTTGGTTCTCAATAGGCCATGTAAATGTAACATTTCCAAGCTGAGAAATTTTCCTGGAAAGATTTCATTGGGAAAATGAAGTAGCTTTCAGCAAGGTAGCTTAGAAACAGCTACTCAGACATCTTATGGTGGTAGGGAAGAACGCACAATATTTCTTTCAGGTATTTCTATTCCTTGTCTCATTCTGGCCAAGATTTTCCATCTTCAAACAGTGATTTGCGAAGAGGTCCTTGGAGAGGAGTGTTACAGTGGCCGTTTTTCACAATGGCAGCCCCCCAGGGTAATAATTCCCTCTCTCCGCCATAAGGCTTTTTGGCATTCTTTGTATTACAGTAAGCTTTTATATAACCACATGGATGGAGGAGTGAGGCACTCCTAGTTTGTCTTAGGCGATTGATTCCTCGTCATTCCTAGTTTCTTTTTATTTTTTTGAGATAACTGAAAACAGACTTTGAGAGAAGCTATGAATACTCCTGTTATTGCTGAAAAGGTGTCACCAAGCAGTATAAGGATTTGGTAGTTTCCCTTCAATATTTTGATGGAAAAGACAATAACACTTTCATTAAAATGCGCTCGTATTTAAAGAGCATTTCTTTTACATACTGAATCAGGGAGGAAATGAAATAATCTCTGAGTATGTGGCAACACTGAGGAAATTAAGAATCGGAGAGACTTAAATGTCACATGACAGCAGTTATTTGTGTGTGGAATATAAAACCAGGCAATCCAAATAGACATACTGAGACTGACTTAAACCTTAAACATATGCTAAGTTATTGCATCTGAGATGAAGAACATATTTTAAGATACGTTGCAGCAGCACAGAGCAAACTGCATAACAAATCCACCAAGGATGAAGAAGAAAGCACACCATGAACAGTACATTAAACTGTTTTCTTTGTGGGAAAAGACTCACAATGCAAACGATTTCCAGCTCAAGAATAAACTCCATAAAAACAGCAATAAACTGGGCCATGCATAGAAAATACAAAGGTCAACGAAAAGCGAAGCAACTGCCATAAAATTAATTTAGAATCCAGATGGTAAGAGGATGGGATTCACCAAGACTGCTGTAGCATCTCCGCAGTAGTTGAATTTGAGAGAGAAAATAAGAGTCGGGTTTATTTACATGTGGAAGGAACAAGATTTGAAATGTAGCTCAGTAAAGCATCTGTTGTTCCTCTGATTTCACAGCAGGAGTATTAGAGACTACTTAAATAGATGACATTGCAGAAAATTTAATTACCACTAAACATTTACAAGGGAATTCATTGTTCCCTGGAGTTACCACAGTTGAAGTAACGATGGTATATGACATCTCTGGGCTTTAAAGAGGAAGTATGTGCAGCAACTGCTTGGAAACAAATGAGAGAAGCGTACAGAGTGTACAGTAGCTGCAGATTTAAGGAATTAGGAGATTTATCCTACAGCAGAAATTATCTAAACATTTGAAGAAAGCAGCTGATACCTTTTACAATGATGCCATAACCGTAAACATCAGGAAGGCAAAGATGTAATTTTTTCACAAACTTCTCCAACACCTTTTCCAAAAAAACACCAAAAGGGAAAGATAACTGGGACACTGCCAGAATTCTGCAATAATATTTAAGGTTACATTCAGCAAACTTAGCACCCGAGCATGGCTAGTTCTGACAATGAAGAGGGCTCTCTGTATCGGTGTTGACCTCAACATTACCAATGTAAAGATTGGTAAAGATCAGTATCTTTTACCTAGTTCAGAAGATATATTTGCCCCATTATTACATTTTTGGCAAGTTCATCCTAACTTAATATCATCCACGAATACGGACTGAAGACAATGAGACAGCGTGCTATCTGACAGCAGACAAGAGAGTTTATTTCAGTCTAACAGTGTATTGTCTGCAGTAACCGTACCTTCTGGTTCGCAGGCATACCCAAGCAGATACTATTAGGTATGGCTGGCATGCAACATTATTTGAATAACAACAATCACAAAACTAGCAATGACGGACAACCTGAAAACTCCCTCATGGGCTGGGGTATCATCATTGATCCTTAAAGAAAAATTTATTGATTTAATCAGCTCATTCTAGCAATAAATGTGTGTATAAATCACAAGGCAAAAGCTGAAGAAATCCATAAGGGATCCAAAGCACAGTACAGTTACATTCTTTTCTGACAGTAGTCGGTTATTTGAGAGGGTGTTTGAACATTTTCTAATTGAACCGATTGGCACTGGAAATGCTGGATCGTCCTGGTTCCTTCAAAACTTTCTACAGAAGCTTAAGCCGTGATCTGGCTGTGGCTGCTGGCCAGAAACCCAACCAAGCTGGCTGCTTACTGTAGCTCATCTGACTGGCTATCTAGCTCCCTAGCAATACGCCGACTGCTCAGTTGGTTTCTTGGCTCTCCAGGCTTCTCAGCTGGCAAAGAAATAGATTGTTCCGTTTTTGCCAGGAAGGCTGCAGAGCCAACGTGTTTTGTTCCAGCACTCAATGAAACAAAATATTGACAAGCTGGAATTTCCTGTAGAATAAAAATTTTGCTTCCCAGCCAGCTCGTTATTATCCTACGCTCTTGTGTAACATAGTGACGGCGTTATCGCATCCTCTAAGTAAACACAATGTGCAGAGAGGATGTGGATCCAGAGAGCCTTCCAAGCCTTTGGATAAGAATCTCATAGCATCTGAGACCGTCTCTATGCAGTACAATGCATCTTTTGATAAGGTTAGTTTGTGATGCTTTCCATTTTGCATTAAAAGGCCTATTAAGTTGGCTCTGAGAGCTCAATTGTCAGCAGGACGTAACTGGCCAACTGAGGGATGAATTCAGTATATAGTCTGTGGATTAGGCCTTTTATGCATTTGTTTTGGAAGATGACTTACGTAGGTTACAGATCAAACTCCAGGGAAAGAAAAAGCAGTAACAGCCACAACATAGTTACATATATAAAGATTATCAGGTTTTCACTGTTGAAAAAAGGAGTTAAAATATCCATGAACATGCAAATAAAAATGACTTCTCAAACACGTCACCGGAAACAACAGATTCCTGAAACATTCCGTGAAAAGAAATCAGAAAATGTCATCGCATTATACCCTAATGCCATAAAACCAACCCCTATCAGAGACAAACGCCGTGGTCCAACCCAGGCCAAAGATTCATGACAGGATGACTAATGAAATTACATATTCATGAACAGTTCCAGTTTTGTAGCTGGTAGGTGTGTCGAGAGTGTTTTCAAGGAGACGCTGAGCAGGGCCTAAATGGCAAAGCAAGCCAGCACATGGGTATGAACTCGGTGGCAGAACAAGCCCATTTAAGCTGTTTCCATTCTCGGTTGTCTCTGTGCTATCCCCACTGCCACGCTGGCACGTTTATTGTGTTGGTGAGCTGCATCAGCAGAAAGGAAGGAAAGCAGGTTGTTTTCTAGACTTCTCAGTTCAATCTAATTTACTGCTTGATTTCACAAATGTTCATGCTGGCACAGTCCAGAAGCAGTGCAGGCATAGAAGCAGGTAGCTGGGCTGGGGAGCAGGAGGGTATGATATAAACGGATAAGCCACTAAAAGTCATTCATTAAATTATTACATTATGAGCTTTAGAGTTTTTTTTGGGGGGGCGGGGGAGGAGGAATAGTATCAAGCATGGCAGATCCTTCCCAGCTTGCTGCAAGGGGACCAATGGAAAGGCTTACGCAGGTTTTGAGACAAGAAGCGTATGCTATGCTTCCTGTTAAAGGCAGGAATACAAAGACTGTAAATTACCTATCTGCCTTTGAGAAGGCAATCCGTATGATTATAAATTACATCAGTGTGGTTTATTGGATGTAATTTAAAGTCTTGCCTGAACTTAATAAAGCTTTAGCTACAGACGGACATTTTTCAGAGGTATCATTAAAAAAAAAACAACACTGCACAATCATGCAACAGCGTAGTTTTCATGTACAGAGGAAAAAAAAAATCTAAGGGACTAGTACGAAAATGGTTGGAAAACAGCCATAAAGTCACAGACTAGTTCTTCATCTCCTTTTATAGAGCTGGCATTCAATACCTTAGAGAGGTGACATACAAGTCAGTCTGAGATAATCTTTCACCAAGTTGCTCCAAGCCAGTGATTCTGAAAATATCAAGCTTAAAAGACAGGTGCAGACAGTGACTCAGGATACTTCCAGGGACGTGACAGCATTTCTGACAACAAGATTCTAACGATGCCTATTTTTGATACTCAAAGAGCAGGCAGAAAACAATACAGGTGCGTAACTCCAGCCAGCCAGCTTTGCCTGATGCGGGTTCCCCTCACCGGGCCTGATCCTGACCCCCACACACGGACTGTTGTCCCAGCCTGGCCTTGACCCGTCCCTGTCCCCACGGAGGTGCCCGATGCCCCGGGCTGGGGCTGTCCCCGGCTTCCCTGTTCCCTGGCTGGGGGTAGTGGGACAGGCTCCGACTGGCCCTGAAAAATATAAAACTGAACAGGACGCAAAATACCAGAGCCCAGAAACTCCTACTCTATTTCTTCATAATTAATGTACATGTTAAGAAGTGTTGGCTGAGCGGCCAAGTTTCCTGTGCTTTTACATGGGCAGTCCTTAAATCAATTGTAAAAAAAATATACACATCATTATTTCAAAGCTATCCCCATTTTTATTATTGTATAAAAAACCATTTTTTTCTGACAAACAATGGCGTGCTGTGGGTTATGTTTCATAGTTTCCTGATGAGGGTAAATCTTGCTTTTTGTCAAGGTTTTGGCAGGGAGCCATAGAAACTCATTATTCTGAGTAGTCTAAGGGGAATTATGAAACAAAGGGAATAAAAGGCTTGAATTTATTTTTAAAGCATACTTTCTCATGTTTACATTGCTTCCAGATCTATTTTGTTTTGGAATTTTTTTACTAACTGTAAGTCTTGATACATGAAGAACAACAAAACTCTCACAGAATTTTTAGTTATCACAAAAACTGAAAAGTACGTTGAATGAAGGAGTCGGTCAAACAGAGGTATTTTTTTGGTTAACCGAAGATGTGCAAAACTGGTAATTTTTTTTTACTCAAATGACAGTGTATTTCCAAGCCCGTCTCAATAGGCACTGAAATGATGACTAACTTGAGTTAAATTTGATTCAGTTATTCATTTACTTTCTCCCCATCCCATAGGGACCTGCAGTCCCTGGGAATATGAGAAACCTTTTATTTGTCCCACTTAGCTAACACTGTGACATACTTCAGAACTAGTAATCCTTTGTTTCTTTTACCTACCTACTCTGTGCATGGTTCGTGGGCTTTGACGCACAGCTTATTAGCTTTTAGGGTAAATTAAAATGTAGTTTATCTACCTGTTGGCAAAATGAGTAAGTGAATACACGTCCTCTGACTTCTGAAGTGTCTAAAATAATTACACAACCCAGAAGCAGCCTATGATCAAGGACTAAAGAGAAATAAAAGCCACAGCTTAAGTAAAAACAGAAGCTAGGCAGAAGCAGGAATTACCCAGAAAAGTAATGGGGATCCAGTAGCAAAAATTCTCATATCCTTTTTATAGGGCTCAGGTGGTACCCAGAAGAAAAACGCAACTTGAAAGGAAGTCAGAGTAGTCTCTCTGTTTGTCTGTCTTTCTTTCTGTAAAGTGGGCAGGTTTGGCTTCGAAATCCCCCAGTACTGAAAAAGCTAAAAGGCTGGCATGTTTTTATCATCTTTTTTTCTTTCTTTTTTCCTTCCCTACCCCTTCCCCCAGTATAGAGTTTTGGATTCTTGCTGAATTCAGCTTTGGGGTCTCTTGCTTTTGTCTTTCAGAAGCTGTTGCAACCACATGCTGCCTTGTCTGCACCTGTAGCCACAGTGGAACCCTGGTTCTGTTGTTCCTTCTCCTGAGGTTTGCTCTCGTATGCTGAGTCTCAGAAAGACCTGTCCAGATTCTGGGAGTCTCTCTTTTGGGGAGGGACAGTCATTAGCTGACAGCATTAGACTATCCATCGTGTATCATTCAACACGCTTCCTTATTTGTGACCTCGCTGTTGTCAGGTTAGTGTCTGAAGGAGCTGCTGCTGAAACGGAGTCACGTCGGGAAGCTACAGACTACTGTTTCCATGCAAATGAGAGAAATCCCAGGCCCCAACAGCACATAGTTAAATACACGTCTCCATCGTACCTCATAAGGGTTTTAAGATCAGTTGCATATTTGCTGGGGTAAATAGCACACCTGATGTACAGGGGAATCTGGCAGCATTGAATTTAACAAGGAATGGGAAGGAAGGAACGCTGCAGGAGTTTCAGACAGGGCTTGAGTCTTCTGTCTGTGCCTTGTCTGACTAAAACCAGACTCTAGCCTCTAACCCATCTACCCTGCTGAGTCAGCCAGCCAGCCGGAAAGCAAGCCTGGCATGAGAAGCTTTCATGAGCACCCAGAAGGCAGGCCTCCAGTCCCGACTGAGGAGGCAGGAGCGACCCACCTCGCAGGCACACAGCCTCCCAGCGGCTTTGCAAAGGCTGCAACTACCGTGCCAGGCAGGGAGGGGAGGGCCAAGCTCCGTGCCACACCACACATCTGCCGCGCAGCAGATCCTGGTCCTGACCGTGCCGACCCACGCCGCTGCCGTGGATGGGAGCGAGCGGGACCGGCTGCAGAGGCTCCCCGGCGGGTGTGCAGCCGGAGGGGCGCAGTTCCGCCCAGCCTACGCCCCGCTCCGTGGGAGCGCCTGGGGAGGTCCGGCGGGGCGGACCCGACGGGGAGGCGCGGGCTGTCCCTCTCACGGCCAGGCAGGCACAAAATGGGCTTTGCTCCCGTCAGGGAGGCACGGCCCAGTAACGGCCGTAACGGCCGGGAACGGCGCGCGCGACCCCCGCAGCGGGCGCGAGCAGCGGCGGCAGGCACGCGCAACCACCCGAGCGCGACCCCGCCCTCCCGGGGCCTTTTCCGGGGCGGCCTCCAATTCCCGCCAATGGGGGCGCGGCGGCGGCCGCCACGTGACGCCCTCCCGCCTCCGGCGCCTGCGTGGGGCAAGGAGGGGCGGGGTCGGTGGGAAGCGTCGCGAGAGCGGAGGCGTGCGCCGGGGGCGGGGCAGGAGGGGGCGGGGCGGGGCGGCGGCGGGGCGCTGCGCCGCGGCGGTGACGGGGGCAGCGGGGCCGGGGCCGGGGCCGGGCGGTTGCTCCGTCGCTTTCGGCGGTGAAATGGCTGCGGGCGCCGGGTACTGAGGAGGCGGTCAGGTACGGGGCGCCCGCTCTTCCCCCCGCAACCATCCCCCGCTGCCCTGCCGGGGGGCGAGGGGCCCGCCGCTCCCCTCGCCGCGCAGGGCGGGGGGCAGCCTCCCGGCCTGTCAGGCGGGGCTCGCTCCCACAGGTGTCCCGCTCCCGGGGGGCGGAGGTAGGGGCCGAGCATCCCCCGCCGCCCTGCCCCGCGGGCAGGAGGCGCGGCCGGCGCCACCCCAGCGGGCTGCGTGTGGCCTGGGGCAGCGCACCTCCTGACGGGCCCGGCGGCGGCAGGCACGCAGCGGAGGGGAGGGCGCTGGTGGGGCCGGGGGACGCCCGTGTACCGCCGCGGGGAGCGGGGGGACAAGGCGGGTAACCGCCTCCGAGACCCGCGGAGCTGGGCGGGGGGGCAGCGCTCGCAGCATCCCGCCCGCCCGCCCGCCCTCCTTCCCGCAGCGCCCCTCGGGAGGCGCGGCGGCCTGCGCCCAGGGCCTGCCGGCGGAGCTGCCCGGTGACCGGCCCCCCGCCCCGGCTGGGCTTGTCTGCGGTCTCGGCTGGAGGCTGGCTGCTGCTCGTGTTGTTGTGGTTGATGCGTGGAGGCTAAAGAAGTTCGCGTTACCTCCTGCCTTGGCCGGCTTGTGGTTGATGCCCACGGGTTAAGCAAGTTCACCCCATTCTCAACATTTTGCTGTTTAAAAGTGTCTCCTCCCCCTCCCTCCTCACATCCTCCTCCCCATTCCTTTCCTCCCTGAAGGGAACAACGAGTATTGCTCGTTTACATTCTTGGCTTTCTTTATTACCACTGAAGTACCCTTCTCTGGTTTCCCCCAATATCCAAAGGGAGGGGGGAAGTTATGAACTGTAGATCCGGTATTATAGCCTTCTTACTGAAGCCCTGAGATGTTCCCAGAGTGAGACAGGGAGAAAAAACCAGAAGTTCTGTTGTATCTGGGTAAGATTAGTGGTACTAAAATCAACGGTAACACAATATACTTAATTTATCCCTGTTACACTTGAGAAGAGTCTTAAGGTGCTTCATATTTGCAAGATTATTTCCGACTTGTGCAGTTAGCCTTTAGTGATAGATACTGCCAATATTTAATTAATTATTGAGAAATTAAGTATTTTTAAATAACGTTGGTCCCATTTGTCCAGGGGAATTTCTTGGTCTGCAAGCAAGATGATTTTTTGAGGCATAGTAATTGAGTTATGCTGTCTTGGTTGATGTCTTGTCATTTCTTATCCTTCAGGAGTATTTTAAAATCTGTTGACAGTTGAAGAAGTATAGTGGTGGAAAGTCTTACTCAGTGTGGGAAAATAATAGATTAGATTATTCCCTTTTTCTGTTAATCATTTGGTATGATATAATCTAAAATAAAAAAAGAACCAAACCAAAACCAGAAAGTACCTCCTAAACAAGGTATTCTCTGGTGAAGTTTTCTCTACGGGGAAATAAGATCGCTTGAGCAAAAGCTACTGCTTAGAAAATAATACCCCCCAACTTAATTGGTTTAGTTGTGTTATGTACGAAATACACAACAGAATAAAGTACAGAAACATGATGTTAATTACACAAACCACAAAATCTAGACTAATGGATATTTCTGGTACATGGAGTAGTATTTTTTTCCCAGGGCGTATTTGAGAATCCAGACCCAGGACTGGGGGGAGGGTGGGAGTGATGATTCTTAGCAATGATCTAGGCAGAGAAAATGAAGGATTCTTTTGAAATTGGTGAAGCTTGGTATTCATGTCATGCTTCTATGTGACAAAAATACAATGTAAAACAGTTAGATCCAAACAAGAAAAAGAAGATCCAACCTTTCATAACTGTTGTTAATGCTGACCGACAATGATGTATTCCCCACCCACCCACCCCCACCCCCCCCTTTTCTTAGTGTGGATGTGGCTGTGGTCAAGACAACTTCTCATTTTATAAATGGACTTTTTCAAGACTGCCAGCCCAATTAGTGAAAGTGATAAATCATTAGAAATGAGAAATAGAGAAGGATCCATTGGACTATTCTGCCTGCTTGTCAGTATAGACTTGCTAGATTTGGTTTTCAATAGCAATTGTTTTGCTAAGGTTATAAAAGAGCGCATATTGTTGTTTTTAAGGTATTTTTAAATTTCATATTTGGAATGAATCTTTCAAAGCTCAGTATTTGGTTAAACCTGGCTTTTGCAAATCATCAGCAAAGTTCTTTTGGCCGCTTCAGATCATTGTGCTGAAGACAAAAAAAAAGGTCCTTTTTCTTTAAAAGAAAGAGGTCTTTTTTTTAACAGTACTACAGCAAAAATACTTTTTTGAAACATAATCATAGAGACAGTGTTGTTGTCATCTAGAATCTTTTATTGGAAATTTAATTTATTAAGAACATGTCACATATAGTTCAAATTTATTGCCTATACGGTTCAAATACCTCGTGTCCTTGTATACCTTTGACATAGGTGTGCACATGCACACACATGCCCGTGTAGCTATTTAAGAGATTTACTCAGCACATTTACGCTTTACAGACAAAAGATAAATTTTCTTCCTTTCTGTCAGCTAGTGATTGTCAATGCACACTGACTTTTAATAAATTTAGGCATAGGATAAATTTATACAAAGAGATTAAATCCATGGCAAAATGCTTGTTGGCTTCCCTTAAGCTGATTATTTAATTTTGCTCCTTATGTATATTCAAACAAGATTAGAAAAGCTAACGAAGTGCTTATTTACGTGGTCTGATGAGAAGTGTGTTCATCAACAAAACACTGGAAAAATGGATTTAAGGTGATCCAACTTGCTAGAAAGGTAGAGATGATTAAACTTGGTGTAGGTATTTATCAGTTATTTGCATGATCAATTTTTTTCTTTTTTTGGGTGTCTACTGATAGTTATTCAGTAATAGGAAAGTCCTGTTCGTCTTACATCTGATATTTCTACCATTTATTCCCCCTTTTTTTGAATTTACAGTAGGGGGAAATTAAATTTAATAGTCAAATACAATATGCAGAAGTAAAAATTAATATTAAGTGGTAGGTTTTATTTACACAAGAAACGAGCTATTTCCAGGCTGTTTTGTTTGTCAGTGCTTTCACTTCCTTTCCAGTTAGTTTTAAAGTTTTGGTGCTTCTGAGATGTTTGGACCATTGTTCTTTGGAAAATGGATGATAATTTTATATATTTAAAAACAAAACACTTTCAGGTTTTGTTGCATTGTTGGACAAGTGGGATGCTTCCGATTTTTCTGAAATGGATGACGGAGAGCTGAGATGCTATAGGTGCTGGGGAGAACCTGTATAATTCAAGTACTGAAAGACAGGATGCAGGCAAGAGAAAATGGTTGTGGTGGTGTGTTGATAAACCAGTACGGTTTCTATCCAAGCATTTTTCAGAGTCTTTGTACTGTGATTTACAAGGCTGTTGGTTTCATGAGGTAGGTGACACTGCAGGTGGCTCTGTGTTGATGTTCATGTCTCCAGAGTTTGCTAGCTGATGCCAGAGGAAAATACTTAACCTACTGCCTGAAGGCAGTGTAACTGTAGACTACTGTACCTAAGTAAATACTGTGGGACACAACAGGGTTGTAAAGTCATCTCTGTGATTTTGCTGTGCGGGGCTTTTGCTGCAAGGAGCAATCAGTCCAAAAATGTAGAGCTCAAGTAACTGACTTGACCCTGTGTGAGAAACCAGCTTTTTCCATGGAGGGCTCTTCTTAGGACAAGGATATGTCTACGAGTATTTCCCTGATACGATTAGATTAACAGAGTGGATTAGCCACTTAAGATAGAGCAGTAGGGACAGGTGAGGTGGGATTCTTTTTCTTTCATGATATTGTTTCATGGCTTTTTTTTTTTTTAAACACATGAGTCTCAACAGAAGAATTGTTGCATTTTTTTTAATCTTCCATCCATAGAAGTTTGCTATGATTTGAGTTTTTTACTTGTATTTACTATATTTATATGTAATATATGTAAAGTCTAATGCATACCTAGCTCCTTCATGTCAGTGTGTTAATTTTCCAAACTTCAGACATCCAGTTAAGAAAGATTCTGTGCTCCAGCGAATAAAATGTTGCAGTTTATTTACATAAGTGTAACTTTTTTTTCTAAGATTCTAGCAAGTTCATCTTTATGAAAGAAAGCAGAAATCAAGTTGGAATGTGAATAGATATACCTAATAATCTCTTGCTATTGTATTTTTGAGGAGGTTTTACTTCTATAGGTGCTGGGGGAGGGAAGATGAATACAATTACTTGATGCCACTACTCGTCATCTTCTTTAAATTACAAATACTCAAGAAGAAACCCATATAAAGATTTCATAGAATCATAGAATTGTTAAGGTTGGAAAAGACCCTTAAGGTCATCAAGTCCAACCGTTAACCTAGCACTGCCAAGTCCACCACTAAACCATGTCCTCAAGCACCACGTCTACCTGTCTTTTAAAGACCTCCAGGAACTGTGACTCAACCACTTCCCTGGGCAGCCTGTTCCAGTGCCTGACTACTCTTTCAGTGAAGAAATATTTCCTGTTATCCAACCTAAACTTCTCCTGGCGCAACTTGAGGCCATTTCCTCTCGTCCTGTCGCTTGTTACTAGGGAGAAGAGACCGACCCCCACCTCGCTACAACCTCCTCTCAGGTTGTTGTAGAGAGCAATAAGGTCTCCCCTCAGCCTCCTCTTCTCCAGACTAAACAACCCCAGCTCCCTCAGCCGCTCCTCCTAAGACTTGTGCTCTAGAGCCTTCACCAACTTCGTTTCCCTTCTCTGGACACGCTCCAGCACCTCGATGTCCTTCTTATAGTGAGGAGCCCAAAACTGAACACAGTACTCGAGGTGCGGCCTCACCAGTGCCGAGTCCAGGGCCACTATCACCTCCCTGGTCCTGCTGGCCACACTATTCCTGATACAGGCCAGGATGCCACTGGCCCTCTTGGCCACCTGGGCACACTGCTGGCTCATGTTCAGGTGGCTGTTGACCAACACCCCCAGGTCCTTTTCTGCCAGGCCGCTCTCCAGCCACTCCTCCCCAGCCTGTAGCGCTGCATGGGGTTGTTGTGACCCAAGTGCAGGACCCGGCACTTGGCCTTGTTGAACCTCATACAGTTGGCCCCAGCCCAATGACCCAGCCTGTCCAGGTCCCTCTGTAGGGCCCTCCTACCCTCCAGCAGATCGACACTCCTGCCCAACTTAGTGTCATCTGCAAACTTACTGAGGGTGCACTCAATCCCCTCCTCCAGATCATCAATGAAGATACTGAACAGGACCAGCCCCAACACTGAGCCCTGGGGAACACCACTTGTGACCGGCCGCCATCTGGATTTGACTCCATTTACCACCACTCTCCGGGCTCGGCCGTCCAGCCAGTTTTTAACCCGGTGCAGAGTGCACTTATCCAAGCCATAAGCAGCCAGCTTCTCCAGGAGAATGCTGTAGGATTCAGTGTCAAAGGCCTTACTAAAGTCCAGGTAGACAACATCCACAGCCTTCCCCTCATCCACTAAGCGGGTCACCTTGTCATAGAAGGAGACCAGGTTAGTGAAGCAGGACCTCCCTTTCATAAACCCATGCTGGCTGAGCCTGATCCCCTGGTTGTCCCGCACGTGCCGCGTAATGGCACTCAGGATGATCTGCTCCATGACCTTCCCTGGAACTGAGGTCAGGCTGACAGGCCTGTAGTTCCCCGGATCCTCCTTCCAAACGTGCTTGAGATGTGATTGAGAAAACCAAGGTGGTCAGTTGTGCAAAGGAGACCTGTACTCTGATGTCTTGGTGTTTATTTTTTATTTTGCAGTAATTTGTACATGCATTCGCTCCTTACCTGGTTTATTTTTGAGTCTAGGAGTTCTTTTTCCTGGCTACATTGTGTGACCATGGGAAAAGATGAAGTATTAAAACTTCCATAGAGCTTAAAAGCCCAGCACATGCCTTCTGTCTTTATTAATACCCTGTAGTTATTGCCTGTTTGGGGGGATGTAGAGATGAATGAAACAGACTAGATTATTCTGTTTCTTTTCATTGCTGCTGATTGAACAGGGAAACTTGAAAAACTTGTTTTGATTTAATTGCTATTTTTTTTTTTGTTGTTGGTCTTGTTGTTAGAATTAGACTTAAGATCAGTAGGGGGGTAGCTGACTCGAGCAGAAACTCTTCTGACCTGCTTTGGTGAAGTAAGAGTGCTGGTAAATGCATCTTTGGTCCCTTGTGTTTTGCCAGCAAAGACAGGACTGTCCAGAGTGGTGCCAGAGAACCAGATTGTTGATACATGTTAGCCTAAACAGGAGTCATATCTGTTTGTCTGTAGTACTTATAGTTGACAGAAATAAATAGGCCGGTTGGTTGAGTGGGTAAGCAGTATGTTTCCCTCTCGAGATTGTTGAAGGGTAGTTCCAGTGCATTGTATGGTACAGAAATCTGCTGATAAACTTCACCAGAATATCAGTGATAGTGAAACAATATTTAATGTCATGTTCCCCTCCCGCCCCCCGTCCAGTGCAGCCTTGAAATCTACTTAAAGAAAAATGTTCAAACTAACTGTAAGGTGTGTGGTTTATGTTTTGTGCACTGTTTTAAAAATCATTAAGGCAGTACTTTTTCAAAGGCAACAGTCAGTATAGAAGGTGTGCTGTTTAATCTTCCTCAGTTTTAAAATGCTTTTAAATTTTTTTTATTGGTTCTTGTTTTGTCTACTTGCATTTTCAAAATGTATACAAACTAAATGGGGAAACATAAAATAATCAAGTATAAATGTTTTTCTTAGGTATTTTTGAGGTGACTTCTTTCATCGAATACTAAGATTGGTAAAATCATGGATATGTACGCCAGGGCTCAGGGAAATCGAATGAAACCAAGAATATCTGTGAAAAAGGTAATTATATTTATAAAAAAATTATTTTGGAGCTTTTCACTTTTTATCAGAACAGTCTAATAATGAACGAAGTGAACTGGTAGGTTTGGTTGTGGTTTTTATTTTTTTTTCCCCTTATATGTTTTGATTTTGGTTGTCTAACATTTCAAGGAGGCAAAGAAACTGCCTTTGCTTTATGCTTTGGCATATTTAGCATAGTTGAACTGGGAGACAGTATAATTTAAGGAAGGGGTGCATGCTTTTGCCTTTTGTCTTTGCCTTTTGTTTTAAGGTGATATGAAATAATGTTGTGTTTGCTAAAATTTGCCTTGTTTTATTTTGAACACAGATTTTTCAAGTTTATATGTAATAAATTAAAATATAAATATGTAGTGTACATTGAAAACTGTTCTGTGAAGTCTGTGTTAGGACTTACTGTAATATCTTTATCTTTAGATATTGGTTTCTTGACTGGCTTATCCTTGTGTTTACATGAACTTCTAGACAGTGCTTTGGTGAAAAAGAAAATATATCTAACACTTATGGAAGATATTAGTGGTTTTTTTTTTTCCAACAACATTTATATATTTATTTATTCTTTTAAATTTTGTCACTTTAGCTTGGAGAACGTAAATACTCTTCCTCAAATTTTCTTGAAACTTCTATAAGCATTTACTCAAATGAAAGTTGCAGTTTATCCTGAAGGAACAAATTTATTTATTCAATCATATTTCTCAAAGTAATTGAATACAGATGAGTATTTTTCTAGGTCTTTCTTGGTTACTAAAGAATTCTTCACTTGCAAGTGTGTGCAACGCTTAAGAGGAGAAACTGAGCAAGGAAGTGTCTTGTCACATGAAAATTCCATTATTTTATTCCATAAGCAGATTTTGTGGTTTTAAGGGAACAGTGTCAGTGGTATAGGTCCTGTAGAAATTGCTTGAAGGCAAAAGTAAGCATTATGGGACTGCCAGGCAGGTAATTAGTTGTTCCGGTCCTGATACAGAATGTTAACTGCCATACATTAAGCAGTTTGTAATCATGGGTGATAGACTTTCAGTTTAAGACACACAGTATAAAAACTTTTATTTTATTGGTTTATGAGAAATCTCTAGCTCAAATAGAGTTCTTTAACTACAGTCAAGTCATTTTGTATTCTTAACCTGAACATAAACTGGATTTTGGAGGACTTTTTTAGTCTGCCCTTAAATCAAAAAAAAACCAACAACCCCCCTAGGTTTTTAGACCTTTGGGTTGCAGAAACATCTTTCTCATAACGACAGTGACCAGTGATTCCTCGCTGATTCCAATGGTTGCCTGAAACATTAGCTCTGTGAACTGCTCTGTTAATTGCCATTGAGCATTCTGGACTGTGTGGTTCTAGGAACATGAAGTCGACCCTTCTCAGGTGTCTTGCAGAATTCTACATTTTCATACAGCCAGACTCCAGTGTTTTGATCTGTGGCTGCCTTCTCTTGATGTTTCCCTGAGGGGCAGCTACTTAGATTATAGTGTGGAACTAACTAACTTTCTCACAGAGCCAGGCAGTAGGGTGGTCAGAATCACACTATGTTTCATCTTCTTCTTCAGCTTGTGGTCTGATTTGTGTTCTCTTTGTAATACTTTGTAATACTTCACAGGAATTGTTGCAGTAGTAGCTCTTAAAAGTCAGTGCACGGTTGTGGTATGCACGTTTAAAGCCTGAGTTTCCATTTTTATAAAATTACTTCAAAATATTCAGTCCATTTAAATCTTACAGCACATGAAATCAGGAAGAGCTGTTTTGTTACTTAAGAGCAGAGTAAGGATGACTCTCCAGCACTGGACTTGATTTCTCCGCAGATCATGGCATCTTACAGGTTTGTGGGTTGTTTGAAATGTTAGAAAGCAGTTGTGTAAAATAGTTCACGAGACCGATAGAATTTCCTCCGGTGTACTGTGAAGGATCAATAGATAATGACTTCTTGATTTGCTGACCACAGTGCAAAACTTTGAATTGCCCATTTGAGCTAGAGGCAGGATGAGGATTTTCATTGTTCAGGTGTGTCTTGCACTGCGCACATTTGAGGATATTTCTGTTTTTCCCCTAGTATGACTTAGTACGTCTGAAATCTGTGCTCGCTTCTATTGAAATAGGATTTCTCGTCAGACGTGACTTTTCAGATTTCTGTGAGGAAGGAGTATACAGGCCTAGCAAGTGGAGCCTTATAGATTGCTTGGGGTTTTTTGCCCGTATGTCTATGTATGTTGGAAGTAGTTGTACTATTTACAAAAACAAATTACATCCTTTTGTTGAATATGATCTCTTGTCCTTATCTAAACTGAGTTGATAGTCTTGGGAACTTGCTGTTTTTCAGTTATTGATGTAGTTGCGTGTCTCCTAGACCGGGCTTGTGAGAGAACTTGCTTCCATTTTCTGTTGGATAGCAGGATTTCTCTGAAATTGAGTGCAGTCTTTTGCAGTCACAAGCACAATTTTGGTAAGAATATGAAAAAGTTATTAAATATAGTCTCAAAATGAATGAGGGGAGATTAAAAAACCGAAAACTGCTGGTTTTAAGCCTTTTTGAACCACACTGCTGTAATAGCTAAGAATCTTATGAATTTCAGGCTGAAGCTATTCACAGCAGATGTATACCTGTTTGTTCACGGATGTCATTACTCTTCAGCTTTTATAGTTATTTTTCTTTTGCTGATGTTCACCCTCGTGATGTTTTTACAGTTGGTGATCTGTCCTCTGGTAGCCTTGTTTTTTGGAAACTCTGTAAACTAAGGTTTTAGTCTACTTTCGTATGAAAGCCTCTGCATTCCAGCGATTATCCTTCATAGTCCTACTTTCTGTGCTTGTTGTGAGTTAATCTTCTTTTTACATGTGGATGATACTGTATGTGCAATTACACAGGACTTGTCAGTGACTCTGATGATGTCAGTTCTTTTACTAAAGGATGTGTACTAGGGTCATGCTTGCTATTTTCAGTGCTGTATCATATTGACCATTCATTGCTATACCACGATCAAGAAGTCAACTAAGGTCTCTCATTTCCCAACTTGTGAATTCGCAATTCTATTTCAAAGCTTGCTTTTAGTTTTTAAGGACATTGTACTTCATGTGGTTGCATTTTAAAATACTCTCGCATTGAGCAAGTTCTTCCTGTATGATATGCTATTCTTCCTCTTAACTGATAACTCCTGTTTACTTTGACTTATCATCAGCTTTCATCTATATATTTACTTTTTTTTTCCCATTAAATTTATTAATCATGATGATGCTTGACTTCAGTCTCAAGATAAATTTTGAGGAAGTTGGTTATTGGCTTACTGACCTACATCTCCTATATCCTCAAAAAAACCCCTTTCCTAACTCCATTCAGGCAAATTCTTCTTTTCCAGAAACAGCTCTTGTGGTAAACTCTGTCTTTTTCTGGTTTTGTTAACTCTTCATACATTTCAGTGTAAATAATATGTGGAAGTCCAGATAGATGAGATCTTTTCTCTATGTCTGTATTGTGCCTGTTAATTCCCATATCTTTGTTCTTTCCATGTTCTGAACTCTTACATTCATTAATATGATCTTAAAAACACGCATCACTTCCTTCCTCCTCCTTTTTTAAATACGGTTATTTTATCTCTTCAGTTACGTAGTGCCACCATCAGTGTGCTACCAGACCTACACATAGTCTTGTATGCTGGTTCTTCCGGACCTGAAGGAGATTTTTCCAATTGTTGCATCTTCCTTCTTCTTCAACTTTGTATTCTCCAAAATCTTGAATTTTCCTTCGCCTCAACTATAGTAGCTCCTAATACCATACTCCTGTTCTAGTTATCCATCCTGCCTTTTCTTTCAGGATGTTAAACTAGGGAAAAATACTTGCTTATAAATAAGGTATATGTAGTAGTTTGTAGCCTTAGAAAACCTAACTACTAGAGAATAATGATAAGCCCTTCTTGAACTGGATCACTGTTGGTCTGCAGAAAATTAGCAGGTCACATTGCACGACTCTTGCTGTGACTGATTAAGTTATTGTAGAAGCTGAAAATGAGGCATTTCAACATGCTTGCTTGACTTCACAAATGACTTTTGTATGAGATGAATGGGGGAACTACTGGGGGGAGAGTCTTTGAGCAATATTGGTATTATAGCCCACCTGTGAATCTGGAAGATCCAGAGAATCAAAGAGAAAGACACTGCCAGCGTACTTTGAAAGCACAAAGATAATAGTACTGACGTGTGGAGGTAAATTGCAACTAAACGTGGGGGCAAAGGAATAGATGAAAGTGGAAATTAGATTAATAGTTCATTAATTTATTTTGTATGACCCAAAAACTGCCTTAAATGCATTTTAAAATAGTTCAGCTGTTACTGTTCCACAAAAATTACTGTTTTGACTGCTTTAATGTTATTTGGCCTTGGCTGTAAGAGTGGTAGTCTGGGCCTCGTTTGTTAACGTTCTGAAATATATTTTGGTAATGTCAAGGATCCTGAAGTGAAGTTTCTATTTTGCTTTTGTCTATGCGTTCTAGAAATACTTTACTAATTTTGTATCACTATGAGCACAAGGATGGTGATGCTGGCCATGCTATAATAATTGGGCTTCTCATGCAGTAGTACTTGATACCATATTATTCTACAGGGCAGAGAATCTTTTTTGAGGTTTAACTGTAATAGGTAAATCACTTTTTACCATAAACAGATTGTTTTTGCTGTGGGAGTATCAGAAACGCAAAACATTCTCTGACTCAGTTTGGCTATCTAGCACTTCTAATATTGTTTAAGAAGCTATGCAAATTTCAAATAATTTGTCATAAGTTGGGCACACCGATTTCTCATTTCATTTTTAACAGAGCAATCGTATAGGGAATAAATAACTGGATTAACAATTCATAACCACATCATGATCTTATTTTTCTTCTTAACCTTACCACTTGCTAGAGAAGATGACAATTTTAAAATAAAAAAGAGGTTGCTAACTTCCTAAAAAAAGTGAGAGGATGTTGTCTTTTTTACAAACTGAGTGAACCAGTTTTTGTTGTTGTTCTGTCGTCTTGATTTAGTTGACTTCAGATACTAGTGAAGATAATTCTTTTGTTCTTCTGCGCTTTGTTACACTGGGAGAAGTTCTTAGATTCTTAAGCCTTTTTTAGCCATCTGTGGGAGATTGCATGTCACCATAAGTGTAAATAAAAGAAATGTTACAAGAAGTAATTACATGGGATTAAGTTACAGTTCTTTCATATTCTTCAAGGAACAGGGAAGGAGAATGTGTGTGGATTTTCTTGGTGGCTTTGTTTGTTTGTTTGTGTTCTTCCCCTCTGACTTTTGAAGCCACCTTCATTACTTTTCTTGGCTCAATGTGCTTTTCATCCTTTTTAAGGAAAAGCTGATGGAAAAGTTCTATATAAAGGCTCTGATGCAAGGAATAGAAGGGGATTGGATTTTTTCTTGGATTCATCTGTTTCTTTTTTCAAAGTTTGCGTGTTCTCACCTTTTTTTTTTAATACAGAACGGTCAACTTCTTCTGGAATAAAAGTTTTGCTTGAAGAAAACAACTTACCCATTTCAATTCCATGTCCTGAAGTAAATTTCAACTTGAAACCTGGTGATTTATATACAAAGTGATTTGAAACAGTATTTAGAGTAGGGAAACCTATGGGGGGCAGGGGATAGATGGATGGACCCTGTATCCAAACCTGAAAATGCGTTTTCTTTGTCTTATTTTTTTTTCATTGTTTTTCAGAGTTTTGGTGAAGGTGTACTGCGCTCTATGAAGTCACTGCTACACAGCAGAAAAGAGTTATGCAGTGTATCAGCAGACGAATGTCTAAATCGGGATGAACAAGATAATTTTATTGAGGTTTGGCATAACCTGACCATTTATATATATTTTGTGGCTATGATAGAAAATAGCTGGTAGCAGTATGGGAAGTTGCAGGATAGTAAATGTGAACAATGCTGCAAGTTACTGTCTGTAAAATCTGTACCCCCTATTGTCATTCTTGAATTCACTCACTGTAGTCTTGAAAAGAGCTGTAACATTTCAAGGTGACATTTCTCTGCTTTGTAGGATTTGTGAAACTAAAAAAAAACCCAAAGCATGTAGATAGATGATTCTGTAAGAATTGTATAACTGGGTGTACTGGATTTGTGAGCACTCCTGTGATGCAGGTGGTATGGATGGTACCCCAATAAAGTAGCAGAACATCTTGATCCAGGTCTGAAGATAAGAGTTTGCTCTTGTTTGCCCTGTGCTCAGCACTAAAAGCTGAAGCCTCAACATTGCAGATCTGGACTGCCTTTTACATTAATACAGATGGGCCAAAAGCTGAACAAGGTCTGGAGAGAAGAGAAGTAGACCTGGACGGAATGCAGGACTGTCTAGGTAAATCTCAAGCTGTGAGGAGGAATGACTAGAGCTGTTTGAGTTACAAGACTAACAGCAGCTTCTCCAAAGGGAAAAGAAAAAAAAGCAAGAAGCAATGTGTACCATGTATCTCATATTAAATGTTTGAGAAGACTACTAAGTAGTAGTTGACAGGCCTGACAAAGAGCTTAAAGAAGGAGAGGGTGACCTGAACTGACCAGGCAGAGGAGCTGAGATAGGGGAAATGAAGCAAAAAAGAGTCAGGAAGTGGTTAGAGAAGACATTGTTGGATAAGGAGTAGCAGGAGGAAGGGAAGAGGCAGATTGTGTGACCAGCAGAAATGAGTTAGGATTGCCTGGATAACACCAGGGTTTTTGGGACTGGTGAGGATGGTGAGGTTGTGACTGTATGAAACATTTGGGGAGCAGGCAAGAAGCTGAATTTGTGAAAGATGAAGAGCTGTGACAGATTAGAGGTAAGGAAGAAGAGTTAAGCAGTGGAGGAGCGGGCAAAAGCTTGTCTGTGTCTGTTCAGACAGACCATGCTCTTGAATCTGCGAAACCCCTCAAACATTGCCTTCCACCTCCCGTTTTTTTTCTTGTAGCAAATACCTGGCAAATATCTGGCAATGTGTTTTATATGCCTGTAATTATGTCCCTATGGAGAAAGATTGCTGACTATATTTAGTTGCCTTATTAGCTCAAACAATTAAGAGCCCTCTGGTTGAAATGTAAGAGGGTTAATATCCTGCCACAGAACAGGTATTTTTTCCTTATAAAAATATAGGGAAAGACACCTATATGCAGAGTAATGTTAAAAGAACATTATTAGGACTGCGAAGATAATTACTCAGACTTACAAAACCCAGAATTTAGGTTTCCTGTACCATTTAAATTCATTTCCTCTGTACCCATGGGTTATGATAACCTTCAGGTACAGCGTCTCATACTATTTTTAGTTTAAAGAAAAGGCTTGTGTTACTGACTGTTGGCCTTTCTATTTCCCTGGCCTACTCCTCAACAGCTTTTGAACTGGTGTACGAATTTTAGACATGTTCGAGATCTTAAAAGGTGATTATTTTTCTGTGAAAGCTGGAGTTTGGGCACAATAAAGAAATCCAAATTAGCGTTGTCACTGAGGCAAAAATAGGCAGACTCAGTAGTGGTGTGGTCTCTTCGACAGCAATCTGCTGGCCCATCAGTGTACAAGTGGACTCGTTGGACTTCATTTGTATGAAGCTATGACTCCTACATACTGCCTGTCTTGCACAATGAGTTATCCCATGGGAGAAGGAAAGGGTTGGAATCATTATCTCGAGGAAGAGGAAAGGGCACGTAAGAAGACAAAAGAAAAAACGCCCACTAAAAAAAAAAACAACCTACCGAAAAAACCCCAACAGCAACAAACCCTAAAGCCTCCCAAAATGTTCTTCAGAGAACTAGTTTTTTTCCAAGTCCTTTAAATTGTTTGCTATTTTGCCTCTTCTGTGGAGGAATTCAGTTCATATTGTAGATACTATACAGATAAAAGGATGTAGGAGTTGAAAGGTGTCTTGCAGATACTGTGCAGATAAAAGATTTAGGAGGTGAAGAAAAGATGTAGGTGTTGAAGGGTACATTTCTCAAACAGGGTTGTTTCATAGTTAACACAATGAATACGGTGTTGGAGACCTGTAATTTGTCTGGAGCTGTTTGGAATGCTACTGCAAAACATTATTTCATTTATAATTTTGTCATAATTGAAATAAAGATAAGTGGATGTAAACAGGAAGATCTTTTCTGGGGGCACAGTAGCTTCCCAGCATGAGACCCCCTGAAATAAACAAGTCAGCATTTTTAATATTAGTATGATTTCATTTTAAAAGAAAGTTTGCGGGTTTTTTTTTTGGTCACACATCGAAAAAACACATTCAAAACTCAAATATAGTTCAAAACAGAATTGTTTTTCAGCTATTTTGTTTTCTAGATTTGTTCCGTTCATAGATTCTATGTTTGCACAAGCAAGTAGCTGAACCAGTTAATAATAAGTGATTATAAACATATTGATGTTCTTTACTGTTTTTAAACTTGAGAACCGATTACCTTACAGTAACGGAGTAGCTGCTACAAATTTAGTGTGATCTGTGACTTCAATGCATAAAATTCAGTCTGTTGTGTAGTGCTCTGAAATAATTGAATCCAAGCCATATCAAACTTAAGTCGAAACATCAGTGAAAGTATTTAATTTTTGTGCTTTATTCCATATCTACAAAATGGAAGCAAAATTTATTTTCTTACAACCTTGTTTTGAAAACAAATGCTTTGAGAATTTTTTGGAGCATGCAGATACACTATTGATTTGTCATTAGGAAAATACTAAATGAGAACTGACAAAATCTGATGTTTGAAACAAAGTTTCAGTGGTGGATGTAAAATAGATCATCATCTGACAGTGAAGAATGAAGGTAAGACAAAATACAGACTCTCTTTGGTCTGTTTGTGTTGAATGATACAAGACACCTGTAAACAGAAGCGAGGGAGAATATGTGATAAAATATCTCCCCTGTCCATAAGCACAAAAACCTGAGGTAATGCTGACATTTCTGACATATTCCAGGTTCCTGAGCCTGACAAGACCTTTTTTATTTGAGGTTGAATATTTCTGTTCGTTTACTTCAGGGGTTTATCTACTTGCATATTGCATGCAAACATGTGGCTTAAGTAATCTGTTTTGGTTTGGCCTTAGGCTAATTGATTTACATGGTAAATTGTATAATGTGTTGACATTATGCTTGCTTCAGTATATCCAAATGCATCACAGTTAGTTAGCATGGGCAGATTTCAGACTGGAACTGTTTTATATGTGTCCAGCTTGAAGCAAGGACAGATGAGCACTGATCTTTGCAAAATCATGTTTATTTTAACAGATGTAATGAGACATATATGTGTTGCTCAACGTACACCAGCCAATAGGCCACTAGAAAAATTTCTGTGTAGTGGGTTTTAAATGTTGTATATGCTCTTTAGTTTGATCTGACCTTTCACAAGTCAAATAGCATAGCAGTACTGTTCTTTGTGTAAGACTCTGTGCTACTGTTTGAGCAAGCTATGCTACCCTAAGGTACGGTTTTCATGGCAGTAGAATGAAGCTTTATGGTAAAAGTTGCTGAATTTTTAACTCTTAAGTACCTGCAGAAAACGAAAAATTTTCTGTACTTCAATATGTTTATTTATTTTACAGATTACATTTATAGGTTTTGCTGAAGAGATGGGCACTGCTCATTTGCAGGTACAGTATATATCTGTCTATATTGGAAAATAATGTTCTTCAGCACTAGTGATTTCTTCTAAGTAGTACATAATTTTTTAGATAGAGTAATTTTGGTATTTGAGAAATGAAACATTATTTACCTTAAGCATTTAAAAATCTAAGTTTTAAATATAATTGAAAGGTTGAAAAGTAATTATTTTAATATGATCATCAGTGTTTTATATGTATTTAAAATATTACCTGGGCCAGTCTTTGTATTGGAATAGTGTGGAATAGCTTACTTAAATTGGGAGGGGAGTGGATTTGGGGGGGGGGGGGGGGAGTTTCAGGGTGGGGGTGTTTGTTTTTTTTTTTTTTTGTTAAAAACCTGTGTGTATCAGTATTTTGGTTTGTAACCTTCTCCTTAACAGAGTTGTGCTTATTAATATGGTGCAATTATCATCTGCAAAGCTAAAACTTTACTGAATTGACTGCTAGCTGTGAATTGCTGGTGGGGGACCAGGAGTCAGTATTATGGTTATGCCTTAAGATATTATTCTGGAGAGTTAGATGAGGAAACATTATTTTAAAAGGGGAAGTGCAGCAAACTAGGGGGATTGTGCCATGCCATTTTAAGAAGTTAAGGATTTAATCTTCCTGTGCAATTTATGCATCAGTATAACCCATAACATACATGTTTACAGTGCAACTCCACACTTGTACTCTGTCTAGATCTTGGTAGAGATTGCTGTAATAGTTTTCTGATGTTTAAAAACCAGAAACTCTCAATCCATTTGTGTTCAAAGTTGTATCAATGTTGCTAATTAATCAAATTATGATAGTGCTAGATATTCTTTCAACTATGGGTGAGAACTATCTGATTGTCTAGTTAGACGAAATTTTGAGAAAATTGGGCTGAATAGGTTTATGGAGACTTGCTTTGTACCATATGGATCAGTAGTGTTTAGATTGCTTAAAAAAAAATCATAAATCTTTCCTAGGCCTTTTCTATATTAGGTAAATCTAAAAGTTATCCAAGACCATCCTTAAAGAAGTGCCTTGTCCCTGTTTTTGTACTAGTGGGCTAAAACACCATTCCAATAAAGCATGCTAAGAGCATATAGAGATCCATTGAGAACCATTGTTAGCCGAGTTCAGCCTTCTCTTTGTAGTTGTGTACCTTGTAGGATGTGCAGCTGCTTTTCAGTGCTTACAAGATTCTCCTTTGTGACTTCTAAGCCTCTTCTGGCCCCTGAGAAACAGTGGAATTTCTTCTTTTGGTATAACAGTGAGCTGGAGATGAGTGTGGACTGAATTAAAGCTTGTTTACAAGAGCTTTACACCGCAGTTTGAGAGAATGAGTAGGGGATGGGACAAGAAATAGGGGAAAAAAGAGAAGCTTTACCAAATTTAGCAGCTGTTACTTTTTAGGAGGGGATATGAGATCAAAACCATTATCATTTACATGTTATTTTTTTCACTTTGTATTCTCAATGTGTTTGTATATTTAAATCAGGAGTTGGCAGCTGTTTCTACAGAGCTCCCAGATGTTGTGAAATCGCTCCAGTTGTGCAAACTAAAAGAAAATGAGGTTATATTTCTAAAAGATGTAAAGAAAACCTTAGCAAGACCTTATGTCATGAAACATCAGGTAAACGCTTCATATCTTCTTGCACGTCTTAATTACAGAAGCATTTTATTTGGCCTCATAAAGAATTCAGGCATTGCACACCTTGTCTTGCTTGTGGTTTTGGGCTGTCTTAGCCACAGTAGTATTAATGTTGTTATATTTCTGTGGTTTCTTTAAAATGAATGTTAGAAAATCTAAAAATAAACTTGGAGCTCTCAAGTGCTGTGTTATTAACAGAAAATATTTAACAAATATTTAATTATGGTGCTGATCCCATGCTTCTGCTGGACTATAATCCCTTTTACTACCAGTTTGGAAAGAAGATGAAACTTGTCAAGTTACCTATCTCTGCTCTGCTCAGATATAGCTTTCATCCTCGGCAGACTTTTCTTCTTGAAACAGGGGTGCCAAAACTTATGAGAATGTCAGGTGTTCATAAAACTCAGTGGGCTCTTTTCTTATTTAAAAATTATTAATTACAATTATAAATGTTGTTAATTATATAATTTCCATTATTTTTATTTCCAATATTATTATTATGTTTTTAATTATATTATTTCCACTTATAAATGTTGTTAAAGCAAACTTCTTGAAGCCATGTTGACTAACCATGCATATTAAATTTAACTATGTTGCATATAAGGTGAAAAATACCTTGAAGAAACAAATATCCTATAAACTGAAGTACTATTCAGCATAAACATGCGTTGAAATACTGTCTTCCTCTACAGATTTTTAACATGCAATCTTTAATTAATAGATACTTGAGTATATATTATCAGGGTTTTATTACACAACCCTTTGTTTGGTGTATTGCAATGATTTATTCAGAATGCAGAAGTTAGGAAAATGAGTAAGTGGTTTTAACTATCACTCTACACAAGCTGTTCCATTCATTTTCTTATCTTTAAAATATTTGTAAATTGTTTACTGTTCATAAAAATGCATTGAAGGAATCCCTTGTTACTCCTGACAGTTGAAATCATTCCAGGGTTATGTTTGTTTTCTTGTTGCTCTCTTTTTCAAGAATCAGCTTCCTGAAGTATTTTGTGTGATGAGACTGTCTCCTTCATTCCCAAGGATCAAAGTTGATTATATATTTACCTTGCTGAGCAAGTATACCACAGGCATAAGATATGCAGTGGAAATAAACTCATCGCAAAAACATCAAACAGAGACATCCCATGGAGAAGATGATGACACTAATCAGTCAGTTTCTTCAATTGAGGATGATTTTGTCACTGCTTTTGAACACTTAGATGAAGATGAACCTTCAAAGATACAAAGTGCTGGTAAATTCTTTCATGCTGTTGACTTGTAGAAATTGTTATTTGAAATTTAGGCTGTTGGGATTTCATGAGAAGGTAAATGTAAATAAATAGTTATTTTCACAACAGTTTATCAACTCATAAACCAAAGATTCTAATCTTGTGTCAGATGCAGATCAAATAGAATCTTGTTCTACTTTGTGTGCTAAAAAATACATTAATTTGTCAGCGATTAGATTAGTATAATAGGATTTGAAAAAAAATGAAAGATTGCTTTAATCATGAAAGATCAGCTAGCATTTTGCAACAATAAAAAGCCCAGCAATTGCCATTAAAATCTGTCCCCAGTTTTCTGTAGTTCTGTGAAAATTCATGGTTTTGAAGCAATCTCTTTTTTTTTTTTTCTCCTTTTCTCACCCTCCCAGGTGCATGCAGCTTTACTTCTCGAAATCATCGAGATGCTGCTTCACAGACCATCCCTGCTCAATGTTTAGAAGCTGTTGACTCAAAGATCCTTGTGGGTTCTGCACGTCGAAAGTCATCTGCCAGATCTTCTACTTTGATTGATATTTTGGGACTTAAGGAACTGTCCTCAGTAAAAAATTCAGTTACAACCTCAATTTCTGATCCTTGGATACAAAGGAGTTTCTATAAGCCATATAATCCTTCTGATCAAGGTGTTAATTTTTTACGTAAAACATTGTTTTCCTCCTCTCCAGCTGAATCCTCTGAGTCAGATTGCTCCAGCCCAAGCCCCATCATCTTCTTAGATGAAGAAGGGTATCAAAAAAGCTTGAAGGCAAAACTTCAGCTGCCAAAAATTCCAGTAATGAAAGATGGTATAGAGGATTCAGACTCAGAAGTAAGTGAATTTTTTGATAGTTTTGATCAGTTCGATGAGCTGGAACAAGCCTTGGAAAACTCTTGTAAAGTTATTAGGGATCCCATCCTAGGGAATCCCTCCCAGAAAAGGAGGACTGCACATGAACAATTACCTTCTGCAAGCATTACAATGAATCCTCAGAAATTCAAGTTTGATCGTCCCACTCTCCCAGCCAATGTAAAGAAACCAACTCCTCGTAAACCAGAATCACCATATAGCAGCGTCTTTGATGTCCCGGATTCTCCTCGCCCAGTTAAAACATCAGGGGAAGAGAACGGAGGCTTGTTCAGCCCTATTAGGTCATCGGCTTTCAGTCCTCTAGGGAGCTGTGGTTCTTCTGAATGTTTATGTCGTGTTAATCTTGGTGGAGATGGGACAGGTCAAAATCACCATGATGCAGTTTATAATAGTTATTCAGCATACGCTGATAGTGTTTCATTTGAAATATTGGGTTCTGTTTTTCATTCTGAGTCCTCATCAGAACAAGTATGTGCAGGAAATGATTCGAAACACAAAGGGAGTGCTTTGAAAGAGAAAAAAGGTCAAGGTCTCAAAATGAAAACTGGTAAGGAGCCAGATAAACAAGCAAAATCTAAACATAAGTCATTAATGATTAGAGACAGCATTCAAAAATTTGCAACTGAATTAGTTGAAAAAAGTTTTGGCAGTGCATTTAAAGACCTGCAAAAAGGCGTTTCTTCATGCACCAATGCACTTTGTCATTTAGCTGCTAGGTTAACTTCTTCAGTCTTTCAAATGGCTTTTTATGAGATCGGAAGACGTAGAGCAATCGCCCTGAAAGAGCGTGCCATTAATGGGATAGCAAGCTTTTTGGTGAGTGAAGCTATAACTGGTGCTTTGAAAGAACTGCGGCATGTAAAGAAACAAATATTTACCAACACTGTTGCACGGTTTGCAGCAGACCTTGCTGAAGAACTTGTGTTTGAAGGAATCATGGAAGTATGCCAGTTTTCGTATCCATCGACACCTACAGCTGCACAGCCTTCATCATTTGATTATGAAGACAAAGTGGTGAGATCCTATGCCAGAGATTTGTCTGAATCTGTCATTCAGGAGGCTTTTATTGAACTATCTCAGGTTGATGTGACCTTCACAACACAAGCAGCCATTAGTGTTTCCATGGACAACATTAAATACGTGAGCGCAGAAAGTATGTTAGAGTCAACACGGACTTCCACCGTTTTTCCTAATTTTAATGATAAGGTAGCACTGAAGCCAATCCAAGATTCCAAAAAGGAATATACAGTACAGCAAGCTCTATTTTGCACCTCTGGTGTTGTAAGTTCAATACCTGTGCCCTTAGCTGGAAGAGCTCTTTGTCAATATCAGGTTTCCCCTGATGCCTGTAAAGCAAAAGTATCCACTGCTCTTAATTCTGATGACAGTATGAAAATATACAAAGACTCTACTCATCCATTTTTCACAAGCAGAAAGGGAGAGGAGGAAGTTGCTTCTTTCAGAAATATATACTTAACTTCAGACCACAGTCAAAGTGCTGAAAATACTCCATCACTCTTACATAACCTAAACGACACCAAACAAACGAATAACAGATCTGGAATGAACAATAATTCAGAATTAACAAATGGGTCAAAAGGCATTAATACTTTCTCTGGAACTATGGTAGATATGATAGTAAATGAAGCTTATGAAGCCATAACTTCATCTAGAGTAACAAAAGCAGTAGAAGAGTATACAGATTTTTTAACAAGAAAGATAATAGATAAAAAACCTTATGTGCAATGTATTGGTGAAGATTTGCCCAAGAATGTGTTTGCAGATCACTTGGCCAAGTATGTCATAAAACAATCTGTGGATGAAAGTAAAGCTGTATTGTGCAACACTAGTGAGAATTTAGCTTGTAATGTGACCTCACAGACTTACACAGATATCAGTAGAAAAGAACAATGTGTGATAAAGAAGCAAGAGGCTGAGAAACAAAGTAATGTTTCTATAATTGTGGAACAACAACAGATGCCTTTGAATAATCCCTGTAAATTTCTTCTTACTCCAACTCATTCTGTTCAGTGTTTTTCAGAATCTAAAGATTGTTGGCAGGAACAAAAAGGACACAGGTTTTCTTCAAAATCACTGCCTCCTTGTTCCACTGTGACTTTTGCTAGGCATGTTGTAGAGGACTTTCCTGACACGGGAAGCTGCTCAATAACCTACTTAAACAAGCCCTCAAAAACTCATGATACTCAGAAACCATCATCAGGACTTTTGACTTCTAGGCAGGCTGATTGTTTTCTGCATGCAAATAGCTTTTCTTCAGTGATGTTAGGCAGTGAAGATGCTTTGCAGATGGAAGATAAATCAAGTCTCAAAGATGGAAATACCTCTGTAATGCCTGACACACCCCCACCAACTCCTTTAGTACCATGTCAAGGTAGTTCTGAAAGAAACCTAAGAAAACTATCTAAGAAACTCAAGGGGGAATTAGCAAAGGAATTTGCACCCGCAACACCACCTTCTACACCGTACAATCCGTCCGTTACTGGTTTGTCTGAAACTGAACATGACTCTTTGGAAAATGAAGAATTTATGCTGAAACTCATGCGGTCACTTTCTGAAGAAGTGGAAAGTAGTGAAGATGAAGATCATTCTGAAATGCCCGTTGAGAAAAAGGAGCGTTCCGAAAAAACAATTCAGTATGCAGATGGCTTAGCTAGCCATATAATTTCAATAGCAACTGAAATGGCTGCTTCCCATTTAGATGGTAAAACAAACGACAGAGAAGCTGATAGGCAGGTTCAGTTAGGTGCGCAAAACCAAAGATGTGGATATACTGCATTTATAAATATCCCAGAAGAGACGTGCAGTTCTTTATGGAATTATGCAGGGGATATGGCAGGAAAAGTCATCAGTGAGGCCAAGAAAATAGTGAAATCAAGGCATTGTAAACTGTTGAGGTTGAAGCGGGTTAACTGTCAGGTGGATTGCCTTTATCTGAGAAAAGGCGATAAAGATTATAGTTCAAAAGAACGGTGCGGTCCAGCGCGGGACCAGTGGCCAGAGGAGAGAGATTCATCTGTACTTCCTTTACCACAAGGTTCGGGCATGACGGGTTTGACATCCAAATACCCAAGCTGTGAAAGTGTGACTGATGAATACGCAGATCATATTATTCGAGTTTTGAAAAGAGAAGGTGGTAATGCTGAACTGTTAATGGATCAGTATGCTAGCAGACTTGCTTACAGGTCTATCAAATCAGGCTTACAGCAAGCTGCTAGAAAAAACAAGTTGAGATGCAACAGAAAGACATTTCCTGGGCAAAATGCAGAGGTAAATGGTAAGCTGGAGCTGATCAAAGCAGTGAAGAAAGATGCAGTACAGCAAGTGAAAAGCAGCATTCATCGCTGTGAAGACCAAACGTATGAAAGGAATATTGGCACACAGAGAACAGAATGCACAGAGCTGTTACATTTTTCAGAATCCCTTGCTCGCAGTATCACTTGTGATGTCAGGAAGAAATTGAAAATGTCGGGACCATGTTTGCCAAAGTCTCTAACAGATTCCTGTCTATATAAAAAGACTAAATTTGATGAAGTCACAGGGGATCTTATTAAAACAAGGTTTTCTAGGACATTTCTTCCTTTCTCCCCAGATCATAAGCTGTATCATAGTACGGGCAGTTTAAATGAAAATGGCTACAGTGAAGGCATAATTCATGCTATAGAACAATATGCTAGGAAGGTAGCAGATGACACTCTAGAAATGAGTTTAGAGTCGGCTGTTCTCCATGTGGCTGAAAACAGAAGAAATGGCGATAGGCTCTCATATACTGAGAAACTGTCTCCTTTTTCTGGAACTGTCTGTAGACGCTGCAGTATGAAGGAACACAGGTACTGTACAGAAAGTACGCCTCATCATCTACCCGCGCAAGAATCCTCCAATCCAGTGAGGCATTTTCTTCATTCTGGATTAGGTGGTGCCTGTCAAAAATCAAGAGTGTTTCAGCTTGATATTCCTAAAATTCACGTTGATGTAGAACAGAAGACAGTGCTTTCTGACAAGGGGGCTACTGCAGCCGTAGAGAAAGCAGAAGGAGAGCTGAGTTACACAAGTCTGACAGCTGACAGTGGTATTGGACAAGATGGAGTCAGTTTTGCTGAAAGCCTTACTACTGAAATAATGACATCAGCTATGACTAATATTGGTCAGGCAGTTAACATAAGGTAATACTAATTTTCTCTTATTTGTTGCATTCTGTACCAGAAAAAGAAGGATTGTTAATACAAATATGTGCTCAGAAGGACTTTTTATTTTTTTTTTATAAATACACACTTTATGTTCTGCATGTTTTCTTTGTATTCCTCTGGTGATATTTAAATGATTCAGAACTAGGAAAAAGAAAAAAGACTTTTTTCCACCTGTGTGAGCTTGATACCAAGGTTTCTATGTATATCAGCATGCATATATTCCAGTAGGTGACTAATAAGTGAAACTTATTATTTCAACTTGAAATGCTGTTATTTTTACCTACAGTAGAGAATAGTACACCTTACAGGTTTTGTTGATCTGTGAGCCATGACAGAATCCAGGTTTGCTCCCTACCTGTATTTCCTCTTCTGTGCTAAAAAATAAAAGTAATTTATTTTGCTTTTGTCAGTAGGACCAACATCTGGAACTGGCCTAACTAGCCATTGCTTTATAGTATGAAGGCTTTATTTTGATTATGGCTGTGTTGTGATAGTGTCCTTATTATTGGAAAAAAAAACCCCACAACCTTTCCTTTAAGAAAAAACAACTTAATAAAACACACTTTAGTTTATAAAATAGTAATACAATAGACAAGGAACTGACTTTCAAATTCTTGTGTATTTAGCAAAGGCTAATATACTGTTTCCTTTAATAGACCTATAAATAGGAAATACGTGCCACAGTAACTTTGAGGCAAACAGCAGCTGTTTCTTAAAACAGACTGTGCAGTGATCAGAGTGACTTGAAATCTCTTCTTCAGGTCCAAGAGCAATCTTTACTGTGTTTTTTCCAATTTACAGTAATATTTATTTTCCTACTTTTTTTGTGGGGGAATTCCTCACACTATCTACAGGTTTCTTTTCCTCATTTTTAGAGGGGCATCAGGATGAATAATAAAATTGATTTTTATATGTTCAGTGGCTAAGGGCCACAGTGGGACAAAACTAAATTTTTCAGGGTTTGATAGGAAACACGTACATACTAGCAGCATAAAAGTGCTTGTAAGATATATATCATCGCTCTCTGCACAACAGAGTTAAGTCCTTATTCAGTGTGTAACAAAAAAATGTCGTGATGTTTTTCTATACCTACAGTATCAAAGATGACACTTTGTTTCTGAATCACTTCTTAAAAATATTATTTAAAAATTCTAGTTAGAATATGACAGCAAAAAAAATGTAAGGTTCAAAGAGATATTGTTTATTATTATATCTGTGACAATGAGGCAATATTAGGGTTTTACTATGAGAAAATTTATAAATGTTTCTTATATTGTCATCTAATGTATGATATGTAATGCACATGTTTCTTGAGAAGCTGCCTTGTGTGGTGAAAAGAACTGCTGCTAGTGCTGGTATAACTGTAAATAAAAATGGGGAAAAAATCACCATTGTATTACCCAGATGGGTTCCATTCAAGCTACATATTTGTCTGCACAAATTTGTGCTCACTGGAGCAAGGTGTTGCCAGTGATGTGGTTAAGGTTGGCTTTTTAAATAGTGAATGTTGCTGTGGCTGCTTGCTATGGTGGTAGTAGGATGATCATTTTCCTGAACATCCTACCACTTCATCTGTATATAGATAATCACAGTTCGCCCCTGAAACTTTGTTGATAACTGCATGTTCTCATATTGTAACTTCTTTATAAGGAGTTCAGACTTCTTTAAAGTTATCAAACTGCATCTTTTGAAGTGTCTTCTAAAGACTACCTTTTATTGAGCATACCTGCTTGATTGTTTTTTGGATAAAAAATTTAAATTTTTTTTACAGAAAAATTCTGTGCAAGTCAGGCATTGCTACACTTTCTTGAAGCAGGAAGACAAATCTTTATCTACAGAAAGTAATTTTTAAAAAATTGAATCCTGACATTTAAAACACTAGCATGTACTTAAGCACCTTGCCTACAATAGCAGATCACGTAGCTGGTTGTACCAAAAGCAGGCAGGGGACAATAGCCAAACTGTCCTGTTGTGAACAAGTTAAAAAATGATAAGTCTTCTGCTTGAAAAGTGTACCTTGATATATAGTCTGTAAGGCTACAGTGCCTTCTATGCTTTATAGCAAATAGTCTTCCAAATGAGAGAATTATTTCTGCTGCTCCCTTTGTCTTCTAGTGAAAGAATTCCAGATAGCGAGACCTGACCTAAACCTGTTGAAATTTCCAATTCGTTTGGTTGCTTCATTTCTTGTGTTGAGAATAGTGTACAAATTAATGGATTCCCTTTTTTTTTTTTCCTTCTTCCTTGGAATTTAATGTCTTTGAAATGGTGTTAAATTGCTGTAAATGAACTAACAGAGATCGGTATGAAATGCGGTGATGTTCTTGTCTTAAATTTTTGTTTAGCTCTGTTGGAAGAGAAGGATTTCACTCTGTTGAATCTGTTGTTAGCCAGCAGATGAGTCTTAGTATTGGTGATGATAGCACTGGGAGCTGGTCCAATCTAAGTTTTGAAGATGAACATCCTGATGAGAGCAGCAGTTTTCTTCACCTCAGTGACAGGTAACTATAAACATGTTAGTATAGTTAAACAGTTACCTTGACGTCAAATAACTTGGCATCAAGTGGTTTTCTCCTGGGGTTTGAGGGGAGAAGAGATTATTTTCTCTTCAACACACAATGACTTTTTGTATTAAAAATGGCTCTAGTGTTATGTTTGTGTGTTCTTACAAAATGTTTTTGCCCACGAATGTTCATAGTATACACTCTGTAAAATATGTGGAGTATGCATTGTCATTAATGTCAGGGAGTCACATCAAGTAAAACTGTACATATATAATTTAAATATTAGCAAAGATGCAAGTGTTTTAAGAACAACTGCCATATATAAAATACAGCTTGAAAGTACTGTTTAAGTTGTGCTCTGAAATATTAAAACTTAATCACTGAGAATGTGCTTTATGTAAATTCATCTGTTCTTGAAAAGAAATGAGTTTAATTTGCATGAGGAGCTTTAGCAGCTACTTTTGTCTTTTTTGGGACTTGAATTTATAAGCTGTTCTAACTGATATTGGTGGAGTATTTATGTACTACTAACAATGAGCTTACAGGTGTGTAACATTGGAACTTACCTGTTCAGGGTAGTAACTTCTTCCACAGAGCTTGTCACTGTACTTCCCCTGGCTGATTGATGACTAACAAAGATTAGAATGGGAATTTTAAAAATCTCCAATGTCTCTGCCTGTTGCCAGGAAAATTATATTGAGCATTGTGGCCCAAGCTTCTATGTAAGGAATATATGAGGAATGAGTAAATTTACTTTTTTTATGATTGATATACCACTTATGTTACTGTAGCGTGTTACTGTTCAGCGTTTCTGTTGAAGAACAGCAGAAATGGGGGGGAGTTTTTTTTGTTTTGTTTTGTTTTTTCTTTTTAGTTAGTACTTCCAGCATCACTGAGATTGAAGAAAATACAGGAGATATGCTTCCTTATGTAATGTACAAATAGGCTATTTGGTACCGAAGTGGAACTGGTCACTTAAACGTCTACAATATTTTTCATGTTTTACTTAACTAAATATTTTAATAAACCCACTACTATAATTTATCACTCATACAACTGAATAATTTTGCAAGAGAATACATTGCCTTAAAGTTATTCTAAGAAAACACCTGTTGAATGAGTGAAAATGAGTTAAACTTACATGATGAAATTCAGAGTGTCAGGAAGAATACTCAGCATACTGGCAGTTAGAAATAGTGAATAAAATATAGGTTAGTTGATGCTGGAAAAAAAAAGTACAAAAAATTGCTGGACCTGTAGTGCCCATATTGTATTTGTTGTTGGTTTTCATTTAAATCTGTTTTGAGGATGATAAAGAAAGTAATTTCTGTAACTTGCAAGAAAATCTGTGGCTCATTAGAGGAGAAATGACCTGAATTAGCATTTAACTCAGAGAAGTGGAGGCATAATTTGGATAGCAAGGTGATGGCAGAAGAAACTGGCATGTGCAAATTGATCAGCTAGTTTTACAAAACTAACTGTGGACTGGTAACAGCACATGGGTTCGTTTGTGTTGCTGAGGTTTAGCAGGTGGAGGTGGCAGGATCTGGGGTTATTGCCCTGAGTAAAAAGATATGGGGTGGGGGAGACCTTCTGTAATGAAACAAGACTCAGTAATAACACTGTTTGTGGAACAGTGTTAGCATCTTCTAAGGAAAGAAAAAAGTGCATGGCATTGATGAAGATGTATTGCTTTTATCTCCTCTTTTTAATATAAACTGTTTTATTAAAAAGGAAAATGCCATTCAGTCATAGAGGGGGAATTCACTATGTAGTTACAACAGTTGAAAGTTTGGGGGTTTGTTTTGGGTTTTTTTTGTCCTTTTTTTTTTTTCTTTATTTGTAGTCTTGGTACAATATCATTAAGTGACATAGTTAACATTAAGCACGCTTTACTTGGTAGGGGAGGACCTCTCCCTTCCCCCAGTATTTTCCAGGCCCTTTGCAGTATTTGATGGATACTGGTACTTGAGACTCCTTTAGCTGACATCTTGGAAATGATCTTCATAATAATAAACCTAGAGATTGCATTAATGGTAGTTGAAATTTTTTTTTGGAACACAGGATCACAGTCCCCAGAAAGCGGCACAACAATCCAAGCTACAGTGGTCTAGTTCAATTTACCTTGCTTTGCTTTACTTCAGGGAAAGAAGACATTTTTTGTAGTATCTCTGTTGAAACGGTACATGCCCTCTGCATCTCAGCTCAATATAAAAATTGTACCTCAGTACTTCACAGAGGATTAAACTCTCTGTAAACAAGGGAGCAAGACAATTTGGAAAGAGTTATCAAAGCATGATCCCTGCAGTTCTATTTGAATGGAAATAGGAATGAAAGTTCTTTAGCGGACTTGGTAAAGTTAGTTAGGCAGGGGAGTGCTTGTATCATCTGCTTTGCGTCCCTAACATTAGCGACTTTAAATTTAGAAATTAAATAGTCTTAAGCTTTCTCTATAGCTAATGTATAGGTATAGGCATAGACATAGACATAGGCTTTTCCAGGGGAGGAATCAGAGCATCCAGGTTAGGTTATAATTCAGAGCAGAAGCCTCTTGCGTTTGACTGTATGTACGTAATGCAGAATCTCAAAGCAGATGATCTGAGTTCTAATTCCCATATATACAGTGTGTGTATATATATATGTAGAAGTCAAAAGCTTTTCTTGTAATTCTTCTGCTGGCTCATGTTGAAGAGCCGCATGAAGCGTCGTAGAAGCATTATAATGCCTTTATTTATTGCTTGTTCTGTGGTTGCAGGAGTTCAATTTCAAGGCTGTTAATTTGGCATCTTACAACAAAATAAAGGTCACGTTACAAAAAAGTCTCATACATTGCTATGCATTGTAATCATATGGTTAAATATATGATTATTTCAGACCAAGTTTGACCTCTGTAAAATATATTAATCTCTTACCTAATCAGAATAATGGTATGCATGAGGTCATTCTATTAAGTTGCAAATACTTTTTCCTCTAGTCTGAGAACTGGGGCAGCTTTTACTTCCGCTTATGTTAGGCATCTATAATTTTCAGTGAAAGAGGCTGTTTGAGTGCAAAATACTGGTATCAATAGGCTATGTTAAATCTTTTCTATACATGTAATTCAAACCAAATTTAATACTTCATACATACTGTGATAGTCTCACACAGTAGCTTCAGAAACATTCTTAAGACCAGGTTTGCATTTTCTGTGCAAATCAAGTTGGTTTCTTTGGAAGCTTCCGCTCTTTAATTTTTTCTTTTCTGCATGATGAGAGAAAGAACATGTAGTCTAAATAAGCAACAATCTGCTGAACGAAGCACCTGCAACTTTTTAATTTTTTTTTCCTGTTAGGGTGTGTTCATATTGCAGGCTTGCAAACCTGCTGTTGCTGTTTTGAAATTAGGATCCAAGCAGGTGTACTGGAAAGCAAAGGACACTGATAGATGATGCTGTTACTGGCAGGCTCTTGAAAGAGATTAATGTCTGTCTCTTGAAATGTTTCTTTCCACAACTTGTAGTTTTAAATTTTACTATTTGCCTTGAGTGGAATGAGTGGAAAAGAAGAGCTTTAACAGTCACGCAAAACTTAGGTGAAGAAAGCATCTTCTTGCAGCAGTTGTTCTCTGGAGTTGCTTCATGGCTTGTCATACCATCTATAGTAGACAATCTAGCTTTATCAAAGAATGCTGGTTATCTTGAAATCTTATTCTTGGAAGGCTTCCAGAGATGATGTGGAGGAGGTATGGAGTTGGGGAACAGAGATTTAATCATATGAGTAGCTCAATCTTGTACATAAGCACAGGCTTAACAAACTCTGCTAATTATAATGCCCAAAGTGTGCGAGTATAAGGACATGCTCAATTTTTTCAGTTTTTCACATTGGCTTGAATGTAGTCATGGAATAAATGCAGTATGTTTACGAACTGTGAGTGAAGTAATCTTTTTAGTACTGTTTTCACTGATCTATAAACCCCCCTATTTTTAAAAGATCAGCTTGTAGAATAATACTCAGAATTTAAAAAAAAAAAAATTAACTTGCTCTGAGAATTCCTTCTCATCAGGCTGTTGGAGATCATTACTGGATTGTTGGAATGAGATGGAAGGATTTTATTTGTGCAGTTGTCTTCGCAATGTATAATTCTATGAACTCTTAGCTAGTCCTTAAGCGAATATTATGGTTGTAATCCATATTCCTATAAGTAATCATATTGAAATTATTGAGCTTGTATAAACAATGAGCAATGTGCTTAGAGCTGAGGACAGAATTACTGTTAGCACTGATCTGGAAAATTAATGAGTACAAATTAATACTTTCACCTGTGTACTGAAACTTAACCAGTTTTGCATTATTGTGCACATTGCTGTTCTGAATAGCACTGACAATCATGTTTGTACTCTGTTCCAGCAAACCTGTTTAGGAACTTTCAGTCCGTTAAATGTCTTGACAAAACAGCTCTAAGGAAAATGAAGGTTCTAGTTTGAGCTATTGTTCTTTTCTAGTTCAGCTGTGTTCTCTTCTTCTCCTGGCAGTAATGGTAACAGCAGTAGCTGGAGCAGTCTTGGTTTAGAAGGGGATATGTATGAGGAGAATTTATCCTTTCCAACATCAGACAGGTTGGTTGAGTTGAGAAATATAAACTAGATGGGTTCCTCATAATTAATGCATGAAATCATCATTTTGGAAAATAAAAGTACAGTGCATTTTTTATTCTGATACATTATTCACACTCTTCTCACTTAATCGCAATATGATTTTTTCATTAATTAATCCATACTGAATGGTTAAATTTTGCTGTGCTAAACTGATGAATGTGTTCTGCTTGCAAAATGAAGGGTCCCTTTTGTGCATGTTCTTGCTTGCAGTTTTACAAGTCTTTAGATTTACTTTTTCATGCAAACTAGAGCTTGCTTCCTACAGGATTTCTGTTTTTTCCTTGGTAATTGATTTTTGTAGAACGCTTATGACTTACAGCTTTGAATAACCTATAGCTATTCATACCTGTGACATAAGATGGCTCAACCTTTTCACATACGAAGCAAAACTAAACTGTCCTCCGTAATTAAAAACAATAAGTTTTCTTCTTATTTTAAAATGTCTTCAGATTACAATCCTTCTTTTCAACACCATTCTCTTGTTTCTCTCTTCTCCCTTCTTTCCCTAAGAGCAAATCTTGTGAAGTTCATGATAAATCTGTTTCCAACATGAAATGGTGTGAGAAGCAAAGCTTCTTTTCATGATCACTTCTTAATTCTTTTATGATCTTCCTGTCCTTTAACCTTCATTACAGTCTTAGGATTAACTACATTTATTGTGCATATATTGTATTAATATTTTTGTTTTATTTTTAAAATACAGTGATGGAACAGAAGATAAAGATGAGGACTCCAAGGATGCTGTAGAAGGTAATACCAGTTCCAGCATATACCACTGTTCTTGACCTGTGTGCTCTACATGAATTATTTTTCTTAATTCGTTGCTTCTGTAGTCTGCAAAACAAGGTGACGACCCTACTATCCCTATTCATCATAATGCATGTCAGTCAAGTGTCAGAATATATTCTTAGATTAATACCCTACATACACCTCTTAGTGCACTGAAATTTAAAGCCTTTGGGAAACGCTAGTCTCTGATGCTCTCACAGGTACTTAATAATGTAAGGTAGTGAACTCTAATCAGCTTGTTGAAAGTGTAAATTTATATGCATAGAATAACTTCTTTGTAAAATATGTGATAAGGAGCCATGGCAATCCATCTGCATAGCTATGTTCGAGAGCTGAAGAAGTTATTCAAACTGGCCATATTAACCTTGGAAGAGGAGTCATGAGAAACAGTGAAAAAACTTGGATTCAATACATTTGCTATAATTTCTTTCTTAGTGAAATATAAAATAGGGTCTATACAGAATCTTGTTACAGCTCTCTGGTTCGTAGAAGATCTCTGCACTGGTTCCAGTCTGATTGAAGTGCCAAAGGTTGTTAACTCAAATGAGAACAGCCTGAATACACAGTGTATGAGGCTGATTTAAAATGAGAGGATGTTAGAGTAAGTTGTAAGAGAGCTTTTCTTTGTGTCGGGTATACTCTGAAGACGAAATAAGCATTTCAAGAAACATCTGCTACCCACGTACAGAGGATATTCAGCCATGTTGCACATCTTCAAATAGTCTTGATGTAAGCAGAAAGATGTGTGGTTATTTTTTTTTTTTTTTTTTTTTTAACTCCTGGAAAAACATATGGAAATGAACCAGATCTCTAAATTTTTTTTTTAAATCAGATCTGACTGTAAATTTACAAGAAAATAAAACTAAACTAAATTATTTAGTATTTTTCCTCAGAAAATAATTATAATTAAAATATCTGCTCTGTAGGTTTTATCTAGGTTATCAATATACCATTACTTTCTTTTGGTCTCAACTTTAAAAAGTTCTAGCATCTCAAATGTTCAAATTGCTCGATTAAAATAGTGCTTGATGTACACAGTTTAGGTGTCTCAGTACACAGGTGTCCTAGTACACAGTTTAGGCATTTCCTGGAGTGCAACAGACTGCTTTTTTTATCTAGTGAAATATTTCCAGTTTAATTTCTTCACTATCTCACTATTGTTTTGAAAAGACTCTTTCTGCTACTTTCATTGTAGGACTATTTAAATAATATTCTAGGTAGAAAACCTTTGTACCTGGTCTTGTACATTTGGAAGTTCTGTTCATGTCATACCTAGAAATGTCTGTCTTTTTCTAAGCCATGACTGCACCTTGTTCACCAAAGAATTTGAAACAAAGCCTTGTTATTACAAAATGTACATCTGTTTTATAAAACTAAAAAATAAATCAAAATTTCCCAGTGATACCTTACCACAATGCTTTCCATCCACTAAGGGTCATACATTTTTTTATAATTGGTTCTTTCTCCTATAAAGATGTTAGATTTTGGGGCTCCTAGACAAATATTCTGTTATCCACCAAAAGCATGCTTATGTTGACAGTTCCACTAATTAATTTTCTCTCTCTTTTACCTCCTGGAAGAATCTATTTCATCTTGCTTAACTTTGCCAGTTAGGAATTAATACCTTACGTACCTCAGTTTTCATAAGCTTGATTGGAAGAGTAGTGAGATTGAGGTAAACTGCACAGGAACATACGTTTTTATTGCAAATATATTCCTTGTTTCCAGAGAGTTAAGTGTAGTGGTCTGGAAGTAGAGACGTAAAGAATAACTTGGAGAGCACTAGACATATGCTTAGTTGGTTCTGAGAGTGTGAGAAAGAATTACTGTGATAGCCGGATACAGAAATTCAGAGTGGGAACAGAAGATGACGATACTGTAGTTTCTCTATGGTACTAATGCAACTGCTCTTTCATTACTGTGTTAATTTTTGGAGCTCATGCTGTAAAGGAAGTGTTGAAAAATTGGATAGGCCCCAATAAAAACAGCACTGTATTTTGGAAAAACTCAGAGGCAGTCTGATCAGTCTGCCTGTACAGGAAAGAATTCTGAAATACACACTTTTAAAAAATTTAGTAGATGAAGGCATAGCAAAAAATAGCAGTTGGAAAGGGAAATGATTGATGGACAATGTGAGAACTATTGCTGTTCAGTTTATGAAAGGGTGTGTTAAATTCCTTGTGATTTGGAATATACATTAAAGCTTAGATGTCTTTTAATACTCAGCTATGTTTGCATACAATTGTAAATGGCATGAACAGTACTTCCTTATGTGAAAGTACAGAAACACTTTAGACCAGCATGATTTTTGCCTTTCATACTATCTGTGTACTAAATTGAGGTTTTTAAGATAATATAGTCTAAACAGTGAGCTACAGAGGCTTTTTTTAAACAATTTGAAGCTATAGATTTGATGATTTTATTTTTAATGTTAGGTTTGGAGCAAATACGAAAGACTTTAGCAATAGTGAATATTGATCTGGAACCAAATCTAGTGGACCCCCAGCTCCGAGCAGCACTCCAGTGGCTGGCAGCTTCTGAAACAGAGGTGTCTGATCTTCGCTTTCATGACACTGCTACGAGGGAATTTGTCTTTGTAAGTACTTGGATTGGTGGGTGGTGGGGAAGGGGAAGGATTTGCTTGATTTCCGTTTGCTGTGATACACCAGCTGCTACTACTTTATTTGTCACTCAATAATAATAAGGTATTTGCTGTTTAGGAAAATCGTTTAAATCCTGAGAGGTCAAAGTGGAACAGCCTGTTTAGCCTCTGCGTGTACCATAAATGAAACAGTATTAATCAAAGCTAAGTTAACTTGTTTCAGAAGTTGTCGTCCTTGTTTTACTCCAAAGAGGATACAATTACAGCATTTTTGTTCAGGGAAAAATATATTTTTTCAAGCATTCTTTACTTACTGTCTATAAATTGAATCTGAGAACTTGCTCATGCAAATTAATTTCTAACTTAATATTCTGATGTTCTGCCTCAGGTTTGTTTTTTTTTTTTGCTAGCAAATGTACTTTTTCTTATCAGAAAGAAGTTTAGGTTTTAAAGAAATATTAAGTATGTTTTTATTCTGTAAGCAACTGCAACCAAAACTATTAAGAAAAAAGGCTCAATAAAACTGTTTCATTTTTAGGTGCCTTTATTTTGGTTTTATAGATTGAATTTAATATGTGACCAAAGAGAAAGTGGAAGTTTAAAGAATTGGGCTTTAGAATCCACCCAAGGGTACTGAGGGAGCTGGCGGAAGTGCTCACCAAGCCACTTTCCATCATTTATCAGCAGTCCTGGCTAACCGGGGAGGTCCCAGTTGACTGGAAGTTAGCAAATGTGATGCCCCTCTCCAAGAAGGGCTGGAACGAGGATCCGGGGAACTTCAGGCCTGTCAGTCTGACCTTGGTGCCGGGGAAGGTTATGGAGCAGATCATCTTGATTGCCATCACACGGTGTGTACAGGACAACCAGGTGATCAGGCTGGGTCAGCATGGGTTTGAAAGGCAGGTCCTGCTTGACCAACCTGATCTCCTTCTATGACAAGGTGACCTGCTTCATGGATGAGGGAAGGGCAGTAGGAAAGGCTATTCTCTACCTGGATTTTAGTAAAGCCTTTGACACCATTTCCCACAGCATACTCCTGGAGAAACTGGCTGGATGGGTGTACTCTTTGCTGGGTAAAACAACGGGCTGGATGGCTGGGCCCAAAGAGTTGTGGTGAATGGAGTTAAATCCAGTTGGTGGCCGGTCACAACTGGTGTTCCCCAGGGCTCAGTGTTGGGGCCAGTTCTGTTTAATATCTTTATCAATGATCTGGACAGGGGATCGAGTGCATCCTCAGTAAGTTTGCAGACGACACTAAGTTGGGCATGAGTGTTGATCTGCTGGAGGGTAGGAGGGCTCTACAGAGGGACCTGGACAGGCTGGATCAATGGGCTGAGGCCAACTGTATGAGGTTCAACAAGGCTCAGTGCCGGGTCCTGCACTTGGGTCACAACAACCCCATGCAATGCTACAGGCTGGGGGAGGAGTGGCTGGAGAGCTGCTTGGTAGAAAAGGACCTGAGGGTGTTGGTCGACAGCCGCCTGAACATGAGCCAGCAGTGTGCTCAGGTGGCCAAGAGGGCCAATGACATCCTGGCTTGTATCAGGAATAGCGTGGCCAGCAGGACCAGGGAGGTGATAGTGGCCCTGGACTCGGCACTGGTGAGGCCGCACCTCGAGTACTGTGTTCAGTGTTGGTCCCCTCACTACAAGAAGGACGTTGAGGTGCTGGAGCGTGTCCAGAGAAGGGCAACGAAGCTGGTGAAGGGTCTAGAGCACAAGTCTTAGGAGGAGCGGCTGAGGGAGCTGGGGTTGTTTAGCCTGGAGAAGAGGAGGCTGAGGGGAGACCTTATTGCTCTCTACAACTACCTGAAAGGAGGTTGTAGTGACAGGTAGGACATGGTTTAGTGGTGGACTTGGCAGTGTTAGGTTAATGGTTGGACCTGATGATCTTAAAGGTCTTTTCCAACCCAAATAATTGTATGATTCTAATTAGCATCTCTTAGGGAAGGGTCAAAATTCTGGTATGTATGTGTACTGACCTGAGTATTTCCATCACAAACATATAAGAGAAACTTCTTATTTCTCTAAATCATAAAAATTATTCCTTTGGGCTACACACCAAACTACACATGATAATCTGGCATTTATTACATTTGACCTATTTTTTATAATCTTTCACCAAAGAATTATTTTAACATTACCTGGCTACTGAAAGGCTAACTTAAAAGATATATAGGCATTGTCTCTAATGATGAAGTTGATAGGAATGATAAATTATCAAAGATTTTTATTTTGTGACCTGGTAATGTGAAAAAGCATTAACATGATGCCATTATTATGGTTTTAATAATTAAGATCTGGCAAAAACAACTTAACATGCGTATCAGTATATTAAGGAAGGAAAAGCTTGCTCTCAGTTTTGAAATTCAGTATTGAGTCTTCAACTTGGTGCTTTCCAAAGCTCGAGCCATCATTTCAGGAGAAAAGGGGAGTGACCAGGAAGTAGAGGTCAGTGTGACTAAATCGACTCCCAAATGTAGATGATGCGTGCACCTGTGGTGCTTAGTTACTGTAGGCTTGTATTAAGAGTGTGGAAGATACCTAGAGGTCAGTCCAGATTGTACCTGGGCTGAATTTTCTTGACAGTGGCTTCCCCCTTTCTAGCCCAGAAAAAGAATGCTAGTTTTGTTTTTCTTTGGCCTATGTAACTGTGTGGTGTATATATATTCGATCCTGAGAGTAGGAAGTCTTTCATTCTTATTTAAAATAACCCAGAAGATTGGGAAATGTCTTTTGGGCCAGTTGAAATATATCGCCTTTTCTGGAGGTTGGTATGTTTGATTTAGAATTATTTCAGAAATATGTTTTGTTGTACATTAATTCTGACACTTAGAGTGGACTTCATGCTTTCATAAACTAGAAGGCAGTTTGAGAATACTTTTCTCCATTCCTGTTTTTATTTGAAACTGTTGGTTTAATCCTTATATTCATATGTTCCTTCCCTGTTATGGTTTATAGGTGTCTTAACATGAAGAAGAAAATACTTCACTTTTTCTGCCTGCCCCAGCATTCTCAGAAATTCTTTTGATGTGAATGAGTCGAGTTTAGTGACTACAATCATTCTGACCTCATGAGTCATTTTTGCCATCTTTTGAAGATCTACCTATTTCATGCTTGTCACATGGGGGTTGCAGTGTTGCAAATACTCAGGCAGAATAGTGGTAGGACTCACAAGTGTTAATAGTAATATCCTTTGTGTGTGTATGTGAGAGAGACACCTGTATCTTACACTGCAACATAACATGTAAGACAAAAAATAGATGGCAGGTGCCTTTTCTTTTTTTTTTTTTTTTTTTTTTTAATTTTTCCTCAAGTCTCTCATTCTTGTGCCAGCTCTGACTTAATAGATTTCAAAATTGTGATGCTACTATTTGAGCCAATGCCTGAAGACACATGGGAAAGATATTATTAGCTGGCTGTGTATCTGAACACCACTCTAGCTAGCCTAATAAGAGAATATGCTGAGAAGAGCACTCTTGAAAATAGCAGTGTCTATTATGTATGTACTCCTAAAAAATTGTAATATTTTTCTACTTGACACTTCAGTCATAAATTGATATTGAGTTGACACCTAAAGGTAAGACCTTCAGGCAGGCAGTAGTCATGCAGTCCTGAAAATGTTAAAATAGTTAATTGATTCACTTAGTTTCATAGATTAATTTCTAGTTCTCCAAATGCAGTTATGTTAAAATTCATTGAAGTTCTGTTCCCCCGCCCCGGAGGCAAGGAAGGATTACCTGCTTTTTTTATTCCATCCCGTTTCGCAATTGGAATGTATAACACTGTCTCTCTACAGACTTGCGCCCTTGTCCGTTTTGTGCTGTTTGTATCGAAACTGAATTGCCAAACCCCAGAAATTCACTTGTGTCAGTCTGACTTGGCGTCTCTCACCGTTTCTTAGAGTTCAAAGGAAAGTACAGAATTTTCAGAGCACGGTCTCCGTCTGAATAATCTTGTGTAGGGAAGATTAGGATGCATACAATTATCACTTGATTAGTTTCTGAAGTTAAAATATATTCCAAAAATTTTCAGATTATAAATTCAGAGAAAGAAGGCTTTCTGAAAGGATGCTTGTAATTGTATTAAGGTCCTTTTGAAAATAAACTGTTCTTTCGGGATTGTATTAATAAAAATAAGATAAGAAGGCTTGCAGTTAGTCCCAGCCTGATCCTGGTGATCTCTGACCCAAACTGAGGGTCTTAAATTAGCAATAGTCATTCTCAGTTCTGTCACTAGTAAAGCTAGCCAAGCACCTCCAGAGGGCACTACAGCCCAGCAGAAAACTAAACTGACCTCTCTATACTGATCTCTCGCCAGTTTTGATCATCTCATAGGTACTTTGGAAAGTTACCTCAGTTACATGGGGAATGAACCTGGGTGTTAGATCACACTGAAAACAGTAATTTTCACTATAAGCAGTTGGTGAGTTCTGGAAGAGAGGAAAGGCTTGTGTTAGCTAATCACAGCAGGGTAATGAGCCACTGATGTGATGCAGCTGTACAAAAGACAAAAATACTCCTAGCATGTATCAGGCAAGGTATTACTTGCTGCAACTTGCTATGAACTCTTACTTAAGGATACACATTATGCTTAGCAAGGCAGAAAGAAGTTCAATACCTGTGTATGAAGCAAAATACATTTCTTAGGAGGTAGAACGAGAAGCCAGTAAATTAGAATAGATAGTTCTTAGCTTTTTTGAGAAGTCTTACAGCACGGATATGCAAGTGCCTGGATTGAAAAAAAACATATATGTTCAACTTTTAATCAGACCTTATCTAGCTGGTTTAGGATTCCTGGTGTCTGTTTTGAGTAAATGCCAATATTTTGCTTGTCTGACAGTAAGAAACAGATCAGTTGGCTAAAGAAATAGTGGGACTGAACTTTGTACTCTAAATTAGAATAGAAAGATTAGTGAAGCCAGGTGCCAAATCTGTCATCTTACCATGGTGGTATCTTCTTCTTTGGAGAGAAATTTTACACTGTATTTGCTAAAGTAGGTCTTTGGACATTAGCCAAACTTTCCTCTGGCATAAGAAAAATGACCATTCTTTTATAAACCAACAGACACCATTTACAAAATTGCCTGTTGTAGACTATAAAACTCTTGCTTCCTGTGCTCTATTTTAAAATCCAGAAATAATTCACAGACATAACTACAGATTTCAGTCCCCTTTTATGTAGAAAATATGTATTTTTTTCACTGAAAAAGGTTTCAGTGTTCAGGATATATTGTGCTCAAGATTAGAGGGGATCTTTTTTATTTGTCCAAGTTAATTGTTTTCTCAAGAAGTTAATTGCTTTATACATGTTTTTGTACCCACACTCTTCCTGTCAGTTCCATCTCCCGCCTTGTTGCAACTGGAACATCACCTAGGTGAAGAAGCAGAGAGAAATTGTCTTTTCATTTTTTTATAGGATTTCGTATTTCAATTTGATAGGTTTCATAGAAGAAATGTTATGAATTTTTAATTTTGTAGCTGTGGAAGCTATTTCATTGAACGCTGTTTATGACTTTTTTTAAACTTAATTTATAGAATATCATGGTAAGGACTATAAAAGGCAATAAAACTTTACAGTTCCAAAGAATAAGTGGGGTAAGTGTCTGAATTGTCTTTATTAAATGCAGCATTGACCGTTGTCCAGAAAGCTACAGAGAATAGTTTGTTTGTGTGAGTGTTGTGGGTTTTTTTGTTTTGCACTTGGATTTTTTTTGTTTTGTTTTGTTTTGTTTTTTTTTTTTTTAACTAAAAGATTTTTTTACTCCTTGGCAAACTGGCAAATTATTCCCTGTCTTTGGGCAGACTTTCTTCCGTATATAGCTGAGCTTGACACGTAAGCAAAGGGAGATTGTTGCTTGGACTCCTGGGTGAAAAAAAAGAATGTTTTCAGCTACACTGATCTCTGCTCCCAAGTGGTAGTTTAACTTAACCCTCACCTTTTCCTCTTCCCCAAGATGTTATAATTTCCCAACTCTGAAGACATTGTTTACATTGAGGGTAGCATCTGTGCCACCCAAACCACACTATATGTTGTGAAAGGAAAATCCACATCCTTTTATTAAGACTGAGTTTTGTCTTTTTATATGTGCATTATTGGCATGGGAGGGGTGGCAAATGTCTTAATCTTGTGTTCGGAATTTCCTGTTTTCTGCAGTCTTGATGAACCACAGCCCTCATACCTGTGGCACCACATCATTTGAAAATGTCACTCCCTCCAGAAGAAATTTTGTGAAAACTGCCCTAAAGAAAAGTGCCTGATTCTTGCGGAAGTTTTTGTTTTTATAGATGTGGGAATAATGATTAACTCATTACAACTGATCTCTTATGAGCTAATGTTTCAAGAATAACTTCTGTAACTGTTAATCAGGATGTGCCGGTCAAAATATTTTGTTTTGTGTTCCCCTTTCTCCCCTTCAGCTTTCCAGAAGACTGCGAGAAAGAGATTGGAAAGTTGGAGATCTCTTGCAAGCAGTGCTGAAATATTGTGAAATGATAGAGAAGGCGTCTGATGGAGAGCAAGCTCTAAATAAGTCTTTGGTTGGCTGGCTTCTGGAAAATGTCTGAAAAGTCCAAAGATGCAACACTCTTCACTTCATTCCTCTTTTGAAAGGAGATAGGAAGAACACAGATATGTAATGTAAAATTCAGCTAATGAGTGTTCAAGTAATTGTCAGCATTTAAAAGACTTTGAGGCGAAAGTCAAAATAGCTGTGCTGTGCTTTGTGATACTGTGCACATGGTATGTTTATTCAGTCCATAATCGGTATCGTCCACCCATGCATAACTTGTATTTACTGCTGTGTTCAGACCGTGGATATATTTGTGAAAAAAAATACCTTGTCTATGATAATAGGTCAGAGGAGACAGTCTCAGGCGTGATATTCAGGATTCCCACTGTGCCAGGATAGCTCTCTTTCCCACTTGTCTGTGTACTATATTCACAGTGGGACTACGAGCACTGATGTTCTGCAAAAATCTGTTCTGGAATACCTTGTTGCAGACGATGGAAAAAATTACCGACATTGGCCAGGTGTTATGTGCCTACGGGCACCATTGCCAGGAAAAAAATTGTGACCTGCCGAAGTAGCCCCTTAATACGGTCTGGCTTCATAGCCACCTTTATCAAGTTTAACTTTATGTGAAGATGTGAGAGTCTGCTCTGAAATTGTTGAGGTGCAAATACATGTTCCCATGTCCCATGTTGACTACTATAGAGCTGGTAACTTCTGGTAGAAGGGCAAACCGGGTAGCTGAGCATAATTTCATACATACTTCTTCAGCAAGGTTTCCTGAAGCTTGCCAATCAAGTCTAAATTGCTAAATTTCTTACTGAAGCTTTTTGTATGCATATACTTTGGTGACATGAATTCTGTGTCGAAGAGTTTGTACGTTAGTCTCTCACATAGATGCGTTAAACGTAGCAGATAGAAGCTTCTTCCTCAGAGGCTCTTGGCCATCTTTTTGACTAGTCTAATTCTTTATTTCTTAGCCTCCATATATGAATTTTCTTCTCAGTAATAAAGAGAATTTTGTTACTCAGTGGGCACTTAAGCGTTTAGCAAAGAAAGCTAATTAAAACATAAAGGGGAAATTTCTTGCAAATTGATTTTTCATTTTTCTTAACTACCTTCACTGAATTTTTTTAAAGGCACTTTTAATCAACTCTTTTTTAGCAGTCTAATCAGGTTTCTCACCAGTGCTGCTGACTTGCCTTTCTGTCTGAAGGGAAATTTGGACCTTTACATATCCTGTGGTTTGAAAATGCCTTTTTTTTTTTTTTTTTTTTTTAATTATTATTGTGGGTTCTGTTTTTTTATACATCCTTTGAGAGAAAAAGGCACATGCTGGTAATTACAAGGTCGCCACCTCAAAAATCCTATCACCTGCAAGAGAATCATGGAGTCGTACTTATTTTGGATGAACAGAAGAATCTTAATAGATTTTTCATAGAAAAACATACTGTTGATATGGTGTGGAAGTTTCTGGTCCCAAACAAGGAGAGATAAAGTCTCTAAAGCTATTCATGAATTTTATTGGAATGTGTGCAATTCTGATTTCCACTACCCCCTAAATTACACTGGTAAACTCAAGAGCACTCTCCTTGCAATGTCCTTGTGTTTCCGGAGGGCATTCCACTGGTCTTTTTGCAGAGACCTGGTTTGTTTTAGTCCTCATTCGTCATCTGGATTTCTGCCTTGGATCTCACAAAGTTCACCTTTCTCACTGAGTTAAAGATTTTTAACATTTTTGTATATACACATATGTGTGTTCACACATGTGCATACACACATAGATATGTATATGTATCTATATGTATCTATATTTGTGTAAGATCTCACCAATATGAATTTACAATGTAAATTTTTACCACTAACTTAAAATTGTTATAGTTTATTACCTCACTTCATATATCATTTCACTGATTGAAAGATCTATGTAGGCCATGTGACAAAAAGACCAAAAACCATTACAAGGTCTTTTGTCTTGTTATAGGTAATATAATACCAAGCGTCAGGAATCATTTTTCTCTAAAGCCCAAAGTAGGGAGGGGGGAAGTTATCTTAATTCCTGTATTTGGAAGATGGGGCTAGCAACAAATATTTTTGAAGAGTTGTACAAAAGTTGTCTGGATTTTTTTTCCTCCCCCATCCTCCATACTCCTTTATTCTTTTTTTTAAAGTTGACTTTTGACGTCATTTCAGACAAAAATTTGAAACCATTCTCTGGCTGTAACATCTTCCCTTCAACACAGCAAAAATGTACTTGTACAAATTTACCTATAAAATTGAAATGCCAAGAAAATAAAATACTAAAAACAGTGCCTCAGGACTAAATTTTGCTCTGAGTTTTGGACCCTTGCTTTCTCACCAAGTGGAATTTCAGGAAATGAGGATATAGTAGTACTAGTACAGTGTCTCTGTACATGTCCAAAACCAAACTGAAAAAGATATTGAAGGCATTGTAAATGTACAAAGCTATACATTTGGAAAAAAAAACCCAAAAAACCAACAAAACAACACCACAGGAACAGCCAGTTTTTAACTGATTTGTTCAGTATGTTGGATTTTATGAAGTTGGTGAGTTTTCTTTTTAATTACTTTCCTGGAGAAAGGCAGAAGATTGTGCGATTCCCAAAGCTTAAAACTGTTCAAAAAGTTAAGTAGACAATAGTTGCACTAAAAATGATTTTTATAAATGGAATCTTGTTTTCAGACTGGATCAAATACATTATGTAACTATTGATTGGTGTTATGTTAAGGAAGAAATTGATTTATTAGCCTCTGATGAAAGTAGCATAGTTTCCAAATTTACATGAGAAAAATATGTTATAAAATACTTCATTTTCACTTAAACAAAAAAACAAACCAATTTTCTACACAAATTGTTTTAAATTTGTTCTGGATGACTTGACTTTTCTTCTTGGGTATCAAAATTGGGAAAGCGGTAAACTAGCCTGGCAAAATTATTATAATTTAATAATTTTAATAATCTTTGGGAAACCTCACTCTGACTATATCTAACTGGTGCTGTCTGCCATATTAGTGAGAAAGCTGTTCTTTGCTAATGCGAGTCTTAAATTACGCTATTACTGAGTTTATTTAAAACTCCTGACCACAAATACAGAAGTGTAAATGAAAACTGTAAAAACATGAAGGGCCACATTTTGGTCCATTTGAACCAGACAACTCAGCTTTATAAACAGACATAATAAGGTAGAGTTTGTTTCATCTTGCATTTTTTTCTGTATGGGAAACCTGACTTGGTAATTTAATTTTTAAGTTGAGGAAAATATATACAATGGTGGTGGTGTTCCAGAAGACACCCTGTTTCAAACACTTCATAAATACATTTGGTGTTCTAAAAAAGTGGAAGTGTTCAGATGTTTTGTAAGGTTCTGTAGAAAAAGCACTTTGAAAATAGTCCCCCTATAAATTAACAATCATCAAAAGTGGCCATATTTAAAGCAAGTTTAAACATTCAGAACGGGGTGCATAAATAATACAGAAGTATGCATAAAGCCTTAAAATAAAAACCAAACAAAACTCAAACCCATATGCTAAAATTAAAGAGGATTTGCTGTCTCAAAATAAGGATGTGAAAAAGTAGCTAAGACGATGTACTTGAATGCAATTTGTGTAGTATCTTTGTTCTTGAGTTTTAAAAGATTGTGTAACCTTTTTAAAAAACAAATAAAAACCAAAAACCAGGCAACCCACATTCCGAGACTAATTAGGTCTCTCAAAAATGGTATCGGATTTTAAACATTACATTTTCTAATGTAACTTTGTCTGGGACCTTTTCTATAAAGAACCACATATTGTTGGATATGGGAACACAGTAAGTAGTAAACACTGTCACCAGCGCAAAAACCCCTAGTTTTACATGGTTGATTTGCAAAGAAAAATATAAGATTCAGGAATGATTTTAGCGTAAGGATTTTGGCTTTTCAGCAAGAGCCGCTACTGTCGAACATTTACTGTACTTGAGCTCTGAAGAGGCAAGTACAGAGCCCAGCCACTGTAGTCACTTTATTTTGTACCATCTTTGTACATTCCTGTTGTATAGCTGGAGTTGTAGTTTTAGAGGGCCTTTGTTCTGTTGTAATGTCTGAATAGTATTTAATACTAAAATTTATTATAATTTGCTGGAACTGCTGCTTATTTGTGCAGTGTTACAGTAATTCACAGCCCAGTTAGTGATGCAATTGTATACCAAAATCAGTTTGAATAACTATAAATGTTTATGTAACTGTACTCAATGAATATGAAGGTCTTGTACTGTATAATGGTGACGAGTTTTGCCATTTTAGTAATTTAACTATATCCAGTTTTCAGATTATGAACTCCAGGTTGCACTAAATTTGTCCTTGTTTTAGCAGTGGCTTAAAATAAAACACATTTCACTGGCTTCAAGAGTGCTGTCATTTCTTGTAAATTCATGGAATATTATTTTTCTTTTCAGTTAACACAGCTAAGATTGGTCTTGGTCAGTGGTTGTGCGAAGGCGCTTGAAGAATGGTATAGTAAATAGTGCATCAGTAGATGGCATACTTCTTACAGAATTAAACTGGTGTCCAGGAAGAATGTGAGAACACTGTTTTACCGTCTTTGGGTTGAAAGGTAAACCCGTAGTTCCGGTTACATGAAGTAAAATGTCGCATGATTCTGTGAGGAGAGACTGGGCGAGAAATCCACTCTAATATGTCAACACAAGTAGGATGTAATAACCAGTCTACCTCAATCTCACCTTGCCTGAAAGCTAGGTTAGAGAGGTTGGCTTGATATTTTCATGTGGACTGAAGCTGGTCTTTGGCACATTGTACAGTATTTGGGGAATCGATGTAAAAGCCAGCTTTAGAGTCTTCTGGACAAATGCAAGAATACACTGCGAATGAAAATGTTGTACGAAACATGAAGTTTCATAGGCCTATTCAAAATCCTCAAGTGTTTTGGTACCTTGTGAAATCTACCAAACAGCGTATTGTCAAGTACCCCAAAATAGTCATGCTGAGCAGAGATGTTGTGCACAGATACGCTTTCTAAGATTTAAAAGTACTGCCGGTGCAAATAGCTGTCTTAATGTTTTTTCATGTATATGTTGTGAATGTAATAGTCTCAGCAGGGTTTCATTTCAAGAATTAGGAAATTTTTGCTGCAGTTACTTTTAAACCAGTAAGCGTGTGCAACTTTCCTTGATTCTTTATTTTTGTAATGGTTGTTTAAAGGAGGTTTCTATGTCATTTATGAGGTGACTTCCAAAAGGAACATTCTTTTGTTTCGGTACCGTATCTGTTTTGGAGATTTTTTTTGGGGGTGGGGGGGTAATGCCTCACTTTTAGTCATGTAGAAAATATATGTCAACTGAAACGAGTAAACATTTAACTTATTCTTAAAATATTGCACAGCCAAAGAAATATGAGTGGCGAGTTTGGGAACAAAAAAAAAGATTTTTGTGAAGGGGAAGAAGAGGATATTCATGTGCGAGATTAGTCTGAGCTTTTTTCTTCCTGCCTGGACTTTATTTTTCTTTCTTTCAGCAGTCTGGTTCTGGCTGGCTTTATTCAACCACAGAACAGTATCCATGCACTTTGTTTAACCTTGGTGTATTAAATTGAGAGTTAAGTCTCCAGCTATTCCGTAGTCTTCGCCCAACATGTGTGCTACTCCATCTCCTGCTGCCGTTGCTCGGACCTTCCTCTCACTCCCTAGCCTGAGCTTCTGGTGTGACTGAATTCCATGCTGGTTACTGCTCCAAGCCTCTGGTTGGAAGGTGGCTATGGAAAGTGAGTCATGCCAAGGCCGAAGAAATGTACCCCAGGCACTAACCTTACTGGTGATTGAGCACCATATTAATCAAATGCTGTCTCTTCCCCTGCTGTTAAGGCAAACCACAAAGCGTGTGACTGCTTGGGGCAAGGGAACTAACCATGACAAGCATGAGACCTTGTCTGTGGTCAAGGTACTGGCTATCTAGTCATTGACCACGCAACACCTTTCCACAGGAATTGTGAAGACTGAAATTGGGCCTCTATGTAGTCAAAATATATAGTCTGTCTTGCCTTCATTCCTCCAAAAGTTGCTGCTGCTTCTAGGACTGTGAAGGAGCTTTGTGTATGTTTGTTTGTTTGTTGTTCTTCATTAAGAATGGGCGAAAGAGAACACTCGTATGAGTCACTTGACTTGGTTTCCTGAAGTTCCAATGCTTCGGCCAGGAATAAGATGAATATCGAGAAATGAAATGGTGTGATAATGTGCTATTTTTTTCTGCCATCTGTCCCTGTAGCCCACTTATTGCTAACCTCTTAATTTGTACAGTCTGCACCTCATATTACTTCCAAGTCTCCTCCTACACTTTCTTTGTGGCTGTTGCTGGTTTCTCCTTTTTTCTGACCCTTGTCCAGTCTTGTAGTATGGCTGTCATCTGCTGCTTTCTTGACCCTACTCTGTTGTCCTGATGTGACTTCTGGCCTTCTCATTCTTGGCTGGTGGAAGTGGTTAAAAACCAGCAAGGGGAGTCTTCTTAGCTGAGAGGCTATGGAATAAGGCTTGCCTACCAGAAATCATCAAGCAGTGAAGAAGAGCTAAACTTGCTTTTGGCTGAGTTTTTCACTCCTGTAGGAAAGTAATCTGTGGTTGCTTTGGTTTGGAACCCAACTTATTGCTTGCAAAACCCTTAGATTTTATGCTGATCTGAAAGTAACTTTTAAGCTGATACTGAAGTATAATGTAACTCTAACATCCTACATTATTCGTGCAGATGTATATTCAGTGTGCTGCATCACAGCAGCTTCCAGACACAGACAGGGCAAAACTCATTCCTGTTGAAAGCTGGCAAAATCCCAGTTATCTTAACCACTTACATCAGATGTCAGTTTAGATAGAAAGTAACCTTTAATAACAAACAGTGGACACGATTCTCAGTGTCTCTGTTGCCGAGAACGTGTTTTCATAATTATTGCCCCGTAATATTGTGCTCTGAGCAGATGTTGCACTTGGATTGATTAACCACACAAAATCAGACATGCTATTCATGCCGCAACAAAAATGCTAACGTAGTATGAGCAGAAGTACAACAAAGAACCATCTCCTCATGCTGGAAGTCGTAGATTTAGAGGAGATGCATAATGTTTCTTTAGGAAACTAGAATATGACTGTGGAAAGCAAACTGTGAAAGCAGCTCATCAGAATGTAGTCGTTTAGAGAAATTGTGTCAAGAGGAATGGCAATACTCAGCTGTCCTGTTGAACAGAACTCTTGACAGTATGTTATGCAGCATGTATCAGAGAAGAGTTAGAGTTCACAGTTAAATGTGTTGGAGTTAAAAGGCACTGGGTGTAAGAGAGGTTCCAAGCTAACTGTTGCAGGACTGTGAGATGTTTAGCTAATATTTCTGCAGCAAGAGATGATACATGTTTTTTCATCCTGTTAGCTTAGGAGGTCCGGGACTTGGCGTATGTCCTAATTTAATGCTGTAACCTACAATGTAAAGATCTTCAGGGTGGTCAGAGTCATGAAAGGGTTAAGCCTGAGACATCTTGACCAGCCTAGTACACGCTGGCATCTTCAACAAAACCTCTTTTCCTGTGACTGCCTGAGAAAATAAAGAGGTGGGTGTTGGAAATTCCCCAAGGAGTCTGGAGGGCCCTCATCAGTATGATCAAAGTGCTTTTGAGAGGCTCCTAGAGACATGGTTTCAGAGAAAGAGTAATGGTAATTTCTGTTTAAAATTATTTTGTGATTTTTTTTTCTTCTCCTTAAAGTGCCAGAATGCTACTGCTTATGGTATATTGTCGTGGTTTAACCCCAGCTGGCGACTGAGCACCGCACAGCCACCCGCTCACTCCCCGCAGTGGGATGGGGGAGAGAATCAGAACAGTAAAAGTGAGAAAACTCATGGGTTGAGATAAGAACAGTTTAATAATTAAATAATAATAATAATAATCATCATCATCATCATCATCATCATAGGCTATACAAAGCAAGTGATGCACGATGCAACTGCTCACCACCTGCTGACCGATGCCCAGCCAGTCACAGAGCAGTGTTTCCCCCGGCCAGCTTTCCCCCAGTTTATATACTGAGCATGACATCACATGGTATGGAATATCCCTTTGGCCGCTTTGGGTCAGCTGTCCCGGCTGTGCCCCCTCCCAGCTTCTTGTGCATCTCCAGCCTTCTCAGTCAGTAGAGCATTGGAAGCTCAGAAGTCCTTGATTTAGTGTAAGCACTACTTAGCAACAACTAAAACATCAGCGTGGTATCAACATTATTCTCATACTAAATCCAAAACATAGCACTATACCAGCTACTAGGAAGAAAATTAACTCTATCCCAGCCAAAACCAGGACATATATGCCCAGCTTGTAGTTTGTGTGTTTAAAATTTGACTTATTTTATTTTTTTCTGTGTATTAGTTTGCCACAACTATTAAGAGAAAATTTAACTACATAAAGAAGTCATCCTTATTGCAGTAATCCAAATGACACTGGATGAGTGGTTTAGATTAATTAGGGAAATAATAATTAATCTGAATACACATCAGCAATGAGAAGGTTGTTTGTTACCATCATTCATTTTTAATTTTCTTTCTTGAAATGTGAATATTTTTTTGATAATTAGACTGGAAGTGCGCTAAAGCTCTCGTAATTGTATCTAATTAACAAGGAGAAAAAGAAAGAGAATGAACTGTGGTCATAACACAGTCTTGACCCTGGCAGCTCACTTAATTTGAACGTAAATTAATTTCCTGCCAACTGTCTTCTGTTTGCAAGTCCAATGTTCAAAGACACATGTCATAAATTCAACATCTGTTTTTATATTTGCAGTTTCTACAGTGTTGGGATGTTGAGAAGAATAAAGGTTGCAAAGATTTTCTTTCTTCTTCATTGTGGTGTCCTTGCTGGGTGGGACTTTTTCTCCAGTCCATCGTCCCAGTCCAACCCCCCTTTCAGCATGGGTTGTAGATTGCACTGACCCCACATGGTACTCTGCGACCTGGAATTTCTCTGTCTTTTGCTTCTCTGACTTGGCTTCAGTGCTGCTCTCTGCTGCTCCTAAAGGGTCTTCCAACCTCAGGTCCTATACTTGAGACATTTCTCCAACCCTGAATCTGGTCTGATACCCTCAAAGAAGGTGAAATCTCCCTTTCTGTGGAAATGTGCACAGTGAACTGCCACCGAACAAGGCTTAATCACATGGCTGATGAAAATTAGTCTAGCTTACTGTGTCAGAGGAGAGAGAGACCAGATACGTGAGTCTTGAAGGGCTTTATTTTCAGTTTGCTTGCGAACATGGGTTTGGTACCTACCTCTGCTGATGCCTTGTTTTGACCCAAGGCAAACTGTGCCCTTCAAGAGCACTTGTATGTCTCCCTCTGTAAAGTGGAACAATGATCCTGGGCTCTTCTGAAGAGTTTTGGACTTTCAAAATGAGGAACACTCCTTGTATTTGCCAAATACCTTAATAGTTAGCATTTTTCTTATGCTCCCAAATATAATCAAATGAATATTTTACAATTTCAGATTCTTTCCTTTAAGAAAGCTTGAAAATTTCATGCCTCTTCAGGCAAATCCAGAAATCATTCAGAGACTGTCCCAAACTGGTTGCATGTAGAAAAGCCCTCATAATTTGGAAGCTGATGACGTTGTAAGGCAAGTACCTGACTGTTTTGGAAACCTTTCTGTGGTAAGTCATAAGGATGAAATGTCTCTCTCTCTGTTCTAGATGATGACTTACCTTCAAGGTGGTAACAAACCCATGGCCCAAAAGTCTAGGAGTTCCCAAAGATAACATGAGAAATGCAAGGATCTGAAATTCCGTATGGTGTTATTCCCCTTTGTATCATTTTCCTAAGGGCATTACATTGGCATAAAAGCCAGAGCAGTAAAGCCTGCGATAAGGTGCGTGATGTCTATAACACTGTACTTGGCTGGAATGAGGGAATTCCGTACACAGCTCTGACATGGGGCTCCTGGAAGGTCTTTTGGGTAAGTCTCCTGTCTTATGCTTTTTCGTTTCTCATTTCGCAAAGCTGACTGACACTGCCCTTTGTGCAGGGAGCTGGTGGGGATGGTCTCCCTCTTCGTGTGAAGGAGTTGTCAAGTTGCCAAGATTAATTTGATTGACGAGGCTCCAGGGAAACAAGTCAGGAGCAGAGGATGATGTGTGGCAGATGGATGTTAACAGGCATGTTAGGAGCTGGTCATGGATTAATTGAGCTGCACATAGCTAATTCAACAGCTAATTAACCACCTCTTGAGAAGACCTGAAGGTAACCATTTCAGGATTGCGGTCCTCTCCCATTGAGAAAGTATTGGTTATGGATTGCCACAAAATTGCAGTTTAAAAGGTAAAAGTGTTATTTAAGTTATGTTTGAAAGAAATAAAAAATACTGTAAGTAAAGTTATATAAATAACCGTGTGCTATTTCCTGCTTGGTGTATGGGAGTTCAGACTGAAAATGTTCCTTGTTAGCCTTGAAATTTGTTCTGCAGCCCCTCCAGAGAATGGTTCTTCATACACTGTCTATACGGCTGAGCAGAAGGGGGGCCCTTGGAACGGTACTGAAGCACAGATAATGGCAACAAAGAGATAAAACCATCCTGGCTGTGCTACTCACCTGACGAATACTGTGTTCTCAAGAAAGCCACAAAAATGTTTTGAAGAAAGCAGCATAACCACTCTACTGCTGGTGGTTTGGTGAACCTCACGGGGCGGCCCGCAATCGGATGTCAGCCATACTTTCCAAACGGCAGTAGGGCTGGTCAGTGGTTTGACATGAAATGCAGCCAGCCTTGTGCTTTGGCTCCAGGTAACGCCACCACAACCTGTTTATAACATTCGCTCTGTTTTTATGGTTAGCGATGGATGTGTTGACTTGGCTGGACCATCATAAGCACCTTCACGATGAACTGCTTTATACAAATTGCCCTGAGCCATCTTGGTCTGTCTTGCTGAATCTCATGTAAATGCTAAACACTAGAATTTTTACCCTCATTGAAATATATAGTTTTGATGCTATGGGCTTGCATGGTAGCATCCTTTGCCAGGTTTTCAGGGAAGGCCAGTACGTTAAATTATAGTAAATGTAGTGCAAGCTTCTTTCTGTAGCTTGATAGCTGTAATTTGTTAGCTAGAAATGCACTATTACATACATACTGAGGTTTTGTGGATTTCCTGGCTTCGTTGTTACAATGAGGACAAGTGATTAATCATGTAACGTGTCTAGTGATGAGTGAGTACATCCGGTCCAGTTTTTATTGTTGTTTTATGTTACTCCATTTTTCTGTACCTCTCTAGCTTGTACATGGTTTTACACCAGTTCTTCTGCTTCAGCTTTAATCTTTGCACTCATCACTGACAATTCCAACAGCCTTTTAAGGAGAAGAATGACACAAAATTAAGATGTTAAAATGCTATAGAAAAATTGTCTCTAGTCAGGATTTTTTCCTTGGAGTTATTATCTCTTGGTAGGTAGGAAGTTTCAAATGTACGTGTTTCTTACATTAAGGGTGAACATACAACCCTGGAAGTCTAAGGTAAAGTTGTGCTTTTTGACATTTTAAGAAGCAAACCTTTCCTATCAAATCCTTACGCACGAACCGTATCGGTGAGATAGATGCATCTTTATTTTCAGTAGCCTTAAGTGAACTTCCACGTCTTCCACCTGCCTCCCACCCTGTATTAGAAATGTTACACTTGACCTTGAAAAAAATATTTTGTACCAAAACAATATCACAGAGACTCAGCATCAGCCACGTCCCATGAGCAATATTCAGGGACCACATATCCTCTAAATATTGACCCGTTTTTAGCTCTTTACATCCTTCTGCACCTCCTTTTAATCACTTTGCTCTAGAAATGACAGTAAAACCTGGCGCACAACTGAGTTTACTTTTAAAATCCTTGCTTTGTTTTAAAACCCTGTCACCTTTCTCTTCACCACAGTAAGAGCGGCAATTCCAGATTATAGGAAATTGTTACAAATGTTATGATTAAGGTTGTGCTTTCAATGCTAGATTTAAAAGAAAATGCACATTTACCCAGCTGTGAAGATGACAGAGGTGGGTTTCTGCAAAGGGGATTTTCCCATTTGATTGGTGTTGCAAGAGAGTGAGAAGAGCAGTCAGCCGAGAGGTGGATGAGGTTACCCACAAGCACCAGTGGCGCACCCAATATGGCTCGATTGCCGAATTGCAGGGATATGGGTCAGCGAAAAGGCGGAGATTACTGGAACGACAAAGAGGTGTTGGAGCTGGGGAAATCTAAGTGACAGCAAAAAATAGGCCATATAACATGTCAGAGTTGTAACACAAAAATGAAACCAGACACCTTTGCCGTAAAGTGAGTGCTTGATAATGAATCTTCAGAGAAAGGTATGGATCTTTTAACTTGTACATGCATGCCTCCAGCCACTGTACAACTAAAGAAGAAAATGTCACAGTTTGTGGAACCAGAAATAAAAGTCCAGATAGAAGTTTTAAGTTAAAACTACAGGCCTAGTAAAACCCAGTAGTAGTAATGGATTTTCAAAGATGAACATGCTTATTTATGTCATCAAATTTGGCATCGTGTCCCTTATGCCTGTCTGCTTGTTCTTCTGATTGGCTATGAGCATAAGCTCATGTTTAGTTGAACACCTGAATTGCTATGAATGTGCAAATACCCAGGGTTAAGCCCAGCTTAAGATGTGTGCATGGTATAAGCACCGTTCTGCATATCTGACTCTAGAGTATAGACTCTACAGCTGGAAGCTTGGCAGTCCACAGTGTGTAGCTCTTTAGAGGATGTGTGCAGTGTCACCAGTTCCAGCTTTTGGCAGGATTTTTTAGATAGAGAGAGAAGGAAGATAAACAGAGTTCTCAAGGTCACAGTTTCACAGAGCTTTTGGGTTACTTGGATACATGCATTTGTGTAGACATCACAGATGGTCGCAGTCTACGTATTTCAAAGCTAAAACAGGATGCTGAAAATTTTGGTACTGATTTCTAATTAGAAATTATTTAAACTGTGAAATCATTCTTAGTTATTGGTAAATCTTTTAAGACTGATGGCGTTATGTAAATAAAGGAAGATTTTTGGAAGTATAAGAATCCTATGGGAAGATGACACCTTTGTTATTGACTGTTGCTAAGAACATATCAGAATGAAGCTGACAAGGCTTGTTGTTCCAGCAGCTATTCTTACCTTAAGCTTTTTTAAAAGCCAGTGCTTCTGACAAATCAAGATGACTTGTGGATGGCTGAGATGGGAGACATTCAGTGTCCTTACTACTTAACAGTGAGGTAAATTTCTACAGAAATTTCTACATATCATTGGCGAATGTCTGGCCTCTGTAAAAGGGGTCAGTAAAACACATTTGTCAAAATGAATGCCTGTTTGGAAAATGGCCACTTCGTTGCACTAATGGGTAAGAACCCAGAGGAAAATAAACAGCTAGGACTGCTTACTGGGTTATTGGCTTTTTTGAGGTTCAGAGTCAGAAATAAACATACAGAGATGTTATCGGATTTATTTTGAGACTGAAAAATTACTAGCAGAATTTAAAGGCAGTGTGTTTGTGTTGACAGAATCTGTTTCTTCTGCTAGAGGCTAATTTTACAGCACTTCACCTTTACTTTCCAGTAAAATGTCCTTAGCACGTGTATAAATATCAGTATTTGACAATATAGTAGCACGCACTGCTTCATGCTGAAGATGGCATTATCCTCCCGTTAGAGGAAAACAGACATATCCCAGCCCAAGGCACACTGCTGTTGTCAGTTCACTTCTCCTCAGGTATGAAGGCAGCTTGAGACCACTGATGGACATGAGTCCAGTTCAGACAGGCATCCCCACTGAAAACTTCTGCAGTCGACATCTGAAGGGCTGAGAGGCTGAAACACTTGTTCTGCTGCTGGATATTTTTATTTTCTTATACCGTCTCCTCTTCATTCATTTTGGTGTGGCTGACAACAGTAAAGCTCCAGCCAGATGAATAGCCAGGCCAAGATCTTCTTGCTAAGAGGGACAGGGAAAGACATTTTCCAAAGCATTTAAGCCTTATTTTCAGAAGTGGGCCAGAGACCGCCTTTTGGCAGCCCTATCACAACTGTTTATGCATTTTCTCCAAAGCAGCTTAAATGGGAAGTGTAAAATTGCATAAGCAGGCCTAGAGGAGAGGCCAAGACATTCCCTGTCTTTAGGGAAGATGCCAGTTTATGGGGTTACAGTCAGATTGCTCTTCCTATTCCTGTTGCTTGTTCCATGATATCCATAGGATATTTTGCAGCAAGTAGATGAGGCTTGGTTAAAACTGTAAAGTTGAATTTTGCTATAGAGTCTAGCATTGAGGGCCACCTCTTAGAGTGCAAGAGTGTGGTTTAAACCCCCCTCAGATGAGACAGGCCTAGTAGTAAGCATATCCTTTCTGGGAACAATGTTCCTACCAAGAAGCAAGTATGTGAAAAGTGAGGGGCATCTCAGTTGTCCTCTGAAAGGATGTCTAAGAGTCCAGGTCCTTTAGGCATTGCTTGAGCAGACTGGATCTGGCCTCCCTAGTGAATTTAGTAGGGTTTTGGAGCCCTTCCCTCTCCGGTTTGGAACTGCATCAGAGATTTGAGGTATAGCTCAGACCCTGACCATAAAATCTGCAATGTAATAAAAGACTCCTCCTTCAAAAGCAAACCTCCTATCAGAGCTGAAATGTTGTTTGTGAGAAATGTAGTCATGTAGGGGGTGATTCACCTTGCTGGAGAACTGCAGCATATGTTGGAATCAGTTGCCATAAGTTCCCTTTAGTAGTCAGTGAAAACAAAAACAAACAGAAAAAGTCTCCTTCTAGGGCATGATTCATCTCCTTTTCATGTAGACATTTGAAAACAGGTCAAATGAATTGGGCTTTATTTCTTTTAACCATAAAGGAGTCTGGATTACTAGCTAATGTGTTGATATGTATCATAGAATCATAGAATAGCCCAGGTTGGAAGGGACCTCAAAGGATCATCTGGTCCAACCTTTAATGGGAAAGGGAGCCTCAATGAAGTTACCTAGCACCCTGTTCAGCCGCATCTTGAAAACCTCCAGTGATGGGAACTCTACCACGTCCCTATGGAGGTTATTCCAGTGAATGACTGTACTCACTGTAAAAATGATTATATAGTAGTAATTTCATGTTAGTAGAGATGAATCCTGCTCTGGGCATCTGGCCCTGTGGCTCAGCTGCTCAGTCCCATAAGATATTTGCACTGAATTTCTGTCTATATGGCCTGCTTACAGGACTACTTTTGGGGCTAGTTCAGAGATTATAGAATCACAGATGACCATACTCCTGGAAGAAATTGGGAGGAGGGAACAGGCATCGATTGTGGTCAGTGCTTGAAGTGGACTTGCTTGTTAGTGCAGAGATATTGTCAAGCAGAAAATGGACTGGAGCCTTTTCTTGTGGGAGCTTCTTCCTAGAATGGCTGCCATAGAAGGACTCTGTGTTGCCTTCTCTGGGGCAGGCGGTATTTATAGACAACCTGAATCTGCCTGCAAGAGGCGATATAGAAAACCAAGTGACTAGTCTTGGGACTGTTCTAGCAGGGAGAGGGTAGAGAATGAAATCACGTTAGAAAATGCTACTTATCTGGGCACTTCTGAAGAATGTACCTTTGGTTACCAGACGACTCAATATAACTGTCAGCTCATCCTGCATTACTTTTTCCCCAACCCTTATGACTCAGCTGAGTATTTTGATAGAAAAGCCCAACTCCTTAACTTTATTTCCACCAAGAGGACAATTCCAGAAGTCTCTAGCCATAGCAGAAAAAGTAATTAAAACCAAACAAACACCAGAGTGGATGTACTTGTGTTCTTTTCCATCCTGCTCAGTTATCAGTGGTCTTGAAATATTGCAAAACTTCTGTGGCTAACAAAGTTAATCTTAAAAAAAAATAAAAATCATAATGTCTATCAAGGGAAAGACCTATTTATTTTACATTTGATGCTTAAAAAAAAATAAAGTATTCCGATAATGCGGAAGAACATGTCTTGGAGCTGGGAGAGGCTGTCTCACCAAGGAACCTCAGCCTCTAGCATCAGAGGCCTGGCATGAGACAATAAACCACATGTTCCTTGGGATGAATGATTATTAGTGACAAACAAAAGCAGTTTTGGCAACCCCAGACTTTCAACACTCATGAGTCAGGACCCCAACCAGTCAAAACTGAGAGACGTACAAAGAATGTGTTTTGTGTTGTTTTTATTTGCTTGCTGGTGGTTGAGCATTCAGGGCTCACATTTTTGTTTTCTTTGTAAGATTTTGAGACAGTGAATGAATTCATGCTGTTGGGTGTTAGGGGGAAAAAAGGCTAGTTATCATGATACCTATGATGAAACCGCAAAAGGTTGCAAACCCACATTGTTTGTTTTGAACCTGAGATTTCTTTCCGTTTGCTAACCAGCGATTCCTGATGATTATGGATATGTTTGTTAGCCATAGTTAAGAGTTGCTTGGAAATTCTATCTTAAAAATGGAAAATGTGGTTCTCGTAAAAATCAAAATTTACCACAGGAAAATGGTTTAATTTTTTTTTTTCTGAAATGTTTCCATCAACATGTAACATTTGTTGCCTCAAGTTGGGAGAATGCAGGATGCTTGGTAAGTTGCTTGACAGAATCCAATGAAAAAAAATTGATTAATTTAGTATTAATGTTAATCCATGTCCTCTGAAATGCTAAAGGGATTTTTTTTGAGTCCTAGAGTCCCATTGTTTTTAAAGGGCAGAGCTTTCCAGTTGCCATTCAAGGCTTGTGACATACTACAATTTGTCTTCTCTATGAGATGCACCACAGATATCTGTGGCTGTCACACAGCATGGAGGTGTGATCTGACCTGATAGCCTAGATGGTTCCCTGAGCTGTAACGTCCCTAAAATACAGTTTTCATGCTTCTTCCCCTGTTTGCAAGTGTGAAGATATTTGGACATGTCCAGTTTTCTCACTAGACACAAATTCCTCTTTTTGGTCAGCTGTATTCATAAGTACTATTGAAGCTGTTTGCATAAAGACATTTCTGCATATAGATTGTTGAAAAACTGTTTATTTTGCCTACTCACAATACATGTTTGGTCATCAAAGTAATACAAAATGTTCCTTTTTCTGATTAGAAACACTTAGAGCCAGATAATAATGAAAACAAATAATGTATTTCTGGTTGAAATTTCAGATAAGCTAGTATGTTCTAAAGTGCTTGAAATGTTATTGACTTTTTAACATCTTCATAAATATGTGATGGCTTTTCAAATATCTATGAAAAAAAGAATTTTAAAATCCCACAGGAATCTCAGTTTGTTCCTTTCTTTTGTAAATGACTAGATTTACAAGAGGATTTAGTCATCAAATTGCCTCAGCTCCCACTGTACGCAATGGAGGGACAGAAGCATCTCCAAAGGAAGACAAGGCAACTTTCCCAAAGTTTGAATTGGCTTCTGGATGTACTTGTCCATTTCCACAGACAGTGGAAGGATTCTAAGGGTATGTCTACACTGCCAAATAAAAAAGAGCTGGGAAGTGAGCTTGAGCGCTGAGCCCCAATCAACCACGGTGCTGAAGAGTTGGCTTGCTCTCCAACACTGTTTCGGACATCCCTCAGAGGCTGTCTCCAGGGCAAACCTGCTATAACGGGGGCTTAGATTTGTGCAGTGAGGACAGAAGCCCATTTGGACCCCAGATCCCAGTTCAGGCACTTGGCCTTCCTTCATTTATCTCTTAAGACACAAAATTGTACAGAAGAGGTGGGAATCTAACATCGAAATGTTGCAAAACTCAATGCTCTTTGGAAATCCAGCCCCAAATACAAGCAAATCCCTACTTGTGCTGTATCAGCAATTCACCTTTTGTCATCTAATCAAACTCTACTGAGTATTTGTCTAATTTGTCATGTTGTGTAGTCCTGGACTGTTCATGAAAAACTCAACTGACAACAGTGGCCTCTAATTTTCAGTGCCTCTAGTATTTGGAGGACTGACTAGAGACCAAGAATTTAAAGGAATCTGCAATGAAAGTTGAAGGGAACTGCAAATAATTATCACCTTTAAAAGCATTGCTCAGGCTGTCACATGTTAGGTGGGCATGAGAGGCAAGGCACCTATATTTAAAATGCCCAAATTTTTAAAATCTTGGAAAACTTTGGCTACAAAAACACACAAGCAAAGCAGGATGAGAATGGTGATTCAGAAACCCATCTGCACCTCAGTGGTTCTGTTGGGAAGAGGCAAAGTGATACATAATCCTAATCTTTAAGGTTTCCTATGGACTGGCCATCCCTAGAGAAGAGCAGTGGATGGTCTTTGACAGTATTTGAGATCAGACTCTTTCATCCTTTAGTCGATCAAATTAGTCACAGTTCTGCTTTTACAGAACAGAACAAAATCACTACACGGTTTCAACTTGAATTGTTTTGAATTCAGTTTTTCTGTTCCTTGGACTGGTCCCCGAACCCTTCCCTCCATCTCTTCCTTCTTATTCCTTCCTCTTTCTTGTTGTCATGTGCAATCTTGTTATAGCAATTAGTAGGCAGTAGTTAAAAGCTGCAAATGCTTCTTATGCTTGGTGATTACACGCTGGTTAAGCCAGAGCCTGCAGGACTCTGTGACAAACCCGTAACATCTGTGTCCTGCCCCATCATATCATTAGAATGTATATATTCACAGAGTATGGTGCGCTGTTGGCTGGGAGTCTGAACAACAAACCATAAATAGGATAATGGCTTTCCTCAGTACATTATCATTATTCAAAAAACAAAACCTCAGTTGTTTTTGAGGACCTTTTTGGTTTCTCTAAATTTCTCCATGGATATGGCTTTCTACTAGGGATTGATGACAGAGGTGCGCATTTGTTGTCATCTTAACCACTAAAAACCCTGTGCCCTGTCTGCGGTACATGACATCCTCCCTGTGTCTCCTGTTACGTTTTCCGCCCTGCGATGCACAGTTGGTCCTGGCACTCTGTCAGGAGGACAGGCAGTCTCTGGCAGCTCATCTCCTCTCTGCTCAGGCAAGCTGTTTAAGCTATATAAGGATGCTCTGTAAATACAAACAAACCCTGTTACCTTGAGCCATGGGGAGGGAATGACTATTATTTATCAGCGCGTTTTGACTCCAACAAATTAAATCTCTCATGCAACCAGGCATCTGCTAATTCCAGGGCTAAATATATCATGGTTTTTAAACTTACTAAATGGGAAGATGATGAAAAGGTTACTCAGCTTGTTAAAAGGAAGCCATGGAAGTCTTGGTGTGGATGCATTCCCGTACTTTCATTGGTATGAGGTATTTTTAGATTTTGTATATACAGGAAGAGGTAGGTACATTGATCTCAACCAGGTGAGAGGAATCAAAACAGAACTGCAGCTGATATTTTTCTTTCTTTTCCCCCCTCAAAGGAAGCACAACATCTTGCTTTTCCACACAGTTAACAGTCAAGTTGGCCAGTGCTTTTGCTTGCTCTGAAGGAAGCTGAAGGGAGAAATTCTTTTTTCCTGCTCCTGCAATGGAGCTGCTGTAGTGATTCTGGATGTGGGAGAGAGACTTGGGCTACAGCATTTCAAAACTGTTTTCCCTTCTTTCTTACTATCTCGCTTTTCCATTAATTTCCTAGGTTTTAATGATGTTCAGCTTCTTTCAAGATTCATTTTATAGAAAGTCACCCAGTGTAATTATGGGGTCCACAAAATACTGCATAGATTTTAACTGCTGCAAATAATTGCAGTAGCCTAATACCAATGTTCTTACTGTAGTCTGCAATTCAGCTCTAAGCCTTGCATTGGCATCCTATATTGTGCACGCAGCAGCCGCTGAAAATCATATTGAAGCCTTTAAATATATATATTTTTTTCACTCGGGGAATCCAAGGGAAAATTCATACATGTGTATCGTATCACTAAAGTAAAATGATGATAGGCGCGCTGTCTGATCCCTAGCATCTGGGTCCCAACCTCTCCCTCCTATGAGCAAACGTCGCAGCATATATTGCCCTGTCTCATCTCGTACTGCACTGGCATGGATAGCTGAAGCCTTTATGCAGCTGAGTACACTGTATGCTATCAGGAAGACGTGATGCGCTCCAGCCTCCCTGAGCAAGAGTGGAAGACCTTGCTTCAACCTCAGCGTCAACCTTCGACTTCACAGACTGTGACTGAGTCTGTGCACTTAGCTGAGCCTCAGTGCATTTGCCCTCCTTCCTCAGTGCATGCTTGGGAACCGAAAAATTTTGTCTTTGAGTTTCACACCTTTACTCAATGTAATAGTAATGGTATTAAAAGTATATTGCCTGTGATTCCCACATGCGGTTAGTTGCTGAAATTAAAAAAAACCCACAGGGAAAGATCCACCTCTTTTGTGTGGAGCTTTATACTAGTTCTTAAGATTTGTTTTCATCACTAGCTATTGGCAATTTAGAAATCAAAAGAAAAAGCTTAAAAATATCACCTGGGCTCTCCCTACTAGCAACACCTGTACCAGTTAGCACATACCGTCCAGGCACTGGAGGGTGGTATGGCCAAGGGACTGTTCCTAAGAGACAGTATGGAAGAAGCGGTGCTGTTGTGGGATGGAAGAGTTAATCTGTGCAGAGATGAATTGTGCCGTGCCTCTTGGCTTTGGGCTGACAGAATTAGCAGAGATATACCTGGGGATACAGTAATCCAGAGAGATGGTCAGGAGGAAAGATTTCTGCAGTATCATGGGCAGCAAATGTTTCCTATCACGGCCCTTACACATTTGGATTTTCAAGGAATATCCCATTTGCTTTTCCCTTCCTCAGAACATTTTAGAGAGGACATTAATCAGCCACTATGCTGGAAATACTCTTGCCTGTGAGAAAAAAAGTATGCAGGAACATTTTAGACAACCCTATTCTAAGGATGGTGTTTACAGAAGAAGTGACATTGTTCTGACCTGCAGATTATCCATGTGCTTCTGGGGGAATTACATGTTTATATGCCTCACTTTTATCATTGTGTTCCAGTAACAACAGTTAAACTTGGTTCGTCATTGAAAACCCTCATCCTTGCTCTTTCCTGCCACTAACATTGGTAGTTCCTGATCGTAGGCAGCCATCCCATTCACTTGCGGATAAATATTGTGAGAAAGGATGAGCCTACAGTGCCAGATTGAAAAGCAAATGCACATTTACCCATCTGCAAAGATGAAAGAAGTAAACTCTGACACAGGCAAAATGAATCATGCATAGGAATGATTTTTTTTAAAACTGGGATCTTCCCCAGTGCTCAGTCCCACAGGAGAGAATTAAAAAGCAGTTGGATAAGATGCAGAAAAGGCGATTCACTTACCTGTAGACACCATCAGCACACTGGGCATGGCCTGATGGCTGATCTGAAGGGATGTGGGTCACAGAAAAAGGCTGAGCCTGCCAGGACAAGAAGTGGGGTGGCAGGAGGGGACTGAGGTACCCCCTGTCCAGAGCACGTGAGAGCAGTTCCCAGGCAGCAGCTGGAGTGAAAGACTGGCTGAGGCACAGGAAAGGGAGAAAAAGAGAGAAAGATGTTCTCAGGCCCAAAAAAGATTGCATGTGGCTATGGGGGCGGCTGCCATCAAAGGCAACAGATGGAGAAGGAAGACAATTGCATGACTCAGGGGAAAGGCGATGAGCTACTTTATCAGGACTTCATGCACCCCTGCAGGCTGTGAGGACACCAGAGATGACTGCAATGCAGTGTGGGAACCCTGAGAGAAGCAAATGGACGGGGAGGCCTTTGTTTTATCCTGTCTTGGTCTTCTGTAGGGAGCAAATAGGTTCATGAGCCTTGGCAGAGCCAGCAGCATTGTTGGCTCTGGTAGTGTGCCTGTGAAGAGATCTGAGAGCCTCAAGGACTCGCACAGTTGGTGCATGCAGGTGGGGCATGCTGGTTTAACCTGGGGAAGCTGTAAAGCTGGGGTTTCATGGTCAGTGTTTGCTCCTGGCACTCTCTGCCCTCCCTGCCAGACCCACCTCGGCCTCCCTGCACCCTCTCTTACACTGGCATTGGTTCTTGTGGCCCTGTGGCCGCTTCCATCAGCAACCTGAAAATTCATCAAGCAAACATAATTGAAAAGAACCCGATTTGCCGTGGCAGAGCGTGCTTACAGACTGGTTTGAACTAAATATGCAGCATTTAGTGCTGGCCCAGTGCTCTCACAGAGCTGGGCGGGAGTCTCCTCCCGTAAAGGTGGAAGGCTGTTGATTGCTGGAGAGGGAAGGGAACTTTTCAGAGAGAAACAGCACCTTTTGACTAATAAATATATGCTTCCAGTAACACAGCACATGCAGTTACTGTTAGCGGTGCAAGAAACCAAGCCACCAGCCAGGCAGACTTCTTAACTTTTCTCAGAAAACTTTCAAGTAGGTATTTTTAAGGCCAGGCATGCACTCTTAGCTCTTGTGTATCAGAGGGAGCTGCCAATAAAGCATAGTTCTCAAGACAGATAGCCCATTTGAGACATTGATGTCCATTTGGAGCACAAAGTGACAAAGTCTGCAGGACAGAGTGCTAGGTTATTGTTTTCCTTGAGGCTTTGAATGGCAAACCAGGGATTTATAGTTCTGTATCTTCAGTCAGCACTTTTCAGTGCACCTGGAGGCAGCTATCAGTAAACCAGATGGATGGAAGAACAGATTGCTTAGGTAATCATTAAACACGCTGTCACTCTTCTCATGTTGCGAGACATCCTGCCCGTGCCAGGACACCCCTGTGCCAAAACAGCTGTAGACAGGCGCTAGCCGTTCAGGGGAACGCAATGCTGCATCCAGAAGGTGGGATGCACAAGGTCTCTTTGACATGTGTAAACGCCACCTGTCTCACACTCGATTTCTAGGTAGCTCAATTCCTACCCTAGCTGCCCACCCCATCCCACTCTGCCTTGTCTTGAAACCAGCCTAGTCACAGTATCAGTCAGACTTACTCAGATGGAAAGCAAGCAGCGGGGGAGGGTGGAAATTCGGCAAATGCCATGTAGCCGCCCCCCCAAGGCAGTGGTGGTGCGTGGTCCCTCGTAGCAGGAAATCTGGAAACTTTCCGTCCTCCATGTGCCAGTTCGTTCAGTGCATGAGGTACGTTCGTAGCAATTCACGCTGATGGGCAAGGAGAGACTGCGGGTCAGCGAAGGAATCGTTCTGGGTAAACAGCATCCAAACTGGTATCAATGAAATTCATCTTTTAGATTATCCGTGGATATTAATTTTAAAGAAAAGTTGGCTAATACAGAAGAACATGTTTCTCAGGTGCACGTCTTCATCTTTGGAGGCCTGGCAGAGGGCTGGGGCCCACAAAATCCTCAGGACTGGAAGAACCAGTCAAATTATTAGTGACAAGCAATAGCTCCCTGTGCTCAAAACCTGAGTCAGCCTCCAGCAAATCAAGACATTTACTTAAAAATCATCAGGCTTCCAAAATAATTCCTTCTGGGCTACTTTTATTTTCTTTCTGTATACTCACATGCTTTCCCCTTCCTCTGTTCCCTCATGATTTTGCTTCCCCTGCGATTACAAGGGCTTTCAAATGAAAGTAGGTGAAATTCTCAGGTAATAACCTGATTCTAGAGACTAGGGCTTTAAGAAAACAAACCAAATGTGCTTAGGCCCAACCATTAAACCACAAATGCTGGCAATACTTCAAGAGTCATTTAGGGTTTTTTTTTCATTGTTTCCAAGTTGTCAGAGAGCGATGTTGGAGCCCTCTGGGCCGATGCTCAGCAGGGCACTTTCTTCAGATCCTGCCACTAGGCCCATAATTTCTTAAGTCGTCTGTGTTTGGACACAACATGGGTTGGGTTTTGGTTTATTTAATTTAATTTTTGAGCACCTGTGCCTCTACAATCTCTCTTCCCCCTTTTGATACAGATCACACATGTAAACCCAGCTTTGACACTTTTACTGGGCAAATGTAAGGGAGTTGCTAAGTTCACTCTGCCTCAGTTTTCTCATGAGTAAAATGGTAAGTGCCTGCTGTGTGTGTTGTAAGAAGTAAGTAGCCATATAGTTACTGTTATTATTATTCAGAAGTACTGCATTCAGAAGACAAGTCCAGTGGTCAAAACAATATGCAACCTTGAGGAACATCACTGATCGTTCCCCACCGGTGTCATCCTACAAATCTCCTTCCTTGTTATTCCACAACAGAGGTAGGTTGGGTCTATCCACACCTTTCTGCTCCCCTCTCTTGCATTGTTTTTGTCACACTCTCATTCTGGCTGGCTGGTTACCGATAAGAGTCTTGGACATTTGCCCAGGGAGATGGGAAGGTCTATCTGACAACAAGGTAGTGTTTCTGCATGGCTTTTACAGCCAAGATGAGAGATGGATGCTTTTCTTGAAAATAAGCACTCTCCTGGGTTCACTCTTTCCTCAACTTTTGGACTGGAAGACCAAGATGGAGAGGAAACATCCCCCCTGTGTTTTCTCTGCCTTCTCCCGAGTAGTGACATTGCACTGCCCTGGCATTTTTCCCATCCCTGGTGGGTATCACAAGTTTGGCAACTCTCTTCACCAGTGTGCTTCCCATCTACCAGCATGGTTTGCCATCGCCATGAGTTTGTCCCCTTCAGCCACTGCATGTGGCCTGAGTGGGTTTGTATCAGAGTCATCTGAGTTTAACCCTATTACATCATTTCTCAATAACACACCAGAAGGACTCTCTTCCAGCGTTTTCACTGACAACATACCAGAGCCTTGGGGGTCATGTTGACCTGAGTTATTTGCAGAACAGCAGGGCTTACCTTTACTCACAGCACTGACTATGAAAATCCCATTTTAATGTGTTTGTCCGTGTCCCACAGGTGCCGTTTGACTGCCTCTTCCTCTGGAGGCTGACAGATCAGGCTTCAGTCAGCCACTGAGATGTCTCAATCCGGGAAATGGTGACTTTTGCCTAAACAAATAAATAAAATGAGTCAATGAATGCGAGGCAAATGAGACCAGGTTGGGTTTTTTTTGTTGATTTTGCATGAGCAAGGGGTTCACAAATCAGTGCTATTTTAGTGGCAGCTCAGTATTAAATCTGCATCTGCTTGACCTATTACCATCCTGTGAAGGAGCTGCAGCTTGAGTTCCTTACCTTTTCACACCTCCCACTCCCTGTCTGTTCTCAATGGGTGGCCACCCTACCTGGATCACAGATGATATAAAGTGATTGCTTCTCTAAGAAAGTCACTGAGCTTCCCTATGGAGTACTGTGAATAGGGAGCTCCACTGGAAGTATAACTTGGCCAGGAATTGCTGCCGAGAGGTAAGAGTGCAAGCCTGAATCTTGCCTCCCATGAGCTTATTTGGACTATGTTAGTAGTGTATTTTAAGCCATTGAAAGTTTTCTATCTTGACCTTTTCTCTCTCCCTGGACGCGCAAATAAATGTAGTTATCCGTATTTTCCCTAAGACATTCTTTAAAACTACCTTCACTCATAAATAGTCATGAAGACTGCACATGAAATTTCAGTTCGATACTGTTTCTTTTTGCTTGTTTGCAACATGTTCTTGTAGTTGGATTTTCCTCAGTAGGGATGTTCAAAGCAAAGCAGTGCCAAATAACAACAAAAAAAAGGCCTTCTGATTAAAACCCCCCAAATTTACCAGGAAAAACGGGCTGTTTTGTGACAAGCACTGAAGGGCTGCCAAGGACTTAATTTGCAGTGGCTGTTCTAACCTGGCCACCTTCTTTCACCCCAACTGTAGCATATTGCTACATGCCCAGCTCTATTCCCAGTTTGCCTGTACTATTGTATGTACAGTGCGGTGTCCTTTGATGTGTGGTATGATCCTGGCCTAGTCACATAACTATATATTTATGAGAGGAATCACTCAGTTTCAAAAGATCTGATCACTTCATTTAGGACCATTTAAAAGCCATTGGGAAAGTCAGGGGATTGGCACATCTAAACTTTCTCTGGTTTTACCTTCCTCAAGCTGAATAGCCAAGAACCGATGCCATCAAACTTTTACAGTTGAGTCTTCATCTCTCTGCGTAGATTTCATGTTAGCAGATCTCAGTCACCTTCACCACCACTGATTCCCTTTACAGTCAATGAAGAAGCACTTCTATGGAGATATGAATCTCAGTGATGTGTAAAGTAGGTCAGAAGAACAGGGTGGATGACTGTAGTAGGAGGCTAGCTCAAGGTGCTGATTACTACATGGAACGGATCTAAAGCTAGGTGAGATGCAGGGCACAGTCAGTGTCAGTATTTCCATTTCTGAAAGCAAGTGAGAAAGCAGAGGACACTTTGTGTGGTGTTATAAACACTGACTTCTTTCTTGGGTTTATTCCTGTTGTGCAGCCATGATGTGCTTAGAAAATACCACTTTGCTTGTGAATGGCAATATCTGGTTGATAGTTGTTGATATGATGTGAGAATCATGTTTCAACAGCCCTGCAGATACTATCCATCCCTTGTAGATGTTTTCAATAAAATTGGTTAGCTCTTCACCTGCCCAGATGAAATACACTAAGTGCCCTAACATTTTTAGCTGCCATTCTCTTAAATTCGAGTTCTTGTTTCTTGGAACAGTTTTGCAAAGCCTCCTTCAGACTGTCTTATGGAACTAAAACACTGCAAGTCAGCTGACGTTGGCCTGGCTTTCATCAAGTATCGGCTGATTTCTTATGCTCGGTGAGTACATCTCAGTTAAAATAAACTATACAGGACTGTATGACAAACCCATAGTGGTGACCCAACCTGTTACAACATTACAACCTGTATTTCACAATATATAGTACCATGTCCGCTCTGACCCTGAAAAACAAACCATAAATAAGATAATGGGTTTCCTCAGTGCAATATTATTACAGAGACAAAACCTCTGTTATTTTGAGGACCTTTTAGTTTCTCTAAATTACCTCATAGGTACTTTGGTCTTTTGACTGTCATTTTCTGCTAAGAACTGATGACAGAGGTGTGTATCTTAACCACCAAAAACTCCCTGGCCTCTCTGTGGTACATCACATCCTCCCTATGTTTCCTCTTAGCAGGTTCACACACACAGCTCGCCTTTCTGTGGAGAGGCAGGAAGAGGCATGGCAAATGACTTTGGCTTCTGCTTGACACATTTGGAAAGCAGGCTACAAAATCATACTTCATGGAGAAAGAAGAACCTCATCCTTACTTATCTATTTCACCCAAGGGGAAGCAGCCATCACCTCTTTAGGTTCCTCCTCCTCCCCATCCATGGTTCACCAGCAGAAACCCCTCGCTTCCCCTCAGCTGGGGATTAAGCCTTGGGAAAAAGGAGGTCTCCTCACTGGGAAGGCATTAACAGCCAGAAGTGGAAAGGAATGTAGATGCCTGTAAGCTTTTGGTCCTCAGGAGTGGAGCCGAGATCCTCAGGTGGTCACCCTGGACATCCTGTATTATGGAGTTACAGGCCTCCACCTGGGATTCAGGAACAAACAAGCTGTTGGGGAGCCACTTCCACTTAGTCAGGAGGCAGGGCTGAGGGTGCAGGGGTGCCTTAGGCTGCCCACTCATAGTAATTTCATTTTCTTTTATTTTGTTCTAAACCTATGTTATTTCCCATAACACAGACAGAAGGTGGTGGGATGAACGGCTAAGCCAACAGATCTTCAGTCAGGGCTGACAGTGGGCTGCACACAGTAATAATCATTGAGCCCTGGCGAAATCACCACTATCAGTGTAAACTGGGTGATGAAGGGATTGAGAGCAGCCCTGAGGAGAAGGACTAGGGGATACTGGTGGATGAAATATTGGACATGAACTGCAATGTCTGTTTGCAGACCAAAAAGCCAACTGTATCCTGGGCTGCATCAAAAGAAGTGTGGCCAGCAGGTCGAGGGAGGTGATTCTGCCCCTCTACTCCACTCTAGTGACACCTCACCTGAAGTACTGCGTCCAGCTCTGGAGCCCTCAGCACAGGAAAGACACGGACCTGCTGGAGTGGGTCCAGAGGAGGGCATGAAAATGGTCAGAGGGCTGAATACCTCTGCTATGAAGAAAGGCTGAGAGACTTGGGGTTGTTCAGCCTGGAGAAGAGAAGGCTCCAGGAAGACCTTATTGTGGCCTTTCAATAGATAAAGGGGGCTTATAAGAAGGACAGAGAGAGACCTTTTACCAGGGCCTGTAGTGACAGGACAAGGGGCAATGGTTTTAAACTAAAAGAGGGTAGATATAGATTGGATATAAGGAAGAAATGTTTTACAGTGAGGGTGGTGAAACACTGGAACAGATTGCCCAGAGAAGTTGTGGATGCCTCATCATTGGAAGTGATAGAATAAGATAGAATAGGATACAATAGGATAGGATAGGATAGGATAGGATAGGATAGGATAGGATAGGATAGAATAGAATAGAATAGAATAGAATAGAATAGAATAGAATAGAATAGAATAATAGAATAGAATAGTTCAGTTGGAAGGGATGTACAACAATCATCTAGTCCAACGGCCTGACCAACTCAGGGCTGACCAAAAATTAAAGCATATTATTAAGGGCATTGTCCACATGCCTCAAACACTGACAGGCTTGGGGCATAGACCACTGCTCTAGGAAGCCGGTTCCAGTGATTGACTGCTCTCTTGGTAAAGAAATGCTTCCTAATGTCCAGTCTAAACCTCCCCTGGCATAGCTTTGAGCCATTCCCACACGTCCTGTCACTGGATACCAGGGAGAAGAGATCAGCACCTCCCTCTCCAAGTCGCCTCCTTGGGAAGCTGATAGGGAGCAATGAGGTTGCCCCTCAGCCTCCTTTTCTCCAAACTAGGCAAACCCAAAGTCCTTAGCTGCTCCTCATATGACATGCCTTCCATCCTTTCCACCAGCTTTGTTGGCCTCCTCTGGACTCATTCAAGGACCTTCGCATCCTTCTTAAATTGTGGGGCTCAGAACTGCACACAGTACTCAAGGTGAGGCTGCACCAACGCTGAATACAGCGGGATAATCGCTTCTTTTGACCGGCTGGTTATACTGTGTTTGATGGACCCTGGGATGCCGTTTGCCCTCTCGGCTGCCAGGGCACACTGCTGACTCATATTGAGCATGCTGTCAACCAGCACCTCCAGATCACTTTCTGCAGGGGTGCTCTCCTGCCAAGTGTTCAAGGTCAGGTTGGACAGGGCTTTGAGCAACCTGATCTAGTGAAAGCTGTCCTTGCCCATGGTAGGGGCATTGGAACTAGATGTTCTTTAAAGGTCCCTTCTGACCCAAACTATTCTGTGAGTCTATGGTTCTATGAACCCTGATCACCTCAGCAAGTGTGTAGCAACTGGTTGCATTGACTGCTCCACCTGCCTGGGGTCCAGAGCCTTAAATCCTTTCCTGAGGGCCAGCTTCTCTCCTGACAGCCATTCTGGGCAGGCTCTTTTCTCTCGGCCTGGTGTTAGAGTTAGGACTGGGAAGTCAGGACATGAGCCTTGCTTTCAGACCTTGCTTTGCTATGTCAAAACCATGAGCCTGCCTGCACTGCTGCTCTCCTAGTCCTCCTGGTCAATGCTACTGCACAGCGAGGCCCATGAAAGTTTGGGGAAGAGATGTCAAGGGTAGAGAGGACAAAAATATAACTCTGTAGTTCTTAAGCTATTGCTTTGTCTTAAGTGTCCTCTGAATGCAGCATACGGGGACCCTCGCTGGCTGTGTCCAAGGGATGAACTGCTTGCTGTGCTGGTGGAACAGCACCTCCTGCCCTGCCCCAGGTGACCCCTGGTGCCTGCAAGCAGGTCAGCAGTTCTCCGTCATAACCTTGTCTGGCTAAGAAGTGGAAAATCCTCATTTTGCCCTTTTAAGACATGAGGCTAACGGAGAATATCGCCTCTCTGGCTCACCCTCCTCAGTCCGGGAAGAGGCATTCCATCAGCCAGTCATTTGGGTCATGGAGTAAAGCTCTGGTAAATTTTTTAATGAGCAAAAACTTGACAGATTGCTGTTTTAAACACTTGGGTTGGCTCCCTTGTAGGCTGGGGTCATCTGCTGAAGGCAGCAAGAAAGGAATCATTTTTTCTTTTTTATCGTTAAGCTACTGCCTGCAGAACATGAGACTTTTAGCTAGTGTGCTGACTCTGGCAACAAGTCAGCCCCAGTGTCTGCATAGCTGTTGGCAGAGAGCAACTGGGCTCACAAGTTTTCAAAATATTTTCTTTTTCTCTCCTCGTCATGATTTTCTTTGTTTATCCAGGAGAAAGAGATTTGTTGGTAACCTCTGAAGATATAATAGGGTCACATTTCATTTGAGATCAGGGCATACAAGCCATTTACTCCATTTAAAGCTATTGTATTCCAAGATCTATGAAGTACTGTATAGATTATAATTGCCTCCAACAAATATGTTAGTGAAATTGCAGTGTTTCAGGGTGAACCATATAATCAGTCTTCTTGGACATTTTGGAGACAGGAGTTAATAATGGGTTATCTTCTCAATTACGCTATGACAGACCATTTCCTATCTGGAAATAGGTCATGTCAAATAGTAGTTATATTTTTGCTATTATTTGTAACACTCAGTAGCTGCTATCAAAACAGGGCCTCATTTTGCTGTGTGTATTGTACACGTGAGAAGCAAAAGCAGTCCTCAGCCTATAAACTTTGCTAAAAGTAAGATGCAGTAAGTGAATGAACAAAATAGTAGTGGATTAGACGTAAGAATAATAATAATAGCAAGAAAGGTATTATTATGAATGCTGACTGCATGTGCAAAACAGTTTGCCAGCTGCTTATCCGCTTGCCAACAGCTGAGTGGTCTGGTGGTACCAGAGCAGACATATGGTTGAAGAACATACGCACATCTGAATGATTGGCCGTGGCCTGCAGAAAGCTCCAGCACCCTTTTAAAACTTTGTCTGATGCACTTTGGTTTTCTGCATATATGAAGGACTGGCTTGAAGTGACCCTTGCACTCCTAGGACTTAAAGGGGCAACAATTTATTGAAATGAATTTAGGATTGGGATGGCGTCTTTGGGTGGCATTTCCATAAGCATAAGTCAAGAGCTGTGGGACTCAACACTGCTTTCACAAGTCCAAACCTACACTTGTGACACTGAGGCGAGATATCTGTCACTCAACTAGCACCCGTCACAGTTCTTCCATATTTCTCAGAAATGTGACTCCCATGACCAGACAGCTTATAGGCTTTGCTGATAAATTTGAACTTGGTTGCTGGGAGACGAGCTCAGGCTACCTAAAGGTGCTAAGAGTACTTTTTTTGGCATGTGAAGATGAAAATGCACTGCTCACAGTGGTATAACAGAGGGATGCTTTTACTTCTTTTGCTTCTCCCATCTTTTTGTTTTTACTATTCTGCAAAAAAAAAAAAAAAAAAAATGTCAAGGGAATCAGAATTCCCAAATCAATGTGAAGTTATTGCACTTAAATTGTGCTTCAGCTTTGACAAATGATGCTATAAAATGAGCAATGTACAGTCTCTTGTTAAAAGTGTCTTTCTGACTCAAAGTCATATGCAGTCATTCACAAGCAGTTTTATATGTAATATGGATAAGGGCGAGCATGTGCTAGCACAAAGTCATCTTTACAGACATTTAGGAGCAGAAATCCTCTTCTCAGAAAAGTTTGCCATCCCATCTTACTGTAACTGTGTTCTAATACAAGACACACTGCTACAGATGGCATCTTCCCTTGAACGCCCTTGCATTGCTTAGGTAATTCCTAATGTTAGAAATACAGGAGCATAAGTCAAATTACAATATAAAAACAAATGCTGATATACTAAGAGAGGAGAAGTCCCACACCACCTACTGATGAGTCACATTTCATTGTTCCTACAAGCTTTGCGCACACCAGCGGTTAACCACAGCTAGCCACCTTTGCTGAGAGTATTTCCAGTCATCTCCCTGTACCAACTTAGGTTAAACTGGATCCTCAGAAGGTTTCAAATGCTACAAAGGGCTGATATTTGGTATAGTAGAAATGGTGGGGCAAATTCCAACTCTTTTGCTCACATTGAAGACCTCCTTACTTTAAGTGCAGCCAAATGAAAGAGGTATATTTCTGCTTGAGAAGTTTACTCCTGCTTGACTTTGTGCTCTATGCTATTATTGCCCTTCAAATTCTGTTGAGGGTGGAATCAAGACCATTCCCTCCAGTCATATAAGCAAACAAGTGAGTATTTTTTTAAAGACAATACTGAACAGGAAACAAATAGAGAAAACCACTATGTATTAATGCATCGTAGTAAAAATATAATACACAGTAGGCCACTTGTGGCTTTGCGCAATTCAGGGTTTTCTGATGAGTTCTGACATCTTGGTATGTGAATGAGGTTTTCTGATGCAAGTGAGTGCAATTTCCTAACTTGATGTTAATCTCTTCTAACAGAAGGTGGAAAATAGTAAAAAGTCATTACATGAGCCTCAGCAGTCACTCTCTTGACTTAAGGAAATTACCAGGTGGAATACAGTAGATTTTTCTTGTACATATCGATACTTTATCAAAAATCCATTTTCGGTTATGAAGGAAGGTTTTTTTATTCAGCAAAATATGACCCTTGCCACTTCATTGTATCAGATATCCCCAATTTGTCTTTTATAACAGGTCTTTTTTGGACCCCGGGATCCCATAGTGTGCTGCCCAAAGTGCCAGTTCATGGTTCTAAAAGTTTAAAATGCATTTTTTTCCCCACTAAAGGAAATGACTTTTTTCCCAAGCACCTCTGTCTTTCTTCGTTCAGAAATGTTTCCAGCTGGAACATTTGAGGGCTCGTCTGAACAGCAGCTGGCATGCAGGTATTTAAACAAACTGAAATTGCCATTTAGACATCCTCAGCCTTGTCATTACACAGTTACCTCCTTCAGATATTCAGAGTGTATGAACTAGTCTTAAAATCCAGGATATTAGAAGTAAATGAACAAACACTGCTGTTGTTGTTCTGCCTGCCTAGGTATTGCTTGGGAAACACATCCACGCAGGTCCAGCCATCTCACCAGCTCTCTAGGAAAGAAGATCTTATTCACGGCTAGTAATTAAGATTGTAAATCTGTCATTTCTTCCTGCATTGCTCTTTCGCTCCGCCGTCACTCTTCAGCTGCTGCGGCTACTCGGTCCTGCCCCTACCAAATCCTTCCACTCGCTTCTTGTCGGAGCTCCAGCCGCTTTCCTCTGTGCAATCTGTTTTCTTGCTTCACACATCCCTGCGTCCCTAAAACCCGCTCTCTCTTGCCCAGCTATTTCCCTGTCCCCTCTTGGTTCCTCTTTCCTGCCACCCAGACGACACTTCTGGATCAAGCTAGCATCCAACCGCGGTTTTCTGCTGACTTTTTCCTCCTTGTCAGGAGCGCACACAGAAAAGTGGGAAGAGTCGCCCTAACCAAGACAGCGGGATAGGATTTCTTCTCATTGGAAACGAGCAGACACGGCAACCCTCCTCAGAGGCAGCTCTTTCAGTTATTCCTTCAAAGGTTTGGGAAAGCAGGCAGTGGTCTTTCTCTGGACAGACTTACCCCTATACTGCAGTCCATGGAAATGGTTGACCATTGCGGATGAAAGTCAAAAAAATCATGGGAATATTTTTGGATTCAAGACTATTAAAGGCTCTTTGAAAATTCCCACGTGAACAGAGCTGCCAGAAAAATTCGCTGTGTGGCAACTTCTGAGGTTTCAATTGTTGTTTCCATTCTGCACTCACAGGAAAATAAAAGTCTTCAACAAAAATGGGAGGTGGTGGGTTATGGTCTGGAGACCGGCAGCTAATAGACAGCTCGGGATGAGGCGGACGCAGGCTCAAGTGACTCCTCTGTTTTAGTAAAACCAGAACTGCACGGAGAAGACACTAGACTACGCCTCCCACAACAGGTCGGCAGCCGCCTCCCCTCTCCCTCCCCAGATGCAGGAAATTCCTGGGAAATCAATTCTGCGGTAAATGTGCCTCTTGGAAATGCAGGGTAAGGTGACAAGTCTATGGCAGCAAGCATAAACTCAGTCCTTTTATCTGCCAGAAGGGCAGGGCACTATTTCTTGATAAATCCAGAAATATTGGGGAAAATTCAAGAAAGGGGTAAGATACTGCCAAAACTTGCAAATATCTTGCAAATCTTAAAAATGCATCTCTTTTTACCTTTATAACTCTAATCATTCACTTGAGTAAACGCACAAAATCAAAGCTTTCATTTATATAAAAACAAAAGCACATTAAAAATCCAAGCGCTTACAGCTGCATAAAAAAAATGTTTTAAACTGTGAACTCCAAAAGCCTAAAAGTTTGAATAAGGAGAACTCGAATGGATAACTTTTTAAAAATTTGATTTTTTTAAGGCTATCATTATTTTGGGGTCCTGCCTTATAACTCTTGAACGCCTGAGGTTAACAGTGGCGTTATTTCACCAAATGGGTGCCCAGTGGAGCGTAGCTTTACAGTACAGCCGCTTGTTGCTGGGCGGGTGGAACATCGGAAAAAGAGAGAATAACTCAGGCTCGTGCACGAGGCATACACAAGGGAGTGAAACAGTGAAAGAAAATGCCATTGGTAGCTGGTAAGAGAAACTTCCTGGCAGTAAGAGCTGTGATTTTGTTGTTATTTTGTCTGACATTAGCAGTGAGATGAACTGGGTGATCTAGGAGTGTTTTGTTATCTCTTACTTCTAGGAACCCTGGAGCCACAATGCCACTTGGACTGAATTTATGGACAGCTTTTCAAAACAAGCAGATGAATATGCATCCAAAGGAAGCTTGGGCAAAGAATGGCTGGTTTTTTTCTTTCTTTTTGCTTACTGGTCAAAATTCAAACACTTGAGTAAATGAATAATTAGGCATCAATTTAAATTTCTCATACACTACAATGTTAATGTTTCATACACTACACACTCTTTTCGGTCAGTTAAAAACCCCACACACTTCTCTGTAGTTTTTGAAAGGAAGGTGCCATTTTTGAAAAAGGAAAAAAGTACAAGATAATGTTTTGAAAGCGGTGAAAATAATGGCCAGAGTTTCTGTCAGTTCTTCATCGCTTTTCTCAGAGGTAACTACTTTTTCAACTGGAGCTTAAATGGTGAAGAGGATTGACTCCTCTGCAATTGCATATTTGAAAAAATCAGATTCTCAGATATGAGAAGAGGTATAAATGTGCCTGAACCGGACACTTTCTGTGCTCTTACATGTTTGTGTGTGCAATTATGAATGAGATGATAGAATTATTTTTAACATTTTTGCAAATGCTCCTTAGTCACGCTTTTTTTGCTACTATAACTGTTCAGTTTCACTTGATGTTTTACAGCTTGAGTCTCAGAAATTCAAAACAATTCACAAAAAATAACCTTACTGCTCAGTGACTGAGATTACATGGATGTATTTAACATCCACGATAAAACTTTGCTCCAATTGTCCATTACTAGTAATGCACACATGTACCTATAAAATTATTCACTGCCTCGTTTACGTCTTCTTAATTTTTCATGAAGCTAAAATTTGGGCAAAGGATCAACAGAAATGCTTGAATGGAATTCCTCCATGTAGGCAACACAGCCCCATTTAGGTTACATGTCTAATTGATATTATATATCAACAAACCTATCCCATGCTTCCCAGTTTAAGCACGATGGGCGTTTTTTTTAGCCATGCATTTATTAATTTTGAAAGCCATAGTGACATGACATTTATCAAAATAAACATATTATCATTTGTATTTTAACTACACTTAAAAATATTTACACTTTTGGACTGGAAATCTTGCTTGCTGAGTTAGAGAATTCAGACTCATGGGATTTTTGGGGCAGACTTTTCTGTGTTTAATAGTCATGCCCAGTGGCTTTCTTTCAAGCCCAGCAGTAAATGTTTGCATGGGCTTCTTTACATTTCTTGATTTCTTGCTGTAGCTGTAGTTTGTTGCTTTTGTCTGTATTTTATTTGGCTCAGGAAAGGGGGACTGTTGGGCACTTGTTTTCCTTCCTTATGATCATTACCATTAAATCCTTGGAGCTTATCATGTTTCTTCAAAGCAATTTTCATTTCAATTACAGATTTGATTGTCTTAAACACTTACCTATAGTCTTGGGGGGGCTATTTTTTAAATTCCCTTTTAATGCATTAATACATTTACTTTAATACTGTTCTAACTGAACGTGTGGTTTATGTGGCATTCTTGCATCTAGCAAACATAAATGAGTAATTTTATATGTGCATGCAGAAACAGCTTAGCTTTACTTCTTATGGCGTTTGTGTAAGCTTCATATTAAATATGTCTAGGAAATTCAAAGCATGCAAATTATCCAGATTAATTGCTTTCCTATTGCATTGGCCAATCATATTCCTACTACATCCAGAATGAGCTTTATTGCATGTGGAGTATACTGCTAGGAAACGGCTGTATGGAAAAGACATCTATCGTTTGGCAGAGGAAAGCACATGCTGCATCACATGGGTTGGGGTAATTACAGTGTCTCTGGAGCTGTAGGCGTTCAAGATGGCCACAAGCAAAATTTGTGTGAGACACTGCCGAGTGAAAACCCCTGTGCCATCTACAAATTTAGAATTGCTTCTTTTTCTTTTCTTTTTTAAATTTAAAAACAAAAGAGAAGATGATTGTTTCCTGCATTTGGGGCCCAGTCCCCCAAAGCCTTATGTGAATCATTCCACAGGCTTGGAAAACTAGTGTGTTTTCTGCTTTTTTTTTTGCATTTCTTTTATCATTTAACATTCACATAGTAAATACCAAAGGACAAAATACAGCTTGCACAGACTGTGTCTGTGTTTTTAAAGTAATTACAGGCATAGGCTGACTGCCTTTGTGGCCTCTCAGCTAGTTTAGGGGTTCTCCACACGCAGTCACCTGTTTCACACATGCAAAGGCAATTTTGTTAAATTAGCCATGCAATTTCACTTGGGATTTTAACACACAGCTGGGAAAGCCCTGGTGATTTTTGAAAAAATATTGATTCTAAAAGGATCAGTATGATGATTTAGTGTATTTAATACTTACCCTTCTGCACATTGGCAAACTCTCTTTATATTTCTTTCTAGAAAGTCCTGGGCTCCAATGGTACCTTACCTATACACTTCGCATATAATGGAGCAATGACTAGAAATGATCAGCCTGCTGTGCCCACACACCTCTGTCCGTCGTCTGGATCACACATAATTCTGTAGCTTTTGGCAGTGTGAATTATTCCTGTTTTGGAGTTACATGATTGTATCACCAATCTGAACGCCACAAATACATGGTTCGCTGCCTCTCCTCTTTGGAGTAACCTCATGCTTCCTACCAAAATTAGGCAGTTGATGTTGGACTTGAAAATCTCCTATTTTTTAAAAGAACTTTGTGGAGAGCTCTGTATTTTTTTTTTTCTGCCACTGATTAATCCCTTCCATTTGGTGTAATCTGGCAGAAGAGGCTATCCAAGACAGGAATCAAAGGCTTGTCAGTCAATAAAGCCAAGCTGAGAGAGGGGAGGCTCCTCCCTGAAAGGAAATCACCTCCCCAGACCTGTTCATCTCAAGCCTGGAACAGGATGTCGGAAGAGGAGAGATAAAATGCTGCGAGTTGGAAATGGCTGCATTCATTCTGGCATCTGCAAAGGGGATACAGAATACTACAGTGGATTATATCCCAAAGACTTTAAAAATAAGCATATTTTGCGGTAGCCAAGGTCATAGACAAAAGCAAAATTGAAGCTTCACGGTCATTCCTCAGAGTTTAGTTCTCAGCAGGATGAGCTGCTTCAGTGCTGCCAAAATGCTTCTAGTTTTGAAGACATCCATTCATCATTTCACTAGTCCTTTTGGAGTGCACATGCCATCAGCTATGGAGATGTTCCCCACCAGACCCATCTTCCCTTACCTTTAAACAACCTTGTCTTTCTTGGCAAAGGTATTTGGAGCAGAGGCAGGAGAGAAGGTCGTATGCTGAAGGTTGTAGCTACCTGATTACATTCCAATAAATAGGAAATACTTGTAGCTGTGGGTGGCCTTAGGATCCATATTCACTTGGGGATGTCTGGCTTTATGTGTCTATGTATGTAGAAACTAAGTCTTGAATAGGGACTCTAGGAATACTTTGCAGTTCCCAGATCCAGGTGTGCCTCCGGTCACATCCTGACTCCATTTTGGGGTGAGATACTGCCTTTCCTGTGTTTCCTCCGCCTTCTTACTCCTCAGATATTTTGGTTTCCTCTTGCAAAAAGGACACTTAGTGAGGTGAGACCATCGAGGACTCACGGCATCTTTCATTTGGTCCTGTGTCTGGAGTAATTTGGAATATTTCTGTGAACAAAGATTATTCACACGAGGGGGCGGGGGGCATTAATATAACTCTTATCCTGTCTGGAAGGATAAAATATATATATATATATTTTTTTTTTTTTTTAATTTTAGAAATCTGTGTGTCCCATTCTTGCTTTTTTGCCAATAATAATAATACCATAGATATTGTAAGTTTCTTTTCTGTGCTGTAGATATTTGCATATTGTATCACAGATGTTATGCTTCACTTTAAAATAAATTTTAGATGAAGAAATGGATTGTAGTTTTTCAAATAAGCTTTTCAAGGCCATGTTTGCAACTTTCTTTAATATCTTAATATGTTTTCAATAAAGAATAATATTCCTTAAGTATATTACTTTTTGTCATAAAGATTAAAAACAGACTAAATGAGATAATTGTTTTATTTTTCTTTTCAAGTGAAAGATTTACAGAATGAGGTTGGAAAATTGTGTGTAGGCTGATGTTTTATGTTGTAGCTGGTTATTACTCAGTGAGTCACAGTAAGTTTCCAGAGCTTGCCACACCTTAAGGTTAAACTGCCTCAAACCAGGCAGCAAACTATTAGCGGAGGTGCTTTGAATGATTCTTTTTTTTAAATGTAAAAAGAGATATTTTCAAACAATGTGTAAAACTTTGCTGGACTACTCAAATCCTGTTTCCTTAGAAAGCCTTTCCTGCTCACCCTCTGGTTCCTCTGATGGCATTAAGCATGACTAAAAAAATTATTTAATTGAGGTAGTTATCGTTATTTCCTAGGAAGAATTAGATGCCTCTCTATCAATAAGAAAGAAGCCAGTATCCCATGGCATAGCCACATCTAGCTGTCTTTTGGGATTTTGGAAAGACATGCCAGAAATCCACAGTGTACATTCAGCAAGCATGTGCAGAGAGGTGAAACAGAAGAAACAAAACATGTGGAGTGGACTTCCATCTTTTCAGTTTAACACTAATGCATCAGTGTCTGCCTGGCTGAACGCTGCGTGAGGTATTCAGAACAAATACCGAAACAAGCAGTTCTGGAAACCTTACGCTAAAACAAATGTGGTATCAAAATAACTATTAATTACCCAGGTATTCAATGTCATATACTATCATAATCCTTTTTTCAGTGGTCGGCTTCATTCTGAAAATTGCTGGATGCTTCAGTACCAACCAAACACAGAATATGAATTGGCTTAAAGCGTATGAGCTTCTCCCCTGGACTCTGAGCAAGATCAGACTTGCACTTGGGAAAATTCAGCCTAGGGAGATAAAAAATGGAATTTGCTACTAAAATCTAATTCAGAACTTAGTTTTGGACTCTCTCAGTGAACGGTGGTAGAAGCTGGTGTCCTGTCTGTGATTCCAGCCTGACAAATTCAAAGTTAAAGCACTGTCATAGTACAGGTACTCCTAAAGTTTGATGCTTTTACATGTGCTACTTGAAACTCGGGTATAGAAAAAAATTTTCTACAGCCTTTCTGCAGTGACTTACCCTCCACTGTACCCACATGCTACCCAGTACCGAGGCACTCCAGCACGGCACTGACATCATACAGGCTAGTTCTCCTGTGCCCAAGTCACCTTCATTGGCAATACCTTGCTCATGGCAAAAAGGCCATCTTAATACAGGCACAGTTGAAAATAATCCTTAAAATAACCCATAGTTAAAATAATCTAGTAGTAAAGATCACTTATAGGAAATAAAATGCAAAACAACCCATCCAGTGGCTGTGGGACTCTCTGTATGTGGACATAGCTTTGAAGAAAGTTGAATGCACATCAAATGTGTCCCCCAAAATTTGGTTGAATCATATTCTGAACTTTCCACTTTGGGTTACGGGCTAGTACTTCAATTTCTGTTTTTTTTTTAATGTACCTCAGTGTATTGGGTTTGTGTGGCAAGGCTTTGGTAGCAGGGGGTCTACAGGGAGGGCTTCTGTTAGAAGCTGCTAGAAGCTTCCCCTATGTCCGACAGAGCCAATGCCAGCCAGCTCCAAGACGAACCCACTGCTGGCCAAGGCCAAGGCCATCAGCGATGGTGATAGTGCCTCTGGGATAACATATTTAAGAAGGGTTAAAAACTGCACAGAGCAATAGCCTGGAGAGAGAAGTGAGAATCTGTGAGGAAGGAGCAATTTTGCAGACACCAAGGTTGGTGCAGAAGGAAGGTGAGGTGGTGCTCCAAGCAGCAGAGCAGAGATTCTCCTGCAGCCCCTGGTGAAGACCATGGTGAGGCAGGCTGTTCCCCTGCAGCCCATGGAGGTTAACGGTGGAGCAGATATCCACCTGCAGCCCATGGAGGACCCCACGCCAGAGCAGGTGGATGCCCAAAGGAGGCTGTGACCCTGTGGGAATCCTGTGGTGGAGCAGGCTCCTGGCAGGACCTGTGGACCTGTGGAGAGAGGAGCCCATGCTGGAGCAGGTTTGCCGGCAGGACTTGTGACCTTGCGGGGGACCCACGCTGGAGCAGTCTGTTCCTGAAGGACGGCACCCCATGGAAGGGACCCACACTGGAGCAGTTCATGAAGAACTGCAGCCCGTGGGAAGGACTCACTTCAGAGAAGTTCATGGAGGACTGTCTCCTGTGGGAGCAGGGGAAGAGTGTGAGGAGTCCTCCCCCTGCGGAGGAAGGAGCAGCAGAGACAACGTGTGATGAACTGACCACAAAGCCCATTCCATCCCTAGAGGGGAAGAAGTAGAGAAATTGGGAGTGAAGTTAAGCCCGAGAAGAAGGGATGGGTGGGGGGAAGGTGTTTTTTTTTAAGATCTGGTTTTATTTCTCATTATCCTACTCTGATTTGATTGGTAATAAATTAAACTAATTTCCTCAAGTTGAGTCTGTTTTGCCTATGACAGTAATTGGTGAATGATCTCTCCCTGCCCTTATCTTGACCCATGAGCCTTTCATTATATTTTCTCTCCCCTGTCCAGCTGAGGAGGGGAGTGACAGAGCGGCTTTGGTGGGCACCTGGCGTCCAGCCAGGGTCAACCCACCACACTCAGATTTTAAAAATTAGCCTCTTAGACATAGAGCAGTAGGAGGTTAGTGAAGAGAAAGCTTATCTGGTCCTATGGAAGGGGTGCTATATGCAAACATGCAGTAACACATCGCTTTTGTAACTCATTAAATCTCCCCCAAGGATTTTAGTGGTGGTGTTAATAGAGCTAATACAGCTTTTCACAGGAGCCCTGCAGAAATGAAGCATTGCAGTAGTTTGCTGGAGTGCCAAAAAAGCAGCAATGCTTTTGAGGAACCCTGGAAAATGGATTCGTTGAATGGAAAACAGGTTTGAGCTGTTTTTTTCTCTATGATGTGGATTAAAAGAATACTTTTAATATCCAGTGCCAGGTCTGTAATCCTCTATTAATGGCAGCTGAAGCAAAGACCCCCAGAGTTGTTGTACCACCGTGCTGTACAGGGCGCTTCCTCTCTGTTGGCCTTGTGATGTTTGACATGAGGGTCTTTCAGTAGAGGAGGTATTTATGGGCACCTCATGCCATCATGGCCCTTTCACCTCTATTTCTATGGCACGTTGCAAAGCCACCCAAGTATACAGCTGTCAGGCAATAGTTGCAGAGACCTCTTGAATGGCCCAACTCATCAAAACCAATGCCACTGAACCTCACAAAAGTCTGAGACTATGTGGAATAAAGGTTTGGTTTCAGCCCAAAATCTTCCTTCTCATCAACAGCTACTTGCAACAACTGATTGGGTTTTCAGGGTGGGATTCAGTTCTTGGCCATAGACCCTTACATGCAGGGGCTAGGCATTGACCTGCCAGCCATGAGCCAAGCTACTGTTAGGGTAAAAGCAAGCTAGTCAGCCCCATCTGTGCAGTCAGGAGGGCTGCTCAGCTGGCCAGACACAGGTGTTTGTTTTAGGGAGAGAAGAATAGCTCTCCAGACTCCTTTGCCCATATTGACTAGTCTCCACCAGCTATAATGGGAGCTCAGACACCTGGATCACATGAAAAAACTCACATTTAGAAAGTATATTTAGGTGTCTACAGTCTGGACCTGAATATCAAACGCTTGTGGCTTAGGAATTTGGCTGCCTAAACATAGATGCCCTGTGGTGTCTGAGACATCCAAGGGGGGCTGAGGGGTAGGGCACAAAGCCTACGGGGCAGCTGTGGGCCAGGAGATGGAGTCCAGGCGGGACACTGCAGGGAACCTCAAGTGCCTCTAAATATCTGTGCGTGGGCAACAGACTTGAGCCTTTAGTGATAATTCACATTTATGGATGCCTTCTAATTGCATTTCTTCTTTTTAGTCTTGTGTTGGCTTCTTTTTTTTTGAATCTTCCATTTTCCTTGTGAAGTGGCTACGTACCTGTCAGTACAGTCAGGAATTTAGTGTGACCAACTACAAAGAGGAAGCTAAAACTATTTTTTACCTGATGCACATTTACTAGAGGCTCCATGAACGGCTGATTCATGCCCCTCAAAATAGAAGACCCTTTCCTTGGCCTTACTGCCTCCCCACACCTTTCCCTCCCAGATAAATCCAGAGAGAAAAGACAGCGGAGGAATGATAAGGCTTCAAAGGGAAGTTGCTCTGTAATATATAGTGAACCATAATTATTTACTCAGTTTGTTGTTTTAAAACAATTTTCTGATACGTGTCTGCATCAGTACTGGCCATGAGACTAGTTTCGGGAAGCAGGCTGACCATTGCTTAAGTGGTTTGAGAAAGCTCTCTGAACATCTGACATAAATGAACACATTGAACACATAAACAGATGTGGAGTTTTCCCCCTCAACAACCTTTCATATGGGGCCCTGCAGCAGACGATGGAGAAAATGTTTAATGGCAATGTGACAACTATTCGTATTCTTCCTGCTCTGCTGTACGCCCCAGTCCCATCATTTTTGACTTTCCACATGGTGGGAGGAGCAAAGCAAACAGGGTCTGATAATCTGTGGTCACTTCAGACATGCCAGGAGTGCCAGAAAAAGACATGTAAGGGTTGTGGGGAAGGGATGATAAGCTCTTACGGCACAGGAACACCTGTAAACATCTTGCTTTGCTCTGAAAAGTTGGAGCTTTTCTTTCCATGCTTTAAAAACTGTCTTAGGTAAAGGTACATCTATGGCAAGCTGCTGTAAAAAGAAGCGGCAACCAAAATTTAATAATATGCTATGGGGCTTAATGTATCTTCTGTTAGTGGTAGTGGAAAGCCTGCCAGGGCTTTGTGAGAGACTGAGACATGATTAGAAACATGACAGTCTCATTAATGACAACTCACGAGGGTGGGCTAAGTTTGGTGCTGTATGACTGTTACCAATAGAAAGACTGAAAGCATGTTTATTTTTTCCTTCTTACAATGCCTTTTTTTTCCTGGTGTCCCTATTCTCTCACAGTTTAATATTCTGTTCACATAGAAAGCCATTGGCACAGACTCAAATTTCCTTTCTATAGCTGCTTTAAAGAAAGCATTAGGGCTGAAAGAAGAACATGATTTTAACATTCACAATAGATTTTAAAATGGAAACATGAAAAGCTCACATCCATAATAGGAGACTCTACAGGCAATTTCCTAGACAAGATAGCTCTGATCTTTCAAAGGCTGTATTTTCCATGTTGGCAGTCTCACTGTGGGGTCCAGGGCTTCAGAGCACTTGTCTCCAGGCCATGAGAAGGCTGAAGCTCAATGCCATAAATATGTGGTGCCTCAGTGCTGAGTGTATCTCTTTGAATAAAAATACAGTCATCGTTCGAGTGAGAGTAAAGCTGAGCACTCAAGTAATACCTTGATCCTTGATTTAATGCCACACAGGCAGATTGCAGTAGGGCCAATATTGGAGGTATTGGCTTGGTCCATTGACATTACACAGGTATAGGTTTACTATTACAAGCAAGTGTGGAAAACAGATAAATATCCAGATGAACGTTATTTTGAAGCTCAGAATGAAATCTCTTTTGCAATGTGTGTGTCAGTTCGAAAGTTAAAGATCGGTTACCAGGAAAGAGAAGCTAATTGTTTTCAAGCTTGTAAAAAACTCCAACGCAACATGGGCCAGCTAATTAAGATGATGAAGGTACAACCTTGTATGTCTCTACAATCAGAGAGGTTAGACAACGAGTGGGTCTAAAAATAGCTTGTTCCATGACGCATGCCTGTGCCAGATTCTGTTGCAGTTTGGAGAAGCAATTATGTAAATATAGATTTGCAAACAATTTCACAAAGTGACAAAAACAGTGTTAATTACCAAAAAATGTTAGTGATCTGTCTAGCCAACCACAGAGTGATGAAATCATGGTCATGTTAAAAATGAAAGCCTGATGTAACCCCCCCCCCCCCTTTTTTTTTTTCCCAGGAACATAATCTTTCCTTGTATCTTTGACTTAACTCTCAAGAGCATCTGGATTTATTTATTTTTTTAATCTAGGCCCAGGAAAATGACACACATGCACACAGTCAAAATAAAGTGTCTATTCCCGTTAACAGAGGGCAATGTCATGAGTAGTGCCTCCATAGATCTTCATAGACCTAAGAATCAGTTCATTTGTGTTCAAATTCTCATCCTGAACTAAATAAGATTTTTACATTGTTTTTGCCTGAACAAAGATGCAGTCTATTTTCTTTCAACATGTGAAAAAGCAATGTTGATAGTAACTTTTTCGTGATTTTGACCTGCACAGAGTTTCTTACATCACATTGTACATCACAATATAGTAAAGCTCTTCTTTAATCTTCATTCAATTCTTTATCTGTCTGCCTTGTAAGCTCAGCAGTTCAGCGTTACAATTTAAAGGCTCATTTCTCGAGAATGCAACCAATGTCTTCATTGTACTCATTGGTTACTCAGGCGTTATAAGCATGACTGATAAATAGTAAGAGACAGAGTACATCCTACTGGTACTAAATACTGGTATCTAGTTACTCTACTTTCCCCAGATTATGGCTATGGATGTCATACAAGATTGACTAAAAACATTCTTTGGAAGAACTGTACAAGTTCACATCAAGTTTAGAAAAGGTTCTGGATGCAGTTAACCATAAATAATGGTTATTTTGTAATATTCAGAAACATCTTATTTCCATGGATAAATTACTACTTTCTCTTTCTCTGGCGAAAATTTAAATAGTAGCTTCAAACAAAAGCTGCTTCTATTCCTGCCACAAGGTTATACAACGCAGTGTTGATACAATTTGAAGGAGCTGACTTACTGCTTAAAATATGGACGTTGCATATGACTTAAATAATATGAATTATATGCTGAAGTCATTACTGAGTTGTTACCCAGGCAAAACATAGTGTTGCTTCAATAAATATTTCAGGATTCAACACTATAATTCTTATGAGACATTTTACAGAAATAAGATGGATAGTGACTTAAAAATTGCTGTTGAATTAATATCTCACTGTTTAAATATTCAGCCAGGAGCTTGCTAAAATAGGATTGTTCTCCATGTATTTGTTAACCAAAAGGTAAATTTACAAAAGATAGATCTCCTATCTTCTCCCTCCCCATTAAATAAAAGTGTAATAAGAAGTCATAACTCTTCCTCTAAAACTCTGGGCGAGTCAGTATAGGTGCCTATGTCATAGCATGAGAGCAAAGTTTTGATGAGAATACATGTCTGAACAAAAATCATCTTCTAATCAATTCTAATATTTAATCCAAGATATGAAAAAAGTCATATCTTTTAATCATAAAATATTTTCTGTGAAAACATTTGAAAAATCTCACAGAACGTTTCATGAAACTTATTTCTGTAGTACGAAGAAGTGGTTCCACTTTTACAGAAGTGAAAATTCAGGCACAGAGAGATGGTGTGTGTTTGATGATAGCCCATCACTCTGAGCTCCTGCATTTCAGTCTCTTCGTTTAGGGGCTCAGTTTGAATGACAAGATAGGTTGAAGATTTCCAAATGCTTCACAGCTAGCCAAATGCAAAGCCCAAAAAGACCCCAATAGTTTTGACATTTCTGTGACTTGTGATCCATATCTAATAAACCAACTAGCAGAGGCTATAACTCAGTCAATTAGACATGCTATAGTGTGGTGTCACTCTTTGATAGGTTCTAGGATGCACATGTAAAAAGTACATGAACTCCTGCCTTTGTTTAAAGACCGCAACATTTGTACGCATGCCAAAGATACAGCTTTCAGTTGAACATGTGACAAGATTTTGAGGATCAGGCTCTCACCTCATATCTACATATGTATTTTTCATAGTGACCAGGTTAATGGGATTCCCAACCTCCAATTTTAATGATAACTGTAAGAAAACATCTCTATACTTTGAGACTAGTAATGGAAGGAGGCAACTTTTAAGCATCACTGTTTAATGTACTGAGGAGTGGTGCATCCAGTCCAAAACTAAGTAATTCAGCACTGATTTCAATGGGCTTTGAACCAGGGAAATGTCTCTAAAATGTTCTGTGCCTCCTGCGCAAGTATGAGAAGCACAAAATGAAGGGGGAGAGTTTTCATTCCTCTATTGCTTAGTGTTTGTGATGACTCAGATACAGCAGACTGCTAGGAAATTGTACTTATACCACAAGGACAACACTTATTGCAACTCCTTAGTCATCAGAGAGAGAAGCTAAATTCAGTTGTAAAGTTTGGTACATGGTTACAGTCTGTAGCTTTTGGATTATTAATTTGCTTGTTTAACCTATTGCTTTTTAAGATTAAGCTTATCCAGGAGTTGAAAATTAAGGTGTTTCTAAGATCTACTTAATCCAGAATTTTGTGGAATAATAGGTTATTTCAGTAACACCCATTGTTTCCAAAAGCTGATGAAAAGAATCACACGAATGAATCTGGCATCATACTGTTACCAAATATCACCACATCAAATATTTAGCAAGCGCCAGGGATAAGAAATTGCCTCTTTCTTACAGTTGCCTAACACAGGAACTATATTCCTTTTTAACCTTGCTTTTCAATCTGTTTGGGTCCTGTTACTCAAAAAGAAAAGCTGCTATATTTTATCTGTCTTCAGCACTTGTACTGCTGCCCATCACTTTGGTATCCACATTCACACCTCCCCAAATGGATGCACTACAAATCTTTGCACATTTGAAACCTTTAATTTAGTGGAGTGAGCTCAGCTTTTGGGCTGTGTGCAGCCTCAGGGATTTCTTAAAAAAAAAAAAAATCCAGATTTTAATACCTATTTGATATTCACAAAGAGCATTTCGTCTGTGTCATGCTGCGCTAATAGGCTGAAGGATTTCTTGGTCGGTTTGACATTCTGCTGCCCCTAGGTAGCAAAACGCTGCGGTCTCCAAGGACAACCCTCAAAACTCGAAAGAGCTGGGTACCGACTCCCAGCGGGGCTTCCTTTATGTGAACTCAGCCAACCAACAACTCCATGACTCCAGCAGATGTTTTTGGCCATCAGACCAATGGATGAATTTATCCATCTTCCCTCATTCCCTCAGTCATCCCTCTGGCTGAAGCCAGCATGGTTAAACCTGGATCCCTGCCAAGGACAATCAGGAACGAAGTGCCGGCCCAGTGAGGTTTTCCAGCATGTACCGAACAGATTGTATTCGGGGGCAAAGGGTCCATGCTATATAAATGCCGTAGAGCCTGTACCAGTGTTCTTGGCTCCCCGTTGTGCTCTCTTTGATTGCAGGTTTTAAATATGTCATGTATTTCCAGATGCATTATTTATGTTTGCTTCTGTTGTTGTGCAATTTGTGGCAGAGTGAGGGGTCTACTGGAAAGCAGCCCTTGGTTTAGTGGCCAGCCCTGTAGCAAAATATTAGTAATACAGAAATCTGCTGCTCTAAGTGAAATTTGATTTAAACATAAATGACAGAAAGCATTCAAAAGTGATTAACTAAAACTGTAGCTATTTTTAATCTTTCTCTTTTCTTTCTTGTCTTGTCTCATCTTGTCTCTTCTTTCTCCCTTTGCCCTTTTCCCTTTTCCCTTTTCCCTCTTCCTCTTCCTTTTCCCCTTCCCCTTCCCCTTCCCTTTCATTATGCTTCATGACAGTAGCAAGGATACAAGCTCTGGCTTGATCTGGTGATGCCCGAGCACTATCAGATGGGTGGAAGCTGGTGGTGGCTGGTCACCCCTGTGGCAGTGGTTCAAATGACTTTTTTTTCAGCCAGTGTGGGTAGGAGGCTGTGTCTGCTTCTGAGTCTAGACTTAGATACCATGAGCTATGCACACATCAGCTGGAGTTTAGGCAGTACTCCTGCCATAAAACCGTACCTTCACCCCTTCCAGAAACTGAAGCTAGCACAGTTGACACGTGGTGTAATTCAGTGCCAACTTGTGACACTGGTGTTTCACAGTCAGTCATCCCAGAGCTTATGGTTTCCAACACAGCTTAGCTCTATTTGCTTTCCGGTTTGATTTACTTGGTTAAAAAAAAAAACGCACTCTTGCTTCATATCCATAGTGCCTTGCAATCAGTGAAAGCATTTAACCAGGACTGTCCTGACTTTAAAGAAACGTAGCTTCCAGAAGTGCATCTTTCATGAAGCATTCTAAAATAGAGCTTTTTCTTTCCCATCCCAAATAGTTTTAGGGTAAATGCTTATTTATACATATGTGTATAAATCCCAGGAGTTCGGAAGAAAATGTGTACTTGAGGCAAGAGAATATGGGGTAGTACATGATAGCTAGCCTTAATTTTAATATTTGCTTGGCTATTCCAAGCACGATTTCATTCTTGGTGCAATTTAATTTTTGGTGTTCCCTAAAATGCTTTGTTTTTTCCCCCTTGTGTATTGTCACTACGAACAAAAATTAGGAAGCAAAACCAATCTGAGAAGTTACAGGAGTGATAAGTGATCATTGCACGATTATGACAATCTTTTTTTTACTTGGATGACCATTAATTTGCATAAACTACCAACTTTGTGATCATCCAGCTGTGAACGCTATGTATTGTATATTGAAATTTACCCTACTCCTCTATGTGACCACAAAAGGAATCCCCAGGGCCATATTTAATTTCACAGTCAAATGCACTACTTGACTAGCAGCCTTGAAATCAGTGTGTATCCTATAGTTTGGATCTCCTCTGGGAACAGTACTGTGCAGTTAATTTAGCTATTTTGCTTTGTACATGAATCCCAGCAGGAAGACTGGGGGGGCAGGGATTGGGAAAAATATATGTGCAAGTTAAAAAAAAGAAAAAGAAGAAGACAGAGCAGAACCCTTAATGTTTTTTTGAACAAGATGTAATCAGTTGCCATAATACTGTACTGTTTGTTTGACTTTTTTTCAGTGTGGTTACTGTTACTTCATCCCTGAAATGTTTCCAAGAGAAACGAGGGATTGTCCACAAGATAATCACCGCTGTGTCTGACTCTTCTGTGTGTAGTATGGTGTGTCACTAAGACAGAGATGTTATCTATATGCAGCCTGTGAACAAAAATCAAGAATACTAACTGGGGAGTATAACTTTGAGTGCGCATCGTTCTGTGAATGGTTGGTTTCTCCAAGAAAAGCTTCTTGCTGCTAGGTAAAAGTAGTGGTCTCTCTTTTTCACTATCAATATTTCAGTGTCCAATCTATTCGAATGTGATGGCATCTTCAATAACTTCAATTAACTTCCGTGATAATTTAGAAGAAGGCCAATTAATGATTCCTGAATTGACTTGCTTATACATCAGGCATCAAGTCCACTCGTGAGCCCGACCTGATGTCAGCTCAATCCAAGGGACACGGAGGATTATGCCCATGCTGCTATGCTCTCTGAGGCGGCTAGCTATAGTTGTGGTTCCTGCTGGGAGCTGGATTGTCCCCATGGCTAATTTAATTCTTGCCCTGCCTGCAATAACCAGCATGGTCGAATTCCCCATCCCACAAAAAGAGTTCACCAACAAAAAGGCAGAGTTCACTGACATGGTGTTCTTGTTCTGATATATAGCCATCTTCTTGCCACATGTAAATCCATGTTATGAAGGTGGATGTTATGAACCTGCCAGTTTTGAGATGGGCCAGTCCCACGGCTCAGGGGTGTCATCTGGCAGGGGCTTCGTTCCCTAAGAAATACTGAGCATCTCACACAAGCTATGAGGGCCACCAGGGCCAGCTTTCAGGTGGGCATGCTTACTCCTCAGCGCAGCACCCAGAGAGTAAATTTACACAAGTAAACAGCTTTTTTTATGCCCACTTTGTATATTTACAGTGGGATCTATCCTGCCCAGCTTAGCAGGCACCGCAGTTTGACATGCTTGATGAAGTATGCCTTCCTAAGAGGGTTTTTAAATTCCCTCTATAGTCACCAAGGAGAGGAAAATGCCTCTGGAGACATTGAGAAGAAAAAAGCTATCACCCAATGTGGTTTCAAAAAGGCAGGAGGGGTCCCAACCTGAATTGGTACATAAGAATTAGTTTAGGGGATTTTTTTTTAAACAACTGTGGTTCTCATTAACTAAATAAAACTGAATCATTCTAGTCGGTTTGTGCTTAAAAGTCCTTCCCTTCACATCAACAGAGTTTACTTGACTGTCAAATAAATTATACTTCCAGAATTGGGTCCATTAGAAATCTTGTGGATTTTGTTATCGTTTTGCCATGATTTATTTATGTTTCAGCATGGTGGAGGAGCTTGCTTTTATAATCATAATAGAAATCAGTGTAATGAGAGATGAGTTGCTGATGGGTCTGCTAGTAAAATCTACAGCTACTCCATTTTAGAATGAACATTTTTCAAAAACTGTAATGTTGGTATTAGAAAAACAGTACATTTTGGATATTTTTAATACTTATTGGATGGACAGTATCTTAAGTCCAGCAAATAAGATAACATTTATGCCCAGCACCAGGTATTTATACCTTTTCTAGCTTGAGTAGGTTTTCACTTCACAGATAATCTCATCAGAGCAAATTTCTGCTTGTTGTTTATCAGCTGGCAAGGTCTGAAGAGTGATGGCTGTTGGCCACTAATGTAAAATCTGACATGAGTTAGTTGTAATCAATTCATAGGTGATCAACTAGCTGTAATCAATCCATCTGAATGATGAAATCCAGTCTTCTGGTGTGAAAACACCTTGCAAAAAAGTTTTCCGTGCCACTTGGTTTTATTAGATTTCCTATGGACCTGTGAAGAAGGTAATATGTTTGATGCATTTTATGAATGTCAGCATTTTTTGGCTAAAGTTGCAGCATTAAATACCCTAGTAAAGAATATTTGCTTCTATGTTTTGAAAATGTCCTCGCAAATTGTTGAGTCTGTGCAAAAATCGAGTGATGATAATTAGCAAAATTGATTAAAAACTAGCAAAAAGCAATTATGCAAATTAGCAAAAATGCTTATAAAAATGTTGTGTAGGTGCAGTTTGGAAAGAAAGCCTTGGCTTTGTTATTTCTTTTCTGTCTCATGACTTAAAATACAAGCCATTGCTCCTACGTTGATGGGAAAAGTCAAAACATATGCTTTTCAGCTAACAAAAAATAACATGCAAAGCATAATGTTATTGCAAGTGTAAAACTAAATGGAACTTTTCCATAAGCCATATTCAGAGCAGTGTCGATGGCCACAAGGCCAGCTTCAGCTTGCTTCTGGGGGTGTTGGAGCCCACATGGGCCATAATCCAAACACAGTAGAAATACAATACAACAATGTTTTCCCCTCCCAATGCTTTTCACGAAACCACCAGAAGTCATGCATTGGGATCACAATATATCAGTTTAGCTCAGAAATTCAGACTTGGGAAAACAGCTGGCAAAACTGCTTCATGCATCATGCCTTACAAAACTTAACTACTTTACATTTGAAGAGGCGTAATTATCTGTGCTAAATATCGGTGGTTAGAAGCCACACTGAAAAAGAAGTGACGTTTTGATGGGTTGTTAGGGCAGGGAGAAGATGAATAGTTTTTGGTATTTTGACAAATAATAATTGTGTAATTAAATACCTTAAATTGCATTCTTCAGAGTGACTATGTGAAAATGGCACTTCTTACCCAACCTCCCTATTCTCGATGTGAATTTAGTCATTGCTGCCTTTATTAATCAAAAGAAATGTTTAACAGTTTTAACATGTAGAAACTCTGCTAAAACAGCACCGAGCTGCAGGCTCTTGGATTCAGTGGTTATCAATAGCACTGTTGTTAAATAAGCAATGACTGATTGATAGCGTCTCAGCCCTTCATCTGCAGGCAGAGTACCACATCCTCACGTGAAATCCTGTGCAATAGGACGGAAAGCAACGGCAAGGAGCATTTGGCCTGTAACATCACCACTGCTGGTGTTAATCAGCAAGCCAGGCAAAACATGGCTTGGCTTTTGACTCCTCAGATGTGTTGACAGAGCTGACAGTTAGAAGTAGTCTCTTTTTTTAACTTGTGAAATGAATGCGTTTTACCTGGAATCACTGAGTCACAACAAATATGGAAAAACCACTCCCATGCCATTTCCCAGAGTAGAGTGGTCATTTAATAATAGCATGTTTATACAATATTTGTTTCCACTGTCCATGTTAGGGCCTCAAAGTGCTTTGCAAACATTAATAAAACTATTCGTAATCCTTTCTAGCTAAGCAATTTATTTCCACTTTGTTGACCAGAGCCATGAAGAGGCTGTTAATCGTTTTTCGCTGTTACATACAGTACTTCTAAGCTGCGGCTTTCAACGTTCTTTGAAAAAAAACCACACATTATCATTAAGCCCATTTTACAGATGGAGAAATAAGGCTTTAAAGAGCACCAAGACTTACTACTGGCCATATAACCAATCTATTGCCATACTAAATACCACCTCCCTCCATATGTCGCAATACCTATACACTAGCATGCTCATTGTTTAAATTGTTCTCACCAGTCATGGGGGATTTCTGGGGCAGTGGGAAGAACTGGAGGGTCAAAGGAGGAGAAGCAGCCATCCTGTGGTCATGCCAGTGTGCTTTTTTAGGTTGTTTCCAAGAACTTGTTCAATGAGCATATCCCAAACTGGACAGTCCCATGTATGTCCACATGGCGGGCAGTTGCACACAGTCACATTGCAGCGGAAGCCCGCAGGCATTGCACATTTATGCTATAGGCCCTGTGGTACTGACAAAGCCCCGTAGCAATTTCTTCATGGCTGATTTGCTTGCAATATATATTTTTAAAAAAAACAAACCAACCAAAACATAAAACTCAACCATGCAGCCATATGTATCTTCTCTTTCTCCAGAGACTTTGGGAGCAGGGTTACTTGGCAGACATGGGGAGCTCCCTTCCTCTTCCGACTTTTTGGGTAAAGGCTGAGTGTCTTCTCCTTGAAGATGGCCTATAGAGCTGGTTCAGGATCTGTAGCATTCACCACAAGCGTAAGCACAGCCCTAAAAATGGCAGAGGGCAGGTGTGAGGCCACTGTTCTTGGACTGAGGGATTGTAAGCAGGGGACTTTGATCACTGAAGATTTTACCTCAGGCATTGAGTCACAGGAAAAGTCCCTTGTCATCGAGTGACACACACTTTATTCCTGGCAAGAGGCAAGAAATGTTGTTGTCTTAGACAATGCCCTTGCTATTCCAGGCTGTGGGCAATCAGCAGGTTTTTGAGCCAATAGCCTTGATGCCTTGCGATGGTCTGGACATCACCTGAAGCACCAGTCAGAGACGGCTCTGTCTCCCCATTTTGAATTGCTCTCAGCCCATGTCTCGCTGCTATGGAAATGTGGGCTGTATGGCAGTTTCTTGGTTTCCAGTGACTTGGGGATGAAGCTGTCCCTTGAGCCACTGGCGAGGAGTGGCTGGTGGCTGCAAGGTGCTGGGTGGCACTCTGCTTCTTGCCAGTCCTCACCCAGGGCTCATCCAGGCAGCTTCAAGTAGTGACTGCAGTGTGCTGGGGAAGCTGTTAAACTTCCTTCCATGGTATTCCAGCTGGATTATCCTCATGATGGCCCGTAATATAATGCAAAGCCAAAAAAATGTGATAGATATAAGAAATTTGTCCTTGATGGCTTTGCTAAAGATGGCACTGCTAATGATGCCAAACTGAAGCCATTTAGGGCAGCTTAAGTTCCCAGTTGTTCTGTATTTTTTTCAGTTTAAAGGGCATTTCTGTGATATGTTATTGAATTATCCAGCTTTTCTTTAATTATGATATGCTGAACTGAATATTGTTCTCACCAATATTCTTTCTTGCCATACTTTTACCTACATCGCTGTAGACATACTTGCATTGTCAATGCCTCTTGGGGAAAAGAAACTCTAATGGGTGTGTACAGTTGGTTTTCTTGATACTCTGCAATGTACTTTGACTCCTCTAACAGCACTGATGTGTAGGTATGCCTGGATCCTCTTATGCTGACAATTCTCCTTAAGTGTTTCTCTAAATTCATCAGACAACAGGAGTCTGCAAAGCATACAGTTTTTCTTCTTTCTCTCTTTTTATGTTTTACTGAAACAATTTTCATAGAGGGAGGCTGTATTAGCATCTCTCCCTCTACCGGAGAACCACGCTAAGCAGTCTTGAGAGTGAAGTATCTTGGGCTCCTGATTTCACCTTGGAGTGTTTCAAATGATGCTGTCTCCTAGTTGTTGCCTAAAACAGAGTTCAAAGGACAGTCCTTCAATTAATACCTGTCAGAAAAAGCTGTTGGGTTTGGGTCCAGGACATCTTCACAGAACCATCCTCCTATCACCAATCCCATGAGTCAACAAACTTTAAAAATAATTACCAGATTTTGAGCTCACGGTCTATGAGAGTGGTCTCAGAAGTGTGCAGAGAAACGTAGAGACCCCAGCTTGTGAAGTTCACATGAAATTGTTAAATCTCCATCTGAAAAAAATGTAGGAAGAAAGGTTCAAATCCGAATATATATGAAAGCTATACGGGTCAGCTTTTAAAATTATGTTGTGCTTTTAATTTAGCTTTATTCATTGCATTTTTAGGTTCACACACCCAAAGATCACATGTGTAAACAGAGGCATCGTAACGGAGGTGGCAAGTAATACACCGGCAAGATCTTCATGGATACCTCTTATTCCTGCCCTTTGGAGTATTTTAAAAAATATTTGCGCTTGCTAAATAAACCCACAAGATGGCAGTGCTCAGTTCATTAACAAACTAAAGCAGAACAACTATTTTGCAGTACAGTGAAAATGAAATAGAGAAAAAAATATTATCACACACAGCAGCAGTGGGTTCTTAACCCTTTCTGCCCATCCCACACTAAGACAGTTTCCCCCTAAAGCGTACAAGAATGTGTCAGTAAAACCCACAGCGAACACCCACAGACCTGAAGAACAGCCAAATTCTGCTTTATTATCCAGAGATATAAGCAGTTTTGCTTAGCCAGCTCATCTTCAGACCAGCGAGAGAAAGTGAAAATGACACCTGAATCTGTCCCAATTTGTAATTTATATCTATATTTCTTGTCTATGCTTGAGGCTTAGAGCTTCTGAGATTACACATACCCAAACTGTAACATTTTTTTTCTATTTCCAAACAATATGTAAGATAACAAATAGATGGGTTTAGCCTCCTCTATGCTTCTCTTTCCACTTGTTTGGTAATACAGTAAATGTAAGGATTTCCTGCATCATTGCAGTGCAGCACTGTATTATGGTATTTTTAAAGAGACTGTTTTTTTCTTGATTAATTTTCCCTCTGAGTGCACAACATCTCTATTAGGACACCTTCATTATTTAGCTTAGGAGCAGTTTGGAGCACGCCAAGTTAAATATCTAAAAATAGATAGTATGAATTCTCCTTGTTTAGAGCATCATTTCATAGATGCAGCTAACTGCTGAGAAAATAAAACCCAGTCAAGGCACCTAGGCATCCAGGTTTCAGTACCTGAAGATCAATGCTTGGCTTTGAAGCCAGTTTTCCACTTCTTAGGTTATACTCTGCGGCAGGTGAAGGAGCTGGGACGCCAACAGCCCTTCTGCCTGTCTTTGTGCTGAAAGGACACGGGTTCACCCCTGCCTGGCTGAAACTACGCTGTCCTATAAAACCGTGTCTTTCACCATACCCATCCCCTGCCTATGGTGCACCCAAGACACAGGAGGATCGGCCAGTCTCTTCCGTGTAGGGACACCCACAAGGCTGGTCAGTATGAAGCCATCAAGGGACCACAGCACCCTCTCCTGAAGAGAATAGGACCAAGTTTTTGGGCAGGGGGAAAAAAAAAAAAAAAATGTATAATGGTTACAGGTACTCAGAGATTTCCGTCTGGTGTAGGGAAAAAAAAGGTGACAAAAACATATGACAAGGTCCCAAAAGGGATCTGAGCCCCCTGAGTGAGCATGCCCAAGTGTGTGTGGGTATCCTCACCCTCTAGAAAGGGAGAGGGCAAGGTATTTGTGGGCTCGCAGGATACTTCCAGAAACATGAAACATCTAGATACTTAATGATGACTTCCCTTAACTGGAAACACAGTACTGGGAAGCGGGAAAATGCCCTTCTCCAGTATCATCCCTCCCTTCACAGCAGTCCCCACCCAGCAATGGGCTGCAGCCAGCAGGGCATTTTAGTGCTGCCCTTCACCCGGCAATGAGCTACTGCCCCCAAAGCCATCAGCTTTTTCCAGCCTTTTCGTCCTGGCAGCAAGCCACCGCTTTCAATCTTCAGGGGGACATGGCAGCCAGACCTCCTCCTGCTGCCCTCAGCCCCATCCCTGCAGGGTGAAAATGCCCCCTCTGACTGTAGGAGCCTCTGCTCGGTGCCAGCGCCGAGCTGGGGCACGGGTTGAGCCAGCATCCTGGTGGAGGATCTCTCCAAATGATTTAACTTCAGTGCTAGCCGGCTTTGCAGCAAATCCCAGCTTTCCACAGGTGCAGAGAGAGGCCTGAAATGTGCCGTTCCTCTCTGCTGCACAACAGTTTGGAACCAGGAGTAGCCAGACACCCATCTGATACCCTGGGAGCTGGATTGAGATCCAAAACCTTGCATCTTTGGGTGTTTAAAATAATCCCTTCTTATGCTGGAGCAGGACAAATGGTGCATCCAGAATAACAGGAAAATATTTGCTTGTCCTTTTTATTTTTGCTGTGCTAACTAAAATGGTTAAAATAAAAATAGCTCCTATAACAAAAAAATATTATTTAAAAACCTACTATACCTTTAACTTGGTTTTAAGTTTTATTAAATAAATTTTCCTCACATTATACATAGATATTTCTTGTTCTATTCATCTGCAGTCAGAAGTATCATGTTGTTTCACTTTACCAAAAAAAAAAAAAAAAAAAAAAAAAAGGAGAATCGAGTCACCTGGCACACCTAGAGAACATTGGCAAAGTGGTATCATATTCTAAAAATTATAAGACAACTGTTCCAAAGTCAGCACCTGCTGCTTTGAGTTTGGTATTATTGTTTTTGCTAATACTTCCATTTCTCATGGTTTGTAGAAGCAGATGTTGCCATTTGGGAATGTCTCTAGTTAACAAGACCACTCATAATCAATCACAGCATTTTTCCAACAGATTTATTCCTTATGGTAAGGTATACACTTGCACAGAAAATTTACTATGCGCAGGACCTGAGATGAATGAGTGTAACGCAGTTCCCCAACCCTTCAAGCAATAATAGCAAATGACACAGTTAATGCAGTTCCTCATTAAGAGAATGCAATGACTGATTAACACTTCACTCCTTCACATCTGAGACCAAGACATCTGCATTCCCACAGGACATCAGGATATTTTCTTTTATCCTTGTCAAAACTGTACAGTCAAAAGGTAATATGGCAGTCTCCCACAGGCTATTTGGCTATGTTGGCAATGTTTTCACACGAGAAGCCTTGCTACGATGACTCAGTCTGTAGTACTTGTCTGTTCGTATTGTGGGATTATGCTGCTTGTTTTTGCATGGACAAAGCAAGCTGGAGTACTCGCTTACTGTTTACAAACAACACATCAAATCAATGTTGGTACAAATGGAAGCTGAATTTGAGGGAGCTCACAATGTCAATCACTGCTGTGGGATTTTAGGACTCCTTGAATGGGCTGCAGACAAAGGTGCTGAGCTTGTCTGGAAAATCCATGACCACACGGAGGAAATGAAACCCAGAGAGTTATTTGTGGTTCTTACCACTGTAGCTAAGCGTGGCATGAAGCTAATTGCTTAAAAATTGTGCCTTGCCCTAATAATCGCTATTCAGGCATGACATTCATCAGACTAGATTCATGGCCAGTACTTGGAGACGATGATGCAGGTGTGTGCCTTGCTATAAGCCTTCTCCCACAGCCACAGCTCTTACATTGTGGTTTTGTAATAGCTGAAGCTCACGTAAGTTGAAGATGATGTGGTCCAGCTTGCCTTCCCCAGCCCCTGAATGTCCATTCCCATCCATTTCCAGTGCTGGTACTAGTGAGCGTGAACATGTGGCAAGTCAGTTCAGGAAGCTGATATAGCTAAAATCTCAGCCCTCAAAAAAAAAAACAACGCAAATTTATTTGTCTCAGCCAGATATGTTTCATGAACTGGCACACCCTGTGATCACAGAGATCACAGCCCGGGACACAGCAGGGAAAGCTGATGGGGAGTCAGTCCCAGAATGTAATCCCCAAAACAAGATGGAGAGGTGATTGCCCATGAGCGTATTCAATGAGAACAGTTGGGATACGCTGATTTATTCCTGTTGTGATTCCAACTATTTCCAGTATAGCAGGATGGGCCTGATTTTCGATGTAGGCAGAGAAGACAACTGCCTGGGGCAGTTTTCTCCCTACTTTTGTCTCTGATAGAGTCCTGGAAAGGTAGACGTGCTGCCGAGGCATGTTGTGTGGCGACTTCTGCTGGTGCTGAACCCCCTACAGGTCATTACTTTATGGCTTGTTTCGCCTAAGCAGCAGCACAAGCCACCAATGTGGCTATGCAAGACTTTGCCCACGTCTGCCCCTTTCGTACCAGTGCTCCTTGCCCTCAGGGCGACCAGACTGTCATGACACTGACCTGGTCCTAGTTTTAGCCTTACTATCAGCTCACAACTCCCAAAATTTCATTTTCCCTACTCTGCTGAAAGACTTAAGCTGACATTGAAGTAAATCTGTGGTCATCCTAAAAAGGAGCATAAAAAGAAGAAGATAAAAATTATCTTAATGGACGCAAGGACATGTGAGACAGTAGTAAGTTGTTTGTCTAGGGATGTGCTAACTTTTTATATCAAATGAGTTTCTTCTCACTGAACCCATCAATTTCAAATTACTGTTCTCTCTATGGTGGTAGGAAATCCCCACTTTTCCCATTGATCCTAACTTGTCACAGCCACTCTTCTGTTCTTTCTTTTTTTTTAATGTAATTTTATTCAAGAAAACACTGCTCATCTTAAACCTAAAGCTAAAATCAAATGCTCTAAAACAGTTTGCCACCTTTGGCCATACTTCAGCAGAAACTAATATGGCCTAATTGAAGGATAAGGAAGAACTCTTCACTGAGAGGGTGGTCGGTCACTGGAACAGGCTCCCCAGGGAAGTGGTCACGGCACCAAGCCTGTTAGAGTTCAAGAAGCATCTGGACCATGCTCTTAGTCATATGGTTTAGTTTTAGGTAGTCCTGCGAGGAGCAGGGAGCTGGACTCAATGATCCTTACAGATCTCTTCCAACTAGAGATATTCTATGGTTCTATGAACTCTGGTTCAGGCTTTTGTGGACAAAGTTGGAAAGTAGGAAAAAACAGACAATCAAATCCAGTTTTAAATAACTAAGGCACGGCCAGATATTATGCTGAAGGGGAACAAATGGTCCCCATGGCCAGAGACAGACTGAGAAAAAGCACTCTGCCAACCTGTATTGACAGGACTGCTGGGCTGGATCCACATTTTTTCTATTGAAAGGATGCATTCCACCCCCCCCCCCCCCCCCCCCCCATTTTGTTACCTGACAACTTTGCAATCGCAGCCCTGGATAAAAAAAGTCAGACTTTGTCATTTTCTACCTTATGCATTCCCATCAAGACTGAAGATTGCATGCCTGGGACTTGGCAATAACAGTATCCAGCAAGAGGAGAAGCAATAAACTTATTATGTGTGTCAATAAAGTCAGCAAGTACGACTTGGAACACACACATGGAGCAAAACTGCTGAGTAAGGCAGAGTGACTTTTCCAATTATAACAACACATTAACATGCAGGTCAGAGGTTGAAATATTAAAAAGCAGTTAACAGGTCTCTTGAGAAGCACTGGTAATGCACAGCAGCTCTGCATACTTTCAGACAATGTAAAAAGCCACAACATTATCCCTTAAAACCAAGCACTTATGTGCAGAGCTCAATTAGTAAAAGCTGTTCAGGAACTGAAATCTTAGGTCTGCTGGGAGATGCCCTGCCTGGGAGCAGAAGTAACAGCACTGTGATACCCTCCAGGACCCAAAGGTGCACTGCAAGGCTGAAGTAAAAGCTGTCAGAAAGCCATCAGATGGAGAAAAAATTAATGGTGATGGTGCCTTTTAACACAGACAAACAACCTTCCTCATGACTGGCCTTGGGATTTTTATTGCCACAACTGCTTGAAGTAGCAACACTTTGGTCCTGATAATCTTGAACACAATTTTAAACATGTGCATCTCCAATCAGAGCTAGATTTTTTTATAGAGAGCTCTATTCCCATTTAGTTATTAAAACTGAGTATCTCTTGTGGCTTTTATGCAATTCATTAGTCTCTTCCAACCTACAGACAGTTGGACTGAGTGTCATTGGGAAACACAGTATGTGTCCTTCACAACCTCTAGCTGAAGGGCTCTTATCACATATATTTTCCAACATGGATGGTTTGGTGTAATGGGGTGCAGGACCTGTCAAAAGTACCCCAGGCTCCGCGCATGACCAGTCTGAGCTCAAGCGTCCCACCTATTTCACAGCCCCATGCTATGGATGAGCCCATAGCCAGCTTCTCTGCCCTATATTGTTTTATGATTTTGACATCTGCCCTATGGGACATAGGCTGATGATGGACTAAGGTCAGTATGGAAGTCCATGATTGTTACCAGCTTATCCAAACCACTGTACACATAGAGCAAGAGAGAGTTCAAATTTTATGTGTTGTGCTCTGAAGTTGTTTAATCAGGAGCTTAATTTCAGTCAGTTTGAACATATACTGATTTTCAGATCACTATTGTACTGCATCCATGCTTGACCTGCAGTTAGGCACACATGTGAAGTGACAGTCTTCCTAGCTTTTCCCTGGTTTAGAGAAACTAAGTCCCTGATAAACCATATTTGCTTGCTTGGTATTATATTACAACTCCATCTAAGCCACTGAAGAAGAGGCTTTAGTTTGTCTGTAAACTCCATGGCTTCTGTGGTTTTGTTACAATGATTTCATTCCCTGAATTTAAATAAATTGCGAAATAAGGGTCTGTTCCAGAGCCCACCCAAAAGATTGGTGGTCTTCCCAGCGCACTGATCAGGCAATATGAAGGGAATGCAAAACCTACATCTGACCAAAACAATATGTAACCAAAGTTTCTGCATCCTCCATGCCAGACAAACAAACGCTGAGCCTAGCAATTTTTACAGTCAATATGCTCCATCATCTATATGGTATCTTGGTAGATGCAGTTAGATCAAAGGTTTCCTTTCAGTCCCAAAGCAGAGGATGTTTTACAGTGAAACCATGACAGTTGTTTCTGCTAAGCAAAGTACTGCCTGGCTCTGTCTGAGATAAAGCCCTGCCTGTTGGAAGGAAAATCTCAGTCACTCTGTGGCTATGTCATCCTTGCTCTGGGTGGAAGCTGTTTTGATGGGTAACATCTGTTATTTTCATTGAAATCTGAAAGACCTGTCTACATGTTTTGGTGTTTTTTTTCTTCCTTGGTATAGGATGTGAGGGAGGGAAAAATAACTAAATTGACCTTTCAGTTCACTGAGATGCAGTGTAAAAAGTCTCAAAGAAATGAATATCCTTACAATTATGCATAGTAAGGCATTCTTACTCAGTTTTTCTCATGTAAAGAAAACCAAGAAAAACAGAGCTATTATGACTTTACCCACCTACAGACAAAGCCTGAGAAGATCCTATTTCTCAGACCTTTGTCAAATTTTCAGTCTATCTAGTGGGAATTCTTTTTCCTCCCTTAAAAGACAAATACGTTAAGTAGTCTCAAAGGGCAATAGCTTTTCATCTGAGAAAACAAATGTCATCACTCTCTCTCGTTCTCCGATCTCGTCTTCCTTCCTCCACTCCATCTTTTATCCCTATCCCTCTGGACACTGGAATACATATTCTCCTTTGCCATTAATCTCTCTTTTCCTATGATCTTATAACATTTGGGGACAATATATACTGAGAGAAAAATTGCACTTTAGGAAAATAGGTACAACTATAAGCTATCTTTCTATCTGATTTTAAGTAAAATGTAGTAGAAAACATAAAAAGAAAGAGAGACTTACAGACATTTAACTAAAGAAGTAAGCCACTGATAATGAAAAAATATTTAAACTTGTCATTGCAACCTCCCGAATCTGCCAACAAATTCACATTTGACTCTGACCTGTTCAAGGAAAGGAAAAAAAAAAAGGGAAAAAAGGTGAATTATATTTCAAAAGTGATGTTGAAAATTATGAAAATTCATATTACAAAAACAAATTTCTGCTCATGGAAATTGTACAGCAGGTAGTTAGTATATTCAGCCCGTGGCATGGGAGCTGGTGCTGGCTTTAAGAGTCTGCTGTTAGTACCAGGAACTATCTCACAGTCCTTTATACATAAGCATTCCCATCTGTTGGATCACTACCTCTTGCTTTTTGATGACCCATGGCAGGGCTGAATCATGAGTTTTGCGCTGGCATTTTAGGCCATGAGATCAGTACGTACTGTTGTGTTGGCTGCTGGTAATCCAAGTCCTCACCTACGGGGAAGCAGAAAGCTGGTAAGGGCTCGTATTGTTTGACGGTCCTCCTGTTTCAAGGGTGCAGCCTCAGCCATTTACAATTCATACTTCGTGGCTCTTGTGCATACGGAGATGTTGGTGTATGGCAGATAAAAAGTCAGACACATTGGCCAGTTTGCTTGCTTCTGTGCACCATGTGAATGGCTCCTACAGCTCATTTGCAAGCTGACGAGCGTGCCATCTACACAAGCAGATACTGGGGCAAGAGTATAAAAGTGTGAAAGTTTCTACTGTAACCAGCTGTGTTGCAAAGCTGTGGCAGCGTGTTGTCTTTGACTGCTCCACTGCTGTAGCCACACAAGCACTACAGCAAGAATTGCTAATGCTCCTGACCCTATGCAGAGCCACACAGCAAAATCTTCATCGGGTTGATAGCTACAGGAGGTTCACCACAGACCTTGGAGCGATAGACAGAACAGGACCTCTAGGAGTTCACAGCTAGGAGATATTCAGGGATCTCCCATCTCACTGTGAAATGGGCTGGGTGCACAGCTGATTCCCAGAGGACCCCACTGCTTTTTGGGCTAAAAAAATTTGTGGAGGCACATTTCTGCCCACTTCCATGGGGTCACACAACCTATTTTCATTGTGGGAACCGGTCTTGAATTGCTTGAGGCTTTAGAGAGAGAGTCCGGCCAGTTCTGTGCAACGCTCTATCTTTTGATGCCTTCCCCAAAACATTTATATCTCCAAATAAGGCTTGCCAGAAAATAAACAATAAAAAAATACTCTAATGATGAAAATTGTATCTGATTCTGATATATACAGAAAGTACTATAATGTATATACACGTTGCATGTTTCCTAAATTCCTTAGCAATCTTTTTTATGCTCTTAACAGATTTGTGTGTCTCCTTCCCAGATTTTTAAAAAAGGAAACTGAAAGGATAGAAGTCCCAGTGCTCAGCAGCATTGTGCAACGTGAATTTGAGGGACTGGAACATTTCGATCCAGTATATGGGCTTCTGCCATTTGAACTAAGGGAGAAACTGAGTTTGTGGGTAATTTAACATAATTGCAGGGAAAATCCCTTTAAAGCCAGATACAGAAACATCTGTAGTGCAAAAAGACTTCTTGTCTGCCAGCTGCTAATATCTCACTAACCATGTCCAAAATAAATGGTTTTGACTAGATTTTTTTTTTTAAGTTACCCTTAAGTTGAGGTATCCAACATCAACAATTTCAATCTGGAGAATGAAAGGTCTATTGTCTGATAAGAAGCTAAATCAGAATGTTACAACAAAAAGTGTTGAGCAAGACTAGAGATAGGCAGAACCACCTTCGGCATCCACCTAGGTGAGAAAACAAACCCAAACACACTTCCAAATTCAGGATTAAGTCACAAGGATGTTGCTTTATGCAAAATCTCAATGAGCCTGTTTATTATTTCTCTCTTGACTTTTCTCATTTCTGTTCTTTTGAATTCTTTGATATTCATTGCAACATATCTAAAACTGGATTCCAAAGCTGGTCCTGGTGAGGCTGGATCATATGCAGATCTCTTGGTATAGCTGCCTTACTTCAGTGTTGCAACTACCATAGTTTATGAGTTCAAGAGAATGAGATTTGATTCAGGCTACCCGTTACCTAAGAAAGCCAAACTATGACTTCACATTCAAGAAGCAGAAAGAAGGTGTTAATGATGCACAGACCCCTACTGCTGGTACCTAACTTGGCATTGACTTCGCACTGAGAGCCAGAAAATTGCAGCGTAGACTTCATGTATTACTCTTTGGATCTTTGTCGGTGCTGGCATGGTCTACTGTAGACAAAGCCGATTTCTCCTTGCTGCCTTATAAACCAGCAAGCGCAAGGTGTGATCTAGAAGAAAAGCTATGTATGAGCATTTTAGGTAACCAGCTGTCTTCCCACCACCCCCTCTTTGCCCTCTGGCTTGTGCTTGGAAAATGGGAGCTTTCCTCCACACAATTCCTCCCTGCTGTCAGCTATCTTTAAACTGACTCCTGCAGCTGTATTGCGAGACATGCTGGGTTGTAGGCCCATCGATACTATGCAAATTTACCCTGTAAGTAGATTACCTGTTACTGTGGGAACAGACTAACCTGCATCTGCCACATTGCTTTCACTTTTACTGGACAAGGTTAATGATGAAAATAAGGTTAATCTAGTAAAAGGTTAAGCAGTTGATTACAGAACAGGAAATTGAGTTACAAAGAACTAAAAAAAATAAAATGTGATGCTAATGTCTTTATTTTGAGTGGTTCCTTCATGTTTTTCATTCAGCATTTTGAATTTGGTTACCACTTGGGTTTGGGAAAGTAATCTTTCTTCAAATTTAAGTAGTATTTCCTCATATTGGCAGATGGATATTCAATACTAGTAAAAAAGGCTGGGTTCATTTCTATGATAAATGCCATTATTTTTAACATGGAAAAATAAAGATTTTTGAAAGCAGGCATTTGGTGTCTAACCCTTCATATTCTTGGCCAGATTAATTAACTATTTTTTTTTTAAATTGGAACTGAATTGGACCTTTAGCTGTACCAGTATTATCTTCAAGACTAACAAAAGGGTGGAAAGCACACATCCATTTGACTCTATAAACTAGCTATACATACAAGTTTACAAATATCAGAAGGCAAATCCTGCAACAAAGGTAGTTTCCTTTTTAGCTTTCTAACTTGGCTGGCTTGAAGAGTTCTAAAATGTCTGCTAGGGACTACCAATTATCTGCACCCTGGGGATTAAAAAATGTATCAGAGAATATGAATTGCCCACTCATTCTTGGTTTTTTTTTATATGGTGACTGTACCTTGCAGAACTACTTTCAGGTTAATTTTAGGCTTAATCCACCTCTTGCCTCCAAAAATTCAATGAATAGTGACACCCATACAGACCATATAATGCAACCTCTAAAAACCATACCTGAAATTTAAATTTTAACAGTTTTAGAGTGAACAACACTTGACATTTGGGAAACTCTTACCAGAATGGAGAGCTACACTTCTTTTGTGATAACTAAAACTCCCCAGGTATTGATGTCTAATATTGAAAATGGTGTATTGCAAGCAAGCGAAAAGAGCAAATGGAAACTGCACAAACCAATTTGCTGTTTTCACTTATGCTTCAGAGCTCTGAATGTCATCTTGGGTGGAAAATGTCTTAGCAGTTTTCTCTAGCCATCTGAAACCATTCTAATATATTGAAAAATGGCCGTGACATTTCCCCAAGATATTTTTATGTGCAGTACTTGGTCAATCCTAAGTCAGAAGAGAAAAAGGGCTCTGATTATAAACAACTGAAACAGTGTCCTCAGCAGAACTGCTCTTCCCCCCCCGCACAATATATAGTTTTTTTTCTAGATGAATCTTCGTTTTCATAAAAATGCTGTATTTTTAATTCAGATATATAACTGACGTAATATAATCTCTCCTCTCCTCTCTTCTTTTTTCATATAAAATGTAGACAAAACAGCATCCACAGTTACAATTCATTCAATTGCCATTCTCTGGTCAGGCTGAGCAGAGCCTCTGCGTACAAGCTCTTCAATAGCAGCAAAGTTATTTGGACTGGCAGGTAAAGAGCCTAACGACTTTTAAATGAATATTTCCTCTCTCTCCACATGGTGGTGACTGAGCTGCAAACAACCTAGTGCACTTCAGGCAAATTATAATCTCCAGGTGCATATAGAAACTGGGAAATAGATCCAAACCAGTCCTGGAGTAGCAGTTTCCACATATGGCAGGTTTTATAATATCTTAGGGGTGTTGCTTTGTGGGAAGTGTGGAAGAATTTTTTACCCAGCACCAGACTGACTAAGGAAAGCTCCTTTTCAGGTTTTGGCTTCTCCTGGAGTAGCTGGAGCAATGCTGGGTATATCAGGATACGCTGTTCATGTTGTAATAGCTAAACAGGCAACAGGTAGTGACATAAGGTGCTATAAGTATTTTTTAAGCTATAAAGATCCACACGTGTCCCCTATAATCAAGGTGGATTTAGAGTAAAACATGTCCTGGAGAAGCTGGAGGCATACATGCACCTCTTCTGGTAGAGCAAGATGACTCCACAGTCCCACTGGCATGAGGTGCCAAGTCCCTTATTTCTGAAGACAGAAATGATTTAGGATGAGACCTCGACCAGCTCTGTAAGAATTATTGTCACCGCTTCTCAGGTGATGTAAGCTAATACATTTCTTCCCGAATTAAACTACAACCCCTGTGCCTTTTTCTGTGCATATATTCTAAGACAATAAAGGAATCATTTCTACTGTCAAAAAGAGTCTAAAAGGATTATCTTCCAAGTGATATTTTATTTTGGACTGGGACCAAGCAGGAATTACTATTATTTGTGCATTTCTCACATAAAATCAGAGATAGGCTTGGATATTTACTGAACAAGCCAGAGGATTTATTACATAGCCAGGAAAGCCTGTGATCTAAAACCAGTGGTGCTGCTCATGGACATACAATTTTTCATGTGTGTTTATGAGTTCCACTCTGTAAAGGACAGAAAAGCAGGTGTGAGAGGAGTGGGATGAGGACAAAGCTGCTGTGTATCATTTCAGAGGGTGAATTAGTGTCTTGATGTTTTATTAATATTTGTATACATATTCTTGATGCATTGTATTGAGGTAGCATTGGCTTGGCTTTCAAACAGTTACATGGGCTGAAAGCAGACAGCCCTGCCAAATGGGATGTCTATGGGATTTGGCAGTGGAAACCTCTTTTCATTTCATCTTCCAGTTTCTTGATAGAGTTGAACCCGTCTCCAGACCACCTCCAAGTGAGCATGCCTCAATTTCCCTGTCTGTTGGATGAGTACAATGATACTGATGTGTTTAGAAATGTACTTGGGGATTCATGGGGGACAGAGGAGCGCCAGCTGAGAAATGGGCACCATCATCTTTAGTGTTGCTATTACCTGTGTTACCTTATATACATAATGTCCTGGCACCTTAATGTCTGTGGTGTGAAGTGATCATGGATACAAAGTGAGGTCAGCAGGAGGGAGAATGCATCCACACCTGTAAAAAAAACAATTCAGGCACAGAAGTGCCCGAATGTCAGTGATGTGCAGCCTTGTCTGAAAGTAGCAGTGAGAGCTGTGAGGCTAAGTAGCTCACTCTGAAAATCTCAGATGAGAGGTTGTTGCCTGTTTGTTGGGGTTTTTTTGTTTTTTTTTTTTTTTCCCCTTCAGGGATGTGCATGATGACTGGTGTTTATTCAGATAATCAGCTTCACAAACAAGATTGGGAGCGTGAGCTGGATTTTATCCCGGCCAGCACGTTTTCAAGAGAATCACTAAAGTGATTGTAAGAAAGCACTGGAAACACGATTCCTGGAAGTAATTCCCAGCTGTCATGTTGAATTATAGACAGACTTAGAGCTGCTAAGTTTTCCATGTCTCTGTTTAATCCTCTGTAAAGTGAGGAAAGTAAAACATATCTCAGAAGGATGTAGTGAGTTACCAAAATGATATTGTGAAAGATTTCCTGTCTCCTCGGAAGAGGTGAGCTGTCTAGTTCAAGGTATTAGTGTTCTGCTGTGATGAAGCAATTCTCTCTCCTAGATAAAACAAGGCAAAATCCTGTAACTTGGTGCTTCGCTACTGATGACTGACAGCTCACTTCGAACTCATAATTATAGTCAAAACCCACATCCATTTCTTCATAATAAGTGTTTGGATTTGTGTAATTGTGATGTAAGAAGAAAATGTTTAGACCACTTCTTTAATTTCTGTAAAGAGGAATAAGGGAATAGCATGAGATAATGCTCTGGTTTCAAATAAGCACTGTAAAAAAAATATTGTATTTTGCTTTCCTATATGTTACACATTTTCCAGGTTATGTTAGAAACACATATTCACTTCATATGTAACGTATTTGTTATTTTCTGGTTTTCCTCCAAGACATTTTGCCATTATCCTGCCAGGACTGTATGTTGTCTGACCACTTCCCCATTGCAATTAAGGATTGAAACCACTTGCTTACGCACAACGGAGACCATCATACCTAACCCCAAAGGAGGCCAGAAACTCCTAGCACACTGCATTTCCCAGACCAACCAGGAGGCCCAGGGCACAGAAGGACAGCGTGCTATTTGCAACAAGGGCTGGCACACTGACAATCCACAGCACTTCAAAATAAAGAAAAAAAAAAAAAAAGATGAGGGGGATTTAATGCGTCTCGCAGAGAGGCACTGCCTGAACTTTCACAATAAAATGAGATAAACTACTTCAAAATCAGTCATTAAGATTGCACTACCAAAGAGCCAGCCTCAAGGAGTGATGTTTAACCAGATGCTTTTCTTCAAATCACGCACTATATATTTGGCAGTTAGTCTGCAGAACCACAGGCTTGATCTGAACAGACATCAGAATATGAAGCTTGCACAAGCGACACAGCCTTCCCCGGGAATTTCACTTTGTCCCTCCTCTCCCTTCCTCACTTTTCCTCCTTTCTTTCTCCGGTGCCAAAGCCAAAGAGGAGGAGGAGAGACGATGCCTTGGGGTGCCGGAGGTGGGGTGTAAAAGAGAAGGAGGCAGTCTCTGACTCTAAATGGAAATATTTCCAATATTATATTCCTATCAGGCCTGTTGTACTCAACAAACTTAAAAGTGACCAGCATGCAATAAAGTAAGATTCAGAATCATATGATTGGGAAGATGAAAGTGATTGCTGAGTCCAGAATACAATTTTCATATGTGTTTTTATGTGCGTGTGTGCGTGTGTGTGTGTGTGTGTGCGTGCATGTGTTTGGGGTCTGGGGATAGTACTAATCAACCGTGTTTATCAACCCATTGAATTAATCTTTAGTTTCTCATAAGGCAAATCTTGTCATATTACAGAGCTGTAGTGATGTGTGTGTGAATCTGGTAATCTGCGCTGAAAATAATCTTCCCAGCCATTTGTTCCATCTCTTCCTTGAGGCTGGTGTTTAAGGACTTTAAAATGAAAATCAGTTTGGATTGCCAGAGAATACAAAAAAAGCGATCAGGATCGAATTGTATTGGATATCTAAGTCCACGTGGCAACATTTTGAAACACTCTTACACAGTTACAGCATGAGGACATGATGTTTTCTTAGGATAAGGAAACATTGGGAGAGGAAGAAGCCTCTCAAATGACATACTGGCACAGACATGCATACATATATACAGAGACCTTAGGTGTGGGGAGTGCTCTGTCTATGTGCATATTCAGGTTGAAAGTGGTTCTGCCAGAGAGATCCAATTCAATAGTTAAGAGGAAAGAAGTGACTAGATTACCTTTTTTCCCCTCTAAACTTTCATATTAGTCTGAAGCGAGCCACAGTTTGAAAATAAGAAGCTGTTCGGATTTATTGTGTTCTGGAGCCATTAATTACAGTGTGTCCCATTTCTGTTTATTTGTCTTAGTTCTTCTTGGTGTTGAAAGACTGACCCTCATGGACATAAAAAAGATTATCTAGCTTCATCTGTCTCACCATCCTCTGCGGCTCAAGTACTTGTGGTAGAGCACTTCCCCAGACTACATGACACAGCCAGATGTAGCAATTGGATACCGGGCTATGAAATAGCACTAATTTCAGATGTCAGCCTTCACACTTCATAAAACAGGGACCATATTACAGTGTATGTTAAGTTCTAGAGCAAATAATACCAAACGTCTATGTGGATGTATTGTAGATTTGGATAATCTGGCAGACTGTATTCGGAAATATTCTCTAAGTTTCCTCTGTCCCTGCCCTGAGACTGTGGTAAGTAGCACAGAGACCAGCTGTCCAACCTTGTTTTTCTAAGCCATTGACTAAACAGTGAGTTCATGTTCAAGATAACTGTGGGGAACCAGTTCATGAACTTCTTGAACTCTGCTGTCCATAAGTGCGGTGATGGGATTGAAAAACTGCCATTTAATTAATGGTGAGTCTTGTAACTAGAAATGAACCTTGGACCAAGTGGGGTTTTTTTCATTAAAAGAAGTCTGGAGAGCAAAAATAAGTAAAAGTGCTAAGCTGGCTAAGCTGTTGACTTTTTGCCAGGGAAAGACATTGCTTTGTAACAGAGGGAGATAAAGCCATCACTTGCATACATAGTGCAAGGACTTGCAGTGCGTGTTGGCTCCAATGCCAGAGCATTTGCATGGAGCACAATTCTCCCTGTGCTCCTTTCCAGATTCACTTCCCAATTTGCAAAATGATTAACATGGAGGTCTTTCCACCACTGGTGTCTATTTTACTGCAAGAGTTTAAAACTTCCCCTTTTCTTTGTGGGATTCAGTTCTGTGCCAATTACAGGCAGAACAGGAATTTGTCTCTGAGGGAAGAAAGCTGTGTAGAGCTTAAAGTTACAATCTTGTATTGCAGTTTCAGCCTCTAAACCTCTCCATTCATGTCGATAGCAATGCCTAGATGTTGGGCCTTTGTCCAATACAAACTCTTCACTATTATACTTTTTAAAATTGCATGAAACACAGCCTTATTGTATAGATCCAAATACTCTGGTCCCCTAAGCTAGAAACCATATAATTCCACTGTGCTTCAAGGTATGTGCACCTTGCACAAGCAGAGCAGTGTCTTCCCCTTAGTATTAGAAAGTGTTTGACATCCATAAGCAGAAGTCAACACAGAAGAAGGGCTGGAAAAGACCTTCTGAGATAGACCCCTACTATTGCAAGACGTATAAAATACTTAAATAATCCCTTTCACAGATGAAGCCTATCTAGTGAGGTTTCTAGAGAGATTCCCTGCCCCCCCCTACTCTAACTGGTAGGTTATTCCAGAACATCACTCCTTAAATGGATAAAAGAAAAGTAACGAAGCTAGTAAAGGGTCTAGAGAAGAAGCTTTATGAGGAGCGGCTGAGGGATCTGAGGTTGTATGGAGGCTGAGGGGAGACCTTATTGCTCTCCACAACTACCTGAAAGGAGATTGTAACAAGGTGGGTGTTGGTCTCTTTTCCCAAGTAACATGTGATAGGACAAGAGGAAACAGCCTCCAGTTCTGCCAGAGGAAGTTTAGATTGGATATTAGGAAAAATGTCTTCACCAAAAGCATTGCCAAGCATTGGAACAGGCTGCCCTGTGAAGAAGAAGTGGTTGAGTCCCCACTCCTGGAGGTATTTAAAAGACATGCAGATGTGGTGCTTAGGGACATGGTTTAGTGGTGGACTTGGCAGTGCTAGGTTAACGGTTGGGCTCGATGATCTTAAGGGTCTTTTCCAACCTAAATGATTCTATGATTCTATGAAAGCCGCCTTCTGATTTCCTGCTTAAATATATTCCTTGCCAGTTTATATTCATTTGTTTGTCTGTATACCTTCAGTTTAAATAAGCTCTTTTTCCCCTCTCATATCCCTAATGTATTTATGGCTAGCAATTATACCCCTTCAGCCTTGACTTTGAAAGCTCTCCACTCCTCTGATATTCTAGTAGCATTTCTCTGTTCTGCTGCCAGTTTGAAATCGTGTTTCTTGAATGTGGGTACCAGACTGGGACAGACTGTGAGATCTCACTGGGGCCTTAACCCTGCTCCCCATGGAAACAGAACTGGAACAAGAGCATTGTATCTGGACGAACGACCCCGCTTTCAGGACAACAGTCTCACCCAGCTTCATCGGCTTGGTGATAATTGCCTTTGAGTAAATAAAGCAAACGCAAACATTTCAAACTATAATTAGTAGGAAGTTCTCAACTAGCAAAGTATTATTTTCACACTTTGCCTTTATATGAGGCATCAAAGTATTTTATGATATGTAATTAGGATCCAGATCTTCAAAAGTGTGGCAGAATAAACAGCAGTGTTCCCTGTTTCAGTTCATTCTTTTATTGTGCTTTTGTATGATGAAGCAGAATAGGGTGTAATCATCTGCAAGTAGTTATTCGTGAAGAAACTATCCTATTTCTTCAGGCCCCAAGCTAAATGATGCTGAGGGAGTTGGTTTCTACTTCCATTGTACCTGAAACCATTGCTGATTTTGTGCACCCTTGGTGCACTTGTTGAAGAGGTTATACAAGTTTTAGCACTACTGACCTACCGATAACTGATTATTACAAATAAAAGGTACACAAGTACAAGTGCCTTTCTTTGCTATTGACTATGCTACAGTGTTAGGTGGCCTTATTCTGCTTTGTAATGCTCCTGGGCAGCTTTTACCACGGTCTTTATTTGAACTATTAAGTGGCACTGGCTGCAGGATCAAATGAGGTGATAAAGGAGGAAAAAAGTAGTGGATGTGTGTTTCAGCAGGTTACTCTGGCTACCGCGTAGGCTTTGATCATCTGCAGTGCATTCTGGCTGCCATGTCGAGCACTGTGACAGCAAACTTCATGTGATCCTTGCCAAAGCACTGGCTGACGTTGTCCTGAACTGGGTCTGTAGTCTATGTTCTCCATAGCAGGTACTTGGAATGAAACTCTCAGGGACTGGTAGTGAGCAGTGAGTTCCCCTGTGTTGTGGGGAAAAAGTAGAAAAAGAGAGAGGCTGATAATTAGGGCAGGCATCTGCAAAGAGAGACACCTCAGCCCTGCATCCCTGCTTTCAGGATATACATTCAACATCACATCATAATTTACATTAAACCCTTCTCCAAATCATGCTGTCTCCTTTATGCACTGAGCATTATACTAAGTCAGAAAACCTCAATTTGCTTTCCTTCTAATTATTCCAAGCACTGTGGAATGGCTCTGACAGGTGGGCTTACGCAAATGCCTTTGCTCCCACGTCAGAAGAGCAGATGATTGTACCACTTTCCAGGGAAGTGGGACATGATGCTGTGCCCTCCTTCATGGAGGCAGAATTGAATCCAGATGCTCTTGTCCCATGCTTTAACCACTGAAATTTGTGCAGAAAAGAGGAAGTGAGAGATGAAGACAGATGTTCCAGATAGATATTATCTCTAAGGAAGACTGTGCTTTTTATGGGAACACACCCATACACACACATATTCTCCTTCTTCCTGTTCCCTTCCTCTTCCAAATCCCTAAAAGTACCGTGCAAACTGGGAGAGCCCATCCTTCAGCCAGCACACAAATATGTGGTTAGGATTTCTTCCCGGGGATCCTGGAATATGTGTGGGCTTGAATCCCACTGGCATAAGAGGAATGTGAAGGCAAGTGTCCCACATCCTGTGGAGTGCTCTAATCCATGACCTAGTAGATAAAACTGTGTGCCTGTGGGAGAGCCCAGCATCTCCTCCCCAGGGGCCGTTCTGTGCCAAGCCCAGTCCAATGCTCTGAGAGCACCTACTGATGTGACTGGTGCCAGTGAGATGAATGGAAAAAAAAGTGGTTTGTGAAATTTGATGGGATTAGATGCCAGCACTGTCAAAACTTAAATAGGAAGAGAAGCATACAGCCTTTTCTCTTCCAAAAGGCTATCCTCTTTCCTCATCCCATATGCCCTGGGAATGCCATGTCCCCTTTGTAAGACAGAGATTTGTCTACATCAAGTGGACAGTTAATTTATCTCTGTCAACTTCCTTTCAAATATCACTTTGTACTTAGTACTAACAATGGCAGTCATATTTAGGGATGTTACTTTTTAAGAAGCAGCTTCTCTATTGTGTTGACCTCCAGTGTTTCAGTCTTGCTCTGTTCCCATGGATCTTCATTCACTGCTTAATGTTTCCAGGTCTTCCCTGTTCAGCATCCTCTCTAAGGGATCTTTGCTACATCATCTGGTACTCTGTGTCCCCTCTTGTGAGCCACAAGCACTGCTGGGTACATCTGACAGCTTCTGACTCATATTCTCTGTTGTAATCGCTGCTGTGTTGGGTCTTTTCTTTTTGTGTCACATCCACTTGTCTGTGCCCCATCCAAGACTCAGCTCCCACTGAGGCTCCATCACATGTACACACACCATCAGAATCCTCAGGCATCTTCAGGCACAGTCTTAAACACAAAAAATACCACCGCTGGCTTAGGACAGCTCTGAGCCACAAGTTGCTGGAGTGTACTGGGAAGTCTAATTACATGCTTGCCCTGTTCTTTTATTTTTTTCCTGGGCATAGACTATTGGCCACTGCTACTTCTGAAATCAGAACGTTATTCTCTTGTCTTACTTGGGTTTACTCACTATTGATTTTGCGGCTATTGGTTTCTTGGGCAGCAAGAGAGCCTGGATGTTGAATGAGCATGCAACTCTTCTACTCCCTGTCACTGTGGATGGTGAACTGCAGGTGCTAGCGCATGATCCTGGGTTTGGGGTTTTTTTGGCCTGAACCACTTTTCCAGCCAGTTTGAGAGTCTCAGACCCAGAAACTCCAGCGTGGTGGCTGGAGCTCCAGGCTCCACTTGATTAACAAAGCCGTCCCTGTGAAGGACAGACCCCAGGGAACTGCAGTCTGGTTTCCAAAGAGCAGGGCTTGGGCTAGCCACACTGCTTTCCACAGCTGGACATGGCTACTGCTATCCTGCAGCAGCTGCCACCCACACAGGCGAATGTGAGCTAGATGGATCTCCATCTGACTCAGTACTGCTCTTCTTGTCCTCTTGTGTGAGAAAACTGTCCTTTGGCACAAACGCTATCAACAAATGATTTGTTTTCAATTTTACATGTGTTAACTAAATCTGATTAGTAATAGCAGCAAGAGGTTCTTCCTTGGCATCAGAGCACTTCCACCGTTTCTGGGCAGTGCTGAAAGCAGTAGATGTGTAGTAGCGGCTCAGAAGATGGCCACAAGAAAGTAAAGTTCTACAGCTCCTAACTGCATTGTAAACTGGAATCTTAAATTTTAGGCAGATGGTCTTAATAAAAACTTAGGGCTGCATGTATTTCATCATAAAGTCATGGAGAAGGAAAGGCTGCTCAGTGAAACTAGATAGAAAATGTTCAACTAATTCTGACAACACCATTGAATGAAAAATTCTATTTCTGCAATGCTTTGATTTAATCAATTTATTGTATTGTATGGTGTTTTGTTTTGTTTGGAAAAATAAAATTGAAACACTTTGAATTTATAGTTTGACCAGAGTGACTTTGTCCAATATCAAACTCTTCTGACCAAAGTGCTTCACTGCCTGTGCTCCTGGGATGGACTGTAATCACTGGGATGGGCTCCCATCTGTTTTATGACTCCATCTCACGAGGCATCACAGGAGTCTCACAGCTCTGCATGTCACCTGTAACTCAGTCATGGACCTTGTCTAACTGAGGATACTTGAAACTTTGGCATTATAAAGAGAGGTGCTATGACGGTGATGCTAATGGAATCTTTTCTAGTCAGAAATGTTTCAGCATATCTGACTTAAAAAAATATCCAGAAAGTCCCTCTTCTGCAAAAGAGGCCTTGAAGTGATGTAATCCCAATGTGTGAAGCCTGTACAATGCAGAAATAAATTGTGCAAATTCATATAAGGTGACTTTGAGCCTCCCGACTGGAGAAACCTGATCCAAAACCTATTAAAGTCCTGAAAAATACATTCACCAATTTCTTTGAGCTTTTTAACAGGCTCTGAGGACTCTAATTACTGACAAGCAATGTGGGTTTTTTTGGTTTTACCAAATGTAGATATTTATGAACTGTTCTTTTACTTATTAACCAGTATTTTCCCCAATACCCTTCTGCTGACTTCAGTTCTGAAACAATGTAAGAACATTCCTACGATTTCATTTCAATTAATTTTTTCCTGAACCGGGGGAAAAATATTTTTACTGCCTTAATGTAAGAGTTTTTACGTAACCATAAAAGACTTTAATATACTAATTATTTCTGTTGAGATTTCAAAATCAGCTTCATTGTTTTGACCTTTGTCATACCCACTAGAATAGAAAGAAGCAGAATGGCAATTCATTGGGAAATTTAAATGACATTTTAATGCATTTTTCCACTGTTTTCAAATATAGTAATTATTTCCCGGTATATCAATTGCTGTTTCCCAGCCTTTTCTAGAATACTATTTTAAATAAAGGCATAAGTTTTCAGTGAAGCATTTTGTGTTATTGGCGATATTTTGCCACCCTTCTTTTTACATGTTCACATTTAGTTATATTAATCACTGTATAGCATGTAGAGAAGTGAAAAAAAAATGGTTAAGTCCATGTCATGACAATTTTGGAGGTTGTAGAATTTCATTTCCTCCTAACATGCATGGAAAACACCTCTCTGCATATTTTCACTACTTGCATCAAAATGTCCCTATTCACACTGAATAGATCAGAGTTTCAGTACAGGATTCTCTTTACATCCCCTAAAGAGTCTGTTCTGTTCCTTGGAAACCTTCCTGTCCAAAACATACTCAGAACTGATACATCTCAATTAAACATTTGTGCCAGGTCCAAAGCAACCTTTTGCTGATGAAATAATTTTGCCAACAATATTCCAACCAAAAGTCATAGCAGAGAAGTTAGTTATGAACATCTCTCCACGGAATAAAATCTCGCCAGTGTAAGAATGTAACACTTGTTTAACAATGCTTGTAACAAAAATGACACGGATGGATGCACTTACTGCTTTATTGAAATGGAATATTTCATCTGCATATTCTCTCTTGAGTTAATAAATGCTGCCTCATTTGAAGTGTAGGTTGGGCGAAGAACTTTTAGTGATTCTCCCTATTTTGAAGGAGAACAAACTAAAATAAAAAAAGGACTTTTTTTTCTAATGTTTTACTTTGACCTGCAGGCTTGCTGCTCTTTGACATTTTCAGATTTTTCAAGACTTTCGACTTTGCAAGGAGAATCGACTTTGCAATGAGAACCTGCTTTCAACACAGCCTTTTATGCAAACACTATGTTTCCTGTTTTGCTTCAAAGTAAAATGATGAAAAAATCCTAGCAGTTATGCAGTCTTACCACAACAGGTAGTATAGTCATGATCATCTCCTGCAACACAAGTATTTGGCAGACAATAGCAAAGAGCTGTATTCTGCTCGGGGGCCAAGAGTTCACATTACAGAGCGAGGACTGTGAACAACAGGAACTGTTGTTTAGGACCTATGTCATTAGTCCTCACACAATCCAAAGGAAGGCACATTTTTTAGGAAGAGAATATCTTTTATTAGGCCAAGAGATACAGTTGGGTAAAGCAGATTAATTAGATAAAGCAGATTCATTTTCAGGTAAATGAACTACTCTTTGGGTCCAAAACATAGAGAGAATATGAAGGTAATTGTAGTTAATTTGCTCTGAATTGCACTTAATAGTTTTAATCAGTCAGACATTTGAGAGAAAAGTGTTTGCTATTTTGGGAGCAGAGGGTGATCGTGATCCTGACCCTGCTAGGGTGACAGAAGAGGTGACAGAAGCTAAATGATCAGAGGATGCGGTAATTCCCATCGAAGATCCGCAAGACCTGAGATGTGGAAAAACTCAGAGGTCTGTCTCAAGTCCATCTGATATGGTGTCTGGTACCTGATAGAGTTATACATTTTAGTTTTCTGGCCCATCTTTGATCTTGCAGTGTCAGGACTGCAAGGTTAGAGACAGCGTAGTTGTTTTGGGAATATAATTTTCCAACTGGTAACTGGGTGTCACTGTTCTTTCCTAATTAGGTAGCACGTGGTGGTTGTTTGGTTTCACCCGCAGAGTTCCCCAAGAGCAGTGAATGCATTGTGTGATGCCTGTGACATTTCAGGATGCGCATGTGTAGGATCGGTGGATTTTGGTGGTTCTGGTGGAGCAGGCATTTATCATGAGGGTGGTGGTAAGATTTGGATCTGATTTTCTCAAGCTCTCTGGTTCTAGCCAGCGTATGCTGGTCTGCCAGAAATTTGCTTTCAGAGATGGAGCTAATGATGATGAGTGTCATTTGAAGGGAAGGAGAGGTACTTCTAGGAAAAATCATTTCAAGGTATAATTTTCTTCCATGTAAGTTGCAACTTGTTAAGATTTTCCAGTATACATTTCTTGCATATTGTGGTACGTGATACCCAGTGGGGATTTTCTCTCTGTATTGTAGTAAGTTTGTACAAGGTTTAGGTGGCTTCTTCAAATATGCAGTCCTAGAGGATTGTCACTGTTGGATGAACATCATCTGAAGCTTTGTGAGGGTGTGTCATGAATGTTCTCCTCAGAGCAAATGAGGTGATGTCTGTGGGCTGGTTGTATATCAGTTTTTCTAGTGTGTTTTGGATAGCTGATGGTTTGTGGAAGGAGGTGTGTTGGTCTGTGGATTTTCTGCATATGGTAGTTTGAAGGTTGCTATTTTTTATGTTGACCTTGGTGTCTAGAAAGTTGATGCTGATGTAAGTTTTCCAGAGATAGTTTTATGGACAATTCTGAATTTGTGGTAGAAATCAATGAGGGAATCCAAGTTTTCAGTCCATATGTCATCTATGTATCCTAGTGTATCCTAGGAACCCACGCTGCTTTGGTGGGAAGGTTAAACTCTTTTTGTTGAGGTGACTTCTGAAGAGCCTGATATCCTGGTGCTTGGATACAAGTACCTGGGTTCTTGTAGTTGCATCTGTGATTTGGTGAGGATGAAATTGTTGTGGATGAAGATGAAATAGATGGGCTTGATATATATAAGATGCTAGTTAGAAGGCTGGTATCACTCAGGCATGCAGGTCAGGCGCAATGCTTCCCTGGTGTGGCACAGTGATGATAATATGAAAGATGGTGCTAGGAAGAAGATAGTTTATGAAGCAGTGATCCTGCAGGAAGCATGTTTTTCTGGAGAAAGTTGCTTTCATGCTTTCATGTATTAAGTGTTTAAAGGTGGTGTCTGCAGATCTTCATAGCTCTTCAGTGAAAGTCTCCTTGAGTTTCCTTCTGTAAGAATCTAGAAGAGCACATTAAAGACCTAAGGTGGCAAGAGAAGAGTTTACACAATGTTTTCCTTCTTCATTAGGAAGAGATTTGAACTCCAAGGTGAAAAGAGAAGATGTCTTTCTTGAGTTCCTTCTCATGTGAAAGCATCAAAAATCATCTGCTAGCATCACTGATGTTATTCTAGCTTCTCCTTTATCTGTTGTTTAATAACTAATTGGCAACTGGATTTTAAAAACTATGTAGACTCTTCAAAAAAAGTTGTATCTTTCAAAAAATTATTTCACTGTTATTCCTCTTCTGAAAAAAATTGTTATTGTAGACCAAAGTAAAATTCATTCAGGGGTGTCCAGCTCAGTATAATGTGAAATTATTTATTTTCACAGTTATTTTACAGGGGATGGTGGCTAGTTTACCTTCATTTTGTTTTCAGAAAAGTCGAGACACACTTAGAGAAACAATTCCTCAAATTTTCTACAGACCACAATGTTACCAATGTTTCCGAGCATAAATGTAAGCATTTGGAAAGAAGAGACAGGGGTAGCCATTCAAGGTTGGGGTATTGCTCCATGGCTTCCTGGTGGGTGATGTTGGGAAGCAGGTGCTCTCACCATCATTTCTCAGATGTGTCTCATTGTTGGTGAAGCAATTGTTATTGCACTGTTTGGGTCCTGTGTTAAATGATATCAGCTTATTTTGATAGTAATTTGTTGCATGGTGGTTTGGTGTATTTCAGACAGTTTCCTTTAATTTGTTGGAGCACGTAATCATGTCTGGTTCAGTCAACCTCTTTGGGAGGTAAAGTTTCTCAATTTCTTAGCTTAGGCAGAACTAAACAGGATATTCTGTCATGTATCAAGAGTCGAAAATTAGACTGTTTTTCTACGGTCAAAATGACCTACATGGATCTGTGTCATTCTCCCATGTTCTTCAAAGCCTGAGCCGGACTTCAATTCACTTGCTTTTATGTCCGGGCCATTTCCCCACTGAATTTTACAGGGCTGCAGACCTAATATACCTGCACTGCCTTTGCAACAAGCACTTTCATAGGATTTAGGAGAACACTTTCCACAAAGCGGACTAGTCAGGCACATAAGATGGATCTACCAAAAAGATAGTCACATCTCCAAAACTGTAGATAAACTGACGAGTGAAAGTCCAGAGGGAGGCAGGAAAGCCTATAAACAGACAAACTCTAAATGAGCAAGTATGTAAAGGGGAGACTTGACCTAAACGGGACGCCCAGAGGACCATGAGAAAGAAAGTGCCTACAAAGTGTAGCATGACTTTACAGGGAAGAGGTTTCGGTACTGAATGCAAGCCGAAGCGTGGCAAGCGCAGGAAGATGTTGTTCCTAAGCAAGCCTTTGGAAACACCTCTGTAGCAGACCGGCCGTGTGAGGCGCGGTGGGGAGGCTCTGATCTGGTTTCAGTGTCAGCCAGTTGCCAGCACAGCTTTCTGCCATTTCTTTACCTCAGTCCTTTAAAAGGACTCTGAACTCTGTTGCCTATTTTGGACAGCGCAAGTCAACACTGTTTGTGCTTATTTTAGGCTGGCCTGGGAGAGGAGTGAGTTAAGACACGGAGGGGCTGACAGGCCTTTGGTCCCCTGAGGACCTGGACCCGCCAAAGGGGCCAGGGGATGACCGAGAGGGCCCACCTGGGGTGCGCACCCCTTCCCGGCACCCCGGCATTGGGGGGACAGGGACCCTCCGGACGCGCCCACGGGCCGAGAGAGGCCTCGGCTGCCGGCGCGTCACAAACCCGAGCGGGGCGAGGGTGAGGAGGGGGCAGAGGGCTGCCGAGGCAGGGCCGCCTGTACTTTGTTCACTCATGGTGGAGGGGAGGCGAAGAGTTTCGCTCCGCGAGGAGGAGCAGCGCCGACCGCGATCGCTGGGCGACCGGCCCGGCGGTGGAGGCCGGGGCTCCGGGGGCGGGCCCGACCCGACCCGACCCTCCCGCCGCGGGCCGGCGGGGGCCGGTCTCTGCTCGGGGCGGGAAGGCGAGGAGGGGGCGGTGGTGATGTGTGTGGCGCGGCGGGGAGGGGGGAGCAGAGGCACGCCGCCTGGGGCTGATTGGCCGCCCAGTTTATAAGAGGTGCCCGGCCGGAGCGGCGGGGTTGTTTGCCGAGGCCGGGGAGCTCCGCGGAGCCGCTGGCAGCCTGTGGAGCCGTCCGAGCGGAGCGGAGCTGCCCGCGGCGCGATGCGGCGCGCCAGCCGAGACTACACCAAGTACTTGCGCGGCTCCGAGGAGCTGGGCAGCGGCGCCGCCCACGAGAGCGCCCCGCCGCCGCCGCCACCGCCGCCGCTGCCGGCCCATCCGCACCCGCCGCCCGCCTCCCGCTCCCTCCTCGCCGCCCTCGTCCTCCTGGGGCTGGGGCAGGTGGTCTGCAGCGTCGCCCTCTTTCTCTACTTCCGAGCTCAGGTAAGCGGCGCCTCTGCCGCCGCCCGGAGACGGCGGCGGGGTGAGGGTGCGGGGGGTCGGCGCGGCCCTTTCCCGCCTTCGCGGCGGGCGTTGGGCGCCTGCAGCCGCGCTGTGAGGGAGCGGCCGGGCAGGGCGGGAGCGGCCGCCTCTCTCCCCCACCCCTTTCGGAAGAGGCGAACGTGCTCGCGTCGGTGGGATTGAGGAGGTTAATTAACAAAAAGGGCAGAGAACAGCTTTGGCCCTGAAGCTGGCCCAGCTTTGAGAGGGGGTCAGGCTGGAGGGCTCCCGGGACCCTGCCCGGCCTGCGCTGTCCCCTGGTCGCTGGAGCTGCTCAGCCTGAGGCGTCCCAGGTGGTGCTGTGGCCTAAGGGTGCGTGTGGAGGTACAGGGTTTCTCAGCGAGGTCGGGTGTTAGGGGTCCCCGACTCGGGAAGCAGCTTAATGATCCTTCACCTGAAGTCTTGCGGGGCTTTGGGTGTTTTATGATCAGCTTTCAGTTATTCATCGGAGAGCGGTTTGACGTGGCTGAGGTCTTGGGCTGCCATAAACGTTTCACCAGCAACAGAAATGTCTTTGGGGGGGGGGGGGGAAGCCACCACACAACACTGCTTGGGATCGTTTGTCCTTCAGACTGCGCAGGGTCACTGCAGAGCGGGGTCTGTGCGTTAGCGGGCATCGGCCGGAGCTGCCCGCGGTAGCTCAGGAGCTCGTTTCTGAGAGAGCGAGCCGCCCCTCGCCCGCCAGGCCGCAAGCCTGCCCGGGGATGCTTCACAACAGGCAGCGGTGCGCGCGGAAAGGAGCGCAGGGAGGTATCGCTGTGGGGGAGATGAGGTGACGAGCGGTTAGGCTTTCGGAGAGAAGAGGAGCCCGCTTCTTGGAAACGGCTCGGCTGGCTGGCTGGCTGGATTCACTCGCTGCTGCATCTCTTACCCCACACGGCTGAGCCCTCTCAGAGGAAGTGGGGGCTGCCGGCTGGTTGCTTCTTGGGGCTAGGTGTTAGCTTTCTGCTTGGCTCTTTCATCGGATGCTAATTAATTCTGTTAATATGGGTCTCGCTGCCTTCATGGAAGTGGTACTTCTGTTGTGTTTACTTTTCATTTGAAGTCAGTGGGGAGTGGAAACCAGTTTCTTTCGGTTTACTTTCTAGGTAGATGCGCTTGATCTTGATGTAGCGACTGGATTTCTTAACAAAGTGCACACCGAAACCAGACACTGCACAAGTGTATAGCCACTTAAACAGATGAATGACTATCAAATATACAGTAACACTGCTGATCATTTATTATGCAGACCAATTCATGTTGTCTTACAACAATGGCTTTGCGTTTGCCATTTTTACAAAAATAAAATGGAACAGCAATCCAGTACTTAGTTAATCATATCCTGTATGCTTCAGAAGAGTGACATTTAATTTCTGGGACTCATTGTAAAGTAGCTTAAGGCTACTTGTTTGCTTCACAGTGAAATAAATTAATGCCTACTTCAGCTTGTGGCAGAGAAATGTTTTTTACTCCAGATCTGCATGAACTTGAAAAGACGTCTTTGTCAAAACATAGCTCATAGAAATGCACAGCTATCCATTGATTAGTAGGCTAGAGAGCCATTGCAATCAAAACAACTAATCAAAGTATACTTTTTGAAAACCCTGTGTTTCCATTATCTTTACCTTCCCCCCACCCCTTATTAAGGACTCTCTCTGGTAGGTTCATGTCAGTGCTTCACACATGCCTAACTAAGGGTAAAAAGAGCTTTCTTACCATAATGACTATTTTTCTTCTGCTTCCTTGATTTAAAAAATTACATAGTCCGGGTGTAATTCTGCATTTGGCAGCTTAATTCTCTTGCCAGTTTCTTGTTGCTGTAGATTTGGAGTAATGCTGTTGGATGGAGTCCTTTGTAAACTTGAACTTCTGAAACATCTAAAAGAGTTGATGTAGCTAAATGTAGACTTGACTGAAGTCATTGCTTGAAAAATTTCTAATGGAAAAAATGTCGTCTTTGCCATCACTGAAAAATAGAATAAGTATACTTTTGAAGTAAGTACATAATTCACAATAATAAGAGATGGTAATCCATATTTGTTCGCCAATTTCTTATTGTGAAATTAGATGGGAAAACTATAGTAGGTCCTGCAGAAGTTAAGTCTTATTTAACTGTCTTGCAGATTGCTTTATTTATATGGGACACGATCTGACCTCTTTCTTTTCAAAAGACTGCTGTCAAATTTAGTTGTATTAAGCTATCTCAGTTTGTACTTTTCAGTACAAATTTCAGCTATCTAAATTTGTACTTTAATAACAGAATTTAAGTATTGCGGTGTATTTCATTAAAATAATGAGAAGTTAATAGTAAAAGCTATGCATCAAAAGATTTGAATTGTTTAGTTGGTGAGTTAACCAAATGTGAATTAGCAAGATTTGACTGTATAGGTTGATATTAAGAAATTATATGTTTTACAAGCTCTTTAAAAGTCTGCCTAAGAGGCTGAGTAAACTCTGACTCAGTTTTACCATACACATTTTATCTGTATTTGCATAATACTGGGCTGGATCATGATACAATATGAGCTGAGACAATAGTTGAGGTTTTGGTTTTTCCTTAGTTTTGTTTACTTTGTGGCTTGAGCATTTGGAATTTCACAAGACACATAACTAAGACTGACACTAGATTTTCACGGGTAAACACATGTTTGTGGCCAACAAATAATGCAGCGCAATGCGAATGAGACAATGAGCTGGTATATCTAAAAAGAAAGAAAAAGCTAAGGATTGAATTTTACCAATATTCTGGTAACAGTGTTCTGAAATGTAAAAACATTAAGATATTCTGGCTTTTCTTTTTGGACCATCTTATGCAACGTATTGAATCCAAGAAATTAAACACTAACAAAATGTATTGGTCCTAAAAGTTTGATTATACTTCATGAGGAATATTTGCTCATGATCAATGAAAATGCCATGAAAATTTAGTCAGATACTCGGAGCAGCTGGAGATCATCGTGTAATAGAGACTCATGCACAGCACAAGGTGAGAGCGCGAAGTATTTTATTTAACTTTCACTGGTAAATGTTAAAGTATAGTCTCCAAAAGCTTTGCTTTTAAACTTTTCTTTCTGGCCCATTTCCTTCGTGTACTTAGATCATAAAAGAGTAGGAATTTGGTCTAACACTGACTGAACTGGAGGGCAGTGGAACAAGCTGGAAGTGCTCAGATCCACGTGTGGTGGCTGGATGTCTAACTCCCACAGTTTAACCTGGAACTCCAAGCTTATCCATTAAAAAAAAGTCTGTACAAATGTTAAGTGTTCTGCCATGCTGAAGAATTCAGACTTGGATAAATGGAGACCTGGAAGGCAGATTTTCATTGTCATCTCATGCATCTGTGTAACTCTGACTTAAATGAAAGTATGTTTTTAAACAATCGCCTTTCAGACTTCATCTAAAGTTCCGTGAGCATGCTAGAGCAGTGGCTAACCGAAAACAGCTTGCTGGGGGTCATTAGCACTTTCTGGAAGCCTGGAAGAAGCCCTTCTTGGTGGTTAAGAAAGATCATGGAGTGCAAAGTGATATTTGATAATCTGGAAGTTGGTTTAAGTTTGAAAATAAGTACAAGTAGAAATGGTGAACATTTATTGTAAGGAGTAAGTACAGAACATAATACTGTAACATTGCATAATTGAGGCAACGTTTAATAGGTAAAGTTGTCTGGAATGTATTGTATCTTTTAAAATCAAAATGAATCTTTTTAACATCAGAAAATTGGTTCTTAATTCTGTAAATTCATCTGGTCTCACCCACAATGCTGGAGTTCATTTTGGCTGCCCTGATTTAGGTGAAAGGAGTCCAGAGATGCAGCTAAATAATTAGAGATGCTGAAAATCAAGGGGCATTGAAGGATTTGATCTGATTCCAAGGTCAGACGCAAGGGATGTAGAGACAACAGTAACATAGGCAAGATAAGCTAGACACTCCTCTATTTAAATAGGTTAATTCCTCTAGGGTATGTAGCTTACTTAACGAGTTATAAAGCTTTCTCCAATATTTTTGGTTGCATCTTGATGTTTCTTCCAGGTATAAAATATTTAGGACTTCATGCTGAAGGACTCCGTTTATTCAAAGGCTCGCCTTCTGTGCCTTGCAAGGTAGCAAGCTGATTTCCATAGACCATTCTGGTATTTTGTCTGATTCTTGAGAAGTTCTTCTCAAAACACTGGAAAGTTTTTCCGCGCATCACTTTTTGCCCACAGTTTCAGTCTCAGTAATACCGGTTTACAGCCATGGCAGTTCAGTACGTGTTCTTTATAAAGATGTAAGATGCGGGATTTCTGAGAATGCCTTTTCAGACAAGTGAGCTAATTTCCATGGTTAAATGTGGTGAAGACTAGGTATTCTTTGAAAAAGGTAAGGGCAATCAGGTAGGTTAGCTAGTCCCAAGATCAGAACTTCACCTTATCAAACACTAGATCTCTAGAGACTGCATTGCAGTTTGTCAGGATGGGCTGCACAGCTTTACGTTGCTGAAGCTATCAGTTACAGTGTTTCCATTAAGCTTTCAATCTTTTAACTGTAGGTGCAGAGACGCTGGTTTTCTGTCTTAAGCCTTCAGCAGATAAACTATAATCTGAGTAAGTGCTTCTGTACAATCTGCTGTTACTGTTCTAGCACAGTGTTGTGTGACCCATTTGACTGATTGCTGATGGGTGATAGCTGTAAGTCTACACTACGTGTGATTTGTCACGCTGGACACTCGGGCCTTTACAAATTTCATGATCTTTGTGTTGTAGAACCTAGTTTTCTTGTCTACTTTTCAGAAGATGTGTTTACATAAATCCAAAACTGGGGTAATAGTGTCTCACTAGTAGAATTACTGATAAAAATTAGTATCTACTGACAGTTATTTGCCGTGGCTTTCTGTCTTCTATCCTGTGGTGTGTGTGGAGAGGGGAAGAGACATCCAGATCCCGTTGAAGACCCTAATTCCCTCAGGTCTCTTATGATCCCAACAGAAGGGGCTACATCTGGAGTATTGGGTCATGTTTTGGGTCCCTCACTACCAGAGGCATATCAACAAACAGAAGAGAGTCCAGTAGAAGTCCACTGTAATAGGTAGGGACCATAGTGTATCAGAAATGGAGAACTGCTTTCTTTGAACCTAAAGAACAGACTAAGGTGAGGGAAGCTAATCAGCATTTTTAGCTGCCTAAAGATGGACCCAGGCTCTTCAGAAGTGCCCAGCAAAAACAAGAGGCACAGTCATAAATTGCAGCAAGAGCAACTGTAGCTGGACATTAAACCCAGTGTTTTTACACAATAAAAGTGGTTAAATTGTAGAACAGTTTGCTCAGAGGGGCTGAAAGTCTCCGTCGATGGAAATTCCACAAAGCTTGTCTAGACAAGGCCTTGACCAAGCCGACCTAAGTTATACGTTGGCCCTGCTTCAAGCAGGCGTCTGGACTAGAGACCTGCAGAGGTACCTTCTAACCCATGTCATTCTGTATTAACTGCCTTTTAGCAGCTGTTGGTAAACATTTTGTGCTTCATTTTTTCCTTTCAGTTTACAGGTGGTTTTCTGAGTTCTGGATACTAGTGGAACATAGTGGGAGAGATGCTTTTAGGGTACAGTTTTACAGTCATTAAAGCTAGTGCCACCTTCCTGCTCTTTCATTCCTATGCCTGTCCCTGTACTGGCTCTAATGCTTGTCTGATACCTGAAGTGAGTTGGTTTTGGGATGCTAATCCTTTAGGAAATTAGATCAGCAAAAATTCCTTACAGGTTATTGATTTAGAAGAGGAGACTGAGAACCAGGAATGAAATTTTGTGGTGAACAAGGTGAGAGCAGAGGTGCTGGTTTAGATCAGCTTAAACAGTTAATGGGGCTGCACTGCACCAGCTGACTTCAGAAGTCATTAGGGTAGTTTTTAGTGCTTAATTCATAGAGGTGTAATGGCTATACACCGATTTTTCTTTTGGATTCAGCTGTGTCAGGCCACCCCAGGAAGCTGTTACTGTCTCCAAGCCATTCTGTAACTCCTCTCTACCCCTCTGCTCAAAACTGTGGCATCTTCTGATATCCAGGTGAACCTTTTCTGACCTGTTTCATTCCAGATCTGCAGGGATAACTGAGACAGACAAACAAGGTCACAGGGGCTGACATTGGTCTGAAAGAATCAGGCAAACAGCTCTCATCTGGGGGCTTCAGCAGAAGGATAGTGATGGATGAGGCAGCATTTGGTGTTGCCATCTGTGCAACAAATGTTTCTCTGCAGTGTGTGCCTGTTGGATGGCTGCCTGGCTGGTGTAGACTTAAATTCACCTCTGTAATCCTAACCTTATGCTTTTAAGTTAACTCTGTTCTTTTTTGGGGTTAGGGAGTTGAATTTATGTTTGTGTGAACAAATGATATAGCATGTTCAATTCACTCTGACTGTTTTGTATTCTGCAAAACTTCCTTTGATCTGTTTTGTTCAGTGCTATGATAAAGGAAACTGAATACTGGTCAGGCACTACCCATAATGTCTTGGCATTCCCTCATCGTGATTACAAATAATGTAACGTTTTGTAATTCTCAGATAAAATCATTCCTTCTACTTTATGCAGAAAGATAGAAATAAATGTTCTTTATTAGACCAGCTGATACAGTTAGAGAACTTAGACGAGGTTTTGCGTGCACAAACCCTTCTTCAAGCCTGAAGTAAAGGCGGAATAAATCCTAGTTGAGAACAATTGCTGAGAGTCTTAGGCCATCTCTGAAAGACAGTGGTTAATATCTCTTGAGTGTAAAGTATATGGAGTGTGGGAAGAGAGGGTGAAATGGTTTAAGTAGCGTTTATGCAATTAAGCTCTGCCAAGGCACAATCCTAATCCTTGGAATATCTTTCCAGTTTATCTAGCTGATAGAATTCAGGAGTATTTTAAACTTACAAAGTATATTTGATTCAATCACAAAGACCGATTGCTAAAAATATCCTGCAGATATTCTAGATTTACCACTCTTTGTCCCATGAAGCAGAGGTGTTTTGTGGTTCAGTTTTATCGTCTTTTGGTCTTTCTCAATTTGTGCTGTCTTACTTGGTGACTGCTTCATGCAGCAACATCTCTTGCCCACAAAATAGTTTCAGTGATAACCGGCTTCTGTCCTTCTGTTTCTCCTCTTGCACATGATGTGCTAGATGTTGTACATACTTTCCCCAAGTTCTTCTACTTGGCATTTGTGTATCATCTTGCAAAATATAGTTTTTACAGATAGGCTGGCTGTGTATGTTGCCTGCTAAAATAAATGTGATATTGCACTGAGTGGTCAAAAAATGGAATTCCGGATTATTGATTTTACTGTAAGAGTGGGACTTAACTTTAACTTTTGAAAGTCAGACATCCAGTCTAAGCTAACGAACTAGGCAGCTCCAGAAGATAATTAATTCTCCTCTCTCTCATACTTGTTGGATGAAATAAACCTCCATGCGGGGAACTTTTTCTCTCTTAACTGTTTACAATGAAAATTTGGATAATAAACTTATCTAGGTGCCAAACTTTTAGATGATTGAAAATTCTCCCTGACTTAAAAGCTCTTAATGTCTCTTGGACAGACACTTAAAACTGTGGTTGTGCTTATATTCTTGTTTCAGATGGACCCTACCAGAGTTTCAAAAGAACACGCACACTGTGTCAGAACTCTTTTTGGACATCAAGAAAATACAGATTTGCATGATGCGTCCTTTGAAAATCAAGAAGCGAAGTTAATGCCAGAATCATGTAGAAGCATTAAACAGGCTCTCCAAAGAGCTGTGCAGAAGGTAAGTGGCAGACAGACTGTTTTCCTTTATTTTGTGCTCCTCTTGAAGTTAAAACAATTTTTCCAACATCTGTATTTGGAGGTAAGTTCTAGAAAGTATTTTCTGGTGTTCAAATAATACCTGAAGTTGCATCCAAGATCATATTGTGTTGGCTCATGAACCTGGTAGTGGTTAACAAATTTTGAATACAGACACCTTTTTTTAAGAAAGGAAGACTTGAAGTTGCACTGAGAAGACTACGATTGCAGTTAATTGATTGGCCATTCTGACATTTGGATGGACCTGAATGGTAGTCATTCATCCTAATATTTGTATAGGTTTGCCAACACTTTGGGTGTTCATAAGAAAGGACAGGTCCACATTTTTTTCAAAGCAATATTCCTGTCTCTGTTTCTGACAAGATTCTCTCAAGTCAACATCATCAACGAGCAAAATATTGCCTGAAAGTCAGAGGAGATAACATTTGCTCTTGTTTCTTACTCTTTCTGCAACCCAAAATGAGGGATAGTATTTCCTTTTTCTTTTTTTGCGCACTTTGCCAGTTCTCTGTTCTGTGCAGACCGTTCCCACACTGGCAGAAGAGCTACTTTGCTGTAGCACAACAAGCAGGCAGTCTTTGCCCAGTGCTTGAGAATGACAGTTTGTTCCCAAACACAAGTAACAAAAGTAGTCAGCTAAAGAAGTCAGCCCTAATGAAGAAGCCTAGGCAAGTTGGATATATGTCACAATCGCCTCTTACTGCAGTTACTGCCTTTGATCTCTTTGCATGTTCATGATAGTGTTTAGTGCTAATTATGGGCTATTTAAAAGCTGAATGTCTGATATGGTATTTGGTTTTCCTGGCTTACCATGTCCATTACTACTTCACATCTGCATAAGACTGTCAGTTTTTCATAAAGGATACTACATTAGATTTGGGCTGATCTCATGTACACTTTACAGAGTGAATTGTACTTGAGTTAATTATGTGGTACTTTAATTCTGCTAATGCTTGCTTTTAATGGAGTACCCTGAGTGACAGATCTTTTTGTGAACAAAACTTAAAGAAACCTAGGAGTTCATGGTTTGTTCCATTTGCTAGCCACCTCCTTGAAAAACTTAAGGAAAAAAAAAGGTTAATTCTGTAGGATTAGTCCAATCTTCCAGCATTTTATAGACTGTCTCACACTACACCTACTTCTGTGTTCTGTGTGCTGGTACAAGACTGCTCGTTCATGCAGCTCCCATGACAGAGTAAGGAGCCTGTTACAGTAAGTGAATGGGAAGCCCTGTATTCTGGTCATTTGCTGCTGATTACTCAACAAAGGCATTGGCTTTAGTTGAGGCTGCATATCCTGCCATTCTGGATGGAGGTTAAATGCTGCAATGTCCGTGGCCAAGATAAGTAGTGAGTAGGGATAACTTCGTTGGCTGATGGCCATTAATTTAAGAACAATAAAATTTCCCCTGCCAAAGTAATCAGGCTCTGAATTTCCTTTGAGTGCAACAGAATGTGTTAAGCAGCTGGGTGAGTGTTCTGGATGCTTTGTCATCGTATACTGATGTCAGAGAAAAATAGGAAAATGCTTGCCTGGGGCTACATTTGCATCTTTTCGGTACATCAGAGAAGTGAAAGAAACAGTGTTAAGGCAAAATTATACTTTATCACGTTCTGTAAACTCTGCCTTTCATGGGCCCTGCTACAATGAAGGCCAGAGGTGCAGCTGAATCTTACTTCCAGTTGTGCTGGTCTTTTATGCGTGGGAATGCAGCTAATGTGACTTGAAAGAGGTTTCCTGTCATCTGTGCTTTCTTCACTTTCCTGAAGGAGAATTTAACCTTTGTGTGTTTTAAGAACCAGTATCCTTATTTCAATTGGTAGCACATTAAGTGACTGAAATGGAACACTTTAAAATGCCGTTTAAGTTTTGTGATTTTTTTCAATATTTTGTCTTCTGCAATTCAAGCTGTTCAGGAAATGAAAATAGACAACTTTCTTTTGCTTAGGTTTATAGTCTGGTTAAGGCTTTTAGCTTACTGCACTGGTTCTCATCTGTTTTCTTTGCACACCTGTAGACCTAGTGCTTAAATCTAAAGCAGGGATTGACATTGAAAATGAAAGTGCTCTTATGAAAACCAATGTAGTAGGCTGCAAGATTGGGTCTAGAAACATTTGTCTCCTGAAAAAATAATAATTAAAGATCTTCTTTTGATCAAAATCTAATGTTGAATTCCTTAACATATTCCAGGATAAAAACACTGCTTAGGGAGCAGCTTACTGAGTAGAAAGCACATTTTCAATATTGCATATAAACTTCCAAGCAGACAAATAATATACTTTCCTAGCCAGTCTGTTTGCTTAATTTTTTTTTGCATGTAACCCTAAAAACCTTTTGGCAGTCCAGATGCTCTAACCACAGTTCTTATGAAGTCTGTTATGAGCCTGAAGTAAAGGACTACAAACATATCTTGGGTCAATTCATAAGTAACTTTTCTTGGCAATACTCCCAGCTTCTAGCAGCTTGGCGAGTTCAGGCGTAAACTAGTCTCCCACATGGCAACAGAGTACTTTGCTAGACCTCCAGGGCAGCACTTATAGAGAGATCTATATACTTAGCACACATTTAAAGTGCATGTAGTTATGGACAAAGTCAAGGTTTCACGAGTGGTTGCTGTAAATTGTTAAAATTTCACAGTTTCCATCCTACAACCTTATATGCCTTTTTTTTTCTGCAGCCAATAGACTACTAATTTGGATAAAGGTTGTAGTGCTGATCTCTAAACTATCTTCTGATGAATATTGATTCATATACTTTCTATTTCACTTCCTTCCTGATTAGCATTTTTCAAATTGCTGAATTTCTGGCAAGATAATCAGATACTTCTTCCTGGTGTTAGCTGGACTTAAAGCACTCAGGTAGTAGAAGAAACAACTGCATAAAGGAACTTTAAGATCACAGCTGAAGCAATACATGAATATCCAGAGGGGTTCTCTTCTGATTGGTCTCAAAAGGCTTCTGATTGGTCTCAAAAGCTGCTCAAAGTAGATACTGAGATATTGTAAAAAACAAAGGAGAGGAAAAACCGTTAACAAATGTCACTTGTTCAAATGTAGCCTTGTGTCTGCATCCTCAGCATTGGACATAACTTGAAGAGCAAGTGTTCTTTTTGTTTTGAAGATGCTGAGATGCTAAGGATTAAAACCTGCAGCCTGCTGTGGATGAGGAAAGAGCAGTTCCCAACTTTCTAGGCACTTAAAGCATGATTTTAGCTTTTAAAATGTGAAAGTTTTGCAGCTTCACAATGGCCTCTGAAATTTTTTGGATGAAGGAAGACACATTTTTCATTTTTGCGATGGGCTGCTTCTCTGTTGTTTAAACAGTGATTGTATGAAGGAGGTTGGAATGTGGGAAGCAGGCCAGCAGAGTTGACTTGGTGGGCAGTGAGCAAATGACACAAAGGTGTACAAGTGCAACTTATTGTAAGACTAACAGAATGGTGTGATTTTCGTGTACAGTTTTTCTAAAAATAACTTAACAGCTTGGTAGCACACATGGTTCTGTGGGTGGCAGTCTTAAGAGAAGTCACTGGTAATATTTTCTCAGCAGTTCTCACGCCATTATAGCAGTGTTTAGTGATAGGTTCTGTTGAGCTGTTTCTGCTTTCTTAATGGTAGTGTACCTTGTGATTAGGTATGGGATGCTTAGAGACATTCAGGTGCTAAAGAATGCAGTTGATACTTTAAAGATTTGGAAAATCCTAGCTCTTAATTCCTTGCTGTAAGGATACCAGGGGATTTTTATAAATCCCACTAAGAGGCTGTCTTTTAGACATCTGGATATCTTCAGACATCCACTGAAAAATGTGGTCCTTGAGTCCTTCAGGGTCAGAAGCAAGTATATACTAAAATATTTTCCTAGGTTGTGTATCAGCACCTTGGAACTGGAGAAATATGAAATAAAAAAATCAAGAGAAGTGTTGAACTACTTATTCTTCAGGAGGAAACCCACAGCTCCATCTCTGTTATCTAGGGACTAGTTAATGTATTTCAGCTTCCTTTTGGAAATCCGAGCAGTGGAGCAGAAAGGAATATCAAAATTTTGTGGGGCTGGTCAGAATCAAGTAAAGAACTTGACACTTGTGCAGTGTTTGGAGAACTCAGCTGATGGAGGATTTCTGTTTTCTAGCCACAGGCTACCCACTTCTAATCCAATGACAAGCACACAGAAGATTGAATGAACATGAGCCAGTCTTCAGCTCTTCTCAGTGTGTTAGTGTTGGGCTCACGCTTATAATCTCCCTTTTGTTGTAATGACACTTGCATTCCTAATTGCATTGTAGCATAGCTTCAAGAGGAGTACAGGAGAGTGTTCCTGTCAGAGAGAGATGCTCCTAGGAAGCAGGAAACAAGACTATCAGGACAAGGAGAGTTGTGGACCCAAGTCTTCCTGGGTAGCTGTTCTGCTTACCAAGTGGTGATGTTGCAGATGAACAGCACCACCAACAGTTAGAAAGAAAGCCACTCTGACTGCATTTCATGAGGACCACTGCAGGGAAGATGAGCTGAGTCAGGCTGCTAGATCTCAGAAGGTGAGGTACCCAGCTGCTCAAGCTAGAGCATCTTTGGAAATATGCAGAAGCAGAACTCTTTACTCCTAAGAAAAATGTAGGTTAAGAGGAGGATAGCAATTGGCCAGTTCTGGGACTTCAAGGGCTGTGCAGTTACCAACCATGGGATTTTTTTTTTAGTACCAGTTTAGGTAATAGGAGATTAAAATGTACGTAGCTCTTTTTGGATTTGCCCAGTAGGCTCTCCAGGCAAGGATGTTATCACATACCCCAGAAGGAATGGGTACGAAAGCAGACTCCACATCTGAGAAGTTTCCATTAAGAAAGCAAGAAAAGGAAGGAGTCTTACCTTTCTAGGGAAAGGGTTGGGAATAGGTGTGGCGCAGTAATCTCTGAGAGTGTGGTCCATCTCCTAGTCTCTTTTACCTTAAGTCCTGTTTTCTTCAGAGGCTTTTGCCAATTTTCGCAGTATCTAGTACTTGGAATTTTTTTGTTGTCTTCCTACTTCTGGTGAAGTTAAAGAGCTCAAGTGTGGCTAGAGGCTGATGCTGGTGTGCAGCTCCTAGAACTGAGCTTCATTTTCATGCTCCTGGAACTGACATTGAAGTAGGAAGATCAGAGAGGGGAAGTGAATCTAAATGGGGGAGGTGGACATGAGTTTTGCTTCTTTTGAAGTTGCGATTCTTCCTGCTTTTCTTCTCGTCTCTACAGCAGAAAGCATCTTAATGATTCTTATCTACAAAATCAGCATATCTCTGCTGAACTATTATGCTTTGATAGTCATACTACAACTTCCATACTGCTGTGGCTTTTCATTTTGGGTTAACATTTAAACACCTACTGAAAGGGGAAAGTGAGAGTAATAAATGCACCAGCTAAGGCGTTACAGATTTCACTGTGGCTGCAAAATTACATAAAAGCAGGACTTTAGGTGTTTTCAAAGCAGGATTTCAAATTCTAAAATACCGCAGCGATTGAGAGCACAGTGGAATATTGCTGATCTGGCCAAATCTGAGGCGTATTGCATGTACATGGTATTGAATCAGACGAACAGCAATATGTGTGACAAAGACAAAACAAAGCACTGCTCTTAGGTTTTGAAGATGAGATATGATTAGCTATTGTCAGCAAAATGTTTCCTTTTACTGAACATCATCTTGATGGCTCCATGGTATCAGGTATTCTGAATAACAAGGAGAATATTACCTCTGTTTTTAGCAAACACATGAAGAGAGTCATGGGGGAACACGGGACAGAACCGAGGATTGAACCTAACATTACCAAGACTCAGTCCAGGCTTGTAACAAGAACAGGCTGCTTAGATTTTTGAAAACTGCTGTTTGTATGTTTTCTCAAGAGGAAAACAGGTGTGGATTTTTGTGGTGCCTAATGTCTGTAACTTGTGCTGTTCTTGGGTTTGGGTAACATGGGTTTCATTCATGTTAAAATTCATCTGCAGTTTTGGAGAATGCATACTTCCAAACTCTGGCACCGAGTACAGATGTGGAAGATCCTTAATCCTTCCGTTCTTGCATACCGTGTTAGAAGTGAGCCTTGATTATAAAGCCTTGTAGTCTTGCAACCTTCCCTGTAAGTGGTCAAGTGTGAGGGGTGGAGGTTTTCATTTACTTCATCGCAAATGGAATTCAGAGCTTAGCTTTCCTTAGTTGTTAGTGTGATTACACACTAGTCCCTATGTAGAACTGCCTCTTTTGTTATCTTTTGACCCCAAGTAATTCAATCAGTTCATAAACTCCATTGTTCTATGTGATGCATTCTTAGCAGTCAGTGTTCCATTGTACTTAGCGAAAAATTCCAAGTGCAATAAGTAGGAAAGGTAGTAAATGTCTTGTCACCACTACTTCAATAAATAGTGCAGTGATGATACACACCATCATTCCTATCCACCTTTATCAGATGTATTGGACAGAGGAAGTAATTTTATTGTGGCAGCTAAACTGTGTGTTCATATTACATATTCTTGTATTTACATGATGTATATCCCAGGCATCTGAATATACTCTAAGTAGAACAACCCCCACATACACATACACACAGAGTGTTGTAATTGTGCAAACTACCTGCAATACACAGTATTACAAAACCAAGACAACATCAAAGCAATGGCTCTTTCTCATTTTAGGAAGTCCAGCGTGTCGTGGGAAGAGCACCACCAAGACCAGAAAAAGGTAGGTGCTGGGTCTATAAATAAAAAATATTTTAGTTCTACTAAACTTGTCTTTCTGAGGTAATGCAATTCTTTTATTTCTAGCTGCAATGGAGGCATTAGGAATGGACCTGTACAAGAGAAACAAACCTGAGAAGCAGCCTTTTGCCCATCTCATTATTGATGACAAGAATATTCCATCTGGTAAGTTCAGTCTTAAGTGAATAGTTCCAATGCTACTATAAATGTATTAAGCAGTGAAGTGTATGAAAATAGTTCAGCAATACCGGCAACAGATTGGAATTTCAGAAATGGCTTTTGATAACCAGAATAAATTGGATGTGTTAAAGGATTTCAGAGGCAGCAGGAGTAATGTTAAAAAGAGGACAGCTTCCCATTGCCGCAGGTATCTTTATATCAGTCTGTTATGTGCTGAATGGCTTCCATTTCAAATGACCAGTCTTCATGATCAAGCTCTGAGGCCTTGACATGCCTCTCTGTGCTGTCTTCAGGTGAGGAATGAAGATATGCATTGAATGCTCTCCTCTGAAGTTTCTTATTTTCTTTGGCTAGTTCCTCAGTCACACTGGACGTCAGCTATAGGTATACATACACACAGATGTATGCATACATACAAGGATATACCAGCACAAAGATTGGCCAGAATCCAGATCTTGCTGGTTGGAAGATGTTTTCCTTCCATTGAGTCTAAGATTTTTTTTTTTGTCCTGTTGTCAGATGAAGAAATGTGTTGTTTTCTGTTGTAAAATTCAAGAATGTCTTATGTCCACCTGTTCAGCCCTTCACAGCAATGCTTTTTTTTTTTTGTGCTGAAGTATAATTGGGTCTGTACTGGGTGGCACAGCATTTGTCTTCAGGGTGGGTCTGGAAGCTGAGAATCTTACATGAATATACAACACACACACATCAGGTGCCCATCAGTGTAAGAACTTGCCATAAAGGAAGCACATCTTTCATTTTGAGGTGTTGAAAACCTAGAACGGCAGTCCCAATGTCATTATTATAACTTGCCTGCTAGTTCCCTGCCCTCTGTGGGTACGCTGCACACTCATAGCATAGGGCTGAATTTATAGCAAGTGTTTCCTTCCGCTAATGGCATGTTGCAAAGGTTTTGTCATATTCCACTCATTATTATGTTGCAGGGCTGGTATAGACTTTTTCACATCAAGACTCCCAGGGCCTTCCTGATGTTCAGACATGCCAAAGCTTCTCAAGGGTTTATCTGCATCCATCTAGTCCAGTAGCAGGAAGATCAAAGATCATAGCATTGTATTCTGAGCAACAGAGTTTCTGGTCAGTGTGTTGACTTGGATGCAGTATGTTTCTGAGATATTGAGTAATGGAAAAATATGTTCCTGTGGGTTTTATCTGCCCCTCTGGTAAGAGGATGGCATTCTTTTATCTTGCCAGAGCTCTTATTCTCTACCCACACATATCTTTGGATGGCTTTGGGAGTATCCTCGTTAGTACAATATGAGGGAACAAGACAGGAGTCTGCCTTGGAACACTCTCCAGAGGAAAAGACTCATTCCTACAATTTTTAGATATCTTAGTACTGTTTCCTTTTTTGCCCTGGGGCACTGTCACTTGAGATTTTTCTATCTGTATTCTTAACACAACAATCATCATTGGTGTGGTAGAACTAAACCAGAGTTTATCCTGAAGCTATCAGACAGAGGATCTCAAAACAGGAGGGGGCATTGATCACCACTGTCACCTTGCTCTGAAGATGTATACATTCTGCAATGCTGAACTTGTTGTTAATTAAGCTATGTGCATTGCTTTTCTGCTTTATATAACCAAACCAAAGGGGAATGCTGTGTTGAGGCTTGAAATCTGAGGTTTCAGCAGCCTGCATAGTAATACCTTGCTTTTGCTCTATTTAAAGACAAAGCACTTGTGTACACAGGGAGTTAGCTTCTTGCCTGGAGGGATGGGATTCTTTCTCCCTTTAAGTGCATTGGCATTGCCAAGATGCAGAGCTGTATAAGCAGAGAGCTTAAGCAGCTTGTCAGATGGCAGTCAGAACTTCTACAAGCTTTCTTATTAGCTGAAATGCCTCCTGACAAGCTTCTATTTCAGTCAGATTTTGGCTTTTGACATAGGTCAATAGTAGAAGATGCAGGATCAGGAAACTTGTCTTAGCATTTTGTCTTAGGAAGGATTCACTTAATTTGCTAATCATAGAGACAGATCACTTATATCTACAGAATTGGAGTCTGTCAGTGTCACACTTTGTGAAATCCACCTTTTCCTGTGGAGAATTTATTTGCTGTCTGCTTGGATGTTGCTGTAAACTATTTTTGTCAGGGCTAGCAGCTGGTAATTTTTACTCTTGTGCATCACTGCATTAACCTAGGGAGTGATGTAGCACACCTGTGGATAATGACAAGGGAGGCATTGCTCTTGCTTGCTCTCTTGACTTTTTTTTTTTAATAGCACAGGCTGCAGGAACTCTCAGAAATACAGTGTCTGTGACAACAAGCTGCTTTCTTTCTCCTTGGAGCAGATCAACCCCTTACCAATGTGATGAGTTGGACATACTCCCTCCTGATCTGGCACATACACAGCTTCAGCGGTCCTTGTGGGCATCGCAGCAGTGAGGGTCTGCATCCTTACGGATAGCTGGAACCCTGAACCTACTGGTTGTGAGGCACTTTAGTATCATGCTCATTGGTATGAGGCAGCACCTGCTTGGCTGGGTGGCATACAAGTTAATGACAGGCATAAAGGATGAAGAATTTACCTGAAGGTCACCAGGAATTTTTCTCTTCCATCCTGTTTCCTCTGACTGCAAATGGCAATTTCTATTTTCTTTCCCTGATTCCTTACCCTACATGTCTGAAATCCTTCTAAATTGTTTTATGCCATCTGTGAGTCTGGACAGATCTGTTCTTAGTATTTTAAGGTTCTCTACTGTCATTACTCTGACCTAAAATAAACAATGTCAGGGGAAAAAAAAAAAAAAATCAGTCTTCATGACTGTCAAAGAGGATTTTTAGTTTGCCACTGAGCACCCTTCATGAAGGGGCACTGAGCAGTGTCTGTGAGGGAACATTTTCCTTTTGCCTGGTTCACAATAATATCAAGCCCCAAATGGACTTTTACAGCTGGCGGGAGCGCAAGGGAGGGGGAAAACAACCCTTCCCAGGTCTTGGTGTCCTCACCCGTCATTTGGCTGCAGAAGCTGTAGTGGTTTGGCTTGCTGTGTGTATTTTTTAGGTTTGCTGTCTTAGGTTAAAGCTGGATGCTTGCTGGTTGCTTATTACCAGAGCTCACTATAAATGCTACCTAGGTTTTAAATGAAAACAGTGAATTTTGTTTCATAAATTGATTACAGAAATTAGTCACAGCTTAAAGGAGAAAATCACAAACAGAAATAAATGTGAATGTTAAATGTATCATTTGGGATGTGAATTGATACCTTTAGCTGTCTAAAGAAACACTGTAGTATTCTGAGCTATTTACAGCTACAGATTTGGCTTAGCTGCCCTTTGCCTCCAAAACAGTTTTTCAGAGCAAGCAGTGCTTTGGTCCTTCCCTCAGGCTTTATTTATACCTGAAAGCTGCTAGGATGCAAACAAATTATCAATACTTTCTCCTCTGTTTCCCTCCCATCATCTTCCTTCTTACTAATTAATTTTATTCAAACTAATTTCTATCAGTCTTAGTTCATGCTCACAAATATCCAAGACATTGTTTTGGTTTGTCTTCAGTTACCAGAAAAACTGTGTATTGACTTTTTTTTTAATGCTTTTTACCATATCTGGAGGTTATCTTACTCATTATCTCTCTGACCTCTTCCTTCTCTGTCAACACGACTTACCTTGTGCTATTTTTTTCATGGCTCCATAGTAAATTTTGTCACAGAAGACACTGTATTGCAGCATTTCTGACTGTCCCATGGCTTGGGTTATGTTTCAGAGTTTCTGATATATGGACAGCTGATTTGACACTTGCATGTTCCAGTTTTCTCCTCTGCCTGTGTTTTGGGGTACTGATTGTTTTGGTTTCTCCAAATTTGGGTGTATTACAACCAGAAGTGCTGAGAGCCTGCTCACTCCTTCCATTAAAGGTTGCATGGCATGACTCCTACCAATGCATCTTTGTGCTGTGCTGCTGGCTGTGGCATGCCTCTTCTGAAGCTCTGAATTGTGGCAAAATGCCCGTTGGCCTCAGTTAATACAATCATAGCATTATAATTTAGGTTGGAAGGGACCTCCAGAAGTTATCTAGGCTAATCCTGTGCTCAAAACAGATAGTCATCTTCCGTCATCTCTTGGCCTGTCCCTCCACCTGACCATGGATGAATGATGCATATTCCCCTCAACACCAAAACAGTGTGAACAAATTTCACCCAAAGCCCTTCTCAACATCTTAATTACAAGTGACTGTGGCACCTATTTTCTCTCTTCCCCCTTCTTCAGCAGAGTCATGCATTCCCACTAAGGATTTCTTCAAAATTGCTACTTGATTAAGACTGGCAACCTAAAAGTTTACTTGCCAGGTAAAGAAAATCTGCCTAGCAACTACCCAGGGTGCCACCAGTCAGTCACATCATGCCAGCATGCCGTTCTGTTCCATCATGTGTATATGTTCCTGTCCCATATCTCTGTTGTGCCTCTCCTCTGATCCAAGCAGTGATCTCTGGCCTATCCTCCTCATCTTGAAGGTAGCCCAGCCTCCTTGGGGCAGTATTTCTGGCAGACTTAACACTGTGCACAAGAAGTTCTGCAATTCCTCAGCTATCCCCAGTGCTTCAGAGCTGTACTCTGGTACCCCTGTCTCAGCACCTCTTGCAGCTGAATAAGTCCAGTCTAAGAGACTTAAGATCTTAGTGCTGCTTCCAATTAATTGATGGTTTTCAAAAGTTTTTTTGAGGCACTGCACAGAAGATGGCTTCTCTGTATGATTTTGCTTGTATAATTTCTACCTGGCTGTACTGAAGCCATAGGGGAGCAACTATTTATGATCTGCCTTTGACAGCCTGTGCTTTGCTCAAGTCTTTGTGGAAGAATGCCAGAAGCGTTTTGTTCTGGGCTACTATTAAAGTATTCCTCTCACATGCAGAAGTTGCTTGCCCTTGGCAGTTAGAGAAGACTCATAGCTCTCAAATTCCCCTGTCCCTACTTCTCCTTCACATCTTTCTGCACAAACAAATCCAGGAGGCATCTTTTTAACTAATCAAATATACCTGTGGCTTTTCCCCAGCATGCTTGTGAGCACTGGTAGTTCTGGGGCATGCCTTGATACATGCTTGGAGGAGAGGGCACTGGCCCCTGCCATATGCCATGGAAATTTTGGTGGGAATAGGTTGTTTTGGTTTGATGTTGGGAGAATAAGGTACTGAATATTCCAAGCAGGCATTTAGATGCACTGGGAGCCTAAGATGTAAGGTCTTCTGGTGCCCGTGTGGACCTACTGCTGTGGGTGCCTTGGAGGGAGCAAATGGAGTTAGTATTGTGTCCCAGTGCTAGTGATTAGGAGGACAAGTTGGCCAACTCTCATCTGTTGTGTTATGCCTTGTGTATTACACTGAATAAATGGTAGAGTGTTAGTGGCTTGTGTGTATCAGGGCCTGTGTGGCTTTCTCAGGACAGTGCTGTTCCCTCTGTGGGCATGCCCGTGGGCCTTGGCTGGATGATCTTCTCCCACTGTTGCCTGTTCCTCGTGTTTTTGCAGGCAGAGGCTGTGAGATGAGAGGTGGGTGCTATAATGCGATGGTGGTGAAGCTAGAGGGGTGAAAGGGACTGTGGGATGTGTGCTGCAGGGCATGCTCCTCAACAGAAAATACTGTGATAAACCTCTACATAATACACGTGCTGCAGTAGCAATGCTATCTGGGCTGGTGTTGCAGGCTGCTGCTTAACACTGTGCCACCAAAAACAACCTGAAGTGTCAAATGTGACCAGGTTTGGAAGGAAGTCTCAAATGCTTTCTCTCAGTGCCTATCTGACCTCCGGCCAGGCCATCTCTTAGCACAGCCTCAATAGTAGAAATATAGAATATCTTGAGTTGGAAAGGACCCATCAGGATCATCGAGTCCAACTCCCTGCTCCGCAAAGGACTACCTAAAACTAAACCACATGACTAAGAGCGTTGTCCAGTTGCTCCTTGAACTCTGACAGGCTCGGTAGCATGACGGCTTCCCTGGGGAGCCTGTTCCAGTGACCAACCACTCTCTCAATGAAGAACCTTTTCCTAATGTCCAAAGAACCTTTCCCTAATGTCCAGAATCTACATGAAGCGACATCTGAGATTTGACCAGCCTGAAACCTCCAAGAGATGATACAATGTGGATACTTGATGACAGCACCCAGGAGATGCCTTTTGGGCCAGAGGTTCTGGAGGAACCTGTATATGTGAAGTTACGTATACATATATACATATACACCTGTATATGTGAAGTTAGCTTTCAGTGCCAGTGCTGAGCTGACAAACTAATCAAAACATCTCCAGTCTCTCAGCTCCTTTTTGTTCTCTTCACAGAGCATTCAGTCACCTTAACTGATAAGGGACAGCTTCCTGTTTACCACGCCACCACCATGCAGGCAGAGCTGAAAATGCTTATGTGTACCTCTTAGAAGGAATTCAATAATGCTTGTTTACATGTATTAATTCTATTAATCTGTCCTTTTTGGTAGTCAGACTTGTTACGTGTTTTACCTGTATATTGATTCCCACATGCATGATGTTCTATGGAGAGGCAGAGAGAATATTATCAGTTTTCTAATTTGTAGATCTCCAGCTTAAGACAACTTGAAGGGGACTGTTCTCCTCCAAGTATGGAATATCAGCTCATTGTTTCTAGTTTGAAACTTAAGATAAACTTTAAATAAATAAATAAATAAAAATCAGAAAAGAAAAGGGGAAAAAGAAAAAAAAAGTAATGCATCCAGAATCACATCTGTCTTCCTAAAGGTCTTTTTCTAAGACCTTCCACTAGATATTAGACAAAGAATCTGATTTTACCTTCTGAATAGCTAGAATTGCCCAGCTATAAGTATTTGTACAATTATCAAAGAATTAGGATTGTGCTGTAGGCCACTATCCTAGATATCTAGGATATGACTAAACCAGATTGTGGAGCCTTATTCTGGTATATGCAAGCACTGGGTTAAGTCTAAACATTGTTTTTGCATAAAAAGGTTTGTTATGTCATAAATACTTGAAGTGCGCTCCAAAGTCTAGGCAACTTATTGTGTAGTACTAAAGATGCACAATTGCACCAATTTTTTTTTACCCCCATTTTTTTGGTGTTCTCAAGTGAAAATGTTTACCTTTGTACCACTACAGCCACAAGAACATAACATATGGGAGAGTTTCATAAGCTTTCTCTTTGGGGAATGATCAGTTTAACTTGTTTTCAGATTTTGTTTAGTTATTCCTTGCAAACACTTGCAGGTTCAAGACTGATAACAAGATTTGCTATCTTTTCATTAGTAACTTTTCTTTTCAAATTCCTCTCAAATGTCTGTTACTTGAATAGAGTTTTAGGTGGACCGCAATTTCTATACAGAGTTTGTTGCATGATTGCTTAGCATAATCAAACTATTGGCCAAGTAAATGTTTTGTTCCATGGTCCAGCAGCTGTTCTGGTGGCAGGGCAGCCAGGTATAAATAGCAAGCCAAACATGGCAGTACATGATGAAAAAAGGAAATTTCTCATGAATTTTTATCATAATTGTCTAATATTCACTTTAGCCTATATAACTGTAGTTGCTATTGATTCTAAAAACCTGGGGATTGCTTTCTAAATATTGAGTTTTGTTAAATATTTATAAATATTTTTTTTTCCTTCCCTCTCTTCAGGAACTCGCAAAGTGAACCTCACATCCTGGCATCATGACAAAGGCCAGGCAAACTTATCAAATATGACATTCAAGGATGGAAAGCTAATTGTTAATCAAGATGGATTTTACTACCTTTATGCCAACATTTGTTTTAGACATCATGAAACTTCAGGAAACCTGACTAAAAGAGGGCTTCAGCTGATGGTGTATATGACTAAGACAAACGTTAAAATAAGGCGCTCTGATGTGTTGATGAAGGGAGGAAGCACCAAATACTGGTCAGGGAATTCAGAATTTCATTTTTATTCTGTCAATGTAGGAGGGTTTTTTAAATTAAAATCGGGTGAAATGATAAGTATCCAGGTATCAAACCCATTGCTACTGGATTCATCACAAGAAGCAACTTATTTTGGGGCGTTTAAAGTAAGGGATTTAGACTGAATCTTTCTTTAGTGTGCTGGAAATTGTTTGGGTTTTTAGTGGTCCAGAAACAACTTGAAGACAGAACTGAAAATCTTTTGCGACCCAATTGCATCTGTATAAGCCATATATCTCTAAAGACACGTTTTTGCCCTGTGCTGACTCCAGTGGGAGTCCCACAAATGCACCGAAGGGCAAAATTCATAGTTCTCGTGATTCAGTCTTATAGCAGTTTTACTTTGTATGTCTCCACTGGCTTCAGTAGAGTCATTATGACTTTTACATTGGTGTAGTTGAAATCAGAGCAATTAATGTTATTGAACTTCTGTTTCCAAGTTCTGCCCTGACTTTAACCTGTGCTACTCTTACTAGTTTTGGCGCAAACATAGGGCAGGACAGAACTTGGCCCCCAACTTGCATTTAGGGCTCAGTTTTCCTTGGGGTTGAGCGTTCTGACCCTGAGATGGCAGATTGTGAAAGTATGACTAATCTCATTGCATTTGATGTGGCTTTTCACATGCTTAGTTAAGCCTGTTCTTGCTTTGCTGGATTAGTGTTGGAGAGCTCAGGCCGTGGCAGAAATGAGTTGCAGAACACCTAAATGGTTCAACTTAAGTTTTTACCTGATTAAAAGGGCTGTTCCAGGAAGAAGGGAGATCTGGCCTTGCAGTTCTGAGAGGTTAATTACAGGTCATTTTTATTATTGTTGCACAGTTAATTGCAAATATAGACTGCCAAAATACAGTGTGCCTTTAAAGTATTACATTGTGCCAGAATCTGCAAAGACGTTTTTTAGACAAAAAGTATGTATTTTTATATTCTGTAATATCTAAAGTTATATTTCAGGTGTAATGTTTTGTGTAAAGAAAAAAAAAATGTAAATTATATTGTCCTATAGTATTTGATACAAAATATTTAAAATCTCTTGCTGTTTGTATATTTAATGTTTTAAACTGTTCTTAATGTACAGACATGTTAAACTGGTGCACTTTTTTAATCCCAATGGGAAAAATTGCAGCTAAAAGAGGTTGTTTGCAATTAGCAAATGTAATATATATCTTTGTTCTTTTTAACTTAATAGATTTCTGTTAAACTTGTCAGTATTATTTGGGAGTGGGAGAATCACACCAATGTCATGAATAATTACACCAGAATGCTGGTCACTGGGTGCCTTTCAAACCTGGAGGGTAATTGACATTACAAAGCTGGCATTACCTAAATAAATGAATAAATAAGACCTAATAAGCCACAGAAAAGTATTAGGGGTATTTATAGTTACCGAACAGGCGTATTTTCCTACAACAAAATCTGCAAGTTGTAAATCCTGCAATTGAGTAATGACTTTTTTAGCTTAGTTTCCTGAAAAAGTGAAGCTTAGGTCATTGCATTGCCTGTCCTCGTCTCCCCTTCTAGCTTTTAAAACTCTGCAGGCTTCTGCCAGATTTGGCAGATGAATGGCAGCGTTAAGAGATATTCTTACAGGTTTTATGAGAACAGACAGCTGAGAACAACTCAGCCATTATATGTTATTTGTCAGTGGCTGGCCACTGCTCGTATTAGCCAACGAAATAACACGGGGAGACTCCTAGCTAGCTGCAACACGTGTTGTCGCTTGTGTAGTTGCTTGGCCAAAAGAGGTGGGTGGATGGAATGGGAGGGTGGGTACGGGGGACGTAGGAGAGAGCTGCAAACGCTGTGGGCGACGTTTAGAGCACACCTGGGCAGGGAACAGCAACTTGCTGGGGAAGGGATGAGGGAGGTTTCAGGAGTGTTGGTCTGGGTGCTCTAAGGATGAGGTGGGGGGAACCTGCTTTTTAATGCGGTAGGAATCATAGACGGCAAAAGACTCAAATCTGTAGGAATTGAGGCTTCATACAAATCCTCAGGCTTTTTTTTATAAGGAACTGAGTTGAATTCAAGCAATTATTTTATACTGTATAATAAACATTTCTTTTTAATGTTAATATTGTTTTCTTACAAAATATATTTCTAAGAAAAAAAATGAACTTTGTGATTTCTTTTTTTATCCATTTGGCCCTGTATTTCTTGTGCACCTTTGACCATTTTGTTCAGATTTCAGAACATGCAGGCTGGGTATGGTATAACTCACTCAAGAAAACTGAGGTGCAAATCGACTGTTTTGAGACAATTACAATGAATTTTATGGAGTTTTGATATGGCTCCAAACATGCATCCACCACTTTCAAGTAGGGTTACATCATAAGGGGTTGGAAATTTAGCTGGAAATGAGGCCTTCCCATTTATGTTTTACACCAAACAGTTGTCAGTTCAAAACCAGAAATGACTGAAGAATCTGGGGCTTTTCTTTCAAAATTTCAGGAGGTCACACTGAAAGAATCGTATTTTTTCCACTGTAGAGATGTCCATCGGCAGGCTGGGAGAAAAATGCCTGCTGGTTGTGTCTGCTCTAGGGATTAAGTCGTCCTCTGGGGAGGCAGAGATGGGGGTTCAAACGATTTGCGAGTTAGACTTAGCACATAGTAGCTGACCTTAGCAAATGCTCTGCCTACGTATGGTAGTATAGGAAGGAGGGGAACCACCAGCACTAAATGTCATCTGACTGAGGGTGGCTGTGGGCTCTGAGCGTGTGCTGGAGAAGGTCACGGCACCCGTAGCGTGTGTTGAGCCCCTGGGAAGACACTTGTTGGTGACCTCGGCATCCTAAGCCACCAGAGGCTACAACGTGGCTTCTGAGGCTCAGCTTGGTAGTACACCTGTGCTCGTGAGGAACACTGTAGGCATCTGAATTTCACAAGGGAATAGAGGGCTTTAAATCTCCCTCGTGTGATGACTTGGGGGACTAAATGATTTGGGTGGGGGTTTTTGTTGGGTTTTTTGGTTTGTGGGTTTTTTGTTGGTTTTTTTTTTGTTTTTTTTTTTGCCTTGATGTCCTCTGGATGCAAGCTGTCCGGCTATGTGATTAGCTAGGTGGGAGGGATGTGATAAAATAGCCCTCATGGGGCTATATAGGCTACTCTGGGGGTTATAAATAGAAGCCATGCTCTGGCTATTTTCTCTACAAAACAGAAAGCGAATAGGAGATCCTATTCTGCCTGCCTTGCCCTGGCCCTTATCCCTCCTTACCCTTACATATATTCAAAAGGACGCAGGCAACTCCACGTAGAGCTGTTAGTACAGCTTGATTTCGCTCTTTATGTCCGAGCAGCCACAGGCTGAAAAGCTTCAGGAGTGTCATTTGAGGCAGCCTGGGCATGTATGCCAAGATGATAAAGTAAAACCACCTGCTCTAGCACTGACCTGCTTAAAACCACGTCTTCCCTCAGAAGCGTCCATTCTTTTCTGTCTGCTTCGTTTATTTGATTTCTTCATCGGGATGCAATTAATGAAAAGAGCACACTAATCAATTAATGAAGAGAGTTACCTTGAGAAGAAGTTAATGCTTTCTTGGCTAAGAAAGGCACATGTGGCTCTTATTTTATAATCTTCAAAAGATAATTTCGGTCTGTGGATAGAGGATGATTATTTGCTGGAATTTGAAGTTAAAAAAATCTTACTTGGGATCAGTTTCTTTGGAATTCAGTGTATTTGCGTGCATGTAAACATCCATATATTCTTACCGTGTTCTTGCTAAAAAACTACATTTTCATACATGGGGTTACGATTGCATATTTTGGCACCTGGGTACTCCTCCCCCCCGCCTTCCCAAGCTCTTTCCAGCCAGTGAGTGTTTCTTTTTCTGTCTATCCCACTTCCTTTTCTCTGGCTCCTTCCAGCTGCCAGTGTCTCCTGCTCACCCCGCTCCCACTGACTTACAGCTCTTGTTCCTGGTGGCAGCAGCAGCCTTGGGTCAGATCTAGGCACACCTCCCCTTATTTGGCCCGCTTTCAGGTGGCTTTGCCATCTCTTCGGATAGAAAACAAGAATTATGTTTGTCAAAAAGATTTCTGAAGCGTTGATGCAAGGGCTGAGGTAGATAGGAACGAAGAAAAGTAGCTGGGGAATAAGGAACCAGGAGATCGGACACACGAAGCACTCCATACTGCCCTTTGGGTTGATGTACCAGCTCTGGAGGGCTCCAAACAATTATCACACGCTTATACTTTCGCTGTTACAAAACTAGTCTCCAGCAAAACTTCACAAACATGACCATCGGCAGCATTTTGCTGCCGTGATTTGAGAAAACTCACATCTAAAGCAGAAAGTGTTCTTACGCGTATAGGCAGGCGATTTCTTGTTCTTTCTCCCTCTCTGTATTGGTTTCTTGTCCAGTATTTCTTGGTTGCTGGTATTTGGGGTCACAACCTGGGGACTTTGCCAACCGTGGTGGTTCTTTTTTTAACTCACCGGGGTCTGACCCTGTAGATCCCGCACCTTTGCCTAAGGTTATCATTTGTGACTAGCTCCAAAGCAAAGCTTTGTCATGAAAAGCTGAGAAACCTGTGTCAGCTTGAGGTTATTGAAATCAGATTTCTAGGCAACTTCGGATGTTTTATTTTTCTACTTTTTTTAGCCTTAAGTCTGAATGTGCTGGGGTTTCTAGCGGTGTTTCTAAGGAAGTGTTCGTGCTGGGGTGGAGGTGAGGGGCTGGGTATCTTTGATTTACTGCTGTCTGTTCACAATCCATTTTATTAAGTTTACGGAGGGGATATTTTCCTGCCATTCGTTCATCATTTGAGCCATGTCCTCTCTACCGCCTGCCCTCTTGCGTGAGACACATTGCTGTTCCCCAGACCACACATGACCAAATTCCAATCAATTTATGTTTGGCTATGACAGAAGACAAGCAGGAACTACAATTGCTTTCAGCTCCTTACATGCTGCAAGTCACAAAATGATAGATTCATTTTTCCAGCCTTCTGATTCTTGATTCATTCACCGCATGAGACATCCCTGGTTGTTGTTTTAGCAGAGGATGCCAGAAGCCTTCTTTGACCACTGAGCTCACGTTTTAGGTGCTATCATGTCTTCATGATGTAGCTGCTGCCTCGTCCTGTAGGTCCCAAACTCCCTCAGTCCCTAAGTCTGTACTACCAGGTGTGAGTAAGGCTGCCTGGTGGGTGGTTTTGGGGACCCCGACTCCGTAAGGGAAAGATTCACAACCAGGATCTCCTCCCCCTGTCCCCTTCCCGGCAGGTCAGGGATTTTGGAGCACTGAAACATGACCACATGGAAGGTAACTGTTTGGGAAGTTCGGGTACTCTCTTGTGCACAATGTTTTTATCTCATGCCCCACCAGTTTGAAGGATTTTAGCTTACTCTTCACTATTAATTAGACTGACTGACTGAAATGCTTGGAATGACTTTTTCCTTACCGTGTCACAAAAAAACCACCAGATACCAGAATCGCAACTTTCCGTGGGCACAGATAAAATCAGTACACCACAGCCGTTGGCTATGAATGCATAGAGCAGAGCAGATCTTCATTGCTGGTCCATAGTTTATTGCTGGCCTGGTACAGGTTCACGTGCCTGCTTTGACCCCAGCGTGGGTTCTCCACACTGCTGACATCCCGGGGAACTGATAGACGGCAAATGGCATAACCTGTACATACTTATTTTGCCCTCTGAGAACTAATAACTAATGGCGCTGCTTTAGTTAGCAACCATTTGCAGATTGTCTACTCTTTTTTGTATAAACATCTCCCAAATATAATGCTTTCTGTGTTACACAGAAGTTTGACCAGCTCCCTGGTTACCTGCAGCATTTTGCAGTGTGAGCTTCACTGATTATTTTTTCTGCAGTATAATATCACATGCAGTAACACAGCTTAAACAAAACAAGGTCCATCTGGTTTAATGGTTTATCACTCATCACGGCTCCAGATCTTTGCTCTGGAAAAACAACTGCAGTTCTGGAAATAGATAGTTAGGTTATTTCTGTCCTGCTAACTGGAAGAGGGCTGGAGTTACGAGGCACCGAGTGGCATACAGCCTTGCAGCTTAAGCCAGCCTCCCTCTTAAGCAGAAGATACTACCAAGTTGCAACCCACTAAGTTGTGCTTTTATCGCATGAAACTGAGCGTATGTGCTGCACGCCCTGGGGCTCGACAGAGAGGGCTCCTCCAAGCCGCTCAAAACAGAGCCAGCAAGAGAGCTAAAATAAACCCAAGTGGGCAACAGAGGTCCAGGCCTGAGCTTCTGCCTTTTTCCTCTTTGATCTGTCACTGTCGACAGGGCGTAATAAATTAGAGAATAATCTGGCAGCACAAAACATTTCTAATTTGTTTACTATTTCCTGAAAGCAGCTGTCTATTTTACCATCTATTGTCACCTGTAAGTGGATAGTTGAATTACTACTTATGTGAATCTGCATTGTCTCTCTAATCTAACAGTCCTATTATACCACTATGAATAAGAAGAGAGAATTTTATTTAAACCTCATTAGTCTTACTACAAATATAAAAAGTAATATTGTAAATTAGTGTCAAGTGTGTTGGACTGCAGTGCAGCATTCTGCTGCCTGTGGATTAGTAGCACTTTATTCTATTTCTGCTTTATTATCTGGCTATTTTTCTTTTTTTTTCAGTTTGGCTGAAAATGACATTTAAAAAACATTTTTAAAAAATAAATACAAGCCAAATAGAAATGCTCCCATGATTTATTTGAAAACATCCAAACAAATTTCCTCAAGTTTGCTTTTATTCTCTGGTATATGCCATCTGTACACTTGCAGAATTTTGCTGATCTGTGAGATTGTGAAACAAAGCAGCTCACATAAAAACGATAATTGAGAACTCTATTGGCCCAGCTGTGCTGTGAGACTTGCTGAATGCGAAAAATTCCCCCCAAATACATAAATTGCTTGTTACAATTCATTCAGTTTTATTAATCTTGGTTAATATTGTACTGGTAAGAAAGGGCTTAGCTTCTCACTTCGAAATCAGTGAATGTTTTCCTGTTGACGTGAATAAGATTAGTATTATAAATAGTTTTATATGAGGCAGTTTCTTTTTAAGCCTTTTTTTGGAGGTGGCTATTTTAATGTATGCTGGTATTTGTCACTCTGTGCAGTATAAACTGCTTTAAAGCAGAGCAACAAGACAAGTAATATTTCTTCTACGTAAGATCCGTTAGTTTTATCTATTTCAAATATAGCATATGTAGTCTACGTGTAAATGAGAATAATATAGCCCTGGGAATAGTATTTGCTCATTGGTGACAGATCCTATCTTTGTATCTCTTGTGAGATCTGCCATGAAGGAAGATTATAACTCGTTTTGGCATTTCTGTGCCTATATTAAAAAGATGATACCGAATGACTTTGGCAGCATCAACAACAAATGAACAGGTGATGGAAATGCTGGTTTTGCTCACCAAATGCCCAGAATGACCCATCTCTTGTCAGCATCCCAGCCAGGAACAGGCCAGGAACAGGAACAAGGGCTCATAGCTGCTCCGTCCTAACTCTTGGGGCCATAATCTAGTGAGGGAGAAGAGACATGACACACCTGACTTGCCAGAGACTTTCACATTGCCTTGTCAAATGTGCTTGTGCAATGTGCGTGAAATATGACCCAAGCAGAAATTCTGCCTTAGTGGTAGGGAGGCTTTTTTTGGTTTAATTTTTGTCGGTTTTGCCCAGGTATCAATGACACTCATGAAACTGAAAGGCAGACAGCAGAGGAGGCTCCAGTCAGCATCCGCTGTCCTCTGCTTGGAAGCCAAACGCCCGGGAGCACAGATGGCCTTTATGACCATTATGGGCTGGAGACACATTCAATGAAAAGTAATTTAAGTTCTTACAGAAAAAAAAAAAAAAAAAAAAGTATATGAATGTGGGTTTGCTCCCAACACGAGACAGTCTGAATCAACAATGGGAATGGGCCGGTTACCAAAGAGTCTGCTGGAGCAAGTTCCCGCTGCCAGGGCAGGATCTCCTCTCCCTCTTGGCCATTAGAGGGAGGAAAAAATAACAGACTATAAGAGCCACTAAAATAAGGACCAACACCAAGAATGTACCATGGGTTTAATACCAGCTCCTCCTCTCGAAGTAATTATAGCTGATGTTGCCCAATGGTTACCGATGAACTATCTTTCATCGCGGTCTTTTGTTTGGAGTCAGTAGTTTGGGTTGAACATCAAGACCAGCACACGCCAGTCGGCTTCTCATGGAGAGTAAAATAGGACTGAAGGTGACTGAGCATCGTGCTGCTTCAGCCATGAAAACAGGCAGCTGAGTTTGGGCTAGACCAAAGCCCTTCCTATGTGTTTGTTTCACATTATATAACCTTTACCCAAAAGTTCACCACAGCACTAATTTTAAAGTGAGAAAAGGCCAGGCTAAACGAAATACTGGTATTTCTCATATGATCAACTCCTGCGTACTTGGAAATGTGGTACTTGCTAAAAATGTATCGGTAAACTCAGAAGTTTTCTTTGAATTTCTCGATGTGACCTAGATTTAGGTGGTGCAAATAACCCTTGAAATATCATGTTCACCTAACTCATTCCGATATATGTGCAAAAGAGATGACATATAACCATAACCGTGACTTCCCCATACTCGTGTCTGTGGGGCAATTATTTTTTGTGAAGAGGAAAATTTACCCAGTATATGTCTCTGAAGGCTCAAGTTCTGCATCACTCCTACATTTCAGTGCCACACACTTTGGTGTTTCTTCTGCTATGGAAGTGAGATGTTCATTAGATGCCTGGCTCGTTGCTCCAAAGCCACTGATCACTGACGGATGTGATCATGTATATCTTTCCACCCAGAGGAGCCTACACTTCAATTACAGCAGCGCTTCCTTGGTTAATCAATACAAACTTTTCTCTCTAATATTATTCCTCTTCTCGTTCATCTGTTTGGATGTGACAATGAACAGTGCTCTCAGTTATTTCCAGTGTTTAAGGCAGAACCTTATTTAATGGAGTGCAAAGTTTGGAAAAGTAGTAGGAGACCACATGGAGATCTCTGCAAACAGTAGTTAGCAGCTAGGACATACTCATTAAGGTTTTGAAGCCATTGCTAGAGCTGTGACGTGCTCTGCTAGAATCAAAGCATTTAAGAAGAAAACCATTTCCAGAAAACCCGCCGGACCATTTCCGTGTAGAAGGACCTACCATCCCCATCTGTCTTTGCTTTTAAGGATGCAAATTTTTCTCATTTTGCACATGGTCAGAACTGCCCCCCTCTGAGCAGCTCCTGCCTAATCCAGGTAGAGCTGTAGAGAGAAAGCATGCTGGTTCTCTCTGCCCCAGAGGAAATAAGCCCACTGCTGTACTAAGATGACATCAAAGCCATGAATAAGCCCAGGGTCTTTATAAAACATTGCATTTGCTCAGTGTTTGGAGGTGCTTGAACACTCAGCCATGATATAGGGAGAGCAGACAAGCAAGGAGCATTCTCCTCCATAATTGCATACTCTTTGTGTGAGAAGGAAAGAAATGGCAGCTGTGCCCTCTCCACGCTCCTCCGTGTTTCTCCCAGGTTGTTCCCTTGTCGGCAGTGCCAGCCATTCATTGTGCCTGAGCTTTTCAACCACTGGGCAGCCCAGCCGTGTCTTCAGTGCCAAAGTGCTCTTAAACTGTGGTCCCCAGATAGCCATCCTTTGCAGGGATTTACAACAGAGCCCCCAGGCCAGTTTTGATCATTGGGGCTGGGCGGCAAAGTATTTCTAAGGACCTGAATCTAGGAGATCAAGCACCTCTAAAAATGCTTTGTCCTAAGCTTTCTAAGTTAGGCAATACTGTTAACTTTTCAGGGGCCAGATAAAAAGGAGCAATGATTTGAAGTGATAGTCCAGCTCACTTTTCATGAAGAGAAGATTTCCAAATTTTACAATGCTGAGCTGAGCACAATGGGTGCAGGCTACCTGTAAAACTAGGTCACATCTTCAAGCTGTAATTTAAACTAGGTCATACTTTCTGACTAGTGAAGAGGGGGAGTATGAGGTTCAAAAGCTTGTAAATTATCATTTCCTGGAAAAGACGCAACATGATTAAGTGCTATCCAAAAAAATCAACCAAGGCAGCTTGACACATAAGAGGAAGTTCACAAAACATCACTTTATCTTCCTCCGCTTCATGAAAATGGAAATGTATTTCCCTTTCAAAATAACTGGTCGTGCAAACATTGATTCTGCTTGTGGTTTAAGCTGCTACTGAGTCATTTAAAGTTTTGTGAGCAGGAACACTCGACACAGACTTTTCTGGGTCCATTCCTATAAATTGCATAAAGAAAGGGGAGGTTTGCTCTGCCAAACTCAAAAGTCACTTGGGTTTGCAGGGGTCAGAGAAGAAGTTTAGAATTCCACTTCCTAAAATCATCAACAAATCATTTTAACATTAATAATCCTCATGATACCACGTAAAGTAGGTAGCTCTTGGAAATTATACATCAAAAACCAGAACACTCAATAGGTTCTTTAGACTCACTAATGGCAAAAGCAGGCTGAGATGCCCACCACCGTGGAATCAATTGACCAAAACTAACTCTTCTGACATGTTGACATGTCGGTGCTGATTCCTGTGAGCATTGATTTCTGTGCAAGAAAGGGTTGGTATCTGCAGGTTCTTCTAAACATTCCCATTGTGTCCTAACTCAGTGTGATAGCAAACAGTAACTGGGACATTGTTTAGGATCATAAATAACATGCCTGGCCAAAAGTGTCTGAATACAGAATAACAACAGCAAGGAATAATCTGGCTGAGATTTTTGAAGCTGAACTCAAGGGTTTAGCTGCTAATTTTGCTGAGAGCTGAGCACTGGAATTCTTTCACTGGCTCAGAAGAACCCAGGCTAAGCTTTTCTCCTCTGAATCCACCTGCCTGCTGTGTGGAAAGAGAAGTGTCCAGACTAATGTCTGTGAGGGAGAACGAGCAATGCTGGGATGGCTGCTGGGAGAGATAAAACAGGGCCACATTTTCCCAAAATAGTACTTTCCCTCTGGCCCCAGACTGGTGGTGTGCGGACCTCTCTTGACTGGAAATCCTCTCTGAGTTGCATGGCAACACACATCTTGCCTCCGCTCAGGGTCCTGGGGAAACCTGTGGCCAGCAGACTTGAGAAAGCACGCCAGGGACTTTTGCCGCCTTCATTTTCTCTCCCTGCACTGACAGTCTGCTTGCTCACATCCTGCTCCTTGCGGCATCTCTGCCGCCCCATCGCTTCACCTCTGCTCAGCTCGGGTCCTCTTCTCCTCTTTACCCTGTCCCTTTCCCGCACTCTTTCTCAGCTTGCCTGTCCCGCAGCAACCCCTTTCACACCCTGCTGAAGCCCTGCATCCATTTGGCACTAATATGGTCTTTGCCACGATGACTTGTTTTGCATCTGCTGTGAGTCCTACCTGCCCCCACCAACTCCCATTTTGAGTACAGGCTTTAAGGACAGAGACTGCTTCCTTGTGTCTGTGCAGCCCTTAGTCTGATGGGGTCTTTGGTTAATCCTTTAGGCATCACTGTAATAATTGTGATTAAAGCTAAACTATATGTTTTACATGGAGCTGAAGTAACTTTCCCCAGTGGGTCAGTAGATGAGACAAGTGGGGTTTTTTTTGACTCCTATATCTATGCACTGGAAAGCTTTCCCTCTTTGCAGCACAGACAGGACAGCACACATCCCTCCAAGGGAGGTGGGGGGTACTCATCCTCCACTCTTCTCCCCCAGCATTAGTGCACTGGCTTAGATGATAACTAAGAAAGAACATGTGTCCTCCCAGGGTCCTTCTGTCTCCTGTGGTTAGGGAGATGTTAGCCTCACTCCTCCAGTAACTGTCCCTGGGAAGACCCTGCCTCCTTCTGTTGGTTTGTGTCCAAAATCTAAATACCTCCAAGATCCAAGCAGATTCCTATTTCCTACCAAGCTCTTCCTCACCCCAAAAAGTGATGTGCCATAAAGGGCCCAGGTTTAGGGACCTTCTTTTGTGTAGTGCATTGGCAGCTGCTTCTTAGCAAGCAATGGGTAGATATTGAGATATTTGCAGTATCTGATCTGGCCCCGGTTGCAGAAGTAAAGGAAGTATCTGCATTAACCAGGACCTATGCCGCTTATCAAACACCAAGCCAGCATCCACAGCGCTAAAACGGCACCAGAAATCAGCCATTCGCAGGCTGGAGTCATATAACACAGCAAGGCAGCTGCACTACCTAGAATTTCCTCTTCGTTTGAAATATACACAATAAAAATCTAAAGCAGGAAACGGGTTATCTGGTAAAAATTCAAATGATGCTGTTATCTGGTATAACCTCAGTGCATGCTAGAATTCATCACCTGCATTCCAGTCCTTGAAATCAGCTCAATTGTGATGAGCTGTTATTCATTTAAATTCTCTTAGTAAAGGTGTAGACATGCACGCTCTGCTCTACTTTATTATTCGTGGGTTATTTCTCCAGAATGCCACTTTCAGCTTTCATCTAGAAGCTGAAATTCACAGGTGTCAACATAAATTAAGCAGTAGGGTTATGATGAAATACACATATATACATGTATGTCCTTACATATTTTCTAGATATACACTCACAAATGAAAATTTTCACTTCTGAACTAAATGTTTGTTTTGTTTTCCCTGGAACCACAGCAGCATGAATGGGTCCAAGAAAGTTCTTCTGCTGTCTGATAAAACACATCCCTTAATAAATGTTTAAACATCATAAATGTCAGAGAAACACTGCCATTAACTGACTAGATAAAATGGACTGCCATCAATAGGGCACAATGGTCTTTGGTCTTTCAATCTTCATAAGAAGATTAGGTTTCTGAGACATTGTTTAAATCCCATGTAAAGGCATAAACAAGACGAGAAGATGTAAGAGAAGGTGTGGATGAGATTGCAGAGGTAAATAGGCCTTGGCTTGTCCCTCTAAAAGGTGGTGAATTTTAACTCAAATCAGAGTAAAGAGCATTCTATGATGCCAACTTAGTATTAAAGCCACCTCAGTTTCAGCCATCTAAATGAGGCCTGTATCCAGGCTCTCCAAACAGTCAGTGGAGACAGCAGATGCCCTAAATGGGGACCAAATCTGCTGTAAAAGAGGAGGTGGGAAAGCTGGGAGGATGCCCCTTGTGGAGGTATCCATCTCAATGGCTCGTGGAGGCTCCATGTTTAGTTTGGCATTAACTGTTATATACGAAATTTTTAAACAATTCCAAGAGACCTGAATACCCCACCAGAGCTATACAGATGGACCTGTTTGTTTACTCCTGTTGAGCACAGCTTTTGGTATCATTGGCAAAGCCCAGATTTCGGGGCCATCCCACAGAAGCCTTCCTGCACAACCAAATGGTTCCCTGAGCAGGTGGATGAGTTGCTGAGGGTGGGGGAAAAGAGGCTACTGCTGAGCCCCCCAGAAGATAAGAGCCCTGAGGGAGAGATCACCTCTGCCAGTGGCAAAAGGAGTAAGGAGGGCTCAGAAGATGCTGTAAGATCCCCCTGGTCAGTCAGCTGCCCATATCTTGGAGTGGTCTGCAGCAAGGTCCTGGTCTGTGCCAAAGGGTATGGCTGTGCTGTTAAATGAAAGAGGAGCAAAGAGCAAGTTTGAGCACAGGCTCCCTCGTTTTGTGTGTTGTGTAGCTGTGGCTCTGTTTTGTCTGCTGCAGCTACTACCTCCCACCAAACAGCCTTGCTCTGCACAGGGCATGGCTCTCTGCAGGATGGCCAGGAGCCCATCTGTGGGCTTGGCCTCAGACTAGTCCATAGGCCTCTTTTCTGTAGCAGCGTAGATGTGGCCTGAAGGACTCAACAAAAGCAACTTGTGGTCATTCTGGCCTGGAGATTGGTGGTTCCTTAGAAGGAAAGCCTCTGCATTCTAAAAAAACCCAACAAAACATGCTAAGTAGAGGTGAAAATTGCAAAAGGGATGTCAAGAACCAAAGCAACCTCAGGTGAAAGGTTTCTGGCTGCTCACCTGAAGGTTCTTGGTAGTGGGTGCCATGTGAAATCAGCTGGCGTTTTCCACAGGGCTTGGGTGGAGGAGGGAGCAAGGACTTGATCCCCACAGCTCCAGCAGCCACAGCAGGGGCTGCCCACCTTCCCCTCCTGCCCTGCTGGTTGGAGATGTGCTGAGCAGGAACCGGCGAGGCAGAGGGCTGAGGAACTCACCCCTCCCTGCTGGACGCTCTTAAATGAGGGAGATGAGCAGACTGAAAACCAAAGAGGATGAACGTGTCCTTTAGTTTTCCCCTTAGCAGGCTTTGGTCAATTTGACCTTTTGCCACTATGAAATACAGCTGAAAGAGCTTTCCAAGTCAGCAGCTGGGCTGCTCTCCTTGATTTGCTTGACAGAAAATCAAAACATTTTTGAGCAAAATGGAAAATTTTCTCATGGAAAACTGCCTTTTCGTGAGGACGGTGTCATTTCCCCAGTAAAATAATTCCAGCTATCTCTGTGTTATTGGTGCAAGGCTGACATAATAAACTGTGAAGCAACAACTCTGGGTGAATCTCTCAAGGATGTGGAAGTCCAGAGAATCATGACTGTCCAAACTGTTTCACTCCTTTTTGCCTTTCACATCCCTCACCAGTTTCAACTGTACTTCCCTCCGGCATGCTCTGGCAATGTCTTTATATTCTTTCCTGATAGCCTGCCTCTGGTCCCTCCTTCCCTATATGCCCTTTTGTCATGTGCATTCACTCAGGATTTCCATATTCAACCAGTCTGGCCTCTTGCTATATCTCCTGCTCTGTCTTGCACATTGTGGTGGACTATTCCTGTGCATTGAGGCAGTTGCTCAGCCAGCTTTCCTGGGCTTTTTACATAGCCTCCCATGGGATCCTGCCTACTACCGTCCTGAAAAGAAATGAAGTCCACCCTCCTGAAATTCATAATAATTTTTGCACTAGTTGCCTTCCTCACTTGCCTCAGGATCTTAGGCTCTACCATCTCATGGTCCCCACTGCCAAGGCTGCTATCTGCTATCATGTCCTTGATTAGTCTTTCATTATCCGTGAGCAGCTGAATTGGCCGAGCACCTCCCTAGTTGTCCTGTCCAGTACCTGTGTAAAGAATTGCCCTTGACACATCCCAGAAATCTCCTGACTTGCCTGAGCCCCACATGCTGCCCTTCCAGCAGATGCTGGAATGGGTAAATCCCCACCTTGAGAACCAGGGCCTGAGATCAGGAGACTTCATCCAGTTGTTTAAAGAAGGCATCACCCACTCCCTCTTCTTGATCAGGCAAATCTGTAGCAGATAGCTATTGTGGCACCCCTCTTGCTGATCCTGCACCTTCAACATAACAGTAATATAGACAAGAACAACCTGAAAATGTGTCCAAGCAATACGGTGTCAAGCAATGTCTTGTCACCAGAAAGTAACTGGATACAGCATTTATTACTGAGGACCAATTCAAGTTCTATGATTCTATGAATAAGACTCTGCACACAGAAACAATGCATGTAAGACAGTGAAGAGTGTGCAGATGAAAAAGATAATGATTTATTCTTGAGTGTACACTTCAGTTCTAATGAGATTTTGATTCCACTGACTATGACCTCAAGCCAGGTTGGCAAACACACAAAACCTGAGTTTAATCAAGCCTTTCACTGCTTGCAAAGCAGCAAACGATATGCTTGCTAAGCAGAGTAGACATATCTGTACGCTGATCTCTCTGCAATGTGCAATATGTGTGCCATGCACAACTGGGCTGTGGCTACTGCTGCCAAACTCCTCTGAGCATATCAATTTACAGAAGTAAAGCAAGCACATCAGACTTCAAACTTCTCTGTGTTCTCAGGAAAATATTAACAAATTCAGCATCTGGGGATGGTAAGAAGTAAAAGCCAGAGCAGAACAGTGTTAGTTGGAGACAGCTAACCTGAAGAGAGAAATATCACCCAGATCACAGCTCAGGCAAAGAGTTGCAGTGGGAGTCTGGAGATGTCAAAATTCAATGGGTTAGTTTTGGAATCCTGTCCAAGTCATGGTGCTTTATAGTCTAATTCTCCTTTCCCCAAAATATCACTTTCTGTGTAGGCCTTCCTGAGAGAGATGTTAAGGAATTGTATCTTTATCTGGAAATGTAATGGAGTACAACTGCCTTTCCACCACAGAGCTGTGCAGGAGAAAGAAAGGAGAGTGAGCACAGAGACAGGAGATGAACAGGAATGCATCTGTCAAAGAAACCTGGGTGTTGTACATCTGAACCTCAGAGACAGCCAACCCCCACTGATTTCTCAAGATTTAGGAGCCTAAACATCTTTTTAAAAATCTGTGCCTCAGAAATTACTTTGTTTCCCCCTGCATCTTGAACTCAGGCTTTGTCTGCCTCTCTGTATTTCTGCAGTTCCTAACTGCAACATTTACTCTTTCAAGTGTCAAGACTTCTGTCTCTGAATATTCTGCCTTACTGTCCACATTTACCCTGGTGGAGCCAGGGCCAGGACTCCAATGCATGCCAGCGCCCGCACAACACTGTGGGATTTAGTGCCATCTCTCCAGGGGGTGAGGCCAGGGAAGGAGCTGCCAGGGCTTTACCTTCTGGTCTTCATAGTGTGCTCTATTCATGCAGAATCACTGAATATGAAAGGTTATGTTATTGAGGACTAAACACAACCTTGATCAAAGCTGGAGAAGAGAGGGGATGCACACACTACCTAAGTCAGGTACAAATTATTATTTTGCATTTACCTGGGAGCAGATTGACTGGTGTCATGTCCTTTTATACTCTCCCTTCTTGGCCAGAGTGCTCCTGGATGTTTCAAGAACTGCTTAATCCCTTGTTATGGTGCAGGGGGTTGATTGCTTGCTTATCACCAGCCATGATGCTGTCCACCACGGTGGTGATGACTGCTGCAATGCACTTATCACTGGTAAGTGCAACACCAGTGATGGTGTTGCAACACTTTTCCAACATCCTGTAATTAGCCCTCTAATCTTCTATGAACTCTTTCTATGGGTGCCTAAGTGTGGCTGAACATCCACTTCCCTTTCAAGGTAGGATCAGATTCTTGGAGGATTTTTTCATTACCCAGCTCCTATTCAAATGAGCATTGGACATACAAATACACCTGAAAACCTGTGTTTGCCTTTAGCATTATGTGTACAGGCTGTTCCTAACTAGTGGAATCTGTTGTGGCATTCAGAAAGTGTTATGGCAGGGCCTGGGGCACAGGGATGGTGACTTTTATGGTTTGGGAGACTCATTTTGATGGGCCTTGTTCAAGGCCCACCTTCCTCTCATGGTTGCAATGTGTTGTAGTAGTCAATCCCAGCAGTGGTGGAAGTGGGGGTCACAGTGGGAAAGCCTATATCAGTCAGGGGGACAGTTACCCACACAGCTTCAGTTGGCAAACCTGTCTCAGAGGTTAACAGTCTGATATTACATGTAGTCCACTTGGACTTCATGTTGGCAAAACATGAAGCTGTTCTTCCCCTATACAGAAAATAAAACACTGCATTTCCACCTTACTTTCATATTCCTCGTGTTTCAATACACAAAAATTCTCAAGGGATACTCAGTCATCCATCTGCTTCTTGATAGGACTTAGATCCACCAGGGAGGTGCCACGGGCAGCCTCAGAAACAGGCATCACTCTGCACCCCACGCTGCAGGAGCCTGGGATGCCACAACAGAAAAGTGGTCAGCTGCAGAGACCTGGATGGAGACTTTCAGGCTTTGAGTTCCTATCACTACCATTCAACAGACAGTAAAGCTAATACCCTAAAGTCACTTGCCGCACAGGTAAGTGTGTAGCATTCCCGTATAGCCTTCATACATTACATGTATCTGGAATTTAATAAATGTGGAGTTTAAGCGATGCCCAAAAGATGGCACTGTTTATTTGTGCTTTTTTCATTCTTAATTGCATACCCTTTTCTAGGCTGGCATATCATCTGACAAAATTAAGACAGGACTTATATACTCTATAGAGAAAAGCAGTACAAATCAAACTATTGCTGCAGCATGGCCTTTCCTGTAACCTTTAACGTGCAATATTTTAATGGAAATGGGCATATTGATGCTGCTTAATATTATAACTACAAAGTAGTTGCCCTTTTATTTCCATCTAGTATTTTCACCATAGATGTTTCAATCTCATATATTCCATTTAATGCCTGGTGACTGAAGAATGTGCTTCAGTTATTTAAAAGGAGAAAGAATTATTGACAAGAGATGGATCAGAACCATAGTTTTGCCTTGAGGGTCCCTGAAAATTAGCATAAACACCTCTGCCTGTGAATCATTATCCCCATGTGATGAAAAAACCCAACAAATGCCAAATAGCATGACAGCCAAATTACAATGAATCAGTTGCCCACATTTCTGTTTGAACAGCCAAATCCCAAGTCCTACCTTAACAGCTTGCTGCAGCCATAGAAAAAGAGTGAATGTGGAAATACGGTTTACCTTGCAGCAATGAATTTAATGAAAGGTTTGCTGGTAACCATAGCAAATGACAACATTAATCCCCATATCAGCTGTCAGGTTTCTCCAGGCCTTTAAAACTAGAAGGTGTGCCAAGCAAGCAATAATAATAATAACAATAATAATAATAATAACAACAACAATGATAATGCCTTATTTTCTTAAATAAAAGCTCTTCACAATCTCAACATAGGAATCACTTCACCTAGCACTGACATCCAGTCATTTCTGAGGTAACAAACTTAAGGTATCAGAATACCTGGCAGATGGCTGTGGTGGCTTTTGACTCCACATTTTCCTCATCCAGCTCTACATTATGTTACTCGTGGCTGCTACCTGAAACCAGAGAGTACCAACCAGTGAGGACCTGATGGGAAGACAAACTCCATTGCCTCTATACCTCGCCAGAGCCTTCCCTAGGCCTGGTACCTCCTGCACTGGATATAGTTGGTCAATGAAGGTAAAGGCAGAGAAAATCTGTGTTGCTGTTGCTCTTCAGGCTGCACAGCACCAGTCCAGGTGGCAGCTGAACAAATACCCCTCAGACGTAAAGCTTGAGACTTGACAGGTCTAAGTGGGTAATAGCTACAATTGCACAGACATCCTTCTGGTCCCTCAGACCTCCATGGGATTTCATTGCTAGCAGCAACCTCCTTGTCCTAAATATATTTCTCCTTTATCTGTATCCTCTTCTGCCTTCCTCCTGTCTGTAATATTTCCTGCTTGCTTTCCCTCCTGACTCCACTCTTGCTCAGCGCTACCTGGATGTGGATCCAAAAGAAGTGTGTTGGGCTCAGATATGCAGGACTAAGACACTCTGCTGCTTTCAGACACCTCTGAAGCAGTGTGTGAACACGCTGCTGGATTGTGCCCTGATGATTGCTTCATTGGGATGGGTCTTGCTTTTCAACACGAGGTGCCCATGAGGCTGTGTGTGAAGGAGAAGAGGATAGAGAAGCCAACCAAGCAGGCAGGCAACAGAGACGGGTGACTCAAACCCCAACTTCCTTCTGACTGTGGGTACTGGTTAGCAGCTCTGAGACGAGGGAAATGGGGAATCAGTTTGACTGCCTGAGGGACACTGGCTTCTGGGTCCATCCTCAGCATGAAGAAGTTCAAGGCTGTCCTTCCTCAGGAAGAGTCCTAACCACCAGGCAAGGGGTTGGAGAGAACCACCTTGCCGAAAAGGCTTTAAAAAAAGAAGATAGATGATACACTCAAGTCCCAGGCTTTTAGCTGTCATCCCCTGGGAACTGTGAACTCACTTTGGCAGCTCATAGCTCAGTGAGTTCCAGAACACCAAACTCTGGGTCCTAGATGCCATGTCAGGAACCGGGACATACAAATCAGGCTCTTAGTTCCTAGGGTCCTGGTATTGCATGCATTTGGTTTTGAAAAACTGTTTTGTTTTGTTTTGTTTGTTTGTTTTAACCAGGTCTTTTTTAACCACATATTCTCTAGGCTGTCCCACATTGCTTACATTCATTGTGGAAGTGCCTGGCTTTTGCAAAGAACAGTTGTGGTCATGTTTATTTGTGCTTTCAATTAAATACATAGAAGATGCCTAAAGAGATGAAGTATGGGTTACATCAGGACACTCAGTTATTAATGCCTATGATCATGGGTGCCAAAATTTGTGCTCACAATGCTGACAGCTGTTTTTGAGAATTTAGTTCCATGTAGAGTTAAAGTAAAAAATGACCCATTGGTTCTTCCTTATTTAATTTATTCTTGCGTATAGATGTTCATTTACTGTTCAGGAAAAATCTGTTCCTTTTTTGGGGGTGCTAGGGGGTGGATATTTTTTATTTCAATGACAGTTTCAAGAATCAGATGAGTATCTGGAAATGAGAACTCTTTTTTTTTTTTTTTCCCCTCCATACCTCTCCATTGCAATAATAAGGCATCAGAAATCAAAATTTAGCTGGCAATTTTGATGATGCTGCAAGAAGTAGATATAGCTTGCTGTTCAGCTATATTGAGTCTGCAGTGCTGAAGGCAGTAAACATTTGATTGTGTCAGTAAACTGAGCTGATAGATCTTGGAAGATACATACGGGCAAATTTTCGAAGTAATACACGGAGCAGGAGCCTCAAGATTCAGTACTAACGGGAAGTGAATGACAGTACTGAAAACTTCAGCCACAGAGAGCAGATCTGTGCAGAAGTATGATGGCATTTTAAAATCACCCAAATCACTGCTATTTAAGGAGGTGTTTTGCTTGGAATGATTTTTTTAGGGGTTAGCGTAGCTCAGTTGCTGTGAGCTGGCTGCGTACAGAGCAGGATGTACAAAGGTGGTGAGTGCTCTGGCACTGCTCCCATCCCCATGCCTGCAAGGGGATAAGTCTCCCTTCTCAGTGGCAGCCTCCCCAAGGCAGACCTGGGAGCTCCGTATGAGGAAAACCTCTGGAGGCGGATGATTTTGGAGCCACATACATGCATGGGCAGATCAGCTCGCTGGTGGTGGGTAGCAGCAGAGGAAAAACAAGAAGGGATGTTGGCCTCAGGAAATGCAAGCCCCAGGAGCTGGCATCTGCCTGCTCCCGCCCCTGCAGCAGGGCTTCCTCGGCTCTCCCAGCTGCTGCCTTCTCCTCTCTGAGGCTGCTTTCTTGTCGCCCCAGGGCCTGGAGCTGGAAGCAGGGCTCAAAGAGCAGCGGCGGGGTGTCTTTGACCTTGCTGTTTCATGACAAGCACCTCGATTCCCGTTTAAACACCCCCAACTGAGAAGCACTCTTGCTTGACAGGCTAAATTATATTTAAACACAGATTCTCAGCTGGTCTCTTTTCCTCACTCAACTGACAAAGGCACAGAGTGCAAATAGCTTGATATATATTAGCTGAATCTAAGCTAAAATCTTGTCGAAGGCATTGCCAAGCCTGAGAGGAGCATTGGCTTGCTCCGGGATAGGTTTGGTACATAGGCTGGACACAGGAGCATGGCCAGCATGGATGAATTTGAGGCAGGGCTGGCGTGTGGTTTGCCACATGTAGTCAATTTTTACTGGGCACTGCCTTCTTTTAGAGTATGTGCTTCAGTGACTCACCTTGTAAATCAGCTGTGGTCATAAACTGCTTTCCGATGAAATGCATCTTTTTTTGGGTTACCACGCCATAGGGGCATATAAGGTGCCCTCTGTTAAATCTATGCTTCACTTTCAGACAAGTCTTCTCCATTTCTTTCTTTTAAGACTATCTTTCTCTGTTGATACCAGATACTAAAAAGATTGTTTCATGCCACATCTACCCCTCCAAGTAAACAGCGGTACTCACAGTGCTGCTCAGCTTGAGCCAGATAGCACAAGCATTCCCTCCTGCAAGCATTCCCTCTCAGCGAAGGGAAGAGCAAGGTGTAAGACCTGCATAAAGACCTCCACCAATGTCCCAGCGGCTGCCTGGCAGTAAGAAGTTACAAAACTCCCTTGCCTGACTCCATTCCTGTTGAGGAAATAAATCTCATGAAAATGCATCCAATTTTCACACACCAAGGCATCATGCATCCAAAAATTGCTGCTAAATCTGGATTACAAAGAAAAAGAAAAAAAAAAAAAGAAAAAAAAGAGGCATTAGACTGTGTTCTCTCTCTCTCTTTGCTATTTAACTACTATTTAACACTTGAAACATCCTGAGGCATTTTTTTTTCTTTTTACTATAATCCCTTAATATAGTCTGCACTGTTTATAATCATTCTCCTTTCTCACAGTTTTACATTCCCATTTAAGCTACGCTCTTTACCTTAATTACTTGGCTAACTAATCTGTCAGAAATCATAGATGCGCGAGAGGGCAAGCCCTTATGATGAGGCTGTCTTCTTGCCAAAGAAAAGCTTCTCACCACAGTCTATTTTGTTAAGTTTTATTCAGCAGTTGAGGCTTAAATGCCTAAAGTCAGGAAGCTTCTACCATTTCCTTTGAGATATTAGACCACAATAGAATAGAAGTCAGTGTCAGGAAAATTTTCTCTGAACATTTGCAAGGCTGGTGTTTTGTATCTTCACTGCATTTACTATTAGCAGGTAGTCCCAGCTACTGGCCTGTGTGCCTCAGATCCTAGACCTGCGAGCAATCCTCATCTCCAGTAAGACCTCATGCGTCAGTGTTATATCGTCCCTTGGCTGAAGAGCCGAGATGACAAATTACATCAGGAAGGAACAGACCATCGTCCTGGAAGCATGGAGACAGAGAGGAAAACTGACAGCAGCCAGCAGAATGGTGGTGATGCTGCTAAATGCATCTGCTGGCTCGGTTCATAATAATTGGGGCTGGTCCTCTTAGGTGATGCAGTCTCTGATTTGTGAGAGCTTTGGTGAATACTCACTCTAGTGGCGTAAGGAGTAAGAACCCCACTGTGTGCCAGCATGAGACACTATCTTCAACATCTGCTGGGTGAGCTATAATTTGTTGTTTTGTTTACTAGCTTTCTTTAAATGATGCTTTGGATAGTCTTCATGGGATGCAGCTGTGCCTATCATTGCAAAGTCCTGGGCAGGAGTAGGCAGTGCATTTCTGTAAAAACAGAACAGAAATGAGCCTAATAACCACAAAATACCTCCCGGAGCAAATAGCTCACAGAAGTTTCCATTCCAGAAAAATATTTTCAAGTAACTGGAGATCATTTCCTATAATGTTCATCACCTTTGCTGGTGCTCAGAATGACTCAGAACCAGCTGCAAAGCTTCTGTAGTCCTGGAAACACTTGAAAATGTATGCTTTGCACCAGCAGCCATTACAAGTCATGAAATGACTTGTACGCTCTCAACATCTCTTTCTGTGATCCAGCCTTCAAGGCTCAGAAGAGATTTGCTACTAAGGACTCAAAAGTTTGACCATCCAGGACATGTAGGGCTCCACTTATGTGCATTTAATGTCATCTCTAACACTCATGCCCACATCCAAAAAGACACTTGGGCACTTCAGATGCTACATAGGTGGAAATGAGGCACAAGTAACGTGCCTAGCCCCTCAGTAGAAGTGAATACTCAAGTGCTTGCACTTTTGCCTGGCCTTGACAGCCCTGCTAGTGTCCATTTTCAGAGCTGCTATCTTCTCAGCTGAGTGTGGGATTAGTCTGAAGTCCCTGTAGGATCCACAAAGCCTGCCTAGGCCTAAACCCCTGAGCAGTCAGGTTCAGTTGGTTTGTTCTCAGCACACCTAATTCACACTGGTGGATTGGTATCAGTTTGAAGCAGAGAAACCACTGCTACATTTTCGTTCATTGAACTCACAGGATGGTGAGCCATCAAAGCTGGTTTTGTTCAGAAGAAAGAGAAGGAGACACTCACCTTCTGTAAAATAGTCGGTGGCTGGAATATTGGCTGAGGTGGTAAAACCAAGTTTCTGGTGTCCTCAGCTGAAAAGGGATTGTAATTTCTTCTTCCACAATCCAGGGCACTCTGGGAGGTTTCTGGTTGGGAGGAAAAGAGGAGAAGGATGAAAACTGGATCATTTTACAGCTGAAACTGAAAGATTTGTGAGACTGGAGGGAGCCCTTGCAAAATCGTTTTATGATAAGGGCATTCACTGGCAAGTGTTTCTTCTGTTCCCACAATAGTTTATGTATTTTTATTGTAAGAGTTTGCAACATAAAATTAATGCCCAGGAACCTGGCTGTTCTCTTAGGAAGCGAACTCCATAAGCTTTAGAGTGTTTTCCATTCCATGGATCTGCCATTCATGCTTGGATGGTGGGCGAGTTTCAAGAGAGGAAAGAGCAACGCTGTCAGCATGGCGGTTATGGGCTCTCCCTGCCGTCTGTTTGAGCTCCTGTTGGATGCAATTCCTTGGCCTGTAATTCTCTTGGTGCACTATGTGATGCTTCAGGCACATCTTTCATGTGCGATGAAGTGCGGCACAGAAGCACAGAGGCTCAGAGGTGCAGAGGCACAGAGGCAGGGCTGATGGAGCAATAGCTGGTCCCAGCACAGTGCTGTGCCTGGCTGAGAGGGAGGACTTCTCGGCTCAGGTGCACAAAGTTAATGCAGCAGGTAATGGACCAGCTAGCTCTGTAGCAGCTCTGCAGTACACCATTAATGGCTGTTTTAGGTTTGTATCTTCCATGTGTCTACCTAGTAGTCAGCCATTGCTTGGTATCCCCTCCTCTGTTATCTTTGGTTGATGCACTACTTCATTTTGGGCCTGTTCCTGCTCATTTGTAGATGCCTTAATTCCTGTGAACTCTAGGGACAACAACAAAAAAAGGCCCTTCATTAGTCAATGTTTGTACAATGCCTTGAAAATGTAAAATGCTGCCCAAATGATGAGTTCTATTTACTTCAGAGCTAATTTGCTAACGTTTCCTTTATTTTTGGGACCCTTTGGATTTAGCTGTTCATTTGCTTAATTGCATCTCAACCTTCCAGTTAAAAACGCCTACATATACAGCAGTTATACCATACCCCAGGAAGAAAACATTACAGATGTTGTTACTAACTCATCGGTCACAAATCCATTTCCACTTGTGTTCTGTATCCCTCCCTCCACTTAGCCACCCCCTGTCCTCAATTCTTCCCACCATCTCCCAAATATATAACTGATATAACCATTGAAATCCCAGATTTACATTGAGCCTAATAATACTTTCTCCTGTCATGTGACTTACTTTTCTACCTACTCATTACTTGGCTGCTTGGTGCTTTTTATAACTCTCTCTGTCACATCCTTGAATATGCTTTTGCCTCATTTAGAGTGTGCTGTAGATTATATGATTTTGATAAATTAAGCAATAATCAGAAAACATTTTCAATATTCTGTAGTTTTCCATTAAGTTACAGTTATAGTGACATGATTTGCTCTGCTACAGTTCACACTGAGTAGTTAGTCTTGTTTTCATTAAAAACCTCATTATTTAGAGATTTATAACTCATCCATAGAAATTTGCTCTGGGGTGAAACTCGACAATGTTTTTAGCTCAAAAGAAAACTTAAAAAAAAGATTCATTTGGTTTGTATTTTGTGATTTTTAAAGAAAGCCATTCCACCTGTTTGAAGCTTTTTGTGTTCTTATAACTCAAAATAGCCTCAATTTAAGAAATATGCTATTAGTTATAATAATAATAATAATTGCTATTACAATTTCTACTTATATAGAGAAGATAGCACTAAAGGGTGCAGACAAGAATAAAATCAAGCTATTTACACAGAAGGGTGTATAACCCCCCCACATTTGGTAGGTGAATAAGATTAATTGTTCCTACTGCACTATGCTTCCCTATGGAATATTGCAAGAAACATATATAGAATCAAGCCCTGGTAGTTCACACATTATTTGCCAGAACGTTTTCTCATAGTTTTTCCTGGAGATTGGGACCACTGTCTGCACTAACTGGTGCTTTTGCCACTATTCATTCCTTTAGTTGTATTTGGATAATCCAACAGAACAGAGAAGCTTTGAAACAGGAATGGACAATTGTTAAAGAATGATCAGGCTAAGAGTGCAGCATTTGAGCTGTACTGGTAGGCAGCTTCTAAAACACAGAAGCAGACATGGTATGAAAACCAAGACTATAAATGCCAGTGCAGAACACGTGTAGTGTAAGTATATTTTGGGATTGTGAATGGAATTGTCAGTAGCCTATTCTGCCTGGTGTTTGATAGAGTCCCTGGTTCGCAGGGGTTTATAGACCTCCTTCATGCATAGCCTCAAGGTGCTCCTGAGGGAAGAGGTCCAGCAACAGAGTCCGAGGTCCTGCTAGGCTGAGGCAACGATGAGATCATGATACCAAATGTTAACACCCTTATAGGGCAACACATCGACATTGCAAAATTTTCTGAGTGCTCCCAAGTCTCTTGGGAGAACTTGCTCGTGTTTGGGGGATCTGGACAGGAGCCAGTTTAGGAAAGTCAAAGTTTTCATTCTGGCCTGTTTCCTAGCCTCACCTATTTTGCACCAAAATAATTCTGAAGTGTTTCATATTAGTTTGTTGACTGTAGTTTCAGAGCCTGCCATACTTAATATTATGTATGCAGCAGACTCACAGTACATTTGTTTGAGGACACACATTCAGCCAATTTGAGTTCACAAATATGAGTTTTGTGTTCCTACTTGGGTGGGTAAAGTCATTTGTGCATGACAAAATTAGACCACTAATTATAGAGACTATCTTAAAACTGCCTGAAAATTTGGTACAAAGCACGTATCCCCTGGGCAAAAAACTGGTTGAGCTTTCTCAGTTTGTGAACATGCAACCTGCAGGAGAAAACTGAACTTACACAACTTAAGAACATACTGCTTTGTTATATCAAGTATAAAATACAGAAGCTGCAGTTTCACCATCTACCATACTTCCAGGTCTATAAGAACAGAAATAAAAAGACTTCACATTTTGCATAGATGCAGTGACTAATCCTGAGGGTTGTGTCTTTATGTTCCTAATAAACTCTTGCCATCTTTTTGGGTTGGAGTAGCTGGAAAACAACCTTGTCAGCAGAAATTGAGGAACTAGTTATCTTAGTGAATAATGGAAACATCTTGCCTCCGTCTATGTAGCAGATTAATGCTACCCAAGTGGAATGGACTCGGTGATTGTGAGGAGAAGTAATACTCAAGACTGAAATTTCAGTAATGAACCTTTTAGAAATGGTAGTTCACCAGAAAGTTTGTTCTACATACGTGTGTGATATAAAAGAAACACTGATAGCATTGGGATATAAACTTGATTTCACTGCTATATAAACAGTAGTAAACTGGCTTTTTCTGAAATCAGGACAAGGAATAGATTGCTTTTAAGTAGTGTTTGGGATTGGTGCTAGGGAAAAGAAATACCCAAATGAAAATTATTGATGCAATAAAAAGAAATTCAGATATTATTCTCTGTCTCAGCCTATTTTCCAGGCAAAGTTAGAAGGCAGGATTCTCTGGGCGAGTGAACATTAACTGTTTGTGTATTTGGGGTTCAGTTTTCAAATGGACATTTTCTGGCTCTACCGGTTTCCACTGAAGTCAATGCCTTTGCTTTTACTGAACATCATTGTCTTAATGGTAACACTTTTGCAATGTTGAATTCGCTTGCACATACCTCTTTTCAGGGATGGAAATTCAGGTTTTTTAAGGTGTGTGGGAATGTAATTCTCCCTAATCACCTGCATATTTCTGAGGATCTGGACTGGACGTACTTATCTGCACATGTAAATGATGCATCACAAATATTGTGGCATCTGAACCAAGGGAGCAATATCTGCCTGTTGTCAAGGGCCATCCCAAGGGGAGAAAAGAGGTTGCAATATCTAAAGTAGGCAGGTATAAGGAAACTATCTGAATATGACTCCAGCAGCCCAATTCCTAGGATCAATAAAAACTCATTGAAGTCACAGGGAGGTAATATTGGATATTAAAGCAACAACAAGGAAAGCAAAGAAGAAAGAAAACAATTCAGCTTCTTTCAGTGTTATCGTCAAGATTTTCAAGTTAATTTAAATAGAGGCATGCAACAGGCACAGCTGTTTCTCAGAACTGGAGCTGGTGAACCTGTAGGGACTTCGGCAACAGTGTTAGGAACATATCTGGCCTATGGGCTTTGCAATGGAGTGACTCAGCTCTTGATTAGAAGAAAATAGAGAAGACTATCACCTTTGTCTTGGGAAGACAGCTTTGGAAATACAAACCACTGCAAGGCAAATGCTGTAATTAAGATGGATGCACAGCTGCGCTCTGTTTCTGCAGGCAGAGACAAGAAAGGACCAAAGGATTCCTCCAAACACCCACGCTTCTCATGCAGGATAAATCAGAAGAGCTTAGGATGTGAGGCTCCTGATGAATCCTCTGGGTAAAACTTCTCCCTCACATGAATCGTTGGCCAGCTTTGTGCATAGCGCAGTGTAAAGGTAGAGCTGCCTCTTACAGCAGGGTGGCCTGATAGCCCAGGCGGTCTGTTCCTCTCTGAGGTTTCACAGTCATAGACAGGAAAGGATTACATGTTTAGAAGCTGCTACAAGTCTTCTTAATGTGTATAAATCCGTCTGTGGATACACTGTGATCTCCATACATACCAACAAGAACTCATGTGCGGGAATTTCCGTAGTTATGTTCCCAACAGCATGTTTTTAGGGAGAGAAAATGAGACTATTGCAGAATCCTTGAATCCCCCTGCTAGTCCAGCTGCTTCAAGCGCATACAAGAGGGCAACTGCGGTTTTGGCGTCTTCTTTCCCCATGATGGGACCCATACCGATCATACAAATGGAGTCATGTCTGCCTCTTGGGGTCACAGGGGAGAGCAGTGCAGTTGGATAGGATCCTGTCCACTGGGAATAGTGGGTGCCCTCACGGAGCAATGCTGCCCTCTGCACTCCCTGTGCTGTATGGGGCTGGCTCACCCGCCAGCAGATTGATGCATCTGGGAGTCAGACTGTACAGGACTGAAGAAGGGTCGTATTTTTTTCTGAGTAGGCAGGAAATTGATGATTTTTTAAAAAATTGTTTCATTTGTTGATCTGGATCAGGGAGCAGGGGAAAGTATATTACCAGGCAGATGTTGCATGATTTGCTGACAAAGGAGAATGTTTTCTGATGGAGCCCTAGTTAAAAATTTGGCAGCAAATTGCTTATTAGATGAGAAACGAGATGCTTCAGATGGAAGGCAAAACGCCTTGTCATATTTATCTGAAGCGTCAAAATACAGATCAGTGACTGGGTGGTTAAGCCCTGCTGTGCAGTTGATCACAGTTTATTCCAAAGAGACAAGATTTTCCTTGTCATGAAAGAACCGTTTCAAGGACTGTGTGAGACAAAGTCTTCAAACTGATGGGACCTACATAGGATGTCCTTGGAGCGTATGCCTTGCAATGACTCTGCTGTGGAGTGAATCCCCTGGGGTGAATATGCAACACCATGTAAGAAGAACACATCATGTCCACATGTCATTTGGGACTAGTGACCGCACCACTGCTGTGTAGTATTGTCATCTGGGTATGGTTTAGTGCCCCCTCACCCAACCTGGGAGAGCAGATTCCAGCAGAATTAGTTAAAAAAAAAAAAAAAAAGTAAGAAAAGTGCATGAGAAAGGTTTTGAAGGGAATCACAGGTCAGTTAAGAACAACTAAGCAAGGTATTGCTCTGTTAAATTATTGTGACACCCTGAAAGTTGAAACAGCTGAACCAGGATGATTATACCAGCAAAATATAGCATAACTATTGTTGATAACAATTAGTTTGATAAATAAAATTCAAATGAGTATATGGAATAACAAGGTCCTTATCTTATTCCATGAGGCTATTTTGGCTGTTATAGAAGTATAATTGCCAGGTGCAGTGGAGGCTGGTGGCTCCCTGGGGCTGAGCACCATGCGGGCTTCCCCATCAGGGCAGGGCCTGGAAGCCTGTCCTGTCCCACTGCCCCAGCCGGGAGCAGGGCAGCTGGGGGGGCACTGGGGCAGCTCCGCCCTGGGCATCGGGTACCTCCCTGGGGACAGGGACAGGCCAAAGTCTGGGATGTGTGCCCATGGGTGGGCCTGGCTCAGTGGGACTCATGGCTGGGCTGGGCAGGGCTGTGGGGAGCTGTAGACTGTCCCTGCTGTCGCATCGCTGGGGCAGGGGCTGACGGCCCTGGGGGTCTGAGATGGGGTCCTGGGCTGTGGGCAGGGTGGGGAGAGCCCCGGGGGTGTGGGCAGGGACAGACAGGCCCAGATTTAAAGCAGGCTGGAAGAAACAGCAGTAATAGGAAAATGTAGTTATTCTTGTACTTCTCCCAGTCACTACCCACATACATACTTTACTCTCATGTATGCAAACATTTGCCAGAGAAGCAGAAATGTCATTATATTAAAGGCTATTTTGGTCCAAGCCTGACACAGAAAGGCTGTTCAATCCATACAACTGGAAGAAGCCAGATGAAGCTGTCGATCAGCCTCTCCTAGATGTCACTTAACTAAACTATATATCTGCATTTAGTCCTTCTGACTTCTCCTACGAATCTTTCTCTTCAGACCATTGATCATTGTGGTACTTTTTGCCTGGATGCTTACCTGTTGTTGACATTCTTGTCAGTGATACACACAGCAATGACATTTGTGTTCCAGGGAATTTGTCTTCACTAGAGAAGTTCATTAAGTGTTAATGAGAGCTCCAGAAATGCTGTGCTGAGTGACCACTCTTCAGCTATAGCCTGATGGATGTGCCTTGCCCTCCACTCCTACCCAATGAAGTTGCTTCCCAGTGAGTGGCGATATAATGGTGAACTGAATTTCTGTTTGCAAAACATAACATAGTATACTATATTCACATATGTTTTCAAAAAGGGAATGGGAAGTTGCTTCTTGAAGGCTCCTCTGTCAATCAGTTGAAGAAATGGTAAGATACAGGGTTGGAAGTTAAACTCAGCAAACTTAAGAAAGTAACGAGCAACTTACCAAGGCATGTGGTGAATTCATCATTGGATTTTTCAGAGTTGAAGATGATAGTATTTTTATTTTAAAAATTATATTTTAGTTCAAAGAGAAATGGAAGCTGGGCATGCACAACAGAGGGAAAGACTGGGATGCCTTCCAAAATGAATACAAGGAGATAGGAATGGAGAAATAGAAATGGAATGGGTTTTGACAGTACAAAAATGAAGGTCACTGCTTCAGTACTATTAGCAAGAATTTCTGGTGTAAAATAAAGCTCATATAGGTTAGAAATGAAAAAAATCTGGCTGGATAAATCCCTGGACAGCCTGGACTGTTGTAATAGTGCAAATAGTACGAAGTAGACCCTACTTTGAACAGAAGGCTGGACAAAGTATCTCCCAAGGTCCCTTCCAGCCTGAATTATTCTCTAATTTGTACAATTCTATGATTCTATGAAAGAAAAGACTTTAATTTATTAGCCAGTTATGTGGTGTAAAATGGGGGTGTGGATTCAAACACCCAAATCTAAGCATCTACAATATATGTGCCTTAACGTGAGCTGGATTCCTGAGGTCCCAATATAGTCAACAAAGATCAAGTTGTTACAGAAAATGGAGCCTGCAGAGGCTCGTTTAAGGACAAGATGAATAGCTGTCTAGGTGCTATTGACTATAATATAGACGCACACACATACAGACACCTAAATTTTGGAGTCCAGTTCTGGAGCTGCATCCTACCAGTCAGAATTATGATATGGCTATGAAAAAGACGAATGCACGCTTGAGTAAGTTGCACAAAATGTTCTTTGTAGAGGTAAAGTGCTAGTGTTAATTTACAAGATCTTGTGTCCATTTCTGTTTTAATTGCAGTTAACCATATTCAAGATAAATGGAAGAAGAGATAAGGGCTACTGAAATAATCAGTGGAATCTCACAAAAATCTTACTGTCTGTAAGGATTTGAGGCTCCGTTTGACTTGTTTATTATAGCAAAATGAGGAATGTAGTGTCTCTCTCTAAATACTTCAGGAGTTAAAACCATGATGAACATCAAGGGAACAGTGCTGACATGAAATGATTTAACCATCAGATTTGTTTGGGATTACATAAAACTTAATTATCACTCAATATTTTCGCTAGAGTCAACCCTGCCCAGGCTCACAAAAATCATTACAAACTCTGCTTATGTAAGCAGAGATGAAGAGTTAAAATTCTTTACCACTAATATAAAAAAGACACCCTTAGAAAACAAAATCTTGGCTGTAATTTGCTAATGTTCTTATACTCACATGTTTCTGGGCCTGGCAAAGCAAGAAAATCAACAGATTTCAAAGGTATCATTCTGAGAAAAGCTCCAAAGTGTTTTTAGGTAGATCACTTAATGCCCCAACTGATATTAATTACATACATATCAGATTATATTTGGATATCCTCTTGTCCGTCAAAAATAATTTCCATCTTTTCAGCATAGTTAGAGGATAGTGACCTTACTGGTATCTTAAAAAAATCCTTTGTGCTATTATTTCCAATCTCATAAATACCTTAATAGAAACTTACCATCAACCTACCTCCTCAGCTTCTAAAGTCATTCAAGTACAAAGAATTAATGCATTTCAGGAATAATTTTTTTAACCCTTTATTATGAATAAAAAAAAAATAAATGGCATCTTCTGTGACAAAAAAATAAAGTAAAATGTGGTAGCTGTAGCATTCTTCCAATCTAGGCACTTTCGTGTTTTTTTACAATTAATAACCACAGCTTCCTGGTTATTCCTATGTTGGTTTTGCTCTGCACTGGAATGTTCTTTTTGGCTGTTCTTCTCATTCATCATGGATAATTAACCAAAATTCTTCCCATTTGTTTCTCTGGTCATTTCCTTGCTCTTAACCGTTGGTAAATACTGTTCCTCAATTGTAAATTATGTCCATATCTACAAACATTTGAGGTCCAAGTTAAGTCTTGCAAATCATGTGTTGGACTTAAGATGTTTACATCTTCATGATACATTAAAGGTGGCACTGCACTTGTACACATTTTATGTAGGTTCTGTTTTTAGCGAGACCACTAAATAGACAGTTGCCAGTTACGTAAAAATACCTGTATTCGGGCCAAACATTGGTAAAGACATCATGGATGACGCATATAGGGCTTTTTAGTTCAAACAACAACAGTCATTGTTGGGACGGGGTATTAGAGTTCCCAAAACCCAAAATGTTCTTCAAAATGTTTTTGTTATAATGGTATGTGTTTAATTATCACTCTCTTTTTATGGATATATATATATGTATTTGCTAATTGTTATCCTTATTAATTCATTAACCTGAATTTATATTTCATTAAGATGATGGACTATTTAATACATAATTAAACTATGAAATCTTAATTTGTCATCAACACAAGTTGCACCCCTGCTTTTGTGTGCTCTTTCATTTAGATGGTCTAAAACATTTACGTCCTAATGTTAACTTTTAATTGCAGGTTTAGTTCTGCATGAAATTGCACAAACCAATACTATGTTGTTTTCATTGACCAAACACATATTTTAAGGTTTCCTATACAAAATTTTGGAATACTTTAATAAGGGACATAGCTTTTCCCACTTTCAGCTATGGGAATATGGGAATATAGCAAAGTTAGCGAAATCAGACCTGTGAAAGATGCAATGTAAGTTTTTGTGGCTTGGCCCCAAGCTTTTGAGCGTCTGAACTGCAAGTAGAGCCTGACCTCTAAGGAAGCTCTCACAATAAGCCCTCTTTCCTAATTCAGAAACTTACAGTCAGTCTCCAAATGTATGGTCATAAATTGGACACGAATAAATTTGAGTTGGACATTTTCTTAATGACAGAGCTATGGGGTTCTGGAACAGATTTCCAGAAGAAATGGTGAGGAGAGACAAGGTTGTTGTCCACAAAACCAAGACAGACTCTTCAGCTCAACATATCTCACCTGGTTCTACATTCTCTGTTCCTAATTCAGAAAAATCCATTTGGTTCAGTTCTGTAAAAGTGAGGCTCACACACAGTGGCCCCTCTGGACTTACAGGTTATAAATTATGCTAAATAGCAACATCTTCTTTCACTGTCATGTTACTTCTAAACTACTTTATTTTGCTTTCTAGTACGGACAGATATGTCTATGAAATTAGTCATTTACAACCATGGAAAAATCCACAGTAAAAAAGAATTGCTAAAGGTAGTCTAACAATCTTTACCTTGACACTATGCAAGTAAGTCAAGGAAATGAGAAAATTGCATGAATATTAAAAAAGTTTTTCCAGCAGCTAGATTTTATTAGATTGTGGAAGAGACTAAAGATGTTAATTATACCTAGGCTTAACACTAATTCTTGTGGCAGCCCACTAATCGCCTTCCCACAATTTGATGAATGTCTGGTTATCATTACCCTTTGTTTATAGGCCTCCACACGAAGGAGGATGTTTCGAGAGGAGAAATTCTTTATTCCATTCCTGGCCCTAAGCGAAACTACACCAGTGACAGCTGCTCTCAAAGAAGGAAATTGTTTGTGCCAATTATAGCCAGTCAGGAAGGAAGCCAGCTAAAACCTCTTATAAACACCAACGAGACTAAGTATAACTGGTTTATTCTGCTTACTATAGTGAGGTCAGCTTTTCCTGTCCCGTTTTTGAAGAACTTCATGTCTATTGGGCAGAATGGCAAGATTTCACCAAACTGTACTGCAAAATGCTGCCTGAGAATTTAACATATATTAACAATCTTCATCTGTTGTATTTTGTCCTAGTCAGTGAACGAAGTTGGTCCTATAAAAAGGTCCACAAGGATTAGCAAACACTTCAAATCCTCCTTTGTTCCGGTGTTGAGAGCCCACATGGCTCCTGCTTCAAATAGTTTTCCATCAGCATTGTGAAGTGTTTTTCATTTGGGTCTTTATCATGCAATGGAAAGATGCTTATTTATAAATAGCAAACAATGACAGAATATGTAAATAGATGGGTAGGATGGGGGGAGGAAGTCTGTCTCTATTCCAGAATTCCCAGAGCAGATCCCTGTTCCACAGGGGTGGCATTGTGCACAAGCTCCACTGCAGGCGGGAGGTTTGATCCAGTATGAATGAAGTCTGAGTGGATAATTGGGTTTTGTTTCAGAACCCAAATCAAGAGAGCTAGCTGATTTAGATAATGTTAAAAAGAAAACAGTCAGTTTTTGTTGTTAAACAGAATGAAAAGAAAAAAAAAAAAGAAAAAAGGGAAAAGGAAAGCTTTGTTTGGTACAGACAAAATGGTTTCGTTTCGTTTTTAATAAAGGCAAAGCAATTCAAAGCGTAATCTACAAAAGCAGCACAGAGGTAGCTATCACTACGCTCCTTGGTCAATGGTCAGGGCGCTCACCCAGGCTGTGGGATGCCTGAATAGAAATACTTTTGCTGTCTGAGAGGTTTAAATCGGAGCATCCCATCTCCAAGAACAGTGCCTTAAACATTACATGACAGACACATTGGGGCAGGTATTGTTTGCATAAGCAAGAACGCTTTCTTGGAGACCAGGCTTGAAACTCTATTTATTTCTTTGGCAGTTTGTGCAGCAGGTTATAGGTTCATTCATGCATGTACAGAGTTTTTTTTCTTTTTTTTTTTTTTTTTTTCCCTTCAACCTGGTGAATAAAGTACTTGAGCCAAGACTCAGCAATTTTCATAGGAGAAAGTAGGAAAAAGCTCAACTGGAATACAAGAGAGCAGAGCATTCACTTAGCAAGATCCAAGGACTCTGGAGCAATCCAAACCCAGTCTTACATACTAAATAAATCTTTAACTATTGAGTAAATGGGAGAGGAAGAGGTTTAAATCTCAGTGGATAGGACTGTTCTACTTATCCACAGTTTTGATCCATCCCAAAATTTACACATATTTTCAGGTTGCCTATGTTTTTGCATTAATGTTCCTAATGATGCCTGATACTTATTTATGGGAACTAACAAAGTTATTCTTTTTTTCCATAAAGGTGCTTTCATTAATTTGTTTGTTCATTGAACTGCACGTTTCAATTCCTGCACTTACTTTTACAACAGTTTTTCTCCGTTCTAAACACAATAAGAAGACACAGATGTGATTCTACAATCAAAGGCCCAAACAGAGCATTACAATATAATATAATCAACAGCATCAAACACAAGGCTGTTATTTAGAAGATTAAATACAAGGAGTGCTGTCCTCAATAATGACAGCTGAGATAAAGTAATACAAATGGCTTGGAGACTATCAGACTCAGAGAAAGAAAGTCAAGCCTTGGTAAGAGTGAGTATGAGGCATTTGTTTTATTAATGAATTTACAATAATGTAGCAAGATTTGGATAAATCTTTTCTCCTAAAGAGGCTGCTCTGTTCTTCTTACTTCAGGATTTGGACCATAACCGAAATCTTTTCTTCTCTAGAAAGCAATTCCCGCCCGCTTTTTATGCAGAACGGTTAAAAGCCAACTGTTTCCTTGAATTAGAGAGTTCACTCCCTTTCCCAGCAAGACTATAGCTCTTGGGGTCAAAAAAGGATTTTGCTCTGTTATTTTTACCAGTATTTTATGCCATCAGACTCTCAACTTTGCTTAGTGCCTTTGTATGTTACTGTAATAAAAGTAATTGTTTATAACATATAATTTGCTGAAGTCACCTGGGAAATCGCTTGCAGGGGCAATGCTTGTAAGCATTTCAAGAATACTTCATCATGTTCCTTCTCTTTCTGTCATTCCACTCAGAGCCTTTCAGTGGAAGGTTGGCACAGAAAAATGTTCAGATCCTTGGAAGTGACTGAGATAAGATAGAGAAACTATGAACAACTGGAAAACAAACTTTCAGAAACCAAAGCATACTCCTTCCCAGTCAATAAAACTGTAGTTAAATATGTATTTTTAGGAAGCAATTTTTGAAAATACTTTCAGCAATACAGACAGAAAGCAGATTGCAAATATTTAGCAATTTTTCTATAAATATTTTTTTTTTTGGCATATGCAAATCCTGAATGAACCACTGGATGTGTTGTTCCAGTCTTAATTGTCATCTAGCTTCGATTAAGATACAGAAGAGGTTAGAGTAAGAGCTATGAAGTCATTTGCTGAATCATGGCAGAGAGGGAAACAATAAAATTTCCTATTCCCATGTTTTAAGCCATTGTTCTCTTTTTGTTGTTGTTTGGGGTTTTTGTTTGTTTGTTTGTTTTTTGGTGTGTGTCTTTTAAAAGATGCCCGAAGCTTACCACCAGATGAAATGGTGTGTTCATCAGAAGAACTGTGATCACGCTGGGAATAAGGTTGTTTCATTCTATTCAAATGCTGTTCAGAAAGTCAAAAGGGTAATGCACAAAGCCGAGGCAGGCAGAATGAGTAAAGTCTGGAAACATCAGGCTATCAGTGAATGGAGCATTTGCATGCATTGTAAGTACCCATGGGTGGAGAACTTAAACCCCTCTGCCGATCAGGGAATCTTCACCTCAAACAACTAAAGCTTGCAGAGTTGTTGCATTCCCTTTCCACCCTCCCTAGGCAATATACACCCTGTTTCTTTACTGCCTATCTATCTACAAAATGATGTGTAGCACAAACCACACATAGCCATACTGGGGGCTTACTCCTCAGGATGCTGAAATCAATGAACATCTTTTGTGAGTAAATACGTTTCTCCTTTAACCATTAAAAAGGCAACTCTGAGGAAAATAAAAGAACATGAAAGCTGAGATGATGCAATATTGAATTATAAAACTTCCTTTCATTTTATAATCCTTTAGATGTAGACAGATTTTTAGCAACAGCTGGTTTCATCATCATCTTTATCCTGTTGTAAAGAATTGAGAAAAGTTATCCACAGGTGCCCACACAGAGAACCTGTGTGAGATTAGCTGTCTAAACATAGACACCAGATGTCATTTTCGGGTACCATGCTTGTCCTCCAGCTGTGGCTCCAGAAAACTACGGATACCCCATAAATCCTGTAACATATCTGCTAGCTATGTGCAGATGTATCACGTGCCGTAGGGAGTCTAGAATATCACAGGACATCTGTGTTTAAGCAACTGAATCCGTCTTCATGCCTAGCTGTTCTTTTAAAAATTTGCACTTTTTTTTTAAAATTTAACCACCCAGTAAAAGATGAGCTTTTATCGATTCCGCAAAAAATGTGCATTTACTATATGGAGGATGCAAAATAACCAACTCCATTTGGTTGCTCATATTTCCTCAAGAAAAAAAAAAAAAAATGTAGCTTCCAGTGTTCAGTTGCAGTTATTTTTCTCCACAGAGTACAAGGAGCCAGATTTCCCCTAGGACAGGGACTGGTAGCCTTCTTTGAATGAACAAGTGACTTTGGCTTCTCTTGAAGAAGCTTGCTCTGAAGCTTGCACTCAGAAGACTGAAGTTTTCTGTGGTCTCAGCACAAAGTTCACGTGGTATTTGGTTCCCAGGATTAAGGTACTGCCTGGGAAGCTGTGGAAATGCTGGGGCATCACTGTCATGGTCAAGCAACATGAGTTAAGGGCAAATTCAGGGTGTCAAAGACTTGGGAAATCTGCTGCAAGGGGAGGGTAACTGCTCCTTTTTTTCCCCCAGTGGCAATTTCTGTAGTGTGCTGAAATTCATACGGCAAAAGCTTAAGACAAATTGTCTTCTCTCTCTTAATTTATTTTTGTGGCCTGAACCAAGAGCTCTGCTGTGCTGCCCACTGCATTCTTGGATGGCTCTGCATGCAAGTTGTGCCCATTATCCTATTTTCTTTTAATTTCCAGATGAAGATTCAATTGCATTTGGAAAAGACTTTTTTTTTTTCTCCCATGCGCATAACTATTACCTAGTCAGGGAACAATCTTGCATTTGTGTCAAAATTAATTTTTTTAGTTACTTTAAATTGTCCTCTGTTGCTGCAATTACAGCACTGCATAATGAACCCTTCATGTTTCAATATCCAGAGGGAGGTGCTTGAATAAATATTTTTAATTGCCCTTTTTGTGTTTTGCAGAGGTGAGATTCCCAGTATGAAAAATGTCCAGAATGTCTTATTATACTCAAATCTTTCTCTCATATTAATTTTTATGGTACCATCCCTGATGGAACATTACCATTTCCCAGGTAAGCCCAGATCTTCTGTATATGCAGCCAATATTACAAGCACCACACAAGGATTTCAGGGGTAGGCACTTGGACCTATTATTTCCTACCAGTAAAACATCAGACAGTTTTCAGCTATAATATTCTCTGACTCAGTAACATTCTGTTTCTCTGCTTCAAGAGGCCACTTGGTAAACGTTTATCTTTTACTTTTAGAAGCATGAGCTGTTTTCATGCACAATTATCGTTTTCAATTGCTTGCTTTCCACAAAAATTCTTTCTCTTTTGGCAGGTTGAGTCAGATTCACAAAGTGAGGTTTTCTTGCTACTACACATTAATAATTTACCTGTGCGCAAAACTGATTGGCAGCTTTCACATAGTTTACATTTAGAGGAAGGAACAACCACGTTTAAAACTGAAGGCTGGCACACAAGCTTTGCAAGCTTCCACTGAACCTGGATCCCAAGGATCTTCCTTGCCTTCCTTATGTCTGTGGCTTTTAATGAGGCAAGTTCTCTGCCAGTTGAGAGCTTTACCTGGTTCCTTCTTTTTATCCAACGTCTTGCTAATTAGGCATGATTGTACCTCTTCTCTTCCCCTTTAGGTTTCCAGGCAATTTTCTTTCCTCCTTGCTGGTTTCTAATAGATACAATAAGAACACAAATGCTCTTGTCACTTCCCTTTTCATGTGTTTTAAAGTAAAAAACCATCTAATTTATAGATTGAAATTAAAATCTCATGTTTTGAGGGTAAGAAACTTGTAAATGAACAATATACATCTAGAAATTCTCTTGACTAACTAAGAAAGTAAAACAAAAAAAAAGCAGTGGGAAAAACTGGAGAAAAACTGAGGAATAAACACTCAATGTGACTGAAAGACCATCTATGTCCTTCCTTCCCCCTCCTCTTCTTTTCTTGTCTCCCAACTTTTTGATTTTTAATTTGTGTATTGTGAAAGAAACTATGTTGTGACTCCTTGTAAACTGGAAGATCAAAACTGAAGGATGCCGCCACAGGTTTTAGCACTGAAGATGACCAGGGAACCCCCTCAGAGTCAACAGGGAAAAAAGGCCACCCAAGAGACGCACATGAAGGAGGTCAGCAAGTTAGTTCCCGCTCATATTAGAATTAAGGGGAATTTTTCTGTTGAGTTTAAAGGGAGCAGAAGCAGGTCAAAAGGCAGCCTGGATGCATTTCGTGTAAGAGTCCCAACAGCTATCTGCTGCTTGTACATGTGCTCATAGCTCAATGGGAAGGATCATGTGTGTGCCGGGAAGGGTAGGACACTGCCCCAAAGAAGCAATAGCTCTCAGAAACATCACTTCTTTTATGTCTCATCAGAGTGGAAATGTCAAGCTACATAATCATCCTAAAGCTCAAACATTTAAGATAGGAAAGACCGATGGCAAGACAAAAAATCACCTCCGTCTACTGAATCATGCCCTGTTTAGGCACTTCTGCATAGTTCTCTAAAGGGTAACTTGTAACGCTTTTTCTGGATGTCCAAACATTATTGCCTCAGGAGCAGTTGTTTTGCTCTAGGGAGAGAGAGGGCAGAAAGGGCAAGCTGTTTAATGTTGAAATAACCTGCATGGATTTTTTTTCTTGTTCTGTTTATCATCTGATTTCTTGCTCGCTAGCTGTGTTGTGGTAAGAAAAAACAAACAACATTGGATTGACATTGCCTCCAATATTTATGTTTCTTCCATTTAAAAATAATACCTGAAGTTCTACTGGTTCTTTATCAATCTTAAGTCATATGGGTGTGTATATCTTGTATATTTGTAGCAAACTATTATTTTTATGCAAAGGACAAAATACTTACTACATAGTTCCAGAAACAAAATGCCAAAGGACTCAATATATTGAATCATTTTTTTTCATTTTACAGTGCAGAGCTCACTAAAAAAAAGTTGTGCTGAGAAATCTGCCTGTCTGCCATCCAGACAACTTTTCTGAATGTTTTGGTCAAGGTCCCTGCAGTCTAGGATGGCATTCCTCTGCCCAAAGGTACGCATCAAGAAGCCAATCCCCCTTTAGGGTTGATGTAAAGAACACAAATACAAAGACAGAAGCAATGTAGAGAAACCCCTGAGGGAGGTTCTGCAGCTCCTAGGTTAGGCAGCTGAGACGCACCAGCAGAGTTGCTTTCCAGAGTCCCTACTTCTCTCTCCGATGACTATGTCAAATTTTGACACCAGAATTTGAGATGATCTCAGGTAGGTGGATCCCACCTGTAGCATTGGGAAAGGAGATGGTTCTCTGATAGAGTTGTCGATTATTACTCACTCTGCCCCTGAATGGAGTCAGAAATGGGGCGCTGTCATGCTCCTTGACACATGCAAGTGTTTTCATTGCTCTTGCTCTTTCTCAGACAGTCATGCATCAAGCTACTGATGGGGCATGTAAAGGTGGTATGAGATTATCTTTATGTGAAAAAGCATAAGGCAACAGAGTTTAGAAAAGAGAGACTGACAGACGGCAGCTTCACTTTTGGAGAAACAGCACAATGAGGAAGCAGGGAGAGGCACGATAAAAAGTCCCAGCTTGGGACCATCTGGCCAGCATATAAATCCATCAACTGGAGAGCAGGGAGGGGGAAAAAGAACCAATCAAACAGCTGGAAAATCTGCAAGGCAGCCAACAATCCGCTGCATAAAAATTGGCTAAAAGCCTGCGAGACTGCAGATGGTTTTGCAGGGACCTTTGCCCCTTAGTTGGGGCTGTCTCCCACCGAATCCAGCGAGAGCTCTGTTGGAGAGGAAGAGTGAAGTGTAACACTTGTACACACACTTGTCAGGCACCCATGGGAAATACCTGGTTGTCACCAGAGCGAGAGGGATATTCTCTTAACTTTGGTCACTGATTCAGAGCTAACCTCCAGCTATGTAAAAATCCACTTTGGAAACACAGATGAAGGAGCAATGTTAATCCTACACTCTCTGATATGTCCCTAGACCTAGCATTTACCAGCTCAGTGACCATAATGGAAGTGCAGAGAGGTTTGGTTTATAGATGAACGCACAGCAGCGTTTGGATGAGAAACGTTTATTTCTTTCCCTGTAGCCTTCCTTCCTTTTTCCTGTTTCCTCATGTGCTCTCTCTGCTCCTTGTAAAGGTGTTTTTTAGAGACACAGGTCCACAGAGCTGGCTAGGATCTTTGGTGGTCCTCTCATCCCTACTTTGCTGTGTCCCATCATCTCACCTGCACTGACTCCAGGGTTTGGATATCCACATTAACAAGGATTCAGAGAACTTGCTTATCTCAAAGGAGAGGCACTTGTAGAGTGAGAATGCTGTGAGGAAGTTGATGAATCTTTAGGCTTTTTTTCCCTTGTATTTATTATTGGCAACAGGAAAAGGCTGTGGCTGTCCCTATGCCAGCTAGGAGGAGGCAGTCAGCAAAGACAGTGTTGGACAGTGGGCTGAGATGGGCTTTGTGTTGGTAGTGCTGCTTTATATCTATACGTGCACATGCAGTGCACAGTAACAATCGTACTGAACCTCCACCAAATGAGCAACATGACACGGCTCTTTACAACTGCCACTAGATGGAGAGCTTTAGATACACTCTGCATACATATATCTATATGCAAATATTCAAAGACTGTAAGGCTGGAAGGTAGCTGTATTATCCTTAAGTCTGAGCTCCAGCAAACAAAGAGCAGAAAATTTTACTTAAAGATTTCCATGTCAAGGTCATCATTTCTTGCTGTGCCTAAACATAGCTTCTCACAAGACAGACATCCTTTATTTCAAGGCTTCAAACAAGAATCTACCACATCCATCCTGAAGTTATTCAAATGGTTGTTTGAAATACGTACTTCATTTCTCATCTGGTTCTTGTCTGCTTGGAATTCTAGCCATTACATTTATATTTTTACTTGTTTTAAACATTATGTCTATAGCTTATAACTGAGCTTTTATCTGCATTTTTTCATTTCTGACCCATATTATCCTGACCTGGTGTATGTAGGAGTTGTCTGGCATTACTGGAGAAGCTAAATGCTGTGTATGAGTTTCAACACTTTGAATTTTTAAATTGCATTTTTGTTTTAAAAGCACTAATTCCACACTTAACACAGTTTAGAAGGGGGAAAAAAGGCTTTACTAAAGTCTTCTGCCATTAATTTAACAAGTTCCAAGGAGAGTTCAATGCTGTCTGGTTTAATTTAAGCAGTTACCTTGAAATGCAGCGTTCATGACTACAAATTTCTACTTCAAAAAGAGGCTGAAAATCAGTCATCAAATTGTTCCATCAAAGTCCAAAGCAATGTTAATAACCCTGCTTCTGTCTTGGTCATTGCTAGTTCTGCAAATTATTTGCATTAGGAAGCTGAATCCATACAGTTGCCTCACCTCACCAAGTCTTTTCTTTGCAGTGCTTTCACTAGAGGCAGAGAAATATGAATAATATAGTAGAGGAAGTTTCTCACAACAAAACAGCTTTCTTGCTATGTTTGTTCTAAGCTCAGTCCCATTTCCACGTCAGGTTATGTGTAGTTGTGAATTCCCCAGAAGTCATCTGGAGGGCTTGGGAGCGTACAAATAAAACCAGAGGGTTTCTGCTAGTGGCATCGCTGATGGTGCTCTCCCTGCTCACCAACGTACAGCAGCAGAAGACTCCTTTCCCCCATGCAGACCCCTGCATGCTTGCCCTTGGTTTCTCCTTTCCTCCACCCTCAGGTCTTGCCCAGACACAAGTGGGGATAAGGTACCGCCCTAAGGAACCCTGCTGGGCTGGCCTGGTGCTGCTTGCAAGGGACATCGAATGGATGGAAAATCCTGTGCAGGGCAGAGGGGATGGACACATTAGATCTCCAGGCCTTCCTGAGTCAGGCACCTCCAGGCCGAGCAGGGACTGGGCACATGCTTGCCCCAAGCACACGGTGTTACAGACCTTCTCCCAGCTGCCCCACCACCTCTTGCTGAGAGGTCACCTCTTCATCTGTGCCCTCCCTATCCAAGACCTCCCCAAGTCACAGGATGTCATCATCTGCCTCCTCCTGGCCTGCATCAAGCTGTCTGCCTGTGATGCCAGGAAAAACAAATTTCCTAGTGAGGATATAACCAGGCCTATGGGGCTAGCTTCCTTCCCCTGCCCATTTGCGTGTCCAAGTGGGGCACTGTCAGACAGTGGCCACCAACCCAGATGCCCTCTGTGCATGACGGATGCTGACAGAGATTCTCTGCTTGGTGGCTTCCTCCTGTTACCTTCCTATTCATGTCTGGGCCCTTAACCCTCACACCCCTTCCTCTCTTTGCTCCCCATCATTATTTCTCCTCATGACTGTTTTTCCCTTAGCTTCCTTCTCTCCCAAGAAGCCTCTGTCCTGACACCAAAAGAGAAAATGACAGCAAGCCTGCCTGTGATTTCCTTTAGAGTGACGGAGGCTTATGGAAAACACCCTTCTGGACTGCTCTGCCACCGGGAAGGTTGTGCCTGACTCCTGCACTCTGAGGCTGCCTCATGCCCCATGGACATGAAATGCACTAAGTGCTCTGCACTTCATGGGGTTAAGTCTGCAGAAGGTTCCTGAGCTGTTGAGAAGGATGAAGGCCCTGTATTGAGTTGAGGAACTGAGTTTGCTGGAAAAAAAAAAATTCTGAGTTATTTTGGTGCCATCAATGTTCAAAAAAAAGGACAAAGAGGAAAGTATTGCTCTCACTGGTAGAGACACCATTTAATGGGATGAGTTCATATGAAGTGTAATTCATGGTGCAGGAGGCACCATCTAGTTGGGAGGAGAGCAGGAGCTGGTGGGGAGCTTAGCAGCAGCCAGCGCAGGAACATGCTGCCTGTGAGAGGCAATTGCAGCAATGGCTCAGTGAGAGCTGGAGCCACCTTTAGCTGCTCAAGAGGAGGAAGATCCAGAAGTCACGGGGATGTTTCAGGAGGGCAGGAAGGAGAAAAACCTGGAGAAGAAGGCATGTTTTGCCAAACAAAACTTCCTTCTGTGGGAGGCATTTTTATGCCCTTAATTTTGCTATACCCCCACCCAGCCAACCAAAAGGAACCCCAGCACTGAAGCATCTGCTCTTGTTCATGGACTTATCAAACACATAAAGGAAAGTTAGACAAGAATCTGATCTTTCTGCAGTCCGCATTTTCATAAATATTTCCCTTTAGGAGTTTGTGAAATTGAATTTAGGTTGATAACCCTGCTTTGTTCACCCAGCCTTACATCTTCAGAGAGGATGGTGAGAAAAATGAAAAGATTTTAACAAAATGTAATCATGGCAATTCAGTACAATGGCATGGAGACAAAGATAAGATGAGAAATAAGGCACTGTTCTCTCTGCTTTCCTTGTTCCCTCGTTTAAGTGATAATTTTCATACTTTACCTTTGAAAGATATAATTACAGTAATTGGAATCTGACTATTTCTGAGAGTTATGCTATGCAGTCCTTTTTCCCCTTGACATTTGTGTCTTTTTAACTAATATAAGATCTTTAATCTACCAAATAAATATGTGGGACCTGATTCTCTGCTGTGCACATGCACTTTGTGCTTCTCGGGCAGCTAAAAGCTGCATTAATGTCAGCATAAGCAACCATGTGAGTCCTTGCCCTGGAAAAAAGGGCGACTGCAAACTATTTTAGAATTTCTGGGACCACAATGAGGTACAAGCACTATTGTGGGATATCTCTTACCTAGCTCTCACCATGTAAACATCAGACTAGTTAGCTGTTCCTAAGGACAGAACGGGGGAAGAAGGTGAGTCCAGAGGGGTAGGTGTTCAAGAGAGAGGGAAAAAGAGGTTTCTGTTTCTTGCAGGTGGAGGAAGGGGTGAAAGGCAAGATGAAAATGTGACCCTTGGAGAAATGAGATGGCGAGTCTGCCTGAGATAGTGTGCAAGGCTGCAGTGTGGGTCTGGGAGGGTGGATAGTCCCCAGAGACTTCCCTGGGAGGGTGGGAGACTGCTGCCCTCCATGTCCTTCAGTCCTTGCAAGGGGTGGGAGTTAGTTGCCTAAACCTGCACATCTAGTTCTGGTTTAGGTGTTTTGTTAGTGTCAGGAGAGAGGTCCGTCTTAGTCGCTTCCCCAAGTGTGTGTACGACCAGGAATTTTCCTCTGCTCTGCCTCTGAGCTGAGGTAAATGGAAGCAGAGTTACTCTGGGGACCAGAACACTGCCCAGCCAGCCCTACAATTTGGGAAGGGCAAAGGTCCATGTTATGTTCTTTACTGTGTTCAGCTGCCTCTTGGCCGCTTCTCAAAGCGTAGCCAGGATACCCGCTGTCTTCCAGTAACACCGTCCTGGGCAAGAGCCAGGTTACATGACCAGCGGGTAGTACAAAGATGCTAGTGCTGCGAGCATCAGTGAGCTATAAATAGACTCCCACAGAGTAATACACATGCTACCAAAACCTTTAAATACGAAGATCCTGCATCTTGTGTTCAGGCATGCATATGAAGGCAGGGAGGTTTCGAGCAGCTGCAGGAAGTTGCGGGATCTGGGCATCTTTTAGAAGTTTCCACCCTAGAATAAGACTCCTCAAACTTTGTTAGCCTGATACCACCAAAAGCAGCAGCAGCAGCTACATCAGTGAATGCTGTTGCTGTCAAGGAGAGGGCAGGACCCACACCAGCACCCATTCCTGAAGGTCCCTTCCAGTCTAAATCTTCCTATGATTAAGTGTTGATTATGGCTGGGCCACTGCTCACAGCAGGGCTGCAGGGTTGTTGAGAAAGTGGATCAAGCCTGAGGGGCTACTAGGATGGCTGGGGACTGGGGCACACCATGTACAAGGAGAGGCTGAGGGAGCTTGGCATGGTCAGCCTGAGAAGAGATGGTTCTGGGGAGAGCTAACACCAGCCTAGAAGGGGATGTAAAAAAGGTGGTGCTGGACCCTTTTCAGAGATGCACAGAAAGAAGACAAAAGACAAGAGACCCAAGTTGCAGAAAGGAAAATGCCAGCTCAATATAAGGAAAAAGGATTTCACGAGGTTTTTTAAGAGGTGGAAAAGGTTGTCCAGAGAAGCTGTGTGATCTCCATCCTTGGAGATACCCAAAACTCAGCTCGATAGCCTGACCTAACTTCAGCGCTAGTCCTGCTTTGTTCAGGGAATGAGATGATCAAGGGTTATACTAGATGATATCCAGAGGTCCTTTTCCACCTGAATCAGCTTTTTGTGATTTCCACCTGCATGAGCGGAGCTCTACTTAGGTGTGGGGTGAGTTGTTTGACCCTTTGGCACCACACTATGTTCAACTAGCATGCATAGGTCTAGTGGTGCATGTGGTCTAGTACATTTTGGTAACCTCCATCCTTACAGAAATAAATTAGGATGTATTTTTGCTCTTTTCCCTGAATAATCTTCCTAGTTGACAACCACACAGTACAATCATATCCATTGATTAGGGCTAAAACCAGTCTCCTTGAGAGTGATTAACATTTTGTGTTAATGAGCTTAAGAGTCTTTTGTTCAGCACTGCCTCAAATTTATGGTCAAGGGAACAAAGCAGGAGAGGGCATACGTTTCTGCATGTATTCATGCTCTTTGACAAGTCTAATACTGGGCAGGTTTGGCACCTTGGCATGGTCAAATGCTTTTGTTTGTAACACCAGTATGGATCAGAAAGGGCATGCTACAGCAGATATCCGTAGCTTGGCTGTTCCTTAGCTCGCCAGAGGTGTGTTTTGCATCTGAGCTCCTCTTAAGCTAAAGACAGTGCAAAAGGTCATGGAGCTCGGGATTCTTAATCAAGCTCTCAGCCTGCATTTCATTTTCTGTTATGGTTATAGCTTTTTTGTCTGCCCTCATTTCTTTGTGCATTACCTGGGAGATGGAGTCAAGGCTTTGGGAGAATAGTGCTGGGATCAGAGGAGGAGAATGGGCTCGACACTTTTAACATATTTTCTGTTCGTGCCATTATACTGTATGAATAACATCATTTTACTTAATTTTTTTCACTTAAGTTTTACTGAATTCTTTTTAATGCCTGCCAAATTGCTATGTACCTTTCAGTACAGAAATGTAAGATAAATGCATGATAATATAATTCAGCTTCACTGACTTTCCATCCAGTTGGAGGAAAGGAAAAAAGGTATATCTTGACGTCTTCTCCCATTTTAGCAAGTACATTTCAGTAATTTCTCATTCTGGTCTGTTTTGTTCCATCCTTTTGAAAATGATGATGAGATAGAAAATAATTCAGTGAAAATGGGCAACAGTAAAATAACAGTGACTCCAGATGTCGCTTTGGAAAATGGCATCTGGACTTGTAGGTCAGTTTTGCCACCACAGATATAGTTTCTGTTGGCATTTTCTAGTTTCTTTTAAAAGGAGCTCCCTTTCCAGTATCGTGAACCTGAGCTATCTAGAGTGATTATCTTATTGGGAAGGTGCTTCATATGCCAAGAAAGCTTCCAGAGACATCACATGCGTGGTGACTCAACAAATAGGTTAGTCAGAGTGGGTACTTTTTTTAGTGATTCCTACTTTTTAAGCTAATTTGGACTAGTATGACTGAAGCACAAGAAGGTGGAGTGACTTCCTTACAGTCACACTGAGTCAGTGGCTCAGTACCTCCAGGCTTCCCATATTTTTATTCCAACCACTGAGAAGACCACATGGCTTCCTCTTGGCGTGCTTTGGGGTTTCACAGCTGAGAGGTGCAGGCTGTAAAGGCTTTTGCTGCCGATGCGTGAGCTGGTGATTTTACAGCAGAAGTTCTTAATGTAGGAGGACAGGATCCAGCCAGTAGCAATCAGTTGGCTTCTTGTCCATTCAATCCACCTCCTGTTTGTGGAGCTCCTCTCAGACATTTTCTTACAGCACTATCACTCACCACATAGTCTCTGCTTACCATGGGAGACAGGAAAATCACCGTGGTTTCTGTTCCCAGGGCGCTATGTCAACCTTTAGTAGTTTTGGCTGGTGAGGTTCGTAAACTCTTATTTTTGCTCATCACTTCAGTTTTTGAATGAACCTTCCCTCTTTCCTCTCCTCCGCTCCAAAAACCCAGAGCAAAAAATCAGCTGAAATGGCCAATTTTTGCCGGCTTTCAGATGGAAACCATGCAAAACCACTGAGTTTGGCCTGGTGTCTGCTGGAAACTATAAATAGGACTGTTCGACTGAAACTGAGCCCTGGTTTAGTCAAGCCACAACCCAAAGTTGTGAGACAGTCTCTGAACCCGGGTGGATGTTTTGGAGTGTGTTGACCAAGTATGGTGGCTATAAGAAAATCAAAATTCTGCTGAGTTACCTGCTTGGTTTGGGATTTCATTGGAGGAGATTAATAAAACTGTATTTAGCATCAAATGCTCTGGGTCTTGTTTCTAGGTACCTCCTGGCCTTCCTTCAGGTTAGGCAGGGAGCCTTGATCTGGTGACTTCTGCTTCTCAGCATCTCTAATTCTCTGGCTGTTTGGTGAAGGGCTTCTAATTCTTCCTTAATTTTTCAAGATGCTTTTAAATCAGAAGGTGAAATTGTGTTTGCACACTTTTGCTCTGAGCATAATATGATTTATTCAAATCCCAGTTTTCTTAGGACCTAACCGAATAATCTCAGTGACATACAAGGGCTATTGAAGGAAAACATGCTCTTCCCTTCTGTTTAAAGTAATGCTAAAGGCCAAAACAAAAGTAAATATTCAGGGCGTAACTCTGCTCCAGTTTACCTCTTAGCCTAAGACATGGCACTGAACTTCTAATGCATTCCAAAAAAGAATTTAGGCAATAGCGGTGTTCAGATCAATACCTTTCCCTTGAAGTAAATAAAATACTTTTTAACCCAGCAATGAAATTAACTTTGTATATTTGAATTCTTCCATCCTTAGAGAGTGAAGTGTCTCATTGCACCCTGCTGTCTGTTTCTGTCTTTTGCTCCTCCAAATTTTGCAGCTAGGGTAGATTAGGATTTCTGTTGGATTATATCATGGGACAGGAGGCCTTTCCAAAGACTTTTTTCCCCAGCCGGTATATTAGATTTTCAGTTTATTCACCTGAGATAACAATGTATTCTTGTGTTAGCAGAGCTGTCACACTTCATTTGATAATTCAGAATTTGTTCTTTGTCTTAGTGGATGAGGTGGTTTTGCAAGGCAGTGTAATTTAATGAATTTATCTGCCTGGAAGGTGTCACCCAGAATCTCAGAGAGATCTATCTTTATATATTAGTAGATCAGCCTTGACTCTGGAAGCACCTCTAGGTCACGGTGCATACAAACCACTTTAGCACTGGGCACGTAAATAGGGAGCAAGAAGCCAGCTCCCAATCCAGCTGTCACACAAGTGCGCCGGAGAAATTAATCACAGGGCCAACTGTGTTTATTGCCAGCCAACCATGAAATACCATAACAAGGACCCCTTGTGAGACCATAAATACTGTGTCTTCAATCAGTAATGAGGGTGACGCCACCCAAACCAGAATGTCTATCTCGAGCTCTCTGTACAGAGGAGGAGGAGGCAGGGCTGCAGCTTCTCAGCAAATCTAGGAGGGCACTGAAATGCTGCTTTGTTGTGTACTTCTTATTTTCTGAGAGCCTGTCTTGAGCCACGGATCTGATTTAAGAGCCCAGCATTCATAGCTGCAAGTGAACACCAGCAGCTGCACTTTGAAGGTAGAAAGTGCCAGATCACAGGGCGTTACGAATGAGTAATTTCCAGATTAATGGATATTTTTTCTTACTTAATCCCCTCTCTACCCCATTTCTTGGTCTTTAGTAGAGAAGGAACAGGATTTCCTCATCTTCTGGGGGTTGTGAAGGACTCGGGAACAGCAGCAGAGCTGGGGGAGCACTAAAAGTCTCACAAAGAGCTGACTAAAGCACAGTGAAAACTACATTTCTATGAGAATTAGTAGAAATAGAAAACTACTATTCTGTGAGAATTAGTGATTTGGCAAAAAAGGACACATTAATTTTCAGTCTTATCTGTAACTCAAAAAATAAGGAGGATTTTTTGAGGAAAAAATGGGAATGGGTCTCTTGAAATCTTCTTGTCTTTGCTTTCCAGAAGCCTTTTTATTTGTATTCAGTCTTCCCTTTCATTTTGTAACCTATTTTTAGATGAATTGATGTAACTCTGTCCTCCTCTTCCCCAAGTTTTTCCTTCCCAGGTTACTTTTCAGGCTCTCTCCCTCCAGGCTGGGCCCAGATTCCTGCTGGCTTTCTTCCCTCCAGTACCTGGGCATCACAGGTAGGAAGGACACTGCAGAAAGTGTCCCCCTAATTTCATTTCAGCTTCTGGCTATGGCTGAAATGGCAGGAAAAGTCTTTCTGAGCCCTGGGCTGGGGCACAGCCAGGGCAAGTAAAGCACTAGCAAGCCTCTATTAAGCCTGCACACTTGGTAGTTTATCAAACCCTCATAACCTAGCCCCACGTAGGCATGATTTTTTGTTTTCTTAACAGCACTTGGCAAGTCCTTGAGCAAGAAGAAGCCTCGCTGTCAGATCGGAACATCTAAAGCGTAGTGGCACAAAAGGCTTCTTGGGGAACCATGCAGAGAAATCGGCATGTTTTGCCTAGCCCCATTCACAGAAACCAGTGTTATTTTTTTCAATGAAATTGTGTATATATATATAAAAAACAGCCTGAAACAGACACACAGAATGGGAAATTTCAGTCTAAATAAAAAAAAAAAAATTGCAAAGGGCAACTAAACCCTGTGACAGGTTAGGCTGAACTGTATTTTATCTACTCTGTGCTTGTGTTGCTTTTATTCAATGTATCTGTCTAGACTAGCCTCTTCTTCTGTACTGACCAACTCTTTTTAAAGGAATACCAAATACTTCTGAATGTGTACTACAAAAATGAAACATTAAAGAAGAGGGCATTTTAGGCTGACTGCTTAAATACAGTGTCTTTTTCTTCTTTAAATAAATAAACAGGACCGTCCTGTTACCTCTATTGCAACTACATCTTTTCTCTGTTTGTTTGCTTGCTTGCTATAAAATACATTAAAAGGACACACGATGCCGATGGGTCACATGATCCCAACCCAATCAATTAGCAGCTTTTAAAGATGACTCATTGTTTTGTCTGTAACATAAAACAAAAGTACACAGTAAAAGCCCTAACACAGCCTTTTAGAAAAACTCCAGAGATTTATTTTTCCATTTGCGGTTTCACTTTTTAATCTTTCTCCAAAGCTTGAAGCACGGATCATGATGAGCTGATACAGTATGTGCATGCAGCAGGCTTTTCCTCTTGCTGCTGCTCACATTACCGCCTCGCCTCATCTGCAAGTACAATTTTAGGGTATACATCTGATTCCCACTCCTTGTCCTGAAACAGCTGGGTTCACCCAGCAAGCCTCAACTTTTGTTGTCCTATTTATGTCAGTGAGAGGACTTTTATAACCGGCAAACAATTTCCTTTGGATGAGTCTGCAGAATCCCAACTGTTTGTTTTCATTATGTATTTTGGAATCTATTAATTCATGCCAAATCTGTATCTGACTTACGCTTTCAGAGGCAAAGAATCTGCAGAAATAAGCTCTCCTCATTTCATGTTCTGTTGATAGTATCCCATTTTAATTCAGAAGACTTGAAAAGAGGTTTTCTTGATTGTCACTTTGTATTAGTTTAACTTTGAGTCTTGGAACCTATCTTACATGATATTTTCAGCCCTGAAAATCCACTACAAAGTAATGTGTCAAAAAAAGACCCAAACCAAAACAAACAAAGTAAAACAAACAAACAAACAAACAGGTCCACTCTCAATAAAACCAAAAATGAACTGGAACGAAAAGGCATCCCCCCACAAGATGGCTCTAACAGGACCAGCTGCCTTCTAGATAACTAAACACAGGAAAAAATACACCTTTCCCACATCTCCTCTCAGACTTCTATAACTCTTAATCACTATCTTCCTTTTTTTGTAGACACGCTAAAAAACATTGAATCCGATGAGTGAAATAGAGAAAGACTTGCTAAGTAGTGGTAGGCTCCAGATATGTTTTCCCATGTGAAGAAGGGGAAAAAATAGCCCTTGACAGGGGAAGAGCTTATACAGCTTACTTCAGACAGAATAAGGGAGGCCTGCCTGTTGAGCGCTCCACTTGTTCCAAAGTCTCTGGCCTGAAATCCACAGGAGTGAAGGAAAATGCTGCCTGAGTCTTCCCTCATCCCTTCTCTCCCCACACTTTTTCTGGAGAGCCCAATGCGTTGCCCTGCCTAAGTGGCCCATTGTGGCCTCATGTTTTGCGTGTCTGCTTCAATCTAATGAAGAAAGTTTCTCACTGAGCTGCACCATCAATCACCTCCTCCTGGCAATTATACATACTTTATATTCTGCATGAGAAGCAGAGAATTAATAATCCCTTGGTTCATCTATTAAAATATTTATTCTCAAAGTTCTTTCTACCCTCTCTTTTTCTTAGATATGGCAGTGAGTGATGAAAAGATCTGTCCTACATTAAGGGATTTGCAAGTAATCCAGAAATCTACATTATAATAAAATATTGTTTCCTGTGGTGAAGGCTCCTGAAACTCAAAGTACAACACATCTTTTCAGCCGCCATTGGTGTGCATACAGAGCTGACTAATTAAGCACTAACAAGCATATTTTTCCTGAATCTATTAGCACACAGTCTGAACCTGAGTGTTTCTTCTAGCGGTCTTGGTGCTGCCTTCCCTGAGCTGAAGTGTGAGCTGCTGATTACAGGGACATAGGTCTGAAATAATGAGGGCATCTTCTTTTCACTCAAAGGCTGATCCTGCTGATCACCATCCCTTGCTCAATAGATGAACCATGGTTTTTATCCAATATGTGGATACTATACACAGGGGAAGCAAAACTGCTGTATCTTCAAGATGATTTGTATTACTAGCCAAACACGCAAAGAGGAAAATAGGTATTGAAGGAGAAACACGGGTTGTGATTCAGACTGAGACAGGGGTGTTAGATGGCAGGTATTCTCTGTGATATTTGGAAGGAAAAATGCAAAATATCTTGTCTCTGAGGAAATTGCAGGTTCATTAAACTGCTCAGGAGAGATCGGAAAGCTGCCTTTTTTTCACCAGAAATGGCCTTGTGGCTTTACCAAAGGGGTCAGTTTGGCCTCTTCCAAGGCACTGATTTGTAAGGACATGTCTCCTGCCTCATGTGAAAAACTTCAGCCTTGCTGGTGGTGCTCAGGGCTCAGGCTGCACTTGTGGCTTCTCCACAACCCATCCACAGAGCTGGACTCCACTTTACCCAGCACTTCAGTGTCTCAACTAGAGCAGGGTGACTAGTTAACCTCCATGGCTGTCTTCCTGCTGATCTGAGCAGTGGATTTTCACATATCCAAGTACCTAAGGAGGTGAAGGAGGCTGGCTTTTTCCTCAGTGTCTGGCTTTGTTTCTTTGCCTGGCTCTGTAGCCTTAGCCCAATAAGATTATTTCATATTGTTTGACTGAATGAACACAGAAGCACTTTAAACAGGAATCCTTGGAAAATATCTTGTTGGCAGTATTTGTGCCAGTAAACTGTTTCCCTTGTGGACAAAAGCCCTTAAGAACAGAGATGATGGTGTTATTTGCCTACGCGTAGGCATCTATCGATATCTGAGCCCTCCACTCTGTTCATAGCCTTTTCAGAGAAATGAGGGCTTCTAGGTGTGATTTACTTCACCCTACCATAGAGGGCTACCTGTGGTTAGAGGAACTGCTTCCTAAACACACCAAATCTTTTCCAGAGCCTAGGGAGGGAGAGTAGGAGGACTCTCCCTAGATGACTACATAGACAGATGTCTAGGGTTAAGTAAGTGAAAACCACCCAGGCTGTCCTTTTGTTTGTACAGAATTTGGCATAGCAGAGCTGTGATCTGTCAGCCCAGGCTCCCAAGGCACTACCATCCTGTAGCTCATCAACTCTGATAATGATGCTGGGAGAAGCAGACACAGAGAAAAGGAGCTGTTCTACAAATCTGAATTTGTGAGATATGCTTTTGCCTGAGTAATCAATCTCTCACTTCTAAAAAAACAAGAAATTCTCTGTCTTGCCAACATTGGGGATACTGTTAAAGCTGGCTCAGCTAGTGAGGTGGTGAGGAGATCAATCTCTTACGCTTAATGCTGTCAGTGATCTGCATGGCTTGGCACTAATTGCCTGTGGTCACAGATGGTTCTTCACCAGCAGGTGAAGAGGGGCTTGATCTCTGGCCACTCAGGTTCCCGGCACAGTGACCGCATAGTAAAGCAGAGAAGGTTTAGCGAGAGTGGAAAACACTTCTGTGATGACTTAGTGTAAAGATGTCTTAGAGGGGTGGCTCAAGAGACCCACTTATCTTCTCACCCTTGTACACTAGTGCGGTTAATCTGCTTCCTTGCAGTAAAACAAAAGTGATGTGAGGTCCTGCTGATTTTGTTCCCAGATGAATGGGGTCAGATCTCTCTTGTGTGTGGTTATGAGCAAGAGTCTCTTTGTTTCTCTTTTTACTGTCTGCTTTTCCACTGGGCCATCTTCGAAGAGGAATTTCACTGTGGTAACACAGGTCCTGTGCAGTGAGACTGAGCACCTTCTTTGACCAAGTATTTTATTTCTTGGCTACTAAATGTCCAATGAAATTGTCCAATGGTATTTCCTTCTTCTTTTTTTTTTTTTTTTTTTCTTTGATAAGGTATCCCCTTCATAAGCAGAACATAACATTTCAGGAGAAGAAGTGCTGTTTCCCAGGAAGAGCTGCTGCCAGCACCTCCAACACCTTCAAGGAATGATGGATTCAATCCAATATGTGTGCATGGCATAGGGTGTTTTATTATCCCTTTGTGTATTTGGAGCCTGTGTATTAATCATCACCTAGAAGCAAGAAGAAAATTGTTAGAGTCTCTTGAGGTGAAGGCAGCCGAGGGCTTTGTGGTATATTGTAGTGGTTTGGAAGCTGAATTAACCTGCATTCTTCTTCTTTTTTTTTCCTTTAACACAACCAACTGTGGCTACAGAAATTGATTTCTTACTGTAGAAAAAGAAAAGCAGGGTTTTATGTATTTCCTACCAGATCAAAGTGAGGAGAGCTGCAATTTTTCATCCTTTTGGCATGGTGATACAGGATTAGGCACATTTGATCTATTGCATTTGTGGACTCTGGTGGGCTTTTTGTTCAAATTCTATGGCATTTACCTTAACACTGATATGCACTTTTAATAGTGGAAGGCAGAGTTCTCACCTGGCAGAAAAAACTGAATATTTTTTTTGTTGTGATCCAAGGATGATCTTTAATCTCATCCATGTATCTGCAAGTAGACATGTAGCCTGCATATGAGAGAGTGTGCAAAATCTGGCACCTACATGTTCACATGAAGAGCTATGCTTTTGCCTCCTGCTTAGTGGAAGAAGACAGAAAAAACCACCAAAAGCAAGAAACCCAAATAATCTTGGTATGTTTGTTAAGAACACGAAATGTAATACAAAAGTGGTAGGTCGAATCAAATGTTCTGGTCCTGTATGCTGATTCCAATGCTGACGAGAACTAGAAACTTAGGGAAGAGTGTAAGAGAGGGCAAGCAATTGTAGTGCTTTCCCTTAATACTTTCTCAGCCTTCACTCTCTTTAAGATACAAAATTTTCTGAGCCTGACCAGAGTTTGTTGACCGTCAGTGGACTTCTCCAATCTTTTCAGTCTTCCTTGGAACCTATATACACTTTCTAGATCTACAATTCCTTTGTCAAGGAATTCTGCTTGTGAAGAATTACGTCCTTTTGTTTATTTTGAATTTGCTTCCTATTACTGTTATTTGATATCCCCTAGTTCTACTATTAAATCTTGTCATCAATGTGAAGTTATGGGTCCAGCCATGGTTAGTTTTTTGTGGAAGGATGGTTCAGAATGCCAATTCAGGGGCATTTTTACCAATCAAATACTATGAGTACTTGCAATTTTCTTTTCTTTCCAAAACATGTTTTGTTGTGCTGTTCCGGAACATGCCATCGCAAAACAAACCCTATGCCTAATTACTCACATTTACCCCTTTTGCTTGCATGTTGTGGTAGCTGCTTACACAAATCAGGACTAAACTTTTGTTTGCATAGCTCAGAGAGCTGTGTTAACATGACACCAATCTAATGTCATTGACTGCCTGAGGGAAAAGAACCCACAAGTTAGGCCAAACATGTTGGTTGATTGACTGATGGCAATAAAACCCTCATATGGGGCTACCACAAAGTTCAGATGGCTTGGCGAGGCCCTCTCAGCTGTATTGTCTCACATTTCTCTCCAATTGTCTGCGAGTAGACAATTTGATGAACGCCCAGTCAAATGTGTCTTCTGTGGGGAGTGGTGCTCCCCTCCCCGTGCCTCCATGTTGTGTTTTGCCACACAAGAACAAATAGCCCAGACATTTCAAAGCAGGGTCATCATCATTGCAAGAGAGCATGGGAAACCAGAATGGCAAATTAGGTCACAGCTTCTTAAGAACCTTTCTCCTTCATTAGCCCTAATGCTCTTTTTCATAAATTAAGCTATAAACTCTGAGGGCAAGAGAGTACGTCTTCCTGGCAGCCTGGATAGCACCTAGGATAATGAAGCGTCCTTCCTTCTTATGGCCTCTAGGCATCACCATAATATAAATTATGAATAAAATGATTCTAGTTCATAGTCACAGCATATAGACAGATTCATTCCTTTAAGTTGGGAACACAATAATTAATTACTTTTTTAAAAAGGAATTAATAAACAGTATTCTCAAACGTGTAAAGCTCAGGGAGGATGCTCTGTTCATTGTCTGAAAATGGAAGGCCTTTGCTCATAAATAGAATGTGGGAAAGTTTTCAAAGCTAGTCTGCTCAGATGCCTGTGGGTCACATTTCCAAAAGCGTTTGGATGCCTAAAGGTGCTGGCATGAAAAATTCCACCCTAGGAGTTTTTCTCCATCTTTTGGCACCCAGAGGTACCGGACAATTGGTGCTGTCCTGCTGTGGAAGGAGGCAGCCTGGCTGAAAGGCCAGGCTGCAGGGCTGGAAGCCAAGAGTTGTGGTTTGTCTTGCCAGCCACTGACACTGTCCTGCAGTGTTAAAATAGGCCATACACTTATCACACCCCCTCCCTCACCTCATTACTGCCCATTTGTAAACAAGGTGCAGTTTTTCTCACTTTCAGAAAGTGCTTTAGGATCAGTGAATGATGAAAAGTGACTGTTTTCTTTCTGGGGCAAGACTCAAGTTCATTGTCCAAGGTCTTACTATTTCTGCTGACCTTGCCCGCAGATATGCTAAATTGTGAGTTACTGCTAACTGTGATAAGGCTTCTATGGTGTGAACAAATATTCGTTAGGAACTTAACTGAAGCAATTGCTTCAGTTTAAATAGCTTAACAGTGATCCACTGAATGCAGATTAGGCTACAGATCCTGTAGTATGGTTTGTATCGATGCTGAAGATATGGAGTTTACATTATTAAATCCCCAATCTGTTCATTCTTCTCCCCTTGCTGTGGAAAGCCTTTCCATCTTGAAAAATACTGATTATAGCACCTCAGCTTTCTTAGTATGTGTGCACTCCTCATGATCAGCTAGGACTTCTTACAAAGAAATTCCTACTGTTGCAGAAAACCTGTGTTGCAGGCAGACAAACTGAATGTGTGTATATAGTTAGGGAATTAGGGATTGCCATCATGGAAGTGTTTAGAAGGCTGGCAGATCAGTGAAATTTTAAACTTTTAACTTTACTAAATCCATTCATTAAGAACACCCTTTGTGCTCATGGCTAATTCCCACACATTGCTCAGCATAATCACTAGTGGTCTTTAACAACCATACTGTAAGTCAGCTGTGAGTACACAGCACTGCGGAGATGATGCCTCACAGCTGGCACTGATGGCTGTGGTCTTGGTGGTCCCTAGTTGCTGAGGTGGGGTGATCAGGCTTGAGAGCTCATTGATGAGAGAAGCCAGAACTGAAGTAGGCTTGTCTTCTTTTTTCTCTGATTTGTTCTTGCTTATGCCTGATGGTTTTATGCTATGTCCTGCTCTCAAAAAGGAGGAACTCATCTGCTCCCGGTATCACTTATCTTGTTTTTGGGTTTGCCAGTCAGTTTTCTTGTGTATTTGGCAGGATGTCCTGACTATTTGCAGTCCCTTGCGCTTATCTTATCATCTGTCTGGCAACTTCTGTTACTTGGATGCCAGCTACCTGTAACTACATCCATCTTTGGTAGTCATGTTGCCTACGTACTTATGCAAAATGCTTGTACGTTGCATCTTGCTGTGCCTTGAGTGTTACAAAATACTTAGATTCTGTTGTTAGTTACACCATCCCTGTACATATTTGGGTTGAAGGCAGATTAATATTAATTATATTCTGATTAATACATTTATAATTTCTAGGTGTCACAGGCCTCTGTTTTGCTACACCTGCATATTTGCAATGTTGTCCACCTTTCTGACCTGTCTTTCTGTGGCACAGCAGGCTTGTAGCCTTTACTCTCTTACTGTCTGAACACTGGTGGCCACACTGCGTGGTGACCTTGTAAAGCAGATGGATATTTTGTCAGCCTTTCCATGGCTATTTCTGCAGATACTGAATCTGCAATAGCCTGCTGGGGAAGAAAAGGAACTGTATTCAATGAGTAATAAGGCTCTTCATAACTCTCCCTCAAGGACACAGAATCCTTTGCTCTCTCTAGGGAAAGAAATTCTGCCAAAAGATAACGTCAAGGAGTGGGCCACATCTCTGGCAATATGATGTAGTGTCATTTGTAAAAATGGTGCCTGGATTAACTGATCAGTTTGTTGCTTCCCCTTTGAACTCACCGTGTCACTTTGATTTGAGAAGCTGCATTCCTCAGTGGATAGAAGGTTTGAAGAATGAGAATGAGATCGTCCTTGACTTTGTTCCCAGCTCTGCTACCATCTTCCCTTGTGACCCTGAACAAACCACTGTGGAAGTTATTAAAATGCTGGAATAACAGTCAGCCAGGAAAAAAATATGGTTTGTATAAAACATAATTTTGTCTTGGTATGGTTGGCGTTCCTTGAGATAATTACAGGGAAAGTCATTGATTCTGAGAGAACACAGCTATCCCAATGCTCAGGAAGATGAGTCTCTGGAATGGCCTTGTCTCTGGTGTCTTCTGCTCCTTGGCAGCCCTCCTGGGCAGGACCACACCACAGGTGCCCTAGGGATGTGAAAAGGTATGTGCTGTCCATGCTAGATGTTTGCTCTCCCAACAGCAGGTGAGTCCAATTCCCAGGAAGCCCTTGACCCACTTTTACTCTTAGCTTGCTCATACCCACAGTTTAGTCATGAAGGGGAAAATCTGACACCTGCTTTATAGCAAATAGGTAAATTTATAGGAAAAAAGGTAAATAAGGCAGCTGCTGTTTATATCAGTGTAATCATTCTCTGAGCTTGTGCTGAATAATGGGATGGCTGAAATGCCAACTAAATTTGTGCTAGTGTCCTCATCCTTCCTAACTGATGAGGTGTTTTGTCTTTACCTGGATGAGTCAAGCAAGCATTCCTGGCCCAAGCTTTTCTGTTTACCTTCTGGACAGTGAGGGAAAGTACCTTGGAATAGGATCTTGCAAGTAACTAATGGAGTCAAAAGCAATAGGGGTACTTACAACGAAGGAAAACAAAGCGAAAATGTTTGCCTTTGGGGAACACAGTCATAGACCATATGAAGAACTTAGACAAGCCTAACAAGGTTTATATATAGCAAGGTTTATAATAGCAAGTTGGTTTTTTTTTGGTTTAGCAAAGTCTTATCCTATGAAGTTCACAAAGTTGTGCACCACCTCCTGGGCCCAGTGACACACTCATAGTTCTCCCTGCGATTTGGGCCTCATCTTATGGCTCTATTGCCGTTTATTGAACTAGCCATTTAACTACTTAAATATTAAAAACATTCAATTAACTTTCTTTGGATCTATCTGGCACTAAGAAAGGAAAAATTCTAGGGTTTAAAATGTATGACTTGGCATGATTAAATGGTGAAATGAATCATGTTTTAATGAGTGATTTGTAATTATTTAATAATTAAAGAGCTCTTATGAATATTCTTGAACACCCCATGGAAAATCTAAATGGTATGCTGATTTCATCAAGCATTCAAATCTAATCAGAATTTATTTTTATAGCATCATTTTAAACACAGTCTACAAGAATATTGCCACAATAATGCCAACAGAACAGAAAAGCTATAATAGCTCTGCTTTTTTAGTATAAGACCTTGATTTTTCCATGCAAAAGATTTTTCTGCACTAATGGATTGTGGCTGAACTCTATTCCAAGTCCTGCAGCAGCCCGTCAGATCTCATCAGTGGTTCAGTGACAGGTTAAGGGTGCCTCAGTTTTGGTTTGTAAACACAGATGAATGGTAGCCTCTTGCAGCAGGGAGAGCCATCCCATTCACCCCTGCCTGGAAAGAAAGACAAAGAAAGACAAAGTGAGATCACAAAGGAAAACGAGAAGATGTGAAAAGGGAACAGTTTCACTCCTGACATGAAATCATTCAATCTCAGCTCAGTCTCTGGAAATCCAATTTTCTTTTAATTTGTGTTTCCAAAGTATGTACTTTGCAGCTTTGGGCAACATTTTAATAAGATGATGTTTTCGCTAGCTAATCCTGGAAATACTCATCCCACAGGGGTGGCAGAGGTTCAAGAGCAAGGTAATCTATGTGTGTCATGAATCATCCCAGGTTTTTCTTACCTCCAATATTCAGGGTCAGGAAAATTTTTATGTTAAACAGGCTGTTAACTAGTCCTCCAACAGCTCTGAAAAGGGATAACAGAGGCCTCTGGATGAAGGCTGTCAGAGATCCATCACTCCATTTCAAAAATGACCCCTGCAGGCAAAAAAATAACTCATAGAATCGTTTAGGTTGGAAAAGACTTTTAAGATCATCAAGTTGAACTGTTAACTTAGCACCGCCAAGTCCACCACTAAACCATGTCCCTAAGCGCCACGTTTACACATCTTTTAAATACCTCCAGGAACTGTGACTCAACCACTTCCCTGGGCAGCCTGTTCCAGTGCTTGATAATCCTTTTGCTGAAGAAATGTTTCATAATATCCAATCTAAACCTCCTCTGGCGCAACTTGAGGCCATTTCCTCTGGTCCTATCGTTTGTTACTTGGGAGAAGAGACCGACCCCCACCTCGCTGCAACCTCCTTTCAGGTAGTCGTAGAGAGCGATAAGGACTCCCCTGAACCTCCTTTTCTCCAGGCTAAACAACCCCAGCTCCCTCAGCCGCTCCTCATAAGACTTGTGCTCTAGACCCTTCACCAGCTTCGTTGCCCTTCTTTGGACACGCTCCAGCACCTCGATGTCCTTCTTATAGTGAGGGGCCCAAAACTGAACACAGTGCTCGAGGTGCAGCCTCACCAGTGCTGAGTACAGGGGGACAATCACTTTCCTGGTCCTGCTGGCCACACTATTCCTGATACAAGCCAAGATGCCATTGGCCTTCTTGGCCACCTGGGCACACTGCTGGCTCATATTCAATGTGCTGTCAACCAACACCCCCAGGTCCTTTTCTGCCGGGCAGCTCTCCAGCCACTCCTCCCCCAGCCTGTAGCATTGCATGGGGTTGTTGTGACCCAAGTGCAGGACCCGGCACTTGGCCTTGTTGAACCTCATACAATTGGCCTTGGATCATCAATCCAGACTGGCCAGATCCCTCTGTAGAGCCTTCAGAATCTTAATAGAAACCGCATGTTGCTATTAAATTCTGAAAGCGGTTGGGTACGCTTATATTTGCTGGGATGGAAGAAGGACTGAATAGGGGCCCTCTTCCACATGGATATTGATACAGTTATTGCTTGTAGGGATATCATTGTCCTGTAGAGCTGTATGAATAATTAATTTCTAATTCCATATTAGATTAATTTCACCTCATCCTCTCTTCATGAACTGTCCTCAAATAAATTGTAATTTTCTTGAATATATTTGTTATTCAGAATAGACTATAGCACTCATGAGTAATTCATTGCAGGTAGGTGACATTCAGAATTTGAGATGTTCAGGATGGACACACAGGTCATATTGTTGTGTGGTGTTACATGGATAAAACTTACAGAATCAAGTTTCTACTTCCAACATGCATTTACAAAGCTGAAATTCACTGGCTTTTACTATTCTACAATGCTAATACTAAATTCACCATATCAGCAACAGTTCCAGTAGATTCATTGGCTGGAATACTTGGAAGTAGGAAGATGTGCTGAATGAACTCATTAAAAGAATCTGAATGAAAATATTCATGCAAGCTTTTTATAACACCAAGTCTAGTTTAGTGACCTGACATTCTGCTAAACAGAGATTAAGCAGAGAACTTATTATCCACCATCCAGCTTCTCCTCTGAGATTTGTATCTCAACTTTCCTTCTTCAGATGATATAATTGGAATATAACATTGATCAGAGTTTATCACTTCAACTTTTTTTTCCTAAAACTCCCATCTTCCCCTATTCTCACCCCCCAAAACCACTGAAAGATAAAAACCATGAGGTTTTGATAACTCTTTAGTTTTGCTGAGACTGAAAAGAATTTCCATGGCTACAAAGGGAAACTATTCACTTGAAAGCAAAAACATTTTTTATAGTAGAAATTTTTGATCAGCTGAGTCATCAAGTTCTTTCAACTGATGTTTGTTTTCATTTCTGGTCATGGAACATTTGCCTTTTGGTAAGTAAGTTCCCCCTGTCCAGAACGGGGTTTCCTTCTGTCCCTGAGCAAGTTTACAAAGCAATTCATTTTCAACTGCACTGGTGATGCTGGTTGGGTAACCTCCTGCTCTTTCAGTCCAGAAGGTTTTCTGCACAGTAGAGAGGGTTAAACATAGGAGATGTGAAATGGCTAGAGCTTTGTGAATAACAGGTAAGCAAAGACAAGCGTGGAACAAATGACTGGGGATCCGAAAAGGACAGGGCCATGGATGAAAGTCCAAGAAGGGGAAATCTAATAGAAGTGGAAATGTGAAGTCACAGGGAAATCCATGGAAAGCTTGCAGTTTCAAAGGCAGGGAAATCACAGATGGAAAAAGAGAGGAACAGAGAGAAAGGTTGCTCAAAAAAAGCAAAAACCTGAACAGTGGGATCCAAACAGATATTCTGTGATTGTAAGTTGGGCCTGTAGTGTAAGCAATTACATTGGCTTTCTGTACAGCCAGTAGAGGTATCTCCAGGCTGTTGTACACCCAGTGTAAGAAAGGCATTGATGGGAAGCAGGATGAAATGGCTGTCACTGGAGGGCCTTACTGAACAGAACAGCCTAGGTCCCTCCATCTTTTTGACAGCTGAATTCAGGCAAAATGAACTTTATAGTGAAAAGAAGAAGTATAAGACAGGTAAACAGAAATGGAGAGATCAGAACTTGTCCAAAAGGATGCTATTTACAGTGCTTCTTTCTTGTGTCTCCAGCTGACTTGGGAATGGAATAGACAGGGACAGTTCTCCACTCTGAGTCTCTCCAAACAGATTGGGTCCTCAAGAGTTTGGCTTTGCATTTGGTAGGGAAGGATACTCTTTCCTCTGCACCTTGAAGCAAGAGCACGTATTGTACTGGTGTTTAGGCTCAGGGAAAGACTCTTCTCTTCACCATCCTGAGGCATTTAAATTTCACACACTCTTGTAGACATGGCTCAACAGGAACATGGCACCCCAAGGCAAACATTTATGGAAGCATTTGTGTTTGGCTTCTGAAAGATACAGCAAGTATTTTTGGTACAGGGCTTCAAGTTACAGGGCTCACCTGATATAATCTGAGCAGGCAGCAAGGTGAAGTCAGAATGTCTTTTAGCAAATATCTCTTGTGAAGTTGAAAAAGGGTTCACTATTCACAACGGGTTTGATAAATTACAGACAAAGGTCCAACCCAGGAGGCATCATGCTGTGTGTTGTGTGGGAAGCAGAGAGAGAAACCCCTCAACTATAACCCATCATTTTTGTGTCCTTTTACAGTCAAGGATCCCCAGGAACCTTCCTGACTTCTCTTCACTGGTGTATTATATATGCCTTATTTTACCTCATGAGGAGAATAGACCCTATGCTCAAAACCCTTAACATAATAAGGGAGACAGGATGACATGAGAAAGGAACAGAAGCTCCAGAAGGTCCAAGTTCCAAACAGGAGTTGGTTCTTTGCTGCTTGAGTGTGTCCTGTGGCAAGGCAGAGTGCAGCTAACCTCACCAGCAACACTGAGCTGAATATCAAGTACTTTTGGTCAACACTGATACAAGAGGAGAAGCAGAAAGGGAGGGAAAAAGAGTCAGGTACAAGAAAGACAAATGTGGGAAGCAGGGAAGAAATGATGAATACTCCTGTTTCGAAGAAGCCAGTACCTCAACTTGAGTCCATGTCATTCTCTTTTGAGTAAGCAACAGCAACCTTTGTAATTAATCCAGCCTTTCTGACACAGATTTTGGCAGCTCTGTTTTGTGGATGAGTCCTGGTGAGATGGGTTAGGAATTACGCTATGTGCAGGATTAAGTCTGCCAAAGATTAAGGGCAAGAACTGGGCATTGCAATGTTTGACTGGAGTTTTCAACACCAGAAAGAACTATGGAATAAACACAAAAGGAAAGTCTCACTCGTCTTTCCAGAAGATAGAGTATTATCTCCCTATTATCTCTTCTGATTTAACTAAGCTGAGTTCAGCATTTCACAGGGACATTCAGTAAAGTAAAGCTACAAAATGAAGGGCAAATGCTAGTAGATACTCAGGGTCTTGCTTTTTTTCCCTTGTCTTCCAAAAAAAAAAAAAAAAGTTAAAATGTGTAAAGCATCAGCATTTGAAGAGCACTAATTTAGGAGTCAGATGGCATTTAGGTTATACGCAGAATTAGTTTGCTGCTGTCATTACAGGGTCCAGTGGGTGCAGCTGTGCTTCAGCAATCCATTTCAATGCATGGTGCAATGCATCACAGTTTGCGGATGCTGCTTTGGATCTGCCCTCTGGAGAGGCACCAGCAGGTTTGGCAGGCCAGCCCTGAAAGGTGTGCAGGCCTTTGTGCATTCCCAAGACTCGGCAGCAAGTGGTTTGACAGGTCTGGAGAGTAGTGTATTAGTCTTTGCTGGGGAGGGCCTGTCTCTGCAACAGTAATAGGGATTTCAGTTTGGTGCATCACGTTGCTTTAGAGAAGAACAAAACAGATCTGTCAGACCTGAATTAAGATGGATTTTTGTTGAAAGTTCTTGGAATTGATTTCTTTCCAGTTTCCTTCTTGGTAAGTAGTCAGCACAGTTGGGTTCAACTTACAAAATATCATTGATTTCTCTCCCCAAACCACAGATGATTCAGCTTGTAATTTCCTCTACAATTACAGAGCAGGTCTCCTTAGAAACTGCTTGTATCCATTCAAAGTTTCATCTTGTGGAAACCACATTTCCCCTCTCTTTGGCCAGATGTGCTTGGCACGAGTCCAGACAAAAAAGGAGGAGGAAGGTACGATAAATATTCTCCCGCTCCCATTCCCTCTTTTCTGATTCCTGAAAGGAGATTCACAGCGTTACAATTTCAGCTCTCTTGCATGCTTTCGGATCTCAGGCCATCCCAAGCAGTGGGTTCGGCTATGGGGCTGTTTGTGGCTCTGCAACAGAAATGGCCAGCATGTTGTATAGTCTTTCTCCTCTAAGATAGGACAAGGGTGCAACACAGAGGTCATGGTTTCTCCACCCTGATACAGTGTCATGCCACCAAATGCTAGTCAAACCAAGCTGATTGCACAATTGGCTCTGCCTTGGCTGACTATCATATGTTTCTCCTCATATACAACTTCAACAACACACAGGGGAAGCCTCCACCTTCTCTTGGCATCCCCTGTGACCCTTAAAGCAACCCATCCTCATGCAGGGAGTCCCTGTCATGGAAATTGCTTGGCTTCTGTGTTTGAGAGATAGGCTCAGATAAACCACAGGATCTAGTTTGGACAGATAAATCATAGGACCTAATGACAGTTTGCAGAGCTTTGCAAGAGGGAAGCTTGTCCTGGGGCAAGGTCACACAGAGTGTCTCTAACCTCCGCTCTCTCCTCAACACTTTTCTGAAAAGGTCAAGGCAACATTAAATTCATTTGACATTTGGAAAAAAAAACCCCAGATCTTCTGCCTTAGTAACTGTGAAGTGGGTCTGTGCTGGAAACAGAGTTTCCAAAAAGCAAGGAAGATGAAGCTGGGCGACAGATTTCTTTACAGCATCAGACAGACAACTGAGGCACGTTACACTCACTTTCTGAGCTGGAGAGAACCAAGGCTCCAAAAAGCAGGAAAAAAAAGAAATGGACGGGGCATTGTCAGGAGGCCTGGCAGTCCTGCTGCCTGTGACTTGTAAACAGCAGAAGGTGTTCAGTCAGGCACTTAAATGCCAGTGGAAATTTGGGACTGAAAAGATCTGCCTTCTCAAGAAAGAGGCTTACGGGAATGTATTTTGCTTCGGTAAGAGTGTGTGTTTGAGGTGGACTGAGGCCTGGATGAACTGCAGGGTTCAGAGGGTTGTGGTCAGCAGCAAAATGTCCAGCTGGAGACAAGTCACCAGCAGTGTGTCCCAGGAGTCAATATTGCTGCCAATACTGTTTAAGAACTTCGTTAATGACCTCAGTGATGGGACACAGCGTACCCTCAGCAAGTTCTCAGACAATACAAAATTGGGAGGAGTAGCTGACATGCCATATGGTTGTGCTGCCTTTCAGAGGGACCTCAACAAGCTGGAGAAATGGGCAAGCAGGGACATCATGGACTTCAACAAAGGCGAATGCCACATCCTGCCCCTGGGGAGAAATAACCCCAGGCACCAGTGCAGGCTGGGGGCCAACTGCCTGGAAAGCAGCTCTGCAGAGAGAAGAGGTTCATGATGCATTTTCTCTCCTGGTGGAGAACAAACTGACCATGAGCCAACCATGTACCCTCATGGCAAAGGCAGGCAATGACCTCCTGGGTTTCTTCAGAAAGGGGGTCGCCAAGAGGTCAAGGGAGGTGATCCTTCCTCTCTGTTCACCCCTGGTGGGACACATCTGGAGTGCTTGGTTGAATGCTGGGCTCCGCAGTACAAGAGAGACATGGACATGCTGGAGCAAGTCCAGAAAAGGGCCACAAAGATGATGAAGGGACCAGAGCATCTTTCGTATGAGGAGAGTCTGAGAGAGCTGGAACTGTTCAGCCTGGAGAAGAGAAGGCTCATGGCAAGCTTATCCATGTGGATAAATACCTGATGAGAGGAGTAAAGAAGATGGAGTTAGGATCTTCTCAGTGGTGCCCAGGGGCGGGAGAAGGGGCAACGGAGACAAGTTGAAATACAGCAAACTCCATTTAAACACAAGCAAAACATTTTTACTGTGAGTGTGACCAAACACTGGCACAGGTTATCCAGAGAGGCTGTGGATATCTCTGCCCTTGGAAATATTCAAAACCTGACCGGTCACTGCACTGAGCAACCTGCTGTAGTTGACTCCACTCTGAGCAGGACATTAGACTACTTGATCTCCAGAGGTACCTTCCAGTCTCAACTATTTGGCATAACTGTCTGTGAAATCAACAAACTACAATAATTTGGTTGCACTTGGTTGCGTGTTTCTACTCTCATTCTCTGGGGTTCCCTTTTTGGAAGTATATAAACATCTTCAGAACCTAAATGCCATACACAGTAGTGATAAAGAAGCAGATTTCTAAGATGTTTGGTGATCTTGGATGGAGAAGACCTAAGGATGATTTTCAAAGGAGCCCTTCTGACTCCTTTGCTTCCTGTTGGAAGTGCTGCCTGTCCATCCACCTTGCCCTTGCTTCTCTGCCGACTCTGGTAATGCATTTCCTGCTCCTTGGCTTAAATAATTTGTGGCAAACTGGCTATTCCTACATCACTTTAGGATGCAGTTGAGCCCACCAATCAAGATTCCAATTTTTGTTAGATTCCCTCCCACCCTGCTTTTCAGCATAGATTTTCCCTTTCTGAATGGTTCCATTTCTCATGACCAAGGAACCCAGTCAGGGTTTCTTCCTTAATTAGGCTCATCTCTTTAGTGTACACATTAAGAATAAATTATCCTCCTCCCTTACCCTATTTGAGAATTTTTTAGCCAAATGTCACGTATCTACTTTTTGTATATAAGCTCTGAAGAGTCAAGGAAGGAACAAACAGGAAGTAGACTAGCCCTGGCATTTGTCAGGGGTCACTTGGGTGGAAGATGTCGTGCAGTTGCTTTAAAGGAGGTAGGTAATAGGACATGTCTAGTGCTACTGTAAGGTGTAGAGTTAAGAATGCACTAAATAAGAGCAAAAGATATTCAGGGCTGAAAGCAGCAGCAGAAGGGTGAACTTCATTCAGTGCTACAGGCAAAAAGAACAGATCTCGAAGGAAACGCTGTTGGCATGGTGAATGGGGAGGTTTTGATCGACCTTAGGTAGCATTAATAGAAGTCACTTGGTTAACTCCTACACACAACAAAAACAGTCCCAGTTTGCCTACATTTTGATCTTCCCTGTGCCATGAGAAACCTCCAGAGTGATATAATTTCCATCATTGAGGTGGCTGTGGATTGACATCTGAGTAAAAGATGTCGAAATCATATCTATTGTGTGAAAACCTTGCATCCATATCAGTAAAGAGGTAGAGAAGGCATAAGGAATAGATACAAATGAAAGTGATGCCTCTATATGACAGAAAGCAGCATGTATGTATAAATGTGTTTCTATATGTGACATACACAGGCTTATGAATGTGTATGTATAAATGTGTAGATACATATGTATGTGCACATATATGCATTCACATGCACATATGAATAACAGCTATGCAGAGGTATTAAAAATATACAAAGAATATTAAACCCCACCACCTCACTAGAAAACTGAGAGGGATCTAAGAAAAGATACAGCAAAAAAAGAGATAGATATCAGTTTTATGGATGTGTGCTCTTCTTCCCTTTTATCCCTTCCTCTTTTTCTCCGTAGGGAGAGAAATCTTTGTCCTTGAGGTATTTATATTATGCCAGCTTTTGCCAGCATGGTTCTTTGTTCTAGAAAATGAAACCACTTCCAGTATTATACCTGAAAGCTTTTGTTGTACGAGTGCTTTTCCTCAAACACAAGTGGGTGGGATCTCGTCTTCCCAATACCTTTGTGTGCATTGCTTTAAGTGTCTTTGTGTATCATCACAATCTGAACAATTCATTGAGAAATCACATGGGTCCGGAGGGCAAATTCCTGTCTCAGACTAGGAGGCAGCATGGGACACAGCCATCACCCCAGTACTTCAGCCAGCACTGTAAAGTTGTTTTTTGAGGCTACACAGGTGTGCATGTGGAGATTGCATTTATGTAATTTTTTTGGTGTACTGTGGTGTGGATAGGTGCCTGCTCATCCCTGTGTCAGCTGCAGGGCAACACCCAGCAGAGTGCATGAAATGTCCCTTCGGGAGAGGATTTTCACATAATGCCAATATTGAAGTCTGCTGGTAAAACAATGTTATGGGACAGAGCTGAGAAGCTTTTCAAGCTCTATTAAATTTACATAGGCTCCTACCCATTTCTTAAATCCTGTTCAAACATCCTCATGTACAACAAATAACTTCCCTGGTCCCTTAAAAAGGCACTGATGCATAGTGCACGTTTGCGCTGATGCACTTATTTAAAATCCAAATATTTAGTAAAAGGACTGAAATGACCTCTTTTCTTCCTCTATAGAAATACAGGCTACAAATACACCACTAGGGCCAGTGTCCTGGTTTCAGCTGGGATAGAGTTAGTTTTCTTCTTAGTAGCTGGTATAGTGCTGTGTTTTGGATTTAGGATGAGAATAATGTTGATAACACACTGATGTTTTGGTTCTTGCTGAGCAGAGTTTACACCAGTCAAGGACTTTTCAGCTTCTCATGCTCTGCCAGGTGCATAAGAAGCTGGGAGGGAGCACAGCCAGGACAGCTGACCCAGACTGGCCAAAGGGCTATTCCATACCATATGATGCCATGCTCAGCATATAAAGCTGGGGGAAGAAGAAGGAAGGAGGGGATGTTCGGAGCGATGGCGTTTGTCTTCCCAAGTAACCGTTACACGTGCTGGAGCCCTGCTTTCCTGGAGATGGCTGAACACCTGCCTGCCGATGGGAAGTAGTGAATGAATTCCTTGCTTTGCTTTGCTTGTGTGTGTGGCTTTTGCTTTACCTATGAAACTGTCTTTATCTCAACCCATGAGTTTTCTCACTTTTACTCTTCTGATTCTCTTCCCCATCCCACCGGGGCGGAGTGAGCGAGCGGCTGTGTAGTGCATAGTTGCTGGCTGGGGTTAAACCACGACAGCCAGAGAAAGCCGCTCCATAAAATTACTCTTGAGTCTTAATTGGGAGTGGAATAAGTTTTGGGGAGGGCATACTTTTTACAGACACCACGAACTGGAATCCAGGTCTTCCCTAAAATGAGCACTGCAGGTGGCTTTCAAGAGCTTGCTCAGCAATCACCGAGGTTCAAATGTCCAGCAGCATTTTCGGACACTTTTTGGGAAATCTGCTCTGGGGCATGTCCCCAAGCATGGTAGGTGCCTCTTACAGACAGCACAGGAGAATGAGGTCTAAAATCACACCAGGAAACTCTTTCTAGATGAGCTTCTTTATGTGCTGACTGCAAAACTACACTAGACTTCAGAAAGCTGCTTCGTCTTCCAAGTAATACAATGCTCTGTCTTTTGTGATGAGCTGCAGTGGATGAGGATTATTGTGCTAATCCTGCAGAACAAGGGGAAATAAATGACCAGAGTTTTCTACCTACTCTTCAGTCTCACCACAAAATACTTGTAACAGACATCATTTCCGAGTGCTTGCCATTTGCAAAACAGCAGTCTCTCCACTGCAGCTAGATGCATAATTCCTACAGGTGCTGATACATTTCATCATCTCTTTTTGTTTTGTTCTTGAATAATCTGTGAATTAACCGTGATCATCCCAAATGCATTCATTACCTGGTACTACACTGCACACTTTTGACAAATAATCCTTGGCTTGTTGGCTCTTTGTGAACAGCCCTATTCCAAATATTCATGCAGATGCATAAACCATGTTGTATGCATCTTTCTCCTGACTCAAGGGAATTAATTCTCAGCAGTAGGGTTTCATATCATGAATTAAAAATTTTATTTCTATGAATATTTTGCAATACTTACAGGAAAGTTACAGTCTCACTCACTCATTTGCTACTGTATTCGTGGTAAATTGGTACAGAAAGTTACAGGGGTTCAGGGATCACATCTAAAAATGTGATTTTTAGATTTTCAAGATTTTCAACAGACTTCACAGCCCACAACCCCCTGATGAAAGTCAGTGGGACACTGTAATTCCATTTCATTAAGACTTAAATGAAATGTTCCGCCTCTGCCTTATTAGCACAGCTGAAGCTGGCTTGTTTGAATCACAAAACATTTTCATAGGATTTTTCTGGGTCTGTTCTTTCTGCCTTCACAAAGATGTCTGTTTGCTGTCTGGTTCTCATAGCACGGACATGTTCTGCTTCCCAAAACCTCTGCCTGATGTTACGATGCATGATGCTACTCATTTGCACTCCAGCTTTCAGCAGCCTTATGCGTCCACGCAGAGATGGCTCTTGAAGGCTGGCCAGAGGATTCACTGGGAGAATCAGAGCAGTCAGATGCATTGCAAAACAGCAAAGATGCGGCCATCCAAAAGAAACAGCAGTGCAATGGCTGAGGTTGTGCAAAACGCTTAGATCAGTTCCCAGAGCTCTGTCACACTTTCTGTCTCCTCTTCCTCTACCCCTGTGTTGCTAGGATATTTGTCAACAGGATGGAAATGATACTGTTCCCGGGGAGAAATAGAATTTAATATTAATACTATCTCCTGTGGAAAAGCGAGAGTGAGTCAGAGCTGAATAGAGTTTGTTTTATATATGAAGTCTTTCATTCTGCAAGGTAACTCAAAGTACAGAGCTGTGAATTTAATGCTACCAACTCGGGTGGCTGTGTAGGCAAACACAGCAGGCTTTATGCATTAAGCAGCAACACGCACAGCTGTAGCCATTAGGAGCAGTTTCACTAACAAAGAAGTAGGGGAGAAATGCTCATCAGAGTCTTTCTCAGTGGGCAGTATTTGATAAGTGCCACAAGAAGCTTTGAATACACATTGGGCTGAAATCAGGTAGGATCACCTCACTTTAAATGTTCTCTGTTTTGTCTCTGTCTTTCCAGCCTTCTTTGGCTTCCCCTTTATTTATATTCCTTTAATATATGTTATATGTTATATGTTACATGTTACATGTTACATGTTACATGTTACATATTACATGTTACATATTACATATTATATTATATAACAAAATAATATAATACAATTTAAAATGTCAGGATTCGATGATACAAAGCTCAAAATGAGCAGCTTTGTCCATTTCTTTTTTTAAGTAAGAACTCCACCTTTCCTTTCAGTGACCTTGCTGTCATGTCTCATCATATTTGTCCTATGTCCTGTCATGTCCTGGTAATATGTCCTAGCAGACGCTGTTATAAGTAGCTGGTGCTTCCCTACACTTTAATTCCCTGTGGGGAAGGAGGTTATCTGCTGAAGTAACCCTGCACAGCTCTGCGTGCTGGTGTATGGATATTGCTGCCTGGTCAAACAATCCCAGCAAACGAGAGGCCATGGTTACTTCTGTTCTGCTCTGAGATGCTGCTTTCCCTGTTTGTGGCCAGGCATGGACAGACATAAGAGGAAGGAGGAGAGAAAAGATAGCAGAGCTGGGGAAAAATATGGTGTTTTGTTGATGCTTGCAGGATCCAAGGCAGATGGTCAGTCACAGATGGATGCTTTGGGCTGGCAGGTCAGCCACAACAGCTATCGCTCTGGTTGCTGGCTCCCTTCCCCAGTTGACTGTGTGGCCTGGTCAGCTCTCTCTCTTTCTCTTTTTTTTACAGACCTTTCCCAGTCTGGACAGCTCTGGATGGCTCGTAACATCTCACCCTGTTGGCTGCAGTACAGTCAGTCTCAAGATGGCTGAAAAGCCGAGTGCAAGATGGAGAGAAAAGGCAGATGATAGAAGAGGAGCTTTGAGGGAAGGGGAGACAAGAGGATTGCATATTTCTGGGTCCTTGCGCATGCAGTGGATGTGATTGGGAAGGACTCCAGTGGGATCTCATGGAGCTACTGTGATTCTTCAGGTCCAAAAGGGCTCTATTACTGAAGTGGAGCAGATGCAGGCTGGCCCCTGCCCTTTCTACAAATCCTCCTTCCCTTCCCCATCCGCTTGTCTTTTTTTTTTTTTTTTTTTAAGGAGGCAAAAAGGGAGACAGACTCATCCCTTCATCCCTTCATTATCTTATCTCATTACTTCTGGTGCATCTTTTAATGAACTCATTTCTGACTCCAAGCAATCACTACACATTCCTTGGGCTTTTCCAGCTGGAGGGTTTTATTGGTGTAATTCAATATCCTTCTCCTTTTGCATCTTTCCCATTTATGCTCACTGTTCAAGATTAACAGAATATTTATAAAACTGGTATACACTTCCCAAGCTGCTATTCCCAACTAGTATAAGCCATGAAAGCCTCAGTCATTACTGTGTTCACCCATAGGAGTCAACAACTGAATTTAAGGAACCCTCAGCTTTACTAACATTAATAAAAATTGGCAAAAATACTTTACTGCTTCTTTCTTCCTGGCCCTACCCTTGGGCTCTTAGTCCCCAGCAGGTGAGGAGCTGCACTGCCATGACTCTACATGTTGAGACTTTGAGCTGCTATTTTTCAGGCTGTTGCCACCTGCCACCCAAAACTACCAGTCCTTTTGGAGGTGACAAAGGGGATCTCTAACAAGAGTTGCACCATGGAAATATGCTCTCAGTGGTTTTAAATGGTTAAAATGTTCCAATATAACCCTTGCTCTGTAGATTTCTTCCTTGTTTTTATTCCCTTCTTCATTTAATAAAATCCCCCTGCAAGAGAACAGTGGAAGAAGGAAAAAAAAAAAAAAAGAACAAACCCTTTCAAAGCCATGTGAAATTACTTTTGAATCAGATGCAAATTCAGTCCTATTGTTCACAAATTGCTATGTGCAGCCTTTCTCTGATGGGTCCTGAAGCAAGGGCAGAAAGTGCTATCTCTACAGCACCAAGAAGCTTTATGAGAGCAAACCTATGAGGGAAACACTGGACCACCAATATGAGCTCAACCTCCAACGGCAGAGCTCACTGGGTAAGTGCCTGCTGGCATTGTTATGCACATCAATAACCTAAAGCAATCAGATCCTGGAGGATAAAGCTGGGGTTGGAGGGGGTTATGAGGAGAGGCTTATGGGCTGTGCCGTCACCACACACACACACACACACAGAGGCTAGGAGGACGTCAGGAAGCTTATGGCTACTGAACTGTGCACTTCTCAGCAGAGTTTATGACCACACCAACGGGTACAGACAATATGCGTCCTGCTTTTTACATGGATTTCTTAATGGAGAAAATGCCTGTCCTTTTCTGCTGGCATTAACTACAGAAGTGTTAAATGCAGACAGACAGAGAGTAAGTGTACCAATGGGCTATTGGTCCTGTCCATGAACTTGCTTGGTAGCCATGGCCTTTAGTCAGTCGTTATGTCTTTTGTCTCTATAACCTGCAGCTCCTTGAAAGCTGGGAATCCTGGGCTTTGTGGCACTGTCAAAGTAGGGTTGCAGCCTTTTCCTGAAAGAGCGCAACCAGCAGCACCTCCCGGAGATATGCAATGGCATTCCCAAGTGTAGCATGAGTTCAATGAATACCAAAGGTTTTAGTATGGTCCAGGGATGATTAGGTCCCAGACAATTAAAGATTATTTTAGGACAAAACTAACATTGATTGTAACATTTACATTTCTAGGATGAGATTTTGGTCTACAAAGCATTGAAAGAAAGTGAGAGATGCTGAATGTAGCCAAACAGTTTCCTTCTCCTGGCTAAGCCCATAACCCTGATATATCAGACGGGGTTGCTGCTGCTCTCACTAATCTCAGCAGGAGCAGTGCCACATCACCAGGAGATGTCGACTGCCAACAGAAGGCTCAGCAGCTCCAGCTTTTAATTATGAATGGTACCTTCAGACTCCATCATTCCCACTTGGCAAAGGCCAACCAGTTTTACAACCTTCTGCTGCCTTGACCAGTGCTGCTGCGTCTGTGGTTAAGCTAGCTTTTATGTGCTGCAGGAGGCTGCTCCTGCACAAGCTCTTCAGCACTTTTAGGGCTATGTGGCCTTGTGACCCACTGGGAGAGCAGCAACGGACTGCAAGTGTGTTCATCTCACAACATTTATTTTCATCTCCCCCATCTGTCATCCAGGTCACATTACTCTTCCCAAGAAGAAGTCAGGTTTTTACCTCTCCTTCCTGGACCATGCTTGTGAGAGACCCACCAGGACAGTCTCAGCTAGAAAGACGAGCTCAGCTGCAAGGGTTCAGCTGGGTGTGAATCAAATGGATTGTACAGACATAAAGATTCCAGGAAAAGAGAACTGTTAGCTTCTCTCTGACCATTGCTTTCTGTTGGGAGTCTTACTCTGTCTCTGGTGGATACAATATTAAAGTGGTATTAACCTGTATTATTTCCCTTTGTCCTACCAACATCCAGGAATTCATGTAGATTAAGTCCTACCAGGTGCACATCATGTATTCTTGTCCTCTACATCCATGTTAAAGCATTAAAATGTATCCTAGCTTTAAAAAAAAAAAAAAAAAAAAGAAAGAATCCAGGTTGCTTTTCCTGAACTGTGTGTTGATGTGAGTGATAGGAGAAAAGACAGATCTGTGATAAGAACAGTCCAGAAATGGCTTACAAAAGACAGCATAAAACTGTTCCCATCTGTCCATGGCAATGATTTAGGCTGGGATTTTTAAAGGCACCTGATGTAGAGATGTGTCCAAAGCCAGGATGGTTTGCCAGATTCCCAGACTTTAATGTGGGATGCAGAGCATCACTGCATGGCCCACATCTGAAATGCTCCACTCTGCTAATCTTCTGGTTTTTTTGCTGACCAGCTTTATTTTTGTTTTGAAGGAAAATGAATAAGACCAGTGTTTTTGCTTTCTCTCTGCTCTCACAATCAGCTGTAGCTGTAGAGTAGTACTTCATTCTATTTCCATCAATATGTCTACTTAGGCTTGGCAGATAGATAGACATGCTAAGAGGCTGCTCTAACAACAACTTAAAAAATGGGTTTCTACCTGAAACAAGCAAGGAACAATTAAGACTCTTCATCCCACTTCTCCAGCCTTAGACAGTGCACCGGTGATCTTACCTTATGCTTGGACTCCTTGAACAACACCTCAGCCTACCTAATTCTCTTGAAAAGTGACAAGGATGAGGATGAAGCAAAGGAACCCTACTTGTTGGTGAGGTTTCAAAACCTTTTTCAGGTTTAGTATGTGCCCTCAATGGACTATCTCCCAGAGGAAGAAAGAAAACAGAGGATGGGGTACAGATGTTCTTGGCAGGAGCATGTTGGGCTTAAGCAGCACAAAGCCAGCACTGCTGATGCCTTTTTTTGCTGCTGTTGTTGAACTACAAGAGGGACATACCTAAGGCTTGCACTAGCTGGTGCTTTTTCTGCAAACTGAACTGGCCCAGCTACGGTTAGTTAAAAAGGTTCCACCTAGGTTGTTTTTCAAAGGAAAATTGAGGTTTCAACTAAGAAAAAGCTCAATTTTTCCAAGGAAAACCTTTGACTTGGGAAGTGTAATTTTAGTTTAGAAGGCAGAATAGGGTGTGATATGCTATTATGATACAGCCCCCATTTGTCTCAAAAAATGCATAGGCTTGAGTCAAAAAAGAGGCCCATCTATTTAAAATTGAAAAATAAATACTTTCCAAAGGAATAAAGACATTCTTACAAGTTTAATTCATTTTGTAGTTGCTAAAAACACCCCCCTCCCCCAAAGTAAGATAGCTATGAACATGTACAAGAATACATTCAAACAACCTGCTAGCAACCTAATAAAAATATTTACTTACATTGACTTTGATTCAATTAGAAATTTATTCTAATTATCTGACAGAAATTAACTATCTTTCCTTGTTATACCCTAAATAAAATAAATTCAATTGTATTCTGCCGACTTGAATAACTCACGGAGGAAATTGTATGAAGAACCGAATACCCTGTTCTGCCTGGTGAGGGGTGCAGCCTGCTCAGCACCGTGCAGGATGAAGCCTTCTGAGCGCTGCTCTCTTTGCAGGCTTGCTCTGCAACTCCCCAGCCCTTGAAGGGATCACAGCTACATGAAGGGATAATGAAGCCTCTGTCTATACAATTATAATGGATTACTAAAAGTATCAGAGTTGCTGTAAATAAATCATTATATCAGGCTCATTTAGCCTGATTCCTACCCTCAGATGGCTTGTAATAGAGTCCCGGCTCTGAAAGTCAGCCATTCCTTTGCAATTAGATTTATCACTAATCTAAAATGGAAGCTATCCTGCCAGCTCTGAATTGTGCTTGGAAATGCCGAGTTGGGCTCAAGCTTCAAAGCTGTATTTATTAATTTATTCCAATTTAAAAAAACACCCATCTGCAAAGCTTTAGACGGCCTAACTATTAATTAAAACTTACAATGGCCATCTAGCGAGGTGCAGTGCCCACATTAACCCAGCCATCTAGTAAATCACAGCAGCAGAAGAGCTCCTTTCACCTCCCGTCTCCTGGCAACATACCTTCCACCTTCCTCAAAAACTCCATCCCGTAAATGGTTTACAGCAATCGCATCTCTGCAAGCTGCAATTTTCCCTTTTCACAAAGCCCAACAGGATGGCCTGTCTTGCAGGGACCGCATGGCCAGTCCTGCACTGACCATACTTGGGGCAGAGCTTTCGCCTAGCTGGGGTTGGTGGCATGCCGGCAGGACCTGGCTTGGCGCTGTCTGTCTGTCCTCCCACATGAGGGGAGTTTGCACTCCATGGCCGCAGGGGACTTCCTCCTGGACCAACCCTGTCTTAAAAGGCATCTCCCTTGTCTCCCTCACCACCCTGTTTGCCACACCAGACTGTATGGTTGCATCTGATGCTTGGCTGTGCTTGCCTCTGACCCTCTCCGTTTCCTTTCCCTTTTGGGTCCCATATCACCGCATAGAAAGAAAAAGGATTTTGTGTCCTGGAAGGTCTCAGGTCACTTCTAATTCAGGGCCAAATGGTCATGCAGAGGTGAGTACGATCCCTCTCCCCCACTGCCAAACACACCCACAAAATCCCAGCTGAGTGAATTCATCTTCTGCAAATATGTATTGGGCCAGGATACCAAACAACATGCTGTGTGGGTGGCTGTAAATAAACTCCCTTTACCATTGCAATCTAACCATCTCTTGGCAACCATGGCAACCAAATAACAGTACTCGGATTCTGTCGTCAGTGATACAGCATAAAAGTTTATATAATGTAGTACAGGATAGGTTTACACCAAGTTTCACTCAAGGAAGTCAAAAGGTAATATTGTATTTACCTAGAGCTACAGTAGGAACCAGGTGTGTGTGGGAGGACACATCTGGATACGAACAGATTATATTTTGTAGTTTAATCCCTTCACTGTCTCGTAAATAGACTTACGTGTCAAAATACTCTTTGAAGTTACTCCTCAGTGAAATTCAGTTCAATGAGCAGCATTCTGCAAGTCTCTATACACAGTCTCCAAGGCCGCTTTGAAGACATGAAAGTATTTTTCTACCACTGTGTGACCTCATGAAATACTAATATCAGATATACTTCACATGTAATTCTTGGTCCCTGAGGGGATGATTAAGGAGAGGAAGAAATGTTTTGTCTAGGGACAGGAAATTTGTGGGAATAAGAAGTACCATGTGGAGCAGAAGTCCATTCTGCACAAGGCAGCAACCCAACCCCAGCCTCCATCCAGATATCCTCTGAGGCTTGCTTTTTAGGAAAGTACAGTCTTAGCTATTGGGTAGAGACGGATAAGGGGATAATATTAAAAAAAAAAATCTTTCTCTTTTTTTCCCTAGATCATATTCTGTTGCCCAAAATATAATGTGTTGCACAGAACAGGCTAATTTCAACAAACATTCTCTCTTGCTAACTATAATGGGCATATATAAAAGTGAATATAAACCACAAACCTGAATATAATCTCAAGCTGAAATTTTGTCAAGCATGGCATAACGTTTTTGCAATTTAATTTTACTACTTCATTACAACATGTTTGGTAGAGTCCAGTTAACCATAACTATAATTATTCATTATATGGAACTAATTAATGTAGTAATTGACTGGCATCATGCTATAGATTTCAGTAAAGCGGTCACGGTATGCTAATGTGTATGTTACTCTGTGGTACTGTGGTCCAAGAAAGCTTTTCTCAGGAAAACCACGTAGGACTTGGTGCTGCAGGGTGGGAACATAGCTCTGTCCCTTCTGATAGACCAACCAAAAAAATAGGAAACGTCGTACATCTGGTGAGGTTTGATGGTACAGAGCTTTCTGGCTGTGTAAAAGAGGAGTTCCTAACGTGCTCAGGAGCATCCTTTTAATTTTCTTCCTAGTCCCTTGGTCTCGAGTGTAAAGTCTCAGTCTAGCCACCAAGTCATAAGGATGAGGTGCAAACTGATCATTAGGGAGGATGCTGTTATGTGAAGAAGCTCAAAAATGGCACCTGAGCCAGTGTACAAAAATGAAACAATCCCTCAGCTCTCCATAGCATGGAGGGGCACTGCACAAACACCTCACATGAATCCATGCTGCTAGTTTCCCGAATAATTCAGTCAATATCTTATGGCTAAAATCTCCTCTAAGAGCTGATGGCAAAGGCAAGACTATTGATTTGATCCGTGAAACCTTACTCCCCACTCTGTCACAGTGGTTTACACCTCTCTGACACCAGTATTACAGTAATAAACCAGATCCATCATATTCATATGAAAACCAATAATGTGCATTGGAACTAAGCAATTAAACAGGATAATATGTTTCAACAAAACAACTGTTTCAATCTAGCAGAAGCAGCAGGAAAGAATTTAATTTTATTTTGGAAAACTCTTCTTTTTTTTTTAAAGAACATTTTAAAAACTCATAACAATTTGAGCAAATGTGAAGGGAAGTCTTTAGTCAGCACTCAGAAAATGAGAAAATGGATGATTTAAGATGCAGAACCTATAAACTTGGCCTCCTTGAAGTTATCAAAGCTAGCAGAGGATCTGATGATAAAGAGGACAATTTAAAAGAATAAGAAAATGCAGTAGAATAAAAAGCAGGGACAAAAGCTACATACATTAAAGCAATTATTGCTTAACTTGCTGCTGTCTAACACATTAATATAGCACAAACTTTACATGCAGTTTTGTACATTTAGCAAAAATGAGAGGAGGTAATTTTGAAATCTTCATATCAAATAGATACATCAGAGAATCGGATGTTTGATCCAGGCATCACTTTAAAGGCAGAAATAGTGCCATGGGGTCCAGGATGATCTGTGGTTTTGTGGTGGGTTGACCCTGGTTGGGTGCCAGGTGCCCACCACAGCTACTCTATCACTCCACCTCCTCAGCTGGACAGGGGAGAGAAAATGTAACGAAAGGCTCATGGGTTGAGATAAGGACAGGGAGATCACTCAGCAATTACCATCATGGGTAAAACAGACTTGAATTCGGGAAATTAGTTTAATTTTATTACCAATCAAAATTGGAGTAGGATAATGAGAAATAAAAATTGAATCTTAAATACCTTGCCCACACCCCTCACTTCTTCCCGGGCTCAACTTCACTCCCAATTTCTCTACCTCCTCCCTGCTGAGCGGCGCAGGAGGACGGTGAATGGGGATTGCGGTCAGTTCATCACACGTTGTCTCTGCTGCTCCTTCCTCCGCAAGGGGAGGACTCCTCACGCTCTTCCCCTGCTCCAGCATGGGGTCCCTCCCACAGGAGACAGTCCTCCATGAACTTCTCCAACATTAGTCCTTCCCATGGGCTGCAGTTCTTCACAAACTGCTCCAGCATAGGTCATTTCCACAGGGTGTGGTCCCTCAGAGTGCTCCAGTGTGGGTCCCCCACAAGGTCACAAGTCCTGCTGGCAAACCAGTTCCCATGTGGGCTCGTATCTCCATGGGTCCACAGGTCCTGCCAGGAGCCTGCTCCAGCATGGGCTTCCCATGGGGTCACAGCCTCCTTTGGGCACACACCTGCTCCGGTGTGGGGTCCTCCACAGGCTGCAGGTGGATATCTGCTCCACCATTAACCTCCATGGGCTGCACGGGAACATCCTACCTCACCATGGTCTTCATCACGGGCTGCAGAGGAATCTCTGCTCCGGCACCTGGAGCACCTCCTCCCCCTCCTTCTTCACTGACCTTGGTGTCTTCAGAGTTGCTCCTCTCACAGATTCTCACTCTTCTCTCCAGCTGCATTTGCACAGTTCTTTTTTTTGCCCTTCTTAAATACATTACCCAGAGGTTCTAGCACCGTTGCTGATGGGCTCGGCCTTGGCCAGTGGTGGGTCCATCTTGGAGCTGTCTGGCACTGGCTCTATGGGACATGGGGGAAGCTTCTGGCAGCTTCTCACAGAAGTCACCCCTGTAGTCCCACCCACTACAAAAACCTTGCCACACAAACCCAATACAAGTTTCAACAGTAGGTATTAAAACAAGGCTTGATGCAGACCTTGTGTCACATGTGCTGTTCTACAGCAAGTGTCAACACCAGTGGGCCTCCTACCATGTCTGGTAGATCGCACGTCTGCACATCATCTTACTTGACGACAGAGTTGAGACTGCACAGCCACCTCTGTCAGGGTCAGTGCCTGGTGTTGGCTATGTTGTAATGACAGACATGCAGGATATGGGTGTTAAAAGCCATCCAGGTCTTAAAGTTAAGAGTGACTGAGTCTGACTTAGTAACCAGTTGTTGGACTCTGACTACCTGTGTAGTCAGTGGAGTAGGCTCCACATTCAGACTGCCTATGACAGATATTTACTTTGGGCATTATGGTTAGATCGTGACCTCACTCACATCCACTGAGTTCTTACCTCTGCTAGTTGCAAAGGGTCTGGTAATCCTGTCTATTACCCCTCTGAGTCATCCATTGCTCTTCTGACAATGAAGGCTGTCTTAACAGGCATCATCTCAGTCTAGCTTAGGTGCCATGGTAGATAGTCTGAATATGGTCCATGTCTATGCTGCTAAAATAGAAAAGGGCCAGGCACCCAGCCTCTGAACCTCAGGCTAGGTAGGGCGGACAATGTCCACACTGCCTTGCACAAGGCCCTCTAGAGCAGCCTTGTCTTGGAGAGAGCTGGCGGAGACAAGCCAGTAAATGAGCCATTCCAATGATCAAAGATACACGGTTTGAGCTTGTTCCCTCATAACATAGACCCATACAATCTAATCCATTATGCAACTCAGCCCACTGGCTGATGTAACATTCCCAGTATGAAAATTAGGAAGAAAAACCAGATCTACCTAAGAAGGTCAAAGTCTGCATTCTAAAACTTTATCTTAGGATATAGCTTACAGTATTTATTAGCACCTCTATAAATATTGAGATAGAGATCCTTGTACTATCAAAATATTTCCAGTAGCAATTACGTTGTGCAAGACATCTCTCAAGCATTACAGAAAATCATGTCCTTGACTTGTAGGCCTCTTCTACTTTTTGCACTAAAAGACTGATACCTTCTTTTTATTCCAGCTGCTCTCTTTTACAAGAGGATAGGTTTGCTGTACTGTGAAAGAGCTAATGAATGCATTTTTGAAACTAATTCTGAGCTAAAGGGGATGAACCAGATGACTCACAGGTTTTGGTTGCAGCAATTTTGTTAAGCCCATTGGTGGCAACATCTGTTCCTTGACTGAGTGAAGCTGGAAATTCTTTCTTTCCTTTTTTTAGTTACCAGAGTTACTAAAAAAGGAGGGGTAAGGTAGAGAGTTGGCTCTAAGGAACTCTGTGGTGTCCCAGCTAAGCTATTACTGGCACTTGGATTACTTCATCTGAAGCTTGTTCAGGCCTTTACACTGGACTTTGGAGCAGATAAGCCTTTACCAGGCCACTGTGGGTACATCTGGAGGGAGGGAGGGAAACGTGACAGTTCCACCAACACTTTCCATCTGATGAATGCTCATCCAACATGCAAGTGGCCTACTTCCTAGCTTTGCAGAACAGGAAAATCCTCCTGTAGTTTTAACTGTGAATTGACACCCCCGAGATAGCTCGGCTGTAGAGGCCAATAACTACAAAAGGCACCTCACCTTCTGAAACCATTTCCACTTCTACCTGCTTTAGAGGAGAGGGGAGAATTCATGTGAGGATGCAGGTGGTGATGCTGTAAGACTTGAAAGTAACATTGCACACGCTCTCTTTTGGAGACAGCCAGGTAGACCTAGTCCTGTCCTGGATGTCTAATACAGACAGATCCACCAGTCCTCAAATAGGAGGCAGATGGAGAAAATCTTTCTTATAACAGAATAAAAATGTTGATGCAAGCAGTTCCAGTGGGACTACTCAAGGGATAGCTCATCCATATGAGAAGGAAACTCCTAATTCAGCCACATACTGAAAATAAAGAGGTAAACAGAAGCCCTTCACCAGGAGGCTTCTGCCCACTCTGCCCATGAGCATTTGGATTCATCCAGGCCTCCTCAGAGCAGGCAGGATGTTACTCTACACCTAATCCCACTGGAATCAATGGAGTTTAAGGGGTTATTCCTGGGGACCCATAATCTAAGCCTATGTCCACTGAGTGGTGCTGTACAATACACCTCACTGTATGGATATCAGCGATACGTCAAGCGCTAAGGGAAGGTTCCTCAGCCTGCTCTTGTCTCTTTATGCTAAGCACAGGAACCATGCTGAAAGAAAGGGGCACTAGAAACTGGGAGAGAGGTAGGAGGACTTGTCTTGGAGACCTGAGGAAGGGGAAGCACATAGAAATTAAAAAAAAATATTCACTTTGCTAAAATCCAATCACAGAGCCTGGTGTTGCATCAGGGGGAAGAGTAGATGAGCTGGTATTGGAGGCAAGAGCATGAGAGGCAGGGCCCTAACAGATACACATAATAATCCTTTGCTTAGTTAGGCAGCCCCAGGGTGGCTTTTGTCACACATACAGGGACTGGCTCCCAAATCAGGAGGCACAAAATTCCATTTCATGTTTGCCATCTCCCACCTCCTCCCCATCCATCGCCCATACTCCAGAGGCTCAGTTTCTGTTCTTTGTCCCTTTGAAATCCATCTGCGATTCACGCTCTCTCCCCAGTGCCATGAGGGTGTCAGAATCTGCTCCAAGTAGGGGATATTAGAGTAAAGCTGACAGAATGGGGACTAAATCTTGTTTACCCTTCCCACACCCACGCAAATGCAGTACCACACAGTAAGGAGATTAGACACATTCCTCCTGATACTGGCTGTAATGAGAAACAAGAAGTAATGAGGTGATTTATTATCCTCTGTACCTCTCAAAGACCTCAACACTCTAACTCTGTCCTGTACTCCTCAGCAATTGATTTCAGAGGGACAGAACTCTATTCACTCTTTTGCAGTGGCAAAATATCCTGCCAGTTCCTCAACACAAACAAATGAGGAGACCAGGCAAGTCTCCAGGTTCTCAGAACTTTCCCTCATAAAAGCAATATATGTGCTTATTGTTCTTCTAGATTACAAAAATTGGAAAGGAGAAGAGAAAACAGTAAATTGCACAGTTTATTTTATGGAATGGAAAACACAGCAGCAGACCACGGCTGCAGTGAAGTCCGTTTAGCCATAAATGTGTCAGGGCTTGATGGAAAGCGCCATAGCCACGCAGATGAGTCAAGATTCCCCAAGAGGAGTTTCCACCGAGTTCAGCACAGTTTACCAAATTTGATGGAGAATGAAGAACTGTGAACTACTCCAGTGGCTAACTATCCCCCAGCTTCAGACACTCCATCCCTTAACTGCTATCAGTCTTTTGCACTCCCAGGTGCCCCAAAGTCTCAGAGTCAGAGTCCTGTTGTACCAAATATTGTGCAAACAGAAACGAACAAACAATCCTTATTCTGGAGACATTACAAGGCTATCTTCAAATTTTTCTGATACTTTAAACATGTCTGAATGGAATCTAAGGAGGGGATGAGATATTTAATGTAGAATTGTGAATTTCTTGTTCAGGGTAGATTAGATTCTTAGGCTTTCATGCTAGAATGCTTTTCTTCACCCTTGATCCTCTTGGTTTCTTTGAGGCTCTTGGTGAAATAAAGGTGACATGGATCCAAATCATGCTGCTGAAAGGCAGGCATCAGTACACCCAGTGATATTACTGGTACTGCTGAGCGTACAAACAACAGCAGAGTATCCAGGCTAGTCTGGCTGAATAGGCAGCTCTCCAAAAGAGTGGTGTTGATACTGTCATGGTATACTGAAAAGTTTAATTAATGTTTATTCAGTCTCACGCTGTGTGGGAACACAAAAGTGGGGTGAGCAACTCAGACTGCCTCCAGTCCACAGCTGCCAGGGTCCAACTTCTTACATCACTGACAGAAAAAAGGCATGATCACTCAGTTAGGCAACTTTGTGTCATTTATCAGCCTGGTCCAGTAGCTGCTTGAAGTCACCAGAAACGTCTGCTGTTTTCACTGGATCAGTCTTCATAAGCCCTGCTGGGTCCAATGATACTGAAAGTGATCCACAGTACCTCACTTAAATGAGGTTGTGCTAGTGTCAAACCCAATTATAGTCACAAACTGAACTGATAGGCCCAGTGGCCTTCTTCATTAGAAATACAAGCTCCATAATGTGAATCTGGGAATCTAGACAGTTTTTGATGTACAGAGTAAGTTACAGTGACATGAAGTAGAGCCAAAAAGCTTGAATTTCAAAATAACTCAAAAAAAAAAAAGAAAAGTCCTTCTTTTAATACAAAGGATTATTTTTCTGGGAGACAAACACCCTAAAAATGAAGCTGGCATTCTGTTTGTAGCACTTACAGTGTTTATCTCGTGCTGTTTTGCATCATGCAAGAGCAGTATTTAAATAAAAGCTAGCTTTTGATACTCCTATTAATACAGCAGGCAATTCTTTTGGAGTCTCTTAGGGCTTTGTTCTTTCCTCTGAAACTATCTCAGGACCGTATGGGGCCAACAGGTTTAATCTGACACCCAATGTTGCTTTTTGCTCTGCAGCAAGGACATCAAGGGGAAACCACATACCCCCTGGTCATTGCTTTGAGAATCCTGCCACCCAGTTCATCTGGGTTTGGGGTCTACTTTGGCAGACCAGCTACAAGACACACCTGCAGTGTGCCACAAGGCATTGGGAGGTCAATTCAGAGCTATCACTGAGCAGGCTTTGGTCTGAGTATTCAGTCCTGCGCAGTGTCAGCACCTGCCCAGACTCGGTCCAAGAAGAGTTGTGGCTGCATTAGGCTGGTGCTGTGCCCAGAGTAGTTAGATCTGCCTCTTGGGAAGACTAAGGATCTTGGGCAGAATGACTGGGCAATGTAATTACACTGCTTCTGGAGCTAAATCAGGGACCACAGCATTAGGCTGAATTGTGTAGCCTGGATATTTCAGAAGTTACTCCATTTTGAATTATCTTTGATAAGAACTCACAAGGGAGAGATTTAGCACTGCAGCTGTAGGTATCCATACATCTTTCCCTCCTACTTCTATTAGCAGTGCCTCCTCTGTTTTCCCGTCCAGTCCCAAAACTCGTGGTGCAGCCACATGAGTGTTAGCCCCACCTCCATGCTCCAGCCACCCTTAGGATCACAGTCCAGCATGGCTTTCTGTCAGCAAGGCATCTGACACAGCTTCCCATTCAACCTTGGAAAAGAGCTTACTCCAGCAGTTTTCAGGATTGCAGAATGGCAAAACACAACATTAAAGGAATGAAAACTAATGATGTCAATCACAAAGGAATCAGGTTAGGTTAATAATATTGGAAGGTCATTATTAATTTTTGCTGGCTTTTCAGAGTATTTTTTTTAAAAGCAGCTCAGATATGTTACTGTGATAAGCACAGCATAAATGCTCAGCCAGACAGTCAGACACTGTACCTTCACCTTATTATGTGTGACTGAAACTGCAAACAGCTCAGATCAATCTTAGAGATATTAAATTAGAGCTGAATCTCTCTCTATCTCCCATACAAAGTGAGCTGAGCTAAATCTGAGATAATACCTATATCAAGAGACATTACAAATCATATTCCACGTGGTGAAGATTTATTTTTAGTTTTTCCACAGAATATTTCTGATTATATGAACAATGGGAAAGGAGAGAAATTCTTGGCATTAGAAATGCATTGAATCTGTACATGCATTATGTAGAAGCTAGAGGTTCCGTCTTTAAGTCAGGACCGAATAATGATTCTTGCATAATGTAACAATATGACAACTAAAAAGAAGGCCTGGGTTGAAATGGGTAGCAGAGAATATTACAGAATCACAATAACAAGGGCATTTGAAAACGAGGGCAAGTAAGTAAGGAATCCAAGGAAAGAAAAAGTAGATATAATGAACAGAAAGGAAACATTCAATATGGGGTGGGTGCAGAGCAAGGAATAAGTTAGATTCCTAAACTAAATAAATTGGCACACACTGGCAGTTTTCTGTCTCTGCATCTTTGAAAAAGCATCTTCTCCCACTCCCCATACTGTTACTGTGGTTCTCATGGGGACAAAATGGATCTTGCATCCTAAGCACTGAGCTGAGCATCATTGCATCATCCTCACAACTAAACCGGTTTAGGTCATCTCAGGTGGTTTAGTGATCATTTTTTGGCTATGTCTGTAGTCATAAGTAGAACAGAGACAGGTTATACGCTAACATACTATCCTAGGATCACCCAAAGTGTTTATTGCTAAAAGCTCTCTGGCATATTTTTGTCTTTTTGTTCTACTGTTTTCCCAGACAGTTTCTGGACACAGATGAGGAATAAGCCAGGTGAGGGACAGTTTGAATGTGTAGACTCTTTCTGAAGAGTGAGGCGAAAGGTTTCCCATGTGGAGATGAATTGTGCTGTGCCGCTTGGCCTCAGGGCCAGAGTGTGCTTCTCGGTCTGTTTTATTCGGTAGTGCAAAATGAAGCCTTTGAGAATCATAGAGGTCAAATAAGGTACCAGAAGACAGGAAAAATGGCAAACATAGTCATTATTCTTCAATAAGGAAAAGATCAGTCAACATCAATTCCTAGAAAAAATCTAGAACAAATAATTGACTAAACTATATGCAAGTACCTGAAGGATAACAAGAAGATAAATAACAGCCCACTGGAATTTATCACAACCAGATTGCATTAAACCATTTTAACTTCTCTCTGTGGCAAGATCTTACAGATAGAGACAAGGCAGTTAATTTCACTTATTTTGATCTTAATACTGTCTCATATGACATTCTTATTAAAAAAGTCTACGCATATATGGCAGAACTTCTGTAGTATGGGACAAAATTTACCAGATAATCATAGGCTGAGAATATTTTCTGTAGTTCACTGTTAAGATGGAAGGAGATACTAAGTGGTGTGCCAGAGGGATCTGTCTTGGATCTCACTCTATTTGGTATTTTAATTAATGACCTGGATGACAGAAGAGAAAATATTAAATATTAAATTTGCAGATGGCCTGAAGACAAGAAGGACGGCAAATGCATTGGAAGACAGATCTAGAATTTAAAAAGAACCTGAGAAATTAAAATGCCAAATAAAATTCAAAGTGGATAAATGCAAGATATGACACTATAAGGCAAAAATAATCAATGGTACATATGCTGTGTACAGTACAACCAGTAAGAAACCCTTCTTTAAGACAAGTTCTGAATGTTTCAGGGTACTTCTGTACCGTGCAGGGGTACTCAAGCAGAGTTGTGCAATGGGAGCAAGTCTCTACAGTGAAAGAGACAGGTCTGAGGAACCAGCTCTCTTGGGTCCACTTTTAGAGGGTTTACTTCTGCCTAGCTCTAGTCCGGTCTTGCAGACTGACTGTCCATTAGCAGAAAATGCTCAGGAAGTGCACTCTTGAGGAGCCTCTTTTGGTTTAGTTTCATCCCAAAGGAAAGCAGGTCATGCACTTCAAGACTGGTCTGTAATGCAAAATAAATCATGTTATATGGGGATAGAGTCAACCACTTCAAAAGTACTTTTGTAGTGACTGAAATAGTAATGTACATGCATACCATCGAGCACCATAAGCTGAACCCAACATCATTTTTCCATTGCAAAAATGGCAGACATCAGATCAGGTTTTACATGCAAAAGAACAGCTTGCAAGACATACTTTTTGTAAGATCTCAGCTGAAGTGCTCTGTTTAGTTCTGGGTATCAGAAAGACAAGCTGGAGTCAGTCTAGATGAAAGAGATTTTGAAAGTATGATCCATTGGGAAACATTAAAGGACTTAGGATCTTTTAACTTAAAGACTGATTAGGGAGATGACAACAGACCACAAACACTTTTAGAGGGAAAAGAATAATCTGTTCCCTCTTCCCATAATGGATAGCGCAAGCAAGAATAACAGGAGAAGTCTCCTAAAGCTATGCATAGAGAAACGCTGGCATAAATTCCTAAGGAGGTATGGCAGTCTCTATCCAGGAGGATCAGTAGCAATTAGACAAGCAGGAGGTATAAATGATCCTTCCTTAGGCTAAGTGGATGGACTAGACAGCTTCTGAAGGCCCTTCCCAATCCAGTTTTTCTATGACTCTACGCTCACTCCTCCCGACTCAGTGGAACTACAATATTTTTTTTAAAGGTCCTTGCTTCAAGCAGTGGAGAGCAGAATGTTTTTTTGTCACAGAACAGCTTAGGATGTTTCCATGGGATACAGTTTGAAGCTGCTAAGGTAAGAAGGTCCTAGGAACCCATCTTGCATATCTGACTTCTGTGGACGTCCCACTGCTCTTGCCATTGCACTACTGGAGGGAAGAGGTGTCTTCCTCCTCTTCAGACCATGGTTTCAAATAAATGTGGTTATGCTTAGCTGGGAGAGATCATGGCAGTGCAGACCACATGCAGAAATAGAGTTTTAGGTGACCTGGAAAATGTATTGCCTGTTTATCTGGGCATTTGAGGAAGTGTGAAGAACTGAGCTGTGGCCTTAAATTCTGCCTAAATTCCATATCAAGCATCTGAGCTCTTTGGTACATGTGAATCTAAGCAACTTACTGCAAATGACGTAAGAACATTGTGGCAAAGGCTGGAACACAGCCTGTATGTTCTCTGCTTCTGTCAAGTGCCTTTAACAGAAGAACATGAGGACACCAGAGAGTAAAAATGGGAGAGGTAACTGGAATTACCAGTTGCACCGGCATATCCACAGGGCAAATAAAATAAGCACCTGACCACTGACTGTGGTCCTTGCGTAGAACAGGATACTATCTAGATTCAGCTAGTAGTAGGTTGCTGTTAATTGCATAATCTGTAGGTACAAACCTAGTTTATATGCAGACTCCAAGGGGGAAAAGTGGCTCCCTGTTGGTCTGCACAGTTCCACCGTCCTCTCTGGCATGGTACAAATGGCACCAAAAGGATGCCTTTTCTGAAGGAGCAGAAGGTCTGCCACAACGGGATGTGGGCTTGAGCAGATGCTCAGAAGCTCAGAGTACTTTGCCCCTTGTAGAATGAAGGTCAGGCTTGTGTGCATCAGAGGGCAGCTGATCTTCAGGAACAAGGTGACATTTAGCACCAAGTCAAGAGAAAGACAATGGCCTAAGCAGTGCTGAATTATTGTGTTGACGACCACATGTGCAGTGACATTTTAAAAATAAGCACTGTCTTTTTAGTGCTCTACAAACTACAAACATGATCCTTCAAAGCCTCCAGGCGTGGAATTCACATTGACTTGTGTATATGGAGGACTAGCCAGGTCAAGCCCTGAATATTAAGTAATCGCTTGTCATTCTTGATGTTGCTGCTTAGAATTGGCATCATGTTCTTTTGTTTAGGCAGAAAGTGTTGAAAACTTTTTCATACTCTGAGCTTTACTGAACTGAGAAGACTAATATTTATAGAGCAATTATTCCAGGAGGGAAATCTACACTCTTTTTCATCCCTCAAAAAAAAACCCATATCTGAAATAACACTGGCAATATCTACCAATAAAGCAATCGCTGAAACAAATTGTCAATGTTAAAAAGAATATGAGGCCATCCCAGAACAACTTCCACCTTATTAGGCAGTCTAGACAGTCTGGCTGCAATTACATGAAGAATTTGGCCTTCCCAAGCTACAACATATTATTTTTAGCAGCCAAAATGCTCCATAGGCAAGGAAAGCCATACAGCCAAGTTTTATTTTGTCAGTGCTGTTAATTTTTTATATACAGTGGAATAAATTGTAAAGGTGTAGGCACTAGTCAGTGGGGCCTGAATACAATGAACTACACAGGTGAGGAGAATGTGTCTCCTGGCCTACAGGACTCTGCAGTTTAACTCTGTGTCATCCATACATTGAAGCCTGACTGAGGTCAACTCCCGCTGAAGTCAAGATCAGACTTGTCCCTAGAGGAGATTAACTCTAGAAACTGTAGTGGTCTGTACAGTTCATTTACTCTCCAGGGAAAATATATTAAGGACTTGTAGCTGTGGCATGACTTCTCTCCTTACAATGAGGAGCTGTGAATTCCTCCATTTTATGAAAACAGAGCATGTCCCTTAAGTATCTGGAAAGCAATCATGGCGGTTTTCCATCAGGCAAAGTTTTGCTTCTCTAAGCCAGAATGAAAAAAACCCAGGAATGTAGGGATAAGAATGAATGCTGATTTCTGGAAATCTGGGGAACTGCAAATGTAATTGACTAAAAGCTAATATATAGAAGCAGTAGGTAGTGGTTGATACACCTACTAAATTGGTCATATTTTTTTAACTAGGGGAGCTTAACAAATGTGTAAACAGAGCCCATAGGGTAAATTCTTCTCATTGCAAACTTGATGGCTAAAAGATGAACAGTCCATGAGTAGAAGCACCAAAAGACTAGCAATCATTACATGAATGGCAGGAGGCCTGAGCAGCCTTGCAAACTTTGTGGAAGTTGTTTTCCATTTGAGTGAAAATGAAGAGGAAACATAATGAAATGAGGTTGCTCTTTCACCATCCATGGGTTGGATCCAGTTCTTGCTGAAGTCGATGATGGTTTTGTTCCATGTATAGTGGCCACCTGCTGTAAATAATGGTTAGCTAGATTCCACTTTCAGGTATATTTTAGGGAAGAATCTGGGAAAAATGTGACTCAAGGCTTGCTTTAGAGCAAGGCATTCAGGCTCACTTCCCAGCCCCACATAAAAGCCAGTCAATTCTTATTTCTGGGTTTTTATTTCCTTCAGGGTGATAATATATCTGGTACTACATGCTTGTACAGCTCATTATTAACCTAGCGTGGATGGTGTCCTTGGGCAGTGCCCTCTGATAGATGACATTAGTAATATTAATGATGAGAAAGAAACATCACCATTGGCATTAGTTCCCAAAGTGTGCAAAGGGCTGGATTTCCTCTGGGTCAGGATTAAGGCCACCAAAGAGGACAAACCTGCCATACTGCTGTGCATGGGGAACAAGTCCAGATATTTTTAGGTCATGCTTATTACAAGCACCACATTTATTTGTGGTGTAGTAGTAGCAGCAGTAGTAGTTGTAGTAGTAGTAATAGTAGTAGTTATAATAATAAATGTTCGGGCATTAACTGACTGGCCTTTCTAAAGGGAGTTGTTATCATTTGGGGCTAGAAGGTGTCTATAGGGAGCGTGGGATCTACTACCCCACCACACTAATTCCCCCTAGTACTGTGCATATTAATTTGTTTTGTTATTTCATTAATCTCTTTGGCTAGCGCTAGAGTTAATGTTAAGGCAGGTTTTTTTGTCATGTACTTCCCCTGGCTGGGATTCCTCCAATTTTTGGAGCGTTACAGAAGCTTTTGCAGGCAGCTTTGAGAATACCTCCACCAAGATATGCATAATACGTTATTTACTGAGAAATTCCCAAAGAAGAAACTGCCCTTTAAAATAAACTTTACTAGACCTAGGCAAATAGATTTAGAAACATTAGAGTCAGAGCATTTTCATCTACATGAAAGGATTCTTTTTTTTACCAACCAACAGCTGTGCTTCATGGATAAGCCCCAGCAGAAGGAAACATGTCCATAGCTATTATAGCTACTTTAAAGGACTGTTGCCAATATCTAGCTTTGCCACTTTGTTCTCAGTGTTTTGCAACTTTAAAATAAAGTAATTTTTTTCTAAATATCCTCTCAACTGGAAAACATACCCGTCAGGACTTCCTCCATGATTTTCTATACGCAGGCAAGGTGAGCTAACGTAGTCTGAGACTGAAGCTTTTTAATTTGAATGAATGTAGTCTGATAATCAATGTAGCGTGTCCTCTTAGCTGTAACACAGAGACTTTGGTGGTCTGGGTTCTTCTGGTAAATGCATTTGCTTTCCTGGAAGGCAGTATGTAATTTCACATAGGCTTTGCTCAGGGAAGAGGATTGCACTGTAGACACTTAAGTTTTGTATATACTTTGGAAGATGGTAGCCAGCATATTTAAACATATGAATTGTCACTTCATTCCCTGATGTCAGTTCCCAAGAAGAGTCTTACAAGAAGGCCAACAAGGACCAGTCGTTGTTTCTTTCTCAAGGGTAGGTGAATATGTTGCAAATACTGGCACCACAATCAGCATTGATCACTCTGGCTGGTACCACTGGTGTGAGACAAGTCCAGATCGCAGCTGATCAGGGACACTATACTACCATTCAGCCTGGGAAAAGCCATTTTAAGTTCTCTTTTGCAGGGCTATTTGCAGCTGGGTTGCCTCGCAGTTGCATATCATGCTATGGGAATGGTACTGCAAACTGTCCAGTACATCAGGGAAGACATTACGTGGTCTATGCACCTCCCTTTGCTCCAGCCTCTGTTGTCTTCCATTCAAGCATGCCACCGCTCAGGCCCTGCTTTTGCTGCTCAGAAAAGGTTTTACCTATCCTGTTTCTTTTTGACACACACACAGCTGACTCTTCGATCAAACTTCATGTTAAAAACCTTCTTTGAGTGTAACTTGAAACTATCATAGTAACATGCTAGAAGCAGGGCATGTCCAAGGGACATGAAAATATAAATGCTGGTTGTGCTTTAGCAACACGCTATGCTGGAAACTGTGCTGATTGAACTATTGGTGGTATATTGTGCTTATTTGTGGTTGACTGCCTCATCAATTTTCATTTGGGAACTGAAATGGAATTTGGAGGTGGATATGGTATTAATTAGGAAGCAAATTGGCCGCAATATGCTTGGAGATAAAAATCTTTTCTGGTGGGAATCTGGTTTTGTATCATGGCCAAATTGTTAAAGAAGCATTTTACTGGAAAAGACATTTTCATGCAATATTGTTACTTCTCACAGGAGAAAAAGTAAATTAAACATGAAGATGATTGGATTAATGAGAAAAAAGACACCAAATCTAGAAAAAGAGACTTTCTGGCTACAATACATTCTTAAGAGTAAACCTTTGATTGGTAATACCCACTACATAGCCCATGCAAAGCTCCCATGTCTGTGTAAGTAGTTAGGCAGCTCTCATCATCATGGCACTTTACACTATTCATTTGGCCACTCTGTCAGGGACATCAGTTCATTATAAAACATTCACAAAGCCATTCATAGCTACAACTTCTGCCCTATAGCTCATAAATGGTATTGAAACACATCTTACATAAAAATACTATATAATGGTGTGCATTTTTTAAAAATTAGGTAAGAGTTTGACAGTGAATTCTGATTTAAGGCTCTCTGGCATCAGTCAACCTCAGACACCAAAACAGAGCTTCTTCAAGCTTAGAAGGAGTTCAATTTCTTTCCCAATTGCAGAGCACAGCTTCCTACAATTGAGCTGGCCCTGCGTGGAGTTTCTTGCTCCACTGGGTTCTAAGTGTAAATCAGGGCAACAAGACAATAGTAGCAATGCCAGAAAAGAGAAAAAATAAAATATAAAGGATACACACTGGTTACAGTCAGATGTAAAGCAATGAAAAACATCACAGGGAAGGAGGCAGGAGAATCAGGATGGAATGCTTTTTGGGAGAGGAAAATGGAAGCTAAAGAACATGCTAGGAGACTGAAATTCATTAGAGGGCTTGTAAGACACAGGAAAGAATGAAATATAAGGAAGAAAAGCAAGAAGTGACTGAAGGGTGTGGAAAGACTGAGTGGAAGCTGGAGAGAACAACTCCGGCAATCAATAGGAGAGTTGAAAGCTGACAGCAATTCAGGAATTTAAATTCAAGGAGTGAAAGACTAGAGCCAGGCTGACTGTCAACACGAAAACTGAGTCTGGTCTCCTAAGGAAGGGAGGACTTGAAATAGAGGGAAAAAAAAAAAAATCTGGGAAAAGGAAGCTGAACTCACCAGAAGATAGAAAAGAAACAAGTCGTTGGATTTCCAAAGAGAGGGAAGATAAAAGGGGAATAGAGATTACCTGACAGGAGAAGGCAGTAAGAGTGGGAGTCTGGCATCACTGCAGTGCCTTTGGGAGTCAGATGACGGGTGCCTTGAGCCAGGTCTCAGCAAGACCTAGAAACACAAGAAGCAAGTGAGGAGGGAGGGGTCAAAAAAGCCTTCATGGAAAAGCTGACAAAAGCCAGGGAGATGGGTTAGTGGTGGTCCTACCATCCGTGTGGTAACAGACAATTGTGAGAAAGAGACTGTAGCCCAGCAAAGGAGCTAATCTGGGACATGCCATCCCGGTTTGATGCCAAGAGTCCAATTGCTTTGTGGGGAGTGTTGTGGAAAGGACAGTTCTATATTTCTTAGACCAAACTGTATACTCCTAAGACTACTTAGGGACTCAAAAACTGTGACGGCGGCTTGTGCCTAGTGGCTTGAAGAGAAAGGGGTGTCTTAAGTAAGAGTTTTTACCTTTCTTATTAAAGTAAATTTTATTTCTCTGCAGGGTACAGCTGGTAAATTTGAGAGAGAGCGCGCAAGCGATCAGAAGGGACAACAATTTCCCTGTCATAATGGAAGACACTGGGCTTTTCTGGAAGCTCAGAATTACAACTCTCCTCAAAGAGCATCCCAAAGAGGAGCTATGTCTTACCTGGATGTGCTTCACTGGAGAGATTGCTTTTAGCCACAACATTAAAATTAGATGTCAGAAAACTCAAGGTCAAGCTTTTGTTTTTATCAAAGCTTTAAATTTTTAAAAACTTTAAGGACTTACTTTAGAAAGGGTCCATGGTTGGAAAGCTAACGGAAATGTTTAGCAGATCTGCAAAGCAGCTCTACTTATTTATACAGAAGACCTCTTCTGCACCAGAGCAAATTCAGTCCATGAAATGCTCAAAGATGCAGTGCCACCTTTTGGACAAACGGATGTCATGTTAGGTCATGCATGAAGTTAAAAGAGGGAGCAAGAAATAACAGATGACATTCAGGCCCTGGCCAGAATTGGTTCTCTGAGAAATTATGAGTAGCAAATAGAGAAGATAATTGGGAGCAGTACTCATGAATGGCTGTCTAGTTTTTCTTTAGCAAATTTATGGCTTTATTTCCCAATTCATGTGAAAAGCTTTTTAAGGTCAATGAAGTCTACAACTGTAAAAAAAAAGAAAGCAAAAAAGAAAGAAGAGAAAAAAGCATGCTGTGATTATATAGAACTGGAGTATGGGTGTTAACTCACAGTGCTGGGTCTTGCCTGCTGTAATGTTAGATAAGCAGTACCAATTTCTCCAGTGACTACAAATCTACAGCGAATGATCTTCACCGTTTAGAGAAGAACATTCAAACAAATATGTATGCCATCATCTATATCCAAGGGGACCGCCTCTGTGGTCTTGAAGATTTAAAGGCTGACAGCACGGAAACTGTATGTAGTTCTCATCTAGCAGAGGGATGCTTTAAATGATATATCACTCATCTTCAGTTAACTGTAAAGTCTGTGTATTATTACCTTGACTGGTCAAAGCATCAGCAAACAAGAAGGAAGCTAACCATACAGAAAGGTGAACTGATTAGTCTGGAAATCACATATCCACCCAGTGGTACCCTCCTGCTGTGCTGTACATACTTTAGGTAATCTCCGTAGGTTAACTATTTCCTTGAAAAGACTGAAAGGACATTGTACAAATAAAGTGACCAACACTGGAAATATCGTGAAAAAAACTAGGCTCTACATCTTTCTTCAGTGTAAATGTCTTGGTTTATACCCAGGCCAAATCTGACAACAAGCGCTTAGATAATTTCCTCCATTTCTTCTCCCTGTATCATAACAGCAGCAGCAGCAATTGCTCAGAAAAACTCCTGTAGGCCGCAATGGTTTGCCACAAAATAGTATCCATCTGTAGATCAATCATTAGGGCGTCCTAGCACTTTCGTGGAAATGCTGTAATAAGGACTTGCAGTCTGAAGCAGGACAATATTCTGCTACAGGCTCCTGTCACTACCAGAGCTGTTACCCCACCAAGGGTACGGCAGGCTAAAACTCCAGCAGCGTCTGGAAGCATCTGTAAGACTTCTCCATTTGTCACCACTGCCACCTTCTGAAGCCTCCATCTTATCTCCTAGCAACCAGATCTAGAGTTCAGGGATCTGGGGACCTTCCTTATTTTGTGTGAAATTACTGGTAGGTATCTTGGTGGTCCTGGGACCCATCAGGTATTTAATCTGTCTATCCCCTGTGTGCCAGCACAGGGATTGTTATCAGACTCCTCTGCCTGCTCCCTTTTCTTCTCACCAACTCGTCTGATTGCAGTCGCAGATAGTTTTCTCCAGAAGGGTGAATTAGAGAGCATGCATGTGTTGCTTCCTAGTAGGGGAGAGGTGCTTTCAAGAGTGACACGAAATTCTTGTTCCCACCGGCGTACCTGTGCTAAAGCAGCTGTCCTCTCCCCAATATTTCACTTGTCTTTGATAAAGGGTATTATAAAGCACCCTCTCTCCATCTCCCAGCCCATTCCAATAATGCTGTGGATTGAATATGATTTAATCTATGGCCTTGCTAATAACACTATAATCTCTTTTGTTAGTTTTTCTTTTTTTTTTTTTAGCTTGGCAGCTAAAACAAAAATATAATGAAGAAAATGCATTTCAACTGACAGAAATCCTTTTCGCTTAATCCCAGATGAGATATTTTGGTTGAGTTTTGTGCATTTTTCTCATACTTTAAAAAATAAAATTTAGCTGAATTTAGTCTTGAAATACCACTAGAAGAATACTACCTATACTATATATAGCATACTATATATATTTCCTAATTTTGAAATATTTTGATTGTTCCATTATTAAAAAAAGAAATTATTGTGCATTTTGGCAAGAATTCAAACACTGGCAGTCCAAAGCATGTTTTCCTTTAGTGAATAAATGATGGATATGTAAAAACACATCTGACTCTAATCACATCTTTCAATTCAGGTATGTGTTAGGAAAAAAAAATCATGTTCACTTTCAATTAGCAATGGATCTGAAAACATAAAAGAAATAAAGGCAGACCTCTCACAGAAAATGATACTGGAAGTTTATATTATACTCAAATTTAGTTCAGATGCCTCTACTTCATCTGTGTGCAGTAGGGTCACGTACCAGCAACTGGCAATTAACTGTTCATGCTTTCCACGCTCTGTACTTGCCTGTTATTGTGCCATTGCTGTACTGTGCTGTATTGCAGTTCTGTTGGGTTTTTTTAAAATACATGTCAAGTTGTGGGGATGTGATACAATATGACAAGACAATTAAACCAAAGAAATGTGATAGTGTGTAATTCTGCACACACGCAGCAGCTGCTCTATCTATGATTCTGCAAGGCGAAAAAAGGTGAGCAGGGAATATAAAGTGAGGGGCCTGACTCCAGCTATTCTCTTACACCAGCTTCATACAGGCACCATAAAATTCAGATGCAGCAGAATGGCGAGTTAAACCATTGTCTGTCTTGTCATGGGCAACTAAAGCTGTTAACAGGAGCAAGGCTTTCTTTTTCACTTTACTCAGATAATCAAGTTTGGTAGAATCTAAAATGCTATAAAAGGAGGACATGCACATTAAAGAGATGGACCAGCAATCTACTGGGCTTAGGAAAAAAAATGCCCAAATCTCATTCACATAGCAGTCTCCAATAAATGAGATGGAGGAAATAAGGTGTTAGCCCTATTAAAAATACAGAGTAAAATAGCTGCCATGCATAAGAATAAGGTGATGGTTTAAACCTGAGGTCATGCTGCAATTATTTTTCCTGAGGTGCTAAGCATCTCCAAATCATCATCCAATATTCATGCCAATATGCTACAATTAGACAGACGACTAAGTAGCAATACACAGTATGCGAGGGAGGAAAAGCTACAGACAGCTAAAAAAGCTTCTCTTCACAACTGCAAGAAGAAGGTCTTCTAGTGGGTGCATCAATTTCACTTAGGACACCGAGTTCAATTTTCAAGTCCACACGCAGAAATTGTTATCCCTTAACAGGACCAATATTGTTAAGGCAATACAAACCCTCTCCAGGATGAACACAGCTGCAATGAGCGGCTTTTGAGGTAATAGATTGTCCTCTGTATTAGAAGCTGAATCAGTATAATTGCTTTTAAAATGTCACTCTGTAGTTACTATATAAGTACATCCTTTATAGTTTCACATGGACCTGTGTTTGGGTCTTCCTCAGATGTTTGAAATACTGTGCTCTTCTGTCATTGTTGGTGAGCCAGAAATCAACGTGCACCTTCCTGTTATCTCACATCAGTGCCATTAAAAAACTAATGATGCACCCATAGCTGGCATGAAATGAAGTGACAGTGCACGCTGAATCCATAGACTGCAGGCACCCCACCTCCATTTCCCATGAAGGCTTTCAGTATTTCAGTGTGAAATCCTCTATGTGATAGCATTGAGTGACTTTGTTTTAAGCAAGAGTTGGTTGTTCTGAGAAATGCTTAATCTTGGCGTAAAAGGGTGGGATTTCATCCACCTTGAAGGATTTGCACCCATTTACATTACGGCTGAATCAAAGCTATTTTCTGAGTTCAAACGTGGTAGGAGATTTTCTTTGTTTACTCGTCTGTTTTGAGGGGAGAGAGAGTTTGTTGATTCAGCAACACAATAGATTTTGCAGATTCTCTTCACTACGTCCTGGAGATAATAACACACGGAAACATTATTGGAAGGTTGTTGTAAAACTCCTGGGACCAAGTTCCACAAATTTCCTGCCTTGCCTGTAGCAGTTTATGTTGTTGTTAGGGTCTGCCTGGATCAATCAGGAGTTGCATCACTTGAGCAGAAACCACAGTTAAGTGGACACCAGAAAGTGGTACCTAAGAACAGAGTGCCCATGCTTTTGCTTGTATGGTCCCTACATTATTGTTGTGTGTGTGGAAATACTTTGCACGCAGAAGGTTTGAGGCTTGTTTACACTTAGAGCAGTCCTGATGCAGCCGTCGGCAGAGAGCAATTGGTGCAGCTGGACCAGTTTTAGCTCACTATGGAGAGAAGCAGCAGTCAGATGCTCTGCTGATGAGGTGCTTAGTGCAACCTATGTGTGTCCTTCCCTATTCCTAATTGTCAGTACTGGAGCAGCTATATTAATAGTCTGCTGCCAACTGTTCCTAAGAAAAGCCATGAGAGTTGCCTCACATATTTATGCCTGCTCTCTGTGTGCAGCTGTGGCACTGGAGTAGCAAAAGACAGCAAATGAAATGGGGGGGGGGGGGGGGGGGCTGCCCTCATTTCTGGCCCAGTTCTGTAGACCTTACGTGCAGTGGACTGTGCAAGTAACTCTCTTATGCAAATGCACTTTCTAGAAGTGCAGATTAGCTTATACCTTATTCATCAGCAGAAGGTTAAATACTAGATGGAGGAAGGATTTCTTCATCCAGATCTCCTCTGTCTGATTTTGCAGTCTCCCTATAGATTTTTTTGGGTGAAAAATGTTCAAAAATAAACATTCATGTGGTATCAGGCAGCATTTATGATGCAGAAGAGAGTGTATTTTGGCAATACCGATGTTTTCTATAATTGGTAAGACCGCAAAAGTATGTACTTGACTGAACTCTTGAGTGGCAAGTATTTTACTCGCAGTAAACAAGATCATCAGAGAGGCATTCACAGGAGAGAGACCAAATCAGTGAGTGAGCAGCAGATGGGGCCTGAGATTCAAAAATGAAGAGCACGGGCGACTTCATCTCGTAAATCTATTATTGATTAAACCATGAACAGTCAAGACTCTCATTTCACTGACGTTTAGTGCAGCAGCTCTTGGCTGCCAAGCTTAGGGAGTGAGCAACCTAGTAGGAATTAAAAAAGAGTTGGATAACAGAGTCTATGCAGATGAAGAGCAACCATACCATTGTTATTAATAATAATTCATGCACTACTGAAGCCATTTGCACCGATACTAAAATCAGAGCTAAGGAAAGAAAACTTTAGCTGTACTGGTGGCAGCACAGCTGCCTAAGTGTGGGGCTGGCACAAATTCCTTGTTAATGAGTAACCAGTTTCCTGAGTACCGCTATCTACAACATTTCCATTCACTCCTTCCTAGTGAGACTCTCTCTTTCTCATCCCTGTAGAAGCTGATGCACACCTACAGAAGTAGGAGTACTTTTCTAACAAACTCTGGACACTTTTCTCAGGGTCTTAACCCAGTGACAATGTAGTGATTGCCTGTTTCTGCAAAGCAAATAGTGTCTAGGCTGTTAATGGAGTTATTGCTCAGTCTTTCCTATTTCCTATTCTACATTGTGAACAGGGAAGTTTGTTTGGCCCAAGTAAGCCATTGAATATCCAATGACAGTGCATAGCATTTGAATTCTTATTCTTCTGTGTTCCTTCTTCCTGAATCTGATTGATATGGTTCCTGCTGACTTTGAGAGATTTCCCTAAGGGCAGCTGGTAGCACCAACAGGTTTTTGAATTACAAAATGCTATATCATGCTAATCCTGAAAATTTGCTGTCCTCTTGCTTGCAAATTGTGGCCTGAATCCGAGCTCTTCAGAGACAGCACTTCTGCTCTACTCCTCTACCTAAACACGTACCTCTACCAGTGTGTGTAGAGCAGGCCTTGGGAAAGGAGCTATAGTGTGACAGCCTCTGTGCCCATTGCTCAAAAAAAAAAAAATGCCTTGCTGCATTTTCTTTACTCCCCCCATCAGGCATTTATCCACATGGATAAGATCCTCCTTAGCCTTCTCTTCTCCAGAGGCTGAACAGTCCCAGCTGTCCCAGTCCTTTCTCATGTCAAAGATGCTCTATTTGCTTAACCATCTTTGTGGCCCTTCGCTAGACTGTCTCCAGCATGTCCATGTTTCTCATGTACTGAAGAGCCCAGGACTGGACACAGTACTCCAGGTGTGGCCTCACCAGTGCTGAACAGAGGGCAAGGGTCACCTCCCTTGACCTGCTGGTAACGCTTTTCCTCATGCAAGGAGGCTGTTGGCCTCCTTTGCCATGAGGGCACATTGCTGGTTCATAGTCATCTTACTGTCCACAAAGACCCTGAAGTCCTTCTCTGCAGAGCTGCTTTCCAGCCAGTTGGTCACCAGTGTGTACTGGTGCCTGGGGCTGTTCCTCCCCAAGGACAGACTTGGCACTTCCCCTTGTTGAACTCAATGAGGTTCCTGTCAACCCATTTCTCCAACCTAAGTTCCCTCTGGATGGAAGCACAAACCTCTGGTGTATCAGCCACTTCTCCCAGTTTTGTATCACCTGTGAACTTCCTGAGGGTGCATTCTCTTCCATCATCCTGGTCATTAATTAAGATGTTGAAGAGTACTGGCCCTTGTATCGACCCCTTGGACACACCACCAGTGACTGGCCTCCAGCAGGACTTTGTACCACTGATCACAGACCTCTGGGCCCGTCCACCCTGCCAGTTTTCAGACCACCACCACTTATCTAACCCATGCTTTGTCAGCTATGTCTATTTTAAGCCCAAGTGGTAAAAAACGGAGTTTCCGGATGGATGGTCCCATCTTGAGCTGGAGAGGGGGCGAATTTAAGCCATTGGCTGTGCATATAGCACAGGGGAGTTGTTACAATCAACCAGCTGAGTGCTTTTGATTCTGTGATAAAGAACATGGTAAAGGCCCTTTTCAGCTTCCAACAGCACTTAATCCAAATAGAGCATGACCTGATCTACCTGCAAACTGCTGTCATCATATTTTGCTCTCTGTTTTGTCTTAAGGGGTGGTTACGTCTCGCTTCCTGCTAGACACACCTGGCCACATTTGATTCTGCTCCATTTTTTAAGAGGTCATGTCTTTAGGCAAGCAATAAGAATTGCCAGTGGTGTTCAGGATTTACAGGTTTGTTCTATATCCTGTAGGCATCAAGCCTTTGCACTTGTTCAGAATACCCCAGGATGGCTAGTTGAGCTGGTTTGTTTTTTGCACTGGGCTCTTTTTTCTTTCCCTTCTAAATTTATTAATATGATTTTCCATTACTTTTAGAACCCTGATAGTAATTTATTTTTAATTATCTGCACTATGTAGCTGTAACTTGCTAAATATTCAGGGCAGTTTGAGGTCTCCCTCTGAAAACGAGTATTATGGTCATGGAAAGGCTCTCAATCTAGTTCTATTATTGTTATTAATTCTAATTAAAATAATACTTAGTACTTATCTAGCAGTTTTATGTCTGGAGTATTTTGTAAACTTTTACCAATTTATTTTCACACAATTATTGCAAGGTAGGCAGGAAATAACAGTGAAAAAATCTGTAGCATAGAGTAAAAAGAAGAAAGTCACTTATCTACAATAAAAGGAGTTTGTGAGGGTGTGTTGCCCACAGGCTCATTCTCCTGGAAGTCTGTATAGTTTCCTGCACATGTGTGTGGACCCACTGTACAGTAGCAGAAACCATGCATCCTGACAGCATGTAAGCCAATGTACACTCTGTTTCCTCTCAGCAGGGAATAGAGAGAAGAGACGTTCAAATCATCAGGTTCAGCTTGAAAAGAAGAAATTTAACCAACTTAAGGTCAGGATTTAAAGAGACAATAGGTCTCCCTGTCTTGATTCAGAGCCATAAAAAGAATTGGATTCCTCAGTATATGGTTAAGTACCAAGGGAAAAGGACTAAATAGACAAGATTGGATTGAAAGGAAGAAAATAGATCTAAAATTCAAATTAGGGAAGCAATGATAAGTCCTTGGCCCTGTTACCAAATTTGACACTGACAGAGATTAGTCTTGGCACCATCAGTAATGAGAGAGTTGGGGTGCTTTTTAAGCTAAATTTGCTGCCAATATCTAAAAGGTTTGCCATCCATGGATGAGCACATCGTGTCAGAAGGCCAAGAGCTATTAATACAGTCACCACATAATGAGTGGGGAAGACCAAAAGAGCAGCTTCTGTAAGATTAAAGGCAGTTCCAAGTCAACACCATTTCTGCAGTGTTACATTTCTGTGGACCAGCTACAGCTGAAGTCTGGGACTCCAGTGGAGAACATCAGCGATGCAAAGCCATTGACAAGCACATTTGCCAAAAGAAGCCCAGTGGGCACAAGCAAATGATTTGCTCAGAAAAAAAAAAAAAAAAAAAAAAAAAGAAAAAAAAATTGATGGCTCTGCTCCTTGGAACAGAATGATGCCAGTATGACACTTCCAGGCATAAGATGGATGCACAGTCTGATCACCAGCCATCAGGAAAAATGATGAAGAAGCCACTGCCAAGTGCTCCTAAGAGCCATGTCATTAACATGCAATGGCTGAAGACTTCCCAGGAGTTTTCCCATAAATGGGACAAAGTACCTCAAAGTGTATGTTGCTTGCAAATAGCTCCTTTGTGTGCATCAGAGGGCAGGACTCTACGCAGTCAAATTAAGCATGAAGCAGGGTGAAGGCAGAGAAACCACCCTTGTCCAGGACTGGCCAGTTTTCAAAGACATAATGACAGAAGACATTATTATCATGTAAAGGAAAGGCTGGGCATGTGCAAGAAAGGATGTTAGTGCATCCAAGCAGTCAATCCTGCTTTTATGAGATAGACAGGTACTGAAACAAGCCAGAAGTACATTGTATGAATTACTGGTTGCGAGTGTGCAGGAAATAGAGAAAGGGGTATACAGAAAAAAGAAAGGAACGTCAGAAGCACATTGCAGTCTCAATATATTGCCTCCACCTACACCCAAAATGAGAAAGAATTGTTTACTTTTACAGGACACAGCAGAGATCATAGCTGTTTTCTGTTCTTTTGAGCTGTGGAGACTATCGGGATCATACTCAGATAGGACCTATGATCAGAAAGAAGCATTTTCAATAGGAAAACTTTAAAAATGACCTGATGGCTAAAGCCCTGAAGAGCCTAGTTCATTACCTTCTACTCTGGTGGTCAGCTGCAGGGAGATCCTGGCTTGAGTACAGTGTAGGTTCCTATCCTGTGTCAACAGAAAACCTCAGAAACCTCAGAAAATGTCAGCTCATCACATTGCTTTTTCCTTTTCCTTTGTTCCTTAAGGAGTTGTGCATACCTACTTCACCCTGCATGAGTAGTTCAGGAGTCTGGCTTTTGCAGACAAGAAACTCAGTTCGTTTCACAAACAGAATATGTTATTGTGGCAGAGGAGCAAACTCACTGGAACCTCTAATAAGAAGCTTTGGGAGCCATGGCAAGAGTAGCAGTGTAGGAGCTTAGCCTACATGAGCTTCTGGGTTAGCACCCACAGAAACAAAAATCTGCTGGAGCAGAGTGTATACTATTCAAAGCACTGATTCATCCTTCACTCAAGACGTGTCCATGCAGTGTGTAGTGTGGATCAAAAGGTCCTCTCCGTCCAGTCCCCAGTGCTCTCCTCTGCCTGATTTCCTTCAGTTTTGTAGTCGGGCCAGGGGCTGCACTAGACCCTGCTGAGGTCTACATCTTCATGGTCATAGCTATGCCATGACCCATGGGAAATGTTTCCTACATTTGTTCTCTTGTTGACGTGGCCAGCACCTTTCCCACTCCTCATGGGTGCTGGGCCAGCATTGGTGATACTGACTCCTGCTCTCCTTTCACTTCAGTGCATTCACTGCCAACCTGGAAAAGGCAATTGCTTGATAGTTTCCTGCCTACTGAATAATTGAAGATTTAAGGTTAATACTTTAATCCCATAGGAAAACCTCAGCCATTGCCCTACTTCTTGTGCATTGCAGAAACCAGGCTGTGCACGGGTCTCTTCACACCCAAGCAGATGTCACGGTTCCTCAGGCTACATGCACGGCACACAGCCTGGGCTGGGGGAAGCTTTGGACTGGAGCAATGACTGTTGTTCAGGCTGATGGTACAGGTTAACTTGCAACAGTCTGAACATGATCTTTTTTAAATATCTGGTTTTAAGGGGTGATGGGTGAAGTTTGCCAGGATCATTTCTTACAGGCTGGGGCACAGGCTGCAGGTTGTCCTATCAAGGGGCCTATGCTGGGGAAGTTCATGGGCCACTGTGTGCCTGCTGAAATCAGCTGCAGTCTGCCCTGAGACACATGAAAACAATGATGGAGAAACTATCACATGACAAATCTCCACCATTATCCAGTCAGTGAAACACACAGTGCCCTTGCTCAAATAAATTTAAGAAAGAAACCATCAGTGGCTAGGGCTGGAGACACACTCTTGGGGGATGAGAGGACGATTGATGCCAAAAAGGGTAGGGACACCCCTGACGGACTGTGGCCATGGGTGACCCATGCCAGGGCAGGGACACCCTTGAGGGACTGCAGCCATGAGCAACCTATGCAGGGGCAGTAACATCTAGAGGGACTGTGGCTGTAGGTGACCATGTGGTGGGGAAGGGAGGAGATAGATGTTTCTCTAAGTTTTAATTTTTTTTTTTTTTTTTTTTCTCAATACCCAGATCAGTTACTGGGTGTTTGTGTTGGCTGGCAATCAATTAACTAAAGTAAGATTCCCCAGCTTGAGACTCTTTTGCCCATGATAAACGTCCTACTGCATCTGACTCTAGGGTTGTCAGTGGTATCCAAAGGTACAGCAGTAATAATAATAATCATAAGGATGATGACAACACTAAAATAGACTGTGGATTCAGGATAATCAAGATGGAGTGAAAGGTACATGGTAGGACCAACACTATCCGATTCCCTTGATTTCAATAGACATTATATATATCTCTCTCTCATATCATGTATAATATATACCATATTGTAATATATAGATACATTCATGTGTGTCTGTTCAAACACATAGATATCTTTGAAAATATTTTATATACATATGTTAATGTCTATTATATATTAGCATAGTTTATTATATATTAGCGTATTTTTGTATATATAAATTCATATATAAATATTTGAAAATGTGTACATAAAAATAATCTAATCCATATATATTAGATACAATATAACATATCATAACCAATCAAAAGATTAAGCAATATACTTTATGGGTTAATACACTGCTGCTTAGCCATCCAGTCAGTATCTCTGACAGACAGTAGCTTTCTACACTAAAACTCAGATTATTTTGAACTTTTAGTTTATATTTTAGTCTAATTGACAAAAACTCAATAGATTCCTGAAATGTGACAGGGGGCTTTTGTTTCTTTTTAAAAAATTGCAATTTTTCATTGTATGTATATTTCTATATATGAATGTATGTTCTCCTGAAAAAAGAGAAGCTGCTTTTCAGATTAAAAATGCTTTAAAATTGTTTTTATGAACTTCAGTGAAAAAAAAAAAATGTCTTCCCCTGTTCCTATCAGCAGGGTTTGCTCTTCAGCAGTCATCAGGAGTTCTGCTGATTCCCTTGCGTAGGAACCACTGGGACAGCTTGCGGCCAATCCTGTGCAGTACCAGTTGATGAGAAGAGATGGAGTCCTGGAGACTACAGGAGTCTTTGGGCTGGCCCCATGCAGGAGACCAGCAATGGAATAGCAATGCAATGAACCCATTAAGGGAGAAAAATTTATACTTAGGAAAAAATTACTGAAGTGTCTGCTAACAATACATATGAGGACGTTTTGCCTCACTATGTAGCACAATGCCATTTTTTCTTAATAATGTTTCTGTTCACCTTTCAAGATCCAACATAATGTAATTCCTTAGTCATGACAGTTTGACACCACATCTAAATTTATGGCTAAATGTAGCTTTCATTGAAGTCAACCCCCTGCTGGCATCCCAGTGGCCATGAAAAGAAAATGTTCTCCTACACTGCAGAAAAAAGTGAAGGTGGCTGCAAAAGAATAAACGAGCTACTTATCAAACTGCATTTTAAATCTGTACTTTTTAATGTTACGGGGTATTTTAAGTGACTTATTTTCTGTTTATTCTCTTCTTTTGCTAATTGTTCCTTTACCAAAAAAAAAAAAAAAGGAAAATTAAGTAAAAGAAAGCAGAAGTGCTGATCAGAGAATAGATTTGATTTCTCACAGCATGGTCATGCTGTGGTTAGTTAGCCACCTGCTCAAAGACATGCAAGGGCTATTCAGGAGCAAGACTATTCGGATACACCCTGGCTTAGGGGAACCTTTCAGACCAGTTTCTAAGCAATAAGAGTACACACACACACTGTTCCCCATTTGGTGCTGGGTGAAATGGTATGATAGTCAGACAGACTTAAAAGGAATAGCTGGAGAGATAAAGTAGAGAGCTGTCATCTGTGTAATAAAAACCAGAGTCACACTGAAGCTGTTCAAAGCAACATTGGTTGAGGTTTGGGGTTTCCTTTTAATACTGTGTTTTACTGAAATGTTACAGTGAAATAAGTTGTGGAGGGCTAGGGCAGCTGTATGTGACATTTCATTTCACTTCTGGATACCATAGGAGATGAATGTATGGGGGCCCCCAGCCCACGCATTTCCATTGCCATTCCTCCAGAAATGAAATATCATGTACAGCAACTTATTCTTTATGGCTTAATTTCCTTCTGCCCAAGCATCCAATCAGAAACATAACTGGACAAAAGCAATTCTACAATAAAATTGTATGTGTTATATCACAGGCATATTATTCCAAATTTTTGCTCTATTTTTGCCTAAAGATCAATGGATAACTGAAACACAACAGGAAATATTTTGTTTGTTTGCTTCTTAAAGAAAAACAAAACCACCCAATTGATAATAAAAATTGGTATGTGCTTTTCTATGAACGCATTCTAGCGTGGCAATTAAGTATTGAGTAAATAATAAACATCTCAAGGCAAACCTTTTGCAGCTCAAATAAGACAAGTGAGTTAGTTACTAAATGTTCACTTATAGGAAAAAAGTGCTTCATTATCACTGGAAGCAACATGAAACAACTGATGTTACAATTTAATTCCTGGTGCTTTCTCAGCAGCCCAGTGGAATACTGGGTATTGTTTGGAAGGAATGAATTCCTTCATTTGAGCATGTGGAAACCAACATTTTCAAGACTTCTCAAATTCTGGTGCTGTATTAACCCAGGAAAACAGGAAATATTCTCTGCATCCATCAAAGGTTTTGTTGTTTGTTCTTTTTTTAATCTAAGGGCCTTGAGAGCTATTTTACTTCATAAAGGTATCCAGAAAATGATTAGTTTCCGTAATAGTACAAAAGACATTGATTGTCCAGCTGGCAGAGTAGCAGTCCTTTAATTAGTCCAATCTGCAAGTTGGATGGTCCTCCGTGACACTGTCTGCTGCTGTGTGAAGTATTGCTCCTGCTGAAGTCAATGCTACTAGTGACATCTGCTGAGCTAGGTTTCATCTCTCAAGGACAGCTTGTTTTTTTGCAAAAATGCGCTGGCACCAGTCTCTCAGGTTGCTTTGGGACAAGGTCTCACTTCAGCTCTGACTGGGGTGAACCCTGAGCCTCACAAGCAAGAGATCCCAGCTCCTGGGAACATAACCCTTTGGGTTTCTGGGGCTTGTACTTCCCTGTGAATGCTTTCCTTGGGCAGATGCCTGCAGCACTTAGGTTTGCAGTTTGGCTGTAGCCCGTTACAAGTGGACAGGGTCACAGACATGACAGGTTGTCTCCTGGGGACTTTGCTCTCTGTTTTGCTTGGGCACTGTGCCTGAGTGGTCAATTTTCATGGCGTATTTTCCTGCATGTTAACTGAGAGTTTCATTTGACTAGGAATGGCTTCTCTGGGTTGTGCTGTGTATCACTAATCAATAAGACAGACACAGAGACATAATGCAGAAATGAATTGATTTCTGTGAAGAGAGAAGAATGTGACTAATTATTGCTAAGCCACCTGCCGCTACAGCCGGATTGAAACATCTCCACTGTTCGCTGCTATGTTTAGCACAAATTGCTAGGTGTGAAGGCTTTCTGCCAGCAATGCAAATGCCCAGCACAAAAGGGTGCCTTCTTCATAGCATAATCCCACGACTTCAGCTTTTGTAGACAAACTGGCCTCAAACTAGCAGCCTAGGTCCTGCTAGCAAAATAGGAGGTGTACAGCTCACCCCATTTGCCTGGCTTTTAGGAAGGAGTTTTGAAGGCAGTTTGAAACTGAGCTATGGACATGACCATGACCTGCAGTTCCAGCACTGACCTTGTTATAGACATACCTGGAGTATGCTTTGTTGTAGGAAACTCTTTTTTACCTCACTTGGTCTTGAAATGCTCGACAAAGACTGCCACAATTATCCCCTTTTCCAGATGGGAAGACTGAGGCAGGGAGACAGTAGCAACTACTTTTCATCATCAAGAAAGCAATGGCAGAGGCTGAAAATGATCTCAGGTCATTTGCAAAATCCCTTCTAGGTGCACTATTTCCTAGTATCTGCCCATGCTTGCTTCTTCAATCCTTCTGGGAAGTCATTTGCTCTAAGAGAAAAGAAATGGCAGATCTCACCTGCATAATTTTCAAAGCTAGTTATGTTGTTTACATCAGTCCTAGACCTATGGAGCTGACCTGGATGCTCAGTGTGGCTACGCCAGGTATATTGCATTGCAGCTTTGGCTGGTTGGCACTAGGATGTGAGTGATGCTTGTGCCTGTAGCAACTGTATTCATAAAGCCTTGATACTATTTGCATTTTCTAGAGTCCTCATGGTATTCAGACAAATTGTCCCTTTTTTCTCTGCTCACTGAAAAATTAAGCTTTTAGCTCTTCTCCCAGGATCAACATGTGTCTGGGATTCCCTGAACACATTGAATAAATCACACTGATTTCTCTAGTGTTTTTGAGCACCTGTCTTTTTAATACAATTGCTATTCTGATGCATGGAAAAATTTGCCAGCTCAATATTAGTCTCATGGTTGTTGTTTTTGGGTTTTTTTTTAATGCAGACTAGTTACCAGTCAATCTGGAGAGTACACTGTTAGCCTGCCACTGTAAAATATTTAATTTGTCATCTTCTTTCTCCTCCTCTATCCATTTCCAAATGGACACACAGACAAAGAGACAGGAAGACCTTCACTTGTTTAAGTGGGAATATCTAGGACTGTATGGGAAGAGAGTTTAATAGCTCATATTTCAAATAACGTACATCTTGGATTTCCCTGCTTAAAGTCCCTTTGAAGTTCTTTTCTAATTGGATTGGACTCGGAAATTAATTATCATGATTCTTAGCAGTTAGACAGTGCTCTACCTCCTCCGAACCTTGCTCAGATGTTAATGAATTAAGGACAGTTTGCATCTAATTTGAACTAGGTGACTAAACAACTCAGAAAAAGGACCGTGTTTCTATATAGTGTCTCATTTTGTCGCTGCTGGGGGAAGTACCTGCTGCGGGATGGCTGATATTTAAGGGCTTGTGCAGTGAGGACACTTCCTTTTGCAGCATGGAGTCATTAGGATTTGCTCCGAGCAGGTTTTCTTGGCATAGTGCTGGAAACAGTTGAGCTCTGCCTGCTCCCTCAACACACAGGCAGCTGCACCAAGTCACTTAGAGAAACAGCCAAAAAGCGCAGACAGCATGTACCAGGGTAGATGGGCATATTAAAGTGCTAAAGACATTCAACCGTAATCAATGGTTCATTGCTGGTGGGTTAAACAACCTTCTCCCTTGCTGAAGGATTTTATTTGACAGCAAGGTTATAGTGAAACACAGAAATCCAATATCCCTTCTATAAAATACAGAAGGAGAAAAAAATTATGTGGACTAAAATTATGACTTAATATCACATTTAGTTTGTCCTTTGCTGGGATTGGTAGGCTGTGTTTCAAAGCTTTATAATTGATATTGCTCATAACACCAGGGAAAAAGAGAAAGAGGGCAGGCTATAAACTAAAAGACTGGAGCTGTAAGACGAGCATATTGTAAAGTGACAATAGGGAACAAGGTGGTTAAAGGGATCACTAGATGGCAGTCAGCTCTCCAGCAAGGATAATCGAGGAAGGGAGGTATAAGCTTGTGGAGACACAAAAACAGCACGGAGGAAAGCAGCTGTAATGCCATAAAATTATCAAAATGATGTCAAATTTGCTTTGCTTTGCGCCAGGAGTCCCAGAGCAGGCAATGCTCTCTTGAAAGTGGTCTCATTGTGTCGGCGGATTTATTGACATGAGGACAGCAGGTGGGATCGGTCTGTGCACACACAAAGCAAGGAAGAGAAAGGAATTCAATTTAAAAAAAAAAAAAAAAAGAAAAGAAAATTGTCTTGCCAAGTCTTTCAGCCTTGTATTGGGATGTGAAAATGTGGTAGTTCAAACTCAAACCCTAATAAATTTTTAGATAGAGATTGCACACGTTAATGTTACTTACTTGTACAGCACCAGTGCAGGAGTGCCATATATTTTAGCTAGGCTGAAAACAGTAGAATATCTGACTGTCTGCAGAATTTATCAATGTTTTGTATTATTTCTATTGCACTGTTCATGGTGCATAAGCCTGTGCTAACTTCAGCAGAGAAGGAGAGGTCTCCCCAGTCCATAAACCAATAGCAGGGAATGCATTAAAATACCTGAATTTGGGCTCACCCCAGCCTTTCCTTTCCATGGTTATGTTAGAGGAAGGCAAGGAGCACAGATCAAAGAGTAACTATGGTTTAGTTCACCTGCTCTTTTCCAATTCATATGACTATCTTTTCCACATTATCACTCCTCCAGAAATCTGGTAAATACGGCTCAGTTCTCCATACAGTTTTCTAGAATAATTCCTAATTTTAAGGGACATGGGATTATGTGAGTTCCTCTGTACCAGCGAAGACCATAGGATTACACTGAATAACATGCCTACTCCCCCCATCTGCCCAAGACCATACATTTTTAGTTGAACTAGGGCTACATTTTTCAACCTATGGGGTCATAATTTCTTGTAGATGGTCACAATGGGAACTGGAAATGTATTAGTCATAGCCCAAATCCTCCCAGCTGGCACTACCATGTGTAAGAGCTCTAATACAGGAATTCATTAACATTACCTTTTTTTGTATATGTTAAGACTAAACTTGCCTCCCTTGGAGGAGTAAGAAATGCGTCTTTTTAGAAGGCCATCTAGTTTTGGTTAATGACTTGGAATGATGGAGACGTCACTGATTTGTTTGTAATGCTTCTTCAGTATTACTCCAATAAGCATCACTCTGAGACAGTGACTTACAGGCAAAAAGCCTAAAACCTGCTAGCACCTTGGAGGAAGACTACACAGAGAAGTCACTTTTCTGAGAACACATCTTCCACAAAGGTATTATCTTGGAAACAGGGTAAAACTTCTTGCACTATTTGGTATCTGTCTCTTTATTTTTTTCCCCACAGATATCCCTTTCTGGGCCTTGACAGTTAGTCTCCAGTGTGATTTTATCCAGTTTTGTTACTGTTCAGTCCTTGGTTCTTTTCTACACTTAACTACATGGCTCTCCTATAATTTCTCCTTTCAATACAGCTTGTTGAATTTGAACAAGTCATAGCTTCAGCTTCTCAACAAACAATGAAGATGATAGTACACCTTCAGCCTGTCATGCTGAAATGCATTTTTCAGACTTTGTATCTATTGTGTTTTTCCTCTGAACTTTGACTTTTTAATGTCATTTTCTCAAAAGCAGTGACAATAAGATCAGACTAAATATCCATGATATTTTTCACAATTCTAGAGAAAGGGGAAGTACCTTCCTACACTGCATTCCTATGCACGAAATGTGTTAGTGTCCCCACGAGCAGCCAGCCCCCCCAGGAGTTAGAAGTAAACCACTAGGAGATAATGGCTAGCTGTTTATCCAACAAGGATATCTAACAAGATATCCAAGGTCTTCTCAAAGTTATTGCTTTGTAAGACAATCATCTAGTCTGTTTGGGCTCTGTTCTTTATTTCTAAAGGGATGACTACATTTAGCAGCATTTAAATAAATAATTGATAATTTTAAACACATGTCAAAAAATGTTGATTCAATAAACTCAAAAGGACATGGTGGGGACTTATTGCGTGTGATGAAACTTATACCTGAGACTTGTCTGATGTCTTGACCGCATTCCCAGGCAAGCTGCCTTAAGAATTCCCAAACCAAGGAGTCCTCTGTGCACCGTATGTAGAGAAGCCTTGCTTTTCTGCTCCCATAGGTCCAGGGAGCTCATTTATCATTATAAGAAGAACAAATTGTTCCCAGAGTTTTTGAAATAAAATACTGTAGAAAGGGGAAAGGGAAGGAAATGCTTTGGCTCTTCATTCTGACTCTGCATGAAAATTTTCTTCAAGGTCTTAAGATTTTCAATGGAATTGAAATTTTAGGTGTGTCTACATCAGTATTTTAATTCAGATCAGCAGTGTACGTTTGAAGCAAATCTCCTCAGTGTGCCAGTCACCACACTTGGGCTCACATTTCAGAATCATCTTGGATCATATTCTTGCCAGATGAAGCTAAAGTATAGGAAGGAGTCCTGTGGTGCCTCCAACATGCTCCAATCACTAATGGGCCTTCAGTCTGCAAAATCAGGATAGTGTGGGCCTGGGTTCCTCAGCAACAACAGTTTTGCTGTACAAATCTGATCCTATTGAGCAAAACCCCTTGCTAATATGATATAGCCATTGTATCCCAGCCAACCTAACAAAAGTACATATTTGAATGCACACAGTTTCTCAAGCAATATCCTTGCTGGTCTTCATTATTATTACCTACTGCATGAAAATTTTTTCCAGCAATTCCATTACCAGCCCCAGGCAGGATTCTGGGTCTTCACAAAGGCAGGTTCCCTGCGGACTGATCTGACCTCTACAGATATCAATTTAGAGTCATCAGCTTGGTCTCACTAAGAACAAAGCAGAGGACCTGATAGGACAAGGAGCATCTGGACTCCTAGACGCTTCCCACTGATTTCTGATGCAGTTTCATCGTGCTCCATTGACCCACAACCCACAGAGGAATATCAAGGTCTCATAATTTTCAAGGGATCCAAGTCAGCCTGCTTTCACCATCTAGCAGTGGACATCGAAAGCTGAGCTAATCCCAGGAGGCTCCTTCTATAACCAATGAAGAGAGATGGGCCTCTAAAAATCATTTAAAATTACCTACATTAGAAACTTACCTTAGGATAAGTTTCATCACCCAACAGAGATAAATTTTGCACAACACTAAAAGGAGATGAGGGTAACTACGTCAGATCTTTGTGTTTTGGTTTTAGAAGCAGATGAATCCTACCTGTGGACTAGTTAGAAAGAGATGGAAAACTAAGATTTTGGAGAAGTAGAAAATTGAAATTTACATTTTCTACTGAAACCATTATAAATCTCAGCATAAAAAAATAAAAACGCCTACAACAATGAAAAGTTCTTCAAGTGACAGGTCAGGGGACAGTTTGCTGTTTCCATGGAAGAATTTAGCTGAGATAAAAGTATTGCCCACAATCAGAATAATATGTATACAATAAGCAATTATCAGTTAAGAGCTCTGCTCCCCAGGCTCATTATAGAAAAAACCTATCTAGGACTGCTGCTTAATATCATTGTCTTAAGCTGAGTTTCACCTTGCTGCAGTCATGTCAAATCAGCGAGTTCTTTTCTTTTACCTTTTTCATGGTAAGGATAAGGCATTTGTCATTTGTTTTCCTGGTGGTATATAATCTATTTCTTGCCTTATAGTTCTTGCATTTGCTTGCACTGCTGCTTCACTTGGTAATACCAAAGCAACTCCATCCTCTTCTTCTTATGCATGTATTTCTGTTATGGAGTGAAGAAACGAGGATAATTCATGTCATTGGACTGGGATTTGTGGATGTCATCACAATTCATTAAAACTAGCAAGTCCTGTAGCTTGTTCCCTATAATTCTACAATAGAGTTGGTATATGGATTGACACACTAGTAAAAGTAGATGAGGACATTTAAGTTTTCTCCATAGAGAAAAATCCCTCTTCTTCATTGTCCCAGCTTAGTGATATACTTTCCAAACTGTACTTGGGTATCAGTCCTTTGCTACCAATATTAATGCTGGTCCTCTCTTCCAGGTATTTCCTTCTTCCTTTATTCTTTGACTTTTGTCCTCCTGTAAGTCATATAGAAAGCAGTAGAGTTTGTAAAGCTTTCTATAGCATTTTAAAACCATATCACAGCACTTAGTAAACAACTGCACTTTCGCTAGTTGATGCTATGGGTCAGTAAAACAAGATGGATAAATGCTTTGTGAAAGTATATAGGCTTTTTGACCAACTTCTTTTTAGTGCAATCGTTTTTACAAGACTTCTTCCAAAGATGGGCTTCAGAATGAAGTTTTATCTCCCAGGGATGTGGAAGAAAGACTTGCAATAGCTCTGAGCTGTACATCACACCTCAGACCTGCTCATAGATCTTGCTATTAAGGGTTTGACTGGCACTTAATTTTCATCTCTATCTAGATGTTCACACTGGCTCCTTTCTCTTTCCTTTACCTTCTTATGACATTCAGATCTTTGTTTCCTTTCAGGACTTCCTTGATAAAGTCAATATATTTCTTCCTGATCTCCTTCTCATGCTATATTTAGGTTGAAAGTGCATTTGTTTCTCATAAGCATTTTATTTAGACCATAGAAAATAAGGATCTGATTGTTTCATTATTTCAGGTGGTTTTACACCCTGATTATGTAACTAATCAAATGAATTCTTAGTTTGGTTGGTTTCTTTCTTTAATTATTTTTTATGTCTCCTCTGGTATTGTTCCCAGCTGGCCATTTTATTCCAAGACAAAGATGTTTTCCTAGTTTCCTTGGTCATACATCCAGTGACTCTCTTTCACAGTTTTAAGACAGAATCGCTCCTTGTGCCAGCTTACGTTAAGCATTCTTTATTCTGCTGCGTTCTTGCATTTTTGCAGAGCCACACAACAAAGACAACTAGGCTCTTTTCTTCTGCTAGTGATCAAGCTAAGAATACCAAAAGCTAATCTCTGCCCAAAGAGTGAATCAACACTTTTTTGTTGTTTTTTCTTCTTCTTTTTTTTTTTTTTTTTTAAAGCAGGCAGGAACATACGGTGCTCCCTGACTTTCTCAGTTCCCAGACATATGGATGCCTTCCAGCCACCCCGATGGCAGAGCGGGCTGGCAACAGACTTAACGCCAATGCCATAGGCACACTTGATTGCACAGCCTCCCCTGTGCTATCGGGGAGCCCTGTGGGGCACCCAGGCCTGCGCTTCCACTGGAAAGCTGTCTGGAGGTGCCCCTCGAAAGATCATGGAGTTGCATCCAAAGACTTTTTGGATTAAATGTGGGGGATATTTGTCACTGTCATCTTCTGAATATTGTTGTCCCTGAGCTGAAAGGTTTTGGCAAGCTGTATGCTTGGTGTTAAACTCTGACTCTGAGTAACCATTAATGAACCATTCACTGTCAGCAAAGATTAATTTATGAGTGTAATAATAGTTATATGCTTACTATTAAATATTTCTAAATGGAACTTGTGCACATATGGAATAAAGTCAGTTTTGTGACATCTCTTAACTCTGGTCCGGTTTCATTAACTTTTATTTTCCTCACCTGTTTCCACTGTCATTATCGTCAGCCTGAGGGCAGGCATTTTTGAAACATTCATTTTAATTACAGTACAATAAGAATACAGCCCCTTGTGATATTTATCAGCGGGATACTCAAGAAATTTTTAATATATTGAAAATAAATCCTGTTTATAGCATACTGCTTTCCCAACTGTAGAAGATTTCAGCAGTTCATATATCATGCATTTACCACCTTTTTAACATTTAAAGAGAGCCTGGAATTTATACCCTTTGATGACTCACCAGTCCCCGCTGCTCAGATGTAATCATCACTCAATAAGGAGTGGAAGAACTGAGCGAACACAACTAATGCTGCAGTGCTGACCGAGGTGGCAGAGCTGAGAAAAGTGGATTAATAAATTCTAGCATGAGCTATTCCTAGCAACAGACGTGGGCACCCCAGAACAGGCTGGGTCTGATCCATACACATGCAAGGCCAGGGAACAGAGAAAGTGAGACTGCTGACTACTCACTACAGAAGCTCGTTATAAAAGTTTATGGTAGACTTTTACTGGCCCCTTAACACTTAAGGAATGCAACCTTTGGTGAATGAATGATTAACCATTTGCTGGGAGGTTGGGGAAATTGTTGAACAAAATATTTGTAGAACCTGTTTGAACAGGCTTTGGCGCAGAGGACCACCTTTGACAGGCTAACTGTACCTTATTATAGTAGGAAAACACTTCATAGATCCATTAGTAAGGAAGTGACCAAGGAAAAGACTAACTCATCACTACTGGAAGCTGTTAGCACATAGTACTACTGGCCTTTTTCCCTGACATGTGGAAGGGTTGAACATAACAGCCAAATATTTGGCCTCACAGCTCTGCAGTTAATGTCCTTTTGCAATTAAACACAGTGAGCTGGTTCTGCCTTCGTCTGTGGGCTTTAGCTGTAACTGGGATCAGGCAGTGGCTTGGCATATCACTGTCCCTGCCGGGCATCTCCAATATCTTCTTTACTGATGTGCACGACCGCATTGCTTTGGCATCCGCAGCGGATGCACAGTTGGTGTGTTTAGGAGGTGCAAGGAGATGCGGTAGCAATAGGCTGCAGCTTGCTGAAAGGATTCCCAGGATTAAGTCTGTTGCCAGTCCAATCTGCCATAGGAGGTGTCTGCGAATCCCCCCAGCCTGCCCGGAGCCAGCTGTGCAGCTCCCTCACAATGCCTGACACTCGGCTGCTCAGGATTGCTTGTACCGAGATATGTAATTCATGTGCAGTTTAAAGGACCCAATTTCACCGAGGCTATGCTGATTTACCCCTCTTTATGATCTGACCATACATATTTATTTAAAATGCTGTCAGATTCAAGGTATCTTAGAGGCCTGTGTGGTCTACATTGACTTTAGGATGAAATAGTGTATCAAGTGACATAAACCTCAGTACTGCTACTAGGTATTTATGGGTGTTGTCGTCTCCCTCAAACAGATGGCTGACAAACAGCAGCCTAGAGTGAAGCAAGGTGGCTCAGGGATGAAAAGCTTTCTTAGCAACAATAAAGTCATAGCACATCACCTTCTCAAGGCCTGACCTTGCCTAGGTGCCTCCTAGTTGGGGTGTGAATGAAAGCCCATCAAGGGCAGAGGCACCTCTGCAAGCCATAGAAAGGGAAGAAATAGAAAGATGCCAGAAAGGGAAGAAATAGAAAGATGCCACTTAGCCACAGTCAGAGCTCCCTTCTGGCAATCCCACTCCAGAGCTATTGGGTGGTACCTCTCCACCTCTAGCACAACCATGATGCCCTGAGCCATTTCTCTCGGTGCATTTTGTCCCCAGAGTAATTTATTTCTGCCCCTCAAGCCCTGTGGACTCAATGGAGGGCAGTTGTAGGGAGATGCCACCTTCCTGGGACCACAAAAGCTTTTAAGCTGGCTGGCTGCTCACACACTGTCTCCACAACTGCTTCACTTCTGCTGCATGCTCCTGCCTTTCCGCTGCTCTCTTTTGCCCCTCACTAAACACCCTTCTTCAACCCCAGGTTCCCCTTCACCTTCCCTTATTTCCTTTGTTTAGCTAATCTTCTCTAATGAACTTCTGAAGAATTAAATAATTAAAAAAATGTCTCAAAGAATTAATTTGTTGTTTGCCAGCCATCACTCTGTTCATATATTATATCCCTTTTTTCCCCTACCCTTTTCTTGTCTGTTTAAACAAAGCCGTTTCAGGTCAGGGACCCTCAGTGAACAGCAATACACAGCACTGTGTGCTCATACAATGGGCTTCTAATCTCAGTTGACCCTTCAACAACCCTTAAGCTTCTGCAGCCACAAAATATCAACATATAATTTCAACTAAGAGATATCAATGAGTACCAAGGCCTCCATTTTAAACTGCGATCCCTATATTTGCCTTAAAGACTGATTTGTGATAACTGACAGACTGAAGTGTGGCGTACAGTAACCTTGTGGAAAACCCTTGCTTTTATTTGTGAAAGCAATTTTTTAAAAAGGCCCCAGGACTACCCATATAGTTGCAACTATGGGAATATGCTGCAAGTAAATCACTTTTCTTGGTGCTTAGGCTGTTATAGTTGGGATTCACGTCACCCAAAAATTAGGAACATATAGTCTGTGATGATCATTTATGTTCTCTCCATAGACAGCAAAGACAGACAGCCATCCTCAGAGGCTGATTCATCTTAGGTGTCAAAGATTCCCTACCAGATGGCTGCACAGATCTGCTCTCCAGACAGTTCAGAAAACTGAATCCTTCCCTCAGTAAAGACACTCCTTGGAACAGAAAATAAACTGCTCCTGCAGGGCCAATTTGTGTTCGCTTCTCCTCTACACATGCAAACTACAAACCTAATACGTGGTCTATTTGTACCACCTCCATATTTGTACTCCACCTACCTTTTCAGTTTATTCTGCTTCTCAAAATTAGAAGACTGCTATAAAGATTACCATTACCTATGTTAAACTGAAAAGCGAACCAGTAAGAAAGATATCTTCTATGAATCATAGATTTTGCAAAATGCTGACACAGTAGCATTTGTTTTCAGTACTTGTTCATGAGCTCATAGACCCAATCCCAAGTCTTAAAAGCTGTCCATTTTGCATGTCCATTTTGTGACACCAGAGAGCTAATGCGCAGGCAACCCAAGTGCTGGCTATCCCACTTGAAGTCAAAAGGAGCTGCAACTTGTAAGGCAATAATTACACTGAATCTGTTCATTAAATTATTTTATCTTTATGGTTGGGTTTCTTTCCTATCAGTTTAACCTATTTCAATTCCAATATTTCCCATTGCCTTCTGCTGGAGACAACTGCCAGGGTACAAAGAGCAAGCAATGCATTTTCTCAGATTAAACAGAGAAAGCAGAATGAATCACTGCTTCATACAGTCTTTTTTTGAAGGAGAGCCAAGAGAGACATTGATTTAAAGAGTAAAGTAATTGGCACTTTGAGTTTTGATATCACATATAGAAAACATAAAAGTTCAAGAGAACAGAGAATTCATCAGAATTGATCCAGTGTGACAAGGCACTGCAGAACTTCTGAAAAGTCACATAAAAAAAAAGCTAATCCCAAAAAAATTCCAGCCTATCAAATGCAACCATTTCTTCTCTCTAGAAGAAATTGGGGAAAAAAAAAAAAAAAAAAGAGAGGTTGTTTTACTTTGGTTTGGTGATTTGGGGTTGGTTTGTTGTTGGTTTTTGTTTTTTGTTTTTTTTTTCCATTTTATTCCAGTTAAAAAGAAATTGGGCAAAATAGGTGAAATTTACCTAAGAAACTTCCTCATATATTACACCTTTGTATTACATCTACTTACCTTAACCTTAAAAAGTCCAGATTAGATCATTGTAGCAAGTCTTTTTGATTTGTTTAAATAGGGTTGGATCAGGTACATGAATAAAAAGTAGTCCAATTTCTAGGACTGAAGGCTCTAGTCTCTGCTTTGCTGTGCTAGCAATTGCTGACCTTCAAGATGTGCTACAGCAGCACAACACCTATTTCCCAGACTCTCCATGAAGAAGGAGGAAGCAATTCAGTTGTGTAGATCAACAAAAGAAATACAAATCAAGATACAAGCATTCCGACACGCCTTTTGAACCTTTTTTTTTTTTTTTTTTTCAGAAAAGAGAGTCAATAGCAATAGAGTCTCTCCACAAAAGCAGAGCAAAACTGAAAAAGCATAGGGTACTCTACGTTAAGGAGGAAATTGTAGATTCTCAAGGTGAGAAATGCTTTTTTTCTGGTTTTGCATGGAACAAATGCAATTGAACAAACCAGAAAACTTTTGGCTGTAACTGAGAGGACGGTAATTCAGAGTAGACCTGGCTGTTTTCCTCTTGGCTGCTGGGCCATAGTATTACTCAAGGCTTTGAAGTGACAGTTAGATGACAGCTTTGGTATTAGGGATACACCAAGACTGCACTTGTTATTTTCCTCTTTTTATAACTTTGTTTTTACCCTTGTAATCCAAGATTTAACCTTTTCCTTGGTGGAGTAAATATGGAGGGTGGCTACCAAATCTTATCTGCTATTTTACAAAAATTTTACAAAAATTAGATCCCCTGCTTCTTCATCAGTCACCAGTCATATACTATGGCTTGTGAAAACAGAGTCTTTGGGAACATCTGTAACCCAAGAGGAGTTTGGCAATCATTGGCACTGGAGTATGTCCCTTGTTAAGGGGCCAGGGTCATTTTGGGGGCTACTGCTACTACATGCCTACCTCCAGGGCAACATCCCACTCCAGGCAGAGACCAAAGTATCTAAGACAAGGAGCACCGCCAAAGAAACTCTGCCACCCCCACAGATTAGCTCAATAACAAACACTGTGCCAAAGAGGAGGCAAAAGTGCAAAATCCTCACTTCTGGTAATAAAATAAATTCTTATTTATTTTTGGGAAACAGACAGATGACTATTTGCAGTTTAGAAGAGGGAAATATATATTTTTAATTCCTTTAGTAAAGCAGTGGGTTACTAAATATCAACAAAGTAGAAAACTTGGACCATTGGCTGTAGACGTATTGACTGATGAGATTGTTAAACTGCTGTTTTCAAAGTAGGATACTGGGTAAGTCCTCTGAGATATGGTGACTGTCCAAAAGATTGAACAGAGAAGACAGGAAACAGATTTTTCAATATTTCCAAAGGATAATGTGCTGAAATTTAACTATAGGTCTGTCAATTTAATGCTTACCCAGGGCAAAATCTCAGGAAGGCAAAATAGGATGTGCTCAATAAAGAATTAAGGGTAAACAGCATAATTAATGCCAGACAACATGGTTTAATGAAAGATAAAACTTTAAAGATAAATAAGTTGCATTTTTGGTGGGATTACTACTCTGATAAAATGTGCATTTGTTAAAATAGCAGAGTATAAGGCCATATGACTTTCTCATTAAAAAAAAAAAATATTCAAACTTCAATGTCTAGGTAAGCAAATAAAAAATTTACTAGAGAGATTTTAAAATAAAATACTAAGTGGGAATGATCTTTCAAAAGTAACATTTCTGGTAGAGTGTTCTTATCCAAATGTAGTTCAGGGGAGTTCATGGATTGGGAAGGAAGGCAAGAGAAATTGGTGGTAAAGGCTGTGGTTGGCACTAACTGAATGAGAGAGAAAGATGGCTTCTAGCGAGAGGTCCAGACAGCAGGAAAATCTGGGCTTGCCTTCTTTTAATTAAAGAGCTAGGTGCAAAGATCAAACAGCTAGGAACAGGGAATGTGGGCTGTAAGTGAAACAAAAAATGAATTAATGTTGGCAAGGAAAAAACTTACTCTTTTTTAATGAGAGCAGACTGGAGAGAGTTCAGATGAGATCCCTAGAACAGTTTGAAATTTGGAAAGCCTTTAATGAGAGACTGAATGAGCTCAAGTGAATTTTCTCTCATTTTCAAGCTTGCATTTCTACCCAGCCCCAGTCACAGCGAATGCTTCCCCTCTACTAACAGTGTCAGCATCTGCTGAGTGTGTTCCCATGATTGCTGGGACTGAGGTGACTCTTTAAGGCCAGGACAAGAGAAAGTGTTTATTTCAGATAACATGAGGCACTTACAGGTTCCTCCTCCACAGGTGAGGGAGGGAAGCGAGAAGTTCAGACCTCAGATGTGCTGGAGCTGGCATCCAGGGTCCTGCAGAACTATCCAGAGCTACCCGAGGAAGCAAGTAGAGAGCTGGAGGAGAGCCACCATGGGCAGAGCTCAAGAGGACCAGGACTAGCTGTTGCTAACAAGAAAGGAGGATGAAGACAAAGGGTTGACTCCAAGATTTAGATAAAAAGAAATAATTTGAGATATTGATTTAAGCTACTTCTTAAAAAATTAATTTAAAAAGTGTAGAACTACTGTAAACAAGTTACAAAATTTAAAAAAAGACGGTTGGAAGCAGTTAAAATTAATTGGGGCACAAAAATTTTGGTTTATGTCTGCAGGGTGAAAAAACAACTCTTTCTTGGATTGTGAGCTGAAAGTGTAAAATGCAGGCTGAGGCAAGAAATGAGTGGTAGCAAAAGATGAAAATAGCTATGGACAGATTAGGAGACCACTGCAGGACAGGTGAGGTTCACAGGCACCTAGTGAAGGTCATCTACTCCAATCTCCCTGCTCAGAGCAGGGTCACTTACAGAAGGTTGCTCAGGACTGTCCAGTTTGGTTTTGAGTATCTCCAAGGACGGGGACTCAGCAGCCTCTCTGGGCAACCTGCGCCAGTGCCTGATCATCCTCACAGTAAAAAAAAAAAAAAAAGGGAGTGTTGTGTCTTTAGACAGAATTTTCTATATTTTAGCTTGTGCCCATTGCCTCTTGTCCTGTTGTTGGGCACCAAGAAGAGCCTGGATCCATTTCCTTTACTCCCCCTCTTCTAATGTTTACCCACATGGATAAGATCCCTCTGAGCTTTATATTCTCTAGGCTGAACAATGCCAGCTCTCTCAGTCTGTCCTCATATCAAAGATGATCCAGTCCCTTCATCATCGTCTTGGTCCTTTGCTGGACTCACTCCAGCATGTCCATGTCTGTCTTGTACTGGGAAGCCCAGCACTGGACCCAGCAATCCAGATTTGTCTCACCAGTGCTGAGTAGAGGGGAATGATCACCTCCCTTGACCCACTGGCAATGCTCTTCCTCATGCAGCCCCATACCAAGATGGGAAAAGATGGGATAAGTAGGGGACATACAGAGGAGTCAGGAAAACACATCTGCCTCTCAGAAAGGAGAGAGAAATGATTGCAAAAGAAAAAAGTTGAAGCAGCAAATAGCAATAGTATTTTGTCCATTTGTTCTTCAATAAGATATACCAGAGAAAGAGTCTGCTGATGAAGGAGTCAAGAGTGCCAAAGAAGAATCCATGGATTACAGGCACCTGATTCATTTCAGCTGGTGAAGCAGAGGGATTTAACAAGAAAAGGGGCATGACTGACAGGAAAGGAGGAGGAATGCTTAACAGAGGGAGCAAAAAAGATTTCTGCCAGAGAGTCTGTACTCCAGGAGCAAGACTAGAGAAAACAAATATCTGGAAGTGTAAAGGAGTGAGTGCACAATGTGAGGGAGCCCTTAGGGAAGACTATGGTGGGGAGAAGAGTCATGGCATGAGCCACAGCAGGAACATCCAGCTCTTGGGCTAGATAAAGCCATATGCCCTCTCACTTCACATGAATTTCTGTTCTTTTTGCACAAAGCAGAAGAGCCATCACAGCCTGGGTGCTGAGAACTACCCTAAAGAGCCCGGTGGTTAAGATATTCTCCAAAACAGGAGACAGGGATTTGGATTTCTTGAAGCATAAGCATGAACTGAACATGGATGAGTACCGTAAAATGTAAGCTATGGATAAGCTCCCTTTCTAGTAGCTAATAATATTCTGCCTCAGTGTCTGGGCAGTGGGGCATATACCAAAAAGAAGATAAAATTATACGAAATCCTATCGCATCCAAGTCTTTCTGTAAATCTGGGATATTTTTAAGAATAAAAGCTGAACAAGTACTGCAAATTGAATGAAGCTATCCAAATATGCACATTGAAAAAAATAAGAGTCCGAAGAGCAGAAAACTCTTTAATTTACTAGGCAAGTGGCTAAGAAAATTCAATAACAGATACCTGAAACTTGGCAAGTTTGAACTAGGAGTCAGGCAGATATTTTTTAAAGCAGGGATAGTTAAACCATTGGAACAACTTTCAGGTACATAATGGAGAAGCAATCTTGTAAGTCCTTAAACGAACATTGCATTTCTTCATAGGAACATAGTTTCTGATTTAGGCAGACCATAAAATCTAAACATAGGAATCTTGCTGTCAAGTTATATCGGAATTCAGAATAGCTGATCATAATGGTTTAGTCACTTAGTTAAAATGAATTTGTCTCAGCAATGAAAAAGCAAGGGGGTTTCCTCTTGTAACTTCCAGCCCCATACCACTCCCTGTTGGAAGGTTTGTTTCTGAAACAGCAAGATCATCAGTGCAGATTATATTGAGACAACAACAATTTTCAAAACAAAAAAAAACAACCTCCATTTACTGTTATATAGTAATAAAATCTGGTTTTATGCCACTGCAGAATAGATAATTAATTCAGTCTGTGTAAGTTATAAATAGAGGAACCTATTTGTATTTGAAAACATTTATCAAAGGTTTACTCTAACAGGTAGAGAGCAAACACACCCAACTATCAGTTCCTAACTCTGGACAAACATGAAGCCATTTTCCCAGTCTATTGCCAGTTCATTTCATTATAATCCCTTTAAAGAGACATCATAACATCCCTTTGCTTTTAAGCTTAAAGTTTTGGCAGGATGCGTGTGTGGGGAGGTGGTAATTCTGAGATACTGAAAGATTTCCAACAGGATAAGAACAGCATTTTCCAGACATCCTGCTAACATCAATTCGTGGATGCATGTAACTTCTTATCATCTCCATTGCAGGCCATGGCTCTCAAATACACTTCCTGGGCCACTGTTCTTATATATAGATTTGTTTGTTCTGTTCAGAAAGATAGGAGAGGAAAAATTCAGATACTTCGCCATTAAAAAGGGCAGGAATAGTTAATGTCTGAAATAGTTTGTAGAGAGCATTTCAAATAAGAGATTGAAATGCTGGATAAGGGGAAGCACTTTGAAGATCGTGATCAAGTTTCATCTTTGAAGACAGCCAAGAGAAAGCAGACAAGCTTAATGGAAGAGGTTGCTCAAGGTGACTTGCCATCACTGTTCCTGAATGTGAAAGTAGCAGGTTAATAAAAAGTTCTTCTTTTTCTTTGGATGTAGAAACACAGCAACACTATCACACTGAATTTTAACTTGTCAGCGACCATGGTGACTTCCTCTCCCACTCAGCCTTTCCCAGCAGGGTCTAGGAGTATCGTAGGTCAAGTGCAGAGAGGCTGCAGGTTCACTACTTCAAAAAGACCACCTACAAGTCTTAGTCTGATTAGAGTACAATACAAGGATCTGATTAAAGCAAAGACATGTCCTTAAAATATGTGTGCATGCATGTGCATTTATCCTACTCTGCAGACATTTAGCCCCAGCCCTGATATCTACTAAGGGAGGCTAAGTGAGGGAGTTCTTGGAGGGAGGTGTAAATTTAATTTCTAAAGCAGCAGTCCAATAGCCCAGCCAAGTACCACTTGTGATGCAGTGCCATTGTGTAGGTATGCAAAAGTCTTCCCAAGGAATTTTCCCAGTGTCAGATACTTAAAAAAAAGGCTAAACCACAGAGCATTACCAAGATCTCCAGCATTTCCTATTAACATCAGCTAGCTAGTAGTATGAGAGATTTGAGTAATTCTTTGAGGCAAAGAGAGGCCAGGGCAACTGCAGAGAGTCCCAGAGGGGAAAGCAATCATAGCAACATCCATGGTTCAAAAGAAAACTTCAGGTGATCCATTATGAAGTTTCCATATTGCAAGGGTGATGGAAAAATATCATGGCATGCCTATACACTGAAAAAAACTGCTCAGGAAACCTTTAACTTTGCCTAAGATGCACTTGTAAAGGCCGCAGATGATACTTTTTCTTGTCTGCATGGTTTATCTAACAGGTACTGTGGACCCTTCTTTTCCATTAAAAATATCTTGGTCATGCATCTGACTTTCAGAAAGCATTAAAATGTTGTCGTCTGTAGAAACAGGGAGATATAAATTAAATTCCATTAGACTAGAGGGACAAAGAAAAGCAAGAAACTAAAGCTAACCTTGCAGTAGTTTTCCCCACTCGTGTAACAGAAGTTACCAAGGTAAAGCAGGCACAGTGAAAAACTGGTATATCACATCACAAAAGTTGTGGGAGAGATTGAATAAATTTCAGTGTTATTTCAAGTTTTATTTCTTTCATGCATCGTATTTTTCTAAGAACATATTTAAAAGATCCTGTCTACAATACAGACATCTGTTTCTTCTTGAGTGTCTGCTGTTGAATAGAATAGTAAAACAATTCCACAAAATCCCCACCAAAACAAAACAAAACAAACCCCAAACCAGCAACACTTCTCCTTCCCATCCTAAAAGAAAACTCTCTACCTGCTTCTTTAGTTCAAGTCTCTGACATGTTTTTCGCTGGGTATAGAGCAGCAAGTAAACACAGATATTACTGTAGCTTCTGCAGCCACTAATGTCTTTTTTTTCTGAGATCCCAAAGACCGGCATAATTACATTCTGCAAGAGGCAAAACAATTTATGAAAAAAAAAAAAAAAAAGACACATTCTCTTATTAAAAATTAAATAGGACTTTCATAATCAGCTGCTTCAAATATGTGGAATAATGACAGCTAGAAACCAGTCTCTGAAGATTGCTCATGAAGTGGGTGTGAAGCTGAAGTCAGGGTAAGAACAAAAAAATCACAATGATAAAAGAGCGCTTTCTTGGAGCTTTTATGAGGTCATTTGGCCTAGGCCAGATAAAAGTGAATATTTCTCCAATACCCTGTAACAAGAGGGAAAAAACAGAATTAAAAATTATCTTTTGCAGAAAAAAAAAAAAAAATCAAAGTCAACTTCTTTAGGATTAAGTCCACTGGAAAATAAGTCTCCCTTTTCTTCCAACAGGTTTTAGCTTTTAATTATGTAAAGCCTTCATGAAGGCATTTCTATCTTTTTGTAAATTTAATTCACAAGATGTCCTAATTATCTGCAGACATATTCATAACTCTCTGAACAATATATTAATGTAGCAAGCTGAAATGTGTTTTCAAAACAACAGCAAAACAAGGCTTAAAAAAGTACACACACCCATAATTCTTGTACAGTTCACACGTAAATATATTATTGGTATTGTAGATATTGTGAAAAACAAAGAATCCAAATGCATTGAACTCCTTCAGCTGCTCACAGTTTACAAAACCTAATAGTATTGTGGGGTGCAAAAGATGGCCATTTCTTCCCCTGTGGGGACCTGCCTTTATCTACTTGTTGTCATTTCTTTAGTGAATTTGAGTTAATTTTTAATAACAATTTTACTCCTCATAAAACTGAAAAGACTACTTATGGGAGGCGAACAATATTATTTATATACCGTCTTCAGAATACAACCCTGCTGCAAAAATACTGAAATAACTGGTGGAGCAGAAAAGGAGGAAGAAAGTCACAGAAGAATATCTGCATTTGTGGGAGAAGCGTTGACAGCTTTTTTAAGGAGCTTTTTTAAGTTTGATTTTTTTAAATTCCTCTTTAGAAAACCCTAGCTCTCAAAAAAAAAAAAAAAAAAAAAAAAAAAGAGTTATGTCAAAGCCATCTCCTAAGGCAAGAATAATGTGTGTCAGTACCCAAACTTGCTTAAAAAGTCTCCAAGCCTAGAAGTAAAGGCTCTGCACAAATCTTTATATTGGAACTGGGAATTAGGGTAGGAAACCCCTTTCAGAAAAGAACATAGGTGCAATGAGCCTTATGAAAAGTTCATTTGAAAACAGAGGGCCTGATTTCTCTGATTCGATTGTGGTGTTTTACCGACAGCCTCCACTGGTACGAATGGTTTCCCTTTTTGCTCATGGGAAATGGCAGGAAGAATGCAGCCCATGACAAAGTCATCCTCTTTCACTTAAGACCACTGAAAGTTTGCAGTTACCTCCTGCATTTCCAGCCACATTCCTCAGCTGCCCAGGTTTATCCACTCACAGTCCATGACACAGAGAATGTGGCTGTACTGAGGTTTTAGCCTAAATATCAAGGCACCCCCAGCAGATGCCTTCCATGCCATCAGTGCTTCCGCTGACTTGAAATACATGTTCTGGAGTTCTTTAAGAAAGAACGTGTTTCAGAATAGGTATGTGCCATTGCATGGCCCCAGACATTTATTTTAAGGTCCCCTCTCATATTACTTGAGAATTAAACCACATAAGCTTTCATAATTAAATGTCAAATATGAAGCTAAATTAACACCAGCGTTGGTACTAAAAAGAGCAAACAAATTCATTATTCTTACCTTTTTCCTCCTTTATTCCAAGTAGTTTGACTCCTGGATAAAAGAAAAAAAATGCATTAGTACAGTACAATGTACAATGTACAGTACAATCACATATTTATGCAAGGAATTATGGTTATCCAGTTGTGTGGAACTTTCTTGATTATTTGGTGCCCTTTCCTGTCTTTTGAAACTCCACTTAAAATAACAAGTAAACCTTTCTGCAAGATTCCAGTTCTAGCAATAAATATTTCTTGGATTTGAACTCAATATGAATAGCAGGATGTATCGACTCAGGAGATAAACATATCTTGTTTTTGCTGGAAAAAAAATCAATCTAGAAGTGTTCCAAATATCTTCAGATGCCTCAATCCTTTCTTGATCTCACACAATTTGAAAGAGTGAAAAGTTTCTTCCGTTCCTCCCCAGATTCCCACTATTCTTTCAGGATGAGATTTTCAAAAGAAAGAATGATTGAGCTCAAAGTCAAGCCAGGCAGAACACATCTGCATATGCTGTTTGACTGCCTTGTCAGAGGTAAGTCATTAAACTCAGCTACAGCATGCCTGGACCTACTCATCCGAGGTCCCTATATCGATGCTGATACTTCTGCTGAGTAGTTTATTTATTTTCTGCCGTCCTTCTGCCAGGAAAGACAAGCACATTACTCTCAGTCAAAAAAACCCAAACCAACCAGTTTTAGGAAAAAATTCAATAATCTTCCCAACTCAGATTGTACATAGACTAACCAGGTTAAAGCTAAGTTAGCAAACTACATTCTTCGTTAAAGCAGACGTAACCATTGTGGACTGCACTCTGGAACCTTCTCATATAAATATTCTATTCTCAATATTCCTATGTTAAATAAAAGCTTTTTCTTTGTGCTGGGAAACCAGCATTTATCCATTAAAAAGTTCATGAAAATCTGCATTAAAGACTAATAGTGTATGGAAAACTGTAGCATGCATGCTGGCCTTGTAACTTCAGGGACCTCTGAGCTATGGTTCTTCTTTGCTGTGCAACAGTAAACCTCGTGACATGCTCCCTCTCAAATTGGTAGCAAATAGTATAAATCAAGTGCTGGTTGAGACTCCAAAGAAACATTCCCATGGATCATACTACAAGAACTAAACCAAGTGCTAACCCACAAACCGTGTTTATTTGAAGTAGTTTTATCCATAAATCATGTTTCCTCAAAACAGATTTATCCAGCATCCGTCGAGTTCCTGTTCTGCATATGGGAAAGGAAGAGAACGGGGTTTACTGTCACACTGCACCTGTGTATTCAGGGCAGAGTTGCTTCCCATAACAAACATCTAGAATTATGCATCTGCTGAAAGAGCAGAGTCAGCATCTGAGAGAGCATTTCTCATTTTTATGCATGATGCCGGGTGTAACGGAGACATGATACGGGAAGGTGTAATATGTCATGTTGCCTTCTAGGTTCTGGGTTTACTATAGCTCAGAGAGTTTCAACAAGACAACTAGTATTTCATTACAGAAGAGCAGACATATAAATTTCATATGTTCACCACGTGACCTCTCCCCGTTAATAGAATAGACAAAAGGGTCCTTGACAGTGCTCCATTTCCATGCAAAAAATAAACAAGGGCTCTGTTACAGGCTTGCCATTCATTAGCACTTGGCCTCTGCAAATCCCTCCGTACTTGAATTTGGGCAAATCTCATGAGGGAGTGAATATAAAAATGTGCAACTGTTTTAAAGTTATTCTTCTGTAGAAATAGAAGTGTTTTAATATTTAAACAAAATTGACCATTTGTGCCATTACAGTGAACACATGCTGTCTCAGTCATAGGTCCCAGCTGAGTAAGGATTAAATCTTATTGATTAAACTTTGATGTCAAAATGACAAGTGTTATTTTTTTACCCTCCTATCCTGAAAGGTTTATCCTTATGTTAGAGATAATGGCAGAGCAAAGGACATCAAAACTTTGTTGACAGCATACAACAAGACTTGATGCTCTCTCAAGTGTGCAGTAGCTCACAGAGGGAAGTGGAAATTCATTAATTTGTCTTCCCATTAAAAAAGGAAACCACACAACCACCCAGAGAGCACCCTGGCATTTATAATCTAAAAGGGAGAAAAGATTACTTTCACGAAGACCTTTCTTGAAATAACAGCTTATAAATATTCCTAATAAAACACAAGATGTCTGGAGGGCAGATGAATTAATGAAAACCGGTTTCCTATCGATTAGGGGACAATTGGGCAATGCAACTGCTCTCCCCCCCCCCCCCCCCCCGCCCAGATGCACACAATAAATTTGCCTTTCCCCCCTCCTCTCCATGTCCCCTGTGATATCCGTGTCCCCTTTTGCATCCCCTAGCCCCCAGGAAAACAGGGCAGAGCTGCAGATGCTCTCGAGCTGTGCCCATGCTGATCGGCCGGAGGGCTGCAGTCGACCAATGCACAGAGTGCCCAGGTCCTTCCCACCATCCCTCAGAGTGGGGCAGTTTTGGGCTCTCTCCTCTGTCAGCCATTGCTTTTCACAAAATGCACAGAAACTTAATTATCTTTGAGACTTATACTCCCTTTCAAACTTGGCTAAGATTGGATGGCAGGTTGAAAATATTATTACATGTAGACAGACAGTGTGATCATACAAACTTCATTTCCTTAGGAAACCAAGCTAATAGAAAGAGCAGTGAAAAATACAGCAGGTATATCAACAACACGGTGCGATGTTCAGTTTCTGTTAAGTCTGAAGCCGTTGTGACTGTAAAGCATTCAAACACAAAAAAAAGAAGCAGGAAAGAGAACAAATATTTCCTTTTCACTGCCATTGCACAGACAGAGCAGGCTCAAAAATTACCTGCAGGTCTTAACTTTGGGAACCTTTTTAATTTGTTTTAATCTTTAGTCTAACCTGCTTCAGTTAGCTCCCTTGTAATGTAAAACGCCACGCTGCAGACTACATGACTTGTAAGCCCCACCTGGAGTTCAGTTCTTTTTGTTTAAAATCCCAAGGGAAGGGAGAAGAATCTTGGTATAATCAAAGACACTGAGGTTGCAGCCTCCAGCCTATCTTTTGAGAGATATTTTTCTTTCTTGTTCTTGTTACTAATACTCATTTTTAATTCCTTTCCATGATAACATATTCTTTCACAGTTTATTCTTTCCCTGCTTTGTTTAGTCTTCAAATCTCACATCATAGCATAAAGGAAAAATGGATAATCTAGCATTACCCAACAGAAGGCAGGCTCCTTGGGAGCCATTAAGTAAACATCAGAGTAGAAATTTATCACTTCTACACACAGGGTTTTATTGCATTTGTGGTGTTGCATTCTTTGAATATATATTAAAAAAAAAAAAAGCATAGATTGGCAGTGTACGTCACAGAGTTGTACCAACACCTGCCCTGTGGAAGAGGACATATGGCATTTGGCTAAAGGCAAAACCCTGCTCCCTCTGCAGACAATGGCAAGGTTTTCAGTGGTGATAGCAGGCGCTTTGATAGAGATGCTAAGTTTAGATATTGGGAATCTTGGCTGTATCACACCTTTTCTTTTGAGTTTATCAATCAGGAAACAGTTTACAAATTGGCATAAAGGACACAAAGTGAAATAAAAATAATTTCTGCCCTTGCTGCCTCTGTTAACCAGACCCCATCCAGCAGACTTTACCTTTTGCCCCTTATTAGGTATCAATCAATCAGCTCTGTCCTACCTGAAGTCTCTAATTCTGCTATCTGCACACATGCTATCCTTCAGGAGATGGTTCAGGCCTGCCATACAGAGTGCTCTCTTACTAAGATTCTTTTATCAGCCTGGACATCTGTAGTTTGGCTTCCAACAACACCTGGATTGCCTGGTATATGATACAGGTCTTACCAGTAAAGCCTCTAACCAACTGGTTCTCCAAACAGCTGCCTGCAAACCTTACGGGAGGTTGAGCTGGCAGGTCCTGCCTCCTTTCAGCAAGACCAAGAGAACAGCTGTATTGGGTTTGCATGGCAGGATTTTGCTTGGGGGGGGGCTACAGGTGGTGGCTTCTGTGAGAAGCTGCTAGAAGCTTCCCCCATGTCCCATAGAGCCAGTGCCAGACAGCTCCAAGACGGACCCACCACTGGCCAAGGCCGAGCCCATCAGCAACGGTGGTAGAACCTCTGGGTAATGTATTTAAGAAGGGCAAAAAAAAGAACTGTGCAAATGCAGCTGGAGAGAGGAGTGAGAATCTGTGAGAGAAGCAACTCTGCAGACACCAAGGTCAGTGAAGAAGGAGGAGGAGGAGGTGCTCCAGGCGCCGGAGCAGAGATTCCCCTGCAGCCCATGGTGAAGACCATGGTGAGGCAGGCTGTTCCCCTGCAGCCCATGGAGGTTAACAGTGGAGCAGATATCCACCTGCAGCCCATGGAGGACCCCACGCTGGAGCAGGTGTGTGCCCAAAGGAGGCTGTGACCCCGTGGGAAGCCCATGCTGGAGCAGGCTCCTGGCAGGACCTGTGGACCCACGGAGAGAGGAGCCTATGCTGGAGCAGGTTTGCCAGCAGGACTTGTAACCCTATGGGGGACCCACGCTGGAGCAGTCTGTTCCTGAAGGACTGCACCCTATGGAAGGGGCCCACACTGGAGCAGTTCATGAAGAACTGCAGCCCGTGGGAAGGACTCACTTCAGAGAAGTTGATGGAGGGCTGTCTCCTGTGGGAGGGACCCCATGCTGGAGTAGGGGAAGAGCGTGAGGAGTCCTCCCCCTGAGGAGGAAGGAGCGGCAGAGACAATGTGTGATGAACTGACCACAACCCCCATTCCCCATCCCCCTGTGCTGCTGGAGGGGAAGAGGTAGAGAAATGGGGAGTAAAGTTAAGCCCGGGAAGAAGGGAGGGGTGGGGAAAGGCGTTTTAAGATTTAGTTTTTATTTTCTCATTACCTTTCTCTGATTTGATTGGTAATTAAACTAATTTCCTCAAGTTGAGTCTGTTTTGCCCATGATGATAATTGGTGACTGATGTCTCCCTGTTCTTATCTCGACCCATGAGCCTTTCATTATATTTTCTCTCCTCTGTCCAGCTGAGGAGAGGAGTGATAGAGAGGCTTTAGTGGGCACCTGGCATCTAGCCAGGGTCAACCCACCACAACTGCTATGCTCAGTCCAAGGTTCCTGAGCCCTCTGCCATGGCCCAGGGCTTGCCCAAAGCTTGTAGTGATTAAGACACTCCTTTTTCCACTTCCAGTATATGGAAATCTCCATCAGCAAGAATATCTGCTGCTTAATCATGCCTTGACTTCATAGATGCTTGAACCCAAGTCTTCCCAGCATTCATCTGCCAACATACACAACCTCACCAGACAGTCTAATCCAATTCAAGCTTTTCTGGTTTATCAACTAAACACCTTTCTCTAAACTGGCATATTCACTAAATTCTCTTAGACTCTCATCCCTTTGCTGCTCAGTCTTCGTAAATCTTCCATTTCTGCACTAGGGTCCTCTCAGTAATGGAATTTCAACCTAATGGAAATTTCCATTATGGGAATACTACATAATTTTTGTTTTACACTGAGGAGCGCAATTCTAAATAACAGTCACATTAATGCTTCACTAGGATAGCTGAAAAAAATTAATGGATGTTTAATAGGCTACAGTCAAGATATCTTTTCTTCAAAGAATCCTTACAAATACTATATATTTTAAAGTGGATGCAGTTGGGTCTTCTTTTTCATAATTTTATACGGGTAAAAAGTGAACAGCTGTACCTTTCATGGGATTTTTCCCCTCCAATTTCAATATCATATTAAAATGTTTACAGCATTTCCAGACATCTTTCATTTAAAGACTTTCAAAACAATCCCTTATGGTTTCACTACCCTCGTTCTGAACTTAAAGAAGTACCTTGGATGTGGTTCCTTGCAGTAAGTACGTTCAATGCAAAGCCACTGAGTTCTGCTGCAAGAGCAGCTGTTCCTTCCTCCTCCCATTTGAACAGTTTATATTTAAGACAGGATTTCTTCTTAAAAGCTATTGTAGACAGCCAGCCAGGACTGTAAGTTCTGTCAGGCAGGCTAAACATACACAGATGCATAATAGTATCTGGGGAAAAAGTCAACTTTTAAACAACCTTGTTGCTTCCATGTTCTGTACCCAAAAACTTACCCAGGCACTGTTACTGAGGTAGTCCAGACTCTCAGAATATCCAGGTTGGTAGATGCTATTAGGTTGCGTTTTGTTCTGGAGTCGGTCAAGGAAAGCATTATTTACCCTTAAAATACAAAAAAAATGAATAATGATTGAAGGTAGCTGAGGAGTTCACAGGCTTGTGAAATATAACATTTTGTGAGTGGCTTTCCCTATTCTCAGTTCAATACTCATCTTCCTACGTTTTTCAAGCTGTGCTGCATAACCACTGACAGGCATGAGATGGGGTGGATTTCATTTTCAGTTCACAAGGGGTGTTATCCTGTGATCAGTCTGTTGTGATTAAAAGGCATATCTCGGCTACTGTGAGAAATGCACCAAAATTCTCCATAGAAAGATGACCTGCATACCACCACCCACCTTATCAGGGAGGTTAGCTATTTTGACAGTTCACCTTAGGTAGTCTTTCAGTCTTCAGTACACAACGAGAGTTTCTAGAAGTACTGATTTCCTAATGCCAATGAAAAAACCCACTTAAGCTTGTTACTAATAGAGACAATTTGTGTAGCTGACAACTTTCATAAAATCATAGAATGTCCCGAGTTGGAAGGGACCCACAAGGATCATCGAGTCCAACTCCTGTCCCTGCATAGGACACCCCCAAAAATCATACCATATGTCTGAGGGCATTGTCCAAATGCTTATTGAATGTTGTCAGGCTTGGCGCTGTGACTACCTCCCGGGGGAACCTGTTCCAGTGCTCCACCACCCTCTGGGTGAAGAACCTTTTCCTAATGTCCAACCTAAACCTCCCCTGGCATATCTTCCTGACCTTTCCTTGGGTTCTATCATTGGTCGTCAGGGAGAAGAGATCAGCGCCTGCCCCTCCTCCTTCCCCTTGTGAGGAAGCTGTAGACTGCGATGAGGTCTCCCCTCAGTCTCCTCTTCTCCAGGCTGAACAAACCAAGTGACTTCAGCCGCTCCTCATACAGCTTCCCCTCTTCACCATCTTCGTGGCTCTCCTCTGGACACTCTCTAGTAGCTTCGTATCCTTTTTGTACTGTGGGGCCCAGAACTGCACACAGTGCTCAAGATGAGGCCGCACCAGTGCAGAGTAGAGTGGGACAACCACCTCCTTCGGCCGGCGAGCAGTACAGTGCTTGATGCACCCCAGGACACAGTTGGCCCTCTTGGCTGCCAGGGCACACTGTCGGCTCATGTTCAACTTGCCATCGACAAGAACCCCCAGAACTTTCCCTACCATCCAGCTCTGAAATCAACTCTAGCATTTTCTTGTACTGCTCTATCATTCTGGAAGGCATGCACAAATACAAATACACTTTTCCTTAATCTGTTTTAAATATTTTCAAACCTTCTGAAAACTGTTTCTTTTTTCCCCCTATTAATGCTTAGGACTGACACACATGCTTAGACATGACTGTTTTTTCAATATTTTACAATACTATTGGTAAAAATGATGTAAAATGCAAGATACTCCATTATCTCTATCTAGGGACGTGAGATAGAATGAATCAAAAATCCTTCATTAACTTCTATGGGTAATTATCTCAATATCTTTGCTAGAGAAAAAAAATAAATGAAAACAGTATGAAGAGTGGTCGCCTACAGAAGTAATTTTTTAATATTTCCCTAATGATATAAAAAAAGAAACAAATGGTGTTTTTATTTTTAAGCCTGGGCATTGTTTCTTTTTACCAGCAGAAAACAAAGCTGAGAATAAAGCTGTGCTTCAAGATAATGGAAAGTCAGTTAAATGACAGAAGTGCAAGATTAGAACCGCTGAGCACAGAGAGGGCACAGCAGTGGGGCACAGCCCGGGGCGCGAAGCAGTGCAGCTGCAGAAGGGCCTTGCTGCACTGCAGCTTCTATCTGCGTTGATATCAAATCCCACGTTTAGCTCTGCCTGTTAACCTCAGTGACAGTCAACCACAAAATGTGGCATGGACAAAGTAGCCCATTGTAAAATAAAGTAGAAATAGACAGATAGATAGATAGATAAATAAAATGTTTCCCAGCTGAAACTACTGTACTAGTAATTACCCATGAAACTACTAATAGTATCTACCCTATGCTGTATCCTACGCTGATAGAATAAATAAAGAGAAAAAGGCACTCTGGGTCATACTGCATTACAGTGAGAAGTTGTAATGATGGATATTAGTGGCTCATTTGAAGGCAAAGTTAAACCAGAGGCGAGGTCAGAGATCCTCATTGCAATCGTCTTCTAAAGCATGAATGCCTGCAATTTTGAGACCCTTTCCAGATAGGAATTCAATTAAAGTGTATTCTGCATTTTCGCATCATACCTCCTCTGTTCATTTTGATGTGCTCTTGTCCTGGCTTCCTCTTCCTGCTTTTGTTTAAATTCCATTAATTCCGCCTGGGAATGATAAAAGTGAAAAAAAAAAAAACCCAACAAAACCAACAAACTTACTTTTAATTAACATACCTATGTTGCAAACTCAATTAATTTCACAGGGTGTTCACTTCAGCTAGAGCCATGTGTCATTCCCAGAACTTCTCTCAACAGCATTTTATTTAGGTGACAACACTATGTTAAAAACTTAGCTCATTTTTCTGTTCAGCATTGCACTGGATGAGTTTTGTTTGTGCCTTAAAAAGTGGGAAGTTACAGGATTCAGACATTTAGTCCTACATTTGAAGGGGTATGCCAGATACCAGTCTGCTTCCCCTTGCCCCAATGGCCTCAGTTCCCCTTGGTTTGAATTTCTCTGTGGGTCCAAGGGGGAAGACAGCTGAAGTCATCTAGCAGGAGCAGACACAGCCGTTGTGCCCGTAGGATACGAAGGAGACATGCCCTTCGCCTCCTGCCTCTCTGGAGTGTAAGGAGAAGACGAGAACGGGGGTATGTGGCCTGGTCTGTCACCTCCAGCTCCCTGGGGCTCCCCCAAGGGTGAAGGAAAGGCAAATGGTACCCATTGGCGTGGTGAAAGCGTGTGCAGGCTCCCAGTGTTGCAGCAGCCTACCATCCTTACGTTACATAATATTAAGGTATATAAACAGTGTCAAAGGGAATTCTTTTCAGAGGAGAGTTTGCTTATGCAATTTTAGCCAGGACTGCGAAGGAAACACAGCTTGTATGACTGCTCTGCATGTGTGCTTGTTTGTCTGTCTCTTCCTCCCTGCAATGCACCCAAGAATTGAAGATGCAGATTTCTCTGCAAAGAAAATTTGGCTTGCAGGGTGAGGGGGAAGGGATAGGAACAGACCCATCTTTCATATTTTCCATAGCAACAGAGCAGCAGTAGGAATAGGAACTAAAATAAAATGATGCGGTTAGATAAAAGCTTCAATAACTGAATGGAATCACAAAAGTTTTTTAAAAAAATCAATTTAAGTGGAACATTAAATAAAAACTATGCAATAAATGTATGAAGAAAATCAATAACTGCGAATGTGTTGTGTATCAATATTTGTCTAGCCCTAAAAGAAGAAACAGGATTAAGAAATAAAAAAGCCAACCTTAATTTTCACTGTTTTAAATAACTATTCAACCTGAAAATTAAAACCCAGTATCTGACTTTCCAATATGCTGAGTCCTCTCTTGGAGTAATGTTCTGAAATATATTGTGTGTATATGATGCGGTCTTCAAAGCGTACTGAAAATTTCTAAATCAAGCAATACATACTAAAACCTGTTCTGGAAGAAAAAAGGGAACTGACGATACCTCTAAGTTTTATAGCTACACTGTGCTAGGAGGTACACACAAGACAGAATTCACAATTACTTTAATAAATATTAGTTTGAAGTAGAAATGAGCCAACATATATCTGAGGGACAATAATTGGAGCCTTTAAAATACATATTATTTACAGTAGGTTTGCAAGTAGTACATTACTCTGCGCAATAGGTAGCAGCAACTGTGAAGGCAAGGAGCACTTGGAACCATGTAGTAAGCAAGAGCAGCCTTAGAAGCAGACAACGCTGCAACCTTCTCAGTAATCTGTGGAAATCAGTAAAGAGTCTAAAGCTCTACATGAGTCCCGTAATCCAGGCTCATAAAGTAGGGGCATGCTAATTCACATCTGTAGTTATTTTCTCTATGGAAGAATCAATGTAAAGAATACAACAGCTACCAGCCTTACACCCATCAGGACTGGCTTTCAAAAATTTTTCCTCTGTATAGTTCCTGGGAATAAGCATACAGCTGATGGGAAAGCAATTAAGAGCTTCCCTTTTTCCCCACCTTTTCTTTCCATCATCCTGGTTGCTAGAATACTATGACATGAGGACACTTATCCCCAACATTTCAAGAAAGATATCCGTGAGAGGGGCTAAGTCACTTGTCCAGCTCTAGTAGAAACTCACTGCATGGAATTTGTTGCACTAAGATTCTGCTACTGGGGAAGTAGTTTAGCATTAATTTAGATGTTAGCAATAGCAGAGGCATAGCAAGAAGCTCAGTATTTGCTAATATGTTTTCGAATTATTTACTAATATGATTTTCAAATGCTGCCCTCCCCATACTTGCACAGTCAGACCTGGAGCCAAGATAGATAACTTAGCACAGTGCCATCGCCTTGTGTAGATGGACTTTACATGGATATGGTACCCAAATCTATGCCAGAGGGACTACAGTGGTTCAGACACATTTCAGGCAATGCGTGCCGCATATGCAGAAGATGGAGTTCAAACTTGCAGTTACGGCATGCCTGATTTTTAAACAATTCAAAACTCTTCATTTAGGTGGTTAGCAAGGGAACACGGAAGCATACAGACTTAACAGCAAATCTGAGTACTTCTACATCCCCATTTGGGAAGGCAGGGCACACGGGCCTCGATTGTCTAGAAAGAGACTATTCAGTCTGAGATTGCCATGAATATCTCAGTAAGATTACTTCTGCCTGAAAGAGAGGAAATTGGTGTTCTTAGTCTATGAAATCGGATGCCATGGTCAAAAAATGCTCTGCACAATTGTTCAAATGGGGAGGCGAACAGGAGCTAGTCATCCAGATGCAAATAGCCTTGAACACAGAAGATAATTGTCCTGTCCCTGTCCAAATTTTACGGCTTGGCTCATCTCTCTCACAATATTTGAAAACAGAGACTGACTCACTTTTGCTAAAGAGAAGCTCTGTGCGTAGGCTACAAGTAATCAATGTATTTAATTGGTTTCACAGCATGCAAAAATGATACAATATACAAACTGTTAATGTATAATTACCTTCCTCCGTTGTTTTTGCTTCATTTCCTCTAATCTTCTGTTTTCATCCTCTCGAAGAGCTTGCTTATAAGTATGGCTTCTTGTCTATTGTTCAGCAGAGAATATAAACATATTGGTGTGGGGAGAGGGGGGCCAAAATCCCAAACCTTATTCCCAAATTGTTATACAGGTAATTAACAAAAGAGAAATGGTTGAATGATTCCAGTTACTTAAAAAACAGATTAGTCTCAGGAGTAGAATTTAAACAAGAAGTGGTCTAAAGCCTCTCAGTCATTTGGTTTGGCTGAATCTGCACATCACAACCAGACAGCCATAGCACATGCTACTCCGTGTCCCAGTGGCAAGCGTAAAGATACCTTGAGCAGTCAGAAAACACAACCAGGATATGTGATAGTGAGATGGGTATTCTGGGAAGAAAGAAAAGTACTGAAAATATTACCAAGATAACAAAGCAGAACAGAGGTCTGGTAACAGAGGGGAACCAGGGATTATTTGTGGAAAGGCATTTGTAGAGGTAGGGCAACAGAAGCTGAGAGATCAAGTCTGCTACATTATTTGTGGGGCAGCCAAGAGAACTGAAAATCTGAATGACATACCATGAATAATGTATTCAACTGTGCATTAGGCTTTCTTTACAGTAACTAGCCCTGGTCTTTCACAAGTTGAAGTTGTTAGCAAAGAGCCAGCCTACCATTAGGATCTTATAGGATCCTTAGGATCTTATACACAGGGACTTATACTGTAAAGTCTTTGATCAGGGACATAGTGTAGCACACTAAATAATGAGCCAGTATAATTTAATACAAGAAGTGTGCAGGTTTGACTTTAGTGAGGAATTTGTTGCAGGTCTACACAATGTTCTCAAAACTTGATATATGCATGCAGAATGACACCATTAAAACAACAGGCACATAATTTGCTAAAAAGACTGAATAGAGAAAGCAATTATTAACAGCTCAATTTTGAGCTGGGAGGAGTTGTTACATGTGTCCAGGGAGACTCATTCTGGGTCCAATATTATTCATTACTCTCCATAATGGCTTGGAGAATTGTGTGGAGTGTATGTTAATCAAGCTGGAAGACAATAAAAATCTACACAGGATTTGTAACACTTTGAAATAGAGGATTAAAATTAATTATGAGCTTGATTAAATAAGCGGGCCAAAAAAAGTCACCAATGACAGTGTCACTCCAAAGAGGTTAAATTTGTTCATGCACATCAAGTAATATTTGACACTGATATTTGAGCTAGGTGTGCTAAATTAATATCACTATCAAAGAAATACTGTGAGGGAAAAAATTCAGTCAACATTACGTTCTCCCAAATTTTTTCTAGAACATGAATTTTAAATTTTAAAAAATCACATATATATATATATATGCCCCCCTTTTAGCATGCATGTCAGGCACTTCCTAAGCTTATGACACTTCACTATTTCAAACACATTGTTCCTGATTTTTTTAATTACTCTAGACAAAGGACAGGTTTAAGATATCATCAAAATTAGAGTTCAAGTTTTCCCAGTGGTTTAGCATTTTGGTACTATACCAAGTCTATTTAGGTAACAACATATTGGTTACGTGCTTCAAATTCCTCACACAGAGCACAGGCTGTGCGTATGCCTATAGACCGTACCTCATCCAAGTTGGCTGGGAAGACATTTTGCTAACTGCATTGCTGCATTATAAGCAAGTGATTAATTGATTCACAAAGCTATAGAAATGCTGCCATAAAAAAAAACATGTATAATATCGGCTAGTATTAAAGAACAGTACGGATAAACTATGTATTTTATCTGCTTGGATACTAGTGAAGCCAAAGATGAACTATGGTATGTAATTTGGCATAACTTATTAAGAAACTCCTCAAAAACTGGAATAAGAAAGGCACGCATAAGCAGGTGAAGTAGAAGGCAAAAGCTAAAAGTAGGACCTGCACACCTGAAAGAATTCAGTGTTCCTTCACGCATCCACCCACTTCTGTACAGATATTAAGACACCACACCAAAATGCTGAAATCCAAGTCAGTCCTGGGGACATGAGCTCACTTGTTTTCGCAGTTCAGTGTTCACATCATACAAAAGGCTGCAGAGCTGGGTCTTCCCTACCAAAGAACAAGCTCCCCACTGTCTGGAGTATCGGATACTTCAAGAGAGAGGTTGAAGTCATTTCAAGACATCTTTTCTCCCTTTCCATAGTCCTTCATCTTGCTTGTCTGCCCAGGACTACAAAAGCCAGTCTGAAAGCCACTCTCCTGCAACTGACCTTCTGCCCAGCATTGCTAGTCAGAAGTTCGCTCCCTCAAGCTATATATCTGCCCACATATGCTAAGATGTCTTTATGGTTTTCAGAGACACAAAATGACCTGAGGAATCAAAGGGGAAAGGAACCTATTTTCAATATCACCTTCCTTTTTCAGGCAATGAAAACCAGGAAGAGGTACTAGAGACAAGACAGAGCTGTCATATATTCTGTTTGTAGTAATTTCTATAATGGGAGGGTCTTGCACATTTCCAAGGCTTCTGAGTAAATATGGAGGTAAATCTTTCTCTCTCTTGTTGGTATTCAAGGTTGTATACAACAGAGGGCTGCCCAGATTGGATACTTCCAAATTTCTGCTGACTAAGGACTATTGCTTGTAACCACAGTTTCTGTCCACTTGGCTGCCTGCTCTCTGTCTTCCCCCAATTACAAACCTCCCTAAAGGAGAAATACTTCTGTCTCAGCGTTGATATTCCTCACCGCAAGTTTTTATATCAGTAGGAAAGCTTGGTTGAGACACCAAGAGACTAATCATATGTGAAAAAGCCTTTTTGAGGCAATTAGAATAATGAAAATTAAGCAATACTTTATCTATTTCCTAATTACATTGACACTTAACCAGACTCATTCAAACTGGGACAAAGTCCCCAAGCAGCCTATGGAATCACTTTTAGGATGCACTGAGAAATAAGCTTCTCTTCTGACTAGGTTTTCAAAGCAGTAAAGCATCCACTGACATGAACTAGTTGAGATTTCGTAAAAGCTTGCCACCAACAGATGGGTACAGAGCACATTTAAGATTCTGATCTGACCTTAGAATACAAATCTAGCTCTTATTTATCAGAGAGAGATCTGTGAGTAATAAAGGCAATCCCCTACTATGTAGGATACTCTGCCAGTGTGTAAGAGACAATGCAGGCAATCTCATTCACCCAGAAAGACTCCTTGGTACTCACTGAGCTATGTCTAGGCAATTAAGCTCAATTAGAATATTCTAATATTACACTATTGACAGCACCTGGAAAGCTGACAGAAAATAGAGCACATGCCATGGTTTTGCTTACCCATGCTGTAGATTCTGGGCCACGATTAGCAATCTGACAGGAATCACTCTTTGGCAAACCCAAGTCCAATCTGTTCAATAATTCATTGGTTTTGCTATGAAGAAATCCAATCCAAATAGAATTGTTAGTGCTTCCATAAAAATAAATACAGCTTTTTATTCCACCCTTGGAATCTAGCCTAGATATTTTATCATGTGACTGCTGAAAAACATCACAGGTGGAACAAAAGGTTATGGAGACAGACAGAATGAAATGGGACAGAGGATACAGAACCTATATTGTGCATAAGACATTTGCTGGGAGGAATTTTTAAGCAAACGACTATTGTCATTTGCATATTTGGGATCTACAGTGGCTATGCTTTCTTTCCTCATTATGAAGCTCCTAAAACACAGACTTGCATACCATTGGACTTCATTGGGATGCAACGGCTTCACTGAATTGGTGCAAATCCTTCTACCAGATCTATAAATCTCAGACAAGTAATTTAAAAGATTATTTTAAGGAATTTTCCTTCATGGTTAATACAATGCAGCCTTATAACAGATTACTTAACCAAACAGAAAGACTTTGAAGCATTTTGTAGCACTGAAAAAAAAAATGCTTGTCTTTAGTTGAAGCAGAATTGCACAACATTGTCATTTCTTACTCTGGCAAGGGCAATTTTATTTTTCCAATAGCATCCCTTACAAATCAGATTTTCAAAGTAGCGTCACTTTGCTCACAGTTTCAACCAAGTACAGTCAAAGAAAGTCACAAGCAACAATGCAAACAAATGTTAAGAATAGGAGTTTCAGTGCCACGATCAGGAATCGATTTCCTAACCTCCAGTCCCAGGCAGATCTATTCAAGTCTTTTCTCACTCAAAGGAATAGAGTTAGAGGAGAGAGGCAATTTTATTTCTGTATACAGCTTTGGAAAGCATGAAAGTACTGAAGTGAGAGCAGAAAGAGTGCTTCAAGAGGCATTCAACACAAGGATTTACACTGCTAACAGGGGAACAAGCTAGCTCTGTGGGGGAGAAGATGCCACTACCAAAGACAGTTACTTAACCTTGGAGAAAAAGCCTTGACTGCCAAAGAGTGATGATGATTAACTTCTGAAACAGACTGCCAAGTGCGTTTTTATCTTTCACTCCATGATCTGAAACGGCAAGTAGATGCATTTTTGGAAAATGTCCTGCTGGTCAGTGGGTATATTGAGGAGAATTGGGGAAAAAGAACAAGAACCCACAAGTTCTTCTCTGCTACTCTACACAATGCAAAACCATGCTATCACTTCAGGTACAGAGTACTTGCTCAAGCTGTAGCAAGCCATGCTTTTAGAGTCTCAGCATTTCCAGTTCACTCCCTTTCCTCCATTACCTGGGCAGTTAACATGGACCCCAGCCAACCCACAATACAGAAAGAACCAAGTGAAACATAAGATTCCCTGATCTACAAAGCACCTGTATATCAAGGTTAAATAAATTAATAGTCTTCGTACCCAAGTGTTAAGGACATGCATTTTTTCCCTGAAAGATGAGTGATTGAGAGGTGAGATTGCACAGAATAATTTTGGGCACTTGAAGTTTTAAATTGCAGATTTTGTGTTTCTCTACCTATGCTAAAATCACTAAAATAACAATTTATTTCTACACCAGAAAGACTAAGAACTCCTACAGAAAGTCTGGAATATATTTGAGGAGGTTGAAGCTCTGCAAAGAAATATCTGGCAACTTGGGGGTATACCTGGATGTCCTAATCTTTTACTGATGGCAAAAGAATGACATGGGGTATGTGGAAGTTCTCATTATTTGCATAAAAATGGGGTAGAGGGTTAAGACACTGCATTTCACGGATCAGCACACCGGTAGATGAAAAGCTAACTCAGTTTCAGTATTAGAAAAGACGATTGCAAGAGTGGAAGCAAATAAAGTTTCTCAGCAAGACTGCGCACTGCCTTTGAATACAGAAAACACCCTGCTACACCAAATTAAGTAATACATTAATAAAGTGTCTCTATCACAAGAAAGGGACTCAGGTTTCCAAACCTGACTAAAGACAGACTCAATCAAGTCAGTCATATATGTTAATTCGTTGCGTATCATCTCTGTGGAAACCCAGCAATGCATCTGGAGTTGCCAGACTGTCAAAATATTGTCTGAATGGTATTTTTCATAATATCAAACCTATAGTCATAACAATGCAGAACATAGCATAAGCCATGCTGCAGGGAAAGGGGGAAGTCAGAGAGACGACAGTTCAATTAATGTTCCAGAGAGGAAAGCATAATCTCCAGAAGGAAATCAGCATATCAAAGTGTCCATAGGTGTTCCACATTCAGACAGCTGGAGCAACATCTCACTCGCTTGCTAAAACTTCAAGGGCTAATCAAAGATGCTAATAAAATGTGTTCCTCTAAACTAATTAATATTGAAGAAAGAAGAGCATGAGCTGAACAAATTAATTTGAATACAGCAGCATCCTGATACCCTTCAAAAATAGCTAGGTGAAAGGATATCCAAAATTTAGACAAACCAAGAAGATGGCACCCTCCTAACAGGCTGGTAACCTGAGCTCTGACTACCCCTAAGCATCAGGCTGAAGGGAAGAGAGCCGTTCAGAAGCACTGGTTAAGCTGGAATGATCTTATGAGCGTATTTTGTCTTTCTTGGTAGCCCCATTTCCCATTACACCAATGGGAACACGCCTTTTGCTCTGCTAATTAAAATAGGCTACTCCCATACTGGTACATTTAATAGCACCAGGCAATACTCTTAGATGGGAACTCAGCCATCTATATTGTGGTAACTGTTCCTGGAATAGTTTTGACCTGTTCCAAATAGCACTTTCCCAAATAACTCCTGGCTCCTGTCCAGGAATGAATATCAACCACAAGCAACTCCCAACAGGCACTTTGGATGTAACCGTCCCATTTTGGGAGGTAAAAAAGTTTGCTAGCAATGGCAGTAGGCAGTCTCAGGCCTTTTGGCCTCAAAAGTGACAGTGATTGACAGTGTTTAATTTTCTAGTACAGATGCAGTCATGGGGGAGTGAAGTACAATACCGGGCTGAAAAACTCTTAAGAGCTGTCAGGGGAAAATACTGACTGCTGCCAGAATCACTGAGTAACATGCTAGCAGGGGATGGGGCATGACTGTGGAAGTCAGTCCATGTTGCAGATGCTTTCTGTGGGTCCTCGAATATATAGCTTTACATTTCACAACTATTCTTCAGGCAGAGTCCTTTCTTAAAAGCTGTTAAGTAAAAGCATATACTTGAAGCTCAACAAATGCATGTAAAATGCAGAAACATGAATTTGCCAGGTGTTCCACTGAGAATGGTGTAATTTAGGGATTTAGAGTTGGCACCCTGCACTCACAAGCTACTTGTAGATCAGAGAATCCACACGCATTTCTTATTGTTTGGGGCTAAATGTGTGTGTTGCCCACATTCCCACTGAGGTGAGACAAGAAGTGAACCTAGGTTCCTCTGGCCTAGGTAGGAGTTCCCATGCTCTAATGGGGTCACCAGCCTTGACAGCCAAGAAGCAGAAAGCTGCACAGTTGACTCCAGCATGCAACTGTGGAAGATCTGAAGATCTACAACTGATCTCGTTGCAGGACGTGAGGTCTAAAATCCTGGGCAGAATAAGGCCTTTAACTTTATGTGTCATTTGGTCTTAACTCCTGTCACATCTACAAGGCCAACAGAAGACCCAATTCTGAAAAGGACTAATTTGTAGGGACATGAATAAGGATATGGACTCAGGCCCCAGCATCTTCCTCCACTCAAGAGCTGCACAGCACCACTTGCTAAGCTTTTCATTTGATACTGTATTCCTCTCAGAACAAAGATGTAAAGAAAATAATTTTTCTGCCTACACAAAGTTCCTGTCTTTAAGTCTGTTTTACAGACTAACATTAAAAATGCATCAATTAAAAAGGCTGCTGGTAATCTTCATTACTCCTTCCCAATGAAACCAGTGGCAGTTAATTCTTTTGCTTTAATTGATGGATATTGAAATGCCAGGATACAGAATAATATACTTGCTTTTATGCCAGTGCTTTTGAAAAAAAGGCAGCACAATACTTTTGCATATATCATAAATCTATTTATTTCTCTTGACAATTTTTGAAAGATAATGGCCACTCTTATTACTACTGAAAACAAGACAGCTCCTGAACTTCTTGTTTTCTCAAGCTGCAGGATCTCCAGCATTACAATTCTGCTCTATGAATGTCCACAAGTATGCTAAGAGCCATTCAAAAACAGTAATAAAAAATAAAAATAAAGAATCCCAAGCCAGGTAAATCATTATAGCTGTTTCAGAGAGGTGACAACATGAGTAGTCGCTAAGACAACAGAAGTAGCATGTAGTGCTGAATGACATGGACACATCAGCTTCCAAATTCCTTGCCACTAAGCAATGCTAAAATGATATTTCACCATTTTCTTCCAATTCAGCTGAAAAACTAAGAACCATGCATAATGCATACATAATGTTAGTTTCACACATCTGCCCAGAAGTTTCATGATGGTTTTTAAACAATAGCAGGACTCCCCCTCTCAAAAATGAAACCAAAAAACAAAACTGAATTTCATTCAAGAGACATCTTTTTGCAGCACCAGCAAGCATATCTACAGTTCTCCCCACTTCAACATATTTAATTGGCTAAGCGTAACAACTTCCTCAACTTTTGCAGAAATTAAGATCAGTTGCTTAACACTACCAAAGCCTACCCACAAGAAAAGATGCCCTCCATTTCAGTGAGGTCCATGGTGGGTGTGTTCTTACTGATGCCCTTGTTCCTTCCTCAGTGAGGTCTCTCCCTTGTGCATTGCCATATGCATCCTGGTCAGGCACTTGCTATGACCCACAGGCCAGGCTGGCTGGTACTATGGCCATTGCGGCTCCTCTGTCACATGGCCTAACAAAATCAAATGATAAAATAGAAGAAATTCCAGAAGTCGACACAAAGGTCAATGCGATTGCTGTCCATTTATGCAGGTTTGCCATAGATTCTATGTTGGGAGATGGAGAAAGAGACTCCAAAGGGAGGTGTAGTTGGGATTTTCACTAATGAAAATCATTTACTAAAGTGGGAATGAAGCTGAGGGGCTGTTGTGGTTTAACCGCAGCCAGCAACTAAGCACCATGCAGCTGCTCGCTCACTCCCCTCCTCAGTGGGATGGGGGAGAGAATCGGAAGAGTAAAAGTGAGAAACCTCGTGGGTTGAGATAAAGACAGTTTCATAGGTAAAGCAAAAGCCACACACACAAGCAAAGCAAAACAAGGAACTAATTCACTGCTTCCCATCGGCAGGCAGGTGTTCAGCCATCCCCAGGAAAGCAGGGCTCCAGCACGTGTAACAGTTACTTGGGAAGACAAATGCCATCAGTCCAAATGCCCCCCCTTCCTCCTTCTTCCCCCAGCTTTATATGCTGAGCATGATGTCAAATGGTACGGAATGGCCCTTTGGCCAGTCTGGGTCAGCTGTCCTGGCTGTGCCCCCTCCCAGCTTCTTGTGCACCTGGCAGAGCATGGGAAGCTGAAAAGTCCTTGACCAGTGTGAGCGCCACTTAGCAACAACTAAAACATCAGTGTGTTATCAACATTATTCTCATCCTAAATCCAAAACACAGCACTATACCAGCTACTAAGAAGAAACTTAACTCTATCCCAGCCGAAACCAGGACAGGGGCTGATAATACCATTTGTGAAAAGAATCCCACCAAAGGTACATATTTCAAAATTAAGCCATAAGAAAGTTGCAAGTAGCCTGAGTGGGGACACCAATGGCTTTTGCTGGTATACAGTTATACATGCCTCTTCTCACATCCCCTCACCTTTGCAGAGATTTACCACAGCAAGAAGTTACAAAGTTTAAATAAGTTCAGAAGGCTACAAGCAACTGCCATGTTCCCACAGCTGGGCCATGACAAGGGGCAAGGTGGTAAAAACATCTCCGTCTGTCAGCAACAAACATGCCCTCAACTCTACCTGGATTCTGGTTCTCCTGTACCTCGACTCTAACCCACACCTGCAGGACAGAGACCACTTTTGGGTAAGAAGAAAAAACAAAACATAAGCCATGTGCAAAGGTGTCAGCATGAACTGATATCCACTTTTTGGTGTGTGTGTGGGTGTGGGATTCATCTTGTGCTGAAAGCTCTAAGGTGAAAAATTACAAAGTTAAATAATTAACCCATTAAATTCCTCTATGAGTTGATGGCTCTTCTGCATTGCTCTTTACTTGGAATAAAGGCCATCCTCTGGGTATTTAGTTCACTTGCTTTCCAGCACAAATCCTTCCAGTAGCCACATACCAAGCTTAATGCAGTAATCGCAGACTTCACTGGAAGTAATGCACAAGCATATCAAGAAGGACTTGGACAAATGTCATGATAGTGATCAAAACTGTGCTATCTCTGGCTGGTAGGCTTTCTTGTCTGCAAGTTCTTGAGCATGTGTTCCTGTTCTTGGGGATAAGAACAAAAAATGTGGCACTAGTTCATTTTAGGTATAAGGCTTCAAGAAAGTATAAAAATAGGTTTAAAAAAAAAAAAAAAGGCAAGTTTCTCAGCAGAATTATTTTCATCACTTCCCACCCACACCCAAAGCTAATCTTTCCTGTCAACCCACTTGCTTTTTTTGTTTTCCTGACTGGATGAAATAATACAGCTAGGCTATTTTTTCCTCCCACCAACTCATCCAATATTCTTGGAAGTTATTTTAGACATCAAGTTTCATTTATTATCTGAAGTAATAAGCATAAACCCAGTTTTAAGGAAAATGCAGTTTTGTATAAGTCTATTGCATAGATCTTCCATTCTGTGTGCTCCATCTGCATGTGCAATCTGCTTCTATATTTTCAGCCAGCTTGCATGGGCAGATTAATGCGTACAATTAGAAAGCAACCTCACAGGCGTTCAATAAACTGCCTTCATTATTACACTCAGGAGAGTCCCTTTGGATGTCTATAAAAGCCTAGTTTTCTGCCTGTTAGCTAAATAATTGACAACGCTTAAAATAATCAGGAGCAAATGAACAAAACGAAGACCATTGTGGTGAAAAGAAGCAAACAAAAGATTCTCAAGGCTGCAAACCCTTTTTGTGCGAGCCCTCTTTCATTCTCTCTAGCAACCTATATTTAAAAGTCTGGTCAGGTTTACATTTGCACTTCTGTGGGGAAAATTTGTTACCAGCCTGCTGTTTGAACCACACATCATAGGGGACTGAAAACTGGCAAGGACACTAGTATTTATCCTGTAAAAATAGATAAATAAATAAAAATTCTGTTTTGATTCAGGTTTTATTTTCTTGCATTTTATGACTTTTGAGAAAACTGCTTTGGCAGGCAAGTGTATATCAGCTTGGTTTGGTGAACCTCCTGCATCATGTTTGGAATATGCACTTAGAGGCACTCTGGCAAATTCTGTTTCCAGCTCCAAATTCTGAGCGGAATATATTGAGTGCACACATGTACTCGAGTGCAGCAGTGCCAGGAATTTTTACGGGAGTACGACTTTCACAAAAACAGAGGCACAAATATGTAACAAAGGGAAGGATGAAGTGATACAACAGCCATCATGTACTATTAAAAAGTAACCCTATGTCCTAGACTGCTTTTCCCATTACATAAATAGGTAGATGGCTCTTAAAAAAGCAGTGGACCACATCCAACGCTACAGTTTCCAGGAAGTCGAATCCAAATTAAATAAAAGCATCTTACTAGAGAGCTGGGCTAAAACCAGATGGTGAGACATGCTACAGTTTAGGCACGGATTCATACAACCATAGAGAAAAGCAAGTCATCAGGTAGCCATCCCTCATTACTGTTTAAATGACAGTTTTTGTGTCCTAACTAAAGAGGGGTGTCCTGAAAAGCCCTGGGCCAGCCATCTAACCTTTTTTCATTCCCATTTGAAAAGACAGATATTCAGTCCTTTCCTCACAAGGATTAGCAATTGCAAACTATGGACTACACAAGCATTCACTACCTTTTAACGCACCCTGACAGAAACGCAGTCTCTACCACAGGCCATCAACGTAAAGTGCATCCAAAACACCATTACTCAGAAGGAAGGACTCCATTTCATGTGTAAGTAGTTTCTAGTAGAAAAGTGCACACATACTCCTCCTTTTCTACATCTGGCATCTGCAGAGGCAGAACCACAGCAACGCTATCACCAATAAATCCCTCAAGTGCTTCTCCTCTGTTAGTACAAACCATAGCAATCCTGCCATGCAGCAACTCCCCCAGCCCAAAGTCTGCTCCTGTGTGCTCTTCAGGATTTTTATACACAGCTACTTCAGGAGATACCTTGTGAGTTTTGTCCATTTTAGTCACCTAACAGAGCTTGAGTCCACCTCACTCATGTCCTGGTTTCAGCTGGGATAGAGTTAATTTCCTTCGTAGTAGCTGGTAGAGTGCTGTGTTGTGGATTTAGGATGAGAATAACATTGATAACACACTGATGTTTTAGTTGTTGCTAAGTAGTGCTTACACTAGTCAAGGACTTTTCAGCTTCCCATGCTCTGCCAGGTGCACAAGAAGCTGGGAGGGGGCACAGCCAGGACAGCTGACCCAGACATTCCATATCATTTGACATCATGCTCAGCATATAAAGCTGGGGGAAGAAGGAGGAAGGGGTAGATGTTCAGAGTGATGGCATTTGTCTTCCCAAGTAATCGTTACGCGTGATGGAGCCCTGCTTTCCTGGAGATGGCTGAACACCTGCCTGCTGATGGGAAGCAGTGAATGAATTCCTTGCTTTGCTTTGCTTGTGCGCGTGGCTTTTGCTTTACCTATGAAACTGTCTTTATCGCAACCCACGAGGTTTCTCACTTTTACCCTTCTGATTCTCTCCCCCATCCCACTGAGGAGGGGAGAGAGTGAGTGGCTGCATGGTGCTTAAACCACAACAGTCAGAGGAGCTGCTGATCCCAAAAGAGAGAGGCTTGCAGACTTTTCCACAGCACTCTGCATGCGTGTCTAGACCTCATTCTCACAAGACACAAACACATACTCAAGCAACTGTAATAACAGACACAGTTGACTTTTAAGGGCCGGTTGTACACAAAGAAGCTAACAAGGCTTTCAAGAGATAGGAAATAACTGTATTCTGCAGACAGCGGACAAGGTTGCAGACAATTCTTCCTTTTGGCATTCACTTACTTCGTGTTACACCCTTTGAAAGGGGGTTTCAGTGAGAAGCTCTTGTTTTTAATAGCGACAGGAATTTAATCAGAACAATGAACTTATAGGCAACATCATACTTTATTGTCAGGGTATGTTAATGACATGAGAATCTTAAGCGCCTTTCCTCATCAAATAGAAGCGGCACTTCATACAGGAGAGGTACTGATTGGGCTGTACCCCGTGGAGGCTGATACAGCTAGAGATGGTGATCAATTTTAAAAGGTTTCCCAGCTAATGAGACTGCTGGTAGGCATTGATCTCCTCAGGAAAATCGTGATGTTGCAGCTACAGATGCTTCCAGAGCACAGACTAACAAGGCAGCTTATCTTTCAAAATGCTCCACAGCCTATGACTTTGCAGAGGTCACTGCTTTATATGCAGCGCATGACCTTCCTTCCCCCCTCTCCCAGCAAGCAGGGAAGGAGATCAAAATACTCTAGCAGAGACAGCAAGGAAAGCGGCACAACCTCATATTTGTTCTATTCATCTCTAGACATAGGGTCTTAGATGATGGAAGTAATGAGTCACTCATTTTTGTGTAGTAGGCAAAAGCACATCTTTAAATACCAAGCACTTTTATGTGAACATGTCTCTAATAACCAGCAGTACTTCAATGGAGTTACTTTACAAGACCTGAGATGTCGCACAGTATCTTTCCATTACTCCTAGATGTTGTGCTCCATAATGCTAATATATCTTAGCAATGCAACCTCAACAACATCCAGTGGTAAAGACTCCTCTTCCTCTGCCCACCAGAGGATTCCTTCAGACCAGAGAAGGCACTAGTGCCACTCTATACGGCATGGGAGGCTTTTGCTTAACCAAAATTGCATTCACTGTAGGTAGGTTTTCAGCTCACTTCCTCCAGGCGCAGTATCTACAGGGCCCTCCTGGTGTATGTTCAATACATAGTACATACAAATAATCTTCTCACAGTTGAACATAATCTCAAGCAATGGAGCTCAACAGTCCATCTTTACCTTCAGTTGTATCAGTCAGTTTGGTTTCCTAAGATGACACCAGCTGAATGCTCACAAGGCTTTCCTAAATCAGTGGACAGAACGGCTGCCAGCCAGTCTCCTTCTCAATGTCCAGGCAGCCTGAACTCCTGCACCACCTGGGGACCAACCGACTGCCCACATGAAGGTGTTTCAGAGGGTTTAGGCCTGCTTTTGACAGAATCAAGCTTACTTTTAAAGGAAAAAGTGCTGATCAGCAGAATTCACTTCACCCTAAGCAAAAAAAAAGATACAGACAGGGAAGGTGCAGAAAAGGAAGAGATATGTCTCTGTTCATAACTGAATAAGCCTTAAGACAAAAAAATAGATTAAATGGGAAGATAAGAACCCTGACAATCCCCTCAGGACAAAGCAAGTCCCATAACTGAGGACCTTGCATTGAAAAGATCTGATGAGGTGGTTGTTGTGTTAGGCTCAAGGAGCATGAAGGTGTCTAGTCTGTCAGTAAAAGGCAGAGATCTAAAGCTGTGCAGGGTCTTCAGAAATCCTGAGGAATCAAGGTGTGTGTGTGGGAAATCCACACTGGGGCAAACAGAGGACAAATAGCAGGCAAAATACCAGTATCTAGAGACAAATATTGGCAATGTATTTAAGGAAAGAGCTGTACCTAAAGCCAAATGGGAAGAAATAAAAGGAAAAAGACAAGAAAGGCTGAGATCAGTGGGAAAGCACTAAAATGTCTATACATTAGAGAACAGAGTCTGGGCAAATGATGAAGGAACTGGAGCTACTAGCATGGGACAAAAGTGACTCCTTTAAAGGTCACAGAGGAGGAAAGAGCAATCAATCATGCTAAGAACACAGATGAGTAATTTCAGGAGCCAAAGATAAAAAAGGTAAAGGTGACAAAACAGCACTGTGTGTTAATTATGTGATAGAATCGGTTTGGATCAGTTAAATAAGTAGGGTAGAGTGAATTGGCAAGGCAGGAACTTCACTGCCAATGGAATTAATTATGTCAGGAGTTAAGCCATATCTAAATCTGACATTAAGGAGGTATTCTTGGGAAACAGATCTTCACAGCAGATCTCCACATTTAAGATGTAGGACTCTGCTAAATATAGGAAGTCCTCATTATTTCCATGTGGGTTAGATTTCTTTACTAGTCACTAAAATAAATGTGTGGAGATGTAATTTAGATCCTGTTTTGATAATTAGTCTTGAATTGAATGATCACATATTGATTCAGTTAGAGAAAGAAAGCACAAAGTCGTTCTATAATTCACAGTTTTCATTTCAAAGTGTATGTTTTGAGCAGCTAAGAGAAATGCACTGAACCAAGTTTCTCACAGAATAAGGTATGGAGGAGGCTTGGAATATTTCACAGAATCACAGAGTGGCTGAGGTTGGAAGGGACCTCTGGAGGTCATCTTGTCCAACCCCCTGCTCAAGGAGGGCCACCTAGAGCCAGATGCCCAGAACTTTTGAATATCTCCAAGGATGGAGACTCCACAACCTCCCTGGGCAACCTGTGCCCATGCTCAGTCACCCTCACAGTAAAAAAGTGTTTCCTGATGTTCAGGAGGAACCTCCTGTGTTTCGCTTTGCCTCTTGCCCTGAAGTCAAAAGTTTCAAGTCAAAAAGTGAAAAAATAGCAACAGAAGCCAAACCCTTCCTGAGCCTCAAACCAGATAAAAGCAAACAAATAATAAAAAAAAAAAAAAAAGAAAAAACAAACAAACAACCAAAACAGAAGGACAAGCAGATGAGGAATTTTAGGTAATAAGTTTCAAATTTTACTTACTAATATTGATCTTCAAAGAGCATCTCTCTTCTTTGCATTTCTTGTTGCCTTTTTTTAACTTCAAGTCTCTCTGCCTACAGCATTAAAAACAGGAAAGCATACTTGAGATTTCCAGTAAGCCAGAAACAAACATTGATTGTTTCAAATCAAGTATTTCAATATTATGGTTTTTAAAACAATTATAGCAGCACTTGGGTACAGAAGTGACCCAATCTCAAATTTAAAAGTATTCAGACAGAACCAAACAGCTCCTAGTCAAGAGACCAGTTTGAAACCCACCTATCCTCACAAAGGGCCTCACGAGCTTTCACAGTTCTCATGCCACAGCACTGTTGGGGCCATCTCTTGGTATAACTGATGCAAAGTTGGTCCTAGTAAGAAAGTAGAGGATGCGAACCACCGCACCAAAGCAGATGATAGTCTTGTATCACTGAAAACACAGTGGTACCAGTACATTGTAGCTCTGCACACAGATCTGCGGCCTTCAGGAGCATTAGGTACTGGCCAGTTGAATACATGCTAAGACAGATGAAAGTGGAAGACATTTGTACTTAACCAGTGTCATTCTGCCTCAGACACCATGCCCAGTGCAAGAGTCAACCAAACCCTTGACATGCAAAACTCCTCTGGAAATCTGGATACCACACAAGTGATTAAGTCCTTTAATATAAAATTGCACATAATTTCCAGTGGAAGGGTCATCTAAGCTGTCCCACCCCCCAAATTCAAGTAGAATAAAACATTCATAAAACAATAAAACAAAAATAAAGCAGAAACTAGAGAACTTGCTGCAACAGCAATATGTAGCTCAAGCTAAATTCCAGTCAAAAGGAGGCCAGCCACATTTTTTTTTTGTCACATGCAGGCAGGTAGGTCCAGTGGGAAGAGCAGTCAAAAGGCAGTTCAGTGTATTAAAATCACAAATCAGAAGTGCCAAACCGGGATTTCAGCCCTGCTATATTTTGAGCACAGGCTCCCACACTGCAGTTGGTGGGGGGATGCTCTGACAAGAGCTCCCACCCAAGGTTCACAACGACTAGCATGTTGAGCAAACTGCAACCTCGGACTGTCACTCTGCTCATTGCCCACCCTCAGAATGAAAAAAAGTAATCCTTTGGTAACCCAGCAACCAGGCATTGCTCTAAACAAAGTGCCCTGGAAATTTCAGGCAATACCTTGCAGAGATGAGAAGGGATCTGTAGGCAGGAATGGTGCATTTGGTCAGAGCCCTAAATCAGGGAGAGGACACTGTACCTGGGTAGAGGTACTGCACAAGGCCAGGTAGAACAGGGTGCATGTGTGTGTGTGTGTGTGTGTGTGTGTGTGTGTAAGGGGGAAAGTAGTGTTAAGAACAGGGCTGTAACCCCCACCCCCATCATTTTCTTCCTGTCCTGCAATCAATAACATTTCAGAAAAATTACAGTTCTACTGGCAGTTACTCAATTACTTTGCCTTCAGTGATTTCAGGGTGGGTATTTTTTAATTGGATAAAGAATGACTGTCTGGAAGAGATCTGCAAAACAAGTGCAAATTCCTCCTCGGCATGTATTGGATTAAGAAAAAAAATCCTGTCAGATGTCTGCAGATAGGAAAAGAGACATTATGTTGTGTAGCAATATAAACTGTTGGAAGGCAAATGACTTAGAAGTTGTTATTTGGAAAAAGGCAATGGGAAAATAAACAAAAAGAGGAAGAGAAATCTCTGAATAAGACGTCCCATTGCTCAGTCATTTGACATGCTGAGACAGTGGTAGAATGTATGAAATACTGATGCAATAAAAAAAAAAAATCAAACTAAATTAAGGAATATCACCCCACAGTACAGGTAAATTTTGATAGTTTTCAAGGGGTTTCTTAGTTGCTCCTAACACCTCCACCCAGAGATGATTTTTCAGGCAAAAGACTCCCACCCATCTGTGCAACTTAACAATTTACAGGGGAAGAAAGGAAATCTGATGACATCTATTATTGTCAAAGGTGATGTTGATACCCTCAAGACACCAGTAATAGCTCTCAGGCTTTTCCGCACCACTGCTCATCATTGCAAGCTGACGCCTTCACCTCTGAAAAAGCATTTGACATGGGATCCACCATCATATTGCAAGGCTCCTGAAAGTTCAAATCCAAAGCTCACCGGAGTTGCTGTGGTCTAGCTCCTAGCTAGAACAACACAGTGATATTAACTTTGATAAATACAATCCTTCAATATCACTCCCATCTCCCACTAGATAAAAAAGAAGGAAATATCCTATAGCTATTCTACCACCAGAATGGTGCCTGAAGAAAACTCCAGCATATTGAAATTATTTACTTGTGGCTGGTGTGACTATTTTCTACTCTGGAGGTTTACCCTGGGACCCCTGCTTAGGACATGTACAAATGACAGGCAACGGGACTGGGACATTCTGTAACTAATGACAATCTACCAACAGACATTGCCAAAGTACTCCACATTTGGCATGGTCTTCAAAAACAAAGCGAAGAGTGGAACAGCTGTGATATCGAAGGTAAACATGTTGACAAGCACTAGCAGAAGGTCTGTAAAGCGCTTGGTTTTAACAAATTCCCAAAAAAGGCCATTCATGCTGATTAACACAGTCAAATTAAAGAGCACATGATTTGACAAAGAATAAAATGAAATTACAGCTTATTCTAAATCGGATAGTTTCTAAAGATGGCAGGACTGCTACTACGTAATGTAAGAGCAAAAGAAAGTTGCACACAGTAGAATTACACTGAGCCTTTTCACTTCAAATCTTTTGAATCTTTTAATATTTAGTCGAGATTTAGAATATACAAGAAAAGGCTAAAGGCAGGGTAACAGGAACAGAGATTGAATGACATGAAACAGAAATATCCAGTGCACTGAAGTTATGCTATTTTGTGTACAGCACAAATTGCAGAAAGCTTAAAAAACAAGAAGCCAAATATCAGCCACTTGTTTATTTTCTTGGGAACTTTGACAGTTCTTTCACCCAAAAGACACAAAGGAAGTTATGGTGTGGTCTGGTCAAAAATCTGTGATGTGAAGGGCTGCACAAAAGATACCCAACTGCAGACGCCTGCTACTAATGAGCTAATAATAATAATAATGCTACTTCCCATGTGCTCCCACACTTTCTGCAGATCAGACACGCATCTCAGCACTAGGGACAAATACAGAAATAGGGACTCCCCTGCTAACGTTACAAAGTCGCTCCAAAATTATTTCAGTGACCACTGAGAGATCGCTAGCTTAGAAGAATATCCAAACCGATGCAGCCCAGGGTTATCCCATGAACAAATCAAAGCAGTCCCAGGACAAGCTGCCTGACATGGATCACATAGGATCCCAAATGCCATTCACTGCTACACATGGAAACTTGAGTACCAGTTCACACAAACTGGTCCTGTGGACCACAGAATGAGGAGGAAGGATCCTCCTTTCTTCTCTCTAGGAGCTGGAGAGAGATTAGATGCCAAGCGCATTGGTATTCCAGCACCTAACCTCATGGTTAATTAAGGAATGACAGAGACAGGCAGGTGGACTCATACAGATGGTAAGGCAGACCTTCCACATTTGGGTACTGCTTTGGCAGACACCCAGTTTTCTTTTGGTCACAAAGATAATGGGAGAGCAGGTACTGCTTTTCTCTGCAAAACCAGCATTAAAGCAGCAACATAAACAGATCCTACGTTCATAAGCAGCACTGGTTTACAGTACATCATCCTTACAATCAAGGAAAAACTGAGCTGAGTATTAGCACCCGTTCTAGTCATCACACATTAGTCTGTAGGGCTTCACCATTCATGTTTGTTGGCAAAGTAGCTCTCCAGCTGTGAAAGTTTCAGGGCCCCTGCTGATAAAGCTGGCTAGCCATTATCTCCTTTCAGACTGCCAGACAATTTGGTTTTTATTGAATGAATAATAACCTTGAGCAAAAGAAGGACTGGCAAACAAGAAAAGGCGACTTGTGAATTTGCAGAAAGACATGCTCTCAGCTGATGCCCTGCAGGTGCAAGTGTCTACAAATCTATCACTTTAAATAAAAAGCTCCTCTCTTGCAGTAACCGGGGCCCAACGTCGGTCGTACAGTACCAGTTCTTTAGCATCCCTTTCCTGTCATCCTCAGCTCTCGGGAGCCTTTCATCTGCAGGCAGGGTGAGATGGCCAAATCGACAAGTTTTAGTGGCTTTCCAGCATGCTTTTCTTGAACACAGAGCTGAATTTTTAATATATAAACATATTCCAAGCAGAAATCTTCATCAGCTCAATCGCTATTGTGGAAGACAATCCAAATAAACAAATTCAAATTAAGAGTTCCCTTTCATGCTCCTCTGTTTTGTTTGTTTGTTTTGTGGGTATACTTTTATTTATTCAAATTAAACAGTCTGTTTGGCAAAGATGCTTGCCATGATGTTGCATTCTCCTTTAGAAGAAACTGATAGTTACAGTTTTACTATCTACAACATCTATAAAGATTTTATAATCGGTGGGAGTGAAGGTAAGGAAATTAAAGAGCATGAAAACAAAACTGATACATCAATATATTTTCTAGGTGTAACTATAAATTATAGTAGTCTTGTGACATTTTTCTTGTTGAATGCCCACGAGCAAACAACATATATTTAATAGTTGAATAAAATATAATTAATCCCCTTTCTACCATTGCTATCATCACTGCTTCTGGAGCTATACATGAGCTAGTAACGGTTAATGACGTTTTCACATGATAATATTTATTGCCCCTGTGAGCTGCTGTGTATGGGCTTATCCCCAAAGAGTAATGCTAACCACTGAAAGACTGGGAACAGACTAACCCTTAGCTAGAGGCAATTAAGGCTATTTTTGTTTATGTGTGCCCTTGTACGCCATCCAGTAGCGATGATTTTTTAATTAACTCTCAGCATTCAGCTTCTGCACAGATGATTTTTACTGTTGCAGACACAAAACTTGCAAACTTGAAATCTCCCTTTCTCTCATTACTACTGTGCACATCAGTATCATGCTCCCCCTCTTTTCTTTTTTCATTTAAATTCCATGTTACATTCTCAAGTGAGCGCTACTTGGTTTCCACCAAGGAGACAGGAATGAACTTTTACAAAGGTTTATGCAGCACATAGGACAAGAAGATGTTTTGTGAGAATAACTAGAAAACCCAAACAAACGCAAAATAAAACTGAAGATTTGAAAGTGAGCTATCATTGGTGTCAATATATGGCGAATATCAGAAGGAAAAGTGATCTTACATATTAGCAATACAGCTGAGTGTGCAAGCCCCAGAGGGACTGGAGGGGCATCTGAATTTCAGGGTGTACTCAGCACAATGCAGATAGACTACACTGACCTTTTCATGGTTTGGATGTCTTTTCCACCATGACAGGCTGAATTTTCATGTATTCTTCCCATAAGTACAGCAGGCAATTATGGATTTCTATAAGGTCTTTGTGCCATCTGCCACAATCCAGTCTCACAGAGAAAGCTCATGCCAAAGTGAACTATATAACCTGTATACACAACATTAATCCTGACCCTAGTGTTCTCCCTTTCTGCTAACTCTTCAGGCTGAAAGGCTGGAGTTTCTGAAGAGCCAAAAGAATGCTCAAGCCCCAAAGAACACCATCCTTCAGTCAGCTACAAAGAGAAGGAGGACTGGATTTCCTAACTCCTTGATGCAATCCGGGGCTACCATTTAATTTAATTAGCCTGTTCCATGTAGTCCAGCAAAATCAAGCATCAAGACATGAACTTTGTTATATGGCTCCAGTTCTGCAGTAACCATGTTTACCTTTTCTCTCTGAATTGCTTTCTTTTTCAGGATTTCAGCCTCTTCAGCTGCCTTTTTTGCTTTTACATATTCTTCTCTCTTTTGCTGTATGACATAAACATAGAAAATTATTTTACATATGTATGTATACAAAGAACACATAAGGTAACTTGATTTGACTCCTGCATTGCACATCTTTCAAACTTAAAGTGTGTTCGAGGAAAGTTTCTAGAATTTTTTTCTTAAAATGAGGCAATGAATAAAGCAGGCCGTGCACCAGCTACTCCAATATTGGCTTTACAAAGACTGAGAAATCTAGGACCGATAAATGGGCATCAATGCAAGGAATCACACAGCTGATTGATAACTTACAAGCATTTACACCTTTTATAACAGGAACAACATTTCTACATAACCACTGGATGGGGTGGTACATTGATCAATCAGTTGAAGTGTAGGCAGCATGCTGGAAGATACAGCAAGGCATATAAGTGGCTTTACAACTGTACTGGTTATCATTTTAGATACGATCTGCAATACCAGTTGCAACATATTTATAGCCAGATTTCTCATTTTCTTTGGTGCTGAACATTTGTTTCTAGTTTTCTACTGCGTCCTTCAGGTTTCATGACTTTCTTTCGTCAAGCAGCTGTGAGTTCATTTTATAGCCATATGAAACACTTCATGAATAGCTTTTTTTTTTGAGTTCTTAAAATAAACAAACAAATTTATTCTTCCTGACCTTTTGCTGGTATTTAGATTGCATGAGCATCATTTGCTGTTTTTGCCTTGCTTGAGACTCTGATTCCTTTCCACCTTAAAAAAAAAAGAAAAGTATAAATTGCATTTTGTGTGAGTATTTTAAGTTCAAATGCCAGTCATTTCAGAACAGAGCAATATAACAGATTGGATGTATGCCTATACAGGAAATTTTTCATAATTACAGTAGCTGTCTGACATTAAAGAGAACAGACAGGAGACCTTTTTGATCATTTTATCCATCCGTCAAAAGCACTAGCTTGTTATTTACAGAGCATCAACTGTATCACCCACTCTACCAGCAAATATTTCCTACATTATATGATCAGTTCACTGAGGAACTATTCCATTTTCAGAAAATCGGTCATGCTTTGCAGATGAGTCTTCATTTTCAGATCCAGCTCTCCCCACCTTTGTTCAGTTTGTCACACACACATACAGAGTCGGAAATGTTATTGCCAAAAAGTTTCTCTTTTATCAAATTTAGAAGCTTGGAGTCTCTGCCATCTCTAATGGGATGCTATCATCTGAATATCTTCTAAGTAATATCTTGGGGCCCAAGGAAGAACCCCCTTTCTGAAACAGAAATCAAAGCATTTTCCCACAGACCTCATATTCTTATCCAGCTAGCAGAAGGTGACCTTTCCAAAGGCACAGGCTCTCTTTAGAGAACGTCTATACCTCTGGCCATTGTGTTCAGCTTTCAATTAAAAAAAACACCCACAAAACCAAAAAAAAAAAAACAAAAAACAAAACCAAACCCACAAACAGAAAAAAACCAACCACACAGAGAAAGTGATAAGTCTTAAGGGATGGAGGGAGTGGGTTTGATTCTATTATTCTGCTCTATTATTTTCCAAAGTATTTTCTTGCTTTGGGAAAACCAGTAATTCATTCCCTCAGTTGCTGCAAAAAACAACAGAAAAAACAGCAGCAGCCTCCACACCATTTTGAGGATGAGAGCTGTATTTTCCCCTACTGATTTTCTGAGAAGTTCTCCACTATCTGACTCTTAATTCTACAGAAATATCTGCACTAATTCGTGCTACCTGAGGTACCTGAAATGTAAAACAGCTATACTAGATCTTTCAGGAGGGATCACCCTTCGCTAAAAATAGCTTTCTCCACTTACTAATGGAAGGTAACTAATCTCTGGGTGCTTTTGTGAGGTTCAGTGAATGGGAGATCAATTCCCTAAGTGTGGAAACATTCCTATGCACACAGATAACTCCATAAGATTAAGTTCACAAGAAAGACTGGCCGTACAGCATACAAGCAACAAGCTTACAGTAGCAATAAGCATACAGCTGGCATTGTAGCGTGTCTCCTCCCCACATCCAGGAAATAAAATTGCTACTAAACAAGTTTTGAAACCTTTTGGATGCTTGATTTGTCTTTCTTTCTAGCCTTTTATTGGCAACATTTAACACTTGTGTTCACTGTACGTTTCTGCATGTACTGCTGGACAGGAGCTCTAAACAAGTATTTTACTGATCATTATTAACCATTGCCTATAGCCTTTCAGCCAGGTTTAATTCATTCAAGTTGGCTTGGCTGTAATGTGTCAAATGTTTCGCGGAATTCAGAGTATGTCATGACTGGCTTTATGTAATATGATTGAAAAAGAGGCCATTGCATTTATCAGACATGATTTGTTGCTCCACTCTGCTTATGGAGGAGGGTGGAACTTGCATCCTTCATTGTTCTTATCCCTCTATGGTACCTGAAATTTTGCCACTCAGATATTACAGAGTTGAAATCTAGAATACTTATTTCCCTACGGAAAGCATGAGTGTTAAGAAACTTCAACTTTAAGAATTCTCTGGTGATTGGGACTAGATGTGTACTGTCTTAAAATCACTCTGAGAAAATAACACAGGATACTTTTTTACCTTAATGACTACCTACAGTTGTGAAATTAGAGATGCCACTTATATTTTTTCCTCTTTCCTTGAGCTCTCTTCTGTTCCAAATTTGTTCCTGTGGGAATGATAAGATCTAATAATCTTTGCACCTTACCTCTTTTCAGAGGCACTGAACATAGTGCATGTGTCTCAGTCTCCAGGGGTCTTTCTAAGTGGCAGCTAGACAGTGACTGAAGAGCTCCATATAACCTCCTTGAATTCTTTCAGCTTTTTCTTGCTTTTTTTTTCTTTCTTCTTAATTTGCTTCTTTCCCAAGATAGTTTTTAAATGCAGTGGGACCAGAAGAAGTTAAGACTCCCCACACTCTTAGTCACTGCGGGTTTGCCACCACGTCCCCAGTTACACAGCCAGCCTGAGCACATTCTGCATACACCACACACCAAATCTCTGTTTTCAGATTTCCCTTTCTTCAGTAAAAAGCTTTGTGGTCCTCTTGGGGCAGAAGCATGTCTTCTAGGAACTGCTCGCAGGCAAGAAGCAGCTAGTATGTATGAACTCACTCATGTCTGGCCACATGATGGTGGGAATACAAGGCATTACACCAACTTGTACAAGTAGGTTCACTACGGCAAACAATTGGGACTCAGGCTGCAGGGCAAAACAAACATGTGGGACCAGTATCACCTTGACCCCAGAAACAAATCTGGGTTGGAGTCGGCTCAAATTCCTCCATCTCCCACCTGGTATCTATTTTTATACACAGTAAACCACCCCAAACTTATCTTTTATAGCATGTCAAAGAAATAACTTAGTTTGCAGGTCAAGCAGACAATAGCCTGCACTGTGTACCCCAAATTCTCCTACAACAGCCAAAAGAAGGAAGAGGAGCTCTAGTTTTACAAAACTAATAAAGGCATCATTATAATCATTCACTTTGTCAGAATGAATTTTGTCCCATTTCTATTAGTGCAGTTCCTCAAGGTCATCCCATTTTTGCTGCGCAGTATCCTCGTCATGTTCTATGCAGAGGGTGCTTTCAAGTTTTGTCTTGTCAGCAAGTTTCATCAGCTCTCTCTTACTTTTTGTGCCAAAGACATTAAAGAAAGATACTAAAACAAGATAGGTCTGAAGACTGGTACTTGAAAAGCACTTCTAATAACCTTCCTCCTGCTTCAGCACAACCTGCAGCCCTATTCTCTGTACAAGACTGGGGGTGTGTTGCGGTTGGTTTTGGTCTTTTAATTTTTTTTTAAACTAACTCCCAAATAGCAATAAATTGAATGCTTTGTAGTGGTTACAGTTGCAGAGATCCACTACGGTTCCTCTCACTTGTCTAGAAAAAAGGTTGGTTATCTTACCATACACAATTCAGCATGACCTAAGTTCCTGTAGCTTTTTATCCTGTTTTTCATTTACCTATCTCTGTTGTTATTTTTATAAAATTATTAATACAGAGCCTCATGCACGTTTAGCCTGCAAATGCTTGAAGCTGCAGGGATCACCTCTGCCTCTTCAGGAGCCAGCCATCAGGAAAGCACATGTACCAGCCCCTAACACAGAGGAGTTTTCTTATGGGTAGCTGAAGGGTCTCCAACACATGCTGTCCACCTGCATGCTAATGCCAAGCGTTTGTCCCTTCAACACATCAGCCACAGACAACATTGCCAGCAGGAGGGATAATCCACCTCTTTTTCCTAAATGTTAGTATAGATTTTCTACACTGATCTCCACAGATTTCTTGAGTGACAATCTATGCTGTTTTGTTTCAGAAACACCTTCATTGTTGTGACCGTCAAAAAGCACAGAGCACATCAGTAGGCTCATGTTAGCCCTTATTGACGGTGAATCTCTTTAATAAGTAGCGTGTGAGAATAAGTGAAAAATGTCTCATGCCCTGGAAAATAAAATTTTGCAATTCATAATAGTTGATTTACATGTCTTACCCAATCTCTGTGGAACCAACTTAATTGGCCCTGGCCTGTGCTCTTTCTTCCACTGCTCCAGGTCATCTAGCTCTTTCTTAGCAACTGAGCAGGTACAAAAAGAAACAAACATATGGAAGTTAGAGGCAGTACTAAAAAGCAGGCTGTATCGTTAATTGTATGTAACCCTGAAGACCCATCCAGGAACAAACTTGTTCTCAAGGGGTGCCGATAACCCCCAGGAGGTTACACAGTCACTGCAATGATCAGCTAACAAGGCAAATATTTTGCCTAACTTGAGACTGTATGGTGAGCAAACCCTAGGACTCAACCCAACAGCAAAACAAAAAACAGCTAAGGGACTGCTAATACACTTCTTTTTAACCCCTGGGAACCTCTAGGTAAATGCCACAGTATTTACTCCTACAGATAAAGCAGAAGTTGTTACGATTAAGATGTTATTGCTGCACGTAGGGAAATGCTTGTGGTGTAACGCTCCCCAGCAGGGAAATGAAGAATAAGTAATTTTCCCTCCCAACTGCATGCTTCCTAAATAAAAACCGGAGGAATGCATGATTCAGCTTCAAATTAAGACACTTCAACATAGGTGTCCACATGTGAGATAGGTGGCAAGCTCCCGGTGTAGTTGGTGGAAGTCTAGTCAATGCAGCCAGGGGCACAAGCCATATGCTCTAGGATGGCTGGTTGATTAAACTGCTCTCTCAAATCAACTGACAGAGGGAAAAGAAACCAAGTCCTTTCAATAGCAAGGTGCACAAAGCCTATGGAAAGAGGAGCTGTGTTTTAAAGTAGTATCTCAGTTGCTCTAAGAGCTCGATGCACTCTTACTAAAACCAACATGAACCATATTTTCTAATGGTAGGCTATGGCTAAGAGATGCTAACACCAGCTCTCCTCTAACAAGATAAAGCCAGTTCCTGGGCAAGTCTCTAAAGAGGCCCAAGAGAGATAGCAGCTTGTTATTTCACCTTTAAAACAAGGACTTAGGTAGAGACTGGTTTTGGTGAGGCCCTATTTCTGCCAGTATCCAAGGCAGAAGTAATTGGCATGGTTCAGACTTTGCATGCTGGTGGCACAAAGTGAAAGCAGATCTTTATTTAGAGCAGCAGCACCTTTGGTGTTAGTGTCGGAGTCAGCTCTAAGATGATCTGCTTTTATTCCTCCTTCCAGAAGATTATGGTTTGGTTCAGGAGAAATCCATTTTCTTTCTCACAACCAAAGGTAACCCAACCCTACAGCAGGCTGCTGGTGAAGCATTTCAGCCAAACTGACAACATTTGAGAAGAAATGTTTTTATTGCACTGTTTCCTTGAGGGCCCAAAGTATGAGGAGGGCTGACTGACACTCCTTCAGCTTTCATACCTTGCACAAATAAATAGCCAGGAGCGCAGGACTGCAGTGCTTGGTCACCTCTGCATACAGAATTTATTTCATGGCTCTTTTGCTGTAACTTTTGGCAACGAAAGCTTTTTAACACATGCCTAATATTGCTGGTAGAGGTTCAGGGTGTTCCTGCTTAGCTACTTTCACCAGCAAGACTTGAAGCCAAGCAAAAGTGAAGATATTTTCCATCTAAAATGATCTTTCCCATTTTCATTAAAAGATCCACCTACAATCCTGAAACAGATTCAAAAACCAACAGTGGTTCTAGTTGCTTTAGTATCCACATGAGAGTACTTTCAAAAATGTCTTTCTTATATTTTTCTTCTTCCTCCCCCTAACCCAGAGAGCATTCAAAGTTGGGTTCTCCAATCTGAATTCAATTCTGTAAAAGCGGGATAGAGCTAATTCCAGCTGAGTCTTGTAGAATCCAGTTAGAATAGCTCCAGCACTGAAATTACCAAAAACCTTTTCCTGAACAAGACTTATCCTGCATGAAGTTTACCCAGATGAGAAGTTAATCTTAAGAAAAGCCTGAGCGATGATGGAGAACATTCATAGCACTGACTTTACTGTCACAGCTGCACATATAAAAGCATTTTAAAAATTAGGATAAAAGTTGCAATGGTGATAAAGTGCACAAAACCCTACACTTATTCAAGTAGAAATAATGTATGACCATATTAGACAACTCAACTTACTTTGCTGCAACTGGTTTCTTCTGGTTTCGTTTGGAGTTATCAAAACATACGGGACGACACTAAAATGAAAGAGAACACTCTCTTACGTTTTCCATCTACAGAAAAACAGGACTGGAAGGGGTTCCCTTCATCAGCAAGGTCAGTTTTCTACTGTTGTAGCAAACAACTTCATATCAAAATTGGTATTTATTTTGACTCAGCTCTTCAGGAATTTTTTGGTAAATACTCTAGAAATACTTGTTATATTTAGAATTGGCTGCAAATACCAAGGATAACATTTTCAGACACTTTTGGCATAATCTTCACTTTTCTTATTTAAGTCTTACTCTAGACTGCTGACCTCAAATCTCAGCCATTTCAAATCAAATCACTTCCTCGAATCAAACAATTCCACATGGTAGACTACTACTTCCACAGCTTGCTCAAGCACAGAGAAAGACCATTGTATACTGGGAAGGGCACTGGGCCTGGCAGTCCCACCCCATACCTCGAGGGCACCAAGCACCTCGCAGATTTAGGCAGTCTGCCCAAAAAGTTGTCCAAGGAGCATGCAAAATCATACTGTTTGCGATGGACCCAGGTGACTTGCTGTCTTTGCCCAAGCCTCAGTTTCCTTGTCAGCCTTGCATTTGTCAGGCACCAGGAATTCTTTGGGCATATTTATCTTGCTGTCATGCCTAAGATGCGACTCATTGAATCAGGACAAAGGCCCTGTTTTGCTAGACTTAATTCAAAATGCAGTTGCTGTCTCAAGGAGCTATCAATCTAACATGACAGCAAGGAGTCAGGACAGGGTTCAGAGTGTATTAGAGAGTCGAGGTGATCAAAAGAGTGATGAAAACATGTCAGTTCCACTTGGAGAAAACAAAGGGTTTTATCTACACGGTGTATTGTGTGGGTACAAGCTTACACGGCTCCCGCTCAGCAGAAGTTAAGCCACGGGGGTGCAGGTTTACCAGAAACGCACTAAGCAGCAGTTGGCTGCACGTATCAGAGTAAGCTCACATCTCTCTGCAGCATTTGGCAGGGTTTTATCTGCACGCATGGGCACAAATATTTCATCTGACTTCATCGCGAGGAAAGCCCAAGGAGAAGAGCAAAAAACAAAGAATAATGAGGGGTGAAGGCTGAGTCTCTTAAAAGAAGAGAGGGCCACAGGGGGTGGCTAGAGGACAAGCTAGGAAGCAGAGAGAGCACAGTTGGCCGTGGAAAAGTAATGAGAGAATGAGGCCTGAGACTAAGGCTAAAAAGGGGAATGAAAATCATGCAAAGAGATCAAAGTGCAAAAAGCTGCCTGCTGCTGTATCACTGTAATTCAGGGTTTGGGCAGGAAAGTATTTATATCCAATTACCTCTTTCTCTTTGAAGACTTATTCTAGGAGGATGTGGATTAATTTATGAGATAAAACTAGTAAAGATAGAGCTGTGAGCATTAATGGTGCCATTTAATATGATCCTTTCCCTTCTTGCCATCATACTCTGGTGCCCTTGAGACGGTTCTTCACCTCTCCAGCAAATCCCAGACCCTCAAAGGCAGGAGCTACGAGAGCAGCAATGCCCCTCCGGCATTCGCAGCACAACTGCAACAGTTACTTGAAAGAAGTTTTGACAACCCATCTTGCTTACAGCATAACATTCCCCATCAGTGATGGTTTTTCAGATTTTTCTTTATTTGACTGAGTAGTAGCATTTACAATTTATCCCAAACTGCCTTTGACAAGCTGCTGTACAGTTTATCAGTTTCAAGAATATTTTTTTAGTAGTTTTTCTTGGCTGTTTCAGATATTAAGATCATATTTCTCTCAAGTTCATACATAAAAATTATTAAGTACCTTTTACACTCCCCTCCTTTTGTCAGTGAAAAAAAGGGCTGGAATTGTGAGTCTCAAGGCTACATATTTCCCCCCCAAAAGAACATCAGTGCATCTCAGACATCTCACTGCTTCACAGCACTAGAGGGCAGAAGAGTTTTTATATCAAATGTACTTTGATGACTTCAAACAGTGTTTGTTTGGTTGATTTTTTTTAAATTAGGAATCAAATTAAAAAGAAAGCATGGACCTTTGCATATCTGCACATGTATGAGAAATCACGATACAAATCTAGCCCTTATGCCATGAATCATTTCCTTTATCTGCTTCTGCTTTTTGGCTGGAAGGCTCAGAGTCTGGGAGGCCAGGTGCGGGCCATTCTTCTGACATCTGACCATGGTCATCATCCAGGAGCTCAGAAGGACAGCACATGAAATAATACAGCAAAGATCAATCAGTTTACGAAAGGGGTAGAGGTGACATTACACTTACCGCCAGGGAAAGCTCTGCTCTGTTTTCCAGAGAAGCATAAGAGTCATTGTGGTTAAGAGTGCTTACTTAAAGGCCAATTTGGTTTCCATGTTATTGAAATAAAGTCAAAGTTAAAATAAAATGACAATGTCGAGTCTCCAGTGTGGGAGGGAAAGGGAGAACAGGATACCAGCTTTTGGTTGTCTTTTACCTACTGCATATACTTTGTTTTAGTCCAAGATAACAAAAAAACAAACAAATAAAAAAAGAGGATTAGTGAGCTCATCTAATTTTATAGTGTTCACCTTCGTTTCTGGAAAGATAGAGATGTAGCTTTGGGTACTTGGATCAGGGGGAAGGAAGAGTGAGCACATAGCAAACTTCTTATGGGGTGGGTGAAAGTCAGGGTATGAACTGGCCCTTGCTTTTCAAGCCTACGGTAGGAGAGGAGCCAGATGAGCTGTTGCCTGGGACACACCTTCTGCCCTACCACTTCTAACACTAAAATTAAAATCCACACCTAGCATCCCTCATTTTCTTGAGATTTTTTTTGAAGGAAAGAAAGTTAATGCAAAAACCCACCACCAGCTTTCACCTTGTGTTTTAGCCAGTTTGCAGGATATTGCATGTCATTTCTTTGTTCAGACAAAACCTCTGATCCAGTAAAGTCTATAAAACCTGCTACAGCCTGTCAATTTAATATTCCAGTCAGTTTCTGAGTTACCACAGTAGCCATAAGTCTGGAGCAAATTATCCTACTTACCTGGGCAGCAATTAAGGAAATGTGAAGATTTGAAGCTATCAGTGATGTGCAGACTTTTTGTACTTTATACCAATATACGAAGTACTTCAAAATCCACAACTAGAAAAGATGATAAAGAATTTAACTTTTCAGGTTCCCTAATAATGATTTTTATTGTTATATGACTTAAGCCTATCTTTGAGGTAGGGTTTTTTTATAAATAAAAATACAGAAGTCACTGAGGGGGGGGAGAACATCTTACCTAGGTTATAGCTCTTCAAAGAAGAGAAATAAATCATCTTCTACTTTTATAGATCATATTAATCTTGATGAAGCTTTTTTTGGTTTATTTTGTCCACAGAAAATGGGAATGTATTGACTAATTACACAGACTGAACAGATATTAACTAGAGTAAGAAAGTTATAACCCAACACAAGAATGTATCTGTATTGAAATAAAAACAAAAAGCAACCTCATATGATTTTTCAAACAGATAGACATCAAATACCACAGTAGTGGGAAGATAAACACCTATATAACTATATATAAATAGATAGATACAGGAACATTTCAATCAGGAGATACATGCCATACAGTCATAGAAAATCTGCAAAGATAGTTTACAGTTTGAGTGATCAGCAACAGAGAGACCATCATGTCTCTAATCTTAAATTCTGAATCCTGTGTGTAACTCTACTCATCTAACTAGCACCACTCACTTTTTCCACTTCTTTCAGGGTACAGACCATAGAAAGCTTTGTTCTATATTCTTTCAGATTTGTATAAAACAGTTTATTTCTAAAATTGAGAAAACACATGAGAACTGCTTTTCACCAATAATGTTTTTTGCAGAGCCGTGCCCTTCAGTTTTTCCTCAAGCCTGCTCCAGCCATCTACCACTGGGGAGCTTTCCAAATGAAGTGTGAAATAGTTTAAAGAGTTACAAAAGTAATGGCTGTTATAAACTATTTCCAGTTCCACTGTGTTTTATACTGTGGGTGCATCGGTACATGAATGCCACAAAGCTGAAAGCTAAATATTTCGCTCTGCTGGGCAATGTGCTCTCTGTAAGAGACAGAAACCAAGGAAAGTGTAGTTGGAGCGCAACACAAATGGCTAAAGCTTGGGAATAAGACCTGGGCAGGTTCAATCTGGAGGAAGGACTCAAGGGAATACATAGGTGAAATACTGCATTAAATAATATGTTAAGACTGAATTTAAAAGAGAAAAGGGACCAAACTGCCAAAGACAATTGTCGAATATCCTTCAAAGATACGATAAGCTGAACTTTGCATTCAATTATCAGGAACTGTTTTAAGTGCAGCAAGCCCGTGTCACCACAAAGTATTATTTTCACCCAGGCTCCCATGCCTGATGGAACAGCCATATGCTACTAAGCACCATGGAAGCTGCCAAATCAGAGGTCTACAAGATGCCAAATCCCAGTGAGCAGACAACAACTGTCCTGTAGGTATCCCTATTTTGCAATGCACACATGGCCAGATGCTAACGATAACTGACAGCTACAGTTCTGGACCTCAGTTGAACAACATGCTCTGTGCCCTAGTGGTGCCATAAGCAGAGCTCTGGGAGGGGGTACAAACCTTGTGTGCAGCTTTGGGGATCTGGCTTTCCATCGTTATCATCATCAGCATCTTACCAGTTTACAGCTCAGAGACAAAAGTGAATTACTGGGGCTTAACATTATACGCTGTCTGATTCATCCTAGCTGTGTGTGTGCTCTTGACACAAGAGGCAGAAAATAAACTGCATTAGCAAGAAAATGTTTATCATCAAAAGTCTGCATTCATGGATTTTGTCCTGTGTTTGCCACAGGCTAGGAGTGCAGTTAATTACCACAGTTCAGCTGATGTCTGGAAGCTTATTAAGCCAGGGTAACTCACTTCTGTATCTGGTCCCTCTGGTTAACTAAAGCTTTCATTAAAATGGCCAATATTTTTGCCATAGTGAGGCCTCAGGATAAAACAGAGTTAAATCCTGCAGAAATGAACTTGCACGGGGAAAGAGCAAAAAGGAAAACAGCAGCGGAGAGAGGCCCAGGAGAAGGTACGAGTCAGAAGCAAGCAGGAAAACAACAGACCTGCGGTTCTGCTGTTGGCACCCAGATCTCAGTTCTCCAGTACCCACAAGCTTGTAGAGAAATTCCTGAAGGTAAAATTTGGTCCAAAGAGTAAAACTGAAACTCAGATCCAAATTTCCAAGAGTTAAGATGGGGCTTGGATTCAGCAGCTTGGTTTGGGATCAGCATGCCATGACAGGTGCTTCAACCAGCACCCCACTTGGTGCAGTAAACACATCGGTGCTGGAAGATGATCTTAACCACCCTCTAAAGCTCCAAGGAAATTGTCACAGTGATGGATCAAATCAGGGAGCCAAGGGATAGCTCTCAGCCCAAACGTGGCTCACAGCACAGCTTTCTCTCTTCCTGAAAATGCTAATGTGCCATTAGTCAGCATATGGTCATGGGCAGACTACACCAACGGAGAGAGTTTGCTGTTGCAATGTGGTAGACTAACATCGGACCCAACAAAGTCTGTGAAGTCAGATGTGGCCATGTTTATGCTGTCCCCAGGTCCCAAAGCAGCTCAGTTACCTCAGCGCAGCACAGTGCCAGGGATGCAGTGAGCACACCAGAGCCAGCTGGAGCGCCTGGTAATCACTAGCTATGAGGAGCACAGAGCATCTATACGTGGGCAGGCCAGGCACTGGGCTTGGCAACACCAGCGCTGAGCCGAGCTACCCCCCGCAGAGGTGTCTGTGTGCTGCGAGTCAGGCTTGCCAGCATGCCTGGAGAGCTGAGCAGGTCAGATGCTGTATCACATGAAGATTAAGACCTAAGCCAGCGGTATGTTCATCTCTGCTTCCCCCGCTTTCTTTTCAACAATATATTTCCTCCTCCTCTGCCTCTGTACCACAGTATTTGTTGTCCTTTTATTGCCCCTGCCCAAACACGCTATCCTCTCATACGTTCCTTATTCATCGTCTCGCCACAGCCCCTCATCAAGCTATGCATCAAGGGAACGTGTTGGGGCTTGTGCAAACCAAGCTCTTCCAAAAAAGCCTCCTAATATAGTAGTTAAAAGGACTTACTTCCACCCATCCACACATTATGAAGAACACAGCAACCCCCATCATCCAGACCAACAGAAATCTTACTACATAGTTATCCTCTTACATGGACTCAGCCACCAAACACTTGGCTCATGATAAGGATGACTACTGACCACATCGAAACCAGGCATCTCTGAATTGCCCCACTGGGCTGTAAAGAGTAGTCCAGCAGCCTCAAAGATAGAGAGCTGGGAGATTTCTCCTGTGCAGCAAATGCAGAGCTCAACTCTAAACAGATTGTCCATAATTCAAATTACCCTTCTAGCACTCCCACCAGTGGCAGGGCAGTGGGAAAAACAATCATTTTGTTAAGCATCCGCCTCCAGTTTCATAGACTAATTTGGTGTTTTTAAAAAGAAATTTCAGATTGTGAAAGAAAATAAAATTTTCAGAAGAACTGCTAAGTATACTCTATCAGCAAAACATTGAGACGTCTTACAACACTATAGATATATATATTTTTTTTTTAATTCAGGATGAAGATTGGAAAAGGAAGGAAAGAAAGCCCTGATGGATTTGGCTCTGGCAGTCAAAGAATACAATTTCATGAGTCAAGCATTCTAGTAACTCTGCTCTCCTTTCACACAAAATGATGAGGGACTGTTACCAGCTGTGTGACAATATATCTTCAGATTTTATTATTTTGAATTTGATTTTTTTAATGGATTTTACCAGAACCAATATTATTCTTGCCAGCTTTAAAGGTGCCAAGGACAGACTGCTGACTGGGGGCAGCATTTTCTTTTTCAGGCACTAGCTATAATTCAGCCTCTAATTTCCCCACTTTCCTCCACCTTTTCTTCTGTACAGACTTTTGTTTCTGAATAGACATGAACAGGGGCAATTTGGGAATTCACTTTCTACAAGTTAATTTCATGGCACTTAGCAGACAAAGTGAAGTAACTTAAATGCAAGATTATTATTATAAGCAGCTTCAAGCACTTGTCATCCTGGCGATTTTTTTCTCCATGGCCTGAAACCACATCTTATATATAACTGGAGGGCAATGTGCAAATTTTCATTTCAATTTTGCATTTGAACAAGTATTCTGCTTAACTTAATTAGGACCATTTTATTATCACTTCTCAGCCTCGACATATCATATGAGGGCTTTTTCAAAGCAAGAGAAAAATTACCCTCTAATAGCAGTTGCCCACTTTATACTTTTTAATAGTCAAGTTCAAATATTGACTAGTGGATGAGACTACAACATGCCATGTCCCACACATATTTCACGTGTCCAGTCTACGTGAAAGGCCACCTGATCTCACCCCAAGATGCTGCTAAGGTGTTTTCCCACTCCCGACTGCTCTGAAGCACAGCCTGAGACTGAGAGTTTGCCTGGAAACAACACACACATGCACACACAGGCTTCAATAGAGACTCCAATTCCTGCTTTGCTGGCAGCAAAATGGTATCCTGGCTGTTCCCAGAAAACAGCGAGCAGCACACAAGTTGGGATAGAGCCACTCCTTGGCACAGAGGCATCCTGCTTGGGCCCCTCATGTTCCCTCTGCTACACATACTCCTGAAAGCCTTCTAGGTTAATGCTTGTCTGTGCATTTCTTCTTTACTGAGAGCCTATGACTTCAGCTCTCCAACTGCTCTGTTCAACCCTTGGTTATCCTAGAGCCTAAAAACCTGGACTATTCTGAGGGTATCCTAGTATTTTACTTTTAAAGATCATGTTCAAAAGGATTGATGGCTAAAAGGCTGAGTCAGCTTTATCACTGCTAAAATGACATTTTAATCTGAGATCTTTCTTGAAACATAACGTCAGATAACAGAACAAAGATAACAACAATGAATGAAATAGTTAACTTTTGTTTTAAGACTAAAGATCTCCCTTCGTCTGCTTCAGTATTTAGGATACCATCTACCACTTTAATCTGGGTTAGTTGAGAAAACTGCAGTTTAAGTGGCTTCATCTCCTTTAAACTGACTGCTAGCATCCCCCTCCTCGAGGGAAAGGAGCAAACCCCAGCCTTGTTCTCTTTTCTTATTTGTTTCCCACTCATATTACGTGGTTTCTCTTTGAACCTGCCTTTCCCTCATTCCTTCTTCTCACTAACTACATACTAATGCAGCCTTTAATTTGTACGCTCCAGGTTTAAGAATGAATTCTTTGTTACAGCTATATGAAGACACAGAAAGAATCTTTTGTATCACACAGCAAAAAATGCTAAGCACACAGCCCCTTCAGTTGATGCACACAGCTTCCTCTCTGCAATCACCATATAAAGATTAAAAAGGGCTTTAAATTATTCCTCCCCAAAAGCTTACCTAGTTTTAGGGGGGATCCCATCATCCGGTCAGAATCTGTGCGAATATATTTGCTCTAGCCTTAAATTGTGTGGGGAGCTCAGGCTAACCAACTGATAAGTATTTAACTAACCTATACCAGGGGGTTTGTATCCCAGACTAAATCTGGGCAGTTATACCAATGGGAAAACTCCCACTCTCCACGTCCCCCCCCCGCCAACCCCCCCAAAAAAAGACCCAAACCAGCAAAAAAATGCACATAGCACAAATATGTAAGCTAACTAGGGCTGCTCTCAACTGTACTGTGGATATATGCCAGTGTGAGGGCAGGCAAGACAAAGGGTCTTTCATGCTTGGAAGAGGCAGAAAATAAACAGAGACTGTAACTCAGGAATGGTTGTTTGCTGTCCTGAAAGTCCATCATTAAAGCACTGATGGATTTCAAAGCTACCCAGCTCTTAATAGTCCTTGTATCATTACTACCCAGTAGGCAAGCATTCATGGGTTACAATGGAAAGCTGCTGATTGCTGCTCGTGATTAGCAGCCTGCCACCTCTTTCCCAGCGTGGCTCCACCTTCTTCATCCAGAAAGCAGGGAAAGGAAACTGAAACAGCCTTTGGTTTCTGTCAGCTGCACTTTGAAAGGCAGGGAAAAAAAAAAGGCAAGCTAAGCAAACTCAGCACATAATAATAGCATTACATGCACTGTTACTAACAGCTCAGAAAAAGCACATTTGGGGAAAAAAACTGTAAACAATTACTTTTGGTCAGCTGAGCGTATATGTGTTAAGCGCATGTGCATAAAATACACACACCAGTACTGTCCGTTTCTATTCTGTATTCTATCTGCAAGCTAGAGCTTATACAAGCTATCTAAGAATTGTCACTGAAAAATCAGAGACGGACTGAGCATAGATCCCAATAAAGCCTAAAATGAAATTGAGGGCTGAAGCTTTGGCTTTACTCTTGTCAGCATGAAGTTTTTAGAAGCTGTTCCGTGTCCTGGACTGCATTCAGATCGGTGCTGGAATGCAGCCTATATCCATCTCTTAAGCCAAAGGAAGTATTTTTTTTTTACTTTCCAAGATGAAATATTAGGAGACAGAAAACAGGGAGCTAAAATGAGATTTGAAATTTCACTTTGGAAAAAGATGCCAAGAAACCAACACTACGTTTGGCAACATCAAACATACAGAACAGGCTGCTGCTATTGCATAAGGTGTAAGCCATGCCATCGTGAAGCCTGCAAGGACAACTCGGGTCCCACATAGGAAGCATTGTTCATAGGTAGGCTTCAGGCTGACCGCAGGTGGCTCTGAGAGAACAAGGACAAGCTGCTTCTGTGCCCAGTCCCATTCACAGGCTCTCTATAAAGTATTTCTGCCTTCAAAGGTGCACACCTCGAGTAAGTGGAAAACAGGCACCCACTACACACAACACCATCTCAGCCAGGCTCCTTGCTACTTACTACTGCTCTTGCTGTTGTTGGTAGACTGATGCTTGGCTGCTTTGCTCCTCTTCAGATGTTGTCAGCTTCTGAGGGTTTGCAGCCTCCTCTGTTTTATTGTTGCCATCCCAGAGGTAACCCTGAGAGGAAAATGGGGTACTGGAGGCAGAAGCTGTCCTGTACTTGCCACCTTCCCTCCATCCTCTAACCCCAGACATTGCTTCAGGAGTACCTTGCCTTGTCAGAAAGGAATGCTGCAGCTAAGGCTAGGGAAAGACTCAAAACTTGGAGTTCTCACAAGTTGGTTTCAATTCTTGGTAAGCCCCGCCCCTGCCTGGACTCTCAGCTGTAAGACATGCAAACGCATGCACTGGTTTCCGAGTCATCCTCCAGCTGAAGCTCGGTTTGATCATCTCAGCCACAGCACCCAGGCGGGCTGGAGTCATGGGGAGACAGCAAAGCTGATCTATAGTAACAAAACAGTCAACAACAGTCTTGGAATAGACTGCTTTAGCATAAGCATGGTGAGGGCTGGCTGAAAGCCATATTTCTGACAAATAGCACTTCAAATTTGCCAGTGACAGAGGGGAATGGCTCTAGGGGGGTTTGCTGGTTTCTATTTTGCAGGAGCGTAAGGAGAAAGATGAAAGTGAAACTAAAAACTAACCCTCAGAAAAATCCTAAAGCAATGGTCCTGCACAACTCCAGTTCTGCCTTTCAATTCTGCTCAATCAGAAAACTTCTTTACTTCAGCCTTCCTAATTCTGTCTGATGAATAGAGGACAAATACACGATCGTCTTAACTGACAACGCAGATTCCTTCAGTGAACACATCTGACCAGCAGTACGGTATCTATAGGATCTACAGAGCAGGGGAAAACCAGCAACCTTCTTAATAACACTAGTAAAATAAAGATCTTTGGCAGCTCCTAACCCAAGAAAAAAAGAACTAGTAATGCTACTCAAGCTTTATGCAGCAGAGCTAGGGAAATTCAGCTCAACACATGCAGATCCTGTCACTTTTTGTCCTCAGCTGCTCAAGCTGCGCTAAGAACACATTGCAGAAGGGATACTACAGGTGTATTGGGTTTGTGTGGCAAGGTTTTGGTAGCAGGGTGGGCTACAGGGGGGGCTTCTGTGAGAAGCTGCTAGAAGCTCCCCCTATGTCCAATAGAGCCAATGCCAGCCAGCATCAAGACAGACCCACCACTGGCCAAGGCCGAGCCCATCAGCAATGGTAGTAGCACCTCTGGGATAACGTACTTAAGAAGGGGGAAAACAACCTGCGCAATTGCAGCCAGAGAGAGGAGGGAGAATATGTGAGAGGAACAGCTCTGCAGACACCAAGGTCAGTGAAGAAGGAGGGGGAGGAGGTGCTCCAGGTGCCAGAGCAGAGATTCCCCTGCAGCCCCTGGTGAAGACCATGGTGAGGCAGGCTGTTCCCCTGCAGCCCATGGAGGTTAACAGTGGAGCAGATATCCACCTGCAGCCCATGGAGGACCCCACGCTGGAGCAGGTGTGTGCCCAAAGGAGGCTGTGACCTTGTGGGAAGCCTGTGCTGGAGCAGGCTCCTGGCAGGACCTGTGGACCCGTGGAGAGAGGAGCCCACACTGGAGCAGGTTTGCTGGCAGGACTTGTGATCTTGTGGGGGACCCACGCTGGAGCAGTCTGTTCCTGAAGGACGGCACCCCACGGGAAGGACCCACGCTGGAGCAGTTCATGAAGAACTGCAGCCCGTGGGAGGGACTAATGTTGGAGAAGTTCATGGAGGACTGTCTCCTGTGAGGGACCCACGCTGGAGCAGGGGAAGAGTGTGAGGAGTCCTCCCCCTGAGGAGGAAGGAGCGGCAGAGACAATGTGTGATGAACTGACCGCAATCCCCATTCCCTGTCCCCCTGTGCCACCAGGGGAGACGAGGTACAGAAATCAGGAGTGAAATTAAGCCTGGGAAGAAGGGAGAGGTGGGGGGAAAGGTTTTTTTAAGATTTGTTTTTATTTCTCATTATGTTACTCTGATTTGATTGGTAATAAATTAAACTAATTTCCCAAATTCAAGTCTGTTTTACCCGTGATGGTAATTGCTGAGTGATCTCCTTGTCCTTATCTCAACCCATGAGCCTTTCATTATATTTTCTCTCCCCTGTCCAACTGAGGAGGGGAGTGACAGAGCAGCTTTGGTGGCCATCTGACATCCAGCCAGGGTGAACCCACCACACCAGGTTTCCTGACTGTGCAGGCTGTCTAGGCCTTACAGCACACCCCACACATGCTGGGAAAGTGGAAAGATAAAATGCCACATGGAGAGCCACAGGCTCTCTCTGGTGTTCACGATGCTCCCTGGGGTGCTGTATGGGAGCCCGTCACCAGCCGCACATCTCCCAGAGCTGCCACATCCAGCAGCACGTATCTCATGGGGCTGCCCAGTGAAGGCAGCATCCATCATTTCTCCCTCCCACTGTCCCTCCTAACACACTCTGCAGCAGAGATGATCTGCATTTGTACATGAATCATTCCGTACAGACTCTGGAGTGCAACGGCAGTAAGTTGCAGAGGGACGAGCTGGTGCAAAGTCCCTTGCACCCCACCCAGAACTGTCTTGCTCTGGGCCATGATGGGTCTAGCCTGGTCTATGAGCACAGAGGAACACTGTGGGAGAGACTAGTATGGTCACTTCTTGGAGACAGATAGCAGAAGTCAACCAGAGGCCCTCTGCCTGCCTTCTGCCAAGCCCAGATCTCTCTAATCCCAATCTCTCTCGAGACAACGATGTGGCATTCATTGAGACGTATACAGAAGCCATCCCAGGCTGGCAGTGCAGTCTCTCTTTTTGGTTTCTTAGGGGAAGAATTGGTCTCTGGGACATTTTTTAAGGAGCTGGCTCAGTTGCGGGGATGGATGCCAGTTGCCTTATAGCTGCCTGGGCCATTAATCAAGAGGGCTCGCTCAAAGAGCCCCTGTCTTGGTTTGGAAACTGCCCAAGAGGCCAGAGCAGGCTATAGTCCTCTTTGACTTGTGTTGTTTAAAGCCATATGCTGTGGGCAAAGGAATATGCCTAGTTTGTAAGACATTGCTGGGTCACAGCTTCAAGGCAACTCTTAATGTTGCCAACATAGGCAGTTTCTTGCTTCAGAGTGTTCCAGGCCGGTGTGGGAGAGAGCATCTCCTCTGCCAGATGTCTTCAGGAATTGCTAAAATAGCAAAGGGCCTCACAGCCTTGGAGCAGTTGTGGGGGCTTATTCTTTACCTCTGGTCTCTGTGGAGAACACAGATATTTTGTCCTGGATAGTGACTGGGCTCTTACCAGAAATCAAATGCATGGCACTTGGCAATCTGAGTCATCCCCTAAGTTGTCCAAGAAGGTGTTCAGGGAGGCCAGAAGGCTCAAGGCTTGCTGTCCTGCTTCATGTGGGCTGCCACCTGCTAAAGACAGGCCCTGGGGAAGATCTCTTAACGCAGGTTCCCCCTCCTCTTCACAAATATATTTTGGTTTTTTGTACAAGGTGCTGGTAAATGAAAGTAAGCATCAAGCTTAGTCCCTTATGTAGGACTGTGGGGTAAATACATGAGGTGCAGAGAGACTAGAGGCAGCACAAATGATAGGAAAGTCATGTCTGAGGCCTGCAAAGATTTGTGGGATAACAGCTGTTCCTACAGGCACCCTATCTGGTAAAAATCCAGCTTCGACATCTGGATTCTTCTTAAGCAATGCAGATTGATGTCTTAATAATCCAAATTTAATTACAAAAATGGTTTATAATTAATGTGTCCACTGCTGCTGTATCTTCAATCCCACATTGTTATGTAAAATTCAGATCTAATATCTGTTTCCTGTTGAAATTTAGAAAGTTTTGGATGCAAACAGTAACTGCAGAACCTAAGTAGTTTATACCTATATTGCTCAAAAAAGAGGGATGTAAAATGAACCCAAGCACTAGAAGCTCAATCACTTACATTGCTTCAGTGCTTGTTTATTTCTTAGCTCTGTTTTGGACAATCCAAACTAACTCTCTCCAGGACAACATCCAGGCTGGCTCCGAGGATGTTTTATGCCAGACATAACCCCCAGAAAGTCAGTATGGATATGACTGTACCAGGTTTAGTTTCCTCCACCCTAAACATCCCTCCAACAGTGTCCCAGCAATCTGCATCTCAAACACAGTACGTCATTCATCAGCCGTTCAGTTTCATGCTACTGAAACACAACTTTTGACGGGCTGCAACACATCCCTCATATTACTTCAGACACATTGAGCTGAAATATTCCCCAAAATAATAATTAAGCTTTAGGGTAACACCAGTACCACTGGGGCTCTCAGGACACTTGGAGTTTAAGTGTTATGTAGGAAGGACACGCATATTGCCTCCACTAGGCTTCTCCTAGGCACTTAGGGTCCTTCTAGCCACTTAGGCTCCTCCTAGCCTAGTGGAGACCAGTCTTAGACAGCATATATATGAGCAAGTCTGTGCTAGTTGGATTTAGGACAAAGGATCAGTCACTGGCCCTATTTTATTTAGCGTTGTAGATGCTAAATAGATTCTAAAGAGTCTGTGCTTCCTAAGTATCAGAATGTCAATGTATTCAGCCTCTTGAAACATGCAAACCCCCACCAAATCTCAACCCTTCCCAAATCCTCCATAAAAATTTTAAGTCAGTACTTATATTTTGCTAGACCCACCAAATACTGGCTGCCTGTTCTATCCGACAGTTTATGTTTATAGTTGTCTTACATCCCTAACTGGGTCAGATGCTGTGCTGCATTGGCCCTAGCTAGCAGGCAAGCACCCACACAGCTGGTGGCTCCCTCCCTCCCCAACAGTGAGACAGGGGAGAAAACAGGGAAAGGAGTGAGAAAGTTCATCTGTCAAAATAAAGTTTTTCTGTCTGTAAAGCTCTGTTGCCTCCAGCTATTAACAATTTTTTTTTTATTTTGTGGGAGGAAATTCCTCAATAGAAAATTATCTTTCTTTTGCTTTCAGAAAATCCTTCAGTGGGCATATAAAATGCTAAGAATCACCGTATTCACTCCCTCACCTGTGTTTTTAATGAAATTAAATAATAAAACAAAATAACTTCTGTAGAGGAACATTCTATATTGAACCTTTATTTTCAACTCAGCAGCACCATGAACTATACCAAAAATGAGAGATATCAGAGATCCTTTCTCACTATAAAGGATACTCAGAATCCTGGTCAGCCACCTCATCCTTTCTTTGGGAATGTCAGATGGGATAAAACTCTCTTCTAGGAAAGAAACAGTATTAAAAAAGAGAAAGAAAATAAGTATTTAAAACACATGCCATGTCCCCCACCTCTCCTTCCCTGAAAACACCTGTTCATTCTTCATTATTTCACTGTTGGTTTATGGATTTTAAGGTTTTGCATTTTTAAGTTTTTTCCACAACCACAGACACTTTTCATTAAAAGCTAAGATTTTCATTTAATCCAAGGAGACTAGAAGCCTAAAGCCTGAAGAAAAGCATCAAACTGCAGGAGATGTTTGAGAAAGACAGCCAGGACAGGCTAGCTTTCCTACAGCCCACTCTCTGTTTTTCCCAGGAGCCAGCAAATGGTATCAGAAGGACTCGACTGCCAGAGAACTGCTTTTTCCTTTGCTGTCAGCTAAAATACTTAGCCCTACAACTGAGTATGATGCTCAAGGGCTCACATGCATAGTTTTTTCCCTGGATATTTCGGCTACGTAGGTAAGACACACAGCTGAATACACTACAGAGAATACATGTGTAACTGATCATTAGGAATGTCTCCCTGTGTTTTAGGGCAATGACAAGGGATGGCAAAAATACGTAGAAGCATATCTATAATTAACACTGCATATAGTGTTTTTATACCATGATGGCACATTAAAAATTGGATTTTTAAAGACGCATTTTACTTTACCAAGGTTTTTCTGGCTGAGTACTCTAGCTTGCTGTAGTTGTGAACAGACAACCTTAAACTGGACAACAAGTAATGTTCAGCTCGACTTTTAAAATACTTGATCTGAAACATGCTTATGGCAAGCAAAATATCTGAGCTCACCGTAGACCAAACCCACAAAACATTCATATGAATGAATGCTGTAGTATCGTTTTTAGTTTTGTGCACTTCACACAAAATGTTTCGTTAGGAGCAAGATTGCTCTGTCATGAGGACAGTGCGTTCTGCAGGGTTGATAGCACTAATTGTTACAGCTCAGGATGCTAAAGAAGAGAAATTTCTCTGCTCCCTAAAGAGGTAGCCCCAGAAGGAGGGTGAAATGTCAACATTTGGCCAAGATTTACTCTTGTTTAGTTCTAGGACTGGAATTTGTCAGGCTCAGCAGAAAGAATGCCATTAGGTTTGACAAGTGCATGTGTGTGTCTGTCTTGGGTAATCTATTTAGGAGATGTAAAATGCTGCACACACTTCCTATTTTATTGCAAAAAGCTGAAATTGACGGTACCTGTCAAAAACTATCATCTTCCACTCTCTAAAAGAAAATTGACCCTTGCTTTCTCTGCAGTATCCTTCTCGAGCAGGTCCACCTCTCCTTTAGCTAATACTACTTCAGTAGAAGGAAGTGGAGATTGAAAATATAATTGACCTGATGTTCAGATCTTGCTATATTGAGGTCCTGAAGTACTGCCTGAAAATTATGGCTACATTTTAGGAGTATTCTTATGCCAGGAGAGTGCTATGCATATCTATATTGTTATATAAATAATACTAAATCATAAAGCAGGGCTATTTAAAAGGTCTGATGTTATAAAAACAATCAGGACTACAAATGAATGTTTTATACCATTAAAAATGCCTGCAACAAATCTACTGGAAAAGGCAAAATTAACTGGTAAACTACACAAATGCTATCAGAAACAAAAAACTCTTACAGCTATGGCTCCAGCATTGTGACCAGAAGGAAAAAGTCATTGAGAAGTCTGACAATATTAAAATAGTATTTGTAAAATTCCTGAATATATCTTTTTCTTAGCAGTTTTTCAGGCAGAGGACATTTACTTGCACATAAATTATTTTAACGCTCTAATTCACAGAAGATACCTGAGCCTCTTGCCGTATATACCATCTTCTTCAAGGAATAATTGTACTCTTGTAATTCCTGAAGGCCATGATTAGTTCCAGCTTAGGATTTTGTATAATATACTTCCCTGTGGTACCTGGTCAACCAAAGGTGTCATACAGATGATTATTATAGTATCTAGAAAGAACATTACATTCTTTATTGTTTAATGTTTCAGAATATGTTACTTACAGGAATTAGTAGAAGTCCACAGCTCATGCCTCTTTTTGCTTTTATAGTATATTGCGGTAATTAAAGAAACATACAAATGCTTTTAGGAGCAATGAACCCTTCCAACCTCTAATCCTGGTGCAGTGGCTCTGAAGATTTATTCTTTACTCATTTGTATGCACATGACAATTCAGCGAGGCTCAAGTACTGACTCTACCAATTTTATATGATACGCCTTATGATTTCCTTGATAACTCTCAATTATACTCTCTTCTCTGCCTGACCTCAGAAACTTTAATCTTTGGCATGAAACTTTAGTCCCTGCTATTCTAATGTCACTGGTCAGGTGCTACACTTACAGGTCCGCTGGAAATTGTCAGTGGTAAAGAGTAAATCCAAAAGGTCCCCCTCCTTGTTATCAATTTCATAAGCTTTAATCTGGTATCTGTTTCTAGATTCTCCTTCATTCCTGACAGAGACTTGCCAGCATTGATCCTGACTGCAGCATGGAATATTACAGCACAGACTGTTTAGGAAAGTCATTTACAGGAAAAGTATGCAGACAATTAACTTAAATGGCATAACAAATATGGACAACATTGCTACACATTAATAGTGACAATATGCTGGAGCATACCAGTGTTTAGGATTAAATTAAAATAGTAATGGACAGATTGTCTCTACCAGAACCATCCTGTGCATAGTGTAGCACACAGCTGTGCCGTGCTGAGAGGAGCTTCGGGATAGAACCATTACCAAAGACCCAGCTGCTTTCGTTCCTCCCCTCCCTCCTTCCAAGGGAAACAACCTACGGTCTTTCACTTCCAGCAAAAGATTTCTTTTCCTTGTGTTGATTACCTGTTTGGCTCTGCTTAATCTATATTCTTTCTGAGTCTCACTGTCCAGAAAGCGGTACTAGCTGGTGACATGAGGAAGACATTTAGAGCAATGCTTTCCATCTCAGAGCTTGCCTAGATGTATTTGGATGGACCATAGTATGGCCCAGTGTCTTTAAAGGCCAAATTTTGCTACCCTTACAATGACATGTTTCCTGAATGCATTGATGATAACTTCCTTGCAGAGGTGATCAAGGAACTGACAAGGGGAGATGCTCTTCTGAATCTGACACTGACAAATGGGGAAGAACTCGGCTGCGGTGACCATAAGATAGTAGAATTAGGGCAAAATAGCAGAATCACAGCCCTGGACTTAAGGAGAGCAGACTTTGACCCGTTTGGGGGTCCCAGGGATTTCCTTGGAAGGATCCCATGGGATATAGTACTGAAGAGGAGTCCAGGAGAGTTGTTTGCTTCCTACCTAAAAGCTTAAGAACAGTCCATCCTGACAGCAAGAAGTCAAACAAAAGTGGCGGGAAGCCTGCGTGGGTGAACAAGCTGCTCTTGACTAAACTCAAATATAAAGAGGAAGTGTACAAGAGGTGGGAGCAGGGGCAGGTGACCTGGGAAGAATATAGAGCCACTGTCTGAATGTACAAGGAGGATCTGGGGAAATACAGGTTGTTCAGCCTCACCTCGATGCCAGGGAAGATGGTGAAGCAAATAATTCCTGGTGGACAAGTTGACTGTAAGCCAGCAAGATGTTTGGGATTCCTCACCCTCCTGTATTTCACATGGATTTTATGTGGTGCGACTTAGGTAGATTTTGTAAATTATGATTGTATACCTGGATATTAGAGAAATTCTTCTAAACTACTTTGGGTTTTCATAGTCCAGAATTGCAAAGCACTGTTAAAATTCATTATTGTTGATGTTCTGCTGATTTTTGTCCACTGAGTCTTTCAAGATTTTCAAAGCAATGCAGCTGTTCTTGTTTAGAGCCACCCATGTGTATTTCTTAGAGTTACCTGGCCAAACACACATGGTGGCTAAAATGAGTAACTCTCCTTCACTTTACTGTCCCATTGGACTCGAAGATGCTACTTTTATCAGTAGGTACTTTTCAATATGAGTAACTGTTGCAGAAGTTGGAAAAAAATAGATATTATTTTCTGTAGTCTTTCACCTCATAGATTTGGTTCTTACTCTCTCCTAGTCTTATTTGTTTGGCTTCTTTTTATTTCCTGCCATTTCAGTTTTCTCCCCAAAACAAATAAAATGTTTCTTTTTAACGAAGAGCATTATGTCATCAGGAGAGACCTAGATTTTTTTAAACAAGTTGCAATAAAATGCAGAAGAGGAAAATTAATGAAAAAACCCTAAATTCCAATACTTTCAATTTATTATTTTTTAACCGAGTTTGCTAATCAAAAAAGTAGTAAGTCACATACTATTCTGCCTTACTTCTATGCAAATCAATGAACAAAAAATGATTAGTTGGGGACATTTTTATTGATTTTAAAATAGGTTTTAAGATTACAAGAAATTCAATTCCGCTGAAGGTTTAAAAAATTAATCATATACGATTGTATGTTATATGTTAAATGAAGAACTAAAAAGGAATGTATTTCTTCCCAAATGGATCATCACACAACTTCCAATGACTTCTGTGCTGTAGAAAGTTAAATTTATACATCTGTCTAAGATTAATGAAATGCTATATATGGTCAACTCACCTTTATGGTTAATAGCAGCTGTACTTTAAAAAGATACTTAGAGATGAATTAAAGCAGTTGCCTTTCGGTGTTACAGGATTGATGAGTATCAATCAGATATACGGAACCATGCTATGTGCTCAGAACGATGCCTCAGAAGAGCAATCGCTGTTTGAAATAGGAGGTAAGAAGAGTAATTCTCTTTGTAGAGTCACACCGCTTAGCAATCTGCAGGTAATTCAATTCCATCGCCAGTACTACCAGGCAGGAGAGGAGGAAAACCAGCATAAGGGCAAAAGAAGAGCTGTTACGCTGCTGTACTGAAAAGAGATTGAGCATTGTACATTTAGTGATACAGGACTAATGGCGATTGACAACTTCTGCGTATGAGGTACCGCTTGAAGATTTTCAGAAGGGTGAACTATGATCCTAAGTGTCAGCATTTTCAGGAAATCAAAATATAAATATACTGAAACATATACAGACACCAACTAAGGTGCAAACATATAAATATTATAAAGCATTTTTAGTGGGTTTGTTTTTTTTTCCAGGTGAATTTTTCTTTATCATTTCCTTTACATATGTTTTCCCCCTTCTTAAATCCTATATTCTTTCTTAAGAGGGCATGAATCATCTCTGCGCAGCCTCTCCTTCTCCCAAGTGTTTTCTCTCCTTCTTCTTATCCTATTTTTAATGCATGAATTATCTCTCATCCCTTCATCTCCCCCCCGCCCCGGCCCTTTCTTTCTTGGCCGTCTTGGGATTCAGAACAAGCAGCCACCCCCAGCCTCCAAGCAGCCGGGAGGACAAGGGGAGGAAAAGAGCGGCCCCCCCCCCGGGCTCGGGCCCGGCGCCAGGCCGGTGGGGCGGGAGGGCGGCCCTCAGGAGCCGCCTCCTTCCCCGCCCTCGGGGCCTCGCCTCGTCGGTGACAGATGCCGCCCCCGCACGGAAGATTGGCTTCGGAGTCCGTCCTTCCAACTGGTTTGTCCCTCCGGACGACCCGTAGCGCTTTCCTCTTCCCGCCCCCCCATCATGGAAGGAGCCGCGGCCTCCTCCGAGGGCCTGCGCTATGCCGAGTACGCCAGGGTCCCTACGGGCGCCGGCAAGGGCCAAGCCGAGCTGGACCGAGGGCTGGTGAGAGCGCCGGGGGCTGGGTGGGGACGGGGACGGGGAGGGGGACGGCAGCGCATCCCGAGAGTGCCGGCCGAGGGGAGGGGAGGGCAACAGCCAGCTCCCCCCCCCCCCCCCTCCCCCCCTGCCGCTGCCCGCGGAGCCGGGCCGGGGGTCGCGGCTCCCCCTCGGCCTGCTGCCGCCGAGCGGAGCCCCCCGGGGGCCCGGGTGGCGGTTGGGCCCCGCCGGGCTGTGAAGCCGCCCCCTACCCTGCTTCCCAGCCCCGGGCTTTCACACCCCCGCGGGGTAACGTATGCGAGCCGCAGGGCAGCGGGTCGGGGGATGGGGCTGCGGGGTCCAGCGTTCCCCATCTCCCGTGGGGGTGGGCAGGGAGGTCGGGGTGGTGGTGCCCGGGGGAGGAGGCTTGCGGCCCCTCGCCTCAGGCCGTGCGGGGCCCTGGTGGGGCTGCAGCGTGGGCAGCGGGACCCGCGGGAGCGCTTCAGGCCCCGCGTAAAGCGCCCTGCTGCTCCAGCGCTCACAGGCCTGAGCAGACAAGGCCTGAAATTCCATTCCCCTGCCGTAAAGAGACGATACCTGTGAAATTGCCACGTACTGTGAGAGTTTTAGTACCGCAGGCTTAGGTGTTAATGGTTTTGTAGAGCTCTGCTTCAGAAAAGTAATTCTCACCTGGCAGTTCATCCTGTGGGACCGGCTGGGTGGGCCTGGAAGCCGAGGCAAAATGCCTCTCAGGTTTCCTACCGTGGTCTAGTGGGAAGGGTGCTGTAACGTTATCCCACTCCTTCCTTCTGGTCACTTCGACTAGTTCGTGGGGCAGTGAGTTCTCTTTGGAAAAAAGTTGGGAAAAATACATGGGTCACTGCTTAAAGCACTGGATGGTGAAGATTTCATGGTTTTAAAATGGCTTTGAATATGTATTTACCATACTTCATTGTGTGCATCCTGTTACTTCTACAACATTTCATTTACTTTCTTAAAAAAATACAATTTTTAAAATCATAGTTTTCTAAGTTACTAATTCATTGTTACTACAGTCTACGACTTCCCCCCCCCTTAGGAGAGTCTTTCTGTGTATTTAACAGCAAGTTGTATAATCTTAAGAAGCTAATTCTGAAACTCATTATTGTCATGTCCATGCACTCTCCCTGTGGAATGCTGGCAGGGAAATTCCTAGTGAATTTTGTGGAGTCTTTAGGTCTTCTTGCCTGCCTCGGATAAAAATTTAATCTGGGCTTACTATGGCTTGCTTTGTTGGTGTGAGTTGTTTTGTCAGGTTCTTACTAAGGTCCAGAGACTGTGGTAGGTTTTTAGAAGACTAGGTTCTGAATTGCTGCAGTTTTCTGTCAAAATTTATTCTTTAGCCAGGCCTTTCAGTGGAGAATACAGTATTTTTCAGACATATATACATTGTAAACTGCTAGCATATGGTTGACAGTAGAAACTATTTCAGAGTATCTCTAGATGGTGTTATGTAGATAGATAGTGGAAGAAGGGACAGTACCCATGCTTATTGGGTTCCCAGCTAAGGAATTCAGAAGGAGGTCAAGTTGTATATAAACAAATTCTAAAATTTTGCCAGAGAGAAATAGCAAGATCAACTGTAGTGCTGCGCATCTGTTCCTCTAACGTCGTACAGGGTTACTGAGGCCTTCTTGCCGCAGTGGAAGGAGAGGAGTAGGAGAAGCGAAGTCTAACAGCAGCATCCATCTCTCAGGGCTGAAAGAGCTCTGTTCAGTATCCTGCCTTGAATCTTGTTTGTGAGATGCCCTGGATGTTAGCTGTACTCACTTGATCTTGGTCACTTTTACTCTTGTAGTTGTTTTACAAAAGCATTTGGAGTTTGGAGCGACAGAAGAAGAACGGTAGAAGCATAAAGAGCCTGTTCCCAAAGATACCTGCAAGAGGCCTTTGTTAATTAGTACATACTGAAGAAGATTGATTTGAATGCCTTATGGTAATGTTTCTATTAGTAAATCTGTTGCTCAGGTACCATTTCCTATGAAAAACTGTCAGAAACTTTAGGCATAGTTTTATATACAAACCAAAAAAGTTGCTGTGAAATAAATGACACAAATTGATATGAGAATTGGGTGATTGTGGAGAACAGCATCTAGCTGAAATTACTTTTAATTCACTATTGGAAAATAAATTAAATTTTGTATGAAGGTAAGACTGGAAGGAAGACATTAGATTATGAAATCAAATCTGTTGCAGAGAGTTTATAATATAATCCCACTTAAAAATGTATCTGGCTCCCTGTAGAGTTAGTTAGGTGGTTTGTTCTGAAACAGTCTTCCAATAAGCTGTAGTACCTACTCTTCTGAGGAACAGAAGCCTTATTCTAGCTTACATGTCAAACAATCATTTATTTCAGGTCAAGAATTTTTATTTAAGAGGAAAAGTAGTTTCAGAAATATTTTTGTCCACTTGGTTAATATACTTCTGTGTCCTACTTCTTAGCGGCATACAGCACTTAAAAAAAAAACAACAAACCAACCTTCCTAAAACAAAGTTTTTAGTTAAGCAAGCAATTTAGACTTGTGTACTTATTTCAGTGTAATTATATACTTCCTATTTTACTGATCCATGATTAAGCATGGACTAATAACAAAATGCTATCCAACCCATCAGAACAAATGATGATTTTCTCTGTGCTTTTTGTTCTATTACACTGTAGCTTTCTGAGCCAAAAGACAGTAGAGCTCTTGCTGTGTGCCTGAAAGCGAGTTGTGAGAAGAGCAAAATATTTTCCATTTGACCAAGCAGGGTGTTTTCACCGATCGTGTTAGAAGAAGCAGTGTATAAAATACAAATCCTATGCAAGCAGTTCTGTTTTAATATTCGTAAAGGTGATTCTTGTAGCGTGTGGTCAGATGTAATACTGTTGTGCTGAAATTTTAAAATTATGCATTTGAAATTCTTATAAATAAGTTTAAATTTTTTCTTACTTCATAGAAGGAGAAGCTGCAATGCTAGGAATTACAGAAGTTGTTATATGTTTTTTAGTATAGCGAAGTTAGAGACTGTGGGTTAGAAATTTGCAGAAAGAGTACATCATTCTTCCCTGTTTCTTCTGCTAAAAAATTAAGGCTACTGGAAAATTACGTGCTAAAGGATTAGGCCACAGATCTCTATGCTGATAGTATATGATGTATACCTCTAAACATACTGTATGTTAATTAATGTGCTTTATGCTCATTTGTTTGCCAAACGCTTTGGTAAATCAGGTCTTATAGTTGCCTTTCTAATGTGTGTGGTTTTTTATACATGTTTCTGAAAATAATTAAAAAAAAAAAACAAAACAGGTTTTGCAGATTTAGCAAAACTTTGTTTTATTGTTTTCTGTATCTAAGAGGGTTTGTTACTGAAAACTGAACTACATAGTAAAATTAAAATGCTGAGATCAGCAGAATAGCATAGGATTGATGAGTAACCTTTGGGAGCTGATTCATTGAATAAAGAAAGGGACAGATGTTACTTTTTAATCTTTTATTTCTTTATTTTTCCCTCTTGGATCTTAACAGAATGCTTTCATTTAAAACCTACATCTTAGAATTCCTAACGGCATTTTGGGGGCGGGGGGAGGGTCAATTCTGTCATAACTGCAAGTCAGTAGGTTTTTATTTATTTGTTTTTAGCCTTAATGAGTCTGAAATAAAATGCATTTTTCAAGCAATGGGAGCCAAAAATGGTCATGGTGGTAGTTGTATTAGCATACCGTAAGTGAACTGATCCCTTCCACAATGATAGTGAGTTGCTTTCCTTTAATATTGACACGAAAGGAGTGCATTTAGTTAAAGCTTTGGGCTTTATACTCTACATTTTAAAGCACCAGACTAACCTTGACTTATTCTCCTAAATAATCAACTGAGTTAAGTGAGCATGGGAAAGGAAACTGAGTCAAGCTGGACTTAAAAGACTTACTGGTGAGTACTTGAAGTTGCCAGTAATTTTATGAGAGAGGCTGTGTCAGTAAAAGACGAACCATGCAATCTTTCTTACGTGGATTCAAATTCAGTTTTTATCACATGTGTATAGCTAGGGTATTTTCACACCGTAACAAACATTCAGGATGCTTTGGTATGACAAGTTATCACTTCTTTGCTACTATGTGGCAAGTGACTCTTCTCTAACCTGCTCGTCATGCAAATAAGGTGAGTTACTGTAAACCAATATTTCTCAGCCTTTCCGGTGGTTGTACCTCACTTCAAAATGTGGACAATCTTTCATGCCTCTCTGGCTTGAGCTTTCCATCACTCCTACCTAGTTTTCTGGCTTGTCTTTATATTTCTGTTGATCCTGCATACTGCTCCTATTCTAGAAGTGCTGCCATGCTTCTTTTTTATCTGCTGTTTTCCAGGCAGCACTAGCTTTCCACTAACTGCTAGTGCTTTCCACTGAGATTGAAATAATGCATCCCAGTGGACATGGCTGACTCTATCAAAGGCCCTCAGGGGTCTCTACATTGTGTTCCCAGACTACTGTGCAAAAACACTTAAGCTATTTCTGCACTGAACTGACAGAGTCCAGGTATTATTTATTAGCCTGGTCTCTCTGCTTGGCCTTACCTGTGATGGGGTGTCTGCTGCTAATGCCTTGTTGCAACCTGCATACCTTGTTGTAAAGCAAGTGTAACTTAATTTGGACAAGTATAAGCTAATAAATATTTTTTTTTTTGCTAGTGTGATCTATTTCACACATTGTTGAGCTCTTAATTGACTGTAACCACTTAGTAAAAGATTCTCGCTGTTACTCTGAACAAGTCAAGGAAAGTCTCTTGAATATAAATCCATGGTCATGAACCACAGAACAGAATAATATAGAATTTCTGTAGGGTTATGATGTTTTCAGAAATGCTTTGGCTGTTTCTAGTTAGTGTCTTAACAGAGGAATTAGGGGAATTTTTTAGAAGGTTTAAACATTGAGAGCCTGGGAAAACTGATTTGTGAGAAGAAATGAAAAGAGTTTTATTTTAGTGAGGAGATGAACTGTATGCTTCGCTATTTTATATCTTCCACCATTTAAGGCAACATACTTATATTTTTTTCATGGTCTAAAGATGAGGGGAAATTTTGTGGAACTGAAAGGAACAACAGACATAAAACTACTACATTATTTTTACATTCAGAAATGAATGCTAATATCGAGACTGAAGACTACACTGAAATGGAAGAGTTAGGTTACTAAAATGGGATAGACAGATTTTTTTAAGGCCAAAACTCCCCCAGTCTTAACTTTGGAGCTCCACTTCCAATATGTTTAATGAGTCTCTCTTTTTCTACTAGAAACCTGTAGGCAATTGCAGTATTATGTTACGCAAATAGCTGGAATAGCCCCATCTGGGTAGGTGGGAGATGGGTACTTAGTTAAAATGCGTAGGATCCGGAAGCTACATATTAAGAAATACAGCTTTTTCTAGATGAGCTCAGAGCAGGCTACCACTTTTTCTCTACTGAGCTTGGTACTACAGGCAGCAATCACAGCCACTTGCCTTCAGAGCCAAAGCCATAGGAGCCACTGGCGTGATGGCAGTGCCTACATCTTGTACAGCTACCTGCTTGCTGGGAAAGTTGTCGACCTGTGTTCTAGCCCCTACTAAGCCAGCTCTAGAAGGCTTTAAAACTGGTATTTCCCAACTCTTCCCCTACTCTCTCTCTGTCTAGATATGAGATTGAATACAAAGACAGAATTTTAGCCCCAGGAATCTTAGTAGCAAAGGCAACTTGGATCCAAATACAGTTATTGGGGCACTCGCATTGAAATTTGGGCTTTAAGTCCTGCTGTCAGGCTTGTTGGTAGAAAATGTATAAACCAGTTATTGGATAAATGCAGAAGTCAGTCGAAAAGCAGGACATGAGCCAGCAATGTGCTTTCGCAGCCGAGAAGGCCAACTGTATCCTGGGCTACATCAAAAGAAGCGTGGCCAGCAGGTCGAGGGAGGTGATTCTGCCCCTCTACTCTGCGCTGGTGATACCCCACCTGGAGTACTGCGTCCAGCTCTGGGGTCCTCAGCACAAGAAGGACATGGACCTGTTGGAGTGGGTCCAGAGGAGGGCCACAAAAATGATCAGAGGGATGGAGCACCTCTCCTACGAAGACAGGCTGGGAGAGTTGGGGTTGTTCAGCCTGGAGAAGAGAAGGCTGCGAGGTGATGTTATTGCAGCCTTTCAGTACTAAAAGGGGGCTTATAAGAAAGATGGAGAGGGACTTTTTAGCAGGGCCACTAGCAATAAGACAAGGGGTAATGGTTTTAAACTAAAAGGGGGTAGATTCAGACTGGATATAAGGAAGAAATTTTTTACAATGAGGGTAGTGAAACACTGGAATGGGTTGCCCAGAGAGGTGACAGATGCCTCATCCTTGGAAACATTCAAGGACAGGCTGGATGGGGCTCTGAGCAACCTGATCTAGTCGTTGATGTCCCTGCCAATTGCAGGGGGGATGGACTAGATAACCTTTAAAGGTCCCTTCCATCCCAAAGCATTCTATGATTCTATGATATGTGGAAGAGAACGTTTGGTAATAAAAGCATTTTCACTCTCGTTATGTTTTGAATTCATGCTAAACAGGCCTAATCTGATTTCTCATGTTTTCTGGGGGAAAGTTCAAGGCATTATTGAACTATCATATGATAAGACAGGTAGAGCCACAGATGATTTTAATTCATTTGTTTCAAAGGTTACATGTAGGCTTTTCAGAAGTAGAACGATACCCACAACACTTGCAATGCTCATTACCCTTCTTGACTTCTGCAAACGTGTGAGAAGTCAGTCCCTTCTTCAAGGTTTACTACGTGTCTTTCAGCAGCTTCTTGTTCAACATGGAGATACTTATTGTCCTTCTTGGGCTGCCTGACTTTCTTCAAGCACTGTGTAGGAAAATACATACACCTAATCTGGGGGTTTTGAGTTAGTGAAAGGTCGGAGTTACTATTGTCTAAATCGGATGTTCAAGTCTTTTGTGGGTTTGGTTCCAAGACCCCAGTTAGACTTAAAGCAAATTTTAGCTGATAATGAACACTGTCTGAAATCTGTCAGAAGTCTGCCTAGTTACAAATATTTGTACTATAAGACAGCATCCAGCCAGTCATTGACACAAAGCAATGAAAAGAGATCACTGGGCTTCATGTCTTTATTGGGGCTTCCATGAGTTAAAGCGTGAAAGATGGAAGACGCTAACGTACATTTGTGGCCGTAGCGTTTAAGTTAATATTCCAATACCATTTTCAAGCAATGTCATGATGAGATTCCCAGTGAAGGACTTTGCAAAACAATTTTTTTTTTTTTTTAGTTCTTCATGTTTTTGTAATAAACTGATACTTTCTGTTATGTACTATGTTGAACTAGTCTGCACAAATAATTCCAAGTAATCCTGAATAGTTGTCTGCCTTGTGTTTTTATCATTACGTACTGTGAGCTGCTTTGTCAGTGTTTGTTCACTGGTTTGCTAATGGGTAGTTCCAAGTTAAACCTGATGTGTTGGCATGGGTTAATGGGACTAAACTGTAAAATCTAATGTAGCCTCTGGAATGCAGAACTTATTTTTATCTGTCGTGTAAATTATATATGAAATGTGCACGTCGGACATCAGAAATACTCGCTCTTAAAGTAAAAGGTGCATATATTTCGAATTAGAATTTGCATGTTATTCTGACTCCTGTTTTTCTGCTTTAGGCCAGAACTATGATAGCAGTTGGACTTGGTGTTGCAACTGTTGCATTTGCAGGTAAGCTAAATTACCAGCTGAGTGTGGAACTGTCACTTGTGAGCTGCTGTTTCTGAAAGGGTTAATGAAGTTTTTATGAATATAAATAGTGGAAAGTGGAAAGGTTGCTTGAGAGCACTGTGGAGAATTGTGTCCAGTTATAGTTCCTGTCCCTTCAAAACTCTTGACATATTTTCCAAAATTCTTTTTGAAAAGTCACAGCTGGAGAAATTAATTTTATGGGCAGCAGCTAGAAGGCTTCATCTGCTTTTTGTCTGCAAAATGTAATGTGAGAAGTTTACTTTGTTTATTAAATAACATATTGCAGGGTGGAGGCTCTTTAGTACAGAAGAGTGCAACAAGGTCTTGTGATGTGAAGGTGATGCTTGACAAATTCAAATAGAGAAAAATAGAAGGTTTCAGTGGCTACAGTGATTTATCATACTAAACTTCCCATCGTACATTCTTTTTTACCTGAACTCTGCATCTGGACTGTATGTTCTTCTGAAAAATAGGTTCTAGTCTGAACACAGGGCATGAGCTTAACATGATTTATACTCTGGGTTACTCAGACTAGATAACGGTGGTCTGTTCTGGTTTTGAAATACACAAATCAATTTCCATTATTTTGAGCATATAAAAGCACAAGCTATGTGCGAATGCATACACCAAGAACAGATGCAGTAGATGAACAAGTTGCACCAAACTTCAGCAGGTGTTTGCTGGGTAGAGCTGTGTTGTTGTTTTTATTGGGGAAAGAAAGACAAGGTCTTTGGTGACGTACACCCATTAAGCAGTTGGTTTATCTATGTGTTTGTATAGAAGCAGAAGAGGAATGCTCTTAGAATTTCTTCTGCTGGTTGAGCTGAAGAATTAGTGGCAGCTAGCAAAGAAGTGGTAACAGAAAGCATTAAGAAGAAGGTGAGGTAATATATTAGTACATCACAGCATTTCAGCAGTGGTACTCTAACAGCTGTTTTCACTTCTGTGTTAACATAGGCACAGGCTTAGATGACTAAAATAACCTACGGACACATGGCATATTTTAAGAATGAAAGCAAGATGCTATTTGAATGAAGCAGAGCCACATTTTATAAAAAAATTTTCCATTGTGTATAATAGTAAGTTACATTGTTAATGAATAATTAATCAAAACAGTAATTGGGAAGAGGGGACTTACAAGGAAAATCCTCCAGTAACATGGCACAAATCTTGATTCTGAAGTTGATAGACCTGCTTTGTACTTCTGAGAACGCAGTCTAATAGAGTTCCCTCTAGCCTTTCCTAGCTGTAAACGTTCACTGCTAGTGGGGAGTTGAATGGCTCTGAATCCCAGAAGATCCTCTCTTTGTAACAAAATAAAAAATGCAGTACTTACAAAATGTGTGATTAAGCACACAGCATCACAGCAAGAAACATGTAGTACATAGATTTCTTTCTTTGAAGACATAACCTTTGAACAGTATTTAATAAATAATGTATATCCAAAGCTAATGTTTCATACTAGCCTTTTTCTTAAAGTTCACAAGGCAGATATCCTCATTTATCATATTGAAATGCATTTAAATCTATTTAGTGAGCAAACACAATAGGTCTTTGCAGTCCATGACTAGGTTTTTAGATTAAGTATACTAAACTTCTTCCCCTCTCTCCCCCAATAGTACAAAGATTGAAAAATGTAAACCATAGCAAGCTTACTGTGGGATTTCGGCTGGGTAGGATCCAAAAACGGCTGTTGAGGGTTACTACTGAAAAGCAGTAAAGTGCAACAGTGCTGTACAGCAAATAAATGATACAAAAAGATTAACAAGGAAGGATTTTGATGTTTTGGTTGTTTTTTTTTAAACCAAAATTCTTTCTGCTGTAAGCTAATGAACATAAGTTGGAGACTTTTTTTCCTTTTAGTGAATGTTGGTTATAATTTCATTTAACTTCAATCTTTTCCAGGTCGTTATGCTTTCCACCTTTGGAAACCATTGGAGCAGGCAATTACAGAGACAGCAAAGAGGATTTCAACTTCTGTAAGTTTAGAGGTTACTTTATGCTAGATTTATGATTTTATATTTCAAGTATTTAGAAAGGAGACATTTTATCTTAAATACGGTAAGTGCCACTTAGATTATTTTTTTTCCAGGATAGGGGTGCTCCTTACTGTGTATGTTCTGGTGTATTACCTGGTATATTTTAAATCCTTGTGGATGAAGCTATATCAAAAGATGGTTGTGAGTTTGATCAGCAGTTCTGATTTTCCTGGTGATGTTCCATGTTTCAGAACTCTTTGCTAGTAAGTGTATGATAAATGGTTGAAGTGTGCTGTGAGAAAATAGCTAATTCCTAGAGATTACAAAGTAATGACTTGCAGCTTCATTTCGGGAAGCTAAAAATGTAAGAATTTAGTAATTTTTCTTTCAGATACAGTGTTAAAAATCAAGAAGACAAATTGATAAACTTCTAGGAAAGGTTGCCATAGAGATGGGGGAGCTTGTTTTCTTGTTCATATAAGAGTTGTCTTTTTTTTCTTCCCCAGCTAATTTGAACTTTTAACCAAGTTTTTGTCATTTGTTTTGCCCTACATATTTAAAAATATAATAATGAGGTAGAAAATCAGGAGGTAGAGTGTTGTGAGAGGAGCATATGCATTTCATTTGCCATCTGTACTTCATGTTCATGTGCTGAAGGTGCAAGCTTGATCAATGCAAGCTTCCTGGGGAGGGAAAGACTCGAAATGTGGGCTGTCCTCTTGGGGCTGGTCCACACTTGTTCTTAATTGCGATGTGTATCAGCCAGAAACAGTGCTCCTGGATCAGTTTTTACTCTCTGTTCCTCTATTGCCTTGCTGTTGTGAGACCACCACAAATTCTTTTTTTTCCTTTTCAAAGTAATTTTTTGAGAGAGATTCCCAAGTTGCCTGCCAAAACAGCAGAGGGGACTTTAGGTACTGCGAATTAAATTGCTTTCACATGATATGGATACAGTCTGACTTGCAGGCTTGCTGGAAGTAGCTAGCAATAAGGACATGTGGCTTCAGAGTAGGGAGTGCTTCAGTCTTCACCCTCCTTCCCCAGCAGTTTTGCTCCAGCATTTCTTCTTCTATCCATTTGTAGATATAGGCTAGAGAATCTAAATTCAGACATGTTCACATGAGAAAGCAGGCAGTGACTCTTTTTAACACATTGAAATATGACATGCTACTGCACAGAGAGGTGTCTGTTCCTAGGAAACTGTACCCCTCAATACTGGTATACTGGCTGAGCCAAGCTCATTACAGGTCTATCTCATTTTTACCACAGTGACTTTCAGAGTCCTGCAGAATTCATGAGCAACCATAAAGAGCAACCCAGGAGCTTCTGCATTCTTAGTGTTCCTCTGTCTGCCTTCACATCCTGCCTTACAGCACAGAATTGTATGTTGATTTCCAGTAAAGTATCTCTCTTTTGCTATTCTATTTCTGAACTTGAAAATACAAGTTTTCAGTGTAAGACGAGATCTGCTGAATACAGTAAAAAGTCTCTCTTCCTGTTTGCCATTGACTGTATGTATTTGTCAGCTTTACATTTGTGAGGGTAGTGATAATATCTTTCTTCTACAATCATAGTCCAAATTTAAGACCCTTGTATAATTCTTAGCCAAGATTATTTGTTCTTTACTACTCTACAGCTACTACATTCTTGAATTGTATTTTTTCCCAAGTTTTTTTTCTTCTTCCCTTAACAATCAATGATTTCCTACTTATAATTTTTCTTTAAAACAATAGAGAAAAGATTAGGTACAAAGATCCCATGTCAGTGCTTATTGTCCAAACTTCTTATTTTAGTGGCTTTACATTATTTTGTTTGGGGAATTTGAAGCTGCTGAGTATGATCTGTGGATTAGCACTTTCATCACATTTCTTTACAGCATATTGCCCTCTAAACTATACTGGCAAAGGAAATCAGGCAGTTAGTACTTTTACCTATGCTTACTGGAAAAAACATCTTGTGACATTTAGTGTCTAGGCTTAGTGTTACTTTGCTGGTTTCCTGTGGTGGTTGGAGGCACCCAACTTGGTCCCTGTGATTTTCAGTGGCTACTCTAGCTTTCTAGAATCAAATCCTGTCCCTCATCACCTGCTTTTTTTGAGAGACTGTGAAGCAGCTGCCTATTTAAAAGCTAGTTGTTCTCTCTGGAAGCCCCCACTCTTCCTCCCCCCATTTGCAATTCTTCTCTCCCCACTCCTTGTTTGCAATAGAAAGCACGGTTTATATTGGTTGCAGTCGCACAAGGTGATGTGCGATGAAACATCCAGATGCTGTTTATCCTTTCTTCCTGCTCACTAATAAATGACTTGGGTGAGGTCAAGTTGAGCAGTTATGAAGTGATCATTTGAAATGCCTGCTTGCTGTATCTTGAGTATATGACGCTTTCTATTTACTTACCTAAATAAATAACACGTACAGTCAACAACTGCACGCATCTTTTAGTCAAAAATAGTAAGTAAAGGCAAGTAGAAGCGTTATGTTTTATTCTGAATTTCTACCTCTCATTTAACTTTAACTTATGGCAGTTAAATATATATTCTTAAATATGAAGTGTAAATGCTGCTGTAATTTAGTCCTGGAGTCATTTCCCCACTATGACAAGTCATAACACTCGTTTCCAGAGAAATGCTTTTTTAGTTTGAGCCTAGTTTTGTTACTGGTGTCACAAATGCCAGTGACACTGATTTGTTTCTGTGTGTAGTGACAAGAGTCTGTTGCCAGTAGGAGGTACATAGCACTAAGGAGTCATTTGGCTTTTCTTCCTCAGGCAGACCTTAATGCTGTTAATTATAATGTTAATATTTCCTTAAAATGTGAAATAAAAACTCAAGGAAGTATTTCAATAGCATTCATTACCTTTCTTTGCTGAATCAATGATACTGAAGGTCGAAAGATAGAACATATTGAAGATAGAAACAGCAATTCTAGGCAAAATGAACTGTCAAAATACTCAAATCCGACAATCCTGAAAATTCTGTGTTCCAGAAAAAAGGGTGTCTTCTATCGCACTTCATTAGAGATTTTTGCACTGTTTCCCTTATTGGATCTGATTCTGTTCATACTCATAGAGTTCTGAATTGAGAGGTAAGGGTAGCAACCATCTCTTTTGTCCTTCATTGAAAATAAAGTTTCCAGAGAATAATGCAATTTGCAGTCCATTTTATATATATATATTTTTTTCTAACTGAAGTTAAGGAAGTTAAAGTTGATCTTAGCAAAGGTTGTATTATAACACAGCTTCTAAGTAGTTTGTTATTGTAGGGTTTGGGTTTTTTTTCCTTCCAGTGTTTGTTACCTTTCCAATGGAGAACTGTATTGGTGGTGGAACAACACATAGAGTTTTCAGAAAAATTCACTACTTTGTGTAATATGATGGATGCTCTCAGTTATGGAGTTTTGAATCTCTTACCTGGCATGGAAACAGTGATTATGCTTTCCCTGTGCTATGCCAGGAGAAGTATCTTGAAGATGTCGCGGTCCAAATGGATTAGATTTTCTTAGCTGACTGCTTTTGTGAAAATTTGCAAGAGTGAATAGACATTTGCAGAGCAAGTCCAGCCACTTTCTGTTCCCCCCTGCCCCCCAAACCTATTAACAGCATTTGTCAGGAAGCAGAATTTGCTTACGTAAGTTGCTAAACAGTAACGACATGCAAGGAAATGAAGTAAGTTAAATGATAGACCCTCCCCTCACCCCAAATAGTACGAAGAAATGGAGAGCTCATTTCGATGATTTTTCCAGTACAGAATTTGTTTGCAATAGCCGGGGTTAATAAATAACCAAGTGTTTAGAACTGCCCACTCATCGAGGCGTTCTCATAACAGAAAAATGTCTTGAGTATTGTTTCATTTCATTGCATCCATTGCTTAAAATTTACAACTAGGAAAAAAATTGGTTTAATTTGAATAGCGTGCAAAAGTTGTTTCATTAGGGAACTAGAAATTTGCCACGATGTTTCCTAAAATGAAGACTCAATGTTTCTTCCCCTTCCAATGGGAAAAATGGCTTTTATGTCCAATTTCCTTTTGCTTTAAATTCCGTTTAGGATCAAGAACTTAAATTAAGAATTGATTATTCTTGCTACGTGCTTCGCGTCTGAGAAGAAAATGTTTTTTCTTGATGACCAATTCAACAAACTGTTTTTGCTCTATGTGCCAAAGGCCACAGGCAACAGAATTTCTTTTTTTTATTCCTCTTGGCAGTGAACTGAATCAAGGCTTCCCGAGATTAGAGCAGTGTCAAGGAAGTAGGCTTTAAAAACATGAAAAAGTATTTCCGAATTTAAGCCTATAGCCATCCCTCCCTGTTCTCTTATTTCAAATATTATTTTAGATGAAAAATACCAAGAACAGAGATGAGCTGTGTTAGAGATAATTCAAATATTGCTCTTCTCTACATGAGTAGTGAACCAGTGTCCTCCTGTATTAGAGTTGTATGCCAGAGTTGAAGGGCAGAGAAGAATTAACCTTTTCAGAAATCCATCTGCACCTGGGCTGCTTTGGGAGAAGTTCTGAAATATCTTTCAGAGGACATGAAAGCGTACTTTTCTCTCCTGCCTGTAGTAATTGTTCGGCATCGTTGCAAATTTCTGTGCAGTTCTGCATCCTCAAGGGTGTTATCTGGTGGCCGTTTAAATCATTAGCATCGTTTCCTCTTGGAGGACTGGAGAAGCCCTGTGTGTTCCCTTAGTGTTACCTACTCTAACCTGTCCTGTCAGTGTGCACTATTACAGACCTGTTTTGTGTTACCCAGTAGCTATAGCAACGGTTCCTCAACAGATTTTTGTTGTAAGCATGACACGTCCACAGTTGCTTTGGCTTTGATACCTGTAGTGTTACAGTAGTGGTTATTTTGTGTATGGTTTGGGGTGGGAAGAAGGAAGGTAAAATTAGTTTCATATCTTAGCAGCACACCAAAAAAATCTTTTCTGCGGCTGTGTGTGACTTCAGGGTAGCAGTAGGTGAAGTATTTCTGAACCACGCTTTTGGGTGAATGTCACTCCTAAGCTTAATTAAAGGCTTGGCTTAGATATCATAGACAGAGTCCTTTAAATGCTTTAATGCTTTTGAAATTACATGAGAGAGTTTGTGTAAACATAAGGCAAAATTCTTACTGAATATGAATGGATATCTTTAATGAGTGAGGTGTTTTATTAAGGGCCAGACACATTTTCACTTGGGAGTAAAAGGAACACTTAAAAATAATCTCAGCTCTCAGGCCAGACTTCCCTTTGATAGCAACAAAAGAAGCTTATTTTTCCCCAGTTGATAGGTTTTGCATTGAGGAAAAAACTTCAGTCTGGTTGAGTGATTTCTGTGTGCCAGTTCCCAAAGGCAGGCTGTCTTGGAGCTACATCTGCTGCCTCTGGGACTTGTACAGCTTAGACCATTATTTGTGTAGCAACGGGCTAGTCCCTAATTATTCTTATAGAAACACGTACATTGGGGAGACCACTGCTAACCATCAGTGGTGGTTCAGTAACTTTTTTTTTTTTTAATTTAAAATATGTTTATGGCTGACAAATGTACTTTCAACCCATTCCCTATGACAATTAATTGTTGTAATGATTTACTCTCATCTCCATCTCCTTCATTTTAATGGTCTTTTCCCACTTGTGTTTTTTCTCGCCTTCTTAAAACAGTGGCTAAAGCCTCACATGCCAATGAGTTTAAAAAAAACTAACCCCGGATCCTGTATCTAATACTCATCAGTCATCGATGTCTAGGGAAGGATGTAAAGGCAAAATTGGTTAGGAGTTCCCCATATACTCTGCTGCTTTCCAGTGTTCTCCAGCTCAGTGATTTCCTGAAATAGATGCTGTGGCTTAATGCTAAGCCTTTTTATTTATTTATTTATTTATTTATTTATTTTTGCTTATTTTCAGGGTTCCTTCAAAGAACTCTTGATTTTTTTTTTTTCCAAGTAACATTTCTTCATGTGAAAAAACATACTGACTCTTCATCAGTGTATTATATTTATCTGTTCTTATCCTTTTATTGTTGTTTTTACCTACTTTGTAGAAATATGTGGAGTGATTGTCCATAATACCTTGGATGCCAAAGTATTGTGACTTTTGCCATTTTCCATTGCAGTGGTACCAAAGCTGTTCTAGACAAGTTTCCCCCTTTCCCTCCCCTGCCCTCCCCAACACACACAGTAGCACTCTATGCTAGTATGTACTTCGATTCTGGACTCTTTTGCCTGAAGGCAGGATTTTAATGGTTGTAGCTATTAATATCTCTTATTAGCAGTAGAAGATTGTAAAAACACAGATAGTTATTTTTAAGTCATTTTTTGTATGTGTTAACACTCAGGAGAAGTCCTTTCATATTATCTGGTTTGTACTTGTTCCATGCCTTGAAATAAATTATAGATGAATGTAATGCTCTGAATGAGGTCACATAAATACGATTTAGGTCCTGGCACCTTGTACATGAAACTAATTATTGCTTGTTTTCCCTTTCTTCTTTTTAGACTCTCTCATCATACTATAAAGGAGGGTTTGAACAGAAAATGAGTAGGCGAGAAGCTAGTCTTATTTTAGGTATAAGGTAGGTGTGTTGCATTAATATGTTTTTGTTTGGTAAGTATTGAATGAAGAAAATGCATGTTGCGAGGATGTGGAATACCCTTGCCAAAATCGTAACTTTTTTTTAAGACTTCTAATGGCTTATAAACCATTCTAATATTCTGCTTAAGCTAAAAAGCAAACAATAAAATGCTAATAAAACATGCGACTTCTGTTTGGCTTGAAGGCATGGTAACATATTGCAGTGGAGAATCGGTACTCTAGAAATAATCAGAATAGCACATACTGTGCTAATTAGTGCGATCACATGGCCTGGTCTCCAAAAAACCCCTTGAGATAAGTAATATGGTAGATTATATTAATAAATGAGGAAAACAAATCAATTTTGCTCATTTTTTTTCATGAATCAGTAACATTATTTTTTCTTTCTTCACTCTGAGTTGTTTGGGTTTAAAAAGTTGCAGCATATTCCAAGCAAAAATATTTGGAGAGACTTGTCATTTAGCGTAGATATGGGAAATAATTTCCAGGCTGAGTATTCAATGGATTTTTCAGCGGATATTTTTAAAAAATAATTAGATGGCCAATGATATCACGCACCTTAGTGTTTTCTCTAAAGCAGGTGGTGAGTCTGAGGGCTTTCCAGATGAGGGGAGCAGATCTTACCTTAGGTAGTAGATGTCTTGTTTATGGTTTAGATCAGTTCTGAATTTTAAGGGGGGGGGGGGGGGGGGGGGAAGATAAGGAGGATGGTTTTAACTATCCCCAGAAGAAATTATTTCAGATGGTGAAAGCTGGGACTTAAAATCCTATTCAGTGTGCTGTTTGTGTTTACTTGTAACGTAATGGAAATTATGCAGATTTAGCATTCATTTTAAGAAATTGTAAGATAAAACATTACATTTATTTGAAATATTTTATGCTTGCACACTGAAGAAGAGATTTATAGGAATGCTCTTCAGAAATATTTCCTTTGGCCTTTAAGTTTGATAAGGTATTAACATTTGCACTTTATAAGGGCAAATTCAATGATATTCCAGAGTAGCACATGGAAGCTCATTAAAGTGTGTTTACAGTGGCAGTGCCTAGGCTGAATACTGCTCGTGTACATGTCTGAAGTTTCATCACATCTGAAATCAGTCCCCTTTAATTTTAAATTTTAATAGCTTGAGTCTGCACTGGGAATAGTGACGCTGCTGCTTGTGTTTGGACTGAGTCTTGCAAATATCAAGACTTAGATTTGAGGAAGGTTCTTCTTAATGTTTAAAGGATTCAGCCTTTAATTGTGTAGAAGCATGGCTAACATCTTTATAGGAAATTTTCACATTGTTTAAACACACTTCTCTAGACCAGTTTTAACTGGCTGCTTACTGTATTATATACATCTAAAAATGCCACCAAAAAAAAAAAAAGCAAGTGAGTTTTCAAGTGTTACGGAAAATTACAGGGTATGCACAAATGCACAAACTAGATCTGTCTTGGCCCTGATCATATTATTATAACACTTGTCCTCTGTGTCATCACTTCCAAGTCATATTAAATTTTGAAGCAAAGACTTTCTTCATTATTTCAAATGCTGAGTATGCATGGGCAGTATAAATAATAAATACAAGCCATAATAAAGGTGAGCATTTAATGGTAGCTTTTACATTTCAAATAACTGGCCCATTACACGTTCCAAACATTATTCTCTAATAACCATCTTGTAAGATTGCAAGGGTTTTGGTAGAATCATGCATGTGCATGATTTATATTTAAGCTATGTAAAAGGTATCCAAAGCTATGAAGTACTGTGTTGGAAATATTTACTAATTTTAAGTGTTCTTGCATTAGTTGTTATGAAGCAGCACTGATTACTGAAATTCAATATAAACATAGCAATAATATTAACAACTGTGTACTCTGTAGAAGGAACTGCTCATGGGAGAGATGGGGGAATGTCTGAGACGACATGGGAGGTGAAAATGATAGGAGTGTTTTCCAAATATTAGACAAAATGGATGCTAGCAAAATATAGCTGTCCTAAGTATAATGGTTTACAACTATCAAATCCCTAATGCTGAACTTATGGTTAGAAAATATGTCTGAAAATCGTGAGATAAAATTCTAGATAAAAATGAATAAAATTTTCTGTATTGTACCATTTCCTCTATGAAACAAGATGCATAATTTTTCTTTCCATAGGAAATATTTAATTGTTTGTTAATGTACAAAATATATAAACACAGTAGTTTAAAAATGTTTAAATCATTATTCTTAACACATAAATGACATAACAAAAAGCATTAGGCTATAGCATTAAAAGAACACAGTACATTGTATAAGTGTACAAACAGAAGTGTATTTAAGATTTAATCATTGTGATTTTGTTTGTTTTTTTTTAATTTAATTTATTTTTAAACACACCTTACTGCACAGGTATATCGTATGATCATAAGACCACACAAGTTGGGAGGGACCTCAAGAGGTCTCTAGTTGTACCTGCTGCTCAAAGCAGGACCACCAGTGGGGTCAGAGCAGATTGCTCAGGACTTTATCCAGTGGGTCTTGAAACACTCCCGAAGATGGAGAATGCACAACCTCTCTGGGCAATCGGTGTCACTGCTGCACTCTTTTGGGGGTGGAAAAAGTAGTATGTGCAGGCCGCACCTCCCTTTTCAATTTGTGCCCATTTTCTCCCACCTTCCTACCATGCATGACTGTGAGAGCCTGGACCCCTGTTCTTTCTGACCTCCCTGTAGGTGCCCGGGGGGCTGTTGTGAGGTCCCCCAGCAGCCCTCTCTTCTTCAGGGTGAATGAGCCCTGCTCCCTCAGCCTCTCCTCAAAGGGAGAGTGCTCCAGCCCCTGACCGTCCTGGTGGCCTTTGCTGGACCTGCAGTGGTTGGCCAAGGTCTTTCCTGTACAGAAGTCCCCAAACTGGATGCAGCAGCTAGATGTGGTTGGCCGAGTAGAGGAGAACAGCTGCTTCTGTTGACCTAGTGACCATGCTCCCGTTTGTATAGCCCAGGAGGCTGTTGTCCTCCTCTGCTGCCAGGGCACAATGCTGGCTCTTCTTCTTGCTGTGCCCCAGGTCCCTTTCAGCAGAGCCGCTCCCCAGCCCGGCAGTCCCCAGTCTGTAGTTCTGCGAGGGGCTCTTCCTTCCCAGGCGCCGGGCTCTGCATCTGTCCTCGTTGAATTTCGTGAAGGGTTCCTATCAGCCCATTCCTGCCGCCTCTCCAGGTCCCCCTGAATGTCAGCCCTGCCCTCCAGGGTATCGACTGTTCCCACCAAGGTGATAGACTTCTCAGCCAGTTGGTGATGTTAGAAGGCAGCATGATGTTGGCGTGACTCAGGTTGTGAGGCTGTACCAGTTCAACAAAAATGTGATTTTGACATTAAAGGTTTTTTTGCTAGTGATTAAGAATCTTTAGAGACCAGTCTCACTGTGGGATAAGCAATATCTTATAAACTAAGCAAATTTCATGTAAAACACCATTTTCACAGTTGCCTCCTGGAGCAGAAGTGCGTGATTTTCCATAATATGCAAGTGCAACTTTTCCACAGTTACGCTTTGACCATCTGAGTTTCTAAATGTGGTGTATCAACTTTCCTTTTTATTATTAAAACACAGCTTTACAAATAAAAATCTGGATTATTATTTTTAGCTGTCTGATAACAAAGAGTTTCATTTTTATATTTATATAGTTCAAGGCCTTTTACCCTCTGTTGAATTTTTACTTTCTGGGTTACTTACTGTTCCATTGAAGTATTCTTTTATTATGCACTTCTATAAACTATTTTTGCAACATACCCTAACTTCCCTGTGACAGAATAATAATTAGAGGTTGTTTACGTTGGGAATGTAGTTGGGCTGATACCTTGCATTCAAACTGTACCTACAAAAAAATTAATTGAATCATCACTGATTAAGAAGTCGCCTGAAGTGGAAAACACTGCTTCATTGCTGCACGCTAACAAATTATGAAAAGCTAAACCGTTCAAACTGTCCTTTTGCATACGATAGCCTTACTGTGTTGGCATACTGCATCCATAAGTGGTTATTTGTCTGGTAAGGTACATATTTAATTTAGGCCAAGTACGTATTTTATGTATCTGTCATTGAAGGAAACAACATTAAGTAGCACTTGTAAATCAGCATGTCCCTGAATGTAACACACTGAACAGCTTTGCAAAAATAACAAATACAGGTTTTTGTTCAGGCCCCAGCAGAAAGAAGAATTATTTATAGCAGCTATAAAAATATTTACAGTATAACAAAATGTGGTAATATTAAATATTTGTTGTTTTGTCACTGGCCATATAAATACTTATTTTCTAGGAGGAAAAAAATATGTTTTCTGCATTTAATGATAAGAATAACCACCTCGATACACCCTAGAGCTGCTGGGTTTCCCCCCTCCCCCTTTTTTTTTTTATTTTTCTTCCCCCAAATTGTTTATTTTAAATGAATGAATGTATTGCTTTTTAAAAAAACCCTGAAACATATTTGTATGTGTCAAATACACAGGCTTCTTATAAATGTCCTTCTCAGTGTGTCTTTGTTATTGTTACTTCCTCAGAGATGCAGTTTTATGTTTTGTCCACAAGATGGTGAAAATCTCAAGTTTTAATTATTTTTGAAGCCAGTATAAAACTGTTAATTTATAGCCTGAGCACAGTGGCATTTATGGTAAGCACTTCAATTTGTTTTTGCAGTCCATCTGCTGGCAAGGCCAAAATCAGAACAGCCCATAGAAGAATCATGATTTTGAATCATCCTGATAAAGGTAAATAATTATTACTTTTCTTAACCAGAGCTGGAAAGGAAGAAGGTTAAATGACATCCTTTAAGTTTACTGATTGTGTAAATAACCACACTGAATGCAAATGTATGTTGTTTATTTATAGACTTGAGCTCTTGTGTGTCTTCTCTCAGATAAACTAAGCTTTATGAACCACGGTTTTACCTATCTTTCTTTAATGTTGTTTTCTGGACTTGTGCTGCTTCAGTTAAAACTATGAGCTCAGGGACCAGTCTTCCATACTTAAAAAAAAAAAAAATTATTCAAAAACAAGAAAAAATTACCTATAACATTTTTACATTAAACTGACATTCCTGTTTTGAACAGAGATGGATCAGTCACATGTATGAAAGTAACTTTCTGTGGGGAAATGTTGTGCAGTCACTAAGTACATCATTGATGAATTTCAGACTTCCTGGAATTCACTTGGAAAAAATGTAAAGCTGGGCACTGTTGCTTTACTGGCCAGGTTTTTAATGTAAATTTATCTTACAGAAAGGCTATTATTATAACTTTAACTACACTACAGCTGGTTGAGAAAGAAAGCCCATATGTTCGTTGCTGTTTCTACTTTAAAATAACAGATGGTGAAGAGTTGCACTGTATTTCAGAAGTCAAAAGGGGAAATCAGAGGGTTTTTATATCTTTTTGACAGAATTACAGGGCTCCCTGCCAGCACCCCATTTTAAGAAAATGAAAAAATAACTGTGACCACTGGCCATGGGAAGTGTTTAGTCGATGCTTTGCTCTGCTGTCTTCACCCCTCAGTTTAATTCTAAAGTTGTCCTGCTTATTCGATTTCACGCTTTCATTTTTTACACTTTTTATAATGTATAAGCTGCACAGACATAGAAGAGAAATTCTCTTTTAAGAGAGAGAATTTCTGCATTTCTAATATATTATGATGGTCAGAGGCCTCTTAACCACTAGAGTACCTATTAGATCAAAATTTTTTTGATAATGAACTTCTAAGTTTATTGTAGCAATACTTTAGAGACGTGAGCCAGAACCGTGAATCTCCATGTGGATGTTGAGTAGACCTAAAGAGGCAGTTCCCTTTACGAAGATCGTACATTTTAACGACCCACTCTTACAGCTGTAATGCACCTGCAGCTGGGCACAGTGTAGGTTTGGATGGATGTAGTGAGCCCTCCTGTGTGCTATTAAGATGGAGCATTTTCTCAGTAGGAACACCAGTTGAAGGGATTTGTGCCTCTGTGCTACCCCTGCAGCTCTTCTGGCACGGCCGTAGAAAAAAAAAAAAAAAAGTCTTGTGTAATATCTTCAGCTGCAGAGCTAGGGCCTGGAGTAATCTTGAACATGTGGCATCAGAGAGACTTGTTTGCTTATGTATACATCTTGATTTCTTCTGGCTGTGGGTAGCACAGATGTGCTTTTAGAAATAATATTCAACATTAGAATGCTATTTTAAAATAATATTTTACCAGACGGAGTTGATAAAAGAAAGGGCAATAATTACAGATTTTAAAAGTTACATATGTTATCTGAGATCCCAAATGTTGAAGAGAGAATTATGAGAAATAAATAAATAAGAAATATATAGAAGTTTGCATAACATCCCTAGTGAGCGCTACTAAAATGGTTACTCATTAACCTTTACATAGTTCAGTTTAAATGTGGTTTTACATTGTATGTTAATTTATCAGTTACTAATTTTATGAAAAGAGTATTTGCTCACAGAAAAAGAGGAAGAGAGAAGCCTTTTGGACTTGCCCTAATTATAAACAAACACTTAGACAATCACAAGATTGAGTTTTCTATCATTGGAGGGTTACAAAATTAATATGGCACTTAAGGATGTAAATGTAGTGAAAACGGTACATGTAGAAAATCAATGCACGTTTAAAAATTACGTGGGATACATTTTTATTGCAGTTTTTAGTCTTTACTGTTTGTTTGATCCTCTTGTCTACTCTTTCAAAGAAGCAATACTCGATGTAGTAAATTCTATTCCTGGCTAAAAGGCAATTGGTTTAAAAAAAGGAAAAAAAAAAAAATAAATAAATTCATTTTCCAGTAGTCAGTTCTCTACCTTTCCTCTGCCCTGCCTCGCTTTCCTCTGGTGTGTCTTACCTATTAAGGCTACATTCAAAGAAAACCAAAACATGAACAAGAGAACTCTGTTACTTTCTCCAGTTGTTTTATTACACCATGAAATGACTTTATAAAGATTTGGATTCCTGCAGGAATGTCCTAAAGAAGTCTGTAAGCAAGCCTTGCCATGTGTGTCTACAACTAGTTCTGCGTGTTTCTTCTATCATTATTTTTTTGTGATGAGTTGAATAGAATGAATGAAATGATGAATGAAAAATTATGATTGAACAAATGCCTTGGAAAAGGCTATTCAGTGCACAGTACTGCTGGGATCATATTTTCATGTAAAAAAAATATAGGTGTATATAGTAAGTGGTTAAGTTACTGATGTAGACCTTGTAATGTTGTTGTTGGTGACTGTAGGCAGATGGTTGGCACTCAGGGGGAGAGTAAAAAAAACAAACACAAAAAGACCGCTGAACTGTAATCAGATTGTTAGATGGAGCGTAAAGCAATGACTGTTCAGGACTAGAAGTTAGAAGGCGTACCATGTTTAAATAGCTTTAATGTGATGGTTTCTGGCTGGTGATTCCAGGCATCTATTACAGGAGAGGCTTGGGGTGGGGTGTGTGTGTGTATGTGCATGATTCTTTGTCAAAATTATTTATAGAATTTTACCTCTTAGTTTTTGGGGTGGGTGGAAATAATAGCTATTAGCTTTGGATGAATGTTCAAGACAGCTGACCTTGCATACGTTTGCAGCAGCATTGCACTGCAAGTCTAAATCACACTGATGTAAAGTGATTTCAGATTTCAGTCTTTGAGACAAATTTTTCAGTGTTATTCTTCAGTGACTTCAATTTTGATTACATTTTGCATTTTTCCTTATGAATTATCCTTAATATCAATGTCATTCTTTAAGCAGTTGTATGAAAAGGATCTATTTAGGAAGGAGGAGCTAATAAAAGTGAGTAATAAGGGGATGCTCTAAGTGAAATAGTTTGGTACTTAATGCTGATGTGTAAATGATATTCCTTCCCCCTTTTTCTTCTCAGGTGGATCACCTTACTTAGCAACAAAAATAAATGAAGCAAAAGACTTGTTGGAATCCACTGCCAAAAATTGAAACCTGAAGCCTTGGGTCATAAGAGATTCAGCAGATACATTGTGCAACAGCTTTCATGTCTACTTGCTCTGCACAGTTTCTTAACACTGCATTGATTGTTCCTATTTATTGTCATAATTAAAAGTTTAAGATTATTTAAAAGCAAACTGGAATCTTTTACAGTTTTCTAAAGTTATGTACAGTTATGCTCCTGTGAGGAGCAGGGAGTTGGACTCGATGATCTTCAGGGGTCCTTTGCAACTCAAGATATTCTATAATTTCTGTGTATCAATTTTAGTGTATTTTTACTGAATTATGATCCATTACAAGCTTTGAAAATGTTCTTCTACTGTCTGTGTTTTTTCTTAAGAAGTAGTTGCTTCTTTCCTTAAACTTTCAGAGCTTTTTAAAATTTAAAAAATAGTCTTAAATATAGGATTTTTTTTCTTCATTGGTGAAGACTTGACCATTCCCAGAAAATCTGTGACAATGTAATGAGTCATAGGAAGTATGGCAGGCTCCGTACGGCAAGTTTTCAGCATCACCTTACACTTGAGTCTGTTCATCTGTGAAATAGTAGGGTTTATTCATGAGTGAAGTTTAAGAGGTGCAATTCAGAACAAAATGACTAACAGGACTACAGAGTGCTGTTTCCATTAGCTGTATCTATGGGGCTTGGAGATATGAAGGGTCTTGGGTTTGGTTAGCTCTTTTGCCTATTAAAAGAGCTCTGAAATTGTCGTAATTGTTCGGACATGCTTTTACTTCAAGTCACAGAGTACATTTACTCTGTAGCGGCTGGGGTAGTGCAGGGGTTTTCATGGCAGTGGAACTGAAGAAGGTAGGTCTGCGTGGCATGGAGTTCAGATGGATTTTACAGGCTGCGGTTGTCTAGGTCAGTCTGGTCTTGTCAGCCTGGTGTAGGACTGATATTGCAGGGAACAAACAGGACTGTACCCCTGCTGATAGTTGCTTTGCTTATGGCTCTGGGTGGACTTAGCACTGTTAGTTCTCCAGTAATTCTCACATCTCTGCATTATGCTCCGTTTCCCCAAGTATCATACACACCTCCTTATGTAGCACCCTAGCAACCTAGTGCCGGCTTTGGGGAATACTGAAGCTATGGATTTCTGACTTTAAAGAGAACACGTTTTAATTGACAGCTGAGAGTAGATGCTATTTAGGGCACTTGGCTGCCGCAAATTCCTACCAGTAAGTTGGCTGCAGATGAATTAACTCTGCTAAGAGGATGACGATGAGATGAGACAGTCTAGTGGATTCATTGCAAGACTGAAAAACTTTCTAGTATCCATTCAAACTCATATCATTTAAGGTACAACAAACAACTCACTCAAGTGCTACAAATATAAAATTTAGATATCCCGTTTCCTAGGTTATTTAGCCAGAGGAAAAGTGGCTAAGAGCAGTTAAATAATTAAAGCAACCAACCTCATATTATCCACCAGAACGTGCATTTTTCTGTTCATCCAGTGGTGGATGTCCAAATTATATGGATTTTTCCTTGAAAGGAAGAAAGAACATGAATTTATTTTTTTTTATCAGGTTCCTTCCACTTTGTCACAATTACCTTACTTTCATTAAAAATAGATGAAAAAAGTTTAAGTTGACCCTGAAAGAAAATACTAACTTTAGGTCATTTAGAGACTTCTTGACAGTTAGAATGGCAGGACATATGACACAACTTGACTGGATAAAGCAAAAAAAGCTGCAGGGAAAAACCTGCCTGGGAAGGGGCATATGCTATAGGGGTGCTATGCTTGTGACATTTAAGTAATGCTCCAAAATGAGAAATTTAAAATTAAAGATAATGGACTTTATTCCTATGAAGTAGCCTTAACTGTTTTTTGTTAAAGGAGTAGCCACCAATTAGTGCACATTTAAGGTTAGTTATTCCTTTCTGGTACATCAGTACGTATTAGCAAAAAAAGAAATCATGAAGGTTTTCATTTTGGGAGGAGAGAAGTGGGGTGGTTCCTCATTTTCTGAAGTGGAGTCTGGTAAGTGATCAAAATTCATTGATCAAAAGTCATTGTTCAAAAGCAAAATTGATGTGTATGGTAGGTGGCAAAAACATTCTCTGTAATGATTTTGAACTGACTAGCTGTTGTTTTCATATGGTTGTCTTTTTTTCTTTCTGAGTAAAATGAGGTATAAAGAGCTATACAGTAGCAGTTGAAACAAATGCATTAAAGATAGCTACTTTTTCTGTTCCTAAAAATTAACTTCCCATGTCTTTGTAGGAAGTACGGGGTTTATTTTTGTCAGATTGTGTTGTGGATAATTTTCTTCCTGATCTATTTATTTATATTTGATTATTTTGGGAGAAACACTTTTTTCTGGCTTTCAGTTATGAGAGAGATTGTCCTCGTTAATAAAAAGATATAAAACCACGTTCTGGTTCTGCTTTCTCCCTCTTTTCAGAGCAGACTACTGACTGATTAACAGATTTGACAAATTAACATATTTAAAAAGTCAGCAAATTAACTTTGGCCAGTCGTATGTCTGGAAAATGCTGTAAAATGAGTGAAGCTAATGAATAGCGGTTGTGAAAGCATCATTATTGTATGTCTGGTGCCATAACATCACACGTACAATAGCATAAGTATGTATCCGTGGAAGCAACTAATTTTTCTCATCTGTTCACTGGCAAAGCTTGCTTTACCTACTAAATGATGTTTGGAAGGATGAAGATAGGACAGTGAAAGGAAAGATGTAGTCAAGCAAATCATGTAAATACCGCTCAATTTGTTGTCACTGATAGTCGGCGTTGCAGGCAAAGGAATGTCTTCGGAGACTGCCTTGCAGAACAGCACCTGGTGTGGTGCTCAGCTGGACTAGGAAGAACAGGATACTACTTTTTTTAATAGCATAGCCTGTTAATTTAACCTTATAAATATTTAGCCTCTTGGGACTATTTACTTGTCAGATACAGAAGTTTTTTGTGTAAGAAAACTTGCATAGAGGTTGATTTATTCTGGTGCAATTTCTGTCCATCCATAACAGCAGCAACAAGCAAACTCTTTTTTTTGTCTGTGTATGCTTTAATGTTCAGAAAGTGTTCATCTTAGCTCGGGAATTCCCAGGTAGTTCTCTACTCGCGTGGTGTACTCTACCCAGGTATCGTCTATAACTTCAGAAGTCAGGCAAGACCGAGTGCATTCATTTGGCATTGCTGTGGGTGATTCCCAGTTTATTTAATGAAGCACAGCTTGCTCATCTGCCTGGTTTTTGCTCTTAGTCTGTGGAAGTTTTCTCTGAAATGTCATTCTTTACCCTTGCCACAGCAGACTTAGGCATAGGTCCACAAAAAGACCCGGTGAAATCTGGTTATCTGCCTGCACCAGTGCAATTTGCAAAACTTTTGCTGGCCTAGAATGGGACTTGGGTAGAATTGAGATACATAAATAGAAGGGTACAATTCAAAAAACCTTTGCCTGATCTCCTAGGTAATTTTAAAGGTAAAAAATTTACTCTGCGATGTGCTTAGATTTCTACTTCTGCATAGGTGTAAAACTGCTTCCTTCTTGCCAGGTCTTTGCTCGGTTTAACGCTTTTCTCATCCTTGCATCCACAGATTAGGTATCTGGTATCTTAAGTTCCTTGAAAAGCCTGATCCGGTAGCTGTGGCTGTAGGGTGCCTCATACAGGCCAATGCATCTTCAGTCTTGGTGTGAAAATCCTTATTATCTGTCCTGGTACTCAAATGAGGCTGGTGATTAAGATGGGCTGAGGAGGTGATGGCACTTGCCCTGCTTGTTGCTGAAGTTGTGCCTCGCTGCAGAATGGAAGGTACATAAGGCTGCAAGATCTAAGGGCCGGGGTACTGAGCTCTGGTCCCCACTTCTGGGTCAGTTTAAAACATTAAATGGCGTCAAAACAGCTTAAAGAAGTTCACCATCAAAGCTATTGCTAACTTCTTCAGGAGCATCACTTTCCACATGTTGGGCTTTAGGGTCTTTCCTTTAATTCACACTCTTCTGTGAGCTTCTACCTGTCTCTCTGTCCTTGACAAGCAGCACGGTAGACTGGCACTAAATTGGCAGCTACAGGTTCCAGAACTTTTTAGTTGAGTGGTGATAAAATTAACATTTTTCTTGGGTCATCAGTGGCAGCTTTTGGCATGTAGGTTGCTAAGACATATTTGTGAGTCGGCATCATCAGTGGTGCCAGCACAATCTTGGGACTTTTGAGCTTTGTCATTTTGACAATTGCTCTCAAGCACCAGAATGTGTGTGTATGTACATGTATGTATAAGCACACGTGTCTATACCTTTCTTCACCAAAAGGGCAGTCGGGCACTGGATCAGGCTGCCCAGGGAAGTGGTTGAGTCCCCATCCCTAGAGGTATTTAAAAGAGGGATAGACACGGTGCTTAGGAACATGGTTTAGTGATGGACGTGGCAGTGATAGGTTAATGGTTGGACTTGGTGATCTTAAAGGTCTTTTCCAACCTTAACAATTCTATGATTCTATGAAATAACATTTTTCTTGAATTTTTGGACTTAATTTTCCGAATCAGATTATTACAATTGGAAAGTGAGAAAAACTTTCCTCTTCATTGGCATATGCAATTTCTGATATACCTCCAATTCTTTTGAAGACAGAAAAAATAATGCCAAAGTAAACTACAGGTCTTAATTTAATTAGAGTTGCATAAATAGGAAGCCAATTAAAAAAAAAAAAAAACCACACAAATAATACACACCACCCAAGCATCTCCAATTTATGCTCTTTATTGAGTTTCTTTATACCCGGTTTTGCTCTGGTATGAATAAATACACTGTAGTTACGAGTCTTTTAAAGAAATAATAACACTGTACTTCTGCCATCATCATACTGTATTTGTACAAGCTATTTTTTTACAGATCCATGTTCCCAGCTTTTTTTTAAATGAGGAGAATATAAAACTTTCTGGAAAACAAAACAAAAAAATGCTAGAGCTTTTTGGGATGTTGCCCAAATAAAATTTTCTATATGAAAATTATTAACATTTCAGCTACATTTAAAATATGCTTTTATATTTTACTTTCTCCTGTTTTGCAAGTTTATTCACTTGCTCGGGGCATTGAGTAGGAGGGAGGGAATTTCAGATCATTACTTGATGTCTTGCTGACTGCTGATGATCCATGAACCATGGGGTGAGAAACTCCTCTCACGAATAACTTGAATTATCAGCTTAGATAGCAGTACACCTACTTCCTTTAATATTAGGAAATCACAAATCTATACTTAGAATGAGAAATATCATTTTGACAATGCTAGCATCATCTAATTAATACTAAGATTTTTCAAGAGTCAGTCATGGTACACAGAATAATTGCTGTGCAGTTTCATGTGACATTAAACCACCCCTACTGTGCTATTACAGTTTCCTTATTTATATACTAACTTATACAAGGAGAGGTTAATTAGGTTATTTTTTAATACAGCAGATATTGCATCCAATAAACTCTAGTTTTAAATAGTGGCAAAGTTCCTCTCCAAAATGGTTCCTCTCCAAAATGGTTGTATGATTTAAACACTGCATAAAGCCTGATTCTGGATGTAGTGATTTCTCCTGACTGCTGGAATTGATGATTCCTTACATGTGGCAGGTGAGTGAACAGATTGTGTTGCAAGGAATGGGAGAGAGCCTAAACACTGCAGTGAATACAATACAATATAATGAAAGAAACCTAAACAAAATTCTAGTGGACAACTCCATGGGTAAAACATTTTCTGGATGGCTGGGATCAGGAGGTAGGTGTTAAGGGGTTGTACTCTGCCCAGAAGCTGGTCTGTCCTGGGACCTCTTCTATTCAACATTTTTGTTCGTGACCTGGAGGAGACTCTCATCAAGTTTGCAGATGCCACCAAATCGCAGGAACCAGTAAATACGGTGGAAGTCAGGACCAACATTCAGGGGGACCTGGAGAGGCGGCAGGAATGGGCTGATAGGAACCCTTCACGAAATTCAACGAGGACAGATGCAGAGCCCGGCGCCTGGGAAGGAAGAGCCCCTCGCAGAACTACAGACTGGGGACTGCCGGGCTGGGGAGCGGCTCTGCTGAAAGGGACCTGGGGCACAGCAAGAAGAAGAGCCAGCATCGTGCCCTGGCAGCAGAGGAGGACAACAGCCTCCTGGGCTATACAAATGGGAGCATGGTCACTAGGTCAACAGAAGCAGCTGTTCTCCTCTACTCGGCCAACCACATCTAGCTGCTGCATCCAGTTTGGGGACTTCTGTACAGGAAAGACCTTGGCCAACCACCACAGGTCCGGCAAAGGCCACCAGGACGGTCAGGGGCTGGAGCACTCTCCCTTTGAGGAGAGGCTGAGGGAGCAGGGCTCATTCACCCTGAAGAAGAGAGGGCTGCTGGGGGACCTCACAACAGCCCCCCGGGCACCTACAGGGAGGTCAGAAAGAACAGGGGTCCAGGCTCTCACAGTCATGCATGGTAGGAAGGTGGGAGAAAATGGGCACAAATTGAAAAGGGAGGTGCGGCCTGCACATACTACTTTTTCACCCCCAAAAGAGTGCAGCAGTGACACCGATTGCCCAGAGAGGTTGTGCATTCTCCATCTTCGGGAGTGTTTCAAGACCCACTGGATAAAGTCCCGAGCAAACTGCTCTGACCCCACTGGTGGTCCTGCTTTGAGCAGCAGGTACAACTAGAGACCTCTTGAGGTCCTTCCCATGCTGCATTGTTCTGTCCTATGAGATCCAGTGGGAAAGTCAGATGGCAGAGGTATAATAGTAAACAGTCAAGTCAGGGAAGTATCCTGTAATAGTTTCTATCGGTGTTTTTTGTTTGCTTGCTTTTTTTAAAGTCCAAAGTACAACATTTGTGGCCTCAGCTAACCTTAGAAGCATAGTCAAAATAGTCTTGAATGTTTGGAGACCTGCACAAAAGAGAATATTGATATTTAATACTTCTCCATGGTGGTGTCCTGGAGCCAGTGCTCCAGAGGACTCTGAGTCCAGTCTTGGTGTTACTGGTCAGGTCAGTCCTTTGTCCTTAATACCAGGTGGTGGGAAGCTGCCTAGTCTCCACTGGGCCGGGAGCAAAGACATTCTGCCTTGTAAAACTGCCAGTGGCCTAAACAGACAGAAATATTTCCTCAAATCGTGAGCACCTAGTTAGCGGGTTCAGCAGCTGGCCAGCCTGTAATTGTTTAGTGCTTCCCTCGCTGGCGTCAGTGGGAATTACTGCGGTAGGAACTGCTGTAGGGGACAAATTGATCAGCTAAGAGAGGCTTAAAGATCTGAATGCTGAGGTTACTGACAGCAGTTGAGGTTTCCCGAACTAAGTAGAGGGCTACAAGATTCCTGGTTAGATTTTCTTTACTCACAGCTGGGGAAGAAGCTGCGGGATTCCACTCTGAGAAAAAAGTCCTTTGCAAGCTCCTATTCGTTATGTGTCTCCTGATCTTAGTGTATTATTTAACCACCAGCCCGCATCACTCTCAACAGCACTTAGATACCATTTCAACAGGGGCCTTAAATACCTGGGGTGAGCTGGAAACCAGGTGCTGTGCCACAAAGCAACATCTGCACCTTGCTTACATGCTCGGTTGGCATCTCCGTGTGCTGATATTACACAATTAAATATTTCAATCTTTGGTGAGTCAGCTTCAGTCTTTTCCACCACCCCCTTCATTAAGAATACAATCCTGCAGATGTTTCCGGGGCTCCTGCCTTCCCTTCAAGCCATCTTCTCAGTAATGGTAAAAATGCCCTCGCTATCCGCCTTTTTCTCGGTGCAGCCACTCTACCTCCAGTCTTCAATAATTCATAAACTTGCAGGAGATGCACCAAAATGATTTTAGCTACCTCCAACTTTTTTGGACAGAAGGATAATAAAAATGATTTCACAGTAACTAAAGTAAGTCAGTTCATTGGTGAAAGCACTTAAACATAACTTATTAGCTATTCAGGAGGAAGGTTTCACTAAAGGTACAATGCATTTATGTATTGAAAGTGCAGCTCAGCTCCTGAAAAATGACTACGTAAATAAGCACTTGTCACATCTTGTTTTTGTTGACTTTTTTTCTTCTCCTTCTAAATTTATTTTCTGCTGTTAACTGGGTTGCTGTCATGGTTTTAACCATGAAGTAGCTGGATTCTAGTCGTGGTGGAGTTAATTGCCAGGGAGTTACACTTGTGTGTTGCCACTGATGAGGCAGTGTTATAGGCATTCGTTCAAGACAGAAAGCGCAAGTCAGCGTCACCCATGGCACAATCTGACCTCCGAAACTTTTTGAGTGTGAGGTTTGAGATGAAAAGATCAGGCTGTGGTCCAGTTTTGTAAGTCTGGGAAAAAATTGTTATCTGAGAATACTGAGATAAATCTACGAAATTTCTTAAACTCTTAATTTCCACTGGACTTAACAGTGTAGGTGCCAGCATGTCTAGTGGTGGGTCCAGAATCACCTTGGCTTCAACAACGCCTGCAGCTCACCTAATTTCCCAGTTTCTTGATATCTGTTGGGCATAGTGGCTGTTAGCACTAATAAACTTAATCCTACCAATGTGCAGAGGGAAAACATAGTTTTGGGGAACCAGAGGTTAAATCAAGCAAAAATAGAGCTGCAGCACTTTTCAAAACTGAGGTGAAGAAGCAGCTGTGGAGGGGTTTCTGACTGCAGACATCAGAATTCAAGTTACTCAAATGTTTGGCTCCTTTTATCTATTTTGGATCTGGCTGTTAGCACCTGAGTACTTGTATACAAAGAATACTTGATAGCGCAATCACAAAAGCAATAAACAGCCTTACAAAGGCATAGATCTAAGGTGACTCCTTCAAGTGGAATCTTACTTTAAGCACGATTTCAATGTCACGTATCATAATTGCATCTAATATTAGAGACTGACTTAAAGCAACACAATGTCAATGACAATATAAAGGCAATCATGAAGAGAGAAGATAACTTAAAAATGTTTGGGGGGATGGAAGGAAAGATTACACTCTAATGAAGACTTCTGTAGACTTTACAAATCTTTTTCAGCACCACTCAGAGGGATTCTTTTTTTCTCCTGAGCTTCTGGACGCTTTAACTGTGTTTCTATTTTGATACTGGAATCTGCCTGGAATCTCTAAATGTGATTTATTTTAGGTTTTTTTCTTTTCTCTTCCTCACACTTGTGAATCTATCTACTGCTAAGCACTAAAGTTGCATATGTAAAGCTGGTTAGCAAGTTGATTAGATTACCAGCTGCTGAGAATTAAATAGGAAAGGGTTTTCTTCTTCCCCTCAGCAACACAACTCCCCTCCCCCAAAGGGATATGGCTTAAAAGGCATGAAGTGAGACTCTTTTGGCTCTATCAGAGTCTGAAGGCAGAATGAAAATGCCAGACCTCTTCCTAAATGACTAGGAGTCTCTATCAGACTTTCTGTGGACACAGGTTGCAGCAGTGTGACCTGCTTATACCAGCTTAATAGCATGTAGCTACTGAAGGCCCCCTTGGCTTGCACGTGGTTCCCCCTTGCAGTAGCACTTGTGATGGGGCTGTAATTTCAATGAACCATGTAACCACATGGTCTCTGGCCTGCACTGATGTGAATGCATAGGGGCACACAGAGGTGCTGGAGAGGAGCTGCCTTTGGCAGTGGGACATCTTAGATCTACTTATGCCAGTCACAAACTAGCATCCTCCATGTGCTTCAGGTTTGGCTACTGTATAATCTCTCCCCTCCCTTAAGTCCCCCGCCAGAGCAATGGGTGCTTGCCTATTTATGCTCAGCTGAAATTTTGAATTGACAGAACTAGCGGTAGTACCTTACAAAATCCACGTAACCAAAGCAAATGAAGACCCTTTGCAGAGGTTAATGCGGCAGCAGAAGTGAGAACAGCATGAGGGGTTAGGCTCTGAAACACAGAAGTTTGCCTGGGCTTTTTCTGCTCATTTAAACAGCTTTACCCCCCTGAAAAAAAACAAAAACAAAAACAAAAACCAACAACACAGAGGTCCAGACAGCATCAGTTGTACTCCAGTCTCACTGGTTTGTAACGAAAGTCAGGTTGCTGGAGCTGAGGTTGAGGCAAGCTTTAAAGGTGACCCTACTGGAGTCTAACAACGCCTGAATTGTCATGATCTCCTACAATAGATACGAATTCCCTTTTTGTTTCAGTGGGCTGCAATTCTAATAATGCCTTGAATGTCAGCAGTGATAACTGTTCCTAATTAGTCCTTCCACTTCTGGGAGGAAGGAAGGAAGGAATCCATAATACAAAATGCATTCTAATGAGGGACGAAACTCTCCTCCTAAGAAAAAGTGCTCCAAGAGCTGCAGAGACTTGCCCCGCTGGGACCTGGCTGACACTTTAGCTTAACACTCAAGAGTTTAAGTGACCCTACAGAATATAAATTCGCTTATGCTACTTCAGCATTAGCTGCTGAGCAGCCAGTGCTTGGGAAAGTTGACCTGTTTATTCAGGTTGACTTGAAGCTTAGCTGAAAAAACACCCGGGTTTTGTTGGATGGAGAGTGGAGGTGGGGAGGGCACATAATTTGGTCCCATCTTGTTAAAGTCTCATTTCAAAAGCCTGTCCATGGATGACAAAGAAACAGAAAAAGCAGAGTGCTGAGGTGTCCTTGCTGCCTGGTCAGCTCATGGTTTTGGGATGTCCCTGGGTGAGGATGCTGAACTCATAAGCAAATGACTTTACAACCCTGAAAATGAGTCTACCGATGCCAGCTGATGTTACCAATAGCCCTTAATAAATATGCAAGCATAGTCTTTTAAAGCCCAATTTAAAAGTTGAGAACACAATGAGTTGAAAGCTATTAATGATGCCAACGGCTAGCCTGTGTGATTCTGGACCAAAGAAGAAAAAAGCCATAGTGAGGGCTTACAAAAGGGCGGGGGCAGGAGGGAGGAAGGCAACACCATTAGTTTACAATATTTCCCAAAATTCAGCAAAAAGTGTGAACATAAATGCTTTCAAATTTTTGAATGACTCAGTGTTTCATAAAAATATGGAAGGGAAAATGATTTCACAAAAGACAAAGGCACTGTTTCAATTAAATAACTCATCCATGCCTGGAAAAGCCACCCTCTGATTCACATTTTCCTCTTCTGTATCAATCCAGCAGAGGCTGGTAATGCTTCTGATTGCAAGTATCTAGTTTTACTTCAGTCAATAAAGGTAAATGTAAGAATGCAGGTTTTTTTCCATCAACCTTTGTGCCTGCTTTTGTACCCCTGCTTGCATTTGAGAAAAAGCATTGAACAGGCCTAAATGCTCTTCATCTCTGATACCTGGTAGCCTATAGCTATACCGATGCAGACTAGTGAAAGAAGGCTGCCTTGCTTTTGTTGCTTTATGAAATACTCCGCTTGTATTTTTAGTTTTTCTGCAACCAGCAAATTGCTAATGCCTCTGACTGGCAGGCAGGATTGCCTGATCCTCATCATTGCTGCAGTTCTGCTACCAATGCCCAGGGCTGAAGAGAATTTTTAACAGCATGAAAGACAGGCTGAATATGACTAGGCGGTAGATTTGGGTTTGGACTTTTTTTTCCTGAGGACTTTGTTTCAGTTTCTTTCATGTCATATATTATTTCTCGGCTTGCGAGGGAGAAAAAAAGAAGTGTTTGTTGTTCTTCTGATTTTTTTTTTTAAAAGAGAAATTCTCCTCTCCCTTCAAAAGGGATTGACATGGTGGACCATGCTTCCAAGAGGGATGTCTCTTCAGTTTTCTTTTCTTCATCAGCCTGCTGGGCACCTTTGTGGAGGTTCAGAAAACTTCTGTTTCCAGTTAAGCAGTGTGGCAACACCTGCATATATCTGGAAATCCTAATAACCCACTCCAAGTTACAGAAGGCAAAAGCACAAAAATTATCTGAAAATTAAAGCTGTGGTGTCTCCCGTATTTTACATCATTTGAATGTGAATAATGAAAACCAGCAACCATCACTCTTGACTGTATAAAAAGTGTACATGAGCAGGTAAGCACTTTAAACAAGAAATATAGTGCCCAAGTCATCTCTGCTATAATGTCCTCAAATTCACTGGAGTTATAGTAGGGATTAATTTGCTTCATAATGTTTGAAGACTGGAGGAAAAAATGAGTTAAAGCTTTCTGCCAGAAATTCCAATCAGCATTGAAGAGAAGAAGTGAATGAATACTACTAAACATAAATTTAAAAAAAAAAAAACCACTCCTCTTATTTGCTCAAAGGTTTAAATGGATGGTTTTAATCCATTTTTTCCTCTCTATACAGTGGCTTCACTTTTAGTGAAAGTTTTACTAGCACAAATAGTTTGGAAAAATGAACTTTACAGCCAGGCACAAGTATTAAGAGAAAACAAATTTTTTTATTCATAAGTGAACATTTGCATGAACAATGCAAATGTATATATCCACTGAGACAGTGGCAACGGAAGAGCTATTGTGATTAAACTCAGCTGAAATATTCTGCAGTAACTACTTGTGCAACTATGGAGTAAAAAGAAATATTAGTGAAAGAAGAAAGGAAATTGCAGTCTGCCTGTAGGTATATTTTTGAGAGCAAAAATAGAAACAAATTTGTGCACTTGAATTATTCACTATGAATTATTCACTTAGATTTGGCCCACTATAATGGATTAAGATGAAGAACTGATATACTGTTATAAAACGTGTGCTCTCATTTGAAACCTATTCCAATCAAAATGGAAGTATTTTGAATTTTTCTAAACATGTCAGTTATGAAATCTGTGGCCAGTGGCCTGATGCTAAGAGAGAAATGGGAAACCTTGATGATTAAGCTATTTGTGAGTACAGTACAATAAATTATTCAGCAAAACAGTTGCAACATCTATAAAGGCAACAAGCCTTAGTTTCTGGCCTGATGCTGTGATGATAAAGAAAGTGCAATCTTCTGTATTGTCCATCTCCTACAGATTCCTTTTTCATGACCATAATTGAAAAAATTACTGGGAATTGCTTCAGTATTGTCTTTCTGGGATTGGGTTTTACCAATCTGCTGATTAATTTACACTGAAGTGAGTGGTTTCTCTAACTACTTTTGACCTTTAAGGTGAAATAACCCCATACATAATCTTCAATGCAAATGTTTATAGCTGCTAAACAATTTTCCAATGCAGCTGGCCATTTTTATATCTTGAAAAACTAGTAATGATACAAACGGTTGATTATGGTTTACAATGGCAATAAACCTCTCAGTATTGGTTGTTACCAAAATAAACTGCCATTCTGTTAAATGTTAAATAACAAGTCATAAACTGCTGAAAACAACCAATTTCTTGTGGATTATTGCCTGAATAAATTTTAGAAGGAAGTGCAGATCATGAAGTTCTGAGCAGCAGATCAGGCCTAATGAAATTTTATATATTTTAAAAAGCTGAAGGATCTCCAAAATAAGATGCAAATGGTAACATACATTAAACAACAAAAAATTAAGTTGCCCAATACTTTATTTTTTGCAAGACTGTTGTTATCCTCAAATACAAGCTATTGCTGTTTTCCATTTTTAGTTCAGGCATTGAAAAACCCTATCAACACCGGCACGTTGAGCCCACTGAGAAGGCAGAGAGGAGCCTGTTTAGATACAAAGCATCTATATGAGAATCCGCACAGAAACAGACGGGTTAGTATCTGCGTTGGAATAATTACTGTTGCTAATCTCAAAAGCAAAAATACCATCAAGCATTCATGGCACAGGCGCCATCTTCCCAACAGTGAGTGACAGAAGACGTCTTCACCATAGCAACGAGAGCTATCTCCTAAGAATAACATTAACCTCCCTTGTTACCAGTTTTAAATCCTTGAGTATAAACAGCAGTTGCAAGGCATGTGTGCCTTGATTGTGCATTTTCATTACTTAATACGTACCAAGCATGTATTAGTGGAAGTAAGACTAAAAAAGACATTACCAGAAGAGGAAGCAATTAAAGGGCTGGAAATACAACTATTAATAATCCAGGCCTGGAATCATGATCAGGGCGAGGTCTCCTGTTCATGCTCATGAAAATCAGACCTTTGCACAGAGAAGCCTGGCCGAGAGCGCTCTTCAACAGCAGCATCCTCCCCCTCGATCCTCAGGTTGATTTTGAACATCAGAGAGTGGTGGGAAAAGAAAGCAAAAGGAGAAAGGGAGAGAGGGTTATTTCTAATTCTCTCCTTTCCTTTCTACACCTCCCTCCTCACACACTCTTTTCTCAGGCAGGGCTGAAATCTAGGAAACTTGAACCAAATATTTTAGCTACTTTAAATTGTTGCATTATGCATTTTTTTTTTCAGAATGTCTGAGCTTCTTCGAGTAAAGCAGATGAAATTCCCCTCATAATAGCCCTGTAGGATATGGTGATATCCTGGGAGTGCCATAAAGATGCCATTAAGAGACATTTCATTTTGGCCTCCAGAGGCTCTGCACTTATCTATTTTGACTTAAACTCTTCCTTCCATCTCTGCAAGAGAGGAACATGACACAGGAGTTGCGCAAAATGAACTCAGATCAGGGAAGACAGGTTGTAAATCGAGACTCGATAGAGCTAAATCATGTTCTCTCGCTTGATCTCTTATCTGATAACTTTTATCCAAAAGGGTATTGAGGAAGTTAATTGCAACTGCTAAGATGAATCTTTAGGAAATATCATTCTCCAGAGCCTTCTTTCCCCAGCTCCCCAAACCCTATGCTGCAGTTTTTTCAAGGCTTCAGGTATGAAATGGTTATCATCTTGTGAATTTCCACCTCCTTATCCTTTCCTACAGAACTGCTCAGATGAAGAAGAAAACTGTAGCTTTTCATTTGCAAGATTTAGGAATCCAGAGAAGCAGAGCACAAGGGGAAAAGGGGGTGGCTTTCTGAATTCAAACACTCACTGTACATGGCAAGCTAAAGACAAAGGTAAAAAAAGAGGTTTATGTTCAGAGACTGAAGTATTATAGACAGTCTCAGATTAGAAACAGGCTGAGATTAGTGTTGTAAACATCTAATTACCTTCTGTGGCATGGCTTCCAGATACACTATCTTGCAAAGATATAGCGGAGTTGTGAGTACATATTAAGACAGCTCTAGGCATATAAAGAACAGGTATTGATAAAGACTGTGGGAGACCTATTTACTCTCTGAAAATAGGTATCATAAAACTCTTGGTGGCAAAATATTGTAACTTACCCCTTGCCGATATGTATTTCAATATTCTCAGGTCACCAAACTAACAACAGAGCCTGTTGTTACTTAATTGAAAGATCATAGGCATGCAAATGTTTGAAGGAAGACAAAAATACGATCAATAGCTGTTGGGAAAGCTCAGGTTATATCAGACTCAAAAGGAGAGCTCTTCCCTCCCAGATAAGATAGATGGGCAGGAAGGACATTATAGTCCATGCAATACATTGAAAATCCCACAAGGCAACTGCTAGTTTAAATTTGCGTGGTCTGTTCCTACAATATGGACGTGTTGAATGGCATTGAGACAAGCCCAGCTCAGATCCCAGAAAACTCCGCTCTGCTACTGCCCTGCTCTGCAACAGGCACAAGAATCATAGAATCATAGAATCATTAAGGTTGGAAAGGACCTCTGAGATCATCGAGTCCCACCGTTACCCTAACTGCCTGGTCCACCTCTAAACCATGTCCCTAAGCACAACATCCACACGTTTTTTGAATATTTCCAGGGGCTGTGATTGTACCACTTCCCTGGGCAGTCTGTTCCAATGCCTAACCACTCTCTCCATGAAGAAGTTTTTCCTAATATCCAATCTAAACCTCCCCTGGCACAACTTGAGCCCATTTCCTCTTGTCCTATCGCTTGTTACTTGGGAGAAGAGATCGACCCCCACCTCACTACAACCTCCTTTCAGGTAGTTGTAGAGAGCGATAAGGTCTCCCCTCAGCCTTCTCTTCTCCAAGCTAAACAAGGTGGGTTTCCAACACTGAAGGTCTGTGGTGCTGGAGACACTGCATCCAGGTGCAACCAGAATCACCTACACCCTGGCAGAACTTCACAAGCCAGCATCAGCTCGTCAGTGAAAAGAGCAATGGGTGGCCCCTAACCTTTCCCTCTTTCTCCCATGAATAACGTTGCATCTGCTGTCATGCTGTCCCCTCTGCAAGTGATTCGAGACCTCCTCTCTGCTCTGTCGCCTGTAAGGGAAGGGAAAATCCTCTAGAAAATCCAGCTACAGGGCTGTAAGTTACTGGCCAAACTCTGAGTTCAGATTAGGTGTTTTGTGATACCAAGGGTCTTCACTGCTAGATGTGCTCTGAGGATGCCTAGTGGATTGGATGCTGCACAAAACATTTTGGCAGGTGTGGGTGTCTTTCTTTGAAAACAAAAAGGGAAGTGTCCCCTTGATCTTTTTGTGTTTAGCTCAAGGGGACTCAAACCCAACTTTTGCATGTCTTTGAAATGTGCCACAGAATACGTCCCATGTCAAGGAAAGCGGTGGGAAGTCTTGGGTTTTGTTCTCTGCTCCAAAGACTGCTTAAAACACAGCAATGACCCTTGAAACAAGAACAGGAAAATCAGCTTCCACCACTCGAGGAAAGACCTGCCTCTCTTGTTTGTATTTGTTATCTGCACAACACACTGGCATCTCTCTGCTTGGCATGGACCTACTGGGAAGCCCTGTTTGATCCATCATGTGTGATGAGGGTTCTCCATGTAGGTTGCAGTTCTGCTACACACAGTGTGCATCTGCAAAGTTCTTGATTGTGGTGATGCACAAAGAATTTTGTGAAATTAGCTTTGGTTAACCAGCATAGCAAACCCTAGCAATATGCACCAGGGTGGTTGGTGTGAGATGGGCTAAATACAGTTCATAGGAAGCAAGAGGCCCCATCTGCTTTGATACCAATGCAAGCACAAACAGCTTCTAACGTTTTGCACACTTAAAATCAAGTAAATTACCATCTTGCTGACAGCTTCAGCAGTGGCACCAAAGCTGATTGGATACAGCATCTGAATTTGTGTGTTATCTGCTTCAAGATCCAAGTGATTTTATATTTTAATGTGTGAGAGAAATGGATGAGTCTGGATACTGAGCCAGCAGATGTATAAGGATCTTGATTGCTCAGGAATACCTTACAGTTATGTATGAGGAGGGAAAGGCATTCGTAAGACATTTCTGGTATGCAGCACAGAGAGAGGCTAAGAAAGTATTCAAAAGTACCACTGGATTCAGTGATCTAGTTTTTCCCTTCCTCATCTTTACGCTGCGCACAGTTAGAGGCAGTGGTTGCACAAGCAAGCATCAGACCTGGTGAACGGCACAAGAGCTGTGTGTTTGTCCAAACACATCACATCCATGGAGAGATGTGTTAATAGTGTACATGGGGAAGCACACCCATTGCATCCACTGATCCCAAGTGGAGCTCTGTAAAAGTCATCATTTTTTCCTAGGTGCTACTGTAGTTTGTATATTCCCCACCGGGATCCATTTAATTCTTGAACTCTCGTTGTATCTGGCATAGCTACTGATGAGGCATTAAACAGAATATTATTTTCATAGCTCTGCTGGCATTCACAGTACTTTTGGGCAAGAGCATGTAATTGTTTATAAGCCAAATGAGATGGCTAGTCCACAAAACCAGCAACAGGTAAGGAGGGTGTGTGGGAAGCAGAGGAGGGGGAGTAAAAAGTAAGCAGTGTGAAGCAAGAGAGGATAAAATCTTTCTGAAGACACGTTTTCTAAAGGAGAAAGAAGATTATCTAACCTTTATTACAAAGAGTTTTCCTTTTGGTGTTTTTCTTTTTGCTGAGCACGGCAGAGTAGAGCTTCATCATGAAATTTAGCAAAAGAAGCGAGTTTTGATGACGGATAAATGTAATATTTTGTTTGTTCAGTGTCTCAAGAGCTGTTCTAAGACGAAGGTTAGAGGTCATTAAACAAATGCAGGCTCCTGTTGTTTTGAAAACACTTAATGGCACATATATTTTATGCTTTGCACTGACAGTTTCTTCATACAAAGCAATCAGTGCTTTGGGTGTGTGTTTCTTTACATGCAGGTGTGGTCAAGACAAAAAGCAAAATCACAAAATGTTTTTGCAGAGTTATATTGTGCTGCAACACTGGCAGTAGCAAGTGGGAGCTCTTTGGGAGGAAAGCACTGGATAGGTGTTAACATGATACCATTTTCTGACCACTATTTTATTCATACACTTTGAAGCAGCTAGATGTTGTTGAAAGGTGGGGTCCCTGAGCCAAATACACTTTCCTCTGTATCTGCAAGTACACAATAAAAAGCATAGGCTGGGGTATGTGTGTTTCCCACCACACGTTAGCATTTTTACTGGCCAGTTGGCTTTCTTCCTTTAGAGCTCACCACCCTCTATATATGCAAGGATGCTCCATGCTGTTACAGTGCCCTGCCATGCAGCTTGCCCAGTTAACTTCATCTTTTTACACCCCATCCAAGGTAGCTGAGAATCCTTAGGAACTTGCACATCCACTTAGGGGCTCCTGTATTCATAAACGCAGAGAGCTCATAGGGCAGATGTCCCACCAAACTGAGTCAGTGGTCCTGCCTACCCCGTCTCCGATAACAGTACGTGTGTATCCCACAACTACACACCAGGCAAGGAGGCACCAGGCAGTGGGCTTCCAGTGGCGTCCCAGTAAGCGGAGGGCTTTGCTTTGGAAGCCAAACTTTATATCCCTTTTCTTTTTTCGTCCATTTGCTCTGCCTACAGCTGTTCTCATTATCTTTATGAATGCCCCATTCCACTGCTCTGCTGGATTTCAGAGTGTGGCTATGGAAGAGGTCTGACACGTCCTGTGGCACGCAGGACAGGAGCAGAAATGTATCCTCAGAACCATTCCCAAATTATCCTCATTTTGTGAAGCTGTCAGAAACCGCAGTAATGATCTTGCTGTAGAAAGGGAGTTTTGAATGACAGTTTGGTTTATGACTCTTAATTTATTTCTCCTTCAGTTGTTGGTCTCATGACTGACTCCTCCTTCCCTCTCCCACTCATGCTGCGCGGTGTCATTCTGCAACAGCTTTCCTTACATTTCACTGTACGCAGCCTCATAATTTTTACCACTGTGAAATGCTTTGGCATATAGGCAGTGAGGAAAAATCTGTGTAACAAGCCTGATGCCTTAGAAATATTTTGCGTGTTCCTCTGCAGAGGATAGAAAGTGTTTTTAAGGGTAAAGTATTCAGTGGAAAAAATGTATTGCTGTATGTCACATGAACACTGTTTTAGAGCTACAGGTACCTGCACAAAGGATAATAAAACATAATAAACACCATCCTGCTAGCCACCTATATGAGAAGCCACAGCTCAGCTGCCATGAGGGTTGAGGCTTGGTAGGAAAGGGACAGGGAGGAGAGAGGGAGAAAGAGAGGAGCCCTCAGACCCTTCCAAGCAGATGGCATCCTGCCTTTCTCATTCACATGCCTGGCCAGTGTGTGACACAGATATCCTAGCAAACCCCGAACCCACGCTTGAATGAAGCAGCAAGCTGTAATGGAAATGCTCCTGCTTGGCCCTTTGCTTGGAAACGCTCTCCTGCAGACACAGCTGGTGCTGAGCCAAGGTGGGATGATACTTTTCCTCTGTTCCCTCCACCCACTTGATGGCCTCCCTGATGGGGATGCCACCGTGGCCACCCCGGGGTGGGGAAGGAGGCCCATCTCCTACCTCCCCTCTTGCTGTGACAAAGTACCCACCTTGCTCTGCACCATATCCGCCCAAATAACGCTTTCCTCAGGAAAAAAAGGTGATGTAGGCAATGCAAGTAGCCGTGGGCTGCCTTTGAAGCGTCCTGAGGCTCTTAGCTGGTGTGCATGCATGTCTCTCTCTCCCATCAAATGATGGGAAGGGAGGTCAAAAGAGCTCAGTTGGAAACAACTGCCAAGGATAGCAAATTCTTACAAATTAACATGCCTTTTGGGAAGGAGGAAGGCAGTGCAATTTTGATGAGAAGGGCTGCTTTCATTTTGGGCTTAATCATGCAAGGTGCTGAGTGCCTTCAGTCCTCATTCATGTTGATGGGAACTGACTGTCCTCAGGCTACCTGGCAGGCATGGTTGCTAGGTCAGTTCTCATTCCCCTCTTCCCTGCAGTCTGTCATTTCACTTCCCAAAGAATGTCTTATTTGATGTCATCTGTAGCACAGGGAATTAATGAGGTTTTCTTTCAGAGTCTTTCAGTTTATCCCCAGGAAATCAGAGGGACAGATATTTCCCTCTGCTAGAAAATAAACCTCTAGGAAGACGAAGGAAGAGAACTGGTTGGATGCTTGTACCATGCCTTTCCCAGAGTGGGAAGGGGTTTGGACCTGCTTTGGGTCTTTGTAAGCCATGCTGAAAAGAAGGGGCAACTGCTTGGTGTCTGACTGCCCTTATGGGCTGTGGTTCTTCTTTCCTCTTTCAAAGCATTGCTAACCCCCAGGGAGCACCTCTGAGCAGTGACCATGCGGTTCCTCCAGAAATGGATGCAAGGCACGCTTAATGTCAATGACATCTTAATCACATGGTGTTTGAAAACCAAAAAGGCCAGGACAAGTACTTCTGTTAGCATGAGAATGATAGTATTTGATAAATAGGGACTGCATGCATCTACTTAAGACGCTCATATGCTGAGCTGTGCAATTCACAAAATGTAAATGGGGTGCTTATCAGATGGATTATTTTCCAAAAGCACAGACAAAATTACAGTAATTACTTTTCCTCCTGCTACATTATCTGTATTCCCAAGAAACTTTATGACTTCATACAGAAAATAAATAAATATTTACTTAAAAGATCAGAACAGCTGAGTAAAGGTTCCCTTCATTTCCCACAAAATCAGCATTTCTCATTAATGGAAAGCTGTTCTTGGCAGCACAAGCTTTTCATGGGGGGCGGGGAGGAACAGGTATTGTCAGTGAAAACTTTTTTCAAGGAGATCACTAGATATTAATCTAGATTTTCAAGAAGCTATAGTTTCCCTCAATTTCCACTTCTTTGACATGGCCTTAGGTGAGAAATGAGTTATCCCCACTCTTCTTCCTTCAGCAACTGAGTGCTTAGGCCCAGCTTCTTAGACATAACCACCAAAGGTATTGCCTGGGAATAATCAATATGAAGGACCCACCATTTTAATGTGAAGTAAAGATTCATCTACTTTGTCAAACCACAGCACTTTTTCTCCCTTAAGCCTGTTCATATACATGCATTTGTTTATATTTTGTGATTCACAAAGAATAAATCTAAAGGACTGGCTTTAACATAAAAAAAAAAAAAAAAGTTCATCTGCCAGGGCTGGTTCAGCTCGTCAAACTGTGTAGATCACAGTGTAATTCTAACACCAACTGGTTCTACAGCATCTCCGAGCTCTGCAGACAAGTAATAAGCAAGCCTTATAACACTCCCCCATCCATCCCAAATGCAACCATTTTAACCTGTTTTAGTTGCTTTTTTATTCTCACATATGAAAAGCTAAAAATTTCTTGGGCATTTGTGTCCTTCATTACTCTAGCGTGATAGTGCCCACAGTGTTTATCCTCAAAATTTCTACCAAATGTGGTAGAAAGTGCTATTTTGTTATAACTGAGAAACTGAAGTGCAGGAAAGTTAGAAGACTTTCCTCATGGCCACCTGGGAAAGTCACAAGGGGTCAAGACCTCAAGCCATGAACTCAGCCGGGACCTTCTCACTTCCTTTCAAGCTTGCTTTTAAGGAAAATGGGTCACAGCATCTTACATCTCTGACCTGGGAATGATGCAGTGTCCTCATGGGGTATGTCCAGATCTAAGACAACCTGGCTGACTGTACACTGTACACTGAAACAGCCCATTCATCACGTTGTTCACCATGAGCTGTGAGGACAGGAACAAGCAGCTGGGTGGTGCTACACACTTTAGCAAAAAACCCAGAAGGACAGCTATTCCCTTAGTGATAGCACCAGGATCTAAGACTACCTCCAGTTCCTAGGACACTGCTTCAGCCTCTGAACTAACCTTCTTCCCATAAAATGCAAACATGCACCATGCATGAATTAACATGCAGGTGCTTGGTAGCTGGGCAGAGACCTTATAATGGGAGCTATGTCATCCCCAAAACATCCATTTGAGTCTAAGTAATCAACACGAAAGTTCAACCTCATCCAGTCCAGTCCATGCCGTAAGTCCATGGAAGTGTCTTGAGAAACATTGCTGTCCTGTAACACATGGGTGCAAATAGTCAGAAAATATCTCAGAAGATATCAAGTAGATGTAACTGAACACCATGAGTGCACCACTGCATAAACTCCTTGAAAGAGCAGCAAAGGGTGAAAATTGCTGATGGCAATTTCCACAGTAGAGTAATTTAGCTCAGAGGCAGAGTGGTGAAGGAGAGAGAGAATCTATGTGTCAGCGTGGGAGAGGGTGAATTTGTACAAGAGGGTGTGCATTAGAGTATGTGTGAGTGTGGAGGAGGTTTAGAAGTGAGTTTCTCAGAATTAGGGCAAATTCTACATTCGTAGTAGACCTTGCAGAGAAGGTGCATGTGCGCACATATTTGGGCTTGGTCTTCTCGGGGTCCTTGGTGTTAAGACAATTCTCTGAAATATATTTCCAGTTCTTGTAAGTGTAAGGGAAAAAAAAACTTTGAAGGTGGGATTCAGGGCCAGCTGAAGACTCAAAACCCAGAAGATGTAGCAGGGATTTAGAAATATATATATATAAGTAGCAAGATTCTTTTTTCAGAAAGTGGAAGGATGGAGAGGGGGAGATGGCAAGGGGGGACTGTTGCTATAATTGCCTGTTGGAAAGAGGCTGGTGCATAGGCAATATTTTCAAAAGAGGAAATATAGGGTGGGTGGGCCTCCCGCCTCCATCACTGGGCAGAGGAAGACATGCAGAGGGTCCTGTGTCACTGAGAATAAGGAGTAGGACTTAAATTAGTACAGATTCCTCCTTCCTCCCTCTTTCACCATACCAGTGCGTTCAGATAGGCAAAAAGAAGATGCTGTTTGCTATAACTCAGGGTCATTGGATGTACACAGGAGAACACTACTTCTAAGAAATCAAAGGCTGAACCAGTGAGAAATGATGTTCTACAGCAATTTAGTAGAAAATATCTTTTTATTGAGATGTGCAGTGAAGTAAATCCAAACTCTTTATGCATACTGCATCTCCAAAATATATGCCAGGCAAACAGAGTCAGATGTTTAGGCTCTGGTTCCTACACGTTGCTGGTTTCCCTGGTAATCCACTCTAGCAGTATTCCAGCTTTGAGACTCCTAAACACAAATTTTTGGGCTCATTTCCAGTCACTTATCTTTCCAGTGGGAACAGTCTATTTCTTACTTCTCCCACTTAGGCACAGCAATTTATACTTCTGATTCATGCTGTGGAGGACTGAGGGGAAGCTTTTATAGTGGTAATACCAATTGTCCCCTATCCCACAGTAACTTTAAAGTGCTTAGCACAACCTCAGGAGGTGTGGGAATGTATGACAGGAAAACAAAGTGTTCATGTAAGTATCAGAATTGCCCTTCGCATTTCCCTTAACCCCCAAAAATCATGTTTACAAAACCAAAGTTTCTTCTAATTAAGAAAACACCTCACAAGGCAAGGATTTCACCTTTAGAGATGTTTCCTTTACCCCCATTTCTGAAAGCATTATAGAATGAAACAAATAAATATATTCTCAGTGGTCATTGATTGTAATGAGTCATTGATCTCTTGGTCAGTAGCTAAAAGACTTTACTCTGACCACATTAACCTATGGATGAATCTAACTATACATTAAGTTGTCTGTATTTCCTTTTCCCTTGCAGTGATTCACTGCAGCATTGGCTAAGGATGAACAACATTTATTGGGGCAGTTTGTGTGGAATAGCTATATTCCCCAAATTTTCAACAGTTAGAAACTCCTAGCTCCAGTAGTCCCTACAGCCAGTGTTAGGATCACATAAAGGATTAAGAAAGCCCATCATTCCTTAATTTTGTCCTTTTGCTTTAATTCTATAAGGGAAATAGAATATAATCCTGAGATTTGGGCAGGCTGCATGCTGACCTTACAGGGCACAGCCAAATTATTGGAGATCAAAGTTTCTCTTAAGATGATTCTATGCTGGTTTTTTATTATGGTCTTCTTTAGGAGTGGAAACCATCTGGGATTGACTGTCCAAATGGAACTCAATTTCTAGAAGCTTTACAGCTTTCCTACATGCATATGGCAATAATTACTTGCAAAATAAAGTCTGTGTGGATTATGTTTTGCCAAATGATTTAGGTATTTCTGATGGATTTCCACCTGTTCAAGTTCTGATTGCCAATTCACTCTATGCAGAAAAAATATAAGAAAGGATCAACATTATGTAACTGAGGTAAACACCTCTTGATCTCCCAAAAGCTGTTTAATTGTTGAAATGTCCTCTTGACTGTGGACTATCACAAACTCTACATATGAATTTTTAAATTGGTTCAAAGCATTAGGCCACAAGCTGCCAGCATCTCTTTGGAATAATTTAATGGTAATGAAGTTAAAGATAGCACTCAAAATAACCCCTTTAAGATGCCAAATCATTAACACATACTTGCATAAATTGCACTTCCAAATGAAAGCTTTTACAAGATTCTGAAAACTTTTGTGTGTTAGGGCCCAAGTACATTCATACACAACTCAGAGTGATAATGTATAAGATAAAGAAGTGACTGAAAAGTCATCAAGGCTCATAGGCCAAAAGCTACAAGAACCTCAAAAAGCCCTTTTTGGCTATGGATGAAATTAGTATTATTATAGACTGGAGAATTAAGTGGGAATTCTGGGTCTCAATTTCTACCTTGGCTCTGGAAGGCAGATATGGTCCACATTAGTCTAAGCTAAATCCCACACAAATGAACTCGTAGGTGTCTGCAATGAGGATGACTAAGCTGCTGTCATGCTCCTGGTGAGTGGAGTCTGGGGAGCTACTCAGCTGGCTGGATACAGGAGCGTGTACCTCTCCCTGAAGCAGTCATCTACATCTGGGTATCTGAATAGCCCTGCAGACTCCTTCAGCCTAGGTTAGTGACTCGCTTTTCCACTCCCTGTAATGGGAACACAGGCACTCTGCTCACATACCAACCCATACCTTTGGGAGTGTAAACTAGGGCCTCATCCTTTGCAGAACCTACATCTCTGAACTAGGTAAGCAAAGGCTTCTGTTGTGTCTCTGTGACTGGCTCCTTGTAGACATAGATAGGTTTGGAGGTCACCTGAAGGGCATTGCAGTGCGAGAGAAACTGGGTGCTATGCGGTACAGTCCCCGTGGCCTGACTGCTCCTGGGCAAGGGAGCGCTAGGCATTAAGGTTCAGGTCTTGAGATCCCTTTCCAAGCAAAGAGTCTTTATATACTAGCCTCTGGCTGATGGGGAGAAGGGGAGACACAGACCTGCAAGCCTCCAGTCTTTGTCTCAAGGCTGCTGACCCACTCTGTGTTTAATTTAAGCAGGACAAGCGGCTCAGTGTACATTGCTGAGCTGGGCTGCTGGGCAGTCCATAGACTATCTCCACCTCAGTCCTTCAGAGGAGAGCTGAGGACTTCAGAGGGCACCATGCCATGAAGATATTTCTGAGTTGCTCTGTGGGCCTGAGAAGAGCTTCATGAGTTTCTTTTGCAGTTCTCTCAGCCCCGTGTTTTGATTTTCCTTGCTGAACTGAGATATTGTCTTCTCTGTTGAGGGCAGTGAAGAAGGATACCAACTGTTCTGGAGACTAAGGTCTGTGACGGATGCACTCAGCCCCTTAACCAAACTAGCAGTAGTTTGGTACGGGCTCCAAAGCAGGCAAAGGCCTGAGCTGCTAACAGGCCAAGAACACCTCTACTTTCAATCTGTTCTCTGAAAACCCATGAAGGAGCAGAGTGACACAGTGAGCATCGATGCATATGAGCTTGGAACACCCATCATGCGATTGACACATGAATAGCGGGTGGCTTTTCCAAGACTCATCAATCAAGGAACAAGGAAAGTCCAAGGAGTCTCATGCATACCTTTCCCGTTGCATGTAATTTGACTACAAGCCAACCACTTCATTCCATAAATATGACAACCCAAATGAGCCTTCTTTGAGCTCTCCCTGCTAGGCAGCGTGGCTGCATGGAGGTGATGTCCCCTTGAGCTGGGATGCCTCTCAAGGTTACTCCTCGAGGCAGAGAGACCTTTTACCAATGACAGATCTTTGGTAAGTGACTGATAGCACGCTGAATTAATACTAATGAAACATTACTAATCCATGTAGCTATTAATTACTATAAACTTTGTGTAGATAATTCCATTAAACACAAATCATTGTCCAAGTCTGAGACTAAGATTGGACCTGGCCGCACCTAAGGTCCATCTGGAGTTTAGAAAGCAAAGGGGTCCACTCTGTACCTCATGACTCAATGGGAGTGTCTTCCTTACCCTTTTCATCTCCGGTTTCTGGGTGGATCACTCTAACTCAATTCTAACACAATTTTCCTTTGTATGTTTCTTCCATGCAGTAATTAATAAAATGAACTTTGCCATCAAACTTACTGAACCTTGGTAAACCACTGTTAAACTTTGTTAAATTCCATCGGATTTATTGAACCCTGTCAAATTATTATTCTTCCTCAATAAAACATGTTGCTGCTTCTCTCTTTTGAGTGAGGTGCATTCCACTCTTTCACGACAAAAGGTGAGGTGCATTCCACTCTCTGGTGCAGCTGGCAGGATGGCAAGTTGTAGCACTGATTACTTACTTACAGAAGCATGGAATAAGTCCGAGTCCCAGATTCTCAGAAGAATGAGCTCACAACCACTGGCATGACTGGGGTGTTATTGAAGAACAATTAAAATTAACAAGAGGAAATATTAAAAATGGTAAAGGAAAAGAAATTATTTGTATGATGTTAGGCACCTGCTTAGAAGCTGCCTGTCAGGGTAGGAAAAAGCATAATAGAAAGAGACAAGATGCGAGAGAGGAAATAGAAGGCAGGAAGGCAGCTGAGTTATTACTGTCCCTGCAAATTGAACAGGTACAGAAGCAGTTACAGGAAGAAAAGGAGAAAAAACAGAAGTTGGAAGAAAAGATCAAGATGATGCTCATGTAGGCCCCGCATCCCCCTAACCCCATGCAAATTAGGAAACTAATAGTGTCCCCAGAGGATTGAGAGGGTGATATTTGGGGTGATCCTGATGACTGTGATGAGGGAAACAGTGACCCCTCGTTCCCCTCAGATTCCTCTGAATATGAGGCTAGACCCACCATTAAAGCAGTACATTCTGATTCCAGTTGGTCCTCAACGACAACTGCTGAAATTTCTAATTGATACGGGAACACAAATTTCAATACTAATGTAACAGGATGCCAAGAAGCTGGGTATGCAACCCAGATAGCAAAGAGTTAAAGTCACCAGAGTAAACAGAGCAAGTATTATTTGCCAAACCATGAAAGTTAATTTATGGCTCCTGGGTGAGAAGTGCATGTTGTCCACTCGCTTTGCCACTGAAAAGCACAATGAAAATATTTTGGGTTTCGATGCTTTGACCGGACAAAACTGGCGCTTGCCAGATGGCAGTGTGTGGTTCCTCAGTACAAGTACTGACCCCAACCCCAGCAGAAATTGGGAGGCTACGGTACATGTACTCTGCACAGCCCCTGCACTCCCTCATTCAAAAATTACCAATGTACCACAGTGTCTGATTTCTGCTGCGGCACAAAATGGAATTACTGATGTAACAGCAGACTTGGAAAAACAGCACATTATTTCCAGAACCCACTCCCCATATAATTCACCCGTCTGGCCAGTATGAAAGTCACATGGGAGATGGTGTCTGACAATGGATTATCGGTGCCTAAATGCCAACACAGCTCCGTTAACGGCTGCAGTACCTAATATTGCAACTTTAACAGCCACACTACAAGCAGCCGCACATCCATGGATAGCAGTGCTAGATGTCAGAGGTATGTTCTTTATGGTCCCCTTGCAGGATGAGGATAAAGAGAAATTTGCTTTTATTTGGAAAGGTATACAATACACCTTTAACAGACTCCCACAGGGGTATAAATATTCACCCACAATTGCTCATGCTGGACTTGAACTTTTACAGACAGTCTCACTCCCTCAAGATGTGAAACTGTATCAATATTGTATCGGGTTTGTGTGGCAAGGTTTTGGTAGCAGAGGGGCTACAGGAGAGGCTTCTGTGAGAAGCTGCCAGAAGCTTCCCCTGTGTCCAATAGAGCCAATGCCAGCCGGCTCCAAGACGGACTCACTGCTGGCCAAGGCCAAGCCCATCAGTGATGGTAGTAGCGCCCCTGGGATAACATATTTAAGAAGGGGGGAAAAAAACCTGTGCAAATGCAGCTGGAGAGAGGAGTGAGAATCTGTGAGAGGAGCAACTCTGCAGACACCAAGGTCAGTAAAGAAGGAGGGGGAGGAGGTGCTCCAGGTGCTGGAGCAGATATTCCCCTGCAGCCCCTGGTGCAGACCATGGTGAGGCAGGCTGTCCCCCTGCAGCCCATGGAGGCTTACGGTGGAGCAGCTATCTACCTGCAGCCCATGGAGGTTAATGGTGGAGCAGATATCCACCTGCAGCCCGTGGAGGACCTCATGGTGGAGCAGGTGGATGCCTGAAGAAGGCTGTGACCCTGTAGGAAGCCCACGCTGGAGCAGGTTTCTGGCAGGACCTGTGGAGAGAGGAGCCCATGCTGGAGCAGGTTTGCTGGCAGGACTTGTGACCCTGCAGAGAACCCACACTGGAGCAGTCTGTTCCTGAAGGACTGCACCCCATGGAAAGGGACCCATGCTGGAGCAGTTTGTGAAGAACTGCAGCCCATGGGAAGGACTCACTTTGGAGAAGTTAATAGAGGACTGTCTCTTCTGGGAGCAGGGGAAGAGCGTGAGGAGTCCTCCTCTTGAGGAGGAAGGAGTGGCAGAAACAATGTGTGATGAACTGACCACAACCCCCATTCCCTGCCCCCTGTGCTGCTTGGAGGGAGAAGGCAGAGAATTCAGAGGTGAAGTTGAGCCTGGGAAGAAGGGAGGGGTGGGGAAAGGTGTTTTAAGATTTAGGTTTTATTTTTTCATTATGCTACTCTGATTTGTTTGGTAATAAATTAAATTCATTTTCCCCAATTTGAGTGTGTTTTGCCTGTGACAGTAATTGGTGAATGATCTCTCCCTGCCCTTATCTTGACCCATGAGCCTTTCATTATATCTTCTCTCCCCTGTCCAGCTGAGGAGAGGCGTGATAGAGTGGCTTTGGTGGGCACCTGGCATCCAGCCCGGATCAACCCACCACAAATATATAGATGATATTCTAATCAGAGGGACCTCCCCTGAAAAAGTGGGAGAAGCAGCAGCAGTGTGGCAGGTGCTATGTAAAGCAGAAGTTGAAATTCTACCTGAAAAATGTCAGGGACCAAGTAGAGAAGTAAAATTATCAGGTACTTGGTGGATTGCAGGTACTGCAGCAATTACACCGGATGCCCTAGGGTAAAATAGAACAACTGCAGATGCCCCAACCTAGGAAAGAATTACAACAGCTTATGGGTACTTTAGGGTACTGGAAGAAGCAGGTACCTGGGCATTCTATCATTGCTCACCCACTGTATTCACTTTTACGAAAGGGAAAGCTGTGGAAATGAAACCCAAAACATGAAGAGGCAGTCAAAATTCTAATACAGGAATTAACGGCATATCAGTCACTGGGGCCAGGATACCCCCGCAACCCTATTATAACAGAATGGGGTCTGGCAAAATATAGTATTTATTGCAATCTATTCCAGACCGGGCAGAGTGGGCCAAGGAGGCCTTTAATGTTTAGCTCAACTCCATTTTAAGAGATAGAACAGAGATATTCCGAGTGGGAAAAGGGACTTTTGTGTTTAGTCCCAGCAGTTAAACAAGTTGAGCCACTAAGGGGTAACCCATCTGGAAAAACCCCGCCGAGGCTTGTATTGTTTTCCCTTTCCAGAAATGATACCTGGAATGATACCAGCACACCTCCCCTGGAGATGAGGTTAACCATCAGAGGATCGCTTGTCCTTCTCGCAGAAGTAATCATTGCCAGCACGAACCAAATTCAGTTCACACATCAACAAGCTTGACCTGCAGGGTGGAGACCCTCACTTCTTTTATTTATGCTAATCAATATGGTAACTATAGTACATTCTGCACCATATATGCTTCTCAGTTGTGGGTGTAATTTACTGTAACAGCAATTACAAGGCAAGGTGATGAGGGCATCTTGCCCACTGAGATTTGAAAGGTAATTTGGGATAATGTGACTCAATTTGAAAAGGATTTCCATTCCTGGTGGCATCTAGCTAATTTCACTTATGACCCCACCGACAGTAAAGCCACAGCTTTTGTTTTGACGATACCCAATGCTTTGGTATACACCATATACCCAATCATCGGGCTGGGATTAAATCACGATGGAACTGTCCTCTATCCATTAGAACACAGAGTCTGGGCCCAACAAAATGGGAACAAATGGCAAACTGTCAATGTTGATGCATGTGTTGTATGGGAACAACGGGGATTTATTTGTGAAAGTAATACCATTAGGGCCCAAGATATTTGTCTTGACACTGAACACAATGTTTGTCATTTTGAAATACATCCTGATGAAGCCCCTGAAACTGTACTTGTCTGTGTTGGAAATGGATGTATTTGTATGAGACCCCTTTGTGATTCTATATTTACAGACAACACCACTGCAGACGGACATAATCACTCAAATATCTGTATTTGCAATTTTATCAAAACTATGGGATGCTACTTGAACTATTGAGCTCCTCTCACAACCCACCAATTGCGACAATCTAACCATACATTGTATCACGTTTTACTGCCTACCCCCATTGGAATGAGTCTCACATTGGTAAGAAAACTGTTGCAACATGATGACCTGAGTCAATTGCTAAAACGAATTCGGATCAACGGACAAAGAACCCTGATTACTGTCCATCATGATGCAGGGAAGATACACCATGTCCTAAATGATTCTGTGATTCTATGTCCTAGAAAGAGTGAAGAAAGACGGAGAACGTCATGGGTGGGAAAATCTTTTTGGATGGTCACCAACAGGAACTGGAATTTTGAATTTGATGCTACATCCAATTGTAGTTTTGTTAGTTTTAACCTTGTTATGTTTACTACTTATAATCATTCTGTATATCAAAGTTTGGCAAGAGATGAAAAGAATTACATCAATCCAACATGTAAAATGTATACAATCAACTGATTCTGTATGTGAAATGGTATATAACTAGCATTAATTGTGATACTTAAACAACTTATCAAATAATTGTACTCATACCACTGATCTGCAATACGCCACATACATATGACAAAGAGGCAAGAGGTAACTGTACTACCACTCTATGAGTTGATGAAGTGGATTGGCTGTAGTCACAGGGTGGAGTGTGGTGGATGCACTCGGCCCCTTAACCAAACTAGTAGTAGTTTGGTACGGGCTCCAAAGCAGGTAAAGGCCTGAGCTGCTAACAGGCCAAGAACACCTCTACTTTCAATCTGTTCTCTGAAAACCCATGAAGGAGCAGAGTGACACAGTGAGCATCGATGCATATGAGCTTGGAACACCCATCATGCGATTGACACATGAATAGCGGGTGGCTTTTCCAAGACTCATCAATCAAGGAACAAGGAAAGTCCAAGGAGTCTCATGCATACCTTTCCCGTTGCATGTAATTTGACTACAAGCCAACCACTTCATTCCATAAATATGACAGCCTAAATGAGCCTTCTTTGAGCTCTCCCTGCTAGGCACCGTGGCTGCATGGAGGTGATGTCCCCTTGCGCTGGGATGCCTCTCAAGGTTGCTCAAGGCAGAGAGCCTTTTATCAACAGCAGATCTTTGCTAAGTGACCGATACTGCGCATAACCTTGTAGTATGGTAACTTTGATTTGGTCTTGGTAACTTTAATTTGTGCCTTGGTAACTTTGATTTGGTCTTTGTAACTGATTTGTGTCTTGGTAGTTTTGAATCATTGTTCAAACGATTGTGCCATACAGTAATAGAGTGAACCTTGCCATCGAACTTCGTTAAGTCGCACTTTACAGCATCACATTATAACTACTTTTGCTAATACTTTTGGCAGTGGTTCTTTAGGTGATCTAAATCACCCGCTCATGACGAGGTCTGACCCTCATATGTAGATATATTGAATCCTTACAGAGCTGGTTGTATATTGGTATTTTGAGAAAGGAAACATTCAGGCTATCTTGCACATGGGGACTGGTTCAAACAAGTGTATTGATAATGGTTTGGTTGTGGTCAGCCTACTTAGGAGGCAGTAACTTGACACTGGGGTTAGTGCAACCAGCTCTGTAGGAATTTTTTACATTGATCTACCATGACTAGTTACACCCAGACTTGCCATTAAAAGTACATTCATTGGTCAGACTGTCATTACCTGGGATGACACTGCTGATGTTGGGTGGAAGACCTCCTTATACTCACAGAGATAAGTCATTGCTGGTGCACATGTGCTGATGGAAAAAGCATAACAACCTTTGGCCATGATGACCGAGTGGAGCAGAAGCTGCTGAAAGTGATGGAAGCCTCTCTGCAGCTGATATATGAGTGGTAAGATTCACCTCCAGACCATGCCTATTAGTCTATTAATCCTCAGACTGCCTAATGAAGGTGCAATCACCATGCACTCCTTCCAGCAGCACATCATCAGCAAGTGTCTCTTCAATATCGCCACTGTAAGAGCTCCTCACCCTGCTGAGGGAAAGAAGGCTGTGCTTGGGACCTCTGCTTTTGCCAAGGAGAGCTGCACTTTACCAGGCTGTAAGGTTGACTTGGAGAATGAATTTTGACAGCAGTTCAATGATCGTTATGGCAGATTTGGGTGGATCAACCAGTTTTAAAGTCTTTTCCTCTTTCAATACAAGTAAGGAATATGAAATTAAACTGCCTGGTTCAAAACCAAAGGAAATATTTCTTCACAGTGAGCAGTCTAGCTGTGTAACTCCTTGCCGCATGGCACAGCAGATGCCAAAAATTTGCATTAGTTCCCAAAAGATGGAATAAATTAATGGAAGAAAAATTAATTAAGGGATAATAAACACGTGGACATCAGCTCTGGAAGACACTACTTGGTATGAGTCCTGGGATGGCTGAGACTTGGTCTAAGCCGTTATGTCTGCTTTTACAATTCACCCTCTTCCCCACTTTGAGAAGAGTATTGTCCATTTACAAAGCTACATTTTGGCCTTACAAGATTTTACAAGATACATCTTTTTCAGTTTCCAATGTAGAGAAAATGGAGCCAAGGGGACATCGAAGAGGAACAGTGTTTGCCTGGCTCCAGCCCCACAAACCCATCACCGCAGGACACGGGCAAAGCAAGCGCCAGACTCAGAATTACTGCTGTGCCTGATGCATCACCATCACAGCCTGAGAATTAGAGGTGTGGATGTGTGTGTGGATCCTAGTCCTACACTCTTTTCTGGGATGACGCAGGCGTGGAAAACTGCAACAACTGGATTTCAAAAAAGCCTCACTAGATTTAAGTTTGGGTTCAAATTCCTATTTAGCAAACTGCATTGTTCTCTCAGGGTTTCTCTGTATTTGTTGACCTCCTCCTGGCAGAACTACCAACTGCTGGCTGGCATTGTATTTTCATGTGTAAGTTTATTTCTTTCTTTCTATGTCCAGGATCATCTTTATGTATCTGTGACATCTTGTTGTGGGACGTGAAAGCTACCTATGCCCCTTCCACATCAGTGAAGCTCTCAGTGTGTCTGTGACTGGTCACTTGACATCTTTCTCTGCTTACCTTACAGCATTCCTCTTTTTCTGTCAATACTTGGGACAGGTCAATCACTTTGAAAAAAAGTTTTAGATTAAATCTAAGGAATGGGAGGGAGTTTACTCAATTTGAGCTAGCACAGTACTGTATAGGGTCATTAAACAACTCTTTTTAGAAACTATTTTAAGATGCATTTATGATATATATCTATACAGCTTTTCCCCTAAGTGACTGGGATTGGAAGCAGTATGAAAAGTCATTTCATGTTTAAAATACCATCACATTTTCCTGGTTGATGATAAATATGGAATTTGACACTAGGAAAATGCTCCTCTATTAATCTGATCAGCTTTTTTGTTTGTTTGTTTTTTTAACTTGTCCCTTTAGAAACATTCTTGTAACCCCTTGGACATATTTTTTTCTTTTCCTCCTCAGAGATACTGAGATGATATTGAGTTACTTGGGAAATTGGATTTGTCAGTTTTATTTCTGGTTGCTGTCTACATTAATTTTATAATTAAAACCCAAAGATGTGTGTCTAATATGTATGAATCTACAAAAAGCAGAAAGAGGAAGTATGCTTAAGCCCATACAAAAGAAGTAGTTTGACACGTGTCAGCGTTACGTTTCAGTGCAAGAAAGGAAATTTTTTTGGCACGGAGCTCAGAGCACATGTAGGCAAACCAAGCAAAAACTCATGAATCTGAAAATTAGGCTGTGAAGTGTTTGTAGTCACAGTCAGTTTTTGCTAAAACATTCAAATACAAATTATTGGATTGCAGATTTGGTATGCACTACAGGTTTTTGCTTATTTATACATCTATTACGTATGTTACATTTTGTATTTAAAGCTGGGATAGGGAAGGAGAAAAAAGTTTAATCAGGGAACTCCTCTCCTACCCATATCCTCTCAACTACATTTTCCCCTGATTCTGATCATTCAATACATTTTAAGCAAGGGGAAATACATGGTTTCCCCCCCTCTCCTCTATTCCATAATGTCTGGCATTATTATGCACCACATACATTATAGCAAGCTATTTGCTTTGTCTGCAGCACCACGACCTTTGTGTGACTTGCCTCTTTTGGAGGTGGTGTGAATAAATCACTGCCTGCATGTGTTGGCAGTGGCAGTGTTCTCTGCTGACTGATACCTTCCCGGAGCGGCGTTGCTTTCACGGGGAAGCAGCAGCAAGGTGGTGCTCTGCAGATTTAGGAGCACCCTGGGTAACAGCAATCGCAGTCCCCACCGCTGAAAACCCTGCTTCAAGTGGCAACATTTACCAGCTATTCCCTTGTTTCACTCAAATCAGAAGGCTCTAGGATGGCTGACAAGTTGTGGTCTAGCATTTCCAGTGAGCCATAGCTGAAGATGGGTCCATAAATTCAGCACCCCCTTAACGAGGTGGCAATGCAGGATCCTGGACTGGACTGAACACTAGATCAGTCTGCTTGAGAGCCTAAACTGGGATGAGATGAAGTCACTGCCACAGACATGCTCCAGCCCTCTGTTTTGAATAAAGAAATTACTGACTGGATACTGTAACCCTTGATTTTCTACCAGCTACCTGTGGTGAAGACCAAGTGCACTTTCCCCATGCTTTTTGCCCTTCAGCTAACTGCAGTATCATGTACCTTGTCATGCTGCCTGAAAAGCAGAGTGTCCTGAGCGAAAGGTGGGAACTATTTCTCCTTTTCCAGCATGGGTGGACTATGAAGGCAAGGTCCAGCCCTGTTTGCACGGGAGCTGTTGAGCCAAGGCTGGATTCTGCCTCTACCTGCCAAATGCCAGACTCAAGTTTTGTAGCTACTTCCCCAGTCATATGGCAGGACTCTTGAGTCACGCTTGCTCTCTTGAATTTAGGTGCTGTAGTGCTGTCAGTGCCTGAACTTAGGTACTGGTAACCCATGGTCTCAGTCAGGCAGTATAGCTTGGGTTTCTGGTTTCTCATATTTGAATTAAAATGTAAGTAACTGGTACCTTTTGGTGTTTCAGGACAAAATGACTCTGAGTATGTAGCCTTTCATCTTTCAAGACTAATTAATATTATGCATTTATATAAATCTTTATGGGTTCTCAGTTGCAATTGCTTGTTCCTTACTTCTTTGTAAATTGGACAGGTTGCCATTTATGTGTAGATTTGCCCTATATATGAGATTGTCAGTGTATGTATTTTATTATGTGGCTTGGTAGACATTTTTCCTTTGCAATTCCCTTCTACCCATATGACTTCCAGTAAAATAAACAGAAATTACATAATGAACAAATTAAAAGGTGTGGTGTGCTGAGGAGATAAAAAGTCCACTCAAATGATCTTGAGACCTCACACAGACACATACACAAACCCACGTCAGTCTGTAGACAGGATGAGAGGGGATAAAGGCTGCATTAAGAAGACCTGAAGAGAGGCCTCCTTAGAAGCCCAGGAAGAATGTCCTACCCATCCATGTGCTATACTTCAAGGCCTGGTTTTCTTGTGTTTCCTTATGTTATGCAGAATGCAAGTGAGTGACTCTCAGACTTTGAATTCAGAGGACCATGGTTATCAATCATGGCTACAGGAAGGTATGCCGCAAAGACATCTGAGCACTATCTGAAAACCCAGCAGTGGCCTTAAGAATGCTGGGCAGTGCACACCTACAGCTGCAGCTAGGGGATCAGTCTGGCAGGTATCCTCAGAACATGCTGGATGGATAAAACCTTGCGCAAAGTGATGGAAACTGGGGCAGTGTGACATCTTGCTTATCCAACAGTCCAGCAGATACAGTGCTCACCTGGCCAAGGAAAAATTAGGCTCTGCTCTCTGGACTATAGCATGAAGTGGTGAGTGCCTCCAGTCACAGGATATTATGTGAAGTTAGTCAAGCGGCTAAAATCTCTCACATCTTTAGCTCTATGTCCACATTCCACCGAAAATCCTGGTACTGATGGCTTTTAAAAGCAAATTCTTGGTAGGAAACATGCATTGTCTGGCTGGGTTTTGGAGTGCTGCTGAGTAGCTTTAATATTGGTTTCAGTTACAGATTCCCATGTATGTGTTTGTTTAGTGACAGCTCTCAGACACACAGTAGTTCAGAAAGGAAAGGGCCTGTGGCTTAGCCCAAGTCTATGTTTTGCCATGTAATACATCTGTGATTAACAAGAACTTTTTAGTAGTGAGTGACATGGCACTTCTGTGACATGGCACAAAGCGGTAATTTCCCAAGATCTCTGCTGGGAGAAGAGCCTTGGTACTCATGTATAGCTTTAAACTTGTCCATCTCCTGCTTAGCTGCAAAGCCGAGACTTTGTTTATCAAGAGTTATTTTCTTTGTTACTCAGCTCTTGATGTGTGCTGTTTAGCTGGGCTCTTGTGGGATTTTGTGTTGCTTATTTTGCCAGCCTAAACATTCTCATTCGGTTTGTTTCACAATGCATCAAATAAAGAGAGTTAATGAAAACCTTACTTTAGATTAGTTACACAGAAGAACAGTAGCATTGATCTTGGGATTGCCCGCAAGGGACCTTTTTGTAACCTTCCCAAAGCATTGAATTACTCACGTGACTTAAACTCTGGAACAGCTTTTGGTTTCCTCTGAACGTTGTTGCATGCCTGGACTGGGGAACTTGGGACAGGTACGAGCCAAATGGGTCTGGGAGCTGAAACCTTATTCTGGTTATTTCTGGAAAACTTTTTGCTGTTCCATCTCCTTTGGAAATTGGCAAATAAAGTCATTTCAAGGCTTTTAGCAAATTTAGGAAGAAAGTGTCCAGGTTCTTTTTTCAATTAGGATCCACTCACTCTTGCCGCAGATAATTCATAGTTTTCTGTTGACTATACAGCTTGTTAACTGCCTGAAACAAGGTTTGAACTACTTAAAAATAAACTTTTCAGAAGAAGAAACCATGTAGAAAGAAGTCCCAAAGATGACAGCCCAGACGGTACCATATCACTTAGCCTGCGAGCAGTAAGTAGAGTGTATTGAGCTGGACAGAGGCTGTACAAACACAGCTATGATGTCTCCTGTGGCCAAACTAGCCTGTTCACTGCTAGTGTTGCTATCTCTGCACGGTACTACGTGACAGTCACATCACTAGTTAGCCTTTGATAAGGGCTCTTTGCCCAGATCCATCCAATTTACCCTCCATTGTCTTTGTCAAGACTGTATATGACAGAAATCTCACCGTTCTTGAAAGACAAACAAAAATTTGAAATCTGAGTCCTGAATACGTACAGATTTCTTGCTGATTGCATGACCAATATACGTCATTGAACTTCTCACCATCTGCCTGTGTTTTATTGCTGTAAATAAAAAGCTGTGCATTGCAGAAAAGCAACAGTTCTGTGCTGCATAAATGACCGCCCAGTTCTCTTTCACCTGCGCATGCACCTCCATGTTTTTCTTCGGATGTTTGAACTGCACGGACCACAAAAATCAAAGAAAACCCATGTTATTCCTGCTCTTGGCTGTAAACCTTTGAAACAATAGGGATTTCAGCCTACACATTGAAATCTCTTCAAAGAGGAAGATCAGTGAAGTGCTCATAAAAGATAAAACTTTTTTTTCATTGCTGCTCCATTTCCCTGTACTAACCTTTGTTTTAAGAGCATCTTATGGCTATAAACTACAAAGGGTTTTCTTTAGACTTAAAAATAATCTCAAAACATTCTGTGTGAACATAACATGAGCTCTTTCTCTGCCTCTCTAATAGGATGAATCTCTTTGTCGGCTACATACTTCCAAATCTTCTTGCTCATTGTAAAGGTTGAGGGGAAAGAATGGGGTCATCAGAGCCTGCTTCTTCATTTGTACTTCAAGAAAGGCTGCCTTCCTCTCCTCAGTCATTGGCTAACCTCCTACTAGGACAGTAGGATATCCATTTTATAGATCAGCGATTCAAATCCAGCCCTGAAACTAAACTTTTAACTAGAAGAAGTTCTGTGGCTTCAAATCAGGGTCAAATGTGCATTCTGCAGATGTCTCCTTCCTCTGCAGTTTGCACAGATGAGGCAAGGACTTCACAGGGATGGAAATGAAATGGCAGGTGATTTCTATACACCTCTGCTGGGACAATATTAGATGCCTTCCCTGTCCTGCCCTGTGGACAAATAAAACACCTGTTTCCAGAGCTGTCAATCAAGAACCTCTCAGGGTAGGAAATGTGTTTTAGAAAACTTCTGCTGTTGAACCACCATCTGGCTTCCTTCTCTGTCGATATGTTTTATTGTGCAAAACAGGCTTCGAGTATCATCCTGCAAAGCAGTTCCTGCCTTGCAATTCTTTATTAGTCAAATCAGCCTTGGACTGGTGGCACGATGTTTATCCACAGCTGTTCATCTTCTGAAGACAAAAGTGTAGATTCCACCCTGATGAGACTTTAGCCTTTTTGTCTCCATCTAACCAAGTGACAAGTTCCACCAAGTGGACAACTAGTTAGAGTAGAGGGGTAAAAATGACATCCTGAAATGAGCTTTGACTGCCTGTCAAATATTTGCTTTCCATGAGTAATATATGTCCTTGCTAGCCTTCAAGGACAAGAAAAATTTTTTTGCTAACATCACCGTTCTTTATCAACCAGTGAACTGCAGAGCTAGAGATGCAGATTTTTCTTGTGGGGGGGAGGGGGCTCCTCTGCCATTGGAAGTTGGTATTATTTGAGCAGCTTATTTCTGGGGTAGAGCCAACTGCAGAGTGATTTTGGAAGGTTCCTCTTTAGAGAGTCTCACACACACCACCCGCCCGAGCTGACCCCATGGGCAGAACCAGCTAAGGAAACTCACAAACTCTCATGCATTCAATACCACCATACTTTACAATGATTTTTGCTACGAAATCTTGTCTTTTTTTCTTCCCTGTTCGCCCTCTTAGTTTATAATAGGCTGCTGGGATGTCCTGGGATTTGTGTGGTTTTTGGATGGAACACCAGGTTCTAACAAAATCCCTCCAGTCTCTATTTTTAATCCTATTTTACGGTCTTCTGTTGCTCCACTCCCATTCCTCTCACAAGCGTGCCATGTCTCGCCCCCTGTGAAATGCAAGTCAGCTTTTAACGTCAGCAACCAGATCTGCAGAGTGTACAATTTTTCCAGCCTCCTCCCCAGACACAAACAGGCTAATCAGCTGTATTCTGTAAGGAGTTTTCAGTGATGAAAACAGAAATGCACCGGAGGGTTAATTTTTAAATATAACACCTCTCCTACAAGAACTGTTTTTTGGGGAAGGGTGAAAAAAAAAAGAGAAAACTTACCTAGTTAAGTGTATAATACTATTATACAGAGCTATTTCACAGCAACTACTTGAGAATCAATCTCTTTCTGGTCTTAGAGTCCTGGAGTAGCCCTTTAAATTCATAGCCTATCTTCTTCCAAATTAACTGGTCTTTGCAGACAAGCCCTTGGCTAACTTATTCTAAAACTCTAAAATAGACAAACCAGTGTCAACGCCAATGCCCAAGGGCCTAACTCAGCCAGCTTTTCACATTAAAGGCATTATGCCTTGTCTGCATCAGACTTCTAAAATGTATCAGCTAATATGTGCTAATGACACGCATTTAAACCCTAGTCTAGACAAAGCCTGTGCGATTGCCCTCTGAATGCTTGATGCGATCAGCTAACATCCTGACAGCAGATCTGATTACCCCTTTTTAATCACGCAAGGCTATAAACATCATAGAATTATCCAGACTTTCACCGTAGCAAAGAACAAACCCTGAAGGCCGTGCATGGGATCTAAGCCCCAACATATCCTCATGGGGCGAGAGCTTTGCCCTTGCACAAACAAGCCTATCAGCGGGGATGGAAAAGCCAGGCTTTAGCATACAGAAATGCATCTATGCAGAGGAGTCTGTTACACCAGAAGGATAAAGAAAATGACCTAGCAGCAATTTACTTGGACTACTGCTTTGACATTTGTGATTAGCTAATAGTCTGATAGGAATAGGAGGCAAAGAGCTGAATCGGAGCAGAGATGTGACTTCATGCCTGTATAGAGCATTGATCAGACTAATTCACGTAACAGCTTTTCTCCGCACATTTTAAAACAGATGTTGAAAAATTGGAAAGGATATTAAAAAAAAGAGAGATGCTTTATAGTAAAACACTTAAAAGCTCAATCTGTTTAGTTTATGAGAAAGAATACTGAGAAGTAAATAGATTACAATGTATAAATATCTTCACGGGGAGAAAATATGCAGTACTATAGGATTATTTAATCTTGTAGAGAAAAGAAAAACTGGCTAGAAGAAGCCAGAAAAAATCAAGTTAGGAAGTCAGGACACAAGTTTGACAATACTAATCTCTTCTAACAAACTACCAAGCAAAAAAGAAAAATCTTTTCCATCACTTGATAACTTTGATTACGGCTGGGTGTTTTTATGGGATATTTATTTTAATCCACCATATGCTATTGGGATCACTACAGAATTAACTGTGACATGGCTAAGATATGAGCAGTCCAAGTGGATGATTTTTTCTTTAGGCTTCAATATTATGTATATAAAAGCACATAAATTGGCAAGAAGCACTTACCAGCCAGAAGTCTGAGCAAATGGTTATAATATGGCTGTGGTAGGATTGCAGGAGTGCTCACTGCTAGGTTTAAAGGAATATGTATTTATTTTTTTCCTCTTGCTGCCCCCCAAATATCCCTGTAGAGGGGGAGTATGGCATTGGAGTCAGCCCATTCAGTCTGAACAGGCACAATGTTTATTGCCCAGTGTGAGGCAAAACACCTAACCAAAGCTACTCCTGAGTATATCCATTTGATTTTGTTTACAAATTAGGATTTCCATGTATTCAATGTAATGGGTTTATGTAGTCAGAGGATCTGCACCTTGTAAGCACAATTTCCTGATTCGGCTGCTTTTTCAGTTGACTTTTACTTGTTTTTAAAACATTCTGTTTTAACTCAGTAAGTAAATAGTCACCTTTTGCAGTCCAAGCAGTCACACTGACTGTGCTCTCGGAGAGTCTGGAAGAAGGAATGACATCCTCCGGATTGTGTCCTGCTTTATAGTCACTTAATGCCAATAAACGTAGGAAGATTTATTTTTTCCTGAGCATCTTAGAATTGCATCCAGAGGAGACTGACTACAGAACAGAACCAGAAGGAATTTGCTGCTGTTTCTACTTTCTTTTTGAGGGAAAAGTTAGGGTAAAAGAGCTGCTGATCTTACCAGGGTAACCAGAGTGACAAGTCAAGGGACAACCTGTACCCTTTCACAGGAAAAAGATGATAAAAGCCTCACATTTCAAATGCTGAACTCTGAGACGCATTTGTTAAGTGGACAAAGTGGGCATCAGGCCTGTATCAGACCTGGCTACTACTGGTAGTGGAGGCACAAAAAGAATATATCTCTCAAACCAAGCAATTCCCTTCCCTCTTCCTCTCCCCAAACCTCGTTCCCCAAATCAACTCACATCAGTGCAGAACATTTTTGTCATACTAACACTGACTGTCAAAGCCATTCTGATTTAAAAAAACCCCAATGCTTGCAAGACCAGAATTTTGACTTAAACAAACCACCCAGAATGCTCTTATGACAAATATTCTAGCTTTAGATTCCACAGCATTTACTGTACATAATGTGTAGCTAAATGTAGCATAGCTTGATACAGGATTTTCTCTAAATCTCAGTATAGCTGCTCCTTAAGTGAATGTGATGGTCTGGCAGTCGTGAGCATGCAAGTTTTGCCTGAAACACACACACTTCAATAAACAATGAGACTCCACTATGTGCAATAGCACAAGGAGATATTACAAATTTCCTTTTTAGTAATGGGGATAATGCAGTCTTCATCAAACATTGCTGTCTCTTGTGGGCATAAAATGCAGTTTAACAGAGAGGTTACACTCATCTCCCTTGAATGTGCAGGGTAAAATGCACATTTGTCCAAGGGGTTTTGCACAGTGTATCTCTTAAGCCTTCAAGTGGGAATCAAATACAGTGCAGTAAGAGGCTGGCCCTTTAAACTGATGAAAGTCAACCCTGCCATCACCCCAAGACAATTCAAAGCTGAGGATGAACTAAAAATCTCTCCTGGGAGAACAGGAGTTCCGGACAACTGAGCTTAAAACTCCCCGCAAAATACCCTCAGCATATTTGGGCAGTTAGAAACCAAATCTTCTCCTGCTCCACTAGTCCCTATTTGAGAAGAGGGGACACTGCTATAACTTTCTGCCATAACTTGCAGTTGCATGCCAGGCTATTGCACAGTCTCACCTCTTAAGCTCATGGTTAGCCTGATGATGTGGTGTCTCTTTGGACTTTCCTTCTCCTGTTTTCTTTCCCACTGCCGTTGTGAGGATCCTGCCAGCTGTAAACGGCTTTGAGTCTTTGCCAAATGCTCATCCTCCTTCAACCTGACTCAGCTGTAGAAACTTGCTTTAGGTCTTGCACTGCCTCATTTCACTAAGTACCACTTGGTCACCTCAACATCTTGCTTTTTCCGGGGGAGAGCACGCTGACTTCTGCTGCAGCTGACCAAGCCTCTGTTCCAGTCATCAGGATAAAGTGACATAGAGAAAGGCTAGTCGCCTTTTCCACCATACTGACTTCTTCTTTTATCATAGTTAAGTGGCATCACCTCATGCCATTTTCACAAGTTGCTTTGCTGCAATGCCCAATAGTGCTAAGAAGAGCACTGCCACCCACTGTACACCACATGGCTCCAGTGGTGTACAGCCACCCTCCAGGGATACACTTCCTATGGAGTACCTCTTTCTGGGCTATGATGGCATCAGATTGACTGACGCTACTGCTCAGACAAGCTGGCTAAAGGGTGCTTCACCAGAATTTAATGTTGGCTTGCAGAACGTCACTGTCTTCTCCATATATCAGTAACATATCTGCAAGAGATAGAATAGACTATTTCAGTGGGAAGGCACCTACAACAATCATCTAGTCCAACTGCCTGACCAATTCAGGGCTGACCAAGTTAAAGCATGTGACTAAGGGCATCGTCCAAATGCCTCTTACAACACTGACAGGCTTGGGGCATCGACCGCCTCTCTAGGAAGCCTGTTCCAGCATTTGACCGCCTTCTCGGTAAAGAAATGCTTTCTAATGTCCAGTCTAGATGTCTTTCAAAGGTGGCTTCCTTGATATTCATCCCATTGTATCACCTCAGGACCCACAGCTGGATCCCCCAAGGGTCATCACAAGGACATTTCAGCGGCTAAGTGATGGAGATGAGCATTTTAATCCAGTTTCCCCCAGAGCCACTGAGCACACAATGTTAAAGCCAGTTCTGGGGCTGAACTTGATCCTCATGAGGATCCCCCTTGAGTTTCAAGGTCTCAGCTGATACATTACAATATTGCAGGATGCCTACATGCTATTTATACTTAATGTTTAGATCTTCTATGGTGGTATCTAAAGGCCAGTGAAGGACGTTCCCTTTTAGCTGGTCCTACGCAAGGACTAAAAAGTCACTCTCCTAAAGCACCTGTGGTCTAGACAGACATGAAAAACCCAGGAAGGAAAAAGGAAGAGAAAACACATGCCGAGCAAATATGGTGATTAGGTTACAAGGTCCTGTCAGTTTTAAGATGTTTTGTGGCTATCTGGGATTGGAGTTGTTTTGTGGGAGAGGAGACAAGCTAAAGGGAAAAAAAAGGAGGGCACAAGAGAAAAGGGAGGACAGAATATAATGAATAAATATGGCATGAAGAAAGCTGAGGTGAAAGTTTTCTCACATCTCTTTTCCCCAGCCTAAGTGCCATCCATACACATTTATGTTACAGTACTTAAATACGAGCTGTCAGACCTAACACATTTTTGCCTGAATTATTCATAAATCTGTATGATCACAAGAGAAGACAGAGTTGTTATTTGGATTAAACTAGTTAATTTTCATTAACATAACTGGCATATAATTACTAGTTTTACCCAAGTAACTTACGTTAACACAGGTTCCGTAACAACCATAATAGAGATGTATGTTCTTTAAATTTTTGTGCATACTGGCTGAAAGTGTAATTTTCTCTCATAATAGACCTGCTAAGCCTCTTTCTTTTTCCCTTTTGTACACAATTAACATTTCATTTAATATTTCTATATTCCAGGTAGATGCCAGAACAGAAATAGGTCCTAAAGCAGTAATCACTAACAGCCATGTAGGAGAGTTCCTTCGTGACTAATTGCATTTGACACTAATTGCTGTTTATTGAAGAACCTGAGTGAAACATCACTCTGACATGTATCTGGATACTCCCTGCATCTGTTGCAATTTGCCCTATTTCCTGCTGTTGGCGCCCCACTTCATAGGGCCAGCTCTCTTGTGGCTGGCTCCTCTGCCTACACAGAGGTGTGACTTGGAGGGGGCTGCTGTTTCTTATCCAGCACCATGCTAAATGCTGTACTGATGCAGTTCCTTAAAGCAGGGCTCTGGGAGGAGCGATTCCTTCCATACTCTTCTGGCTTGGTTGATACACACACTTCAGCTTTCGCTGGCTCTTACAGGAGTGCCGGAGTACTGTGTGTTTGACGGTAAATCCTAAATGATAATTTACATCGATGTCCCTGCTTAAGGGACATCACTAAAAATGAGTTATTCCTTTCCTTGGCTGGCCAAAGGCCAGAAGCATTAGCTGGGAGTTAGAAGGAGTAACTAATTGGATGCATGGTGACTACCCAACACAACACTGAAAATGAGAAATTTGAAGGTGTTCATTTTTAACCTGGCTGCTAGTGTGAAAAAACAAATGAAATCTGTTCAGCTAAACAAAGGTCCGTGCTGGTACTTCCTCTACCAATATTTTTAATTATTTTAATCTTAGCTAATATTGCAAACTCTTTTTTGATGCCTAATTAATTTAACCAAGTTATCTACAATTAATAGTTCAGGTAGGAGAAAGGTAAGTGCCAGGAGACTCTTGCTGGATTGATAAAAATTCAAAAACATCAGAAAAAAAACCTGTACAAACAATATGGTAGAAGTCATATTTATTGATAAAAATTAATATATCTGCTATAAAATTTGTAACAGTAATGCAACTGAATATTTATTTTGATGCATAAACCTGAATGTTACATACCAAATACAATACAGTAACACTGGTTTCCTCCTTATTTACATGTTTATGAAAATTGATATGCAATCCATGTTAAAAGAACTTGTAATGGAGAATAGTTACATTAGAAAAATAATATTCTTGATAAAGCGTTCTTGAGGACTCCAATCACATTTTCAGGCCTCTTTCAATAAGGCAAAAATCCCTGGTACAGCATATAACTTAATTTACAAAATACAATAACTTCAGACACATCTTCAAGTTTTCTTTTGGTATGCTTTTCCTCACTGTAAAATTACTCCGTTTTCTTACTAAACAGAAAGAACTTTCAATAACGAAACTTAATGAGTTCTACTACATATTACATATACATCGCTGTAGCTTAGCGACCATAACCGGGCAATCTTTTTCCTTAACTGTTTGCTCAATGAGCTTTTCTTAGATGTAGGACATGTAGTATCTTGAAATCATTATGACTGTGGTATCTTTCTTCAGTTTTCATAGGAAACAGATCTGTCACATTTTGAAACTTTTTTTTTTAAAATTTTATTTTATTTTAGGAACTGGTGCACAACTACATTTCCACTCACACGAGAACGTCACAAATGTAACTAAAATTAGGCTTGGATAACTTTGAAAACATACTACTATGTGCCCAAACCCAAATTTCTTACTTTAATACTTTATAACCCTGCCATGCTCTAGGAATTATTCTTCTGCATAGCTTCATTACTAGTCACAGTCAGATAGTTTTAATTCCTTCAAAGGCACAAAACTTCCACCTCTTCTCCAGTGTTGCTCCTACACCAGTGAATTCTTGTTTAAACATGCGTGGCAGTCTCATCAAAAGCATTTCTATCTCATTCGCAGAGATCTGAGAAAGAAATAAAGGTAAAATTAAAGTAAGAAAGCTGCCCTGTAGACTGGGAAGAGGAAATATGGAGAACAGAAATAAGGGGAGGAAAAAAAATCCAGGCCAGATGAAAACAACCAACTATTATTTTTTTTTTTTTAACCTTAGCCTGACATGAATTTCCAGACTCCAAAGCAAGTGCAGATTCCTTGCAGGAATGATTCTGCTTTTGTAAGGGGCATCCCACTGCAAAAGGAGACAACTGCTATGTCAGGGCTGCTGCCCCAGTGTGGTACGAAGTCCATCTAAGAACTACAGTTGCAGGTATACTTGCGAGGAGGAGGAAGCAAATGGGACCTTATTCTTCCTTCTCATCCCATGAGCTCTTGAATCCTTCTCCCAGCTCCATCAGTTTTCCTTTTGCAAAAGAACTAACACAGGGACTTTATTTTTAATCAGCTCACTTTTGTTACTTAGTGCTGACTATCCATGGAGACATCTTCTCCCAGTTTGGCCCAGTTCAGCAGCCCCAGATAACTAGGCAGTAAAGTTCCTTGACTTGGCATTGCTCAGGATGTTTTTATGGTTTTGAAAGCTTAATGACTGGTCACCTTCCTAATGGAAAGATGCTCTCATTGCAGAAAACACTTTCGCAAAGGCAACATTTCTGGTATAATCAGAAGGGAACTCAAGAAATGAACAGTCATGGAAAATGAACCATTTTATCCTACTGTTGCTTCTTCTAAAGTGATGGTCATGAAAGGAACAGTAAAGAAATCTATGGGTGCTGCCTGTTATCCACAGGTATCTCCATGGTTTGATAGGCTTCTCTGGCAATGATTATATTTCTGCTTATTCATACTAGTAGGAACCTTCCATGGCGAAAAGTTTTCTTTTTAAAACAATACATAAATATAAAATATGCTAATTATACCTCATTCCACCGAAGGGAGGTGAGGATATATCTATCACCTCTTATTTTCCTGAAGAGGTTAGTGCAGCAGAAAGATTAAATGATTTGTTAAAGGTGGCACTGAAAATCAGTGTTGGAGGCAGTCTAAAGCTCCGGAGTAATCAGGTCCACCTTTTACGTACTCTTATGGCAGTAACGCATAGCTGGTTACTTTTGGGTAACGTATCTGAGCTCTATACTAAGCCCTCAGCCCACACGGGTATGCTGACCTTACCATTCTTGTTCAGGTGACAAATGACAGGCTAACCATGGAAAGTAATTGAAATTCATCTCTGAGATTGCATCTCTGGATTGCGCTATTAAACAGTAATTTGTTGCTACAAGCAGTTACTTCCAAAACAAACCAGCGAGGTCAAATTTTGCAGCTCGTGTTTATTATGCAGCAGGTAGGTTCAGTGGTAGCTCCAGGGGCTGGTGCGTTGGCACCTCGGAGAGATGGAGACAACGCTCCTTCCATGAAGGCTGTGTTTGCAAGTTAAGGGTTTGATCCTGGCAGCCTCACAGAAGTCAACACATTACTCATGGGAGTGGAAATTCAAGGACAGAGCCCACGGACAGGCACAAGAAGAGACCGCAGCAGTGAAGGAGGAGAAAGTTGAAGAGCTCAGTGGACAGAAGCAATGAGCAGCCCAAGGAGCTGGTATTTTAAATGATTGCTGTTGTCACTCAAGAGATACAGAGCTGGAGGGGTCAGCCAGGGGAAAAAGCAGTTGAAACTTAGCCAAATGCTGTGTGTTAAAGAAGGACTTGAAAGACGACTGAGAAGACTGGGCAGACTGGGTGCTGCAGGAACTGGGGACAAGATGAAGGAAGGTGTACATGTGACAGAGGCAGGCAACAGAGAAGCAGAAGAGGAATGGTTGCAGGTTTGAAGCTCTGGATGTATCAGGTCTTGATAAAATCAGATTTTTAAAAAAAAAATTGAAAGTCACCAGTTTCTCACCTCTTTCTACCATCCTCATCCCTTACTCCCTTTTCATTGTGGGTAGCAGTGGACTGTAAAGCACTAGCAAATCTGAGCTGCCGTGGCCTGAGCCTAGTGCCTAAGAACCTGATCATCCTTCCTCACTCATCCATGCAATGGTCTTACTTCCAGTGGGCTTCTAGCTCAGGATCTCCTCTGCTTTTAGCTATACACTTTTTCATAGAAGCAGAAGAAGGGTCCTCCAGAGGCATGAAGCAGCCCATCAAAGCAGCCCATCAAAGCAGCTGGAAGGTGATCTTGGCTATGGGTGACATGGCTGGAGAGAGTGTTCAGGAACAACATATTACCAGGAGTTGTGTCTAACGACCACCACACAAGGAGTGACACTCACATTCTGAGTCCAGGTGCACACCATAGCTACATCCTGACTCCACGTTGCAAGAAGATCTGGGCAAGCACCATCGTCTCCATGTCCAGAGGAAGTATTGGCAGATGTGGATCAGAGCTGTGCCTAACTGCAGAGTGACCCCTGCATCTGCTAAGTATCTCATGCAGTCTAGCATCCTGCAGAGCTGTCGTTTAACACTTAGAGTAGCATTCACCTGATCAAAGGTGGCTATTTCACAGCTGAGCTTCTCACCCTTGACTTGCTTAATATTCAGTGGACAGGAATAGGCCTTTTTGGGGCTTGACTTCATCTCATCCTACAGTAGATATTTAAAAGTAAGTCAAAGCATCTTATCCTACAGATATGTATTGACTATGGACTGTATGAACTGATGCATTAAAAACCACTTTGCACACTATAGTGTGTTGGCCTCACCTTTTTGTTGGTCACACCTTCTCTGAATTTAGCAATAGGATCAGCCAATTCCTTTACGAGGCCTTCTCTGCTTCCACGTGCAGATGAAGGGTATGCTTCATGGTCCATTTTTGTGTCCATGAAAGTTCATGTTCAGTGTGACCCATGACTAACAACTTTTAGAAGAATAAGGAATCATCTCCTAAAACTCTGCACAGTTTGATGGCCATGGCTACACCTGCCTCTTGTTCTGCTTTCTTTCTCCTCAGCTGTATTTCAGGATCATGTATCATAAAATCAGCTGCTATCTTTGCCATTTAAAGCTCTGCTCTTCTTTGCCACAAAGAATAGCGAGGCAGCACAAGGCAAAGACCTCAACACAAGCACGTGCACCGTAATCTGCGAATGAATAAAGACTGCAAACCCCCAAGCCCCATATCCCATTATCTTTCTAATGGAAACGCACGAAGAGTTTAACCTGCAGAAAAGAATAATACAATATTTCTATAGAGAAAACAGATTTTGATTAAATTTTTTTACCCTAGAGTCCAACTGCTGCATATAAGACCAAAGATATTCTATATTGGCTCCAAAAGGGTGGACGTGAAGAAATGTGGATATGATACCTGTATTAAAAACAAATGAACACAAAGTATTGAAATTACCTCAGACAATATATCACTAAAATAAGAAAAATAATTCTGAATAGTCTGTTCTTGCAGGTTTTTCAGTATGAATTATGATTCTTATTTTTCTTACACAACCCAATAAACATTACAAAATGGCATATTTTTAATGCAGTCATAATAACATGGTAAACACAATAGCTCATCTTCAGGAATGACAGCAGTTAGCAAGTAAGTGACCAAGATAATATACTGATGAATAAAGGAATTTCTAAACAAAGACTTGCTGGAAGCATTTCAACTACCAATTTTATGCTTGATTTACCAATATAAAATTTTGGATATTGTAATGGTAAAATTATTGCTTTTTTCCCCTTCACTGGATGCTCTGTTGTGAAAACGTTTCATATAATTCTGTCAGAAACCTCACTCCCTCAAATTTTTCTAGTAATTACGCTGATGCTGGTTATGAAAAGTGCTTAACCCATATTACCCCTAACTGCTGCTGAAGAAAACACAAATCCTTTATGACATATTTACTTATTTACTTTCTCTTAAGAGAGAGCCATTTCTGTCTATCATCTTCATTGTTATTTACAAGATTGTTGTAAAAGGTATGGGAATAAAAGTGACTTAGGAGGAGTCAGGATCTAAGTCTAGAGATTTTTTCTGCAGTGAAAATCAAGTGACAGCATAATAATGATGACCAGGGAAAACAAGATTTGGGGCATCAGAATTGCTATTAAAAGCACTATCCAATCTCTCCTCTTCTAAACAAACAGTGAAAATACAAAATGGCGTGTGTGTTACTTACTGTTTGGGGAGAGTGGAACTGTAAGAATCAGAGCAAATATTTTCAACTCTGTTTGGATGGGTTTCTTAGCTGAACCACCCTGGGGGAAGTTCCTTATATTTAAAGCATAAACACCAGGATTAAAGATGCTTACAAATGACAAAAATGGGTCAGTGTATCTTGTGTACTGCAGGCCATGCTGCTTTCTTGATGCTGAATGAATTAGGATAATCTTGGATTTCATTTTTCCCCAAATACTGGCCATGGTTGAAAATGATAAGTAAAATTTAACTCATTTTAGACTGGCTTTGCAAAGAACATCTTTTTTCCTCCCTCATTTTTCCAATAGCATTTACAAACTTGTGATCCTGCAAAGGGAGGGGCGTGTGTTTCATTTTATACTATGGCGAGTCCTAGCAGCAGTTACCTTCTTTGTGCTGTGCGTGACCATAAGCACACACACAAGAGCTCTTGAAGCAAAAGCCCAGACCATCACACTTGGATGGGTTGACTGGCAATCCAATTTGTACTCAAATCACATTTTACCAGTGGCATTGCATTTGTTATGCGTGTTCCCAAGGCTTTTCAATTCAGGTTGTTCAAAGCTAGCTCTTTCATATAATGTAAATAAAAAGTAATTTGAAAATATTTTGTAGTTATTAACTGGAGTTCCATGATAACTTTTTAGTAATTTTTTTTCTTTTATGCTCTTTTCCTCCAAGACAATATGGAATTTTGTAAAATACAGACAAACTTAGCGAATGGATGGAGGCAAGGCCCATTTTTCCCTTGCTGCACCTGAACATGCTGCAGAGGAAGAGATAACATGAAATCTATCCAGACCAATCTTTTGCCTTTGAACTGTAACAATGAGCCAGTCGTGGGGGTATTACGACCAGTAATATCTGGGCTGAGATTACACTATTTATCTGAGTGTGCTACTGGACAGCTGGCAGATGGGATCCACTTTGGGATACTGCCACCACTTGTTACAGTCAAATAATGAGTGACCTAGAAAAAAAAAGTTCATCATTCTGTTCTTAAAATCCCATCCTTGCTACCCTTCTCACAGAAGTTATCTTTGAACAGATCAAATAATACTGTGCATTGCACTTAAAAGTTCAAAATTTTATTATAACAAGCAAAATAAAATCAATTCATACATTTCTGTACATCCCACTGTTCCACATCTCACCAGTCACAGGAAGTTTGTGTACTAAGCCCTTTACACATTTAAATACATTCTTCACTTTTAAATGACCTTTTTGGTCTGAACTGTCTGAATCCATGCCCCAGCAATAAACCAGCAACTTTTCTGGTGCTTAGCAGATGCAAATGAGTTGCATTTAAACAAATTAAGGTAGTTTTGGAACTATCACCTACTGGGATACCGCTGATTTTGTGAAAAGACCAAACCAAAGAAATGAAACCTGGTCTTTCAGGTCAGCATTCCTGTGAATGGCAACCATGCCACAGGGAGCACTTTGGACCGTGGGCCTTTAGGCTCCATGAAAACCTGCCCCACTGAAACCAAATGCAAAATGTGCACAGATATAAATGGGGCATTTTCCCTCCAAGGGTAGCATGGGTACAGCCATTCCTCTGTGGCTAAATGCTAGGTACCAGTTAGCTGGCCCACTGCCTATAAGCTTTAGCTTTTAGACACTCTTTAGGAGTTTATTTTAAAGATTTTATTCTAGGTAAAGGATATGACAGTCCTTGTGGTATTCTTTATAAATATTCATATTGCTAATTCCCTCACCTAATGTCAAAAGAATAAATCTAGCTTGCTTAATACATCCAGTATACATATTTTTTGCTTGGTAGTTTGCTAATATTATTTGCATCCCCTTCTCCTTCACCATTTTGTCTAATAATCAGATAACAAGTTATACAATTCTAGCATGCTAAATCTTGATGTAAATAGAGTCTTCATACATTCATGCTGGAAGTCTAAATGCAGATCCTGCAATTTTCTTCATACCTGAAATTCTTTCATTAAACTCTGCAGAATTTTTCAGAAAGCAGAAGTTCATTTGTATTTTAGAATTTCTCTTACTAAACGCCATTATGAATACAGATGAGAAATAAAAAAAATCTTTTTTTTTTTTTACTTGTATTAGCACAAAGATGCATGTAAACACATACACAAACCAAAAACTTCTTAAAAGGCATTTTGTTCTCAAAAATCTTCTTTGGGGTTATCTTACCTATTAATAGTGCCTCTTTCTCTGATTTTAGACCTGGGCTTCGTTTCTCTGAATTTTTTTCTCTGTCTTGGTTGACCAATGCTACTGTCAATACGTTGATTTCCTATAAAGTTTAAAAAAAAAAAAAAAAAAACAACAGGTGGTCATGTAGGTTTCATTTACTCCAATTAAACCTGTCTGCTTCCTTTTAACTCTATAAAAAAGATCATTACTTTAATTCACACCTAAAGACAAGCCGATTATAAATAATTGATTTGTTTGCAGAATATTAAGACACTTTTTGAAGTACCTTTATGTCAAGAGCTGCCAAGAAGGGAAATTTTGCTTGTGGAGTAAGTAATAACTTTGGTGCTAGTGCTTCTTCATTATAACAGCTTGAAAGATGTGCAATAAAGTGTGGGGATGGTCAGAAAACTCACATTTTCTAGCTATTAAAGCTGTAAACAAAGACCGCCTCTAGGGAACATGGATGGAAACATTCAGCTACAGCTATAAGAGTAAATTCAACAGTCACTAGCAATGTTTCTCGCTACTAGAGCACAACCATCTACCCTGTTATACTCTTCAGCCAGTGCCTGGCATGGTGTTGGCCCCTATCCCAAACAATTCCCAGGCACGTTTTGGGGGTCAGCACATTTCAGGGACGATTCCTAACAGGCAGTTTGCATAAAGCTGCCTTGTTTTGAGGACTGAAAGAGAGCCAGCCTTAAGGGCAAACAAGTCAAGGCTCTTGCTTTGAGCTCCTTTTTCTGCAAACAGGTGGCCTGAACCATCCCAATCTCAGCCAAGCCATCACGTTAGATGCTCCATCAGAAGTACCGAGGCTGTTGTGTGACACAGATTGCTCTTCTCCTGGGTATATGTGAAGTAAACAAAAGTTATCTCTATTTCAGGGGCATGTAAGTGGCCTCAAAGTGCATTGCACAATATTCAAGCATATACATGGGCTGTTTCCATGGAGCAACCGATATGCAGTAACTCGTTCCTTGGTGAGGCAGTGACTCACGCTGCTGCATCTGCTCTGTGAAATGCTCAGCAGTTCCATGCAAAACCTCGGAGGCAGAGAGCATGGGGTTGGAGATATGGTGGTGTGAGGTGGGACTGTGCAGGAATGGTGCTCTTGTTCTGGTTGGGGGAGTCAAGGTAAGCAGCTGGAGGCTGCATGGGACTGGGCAGCCTTAAATGCAAGTAAATTTGCACTATTCGGTGTAATGATGTGGCCCATCTAGAACATGCACTCGGGGTGGTGCTTTGCTCCAAAACTCTTGGCAAGCATTTTTGGCGATAAAAGAGACACACTGGGCTTGGGTCGCTCTAGGGCATTTCTGAAGATGTGAATAATCCATCCTAAAAAAAGGCAAAAACTCCAAAATATGTCCGATGTGCCTCTTTATAAATGACTAAAAGCTTCACAATCTGTGAGACTGGTAAAAAGAGTCAGGCACTTCCTTTTTTCAATTAAAAAAAAAAACCCAAACAAAAACCCCTCCAACACAAAAAACCCTCAGTGATGTACTCTCTGCTCTTTATAGGCTGACTCCAAGGAGCAGCTGCCTGATATGCAGTGCCTGATGGCTCAGATGCATCATGGGTTCAAATGTTCCCTCATGTTGTGAAGAGGAACAAATTGCCATGCGTCAGCTAAGAAACTGCCTGTGCATTTGAGTGACATACATGCGTATGTGTATCCTTAGCCCCCAGCAACAAGGGGCTATGACAGACCTTAGTCCACAGTGAAGGAGGAGAGAGACGCATTGAGCCACCTGTGGTTTGCTGCAGGTGTAGTGGCCAACTGGGGCATGTCTCCTGGCCAGACGTCTATCTGTAGTTGTGTACATGTAAGCTAGTCAGCCTTTGCTGCCTTTTCAGTCAGTAGAAATGAAATAACTTTTTAGTCATGTATTTTACTTATTTACTTTAGGTTGAAATAAATTGGACCTTAGAGGTGCCTGTTTCGTATTCCTCATTGGCTGCAAAGGGAAACTTCTAGCACAGATTTAGACACCTATGGGTAGGAGGGAGTCTGCAGTTCAAAAGTTGCGGTGATCCCCTCTTAAAATAATGGTGTGCCTGAGCGCTCTGGCAGCTACATCACCTTGACACTAACAGTCCTGTAGTGTTGTAAAGCACAGGGCGCGTTATAGCAGCAGGAGTATGCTCTAAGTTGTCCAGTACTGTTGATTCCCCTCCTGATAGAGCCAAAGGCTAATGCAAACACTCATCTACTGCTGACCATGACATCCAAGAACAGCGAAAGAAAACACAGGGAAGAAACAGAAATAAGAGAACTGTTTGCATGAATTTCTCCATAAGGGCAGTAACGACAAGGGGGTTACAGATCAGAAGAACAGAGATGGATAACAGATTTCATGATACTGCAGCAGAAGAGCAGAGCACCATATGCCACCAGAGCTTGTATAGGTTAAGATGTAACTTTTGACTCCATCAGAGATAGAAAAGCAGTCTAAAAATAACAATTCCTGAGAGGGGAAGTAGAGAGCAGAGAGATGTGTATTTGATATAACAGGCCCCAAACACAACACACTAGCAGTTTCAGATGGGATTAGAAGTTTTGTCAAGCAGTGATGCAGAGAAAGAAACTATATTCCCATTGGGAACAACGAACAGATGGATTCTCATTTAATGCCTAGATTTGAGCCTGTGCAGAACATTTTGTATGATTTATAGGACAGTGTAAATGGATGCTAAAGGAAGTCACATCAAGTCTCCCTTAACTGTGGGTTGGTACAGAGGATAAAGGAGTAAAAAACTGGTTATGGGGGAGCCTGAGGAAACTAAGAGTGGCAAAGATAACTACTCAGCAAACGACTGGCTTTAGAAGAAGGTTGCAGGTTCTTGGAGGTTTGAAAAGGAGAGGTTTCTGCCATCCAAAAGTACATGCCTCACAGAAGATGATAAATTAGACAACTCTGATGTATTCAGCAGCCAAAATTAGCTTGCACAGGCCATGAGAAAATCCAGGGTGTGCATGGTCACATAAAGGATTCAGTAGCAATGCTGCTAGGAATTAATGGTGATTTAAGAGAAACAGGCGTAATTGTGTCTAAAAATGAGTGTGAAATTCACCTAGAAACCAGGCTAATTATAGTGTAAGTGAAAACCTTAAGTATCCGACTACACACTGCAGATACAAATCTGGTACCTCCGAAGCCTCTACAACAAATCCTCATGCAGTTAATTTGCACATTTTTAGAGGCGCTACTTATACCAACCCACAGAAATAAGACTTTTAAGAGTACAAAGGTGAATGAGGCAATAACTAATTGGAAACAAACAGTTAGGTCACCTCTCTGACATGAGAAAAAGCTACTGATCACCAGATGCCTGAGGAAAATTATTTAATGTATACTACATTACAGTATTTCCTTTCTTTCCTGGAGACCATCCTTTATTTAGCAAATTATATTTTCTGAGGCCCTAAGCAGTCTCCTTCAGCAGGTTTCATTATAAAAGGAATATTTTGCTACCATCTGTCAGTTACTGCATTAAAGGACAAGAACACAGCTAGGCATGTGCAAACCAGTACTTATGAGAAGCGAAATGACCTTGCAAGAACTCAATACAGTATGTGGATGGCTTAATCCAGGTTAAATCACACCTGGAGATCATTAGAGACCTGGCCATATTCATCATTCAAAAATTACGTCAGGTAGTGGAGAACATGGGGGCTCGATTTGATGATGACAGCTCCAGAGCAGCTCAGCATGAATGCAACCATTCTGTGTGATGCTCTCACCATTGCCAGCTCGGAGCTTTTCCCTGCAAATGACACTTTCATCGATCAGCAGATGATGAAAAGACACGAATTTCCCTCACAAACCCTATGATTCTGCAGACACCTCTTGGGACCAGCATTTTGATTTGGGGCTCCCTGCTTTTGAACCAGGGAGGGAAAGACAGAGAGAGAGTGTCTCTAGAAAACTTTCAGGAGAACTTGCTGGATAAAACGGAGGACAGCAAATAACAATTTTCTCACATGGACTATGAATTTCCACAGGCAGAACTCTGACACCACCACTGACATGGAGCTGATGGCTGTGGAGAGTCATACACGGCTGTTTTCGCACATGGATGCCATGTCCTGGCCATAAGGTGGGACAGAAGTTGGGTTTTTGTCATTCGCTCATGTACCCTGGCTTCTTTTGGAAGCAAATGCAGAGGCATGGGCAAGTGGATTGCTCCAAAAGGTGCCTGGTCTCACTGTCCACCATGGCCCACCACAGAGCAGCTGGGTCCCACACTGTAGACACAGCAAATAAGAGTGCAACTCCTGGGAGAGCTGCATTTGCCAGGGAGAGACACAGATGTCCTCAAGAGCAGAAGAGATGTGGTGACTTTCTACAGAGGATAGTCACAGGTACTGTAGAACAAAAGGCTAGCTCTGCACTCTGGGGACTAGCAGATCAGAAAGCGCCAGATATTTAGGCTGGATGACTTGGGTCTTTCAGTCCTTCATTGGTTTCTTTTTCCGCCCTATGGGAAAGTATGATATTAAATAAAAAGTTCTCAATCCAGACATCAGTCATCCTCTACAGGCCAGTCTTGCACCAGTGCAAAAAAGGCAGACAGAATATAAAATGTCTGCTCTTGCCTGGGGCTTCTCTCTTTAGCAAAAGTGGTTCTCATTAGCCTAAAAAGTTCTCTAATCCTGAAAACATATGCTAGCTAGCATTCCTAAAAATGGGAGAAGGGAGGACTTGCCATTCCCCATAAATGCTGACCAAGAGCTGAGCAGGGTTTGAACAGTAGCTGCTCTACCTGGAAACTACTCCTGCCAAAGTGCAGTTCCACATCAGTGCAGGACTCTGCTTGAAAGGCAGAATATGGGATTTAATGAATGTGACATTGAAGACACCTGGCATGTCATCAGGATGCAAATGACAAATATCCAAAGAGCTGAAATACTCCCTGTGCTATCTGAGTAATCCAAATATTTGATAATTACCTTTAAATCTAGGGGGAATGATGACTGCTTGCATATTGTCTTCAAAGACCTCATTCCCTTTGTTGTAGTATACGGGATTCTGCAGAATTGTGTGGTGAAGGGGTAAAATAATATTACGCCTTCTGAAAAACCCAGTTAAAAAAAAATCCTACCAAGCTCTGGAAGAGTTTGCAGGATATATTGGCATTTGTACTATATGTACAAAGCAAATTGTCTGAGGCATTAAAACAGTAGCAGAAGAAGGAAAGACTAGATGTTGGGCACAGCAGGCATATGACAGAGCAACCACTGAATGTTGTTAGATGTAAGGCGTACACCGCACTTTCTCATCAGCCAGGGGATTTATGAGAGAAAATGAGTAGAAGGAGAAAAAACCTATATATCTGAAACATAAGCAAAAATCTTGCAGGCTATTAACAGCAGGCCAGAGAGATGCTGTAAACTTGAAAAGAAAAGGTAATTCTATGATTTTGATAAAAGAAAGAACCATGCACATGTGATACCAAACCTGCAGTCCTTAAGCTCTTGAAAGGCATACATGTACCTGCTCTGAGTCCACAGAACTGGGCTTAGACTTTAGATGTGCTTGCCCAAACTGCTTATTGACGGCCAGGTTTGACGATTCTACTGCAAACATGGGTAGAAACTGGCCCGTGACATGAAGACTGAACATTTTTCATTCATTTTCATTTACCTGGGGATCTCTTAAAGTCTGGTATAGTTCTGTTTGCTTTGCCGGTCTTTCTTTAAATGTACTTCAGACCCACATCTGAAAATTTAATCTTGCTGTTTTAACCTGAATGGATCCTAATTCAATTTCCAATCAAGTGAATGGAAGCCTTGCAATAGTTTCAATGCACATCAAGTCAGGCATCTTAAATTTACGGGGACATGCAAGGTTGAGGTACAGAACAACTTCTGACAGCTTAACATGGTTGTCAGTTGAGGATGGGCTACTGTCCTTGTCTATGTTCTTATCCATGGTGAATACAAAATTATTCAATCCAAGTTGAGCTAAACTACAATGAAAGAGCTTATTTAAATTTAACTTAAATCAAATTTCCTTGCAAATGTGGCAATGTGTAAGTACACTCACAGACAGTGATCGTGACTCAGATGATCACAGAATCACAAAATCACTCAGGTGACCTTAGGAGGTCTCTAGTCCAACCTCCTGCTCAAAGCAGGGTCAGAGCTCATGGATAAGCAACAAGGGGTAATAGTCCAATGGCTGGATAAGCCTCAGCAGTTTCTCTGCAACTTCCCAGTTCTGCGCCCTCATCAAACAACATGTGGGATGTGTCATCAACAGATGTGCCTCTGTCCCATGCAGAAGGGATTTTCCAACCACCATCACTTGCTGCTTCCTCCTCATATTTGTGATTAAAGTCTTATCTCCACGAGCACAAAGAAGGACAGAGGTACCATCACAGATGGGGAAAGCCCGATAACCTAATCAGAGAAAAGAGAGTCCCCTGACCCAGCTCCTCCCAGGGCTGTCACAGGAGAGCATCAGCCCCAGGGGTCAAGCATGACACCTATCAAGACCAGTCAATGGAAGCTGTCTCTGGATCATCTTACAGACCGAGGGAGGCACTGCCCGTAGGGGTACGGCACTTGTTATGGGATGTAGGGGAAGAGCATCTTGGGATAGTACAAGACTTAGTTGAGGGTCCTTAGTGGGGAAACAAAAGGCAGGAAAAGGGAGGGATCATGGTGGTTTAAGAAGGGAATAAAAGGGACTGGTCGCATGTAAACAGGTTGTTGGTTAGTACACTTGTCTGGCCATGCCATGCCCTGATCAGTGCATCGCACTCATTAAACTCAATTTCTAACTCTTTTCCTGGGTGAGGGAAACTCTATTCTGTGTGCATGAGGGTGTGTAAGGGGGTCCAAGCACAGCAGCTGGAGTGGGACCAGGGGTCAGACAGCCGTCTGTCTGGGGTGCCGCAGTTAAGAGAGACCACTCTGTGTGCGTATGCTGCTCTGTGATCACTCGTGAGCATCAAGCCAGACCAGCCACTGAGTAGGATAACAAGCCTGGGAGCCACGTATTGAAGTGGCCATAGGTCTGGGATGGATACAGGAGAGACCGGAGAGACCAGAGAGACCGCGCGTGACCTACTGGAGGGACCAGGGGGTCTGCGCCAGCAACTGGGGACATCGTGGGGGCTGGGGGATGATTAAAAGACCTGTTTATGTGTGAGTGTATGTGTGAGGCAGGGGTCAGCTATGGGATAGACTGAGAGTCAAATGCCAGTTACTGGAGGGATCCACACTGTATATATGTGTAAGTCTGCATATATATTTCCCACTAATGGCTCTTTATCTTGATCAGCCAGAAAGGGGAGCAAGATGAGGCCATCAGTGCTGTTTGTGTTTACGAATGCTGAGCTTGTGTTGATCTGTGTGGCTGCCCATGTGTATATGTATGCACGTGACGCATGTGTTGTATACACGTGTTGGTGCACGTGCCTGTGAGGAATACGTGCTCAGCCTCGCTGCAGGTTGTTCACATGGAGCTATGACCACTTTGCCTCTGTCGGGCTGCAGGATTCAGCAGCTCCCGACAACAGCAATGCTTGGTTTGGGCCAAATGGCTCTAATTCTTCCTTTAATGGAGCTTGTTCCCCTTCACGGGCTGCTATGGCACTGTGCTGTGATGCGACATGTTGAAATTTGGTTGAGTGTCTGAACTCTGAAAGTAACTCAAAATTCTCCAGGAACATCGTGTGTGTTACACAGCTCTTCTTTCAGCATGTCCTCTTACAGTGACTGTTTCTCACTCTCTGCTGACTACTCCTCTAAAAATACTCTAATGACTAGAAAATTGCTCATAATCTTTTATTAATATAATTCTTTTGTTGCTGCAAATGAATTGATCTTGTGCTAGGAAATTAACTACTTCCTAGAAATATTGTATTTTACATGGTCCTGGTTCCTCACAGCCTAAGAGTTGATTTCAGTGAAGTGGCTGAGACTGTTAGGTGGTCTTGCTGACACACTGTCTATGTGTAGAGAGGTTTCTTGGCCTTTTCTGTGTGCACTGGGATAACTCAGTTTACAGTAACAAATTACAGTGTTGCATCACGTATAAGAAGAACACAGCAAGGAATGAGGCATCCAACCACCTGCCCAAACCCTGAGCTCTCACCAGCGGCCTGCGCTACTTCTAGACTTAGCACCAGGTCACCAATACAGTAAAAAACCCCTTGATTTTCGGTGGGTTTTTTCCAGGGTCTCAGAGGATCCTTCTGCTTCTACTGTCTACCTAGTGATGCAGAAGTAGGTATTTGCCATATGCTACACTGCTGGTGAATGTTGTAACAGTTTTTGCTTGTGACTGGTCTATCATTAGAAATGATACAGACCAGGTGTCAACTTTTCATTCAGATCAAGCCTAAACTTGACAACTTATTTTCTGCTATGCAAGAAACCAGTGTTGGTTTTGTGAGCCACAGCACACTGTAATTACTTTTAAAGTACACTAATATAGAAATTTACTTTTAAAGTACACTAATATAGAATTTACCACAACTGTAAATTTAAGAGTGCACTGGTATTAACAAATAAACAGTTGACGACTGGGTTGAAAAATTATCTGGCATTAAAATTATAGGAACAACAATGAAGAAAAATTAGAACGGTGAATATAAGACCTTGCAAACGAAGCACTTCAAACACACCTCTATGCATCTAAGATTCGTTTGTCTGATTTATCCTACATGATAGAAGTGTTTTCAGGAGCGAAGATTTATTGTATTATGGTGCTCTTGACATCCTATTTTTCCGATCCATTTGCCAGAGAGATGCTTTTAACTTTTTCATTACAAAGCTTTTACTATTATAACTTTCACCTGCTGAGTTTAGGCAACTAGCAATAATCTGAAAATGCTTTTATCATTGAAACTATCTCTTTATATTGTTCTCATTGTATTTGAGCACATCTATTTTATGGGAATGTACATATGCAAAATATGGATGACTAATATGAAAGTTACTTCATGCTTATTTTTAAAAGTATGATCAGGTTGCTTCATTTTCTAAAGCTGGATTTATGTGTAGGTTCCTGATGTCTTAACACAGATGTTTTATGTGATGTGAAGGTGGTTGTTTTGCAAGGGAAAAGGTAATTGTCATTTTGCACACTTTGTGCTAGGGAACTGAAACAAACCAATGGCTGGCTGAACGAAAGCATCGCCTGCCCACCAGCTCTGCTGAAGTCATTGTGGGAGGGGATACTTCATGTTTACTTCAGACTGAGAACTTGTGAAAGCCCTTTCAAATGGTCTTTAACACAAATACTGCTCTAGCAATCTCCTCGAGAATGATGCACTTCTAAAAAAAAAGTGGAAGACAGAAAAAAAAGGCAATTTGTTTCCCTTCTGGGATGTGTAGAATTGTTCTGAATATGTCTTTGCTGAAATAAAAGGAAATCATTGGGGGGGCGGGAAACAACCTTAAATGTTTTATGAGAGTGAATGGTTTTCAGCAAGGATTTGTATTTGAAAGATACTAATTTTAGGTATCTGAAAACCCAGGGCAACCCCCCTATTCACAGGAATCTCCACATCTGAATATATGAAAGGTACTTGAAACAAACAATTTGGAGCTCTCGTTCCTTTGGATTGGATCTTGATTAGGATGATGAACTCTTCTTCCAAGAAGAGTGTCTCCTGGGAATACTGAAGTTCCTTTCTCGCTTCTGTCACTTTTTGCTGTCTATTCCTTGAAGGACTTTGGCAGGTTGGCGAGAGCCTGGATGTGGTGTACAACCCCCAGGACTGCGGTAGCTGTGGCTGAAGCAGAGGTGGCCTGTCATCCTTCAGGTGGTTGCGGGGGAGCCTGAGTGCTCTGACAAGCCAATCTGCCTTGTACGCTGTGTGGGTTAAGCACACAGCTGCATATGTATAAGGCTGAATGTTACTCCTCGCTAGAAATGACGGGATGACTCCTGTGTATATGTGCAGTATAAATACTCGGGGAAAATGCTTTGGGATGAAAGGCTGCACAGAATGATCAGATATTATTAAAATGTCAGGTAGCTCTGGGCATTGAAGAACTGTCTCCCTGTGGAGCTCATATGAAATTTAAAGTCAAAAAACTTTTGTGATTTGCTGAGTGGGTGGCTGAATGGGTTTTATCATTGTGTCTCAGAGTTCTCTCTTCTCCCTCAGATGATGGGAATTCACTCCAATCAAAAGCCAAGTTAATGCCACTCTGACACTTTTAATTAGGGACAAGGGAAGTGGTGCGATTTCTTGCTGCACATTAACAAAGGGGTTATCGCTACAGCCCAGATCTGCTTCAGGTAGCACAGTCCGTGTCAGAATATACCTTGGTCTGCTGTAGCCGTTTGCTCCCCGTCGATTTAGACCGTGGCTGAAACCACAGAGACTGTGATTCAGCCAGCAGAGAGATCTGTACCGTGCTAATGAAACTCTATTGCCGTCCTCTAATGTGCTGGGGCAGCGAAGGGGAGAACTCAGGGGGACTTGATCTATCAGTGTGTAAGAACTTCTGAAGGCTGAGCAGGCTCTTTGATAACACGGTCCTAAACAGCCAGTTAAACTCCTGTTATTTTTCAGGCCTCACAGTATTGAATTCATGAGGTGGTCATTCCTCATGCCTGCTGTGGTAAGAAAGCTGCTGATCTGCGAATGGTCATAGCTGCTTGAATTTATCATACTCTACATGCCTTAAATTGAAGGAAATGAGAAGAAATGAGTGATGGAAGGGCTACAAATAAATGCCTGGAATGGAAAAGGCAGGGAGTAGAAAGAGGCACGGCCACTCCTCACCCCCTGGTCCTATCCCCACCGGGACAGCAGAACCTGAATACAGACAGTCAATGGGTCTCTGCAGTCCCTGGGGGCTTTACGCCTCACTCCAGTCAGGCTGCAGGCTTCTTGCACCTTCTTTTAACAACGTAACACACTCATGATGAGAAACCAAGCCCCACATGTCTCTCTTCAAGGGGCTATCCTCATCTTTGCACTGCACCATTACTCTTGCTTATCCTCTTTAGACAATTAACTGCATTTGTTCAATGAATTAGTCAACTGAATACAACCTTGCAAAGGGGAGCAGTTACAACAGAGGGGCTGGAGAGTGCACGTAGCTCATGCTCTTCTCAGAAGATGCAGCTTTGAACCTTCTCAGGTGGAGGAGAGAATCAAACCCCAACTTCTGGCATCCCCTGCGAGGGACATAACCCTTGAGCTCTCGGGTATGGAAAGGCTGCCAGCATCCCCTCCCTACCCTCAAACGCACCCAGCTGTCATCACCGCACTTTTTGCAGCACCCACCTGCTCCCATGTGCTCCAGAAATGCCTGCTGCAAGGCCAGAGGACCCCAGCCAAGCCGAGGCAGCTACTCCCTGACTCACATCAGCTTACGAACCCCAGGAACCCAGGAAGCTCAGACAGAAAAGAAACACACTTTTCCTGACATGTGCAAAACCTGCACTGGGGTTTTCTGGCCTATAACTTTAGGGCCAAATTGCTTTTATGTTAGCCATGTAGAGCATATTTTTTTATCACAAGCCTGTGTTGTTCTGCAAAGAGCAAGCCTTTTGAAGAGTGGGCTAGCCAGCAAATGGCTGTTGCACTCACAAGGAAGTGAAGCAAAAGCATCAGCAACCACTTGCGATCTTCATCAATAAGGGCAACCAACTTTTGTCCCATAGTCCCGAATCACTGGGACGATTTGAGCAGGCCTTGCACTCTTCTAGCTCCCTCTCCTCTCCCTGTGTTCAAGGGCCCTTCTCATCTCACCTGGCTTGATGTGACGCAGTCACACAGCACGGAGGTGCGCCATCCTATGGCAGGTGTGTACTAACACATACACTGACATGGGACGTTCACAGCAGGTACCCTTGGGTGCTTCTATTAAAGGTTTGCATAGTGAAGTAGAAGAACAGAACTCTGATGAGATTGATGGAATTACAGACTTCTCCAAAAATTCAAGGGGGTTAGCTTTTTAAATCTTTGCCCAGCTTGTTGCAAAAATGAGCCTCATTTAAGAGCTGTCTTTACTTGTCTTTGGTAAAGATCATCAGTGATTAACCATACTATGTGAAAAGAGAAGACTAGAATGTAGTTAGGGATAACATCACTTTCAGTGTAGCATAAAGTGAGCAATTTAGTAAAATGGTTGAAATATTTCACCCGGGGTATACTCCTCCTCAGAGTCAGGGATCATCTGGTAACTGCTTGAAAAGCAGATACAGAGGGGAAAAATTAAAGGAAGAATCAACATCAAATGTAAGATGCTTGGTTGAACTTGAGAAATGCTCTGATAACAGCTTCAAGCATTCAAATGGAAAAATGCATCCCTACTTAATATTATTGATTTCATGTTTGGAGAAAAAACCACAGAATATTGTGTCCAAGCTGCTGGAGATGCTAACTGGAGGCAGACAGATGAATGAGGTCAAAGTCATTACTTTGTTCAAACAATGAAACTCAAACAGAACAAAAAGCTGCTAAAAACACTTGTGGTGAAATCAGTTTCACTCTCTGAAATATATTCATTTTATTATACCTTGGTGATAATGAAGTAACCCTAAAAGTCTTTTGGTGAAATCCTCGCTTTTTAACCTGATGGGAATTTAATTATTGACTTCAACAGAGTCAAGACTTTACCATGCAATTGCAATCTGGGCGTTCAAAATGGTTCTGCGACCATGACCCATCTCTTGCTTTGGTCTGAACTCGGAGGATTGATAATCTTGACTACCATTTTATAGCACTTTTACAAAGGGTAGGAGTTATTCACAGGAGCTATCCTCCACCTAAGGAAGGCAGATAGCTGTCAAGGGAGAGCACCAAACTCCTGGAAGAAGATCACTGAGTACTTCTAAAGTAAGGCTTATGTAAAAAAATCTCCCTTTCTCCATTAATAATAGAGGGATACCATGGATGTTAACCTTCCCACCCCCATGCGATATATTCACCAAGGCTATATAACTGTATTTGCATGCAGTGCCCTATGTATACTGAACTCGGCAGTGAGCAAAAGGAGATCTTTCTTTGATCAAAACGCAGAATTAACCTATATACAAGAGGCTCCACAGAAAGCCACTGAACTTACAGAAACAGTGGAAGAATAAATTGCCTTTATAGAGTTAGCCACAAAACATGTGATTAGCATTTTCAGTTTGCAACATGTTCTCTACTCGAGCACACCTCCCAGGCAAGATTTTTTTTTTTAGGTTGGGACTAATCAGGTCCCAAGAATCTGGGAACATCCTGGAAGAGGATTATATCTGAAATTATAGTTGTCCATTGGCCCTTATTTTCTCTTCAGTTAAGAAGAGATGTGAATTAAATATCATTATGTGCAGCAATGAAGAGGAAATTAAATGGGGGTAGATTAGAAGCAAGAAGCAATCTTTTCCTAACCACAGGGCTGGAGGAAATGAATGCTCAGTGACAGCACCTCTGGCAGTCCTGGGTGTTGAAGTCTCTGTTAACACCAGGCCAGGATCCCAGGCTCTATGTACCGCCTGAGCCTGACATTTGGCCTTTCCTGCCACAGAGCATAGATGGGAAATGTCAATAGGCATAACAAATATTACTGCATGTACCTCTGGCAAGCCACTCATGAAACACCCTTATGACTGTTTACAGAGCCTTGTAAGATGGTTTTGCTTTCTGGAAATAACAGATGTACTGGCAATACACTAACATTTCTGTTTTTGTCCCCCCAGATTTGTGTGTGCACTGCCATGGCAGGGAGGGTAACATTGCAATTGCCGCAGCCTCTTAGTTAACTATGCTCAATTCTCCTGCAAAAACAAGAGAAAAAAAAAAAAAGATTCATCCATTTATAGCTGGGGCATATTTCAGGAGGGATGTTTTTCTTTTTCCAAAGGTGTCCAGGTCCTTGTTTCCCTTTCAGGATGGTCTCACATAATGGAAATGTAGAAGACACACCAGGATAGGTCTAAGTATATATTTTCATCTGTATCTGCTTTTGCTGAGAAAAATATTTCCCGGTTTTATTTTAAGAAACAATATTTTCTAATGTAAAATATGATGCAGACCAGTGCCATCAGCAGAAAGCCTGAGGACTGCAGAAAGTAATCTTTTTAAGATTATAGTATGGGCTTTCTTGATGTGTATGCACTGTGCCTAAAGTTTCTACTGTCTAGGAGCCTGATTTTCTGCAGAGTAAGTAATCTAAATCTGCCATAGTGTGAAGATTAGATTGTGTATTCAGTGTATAGACATACGTTGCCATTTTTTCTTACCAACACCTCCCACTATTGCTCTGCATGTAAAGGTATTTCATTTGCTGAATTCAACCTGTCAACTGTAACAAATATGTCCTAATCCCATTATATGCATCACAGCTCACTAACAACCACATAGGAGCCACCAAGCCTTTTTCTCTTTGATCATCCCAGATTTGCACACCGGTCAAGGGCAAGAACCATGAGAACAGATGTGGAGAGACAACCTGCAAGGCACAACGCCTGAGCACTACATATTTGTTATAACTGACAATTGTTTAAAATGTACCTCAACTTCCATTTTACAAAGTTCATTACTGCAAAGTTCGTTACTGCAAAGTTTGTTACTAGCAAATGCTTTAACATCCATTCTTTCCCTCTATTTCTCTATTTCCATTTGCGCTGCTACGCCTTCTCTGATTTGATGGTGGCATAATTGTTGAACACATGGCTGCAACTGTGACTCAATAATTGTAGCTGTCTGGTTTCCCTCTTCACCATTAATTTAGGTATTGACTTCTTTTCTTAGGAGTCTATGAGATCATCATGGGAAGAGCTCATGGCAAAGAGGAGCAGAAAATAGAGTTTCTATCCCATGGAAAATTCAGGCATTTAAACAATTCCTGCAATTACAAACTGGAACAAAACATTATGTTTTGAAAAATTAACCATTAACCGAAGATTATGAAATATTTTGTTTTAGATATCGGGGACTTATGTACTGACACACTCTCTTTATACAATTGAAATGTTTCATTTTAATGCTAATTCAGCCTTTATATTATATAAAAATAAAACTTTCAGGCTCTTCAGTTTTATCCAGTTACATATGAGCAGACTGATGGAAATGGAAGCATTTAGGGAATTTTCCTTTAAAACATTTCAATCTCGCAAAATATTGTTTCATCCACATTTTTTGGAGAGGAAGCAAGTTCCTTTAGAAAGTTTCTAAGTCTTACATTTCTAAATTCCTTTAGGAAACCTGCAACTAGCTGTTGTACAAAGACAAGTTCTTAGGTAGCAAATGTGAGCATTTCAAGCTCATGAGTGGATTAATGTCTTTATTTTGGTTTGCAAACAGAATCTTTCAAGGGGCAATGAGACGCTGCGCAGACAGACTGCAATTGCAGATTTGTTGGAGTTATCAGACAATATTGAATGTCTCCTGTCCAAATGCTGAGAGCTATGAGGCTCTATCGACTTCACTGCGGAAACAGACCACAATGAATGAGATTCAGGAAGGGATTAAAAAAGAGGGGACAACATTTCCTTATCACAAAGCAGTTCACAAAATTGGAGCCTTCCATTCAGGTTTTAAATAAAACTGCTTTCCTGGCTGTGCCATTAGACAACACATTGACTAAAATAGATGTTAAAATATATTAGTGTTCAGACTGCTGCTAGTTCTCTTGCCTAGGAGGAAGATATTCTATATAATCAGTTTTAATTTTCATATGTTTATGACAAAACCCAAAGCTGCACAGTTTGGATGACAAACATAGCAGGAAAGTTTTCCTTTTTTCTCTCTCCCCTTATCCAAATTGCTGTTTTGACTGCAATCATTAAGGGAATAACAGAAGCATTTTTTTAGCAGCAGGTTTTGAAAAACATGACCTTAACAAGTCCTTTAACGATTTTGGACAAAATAATGACTCAATGAATTAATTTAGTCCTCTTGTGCAAATAAACTGTTTTCAAATTATGCACATGTATATGAATCACTTCACTCAGAACTAAAATATGGCCAGCCTTGCCCAGCTGCAAGGTGGCAGCCACAGAGACAAACGGTATAACTTTGTAGCTTGAGTAATCCTGGACAGGACACTAAGGCAAAGCATTTCTCTTGCAGTCGTTTCCATGGTATCTTTAACACCCACATACAGCAAGTAGGACATTGGTTGTTAAAGTCTCATCCAAATAAATCCTACAAAGTAAATTGCATGGAACCCAATTTATCTACCTCGAAATGAAGTTTGCTGGGATTTGAACCCGTGGCTTCAGGAAAAAAAAACAGGCATTTCAAAACTGATGTACAAATCATTCAGCCGTTCTATCAGCTTTAAGACATAAATAGTAAATTTGAGACCATATGCATGCATATATATATATATCTCTAAATCTATACATAGATAGCTGTACCTACATTTGCCTGAGATTCATCATGCCCATTGATTTCTGCTAATTCCTTGGCGCTTTTTAACTGCAAAGAGTAAACAAAAAACAAAACAGAACAAAACAAGCACATTACTTGAGTATTTCACACAGTTATCTTTGATTTATTTAAGGGAGCATTTTATAAAGCTTCCAAAGAGAAAAACAGATGGAGCATATAATTCTAATGAGTTTTTGCTCAAACCATTTTGAAACCAACATACTTAAGGCTTGATAGGCTGGCAAAAAAAAAAAAAAAAGGAAAATAATAAGACTGGGTCATTATTTTTTAAATAATTAGATTAGAAAGTAGTTTCAAGGCATAAAAAGTGTACAGAATTGGCTCTCAAGAATAACAAACGATTATTTCATTTCCCATTCTTGTTGCTATTAATTTAAACTTTACAATATTTGTAAGTTGCCACTAGCTAAATAGTGTTTTGCTAATGATTACTTTTGAATGATATATTTTGGGCTGTTTAAGATGCCAAAGTGCTACTGTACGTTTCCCTCCTGAGGAAGCATCTAAATAACTGACATGGCTCCTGGGTATGATGGAAAAGGAGGTGAAGAGAAGAACAGCTCTTTTATTTAACCAGCAGCAGGAAGAACTGAGGAGATGCTGCCAATTCCAAATATATGATCTGAACAAGAACTTTTTTTCCCTCCTGAATTAGCTTTTTGGGGAAAATCCAAGATTACACTGGGGATTGTAAAAATCATTACCAAGAGATTTTAGGAATGTCCTAGCTCATGTCTTGAGCCACAGTGAAATACGCAGTTATTCATCCTTTAATTGAGCAAACACAGAAAGGAGGAGACACTGCAGCTCTCCTGAGCCTATAAGCCAAGGAGGTTTGCACACTTAAATGAAGCACTCAGAACCACCTGCTCTTTAGGTAAATCTCTGAAGAGTCGTACTTTTATTCTAACTTAATTCAGAGCAGATATCGGGTGGGGGGAGATGGGGAACAATAAACAGAACTTTCCTCTACATTCCTTGTTTTTTGCCAAAGAAGCTGGGGTTGATATAAGTGTTGATGATACAGCTGTGATCCTGAATGACAACATTCCTAAAATCCAGGTGAAATGGAACACCATTATGTTTCGATTAGGTGTCTGACTCAGACGCGTTGGCGGACTACCACCCGGGGTGGCTAGGTTACCTCCGTCATCTTTTTGCGGCGTGGCAGCAATAGCTGAACTGTGTGTGATTCAGTTCCCAGCTTCTCACAGTTTCCAATCTGACAATTAAGGTAAGCGGGCCACGATCTCTGCGTACCTTATTATGCATGGCTGTAAACTGCACCAGTTCAGGAACTGCTGCTCAAGCCACTAAACCGGTCCTGATGGAGAGCGAAGGGGGTGGCAATCCCTGATAAAGCAGTACAAAGGATAGCTGGGGACTGCAAACTCATCAGGTGTCCTGGTTCAATTCATTGATGCTCATCTTTCAATACCCTTGAAAAGTCTGCAATTTATACTGACAGCAGGGTGATGCATTTCCAACAAATACTACATGTTTTCCCTGCACTGAAGAAATAACCGTCCTGTGAAACCACCTCACTGTGAGGATGGCTGGTAGGAATGAGCTGAGAGGGCTACTTCCAGCCAAGCACCAAAGTAGGTATTTCTGCATCGCGGTGCAACCAAGAGAGACAATTCCTGATTCTGTCAATTCTTCATTATAGAAATTCACCTCACGTGAGCAGTCCTGGTGAGTTCAGCTGAATTACTCATCTGAATATGAGGTCAGGAGAGCATGCTCGGGTATGTTAAACTGCTCTGCACGCTAATGCCACGTTGTGAGTGCTCGGGGAGTGCTGTTCATTACTTACCTTTCGCCTTTCCTTTTCCAGGCTGATAAAGTGCTGTCACCTCTTGGTGACCGCTGGCTTCTTGGGCACTGCTCCGCATGCGTTCTGCTGGTGACATACCACTCCCCTGTCAGCCACATGTGTGTTTGACAGGAGAGTGGGCTCATCCTCTAGTCTACGTTGGTCTGGCAGGCTTTCACCTCACCATTGTTTCCCACCATCACCACGCTGGCACTGCTCCACCAGTTAATCTAACTCTAAAGCAGACAGGATGCTTGAGCCGTTCCATCTCTTTTATTGCCTGCCGTGCTCAGAAAAGGATGCCAGAGCTCAGGCAAGAAGGTGCTAGCATCCACATCTACACTAGGACCACTGCAGTAGGAGGTGGAGGCAAACCAGTGGAGATAACGGTGGAAAACTTGCAGGTAGAGAATGTGCAGCTGCACTCCCACAGGCTAAAGGGGTAAAGTGCCTTTTTTTCCAATATTGTTTTTTTCTAAATTAAGATTTAAATTACATTCTTCTCTCACATCCTAAATAGTGAAATGTTGGAATAGGAACCTCAGAAAAACATACAATATTGGAAAAGCAGGACTTGCCTTACCCCCTAGGCAGGCTCCATTGCAGGTCGGTGGTGAATGTGATGTTACCAGCAGAGAGCATGCTGAGGCAACACACTGAACTAGTGCCAATAACAACCAAGGGCCTACCTGAAAGGAAAGGAGAAAGGTTGGAAGTCTCTGGTGCATCTAATGCTGCGGTGGGGTAGGTGTGAAACAAACCAGTGGCCATGAATCCTTCTGACAACAAGAGCTAGCGGCCACGGGCCAGATCTGATCCAGAAGCGTCTTGGCTACAGTAATGCAACACAGTGCACAAGCAAACAGGACCTCTCCCAGCAGGATGTCCCAGCCTGGACGCAGCAGGGTTAGTGCAAGCGGATCAATGTGAGATGCTGCTGAGCCTGCAGACGTGCTCAGACACAGCTGCACCTCTCTGTGCAAGCATGCCCGTGGTGAGGCAGGCTGGGATCCCTCTGCCAGCTTGAGATGAAAAGATACATTTTAGCAAACGTATCACAAAAACAAGTCATATAATCGAGATAGGAGCCTGGTGCAATTTATTTTTGAAAGAAATGCTCATATTTACTTGACTCCGCCAGATGATTTTCAATACCCATTGTGGATAAAACACACAGATGAGCTGCGGTGCTTGTAAAGGAAAGCTGTGAGCCTTGGCAAGTGGGGGTCATTACCGCTAGGGCTTCTGCTGTTCTGGAAAGTTTTGGAACTGGTTCAGGGTTGTTGGAGAAGCACACTGGCTGCATAGCACTCCTTAGGAATTCTGGCTACTTACAGTCTTGGCCTTAGGCGTGTTTCAGAGCTAATTCTCGAGAGAAATGCAGATCCATCCTGCCTTTCTTCCAGCTACTGTTTCGTCTGTCTGCCTAGCATGAGTGCACATTTGATTCGCAATTAGTAGGAGTCTGCAGAGATTCAGAAGTCTGCCCTGGTGGTCCCTACTGGGGCCCAGTATTGTAAGATCTTCCTATTCATTTTTGCAGCATTTAATTGCTACCAAAATATAAAATAACTTCAGGAAATTTCATTTTTTTTAAAAGCATTTTATAATGTTATACCTCTAATGCCATGTAAAATGTAAATGAGATACAATTAACTCAAGAGATCTGGTGGATTCTGTGTTTATAAAGATTCTGTCACTACCAAATCCATTCTTCCTCATGACATTTTGTGTAGCACAGTTGTGCTGGTTTTGGCTGGGGCAGAGTTATTTTTCTTCACAGTAGCTAGTATGGGGCTATGTTTTGGATTTGTGCTGGAAACAGTGTTGATAATACAGGCAAGTAGTTTTCATTACTGCTGAGCAGTGCTTACAGAGAGTCAAGGCCTTTTCTGCTTCTCACCCCACCCCACCAGCGAGGAGGCTGGGGGTGCACAAGAAGCTGGGAGAGGACACAGCTGGACACATGACCCCAGCTGACCAAAGGGATAGCCCACACCATATGGGGTCATGCTCAGCAGATAAAGCTGGGGGAAGAAGAAGGAAGGGGCAGACGTTCAGAGCGATGGCGTTTGTCTTCCCAAGTAACCGTTACGCGTGATGGAGCCCTGCTTTCCTGGAGATGGCTGATCACCTGCCTGACGATGGGAAGCAGTGAATGAATTCCTTGTTTTGCTTTGCTTGTGTGTGTGGCTTTTGCTTTACCTATGAAACTGTCTTTATCGCAACCCACGAGGTTTCTCACTTTTACCCTTCTGATTCTCTCCCCCATCCCACTGAGGGGGAGAGTGAGCGAGTGACTGTGTGGTGCTTAGCTGCTGGCTGGGGTTAAACTACAACAGTCTTGCATCAGCTCTCATTTAGAAGGTTATCTTTGTAACCGTTAGTGCTAAGAACATGTATCTGAACATAAAAGCTTTTTTTCCAGAATCTAAATTATTAGTTTCTAGAATATATTTGTCACCAGACAATGATGTGGAACAATGTCACAGCTTTAATAATGAGCATTAAAAAAATCTGAAATAAGCATAATTACTTTTCCCAATATGTACATTAAATGTATAAATCTGTCTGCAGACATATTCAGACATACATGTTGAAAAATCTTGAGCATAAGAATCATCAGCATTTTGAATCTCTGCCATCTAAGCAATTCAGATCCCACAGTCTTTAAATTGCAAATACTTAACCAAGTCACTAAATATTGTAGCTCAAAGTTTATATAGAAAAGATTAAAATAAGGTCTCAAAGCAGAGATTGTGCATGTGCAGCACAGGTGGGGATTTGTGATTTCAGTGTGTTCAAGCCACACGGTCTATAGAGACAACATGTATTTGTGCACACTGTGCTTGCACACAATGCACTGTTTCATCTCTAAATTTACAGATTTAGCACTAGATTTTCTTTTTGTTGTGTAACTATCCATCGTACCATGCTTATAAAACAATTCTATCGAATATACTTCTCAGCGTCATAGAACACCTTAGTATGAAAGGCGTGATAATCAGATTTACAGAGGTTTGCTTCTCACTGGTTAAATAACTGCATTGATAACTACTTTTTTACTGTCATTATGATAAAGTTTTTTGTATACTCATATCTGCATGAATAACACAGGACATGCCAAGCTCTTTTATTTTTCAATACTAGTCTTAAAAGAAAGAGCTGTTTTGTTTCAGGCATATTTAACTCCCAATATTTATTTAAATCCAGAGAGAAAACACACATCACTGATATCTATGTAGAATAATGTAAGAGGAAACGTTACTCAAGACATGAAATTCAATATTGGATAGTATCAAATAAGGGTCTCTCTTCACTCTGTTTTCTCAAACTCTATGTTAGCCTCAGCTGTGTTCACAAATGCTAATCGGAGCAGACACACAGGCCACATAAGTTTAGGTCTTGCTCACAGCATATTCTGTGGTCGGACTCCCATGGATTTTGGAGGTGAAGCCATGAGTCCTCCGTCCCCTTAGCATGCCTAAGCCAGCATTTTTCTCCCACCAGAAACACTCACCTGTTCCTGCAGGACTTTAAGCATCGCTTGTGTATGTGTTTGCTCTTCCTTGGCTTGCTCCAGTTCAGATTTTTTGTTATTTAATTCTTCCTGTATGCTCAGCAATTGCTGCACAAACAAAAGAAGTTTCTGGTTAGCATCATCTGAATCCAAAGCGGTTTTAAATCCTCAGTTTGATAAATCCTCATTTCAAACAATGCTTTGCAGTCTGCTCCTACATTTATTATTGTTGCATAACCTGCTGTGTCTAAATGGACCAGAGGTAAATTACTTTCATCTGCATCTCCTTCTGCAGCAGTGCTCCACGAGTAATGCATCTGTTAATGTGTGTTAAGCTATTTGTTACATTAAAGTAGAAACTCCTGGTACTGTATATCACCCACAGAGCGACTGTCACATTCATCTGAACCAAAATCTTATTTGTAGAAGTATATGCGGTGGTTTTAATAATACTAGGGTAAACACTATGGTACATAAATAATTTAAAAGCATAGCCCTTTAATATAATTAGTCATTGGCCCACAGCCATTTTCATTCTATGCAAAGCAATATTCTGGAAAGCTTTCACACTGAGTTGCCAAGAAGACAAAAGCTTTCCTTTTTTTTCCCTTGTGCTGTGATATTTTATTAGATCAGGAAGACTGACACCCTACAATCAATGTATCAGCCAGGAAGACTGCTGATCTGGACTGTCAAAACAAAAAGCTGTGACCAAAACCTATTTTTATGAAAGAATTCTGGGATGTAGGGACATCTTTAAAAGCCCATGTCCCCTGGTCTTGGCTAGCTTTAGGTTCTGCATGGATTTATTGTGACTGTCAAGAGCAGGTCAGTAGATTTACTTAATTCTGAAATAATTATATATTTTTGTATTGATGCGGTGAATGTTAGACACTGCTGAAGAGCAAGAGGAGAAAAACGCGAGATTAAAAAGGAGTTTATGGTGCTTTCCCTTAGTGATCAAGCAAGGAACCTACGATTTGCTGGAGCAACATATTGCTTGTAAGCACACTCCTTTTTAAGGACTACTTGAACGAGGAATTGCTTTACAAACTTGCATTACTGACCTAACCATGTATCCAAGCATCTAAAGCTTAGTTTATGCTTGTGCTTAGGACTGGTAACTGACTCAAACCGATGTTGCAGGTGTTCAGCATCTTGGTAAGCTACAGCTAGCAAACCTAGAAATAGTCCCTGGCCTTGTTCCACTGCCCTAGAAGTCCCAGGCATCAAAGGACTTGGTGCCAGTATTGTTTTCAGAGCTGCTTGGAAACAGATGAAATTTCAGGGACTGATGGAGTTACTGGTAGCGTATTTCTGTTATAAGTGAACACCAGTATGATGGATTAATTCAGCCACTGAAGTAAAAATACATGTGGGTATATGTCTGATTATATCTCACACACTCTACAGTCCAGCTGGGTTAGCTTTTTGATGGATCCTGCCACCTGGACTGCTCCCTGGGAGCCTTCAAGACACATTCAGGTATGTGTATTCAGTCTACCACAGCACAAGAGCATTTCAAATCTCAAGATTTTACATGAAATAACAAGGTCTGTTCCACTGAGGCTCTTGCCCAACCAACTTTTGTGTGGAAAGATCTACTTTGGCATTTCCTGACCAGGAATGGATTGCCACCTCAGGCCTGCGTTCATCTTGCCTGTTGGGTACTACTCCCTACGTTTTCAGAAGATGCACCAAATCTGTGTATACTGTCATATGTCACACACTGATACCCATGCAGGTCCTTAGCACAGTTACAGCTTTCCAGACATTTCACAACTTTTTAATCCAGAAGGGACCATTTGGTAACCTCATGTAACCTCCTGTTATTACAGACCATTAAGCTTCACCCAGGACAGCTCTAGCTGATGTCTGCAATTTAGAAAGAAGGGACTCCAATCCTCGGAAGAGAAGGAGAGCATACAAGATATCAAAAAGATAGCATAAGCTCTTTCAAGGGTCACTAGCTGAGAGACCTGAGGTTTGGTAAGTAGATGTGTCACCTAATAGGGGCTGGTGAAATGTCCCCTCCTTCCCAGCTGCAACCTGTTTGACCTTACACACCTGAACATGGCGAGGGTTGTTAAGAGAAAGAAGTCTTTGCCCCTCATCTCAGAGTCTTCTCTGCGCAGTTATGTCTCACCAGTGTGGCTAGCCTCTGATGATTCAAAGGGAGGAGCCAAAATGAACGACATGATCCTCACACAAAGCCAGGAATGCATCTAGCCAATTATGTACTGGGGAAAGGAAGCCCTTGTTTTCATCTGCAGGCAATCAGCTGAAACCTTGAAGCATGGGATTTGATCATCATCATTGTCTCAGTGTGGTGCTACAAGTACTTGGGAGTTTGAGGAGGACCTCACAAGAGATCTTGTTTGCTCCACAGCCTCTGAAGGAAGTGAATAGCCATGCATATCCAAGGAGAACATCACCACCATCTAGACTGCGCCTTTATCCTGGTTCAGAGATTTTACTCCAGCTTCTGGGAGAAACCCTAGAGCCCATGCTTCTGAACAATATAAACTCCCATCTGGAAGACCCCAAGTGAGTTTTCAGTCCATCTCTGCCCCTGGAAAGCCTTTTCACTACTGATGACCATTACAAATGGTAGCTCATACCAAGTTTCGCTTCTGGGTTGAACATGTTACACTTCCACCAGAACGGAAATCTCCTTCCCCATCCTACCCACCCCCTCCCCATGGCTCTTCCATGGCCAAGTTTTACATACTGCAGATCAGCTCACAAACTTCCACTCTTTTTTTTTTTTTTCATATCTCCCACTGTGATCTCCCACTGTGACTTAGTCTAATTATACCCCTCTTCCTTTGATCCTGACTTTTTCTGTTATGCGTTTGAGGCAATTTTTCCAAAACTGTCCGAGCATGGGAGGAAGTGGTGTGGACGACACTCTCTGAGAGCACGAGAGAGAGAGAGATGCTCCCATCTCTGCATCTTTGTACTTGGCTCTGGACCGGCCAGGAACAGGGATCCCAGGAAAGCATCCAACACGCTCGGTTTCCCCGGGGTAAGAGAGTGTGCATTCTGGTTGTGGTATGAGCTACAAAGCACTTGATATGAGATAAAACCTTCCAGCAGTCTTCATGGTTTAGCTGTCAACTACTGCAGGCTTGCTGTGTTTGCATAGGCTCATATTTTCAAAGACAGCAAATGGGTCTTATTTTCACAGGGGTGGAAAAGAGAGTATCTGTAACCAAGGTACCATATTCCCAGTCACATATGAGGTTTTTCTTTCATAGAACTGGGACCTTCCCATTCAACCCCCGAAGATGTCAGAATTGTTTAAACCTTGTAGCCATCCCCTGGGGGTTTAACCTTCTCTCTTTTTCTCTCCTTCATATTTATCTCTAAAAGCTGCAGAACCTGCTCATTTTGCATGGGTCAGGTTCTGAGATTTCTTTTTCCTGAATGGTTGATGCCACCGCCAGGAAGTTGTAACAAGGAGTTATACCTGCCAAACAGCATGTTTTTCCCTTCTAGTCTCATTTTGGAAAATGAAGAAAGAGCTTTGACTGAAAAAAAAAAAAAAATCAACCCGAGACAGACGAACAGCCTGAAAAATTTCAGCACAAACACGTGATGTTTGGCAAAATTAGAAGCAAATGGGAAGAGGATCTTACACTGGCAGGAATGAGGCAAGTTTCATAACAGGGACTGCTGTCATGCCTGCTTATTAGCAGACAGCCTCTCCATAAAGATTGTAATGAATGATGCCAAGATGATGGTATTTAATTATTCAAAATTATTTTGTTTTTCACATAATGTGCTTATTAAAAATTGATCCTATAGATATTTCTTCTTCCCTTCAGATTGCTTGCAAGTATACACCATGATCAATTAAAATAAAAAATTGTTCTTGGTTTTAATGTTTGTGCTGTCTGGTACTGTTCCACCTACTTTGCCATCTCACCCAGCGTTTCTGCCAGAGCTTCCCCCCATGCCCACCCACCCACCCAGCATTGGCTACCCTGCTTCCCACCTGTTATATCCTGCTGGCTTCTCTCACAGCTACTGCCAGCACAGCTATCAAAGTGTCCCTTCCTTCAATCTTGCCTCACCTCTCTGGCCATTTCCTTTAAGCCCTGATGTCCCCAACTTTGTGGCACAGCCATGGCATTCAGACAGCAGTTCCCCAGTTTCCTCAGGCAAAGGAGTGACTTCTTGGTTACGCAGCCAGGAAATACCTGGCTCATTCTTCTGCTGTCTTCTAGTGGTCCTCAGTGTGCAATTCTTTGGGTCTCTGAGGGTCCCCTGCAAGTTATGCACGGGTCTTTTCCCTGAGCCAAAACCCCAGTGTCAGGAAGCAGAGAAGCATCTCACGGTGCTCATCGCAGCTCTGAGGATCCTGGAGAGAGACACCTGCACAGCCTAGAGCTCCACCAGCACCAGTATGGAAGCTCAGCTGGTCTGCGTGCAACCAAAACCGTTTGTCACCATGGCTGCCAGGCTGACCCTAAGAGATGAAGCTGTGTAGTAGGTCCAGATCAGACTGGTAGATGTCACCGATATCCTCTTCCTGGCATTTCCAGAGAGTAGACAGGAAGGGAGAAAAAATTAACCTACAGGTTGTCTCTCCAGAGAACAGTAAATGCATTTTAGACAAAAAAATGCAAGACAGATTTCTTGTTTCCAGTGGCAGCTCTGGAGCTGCCCTGTGTAGACATGGTAAATATCACTCTCCAGTGTTAAGCTTCCTTCATTCATGAGGACCAAATCCTCCCTGTACATAAGCGGGTAGCTAATTTCTTTATATGGGGGGAAGGGTCTGTGTGTTTTATTTTGTTTTTTTCACGCATTCCCACCTCCAATGCTGAATCTCTGTCAGAGACAGTTCAGTACCGCCCATATTGCATAGCTCTCAAAAGTGCAGATAGAAAATTACCATCTTAAACCAATCTTCGCAGCTTCTGAAACATTAAATATAGATGGCATTATTGAAGCCAGCTGAATTACTCAGACTGTGTACAATGCGGTGCTAGTGTGGCCAAGAATGCTAACAACTGAACAACACACAGTGCCTTGAAATATATGAGAAGCCCTAAAGGGAAAGTAATAGCTTGCTGTTGTCTACCACTGTGCAGCCATGAAATACTCCTTCTTTTTCCTCTCTTCCTCCCTGCCCACAGTTCTTCATTTCTCCCCAAAAGGCAGCATTACATGTGTACATTCAAATATAAATTATGGACACATCTAGAAGTGTGGTCACACACCAAGCCCAGCAGGACAGAGAAGGGTCTCAGAAGGAAAGCATGGTTTCCAGCAAGAAACCATCAACTCAGCATGCTAAGAAAAGGGAGGCAGATCAGAAGAGACCGCAGGGCCTGAGGCTATACTTAAGATACTGTAAGGCTGACAGAATAATGAAAAAGGAAAACCAGCATTTGCCACAAGTTTAGCAGTTATACTGCTGAATGGTCCTGCCCCTGCTATTTTGGTTATGGTTTTCTCTACAGCTGCTTGAAATGAAGTATGAAAAGGTTACATAGACCTTAAAGAAAGGGAAGTAAAGAGCGGACAAAAGAACACCTCTGAGGTGGGAGCGTTGACTTGGATCACAGGTTGTGCAGGCAGTTTCAGCAAACCCAGCCTGTTCAGCCATGGGAAGGAGGCACAGACTCTTTCTCCCATTTCTGGAGTAGCTGCAGAGTGTCCAGAAAAGATCTGTGGAAAACTCTTCTGAAATGAGTATATCAGTCAAAGAGGGATGGTCTTACACAGCCTAACTGAGCCAACTGAGTTGAATGGCATCTTAGAAACCTGGTGAACTTAGGCAAACCGAATTCTCCTACCCATATAATGTTTGGGGGCAGCATATTACTCTCTACTTAATACCTACAGGGAATATAGCCCTATAGAGGAAAAACGAGGAGCTCTGATTCACTAGGTGCCTAAAATGAAGGCAAAACTTGTGTGCCTCAAATAGGTGGGCTGTATCCCAACTAAGGCTATCTTTTTCAGTCCCAATGAAACCAAGGCTTGCACTCTAAACAGTAACACTGGGAAGCAGTTCTCACTTGTGCAAAAGTGCAGCCCTTTCCCCTAAACCACACAAGAATCAGAAATCTAAAAAGTGTGTAATCACAGGCATTGAAAGGACTGCAGAGTTCACCTAAAAATTAAAACACTCACTTATGCTAGCAATTTCTGAGGTTTTATTCTCTTTTTTCTTTTCCCCAACTAAAACCTTGCTGTGTCTTTTCTAACTTTATTTTATAGAAAGAAAAATAAGTTAGTTTGCCAAATGGAAAAGGGCAAAAATCAGCAAGGAAAATAAGTGTTTCAAAATTCTTAGAAGCTGTTCACAAATACAGAGGGGAAGGATGGTAAATATTTCTTTTCAGAATCCTCCTTAGGTAGAAGGAAAAGAAATAATGAATCAAAATGAAATCTCAGGTACACAACCAATTGCAAAATAAAAATACAAATCCCTGTCCCAGTACTTCCACAGACCGTCTGGAAGAGTGTTTTTCTCTTTTTGTAAGACAGACAAGATTTCATATCACAAATGGCCAGCACATGGCAGGCTTGAATAATGAGAAAGTGACTTGCCAGCTGAGCAAATATGCATTAGTAACAAGACGCTGATGAGGCCAGACAAATCACCAAGGAAACAGAAGAATGTGAAAGACAAGTCAAAGAAGCTTTAGAAATGAGCCCTCAAGGAAGTTAGCCATGTTGCAGCAGTAAGGGTAACATACATGCATCCTAATGTATGACAAGGTATTATTAAAATAAAGACTATGATTGTGGAGTTTTTTAAGGGAGTAAAAAGAAATGCAGTGTAAAAGTGCAATGTTTCGCATCTTTCCCACCTCTCAGGGACTGCCTGTGTCATAGGAACTACGAGGATGGCATTACTTGGATGGATCATGGCGTTTGCAATGACGAAAGAGTCGAAGCCCTGACCCCCCTGCCCTGGGCTGGTGAAGAGCTGCATGTGGATCAACAGCCCAGCTCCTGCTTGTTGAGCATCCACCTGCAAAGTGAGTTTTCTTGGCTCTCTGGCCAGAGGCAAAGACCATGCTGAACATGTTAGCTCCACAGGTTAACCACCTCAGAGGGGGCCAGGGAGCTGGACACACACCTGATGGGCAAGTGCATATGGTGGCACTACTGAAGAACTCTGTCCAGCTGCTTCCTTAGGGAGATGTTTGCCATGCTCCTCTCCCCCTGCTATTAGATTGACTGCAGAGGTCCCACAGCTTTACAGCACTCAGTGTAGGAGCAGACAGGACTGAACCCAAGAAATATGCCAAATGAGAAAAGAGACAGATGGACACAGACACGCTGAAACTGCCTAAAGGGAGGTTACAGAGAAGATGAAGTCAGGCTTTTCTTGGATAAGGGCTGGCGGTGAATAGTAACTTATTCAACAATTTGCATTTCTACATATAAGGAAAATATTCCACAGTGAGGGTGGCCAGCCACTTAAACAAGGGCTCAGAGAAGCTGTGGACTCTCCATTCTTGGAGGTACTGTGAACATAGCTGGGCAAGGTCCTGAACAAAACTGAGACAACTCCAGAGCTGCCCCTGCTTTGAGCAGAGGGATGGTGTGCGTGGCCTCCAGATGTACCTTCTGACTTATGTTCTTCTATGATTCTAAAGAATACCTAATAGATATCAGATAATTAGCTCTCAATTTCTTTTGTTTCTATGAGGCATAGTAATTCAGCCACACAAACTACAACAGGCAATGTTAGGGGCTGGACAGCAGGTGAAAGGAGAACATGGATGATGCAATGAATGGCTTAAGAGCCAGTCTACAGCTTTCCTTTGCCAAGTAATTTTTAAGTATATCTCTTGCTCCTCAAGAAAAACAAGTTCTCTTCAGTCAGCTATGGACTTTTGCAGCAAATGAGGAGAACACCCGAGTCCTTAGGAACCTTACAGAATCAATCCCTTCTCTCAGAAGTTAAATTCTCACAATTTACTAATAGATACTTGATGCTAGCACAGGGATCCCTCTCTGGGCTCTGACTTTCGCAGCTGATTACACAAGGTCTTTGATTTTGATGGTGGTCTGTGGACGGGAGAAGTCTGACCAAAGCCCACTGAACCTCATCAATAAAGCTCCTTCCTACTTTTGCTAAATGAGGTGATTGGCATATTACATAGCCCTTGACTTTACTGGCAATAGGTGAGAGGACAGGTGGGCTTACAGTTTGCTCTGATCCTGATCAAAGGAAGAGGGCTGATCCCACATAAGCGTCATATTCCCTCTGCCCCCGTATCTGTCCTACAAGGCAACCAGTCGGCACCTGGTACGATGCACAGTCAAAAGAAGACATGATCATCCATTCACAGCAACCTCATCTTCTCCAGCCTTTCACCTGTACCTGTCCATTGTGGATACCTCCTCACCAGGCAATTGGACTTGAACTGTATGATCCCATCTCTTCTTTCATGGTACTGAAAATGAGCATGATACAGCACGCTCTTTCTCAACAAACCAAATTAGATTTCTTTAAATTTTGATTTCCTATTCAAGAAGAAATATTTTATTTATTTTGAAGGAGAATAAAAAGACCTGACACATTTTAATTAGATGAATTACATTAGGGAAGAAAATCAATTTACCCAGTATAATTCCCATTGAAACACAATTCCTAGTAGTGGAATCAGAGTTTCTAGTAATGATAGCATCAAACACATTTGGAAACTATGTAATCAGCAAGCCAATGCTAGTATTTAGGATCTTTTAAAGAATTCATATAAGATCACTGGACTGTAAAACTTAGGAGATCTGTCCTTCGTTGCCACTAGACTACACAAGCATGCTAATGAAGATATTAGTTTATTTCTTTCATATTTTAAATAAAATGTGTGCAGCCGATTATTTCTCTCCAAAGTGTTCTTGCTGCCAATCTCAGTATAGCATTACCAGTGGTAGCAGGCAAAAAGATGCCACCCTCCACCATCTTACCACTAGAACAGCTATTGAGAACGTGGTGCTTAAAGCATCTGTGGGCCCGTATTTGCACTTCCCTTAATATCGTTGAAGTGGTGGTGGCAGAAGTGGGAAATTAAACACTACTTTCAATAAGGAAAGGTTGTTAAACACAGAGGAGAACCCATTTGGCTTGTCTGAGATCTGGTAAATAAATAGCACTTAATTGCCAGCTGCTCTTTTTTTATTTTTTTTTTTTTTAATATAATCAGGAAGAGTAAGTATTTTCTGGAAGTTTGAATGTGGACAGTACTGTACAGTACTGAAAAGCACAAGGCAACAAAGATAATATTTATGGGAACATTTCTCTCTGTCCTGGGAGTAGACATATTTCTTAACCAGTTTCCAAATATCAACCATAGGGTGAGAGAAGAAGAGACAGGCCTGGAAGTGAACATCTGGACATCGGGTCCAGTCCCTCACACTTATCTTGTATCCATCTCCTATAAAATTACCAGTGTTGATCAATATTGCCATTACTACTCCAGTGCCACTTTTATAGGAAAACAGAAAGATCTAACTGGAATTCATACTGTAAGAGTAGTAATGAAAAACATTTCCAACTTAATTATTCTGGTCTGTTTATTCAGCAGGTAAAACGCAAATAGAAGGGGTAATGTTTTTTCTGTCTTTTATTTACTCTTCTCTTTAATACTGCATTTGGAGAAGAATCAGTTTATAGTTGTGTGTAAGTACATTGGGTGGGTTATATGCTGAATAGATGTTTGGTGAGCAAAACGTAGGTGGATAAAAAAAGACTACAAATCTCCTCTGCATTTAGGCTATATTAATAAATATAGCCATAACATGCTCCATCTATTCAACAATGATGTTAATTTCAGTGCTAAACTGCTACTAGAAGCTGTATATTTAAAGGTAAATGGTTGTTATAATGGTCATGGCACTCACGTGGCACCAGAATCAGCAATTTTCAGCCAACAGCGTCTGTGTCTGTGACTTCTGACATTTCAGAAAGTTTGTATGTGAGAGAAAGGAATGGCTGTGACAGTTAACAACATCTGTGAAGGATCTGAGAGCTGCAGACCTAAATGCTAGCTGAGGCTTATTGGAATTTAATAGGTGGTAGATTGGTTAGAAGAGCGATGTGGAAAAAAGGTCTCACGATGTCCTATCCTACTAGATGTTGAAAACTCCTGGACAGAAACGTGCTTTTCCTCCCTGTTCCCACTGAAAGAGAGTGGACCATGGGAATAGTCAGTTCTTCCATTACTTGTATGAGAAAAAACTACTTTTCATATAGGATAGGAAGGAATGACCTGAGCAGTGCCATCTTTGCTTGTAGAAAAAAAATTCTGCTAGCTCAGTGAGGACACCTGAAAATGAACAAGCTCTGCTCCAGTGGCAGGGAATGGTAGAAATCCAATTCATTTCAAAGGCAGCACAGTCAGGCCAAGACTAGTTACCTCTGGCTTTTCTACTAAGAATGGTTACTGTGCATTAAAGGTATATGATCTTGCTTAAAAAGCTGAGAGATGACCCTTGTGCCATCTGGCTTAGACAAAAGGGTCCTAATCTAGCTCCCAGTGACTGTACTGTGGAAGCTTTGTCACCCCACAGACCTCGTCACCAAATATGTACCCTGGCCATCTTCCTTCGAGGGAGCAGCGAGTGTAAGGAGGGATATGCAATGCCCTCCAGCAGCTCTTCTCACCCTCCCAACCACAACGGTGAGGCATATCACAGAGTGAAATGTCCTTCCCTGTGTGAACACTGAAAGCCTGAAATGATTGCTAGTCATCTGGCATTTATCAGAGCCCTTTGAAAAAAGGTGCACAAGTCTCAGATGCACGTGCTATTTATTTTACATGCTAAATGATTAGTAAACTGCAAAAGCTAGTCCTCAGTGGGTAGGAAATGTCAGGAGTAACGTGGCCTTTGCAGTAAGACCTTGAGTTGCATATTGAACAGCAAGGACAGGAAGGTATTGAATAGGTAATGATTAACTGTGCACTCTATGTCTGCGGCACCGAACGGGGAAGGGTCTCTGAGGTACATGAAGCAAAATACGCAGGCAGTAGTTCTGGCAATTCCTGCCTTCTGAGTGCTCAGGTTCGCAATCTGCATTGCTGTTCAAGTGAAATTGATATTGTTTGGGGAAAAAAAGAAGACAAGGCAAAAAAAGACTTTCATCACGCTGCATCAGAGTGACACCCATGTGGGTCATCAACAGGGCCAGAATATGCCCATTCTCCTGCTGAGACATCCTGAGCTAACAGAGCTGGTGGCACCCGCAGCAGTCTATCAGCCTTTATGTCAGCCCTACGCCTGCCACCAACGACTGTTCCTATTGTTCTTGCTTGCCATGCCAAGCACTACTTTTAGGAGAGGCACCCCCGCGCAGCCCCTGCTCATGCAATAACCCCATGGCTAGGCTCTAATGCATCACTGCCAATGAAGGGGAGTTCGTGCTGTTGCTGTGTGTTAGGAGTATGAACCCGAGCTCAGCCAATTAATCAGTCCCTTTAGGGGACCAGGGCAATGAGGTGCCTCTTAAATGTCCCTGATACACCCCAGCATTTGCAATAGCAGAACTGTAGGCACTTGTGTACATTTTCTGGAGGAAACATAGGTGGAATCATGATTTAAATGGGGATTTCTGGATGACCACCTTGCCTGCAGGAGCTTAAATCCAGCCCATCATGCTCAGGGAGTTGTGAGAGGAAAGAACATTATCATACATTTACATGATGCAATGAAGCACCGTGCAGAATTACCAGTCTATTGGCAAGTGAACTAGTTCAGGAATCAGTACAGCTATGCAAGAATGGCCCCATACTTTGGCCAATTAAGCCTGACAAAAAGGTGGAACGAACTTGTTCAGTTAGAGAGCCATGCTAAAGGAGGTGTGCTCTACAGAATTAGGACTAACTCGAGGAGTAAAACATTGCATCAATGGCTGTGCTATGGAGGTGGTTCATGAACAACCCCGCATGACCCGTAAAAATCTAAAATTTACTTGGATATGTGCTAATGAGTGCCATCTCCTATGCGGCAAACTGACATTTTTCAAAGGCTTGTAATGTTACCAGTTTCAGGCAGATTTTATAAAGGATATGGAAACTGCATCATTAGTTCAATAGCGACTCACTGTCAAATTCTGAGTCCTTGTTTCAAAGCTTGAAGGTGGCAAGTGCATTTCCTCAAGAATTTTCTTTGGTGGACAACAAACACGAAAAGCACAGTTTTTACACTTTGTTCTTGGAACGGCTGAAACATTTTGATGAGAATTTTTTCAAAAGAATTTTGCTTGCTACTCCACATGGAATACGCTAACCCAAATGGTTAAAATTGTATACCCACTGAAAACTGAGTCTTATAATGGCAAGCATTAAGCAACACTACTAGGTGACATTTTCTGCATTACCTATAGTCATGTACCTGGTAAAACATTTCAGACAGAGAGACAAGATTTAAAAAACTCTTACATCTGTGCTGTGAAGTATTGTAAAAATAGTTACAACGAAAACATCCTTCCTTGTGATCAGAGACTTTGTTAGAGAATACCAAACACTGCTGGAAAAACAGAGCCATTCGAAAAGTGATCTGCTTGGTATGTGTGTTCTCATAGAAATAAATTGAAGGCAATACCACCTATGCAGCAGTGACAAGTTAATTCAATTTCCATCTCAAAATCAGGTAAAGTGTATCTCATTTGTTACCATGGATACAAGACATTATTTCCATTTGTTTGAGATCTCACAGTGGGTATGAAATTAAACTGTGACACAGTTTTATGGAGGAAGTTGACTAAAAACCCCATAAGTTCAATGTCATTAGTCCAAAGGATTTTCTTTTTTAGACACAATAATTAAGCAGGTTGCTACTAGTACCCATAAGGCTTCATAAGCAAACATCTGTGTGATTTTACTGATGCTACTTTGGATCAGTAGGAGTGATGGAAGAGAAAATAAACATTCATTTCATCAGTCCTGCAAATGTGGGAAAGAATCCTGAAAAATGTCCAGATGGTAGAAGTCCATTAAAAATACATTGATGTTGTGTTATATGCTATTGTTTGACACCAAATACGCTTACAAAAAAATTCTTGATTCCCAAAATGCATCCGCTTTTTCTCAGACAAATTTGCTTTTCAGGCTGCAGCTCAAATCACTTGTTCTCTAGTTTTTAAAGTTAGAAGAAGAAGATGTGTATGAAAAAGTGGGGGGGAATGAAGAGGAAAGAAGGAATACATTTTTTTAATGCTGACAAATATGCAGGGTTCAGGAATTCAATGGCATTCAGTTTACCTTGTCTGAAATTAATTTTAATATATACAAAAGGATAAAAGGGAATATAGGTCTCCTTGTTAAATTATTACTACTGAAGTCCTGGCTATATGTTTAATATTTCATAGAGAGACTGATTTCCATAGATGTTGAGCACCTGCTATACTGATGGATTTCAGCTAAGGTTGTCATCTCTCAACATTTACAAAACCAAGCTGAGATAAGCCAGAGTCTACCTACATCAAAGGTTTATTTCTAAATAATCATGCATGAACTGCAGGAAAAGCACAAAGGTTATGAGATGTCACGACTATGGCTAATCATTGAAATCCAAAGCCATCATCCAACTGCTTAATTGACTTTTAATTTCCCACCAAATATTCTGAACTCCACCTCCCCTGCTTCTGTGTTGCTGCCCTCCTCAGCATATTGTCAGACTGGATTATCTGCAATGTCTTCTCCAGCTCCTTGGGCCATCTCTAATTATATCCCATTGGGATTTAGTAGGTCTGACCCCGAGATGGCAAACTAGAAAAACTCAGAACCTCACAGCAAAATTGTCATGAACATAGAAACTCTCAGAGGAATAGGGACTACAGTGTCCATTGCTAGCTGAACAGAGAGATAAGTCGCTCTCTGTTATTCACTTGCATTATTAACATTTGCTTGAAGTTACAACAGAAATCTAGTTCTATTCTACAGACTTGATTATCCTTCATACAGACCCTAGGCAGGAAATTGTAATAATGCAAAATGAGTGTTAGGGCTCTAGCATTTTGATTTAGTAGTATTTTGTGCCCACCTTTCACTAATTTTAATGGAGCATTAGCACCAGGCTGAAATTTAGCACAATATTTACATATGCAGTTAAATTTAATGAAGGCAGTGATATTTAAGGATAAGATTGTGAATAAACCTCAAGCATATCTAAAGTATACTGAAACCTCAAGTATTTCTGATTAATGACTTTATTCCTAAATTCAGGAAAGATTTTATTCCTGAATTATCAATGACTTATTTTCTATTTTTCAAATATTTTATTCAGAATTACTCCACTATACCATAAATCACTCTGATTTTGTAAAATTCTGCAGGCTTAAAGGGGTTTATGTTCATATAAACACATGTGTAGGCTTTTCTTGCGCTCTGTTATTTGGTGTTACGCGGGATTTGCAGACTTGTTGGATTCGATGGGTACTGTGATAGCAATGCAATTCCTAACCCAATCAGGCAGTTCATATGTAAATTACTGTCTCCAGGTTTTTGTTGTTAAAAATTAGTACAATCTGGAAGTGGGTACAACTTGTCCCCTTCTGGAATCTAATAACCAGGAGTGATAGAGGAGCACACGCGCCGCTTTAGGGCACAGATAAAGGAGGCAAGATTAACCTCAGCAGTGACATCTTGAGAAGCTCCGTTCTAGATGGGAGCCCAATCCAGCGTTGTGGTGAGCCATTGCCTTTGCGCTCTGTCATGTAGCAGCTGAATACAAATGCCTGGGCAGGAAAGAGGTTATACACATGCATGTTGAATGAGGGGTGCTTATGTGTTAGTGGACAGGTCAGACGAAGCAGTGGGAGCAGTCTGGATGTGCTTGCCAAGACTTGCCCAGCACGTCAGGAGCACGCTGACAAATAGGGGAGAGTGGATAAGATAAACTGACCCCCCTGCTCCTGCAGGGACACATTGCAGTTTCTGTCTGACTGATGTCAGAGAAAAAGTTTTGTTGCTGCACCAAACCACTTTAAAATTGCCTGAATGAAAAGGTTACCTCCATGGGTCAACATAAATGATAAAAGCTCAGGAGATAGCATTGATGTTACTGTCCACTTGCAAGTTAGCAGGACAGTAATCTGGACAAGCTGGAGATGTCTCAGTCATCCTCAAACAAGAGTCAGCAGAAAAAAGACAAAGCTGAGAAGTGGAGATGCATCTAAAGATGCAGATGAATGCAAACGAAGGCACCACAGAGCACTGGCTACGCTACACTAGACAAACTTTCTTGAACATTTGTGCAGAATTAGGGCTAATTGGATTAAGTGAGGAGAGCAACAGGGGATGTACCCAAGTAATTTGTTCCTAAATAAACATGCATAAGGAGTTTTCTTGAATGATCGATGGGGTTTACAGTTTATGAGTTCCTAAAATGACTATCCCTAAATACGTCCCTAATTCTTTCTCCCCTTTCCCCCATCTAAAATCTGTAAGAATTTGACTCTGAAAAGAAATCAGGACCTTCATGGCTCAGAGTCTTGAGTACAGCACAGCCCCATGGTACCACTTTCCTAAAAAAGAAGACCCATGCTTTTCTTCCATAGCAATACCTGCTGCATGCCTTGCATTGTCTGCTGCAGGAATTGCAGCTGCTGGTCCTTCGTGAGGCTTTCTTCTGTTCGAAAGAGTTGTCCTTTCTCCTGTTTCAGGAGCTCCACTTCATTCCTATAGGCATCCAGTTGCCATCGAAGACTATCGTTCTCTTCCTTTAGTGCATACGCTTGGGCGGCTAGAGCTAAGAGAAAAAGAAAATAAGAAATCAGTAAAATGGATTGTTTCCTTACAAATAATGCAGAGGACATTGTCAGGGGAGATGACAATACAGCTGAAAGCCAGTGAGACATTTCAGAGCTGAGACAAGACCCAGCAGAGCTGAAAATGATTAGGTTCTGGCAAAGACTGTTGCTGGGAAGTTATTTCCTGGGATGGAAGGAGCCATAAAGCGACCCTGGATAATTCAAACGCTACTTGCAATCTGGCTGCTAAATTTAGGCTTATATTTTAGGAAGAAACTGGCATGCAGTCCAAGGGCAAAGCACCCACCAACTTTACAACATTTTCCCAGTGATGTTATAGGAACAGATACAACCGTTTAATAATTATACTAGTGTAGCGGCCAGATGTTCCAATCAGATTTGTGCTAAGGAATTTTGACTACGTAAAGTTGCTGGATTTAATCCCATGAAAGAGGAAACACAGAAATTCCTCTCCAATCTCACTATGAACTACTTTGTAGCAATGGTTATGAGGAACCATTTAGACAGAAAAATGATGTAATAGAGTAAAATTATATAAAATGCAAATGCTCAAAAAAAGTGTTGGCACTACAAGAACATTACTACATTAAAGGCATTGAAAGACACTTAAGTCATTTCCTTAGGAAGCTCCATTTGGCCCCTTTTCAATTTAGAATGGCATTTTTATTATCATAACTGATAGCAGGTGTTTGTGAAGAAATCGATTAGTATGCAGGGATGGAAATTACATTTGCCAAATGACTTGCACAGTCTGCAATATAAGCTAAAATTTGTGTAGCAAAAGGCAGAAGGCTATAAAGCATGTACTAGGAACATTATTTAAATAAATTATCCGAACATAAATACATATAGGGAAGTGTGGCATTCATTACTTTAGAGATGTGGTTGTCATCCTATAGAAGAACCCACTCCTCGTAGTATTTATACTTGGCAGTAGCTGTGGTCATTTGGCATAGCAAACTGCCATACTATACTATTTTCCTTCTTGGAACCTGGTAACACAACAACATTACAGAGCAGCTGTAATTAAAAAACAACAATCTACCATAGCCAATTCTATCAACATTTGGTAACTGAAGCACATAACTGATTTACATTCCTGATTAAATGATTTCAGGCTTGCTATCACAGAATTCTTTCTTGCCCACCTATAATAGCAATATGGTTAAACTCCAAATTATAGGAAATTGTATATTAACTCCATTTAATGTTAGGCCTCTGCTGACTAGACCTTCCACAGATAAAGAGTCCCCTCTTCCCCATGATAACATGATTCAACACGTTTGTGAAATTATATCAACACTTAGATAGAATGTCACAATATTTTAATACCAATAAAAATGTTTTATCTTTGGTAGGACAAAGCTACCTTTTTCTCAGATAATTTTTACTAATTTTAAAATAGTACAAATGCATTATCCAAAATAAAGTACAGTTAGCTACTATTCAAATACAGATGTGGATTGGTTATTGTGCTTAATTTGGATATTCTACAGAATCTCTCTGGAAGATTTAGCAACAGTTACAGTATTGTTACATCAAATTAAATTGTTCCAAAAAGCATGTAATCATCCTTCCATGACAAAATTTACCCTCAAGAAATTGCAATGATGAGTCCAATGGGCAAATAAGAGGATGAAATAATTATATTTTTTTTTGTAAGAGCCAACAAGCTATGCTAAAAAGAAAAAAAAAAAAGGCCAAGCAAATAAAAACCTCAGCTAACAAAAACTCAAGTCGAAATTAAATGGTTTGGGTTAGAAAGGGCCTTTAGAGATCATCTAGTCCAACCCCTCTGCCATGGGTAGGGATGTCTTTCAGGGTGGATCAGGGTGCTCAAAGTCCCATCCAGCCTGACCTTGAACACTTCCAATGATGGGGCATCCACAATTTCTCTGGGCAACCTGTGTCACTGCCCAGAGAAAAATTTCTTCCTTATGTCCAGTCTAAATCTACCCTCTTTCAGTTTGAAGTTGTTGCCCCTTGTCCTGTCACTACAGGCCTTGGTAAAAAGTCTCTCTCTGTCATTTGTATTCTCATACCAATTAGACTCTCCCTGGGAGAGCTGGTTTTGGCTGGGATAGAGTTAATTTTCTTCATAGTAGCTAGCATGGGGCTGTGTTTTGGATTTGTGCTGGAAACAATGTTGATAATATAGGGATGTTTTCATTATTGCTGAGCAGTGCTCACACAGAGTCAAGGCCTTTTCTGCTTCTCACACCACCCCACCAGCGAGAAGGCTGGGGGTGCACAAGAAGTTGGGAGGGGACACAGCTGGGACAGCTGACCCCAACTGACCAAAGGAGTAGCCCACACCATATGGGGTCATGCTCAGCAGATAAAGCTGGGGGAAGAAGAAGGAAGGGAGGGACATTCAGAGTGATGGCGTTTGTCTTCCCAAGTAACCGTTATGCGTGATGGCTGAACACCTGCCTGCCGATGGGAAGTAGTGAATGAATTCCTTGTTTTGCTTTGCTTGTGTGCGTGGCTTTTTCTCTACCTATGAAACTGTCTTTATCTCAACCCATGAGTTTCCTCATTTTTACTCTTTGGATTTTCTCCCCTATCCCACTAGGGGGGAAGTGAGCGAGCGGCTGTGTGATGCTTAGTTGCCGGCTGGAGTTAAACCACGACAATGCAATACTCAATTCCAGCCAGAAACCGCCTATCTTTCTGCTCTCTGAGAGCACAAAAGGAGACTATCATGGGCATACTCAAGTTTTTATGGTGGCTTGAGAGCAGTAGTTCATCTGCTGTCCACTGCATAATCCAGCTCTTAAAAAACTTCTGAGAGCTGCTGTATAAGTGGAGGGTATAAGGCCTACGTACTTGTTAATCACTGTCCCCACTGAAATGTGGGTTAGGACCCAGATTCAGCTGAGGTTCAGGCTGCCCTACCTGGAAAGGCTGCTGTCGTGTATTTTCTGGGTCACACCAAAGCCCAGTTGGAGATCTCCTTCTCCTTCTGTCCACCTGGGTGAGTTCAGGCGATTGAGTGGAGCGAGGGACAGCATGAGAAGTCTGCTACAGGGGCAGCAAATTAGGGGAAATGGAAAGGGCTAGGACATATTGCAATAGTAAGTAACCTGTAGGCGATGAACCTAGCAGGGTTTAAAAAATAACTCATCCAAATGGAGCAAGTCACATTCTGTATGAGCAGTGAAGGTAACTACCCATTTTTTCTTTAGAAATACAATACAGCTTTTTCACTGCTAAAAAATTCAGACTTGCACCTCTGAATGACATTATTTTATTTTGTTATTTTAAAATTATTTTTAGTATACTGTATTAAAACCTATATGACAATAATTACACTACTGTACTACCAAGAAGTCCCATCCAAGGACGGGTGACCCACTATTCTAGATTACAGATACCAGAAGACAAAGGCTGTATTTGGAAGAGGTTACAATCTATTTTAAGACAAAATGGAAATATCCCAAACAACCTAAAGTAAGAGAATAAGAATACAGCAGAGATAACTTTGTGATATTAGACAGGATTCCCAGAGGTGTACAATTTCTTATCAACATTATTATACACTCTGGTGATCTTCCTAGCCATTCATAGTAAGCAATTTAAGATGGAGTCCAAGGTAGAATTATGTCCTCAAATAAGGAGGATGCAACACATATAGCAGCAGTGTAACAGAATACTAAATTGTCACAAGCTTTTAAATGAACTAATTATAGATAAGAGTCCACAAACGATATAGCATTAAATACATGTAGTTCTCTTGCTATTTAATTTAAAGCTACAAATAGTCCAATAGTCCATTCCCAACATGCGTGGACAGAGCGGTTAGCAGACAAGGAGAATAAGTCAAAGAAAGACAGACATCTGGTGGATCCCAGGGGCTCCAGCTCATTCAGCACTGGGTAACTGTTTTAAACAAAATCAGAAACGTTCTTTATGTTGACCTAACATAACTATAATTTTAAGACATTTACATTTTAGTGAACTGGATTCTGGATGCAGACCAATGTCTCTTTTGATTCCAAACAAAATATCTATTATATGTAAAATGAATTATAATTTAATTTTTACTTATATTTCATTTATAATAATTACATATTATTATATTATATATTATATGAAAAAGGCACCTCAATGAATACTAAATTGAAATTAGAGGATAATTTTGGGGGAAAGGGAATCTGCATTTTAAAACATAAATATTTTTCAAATTTTTACAGAAATTTTTGCTGTGATTTAATTGACAAAGCTAATGAATATATTTTTTGTTGAAACAAAAAGTTTACTCAGCTCATCTCAATGCAACTTCTCATGCCATTTTAAGTCTGGTAGTTCAGATACTCATCTACAGAATCCCTCTCTGAGATACGTGTAAAAACATCTTAGGATAAAAAGACAATGAATTCTGAAAGCATTTACAGACGAACTATATACACGAAAGCTAGATCAAAAGAAAACTCCAACAAGAATCTCAAATAGCTGCCTATGCTGCAAGCAGAAGAAAATATTCCTACCTAAACAAACACAGCTGGAAACCAGCTCAATATATGCTTTACAGCATTTTCACTGAGGGATGCAAAATGATACCTGCCAGTCTCAGAGAAATGGCTGGAGGAAGAATAGACATATGTAAGTGGGGGAAACCTTCACATTGATATTTTGAGGACATCTAAGAGGTTAGTGTGATTTCCTTGTGTTGAGGCAGAAGTGCTATATACAATTTGGCAACAGTCTCAGTGGCAAGACAGACTCCGCGTAGTGGACCCAGGCTAGACTCAAAGCAAAAAGACACTCTTTTTAAAACAACAAGTGACTGGCTGATCAGAAATCCACTGAAATCTAAGGATACACTCATTGACTGATGTCTCAGAAGAAACAAACAATTTATTTTTCTAGGGCATCTATCTGGGCTAGTCAGGAGAACGCTTTCTTTATGAGTAGTACTGATCTGTACCTTTTACTTTTAGCTGGTACTCTGTGATTACATTTAACCTAATGCATAATAACGCCCGCTGGAGCCAACACAGAGTAAGTGTTCACAGGTGACACAGGGTAATTGCAGTATTTTATGACTCACATCATGTCATAGTGGCCAGGCAATAAAGTGAATACCCCTTGTCTCTGAATGTATCTATTTATTGAGGAAATTAGGGAGAATTCAAAATTTTCTACCAGTGCTATTAATGCACACCTGGGCTGTGCATTTCTCATTAGATGATGCCCTAGTAACATGACAGTTAACATTAATAGCAGACTACTAATTCACATACTGGGGACACTGAGTTGAAATGCTGGCCTGGTTTTGGCAGTAGCTTATCTCAAGAGTCTGAGGCAATCTGGAAGTAGTATCTGAAAAACAAATGAGCAAACACTAACAACAGTAACAGAAAACCCTCTTGCAAATTCAAGAGCACAGACTTCCCTTAGGTGCTCCTAGCAGAACTTTTTCTATAGATTTTTTTTTTTTCTATAGATTCTTCTACATTTGTATAGAAATAGATCATAAAATTGAAAACTTCTGTGCTTATTTGTCTGTCTTCAGACCTATGGTCTAAGCTCTTCAGCAGAATTTTGCAGCGTTTTGGAACCTCAGCCCATGTATCGATACAGTGACGTGGATGAAAATAGATGAAGAGCATATTCCCAAACCTTCCTGCCATCCGAGTTCTACTAATGCCATTATCCTAATTTCCTGACTTGAAAATAAGGTTTTAAATGATATAATGCTCCTTTTGATAACAGCAACAAGAAAAGCATCAAAAACTGTCAAAATGATGGCTGTTATTATGGTAATTTTTTGCATCACTCCCATTGCAGAGCATTTACAATGTCCAAAAAAGACACAGCTACTTCAAAGAGTTTTCAGCTTGAGGGACTGAACATATGTGAAAGGAGAGAAATAAGGACACAAAGTTCACAGCTATAAATACAAACAATAAAAGTTATCCTTGGCCTCTAGCTAGCTTGCTTGTTTTTCAAATAGGTGAATTGTGAAGCAGTACAACCAGGGGAAAATCAGCAGGTAAAAATGTTTCCAGAGGATCTGGAAGGGCATGAGCTATGCCTTGATGTTGTAGAAAACAGGTTAAGTTATACAACAATGGCATTTGTCATGCGTAAGGAATATGGTCTTAGCAGAAGTATAGCGTGGATGGTCTTAGGAGATATGTTGTGTGTTATCTTGAGAAAGGGCTCAAGTGAGCGCCAAAGAAAAGGAACGCCTGGAATTCAAACACGAGGTCATGAATTTTGACAGAATGAAGGCAGAGGTCAGACTCCAGGAAGAGCTAGGTGGAACAAAAGATGATTTTGGACCTGAGTTCAATATGTGAAGGAAGAGAAAAGGAAACGTGGCAGGACTGCTGGTGGTGGCACAAGACAGGCAGTGGCATTTTTAACAGTTACTGGGTATAAGGAGGAAGAGTTCAAAAGTGAGTAATGGGCCCTGTTTCATGTTGAATACAACGCTGTAAGAGGATACACTGGTGTGTGCGTACTGGCATATGTCAGGAAAAAGCAAAGGTGAGACTGGGGCTACCTTGAAGGAAAAAACTTCCCGTTTCATAGGCTAGATGGGACCACTGGAGCCTCATTCATTCTTACCCTATAGGGGTCTACTTAGTGCTTCAGCCCACATGAAATTAAACTGCGGTACAGTCTGAGGATCCCATTGTGGTCACTCAGTGATAGGGGGTGTGTGAGGTGATGCCAGTGAGTGACCCACACCTTGAGGTGGGTGGGAAGGTCGGGTTTGCAGGAGCTTTGCGAGGTGGCGGGAAGGAAGGCATGGCCCTCTTGCAGACGGAAAGCCGGGTGGCCTCTGAGGTGGAGACACACACTGAGCAACTAGAGAAGTGTTAACCTATGTCTCCACCATGAACTGTCAAAGCTGACCCTCTCTCTGTGTTCTTCACTAGTTGTCAGCTCCTGGCAGAATGAGTTGAGGTCATTATTATCTATAACTGCCCAGCTATATATCCACTTGTCTCACATGTGACTTTTGTAAACACTACCATAAAAACTGAACTCTCAGAACAAGTTTTAGTTACACATGTTCTGTGCACAGTTCAAAGGCATTTGGGAAAGCAACTCTTTGATGGTACCTCCAAGAAGCTTTCTGGAAAAGTAAGACTAATCTACACCTTGGTTGCTTTGAGGCATCTTCTCAGCCCACTTTGCAACAATGATGTCAGGCTCCTGAGTCCTCCGATATCTAAAGTGGTTTTGATCCATTGCCTTGAGTTCCTAGAGGACACTTTCCTTTCTTTATGGACAGTAATGAAATACCCGATCACCAGCATAAATAGTGCTCGGAAGTCAATGATGGGCACAGAGAAATACGTCTGATACTAGCAGATAAAAGCAAAATTATTCTTATACTGCATTCTTAAATAAATGCCTCTTCCATTGTTCTCCCATGTTTCCACAAAAATAGACTATGTATGTCACTTGGGTTTTTTAAAAAAAATCCTTTGGTTGAAGCTTGAAAGCAGCTAGCTAACTAGCCTGAATAAAGTCTGAAAACAGAATTAGAATGGTATAAAAATAAATAATTTGGGGCAATTACAAGCTAACCTAGCCATGAACAGTTCGTTCTTTCCCCCTTCAGACATAATATAACCAAACAGTTAAACAATTTCCACATTTTTTTTCTAATGTTAGGCACACTTCACTTGAATGTCTCAGTACCTGCAAATTTAAACTCTAAGGGCACTAATTATCCTATATGAGGAGGGGTTATTGTCATTAATGTTAGTGGGAGTTAGGGCCCACACATGGGGAGGGAGATTTACTCTTTTACAAAACCTGCTTTATTCAGGTGCAGTTGCTTCAAAGTCCTTTCCTCACCATGCAGCCTATGTTCAATGCAGAGAAGCTCATTATACCAGTTACATTCATGATGATACCAGATGTTCAAATTGAATACTCATGAGAATTATTTTCAGGCTTCCTATTCACATAAAACTTGCTGGCGAACAATTAGTAAATGGAAGGATGCTGCCAAAAAAAAGAAGAAAAAAAAAAGAAAGAAAGAAAAAGGAAAAGTTGCACCATCATTTAACTGCAATTTTATCCATCCCATTCAGTACAGACAGATGTAATATTTGAGAAACCAACGCACTTCTCTGAAGAGAGATTTTCTCAGTTTACAAAATTTCTTCCGGCTTAGCAGACTTCAGCAATAGCACTGTTCTTTCCCAGGTTTACTACACATGTGGCTCACCAGTAATTTATGATGGCTTATTATTTCTTGTGTAATGAAGCATATCTCTTTGCAAATAGCAGAGAAGGTGTAGGGAAAGGGAGGGCAGATTACAGTCCAGCTGGGCCTAATAACAAAATGTAGCACGCAAATGCTGGCTCTGCAGTGGACTAAGAATGCCCCAGAGAGCAGTGCTGCCAGTTCCTGTGGTGTTATGATGAGTCTCACGATATCTGACATTTTATTTAAAGCCCTGGAGAGATCATTAACCAAAAACCTCTGCTTTAAGTTTCTGGACTAGTGGCTTCCAAACTTTCTAGATTGTGGATCAGTACTGGCTCTCTGTATTTCACCATGCTCTCACAAACTCTGACTTTTTATTAAAAACACTAACAAGGTAATTTAATCTCACTGTTTCAGCCAGTCCAAGGAATAAGATGCAGATTACTTACTACAGTCTTACAAGTGATCATTGGCTCAGGAGCTCAGCTTGGGGTCATTTATCTAGACCTCAGGGCTGCAGAAAACTCACCTGAACAGTGAACCAACTTTCTCTAAAGGGCTCAAAAGACAGAAGGCTAATCTCCCACTTTAATCCAACCTTTCTACCCCTCTCTTTGTACCTTCCTCTCTTTTACCCCTGTACTGGTTCTGTTCAGTTCCCTTCCTCCTTCAGCTCCAAACGCATGAGTTCATCTCTTCGTTAATTTGTAATTCCCACTTGCCTGATATTTCCAGATGTTTCTCTCTTCCCTCACTCCTACTTGTTTTGCAGTACGTTCTCCAGTCCCCTCTATACCCAGTTCTGTCCCAGGTAAATTGCAGCATTAAGTGTTTTGGACTTTTCCTACAAAGATGTCACATCACATTACTGAAATGCGTATTTAGAATTTGGAAGAGACCACCTTGTTACAATAATATCAAAGCCTGTCACATTTTAGGTCTATTTTACTTGACAGCATCTCTTTGGAGAACAGGAATCTACATAGCTCGTAAATGATATTTTGACAGTTGCTAGTTAATCTGCCCCGTTGAGACCATTTTCTCCAGGTCACTTCTTTAAAGCAAAGGGCCCTTTTTCTCTCTCCTTTTTGGGCTGCATTTCTTCTACTGCCACCCATGGTATGTACCAAGCCCAACTGACTTGGCATATGCATAAGAGGAGACAGGAGAGGGAAGAGCTGGCTCTGCACAGACAACTGTGATGGGTGGACTGGTAGTTGGGCTGGTTGTTGTGTTGCCTTTCCTGCTTGGTTCTCCTCTTGAATTAGGGGCATAGGAAGCAAGCCATCATAAGAAAATGTAGGGGTATAACCTTGATCAAAAATAGTAGCAATTCTCAGATATTTTCAAAATTCAGTAAAAATGACTCCTTTTCACTGCTTATTAGAGCATTTGGTTTGTGATGAGGTGAATTTTTCAGATACTTTATGTTTACCAATAACTGCTGCCTCAGTTAAATATAATTAATCAAGTACTGAATCTCTTTTAGAGGTTCTGCTTTTTTTCCTTATTGAGAAATAGAACTGTTACAACACTTTTAGAGAGGCTGTGCTTTAAAGATGCCAGCAAAGAAGTGACTTTTTCCTCTAATCAATGATATTAAAAAAATGACTGTATTCCTGTAACACTGAAAATGAACAGAGGAGATTTTAGTCTCGAGGGGGAAGGAGCATGTTCACTCAAGTAAGAAACACGCTGGTTACTGGAGAGATGCCAAGTGGCACTGATGACCCTCTCCCACATCAGTAATGGAAAAACACTGCTTGTATTAATGGTGCTTTGCAACTGGGGGTACAGACATTTGAACTCTGCATAGCACAAGAAATGCTGATGAATGCTCAGTGTTTCATGTATGTTATGTAAATCTTACGTATATTGCATAAATGGATTGTATGTGTGTGTGTACATGTGATACATAAGTTACTTAGGATAGTCAAACATTATTGTATACAGGTAAAACTCTGTATAGGTGGGTTATTGATGGTTACTTCTTAGGAATCAAAGTAATTGCTATATTTTTATTCAGACTTAAACAATAAACACTGGCATTTATAAGATGCATGGCTGCGTTGCTGCTGTTGGCATTCGAACTAGGACTTGCCCAGCACCACTGCAACAACTTGAAAAAAATAATCTGTAGGCCTTATAAATATGAAGAAACTGTCATTGCTACTTGGAAACAAACTTGACAGTGTGCACACGAAGCTCTCAGTTTGTCACATTCACTAGGGAAGAAAAGGCTGATCTGAGTGTTTTAAGTGACTGTGGTGTTTTGAATTGTTCTGATTTACAATAGGCAAATTTGGTCATAAATGTAAAGTGCTTTCTATAAATGCAAGGATAAACCACCTTTGTACAAAATTCTGTTGCACCCTAAATTGCAGGAGAGCATTTATCCATCTGTCTCTCTGACCTTGTACTGGATTGGAGGGCTGAGCTAATATTTCTTTTAAAATTGTGCATAATACTGAAATACTTGCTCAGTTACTTTGGCCTTAGATAAAAATGGATCTTAAATATGGGAGAATGTTTTTACCCCTTTAGAAGGCATAAGCAAATGATCACATGAAGCTTGTAATTTCTTGACTCCTACATTCAGAGACAGCATTTCTTGAGCCATTTATCCCTTATGTGAATGTAAGGGTGTCCAGAAGAGCTGTATCTGCAAGCCAAAACCTCCTTTCCTCTCCTCCATCCTGCCTTCAGCATATTCAGTATCTGCAAATAGAGGCTACTGTGCTTCTTCACAATTTAACATGTTTAGCAGGTATTTTCTCAGCTACTGCAAAATAAAATGTGTTGCAAACTTGCATATGACAGGATTCTACAGAGCTTAGTGGTACTTCCAGTCCTTTCAGAAACAGACAATTTATTGAAATTTGCAAAAAGTGTGTAACTTTGAAGAGATAACTGTGAAATACTCCTTGTACCAGACTTTCTGGGAAAGTAAGTCACTGCTTAGGACTTTGTATCTGTGGGTGTTGAGCAGAAGGTGAGTGCAAACACTCCAAGCAGCAGGCAGTAGCTTGTGGGATCAAGGTCTAACAGCACAGGCATCTCAAAACCTATCAACAAGACATGATGAGACAGATGACTATCTGATAATAGAACAACATGGGGAGAGCTATTGCTTTTTATCATGTTCTTCCTTGACTGTTAGAAGTGCTCACTTGTCTTCAGCTCAGACAAATTTAAGAGGAAAGACAGTGTATATCTAACACACGACAAAGAAGCAATGAAGAAACTGGTGTTGTGGACTAGCAATGACCTTTTCAGAGAGACCCCTGTTTGACATGTGAGGTGGGCATTTGGCAGTTGTAGAAGCAGCTCAGCAATCACTGGATACAAATGCCATAAAGACATACTTGGCACAGCTCTTGCACCTGATGAAACTTGCTATGCATCAAATATTGGGAGGGTTGAATAAATAAACAAAAATATTGCAAAAAGAAAAAAAAAAAAGGGCAATTAGAACTCCTAATTTAAAAACAAACAAACAAACAAACATTAAAAAAAACCCCGACAAAACAAACTACCTTTCTTACAACACAGAAGAAACAAATTTTCCTCTTTTACAGTTCTGTATGCTGATGTTCAAAGAGTCACATGCTGGAATTAGTGGAGAAGTGGGATGAAATCGTATGGTTTTGGTATGGTATCTAGTTCTTCAGTCTGTCATTTCACATGCTAGACAACTGTTCTTTGTTTCCTCTTCTCTCCGACATGAATCTAAAACCAAATAAGACTAAAAGAAGATCACTCACCTCCAAGCAGCTTTGAATCCACTTGGCTTTCACCTTTATGAACCAAATCCTTCAATATATTGGTCACAAAAATGCTATACTATGGATATACCATGGATATGTGTCATTAGTAAGAAGCTTATTTTCTTGAGATGGTCTTTAAGCCAAAACCAAAGAGTAGGACATCATGAAACGCTTCTGAATCTAAGATTCATTCACCAAAGTAAACCAGCATCACTAACTAGTAGTAGTTTTGAGAGTTTCTGTGGCCATCCAGCTTCAAGCATGAGCTCTTCTGGGAGTGGTTTTAACTCCTGGCATGCAACCGCATCACAGACTGCCAGTCAGCTGGACACACACAGAACAAGAAGCTGCATGCTTTGAAAAGGAAGCTTTTAATGCTTTGGAAACTTCAGCCAACCTTGCATGTCTCATGACATAAGGATGGTCCCCAAACCTGCAATCATGAGTTTAGAAGCTTGTGCTGACATTGGAAAAGACTCTGCTTTCTGATCATTACCTCCTCTGACACCTTAGCAATAGCTGATATTTCTTGGATTTAACCATGGATAAGAAGGTACCTAAATCTCCACCTCAAGCAATATCTGCAAGCTTCTCTAATGTGTCAGGGTGAAAAGAGTTTCTGAAAACAACAGGGCATGAAGGGCTGCATAATTAAGAAAACCTAAACCCAAGAGCTTAGTTTAAACAATAATAGAAATGATCTTGCATTGGAGGTCAGAAACAGGGTTTAGGCTGAAGCCACTCTTGAAGGCATCTGTTCTTTATGCTCTATTCAGGATCAACCATCTTCACTGTTATAAATAGGGCTCATTCTCTTGAAGGCTGAATATGAGAGTAAGAGCACAAAAGCTTTATACTTGAGAGAGGGCACTATAAGAAAGGTCACTTTATAGTAAGCATGAAGTGTAATTTGGAGAAGAATGCTAATACCAGCTATATCAGATTGTGAGGAAGCTGAAAACAGCATATGTTCTAATATTGTCTTTTATTGATTTTGCTGCCAACATCCCACTTCAACAATGTTACAGCCGCACTTCAGGATTCTTAATGGAAGGGGATGGAGAAAATCAATATACAGAGCTTGCTTCTGCTCCCACTGAAGTCAATGTGAGTTTCATTATTAACTGCAATGAGCACAGGACAGAGTTCAGTCTGTTTTGTCGCTTTGTGTTTGTTTTTTCTTTCCCTTTTTATTTAACCTCCTAAGGGGCAATGTGTACCGTTATCCTACGTTTTAGAAAAGTTCCATTTAAATAGGGCAATTTCCTATCAAACTGCAAGTCCACACATTCAGAAATGATGCCCTGCTTTATGAAACCTAATGAAAAATTATAGCCTGTATCCTGAACTGGGGAAGTTACAATAAAAGATATAGGATTTGAAATAAATTCTAGTAACAAAATAATTTCTTTCTTAACAATATTTTCATTCAGATATAAAGCAAATCAAAACAGTTTAGCTTTTACTGACTTGTAAAATATTACTTTCCATGTGCATTGTTTGCTCTATTACAAATAGAGGGGATGCACAGAAACTTCTTTTCACTACTATTTTAATGCTATTTACATGAAATGAAATATGCTAAAATTATCTCCAAAATTATAAGCATTATCTTCATTCCAACAACATGCTGTTAATTTTGTTCTAGCATGAACACAAAACATATTTTAACATGCTGTCAAAATGAGACACTAAGAATGTCAATAAAAAGACACTAAAATAAATGTAAATTTAGATTGCTGTCACAAGTGGCTGCTTGGTTTTGTGAAGATGTTAGGTTGCTATAGCATTTTCCATAGCAACTTTGCATCTTATTACATAAATAATCCCTCAGTGTCCTTAAAGCTTACTAAAAACAGGATTAAATCTATTCTCATATGTAATGATCCTGCATAAAACCTTATCAGTACGAAATACCCAGAAAACATGATAAAATGTAATCTAGATAATAGTATTTCTGGCAGTTGAAAAGCATCAAAGCGCAACAGTCTTGTTTTGTAGTAAACGGGACAGCCTCCTAAAACCCATATTAGGAAAATGCCTTTGAAGTGTCTGTTTCCACTAAAAATTGAAAGTTAGGTTAACCCCTTCGTTGCTGTGTCCACAGGACCAGCACAAACCTTCATTCCAAAGCCGGTGTGTTGTGCATGATCCAGAGGCATTGGCCCAGTACCTGGGACGGGACAAGGCTGTCTTTATTCCCCAGGGAAGACGGGCTTGGCAACTACCTTCAGCCCTGATTCATCAAGGCATTTCTGCTAAATTCAGCTGCACAAGAAGCATTATTAGAGCCAAATGGACTTAAAACCAGGGGCATAAAATTAGGCCCCTGCCTACATGCTTCCTGAATTTCAGCCTATTTTTGTAAAAGCTGTGGGAAAAAAGGAATGCATTTTAAGGCACAAAATTGGAGTCTGCCTGATGATAACAGCTCTGAACTGGCATGCTGTGAAAGACACTAGAGCAGACTTTTCCTGGCGTAGAGGGAGTAATCATCGTGTGCTGCTTTCTAGTGATCATCCCTGATGGTCCCTGGGAGCAAAGCTGATTGTCTGCTGTGTCCAGAGCATTTCCATTCAAAGGGAAGTTACTCCACTTGGAGAGCTCAAAAGGGTTGTTCAGCTGTATTCTCCGGCCAGAGAGGGGACGGTGTCAGTACAGTGACAATTCAGAGCTTCAGATTTTAAATACGTTCTTTTCTTCAAGATTGCTTATAAAACCTGGTTAGTAGCTTCTGTTAACAGGGTTTATTTTCCTCTTCATATGCCTTTATATGTTTATTACCGCAGGGCTGATTATGACACCAGCTGCTGATGGCTTTGAAATGGTATTGATTTATTTGAGGAAAAAAGCAATGCTAGCCCACTAATTTCTAAAGTAAATACAGTTTGTTATTTTACATTACCTTTATCAATAAGCATTTAAAAGGAAAAAGGGGAAATTATGGGCTTGTTAAATATCAGTATCACCTTCATAAAATCTGATGCCGAAAAGCTATGGGATGGAGAGGTAGTGACAGAAAAATAAGTCAGACTTTTGTTTAAAACTTAATGTCCCATAAAAACAAAAGATTAGACTTACAAGAAAGGAAGGGAGAAATATCTGATCCCTGGGATCAGAAGGAAGAGGAGGATCTGACATGAGATCTGCTGTGACACTGGGCCAGTCAGAAGGAAAGGAAGAGCAAAGCTCAGCTCCACGCAGCTGGGGTTCAGTAATTTCTATTCAAAGTTGTAACAAGCTATATAAAGCTTTCCTACCAGTTTAATCCAGCTATAAAACACAGTTTCCATTCCACGTGTGCATCTCTGCATTCACACAAACCTTAGAGAATGCAAAAAGATGACTGAATTGCAGAGAAAAGATGAATAAGCATCACACAGATCATTTCGGTGTTGTTTCAGGCTTTCCTTGAAGACTTGCCAGGCTTGCAACTTTCAAGATAGACTTATGAACAATATCACAAAGCCTGTTTTACGCTGTGTGCACAGGCGTGCGATTTTCAAATACTGACTTTCATGAGGACCTACACTCTTCTGCGGGATGGACTGCCCACTATTCAGCCTGTCTCCTAGGGCAGCTGACTTAGCTGATGCTGCAAATAGGACAGATCAGTTCAGGAGAGCACTTAAAGGTCCAGGTTACTGTCAAGGCAGAAAGATCTGCAATGTTTAAGTTTGGCATCTACTTTAGGTATGTTTGAAAATCTTGCCATAGAGGCCTAAATTGTCCTGACTTGGAAGGCAGCACCAATCTTATGTGTTCAAACTGGGCTTCCACTACATAACTTGCAATTTATTATTTGCATGCAGTCCCCGAGATGTCAGTAAGTTACTTCATCACAGGTAATACAATGGTGGTGAGATGCTACAGGGGCCCAACGAATGAGCTATTGCAAGTCTGTTCACCTGGAGAGAGCCCTATACCAAGGCGTTTATCATCCACGTGGACAGGACAGGCAGTAGGTGAATGAAAGGAAGCATCGTTGCCTCCATTTGATAGCAGGGAACTGATACAACAGGAATTCATTGATTAGTCCAGACAGGGGGTATGTAGCAAAGCTGGGATTTGGCCCAGAGCTCTGGGATCCCAGTCAAAAGCCTTAACCACGCGGCCATGCTCCCCGTGTCCCTCTGCAAGCACTGTGCATTTCTTTCTTTTCCATGGTGCCAGCTGCAGTCTCTCACTGAAGTTGGAGTTGTTAGAATTAATGGCACATTGCCGAGAGCACTGCAAAAGGAAGAGATTAACCCACCTCCCCTTAAAGTAAAATTACAGGTGCCTTCTAGGCATAAACCAAACTTCAGCTCTTTTCTACAACACGCAGCTTCACTTCACTAATTCTTAAAATTACTTTGGAGGCTTTTACATGTGGATCCTTACTCCCGGTGCCAGCAGGTGGGAGACGAAGCATCCATAAATCCTGATTGTTCTGAAGATTTTCGTATATCCTCTAGACTCCAGCACTGAATCTCTTTTTTTCCCCCTGAGCTAATGCTTCAGTAGCTGCACCTTGACTTTCAAATGTATTAACTGAGTTGCCAATCATCATTATTATTTTTTTCTTAGCAATCTCCCAGCTTTACTTCAGCAATCCTCTTGTCCCCTTCAAACTCCAAATTCCACATTGCAGAAAAATCACTGTTTAAAGGCTGAATTTTGGAAAAAAAACATCATTCTAAAGGAAGAGCTGATCCCACAGGTGAGATTCACTCAGTCTCATTCCAGCCTTTTGCCAGCTTTCCCCGTAATGCAAATGACCTTTAGGCTGTGAAACCAGGAGGATTTCCTATAAACTAGGCATGCATGCAACCAACTTATTGGTTTCCTTGGGGGGATCTTCAGGGGGTCCTTGCAGCAGTTTGAGATGCTCTCCAACAGAACAAGCAGGTAGCAATGCCTTCCTTTTCCTTGAAGATTCAGCTTGCACACAATAGAGTAGGGTACTAACTAAGCCTGGGGAGCGTGACCTGTGAAACACCTGGGGGAGCAGAAGGTCTTTGCACTGGAGGCAATGTCCCAGCCCTGCAACACGGACTAGAGGGTGGAACACAGGTCCAGGAGACTGATGGTCCCCATTCTCATTCCAGCTCTGCCACTGAGTCACTGATACCAGTAAATCAGGTTCATAAACTAGAAGAGCAATTGGGAAATGAAAGAAGAGGATCTGAGTCTAGAATGGAGTGAAGCACTATGCAACAAGTTCCCCTGGAGCTGTTCTGCATTGTTGCAAGTAACAAGCCCAAATCTTCCCAAACAAATGGCTATTAGTAGATTTCTAATACAAACCATGACTTGATCTCTTGCACAACTTGAAGAAAATATGCAAATCTTTCTTACTAACAGCTTTTTCATCATTTACCTCAAATCCTCAGAACTTATTGTGTACAAAGGCCTCAGCAAAATGTAGTGTTCCTCTGAAATCTGAAGTCTCAAACCTGAAGGGATTGAGTGCACCCTCAGTAAGTTTGCAGATGACACCAAGTTGGGTGGAAGTGTCGATCTGCCGGAGGGTAGGAAGGCCCTACAGAGGGACCTGGACAGGCTGGATCATTGGACCAGGGCCAACTGTATGAGATTCAACAAGGCCAAGTGCTGGGTCCTGCACTTGGGTCACAACAACCCCATGCAATGCTACAGGCTGGGGGAGGAGTGGCTGGAGAGCTGCCCAGCAGAAAAGGACCTGGGGGTGTTGGTTGACAGCCGCCTGAACATGAGCCAGCAGTGTGCTCAGGTGGCCAAGACGGCCAATGGCATCCTGGCCTGTATCAGGAATAGTGTGGCCAGCAGGACCAGGGAGGTGATAGTGCCCCTGGACTTGGCCCTGGTGAGGCCGCACCTCGAGTACTGTGTTCAGTTTTGGGCCCCTCACTATAAGAAGGACATCGAGGTGCTGGAGCGTGTCCAGAGAAGGGCAACGAAGTTGGTGAAGGGTCTAGAGCACAAGTCTTAGGAGGAGCGGCTGAGGGAGCTGGGGTTGTTTAGTCTGGAGAAGAGGAGGCTGAGGGGAGACCTTATTGCTCTCTACAACTCCCTGAAAGGAGGTTGTAGCAAGGTGGGGGTCGGTCTCTTCTCCCAAGTAACAAGCGATAGGACGAGAGGAAATGGCCTCAAGCTGCGCCAGGGGAAGTTTAGGTTGGATATTAGGAAGAACTTCTTCACCGAAAGGGTAGTCAGGCATTGGAACAAGCTGCCCAGGGAAGTGGTTGAGTCTCCATCCCTGGAGGTATTTAAAAGCCGGGTAGACGTGGTGCTTAATGACATGGTTTCGTGGTGGACTTGGCAGTGCTAGGTTAACGGTTGGACTTGATGACCTTAAGGGTCTTTTCCAACCTAAACAACTCTATGATTCTATTAAGTCCAGCACATCTGGATAGCATTCAGGCACTGAAGTCCTTTTGCATAACTTCAGGGCTTAAATGTGTTGCACCGTGTTTTCAAATGTTGGGGCTGGAATCCACCCTCTTTCTTTCATGGTGATGAACAGGTTTCTCTTCAGATATCCTAGAGGAGAGTTTTTATTCTAACCAGTCTAGCTGTGAGGAAATGTGACACACTCAGCACCATACTATCTAGATGCTCACAGAAGTGGAGTTATTTCTGAATGAAAAAGGCTTGAGTTAACAGAAGAAATTACATTGGGAGACAGCTGAAACTACACTTTATCAAGACAGAATGAGGTCTTAGGACCCATTCTAAACTGTTGACTTCATTGAGCCTTCTTGTACTAGGGGTGATTTAACTAGGTGACCTAGTGAAAAAAGACCTGGCACAGATGTTGAAACCTCGGGGAAATCTGTCATTTGTTGTAGCTTTGGGAACGGTAACTGCCCAGGAGTGTTGTTCCCACTGTCGAGTAGGGCAGGCTGAAAAATAATGTTCTCAAGAAAATTGTTGGGATGCAGGACAGGCGGTCCAGAACTCCGGAATTATCCAAACCAATTCATCATGTCTCGTTGCTTCAACCACTTTCGGATTTAGACTTTTAAGCCTTTATGTGTGCATGCTGTCCTTGAATTGAAGAAGCACAATATCTTCTTTGTGTTATTCAGGCCTTGCCCTTCCCATGGTTAAGCATTTAGACAAACATTTTAAGAAAAGGGGTTAAAAATAAAGAAAGTGACAATGTTTTCTTACTGTGAAGAACTGTTTCTTTGTGATAAAAGATTCTTTAAAAGACATTCTTTGTAGAACAGAGGTTACCGTGAATACAAATAGCCACTCCAGTGAGATAAAGAGGTGGTTCTGGAATGACATACTAAAAAAGAAAGAAAAAAATAAAAAGAGAAGGCAGCTAACACAAATAGTAATTTTAAAAAAATGCTAAAAGAAGGAAGAATCACTTTTCTGTACATAAAAATGAAAAAATAAATGTCTTCTCACTTTCTTTTCATTTACCAATGTTTTATACCCAGTAACTTTTTTCATTTAACTCAAGTTCCCTCTATTGTCAATGACAGAAGAATCAAAACCACTTGCTTTAGTTGAGAATGTAATGTTGGAAGAAGAAAGCTATAAAATTAATTTTAGAACTGGATGACTCTACGTATGCAGCAGGCTGGATCATCTCCACTAAGATCAAGAGGATGATGAATGGTACAATGGACAATGACGGACGAGTACTCAAGTGAATTCATATCACTAAATTTTGAGTTACTATGCAACACGGTACTGGGTTTGCTGCTGTTATCACTGAGTGGACTCAAGTCCCCACATTATAACAATACAAATAAACTGAAGTTGTTTGGGATAAAATGCTGTAGAATTCTCAGATATCAAAACATTTGATAGAAATGTCCCTTTTCATGGAAGAAAACCAAAGATGGTTTCCTATTTGTGATGTTACAAAAAGAATGATCGGCATAGCTCTGCCTTAAGTATGCATACGTTAAACCTAGCTGAATTGATGAATATGACAATTCAAAGCATCTTTACTCCTCTTCTGGAGTGCAGGCTGTGGGTATTTCTGGCTCTACCTTCCTGTTGTTAATTCTAATGACTTCCCTCCTTAAGAGTGGACAGAGTCAAGGTAAAATGATTAGATATTCATAAAAATCTCTGATTGCTAGCAGTGCTTTGTCTGCAGAGACCCACTGTCTCAGCTCTGACCATTTGCTAATGGTATCTAGAAAATTCAAACCCACACAATTAGCCAAGCAAAAATGAAGGCTGCCCTTTACAGGTTTCATTGTTTCTTTGTTCTTCCACGAAAAACATTAAATCTCCCTTCAAGAGGGATGCTGTAGTAAAAATTTCTTTGCTAGAAGGACACTCCTTCCTTTTACTTCTGGAGTCATTCAACCTCACACAGCATCTTGTCACAGGAGGAGCGAAAGAGCTCTTCTGTATGTAAGCTTGAATTCACACTTTTATGCAGGCATACAAGGACCTGACACCACTGAATGGATTAAATTCTTTCCTTTCTTAATATGGTGCCTGTATGCAAAGGCCTAGATCAAAATTATCCTCATCATCAGACTCTGTTTCTTTCCATATTACTCCCTCCTTCTTTACCTTCCTTAAAGTTCACTGCTGGCTGGTAGTTCCCAGTCATGCTTTGGCTTTAGCCTCTGTAAATTTTCTTTCTGAAGATGAGTGCCTAGACAGGCAAACCCTTGTTAGCTACTCACAACTTTATTAGCCGATGTCAAGAAACCAAGCAAAGGGTCCATCCGGATCATGCTACCAGTAAGTAATTCAGGCAGCTTCTGAGCCACCTCGTGGAGTGTCCACCCTGGATAGCAGAGCATTTGTAGAGGGCTGAAAAAGTTGCTTTTCTTTCCGCATATTACAAGCACCCTTGTTCTTTCTTTCATGATAGCCATCTAATGAGAGTTAAATTAATGCAGTATGCACTACCATATTGTGAAATATGTACCCTTAAAAGTTAATTCCACAGAACACAGAGTTAAAATGGTATAGTGTATTTGTTAGAGAGCTTACACATTACTATGTATTTGTTGAAAAGAAAGGTAAGGCTTAGAGAATACTGACTAAAACATAACTTCAACTGGTCTCATAGTAAGACATTGTTACAACCATGAAATGAAAGACTGTTATGCAAGACTGCAGCACTAAAGAAACATAATGCTTCCAGCCAAGAACAGAACTGGAGAATTTTCATCATTATAGACCATAGCAGGTGACAGACACCTCCTAGAGACAGCTTGCATCATGCAAATAACTAATTTATGAGGGTTTAAATAAGATACTGTCTTATATAATCAGCTATTAATATATCACTTCTCATATGTAAGTTTTTGTTTGCTTTTAAAAAAACAACAGTTGTATATACGTGACATTACAGAGGGATTTGGCTTTACCTGAATCATCTACTCTCAGCTTTTTACTGGGATTATCACCACTGTCATCATCGGACATTTCCATCTCCTCTTCCCGGCGGATTCCCATGAGCTGTTCACTGTGAGCATTTCGGAGCTCCTAAAACCCAAAATGACCTTTTGTCAGTATTACCTTCCATAAAGTCATTATGTATTATTTAGTATCTCTTTTTAATACTGCTCTGATTTTAATTATACATCATTTATCATTGTAATCATATTTATTTGTATATGAATATTTATAACAACAGTAGCATGGGGAATTCTTCCTGTGAAAGAACGGAGTTTATCAAAGGTAACACTCGGGGAAAACAAGAGAGAAAGTGAGTCTCCACAGTGAGTGATCTTTAGTTCTACTAAACATAGCAGAATGCTTTAACATCAGGGATAATGCTGAAAATTGTGTATAAAGCAGACTGATAAAGAGATTGTCAGCCATAATTCTTGCTTCTCTCTGCGACTTGGGATAGGATTCATCCGGCCAAGTGTAGGTGTCTCCATTAAACAAAGTCATCTTAACTACACCCTAAAAGTGCCTAGTTCTCTCTGCTGATGGTAAAGGGAGCCAAAAGCAGCCAGTGCAGATGGAGCACTCTATATTGTAGGTGCCTAATGCTGGGCAAAGGAATCTCACCCTTTGTCCCTATGCCCAGATCGCCGCGGTTTTAAAAGACCCAGCCCAATAGCGCTGTCCCGAAAATCTCTGCATCTTGATCCAAAACAAGTGCCAGCACAGACAGCCCGGTTTCTGGGCGACCGCCGCAAGGGCAGGCAGGCAGGCAGGCAGGCAGGGAGCCCGCGCACATGTCGCTAGGTAAATGATCAGCAGGCTCGCGGGCTTTGTGGGAAACTAGATGGTCTTTGTTCTGGGTAGAAAAGCTGGCGCGGGTGTAGCGGCTGGCTTTTTAATGGCAGCGCTGAGAAGATTGAGAGGACTCTATTTTGTCCTAATAATCCTGTCAGGTGTAACACGGGGATGCTGCACTGTGATTAGTGTAGGCCTTTTCAGTCCGCAGACAGCTAATTTTTCTGCTGACAAAGAGCTTAATTCCCAAAGAGGTGGTTTGAAATCTTTGAAACAAGGAAGAGTCGCGTGGAAGGAGGAGACAGCATTGAGGAGTCCGACCACTGCTCCGTGCAATTAACAATAAACTGCCAGAGAGGGACTGCGTGAAAAAAGGGAAGGCGTTTCCCTTGAGCTGTACCCTTTGTTCGTCGGCAGATCTCAAATATTCTGATAAATGTATATATATCCATTAATCCCAGCAAAGGCAAGGAGGCTAATTAGTGGGTGTTTTACATGAGAATAATTTCAAATTAAAAAAAAAGTGATTAAAAAGGTAAATTGTCAACCAGTGTCTCATGCAATCAGAGGCACCTCTGGAAGAAATTAGCAAGCCATTTCTTAATTCGTTATTGGAAAAGGCCACCTGCACTTTTTCCTGGGGAAGTATATTGCATACATGAGCAGACATCCGCTTACATTTACTCCCTCTTTAGGGGATAAATGTCCTTGATGCATCAAGGTCTACATTGTCAGCAAAGCCAATAATCTTCCATGGAGAATGTCTATGTGTATGAGCGTTTGCTTTGGGTTTGGGTTTCTAGCAAAGCTTTCCTAAATTCAGAAAAAAACGGAAGGTGATCAGGTAATTAAACAAATTAGCAGATAATGTCATGGTTAGAAAATATGATTTAATTCAAAGATGCCATTTGGTACATTTCATTCATATTTCACATCTGAATAACAGCCATTTCTAAAATATATCAGTTTAGCGAGACCCTTCACATGGCTTTGAATTGTTTTTGTTGTCCTCTTCTTAGAAAATCAAAAGGCAATAATATTTGAAAGAATGAGTAGTGAATTAATATTTCTGGAAAGTCCAACTCTTACACATTTCAGTTTATTAAAGATTTAGAAGCCAGCAAATGAATGACACACCACATCCCTTTAAAGAAAGTTAGTTTAAGAAGGGATGGTCTTAATATAATTGAAATAATTTACTAGCAAATCAGATTTTCATACTTCTCTAAAAGATAAGACAAACACCAATCCCCAACTTCCCGACGTTCAATTGAACAAAGGCTTTATCCACTACTCATGTGAAATATTTGTGAACAAAATGCAAAATACAGTTTGTACCAATAAATTATGCTAACATTTTATTTTAAGTGTCCCATTATCATGAAGTCGTTTGGTATTCACCATAATAGCACTGATAATAAAGAATTCATTTGGTATTCATGCGGATGTTACATTTAGTGCCATTGGTATTCAACTGTAATTTAGCATTAGTTAATGGGCACTTAAAATGTTATCCAAATTATTTATATCACAGCACTTTAGTGTTTCTCAAACTAAGTGTACAACACTTATTTTACAAGTGTACTACAAAATAATTAAATAAGTGCACCTTACCTTCTAAAGTTTTTATTCTGAGACAGAGAAAAATCATTTAGAGGACTGTGATAGTAACAATCAACGTACTGTACTACATGAAGGTAAACCAAGTGTGTGTAAGTTGCTCATATTAAAAAAAAAAAAAAGAAGAAGAAAGAAACCAAAGACAGCGGTACTTACTTTTTAAAATACAGGCTCATAGCGTATATACTGAATTAAAAACGAAAGCTGGATGACCAAAACACAGGATGAGGTCTAGCGCTTCCTTTGCTGCCACTTGCAGCAAGGGGAGTTAGAATCCCATTTCCTCTGCTCATGCTTATGAGAGTCACACATGCATGGTCCCACATTGCTAACTCTGTGTGGTAGTATGATTACATTTATACTGGTTTCTTTGCAAGCATAATACTTAGAATCAATACAGGTGATGTATCTATCTACTTTTTTTAAAGATAAACATAAAACAAATGGGAAGGAGTATGTCATAATTCTGGACTTAATATGCTTAAGTCATTATTTAGGAAAGAAATTCTCTATTTTATTTTCAGGCAAAGTCATCTTATAATGACCATATGATGGCACAACAAGAAAAAAAAAAATCTGTGCTACAGAATACTTCTTTTAAAAACAGATCACGATGACTCCTAAAAAGATATTTTTCAGAAATAATTCTTAATTCTATCCTTAGTTGAAAATATTGTTCCTAATTTCACTACTTCAGTTCATTATTTTAGATAGTAAACATAATCCTCCAATGATTTCCCAAATTTTGCATGAAAAATAAAAACACATTGCTCTCTGTCTTAGTATTATTTAATGACTATTATCATAATGAGAGCAATGGGAGCAATTCATACTGTAGATGAGACTGTATAATGGCCAGTTGATTAACAGCTAAAATGGTAGCTGTAAATATTGCTGAATACACTATGTCCAGCTACAATCACACTCGTTCTGTGTCAATCCAGCTGTGAGATGATGGATAGAAAGTAATAATAAAATCACCAACCTCAGAATGCTTTCGCCAAATGTCTATGTTCTTTCGCTGGGCTTTCGAGAAATGGTCCCAAGCTTTTTGTCTGGTAGAAGCGTTGAAAACGGCGACAATCTGCTCAACTTTGGTGAACAAGGAAGTCAAACAAGACAAGCAATTTATGTTGTGATCACTATAGAGAAGCAAAGCAAAGACACTAGGAGTCTATGGATGATGTCATTACTGAAACAACATCATCAATATCCATCCAATGATGTGTCTTTTGTACTTACATTTTATCAATGTTGGAGATGTCTCCCTTCAAGTCTGTCTCCATAACTTTAGTCTACACAACTTATAACTATGTACCAAAAAACACGCATGCAGCTGCTTCCCCGTGATGTCTGCTACAACTCCCTGTGCAGCCACGCGCCTTTGCATGTGTGGCTATGGGTGCGTGACTACAGAAATGACACTCGAGGCATAAACCTGACACATGTTCCCCTGCGGCAGCTGCGTACAGATGAGCAGGCTGTACAAATGAAAGCATGAAAGACAAGCAGGCTCTGCTTTGAAGGGTGACTATCTGATAGTGGGAATTTGGCAGCAGATGGGAAGGGCTAAACCATACATTAATGCTGCATTCTGTAGCTACAGCTGCGGCTTCTCTTCTATTTAATGTAAAGAGGCTTACCTGTGGTAGATCACTCTGTCCTGTGTCCATGGCCTATGTATGCTCATGTACATGAACAGTCGTGTTTTTGTGCGCGTAAGATGAAGAAGAGATGTGAAATGGACTTCCCTCATTCAACTCTAATGAATTTGTTTTGAAGCCAGACATCAATAGTTAGGTCAATTATCTAGGACCATTAAGATCCTTAAGTTTTTAGCTACTTGTTCATCCTAAATCAGAAACTTTTCTCCCAACACTCTTTTCTTTCTCTTCACATCAGCTAGAAGCAACATTGTCCTTCCACAACAGTCGCCTGCCTAGAAATTATGTGATCAAGATGTAAATTGCTTTAATCTCAGTGCAGTTAACTGCAAGACCACCAAGAAACCCAGATTTTCTACAAACGACCTGGGCTGTGCTCCTGAGTGAGCAGCTGTGCTGACCTGTGAACTCAAACTGAAAAATGCTTCAAGTCTTTGACAAGGTTCTTGGCTATTTATCTCTGTAGATTCCTGGGCTGGAATGATGTCCACTGTTTTGTGAAACTGCAGCTTGCAGCACCTCTCTCCCACCTCTTTCATTGAGAAATGGTGGCAGGAGTGCTGTAATGCCCTCTGATCTGGTTTCTCATCAAGTTGATTGATGGCTGCTCTCCTTCTCCACTCAAGTCACAGATGTGGAGGATCTTATTATACATAGCAACCTATCTTTCCTAAAACAGTGAGCTCACCTAGTAAGTCAGTTATGTACCTTTCACCTCTAGATCTGAAAGTTAACCCCACGCGCTTGAATAGGAGCCCATCTGTTCTCTTTTTCTTACCACTGTTGCAGGCTGCTTTCAGATTCAGGAAGATTACAACATTTTGAATCACATATGGAAGTTTTTCTTTGCAGTCATCAGGGCTGGTTAGGTAACTTCTAAAGCCATAGAAAATAAATGTGGTGTTTTAAAATTAATATTTATATGTAGTTTATACTAAAGAAGGTGCCTCAAAACTACTGCGATGATCTGATCCATTTGTGATCCATTCAAGTTTTAACAGCAGATATGGTAATTTCAGCCTATTAGAACTCACTTGGAGTGAAGGGTGGATGTATCAAGGAAGTTATGCTCTGTATATTTATTCAATTAATTGAAAAGAATGAAAATGCTAAAGCACTCTATTATTATGTGTATAGAAACTGAGGCTAGAATTTAATTACTACCGTTGTGTTGATGACCCAGGTGCTCAGAAAATCTTGCTTAATTAACAATCTGTTTTTAGTTTGCAAGTGGAAATTCAAGTAGAAAAGATTCACAAAGATATGAGGAAGAGCTGGTTTGCCATTTTCCACTAATAGGTATTAATAAGATCATCTGAATTCTGAAAAACATTTGAACTTTAAAGTGTTTAATTTCCATTCTGTGAACAGGTGCTAAGATTTATCAAAAGTCATTAACTGATCATTTCAGAAACTCTCCTCAATGGAAACACAAGCTAGGAAGATGTCAAAGAGTTTTTCTTGCATAACCTCAGTAGACAAAGTGAGCAGAAAAGGGGTCTCTTTCACTCATCTAACTTTCAGGAATTAAAAAAACTAGAGGAGGTAGGATACTGTGAGTACCACATGCTAAAAATCAAGGCATTTAAAGAAACTTTATGCAATAGGCAGCTAGGTATAATAAAAAAGAGAAATGTAGAGGAGAATATGAAACCAGTACATTTCAAAGACCAACATCCCACTACTCTGTATTCAAAGAAAGTGTCAATGTACGTACAGCAATTTCAATATAAACAGCAATCTAGCCTATGAAGTGTTACAAACACACACAGGTAACACCTAATCTAAAAGGTCTCCAAGCATTACATTATCACTAAAGAGCAGCCAAGGCCATGGTTTGACAGAACAGGAAAGTGGCTTCACACCTCTTGGTATTGCATCAATATCCTGCATTCATGTGTTACGAGGTAGCAATCCAATATAAACCCGTTCTGCCAGTTCACATTTGTTTGTAGGTTAATTCATGTTGCATCAAGATTCATTTGTTCTCCCACAGACACCCTGGAAGCCTAAAGCTGGCATAACTCCTGTGCTCTAGGTAATTGGAAGACAAGACATCATGTAGCCGCCCCTGATCAGGATCAAGTTTCTACAGGTAAATGGTCCAGCAGCACACAGTCCATAGGGATCATAGATTCATCCCTAAGGGGAATCCAGGAGATTTTGTATCAGCTGAGAAACTCTCTAGTTAACTCATTTTTCCTCCACGTCTGGGTAAGATTTGGCCAAAGAGAGGCCCCAGATTTTGGCCTGATATCTGCAGAATCTGAGTGTAACAGTTGTTCCGGGTCTCGCTGCTGACCATGGTTTTCAGACTATTTCCTGACCTCCAGAAAGAAATTTCCAAAATGAAATAACAGATTATACCTATCTCTCTAAGGCACCTTGAACTCTAGGATGCACTGTGCTGTCAACTGTGACTGGTAAGTAGAATTATTATGTAACATGAAATATTCATTGTCAAACATCTGTTGGTAAGTTCTATGCTATATCAAATTTTCATTGACCATGTGCAAAGCTGTTTCCTTACCAAATTAGGGTTTAAAAAATCACATTGTTCTGGAAGGGTCCATACCATGTCATTGTTTTTCCTATCAATGTAACTTACAGGATGTAAATAATTGCATGTTTCCTAACAACTTATTCTGCAGCTGGTAATTTATGTGGCATGTTTCAGACAAAGAATTATTATCTAATTGTTTTTCTGCTGAGCTGTAAATAACTAAAAAGAGCCAAACAACTAAGCCTAGAGTGCTATGCAAGCATCAATGTTTAATAAATGCAATGTAACTACAATAGACTTTAGTACAGGTGCCAGCTCATAGTGAGCCCATTAAACGAAAGTTTAAACCTCAGTTTCTGTTGCCATAAAACATGCTACCAGAATAGGGTATTGTTATCAAGTATAAATGTAAAAACAAGAAAAACTAGGAACAACAACAACAAAAATCCCTTAAATGATGCCTGCAGAGGTTGCATGCAAGATTGGATTAAAGGGAAAAGCTAGAATTATCTCCAGGGCAAGAGAATATTTGACACAGGATATTTGAAAATGATACTAACAGAGAAGAACAGAAATAAATGAGAATCTAACTATAGTCTCATCTGTAGATTAAGAGGCAGAGAGAACACTTTTACTCTCCATTACATTTATCAAGCCGGCTATTTTAAATACATGATTGAGTAAAGGCTGAAATTTCTGCTTGGGTTCAGGAGACAAGAAGTAGTCAGTTTTTCCTTTGCTTATTAAGTTATCAGCTGCCATGCATACATGATTATTTTCAATTTCTTGTATGCAATAATAAAGAACATCAGCAACCAAATGTTTTATAATGCCTTATGATAAAAATGAAACAAAATAGAAACTGAAACACAATGTGTTAAAATAAAACCAAAAGTATTCACTGGCAGATAAAATAATCAGATTTCATGTAGAATTTCACTCCAAATTCCACCAATTAGGGACACAGGATGAAAAGGGCTTTGCACTAAATTACTGTAAGTGCAAGAGTAGAATATATGGCAATTTAGCTCAGAAAAATTCTGTAAGAGTGCGACGCTTAACACGCAGGGTAAAAGAAAAATTCCACCCATAAAATTACAGTGTAAAGGAAACTGTTACAGTAAATGTGTAACATGCTTTTCAAATATAGATTCGCAGCGCAGGAAGGATACAGAGTTGGCGTGGTTTGGGTCAGAAGCCTTGTTGCTGAATTCTGAGTAAGCTGGAGTCTGCCAATCGATTTGGCTCCAAGCCCAGCAAACCAAGGAATTACAGTAGTCAAGGCTAGATGCTGTAAGTGAATGGATTAGAGTCTCCAGGTCAGTTTTGGATAGGAAAGAGAATATTTTTGGCAACAGTCCTGAAAGGCATTTGGTGCTGTACTGAATAGATCTTAGCATTAAGTCCAGGGATAAAATCGCACGTAGGCGAATGACATATGACATCAATAAGAGAAACAGTAGACAGATTGCAGAGTAATGAAAGAAACATATATTTTTTTAATCAATCTGGGCCAAACACTCAGTCTTTTGGTTATGATACTGTTTACTTTCAGAAAAGAATTTGCCTTTCACACATTTACAGCTGAAAACCTGCAGCCCCTCCCTGTTACCCAATTCACATGCCACAGAGGGAGAAACAGATGCGATTGCAATTGACTGGCAGAGCAGGAAAACATAAAAGTTGGAAATATCACACTGGAGAAGACTGCAGATAATGCAAGGGATGGATCCTAAAGTAAAGCATACCGCCGGTCGTCAGCTGGATACGTAAGCAAATGCCATTACAGATTTGTATAATGAAGACATAGATTATGACAGCTATGCAAAATGACTCATCTGCCACAAATAAATGGCATTCTTGTTTTGTTTTTGTTTTGGTTTTGTGTTTGGTTGTGGGGTTTTTTTAAATCAAAACAAAAAAAAACCCAGAAAAAATCCATGGGTGTCAAAAAGAAGGTGAATCATGGCTGCAACTCCATCAGAGAAGAGGCTACTATTTGGTCTGCTTACTGGCTGGCTGGCTATAGGTTCCTTAAGACCATAGTCTTAAGACATGGCATGACAAAGGAGAAAACCACAGGACCTATCTATTATATCCCCAGATTCCACGTTTTGGGACAGATCAAGAGAACAGTGCCTCTAGTGATTTATCTTCTGAATTGTTTTGCTGTGTGGTAAGTCAGCTTGCAAGGCTGCCGTTCCTCAACTTGCCCTACTGCCAACAACTACATCTGTACTGGCGATCAAAACCAGCCAGGGACCATTCTCGTTCCCTGAAACCAATGGGCACAACATCCTGAATGTCCCTGCAGCAGCAACGCTTCTCTCTCCCCAAAAAGATGCTTTTGGAGAAACTACTTGGCCTGCACCAAACCCTAAACTGTACCCCCATTGTGTGGGAAAACGCTATCTGGCCCAGAGCAACAAGTTTCTTATGGTTGAACAGTATGGACAAGCCTGCCCTAGCTCAGCTTAATTTACTTCTGTAGACAGAGTCAGTGGAGTCATCTTTTATTAGTAGCCTCGTCTTTTCTGCTCTCCTCCTGATGCAGGGGTCTTGGTGTTGCAGAGAGCTATTACAAGGCTTACCAGAGGAAGAAGGATGTTTTCCTCTTCTGTCTACCTTGACTCACCTACCTGAATACTAGAAAGAATGAGAAACATGTCTAAGTGTCTTCTCTTTAAATTACATTGTATTATTCTACATTTCCCTTTGATTGGGCCTACAGCGGCTGAGACCAAGAGGAGGTTTGTCTGGGTTGATGGTCGATTCCCCTTCCTCTTCCATCTGACTCAGACTGGTCCTAGTCAACGTGCTTGCATGGGTTACTAAGAGGCTGAGTGAATGTCAGTGGTCTACACCTGAGTGATGCAGGAAGAAATATTTTTTCGTAATACAATAAGCAGACTCTTCCACATAGATGAAGGACAAAGTAAAAAATACTTATACCACAGCACAAAGTATAATCCCTGGTCTTGTAAAAACATCAAACCTCAGTGTCAGCAGCTGTTGTTTGCCTTTCTTCTTCTTTCAGCTAAGACACCCCGTGAGGAAGAGTGAAAGAAGGAGCATTATGGAGATACTGAAAATGCCCCCTTTTCAGGATTTATACCGAAACCTGCACAGTGACTTGTCTGAGGTATGTATATCATCAATTAATAGTTCTAGAAATGGAAGAACACTCCTTGTTAAACTTTGAAATAAAAAAATACACTCTGATTAAAGAGAGCCCAGTTTGACCTGCAAGGTATTGCTAGAAAATCTGTCTACAAAATAAGCTTTGAAAATCTTTTAGGTTGTGAAACGTGGTTTAATTTACAACAAGGAAACTGACAGCTTGGTGTAACAGCAAGTGCTGGCGCCGTGCCATGTGATAAATCACTTGGACTCAACAAGACCACTTCACCTCCATGTCATTTCTCAACAAACAGGAACCTGACATCAGGCCAGCACAACACAGTAGGGCAGGTACAAATGTACAGTACCTGCTCTTTTAATGCCACCATCTTATATTACAGAACAGACTTTATGGACCTTGTGTTGACATCTAGAAACAAACCTAAAAAAAACCTCCACGCACCAACCCCCTCCCCCCCAACTCAAAGAAATATTAAGTGAATGCTACGTCCTTCATCAGCTTGACAGGATTATAAGCCATCCCCAACGCACTGCATTTAATTAGCTGTTCTCATTGTTATTTATGGTTAGGCAGACCTTTTTTTCAGTTCTCAGATTTAAAAATAGCAATAGTAGGAACAACTGTTTTTGTAAGCCTGTCCAAAAAAGAACCCCAAGGGAACTCTGAGATGAAGGAACATCATAAAGGTGACTGAACTCTGGTTCAGATCCCATTAAGTGAAGGGACTCTTTCGAAGTAAGGATCTTGCAGATTAGAGTGTTCCTAGGAGATCAACAGGGCTATATTTGTTTTCGGGCATAATATGGTTTCTTTTGCTGAAGAAAAAGAACAGAGAGGTGGATGAAGAGGGTTCAACAGCCATAGCCTCTTCCGGCAACCAAACAAAAAATAGTCTCACACATCTTATGTGAGAACATTTACTTTACTTTGCCATACTTTATGTTCCCCTGCCTGCCATGACTTGTCCCCTTCTTTTTGTTTACTGCCTCCAGCCTCATCTTACTTCTGTATTTTTGTTCCCTCTTTCTGTGTGTGTCCATCTTTCCCTCCCACATAGTCTATCCCTTTTCAAAACTCTTTTCATGCCCCCGTAACATCTCTGTCATCATCACAAACTACACCATTTGGGACAAATCCAGTGATTTGACATGAAGCAAGACTAGTGCCTACTGAAGGGAGCAAGTAATTCCAGCAGTCATAGATTTATAGGGTTATTCATATTTACAAGGTTTATTCATTCACTTATAAGCAGCCTGAACTTCTAGATGTGCAAGCCACATGATGTGTGTGCACAGCCAACTCAGAAAACCTTTTGGGTGAAACTCCCATCTTTCCTTCTTTGCTCCAGTGCCTTACTCTCATCCCTTATTGTTCATTTCCACACATCATTTACAGCTCAGTTCTGTGAAGCATCAGGCCCTTACCGCCATCCCTACTCAGCAAGGCAGCTCAAAACCAAGCACAAATTTCCATGTGATTCAAGCACATGCTTCTTTGCCTTGAACCTTGCTTCATCATCTAGGAGATGCTGCAGGATCCAGGCAAGTGGTATGAGTTGTCAAAATGGGGCCTTGGGAAGAAGTGCTTTTATTTTGCTGTATCCTGCTCTCTCTCTTATTTTGCTTTATTTTGCTATCTCTTGGGAGGAAGTGCTTTTATTTTGCTATAAAACACCATGCATATTTAGTGGCCTACTTTAAAAAAAAAAGTCTTAAAAATAACAAGAGAAGAGCTTTTGTTGAAATTCTGGCCATGCTTGAATCGATACCGAGATTCCTATTGACTTTAGGTGGAGTGAAGGCTACAGACAATGGAAGGAACGAAGAAATTCAGAGAAAATGAAACACAAAGGAGTAAGCTATCTGAAACACTACAGGCTGCAACCACAAAGGGTTATACTGCCAGAAAGTGGGGAGGAATTATAAGAATGCAAGGTAAAATAGAAATGGAGTCTTTCATCTCTATTCTCTGCCACTGCCGCAGCATCCTGGACAGAAATGCTTTTGAGAACATGTGTACATGAGATGGAAAATGGGAGGACAAGTGAAAAAGAATAGAGATACCCAGCTGAGCTTTACTGGAAAAATTATCAGTACAGAAGCAAGCAAAGAGCACACCGACTAAAGGAGCTAATCAAAAGGGACTGGATGGATTGTGGAGGTTATTTTGTATTTAATTTTTTTTTAGAAATACATCAAGGTAGAAAGTAATAGTGGCAACTAATGACATGAATGATTAATGTTTTTATTTGTATTATAGTGGCATGCTATGACACCAACCGAGATCTGGGCTGCACTGTAAAAACACATTATATGACTCAATCTCTTTCACAAAGAGCTTAATGATGACCTAAAAATTGCACATAAAGTAAGCTCATATTTTTGAATTAGTCACTGGCAAATGAAAGAAAGACTGTAAGACCGGACAATTAAAGAGCAGGAAAATCCTTTTAAAAGTTGTTATTAATGCAGAGCAATTGAAAGAATACTCAGAAAGCATGAATGTATATAAAAAGTCTGACTGCAAAGAGAATTTTAACCAGCACGCTCTCACTATCTGTAATGAAACTGGCTTCATTTTTAGTACTAAGAGAATATACTAAAAAGTGGAAGGATTATTGGGAAAAAGGACTGCAGTACGGAATTTGAAGCAAATCAGATAAGATGGTGATTTTAGTAATCACCATCACATCAACGTAAATTCTACCTTTTCTAAAGTAAGAGAGCAACTTTTGAAGTGAACCTGTAATGAGAAAAACAAAACTGATCCCAATCCTTTTTTGAAGAAAGCTCAAAAAAGATTTTTAACATTTTTTCTTCCTTTTTTTATATTAAAAATTCAGATGCTATCTGTGAAGGCACTGATAATGTTAAAACAGATTAAATCATATCCAGAGAGATCAGAGAATGAAAATTAACAAACTTGAAGAGAGGAGAATTTTATTCAGTCTGTTGAGAATGCATTTCCCTTCAGAATTATTTAACTTCAATTTATTTTGTGGGGCAGGGGTGGGGGAGGAAGGAAATTTGTATCAGATACCTACCAGCTATTTGGAAAGAAGTCAGAGTACTGTAATACACCACTAAAGTCCTTCAGTAGGAAGGGAGAGAAAACTCGAGGTGACAATCCTGACCTTCCCAAGGAGGAGGACAGGACACATAGTCTTCTCCCCAAACCTTTGATTCATCTTAATGAGCAGCCCTACTGAATCAGCTCAAAGTTGTATCTAGCCACATACCCTGTGTCACAAATAAAAGGGCTAGCAACAAGCTAAGCAGGTAAACTGCATAATCTCATAATTCCAGGTTTCTTTGGTTTCAGGACTTCTTGAAAGATGAGTATCTGTTTTTACTTCCATGTACCCCTTTATATGCAATGCAAGAGCACAGGGAAGCAAACAAGCTTACTGGCAGCAGAAAGAAGTGGCAGACACCCTGTATATTGAGCTGTGGAGTGAAAATCAGTTTCTCTTGATAGCAAGATGGGAAGAATATCTACATGATGACTGGAACTGGACTATGCAGTTCAGATCTTGAGATCATTTTCAAAAAATGAAAGCAGACAATGGCAGGTAGAGTTGTCATAAAATTCTGGCTGACGATGCTGTGTACTTGCTTTAGATGGTCCCTAATACTCCGGTTGCTCTGGATGCCTCCCTGCCTCCCTCCTCACCCATATCAGCACAGTGCCGTAGCATGCCTGCACAGGAGCTGTTAGATTCAGAGCACCACAGCGTATTGCTCTGATCACAGCTCCTTGCAAAGCTGGGATACCATTCACATACTTCTCCTCTGCACAAGTTTTTCCTCTGTCACCACCATGGCTTTTGTGGCAAAGGTACACCAGCGACATAATGAAAATTGCAGTGCTTTTTCTGACCCTCTCAGAAGTCAGCTTATTGTCCAGGCAAAGTAGGGTGTGACTCAGATGCTGTCTCTTTCCTTCTTTGAAAGAATTAATAATGCCACTTTTATCCACAGATATGAATCCTTTTATTTTGAGACTTTGTAAGTGGCCAAAACCTACAAGGTTTTGGTCCCTGACCACAACTAGAACTGTACCAAGAAAAAGATCCCACATTTTGTACTACTGGAGATTGCATCCTGTCACTTATAAACTCCGTTAAACTTTGTAACAGTTTTGCTTTTACTGCTTATTACGATGGCATGATATTTAGTAGCTGAAATGGAAAAAAAAAGCTGCCAATATGTAGCTTGTCCACAAGGTCCCCTGGAAATATCAGGATCGCCTACTGGTATATACAGGCCCGGAATACTGAGTGCTGGGGATTGCTACACTGGATTGCCACTGGCTTGCCTAATACCAGCTGTAGGGTTGTCACGTAACTGTTGTGAATGAAATTCAGGATGGCAACCTTTAAACATGTCTAAGTGATTTAGGGGGTCTATGTTCTGTTTTCAAAAATTGCTTACTGAGAGTTAATGAACTAATTATTGCTTGCCAAGGTAGGGTGAGAACCTGCAGCACATCTCTTCTCCCTCACGCCAGCTAATGCACAAAGGGATCTCAGGGTCGCCGAGAACTCCTTTCCCTTTCCAGCAACCTCACATCTACCAGGAGGTAAGGACACATCTGTGATTAGTTTCACTGGAACAAATGACTCTGCAGGTTTATACTCCAGCTTGCCCTGTAGGATGAACCATGTGTCTATCCACACCTTCCGACCCGTGTTTTGACACTCAGGCCTTTTACACAAGTTCTAAGTCCCTGGTGATTATCTGTAATCAACTGTGATGGGTTAAAGCTCAGAGGTCCTACAAAGTACAGGGGAAGGACTTCACCCTTGGGAATGCATATAAGGCCACTGCCTTTACTAGCTGATGAACTATCCGTACACATCCCTGAGGTGGGAACGTGCCATAGATGTATGTAGCTCTTCTCTCTGTTCAGAAGCATGTTACGGAAGGCAGGGAGACACCTCCCTCCAGCTGGCCTGGCTCTGGATCAGGTGCCTAAAAGCCATCCGTCAAACACCCTGAGGAAGGTCAATATTGCCTGTCGGAGCACCAGACCTCACCATTTAGAGCACTTTCAGAAGGAGGGAGGCTTAGGTTCAGTTCCTTCAGTGGCATTCAGGGTATTTAAACATATCTTTACGAAAGATTGTCCTGACCACTAAGCACTGACATTCCCTGAAGGCCAGGGAGAGAGCAAAAGTGAAGGCTACCACGAGACAAGGAAGTAATCTGGCCAGGGGCTCCATGACAAAACCCACCCTCCCACTGTTTCCCCCCAGGCATGTGAGAGACTGATTCATAGACCCTGATGGGGACCTGGTGCCTAAGTCCATTGAAGACTTGTCCATTAGTAAAATTGATAAAAATGACCGAATAAGTGAGTGTCATTAGCTGCTCAGTACCCAGCTGTGGGGCACTTCTGTTAATTACACTGGGTATCTATCTACCTGCATACTGGAACACTTCCACCCCGCTGTGTGTCTGACTCTTGAGATATCAAATTAATTTTTGAATATGGGATTTTGGATCTTCACTCATCTATATGTACTTTTGAAAAAGTTGTCAAGGGACAGGGCACTAAATAGTCTGAAACCTCAATAAGAGGTAGACGACATTTACAGTACATGGAGGAGAAAGTCAGAGGAGAGAATTGCAGCTTTGGTGTAGTCTAAAAAACAGTCCAACGCGGATGTCTCTAGGGCTTCCATTTTTCTTAAACATGAGGATCAACATCTATAAGCCTTAGGCTGAAAAGGTGGTTTGGGAGGAAATGAAACGGAGATGCATGGAAAGTCAGGGAGCAGTGTCACATATAACTGTGCTGTGGAAGCAAAGCAGAAGAATTTAGAAATCAAACTGCAAAGACAGAACTACCCAAAATCCTGGAAAACAATCCATATTTTAACCACAGATTCAAATCTAGAAAAACTAAGTAATTGAATAAAAAAGAAGGAAGTGGACATTTTTCTCTCTTTATCCCTTAAATAACTGATGAAGCACCATAACAAGGCTAAGAGTCCCTGTAGAACTTAAATCAGAGGCTGTAAATTGGTGGTGTGACAGCACTAATACACTTTATTTCACTGATTATCCTGGCACAAGTGCCTTGGTCAGGTAATTAATTCACGTGCTGAACACTTGACCCAAATTTTTAGGGGTAATCCGCTTGGTAATCTTCTAAATACCTCCAGGCAGAAATTTGTAGCAGGGATTTCAATACCTGTACTTCTTTAGTAGTTGGGCCATAAGCTGAAATGTTCCGGCCACACTAATCCTCATTAATAAGAAAGCATTTTATACTGAGACCCACATAGACAGTGTGTGTGTTCCAGGTGAGTGCACTTGAAGCCCATTTTCTTAATGTATTTCTTCTTCACTCCCCATAATATTCACTGCTACAATGCTGGCATTTTTAGCTAAACCCAAATTCTTCCCTTATGCTACATCCTCCTGTATCAAGACTACACATAGTAAGTGGGATTAATCTGCTCTGAACAAGACATGTAAAAGTTGGACATCTGATTCTGAGCTAGACCCCTGTGAATCCTCTATGGGCAGCAGAGAAAAAATGGCATCTCCAAGGGATGATTCATTTCACTGGAAGAGCACCATGAGGTAGGTCTGATGACTCATACCCTGGAGATGCTTATTTTTCTCTCCTGACTGCAAAGAAAGCCCAGAATGGTCAGCTCGGAGTTGGACATCTGACCTAGTTCATGACAGAGGAACGTCACATGGTATTTTAAAAATGCTGTAATATTTATGTCAAATGGCCACACAGCTGCAGCATTATATTAGACTTTTGAATCCTTACTGCAAAACAGCAGAAGTGGTTTTTTGCCACTCTGCAGAATTTAACAGGCCACACAAACTTATTTTGGACATCTAGTATTTTCAAATTCTTCTTCATAAAGCAAGTGACACATTGTAACTGATAATATATGACTGTGGGAAAACAATGGAAAAGGACACATGAAAAACATTCCTCAGATCAACTCAAAAACAGGAGAATTCTTGAAAAAGGGAAGCTCATTTCACAGTCTCCATGTTTAGCAATCTTAGGCATACACACGTGTAAAGCAAAACCCATCTGTTCATAGCAAGTTTGCAGAGAATTTTAATAAGATGCATTAATGCTAATAATGGCTAATGTTTATGATGTTTATAGAATAACCAGTGTGGAGCATCTGGAAAGCTCATAAAATTTGTTCTTATAAAATCCACAGGGTGTAACACCTTTCCCTGAGCCTGTTTTGTTGCTGACCTTGTCCTATGCCAGACCTGTCAGAAACTCTCTTCTTCCAGGCATTGCTGTGACTGTGGCACTCTGAAACTCATGTTTCAGACCTATTTCTGCTTTTGTAAGTAAGATCAGCATTCAGCACATTACAGGAACAAACCAGATAGCCAAAACTGCAAGTTTCCACCTGAAACGACAGGGATTTCTATTTCCAAGTGACAGATGTTCTACAACAGTTGGTGACAAACGGGCTAATTTAGACTGATTTAACTAAAGTTCAGCCTGCTGACAATGGGGGATTTTTTTTAATGCAGCTGAAGAAGGCATTTCCGAATGCTAGGGTTGGCTGTTGCACACAAAACTACAGAGGCCCTGGTGTGAACTGAACAGCACGGCCATGCGTGGTGCCTGCATCTCTGCTCCTCACACTGCCTTTTAGTTGCTGAGATGGAAGATGACATTGCCTAGCAAATCACCAAGGGAATGAGCTGGTCTTTAAAATTTACTCACTGAACATACGTCCTCAGAAATCAAATGCCTTTGGCCCAGAATCTTGCTTCCTAAGTTCAGGCATCTAAGCTCTTAAATTAGGACATGTGCCCTGGGGTGAACTGGTCTTCTGAGATGCTGAGCTCTCCATCACGTATGCAGGAAGCTTCCACGGGCTGTTATCCTAACCCAGGCAAGTCCATCCAAGCTTCCGCCTTCAGCCCTAGCTTCTGAAGGATGACCACCGAGCGACCAGAAAAATATCACAGAAAAGCCTTTAGGGCTTATTTTTTTATGTAAAGATTAGGGGTATGATTCAGAAATGACAATGTAACAACTGCATTGTCCTCCATCTGGTGAATTGTCTTGTTTTTTGTTTTTTAACTTGCACATGAGAGCTGGATTCAGGCTCCACCCTTCTGAGTATCATAAAGACTCTTGCTTGAGCAGCCATGAGTAGACATGTTAAAAAACAGCAACAAGGAAATTAGTTTTCTTTCTCCTTTCTTCTTGTAGTTTCTTTTTTCTCCTTTCTTCTTCTCTCTTTTCTCTTCTCTTCTCTTCTCTTCTCTTCTCTTCTCTTCTCTTCTCTTCTCTTCTCTTCTCTTCTCTTCTCTTCTCTTCTCTTCTCTTCTCTTCTCTCCTCTCCTCTCCTCTCCTCTCCTCTCCTCTCCTCTCCTCTCCTCTCCTCTCCTCTCCTCTCCTCTCCTCTCCTCTCCTCTCCTCTCTCTTTTCCTTTCTTCCCTTTGAAGGACACTTGTAGGCAAGATTATTGTTTTATGAGGGAGCCTCATTAAGGTAACTTCATTGATTATATTTCTGTACTAAGGAAATAGCTGCCAGCACTAAATATTTAAGGCAGTTTATCTGCCAAATTAATACTGGCATTGTATCAGCCAAGCAGTCCCGATGCCAGCAGCGGTACACTAAATTCTTCTGCTGTGGGGGTGGCCTGTACACTGTGAATATATCCCTAAAAGTTGCTGAATCCTACTTCCTTTTACCTAAACACAGGCTAAAAATATAACCTAATTGTCCTCTATTCTGTAATTGGCCTACTTAACTAGCTGCAGCACACAGGCTACATATCTCTTCTCTCCACAAAAGCATGATCTTTGTTCAGAGCAGGGAGGCTTCTGTCTGGTCCGTTCCTGAAGCGTTTATGTCTACGCAACAGTAGACATTATGCATAGAGCACGTCTTCGTCTATTAATAAAAAAACTACTGAAACTTTGCTCACCTTGAGAAATAAGCTCTTAGGAATGGTCCTTGTTCCTCCACATTGCCACAGAGTATGGAATAGGATATGAAGTAGAATATGACTGCATTGCAACTACTTACCCCCAAACAAACAAACGAAATGATAAAAAAACCACTACCACCACCACCACCATCACTACAACAACACTGGACAAAAAGGAGTTACTTACATTGAGTGAGGATCCCTGTTAAGGCATTTTTGAAACTCTCCTTGGCTTGCTCCATTTCTTGCTCATGAGCGGCCTTTTCGTTCATGAGCCGGCGGACGTGGCTGTTGGCCGACTGCACCATCGAATAAAACTGGTTTGCAGAGCGACGATTCACCTCGCCTCGCTCAATCCAGGTAAGCAGCACTGTGATGGCCTCTGAAAACTTGCTATCATCTAGAACAATCAAAGCACAGGTTTTAAATTGCAGGCATAAATATCCTGCCGAGAACACATTTTCTGCTCCGCGTCACATTAAAATCACCATAAATCCTGCTTGCAGTATATCATTTTGGGCAACTTTTGGGTCCTTTGTTCTATCAGATGTAGGAAGCCAATACTGCCACGTGAAGCTACATAAATCTTCCTTCAAGACGTGTCTTCTGCTTATATTAATAGCTTTCTCACAACAAAAAGCACTTTCCCCTTACCTGTGGCCTGACTCCTTGCTTTCACAGCATCTCCCTTAAGCCATTCAGTAATATGCAATGACCTTAGAGCGGGAGTGAGGAGACCTCTGTGTTACCGGACCCACTGAGGAAATGAAATGTGTCCACGTTAATCTGCTCAGCTGAAAGCTCAGTCTTGGAGCTTGGGCTCAGCCATACTTTTGTCAACAGATTTCACTAACATCACATTCTTAATTAATGAACAATGACAAGGCTGAACAATTCCTCCTCAAAGCACTGATTAATTAGAAGGAACTGCTTTGAACAGATGATGTGTCTGTTTTGTATTTTGCATTTGTCTGTGGTTTGTTTTACTTTTTTTTTAAAGGAGTCCAGATGAATCCAGGCAAACACCTGGATTACAGCTTTATGTTTACCATTCTAGTAACTAAAGTGATATTTCTCTGCAGAAAGGTCACCAAAATTGGTGGCTAGGTTTTGTGCTCTCCTTCCCCAAGTAATCTTCTTTCCTCTGACAGTGCTCTCAGCTTCCTTAGAAGACTCAGCGCAGCATCCATTACACTTCTGGCTTCATCAGGATTAAGAGGACACATTTTTTTTAAGTCCCACTTAGGCTGAACTGCAAGAAAATATTATTACAACAGAGTGTCTTCCTGTGGAACCAGTTTTGCGCAATTTGATCTCATTTTTTCCCCAGGATTTTATTCTATAAAACTTCCATTTCCCAACAAATCATTTTAAACATCTCATCTAATCCTTATTGTTTAGATTTCTTTATCTATATTTTCGATGGTAGGTATACCTTTCCATAGGAGAAGGTATACAGTTATGGTGGGGAGTAGTAGTATAGTTATAACCAAAAGACACTTAAAATGAAAACTGAAAAATGTTAAACCCAAACATGTTACAGGATACAGAAATGTCGGGCATAGTTTGTAAGACTCTGCTTTCCACGTGCAAAGAATAATGAAATACTAACACTTAAGTGATGATTTGGGCTTTTATTCTTAATCAGTAATCACTTCCCTAAAAGGCGAGGAGCCTAAAGTACAGAGAGAACAAGTGACATGCTCTATGCCCACAGACTGTGAAGAATAGATTTTACACTGCCTGATCTTTAGCATCTTATTAAGTGAAACGTGATTTCAGCTACAGCAACAGGATTTGCTCTCCACAGCTGCATAGGCACGTTCACCCAAAATCCCCCCCAAAACTTGCAAAATAAGAGCATCATAACACCCTCCCTTTGTATGATGATGTATCTGCTGTGACTTTACATTAACATATGATTCATCATCATCATTCACTAAGTAATTGTCTCTGGGGAGCAAGAGTCAGTCAGGCATGTTTTCTTCCCATATTGTCCCCTTGGATTAGACTCTACATCCTAGCTTTGCTGTATACATAGGCGGCAGGTATGTATTGAGTGTCTCTGATGAGTGAGGCTGGCTGAATATGGGCCTCAGAAAAGCCAAATGTCAACAAGGCTCGTGCAAAGCCTCTTCATTGCAAGAAAACACTAGGAGAAGGCTTTCCATGCTTCGGTAAAATCTTCAGCCTGCGAAATACATAGGAGCCGGATGTCATGGATCCAATACAGCCAAGAACTCATCCCTGGAACGTAATGTTTATTATAATTACAGTAGTCAATAAGAATAACCTGTAATGGCTTCTGGCAATGTTAGCATGCAATTTCCAACAGTCTGTACAGTCAGGTCACCCTGCGGATGGCACTAGCCTGTTAACACCAAGCATGTGGCTGATTGTGAGTAGAGAGTAACTACAGCCGAATGTTCCTCTTTCTTCCTTGTAGACATCATTATCTATATCATCACACATAATTTATCACCCAACGCTGAAGTACTATTTAAAGTAAATTATCCCATTCAATCTAGGTCAAGACACGAACAGCAAAGTTGGGAGAAATGATACACAGAAGCACCTCTGAAGAGGTACACCGTGACCTGTGAAGAAACAGTGTGCAGAACTGAGTAAGAATGTTTCATGGAGATGCATGAGGAAAATCCATTGCACAGAACCATTCTCCCTTTTCTTGCTTTAATGTCTCCCCAGTACACAGACGTATGTTGTTTTGCTATAAAGTCTATATGAAATGAAAACACCCCTCCTTTTGTTTTGTTTTTATCAGGCACAGTTGGTGTCTGTGAGGGATGTTCGTAAACATGCCATCCTTCTGCCACATAGATTCTACCCATTTAAAAGGACATGCTGAAAACCTGTTTTCAACGTACTATACTGCCAGGGAGCTGCAGAGGTCTGTGGTCCTGCTAGAGTTAATTCATGGCTCTGTACTAGCAGGAAAAAATCCTTTCGTTGGCAAACATCAGCATCTTCATTGATTACATAATTAGAAGATACATTAAAGAATGCTAGAGGGTAATATATGCACAACAGGAGCACATTAGTAAATAAAATCTTTTCTCTACAGTTTTAAAATTTCCTTATTTCACCTTCATTTCTAACTTTTCTGTTCTTGAGCTGACTACTCAGTGACTGGCATAAGGTATCTCACCGTGAATTAATTTTCTTTATCCAGAATGCAGTGCCTCTTTCTGAGCAATCAGAGGTTCAATTAGAAAATCAGATTTTTATGCCGGATTGTTCATTTATTTTTTATTTAGTAGATAAATAGTAGAAGAAATGCAGCAATGGAATCTAATTTAAGCAGAGCATGAACTGCCTTATGATTGCAGCCATTCATTAAAAAAATAAAACAAAACTCCTAATTCTGTTCAAAACTATTCCCTTGCAGTAGGATGCACATAAATATACACTGTTTAAAAACATACTCTTAAAATAAATTCCTTTATGTAAGACATGCTCCCATATGTAATTGTTCTTCTAAAATGAGCATGCAGCAAATTATTTCTCACATTTAAAGCTTTTTTCTCCTCCAAGTTACAGCATGTTTTAAGAAAATAATGTAGGATTCATCTCCTTTACGTCAACATCTGACTTAGTAATCCCAGGGTCCTGGTACAGTCCATGAAAAGAGATGGACACTTGTCGGACAGGCTTCATCAGTCCTGTTTTAGCTGTCTATTTGAGGGTGAGGTGAACTGTGCCCCAGAAGTGCCTGCTTCTGGGAGCCCGGGATGACCTGCTCATATATAGGCATCTCTGCAACAAACGTCTACCTTCCGTCAGAGTAATCCCAACTGTTACACGGGTGCACCAGTTACAGAACACCTACACAGTGTTTGTGTACCTGTGTTGGGTTTTCAGTTATACTGCAAGCTGAGACACACGCTATGTTGCTTTAACATTGAGAATGGCTTGCTGGGTGTCTGTCGACAGAGATTTCCAGGTGCTGCCAGACTCAATCACAGGCCTCTAGAGATAAGATATTTCAAATTCCTCTTGTATCAACTGAAGATATTTGGCACTTAAATCCTAGCTCACAACTTAGATGAAATGAAATATAAAGAAAAGAAAATTCATCCCTAGAGCTGTCTGGGAAATTGTCAACAGGGATATTTCTATGAAAAAAAAAGGAATAATTGTTGACAAATGTTGTGCATTTTTCTGCTTGTGATTTGACCACCTCTAAGCAATCTCAGCTGGCATAAACTTTTTAATAGAAAAACCAATGACAAGAACCGCTACAAAATGGTATACTGGGAAAAAGTGCTGGAAACAGAGATTTTACTCTCAGTTTATGGAGCTTCCCTGGTGTAACACAGGGCAGAATTCAGCTCAGAGTAATCTGAAATATTGTGACTATTTATCTCTCAATGTTAAGCACCTCCATAAGGTGCTTTCACAACTTTGGTGACAGTTTCTAAGGCCTTAGACATTAGAAAGGAGATAGACTAATCCATCACTCTGAAGCCAGGTGTTCAAACACTCTTATTACTATCATTTTTACATTTACAGACATATTTCAAATATAGCTAACTTTATATTTCTGTATTTTGAGAGTGACGTTGTTTGCTGGACTTCTAGCTAGGACAAGATCAAAGACTGGGCTACAGTTGCTTTTAATCTTGTTGGTATCTTTCCAACCCTGGGCGTTCTCAAATGTCTGAAAAGTATCATTGGAGATAATTCACACAACACTTGGAGCCTGTCTAAATCACAGCAATCCATCTGTGTTGTCCTATGGGCCATGGTGTTGTCCAGAGTCAGCACATACCATCTCTGGTCCCTAATCTTGCTCCCCTGACGCAATCTCCTAGGCTTGCAAGGAGATGCTGAAAAGACAGAGCTGTTCTTTATCCTGATTACTACACCTAGAAAGCTCCTGTGCTGGCTGCATACGTTTTGAGTTGCATTAATGATCTCATTTTTCTCTGGCCCTTCTGTAAGATGGGAAGGGACAGGAGTGCCCTTATGCTAAGCTCTGCCCTGACCGGTAGAAATCCAGCTAACAAACACCCCTTGAAGGTATTCTTGTGAGCACTGAGAATGACTGTGCTGCAGGGCATATAGAGAGGGGACAGGAGTCGTGGGATGTGTCCCAGCTATTTGCCTCTGATTGACAACCTGTCCCTGTCAGCTGTATCTGTGCCATAGGAGGATGTTGCGTCCCCTGCCTCTTCCCCACCTGCTCAGCACCACTCCTTCGCTCACGGTTACACTGCCCTCAGGTCTGCCTGGAGCCGCTCACACTCCAGTTCCAGTCTGTCAAATTGGCCTCAGTCCAGCTACTACAGGAAAGGGGTAGAGGCCAGTTCAGGATGCAAACTTCTTCACTCCATATAACCGCAGCCAGGGAAGGATGTATGGCCAAGGTTACTGTTAATCTGACTTCTGATGTAATAACTTATTATGCTATAACTAAGATTTCTAAACTGCAAATACTGAATTCAATACGAAAAATAATAAACCACAGTGGGTGACTGCTGTGGGTGAATCAGGTCAGGGAAAAGGTTTACAAACCTCTCTCATCAGTAGGTTCAGCCCAGCTCCCCTGTGCATCAGGAACAATTTGCTGCTCAGCACATGCCACTTTTGGTACCACAATGATGACCTATTTTTCTCTTGGTTTAAGAGCTTCTCCTGCACCGAGTGCCTGCCACTGACCTAGAAACACAACTCTTCAGCTACCACCCTCACCTTCTTTTTTCCCCTGCTCAAATACCTTATATAATTGTGCCATGCAACACACACATCAGTCTGGTACTTTGGGGATTAATAACATTTTTAACCCAATGGCACTGCATAATAAGTGAGAATCAGGGAATACAAATTCTTACTGCCAAAGGGTTATTTTAAAGAATGATTAATATCCACCTCACTATTTCTTAAATAGCCTTAACTGTATGCTATAACCAAGAAACTTTTCCAGTTATGTAATAAACGACTAGCTGAAACTAGATTTGATAAAAATATGCATATACATTTACTAAAAGATATCTTAAAAGGTACTCCCTCCTCCCTATATCATCAAACTCTTTCTTCCAAATTAAATCACACAAGGTTCTTCCAGAGGTGGGTGTTTCATGTGAGACACAGAAATCCATTATCTTATCCTGCTGATGCCATTATTTCCAATAAAAAGTAATTATGAGGGTATTGAGTTTCCTCCCTATTCCTCAAAATCACACCACAAACTTTCAGATCGGTGAGCTGCAATTTCCCAGTTCACAGTAATTAACTTGAGTCATTTTGCAGTGTGGTACATTTAATCAAGTGGGTTTATATTAAAACCTTAAAATTCACATTGATACAATACAGATTAGGTGAAGGAGGACACTTTTAGTAATACACTTAACAGCGAACGTATTTCTTGCAGGCTTTCAGAGGAAGGTGCCCAGGGAACTGGGTTACCAGGCTGCCGATAGCTGAACCCACCTTACACTCCTCTGCCAGCAGACAAAAGTGCCCTCGCACCGTGCCTGCTCACAGCCCCTGTGCGAGGCTCTCGGAGCCAGATGTATTGTGTCAGAGCAGATGTCAGCAGCATATGGAAGAAGGAAGGAGAAAATGATGATCTAAAAACGGGAAGGGTGAGTAGAACAGATTTGACGCTAAAGCGTCGAAACATGTCTGTGGTAGGGCTCTGTCCTGATATACTACTAATAAAAAAAGATTGTGCTAAAAAAAGGTCTGGAGTCTTTCAGCAGCAATTAAACCTGGCATTCATTGGATTTGTTCAGAGGATCTCAGCTTTGCATCCCCTTCTGATATAGCCCTGCAATGAGTTCGATCCTTTCTGTGTGAGACTTGCCTCTCTGGATAACTGCACCGCTTCTGCAGCGCTCCACAAGTCTGGCTCTCAAGTGCAGAGTGATAATGAAAGCAGCGTGGTTTTCTTCTCAGTGAAATATCCTATTTCCCAAGCAATTAAATGTTGTTTATATTTCAAATGATGTGCAAGGGTTGAGATTGTCAGGCTTGATGTTACCTGAATCTTGCACAAGATGCATCCCCAGTTAGTTCATTCTACTCTAACTGCCATCTATTTATTTAAATTTCCAATCTGTTCTCTCTTCAGGGGATAATACAGTGCCTGGCAAAGAAGCAGCTTCTCAATTTTTCAAATTATATTTTTTTTAAATGGAAAACCACATGAATAACTTTCCTGTGCTCATAAAAAACCACTGTATTTAAAAGGGAGGTAAATTCCAGGGTATTGTATATAACTTGCAGATATTTATGTCTCCTTTGCTCAAAATATTTAAAAAACAGATAATCAGATATAAAGAGATGTCTTTGTTAGATGGTGCAACTATTTAGCTACCTGCAGCAAATAAGACAGATGTAGTGTTTTAAAGGAGCTTATTTGCAAGAAGTGATTTCTGAAGATGATACCATTAGGTACAGATATGCTTGAATTAAGAATACCATAATGTTCAAAATTCGGCTTTGAAACGCAAATGTCATAAGCACACAGATTAAAATGTTTTGTTCCAATGCACCTGACAGAGCAGCATTCCACTTAAGGATAAAAGGTTCAGCCTATCTCCAGCTGTGTGATGTTCTGGGCACCACATTACTCAACCGTTTGTAAAGCACCCAGGAAAACAGATGTCAGAGTATGCAAATTTGATCCTAAATATCTACCGACACATCTCACTGTGCAGTAATAATGCATCTGATTTAATACCGAGGAATTAAAATCTCAAAGACACGCACCAAACAAAATGCTGCAATGAACCGGGAGGCAAGAAGGTCACGTTTTTATAATGATGTAACAGCAGAAGACACAATATTCTGCCGGTTTTGTTAGAACAAGAATTCAGGGTCTATTCTCAAAGGCTTTTTATGGAGGCAGTTCACATTTACACTTCGCTGTAAAAGACCTTGGTTTCCCAGAATTCACATCTATGAATATCTTGAGATATTTCCTCGAGGAAACACAGATTTTTACCTAAGGCAGGAGGATGTCAAAAAGGAGGCCAGAAGTTTCATTATCCTGAGTTATACTTAGCTGTTATCTTATTCCATGGCAATCAGAGAATGTTTTGATGAAACTACTTGCAATGTCATGAAAAATTTTGGAATATTTGGATCAAAAAGTAGATTTGAAGAGCACCTTTCAAAAAAGTTAAATTTTACGTTACCATTTTAAACAACGGCACCTATTTTTTATTTTGCTTTTTCCCTTCAGATCTACTTTAGTGGTTTGGAAGGTCAAAAAACCTCACAAACAAAAATAACTTGTCATGCAAAATTAAATAGCAGTTTTTCCCAACTACCTTGCAAACCTAAAATGTGTGGTACAAACCTAAAACTCACCAGTATAGCCCTGGTATGAGAAGGAGATCATGTTTTTCCCCATGTTACCTATCTAGTTTGAATGCTGGAGCTCATTTCATTCTGATAGTCCAGGGTCAGTTCTCTTCTGCCTTCTATGTCCTGGAGCCATGAAGAAGGCTTGCAAACATGATATGGGAGTGCATGAAACAAATTTAAATCTAGTATTTTGTGACAAGTCATCTTTCCAATGTAGTAAATCTCTTCTTTTATGAACTATCATGTCCTTGGCTTCTCCCTCTTTTGGCTCTGGCTGTGACCAGCAAAGAAGATCACTAGCAAATTATCAATGCAGACCGGCTCAAAAAATGTTTAATCAATGACAGCTAGTAGCGTAGGCCTATATTTTTAGAGCTACAGGCTCAAATCCATGAGACCTACACCCAAGATACTGGCAATATGTTGCTGCCACATAGTGAAAAGTGGCAACAGCAAAACACGATAGGTGGACAGGGTGAGGAACAACATCACAGGCACTTAGAGAAAAGAAAAGTGAATACACTCTTGGCTAACAACATGAAAGATGAAGAAAAATGTCCACACTGCCAACAAGGAAAAAGTTATGAAGGATTTAATTTGCATGACCCTGGAGACCTTAGTAGAGAAAAAAAAGGAAAAGGAAAAAGAGGAAGAAAAAGAAGCAGAAAAAGAAACAGAAAAAGATAACCCATTAAATAGCACTGTCTGCCACAGGCTAAAATGGGAAGCTGTGAAGAATTACACTGCTCCACAGTTTGATGGCTTTTCCTTATTTCTGCATAAATCAAATGTTCAAACCAAGTTCTTTACAGATATGAAGCGATTTGAGATAGTCCACGTAGATTAGGGAATGGAGAAGAAGTCATAACCCCTCATGTTTTTGCAGGTATGCAAGGCCTCATATGCAATGGTGGTATCTTAGTTGCCAGCCCCAGTCACCAGGCAGTCCATTTTGAGAAAACAGTTCTCTTTTTCTATGAAACTCCATACCAGTAAAGATTTCCTGGCTGAAATTTTATAATGAACTTTTGTTTCCAATCAGCATAAAAGATCCTCTATACTCTCTCACCCAGTCTCCTCTACAGCAGTTACGGCTGTACCAGGTGACTTCAGCACGAGAGGAATAGGAATATGCTGACACTACTGGGGCGAGAGTTTCCAGCCAAGTCCAGTGCACAAAAACAATGATTTCTTTAAGTCTTATGCTGCAGTTTGCAGAAGGTGAAAAAAGATATTGTCACCTCTGTTATAGACTCAATAAATATCTAGACCACAACAGGGGACTGGCTGATGAGCCTAGTTCATCTCTGCTTGCCGTCAGATTTCCTTGCTGTCAGGAATTTCCAAGGTTATTTTGACAACAAAAGTTGCTTGGATTCAGACCAAGTTTTGTCTACATCTGTGATTGCTGAGCAGTATCTTGGGATGACAGTTCTTTGGCTATTTTGACTTGCTTTTCAGCTAGTGTTGCTGAGTGAAGTTCTGGTGGCACTGCAGGAGCTGAAACCTGCACGTTGGGCACCTGCAGCTCTGTCTCATGAGCTGGCAACAGAGCTCAGGAGTCTTTTGAAGTGGGCACCACAGGAAGGCCATGACTTTCCTTAAGAAAACAACTGCAAAGGATCTGCTCAAAACCCGATCTTTCAAGGTAAATCCTGCCAAGAATGGATATATTTTGATCCTTCTTTTCTTTAGGATGAATTGTCCACGCTTTTGCAGCAATGCAAATCTGATGATATCCAGAGATATGAGATTTTGACCACAAGTTTTATACGTGTGTGTGTGTGTACATATATGTATCTTCTGTTAGCTTCACTGAAGTCCACATTTAAATTGTGAATGTATGATGACATGAAATGCCCTTTGCCAGAGTTAAAGAAGTTTTTTTAGTGTTGCTTTACTTCTGGTTTTAGGATGTCAAAAACTGCTCATGTGGTGAATCCATGTTGCCCAAGGGAGGCCATAATTCTACCCCCCTGCCTTATAGATACTGGCTATGATGCCAGAGGAAAGGTAAAGCAGACCAGTATAATGACTGAGCCCCACCTCTGCTTTCTAGAGTACTTAGTACAGGAGACAACTCATGACCAGTGAGAAGACAGGGGACTTCTTTGCATTCTCCGTCCCCAACAATCTATACAGATCCAGAGCTGGTGTCATTAATCTCTCTACAAGGCAACTGCTAATTAGCGAAGTTTTAAAAATTGCAATATGTATTTTTGCTGGATTTTAATGATCTTCTAACCAATAAAAAATAAACTTACCTTTTTGGTTTCTTAATTTATTAGATGTAATTCTGTATGTTTCTGAAAGTTTACCTTTATTTCCAGAGAAATAGTCACGTACATGGTGTTGGTCTATATCATGCTAAAAATATTTCTATATTAAACTTGTGCATATATGCCAAGCTCTGGTCAAATGTCCCTCAGGAGAACCAAAGATCTAAGTACTTGGAATAAGTTTTAATTAAGTATGGAAACTTACCAGAATGAAAAGAAAAACCCTTCTAAATATAGACATCTTAAACATCTTGCAAAAACCCACATTCGGTTGCCCCAAGCAATGGCTAGCCATATGGAAGAAATTGTCCAGATTTCCTGCGTTTTCTGGCTTAGTTCAGGAAACCTCTAGGCCTACTACATAAAGAAAAACTTCCCTATAAAAGATTAACTCCTAAAATATTCAATTGAAAACAGATTCTGGGAACAGATGGATCTGAAACTCTGTATTGTATTGTGTAATCTCTAGAGGAGCTGGACTGGAAGCTAGGTGAGAATTAAAAATTCTTGTATTTGGGCCTCTCTCCTCCTTTTCTCCTGGTCTATCAATCCATCTGGGTTATTTTACCAATCTCCCAGTTACTTCAGAAATTACTTAATAGGGGAGTGTATGTGGTGAGAATATCAGTCAATCAAACTAGTAACAGACCAAGGTAACAGTGACAACTAACAGGGACCAATGCAGTACTCAAAGAGACAGTAGAGTGCATCTCTGCTCCATGCTCCAAGGATGCAACACTTCGCACTCTCCTTCTCCGGTTTCCCAGACATGTTTCATAGTTAGAACAGAGGCCAGTGTGTTGACAGCTAGATAGCCTAAGTCTAATCTGGATAATTCTGAAACGGTAGCAAGAATCAGAGTTTCTTGTGACCTGGCACATAGTAAAGTAACGTGCTTGGCCACCACGTGGGGAAAGAATGCCAAACACAACTGCTAAACACTTAATGAAAACAAACACAACCCTAAGGGGTATGAGGAGTTGTTTGCCTGATCTTTTTTTTAATTTCTTTACCATGAATATTTTTATTTCTTTGCTTTTTACTTTCTATGTTAACTACTAAAGACAGGAATCCTCAAGCTGCACCCTTGAAAAATACTAACTCGGTAAGTGTACCTAGAAAAAAACAAACAAGCAAGCAAACACATACCAAACCAATATGCTATCTTGCACAAGTAATTCTAACCCTAAAGAGGGAATGAAAGAATGGATGGTGTGTGTCAGAGATAAGTTGTACCACTGCATCTGAAGGGCAAGTTAAAATGCAGCTCATGAGGGCAATTTAAATGCTAGGAATTGGGACAGTCGCATGCATGTAATGTAGCAACATATCAGTCAAGGAATAAAGACATTTTAAGAATTAGGCCTTTGATATGAAGGATGTTTGTAACAGGTGGTCTTATGAGAGCGTTTCCAAGCTAGATGATGACAGCAACTGAACAGAAAAAAACCCTACTGTAGTATACTGAATGTTGTGCTTTAGCTGTTAAACCACAGGTAGATGGACAGATGTTATACATTTCTAGCAGGTGGGTGAGTATAATTACCATTGGCATAGAAATGGCAGAGGAATGGGAGAAAGCTAACAGGGCAAATAATGAAATACATCGGAGAGAAATCCGCTCCCCTGCTCTGACTTCTGGATGGCTCCTGCTCTTAAGGAATAATACACTGAAAAGTATCAAATGCTGCTTACCTTTCAATTTTTCAGCCAGCAAAGCAGCTTCGTGTTCAGAATAATGCATTATTGCCGGAGGAGAAGGAGGGCGCAGTCTGTCTTCTTCCATTTTGCGTCTGTGGCGTTCTTCTCGGGCCAGCATTCTTTGTTTGCATTCCCATTCATAAAAGTCATCTCTTGCCTGAGCAAAATCAACATGAAGGCGACCTGAATCCTTTTTGTCTGTGCTAGATCCTAATCTCATGCGGTAACCTGTAACCAACAAGCAGAACTAACTGTTGCAGGACTTATTTGCCTTTTTTTTTTTTCTTTCCCCTGAAGTGCAGTTAAGTAAAAATGTACATTAACAGATTCCCACATATCTACACAGGATCTATCAATCATTGTGCTTTCACAGAAAGATAAACATTCATCCACTCATTTTTCCTTGCAATTTTCTCCATCAACGATCAACACAGTAGATGAGCTGAAAAAGTCGACCCAGAGGTACAGAATCTACATTCCTGTTTAGGAGTCTCTCAAAAATATTTTTCTACCTGATGCTCCCAAACTTTGTAAGTGCAAAGGCTAGCTAAACAAAAAACAACTCCTGGAAAAGGATCTGTTTTGGTTATAATGTAGAGTCCTTCTTCCCCTGATCCTGTTGAGATCATTGTGCAGTTTAGTGCTTTTCTCCAGCCTGTCAAAGGAATTGGAAGTACGGGGAAAGGCTGAGTTTTATAAAAATCATTACTATAGATGAATGAGAAAATTGTGCTACATAAATGCCTGGGCCACAAAGAGGGTGGTGTCATACCTGCACTGATGCTAGATCTCAAATTTTGAGGCTTTATAATTGCAAACACTACTTCCCAGTTCCCCATTGGAAATGATCTGGCAGCAAATATAAAACCACCTACAAATGAGTTGAGTTCAGCATTCTTTAAAGTTATTTTAAAAGTGTGGATGGATTTATTAGACATTTGCAAGACCCCTGTCAGAACAAATAATGAAACCTGTTGTTCCTCATCTTTAGCGATGTTCTACGTATCCATAATTTGGTCAACGTATCATATGCTAAAGCTAGCAGACTGCAAAGGCTTCAAGTCAGAGGCTATGCAGCAGTACAACAGGGCCCTGCTCTGAACTAAAACCCTTGACTGCTGTCAGAGGACAAACAAATCATGCCAAAGCTATAAAAGGAGCTTTTTGTGACCATACTGTAGAAGAGCTTATGCTGGGCACCTATCTTTTTTCAAGTTTTATTTCCAAGTCTGAAAGATACTCGCAGAGCACTTTCTCTAACTTTCAAAATACTGATTCAGAGAAAGTGTGAGAAAGCACTATGTAGAAAGCTGCAAACAGAGCCTTCAGATGCAGGTAAATTAATCAGTCTGCACAGCTTGTTTCTCTATGCCAACCCGCTGCAGTAGCCTCAGAAGCAGAGCAGCCCAGCAGAGACTTCTCAAATCACAGGATGCTGCGGAGATGAACTCTATGCTGAGCTGGCATATAGGAAGCTCTTCAGGAACACACACTGATACAACCACTGTGTAGTAACTCCAGGGGCAGGAAGCTCCCATTCAAAATGGCAGGAAAAATGGTGTTTGATGCTTTTAAACAGCAATCCAAGAGAACCTACCGTTCAGTCTCATGCTTTGCCTGTGGTTTGAAGAGCTTCGGCACCTCACCACCACAGTTAAAACTCAGTTTTGAACTCTCTCCAGGGACAGCAAAGCTAAGACTTATGTAGTAGATTAGGAGCATCTTTGCAAAAATGCGTATCTAGGCATACTCTGTTTGTTTTACTGCTGGAAAAACATCCTGCTGTATGAATACAAGGGACTGTCTGTACTACAGCACATATGAGACAATAGCTTCAAAGACATTAAATATCAATATACATAGTGGTCCTTCCAAAAAAAATAATCCGGGTGCCTTTTGATTTGACATTTTCCTTTCAAACAACTTGTGGAGTTCAGCTAAGTAGCCTGTCAGTGAGGAAGAGATATGACTTCCATTTTCCAACAGGGAGCACAAACCCAGATGAAAAACTTGAGCTAGGTGTTTCAGAGGTCCTTCAAAGCCAGAAGGCATCAAAAACTTCCATGGAACCTACCAAACCTGGTCTCCAAGGTTCACGAGCTTGAGGTGAAGTAGAACTGAATATTGCAAAAGAGGCAAATGAGGGGATTGTTTGTTATTTTAAAGCCCCCTTTATTTTGCTCTGCTTTCCCTTGTTCAGAGGAGTAAACACTACTTTTTCCCCCAGGAGGCTATTTGCGGTCATATATGTAGCTCTAGTCACAAGGCGTTGAAGAGAAGAAATACAGATACACCATATTCAGTGACACATTATAGAAGAAGAGTGTGGGTGACCTTTCAGAGCTGGACCCTGAACTAACAAGGGGGTAATAATGTGGTTTTATCCACAGAGGTGTAGGCATGAAGGGACCAGCCAAAAGGGGTCAGTGGTGCAGCTACCCTGATAACCGTGACAAATGCTAACCACCACCACCCCCCCCCCAGTTCGACTCACCAGCTGCATTCCTCAAATAGTTATCGCTCTATGCCAAAATGGCATTATCAGCAATGTGAAAGGACACTGCCAAGGTGTCAGGTCTCGTGAACCTAAAATTAGATCTCCCAGCTGGGCTGTACTTTCCAGGCAGACAGATTCTCTCTTCCTCTCCCTCATCTTTTGCCTCTGTTGGCAGGAGCACACTGGGCATGGACAGAGAAACACAGCACTGCAGGACGCAAGACTCTTGTGGACCTCGAAGCCCCACTTAATCTGAATAAAGAACTAATGAAAAGAACCGTACATATACAGGTCGTGTGTGCACCGGCAAAGCTGAGTTTCACTAAAGTGGCCGTCATTTTTGAAGTAAATGGGGATAATGGGAAAAAAAAAAAAACATCGAACAGTGTAAATTGCAGTCCAAAACGCAGTACTCTGCGTAGCACTGGACAAATGGTTCCCTTTAGGTGACCATTTTAAGTGCCTCAAATTAACAGATTTTTGAAATTGCCCATGAATCACACTGAAAAGATCTCACTGCTTGTCTAACTCTTAAGACTGAAGGTGGCCAGCCAGCCAGGTGGTTTCCACCAGCACAGAAACTTAGAATAACCTGGGTCGGAAGGGACCTTGAATGTCATCTAGTCCAATTCCCCTCTCAGAGCAGGGTCAACTTCAAAGTCAGATCAGGTTGCTCAGGGTTTGGAATCTTTCCCTTAACAGAAAAAGAAAATGCCTTTGGCATGGCTTCTTGCACCCTCCTACATCAGGCTTTGAGGACACTACAGGACCAATGGCCTGGCCAGTGAAGAACAGACTCCTTGACGGGTCGATAGCCAGCAAGATGCTGTGTAGCAAGGGGTGCACAACTGGCAGGTCCTATCTGGGATATGGGATCCTCAGGCACTCTTTTGGGATGGCAGCTCTGAGCTGTGGGGCAGCTGGGAGGCTTGCTCTTTTCCATACCATGTCTCCTTAATGATGTTTGAGGGTATTTAAATGCATGAGAGAACCACCTGCCATTGCCTCCCCTTCACGCATGAGCAATGAATTGCCCTCACAGACCCCTTCGCCCATCTCTTTGCTCAGGACTGCAGCTAGCACTAACTGCGTGCCTCGCTTGTCATTTTTAATTTCAGTTTTGCACACGGTGGCAGAGGAAAAGATTCTGGGAGCTTGCCAAGACCCTCACTTTAAAGGAGCAGCAACAGGAAAAATTAATGAGGGTGCTAAATAAAAATCAAACACAGTATTTGCGTATCACAGGTCTAGTCAAAACTATATGGCTTGACTTACCTTTGAGTGTTGCTATATTGGGGACCAGCCAGTAGCTGCTCTCTAACTGGGGATCTAGATCAGAGTGTTGATGATGATCATTGAGAACATAAACTAAAACCAGTACATGGTACTAAATGGAAATCCACAGGGCAAAATACCAGCACAGGAAAAATGCATACACAGGTTCTTGGTATATAAACAGGTCTGTCTCAAGCCATCTGTTTGTCCCATATTTTCAAGTCCAGGGCCATCAATATTTGCAGGAGTTACTAAATTGTCAGCCACAAGAGTAAAGTACATACAGTTTGGAGAAAGAGCTTTCTCATGGGCTGGTATGTCAATTTTAGAAAGTCTTTTCCTCAGGAGATCAAAATGTAACTTTCAGGGCTAAAGAAAACCCGCCCTTCCTCAAGTCAACTTTTTAATCACAGTCTTCTACCCATCTCCCAGTCTCGTTTTCATACAGGTTTACTTGGGAATAGAAAGGAAAAAAATCAGTGATTAAACTACTTGATGGATTTTGTAATCACTTGCACTATTCTGATGATAAGCATGGGATAAGTACAAAGTTTGATGAGATTAGATGGGGTAGACAGATAAAACTGATTAGGCAGACAAAATTATCATTATATTACAGATATCAAAGGCATGACTTTCCCCTAATATAACACGCATACTATATTAACCACAAATTCCGTTTGTATGTCTCTTGTCTCTTACAGGTAAAAGAAAATGCCTTAACAATATGCTTTATCCCCACCATTTCAGAATACATTATGTCTGAGAATGGAATAAAGACTGGTTAAAACCCCCCAATATTTCAGTACAAATAAAACATGTCCCTGCCCAGTGCCAGACCTCCCTGCTCTGTGGTGGTGGGGGACAGTCAGTGCTCCCTGTTTCATCTGCACAGTTCAGCGCTGATGACAAAAAGAAGTGAAATTTGGCTGCAGCGTGCCCCTGCTTTTCTTCCTCCTCCCTATCTGCTCCACTGGTTCTTTCCCTGATCTGGTCAGAGACACTAAGTACAACCCTTTATAAGAAAGAAGAGGTATGGAGGAAAAGACAGATGGGGAGGGAGGCTGCGGAGCAGACGGTAAGAGGAAGCATAGACAGCAATGCGACTGTGACGAAAGGAAACGGAGGAAGGAAGGATGGATCAGGAACTTGGAAATAAACTGGCAGAAAATTCAGGATAAAGAAGGATGAGGAAGGGAATCTGCCACCTCCATCTCTGCTCATTTCCCTTATTATGAATGCGCACTCTAGTGCATGATGAACAAGGACACACGGCAGCACAGGGAACCTCTAATTATCAAATCTGGTCCTCCAGGATTTAAGGCATATAAAATTAAAATAAAACTTGACTTGGGGTGAAGCAAAGGGTGCAGTCAACTGACGAGAATCATAGAATCATAGAATCTTTAAGGTTGGAAAAGACCCTTAGGATCATCGAGTCCAACTGTTAACCTAGCACTGCCAAGTCCACCGCTAAACCATGTCCTCAAGCACCACGTCTACCCGGCTTTTAAATACCTCCAGGCATGGAGACTCAACCACTTCCCTAGGCAGCCTGTTCCAATGCCTGACTACTCTTTCAGTGAAGAAGGTTTTCCTAATATCCAATCTAAACTTCCCCTGGTGCAGCTTGACGCTGGTTCCTCTCATCCTATCACTTGTTACTAGGGAGAAGAGACCAACGGCCACCTCGCTACAACCTCCTTTCAGGTAGCTGGAGAGAGCAATAAGGTCTCCCCTCAGCCTCCTCTTCTCCAGACTGAACAACCCCAGCTCCCTCAGCCGCTCCTCCTAAGACTTGTGCTCTAGACCCTTCACCAGCTTCGTTGCCCTTCTCTGGACACGCTCCAGGCACCTCAGTGTCCTTCTTGCAGTGAGGGGCCCAACACTGAACACAGTACTCGAGGTGCGGCCTCACCAGGGCCAAGTCCAGGGGCACTATCACCTCCCTGGTCCTGCTGGCCACACTATTCCTGATACAAACCAGGATGCCACTGGCCTTCTTGGCCACCTGAGCACACTGCTGGCTCATGTTCAGGTGGCTGTCAACCAACACCCCCAGGTCCTTTTCCACCAGACAGCTCTCCAGCCACTCCTCCCCAGCCTGTAGCGTTGCATAGGGTTGTCGTGACCCAAGTGCAGGACCCGGCACTTGGCCTTGTTGAACCTCATGCAGTTGGCCCCGGTCCAATGACCCAGCCTGTCCAGGTCCCTCTGTAGGGCCTTCCTATCCTCCAGCAGATCGACACTTCCACTCGACTTGGTGTCATCTGCAAACTTACTGAGGGTGCACTCAATCCCCTCATCCAGATCATCAATGAAGATGTTGAACAGGACCGGCCCCAACACTGAGCCCTGGGGAACACCACTCGTGACCGGCCGCCAACTGGATTTGACTCCATTCACCACCACTCTCTGGGCTCGGCCATCCAGCCAGTTTTTAACCAGCAGAGAGCGCACATATCCAAGCCGTGAGCAGCCAGTTTCTCCAGGAGAATGCTGTGGGAGACAGTGTCAAAGTCCTTACTAAAGTCCAGGTAGACAACATCCACAGCCTTCCCCTCATCCGCTAAGCGGGTCTCCTTGTCATAGAAGGAGAGCAGGTTAGTGAAGCAGGACCTCCCTTTCATAAACCCATGCTGGCTGAGCCTGATCCCCTGGTTGTCCCGCATGTGCCGCCTAATAGCACTCAAGATGATCTGCTCCATGACCTTCCCCGGCACCGAGGTCAGGCTGACAGGCCTGTAGTTCCCCGGATCCTCCTTCCGACCCTTCTTGTAGAGGGGCGTCACATTTGCTAACTTCCAGTCATCTGGGACCTCCCTGGTTGATCAGGACTGCTGATAAATGATGGAGAGTGGCTTGGCAAGCTCCTCTGCCAGCTCCCTCAGTATCCTCGGGTGGATCCCATCTGGCTCCATGGACTTGTGAGCATCCAGGTGGAGGAGCAGGTCGGTGACTGCCACCTCTTTGACAACTGGGGCTTCATTCTGCATCCTATCTCCATCTCCCAGCTCAGGGGCCTGAAAACCCTAAGGATGACCAGTCTGTCTATTAAAGACTGAGGCAAAGAAGGCATTAAGTACCTCAGCCTTCTCCTCAGCCTTCGTGGCAATGTTTTCCCCCACATCCAACAAAGGATGGAGATTCTCCCTGGCCCTCCTTTTGTCGCTGATATATTTGTAAAAACATTTTTTGTTATCTTTAACTGTGGTGGCCAGTTTAAGTTCTAGCTGGGCCTTTGCCTTTCTGATCTTCTCCCTGCATAACCTCACAACATCCTTGTAGTTCTTCTGAGTCCCCTGCCCCTTCTTCCAAAGGTGGTAAGCTCTCCTTTTTTTCCTGAGTTCCAGCCAAAGCTCTCTGTTCAGCCAGGCTGGTCTTCTCCCCCGCCTGCTCGTCTTACGGCACAACGTCTTCTTCATCTTATGGAGAAGCAGGAAATTGAGCTAAAGGGACACTGGCTCTGGCCCAGGGTGGCAGCCTGTACGTTTCTGAGCTTTTCTTTGCTCTCTTTCTTGTCGCTGTTTTTTTTTATCATATACAGTAATAACAGCTCTTACTGAATCTGGTGAGCCCCTCCTCTACTCCGTTACTGGTGAAGATGGGGCCCCCTAGACAGAAGTTGGAAGCTGGGAAATGTGCTACTGCTTTTTACTACTGCAATGGCTGTAATCTGTCCCAATGAACTACAGCATTATGGAACTAATAAGTGAATAAACAAATAAACAGGAAGGATGGAAACTGGGAAGAGAAGATGAAGAGGGATGAAGAAATGAACTGAAAATAAAAAAATAAGGAAGAAAAAAACAGGGTGGAATGAATATCTGGAATAAAATACAGCAATATTTCAAATAAATCTTTAAACAGACCTCATAAAACTCACAATTTTCTGTAGCTCTTCAAACAGATATTTAAAGCAAGCAGCCAAGTTAGGGAAAAAAAAAAACAAACAACCACAAAACCAAACACAAAAACCTTTGTGAAACAAAGGAGCTAGGTTTTTCCTGACCACGTTTCAAAAGTTCAGGTGTTTTCTTTTCTTTCTTTCTTTCATTTTAAGATGTAGTTGATGCTGATTTGAGAGACCACTTGTTTCTAGCTGTGTGAGCTTCCTACAGACACCTACAGGACATTTGAGGTTATGTCCTTACTGCTAAACAGAAGACGTTCAGGGTGGGAGCCCAAACAAGGTATCCCTAATCGTTAGCTGCCTCCCAGGTTCCATTTGGGATCGTCCCAGTGGCTCCCTCTGAGGTCACCCTACACAGGGTGGGTGGCTGTAAGCCAGTCTGTGTCAGCTCATCTTGGCCAAAGAGCAGTCCCTGGCCCTTTTTTATTTCAGAATACCTTGCATGTGGGGTGAAAGTGTTACACTACACTTGCAGGGCAAAACAATGCTTGTGGGTCTCCCCAGAACCCAGAAAGAGAGATGAATCAGCCTGCGGAGACAAATACATACAGGGGATGAGATCCAGCTCAGAAAGGTGAAGAAGGGCTCAGTTAGGAAGCCAATCCTCATATGAAGAAGCCTGTAACCTTAAGAGGGCACTGACAGTCACTGAAGCCTGATATGTGAAAGCAGAATTGATTTTTGTCTTTCTCCTTTCTCTTTTTCTTTTTTCCCTGTAAGTTAGAGGGGTTTTTTGTCTGTTCCTTTGCTGGAAAATAAACAAGATTCTAAAATTTTACACCTGAGTTTCTGTGGCACTCATTGTCCCGTGAGGCAACAAACGTAGCTTACAGATGGGGCTCAGAATCTAACCCATGTGGTAGCTGAATACATGCACGCATAAAGGCAGACTTTATTCAGACTGCACTGCAAATCTATAAAAATATGCCAATGAAATTGCCAGCCTATCAGAGAAATTGGCACTGGAAAACAGCAGCGTTCCTGGCCTAGTGCCCTCCTCCTTCTATAACCTGTGAGCAAAACTATATAAACCTGTGTAAATCGAAAATAAGATTGTTCTGTAGTGAATTTCAGGTTCTGTTGCATTGTTGTGGGACGGTAGGAAATTGCTACCGGGTAAGCAACATACAAAACCACGCACAAGTCTTGGCAGACACAGAGAAGTACAGAATTGCCCCTTGCCACTCCAAGCTACAGCCACTGAGCTCAAGAAAGACTTGCTGAGATAAAAGCTAAGAAAATAAGCAAACATTAGCATCACAAAATACAAATGAGAAGCAAGGAAAATCCATTAAAGAATGTGAAGTACCAGAAAGGTAAATGGCTTTATCAACCATGAACTCCTCTGCAAAACGAATGTGACAAAAATTCTTCTTGCTTTTCCGAATTGCTGTTATATCTCCACACTGCTCAAAGACTTCCTGAATAATTTCCTCCGTTGCGTTTTCTGGTAATCCTCCAACAAACACTGTTTTACACCCAGGAGGTCTCTCTCTTGTTGAAGGTGGTGGAAGATCTAAGTCAAAACAGAAATCACATTGGAATACAAAATTTGTCTTTTGATCCATTGGCTCTATTCATTCCCCTAATCAGTTCTGGGCAGCAACAGTTATTTGACATAGCATGGAGGCGGAAGAGAGGGAGAAGCAAAATAATTGAATATTGCAGAGATTGTCCAAAACTGATTACTTGAATCTAAACCTTTTCAAGCTTTAGGTGGCATTTCAGAGATTAATTCCTGCCACTGCAGGTTGTTCTCCAGGACAGAAGGTAAGGTCTAAAAGGATCTTTCTTTTCCCCGCACAGTCACACAAAAAGTAGAAAATATTCTGTTTCAAAGCAGGGGAGCTTCTGTAACTGATTTGACCCGAGCACAGATCTCAAGCACTGGTGCAGTACATTCGAAGCCTGAACTTCACCATCTCTAGCTCATACCCATCACTTGCCACACTTGCCAAGTGTGCGGGCCCTCTGCAAGCCAGCCCATGCTGCGTACACCCCCCGCACATGGGCTGGACAGACACCTTTCCCTGGTCTTAGCATAATTTCATTTCTGTCTCAGAGTACAAGAGCACAGCAAACAGAAAAACAAAGTGGGAAACACAACGAAGTGACAGCATGATGAAAATGCTCTACCAGTTATCTGTTTTGTCTTGTTGCCAGATAATGGAGCAGACACCAGCACATGGGAAGGATAACCTCGCTGTTTACAAGTGTCATGAAGTGGAGTGGCTAGAAATGTTATTTTTATGTGTGTATATATATATCTAAAATATATACACACTTAAATCATGAAAACTATTAGATTTTTGAAGGTTGTATAAAAATATACTCTGTCATAACACTTCACCTTGTTTATATGTAGATTACTAGAGTATTCCTCTAAAAGTAATTCTCTCAGAAGGAATCTGATTCATATGACTTAGTTTTTTTGGCCCTTTAACACAGGAAATGGGGTTACAGCCTTAAAATACACATACATATACATATTCACACACACAGCCAGTTTCATTAAACCATGATCTGGGTACACTGCAAATCCAGAGCAGCAGACTATTTGCTTAATTTTCTCCTTTGTCTTCACAGTGATAGTGAAAGCTGCTGGTCTGATGGCTCTGAAACTAAACTCCTGGGGCTAACATACATAAAATCAGGCTTTGTGCCTGAGCTGGTGACTCAGTGGGAAGAGTTTTCCATTTGCACAAAGTCCCAGAAGGGGCAGAAGGAAGCCAGGTCCCAGCTCTCAAAGAGGAGAAACAGGTCATCCGCATGCTGCTCCCTGCAAAACAGCAAGAGAGGAGCCGTAGTCCCCCTTTCCCTCTACCTCCCCCAGGTAGGGACCAGAGCTAGCCAGCATTTGGGTGCTAGGTGCTGTGTTCAGGGACACGAGCGCAGATTGTTCCCATCTAACTGTGGGCACCTGAAGGGGAGCATGGAGATGATCAGCACCGTATAATTATTATATTTTGTGACATTCTGATCTAAAGGAAAGACAGATTTCTACCAGAAGTGTAGAACTTCAGGCTCTGTTAGATGTGTTTAAGTAATTATTTTTCTTTTTTGTACAAACTGAGTAGGTTTTTTTACATGACCTTACAGAGATGAATAAGTATGCTCTGATACCATACCACGCTTTACACACAGAGTAGACCTTAGAAGGAAACACCATACTTGCCTACACTGTATATAAAAACCATAATTTTTATTAGATAAAAAATTTTTCATGCAATATATTTAGGAAAATAACATTATTTCATCAGATCCACTTACTTGGGTTTGGAGGGAAGAGAGTGCAGCTTTTGCAGTGAATTATTTCTTTGACTACAGGCACATCTGTTGGTGGTGGTGGCGGCACTAACCCCATGCCTGGTATCATTGGGTTAATTGGAGTGATTCCAGTCATCATGCTAAGGCTTGGATCAAAGCCTGGTACACAGATTGAATCTGTAAATATATAACATAAAATCCTGGGTTATAAATCTTGAAACCACTTGTTACTATTTTCTTGCACAGACAGTTTTGCTTTAGGCTTTTTTTTTCAAGCATCACTGTTAAAAAAAGGAGAAGGGAAAAGGAAAAATGGAAAAGGGAAAAGGCAGAGCAACAGGGAGGAGAGAGGGAGAAGGAGAAGGAGAGGGAGGGGGACGTGCATTTTCAGTTAAAAAAATAAACTATGCATAAAGAAAGGAATGTTACATAATTTAAAATATTAATATGACTGAGTAAAACACAGCACATTAAAGTGTAAAACCATGCACCATGAATATCTGTTATTATCTGGAATGCAATTTTCTGTTTCATAATGCTACTGTGGGGTTTACATTGCTTTCTGACCAGAGTGTACTAAGAATATAATTTAACATCGATATGCCCTCTCCATCTAATTGTCAGACAGATTTATCACAACATAGCCTTCTCACATAAGTGACCTTGATTTACGAACACTACAGAGAAAGATCCATTTCTGGCTGTTTTATAGAAGTGTAGTCAGCCAAGACTTCTAACCATTTTACCCTGGAATACAAAGTTTCAGCTCTGTAGAATGGGGTCATTTTGAACCTTGGAATTAATTCCTTCTTGTCCTGTTATTTAATAGGATTAGTAGATTCTCTTCAACACATGTATTATTAAAATATACCACTACAACCCCATGAAGTAAAATGCATATTTGGCAAATGTTACTCTTTCTCCTTCCTGATCTCTTTGCCAAGACTTCCATACATATTATTTAAAGCTGAAAGATTTACTGGGGAGCACCAGTGCTGTAACACCAAGAATTGTAATAAGCAGATGTTTCAGATGAACTGAGAGCCAACTTCTGAAATTTTCTTTCGTTAAAAACAAGGCTTTGGGTTTCTTGAGGCATAATGAATAAAATATTTTGAGAGACTGATGTCTTTGTTGGCATAACACTGCTGCTATTTGGTATCATCAATTATTTAAAAGAAGAGAGTTACTTTGGTGTTCTACAGGTTTTCTGCTGAGTTTTCTGGCTAGCAACTGGAAAGTATTTAATGATACATGCAAACGCAGGGTTTGGTAGCTCGGGAGCTTGTTTGTTTTGAAGAAGCAAAGAGGGAAACAACTCCTTCTCTAGGATTTTTATATATATATATATTTAGGAAATTTGAGCTACATTTGCTACGAGGCAGCATGATCAATGGAATGTGACCAGAGAGGCCTGTTTCTTCATCCTAAATCTGCTGCTGAGAAGCTATGTGACCCTGGGTCAGCCCGCTGACCTTTCTGTACCTTAATTTCTGCATCTGCAAAGCAGGTACAATAATACTCACTTAGTGGTGAGGATTAGCTCACACTTTTATAGCACTTTGCAGGTGTAAAGCACTCTGTGGGGGCTGGAAATTAGCATTATGATTCCGGTGAAACATCCATAATCATCTTCTCCAGGAAAGACAAATGAGGATTGAGAACCTCTGCTCCAATAGAGGTTGTATCTGTCTTGGCCGCATGCTCCCTGCTCTCCACACATTGACTGTGAGCCTTCATCACTTTCAGGCAGTTCTGTACAACAAGCGTAGCAAGCGCATAGCAAGCAAGGATTTGCTTTAGGCTTATTGAAGACTAGTATTAATGAAAACTCATGATATTACATTACTTTTTTTAATAAGTGGGCTTATGAAAAAGGATTTGCTCTGGGTATGATGCTTTTCTTCAACATCGATGTATATGCATTGCTTTTCAGATTAAGCTTTGAAACTCAGAGCCTGTCATTTATTTCACAGGATGCAGTGGTGGCTGTATTAAATATTCATGGCTAGTGAATGCTGGGAGATAAAGTCAGAGGTGAAAGGGCAACATGCAATTCAAAGAAGTCCTTAGGCTATGCTAATTTGCTTGATCTCATTTTTAAAAGTCAGACTTCTGGCAGTCACAGCGGTCCATCCTGTGCAGCGCTCTCCTGCTGTGGGTGGAAGTCCACCATTACTACTCACTGCTAAAGCAGCCCACAGAGCTCCGCAGCACGCAAAGCAGAGCACCGCAACAGCACTCAACGCACAGTGTCATACCAATCTTCTCCTAGGATCAGGGAAAACTGGGACTGGAAAGATGCCGAGGGAGGCATCTCATCCATCCCTCTGGACAAATGTAGGATCAGCCGGATATGAAATTTCATATTAAATCCAATATCCTCAGTAGACCCATAGCGTTCTGAGGCAAGGATGGAGCAGGTGGAAACATACAAGAAGATGGGCCAAAGGCCAAGTTCTCCCTGTCCTGTATGCATCTTTCAGGTTCTATGTGACAGCCAAGGAAAAACATCATCATCTGGTGACTGCTACCACAAGTTATATATAACCATTGCTGTTCTCTCTTTAAGACAACTACTAGATATTTTTCAGTTTCTCTACAAGAGTAGTGAACTGAAACAACAGCAAGCTCTGCCCAAACCACAGACACATGCTCTCACTCAAAGGAAAAATGGCAGGTTTCAATAAGGCACAGTTTTCTGAATATTCCTTTGGTAGTGGTGAAGATACAGAGAAAAACAAATCTAAGGGAGATGGCAACAAGTAAAACTCATGTCTACAAACACTGCTAACATGGCCTCAAAAGGGACCTGAGAGGAAGCGCTTTTAGACTGCATGCTAATCGAAGCAGGTTTGTGATTTAAGCGGAAGAAAATTGTTTGCCACTAATTCCTGCCACATTCAAGGAAATGTGACTTTGTAAGTAACTTTGCCTGTGTTAAATAAGTACATGGCTTTGTCATCAGTTTCTTTTACAACTGGAATCAATCTACAACAGCACGAGCAGAGTGCTGGGGGCCAACACTCCCGAAACGTCCTTCCAGGTGCGCTGGGACTCCGTGCCTCCAGAAGGTGACTGTGCTGAGGTATATTGAAGAGGACTGAGTCAATAATTCTTGACATCTAATTCCATACCTTGCAGGAACTAATCCAAACCCCACTAAGGTCAAAGGCAAGACTACTGAAGGCATGGAGAGCTTTTAACCAGGACCAGGTTTGCTTTCTCTGTTCTCTTGAATAAATTGCTTCAGTTTCCCAATGTGTTAAATTGAGAATGAAATGCTTTCATACATCACATGAGAACTGACAGGATGCACGAGTACCATTTGTAGAGCATCCTGGAAATGAAACCATTTCTCTCAATACTAAAACCTATTACTATGCATTGCAGTGATGGAAAATTCAGCTGGATTTCTGAACAGTGAAGATCTTGTTCAGACCCCCAAAGAGAATGGTGGTGCTTGCATCTACAGAGAAGCTGATGCATGCCACCTGCGTATCGCTGACAAACCATGAAGAGAGCCTACAGATGGGATGTCCAAAGGAAATACTGGTCTGGATTCTGAGGTGCAGAGAAAAAGAAACTGATAAAGTCACTGGAAAGGAAAGTCAATAAATTTGCCACATCTGTGATAGGATCCAGAAAAATCCCAAGTTTAACTATATTAATGCTACCAAGTGGTGCAATAATAGAAGTTGGATATATAGCTCTTGTCTAGGGATAGGGGGTGATCATCCATCAGCATCACCACTGCAGTCTGCTCCACGTCCTGGCATAATGCCTATTTGGAGCAGGACCAGGACACCAGAGTTAGAGCTGGAGACAACTCCTGTTGAACTTACTGCTAAGTTTGTTGGTCTACAGAATCAAAGATACTGATAGAGTTATGCAGGATTACAAAAAATGGGAATCAACCCTGCCCACGTACATTGTTTTAACAGATCCATTTGGATACATGATTATTAAGATATTGTAGACATGGATACGCTACATTAAACACAGACAAATACATTAAATTTACATACTACACATCTGAAGAGTCAAACAAGTAATATTTTATGCTTTCAATGATCATAGCATTATTTTTAAAGGGATCTATACGTATATTCATGCAGCTAGGTAAGGGTTTATGATCTCTTGGAATTATAAAAACCAACTTGGCAGAAGAGAGAAAGTTTACATTTGAAAAATGTTCATAAATAATTACTAAATGAAATAATTAAAATGAAAAGTAATCAGAGACAATAAAGAACTTTAAGAATGGAAAAGCACATATTGGTCAAGTTAGAGCCCCTGTGGATACTGTATATAAGGCTTGAATATTCACACATTTGCACAAGAAAGTAAAAGCATTGAACATCAATATTTTCAAGTCCACGTTCTGCCTAAATTTGGCAAAATGAGCTAATTCCTATTTCATCTAATAAGAAATTGGCATGGTGGAGAACAATGAAAACCTCTGAAGAATAAATATCTGGAATTGGCAGTCAGAGAGGCAAGAAGAAAAATCTTCTTGAACACTTGGAGTTGTTTTTAAAGCTCCTTTTTCTTTCAAGTAGAATATAGGAAGAACAAAATGTTTCACATGAACTCTTTGGGTCTGGAAAAAATACAACAATAAAATCCCTTTAAGGATAACTATATTCTAATGGAGTACATAGTGTAAAACAATTGCTTTTATTAGCCTGCATTTTGGGAGTGTAGAAGCAACTTTGTCATCCATAAAAATAGCTACACAATCTTGGAGAAGCATCCTCCTTTCCTTCTTTGGCAACAGTTGCTGTCTGAATCACCTTCTGGTTTTGCCCAAATAACATGGATGCACACTCCTGCCAACTGTGCTTTTGGGGATTGCACTCCATCACCAACACTAAGTTACCACCCCATTTCCACCAGCCCTTACCACAAGTTATATATCTGCTCAATATTACTTTTTAAGGGTATAATCCCCTATGTGATTCTCAGTATTAGCCCTTGGATGTGTTATTTGTTTTGCCTACAACTGCCAATTGTTTCTGTGGTGTTTTATGACAGCTGCCAAGTTGTATTTCTGTTGGATGCATAAGAACACCCATGTGTGCAAACACGGATTTGTTTGTGTGCCCCTACTTGCATGCATGGAAGGTTTCCACCACGGACAACCGGCTGCATGCCGGTGGCTACAGTGCTCAGATGTGCTGGTTGAACACACAGAGAGACAGTGAGTGGTGAAAACAATGATCTGAATGCAAAATAGCTAACCAAACTAAAAAACATTGAAAGGGTCCCCATGGCCTGGGAGTGATAATTTTAGACCTAAGAAAAACAGTCTATTTTTTGCTTGGGTCGAAATACAAAAAAAGATCTGGTTCCAGGAATGGAGTTGCCTGCCAACATGCACTGCAAGAATTAGGACAGTCCAGGCAACAGCTGGTAATAAATGTAGTAAGATGCTCATTAAACTTTGGTTTCTGTGGATAAAAAAAGAAAATCTTCTGGAGACTAGAGATTTGATTGTGTACTTCAGAAACACCATTGACGAATATTTCAAGACTGAACATAGAGTTGATTTCTAAAAGCTGAGATTTAAGTTTTCCTGAAAAAGTCTGCCTCCTTTAAAACAAATATATATATTTATATATATATACACACACATATAGAGAGAGGAGTACATATTACTTGCAGTAGCAAAGAAAGAGTAGCTTCTTTTTTTCCTGAAATCAAGGAAGAACCTTATTAGATAAGAAAAAGGTTGTTATTCTAAAAACTTCTTGTGTTTTTATCTAAATTCTCCCTCAAAATTCTACAGTCTGCCAGTGTCTTTATCCTCATGTCAGTCTCCTTTTTTCTGTATCATTAATTAAGAATGAATATTCAGCTGCAAGCTGGAGATCAAGGTTGGATCACTGTTTTCCCTGGTCATTCAAATCTTAGCATCTTCTGGGGTTCAGAAAGCTTTTGGTAGAAGTTACTCATTTTGTCAGTATTATAGGGCTTTTCTCAATGTAACAAGCCTTCCTCACTGGAAAAAAAGAAGACAAAAGTGGGAGTGGCAGTAGGGCCCCAGATCACTGATGTCCCAAGGAGATGTGCCAATTTAATTTGGTGTTGATCCAGCTGGAGGAGCCCAGTTGTGGAGCACTACTATCAGCCCCAAAGAGCCAGACCTTGGAACGCAGCAGCATGGCAGCCACTGACATCTTCCAGTACATTTCCTTGTCTGTTTAGACATCATTAAACTTCTAGACTTCTCTGTTTCTAAAATAGATGCTGGATTGTCTGGTAAACTTGCAGACACATACCAATAAACAAAGGCGGGGGAAAAATCTGATAGCTCTTCCTTTTGACCAGCATAACCACTATCATCCTGCCTCAGAGCAAGGACCATTTGACTGTGGCCAGTAGCAGATGCCCAGGGAATCAGAATAAGAAATAGGCAGGTAAAGAGCAAACTATTTTAGCTTGTATACATTGAGTGCTTACATATTGCCCGTGGTAGAGATCACAACTGAACAATCCTTTCTCGCAGGCACCTATTCCACATGACTTGGTTTATACCTTTTCACTAAATCCTACTGTGCACCTATTTATATTTTGAATCCATTGGAACCTGTTTATATCTCTGGCTTTCACAGTGTGCTGGTATTAGGGTAGTAACTGAGTGGGGAAATGTGCTTCCTTTGCTTTGCTAAAACAAGGTATTTGGCAGGTCCAGGCATACCTAGTTCTTTCATTCTGAGAAACTGTGAATAGCTGTTCCTTATTCCCTTTATCCACAAGATTACAGATTTTATTTCTGCTTTTATATTTTGCCATCTGTTTGGCACACAATCTTTGTCTCTGCAGAGCTGCTACAAAGGAATATGGATATGGAACCTCTGACTGTGGCCCCTTTTAAAATCCTGAGGAGGTAACTGCATGTGCAGAGATGTCTTTGTAGGTGCCCATCCAGCCCTGAATTTTTTCAAGAATTAAAAGACATGGGCAGATGCTCTTAAATAAGGGCTGCATGAACCCAATCGATGAAGCACCACGTGGGCATAGGACTCCTGCAGGAACAGGAGTAAGGCACATAGCATCAATGTGCATGTGTGGGTGTGTATGTGTGTGTGTGCGCGCCCACGTGCATTCGTACATTCGGAGGAGTGGAAAGGAGGAGCAGGAAATCACCTCCTTGACCTCCAGCTTTCTCAGTTGGCCAGGGGATCCATCTTAACGCCATCCAGCAAGAGCTATATTCTGTGAAACAGAGCCTGGACTGTAGCAAAAACAAGTCTCTAAGGGAATTTTGACAAAAATGGGGCATGAGGGGGAATCCAGATGAATGTTTCTCATTAATAATAAACCAAGTAATAACTTATATGAACTCTACAGTGTCTGCCAGACCCACTCCATAAACAAAGCCCTTGTAGCATCATCAAAACACTTGCCACTTGAAAATTACTTCTATGAGACATATATCACTGACAAATCTTTAGAGCTGTATTATTGTACTTCTGCTTTTTTGAAGAAAGCGCTGTGTCTGCACAGAGGAATAGTTTACAGCAGACAATACCAAAACTTTAGATGCTGTTCCTCAGAGTTGGCTATGCTGTAGCTGCAAACACTAAAAGCAAATCTGGCTTCCTCTTGATCCCTGCCCACAAAATCACCCGACAAACACTATATTTAGAGCAATATACATGACAAAGACTAAATTAAAGAAAACCACCTTCTCTTTTTACAAGCAAATCATGGGTTGAATCACTCCTGGTTCATCCTTTATTGCTGCAGCGCTTGACCCAACAGGACCCCAATCTTGTTTAGAGCTTCTAATGCAATGCAAATAACAGGAGAGAATAGCAAATAATAATAATACAACAAAGTGTTAGCACAATAGGTGACACTCTCCTCCTAAGATGCAACTTCAACACTGTCGTGTAAAGAAATCTACAGTGTCACTGTAATGTTATTTCTATTACTCTTTCTGCTTATGGATAGCCATCAGTGCCATTTTGACCTCAGAGGAGTCTCGGACACTACCTGCCCATGGTGAATCTATTTAGTTTCCCCTTAGAACAGCTCTGCAAAGAAGTACCTGACAGGCAAGCCTGAGAATGAGCTGGAAAACTCAGGACTTGATGCTGAGGGAGTCTGATGGTTTGTCAGTTTTTCACGGCTGACAGCTGCCTGTGTAAGAAGCTAAAACCAGAAAAAATCGACTAATCTTAGTCTCCATCCACAATCGGCTGCTCTTCCATGTGTAAAACCCCATTGCCATTGCAGCGGAAACTTGTGGAGGTGAAAACTGAAGGGGGAAAAAGCAGAAAAATAGGAAAGAAGGAAAAAGGTAAAGAGAAAAACCAAAAGAAATGCAGAGAAGGAGATGAAGGAGAGGGAAAGATGAACAAACAACAGTATTGTCTGGAACCTCTGTGGCATGGGTCCATGCTCTATCTACAGGCTTTTTTGACCAGTGCCAGGATTTTGAGGGATTCAGGAGTTTATAGCACCTCACAATGTCCAGAGTGCTGACCTTCCCAAAGTCCCCGCTGCTTAAGAACCACTCCACGCAGTAGGAACAATGGGCTTCTTCCATCTCCTCATCAATAAATCACTCCCTCATATGGGGTCAGTCACAAGTTCATTGTGAAGAAAATAACAAAACTGCAACTGCAATTCTGCACACTGCCACCTGATCCCCAGTTAATAGCTCCAAAGCTGGTTTGTAAAAATACGGGACTGACCAATATGCAAGATGCAATTGCTTATACAATGTAAAATGTGCACAGCTGTTATTTCCTGACTTTCAAAAGTCTTTGTGCACTCACTATACACTGCCTGGGATAACTCTCTCCAGTTTTGCACTTCTTCATTCCTGTTCTCCAGTTTTGGACTCATCACGGTGGGCTATTCAGTAAGGCTAGCCTTAGCCAAACAAAGTAGCCTCTCTAAGCTCCCTCCATTTGAAGCTGTTCAATCTGTTTGCCTAACGAACCTCTTCTAAAGTAAAACTTTGCTATGTTCCTTGAAAACGCGATCACCTTTTGCCTCAAAGCTCTAGAAGATGAGAATAAGAAATAAATAAAACATGATTATACAGCCTAGGAACTCTTAATGGATTTTTCTTTGCTTGCTATCTAGGAAAGTGCTGTATTCCAGAAATTTGAGAGGCATTTGTATGGGCATAAAAAGAAAAAAAAGGTTATGGAAGATATAAGCACCTAAGCAGAAGTAAATGAATACTGAAAAGAAGTTGGAGAAATAGGAAAAATTTCAGTTCCCAAGTTAGGCTAATACTGAAATATAACCCTTGTAACAGATGAAACATAAAAAGCCGTCAATGCGTAAAAGATGGTAAAATACCATCTTCTGGATATTAATGTGACCTCAGAGAAAATGGGGGAAAAAATGAAATTCAGATATTCCATTGGACATTTCCGAAATGAAAACAAAAGGGACTAATTTTTCTCATGAATCATGAGAGAAATTCTGGCTATTAAACTGGGGTTACCATGTGGATCCTTCAGTCTGTGGAATGCATACAAACACTCTCCTTGCCTTTCCAGGGTCACAGGAGTAACAACAGCCTTGCCAAAACTGGAAAGAAGCTGTACAGTCCAGAAAGGCGTATCACCTGCACGGGCAAGTTCTAGCAGAAACACAAGAAAAACTGGTCTCTGTCAAACTGAAGGATCCTTCCAGCCCTCTAGCCCAGAAACCTGCCTCTAACAGCAAATCCTTAATTTTGTTTAGTACCAGAACAGGACAATCCTGAAGCGAAACCTCCATATAATGATCTCCCAGTCTCCAATACTCTGCAGCTCAGGGGCTTCCTAAGCCAGAGGAAGTTCTGTGACTCCTTCAGGTTTAGTTTTGGATGAGAATACCAACGAGCTTTATTGAATGGGATGTATTTCTCTTGGTGTCATCACTGGAGATGACAGAAAGTTGTCCTGTGAAATCAGCTGGAAAATCTTCAGTGATGGTATTTCAAACTTTTAACCAAGTTATTCTACGTGCATGCTTCTCCTTTAAAAGCCTGAGCAAGCAGGCGTAAAAGAGACTTAAACTATAATGTTAAATGATTGTTCCTGGTACTATTTTCCTAGTTTCTTTCATGTTAAATCATTTAAATAGCAGGGTCCAAACTTCTAAAACCATTGTATCTTTAACCCACAGAGTACTGGAAGGAGGGTAAGTACACTAGATGTAGTAAAGATTTGTTGTCTATAAATGAATGCAGCAAGAAATCTTGATATTTTGTATTATCCTCTACTAGAACTGTTTGACCTCCATATAGTTTATGGCAGTAACTTGTAGGACAATATTTGAATGCTCTGTGCATGGGCAGAATACCTGTTGGATTTGAATTTGATTAACTAACTGTTGAGTAAGTAATAAAGTGGTACTTGGTGAATTAATAAACTGATTATTGGTTAAGAATTAACCATGAATCCTGTCTTGAGAAATACTATGCTACATAAAACATGATCTGAAAAGAAGCCAGAGTTGATAGCAGCAAGTAATGGTCCTGAGTGTCTATAAAAAGAGCTGTCTTAATTAAACTCCAGCGCACTATGACAAAGCTCTTTTGTTAGATTTTGGCTTTAAAAGCCATCTAGCACCTCAGCAAACTGAAAACATTCCTATGTGCTTAGCTCTCACTGCAAAACAGAGTGTTAGGTACTACAGCTCTTCAGGGCCACGAGAAACCGTTAAGCGGCTTTACAGAAGCAGGTATCTTAGCTGATGGCAGGCTCAGGCCACGGGCAGCGTATCTCCACCCAAAACAGAAGGATCTGTGAGATCAGAGGGGTCTCAGCCAGGTATGGCCTGAGGACTGGGTAGCCGCGTGGGGAGGAAAAGAGTGAGTTGTGGTGACGAGAGAGCTTGCACATAGACATAGATGACAAAGGATGTAAAATCAGACAGAACAAGTGACTGAAAGAACAAGCATTTTGCATTGAGGAGTATGGGATGAAAGTCGTATAAACCAAGGGAACAGAAAGTACCACCCAAAGTACAATTCCTTCTACATTCAAAAGAAAAAGAAGGGCAAAAAAGACAATGGAATTGAGCCACAGTGCTCAGGCAACTCTCTCTTCTCCAGCTTTGGATAACTCACAACACCCTCACCTTCGGACTATCTATCTGCAACACCCTCAGTTTTTAGCTAGACACCTGCCAGAAGGGAGACTAATAAAGTGTGCTAGACAAAAATGGAGTATGCTGCTTAAGAAACAGGAGATTTTTTTTATCCTTTCCATTGTTACACCCGTGATTTGACCCGTGTTCTCAAATACAAACAAATAATTAAAAAAGATTAAAAAAATATAAACTGTAAGCTTCCACATGTTAGCATTGTCTTGATCTGCAGCTGGTAAGCTCATGAATGTAATACTGTGCTTGATCTAAAAGTATTTAGAATGATAGTTTTGGAAACATCTCTTCACTAGCTAAGGCTTCCTTTGACCACCTCTCCCCTTCTCAAATTTCTCAGGGTTTGAAAATTTCCTGATGTATTTGCTGCAATTCAAGATAATACTTCAGCTTCCCTTTCCATCTACGAATCTGACTGATTGTTTTTAGATCTTGATGATATAAGCACAAGGGCCCTCTCAGCTCTCTGAAGTGCCTGGTTTAGGCAGCCAGACTCAATGGTCAAATGGCCGGCAATGGTGGTAGCTGGAGTACTCTTCATGGCTGGTAGAGAAATCCCAAATGGGATACCCCTAACTTCATAATAAAACAATTCCCCTTCTTCAACACGCTGTTTGAGTACAGTAATTATTCCATTGACCAGTTTAGAAGAGGCATGACATTAAAACACTGTCAGGAGAGTGTGTGTCACGCTAAGGTAAATAAGGGTAGTCCATATGTTTGAAAGCTGTTATTTCAGCCTTTCAGCAGACTTAGACAGACATTTCTGCAACCTTTGACATCTGGGTCACAACCATAAAGTTTTCAAGCGCACGTACAATAATTATAACATTATGACTAGCTTTTTCAGCTCATCTCCATTCGTCTTGCATCTCCCACAGAGCAGAAAACCCTTCGCTCCACCATCTGGGCATATCTCTAGTACAAGGAAGGTCATCAGCAGCTAGAGATGCCAGAGCAGCCAGCTGCTCTGCAGGCGTCCCTCCCCAGGGCCTCAGTACCGGAGCCATTATCAACGGAACGGTGCGGACTAATAATCCTTGATTTTGGCAAATAGCCCAGGGGCAGCCAGCTGGGATGAGTTAAATTGTCCTGAGGTTCTTTTAAGTTACTCTGGGAGCTGTGCAGGGCAGTGTACAGAACTGGGTTAATGCTTTTGGCCCCCAGTGACTCCTTCCACCTCTCCTGTCTCTCACAGCAAGGGGAAATGTATGGCTCAACTAATAATAAACCAATGCTGAGCATGTGGAGAATACAGTGCCAAATATCAAACAGCTGGGGCTCTCTGGCCAGACATTAGCTAGCCCAATCACAGCATCGCCTCAAGTCATCAAGACAAGAAGTGAAAACAAGGTGGGTAAAAAAGAGACTTCCAAATCAACTGGAAAAACAAATCTTAGAACATTTGTATAAAGCTCTTGTGTCTTGTCAAGGAGTTTATTATGACATAGCTTTTATTTCCTAACAAATATAAACCTCTCATCATGTTCTTGACCAAAAAAGGGACTAAAAAGTTGAGAAATGCTTACAAGAGGAAGACGGAATCTCTCCAAGAGCACTTGCATCTCTGTACCTCCAAAATAGCTTAAAATACAGGCATTGCTCTTGGCTGTCTTTCAGCGTGGGAAAAAAACGGTTATATTTTTCCTTAGAAAGTACAATCTTGACAACATTCTTACAGTGTCATACTTCATTATCCAGTTTAACAGGGAAAAGATCTTGTTTGAAAAGAAATCAGGAGTCTTTACAAATGAACAGCATACTTCAGGAAGCAGAGTGAGACACCGTGTGCACAAAATTAGTTCAACTTCTATCCCGATTAAGGAAGAATCCAGGCTTTGTATCTCTTGTGCATAACATGTTTTAATTTCGATTGTATTAGTGGTTGTGTGCAAAACTTGCAACTTAAAATTCTTGCTGCTAGAAAATTTCATCTGTAATTTCTGGCAGCCTGCACCAAGGGTTCATCTGCTAATATTTCAGAGCAGCGAACTAAAGGCATAGCAATTTCACACACACTCACACACAGAACCAACCCCACCATTCAGAAACGAAATTAGCCTTTTTGGTATTTGCAGTTTATTATGAGAACACTCTACATGTGACTCTCTTTGACAATGCTTTCAAGAAAGATGCAGGTTTATAAACACCAAGAACAGAAGAGACATTAATTATTTCAAGAAGTATCCAATTTTTTTTTCAAATTAAAGGTAAAACCAAATGATGTCAGACAGACTTTATTTCAAATTATAATGATTCTTTATCCCATTTTTAGGGAAAATGCATTTCTTTCTTTGTAACATTTATGGGCTAGAGAATGTTATCCATATTAAGATGCTTCATTGCCTCACCATGTACATTTCCACAGCTAGGGTTCTGTCAATAGTTTTATAATAAACCATTTTTTTCAGAGGTTTGTACAACTATAAAAATATGTTTCAGGATGAAAATTGGCAGTGTTGGTTCTCAGTTCAAGGATACATGATAGTATTGTCCTTAATATATTATTTTTAGCACCTTTTTCCAACATGAAAAAGAAACTCCAACCCAAACTTCCTTCACAGGCTTTGTCAAGCATTTTTTTTAATAGGTGTTGAACTACAATCTCTACTAGTGGGGCAATATAAAAATAACATACAAAACTTGCAGCATGCAAATGTATTGGGGAAAAAGATGCAGTCATATTGGGCATTCAATGTACAACAAATGCAGCATAATTGAGGAATACTCAGTAAATAGTGTGTAATTACTTAAGCTTGCAAAAAGTCTTTGATAAAGTCCTTCCCAAGAGGCTGTGCAGGCATAAAGTGAGAGGCAAAGTCTTGTTGTGACTGAAACAGATCAGAAGCTGGCCAAAGAGACAGGAAAACCAAGACTAGGAACAGACAAGCACTTTCCATCTCAGATGAGCGATGTGATTGGAGGTAATGCGTTGATAATCGTATTGAAAAGAGAGTGAGTAATGATATAGCAAACCCCACAAAAGACATGCAATTATTTGCCTGAAAAAAGTATATATGTCAAGAGGCATTTTAGAGGAACCAAGCACAAGGAAGGCAGCTGTGCACAATGGTATCAGCGCTAACAAATCCCAAATGAGGCTCTTTGCAGAGGATGGGCTGAATAGCTCATGCAGTAAAGATCTGGCAGTGTGGCACTGTATCAAAGGGGCCAGAGAAGCCAATTAAAGGTTAGCCTGGCTAAGAGACAAGAGAAAAAAGTACGGGAGAAATACCGCAGGCCTCTTAGAAAAGCCAGACTCTCACCTGACATACCATGTTCTGAATTAGTCACCCCATCCTCCCCAAGCAATACAAAAGCACAGCAAAAATAGGACAACCAGTATCATCAGGAACATTATAAAGTGGCTTATAGGAACCACCGCTGAAAAAGCCTTGGATTGCTCACTGGGGAGAAGAGGCAGTTATGTAGGAGCATTACAAAGCTCATGAATTTTACAGAGGGGGTAGGTGGACAGGTTCTGTGGGCTCTGCTCCATGATACAAAAGGGGGAAGCATTTAGTGAAATAAATAAAGAGGTTGTAAATGAAGAACAGGTAGGCGGAAACACTTCTTAATTGCAACAAGCAATTACTCCCATGGAACTCCATGTTATGTAAAACTTAACTGAAGGAAGGCCTTATCAGAATTAAAATATAAAGAAAGAAAGAAATACAGACAAAAACACACAGAGAAATGCATCATAGACCTTAGACAACAAAAGTGTTCAAAATGATAAAACAGGAGGCAGGGCTGCTAAGGTCATCTATTATTAAAATCGTCTGACACTTCCTATTACAACACCCTGTTGTCAGTTGCTTTTAGCTTTGCCAATCATTAACAGTTTGGACTAAAATTTTACACGTCAAATACCTGCCTGAGGCTGAAATACTCTGGAAAATTTTAGTCTGAACAATTCAACTGCTGCACAAACGGAGACAGAGAAAAGTACTTGCTTTTTTTATTTCATGTTAAAAAATTTGGTGTTCTGTCTCGGCAGTTGTAGCCCCTCCAGACTTTGGAGGGAGGATGTAATATTTCAGAGGTGAAAAGCCTTTGCATTGTAGTGGTAATATTTGCCATTCTCTTTAAACCCTACCTAAAAATTCAGGCAAATTATGCCTTTGAATAAAATTATATTCGCTCATGCTCTGAAAAATAGATCTATTTTTGGCTTTAATAGCTGAAATCACAAAGGATTACATCTTCCATGAATGTGCCGGATTATGTCTGTGCCTCTGCTCTGCAACCAAGGAAAGAGTTAAAGCAGAAAGAGCTCAGCTCTTGTCAACGTTTGAAATTATTTGTTCCAGCTTTTTAAAACTTGAAACCTAAAGTTGCCTTCTACTTCTGTGCTCTTTTTGCCTTCAGTCTGCAAAGTTTCCAGCTTAGCCAGCGAGGACGAATCTAACCTTGTGACACTTGCTGAGATCAGAGTGGTTAAATCAGAACACTGTCTGAGCAGCTTGATTCTCCTAAAAGCCTGTCAGGTCTGGAGCAGCTAATTGGGTCTTGCCCCATATGTTCTGCCTGTGATTCTTCCAGCAACTGAACACGGAGAGCAACAGAGACAGCAAGCAGATTTTTTCCCAAGTTTTGCTATTCTTGTCTCTCACCTCATTTATGGGGAAAAATATCTTTCATGCTGATCCTAGGACAGGTTTGCAAAGTTCTGAAATTTTAGCTTTTTTCGCTCACTGGCTACTTCATTTGAAACATCTCCACTCTGCAGGAGTTTTGAAGAGAATCAAACTTTTCAGACCATAATCTGCAGTAGGATACATCATGATCAGGATGCATCTAGTCCACTCTGAAGCAGCTGCCAGCTCACCACCCAACACCAGTTTCACCAGGGAGGCAGAAAACAGCTTTTCAAGCAGTAAGTGAGGACCAGGCAGCTGACGGCAGCTTCTTGCAAGTACCCCAGGGCCAAAGAGAGAGCAGGTCAGAGCTGACCATATCACCTACCGTCCCTTGCCCTCCTCTCCATCAGGAGCAGCTCAGTGCACCGTGTTGGGCACAGGAAACGGCATTTGAGGGGCTGCTGGCAGGAGAGGAGAGAAGGGACGGTGAATGGCAGTGCCATCAGCTTGGTTAGCATGGGGTAGATGGCATAAAAGCTGCATGTGGCCGATGCAGCTGGGCTGGCTGAATTCAGTGGAGTCAGTAGATTTGGGTCTTTTTTTCTTTTTGCACACCAGCTGAACTGTTTAGTTCTGTGGGTCATGTTCTCAGCTGTAGTACAGCTGTATTCAGGGGAGCTTAGAGAAGTGGCTTTTAGCACCTGGGACTGTCAGTGACTGCTTTGTCCTTCGATTTGTGCTGAAGTGGCCTCAGGACACTTTTGAGTTTTGTGGGACTGTGGTACTTAACGAAGGCTGCTAATGGGCCACGTGCTCTGCTGCCCTGGTCTGCGTAATGCCGGCTCTCAACCACCTTTGCTATGCCCGTGAATTTTCAGCCTTTCACATTTTAGGCAGCTTTATAGCTTCTTTGCACTGCTGAAATGGGACAGAAGGACCAGGTTAGGAAAGGTCCTTTCTAAGTCTAGCCTGCATACCTTAAAGTCTGTTGTGGTTTAACCAATAAATTTGCCGTTCGAAGAGGTTTCCAACTGGCTCCTTTGATCTCTGGGTTCCAGCACTGAGAGGATTTATGTTTCACACCATGTACTGTAGTTCCAGATATTTAAATCAAGAACATACTCGTCCGAGCTTCACAGGAAAGTATACTACTTCAGATAGAATTATGGCCAGCATCTTTATGTTTTGTTGTCACTTAAGCATTAAACAGCTCCATGCCGCCTTGTATAATTCTCAAAACAGTCAGGTTTCTCAGATTAAATGCCAGTCTCACATTATGAAGCAGGTTGTGTTCCTGAGAACTAAATCACAAAATAACTATGGTCCTAGGCCAGGAATTCATGTGTGTTAATTTTGTACTCACCTTTTCCAGCATTTCCAGATTATAGGTTTTATGTTATCATGAACAGCCATGGTCATGGTACCCCTCAAAACATGAATCGATGTCATTCTGAATCACAGATGAGCTATAGCACATCCATCAAAAAAACACCCTACGTGGCAGAAGTAATGCAAAACCTTTCCCACTTTATCTGCCACTTTATAAATCTGACTGCACTTGTCTGAATCTTTTTCCCTAGGGCTTGTTAAATTTCAGCAGAATTCTCCTTCATGTTGTGAACTGAATATGAAAAAGCCAAGCGACCAAACTGATACTCAGCAAAGCTGAAATGCATAGTAACACTGAATTGAAAGGTGAGCAAACCACACCTTATTACTATGATTTTCTAAGAAAAAGAGTAGGGGGAAAAAAGGAAAAAACGCCTCTTCAGGGTAGAAAGAAAAAAATCTCTTATATCTTGAAAAGGAAAAAGAGGGATAAAAGAGAGACGACTAATACAAGCAAAGACTAAAATGTAAAACACCCAGCAACTCCTTCTTTGACGTTCCCCTTTGAACGCAGTCTGCTGCAGAGCAGAATATTCTAAAATAAATATTTTGGACGGAGCTTTGCATCCAGTTCCACCAGTGCGACTCCACTGCTACTAGCAGGACTGTGCCAGGGTCCCAGGTGGCAAGGATGAAAACAGAAACTCATTACGGAATGAGAAATGTAAGAATGCTTTGGTGAGAGCACGTTCCCTGCAGAGTGCCACGCAAGTAAAAAGAAGATTTAAATAATACTGGCCCTTGATCCTCTCAAAAGCTGAGAGCACATTTATTCAGCTCGAATTCCAAAAACCCAGCCACAGTTTATAAAATGTACTTGATCCCCGTGTAAGACCCTTTGGCATTTTCTTTCAGCGAAAAGATCTCCAGATGTTATTTTTACAGTTCATCTCTAAGTAAATGTATGTGTTTAGCTAAACAGGCTGAAACGCAAGAGCCACCTAAGAGAACAATGATGAAATGCTTGACTTGATTTATGGACCAACTGTCAAACCCTTGTTTATGAACATCTGGCTTGGAAGGTGACTTGAAAAGTTTTTCTGTCAGTAAATATCAGCATAGTAAGCTTTCTACTTACAGACAGCTCTAAACTGTAAATGTAATTAGTGGAGAAATGGCATCAGAGTGTACGTCTAAAGTCACGTTCAGCTTATCCATGCACACAAAATATTCATTTTACAGCACTGCTAGCATGTAATGTGTAATCATTCGCAACTTCTTAATTAACAAAATACACAAAATATCAGGTTCGGAACCAGAAAGTTGCTTTCCCTACAAGCTGCACGAGCAAGTGCAAGGCTGTCTCTCATGACAGCCCTTCAAAGTGAGCTCATGCACCTCCCTGGCAACTTCTCAGAAACCACTGTGGCCTGGATTTGGTAGCCCAGCTTTCTCCCACACCCCTGTACCTGTTCCCTCTAGCTTTGTCACACAGGTCCAGCAGGAGCTCCTGGGAGAGAGGAACCTCACCCGTCATCTGCCCACCTCCATCTATTTCTTAGCACAGTTTCTGCAGTTTCCCATGAACACAACAGCTTGCAAGGGCCTAAATGCCATAACAACATTCCTAATTCAAAGGCTCATATAATCTAAAATCTACAAAGCAGGGCTGAACCCAGGAAAATCAAATTTTTCTCTCCTTCTTCCCCTGTTTTGAGACAACATGCCAACTCTGAGATGACACAATCCAGGAACCCTTTCTGTAATTCAATTCTAGTTCTGAAGCAAAAGTCTACTTTCATCCTGGGTCTAATCTAATATCAGGGAACGATGAGGTTTTTTGTGAGGAATTTCTTTGTTCACTGAGAAACAAAGCAGCAGCTTTATTGTAGAAATTCACTTTCAGCTGAAATGAAGATAACGCCAATCTGGGACCTCACTCTAGATTCAGAGAGATTCATATCACCCACGCCAAAACATCTAACCACGGCACCTCAGACAGGAGCCTTTTCACCTCCTCATATGGCCTGTGGAAAAGGTGGAAGATGATTGTGCAGAGTGATTCAGCCCACGCACAGTAATCTCTGCACCCCCTGAAGGAGATTCCTATCTCTTTCCAGAAGCTATGACAGAAACCTACTGTCATCACACTCCTTTCTTTGGCACTCCTGTTCCACATCCAGTAAGAGGGAGGCAGAAACTTGTACATACTTCCTTGCTATAATGAAACCAGTGGGAAATTACTGGAGTACCTCATTAAATCAACAACAACAAAAAGAAATTAAATTTCAAAATTAAATTTCGAACTCAGCCTTGGTGGAAAACTTACTGTGGACCAGAGAAGCAACTTAGAACAGTCTGTTTTGGTTAAGTCACATTAGAAAAAAACTGTTATATTCCTGAGTGGCTATGCATACAAGCAACAGCCAAGACATTTACTGACAAGGATAGGATGTTCAGACAAGCTTAAAGCATTGAAGAGTTTCTTCACATGAAAACTTCACAAAAGCCATTGACTAGAAATCTGTTGCAAAAGGGACAAGATGAAAAATGTGTCAGACAACTGAAATGGAATGGTAGTCCATTTTGAACGAGGCAAAAGGGATTTAGGAGATAGGGAGCACAGGAAAAGAAGCTGGCGCTTTTTTTAAGACATTGTGGTTATAAATGATAAGAAAAATAAGTATGGAAGCAGCATATTTGTTTCAATTTCCAAAAGTATTTGACAAGTTTCCACAGGAGAGATTAATGACTAAGAGGCACAGAACAAGAATAAAGAAATAAAAAAATCTTCTGTGTATAAAAACTAGCTCAAATTGTTGTTTTGCCCTTAGAGGAAGAATATCCTTCTTACACAAGAGATCTTCTCCTTACAGACATAAATTGACCATTATCCTGTGGGTCTGGATTTGGAGGGCAACTTTAAGAATAATGTTACACATTTGTAACAGTATTGCTGTAGCTGTAATGGTCTAAAGTCATAAGAAAGACAAGGTTTACAGGCCAGTATAGTCAGAGAAAACAGAGAAGCCCATGTTCAGATCAGAGATAGAAGCAGTGAACTTCCAAGCTAAATAGAGGTAGGGAGCACATCCTTTGAGTTTAATTAGAGATGTTAAGTCAGGTAGACAAAAAAGCTGGTTGGCACCTGTAAAAGAGAAGGGAATATTAAAAGGGAAGTGGTGACACGGTGGTTATTCTGTAAAGAAATAGATAGGCAAGCCTGTGGCAGATGGAAAGATTAATAAAGGGAGGAAAATTATAATGTGCTGCAAAACTACTCCTTCCTTTGAATTCACCTTTTTTACTGTCTGCTATAATTAAAGTTTTAGTCCCCTGGTTGCCTCAGACTATCGGAGGGCTGGTGCAATTTTTTCCAGCTACACGAATTGGTCCGAGAAGCAATATAACTTTTACCCACAAAATCTTGCCTTACTTGGCAGGCACGCAGCCGTACAGGCTTGCTGTACAGCGTTCGCTTCTTTGCTCTGTGAGCAAACACATACTGGAGGAGCCCACTGTGACCCTGCCTCTTCTCCTCCCCTTTGCACTCGCAAAGCTTGATTTGTTACTGGCACACGGTCCCTGAGGTCAAGGCAGCACAGGCTGCGAGCGGGCCTGGGCATTAAATGAGGGGGTTGGTTAATTATATGTGATGGAAAAGACTTTGTTTGTTTGTTAGTTTTCCGGCTTTTCTAATCTAAAAGACAGATGAAGCCTGATCTTTTATGGTCAGATTCATTTTTCTTTATTTTACTAACACAAGGAATAAAAATGTACAACCTCTTATTCTTACTGGCTCTGCAGACTTGCATGAGTGGAAGAGGGAAACTGGGTCCTATTCTGCTCTGTATTATTAATGGAGGGACTCTCTCTGCCTAACCCCAGGATCACTCTCTCCTCTTACGTTCATCTCTGGAACTCCAGGGGGGACAATCAAGGCTCCAACCACAATATTTGGCCAGCAACATTTTACTACTGGATTTTACTGATGCCAGAGTGAAAACAGGTTTGTTACCCTTTAAATCCCCAAATGAGTTCGCAGAGCAGGCAGTACTTGCAAACCTGTAAACTCTATTTATATGCAGCCATTCAGTAACATGTACTTTTCTGATATTTTCACTCTCTAACAAAACTGTAAAAGAAAACTATGACAGGTTGTCATCTTTCGATCATAAAAGCACGGTGAGCAATAAAAAAAGTCCTCTGGAGGACTTCTTTAGTTCATGCTTACTATATACATATGTGGATGAGGCATTAAATACAGTATCTCAAGGCTACAGATGAAACAAATCTTGGAAGCACAACAAATAACAGGTCATGTAATCATGTCTAGTGAGATGTGGCTCTCATACAATGTGGTCCACAGAGGCCAGATGCCATTCTGCATCAGAAAATGTGAAATAATTGAGCTAGGATATGGTAAACAACCTAGGAAATGTGTGAAAACCCAGACTGTTTTTGAATTCTAACAAGAAAACACTGAGAAAATATCCACAACAAAATAGATCCACAACCTGATGCCTATTACCAATAAGAAGGAAGAATTAGAGTATACAGTAACAGTGGCTAGAACGTGCAGATGTGTGATCATGTTTCTGTTACACGACCCTTAGAATAATGGAGTCCCTATGTTACAACTTGAGGTAGCTAAGAGACCTTAACGCCCATTAGTAGGTATCTGTTGCATTATAGAGATTTCATTCAAATCTGTGCCAATGCTTTGTTGATGGAAAACTAGAGATCTCTGTCTGTTAAAGGAGCTGTGGTAAAAAAGCCCTCCACTGAGAACTCAGGGCCTCAAATCCCTGGATGAATAGTTGGAAGGATGGTTAGCTCTCGTGTCCCCGATGAGCTCAATTGCTGAGGTAAAACACTGGAAGAGAGGCAGTCCCTAAGGGACACCAAATGGTGTATATGAGTCATTAGCTATCATCATTTTGTTTTCTTAGAACTGCACCTTTACATTTCTAAGGTTTGCACACGTGTAGGGACACGTGCCACCCCACCAGGCAGTGCTGAAGCAGTTTGTTATAGGGAAATATATACTGTGATCCTTCATGGAGATATATGTTCCCTCCTGAGGCCCACTGCTAGGAACACCCATTCATATATAATAGCCCCCTTGCCTTGAAGAGGACAATCTTTCTCATAATGATTACACGCAAGACTGTTTCTGCAGAATTGGATGGTTTGGGTTTGTTTTATCTTAATTCCAGCTTAAATTCCACTCGGACGACAACAACAACAAAAACCAACAGAAATGTGGGCTGTTTGGTCTTTTTGAAGGGAAAATGTAAGACACATGTTCCAAACCACATTTAGATTTTAAAGCTCAGAATTAACACCTTGAATTGCAGCCAGAAATGATCTTAGTCTTGAGGCTGAAAGTCTTTAGTCTTGGGAGTCGATAAATCAGTCATGACATGCCTGAACCGGCTATGGTTTATTATAAAATCAAGCTTGATTATCTACTTGAGGTAATTAGACAGAGCAGAACAAAAGGACACAAAGTTAAAAGGCAACATATGTAGGAAGAACTAGAAGAGATATTTTACTTTACATAGGCCGGTGAATAGCAAGAATGAACTTGTACTTGTACTTGAGATTTTTTCATATACTGAATTTTGGCTAATAACATAAAGGGACCCTGCAATATTTCTAATGAGCAATTTTGTAAATCAGCTACTCTTGGAGCTGCTCAGCTGCAGATTCTCATTCTCTGCTGCCTGCACACAGCCCTGATATCCAGGTGCAGCACCCGAGCTCTCTCCTCTCGCAACCCATGACCCTTCTCTAAGTCCCTAGGGGATTACAAAAGTATTAAAAGCACAGTAAAGAAAACAGGAGTGCTATGACATTTATTACATTAAAGGACAGCAGCACTGTGTTTGGGTATAAACACACTAAATACCGGGAATTAAAAGAAAATAAAATATGTTCACTTTTCTCTTTCCTGTCCTCTTGATTTTGGTGATTTTATTGTTATTTTTAGTAAATATTGAATTTATTTATGGTACTGGCTATTCTTGTAGATAAAGTTGTAGGACATTCTGCAATGTCTTAAAAACACTTCCACAAAGCATGCTTGAAGTGCCAAAATTGTTACCAAAATGCCCCAGAAAAGAAGGTTTCAATGATTATTCCTGGAAAGGGCTCAGTCATGCAAGTCCAATTATAGATCAAGTCCCAAAACAGGAGGTTTCCAATAGAAGGGTTAAATAGATTTGACAGATGCAGCTCAAAATAGGGTAAAACTTCAACACTTCAGTTGGTTATAATATTGCACATTTATTTCTAGTGAAATGAACCATTTGAAATGCAGTTGTCTCAGAGAGAACAAAAAGAGTTGGGAGACGCATATAACTTGCCCTCTCCAGCCACTGCGGTCTGGACATCTCTTTTCTGAAACACAGGTCACGCTGCCAGATCTTTACAAAAAAAGGTGACAATAAGCACACCTGCACCTTCTCCCGTGGTGCTGTCTCCTGCAAATGCTAGCAAAGCTCTTTCCTATTCTCTCACTTCCTTTTTCCCAACCCTTTTCTAAAAATCACAGCAGCGTAGTCAAAGGGGAAGAGCAGACAGGAACTGTCTGCCTGTTCCTAATGTGCGCAATAGAGTTTGCCTGTTTCTCACTGCCTGACTCAGAATATCAGATAAAAAGAGTTAAACCGCTTTTTCACTTACCACCATATTACTGCTGTGCCAAGATACCTATAAAAAAAGCTATATAATAGGCAGGCAGCTCCGTAATCACTGCTGCTTTTCATGCCAATCAGTATTATCCCATTGTTTCCATAAGGTCCCTTACCTACCTGGTTTATCTAAACGAAAGAAAACAGACCATGTGGAATCTGGGCTGGGATTGACTCTTAAGTGTTCAGACAGTGTTTAACTTACTGGAGCTCTCTATCTCTAAGCCTTTCCTGAATGCAAATAACAAATAATTACTAAATAATACAGGCATTGTGGTCAGGAGGAGGAGATCATTTATAAAGGAAAATCAGCTAGGGTCAAGGGAACCGTTTTTTAAGAAAAAAAATCTGATTAAGAAATGTGCACATACAGGAAAGGCAGATAAAGTTGTCCTTGTTATACTAACAGACCTATTAAATTTCTGAAGCAACAATAACAGAATATCTTTAATATTTGGGCAGAACACAATCTAAATACATGCTGCAGAGTATTAGAGCATATTGTACGTATTAAGTTTAATTATCTTGCACCTCCACATCCACTAGCAGAACTACTCCAGTGACCAGCTGCTTCCCATTACAGAGACATTACTCAGAGCTGGTGATGTCACGCACATCATTTGTCACCACCGGAGCATGGGAAGGTGCGGTAAATCCACTGTTTATCTGAATGAAGTCAACATTAGCGAAGTGTTATGTTACAAGCTCCCTTGTATGCCCAGGGATTAGGCTCGCTGAAGCCCAACTTTATTCTTCAATGATGTAGACCATCAAAGACATTTTTCCACACTGATTGCCTCTGGTGATATTTCGCAGAAAGACTCCTGAAGCAAAGTGGATGTGCATCTTTATGCACTTTGTGAGACCTAATTCTCATGCAATAAGCAAAGGGCATTTGAAGGACAGGTGGCAGAAAGGGAAGAAAACCATGCTTATGTCCTTCATCCCAAGGTAAAATGTAGAAAGCAAGCTTCTCTTGCTTGCTCTCCAGGGGCCAAGCTCTAAGCACCAACCTAGCCCATCCAGGCAAAGAGAGCCTGACTAGGGAAGAACAAAAGATTTTATAGCCCTTGATTTGGGGTGACTGCCTGGGGATTCGTTCATGTTCAAGTCTTCCCCTCCCAAGGAAGCCTTGCTTAGTGACTTCTCCAGGCGGTGCCATCTGTGCCATCCTGATCACTGCACTCTCCTGAGAGTGCTCTGCATGGACCGAGTTAACAGTCCTCTTGGGACTGCTGTGCCCATCTCCTGCAGACCATCCACAGAACCTGTTAACAGCTTTGGCTTTAGGGCTTCAGGTAGCATCGCCTTCATCTTGCCATCCAGACTCCATGACTGTGCTCAGCAGGACACCTTCAAATCTGCCATTAACAAGCCTTTTTCTTCCACATAAATACATAACCTCGTATTCCTACCTTGTCTTTGATTAGCTAAAACGGTCAATTATTTGCTCTTTCTGTTGATTTCTATCCACAATAACTCAGTTTTCCCATGAGCAAACTGTACATAACACAGGGGTTACACTGGGTTCCCCATGTCAGTCAAGGAACCTGGGATCCTTGGATGGGGAGTGATGTTTGAAGGGAAAGTGCTGCAAATAAGCTGTGCTCCAGCAGAAGCGAACAGTCATTAGTGAATGGTTCCCAATAACCTCTTGGCTTACTTTATGCAGTGGGATGCTGATAATTACTCATGGACTTTCTTGTCTAGAATAAACAAACACATGGAGCATAGCGGGAATGGAGGCTTTCCAAAGTGAAATAAAAGATGGGGAAAACTTTTGCAAAGATAAAGTATTTCCTTACATTACTTTAATGTAACTTCAAATAAAAACATACCAAACAGGTTTTTGGTGGTATAACTACCAACAGCCAGGAATTAAAAAAAGAACTCCAAAACAAAAGGCCAAAACATCCAAACAATATGGCTTGCATCATAAATTTATTCCAGTATTTTGAGATAGTTAAGAAGAGTTATGCCAAATAGTAATCAATCTGTTTTCCTAAACTGTTCACTGGGCTGGACAAAAGTGTAACAAAAGAGAGAGAAATGCTGTATTCCAGGAAAAAACCTCCCCCCACATACAACACAAGCTTTGCACTTAGTAATTCCCTTCATGTGCCCCTGCTCACCTCTGAGTCTTGTTTATTTGGGACATCCAGCCCCTCATACCATGTTAAAAAGCACTATTTATCTTTAAGCACCAAGCAGATTTTAATCATTATCTTCATCCTTGGCCTCAATTAAGGTCTAATATAGAGGAGGCACTTGAATGACCCAAGAGGTACACTTAACCCTGAATAGTGTGTCAAAGGCACTTAAGAGTTTCTGCCACATTTCCTCCGGCCATCAAATCTCTCCCTCCTTTTTCTGTTGTAACCTGACTGTGTTTGTTCCTAACACTTTAATGTCCCCTGGTGTGAAGTCTCCTTGAGTAACACTCACATGATAGAAAGTGTGATTAACTCTGCAGGTGCTTTTCAGGTCAATGAAAAAAACATACTTGTTACACTAATATATAATACTTCTTTAGAGATGTTCCCAGTGGCTCGACATATTGGGATTCCCACAGTACCTATTCTCTTTCACTCTTGCTGCTCTCCTGTGTCTCAATAATAAAAATACCTAGTTTTATCTGGGTACAAGCTCGACTCTAAATCTTTAGAGTATGTTTCATACCTCTTTAATTATTCTGATCGGTCATTCAGATAATTTCAATGGTAAATCTTTTCCTCTTGACTAAAATGCAATGTTTCTGTAGTGAAGACTATAGAAGTAAAGTAGGAAGGAATTAGAATAAAATTAGGAAAATTATATGATTTTCTTCGGAGTATGCCTCATCACATTTCTCTTGCTCCATAGGCTGGCCTGTTAATGAAACACAATGTATAAAACAGGTTGGGAAGCCATAATAAATGAAAAGATGCCTTCTGAAGATACCTTGTAACCTTGAGAGGTTTGAAAAACCTATGGAAAACTCTGCAGATTTTATTAAGGCTTTTTATATCTTCTTATATTGCCAGATGTCAAGCCAGTGTAGCATTCAGAGCAAGGATAAACATGCTGTACACTACCATGCCACTGGGCTGCTGAAGTCTTCCAGCAGCTAGCTGTGGTCTGCAGCTTACAGGGGCAGGGGAACAAAAGTGCGTGGAGTGCCTTCACCTGCTGTCTGTGCACTTCAAAGCTTACATCTGGAGCACGCTAAACTTTAGTCACAAGTTATAGATGCTCAAGCATTTTTTCCTAAAAAAAGGTTACTATCTTCAGGTCACAGTACAAGTGGCTTATTTTAAAACTTTTGTGGATAGACCCTGTAATCAATTAACAGGAGCTCAGTATTAATTACAGAAAAGGAAGCTGTGTTTTGTTAGGCATGTCCTGGGCGCTTCGAGTTATGTGCTCATTGGTGCATTGGTTCAGTGGCTAAGCAATGAAGTGTAGAAAAAGGAAGCTTTAATAGGTAATGGGATAGCACGGGTAAAATGAAATGAGACTGCCAGATGGCTATCAGTGGCTCCGGGCCTCCAGTAATGGAGAGGCCACAGAAGAAGTACACACACGAGAGCTGGCAGTGTCTTCTGGCCAGCTGACTTCTTAAAGTCTTCAGCACTGCTTAATGTACAGTCTTTCTTTGGGGAACTGCTGAATATAATCAAATATACCTTGATTTCCTACTTTATTTGATTTTTCTTCATTAATGTTACAAAAACAGTACACAACAAGAACAAGGAGGGATATGTTTACAATTTAGTCAGCATATGATGATCTGCAGTCGACAATAATTCATAAAGCATGCCTCATCTATTTTAAGGTAGAAAGACACTGAAACTTAAAGGACTTCTCCATAGCCAAGGCAGACTGGTGAGGGAATTCTTAAGTCTCAGCCCACTCCTGATTTTTCTCAAATAATCCCTAGGTCTCCTCTGCATAGGAATCAGTGACCTCTTGAGATACTGGAGTGAGTACAAGAAGGAAAAGCCATCATGCTAGTCCTCCCCTTGATATGCCCATCACATGGAAAAATGCTTGAGACTAACTGGAATCTGAATATAGTGATTGCCTCATTTACAGTCTTCATTCTGAAGAAAGGGAGAGTCTGAATATTACGTCTCCAAAGACTTGGAGGTCTTGAGCTTGAAAAAAAATTCTGGGAGGGATATTTAACCTCATGTCTTGGGATTTAGGAGTCTCTAGATTGAAATTTCCCAAATTTTTCTATTATCAAAAAGTAAGTCTGGGGTTGCAGTTTCAGGATTGCGACCACTTACTGTCACAGGTGCTGCTTCCAAAAGTGAAGTTTTGCTGAGTTATGACTTGATTTGGAAACCTCTAGTGTGGGGAACTCTGTTCTATATATTAATGATCAAGAGGAGAGCCCATCAGAAGGAGAAGCACTTCAGCGCTGATTTGCCTTTTACATCTCTCCCTGTGAAGTATCTGATACTCAACACTGTCAAAAGCACAATCCTGAGCGAGGTGACCTGATTGGAACTGACAGCTCCTATGTTCTACTGAAATCAGGTCAAAAGACAAGTGTGTGGGGAAAGCACAGACAAATGGAAAAACAGAAAGGTTGATGTAAGTGTCTAATATTTCACAACCTCCAGTGTCTAAAAAATACACGCCTGAGGCCACAGAAATGGTGTATGTTTTTTCTATACCTTTTGGTAAGCAAGATGTTGGGCTTCAAAGCTTCCTAGTCTCTGATTTCACTAGGATTTTGTAGAATTGGTCAAAGTCTAACTTCAGCAAAAACAAGACTGGAGGCCATGGAAAATTTTAATATCTTGAAGCTGAGGCATGTTGGCTGGACTCAGATGGAAAAGAGTGCCTTAATAATTGTCCTGTAACTAAGTAGAAGGCATACCCTTGACTTCTAGGCAGATCTATAACTTTCATCTTGGATGTCTGCCCTTGTTTGTTTTTGTTTTTTTTTTTTTCTGTCAGAGTATACATATGCAGCATAGGGCATGAACTTAACTGAGTCTAAAAGAATTACCACTTATGTACCACTCTTCATGTTCATTTGTACCAGGGAACTTTTAGACATACGCCATTTTTGACTAACAAATGTTTGGGTCATCTAAGTCATTCTGGAGAAAAGCGTCTCAAAATTGCTCCATGTTTTTCAGGGCAATGGTTCATTAGTGAAAGGAGAACTAAACTGAACTGGAGGAGAATATAATTTTCCTGGCAGGATGTCTTCCTTTAGAAAACAGGTGACCTGATGCCATCTGCTGAAACAAATGACAGCATAAGAACACCAAATTCAGCAATGCTAAAATTGCCTTTAAAAAATACCAATGCAAAATCAAAATAAAACATTCTCAATTGGCCTGAGGTCACTGAGTTTTTCCGCTAGTGCTAAAATGTAACAAAACAGCAGACTTGAATGTACTTGAAAGATGTGCTTGAATCAGAGTTGCTGAGTGCACAAAGAGGATTCAGAACTCAAAAAGGTGGAGTACAAACTATCCTTCCCCTCTCACCTGACCATTTTTCTCAAAGTCTCAAAGCGTAGAAAAGAGCAATTTTAAGGCCTGGATAATTCAAAAGCAGTTTAGCAGATTTTCTCCATCCTTTCCAGAATTTTTTTTACTCTGGGCTGAGACCAACCGTGAGAAATTTCAGCCCAAAAGGCAATTTTTTGGAAAAAATTATAACCTGCTGAAAGGGAAGGTTTAGAATGAAAGTGCTTTTCAGCCATAACTATTCCACATCAATCTTTAACACTTTAACTAATGCATTATTAAACTACAGTTTATTGTATGAATTACGTATACATAATGTATAAATGCATATATTAGTGTACATGTAATGCAGTAGCCAAATATTATGGAAAAAGGTAAGCTTTCTGAATAACAATAAGTTTAAGCAAAATATATGTAGAAACAGAAGAGATATTATACAACTATTAACAAGAATCCATCTTTACAAATTAAAGGCTCTGACATTTGCCCAGATCAAAAATCCAATTTTACAGCACTGGGAGATAAGGAATTAAATAGAGTGCAGATATCATCTAAACTGGTATTAAAAGGTTAGCAGTGCTTAAAACTGATTAGTTACCAAGACCAGACAGCCTACATCCCAGGCTGTGAGAATAGTATTGGCCAGATGTTGAGGAAGCTTTAGTTGTCATTTTAACAAACTCTCGGGCTAGGCAAGAGCTTCACAGATTGCAAAGTGAGGAGCATAACTCTGTTACAAGGCAGGCATCCCAGCATGTTACACAGCAGCAAAGTTAACAACAGTTGCAAAAAAAACCCCATCAAAAACCTTTAAAAAGACTTAGTAGATCATATGGGCTCCATACCTACAGGAACAAAAACACCCTGCAGTTTAGGAATTAGGAACCGGTTAGTTTGGGGAAGGAAAGGAAAGTCCATGAATGGATAAGTCCTTTGGAAACTGAAAGATCAGAGAACTAAGAGATATGTCAGGATATAGAGGAATACCATACACCAAATTTCAGACTATGGCAGGTTATGTAAAGACATCCAGGAAAGATCACACTCTCTCCAAGATTAATCTAAACTATTCACTGCTTTCCTAGCTGTCACCAAGGCAGGAAAAAAAAGAATAAAATAAATTTTTAAAGACGGACAAAAAGTTAGCACCGGGACATGGGGGTGTCATGTTCACCTCTGAGAAATGTCACAGATGACAGCAGCAAAAGCAATATGTGACTTCTGGCAAAGATGAGTTCATTACTAGGATTAACAGCAAAAAAGTGAAAAAAGGCAGAAAGGGCTAAGGACTAGTTAGATATTTGGTCAAACATGGTGATGCAAACTCTCACTGAATGCAGATACAGTAAATATATTATAGCAAATAAGTCTATTAAGTCTTTTCATGGTAAATTGTAGTTTTGCCATTACGGATTTGCCGTGAAGAAAATGTATTAAAAACTTATGGATCATAAGGAAATATAATGAAGTGTCAAAGCACCTATTTACATTGAAAATATAAGAGAGTCTCCAGCAAAGGAAAGCAAAAGGAAAGAAAAGAAGTTATTCTGCACCCATAGAGAAATCAGGCGGCACTTCAGTAATTAATATTTATTACTTATGGCACCTTTCATACATTGAAAATGCTGAACAAATACCAACTGACCTGTACAACACTCCTACAATACGTGATACACATAATTATGGAAATTACAGTAGGGAGCTGGCAATGAAATAAAGTCCTGGAGATCCTCCCTTGTGGGGAAAAGCATTGCACATGACATGAGGCTGCCATGTAGGGATTGCATAGCACACCTGAGGACACAATTTACACTGAAACTGGAGAGACAGAGGAAGAGAAGAAGACAAAAAGGTGGGCGAACCTCCACGGGATATGCAACTGTGATGCTTATAAATGAAAGCAGCAGAAGCTGATTTTGACATGTGGCTATTTTCAGGTTTGGAGCTAATTGCATTCAAGTTGAGCGCAGCACCTGCAGCCAAAGCCCCACCAGAAAACAGAAAAAGCTGTTTCCCCACCAGCATGTAGAATTATAAAATGTCGTGAGTTGGAAGGGACCTACGACAATCATTGAGTCCAAGTCCTGACTCTACACAGGACAACCTAAAAGTTAAACCATATATCGAAGAGCATTGTCCAAACGCTTCTTGAACACCAACAGGCTTTGGGCCATGACCACTTCCCTGAGGAGCTTGTTCCAGTGCTTGACCACCCTCACAGTGAAGAACTTTTTCCTAATAACCAATCTGAACATGCCCTGACACAGCTTTAAGCTATTCCCTCGCGCTCTATCACTGGACACCAGAAAGAAGAGATCAGCACTGCCCTCTCCACTCACCCTCATGAGGAAGTTGTAGACAGTAATGAGGTCTCCCCTCAGCCTCCTCTTCTCTAAGCTGAACAAACCTAGTATCCTCAGCTGCTCCTCTTAACAGGCCTCTAGTCCTTTCACCATCTTTCTTGCCTCCCCTTGGACGCACTCTAATATTTTTATATCCTTCTTACCACACACAGCACTCAAGGTGAGGCTGCACCAATGCTGAGTAAAGTAGGACAATCACTTCTTTTAATCAGTTAGCTACGCTGTGCTTAATGCACCCCAGGTTGGTCCTCTTGGCCACCAGGGCACATTGTTGACTGATATTGAGCTTCCCATCAACCAAAAACCCCAGATCCCTTTCTGCAGGGCTGCACTCCAGCATCTTGTCCCCCAGTTCACACGTACATCCAGGATTATACACCGTCCCAGAATGCAGAATCCGGCATTTGTCCTGGTTAAACATCATACGGTTGGTGATTGCCCAGCACTCTAATCTATCCAGATCTCTATCAATCCAGATATTAGGCCTCTCTACCCTCAAGGGAATCAATGGCTGCTCCTCATTTAGTATCATCAGCAAACTTAGTGTAGACCCAACTCCTGCATCCAGGTCATTGATAAAAACATTGAAGAGAACTGGCTCCTGAGGAGTGGATGGCTTTGCTTGTTTCTTTTAATTGGGAGCGTGGGGTCAAAGCCAGAGACCAAGAATCAATTCATGGCCTCCACCAGCTAAACTCTCTGCTTGAGACTGATTCATTATAAATCAGCTTAGTTTACCCGCCTGTAAAACAGGTAATTCAGAGCCAGACCATCAGCTGTGAACTGGCACAGCTCCACTCGGTTCCCAGTGTCAGAAGGGGACATATTTGGCCAAAATTAAGCATCATGCATCCCTGGTGAGGCAGGCAGAGTGATTTACATCATGACCTGGCTCACTGCATCCATGTCTACATGGACGGGCGCAGATATGACAGGATGCTGCTCTGATCCAGATGTTGCACAGCTCTTCTTAAGCTGAAGTGGCAATGCAGCTTCCAGAGGGGATCTGTCATATGCCTGGCATGCGCTTGTGTCTATAAGGCACCCATCCATATAAAAATAATTTTTCTCTACCCCACAGGAGCAATGAAGTTTTATTAATTCCAACTAATCGGGCCCCTACTGTTGACAATGAAGTCTGATATGTCAGGCTCATCTGTGAAACACTGCTGGTTTGAAAATATTATTTTTATTGTTGTTTGTTAGAATAAGCAATCCCCTGCAACAGTCTCCCAAACTATGTTTGGGAAGTGAAATGGCAAAATCAAACAAGAACAACCTCTTGAAATTCAATTTATGGAGTCAGGCAGAAAGTAAATAAGCACACACCTGATAGGAAAGCTTCACTTCACTAATATCAACTGAGCATATGAATTAAACGGGCTTCATGATTTTCTGCCCAATTAACATAACTTCAAAATCTTTCTCCGGTCAAGAGTTCCCAGGACAGGGTATTCCTTGGCAGAATCTCAAGACATCCTGCTTGAACAGAGAAACAGAAACAAATGTTTCTCTTACGTGACCTGCCTCCTGGTTTTGACCAAGCATAAGGATTGATGGTTTAGTTGTTTAATTTCCCCAAAGAGTTGGCTTTTCCACAAGGTTAAAATATAATATGGATTATATACCTGCTACAAGAAGAGACCAATACACAGTATGCAATATTAATCATAGGTGATGTTTTCAGAATATAAAAATATAATATCCCCAGAAATCATTCCATGTATTTTTAAAAGGACTCAAAGAATTCATGGACAGTACAAGAGATCTCTTTAAAAAAGAAAAATATTACCTGTCACAAGCTGTTGTCCAGCTAGTCCTACTGGAACCATCCCCAGGTTATTCATAGCTGTAGCCCAAGCTGTTGGATCAGTGACTGACATGTTAAGTTGTGTTGTATCTAAAGCTATACTTCCCAAACCATCAGCTGCTGCAAGAAAAGAAACACACTGTAAGTAGAAAAGTCAACGCACCAGGATTTTTAACGAAAATCTTCAGTGAAAATGAGATATTATTTTGGGTTTGTTTTGTTTCTTAATTATGATTCACCTTTTAGACCATTGATAATAGTGCTTGGAATTGTATAGCAAAACCTAAAGACATTGGAAACATTCAACAGACATAAAATGGAACAAGAGTGATTCAGCCTGGTTATACGGAAAACTTTTTCACCATGAGGACAGTCAAGCAATGGAACAGGCTGTGCAGTTGCCACCCTTGGCAGCTTTCAAGACTCAACTTGATAAAGCCCTGAGCAACTGGTCTGGGCCCATGGCTGGCCTTGCTTTGAGCAGGAGGTTGGATTGGATACCTTCTGAAGCCCCTCCCAACCTGAATGAATTGCCCTGTAATCCTCTGATATAATTTAATTATATCTAATCTGTGGCAACTTGTCAGAAAGCTGTGAGAAACAAACACACCCTAAGGAAAGACCTGTTTTCCATAAGGTGCAATTTTTTTTGGTAAAAGATTTAAGAATACATTACCCCCTATCTAAAAAGAGGTCAAACCGAATCGATTCACTCTGGGAAATATCAAGTTTTGTTCTAAAACCAGAAGAGAATTATCATGAATATGGTCAAAATAGACTGAGCCCAGGCATGGATTTTCCTGGGTTGGCAAAGAAAGAGTGGGTCAGATAGCTAAGGGATGGTACCTTTCTGATACTGAACCCCCAAACACAAGGTGTGATTACACATTTTTGCTTCCCCCCTCCCCAGTCACAGCTGAAATCAGCTCTTTCCAGCTATTTCCTTATGACCTTTGCAGACCTGAGATATTTACCGGCAGCCATTGCTTTTCCCCAGTTCCTTTTGTTCCTGTTAGACTTCTTCAGCTAGGGATAATTAACTACTGTATTAGCAGCATCTTGAGATGGGATATCACCGAACGCAGGGCCCACACACAGCTCATTAGGCTCTGCAAGAGAAAAGATGAAATCAGCTATCAAGTGCCACAGTCAGAACATAGTTGCAAAATAACAGACCGCTTTGGGAATCCACTCGAAGCTCCTGCCCGCTCCCTCTGGATCATCAGCCCCAGCCTCCTTGCACGCATTTGGCAGCTGCTGTAGAGGCGTTTCAGTGAACGCTCATCCTTGCCTGCTGAACAAACAGCGCCACGTATGAACCTGTCAGACCGCTGAAAAACCCTTCACAAATTAGGTCTTATCAGTAGCTACACAGCCTCCTCAGCATGAAGGCATCAGCTGAAAGAACACATTAAGGGATGAATATGATTTTTTTTTAACTGTTAACAATTAATTGATGCAAGTTTCAAGGAAATAGTCTCCTGTTCTGAGATGAAAAGGAAAAAAAAAATACTCCACAATGACTTACAGAATGGAGCCTGCAGAGACATGGAAAAGTAAGAAAACCTAACAAAGCTGATGATGATGCCTGCTCCTTAACTAACACCGTATCTTTGTCTCACAAAGGTTAGCTAGCTTGAAGCAAAGGTGGAGTATCTGCTTCTAGCTAAACCACATTGCTTTCATCAGGTATCTGTCAGACCATGAATTTTACATAAAGGTAACTTTTTGCTGTTGTTATTGTTGTTTGTGAAGCTCACCACGTCAGCGCATGGCTGGTCGGAAAGGAGGCTGAATGAGCGAACGGGTAAGAGGTGTGACCAAAGGCTGTGAGCTCCCAGCACTCACGGCAAAGGGAGAAAACACTGGGGGGAGGATGATCACACATATATGCCCATGTTAGTCTTTGTGCTTTAGTTATATGTGACTGTGGGTGAAGGGGGGCTGCATTATTTTTTTGGCTGGCCAGTAGCCTAAGGAGTCTGACCTATAGTGTTTGGTACTAGTGGCCAACAACTGACCTTGGGGAGCTCATTAACGCAGTGCAGGTGCATCTCGGGGACTTGCTCAGCCCTAATATATTTGTGCTGTCTTTAAAAAAGGACTTGAAAGACCTTAATTAAGAGGTTTCTAACATGCAAACCCTAAGAATTCATCTTTAGAAAAGACACAATTGACATGATTACACTATATTTTAGCTTAGTACCTCCCACACTTTTCTTTTTTCATGCGATGTGCATGAAGCACAAGCCAGAAAGTTTTGTATTATAGTTCCCTGACACTGCACAGCTCACTTCATAGGAACGTGACCACATCAACAGCTGCAAAAGTGAAGAAAAGTCAGGATCAGACAATGCTGTACATTTTTTAGTACGTTGTAATTTTCAAATAACTAGTATACTAGGGTAAAAAGCATTTTGTTCAAATCTACAGTGGGTCTATTTAAAAGCCAATATTTATCAACTCTTAATATTTGAATTTGTAATTCCAATTCTAATTTGATCTCCACTATTCACGATTCATAACATAAAATAATTTTATGATAAAATTAGCTTTTAAATAACATCTATAAACACCAAACAAACATTGAACGGAAGTCCTCTACATGGAATGTGTCTAACATAATGCAAGTCACCTGAGATTTATGTCAAGTTTTTAAAAACCGGGTGTCTCCTGTTCAGCTTCTTAAACTTGTACTTAGCTCTTTCCACTCAGACTATAAACTTCTGACCACAAACATTTATTTCAAGGTTAGAGCTGGCTGACTTATTCCTTGTCAATAAGTTATTTCTCACACAGTACAGCCCCCCTCACTCTTTATGAATCATTCCCAAATCAATCCTGATTTACAAATACATGCTGAATAGCCCAGATGAGAGTGGTTCACTTCTTCGCGTGACCAGCAGCCTTGTTGCCTTGATGTAGGAAGGCGTGTCTGAAAACCAATAGTGATGAAATGCCTCTTCATAACTTGCTGTGTGCTAGTTGCTTGTCCCCATAATGCATCAACCTGACTACTGGGGAGGAAGGAGGTGCTGCCCCAAGGTTTTGGGGCAAAGGCATCTCAGACAGGTATGGTTTATTGGGATAAGGAGTAGAAAATGGGTGTCGGACTCTCTCCGCCACCCCCTCTCCCCCTGTTTTACTGCCTTATGAAGTGTGTGCCGGGTGACATAACGAGGTCTGCTGCCAAACTCTACACTCTCTTCCCCCTAAACCCACATTGCAGTTGTACCAGCTCTGCCAGAAATGGGAACTGGTCCATAAAGAATCAGTCACTGGGCTAGACAAATGCACCTCAGCCTGCTGGGAATTAATAGGTGACTTTTTTGGTGTTTGCCTTCTACCAGGTTGTCCACATATTTCAAATTTTGGTATACTTTCATGAATTAGCCACAAGTATTTGTTAAAGTCCTTGCAGAGGAGGAAGAATATAACAACAACAGGAATATGAAATAAAGCAGAATCAGTGGGTTAGTTGGTGAAACTCCTGTTCTACTATGCCACCAGCTCTGCCCAGTGTGCCATGAAAGTCTTTGCTCAAAACATAGTCTCATAGCCCACGCTGGCTCTGGTCAGCTTTGCTTTCTTTCTGGCCATCAAGTCTACTATTTTATCAGCAGAACATGGATGCAGTGCAGGCTGAACCAGGGGAAAAAACACAAAAGAGCACGTCAGGAGCCTAAAGTGGAACTAGTCCTATCTAACCAAGAACTGCTGCAGGCTATTTTGTCAGTGGAAGAGAGCTGAATAACAAGCATAAATGCACCTATGAACACCGAATAATTTGCAGCAAGCTGTAGGCAGAACTAATGCTACATCCTGAAGGACACAGCCTGTAGAAACTCGCTCTCTTAGAAAAATACTAATTGTGAACATCCCTTGTACCGACAACTCACCGCTTGCATTAACACAGAGCAACATAATATGGCTAAAATAATCTCACAGGCATTTCACACCTGATTTAGACTCAACCATTACCTTTTGTTTAAAAACTTTTGAAAATTCGGATGTGGGAAGGTTTCATTAATGCTTAAAGTAAAATCAGCTTTGGGCAAATGTCAGCATTTCGTGGTATAGCTCAGACACCGCACTATTATACCCTTCATGACACTGGAAACAAAACAAGCTAGGGAAACAAATAAACCTACTCACTAGGTCACACAAAAAGCAAAGTACTGCATATGATGATAAATACATCTGCTAGTAAAGATTCTTGCTTTCTTAAAAATAAAAGGAATCACTGTGATACTGGTTAAACAGGCAAGAAAGTGTAAGCTTATGCAGGGATCCTGTGTATCCTGAGCAGACATTCATCAAGACCGTTTCACTGACATCACACCTTTAGAAAGCATTCCTGATTTATAACTCATTAGTACTCCTCTGGGCATTAATGACCTGAAGATATATATAAAAGAAATCTGTGTTTATAAACACTTGTGCATGGGGGTAGCTTTGCTCCAAGGGAGTAACTTCAGAAGCAAATAAAGCCATAATCCTGATTTACAGGAGAAAATGTGTAAAGTCTTATGGGCACTGCTGTTCCTTGAGGTTTGGGAGGGGCAGGGATGTTAATACGAACTTCCTTCTTTGAGAGCTTCTAATTAACAAAATTTTAATGCCAAACACTTTCTAAAGCGATTCTATGTTACACTTTTTGTGGTCTCTCTTTTTGCAGACACAATGCAAGTACCAGTCCTTGGATGGTGGATTTTGGGAGACATTTAGACTTTCCTCAGACAGGTTGTCAGGAAGATAAAGCACCCTCAAGTCCATGCCAATGAGCATTTCTCAGTCATAGCAGTCATAGCAGATTGTACTTAGTACGCATATTTTATACCAGGCAATTAAATGCAGTTACCCAAATGAATACAGAAGTCGGTTATATATTGTGCATCAATTATCACAGGCAATGAATGCCATGAGACAAAGAAATTAACACAATATAAAACTAATTCAATAACACGGCAGATTGCTAAGTTAAAACTCTACCCTTTAGATATCCATAACACCACAGACAATGAATTACGACACAAAGCGAAGCTGATTAAATGCACCACTGTAATGAGGCTCTGTGGAGTGCCTGGGTCAGTGGCCAGCCCTGGGATGCGAGGAGGAGGTTCTCTGCCCAGCTCTGACACCGACCTGCTCGGTGACCTTCAGTCATTTCACCTCTTTTGTCTAATTTTAGTGACCACTAAATCCTTCAAGGAAAAGGCTGATGGCCATCAACCTTTTGAAACCTGGGACTACAAGTTGCAGAGACATTAAATGTTATTGGTACCAGTTCTCAAGGCAATGCAGATGGGCAGGAGCGATGTGGTATCTTGTGAACTTTTACATCTAGATGAGTTTTCCAGTTCTTACAAGAACAGCATGTGTGAGGCGTTTGTTACAGTTCACTGTGATTCATAGGACAGTGGTCATTAGGTTGGTCACACTCCACCTGACCTGCCAAAGCACAGGTCATTTACCAGACCAGCTCCAGCTGTCTTCTAAAATACATCAAGTGCTTTGTACTGGTTCTTCCTAGTGTTTTTATTTCTCCAGCTGCAGGCAGCACTCCCAGTAAAGAAGGAAGAAAAAGAAAGAAAAGGTAGACAAGGATTTGCTGTCAGTCACTATGCATTTCTTCCTGACCGTCCTAGGATGAAGAAGCAAGCTGGGAGTAGCAACAATGAACATGACACTTTTGTGCTGCCGCCATCCTACCTGGTGCACATGAAAAAAAAAGAACATCTCCAATGTGACTCTAAAGATGGCTTTTATTTAATAGTATTGCATGTGCAGTGTTTTAAGAAGAGGCGTTGTCTCATATTTTTGCATGGTTAGTGGTATGTTAACACCTAGAAAACCTGACCTAAATTCTGAAATTCAAAAGGAATTGAAGGAAAACACACATTTCTTGCAACAATTTATGAAAAACATTTACTAATTCAATTAAAAAAAAATAGATGAGGTACCAGAGCATTTTTGAAAAAGTGTCTTATTTTCTGGGATGGGACCCTAACTTAGGCATCTAACGTATACTTCATCCCCCCACAGCTCTACTGAAGAGAAGCCAGCTGCTTTCCAGGGTCTCCAGAGAGTCACCCTGTTTACCTGGTTTTGTCTGTCACGTCTCCCTCTTACAGGAGGCCTTTGAAAGCAAAGATCGATTCTGCAGGAACTGGCACTTTCCTTAAGAAAACAGCTTCATTAGGCACAAGCCAGTGAAGATAAGCAGGGTCCGACCCTTGGAGCCTAAATGGGAGCTCTGGTTATGTGTTCACTTACATAATTCTTCTGATTTTTTGTCTTATGAATGAATTACACCACCTTTGTTCATTCTAGATTTTGCCATTAAAAAACTACATTGTCATCTTATAAACTCATAAAACATATGCTGCAGCATTAAGAGATTTCACTTTTCACTATGTACAGTGAATAAGTACGGTTTTGCAGCGTTACAAAGGATCCTTTCCACCAATTTTCACTGAAAAACAGTTAACAAGTAAATCATGGCCATACTGATAGGACTAAGACAACTTAGAGAAAAATGACAATATATTTACAGTTTCCCTATAAATTAAACAAAGCCAATTTGCACAAACCACATTTTCTGGAAGAACTGCTCATTTGAGATGCTGCATTACTTAAATCCTCTGCCCCAGTACTTCTTGAAGATAACACACGGTACACACAAAGGCCAGATTTCCCTCAGAGAGCGGAACACTGGAAGATTTCAACAGCGGAAAAAAAAATAAAACAAAGGTCTTCAAGACAAACAGGTGTTCTCTTGAGATGCTTCTTGAAAGGTCACCCGGTAATATTTCATGCTAAATCCCGAACTTCAGTGGCATCTCAGAGCAAAGCCTTAACAGGTTACAAATGTGCTTTTTCTTTTGTGTGTATTTTAGCAGCTGCAGTCTGAATATGCTGAAGTCTATAAATAACAGAATCTGGATGCACATTAAGCAAAGCATTACACAAGTCCAGCTTAGTGATTGAAAAAGCATATGCACTTCCAAAATCATCTGGAAGGGAAAAAAAAAAGCAACTTTGCAGGCTAGCAATGCAGTGCAGCCTTGATAAAAACACGTCTGATTATTCCTTGAACCTAAAACGCTGTTGTGAATTGATGATTGTGTCTCTGCTTTTCAGTCTACTGAGACAGCTTGCAATTGTGAATCACTTGCTTCCCATTTAAGAGGACAGTGGCTTACTGACTAAATTGGACCAATCCTTCCTTTAAATTTCTGCATTTTAAGAATTTATATTTAACAACAAAAAAAAATTATTCTGAAATCTTTTAATTAGTTACAGTGGTATTTTAATAGTAGGCCTTGCATCACACTGTTTTCTACTAAAGGCCACCGACTGCTTTAGAAACATGACATCCCACACCACTGTATTTCACACAACAGAGAAAGCACCCAAAGCAGGTCTTGAGCAAACATACTTTAGCAACTTCACTGGAAGGCTGAATACTGAAATGAGAGGTGCTGGAATACCTCCTTGATGCCATAAAGTACCTGGGCCAGTCATTATAAGTGTGCTATACATGCTATTTCTTATCTATCTGGGCTTGAGGGAACACCTATATAAATGCACCACACTTACCACATACCTTCTCCCACTCTACCATACAATGTCCTTACCTCATGTTTACTAGAGCTACTTCAAGCAGCTGCAGTACAAAGGGTTGTTTGGTTGGAGTTTTTTAAGAAAGACAGATGAAGAAAAAAAAAAAAGACCAAGGCAACCTGGGACACACTTCCAGAAAGCGCATTTTAGCTTCCTGGCTAACCTAAAGTGAAATCACTCCCCTGCCACCTCCTGAAAAAATGAACGGCTTGACGGGTAAGCCCTGTCTGTGGCAGAGCCCTGGGGATGGTATCATACAGTCCATCAGAGGCAGGGGAGCCTCGTTACTGAATTTCCAAATGAATAGAGACTGCTCTCTTCTAGCCCCAGAAGACCAGGAGACAGTTGAGTTCCACATGGCAACATTATGTATGGAAAATCTATTTTAAGTAACTTTTTAGAAGTTTCTAAAACGCATTCATTATCATTTTTCTTCTCCTTCGAAGCCTGTATAATTGAACTCCTGGAGTTAAAGCAGCCTGTCTTTTCAGGCAGAGATTCATGGAAAAAAAACCTCTTGTCAATCAAAGCATTTTCATATTTTTAAAATATAGTTTTATCATTGGTCCAAATTGTGAAAAGAGGTGACATCTAAGTGTCCTTGGTTAAGCGCCTGGGTGATCTGCAGAGCACTTTTTCACAGAGTACTGAAGCTATCATCTAAAGTCATATTGATCAAAATTTTATGCAAGACCATCAAGTATTCTCTCAGTGATGGCTGATAAGTCAAACTCTGGAAAAGAGGTTTAGGCTTGTTTTGTTTGTTTTAATTCAAGGTTTCTGGTGATAAATTCTGCTTAAGAGAAAAACTCAGTATCTCTCCTATCAAGTTACATCTGTCCTCATTCCAAAAGCTGCCATCCCCTCTTAGCACATCACACTCAAGATCTTTTCACCAGCTACAAGCTCTGAATTGGTAGTGTGCTCCCTGGTCTCATTTATCTTTTATTCCTTCCATTCCTCTTAGTATATCTCCCGTTCTTCTCCATTTACCTCACAATACTCTTTCTTGCTTTCCTTTGTATTTTTTTTGTTTCCATCCATTGACTCCACGCTTCCCCTTACAATGGAGGCACATTTCTTGCCTTAGTCTGCCACGGGCCATTCCCTCATCCAAATATCTCTTCACAGCCAAGACAGTATTGTCTGTTATACTGTGCTGTTTTATTAGGGGAGTGAGGGATTCATCTCACCTAACTTCAACTAACGCAGACGTCTATGCCTGAGCTTTTTTGCTGCCCTCATTGCCAATGCGGAGAACAAGATACTTCCAACAGCCTGTTTCAGACACCCACCTTGCTAGGCAATGACATACACCTTGGAGGCACACACCTCACTTCTCTGGCAAGAAGTCTACACTGCAATTTTGGATATGGACACCTGCTTTGTCAGACACCCATGGGATGAGGTGAGCTGGGCTGAGCGAGCTGTGCCTTGGGAGCCCAACCACCACTCAGCTACCTGCGTGCTGTATTAATCCCAGCAAGACACTCAGTCCTGAGGGACTCGGCTCCCACTCCTGTCCTTTGCCTGCCTGATAACTCCAGCACAGCAAACCTCAGGAGAACAGAAATCATGAGTCAGTTTGGAATAAGTCATGAGAATGTCCCCAAATATAGATACATATGGATATTTAGAGAGAGAGATGGTTTGCTTTCTGATTTTTTTTCCTGCTTATCCCCAGTGAATATGCCAACATATGACTATTAGTGTTTGACAACGGGAGCTGCCCACTCAAACACATTTTCTACAACTGTGATGCCCTACATCTGCCTGTTCTCTGGAGAGAGAATTCATCTTGGACCTTTTCTACCTACTTCCAAATGAATCCCATCTCCTCAGCCCCATTTCTTTACCAGACACTTAACTCCCTTGCTTCTTGCAGCTCCCATTTTAAAGAAAGGTAAGTGTGGACCACACACACCTCTCAGCTACCACAGTCCCCTATTTCTGCCCATCAGCCTTGCCCAGGCTGCTACTGGCTTTCTTTATGCTTCATGCCATGGTTGGGGGCAGCATCTTATTTTGAGTAGGAGGTGAGGACAGCTATAGGGAGCTACCCTCTGTCCTTTCCCTTTTCCCAGGTTGTTTGCTGCAGGTAAATGAGGGGAACAAAGATTTAGCAACTCCCACAGGATGGAGCAGAGCTTCCAGGGTCTTTGTGCTCCCTCATACCCATTGGCTTTCAGCAGAGGTTGAATTAAGTTGCTAAGCAGAGTTAGGAATTTTGTCTGTTTTCTGAACATTTGTGTATGGGATCCCTAACAAGTTACTGCAGGGCTGCAGACTTAGGAATATCACATACTCGGTGCGTGTGGTCTTCTTGGACACCTTCTTTCTCTTCCATTGAGGGAGAAGCAATCCCATATTTAACACAAGGTCAGATCAGGAGAATAGCAGTTACTGTGCATCAGCTATGATCAGGCAACAAAAATTATTTCAAGGCTTCTCCCTTGTAACTAGCTGTCAGGGGGGCAGGGCGGAGGAGGCTTAAGCTGTAGATCATGGTGAATATAATGATGCTAAAAGCCCGCCCTCCCTCACTCCCTCCAGGCAGTCCTGCTGTACCTTTACCCAGCCAACAACCCTTCCGCTCCCCTTTCCCTGAAACACTTTCTTGTGTGTGCATTTGCTTTCTCCAATTTCAATTATAACTCTTCAGGGCAGGAAATCATGTGGATTTTCCCTCAGGCAGGGCTAAAACCTACTATAGACCCAGCACCCCTTGTGCTGTAATTGGACTGATGCTGGCTCTAGCCCCCTGGGCAGGGATGTCAGCGAGCCAGCGATGCTCTAAGACCCAGGGGCAAGGCCACCCTCCTGCCAGGCTTCTGCATAGCACCTCGTGCAGCCAGGCTTGTGTCCCTTTTGAGACTTTTAAGATGCTACTGTGATGTAAAATTAGGAACACCGGTGATGATAGCATCCCGCTCTCTCCTCATGCAGGCCCTCCACCCCTTTCATGTAGTTAATAATCCTTTCACCCACCCTTTTCCGAAGTGGTGTAGATTTGTTTGTCTTGTCTTATTTGAATTATAAACTCTTCAGGGCAGAGAATTTGCCTTTATCTACGTCGGTAAAGTACAATGTAAATTTACTGCACTATATAAATATTTTCTAATAACAAGGGCAATAACAAGAATAATGTATTTACTTTACTGTAACACAGTATTTCCAGGCTTCAAGATACAATCAGAAACAACCCAAAGTCAACAACAAGACCAAAAGATTTGCAGAACCTTTAACTGTGAAGTGGAAGCCATGAAGCCACTGTGCGAAACTTTGGTAAATTAGTTACTTATATTCATAAATAGAAGTTGTTCCTGCAGTAAAAATCCTTGCAAATTGGCCCTCCAGAAAATATAAAGCAGAATGTAACCAGTGTAAACCAGCAGAGCACTGCTTCACATGTGTATTATGAGGGTCACAAATGGCCTACTAGTTACTTTTTAAACAAATGCAATGTTAATACTTTCACTGCAACATTATGAATAAAGCATTTGGCCTGTAGCTATGAATATGGTAACTGATAGCTTTTGACTTGTTTGTTTATATTGTCATCCAGCAAATTTCTGTACCATGGTCTCCTGGGACTAAATCTTGACTTCACCCCTTGAATGTGCAGAGGACACAGCGTGTGTAAAGGGCGCTGGGGTGCAGCAGTTTCCCTCAGCTGCCCCCAGTGTAGCTCGATGGCTGCCGCTCGATGCCCTCCCCACAGCAGCACAGAGCCCTTCTGGCACACAGGAGGGGGAACGGGGCGCCAGGGTCAGTGTCCGTGCCGCTTTGGCACCATCTCTGCTCATGTTGTTAATGGTTTGTTTGTTCTTTTAAGCTCCAAGGTATCAAATTAATCAAAATAATTGTGATGATGCAAGGGACAAAGCCGACAGGAGTATGAACTACCCTTGTTTATCCAGGTGATACTACAGGAGGTGCAAAGCAGATGCATGTAGAGGACAAAGCCCTGTCCTTTGAATTTACCGTCTGAATAGAAAACATTTTGTGAGACTGGTGCATTTCTGTCTAAAATAGATGGTTTAATTTAGGAGCGCCTGGGTGACACTAGTGGCCTGTGATATATAAGTGGTCAGGTTAAATGACCTCTATGTACCTTCTTGCCTGAAGCCCAGAGCAACAGCCAGTGGAGCAGTCTGAATGGGTCCCATTTATTATTCTTTTAATTGCCTGCTAATATTTCTTTCAGTAGGAAAGACTAATAGACCCCTGCTATCTCCAAATGTCTTCCAAACTATCCAAAATTGCAGTTCAGCCAAAACAAATAAGGAGTCTTCAGTTCTCCAGAAATGGAAAAGCAACTGGACGGGGATCCAGGAGATTCCTGTTCCTCATATGCCTCTGCAATAGGCCTTGGGCAAGTAATTTAAACTGTCTATGCCTTGATCCCCCCACCCATGAAATGGTGTGATAATACTTTCTTTATCTCACACTTTATTAATCTTGCCTAGTCAGGCTGTTCTCTGCATATGGGGAATGTCCAGGGGAATGCACCACGCTCCACAGCGGGGAATGCACCACAGGACCATGACCTGGGCCTGCAGATAACATAGGATTGCATTAGGTCGAGGAATATTTTTTTTTCCTAGTAAAAATCAAAACCAAAGCAGAGTAGAACAAACAAAAGAAAGACAATGATCATAATTTCTTATGGAATCACTATCTGAATGTGGAGAAAATAGCAAGTTTCCTTTAAAAGGACTCGCAATGAAATTCACACTCTGTCAGGTGTAAATTACAGCCTGTATCTCATCTTGTTCTATCTACAGCTCCTTTCTTAGTCATGCATAGCAGCAGTGTACAAAAATATTTCCTGCGTGTGATCAAGCGAGTATGGGCACATAAGATGCAAACAAAATATGAGACTTTAAAAAAATTGTTTACTGGTATCTTAAAAGAGAACTAAAAGTTTGTAATCATGTCATTTCTCAATCAGGTAACTGATTTACTTGGGAACACAATTGTGCTTGGGAACACAAGTCAAATAAATCTATGAAATATTTTCTTTAGGAAGTTACAGGGAACTGAGGTAGCTAAAAATAAATGACAAAAAAAAATCTCAGGAACATGATTATATTGTGCAATCACAAATATAGTAGATCACTTAAATTAAGTCTTGATCGTAACAGAGATGCTCAGTGGAATAGCATGGGAGATATGCTTTTCATCCTTTTTTCCCAGTGTTTTACACAACACCTTCTGATTGCATATGCTTTAAGACATCTAATAGATTACTTCAGGCAAATATCTATACACCATACTGAACGCTGCAGAAACCCAGTTTCATCTACGCTCATCTTTGAAACAGTGAACTCCTCCCCACGTCCCATGGGTTGGTGACACTGTGAAGTGCATCACTGGCACACAGTGAAGCATCACCAAGTTCGGGAGGAGTCGCCAGATGGAGTTGTAGCATATTGTTGTGTCAGTCCGTATTTCAGGGTACAAACATGATTTCAGCCTTGGTAGAAATTCAGTGATGTTGTTAATCTTCTTTAGGACAACTGTGGCTAGGGGCAAGGGAGCAGCATATTCAGTTCAACTACATGGCCAGAAATGCCTGAGGTAGGAAATTCTCTCTTTTAAGTTGCCAATTTCCTTTCATCCAGGAATAGTTTAAAAAGTGTTAATTGTTAAGCTATCTATACAAAGACTATACCTAAGCTTTACTACCGATTAGCTCTCCAAATGCTTATCAATTGGTGATGCCTTGATGTCTGCCACAGCTCAGAGGAGAAGCAATAATTTTCTAGATGATAATCAAGCCCCTTTGTTTGGCACTTAAGTTAAAAATTTCCTTGTTGCATGAATAAACCAGCTTTGTATGGTTTCCAGTGAATGAAAAGAGATGCCATACTTGCTACAAATGGCAACAGATCCTCTGAAGAACCTGCAGACAAGGTACCAGATTTTCATGTTGTCTTCAGCACAGTTTTTGCACTTTCCAGGATAAGGCAATCAAGCTTTGACCTTTGGCTTCCTAGTAATCAACATCTGGGCCAGTAAATTCAGCTTAATTGCGGTCCATGCATGTTTCTTAGGGGGTTTTAACGGTGGAAAGATTCATGCCATCTCATCTCAGTGCTACGAAGTTTCACGTATGCAGATCCATCACTGAGAATGGCCTGGCCTCTGTTATCATTAATTGAAGCATATTATGAGACTTGGCAGAAAAAAAATATCCAAATTTGAAATGTCAAGAGACAGATCCATCTAGTTTCACATCCTGTTGTTATAATATACCTTAATTACAGTTAATTAGGAGATATTGTTCCTGGTGGAAGAGCATCTGACACAGCTTTCGTGGGTGATTAAACATAGAACAGAATCGGATACATTTGTTGAATGCGGGATCTGTTTATTATGACTGTACAACTCTATCTAGAATATCATTCCTATTACATAGCAAAACAAAAGAAAGTAACAGGCCAAAAATATTTCCCTTGCCTCGTGATGCTTTATTATTCCCTGCTGTCTTCTTAACTTTTCTACTGCTGGCCCCTTAGGACTCTAGCTCATGATCCAGCTCCCACTGAAGTTAATCAGGGGCTTCTCAGTTGGCTTCAGCTGAGCCACATCGGGTCCTAAATGAACAGCAGATAGAGAAAAGGGCTGAGGGAAAACAAGTGCTACAGGGATTGACCTCTGTGGAAGAACAATGCAGTTGGATGTGATGTCAATGAGGGCTTCAAAGCCATTTGTGAAAGAGCAATCTGATTTATTGGAGGAGAGTGATTAGCTGGAACTCTTTCCTCATGCAGTATAAAATGCAAAAAGTGGAAACCCAGACTGAGGCCATGAGCTCAGCTTCTGCTGGTGTCAATAAGGTTTGTGCACACTCATTGATCTATGGCTGAATATGACCCTGATATATGTTTTGCTGGGCTGCCTGAGATCATTGCTCGTGCTTAGAATAGAAATGGCAGGATTGGTTTTATCACTGAAAAGTAAGCAGTGCATGTCTTCTGCCTGAAAAGTAACCAAATTAACACTTGTGAAGTAATCTTTTTTCTCAGTTAAAAAAAAGTAGCATTATTGGCTAGATTAGTTGTACTAGAAAAAGTCTTGTTTTTCACAAACCCTATGCACGCTGGTTTCCTAAACGCTCATTTACTCTGAACTGCAACAATTGTGATAAATCATTTGCTGTTCACTCCTTAGTGCAACTACATGCTTTGGGCAAAGATTTTTTTATTATTTATTTATTTTTAAAAGCAAAACCACTCTTTTGACGCATTTTTCCATTCCCAGTGATGGATTTTATCTTTGATATGTGATCCAGCTATTTAACTACCTCTCACCACTTCTCCCATGAATTGTTTATACAGCAACTTGGCAGCACAATTTGCATATCACAGGAAAGATCCCATTACATGTTCCCAGAGGTGCGGTTTCACCAGCTTTATCACTTTCTGCCACCTATGCATATCCCCGAAGCAGAGTGTCTGCTTAATCCAGACAGGCGCTTCTTGGCTGCCAATAGTAATTAAACATTAATGGTGCAGTTACAAAATTTTCAGTCACTCAAAACTTATCTCCCCATTGTCTTCAATAAATATAATACCTAAAAAATATATTTATCTTTTCATACAAATTTTCCTGCTGCTGAAAGATCACAGACCGTTACCTTTACTGTATTCTGTTCAGCTGTTGCAGACTTGACCTAAAATAATTAGACAAGGAACAAATGCACAAAGAAGGAAAAGTTGAAAAGAAGGGATACGTGCTTAGAAGCAGAGTAACTCAATGTACCACAGAAGAGCGGGAGAATACTTGGGGCTGGAGATGGTATTTGCTCTCCGGACTCTTATTTGGTGATGGAAGGGAGCAATGGCTCTAACTGCAGGCTTCTTGGTGATGAAAAGCCCATGTTTGGGTGTATTCCAGGTTATTCTTCACCCATTGTATGAAACATAAAAAAATGACAGCAGCATAACTTTCACTGAGAGGAACACTTACTCCAAGAGCACTCTAGCAACATCAAAGCATACAACCACCGGGCATCAGGGGACAGAAATTAAAGGGAAGCCAGACCCACACCACAGTAAAACACCAACAAATTTCCTTGCACAAAGCATTGCTGCCTCCCAATAAGCAGACAAAGAGTCCTGCGCCTTCAAATAGAGTAAGTAGACTTATTAACAAAAACAGCCTCCTTAGAAAGTACTCCAGGCAACCTTAGTAACACCACCCATCAGCTGCAGACAGTGCAATAGCTGCCCCAGCAACTTTCTCTCTAGCAATGCCAAACCCACAAAATCCTTAATACCACAGAAGGCTGGAAGACAGAGAAGGGGTTGATTCACTGACAAAACTAAGGGGCTATTGAGTCAGTAGCCTTTGAGCCACAAGGTCAACCTCAGTGAACAGTGATTGAAACTTGTTATCCTCCCATAGCCCGAGAGCGCATTACATATAGTGCAACAGCCGGCAGTCACAGTGACAGAGCAAAAGGCAGATTAAGCACAGCTGTCCCCTCAGGTCTGGGGATAGCCTGGCGGGCAGGAAGGAAAACCTGAGCTGTTCCCGCCTGTTTAAAAGAGAACATCTAGTTTTCAAGCCTGTCAGCATGATCCTTTTCAAATGCATTGTGTTTACTGACATGCCACCCTGACATTTTGGTTTAGTAGTACAAAAAAAAAAAACCAAAACCCAAAAACCAAGAGGTAAGGTTATAAAATCAAATATGATGTTTTCTGCATGTTAAAAGAAGTATTGCTCCCACAGAGACCTGGAAGCTCAAACAGCTGCAGTGCTGTGCCTGTACATGAAAACCAAAAAATGGAACTGACCTGGGTTTCACGGTTCAAGCGTGCCGTGGCAGGGATCCCGGCACTACTTCCAAATTCAACACTCGAATAAACACAGTTGTAGTTTCTTGAAGTGGATGCTTTTAATGCAATCTGAAAAGGGTGAAAGAAAGGGCATACTCCTGAAGCCTATATTTCTTAGGTAGAAATAATTCTGCCTGGAGAAGCCCAGCTCGTGACTGTTTCCTATTAAGACTGTACAGGAGAGAGGGAGCGTCTTTGAGTTCACATACTTAACGCGCAGTGGTGTGTCTGTGGAGTGGCAGGAAGTAAACAACAGCGAGGAGGGGTTAACCAGAGACCTGCTGGCTAAAATCTATATGCCTGGAAACAGAAGGAAGAGGGCTGCAAGGTCAGATATAGTTTAATTGTTTCTAATAGGGGGATCAGCCACGGAGCTACCAGGCACAAAGACGCCTATCACAAAACTGTACCCACTTTCCATCTCCCCCCTAAACCCAAAACAGCAGTTGTGCACGTCATGTCAGTCTTTCTGAACCGATCTAGAATGTCCTCCTAGTCCCCAAATAGAGCATCACTGCAGAGCACCTGTAGAGTAAGTAGAAAAGGAGGACAGAGATTACATAAGCCATTCAATAAGATGCATAGATCTCCATCAGAATACCTCAAACCCGTCAATCTCACCCCAAGATGTATTCTCCATCTTACTTCCTAAAACAGCTCTGTGCCTCCTGGAGAAACGCTACCATTCTGCCATAATTGCATTAAGGGAACAGCCATGCAGGAGGTCAGATGCAAGTAAGAATGTCTCTGAGCCTGATATGAGATGCGAGAAAATCCCTTTACTTGGAGTCTGCCTACCAGAATGCCACCACTGCTCCAATAGGTTTCTCCTTTCATCACAACTGACGCAGCAGGCAGGAAAGAGAAGCGCTTGTTGAAGTCATCAGCACTGAATGCAGGCATTGGTCTAGAGTTGGGCATGGAGCACAGCACGAGTCAGAAAGTCCAGATGTGGGAAGGGCTTGAGAGGAGGAGGGAGGGCAGCTGCCCATTACGCTTGGAAATGTGCAGAGGAAGAATGAGCAAAGCTATACTTTAGAAGAGCTTGTTCAGCTGCAAGATGTAAAAGATACAGCAGACATTTTCCAGAAGATCTGTCACGAGCACTGACATTGGCAGAAGTCAGATGTGGTCGAAGACATTTTGCTAACAATCTTCCTGGTAACTTTGCTCAGAGAAAGACCTGGGGTACTGCCCCCTGTCCAAAAACCCCCCAACTCTATAACAGATTTCCTGGACAATGGTATTGAGGAAACACCCATCGTAATGGAGAAACATGCTGTAAAGCATAATGTAGTACTGTGGTTGCATACATTTTTTGCATACAGAGTATTTATAGATGCTAACTTGGGCAATTTCATATCTCTAGGTATTTATCCTATGCTTGTAAAATGAAACGGCATTTTTCATCCCATCTTGACTGGAAGAGAGAATACATTTAGGTTATAAATTGTTTAGAATTACTTGTTAATGCTATTGGCTTTTCTATATCTGCTTGTAGGAGGGACAGGAGGGAGATGGATAATGCTTTACATATAAAAATCATAGAAGAGAAAACCAGAAAGCAAGCTTTGTTTTTAACATGTTTAAACTGTTCAAATGACAGGAATCGGTTGCCTTGGAAGCAGATCTGCAGCTGAATGAAACCTTTCACCTGTCCAGCATAAGAAATATTTATTATCTGAGGGTGACTAGAAATTCAATAAAGCCAGACATACAATGCAGAAAGCAGACCCTGGCTCATCACCTCCATGAATTTCACAGGTCCTGTGGCAGCCAGATTAGATTTTGCCACAGAGAGAGGGAAGGGGGCTCAACTGCAGTATGGGGTGTAAGGAGAAATAAAACAAGAGGAAAGCAACATCTTAACTTTGTATTCGATTTAACCAGGTTGGTGAAGCAAAATGCTGATGTTCCTCCTATACTGGCTTTAGTAAGGCTGGAAAATATTACCGTTTCCAATTAGAGAGAATAGCCCACTCTCTCTTTAGACAATTACTTTTCCAATAAATTATTCTTGGCCACTTGTTTCCCCACAAAAATTGCCCAGTGTTTTTGTCTTGTAGAAGTTGTTGTGGGTTTTTTTTTCCCCCTTCTCTTTTGTGTGGGTTGGAATTAATTTATTATAGGGCTGAAACTTGGCAGAGATCCAGACACAACGATCTGAAAAATGTTCATACTAAAATTCAGTGATTGGATTCCTTGTTTATTTTATCTCAGAGCCTCGCTGAGAATTCAGTCCTGCAAAATGGAGCATAGTTGATGCATGTAATCCAGTTTGCTTTATTTTTCACGAAAAAGACTTTAGACATTTCTGTTGCTGCAGATGCAACCCTGAGTATGAACAAAAGCCAGAGCCACTATTTAAGAAAGTGATATTTTTGCATAGCTGCTTTCAGTAGCAAATCACACTTTGAAAAAACGTTGACATTTTAGCCCTTTATCACATTCATTTTTTTCTCTCAGAAAATCTGGATTTCCAAGGCCTTTGGCATCCTTACTATTGCTAAACAGCTTTAACGTCTGCATTCAAGAGGTGTTGAAATTGTTTAATTAAGCTAAGAGGTAAAAATAAAGATTAAAATCCATTGTCATCATATCCTAAATAGTACCACAATAAAGTATAATATTTCTACTAAGTCTGTGTGTGTGTTTGTGTGAAGCAACTGAAAAGTTGTAGCGAGTTAACACACAACACCAAAATATGATCGCTCCTTTCAGTTCATGCTGCTTCCTTATCACACTCCACTTGGCAATTGTATGAAGATTTTAGCAGTAAATATTGGATCAGATGATAACATAATTTCAAGTCAGGATTGCAGGCTCTTGGGTGCTGCACAGAACCGATCCTGCCCTAACAATTAAGATGGAAGAAAGGCATGAACAAGATGGGGAGGCAAGGAGGGGAGGAAAAGAGGCAATATGGTATCTGAATGATGCTATTGTACAAACTGCGCCACCACGGTTCGAAACTGATGCATACACAGCTGGAAAACGGGGATTCCTGGCTTCACAGTGGCAGGTAACATTTATCTCTTGTCTTTTTCACAAGACAGTAGACCTTAAAATATTAACCAATCCTCTGTTCCAGTTATGCTGTTCTGGCACCAGTCCTGTGCCTTAACAGAGTGCACCTCTGACCCCGGGCAGGAGCACTTCCCCATCCCTAGCACATAATACTTAGTTACATGCTCAGGAGAGCAGGCTTTTCTAGACTCTGCCTTCATTTTTATTGCTTCTGTGCAAATTGCTTCCTCCACGTCTGTTACAGTCCCTTCGCCCTCTCACAGAGCGCCGTGCTTACCCTTTCCCAAGTTTACCAGAGAGAGGTTGCTAGGCTCCAAGTGCACCAAAAAGCGCAGAACGTGCCTTCTTTCCTGCCTTTCCATATGCCTGGAATACCCCCCTCCTTTCCCGCCGTGGTACATCAAGTACCTTCCCTTTCTTTCAGAAAGCTGAGAATCCATCTGTTCCGCAAAGCGCTCCATCTGCACCGACAGCGAGTCCAGTGATGTGCTGCCAATATTTCAACAAAGGGCTCCGCTAAACCCATTCCCCTGAGTCGGTAACACAGCCCACGTCCCCAGGGTGGGGATGCTCGCAGACAGGAGGCGTGCGGGACTGGCGGACTCTATTCACTTGGTTTTCCCATTTCAACAAAATGCTTCCTCATATCCAAGGAAAGAGGCAGCAGCATTTGGCAAACGTGTTTCGGTTGCATGCCTCCTACCAGAAATGTTCACACTTGGGTTCTGGGGGAAAAAAAAAAATCCACTTTGTTAAGAGAGTTACAGAGTGTTCACCTGGAAAAAATACAAGGGATGAAGATGGTAGGGAGGGATTTGAATCCCTTTCAAGGACTGCTGGGGACCATATCTGTGTCAAGCAAATTAGGGAAAGGGCCCCGGTTGCAAGGAAGGAAATCATGCCAAATTTTCCTTTCAGCATGATCCTTGCGAAGGGCTGAGCTTTGCAAACGTGACTGGTAAGTGTGAGGACAGGGGTGAGGGAAGAGGGTTCAACAGTTAAGGCAGGCAGTTTTCCAGAAGGCAAGTGTACAGCATTTTGCCATTCATACTTCTGTATCAGGTCTGAATACATATCGTACAGTGTATAAATACAAATAGGTATATATGCATATATGTATATACACATGTATGTATAAATATTGTGTGTTAGACAGTTGCTTTTACAAACTTTGGCTGCTGCATTTGCTTCATACGCTATCCTGTCTCAGGCATTTTCAAAGTCCAGGCTTGATAGCTTTCCGTATGTGATTTACAGAGGAGTTAGTACATGCAGGTCGGGATGCTTTGGCTGAACATACTTTGGATCACCCACTTTTTCTGTCACTGCTGATCAGCTGCACAGCATTAGGTTTACAAGTTGCAATCACATATAAATGGCCAGCTGTTAAATTACATTAAACTCCCGAAGTTTTCAAAGGTGACAGTGTAATACATTATTTGCTATTTTTTAAATCAGCAATTTCTTAAATCATTTGAGGATCTTCTTAAAAAACAGGACAACTCTCTGCATTGGAAGATATAATCTATACCACTTCAACTTTCTTATCTTGATGTGCTTTTTAAATTTAAATTTAAAAAACCCTTGGACTCAACAATTCAGTATATACTTCAGCAGATGAATTTTGTCAGTTTTGAAGAATAAAGAACACAATATTAGCATCAGTGGTTGCCATCACATAGTTTAGCCTGATAGCATTAATCTATAATACATGTGCAAATGATCACACTAAATAAACTGTATTTACATGTCAGGAAGCAATTTAAAAAAATATTTTCTGATTTCATCTACTTTGGCTGCCACATAGATAGCAAAGCGTCAAGTCTCTTACCTAAAAATGCAGGCAGCGCTAATGTGTCTGTCCTATAACAAGTTCTTTCAGAGAGAAATACCGATCCTTATCTAGCAAAGCACAGCAGCACATTTTGGAGCTCACCCATCTATAGCAAACACTTTGGAACATGTTTATGTTTAAAGCATTTGTTGGACAGGCAGAGATTAAGCATGTGCTCAGTCGGTCTGTTGAACTGCGGCCTGTCTTAGGCTTCCACAAGGCGATCTGCAATGCTCAGAGCTGTCCTGCACAGACACCAAGCTGGCTCCAGCACCCCGGGTCCTCTACAAAATAGGTCCAAGGAAGGTGCTATATGAAAGATAACAAAAGGCAAGTACAGCCCAAATCCAAACATCACTGGGAAAGTTGCCTCCAAGCCAGGCAAGACAAAAGCTTTTGAAACAGAGGGCTGATATGGCCAGGAGGGCTGGAGCACCGCTGACCCATGGCACAATCATATACAGCCCCAGAAATCCTACCAACTAAACTGGTAAGGCAGGACAGCATGGGTGGAACATAAGGATCATTATTTCCTTTTTGCAGACAATAAAATGAGGTGCAGACAAAAAAAGTTACCTGCTAAAGACCTGCTAAAGCAAAGCTATGACAGAAATGTGAAATGAATCCAGATATGCTGAATTCTAGTCTGATTCTCCAACCATCAGACCAGCGTCCCTCTTGGCTTTGAAATAAGCATTCAAAGCATAATTAAAGTAATTTATATGTCCATCATGTTAGCCAGGCAAGGAATTAAAAACGCTTTGCAAAGAATTGTCCAAGTTACTTGTCACAGCAGAGATGAGCTGAACCAGTGAAGGTGGTGCAGGGTGCTCATCACTCACAAGAGCATTTTCCTCTTCCAACTAGGTGTAAGTTAATTGCCTTCTCATTTTTCTCTATTTTCTCCAAAATCTCTTAAAATCCCAGTAATGTGCCCAGCCCAGTTTTGCTTAGTTTTGATCCTGGCAAAGTATCTTATCAGTCTTCGCCCTACTTTGTGCTCCCAAAGTGACTGCGTGGCACAGAAAGCCAGTTCGTTTTCCCAGGCTGAGTTCTTTGTAATCTGTACAGCTCTCATCTGGTTAAAAGCCAGTGAACAAGAATACAACGTCCTATACAAAAAGTCAGCTCACCTTTCCTTTTGGAAAGAAAAGCTCCTGCCCTCACTGATGTATGAGTGAGGAGGAACACAAAGCCACCAGGCCTGACTGGAAAACAGAGGGGTTTTGTTGGCCTGTAAGTCCAGTAAGTTTGGGAGTAGGATGGTTCACACCATGCCATGACTTTGAAACATTCTGTATTTTCAGTCTTGTGGGGAGATGATACCCATCATACGAGCAAAGTTTGAAACTACATGAGAGAAACCAGCTGAGTTGTATTTCCTCTAGCATTCACAGTTCAACTCTCCTCTTTGAGCTGTGTCTGCTGATATGCCACTTTCTGGCCTCAGTGCACCATGGCTCCACTAATCTCCTTGTGGTTCTTCTCTCCATGGATGCCACAGCCCTCTGTGGGAATGAAACCTGGTGATCCAGTCATGAGTTTCTGCTGGGTCCCCATTGCAACATCTCCCTTTGCAAACACTGCTTGCAAAGAGGTGGGAAGATGTCATCCAAATGCATGAGTGGAAGTATCTTGTACTAAAATTCTGTGGTGATCATGCTTGTCTGATCTTTTAAGCTGACCACAAGCGCGCAAACTGAGAACATAAGTGCTGCCGATAGGAGCAAGTCAGTAACACAAGAAATATCCCAGTGTGAGCTCTGCCAACTAAAGAGTGTCAAACTTCTCTCCTCCCTTCCTCTCTCTGAGAAAAGACCTATTTCCCAAAGGATGGATCTGTTTCCAAAAGCACACATTAGCACTGAAGCTGGACACCAACACTGCATGCAATTAAAGTGCTGGCTGCAGCACAATTTCATCCCCAATACACACCTGAAGGACCAATCCTCCTGATTTTTTTCTAGTCCTTGAATATCTCATCACTCCAATACAGTATCTTTCAGTCAAGCCTATATAAACTGTCTCCTAATAAACACAGGCATGTGTGTGCACACATGCACATAACTAGCAGACCAACCAACCAACTAACCAGCAAGCTAACACTGTGTATTTATACTTAGCCTTCAGCTTGCTCAGTACCTATTTTAAATTATCTTTCTTCAAACATTTTCTTCACATTCCCTCGAACTTTCTTACTGCTTCAACTCTGTGTACAGCTGCTTCTTCAGGAGGCAATTTTGTTGCTCAGTTAACTATCGCATTAATCAGGTGAATGTGTTTCCCTAGTATATCTAACAATTGCTCATTAAATCAGGTCTCCAATACTGTTGAAAAATAATTAAAAACCTGTTTCCAATAAACAAGCTATAAAGGCATTAAGGACAAAATAGTGTGTAGGAAATGTATTGGAAACACAGGGACAGAAAATTCTGACCAGGCATAGGCTGGGCAGAATTAGCTGAATACCAAATTAATTGCTAGCAGTGTCAGGCAAACAGTAAAAAGAAAGTTATAAATATTCACTTCAAATTAACAATGAATTTATTGTGGCTGAACACAAGCTCCTTTTATGTTTGCTTCCTACAAATAGTCATGCAAAGCAAATTCGAAGCTTGTACACTCCATGATTTGCTTCCAGAATAGGAGGTATAATTGATATGGGATTTACGCAGCTTGACAAAGCAAGGGAGGCCGGGCTCCCAAAATCCTTTGGAGCCAGCACACAAAGGTAATTAAACAAACCGGTGAAGGAACTGGCTCTCTGCACCTTCTTTAGCTAGCACCGTGCACAAGGATACCTAATTACAGTTTGTCAGCAACTGAGGTGATGAGAGAAATCTGCCATCAGGCAATTCAAATAAAAAATAAACTAGAGATAATAATACTTCCATTGGAAGAACAAGAGACTGAATTTGTCGAGTAAATGATTCACTTTGCTTTAATTGCTACACACAGAGTGAAATGACACAGTGATATCTGAGTGACCGGATAAAATATGTCATCTTCTTCCCACCCAGTGAATCATGCAGCACTAAACAGATGAGTCGCCTTCCCCTGCCCGCATTAAAGGAGAACAACTGGAAAAGATTTAAAATTCAGTTTGTAAATCGAGCCCTTTTAAATCAGCTCCAAGTCAATCACCCCATCACCAAGTCAGTCACTGGCAGCAGAGGCAACTTAGCAATAATGAGCATTTGTATTTTGCAATTCTTCTATATGTGTTTAGTTAGGATAGTGCTGGTTAATCTACTTAATCTAATTAAATACTGTTAAAATTATACTTTAAGCATCATCTCATATCTTGCTAGCACAATTACAATCTATAACTCTCCATCTTACATCAATCACTAATTTGCTGTCTGGCAGTGTAATTTCTCATTACGAAGCATTCATCTCTAACAGCTCAAGGTGTGCCAAGTGCTCCTAATGCTACAGCGGCCACTCGCCCTGGTAAAACTGTGGCCCCAGAATGAAAAAGCAGTAGCTGATTTCCTCCTGAAAGCCATGGTGTTGGACCCCAGAAGGAGTCTCAGGGCATGTGACAGAAGTCATATAAATATATTATATACATATAGTCTTGGAAGGGCATTCCTAAAGCATGAGCATGCTAAGGAGGTATGTGCTGAGGACACACTGCCATCCTGCAATGTAGCTGGTGAAAAAGCAGTGGAAACAATTTAACTATACAGAAAAGCAATTACCAGACAATAGAGAGATGATTATCAGATCCAAAGAGTTAGCAAACAGGAAAAAAGGGGGAAAACCCCACACTCACTATAGCTGAACCTCCCCCTTCCTCTACAAAGCAGGCATTTCTTGTAAAACAGTGGAAAGAAAAGGGAAAGGAGGACAGCCTGACAAGGAAGCCATGGACAGAAGTGAGATATTTATCTCGATTTTGCATCTGAGTGCTCTTCATACATTACTGTAAGGCTTAGCTCTGCATTACGAGGTTACTCAATACTACTCAACACTCTGGGCAGCAGCAATTTCCCAGCCACACAGTAAGACTCCTACTGCTGGCTGAGGTGCTCCGATGTTCTCTGTCCTGTGTGTTAAATGAGACCTCTTTTTTTCTAGGTATTGCTTTGTGTCTGCACTTCATGTGTAAAAATTCTCCCTGCTGACTTTTGGATAATCCTAGCCTCTTTGGAAGCCACACATATATACAAGCATTATTTAAAGAAACATAGTATATGCTTGTATGTAGGCAAAAGCATGCATGAGTGCATCTTTTCTAAAGTTTGCTATTCAATAATATGGGGGAAAAACCTCTCAAATGGGACATAAATCCACTGCTTTTGGAAAACCCTTATGTCCTAATGATGAATAAGTGCCAATCGTCATCCGTCATAACCTGCAAGATCTTGAGAATATTGTAATTCTGTGCAGTGGTCACTTAGAGATTAAAGCACATAGATATTTAGTACATTAGACATTTCTAAGCAAAATAATTAATGTTGCCTATTTTTGCTCAACAAGCAGGTAGAGGAAAAGCTATTGAAAATTGAACACAATTTAAAGCAGTCCTTGTCCAAGAGTAAACTGTGTGTGTAAATCATCAATGTTTTTTTAATGAAAATGCTTCAGAAAAGCTTCATGGAAAAAGACAAATTGTTCCAATCTCTCCAAAATTACAATCTTGGCTGCTTACAGTTAAATGATACAAAACATTTTGTTTTGTGAAGCCAAATCTTTATCTCTCAAAAGCTTTATTCAGTAGCCAAGAAAGTCAACGTTCAGAAAGAAAGTAAGAGTGAAACTTAACTTAACCAATCACAATTATTTCATTGTCTTTTATAAGCTTAGAAAGATCTGTATATGGTACTGATAAACAGCCCTTGCTGTCTAAGTAAATAATACTGATGAAATCCATTTGACCTTTACTGTACATGTTTCTTGCAAGAAACATCAGTTTTCACAGGATTTTTTTCCTTCTCCCCAGGAAGGCAGAACTGTGCAAGACCTGTCCCAAATGAAAAAAAAAAAAATTACTAGTTATAAAACCAGATGTTTCAACAATAATCACAGGATGATGTGGTAGGCAGAAATAACCATGTACAGTATTTATGTTAAACTACTCTGGTTCTGTGCTAGTTTCTACTCTGTTTTTCAGAGAAGGACACAAACATTTATTCAGATGCAATTAGACTTAGAAAAAATGTAGACTTCCTTTGCAGTTTAATGGTTTTGACCATCATTCACTTCCCAGGTTGTTTTATATCTAAAAGCAGTATTACTGGAGTGTCTCTCACGATTGCAATCCAGTTGAATCTACAGAATTAAGGAATTTTTAGCTTTTTCTTTTTTTCCTCGATCAGACATGTTTGTCCTATTTCCAGACTTTTACTATAGAACATATCTATCAAAGTCCACTGTGCTGGTTTTGGCTGGGATAGAGTTAATTTTCTTCATAGTAGCTAGTATGGGGCTATGTTTTGGATTTGTGACCAAAACAGTGTGGATAACACACAGATGTTTTAGTTACTGCTGAGCAGTGCTTGCACAGCATCAAGGCCTCTTCTGTGTCTCACGCTGCCCTGCCAGCTGGGGGTGCACAAGAAGTTGGGAGGGAACACGGCTGGGACAGCTGACCCCAGCTGACCCCAGCTGACCAAAGGGATAGCCCACACCATATGGGGTCATGCTCAGCAATAAAAGCTGAGGGGAAGAAGAAGGAAGGGGGGGACGTTTGGAGTGATGGCGTTCGTCTTCCCAAGTAACCATTACGCGTGATGGAGCCCTGCTTTCCTGGGAATGGCTGAACACCTGCCTGCCATGGGAAGCAGTGAATGAATTCCTTGCTTTGTTTGCACACACAGCTTTTGCTTTACCTATTAAAATGTCTTTATCTCAGCCCAGGGTTTTTTCACTTTTACCCTTCTGGTTCTCTCTCCCATCCTACTGGCAGGGAGTAGAGTGAGCAGTGGTGTGGGGCTTAGCTGCCGGCTGGGGTTAAAACACAGCATCCATATAAAACCTAGTGTTCATATTCCATGTGTACATATTCCATATTCATATTCCACCCTTTGCTGTAATATGCTATAAAACATATTGTGTGTTAGATCAGAGATCATTCTCCCATGCTACAAGAAATTCTGACATGCAAAGTTTGTTTGATCAGCCTAAATCAGGCCAAATTTATTGACCATAGTACTAAACATTTTGTTGAACTGCAAAGAGAATTTCAGTTCATAAGATATTTCATGTTGCAGTTGTTTAAAAAGTTTGTAAATTCTCTAGCTTAAAGTTTAAAAAAAATCAAATAGAAATGTATAACTTCTTAATTTGCAAAAGCAAATCTAGGATATTTCATTGGAAAATTGTTTAAAACATTGTTATATTTCAAGCAGCATCAGTTTTAATTGTCAGCTTTTGACAAAAGAGTTTTTAAATTCCTGACTTCAATAAATTGCTGAAGAAAATCTTCTGTGGTGAAGGTACTGCAAAAGCATGCTGTGCAAAAGACATATTTCCACTAAGATACAGATTAATAGAACAAGCAAGAAGAGATGCTTATATTTATATGGAAAAGCAGATCTATCTGTGGCAATAATAACATTTATTAGACTTGAGCTTATTTTCAGCGTAAATGTAGGCATGTTTTAATATTCCAAACAACCACAGAATGTTTTTATTTGCTTTGTTCATTAAAAAAAAAGAGAAGAAAACACTGCAAATATATATTATTCATGGATACAGATATCTCAGCTCATAAAAGCAGTGAGCTCTCGGCACCTATTTTCTACCTGGTATTATAAACCAAATGTATAAAATGCATGGTTCCAGAGAAAAGTACATGATTTTGCAGTTCACTGAATCCTTTCTTTAACAACCTTTCCATTTCTCATTTGTGTAAGCAAATAAGAGCAAACCCAGTAGTCTCTGAAAACACACAGAACATTTCAACTTTATTTAAGAGTTAGATGAAAACGGCAAACTACATAAAAAGAACAGAATTTACAGAAGCACAGAAGCACAGAACAATGCAGGCTGGAGGGCACCATTGGCAGCCATATGGTGCAAACCCTCGCTCTAAGCGGGGCCAGCTTAGATCTAGTTGCTCAAGACTGTCAAGTTCATACACCTCCAAGAATGGAGAGTTTACAGCCTCTCTGTGCAACCTGCTCCAACATTTGACCACTTTAGTGTGATTTTTTTCCGCCCTAATATCCAGCTGGGACTTCCCATGTTGCAACTTGTGTCCATTCCTTCTCCCCTTCCAAGAAACATCTGGTTTCATTTTCCCTATATCAGCATTAGACAGCGGACTATAACATTTAGATCCTGAAGATAACATTTAGATCTTTTCTCAAAATTATTTTCCTAAGGCTGAACAGACTCAGTTGTCTTAGTTTCTTCTTGTGTATCATGTGCTCCATCAACACTCAAGAAATCTCTAAGGTGTTTATGACAAAGACAAAACATACAGGTGATGTCCAAATGCCAGCCAAGCCAGCTGACGGATTATCATCTATTTCAAAGGACTTTTGATCAAGTCCTCATTACATGTGCACTTGAATGAACAATAAGGAAGGCAGGAGGAGGGGAAAGATTAATTATACCACAGAGCAGGTTAGTTTGGGTATGTCTGTTTTCTGTTTAAAGATTTTTCATCAAAATTCGTAACTGGAACTTAAGCATCGCAGTTCTTGTTGTATCAGAGGTTATACACCGATGGCTTCAGAGAAAAGCATCTGAATGTCCCGATATGTAATTTGGTTTAAAATGAAATGGTACATTACACCTATCTGTTCTACAGCAGGAGTGGAAATCTTCAGATTTAATTTGCTAAGAAGTCTTTTGTTCTTTCCTGGTTACTGCACCCAGTGACCAAAGTACACAGTGTACAAATAGCTGGCAAGCATAAGAGCACATTGCCACGTCGCTGGCAAAACACTGATTATTGAATTCTTATTAAAGTTCTAACACTTAGATATGTCTTAACTTTCAGCTTTCAGCACTGGAATTCATCCATACCTCTGTGTACCTTTATTCTTTGGACATTTCATGATTTCCCTTGAGACTATAAGGAAAAGGAAGCTGTTTATACACACATCAGATCCACAAATTGATTCACTTTCCCAACAGAAGCATGAACTAATAGGATGGTCAAATTACGAATCACATATTTTGTGGCTTTAAGGCAAGCTGATAAAGTCATATAACGAAGCTCCCTGGAGACAATGAAACCCAGCAGAGCACATTAGAGCGTATTTTCTGAATAATTTCTTATTTTCTGTCCAATGCAAGACATGTTTTGGGTCAAACTTAGAATAAAGCGATCACTTCTGTCATCATCATGTAGTGATTTGACTGCTTTTTAAAAAGTCAGCCACCAAATAGGGAATTTGCAAGAATTTCTTCAGAAACAACGCAAAGCCTTCCACCACCAAGCAAACTCCATGTTTCATTGTTCCCATTCCCTTGAAGCCTTGAAGTGCACTCACTAGCTATTAGATATGAAGTGGCTCTAAGTCATTAGTATTTCAATTTTTCAAGGATCTTTTTTTTTTTCCTAGTGTTTTGAGGGCAGTCAGCCAGCAACATTTGCTGCGTGACAGACATCTGCAAGAAATGCGAACACATACAAAATTCCAGCTTTCAGACAACTCAAGCTAAATTACTAACTTGAAGTTTCAATATAAGCTTGCTGCTGTATGCATCAAAGACACAGCACAAATAAAGGCAATCCTCTCAAGTCCTAGAGATCATATTAGAAATAACTAAAACAAGCTACTGTTGAAGCAGAAAGTTCTCTTCTGCTGATTTCTCCACTTCTTTAACTAATTCCTTGAGTTTGCTGCACCTTCTGCAATACTGTGATGGAGTGAAAATTTGACTAATAAAAGGATTTGAAGGTCTCCTGTAAAAAGGAGGTGGTTCTTCTGTAGGCAATTTTGATACATTTAGATAAAATGAAGGAAAAAAGTGGATTTATTTGAATTTTAGGAAATAAGGGGTCTGGCACTTGAGACATGGAAATTACAATGGAAAAGGTGCATTGTGGTCTCTAGCAATCTTTCTGGATGATGTGGATGAGAATATCTCATAAACATCCAGATCAAAAAGGAGATAAGACCTTGAAAGTAAGGAAGAAAAATCTTAATGTGATTTCTCAGGAAGAGGGCTTCCAGTCAAAGAGGAAGATCTCAGAAGGCTGAGAAATTTAATTATAGTAGTTGCATCTTTGGTAGACTTGCAAAGAAAGAGATATTCTTACCCTTTTAAAAGCTCTTAAGACCTTTCTTAGTTACAGCTCCATGAATTCAAGATTTTTTTGAAACAACTGGCTTCATGGAAAAGCTGACCTGGAAAGTGGCCTGTAGCAGACCCCTGCCCTTTGTGTAGACAGAAATTGCAAGCTGACACAGTGAGAGCATGCCAAGGTAAGTCAGAGCGGGGAGTACGTGCAGAAAGATTACTTGCCAGAGAGAGAATGCGAACCAGAACCGTGGCACTGTATGACATAAAACAAAACAAGCAAGAAGAAATGAACTTGTGAGGTAAAAGTGCAGAAATTAGAGCAGAGGCTCTCCAAACAAATGAGGTCACCAATGCCAGAGGTATGGAGGGAGGATCTCATGTCCTGTGGGAGTTCAGATGAAAGATGGAGTGGGAGGAGGAGAAATCCCAAATGAGATGTAAGAATGATGAGAGAGGGAGGACACAACCATAAAAGCAAAGGGAGGAGAAAGGGTCAATGAGACTGGAGTAAAATTAAAAAGTGAGGTGCTTCTGAATGTTGTTATAGTTATTATATAAATTACATACTTTATTCACCACTTACAGAGCTGTTTCAAGAACAACTGCATTATTGAAATCAATATAAAACTGCCGAGGTGCTCCACAAACATGAGCTTGGGTAATGTACCTGCCCTGCAACGTTCACCATCAAACTGAGCTTGGTAAATCTCATCCGTTCAGCCATAAATAAAAACTGCCCAAACCTCTGCCAGATCGGCACTATTTCCAAACTTCAGCTATATTTACACACCCACAGTTAGCAGCTGACAAGTCATATATGAGGGAAATTGCCTCCCTCTAAAAAAGAGTTGCTGTCAGAGCTGCTCTGTTCCACATGGAAATAATTCAAAGGAGTTGTCATGAAAGAGCAGCTATACTCAGAATAGTTACCACAATGAACATTTTTACCCAACACCTATTCCAGTTTTTTTGCAGTACTTTTGTTCAGCTACTGAGTTAAGTACCAGAGATAAGTTTTCTTTCTTTCATTTTTTTTAAACTCCTCATAGCTCTATGAGGCTAGCAGAAAAAAAGATTGAAAGAACCAGAACGGAGTCAATGGGTCTACTGTGAACCAAAGTCTTTCCTGAGATCCAGGTGGTGTCATTAAGGTAGAGCTCCAGACACAGGCAGGTAGGCATTGCCCAGGGATGGCCCCTGTCTACTTTATTGGTGCCTGATAAGTGTTGTCAATGCCTGAAAAGACAGGGATGGGCTACTCTAACCTGAGTAGTATCATCCTATGCCTTGGTGCTGCAAAGCTGGTGGAGAAGGGTAGACATCTCCTTGCCTTTCAGTAGCCACCACCTTCACACCTAATTCTGGCAACAACTGCAGCTCCTCCTCTAGCAGCCCTCTCTATATTTCCTTTTTCTAAATCTTTTTTTCTCTTTCTCCATTGGAGGACCAAGAAGGTAAGGAGGCATCATTGGAGATGAATGGGGAGGAGGGGCCTTTTATGAGCTGGAGTGAAAATAAGATGCTGGATGGTGACAAGACAGGCCTACAAGTCCCAGGAGATGCGAGCTCAGAGACTCATATCCCAAAGAGAGAAGGATGCAGAGGGAGAGGGATTTTCTAGAGGGAAAAGAGAGAAAAAGCCTCAAGCACCCACTAATAGCCTACTCCAGCCTGCTGCACTTATCCCCCAGCCCCACTGCCTCTGCAAAGCTCCTTGCTCCTTGCCCCCAGCTGCTTTTACCCACCTTGCCCCATCCATTCCCCTTCACAACCCGGAGCTGACCTCTCATCCAGTCTAAGGCATCTCCTGGACCCCCACTATCACCTGAAACCCCTCTCCCCGCTTCTCCACATCTGGAGCCCACTCTGCTACCACAGAGCCCTGAGCTCTGTCTACAGGGCCAGGAAACCTTGCACTGGTCCCTCATAGTGTTGGACATTCGAATGGCACACCCGTCCCTCGTGTGGGCAGCACGTCTCTTCAGCTGGGCAAAGAGACAAAGCGGTGTCCTCCGCATTCAGTTTGCAGGCCTTTGCAGTGACATGGCACTGGGCATGGGAGATACTAAAATACAGTCACACCACCCGAAACGGCAATTTATGTTTTCATTTTTTCAATGTAAATCCCGACTGGAAATCTTTATAGTTTTGCTTTGAAGGTAATTTAAGTAACTGCTTTATTCCCTAATCTAAGAAAAGGGAATACCATAAATGTCATAGTAATTTTAGTTACTTACAAAAACATTTGTAAAGATTTTAATATCGTCTACTATATGTGAGCACTATTGCCCTAAGTAAGTGAATCCATAAAGAACAGGTTTTATTGTAAGGTAATATTAACCTCAGTGAAATAATCAGTATTCCTGAATCACCTCCAGTTTGGTTAATGGAGATACTTCTTCCAGATAAACCTAAGATAAAAAGATTATATGCAGCACTGAAGTCACTGCATGAATTTGGGATAGTTACAGAATTTTGGATCCACTGAAAACATTACAATGAAATGAAATATAATACTTCCTTAGGTGCCAAATACTCTGTCTGGTTTTGTTTGGTTCACATAACAACACAAACATCAAGTACCCATTCTTCTCACAGCAACACGTCATATTTTCAGATAGTAAGCATGAATAATTGATCTTATACCTATGTGTATACATATAGCCACACCAGCTTTTGGACTGCGCTGTGCCACAAGTTATCACAGCTGTAAAACAGGCTGGATAAAGTTGAAAAGAAAACATGGACAGAAATCCTGCTTTGCTGAACAGCATGCCCAGTAATGCTCTCAGCTCTAACACATTATGCCAAAATTCACAGGACCTGCATAATTCCCACTCCATCACCACCACCACTAGCCAGAGGAGTTCTTGTGAAGGCATCATACCCAAAATCTGCTAGCAGGAGATATCTTCTGTGCATTTCACAGGATCATAGAATCATAGAATCCTTTAGGTTGGAAAAGACCCTTAAGATCACCAAGTCCAACCGTTAACCTAGCACTGCCAAGTCCACCACTAAACCATGTCCTCAAGCACCACATCTACCCGTCTTTTAAATACCTCCAGGGATGGCGACTCAACCACTTCTCTGGGCAGCCTGTTCCAATGCCTGACTACCCTTTCGGTGAAGAAGTTCTTCCTAATATCCAACCTAAACCTCCCCTGGCACAGCTTGAGGCCATTTCCTCTCGTCCTATCGCTTGTTACTTGGGAGAAGAGACTGACGGCCACCTCGCTACAACCTCCTTTCAGGTAGCTGGAGAGAGCAATAAGGTCTCCCCTCAGCCTCCTCTTCTCCAGGCTAAACAACCCCAGCTCCCTCAGCCGCTCCTCATAAGACTTGTGCTCCAGACCCTTCACCAGCTTCGTTGCCCTTCTCTGGACACGCTCCAGCACCTCGATGTCCTTCTTATAGTGAGGGGCCCAAAACTGAACACAGTACTCGAGGTGCAGCCTCACCAGGGCCGAGTACAGGGGCACTATCACCTCCCTGGTCCTGCTGGCCACACTATTCCTGATACAGGCCAGGATGCCATTGGCCGTCTTGGCCACCTGGGCACACTGCTGGCTCATGTTCAGGCGGCTGTCAACCAACACCCCCAGGTCCTTTCCCGCCAGGCAGCTCTCCAGCTACTCCTCCCCCAGCCTGTAGCATTGCATGGGGTTGTTGTGACCCAAGTGCAGGACCCAGCACTTGGCCTTGTTGAATCTCATGCAGTTGGCCCCGGTCCAATGATCCAGCCTGTCCAGGTCCCTCTGTAGGGCCTTCCTACCCTCCAGCAGATCAACACTTCCACCCAACTTGGTGTCATCTGCAAACTTACTGACAGTGTGCTTGATCCCCTCATCCAGATCTGCAAATTTACACCACTGTAGCCTCCATCTGACTGTAGCAACAAAGTAGGTTTCTTTTACCCTCTTCTAATTTTTCAGACTCAGGGCCATCACTCAAGGGGTTTGAGGACTCCCAGTTCATCTACTTGTTATATAGACAGTCAGGGTGGGAGAAGAGCGGGGACATAGATTTATTTACCTATCTATCTATCTATCTACCTATCTATCTATCTATCTATCTATTTATTCTAGGCTGGCACTCCTCCTTCTGCAAAGCATCCACTGCCTGCCTTGGCTCACTCTCACAGGTTTCCTAAGCAGTGATAGAATGATATGGACATAATCCTTGGCATTTTTTCACTGCTATCCAAAGTGTTCTCAACAGCGACTGTGAATATTGTCCAACATAATCAGACATTGAGTAATGTAAAGCTAAAATAAGACAGAGGGACCAAACAATAATAGCCAAGACTCCCCTCCACAAATGGAGCCACGCCACGAACTGAACCAGATGTACAAAATGCTCCCACAACCAGCATCATGCATTAAATCCACATCCTCCTACCCCAGAACTCTGGTCAGGTTTGTCCGTTGTGCATTCAGCAATCTCTCCCCAAATGTTTAGCTCCCTTGTTCACTCTCTTCTTCAAATGACAGCTAATAACGAGAAGCAAGCATGCCCACAGTTTGGGGACAGGAGTGGCTTTCAGCTGTCAGGAGGAATAGCATCGCTTTGTTTTAATCTATTTGACGTTCTAAAATATGCACTTCTCCAGCTGTCTTGTTCTGATCACACTCTACTCTCAGCCAAGAAGGAGGCCAAGAAACACTCTTTGCAGTCTGCAATTAAGAAACAAACCACACAGCCTTGTTAGCACCTGGATAAACAGCCATTAATTATTTAGGCGTGTGCCGGTCCCAGTTTGTCTGGTTTTGAGGTGGTGCTGAAAGGGGAGCCAGGGCACGTATTCTGGGCACTGCTCTAAATGGGAAGCGCTCAGTAATTTTACAGAAGGGTGATGCATGCAAGAGCCTTAAATGTCAATATAGAAGGCTACACCAAAGTCTTTGTCAAGCTTTGAACACTGGCAGATCTGTGCTATAGCAGGGAAGCTTGATCTGGGTTATTCTGGAGGGTAATAGATAAATGTCGTGCATCACCCTACAAGACAATTACCATTAAAAAGAGGCATCAACATAGTACAGTTTTAATCAAGATAGTTCTCCTTATTGCAATGCAAGCATGTTGACAAAACCTGAGATAGAGCCTGCTGAAATACACTTGGTTACATGTGGAAACTAGGAATGAGACATACACCCAAGCTCATACCCGTCACCAGACGAGCTGTGGTGAGACAGGAGATGTTCACATCCCTCAGGCCAGTGCTTCAACCTCTGTAGCACATGTGCATGCCTTTTTTTCAGACGCCAGGCACAGACATGGAGCTACTGACTTAGTCCTGTTAAGGTTGACCATTCGTTGCAGAGCAGCATAGAAAAAAAATTACATGTAGTCAGCGAGTGTCTGCTTTTGAAACCTTTATCATGCTTTTCTTGCTCTTGCTTCTTCCTCCCCCCCGCCCCACTACTTTTGTAACAGGGACTGCTGCACTTACTAAATTTGTACAGCTGCACAACTGAGATCTGTTTTCTGTAAATTAGAAAACAGCAAGCAAGCAAATAGCTGCATGTGGTTATTATTTTCTATCTCTATCAATTTTTTTGCCTTTATCATCTGCACAACATCTCTGTTGGAACTTTTTGATATTCATTTTAAGTCTAGCAAGTACCATAAAGTAGCTGAGACAAGTTGCCTCTTTCTCTTAGACATTACATCAGCATGCCCTCTCCAGAAAGGATAAAATATTTATTATGATTAATACAAAAGGCATTATAGATAGAGCATTTCAGGAACATCAGAACAGATTAAAATTTAAAATAATAACATACGTAATTGCTTTTTCTATTTTGGGATCTGGAGGGCTGTACTGAGGGTCTTTCACCACCTTAGAAATTACATTAAAAGATATTCTTACAGAATTTGCATTTAGGCCTAGTGCGAAATCCAAGTGAAAAGTACATTACATTCAGATTATAGTCTTTTTAAACTCACCATGGGCAGGAAAAGTTGATGCCACGTTTCATATCAGAAAGCACTGCCTGGGTAGCCTGAAGACTTCCTTTTATTTTATCGATATAATGAGAAGCAATAACCCTTTGGGAATGATCAGCAGCCATTTTAGTCCTGCTTGATCAATGCCAACGGACCTTGGCGTAGATCAGCTGCGGCTGAGAGGCAGCCATAAGCAGCCTCACTGAGACCCTCTTCCCCCACGCCTCAGAGCTGTGTCTGCGCTCAGGCCCTTCCCTCGCTCCCCACCTGCGTTAGGCTGCAGCCATGTTGGGCCTGGGCCTGTGTCTTGCTGGTCCCAGGCCTGGCTGGGGCCTTGCCGGGGAGGGCACTGCCCCGCCTGCCTCGCCACCCTCCCGGCTCCCCTGCCCCTGCGGAGCAGCCCATCCATGCAGGGATGTGTGGAGACATCCCATATTTCCCGTATCATCCTGTATTTCTGTAACATCTTAGAAAGGCTCTATACTCATCTCTTTTTTCCCCTCAGTAAAAGGCAGCACTTTATCAGCCTAATGCTTTCTGGAAGGCTGGACTGAAAAATACACCAAACGTATCTATCTATCTCTTGAATTAAGTGGTTTTACACGCTGACCACAACCCAGTGAAATCTTTGATTTCCCCAGGCTGACTGAGCAGTAAAGCCAGGCTGCGGCCGCGGCCCTCGGGATGGAGGAGTGTTTGCCAAGTCTTCCCACAGCCCGTCCTGGTGCCGCGGGAGGAGGAAGACAGAGCCTGGGTCATTTTGGAAGTAAGGCTGTGCAAGATAAACAGGGTGATATCTGTTCCAGACCACAAATACACCGAGGAAAATGCTGACGAGGAATTCCTTAAGCATCTGTTTATACTGTGTAGGAGAGAAATCTGAATTACCAGGGAGGACTTCAATTTCAATAGCATACGCTGGAGGCTTTGTGCTGCCTTGAAATAAATTAAAAAAATAAAAAAAATTCTACATAAGGACATTTTTTGAACTCAGTAAGAATTGCATTTAGCTTGCAGGAATTTTATGTTATACCTAATCTTGAAAGATAACATAAAATTTACCACAGAACTAAAAATTAGCAGTTGCTTCTTTATGAATGACACCATTTGCTCATTATGTTTCTTATTCACAAACAGGATAACATGAAAACAAACATACCTGGTGCCTTAAAAGGATTCATTTTGTAATCCTGAGAACAATTAAGAGCAAATTCGGCTGGGAGAAACAGTTTATTTGGGAAAAAGATGAACGCTGGGACCTGTTTAAGAACATTTTACCAGAGACTAAAAAAAAACATTGCAATGAGAAAAAAGGAATACTTGCCCGAATCATCACACTGGCTTACTGAAGTAAAAATAGCTATAAAAAATAATCTACATCAGGGAACACAGGGAAATGGATTGCAATTAATATATATTAGATGATTAGGAAAAAAAATGATACAAGAAGAAAGGGAAAAAAATCAATATTATGCAGACTAAAGGACAGTAACAACTTTCTAAGCATAGCAAGCAGCAGAGGAATCTCAGCAATGACATTGGTCCTTTTCTGGACAAAGATGACAGAAATGCCAATAAAGATGCAGGAAAGCTAAACATGCTCAATAAATAGATCAGTTCTGTCTTTGGGGTGAGAAGAAGCTCTTCTGTAGTTTAGCCTTCCACATCAAATATGTCTCTGCCAAATTTATTTCTTTATTCTAGTTTTGTGCTGATCCATCTGGATTTTCAAGAGTTCTTCTGATGGTCAGTATTTCCTTAGATTGAGCTCTTCTCTTTTTTACCATTTGATAAGCGAACCTGAAATGGCTCTACAGAGAAGCCATGTTGGTGGCATTCTTAGGAGATGCCTGAAATCCCTCCATCGTTGTCCTTGACCCTCCCCTGCCATGATACATAGGTGTAGTTTACTTAGCATCTTTGATGTTTTAATTCATGCTCAGCTATGATACATACTTTCTTTGCTGTCAGTAGCATGGAAGCATATTAAACAGAAGCTATATCAGCACTTTTGTTTAAAAAGCTGGCTTAGGAGGTTTTGAACCACCAACATTGATTTTCAATTAATCTTAGATTACCAGAGAAATTCTAGAGCAGTGGCAGAAAGCTGAAACTATGTCAATTTTTTTAAAAGGTAAATAGGATGACCAAGGTCTGCACAGGCCTATCAGACCTTCATCAATCCCAAAGAAAAAAACAGAGTGCTTGCTATCAGATTTCATGCCATAAAGCTATTGTTAATCTTGCCCAAACAAGCTTCACTAATGACAGGGATTTCCTGAACAGGACCACAGAAAATTCCTAATGGATTTGACCGAAGCAAAAAACAACCCGGAACTTGGACTAGTTTCAAAAAATGGAGAAAACAACCATCACACATTTAAAAATAATTTTAAAAAAACCCACGAAGTCTTATCCTTACCAATTGCTTTGTGTTTCCCAACTCCCCCAACATTACAGTGCCCTTTTCATTTAGATTTAAGTAGACTAAAACAATAAAGAAGCTTAACTGAATAATTACATAGCAAAAAAATCCCATTTGATGTATTAGGATGTCTTCTAGTACACTATATTTTTATTTCTAAAACATTTCTATATACGCTGGATCCTTTGTACACCTTTGGTTTGCCTTTTTTTTTCAGATCAACAAGTAAAATTTAAAAACTGAATGGAAGAAAACATGCTGGTTTTTATTCAAACTTAGTTCTTCATGAAGTCCAGAGCTTTTAGGTGTAGCGGGGGGAAAGGACATTTTGCATGCTTCCTCACGGATTGCTTTTATGTATTTATTTGTTGTATATATTTCATATTCATCTAAGAAGCTACAAAAATATCAAGGTAATGAATACAAACAAAGACGGAAAACTTTCAAAAAGTATGTTCTGAGGTAATGTTTGGGTGTATAATGTCATTATTTGGCGAGGCTTTTTTTTAGGAAAAGGTGAAACAATCACTGTTGCAAAAAAGGAAGCTTCGTAAGAACAAATACTTTATGGGGTGTTACTCATAGTTATAATAAACTTTTGCAACATGTATCTATATTAAGATAGACTATAGCACAGTTAACTAACATACAAGGTGAGTTATCTTTCTGCTTCCTATATTTTAGTATGCTAGAGATTATTTTATTTTCCAGCTGAAGTCATCTGGCTCCTATTTATCAGTCATTCAAAAAGGTGACTCTTGACATGTTCAAAAGCTGTGTTTAGGAAGCATTATTTGCCCATAAGAGTCACAGAGTGCTAAGCAGATTTACAACCTTGTACATAAGTTATCCTCGCTAATCTTTGCTTAAGAGTAGGTTGAGTCTGATACGACAGCTAAGCAGCTTTCAGTATTGTATTGAGTTACGCTTCATTGCTCATAGTGGTATTTTTTTCTGCTAAATGATCAATCTCAATTTAGGTATTGGGGAAAAAAGAAAGACAGAAGAGGACAGGGAGAAGGCAGCCCTAGTCGTCTCTCGATCCTCTGTGAAGCACAACAATTTCCTGACCCATTGCCAGTTTCTGGGTGGAACTGGGCTGCAGAGAAGTTCAAGAGCCTTGCATGAGAAGAACTTGAACAGGAAAATGACTCCTGAGGATATAGCACTGTCCTGGTTTCAGCTGGGATAGAGTCAATTTTCTTCCTAGTAGCTGGTATACTACTGTGTTTTGGATTTAGGATGAGAATCATGTTGATGCAGAATCCTGAAAAACTAGTAAAATATTTGGAAAAAGCATGCTGTCACCCTGGCAATTCCAGAGAGACACAAATCACTGCAATGTGCTGGGGCCTGTCCCATGCCTACCGAGCCCTCTTCAACACTATTCAGTACCCTCAAGGGGAAGAGAAGATCTCTGGATCTGACGACAAAACAACAGGCGCTGCGGCTACTCCAATCCCCTCAACAGGCACTGCGGCTACTCCAACCCTGGTGACAGGCATTGCACCTGAACCAGAGAACCAGCCCGTAACAGTATCAGTCACCTCTATACACAAGAAGAAATACTGGATGCGAAAGTCAGCTCATTTAGTAAGGGAAGAAACTCCTATTAAGAAGAGGAAGGAGGAAGGTGTGGACGAGGCAGGCTACTCCAAAGCAGGGCCATCACGAGAAGAGGAGGAGGAAGAGACAGAACTCATAATCGAGGCAGTAACCACTCGATCCCTATCCCTGAGTGAGCTGCAAGATATGCAAAAAGATTTCAGCCATCATCCAGGCAAGCACGTTGTCACCTGGCTGCTCCGATGCTGGGATAACAGGGCCAGTAGCCTGGAATTGGAGGGCAGGGAAGCCAAGCAGCTGGGATCCCTTTCTAGGGAAGGGGGCATTGACAAAGCAATGGGAAAAGGGGCACAAGCCCTCAGCCTCTGGAGGCAATTACTGTCAGGCATGAAGGAAAGGTATCCCTTCACTGAAGATGTTATATGTCACCCAGGCGAGTGGACCACCATGGAGAGAGGTATCCAGCATCTGAGGGAATTAGCCATGCTGGAGGTGATTTATGATGACCTGGACAACAAGCAGTTAGCCAAAGATCCAGATGAAGTCAAGTGCATGTGACCTATGTGGTGGAAGTTTGTATGGAGCGCACCATCATTGTATGCCAATTCATTGACAGTAATGACCTGGAAAGATGGGGAGGGACAAATGGTGTATGAATTGGCTGGCCAACTCCAGCAATAAGAAGAAATTGTCTCTTCCTCCCTACGGGCCTGCGTCTCGGCTGTGGAGAAACTGTCCTGGGAGTTGAGCAATTCAAAGAGGATATGCCCTACTCTCCACCTGTACGGACTAGTATCTCAGCTATTGGGAGTTAGTGTTCCTCTGCTCAAGAGGGAGGATATACTGGGTACACACCACAGGGCACCCTGTGGTTTTACCTGTGTGACCATGGAGAGGACATGAGGAAGTGGGATGGAAAATCTCCCTTGATCCTAGTGGCACAGGTATGCGAGTTACAAGGAAAAACAGTCACAAAAGGGGGTTCTTCCAGGAAAATTGCTGCTCCAGTTTCCAGTGGGCAGTTCCCCAGAGAGAGCAGAAGGGCTGATCTTCCAATCTTAATGAAGGGACTTCTGATTCGTATTTACAAGAAGTGAGTAGTGAATACTATGATCAGGACTAGAGGGGTCCTGGCTCCAGCCAGGTAAAGGAAGGGGACAACCAGGGACAACTCTTAGCAAGATAATAAAAAAAAGAGAAAGTGTTAGTTTATCATTTTTAAAAGAATCCTGCTCCTTGTAGAAGAAAATAAAATAAACTAAATGGCCTCCCTACCCATAGCTGCTGAGGCAAAAAGTAGAGCATATTGAAGAAGCCTTCATACCTGGGGCAAACCTAAGCTCTCTCATGCCAGTGAAGATGCAACTCTCAAAGGAGAAGGTCCTCTCCAATAACTCCCTGTCTCCAGGCATGACCTGTACAGATCGAGGACCAGCTAGCAAGAGTGCACTCGGCTGTTCTGAAGTCTGTGCAAGATTGCAGGGCAAGAGCAGCTATCTCTAAATAAGCTACAGCACCACATTTGCAGATCTCTGTGTATCACATTCAGCCCTGAATTACACCTGGAGGACTGTACAGAGCATGGGAAGCCGATACACTGCATTCCCTCTGGGTGATACTACCTAAACACTGAGCCTTACCAGCTGTTTATAAGAATATCAGTCCCGTCTCTATCTGATGTGAAAAAGAGACACGCTATTCCCTCTTGCATTCATTGGTCAACTATTCTGGGCAAACACCAAGAGAAAAAGTTTTAGTAATGTCAGTACTACAGTACAATCCTGAAGCCACCATACCAGAAATTTTTATAGAAATACCGTCTTTTGGCAATTATATACCACTGGAAACTTGCTCTAAACAGTACAACCAGCATGCATTCTGTTGCACATGTACACGTATCCCAACAGTCGGCGGTGGACCTGCCAAAGTCCTGTCCTGCTAGCTAGCATTTGACACACTGTGAAGAGAGACCTTGAAATCAGAGCCGCTGTGCAGCTCAGCTCACTGATAACTGATCTATATGAGATAGCATGACAAAATGTGAACAATAGTGCTCGACATCCCACATGTTATCACATGCCAGAAACGTTCGGAGGGTGGAACAGAATGGCATAAAAAGAAATTATGTGGAGCATACTTTTCATTCCACGCTAGGCAAGTGACATTGTTTTGGCAGCTCAGTCTGACACAGTCAGTACAGTATCCTATATATTTTCTAATTTGAAGAGATACACTAATCTGATGGAGAAAAGTATTGACTTCCTTTTATTTCAGTTGGAGTTGCATATATTTAAATGCAAAGTACACATAATGTAGGTGTCTTTGCTTACAGATCATCTCATAGACTAAACCCCAGACTATCACACTTGTTTCTTTAAACAAGGTAGAAGACTTCATTCCCTCCACCTGAATTTTCTCCGTAGATTTAAAATAAACATGTATTAAAACAAGGATATGTATAATTATGGTTTTTCTTAAAAGCAACAATTGATAAACAAAGAGCTTTTTCCAAACCAACAACTGATAGCACTTTGCAGCCTCTCAGAGAAACAAGTGGCTAAAGCAAAGACATTGCAAAGTCTCATTTGCCGGTGATCAATAGCCCTGGGATATGGCTTATGCACAGAAAAAGCTTTGCTTCCCTCCCCATTAGGTGCCTGCCTACGCTAACAATTAGACCACGGAAAACACTGGAGGGCAAAGAGGAAACAGTCTTCCTTTTCCCTAGGGAAAAAAAGTTTAGCTTTTCTTGGCAGAGTTAAATTCTTGGGTTTTTTTCCCTCTCTTTCTCAGGTTTTGATTGTTTGGGGTGGTGTTTGTTTTGGGCTTTTTTCCCCACTTCTTTTCCAGCTCCAACCTCAGTCTGAGAAAAGTCTAGAATTCCACCCAAATGGCTATTTTCCTATTTAAACATACTCAGGATTGCCCTTCTCACAAATTTTTGTTTCATGTATTCCTCTCTGTGTTTTCCTGAGGAGTCCTTATTCCCCTTTGCACCTTGTAGTAAACAAATACTTCAAGATGGAGAACATCACGAGGGCTTCTTCTCAGCTGACGCTGTCAATAGCGTCTATAGACGCTGTCTACAGACCGTGTGCCACCCCCGATGGGGCTACGACTGTATTCCTTTTCAGCAGAAACAACAGCCATTTATCCCCTTGCCGCACACCTTCCTTTTTACCTACGCAATCTTACGTCCAAACACCATACTAACTACATTGCAATGGATGAGCTGTGTACGCACTAACTCAGGAAGTCATTTGGTAAAATTAACATTTAGAAGCAGGCACCAGTAGTTATTTCACACATTATTAACTTATATTACAATTCAAATAAGCTTACAGCTGGCAAAAAAAGTCTCTTCTGTAAAGTGATCTCAAACATAATAGGCTTAATCAGAGATAAATTAAATTAGTCAGTCATGCATACTACAGCATATTAGCACTGAGTAGTTATTAAATACATTTTCTGTTATCAGTTGTGCAGGCAATATTGTAGGCAAACAAAGTGCATGAGAAACCAGTAAATAAACTTTATGTTTGGGAGGCTACATGTTTGACATTTCCTGGGTTTTATCAAAATGTTACACGATCTTTACTACTATAACTGGCACCAGGTTAAGTCCCCATAAATGATTCAACTTCACTCCCAGGCAATTAGCCAAAAGCAGAGCAGACAGAACTAATGAATACCTAGACAGCAGATGTTCAGCGTGGTTTTGTGTTTTGGAGGGGATTTCTTCCATGGCAATTTTCAGAAAGAAAAAAGCATGCACGGATGAGTCATAGCTGGTACACAATTGATAAAGAGGAGACAGGCAACGTTTCTATTTGTTATAAAATTAATCTTTGTGTTTAGGGCTTTTCAAAATTTATTTTCTCCTTCGCTTCCACTACTAGTTTGAAAAGGTCTTGTAATTGTGTGCAAATATTGAAAAGCATTGCTCTTGCCTTGCTGCTATCATAACTTCCTTTTGTGTTGCTGTTACAGCAGCTGGCAGCATCACCTTCATGTCCAGCTAAAAATTTGTGTGAAAGAGAATATAACACAAAATCACTCACGCTCACTTTACAAGAGGAATCGTTACTTTCGTGATAGGATCCTAAAACCATACCTTGTTCTTTCATCCATCTTTCAGAAACCTATCAGTACAGTACCTGGAAACATCATAACTTGCTGAGCCTGACCCAGAAGACTTGGAAGCACGTCTGACATTCTTTTACACTCTGCACATTTAAAACTCAATGTAAGGTGACAAGAACATTAAGCTGCCCACAGAGCAAAATGTGAAACTAATCAGTATCTGTTCTGAGCCACACGTAAAATAATTGGAAAATTAAAGTGCCTGTGAACTGCTAGGGCTGGCTGCGTCAAAACGCAACACCTTGAAATGATTAATGAAGACAAATGTATGCAACTATTTCTATTGACAACAACTTTAGACAATTGCAGACTAAAAGAATAACACTATAGTTCTCATTTATTTTCTTCTAAAGCTCGCCTCTTCCAAGGATCTCCTGTTAGGAACCCTGTAAGCGCTCACTGGTTAAAAAGAGTTTTAACTGGAAGCTCCTTTAACTCAGAGATATGGAAAACACAGGTCCTTTGCTGCACCTACAGTAACCATCGCCTGTGCCAGCTGTGGTGTGGAGGACATCAGTCACGACAGAGGCATTCAACATCAGGCCCTTCACCTGAAAATGCTAAGGTGACCTGTAAAAATAAAGTGACTCAACTAATAGGTGATGGCAGCACTCAACAGACCTCTTAAGAAAGTAATTTGTGGCAGTATTGTTTCAAAACGTACCTTTCTTCTTTAGTGCTCCCACTGCATCTGTCAGTGACATGGTCAGTTCACTCACTCGAACAGGCTGTCCTAACGTGCACCATCATGGGCAGGGCTACTGCAGCTACTGCAGCGGCCCTGCACCGCACGAGGCGGGGGGCTCCATTTCTCAGGCGTGAGAGATGGAGTGGAATTAAATAAACTCTCTTAAAGAGTAAATGGTGTGTATATACACACACACATATATAGAAAAAAAAATCAATGTGAATTTTTCAGGGTTCCCCCCACCCCTTAAAGTATTGATTAAAAAAAAAATTCTTTGAGCCCTCTGGGACATCAGAATTGAGTCCCAAGCAGAAAAGATTAAACAGTATCTATTTTTAAAGGGAACTTATTGAACCTTATTGAAAGAATCCTGACTCCCAAGGTGAGCAGGGTTTTCACAGTATCTCTTAGGTCAAAGAAAGAGTCACATGCTTGGGAGTCACACTGGAAAGAAAATTAGCAGTATGGGCAAGGAGTATCATCAGTCGCATTTGGAGAAGAAGAAAGGTTTCACCACTTTGAAGGCAATCTAAAATACAAGTGACCAGGCCTGTATTCAGAGTATGTTACGACTATGCAATTATACATATATTCAGAAGCTAGGAAATGCAACTAACCGCTGTGCCTTTATCAGGCACAAACGTGTGCAGTTATACTACCCATGGAGCTGTGTCCACTTCTACACTCTCTCCCCACACACTTCCCGCTGCCTTTTCTTAGCAAGGCTGGGCTCAGTCTGTTTCAGTCAAGTCCTCCTCAGGCAAGGCTTTTAACAAAAGCAGTAAGAATAGCTTGCAGCAGACAAGCAGAATTTCCTCACGTTTGTTTATTTCTATTTCCATTAGAAGTGGTGCTTTGAATGAAAATGCACTTGTGATGATGCAGCTGTCCGAAAGTAGGATGTTCTCATGCATTACATTTTCTGTCCTTTTCAGTTACCCACAATGGAAAAATACAAAGGATTATTAAAAAATCATACACACATTTAAAATACAGTTGGGAAAAAAAGACTGTGACAAAGAAATGTCTCTCTGCAGATACAGCTCTACATTATAATTCTGGCCAGTAAAGGAGACAGAGATGGGAAGTTTAATTTAACATCTAAAATATAGGATATCTGGTTTTAGTCTGTAGCTGTACAAGTATTTCTCGCATGACCTGGGACAATCTCTGAGGTAAAACAAACTTCCCTGTGATTTTGGATATTATCACATATGGGGGGAAAGCTTCAGCCACTGTGAGAAAGTTTGGATGCTGAGAACTGAGTTTAGGAAGATTTGGTGGACTGAAAGCTGGCTGAACAACTGGGCCCAGAGAGCTGGGATCAGTGGCAAAATGTCCAGCTGGAGGCTGGTCACTTGTGATGTACCCCAGGGGTCGATAGTGGGGCCAGTACTGTTCAGCATCTTCATTAATGACCTCAATGATGGGACAGGGTGCATGCTCAGCAAGTTTGCAGAGGTTACAAAACTGGGAGGAGTGGCTGGTACACCAGAGGGTTGGTCTGACATCCAGAGGGACCTGGACAGGCTGGAGAAATGGGCCAACAGGAACCTCATGGAGTCCAGCAAAGGAAGATGTCAACTCCTGCACCTGGGGAGGAATAACTCCAAGCACCAGTACATGCCGAGTGCCAAATGGCAGAAAAGCAGCTTTGCACAAAAGGCACGGGGGGATCTGGGGGACAGGTTGACTGTGAGGCAGCAATATCCCCTTGCAGAAAAAGCCAAGAGCCTCCTGGGCTGCATTAGGCAGGGAGTCACCAGCAGGTCAAGGGAAGTCCTTCCCCTCTGTGTAGCACTGGTGAGGTCCATCTGGAGTGCTAGGGCCAGTGCTGGGCTCCCCGGTACAAGACAGACATGGACATACTGGAGTGAGTCCAGCAAAACACCATAAAGATGATGAAAGGACTGGATCATCTTTGATATGAGAAGGGGCTGAGAGAGCTGGGACTGTTCAGTCTGGAGAAGAGAAGGCTCAGGGGATCTTACCGATGCGTATAAATACCTAATGGGGGCAGTAAAGAAGATTGAACCAGATTCTTCTCAGTGGTGCCGAGTGACAGTACAAGACACAAAAGGCACAAATTGAAATACAGAAAGTTCCACCTAAATATAAGAAAAAATTATTTTTACTGTGAGCATGGCCAAACACTGGCACAAGTTGCCCAGAGAGGTTGCGGCATCTCCATCCTTTGAGACATTCAACGTTCAAGGGGACATGGTCCTGAGCAACCTGCTGCAGCTGACCCTGCTCTGAGCAGGTACTAATGATCTCCAGAGATGCTTGCCAGCCTCACCTTTTCTATGAGGCCATCATTTCTGGAAAAGAGGTCTAAGTGATTCCAGGTTGAAGTACTGAAAATGGATGTACTTACATTGAGCAAACTTTCCCACCGGGTTACAAGAGTTGACACAGTTCTTATGTACATGCTCTCTCCACCCTTCGTTGCTGTCTTTACCTTGGCTTACACCTTTTCTTTGCAGAGAACTAAAAATGGCAGAGGGCGTCCCGTCCTTTGGGAGATATTGGTCCTCTGGTCCACAAGAGGTGTGAAGGAAGCCCTGTCCTGTCTTGTTTCCCTTGCAGTCTTGGGGTAGTTGAAGAGGGACCATAACACTTTTTTTCTTTCCATGACAGTAAAAAAGCCTAGCTTCCTCCTTTGCCCTGATGGCTTGGGAGCAGGGAAACTAGTGACTTTTATTGCTTAACTGGCTTGTGTCCTGAATCTCTTCTGACTGGGAATACAAAAGAGAAGCCACAAGGCTTTCCCCTCTGCCCAGTACAGAAACAGAAAGCAGTGATCAGAGAGCAGTGAGCAGAGATCTCCCTCATGCATTTTGTGCAGACATTTACACAACACAATATATATGTAAAAAGCAAAAAACAAGACTGAGTCAGTTGGGGAAAGAAGGGGAAAACTATGTAACAGAAGAGGGCTAAAAATCAAAAATGAGGACACAGGAAAGGTAGGGATGGAAGGAACAACATGAAAAGAGCATGCTCAAAGGTAAAACATGCACTCTGGCATCTCTTCCACTGAAAGAAAAACATAAAGTAAGGAAAGAATGGTTGCCTTTTATCACACTGTTTTCTAGAGCATTCAGATCCCAAAGAGCTCGATGTTCTGAGGTGCAGTTTCATAAGGTCTGTCAAATGCACCGGATTCCCAAAATCATGATATACAAAGTTTAAACTACAGCTTGTTCCTTTTTTAAAGCTCTGTAAAAGAGGGCATTTTCACAAGTGCACAGACACAACCTCCCAGCTGTCACTGCCACATGGTTTTCATTAAGTAGCATATGAATACAAATTTCACCATAGAAAAGGAAAACCTCATCCCTCAAAATTCATCCTGAAGCTCACATCCAATCATCGCTACAGCTCTAATGTCTTACTTAGAGTTGAATAACAAGTAATAGATTAAAAAGCTTTGAATATGCACTAGATATCCTCCTCTTCCGTTATTTTGCCGCACTCCCTCTGCTCTCTTCCCATCCTTAGTCATAGGATAAGTCTTAGAGGAAGAGATTCTTCTCCCACACAGATATTGCAAAACCGATATTCTGATTTCCATTATTCGGTTCGATTCCTGTCGCCTCTCTCCATCCATCCTCACAGAAACTTAAATTTCTTAACGTCCATTCCCCAAATGTAACAACTCCCTCATTATTCACAAGCATATCACTGACTTCATTTTGCACATGTTCTGTTTCTCCTATCCTAGCTAAAACCTCTTTTAAAGAATATCTTCACTTCTCACTCCTTAAATTTTTTCTTTACCCTAGAGGAGCATTTCTTGTTATTAACTATGATATGTTTTTCAAAATCACCTGAAATACTCCTCAAAACCTCACGTTCCACATTTCCTATTTTATGTCTGACATACCTCTGCTCTTAGATTCAAGAATTATAGAGTACCCCAGGGTTCAGATAAGAAGCATTCAGCGAAATACTGTATGAACACTGCAGGATAAAAAATCCACTATATAAACAGAGCCTGGACAGTTCATCAAAACTGTAACAATCATACATTCTCTTAGCATAAACAGTAAGTAAACTGCCCTATGCATACAGGTTTTATTGTCTGCTTCCAATGACTCTATCTTATTTTCACTATCAATAAAAAATATGGATTTGGGGAGGCATAAAGTGAGTTTAATGAAGAATTTTTAAAACTCTCATAAAATGATAGATCTACTAAGCAAATACATTGATTTTGAATGCAGTGAAGTAGTGAACATCACTACAATGCCCATGAACATATAGGTAGGCAAAGGTAATGCCAGGATTTCCCCTAACAAGCTCTTTTTTTCACTGGTTTCAGAATCTGGCCTGCAGACTCTCACTGTAGACTACATTTGGCAAAGAACACTTCAGCCTGGGAGTATTTTCTTGCCACAAATAAATTTTCAAAAGAAATTAAATCTGGGTCATTTTTCTGTGGTTAACAGTACAAAGGACATTATCTATGCTTGTTAGCAGTCTTCAAAAAAAGGGCTTTGATTTTTAAAAATATGAAACTTGGCAAGTGATAAATCCATAGAACTGCGCAGTCAAATCACTTGGGGTATTCTGAAGGCAAATTCAGTTAAAAAGAAACAAAGGGTTTGACTTAGCCACTTTCTATTTTTTTAAGCAATATTTACAGTTCTTTTTATATGCGAGGCTTTCCAAAGTTATCCCCCTTCTCCAAAAGAGATTTAAAGCATGTTTTAGCAAACTTTTTAGCATACAGTCCTTTAGCAATGCAGAGGTTGTAAAGGTGCATTGGAGTGATGACATTGGAGAAAAATGACCCTCAACATCTCAGCCCATTGCTTTGCTAATCTGCATCGACAAACCCAGTTTCAACACAGTTTCAGTACTCAGAAAGGGACACTTTAATGTCTATGTTTAGGCTCATGCCTGTTGTCCACCAGTGGCTTCACATGAAATGTCTCATGTTAATTACAAAAATATGGTGAGAGGATTAATTCCCAGCTCTGAGTAATCAGACTGGGATCTGAAAAGGAGATGGACATTTCTCTACCTCCATCTTTACTACTATCAAAGGACCGGCAAATAAAATCAGGCCATATTTATACTTCTGCTGCCCTGCCGAGTTCAAAACCTGTAGTCTCTCCAACAGCTGTGCAGACTTTCTGTCTTCAGCACATTTGCATAGGTGACAATGATTTAAATGCAATAAGCAGCCTTGGTGCAGAAAAGGAAAAAGAATCCAGTTTCCTGTCCCGTTGTTGCACTTCTCTTATGCTCTCAGTACGAATAAAAATCTTGAATTTACTGTAGACACTGAAGTGGAATGGATGCAACTCTACAGAAACAGGGAAAGGACCTCTCATAAGATATGCCATTTTACTGGTTGGCATATAAAACACAGATATCCAAACCTTCAGCTCCTGCATGCAAAAGGTAGGTCGATTCCATGTATTACTGCTGTTAACTGTCCTTTTTTCCTGCCTGGCTCTGTAGCAGACGTAGCAGAAGGGGCATATGCCTATAACCCATTTACTCAACATCCATCCTATTCATAGTATCACATAACCACCTCCTCTGTTGGTACAAGCTAAAATGCCAAACTCAGTGTTGGGGCTAATCAGGTATAAGCACATGATCCCTCTTCTGCTACTCTTCACTTCAAGGGCAGTGACCTCAGAGAATTATTATTGAATTACCAAGCAATAATTCAATATTGCAAGGTCTTAAACTGCCACAAATTAGACCTACCAGAGCTCATCTGTCTGCAAGGCCTGAACTCTGGAGCCTTTTTTAAGGACGCCTTTTAAGAAAGTATAGTAATTCTGCTGTGATGGAGAGAGCATGCAGCTATGGAAAGAGTACCCAGATGCAGCTGCATTTGCATTTAAGTAGAGGGATGGGCATGTGCCAAACTGGTTGTCATCAAGAGGAAAATGTGATACCAGAGAGGGTTCTAGCAGCTTGGAGGACGCACAAGCACCACCAGACACCTGCAGTCCTTAAGATCTGTCTCTGTTTGACTCTATAGTGCAGTTGAATGGATGGATGGATAGATGGATGGATGGATGGATGGATGGATGGATGGATGGATGGATGGATGAACAGATGGACAGAAGAGAGTTTTGTGAGATTCTGGGACAGCTCTGGGATTCTGGGACAACTCTGATGGCTAGAAGGACAGATGCACGTGGTTAAAGGAAGTTGCACAATAGGTGTCAGCAGCTCTAAGTGGATTCTCTGGTGCCTGGTAGTGGAATATTTAGTTGGTGCCTTTAAGAATAAGAATTGTTAAGACTACTGGAAAGGGGGTCTCTCAGAGCATTTCTGAAGAGATGGTGGTCATTCCTGTTGAAAAATACAAGCTTGTGAGGGGGTGGCTGTGGCTGACCGCTTTTCAGTGTCACATGAAGGATTAATCTTTCTGGTGAGGTTGAACTGGATTAGGTGGTTTGTTCAGGGTTGGCAGGAGTGTTTTTGCAACCAGTGCCAAGACTGGAATAAACTGGAGCACAGCTATACTGAAATTAATTAAAATGCCCAGATATTCAGGAGCTCCACAGCCTTCTGGGGTTTGTGTTATCACAAAAATTACTTCAGTAACAATTTTTCCAAGCATTAGGAGAAACAGCTTTGAGAAGAGATCTTTCTTAATGTATGTAAAATAACAGCATTTAAATACTACATTTTTTTATCTCTAGGCTGTATTGAGCTTTATTTAATACTTGTATGGCAACAGAAAGGGCTCGTTTAGGAATGTGTTATTTCACTATGACAAGTGGTACAAACATACGAGGAATCGCATGCAATGCATGGAATTATAGAGGTCTACACCTGAACAGTTATACAGGGACTCTTTACAGTCTTCTGAGACTACAATTACGTCTACAGCTACTCTGTTTTTTTAAAAAATTAATTCATACTAACTCAGTGCTTATACCATTGATGTGTGATTTGGTGCAGGATTGTCACAGATGCATTAATTAGTGGGAATAATTGATCTAAATTTGTAGAACAAAGTTAGTAGCATGATCTTCAAAGCGGTGCCCATTACTTGCAACTCTCATGAACTTCAGTGTTGAGACGTGGAAGTTAAACACCTGCAGAAGGCAGGGAATAGTGCTTTGGGCAGTTAGTTTCGGTGTTCATATATCCAAATCAATTGTAAAATGAGAATAGACAACTAAAAATATCTTAATACGACACAGTGCCAAAAACAATGAGGCAGAAACATTTTTCTGGTGGGATTACTTTACAGTCATTTAAAAGGAATAGTTTAAAAAGTAGAAAGAAATTAATGATTGCAGGCAAGTTACGTTGCAAATGTGCTTTTCCTTAGCAAGCTGTCACCGCATACAGAGGTGAAATATATACCTGCAAGTAAAGAAAATACATGCCTATATTTTTAAATATTATGTTTATGTTTTATTATGTCCTATTTTTCAAATGCTGTTAAAATTATCTAGCATAAAACAAATATTTATTCTTTTATTATCAGTACCAAGCTACACTGCAAAACCAGGACTTACAGCTATACAAACACATCTTATTTCATGTACACAAGGAGAAATGTCTTCTCAATACTTGTTGGGAATGCAGTCCAAGTATGTGGTCATCAAGCTTTAAATCAGAGACTAACATGAGGATGTATGTAAAACATTTAATCGTCTATTATTATTATTATTATTTCTTAAATTATTTGTCAGTAGCATTTTTTTTTTCACTTCTGATATTCTGCCACTTGTGGAGGTGCACTGGTTTGTGCTCAGTTATTTTTTAAAGTAAATAAATAAGCAAATAAATAAAAAGAAAACTCACTCTAGAAGTGGTGATTTGTTAGGCAGAGACAGAATATACCCAAGAGAACCAAACTGCAGAACATTCTCCTTCTCCATAATGAATCTCCAGATCCTAGGCAATTGCAATTACAGTACCCTTCCACAGCAGGAACTCCTGTTGTTATTGATACCTTTTATAGTCCATGTCATGTAGAGAGACTCCCAGAAGGTTTGATATTGTAAGAGCAAAGCAGGCTGGATTGAAAATGGAAGCAGGTTGAAAAGCCTGACATTTCTGCTTGCCTCCCCTTAGAAACAACTTCCAATACGTTGAGATATGAAGAACATAGGGAAAGTAAGTTGTGACAGTGGGCTGGTTAAACTGATAAAAACAATCCCATTTGAAAACAGGGATTCTATTCTTACATCTTGAATTGCAGTGAAAGAAAACTGTACATTAAATATTCTACATAAACCACTCTAGTGACATGAGTATTTAAGACTGAATAATGCTGTAGAACTGTAATTGTAGTTTAGAACTTCACCAGCTATGAAGGCTGAAGTTTTCCATGTAAGGTATCTGCCTCGGGCTGCTCTCCCTCGCCTATCCTCTCCTGTCACCCTGCTCCCAGCAGATCAAAAATTAAAATCAACTTGTGCTAGTTCATCTAAACAATTGGGTTGTTTCTGAGAACAAGGTTGACAGAGATATTTTTTTCTGTATATTTTCTTTTGTTAAAATGTTCCCCTGTCTCCAGAAGAGCATGCATACTGAGCAGGGTCAAGCAAGGCTGCGTTTGCTATGTTTGTGAGAGTCTATTGAAATTTGTCTCCATAGAGCTGGGGTCTGAGAAATGTTCTTTGCCCATCCTCAGCAGAGAATTCAAGGATATTCATACATACAGACTTGGTAGCACCAAATTTTCCATAGATGATGTCTGCACTTGAGCATGCCCCACCCCATGAAGATCCAGTCCTCCAACCCTATCTTCACGTATTGAACTGGCCTTATTCTAGGACTGTTCCCATTGATCGTGGGCACTACCTCTAAGACCACAAATAAATTTTTTTCTTTGTGCCCACTCTTTTCCCTTCACTAATGTCCAATCACCACAGGAGAAAAGGAAGCCCTAGATAGGATTCATGTGTCCTAGCTTTTGCTGCCTAAAAAAGGAGACATTCGGATCTGGAATAGATCCTTTACAGTCAATGGAAAAAAGAGGTTCTTCTTGAGAGCTATCCGATATTAGATGTATATTTTAGATCTATCTGATCTCAGCTGTGTATTTTATGATAGGATGAGTTGTTCTTGGAAAGGTTTATTTCTCTTCAGAGAACACAGAGGAAGCTCTGAGAGGCCAGCTCAAGGTCAATGTCTATGTTTCAGATGACTCAAACAGGGCAGACTAAACCCACTCATCCTGTCTGCGTGCAAAGAAGTAAATAGCAGGTGGAAGAGGGACTAAGGTGAATATAAGATGTAAGAAGAGGCCAGGTACAGAAAGGACAAAAAAAACAAGGGAGGATGGGGGGTGGGGAGGAAATGCTTGAGTGGCAGAATAACCATCAGCTTGGAAGGCATAAAAATCAAACGAGTCTGTAAGTAACGGTTACATGACTCTCTTTAGAGCCTGGAATTGATCCTAGAGAGCTTGAGTTCTAACATTCCTCTCTTTTTACAAAATACCTCTGAAATTCACAAGGAAAATGACTGTCTTAGTCCTCCTTTAATGTCTGGTGTCCACAGAGGGCAGACAGCTTATTATTACCGTCCGTTGCTCCAGTAACTCAAATGGGAGAGGTATGAGCAGTGAATCCAGACATCTCAACCTATGGTTAGCCTGTGAGCAGTAGTACGTAAAATACTTTTTCTTAGCTTGTGTTTTAAAAGAAGGTACACTAAAAGAATCTTAAGTCAAGCTCTCAGAAGGTATGCAATACCCCAATGTAGGCATTTTTTATTAGATCCCCTACAATTATGATACAGATTATGCATGGGATTATATGTTAATGTCTGCTGCATTCAGCAGTTCAGTATAGGTTATTTTTATTGACTAGGTTTAGGCTGCAAAGTGAAGAAGACTTTATCTCCTGCAGGACTCACAGCTAGTTAGTTGCAGAAGACCAAAGGTATTTTGGGAATAGGAGGTGGAACTACAACAAAAAGACCGTATGTAAAGGCAGTGGAATTTCAGTAGGGAGAGCCAGTTCCTGCATTTGGCAGTTATAAGTTATTTCTGGGATGCTGGATGAGCTATGCAAATCAGACTACTTCATTTTGAGTTGGGGGCGACATGGCAGGAGCACAGCTGCAGATTGAAATCACCGTCCATTGTGTTTGGAACATATAAAATGCTATGAAAACGTCTTGTACTCTAAAATATCAAAAATACCCTGAAAAATCAGTATCCCAGCCTGGACACCAAAAATAGGTCAATGTATTTGGTAAATCTCAACTGGGACAGACATGTGCTGGGAATTTCAGTGTTTCAGCCCTCCTGTTAACCTCAGGGATGGTTGATTTCCAGATGACTGAAACTGGTTTAACCTCTGTTAACCATGCCTCTATTTCCCTTCAGCAAAAGACAGATAAAATCTTGCCTTTGTTCCACTTTTTTTCTGCTGTGTCTTATCTGACAGTGATTTTTTTTAAAGCAGGAACTTTGTATCTGAGCAGCACTTAACACCTCTCCTATTGCTTAATATGCTTTGCTAATATCTGTGAGACAGTATGAGTGTGGTTCATCTTGCTGAAGACTAGACATTTGCAAAGTAGGTATTTACATTTGAGGTACTTGTCTGAGGCTCTTTTTACAGGCACAAGAGAGAAATAAGTGGGTTTTGGCAGTCAAGTCATCTGACCTATTTTAGACATGCCCGCTTCTCTCCTCTCCAGAGAACTTCAGGCAAGTACTACCACTGTAGACATCTGCGTTGGACAGGTCCAAATGTAGGCAAAATTAAACCTGCCTGCCACTTACCCTTTCAAACAGAGAGACCAAAACCACCAAAATTAAACAGGTTTACACAGAAGTAAATTTGTCTCAGGGTTTTTAACATTTTCATACACCTTACAATTTTCTACTCCTTTTTTCTTGTTGTCCTTATCTTAGACAGATTTAGGATATTGAACATGCACAGATAAGCCTCCATGACTACCTACTTTGACAGATACACAGATAAGAATGTACTGTTAAAGTGATTTAGCAAGGTTGAGGTATTTAGGAACAGCTTTAAAGGTGCTTCGAAAGTGGTTTAGTACCACAAAGGCATCATTAAAGCATTTATAGTTTTTTCTGCTCCTTAAGGGGAGCCTGGGATAGAGAAGAAAGAAAGGAAGAAAGGAAGAAAGAAAAGGGATATAAATATAAAACCTTAACATTACCTCAATGCCAAAAATAAGAAATTAAGCATGGGAGTATGCCCAGGAAATTTCCAGTGTAATAATTATTAATACACATCTATAATTTCTATAATTATAATTTCTGTTTCTACTATAATTTATTTTTTCTTATTTTTCTTCTTTAACATAATCCCTTCAACTTTCTGCTATTTTCTGTATACCATGAAGAGGTTTGTGTAACCTAGAGAATGAAGTGTTGAGAAATACTTCATTTTTTTCTCCCCAGCTTCCTAACTGAGTGATTGGATTGTCACCACAACCGCTATATTAGAAAAGATCGGGGATCTTGAGATGTTTTTAAGCAACATCTTTAAAGAAACAATGTATTTTCAGTACTCAGTGGCAATTAAGCTGTCTACACACACAAAAAAAAACCCAACCAAAAACGCAAAACCAAAACACTGTATTACAGAAAAGCCCAAAAGTGAGATAGAGGTTTACAGATAAATACTATTTTCTTTTTCTAAGGACCAAGCTGTTCTGGTTTTGCAGTATCTCAATTTTATTAAACTTCCAAGGACACACAAACTCTAAATATTCTCAGTATTTCACTTCACCCTCTGTATGAAGAACTCTCACTTCTTTACTCAGTCACTGCTATCTGCTGAGGAAGCTTACAGGAGGGCCACTTAAGCCCTGACTTACAAAGTAGTTTTTCATACACCATTTAGTGCATTGTGCTTTTTACTGAGCCTTATCATTTCAAACAGAGAACACTACAATGCAAAACTGAAAAGAGATATTCCTTTGTTTCTGCTGAACAGCACCCTGTTCAGCTGAAACATGACTGATGTTTCATGGCTTCCCTGCTGCATGACCTCTGCAAACAGTTGCCATAAAGGATAGCCTGAAAAATGTATATGGCTCACCCACAACATGAATACATTTAGAGGGTGCTCGTATGACCAATGGAAATTCTATTTCATATATTTATTGTGGTTTTTTAAGTTCTCTTTATGGCAGAAGTCCTTGCCCAGAAAAGCAGTGAAAGAAATCTAGCAAGCTGGAGCTACTCTAAATTTTCTGATATAGAATATTTTTCATTTTAGTCCACAGCAAATCTGCTGCTCAGCTGGAGATGAATCAGGTACTAAACACAACCACACGCCCAGCAACTGCTTGTGAACCCTGAGGGTCTTTATTTTCTAAAGACACCCCCATCAGATTGTAGAAAATAGCTTTTTCCAATTTGATATTGTTTTTTAATTCTGATAGAACTATTCAACTTGTATTCACTTAGAAACCTCTTACTTCTGTGCAAGACATGCAGCATTTGAAGCAGTAACTTCAAGTAATTGATATTCTGTTACGCGTATATAAATTATTGTTACAAATTTGCAGATGTCAAATTTCTAATCTAACCACTGTCAGTGTCTTAACTACAAAAGGCTCAATGAGAATCTGTAAAACCTTTTGTAATAAAAGCTGAAATCACTCAAAAACTTAAAAATGTTAGTCCCTGGGGTGAAAAATAAATCTTAGTGAGCACCATAAGGCTTCACTGTGCTAATTTATGGCTATGCAAACATGATGCACCTACATAAAAGATGCTCATAAGAGAAAGGAAGGATCTTCTGTTACCCCTGGACACATGTGACTACAGTCACTACACGTGTGATCTGACTGTATGGTCAAGATTTTCATATTTTCTGTGAGACTAGTCTAACTAATCACTGGTATTGCAAAAGTCAACATCTATTTTTACAGGCTACCAGGAGTCGTATACTGATGCACCGACAGGGAACATAACAGATATACTTAAGAGTTTCTTTCTTTCACCATGAAAGTAGGGCAAAATCCTGTATTTTATTTGATGATGGAGGGGGTTATTAATTTTTTTTCTATAACATCGCAGGAAAAAGGTACACAGTCCACGAAAGTTTTATGAATACTCTTATTTACACTGTGCTTAAAAAGAAACAACATCTGTGACTGCTTTATGGTTTCTTTGTTTGCAGACTAAATTTATCTGGTTTACAGGTTCCTTCTGAAAAACAGCTGAAACATAAAATTCATCACAGCATTGTGTTCAGTATTTGCCCTTTTGCTAATAAATACCTGGGCAGGCTACAACAACTGAAGAGGATCACAGCTCTTTGAAACAGTAATGGAAAAGCATGGAGGCAAGATTTAAAATGTGAGAAAATTAATTTCCAAACCACGGCCGACAGTAAAAGATAGTTACTTACTTGTGCAGTGCCTGCAGTTCCTAAAGAAATATTGTGTGCGTAACTCCTCGGTTGCTGTGCTGGAGCTCTCAGCACAAAGCCTGGGACAAGTGTCGACCACTGCGGTGGTGTCCTTTGTGCTCTCGTGTTTCTACACTGGTGGTGCACAAGGCTGGACTAACCAAGCCATCCGCACAAAATCCTAATGTCATCCAGCTCCAGCACAATGCAGGATTGGACTAAGAGGCCACAGAAGACGTATGTGTCCAGCATGGGTCAAAGAACTGCGCCTGCTCTGCAAACAAGCATCTTCTGTGTGTCTGTGCATGTATACACATGTGTATACACATACACACACTACAGCCTGTAGTTTCCCAGCAGTAAATCCTTGCTAAAAACACTACTTAAATGGTGTCGGCACTGCAGTTGGGCCCCACTTCACTTCTCCCTTTGATGCAGTAACATAGTAATAGTTAAATGGAACAACTCCACTACTTCAATAAATTTGTTACCGAGAGGCACATTTCTGGGAGAAGCTACTTAAGCCATCTGAATCCTTATCAAACTTTCTCCTTGATGCTAAGATTTTACCAGCCAGCTCACAGCATACTTTCAATCATGAAAAAAGCCACTCTGTGCTACGTTTCTCAGTCGCAATCTTTACCCATGCGTTAAGAAATGTTTGGGACGTGTTGCAAAATATCCAGGTGCCTGGAAAGCCTAAGAACAAGAAGCACCAACACATGATGACAGATGTATTTTCGTGAAAGACTTGACATATGGAGTAAAAGGGCAGCACAGGTTGGGAAAGGGATAAATATAAAATGGCATAGCTCATCTTTGCATTTAGATGAGCAGTCAAATCTGATGCCTTGAAGCCATAGGGGACAGATGACAACATGAGGTCTGCTGCCCTGTAAAAATGATAGCGAGGGTTTTGCCCTTGACGAGGTTCTGGCGTATATTGTCTCTGTAAGAGAGCAGGTATACATACACCTCCAAAAACCTGAAGGCTGCACTGAGATGAGTGAGATGCATTTCAGTCATTCACTTGCTTACTGCTGAACAATCTGGAAAGCCAAAAATTGCCAGTTGTACTTTAGGGGTTTCAGAGGAGCAAAGCCAAGACGATCTGTGCGGATGTTGCTCAGGCCTGGGGCTGTGCTGCTCCATTCCAGGATGCCCGCAAGGATGTTCTAGCTACAAAGTGACCCTGGCGACAAGGGACATGAACTCTTCTCTCAGTACTCTGGCAATTTTTCAATGGGTTTTGACAGGGAGTCCCAATTAATAAAATCATATTTCACCATTAAGGCTGGTTCAATATCTTTTTTTGCAGATTACAGTGCAATCGTTTTTTCCTGTCAATGGGCTTCAGTTCAGAAGTCTCTTTACTTTTTCTGTTGATCTTTCTTCCTCTTGAAGAACACATTTATTTTCCCTCAACGCAGACTGGGTTAAAAATCTTTTATGCTTCTGGTACTAGTGGCAGCATGTACCATGTTTTTGTTAGGAGAACATCCCAGGACAAACCAGGAATTTGTGTAGCTGCATCTTGAAAATGGACTCCTCTCTCTTTGCCTGCCCCTAGGAATCTTCTTGAGTTGCATGGGATGGATGCGATTGAGCCTAGCCTTATCAGGAGAGGAAGAAGCAGCATGAACGTATGCTGGACACTTTTGGTTTGTTTCCTTATCTGATAGCGCAAAAACATAATTTAAATAGTATCAATATTATTACCTTGTGCGGACTTCAACTGAACATGTCAATTCAGCAGCTTAGGAAATACCAAAAACCCTTTCCTCACTTTCCCATTTCTCAGGGATAGGGTGCTTCATGCCAAGTTCTGCATCTTTGTTCTTCAGCTCCCAGGTAAGTCCAAGGCAACGTGACTAGTAAGATTTCTAGAATGATGCTTAATTTACTGGATGATTCCCCTGTGTTGCTCTCAGACATGTTCATTGTATGACTCCATTAAACACACTCTTGACTCCAGATCACACGCATGGTCAATGCTGAGCTCAAAAGCTTTGGAACAAGGTGGGATTTGCTTGGCCCTCATGTCCCTGTAATGAAGTTAGAAACCATGACACGTTTCTGAGTTCCTTTATTCTGCACTTGGCCAGGAAATGTGGAAATCCTCCTATAGCCTATGGCACCATAGCCACAAACCATGACAGAACTGATGGTCTCAGTGTGACTGAGGATCATTGCTCCTAAAAATGATCAAACCCTATGTGTTCCAGGTGAAATATTTCCGGTTCATCAAACTGGTATTTTCTGGATTGGTTGAAAAACTTCTGCCTGCTTCTGACAGTAAACAGTAATTGTGTGAGTCTGATATGCCCGCTCGTGTCCCTTCCAGCCCCTTGTCCTTCACCCTGCCTCAGTTGTGCAATGGCCAGTGCATTGGCATACACCGTGGAGGATGATTTTGGCTTTGTAAACAGAACGTGCAGAACTACTCTATTGACTGGTGAAAACGAATAGAGAGCTCACGTTTAGTGATGTTGACTCTGCTGTGCTAACACAAATAAAATACATGGGGGAAAAAAACCCTTTATTTTTATTGTTCGCATTTGAAGATAGCATACTGAATATGCTCTGGGATTAGGTCTCCTGAGTATGTATTTACCAACACTTTTCAGAGAAGAATGGCCTTTTAAGAGATGCTTAGCAACACACATCCTCCATTCTATTCTGTCTATTAGTTTTAACACTTTCCATGTTTACCTTTCGTTTTGAGTGCAAAATACACAGGAGAAGAATTTCATTCATACTCTGAATGCCAGCATGTTAAGATGCATGGTGCTAGGCACAGGAAGCCCTTCTGCAACTCTGACATTGCATTCAAAGTCTGTCTGGGCCAAAACTCAAAGCCTCCCATCCCCACAATTGATGTCAGTCATCTTTACACGGATCTGCTTTTCAGTGCTATTAGTTAGCTGACACTATGTCCAGAAACAGACGGCTGTAGGACTGCAGGATGGACAACCAACTTCCAAAGACCAGGATGAACCACAGCCTATGAGATGTCATGCATTCACCTATCCCACAGAAGCAGAGAGAGAGGTGCTGATCAAAGTCTCTTAGGACTGAATTTGTACTCACCGGACTGCAGAAACACAGCAAGGAACATGAGGCTTAATCTTGCAAAAAGATAATCACATTCAGCTAATGCACTTGTACCTAGAAATGGCGGGAGCTCTGTATCTCAAAAGGTAGGCTTAGAATAAAATAGATTTGGGCCGTTAGTAAGTAACATAGCTAACAGTGAGCCATTGCTTCTTATTCTGGAGCTCTTCTATGGAGCATGAGCAGTCAAAATTCTCATCCCACCCTATTTTCACGTACAACTATTCTGATTTAAATGTAGGTACTGAGTATTTATGTTTGTATCAGATATTAGATGTATAATGGAAAGGAATCAGAGAAGTAGAAGAAAATAAAGCCTTTTCCTGTGTTCAGAGGCTGGTCTACATGCATAGTGACAGAGACCACCATGGATCTGAACAATAAAAACAAAATTCTTCCTCTATTGAAGTTTCAAGTATTTTAATTTTTATTCCTTACTATTTTGCGTTATTACAAACCATGTTTATCAGGACTGTCATGTGAGTCTGCTGTGTGTTTTAGTACAATTCTCTACCAGATAAACTAAAAAATCAACTACTTTGATCAGGATTAAACCATGAAATCAGAGTTCACACATAATACTTAACCTAAATAAAGAATTAATGGGAAACAGAATCTTGCTATCATAATATTTATTGGAAAGGTATACAGGAAGAAAAAATCCATACATGTTTCTCAGGAAAGCATAATTTCCCAATGGATACCGCTCTATTCGACTTGAATCTAAACTAACACTGTAGATTCTAATAGCATTTGGCAAGCTGCAGACACATCATTTTTTAACTTAGGTTTGCGTTTGAATTACCTGGAACTCAAATTTCCAATGTGACCTTTTCAGGGCTTTGTTTGGGAACAAAAAGAGTTCTCACTAGAGAGAGAAAATACCTTTTAGAGAACAAGATATATTGTTGAGGGTGGAGGCTAAAATAGTATGGTGCTGCTGCTAGTCTAGAATTAGAGAAAACAATGACTATGTATGTAAGCTTTGTTACCTTCAGCTGACAAAAGGGAATATCGGGTTTTTTACATATAAAAACAAATTTCTGATCTTTTGTACTGTGCTTTCAAGTACCTATTTATTCCCCCTATGCCTGAAGCTTATAAAATGCAGGAAGGTGAATTTTTTCTGCCTACAATAATGGACACATTAAAGATGTACATGCCAAACACAACATTTTTATTTGTGTGTTCAATTCTGCAAGGAGTTCTGCACCAAAGGACTTAATCAATGAGAGCCAAAGCATTTCTTACCTCTCAAAACGGATGCTGGAGTCTTTAATGACCATCTAAAATTCCAGCATATTAAGATCTCTGGTCACTAGTTTTTTTATTCCCCCCCGCTCCCCCCCCCAGGTTTGCTTATAGGAGAAGTGCAGAAAATCTGACTTGCAAAGTGCAATATCCTGTTCTGCTGTGTAACCACATCTATACTGGAGCTATAGACTGCTCTTGTTCCTCATTTCCTTTATCCTCCGGTAAACTGCATAGGCTGGCCTTTAAACTGCCTTTTCACTGCCAAGTTCAGAAATATACAACAGGAAATTTCAACTGCATATTTACATAGAAAAAAGTGGAAAGCATGGGAGAGCCAAACACAGCTTTGAGTCTTTTTGTAGTGTGCTCAAAGCCACAAGCGGGGAAAAAAGCCAGAACATATACGGTATCTAATTGCTAAATATTTACTTAATGCAATCATCGTTTATTGAGGAAGAAGAAGATGAAGAAGAAGAGTTCAACTATTTACTACAGATTATAGAATTATTTACTGTAGATGGGGGTTAGCACTAATTTTGGGGAAGAAGACTGCTACGTCGGATAAAGATCAGTTTACGTTATTTGAACTGGTCATGCCCTTAATTTTCCACAAAGGCACATTTCAAAATACACTGTAGAATTAAACAGCTCTTCCTCTGAGCTAGCCCTTTCCCTTTTGCTCTTCTTCTGCCTGTTTTATTTCTGGATGCAATGCCTGAGTGAGTGGTCCACCGTTCAGCATGCGTCATGCTGATCCAAATGACAAAAGACAGGTTAATACAGTCTCTCCTCTACTGTACCAGCAGAGGCATGCCAAAAGGGCAGAAAAATCACTATATTCAGATTCATCCCCCCTACCACTTGTGAGCCTGAAAACTGCTTTCCGTAGGGTTGGAGCAAGTAGGAACCGCAATGGTAGGAGATACCTCTCATTTCTGGGCACCTGATGGACTCTGGTTGGAAATTCATGCAGGCAATAAAAACACTGACCTCAGAAAGAAGCTCAATGATCCTAGAGGTTTTGAAAGTGCATTTTTTAGAATCTATGGAGGCTTTGCCTGGGAAGGGAAAATTGGGGTAGGTGTGCGATTCACAATACAAGGTACACGATACGGAAAAATTTGGAAAATGAAGGAGAGCTACCAGCATGTGCTCAGAGTGGCTGCAGGAATTAGTGAACATGCCAATTAGTAGTGGATGCCTAGAAAACATCACTTTTGTCCCATTTAATGGATCTAATTTATATGAAGTGTATTCAAAACATCACTTAAGGTTATTACCACATCTCTGAAATCATTTCATTCAACTGAATAACTGAAACGCTTTATGTACCTTTTATTAATGCATAAACATGATTAACTTGCACTTTACCCATCTGGAATACTAAACGTTAAAAGGAGCATAAAAACAGAAAATTACTGGACATTTCCTGGTTGTTGCTGAGTGAGATAGGCAGGTAGAATGAACCATGACCAACCTGTGACCCTTCCCTTCAATACTAATGCCTCTAATGAAATCTGATGTCAATCAGAAACCCTCATCAAAATGGCCTGATCATTTGCCATCAGTTCCTTAGAACAACATAATAATCTGAAAATTGAATAGGAAACAAGTGTTAAAGATTGTCCCAGCAAAGTGACTGCTTTTATTATTTATATCCCACTTACACAGCTAATGCTGCATCTGCTTTTGGTTGACTACAGTCAGATTAAACTTAGGTCTAACATGAGGTACGTGCTGCTATATAGTCAACTCCAGCTGAAATTCCATGCAGCCTTGTTAGAAACATATTATTTTTCCAAAGAGGCAGTGTGAAGGCAATGTTATAATGCACTAATACAACTGAAACTTCTCTTTCCCTTCCCAATAATATTTTCCAGCAGTGTGGCAACATGAATTACACTAATCCTCTCTGGGCCAGAACACAGTGCTTGAAGAATGAGCAGTATGAACTCAAGAATTCTGCTCCAGATCATTAAAAGAAACAAAAAGTTGTTTTTTTCTGAATAGCTTAACTAGGTAAGGAAAGAGAAATGATACAGCAGAGGATAGGAAAAAATCTGGGGAAGGAAAAATATTCTTTCAAACAATTTGGGAAAAAAAAAGAAAGAGTAAAGTAAATTTTATATTAGTATTGATGGGTCTGTGATATGGCTAAAAGCAGGTCTGCACTGTCCCATCTGGAGGGTACGGGATTACATTGTCTCCATTTCTATAGGCTTTTACCTGGCCCCTTGTCTGATTGCATGTAAATGCTCTTTGATTTACTGTTGCTTCAATTCTTACATGCTTTTCAGTACATTATATATTCACAACTATAAGCAAGCTACTCATCAGCATATCATGTGGATTTGTTATCTGGCCATGTAAGTTCTTTTTTAATAATAACATAAATACATTTAAATGATGTATGCTGCTCTACGGCAGTAGAACTGTTCAGATAGGACACACTCAGATCCTTTCGAGTTGCTAAAAAGAGAAACTTTAGATTCAGTCTGATCATAGAAAACATCAACTGGTGTGCCAAGGGAATCCAGGGGCTGAAGATAAACCTTCCTAGGAAAGAAAGTTGTTAATGTCTAAAAAAAAATATTTACTCATTTAGAGACTTTTGTATCTCCAAAATCTTGATTTCACATCTGATGTTTTAGTGATTTGCTGGTTCTTAGCCTTTCTCTGCTCTAATGCTTTGGGCAGTGCCAGACCAAGAGCCTCTGTCACTCCAGGCTCGTTTCCGCAGAAAACCAGCGTCAGCTGCTTTCAGGTTGAATAACACTCCCACAGACTTGCCTTCTTAAAAGAATAGGAAAAACATGGGTATTTAGTCTTGGGAGAGCATCTAGTGAATAGTACTTGAGTTTTAACAACTGCTGGCTCAGAAGGCACCGTGGGCTCCTGAATGCTAACAGTGAGAAGTAACCACCAGGATTTTGAAGCGCAGATGTCTCTAGACTGCTCCTGGGCATCCACGTCAGGAACCGCTAAAGCAATGGACAAATCCTGCCCCACGCCAACAGCGGATGGGACCGGCGTGCCTCAAAGGCTATGCTTGAACACCCTGTGGCAAACCGAGAGGGGAGAACAACAGACACAAAGACTCCGTTTCCCCGATCTATACTGAGCTAGAGCTACCCCTAATGCAAGCAGGGAGTAAGCAGACAAGGTCTCTCTCATCGACACCGCTAGCGTGGTAGTTACTTGAAGGGGCCAGAGACTCAGTGGAGTCCTGTCTCAACCACTCTATTAATATCTACAAGAAGAGCATAGAGAATAGCAGGTGCCTAACCCTGTTTGTACAGCAAGGGAGATGTGGCGGGAGCAGGCCTCCTGCCCGCTGACAGCACGGCTGCGGTCCCCTTGCCGCACACATCCTCTGAATTCTGTCCAAGCGTTGCAGCATTGTCTTTGCAGCACAGACTTCAGTTTAAAAGTCATCTTCTGGCACTCAGTTTGCAGAATAGCTGGCTGTTTGGCACCCGCTGCACCAGATGTTATCTTGTAAACTAAATGCACAAATGCTTATTCCATTCTCACAATAAAAGAATGATCAGGGTTAGCACTTAATTCTGTGATTTGAAGTTAATAATATTTAAGATTTATAAATATATAACAGAAGCATGTTAATTCCATAACTGTACTAAAAAAAAAGGCACATAACTCAGGAATGATGCAAAATGTGTTATAAATACGCCCAACAATAAGGATTTAATTTATTAGCAGTTTTGGCAGAACAACTGCAAAGATGATTGCGGTTGTGAAGCACGTTTCTCTTTCGACAAAGGAGAGGTTGTTACTCAATATAATAACAATACTAGGTTTATTTTCTTTTAAGTATTCAAAAAATACCTGCCTGAAAGATTCTCCAGACTAGATTGTTTGTCTCTAATCTCAAGGTGGATTTCACATCACTAGTTAAAAGAGTTTAACAGAGCAGACACCAAGGAGCACTGCATCACAGATCCTGTTATATTTATGAGGCCAGTTATGGCTTCACAGCAATCAGAAGTTTCATGGAAGAGGGAGGAGTTCTCAGACCCGTGTTTGATTGAAGGATGACTAAGGCACTTTATTTTCCTTTTTTCACTCCTTCACTACGGCTACTTCTATCCTAAGTGTGATAGATGGGAAAAACTAGACATCAAAACAGCAAAAGGTTAAACTAATCATAAATCATTGCAGAACATCAATTTATGTATTTATCCTACTTTGCGTATCTAAAGTTGAATAAAGTGCCTGGAGGTTTTTGGTTGAGCACGCTGAAGTAATGAAAACAATTTCCTAAAATAAAATATAAGCATTGTCAAGAGTTCTTAAATAGAAGTCCAGCAAGATTAGTTTCCATCTCAAAAAGAGCAGAAAATTGGTTTCTTCAGATCCCCAATCAAATACGCCAATAAGTGAAATTTTGCCTATTGAAACGGAAAAACAGAGTACTGAGAAATGTGATAATCCTGCAAGCTAAAAAGGTTTTATATCATAATCACTGCTGTCACCACAAGGTTAGTGGGACAATTCATATTAACTACACCAGCTTGTTCATCATTCCTCAACATTCCATTCATTCAAGACCAGTCCCTGTTTTTCTTGCCCACTAAGTCAAATGTCGAAGATCAGTCATTGATTATGCCAGTTTTCAAGGATATACCATTCCCTCAAACTCACGTACTTCCCTTCCTTACTTTAGGCAACTTCTCCTTCAATTGAAAAATAATAATATAAAGCAGACACTGAAACACTCACCCTGAGTATACTTCTTCACATGTATTCAAATTCACAGAACAACTACAGAAAACAGCCAAGATTTTTTTCTTAGTTATTATTTTATTATTTTTAAGAAAGACTCAAAGTATCAGTCAAGGTAATAGAAGAGAGATGGTAAGAAATGGTACAGACAAGATCTATAAGGAAAATGCATCCCTACTCAGTGATGTTGGTCTAATACCTTGACTCCCAAACTACAAAATATGTGCCATTAAAAAGAAGTAGATTTTTTTTTTTTAATAACACCTTTTCTACTGCAAGTCACTAACGTGTTTAGGGGAAGGGGGACACACATTTCCCTGTGCACCCTGTAGTCTCGGCTCCTTCAAAGGCTCATGGGCACCACTGATGTCTAGCACAAACCACAACAACCTTCAGGCTGTTCTAATGTGAGTTAGAAGATGAATGCTGCCACGCAATAGGACACAGCAAACAAAAGTCACGCTTTTCTACCAAATATTCTCTGCTGCACTGTGCCTGATGGCTGAAGCTGAGGATCACATCCAAGTTGCTGAAGACGTCTCCCAGAAATTAGCAACTGAAAGTGTTCCCCTTTGGAAGGGAGAGCCACCCTGCAGGAAGATCTGGATAGGCTGGAAGAGTGGGCTAACAAGAACCTTATGAAGTTCAACAAGGACAAGTGTAAGGTCTTGCACCTGGGAAAACATAACCCAGCAGTGCAGCTCAGTCTGGGATCCACCTGGCTAGAGAGCAGCTCCGTGGAAAGGGACCTGGGGGTCCTGGTGGACAGGAAGCTCAACATGAGTGAAGTGTGCTGCTGCGGCCAAGAAGGCCGATAGGATTCTGGGTTGCATCAAAAAGGGCATCACCAGCAGAGATAAAGAAGTCATTATCCCTCTCTACTCAGTGCTTGCCAGGCCACACCTGGAATACTGTGTACAGTTCTGGTCCCCGTTATACAAGAAAGATGTGGACAGGCTGGAGGGGGTCCAGAGAAGGGCCACCAAGATGATGAAAGGACTGGGAAGCCTGCTGTATGAGCATAGGCTGAGAGAACTGGGTTTGTTCAGCCTTGAGAAAAGGAGGCTTAGGGGAGACCTTATCACCATGTTCCAGTATTTAAAGGGTGGGTACAAAGAAGATGGAGACTCTCTTTTTACAAGGAGTTACATGGAGAAGATGAGGGGTAATGGGTACAGGTTATTCCCGGGGAGATTCCAACTGGTCACAAGAGGAAAATTTTTCAAAATGAGATCAGCCATTGGAATAATCTGCCCAGGGAAGTGGTGGATTCCCCAACATTGGACACTTTTAGATTCAGCTGGACAGGGTGCCGAGCCATCTTGTCTAGACTGTGCTTTTGCCTAGGAAGGTTGGTCTATTGCTTGGTCTAATTGCGAGAGAACTGGGAATGTGAAAATGAAATAATTCCCAGATGACAGGCCAACAAATAGGGTGTAAAAGGAACATTTAGAAGATCAGAAAACTAATATACATTTTACTGATCTACAGTCACTGTGGAGGAATTTCAGGAAGCTCTCAATGTAGAAATTTTCAAATGCTGCACTCTAAGGATCTGTCCCCAAATGACATGCCAGTAAAAGGCATTATAGAGCAAATAGACAGAAAGATCAGTAACTGAAAGGTTGTATTCAACCATGAGTTCAAAAGGCAACAAAAGATAAAGTGGCACAATTATTAATCGCAGCTAAGTCTTTGCTAAAGACCACTCTAGTACCCGAGGACTGAACTGTGCAAAATGTAAGGCCAATTTTTTAAAAGGATTTGACAAGGGATCTTGGGAACTGTGGACCAGAGAAGCTAATGTCCAAAAGAGACAAATTGGCAAAGACTATAAAAGAGAATTGACTTAGTAGGCACATGGATAAAAATTATCAGAGTCAACACGGTTTCCGTAAAGACGAAGTCATACTTTACAATCACATTGGCAGTCCTTGAAGGAACTATTGTGCATATGGATAAGGCAGATTTGGCTAACATAGTCAGGAATTCAGGAAAATCTCTCATCCAAAGGGTCTCAAAAAAATCCAAACACCTACAGGATAAGAATTAAGCCCTCAAAAGGATGCAAGTTTGGTTTATAGAAAGGAAACACAAGGTACATACCAATTTTCACAATGAAAAAAGGTCACCAATGACGTTCGGACAGAAGTGGTGTGCCAACCCCAGATATTGAATGTATTTATTAGTGAAGTTGAAAGGCAGTAACCAGTATGGTAACAAAGTTTGTAGATGACATTAATTTGCTCTGGATAGTAAAGGTGAGGGCAACTGGAGAAGTACTGCAACAGGACTTGAAGCCATGTCAAAGCTAGGATGAAATGAGGACCAACAGGAGCAGATCTGTACAGTGAAACAGTTGCTGCTGAAGACCACACATGATCCCCATTTCAGCATCGTTTTGTTTTTTTTTTTTTTTATTTAATTTGGACTAGTTCCAGCCTGCTCCTATCGATTGAATGTCTGCAGACAGGGCACTCAACTTGCACTTCTGGAGCTTATCTTTTGGTTTAATTACATCTCAAAGGAGTCCAGTCCTTGGGCTCTCAGATTATCTTCAGTGTGTACAAATGTACAGTAAGTGGAGATGACCAGGAGACTTGCTTCAAAAGCACTCTCCTCCTCCTACACCACCAATACAGATGCATTCTATGAGGCTTAGGGACCAAGCAATAAAATAGCTGGTAAAAATGAAGACAGATAAATTTACAGTGCTGGGCATGTGGAAGAAGGCAACAATCATGACTCTGTACACAGGGTGATGAAGTCTGGGTAGACTATTATCAGGCACACATGAGATCCGAGTCACAATAGTCAGCCCTATGAACAGCTCAGCTCAGTGCTCATGAAAGTAAATCAAATTACTAGGAAAGGAAAAGAAAACAGACAGAAATATCATTCTCTCAATGTAAAAAATTTCAACCTTATCTCCTGGTTTCTCCACCCTAAAAACACAGGGTAAAATTGAATAGACTGATAGGAGGGTGGCAAGTACACTCAACGGCATGGAGCAGCTTCCAAGTGAACATAACTACACAGACAGAGGCTTTTCAGCCTGGGAAAGAGATGGCTGAGGATGGGATGTGACAGACATTCACAGAATCATTAGGGAAATGGAAAAGGTGGAAGGGAACAACTAACTGTTTGGTCTGTCTCAAGATGCAGAGAAGAACTGGGGCATATCACGTGAAACTAGCATGTGGCAGCTTCAGAACTAGCAAAAAGATGTAGTTCTTCATACAGCACATCGTTAAACTGTGTGCAAGTCCTTGCCATGGGAAGCTGTAACTGCTAGAAGTTTACAGGCGCTGAAAATCTGACTGGACGAATTCACAGGAATGATAAGCTGTCAAGGGCTATCACCTCTGGCTCAGCTAGTCTTTGAGGAATGAAGTGCTGCAATACAAAGTATTTTTTGGAAATAACCATACCTGCCTGCCCTCTTGTACTCTTTCCTAGGCATTAATTTCAGAGCTGAAGACCGAGTATTGGGTTAGACCGACTTCTGATCTGACCCAGTGTGGCTGTTCCTGCATTTGTATTAGCCTTTCAGTCAATAGTCAATGGGACTAGTCCACTAAATAAAAAATCCAAAGTTGACTCTGAACAGAAAAAAAGAGGTTGACTCAAGAGAAATTTGATTTCTTTTTATTTACTCTGGAACATGATATTGGAGACTTAGATTTATAACCCAAATTTGTGCTGGGAAAAGAGTTTACATGTCACAGCCCTACATGAAGATGATGGAAAACTGTAAATGTCACAGAAAATACATTTCTGGAAGTCTAAAGTTGTCTTTCAGCATTCAGAATTGTAATTTTTCGATGTATTTATTCCTTCCCAATGAAATTTCCTAGCAAATGATCATGCTTTTAGTATGCTAAGATCAATTTGATTAAAATTTCATATACATGATGGAAAAGGAAATATGTCAGTAAAGCATGTCAGTTATTAATGATACACTCTAAATTATGGTAGGCTGAACATTCTCAGCAGGCTAGAGGATTTGATTGTAGTGTTTTGAGTCTGTCTTACAGAATTGCACATTTTGCCTTTTGGACAATATTTATGACACCTTAGAGAGCACAAACAAATACTTTTACAAAACCAATCATTTAATAGTAGTTACTCCTTTTCTTTTCTTTTTTTTTCTTTTTTTTTCTTTTTTTTTTACCTTTACAAAGCCTTTTGGAAAGAGTTGGGATGGCTTCCCTGTTTCGACCTTCCCATATTTCTTTCCCCTGTCAAAGAATAATTTGGGAACAGTTAGCAAAAGTCCGTTTTTTCCCCACCTCTTGAAACCCACATGGTAATGACCCTAGTCTAAAATTATCCAGTTTTGTAATGTGCTCATTTACAGCTTCAAATAAAATATTGATAATTGGTGCCAGGGATGAGTTATTATAAAAAAAACATTTGGTCCTTGTATTTTGCGATCTGTGATTTTTTCATATTTATAATGGAGTCCAAAAGACTGCATATGTTGGCTGGGTGTCACTAATGATAATAACTATTGCTCCCAGCTGTTTTTTCTTTAAATACAGGACACAGCTGAAATAAGATCTGCATCTGCCACCATTTGGCTTTCCTCTTTTTAAGGGGGAATCCTATATGTCCTGATTAACTGTGAACATGATTACTTTATTCAACAAGTCCCATACACAAACCAGCAAAACATAATTAAAAAATGATGACAGCGTCTTGATGAAAGTGGTTATTTCAAGTAAACTGGGGCCTCCTGGGGTTTTTTGCCACCTTCTTTAAATAATTACCACTAACTAAAATTCTAGTTTCGTAGAGTTGCTATGAACAAGCAGTTAATAAGGCAGCTGTCTATGGCTTCAGCTGCCCTATGTAAACTAAGCTGTTATTTTGGAAGCGATGACATAACTCACAAGGAAAAGGTGATTAATCCATCACATAAACTAGGACACTTCAGACTATGAGTATAAATGTGCATTATTCATTTGATCCAATTATCGTTCCAGGTATTGCTACAGCAGAGACTTTCAATTTTTTTTTCAATCTGGAATTTAAAGCTTTACAGGAAAAAGAAAAAAAAACAAAAAAAAAAAAAGGAAAAGATGGAAAAAAACAAATCAGAGGTGCGGTTAGATTATAGAAAGTAACTCTGAAGTGACATTATGGGTGCCACACAACACTACGTCTCAGTGGCTTTGCCAGCTGTGGAAGATATGTGTAGCATCAAACAAGTGACATTAACAACAACTAGAGCTTAGATCTTGCTTGACCACAAGCATTCAAAAGACCAAGTCATGCCTTGCATTAGACTCAGCCTTGCTAGTTCCTAAGGACAGGTTTTGTATCTACGTCTGGGATACCCCAATCCCTCACTCAGTAGATACTCTGTCCTGACACGGGTCTTGGACTACTACTGGGTTATAACTGCTGCTGTGGCAGCAGTTTTGGGCCCCAAAGATGTCTCGTGCCACAGTGAAGTCCCTTTCTTACACCCTGAGGCATTCCTTGCGCACAGCCTCTGCAGGGGAAAGCACCTACCTGCATAAGAAAATTACCATTTTCCTTTCAGCATCCCTCCTACCATTGACTAGGTGAAAAGAAATGGTTTGGGTCCAAACAAATGCTTGCAGTGACAGTGATCTAATTCCTTTGCGCCCCAAAGCAAGAGCTGAGGCATAGTAACGCTTCTATACTCAGCCTATAGGCAGGAGTATCTCACTGCTTTCTGGACGAGAAGCAGCCAGCCATTCATAACCGTGAGGGCCATCATCACGGCATGAAAGGTTTAAAGGGCGGCAAATTAAACACAGACTAGTTTAGAAGCTGTAGTCACATGCAAGCAGGTTGCAACTGAGAGTTTGGAAATCTGGGCTGACAAAGCCTCAGTAATGTGCAGTGCTGTACATATAGCACATATACAGATGCAGATACAACGATAGCTGTGTGTTAAGCGCTTAGAGATACGCTGCAGCCCTGACATTACAGGATGGGTGAGCCTTTTACAGAAGTGGTACTCTTCGTTGCCATGACCTGATGTACTCTTCAGTGAGACAGACTTACATCCTAAACTTTGCCATAGCCTAACATACTCCAGCAAACTAAATTCTATGTCACCCAGGCTCCCTATGTCATCCAGGCTCCTTTGCCAGGGTTGTACTTTTCTATGAGCGATTAAAAAGAGGCCCCTGAAGAAAGTAAACTAGAAGTCTGAACTGATCACTTTACCACTTTGGAACAGCAAATCCTGTACTTATTGTGAGGCTGGAAACGATATCTCAGGCACAATCAAAAGTAAAGTATGAAAAATGAACGAACTCTTTAAACACAGACGTTGCCCCAGCTTTTACTAAGCATCCAGTTGCAGAGAATTCATTGTTAACACATATGCAGTTCTTAAATATACTTGCTATTTAAATTTCACAAAAAAAGGATTTGGAGTTTTGTTCACATCAAAAGAATTATAACAAAGGAACGGGAGACTGAATTTATGATTAAGAAAAGCAGACACATTCAATTTCTTTTCGAAAGCAAAGCACCATAAGAAAACCACACTACGGCTGCTGAAGTTATTCAGTGATGAAGAGTTTAGATTAGCATGCAAACAAGAAAATGTTTGACTACATAAAAGATAACCTGAGTACCAGGACTATATTTTATGCAGAAACTAGTTATAAAACTGCTGCATAAATGATCCCCATAGGGATAATTTAAGGAAAATAATCTGAGATATTTACGTACCTGACAAACATTCAAGACTCTGGGAGATTTTTCTGCTGTTTATATGCCCATCATCTAAGCCTACAATGCTTGGCTGTGATATCCAAGGTCAGGCTGACCACAGCAGCCAGCCTTGGCACTGGGAGCAGCCTGGCTACGTGACAAGGGCTGATCAGCCCAGGTGGAATATCACGCTAAAAAAGCCTCCCAGCACCACGGCTAGTGTGTTCACACAGCTCAGGTGTTACCGCAGTCTGCCATATAGACACATCCTAGGGTGCTAAAGCTAGCAGGACAGCTGGCGTCCAGACTATGTACATTAACATTTCATCTGAGCAACGGTCTATAAGCCCATTGCAAAATGTTCACAGCCCAAACGATGCATCCCTCTCGCCTTCACATTTTGTGCCCTACACCTCTCCAAAATATTGCTTCAACCTTATCAGCCTCTCCCCTCCTATTACACATCTCCCTGCTGAAATACCATGTCCTACCTTGTTCCTGCATCCTCAGTCCAGAGCTCCTGCCGGCACAGTGGAATACACAGCAGAGCTGGAAGCTGTGTGGAAGCTGGAAGCTTCATACTAGAAGCACCACACATGTCAGGGCGCTGTACATTAATCCTGTGCCTATTTATTCTATTTTCTTACCTTATAGTGCTGGCAAGACACTTCTCTTACATTTTGGGCATCAGCACTAACACTGGATAATCAGCAAAGGAGACACATTGCAAGACCTTATGAGCCACATGCATTTTGCAAGCTGGTGTTTGGCCACTGTCATCATAAAATGAAAATGGACCAGGTGTAGAAAAAAGGGTGCAAAAATCAGTTTGGAGAGAGCTTTTTTTTCTTGAAGGGAGATTAGAGGAGCTTAGATTGTTTAGTCTAGCAAAATGAAGAGGAACAGCTAAGGGGAAAGGTAAGGGAGGATATGTTTGCTCTCTATTAAATTTTAATTAACACTCTATTAATTATTAATAAAGAACTATTCAAGATAAAAGGTAATGGTGTCACAAAACCAATGGATAAAGGTTGTTCATGAATATATTTAGGCTAGGAATGCAAATAAAGTTCCTAGCCATTAACTGGGTTTGGAATTAGCCTTCCAATGGGAAAAGTGGAAGGAAAAGGCCTCAAACACTTCTGAAATGAAGCCTGTATGAAGAGACTGTATGTCCCTGAACTCCATGCACCAAGAGAGAGTTCAAGCCTTATATCCCAAATTTGTTCTTCTTTCATCTCCCTGCTTAGGGAAGATGCTAAGCCCTCGTTTTTAATCTCCTTTCCTAAATCTTGGGCAAAGACAAAGTCAGAGCATTTCCTTTTCTAAACACAGGGAGAAAAAAACATAGTCTCAGAGGATTTTGATAACTACTATATGCGTTTTATATGATGAAGTCCACTTTCAGTATGAGCTAGACTGAGACCTCTAAGTGGTCATCTGACCTGCTGTCAGATGCTTATGGCAGTTCACAGCTACCACCCTGGTCTGACTTTGAACTAGTACACTCTGAAGCTTATTTTCAATCTCTGCAACTGCACAGTTCTCCTAAGATCCACCTCAAATACATGAATCCATCACCAGATGCATAAAAAGAAATATGTGATTACAACGGCAGTGGGGGATGCTCCAAATGAAGTTTGAAGAACAATTTTGTTTAAACAATTTTGTTTAAATCTCAACTGTAGTACTACACTGACAACCTTGCCTGTTGAATGATATTGAGGTCAGTGCTCTGTCATAAACACACGATTGATATCTATAATACAGAGGTGACATTTAATATTTACACAAAAACATACACCTTACAAAAAGTTGTTTCCTGATACGAGTCATCCAGCATGAAGTAAGGATTTATTCTGAATGTTGGGTCAAAAGCACTGGGATATATCATCATGTGAAAACATACAGTTTTTAGTTCCGCTGTGCTCTGTTGGAATAGTATTTAATTTCTGTGTGAGAAGTAAGAGAGGGTAGAGGAGTCAAAGACATTTGGAATAGAAGGGGGAAGTACATCAGAAAGATCAAAAAAGAGATCAAAAAGAAAAGTCAAGTTTTCACCAATAATTTTAAAGAACAGTGTTAAGAAAATAAATGTGGGTATAGACACACGGGAAATGGACTGTGATAGTTCAAGGAATGTAGTGAATCTTTAAAGACTGAATCTTGGACTTAATCCCATTTAGAAAAAAATATTTCTGTCTAATAGCAGTTTCATAAACCTCTTAGAAGTTTTAGTACAGTTCCCAGTGAGAAAAGAATCCACAGAATGAGCCAATATGTGGCATTTATGTGACAGCATTATCAAAAAGCCCGTATACTCAGAGAGAGCCTTACGATTGCAGCTACTCCATCCCCAGCAAGTGGTTCTTTCAAAACAGGGTGGATGGAGGTGCACCGTTTCGCAGTCAAGAATAATTTGCCCACAGCCTCCCTCCACTTCAGTTGCATTTGCTTTCTGGTTCAGCAAGTAACTACAAATCATACATAAAATTTAAATGTACTACAGAAACTCTACAAACAAATCCCAGCTTCCCAGGTTAACCACACTGATCCCTTGCTCTTCAGTTGTTATGACATAAATTCAGTTCAGTCACCCCACTTTCGAGGTAGTCCAGTAGCCAAAAGAATTTCCACATTTTTTCTCACTAAAATAGGTTCTTCCATGTTTTCTTTGCTCTACAGGCATATTAAAATAGTTATACAGGGTCACCAGCTGGGATTAGCAAGATATTAGTCTTGTCTGTGGAAACAAAACTGTCAGTCTCTCCATCTCCTGGTACTGTGCCTGGTGTCCAGCAATTTCAACAGCTGTAACTGGAAGTTTTATGGAATAACTGATGAACACTAGGTAAAAAAAAGAAAATAAATAAAAAAAAAAAAGAAAACCAAAACCACACAATGCTAGAAAATGCACAAACTATTCCAGTTTCATAGTATTCAAGGTTCTGGGGTTTTTTTGTTTACATTTATTCTGTGTATATGTCCTACAGGAGTATTATCCACTAGAAATAAGCAAAAACTAAGCCCTGCTTCCAAATCAGCATTTCTGTATTGGGATTTCTGACCGAAAAAGATGATGGGTATACAAAATGAATGCAGCAAGTTGCTAAACTCTGCTTACAAACCTGTTCCCCACAGAAACCACAGATGTGTATTGAGATGGGCACATTTAGCAGACAGGATAGAAATCCAGCGGTCTGTAGAGCCTTCTATCAATCATATTTGCATATGACTGCCTAGTGAAATGTGTTAGACTAAATGTCTTAACCCTTCCAATACTTGCCTCTGTTGAAGCCCGATTTCTTGTTACACAGAATGGGGTTAGGAAGGATTTTTCACCTGGTGAAGAAAACTGATGTGAAAACAACAGCTCTGCTCCCCTAGCAGGGGATGTGCAACTGATTGCTGGAATCATTGATTGATTTTGTTTGATTGTTTGTTTTAATTATCCTCCTTCGGATACCTGATTGTGATTTGATGTCGAGGTACTCAGAAATTAATGCGATGATCATGTCCTACCCTCACTTACATAGTTACTAGCACTGGGAATGAATTGAGAAATGAAGGAGAAAAGGGGAAAAGAGTGAGCAGCTACAATGAGATAAATGGAGCAGGTCCTGATCCTCCGGGGAGCTGAGCACTCTGCATTGCCCCAGTGACAAACTGGCAGCAGAGGCAGCTCACCAGATCAGCATCTACCCCAAACCAAAAAGGACAATTTAGCCACCTGTCAGATATTTCTGACAGCCTACAGACGGAGCATTGCTCTCCCTTATTTACAAACCATAGGTTAAACTGCAATACTGTATCCAGAAGAGTTTCCAGTCAGGAATGAATGTAATTGCAAACTGGCTACTGTTTGTTTTTAAATGACTGAAATACCAAAGTAATCTCAGGAAGTCCTCTGGAAAATAGGATTTATAATGAAAAATACTTGCTGACCCACAGAAAAATGAGAGTACAGTTTGCGTTCCCATTTTTCTTTTACGGTGCTTGACAAATTGACACACAATTGTTAATTATGGGCACTGAGCACCACATGATTATGCATAAAATATTCCAGCTGATTGAAGCATAAGTCCAATAGCATTTGCAGGAAATTAAGTAGCATTCTTACAGACACTGAAGCCTGTGAATTTTGAATCATGACATAATTAAATTTCTGAAGCAGATATTTGAAATGTTCTTAATTTTTAGTTAGCATTTAACCGTATCGCAACCTCAGAGTGTTCTTTGGAGAAATGTTTTGAATGCAGACTTTAACAGCCACTGTGTGACACAAATCTGCAGATTACTGAAAATCACTCAAAAGAGTCTAATCTTTGGCATTCATTTGTATAGGGTATTTTCTGAATTTTTCTCTAAAATGAAGAAAAAAGTCAGTTTTTGCTTTGGAGGTGTCAAAAAAATGGGAGAACACCCAATACATTTGGGATGAAACTGCCGCAGCAACACAGCAGCCAGAAGTGGAGAAGGCCATGACCATTTTTTCTCCTTACTAAAACCTGTGGGAATGTGTCCCTGATCTGCTCTTCCTCACCAGAGACATACTGGACTTGTGTCCTTTCCCTGGACAGGTCCAGTCCCTGTGCTGGCACCATCTGCTCCCAGGAAGGATAAGGATGGAGAGGGTCACCTACAGACATGATGCTGAGTGGGGAGGGAGCTCATTAGCACTGCGTTTTCCATCTCCACCTCCTCTGCAGTGCTGCTCTACGTGTCAGGAGCAGCAGAGTTTAAAGGAGAGATAGTTTAAAATCCATTACATACACAAAGACATAAGAAAATTTCACGTGTTGGGGACAAGCTTCATAAGACAAATACCATGGTATCGAGAAAAGCCAACAGGCAAAGTGTGTTAAAAAAGAAAACAGTGATTGAACCCAAAGATACATCAAAAAATAAAATTTGTATTGTAACCTTAAGGGAAAAGTGTCTTCTGAAATGAAAATCCAAAATGAAAAAAAAAAAAAAGTGTAAACTTGTCAGAGATTTATTTCCTCCAGATGACATCTCATTTGTGTCAAGTAATAGGAATATACACTGTGTTTTCATGTGTTAATTGTAAGCTAAATATATTATGAATCTACATAATTTTTGCAGCTCTGGAAGGCCCCAGTTGTTCCTTCAGCTTTGGCATGCCAGTCCAAACACATCAAAGGGTGAGCCAGACATTACGGACCAGACAAAACAGTGCCCTGGAAAGTCTATGCCTTGGAAAGTCACTTGAAATTCACAATTTTTCTAGTTCCTTACTCAAGAAACAGGGATAACCGCACCTGCCCATTCCAGAAGGCTGTTGCAGAAATTTGTCAGTGGCCACCAAACCCTTTAGGTCTAAAAAGTACAAATGAGAATCACTATTCCTCCAGAAACATGCACACCGGCTTGTTTGTCTGGTATTGCTCAGCTCTGAGAAGTAAGTGACTCTGCTAACAAAACATTTTCAAAGAAAGAGAACAAACATAGATAAGCTGCTCAACACAGTCCAGGGCCTTATATTCAGTGCAGTAGATGTTTCTAGTTCAGGCTGAAGCTATAATTCAACAGTGTTAAGATAAACTCTCGCATGGACACAAATATTTTAATATTCAACTGTAGATGATGTTCCTTGTTGGTCCTGAACTCGCTCTGCCTTGAGACAGCTGCAAAGGATCCTCACCAGGTTCCCTCTGCACCAAGTGCTGCCTACTCTACTGATCAGCTACAGCCCCAGTGGCTTGATCTTGCTGAAGCACGGAGATTGTCAGTCCACACCGAGAGATGCCAGGAGATGGTGAGCTTGTTAGAATGACTGGAAATCCTCCAAAATAAACCAGAGGCACAAAGATACCTCCACTCTATACCTATTCCTTTCCATGGAGGCTTCATACCCGTCACGATATTGATAAAGCATTTCACTACTCAGCATCATGTTCTCAGGTGCTCGGCATCCACAAGCATGGGTTTTCAAAAGAGCTCAGTTCCTTCCTCATTGTGTTTTCCAAATGAAAGTAGCATCTTTCAACACAGCAGAGCTCCCCACAGCTCCCTCATCAATATTTATAGGGAGAATTTCTGGATAGCTTAACCTTCTCTGCCGCATCCTTTTGAAACCCCCGGGTGCGCGCTCGGGGCTTGGGCTGGAATCTGAACCTTTCTGAAAAATGCCTCCTGCTGTGACCTCCAGGCATATTTGAGAACAGGCAGGTAGTCAGACATCTCCTCATCAAAACCAGTAAAAGCACTGCCATCTATTTCAGTGGAGGTAAGATATGGAAAACAATGAGTGTTTGGGATGGAAAAAAAATAATATTCTACTTTCCAAAGAATTTGGTTTTCGCAGGTAACTGTAGGATTTTAACAGCTACCTGCAAACAGTTTTGACCCACCGTGTAAAGCACTGGATATGTTATAGTCTACATTGCTTAGTATCTGTACGGTCCTATTAACAAAACTTGAGCAGATAATTAATGTTTAGGAGGAGAACATCGGAATGAGAACGTGGAAAATGGACACAAGCTGGGAGGAGAAGGGGGAAGGAAGAAAACCCTCCATGCTTGGGGTGGCTTGGCAGGGAAAGGGGAGAAAGGCAAAGGAAAGAGAGAGGATGCATGAAAAGTGGGTGAAGACACACGATTGAAGATCAGAATATGGGGTCAATAGTTCAGAAAAATTATATAGTACTAATGCCTTCCCCCCCCCCCCCCCCCGCTATATTTGAGAACCTTGAACTACTAAAATAAATAGGCTTGTAAAAACACTTGTTCAGACTGCAGGCAGTTTAGTTCACTGTATGGCTCACCCATCCAGGGCCACAAAGGCAAGTGTTAACGAGTGGTCTGCAAAATGAAGTGTCAACTTGTGAGCACAGGTTCAGAGGGAACTGGGCTCAAGAACAACATGGACATCGTGCCTGAAGAGCTGCCCAGCGGGTGCTTCCACTCTGTCCTGCATCAAGAAGAATTAAATTCTGGTAATGTTTAATCCATCAAATTTACTTTGTCGGAGTCAGATTTTTTAATCTTCAGATATTTTTAAATGCATGTACACAGCTGAAGGAATTCTCAGCATGAAATACAAATATTTACAAACAAAAGTCATGCTGTCTCCATGTCTCAGTTAATTTTTCACTGCAATTTTTACAAACTGTGAGAAACATTTCATCTATTTGTATCAAACTCAGAGGCTTTTTTTTCTGTAGCCAGTTCAACATTGCTTCATTTTCTCTCATCCTACAGGGCTGGATTAAAACAAAATCCATCATTCCTCCACCTGCTCCAAGAGTAAAGGAAAAAAACCCTCTAAATATCCATCAATCCTCAGCCCATTTCCAAGGATAGAGTTCTACAATTCCTCTTCAATATGAGTGATCTCTTGATTTGGAGCTTGCAGACCCCTTATTCCCCCAGCTAACAATCAGAGCTTTTCAGTGCTAGCCTGCATGGCAGACCCTCAGGGTCCGAAGCCAAGGAGAAGACTCCTTTTTAGCTAAGCCCCCCTCGTCAGTCATGTAGACATGAGAGAAATAATTGCTCCGTGTGCAGACGAAATCTCAGCAAATTGAAAGTGAAATAGGTGAAGCGCAGGGCAAAAAAAAGACCTTTACAGACAAGAATTTCACTTTTCTCTCTTCCCTACTGGGTAAAGTATCTCTTAATAAGTTTGTTTTTACATTTTAGCCTGTTTCCCCCTAAGGTTAACTACGTCTTTCCCACACGAGGCACTACCTCGGCATCTCACGTATTTATTTCCTCCTGTTGCTGCCCAGACTGCCTCCAATGAACATCTATCACTGTGGGATCCGCACGCTCTTTGGTCCATCATGGGAAACGGCATTTATGAAAGACACTGTGGCTTTCTACCATGAAAATGTCTACAGCACTATATACAGTAGAATTACGACTCCTATAAAGAAAGGGAAAAAAATAACCCAGACAGGATATGAGGAACATCTGTTTATATGAACACCCTTAGGATCTGCAGTCTGAGCATGGGAACCCACAATATTTAGCAGACGAAAGGATAGGCACTCAGAGCGCAGATGAAGAAATGAGACCTGAAAGGTAACATTTTTAAGTAAATTGTTTCTTCTTAGATCTGAATTAAACCCAGATGGTCACTTTAAGTTAATATAGCAACATCGTGTAAAAATGATTCATCCTTTAATTGCCATAATATTATCATTTACAAAAATTACAAATGATTGGTAAATCGGATTTTGTATTTTGTGTACATCCTGAATAAGCCAATTAGTAGAGAGACTATCTCCTACAGTCACTCTCTAGCCAATTGCTTCCCATCATTTTTTTCATAAAAATCGTCTGTACTCATGCTTCTTAATGAAGCAGGTAACTAGTTTTGCATTTTGGTAATTTGGTTCCTTCAGCTAGAAAAGTTTACACATTTCAGTTCACCCAATCTTCTGCTGATTTACTTCCATGCACATCAAAATATAAATTTTACTAAACCATGTTTATTGCTAGGAGAATAGGCACTTAATATGCACACGGCATTTAGACATGAGTGAAAAGTGTAACACTGTTTACAGACAGTATCAATAAACCCCTCGTTTTTAACTTTAAAACTGCTGTAAAGCACGATCATTACACTTGCAATCATATCTGCTGACTAAGATGGCTAAATCCCTAATAGAATTTGTCAGAATAACCAACTTTCTCCACACATTTGTCTGAAAGCAGAGAAATAAATTTATTTTGACTGTTTTGCTAATTTCTTTCCAGTCTGTTTCCCATTCCCCAAATCTTTAAAAAAATATTTAGTGGCTTGAATTTAAAAATGATTTTGCAGAAGTCTTATAGAAAATACATTTTGATTTTTGCACATTAATTTATCCCAGAGGTCACTAAATTCTATTCAGCCAGGAGACTGAAACCAGTACCACATATCCAATTGAAAGAGCAAAACCAATATGCTTTGAATATCTGGTTGTATAAGTGATTAAAGCTCAGGAGAAATTCAGCAGTCACATTAGTTTATTTATGTTTTTGTGTGTCAAGTTCTGAAAAACAAACGGCACTGCCGAAATTGAGATCTGTACACAGATAAATGACAAAGAAGAAATGGGACCAACCTAATAAATTATTTGTTCACTGCATATAATTCACCCTCTTCTGCTGTGTCCTCAAGCAAATATCCCATCGCTTTCAGTCCACGGACCAGCTGTTGAACTGCCTCCTGGCTGTTTGCAGGAAGTTTGCTTGAATGAAGAGCAAGAATCAAGGACAAATTTCAAAACAGGAGGGAAAAAAAGTAACTACTCTGCTCTTTAAAGAATCCTGGACTCATTTTAATAAACTACAATAAATCACTTTTTCTTTGCATGGTGAATCTTCAATTTATGAAGTGCCCCATTTACCATTATTATGAAAATAGACTTCATGGCTTTTAATTGGTTTCCTTATCAGTCCAAGAAAAACAGTTTTTAATAAACTGGGAATGGACTAACTCATTCTCCTAATTTCAAATCCATGCTTTGCAGAGTAGAACTCAGATATAATGTGGCATCTTTCAGCTTAGGCAGGAATGGAGGGAGACAGAAGAGAGGGAAAATAAATGCAAAAAATAAGACACTAAAAGAAAAGGATTCTTACCAAAAATACAAACTGCCTGCAAAGGGGACAAAAGTGTACCACCCTCTTCATCCAGAACAATGTCTCGGGGACATTTGGGATTGTGGTTGGATTCCTAGAGAATGCAAGACCACAAGCAGAGCCGGGGTTTGCGGGCAGCTCCTCAGCTCTGCTGAGGCACATGGAGAAACACAGATGAAACTTGTGGACTGAGGAGGAACAGCAGAGGCCGGGGGGATGTTACGATTAGCTCAATCCCTGCCATTGCATGCCTTGCACCAGCAGCGGTGACGACTCTGCCCTGTGACGTGCTGGAGAGGGAAAGGCAACCGTTCACACAGGCTGGGGCATTTTCGGGCAGGGATGGTACTTTGCTCTTTGTAATCGTGTCAAATTCACCTCCTCTCCTGTCCACGTTCTGCCATGTCACCAAGGAGGTAAATGCAGCTCTTCGTTGGTTTTCTTCCCCAGCCACAAGTCATTTCTGGAGACCAGGACCTCTGTACTCACTACAGTAGGTCGTGTACCTTCAATCACACACCTGCTCTCAGGATTTTGGGGCAAGCCAGTCAGTAACACCACAAGGATCCAGGATTTGCTAAGTCTTACCTTGTGTTAGTCAAGCTTGTCAGCGGGATCCGTGTCTGCATTCATGTTCAGTCTCCATGCAATCAACTGTATAATGGCCAGTTCCTGCTTTGAAAGCCTCACTGATTTATGTATTATCTGGGCCCAAGCCAACAGGATTTTGTTGGGAGAGGAGATGGCAGTGGGGAACAGAGCTTGCTGAATGTAATTTTTAAAAGCCACTACAAGAACCAGAGCACAGCAGCATGGTCCTGGCTCCAAGCACGCAGCAAGCAGACCCTCGATGGGTCTGGCACGTAGGAGCTGCAATTCTGCAAACCTGGACCCTTAGCCTACTCACTGTATTGCCCAGGCATGATGATAAATGGCTTTTTCTGCAGCAATTATCCTTGACCTTTTCATTCATTCAAGAAAATTGCATCAAAATATAATAGATTTCTAAGTACACAGGAAGGGTCCCACTCTGCCAGCCCTATTCCCTTGCACCGCAGGGTTTTAATGTGCCTACCTGGGACTAGATGGCCCTTGTTAAAACAGTTTAGGGCCCTTGTTAACATAGTTACAGTTTTACCCATTAATCTCAACTCTGTTTTGAAAATATGAAGTACAGGTTCCAGCTTTTGCTTACCAAGACATTAAACCAGATGAAGACTTGTATATTTAGGAAATCTGTGATGCTTCTACCTATTCTAGTAGGTTTTAAATTAATACATAAAAGCCCAGGGTTATTATTAACAAGAAGTTTCTGGGCTCTATACACCTCAGTATAATTTATCATATTTTGCTGGGTCACGAGCATGGACTCAAAAGATAAGGACTCTAGGATCTGGCAGTCTTCTGGGTTTTGCAGGTGGTTTTTGGTTTGGTTTGTTTTAAGCCATGTTTGGCTTTTAATGTTTATACTTGTTTCCTTCAGCTTGGAAAATGACCCTCACCTAGGGACATACTATCACCTTTATACAGAGTATCTGCACTGGGTTAACGTTTTTTTAAGAGTTCCAACTCTCTTTAAGAGTTCCAACTCTTTAAGACTCTTTAAGAGTTCCAACTCCTAGTTAGCTTTCTATCTTTATGGTGAATCCTGTAAGAGAGGCGGACAAAGGGGGAAGAGGTGTGAAAAGCTATTTGTGTTTCTCAGAAGAGACCTACATCAGATTCCTACTCCATTTCTGGCTTCTTTACACAAACTAAAGGCACGAGGGTAGTGCAATAGGGATCAGATACCTTTAGGAGGGACTGCCCTGCAGCGAGGCATTGGGGAAGATTCCCACAGTGCTGGTGTTTGAGGTACAGCGGGATGGACCTACCATGCCAAGTCCTGCCGGGACGCCAGCTCGCAGAGGACAGGCAATGTACTGGTGTAATTTAAAAAACAGTTTCGGGCTCAGTTCCAGCAGACGCCAATTAATTCCCTCAGAGCAAATCAAAACTGAGACAGCACATCACTTCCCAAATGGACTGAGGATGCTGTGCTGTACCTAAGAGCTTTGCTCACTCTTTCCATTCTTTCCTGTTAACAAAATATCAAACCCAACCAAAATATCAAAAGCAGTACAACAAATACACATTTTACCAAGAGCAGCATAGCAAATAAATGACATAATCCAGTCATCAAAATGTGTGCATGTGTAGGCCAACCATATACACTTGTTTTTGCCAACTTGCTAAATGAAACAGCATAGGACAAGTCTAGCAGAATAAAATTTAATTTTTCCCTGACATGTAAAGCTGCCAGAGTTTAAGACAAATAATCCCAGTTGGTGACATCTGACGCTCACATTTGGCATGATATATTGCAAAGAATTTATCAGACTTCATCCTGTATTTGGTTTGGGTTTCCTTTTTTTCTTTAAGACTTAGGGCAAAACCAAATGCTGCTGAGTCTTAGATTTAAAAAATGAAAATGTCAAGGTTGGGAGTGAAGTCCACATCTATTGCCAAATTTTCAGAACAGCAGGGCAAAAAAGAAACATAAAAAAGAAATGTAGAAACTGTATCTTTAAGCAGAAACACCAAACACCTTTCCCCTAAAACACTATCCCCAAAAAGAGCTGGCGTCTTTTTGCTTTTAAAGCAGAAAGCCCTGCATTGGCTACATGCGAATTTCATTATAATCCATTTATGTTATCAGCTGAAATTGCATCACCCCTGTGGAATGTGTAGCTCAGGGATTAGAAATGACTTTAATTGTATGTTTCTTATAGGACAAACGCCCTGGTAAGTATTAATGAGAAAAAATATTTGATGGCTATTTGGTGGCCTCTGCCTAGTTTTCACTGACATGTACTTGTACCACAGAAACAGATCACAGCTAAAGAACTGAACAGCCAAGGGATCATCTCGTATTAGAGGGAATTTCCTTGCACAAGATTTTAACACGTTGCTGAACAGTAATGCAACATATGAACCGCATCACCCACAGTGGACTAAAGCATACAGCCTGACAAACTATCTGTTACCAGGATTTCTCTGCTTCAGTAAAAGGCACCCTGTCAGCACCATGAAAACAGGGAAACTGGTTCATCCAAGGCCTTCAAACCAGATGACATCTGTGATCCCACCCACCACTGCAAACATCCTCTCCCTAAGTCACCAACAAATGTTACTAGTGTCACAGCAGATTAATTCGAGTTTAAATGTCAAGGGCAACATTTCTCACGTTGCTGCATCCCTCTGCTCCCACTGATTTTTTTCTACTTGCTCACTTTGAAAGGTATTAGAGCACAAGCTTTATTACGGCTCCTTAGAAACTGTACTTAAAGTACCAAGGTTAATTCAAAGTTTTCAGACTTCTTCGAAAAATAATCTATGGCAGATGTAACAAAGAATTTCTAACCGGTGATTTTTCCCTATGAGTAATCGTACTCACATTTCTAAAGTTCCTACCTTTGTTTACATACGTGTGTCACATATGTGCAGAAGAATGTAAACCAGACTCGTTCCTATGCCACTGTAAATAAAAACAAATATTAAACCCGTGGCCTTATTTATGATCTGTTGTAAGGCAGCACTTGTTCCTTAACAGGCACAGCTTTTCCCTGTTAGAGGATTGAGATTTCAGCTGGCGTGGTGGGTAAAGCTCAGCCCTGCGCATCTTGAAGCCAAATGACTTAGTCATTTGCAAAACTCCCTCTTCCAATGCGAGTAGGCTTGTGCCTCCCCCCAAAGCACTGTGCCACTCATATGAAAATGCAACACATGGGCCTCAGGAAAGGGCATGTGACAAATTTTAATGAGATAAGTGACTTGGAAAGACTTGGAGCTAAATTACAGCTACTGGGAAATAGTGACTATGTTATACTGTACTGCTTCTCTTCCACCTCCCAGTCTAACGTCCTACAGGACTGTGATCAGTTTTTCCACCTTTGGCAGTATTTTTGGTTGATTTTATTGTTTGCCTTGGGGAGATGAGGTTTTTTGGGTTTTGCTTTTTAATTTCCTGCACACAGTTCTTCAACTGGCCAAATTCTGTTTTCTTCCAGAATTTGAAACCATCCTTAATTTTTCAGTTTTCTTCAGTATCTACCAGTGCCATGCTAGTGCCTTCAGTATCGAGAGAAAGAAAGGGAATCTGCAAGGAACAGAGAGATCTGAGAAGCTGCGAAATCCTAGAAATTGGAAACTCCATCTATTCATGTGCACATGGGCCAAAGAGCCCAAAGGAAACAAAAAATAGAAAGGAACAATTTCTTAGAGTTTTATAAGCAATTTTTTCCCCCAAAGAAATGTGGAGCACACAAGCAAAGGAGTAGTGAAACCCAGTGACAGCAGCATCTGAACTCATAACAGCCCATTTGAGTACAGCTAGCCCACATCAAAGCCCACATCACCACATCTTCACTGCTTCTGGTTGCTGACCCGTCTGGAGTGAGCCTTCTGCAGGCTGGTCCCCATGAGCTGCACTCAAAGCCCTGCCTGCTCTGTGGATGTACCGAGGATTTTGCAGATTCCTTCCGATTAACATCTCTCAGGCGCACCTCTCACTCCCAGACATGCTGTTAAATTCTTATCTGGGCTCTCATCACCTCATGTCTCAATTACTGCAACATCCTTTTCCTGGCCACTGACAAACTCAGTTGTGCCCTGATGGTGTATCGATCCGCAATGCTGCTGCAGAGATCATTCCCGAGCCTCACACTTGGCTCTCTTTTTGCTCATCTTCCTAGCTCCTTTTCCCTGTCGTATCAATCAACTGGCCTTCACTTTCAAGGACTCTTCCACCTTATTGCTCATTTTATTTGGCATCAAAAGGTCAACTCGCACTACCAAACAGTCCATAGTCCCTGCTTCCACTCATCACTTGCCAGCTCCTCAATGAGTTTCTTTGTAGTGTCTCTTGAGACTCTTTGCCACGTTTGTGAGAAGGTCTCTGTAAAACCGTAATACTACTTTGTTGCAGCCCCTCAGCCTCTCTTCAGAAGTACCTTCTGGCCAAAAAAAGTCTTGCCAACAGTCATGCTGCAGGTGGGCTCAAGTGTCTGTCTGTGACATCCTTTTGTTAAAGCTAATTTTACAAGAAAGGAGATGTGATAACATCAGAAACTTCCAGAAACACCACATGAAGTGTCTTCCCAAAGCAACCAGGAGGTATGCTGACCCACAACATTTAGTCTAAAAATGGAGCTCTTTGCGAGGTCTTTCAGGTAGTTACCAACTTTTCATTCTCTGTGCAGCATCTACCAGCATCTTTTCCTCGTCTATGCCTGAGAGCCTACAATAACGCAGCAGATGACCTCCAACAGGTCTATGATGAGTTGTCATACAAGAAGCTAATAGATAAACTAATCATCGGCCATGGATGAGAGAAGAATCACGTCATGGATGAAAAACGGGCAGGACACAGAAGAAAAGAATAATGTTTAATTGCTAGCTTTCATCTTAAGGAAAAAAAAAGTTAACAGTTTTGTTGAGATTTCCTCCTCTCTTATGACATTCCATAAATATACGACCGAACAGGAAAGCATGTGTATGGTGAGGACTGCAAGATAATGAAAGTTGCGGATAACTTATATTTATCATCTGAGAGGTTTGTGAGAAACTTTAGAGAGACCTAAACTAAGGTAACTGTCCTGGTTTCAGCTGGGATAAAGTTAATTTTCTTCTTAGTAGCTGGCATAGTGCTGCGTTTTGGATTTAGGATGAGAGTAACATTGATAACACACTGATGTTTTGGTTGTTGCTGAGTAGTGTTCATACTAGTTGAGGACTTTTCAGCCTCCCATGCTCTGCCAGGTACACAAGAAGCTGGAAGGTAGCACAGCCAGGACAGCTGACCCAGACTGGCCAAAGGGCTATGCCATACCATATGACGTCATGCTCAGTATATGAGCGAGGGGAAGAAGAAGGAAGGGGTAGATGTTCAGAGCGATGGTGTTTGTCTTCCCAAGTAACCGTTACGCGTGATGGAGCCCTGCTTTTCTGGGGATGGCTGAGCACCTGCCTGCCGATGGGAAGCAGTGAATGAATTCCTTGCTTTGCTTTGCTTGTGCAGGCGGCTTTTGCTTTACCTATGAAACTGTTTTTATCTCAACCCACAAGGTTTCTCACTTTTACTCTTCCGATTGTCTCTCCCATCCTGCCAGGGGGGGAGTGAGCGAGCAGCTGTGTGGTGATTAGTTGCTGGCTGGGGTTAATCCATGACAGTAACATAATAAAATAAGAAATGTTGATGTTAGCAAATTCCAAGCAATACATACTGGAGGACACAGTGGAAATGCCAGCACGCATTATGTGTCTCAGCATTAAGTGGGTCAGCGCTCAGACCAAGGAAATTGGTTGCTCCCCTCTACTCAGCTTTCAGGAGGCCACATCTGGGATGATGGGTCCAGCTTTAAGCCTCCCAGTACAAGAAAGATATTGGGAAACTGGAGTGAGTCCAGTGGAAAGCTATGATGACAGTAGGAGGTAGAGCACATGGCTCATGAGGAGAGGCTGAAGGAGCTGGGTTAGAGCAAGGGTGAAGCCAGACCCTTCTTGGGGTCCATAGTGAAAGGACAAAAGCCAGCAATCACAAGTTGTACCAAGGGAAATTCCAGCTGGACACAGAAAATTTTGTCTCTGATGAGAGTGATGCAGCACATCACTGGGCAGAAGGGCCCAGAAGGGCTGTGGCATCACCATCCTTGGAGAGTTTCAGAATTCAATGGGACATTGCTATGAGAGACCCGAACTAATTTAGAGGCTGGCCTTGCTTTGATTGAGGCATTGGACTAGATCCTCAAGAGGTCCCTTCCCACGTCAATTATTATGAGCCTTTGAGCTCTCCATACCAGTCCGGACAGGTCAAGGTAAACGTCCATCATACAGAATTAAGATGAAAAGATTAAAAAATGCTTTAGATAGATAGATAAGTCTGAAGTGTCCAACTGTTATGTGACTAGTGCATCTGACCACGTCCAATTCTGGGTTCCCCAGTGCAAAAGAGACATGGACTCACTAGAGTGAGTCCAGAAAAGGGACACAAAGATGATGAAGGGACTGGAACGTCTAGCTTGTGAGAAGATGCTGGGACTTTTCAGCCTGGAGAAGAGAAGGCTCAGGGGGATCTTATCCATGTGAATAAATATCTGAGGCAGGTAAAAAAAACGGAGCCAGACTCTTCTCAGTGGCACCAAGGAACAGGACAAGAGGCAATGAGCACAGACTGAACAAAAAAAATCTTTTTTACTGCGTGGGTGGTTGAACATTGGCACAGGGTGCCCAGAGAGGTTATGGAGTCTCCATCCTTGCAGATACTAAAAACCTGACTGGATATGGCCCTCCTTTGAGTAGGGGGGTGGGATCATACGATCTCCAGAGGGGCTTTCAGCCTCCACCGTTCTGTGATTCTGTGATTTTGTGATTCTGTATATATTAGAGAATAAGACTGTGAAGATTATATGATAACAACAAATTTTGAAACAGGAATATAAAAAACCTCATGCTTTCAGGGTTTACGATGAAGTCTAATGGGAAATTTCTTAGTTCCTTTCTGACTTGCTGCACCCTTTTTCTTGGCCACTTTTACAGTCAGGACAGAACTCAAGGACACCCAAATTATGTGTCGGTTCCTGTGATTCTACGAAAATGCCTTCCTTTTCCCCTCTCCAGATAGTTGTGTGAGGTTCAGCCTAGGCAGGCAGACATCTGGCATCCAGAGAGATTTCCCACCAGCAGGATTCCCAAAGATGTGGACAACATAATAACAGAGAACTTTTCATCGTCTGTTCACAGTCATGCAGCTTTCTGCCTCTCCCATCCTTGTCACAGCAACTGCTCCCACGGAAAAATAGCGTTCAGAGAAGAATGTAAGTTCAAATAAATATATAGCTGCAAACTCAAGGTCAGAACAGTGTTCTCAGCCATCTCTCCATCCTCTCCCACGAAGTGCTTCATGCATCAGGAAAAAACACAGCAAGATTGCACATGCCTGAGTTAGTAGATTATGATAGGAAATGCCGTCTTATCTTCTGCTTTACAGCAACACACATTACAAATTGTCTGGCAGCTATTCACTCATTCACTCTCTCTGTAAATAACTATTCAGTAAAATCTGATGGAACTGTGCAAGTCACCAAAGTCTCACTGGGATTTTCTGCACGCAACTGCCAGGCTAGCAAATAGGCGAGTCTCCAGGGCGAACTGCATGCAGGTGGGGAGAAGCTGGTGGGTCCTTCTAAAGGTCTGCTGAGTTTTGGTCAAGTAAAATTTGTTTGTTTGCTTGGTGCATGTGCTTCATTGTTATTATGATGTCCCCTTTGGTGACTAGTGTATCTGCGTTGCTGACATAGAAACCAGCTCTGCATCCCCTGCACCGCTGTGCGGTAGAAGAACAGGTCAGGACTGCACGGAGGGAGGGATGCGTGGCTCCTCTCATAAAACCTTGGCTCCGCTCCAGACCTGCAGGAGCTCCTCGCCCAGTCGCTGGGAATACTGACGCCCCCAAGACTGCAAGAGAAACGTCTGCCTTTTTGCTGGCTTTCATACAGAAAAGCCATTTGTCCCAAAGCCCAGAACCTAGGGCAATCTCTGGTGTATTCGGTTCTATTAGAGAATGTGTTAATTACGGTAATAACGCAACTAATATGGCTTAGAGAAACAAGTCTCAAATGGTGCTTATGATTTCCTGCTTTTCCTTTGTATGCTGCCTAAACAGACGGTTGATTAGAAATCAGCAGAAATTTAGGTATTTATGTATTTAATTTTTGTTAAGTGGCCATTTACATTTCACGTATCTGCAATTTTTTCTCTTTTGCATGGATCCGCTTTCTCTACCTGGAAAGGGGATAAGGTAATCTGACACCTGCAATTTTCTGTGTTTACTGAAGCTTTTCAGGTTGTGTCATAATTACATATATTTTCTAATTATGAAATCAAAATTTGGGAAAAGACCTCTTAGGGTAGAAAAACAACTGCATGTCCAAAGTTGTCTGTCACTTTTTAAAACAGTAATAGCGTTGTTCCCTCTTTCTTAAATCACTGTTCGCTGCTGCTGACCCAAAGGTGACATCTGCTGTCTTTTCTGCCCGCGAATCTCACCTTCAAGAAACAATTTTTTTGTCAAGTTTCTTCTCGCTTTTCCACTCTCATCAGCTTTTCTACATAGCCAGAGGAAGAGGCAGAAGACAGTTATTATAGTTATAGCATGGAGAAAGCAATTGCGTCTGTAGTCACTGCCAGCAAACACAAAGCCCCACCGCTGTAGACAAAACAGGACTAAGAATAGATCTCGTGCTGGAAAATTAAGCATTGCCATCATGATCTCTTACGCTTCCCTGTCTGAGGCAGGGACTTGGAAAGCATGCACTTGACACAATGTTTCTTGGTGGTTGAAAGGGTAAGAACTGACAAGAAACTACAGGAGTTTAGGATTAATGTCCATGCAGTGCAAGGGTGTGAAGGGATGCTAAGAATGAGAAAAAGAGCAATTCAGACGCTCACGAAAGGATAACTCCCCCAGCAGAACAATATATTTCTTAACCACGGACATCCATTGACCTCCTCCTTTTTAGCCTATAAATCTTGCCAACTACCCTGACCCACTGAGACCTTTGATGGAAATACAGTAATTTAATTCCGATGTAATCCATTCTTTAATGATAGAGCATGCAGGGAAAGCTTACATGGGCTTGCCTGTACATGTAATTAGTAGATCAGAAGAATAAAACAATTAATTTCTCTCTGACCAGTTCGAGGAGATAAATGTTTATTTAATCCAAATTAAAATGTTCCTTTTTTTTTAATTTTTTTTCCTTCTTCTAGCCCAAACACTGGCATATGATTACAGCTGGGCAAGAAGCAGTATTCGTATCCCACAAAAGCCTGGTAATTAGAAAGGAACCAAAGGAATCTGCAGTGGGGTGAAATTACTGATTTCAGTTGTTGAAGATTTTTTTGAGGAAGCTTTTGTTGAAGTCTGCAACCTGCCACTTGCCATCACACATCTCAGGTGAGTGGTGAGCAAGTAAGCACAAATTAGCCAGAGTTCCCAGGACAGGCATTTACTCGCGGGTTGTGACCAGAAATTCCACCCTGGATTATATAGATCTTTCCACAAAGGAAATTTCATGGCAGCTGCCATGTTTTTCCATCCCCTTTTCCTTTCCTCTGAGGAAAACATCTGTTTCTAACAAATTGAGAGGTGGATGCAGCTCCCATCTGGCCAAGAGGACTGGGCAGCTGTGATTACGTCAGGCGGTACAAGACCGTCCCCCTCACTGGACGGTGCTGAATGGGGATGCAGGAGGAGACAAAGTCCTTCTAGAACCTGGTAAATACATGTCAAAACCAATGGCAATGAGAATTGTCTCTGACAAGAAACTCATTCTTCACACTGACCAGCTCTAAAAGTCACCTCTAAATGTTAAGAGATAAAACAATGCCGTTGGGAGTTACGGTCTCACCTCGCATGAATCTTAAATTTGTTCTTCCAGGAAAAAGAAAAGAGAGGGGAAAAAAAAATCTGTATCAGCAATTAAAGCATTATGTTGGGAATCTGTGCCATACATTCCAGGGATTTTGGAACTGGCGTGAATGGCAGGGAAGGAATGAGGGAGATGACGATTTTAAAGGCAGAACATTGTTTAAAAAAAAAATAGTACAAAGCACATCTGAATACAAAAAGGCTTAGCTGGTGCTGCACGTGGAAAGCCCCACTGCAAGTGAAACGCAAAGAAATATCTTCTAGCCATTTTGGGCAGCAGTTGACAGGTAAGATTTCCTGTAAAAGGGATGACAACATTGACCTTTAGAAAATTATCACCAGATAGCAGAGAAAAGCTCTCCTCTGTTTATCCTTGGGGGACGAGGAGCTGCACACAGACATGATGCCAAAACAAGACAAAAACACTTTGGTATTTTTGAGTGTGCTGGGGAGCTACATGCACCCTGAGACAATCAGCTTCAAAATAAAGCTCTAGGAACACAGAAATAACATGCTCGTGAAATGTCCTGATTACTGCAAACACCAGCACTCTGGGCAGACCCCTGCCTACAGAAAGGGCTCCATTAATTCCTGTTAATGGAGTTGCCTCTCGCCAAAGGTGATTTTCAGGCAGACTGAAAAATTAAAAGGGAGATTTGTCCCCTGACACCAGGAACCTTTGCTGCCTGCACACACAGAAACCAGGAGAGAAGTGTCCTAAAATTACACCCCGTGGCAACCTCCTTTAACAATAGGCAGGCAGGCATATGGATTTCAGGCAAAATTATATTAATTACTCGTACAGATTCTACTTTAGAGATGAATTAATGACTTCCTGTTATGCTATCTGTAGCTCTAGCAATCCTCATGGCCGTGAAAATGCAGACTCTGAACCGCCGACAGCCAAGCATCCCACATCAGCAGAGAACGGTGAAGTCCCAACTCAGACAGGAACAGCACAAAAGACTTCTGACTTCTGACATCTGGCTACCTGACTACTGAAAGGAAAGAAGTTCTTAAAAGCATTCTCATTTATCTGTTTTGCCTCTTTTCTTTTTAGGTGTCTTCTAAAGAGTGAGAACTCCTTTTTCTTTTTTACTCCTTTTGATGAGAGGCTTGTCTAAACCTGCCCTTTACAGAAGCATGGCAGAAACTAGTTGCTATGTGCACTGGTACCAGTGACCCCTTGTGGAAGCAGATTATCTTCTCCTGGTTCATAAATCTACCTGTCAACCCTACCTGGAGAGCGGACAACTCATCAGTATGGATTACTGAAACTACTTGCTGCAGAAATAAAGCTACAGCAAGATAGATTAAAAAATAAAACAAAGATTCCCCTTGGGATGTGACAATTCCTTAACCCCAGCCTCAGAAAAAAATACAACCTTGAAATGGAGAAAAGTGATCTGTAGAACCAGATGCTGAGAAGAGAAACACAGAAAAATGGCAAAGGAGCTTCAGCAACGATGCTTGATCCAATCTGGTTCAGAGCAGAGGTTTACTTTATGGCTCATATTTATCACAGCCAACAAGGCTGAAACTGTACATTTCAAGGTTGCATTTATATTTCAATTTACAAATCCCTATGGTTAGGGGATTTAAAATTCCACCATAAAATCTTGGTCAATGTGACCACAGGCCAAGGGCTCTTTTCTTCCTTTAATGTGATAATGAAATATTTTGCTTATGACACTGGTGACTTGTAAGTGGATTCAAAATAAGAACCTCAGAAAGGAGAAAAAAAAAAAAAACAAACCAACAACAAACCACACAGGAGTGGTTTCCAATGTTATCTACAAATTCAAAACTGCTTTCCCAGATGTTTGTTAATAAAAAACAGCTTTGATCCATGATATGGTGTGGTGACTGGCAACAGAGGTTATTTATGTCAGGTTAGAAGCATCTTTAATTTAGCACTTCTTTTTTTTTTCATTCCTGCACAGTAAGTTTTTCACATTACAGCTCATAGCTTATAGCTCTGTAGTACTCTAATGGAGAAATCCATCTAGTCCTGCTCAGCTAGAAGGACAATGGCCAATTAAGGAGCCAGCTCTTCGGGAAGGACAAGAGATTTATGAAGACAAAGGCTGGTCCGGGTATGTGGTCTGGGCATGTCTGGTTGGCCCTGCCTATCCACCTAAAGCAGGCAGGCAGAGAGGCTCAGCTCATACCTGACTTTTCAAGTCACTAGGAAGACTCCAGTCTTTATGCCCAAGTTGACATTTCCCCAGCAGTACATGTCCAAAGATACATAAAAATGAAATTTTAGTGTATTAATTAACCAGGAATGGTTAAATATATAGCTCCAAGTCTGTACATGCTGAGTCAGCACAAGTCCGCTGCCTTCCACCGGCTGGTTAACTCATCTGAGCCAGCATTACAGCCTGTAACATTACAGACAATCTCGAATTTCCTGACCTTTTCAGTCAGTGTGATAATGTTAACATAAACTTAAAGGAACTGTCATTTCTCTTTCTGAAAACTCTTTTTCTCTTTGGCTTGCAGGATCCTGAATCACAGGGAAAAGAAGGCAGTTTTCTCAATTGCGTGTAAGAAAATGACACCTGAGGCCAGCCTGATGTATGCAGGGACATCTTCTATTATATCCAAAGGGAAGCATTTTATTCTGAGGGATGACAAATTACAAGTTTAGCTTAATAAAACTAAAACATTGCTTTTACCTATACTCAAACTTAAAATGAAAAGCTTGGAAAAGGTTTCTCTTTTAAATAAATACCAGTAACATTTAGGCTGTTTTCCACATCTATGGTGTCATTGTCCATGACTCTTAAGAAGCTCCCTAACACCAATAAATTCATGCCTGGGTTAAGTCTGTTTGGTGGGCAGTAATTATTTTGCCTCATTTTACAGAACTGGAGTACACTAGGGGTTAAACCACTTGCAAGGGAACACATGTCAAAACAACGAACTGAAAAATGCAACCAAATGCTGCTGAGCTCCACTAACCCCTTTTTACCTGTTATCAGCATCTCTGCAAAAACCCTAAACACAAATACTCCTGAATGACAGTATTAAATAAGTGGTGATCATGCAGAGAGCGGCGACATAAACAAACCTCATTAGGCAAAGTTAGGGTGAAAACCAGACGTGCATTGGCTGCTGTGGTACCAGCCCGAAGTATGTGCTTGCCCCACAGTAAAGAAAACCCAAAGCATTTTGCTGTTTCACTGAGGAATCAACTATCCCAAACTGCTTTCATTTACTGAGGAGTAATGGGATCATATCTTTCCCTACAGACGTGTGTTTGTTCAAATACACTCAGCAATGGTAGCTGTTTGCCACTATAACAATGTAAGTGCTACCTTGTAGGTTGTTTCCTTTTAAAAAAAAATTAATTGAAACAGCTCACTTTTAGTATAATTTCATCACCTTTGTTTAATCTCATTTTTAAGCGTTTGACCTTAAATTCAGATCAACCCCAAAATAAAAGGCCTCTGGCAGAGATGTTTGCATTGCGTTTCACACAAAAGAAGGAACGTATAAGCCAACAATGGCGAAACAGAGCTCAACAGGATGTCCTTGCTTTGAAAATTTCATCCCTAATGTGCACTGATGCACTTTTATCTACAGTCATCTTTTTTAAGGGATCCAATCTTAAAAAGCCTTCCTCTTACAAGCAGCCTGACAAGATCATTGGAAAAGCCTGTGAATATAAAGGTATCTTATGAGCAGAGGTTGGAGGAGAGGGCGTTCATATGTTACAAGCTCGGTCTATAAGCACAGCAGTATACATCTGATTTATCTTAACTCCCACACTAATACTAGCCAAGTAACATGGCCAGATTAGTGAGGGGATTGACACCCACACACCAGCACATCTCCTCCCGCAGGATCCAACCCCATACAGCTTTATTCACATTTAGTCGTACTTTGCGCCAACATGAACAGGGCTGCTTGTGAATCGAGGCACACCACCACGTGAGCTTGGCTATCAGAAATCAGCTCCACGTGGGAGCGCTGAGCACCCTAACTGAGACCCACGCTATCAGGGATTAGGGCCAGCAAGCAATGCATTAAAGCCAGCACTGCCAGCCCCGCGGGCCAAATGTACTACGTCCTGCCTAAAAGCCTTCATGGCTGCCTGAGTCCATTTAAAATAAAAGAAGTAAGCATAAAAACCATTTTTTTCTTTACAAGGGAAACCAAGCAATCTCTCCAGGTCAATTCTGAATGACAGAGAACAATCTCATTTCACCCGAATGCGAGCAGCACCTCCAGACATCCCTACGGTTCTCTCCCCATTACTTACAGCATATAAAAAGGGCAATTTAACTGAAAGAGTTTATATTTGGGGCTTTTTTCAGCACTGTTTCCAGAAAATAGCAGATGTTGGTTAATGATCTTTAGACATTAGATCGTAAACCACACTCATTTCGAACACTGCAATCGGAGTGATTATTTGTATATCATTAAGCAACATCCTCAGAGCAAGCTCAGTATATTTCCTTATTGTTTCATTTAAAAACAAAAATATCAGATAACTTTTTATTTTCTATTTTTAAATTTACAGGCTATGAGCAAGATTCTTACCTTCCGTTCATTCCCTCTTTTCAGCAAAGCAATATATAAGCACAGTGTCATTACAAAGTGCAACATTTCTTCAGCTTCACAACACATGGACACAAAGCAGATGACATTTGTCTGCACTGAGACACCAGATGAGCATTAAAACTGAATCTTATGAGTTTCCTTCTTCACAGAGTTACACAGCATGCTGGTCCCCACGAGGGGAATGATCTATTTTAAACTCCAGAAATAGAATCAGACTGTTTATTTGAAAGCAAAGATTGATGGGTTTGAGTTAGACTAGTGTGGGTATACCTGGGTTTACATATATTTAGTAATATAGCAATTGTTTGTATTTTCAAATGCATAGAATGTGTGTGTGTATATATATGCAACATATATGCATATATGGAGACAGTCAGTCTTACACGCACTTACATATACATGTATGTATATGTACAGTTAACATTGAACTCAATGATCTTAAGGGTCTTTTCCAACCTTAACGATTCTATGATGCTGTGATTCTATACATATATATATGCACGCATATCTATCTGTATATGCCTATCTATGCACAGATATCTGTAACTGCTTATATGTACAACAGAATATGTTAAATACTATAATATATATATTAGCACATACACACATATAAAGTAAAATTCTATCTATCTATCTCATAACATGAACTCAGTTTCAGTTTTATCTAAATATCTACTGGAAATATTACCTAGGCCTCTAAGTCTCTAGAACTACACTTTAAAAAATTAATTACATAATATATGCTGAGAAATGCCTAGATATGAGACAGATAAATTAGTTTCATTTCAACACATGTAGTGTATGAAAGAAATTAATTCAATAAACATTGTGGCTTTCATGCCACAAAAGCATATGTGTGTCCCAGTGAGTTCAGTTGTAATAATTAAAATTATTCATGGGCAAAAGTGTTTGCAGATGAAGGCTATATATGCAATTTGGTTGTTACATTACACTAATTTGGGATCTACTATTTCACCATAAAATTTGACAAGGCAAAGTCATTAATGAGACATAAATACAGAGAATTGAATTATAGAGAGTCCTCTACATACATAACAAGATCAATTATTAATTAACATTCAGAGACGAAGATATGTTGCCATAGAGAAATTACTTAAGGGCATCTATTGACAATGCTGACCACGGGGTGGGGTCCTTTCTGTTCGCTCCATATGGGCTGCCATGATATAAACACATGTCCTGGTTTCGGCTGGGATAGGGTTCATTTTCTTCCTAGTAGCTGGTATAGTGCCGTGCTTTGGATTTAGTTTAAGAATAATGTTGATATAATATGCTGATGTTTTAGTTGTTGCTAAGTAGTGCTTACACTAAATCAAGGACTTTTCAGCTTCTCATGCTCTACCAACTGAGACGGCTGGAGGTGCGCAAGTAGCTGGGAGGGGGCACAGCCAGGACAGCTGACCCAAACTGGTCAAAGGGCTGTTCCATACCATAGGACACCATGCTCAGTACATAAACTAGGGGAAAGCTGGCCGGGGGGCTGCTGCTCAAGGACTGGAACAGGCTGCCCAGGGAAGTGGTTGAGTCTCCATCCCTGGAGGTATTTAAAAGACGGGTGGACGTGGTGCTTAGGGACATGGTTTAGTGGTGGACTTGGCAGTGCTAGGTTAACGGTTGGACTCGATGATCTTAAGGGTCTTTTCCAACCTTAACGACTCGATTCGATTCGATTCGATTCTGTTCTATTCTTTTATATTCTATGACTAGCTGGGCATCGGTCGGCGGGTGGTGAGCAACCGCATCGTGCATCACTTGCTTTGTATATTCTATTATTATTACTATTACTATTACTATTATTATTATTATTTTTATTTTATTTTATTTTATGTCAATTATTAAACTGTTCTTAACTCACGAGTTTTCTCACTTTTACTCTTCCGATTCTCTCCTCCATCCCACCAAGCAGGGGAGTGAGCGAGCAACTGTGCGGTACTTAGTTGCTGGCTGGGGTTAAACCACAACACAGCACCCCAGGAACAGCCATGCCCTGGGTACAACCTAGCCATTTGCAGTTACTGCAAAAGGGCCCCCCCTTTCCCTTATCATAGGCTGTCTTTCCGTCACTGTTACAGCGAGTTACAGTAGCTGGAACAAGGCAAACCCATGCATCATGTTGGCCTGTTTAAAGGAAGATATTATCTCATCCCCTAGCTGCTACTGTAATTCAGGTAGAGAATTACCTTTCTGCCAGTCAGATCCTGTGCTGATGTAGTTAGCAGAGCTCCGCTGGCATTACTGGAGCCGTACAGATTTACATCCGTGAAAGTTCCATCTCCTACACTCAAATCAGATCCAGACCAGCAGTAACCCAGCACATCGGACACGTAGGGTAGACCTCAGCTAACTTAGATAGACTAAAAAATCGGGATTGAATTTGAACATGCTAGCTAGGCTTTCTCAGCAGCACCTTTTCTCCTTTGGGGACTTAGAGGGGGTAATTCATCCCACCTACCACATCATCATAGGTTCATCTCACCGAACTGTGGACACCTCCCTCTGAGCTAGTCACTCCCAGCTCCCTTCGCTGTTAACAGTGGGAAACACTTTTAGGCTGCAATGAATCTAATTTATTTTTTATGTCTAAAGCTGAGATGATTCCTGTCCTAGAAATGCCTGCTTGTCTCTATTGACTATGCAGGGTGACTAGCTCAGATGTGGGTGACGAAAGTCATCTCACCTATGTGACAGCTTCATTAGCAACAGTGCTTACACTGAGCAAAATAAAACACAAGTACCGAATGTTAACTGAAAACAAATTTTGAACAGACTAATATTAGCATAATTAGAGATACAGATCTCAATGCAAGGCAACATTAATACTCTCCTCGTCTGTGCTTTCTGGCCAGAGTTTTGGGGTATGTGACTGCACAGGAGCAAGGGACATTTCTGAACAGCAGCAAAACTTGCTCTGTGTCCTGTCTTCAACAGTCTTTGCTGGAGGACTTTTTCCAAAGGACTACAAAAAAACAACTTCTGATAATCTTCCTCCCACAGGCAAAGCCTTTCTCACCCCTAAGTAGTCTGAAATTAGCTCCAACTGTGAAGTGTAAAAGTTAACATACCTCTACTAATGTGTTTTCACTAACTGTTATAACTCTGGAACACAAATCTATGGAAACCCCAACCTTATCTGAATCTAGACAGTCAAGATATTGACTAAACAATACTTTGAAGCAGAGAGTGCCCCAGTCTTATGAAGAAGAATTTCCTTTAAATTAGCATTAAGCAAATGACTTAGGTTTGCTATACCCCAGACTGAGACTTTGTGCCTGAATTACAGGAAGGGAAATGAAGACAGGATGAAATAGAGAAAACTGTTTCCCGCAATGCTGTGTCCACAACCTTAAGCAGCCCGAAGACACCGGTGATCTGGTCTGCAGGCGATCAGGACATCTCCACCTCCATTTGGCTTCTTTTCGGTGAACAAAACTGTCCCCCTTAAAAGCCTTGTCCTGTATTTTCCATGCAGCTGTCCTTTATTCCCTTTCAGTGTTTGTGGCTACCATAGAAAGAACAAACTTTCCAAGGCGGGTAATAAAAACTACAAAAGGAATCAGCTCCAGATGGGTTACAAAACTGATGCCTTCACCATGACCTTGCAGGCATTAATATTAGAAAGAAACCTCCTATTTCCTCAAGAAAGAGGAGGTTAGGATAGACAAAGGAGAACACAGTGAGAAATACCAATGAAATGTGAGCGTAAATGCCATTAATAAATCATAGGCCCAGCACATAACTCCACATAGTAATTCCCAAAAAGACATCCCTAATCAATAATATATACATAACTCCTCTGAATTTGCTAATTTGTTTTTGAACAGTATGGAACCACTCCCTGATTTCAAAGAGCTGTCCAATGACTCTTTGTACTACGTAAAGTACACAATTTGGACATGTTGACTTCTCTAATTAGTCTATAAATACTTGACTTTTACCCATTGCTTTGGTAAGTGTGATAATTGCTGGGGAAAGGCCAAAGCATTTATGGTCAATCAGATGATGAGAAAAGGAATATGGCCCTTTCAGCGAGTAAAATGTAAGGCATTCTGTGGCAAGGCAGAAGCTATTAGCAGGATCAATATTTCTCCTAGTACCTTAATAAATCATTATATCAAAGAACAGTTGCAGGATGAAGAAAACCTCATTCTACCAACGAGGATGCTTCCAAATCGGCAAATAAAACATCATTTAAATTACAAAGACCTAATTGGTGTACAAAGGCAAACGGCAAGCATAGAATACAGCCCTCTGATGCTAGGCATGTAAGCGTTTTGAATCATTAGTGAAGGAAGAAAAGCAGAAAGACAAAGAAACAGCTATGCTAAGAGCTCCACATGCATAATTTGCAAATTGGTAAATATGCATGAGCCCACCATGCTGTAGCTGGCTGATGACACCATGTTTGGTGTAGATATCATAGGTGGCAGAAACAGAAGAGCACCTGGAAAACAGGATGGCCTTTAGTATCTTTACTATTGTTCTGAAAAGAATCCCCTTGCTATTATCTGCACTGAGGCTTTTTCCTCCTCTTCTCCTTAGCTAGCTAAGAAAAAGCTAAGATTTGTAAACATTAGAGTGAGGGAAGGGAAGAAATATTCTAATGGTTACTTTCAAGCAAGGGAACAACTTCTCTCAGCAGACACTGCACATCACCGCTTACCTGATACAGCTACCGTCACATGTAGCCATGTAGCTCTCTTGGCCACAAGACCAAGAAGGAAACTCTAAGTAGAGCTAATTGGAGTTCTGTCCAAGTAAGGATTGAGGGACCATGATCACGTACACGTCCCACACAGTCGGTAACCCTCCTAGTATACATACATGGCTGTGAGAAGAAGATAAGGCATGCCAAGCTACTTCATATGGTGTTGCAAACCTACACGTTGCTATGGAGCACACTAGTGCACAGCTTGTGAGCAGCCACCACTACCTTTTTCGGAAATACCAACTCACAGCACTTTGATTTATAGTGTTACCTTTCAATCTAATAGAGAAATGATGAAACCTAGTGGGGAAAGAGTCACTAGAGTAATAACCACATGAGTTCCCACCAAGGGAAAAATGTAATATACTACTGTAACCAGTATTTGAGTTTATTCTTTTGTTTGAATAGTCTGGATTTAGCTCTTTACCAAAGAGTTATTATAGAAAAGCAAATGCTTCTCAGTTGTTTAGTCACTACTTTTGATCCCTGTCACAGCCTTGGAAGCTTGTTCCTAATTTATTCAGAGGCAACAATTGCTGACTTTGTGAAGGAAAGTCAATTGTGGAAGGAATTTCACTGTGGAAGTCAAAGTGGGTACTCTTTGGTTCTCTAGTTCATATTTCATATGCTTCTAATTCCATATAGCTGACACGTTAGAAGGCCAACTGTCATATGGCTGGAAAGCTGACATCTCAAGAAAGCAAACAATGCCTGAAGAGGAGGGGAGAAGGAGCATCCTATTGCTATGTGATAGCTCCTCTCCTCACTCTGAGCCTGCAGAGATCTTATCCGCCTGTCAAAAACCTCTGGAAAGGCAGAGTTTCGGCCATATGGCAATTAACCTTACGGGGTGCTGGCCATATGCGTTTTCACCATATGTCTGGATCTTCGAGTTAAATGCATACATAAAAATGAATAATGCCCAAATGTTTCATGCTCTGAACTCTCTATATAGATGTATTTATTTTCTCAAACTGTAATTTATTCCAAAAAGTAAAGCGGATCAGTCTCTCCATAAGTTACACCTCGAATCAGTTTGTTGGCTGATCCTTCTGTTGTAGAAAACATATCAATCCTGCTTTAGAGAGCATAATATGCCAACTTCAGTAGTGGGGAAACTGCTGTAGTTTATATACTTAACTGCCTATAGGTCTCCCAAGGGTTCTTCCTCTCCTCCCGGGGAGATTGTGTATTCTTCCCCTCACCTCATGCCCACTAACACATCTCAACATAATATCTCTGCTAGCATCCCAGAACTATTTTAAAAAGCAATTGGAAATACCCTTTTTGCCTGTATCCCAAAGTAATACTTTTTGCTTGGCATGTATCAGCTTTGTAGACTGTGAACCACTCGGGGCAGGGACTACTCCTATTTGTTTATGTCATTAGTGGCCTAAAGGCATTATCAGCTTTATTCGTCAAATTATCAGCAGCAGAGGGAATCACTGTGAGCACGACCTAAACTTTAGCGATCATGTCCAATGGGATCACAGGGGGAAGGCTAATGGAGTACATGTGCCTCTTCAATTCTGTTGTCATAAACCTCTTTGTTTCCAGTGCAGTAAAAAGATGCACTAACTGCTCAAACAAATAACCAAGAGCTATTGGGATGGTAGTAAACCAATTCAGCAAAGATTCAGGATTTTCTTATTCTAGTCAGCCTGAACAATTAATTAACAGCCTCCTTGTTTGTCATTAATTTTGTTGCCATAGTAGCCTCTACAAACGGTTTCTAACAAACAAGGAAGATTTATCTTTCTCACTCTAAATCGATCAGAAAATTAATGATTTCACATTCATTTTTGTTTCATTATGACAGGTAAAGCACAGTGAATCATTACAACAGCGTCTTCTGAGAAGGATAAGGTGTCAGTTATCTTAAAAAGTAATCTTAAAAAGCAGACCCAGAGATTAAAAGGGAAGTGCCACATGCATGCAAACAAAAATACTGTCTCCAAATGGAATATTAAAAAATGACAACAATTTATAAATAACAAATAGTAAAAAGTTTCTAGATTTTTTTTAACTCCAATTAAGCATATTTTGCTTGAATATAAATACTTCCATGCACTATTTTTTTTTCTCAAAATTCACAGCTGGTGAGAGACCAAGGCGGAAAACATTATAAAAGAGAATCTCCTAAAGAACAGTTAAAATGAATTAGTTGAAACAGGAATTTTTCACCCACTTTAGGTTGCTTGGATTGTAAAGAGAACAGCAGCCCACAAGGGAAAAGGAAGGGGGAGGTACATGTCTGCAAACTAAATGCGGAGTAAGTTCTGGCCATCATCACGTGCTAAGGGTTTGGACATGTTTAGAGAAGTACAGGCTGCAACCTGCAAATTGGATCAATATGTTTCTTGCCTGATAAATTCCAGGAGGGAGATAACGGGTCCATTATTGGAAAAGATTGTTGTTGCCTTTCTTCTAGAGGACAAGGTGACAGATTTCCTTAAAGCAGTAACTGCTCTTTGCTTCTTCACAAAACCATGCTTTGAAAATGAGAGTCATTTCAAACCTTGTCCAATCTATAATCTGTCTCAGTTGGAGTGGGGAGCAGGGAAGAGTTAGAGTGTAGCAACACAGCCAAAGTACTCAGACTTCCTTGATTAAGAAGCTGGTAATAATCCCAGGTCCAAAATATTCTAGTCACATCAGTCAACTCCTTCCACCAAAGAAAACAAAACAAACGTGAAGGCAATGGGTCTTATGTTCCTCATTATATTAGTCATTTCCCACAGCCAAACCCAAATGTCCTTGAATATTTTCTTATACTATTGATAGCCAAAGTAATTGACTCAGCTACAGACCATAGCACAGTTAAATCTTATTGAGATCAAATTGTTTTGGTTTTTTCCTCACCTCTTGAAAGAACTAAAGGGCAAGCTTTTGGCCATTTCCCATACTGCCTAAGGAATATGAACACCAAAGTGCTAGGGACACCATGCAACCATGAAAGCCATGTTGCCACAAATACAGAATGACATCAAGAATGGAACAGAACAGAACAGAACAAAACAGAACAGAACAGAATATTTCAGTTGGAAGAGACCTGCAATGATCACCTATTCCAACTGCCTGACCAATTCAGGGCCGACCAAAAGTTACCGCATGTTGTTAAGGGCATTGTCCAAATGCTTCTTAAAAACTGACAGGCTTGGGGCATCAACCACCTCTCTAGGAAGCCGGTTTCAGTGTCTGACCGCCCTCTCGGTAAACAAATGTTTCCTAATGTCCAGTCTAAACCTCCCCTGGCGCAACTTTGAGCCATTCCCACACATTACCACTGGTTACCAGGGATAACATGCAAAATTCCTGATTTTTTTAGTAAAAATGTTTCCTATAGTTTACACATTCACATTTTTATTGTTCAATTTTGGGCTGATAGGACAAGGTAAAGCTAGCAAACCATAGAGAGAAAACATGTAGAAATAAGGGGACTACAGAGCAGGGATTTACCTCTGTGATAAAAGCAATGCAGCAAGGCATATAAAGCCCTAGATATTGGTGAGTGGACCTGGGGCTTGTTCCTGACCCATTCTTCCTTCCACCACATCTCAGCTGCCTCAGTTCAAGCATTTGCCTGGCCATGCCCAAAACCATACTGGGGTCATTTTAAAAAAAAAATCGTTTAAAAAAAATGGTTCTTTTAACAAGAATCATTTCTCAGATCCAATTTAGAAAGAATCTGCTGAGCCACTAAGCGCAGCCGAAGGGAGGGTAACCTCTGGTGATGAGTGTGGAAATGAGAGCTTGAAGGCAGTACGCTCTGAGATCTGATCTATATAATATAGTATCAAAATAATATAAAAATGCAGCCTAAGAGCAAAGAGCAGGTATGGTTTTTGTTCTCTCTGGTTATTTTTAACTGAGCCTCTGCCTGTCCATCTATTACACCTTTACTGGCAGAGTTGGGGGAGTAGCAAATTTGAACCCACTTTCAAGCCAGCGTAAAAGTTGGAGAGAAGTCATGGAAGGTAATTTCATTACTAGAAGTTTAATGAAAACCAGCAGCCGGACGGCAAAGCAGCACACAAATTGGATCCTACGGAGAGGAAGGCAGGCAGAGCAGCCAGCGTAAACTCTGCCTGGGAGAAGCCAATGGGCAGGTGTGGGCAGACCTGCCGGCTGGCATGGATGTGCCTGCACAGCACGGGCTGCCCCTTGCCTGCAGGGACATGAGGGGCAGCCAGGAAACTGAGGTGGGAGGTTTAGGGAACATGAACCCGTTAAAAGAGGTTTCTCCACTGCTCACAGAGCAACTTGTTTCCAGGGATCTGTTGTGCTTTAAGTGTTGGGCAAAGCGTTGTGCAGCACATGGCCGCATGGTCTGGGTGTTGACACCAGCCTGCTGGGCCCACACTGAGTGAATTCAGGATTGTTCTGCTCAGGGTCGGAGGCAACTGGAAGCCACATAAACATACTAGCGGTGCTGAGGCCCAGTTAACTGGACTGAGTCAGAGCTAATAAACACTGCCAGTTATGGCAATTTACTAGCTTGTACTCAGCATCATGCTAACCGTGCTACACAGCTTCTGGTTGGCTTGCAAAATGGTCAGAGGGAACTCCTATCTACAAGTAGAGAGCTGTGTAGATGTCAACCCTTATCCATATGTCTGTGGACTCTCACTGAGCAGCTGAATCCTGGTGAACTGAAGTATAAACCAATCATTTTAAACTTCTTGGGAAATTTTGCAGGAGGGAGTACAGAAGGAGCACTAGGTGAGTGAGGAATGGACTCTGGACCAAGGCCACAGGCTGCAGTTACAGCTCTCTATTGGGAGTGCCAGGCAACAGGCCTGTAGCCTGAGCATACGCCTAGAGGGCCTGGGATGGCAGAGCAGAGTCTAGGTTTGATCTAGGCTCCATAGTCTTAAGCACCTCATGCATTCAGTGGTGAGACTGTCAGCAGTTGAGTGAACGGTCAGCACGGGCAGTGAAACCTCTTCAGAGATGCAAACAAAATGCTGCCACAAAGGACACCTACGTGGACTTTTTTAAATTATAACTTAAAGACCTTAAAATAGCGCATTGCATTTGGCTATCAAACACTGATTTTTTTTTTCCTGAAAGCCTGTCCTATGGCACTGCAAGCTGCCTGCGGGCTGTATGGCTCTTCACAGAGAGAAACTTCCCAACCGAAATCTCAACTCACTTGAACCTACAGAAGGAGCTACAGAGGTGGAAAAATCAAAGATGCATTAATGGAGGAAGGACTGCGGGACTGACCATTATAAAATCTGGAGGCAAAGGTCTCGAGCATTAAAGGGGAATGCTCCTGGAGGGATTATAGAAAGATCAGAGGCTCAGAATGCTCCATGCCCCAGAACAAAAGGACAACGAGTTCTCTCTGTATATCTACACTTCATTGGGACCAGATAGTGCATTTGATTGATCTCACTCATGTGTGACTGACACAAGAACCTGAGAGCAAGTGGTCTGCAGAACTTTGGCCAGGATTTTGGAGAGATCGCTGAGTAGCTCACACACATGCGGGGGGGGAAAAAAAAAAAAAAGAAGGAATACTCCGCTGCAGAAGATGCTAACCTGTTACTTTGTAATCATCTCCTTTCCCTTCTCCCCTTGTTTCTTTGCCACCTTCAAACAGTAAAAAGGAGGTGTGAAGAGAGAAGAATAAAATATAAGGACACTTGGGATGTTTTCATGGAGTGAAAAAACCACAGAACATTGTGATTAACTACATAAGTGAATTAGTGGCCTTCAAACGTTAAAAGAACAGCATTATGAAGAAATTAAGTCTCCTCTAAGCAAAACACATGATGTCGGTCAATTTTATGAACAAGGTGACGTATTTCAGACTCAGCCCACTCCTGGATTTAACATAAGACCTTTGCTTTCAAGATCCTTGGTCCCTCTGAAATGTTTTTCTTTATTCTCTTTGGTGCCGGTTCCTTGTTATTAATTAGATTAAGTCAGGTTTCCACTGAGACTGTAAGAATAGGGACATCTGTATGTTACCTGTCAAGTAGTGCCATAACTGTCTTCAATTGCTCTTGTAAGTCTAGTGCCTCTGCGGAATCCCATTTTATGAAAATTGTATGCTGTCTATCAAAACCCTTCCTCTAGTCTGTGTAGCATTGCAATGTGCTTTTGGTAGGGGGATGTAAAAGTAGAAAACTTTCCTAAGAAAACTACTAAGTGCAATAGTAAGAATACCACTTAGCAATAGCGAGAAGAAAGAGTTGGTTTGCTACTCAATGGCAGGAAAAGCTGTTTGAAGGATCAGCTGTCATCAGAAAGCCACAACCGTTAACACTGAAGACAAAGGAGCAGAAATTCAGGTCAGAGTAGGAAAGAGCAGAGTAGAGAGAACTGAGATAAGTTAAAATTTTTCAAATTGGCTGGGCCTTATGAATTTCACCCTAGAATATGTAGATAGCTGACTGAGGGAATCTAAGAGCTGCTGGCAATTATCTTTGAGAGGTGAGGTCAGAAACAGTCAACTCAGCAAACACTCAATGGGAAATAATCAAATAGGTTTAGTCTTGCTAAGAGGGATCTGAAGTTACCCAGTGGATCATAAGCTTAAACAGAGTCACTGTCACCTGTGTATGAATGTCAGATTGGAAATATAAAGGAAAGCGTTATCTACAAGACACCTGAGGGAATTCTGCTTTATTACTTCAATTTGGATAGACTTCAATCCTAACCTTAGGTCCAGTGTTGCATGCCACATTTCAAGGAGGATGTGACCGACTGACAGTGAGTACTCTACAAAACATGACAAAAAATTGAAGAAATAAATAGTTGTTTAATGCAAAGAGGACAAGACTTAGGGAAAATATGACAAAAGACCCTGAAAATATTAAAGATGGTTGCAAAGAAAAAAGTAATAACCCATTCTTTTTCATTGCAGGCAGGACAGAAGAAACTTGCAGGTTAAGAAAGGAAAAAACTTATTTTCTAGTGGCAAGGAAATTTAGGCCTTGAAATGAATTGCCCAGAGAATCTCCATCAGCGGAGGCCCTCAGAAATGGGTCAGCCACAGCTCTGACGGAGTGTCAGCACAGCTGATGCAGCTGCAGGGCCCTCAAGCTACTTGCTAATTTTCTATGATTCTAGGAAAAAACACCTGTGGCTAGTTAGCAGGAGAATATTTTTTTGAGTCCTAGAATATTTCGGGCAATAGCATGTATTACCTTTTTCCTTAGTTAATTTTTAATAGTGTTCTCAAAGAGTGGCTTGACCCAAGATATTCTTTCATCTTCGACTTTCAGTTTTGCTGTTTGAGCAAACTGCCTGGTCATGCTTTACTCTGATTCTTATCAAGTCTCTTGAACAGAATATTCAGTGGTCATTTTTTTTTTTCCCCCAAATGTGGGATCGATGACAGATGACATTAAGTAGGAACACCTTATTTACTGAATGGTTGCCTACAGCCATTATTGGATCATTTCTTCTATAGAGTCAACCAACTCATATTAATGTTGATGTGGATTCCTTTAAGTTTTGCTTTTTGTTTTTTCACTTGTGGCATCTAATAATCAATTTCTTTATATTTTCCCTTTTCTGATGTGATAATTGACCCTAGAAATCCGAGTCCATCTGGAGCAGTATATCTTAGGACTCTCATTCTCAAAGTGCTATCTGTGCTACACTTCAGCCTACAAAGCAAGCTGAAACTTTATCAAATTCAAGGCTTTGCCTTGTTATTACTTTGCATGTCCAAAGAAGAGCAACAAAGCTGGTGATGAGTCTAGAGCACAAGTGGTATGAGGAGCGGCTGAGGGAGCTGGGGTTGTTTAGCCTGGAGAAAAGGAGGCTCGGGGGGACCTTATTGCTCTCTACAACTACCTGAAAGGAGGCTGTAGGGAGGTGGGGGTCGGTCTCTTCTCCCAAGTAACAAGTGATAGAACGAGAGGAAACGGCCTCAAGTTGCGCCAGGGGAGGTTTACATTGGATATTAGGAAAAACTTCTTCACCAAAAGGGTTGTTAAGCCCTGGAACAGGCTGCCCAGGGAAGTGGTTGAGTCTGCATCCCTGGAGATATTTAAAAGACGGGTAGATGTGGTGCTTAGTGACATGGTTTAGTGGTGGACTTGGCAGTGCCAGGTTAACGGTTGGACTCGATGATCTTAAAGGTCTTTTCCAACCTAAATGATTCTATGATTCTATGACTCTATGATATTGATTAAAATTTGCTGGGTTTTTAGTTCTGAAGATGAACAAAGGTTGCTCCTGAATTAAGCTGGTGTCAAAGAGTTTTTACGAGGCTGGCATCAAGGAGCTGAATAATCATCACAGACAGCTTCTAATGGTGATAGCATTGCAAATATATTCATTGTAGGATCAAACTCACCATCATTCTCTCTCACGTACAACAAATCCAAAAAAATTGCTTTAATGTTTACTGTTTAAACTGGCAGCCTTTCTGCATAGTTTAGCTAAAAAGCAGGAGAGAAAGGACATAAACCTGTCAATATTATGCTGGGCTTTGGTGGAAAAAGAAAGGGGTTTTTTGTAACTGTTCATTTTGGCTGGCGCTCAGCCATCTGAACACTCCTTGGTTTAACAAGCTCTGCAAGTTTCACTGCTGTTTCTAGAGACTTGGACAGTAACAGTGACAGTGGATTTCTCCTTCTCTCAACTGGAGAAGATGTTTTAACTGCCTTTCAGAAGTGAAATAAATTCATATATTTCTGTCTATGGCAACAGACCCTCACCGAAGCAGTAGCTTTTGTCTTGTTGTGACACCTGCTTTGGTCAAGGGGATTACTGATTACTCCTCCTGGAAGGTGTCAACACTGATGATGTTCAGCTGAGCAGCTGTCCTCCCTCTTCTATTATTATTATTATTCATGACGTGTGATTTGATTCTTCTGAGGGCTTTAGTGATAGAAAACTTAGCAGTTCTTTGCTGTCTTTCTTTTAAAGGGACCTGAATGGACAATTATTGTTTCAGAAATGTGCTGCAGCACCATTTCACCTCATTTATTGTTCAGATATCTCTGTGCAGCCAGAATGGGGGCAATGAAAAGGTGCAAGATGTGTCATTATCCATATGCTGAGAGCTATCAGTTGCACACTTATTGTCTCTCCAACAATGTCATTCATTACCTAGTATCATACTGAGAAGAGTTTAAAGGATAGAAGAGAGAGATGACACTAGCAGTGATTCCACCTAGACAAAGCTGAGGTAAGATATGGATTGCAGTAATTTTAATTGAGGGTATACCTCCATAATTAATTATCGAGCTTCTAAATTCTGGGCTTATTTTACATAATTTGTATCCATCTGAAAGTCACATTGACTACATTCAGCTTCTTAATGCTGGCACTTGAGTCAACAATACATGGGGGGATGCAGGTACATGGAAAGAAGACAGAAAAAAAAAGGTTTCAAAATGGGACCTATAGGATCTGCAAATGCTTTTTCTGAAAAACAGATAAACAAATGAAATCAGCTAGAATGTAAAGTCATTTTTCTTTCTAATATTTTACAGATTATCATAAAGACAGTTATGTTCAACTGTTCTCTATCTTCACTATAAATAAGACACCAAATTGCTTCCTATGGAGCCAATAAAGCATACCTTGGGTTTTAGAAATATCCCCTAAGTGTTGTGTAGCTCTGGAAAAGACTACATGGGGTGGCACTGAAGTCTTCCTCTGGAGGATTTTTTTTTTATGAATAGATTAGATAAACATCTCTCACAGATTATCTAGACATCTTTGCTCTCGTTGGTAACCCAAGGCAAATGAGCCAAACGATCTTTGGTGTCCCTAAGGTGTTCTTGATTGTTGACACTAAAGATCTCCCTTCTTTTTATGTAACGCCCCAGGAGTTAAGATCAGCAAAGATCATCATCTAATTGCCACTTTGAAACAGAAGATGATGGGCACTGGAGCGAGAACGGTAAAGAGCCTTACTTCTGATCTGGGTCTATGGACGCTTTGTGTAGTTTGCATTCTTCTGGGAAGTAGCTATGACTAAAAACCAGTGAGGTATTTCAGGATGCTTCTGGGCTGTTCCTCCAGCAGAGAAAGCACTGGCCACCATTCCTAGGAATTCCTTGGAAACAAATCAAAACATAAAACCCAATGGAAGGTCCATCTGCTGCCTGGGTTGGTTGGTTTGTTTTCCTTGCATCCATATTGATTTCAGTCTCTTGCAGAAGTCCTGCTCTGGCCACAGCTTTTACTCAGGTGAGCAAATAGTCATTTTATTTTTTCTAATGATTACTTGTTCCTTGTCTTGCCATGGGCAATAAAAGAACAGAGTTGTATGGTCACAGACCCTCTGAACCATCATTCAACTAAAAAAAAAAAAAAAAAAGCATATATTTGTTTATATCAGCTTGCACATACACTCCATGATTTGGACACAGTAGTCTTTACAAACTCACAGTCTTGCTTTAAATTCTGTTCTAATAAAATGCAACTGTCCCTCCATGGCAGCTTTGTGAGATTTACTTCCCCCACCCTCCCATTTTATTCTGCCACATTTCCTTTGAGCATCTAGCTTATAGATTTTCTCTAGCTACCAAGCTATTTGGCTTCCATCTGTTCAATAATTCAAATATATGCATCAAATGCACACATGGCACATTTCCAGGTAGTAACATCCCCTTTCCTTTCTGCCTTTTCATAGCTAGGTAATTTGCATATAAGGTGCGTAAAGATAACACGCTCCTGTTTGCCTCCACAGTTCTGGTTTGTGCATCAGCTCCCCCCTCTTTCTCTTTGCAGACCTCCACGCATCGCACACGAGCAGCCACTTGATCGCCCTCGCGGCCTCTGACGGGACAGCTGAGCCATGAGCAAAGCCCAGTGGCATCGAGAGTTTGGCCTCTCTGGAAGCATGGCTTTAAGGCAGGCATGTGTATCTAATACAGCGGCAGCAGGGCTCTCCAGGTCCACGTGCAGCGCTGGTACTGAGATCAAAGGTATGGTTGCCATGCTTACATGCTCTCATGGAAAAGTGCTCTCCCTCGGCTCTTCCCCTCCTTTCTCCCTCCCCTCAATGACTTTTGCCAGCTTGGTGTTTTCCCACTTGTGTCTTCCCTACTGATGAAGCAGCAAAACAACGGAGTAGCACTCCCTCCACCAACCCCCCCCAGGAGCCAGCCCTGGCCGATAGCGTGCCCAGGAGGCTGTCACAGGAGGACAGGGCAGAGGAGCACAGCCCTGGGAGACGGGGACTTCCCATCCCACGCAGCAGCCTATTTGCTTTCAATGCTCTGAAGTGTTTTCATAGACTTTGTTTTTCTCTTCTCTCCCTAAAACGAAGACACTTGTTTCACCATAGGGGTGCCAAGGGCAAAGGTTTGAGGAGACCCCAAGAGGCATTTGGGGAGATGCGTCCTTTAGTGACCCCAATAGAAAAATTTAAGAAACTCCAGCAATAAATGAATAAAACTCCGACAAAGCAAGGACAAGTAACAAAGATGTCAGGGAAAAGGAGGCTTCTCTGGAGAATGGGCAAGGGATCATAGACAGGAAATAAAAGAGAGATTATGAAAACAAGAACTGTACAAGAGGAAGAGATACTTATGAGAAAAAAAATACATGAAATTTGCAGTGAAAGACATGGGATAAATGGAAAAAGCTGACCTGGATGAAACGAATTATTTGGCTAGACCAGTATCCTGTTTTCCTTCCATGTCAATACCAGATGCTACAAAGAAGTGGTACAAGAGATAGCTACACAGCTGCAGAAGAAGCTTCACCCAAACCCCTGGCCGAGGACCATTGAGTTCAGCCTTCAGCCAGGCAACTGCCATGTAATTGCTTTATAACTGTGTAATATGAAAAATATATCTGTGATGGCATTCTTATTGATGTAAATATCTATTTCTTGCAAAGGTTCAATGCAACACCTTTTGATAATACCTTGGGGCAATACTTTCCAAAAGAAAATTACACCTTGTATCTCCTTTTCAGTAGAAATGTCTTGCCTTTTAATTTAATTGGTTTTCCTTTGCTTCTGCATTATAATGAAGGTGCAGCACAGCCATACCCAAACTACTTTATGCCACTTAGTATACATATATCTAATATGTACATATATCAAATTAATATCACATTTATCCTCTTTTTAAATGACACAATACTAATTTGTATGTATATCACAAAGCCATTATTCTTCAGGAATCAGACTTGTGAACAAGGAAACTTTTAAAACATGTTTTAGACAAACGACTTGCCTAAGCTTTCTCTGCGTAGCAGCTGTTGACTGCATTTGTATCATCAAATTCATTAGGACACAGGCCCAACCACCCTTTGCTTTGGCAAATTTAGCAGTAGCCCTTGGAAGTCTTCAGTGAGCCTTGATTCAAACAACACTCATAGACAGGTCTGGAAAGGAAGATTTTATAAAGCTGCTGCTGCTAGTAAAGGATTTACAACCCATATGCCAACACGTGCAAGAAGTTTTCTCCCTTTATCCTAAATGTCTTTCAGTGTTTGCACTTCTTCCCCCGCCCCCCGCCAAAGAAGAACACAAATTTTGCCCTAAGGGATATCATCATTAAAGAAAGAAACAGTGCAGTCATAAAGCTTTAGCATGACACAGATCATTCAACGGTTGTGCAATTACTCTGAAAAGCTACTTATTTTTGAACACAGAGCTTTCACTCAACACAGGCCCGAGGCATCACGATCAGATCTGTATCTGCAGTATCTCAACCAGTCTGATCTAGGGCTTCTGCTCATTATGGAAGCTGTAGCCAAGAGGTTTACATCTAGGTTCAATTAGTTTCTACAGCATTTTGGAGCTGGGGTGGCTTTAAAAGGTATTACCAAATCATAATAATTTCCAAGAATGAATTAAAAGTTGTTTTGGATACCTCTCATCCCCTAAATCCACCTGGGTTTGTTTTTCATTGAGGTTTACAAGCCACTTTCCCAACAGAATTCATACAAACTAATGACATAGTACGTGACTACACAGGCAACAAGGAAAGCAGTAATACCGAAAATGCTCTCAGGCAAACCAAGTGAATGAAATAGAGCATATTCCAAACATGAACATTTTTGAAAATTATTATTTAGGCCAGACACAACTCCCACAGACCCTGAGTGTCCTCTGATAGCGGGGTATGACCACCTAGATGGAGAAGTTGTTTCCCATTGGTTTCTCTGATCAAATGTCTATAAAAATGTTCAGTAGTACTGAACAGCAGTAAGAAATAAAATTTTTCTCTGTTATATAGCTGCATAGGAAAACATATTGAAATGTAGGGGAGTGTTTTCCACCCTGTAAATCGTTGTGATTGATTGTGGGCCACAGTGCTTATAACACTATCGTTCTGGCTGACAAGGACATAGCATTAGCTACAGGCTCCTCACCGCTCCTTGCCATGCTGACACTACAGGAGTCAAGCCATTATTATTCTGCTCTTTTTACAGTCTCTTAAATATCAACTTTTTTTTAATTTTATTATTTTCTTAAACTTTCCATGAACATGAGCTCCTCCTGACTCGAAAGCCCCAGTAATTTTGCTGACCCTTTGCTAACTCTGCTTCTTGAAACATCCACAGCTATAGGTGTGGGACAGCCGCTCACATGTTAGCAGCCTGGGTGGAGCAATGGATTGCAGGGCCTTTTAGGGTAATGCAGTTTCAACACACACTGAAAGACATAGTGGTGAAGTGAAAATGACTTACAGGCCCAATTCCTTTCTGCAGTTCAACTCTATAAACTGCAATAATTCACTTCAAAGGAAAGACGAACAGGTTACTCTACATTTATACAACAGTAACAGAACAGAGTTATGTCCTAAACGTTTTGCAAGAAACAAAAATAATTTTTCACACTTGTTCCAGAATAAAATTGGATTTTAATTTGCTTTGCATGCATTCGAGACAAAATGATAACAAGTCGGCACGGGAGTCTACATGCTGAAATAGTGAGAATGCAATAGAGTTTACAGACCTGTAGGAAGCAAGGTAACTTCTCAGCGGCCCCATCACGGTATTTCCAAAGGAATGTTACAAATTCTCATGGCCAACCCTGCAAGAAGTGGAAAGAATAGTTAAAACTAGAGGGTTTCTAAAGGAAAAGCAAATAAGATCAGCTGTCTCCTTGGATACGCAATGCTAAAAGTCGGTGTAGAATTGGTTTAGAGGATGTTAAACATTTTAAACTACAGAAGCAGCAAGATCATAACAATTATTTAAATATAACAAAGTCCAAGTTAAATAAAATACAAAAGGCTAAGCTGTTTTTAAAGACATGTTATTGAAAACAGTCTCGATAAAAACGCAATGAATATGTGGGACTGGATTGGAAAGAAAAGGAAAAAGACAGAATACTGCACCAATTTATATTCCCTTTGAACTGCCTGTAATACAGACCTTAAAGTGCATTTTCAAACATATAGCATATCAAAGAAGCAGACATTTATTTCTAGCCATGGCACTTCTAGGCTTTTGGTAAATGAAACCAGAAATAGTGTAGTGGAACTGTGCTGTGTGATAAAGCATGTACTGATGGGTTCTGCCCAACATCAGTAAACAATTGTTTTTTCCTTTAACCGAAGGAAAGAATTTCAGCAGTAAACAAATGCCTCGCATCTTGCATGAATTCTTCAACACAATCAAAGCAAACCTGTCTTTTCACACCTCTTGCATGTGCTATTCCAAGTCAAAATACAAGTTCTATTCCTTGAGATCTATCAGTTGCTATGTTTTCAATTATGACAACCATAATACACAAGGGTAAATCCAAAATGCTATAGCTTTCTGCTATAATCCCCCTGGAATCCACACCCGTTGTTGTAAGGATAATTATGTGGCTATCCCCGAGGAAAATTTTTGCAGTTTTCTTATAAAAATCACCTCTTGCATAAGACATGAAATTTAAAATCATCCCCTTCACAGATATCATTGACTCACTCCATTACCTCTGGGACAGATATAAATTATGCATTCTTTGATTCTCCTTAAAATTTTAGATGCACAAGGGGACAGAGAAGCATCTAAATGGTACTAAAAATATAAGGCATTCAAGAAAGAAACAATAACTTGTATGGTATTAACTGCTACAGTGCTCCGAAGGCTCCCTGCCTGGTCAAGAAAAGCACATAAAGCACTGAAACATGACAGCAGGCTTGCATGCTAATGGCTGCTAGTGACAAGGACTCATTGAATGTCACTGCTTCACATACTGCGTACTGTTCATTTTTCTTATCTATGTGACCTCTCCTTTGAAATGACTGATGAAACTCCCGTGAATTAGCATCTCTGCTCCTGGGCATTTGCCACCAAGAAAGTATTCAGTAACATCTCTACTAAAACACAAAAGTAAAGCAAGAAGAAAAAAAATCGTAATCTTGACAAAAAATAGTCACTATGTCTGTTAAAGGATACTCGGTGTGTACCGCAAAAGGGCTGTTTCTCCAAAGCTTCTGTGTGAGGTTAGTTTTTACCTTGACGCCCTTTAAGAGTATTGGCTTGTCACGATACATACATTCACATTTCAGAATTGGCTAACATTTTCCTAATTGGTGTGAATAAAAGGGAATAGCTGTTACTGCAAGAAAAAAAGAAATGTCTCTGTTCTGATGCCCTGCTGCTATGATGACCTATTTCACACTAGCATCTGTTCTCTTCTGATGAACCACTCCAGATGTAAGCTGGCAAAACAGCACTGCAAGTATGTTACCCAGACGTCCACTGAGTGCTGCAGATGTTTTCTTCCATGCTTCACATTTAATGTGTGCCTGATTAATTTTTTCTTTATTATTTCAACTACTTGGCCCACAGAATTTCCTATGAAGTCTGCAGAATCCAGGATCCAATCTGCAGCCATAAGGAGCAGCTCCCTTTGTGTAAGCAGGTTCATTAACGTCTGGAATAACCAGCCAAAAGAGCCTTGGTCTGAATTGCCAGGAGAAATGCAAACTTCAGTAATCTATTACACCTTAATATTATTTGCCTGAGGATTTAACACAGCGCTCATTTCAATTTCAAAATTACAGATGTTTGTTATATTCAGATGCATCAGTCTGACCAAAAATATTATGCCCGTTCTCTGCCTCAAGCCCTTGACCTGAATGAGGTTAGTGACAGGGATATGAATGACTTGAGCACAAAACGAAACACAAAAGTAGTTTTATCGTGAAGTACAATATTTCTTCTGTCACTTAACCATTTTTTTTTCTCTCAAAATTACAGGGTAGACTGCAAATCTTCAAGGCTAGCAGCCACTACGACAGCCTAAGTGCCATTTAAAAGAACAATAATTTATGAGACGCCTTGGTAGAATAGCAAAGGTCACAGAGAAGACTCCCCAGGGAGGAGAAGATGACAAAGGTTACAAAGATGACTAAAGACTCGCCTACAGGAAGGGATTTTCTTGGAAGGAAGATGTTTTGTTGCAACAGCTTCATCCTACCTAACACACAGTTGCCTCATCCAAACAAAGAGTTCACCTTTAAGTTGGCTATAAGGCATTGCTTACGAAATATGCTTCTGAAATTTGTGGCTTAGCAGCTTAGGCATGTACCCAGGCCGCACTGAGGTGCTGCCAGACGGAGGATGCTGTGGATCTGTCCCACAGGGCACAAGGGGATGCCTAGTGACAGATTTGATCCCACCTGGGGGGATCAAACTTGAAAAATCTCAAATCTCCGGAGTCTTTGCAAACCAGTCCCCAAATAGATGCCACTTCTGGGGCACGCAGCACCACTTGCAGACCTCTAACAGACCACCACAGACTGGTGCAGTTTCTCTTAGCATGAATGTGAAGAGTTGGTATATGAGGAGCCTAAGACACACAGTTGACATGTTGCTCCCAGGCAGTTGTAAATTTGCACGCCAGCCATCACGCCACACAGCAGTTTGGGCTGCTTTTTCTCGCCACAGCTACAGCATTCCCCCCCTTCAGCTGCTGCAAGTACAGAAAAAAAAGAGACAAGGATGAAGACAAGCAGGAACAACTCTTCTTGGCACAGCTCCACTCTCCGCAGCATCATCTCTGGGCTCATAAAATACACATTAACTGGTGGGAGAAGCTGGCTGCAAACCTGGGGGTAACCGGCAGTGTCTGCGGAACATCAGAGCGATAAAGAAAAGCTTAACCTGAAGCCAGCATGCAATACAAGACAACTCTTATCTCTTCAGAAATGTGTGGCCATAACCATTTTGAAAACTGACAGTTTCCAACTGCTCCTGATCGGTTGTGGGAAGTTTCTGCAGCCAGATCAATGGCTGGCACTTGTGGAGGAGGTGTGCATGGCTCTGAAGGGTACAGATGTAATATCTGCTGATCAAAAAGAGGTTATCGATCGCTTTGAGTACAAAGGATTATGCTTAATTGCTGTAGGACAACTACTAGAGCCCACCTTCCTGGTATTTGATCTCCATGCCAGGCCTCCCAGTTTATAGAGACGTACCCGAGGGCTGAGCAACCGTTCATGTAGATTTACCTAAGGCAATCTTTGGGGCCTCTCGTCTATTTTCTGTACTAAAATAGGGCAATTTGCTGAAGGGGACTAATGCCACAGACATTAATAGTATTTGCATTCCCTTGCTCCGGCAGTCCCTGGTCCATCACCACGGTCAATGAAGCCTTTGGCTGGCTATTCAGATCACAGAACATTTTTACAGTCCCACAACCGCATGCTGACAACAGCAGAGTGTGCCTTTGGGAGAGGGAAGGGCAGGAGGCAAGCAGAAGGTGGGATGCAGTCAAGCAAGCCTCCGATGGTAACAGCATCTTTTATCCTGCACATCACCTGCAGGAAGAAGGGTAAGGGAACTCAATTGTGCAGGAATGTTGCAAACACAACGAATAACCCAGGCGATGCCCATTCCCAAGCGACAAATCTACCGGGCACGCTGCCAGGGAGCCCTCCTGAACCTGGCTGAGAAAAGGAACCGGCATTTCCAACGCGTGCTTTGTCTGACACTTAGAGTTGCTTACTCCAAGTGCAGCGGCTCCCTCTTAGTGCCAAGCCTTGGCGGGCTCTACGTGTGGGGTTTTACACTCTCCCGTGTTGGTTTTGTGTGTTCTGTCTTCCTTTATTAATTTTAAACAGAAGGGGGGGGGGGGGGGAGGGGGGAGGTGTAAATTCACCGCTGGGGATATGTCAGTGTTTGCTCAACATGCTCTATATACCTTTATTAATTTTGTATTGAATGGTGGATGTGATCTCACTCTGGGGGGAAATCAGGGATAGAGAAAGGCCTTTCCCACAGCAGGGCAGCAGTGGGGAGGGGGAGGTTATTCCTCTTGTGTGTCTGTTTTGAGTGATTTGCATGCTTTTAAGGGTTTCTAAAGGTGAGGAACTTGTGCTTTCATGGACAGGCAGTTTCAGTGCCATGACCTACTGGTCTGAAGAGGTTGATTATCTTAGTGTAGTATTTATTATACAAGTCTTACAGCTTACAATACATTTTAAAAGCAGCAGATGCCTTTTTATAGTGCAAGAACAGTATGTAAAGGGGGAAATTAAACAGCTTTCAAAATTAAGACTTATTTCCAAATAACTTATTTTTTAACAGTACAAATGCATAAAAAGCACATGGACTACAAAAGGGTTGTTGGTTGACACAGGTTCACAAGGTTTACCTCTTGGTCACAAGGTTTAACTCTTGGCTCATTGCAAAAATTGCCTCAATCGGCGTGACCTGCTTGGCAGCCTGTCATTTCCACCCCTGCAATTCCCGGCCCCCTGACAAGCTGTCACTTGGTTTGGAGCACACAGGGACATCCGACGCCCTGGACTGATGTTCCCTTAGGCTTGATGGAGATGTTGCAGAGAATTGCTTCCTTGTAGATAGCTCTTTGCTATCTACCTTTAATTCATACAGCAAGGTTACACTCCATCATAGCACACCCCTTGGTTTCCAGACTCTTGGTCTGAGTGTATCGTTATTCACTAGTATCATGACCAAGGAGGGAATGTCCCCTTACTGTCCTATTCACTTTTCTGGAAGAAATTCCCAGGGAAAAAAAATTTCACGCCTCCCTCAACTTCCAGAGGCTCCCAGGTCGCAATTTGTTCATACTCAGCTTTGCCAGATGCTGGGAAAGAGTGAACAGTGGTGTCCTGATGAGCCTGGACCTTTCACATATGCTAACCAAAAGGCAAGGAAAGTACAGGTGCTGTTCCTTGTTCAGTTTTTCACCACAAAAAATATGTATTTTTTTCACCCACAATTCTGCAACGCCAGGTACAGAGTCTACACTTCTGGAAACCTCCACACATTGTAGCTCTCTTTTCCTCTTCTTCTCCTACTGACTTTCAGAGCACTGAAAGTCTGGGAGTTCGTAGCTCCTCTCCAGCTCCTCTAGCACCCGGAGGATGCTAGGAAGCCAGCCTTATGTTTGCTGCACAGGGCAATCCAGATTGGGATTCCTCTGTACAGTTGACGCCTCTGTGACTCCTCGGTCCAGGGACCTGTTGTGGGAAGGGGGGCATGGGGTGAAGGTATCAATGAACAGCAATCTGGGGACAGTTTGCTGTAGGGAGAAGGGAGGTAAATATTCACATGGGCAGTCTACTGCTTTTTGTTGGCCATTCCCCAGGCAGCTGTGGCATGGAGGACACCCGACCAGCCAGCAAAAGACCTGTTTTACTGATCAGAAGATGCCGCAGTACAAGTTATAAATAAGGACTTCCTAGGATTTACACTGCTGAACAGTGTCTTACTGAAATTACTGCTCATAACAAACTTGAAATGGTGAACTGAATTAATTACTTGTTTGAGCAAAACGTGTTATAGACTTGAAAACTGAATTATGGACTAGCTGGCTCTCACTGCACATGCTTATGGTAGAAGTCATTCTTTTCCTAACCTGGTGCAGCTGGCACGTGAACTCCTTGCATGACTGATGGCAGGGGCAGAAAGTTTCTGCGCTGAGGAGCACAGTTCCTATTTTGAGCATCACAGAGAGCAGAACTGCTTCAGTTGAAAAATGAGCAAGGGAAACAGGAAAGAAAGGGGCTAGGGGGCTGCAGCTGGCTGTCATGGGCTCTGTAGGTCAGCGCTTGTATACTTGCTGAATACATCTGGATTTTGAACAAGCGGGAGGGAAAAGAGGAAGGGCAGGATTTGGAAACTGGCTCACATCCATCCAAGATGATAACATGCAACCAGGGAAAAAGTAATAAACACCAGGTACATGTCACAGCACACAATGCTAACAGCCTTTAATAAAGGCTAATGCAATGACACTCGCCAGCCTCCTTGCTGTGCTGCCAGCAGCTGGGTGTTCCCAGAGACTGAAGGCAGGCAGGCAGGGGGGCAGGCAGCAAAGGAAGTCGGGCAGCCCTGCCCAGCCCTGAGTGCCCTGATCCTGCTTACTGCACCCATGTAGGGGGACAGGAGTCAGCCGGTGCTCCGCATCCTCTGTCTATTAGCTGTGTCCTAGACAACCCGCAGGTCAGCAGTGGTATGCTGTGCCCAGTTCTTCTCCAAGTCCTCCAAAAATAGAGTGTGAGCTAGAGTTCTGGTTTCTGTCCTTCGCCTTCCTGCAAGCCATCTTGCTCTGCTCTCTTTCAGTGCCCCTGTTTATAAAACTCTGGAGGGGAATTTCATTCAGCCATTGCCTCTCTTCACCCTGGAGAAGAGAAGGCTCAGGGGGGTCCTCATCACAGTATTCCAGAGCGGCTACAAAGAGGATGGAGGCTCTCTATTCACAAGGAGCCACATAGAAAAGACAAAGGGCAACGGCTACAAGTTGCACAAGGAGAGGTTTCATCTCGATGTAAGAAATAATAAATTTTTTGCAGTGAGAACAATCAACGACTGGAACAACCTCCCCAGCGACATGGCAGAGTCCCCATCGCTGGAGGTTTTGACGATGCAATTGGACAGGGTGCTAGATAATCATCTCATCTAAGCTCCCTTTCTCACAAAAGGTTGGACAGATGGTCTTTCGAGGTCTCTTCCAACCTGGGCTGTTCTATGATTCTATGATTAGCTATCCCCCCAAATCCTACTTCTCTGGAGACCGATTCCCAGAGCTTCCCATCCAGTCCTCCAAAGCTGCCCACATAATCTACTCTCTAACTCTGAGGATATGGTTATCATTGAATAATTTACATTGGAAGGGACCCCTTGGGGTCATTTGGTCCAACCTGCTGCTCAAAGCAGGTTGCTCAGGGTCTTCTCCAGTCAAGTTTTGAATATCTTTGAGGATGGAGATTTTACAGCCTCTCTGGGCAATGTGTGTCAGTGTTTGATCACACCCATGGTGACTTTTTTCCCCAAATATGTATAATCAGAATTTCATATGTTCCAAATTGTGTCTATTGCTGCTTCTCCTATTGCTGTGCACCTTTGAAAAGAGTCTGGCTTTGACTTATCTATCCCCTCCCAGTAGGTAGTCGTAGACAGCAGTAAGATCCCCCCCAGTGGCCTTCTCTTCATTCGAACAGTCTCAGATCTCTCCACTTCTCCTACATCCTCTGCTCCAGCCTACTGTGCATCTTGGTGGCCCTCCATGGGACTTGCTTCAGTATGTTCATGCCTTTTTTGTACTGGGGAGCCCGAAACCAGACACAGTACTTCAGAAGCGGTCTCACAAGTGCTGAATGAAGGGCAATAATCGCTTCCCTGCTAAGCTAGGTCCAGCTGAAAGCATCCAGGAGGCTGCAGAGCACAGAACTAGAACAAAATGCCCTAGAAATGTGTGCCCAAATGTAAGCAAAATATACAGACTTTTGCTATGAGTGGGCTAGCACTGAAACAAGGAGACGAGAGCAGTAGCAGGCACACAGGTAAGACACAACAACCAGTTGAGAGAGACTGCACAGAAATGAGGGGAGAAAAATAAGGAACACCATAATATTTCAGAGCACATAACCACTTGAATATTAGTATGAAGCAGCTACAACTGAGTTTAAATTACTGCTGATCCTAACAGGAATAAAAACAGCAGTAATTTTCCCATTATAATATAATAAGGAACTGTATCATGCAACCACAGTTTTTCTTAATATCAGTGTAGCCTGGTTAAATGCTGTATAGCACCAGCATGAACAGATCATAAAATGGGCCAAAAGTGGTATAACCCAATTGACTGCAGAGGCATTTCTGTAACCCAGTATTAAAAAAAAAAAGGGGGAAAAAAAAAAAGACTGCAATCCATTCAATCTTTGTCAAGAGATAACATATTTGTGTCTTCTATCCAGACCAACAGTATCCTGCAAATAAAATTATTCATTGTTCTGCAAAGCTGCATCTCCAATACACAATACTGCAACCTCCACATACCTAGAAATGAGACCACTAGTAACAGGAGGAAAGAATTTCTAAGAGATGCCAGGAAGGCAGTGCACGTGCATGTGGGAGGAAAAATAGCAATGCACCTACCACCTTTGTAACTCCCTCAGCAAAGAGCCATTTTAGTATTAAGACCATGAAGTCTGCCTGAGACACGGTAGCAGCAGTAAGTCTAGAGAAAACAACAGCCTGGAGGACAATGCTTTTATCAGAACTGCAAATGCTGGCTCTATTAACAAAAAACAACTCTGCATTATCATGGGTTTTTTACAGTGGCAACAGCAGAGTCCATACCCAGAGCTGCTCATAAGGAGCAATGGAAACCAAAACTCGGGTTTCTTCTTATTTTGTTAGTGGAAGAAAAGAACGAGAACGAAGGAGGCTCTTATGTCAGGAATAGTGCTCAAAGCACTGGAGCAGCTGGCAAAAGTTTCCAATCAGTGCAATGTTTTGGGAAATCTGCACATGAAATACAAATTCTGGTTAATGCTTCAAGTATTATTCAGATGAATAACTCTCTGTCATGGATACTTTTCTGCCAACATGGATTTACTATGTGGACAAGACTTTCAAGAAGTCCCTCCTAGATCAGACACATTGTCCAACTCTTCCATTTTCCTGGAGCGAAGGCATTAAAACATTAGACGTTAATGAGTTATACAAACTTACTCTTTTTTTTTTTTTTTTTTTTTTTTTTTTTTGCTTTAACTTTACCCTCTCTTGCAAAAGGCTTATTCTGATTTCTTTTCATACTGGTTTCTTATAGAGATTTACTTATGATAAAGTCTTGGCCTTGAGCCAGAAAAAATTATGCACTGGTGGTACCACAGTATCAGTTTTACGCAGAGAGGGAAGTGGTGTTTTGGACTGCATGGCCTGCTCCAAAACCAAGGTTCATGAACTAATCACAATTGCAAAATGCTTCTGGCAGGGGTATAAGCACTTGCCATGTTTGTATTTATTTAAAATAATTTGATGGGATTGGGGCCACAAAGAGATTTTTGTGGTTGGAAGAGGTTAACAGCACAAATAAGGTTGAAAACTGCTGCCCTAAACTATTTACAGTAGAGAATTTGGAAATAATACATTATATTTTGGACTACAGACTAGAAGAATGAGCAGTGCTTGTCAGGGTTCCCAAAGACTATTTCTTACTAGATAAACTGTTGGGATGGAGATTTGCTGGAGCTTCTCGCTGGTCTCCACTTTTACTCCCAGTTGTGTGTCACATAATTAAGCCTGGAGGGGACACGTGTGTCTCACCATGCCAACAATCATATGCAACAAGTTCTGCTTGAGATGAGAAGAGCCTTTCTGGCCATCATTCAGCAAGAATCAGCGAGGACATCTGAGGGATTCTGCGACTCCAGGCCATCGCAGTAACAAGCGAGCAGACACTCTTGACAGAAGGAAGGGTCATTATTTTTCTGAACAGTTTCCCTACCCACATCACCAGGCTGCTCGCTTCCATTTTAACAAGCTGCTCTTTAGGCAGAAATCAGCCTGACAGAGACTTTAAGAAACAAAAGTATAATTAAGATCTGTTAGATTTTGGATGTGCCTTTGCCATGTTACCACTGACTTTGGAGTCTGCAACTAGTGGCAAAAAGCTTTCAGTGAAGAAAAACTTGAATGAAATAAAAACAAACAACCCCCCAAAAAAGCCCAGCAATCATATATCAGGGGGTGTCTTCCAAGGGAGCATCTTAATGGCACTGTCACATCTCTATAGCCTTGCACGTGGAAAGCTTCTGCAAAACCAGCCTGCGTCCTCTGAACACCAAAGAGCAGCAAGAATTCTGTATTGGAAAAAATTCTTAAAGCACTTGTTCTTGTTCAGACACTAAAATTGCAGTGTCTGCACTCAAGCAAATATAGCCGTGCAAATTATGGTCACGTTTCAAAAAAACCAGATTCCTCCTGTGCCTGCAAATGACTTGTATGTGCATTTGTAATGTGCCCATCGCTAAGGCATCTGTGCCATGAGCTAATCATGGAAATAATAACAAAATAATGGAAAAGCTGCATGCACAGGCAGCTCTTATTCTGAAGATTGCCCAAGTACAAACAGAGGCCACCTCTGGAAAATATGGAGACAGGGTCTTCAGTAGCCTAGTCCTAAGAGCCATACATTGAAAGAACAGCAGCCATGTGTGCAGTTGAACTTCTGTGTTTGCAAGTATACATGCATATTAAAGATCATAAAAGCAAGAAATTAGTGAGGGAAGAAATGTCTCATAATGCATTTCCAAAAACAGGGATGGTCTGCAGGTATGGCAGCATACAATGTATTTTGCACCCTACAAATATAAATGGGGCACTTCTCTGAAACACAAGCTTCTACTTTCATACATGCTCTGCAGTAATACTGAAACATTTCAATTTAGTTTTTTAAGATTTTGAACATAGAAGCTGTTACAAACATTAGAAAGGGATTTACATAGGGTGTAAAGGGGTCACAGAGAAAGCCTGAGCCTGTTTTGAGAATTAGTTCAACAAAAGAAATCCTTACACATACTTGACTAGAAATTTGCAAAGACAAATATCCAGATTTCTGCAAAGGTCATTTCAGGTAAAGGTTTGACATTCATACGGTTTCTCTAGATATCCAGGCGTATATCCAACAGGAATTAGAATAGGAAGAAAATCTGTTTTGTTTCGTTTGCCTCGAATCTGCCACTTTTAAAATCAACTTGTTAAAAACACTACTTTCCACCTGCCAACAGCACCACAGAATACATATAGTGCTTTAAGTGCAGAAGAGGATATGAAGTCCCTCAGAAAACCCATGCTATTCCGTTTAAGATGTATTTTGATGATGTTTGGGGTTGGACTAGGTGACCTTTAAAGGTCCCTTCCAACTCAAACTATTCTATGATTCTATGTTTCCTACAAGTTCCAAGTGATGGCTGGGTCAGCAAGCTCTGGCACAAAACAGCAGACTGGGTGTGGACTAGACAGTGTGTGGACAGGAATCTGGCTAAGGACAGCACTTGAGCCAGAATGGTTGTTTCTGCACTGGAAATAAGGCTGTAATTTCTAAAGCATCTGCAGGATACTCCCCCTCAAGGAAAAAAAAAAAAAAAAGAACAAAAAAAACCCCCGACATTTGATTTTAAAATACAGTCTTTAAATGTACTTTACTTAGAGTCACATTGTAAGAAGATTTGTGACTAAGATGGGAAGGAAAAAAAGCTTCTAAATTATTACTTGCAATTTTGAGGAGGATATCATGGAAACTGTGTTTAAAGGTCCAATCCTGGCAGCCCACGTGCATGTAAATGGTTCTGTACAGCTCAGTAGTGCCCCTTTTCACGAGCAAGGATATGTGGCCAGAGACAGGTTTGCAGGTTTAAACTGGCTGCTTTATTTGTGGCATAAATTTCCTCCAACTAGCCAGAGAGCTGGAAATGTCCTGCTTCAAATAAAACCCAAGAACATATAATAGTTAATATACATTCGTAGGGCAGCTTGAAAAACTCTTATGAAAAAATGTTTTTAAAAATCTTTTTCCCTACTAAACAGCTCACAGAAGTGGGTCCCTGACAAAGGCCCATAAGGGGCCAACACACTGGTTATTTGTTCTCTTTTGCTCTTTACAAATGAAGCAAAATACAGTTAATACATTATGCATGTCTTGGAGCATATTTTTATTTAGCCTGTTTTGGTCTGTTGTGCCTTGGGAACTTTCACTTTGTTTTGTTGTGCCTTGGGAACTTTTGATTTGGTTTTGTTTTTCTGGTTAATAATAAAATTGAAATATTAGGGCAGGACATCAACCAATCTACAGCGTGTGGGATTTGTTTAAGTTTCAATGAAACAGCCTCTCAACGTCTCTTTTCCACTCCCTTATCTTATCAGTCACCAAACCACTCTCAACAAGCTGGGCTGTCACAGGAGCACCGCGGGCCAGTTACTATTAGTCATTTCATTTCCCGTTAAGATGATCTGTTGTTTCACCCACAGGAATAAGACAGACTTTTCCAGTAACATGCTATAGCATCTCAGTACTGTACAGTTTGGGTACAGAAACTATTCTGTGCCTTACACTTCTAGAATTAACACTAAGGTAGTGCTTAAAACAGACAAGCACATTAAACAAGCAGAAGACAATCCTCTGTCGCGACGAATTTACTCCTATTGCAGAAGTGAAAGAGTGAGAGAGAACAGCAAAGCCTAAGGGAGAAAGAAGGGGAAGAGAGGACAATTGTCATGAGATTAGACAGTTAATTACATTCAATACATTCACATCTCAAATTTTTTAATTTTATTTGGGGGGGGTGTAATCTTTTGGCATTTAGCAGCAATTTGTGTTCCCCTAGAAAAGGCAGGAGTAAGACCAGATTAAGGAAAGTAGGACCAAAGAGTTGGGAAGGAAGGAAGTGGTTGAAGGGTTTTGATGGGGCTAAAAGTCAAGTTCAGACTAAGTAACCAACAGAATGAGGCAAAGAGCGAAAAAAGCCATTAGAAATGAGGATTTGCAAGGGCAGAAGTACAGGACTGAGTGGTCACACAGCAGGGCTGAGGGGTAGGTAGGCTTTCCCCTGGCAGCATTCAGCTCTATCCTGCTCTATCCTGCTGGCTGGAAGGCAGCATCCATACAACACTGCTACAATAAATTGGTATTCTTGGGATGTTAATTTCCCCCTTCCTCTTATCCCAAGGGAATATCCTCAATCAGTCCCTAACTGTCCCAAAGGACTTCCAGCCTGGGGCAAAAAAGGAAGGGTGCATACATGGACAGCCTCCTGGAGGGTCACTTTTTTTTCTTCCGAAGGATGCACAGAAATTGTCAGTCTGTTTGTATATGTCTACACAACAATGTACAAATGTGCTGCCCTCCTTCTTATACAGCTGCAAGACAATTTCGACTGAACCTGAACTGTTCTTGGCTCTTCAAAGGCTTCAAGGCTGTAGGTCCCACACAGCAAAACAAGTTACTCTGAAACTCTCAGTGGAGAGACTGTCCCAGTCTTTCAGAAGGTGGTGGAAGACTGTTTCAGGATGTCATCCTCCTCTGCCCTCTTGTTTGACCACAAAATCAATGGAGGTCCTCCACTGCGAACAGCACCCAGGGGTGGAAATGATCTGTTACGGAGCAAGAAATTTGCAGACTTTCCTATATGTGACCCACTTACAACCAAGCTCTCCTCCTTCCTACCACTCATTCTGTTTTTCTGGTGGTGATATTGTTTTGTTTCATCTGCTAGGGGTTTTTTATGTATGTATGTATTTATTTCCCCTGGGTCTGGTGGGACCCTGAAAAGGTGCAAATTAAGTGCTGAAGAGAAGCTCCTCAGATGCAAGCTGAAGGGACTGTCTGGCTGCCCAGGTGAGGGAGAAGGGAAGGGCTTCAGTGTCTCACAATTAAACTGTCTAGTCCTGCCAGTCCCTATCCTCCCCCTCTCCCTGCACTCTTCTCAGCTGTATTTAGTTGTACAGTCGTACTTTTACCATGAGGCATCCCCCGGACACAGCTAACATATCTGGGAATCACACTCTGGTACGCTTGAACTGAGCAGGAACTTTCCTGGCTCACAGCCTGGCAATGAGCTGAAAAGGGCTGGGAAGCTGGTACGGAAACCCTCAGCGGCAATTCCCACTGGCATCTTGATATCCCTCCTCTGATAAAGCTTCCCAGGGCATCTCATATGGCTCCTACAAGATCCACAGCCAATTTAAGAGACAATTGCTAAAGATGGACTGAAATGCAAGCGTCTGAACTGCCTTTTTGGCAACGTTACTTGTTCTTGGGCCTGATAATTCTCAGCAGCGTGGATTGCAAATGCTGACAGATGAGATCAGGCTGGTAAACCCAGGCAGAATTGCTCAGGTTAACCCCAGGCTGCCCACTACCCTGTGGATCTTCAAGTGGAGATAGCAAGTGTCTGTCAGGCATAGAGCAACAGCAAAAAGGAAAAAAAAAATATTGCGAGCTCCTGGTAGAAAAAGGCACCTTTTGGTGGCCCTGAAAAAAGTGCCTTTTGGCTGCTTTGGTCCTAAACCTTGCTGGTGACATAAGCTTTTTGAGACTAAAAGGTATAAGCTGTCTGACCAACGGCCCTGACACTGACAGCATTGTGGAGACATCAGCTGGCTGCCCTCTAAAAGGGACAGCCAGAAGCCAGGATCAGGGCTCGGCTGGCAACCTGGGGCAGCATCAGCTCTTCAAACTACTGCTGCTGCAGTCACGGCTGCAGCAAAGCATGGGACAACGCTGCTAATAGCTGGGCTGCCAAGAGCTGATTTTGTGCTCTGTGGTGCTGGCTGCAAAATGAAAAATCTCAGGATGTTTTTCTGCCACTTCTCTTGTATTAAAGACAGAGATTTTTAATGAAACAAAAATGGTGTAGTCAGTAGTAGACTACTCACCTGGACAAAAACCTGTGTCCACCCTTAGATAAGAAACAGTTTCTCACTTGCCCCAGCTTCACCTGTAACTTAAAAGAAGTCCTTCAGGGAAACAACCATCCTTTTTCCCTTTCCTTTTCCACTGAACACAGCATCTGGCATCTGGATGGATTCCCCCTCCCCTTTGCTGCTACCTGGAACTCGTTCTCGTTGGTCCTCCTATACAGGCTTTTGGAAGTCTAACCCCACCATACTCACAGGAGGCTCTCCCCAGCTAAGGAGGCATGAGATGTATCAAGCACCTCAGTGTTTGATACACAGCCTCAGCATAAGCCCTCCTAACTCCAAACGAGCTGCCACAGTCACAGGGTACAGTGCCATACTGGCTTAACTTGGGCCCTGAAAAGTTGCTTACTTGCACCAGTGTAGCACTGCCCCTGACAGTATTAGCTCTGTCTCTTGACAAGTCTAATGAGCCTGGGAATGGCAGCACTGGGGTGGCACAGCCTGCCCTGGAGCCACTATTTCAGGCTGGAAAAGAATCGGTGCGGTTGCGACTGCTCTTTACTCTGCTGCCATACTTGGGATGTACAGGGCCAAAGGTGAACCCAGAATTAATCGCTCTGGCTCTGCCATTCATCCAGTTCCTCCCTTATACCTCAACGTGTAGTCTCTTGCCTTAGTGGAATAAAACCCAATTCAACCTTTCCAGGCTATTCTACCAGGGGAAAAGAAAACCCTGTTAAAAAGTGATATTCCATAAAACGCTACTCTCTATTACACTTTCATCAGCTTTAACTTCATATACCCGGTACTTCTCGGCATCCTATTTTCAAGGAAGTAACACAGCCATCACATGCTTATGCTAATAAAGCACATGTAATATCCTTTTCCTCCCTGTTTTCTTTTCACTCTGGGGTCCATATATTAGAAAAGGGATTCTCTTAAATTGTGTTTAGAAAAGCTTCCAACTATTTCTGTTTGCTTTTCTTTATCACTGTGCTGAGGTTGCACCCAGCTGATACAGAGGTTCAGTTTTTCCAGCTGGGAATCAGACCAAGACACAGCAGTAGAAGCAGCAGTAAGATCCCACTGGCAAGACACAGATTTTCAAAGCTGTTGTGAGTATGAACTCATTTAAAAATCATTTAAGAACTATTTAAATTAATTACAAAAAAGAGTAAGAAAGCTTACCTTACTAACAGCTTTAGGGTCTCTACTATATCTCATCTCTCAGCCTGGATCCCAGATGGTCAGAGCACCAAATTGCTATTTGAGTTTTAATTATTCTTGTTATTATATTCAAGAGATGTCTGGAGACAAATTACGAAGCTCCTTATGAGTGGCCAGGAAGCAGTCACACATAAAGACCATCAAAAGGCCTTGTCATACCTTGCATTGTGGCAAGGCTCAGGTCACCCAACTGTCCCATGCAGATCTGCCATGATTAGAAAAGCTGCAGGCAAACAAAGCATCCGAGAAGTCTTTGCCCAGCTAACATACATCATGCTCCCTATCAGAGATGCTTCTGGCTTTGTGGGATCTGTCTTTGCTTGCAATGGTTTTCAAATAGTTGCAGAGGTTCTCAAGCTGGCCAGCCATGGCCTTGGGTGAAGCTGACTATTGAGCTGCTTAGAGGTGCTGGCTTGAGTCTTAGTACCATTCTACTTCACTTCACCCATACAGAGTGAGATAAGTGCAGAACAATTGTCCTGCAGATGGCATGCGGGATGAAATGCTGGTTCTTGGCATTCCTCCGTTCCCTGATCTTCATCCCACACTCACAACCACAGCATCATTGAGACCGTTCATGGACCAGGCTGGGAGTCCTAACTAGCTCCAAGATGCATCAGGGCCAGCAAAATCAGTCACCCCTGAGGAGAGAAACAGCAGCTTGAACCGTCAGTCTCAGGCAGGGGCAAGCAAACCGGCAGACAGGCACCCACGTCAAAATCTTGTTTGGCTGGTACATCGGAGGTATTTCAGTTGCCTTTGCCATATTATTAATTCATGCCCTCTTCATGCATCGTTGCCTGACTTAGAGTCGCATAGAACCTAAACATATATTAAAAACACTATCACTGCATAAACAGGTCATTAAAATGGATTTAAAATGGGGCCTATAAAACTAAAATAAACAAACCTAAACCAAGGGTAGAATGCCCTTAAAATTAGAGATTTATGCTTGACTGGAGAAAACAAACGAGAGACAGTTCTCTCATTTCAGCCCTACAGATGTGCCTACCCAACTGTATATCCTGTAACAACTTAAAAGGCAGATCTAATGTGATTCCTCTGTAGGCAAACACTAATCTCCTTACCTTCACAGACAACTGAAAATAAATGGAAGTTGAATATTTGGTAGTTTAGCTAGATTATTCCAAACAGACTCTATTTTCTCTAATTCCACAAAACAGATCCCTTTAAGGATATGCTTATGTGCTCAGCAGTTGTCCTGCGCTTCATCTGCCCATTATCTGAGCTGCAAAGTATGAGACAGACACAGCTCCACTCTACAAAAAAGACTGGTTCAATACCTTACTGTAAGACTGCGCCCATGCTAAGAAAGCCTGCCTTGAGGAAACCGATTTTTGTAACTCAGTGAGCATATATATTATCAAAAATACTCTGAGACTATGTTTCAGCTTTAGTGCAACTGAAGTGACTTGGATTTTACAGCAGTATTCACCTCAAAATGCATAGATGTAGAAGCTGGGGGAGGAGTGGCTGGAGAGCTGCCTGGCGGGAAAGGACCTGGGGGTGTTGGTTGACAGCCGCCTGAACATGAGCCAGCAGTGGGCTCAGGTGGCCAAGAGGGCCAATGGCATCCTGGCCTGTATCAGGAATAGTGTGGCCAGCAGGACCAGGGAGGTGATAGTGCCCCTGTACTTGGTACTGGTGAGGCCGCACCTCGAGTACTGTGTTCAGTGTTGGGCCCCTCACTCCAAGAAGGACATTGAGGTGCTGGAGCGTGTCCAGAGAAGGGCAACAAAGCTGGTGAAGGGTCTAGAGCACAAGTCTTAGGAGGAGCGGCTGAGGGAGCTGGGGTTGTTTAGTCTGAGGAAGAGGAGGCTGAGGGGAGACCTTATCGCTCTCTACAACTACCTGAAAGGAGGCTGTAGCGAGGTGAGGGTCGGTCTCTTCTCCGAAGTAACAAGCAATAGGACAAGAGGAAATGGCCTCAAGCTGCACCAGGGGAGGTTTAGATTGGATATTAGGAAAAAATTCTTCACCGAAAGGGCAGTCAGGCACTGGAACAGGCTGCCCAGGGAAGTGGTTGAGTCTCCATCCCTGGAGGTATTTAAAAGAAGGGTAGACATGGTGCTTGAGGACATGGTTTAGTGGTGGACTTGGCAGTGCTAGGTTAACGGTTGGACTTGATGATCTTAAGGGTCTTTTCCAACCTTAAATGATTCTATGATTCTATGATTTTGAAGTGTTCAGAACATCACAATAAGACAAGAGGCTTACCTGTTCCTCTGCCCACTAGGATTGCAAATATAGGATTCGATTTTCTGACAGTATTTTAAAAAATACTTGTAACTAGACTTACAGATCACAATTAACAGATAAGCAACCTAGCCAAAATAAAGATAGACCATTTAATGCAGCAAGTTCAGTATTACATTTAATACTTCTGAAATCTCCCCTTCTATCTGGCAGCCAGGGTCAACATCTGCCTATTCATCTTTCTAGAACAACAAACACATGAGGCATCATATTGTATTATTATGGGACTGGCCATCAAAAGGTATGTGGCAACAATAAAAACTCAGAGTATTTACTGCTTAATATGCTTGAGATCCAGCACTTTCCAGCTTAATGCATTATTACTGGGAACATTAGTTTCAGCATCTGATTTCCAAGGGACATGAAATGTTCAAACCCAAGTAGAAGAGAAAATGAACTAGTCTAAAGCATGAGATTTTGAACAGAAGTTTTAAATAACCGGTTTTCCATTCTAATCTGTAATATTTAACACACAATATCCATGAGTCTGAAACAAACTCCTGCATTTTGCCTTCTGCTTCCTTACTCACTATCCCATTTTGGAAAGGATGCATCACAAAAATCTTTTCTACGGTGTTTTAAGAAATAAAATCATTTTCAGACATTTTAATAGTGCCACAATAAGAGCCAAATTTCACAGCATCTATGATATGAGAAATTACCATTTGATTCCTCCCAATTTTTTTAAAATCTTCTTTTCCACTGGGACCCTTAGCAAACCACAGTCCTTCCCACTCAAGGGTGAGACACCAAAATAACAAGAGAAGAGAAGGAGCAGGAGTTTCCCAGCTCTGTAGCACTGGCGTGAATCACAAGGGGAATTTTACGCCTCCCTCCAAACAGATGTCATGGCAGAAGAAGCAGACACACCCTCAGCAGATGGGTCTTCAAATGTCTTGGTGCTGACAAAACAAGTTTCCGTGAAATTTTATGTCCAGGATGACCCACTTCCATTTCGCATACAACTGATGCAGCACCCCAGCAAAGGCTGTTCATCTTTTCCCTTAACTGTTGTCAGTTTTCCAGAATTGGAAAAAGCCTGTTAGGCCAAAAGGACCTCAGCAGTGATCTACCAGTTCAGTGCTCTTCCCAGAAGAAATTCTTCAGACACTGCTACTGTAAGAAGGGATGTTTTCACACCTGTGTACTGCTTTCAATCTCAACTAAATGTGGCAGATAACAGAGGAATATCTGTTACCATAGTCAGCGCTATCATTAGGAAAAAATGGAATAATAAGGAATAATTAGGAAACTACTCTGCACATCGTGAGCTTTTTCTCCCAAATGGTGCCTTTTGGTTTTGTGTTTTTTCATGGGAGACCTAAACAAAACTACTCTCAGTTAGAGACTCCCTCAGAAATCTGCCACAAGTCTCCTCAAGTCCTGTAGTACTTGAATGCCATGGAACTAACACTACTGCTGATAAAAAGGGGAGCGATCCCATTGATGTCAGTGGTGTTTCATCCTTTCACAGCTGATGAGAAGCTGGCATGCGGTGGAGACACCGAACAACTACACTGCCATCATTTTCTTGGTCTGTCATGTTCACCCTCCAACTTCAACACAGGAATGTATCCAGTTTTGGAGGTGGTTGGTGTTTATACTATTGACTTAGCACACCACGGAAAAGCAACAACCACGGTACATGTGATAAGTGTGCTATAATGTCTACTTGGACCTCTCACAAACTTGATCCACTGTAGCTGCTGTCTGCAGAAGAGCTGAGAGCTCACAACGCAGCTCCTATGTAAAAATTTCATGAGGTTCTTTCAGTTAATAAAACAGCACCGCAAAAATTAGATTGCTTCTGGCTGTCTGCGGATATTTTAACAAAAGGGAAAAGAATATCCTTCAGCCCACCTGTGAGTGACCCGCGTTTGCTCTGTTGATAACAGCCTGTTTCCTGCCATTCTTGGAGAGCTTGAGAAGATTTGTACCACTCTCACTGCTTAAACTCCTTTTGAAGAAAAATACTACTCAGGTTGCATCAGTTAAAAAACACCAACTTTAAGATAAACCAATATACCTTTAGCCTCTGTGTGCACCAAACCCCATTCTTGGTAGTGTGATGTTAACTGCACTGAGCTAATTAGAAGCTAATGCTTCTTCTCCACAGATGCTATTAAGGGCAAATTCATATTCTACCAGATAAAGGTGACTGCTGGGGGAGGGGGAACAGAACAAAACAAAAAAACACCTGTAAGAACTATAGTAGAAGTTATTCAATAATTATGCTCTCACTTAGTACAAAAAAACCAAATATCCAGAAAATCGTGATCAACTTCTACTTCATGTAATACATCTGCTGCATAATCTGCTGGCTAGGTCTTTGATGTTCTGAAAAACACCAGTAACTGTCATAATTAAATCCTCTCTAGTTATTCAGCTGCATAGCTCAACTAGTATCTCACACAATACCATCAGTATGAAAGCCCACTGATTCTCCGACCTGCTAGTATAATTGGATTAAAATTATTATTATTTTTGAAGGGAACTACAGCTTGAAGTTTGGTATACCGTGGGGGTTTCCATCCCTCCCTTCAGTCAGCAAACAGCTCTGCTGCACAGCCTGAGGAACATTTGTCTTTTGTGACAAAGCCACGTCCACATGATAATCTTGCATAGTAATCTCATATGATGTCAGAAGTGCTGCTTTATGTCTGGGGAATAATTTGTCTGGATAAATAGAAACCATAAAGCAATATGGAGAAACATTTTACCGAGGACTAATGTCTTCTTGAGGATTTTTTTAGACAAGTACTAATTACTTCCATGTTCTTTTCTTCCATGGCCCCAAAACAGGAGTTTTAAATGATGTTATTAAGTTGATGCGTATGTGCTCATATGAAGGAAGTCAGAAGCCACTGTTTCACATCTGCTGTTTTTCATTTTGTGGTTTCCAATCCCAGGGCTTCTCGCTGACTGCAGAGCACTCAGCCCCTCCTGCTTTCTCTTCCCTTCCTCTCTACCAAAAACAGGGAAAAAGCCAACCCACATCAATCCATGTTAAAATATATTTAACTTGCACTACTTTGCAAATACTCCTTAATATTTTGAAAGCTCTTTAAAAATTTCAGAATTTTGTGCCTTTATTTTTTCTTTTCCAATAAGCCCCTTGAAGACAATATGCTGAAATGTACAGTTATTTTTTAAAAAACACTTTGTTGCTGTTGGTAAATATTTAAAGAGTGTCTTTTGCCAGATTCTCTGCCAACATGAACTGCCTGGCTCCTTCCCATGGGGTTTACAGCCTCAAAAGCGTACTCACCCACAAATTCTGGGGGAAAAAAGGAAGTTAATATAATTGATAAGTTAAAAAGTAAACATGCAAGATCAATATCGCTTATGGTACAGCTAGCATCCTTCAGCGTGAGTCACATTAATCCAATATGGACCATACACAGTACTTTCATCTTGAAGAAGCTACAGCATCTTGCAGTCCTAACAACTTTTATAGCATGTCCTTGAAGTGTCCTGTTCCTTTCATCACTGCTGAGAAAATATCACAATCCCTTTACTTTTTCTACCCATAATGATAGGGTGAGCAGTGCTGAAAAAAAAAATGCAATCACAATAACAGAGGAAAAAAACATGATTCATGGGCATAGAAAGTAAATCACTAGGAAAGCCTGTCTTGTCCTCCTTTTTATTGTGCTCATAGGTCAAGCAATCTTAATGAAGCCTCCTCCACATGTGCTTTATAGTTTGCTCCTATATAGAGCATGGTTATTTCAAACTCCTTAGTTATTTTTAAAAGCTATACTGAAAGTCCTGCATGGGTTATACTGGGCGTTTGCTGAAGAACTGCTACAATTACAAGTATCAAAGCTAGAGGACAGCACCGTGCTCTGCTCTGTGATTTACCTGTCAGTATCAGGTAAAGTTGCCGGTGGAAAACTATGAATGATGATTACTCCCTCCTGAGTAATCCACGTCAGACAGGGAAAGGTGCTGCTATCTAACTGCCTAACTTCCCTCTAACTTTCAGCATACAAATTAAGGTTGTTAGCTGCCTGCAATTTTATCTGTTTACCTGAATAAAGGTGATAAATTACCCTATTACATTTTCATACACAAATTTGAAGCTGGATTGAAGTCAGGTCAAGAATCTGCTTCAGCGAGGCCGTCTTCCTTGCTACATATTTAGTCAGGGACCCTTATCTGGTAGGAGAAGCAGAAGAGAAAAAGCCTTTGAGCAATGGGGAGGAAAGGGGGGAAGGAAGGAGAGCACATAGGTGCATTTGCAGCATGGAAACATTACTGCACTACCTTAATCTGTCTTTCCTGGCTGGTAACGCTTGTTAAAACAAAGTCAACACAGATACCAGTGGAACAGCATCCAAAATAAATTCCTAGGATCCCTGAACAGCCAAGCTGAAGTCTTTGCCATTGCATCTTCATTGCTACCTGGAGCTCCCCAAACCAGCTAGACGTAATTGCTAGCCTGGACAAAGCTGCCTTTAAGGGCAGAGCAGACTTACACAGAGCCTGGCAGGGGCTTTACCACATTTCCTCTGGCCTTTTTCTCCAGCTCTTGGCAGACTCGTTCCACCTGCTCTCCCGACTTTGCTCCATGCTATGCTTTTCTATTTTTTCCCTCAGTTTCTTTTTCCCTTTGAGTGACCTTTCCCTCTGTCTTCCCATTCTGCTGCTCTTCACTCACAGCATAACGGTGATGAAGATGAAACAACCGCTGCATCTGAACATCATTTACAAACTCATTCCTTCCTTCACTCTACTGACAAGGCTAAAGCCCAGTCCCATCCCCTCCCCGCCACCCCAAATGCTTGTTCTTCTCCTTTTAGATAAAAAAGTTCTCCCAGACACAGTCTCAAATTCCTGAGACACTACTATTGACTGGGGAACCCACTTACAGCCATATACAAACAGAATAGATCAGCTAAGAAAAGTCAAAGTCGGCTACTGAAATATAAATCACTAACACTGATCAGTCAGCAATTTTTTCAGACCACAGTAGAGATAATTCAGAGTTTCCAAAAATAAGAAGTCAGTACGCGAATCCGACCAAGAGGCAAATTTAGGTCAAATCCTATCCCGAAATAGGCATACCCGTTTCCCACTGAGTCACAGTGTCTGGATGAAAAAATAACTGCAGTTTTAACCTTGTTTAATACTCTGAACAGGGGTAATCTAATAACAACCAGCAAGACCTTTTTGCCTGATGTCCAAAGCAAATGAGCAATGGGGATTCTCTGCTGGAAACCCTGTCTTTGTTCAACATCTACTCCAGGGATGTCGAACCTTTTGGGCTCGTGCAAGGTGTGTAACAGAAATAGTTTATACTAATCCTGATCTACGAAGTGAATGGACTCAGTAAACCCCCTAACAGCTGAAGCTGAATTGCTTAAGTGTATCGATTTTATGCAGACCTATGGTGGTGAAATTCCTATATAAGTTATAGTACTCAATGCTATTTTTTCTTTTATATCTTTTCCTGTTTATGGAGCCATCCATCGAAGATGGGCAGGCATAGTCCATTAAATTTTTACTTCACTATTTTTCTGAAATGTGTGTTTATTATAACAAAAAAAAAAAACCCTTAACTCTGGATTTATCTGGCTGTTTTGGAAAGTAGATGTGGAACTAAAAGAACAGGCCCTTCTATGGTATCTTCTGACATGCTCCTGAAGAATTGAGTTTCCTTGTGTCTATTCAATCCATCTTCATCCTGACCACCAGGAAGAAACTCAAAACAATGATTTCTTCCTCCCATCCACACATTCTACCTTGATTTCTATAATGCTACTGAAAAAAATATTAATTTCACATACTTCTCTTTCAGACCAAAAACCTTGCAACATCTTTTTAGGATATGCAAAATACAGAAGTGACCCGATACAAATATATTCCAGAACGCTAATAACAGAGAGAGTTACAGTGGCAGCTTCTCAGACAATATAGGTTATGTTAATAGGAATAGACTGTTGTGGTAATTCTCCAGAATTCTGTTATAAAGCCCACTGGCATTTAGGCACCATTTAAAGACACTTATTTGTTGATAAATACAATACTTCCTATATAAACCATGCAAAATTTCCAACAGCAGTAGACAAGAAACGCATCTCTTTTCTTTGAACCTGTAAAAATCAGATGCCTTAAGGTAAATAATTGCACCTTTGTTTTTTTCAAATCTTCCTGTAATTCTGAGACTGAATGAATATCTGCTTCATACTTCCCTGGAACTACATTTCAAATAAACACTCAGTGACAGCTCTTGCCAAGTCTCTCCAGACTATTAAGGACACACCAAGTATTTCTGGACTTCTTTGGAAGGGAAAGATGCGGGTGACACACCCAGAATCACCAAGGGCTTGCATCATTGCTCTGAGCACATTTCCATTGCCTCTGGAAAAGTTGCGTTTGTTGCTGTTTCTTTATCTGTCGAGTCCCTGCTTGTTGCATTCTTGGCAAAAGGAGTTTTACAGCACACGGGCTTTTGCAGACAGGATTCTTCTTGTTTAAAAGTTACTTTCAACTATATATCATTTAGCCATTTTCTAAACTCCTGCCATCAGCAGCGACCACGCTTTAATAATCAGCTACTATTCACTTTGCAAAACAAGAATGTTTCCAGCAGCATGACGCTTTGCCCAGAGTCTTACAGGCTCAACCTCTGGCACTTATCTACTCCTTGTCGAGATCTGCAGCAATGCAATGTGTCTTTCCAGCTCATTACTTCAGATTACAATGGACAGAATACAAGGCGTTTCAAATTTTACAAAGACTTTAGCATGATTTTTCCATTTATTTTTTTAATTCTCCTTATGCACATTTAAGAAATTGTATTTCTTAGGTAGGGTGGGTCTAAGAAACCCTAGAAACTCAGTTTGCTTTCTATAACTGCCTACAGGCAGCTGGAATGGGTGCCAATTGCATTTGGAAGTATTGTTATAGGCAGCAATAGGTTCAGCGAGAATGGGGCCTGCATCCAGTCAAAGCAAAGGGCTCTTGGGAGATAGAATGCTATTTTTCCATCCTCAGAAAGACTCCAGCTCTTTGGTCTCCTTGCTGTGTAATGCTACTCCTGCCATTTCTGACAGCTCCAGGGTTCCTTTCACACCCTGTCCCACACTCTTCCTGAGCCGTGGGTTTGGGATTTCATTTCAATCCACTTGTGCTCTCTCCCTTAAAAGTATCATTAAAGAACCTACGTGGGAGAAGCCCTATTTAAATCCATCTACATTCAACAATGGCAATAAAAAATGATTGCATGGTTAAGCTTATAGAAAGCCAAGCACAAGACCTGGGCCAGTATTCTTTTAATCAAATAATTGCTATTCAGGCGGGATTTTCTGTGCAACAATTATTTCTTTTAAAAAGCCCCAAAAATACTTGAATGAACTCAAGCACTTGAATGACTTTATTTAATGCCCATCATAATATTAAATTATAAATATATTGGAATATTTCTTCAGCCTTGTATATATTTTCTTTTCTAATCATACCACTAGAAAAATAATACCACACTCCGGGATAAAAGAAAAACACTATTACTGGAAAGAAGCTTCTTCTTTAGCTTGCCAAGCAGCTACCAGCCTTCCAAGCAGCAGAAACGGCATACAGTAGGGTTGCTATACAACATAATCAGCGGGACTTGGAGAATTGCTTTGCCATTTCCAAATGTATAATAACTGTTCTGAAACGACCGTGTTTTGCATAAGGAGGATTTGAAGGGAAGCAGGTGGCTACTCACTACAGTAAACATCGTGCTGCTGTTAGGGATGGGGTAGAAGGAGGGCAAGAGCCTGGTGGCAGAGTATTTTGTTTCCTCGTGACCATCTCGGACGAGGACTTGCAGGGGCAAAATACGGCTCTGCTGTGACACATCATCAGTCCACTGAAACTCTAGTCTCCAAAGGTTTTTACCTTTTAAAACATGGTAATAACTATCTGGCTAGATTGATTTCTTGTTTTCCCCTGACGATTTCATTGTAATAAAATTTCACACAGAGCAGTGCTATGTGTGAAGGGTCACCAAAGACTTTTGTAAGAACTCATTGTTAAAATGCAGGCACCACAGAAGAAAGAAAAGACAGAGAGAGAAAGGAAGAAATTTGAGGTTATTTACTTGTCTCTAACAGGCTTGGATCACTTTCTGAGTATAATGAAATCCATCATACCATCTAGACACAACAGTGTCTACACTTCATCAAAATATTTGTAAACAGCAGCCTCTTTTATCTATAGAATGGATCAAATTCTGCTCACCAGAGATAATTTTAGAAGGATTTTCCAGAAAGAGGATGCTTTCCGACTCCACAAAATACAGCTTGCCTGCTCCGCTCACATTTCAAATTACCCAGTCTAAACATTATCAATAAAATCAAATGTATAAACACAAACATATATATTTCCTTTGGGAAGAAAGAATTGCAGCAGCCAGGCTTTGTTAACTGAGAGGGTATTTCCCAGCAAAATCCCACTAATTCTCACTCCCACCACCAAAACCCTGCCCTCACCAAAGGGAAGGACTGCAGGCTTGGGAAATAATTCACAAAGAAAGTCAACCACACCATCAGTGGGAGGTGAGCTGCGTGCTCTCCTCTTCCACCAACACACCAATGTGGGTCTTTTGTTTAATTAACTTATGCCTGCTGTCATTTTTCTGGGGATTGTGCCCATTTGTGTAGACCACCAAGATTACAGAATAGCACAAACATGTCCAGCAAAGTGCCCTTAGCAGGCATTTGCTTGCCAAAAGAGAACTACCTCTATTCTCAGTCAGACTTAGGAGAAAGCATTTGTGTTTAAATGGAAAAATATATTAATAACTTCCCTGTTTCTTCCCTTCTGCAGGCTAATGTACTCCAGAAACAGATTTTTTTTTTTTTTCAAAAGAGTAGGAATATATCTGGAAGAGCTCCTTATTAAACTACTGGCTACACAGAGATAATACCGTCCTGGGGACAACTTTCTCCTGTTACTTTTAATGTTAAGTAGCATTTTCAAAATCATTTTGTCAGACAGTTCTTCCACACGGGAAGGGCTTGAATTCTGATGGCCCTGAAGTAACAGTAATATTGCCTTTGCTGTAGAGCCAGCTCTACAAGATACTACATGTCCTTGACTTTCACTATTTAAAAGTGCACCTTTCCTGGTAGGATTTTACACTAAAAACAATCCCTTTGGGAATGCAGATGACCCAGTTTGAATCCAGAAATAATAATAGTAATGACGTTAATAATAATTGTAATAATGAGCCGTTTATTGAGCTTAGCAGAATTTTATCTTACAAAAGAAGATGTCCCATATCTCAACTTATGGAGCAGAGTAGCTACCTTTAAGCCCTGAAGTGGCCGGGCAGTTAGACGAGATGGTCATTGTAGGTCCCTTCCGACTGAACTATTCTACTCTAGTAGATGAGCAACCATTATTACCAGTGCTCCCATTTAAGAAACAGGGAAACCAGAACACAGGCCAATACCATCACCGCCCAGTGGGAAGTCAGAGGATGAGTTGGTGGTACAGCAAGTAAAAAATGCCCAAACATTTGAACTCTGGGCTTTAGTTGGTAGATCACTGTGTCTCCATACCGAAACACAAGACTCCTAATGTTTTGAGCAGGAGTAAGGAAAGAGGGTCTCACTCATAATCCATATCAGAAGAAGCGGTTTTGTAAATAACAATTATTCTATCAACTGATGCACAGCAAAGATTGGCAAACAAGGGGAGAGTTCTCAATTACTTTTTCTTACACGTTCAAATATGCTAATACAGCTAACTTATGGCATGTTGCCTTTTAGCTTTTTAAACTGTTTTGTTACTCTTCTGGTTTTGTATACTCCCATGGTGCCTTGCATAAGGATCACTTATTCAGTGAGAAGAAGGCAGGGGAGACAGATGAACCTCCATTAAAATGGAAAACATGAGCCTGGAATACTTCATGTTAAGCATAGAGAGAAATTTGTTTTCTGATGAGAAATAAAACAGACCCTTGAACTAAAAAGTCAATGACAGAAAAAAAAACCATGAAGATATGATTTATAGTAGTAAAAGGAAGTTATTCAGGAGTCAATAATTTTCAAAAGGATTAACAGAGCATATGCAGCATTACCCATAATGAGATAGGATGAGTATGGCAAGCTCAATTTGCATGCTATTTAGATTCAACAGATAGTTACACTGTTGATATCTAAAGTGCTGTTGTTGTGACAGTAAAGGTAGAGGTCCTGTACATCCTCTGAAAATTAATACAGTTCAGAGAAAATGATAAAAATTGCAATTCTTTCGGTATCTAGTGGGGTTTAAACTATACAAGAAGGATGGTCCTTTAGATGACTAAATTTCCTTTTTATCGTCAGGTCACGGGGGTTGGCTAAAAAAGGCATCAAGGTAACTTTTTGAATTCACATCTATCTACCTCTGGGATTCAACCAGGAGTTTAATGCCGAATGGAAAACAGTAGGTAAGCATGAAAGCTGAAGTAATTTATCACTGCTATCTTTTCAACAGATAAGCATTTCTTTGTTTGAACAAATACACATTACAGTACATGAAAACAAAAATGTTTTGAACAGCACAGTTTCCATAGGGCTTCAGCATAATGAAATTTCAGAAAACATTCAGTATAAAAGTTTTGGTGCACAGAAAAGATTATTAATTTTCCTTCCACATGACAAATAGATAAATACCTCTGTGCGAAACACAATTTTAAGTACCATACACTATTCAGGTTCATATTTTTCAATGCTTCAGAAAGCATGAAGAGGTGTACTTAAATTATTAATTTCTCAGCATATAAAGTTTAAAAAGCCCAAACAATTCAATTGAAAACCAGTTCAGTTGATAAATAATAACAATTGTTTTTCCCTAGGCTGTCACTTACAAACCCAACGTTGATTCTGAAACAACCTGATTTCTTTCCATCTCATACATCATTACCAGTCATAATGATTCCTCTGATCCTCCCACTGCAACCTCACTGTCTTGTATTTGTGCTGTCAGCAGCAGCCGTATCACCAATCTATGTTTCCTTTTTGGTCATCGCATCGGAATTTAGTGTACATCTCTTTGGATGGTCCATGCCCCATTCTAACGGCTTTGGCTCAGCAAGGTAAACAAGAATAAAGAGCTATATAGTCCTTTCTCCTCCCCCAGTGAATATGAGGGAAAAATACGATTATGAATGACATACAAAATCCAGCTACCGTGAATAACAAGAAGTAGAAAAGAAGGTGTTTGTATTTGTACCTATCAGATAAAATGTACAAGGTTCTAATATATACTCAGATGGTTTTTAAAAGCTGATAAAGACAGTTGGAATCTGGAAGCATTAGTATTAGAGGAAATAAATTATTATGTGGGTTTTCTCTTGTTTTCTATGTGATTAATTAAAGGGAGCCAGGTATCTATTGTGTTTTGACACTAGTGTCAGATGTGACTGCAGATACACTGATCCAAACAGTCTATCGAAATGGAGAAGGAAAAAAAAGAAGCTCTAAGCAGAACCCACTGTTTGTACCAAATGTTTACATGAACCTAACAAATTTGAAGAAAGATGGAAAGGGGGTTGCCCAATCAGCGCTTTTCCTGCCACAGCTAGTGGCTATTGGAAGGAAAAGGAGATGGGTCCTCTTAAGAATAAAGGCCAGCACAGACAATAAGGAAAAAGAACTGTAAGGCTGTCTGTAGACAGGCTACCAGGGAAGAATAAAAGTCAACAGAAAGGATCCTAGAGGTTCTTCACTGGGTTGTTGAATCTTCGAGGAAGAGAAAGAACTTAAAAAGGAGCAAAGAAAATGCCTTTGGAGAAAGGATGGATTTTACAATGGGAAGGAAGCCTCAGGGAAGATTGGGAGCTAAATGTGGAAGCCAGGCACAAATGAAGCTAAATCAGTGCGAGGAGAGAGAAGCTGCAGAAATGCACAGGAATGCCTTGTTTTACTTCCATGTTCACAAAGCAACATAGAAAGTCACTTTGGTTTAAAAAAGTCTAGTCCAGGCTAGCAGCCCTTGCACATCTCATATGGCATTTCACACTGTGCTAACTTCCCTTTGCTCTGGGCCTCCAAAACTACTTAGCTCTGGTATTCCAACTTCAGGGTAGAAGGGGATCACTGAAGACAACCATTCCTCTTGCAGTCCTTTTAAGACTTCTTGACTAGAGAACATCTTTCCTGCATGCTTAAATTCTTATAAGGATTCATAATTTAGTTTATGCCCTCCAGAGCAGGCAGGATTCAAGAAACTCAACCCATGGGCTGGCAAGTTTTTCATGTGTTTCTTGAGATATTCACTACTTACAAGCCTGGTGAAGTTTACATTCTTCCATGGATGATAATCGCTTACTTCTCGGGGAAAGATGGTGAGAATACAGTTTTTGCCCTAACATGACACAGTTCTGCACACCTGAGCAGGCAAAGCCTGGCACAATCCCAAACCAGTCTGCAAAGAGGCGAGAGCAGCTCTGTAAAGAAGCCTTCACCAAAAAGCAACCTAGGAATGACAAGCGGATGGATGGATGATCTATGGCTGGGCAATATCCACGCTAGAAGCAAGAAGTTCTCAACATTTTTTTTCCTTTCAAATTTTCAAAAGCATAATGTAAAAATTAATGTCTGCTGAACTGGCGACAAGGAGAACTGGAAGAAAAACGATGATGTGGCATAATGAGGTTACAAACCAGACAACAATATGTCTGCAGTGTAAGAAAGTTATATAATGATTTTCTGAGTCGCCTGTATCAACTCAGAAAGAAAGGTAGTCTCTACCAAGAGAATGTATTGCAGCAAGTCCCCTCGCTGGTTTAGGACGGTAGCGTTTACCTTTCCTTATAAGCCATCAGAGAGACAATCGTATATTGTGTAAATACAGTGGGGACATGGATTAATTTCAAACCTATCACATAATCTGATGAGATTTCCCTTGAGATCTCCTAACACTTTGCAGCACTGTAAGCCATTATTTCCATACTTATTGGAAATAACGTCTGAGCCCAGGCAAGGCACAATATTCCCTCTGAGAGCTGTCATGACAGGAGTGCAATTAATTCTTATTGTCACTGTACACATTGAGGGTCTTTTTGGCATTATTAGCATGTACCCCAAATAGTATTTAAATCCATGATGATACAGTATACCATACAGCAGTATCATTTGGGGCCTCCTAAATTCAGAGCTACGTTCCTTGCTACATATGCTGAACGCAAGTCAGATTGCACCTGTATTTACATAAGCCTGATGCAACTCCATCATCTTCAGTAATCGACCTCCTGGCTCATGCCAGTACGGAATCAGAACTAGAGCTGTGATATAACAGAAGTATTCAATACCTTTTTAAGATGCAGTTTATTAAGGAGATAGACCTTAATCACAATGAGCTGTGATGCTAGTTGTCATAGTTTAGAGGATAAGCAAGCGGCTTTATTTTTTTTTCTTGCAGTTAAATTCCTTCATTCCTACTATGGAGTTACTTATCTATTTTAAATGTTCTCCAGACGGTTGCTGTTACCAGATGTGGACAGATCCATTTGCGCTTCACTATGAAACTAGATATGCTGGCATATTTGGATGTATTGAACACTCGGCTATATTATAAGAGTTTTCAGATTTCCCATCTATTCTCCTGCAAACTTTTTACCCTATGTTTCCAGCTTATTTTTGCAAGCAAACTTTCTCCGTTTCTAGTGGATCTGTTTCTCTTGCCTGATTCATTCAAGGATGCTTGTAACGCTGCAATTTGTCACCACGGAAACAACTGTTCCGTCACTATAGCTGATGTCACTGAATGAATCAAGCAAGAAAATCATGGAAATGATTTTTAAAAGCCCACAAAAAATCAAAAAACACAAACAAATTCAGTAACAGTTTGGAACAACCCAGAAAGAAATTCAATTGAATGTGACGACTTAATTTCAGAGTTCAGAATTGCAGGGTTTTTTTAACTTTTTATGTTTCTCTGTGGGTGGAAGCCGGTGAGTAAAATCCAGTCAAATGGGTTCTAGCAAGCCCGTTTCATACCCATCTCACAATGAGATTGTTGCAGCTTCAAACCCATCTCTGCCAAAACTTTCACGGGAAGCTGAGGCACGGCAGACTTCTCCCCAAGGGCATGCTGAGATCTGACTTGTCCACTTAATTAGCCACTTAACCATTCTAGCCAGAAAGGCTGAACATGCAGCTGTCTGCAAACAGCCTGCCATTGCCCAGCAGCTTTAAATATTTTATATATATCTTTATCTAGCTCCATTTTCCTGACAGAAATAACTGTAGGCCAGAAATCTTTTCAGCTGTTGTTCCCTACCCATGTCAATGCTACAGTGATGTCTATTTTATGGATCAATGTTGATTTTCATCCAGGATTTTGTAAAGCTTTGGGGGAAAAAACTTGGGAAAGGAAAGAGAGATACTATTTCATAATACAGGGCAGCCTTTTGGAGATTTACCCGTAACTCAAGTACAAATGCAGGATAACCACATTTTTATTTAAATAATATATTTCTGTATTTAGCAGGAATGTAAATAAACCCATTTAAGATTTTGGCTAACTTATAAATTTCTTACATATTTCTTATAGCTACTAGTAACACACAGCTAAAGATGCCATTCCAAGGTGATTCTAACTTTAGAAATAATAATAATCATATTTATTGTATTATCTTAATGTCTTTATAATTTTGCCACATTTTGCATGAAAAGATAACTTCAACTTTATTTATTAAATAATATCATTGATGCTGACTTAGAAGCAGCCACTTTCATCACTATCACACATGAAATCTCTGGGGGATTAAACTTTAGGAGACACTCTCACAAAAGAGAAGCACCTTTTTTAAAGCCTTACTAATTAAATGTAATTAATTTACTAGTGCCCTGGAATTGCAGGTATTAAAAAAATAATAAAATCTCTAAGCGTTTTTGCTTTGCATGTGATAAATGCTACAATCGCTCTTTCCTTTTAGGGAAAATACAGAGGAAATAATATTAGGTGACAGTGAAGTTCATCACAGCAGGTCCATTGAGATTGTCAGGATTCATTAGCATGTGTGTGACTGCTAAATAATTGAGTTAATTTTAGGTTGAGTGACATATTTAGAAAACTACGAATCACCTTATTTTGTGAATTTAATCAACCTTTGCTCTTCCCCGGATAGTTCAGCATACACCTGCAATATTAAGTTGGAACTGACTCTTTAGTCTTGCAGCCCTCACAAATACCAGCGGTTTGCAAACTTTCAAAACCATCAGCTGTATTAAATGCTGGCCTCCAGGAAGGAGTTCAACACAAATAAAGCATCATAATTACAGAGAAAACAAAAATGAAAAAAACTAAGAAAGCTGAAGAGGAGGCTTTCTTTAACTGAAGTTTTAGCCAGATTTACGCTAAAATCTCAATTTGCTTTGTCGCTAAGAATAAAAATGCTGAAGTCCACAAAATACCAATGCAGAAAGATTACTTCTCTGGTTACTTTCAAAAAAAAATGGCTCCCATTCAAAAAATTTAGTCAACCCTTGAATGCCTCTTTGCGATACTCTGTTAGCCCAATTAAATTCCATTACAAGAACAAAAATTTCACTGCATGTGGATCTTCCAGCTCTGGCTTCTGAAAAAGGGTATTTTCAAAGGCAGGAAACATTTTTTTTCAAAGTTTAGCTTTATGTGGAAATAAGTCACAATTCCTAGCTAATGTGAGCTATTCATTTATTTTTCATTGGATGTCTTCTGATCTCTTAGCACCAAGTCTCTCTTCATTTCTGAAAGATGTTCTATTAGCACTAGATTTGATATTGAACATGACAATATTTAGGTAACACAGTGGGCTTTATTATGTAAAATTTAAGCTGTGAAGATATGCTCTTGCAAAAAGCACAATTGCTCTTCAGTTTCATATTTTGAATATGCAAACAAGTTTCTTGTGGATTACTGGCAGCTACAGCTTGTGCTCTGACACTGAACTGTTTGTTATTAATACGCAAAGCAATTAATGTAACTATAAATATGGAAAAGAAAAAAAACAACACTATTTACATTAGTTAGTTACTAGGAGGTAAAATACTTTATCAGCTGTAATACAATACAAATTGCTGCAAAGCGTTTAATACAATTATAACATGCATATATTCAAAGCACTACAGTTTATATTTTAGGTCTGTCCTCCTGGGATCAATTTATGATACTCTATGCTGGGTATCTTGTCTTGACAAAATAATGATACTTCATTCCCTTGTCGCTACATTTGGCTACCAGACACTTTATGCAGGGGTAGGGTTACAGACCCAATCATTGCGCAGTGAATAGCAATGCGCATCACTGGGATGCACGGGGATGGGACGCAGAAGGCGTGATTAGTAGCTATGCAGAAAGCACCACGCATGAGTGTGCACCTGCCTCTCCAATTCGGAAACATTTTCCTCAAGGAAACACACTAAAAAAGCATAACAGAATCAACAGCAGGTCACATCCACTTCTTTACTGTTGCCATTGGTTTCTTGAATGTTCATATTAAAAAACCCATTCGGACATTTACCATCTTCACCCCATGCATGCATGGCATGTAGTGAGAGGCAGCAACTCTGCAATGGAGCTTCAGGAGGTCTAAAGAAATCATTCTTGCAGGTGACAGCCAGCTAGGTGAGTACTGTAAGGTGGACAAAACACACTCACATCATAAGGGGACTGTCGCTTTATTAAATACTCAAAGTCATTAAGCCATTTAAGCAGAAAGACTGCCTCCATTTTCCTTTGTTTTCTTGCGTTTGGAACTAAATTTGTGTTCAGCGTTACTGGTGTCATAAACAGTAACCAATCTGAAACAAGACTATTTCAAAACTCCTTATCAATGCTTTAATTTTTAAGTCTGACAGTTGTGTAACACATTACTGACATTCTCAATTAATAACACCGTGTGTTACTGGGTAACATACAGCACGTTTAGCGGTGTGACTCAGTCACGACTGTTCCAGTGAATCAGAAGACGACATTGCTCCCAGGTTCCCAGGTACCAAAGTGGCATCCTTGCAGTCACCTATTGTAAGCACGCATTTTCTAGCGCTGCAAAGGGAGACAAATGGTCGCAATGCCTAGCCAATTCAGAAAAGGGAAGCGTTTTAACGCGCAACTTCTTTGCATAACTTTGATAAATGGAAGGGACAACACAGCAGAGACGCACATTACTAAATACGGCGCAGTGCCTAGATGGGGAAGCAAATCAAAAATGAACAGGGAACCACTAAAAGCTGACACCTTCTCTAACCAAACCAAATTGCTGCTGCCCAGTCAGTAGCGGCTGATGCACAGTCCTGCTTTGTTTCCCAGCTGCTCCACAGGGCTGCTTTAAAGCTCACCAAGAGCAACATACTCCTTTTTGGAGGAAGCCTCAAGTAAGGACAAGAATAGACAAAACATCTGTATGTAACTCCTGGCTCAGGGTTGGCTGAGGGCTGTTACAACCCTACTTTTTTGCTGGAGCAGCCTCAAGGCTGCTCTGACTCTCTTCCCTGCGGACCATGGCCCCGAGGAGCGAACACAGCGGTTAGAGCCTGCTGTTTCATCCACGTTCCCCTCTCCTCTGAACAGAGCTCCCTTGCTCAAGTACTCCAGCAAGGAGCTCTTTGAGGAAACAGCCGTTCAAACCCAGCACTGTCCGCTGCAGCGTACAACCTTTCTGGTTGTAAGGGGAGGAAAACAGCCACCCTGCACCTCCGGAGGGGTCTTTTGAGTCACACACACCCACAAGACTACCAGCCACCTTCCTCCCCGCTACGTCAGGCCATGCAGCACCTTGGGTGACCCAGCTGCAGGGAACAGCCAGGGGACGGCCTCCCGGGTAGGCGACCGCTGCCCACTGTTAATTGACAGCAATGCCCGTGCAGCAGCGCCGAAGGGCTCCATGCCCTGCGCGGGAGCTTTGCCGTACGGATGGAGGAGGCACAACCCTTCCAGCTGAACTTCCCAGCTTCTGCCTGCTTGTCACAATTTAATGTTAGTTTCTGTGTTTAATGTTTCAGATTTGCATGTAGTTTAAAAAAAATAAGTTAGAGCATGCCAGTTATTTCTCCAAGGTTTCAGAACACAAACTTTGCAGTTCTTCTGCTGTTTGGCATAGGCTGCCACAGATGGAAGACAGATATCTGTCCGCCAACGTTTAAAGAGGACCAGATTTTTTTGTTTAGAAATTTTAGCTGTTTAGCACTCCCAATTGTACAATCAGCCAGACCAACCCTTCCCTCTGTAACAAGTGCACACACGAATGAACAAGGGCGACCATTGCCTGTGCAGGATTCGCACGCGCAGAGACGTCTGCAGTGCATTGGGACGGCCTCGACGGTTAGTTTTGCGAAGAAAGGAGCCAACTTTTTCTAACCTGGCTTGGAAAGCTCTGAAACTCATGTACCTTTCTGCCAAAAAGGAGCATATTTACTGAAAGGGAAGGAAAACAAGGTTACCCAGTAGCCATTTCAGCTAACGTCAGCTGGGAAGATTTGCTATTTCTGAGTCCTTCCAACCCAAACATCTGAGGGAAGTTGTTGAATTGGTGGATGTTCTTGCTAAATCAGCCATGCTACTTTCCCAGCTGATGGCTGCCTATTTAGACTGACCTCAAATCCTCCTGCTTCCTCCCCCCAGAGTTACAGTCATTCTCTGCCATTGCACCTGATCTTTCACAAAAGTTTCTGCACCTTCCAGGCTTGTCACAACAACACTTCGACCATAAGCCAAAGTCAACTTGACACAACAGATTTCGTTTTTGTCTCGGAGGCACACATATGCCACGAAGACTGCAGTTCATCACCTACGCTTTTCAGATGTTGCTGAGTACGCTCAAGTGGGATAGCGCTTTTGCAAACAGGGCAGCGCGGCTGCTTCTTTTTCTTCGTCCTTTTATTTTTTCTTTTAAAGTAAAAAGTTGCTTAAAGCAAGTCTGTTGGAGGTTAAGTTCACAATTTATGCTCAATGAGTTGCCTTGTGCTGTGTCCAACGCCGGCACAGAAACATTGTCGCCTTTTCCTGGAATCCTGTGCACAACCTGGGGAACGGGGCTTCCTCTTCTGCTGCAGCATCCCTTGAGCCCGAATACTTCAGGACTTCAAGATTTCTTCCTTATGATGCTACTCGGTGGTGCCTGCATGACTGTGTGCATGGAGGGAGAAGTTTCCAGGAGGAACAGAGAGTAAGCTATGCCATAAAAGTCCTACAGTGTTGTTGTGGTTTAACCCCAGTCAGTAACCAAGCACCACAGAGCTGCTTGCTCACCCTCCCCTGCCCTGCCCTGCCCTGGTGGGATGGGAGAGAGAATCAGAAGGGCAAAAGTAAGAAAACACGTGGGTTAAGAACAGTTCAATGATTGAAATAAAATAAAATAAAATAAAATAAAATAAAATAAAATAAAATAAAATAAAATAACAGCAACAATTATAATAAATTCTAATGAAAAGGAAAACAACAAAAAAGAGCAAGAGAAAGAAAACTCAGGAAAAACAAGTGATGCAACCGCTCACCACCTGCCAATCAATGCCCAGTCAGTCCCTGAGCAGCGATTGCTGCCCCCCCAGCCAACTCCCCCCAGTTTATATGCTGAGCATGACGTCATATGGTATGGAATAGCCCTTTGGCCAGTCTGGGTCAGCTGTCCTGGCTCTGCCCCCTTCCAGCTTCTTGTGCACCTCCGTGCTGGAAGAGCATGGGAAGCTGAAAAGTTCTTGACTTAGTATAAGCACTGCTTAGCAACAACTAAAACATCAGTGTGTTATCACATTATTCTCATGCTAAATCCAAAACACGACACTACACCAGGTACTAGGAGGAAAATTAACTCTATCCCAGCCAAAACCAGGACAAGTGCTTACTGCTTTCTTCCTTTCTACATGACTTCTTGGGAAAAATTCAGGGAGAAAATGAATACTGACAACTGACAGGCATCGGGCAGTGTCTTGAGGAAAGCAGGGAAACATGCTACCCCTCCGGGCAAGGGCACTGGTAGCAGAAGGGGAGAGGACAGACAGCTGGTTTGCTCCCAGAGAGGGATTAGAAGTCGCAGGTGAACCAAGGCCACGTGCCCTACTAATAGCAACAGCTTCCTGCTCAAAATAAAAAGCAGGTTCACACACTTGTTCTCCAGTTGGGTTCAGACATAAGCTGCAACACAGATGTTCACAGGGCACAAAGGGGACACCCAGCAGAGCTGGCTGCAAAAGAAAATTTACAGGAATGACAGCAAGTTGCCTTTTACAGCAGGCTCTCTAGAGAAGCAGTAAAAGGGAAGCTGTGAGTTTTTTTCTGAAGCTCCTCCTTCTGTAAGATCCCACTGCTGTCAATCTCCAGAGACTGAAAATTAATTAAAAAGAGGAGGAAAAAGAAAAAAAAAACCCGGAAAAGCAAAATAAAGGAGCAAAGGAGTAAAAAAAGCAGAATAAATGAGTCTGAAGAAATGCACCACAAAGAGGGAACAGATGATGACGTGGTTTAATCACGTGGTTTAAAGGCAAGAACTGAAGTCACATCAATAGATTTGAGAAATAAGGAAACGTAATCATCAGAAACACTGCTGAGATCTTCTGCGCACACTCTGAAAGCACTATTAGACATAGGATCCTCTGACAGGCCTGGACACAGGTCTGAACATCCAGGAGATCCAGTAGTAGGACAATCATACATTAAGTGATCCAGGCAGGTACCTGATCCCATACATAAAATGGAGACAATGGTTCTTCTCCAGCTTTTGCAAGACATCTCGGGACCTATAGATGACACAAGCTATGAAAATATTTTGCATTGTGATTCTTACAGAACAAGCAACTTACTGCAAAAACTCGTTTTTATGGAGGCGTCCGCTACACCAAAAACCAGTCATGAATTTTATTCATAAAAAGAATTCAGCCTGTCCCCCATTATAAATCTTTTCAAAGTTTCTCATACCAATCAAGGTAAGTTCAATTGTTACATCCATGTATTCAAGAAACCTTTTCCTCTTTAGAGCTGAGACTCAAAAAAATTGTCTAGGTCTATAAACTCTTTAGAAAGAATAAAATCTTCTAAATCTTCTCTTGTTTCCCTTTCTCCATTGCTAGGAGCTCAGCAGAGTTTCAAGCATCATAAAGCGTGACCTGACTTTTAAAAAAGAAATCACCTAAAAATTGCTTCGTTATATGCAAGAATGTATTTCTGAAACTGCCTGAATATTTTCTGTAAATGTTCCAAGTGAGATACTAGCTTCACTGAAATACTTCAGAAAATTTCCAGGAACTTAAATGTACCCAAGATTTTGACCTTTATAGCTATTTTCTTCCCAGTATTTACTCACATTCGTACCTTTACTACCTTTAGCAGTTGCAAAGAAAACCAAAGGAAACACAGACGAAAAACCAGTAAAAGCACAGCCTCAAGTATGGGGGGAGTAAAGAGTAGAGCTACTTCTTCCGGCTCACTGATTTTACCTTCAAAACTTCTTACTTGCTCATGAAGACTCACCTTTTTCTTCAGCCTGAAGTTAAATTTGTAAGTTTGGCTACACATTTCCCTCTGAGAAACTGTAAGCATCACACCCTTCCCAATTTCTGCCATACAAAGACCACATGTGCTACTGAAAATTCAGCAAGCAAAGATCCATCATACTGTCCCATTCATGGCAGCTGAGATTTATCAAGCATTAAACTGTCAACAAAACTCACACACGCTCCAAATCATCCAACACAAAACATGAATGTATCCATTACACATACCTATTTATTGCAGATATTCTCCAAGTTTCAAGAAGCATATAACCAAGAACTGCTTCAAGTTCAGAGTCCAAGATCTGAAAAGGAGAGAATATATTTTTTTTAAAGTCACTAAAAGTATATGGCTTAAGCATACAAAAGAAAAAAAACTTTGTGGAAAATTACTATTTGAAAATTAGTTTGTGAGCTAGTCCTTCTAAAGTTGTGCACGACATGAAAGTGTTGTGGGTGATCAAACCAATAGCATGATAATTTATAGGCTATTAAATTTAAAATATATATAATACTGTGTAGATTCTTAGGCAACTTCCATGTATGAGTTCAAAATTAGTAGAAAACTCTGAAAACACATCAAATTTTCAAATAGCAATTTTGCTACAACTATCTGTAATGAAAGAACAAACCCAACATATTGAATATGCAAAACTGCCGGTGGCATAGCAGAAAATATAAATGTATTAGGAAACCACAAGCATCCCTATGTACATTTAAGCAATATTCTGCCTTTAGTGTGCAGCCAGACAGTGGCATGAAGAGGGAAACCACATGAAAAATCAAGGATATCATTATGTGCATTACCTCTTTCTTGTCCAAAAATGCTGAACATAGCAGTTCTGCTACAGGTGTGAAATTCTAGATGTACATTTTTGTAAGCATATATATAACATCTAATCACAATTAGTCCTAGAGTCTCTGTAAATTTTCCTGGTGATTCTCACGCAGTGACCCTGAGCATAATGCACTTGATAAGTCTAATGTGCTTAAGAAAGCAAAAAAGAGGAGGAGGATGCATTGGGAGAAAGACACAGGCTCAGAAGACCAAGGAAAGACACAAAGGAGGAAAAAAAAGAGGAAAAAATAGTTCATGTGTCCAAATGCATTTGATCCAATCTTTGTTCTGGACACTGACTTCTGAGATGACCACATCAGCTTCACCATCATGAGTAGATGCTGTATTGAGTATTTCTGTGGCACCGTTAGCATCTTTGAATTCTGCAGCAGGACACACTGTGTCACACAGTGCTGCTAGACAGCCATAGCTCGTTAAAAAAAAAAAATAAATAAGAGTCCACATTAGAAAAAGTCTTGCCTCTTTCTTTTCTCCACAATTTTGCCTGAGCTTTTGCCTGCAGCTGCACCACTGGTACCCACCGCATGATTCTCAGTGTAGACAAAGTGAATCACCCCATCAGAGTTAAGACAAATCAGTTCTAGAACAGTCTATACCCACTGCGCATCAATGGTCAGCTGGCTGGGAGCACCTAGGTGCTCCAGCTGAAGAGCAGGCATTTTCTTTTCCAAAGGCTCAGCCCACCAAAGGAGTCCTAGACTCCCTCTGTTCCCTTCTGTGAGCTGGTAATTTTCAAGCAGAGAGACAAAATGTAAATATCAGCATGGATAATTATTTCACTGCTCATTTTTTGCAAGATAATCAGACAGAAAGATAAGGCTCGCTCTGAGACACAGAAGCAGTAGCAATTTTTATCCAGCAACTGCATGAAAGATTCTGCCAATTCTTCTTACAAAAGCAACAGTTCATTGATTTGTAGCTGCTGCCTATTTTCATGTGCAAGAACAACAACTATAGAAATCTCTCACTGGTCTTCTCTACATATTTTCAGGCAATCTCTATAAACATGACAACTTCTACGTTTGTTTATTCTATGCACTGTGTTGCCATTCCTGCTGTTGATGTCAACTGCAGACAAGCCAGGCTCAGAAGCTCAGATTCCATCACAAAGGCACGAGCAACACCACTACATCTCCGCCCTTTGCATCTCCTACTCAATTCCCCAGAAGAAATTTCCACAATAAGGCATAGAGAAATCACAAAGAAAACGCCATTAAAGTTAATGTGAAAATCAGCCAAATATCACCTCTAATAGGAGTGGGAGCTATTTACTAGGTAATACCAATAAAAATCTGCAAGGTCAGAGGGTGGCCAAAGTTTATGCTTTATTTTCTACAGTAATGTCCTCTGTTTTTTCTGCATTTCCTTCTCCATCAATTTGCCTTGTAACACTTTTTCCACATACGTTCATTCCCCATGCTTTGCTCTCCCCTCTTACTTATCACCCTCATCTCTTACTGCTTTTATGGCTGCATGTTTTATTTTCATTTGCAAGGCCTCTGCAGTTGACTACAAGCACTCATGTTACCACACCTTGACAGGAGTTACCACCCATCAGTTGAAGCACGTTAACCACCTAAACGCATGCTGTTCTCTGTCTGTAACATCTTCAGCCCAGTGACCTTCATCATGGGTAGCAGATTCCAGGGGCTGAACTGTCAGGTCCAGCAAAACTTGTGTCGTAAAGGTAACCTTCAAAACACCAACCAGGTGTAAAATTCTACTAATGCGGTAACGTGTGAAACAATATTGCTCAAAGACATGTCTCAAGGGATTGTTGACCTGAGAATTTCTTATGACATATTTATAGAGAAACATTATGAATTATTGCACGGCTGAGAGAGCTCTGTGACAGAAGGTTTGCAGCCAAAGATAAGAACAATTGTATGTAAGTATAAGCACACAATTTTCTGTGCATAATATTAGTGGTGTTTATTTTAGAAGTGGCCACCCATCTGATAGTTCCAAAAACCTCCAAAGAGTTGCTAAAAGATGCCAGGGAAAGTTTTCACTTGTAGCACACTTTCCATCTTTAATAACACCAGCTGTCACTTCTACAAACACATCATGCCCTTCACAGTTATCCCATATTCTGCAAACACCGAAAACCCCCCAAACCCTCCCACAGTTATTAACATCTGCTTCATTTACTGATTCTGACAAACTGAAGGACAAAGGCATGATTTAACAGATTGCTTCGTGTAAAGAAACAATGCAGTCCACGAAAGGATTCATCAAATGCCCCTGTCAGAAAGCTTTACAAAGCACAGCTTAATGAACGAATGCAAATTGCTATAATATATAAAATGCCTGATACCACTTCAACAAGTAATGTGCTTATGAAATCTATAGAGAATGGTAAGATACATCAATCTAATTTGTCTTTGAAATAAAGTGATTTGGTTTCCTCCAGATAATTTCAATCTCTTTTTTTTTTTATGCCTGGTGGCATGACAGCCATGCATTACATACAATGAACCACCGCTTTAGACCCTAGAAGATGTAATTATTCAATAGAAAAAGCATTCAGACAAACTGGAAGCACACTGGTACACTTCAATATTTTCCTTCAATGTTTTGACATGCTGGCATTTTTAAAAAATTGTTATTTCCAAGCCTTGCTGCATTTAAACAGCCCCTATTTTTTTTGCCGTTGCTTGATGTGAGGTTGAAGCCTGAGTGTAAGTCAGGCTGATATTTACAGCATGCGGAACTGCTCAGGTCTGAAAGCACAACAGAAAACATCATGCAGCCGGGATGATCACTGCTGCTGCTGTTTTCAACATTATTGATCTAAAGATCTGATCATTTTCTTTTCATCAAGATAAGGAAAGAATGGCTTATGAGCTAAAATGATTTTCGATGAAAAAACCAATATTTTCTGGAGCTCCTTTCCCCTGATAACTGAATGTTCTTTTCACCAACTTACTTTAAAAAAAAAAAATGCATTTCCAGTGTGTTGTCAAAGAAGCTAAAACCCACAATCACCCTTTATGAATTTATGGAAAAATAAACAGACCTTTTCTAATTTTTTACTTGGAAAAAAACATATAGAAAAGAACATGGCATAGTAAACTCCTCAGAAACTAGCAGGTGCAGAGTTTCTGGATCTTGCCTCTACTGCTTAGGACTAGGTGGGTGTGGAAGAGAAAGAGCACCATGAGGTACCAGGATTATCTCCTTTTAAAGACCTTTTTTTCTCTGAAAACATCTGTCAGAGGAGCCTTGGTACAGCTAGCAATGCCTTGCAGCTGAGACGGATTATACCGCTGTTTCTGCCCTCTTTAGTAGAGGCACTACTCACTCTTTGGAAAAAAGTCCTCAGACCATCATGTGTACTACCACAAAACTGATTCCTGATGATTTATAATTTTTCATCACCTTCTTGCACCTTCAGCACCCCCAGTCATCCACAGACTACAGATACAGAACACAAAATGTCTGGCCTCTTCATCTTCCCTTCAGTCACACTCCTCGGGAGTCTGGGATGGACAAGGTCCAGGGTGCAGTTGGCCAGTTCTTGTACACGCTATTTATTAGGCCTACAACTTCCCAGCTAGAGGGTGTCCACCGCATTCTACGGAATTCAAGATTTCATGGGAAATCAAAGGAACTCCCATGCTGAGGCCGCAAAAGGAAAACAAACACACACTCTCTAAGTAACACTTTCTTGGGTGGTTCTTGGTTACGTTATGCTAGGAGAAAAATCCCTGATGTGAATATGGTGCGAATGCTAGCTGATAGTCTTAAGAAAAACTTTCCCTTCCCCAAAACAGTAGTTTAATAAATAAACAGTTTCAACTCTAATCTTATATCATCCATTATATGTTTCGTGTTACTACAGAAGTAATTGCTGTTACTCTCAAAGATAGACAACAAGTTTTGCTCAGTGCCTTAGGCAAAATGACTAAGTCAGGCAGTACTCAATGCAGGAATCTCAAATCTCTGCACCACAGTTTCTGCATTGAGAATTAACTAAACTGTAAAATAAGAGTCCAGGTTGAAACACCATGTCAGAAATGTATTGTGATCTCCTCATTTTAAAGGCATTAACTTGTACAATCCCTTCCATTCTGTTACACTGAATATTCAGCACGTGCCAGGCACTGTGGAAAACGTTTTTATTTCTCTGCAAATGAATATACATTAGAGTGAGTGAGCATAACATTTTTCTAGAATTGGGTTTGTATCACTGACAATTAAGGGGTGATATCTCTAACACTCTGCATCACTTTTAGATGCCAGGTAGCAATATTTAACAAAGCAGGCTGTTCTCATTTTTGCATCTTTTTTTGTATGCGAATTTGCAAGATGGTGGGTTATCCGGCTTCGCATTCAGTCAAAGACTGAAATCTGGGAATAAATGAACATGCCAAGCCTTTCTTTATTATACCTCATTTCTCAGAGTAACTCTTTCAGGTTCCATCATTACCATCCCTATATTAAATCTATTCTTTTTAACATAAATCTGCAAGTACAGCAAAATGTCTCCCCTTTCAACTGTACATCGAGGCCAACAGATTTGCAGTTGATGTAGTTAATAAAGGCAAATTAAGGAAGCTCCATCTCACACCTCCTCTCTTATCTCTTGAACCCATATGAAATTATACAAATTATCATAATTAAAATTAAACATTCTAATTTTTCCCTGAAATAGAGAGGAAAAGATTATTCTTGGGAGTCAATCTTCTTACAGCTCCCCTAAGATGCAACATCTAATAGATGTCAGGGTTAAAAAAGAGCCTCCCATACAGATTTCAGTTTCAGTCTAATAAAACAGCTTCGATAAAGTATATTAACCTGCACACCATCATTGACAAAGTTACAGTCATGCTGTGTGCAATGGAGTGTGCTATGTGATAATGTAATAAAACATTTTTTTTAACCTGTTACTTTGTTGGGTTTTTTTTCCCCATCAGTGTTTAAAGTCAGGGAGCACTGCTTTAACAAAATAGGTGGGAAGCAGAGCCAATCCACCGAGTCCCATATCCCTACCTGCTAGCAGATTCCTGCCACCCATCCCAGTGAGGGCATTCACCCCTTGCTGTTACGGACAAAGTACCTATACTGGACAGCAGCATAATCAGTAATAGCAAATGGTTCTAGGACTATCCTGAACTGACAGTGAAGTAGACAAGAAAGTGAAATGCTTTCTTTGATTAGCTTCTTGGCAAGCTAGTACAAATCCATGTTCCTTGTTGAAAAAAGAAAAATGAGGAGGTTTATAAGAATGCAGACATTTTTCTACTCAAAGGAAGCTAATTTCTAATGGCTGAAAATGCCCTCTTTCCCTGACCTGTGGGAAAATGTGAGAAAGGACTCACTGCTCTAAAGTCTGTCTCAAAAGTAGCATCTAAGGTGCAAAGACTCCCAACCCGAAATAATACTTCTGTGAAAGTACAAAGTGTCGAGCAACTTTACCATGGCAGGCACTTCTGAAGGGAAAGGGTCCTCACCTGCCCCAACACAGGCAGAAGAGGAACACAACACAGCCAGTGCTTTTGGTTTGACAATGTGGAGCCTAAGCTACCTTGCTGCATCTCTACAGATGGTCTGAGATATGCAGAAATGTGCTGCCATCACTGCAGTCTAGAGGTTGGAATAAAAACTCTGTAAGGAAATACATACTTCTTTTTTTTTTTTTCTTTAAAAGAAAGGCAGAAGCACTAAGCTGCACTATTTCATCCCAGTGAGAGACTGGGTCAGCAGCTGAACGCAATAGATGTAATAAATCTCTTAACCCTTCCCTTCCCCAGTGACAACTGCTGGGAAAACCGTGTTCAGAAAATCACAAGAAATGTAAAAAGGGGTTCCAGTAAGTTGAATATAGATCATATTTTTCAAGAGTAAGAGCTTGAAAAGGACATCACGGGTAAGTTCAGCATGTCCAGGACATTCAGTTGTCATGGAAGGTCCTTAAATAACATACAGAACCACAATATCTGAAGATTATGATACCTCATTCCTGCATAAAAGGAAGAATCATTCAGAACTAGCCACCAGTAATCCAGCCTCAGAAATCACAGGTGGGTCAAAAAAATCCATAGAAGAAACAAGAGGACCATCATGTCCTCCTTGAAATGGACACCTATTGTAACAGGGGCCAGCTGCAATTCACAGGTATTTGCTCACATTATTTTTAGCATTACAGAAAAGAAAGGCCAAAATTCCCTCTTGTCTCAGAAGCAAATATGGAAGCTGGAGCTGAGAAGAGATACAGGATCAAACAACTTGAGGGGAATCTAGGAAGCCTTACTAAGCAGTCATTTGTGCCTCCTGCTAAAAGTAGAGGACAGGCACCAAGATGTCATTCTCTGAAAAGTCAGAAATAATGAGGAATAGCTTATCAAGATAAGGATTATTAGCAGACAGGCTAGTGGCAGAATTAGTTCACCACAGTCATGATGAAACAGTATTAGGAAAGCAGAGCAACTTTAAGCAAAGGTAGCTAAAAATACCTGCCCAACGCACACTCCTCCAAGCCCTTCTCATCTCCAGTATGGTGATGCTTCAAAGTTAAATGTCCCAACAGACAACCTTGTACCCTGTCTGCTAGCGTCAAGATGAAGCATCGTATGCTGTGGCAGGCCTGTAGTCTCCGAGGGTTGCGTGTCTCTATGAATGATGAGGATAGTTGCATTTTGTTCCAGTTACTGTGAATTAGGAGCAGAACCCTGTTGCCTGGCAAGCTTTCAGCACAGGTTTCAGCTGGGAAAAGTCTGGGTACAGTGCTTGGGCTATAGTATTGAAGGAATATACTACTCAGAAGGATGAACTGGGTCTTGTCTAGTTTCCTGATCTTGCTTTGTCCACGAGGACCACACAGGATCTGTTCCACAGAGACACACGCACACCACACAATCCCTTCCTGACACCACCAACAAAAGACCAAGACTGATATCCCACATGTTTTTTGGGAAGGCAGTTGACATCCCCAGCTCCAAGGGTCTGGCAACAGCAAGGAATTTCTTGCACTTACACCTCAGACTGTGACCTTCTGGCATCTGTTAGCAAACAGCAGTATCCACCAACCACTGGATTAAACATAAAATAGGTGATATAGTGCAAACACACGCGTAGTGGCCAGTCTCCTTTCTAGCCCCTTTGGTAATACTACGACTTCATATTGCATGCTTAATTATTTTTTTTTAACCTCTGTAAATGCTTCTATGCACTCTCACAAAACCTCCCGTAAATTGACCAAATTCCGTCTTCGAGTTATTTTGGTTTTCTGTTCAGCTAGTGCATTTGGAGTTTATTCCAGAACTTCACCTCTTGGGATGTTTGAAAAATTTCTTTTAATTTTCAGTCTAAATTCATTCAGGACTAATTAATAAACATGCTATCTTGTGCTGATATTATCCTTCAATTTCAACAGCTCTCCTCCCTCCCTAGTGTTTGCCCTCCAAAGGTATTTAGAACAAAGTCTTTTCCTGGATATTATATACAAATTATAGGGAACAGAGGCTTAGCATATTTTGTCAGAAAGTCTGACAGAAGGTAACCATCCACTAAGCTGTGAGTGGAGAACAAAAACCTAAGAGAGGAGGGGAGAGCAGTAGGCACCTGTCATGTACGAGCCATCTTTTTAGAGGCCTTGGAAAGTGAAAGATGTTGACCATAGACTTCCTCCAGCCCAAAGAGACTTGAAAACCAATGTATCTGGCATCAAGACCTCCTATTCTCTAGGTAAATGCTGCACCTGCTTCAGTTCAGGTTGGACATTAGGAAAAGGTTCTTCACTGAGAGGGTGGTCGATCACTGGAACAGGCTCCCCAGGGAAGTGGTCACGGCACCAAGCCTTTCAAGAGTTCAAGGATCGTCTGGATGATGCTCTTAGCCATATGGTTTAGTTTTATGTAGTCCTGTGAGGAGCAGGGAGTTGGACTCGATGATCCTTACGGGTTCCTTCCAACTTGAGATATTCTATGATTCTATGTCTATGCAAAAGGCAATTTTATCCACCCTTTTGTTTTTCAATGTAACCATCACACTTCCGTGTTGACCTCGATGCCCTTCAAATGTGTTAGGAATGGTCTCAGGACACACAATGCATCGAGCCTCTCTGAGTGCCAAAGCAACTCGCTGCTGTCTCCAAGCTGTGGTGGCATTGCCATGGAGAGAACCAAGACTTCTCACTTCTTGAACCATGATGCCTGAAAATTCAATATATCCTACCTTTAAATACCCAAGGAAGTCTGAGGTCCAGGACAGAGGGATGGATCGATGTAAATCAGGTGGCCCTCCAGTACAGCTGCTCTGTATCGATCTCCAAGACTTCAGCACTTAGGGGGGATTTGTCTCACCGACTGCAGATGTCAATATCTGAGCTCATCACCTTGGGCTACCCTTAACTGAGAGAGAAAAATAGGTGCCTCTAGGGCTCAATTCCTCTCATCCTAATGTGGATATCTAAAATAGCTTAGATGAATTGCACCCAACTATAGGGTCCAATTATCATAAAAGGAATCTAGGGAGAGTAGCTTTGATGTAGGCACTTACACTGTAGATAACTCATGGTAGTTGAGACAAATCTTACTGTTGAAGTCGGCCTCAGGAGAGCTGGCATTGAGACAGATCTGGAGTCACAAACAAGGGTTCAAAGGATGGGTTTTCAATGACACCATGATCTAATCTGTAAGTCTTTATTCAGTCCAGCCTTTTCTTGTTGAATTTTAAATAGAGGAATTTGAGATTTGGCTCAGTGATAGCAGCAATAAAAGTCATCATTCATCTAGGAAGACTGACTTATGAGAAAATATTAAAATAACTAAATATGTATAGCTTGACTAAAGCCACTATTGAAAGAGAAATATGATAATTATCTACAAGCTCTGGAAGGATGCACACACTAAGGATTTTTTTTTTAGTAGGGATTTTCAGGAAACTATAGCTAAGAGTAATGTGATTATACGAGCAAAGTAAAATTTAGGCTGACAGGGAAAAAATTCCTAATAATGAAGTGTATTCTATTGTAGAATAATCTTCCAAAGGAATTTGGCTGAAATCCAATCACATCTAAAGCCAACTGGACGAAGATCCACAGAGAACAATCCTGCATTAGCTGCAAGATGGACTAGATGACTCAACAGCACTTTTTCATTTTTAAATTCCTATCATTCCACTGTATAAAATAATCCAATAAGCCAAAGGGAAGAGGGAAATAGGCTTAGCAACAACCACACAGCTGTCTCTTCTCCGAGGTCTGCACATCTGCAAGATGCACTGATTGGACTGAGAGAGGAAACATCTGTATGTGGTCAGATACTGTGTTAATTCGGTGCTACGAAGTCGTATGCCTGATGTCCCCTTGTCCCCCTTGCTCCACTCCTTAATAAAATAACATTACCAGAAGAATCGACCCTGTGTTGTAAATGCATCAATCATGATTTTTGCTGCACCAGCTACTCATAATTGGTTTAAGCTTTCTTGATCTCAGATGCCAAGTGGTGTTAAACAGAAAACAAAAAATAAATAGCCTGTAGGCACATATTTCCACTGAAATACTCTTGCCACATGTTGATCTACAAGGAGTAGGGTAGCAATGTTTTCTTAAAGTTGTGAGACTCATTTTTAAAGCTGTGCAATAGTTTACTCCTAAATTTTGAAGAGGCTTTGACATTTTATAGCTAAAAAATCTTGCTGAGAATCTGTGTTACTATACACTCTGTTTTCTGTTATGCTTAAGCCACAAATAACAGAAGTCTTCTTAAAGAATGACTATTCAATTTAATTGTGGATTTGGTTTCCCTCGCCAGGGAATATTAGATAGTCTTAACAAAATATATATATAAAAAATATTTTCTGAAGAAAGTGCTTTCAAGTGTAACACTAGCTTTCTACAACCCATTGCAACTCCACTTTTCCCCCAGCAGTCTCACTCTGTAATGCTGACTAAACCTCTTCTACTCACTTCATGGAGAGGTCTGAGAGTTCAGAGAACGTATTTAGGATGTATAGCAGGGGACAATTTTTCTAAGAAAGATTTTAAAAGAACATCATCATCTGAAAAATAGATCTGCATGCCATAGGGTTTTTTGGTTGGCTTTTTTCTGGTTTGGCTTTTTTTGTTGTTGTGGGTTGCTTTTCGCCTCAAGTGCTCAATTAAGCATACAACAGCAGAGACAGGATTTTTGTTTTTCAAAAGAAGGAATATTAATGGAAATCTATGTCTGCATAACAAAACAGTGATCAACAGCTCATAGCTTATACCACTGATTCTGAATTACTCACATAATTTCTCCTTGATTTCTTCCCCTTCTCCAATGAACTTTCCAAATCAGAACCCAAATTACTATTTTCCTACCTTCTTTCCTTTGTCAAAGGAGTTAAAACAAAGCAAATATTAGAATTTTGCCACATGTAATCCTTCTAAATGCTTATACATTTGAGATTTTTCCTTCTCTCTTGTCTTAAGATAATACGAGTCATAAAACATGAGTTACCCTTTAACCGATACAGCTGCTAATTCCGACTCCTGGCGACAGAGTTGAGGCAATAAAATGGCAGCTGTGTCCCTGCAGTCTACCTGCACCTGAAACTGAGGTTGCCTTAGTAAAAGTGACCCACTGCTTTTAATTGGTCTGAACATATGCCGAGAGGAAAACTGGCTGCCGCATTAGAGTTCAAAGGGGTTGGACACACACTGCTGCAGGACGGTGTTCAAAGAGTGGCCTGAAATGCCGTAAAAGATGGAAGATAATCAGCAGGAAGGCATGGGGGCCGAGAGGCAGGTCTATGGACCACAGGGGTGCGGGCACAAGGCAGGGGCGGCAGGCAGGGGTAGGAAAAGGAGCAGATGGGGAAGGGGCCCACATGAAGCAGCATTTTATCACCTCCAAAACGACCACGAGGCAGAAGAAGCTGCCTACCAGAAAGCCCTAAAGATGTGAGAAGCTCCTTTTATCCTGCATTTTTCTGGGGCAACCTGGGCAGAGCTCTGTATGCAAACCCAGCAACAAAGTCTCTGCTGCTGCCCTTGGGCTTCTTATCTGCTTGATGTCTAAGCAAAGAAAAAAACAAAAAACAAATACCACAACCGGGGTATGATGAGACAGAGGAATGGAAAAGCTGATTAAAGCATTTTCCAAGCCCCATACAGAGGAGCAGATCAAGGAAGAAGTGGAAGGAATATTTTTTAATTATTTTTAGGAAATTATCACTAGGAAATCAGTTGTATTATACTTAACTCAGAAATCTATTTCTAATTATGATCTTGTTAACCAAAAGCTAAACTTGCTAAAGCTTTTCACTGAGTTACAATGTTGAAATAATTATGAAAAAAAATGGAGAGGAAATATTCTATTTCTGTTTTAACTAAATGGGTAAGAATCAACCATTGAAAACTAATCGCATGTTAGGACTACATAAAGCTCAACTTGGAGGATGGCTTTTTCCCCGCACTTAGCAGGACTGTCAACATAGCAAAGATGCTATGACATGAAAATACCTTCACAGCTTTACAGCAGAGTAACTACTTGATTTCTTTGTCCAGTTTTGCTTTGCTCTGTTAGAAGACATGTGGCCAGGCAGCAGCCACGAAGGCTACATAATTTCCTACTGCAGGATTCTGCACTTATATGGAAATATCTGGAGAGAGGGATGATTTAACGATGGAGTATGTTCAGACACGGGGAGTTTCTCGAGGATGGGTAGGAAAGGGAGAGACAGCCATTCCTGCAGAGATGAGTGGGGAGCAAACTCACAGCAAGGCTGCAGAGGTGACAGAAAGAAAGGGACTTCGCTCATGGAGATCTTCCAGTGAGGATTTCATAGCATCTGTAGTTAAACTTGAGAGCTGCAGGCTGGAATGAATGGCCAAAGGGAAAAGATTATCCCAAGGAGACCATCTGCAGGGGCGCAGACCTGTTTTCAGTCCCTTAATTTCAGGCTGTCTTTCATAGCAGGTCATGGTTTTCTCTATTAAGAGTAATCTGGCTCTAGTTTAGTATCATGCACTGTAACACTCAGCATTAGGAACCAGAAGTTTTTGGGGTCATTGATTCAGTGTGCTCACTTTTAGGAAACCAAAACTGCTTGATATGAAGTCCTGCCACAAGCTCAGATTATTATTGGAAAGATAATGGAAAATTGAAAGAAACTGAAAAAAAAAATACATTTTTATTCAACTGAAATGAATAACTTGAAAGCTAGGAAAAGCATTTTGGAGCTCGGGATTTTGTACATTAGCATTTAATAGTCCTACTTCAGCAGGGACTCCAGGGGATCAGGTGGTGAAATAGGAAATGAGAAGCAGGACAGTGATAAGCATGGAGCAGTTGTCCTTGTTTTAGGGTAAGCAAAAGGAAACCATCTCAGCTAGAGAAAGCAGAGAAGGCCGTGAATTAAAGGTGCACTTTTCAACATCAAATTATTTCCTACCCCCTCACATGCACAGTGAGAGAAGTCGTGGGAAATTAAAATGCATGAAGACTGGGGAAAAAAGCTTTCCTTATTCTTAAAATCCTCTAATTTGGGGGTCTGAGTCTTGACTTTTAATCTTAGATTGCTATCAATGGCACCTCTCTTGTTTTGCTTTGAGACGCACATTTTAACCTACTGTCCCGAGGACTCTTGCAAGGTTTTGTTTGGATGGTTTCAAGTTTTGGGGATGAGAGGGACAAAAGGGAGTAGAAGGAAATGACCATTTTTAGAAAGTATTCATATATTTCTACAGTGGTCCCACGAGTTTTTAGGGACTAAGGCTTTTTGTGTCTAGCAGGTGACATACTCAGATACTGGTAAAGTCGAAATGCTCCTAGGCCCCCCTTCCGCTGCGTAACATTACGCTGAGCAAATATAACAGTTACAGGGCTTTTTAAAACTAGAAACACAAAAAGATATCAAAATTTGTTTAGCATTCTGAATTAGGAGGAGACTAATTCATTACAAATGAGATTCTTAAATACTATAACTACACACAAAAATCCAGCAAGTTTACATGCATTAATTGTTGCCACAATGTTGAAGTGTCTGTGAGTGCAATTGCATTACCCAATTAAGCCCCAAATTGTCAAATTTATTCATGCAGTGTAGGCACATCATATTTTAAAATGATCCCAATCAGTTAGATAATACTCCCTTTCTGCATATGAAGCCATTCAACATTTAAAAGAAAAAAAATCTTTCCAGTTTTCCGTTAGATGCCAGGTGGGCTGGATTTTTCAGCTTAAGCCTCCCTAAAACACAGAGGACTAAATATTGAAAGCATTGTACAGATTTTATAATTCAGAAAATGCAGGTTTAGAGGCACATATCTCACAACTTCATCAAGAGCAAAGGCCTAGGTTCTTTAGCCACCACCCCCCACTGCAATCTTAAAATATGATATTACAGTCCTCCTGCATTAGATTCCTCTATGGGTTCAGATAAAGGGAAACACGTTATCCACAAACTGAAATTTAAAGTATGTGTAACTAATCAAGATTAATCATAAATATGGAAGACTAAAGAGTCCCATCTTTCACTTAGGAAAGAAAGGCATACTCTGGCACACCAGCTTTTGAAGGATTTACATCCCAAGCACAGGATCATGAGGTCTGCTGATTACACAGCATTTTCACATGACTGACAGAGATTTTCTAGCCACTGATAACACCAGTTTAAATTCTAATGGGGCTGTTCTGAAGAAAAATAATTAACATATGGTTGACTCCCCATATATTAGAGAAAACAATAATAATGACTAAATCAGCATCTTCTGTAGCACGGCATAATTTCAGCTGTCTTGGGCATGATGAGTTGTGCGACCGACTCATCTCACAGACATGCATCACATAATGAGAACGGACACAAATCGTTTGCAATGTCAAGGATTAGATTTTACCTAAGACAGAGGACATAGGACCATATTATGAGGGACTACCTAGAAAGCAGCAGCCAGCCAGCCATTACCTCTTTGAGTCACAGAAAATCCCTGACAGGTGGTTAATTGATAATACTGCATCACGAGGCAATCTCTACACTGTCGCCTTGATTGCTAGGCTTCAAGCGAGGGCACGTAATCTTGGCTTTTCACAGTCCCTGAGTTCAAGGTGTCATTCTGAATGCGTGGTTTACGAGCCCCAGATCCCTGCAGAGTTATATTCTTGTAAGAAATTTGTATCTGTTACAAAAGGGGCTCAAAGCAATCTCAAGCTGTGGCAATGCCATAGAGAACTTCTTGGGATGCTGTGTCCTACTAATTATGGCCACCAACACAACACTAGTAGATGTCAAAGAGAAATCAGGACACTGAATCTACCCAAGAAGCTCTTGTCAGGACCTGCTAGATGATGTTCAGAGATGTTAGCTGGAATAAACAAAATAGGGAAATGATTAATGGCATTGAGTCTGGCAGGTGGCTTCTTTTCCTGGCAGACACTTGGCAGACTGTGGGTTCGACTTAGTCACAAAGGAGGATGTGGAGAAGCCGGATCAGACAACAAAAAAAGTCTGCAAAACACATGTCTCTACTTGAGATCGTATTTATTAACACAGCCATTCAAGCAGTCTTATTCTTAGAACATGAACTAAACTACACAGAACAACCTCAGCTGTCAAGGGTACCACCGACTAATCACGAGGTTTCCTGTATTTCCAGAAAAACAGAGAGGCACCTAAACGACCATCCACCACTTGTCTAGGTCCCCCCTATATTCAGTGAAGCAAAACAAGGAGCTTATGGCAACTGGACTCCTGACAGAGATGGCCAGTGAAGGACCTAGAGGTGGAGGGAGTAAATCCATGCTGTTGCTGTATCACATTTCCACACAGTGTGGGGAGAGATAGGTAATGCCAAAATGCAATGCAAAACATAGCTGGGCTGAATCACTCTCTGAAGCTGCTCTCTCAGCTTCATGGGGAGAACAGGCACCTAACTAACATCTGTAGGATCAAATCTGGATTCATCCCACCTCCATCTTGGCACAGCAGACTTTCTATACAAATTTAGCATGCCAAAGGATTAATCTACCCATCATTTAACTTGGATGTCCATAAAATGATTGCTGGGGTTCAGAAAATATGAGTGGCGTGGTAGACAAACTGCTGCTTCCATCAATCAGCTTTTCATTAACATCATTCATCCTGTCCTCTTTATTCTGAATAAAATCTGCATTCTCTCTTTACCATGCAAATACTTCTTGCATAATAAATACGGCAACACAATGAATCCTTCAGTGTCCCTTTTTCCTTGTCGGAAACTGTCTCTGCACTGCTTTATGCCAAAAAGATTTTTCAGACCCCAGCACACACATTAACTGTATTATTTCTTTCCTGTGCAAGCACATCCAAAGATTGTCTTTTTCATTTTCTCCCTGGTAAGGAAAGGCATTGACATTCAAGATCTTCAGCTCTACTCGTTGGGCTGCGAATCTTTGCACAGATGAGAGCTCCTCCTAGGATTGTCCTAGTTAGGAGAAGCCTAACTTAGACCTTTCTCCAAAACTAATGAGGTGTGAATGGTGGGTTGTTGTGGATTTTTTGTTTCTTTGCTCTCCTGTTTGGTTCCCAAAAGGATTTTCAGATATCATTTAGGGAAAGAGAAAACAGATAAAACATGGCTTTTAGCCATAGAAAGAGTATAAAAATAAAATAACCTTGAACTGTTTTACTTCTGGAAGTTCTACCACATTCAGGAAACGTGATCCTCCCTTCTCCTCCCAGAAAATGGGTGAAGTTCAGAAATAAAATCCAAGCTTGGACCCATCTCTAATTTTCATTCATCCATTCTCAAACAACTTGTCTGTACACTGAAGGAAAGACTAAAAATCTCTGTGTGCATGTGAAGGCAACCATCTGTAAGCAAAAGGACATTATCCAAGTGTAACAAAGAAAAGGCAACAGGAGGATCTGCTCCTGTAGCAATTACTGCCTGCTGTAACAGTGTAATTTTGAGTTGTCAAAACCTGGGACCTGAAATAACCTCCTCCATGTTTTCTTCAAGGCTTTCCTGCGTCCAACTACTTCCCTTCTGAATTGCCTTCATAAATTCTGATTCCTCCATAGCTTTGTTACTGACTTTCAGGAAAAACACTCTATGCCAGAGAGCCAGATTTTCATATGCAGCTCCAAGACAGTTCCTTATCCAGCGTTATTACCTCCTCTACTGCAAGAACGCTGTTTCTCCTGGGAAGAATTTTATTTCCTTACTTATCAACACCTTCCTCTGCACATCAGCGTGTTTCCTCTCACCCTCCTTCAGTCACATCGTGCAAAAATCCTAGAAAAGGTGACGTGTCGTATGAGTTAATGAAAGGCTGATTAGGAATTGACTGCTAATGGCATAAATGCTGCACCCCATATTGAGGTGGGATCTTCTACCAACTACCAAGCCAGAACACGTGTGCACAGGTAGCAAATATACCATGGAGAGGCACTTGTGCACCTCGCTATTAGCCTGAAACAGATTTTCCAGCATCTGAGCAGTGACCCGTTAATAGCTTACATAATGAAGAACAGCACTGAAATGAGTCAGTGTGCTTGGCAAATTCAGATCATTAACCATGAGAAAGCACGTCAAGTGGATCAAGGGAGAAACACATACCCCAGAGAACATTAAATAGAGAAGTCTTATTAGTGATGAGTAAACAGGTGCAACGTTCCTCTAGAAATGGCGGGATGGACCCCTTCATTTCCCATAGAAAATTCCTCTCTGAAAGACTAGGTCCCACCTTTCACAACAGAATACACGCTGGACTCTTGACATCCCTTCCCAGGTATCTACTCGCTGAAAGGTAACTCCGTAAGAAATAGTAGGAAGATAAGGCACATGGCTCCTACAACTGCAGACTCACCACTGTGCAAACACAGCAGGAGCAGGCAGCGATTAAGAGCAACCCATATACGTATCCATACTGTACATGATGTGACAAGGAAAGACTGGGGCCCTCTGGGAGGCACTTCAACAGGTCTGCAAGCCAACTGGGCTTCACAAGGTGGTGGCCATGATGCTTTTCTGCAGGAAGTTGGACCAAAAGTAAAACAGACAAATGAGTTTTTCAGTCAAAAAAAATAATCCTGAAGGTACAGACAAATAATTCCAGTCAACAGTGTCACCAGAAAGAAACTGAGAAACAAAATTCAGAAAAGTCTACACCAGGGCTGCAACTGTTCCTCTTGAGCAGTTTCTCCATTAATGGTGACAACTCACGGCCAATACATGCACATGGGGTGGTAGCTGGCTATTGCAATAGTGGTCTTGTACCAGCTTGAAATATTCAGAGAGATACCCACACTACAGTTTCGGAAAGCCCGGTCTAAACATTTTCACCATCTTAACAAGACACTTCAAATGCCTTTTTTTTTTTTTTTTAAATTTATTTTTAAGAAGGTGAAGAAATGCAAGACAAAAATGCAGGTTTCCATTGACCCAAACCAGCATGTATTATGTTCTACATGAAAATGCAAATCAATGTAGATTGCATGTTAACTCAAAATGGTTTTGTTTTTTTTAAAGCATGGCTTAACAAGTTTTTTGAAAAGTTAATTGCTTGCATTGGGGTATAAAGGATCAGAGCACATGAACAGCATACTTTGTTCTATGTGAAACAGCTTAAATCTTAGGCTTTCCAGAGACATGGTCGCCAGGATATACCAAAGCTGCTTGAAGAACACACACGTTTCAGCAATCCTCCACTTCCATTCAGGATTCTCAGCCCTAGGCTTTATCCTAGAGATATGACGTATACTTAGCAGTTCCCCATATTTCATTTTTATGAAACTGGAGCGACTCCTTTGATGTAAAATACGTAATTTCTTCTCATAAAAGGCCAATACAAAGGCCATTTGACAGGACAGGATGTTGCACTAATGTTTGAGATGCCTATCTCTGCAAGCAAGTCTGATGCTATACACAATGCTCACTTGGCTTCATTTCCTTATCTATTTTGTGTGCATGAACAGCTGGAGATGGACGTATAGAGGCTTTAACCCTCCGCAGCACATCTAAAAAAGTATACAACCAAAATCTATGCAGCTGTGAATGCCAGAAAGCCATCTGTATACAAGTTAATTGCTTTTGGTTTGAATAGTTTCCATTTTTATCCTGCCATCTACATTTGCACCTATTCAGTGGTTCATTTTGGACACAGCAGGGGAACACGAGCCACGTTCCAACCCAGCTTTTCCGTCTTCCAGGCCTGCTTCGCTGCAAGCCTTCCCTCAAAATCATTCCCTCCCTTCAGCATTTTTTTCTCTATTTGTCTCAGAAACCAACCGAGCAAACCTAAGGAGTGCTATTTTCACCAATAATTCTGTGGAGTGAATTACTGGGCTGAGTGGATGACAGGAACAAAGCATGGGTTTATTTTCTGGTTTCCCAACCCCACTTACTTTCCAGTGACAAACTCGAGCTGTCCAGAAGCAGCAAATTCGGCCCCGAGCAGAAGGAATAGCAATGTCAGCCTATGAAGTACCTTTAACTGATTGCTTTGAAAAACAACCAGCTGTTCCTTTTGTTCATTAAATCTGTAGATACACATACGTATGCATGTATAGTAAATTAACAATGCAAATCATACCCCAAAAAAATCTCCGACATCTACTTAAAATCTTGCTACTAATTACAGATGTGATTCAGACCAGTGATGTATTTCTAATTAGCAAAAATAATCAGTCCTGTTTTCCTTGGAGGAAACAAGTGTGGCCGAACTAGCAAAAATAAAACTAAAGTTAACACTAAACACTTCTGCTTTGTAATCTCTAAACAGTTTTTGTTAGCTCTGGCAGATCTTTATTAATGACCCTATGAAAGCATCAATATTATCTAAGTAAAGCCACTGTTTTCTTCATATATCATCATCTCAGAATGCAGTTTCTGTCAGAGATTGTGTGCAAAGACGGAAGTTGTTTTATAGGCAGGCGTAAGCTTGCAATATTACTGAAACCAAAATAAGTACGTGGAAATGCTACTGAAGAAACATGCACAGCAACTTTTCTTTATTTACAGAAAGCGTCATTGAAAAAAACAGTGCCATGTCATCCAGATCTGCCCTTTATAAATATACAGAATAAGTCTTCTAAACATTGCTTGCTAGCTGTAGGAACAATAACAACAAAAAACCCTGCAATGAGTCACTGTGGTCTTCTAGGAATAATTAAACTAAAATACTATTTCTCGTGACCTTTCCCGTTTACTTTACAGCTACTGGTCAAAAGTACAGGGTCACCCTGCAGACATGCACAATCAACTTTATTTTCCATTCTAATTGAGAAATGGAGCTGTTAATGTCAAGAAACAGTCAAAAGAAGCTGCTCCACTGAACTTGCTCTGTTTTTCTACCTGGTGTTAGGTTTTATGATACAAACCTGCTCTGCACATACCCAAAGGAGCACAGGGGATCAATGGTGAGGAGGACACAAATCATCTCCTCCCCACTCCCCGCAAGCCCATTACTGGAGCCATCCCATCGGCAGCACACAGGGAGCCTGGAGGCATCGTGGCAGCCAGTGGAGCCCCAGTAACCCCTGGGAGACAGGAGCCCTGACCTGGACCCCCCAAAGGAGCCTCAGCCTTGGGGACTGGGGGGGACACCCATCACCATGAGTCCCTGGGAGAGGCTCTTTGGGTCACGCCATAGCCTGACATGGGTCACAGCCTGGGGGCATGGGGCACACTGTGGGGTGCAGGGAAAGGGCATTTTGGGATTGCATAAGACCTAAGGGTGGAACCAAAGGTTCCAATATCTTCCTAAGTGATCTGGATAACGGGATCAAGTGTAGCCTGATGAAGTTTTCAGATGACACCAAACTGAGTGGGGAAGTAGACACTCTGGAAGGGAGAGGTACCCTGCAGGAAGATCTGGATAGGCTGGAAGAGTGGGCTAACAAGAACCTTATGAAGTTTAACAAGGACAAGTGTAAGGTCTTGCACCTGGGAAAACATAACCCAGGAGTGCAGCTCAGACTGGGATCCACCTGGCTAGAGAGCAGCTCCATGGAAAGGGACCTGGGGGTCCTGGTGGACAGGAAGCTCAACATGAGTGAAGTGTGCTGCTGCGGCCAAGAAGGCCAACAGGATGCTGGGTTGCATCAAAAAGGGCATCACCAGCAGAGATAAAGAAGTCATTATCCCTCTCTACTCAGTGCTGGTCAGGCCACACCTGGAATACTGTGTTCAGTTTTGGTCCTCGCTATACAAAAAAGATGTGGACAGGCTGGAGGGGGTCCAGAGAAGGGCCACTAAGATGATGAAAGGACTGGGAAGCCTGCTGTATGAGCATAGGCTGAGAGAACTGGGTTTGTTCAGCCTTGAGAAAAGGAGGCTTAGGGGAGACCTTATCACCATGTACCAGTACTTAAAGGGCAGCTACAAAGAAGACAGTGACTCCCTTTTTACAAGGAGTCCCATGGTGAGGACAAGGGGTAACGGGTACAAGCTACTCCCGGGGAGATTCCAATTGGACACATGAGGAAAATTTTTTCACAATGAGAACAGTCAATCATTGGAATAATCTCCCCGGGGAAGTGGTTGACTCCACTACACTGAACACGTTTAAGGCTCAGCTGGACATGCCGCTGGGTCATCTCATCTAGACTGTACTCTTGACTAGAAAGGTTGGACCAGATGATCCTTGAGGTCCCTTCCAACCTGGTATTCTATGATTCTATGAGGTGAGAGAGTGATCGAGGTGATTTGGGGAGGAACAACCATGGGAAAACAGAGGGATAAGAGGATAAAAGAGGCTGCTCTCATGTGAACAGATGGCTCGTCACTGCACTTGTCTGGCCATGCCCCACCCTGATCAGCGCAGTCTGTCCTGTCTCCTCATTAAATACCATTTCTAGCTCTTCCCCTGGGCAAGGGGCTCTTTTCAGGGGGCAGGGACTCGGGGCTCTGAGTGCAGCAGCTGGAGCAGGACCAGGGGTCACAGAGCACCCTGTGCCTGGAGTACCAGCACCCGGAGCAAATGAAGGTGTGCATCACTGTGCGAGTGCCAGCAAACACCAAGCTGGACTAGCTGGCAAGCCAGTGAACTGGCCTGGGAGCCAGCTGTGTCCTCAAGGGCGAGGCCACCAGAGGAGGTGGCTATCACAGGAACCAGGGGAGACCCAGCCAGCTGCTGGAGAGACTGGAGGCCTGGGGGTGCTGGGGGTGGATTGGGAGACCTGTGTGTCTCTGGGGCTGAGGCACCGTGGGACAGAGCGGATCCAGGACCAGATACTGGATGAACTGCATGGGCAAGGCCAGCTGCTGGGGGGGCTGTTAAGTGTGCACGTGTGTCCATGTCCATGTGTCAGGGAGTCTGTACCTGCAGCTGGACTGGAGCAGAGGCTTTGGCAGCTCGTACGTCCAGGTGCCACCACCAGCAGAGACTGGATATCTAGGGACAGATGCTGGGGACAGTGACTGTCTAAGCCCAGCTGCTGGAGAGATCCATACTGTACATACATGTACATTATATACTCCCCACTAATAGGGGTTAATCCTGAGCAGCCAGCAAGGGGAGCAGGATGTGGTCATTGCTGCTGTTCATGTTTGCACAAGTACTGAGTACATCTGCTGATCTGTGTGGCTGGCCATGTATATAATGTATATATACATTGCATATGTGTATCTGTGCGTCTGCCTACTAGCACACTACCGTAGGAATACAGCCCAGCCTTGCTGCTGTTTGGACCTGCGGCAGCCTCATCTCAACTGGGCTGCTGGATTCAGCCTCCCCATAACATCTGGAAGTTCTCAAGAGGCATGTTATCCATCATGTACAAACTAACATCTATTTGGAAATAGAGTGGTGTGACAGAACTGACAATTCATAGCCAACTGCCATGGTTGTGATCCTCTCACAGTAGCTGTGGCATAGACAGAAAGCCCAGACTGAAAGATTGTCACAGCAGTCTCCAAAGGATCTTTTGTTTAGAAACAGCCAAATTATTTTTTTTTTGGTCAAAAAAGGATGTTAGTTGCCTAGTGTCTGCTCCTGAGGTCTTGTGTCATTTACTTGTCTACACATAACAGCACATTCTTCTAATCGGCACCAAAAAGGAAAATAAAGGAAAAGTTTCAGGTGATACCACTTGCACCACAGCACCGATTTGTACTTTACTTATTTTGCTTAGTTAAAACTATGCTTCAGGATATACAGATACATAAGGAAATACACTCTCCTATGTAGCAATACTAGACTATTTTAACATAATTTATGTCCTACTCCATCTCTCCTGCCTCTTCTCTGCAGTAATAGGGAACTTTAAGAGCCGCAGGCCATCAGGGTCTAATATTCAGGGACAACTCAAAGAGAGATAATCTGATCTGCCTCACAACAGCCTTACGCTTCACCTACTTCAACAGAGCTACCTCTAATTTGTACCAAAACAAGATCAGTATCAGGTCCCTGGTTTCCAGCAGCAAGACGTCCCACAGCACCAAGACAATGTTAGAAATGTCATATACCTCATACACTTGAGGCAATCAAAGTCCTTCCACTAAGTACACAATAAATGACCAGATACGATTACAGCTGTGAGCTTCATGCTCAGCATTTCCACTGTATGGAAGAAATATCTTTTTTTGGAATGTGGACAGTACCTGATACGTGTACCCCCAGGACAGGAGGGGAGATATTCCCACACCATGGAAAACAGCAGCACTGGATGAATAAGGAGAGTCTTACAAAGACATCATGAATTAGTAGAAAACTAGTTTGGAAAGATAAGATATTAAACAATTTCTGTGGGGAATAAGAACACTGGAGATTATTTACTTTGCTTTAATTACTTTGGCACACTGCTAGATTAGTTTTTGTACGCTACTAGATTTTCATACCATCATTTTACAAATGCAAAGAAGCGAGTTCATGTTCTGAATATTTAAAGTTCACTGTATCTGTATTATCTTGTCCTGTGCTGGAATTTCTGCCACTCAATTCACAAATAAATAAGAGGGTTACAGCTTCACTTTTAAAATTATTATTATTACAGCGATGCATGCAGCAACCTTAATTTCTGGCTATGTCCTTCTGGCTTGCCTTGCATCTATCTACATGTATTCTGACAAGAATCCACTTTTAACATATACAATATCAAAACAAGGATAATCATCAAGTTTCACAGATGCCTTTGATCTAGATCACATTAGGTCATCCTCCACTCTCCTGGAACACTTTACTTTGATGGAAAACTGATAAAAAGCCAATTTCCAGAGGGTTATAACTTATAAAAACACAGTGTAATGTTTGAAAGAAGTTTCCCTGAAGGCTTTATGAAGTGTTTAATAGGCTCTATAGTTATGGACCATATTACTGCACAACACTAGTAAAATAGCAGTTTTAGACTCTCCATTAAATAGAGCACAAAGAAACCTGTGATTAAAAAAAAAAAAAAAAACCAAAACCACACTCATCCCACTGTTTTGATACTAATATGAGATTTATGAGAGCCTGTGCAAAAGATTTAATTGGCTGAAATAAAGATTCTGTCTTCTCCTTGACTCTTTCCTGTTACAAACTATTTTAAGAACGCCAGTTACAAGAAATCCAAAATTTTCCTGCCTTAAAAAGAGCTGTCTGTACCTAAAACAACTGCAAACAATACCATTTCAATACATGTAAACAAGCAACAGTCTATTCAAGAAACAAAGCTCTGTTAACAACAGGATTTTGGTCTGAAATTTCCTCAAACTGATTTGCCAGATTTTATTTCACATTAGGAGGTTCGGCCACAAGGACTGTTAAAGAGCTTTGGACTTCCCTGCAGCACCAACAGAGCGGGGATTTTGCTTTTTATTCTGTGTGTGTGCAGTATCTAAGACAGGCCCACAATTATACCTCCTCCACAAACATGAAAATCCCCAAAATAATGAATATTACGATAATAGTAAAATAAATACTGACCAAACAGTAAATACCCATGCACTCATAAACAATTTAAATTGTAGTGTACCCCACAGATGCTTGAAGGATTACTCCATGCAACATGACAACAGAGTTAATTTAAAGCCAACTGGGAGAAATTAAAAGGCTCAGGTTAATTATTGCATTAAAGCTGGGCTGGAGGCATGAAAAGCAGAGCAACTGAGAAGAGTTTGGAGACAAGCAACTGCAGTTTTAGCTTGTCTCCTCCCTATTCCTTGTCTGCTCTCAGACAGGGCACCACGACAGGGCTCTTTGCTCCGCTCATTGCCGTACTTCCCATGCCCGATCCCCAGCGTTCCTGTCCTTCATGGCACAAAATGAAGAGGGGGTCCCATCACGAAAGCTGCCGAGAGCCTTTGCTGCGGCTGCTATCGAAGTGAGGGAGAGTGTAAAACTAGGTCAAACCAGTAAAACGAGGCAGCATTATAAAAGTGGCCATTTGTAAAGAAGACATTGAGGAAGATGGTTCATTGTCAAGGGAAAGGAAAACAGCAAAGGCAGACAAAGGCTCTGGGAGATAGGCATTTATGGGGTTCTTCAAAAATGTGAGTTTTGCAGCATTCAGTGATAGAAACATGAAACAAAACTACAAATTTACTGTGCTACAGCAAGCAAAGTGGGAAAGAATGAGCTCAAAAAGCTGGTCATATTTTTTAGATATATTCCTATATACTTGAGTATCAGGACTCAGAAAAATAATAGTTACAGTTAACATCTAGTTTCATGTTACTAAGAAGATAACATTTGCTCTAAACATGCAGATATTTGGAGTGACATGTAGGAAACAGGTATCTCACCAGAGATGCATTTAAATCTTGATGTAAAAAGATCCCAAATCCTCACATTGAAAGGATTCACATCTGGATACCATGACAGGGTATGCTCTCCAGCAAAGTTTAAGAACTCAGGAGAGGACTAGAAATACTTTTTTTTTTTTTTTAGTGAGAGCTAGAAGACAAAGACTATCCAGTATGCATAAAGTTCCTTCCAAGTAGGAAAAAAAACATCTGTAAATGAGCAGATCTCCCTGAAGAAATCAGCAGATGAGATACCAAGATACTTCCTTGCTAAGAGAGTGTGTAACTCAGTTACCAGTCACGCATCTCTGAAATGGCTGTAACACATGAAAGGGACCAAACCTTGGCTGATGTACTAGTACCTGGTCCTGTGATTATGCACATATATATATATATAGGGCATCCCACAGTTTGGATACAATCTACCAGTTACTATTTTCTGGGAAACATGTATTCTGGACCTCCCTTGGTCAGGGGCTCAGAGGAAAAACAGACAAGCCAGAGACCAGGAAAAAATTAAGGGGAATATTCTTTTCCAGGAATTTGGGAAGAGCAGGAGGTAAAGGTCTCTGGAGCTGGCCATCTGCTAAGATCAGGGAAATGGAAGTTGGTGTCTTAATTCCTGTTTTTTTCATATTTGAGTAATGAACTCTGTGCCAAAATCAAGGGCTTGCAGGAGGTTCAAGGACAGCATCAATTATTTTCTTCTCTGACAAGCTAGTAGTTTGCAAGGCCTTACAGAAGGTAGCCTAAAGGTTCTGGGTTCCTGCAACTACGTCACTTAGAAAACGATGGCATCTATGTTTAAGGTGAAATTTAAAGTCTCTGTTATCTTTAACTTAAATTTGCAAGCCTGGGTGCCAAAGGGGCTTAGTTTGGTCAGCTGGCTCTCCAGATTCCTTGAATATGCACCTTAGCCAGCAGACTCCTCACCTTTTTTAGCAGAGCTGCGTGATGCTCTAGTTGAATCATCTCCTGTCCACCATCAGGTTTGGTGGCGGAGGCAGAATTCAGTCCTTCTGTTGACAAGAAATGATACAGAGTTGGGCAAGAGTTGCCAAGGAGAGCACAGCAATTTCTCATCACTAATCCCAACAGTAGCCCTGACTCTGATTAGCTCTCAGAGGAATCTAGTTAAAGACTGTGTCCTCCAAGCTGAACAGAAGAAATCATCAACAGGCAATGCTGTACTTCTGGAGAGAGGAAACTTCAAGGACAGGCCTCTTTTCCCTCTCTCTTATGTCATGCTGTTGTAGATACACAGATAGATGGATATAACAGATTACTGTAGATTTCTATTTGATATTATTTTCATGTTTATTACAAAAAAATGATTATAAATTCCCATAGAATTAATTACAAAGTTCTATGTATAGTAATCTAGAGAAACTTCAAAAACACACAATAATATACATGCTCTACAAAAAACCACACACAACAGTGATCTAGAATTCCCAACCAAACTATTTTACAAAGGGCTATTGCTCGAAGTACATATATGTTACATGTGAGGGTTTCTTCTGCATTTTTAAAATAAAATAAATTTTAAAAGTTGCACTATATTATACTTTTGTCCCAGAAACAAATGAATTTCTGGAGAAAACTACATACAAGATGAGGCTGAAGAACTCATTTTTTCCAGCCTTAAGAAGGGAATGCTAAGGAGAGATTTTACTGCTGTTTATAGCTACCTAACAGGAGGGTATAGAGAAGACAAAGCCAAACTCTTCGCAAAGATGCACAGTGATTACACAAAAGGCAACAAACACAATTTACAATACGAGACATTCTAACTGAATGTAAGGGGGAAAAATGCCATGAGAGTGGTCATACATTGGAATGTGTACCCACAGAAGTTGTGGGATCTTGATCCTTGGAGATGCTCAAAATCCAACTGGACAATGCTCTGAGTTACTACATCTAGTTGGTCCTGCTTTGAGCAGAGGTTGGACCAGATGGCCTCCAGAGATCCATTCCAGCCTAAAACAGTTCTGATTCTACAATTCTGTTATCAGAAAAAAGAAACTTGTAGAAAAAAGGCCGTTCAAAGAGACTTCTATTTTGTGATATCTCTTTCTATCATTGCAAAAAAATTAATGTAAAAATACAGCAGTGTACTGCTTCTAATATCCTTCTGTATCTAATATAATAGAAACGCACCTCTATTGCATAATCGTACATGACAGAACATTAGGTCTTTAAATAACATAGCGAACACCACAGATCACACAGAAAAGTCATCCTTCCAGCTGTTGTTAATAGGAATCGAAACCACACTGTGCATCCTCCCACTAATTCCATTTGGTTAGACATGTCATAAGCATACACAGGCCCTTTGAGCCATGAAAAGGGGAAGGCCCCACTTTCTACACCCCTAAGCAGTTCAAAGAGAAAAATGACACAATTTCACAACTTGAGATTCCCCACTGATGGCCAACACCCAAGACTGAGATGAAGCCTTTGGCGCTAACAGCTGGTATGTTACAAAGGAGCTAAAGGGCAGGACTTTATGCATGTAAGAAAGGAGATAAAAGCGGTTTATAATTATTTCGGCATCAGGTCCAGAAGAGAACATGAAATATATATTTGTCCATAGTTTACAATTTCACTTCTGTTTTAGTCAGCTGTCAAGAAACATTCTCCACCTAAAGTAACTTGGCACTATACAAAGGGCCTGACCACTGCTGAGTCTGGCTGTGGTCCCACCTTGCCATCACGGAGGTCCATGCTCAAGGCCCTACTCCCTTCTTTAGATCGTAACATCAGAGAAGTAACTCCAGCTGTTTTAAATGTCAGCACTGTTAACTATTTCACTGCTGTTCACAACAGATACTGTTGTATTTCCCATATGTCTGCTGGCAGGCCAAAAGTCACAGTTGCCAAAACCACAAGGTTCAAACCCTCCCAGTGCAGTGGAATTTCTTTAGCATAACACCCACTTCTCCTGAGATCAAGCAAACCTAAAGTCTGGCACTGTGACCTCATCAGAACAATGTAAAATCAATTTATTCAAATGGAAAATAAATACTCAGAGATCAAGTATCCTAGCTGTAACACCACATCTTATATTTATGAAACCCTGGTATCATAAAATTCTAAAATGAGACACAATTCTCAGTCTGCCACATCAAAGCGCGGCTGATTTCTAAACCCTTGATAAGGAAACCAGTTTGAGCACAAGGAGTCCGGGTTAAGAGTTGCGGGGCTCTTATTTGTGCTGTCACAAGTGCTGACTGAAATTATATGTGCTGAAATGGAACTGAAAGATGAAAGAAATAAGTTTTACAGTGAAATCTGAAAGACAGCATGCCGGTCCTGTGCAATACACAAAGTGGCTGGGAAAGTCTCACCTCCAACACAAACAGGCTCCAGCTTAGGAGCACTAAGGAGCAGAAACACATGATGCCAACTTACCATTACCACGACTGCTGTCAGTGCTGGCGCTGAAGCAAACAGCGAAAGAACTTGCTAGGTCTATAAACAAAAATACTTTTAAATCTTCCTATTTCTGATGAGACATTTTTCTATTTCAGACTTTGAGGATGCTGAAGAATTTGGCTTCCTTAGCAAGTGGGCAGCGCTGTGTAAACAAACTGATAGGAGTGGAGCTTATCTCATGAAAAAGGGGAAAGCATCTTTATACGCTGATTGATTACATTAACTGAATTTAAGTCAGGACTGGTGTGGGTCAGAGAGAAATAACAAAATCCTGTGGGGATGTATGAAGAGGAACGACGTTGAGAAGGGTCTAAAAGCTAGTTGAAATAAACTAATTAAGAAGAACATCAAGAAAGAATAGTGAATGAGTCTACTGAAGGTCTGTGCACCTACAGTATAGTATTAGAAACAGACTGGAGAAGCCAGACATCTAAAGAAACTACTATTTAATTGGAGTAACAGAGACTTGGATAACCCATGTGTCTAAAATATGAACGTAAAGAGGTACTGTTCTTTCAAAAGGACTGGCAGTGGGAAAAGGGTACTGCATTGTGCATCAAGAACATATACAACTGATGTAGTTCCAGGCCATAAGGAAATTCAGATCTTGGGGAACTTCCATGTAATGATTACAAAGTTAGAGAAGAAAAAAGCAGGAACACTCCCATGGTGGGGATCTATTGCGAACCACCAAGCCAGGGCAATTAGGGAGAAAGGAGTTTTCAAAACAACTGGCAGAATCATCCAGAGTACAGGACTGGAATAATATGTATTTTAACTACTCCCACATCTGGGAGCAGTTGAGAAAGAAATACATCAGGACATTTTGTTCAGCAAAAATTCAGAATAAACTGAAGTCAGCTTTTGATATAGAAGGTAAAGAGAGCAGCTAGTAAAGGGAGAAGGGGAATAGAATGGCTCTTCTAATGTCACTGTAAAGTAACAGTTCATAATCCTGAGCATGCAAAACCACAAAACAGCAAAGCATTTTTCAACAGCAGACTTAAATAAATTATTAAAATACTAACATGGGTGCTGTCTAGTTGAAGAAACACTCAGAAAACAATCGCTGCAATCACAAAGGAGCAGCATATTGAGTAGGGCTCCACAGGGCTGTTTTTCAGGTCCAATGCCATTCAATATTTATATCAATGGCTTCAACAGTGGAATAGAAGGTATGTTTATGAAATTCACAGATGATACTGAGCTCTAACAGACTGCAAGTATCTTGGAAGGCAAGACTAGAATTCAAAATTATATGGGTAAATTGGAGAGATGGAATGGGATTCAGGTCCAGATTGTAAACAAATTATTTTTACAGTTAATGGAGGACAAGTCAATACAGTCATTGGTGTTTGGGGACTCTAATGAGACTCTTCAGCTGACCCTCAGTAAGACATGTCCAATTGGCCAGGCTCCATTGACTAGATTGGGAATTTAGTGACCCAGCTAACATACAATGTACATTTAGACACCTACATTCAGATGTTTATAACCTGAAACTGGATCCAATCTACAGTTTGAGGGCAGCATACGAGTCAATTAGTGGAAACACATGCAAGATACTTGGGTATCTTGATAATTAACTGTATAATGCACTGTATAAATACAGGAGGAGGAACCACTTTTTCAGTTGCATTTCTGCAGGAGAGGATCTCGAGTAAAGAATACCTATCTTACTGTTGCATAAATATAAAACACCATAACAGAATTATGGCATCATAGGCTCTAAACAGAGCTGTCTTATGTTCAGTTTTGGGCGTCACACTCCAAGAAAGATATAGAACAACTGGAGAGACAGATTTCTAGAAAACATAACCTATGAGGAAACATGGATAGAGTGAGGATTGTTTAATGTATGAAAAAGGACACCAAGAAGTAACTCTGTAAAAGTTGTCATATACCAAAATGGCTGCTGAAAATAGGAGACATCCATGGAAGACAGGATGATAAGTAATTTCTTCAAATTGCAGCAAGGAAAATTTTTACTTTCTAACAGTAACAGAACAAACCAGATCTGCCAGAATATAACTGATCCTGGCTTGGGATACCAGGATAGCCTAGGAGACCTCTGAATGCGTTTTCCATGAGTGCTCTCACAGGTCAACAAAATTCAGAGTTACTCATCGCTGGGTCAGATGCACATTCATGTGTGCCAATGACATTCAGTAATTCCCAGGGCCGGTTCACAGAGGAACATCTGTCAGATTGATTTTTTTTTTCCCAGCAGTTTGTAAGGGTTACAACTTGTGGCAGACACGCAGTGACAGCCACATCTCCCCACAGTATGCCCTCTTGGTGTCCCAACACAGACCTCCAGAACCATTAGGAACAGCAAAGGAGAAGGGTGGAGCTCCCCTGAGCTGCCTTATGCCTTCTTGCAAAGGTAGAGAAGAAATGAGATGAGTACTGGTCAAAACCATACCCACATGGCAGGTCCCTTCTTCTTCCTCATGAGTAACTCTGAACTGAAACCACAATTAAATAGCGAGATCCTGGACCAAATAACCTTGCTGGTGCAGTTCACTTCCTTCACTAAAGCTGCAGTGATTGAATAATCTAGCTCCCCTTATTTTAAGGCAGACACTGTTATTAATTCAGTGGTAATGGTTACCTCTCAGATATCTTTTATTAGAGGGATGCACAAGAAAGACTGAAGTATCAAATCTAACTCAGGCATTGCACCAATGTACGTTACACTTCACTTTTCCATGATTTTCACAGTGAAATATCTTGGTCTACTGCCATCAGGTGACGTATCTGAGACAAGTGAGAAGTGAGAAAACTCTTACGGAGTTCTTACCACACTTTATTGTCAAACAAAAGCTTTCAAAAGACGAAGTTTGTCTAAGTGTTTTCATGATTACTAGTACACTTACAAAAAAAAAAAAAAAACTTGGCAAATGATCTTTTTTGTGGTATCCACTCTACGTACTTTAAATTTTATTGCAGGTGACCACACTATGCTTGCATGGGCAATAAAGATTTCAGAAATTAATCGAGTCCAATTAGCCAGAGTTGCTATATTTGTCAAATACCTCCCCTGAAGTAAAACTGTAGAACAAACTCACGTATTCAATAGTAGAGAATGCAAATATCACCATAAAAAATGTACCTATTCCTAAAGCCAAGGGCAATGCTGGAACAGGAAATAACAGCTTTAATAATGTTTTTAAAAGATGTCATATTTTACACAGACTGCTTCTGAGGAAACGATCCTAACAAACCTCATCTGGTCCTCATAAACCCTCTTGGATGCACTTTCAAGAACATTTGAAAAAAAAAATCAGTTAAATTTTCACACAATAAAGACAGATGACCACAGGCTGAAAGATCCAGATCAGAGTGCTCAGATAAACAAACTTGTACTCACCCCAACCGTTTATAAAATGCAGGACCTAATAATTTGCTCTCTTTTTTTCTGTATGAGCCAAAACTTTAAAGGGTCTTCAGAATTTACATTTCAGACTGGAAAACAGGGTCTTCGTCATTAACCTTATTTATTTTAAATTATTCAGCACACTTCAAACACTCCAGGATATTCCTGCTAAAGATAAGTGGCTGAAATTTATACAGCACCATATAAAGACATTGAAATGCCTCATTAACTCTTTTTCCTCCCCAGGAATGTTCTCTCCAACAGCTATAGACGAATCTATACATGTCTCTCTATCTATATATAGCTGAGACTTTATTTTCAGTTTTCTTAGAATTATTTCAGTTCATTAACTTCTGAACAGCTCGCACAAGCCCCTGCAAGCCACATAAGTCCTGCTTAGCCAGTTTGATGAAACTCATCCACTAAGGACACAGCAGGAGGTCACTGTGTTCAGGTGAATTTCATCACCTTACCATCGCAGTCAGGTCTGGCCATGAAAACATGAAGTAACAATTCAATCTCAATCAACTATCCAGTGTAGTTTCTTCTTGCTTCCCCAGTCCCATGTTTCCTGACAGGAGATATGGGATGATCTCAGATGAAGGTCCCGATAAAAGATAAAAAGTCCTAAGAACTAAGAGGAGGAGACGGACTTCACATGACAAAGCGAGGAAGAATATCTTTGCAAACAGGCTTGCTACCAAGTGGAGAAAGCTTTAAACTAGGCTCGTGAGGGGATGGTATCTAAATACAGAAGTAAGCGAGGAAGCAGTGCAGGTAAAGGGGAAGTACATGTTGGAGAAGGCCATGAAATGGAGGGCATGCAGACTTCTCAAACAGCTGTACACGACTGCACAGAGCTTCAGCAATAAACAGGCAGAACTGGAAGTCAGTGTGTGGCAGCAGAGCTATGGAGCGATCAGAATCACAGACCTGGACTAGCATACATGACCAGGGTATGGTTGTGGATGCAGGCTGTTTGAGAAGTAAAGGCAGAGACAAAAAGAAGAGGGAGCTGTGTTTTCTGTAAAAAAGTTCCTCGACTGCACAATGCTCCAGTGTACGAAACCATCTCATCAATGTACATCAATGAAAGCCTGGCTGACCCAAAGTAGTGTTGGTAATAGTCCTGCTTTGAGCAGGAAATTCGACTACAAACCTCCAGAGGTCCCCTACAGCTAGCATTTCTATGAAGCCATAGGGAAACGCAGTCTGTTGATTTTTGCCAGCAAAATCCATGGATTTTAAGCTGTCTTCTTCTCTTTTTTCCTTTTGCTCTTTGTTTCCTTATTTTTATATATTGCCCAACCTCTGAATGTAGGATTGAATCATTTTGGCTGTACTGCAGGTGAATTCAGCTAGTGGAGCAGAGAGAAGGAAAAACAGGACGCTAAGCCACCTGGAGATCCCTCCTTGTCCAACCCTGAGGTTAGTCACACCGAGGGAAAGGTCTGGCAGAAAGCCAGAAACGCCAGCTTTAGCCCACTGATGGTCCCCTGCAGACTGTAAGTTTTCAGCTCTCCTTTCAGACAATATTGAAAGGGCCCTTTCATACTGCTCTGCAATACTGACTAGGATCTGGTCCTTCACAGCATTCACTAATAATTCAAAATCCCTGGTAGAAAAAATGAGACACAAAGCAAATACATACAATAAAATAAATGTCTCTGCTTAACCCTTCTGACTCAAAGATTTCAGTTATTCAACTTTTTTTAATCAAAAATTATACTACATTCACCAGTATATTATTAAAGCAGACCTTATTAAAACAAATAAAAGAATAGCTGCATAAAGAACGTGGAATCTTATATTCTTTATCAAAGTTTTTTCCTACTCACTAACTCAAAAAAGTTATCTTATCTTCCACAAGTTACTACGATTTGGCATGAATTCTGTTTTGCGTTTGGGTTGGTTTTTCCCAGAAGTTTTATGCTTTTATTCTTATTTATTGACAAAAATTATTTAAAAAGCATCATTGGAAACATCATTTAGGATTTTCTCAACATACTGAGCTGCCATTTTATGAATTAGAGTACTGAACAGAATTTACTTCCTTAGTCTATCCATAATCAAGTCTGGGACTACAAGAAGTGGCTAATCTTATGCCCCAAGTTATTATTCCAGGTATTTGTTTTCAGATGTCGCTTGGGATGTTCTACACAAAAAAAAAAAATTTCTTAGATTTAAGTCTCACACAGCTAAAGAAATTCTCTGAGCAACTAAAACAATAATTGGTTTGGTTTTTAACATAAATTATGCTCCAAACACGCTTTTTAATGTACATTGTCAGTTCTTCTGCACTCTTCATTTCAACAGATTTGTGCCAGTTTACATAAACTGACAATCTAGATCCTAGAAATTAGTGAAATCTAAAAAAATAAAGTGAATTGTAACGTACTCTTTGTCTTCCTGAATACGGCTGAAATCCCAGAGGAGGCTGTGCTCTCTTCACTAAACTTCTTTGAAGTTTGCATTGCAGAAATCATCATTCAGGAGAGGAAGTAACAAGTGCTTATCACCTCTAAAAAAACTAAAATATTTTCTTAGCTACCAGTATGATTTACACAAAAGCTCTGATCTATGGTTATTTGCAGTACAGGATGATCTGGAAAAAAATTCTTTTTTTTGGTTCTCATGGTTGTCTTCAAAAAGTTAAGAGCTTATCCTCATCTAAAATACAGCACCCCAACAAGTCTGTAGTCTTCTGATAGAGTCATCATTGTTCCCTAAAGCACGTGCTACTCCAAATCACTTTGCAGTAGTCTTTTAAAAGTTGCCCCAACCCAAATGTTTTTGGTAATACAACAGCTGTCTTTGAAAATTATCTCCAAATATACTATATCCTAGGGTCTTGCATTGTAGATACATCACAAAATATACGTGAACCCTTCATGTATATTTTATCCTGAAAGACCTTCTTAATCCAACAAACGCCAAATTTCAAGTGGCCTCCTCCTTCTCCACTATCTTCCTGTGGGGAACTCAAAGCAGCTCTGTCCTTAATCTCCTTCCATCCATGCCTTATCTCTGCACAACATCAGCAAACAGAAACTCCCAGTGGATGACCCACAAATCTACCCCATTGCTGCTCTTGGCTTGCCTTCTACTGTCCCCATGAAACCCTCTTCCTTCAATGCTAACATCCACCTTGTAGTCCTTCTCCCTCTTCCTCCCCCATGAGATGTCTTGCTCAAGACCAGAATGAGTAAAATAAAGCAGATAATGTCTTCTCCTATCTCAGCTCTCCATATTCTACTCTAATCACTCTGGACAATATCACTGTCTTGCCTGTCATGCAAACCACAACATGGATGACATTTTCAACTCAGATAGTCTCTCAAATCCCAATTATGTGCCAGTTCAGTGTCTTCATTCTACATAACCTCTCAAAGATGCAGCTTTTCCTGTCCGTTCACACAGCTCATGTTCCTGGCCAAAGTTCTCATCATTACAGGCATCCTCTTCTCTATAGCTGACACGCACAATCTTGCCTGTTGCAAAGGTTGCTTTCCTTTGTCATTCACTTTAACCACACTGCTCTTCTTTGCCTTTGGCACATCCAATATAATTTGTTCTCACTTTTCAGGCTCTTACTGCTCATCTCACACCTGATGTATTTTCTCACTTTTTATGGTGATGTCAGCTCTTCCGATAATGCCAGCTTCCACTGCCTACTAGCTAAACATTTCCAAGCAGAGTCCACTAAAATATGCTTTGTCGAGATGCCTCCAAAACACCTTTTTACTCAACATGCTGAAAACTATTGCTTATCATGCTGGTCAGTACTGTCTCATCAATCCCTTGTACTCCTCCAATCTGTCCATAGCCATCTGTTACCTCTTACCTCACACTCCTTTGGTTGCTCACATACATCTCTGGTTTGCGTCCACATGAAGAGAGGGCCCTCAGTCACGATTCAGGTTCCTAGATACTAAGGCCAGTAAATACTATTAGTAGTCTAGAAGAATTCATACATAGGAATAAGGAAATGAGGATGACTATATGAGACACCGAGAAGCAACCAGATGATAATGGTGTCAAAAGGCAAGACTGTTTTTGTTGATGCTCTTCTCAAAGTCAACCAAATAGTTTTCTTGGTGACATGAAAAGAAACACATCCCTGAAATTCAGACCAGAGCAAGAAAGGTGCGTAGTAGCTATACTGTACATGCGAAGTATTTTATAAAATGTATATACTGTACACATACACCCACATGTATACATATTTTTTGTGGCTACATATACATATATAATCTCAGAAAAACAAAACCTCATTTATTTAAAGTATACTCTTGCTTTACATTTCAGCATATATCTTTTAAAGATGGCAACACATTTTCAAATCTCAGAAAGTGCAAAATCATCTCTACATTTAGGATCATTTCAGATAAGCTGAGTTCCAGCTCAAGAATAGACCAGCAGTGATCCACCACTTATGAACCAGGAGAAATTTTAGGGAGGTATACCTACAATTGTAGGGAGGTATACCACAGTTTCACACACGACTAATTTTAGAACATTCTTAACCAGATTAAGTCTCATTAATTGCCAACTTGGCAGGTCTTTCTTAAGGCAAGCAGTTTAATGACTGGTCAAGGACCTTGCAAGAATTACCAGACCTGATTTTTATCTGCTTGCAAATGACAAGCGGACAATGTGATCTTTCTTTAACTTCACCTTACTATCTCAGTTTTAACAATCCTGTCTTATACCTGTGTATACCTGTAGGTCTTCTTCCCTCGCTGTCAGGCTGCACTGAACGTGTCACAGTCTGAGCCCAGGTCACTAAGCAAGAACGGCATACGCTACCAACATAAATTACATTTAACTGCACAAGGGCATGCGTGCATAGTAAAAGACAGCATACACTTAATTGGCTGTGTAAGACAGTTTAACTCTTTGCTTCATGAAGTAAATTCTCCCTCTATGAGGTACTAGGAAGCCTTCCCATCTCTCCTTGTTAGTTCCTTCTAAACCACTATTCTAAGTGGAGGGCAATGAAGGCGGCAAAATGGCAAGTGTCTAAGGGAAATGCAAACAGTCTGGAACAGTAATGGAAATTAAAAGAGTGAGAATAGGAACAAAATGCTTGCAGGTTTGTGTTCTCCCTGGAGAATATCCAGCACAGAACAAGAGTATTTAAAATACTAGGCTAAATCCTGCACTAAAAGCCTTCAATGTTGTAGAGGTTACAGGTCCCTTTCTGCCATGGTGTGCACTGCATGCCCACACCTAACACATGTATGCCCGAATGAACTACTATGAAATATTCAAAACACTGCTCCAAAAATACATAACCACCACGTATAAGTGCCTCTGGTCAGACACATGCATCCTCAGCATTTACAGACCTACTCAAACATGCAGGTAGTTGTTTCACTTCCCTGTGCTTTATTGGAATCCCAAGGGAACGCCAGAAGGCAAACGGCTTTCAGGCATAAAGTGTTTCTTTTTGTTAAATCACTGCCATTGTGTTAAGCACTTTTTTGGTATAAAGTACATCAGCCACATTTATAAACAGAAAACAGAGATCAACTATATGTATTCTCAAAATTGGCTGATGATATCAAAGTAGCAAGGTACAGGCACAGGAAGAAGAACACTGAAGTTCCATTTATTTTGAATGAAATTACTTTACCAGTCTCCGAAACTCATTTAGCAAAGTGCTCTGCTCCACCAAGTACATATCTAGATACAAAGTGGTTAAACATATTGGAAAGCATGACATTTAAGATTATTGTCTGGTAAAAAGATGACCTTTATGGAACAGTTACACAACAGAAGGTAGAGTTACTGAACAGAAAAAAAATATTTTTTACCATACAATAGCAATGTAATTAATAACACACAGTACCAGCATTTACAGAAGAGAAGCAAATAGTTGAATTTGTACCATTCATTTTGACATGCTGTTTTATTTAAAGAAGAATCAAAACTGGAGACAAACTGCATTTAACAGCAAACAGTTCTCCTATTGAAAATGACAAGGAAATAAAGCATGCCAGGAAGTTGGTTTTTTTTTTTTAAAAAGTCACCGAGTCAGAGAAAAATCTACATTCAACTATTAATAGTTCAACACAAATCCACAACAGCATGCAACTAGGCAAATCAAAGGTAATGACAAATACTACATCTGACAGTCTGTCCTCAACTAACCCTATTATGCCTAAGGACTACAGCATGTGTAATATATAAGATCACACATTTTCTTGGACACTAATGTAATCACCACCAACAAAATGAGCTGAATAGTTAATTATAAGACCTAATTTTCAACTTTAACTCCTGCTTTGCTTTTCTGAGTTTAGCCAAAGCTGCAATGTTGGTTATAACTACTTTTTCTGGCTACATTTTTTTTGAGAACAGAACAAAAAAAAAAAAAAAAAGAGAAAAACAACACTGTACACGTGAAAAAAAAAAGTGTTCTGTTGGAATCAACTATGGGTTTGTGTGTGGACTTTCAATTAATATTGAGCACGCTCACAATAGATACATGTACAGAAAAGAGAACGAGATGCAAAGATGGATGTATTTTGGAGGAGGTTTCTGGAAGACATGCAAATCTACTCAGTAGACATCTGGGACCCAACAATTCGGTTTTGTAATCCTCACGACTCCTTATTCTCCATATTAAGCACAGGACTGTTTCTGTACAGAGTACCATTTGCTATAAAAAGGGACAGAAAGCCTACCAGTGAGGACTGAGGAAATCACTATCCTAAGCAAGAAGAAAGGTTTGTGGCAGAGACTGGAACTGCCTGTGTCCACACTCCTGCCAGCTGAACTACAGAAGAATCAGGTCGCTCTATTCAAGGTCTTCAATAAACCCACATTTCCGAGGCATCATGAAAATAGTCAGCTGCTGGCTGGAAAACTTTCTAAAGAAGAAACATGACCTTATTAATTCTTTGAACTTCTCACAGGTTTGAGCTTTGGTCTTCCCAGAAAACCAACCAAAAAAATAAAAAAATCCCAATTCACTGTTTATATAGATACATTTCCTCCTGACACTTCATTACAAAGACCCTAGCAAGGGCATGAGGCATCTTTTGTAAGGTAATATGCAGACAAGCCCCGAGAATCTCAGATTCAGGAGGCCAGAAGTAAGAATGTGGGGGGGTTCCTGGGACTGTCTACAGGCAAGGCCTGTTGGGCTTGCTCTCCCTTCATCCCTCCTTCTCATGCTCTAGCTGTGGTAGAAGAAATATTTCTAAATAACTGGATCCACACATGTGGCTTTCACCAGCTTCCCACTGAACCCACAGCTATGAAGTACATTGGTCAAAGCAGATAATTCCCCAGATTCTTTCCTAATATTTCATGGACAGTTTTTTCTTTCTCTTTGTGCATCACATCAGTATTTTCAAACTTACACCAACTAACGTAGAGGGAAGACTACGTTCACCTCCCCTGGCAGTCACTAATACATTACGTTTGCAATATCAGTAACGTAGCAGTGCCAGAAGCCGCAAGGTTTCTTAGCTCCTCTAAACAAAGGAGCACAAGAAGAGGGCAAGATGAACTTTCCATGGCACAGCCGCTTTCAAGAAACTGCTGCTTCCAGGTTGAGGAAACCTAAGCTGAGTGTTGAGAAACAACACAGTTTGCATTTCACTTGTTCCTTGGCAGCTGTATATTGAGGCCCAAATGAATTTGGAAGGCTGGGAGGTAAACGATGGAGATGAGAGACACACTGCAGAACAACTGTTTCTGGATATCCGTGCAGATCTTACCTCAAAACTGTGGTGGGAGGGAGGAAATTATTTTTCAATATGGAGAAACATATTCCTCTAAAAGCTTTCTACTCTCCCCTCTGGCAGTCGTGCCTGGTCAGTAGCTACCCAGCCTGGTGCTGGAACTGTTCTCCAAAAAGAGATCATTTACAGTAAAAAAAAAAAAAAAGCCACTGCCACCAGTCTCAAGACTGGCAAAAAATTTAAGTTCCTACAGAATTAGTGGGAAGAGGACAGGGAGAGGTTTCTGATTCTCCTGAGATCACTGAAGTGCCATGAGATATTTCTTGCGACCAACACCGCAAATCACTGTTCATAAACATAAGTCGTTTCTCAACAGCATGCTTACCACACCAGGTTCTCTCATATTTACACAGGCTGGACACACCCGTGAGTGCTGGGATTTCCCCTCAAAAACACCCTCACAACTGTTATCCTTTTATCAGGACAGCTATACATACAACCCGTCGCTTTTAGAATACTTAATTTATCCTTCTAAATTTTAGTAGAACCATTGGCTAGGCTTTTGGATACAAGAAAAAAAACAATATTCTGGATTCTACTCGATATTCACATCTACCCTGGGCAGCCACAGAATGACATATGAGCATGTCTACAAAGCTGAGAAGGAAATGGTGCAGCCATGTAAAATTAGCAGCTGCTGACCCGTAACTAATTTGCAATAGCAGTACTTTTCAACCTCATTAATGAAGTAGGATATAGAAATACGAGACACTGCACAAAAAAATGTTAAATACAGCAAAGGCAGCTTCCTAAGCAAATTAGCAGGACCCTGGTTATGGATGCCCTGTCTAGAAACTTTGCAACAGACTGAAAGAACAGAAGCGAAAACTTGTGTTATGGAGCCTGGTAGATTTTCATTACTTTCTGTGTACATCCTTTCAGCAGTAACTTACTAAAAGGGCATTTTATTATAAGTTGATGGGTCATTTTGTGAAACTGTGGCACTTTAGTCAAAAATAACTCACTGAAGAAACAGCATGAGTAATAGAGCCAATTACCACACAAATAAATACATGCAGATTTTTCCTTTAGTAACTAACCACATCAGAGAATAGTTCAAACTTTATTCCACATATATACAGTATCACATTTTAAAATGTTGCTCATGTTTGTGCTGTTTGATCAGAAGTACCTATAAGTGTAGGATTTTTGATTGACTTTTCTTTAGAGTGGTGAACAGTACTGTCAGGAGCCATCATTATTAATTGCAGAAGTTTAAGTCTTTGAATTTACGATCATTACTAGCTCTGAGCATCAAATGTTGAAAGTATTGTGCGTCTGCTGAAAACCTTGAACAGTGATTGATTTGTTATAAAAACTTTGTGAAGACTGCAGGATATGGCTATACTAGTGCTGGACTGCACTCACATACACACCACTAGTACTGTCCTTCTCTGCACAAGTCCATAAGCTGCTTCTGTACACCGATGCCTCTTTGGTACCGTTCCTGCTATTTTCTATCTCTGCAAGGACAGCTTCTCTGCCATTTTGCCTCTTCATGGAAGGATTTCTTTCCTTTCTGTGTTGGGTCTGGCTGGGCTGGAGTTAACTCTCCCCACAGTGGCCCTGATAGTGCTATGCTTTGCACTTGCAGCTAGGGCGGTGTTGGTAAGGCACCCATGTGTTGGCTGCTGCTGAGCAGTGCCCGCGCAGCATCAAGGCTGCCTCTCCAACACCCTGCAAGGGCCGGTTGGCTGGGGGTGGGCAAGAGGTTGGGAGGGGACACAGCCAGGACAGCTGACCCCAGCTGACCAAAGGGATATACCATATCATATGATGTCATGCTCAGCAATAAAAGTTAAGAGAAAGGAGGAGGAGCAGGGGCATTCATTATTAAGGCATTCATCTTCTGAAGCAGCTGCTATGCATATGGGGGTTCTGCTTCCCCCAAAGTGGCTGGACATCGCCTGCTGATGGGAAGTAGAGAATACATCTTTTTGCTTTGCTTCCACATGCAGCCTTTCCCTTTCTTCATTAGACTGCCTTTATCTCAACCCATGATTTTTTAATCTTATTTTTCTCCCTTGTCCTGTTGGGGGTGAGGGGGAGTGCGAGAGCGGCTGGGTGGGCACCTGTGTGCCAGCCAAGGTCAACTCACCACAACTTTCCTTTCGTCTGTCTTTACAGAGGAGACTTACAGGCCCAGAAGGCTCCTCCTGTAATGCCACCAAGAGGCGTTTAAACATTTAATTGTTGGAACGTCTCCGCTTGCCCCAGAGATATGTCACACATTTTATAGTTGATGCTGTTCTCTCCCTTGTGTGCTCTGGCTGTTAAGTGTAAAGGCTGAGGAAAAGGGCAAACAGCTGCTGTACTGATGCCAGTGGCAGCACTGATAAAGCACTGCTTTTCTAAGCAGTGCTGGAAGACTCATTACTTTGTTGTCCATGTTGCATACACTTGGAGATCCTAAGGTATGGCCTACTTTACCTTTGTGTTGCATACAGTCCGTTTTAATCCTAGGATGTTAGTGACAGACAGGTAGGCTAATATCTTGCATACTTTTATGACAATCCTCTGGCAGCATGCGTTAGCAAGAAATAAGGAACTTGTTCAAAGACTTTACCAAACAGACCAGATGATATGTATCTATTGATTTACTTCCATAGAGATTATGGAAGTAAATGATGGCTGAATACAGCTTGCTTGGAGAAAGCTTTTGCACCTTGCAACATTCATACTGGATTTATGCCAGAAGTATAATTACTGCTTATTAATAATACGCCTTATTATCTCAATGTATTTTTTTTTTAAATATCTAATACTGGAAAACATCCCCCACAATCAGATGAACAAATTTGCTTTGCTTTCCCCCCCTTACTTGATGATTCAAAATAATGTTTTTTAACAATTTTGAACATAATCACACTCCCTTCAAAGAAAAAATAGGCAACTGTGATAGCATAGTCTGACCTTGTGAAATAGGAGGGATGGGTTTCTCAGCAGGAAGAGTGCTGGGATGCAAAAGAAGATTAAAAGAGGAAGTTGCAATGGTTCTTTCATGGAGAGGATCTGAAATTTGTAAGGAAACAATTGTCACTGTGCTGAAATTGCCTGGCATAGATGTGTCACTTGGAGAATGCAGAGGGTGGGAAGAGCAGAAGGGCCCCAGGAAAAAAAAAAAAAAATCTTGTCATTTCTTTCTGTGCAAAAAGGCAGTTGCCCCTGGGTATTTGAAACAAAATTTTGTTAGTCCTGTCCATACAGTCCTACTGCATTATCACATATAAGTGGCAATATAATTACTTGCAGCAGTGGCCTTTACAGCACTGCTGTATCGTGTTCCTGCTGGGTATCAGGATCTCTCTGTTCCCCAAAGCAGAGCCAGAGGAACTCTTGGCTTCTCGATGACACAAGGATCTTGTCTTCTGTTTGATGGTGCTTAGGGACCATAGCATCTTTAGTGCTTTCACAGTGTGAACAACATACTGATCTTTACTAGTGCCTCCTTAGTAAAAGTTCTTGCCAGCTCCCCAAACAAGGTAAGTTCTTGGGGTTTTAGCAGGGACTACAAAGCCTCTGCTCTGCTCAGTGTGCCTATTACAATGCTAACATAAGTATGCAATAACAGGTGCATCATTTTCACTTCTCCAATGAAAGAAACTTGTTGCAAAAAATAGATCTTCCCCTGCATGAACATGGAATTCCTGAGTGGAAGTACTGTAGAACAGAAAAATCCTTGGTAAACTGTGTTTTTCAGTTGTAAGAAAAGTCAGTCAAAACCAACAAAAATACAACAAAAATGCCCCAAATTCCATCACAGTATGTAGAAAACGTTGCTTTTGCAGACATTACTTAGGGCTCTTTGTATAAATTCCTGGGCAATGCAGAGCAGTTTGCTTTATTTTGTTATTTTCGTTCTTTTTCCTCTTCATCGTGGTCTTTCTTCCCCCTGCCTCAAGTATGGATATTTTTATTCCCTGAGCTCTATTAAATGTTCACCTTGATTTTCAATGTTCCTATTTTTTTTCTTATCCTTTCTCCCTGAACAACCCAACTCTTCTTTATTTTTTAACATCTTTGCTTCCCAAAGCACCCAGAGCCTCTACTACCAGGAGCTCCAACCTATTTGCAAAATGGAAGCAACATCACTAGCAATTCTCTGTTGAAATTAATAAAGCTTCCCTAGGGACGAAAGGAGATGGGGGTGGGGAATCACCTTTTCAGAAGAAAATTTTCAATAATTAGTAATAAAGTTTAATGGGCAATATTATAATTTAATGGTTACACCAGATAGCTATTAAAATATAGTATCATATATTAAAACCTCTTATTAGCTAGTGCGATTTACTAACCAAAAAAAGCTGATCGCTACAGATGAACCATCAAAATTATGCAGCAAGATTTTGTTGTTGTTCTGCTGCTGTCAGCTGTGGATAGAAGGGGTATCAGCTGTAAAATGGACCACACACAGCATCTTTCAAACTGTCAGTTTCATGCCACTGGGAGACCTTGCTTCCCTCTAACTTTTTTCCTATTAGTTCGGTTAAAAGAAAATACACTCCTACTTTAGCAAGCCACACTCTGGAAATAATGAATTTCAGAGACAAGTGAGGGTCTGTGCACTTACTGCTTAGAAACTCCCATTCATTCCTCTAACTTTGAAAACAGACTGATCAAGTTGTTATGTATGCACCGTCTAGACTAACACACTAAAGACATACGTATAGACAGACCTCATCTGTTACGAATGCACGTGAGGAAGCTGCAGTCTGAACTCCAGCCATAAATCAGATGTAAAGCTACACTATTCTATGTAAAGCCCCTTGAATCTAAGCCAGCAGAGAAAAGAAATCTAGAGCTCGCTTTTAACCACAGACATAAATGTGTTCATGCCAGCCAGCCCAAATCAGTAACTGGCAGTCAATAGCCTGCAACAGCTGACATTTCTTTCTCTCTCTCTTCTTAAGTGGTTTGCAAAGATATATTCGTGGGCAAGCCACTGCAACAAGCCAGACTGCACCAAATGGAAATATGTACAATAGTAAGATCCATCTTCACAAGAAACACTTGTAATTATGAAAAAAAAAAAAACGATGGAAATGAGCATCCGTGATCAGTGTCCATGAGGTCTCCAAAGAACATCTACAAAATGAACACCCTCTGGGTGAACAGCGGGCAAAGTTGAAAAGCGGAGGGGAGGGGTGAGACAAGACAGAAAGAAACTCCCTCTCTCTCTGCCAAGGCCTCTACTTGTTTTAACAAATGAGCCATTAGCATCTCCAAATTATCTGGCCCAAGCTACAGCCAGCTCCCTTTCATCCAAGCCCAGGCCCCAGCCAAACATTAGGAAATTACCAGCTGGGTCCAGCACAAAGGCAGCAGGCCTGCATATCATCAGCACCACAGCATCGATGAATCCCAAGCTGCACTCTCCTTCACCCCCTTTGTCTATATGTTAAACGCACGTGGCCATGGAAAGGAACCTACTTACCTGAATTACTCACTACAAAGCCTGAAGGTAAATTATTAGCCACTGGTATTTCTCTGAAGGAACTGAGGAACAGAAAGAAATAGAGATTCTTAACTAAAATTCTAGGTACCCTTGCAAGAATTGTACAAGCACGTTGAAGGAGAGATCTGCATTATCTTGATATTACTGTGAACATTAGTGAGGTCTTTTCTAAGAGAAGTCCACAAAATATGCAAGAACGGTCTCTATGGTTGCACAGTGCACAGGTGTGAACTTGTCTAACACAGAACAAAGAAACGAAACTTCCCAAATACTGACAAATATCTCACTGTCACTTCTTAATCTCTTTCTCCCAGAAAGATATATTAGAGACAGGACAATTAATTCTAATGGTATATTAGTTTACCTGTTAACTAAGTGATGGTAATAACCAATGAGGCATATAGGAAATTCCTTTTCCAAAGATTAAAAAAAAAATTAATATGAAAGTAGATCTTTTTGCACTTCTTAAGCTTCTGCTCACTTAGACAGCCTCTTAGTTAGGCATCTTGGTAAGACCTCATAGACATTAAATGTGGTGACTTCCTACATGTCAGGAAAGTAAGAGAAAAAAATGGACGTATTCATATACAGTGCAGTATTCCAGCTGAGAACCTCAGATTTTCTAAGTTACAAGGCAGTCAACATTACTTAGCTGTAAAGTGGTATACCTTTTATGACACTGCAGACTACATAGGACCCAGGGCAAAAGAAGCCCTCACATTAAAAACAATCAGATTAGCATAATAAGAGCAGAAAGCAAAGCTGCAGGAACATTTGGGGAGCTTTTAATTTTTTTTTCTTTAAAGCATTTCAACTCCTCCAGCCAAAGTAAACACATCACGGATTAGTTCTCAGAAGTGCCCTCAGCCAAAAAGCAAGCTATTGCAATATGGGGAATGATACTGGGAGCTAAGCGAAGCTTTAATAGCCTCCATGGCATGTAATAGATATGGGGGGCTCAGAACACAGACTGAAACAAACACACGTTAAAGTTTTCAGACCTAATAAAGACATTCAAAATACGGTAAGCTAGCTTGAATACCACTAATGCATACTCCTCTTACTGCCATTGTGGAATTAAGAATGTATTTAGCTAGTTTTCACTCACACAACTCCTGTTGTAGAAAAGACTCCACACAAAACACAGCCCCCCTTGAACCCACTCAACTCTCTCCCTGTTGCTGAACTGACACAGAAATGCAACATGTCAGCATCTTGGGATACTGATCACAGCCAGGCAACTGTCATCTACAAATGATCAAAAAATTACAAGCCCCAGACACTGAAAAAGAGTGGCTTGTTTACAGAGAGATTTACAGGAGGGGAAAAACAGGAAGAAGCTCTCTTAAATTCATTTTAGTTTGGAACAGAGCTTAATATTTCACTTCTTAATATTGATTCTTAAAGAGATTTTCCAATTCTGCATCTTAACAACGCACCAGAATTGCTGTGTGGGACTAGACCAATATCCCACTGCCAGAAATCAAACAACAAAGGAAAATACACAGATGTCGCAGTTAAATAATAATCTGTCTACCTGAAGATGAAACTCCTTTTAGATGTTACACCCTCAGGCACAGTCCAAGCCTGATCCTGGTGGCTCTCGGATCTCAAGGCACCCGTGTCCCCCAGCCCATCCCTCCTGGGTCCTGGACCTCACCTGAGCGAGCTACCCCTGAGCGGGGGCAGGTCAACAGCATCAGCCCCATGCTGCCTCTTTCAGAATTCTACATCTCTCCCAGGCTAGCAGAAAAGATGAACCTGATTTCCAGAAAGGTCCTGCTCTGCCTGTGACTAGGACAGCAGAAACTCCTATCAGATATAAAGTACATGGTAGAAAAAGTGCTCACTCAGCTCCAATTATGTGAGAATGGCCTTCAAAATCATTCCTAAATATCAGTGTAAGATGTATCCCAGAGGCAATTTTCTGCACCTTAAATTAAGAGAGTTGAACCTATACCTACCTCCTAGCTGCCTACATTCATCAGAGAGTTCTGGACCAGCGGTGTTTGTTTCCCGACAAATTTATTTTCCTTATGATTTTCTCTAATGAACTCTAAATTACTCAAGAATAACCTTGAGTTGATTTAACAACTGCTAGCAAACACAAAGGAGGCCAGACACTTTAGAGGAAAGAGCTAGCAGAGAGTCCGAACTTGTGGACTTGGAGCTGCTTGGAGTCTGTCTCAGGGAGGTCCTCCAGAGACACTGGGCCCTATGAATGTTACTAACTTGTAGTGAAACAATTTCCAGTTCCCATACCCGATATTACTTAGCAGGAACAGAAAGATAGGCAAGAAGCATGGAAGGCATGTGCTTTGATCACACACCGATAGCATTATGCTCAGTGAACTTCACGCACTAAAGTAATGCTTATTCTGCGTTTTATGCAGTGATTATATGAATTGTTAATCATATATAAGTACTGCCCAGTGCATTTATATTTAGTGAATAATGTTCCTCAGTAAAATATTAGTAGTTAAATGATCAAAAGTGTAATTTGCTTAACTTATAATAAAGTTGCTAATGAGCTGCTTTTAAAAAATCCCAACTCACTGCAGTATGAAATATATGCACAGTACTGATCCCTCCGTGGAGTTACACCCAAATTCCTAACTGTACACACAGCAAAGGCACCCCCTTTGAGTGCACTCAAGAGGTAAGTTACCTCTCTGGACTGTAACAAATCAGTGACATGTCCTTCGTTACTCTTCCTCAAAATGGAGTCATTATCTCTTCCACTGGAGTTGGGCAGACGTAAAGCACCTGAACATGAGCATGTCGTTCTTCAGCCCTTAAAGTCACTCTACAGAGTCGCCTAGCACGTTTAGTCACTAGAAGTAGTCACTTCAACTGCTCAGGTCTCAGCTGTCTGCTCTGTACCAAAGATTGCCAGAAAGCATAAATTAGTTACAGCCACTCCCTTTTCTTTCTTGCTTCTACTTGCAATAGGCCCGGCATGGTCAGCATTTCTTCTAGACCCCTACCTGTTCCTTCTGTCAACACAGCTGAAGGTTGATCATTTGCATAGGTTGTCCATCTATTTTCAAATTATTGCATGACAGTATATAGCTCGTGAAGAAAGGCTGGAAAGAAGCTGCTGTTCACCCCTCTGACAGTATCAAAGAGAGATTGCACTTAAATGTTGCTCCCAGCTAAAGGGCCTGAACCAAGTGTGTAACTACCCTAGACTTTGTCCAGTCAATGCAGAGAAATAGGTATCTTCAGAAGATCTCAGCCACGCTGAGACCAAAATCTATACCTACAGATATAGACCTATAAAGATATCTGCCTCTCGTAACTCAAAGAAAACTTGGGTGACATATGTTTCTAGAATAGACAGCCTTGTTAAACACTTTAAAAGTTACCCAGGGTGAGTTCAAGCTACTCTTTCTCAAGATCCAAACTACCTCCTCATTTTTTCAGTGGCATCAAAGACATCAACAGTATCTAGGACGCATGGTCATGTAGTTTACTAGACATCTTAGAAACTGACACATATGACAGTTTAAAAAAAAAAAAGCCAAGAAAAATATGAAGGCTGTGATGACATCCTCACACACAAAGGCTCTCAGTAAATACACTGCCTCTTTTGCTACCTCTTCTAGCTGGAAAAAATGGCAGTCTAGATTTTCATGCCCTGTTGGCCCTGCTGCACACTGCAGATATACAAGCAGATGATTGATGGGTTTTACACTATGGAAGTCCTATTTGTTGGCAAATGCACACTTGAGAAAGGATTCCAGATCCCTGAGCCACAGCAGGAACTAACAGGGTCTGCAGACCATTTGGTTCAGATTTACCTTTAGTATATGACAAACACAAATATCCTTCTATCTGGTTCTTGGTTAGAACAATAGCTCTGGGTTACCCACAAAGAAAGTGCTTATCCTAATTCTTGGTGAAGCGGGTATTCTGGATGAAGCAAAATGAGCCTGCAGTCTCAATCCGTATCATTAAAGACAGAATCTGCAGTAAAATTCTGTACCTTTTCCTAAGGGAATTGATCTGAATTGGACAGCATATTTTCACACATTTTCAAAAAGCTCAGGCAGTTTCCCAGCTAGACGTTCAGTAAGCTGACTGCATTCAGGTCTCAATGCATTCAGCCAGGGTGTCCCTCAGCAACCTTTAGTAGGCAGTGTTTGGTCTTTATCTGGCCCGTGTGACACATGTTTCTGGGATAGCCCTCCTGTCCTTTAGCTCTTCAAAGAAATGTGATCCTGGCATGCAAAGACACTAAGGACCCCATGCTATCTAAATCATAGTCTTTCCCAGGACTACGTTCTTATAGGCACTCAGGATTTATAGTTCAGTGCTAACCCAATCAGTTTTACCTTACCTAGACTTGTTATTTCCCTGCTTCCCTTTCTTAAAGTATGTTTACACTGAAACCAGAAACCTAACAGGAATATGGGATCATTTTTTCCCCACATATGACTCCTCTACTAAACCACATCACGTTGTCGTATCACCCACATGTGGCATTTCTTTCCTCCTAGGCTGGACAGTCAAGCAAAGCAAACTTCTTTCCTGCAGAAGTCAGCCTAGCTTCCCGAAGCTCAGCAAGCTCCCCAGGGTCTTATTTATAAACTTTCTTTGTTCTGCTTCTGAAAAATACTGAATGTTCCCACTGCTTTCCCTGTAGAGTAATTTGGCTGAAGCCTCTTTTCCTAAGACTCCAGCACCAGTTGTTCCCACTTCAGTGGGCACCATCAAGGCTAATGGTCATCTCCCACTCCTGCTCTGGGCTCCAACAGCGTGTCACCTGAGGCGTCCCATGATAAAGCAACTGAACCAGAATTCATAAACTGGATACTGAGATTCCATAAATACAACAGTTTCCAAACCAACTCTCACTCCTTGCTCAAGGAGTTTTTGAAAAATCAAGCACGTCCATTAGTGAATCCAGGAATCGGCAACTCCAAAATGAAAAAAGGCTTGTGTTCATGGCACGTAATTTTATCAACAGGAGAGTGAGCTAGCATCAAAAACACTCGCTTTGTTGTAACACGAGATTAATTCTTGGTTTTTTCCTCCCTAGATGAAGGTGTATTGAACAGTTAATGGCCAAATAAAAGCAGAACAGCAGGAGTGATCTAGTAATTAGATCACCAGATCTTCTTCTCTGCATGGAAAAAGATTCCGTTTAACTCAGCATTCAGTAGTTTTGGTCTAACCTTGAAATCAAACACAACCAGAGACTGTCTTTCCTTCAGTTCTTTCTAAATCCTCCTGAATTAAAAGACCCAATTCCATTTTCAAATTTCCTGCATACAGTCCCAATGGCATTATCCAGAAGTACGATGACATATAAAATCAAGCCAAGTATGCGTTCTTCATAAAGAATTTTTTTACCTTACTCTAAACAGGCCTAAAATTCCTGTCAGATGTCACAATAAGATCTACACTTCTTTCTGGGAAGAAATTTCCCAGCAGTGAGGCACAATAATCTTCCGTCATACATATATGACATACAAGTTTGTGCAGCCAAACAAATGATATTGGAAATAAAACCTTAGTCAGAACGATACTCTTATCACAATATAGCAGCAGTCTGAAGATACAAACTATACATTTTTTTTCCTCCCCTTGGATGTATTTTTCTAAGAGCTTGTAAAAACAAACACCAACTTTTTTGATGTAAAGAACATTGAAGATTCAGTCAAAACACCTAAAAACTGAATACAAACATTTTAAACAGAAAAAAAAAAAAAGTAGTCTACTGCACGCTAAGGAAAATAATTGGACTGCGGAGTTCTTATGAATGCTATCGAGCTTTCCTCAGCTTTCACCAAGTGAAAGGTCCTCTTGTCCCTAACCTGGACTGGGGGAACAGAAGGATGGAAATGGAGGTTTTGAGGCAGGAATTGAAGAGCTGAAGTTGGGAAAAGCATCATGAAAAAGGACTTTCCCTCTTCTTTCCTTCCTTCACTTATAAAATACTGAAAATTGCTTTTGTGCAAACAGTTACTTTCTACCATGCACTCTTTTTGTTGTCACATTTAAGTCCCCTAGACACGAATCTATGGAAAATGAATACTCAAGATATATTTGAACAAATCCTCTCCAAAACGATAAACAGCAATTATCAACGACCTTTCCAGAGAGAAGGATCATAACAGACGTCCACTGGGATAATTCTCCCATTCATATCATTTAAGGGAATTACACCACATACAGCACATAGAAGTGAAGTTTCACTATACATCTCTTTTCTGTCATTGTAATGACAACCCAGAGGAGTGTGTTGATCCTGCGAATGTTCTTATCCTGATCTTGTTATATCTGAAATGGAAGCTCAAACGTAGAAAAAGTAAGAACATTTTCAAACACTAAATCCAACACTACCATTTTTGTAGCTTAAAAAAAAAAAAGTTCTCTGGCATAAGCAGAAAAACAAAAACATCAAACAAGGTTTCATAAACTAAATAGCCAAGCTAAACAAAGACAGCTTCAGTATCCCCAGACAAGCTTCTTTGCAAGGAAAATGCTATATATTTTAGAACCTGAGACTGTATTCTGACTTATACTCAAAAATGGCAGAAGGAACTGTATCACATGAAATTAAGTACTACCCATCTTGAAAACTACAAATCTGTTCTGTTTAGATATGTAGAGTGAACATTTAGGACCTTTTATTTGGGAATATTTGGCATGACCCTCAGACTGACTGAGGGCTCCTCAAAGACCAGTCTCTTCTGCAATCACACCAGACCTGTCCTCTGCTAGGAGCACAGGCTTGGTTTAAAGCAGCTTCACAGTTATTCTGAATTTGCTCACTCTTTGCAAAGAGTGGACTGATGGGTCCCCTAAAGCAGAGAAGTTCTTGCTACATCTTTTCTCCTCATCCCAGGTCCTGACTTAGTTTTTCCTGTTCCAGAAGACAGACGAAGCACATCTAAAGCTCCCTGCGATGGAAATTCTCAACTGGCCAGTTAATCTACTTTAGGTCCTTTTACACTGCCCTTGGGCCAGGCTCTAGCTTAGGCAGGTTGTGTACATCATGCATTATTTTGTGTATGAATACTAATGTTTGTTAGAGGCCCCAATACAAGATTACAGTTAGAGTTTAAAAAAAAATTATGGAACTATTTCAAACACAGTAGAAGGCTTTATGGCATCCACTGGACAAAAACCAGATACAGTCGCAGTCAAAGTCATTGCTTTTCCAGAAAATTACAGATCAAACTGAAATTGAAATCCTTGCCTGAAGAATGGAGGAAAGCGCGCACACACGCACACATACAAACCCTGCCTTTTCTTCTCCTTCCACCTGAGCCCCCGTTGCTGCTCAGTGCCTAACAAGCATTCATAGGGGTAGTCCCTAACAAAGTCTCTCAGAATTGGTATGGCAGTACACATGCCTTTGCACAGAAAGGCCAGAGAGCAAGCAATAAGCTTTTATAATTTCTCTTTTCAGTTATAAATGGAGGCAGATATGATGACAAATATGTTTCAGAAAGCTGAATGTGTTGTTATAGCAGAATACTATGAGATACCAAACATCTCCCTTTCCACCTCAGACTACATAAAAATACCAATACTCAGGATTTCCCACATAAATGGCCTGTTTCATTTTTAAAAGTCTGATTTTTTTATCCTTTGTGTGGTTTTGTATTTTTTTTCCCTATTGATCTTAACTGTTTCCTACTAGTGTTCTGTCTATGCTGGGATACATTCGTTTTTTTTCGCCTTGGGGGTATGGTACAAAGATCATCTCTCTGAACAATCCCAGGCAGGGGACTGAAGCAAAAGAGGCTAAAATTTGTGCCATGGGAAAGTGATAAGAGGATTTTAAAATGGATTGGACACATGGCCGGCAGTCAAATGACATATGGCAAAAGCCATGCCACTGCACTGGTTCATTTTTGACTCCTTGCTTATGCGCTTACATAGCAACAACAACTCCCACCTCAAACCATCAAATAAGGACATATCACAACACTTTCCAATTGGGGAAAGCAAGATACAAGCTCTCACTGAGCAAAGTCAAGCCTTTTTTTTTTTTTTTTTTCCCCAAGGAACACACTGAAAAGCCTTTCTCGTCATGGTAAATAATGACAAGGCTTTCATTAGCTGGCAATTCTCACCGAGTACACGCAGAGATCGTGGATTAATAGCATACCTTGATGTGGGTATCCCCATTTGGGGTGCACCTGCGTGAGAGCTACGGACACTGCACACTTCAGGAACCTGTCTCCACAGACCAAACAAAAACTTATATATCTGCTTTAAAATTTGAGCTGTCCTTATTAGGAGCAAATGTCTTAGCGCAGCAATGTTCAGAAAACGTTTTACACAGTTAAATGATGAGAGTTGAGGGGTTTATATCCATCTTACAGAGATTTTCCAACTCATGTTCTATTACCTCCTGATATGCAAAAAAATCTCCAGCCGCCTCCCCCCAAAAGATGCATTTATAAGCTTCCAGAAACACGTAAGTGATAGCATGTGAATTGATGTTAAGGTAGAAAGAAAGCTTCCAAGCCAAAACTACAAATAATTTCTACTACTGTGCAAACCAAAGCAAGACAATGCTTGCATAAATCTTCCTACTATGCTCATCACTTTGCTTCAGTTACATGCATCCTAGGCTTAACATTATTGGGATTTAGAATTAATGACCCACTGAGATTTATAGGGCCAATTACACCTCTCGGCATTACCACTTCGGGGGCCTCTACAGCCTTAAACAGACATTAGAAGGTCACTCGGAAAACTCTCATTAAGTTCAACAGACTTCAAATGAGGCCCTTTGCCTACAAAAAAAAAAAAAAAAAAAAAAAAAAAAAAAAGAGAACTCAGTAGGAGATGCTCTAAAAAAAAAAAATCCCACCTCTATCAGTATTTCTGTAAAACTCACTGTGCATTTTTCTTGAGGGAACTGCTCAGTAGCATTTGCTAGTTGAGTCCAATTGAGTCCATTTGGCTTTTTTCCATCTCTTCCAAAAATGTGGAATAAATGCAACTGGATCTAGCACTGGTCATTATGCAGTGGGAAGCAAAAGAATAGTTTATGTGTATTAATGCAAGTGTGACAGATATGACTATTGAGTGACGTCTAGAGGGATTGCTCAGTGTTTGTGGAACAGTGAGGAATTCACTTGGCAACATCCCTGGTAAGTGAGACGTCCCTAAATTAATATTGCCCAGTTGCAGTAACTGAGGCGACTGAAATCATCTTTGCTCGCAGACAGCATTGCACACAGATTGCTCAACGTAGATAATTCCATATGTTCTTGTGTTTCCTTCCCCCGTTTTCACAGGCATGGCTTTCTTTGAGCAACCCAAAGTGCTGAGAGTGATGCAAGTCATCGAACAGTAACCACATATGTTGCACAACAGAAGAAAGTTCTGAAATGAAGGAAAAGCATAGCATTTTTTTTGTAAGAAACAGACTGATAGACAAACAGATATGATCAAAGAAATTCAGAACTCAAAACTGGTTTCTTCACTTAAGGATTTTTAATGAAGGGGAAAAAATGCCTAAGTAGATAGCCGGTCAAACTTCTGGCTGGCATGAATTAAGCCTTTCCAGTACACACAATTTATAACAGAATCACCAACAAGCACCTTTAACTACAGTACCACTGCCAAATGTCACCACAATTAGGCTAGAAATGCTGTGCTTTGAGTCATGAATAGGATGTGCTTGGCCTTATTTGCTATATAGGATCATGGCATCCAGGCACAGGCAGCAACACTTATTGAGAAATTCACTGAAAGATAACAACTGATTTAAAAGGGGTTCATGTAAGTCTAGTTAAGGAGCAACTTCAGAGATTATTTTCAATTACAGAGATAAAATCATGGCTTCTCTCAGGAGGGAAAAAGGAAGGGTTGTTTTTTTTTTCCATACACTATATACAGCATATGAAAGCTTTAAGAATAGTCTGATTTCACAAACAATATCAGCTTCCTACTAATATTCCTTAACTCTGCTTTTCCCTCCCTCAAGTCATTTTTCCAATTACTGTCAACATTTTCTTTGATCGATTAATAAAAAGCAGCTTTCCTGCTGCAGATAACAGGTTACAGAACTCTCTTTTACGTTGAATAGGTTTACCCTACTCTCAAGAATACTAACTGATGGTTTTATTTTGTTTCACCAAATCTGCAGGGCTCTGGCCAAGCATCGGCTTTTTCTGCACAGAACTCCTCATTGATTTCAGAGAGCATGAGGATGACAGCAACGCATAAGCACTAAGTTCCAGTCCTTCTAAACTTGCATGAGGATCTGCAGTTAATCAACCAGAAAGGCTCTGTTAACTTGCTTTGACGTAATAGCTTTATCAGCTTGTCTTGAAAGGCTGCAGATCTGGAAAAAAAGCCCCATCTTCAGCTCCTCCAAATTCACTATCAAACAGGTCAGCATCCCTATTTAATGAGTAACACGACATCCTCGTCCGATGCAGAGGGGATATACATCTACACTGTCTACTTTACACATGTAACTTTGCTCTGACTTAGCCTTGTAATTGTAGCGTTCCTGTACACTCGGCAGAGAGATTCGGACACCTGGAGCAGGCAATTCAGAGCCCAAGGGCCTGCACTACATATACTGTGTAAGCTCTTAATTCAGGCAGTTATGTTACATGCCCAGAGCGAGTCTGTGCAGTCCCTCCACACATTTCAGCGCAGCAGTATGCTTCGTGAATGCTATAAGTATGAACCTCAGTCCCTTTGCTATTTCAGCCTTCCCACATCACTTCACTACCTGCATCTCCATGAGTAAGAAGAAGAAATCTACATATGCAAGATGCCTCTTTGGGCAACAGAAAATCTCAGGAGTTAAAGGGCAGGATGTACATAGAAATAAAAAAAGAAATTAGATTTATTTTCTTCGGGACAGAAACCTGGAGACATGTCATGAACATATATTAGCTCTCTTAAGACAACTACTCAAGATATTGACGGAGTTGACAGGGCAATCTTGTCACACTCCCATCAGACCGCCATCGGACTCGCACACGGCAGGCCTGCAGCTCCAGAGCGGTTTAGCCCTTCTAATACATGTCATCCACCTTACAAGGTATATTTTATTAGTTTAAGGAAAAAAAAAAAAAATTCCATATTCCAAATAGTGGAGTCACTGACAAGACACAGATCTTTTGGAGGTAAAACAGGAAAGCCTATATGGCGGAACATTTAAGGCCTTACAAGACTGGGGAAAAAAGCCCACCTTTGTAGAGAAAGTACTGCCATCAATATGACTTTAAAGACAAAAACAACAAGCCATCACAAAATTATTGGCTGATCACCTGCTGTCTTGCATGCACATCAAGCTGTTTTTCCAGCAAGATTTGTTCACTTACATTGCTCAAATGAATGTCTCTCTTAAAATAAAAAAATAAAAAAATTAGCCCATTGAAAATAACTCCCTAATCTGCCATCTTTTCAATAGAACTGAAGTGCTCTTCACTCACATAGTACACAAGCATCTTGAATTAGCAGGGAACTATTTTTAAATACGTGAAGGATAAGATACGAAATTAGTTTCATGGGGAATGAGAACCTTAGAGATTATTTACTTTCCCTTAATTACTTTGACTCACCACTCATTTAGCTTTCCAATAGTACTACCTATTTCACACTCAAATTTTGATACTAAAGACATGTGAGTGTGTTTTTTGAACATTTAAGATTATGGACCTTAATGATACATAACCACATTTCTCAAATTGACTTACCCACATAAAAGCTAAATAAAGATACCATACGGTACAAATATTCCTTTCTTTGGAACAACTGCCTCAAAGTAAGGATCCTCACATAAAAGCAAGCCTCTTTGAACAAAACCATGAAAATTCTGACAACTGTAGAAAACTGTTAGACTAGGCGCAGGTAGCCTCTTATACTATTGACCTTATATAATGTAAGGAGAAAAACAAAGATGATTATTTTAAAATTATTTTTGAGAGCAAGGAACTCAGGTGACAGGACAGCCTACCCGAATCCTGAGCCTGAGAGAGAAGCTTGAGTTTCTAAGCCTCCAAACAAGAAGTGTGGCCATACCGCGCTGCCAGGCTATATCCACTATCCATCTTTACTTCGTATGACACAGGCACATTTCTGTCACTTGCACAGGATTCAAAAAAAGAAAAGTTAGAGTAAATGAAATGGTATTCCAGAAAGAGAGCACTTGTGGCAAATTTCAAATATAAAATTAAAGAAAAATAGTAATAAAAAAATAAGGTCTACAGTCTTATCCCTGTAGAAATAAATTAATTAGGGCCTTTATGACAGAGCCTTGTAATATAAAAAAATGGGAAAAGTAAATAGAAAGGATGAAGGGAGCAAAGAAAATGAAAGCAATGAAGAGGACAGTGCATTAAACAGAAAATAGCAAGTCTGAAATATAAAAGAAATGGAAGCCACAGTAAAAAGACACAGGACAGACGGACAGAAAGAGAAGGAGAAAGGAAGGTTATAAAAATGAAAGGAGAGAAGGCAAGACAAAAAGAGCTAGGGAGACAGACATACAGAAGGGATGGCTTAAAATTAAAGAAACAAACTAACAAACAAAAGCCCCTACAAACAACCACAGCTCTACATTCCTCCCCAAAAATTACTCTAGAAACCAGAGCTGGCAGGAAAGTAAGTGAAATTAATTTCATTGGCTAGCGAAGCTTCATTCGATGCTGACAACTCAGGGCTCAGTCCTGTCCCTGTCAAGCACTGGGACTTTTTGCCAGAACTTGTCAGCTCCCATGGGATTAAGGCTGAGCTGAAGCAATGCCTGAATGATTTTCTGCACTTAAACACCTGAGACGCTGCATACCATAGCATCAGCTCTGGATTTTTTAGGATGACTAGTCTTTACTAAGCATGAGAATTAAGAGGTACAAAAACCGTCATGGTACTACACGTAGCAGCACACACTACTGCCACCATGTATCTGAAATTACGAGTTCTCTCATTAAGCAGAGCTATCAAACCATTTATTATGTTATAAAGTACTAATTCTTCTATCAGCTGTCAATGACTAATTTATCAGAAAAAAAAATTATGAGCTGTTAAAGCAATTAGCAAAGGAATCACTATGAAACAAAGTGGATTTTCTGAAGGCTTTCCAGAGATATACGGTGAGAAAGAAGCTTTGGGTTCTACTTTCCACCAGTGAATATCGCGCCGTTCCAACAAAACAACCATTGCAGTTGAGAGAAATAAGGAGGAAAGACCCTGAAAAGAATTTCTCAAATCACTTATTAGAATATAATGAATATTAACAATAGACAGTACAAATTCTCTTGAGAATTGAGTATTGCTGGGTTTTGGATCCCTTCTTCTAGGCTGTTAAGGTTGCTAGGGAATTTCACAGTTAATGGTGTATTTCCATATGAATGTTTGAAGAAGGGGGAAGGGTTTGCAAAACTGAATCTTAAGCGTGGAGTTTTCTTTGTGCTTCAGAGAGAAAAATCTGATGTTTTTGTAAAACTGAAATAAGACACTTTCAAACTTAACCATACATTATCAAAGATTTTTAGAAGAAAAAAATACACAGAAAATGTGTAAAGAGGCATTGTGAGGAAGAACTTGCTTCTTTTATTATGGTCAGTAGCAACGCACCAGACTTGCCATTATACACACTCTAAAGGCAACAAGCGATCTACAAACCACAGCAGCTTTGTTTTGCTTTAGCAGATAAAAGCAATGAGTTTATTTTGTTTTAAACAGATTGTATGTCCATTTTTCATAGACCATTTAGAAAGCACATTGCTGTGGGCTTCCCAATGACAAATACACTGAGGTACCAGCAAGTGACAATACACTTTGTACTCCTTGACATGGATGAAAGAATTCAATTCAACTTTTCTTTCTTCTATCTGAAAAGAGAAATGCCTGAGAAAAATATTTTTCAGCTGTACTTCCTGAGAACGAAGCTTAAACGATGCTCCGTCTGCATCTTCATCTGTTTCTCCTTCCTTCTCTTCACTAACTTTGGGTGATATTGCTCAAGAGTGACCAAAACTGACAGAGGGCAGAGTCCCTTCACTTTCATGAAAATAAGCAGCTGAATAAAGGAGAAAAATAATAAACGTCTCATGGTTTGAATGGTAGATACTCAACCTTGCATCAGAAAATCCACAGAGCAATCACCACCAAAGGAGAACCTGCGGAAAACGAGATGGGGTTGGCTCCACGCTCACACCACCACCATTTATCTGGTTATTCTCCCCATCCTGTAGCATTCAAAACATCCCAGCTCAGGCAACTCTTATTTACTGGCTGTATACAGTAAATACAGACATGCTTTCATTGGCAACTGCTGTGACAGTTGATCTTCACACCACAGTATTATCTTAATAAACCGTCTCTCAGCCCCAGGGTCTTTGTTCTCATGTAAGTGACCTACGGTTGGCCACCCTGGATCTTTTACAAAGCATGACGAGCACAGAGGTTATATGAGTTAATTGCATAGTGACTGCAAAAATAGCATGGTTTCTTCCTTTCAGCAACGTGGTCTTTCTCTACTGAAAACAACTGGAGTTACACTGTAATTCAAGTTAATGATAGAACTGTATAGCTGGATAACTCTATCATTAGTTAATATTACCACCACATGAGCTTGTCTGTATGGTATTTGACAACGAAATTCAAGTTAAACAGCCTCCTCCAGAATGAAGACAATATTGGATTAATTAGGTAACTTGCTACACATTTAGAAAATGAAGATGAATATCCCTTTTATAACCATATTAAAATCCCACAGAATAAGAACCAGATCGTCGTCTGTTATTGTAGTGTAACTCATTAATATCTCTTGAATTACTCAAAATTTAAATCACTGGAGATCAGAATCTGGCCCCATACATCTTAAAAGGACATTTGGGTCATTACTCATGTAAAAAGGATGCAATCATCTCCATCAACACATAATGCACAGGAACCAATTTGTTTCCTAGGAGAATTCAAAATTTTCTGCCAAAAGAACTCGTATTCTAGTACTCCTAACATATTATCTTATTTTTATTGATCTACATGCTACTTTTGCTACTATCCATGAAGTGAACATCTGGAGAAAAGCAGAAACTGGGGTCCATTACTCAGTCTTTTCCTCACATGCTTCCCAGAACTCAGGCAACTTTCTTCCTCTGACCGAAGACAGCCACTGGAAATACTGTAAGAAGTCCATAAAGCTTTTACTAGCTAAAACACAAACCACAGACTACCAAATTCATTTTGTAACATGATTATTCCTCCAGCATGGTCCAAAACTGAAAGCATGCAACTCTAAGTAAAAGACACAAAAATGTTGTAGCTGAGTCACAAGTCTCTAAACAGTCTGGTCTACCATTCTTTTAGTCTATTTTTAGTTATGCTTTAACAACTTGGGATATGTCTACATAAGCTTTTTGAAGACACATTAATTTTCTCTCTACCTATGCTTTATGATGCTTCTGCACCAGCCAGGGCTAAACCTCAAGTTGTTTTAGCAAGGGATCATGCAACAAAAAGTGAATCTATCAAAATGTTTCGAGCCTAACAGTGCAACATGGCAAAATGCTCCACATTGAGCTGGGCAGGGAAGAAAATATTTTCAAGCCTGAAACATCCATGTTCAACTGCCAGTATCTCCTATAACTTGACTGCTACGTATTCCACTGTTCTGACACATACAGGGATAACAGACTGATCATCTGGATTTCAGTTTAAGTTATGAAACCACGCGCCTTCTGACTGTCCCACTTCCTTTTATCCCACTCACTGTAAGGCTTGGTGAGAATCACAGACAAACAGAACTGGAAACAACTATGGAACAGGATCAGCTGCATCCTTTAAATTCAACACAGTTATATCTACCATGTTCTTGAAGACTTGAACATGAAATGGTAAAGGCCCCACAATGTTCACACAATCCATTCTAGGATCCCTCTACATCCTTACCACTAGAAAAATTTTCCTAAGCTTGTTATTTCTTGCAACATATTCAGGCTATTACTTTTACTCTACTCCCTGTGGGCACTGCAGATATTTTTTCCTTGTTTGTCAGACTTCTTCCTGTTCTCCATCTTCATTCAAAGCATTAATCTTGTCATTCAGTTTCTACAGCTGCTGAGGCCTCCTTCAATATTTTTCTCAAATATTTGGTGTTATTTATTTGCAAGTTAGAGGAAGAAAGTTTCCACTTGAACTGCAGCATCATCGGGCTGTAGCTGGTCAAAATCCTTCTGAACCCATCATTAGTTACCTTCCTAAGATTACCAATTCTCTGGGGACTATCTTGCTGTATAATTTTTTTTACAGATGTCATATTCAATTTCAGTTTAAATAAACTTGCGTTATTGAGGACCACAGAGTAGAGGAAAAAATAAAGATAAGATCTTCCTCAGAGGATGTCCAAGAGTAACTGAAGGAAGGGAGCATCAATACTCTTTTCTCCAGCCAACTCCTAATTACACAGATCGTTCTTTCTCACCGAGATGAACTCAGCATCAGGACAAACCTACTTCAGAAGTTCTCATTTCAATTTGTTTCTGCCACTAATATGCTTGCTCCTCAGGCACTTACAGAATACCTCCTTGTCGTACAGTCATCCCATGGCATCCCTTAGAGACGTGGCTGAGAGCATTACAAAGGTCTGCATTTTTCCTTGCAGGGATGCTTATAGCCACTCTCTGAACACTTCTCATATTCACTGAACCACCTTGCATTAATAGAAGTGCTGTTTATTTTAGGTTTGGGTTTTTAGTTCTGCATTTCCCTTTTCCTGCATCCATTAAACAGCAAACTAGTGAATTTAAATGTCTTTAAAAGGCCAGTACATGCAGGCTTACATCTACCCTATATTGCTCATTTTGTCTTACGCTGACAGCAATGTTAGCACGAAAGGAAGTTTCTCACCAAGTTTGAAGTCTTCGTCTTCCCAGTGTTTAAGATAGGAGTGGCTATTGCTCTTTGTCCTCCCGATAACAAACTGATTCCTCTAGAATGAAATGACGTTGAAAAGCCACTGAAACAACCAGAACAGTGACTTCAGTGATCATCACAGATATATTTCAATGATGACAGGGTTGTCAAAGCATCTCATCTTCAGGATTATCAAATTCAATCTTCTGCTTTCAATTCAACATTCAGTTTCATCTGGCAGCCCATCTGACATTGAAGAACCAAAAGAAATGGATTTTCTGCATGATTTCAAGATGACCACTAGTCTTTTCTGTCTAGCTACTCATGCAACATTTGTACTTCAGGTAGAGAAGAATTGTTTGATTACAGTGGGTTGACTGACTCGCTTCACGCTACTCCCTTTATTCTTGGGCAAGATGAGCCTGAAAATTATTACTTTTATCATTTCTATTTATAGTATATAGTATTGAACAGAATCAACTTTGTTATTATGCAAAAGGTAAACCTACGTGCAAGACTGGCAAGCTGGCCTTATACAAAGCTGCCCTGTCAGATGTGCTGCCTACTTCCAGATTTGAACAAATGAAGCCTGCTCTGACCACGCAGTTCTCCATTCTCCTCCTTCTCATCACTATCCATGGAAGGCGGATTACATTAAGCAGCTACTCCGTTCTTTCATTATCAGCGAGCCTTCTCTTTCCTTTTCCCCGGAGACTTTATGCAGTTACATAATCTCCCTTAATATTTTCCAAGAAACTTAAAAAGAAATTCCAATTTTTCAGCCTTTCTCTTTTACTTAGAAAATGTTAATAGTTTCCTTCCCAGGCTGAAAATACAGCCGCCTTCTATTTTGCAAAGAAAACAATATAAACTACACATTACATATGTTCTGCAAAATGATCCAGAAGTTAAACAAATGCATCATGAAAAGTAAAACTGCAAAACCCAACTAATGACATACGCACTGCACCTGGTTTCACATGTTTTTCTGTAATAGTATTAACCTTACAGAATTGGCAAGAAACTAGATAGCTGAGCAGATTGGCAACAGTACACCAAGGCTTTCACCTGGAGCGTATCAGCTCAAGTGTAGCCCAGCTCCCTCTAGCAACTAAACATGCATGCTTTCAGAGGTTGTTGATGAAATAGAATGGTAACGGCTAATGGGTTTATACAAAATGGGAGATTACATTGCAGAAAGAGAGTCATCAGCATAAAGAGTATTTCCTCTTACTGTTAAGATATGAATAACCTTGAACCAAAAAAACTGGCCAAGGGTGCCTTCATTTGCTAAAATGAAATTAACCAGAGACGCTCATTTTAGGCCAGCTAATGGAAAGGCAACATAAAGAAGATCCTAAATCAAACGTACTTTCCAGGACCTTTAAATCTTCAGCTTTCGCATGTAACAGCCTGCCACCAACACCTCCGCTTATGCTCTGCATGAAGATGGTGGAAGCCAGATGTGCGTGTGCAGAGGAGGCATGAGGATGCATGAACAGACCACCCATTTATAGCTAGTAAATCCGCACAGAGTGCTTGTTCACATCCAAGTGCCCGTCACCCTTATCTGCCAGCAGAAGACCATAAACACACACTTTTTTGATGCACCTATAACCATACTACCCTGGACTGTGATCTCAGCAGATTTCACTGCTAAGCAAGGGTCACACCTCCGAGGAAAACCCTCAATAAACTAAGTGGATCACTTATTTGGTAAATGCAACTCTTTCTTCTGAGTCAGTGTTGAAGTAATGCCAACATCCATCATAAGTCATCAGAAGAGATTAATCCATGGATCTTTGCCACCAAAATACAGGCCTCTGCCTCTGCAGAACCACAGGGAACTGCTTCAGTTGGTAGAAAATAGCAAGCTCTTATTCTATATGCAGAGGAGCCACTGAATTAGGATATAACACAATTTCACAGAATGTCAGACCAGCAAAATATTAGGAAGCAATCTGCTACTTTCAGATGAAACAAACTTATTTGTCATCGCTGAAATACTTCTTATAAGGGCACAAGTACCAGCGCCCGTTCCAAATGCATGCTCTCATTCTGGTTATTGCATTCCACCTCTCTAAATTCATCCCACGCCTTTATCAGCTACTTCTATTTCATTTCTTCTTTGCTTCCCTGTCAAAATGCTTCGTAACAGGTATGGGTAAGTCTAAACAGAGTTGTAAAAAACACTGTTAAACCCTCACTGTATTCTACCCCAGGCAGAGCTGTTATGTCCTGATGCATTTTTACGCTGTGTGTAGGGCACAGACCCCTTTAAAATCTACAAAAAGCCAACCTGTCATACCAAAACAGTTGTATGTTAGCCACTCTGGACATGGAGGGACTGTTCCTCATCATGTATTGATGAGATCTAGTATACCAAACCCCACATCCTAAATGCTAACACTATGTTAAAAGTACCTGTATAAAAATGCTTTAAAGTCTCATTTAACTTAACTCTAAAAATAAAGATCTATTAACAGAAACAAATTGTAATTAAGATTGTCGTTGACCTAGCTTCTCCCTGCAAAGGCGACAGAATCATAATCTTATATTTATACAGCAGCTTTCAGTCTAAAGTATTCCATCCATCAAGTCTGATCTTACACATACTTACCCATAACACACAGAAGAGTGTTATTAAAATACACAAGTAATCCTAAGTAAACCAATCATCTACCCCATTTCATTACCACCAACTACCTAGCTTGATCCACTCAACTGTGTGGGTTCTTTTTACCTACCTTATCCATCCATCAACAAATTATCCACCCATGAAAAAAACTGTCCCTCTAATATCAGCAATGTATGGGCAACAACTTCAGTCTTAATCCTTATGTTCTGCCTAAAAAAAGCCCTCCTCCAGCTTCATTCAACCTCTTCTCAGACCTCCATCACCAACACTATGAACTAATCCCCACAGACGAACACCAGCAAGGGCCTGAACCTGGCTTACCTGTCAGAGGATTCGTTTTTAAGCAGTCACCTGGGGTGTGCTGGGAGCGCACTGGTTTTTAATAGACAGAACAACTTTTTCCGTCTTATTTTGCACACAGAAGACCTAAACCTGGCTTCCACAACTTCAAAACACCCCTTTCTTGCACCATCAAGTACTTAAACCAAAGGTCAGTCTCACCAACCAGCTCTACCCCCAGATCAGCCTTCATTTGTGTGTGGTACTCCTGCAAGATCACTGTTTTAATCATTATCTCGCAATGAAGGGCTCTTCTGAATCACTTGTTTTTACCTCATGGTTACCAAAATAGGCCTTGTTTAAACAGTTGGCTGTCAGGTATCCACAAAGCATGGCAAAGAGAAATCCACCTCCTCCTCTGCAATTGGCATGGCTGTTGGAAAACATTCCCTGATTATATCAGTCTGCACAACGATTTTTTTTCTGAATACTTGCTTCGAGTAAAATGAATTGCAAGAAACCGGTGTAATAACAACACTCCAGGTGAGGGTTCCTCAAGAAAACTGCCACTACACCTTGAACCTGCATCTTCCCTGGCTGAGTCGTCTCCCAGTCTGAACAGATGAGGGAGCAATGCACCTTGGGAAAGGTCATCCAAATGTCTCAGCCTCTTCCAGAAAACACGCCGTTGATGGCAATAGTCATCAGGACTTGCACTGCACACAGACAAGCCAGATCACAGGAGACAGCTGTTATGCGCCCAGGGCATCTGATGGGGGGATAGGAAGGAAGCAGTAGTACCTACTATGCATCATTGCTACCTGATGGCAGTAAGCTTCCTTAGATGATGAAACAAAATGCTGCAGAAACTGTCAACAAACAAGAAGCTGTCACCTCTGTGCCCTCTGCACCACCCCGGGGATGCTCATTGTTTTCAAAAGGGAAAACAAACAAATGAATAAGCCAGAGCTGTTTACTAAAAAATCTACTGTAGCCGATCCTTGCACATCCACCATCCCAGCATTGACTCAACCTGAGCCCATATGATGACCCCGTTCCGAGTCATGCATTTATAAAAGCGTAAAACCCAACTGTCTTGGCACTGGAAACTGCTTGGCCAAAGTACGAACACTCTAGTTCGAGAAAAATCAAGTCAGGGATGGTTGGCCCAGTATCTGACCTAGTTTCTCTTGTAACCTTCAGCTAAAACTAGAACAAAACAGAGACATGAAAAAGGGCTGTTAGATCTTGTACTCCATCTCCTTGAAAATGCAGAATTGCCTCCTCCAGTACATTTACTAGTGACTTGCCTACTCTTATTTTAATCGTCTGAAGAGGGGTCGGGGGCTCTCACTACACCTGGACTAATATAGGCTCCAATACATTTTTCTGTCATTAAGTTTTTGCCCAGAATTCATCTTAAACTTTTATTTCCTTGATTTCTCCATTTATTCCTAGGTATTCTCCCACATAATGCACAAAAAGAATCAGATTCCTTTGACTACAATACATTTCAAATATCTACACGTAGTTAACCTATCTCCCCATACTCAGTGCCAGCCTAGAAATATGTCTCCCTCATCCCACCTCTTTGTTTGTGGACATGGTACCTTTTTCTTGTCAGCTCAACCACAAACCGTGCTGTTCTGTAATCAAGTCACACTGCAGACTCATGTATTAATTCCTGCTGGGTCTTAATTCTAGATCCCTTCCAGCATCGCTATCACCCATCAGTACGTTCCCAATTTGAGACCCCTGTGAACTTGCCTTTTCCCCGAATTTGTTCCCTTCACTCTACTATCCTGTAGGAATTCTCCTTAAGTTCTGTTTACTAGAAAGCAAAGATGTTAGTTTCAAAGGTTATAGGTTTTGCTCAAGGCCCCTATTCAACAAAGCATTTAATTACGTGCCTAACTTTAACCACATGCTTAAATCCAGTTGATCTCGGCAAGCAGAGATGAGCTTAAGCATACATAAAAAAAAAAAAAAAAAGTTAGGCATGCAAGACAGTGCTTTGCTGAACCAAATCCTCAGTTTCTGTAATCACTTGGATGGTTTATTTTCTGTGTTCGGCAAGAATTGACAGCTCAATGCTTTTATGTTACAGGACTTAAAAATGAAGCTTCAAGAGAGTCCAAAACTGACATCATGCTTTTGTTCCTTTCTTAAAATAAGAATAGGAAATAAATACCTAAGTAAATATGCAACAGTACACTAATCGTTAAGTCTATTGGATTTAAACATGCAGTAGCTCACTCTACCTTCTTGTTAGTGCAGTTCCCTCTTGCAAAAAAAAAAAAAAAAGCCCTGTGAAAAATTTGAAAAAGCAAGTGTATCTCAGTAAGATATGCAGCACATTCCCCGTTAGCTCATTAGCCACCACCATCATTGCACAGTTAAACAGAGAGAACACAGCTGTCCATTTCTTAATTCATGTCTACCAAATGCCTTTAAGTGCAATGGACTTAACTCACTGTTCCACGAAAGATGGATTTTTAGGGGGGAGAAAGGGGAAGAAGATACTAGTCTTTGGTTTTGGTCATGGATTGACTATTTCCATCAGTCGCCAACCCACATGACAGCAGATGTAAGATTTTACATTCATCACCAGCAACAAATGCAGTTGGCATAACGGGAATTTCGTGGAGAGTATTTAAAATCACTTCCAAATGTCTTCCATTGTTTACGCGCAGAATACTTCATGACCTTTCTCTCCCCCTTGTTTTTTGTTTGTACTTTATGTTTTCTTTGCCTGCCTTCATTCTGCTGCCTGGTAAACACAGGCAGGGGCTAAGTGGGGACTGCAATCAGGCAGCCATACCAAGCTTAATCTGCGGACTACCTAATTGTAAGATTCAAGGTTTGGGAGGAGTGCCATCTGAGAAAGAAACAGAGAAGAAAAATTGGAAAATGACTACTTCCTCTCAATCCATAAAGCCTTCCAAAATTCAATTAACATGTTCTAAATGAAACCATCCACACATGCTATGGCACTAAAATGTGTGATTTCAAATATAGACAAGAAAGTAGCTGCTCATTGATATTTATCAGAATTATAATATTCTCTGACCATTCCACTTCCACCTTTTTTATTGAAGTGGCATCTGTTGTAACACTTTTGTACCTTGGTACTTGAGATGAACCAGAAAAATACCTATAGGCAATATAAATAAATTGTACATGATTGCATATTGGATCTGTTAAGTAACACTGTGAACCCCAAAGTCGCTTAGAGAATGATGTTCCCGCACCTAGCACGAATACTGTTGTTTAATAATGCATACATGATTAAGTTTGCTGTCTAACCCACAGCAAATTTTTCTTGTGATTTTATAGTTTCCCAGATGGAAATAATACCTTCGCTGTCGCAGATTCACTGGTGCAACCAATAGGAAAACTACCACTGTGTTTGCTTACAGTGTGACCGCTGTAAATACCACTGGATAGCGAAGACTTGTAGGTAAAACTCTGTGAACAACTTTTTGCCGCTTTCTCCTATAAAGGAAGGAAGGAAAGGTGGCAAAGAGGCAAAAGCATAGAAACTCCTCTGCTGTATTATACATACAACTACTCATCTGTGCCTACTCACCTCCTTTCCCTACTGCAGTTCAGCATCTCCAGCAGCCTTCTAAGCACTAACACCTGCTGGAAGGCTGAAACCGGGCAGGCAGTAAGCACCGATACCGGGTTAGATCCACAGCTTGCACTAATGGATTTTTTCAGATAGATGGCAGTGCACAAAGTGCATCCGAGATTGGTCCAGGGTCGAGATGCCATTTCAATGCTCAGACACTTTAACTAAGGGAATTACTGCTTTATCAAAAGCACTTTCAGAAAGATCATGGCTTAGGTAGGACCCGATCCTGCTGCACTGTGATAGCTCTGGCTCTTTTGAAGGGGTGAACTGGGTGCCAAGAACGTAAACATCGCAAAGCTGCACTTAGGATTTTGCCTCCCATTCTTGTGAGCAGCAAAGGATTCTTCTTTTAATACGTTCTACCAAACGTAGTTTTAAAATACAAAGATAAAGGATGACTAACGAGACAAAGTCCAAAAAGATATTGCATACTGGATACAGGAGATGATAAATCTGATTTTCAAGAGTCTGTAATAGCATAGATTTAGAAATAGTCCAGCAATAAGAACAGGGTATTTCAAATCACTCTTATTGGCAAAAATTCTACAGCTACTACTTAATTTTGTGCCCTCTTCCTCCTAACAGACAGCGTTATCAAGCTAGGAGAGCGGAGTGAAATTTTAACCATTTAACTGCACTTACCCCAGTAAATCCCTTTCTCACAAAAGGAAAATATGAACAAAGCAGCTGAAACAAATAGGAGCAAATCTCACTGCACAATCAGTAGTTCTGTACCTGCTACTTGGGGGTTTCGACATATAGCTATCATGATGTGGAAGCATCCACCATCATTTTGTTTTCTGTTCGCAGTAGGGGGTTGCTAGGAAACAAAATACTATTGTCTGATTTCATGATCTATTGCCTGGTTTGCCTGGCAATAGAGTCTTCTAAATCTGTTAACGGATTATTTTATATTTTACAGAGAGATTAAGACTAACATTAAAACACATGCACACAGAGAGGAACGGTAAAAAATGCTTCAGAATTCAGGGAAAAGGATGTATATATTCCAAGTCGAAGAAGACAAACTATCCTGAGGAAAAATGAACTTCAGCAGTCTGGTGATATTTATACACGCACGCACTCACACGTGTATCAGCATTCCATGACTGTATCTCTAGTTTTGCCGACTTGTCAAAGACTCTCTTGCTTCTGAGGATACAAAACATTCTCTTACTACTGGAGAGCTACTGTACGCTGCAAGTTCTGTAAATACCACATGCTGCAGAACGCCTGGTGTGGGCGAGCACACACGCTGGAGTCATTTTTGTTCTTGGAATTCAGCTCAGGGTTGTTTCGGTACCTTAATTTCTTTATGTAATCATTTTTTTGTACATTCAGACAGATAGAAGAGTCGAAGACAATCCCCTACTCTCCCCCCTTAGGTTGTAACATAAATAAATAAATAAACAAACAGATAGATAGATAGATAAAAGCATCAGGGAAAGAGATCTAAAATTGAAAGCCACAACAGCAAATTTCATGTATTTTTACAGTGGCAAGTCTTTGTAAAGTGAGAGATTAAAAGACTACTAAAACCAGACAAATGTGGGTGCCTATCAAGGCATCCCCACAACACAACAGGAGACCTCAACAGCAAAAAACAATCATACTTAAAAGCTGAGAGACAGATGAAGAGAGTTCGGCACAAAGCCACAGAGAAAAAGGTTTTAAATGAAACCTGCAGAGTAGTTATTACTCTTTTATGTACATCTACAATTTCACACCATGCACAACATGCACTATTTCAAAGTCCTTTCAACTTATTTATTAATGTCTATGCATTTTATCACTCCATTTTAAATTTGAGAAAAAAAATGAATGAGGTACATTGCAGAAGACATCAAAGCTTTTGGCACATTACAGCAGAACTTCCAAGGATTTAAAAAAAAGTAATAACATGCAACATAGAAAACACAATTCATGGGAAGGGTCTGAGAGCTTCTTGTCTCTCCTGCCCAGAGATGGATTTATTCAGCTTCTAACGTTCCTTTCAGAAACCAGGAGCCTCACCAAAAACACCTTTAGAATTAAAGAACAAAAGAGTAAAATGCAAGAGAGCTTCTTCGACCCTAGACAACAGCAAGCTACTTCTAGCGATTAGATCAAAGCAACGAGAGATGGACACGACCCACAACCAATCCCACTCCTCGCCAGGGTAGGATGCGGCTATTCCCCAGCTGGTAACCCACTACAATAACACTGCTAGTTACAAAACGGTCCCCAGCGGTTCCCCTGTCCCTCACCGGTCACACACACACCGGGATCCCGTCACCTACAGCTTCGCTGAAACCTGTTTTAAAGCGCTCACTCAAGAAACGGGGAGAAAGAGGAGGAGAGGGATGGGACAGTCACCTCCTCAGCTGCCACCAAAAACTGTTCTGCAAACTGCAGGGGGGCTGCTGCCGGGGTCCTCGCACCCGCAGCCACCTAACTCTCGGGGGGAGAGCGGGGTTTGCAAGCGGGAGGGACCCCGCCGTCTGACCCCGGCTGCGCGGGGTGCGCTGCCCGCCGGCCCACGCGTGTGCCCCGGGAGAGCCGCGCTCTCCCCGGCGGGGGCAGCGGCGGCGCGGGCCCCCGTCCTCCCCGCCGCTGCAGCAGCAACTGCAATTAAAAAAAAAAAAAAAAAAAAAAGAAAAGAAAAATAAATAAATAAATAGCCCGCTAGCGGGAATGGGAGCATAGAAACCCACCCTAAACAGGCGGACCCCAAACAACAACAAAAACCGGGCGCCCAGGAGAGCAAACTTTCTGACTCACCGGGGAGAGCCAGTGCCCGGGGGTGCGGCGGGCGGAGGCGGGGGCGGCGCACGACCCCGCGGCGCCGGGGGAGCGGAGCCGGAGCCGGGCGCTGCCAGCGGGGCTGCGGCGGGGCCGGGGCAGCGCGCCTCGCCCTGCTCCCGCCGCCCGCCCCCCCCTCCCTGCCCGCCCGTCCCTCCGCAGCGCTTCCCCGGCCTCCCCCGCCAGAGGAGCCGCCCGGGGCGGGCTGCCGCCGCGGGACCGCCCTACCTACCGGCTGCCGGTGCGGGGCCGCGGAGCAGCGGGAGCCGCCGCCGCCGCCCCCCTTCGGCGGCTGCCGGGTCCGGCGGCGCTGCAGCAGGCGGAGGACGCCCCGCGGCGGCGGGGAGCGCGGGGCCGGCGGTGCGGGGTGCCGGCGAGGCGGCGGCCGCCGATGCACAGGCAGCGCGGTGCCTCTGCCTCTGTGCGTGCGTGTGTGTGTGTGTGTGTGTGTGTGCGCGAGTGAGCGAGCGTGTGTGTGTGTGCGTGTGCCGGGGAGGGATGCTGCAAGGGACCGAGGGAAAATTCTCCCCTCCTAGCAAAGCCGCCGACAAATGGCAAGGCAGGTGTGCAGGGGAGGCAAGGCTCCCGGAGGAGGAGGAGGAAGAGGAGGAGGGGGAGAGGGGCGGTGAGGAGGGCGGGGAGCGCACAGCCCGGCGGCGGGAGCAACCGCGGGGCGGCAGGGCCGAGAGGAGGCGGCAGCGGGGCCGGGCCCCCCGCTCCCGCCCGGCTGCGGCCCCCGGAGCGGCGGCGGCGGCGGGGGACGCCCTGCCAGCCAGGGCAGCCTGCCGCAAGTGTTCCCCGAGGCCCCCCTCGAGCCCACCCGGCCGCTGTGCACGGCGCCCTGGGCGGGTTTGGGAGCTACACCCCACCCGATGGGATTGGTGCCTCCTCTGGAAATCCACCTGTGAAAAGCAGTTGCGTGTCTTCCCTGCAGAGGCTCACACCTCCCAGTTGGCCGTGGCCTAAACCCAGCACCCCTCAGGTGAAACCCTTGCTAGAGGGTCTGATTTTTTTGCTTATTCATCTCCCAGGCAGGAGACCACCCTCAAGCCTGGCAAGGGCACCTGAGCTCCCCTTTCCTCCGCGAAGCCATGGGGCGGGCGGCCAAGGACAGCTCCTCGCAGGACAAGGTGCTGGGCCCAGAGGGGCTGCCTGGTGGCCACAAGCGCATCCCCAAAGCCAAGCGCTGCTCCTAGAGATGCTGCCGAACACCTCGTCTGAGCAGAGAGTTAACGAAGGCTTTTGTGGCTGCATCTCGGCTCCCGCAGAAGGTGCTCGCTAATCTGAACTCTTCCTGCTATTTGAATGGGAAAAGCCTGTTCTTCTCCTGGCCTGAATTACCACGCAGGGCGGCTGTAAGAAACGGTTGTGATTTAGTGCCAGAGAAGGCCTTTGTATGCCCATTTATAATACGTTTCAGCACACTTCTAGGTGACGATTAGTTGGTAAGTGAAAAGTGGTTGTGGCTGAAAGGTGGAAACTAACATCAGATATTAAATATCGCAGGCGGCAGCTATGATTTCGAGTGGTAGGAAGAAAATCTGATAGCAAAATCTCCTGCCTCTCTTTTCCCATAGTACTTCTTTCACCAAAGTGGTACTGAATTACATCCACAGGTATTGGGCTAATTATACATGCTCACCAGCCCATCGGTTTGGGTTTACCAGCAAGCGCACTTATGCAACAGAAGCAATTTCCACACCACTGGGCTCATCTGATTTAAACCATACTGGCTTGTGTTGCCTCTGCGTGTAGCTTTTTTCCCTTGGCTGGCAGGGTTAGTGTCACGGCTTCGGTTTGAGAAGTGACAACAAATAATACTGACACAAATTATACCGAGCAATACAAGGACGCACATGTGGAGGACAAAACATGGAAATTAATGCACTGGTTCAGGTAAGTGTTAACTACCTCTGCTGAGGAGCAGGAGCCGCTCTTGGCCCAGCTGCGCAGATGGGGATTACTTACTTCCTGACCGGTTCTTGCTTTGCTTTTTAGTGGCAATACAGGTAGCTGAATAAAGGAAAAGTTGCTGGAGGCGTTTCTGTTAAATGTAGCCCTGATGAAAGTAAGACGCAATTATAACTTGGGCATCCTCTTCTGTATTATTGACAGTAAACCACATCTTTTTAGTCTTTTAAAGCACAGGCCGTAAGCCAGTTCATTCTGAATCATAGAATCGTTAAGGTTGGAAAAGACCCTTAAGATCATCGAGTCCAACCGTTAACCTAGCACTGCCAAGTCCACCACTAAACCATGTCCTCGAGCACCACATCTACCCGTCTTTTAAATACCTCCAGGGATGGAGACTCAACCACTTCCCTGGGCAGCCTGTTCCAGTGCCTGACTGCCCTTTCGGTGAAGAAGCTCTTCCTAATATCCAACCTAAACTTCCCCTGGCGCAGCATGAGGCCACTTCCTCTCATCCTAAATCAAGCACCTTTTTAAAAAGCACCCAGCAAACTTGCAGGGAAGTTCATGCACAACTCATACTTCACCTGTAGTGTAAATTAGCTTGCAGAATCAAGGACTAGTTAAAAAAAACAATCGCACAAACTCCAGTGTCAGAATATATTTAAGTTTGTTGCCTTTATCTGTGTTAAATTTTCTTCTTCATCTTTTTCTCCTAACACTGAATGCAATTGTACTTAGAAACACACACATACAACAATACAACACAGACGGTTTAAACACACTCCTCTTGACTGTTGCATAAACCTCGGCTGATATAAAACAGAGGTAAAAGAAAATATCTCTGCCAGTGCTGGTCTTGTTTACCATAACTGACTGAAGTGTGAAAAAGCTTGATGAGGTTATTTCATTATGGCAATTTAGGGTTGTCCCCCTCCTTCCTTCCCACAGAACTGCCTGGACGAGTGCGTGCACACAAACACACACGCACAAATCTGCAGAAGAAGGTGTTGCCTTCTTTGCGTGATTTTCACTAACACTTTCAGCATTTATTTGCTATTTGTAGGTTGGTACAGCGCCTCCTTCCAGCCAAGACCTCACTTTGTTACGTTTTGAGTAGCTCTTGGGAAACTGCTGGCTTGACCCTGAAGACTTTACAGTCTAATTTTTTAATAACTGAGGGATTTTTTTTTTAAATTTAAAAAAGGACTCATTTTAGCTGTCGCATAAGCATGCATTATATGCCAAGACTTCAATTGGAGCTGTACAGACATATCTGAGAGCACAATTAGGCCCTCTGGACCTTTTAAAGCTTCAAAAATAGTCATGTGTAATTCCTTCTTCTGTGGATCCTGCAAGCTTTAAGAGAATTTTTGAAAGCTGGAAATTCCTATTTATCCACTAAGAGGCTCACAGGCAATCTTCCCCTAATGGAAATAGAACTGTAAAGCCGAAACATTAATATACACAATATGATACATCACGCAGGGATAGACTCGTTGGAGCCAGCAAGAGGGCACAGCGGCCGTGCCGCTACAGAGCCAGAGCCAAGCAGGTTCGCGCCGCTTACTCGGCTTCCTGCACACGGGTTTTGCTATCTGATTTATATTAGCACTGTACGGTTCTCTCTTAAAAAAAAAAAAAAAAAAAAAAACAAAACAAAACATCTGACCTTTGAATCCCTCATCTGCATTGGCTGGCAGCCGGTATTGGCGAATCGGAGGGCACAGTTTGGTCTAAATACAAGACAGCTATTCTTCAATAACTGCGCTGTTAATATGCAAATCTCAGTCCTCCGTCGACTGTAATCTCCCGCCTCTGATTGGCTTCGGTGATGAAAAAAATTCAGGTTATTTGTTAGCAGGCAAAATACGCTCTTCAGGTTCCCCCTTAAGATGAAGCGTTATAAAGCCTCGAGAACGTACATGCTAGAGACAAACAACAGCAAAGCAAGACAAAAAGAAGCCAAGAAAATGGGATTAGAAACATGATAAAAGGGGAAATTGTGCATTTAAAAATTCTCCTGATTCCCTTTCTTCTTCCTGGCTTTGTCTCGGGAGTTTTGCCAGTGACTGCAGATGGGCCATTTTTGTTCATTTCTTTTTCAACCCTTGCCTTCTACATACGATGGTGTGCTCGAGTTCACAGCAGGCGGCTTCAATTTGTACTGAGAATGTCATTTCTGTACTGGAAGACATGCATGTGTCTGTCTTCATGGGTCAGCTTTGCTGGCCTGCAAACAGAATGCTAGGAAGAAATATATCTAGATGTATTGATAAATATCTTGATATCAAAAAGGTGGATGGAGCAACTGAGCAAGAAGCAATCAATCTATGGTTCAACTTTTTAAAAGCCATTGCAAAAAACAACCACCAATATCAGCAGCCATACTGTCGTATTCTTCACAGAAGGCCAGACTTGGCTAACCACCGAACGTAGCAGGATGTCTTCTGCAAGACATGAGCTGATGGGAATGCTCATGCCAACTCAACTGTCGGGACAAACATTTCATTTTCTGTCAGAGTCCAATACGGCATACAAGAGTAAGATACATTCTCTGTTACATGGTATAAAAATTAAATAGTTCTATCAACTCTGGTAGTGTTAAATTCTGAGGAACCTTCGAAGAGCTGGGTTGGGCTTGGGGATCTCCAAAGCAGATGTGCAGCCACACTGTTCCTCCCTCTTTGGCTTCATTTTGTAACTTTTGCTTCATTCTTGCAATTCACCTTTCCTGAAACATAGCACCTGACAAGCTGCATTGTCTTCACTCCTGTACGGATGCAGCCAGCTCTTCCGCTTCCTTCTCTGAAGTGGCAGATGAGATCAAGCTGGGCATTTCTTAGATCTATGTATCTATCTGGGCTGAAATCAGGGTCCAGTGTAATCAGTATTAATTTTATCATCAATTTTGTCACAGCTGTGATTTTGCTTCTCGGGACTGGCAGCAGACTATTTTTGCAGGACTGGACATTGACTCTAATTTCCAGATAAGATGAAGAAGGCCAGGTGCTGTTAGCATACAGTGAGTGACCCTTCTCTTTCCTCAGGCTTTTTGCCAAGGGGGAGCTAGAGTATTTTGGGTGGGTGGACAACCCCTCTGATTAAAAAGAGGGTTACCTGAATGCAAGTCCTCGGACTTCTTGGAAGGATGGAGGGCTGAGCTCAGAGAGGACTTCACACAGGGCTTTTGATTAACTTGCCACAAAGAGAGAAGTTGTAAAAAAAGATAGCTATGCCACAGAGCTGCTTTCTGTCTCACGCATTATCAGATACAAAGATAACGGGAACAGCACAAACAGAAATGCAGGCAGATATCTGAAACTAAAGGTTAGAAGGAAAAGATTTTGACAAGAACCACATAGGCTTCCCACAGCAAAGGTCAAACAGTAACCTCCACACAAATCAATACCACTTCAGCTACTATAAAGGAACTTTAATATTTCCGTTTCAGCAAAAAAGCCTGAAAAACGCATTATGCAATCCATTTATTCTGTTGGGTTTTTTCCCCAGGTGATATGACCATCTCTTTCAAATATATATAAAGATTCTCATTTAATAAATAATAATAAAGCTAGGTAATAATTAACTCTTAAATGTGTTCTCCCTGATCTTGCTCTAGGGGAAAAAAAAAAAAAAAAAAAAAAGTCCACATGCTTCAGCAGCCAGAGCTACAAGCACATCCAACCAGCTAATTGACACAGCCGTTGAGCCAGCACAGTGTTAACTCTGTTTTAAGCTTCCTCAAATCATCTAGCTTTAGAAACCATGTAACTTAATTGGATTGCTACAGACCTGACAGCTCCTGGTGTACCCTACGCTAACGGATTGCATCGTTACTGTATGATTGGATACATAAGCTAATGCTGTCAGTCCTGAGAACCATCACCAGCCCTGAAGCGCGTCTTTCATCTTCCAATCACCATCAGAAAATGAAAACAACTGTGTTCCCCCGCTAAACCCCCCCCCCAAAAAAAGGGGAGAATTTAAAACCACCACGTATCGGAAGCAGAAGATTTGGGCCGAACCTCGCATCCTTGGTCATGTAGGTGATTCTCCGCCATGTGGCCAGTTCCACTGAAACTCCAGTTAATTCAAGCAGGCTTATCAAAATAATCACTCTTACTTAGCTTAGGAAAAGTCTGCTGAATGATGTCTTTATGATCCCAAAGGAGAAAATATGAAGACAGTTTACAAGGCAACACTACGTATGCTCAGTTAACAGCGACAGAGAGACGGTGTGGATAATACAAGATAAATAGCAAATTGACAACTCCTAAAATGTAGTATCAGTTTCCACCTTAAGCAAAAGCTAACAATATTTGCAAGCTGGAGATGTCCCCGAGGCACGAGTGACAGGTAGGTGCCAAATGATCATCGTCTGTGAGAATTAGATACCTCTCCACCATTTGAGTCAGCACACACCTCCCTGGCTTCAGAGATCTTTTGAAAGAGAAGATTGGTGTTTTGACCTTTATGCTGTCTCTTTGCTGCTGGTTTCCTGAATGCCCAGTGTACTTTATCACTATTCTGCTCAGTTTGTAACACAAGTTTCATTTTTATTTAGAAATCACCCAAAGCAAGCATAATCCATGTTCTTAACTCTTACATGGGCTATCCAGATATTATTGCCCCATTTTAGGGGGGAGGGGAGCACACTGAAAGCACAGAGTTTCTCAGTCTTTCTCATGTTAATGTCAATAAATGGTAAGTGAAGCTGCTACTGATTATTTTGTAGAAAAATGTCTGTTTCTTCAACAACACCGTGGGCAATTTTCAAAACAGACAAAAGCAAACATCCTGGAAGAACCCATTCCAGTAGGCTAGTCCTAATTTTGTTTTTTTCTTTTTTGGGGTGTGTGTGTCTTTTTTTTAAAAAACCATTCATAACAACAGCTATGCAGAAAATTATGTACAAAATTACCATTTACAGCCACTCTTCTCTGAGGGCACTATCACCATTTTTTCAGCGACTGCCCCTCTTCTTTTTGCCTTAGGTGATGAGTAGTCCTTGTGCAAACCTATCAGACAGGCTGTTAAAAGATTATTTTTCCCAAGCTATACCATTCTTTAAGTCAAAGACTCAGCCTGACCTACCTTGCTTGTGAAGATCTTCCTGAGTGAGACTACAAAATCCTTCCACAGTTCTTTGTCATAACCACACCACTATGCAAAGTTTCCACAAACCATTAACTATCTATACAGTCCATCCATACCTTCCACGCATACTTTCATCAAGTAATCCTTAAATCAAGCAACTCTCACCCCCAACATTGCACTTTGATGTTGTAAATAGTCTAGAATTTTACTAGGAGGAGAGATCCTGATTTTTTTCCTGCTTAGTTCAGCAATCACTAAAATGCAGCCACATCTGGGGTGGCTCTCTAACAATACACAGCAGTGCTATATAGCATGACGATCGGGAGTGGAAAATAAAGACTAATGTATTCAACTGAAACAGCGACTGAAATTTCCATAGGCAGAATATAATTACCTGAGCTGGCATTCTGCCAGGACACTGGGGTTAACATTATTACTCCTACAATATTCCTATTTATGGGCAATATGGAAAAAAAGCAACAACAGGATTTTTTAATTGAACCAGTGTGAACCCAACTACAGTAGGTTGCAGTCCAATTAAAATTGACAGCCCAGCGAAGCGGATACACATAACACATAGATAAATATAGAAAATCCAAGTTGTTCTCTTTTTCTTTGTGTTCTCTTGGTGGTTTTTTTCTGCTGGATATTTCGTTTCATTTTCTAAATCTTTTGATGCCAGGAAACTATCATTGACTGGAAACACTTACTAGCTTTTTGCAGACAGTTTTCATAACTTAAAATAAAGATGGAAAAATATATCCTGTTAAATGTTTCAGCATTGCATTTCTTTCCTTTTCTACAGCACACAGTATTAAAATTACATTGGCTGTTCAGCAGGAGATTAGAAAGAGCAACTGCTTTTAACCTTTAATAACAAATGACGCTGCAGTCACTAAATCTGTCTTTGAAGCACACATAGTGCATGCACTACCAATTGGAAACTTGCAGCTAACCTACAAGCAAGCAGTCTGATCCTCTACCAAAAATGCTGCAGAGGCTAACTCCTGAAAGGCAAAACTACTTTCTTTTCTCTTCTTTTTGTCCTTTGGGAAAAATAAATGCTTGAAATGGCATAAAATATATTACACTGTTTGCTCCTGGTTCTGTAGTCTTTACTCACGTGAGTATCTCTTTTTCAGACACGTAGAACCACGCAAGCACCCACTCAGGTCAACGGGACTCCTGGGGAATTAATATTCCCTATCTGACAGAGGTGTTGCGAGGCGTACTTCATTAGTGTTCTGAAGCACTCCGAGAGCCCTAGATAACAGCTGCTATATGTTGTAAGAAAATAGTGCTATTCATTATTACAGAAGAGCTAAACCATGTTTGTAATTGACCATTGCCTGAATCTTTTCTGAAGTTATTGGGTTTGGAGATATGCCTCAAAGCAAATCTGTTATTTAATAGAATGAAGAAACTAAAGCAACAACGGGGTATGTTTTAAGAGCAAAACACAAGAAAGCTCCCCTGGGCTGTAACCTATTGACCTCTAGTTCCATTATTGTTTCTAAAATGTTTTTCCATTTAAGGCATTGCCACTGAAGCCTTCCCAGGAAGCCCTGGGAAAGGATATAAAGTGAGGTCTCTACTAAGCTTGTAAGTAACATCTCTAAAAATGGAGGGTTGATTTATGTTTTACTGACAGCCAGGTTTAAGGGGGAAAAACCCTCCAGGCTTTGGTTATGAATCTTCTATAATATAATAAATGGTGCCATCTACTGGCTCTCTTTTGCTTTTGATCAGTGTCAGGGTGTGATTGTACAGTATAGTTACTGCAAGTAGCATTAAAACACAAAAAAAATCAAGCCAACATGACTGTAGCTAGTGTACTTCCTGACAACAGCTCTTGGAATGATTTACAGGGGTTTCTGTAAAGCAAACAAGCCTAAAATGAAATAAAAGTAGTAGGAGAAAGAAAAATGGCAAGATGCAAGCAAGGGAGAAAAGGCAGCTGTTCCAGCAGACATGTAAAACTGGATGAAGGGTCGATACTGAAGACAGATACAGCTAAGCTGAACCAGATGCAGCCATCCCATAGGACAAATCAGTGATGAGACTCCTCGGAGAGAAGAGCTTCTCCAATCCCTCCCAATTAATTTTCTGTTAGAAAAAGAATAGCCAATCTTGGTGTTTTTTCCTTTCCACCCACTCCAGTTTCTACTATTAAACAAAGAAAAAAATGTAAACAGCCCTGACAGAAGAAATATACAGATAGACAGAGAAGTTATGGGTCAATTTCTTTCTCAGAGCTCTATATTTTTCCCGATCTACACCAGGAGCAAGATTTGACTCTCTGACTCATGCCTTAGAAAACTATGTGAAAAGGAACTACTAGAGAATGTGGTGTTGTTGTTGTTGCTGCTTTTAATGTATCTGGATAATTTGCTTGGAAAAGCAAAATCAGCTGTAGAGCTATTTTAGTCTGATTTCATAAGAAAAAGAGACTGGTGCAATCACAGCATCTGGCAAAGGGGAAACAGTCTCAAAAATATACAATTTTGTCAAGTGCTTCACAAAAAGCAGAGTGACTGTCAGTGCTCCTTTGGAGGAAAAAGCACAAGCAGAAGCTCTTCTTAGACACCAGACAATCCCACCAGATGCAAATCCATAGGAAGCTGCTCTCCTTCTGTTCGGCTTCCTGTAAAATATGTGTTTGTCATGATAGTCTTCACCTGGTAAGAAACAGATAAGCAGGACAGGATGGAAATGCAGGTTATCAGGGCTTTTATTGCGAGAAATGGAACCTGCATCAGAGCAAGTTACAGCTTCTTGGGCTCCAGCTTCATCTCCTATCAATGAAGATCATGTTTATCTGCGCTTCATGGAGTGCTTTTAGACTTTAAAATACAAGAGATCATGGAAACCATATCTTGCCACAGTTGTAGATTTCTCCATACCTGAATCAGAAGTGCAAAGAGAGTCAGCAGCTCTCACAGCAGAGTCTCATCTCCACTCCTGGACCCCAAGTTAAGATTTTTATAGAGCCCTCAGGAGTATGAGTTTTGGCAGCAGCCACACACTGAGGAATTTCAGGCAATACAGCTCCATCTGGAGTTGTGCTGGAAAGGACTGGGAACACTGGAGTTGCTGTGGAAAGCCTTTCACGCAGCCCTTACAATGAGAGGCTTCTGGAAAGTAAAATCACAGAACACAGGTTGAGAACCCTATTGCCACATGTGTAAGCAGGACTTTCCAAAGTGGGTAACTGAGGGCCACAGAGAAGCTTATGACAATAAAAGCGGTATGCATTTTTTTATTAGCATGCAGACCTAATCTAACAGACTCTGTTTTCACATCAACGTGTGCGAACATTTTCTTCTCACTTCATTCAGTTTACCCAGTAGCTAATGGCCTGATATCGCAAACCTAAAGTTCTATAGATTTGGTATCCTGCTGGATACGGGATCAGTTTTGTAGCATGCTTTCATTAGTCTCCCTTCACATCTTTCATCAGTCGCGGATTAGTGTAAGATTTCAACCTAATGAAGAGGATATTCAGCACATTGATTCCTTCCACCAGGCAGGGCATTTTCTGTCCCAGAACGGGTGTGAAAGGGTAAGAGCTCTCCTTCTGACATCAACTCTAACCTTCTGTCTTAAATGGACCCCAACTAGTCTGTAGCAATCTCTTCAACAGCATTAAGTTTTAAGAGAAGAGGTCTAGCTCCTGTAAGAGAGGCGCTGACAGTACTTCCATTCTCCAGCTCCTATAAGAAGTTCTCTGGACAATGTGTAGCATTTGAGAAATTGGCTACCACTGCTGTGCATGAAACCCATGGCTTCCAGTTCAATTCTTGGCTCCGGGAACAGGCAGGGAGCAAGCATGAGTCTAGGCAGCAGATGGGGACATTGCTAATCGGTCTGTTTTGATGCTGGGCCATCCGCTGACAGACACTTCGCACTTCTCTCTTAGCAATGATTTGCCATGCCAAAGAGCTACAGATACGGGAACAATACCAAAGAAAGTGAAAACAGCAATCACTTCAGCGCAGACAATCATTTTTCCTCAACTATGCTAACCAAATTTGCTGCAGAATGTTGTGAGGCAGCTTGGACTTTGCAGACTCTTTGCAGACCAAAAGATGCAATTTGTCCTTCTTACAGTGTCAAGTGCCAATTATGTTATGTGAGTGCTGTCATTTCTAATGCATTTTTGCTGCTTTCTTAAAAAGCCTGGTGATCATTATAAAAGAAGGAAAGCAGAGTGGCCTACTGTATGTGCAAAAAAATACGCTGGGTGAAAACTACCATGAGAGCAGTGGTTCATAAACAAGGGATCAGAACTCAGTAAGCATTGTGAGTGGGACAGAAGTTTTATTGCAAAAGCAGGATTCACAACCAGAAGCAGGAATAAAAGACTGCAGTTGCAACTGGAAGAGAATTCAGGAGCATGCTGGAACCACTGGAAAAGTTTGGGAGCTGTTCCATCAAACTGTTCCAGTTTAAAGAATGGCAGCAGATTACAATCTTTATACTATGTAAAACTTCAACTTCCACATTTTCTTCTTCTCCAGAGATTATTGGCTACAAATCTTAGTATTTTTGTGGTTACAATTGTGGCTTTGTCTTCTGTAATGTCCCTGCCATATTTTACACGCTCTGGGACAGTAAGTGACTGTGATTATACTGCTTTGGGGGAGGTACAATATCAGAGATTCTGTCTGCCTTTCACTCTTGAGCAGAGTTGCTAAGTTCTCTGTGTTTTTTAAGGTTTTTTTCTATTTTTCATTAAAATGAAAGAAAATTAAACTACTACACTCATTACAGATCAGCCATTTACAATGCAGTAAAAGAAACAAAACATTTTTTGAATGGAAGGGATATAAAAAGTCTTCTCAAACCACCAGTGCCTAAAAGGAATTTTACTGTCCATGTGGATCTGTTTAATTATCTCACATGGAAAAATGTCACCCTCTAGAGGGTCAAGTTCTATTCTTTCATTGTTGATGGAGCTGCATATTTCTAAATATAGGAGATTGTAATGAGAAATGCTGGCAGAACTATCAGTGGAGTGCCTCAACACAAAAGGTAATTTGAAATTTAAAAGCAGCTAGTTTGCCTTGACTTTTCTGAATGTCACCACCTCTATCCCAGACAAACATAGGAAGAAAGACTCTTTGCTGTGGTATTTTCAAGAGTAAGTGACCAGAAGTTACCTAAAATAAGTGGCAAAGATAGGCTAAGTGAAAATAGTGTCCTCATTTAAACCAGACACCCAGATTTTACATGGCTAAAAGTAAGCAAGTTGCATCTATGCTGTATTTTAGCTGAAAGAGTCTGAAATCCAGCTGAAGCTAATTGTGTTGGTTCCTTCTGTAGCACGTGGAAAAAGAAAGAGTCGCATCCACAGGGTGATTCATGCTACCTCTAACAGGCATCAATTTTAGCATGTGTACTGGATGTGCTTCTCAGTCCAAGAAGCCTAGATGGTTAGCTTACATTAGCTAATGCTTAAATGGCTAACAAGACAAATTTCAATACAGCCAGATGGAACATTTCTAGTGAAGGACATCACTGCAGGGCAATTGTGCTTTCTTAGAGCAATTAATTTCACCAAAACGCTTATTTGAGAAGAGGGTGAATCACCTTCTTAAGGTACCTCTCTTTCACATAGGAAATCTAGCATATTCGTTTACATGCTTGGAATGGCTAAGGTTAGGCAAGAAGAATCTCACACAGATTCAGCAAGCTTCGCTGTAAGTGGTCTTCTGCCTTGCTGTGCATTCCACTATTAAAGGTCTCTTTGCCATACTGGAGAGGGGGCTGATCAGCTAACGCAACATCCAAGTGCAGGCTGTGAAGGGAGGTGTTTTACAGATCAATTACTTGGAATTCCAGCACTGAAGAACTGCACTAGTGTATCTACTAAGGAACATCATTCCCAGTTGGAGTTTATTAGGCACATCTGCAAAGTAAGAGAATTAACGGCTGTGAAACAGACCATTTGCTTTCATGACTGCTAAATCCCCACTGAAAAGGTACTCCCACTTGACTATTGATTCAAACAAACTGTTAGGTTAAACAAACGTCCTGAACTCTGCCCTAAACACGATTGTCACATATGAATGAGGAAGAACTAAAGTGGACATGTATTTCACACTGGGAATTTGGACTCAATAGCCAAAATTTTCCTTTTCCTATCTCTAACAAGTATGCCTCATTTTCCATTCAGGAGAAAAAAATATCAACGAATGTATTTCCAATCAAACATTGCATCAGGATTCTCTGCTTTTGTATTGCACGTTTCTAAACTTCTAATTTTAGTATACTAGCACATATTTTCTATTAACAGATCTTCTCTTTCTCATTTATACTTGACCTTCTATACATCATTAATTAAAGTTGTTAGCATCACAATATGTCAGCTCTTCTTGTGTTCCAGTGCTTCTAAAAACAATGTTGCATTGCTGTTTTTCTTATCAGCTGCTCTTTTATGCTTTTATATCAGCTTCTGTGTTGTTTGTTTCCCAATGTACATTATTTTCCACACTTACGTATTAAAAGCAAACATAATTATACTAAATAGTATCAGAAAATTAAAGCATTTGGGAAATACACTAATGAAAGTTCAACACTCCCTTTGTATGAGAAAATTAGCACTCTTGAAGGTCTAATAAACATGGTTAAGAATGTCTCTGGTGCCAATAACCTAAAAGTAGTCAAATCCCCTGTGCCATCAGCTAGTAATATAACGGCACACCAAGAAAAAAAAAAAAAAAAAAGAAGTACTGAGAAAAAACCCAAATATCACAAAGCCATTCAAATGGAAAGAAAGCCATCTGCAGCTGCCTGGGCAATATGAAGGCAAAGTGAGTTAGATTAAGTTTTAAAAGTGACAACTAAACTACCTACAGGTATAACTGCCAACGTATGGTTCCTTTTTCAACTCCAGACTTATTGAAGTGAGTGGAGTTAGACTAGACAAAAGCTGCTGTAAATCAGAAGCTGATCTATTAGCTCCTACTTTTCAACAGAAAACCAAAAGGCTTTGAAATTCTTGATTACTATAGTTCTGAAAATGGAATAAGCATTCTCTGTAGCTTCTTTTTGGTATAAAAGGAAGGGAGTCAAAACCACCAAAACATTGTGATTGCTACTGTAAGAACGGAAGTGGTGTTAGGACAATTGTAATGAGTTACTTTTGATTTCATACTTTGATCCCTCCTTGAGTAGTGAGGTGTTTCTTTGTTATTTTTGGAGTGCTAATTGCTGCAGTGCTGTGTTAAATCATTGTTATGCTGGTTTTCTTGAGCAGCAGGATGGATAATTGAATAATTACAAGGGAGAAGTTCGTTAAAATGGGTATGGCTATAGAAATGAGATTTTCCAGCAATTCAGTGAGGGGTTGTGTACAGTTATGCAAACAACCTGTCGAAAAACATTCCTGTCTAGCTTCTCTCAGAAGCAGATCAGGAAATGACAACTGCACTGGGCTGACTTTCTTCTCCACGTGCTACTGTGAGAATCCTTAATTCTGGTATGATTCAAAGTTCAGCCATAGAATTCCTCTGTTTTTATGGGTAACTCACCAAAACTCAAATTCTGCAGGTAAAAACAACAGATCTCAAGTGTGTTAGAGGTGCAGTACACCACTACCATACACCACTGAAAAGCCTGCAGAATAATGTAGAATGTCAATGAGAAAACTCTCTTTCACTTTCACTTTCAACTTTCAATTCATTTCTTTTCTAGTGCAGAAGACAGCAAAATGTTGGGTCCCATGACGGTTGAATACACCTGAGCCATTAGTTCACAGGGAAGGAGTAGCTGCAGTGTTGAGCTGCAACAGGATCTAGGTGCTACCTCTCCAGCTGCCATACTTAAAAATTTAAGCAGCTACTGCACCCTGTGAGGAAGCACTGGAGGTGCCATGAGAAAGAGAAAGACGTTCCATGGGAAACTGAGCATCAAACAAATCTCATCGCTTAGTTCAAAGAATGAGTTAAAAAAAAGTAACCCTGTGAGATTCTACTGATACTCATAGAGTCAACATCAGGATCAGTACTTTAGACCTTTTGCACAGGTCTCTCTCACATGAGTTAATGGACACTGACAGTAACGTAGACTGTGATTCCCCAGCAGCTGAAGCAAGATGAGATTATCTGCTGACTGTGAAGGATTTTTCAGACTTAGGAACCTCACATTCCACTATGGGCTCTGTAGTATAAAATGAACACAGGCTTATGTACTACTGTTCTCCCTTCCCCAATTTCTTTTACTTCCACTCATTGCAGCCTGTGTCTGTCTCCCATTCACATTCTCCTGCTATCCTTGTCTAAGTTTATTACCTATGTTTCCAACTTCATCCTCATTTTCAAGGGACTGCTCAGCATTTTTCTGGTCATTAGGTACTAATTTTAAAAGTCTACGTTACAAAGAAGAGGCTGGAAATTCTCACTGATGCAAGTATTATTGGCAACTGGTGAGATGATAGTTCACGACTGGAATGCTAAAGACCTTTAGATAAAATTTGTTTAGGCGAAGAGGTGTAGTGGTAGTACTACAAAGACACTGCTAGCTAGTCTGTATATCCCGATAATTCAGAAACTAATTGTCAATGTGCTAAAACACAAAAAACAAGAAGAGAATACAGCAGAGTGGGAAGGAGGGAGAGTCTTTATAGACCATGAAACCATACCAGAATTATTTCTTATGACTTGTCTGCAGTGAGAGGCAGACTGCAGGGGAGTAATTGTCTTGCCATGGGAGAATTCAATTTCAGAAATGTAGCATGGAGGTCACACAACTTATTAGAGTTTCTAAAATTATTCCTTGTGATCCTTTAACACAGAAAGTATTACTGCTCTCAATACAGGGTAACTCAATTATGGTTTCACTACGATGGATAGAGCTGTATTAATTCCTGGCCTCGAGTCACTGAGGGATAACTGGAGATGATAGATGGGATTTATGTCATGTAATTTTAATCATCTACCATGAGTTTAGAACTAGTTGCCCTGGACTCCTCCTGCAGGCAACAGAGGGAAATAGGCACTGACAGAAGGCAAGTCATGCCACCTATCTTAGAGTCCTAGGATGTTTCATCTCACCTCATGTTAATTATCTAGATAGATCTAGGTAGATTTCTTCCCATCCAGATCTCCTCAATAGTCAATGCAAAGTGCAAGGCACCACCAGAATGTGAGTTACTAAATTCTAAATAGGCATCCAAGACAGGCAAAGTGAATCTCCTGCACAGCAGCTGATGCTGCAAAATGGCTGATTTCCCACGGTTGATGAAAATTGTGAGTGAAGTTGGCTGGAGAGAAGCAAACAGAAAAGCAGCAGATGAAAAATGGGAGTTCTACCACAGAAACTAAAAAGATGCTTAAAAAGCAAAGAGTACTCCACCAAAAAAGAGGAAATCTTTAGCTAAAAGTCTGCTCTGGTTCACTGGCAAATGGAAATAGCTGTTAGAACCAGCCTCCCATTGATCCCCAGTGTAACATATGGAAAACATGACATTGAATGTAATACATAAATGAGAAGCTTACAGCCCAGGAAATCAATAGGGGAAGCTAGAGAAATACAAAGAAAAATATGTGGCCAGCAAGAAGACAATAGAGGGGGAAAAAAAAAGAAATTTTGAGCATTTACTAATAATGCTCTTGCAGCTCTGGTGGCTTAAGGATATAGGGCTTGGATACATCTTACCTAACTTCAGACATCAGGCTATAGTTATTTACACCTGAGCTAGTGAGCCTTCACTCCCTTTACAGTCAATTGAGAGAAATAGGACTTTTTAGGGCACAATTCCTGTCATCCTAATGCAACTATATAAAGCAGTTCAGATGAAACATCCCCTAGAAGTGTTTCTTTCCCTCCATGACTATAAAAGAACCAACAGATGTAACTGGGAAAAAAATGGAGATACCCAAGCTCTCCTCCGCCAAAATGTCTGCTTCTTTTTCCAACTGCATCAGTTAACCTAATACAAATGCATTAGCAATTAAAGAAGTCTTAGCAACAGCATGAACTCAGAATTTGAGAGATGGTAATAATTTTAGTAGACATGCACAAAAGGTAGATAGCGTATTTGTACTGCACTGGAGCAGGGCATTCCAATCCTTTAGCAAATGCGACAGATGTGACAACACCTGAGAGTAAAATTTTAATCACGAGACCCAGATAGCTTTTATCCAAGTTGGTTGAGAAGGTCGCTGGTCTAGTGATGCAAATTTTATATGAATGTTATAAAGTCAGGATTCAACAGTTTAGAATTCTGTGCCAATACTGAAAAAGTAAAAGTAGGTAATTACATGATGGTTAGCCTGAAACTGTCCTCCCTCTCCTCTCAAAAGCCCCTGCCAAAGTTCATTCCTTTGCACTGGAGCACATAGCCATAAAATAAGCCTTTAAATACGGGTAAACAACAGACAGGCTGTGCTATTTCTGGGCTTATCTCACACAAAATAGGCATTTAATTGAGTCTTTTAAATTAAGAGTAGTTGCTCTAGGATTCCTTTGTAGTGACTGGAAAGAGCCAGACTCTGCCATAAGGCACGCAAGAACTGAATCGGCTGGGGGATGCCTTTCTCTTGTCAAGTATATTGGGAGCCTCAAGTGATGACATTCGTACCTGAAGTTTAAGCTTTCCAGAACACTGACCTTGAGACAGAACTGCAGTTTCAGGCCAAAAGATTCAGCCCAGGCAGGGTTATTTAAGAAGCCTGAAAACACAGGTTTATAGAATATGCTGTAAATCTATAACTACAAGCTATTGTCAGTTTTAGTCATTTATAAGTCTGACCTAATCTTTTTGAAATAAATTTTTCAGCAAACAGCATGAAGCCAATGATATTAAACAAAACAATAGTTCTTACTAAGAAGTGACCTAAGGAAAAGTTTGTAGAAGACTGCTTTGAGCTCACAGAAACATTTTTTTAAATATTTTTAAGAAAAAATGTGAAGTCCTTCTATTTGTAGTGAACTTTGCATTATGCATCAAATTAGAGCAGAAGGTCTGAGGAAATTTGCCAAATTATTAGTCTTTTAAAAGCAGATCAATAATTTAGAATAAATGAATCCTCCAGCTGTTGTTCACAGTTGTAATGGTTAGAATTCTCAGCATCTCCTTTTCATCCTCCATTTTCATTCATTTTCATTTAGAACGAAAACAGCATTTAGGAGTACCCATCATGTTCTGTAGAAATATTAACTGTTCTCACGATAAGTATTAACCTTCAAATCGAAACAAGCATGAAAGGGGCCTTTACCATGTAGAAACACATTTCACCACTAGAGGGAACTATTAGACTTGATTGTCAGTGGGGGAAACAGCAACTGCATTTCAAACTGTCGGTGCCAGTTCCACTCCACAAAAGTCTTCGTAACTTTGTTGAAAACACTTCAAGTGATATATTACGTTAATTAATATAATGTGTAGATGATGACAGAAAAACATTGAAGCTTTTCTGTGACAATTAGTCAAAAAGTATTGAATATATGGTATACAATACTTCTAATAAAAAGAGAGATTAAGAAGTTTGCTGCTCTTGGAAAGATTTAGAGAGAATTTTACTGAATTATGTAAAACCAGACTATGTTAAATTAAAAAGCTATTGCAAAATGTAGACACACTCATGTAATTTCCTAACAGGAGAAATCTCTGCTGAACACAGAGCACTGTCTTTTGCTCATTATTGTAGCAACCATTTTCAACCATAATTATATTTAGTGACATGATAAAGCTGTCTCCTCTGTCTGCTTTCATCCAGATGGGGAATGTGCAGTGCAATTATCTTTCTTTTTGGACGTAGGGATAGTAAGAGATTTTGTTTGTTTATCTTGCTTTGTCCTTTGCAGTTTGTGGTTTATTTTTTTCTTAGTTTTGTTAGGTTGCTACATGTTGCTTCCTCTAAATGCTAGAAAAAGTCAAGTGAAAGAATTGCATGTGGTACTTTAAAGCAGGCTGTGAATTGTTTCTGCTCAGTCCACGTTTCTGAGGCAGTTCATTGCACTGCCTTAACCCTGCCCCTGAAAAAGCGTTTGCCTCCTGCAAAGTAGACAATTAAAAGAAAAATATTTCTGTACGGCTTGGAACTCCTCAAGAAGTCACTGCCTTGACATGACTCAGAGCTACAGGCTGCAGCCGCATTTTAACAAAGGATCTAATAATTACTTTGGTAACGATACATTCATGCATTTCAGAAAATTGGGTAAGAGTTCTGAAAGTTTTTTTTCATCCTCAGCAGCATGACATACCATTGATGCACGGTTTGGCCATGATTTCGTCTTCCTCCGAAGCATCGTGTATGAACAACAGTAGAATAGCACGCATTACTTACTGTCATGCTCATGCACACAGCTCTCTGCAAGTGACTTCTGAGAGCCAAAGCAAACTCTGCAACAGAGGCAAAGCAGTATAACATTGGTGCCTACCCCCAACCAACCTCCTCTCTTCTGTAGTGTATCGCATGTAGCCTTGATGAGAGCAAAGATCTTAGCAGGTATGTCTGTATTATCTGACACATTTCCTCTGCTTCAGCATCTGAGGTTGTTGGGTCACGTGAAAAGGTTTCACGTGGAGTCAGCTTACAGCATGGGGAAATCCTTCCCTTTAGCACCCACCAGTATATTATTTGCTGCATCACATGACGTGATCCAATGGCGGTCAAGTGTGGAGTTCCCCCAGTAGGTTCCTACTCATTTACACTGTATTGTTGGAATAAATCCAGTTTCCTGTGCTCCAAACTTTTGCTAAGTGGTGGGTAGGACTCATTGGTTGGTAAGTTTTTCCACACTCTTATTTATTTACATGTCCATTGCTGCTTGCTGTCTGTTTTGCTGTTCAGAGTGGGCAGTCACTTCTCTTCCCGCTGCCTGCAGAGTGCTGCAGCCAGAAGTTCTTCCCTTAGCCCCACACCCATCCTCAGAAACGACTGATAGGGGTTTGGCAGCACGCTTCTCCACCAGCAGCTGGGAGAGCCTCATGTAATAAGAACACAAAGTGCATTCACCGAGTTATTCCCTGAAAATCATAAATCATTCTCCTACTGTCTGTGCTTGCTTGCTAAGGGAAAAAAATGCTACAAGATCAACCCACTGCTGTCCAACATTGTACCAAGAAAAATCAGCCTCAGCAGGTTGCCAGGATTTGTTCGAATAATACGTTTTTATAAAAAGCTACATACATTTCTTTTTTAATTCGTTGTACAGAATGCTGATAGTTTAGAGAAGGCAGTAATTTATATTTTCTTGTTTCAGCTGAGTTTTTTCTCAGATGAGTTTTTCTCCTGATTAACTGCAATTCACTAGTAAAGTGTTTATGCCTTTCTTATATTTATTATCTGTTAAATATTGAATGCTAAATTTGAAATGCTGCATCTGGGAAAATATGTAAGTAAGTACTGTATGATACAAAGTTCTGTTTAATCAGAAGTGTGCAAAATTTATTTGATCCTGTAATATGTGGTGTTTAGCACATGAAACAACTGAATACAGATTTCAGGTGTACTAAACTTCAGTGACTAAACGTCTACAAGTTTGGTGGGGACTGAGGACAACCAAAGCTTTAAAGATTAGAGATGAATCAACTCAGGTGTCAAGGCAGTTGAGTTAAACACACAAATATTACGGTTACGTGGGATGAGAGATTATAATTGTGGCATTTAACTAGGACAGCGATGCGGGATGAGAACAACAGTCAGAGTCCATATCTTATAACAAATTATTTCAGAGATGGAACAGACTTTTTGCAACATGGCAGTCTTTGTACTAAACAACATTTGTATTAAAGAGCTCATACTCTATATAGTCAGTAAAACATAAGTAAAATGGATTAAGGACTAGCTACCATACTTCCACAGATAATTGTTAAAGAAACTCCAATATATGAAGGGGGTATTAGTAGAATTCCACAGGTATTGGTATTACGACCAACACTAGTATCTTTCTTTGATATGAAATTAAAGATAAACTTAGTTCTAGCATAATTTCTTAATTAAATGAGAGCAGAAGAGTTATATATAACACAGACACACATTAAATACTTGAACTATAGCCACATTTTGTGGCAGGAAAGCTGACAAGCTGAGGTGTACTTTAATTTCCAAAACTCCCACCATCCATATGGGGACACAGCTAAACCATGCAGCAGCTCCTTTCTGGCCTGCACAGCTGAGTTTCTTCTTGGGAAAACCAGGATGTGAATTGGAGGGAATCACAAATGGCCAGGGCTCTTTTTGATACAGAGTTCAGCCATTACCAGATGTAGGGGAATCCTCTGTAGTTGCCAGAGTATTTGAGACACAACTGAGATAAGCTTAGTCCATTTAAATATGTATACTGGAAAAGCAAGTTTTACACTGAAGAAAAAGGAGGAATACACCTTTGATAGCTAAGATCCCTTGAAGGGCTCAAGGGCCCCAGTAAGCAAAAACATGACCTCTCTTGCAAAGTACAGAGCAAAAGGAGTGTTAGACAACTTAGGCCTTGGATGATAGGAAGGCCTTTGTGCAGGAGAAGGGAACATTTCCTCTGCATGTAGCACTAATGGGAGTACTACATACAGCTCTTGTATTCACCTTTATTAAATTACATTAAACAATTTCAAAACATGTACAAAAGAACTATAAAAGTAATGTGAGATACTGAAACTTACTGAGATTTATGAAAAGGAACAAGGAAAATGTATGTCCAAGATACTTACTTGATATGAGTGCATCATGCTGTACATGTGTTGATACATAGAAACTGCCCTAATACTCAGAGAAGTAATAATGAGCATCTTCATTGGTCAAAAGGTGTGATACTTCTGTTACATGAGAAGGTTTGGATTGTTTGCTAGAGTTGCTTTCAACTGGTAATAAAGTGCAAGGTTAAACTGTGATATTATAACCACGGTAGTAAGCGTCAACTAAGTAAGTAAATTTGGTTGAAGTAACTTGTGTAGCTGATACAAAACATATCTTGATGCATTAATTTTTCTGGTTCAGAAATTATTAGAGACTAAATATGAAAACAAGACAATGTCAGTGGTAAAAGGCACACTTAAGGGCATTGCAGTCTTAATACCCTGAGAATTTTTGATGTTGTACCACTTTTGGGGGGATGCATTAAGCTAAAACTCTCAGTCAGATCTGACAGTCAATAACTTTGGAAGGCTTGATCTATTTAATTCAGCAAGAAGACGGTGCATAAGTATTTTTATGGAGAGAAACTACCCGATATAAAGTACACTCATTTCACTGGATGGCTGAATAGACTGAAATTAGAAATTATGCAAAACAAAAGAAGAGCAGTTGATCATTGAAACTACCAATAACACAGTAAAGTCTCCAATTTTTCAAGTCTGGATCCCTTTCTAGAAGATACACATGCAGCAAATGCAAGCTGTTTTGCTGTGTGTAGGGATAAACAGTTGTAATGTTACAGTAATGTACTATATACTTGATAAGACTCAATGGTCTGTTGGTGCTTTCTGGACTCGTGAGCAATGAATGTGTGAGTCTCTTCAGAACAGAAAGGTAGTTAAGATTAGGGGTTAGTTTTAAGATATCTTTCTTTGTCTTCTTTTAAAATAAATTAGTTTAGAAAAGTTTTAACCCAGCAAATTATTCATATCACATTACTGTTACTATAGCATAGGATATTGAGGCTTTCATTTCTACATTATTGTTTTCATGAAAGTAGCCTGGTTGATAATACTGCAAAGGAAAAAGACCAAGCCAAACAAACTTGAGAGTCTAACAATGCTAAGAGAGAGCTTTCATCAGTCAGCATATTGCTTAAAATAACTTTATATTAAGTGAAATAACATATTAAGGGAAATGTAAATATACATGAATATATGAATGTTCTAACACAAGTAAAAATAGTATCGCATTTAAAACTTTGCTTTCCTAAGCTAACAATATATAGGCAGTTTAACATTTTCCACAGTAAATACTCAATTTGCTTAAATCTTCATTTTATATTCAGGAGTAAAGATAAATCTAAATTATTCAAGACAACAACTCAGACGAAAAGCTACTTCCATAGAACAGATAAATGCTACAGGTTATGCCCAGTCAGAACTATTACCTTAAGTGTAAGAAGAGAGAAAGTACTGTAAATTCCTCAAATGCCAAGCACAGAATAAAAAGAAGGCAAAGAAAAATGTCTACTGTTCACTACTATTTTAACAAGATTTTTAATAAGTCATCATTTATGTTAAGAATCATCTTACCGAACATTAAGCACTTAGATGTTAGATGGCTAGTACTAGTTAGTTAAGATCCTCTACACAATAACTTCCTCTTTAATCATCTATAATGCATTCCTATTTCTAGAGGGTGAGTTGTTCCACTTTAAAAGCTGTCCAGATGTAGTACTCTCTTTACCTACTCATTCCTCTTTGCTAACATACATTAGACCAGTTGAAGTCAGATTATTTGAAGCCCAGTTCTGAGCACACTTGTTCCTAAGCCTTTTATAGCTGGACAGCCTATGTGCTCCTTGTCCCTCACGCTAGGACATCCTGGCAGATAGAGGGCAAATAGGCTGTAACATCATCTATACGAATTTCCCACACAGCAAAATACAGGCCATTGGAGCTTTCAGAGTTTCTTAGTAGGTTGCAATAATAAGGGATGTGGATAAAAGATCTGGAGTTTTGGTATCTCAAGAATGCAAATATACACCGACACTAATTTCTCTGTAGGAAAAACAATCACAGAATCATAGAACCTAAATCTTCAGAGATCTAATCAAATAAAAAGGAACTACCTCAGATCTTATTTGGTTGACTTGAAATGGCTTTTTAGATAAAATTGGGACATTTTGAAAACACCTGGAAACATTAGTAACTTTCTTCCTGAACAGCCTCTGGCTACAGTAAAAAAAGGCAAAGTTATTCCAAAGCATTACAGATTGAGCACAGCCTAGTTTAGGCCACAGAATGAAAGGCAGGAAAACTTTAAAAAGAAAGAAATCACTGAGCCCTGGCCCAGTTATCAGGCTATTTACTATTTGTAGTATTTTCAGAAAAAAAGCTCCTCAGTCTGGAAAAGATTACCCACATTGTAGCCTTGTTAGGTTTGTTTTATATGCTACTTTGTAACCCCACTGCTCCAAGACACTTTCTTAGTTCTGCTGCCTTCTTCTCCAACTGCTGAATGTTCCAGTGCCATTGTCTTTTATTCGAATGGAGTTTGTTCAGTTGGCAATGCAAACGTTTCAGAATAGCATCATATCTTTTATTCTGTACCTAATAAAATGGAATAAAATTCACTTCAAAATTTCTTTCAAGTAAAACTATTTACAGAGGTGGGTTCAGCTCACCTAACTCTGTCTAAGTATAGATTCTGACATTTGACCAAATCGTTCCATCTTCAATTTATAGCTGCTGAAGAGACACAGACATCTAGGAAGCAATTCATCTGACTTATTTCAGATATCTGCTTTAGGACAATATGAATTGTGCCTCTCTTTCCCATTAAGGGAAAGAAAAGCTCTGTCCCACTAAGAGCTTAAGTGAAGAGTTCAGTGTGGGTATCTGCTCTGTAGATGTCTAAAATTTAACAAAGTAAATCCCACCCAAAGAGTCGGCATGTCACAGCTGTGGCACCACTCTACATGAAAGATTTCAGGCTCTAGAGTGAGAGGTGAGAAAGGAAGAAATTTTCATTCTTTGACAAGCGTCTTTGGGTATAAATTAGAAGACAAATGAGGTAACTTAGATGGCTGTAGTAGCATCTTCACTGTTGCATTGCACTTAAAAAGGTATGTTTTTCTTAGAAAGGCAATACTGTGGCAAGGCAGTACTGTATCAGTTTTGCCCTCATTGTTGCCCTATGTGAAGAATGGCTGCTGCAGACAACGCTCTGAGGATCTGCATTCTGAAGTGTAAAAGCATGAAACATTCAGTATAATAAAAATGGAAATAATGGGTATTCGCTTAATAAAAATTTGGGCTTGCTTACCCTAGAGCTTCAATGGCACATGAGTGGCAGTGTGTAACTATTCTTGTGTCTGCTTATTGAAACATTATTACACTGTATTTAACATACACATGATGGTGTACAGCTGCATCAGAACTACAGCATTGCCAGTGACTTCCTTGCTGCCTAAATTTCTGCTACCTAAGTCTTGCTGCCCAAATTTCACATATAACTAACTCCCTCCCTCACTAATGTTTTAGAAATTCAGCCCAGGATACAGTTGGCTTTCTGGGCTGCAAGCACACATTGCCAGCTCATGTCCAATTTTTCACCTACTAGTACCCCCAAGTCCTTCTCTACAGGGCTGCTTTCAATCAATTCATCACCCAGTCTGTCTTGATATTGGGGATTGCCCCAACCCAGATGCAGGACCTTGCACTTGGCCTTGTTGAACTCCACGAGGTTATAAAGAGGCCAGATACTTTTGGCCCATGCAGTGCTAGAAGCTGAAAATCCATGCAATATGTAAAAGTCCTACGACAAGCGCTGAAGTCTTGAGGTGGGGTCAGTCTGCAGATTAAGACACCTAGCTTTAGAGGTGTATGTGTGATCTATATGGCTACGTTCCTGTTTTGATCAATAGAAATCTAGCCAACGCAAACTATAAAGTCTAGAAAGACCAGATTATGCAGCTCACCGTACTGTAACCACCTACATATGGCCAACGGAATTGATCTCTAGAATACATCAACTGCGCTGACTACACCTCCAGTGATTACAATGGGAACCTGTTTGACTCATGTAGTCACCTGCATTCAAACAACCACGTTTCGACCCCAGTCGACAGTCTGTAGCTGAATCCCACCGCTGCAGCTCAATGGAACCTCATCCATGTGTCTAGTATCTCACTTTATTCCCATGCTTGGTTTGCGTAGTCTTTCCTGAGTGCTGCTGAGGACTGCTGAATATTAATGTCTCTGCCTGTCCATTGTCAGTTTTTATATTAAAAATCGGATTGTTTTCCAGAGAGGTCTTAATAGAAAATAATACCCGGAAAGATTCCATTTTTAAACCTGCTTCTTTCTGAGACAAAAAGATCGTATAATCCAAACAACTGAAGAACAGGTTAACCTTCACCATTTAATTAAATTGATTTTGATAACAGAACAAAACGTTATTTTTAGGCTGCCTCAATTCACTTTGGGTTTAGAGAACTTTCTTAGAAGGATGTTGCCTTGATAATAAAATATTTTCTCAGATGCTGAATAGCATAGACCTATTCTAAAGTGGCTGTGTTTTGCTTTTCAGTTTAAAAATTCTCTGCTGTTCCCTATCACATGAAAAATGATTCTTTTTTCCTCCTACATTTTACAGTGGGCACTAGAGCTAACCTTAGATCAGTTAATCTTTATATTATCAAGCTTTGCTCATTAAATTTTGTGGCATTTATTTGAACTAACAAGATAAATGATGTGAAACTTGCAAAGTAAAAACTGTCTAGACATCCAAAGTATTTTAGTAAGGAACAAAATGTAAAATATAGTTCAATTTTTTATAAAGAGAAGGTTTTAGCTATTTATCAGAATTTTATCTTGGCAGCTAATTAGGAGCTGCTGTGTTATCCCTAATTTAATGTCAGCTCAAATTAGGGAGATTCATGGGAAGTCCATTTTCTTAGTGCAATTGATTCTCCCATTGATGAGTTATCAGGAACCATGAGACAAGTCATGAATAATCAAGTCAGCAGTGAAATTTAAAGTATTTCAAAAGTATTACAGAAATAAAAAAATGTGCATTTTGCTTTACTACCATTCGGTGACCTCTTTCTTTTCAGAACATCATTCCAAAAGTTCACAGCCAAACTCCTTCTTAAAAGACTTAAGAAAAAATGTTCTTAACTTCAATTTTTCTCATGATAGCAATTAAATGCCGAATTTTAGAAAGACTATCAGTATCAAGAATTTAAGATAGCACGGTTACTGTATATACTTGAATAATGTATGGCCAGCAACAGCGTATAAAGTACTTCAGCCTTCATTTCCACTATCTACATTCTGCCAGAACTGTAATTACATTTTATTCAAATGACTCACCTCAATTTCTTTTCTAAGCTTAGCATGCATTTTTTTCTCTTCTTCCAGCAGATCTGTCTTTTTATTGATGAACTCTTTCAATGTTGTGATTTCCCTTTTCAAAAGTGTAATTTCTTCCTACAGATGTAAGTCAAGATACAGAAATCCCCTCCTTAAAAAGTTGCACAGTAAATCTATTAAGCTTATCAAAAATGTCACACTTTAAGTCTCACTTCATTAATAGAGACAAGATAAAGATCTATAACAATTTCACATTAAAATAATTAATAATAATTAATAATAATTTAAGAAGTGTAATTGAAATTATTAATTAAAATAATTTATAACATGGCTTTAGATACTTAAGAAGATGATATACTCTTGATCTGAAATATGCAACCAACTACAACAATACAAGAATTTGAACTCATTTTGGTGGTCTTAATTTTGTTTAAAATATAACTTACTGCAAAATCAAAGAATATTTCATTTAATATTTGAGATAGATTTTTCTTTTTCATAGGGAAATACAATGTTCATGAGTCTTTATTTATCAGTATTTAAAGATTTGCTTGTACAACCAAATTTTCATCAATTTACATGAATAGAGTAACACCAGATCTTCAATAACACAAGTTGCATCTGAGTTGAAATCTGTGACCCCCATTTCAATTTCATACTTGTCTTTGCTCATATAGTGGTAAAGTTTTGTGGTGAAAAATTCCTACATGGTATTTTTTAATAAGTATTGCAATTGGGGTCAAGTAAAAACAACAGTGTTAGACTAGAATACCAAAACAAATATATTTTTCCTCTCTCCTTCTATCACCGTCTCATCAAATCTACGTCCTGTCGGCAAACAGCTCAACTGTAGTTTGTTACCTGACAGCAAAGTTAAAAGAATACTGTGGTGTTACACGAAAAATGTAACAACATGGCAATGTTCCACAGAATTCTGTAAAGTGTCCATGTGAGTTTATCCAACAACCCAAAGAAGCCCACAAATAGTTTGGAAACGATATAGTTTAATTTACAGCTCCATAATTTTTTTCATAGCTGAGTTCATTTGATCATATAGAATGAACCTGACTTTTACAATAATATACAGATAATAATGACTGATTTTTTTTTCACTGCATACTTCAATTAATGTAGCATTATAAATTATCTATATTCCCCGTAGTCAGTCCCTCATGAACCGTAAACATATTAGACAAAATAATCATATTAGCTAAATTATGCCAAATTATTTCACACAAAAGGAAAAGAATCAAAGAGAAAATATAGTACCTGCACTTGTTTTATAACAGATCCTTCTGGATTCTGGAGATCATGCATTAACTCCTCTTTCATTGCCTTTAATTCTTTAACAACAGCTTTCTTTTTAGCAAGCTCAAGCATAACTGGCATTTTACTTTCCATCTCCCAAAAGAGATGTTTATGAGCCTTTATTTTTTCCCGATATTCATTATTTCTTGCAAATGTCATCTCAAACTCTTCTTGTACTGTTTCTGCATCACGCCTCAGCTTTAAATTTTCAGAATACAGGGCTCTGACTTGGGCCTCCAGATTTTCACAGTGATATTTTGTCACTTCTATGGCATCATCTTGCAGATATATTTCCCGTTCTGTTGTCTTCGTTTCTAACAGAATAGAATCCATTTCTTTTTCTAGTTCCTGAAACTTTGCCTGTAAAATATTTCAGTGTTCATTAAGAACATTTTTTGAGAGGATACTAGGTATCTAGTTAAACACTGTAATTTATATTTATTCAACAGCCGTCTTTTTCACTTGTTTAATGTGGCTTGAATGGAAGATAATTAGAGTTCCATTTCCTAAAACCATCACCTTAGAGGCACAATGTAGGAATACAATCTTAGACTTCTACCCTTAGAATCAGTCTAAAATATGAAATAAAGTATCCTTGAAATTACTTTAAATTCCTCGTATTTGCAAGATACATAGGGTGTGACAGATCAAACTCAACCCTAATGTTTGTTTAGAGCTGAAATCTGATTAAGTCCTAATCAGACTAAAAATAACTAATGATGCCAAAAATCACTTACAAACCCCCAAACACATAGATGGGTGTTTGGGGTGATGGAGCTTAATTAGCCTGTTCGACTGAAGTTTTTAATCCCGCCATCATCACAGTAGTATTTGAGAGCAGGATTAACCCCAGCTATTTTTAACCCCCTAAGAAATACGCATCTAGACCTAAGAAGGCCTCTACATCTTCTCACTGATGAGAAGTGAACAACTCCAGAAAACAGTACTTCGACACATCATAAGAAATCACAGAATCATAGAATCATTTAGGTTGGAAAAGACCTTTAAGATCACCGAGTCCCACCATAAACTGAACACTGCCAAGCCCACCACTAAACCATGTCCCTAAGCGCCACGTCTACACATGAATCTAAGATGGGGGGGCTGAATTGCTGCCTCAGAAACGTTTCTCTCTTTGATGACTACCGAGGGAGCCTAGATGACTAATACAGGCTTAACATCTGACTTGTAGGTGATGTAAGCTAGCCATGATGTATCCTACCCAAAGTAACAGCCAACAGTAGTGCATTAAGTGAGAGAATTAGCATCGTGATTTATGTCACCTATTATCTTTTCCCTAATGGAAGCATTACGGGTGCTATGAAATCTCTTACTCAATGTCTTGAACAGATTAAAACATTATTAACTGTTAAGAACAAAAAGTTTCTGTGTAACTTTTAATTTGGAAATCTTGGGCTACAGTTTTAGCAGGATTTGTATCGCTGCCAGCCACCATTTACTGAGGACAGGAAAGCAAAAATCTTAACAGCAAAGATCTTCAATTTTGGAAAGGAAATTATTGTTTTCCGTGTCTTCTGTGACATGCACACATGGGAATAGATGTCAAGATGAAAAAGCAGTTCTGCATTCTGACTTATAATTATGTAACTTTGCTGTTCTGCTAACATTAATGGTTGTATGGAATTTCCTAGGATTTGGGCTTTTTTGAAAGAAAAAAAGTGTGGAAGAGGAAGAAAATAAATGAGCTAACTTAATTACCTAGGGCTCTAAAGTTCTGTGGGTTTTTTTGAAAACAGATACCCTTGTTTAAATTGTTTGATCACAAATTAATTGTTGCAGCATCATCATACTATATTATGGGACGGTATATAATTAGGAGAAAGCTTCTTGCAAGGTGTGGCCAGTCAATTCACATTCCTAAGCAATAAAAGTTTTCACTGCTCCTTCAGAGAAGTTATCTTTGTACAAAATTTTAAACCTCAATTATTTTAGTTGTAGGGCTATTCACACATGTTATAACTGGAACTCTACTATTTCCATTTGCACTCTCCCATGCTCAAAAATGCCTGAATGCTATTGTGTCTTTCCTCAGAATTAAATGTAAGTCTCTCAATAGAAATTTGATCTCAAAGGTTAAATAATAATTGAAAGCTTAATAATGTGTGTGAGAGATTAGAACAGAAATGATTACATAGTCTTCACAAAAACTACATGTATCCAGTGTTCTACAAAATATTACCAAACAAAACCAGTATTTAATGACTATTTAGGACACCCACTTCAAACAGAGAAAAAAGTATTTTGTATGAAAAAGATGCTAAGAAAAAATGATAGAGTCTGGTGAAAATCTGACAAAAATCCTTTTTTTTCATTAATTTCTCAGGAAACCACTATGAAAAATTCAAAGAGTTCTACCTTTGTATTGAGTTTTTGTGGGTTTGCTATCTCAGTGTTTTTTGGGGTTTGGTTTGTTTTCGTTTTTTCCAAATAAAAGCTTCTGCTATAACCGGCTCTAATGAAGTCTTAGCTATGTTGCAGCCTTACAAATAACAATACACATAACAGTTTTGGCTAAGCCTAAATGCCACACATAGGAACAGAATAGCTGCCTTACACTTAAATGCAAATACCCATAAAAAATGAAGTGCCATCAGCTTCTCTTGTTCCTAGGAATAATTCCTCATCTAATGAAAAAAATTAAATTAATTAAACTACTCCAAACAAGGCTTATTACCTGCAATTGGAAAAGAACTGTTTTGCTTTTTTCTATCTCTGATGCTTGTGAGTGCTGCTGCTCTGCAACTTGTTTTACAACTTCAGTTAGTGATGGAGAATTTTGCTTGGTCATTTTAGGCAAAAGTGCAGAACTGTAAGGACATAAAAAAAGCAGTGAATTGTTTTACCACTATTTTATTTAATTGCTAACTGTTAATGAAACAGAACAATATTAAGGCCTTTCCTATGGGATCACAGATCAATACATTATTTCATTTGGTTCATTTTTTATTAACAAGAACAGGTTAGTGAAGGGTGGATGCTCAAAGCAAATGATCAAGAATTACAACCCTTTCACGCAGAGTTTTATAAAATATAGTATTGCAATGTCCTTCTGGCTTCTCCACAGGTCAGATCCTCAGTTTGTGAATATAGTCGTAGCTCTTAAAAGCATCTTAAGAGCATCTAAAATGCATGAGAGCATGCTCTCATATTTAGCCTGAATATTTATGTTATTGCAGTTACCATACCACAACTGGCTAGTATATTAACTATTAAACTACCCTTAATGTAAGATAAACAATGTTGAGAAAGCTGTCACACTGAAAATCACATACTAGTACCACTGTAAATATCCCCCCATCTGATTAGAAAATATTTAGCGCTATTTTCATATCATTTCGGATTGAATAAATTAATGAAGAAAACCTGTGTTGTTACATAAAGTAACATCGAACTCTGAAGAAAACGCAATGAGTCTGGCACAAGTGCATCTTCAGGCCCAATATATTAAATGGCACTCAGATGACCAACAAACTGCGCCTGAAGGTCGGTCGCCTTAACCAGGAAACCGCATCTATCATTTGATGTTTAGGGCTGTTGCAACGGTTGTGCCGGCACCCCTCGCTTCTCCCTTCTATCCTACCCGGGCACTCCGCACCCCCCACCACCGAGCAGGCCTGCCTCTGCGGCACGCATCCCAAGCCCCCAAAGGGACTGAAAGGGAGAACAGAGCAGAGCCAGGCACCCCGCCACGACGAGCCCACCTCCTTTCGCTACCAACCCCGCCGCCGCTGGGCGAGAAGGAGGCCGAGGTGGGCGAGGAGGGCGAGCAGCGCCGGCCGCCCCCTCACGCACCGCGTCCCCTCAAGGGGGGGAAGCTGCAGCGGCCGCCCCGCCCCGCCCCTTCCCGCCCAAACCGCAGCCCGCCAGCGGCCGGGGAGCGTCGGCCAAGGGCCAGCCCCGCAGCGCGGCGTGCGGGGCTTAGGGAGCGTCGGAGAAATTCAGCGAGGGAAGGCGAGCGGCGGAGGCGGCGTGAGGGGACGGCGGCCGTTAGCGGCGGCCACGGGGCGCAGAGAGGCGGGAGAGGGCCGGGGCGCGGGGGAGGCTCGGCCCGGCGGCAGGCGGAGGAAGAACGGAGGGAGTAACTCACCCTGTCAGAAAGGGGTGGGTGCTGCGCGGCGGGGCCCGTAGCGGCAGCGCGGCCTGGCTCGCCCTGTGGCTGAGGCAATTTTGCTTAGCTTTTTTTCGCTTCTAAGTTCCCTGAGTGACCTAATTCATCCTATGAAACTGCATTTTCCGTCATAATTTGTTAGCGTTTGATGTACGCTGCAGAGAACGTAAGTTTTGCTGAGCACCATCGGGTTACGAGGAACAAGAAAGGTGGCCCAGTTTCTCCTGCTCTACAGTGTGCCCTGTTTTGTAGCCACGGACTTGCCTTCTGCCCACTCGTATTCCTCTGAACTCCAGGTTAAGGAATTTTAAACCTAAATCCCACAATTTTTATAATTTAATTGCTTATGTCTGCATATGATCTGTTTATTTCGTCCCTTCTTTGAAATGGCAGAAGTTGAACATAATACTTCAACCAGAGACTTAACATCAATTTGTCATTTTTCAATGTTGTTTTGTATCCTGGATATTTTCTGACCTTTTCCTTATCCGTTCTCAGCATTCTGTACCAAAAATAACCCCAGTAAATATTTTTTCTTAGTCTGGTTGAAGGAAAGATAATGGTTGTGTTGGGCTCTCTCTCCCATCAAGTCCTCCTGTTAATTTTTAATGATCTAGCTCAGACACATTTGACAGTGGGTTGGAAAGCCTCAGAGATAACTGATCTCTGCAAACTTCATGAAAATAGGTGTCTGGGTGGAGAAGTACAAGATACCCACATCAGTTCCCTTTGGGAGGAGGATTTTTGGGAGCCAGGAGTTTTCAGCTCTCATCCCTCTGCCCAGCGTGTGTTGGAAGGAAAAGCAGGAAGGGGAATGGTGGGGAAATCCCAAGGTGTGTTCTGGACCTCGCAGAAATGTAGGTTTACTGGAGCTGAAGAGAAGGGAGGAAGAGGGGACATAAGACAGCAATTCATAGGAAATCTGATTTTATTAATTCCTCTGTTCATGAAAAAATTAGGGGTTTTTTTTGTCCTTTAGTTGTCATATACTTACCTGTCATGACTGATTTTAGCACAGCTGAGAAAATATATTTATTATCATAGGATTCTTGGACAAAGCCTGATACAAATCCCTAATTCCTCCACTTGCCTTTTGACCTTTGACCTTTGCAATTTCCTTTCAAAACATTCAGACTTTTTTACAGAGCTCTGCGAAATTTCTGACTGCTCTGAGGAGAAATCGGCATCCTCATTTCAGGCCTGTGGCCCTGAAGCCTGACCTCTCGTAACCTCTCTATCTGGGTCCTTCTGAACATACTTTTTCTTGACTGACTGCCAAATTCTTCAATGGAACATGCAGTTACAGCTCAAAAAAGGAAACTTTTTCAGTCTGCACAAGTTTTCCTTAAACTTCTTCGTGTTCTTGTTCTGTTTTGATGTGCTGTACATTTCTGAATCTGTTGGAGGTTGTGCAAAGCTGATGCATTGGAACGTATGATTACAGCAGCGAGTTACATGGCAGGGTTAATGCTGCTTCCTGGTTTAATGCTACCCAGGCACTTAATCATGTAGGTGCCTTTCAGTACAGTTTGTTATTTCCTGACAGCAACAAAGCAGGGTCTCATCATAAAGAAGAAATACAGGTTCCCACTCCAGTCTTGCCTAGAATAGGAATTTCCATCTTGTACACATCAGTTGCAAGACTGACAGCGAGAACTGATATATATAAAGCTTGTAATGTGTGTTTATATCAGATGATATCTTCCAAGAGTTTAAAAGGATTGTCTACCTGTGTAAGTAAATTCCTGTGTTTTAAACTTAAGAGTTTGTTTATGAAAACTGCATGTACTTCAATGTTTTCATTGTTAAGTGCTGATTTCTGTTTCTTCAACCTTGCATAAATACCCCTAAGTTAAAAGAGGCAGAAAGTAATTCTTTTAATCCGGTTTAACAGGTTTTTATGTATTTCTTTTTTTTCTTTGCTGTTGTTGAAATTTTATTACAAATGTGCTCTTATCCCTGTTAATTTGGGCTGCTTAAATGACCTGTTTTCTTTCTCTGGGCATCTCTCTCTGGCAGATGTTAAATATTTCTTGGCTTTTTAATTTTCCCAAAACGATGTCAGTTCTCTCAGTTTCTGTAAGAATATAAGGTGACCAGTAGGATTCAAAGGTGCAGGAAATTGCCAGCAATCTTGTCTTGACCAACAGTGAGCTTTCAGAATTAGATTTCTGGGGTTTTTGGAAGTTGCTTTTTGGATCTTTTTTCTACCCTGAGCTGCCTCTTTTCTGCAGCCTGGTTTTATTTCCTCCATTGTTTCTTCTCTGTATTCAGTTTGCCTTTCTCCTTTTCACTCTTGTTAACCTCCTCACCTCTCCTCTCTTCTCGTTATCTATCATTTTCTTTGATTTTTTTTTTCTTGATGTCTGTGCAAGAGAATCTTTTTACCCTCCAAATGATTTTGCTGACAGAGTTTCAGAGAGTGAGCAAAACAGCTAATGGGTGGCCTTGGCTTCAAGCTTGTGCAAGTATTTGCCTTGCATTGTGTATTGAAATGAGCAACTCCTTAATAAATGCACTTAATCTTTCCTGATGCAGTTACGTGCAGTGAGACTTTCTGTGGAACTCTGGGACTGTAGAGCATGTTACTTAAAACCTGAGTAACCGTGAATGCATCTCTCATAAGCTAAAACATTGCTGTGCTTGGCAAGCCTGTATTTTGAGAAGGGTTTTTGGGGGGGGACTTAGAAAGCAGTCAAAAAACTTTATTATGACTGTAAGCAAATTTACTTTGGACACCACTGACCTCAGTAAGACTCTGTGATGCAAAACTAGAAGGATACGAGGGTGAATCAGCCCCATTGTTTCTTTTTGTACATCCCAATAATTGCCCCTGTGGACTTTTTGCAATGCACACACAACTTAATAACAATATAGGCAATTACCTCTCCCTCCACAAACACTTCCCGTTTACCCTTTCTCTGGTGGTATGTTTTGGGGAAGTATGAGGACAGCAATGAACTCAACTTGCCTTCCACTACTGACATATCTGAAGTGGAACAATAATCTGTTTTTCCACTACACCCCTCTGTTGTACTGTCTTTGCTGGAGCCATTTGCTATACCTAGATTGGGATCATGCCATATTCTTACAGGCCTCCCACAGAGAGTGTCAGGGTAGGGAAGGAAATATCCTGATTTCCCAAGTCATGGTCTTTGACACGAGTCTGTTGTGACACTGTTTTCATAGCAAGCTGTGTTCTCTAAAATCTGTAATCAGCTGTGTGTAAATAATACGTTCAGCAAAATCAAGATAATAAAAAAAAAATTCCTGGGCAGATACTTTTATCTGCTGTCACATTTTGATACTTTTAGTTCACCTGTTTTGATAGTCAGTAATTAATCTTTGTAAGCATTCAACTCGCAGAAAGGAAAACATCATTTTTAGTCAGGATTATTTTTCTTCCAGTCTGGGGGAAAGAACAATGAAGAAAATAGAGAATGTTTTCTGTAAAACCTACCCTGAATAAATGATCCATTAAAACCAGAAAGGTCTTTGACCTCTCATTTGAGTGTAGAAACTCTGGGAATTCATTGTCAACCATAATATGCCGAGGAGGACACAAAGTCCCCCATAGTGATAGGCCTCAATTACACACAGAAGCAGTATTTTTGCAGGATAATGAAGTGCTGTGAAGCCAGAGCATGCATGTAGTTACAGGAGAATGAGGGCTTGGGGCACAAAATAGTTCCAGGCATTATCTGATACGGTTAGTTCTGGTAGCAAAGCATTGATTTGAAAGACTTAAAAGATTCTCAAGTCCTTTGTTCCTGCAAAGATATTAGTTTTCCTGCAAAGGAATTAATATTGATGCACGATTTGTTACTATGCAAAAAAATGGTGGTGTTGAGGAATTCTCTAAATGGTTATGGGGCCTTACAACTGGTGATAAAGCTGCATGTGTTCCTCCTAGATCAAGCACGGTGCTTAGTCACGAAATCTGAATAGCCGTGGGTTCAAGGTTCCTAAAGCAAAGGGATCTAGTCTTTTGTTCAGGCCTCTGGAGGCTTGCACTGGAAACTGAAAAATTATCATAGAGACAGAGAAAAGAAAATAAGACACTTCTAGAGGATATGTAAAATAGGCTTTCATAGCAACAGAGAGAGGAAGAGACAGATGGACAAGTTTCTACAGGTAGGGAGCCTAGCTCAGCTTGGATCAACAACGTCCAGAAAAAAAAAAAACCAACCAAAAACCCACAAAAACTAGAATTACACCATGGGCCACAAGACAAGCTGTGAACTACAGGATGATTTTAGATAAGCTTAACAGGTCTCGAATTCAGAGCAAAGAGTGCAGCTACCATAGTGAAAAAACTGAGGCAGGAAGTTGTGCACAGTATTATATTATTTTCATTCAGTTCTGTGTACTTCTCGCATTTAGTAACCTCTGCTGAGTTCGTGCATGTTGAAAAGAACTATACAGATCATGTGCTCCTCCACACAGAACTCAGAAATTAGCAAGTCAGTACTTTTGGTAACGCAAAAGGGAGAAGTGCAAAAAGTCTTGTGAAGGCCTGTGGGAAAGATCCTGTGCTCACAGCCCAGCACCCCTACTGCCAGGAGGGGCAGCAGACCTGAGCTCCAGCTCAGCCATAAGTGTGTAAAATGCCTCCAAAAAAATGGTTACAGAAACTCCTCCAGTCCCAGAAAGCTGAGGGACCTCTGTATTTGGTTCCCCTCATGGGAGCTGGAGGAGGGCCCAACAGTCAGAGGTCAAAGATATCCATTAGGCTAATGTGGGTTAATTGATTCAATGAATCTGATGTTATGTACTAACCTTTTATCATCCCTGACCTGGGAAAAACCTGAGGTAGGCGCAGTGGCAGGGAAATCCCTAAATACTTAATTAAATACGTAATAATTCCCATTTCCACTACTTTTCTTTTGCTGCAATTTCTTTTGATGCAGTGAGGAAATCCTAAGACATTAATTACTGCATGCCACCTTCTCTACACAGTGTCACTGAATGCATTGCCTTAATAACATAATTCTGTGTTTGGACTAATGATGCTATCTTGTCTTTTGTTTGGTTTTCATGTTTTGTTACTGACTACTTGGCAGTTGTAGGAATCTTTAAATATCCTGGAATATGGTGGAAGCAGTACTGATAGATCTGTTCAGCCTACCAGCCAACTTGCAGAACAACATCCAAGGATTACTACGTAACACGCTGGAAACTGTTGAGAAATGTTCTTCCATCCCTGCTCCGTTTGTGTATGTCATGTGTTGCCAGAGGCAGGGGAGTGAAAGGAATGGTGAACAAGAATCCTTGCTTCCAGCTCTGAGGGATTTTCAGAGTCTGAAGAAAAGACTGGAGGTGGTACATGCTCTGACTACAGCTGCTGCTTTGTACACCATCAAACAAAGACTGGATGAAAAAGACCTAAGCATCATTAAAGTTATTCTCCCTACCTTAAGAAAAGACTTAATGAAAGTATATATAGACCATCTCTTTACAGCAGTGTACCAGTTTGAATTTGAGGATTTACGGGTGGCATCTGATTGTGAAAACCTAGAGATAGCTGAACCTCAGCGCGAAGAGCAAACACTTCCTACACAGGACGTGGCGCTTATCCAAAGTGAGATTCAGATGTACTTGGAAAGCCTGCCGAGCCTGAAAGGGGAGCTCACCATCCTCAGATCTTCCCTGATCCCAGGTAAAGAGAATCCCAGCTAATAGATTTTACAGAGACTGTTCCCAAGCATACTTCTTCAAGGGAATTGCAAAGTGGGTAATATTTGGAAATGTCTTCAGGCAGCAAATAACTCTATATGATATTGCAATAGTGTATCATGTCTATAAAGAGGGGGGAGTGTCAACAGAGATACAGTAAAAGACTGGGAAGCTTGTTCCAGGCCTGGGGCATGATCAGAGGAAAGAGGCCCAGGTTTAGTGAGAGCATTACTGTAGACAGTGAAATCTCCTCCCCTCTGTGTGGGAATTGCACACTTTGAGAGTTACCATCATCCTCTGGAAAGGCAGGACAGGAGTTTCTCCTGGTCCGCAGCCTCACGAATGCCTGGTTGATCAGACTGATGTCTCAGTGTCCTTGCCATGGCACGACCCAGTTTACTGCAGCATGTCTCTCAAGTGGAGTGATTATAGGGTCTCATGATTCAGAGGATTCAGGGGAAAGCTGAGAGGTTTGCTACTGCCAAAATTTGGAACTGTCTTTCCCTAAAAATATGTCTGAAATGATTCAGAGCCTGAAAGGAACATGAGTTACTTAAAGCCATCTTTGCTTTCATTGTGCTTCAAGTTTTTGACTGTGACTTTGAAAGGATCACACCAGGTGAAAGAGATTTTGAATCTCAACTCTGATTGTGCCACTAAGCTTGTCAGCTATTAAGATAGCAAAAATACCAGTTGTGAGACTATCTTTCTGTGTTCAACTTTGCCATGCAGACCCCCTTCCCCCCGTCGCCCCCAAAAGCAGTGATTGCATTTGGTGCATGAGGCCACAATAAATAGTCCGCACTGTAAAAACAGAGGGTTTTTCAATAATGCTAGAAATTTTCAGTGCTTTCAGTGTACTTTAGAAAGATGTTTGAGATTCTGTGAAGTCTTGAGGACTAGTACTTCATTTGCCAAAAAAGCTTGGGAGATCCCACCTTAGAACATTTGTTTAAAAATCTACTCTCGTTTTCATCAGTGAGTTACCTCTTCTCTAGGGTTTGCACCACAACTCTGCAAAAAGTCAAGCTAAATCTGCCAGGACTCCTTCTTGCTCAAACCCCTCTACCTTGGCCTCGGAGGATTATGATTATGAGCAAGAAGGAGACTTAGAATCCTTAAATTTAAATGCCACAGCTAAATACGAGGTAAAGTAATACTCAACTTGATTGGCTGATTCCAGGTCTCTTCAGTATAAAACCGTATTATATCTGGACTGGTCTTGTGTTGAAAGAAATTGTTTGTTGTCTTTTTTGCCTTGCCAGATGCTATCTTCCTGCATGGCTTCACCACAAGGACAGGTGGCATCTCCTACATACCAAGTCTAAGCTCCTGCAATCTCTTCAGCAGTTGCAAGCGGAGGGACCCACAAGTTGTTGTTAAAGAAAATCTCCGCAGGCTAGCTAATGCCGCAGGATTTAACCCAGACACTTTTCACAGAGTCAAGGTATTTATCAAATAATGGATTTATGTAAATGGGTCAGATCTTCCTTTGTGTATCACTGGCTAAAACTGTAGGCATTATTCTTATCTTTCTCAGCAAGAACTTGTGAGAAACAGGACAATTAAAACATTCATGCTGGCAGTTTATCTGTGGGAATAGCCATCCAAACTATCAGCCATTTGGCACTATATGGAGAAGCAGCACTGTTTCTTCCAAGTATATTCTGACATTTAACACCTCAGAGTAGAATAATCAGATAAATGATCAGAGCAGTTTCTCTTAAAAGAAAAATACACCACCGCTTCGATGGTGACTTTCTACTGATACATCTGCATGGCATTTGAACAAGGGGGTGCCTGATTTCCATGCATAAGCAGTTGGTGCAGAAGAGTGTTTCATGCCAAAGAAAAATCCTTGCATTAGTCAGAACTGGGTTTTTTTGCTGCCATATCACTGTCCATGTTCTGATTTTGTCTTGACAGATTGATCATGCTAATACTGTGTGTGTTATGGGAAAGACAGAGCCTGACAGCTATGATGGAATAGTTACGAATCAGAAAGGTGTTACAATAGCAGCTCCAGGGGCTGATTGCATACCTGTGCTGTTTGCTGATCCTGTCAGAAAAGCCTGCGGTGCCGCTCATTCTGGTAAGAATTTTAAATCATGGAGATCAAAATAACTAGGAGACCACTGGAAAGGGACTAAGGATTACAAATTGGCAACCAAAGGAACACTGAGTGAGAATGAGTAAATGCAAGATCACATAACAATAGAGACCCTGACCTGTTAAGTTTGTATCCTGCAAAAACAAGATTAGTCTTGAGAATAGTTTGTTTCCCAAGCTATGTATTTTTTTTAATTTTATAACTGTAATAATTATTATTTATGTATTTATACATTTTTTTTTTTCTGATCTGGTAGCCAAAACAAAATAATTTTTTTTGGTAGTCTGTCTAACTTCGTATGTAAAAAATAGCTATAAAGCCAATGCCGCCAACAATCATTTTGGATCAGAAGAAATATTTGTCTCACTCAAACCAAATGAAAATAAAACTGAAGCAGGGATGGTTAGCACAACCTGGGGTTATGTCTGACTTCAGAAAATGTCCCAACTGTTAGGCTAGAATACATATCCTGTGGTGAGATTTTCCTGCTGGGACTGTTTCATTTTATAAAACAGTCTGTATTTATGAGGTCAAGGAGAATGCACAGCTGAGAGTTTCTCCTCAGCTTTGATCTTTGATGCTAGTACACCCCTTGATATGGTAGGAAGCTTCACCTCTGCCTAGAGCTTGTGAATAGCACCTAATTTGTAAAATTCTTCATGCATTCAATAAATAAGCCAAAATAAATTCAAATTTTTGAGTCATCATAAGACGATCAAAACTTTGACTTTCCTTCAATAAAGTTGTGCCACCCTTCCCGCCCCCCGCCCCAGCAAACTTAGGTTAGAGAAAGTGAGAAGAATGAGAATTGCAGCATGTCTGTCTGGGAGGAGAGGGGAATGTTGCAGTTTTTAATGGGAGAAGGGATAGAGATAATTTTATCCACTCTTGAAAGTTTTAAGAGTTTTACATTGTAAGTGGTCAAACCTAATTATTGTAAAATATTTAAGTATGTAGTTGCTCCTTTCTCTGCTGCTTCTTCATTTATCTAGTCCCTGACACACCACACTGTTCTCCCAACCCACATCCCTGCCTTCTCCAAGCATACCTCCTGGCTCCAGCCTGACCTACTTTCCATCTCTCAAGTTTTGGCCTTCATTCCCACATCACAGTCCTTGCCAGGCTTCCAACTACCTTTTCCTAAATCCTTTCCTTGCTGTCCGACCCCACCTCAGTTCAGTTTAACTTGCACACGTGTTGCTATGTATACGAATAAAGACAATTAGGTATAAGGTCATCTCAGTCTTTGGATGTAGAAAAGCAGAGGAAAAGTTATTAGCCTATCCTGTCCTTTGGTATGACGCACTCCCTGTGCGATGCAAAGAATTCCTGGGACTCAAACTGAGATATGAGAACTCAAAGCTGGGCTTTCTTCTATCTATTCCAACAGTGCCGAAGTGCAAAGCTTGGCTTTCTTCTACCTATTCCAAACAATGCCTCTAGTTTGAGCCTCTTTTTTTTCCTAAAATAACACTAAAAACATTTTCAGCATATTATAAAAATACACTTCTGACTCTGACATATTTCTGTTGTCATACTCCCATTTAAATGTTTCAAGCACAGAGGAGCTGTAAGGTATGCTCTAGTTGCCCAAACCAGGATACCGGGAAAAAGGAATTCTGGAATCCTAATCTGAACTCTTCTCTCTAGTTTCCATCTCCACAAAATGATGATATCAGCAAACTGACAGTTGTTAATGTGTTGAGTTGTTTTTTTTTTTTTAAAGACAATTATTTATTATTAGATATAATGATTTATTTTTAGATATAAATATATCTATTCATTTGTACCTTTAATAATAGCATATATTTTAGCTACTATAAAATTAAAGAGACAATTTGTACAATTTTTTTTTCAACCTCTAATTTCTTACAGGATGGAAAGGCACATTGTTAGGAGTTTCTATGGCCACAGTAAATGCTATGGTATCTGAATATGGCTGTAATGTGAAAGATATCCTTGTGGTGCTGGGCCCGTCTGTTGGACCTTGCTGCTACAAACTTCCTCATGAATCAGCTAAAGAATTTCACAGAATTGATCCAAAATGTGTGAGACTATTTGACTCTGCAAGTCCTTATATTGATATTAGAAGAGCAACACGGTAAGCCTACTAAGTGCATTTCCATGACATACACTTTTTTTTTTGTGCTGAGCAGACTCAGCGCGAAAGAACAAAAGGCTAACTCCACATTATTTATCAATAATTATACTGATATTTTATTATCCAGCATTATAATGGTGAGGGTCCTCACCATTTTAAAGTACTCTCTAGTACTTTGCAGATCAACAAATGATACCTTTGAATGAATGATAATCTGCTCACCTTTGCTGGGTTTCAATTATTATTTCACTGTTATACTTTTAGTTTATGGATTATAGACAAATGTTCAAGTTAAATATGGTTTTATTGGTTGCAGAAAAGCAATTATTTTAGTCTAATACTGGAAAAAAGAAAAAAGAAAAGCAATAAAAGTCCCAACCACACTATTGGCACAGTTTGTTCAATTGGTACTTGAAGTGCTGTCTGAATGTCTTAAGGAATGTGAGGATGTACAAAAAATACTGTTTTCTGTTTCTCTTTCTTTAAGGATTCTTCTTGAGCGTGGTGGGATTCTTCCTGAGAACATCCAAGATGATTCTGTCACAGACCAGAACCAAAATATCACTTTCTGTACTGCGTGCCACCCTGATAAATTTTACTCTCACTTCCGTGATGGCACTAACTTCGGGACACAGATTGGCTTCATATCAATCAAAGATTGAGACAGTATCTCTTACTCTCCAGCAGTATTTAGACAATAAGTCTGGTACATTGCCTGGCATCCTGCTCTCCTCACAGAAGTTCTTCCTTTCACAAACTTGAAATAGGGAATTCACAGGTCTTGAGATTCTCTGGCTTCTTCCCTTCCTTGCCATTCTGAGGCAAGAAGAAATGTGTAGGGTGTGGGGCCAATAATTCCAGTGTGAGACGGGGTCTAAAGGAAACAAGGACAACCCACACCAGTGACAAAGCCCTTCTGCAAAACCAGGTGCAAGCTCCCATTGTCTTGCCTTCTTGATCAAATATATCCCAGAAACCTCACTGTCTTAAGGTGGTGAAAGCACAAAAACCGAAAGTGTTCGTTAGCTTCTGAATGAAGTATGACATTACTGACACAGGAAGGGAAGCCTGTATTGCACATTAACTGTTTGAGAACACCCAACTTTGGTAGTTTCAGCTGAAGGTTAGCGTTACGGAATTGTGTGCCTAGGATTGTTTTTCTTCTTTGGATTAGTTTAAAGAAGAGCTCCAAAACATTTACAGGACTTTTCCTATGGAAAATAACTTGAAAGTGAGAAGCAAGCAAGATCTTCTGGGGCAGACATGGAAAATGTATGAACCCTCACCATTCTGTATTTTTTGATTGTAGAAAAAGTAGGACTAAGGCTCTTAATATGATACAACATGTATGTTAGTATTTCCTTAGGACTTTTTCTTTAAACTATTGGTGCTTTGCTAATGTCCCTTGAGACAGTCTCAACAGTGCCCAGTTATTTAATAAATATCTAAAAAGGGCACTGAATTTAGCCTCAGTTAATTTAACCTCAGTTAATTTTACTCACCAATAGCTGACTTATCTGTCTTGTTAAGCAAGTTCTAAGTGTGCACTGTTTTGTTTTGGCCGCATAAAATTTGCCACTAGATGTTGCAATAGATGTGATAGTTCCTGACGCACAGACAGTGAGAGCTTCCTAATAGTTCCATTCAACAGTCAAGTCTAAACCTATGCTGACTGTAGCTTGCAGAGTTGCCAAGCACACGCTTTGCGATAACTGTCCACATGCCGTATTTTCTATTTTGAATTCAACCATCTTTACCAATTCTAGACTTTTATGTCCACTAGAGGTCAGTGCTGGCTCACGCTGCACTTCCATCCCTGGCTGCACTGTATGTACGGGTTTTCAAACCATGCATTTTGCAAAGCACTGCACAGCATAAGCTGCTACTTTTGCTTATATAATCATCTGCCAAGTTATTCTGGTATTTGTGCTTGAAGAGTAATCTATTTCTCATTTTGTTGGGCTGTGATTCAGAGCTGACCAAATTAGAACTTTCCTTGTCCTCTGGGAGAACAGACTTTTTAAAAACCTTTCTTTTACCTGTGAATGGTATTTATTTCTCAGAAAAGAGCCTGGTTCTGAGCACATTACCCTCTGACTGTAACCATCTACCAAAAAAATACTTCTTCCAACTCTCCTTCTTTAGAAACATTATTCCTCTTCTGTTGTAGTACTGCAGTCCTTGACAATAAAAATTCTTACATTTTCAGTTACCTTTTAAAAACCTCACCATTGCTTTCATCATTCTTTGTTTCTTTTGTAACTTCACTGTGGCGATGTTCACAGCTGAGTTCAAACTCGAGGTTCAGGTTCCACCAGGGGCAACACTCACACTCCTCAACTTAATGCTGCCAAACATGTTACCACACAGTAGCTAATAGTGTGTATGGTATGTATAGGTATATGCATGTATGTGTATTTGACTTATTCCAAATATAGGATAATATAATTATGTGGACACTGACAGGCTTATCTTGCTGAACTAGGTAAAAAAACCCAACAACCTACCTTCACCTTTTAGTTCTGTCCCTTTGCCCTGGCACGTAAGTGTGAACCACTTCACGGGCCCTGATTGACATAGCAGTGGAGTGAGTAAGGTGTCTTTCCTTCTGCTGTTTCTGCTGTGGGGGCAGTAGCACCATGCAATCTTCAGTGCCCGCACCTGAAGCTCAGCCAAAGCTTGTCTGTCAGTGCCCTTCACTTAACCCTCTTCCCTTGTGGATTAAGAGCATGCCGTCAAAAGCAGCTGAGTTACTCAGTCTTGCAAGGTACTGCTTGACAGCTGAAGCATCAGAGGTGCCCATGTGCCTGCTGTTAGCCCGTCCCACCTCAAAGATGGTTTTAAACTAATGCATTTAACTTTGCAGTAAGTAGAAAGACCTTGCAGCCATGCTACTTACTGCAGTTCAAACGCTCAACAGTATACTACGTCACAGTAACGTGATACTGATAGCGAGCCCTGGCTTGTTCATACCTGCTCAAGAATGACAGCAGAGACTTTCTGTTTAGAAAAATACCGTTTACAGGTCATGGTAGGACTGTGCAAGCTGGAGTGCGTGTCAGAATGAGCAGAAACACCAAAGGCTTTGCCTTTTAGAAGAGAAATCGTTACCACAATCATTGTTCATTATTTCTTTTACACTGAATTACCTAGGCTGTAAACCTGTCAAGACAGGAAGCAGCCTTTTGTACACGGATTACTGAGGTGGAGAACTCCATGACCAATAAGAAAATAATAATAATGTTCAGTCTCCAAACAGGTTAGGCTCTGTATCATACAGAGTTTCTTTCAAAAGTCCTTGATATAAAGGCATTTTCATTCTGGTATTAAAAAAAAAAAAGTTTAGAGGAAGGGCATGATAAAAAGGAGACAAGGCTGTTTCACATTTCTATTTATTTACTTTTCATTCCTGTTGCTCACTAGAGGAGCCAAGCAGATCAGCTCTGATTCACCACCTCTAGGGAAACTCTTAAAATGCTTCATAAATTGTTCAGCTGTACCTACCTAATGATAAGATCCCATTTATTAACCTTGCCCATGAATTTATAAGCTGCATTTGCCCTATTATTGTTATTAAATAACATTATTAATTATGATTGTGGTATGCCCTGGGGTGAGCACAAGACATGATCACATTGCATATTGGTTTTGATAGCTATTACTGTGCAATTAACATTCGTTGCTATTGTAGATTCTGAATATGGGCCTCTCTGTTTACATTTAGATATTTGAATGGAGTGTACCAAAACATGTCTGAGAAAGGCTTTATTCACTGTTCCAGTAAAACAGGGCAGCCAGACTTCTGGTTCCAGTGCCTGGGAAAGCAGCGTGCAACTTCAGAGGCATAGATCAAAGCCTGAGATAATGAGTGAAATGTTTATCCAAACTGTGGCATTTATTGCCACAGGTATGGCAAAGGTGAAAAATATTAAGGAGGTTAGATGAAAAAAGTTTTTAATAAATTTGTAGAGGTTAGGTCGATCAGTGGCTGCTTGTATCTTTCCACTGCCAACCCAAGGAGACAGGATGGGGGCTTGACAGTTGCTTGGTCTGAGTTCTGCATTTGATGGCTGTGTTTCAGAGCAGCAGCAAACTCGGAAGCTGTGGGCCTGGACCCTCAGCAAAACATTTGGGCATATCTCGACTCACAGAAAGCGTATCATTCCTCCCAAATTACAAGCATTCAATTACAGGAAGGTGTCTCCTTTCCCCAGCAGTAACATAGTTTGCAGAGTGGTTGTCTTTGCCTCCAGTCTTATTTTCCTCATGGTTATCTCTTGTGCATTGCTCTCTTTCTGTCCAGCACCACTCACAATCGCCCTACAAGGCTTGTGAATCCAGGGTGTTGGAGGAAACAGATGCCACTCCACGCCGAGCAGCATCAGTGTTGCTTTCTTTTGTATGCATGTGCCTTTTTTTCTTTTAGCAGCAGTGTGAAGCTTTCTGTTCTCAGCACTGGATCTTTATCAGTATCCTCCAACCCATTCCCCTTTTACAGGTTTCCGCAAGAGCTCCCAATTTCCAGCCTACACAGCAAAGAAGTCAATATTCCTAGATTCCCTCATTGCTGTCCTCATTTCCACTCCATGCTCAATTTGCTGCTGGGTGATGCAAAGAGGGAGATGAGCTGCACTCATTTGTCCCGAGGCTCAGAGGGGGTGCGCGTGTGCGCTCGCCTTGATGTCATGTGTGCGAGGCTTTTGTTCTCTGAGTACCAAAGTCCTCCCTGAACTCCAGCCTCTTGTGCAACAATATAACGGGACAGTGCACTGACGGGAGCAGTAAATCCTGTATGTGACAGAGGAAATAATGTATTGACCTGCTGACGGATTTACGTACCTCCGAAGACTGGCAACAAGCTCTGCCTGTAAGGCTGACTTGTTCTACTTTCTATTTCCAGCAGATACTATCCAGTGTTTCCAGATGAATGATTCAGATAGATAGAAATGTACGTGGATTTAAGAACTGTTCTAGTCAGGTATATTCTTATATCCAGGATGTTACTAATTGCTATCCAGTGCCACACCTTTTTATAAGATTAAGAGATTTTGCTGCTCCACTTGCTTTAAATATACAGTGCCTGTGGCTGTGCTGCTAAAAAGCATGATTATGTATTTCCCAAAGGCATGCAGAGAAATAGGAAGCTAGCTTTTTAAAGTGATCCCTCTGATCTTTCATTAGTAAGTGTTTAATTTACAGTAGCATCTCACATTACAAATAGGCTGGCTCTCTTTGTCTGTGAGCTCCCAAGGGTCAAAGGAGGCCCATGGAAGAATTTCGGGAGTGCGGTCCCCAGAGGACAGCGGGGTGAGGTCTCTCTTCCTCTTCTGCAAATGTGGCATCATGTCTCCAGGGCAACCTGAATTCTGACAGTCATGGGAGCAAGGGCACGGCATGGATTTCCATTTGATTCCTGCAACAGAAAAGAGATCTGAGACAAAAATCAATATGTGACTAAACTATGAGAGTTCATTTTCACAATTAATTTTATCTAAGGGATCATTTCCTCTCTTCTTGTGCAAATGTAATTCACAAGTACTAACTACTCTATTTGTTTTTCTGGTGTTGCCTCTTCTACATGTAGCAAAGGCCTAAACATCGGAAATAAATAGGTTGCAACATAAAAATTTGGGATGTACCTACCATAAAACTGAACAAGCATTTTATAAGGGAGGATGAAAGCAATGTTTGCAGTTCAAGATGTATAATTTCACTTTTTCTCATATGATGCAATATTTATAGACAGCGATTCATAGTTCTGGTCAGATGTTTCAGTTCAAAGTGATTTTGTCAATGACAACTATAGAAAGCCCTGCCTATCTGAAATAAATATCTTAGCATTTCTCTTTGAGGCACTGAGGTCTGTCCTAAAGGAATGTTCAAGCATACATCACTGCTAAAGGAAAACATTTCTGTTCTGCTTTGGTTTTCTTTGTTTGAAAGCTGTGAGCTTGGTTTTCCTGCACAAGAATGAATCACAAAAAACTCAGTTGTAGAACCAAAGTTGTGACAGGTGGCTCAAACCCTTTTGGTTGGATTTAATAGGTGTTTTTAGTAAGTGCTTCATAAAATTAGGATTAAATAAAACAGGGTTATGCAGACAGTTTCATTCTGACTCTCTGCTTTCTTCTTTATATCATCTCCATAAAAAGGTTTCAGGAGATGAAAGGTGAGCAGAGCAAGAAGCTCATTAGAGAGGCTCCTTTAGGCTTGCAGATGTTTGTTGCTAGATTTGATGCTTAGATCTTCCTCAGTTCTCTCAATTACCCTGCAACTTTGATCCTCAAGTTCCCCCAGCACTGAAACATCCCAGCTCACCTAACTCCGTGCTAGCAATGGCAGAAACACAGATGTAGACTTGATAGTGATGTTTACATTGTAGCATTTCCTCAGCCTATCTGGTGCTGGCATAAATGATATTGTGATAAAAATATTAGGCCACAATGCTGAGTTATTTTGAGAAAAATCTACTGAGCAGCCCTGCATTTACTTGAGATTTTAGGGGCTGTAAGTCAGTAGCAATTTTTTGCTTTTCACAAGACTGGGAAAGTTAAAGATAGCTTTGCACACTCTGCTTATCTAGTACATGTCTTCATCAGAGCAACATGATTTGGATTTTCGAGTCTTGTCCAGTGTACAATTACATTTCTGTAGTTTCCTTTAAGAATGGCTTCTGAAGAAGACGCTGACTGCGTATACATGGCCAGGAAGGGCAAAATTCAGCTGACTTCTTTTCATTAGTTTATATTACTATTTTTCATTAGTTTGTATTACTATTGAACATAAAAGTCTGTCAGAAAATGCAGGCGCCGCAATCAGACTGCTCGAGCTAAAATGTTCTCATCGGAGAAAGGGTAAAGATTCAGCCAAAGCTAATGGCTAGTTTCAACATCTTCAGGATGACACGTTTCAATCCGTCTTTCGGAACAACTCCTCATTTCCTGTTTTGAATATGAAGAGCAATCTGAAATAAACCATTTAAAACTGAAGAAGTGGCATTGCAAATTAAAACAAATATTGAGATTCAATTCATGCTGGAAAGAGAAACCCTGTCTTCCACAGAGCTCATCTTACTATTTATCTATCTGCATGAGCCAATCCTCTTATTTCTTCAGTAAATATTTCCTTCATAGATTGTAGATTGTTATGTTCCCTTCCGTAAATGTTTAGCTAAGTTTTACATGCGATGTTTGGCTCCATTAGTCTTTCCTAAGATGATCCTTCCAGCTCTTAATTCTCTAAATTGTGCCCTATTAATGTCAATTAGGTGATAATCAGTTTTCACTTACATGCTCTTTTAGAAGGAGATTGACATTTGAACTTTGTAGAGGGACTGTTTTTTCTGGTAGGCTTGCAAAGTTGTGCTTCTTGGTACAAAAAAAGCTTAAAGCAGCCTTAATTGAATAACCTTGGTCTCCCTCTATTCCCTCTTTTTCAAGAGAGTCATAGTCTATTGCACTTCAATTAGGATTTATTTTAGGCTTCCTAGCTATAACTCATAATCCATCACATTGTTCCAAAAGCAATCTTCATGAAGGAGGCTCAACTCAGAAAGTGAAAAATAGTTGGTATTTTTGAGGCTGACACAGGATTTATGGTAGGAGAACATTTTTAACTTAAGCAAAAACCTTTTAGAAATCTGATGTTGGAAAGCTGACACAAGGAAACTAAAATACGGAAATAATTTCACAGTTTTTGCAGGCTGGAAAAGAAGTTTAACAATGTGTGAAACTGAATATTCATCCCTTGAATTATACTCACATCAGGACTGGATGCCTTTGTACGTACTGATTTATCACCAGTAAACTGGGCTGAGGCTGGAAGAAAAGGGTGAGGTTTTTTGCCCGCTGTAATAAATGATATCAGAAAAGAGGGATACAGCAGCATTCCTTTTAGCAAGTGAGTTAAAGAGTGCTCGGGCTAATGATGAACCATTTTCTACCGAGCCAATATCTGAGACTGAAAAAACAGCCAGTCATTCCTTGGCTCTGCAGCAGTCTTGGAGGCTGTTATAAACAAACAGAAGCAGGGAACAAAAATCTCCTTTGGGATGCAGCTAGCCTGAAACAGATATCCATGGTGAGACACTGTTGGATAGAAGAGGCAGAAAAAAACAGCATCATGATGATGGAGACATTTCTACACCTGCTCATTAAAGGTTTAGTGCAAGAAGAGTTTATCCATGTGGAAACATGGCCCCCTACTATATTGTCCAAGCAGAGAGCAGTGCTGCCAAGCATCTTCCTACGTGTAGTTATTTACCACAATTGCTACAGCTATCAAGGCTTCTTTGTGTGGTCAGGATTTTTCCCCAGAACCTGGAAAGGTTAGAGTATTGAATGCTTATGGACATGTCCCAGTTCTCTCTCTTCTTCCCTAATTTAAAGCCTGCCAATAGGCATATCATGCACTCACAGGCTTCCAGTCTATGCAAGCAGGGGGAGGACCACAGTTAATTGTGGGAGGCAGCTAATGATCGCTGTATATATTATCTACGTGCAGGACTTTGGGACCTTGCTGGGTCCAGAATAATTGCAATGACGGGCAAATCTGCCCTCGCCCAGTGCAGCTGTATTTCTGGACTGAAAATATGGAAGAGAAGCTGCTTTTTGAAATTTCACTTAGCTTGGCTAACAGCCCACTTCTGCAGACTTGGAAGATTTTCTATCATAATATTTCTCTGAAGCTAGCTGTGAGAATAAATGGCATGAGGTATGTTTGGCTCAAGAGCTGAGAGTTTAAAATTTTTCAAGAATCTTTTCTTGTTTGTTATGGAGCAAATCCCAAACTTCTCGCTTAGAAGTCCAGGCTCCCTGCTGCTATGGGGCCCCATCTGAACATCTTGACTAAAAGGGAGAAGTGCCCTCCTGTGTGAATACTTACCATTAACATTTCTACTCTCAGCCATACTAATTGCTATGGCAAAAGTAATTTCACAGTGGACAAGGCAGATTGACCTCCTGGTCAGTCCTAGGAGGGCAGAGAGGACAAGTGTGCTCAATATGGTGAAACTACTCCTTACTTATATGGCAGCCACCTAAGACTCTGGGCAAGGCTGCGGTGCTGAGAAGAGGCAGATCATGAAGAGGAATGAACCAGTTATCTTGATTCTGCTACAAACACATAGAATAGGTCAAAGTAGATTTTTTGCACAGTATCTGCTGTATATTTTGCTCCAGTCTGCCCAATGGGAAGTTACCAAGCATCTTGAGCACTACTTCTTTTGGAGCAATAGAAATTTCTGCTATCCTTGATCCTCCCTAGTTCTTGAGGAGAGGCTCAGACATATTGGTACTAGTAGATCCTTCAAGATTTGGAGTGGTCAGTTGAATATCCTGTTATTACCACACTTCTCATAAGAAAGCATTAAGGAGAAATTTCTAATCTGTGAATTTACAGTGGTTTTATTCTTCTTTGTGGGCAATGCCACCAGTAGAGACAGTAGTGCCATTAGCATAGCTCACAACTCTGCAGATGTAGCAAGATGTAGCAGATGGGCAACTCTGCAGATATAGCACAAAGTTCTGAAGGGATCCTCTTCTAGATGTGTAAGATCTACAGACCAAGAGGCCTGTAGAGTTGTGACGAACTTCTAGGCCCTGAAAGCACCATCACAAAATTTCAGAGCCATGAGATACATACCAGGTGCTCTCAAAGCTGAGGAAAGAGAGGGGGAGATTTCTAGGAGACACCCAAGGAATGGAAATCCCATGGCTTTCCCTAAGATGTGTTTGGGTGGCATCTGCAGCTGAGTTTGGGTCAGTCATAGGGCACCCCAAAAGTACAGCATCTGCAATGAAAAAACAGCCTCTTTTCATGAGTCATGGGACACAGAGTTGGTTTGGGAGCTGTGCTGCAAGAGCCTGCGACCCTCATGCCTCTCAAAAGTCATAGCTGTCTACCCTTGGACACTGTAATGCCCTTTCATGTTTTTAGACTGACTCTGGCTGCTGTTAGGAGGCCCACTCTGTGGAGTGCATGCTTTTTTAAGGGATAGGAATGTCAGGATACATTTTTGTTCTAGCAAGAAGCACTCTATAAAAAATTTCTTCTGTAAGCAGTCAGAATTTCCAGCCATAGGTAAGGCCCTTTGTTTCAGTAAAAATCAGTGTTGTTGCAATAATGTAGTAATTACATTCTGAGTTACCGTATTCACAAATTGTCTGGTTTAATGAACAAAGCAAAACCAACTTTGACCATTTTGTTCTCAAATTCTGTCTGAGTACACAGTTTCTACAGACCATCTCAGGAAACTTTGGACTGTTTCCTACTTCCTGCCTTATCCACTGTGGGAAGAAGCGTTTTTATTCTTATTTATTTATGAAGTGAGCAGAGGGAACAATTTGAAATTGCTGTAGCATTTTTTCTCCTGTTTGGAGATTGCAGTTTTCATAGGTGTGTTCCGAGTATTTAAAATTTTCAGCTTTGAGGATGGATCATAAGCAAATGTTTTGTGGAGGTCATTGCTGGTTTTTTAAATTTATTGATCAGCTGTGACTGATCAGATTAGTCCTTTGACTGGAGGGGTGTGAATTATCTTTCCCCGTGTATAGCTGCTTGGGAACTGAAAGTGTGGTTATGGACATGAGTTCAAAATCCTCTTGGTGGGAGAATAAGTGCCAACAAAAAATGAATAAAAGCTTGTGAAAACAAGAACATAAAGACTAAAAACATTACCAAAGAGAGTGTGTTTAAATATTGAAGTGAATAATCCCAGATAATTTGGAGTGGAAAATTCACTTTGTTTATAGAGAGCGCAACACTTCCCATTAAAACAGGAGAAGGATGGAGTATTGTTAGCCAAAAGTCTAATGGTGGCCTGAGGACCTCTCAGGAGAAGGTCAGTGCTGTGCCTTGTTCCCGTATGGGTCCACAAAAAGCACAAAGACTGCAGGATGCAAAGGGCAATTTCCTTTCTCCCTCCATGCAGAGCCTCATCTTAAAGCAAGAAGTGGAAGAGAGCACTAATAGTACACTTGATCCGAAAAGGGTTGGGGGTAAAATGTATTCTGGTCAAACCTGGAGGGCAGCATACATTCTCTTAAGGTACCCAAGCTTGCCCAGTGCTGCCTCCTTCTACAGGAAACACAGAGACTCAATGTGACCCCTTGGATAGGTGGCACAAATATGGCATTAGTATTATTAAATGGGGAAAAATTGAACTCTATTGGACCAAAGGCTGGTAGTTCATCTTGACTGCAAAACCTTATAATGAAGTCAACAAGGCTCTGGTCTTTCAGCTGCCATACAGGACATATACTCTGAAGTTCTTTAGTGTGTTGGCTGAAGACTGGAGTTCATCGCTTCCCATGGGAGACCTAATTAGACTGATGGCCATGAGGGACTTGTAAAAGGATGAGAAGAGAGGAAGCTGCAAAATGAAGTGTGGATTAAAAGACAAAAGCCACCTGCTGGATACTATCCTCCTGAGTTGGGCTAGTGACCTATGGGAGAAGGAGAGAACTTGGACGCTTGCAAAATAAGATCCCTTTTAAACACTCTTTTGTGCCCTCAGAGGTTATCCAGGAGGATTCAGAGTGAGATGACTATTAGAGATGAGATTCTGATGAAAGCTTACCCTGATTTATCAGCTATACTGTAGGACTGCTGCACTGGAACTACTTGGGAAATTGCTTCATACTGTTAATTTGATGAAAGAAGCTTCCTTCATTTCCTATCACCTCCATGTCTAGATCAATATTTAGCTTCTAATTCAATGTACTTCTTTGTTTGAGAGTAAAGTACTCTGATGTTTCTTCTATTTTCGTTTTACTGTGTCCTCAGTATTCCTATCTGTTAAGACAAATCAGACCAATTAGTTCTTCAGTGTCCCTGTGCATGCCCGTTTTCATATTTTGGCCTGCAGAACTGACAGTAACAATTACAATATTTTATTCACAGTTGAGCATTGCCAGCGGTTCTCATCTTTTCTAACCAGAAACTCTAGCACATCACTCTGTTACATTTCCTTAACATTTTCGAAGTGCTCATTATTTTCCAGCAAGTGATCACAAAGAAATCTCCCATAGCCTCTCTCTTGTTATTTCTTTCTTCAATGATGTGCATTGCAGTCTTCATTCGCCATTATCTAGAACTAATTTCTAATTTTTTTCAGCATATCTGGTATAAACTGAGACGGTTTTCACTGGTGATGCTGATGGTACAATTCAAGCCACTACACTGGGAACTAGGCCTGGATTTTGAAGGGTGCTCTGTGAGCTGGACCTGGAAAACCTATAATTTCATCATTCTATAGGGGGACATCTTCAAGAGGCCAAACTGTACTCTGAACTGATTACCACAGTTTCTTAATACAAGAAATTAATCCTGAATGAAAACAAGCATCAGTACTGTTGTGGAAGAATATGGTGGTAAGATCAGTATATGAAAGTCTCGCATGGGAAATATTTTGAGAGGGAGCACAGAATTATTGGCAGAAAATGGGAAACATAGCAATGAAGTTGAAGGTCTCCAGTATTTCAGAAGAGTTTGTTTTGTGCTTGAGAATATGCAGACAAGTCCAGGAAGAAAGATTCTTGGAATTTAAGGGAAATCGTGGAACGTACAGATTTCTCTGCTCTTTGAATAGAGGTGCCAACTCATTTGAATGCATATGCTTCCATCCATATTTTTATCACTTATTTACATGCATAGGCACACACTTTCAGCTATGCATCTGTGTTTAAAAATGCACACAAGAGCCATGTAAGACTCCAAGCTTGTTTTTGTTAATATATATATATCAGGCCAGCCAGACAAATAGCAATAATATTTCTCCCGCTTGCTCATTCTTGGATGTCTCATTTACATATTTATGCAGTTCCTATTTTCTTTTTAAAATAAAACCCTATGAAATGATCTGCCTAGGCTTTCACAAGGACACAAATCACTGAGCTTCTGAATTTTTGATTAATTCTATCCACTTCATTATTGCAGTTCTGGACTTTCCTGAATGTGAGGCTATGCCATCATTCATTTGCCTTCAGCAAAGGCACAACGGCTTGAGAATGAACTCTTACTTATGGCCAGCATTTATGTCAACACCGCCCATAACTAAACAAAACTGATTGAATATCAGCTTTTTTTATATTTATCTTGTAGAGCTGACTTACTGTACTATCATACTAAGTTCTCTAACAGAAACAGGAATAAAATAGGATGAGTTTTGCATTGTTTTTGTTTATTAATTTTCTTTAAAACAACAAGCAGATCACAAAACTGCTAGAAGAAGAAGAAAAGAAACAGAACTGTAAAAAACAGGCTGCAACTTAAAACCTAAGTACATTCACAGAGTTCATTACACAGTCACATAGCCGTGCAGTTGTGACCTATGTGCTCTTTCTATCTATCTGCTTTGTACTCTGTTATGCTGTGCTTTATATAGACTGAAAGACCTACAAGGAAAGAGTTATATCCTGGATTGAGGGACAGCCTTTGTGCGATGCCTCCAACAGCAAAACACATGCTTGTACCAACATCAGATTATACCAAGAGGTGTAAATCCAGCTCAGCTATCAAAGGAAGGATGAACCCAAAATAGAAAATAAATTAGTGGCCTAGCGTAAATCTTCCCACTTCAGCACTAGTGCTAGATATGAATTTTCTGATGGAGAAAAAAGCTTTTCTGGGAAATCCCAGCATTTGAGCATGCAGTACTTAACCTGAAACATCTTGGGGTTTGCTGAGTTTTCAAAGAATACACGGATGATCATTGCCCCATGACCAGGGAACCAAGGACGGGATTTACTCCCACCTTTATAGCCCTCCCTAATGGAGGATTATAGAGAAATACAGAGCCAGACTAACCCGGAGTGAAAGGATCTCATGCTGCACTGTGAAGGAAGAAGGGGCAGCAGTTAACAGTTGTATCAAGGGAAATCTGATTGCATGTAAGGATTTTTTTTCCTTCCCAGTGAGGGTGCTGCCCAGAGAGGCAATGATATCTCCAGTCATGGATATTTCAAAACTCAGCTGGACAAGGACCTCAGCAACCTGATCTAACATTGAAGTTAGCCTTTCTCTGAGTAGGGCTTTGGAGCTCCAGACTAGCCTAAATCATTCTGTCACTCCTTGACTTCAGACAGATGAAATATACTGATATTTCCACTTGATTTAGTTAACCAAGACAGACCTCCTTTATAGTCAGTAGAGAGAAGTTGGGTACTGCTCATTTTCATCCTAAGCTATTTAGGTCTGACAAGTTGCACGTAGAAGGGCCTGTTTCTTTCCATTGGCTACAAAAGGCATCTAAGCCACCTGGCTCAGTTGCGGACACTTACACGGCAGACAACTGCATTTAGATAAGAAGAACAGCACCTATTTTACCTCCTGAGAAGATGTTTTAGCAATGGGGATCCAGAACTCACAGGCTGCTTGGCCTCAGAGGAACTTGGTGGGATGTGGGAACCATGGAAGCCTTCAGCAGATGCTCAGTGAAATGGATATTCTCACTTACGTATTCTGAATATTCATTTTTTATATCTATATCAAGATAGATCCTGAAGGGCTCTGCAAAGGTCCTTTTATTGAATGAATTAAACTAAAACTGATGTTTTAACAATTTGAGTAAGCTGGTGCATCCTCCCAGGAGTTTCCAGTTTGGTTTCAGTCTCATTCAAACAAAAAAAGTTTTAGAACAGAGTTCTCATGAAATTCTAGTTTTTGGGAAATTTGCGGTGCCCAGGTGAGGGTCGAATGCTGAAAACAGGTTCTTGAAGCTGTTATATTCATATTCAAGTGAGGTGATCACTATGTTAGTCCCGCTACCAGGTCTGCAAGAAAGGGAAACTGAGAACAAGAAATACTTGCATTGCAGTCAATTTGTGAGCCTGACTGTGAATGTCATAGCTAACGTAGAAGGACTGCCCTGATTTGTGCATGGTTGAAAAAAGTCATTACATTTAGAGAGATATTTCCAATGTAGTGAAAAGAAGGGTAGAGTGTAAGTTGCTTTACCTAACGGATACCATGCTGAACGTGTGACCTACATCTGTTACCTCTGAAATGCTGTCTAGAGGGGCTTTCTTACCAACTAGACGGGCTGGTTGTGAAGGGTAAGGTTATTTTCTGCAGCCAAGGGACACTCTGCCTTTATTACCTTTCCTCTGAACTCTATTTTGACTCTGACAAATGGAGATTCGGCATTCACCAAGACAATGACAGTAACAGGCATTTCTTGTCAGCACCTGGGAACAAAGCCATTAAGATCCTTTTTTTCTAGGAGGTACTGGTATATCTCCCACAACTGTACACACAGTTTTAATTAAGATGTGATGTTTACTACCATCTTTCTGAGCCAGAACAGATGTTGCGCTCCAGCGAAAGGCTCTTCCAAGACGACTGGAGAATTCAGTGACATATGGAAATTAATGGGATTTTTGTGGTCAAATTTATCTCAGCATCGCTTGCCACGAGGAGGTCTTGATTCGTGAGTGCAGCCTTTGGGGCTATTCCACCACATCAGTCCAATGGTATTACTAAAAGTAATGACAAAACCACTTCTCTCAAAGTGCTTAGAAACATTAGTGACTATAAATAACACCTCTGAGTGGTGAAAAAACATCTTTATGCCAATAAGTGAACCCTCTTTCTCCCAGGTGAAGGGAAATTAACTTGCCTGAAGTGTCGGAACAAGCTGGCAGGAGCAGAAGGAATAGTCTCAACCGGTATTTGAGCATGGGTGGATGCCAAACCGTGCACTTCCCAACAGTGGATGGACTGAGACCTCCACGAGAGGGCAAGGCACCATGCTGCGCCAGGGTGTGTATCCTTTGCTCCCTACATAGTTAGCCTGCACCAAAAAGCATACACCTTAGCTCAGCCTGGCAGCCTCTGTGTTGGTAGGACCAGTGCCAGCTGTGATCTAAAAGCTGGGGACTGCATCAGTGCGGTGCTGAGCTGCAGTCCATCCCGCCTGCCAGCAGGACTCCTTGGGGTGCATGTGCCCCAGATACATGGGTTGGGGTCTCCCAGAGCACAGGTAGCATCGGCACATGTGCACAACATACCATGTGTGCCCATATCTCGGGAAACCTGCCAAAATCAGGGAGAATTTGGCCTCTTCTCTGCATGGACTTCACACTGAAGGAGAAAATATTTTATGATATTAATAAGAACAGAGTTTGGTCCGGTGATTCTGAAGCAGACAAATGCCAAACGTGTAAAACTAAAGGAGCACTTGTTTTGAAGACAGATCAGCTGCAAAAATGAATTGGCTTTGCTTTCCAGATCCTCCTACGAGTCCCCAGAATAGTTGGTGTGGTTTGCAGTTACACCACCCTACTTCTGAGCATGTTTTCCTCTCTTTTGTGCTGGCAAAAAACAGTCCTTCTCTGCAACAAGAGAAACAAGAGGCTTCCTGTATTTCACGTGGGTAAAATCAAAAGAGGAGTATATGCAGGTACGACTGTTTTCACAGCTACATGCATCTCTGTCGTAGGATAAAGAGGGGTTTTGTAAATAGCCTGGTGTTCCTCTATTGACATTTCCTCCGCGCGCAGCGCTCCGGCTTTGTGCGGGCGCCTGGCACTTGCACACAGCTCTGCTCTGTTATGGAAAGCCAGGCATGCGTGAGCTGATTGCTGGAGACAAGCGAGGAAAAGGGGGACCTCGGTGAAGACGAGTCAGTTGGGGACAGGGAACACTGCGTCTTTTGTGGAGCGGTGTTAAGAGGGAGAGGGAGGTGAGAGCGATGCTTGCACGGCATCGCCAGGGCCCCGCCTCGCTCCCCAAACCGGTGTCAGCAAACGGCAGACCTGCCGGAGCATGGCAAAACCGTGCAGCAGGAAAATGAAAGCCTTGAGGTGAAATATAACTCCCATGCAATTGTGGAACACAAGTCCTGGGGAGGAAGGGGGGAAAACATCACGCCGTTGCTGCTATGGAAACCAAATCCTCCCCATCACAGCGAGGAGATGTGCCAAAATCCTGGCCAGCCTGGCTGCTGCTCACATCACAAGGCAGACCCCCCCACTCCTCACCTCTCCGCGCTCTCCTAAGACCTTCATGATTTCGAGGCCCTGCGTACAGAAATGAAGGGTTACGAAGCTGCAAGAGTGTTCAACCAACCTTCCTGGCAAAATATATTAAGGTCTTTCTCTGAGAAATGCCAGAGGCTTTCTCGTTATTATTTGCTGTTACAGGAATGTGCAGATTTTTTTGCTCTCCCCTGAATCAGATGGAGGGAAAAAAAAGCGGTTTTAGAGGGATCACCTGTGTTTCATGTCTCCCTCTGGGGCTTTTTCCACTGCTGAGGCTGGGTGAGAGATGCTGACTGAAGAATTCATTTTGGAGTGGGGCTCCCGGGTACGAGTAATCTAGTGGAGGAAAACATGCTTCCTACCCGTGTTATTTCTGCTGTGTCCGTGTCTGAGGAAATGAAAGCAGGGTTTACTGGCGGAGGTGAGGGGGAGCGAGGACCGAGGGAGAGAAAGGAAAAGAAAAAAGGGTGATAAGGGCTGAGCAGGCCTCTCATTAAATTCTCTTAGCCTGTGCCTGCACCAAGCTGTGGGGTATGAAGTCATGGCTCTCCAAGCCCTGGATATAGAAATATCTTTGGTTTTGTTTTTGTTTCTGTTTTTTTTTAAACAACAACTGTGTTCACAGCAGTGTGTATGTTCATGGCCATTTTGTACTCATCGGTTTTCTTATACCAGAGGCAAGTTGCTCAGTGGGTTACGGCAGATAGAAAAAGCTGGTAGCCATATATTTACTGCACCGTCCATATACAAACCCTGTGTTTCAGAGAAACCTCTTAAACGGGCTAATCTGCAAGTATAGGTGAAGTAGAGGCTATGACATAAAATGATCACGGCGGAGCCTGAGACCTCTGCTCGAAGGGAGTCCTGGTACCTGCTAGGATGAGGACAGGAGTATCTGCTGAATTCCTCAGGAGGCAGAAGGACATTCCCTATATTAGGAGCCAAAAAGCCAGGTACTGCACCAGTGGCATGCAACGTTACCGGAAACTGGGAAAACACATCACGCAGGTATGTTTACCCTATTCTTTTATTATTCCCTTTGTATCCATAATTAGCTGCTGTTGGAAAGCCTGGGTGTGCCAGCCTTGCTATAGCTCAGTACAGCTATTCTGCTAGTCTGACACAGTTTCCTCTGTACGGAATAGTCCCACTGAACTAAATAGCACCGGTCATGGGTATATTATTCTGAATTACCAGCAGGTATTTACAGGATTTTTACTTCATTGAGGTTTACAGGGCTTCTGCATTGTTCTAGCTCTGTGGATATCAGCGGAGATAACCCATGTACGTTGTTGTGAATGCCAGCATCACCCCTGCTTGCTGCTACCAAAAGTTTCTGGGGACGCACCGGCCGGCCTGCGGTACATGTTATAAGGCTGCAGTGTATTTTAACCATGGCTAAAAGGAAAAAAAAGCATCTGAAGACAGAAAGAGAGACCTGGCCAAGTCCCAGGAGAGGGGCTGGAGCTGGGAGGAATTTCACTGCTCTAATGATCAGCATTTTCTTTGAAGAATGGAGCAGGAAGAATGTGAAGCATTTGTGTATCTGCATTGTTCTGTGACAAGCGATTCACCCTCTGTTATGAGCCCATTTCAGTTACAGTAAAACTCCTGCGTGCCTCACTTAAATGATTTTCAGTGAAAGGTCAGGAGGAGGTGGGCACTGGAGCAGCTAATTCAGCAATTGTACAGCACCCGCTCTTAGATTCTTGGGGTTTTATTCTGTATTAAAAATAAGAAGCTGTTGTTTACTCCGGGATTACTGAATGGCCTCTGTTCCCATGATACCTAGAGGAGGTTGACAATTATTCTCCCTGGGTTCTCCCTGGAGCTATTTTCTTTGCTGGCGGGGAGGAAATTGTTCATATTTCATTTGCGCTACCGTTGTTCCAGCTGCCAGAGCAGGAATGTTTGTCCGCCAGCCTGCATCGGTGGCACAGCGGCTCCCCTTCAGACCTGCCATCTGTTAGCATTGTTCCTATTATCATCTGTGCGATGGCAGCACCTGGATGGATGCCCCTCTGCGCCAGGCACTGCTCCGGCGTGTCAGGAACAGCAGAGGGGTCCCGGTGGAGACAGGTAAGGGACATGGGGGGCTGGAGAGGGGGACTTCTCTTCCCAGCTGGGAACAGGGCCTTGAACTGCATCCTCCTGTCTCTGGCCCCTCCTGGTCTCTTACTGAAATACCTCCTTAAATATCCATCGTAAATAACAGCTGCAGCGCAACATAAGGGTCTGCTAGTCCCCGGTTTACAAAACAAGGCTTCTTATAAACATCCTCATTCTGAATCCTTGTGTCATCTGGCAAGATAAAAAAAAGGAGAGGAATTTTCACTAAATTTCACCCGGTTCTTAGCTGACTGGGATCCTCTGCAACGTGGGATCCTCACTGCTCCGGAAGGTTTTTTGTGGTCGGCTTGCAGGGTCCAACAATGAGCCCTTTCAGGCCTGGATTTTTGGATGCTGCAGTCTCAGCTTGGGCCGCATCGCAAGAAAGAAGCCCCACCCCAGCGCTGACCCAGCCCTTGGCACCTTGAGGGCCTGGGCTCCGATACATCCCTTGAGCCCGGCCGGGCTGAAACCCCCCTCCGGAGATAAACGCCCTGTCATTTCACCTCCCCAGCCTTTTCCCCCTTCCCTTTGTCCGGAGCCGGGGGGGCTGCCGGGGCCGGCTTCACCCCCGCAGCCCCCGGAGCCTGCAGTGCCGGCGCCGCACCGCTGAGCGGCACCGTCCGCCCGGCCAGGCCCGGCGCGCCCGGGGACAGCACCCGCCAGCGCCCGGGGCAGCGCGGCGCGCACACGCACCCGCACACACACCCACGCACACGCACACACCCACACACGCACCCCCCACCCCCCATTTCACCTAAAACTCAGCCCCAAAAGCCGAGGGGCTCTGCACGCACGTCTATGGAACGCGAGTGTCTGCATCACCCGTGTTTGCCAAGGGTGGGTCGACAACTCAAAGCACTGCTACGCCGGCCGGGGTTGCGTCCAAACGCGGCACCAATCGCCAAGTTTTTCATCATTTACAGCATTTCGACTTGGTAGGAAGTGTTTTGATTCCCCCCCCCCCCCCCCCGTCCTGTCTTGTTTTGGGTTTTGAAGTGACATTTGTGCCTCCAGATGTTCAAATGATTCAATATTAAAATGTTCTCAGCAACCCTGTCTTTTTTTTTTTTTTTTTTGAGATGAAACTTGGGAGCAAAAGCTTTCAACTTTAAAATAATTCAGTGTTTGCTGTTTGCCATGCTCTGAACAATATTTCTAGCAAATGGCTTTATACAGGTCGATGTCTAAATCATGTCTATTTTCACTTTCTGAAAATATGACTTTTTTTTTACCTGGAAATCTGGGTATTTGATGATTAGTTATGTTTTTAAGCCAATTTAACAAGTATTAGGAAGGATATAAAAATAAACTGGTAAAAAAAAAGAAACATTTCAAATCCTACCAAACAGAAACGGGATCTGCACTTTCCATTAGTTCAGTTCCTTCATTTTTTGACCAGGCATCATCCCAATAGTCCTCCCAGTCCTGATTTGAGCACCGCTGTGGCTGATGTGGGGCTACCTGGGGCTATGTAGGAAGACACGCCGGCGTCCTGGCCCCCACATTGTGCAGACTAAGGACCCACCTGCAAGATGCCACATCTCCTTTCCAGAGGAGACTGAGGTGACGGGAATGACTGCAGGGGTGCCCCTCCATCTCACCCCGGTCACGATGTGTGAGTTCACCTGCAGGAACTGGGAGTCTCCCAGATCTACCAGTTTCTGTGTGGCTACTCTGTCTGCTTTGCCTGGCGGAACCACTTCCCTCCTCCACCTTTCCCAGCCCAGAACTGCAATTTCTGTCCTCATTTCTGTGTGTGCTTTGAAGAAGTCAGTTGGGCATGACGTTTTGTCATTTTGGAGAGAAGGCTTGCTCCTGCAGTTTAGCTCACCCCTGGTGCATTTTCAAAGGACTATAAGTGCTTCAAGCAAGAGGGAGGAGGGTTTGCCAGTTCTTTGGTAAAAAAATGGTTTTAGTTTATGTACATTTGAAGAAGATAGTTTTGTGGTTGACAGCCAGAGCTAGAAGAAGCCTGAGGAATGTGTATTTTTTGTTGCCGGATGACTTGATATATGACACACACACCCCCCAGTAATCAATAGCTTTAAGTCAGACACAGTTTTTGGAGGAGGGACTCAAAGCTACAGCACCTGGGGAGACCCTCAAACCCAGCTTACAAAAGTTATATAGGGTACCTAAATCCCACTGAAGTCAGTAGCCCTACATAATCTGTGGGGACCTTGCATGAAGATCAACTGCAATGTTTTGATTGTTTTTGCTCTCTGTTTCAGCACGTTAAAGGCGGGCTGGGCCAGGCTGACCCCAGCAGTCCCAAGCTGGATGGACACCCCACAGGCATGTATGGGAGTCCATGGCTGCACATCACTGCTGTATAATAATGTACATTGTTTTCTCTGTCTTACGCGTGTTAAGAAAGAAAAAACCCAAATGCATTGTGGCCTGCTTTTCCTCTCCTCTCCAGACCAGAGTCAAATTCTTGTAGCTCTGCCCTTCCTCCCTCAAAGGCCCTTGCCCCGAGATTGGTGGCACAACAAACAAGGCTTTTCTAAAGAAATACAGGCAGCAGAGAGTCCTTTTGCCAGTCCCATCCTTTCACTGGCTTTGAATCCAGAAGGGCTGCTCCCTGACAGTTGTCCTGCCAAGCCTAAATGAGCTTTGTCAGCTCGGGCTTGGACGCTTTCCCTCTCAGTCCCAGGCATTTTCTTCCGCAGTCGTAGGGCACAGGCAAACCAGGCAGCTGCCAAGGGGAGTCGATGGCCAGACCTGCAAAATGGCCCATCATGGCTTTGCCAAGGCTGCAGAGGCAGCTGGCCCATTGTGGCTGTGGCCAAGGCCAAGGTTGTGGTGGCAAGGGCTGCATTTGCACCTGGAAGGAGAGGCAGCCTCTCCCTGCATGGCCCCTTATGCCCCACAGAGCTCCCAGGAGCAACCACCCCTTACCCTCCCCTTTCTGTAGCAGAAGAAGACCCAACAGCCACACTCCTTGATCCTCATTGCCAGAAAAGCCAAATGAAGCCTTGTCTAACTTTTGACCAGCCTTGAGCTTGACGTCCCAGTGGGGCCATCCTCCCTGTGATGCATCACACTGTCTCTGAAACAGCGCTGTGCCTATCGCCACCGCTCACCTGCCCCGGCTTGCTGGGTGGAGGATGAAGGCAGGGGAAGAAAGGTCGAAAAGATCGGATGAACAACATAGATGCAGTCTCACAACACTTCATTTGGGAAAACAGCTGCCTTTTTTCCTGTGTGGTCTCAGCAATATGAAAGCAAGGAACAAAGCGCTTGCATGCCGTGGTGCTGGTATGAAAACAGCGATTGGCTGCAAAAGCCTCGCACAGGGATCCCAGCGCATGAGTTGGAGAGAGACAGCCAGCTGCGTCCGCCCCAAGGCTCCCTGCCCTCCTCATGCTCCAGCTCTCCATGGGGAAGGTGTGGACTCACCTCCCACACCCAAGCAGCTCGCTGGTAATGACGCATTTGTCCTTTCTGCCCTCATATCCTGCATCTCAAGGGCTTCCTCCCAGCTGAAAATAGAGGGTGAGGGAATGGCCTACCTGTCTCTCCAAAATTACTTGGGAGACAAAAAGCCCTCTGTGTGTACTGTGGGTTTTTAGGATTTCTTTGCATTTGTGTTGCTACCATGACTGGAGGGCCCATTTGAGACTGTATTAGCGGCTGTGCCAGTACTTTGTAAAAAGGTGGACGTGTCCCGAGGAGCCTCCCAGGAGTTAATGACAAGCAGTACAAATTGACGAGAGCATAGACAGCGTGCCTAATAAAGCACATTAAAATGAACATCTGCTTTTTTGGCAAGGGTTTACTGTAAATAAAGGAAGAATCAGTTATCTCTGATTTCTGCACAGTCATTGTTTCTTTCACATATCACAACTGAGAAGGCAATTTGAGAGGAGAGGAAGAGCTCACTTCTAATACTGTGGCTGAAACCCAGCAGTAATAGAGGAAATGGATTTTCTGTCTTTTTAAATTTTCAGGTTAGGACTTGCTATCTTCTCAAAAGTCTAATGCAAGTCATTGGGCTCATCTGGAATTGCACAATCATGGGATAATTTAGGTTAAAAGTGACCTCACCAGGTCATCTAGTCCAGCCCGCTCCTCAAAGCAGCACCAGCTATGTCACAGAATCAAAGAATCATAGAATCACTTAGGTTGGAAAAGACCTAAGATTGCTCAGATCACGTTGCTCAGAACTGTGTCCAGTCAAATTCTGAGTATCTCCAAAGGTGGAGATACCATAGCTTCTCTGGGACACCTATGCCAATATTTTACCACCCTGAGAATTAATTTTTTTTCCTCACATGTGGTCAGAATGTAACACGTTGCAGCATGTCTTCTTCCTGGTTTTGTGCAGCTCTGAAAAGAAAGTCTTCTCTATACCTTCCCCTTAGGTTGTTGTAGTCAACCGCAACAGTGATTTCCCCGCAACAAATCTCAGCCTTTTCTCATATGCCATGTGCTCCAGCCCCCTGACCATCTTGGTTGCCCTCCTCTGGGCTCACTTTCGTATGTCCAAAACTGGAAACAATACTCTAGATGTGGTCTCACCAGGTTCTGAACAGAGGGTAGCGATCACTGCCGCTGACCTGCTGGCTATGCTTTTGTTGACAAAGCCCAGTATGTTGCTGGCCCTCTTTGCAGAAAGGGCATACTCTTGGCTCACATTCAACCTGCTCTCCAACAAATCACCCAAATCCTTCTCTGCAAAGTTGCTTTCTATCCAGTTGACCCCCAGCCTATACTGGTGTATAGAGTTACTCTGTCCCAGATGCAGCACTTTGTTTTTGCCTTTGTTGAAGTTTGTGGTGCTTGTCAACTCTCCTTGTGGTTCTTGTTGGCTCTGCTTCTGAACAGCAGCCCTGCCCTCCAGCTTATCAACTGCTCTCCCTAATTTGGTATCATCCATGAATTTGCTGAGAGTGCACTCCGTCCTATCTTTCAGGTCATTGATAAAGACACTAAACAGTGCTGTCTAGCCCAGAGGGGCACTATTGTTCCATGACCTGGCTGCCAGCTGGACTTTGTACTGCTCTTCACAAACATTTGAACCCAAAGATCCAGCCAAATTTTAGCCCACCTTATTGTCCACTTATGCAGTCAATATCTAACCAATTTGGCTGTAATGATACTGTGGGAGACTGGGTCAAAAGTCTTTCTGAAGTCAACATCCGCTGTTCTCCCATTGTCCTCTGAGCCAATCATTTCTTCATAGAGGAAAACCAAGTGGGTAAGGCATGATCTGCCCTTGGTAAATTCATCCTGGCTGTTCCAAATCACCCTCTTGTCCTTTGTGTGCCTGGAAACGTTCTCCATAACCTTTCCAGAGACTGAAAAGTGACACCTACTGGCTTGTAACTCCCTGGATCCTCCTTCTTGACTTTCTTCAAGAACACATTTGTGACATTTGCCTTTTTCCAATCATCAGGAACCTCCCCTGATTGCCATGACTTCTCAAAGATGATAGGGAATGGACTTGCAGTGACATTGACCACCTCTCTCAGCCCTATCCAATGAATCACATCTTGTCCTATGGACGTGTGCATGTCTGATTGGCTTAGATGCTCCCCCTTGCCGAAGGTCCTGCTGCCACAACTTTGCCACATTTGTTAACTCCGTAGACTAAAACCAGCAACTGCTGCCTACCCACCCCACAATCATATTAGCAGACCATTAAAATCAATGGGATTCCTTGCTTTGCTTTCACCTTGTTTGGACAAAACTTCATGGCTTACAAGTTTTTTGACGTCTAATCAGGTGCAAAAGTTCAATCACAGACAGCAGTGGGGAGTGTTTGAATTGTTGCCTCCCAAAACTACTCTATGGCCCAGTCTTCAGTTTTTGTTAAAACTGATGTCCCAACTTTTTTTTTTTTCCCAAGCAAAAAACAGAAAACAGATTAAACACCTTAGAATCATGGGATGCAAAATACATTCAACTCCTGGCTGAGTAAGGAGCCTCTTTGTCAGCTCCAGGCCTTCTGTCACGTCATTCAGATGCTCTGTGGAAGTGTCCACAACCTTCATTGTCCTCTCACCCTGAAGACTGAGTAATTCTGATGCCAGTATGCTGGTTTTGGATTACTGTGTGATGAAGACTGGGAACCAGGAGCAAATGGCTGCTAAAAGCAGAGATATACCTGGGAAAAGAAATTAGTTACGAGTTGTTTGCAAACACACACACACACGAGATCACTTTGAATGTTCAAAAGAATACATGTTACTTTCCTCAGAGTGGAAGTGAGATTGAACGGTTCTTAAAACTGTACAGGATAGGACTCAGTAACACCATATGGTCTTGGTTAAAATTATTTTATACTGTAACAAAAGCAAAACCATCCCACTGAAAGGAGACCTTGGACCAGTTATCTGAGTGCTGCTGAGGGAGTGAGAAACCTGAATTTGATTTCCTGACCCACCATAGTGCGAGTCACTTTGTCAGGATACCTTATCTGTGTACTTTAATAGCTTTGAGAATTTGGACTTTCATTTCTTCATCTGTAAAACTATGGTGTTGGGAGTAACACCTCTGTGTTGTGAACTACTCGGATACTGTGCTACTGGTAATCCTATCAATATCATAATATAAATTAAATAGAAATGAAATTGCTTTACTTCAGACTGCTTTATCCTAGTCTAAATGCAGCCCTTAAAATCAATAGTTATTTTTGCTCTTTTTTAATGTACAATTTCCTATTCTTTAGTTGTTTTTTTTTCTTTTTCCAGTAAATACTGCCAGAAGGGTCACACCTTAGAACCAGTCTCTTTAACTCTGAGGAAAACAGGACTTATCCTGCCACTCCCTGACTTTTTCTGCTTCAAGAAGGACTACTCTGATTGTATCTGTGTAGAATAACACAGCTTTTTGATACATGCCAGCAAAATATTATATTAATTTATATCACAGCTCAATGTCCTGACTGTATTTTACTATCAGGAGCATAAGTCTTTGTTCTGAAAATGACTTTCCAAAATTATAGCCATGGTACTTTTGGCCATGGTTGGCTATTAGCTGTGACCATTGCTTGGCTTTTGAACAGGATGGGAACTATGCCAGGGAAGTAATTATTCCAAGTAAAGAAGAACTCGACTGTTTAGAAGAACAATTCCTATTGTAAAACTGCATCTATTATTTCTATGCTGCTATAATCACGTAATGCAAAAGCAATGGCGTGGGATAGATGGAACAGGGGACCAGTGGTCAGAACATCTGGCTTCTGTTCCTGGGTGTGGTGTCCCTTTCTTTGGCTCTAGCATGGGAGATCACTGTTAGCTTGTCTCCTTGGAGGGATGTTTTTTGATTAGCTGTGGGTGATGTTCTTGATGATGTGTGGAATCAGTGCTGAGGTACTTGATAAAAAACAGCCATTTTTTCTCTTCTTGAGGCCTCTTTCAATCTTTGCAAAACCAAAGATCTATCTTGAAGCATGGTTTGTGATCAGACAAAGTTCAAACATTGCTTGATTAGACAAGTTGGAGAGAGATTCCTGTTATTAGAAGGGGGTTCAGAAGCCACTCCCAAACCTAATCCACTCCTAATATGGGGCTCCGTGCTTCTGAGTGAAGCACACCAAGATTAATAAAGCATTATAAAGTCTATTTTTTATTCTCAGTCATTACTTCAGTGTAAACAGATTGCAGTGCTCTGCATGGGGAGGAGCGTGAGCTTCAAGAGCTGGTGAGCCATCAGAGATGATAATTGGAGTTTCTGGCTGTGGATAGAGACACACACACAAATCCCCACTGCAAACAGAGTATAGCCTGAGCTGCAAATATGAATATCATTGCTCCGTGCTCATTTTCATTTCTAGTCAGTAAAATAATTCACTATGTCAATAGTACACAGGAGGCATAGATGCTAATTTACATTCCTTTGTAAAGGGTTTCAGATGATTATACTTCCCTCACAGCCAATCCTATGCTAATGAGAACTCTCTGATTCCAAAACACTGCCAGAATTAATGTTCGTGGACTCTGCACCAGGGTAAATGACCTGTGGCATAGCTTTAATTAAGAAAGACGGCCACATAATTAGAATAACAACGGCTTACTATCAATTTCTGCAGCAAGTCTCAGCCCCCGGGTGATACGTCATTTGTGTGCACCGCCTGCATGTGGGTGGACTACTACATGAAAGGCCCAGAAAGGAAAGCTTTGTTATTTCTAAATGGATATTACATAAACTGCACCCTTTGTAGAATCCCTGAAGCAGCAGTTGCAGCTTATTATTGCAAGAAGAGGAACAGAAACCAGCATTGCACAACACAGACCTGAGGAGAGATTAGTAGGAACTGATCCCTGCTCTTTTGGCCTGCCTTTTCGAGCAGATGTGGTAAAAGATTTGGTGATGTTTCAACCTAGGAGCTGGCAGGTCTGTGGAGAGCAGAGTACATGTCAAAATATCTGGGTGCCCGGCCCCACTCCCCTCCTCCATGCTTCATATGGCATATTTTGCAGTGACAGAGCCTACCCTGGCTATTTTAAGCTGAGTTTTTACTTGCCAACTATAAAAATTCCTGTGTGAGCAGGGAGCTGGCTAGAAAAATAAGTCACCATTACCCATTAACCATTGTGCTTTCCAGATAAAGCTTTGTATGAGGGTGATTGGCTCTCAACAGCCTGGTATGAAGAAATTGGATGTGGACCCATCTCTGGCAGTGACTAGGTTCCTTTTGTGTTTGCACAGCACCATAGTCAGATAAAGGCCTGCTTTTCAAACATAGCCTGTGGACTCAAATTCTTTTGCAACAAAGATTCTTTAAAACTGCCTTTTAGAACCACCCCCAAACCCCAAATCTGGTGCTATAGTAGCTCCTGTGGGCCTTTGCTGTCACCTAAGCTCTCCTGACATGTCATGACTAGAGCCTTCTGCCAGCTCCTGTCCCAGTGACCCTAGACAACTCTACTGTTCTTCTGACCCTCACCCATCATCTCAGAATATGTCTGTTTCACTGCCTTGACAGCCTGTCCAGCTATCCCATACAGTCACGAAGCAGAAGGAACCTTCAGGGGTCATCTAATCTTATCCCACGGCAGCATCCACAACGATGGCAGATGTCTAACTTGCTCAGAGAAAATGCTACCTGCAGTCTTCCTAGAAAGTCTATTCCACCGCTTCACTGTTCTTGCAATTAGAAAGTTTTTTTCCTCATGTTTCAATGAAATTTTCATTCCTGCAGGTTAAATCTTGTCCTATCTAACACGAACACTGGAAGGAAGATTAATTCCTTTGTTATTTGCAGCAATCTTTCATGTGCTTGAAAACGGTTACTATGATGTCCCTTGTCAGATGTTTGGTCATTCTCTTTGTTCTCTACAATTGATTTGTATCTTTTCTAAAGCGGACTCTATCTGCTTTTGTTGCTTTTGACTTCAGCTTCAAGTTTCCCTGAATTTTAGAATTCTTTTTTTTCCTGTCCATGCGCAGAGGAGCTTGTAGACCTTACAGAAATAAAAATAAAATGTTGTTATAATTATAGCATATAACAGTAACAAGGACAAAAATAACTTTAGCAGCATCTTAGCTGTATAATAACACTTCAGTGAATAAGGTGGTACAGAGATAAAAGAAAGCAGCCAGGCTTTTCATATGATATCCAGATGAGTTACCTCATTGTCAGGCCTTCAAACCTTAAAAAATAACATTTCAGAGATCTGGTTACAACATGACAGAAGACTGACTGATGTTCTAATTAGTCTGGTGGACAACAGACTTGTTCCTACAGAACAGGAAGCTAATTATTTTTGCTTACAATAAACTCTTCAGATTTCACTACTAACATCTGCTCTTTAGCATTGGCACAAGCACAACACGCAGACAATGAATAATTATGTTAACACCCCAATGTTACCAGAAGTGGGGTTTTATTCTAAAGTAAAATTTCATTAGTCAACACTGTAATAAAGAACAGAGAGTTAAGTGCAGTAAACTCAATTATGAGTTGTGTAACTGTGATTGCTTCATACAGAAATTCAGGGAGCCTGTAGCTGGTTTTCCTGATCCTTTGTGGTTGGGATAGTGTTTCTGTGTGAGTAGGATAGGTCTTCACTACAGAGCCACCCCAAACTCTCAGTCTCTTCTTGGTTTGTCTGTCTACATAGTGTGTAGAAAACAGAACTTTGCTACGAGCATGGCAATCCTATATCAACAATATAGGCTGACAAATGAGTTTTTCCTAAATGACGTATTATTGTGTATGAGCTGCCTAGTACTCACTACCCCGTGTCAGGCGGTTGCTCCAAGGCAGAGTCAGCAGTTTCATGATCTCAGACAGTCTTGTGTGCAGTACTGGGTAAGAGAAAGGATATAGAAAAGTACCACAGGTGACAGTGTATCCATCCCCTTGCTTGTATGTCCGTAATGGAAATTAAGATTAATTTACATGACTAGACATGAGTTAGAGCCAGAGCTCTGCTTTGACTTAGTTGAACTCACCTCCTTTTCAGATCACTTGGGTGATGATAACCCTTCTTGTTCTCTCCCACAAAGGACAGACAACTTCTCCCACAATTGCCTGGGAGGGCTCCGACAGGAGTGGTTACTGAATGTTTGGACCAGCAGGTCACCAGTAGCCTTCAAACTTTCCATGGGTCTGTGGCCTATCCAATAGGAAAATTAATAATATTTACGATTTAACATCATTCAGCAAATCAGTTACATGCCTTATGGGCTATGTGCCATCTGCTCAGTTTGTGAGCCAGTACCCCTAACCTCTCAGGACAAAAATCTGTGGGATATGCCCTGCACACAGATGCACAAGTACAAAAGCAGTGAGGATAACAGAGGGAAGGCTGTTTGCCACAGCCGTGCTTACCCCTGCATTAAGCTTCATCAGATGTGAGCACCCGCTCCCCTGGTTAAGTGGAAGATAGATAGATAAAAACATGTATGCCCTGTTGATATGGAGGAAAAGGTAAATATGGCATTCTTGGATGTTCAGTTGTTTGCATACTTCTCCTTACACCAGAGCAAGCTGCCCTTCCCAAAGTGAAGTTTGGGGTTTTCTTTATTGGGGTGTGTGTGCCTGCACCTCTCTTCGTTTTGGGATTCCCCAACTTTCATGTCTGCTTCTTCCTTGCTTTAGGCCATATGCATGACTAACCTGTCCTTCCAGCTCAGATATGTTAAACAGGACTCCTCCCTGAAACCATCAGCTGCAGTCCTCAGACCTGCCGGGTCCTGTGTGTTTGAGCATGAAGCTCCCACCTGGCTCCCTCCCTATCCACCTTTGCTTAATGCATTTATAATGCAGAGCGGTGGTGTCTCTCCCACCCCAGGATGTGCCACGCAAGTACAGCTGGTCAGGGGATCCTCTGATCTGCTGACAGCTGGGGTAGGTAAGGCAGGTCACCCACGCACTGCTCTGTTGTCCCGATTGCACCCTCTTCAAAGGAGTCCTCTTAGGGTGCATGTGAGCCACTGGGAGCATCTGGAGCTCCTCACCATCCTGTGATGCAGTGTGCCAGCAGAAGGAGGTGGGCTGCCATGCCATCTCAGCTTGCTGAAATTCAGATATGTGACAAGTCAGACTTTGGGGTGGTAGGGGGTGGTAGGTTGAGGGGCAAGCACATTCAGCCACTTTGGTAGGCAGAGTTCACTGCCCCTGCAGTGCTTCTAGGCAGTGATAGCAATGCGGATGGGGATGTGTGGGATATCCGAGTGTGAATCTCATTTATAGACACATGACCCTGCCAGCAGGCTCCTTTAGTGTTAATTTGTGGTGCAGGATAGGTCATGTTCAAGGGATTACCTAAAAAGTGTTGCTTAGTGAAAGAAGCTGTCTAATAAAGTAAAAATTATCTCATCTTCACTGGGATACTTGACAGAATTTACTGGAGGTTCACTGTAGGTCTATCAAATGTTTTACCTTGAACAATCACCACAGGTGATTGTGTGAGAACAATCACCACAGGTGAAAGACACTAAAAGTTCAATTTGTCTCAGCCTGCAGAAATCTTTTACAATAGATTAGGTGAACGATGGCTTGGAAGTGCCCATTTCTTTCCCTTGACTGTAAAGGGAGATTAGTCTGACTGTCTCGCACATGTACATCAGAAGTTAAATAAGCTGAATCCCACACTAAAAGTGCAATAACCAAACCTAAATCTAGGATATGGATGTTCCTATGTCTCCCACTGCTGAATGAAGTGATATGACCCTTGTGCTCGGGGGCGTGTCTATGAATACAGATTCATTTTCCAGTACTGTATTTTTAATCTGCTCTGAATTAGAGATCCATACACCTTTATTCCTCCATCTCCAGATTCCCCGAGTTGTCAAGGACCACCATACCAGGGACCTGCTCTTCCTTCTGTCCGAGCTCATGTGAAAGCAGAAGGTCTTTGTACATAGCAGACACATTTCCCAAGCAGGTGACTGGCTCAGCCCCAGGCCAACCAGCCGGAGGACCCTTGTTTTGCTCAGTTCCGCAGGAACTTGCTGTGGCGAGGGAAGGCATCAAGGAAAATGAGTTCATGGCACCCACTTCAGAGATACTCAGACTAAATGAAAAAGCCCAAATGTCATAAAAGTCTTGCTTGTTTGTACATTTTATAGCCAGGAAAATGTCTGTTTGAACACATTTGCGGCATGTTTGCTGTTGGCTTCTGTTCTCAGGTCCACATGGAACCGGCCATTTGCTCCAGTGCAGGCTGGTGTTAATGTCACTGGATCATGGGGGGAGTGTTTCACCCTCACTTTGTGATGGGGTGGACATCTGCCATGAGGGAAGAAAGGACCCCTTGGACTTCTGCGTTGCTCCTGCAGTTGACTCTGCTCTCTGCCAGAGGAACAAAACACCGTGCTGTGCTCGTATGTACAAAGTGAACTGACTGACCCCCACCACAATGGATGAGACATCTCCATGTTTCCCAAAGCTTGGCAGGAGACTGTTTACTCTGAATCAGGGAGGATTTTGGTCTAACGCAATTGCTTCATGGGAAGCAGCAAAAGCAGATGAGGAGTACACATTACCAGAGGAGGAGGATAAACTACGCTAGTATAGATTGTCTTTGCCCTGATTTCATTGGTTCACATCAAGATGAATTACCTACCACATCAGTAAGAAAATCACTCTCCCTTTCCCTGAAAAAGTTAATCTGATATTATACAATGTGTGTATCAGGATCTGTGCCAAGATGGCATTGGAGAGGAATAGTGGACTTTGTGATTTGTGAATCAGCATTTGGTACCTGGTGCCTTGTTTAAAACAGGCACTTTTTAGGAAATGTATCTATGTCTATATTTTCTTCTACCCACAAATAGAAAAAGAGAGTGGAAAAAAGAAGGATACGACAACATCAATCCTTAGGAATACCAAAAAACTAAATATAAGCAGCCGGAACCTTGCACCTATTCCCTAACTGTCACTATTCTGCCATTGCCCGAAGACACCATGTCAACCATCCAATCCAGAGAAATGCAGTGGGAAGAGTTTTGGGGTTTTTTAGTTCACAAGGTAAGTGAAGTGGCCGCACTTGTGCAGGTGGTGGTCAGGAATAAAAGCCCCTTTGGAATGGCAACCAGTGCAGGCTGTTTTGAGGATGTGTGCTCTTGCCCTGAGCTGGAGCTGGGCAAAACCCCTTCTTCCTCAGTGGCTCCTTTTCTCTCAGCTGAACTGGCAGTGATATGAATGATAAGGCAGGACCAAACTGGACATAAACTGTATGGAAGGTTTTTATAGATTCTGTCATTGCCAAGATGTTTGAACATCTTTTGCCTTGCCTTTTATCATACAGAATAGTGCAAAGGACTCTGAAAACAAGTAGGAACCCTGTCAAACCAGAATCATGTTTTTTTTCCCTCATCCACTCTGAAGTAAATCAGTCTGCACAGAAACAGGGCAACACAGAAGCAGTCCCACTTTCTAAAAATATTACTTTCTCTCCTTTATCTTGCATTACAGCATTGAATGAGAAACAAGCGTGCTACCTTTCAGGATGGTAAGAGTGCTGGTGGGTGGCTAGCCTTCAGTCTAGCACCCTCCTGGTTTTTCTCTTTCCTTGGAACAGGATACAGTGCCAAAGTCATCTCTGTTTGAAGAACAAAGGACAGGATGATAAGCAATTTATGTTATGAGTACTTTTGCAATGCTTTCTCATCCCGATTCCCGACATCCCCACATGACTCATTCTGCCTTCCTGCTGTGAGTGCTACTGGTCCTACATGTGAAATTACACTCTGGAAAGCATTTCACAGCAAGAGGAGTTTGCTCTTTGACTTCAAGCTCTTCCTTTTGTTAGGAGGCATGCGTTTAGTTTGTGTTTAAAGGCTAACTGGTTTCACTCGCTAAACCTGCTCTTATTTATAAGCAAAGCTGCTCTTGCAAAATATGAATCATCAAAGCTCAGAGACTGAAAGGGTAGATGAGGTTACCCACTCCACTCCTTTGCCAGGGCAAGCGTGTACACAGCTGTCTATTCAGTGTCCGGTGTAGTAAACACTTGAAGCAATAGGATATCCAGCACTTCTTTGGGAGACTATTCGCTGAAGAAGCAAATTATGACTTCTGTCACATTTCTCCTAGTTTTACCTTTTCAGATCCCGTAGCATCTGTATATGCAAAACTTAATATTGAACTAGTATAAATATGAAGGTCACAAAGAGGAGAAAACAAATGGCTCGACAAGCCGCAGGTGCTGTGTTAGGTGTAATGAAATGGCTGAAAAGGCTGTTTTTTCTGGAATCTACACTAACCTCTTATCCACTTAGACCTCCCTGTCATTCTTCCATCTGCAGCATTCACTGTAGTTTGTTAAAATTAAATCAGGCTTTTTGTTCCTGTGGTCTATCCGTGAGGTTTTTTTCCTTCTCCTCTTAAATCAAATCTAACAGAGAACTCATTTTACTCGTACTCAGATCAAGTTGTCCTTTAGAAAAGACTGTCCATTTTCCAGTACCACTAATGTGGGCTTCAGTTTACTTTTGTCTTACTCCATTTCGGATGCATTGGATTCCCTCTCTTTCAATACAGCTGATTTAATCTCCTCCTTTTCCCTGCTAGAGGCATCTGGGAGCAATTGGAATGAATTTGTACTCCTCTTTGGTTTCACACTTTTGCCTCATTTTCTGATGTTGGCTAGACAGATGGAGAGTTTTGTATTTTCTTTTCTAGAGCTCTTAGCACGGTGACAGCTTCAATTTTTGTGTGTGCTGTTGGTGTGATTTAGGAGTTTTGTATTTTTCCCCCATTAGCTGTCAGTGTCAATCTCTTCCCTGTGCCAGAAATGTTCCCTTCCTCCTATGACATTAGCTGTAACATATGTCACAGCTTGCATATTGTTTAGAACCATGTTACAGCTTCATTCCCACTTGCTATGAAAACTCAGTTATCGCATTTTGCTTTACAACTTCATTGAGCCAAGCTCTTATGTGTAGATATAGATTTAAATACATGGTTACATTTGGATAAAACAAATGGTCTTAAACTTATGATGTTTAAATATGCAAGTAAAGAAGCTTTGCAGAATTGAGACTATACACTGTAGTGATAATAAATTGTTTAAAACACAGGACTATGAGCCTCATTTCTTTTTTTGCTGAACCCAAGGCCCTTTCACAAAACCAGGTCACCTCCAATTAGAATTTGCAATCCTTCATTTTAGCTTGAACATAATCAAAAGACTCGGAACAATAAAATCAACCTCAGACATACTGGGCAATAGAGATGTACAAAGCAGCATTGGTGAGGCAACACCAGGTGGAGTTTATTAAACTGTGACTTCTTATTGAGCTCTGCAGCAATTAGGTGCTCTCAGCAGAGTGGCAGGGCTGGAGGGATTTTTTTTCCTGTGCTGTTTATTAAATCATAAATCTACTGCCTGGGATCATAGAAAAATGTACAGCTTTCACCACATTCATTGCATCTTGGTTTGCAAGGGAATGTCACCAATGGCTCTTACTCACAGAATTGCATTGTACAGGAATATGTGTTATTAAATGTAGTCTGAGAGCATTTTAAAGGAATTTGCATTAAGAAGAAACATGCCTACAGTAACTTAACTACAGAAATACATATATGCAGTACATATATGCAAGCATATATGCAAGTCTCATAATGCTTTGAGAGAGCCAGTCTGTATCCTTCTGTTCTGTTGATGTATGAGAAATATAACTCATATTTAAAAAAGGCTGATGTGTCCATTTTTCGCCATACTGGATTCCATAGCATCCTGCAGACATAGATGGATTAATGTTTGATCTCATTCTGTTTTCTAGGTGGCACTGGCAATCTGTGCTATAAATTCATGTGGTGCCTGGAGGGTTTCTTTCATTTTATTCATTTGAGTTTCCCACTAGCAGTTCTGGTTCAAGCTACAAACCTGCAAAGCAAACCAATTTGTAACCTAGACAAACTGCAGAACTGACATCCCACAAAAGGAGCCTGGGAGGTGGTGAACATATTCTGAAGCCCTGAAATTAAAAGAAGAGCAAAGAAAGAAAACAAGCTTAAAAAAAAAGTAAAAATGTTTAATTTCTTTTAGTGCTACCTTAAAATGGAACCATCCCACAGCTAAAACAAAACTATTAGAAATAATTAGACCCGCAACACGGTATACCATTTCTCTGCAACTGTTTAAGGTTGGAAGCACTACCTCTGTCTGCTTTGTAACAGATAGGGACAGAACCATGTTATTAATTGGGAGATTGTCTCTATGTATGTATATAAGTACATACATGCGTACACATATGTATGAGTGAAAATGTGTGTGTGTGTGTATGCATGAGTTTATAAGTGTAGATGATTGACGTATGTCCTGACATGTATGTTTATATATCTAACTCAAGTAAAATACATTTGTGTGTGCACATGCGTGTATATGAAATCCATATATATGATTGTATACCTCCCTGTGGACATTTCTGTGCTTATTTTCCAAGATACGGTCAGTTAAAATGATACAACACTACAGGCTGGGGGAGGAGTGGCTGGAGAGCTGCCCAGCAGAAAAGGACCTGGGGGTGTTGGTCGACAGCTGCCTGAACATGAGCCAGCAGTGGGCTCAGGTGGCCAAGGCGGCCAATGGCATCCTGGCCTGTATCAGGAATAGTGTGGCCAGCAGGACCAGGGAGGTGATAGTGCCCCTGTACTCGGCCCTGGTGAGGCCACACTTCGAGTACTGTGTTCAGTTTTGGGCCCCTCACTACAAGAAGGACACTGAGGTGCTGGAGCGTGTCCAGAGAAGGGCAACAAAGCTGGTGAAGGGTCTAGATCACAAGTCTTAGGAGGAGCGGCTGAGGGAGCTGGGGTTGTTTAGGCTGGAGAAGAGGAGGCTGAGGGGAGACCTTATTGCTCTCTACAACTACCTGAAAGGAGGTTGTAGCGAGGTGGGGGTCGGTCTCTTCTCCCAAGTAACAAGTGATAGGACAAGAGGAAATGGCCTCAAGCTGTGCCAGGGGAGGTTTAGATTGGATATTAGGAAGAACTTCTTCACTGAAAGGGTAGTCAGGCATTGGAACAGGCTGCCCAGGGAAGTGGCTGAGTCTCCATGCCTGGAGGTATTTAAAAGATGGGTAGATGTGGTGCTTGAGGACATGGTTTAGTGGTGGACTTGGCATTGCTAGGTTAACGGTTGGACTCGATGATCCTAAGGGTCTTTTCCAACCTTAACGATTCTATGATTCTATGGTAAGGGTTGGCTCCTCGTCTCTTGAAAGTAGGAGCAATGGCTCTGATGATACCCTATGACAAATGTGGTGATGTATCTCTAGAGGAAGTCCTCCAAATGCTGGAGTAGGCAATAAAGAACAAGCAAACATACTACCATCCTTAGTCATGCACTTACATACTAAAACTGTGTCCACTTTCATAAAACAAAAAGCCCAGCAAAGTACGATCCAATCAACCCATCCAATTGTGCTGGTTTTGGCTGGGACAGATTTAATTTTCTTCATAGTAGCTAGTATGGGGCTGTGTTTTGCATCTGTGCTAAAAACAGTGTTGATAATACAGGGATGTTTTAGTTACTGCTGAGCAGTGCTTATGCAGAGCCAAGGCCTTTTCTGCTTCTCACCCCACCCCAGTGAGTAGGCTGGGGGTGCACAAGAAATTGGGAGGGGACATGGCTGGGACAGCTGACCCCAACTGACCAAAGGGCTATTCCATACCATATGACACCATGCTCAGCATATAAAGCTGGGGGAAGAAGAAGGAAGGGGAGGACATTCAGAGTGATGGCGTTTGTCTTCCCAAGTCACCGTTACATGTGATGGAGCCCTGCTTTCCTGGAGGTGGCTGAACACCTGCCTGCCGATGGGAAGTAGTGAATTAATTCCTTGCTTTGCTTGCACACACAGCTTTTGCTTTACTTATTAAACTGTCTTTCTCAACCATGAGTTTTCTCCCTTTTACCCTTCTGATTCTCTCCCCCATCCTACTGGCGGGGAGTGAGCGAGCGGCTGCGTGGTGCTTAGTTGCACCTGGGGTTAAACCATGACATCAATGTACCACCAACTGGTGGCAACTCAGACATAGCTCTCTGTCTATCCTCCACCATGCCTGTACATCTGGGTAAGCAAAACAAAAGCTACATACCATAAATTCTGCTCCCTTCAGTACTGCCATCCTGTGTAGTTGCCCAGACCAGCTTAGTCCTGCCTGGAGGACTTCCCACCCTTCCAAAGGCACAACTGCTTCGCAAAATCACCCAAAAAGTGAAAAGAAAACTGCATTGTCCTCCCATTCACAGGATGAGGAGGTCCAGAAAGAGCACACTGCTAGCCCCATCTTCACACTCATTAGTCAAGACGTATTTGCCAGGCTTACTCAATCGTACAGGAGAGAGCTGGGTCAGAAGCTGATAGCAAAATTACCAGGGAGGTTCAGGACACATATTCAAAGGTTTACACCTGAGTTTGCAGAGCTTCAGGAGCTGGGGCAATTGTTCTGTAACACCAACTAGCTTTTTGTCACAACACTTAGCTGGAATTACAGCAACAGCACAGATGCAACCAGGAGCTATCAAAGGATTAACAATAGCTTACACACAGCCTCAAACTCCCTGTGCAAGTACAAGCCCTGGCTACAGGAGATAACACTAGCAATATTTTTCATTTTAAAATGGCCTTGGTGGCATGACAGAAATTTTCAGTTCTGGTGTGTGATGTACTTTCTGACATTACTAGTGGGAACTGGATGGGCAAAAGGGCGACCCATTTTGAAGCACTGCCATTAATCTCCCAACTGTAAGCGCCCATCTAATATTTAATCTCTCAGCTGGAGTTGCTCTGTAAGGGCGAACTCACTCCTGGAATCGTTCAGCTTGGCTCAGCTCCACTCAGATTCTGGACGAGCATCAGCATATTGGAAGGAGCATCTGGTTGATATAATAATTCAACAAAAGAGGATTTTCTCCTGTGACAAACTAGGCTGCAGGGTAAGCTAAGTAATGTATTTAAAAAACTAGAGCCAAAGGAAACCAAGCCAGCCAGGTGAAAGTCTCAAACTCTTGAATGTAAATCAAGTCTCAGAAGGAGAGAAGAAATAGTGGTAGAGCTGGAATCTGCGAGGGATGGTCATTATGGTAATTGTGTGGATAAGAGATGGATGGATAGCGGCGTACTGGAATGATGTCTTTCCACTAAATACCCTTTCCTAACACTGGGACAAAGTCCATTAACATCAATGGAAAATTTCCTATTGACACAATGAGCCTCAGAACAGGCTTATCATTACTATCTGTGGACAAGAATTAAACTTCAAGCCTGCACTAACAGTAAAGAGATGGTAAAGCTGTCTACACTGATATAAATAAATATATGAAATTAGACATCCTGAGAGTCCAAAGAACTGTCAATTCTTTGCAATGGTTCTGTCTCCCATTAGAAATTAGTTTCATTTCATCAAATATCCTTTGGAGAGAGAATGCCAGGGTTCTATTTAATCAGGTCTCATGAGTTTCCAGGGAAGATGAAACTACACAGAAGACCGAATAGTCTTGCAACTGGTTTCTAAGACATAACCCAGAGGATCAGCTCTGCTGAATGCTAGCAGGGCTCAGTACCACTCCATTCTGGAGTTTGGGGCTGTGCAGCAAGCTGCTCCATTGCCATGGGACTGAGGGTGGGCAGAAGTGAGAAAGGCAGTCCCAGTTCCTTCCCAGTAAAATTCAGCCCATCTTTAGTTTCAATTATTCCATCAACCTTCTTTGCCCTTTTGGCAGCCCTGCTTCCGGGAAATGAAAACAAAACCTGCTGTCTCTTTTGAGCCAGGCCATTGGTGGCTCTCAATAAATAGTCCCTTCTAACAGTGCCAAATATCATAAGAAAGGGCTATTGTGAAAGAGCCAGTCAAGGTGAGATCAGGCACCCTGGCTTAATTGCTGCTCCAGCTTTGCAAAGGCTCTCCTTACAATCGTAATACTTGTTTTTAAAGCAGGACAGTAGCTAGGAGGAAGGACGCTCCAGCTCGTTTTCAGGAAACAGATGGAGGACTGGGCTCATACCGTAGTCCTTGATAAATTGTACAGGATACTGCTGAATGCTCGGTTCATGGACTGCATTACCCTTGACAGATTGCTCTCTCCAACAGATGCTAATGCAGAGTTTAGCATCCCTGCTCTGCCTTGCTAGATCACTTCAGGAGGGGGAGAAACCCAGGAGAGCTGGCAGCAAGATCCTGATGGTCAGGTAGTTCCTGCAGCTGCCGTGCACACCACTGCACAGGAACCCAGGGCTGCACAGCTTCCCCATGCTGAAGCAAGCCTGAGGGCAGGCACTTCTCGTCCTTGCAGCAAGGGCCAGACTGGGTTTGTAGTGCACATCACCCCCATGCTCAGTTGGGTGGTTTCTTCCTGTGATTACGGAGGACAATTATATCTCTAATTATAATAGAGGGTGGAGACACTTTTGAGATAGACAGGAGGTTATTGTTCTTTAGGTTGGATAAGAGGCCCAAATTACATCCGGGCCCCTGTAGGCAGTATCAGTGCAAAGGGACAAGACAGCACCTGCCCCAAAGAGTTTATGGTATTTGTGATGGCTAGAGGCTGGGTGGAAGAAAGGCTGTGCTGCTCCTGGCAAGCGGAGGCACAAAGATCTTCTGGGACCCTTGCACTTAAGGTTTCCTTTCATCATAAACTTGGACCAGGGAGTGGAGAGAGGGAGAAGGATGTGGGGACCTGCACCCCATATGGAATTGGTGCACAGATGGGGGCACACCTGGCCTGGGGCAGCAGAAGCCCTCCTAGGTCCTCCCTCTTCTACAGAAACAGCCAGAGGATGAGGGAGCTGCTTCAGTGGGCTGGCACCTGACCCAGCTGGCTATGGCCACTTAGTGGTACCCAGCCCTTGTACTGGTGCTTCCAGGGGTTTCCCATAATTGCTACAGGGATGTGCCCTTTACAGCTCATCTGCCATAATTGCTACAGGGATGTGCCCTTTACAGCTTATCTGCCCCCTCTTGCCAGGTACTTAAAAATGCTCAGATCCAGAGTGGCAGTAATGTAGTATATCCACATCCCATCATCAGGATATCTGAGAGTTTCAGCCTCTCATTTGGCTCTATTTATTGTGACAATTTAATAAAATACTATGGTAGTTTGTTTTTTTTTTATGCTTGTCTTAATGTAATGCTGAGCACAACTGAGAGAACCAAGATGTGAACTCAAAGGAAAAGTTCAGAGGCTAAGAGCAGCTTTTAAGCCTTAGGAAATGCTGAAATGGAAACAAAGCAGGAATTGTCAAACATGTAGGAAATAATTTCTGCTTCAAATCCATTGGAGACATTGGAATTACTCCAAAGAGGAGCCAGTCCATTAAATCACATAAGAGTGGCTGCACTGAATCAAATCAAAAGCCCATCAAGACAGTATCATGTCTTTGACAGTTATCGGTAGCAGCTGCTGAAAAAGAAGAAAAGAAAGAGGACAAGGACAGGGGACCTACCTAACCTCTAATAAAATCTGTAGGGACTTCTGGAGCTATTCTCCACATTGAGTCCACCATATCCTTTCAGGCCCAATGTTCACAATCATCTCTTTCGTTGACCTGTTTGTACTTTTGGCATTCCAAAAGTTTGTGGTGGTGAATTTCCGGCAGTGAAAAATTTATGGCAGTGACTCTCCTCACTGAATTATGGGCTGTGTGAAAGAGCGTTCCCTTTAGTTTGCTTGAAATGTTCTGCCTGATCATTTAATTCAGTGTCCCCTGCTCCTCCCCTGCACTGAGCAATTGCACACTTTCTGACCTATCTGGAAAGCTGCATAATTTTAGATTTCACCTCATTCCCTTTTCCAGACTGAAGAATTCCAGCCTATTTACTTTCTCTGTAAATAGGAGCTGATCACCTTTTTGTCTCTAACTATGCTTTTCCTATAGTTCAACTGTGAGGCCCTCGAGAATATGAGTCCTGCCTCATCCATATAATGAGCCTTGCACATGAAGTGTGGCCGCCTTCTGACCCAGCTGACATTACAGACAGTCAGGAGGAAAGCGCAAGATGCAGAATTTCTGTAGGTAGAATTTATGCAAATGGGTACAGTTTCTGCATTGCGGACTGGAAAAAAGATAATTTTGCCGTCTCTGCCACTTCACCAGTGATATCATCTATTTCTAGTTACCACAGGCAATGCAGCAGCCTGGTGACATTGCATTGTTCAAGGTTGGACAGGACAGAATTAATAGCAGGAGTTATTTTAATGAAAACCGAGCACCAGGAAAGGAGCAATGTGTTTGGATTTCCTTTATAGCCTAAGATGCAAAGCAGGTAGGAATATCCTGGACCAATTCCAACTATTTTGCACAGCAGCATCCAAAGATATCAGCACTAAAGAGCCCTTTTATTTTCTGAGCCGTGCCTCAGTAGTCAGGAGAACTTGTTTGGTGGGCCTGAAGCCAAAAAGCCCAACCGTCTGACTTTCCGAAGCTGATGTTTACTGTCCCTTATATCACAAAGCTGCTGCCTGGAGAGCAGCTGGCCGGAGGTGTCTGGAACAATCCCAGCCACGGTTTCATAAGAAACTCTTTCTACGTCTCTGCTTTCCCACAAAGGCTCGTATTTTATGACTGCTGGTGGGCAGGAGGCTGATGAAATGCATAGCTGATCTGAAAACATAAAAAGGCAAGAGGCAAGATTTAAAAATTATACCAGTCATGGTTAGGCCTGTGAAATAAATAACACACATAGTCATTGTGCAAGGAGGAACAACAAATTCACTGCCCCCTCCACCAGCTGGTTTCCTGTCTGTGGTGTAATGGGTGGGAGTCTGGGTGGTAAATTTACACCTCACTAAAAGCCAGATTATAAATTCATTGTCCTCTCCCTTTCTCCCCCTCTTCCACGTCCTCTCCAGAATTAAGAGGTGAATTGTACCAGAATCATTTTAACTACACATATATTTTTTAAAAGCCTCAAACTTCACTTTCTTGTGCCTGAGAACTGAGGTTTTCTGAAACACAATCCCCCTTTGAATTAGAAATGGGGTGAAATGCAGTGAAATGCAGTAGTGTCAGCTTTGACACCCTGGAAATTGTGAACTCTATCTCTCTCCTGGTGGTCCCTTTCAGTTCGGGTGGAGGAGCTCAGGAGTGCAACCAAATGAGCCAACACCTTGATGGTTCCCAGTCCACACGGAGAAACGTGGGATTTGGATCTCCCATGCTCTCAGCCTGGCAGACAAACACCCTCACGAAAACAAACTGAAAAGCAATGAAAGCTGGTGAGTCAGTAATTACTCATCCCCGTCAACATTAACCACATGCATGCTGCCGTCTCTGTGCTACCTCCTTTGCCCCTAGGTCATGGGTCAGGGAACCTCCTGAAGGACTGCAGACATACAGGTCCTTTCACCTCTGCTGATGGTAGCCACCATCCTATGTGCTCTATGGCCTACGTGCATGGATTTGTCCAGGGATAAATGCCGTGGCTGCCCCTTCTGTCCTCACAGGTTGGTAATGTTGCCTGGGGATCACTAGTGCTCAGACGTATCTTGAGGGTGACCTGAAGGAAAGCAGACTATAAAGCTGATTTCAAAAGGTGTGTTGTGAATGAAAGGCCGACTACCTTCCCTCTGACTCTTTTCCGATGCTCACAGCCCAAGCTAGCAAAAAGAAAAGTGTTTCTTAGTCTCTGAGTCCCAGGTGTACAAAGGCCAGTTTATCCCAATATGTTTGTTGAGGATGCCTCACCTTGCCATGACTTGAAAACAAAAAAATCTCTAAATGCTTGAGAGCCACACATCACCTAATGCATCTCTTGGAGAGCCAACAGGAAGGGAAAGGGCTAGTAGAGGTCCCATTTGCTTTTTACCACATTGGGGTTGGTGCAGGCAGGACACAGAGATGTTGGATTTTCTGGCTCACACTCTTCACCACAAGAGATGCAGAAGACCCATCAGCCCTGTGCCATCACAGGGTAGAGGTATTTGTATGGAGCAGATTCAGCTTGGGAGGTAGGTCTGAGCTCCTTGTGGGCCACCCTCACCTGCTGACTGACCATCTTCTAGCAGATGAGAAATGGACTTTAGCATGAACAAGACCGTGTCCCATTTTGCTAGAAGGATTTCCTCAAAACTTCCCAAATATGAGAAAATAGGTCAAATGAGGAAAAGATAATGTTTTAGAAGAATTCAAACCTCCTGGGGCTAGCTCAGCTACCTGAATATTGCCGTGCATTGCAATGGTGAAACAATTGTCAATAGGGCTGCTCCTCAGAGACAAACAGAGGCAACAGTGTTTATTTCAGTGGTTACGGGGGTAGTCTGTATATATGATTCATGATAGATATGCTATCTACTGGGAACTTCTTTGAGTAGCTAAAACATTCGTTCCAGTTGATACATTCACTGGTGATGATAAGTGTAAAGGGAAACCAAGCGCACTATTTTTATTCCTGTCTGAGTACTTGTGCTTTCCACATACAGAGACATGAAGATGCTGCTTTGAAACCTTTTCTCCTCCCGGGGACAGAATGAGAGTACAGTTGCTTTTAATCGAGTAAACTGTTGTCAGTGCACAGTCCAGAAGTCTCCAGCTACCCTGGCAAGCGGCCAGACAAACAAGATTGCTCCATTTTGAGCCTCAAGTGTCATTGAAGTGTGACATATTAGCAAGAATAGCCTTAGATAGAAAATATACCTCGACCTGTGACTCAGCAAGCTGAGCAGCAGAAGTCTCTCGCTCTGTCTTCTCATTTTTATAGTCTGGGAGAATCTCAGTTTCTGATAGCATGGACCTCATCTCAGCAATGAAATTGCTCTCTGAGCAACCTCCCTAATTACATCACATACGGCCCTCTGCTCCCTTTCACTGATAATCAACCAAGCACCTTGTGGCTAACAAGCAGATGCAGCTTTTGCTTCTGTGGGAAGCACCATTAGAGAAGTATTAACGTACTTCGGCTTTCTGTAATATAATGAGGGGTTTTATTGTTCTTTGTATAAAGTTGACCATGGACATCTGCTTTTATTTTGTATTTCACTCCAGCCCACCCATCTGTTCTCCTTCTCTGCAGTGGAAATAAAGAACGTAGGTTGGCATCTGATTAGCCAGCGTTTCACAGACCAACACTGGCTCATCTCCAGTTTCAGGATTCTTGTTCCTGTACACAGCCTTCAGATGTGTTCGATGCTACACTATGCTATAGAATCGTAGAATCATAGAATTGTTTAGGTTGGAAATGACCCTTAGGATCATCGTGTCCAACCGTTAACCTAGCAATGCCAAGTCCACCACTAAACCACGTCCTCAAGCACCACGTCTACCTGTCTTTTAAATACCTCCAGGCATGGAGACTCAGCCACTTCCCTGGGCAGCCTGTTCCAATGCCTGACTACCCTTTCGGTGAAGAAGTTCTTCCTAATATCCAATCTAAACCTCCCCTGGTGCAGCTTGAGGCCATTTCCTCTTGTCCTATTGCTTGTTACTTGGGAGAAGAGACCGACGGCCACCTCGCTACAACCTCCTTTCAGGGAGTTGCAGAGAGCAATAAGGTCTCCCCTCAGCCTCCTCTTCTCCAGGCTAAACAACCCCAGCTCCCTCAGCCTCTCCTCATAAGACTTGTGCTCTAGACCCTTCACCAACTTTGTTGCCCTTCTCTGGACACACTCCAGCACCTTGATGTCCTTCTTGTAGTGAGGGGCCCAAAACTGAACACAGTACTCGAGGTGTGGCCTCACCAGTGACGACCACCTCCCTGGTCCTGCTGGCCATACTCTTTCTGATACAAGCCAGGATGCCATTGGCCTTCTTGGCCACCTGGGCACACTGCCGGCTCATGTTCAGCCAGCTGTTGACCAACACCCCCAGGTCCTTTACTGCTGGGCAGCTCTCCAGCCACTCTTCTCCAAGCCTGTAGCGTTGCATGGGGTTGTTGTAACCCAAGTGCAGGACCAGGCACTTAGCCTTGTTGAACCTCATACAATTGGCCTTGGCCTATCAATCCAGCCTGTCTAGATCCCTCTGTAGAGCCTTCCTACCCTCCAGCAGATCAACACTCCCACCCAACTTTGTGTCATCTGCAAACTTACTGAGGGTGCATTTGATCCCCTCATCCAGATCATCAATGAAGATATTAAACAGAACTGGCCCCAGTATTGAGCCCTGGCAAACACCACTTGTGACTGGCCGCCAAATGGATTTAACTTCATTCACCGCAACTCTTTGGGCCCAGCCATCCAGCCTGTTTTTTACCCAGTGAAGAGTACACCCATCCAAGCCATGAGCAGCCATTTTCTCCAGGAGAATGCTGTGGGAAATGGTGACAAAGTCTTTACTAAATTCTAGGTAGACAACATCCACAGCCTTTCCCTCGTCCACTAAGCAGGTCACCTTGCCATAGAAGGAGATCAGGTTAGTCAAGCAGGACCTGCCTTTCATAAACCCATGCTGACTGGGCCTGATCCCCTGGTTGCCCCATATGTGCTGTGTGATGGCACTCAAGATGATCTGCTCCATAACCTTCCCTGGCACAGAGGTCAGACTGACAGGCCTTCAGTTCCCTGTATCCTCCTTCCAGCCCTTCTTGTAGATGGGCATCACATTTGCTAACTTCCACTAAACTTGGACCTCCCCGGTTAGCCAGGACTGCTGATAGATGATGAGAAGTGGCTTGGTGAGCACCTCCACCTGCTCCCTCAGTACCCTTGGGTGGATCTCATCTGGCCTCATAGACTTGTGTTTGTCTAAAAGTGGTGTGTAGCAGGTTGCTAACCATTTCCCCTTAGTTTGTAGGGGCTTCATACTGCTCCCCATCCCTGTCTTCCAGCTCAAGAGTCTGAGAACAACTGATCTGACTATTAAAGACTGAGGCAAAGAAGGCATTAAGTACCTCAGGCTTTTCCTCATCTTTTGTCGCTGTTTCCCCCCACATCCAATAAAGGATGGAGATTCTCCTTAGCCCTCCTTTTGTTGCTAATGTATTTATAGAAACATTTTTTATTGTGTTTTATGGCAGTAGCCAGATTAAGTTCTAGCTGGGCTTTGCCCCTTCTCATTTTCTCCTTGCATAACCTCATGACATCCTTGTAATCCTCCTGAGTTACCTGCCCCTTCTTCCAAAGGTGGTAGGCTCTCATTTTTTTCCTGAGTTCCAGCCAAAGCTCTCTGTTCAGCCAGGCTGGTCTTCTTCACTGCCGGCCCATCTTTCGGCACATGGAGACAGCCTGCTCCTGTGCATTTAAGATTTCCTTCTTGAAGAATGTTCAGCCTTCCTGGACTCCTTTGCCCTTCAGGACTGCCTCCCAAGGGACTCTGTCAACCAGGCTCCTAAACAGGCCAAAGTCTGCCCTCTGGAAGTCCAAGATGGCAGTTCTGCTGACCCCCCCCCCCCCTCCTTACTTCTCCAAGAAACGAAAACTCTATTATTTCATGATCGTTATGCCCAAGACAGCCTCCAACTGTCACATCACCCACCGGTCCTTCTCTGTTCACACACAAGAGGTCCAGTAGGGTGCCTTGCCTAGTTGGCTCCCTCACCAGCTGTGTCAGGAAGTTATCTTCCACACATTCCAGGAATATCCTAGACTGTTTCTTCTCTGCTGTGTTCTATTTCCAGCAGATATCTGGTAAGTTGATGTCCCCCACGAGAACAAGGGCTAGTGATTGTGAGACTTCTCCCAGCCGCTTATAGAATATTTCATCTGCCTCTTCATCCTGGTTGGATGGCCTATAACAATGCCACCATGATATCTGCCTTGTTGGCATTCCCCCTGATTCTTACCCATAAACACTCAACCATATCATCGCCATCATTAAGCTCTAGACAGTCAAAAGTCCCTAACATACAGGGCTACCCCACCACCTCTCCTTCCTTGCCAATCCCTTCGGAAGAGTTTATAGCCGTCCATTGCAGCACTCCAGTTGTGCAGGTCATCCCACCATGTTTCCATGATGGCAACTATGTCATAGTTTTCCTGCTGCACAATGGCTTCCAGTTCCTCCTGTTTGTTGCCCATGCTGTGTGCATTGGTGTAGATAAATACACTTCAGTTGGGCTGTTGATCCTGTCACCTTTTGCGGGGAAGAAGCTCTAATTCCTACATGGCCATTCTCAGGTGCTTCCGTGGTTTCTAACACATCCATAGCCCATATGTCTTCGCTGCCGCATGGATTTCCATCCCCTACCTCCACTGAGACGGCAGAGCAAAGGACCTCGCTAGCACACTGTCCCTCAGACACTGGCATGCTGCCCTCAGGGTTATATCTAGTGAGCCTGGTTTTATCCCTTTCCCCCTTCAAATCTAGTTTAAAGTTCTTTCAATGGGCTTTCAGTGTTACATGACGCTATGCTATGTTATGCTATGCTATGCTATGCTATGCTATTCTGTTCTGTTCCGTTCTGTTCTGTTCTAATTTTCTCACTCTTGCCTGGATGTCAGGTCAGATGACATGCACTTCAGTTACTGTAAATCGGATAAATCAGATGTCTGTAAATCAGATATTCCATAACTGTGTTCACCATGGCAAAAAGCCTCCTCTTCTTTCCCACCTCCTGACTAAGGTCTCATCTGGAGCGCTCAGTGCCACCGTGGGGATGCAGGCGGAGTCCCTTCCAGCTGGTGTGCTGCTGATTCAGTGGTACTTACAGGAGCTGCACCACCCATTGCCAACTGTTCTGTGGATTAGATATGCAGGAATTGCCATGCCAGAACAGGCCACTGGTCCATCTAGTGGCTAATGTAAGATTTTTTAGAGAAAGACATAAAAGGCTTATAATGAATCCAATTAGTCAATATTATACCAGTGGGGGATATTTCTCCCTGACCTCAGCTGGTTATCAGATTATGTATCCTGAAGCATGAGGATTGATAGCCCTTGTCATTTCAGTGTATCTGGAGTAGCTGCAGATGCTCTATTTATTCATGTTTATGTTTAGGGACAAATTCAACTTGTATACAAGAGCATGCAACTCCTCTGGTTTCAGTGGTGTCAAACTAGCAGGGAATCAGATAAATCTACTGATTAAAGACATGTCTTTGAACATGGAAGCATAATGTCAAGCTTTGATTTTTTTTCTCCATATTAAAAAATAGATCTGCACCTACAGGAAAGCATTGCTCACACTGCAATATTCTTAAGCAGATTTTTTCAACATGGGCACAGCAATTTAAAAAAAAAACCAACAAAACCAAACAGCTGGCATTTACTGAGGCAGACTTTACACAGGAGCGGGATCAATCTTAGGAAAGTAAACCTCAAGTGCCTAGTATAATATTGATATGTACCTCAGATTTCAGTGTTTTTTAATTCATTTTTAATGAAGAAACACTTTTTAGAAACACAGTGTGCCCCTTCAAAATATTGCCATGATATTTTCTGCTGAATTCACCTGGCTCTAAAAAGTAACGCAATAGCAATTGCGTAGGTATAAATTGCCCCCAAAATCCCAGTATTTATTATGCATGCGACTTCCATTTGTGAAAAGGGAGTGTATATGCGTGTGTGTGTAGTTTTGTGCATTTATGAGTCTGGCATCAACCTGTTCTGCTGTTTATGATGAGACGTTGCTGACAGCTGTACACAGGGACCAGTTTCTCTGACGAATTTAACCAGTCCTCTTTGTGGTGTTCAGGCTGACTCGCTGGCTGGTGTGTGGGAACATAATTCATCCTGCAGATTTCTCCTAGTTTTTGCAGTGATTATTGCTTTGACTACTCACTGATTTACAAATCAAGTCCTGTACTGATCATCTAAACCACATGGTTTTATTTCTACTCCCTGATGGGGATTCCCCCAAGTCATTTAGGGGCTTTCAGGAGAAGCGCATGTACAATATGTGCTGCTATTTTGGGAGAATATCCGTTTGTAAAAGTTGTGCATAGTATGTTTTTTGCATTACTGACACATTCATGTTTTAAAAGGTAGAGAGGCAACAGGAGAGGTGCTGTATGAATGAGAAGATTAAGTGTTTGCTATAGAAACTACCTCTCATGCAATTAATAGTGAAGCATTTGTTAATATCTGGTGAACACCTGCATATACTATTCCTAAGAATAACATATAATTCCAGTTTCTCCAGAAGAAACATTACAGAACCATGCCTCTTTCCTATGATGTGGTACATTTGAAAATAAAACAAGAGCCTGGTGCTTGGAAGAGTTCCTAAACCTTTCCCAATTCATCATTTGTCCTTCTTTAATGATGTTCACTCCCCGATATGTGATTTTGTTGCAATGCTTTTCTGCAGCTGTCCCCCTTGCCTTCACACAGGGTTTAAGTAAGTAAGTAAGTAAGTAAGTAAGTGACACATTTCTTCTAAGGCCCCTTGCAGGGTTTCAGATGGTCATTTACACTTGTGCCAAGGGGATGCACAGGGTGGGTATTTGCATCACCTGCCATTAGCACGTAGGAGCACAGTGTCCTCAGAATCCCCTTCCCTGCTGGAGGAGGAGGGGAGGCTATTCCAGAGACCAGCTCAGAGGCCAGACCTGTCCACGGGTGCATGGGATGGCATGTCCTTATTAGATCCACCCACGGCCCTCACAGGGGGCCCGTTCATAGCAGACTGTTGTTACCATCTGGTTTGGGTTACCTGTCTGTGGAAAGCTGGGTGACAGAAAGGCTCAGAGTTTGGTGAGCACCTGGACTAGGACATGTCTGGAGTGTGTCTCCAGATGAGGAACTTTGACGTGTGCCCAGGTACAGTAATATAGATACAATTGTAGAGTATCTAAGTTAAGCTCCTCTTCCGAACTACCATCTGGAGGAAAGTCTCTGCTTCGGCACTGCAAATTAAGCTGGAGACGAACAATAACAACTCACTATAACCTAGCCATGAGGAGAAGAAGGGCATTTTGACTTGCTGGAGTTTTGGATACACTTTCCATTGGTGTCGTGCTGGGATAATAATCAATGTCTGGGATGCCCTTCCAGCCTATGACTGAGTTGTGCTGAATCCTCCTACTCTAAAAATTGGATGAACAATCAAAATGCAGACTGAAAATCAAAGATGATGTGGGATGGTGTCTATCACCTTCTCACAAGCATTAATCTTCATATGCTTTCTGAATATTTCAAAGTGTTTTGGCACGTATTATCCTGAAATGTTTGTTTCAGCTCCAGCAGTTAATGAAAACTCATCAAATGCAGTATTATATTGGCACTTAGATGCATGCTGTCTCTATTAGTAGTTCTTCTCTATTCATTTTCATGAACATAAATGTTGAGGAGTTGAGCCTTGGTTTCTGATTTACGTACTGCCTGTTCCTAGCACAAGGATTTCTGTAGAGGACAAACTGCAGCAAATTAATGCTGAGCAGAGTGCCAGTGAAGCTACTGGAGTGACCCAGATACAAATTTGTCCCCCATATCTACTTTGACTTTTTGCTTATTTACAAAGCATTTGGCTGAAAAAGCCCTTGGCTTGAGTATGTCTAAAGTTCAGTTTATTTTTACTGACTCGGGTCCTGCAGGACTCCTAAGGATTGCAGGCACCAGACAGCTGTGTTTAGCCTTGTCTGTTACAGTAACGTCAAGGAAACCTATCGTAACTGGCAAGCCTTCTAAAAACATGAGTGCTTATGGATTACAAAAGGAGAAAACAGTCAGATTAAAATAAACTGTTGCCAGACAAAAAGACACCCACCCTTTCCCCCTATAACTTCTTAAAAAACAGGGAATTTGCTTTGATCAGACTTTAAGGTGAGAGCAGATCTCCTGGAAGTTATCTTCAAGCTAACAAAATAGTGATAAGCAACAGAGGAAATGGAGCCAAGATATGGCATGTTTGTTAAAAGACAAAAATCTGGCCATTGTGACAATCTCTTCCAAGATCTCCCAGAGAGGACATTACAGAAAGAGCCTAGCTGAGCCCTGAACAGGATTTCCATTCTTGCACAGTTGGCCTGTTTGCATGGCTTTGGGATTACATGGAAATATTCTCTGGAGACACAGAGAGCCTTGAAAATTCAGCCACCTCTAGTTGGTTTTCCCCTTGCTGGGACAGAGTCAAAGTATGGAGTGCAAGTGAAAAAAAAATCAAAAACCCCTAAACTAACCAACCAACCAAAAAAAAAAACAAAACAACAACAAAACCCCACCCAAACCCCTCTTTCACTATTGATCTCTATTGAGGAGTTGAGCCACTGAGGGATTTCAAAGCCAACACATGCTCATGCCCAAACTTCTTGAGACACCAGAAGTATGAGCTTCCCAAGGGGACACTTCATGCTATGGAAAAAAAGCTATGAAAAACAAGAAGTTGTGGAGAACTTGGCCCACTTGGTGAATGCTACACTAGTGTGAATCACTTTACCACGTCAGGCTGGACAGTCTGCTCAGCTGGAGCCAGGCTGCTGTAAACCCAGCTTCACCAGACAGTTGACAGAGGGTTTGTGTTAAGCAGCTGGAAGACCCCCATGAAAACAAGCCTTTAATTTTCATGGAGTGGTTCCAGGTTTAAAATAGAGTGAGTGAGATGAGAATTTGCAGCGAAAGAGTGTGGCTCCATCAGCCTTCAGCCAGCAGGAGAGATGGAAAGTCTCCCTGCCATGGGAGGAGCAGCCAGGCCTGTCACCGAAGGGGAAGGCACCTCCTAGAGTGAGTCACCTCATCCTTAAAAAGGCGCCTAAGAGAGGTGGGATGAATCATGCTTGTGGAGTCCCTCCCTCTTTCCATTGACTGCAAGAGAAGCACAAGCAACGTTTTTGACTGTTTGCTCAGCTTTTATACCCCTAAAATCTGAGTCTGGTGGAATAACTCAAGGAAAATTGCTTATTGCCCCTGCAGGTGCCATGGCCGTGGTGCAGATAAGCAGAGGACTCCACTGTGTTATCGGTCAGGGCTCCTCCTCCCAGCTATATTTAGAGTGAAGAAACCCAACAGCACAAACAGGATTTGCGCGTGCGGTTATCTTGTTTGTCTGGATTTTGAGTAGCAGCAAATTGCTTGACAGGGCATTCAGAGGAAGGTGAAAACAAACAACCTTCCATCTGGAGTTTCTCTGATAGTGCAGATTTTTTAACCTGAGAAAGCAGTGTAACCTAAAGTCACATGGAGAAAAGGTCAGAAGTGGTCATGGCTCTGAAAGAAATCAGACGCTCATAAACTGCTCATCAGCAGGGACTTCTGCTTAGCACATGATTTCCACAGAGCAGTTTTGTCCTAGCTGTGTTAGATATAATGCTTAGATAAGAACTACAAAATGTGGACAGTAAAAGGACTTTCTATTTGAACTTGTGGTGGATATACTAAGGATATTTCAGGTCTTACATGGTGTATTCAGGATAAGGGAGAGAGTAAATGTCAGTAAAAAGGGGTGTGCCTTGCACATCAGCTCAGAACATTTTGATTTTATGTGCTGCTGGCCAGTGGCTAACCATACTGTCCTGAAATTATCTAAGAGAGGGGGAGACATTCCTGCAGGTAGTTTGCTGTGTGTCCTGAGCCCCAAGATCCCTTTGGATGCTATTGGTGTTCCGGAGATGACCTGGCCTTTTCAAAGCTTGCTGTTTATTGGGTCTGATGCCTATCTGTAATTGTGAATTAATATGCTGACCATTAGTCACTTAAAATTTTCTCAAATTCTACACAGTGTCTTGCAGCTCCTGGATCTTGGAATAAGGTAAAGAAGGACATTTTAATGATGCCATTTAGGCACTCTTTGAATGTTATGTCAATCTTTCTTTGACTTTGTTTCCCCTGACTTGGCAACAGGACTGTTTTACTTCGTTCCTAATTTCTCCCAAGCCCTCACTGAGCACTGAGTCTACGCTGTCAAGGAAGGCAGGAGAGGGAAGTCACTGAGAACTGTCACAAGCATGATGCACCACGCCTCCGTTGCTGCTTCAGAGCAGGAGCAGGAGCAAAAAGGCAGCATAGGCAGCATGCACACTGGGGAAAGGAGTGAAATGGAGCCCTTTGTCCAGCCAAGCACCTCAGCTAAGTTAGGAAACCAGGACAGTCCTCACTTTTCTTCACAATCCGATGGCCTGCACAGACGTCTTGCACTTCTTCCCACAGTTTTCCAGTTGTATGTTCCTCCTCATGTTGCTACTTTCTTGCCCTTCAGGCTTGCTTCCATCCCATCCCATCCCATCCCATCCCATCCCATCCCATCCCATCCCATCCCTGCCGGCTGGCCCAAGGCAACTCAATTGACAGGGTCATTGAGGATAGCCTCTCCCTGTCCAGATGCAAAGCGGCTGCTGTTCCCTCACCTTTCCTAGCCAGCCATCACGCCCACATCCAACTGCCGCTAAGCAAAGCAGCACGAAGCCAGCAGATTTGCATACATCTGTGAGGTCTGAGTGGCTGAGTTTCACTTTGGGTTTCAGGCGTATGCGGAGCCAGACAGTGGTGGATATCAGCAAGTGCGTGGAAGTGACGTGTTTAGTCACTTCTGCTTGCCAGGGTGGGTATTCTGCTGTTAGGTAATTCACTGACTACTTGTATAGATATTCAAAGGTTCCCCTTGGTGGGACTAAAGTTATTGTCAAGACTTTGCTGCTTTTGGCACTGATACCTGTGAAGGAAATCTCTGGGATTGTTTAGTCTATGGAAGAAATGACCAAGGTAGTGGTGAAGGTGGTGGTGGTATGCATATGGTACCAGTTTTCAAACAGAATAAATATCTCTTGCTAGGAGAAGGACAAAATGGAAGGGGCTTAAATCATCAAAAGAGAGATTTTGCTTAGGTACTAGGGAAAGCTTTCTCATGGTAAAGATGATAGTGCAGCCATGGAATAGCTTATCAGGGAAAATTGTGCAGCCTCCACCATGGTGCCAGAGCAGGAGACGACAGAGGTCCAGCACAGATCAGATCAGTGTCTGACTCTGTTGATCGACTATGGAACAGGCAGATGGGTCAGGTGACCTCTCAAGGTCTCTTCTAGCCCTGTTTTCTCTGACTCATTTATAATAAGTAGCACCAAGAAGCCACAATCAGTGCGGTTTTGGAGGCTGTATTAAGATGGGTAAGAGAGGGCCTGTACCCAGGAGAACCTAGAGTCAGCGGAGACGAGACAAAATGTGCCTGGGAGGAGAGGGAGGCAGAGAGAGGGGAGACAGGTTTCCCAAAACTGGCCAGTGGCAAGGTGGTGGGGAGGAATCTGTGCTTCTGGAGCCACCATCTAATGACTGTCTGATCAGAGGCTGGCCAGAAACATTAAGTTTCTGTATTGCCAGTGGGTCTGAAGTTTGGTGATTTTTATATTGCTTTCCAATACTTTGAATATTTTGCAGCCCCTACCAGGAGGCTACAGAACTTCCCATTCTGCCTCTCAGAGGCCAAGGTAATGCCCTGAAGTACTTCAAATCCTTTATCAAACCCACAGCACACAAGGTTTTGCTCAGATAGCCCCACTGTCAGATTTCCAGGTGATGCTTTTCTGCAGAAGAGCCCAAGGGCTGAGGCAGACATTGATCTGATTTGATGAAACCATGGAGTTGTCTCCATCCTTCTTCACCTCTCACCTTGGGAGAGCAATTGCCTGGTGATCTGTGAGCTGAAATCCCAAACCACGTAGGATACTGGTTTCACTGTGAAGGGGCTGCTGAAGAAGCAGGCTGCAGCAGCAGCTGTAAAATAACTGAGGCTGCTTCTTCAGCTTCGTTTGTGGAGCTGGGAACGTTTAATAAATTAGGGGAAATAATATTTATATTAATCATTTGATCTTGATGTTTTTGTGCTCTAAGTCACAGTAACTACCTGAGGGACTTCCACAGGCTCAACTGTAGCTGTCACCTTTGACACTTGAGTTTGGAGCACAAAAAGCCAACACACGCACACAGGCATGTGCACGGAGGCAAGCACGCCTGCCTCTGGTCATTCCCTGTCAGCAGGAGCGGCAGCTCCCAGAGTGATGTTATCTTCTGGGAAGATGGAGAGGGGGATGGTAGGAAGTGTGAAGCAGGGAACCTGCCTCCAGTCGTCTTATTTCCCCATTCACAAGACAAGCAGTGTCCAGCCCCATGATTACCGGAGCGGGGTTAGAGGTAAGTCACGCTTCTGGCCATGCTAGAGAGCCTCAGCAGCATGGGCAGCAGGGCAGCAGGAGGCTGCAGCACGCTCTGCACCGGCTTCTGTTCTGCCAGGGAGGTGGGAGGAGGGTGCTGGCAGGTAGCACAGCACCGCTGACACGGCACGCTGAGCCCCCGCAGCCTGGCAGGTGGACGAGCTCTGCCAGATTGCCTGCAAGACAGCAAACAACTCAAGCGGAGTCGATGGCGTCTCCAGGCAGCTCAGCTCCCGCAAGTGTTGTTTTTATTTCCAACATCAGGGGAGCAATGCTGAGGCTCTGCAGAGAGACGAGGGAGAGGGCAATTTGCCTTTGTTCACTCTGATTTCTCGTAGAGACATGAGTACATCCTTTCCCAGCACTAGCCTTCTGCGTGAAGAAAGCAAAAGGTGCCTAATTAAGGAGTCATGTCCATAGATTTTTACCCTTTTTTTCTTTCTAGGAATTAATCTGACTCGCCAAACATTCTGTATGGTGATGCGTTCCTTACAGAACAGCTCATTTCTGTTCACCCATTGCAGTGCACAGCCCTGCACTCTCTTCTGGCTGTGAAACCGCAGCACCGAGCAGGTCCTCCGTGATTTCCCGGTAGCTCCGCCAGCCGTCCCGGAGCTTCCTCCTCACAGGGCCACGCTCCCTCCCCAGTGGGCTCACTGCTAGGAGCCCACTGCTCTCAGTCCAGCTGCTCTGTGTTTACGCAGAGAAGGCCAGGACGGCTGGAATAAACTCTTTTTTGACAACAATTGATATTTCCGCTTTAGTGGGCAGTGGTGGCATTCTCTGGGGGATCTCACAGCCTGGAGGAGGGCGGGGTATCCTCCAGTCTAGCTGCTATTTGCCATTTGGTATTTATTAGTGGCAATGAATAACAGGGAGAACTAAATCCATCCTCTTCCCTGGGAGTCGTTGGCGTTATTTAAAATAGCAGAACAATCAAACCAAAACCAGGAGCAGACTCTTAGGGATATCATCCCTCTCTGAAACAGCACCACAGTAATCCTCAAGCCTTGCAAATAACCTTCTGCATTGTACATCAGCCTGTTTCAATGGACAGCTACCCTTGAAGAATGCCCCAGAGAGCAATAAACGGTGGTTACTTCCAGCGGTAAAAGTGTTCGATAAAAGTGCTCTCTACACTAAGGGGAGCTTGCAGATACAGTATCATAAGGCTAGAAATTAATCTAGTTGGGAAGCCTTTGACCCACCACAGGGTGGTGGACAAATTGGCTTCTGAAGAGATGACAACACGTTGTGTCCCAGGAGTTTCCACAAGTACCACAAGCCTATGTGGGATGGAATTGCAAATGGGAGTTGGTATTGGTATTATAAAAACTACATGGTATATGTAAATTTTTCACCTCTGCTGCTCTGCTAGCCAAAGTTTTCATGTCATCGAGAACAAGGGAAGGTCAATCAAGGACAGTTTGGTGATGTGAGTGTGATGGCTCTAGTAGACCACCACTGACAATTCATAGGAAACACACAAGACTTGACCTCAAGTCTCTTATGGAAGAAGAGCAATAACATCTGTCTAACTTCTCCCTAACTAGTGAATATGAACCCTGCATACAACCCAGAGACTGTTGGATGTAGTCAGTCAGGGCTACAGATTAAGCATTAAGTGCTTTGGATGATTCCCACCTGAATGTTGAGTGAAACACATGCAACAGCCCGTGGGGTGAAGCTGTGCCCCGTTGCAGTTCTCAACAAACAGGCCATGAATGTGTAATTGCTTCAGACTTGAGCTGCTCATGGTGGCAGGTCTGTGCAGGGCAGCAGGGTACCTGCTGATAACCAGCGATGGATGAATGTCCATGTGCAGCACCATCTGGCACAGCTGGAGCTGGCCCTGGCCATTTGTTACTCTGAAGGAAACCTCAGGAAAATGTGGAGCCCTCTGTGTTTCACTGACCCATCAGGAAACATGAATTGACAAGCTGAGGACATCTTGGCTATAGATACAACAAAATAGCCTCTGGGTCAACAGCTTGACTGCTAAGGCCATCACCCTTGGGCATAACTTCAGAAAGGTGGGGTTTTTTTTAAAGTGACTGAGGTAACAAAGTATTTCATTATCTTTGTTGCTACCTTGATGCATGAATCTGAGAAGTCTTTTAAGCTCTAGCTGCACCAATTTCCAGCTCCAGGAATTTGTGATAATTATGCTACAATGATATGAAAATCGAAGTCATGGAGATATGATCCAATTTTGGGCCTCCAGGTAGGGCACAATCCACATTATTTGAGTCTAATTGAAGATATTTACTTGGCTACAGATGAAAAGAAAATGATAAGATGATACTATTGACACAGATACTTCAAGAAGAAGTAGGGGGTAGGAATAGTTTAAGCTGGCACTCACCGCAGAGAAATATCTGTTAAATCTCATCCTAAGTATTTGTCTGTGCTGAGCCAGTTGCTCATCTTCTTGAGGGGTGTTAGTAGAAGTTATTAAGATATAAAGTAAATATTTACAAATGACATTTTCGTAAACAGGCACAATGGATGAGCATGCAAAAACTTGTTTGGGTGAAAACAAAGAGTAGTTGCAGATGCAGAGCAGCTGCTGGTACACGTGAGTAGCTGCTGGAATTTACCTTGAACACAAAAATGTTCATTTGCATGGTTAAATGTTGGCTTCAAGCAAGCACCTGGATTTGATGCAATTAATGGATCTGGTGGGTGCTATTCCAATCAGCCAAACACTCATGAGACAGACCTACAAAGTAACTGAAAAGCCTTAGTAAAGGGTTTTCTTCTGAGTAAGTTTTATGGTTTTATTTACCATGTTATTTTAGATCTTTTCTGGCTTATTTGGCCATGTCTCTAGCTCTTCAATAAACCCACAAAAGTTCTCAATTCTTCTCTTTTTTGGTAATTACAACTTGAAATTCCATATTTATTCACAGGAACTAGGGTTTCGGGAGTGCTTGGTTCAGGGTCTAATGAGGATGGAGGGGGTCAGCAACCACCGTGTCATTACTTCTTTGGGAAACACTGGGATTAAAAGTGAGGCAGGACAGTCCCTTCTTCTACTCCCACGCTGGCAGGAGAGCTGACCAGGTGTCTGTATGTCTCAGGGTGGGAAGCCAGTGTCTGACCAGGGACCATGTTTTATCCTGGTGCTTCAGGATGCCAGGTTATGCCACTCTGTTAGAGGCTTCATCTTAAAAGTGCAACAGATTAGTGATATTAACTTCCTGCCTTGTAATACTGGTTTCCACACACTCCACACAGACTCTCCAGAGAGTTGCAATTAATGGTTTTAAAGAAACAAAATGAAATTCTGAAAAATAAACTCTTTTCCTCGGGTCTAACTTGCCTGGCAGAGACTGTGATTATTATCTTCTGGAGAGGTGATTGTCAGCCACTGAAACAAGTCACCACACATCTTTCCCCTCTCCTCTGCAGGCACAATCACAATGCCTTGATGCTAAGGCTCTAAGGAGCTTGATGATGAAGATTTATTTGGGCTGAGCAGTGGCTGCCATTTCACTAGCACACTCAGGCAGTGTATATAGAGTGGTCTTCAGAGAAAATGTCACTGGAAACATCAGTCTGAACCAGGAAGCCTGCTGTGTTCAAGAGATCTGAGGAAATCTGTCCTCACAGTCTCTCCCTTTTTTTCTGGATGTCAGAAATTCATAGAATCATAGAATCATAGAATCATTAAGGTTGGAAAAGACCCTTAAGATCATCGAGTCCAACCGTTAACCTAGCACTGCCAAGTCCACCACTAAACCTCCAGGGATGGAGACTCAACCACTTCCCTGGGCAGCCTGTTCCAGTGCCTGACTGCCCTTTCGGTGAAGAAGTTCTTCCTAATATCCAGTCTAAACTTCCCCTGGTGCAGCTTGAGGCCATTTCCTCTGGTCCTATTGCTTGTTACTTGGGAGAAGAGACCGATGGCCACCTCGCTACAACCTCCTTTCAGGTAGTTGTAGAGAGCAATAAGGTCTCCCCTCAGCCTCCTCTTCTCCAGACTGAACAACCCCAGCTCCCTCAGCCGCTCCTCCTAAGACTTGTGATCTAGACCCTTCATCAACTTTGTTGCCCTTCTCTGGACACGCTCCAGCACCTTGATGTCCTTCTTGTAGTGAGGAGCCCAAAACTGAACACAGTACTCGAGGTGCAGCCTCACCTGTGCCGAGTAGAGGGGCACTATCACCTCCCTGAAATTGTTATAAAGAGACACAATGGAAGGTGTCGATGAATCATCTTCTGCTTTTGCTGTTGTCCCAAACACAGTGCTGTTGTCCCAAACACAAATAAACAAAGGTTTCCTTTTGATGATTTAAAGTGATGACTGTATGTTTAAGCTTCAGCAACAGCCATGGAAGGAAAAATTTCCACGTGCTGGAAATGGGAGGCTCCTGTATGGGTAATACTTGAAGGTGTTGCTAATTCTCACATCAAACACAGAAATTCCACCTCAAGTGTACTTCTCAAGCCTGGAGAAATCGCAACAGTTGAAGGCAGAGCAAAATTCAAGTCTCCGAAGACCCTGCACCCTTTTAGTAATGAGTCTGGGACTCAAATGCTGCCCAGCTATAGGTAATACTAGTGGAAAGAAGCTGAATTCTGCATTCCAGACATGGAGCTGACAGCAGACCCGGGCAGCACACACACGGGGCTTTCTGGGGGAAGAACCTGGTGCTTCCTAGTACTCAGAGGCTCTGGAAGGAATTTGACTTCAGCTTCCAAAAAGCATTTTGTAGCACTGTATTCCCCCTTGCACCATATGTAAACCTTACTGCGAGTTGGTCTTTTAGGGAATGATATTCTGCAACTGCATGCACATGGCTGGAAAGATCTTCAGGGGTCACTTTGACTGCAGGACCCATTGCCATGGGTGACCTGCACTGGGGTGAAGTGCTGCAGGTGTGTGTTAGATACAAAATAAATTGCTACAGCTGCATAATCACTGTCTGAGGCAGTCATGCTCACATCACCTGTATGCCCATATACCACAAGTGGTGGAGGAATGGTCAGATGTCCTTTTGAATGAACAGGTGGCATCTACACAACACAGTGCCAGGGGCACACCATAAACTCAAAGTATATCTTGTTGGTTTGCCTCCGTCACCTATTCTGAGCAGATCCATACTGGGCAGATGATGAACACAATGTTTGAGAAGCCCAGTGTCCCAGGAGGACCCTGAGAAGTTGGTAGAAAATGTTCCAACTCTCTGTCTTGTTGCCTTGCCACTATGACTGTGTCCTGAGCCTGTCATGCACTAGGAATTGATACTGCCTGGTCTCTTCATGGCTAAGAGAGAGGCTCTCAGACTCCACTTTGTGTGTGAGGAGAACAGACTTCAGCACAGAGACAAATATAAACTGGAAACGTCATCATATCTGTGCAGCTGCCTTTCAGATCCAGCTTCTGTCCTGAATCTGTATGTAGCTGATCCTTAACATTTCATAGGCTCATGCGATGGTGGGATAATTCAGGCTGGAGGTTCAGAGCCGGCCAGCAGGCATTGTTCCCCAGCTTCATGGCTCCATGCTGAATCACCGCCAGCACTGTCTCCTTGTATTGCTGCCAGGAGGGTCTCCTGGTAGCAGCAGCCAGGTGTGTTGGCTGTATCCAAACAAATATCAACAAGATAAGATCTTGGTTTTCTTAGTGTCTCTTTCAAGGCTAGATAACCTTTTAACCCTTCACACTCATGTTTAAGTGATGTACATGTGTGTGCAGGGGCTTGGCGTGAGGTTTTGGAAGACCCTGGGGCCTCTAGAGCAGTGATGGAGGATGATGAGAGGGTGAAGGTGCTCCTTGTGGCACTGCTCATGTCTGCTCTGTAGCATTCACATCACGGTGTGGACACTCTATTAGCCCACATCCAATTCACCCCACAATGTAATTTTTAGTTCACTTCAGAAAGTAGGTTGTGTGCAAAATAAGCCTGCCAAGTAGCAGGGGAGCTCTTTAATTTGATAATATAGAAACATCCTGTTAAAGCCAGTTATTTTTTATGCCTTTGAAGCTGTGTGCCCAGCCTTAAAGAAAAAAAAAACCTGCCCAATTTTAAAAATCAGAGGCCTGATTTTAAAGGTGACCCTGAGCAGTTCCAATATGAAGCTGGGCTTTCTGAAAGTCTCATGAGCCCCAAATCACTGTATTCTGAGAGGTCTTTTTGCAGTAAGGGAAAATGATAACAGAGAGAAGATGCTAAGAAGTATGTTGCAGTTAGGGGTTACTAAAGATGTTCTTAAAACTTCTTTCTGAGGATCTTAAGGCTAAAAGCATCTTTTTCTCTAGAAGTGTCTCCCTCTACAGAATGATGAGCTTAGAAGTGAAACCCTCAGTGCTACTTGCTTAAGAACTAAGAACTGCTAGTTAGAAAACAAAATTACCTCCACCATCCAAGGATTTTCAGGTAAACAGTTTGTACTTCCCACCTAAAAAGAAATCAGTCAGTCAGAACCATGTGTTTCCCTGGAAAAGGGGAAACATCTTATAAGCAAAACCAATCACGATGCTTAGCATGGTGTTGGGGGAATATCTCAAAATCACAAAAACAAGCAAATACTATTCAGTGAACCCAGCAGCAAACTAAGTCCCCATTTATTCCTCAAAACCAAGTTGCCATTGCAGGAGTTTTGGATTCCTGGCAGGATTGCCTGAATCCATATGCAACAGGACCCATGACAGTAAACACGTTCAGATCTGCCAAGTCTACTGGCTTTCCCAACAGAGCGCTGGTTTTGATCCTGTCTGCGAGGATATTGGACCAACTTAGTGCTTTTCCAAGGGGAACTCCAGGTTTCATGTGGGTATTTCACAAAAGCAATGTGCTTTTTGTGTGTGAGAGAGACGACTAGCGAAAGAAAAACTGTAATTTTCTGTTCTTGCTTGCACTTTAAGGTGTTTGAAGATAAGCCAAAAATAGGTGTTTGTTTTTTTTTTTTTTTGAGAAAGGGAATATTTACTTTGCTGTATATTACACATTCCAAAAATAACCTCTTTTTTCAATAGGGATATTAAGAGCTGGGAACATGCTTTTCCACCTACAAGGGTAAAGGTTGTGTTTGGATACTCATTTCATTTAGTGTTAATGTAAGTTTTCTCAGTCAGGGAACTTTGCGTTACCTTTCCAGCTGCTAGCCTGGCTCCTGCCCTTCACAGCCTCTCCATACAGACCTTTGTTACCAGGTGCCCTTTAGATGTTTGGCCCATATCAGGGGGAGTACTCCTTTTCTCCAGTCCTCTCGCCCCAGCACCATCCAAGAAAAAAGTGGCTCATCTCTCACCCTTCTATTTCTGCCTGTGCCATTGAAGGCATAAGACTGGTATAACTTCCTTTGCACACCATTGCCCTTGCTGTCTCTAAGGGCAGAGGCTTCCCTCTGCACAGTTATAGTAAGGGAGCTGACAATCGTGCTACATGTTTAAAAAGTGATGGCTCAACACTCTAAGTGTGAGGAGCAGAAACTGGGAGAGGCATCCCAGAAAAGTCGGGGAGGTAGTTAGAAGCTACTGTTGTGGTCAGGGGCAAAAGCAAAGTTCGTCAGCAAGTATGACCTTCCCCAAAGCCAGAGGATTTGGGTCTGTGATGAAGTTCCATCTCCGGGATAAGCATAACTTTCTGTTTTCTTCATTTCTCTTATGATCCAATAGAACCAAATCCGTTTTCTCTCCACTTTGTCTCAAAAGAAATAAAGACTTGTTTGCTCTGCTCAATTATCGTCAGTGCTTATCATGCTCAAGGTTCCCATTTTGCTCCAGTCAAGAGGTAAACAGTCTGGGAAATGTCTTAGAAGCAGCACTGGGCTTTAACAGGTTGCTCCCTGGGAACGTGTACAAAGTTTTGAAGGGCAAAAACTAGTAGTAGTAGAAAAAGATGAAAAATAATAATAGGAAAAATCTGAGAGTCCCACCAATTGTTTTAAAAATGTTTAAAACAAGGGGGCCTTCTGGGGCACAAGGGAGCCAAGAGCTGAAAATGGATTGACATTTCTGCGTTTCTTTTTTGACATTGCTAGGGTTGATTAAGTGATAATTAGGCTAGAGAGCGTGCCAACAGTCACTGCTTCATCCTACTCCTTTACCCCCTCAGGACTTGTCACCACTGAATAAAGGGCAGAAATGATATTAGAAATGCCTGCAGTTTTGAGACTGTGTAAATTAAGAAGCTTGTGCTTTTTAATGCTTTATGGCTGATTCGAGGCAAATCAAATTTCCAGACCGATCTTTTTTTCCCCCAGAAATGAAAGGAGATTGGGTTACATGCTCTTTACTAGTAGGCTCTAGAGTCCACAGAGCTGGTGCATGGACCTTGTGTCTGCGTTTCTGTAGACTTAATAGTGAAAGTACGCAGATGTTCTCCACACACAGAGTGCAAAACAAGGACAAATATCAGTGTATAATACTAGCTCTCCCAGAGGACAGAAAGTGAATAATACAATACTAACGATCACACAAAGTATTTTTCAATGTATCTTCTGCTGCACAGCCACAGCTGGGATTTCATCCAAGGGGGGGGTGTCATATTTTACCTTTTTTGTTCTGATTCAGAAAAACAAATCTTTTTATGTAAAAAATCTCACAAAAAGAAAATTCCATTAAAGATATCCCCACTGGTTGGAGAAGTGTATAGTTTAGGAAAATTTTGAATATCCATTTAAAAATTTTTTAATCAATTCACTTGATTTCCAAGCGATTTTCATTTTATTTTAACATTTGTTACTTAATTTTAGATTCTTCCATGAGATTTTTAGCATATGACTTCTAATTTTGTGATTTTTATGTGCAAAACTAATACTTATTTAGAAAACTTATTTTATAGTAGTCAAAATACTATAAAATGTTCAGAGTGTAAATAACTATGATTGAATAAAAAACCTTACATTCTAGAAGTTAGTGTGTCCTGCTGATCTGCAAAGAAATAATTTGTTGCATTGCTCAGGGAAAAATGAGCTCTGAGCACAACATCTACAGGGGTTTTAACTTCTTATTTAATTAAAATATAATTGGGGCTTTAACTTATTTAATTAAAATATGAGTTAGGTTCACGAATATGAATTATGTGAGTGTATCTGGTAGCAGCTGTTTCCAATTTCCTTGCGTTTGTTTCCTACCATTATCCATATAGCTTAGATAATATCATAAGCTCCTAAGCCATTTTTATCCTGTCTTTTTCAGGTAAACTCTGTGAAAAAATTAAAATTTATAGTCCCTCCATAGCTTCTGGAAGAGAAGAGCATGGGAATGGCAAGCAGAACAGAGTATGAGTGTGGCCTAACTAAAGGCATGAGAAAATTTGAGCAAATATTTGATGGAAGTCCCTAGTGTACTTACCTGACTCTGTTTATGCCCCATCCCTGGAAACATTCAAGAACAGGGTGGATGGGGCTCTGAGCAACCTGATCTAGTTGAAGATGTCCCTGCTCATTGCAGGGGGGGTTGGACTAGATGACCTTTAAAGGTCCCTTCCAACCCAAACCATTCTATGGTTCATTCTATTAGAAAAGATGGTAAATTCACCACTCATTGATTTTTTTTGTTTTTTTATATTTGTAATTGGTTATCAACCCTGTAGCGCCCTACACTCTGACACACAAAGATTAAGCTCATTTCCTATCTCCTTTCTGAAATTACCATAGTCTAATACTGAAGCCTTCCCTCTGTCCTGGATTGCACATGCAGTCATCCTCAGGAGGAAACAGGGTTAATATAAATAATATTTAAAGACTTTAGCCACAAAGACACAGGCTACATTCACATAATACAAGCTCAGAAACACTTTTGTAAAACCAGTCCAAAAGTACCAGGAGCCTGACTCCTCTTTATCCTTGGCTACCCATCGATTTTGAATCATCAGTTTTCAATGGCCAGCCTCAAGCTGACCTTTGCTTATATGTCACATTGCCCATGAACATCTGGAGTGGGACTCGTCTCGCCTGATTTCTGATATCTACAGTACAGGATTTTATCTCCAGGGTCACCGGTGAGTTTTCTTAGAGCTGATGAAGAAACACAGGTATACGCCTGCAGCACGCTTTGGCTCATCTTCTCCTGCCTGCATTTACATTCCCCTGCTCTTAATGTGTTTTGTTCCCTGAATAACAAATGTAAAACACAGTCGTGCAGATGCTGCATGTACCCTCCTGCCAGTTCAGAGGAGAAAAGTCACATGGCTCCAGCTACAGAGCCTTGGCTGGCTTCTACCTCAAACTGTATTATTTGGGGTCTTTTTGTCCAAGAGGTTGTCTGATCCGATCCCTTGTGCATCAGGCAAGACAACAGCTCACAAGTGCCCTGAGCACAGTGCTTGCTGCTGGGTGCTAGCAGAGCTTCTGAGAGGTAAAGGGAGATACGGCGCTTTAGGAGTGCCACTCCTAAAAGTGCCTCCAGCTAGCAAAGGGCATGCACAGCACCTGATGCCACTGCTTTCTTTACTTAACCATGATAAGGACAGGGCTTGTAACTCGACAGACCATCAGGAGGCATTTTCATTTAGTTTCCCAATTCTTTTCAATTGTGAATTCCAGTGTTAAGCTATTACCATGTTGAAATGTGAAAAATATAGCCAAGAGGTACCTTTAAATATTGTAGTTGTTGGCTCACTCTCGGGAGAGGCAGGACTGCATAATTTATCTGATGTTTCTCCTGAGTAAGAAGAACATATTTTCGAAATCAAAACTCAAGATCGGTTTGTGGTAACAGTGTTGAGATTCCTGAGATAGTTCTGCGCTAGTGCCCTGGCCATCTGTCTGATAAACCCCGCTAATGTTGCTCTTGGCACTCTCCGGCTGGCTGGCAAGTGGGCATATTCCTCTCAATGGAGCGTTTTTCCAGTACCAGAGCTGAACTGGGAAACGAACCTGGGGGCACAATTCAGCGGCCGAGTGCCTGTGGAATGCAAAAGGAATCCAGACATTTAATTCCCTGGTAGCTCTCTGGAAAATCCCTGCCTCGCTGCTCTCAGTAGCTTCAGCAAGTAACCCTGAGCAGCTGGCGTCACCAATGAGCACCAGAACAACTGGGAGAGTACACGCTCATGGAGCATTTCTCTTTGAAAATGCTTTGTCACGCAGCGGAGACGCTGTTCCAGGGACCTGTTATTTTCCTGGCAAACCTGTGGCAAACACTACTGATCTTAGAACTTACAAAAAAAAAAAAAAAATTAGAAAGGAGGGATATGATTGATGAAATCCTCTGTAAAAAGTCCTGGCCATTTTAGCAGGCATAGCATATTGGGTTGTGATTGCTCCCGTTGGTATCCCACAAAGGGGGCAAAAGGCACATGCCTCTGTGAGTATTCCTCTCTCTCACCTTGTCACTGAGTCCCTTCTACAACCCACATGGACCCCCCAAAGGGCTGTTCACCCCATCTTAGCATAGTATCTAGGAGTGGCAGACTGCATCACTCCCTGTCTTAGATGCTGACACGGAAGGAGCCAACACTTGACTTAAAATGACCACATTTAGGTGAGATCAACCCACCCTCCCCTGTATATAAACATTTAGCTCACATGGCTGAAGCATATGGACTGTTGTGTTTATAACTTCAGTAGTCACCATACACTAAAGAAGGCATGTCTAGTTAAAATATACAGAGCAAAAAAGGGATCTTTTTCCTCATGTCACCACCCCTCTCCAGCACCACTGCAAATACCACAGATATCACTGCATACAAGTAGCTCAAGTAGCCCCAAGATGTCGCAGATTTACTCTCACCTCCAGTTACAGAGTATTAAATCCGCAGCCATGCCTTTGAAGCAAAGGTTAGCCATCATTCAGCAAGCTTCTGATGGGTTGCCAGTGGCTTCTAAACCAACAGTTTCCCTAAAGAAAAAGAAACTCCTCTAGAAACAAACAACTCCTGTGTCAGCTGATGCTCATCCAGTACACAGACAGATGCTAATGACTTCCAGCAGGGAGAAGGGTCAAACTCAAAAATCCCCTAAATTTCCTGACCTAGATGAGACCAGTCTCATCATGGATGAGAATGGTATCACCATTAAGACCCCAAAATAACAATTATTGTCATGTCTAGGACTGATAATGAGACATATCTGTTAAAGCTGTTTATATTTTTTTTTATAAAGTATGATTGCCAGTGTGTATGTAGTAGGAAATGCCTTATTTATTGAACAGATTGCAATATGAGATTGGAGTATGACTTCACCAGGTGGGAAAGCATTTTACCCTAACGAAGGTTAATGACTTGCTGGCAGTTCAGCCAAGTCATTATCAGCGATATCTGTTTGCTACCAGGACGAGAGGGGATGGCCCCTGCCCACCAAAAAAGCCATCAGCGTCCCTAAAGAGCTGAAGGCAGACACTAGCCTTGGGGCAGGAATGTGGAAAATGCTTCCTGAATAAATTAATACCGATAATCCCGGGAGTGAAGAGTGACTTGAAGTTGAAGAGAAGCCCAGGGGACCCCAAGGAAGGGGAAGCAAATGAACTGAGGTTTTCTGTCAGGAAAGAGTATTAAAAACATGAAGCTTAGGTAAGAAGTGGGTCCTTAGGTATGGCTCATTAGGTGAGAGTGAGAGTGAGAGAAGTCTTCTTGGACCTGATCTTAAGATAAGCAAATAAGTGCTTGTGCTTTTGTCTTCTTCCCCTATCTCTAGGTCCTTTCAGGGTTTTGTTTGCATTTAGGCTCTGTAAATAAGCACAAGTGTCCGCTATGTGTTAGACTGGCGTTAAGGATGATGAGAATATGTCTGAGGCACCTGGCAAACAGCAAGCTATTCCCCATTGCATGGCTGTTGCAATCCTTAATGTTAAACACTGGTGCCCCAGCTGTGTGCTGAAGTTCATTTCTGTGGGCATTTAGATGGGAAAAGAGGGCTTCCCCACATAAGCACTATGGCTGCTTTAGGAATGAGAAGGAAGAGGATCTGCTTGGAAGAAAAGCTTTCTGATGACCTGTATTAGCCTGGAAAGTGCATAGCTCTCCAGCAAAACACTAAGAGAGTGTCCATACCCCCAGGGTTTTAGTAACAGACACGTTAGCAAATAACATTACATTTCAAGTAACAAGACTCCAGTGAAATAAGTAATCATGTAAAAGTGGAAGATTGGCTGATTTCCTTTCTCTATAGCAATTTTACAGACAACAGTCCTGCATGATGCCATGGTTTAGCTCACCAAGTGTATGACAACATCTTTAAGGTGGGCATGACTTCCTAAGTCTGCAAGAATGCCTCTAAACAAAAATACTCTGCTTTGCAGTTATGACAAGTAAGTACAGCTCACATGGAAAAGCCTCTGAAAAAATCCAGCTCTTCATACCTGTATTGTGAGTTTTTGTACGCACACAGCATGGTGTTACGCTGACATTGTGTTCTGAGACAGCCAAAACTTTAAACTAGCTCATTTCCACCTCTTTTGGCAGGGACACATCAACACATATCAGATGAAGTTGTCCCATGTGATGTAACCCATGAAACCATGTACTGGGTCTGGCTGGGGTGGGATTAAGAAGCCCGTATAGTGCTGTGCTTTGCACTTGTGGCTAGGGCGGTGTTGGTAATGTACCCATGTGTTGGCTGCTGCTGAGCAGTATCTGCACAGCATCAAGTCTGTCTCTCCAACACCCTACCCAAGGGCCAGTAGGCTGAGGGTGGGCAAGAGGTTGGTAGGGGACTCAACCAGGACAGCTGACCCCAGCTGACCGAAGGGATATCCCATATCAAATGACATTGTGCTTAGCAATAAAAGCTAAGAGAAAAGGGCGGGGTGGGGGGCAATGATTTGTTTTTAAGGCCTTTGTCTTGTGAAGCAACCGCTATGTGTACTGGAGCCCTGCTTCCCAAGAAGTGTCTGGACATCACCTGCTGATGGGAAGTAGAGCATACATTTCCTTTGTTTTTGCTTTGCTTCCACACACAACCTTTGCTTTTTTTCTTTAGACTGTCTTTATCTTGACCCATGAGGTTTTTACATCTTATTTTCTCCCCCTGTCCTGCTGAGGCGGGTGAGAGAGAGAGCAGCTGGGTGGGCACTCAGCAGCCAGCCAAGATCAGCCCACCACACTGGCTATGGTACATGTAGTCCTGGATGAATGAATGCAGTATTCATCATGTTCCCAGATGAGTGACTGGGAACAGTCCTTGTTCAGAAAGCCAACTTACAGTTCTTTATAAATTAAAGCAAATGCATGGGAGAGAGAGAACTTCCATCCTGTGTTCAGTGGAGCAAGACTGTCTATATAGGATTGTATTAAAGTGACACCTGACTATTATGCACCATTGTCTTCTCCTCATGGCAACAGTATAAGTAGCCACTTGTGCTAAGAGGGCAGCCAGAGGAGTGACATGAGGGGGAGCCATTCCCTCCTACAAGCCTCTTCTTGTGACCCCATGGGCATTCTCGAGCACCCACCTATGCCCATGTGTATTTGCCCTGACCAAAAATATGAAGAACATAATAGGATCCATTTTTAGCTCAGTGCAACTGGAGCTATGTGTATCTAATACTGTTAATGGCAGTATTTAGTACAGTGACCTGAAAACCTAATCCAAATTTGTCATTTTGTTATGGGTTGTTTTGGATTTTTTTGCTTTTTATAATGCAGCTTCTTTAACCCAGATGAATTGTTATGTGATTAAGGGACCTGCTCGGAGACAGGAGACAAGAAATTTGCCACCCCCATGGATAGGTGATGTGCAATTCACTGCGTAATTTTAGCATCTTAGTGCCTCAGGTCCTTTATTTATTCAGAGCTGGTATTTTCCCCTTCCTTTCTCAGAGGGGGGTGCATAGAATGCAGGGAACACCTGCAATGGCCTTTGATGATTTCAACTGCTATAAAACTTAAAGTATTAATGGACCCTCAAAATTGTGTCTCAATGGAATGAATGAATGACTTACTTTTAGAAAAATATAACATTAGGAAGTGCATGTTCCAGGCTCTAAGCTGTACTTAAGGTCTATATTAAAGACTCTGTTAAGGTCCTATTGGTCTTATTGGTGATTTTTCTTTTCATTCAGTGGGATTGACTCCATATGCCTTGTACTCTTTTAACTATTATCCCAGGCTGGAGGAGTTGCTGCTCTTTCCTCTTTCTTTGCCATAAATGTGTAGCTGGAGCCTACTTGTGAGGTCTTTTGCTGCCTGGCAGGCCTTCAGAATGCAGAGAGCAAATTGGAGGACTGTAGTTTCTTCCTTTCTCTTCTTATGTAGCCTTCCTGTTTGGATTCCTACAGCAGAACCACTGATGGTTACTGAGTTTTTCTCTAGTACAGTGGTCCTCACAAACACTGAAAGATGCCACCTGCCTGCCTGTGTGTCTGCGGTGGTGAACCTCACCCCCAAACTTTTGGGTGCTTCCCTAACTCCCTAGACTTCTCGTAATTCATGGATGTTCATGGAGAGTAAAACCCTAAACACAACAGCGCTTTGGAGACAAAGTTTCAAATCCACATCTGCAAAGAGTAGCTGGCCTTGTCTTCTTAAAAGGCAGCAGAAACACTGAGGAAGTTCAGCTCTGATCTCAGTCCTCATGTCTCAGGCTCGCTGTGGCGCGGTAAGTCATTTGAACACATACAGCCTTGGAGTAACTAAGTGGGTGTGAGAGTGCCTGCGGCTCCTGGGCACCTGTTGGTTTCAATGTCAGAACCAGAAAAGGCTTATTAAAAGACATGACGTAGTCCATTTATTTTGGTCGAGAGCTTTCAGCCGTGCAATTTGATTTGCCTGTGGGTGATAGGTTATACTGGATAGTTCCTTATTCAGCCTCAGTCTTCTAATGTTGTAGATCACAACCTTATCTTGTTTGTTCCACAGCCCTCCTGCACAAGCAGGAGTTTGTTCCTCCACCCTCCTGCACAAGCATACAGTTGCTTTATTTTTAGATAATTAACCTTTTCTTTTGCCAGCAGTAGATGAAGTGCAGGGCTTCATAATTGGTGTGCTGTTGTCTCTGACTTCTCTACACCCCCGTGGGGGCTTTCAATCATTGTTAGGGCTGGAGTCTCGGTCTGAATCCACGACACAGAGCTGCCTTATTATTTACCCTGAGTAGGAATGCAGCAGAAATCGATGAAATGAATGATTATTATTACCCCGAACTGACTGGAATTCAGATGCTGAATGATGCGCCCAAATTAATTTTTAAAAAGGCAGAGGTGCACAGCGGCTGCGTAACATCAAGTTACACTTGAAGGCACAGCTCTCGTTAGGAGGTGAACATCTGACTGTAACTGGATTTTTCAGTGCCGAGTTAGCAGGAAAATGTGAGAGATTTTATTGACTAAAAAATTTCTCAGGAGGCATGTTGATTAAAGCAGCCCCTAAATTTTGAAATAAAAGGCAGTGTCCAAGTCTTCAAGTAGAGCCAAGAAGATAAGCCATGTCCTAGGGAGGTCCTGTCCTGCAAGCCTAATTTCAACAAGCAAGCCTTAGAAATGAGTTTAAAGGACTGCCCATGTGGATATTGGCTGAATACAACTTTTATCCTGGGGCACACGGGCTTTTAATCTTCAGATCAGTGAAGGGTTGGGTTTTTATGAGAGCTGTAAGTAGGATGTGATTCATGAATGTACATCATCACTTCTTAGCACTCGTGAACACTTGGAAAGTCAGCATGACCTGGGATTGCATCTGGTTTTTCTAGGAAACAGGGTTCTGTACTATAACTATCTCAGAGTCTGGCATTGCAGGTGTAATGTAGGATGATGTGCAGTTGCCGTAAGATTTGCTGCTGATTGTGTTCCCTTAATTTGAGTTAAGCAACACTTTGCTTAGAAGTAAACAAACAATATGTGGGGGAGAGGGGGAAGGAAGTCCTTTCCTTTCTTCAGCCATGCACAGGGGATATCACAGGCTATGCCTGGATTCCTTTTCAAATCCATCATCGTTCCCAGTCCTCTGGACAAACACATGAATTTACTGCAGTGGTCAGGACCCGTGCAGGCTCACAGGCTCAGTTTACTGGAAAACCAAGGTGAGATTATGTCAGAGCAGTTTCTGATGCCCAAAAGACTTAAATGCAGTCTTTGTTTCTGCTGCAGATGGTCATTCCCTAATGCAGGGAAGGGAAAGAAGATCGTAGTCATTAGGCTGACCCCTTAATGCAGCTGAGCCCTCGCACCTCACCCATAAATTCAAATGCTCTTTACTCTTGCTCTTTGCCACGCCTCTGCAGAGTGCGAGTTCGCCAGCAGCAGCTGCGACCTGGCGAAGGTGCCAGATGGGAAAGCGAGCAGGTACATGATCTGCTCTCCATCACCTCTGAGTCTCACCATCTTCATTCCCCCTGCCCACGCCAGCCCCATCTCAGCGACAATGCTTGGTGACGGGGGTGACCATGCAAACGGGAAGGGAGAGAGAGGCCCTTGCCTCAGCCTTGGTCTGTACAGCCCCGTCTGGACTTTTATTGAGCCATCCAGAAGTATGCCTGCCTACACCGAGTAATTGCATTTTGTTGTGGCTGTTGTAAAATACATTGGAAACATGTGTGGCTAGAAGGGCACATTAAACTCCTGCATCTCAGTGTGCATTTTTTTGCTCTGTTTTGTTTTGATTTAACAGGCCAAAGGAGACATTTCAATGAGGAACTGTGGCTTTCTCATAGTTTTCTGTTTTCTTCAATGGGTTGCAGGCATGTAAATCAGGGAGGGAGCAAACTCAGGGCTGCTACAGGTTCAAACGGAGGGTTTTGGTCTGGCTAAGTCACCCCAAGTGGCAACCCAGGGTAGCATCCCCTCCCTCTAGGACATTTTCCAGTGGCTCGTCAAAAGGGGCTTCATCTCTAGGGGAGCATTTGGTGTCAGGGCAATACCTGATGAGAAACAGCAGTCTTTCTCAGCAGCGCTTTGTGGATATTGTATCTGTCAGAGTCACATTCCCATTGCTACTCATGGGACAAGTTTGCTGCATTGCCCAGGGCTCCTGGCTATCTATCTGAGTGGGTTATCTCTTTGTTATTGGCAGTGGCATTTAGAGCCTGATTCTGTATGAAGCACCTAGGAGCTACCTGAGGTTTTGCAGGATCAGTCCCTGAGTTTATGGACAGGTCCCGTTTCGCTTTTGTTGGGTTCCTCTTTGTGTAGCCCTGCAATCAGGAGCTGATCAAGGAAAGCAGCGCGATATATCAGGTTTCATTATCACCCTGGTTCCTGATAAAGAATGAGGATCAAGCAGCCCAGTTCTCACAGTTTTCAGCTTTTATTGGCCTTTGTGCACAAAGCAGTGTTTAAAATGTTGCTACCACTCTCCCCTGCAAATAAGAGAAGTCTGTGCCTCCAGCAGAAGGTATAAAGTATTTTGTTTATTCAAGGAAAGATAGCAATCATGAATGTTAGGCTGGATTTAACAGCCTTGGACTTTATTAGGGAAATTGACTTCAGTTTAATAGGAAAGAAAGGGAGGGGTGGAGGGGGTGAGAGGAACAAGAAGGAAATTTCAAACAAAAATGTTCCAAGACATCTTATTCATGAGTTTAGCTTTTGCCTGTTGAGCTTAAACAACTTTCCATTAACATTCCTTATTGAGTACTGTAAATGGAAAAAGCAAATAAACATTAGTCCGTGGCCTGATGTGTTGTCAGCGATGCTGTTCATGATTTTTTTTTTGCTCTGTCAGTGAGAGGGAAGGTGCCAGCAGCACTGCTACTTGCCAGCCTGGTCAGACTCTGTGCTGTATCTCTGTGCAAAGCAGGCAAGAGAAAAAGCTTTGTTTCACCTTCATGCTGCCCAGACTGGGGGCTGATGTGGAGTCTTAAAATGCACCCTAAAGTAAATTAACACTTGTCAAAGACAAGCCTTCTGCCATCACATCCTACACTCCATTTCCTGAGCTGGTCAAGCTCTGTTTTGCAAAGTCAGTAGGGTTTTCAGGAGTCTATCATTCTCATCTGGAGACCTTACAGCTGTAACGAGCAAGGACACCTCTTTAATTTCCTGTCTGTATTTCATTGACCTTTTTGTTCTTATGCCAGGATTCTCCATAGTAGTTTCCCTCCCCCGCCATGTTTGCCCCCTCTACCTCCTCACCGGCTTGGAATACATAGACATCAGTTATATTCTGTTTCAAGACTTCGCAATGAATGAGCTAAACTCTTCTAGACCCTTCTTATAAAAGAATGTCTCATCACCACACCCAGCTCCCCAGCAGGATTCAGCAGACCCACCATTCTCATAAATACTTGTAGTCTTCATCTCTTGGCTGGGTATTCATCCTGCCACTGACATTGCTTTTTCCATCTCTGTGTCTTCCTTTGCCTTGCTTTCCTCTTGCAATGTGCTCAATATTACGTGTAGGAAAGATGCTTCCAGTATTGCCCTTTCATCTTTTTTTTTTAAATTCCTTCTTATCAGAAACAACAGCTGAAACCAAGTGAAAGAAACTTTCTTATGCAGAAAAGATCATTTTTAGGAACATCACAGACCTGTTTCAGTACACAAGTTGTTTTGAACCACCTGTTCTTCAGACTTCCATAAGCCTTCTTTTCCCTCTGTCCGCACAGACCAGAAGAATTCCACTACAAGGCACCTGAGGGTGTTTGAGCTCTTTTCCTCCTTGGATGGACTTTTACAATCCCAAATCTCCTGGTAAGAAGGATGTTCAGTTTCCTGAATTGGACTAACTTCTTGTTTCATACAAGCTCTACCACAGGCTAAAATCTTTGTAACACTTATCACACTAGTCAGCTTTACCAAACAACATCCATCTTTGGCTAAATTCAGTGTCAGAAGTTGTGAGGGAAGAGGGAGAAAAGGCCACTCACCTTATCCTTATGCCTTTTCTGTCTGAGGCTATCTGGAGGGAACTCTTGCCCCAGTATAGACTTGGAACATCATATCAGGTCTGGTTGGAGTCAACACAAGACCAGCTACATGCTGTAGCATTACCTGGGTGCAGAACACAATGTCCTACTATGGGGTGAGGCCAGAACACTTGAGGCTTGCATGAAAGTGCATCATTGGGTCTCAGATGATCTTTCCATATCTCTTCTTAAATGCCAACACACAACTGACCAGGCAGGCCAGCACATCTTTCTATACTATTGTGATTTTCAGTTGATTTTTTGTTCCTAGCTAGTAATGTACTCTAATAATGGGTTCATACAGAACTTTCCCTCTGATAAAGCTCTTGCCCCAGATTCAGGACAGGAGAGGCAAAGAACAAGGGAATCTCTTCTGTTCTTGATCATAACCCAAGAAGCCAGAGTACTCAGCAAGTAAAGTATGTGTGCCTTTGCTTGAAATTATTATACTTTGTACTTAAAATACCTGCTGTGCATTGTTTAGCAAAGTTCCTATTTGAATTGTCTCTATCCAGTGGGGAATTATAACATCTTCTGAATTCAGGCTTCTTAATTGGAGGTGGGAGTCTTCTCCAGACTCTTGACATAAAAATTTAGGCATATGAATGTAGGTGTCTTCATGAGAACAAGGTGAAAAAGCTCCCTATATATTTAATGGAAAGCTGGAGCTTGATTCAGTTGCTTAAGTGTAGGTGTCTGATGATATTTATGTTGCCAGAGGTCATCTAAGACATCTGCACTAAGCTTGCAGGTATGACACAGGACCTACAAGAGAGCCACACCTTTCTGGAAAAGCATCTGAAAAGTAGGTGGTATCCTCAAGGGCATCTCTGTGACCTTGGATACCTATGCTTCAGTAACAGAATCGGAGCAAAATTGCGCAGAGCTATTCAGGTCATCTACACTAGGCGCCTACACCTGTCCTCCAAATAGCTTTGCAGACTCCACTGACTGTATTAATGAGCAACAGGAGCTGCTGTATTGGCAATGGCGGGAGCTCTGTCACCCAGCTCCCACGTATGTGTGCGTGCTGAAGGCACCTAAATAACCTGCGCCTGGGGCTGAATGTCAGTGTAAGCGCTTAGCTTAGGATGGAGGGCTTTGAGGGGGCGGTTCAGAGCGTCCATTAACTGGGTAAGGAATCTCTGCTGTTGAAATCAGATGCTTCCAGTGAGATGGCATTTCTATGGAGGAGTGAATGAGGAGAGGAAGAAGACAGAGAAGAAAGCAGGAATGGAGCTGTTGTACAGGATCTTGGGTTATTATAAAACAGCTGGTCACGGCAAATATTTGTGGAGTGATGGATTATGAGTCAGATAGATACATTTCAATTAAGAGACACTATAGACAAAGGTAGGCTGGTAAGTAAGATTATTATATTTTTTTATTTCAAAAGAGGAAGCTTTGATGAATTGAAGGAACTAATTAACAGACAGCTGATCTCAGGATTTGAATGTGTGTGAATTTTAACCAACTACAGAAAATATCTTAGAATTCTATTCCAAGAAAGAAGAGAGAAAAACAAGTAGAGAAGGACTGCAAACATAGCTGGATGAATAACCCAGGGGTAAAGAATCCTCGGAAGAAACAGGGAACAGAGAAAGGAAAATGGGAAAATGGAAGCAAGGAAACTCTCTTAAAGAGGTAAAAGCAAGATTTTGCAAGCTCCAAGTGCACTACAGGCTTCAAAGTTTGTGAGAAAAGGATGAAATGTTCACTGGTTATATAAAAAAATGAAGAAGTAAGGTAGTTGAGCATTATGGGGTGAACATTAAAGACATTATAAAAATTATTTCCAAAACCTAAGTGAATGTGTTGCCTCTGTTTTCAAGAACAAGGGGAGAAAGGCAATGGTTAATGCAAATGAGGTTATCTACATGGTGCTTATGAAATGATGAGCAGATAACCTCCATCACAGGACTTGGAAAGAACTGGTAAATGACACCAGGCTTGGTAGCAAAGTTTTTCAATAAAATTCTCAAGTTAGAGGTGATATTACAGAAATGGAGAATAGCAAAGGTAATACCTATGTTTTAGAAATGTGAAAAACATGACATGGGAAATCATAGGCTTGTTAATCTGATCTCGATCAACCACAGATCCTTGAATGAAATAAAAGAACGTGGATAACATGTAAATGAGAGAAATGCATCATATCAGAGTAAACTGACCTTTCCTTGATAGGATAATACATTTTCTGAGACAAAGGAAATAATTAAGAAAATCATACCTATCTGAATTTAAGTGGAGCATTTGGGAGGGGGCTACAGGGGCAATTATTAGATGAGCTGGAGAAGGGGATTAGCAGAAGAAATGTTAGAGAACTGGCTAAAGATAAGACAAAAATGGAGTTAGTATTGAAAGTAAAGGCATTATAAGGGAGGCCCTCTCTCTGATGTGGCTGGTGATTTAAATATTTTTTGGCAATGAAGAGGGGAATTAGAGTATCTTAATAAAATGGGATGTGAGTCAAGAACACTTAGGTTCTAATAACAAGAGTTTCTGCTGTCAGCTGAGAGCTTTTCTGAAGCGAATGGCTGAGAGAAAAGCCAGGTGACTAGAAGCCACTGAAGTGAAGAAGCCATGAAAAAGAAAAATGCTATCTTAAAAATATCAGTATGTCCAACAAAAATAGGAAAGAAAGTACTCCATTGTAAAAGACACTAGTGAAATTTTAGGTACAATATCTCAATTAGCTACAACTAGGATTTTTTTTTTTTTTAGCTTAGTTAGAGCAGGTAACCAGGATGCTTTACAGCGTGTTAGATTTGTTTGTTCAACCAACAGTGATTTCGCTTACCCCGGTTTTCTTCACGTGACTCAAATTATTTCCTTCGCACACACATCCCAGTGAGTGCTGGCAGCACTGCCTGGCCATAGTCTGGCACCTTTGTCCCACCTCTGCTTTGTGCATGGTTTTATGTCCCAGGTACCAACAGTGACTTGACTGGGTGATGGTAAATCATAGCTGTGGAGTGACACTTCATATCTGTAACTGCAGTGAAAGTTATTTTAAAAGTGTCCCTGCCTCTCCTATTCATTGCATTACAGGGAGGGGTGCAGATTACAGCGCACCTGAGGCATGCTAGCAGCAGTGGGCTTGGCTGGTTCCCCCTCAGGCTTTTGCCCTTCTCCTTTTCTCTCTCTCACATCATATCCTGATATGACACAGCAGGAAAAAAAATCCACCTTGGCTGGCTTTGCAGACTGTTTGAGTTGATGATATCTCGTCATAAAACCATCCTAAAACCTTTGCTACCAAAGGTTACTGTGTGAATTCGTGTTAGCTGTTCCTGAATAACTTCACAGAAGAAAAAGACAAAGGATGTTTTCAGGTTTTAGACCTTAAACTGAGACTCTTGAGATCAAGCCAGAAATAGCTATGAAATCACTACAGATGAAATTAATGGCTGGCACAAAGTTTAGTGTAAAGGTAAATCATGGGAGATTTATCTGCAGAGATCTGGCTCTCCTGGTACACCAGGCTTCTTAAAACAAAAAGCATTAGAATAGAAGCCAAGAGCAAAAGCTGGCAAAATTTAGCTACAAGAAACACAAGCCCCACCTAAGAAACGGAGGACAGTCGCTCGGAAGCAGTGACGAGCTCCCATTGCAAGTGCGTGGTAAGCAGAGCTAAAAACGTAATTCTTGCTTGTATAAACAGGCGGGTGATGAGTAAGAAACATAATTTTCCCCCATGAAAGTATATCTCGTGCTGGTAGTCACAACATCAGTGTGGATGTCATAAGGGAGGAGACAATAAAGACAAGCAATAAAAAATTACTTAAGGGCTGGGAAAAATGCCTGCAAATGAGAGGTTGAAAGTTTAGCAAAGAAAGGACTGGGAAGTGACTGTACTAGAGCGTGCAGTTACGTGGAGTTAGTAAAAGGTGTTTCCATCTAGTTTCAACATGAGATGGGAAGAGATACTTGAGAGAAGTGCAGGTCTCTGACCCCAGTGCCCACTTGTATAGGTGAACTGGTGTATACGGTGCACAGCTGGCCCAACTATATGATCTAATGTTTCCTCTCCATCCTAAATTCTGTGAACCTTTGAATCATGCTGCAAAGACTTTTCTCCATTCAGGGTTCCTATCCCTCACCAGAAGACGGAGTGAAAGTCCTCTGGAAGGCTTTCTGCTGACTTCACAGGCTGTGGATCAGGGCCACAACATAGCGGTGACATACAGATGGAAGTAATGACTCTTTAGAGAATCATAGAATCATAGAATCGTTAAGGTTGGAAAAGACCCTTAAGAACATCAAGTCCAACTGTTAACTTATCACTGCCAAGTCCATCTATGCCATGTCCTCGAGCACCACGTCTATCAGTTCTTTAAATACCTCCAGGGATGGAGATTCAACCACTTCCCTGGGCAGCCTGTTCCAATGCTTGACCACCCTTTCGGTGAAGAAGTTTTTCCTAATATCCAACCTAACCCTGCCCTGGTGCAGCTTGAGGCCATCGAGAAGTATCAAGTAATAGTAGTGGCCAGAAAAGTATCTGTGCTTCTATGGCTGTGAAATTAAGATCATGAAAGACAGATCAATGCTGTCTTTCCAACCAAGAAAGACTTGGGAAACCTCACCCCGCCTATGGCAACTCTTACAGACAGCTGGGTTGCATGCTGGAGCTTTGCTGACAACACTATGAGCAGCTCTGAGGGAATTAGCTCTTCATCTTAATTTTCTGTCAGGCAGCTTAGGACCAATCTCTTCTGTACATTACCTTTGATCTGCAATTTGATGTTTTTGCCAGGGCTTAGCTCGCTGCGTTGCCATTTCCTCAGGCAAAACCATGTGGGCTCTGTTGTGGTGCGCAGCTGGGGAGATGTGCTTCCCCTCTCGGCCCTTGCACAAAGCCCGAAGGTCAAAGCAGTTATGAGCTCCTCACTGGGACTGACTTGCTAATTATCAACTTCAATTTCATGCACTGTTTTTATCCATTTAGTTTCTAAAGAAAGACTTTCATGCTGTATTTAACAGAAAAATTCCAGTTCATGCTCACCGGCTCTTCAAATCTCCTTTGCCACAAGAGAAGAGATGCATTTTTCATGAGGCTGAGAGACCTCTCTGTGCTGAGCTGTTGTGTTCACTGTTAGGTGCTATAGCAGCAAGAGTACATCGCATCTTTCACCGTCAGGGCTTTAAAACAGTTCGGTACTTCTACCTACTACAATATGTATGTGTCACAGAAAAAGATGAAGATGAGGAGAGACTCAGGCCCAGATTTCTCCATCCAAGTCCTACACCACAGTGGGAGACGGAAGGCAGGCGAAGTGGCATGCAGCCCCTGCTGTGGTCAGTCGTGGGAGATGACAAGGGAGGATGCCTTCTGGAGGTCTCTCACTCTCCACAGCCATTGTGGAGAGTGTAAGCTGCTATTTTAAATGACATGCCAAATTTAGGCAACTGAATTAGGTGTCAGAAGTAGTGTTGGTAAATCATGCAAGGACAAGAAGAGAGACAGCATTAGGAGTCTAGTGCATCCCCACCCCATAAATTACACCAGAATTCCATCAGACTTGCTTATTTGAAGAGCATCTTCTTAGGACCATGCGTATGACAGGACAGTCTGTTTAATCCTAAGTACGTAGATGTTTTAGCCCTGTTCCCTGGGTGCACTGAGGAGAGGGAACTGATTCCCTGCAGCACTCTTTTGGATGTGGCCAAGAAAGATTATGGGTAACCTCTGTCTGGCAGCAATCACCATCCAGGCTTGTGACCCTGATTTTCCTCCATTATGTCATCAGGATGATTATTTTTTCCCCATTCTGCCTGAAGACACATTTCAGATCCAATCTGTCCCAGCTGAAACAGCTCAGCTTGGTCTGGCAAAGAGCAGCCAGAGGATTTCATTACACTGGATGTTTAACTCCGATGTTGAGTATCTGAATGAACCCTTTCTTTCTCTTTATGTCTGCAACCATAATGCAAACTCATTAATACAATCCTCCTCTACCTCCTCACCAGAGCACTGCAGGAGGAGCCCTTCCCAACAGCCTCATCAGCTGATAGTGGGAAAATCTCCATGGGTTTTCTCCAAGTCAAGAATGTGAAGGGGCAGAGGGGTTCCTGCTGCTCCCAGGGGGAGCTCCTTGGGTGCTAGTGCATTCAGAGGCTGAGATGTCACAGCGTCAGCGTGGGATGGAGCTAGGCTGGAGGGGCTTGGAGATGGGTGGTGTCTGCACATACGGCACAATGATGCCGCCTCTCTCTGGCAGGTGGTCTTTACTGGGGGTTCTTCCCAAGGAAACTTCAAACAGAAAACATCAAGGTTTTGGCCCTTTCTGTCCCTCACTGCAGAGAAAAGCGTCAAGCAGCATAGACAGATGAATTAGCTCAGTATCAAGGCCTCTGTGGTTTCTTATTTTTTTAAACAAACCTCCAGACTTTGGAGGCTGTAGTAAATCCTCCTATTTCAGCATCATTTCAAAGCAAAAGTAAGAGTCCTAGGGCTTACTATGACCTAACTGCTCAGAAGTGCAATTTTGTATCCCTTAAAATTCCGACTAAACAGTTTCAAGCCTCTGGAGAATTTACCTAAACTTTGGCAGCTTCTGAATTAATAACGTTAAAAAAAGGTAAATAATCTTTACTAAAATGACTGCCCATCCTGGTGCCTGAAAGAGAGGTGTTACCAGGGGCAGCTAAAAGCAGAGGCATAATTGCCTTGGGGTAGTACCCCCTCGACACCCCACAGAGTGCCTTTCCCCTCCCCACTGAGTAACACTATTTGAGAGTCTATTGCGTTCTCATTTTCTGTGTGTACTGCTGGGGAATAAAGGATGAAGCAGAGGCAAAGTGTGATGAACAGCTCCTGAAGACAACAGTTAAAAACCGCAGTCGATCTGCCTTCAGCCCACCTTCCACCCGGACCTGCAGCAAGGGTTAACGAAATCAGAGTCAATCACAACAGTCCTCTGGAGTTGACTGCTGAGTGTGTGTGTGCTGTGATTCAGCAGCTGTGGCCCCGTGAAAGAAAGGTTTGAACCTTTAACTGCAACAAGAAAACCTCCCCTACAAAGAAAACACAGAAGCAAAAAGGTGAGAGCTTAAACTCTGACACCAGTGACTCCTAGCCATGTCTCAATAGAGAAGGCAGATTGTCTGGCCAGCATGCTATTCAGAGGTGATATCAAGTATTGATTTATTTCCAAGAAACCTTAATTACATTGTTCAAAGTCTTGAAAAAGAAGGACGGTCTTGGAGTTATCAGTAATGCGAGACAAGGCAGTAGATAACAAAACCCGTCAGTGATTCTGAGCTGTTTTAATACACTTCTTGATGTGTTTCTCAGAAAAAAACAGAAGACAATCATCACCAGATATGCTCTTTTAATCTAACTAACCAGCACTGTATGCTGGCATCAACTTGTTCCATTACCTCCTCACATGGCTGAGGCTTTATGCTTCACTTATCTGAACAGATGAGCAGACAACCTCCACTTCCAGAGCATCCTTTGGATTTTTATGGTGTTTTGAATTAGTGATGCAAATCTAATTTTGCTGAAACAGACCTGGACTCCATTACTGAAGGAGCACTTTCTATTTGGATTAACAAGGCTGCATTGTGTCACTGCCTGATGTAAGGTGCAGAAGTGCCCAATTTATCAGAATATTAAACGCGAGAGCCTGTTGTGGTTTCTCTCTAGCCTACAGAATGTACATTTGCAGGTCTGCAGCTGAACTCCCTTCATCAAACACCTCATTACCTTGGCAAAGTGAAGGGAAATAGCAATTTAAATACTTCAGGAATATACTGGTTATACATTAACCCATGAGTCTGTAGCTGCAGGAATCAGACAAGCACCACAGCATATCTTTTGTTTAATAGAAAATCAAACCAGAAAAAAATATAGTCCTGTTGAGTTTGGGATGTTGCTCCTGACAGAAATAAGCGTGAGGGAGGAGGAATGGTGTTGGTAAGAAATTCAATCTATATCTGTACTGGGGTACTCAGGAGCATTTCTGAGGTGTGTGCTCCCACTCTGTGTTGAAATGAGACACGGGCATGTGCCACCCGCCCCCTCCAGGGTCTGGTGTCCCCAGTGGGTGTGTGGGCTGGACAAAAGCTCTGGCATAGTCTGAAAAAGTCTCCCATCTGCACTTCCAAGGGAATACGATCCCACAGTATCCCACACATGATCCCACTGGCCAATTTAAACAGAGACCAAGAAATCAAGGTTTTCTTTCTGGCTGCGTAAAAAGCTTTCAGAGTGACCTTGTAGAGTTACTTGTTCCTTCGTGGCTCGTCTATCTTATATAAATCAATACGGATAATTTTTATCTACTTAGCAAACATGTTTGAGGTGGAAAAAACAGTAGAAATTACAGATGGATACTCCAACAGGAGGATGTAGCTAAGCACACAGGAGCAATCTTTGGGGTCTTGCAAACCAACATGCCATACCTTGTAAGGCTCTGTCCATTTGCAGTGGGGTTGCCAAAGAAGATACAACTAAATTACAAAATATCTCTGTGCAGTGGGGAAAACGCATAATCCCCTTGGCACAGGGTGACAAGGAACAGGATAGAGGTCTATTGAGGCTTCAGAACTGATGTTTTAGCTGTAAAACCCTCCTCTTCCTCAGAGGAATCATTACACAGAAATTCTGCACATCTCAAAGAAGAAAATGCCCCTAAATTCATCTGGAAAGCCTTTGTCATTGTTAACATTTTAGCTGCCATTTTAACCAACAGGGAGTGGTTGCCAACAATCAGCTGAGCAGCTGCCCCACCGAATGAAAAAGCTGGGTAGGACAGCAAACTCTGAGTTTGTGACTCATATGCTGTAAAGCTCTGCTGTGTTCAGGATTGATACATGTGCCACAATGCATAGGAAATAACAATGGAGTGGACTGCTGTGTGCAAACCCAGAGCTCTTATGCAAGACTCTTTTCCAGAGAACCGTAAACTTCAGTGAACTGTGTATCTTCTCTGTCTGTTGTTGTTTATGTGCCTATTGATTTATCTATCCATCCATCCACGCAAAAGTAACTCACAGCTAGAGTCTTCTCAAATGCTGTATAAGTGTTTCCATGTCCTGTTTCCATTCTCCCAGGAGTTATTTTTCTGGCAGTTCCCAAAAGTCTTTGTCAGTCTCTATAAAGTAAAGAACTTAGTTGTGCAGAAGAGAGAGTTATTTGCTGGTGGCACTCTGCCTACCAGTTACGAAGATGGCCAAAAATTACCAGGAACTTACTTTTGGGGTTAAGTTTGCAACATAAACTGTGGATTATTATTTCACTGGAACAAAAGTCACTGCATTTTCAAAATGTGCCTTCATTTGGATGTACTGCTAATCATTCACGTAACCAAAGGGGAAAGCTACTGCAGCAAACCATATGGGACTATAAACAACAGGAAGGAAAAGGGGCTTCTCGTTACAGAAGTGATTGGAGTAGGTATAGTCCAAGGCCCTTTGTTGCTTCTAGTCTGCCCTACAGCAGACTGTATAGGGATGCAAGGAGCAGAGGTGATCCTCAAAGATACCCAAATCCCACTTTAAATCCCCTAGAAGTTCCTTACCAGTGCAGAAACATTTTAACATCCCAGGAAGTCCTGCCTGTTCCAGTGAGCTTTGGAGACCTCACCTTGAGGGTCCTTGGCTCAGATCCTTAGACACATATAACTCCAACTGAAATGGGACTAAACGGGAGTTGCTGAGGTGATGAAGTGAACCTCTGGTGTCAATTCCTCATCTTTACTGTCTAACTCAAAAAGGTATGGGGACATAAAATTGGGGCACTACCAATCGCAAATCATTATTTGAGATCAGCATTGGAGGCGAAACCCAAGGCAGGCAGATCTAATGATGCATCACTCAAAGACAGTGGGCAATAAAATGTTCTTGATCTTTAAAGCTATTATATGTTCATATACTTGCATAAAGGAGTGTCTTAAAGGGGGTGCAATTATTTTAATGATGTCCCTAAACTGGATCGGGGCAGGTGCAAGTGGCAAGTTGTATTTCTGCAAGTGCTTCAGACCTTTCAAAAGAATGTATTTTTGGAATTTGTAATTATCCTGAGAACATTAACTCAGTTGGCATCCTGGCAGATCAGGCCTGAGTAAAGTAAAATCTAAAGACTGTGGAGGTTGAACAAAGCAGTTAGCAATTTCTGCTTGAAGAAAGGAGCCCATGGAAAGATGTGGTCTTTTTTTTGGTAGTGGCTAAAGAAGCATTTGATCCTTAGCCAGGCTTAATCTGTCTATGTGGAGGATTTCCCTCAAGAACAGTTTGTATTACACAGAACTGACTAAGCTTGAGCTGGCTCCTCTTCTTTCTTGTACCTGGTGGGATTTCCATTTGTATCTATCCTGGGCAGAGGTACAAGACTATCCAAGCAGCAGCACAGCTTTTCTTCACTCATTTGGTCTAAGTGCAAATGGCTGTATGAAGTAAAAAGTCAGAAGAGTTAGGCCATATATCACATTTTGTTCCCAGTCTGAAGGCTCTGAAGAATAAATAAAAATTATGTTTTCTGAAACCATGACTCTTATCTCAAATGCCCAAGATTAATTTCTCTGTTCCCTTCCTTCCTCCCCTACAGCCTTTTGGGCTCAACTGCCTGAAATGTTTCTTATCTCTGTTCCTAAAATGGACCATATCTCCTTCCCACCTCCTTTTTCTCACAAGCACTTGCATAGCCGTCCCTCTCCGTGGCAGGAAGCCCCAGAGGGGTCTGGTCTCATGATGACGGGCAGAAGAATCAAGTTGTTTAATTTCTCATCTGAATTCACTGCTGACCCTGCTTTGACGATCTCTTGAGGTACCTTCCAACCTGAATGGTTGCCTGAGATGACGAGGGGAAGCCCTGAGCCACTGACCAGCCTATCTGCAGGGAAGCAGTCACTTCACAAATGAGCTGCAATCACACTCCAGCATTAACCGAAAATGTGCTTGCAGATCACTGCACACAGAAAATGCAGGCAGAGGCACAGCTGCCTAAAATCTGCCTTTTGGAAAGGCAATAGTGTCAGCCCTGAGAGATACGTTGCCTGGCACCTTGTTCTTGTCAGTGCTTTAAACACTGGGAGAGCTGCCTCCATTGCAGTCCTCGAGAACTGCAAGATGGAAAGACATACAGGACTTCTCTGAAGTCAGCTACATGTGGATTTTATTGCAATACAAAAATTTGGGAGTTGTACTGGGTGCTGTAGCATGCATGCTAGAAAATAAAAGTGGCTGAGGGAAACAGTCCACTTGTAAACACTCATAACGCCGCCGCATCCAAAGCGGTCAGGAACACATGCGTAGAAACCACTTACTCTGTGGAAATGAAAGCAAGGAAAACAAACAGCCTCAGAGCCTGCTTTCATACAGTTTAGAAGCAGGCTTCCTGTGCGATAAGGAAAACTACTGTGGAGTAGTACTGATCTCCTCATACCTCCAGGTTCCCAGGGGCTTCAGCGGTGATTTGCAGAAGGGACCAGCTCCCCCGTCATGGCCCAGGTGCCTACGTTTGCATTGTGTTAGTTAACACATTTGGCACCGAGACATTTTTCAATCACCTGTTCTGCTGATGGTATAAATACTAAGTCAGAACTGGAAAGACACAAAATTAGCTAAGTGGTTCCCTTCATTTGAGGATGACCTGTGATTCCCACTCCTGTGACAAAACATGGCATTCCATAGAAGACCGAGAAATAAGGTTATATCAAGTCATTTGATAAAATCCTTTTAAACTCTTCTTAATATTTGGAACTGAGAAGTCAATTTAAATTCACCTCATTTCACCCATTGCTAATTTTATTTATGCTGCAATACTTTCAAATAATATTTAACCAGCATGCAAGCAATAGATGTGCAGATGGTAGGTGGGTAGAAAGATAATTTATGACCTAGAGCAAGCTATACGCCAGCCTTACCAGTTGTAAATGATGCTCTACGTGTTTCAGACCTTTGACACTTTAAACTCTAGTTAACATATATGATGATTTAGCCCACAAACCAATTCCACCCTGAAATGGTACATCTCCTTGATTAAAGGGTTTCTTAAGGGAATATTTACTGTATCATATAACAGTAAAATCCTTTTACTTAGCAAATAAATCCAGATTTCCAAAATTGCACCAAACCAAGGTTGTACTGGCAATCTCGTATCTGCTTCATAGGAACCATATTTCTCCTTTTTAAACTAGATTTTTAAAAAGTAATAATAAAATATTGGAAATGCAAACAGTGCATAGAACAAAAATATTCAAGCCTTTCTTGGAAAAATAAAAAGACCATACAGGTAGCTGGACATATTTTCAGGTATGTGGATACATGCCATTATTTCATGGAAACCAGGATATGCAGCACAGGAGGGGATCTCAAGACATTTTCTGAGCTGCGTGTTCCCAGACTATGGGACATTTATCACTGATGATATATAAAGCTGTTTCTAGGATGTTCATGAAGGCAGCTCACCTCTTTCTTGAGGTACACCCATCCATGTAGGCAGTTGCAACAAAACCACTAGATAAAGCAAAAAAAAAAAGGGCAACATTAAAGATACCAGGAGTGTGGGAGAGTGGTGGGAAAGTAGAGAGCATGGCACTGGGAACTTAATTTGAATTGGGTGGGTATATGTGATAAGAGGAGGATAAAAGGCCAGAGGCAACTCTTGCTCATGACACTGTTGCGACACCAGCAAATTCACCCAAAAATCTCTTAGGAGACTGGTCCCTAACCAGTTCTTAGAAAACCCAGTGAAGGTGATTGCTGTATTACTTTAGCCTTTTTCTTTGTAATACGTTTCCTGCTGATGCCCTCTGTCTCAGAGCTTGACACAGAACAGTGTGATGCAGGGGATTCAAACAGGTTTCTCTGCAAGAGCCTGCCTGGAGTACAGCAATTTTCCCAGCTCTACTTGTGCACCAGTGAGCAAGTGAGTGGAGCTGCTTTGGTCTCTGTGCAGTGACAAAAATGGAGGTCTCTTGATCAGCCCACATCACGGCTCTCCCGTGCTATCCCTCATCTTTGCCCCAGGCTCCTGTGGGCTCTGTTTCAGTCATGTCACTGGATTCAATGCCAACACTTCTCAGGGCTGGAAAGTTGGCTCAGGTCAGCATGTTCCCCAGAGGTCCCTCAATTTATATCTGGGCATAGTGATATTTAAATGCTATTATGTGAATCAGCAGCTCCATGCACATGCTTTGCTTATGGAGGAGATACCAGACAGAGTGACAAGGTGTGCAACACCTTTGCCATGGATGTGCAACAGCAGCAGCAACCCCAGGCCTTAGTGGGTGCTTCCGAAAATCCGTGGCATGTTACCCTTGCTCCCAGTCAGCTATGAAATGTGATACACATCCATGTGGAGGGACAGGACCTACCGCCATAAAGATAGACACAGCAAGAGGTCAGATTGATCATTCTAACCAGATACAAATGCTTTCTAACCTCTGCCTCTTTATTCTATTCTCCTTGCATTGACAAGTTTCTGATGTCCTTTCCTCTGCTATTTTACTCACCATCTATGTCTATATTTAAGCACCTATTAGTGCCTTTTTCTTTCTTTAAAGTAAACTGCATTGATATCCAAGCCTAACTGAAGGTTTTTTTCCTGAATTTATTTTCTTTCAGTGGTTTTTAAGTATAAGCCTCAGTCTCATTTCCTCATTTGGATTCCCTTTTCATTCTCCAACCATGATGTTTTCAGACATTTCTGATTTTTTGCCCTCTTAACATTTTGTGTTGCATCTATACATACTGAACTGGAGTCTGCTGGCAGCACAGCTACATTTCTTAACTACATTTTGCAGACCGTGTAGTATTAGTTTATGAGACATAAGCTGAAAGCTGCTGCAGTACCCTCTTCTCTCTGTTTTACTAACATCAACATTTGACTCGTTTGCACCTGAGAGTGTGTGTTACAAAACATCATGGGAGCAGAGCTTGTCAGAAAATGCCTGGGGAATCCAGAAATTATATTGAACAGTCTTTTTTTTTTTTTTTTTTAAATACAAATGTAATTTCCAATCAGTTTTGGTGCTGTGAAGGCTTTACTCAATTTACACTGTGCACCCATTATTTCACTCAGACCCACATATTTTCAAAAAGCCCCATTCACAGAAATCTAGGGATGGGAATGCAGAGATCATTGCTGGGTGCTCCTTGGACCTGAGGCAGGTCGGCGGCAGCTCTCTCCGTGAGTCAGCCTTACTGCAAATGATGGCCAGGCTCTTGCCTTATCCTCCCCGTGACACAGCAATCCAGGAGGCAGAAAAGCCAGCATCACTCATAAGCCTGTGTTCGCCGTGCCCATCCTCAAGTGGTTGGCGGAGATGAGATTGCTCAGCTCAGCAGCTGCCTTTTTTTTCTTGCCAAGTGGAAATGGGCCCTATGGCTTTCGTGCAGGCAGGCTTTACCTTGACTATGTCCCTTTAAATCAGAGCATTTGCAATTCAGTAAAAGCAAAGTATAAGTACAATGAAAGCCAGGAGTTCCTTTCAATATGGAAATGTTTCCCCAAGTGACTCAAATTAAATTTCATAAGAAGAAATCCATAGTTCCATGAAATTTATAGATGCATTATAAAAAAGAAGTGTATTGCAGGTTGCTTGATTTACTGTTGATTCTTTGGGCAGCACTCAGCAGAGTAAAGGAGGAATGTGATTTGGAAATACACTGGAGGGGATTCAGCAGTATGCTGGCAGCATCAAGTTTCATCCAGTTTGAGGGGATTTTCACTCTCCTTGGATACTGTAACTAGCTGGGCTTACTATCAAATTACATTTTGCTGGATCTCCTGTAAATCTGAGAACTAGTGAAAATAAATGCAAATATACTGACTTTTGCCTCATTTGCACTCCCATTAAGCTTTCAGTTATTCTGACACAATTTGTTTCTCTTTTAATGTCTCTGTTTTTATGGGTTATGTATGGAGACCAAAGCTGCTATACTGCAGGGAGACAGACGCAAAAACAGTCCATGGGGGAGTAATCAGAAGAGTGACATTATTTGGATTTCAAATGAAGCCTTTTGTCTGTGACCAGTTACTGGATCTGTGCACGCGTGGAAGTGAAGCTGGCCTTAGGTGTTAGGGCTAAAGCAAGACTATAGGAGTTTTGAGTGTAACCAGGCCCTTGGTCAACACCTTGTGTTTGGAACCAGAACAACCCCACCTAGGAGCTTCAATAGGCTCATGTCCTGTGTGCGGGGCACAGCATCAGATGCAGGCACCAGCAGGTTACATGGTAGGTATTGCTGTCCCATATGGTGTAAACTGGTATTTAAGATAAGTGGGAGCCTGGGTGACTCTTCCTGCCCACTGTGCTGGATGCATTCAGGCGGGGAAAAAAAAAAAAAGAAAATATTCCTCATTCGTGGAAGGTACCAGAAGGTATTTGTGTGAAGAATGAGGATTGTGGACAAAAGGTCCTTAAGAACTGTACTGTCCCAAGTCATGTCTGCAAAAATGGTGCAGATACTTGAGTATTGGCTCTTTCCATAATCCAGAGTGGATCGACTAGTGCTCCTTGTGAGCTTACCATCACATTAATATGTATGTAAACATCCACCACCCTGGAGCAGACTTGTATGGGCTAGTTTGGCTAGAGAGAGCAAGTGACCATCTTCACTTGTCTGACCAGCCGCATCCTCCAGCATCCTTTCATTTTTACAAATGGCAGGGATTTCTCCAAGCCTTGCAAGCCAAGCCAAGCTCAGGAAAGGCAGGCAGGCAGAATGCACCCTGGCCACAAGGACCACCCTGTAACCGAGGCAGTATGTATCGTTACCCTCTGTTTTCTCTCCTCCTCCACTGCAGATTTTTTAATGATGCAGTTTTGCATAGCCACTTGGACCATCTCTCCTCCACACCCACAGCCAGACAGATGGGCAGCAGACAAACTGCTGGGAAGGACATTGACAGTGAAGAAGGTATGGTTACAGTCTCACTATTCCTTGGATCTTTCTATTATTCCTTCTACTTTTCCTTCCATCACTCAGATGGGAAAATACTAGTGCTTTGGAGGCAGCTGCAGCCACGGGAGTGCCAAGCTTCTATTCTGCCCCTACAGAGTTCCGTAATGAACCTCAGATTTACCTGAGCTCTTTGCTGGGACAACAAATACGGGTCTATCTGTACTCCATTTTCATCAAAAAACTGTCCTGTGATGTCATCTGCAAACAGAGAATGGGAGATAAACTGCACTTTAGAGTTTCAAAACAAATTATCATCTGCGGCAGACAGGAGCATGTGGAGCACGTGAAGGCAAAGGACCAGAAAGGCTGTGAGAGATGGTGAGACCATGAAACCAGCGGCTTGCCTTTGCTAGAGAGAAAGGTTGGCTCCCACAGAGCCAAAGGACTCTTATCCTAGTAATCGTACACAGCCATGCTTGCTTAACATAGCATGCAAAAAATGTGCAAAAGCAAACGATGAAGCCGGCCGCAGAGATATCGGTAAGCAGACACATGAAAAGGCTGGGTGCTTGTTAATGTTTAACAAGCAAGTCCTCATCTGACTCAGTGGTGTTGAGCTTTATTTATCTAATCCCTAAATTCACCAAGCGAAAAAGAACTCTCTATTAGCCTATGATAAATAAGTAAAAAGGAGGACCTGGAAGAATCTTGCTGCATTCATTCTGTTTAATAGAATATTAAAGCAATGTTTTCGAGTGATTTAAGCAAATCTTCTTACCTCAAATGTGATGGTGAAAGAGGTAAAATTTGTCTGTCCTGGGGTTTACTACTGGATTTGAGAACTGTCTTCAAATTACCCTTTCTGCCAGACTCATCTGTGGTGAAACCTGGGAACAAGTGAGGAGGCACCTTTTTGAGCCACAGTTAGTTTAATTTTAGACAGGGACTCATAGTTCAAATCTAAGGCCAAACCATGCCTTAATGGAATAATGCTGTGGGAAATTTGAAGCTTTTCTAGCTACTTTTTAATAATCAGAATTCTGTCCTATTCTGTGGGAAAGAGGCTTATCCCTTCAACTGAAAATATTTTTTGTGGAATTCTACTGGTTTGTTCTCCCAATTTAGGCAGCAGGGCAAAGATACTATCCATGTGGGATGACACCAAAATCCTGGCTGACCAAAGAGTTTCTTCCAAAACGAGTTAGACAACAAGTCTCAACCAAGTCTACTGGAGGATGATCCAAAGTGTAGTACTCAGGGCTCAGATTTTTGGGTTTATTTCAAGTCTCGCTTTCATGGCCCAGCTCAGACAGAGTGAGTGTCACAGCTGTTTATAGCTGTGTTTCATAAAACCCATGTCAAAAGCGGGACAACAAATGGTCTTGCTTGGAAGCAGTCTGTGCTGTGGGACGATCCCCTGTGAAGCAGGATGGAGAAACCTTATCCCCATCAGAGGGAGAATCCTCCATTCCTGATATCTGCTTTAATGGAGGTTTATAAAAGTCATTGCACTTAATGAAGCCAGCAGTGCTATTTTTAGGCTACGGCACTAGGAATTCTGCTAGGTTTGTTTAATACAGAACAGTCATTTCCTTTAGAAATCTGTGCATGGTTTTACAATCTGACTGCCCATCCATACCTCAGCTAACATTGGAGGTTTTTTTCAGATTCTGACTTTCATCTTTTCTGGTTGCCGTGGTGATAGCAATACAAACACCTCCGAAGGATGAGCTACTTCCCTTGGAAGAAGAACGTCTTACTGTATGCACCAGGACTGCAGAAATGTTTAATGTAATTTTGACCACATGGTAAGCTAGTTTGGTGGGTCATAAAGCAGAAAACGCCATCTGGGGCCAAGGTCGTGTCAGCTCCATCGAGGGAACATTTTATTCTCTTCCATTCTGAAGACCACATTTTGTTTCTCACTCAGGCCAAACCAGGGGTATAAATTATGAAGAGTATTTTGCAATCCAAATAGCTATTTATAGATTAAGCAAGTGGAATATTTGCTGCCAAAAGAAATTTCTCCTCAGATTCAGATCTAAATCACTTTAATTACATACTTTCAGAAAAGTGTTCCAGCCTTTTATCCTCCTGTTCATAGTGTTTTTGACACAGGAAGGTAAACAAAACATCCCAGCCCCTCCAGAGAGAACTGATAGCTGTTAGCACACACCATAAATGCAATTCCACATCCGATGAAATTGGGAGAGACTGTGCAAGTAACTTGATCAAAGATGAGTGCCAGAGCCCAGAGAGGGCCCTTGCATGGGCCACACGATACCCGGTCCTGTGCTCAGGCTGCTTGAACACAACACTCTTTGACAGCAAATATGTAATACAAAATGCTGGTCTCCAAAGCAGCTCTAACATGATCAACAAAGATCTTGCAATGTCCGTGGCTGGGAATAGCATGCCAGTGTTGGATACCAGATTGTACAATGGCAACATTCCCACCCCTGTAGTCTTTGCAGGGTTAAAAGATCTCAAACTCTGCTTGAGGGTGGGTTTCTTCTGGAGCTTCTGCCTTACTTTCCTGTGGGAGGGAATTGTTGGACTATAGCTGTACCTGGAAAAAAAAATATGTTTACTGCAAATAAATATTCAAGTTGGAGTCAACAGGAAAACCCTTTCAACATGAAGAGAGGCAGCCTCATCCATTGTAACTTAGAGTCAAACCCAGGATGCTGTAACTTCTTTTTTTCAGCATGTAAAGAATTAAAGCAATATGTTTTCAAATGCCCCTAGCTGCCGTCTCACCTCCTCCCACTCCAGGTCCCTGCCCTATATTCTGGCACTGCAACTGGTGACGGAAGAGTCCGCAGGAAAACAGAAAGAGCAATATTATTAGCATTTGGAAAATGTAAGAATAAACTTTGTTCCCTTAGGGAATTACTTGAGTGACACAATGGAAAAAAGCCCGGGGGCATGTCTTCCTGCACCCTCTGCCTCCCCCACCAGTGCAAAGGCCCCTGGGCTTCCAATGGAATTAAGTCTACATTTTGTGTTGCACAAGCGGGGCATGTTTTGAAGAGTTCTTTCTTAACCATGTCCCAAATCTACCTGGTGCTGTTCAGTAATAATGAATTAAGTTCACCCTGTGCCCTGATTGGCAGCAAATATTCTTCATTTATCTTTGCAGTTCTGAGATTTCTAATTTTATAATAAATTAGAAGAAAAACCTAAGAAGTGAAATGTTTTATTCAATATTGTCTCCAAGACAGGAAAAAAACCCTGAAAAAACATTTTTGGATATACGTACATACAAGCATTACTAATGTATTTACTGCCGGTATTACATTGAGGCAGATGTATAGGGTAAAAATGAACGTGCTACTCAAAGGTCTAGAATACTTTGAAAGTAATTCTAAAGGTAGCTCCAAAGAAGGTTTCAGTTTGGCATTGAAGTACTTGTAAAACTCCTTATATATTTGTGAAAATGGCAGTTAGAAGGTGTTTTTTTTAAATTTACTTGGCAAATATTTTAATAGCAGCAGCTGTCCAAACATGCTGCAAGACCCCTCTACACAAATATACAACGTCTACTGAGTTTTTGGATTGGTATTTTATTTACAAGCAAATCCAGTTGCTCTTGCACTCCCATCAGAACTGCATTTTACAGACGGTTGGGGTTTTTGTTTTAAAGAGCTTTGGGTGTTTCTGAGAAAGAGAATGGCAAGACTGAAGTAGGTAGAAAGGAGAAAAATTGATGTGCCACTGCTCAACACAGCAGTTTTGTAATTACCATGAGTTTACTGCTTTTTAAAGATCCACAAGAAAACTAACGCAGAGACTGCATAGCAGTTCAGGGCAGAGAAGTGACTCTAATTTTGTATGCATGCAAATATTTGAGAGCTGTGTTACAGCAGTACAGCTGGTGACTGACCCCAGTTTAACCACACCAAAGGCCACCTTCGCCATCGGTCTCAGTGCCCCTCATCAGCTCTCATGGCCCCAACCCCAGCAGGCAGCAACCCATGTCCCAGGGCATCATGCTGGCATGGCACCGAGACAGCCCTGCACAGGGGCTCCTGCTGCATGCTCATCCCCGGTACAGACCGCCTTTACCCTTCTCTGGCCAGCTCTCCTCTGCCACACATATCCACTAATTTGGGGGAGGCTAGAGTGGCAAGTTGTCAGCACCCCGTCTTTGATAGGCTCCTGACTCTTAGCTTTGCCAGTGGGAAACGCAAGGTACTGACAGGTGGGTGGTAACTAACTCAGATGATATCTAGACCTATTTAGGTGTTATTGCATCTTTGTGAGCCTTCCAGGACAAAGAGGATCTTTATTTAATCAGTGCTTGAAAAAGGCCTTGAGACTGGGCTGGATGTATATGAGTGTTGAAATAGTTGTCACTTAGACTATACCCTTCACACTGCTGCTGGGACATATTGAAGCAAGTCAGACCATCACCAACTCAGAAGTACTGCAGTTCCCACGCTGGCTAGAAAGGGCTTCAGGCTGTTCTGAGAAACTGGCTCTGGGAATCACCTCGTTTTGACACATAGAGCTGATTAAAATAATTCCCTCTGATATTCACATTTCTGTCTCTCACACAAATGCTGGCTTTGGCAGAATTTTTTTCAGAGCTTAAACTTTCATCTCAGTACGATGTACTAACATGATGGGAACATTTTGCACCTGCTGGGGTAAGCAATGACTAACACCAGCCGTACTGCAAATAAGCACCATGCAAAAATCCCTACTGACATTCTGCTGCTGTTATTGGCTCCTCTAATTCTTACAATCTTTTTACTATCCAGTCATACCATGTATCTTCTTTACTCTTCAGCTATACCATGCAACCTCTTTGCTATCCAGCCATACCATGCAACCTCTCCACTGCTCTAGCCCAGGCCCTCAATAATTGCTGTACTCAGGAATCTTCCAGAGCTGAGAAAGGCTGCAGACAAGACCTAGAGCCAGGTGGCTACGCTGGGAGTTTTATGGATCTACTGGATGGAAAGAGATGGAGTGAGTAAGAGACTGTGGCCTTTTATAGATAAAGGCCCTTAGGTTTCCATGGTGTGACCCTTTGGTAGCAGCGCTCCAGTGATCCCTCCCTCATACAGCAGCCCTTGTGCTTCCCAGCTGGAAATGCTCTGTCTCTCACAGCCTGTTGTACAGTGGTCTGGGGAATCACCCAAAATCTCTTTTTAGGAGGGCTGGTTGGTGTAGAGCTAGTCATGTGCATGCAAAAGGAGGGCCCACGATCAGGCATCTCCCAGGGGATCCATGGAGTGAGATGAGGCTTGAAAGAGACTCTGATTCTTGGACAAATGTAGTAAGAAAATAACCAGCCTATTCCCCCATTTTCTGAGGGGCTCCACTGAATTAGCAAGACCACATCCAACTATTACAATAACCCCTAAGAATGTAACTGCTTTAGGAATAACAGAAAAAATGAACTTAAACAGGGAAAGGGGGAAGCAGAAATGCTTCCAGAAAAAACAGGAAGAGAACAAAGCAGTGAACTTTGGAAAGAGAAGATGAAACAACTGAGCCAGAGTCATACAAACATCAGCCTTAGTCAGTCTGTTGCTGAGAAACTAAGAATACGTCTGGTCCAACTCCCACTAGACATGAGGGTGGGTTTCACAGGAGGAATGAAAGCTCACTAAGAAGTGGCATTAGGCTTAAGAGTACTTTTTCAGATGGAATTAAGGTTAAGGCATTGAATAGTCAACCAAAATGTCATTTGCCCCCATCCCACCACATTTCCCACACTGTCATCCAAGGTTTTTCTTATTTGAAAGCAAGAGCTGTCTGAAGACCATCAAGTAGTCATCTTGGTGGCATTTGAGCATGGACTAGATGTGATCCTTCACATACTTTTCTTATCCATGGAGCTGAGACTCAACACTTTCAAGGAGATAAAAAGATTTATGGATTAGACATCCCTGTATGTTCCCACTCAGGTAGCCCCGCATTCCCTCTCAGCCCTGTCTCGGCTCAGACACCTTGGAGAACAACGTCGAGGTAACCATGGTGACAAGTGCCTTAACATGGTTATAGTCATGATCATTTAAAACAAACAGCTGTGTAAGTCTGGCCTAATCCTAATGAAATCCTCCCAAGTCTGGCAACCTAAAAATAGAAAGACAAAAAAAAGAACAAACAAAAAAAACCCCATCCACCTACTCAAAACTAATTCTGCCTCAAAGAGAGGAGAATTTGTGCTTTGCAGCTAGATCTAAATTCTGCTTCTCCAGGAGACAGGGCCTTTGTGTCACAAGTTCATTGTTATATTTTTAGACCCAGACACTGAAAGGTGGGGCCCAAATATAAACCTCATTGTACTTTGGCAGTGACAGGAAGCAAATGATACCTTACAGAGGTCAAGCTCAATTCGAGTTCTCTGGAAGGTTAGGGTTTGTTCGTTTGTTTGTTTGTGTTGTTTTTCCCAGACTTTATAGTTTTCTCATTACCTTCCTTCACAGGAAGTTTTTAATAGCTCTTCATGTGGCTATTACGTAGTCACAGTGTGGAGGGTTTAAAGGCTTTAAGTGACTTTCTGGAAGAGCATCAAGGTTGGGTAAATAACCACTCTGCTATTTTAACCTGGGTCTTCTGCTGCTGCAAGCCCAAAGTCATCCTTTGTGGGTCAAGATGTCAATATCCGCAGCTGCACTTTGCTTTTGAGAAAGGTGCTTGCACACCTGTCAGCACTTGCTGTTATGAATAAGACAGTGCTGTACGGTACAGAAACAAGAAGGAGAGATTATGCAAGGTCTGGATCAGGAGTTTGTGTGCAGGACCAGCTCCTCCTTACCACGTACTGGCAGTACAGCCTTGTCCCTGGCTATCTGAGGAGCTGTGTCTGTGAGGAGATAGTGTGTTTTCCTGTGCCTCTAGGATCCCACCAGAATCCATCCTCTTTCCACCTCCCAGCTCCATGTATATATTTCTTATGTCCTGAGCATACAACAGGACCTTCAATTTCCCGTGTGTGAAAAAAAGTCATCATGATGAGGTGTTGATATGTTTGGAGCGCTACCTGCTACCGTAACAGAAATCATTAACAGTGATAGATCATTTTCCACACCCACATAGATAATAGCATCTCTCCTGGGATGGCTGACAATCTAATTGTGGCAGAATGCAGGGAAGCACAGGCCTGGAGCACATTTCATTAGTAGTTATTGACTGGGGTACTCTGTCTCGTTCTTCAAAAAAAAAAAAAAATCACAAAAACCACCTGACAGGAAAAAGGAAAAGCATGTGCAGTACTTTTAAAAAATCAGCACAGACATAATTAGAGATAACAATGCAGCAGCAAGTTGGTGCAACCTATTGGCATTCTCTTGTTCCACCGTGCACGACAACATATTTTCCCCAAGAGACATTTTTGGAGGTGCAAAAGTTCACCTGCAGCCTGGTAATTCACTTTGAGACAGGACTGTGATCACTTAATGGACTCTTTTTGTGCTGGCTGCTATGGTAACTGCTGCATCACGCTCTCCATAGGCTTGTTTTCGGAGGAGAGTGTAAACTGCGAGAGCAAATCTCAGATGGGTTTGTTACTGGAATCGAAATCCCAGGGCGGATCTGCAAGTCTACACATGGTCTTGGCCCACTGTGCTCTCCTTTTATGGCCATGTTTGCTCATTTGGCTTAATTTTAAACCCAGTCCTTCAGCATTGTGTGCTCAAAAGAACTTCTTAGAATTGAAGTCTTTTGGGTTTGGGCTGGGTTGGAGGCACATGTGGGAAGTGGAAAAAAAAAAAAAAGGCACAGAGAAAATCCTAAAAGATGAGACAAACGGACCAGAGATTGGGTTAAAACACTTGGCCTGTCTGGCCTGGTCATCAAGCCCAAAGGCTGCAGGAGCAAAGCCCCTTCCAAAAACAAGCAAAGAAATGTCCTCAGGAGCTGGAAAAAAGAGCTACCAAGTCTTAACCAAATGTAACCAAAGCAGGGGTGAATAGGCAAACAGTCTGGAGCAATGATGCAGAGATCTGGGAGTGGATATTTCTCACCCACCTCCTTGATGCAAGCTTTACCATGAAAGGTGACATTCGCCATCCCCTGGCTGATCTGCGTGCAGAGGGGGCAAGGCTGGCTGTCAGGTCCAGGGCAGGACAGAGGATGACTGTGAGTGGGAAGAGGGAAAGTGCAGGGAGAAAGAAAGGGAAAAAGGCAATGGAGGAAGGGACAAGAGAAAGAGAAGAGGCAGAAAATGAAGGTAGATGTCAGCCATCTGCTAGAAGCTGGCAAACATGTTGCTGCAAAAGGATGGGTGAGTCTGGGCTGAGGTCAGACTGTGGGAGACACGCAGGATAGAGGTAATAGTAGAGGATGCAGGTTCATGTCTGGGCAGGAAGCAGACTTGAGAGCTGGAAAGGGCCTCAAGAAATCAAGAAGGCTATTCCTCTGTGCACAGTGGGACCCTCCCTGTCAGGGTCATTTCTCGTAGATGCATGCCTGACTTGTTCTTAAAGATCTCCAAGAGCAGATGCTCCAGGATATTCCCAGACCCTCCACCGCAGTGGTTCATCTTCCTTTTCATTAGCATGTTTTTTTCCGAGCTAGTATTGAACCTCCTCATTCTTTACCAAACAAATGAGAACAGACGGATTGTATCTTCTTTTCAGCAGTGTTTGAAGACTGTTTAGCCTATTTCCCTAGGTTCTTCTCTAGGATTTCTTAAAATATAATGCCAAAGTATTCCAGCTGATGCCTTACCAATGAGCTTCAGAAGGATTATTTCATGCAAGTTATATTAATCTGAAGTGATTTCAGTATCATGCCAACCTTTTTTGTAACAACATAATGTTCCTCACCCATGGTCAGCATGTGATCCACATTCATATGTTCCTCTCCAAAACTACGACCAACAAATTTTCCACCACTGTACAATCATATAGTTGATTATTTTAGCCTGAATACAGTACCTTTTGTACCTGCTGAATACCATTTAGATTTTTCTCTTCAGACCATTTCTTCAATTTGTTAAAATAATTTTGAATTTTAACTCTTTCCTCCAAAATATTTGCCATCACTTTGATCTCCAAATTTGATGTGTGGCCTTCCTAGTCTCTCATCTACTTTGTTAATGAAAGTACTAAATAGACACGATTCAAGACAGGCCCTTACAAAGCCCTATTGAATCCCTCCATTTTTACATGGATCTAAGGATAACTTCTTCCTGGAAAAATGCCGAAGGAGAGATAGGACAATGAAGAATAGAATCATAGAATCACAGAACCATAGAATCGTTAAGGTTGGAAAAGACCTTTAAGATCATCGAGTCCAACCATTAAGCTAGCACGCCAAGTTCACCACTAAACCACATCCTCGAGCACCACGTCTACCCTTCTTTTAAATACCTCCAGGGATGGAGACTCAACCACTTCCCTGGGCAGCCTGTTCCAATGCCTGACTACCCTTTCGGTGAAGAAGTTTTTCCTAATACCCAACCTAAACCTCCCCTGGCGCAGCTTGAGGCCATTTCCTCTCGTCCTATCGCTTGTTACTTGGGAGAAGAGACCGACGCCCACCTCGCTACAACCTCCTTTCAGGGAGTTGCAGAGAGCAATAAGGTCTCCCCTCAGCCTCCTCTTCTCCAGGCTAAACAACCCCAGCTCCCTCAGCCGCTCCTCATAAGACTTGTGCTCTAGACCAACTTTGTTGCCCTTCTCTGGACACGCTCCAGCACCTCGATGTCCTTCTTGCAGTGAGGGGCCCAACACTGAACACAGTACTCAAGGTATGGTCTCACCAGTGCTAAGTCCAGGGGCACTATCACCTCCCTGGTCCTGCTGGCCACACTATTCCTGATACAAGCCAGGATGTCATTGGCCCTCTTGGCCACCTGAGCACACTGCTGGCTCATGTTCAAATGGCTGTCAACCAACACCCCCAGGTCCTTTTCCGCCAGACAGCTCTCCAGCTACTCTTCCCCAAGCCTGTAGCGTTGCATGGGGTTGTTGTGACCCAAGTGCAGGACCCAGCACTTGGCCTTGTTGAACCTCATACAGTTGGCCCTGGCCCAACGATCCAGCCTGTCCAGGTCCCTCTGTAGGGCCTTCCTACCCTCCAGCAGATCGACACTTCCACCCAACTTGGTGTCATCTGCAAACTTACTGAGGGTGCACTCAATCCCCTCATCCAGATCATCAATAAAGATGTTGAACAGGACCGGCCCCAACACTGAGCCCTGGGGAACACCACTCGTGACCGACTGCCAACTGGATTTGACTCCATTTACCACCACTCTCTGTGCTCGGCCGTCCAGCCAGTTTTTAACCCGGTGCAGAGCGCACTTATCCAAGCCGTGTGCAGCCAGCTTCTCCAGGAGAATGCTGTGGGAGAACGCAGTGTCAAAGGCCTTACTAAAGTCCAAGTAGACAACATCCACAGCCTTCCCCTCATCCACTAAGTGAGTCACCTTGTCATAGAAGGAGAGCAGGTTAGTGAAGCAGGACCTCCCTTTCATAAACCCATGCTGGCTGAGCCTGATCCCCCGATTGTCCCGCACGTGCTGCCTAATGGTACTCAAGAGGATCTGCTCCATGACCTTCCCCGGCACCGAGGTCAGGCTGACAGGCCTGAAGTTCCCTGGATCCTCCTTCTGACCCTTCTTGTAGGGTCCTTCTTGTAGGATCCTCTTTTTTTTCCTGAGTTTCAGCCAAAGCTCTCTGTTCAGCCAGGCCAGTCTTCTCCCCCGCCTGCTCGACTTACAGCACATGAGGACGGGCTGCTCCTGCGCCTTTGAGACTTCCTTCTTGAATAACATCCAGCCTTCCTGGACTCCTTTGCCCTTCAGGACTGCCTCCCAAGGGACTCTGTTAACCAGACTCCTAAACAATCCAAAGTCTGCCCTTCTGAAGTTCAGCGTAGCGATTTTGCTGACGCCTTTCCTTACTTCTCCAAGAACTGAAAACTCTATCATTTATTTCATGGTCGCTGAGCCCAAGACAGCCTCCGACCACAACATCACCCACCAGGCCTTCTCTGTTCATAAACAGCAGGTCCAGTGGGGTACCCCCCCGGTTGGCTCGCTTACTAGCTGCGTCAGGAATAAAGTGGGAGTAGGTCACTTACTTAGGGTGAAAAATCTGGTGGGGGGGTGGTAGAGTTAAATACGTAGGGAAATGGACCATAGCGGGATACTACTCCTTAAAGCTGTAAGGTAAGAGATGGAAGTGAGTGAAAAGACTAAAACAAACAGGCTGAAAATCAAGGGAGTCATAACTGAACTGGTGGGTTCCCACAGCATTTGATAAAATCAGTGAATCAAATCAATTTTTTTAAAAAATCAGTACAACCTTCAACAAAATACAGAACTTGCATATCATGACTGTTAATCAAAAGGAAAACAGTTTAAGAATAGGCAGACAGGTGGTGGTGGGCTAGTCCTACAACGAAATCAGAGACACCCAGCAAGGGTAACAGTGCTGGAGCAGCAGCTCATGCAGGACTGGGTTGTGCTGTTCTCCGATGCCTGCATCTGCAAACCACTCCAGTTATGTCCACAGGACAAACCCAAGGAGAAAGCAACATGGTATGAGTAAGTATCTAGTAGAGCAGAGAGCGGGAGAGTGAATGACTGATAGTCATCTGATATTAGCTGTCAGCAGAAAATGATGGAGAGCTGCTTATCTCCTGGCTGCTGCATCTCTGCAACCTGCCATGTGTAAAAGAGAGGCTTTCAAAACAGGATCAGCGTGCATAGCCCTGAGTAAGACAGGCAACAGAAAGATAGGGTGGTATATCTCACATGCTGCCCTCTCCTGCTGCTCCTTTCCCAGCTGAGGCTCTCAGCTCCTGGGTCTGCTGTGGGTTTGAACATCAGGCCTTAGCTAAGCTGTGGTAGCTGGGAGGTCCTGACTGTCCTCATCACGGGGCGTGAGCCGTTTAGGCTTTGTGCCCTCTGTCCTGTATGATGACTTCTGAGGTGGCAAGAGCAGCCCAGTGTGAGTGGCAGGTCCAGAGGGCTGGCAGGGATGGACCACTACAATGAGGTCTTCCTGGGGTGCGTCACCACTTCTGTCACTTGGAGGGTGTAATGACAGGTCACCAGGCAGGCATTAATGTCATGGGTGGGGAAATGACCATCCCAGTATTCGCAGTAACACGCAGCGGCTCCTGACTGTCCCAAAATATGTGATAACTCATTCAGGACAGACCTCAGCCGCTTGGGCTTGGCCCCACGCCACGGTCACTGATGGCAATTCACATGCTGAGCTCCTCTTGCTCACCACGCACGTGGGTCTTGTTCTGACGCACATTACCCAAAACACAAAGTCCTCTTCAGCAACATGGTTGTCTCTGAAGTCACATTTGGGCCTCACTCAGCCCAGATCTTGAGACACTAGGCTTACCCTCCTTGGAGACCCAGAGCTCCTCTTCCTCAGCCTACAGGTACTGCCAGCATCTGGGAAAGTTTGCAGCCATACAGAGCAGACAAGCTGTGATAACACTCTCTTCCCGTCTATTTTGCCAATCAGCAGTTCTTCCCAGCTGCCACCAGCAATGGTTTTGCTGCTGTGTCATCCCCCTGTGGAAGCTCTCCTGGTGGGGTACAGCAGGAGATGTTCCTGAGCCCTGGTCTGCAGCTGCAGAGGAGACTGTGGATGCAAGAGGTGGTACACAGAGGTGAGCAACATGAGAATGATGCTGAGCAGGCATCTTTCGTGGTAGTGAAAGATATCACCCTAGCATTGAAGTCCTTTAAGGACTCTGCTGCTTTATGTCCTTCCAGATGAACATACAGAAAGGGACCCCTTCATTCTTCATTATGCCGGCAACTGCCCACCACCAATCATGGTTGAAAGAAATCCATACTGTTGTCTCAGATACCTTAAACTTTCTATCATCCACTGTCCTCCAAAATAAAAAGCATATATAATTATGCAAACAAACAAGGCCTAGGCTTTTTCAGCCTGTGTTTTATGCTTTTATGCATGAGGTATACCTCAAGGTGCCAAAAAGAAAGAGACAAATTAGCCTGAAGCATCCATTTTTCAAGATACCTGGGCACGGTTTTCTGCAAGAGAAATATGAGCCTGAAGCCATCTGCTCTTCCCTGTGAAATATCTCCCCTGTCTGACGGGGCTGACTGCTGCACTTCTTACTTCCTTTACACATGCAGAGAGAAAAAAGGCAGCTCATGGCCACCCGCACTTTCAGCTCTGTTTACTGATCTCCCCAGCTTCCTCATGAGACTCTGCCAGAAAGGCAGTTTAGCTGACTACAAGCAGTTCTCATTAATCCCCGCCTAGCTAAACAAGATGCAGAATGGAAAATTGCAAAGCAGGAAAGCCAGCAAATTGCACCAAAGCAACATTTTAGGAAACCTAAGCAAGACACTTTTTGCAGCACGCCCCCATTGATGAGCAGTTGTTTCTAACAAATTGCTTTTTACCAGTCCAAAGCACACCCATTTGTATGCCTGTAAGGCCATTTGTAACATCCCTGGAAGGGCACTTCCTTCCTCCTGTGTCCCCGCTGCTTTTTGATAAAGTCTCCAGTGCCTTCAAAACACCATTAATTAGCTGACCGAGGGCACTGACCCTTCTTCTTTCTGCCTTATTTAAATTGTTTGCATTTCAGAGGAGCTAATAAAAGGCAACAGTGGCAATGCTGTAAGCAGGAGTGAAGCTATGACATTGCTACTGCACTTCTTAATGCCTCCTTTGGGCTGCTCATGTGTTCAAAAGCACAGCAAGAGGGACGGGAGGCCCCTTTTTCCTCTCCATTCCCCTTAACCGATGCTGCTATGAAGGAAACCTTCATCTCAGCCAGTTGGGTGGCTGGTTCATTTACATGTTTGCGTAGCTTACAGGTGAGATAACATAGGAGGCAGCACGTTGTGGCTGCTGCGTTGCACGGGCAGCCTGGAAGGCAGGCTGGGCTTCTGCCCTGCGGGAGGTGGAGGAGCAGGGAGACCCCTTGGCAGGTACCCCGGACATGGCTGTGCTCCGCTGACTCCCACGGAAAGAGGGACTCTCCCCTCTGAGGACGGGCGACAGCAAAGCGTGAGGTGCACGAGCTAGGGTCTGGCTCCATTTCATGGGATCACAGGATAATAGCTGAGGTTGGCAGGGACCCCTGCTTGGTGCAGGGTCAGCTACAGCAGGTTGCTCAGGGCTGTGTCAAGTCAAGTTTTGAATATCTCCAAAGCTGGAGACACCGCAACCTCTCTGGTCAACCTGTGCCAGTGTTCAACCACCTTCATAGTAAAAAAGTTTATTATCCACAGGAGTTTCCTGTATTTTGGTTTGTGCTCATTGCCTCTTGTCCTGTCACTGGGCACCACTGAGGACAGCGTCGTTCTGTCTTCTTTACTCCACCATCAGGTATTTATGCATATGGATAAGACCCCTCTGAGCCTTCTCTCCTGTGTGCTCAGCAGTCCCAGCCCTCTCAGCCTCTCCTTGTATGAGAGATGCTCCAGTCCCTTCATCATCTTCGTGGCCCTTCATGAGACATTGCTAACAAGGCTGCCGGTGACTGGCAGTTCAGAGCTCTCTGTATTCTGCCTTCCAATCAGCTCCTCTTTTGCTATAACCACTCTGTTAGGCTGGAGGAGCCTGGCTGAAAATTGCTCATATGTTGGTGTCTGTATGAAAGATCTCCCAGCCCATGCACATGACGCTTCCCTGACAGCATGCCAGAGTCGGATCGCTTGCTTTTTGTTTTCCTTTCTCTGCCAAACTCATACACTCAGCAGCCACAGAAATATAACCTTCAAGGCATGAAGTCAGGTTTTTGGTAAAGACACAGAAATCCGTGTTCATTTCTTTATTCTTGTTTTGGCAAGTGATGTTACCCATTGCTCATATCCCCTACTACCTGTCTCCACTGGCAGTATAACGAGCAGGCTCCCTACATGCTCAGAAACTCATTCCTTTTTTGAGCTTACGTGTTGCAATCACTGAGGCATCTAAGTCAGGCAGTTCTTGTAGATGGCTTGGGAACAGGTGGGTAATCTTTCTATGCTTTATTTCAGTAGCAGTAACTATGCTTCCTTCTCCTTTATCTTTCTTGCTTTTTTTAGGCTGTAAAAAGGCAGAGAATCTGTCTTCTACTCAGTTTTTTTTATATAATAAAAAAATCTGTGGTGATATGATGCTATGGGATATATACGATATACTAGAAAGACAGACAGACAGTTACATACTTACATACATGCATACACACATACATACATACACACTATGAAGACTAGCAACCAAAATACAGGCTCTTTTTCTCCTGAGATATTCCTATTAGGGGCACCCAGAGTGACTTCTTCCTGCCTTTTCTTAAATGAAATTACCAAAACAGGCTTCTGTATTTGTTACCTTTACAGAATAATGGCCATGAACCAGGGGCAGCTTCAGGACCTTCCAGGCTATCTGCATCGGTTGCACCATCCATAAATGCAGGTGTGCAGGGAAAGGGGCAGGATGAAGTTGCACATTGCTGAAAGTCCAAGCAAAACCAAGTCAGATTGATGTTCTAAAAGGATGTAACTTCGCGGCATTCACGTTTCAAAGTTTTCAGGTAAAAGAGGCTTGGCAATTTGGTAAATAGCATAATAGCCCTGTAGAACCCTGATGAATTTTCCCAAGCTTAGGAGAAAGAGGGAAACCAGAATGGTTATTTCAAGTAGAAAGTAAATCCCTTACTAGTCAATCTTTCTGATGGGAAAGGAAATTATTATATAGACCTGGCCAGGGACGATCACATATTCCATCAGAATAATTTCTGTGGGCAGAGACCCACAAACCTACAGCATGAAGGGACAGATGAAGAGACCACCATGCCCGCTGGAAGGATTACAGTCCACTGCTTTATAGCTACATGCTGCTTTGCCAACCCGTCTGAAGTTACAGCATTTCTGTAATCCATGTAATGTACTGAAGAGTTATTAAGTTTTGAGTAAACCAAACAGCAGTGGGTGTGACAGCCGTGTGGTAAGTGCTTGACTCAGATGTCTACCACAGAACTTAAGTTTCTCATGTATTTCTGTCCTCCTCAGTGAGGACAACAAGCAAGGCTGGAACTTATTGGTCAAGGGCTCAACGGGGCTGTGTCAGGATGACTAAACACTTGTCCTGGCTGTGGCACCATTCCCTGACTAATCTCTCCATGCCTGAGGTTTCAGTCTTTCCGATTGCTTTGTTCTCAGGAATCTCTCACAGCAGGAGAAGAGTAATATTGTTTCTGGAATAATTCCCCTAGACATCATTTGATCCAAGATTCGGCTAAACGTGTTGCAAGTGATATAGCAATACAAAAACATGAGAAAAAGTGGGGAGTTGGTTAAATTTCCTACAAACAACAGCTGCCTGCAGCCTGCGTGCGCCGACAGGATACGGCACAGTTTCTGACAGGATGGATTGGATGCGTCCTCTCATTCTGCAGATCCAGGTCAATGAGTCTTGTAGCATAAAATGACTGACATGTTTGGTTGTTTTCAGGAGCTAGATCTTAGCTGCGATACTGGAAATGCTCAGATGACTGTACTATTATATGGAGCCATATAAACAATGAACTTTATGAAGAAGTCCAGAGATCTTGGAGACAGAGTGAAGCGTAGCACAAAATCACTCTTGGATGTCCTGCTGCTTATAGACTGTGTCCATTCAAGCATGGCAAAGCCTCTCTTCCTGGGGTAACTGTTATTCTTTAAGCTCTCTGGTGTTAACTTGGCTTTAATAATTAACTCCACTTCTTGATATAGCTGTTTTGGTTTATTTACTTTAAAAACTGGGGATTTCTCAGGCACTTCTTGGAACAGCAGCCTTCTGTTCAGTAAAGTGTAGGGTAGTTCGTAGCTTCCAACTGAATGAGCGCTGAGCTTTGACTGACTTTTCAGGGACACTTCGCCATACCAGTAGCGGCAGAATTTGTGCAGTGTTTGTAGGCTCACCAGTCCCCATTTTACAGTATGAAGGTTTGTTGGCTGATACTTCCAAAGCTGTGGCAGTAGGAGAAAATGCATAAACACAACCCTTGTTTTCTTGTGTGTAGACGACGTATTCAATAAAGTATGACCCAAATTCAGCTGTTACAGTACACAAGCTAAGTACCCTAAAAGTAACTAAATCTCACTCTATTTTAGACCAAAAGAAAGGCTTTTGAGCCAAGGAAATCTTTCCAAATGGAAACTGTCCTAACAAAAGATGTGACCACTCTCTATAAACATTATTTGTCTGTGTTTTTGGATCATCACAGCTATAATAAGTCTACTAATAAACTTTATTTTGCGGTGTAAACTCTGGTGTCAATTTAAATCTTGAATTGAGATGCAGATCCTGGAGTTAGTTGAATGTTAGCTAACACAGTGAATGTCTCATAATGAACTAATGCCTACCAGTAACAGCAGTTACTGATTTAGCCAGATGATTAGCTGTAATCTGTAAGGAACTACCTTTCAATAAGTAACTAGAAAGAGGATTTAAGCCTTTGTCTGTGGTTTGTTTTGCTGTTATGCTCTAAGGTTTTTGATTCTCCTCCCCACTTACAAATACCAGCTAAAACAAGTCTTACTTTGACAGTTGCTTATTTCTTTGCAATGCTTTTCAGCACACACGTGGGAATGATGGGGTTAAAAACCAGAAGTTGTATTGGGGGGAGCTATTATACTGACTCTGTTCTTTAGAATTCTTTGATATTCTTAATGAGATATGAAGAAATACTAAAATAAGAAGCAAAACGGTTCTGAAAACATTCCCATCTGCAGGTCCCCCTAGATTCCTCCTGCACTATGGGAATGCAAAGAAGACACTGAGTCTGGGCCATCAGACACCATTATGCTCCTCTGTTATGCAAGAAAATGATTGCAAGGCATGTTCATAAGGAGATCATCATTATACAATTAAAGTGAAACTAAGCTGGTGTTTGGGAGCATTTAAGCTGCCATTAGAAACTGAAGCTGAAGCTAATATCATATTTCAGCAATGTTCTGACACAAGCCCTGAAGGAAATTGCCCTAAGTGAGTTTTGTCTGGATCTATATGCTGGGATATACAATAGAGCTGATTCCTGGCATTGCAAAGATGCAATGCCAATAACATATGCAGAAAGAGAGTACCTCTGTAACACAGATATGTCTCCTATTTGAGCCTCCAGGCCTGTTCTACCTACCTTGCAGTAATTTCTAGCCTAAGCTGTATCAGGCACGAGCAAAAGAACTTCCTGCATTCATTCTTGCTTGAAGCAAAGAACATTTCTTTCCCAAAACCAATCCAATCTTGATTTGGAAATTGCCAGTGATGGAAGAATCAACCACAAGCCTGGATAAATGTTTCCAATGGTTAATTATCTCTGTGGTTAAGAAAACATGCCTTACTTCTAGTCTGAATTTGCCTAGCTTCCACTTTCAGCCACTGGATCTCATTATATCGTTATCAGCTATGTTAAAGAGTCCATTTTCATATTTCTCTTATCCATGTAGGCATTCACAGGTGGGATTCAACTTATGAGCTTTAGCTGTCATGCACTCACTATATAATCTAAATTAATTCGGTAGGTCCCTTTGCACGCAACGCAGAGAGACAGCCATCCTTCATCCACACTCCTTGCTGCTGGCAGGCACATCTACTTTATGTGACATAGATGGGGGTTGATGCACCTTCCCTCTGCTCCTGTTTGACATTGTATGTGAACCCTGTGCCTGGATGACTCTTGCTGTGACTCTTCCATGTTTGGCCATGCACAGAACAGAGGTTTTATACAGGTGACGTCCCTGATAGGGCAATTACACCTCCAGGTTCTTGTCTAGTCTCCTTGAAATCCCAGATATATTTGTCAGTGATCTGATTCTTGTGGCCTGCCCACTCAACATTTACTCCATATCCCTCTATCTCTGTCAGGTTTTCTCATAACCATGCAAGTCTTGTGATGACAGCCAAGCTGTCTCCCACATCCTTGCTAGTTTTTCTGTTCCAGACTGCTCAAGGCCATTTGGTGATGCCAGGCCTGCCGTTGCCTATGCAGCGTCCCCCCCTTTTCCTCATACGGATCTCACATCCAGTGAAACGGTTGATGAAGAAGGATAGTCTGGCCAATTTCATGGCAAACGTGCTATTCCATAAAGGGTGACTGAGTTTCCTCTTGAGGAAAGAAGCATGATTTCCTCTAGTGGAGTCCTCAACCCCACAGTTTCCCAAGGCTCACATTTTCCAAGAACATCAAGAGCTATTGGAAGAATTTCCTTCTCTTCCCATCCCACTCTGGCCAGCTCAACACCCAAACCACTTCCATGGTCTGCTTCTCTCCTTACTGAGAAAGCAGGATGTTTTCAAGACTTGTCTGCTTCCATCTTACAATTTCTTACCGAGCTAAGGGGGAAAGAGTGGTGTCGTTCCTTGACTCCATTAAGAGGAACTGTGCTGTTTTAATATCACTCTTGCAGATTTGCAGCAATTCCACTGAATCAGGTCAGTAAACCAGGGAATATCTACAATAAGGATCTGAATGACTCTGGAACTAACATGTCCAGCTCAGAGTAGCATATTTTTGCTTTTGCAAAAATAAAATTTAAAAGGTGAAAACAATGAATGGAATGGTCATACCACAATGAGAAGAAATAACTCAGTGATGAGAACTTGAAGGTTTCTGCCACCTGTATTCTTAGACTGATGTGAACCATTCGTACTTTTAGTCTCAGAGATACAGCAGACAGTGAGAAAAAAACTCTTTATGCATGGAAGAATCTCCAGCCTAGGAATGCTGAAAAAGATTAGCTGAGGTTTGAGTCCTTGTGAGTAAACAGAGTGGGGTCTATGAAAGACTGCTGTGGTACCATCGTGCTTCACATGGTGGCTAATGGCAAGGATATCCGCTGTAGTGGCAATGTGGCCCTTGAGACCCAACTGGAAACATGCTGCTGTTTACAGAGAAAATCACCCTGAATCGGTGAGTACGCTTGTGTTTATGTGTGTGTGATCACAGGCACAGCTCATGATGGATATCATATTAGCAGAGTACTTTCACCACTGCTCATAGAAACACAGATGTGCCAAAAGCTGTGATCCAGAGGGAACACGTCAAAGGCTGAGTGAGAACAGTTAATCCTTCACGTCTATCCCATCTTTTCTGCTGTAATTGCCTGCAGGAATGCTGCCTATCACCAGCTGTGGCAGTGTGTGTAGGCGAAAACTGAGCCAGGGGATCTCAGATCAACACAACTCCCTCTCTCAAAGCTACTGCACAGTGATGGTAACATCCTGCAGTTGATGCCAGTCCAGCCTGGATTTGTATTGCAGTCAGATGCCATCTTCAGATGGCATAATTTGCAACAAATCTCCATCCCTGTTCCCCAAACAAGTGTCGGAGCCTCTGCTCCAATGCCCACAGTGTAACATCCTTCTGGGTGGCATCAAGGTTTGGCGATAGTTGCCTGACGGGCTTAAAAGAGACCACCCAGACTACTCTGAGATTTAAGACCATGAAGTCCACCAGAACTGGGATTTAGGAAGATTTTTGGGGAAAAGCTGAATATAGCCTTTAGACCTAAACCTCTTCTACTTGATCTTCATGGTTTGCTACTGAAAAGAAATACACTGGGCAGAGGGTTTCCCTCTTCACCCACAGAGATCTGAGTTATGGGTCTGTCCCCTCCTCACAAGAGTGTTTATGCCTTGTATTTCTCCAGAACAGCTTCTTAGCTTACAAATATTTGCACACAATGGAGCTGGAATAAGACTTTTAAAGATTTGTAAATAATTTAGGCAGATAACTCCTGTTAATTTAATATAATTATCTAGAAAGCATTAACTAAATCTCAGTCAGGGTTATTAGGAGAAATCTCTTTCTGTTCCAGAAAACCTTTACATAGCTACTGCCAATGCTACTGTGGAAATAATAACACTGTAAGATTTCAAAATCATGTTTATAAGCAGGAGCCGCTATGGTTCAGAAAACTCCAGTGATTCACCAGCACTATTGTTATGGTTAATTTTCCTGGAAAAGTACATTATTGCAACAATTCCTCTTTTTTGTCATCACAGTGTTTATTTCACTATATCTGTTTGTTTTTACTGCTGGCTCTTAGTTTGGCACAGAGACCCTTGTATCTAAAAAGGGTTTTAAAAACCATCAATGTTTTGAAACATATACGAATTGCCAGGGGATCTTATTTTTGGCTATTTGAGTAACATTGTGTTTTTGTACTTTTTAACAGCAATGAGCAATCCTCCCTCTCAAATAGTAGTGTTTTTAAGTGACGTTTCAACTTCTGTGGCTGCGGTCCACTCTTTTATAATGTGGGAATTGCCCTGCCTCTGAACTGTGTAAGTGATACGTCACATTCTCCACAAGTCCGCTTTTTAGCAGAAAGGAGTAAACATCTCTGAGGTCCTGAGGACGTGTTTTTAAAACAGTGTCCGGTACTTGCAAGGATTGCGATAACGATAGCTGAGGAGTTAGTAGAGAAAAAACATCAGGTCAGGAGAGAGTTGCTGAGGACAGGGCAAGAGGAGCAACTTGAAGTAATAGCATAAAGTAGAGAAAAGGAAAATTACAGCTTAATTGCCCAGAAGCTGCTAGACTGCCGACTAAGTCTCGCGAGGAAGATGGTGGGAGTCCCGGGGGATGAGCGGTAAACATGGGCCTGGACAAAGCACTGGAAAACGTGCTGCTTGCTGGGAACCCTCCTGCTACATGGTGATAAGATAGGTGGCCTAAAAAGTCTCAGAAGACATCTGTGAAACAACTCTTGAGGCAGATATAGTGAGCAGGAGGGGGCGGCCAGCCCCTCCAACCCCTCTTGTTGCTCCAGCTCCTGCCCTTCTCCCCTTTTCCCTTCCCTCCAGCTGTTTACTTCTCCACTCCCTTCCTACCCTCCCCTGTAAGGCCCCTCTTAAGCAGCTCTCTATGTTTGTTGTAACTCTTTCCAAGAAGTTTGACAACATGGTGACAGTCTGGGTTATCACAGTACACAGGAGGTATCAAGATCACTCATACTGTAATCACTCAGCGATACTGGCTGTCACAGCCCTTCATCACCTGCAGCTCGCAAGATGGCCACAACTCAGCTTAAAGTTTTCCTGAGAGAAAATGGGGATGGACTTCTGGAGGAGGGCCCTGCCACCATGGGATGGGCAAGACACATGGGTGCATCTGGATCTGTGCTTACAGACAACGCAGGCCGGAGTTTTCAGGTTTGTGATGGATGTTTTCAGACATCCATCAGAACGTTGGTCCCATGCGTCATGGATACCTGGGGAGCTTGGAATGAGGAAAAGTGCAGGATAAACATCCTTCTTTTCCATAAAGAACAAGGAAGGCACAGAGAGGAGCATTTTAAGACTGACGTCAAAGTGTTCTCATCCAAAAGCAATCTCTTTGGGTCAGATTCCTCTGAACAAATAAAGACATCTACACCTAGTCATCCTAGGCCTCCCAGCATCAGCAGGAATAATAAGCACAACTAAAGGCGGTACTTCTCATCTGTAGGTAGACATTTCAAACGCGCCATATATTCCTTTGCATTGACTCAACAGGGATCCGAGAGTGATTAGCTCAGATGTAAATAGTTGTGTTGTAGACATACAATGACAGGTGACATGGATCCTTGCCTCCATGCCTTGGTGTGCCCTGCTTTCCCTCTTCACTGCTCCAGCTTCAATAGTTTAATTTCCCTTTGCCTTTCAGTTCATTTTTGATTCATGCCTGGACTTTGTGACTTCTTCCATGCCACTCCCTATATGCAGTGCATTCCTCCAGTTGAGGTTTGACAAACATCCTGATTCTTAAAACAGCTCAGAGCACACCTGCTCTGCAAAATACTGAAGCTGCAGTGGCCCCACCCTGAGCAGGGTTTGCTCAGTCCTGTGGTGCACTGCTGGCATTGCCAAGGGAGGACCTCCTTTTGCTCGTATTTCACCAGTTCCTCCTCGCATGGAGGTGCTGGATCCCACAGACAAAATAATAAATTCGCCTGTCTAAAACTTGGAAGGTCAAGGCATTCCCATGTACAGAGTGGAAGATAGGAGGAAAATTGAAAGGAGACATAAGAACTGTCTCTTGACTGTCATTAGGTGAGCGACTTCTGCCAAAATGGGGGAATAAAGTGCTCTCTGTGGCCACCGAAGGTAGGATGAGAAGCAATGTACTAAAATTGCAGCAAAGGCTAGCTGTTAGGGAAAGATTTCTGAAGGAAAAGATAGTGGGGGTCTGGATTACATTGGTTAGATGGCAGACACTCTTACAGTTGGTTTTAAGACCAGGCTTGAGAAACATGTCACGCTGCAGTCACAGCTAAGGAGCAGGGTTGCATGGCTGTCCGTGACCTGTTTCCCACGAATAGATAAGTATCCAAATGTGATGAATCACAGGGCAGGAATCCCAGCTCATCCTGGGGCAGGACAGGGGCAGCAGGGGAAGGTTAACATTTGGTGATGTAGTTTTGTAGCCCTGGGGAAGGTTGTTGTTTGGGTCACGGCCCTGTTTGTTTTTTAATGAAGTTGCTTACTTCTGCAGAGCTCACAGAGAAAACTCCCGCTGAGGTTAACAACAGTTGAAGTTCAGGAAAGGGTACAGAGCTGGTGAAAGAGTCAAAAAACATTCAGATGTGTCTGTTGCTCCTACTTGCTGCTCCAAAAGACACTTGAAAATATAGATCTGCCAGGAGATTTTCTTATTTGGAGAACAGAGAGATTTCCAAGCGTTCTTTGTGTAGTTATTAGTTGCATCCCATTCCTATATGACACAGAGCTGCCATTTGAACAGGCTTGTAGGTAGACTGTAGAAATATCTGGTTTGACGTGGGAAAGCCAGGTTTAAGGTAATCACAGGAGGTGAGATGCTACCAGAGCTGCAGTGAAAGCTACAGCACTAAGGCAGAATGGCTCCCTGGGGACACAGTTGGGAGATAAGGTGAGTGCTGTCACACAACCGATTTCCCACTCCCAGCCCAGGAACCACTGCAAGCAGCAGCTCTTCTCATCTTTGTCCTGTTTTCTCAGCCTCATGCAAATTCCTAGGTAGGTTCAAATGCTCTGTCAGGCCCTGATATCCTTCCTGACCAAAGCTGAGCCTCAAAAGCAAATAACATTTTCAGCTTCTCAAATGGCTTCTGCAGACTACCCCAAACACCGTATTGCTACAGCTAAAGTGGTAGCAGTACCAAAGCCAGGTGGAACCACATTATCTCAGATTTATCTCCATGGACTTCAGTTACAGCCATATGGATATAGATAGTCTTACCCTGGCCCAAACAACGCTCCCATCAGGTGTCTTAGATATCCTCTGTGCCCCTGTGCCATCCCAATGGAGATTTAATGAGTACATTTTCTGTGACAATAGGAACTTGATGACGTGAAGAAAATAAATCTTTTCCATTCCCTTTTTCCTCAGGGACCTCCAAGACCTGTTGGATGTCTACCCCATGGGGCAGGCACATAAGAAACATCTCACACTTCTGGTTCCCCCCAGTCACCAAGACCAGGAGACCTTTTTGAACACGTCCTAACTCCCTTCTAGCGTATGCTCAGCTTCCTTCCATGGAAACACCTTTGCTGAGTCACATCCTTGTGCTGAGCTGGGATTTGGCCAGGGGACACACCTGGAAACATGAGCTGAGAAACATGCAAGGGTACTGATCCAGAAAGCATGCTTTAGCAGGGTCTACACTTGCTCTGGCATCCTGTTACTCTGTCAGGTGGTTATTATACTACATTTTACTCTTTAGGCAGATACCCAGTTCCTCAGCTTCATCCTGATGTAAGGTCCAGTCTGGCCTGTCCATTTCTACAAGTTAAGGGGTAAGATCCTGGCACTGTTCTGGAGAGTTGTCCTCTCTGGAGGCAAAGTTTTGCTGCTTGTGTGCGGGGAATGATGTGTGATGTCCCTCACATGATGTCAGTGCTTGACTGGACAGGGATTCAGATTGCCACATGCCATAGCTGTGTATGTGGTGCTGGGTGCCCAACCCACACAGTCTGCACCAAGCCATGCCACTGCCTCCTGAGGCTCAGAAGGTGATATGGAAATACCCTGTGTGTTGTCCTGCTGCAGTAACCACACTGCCAAGAGGAAGCCATCACCCTGAGGGAATCAAAAGTGTTGGGACTGGCTGGAACAAAGGGGAGGGAAGCATGCCCTAGGCTGGACCAATGCTTTGTCCTTATGCGTTAGGACATACACATCCTTAGATGGGGTCCAGTCAAGCTCATCCACAGAAAACAATTCACAAAACCCCTTAAGTTAGTGAGCTGTAAAGATCCCAGGGACACACTTCTTCACATCACATCTTCCTGGGGATCATCTCCTGCATGGAGGTCTGAAGCTAGATAAGGAGAAATGGGACTTGTTTCTGCTATGTGCAGAGTCAAACCCAGCTTAGCCCAAACTCAAGGACCTAGTCAGGTCCAAGCACTACTGTAATGATGTACGTTCCTGTCCGTCCTGCCAGGACTGTCAGCAGAAAGCCCTCTGAGAAGGGGGTGTGAAGCAGGCGCAGGAGAGGTAGAAGGAGAGGAGAGGACTAGCTAGGGAGTTGGCCAAGCCAGGCAAGTCGTGTGAGGTGGTGAATCAATGCGTCATTCCCTGAACAACCACAAGACAACTCCCCAGGTGGTTGCCCTTCCCAGGCAGGAGCGTGTGTCTACACAATACGCGGATTGCTGCTGGGGGTGAATCCCCTTTCAGGACCCAGTGGATGAGTCAGAGATGACTCAGGTCTTTGTAGTCCTCCTTGCTCAAGCAGTACTGAGTAGAGGAGGGAAAATATGAAGCCTGTTTGTATTTCTTCTATGTGACTCCTAGTCTTCCTATAAACCGTAAAAACTGCACAGGGGCATTTTTTCTGGACAAACTTGCCTGCTGGGTGCACACATTAAGCTGTAAATCCAGTCTTTCATAAGAGAAAACAGCTTCATTTATAAGTGTCCCATTAAGCAAGAACATGCTTCATTATTTGTGGGGAGACCATTCTCCTGCCCACATGTTGAGGTATCTTAGAAGCAGTATGTAGCTCTTTGAGGACCTATTATTAATTTCAGTTTATTGAGTGCTGACAGATGTGCTTGGTGCTTTACGGTCACATAAGGGAACCCTTGTGGCTGCACTGTTTCAAGAGAAAACTCCCATGAAAAGGTGGAAGCCCTTTTAGTTTAAGGAGGCTGAAAGACACTATTCTGCTTTTTGAAACGCTGCCCTCAGCAGCACTCCACGGCAAAGCGCTGATAAACACCAACGGGAGTAAACAGGGACTCTCTCCTCTGCAATCAGCTAGGTAACATTCACTACACTGGTTCTGTCTGCCTGAGCTGTATCTGAGGAGCACAAGGATGCTGGGTACACAGAAATTAAATTTGGTTTGTTTTCATCTGTGTAACTGTGAGAAGACTTCATCTTCTCATTCTGAAGCCAGTTTGTGGGTTGCAGGTTTTCTTTGGTCTTCTGCATTGTGTTGTCCCATCACCCTGTCCTGCCAAAGGGAATGTCATCTCCTGTAAGTTTGTAGTTGCTAAAGAAGGTGTAGTAACAGAAAAAACATATTCCCGAACTATTTTATTTTTAATGATACTTCTAACACTCTCTTTCAGCAGTGATGAGTCACGATTCAGCTAATGGAGGGACACTTGATTATAAAATTCTGAGTCTGGGCTTGACACTAACATGGAGGAGAAGAGGCATGTGTAAACAATACAGACTCACACAACGTAGCAGTATTTTTCTTCTTTAAAACAAACCTGACTACTCTATGTGAATAGATAGGTTTGGGTTTCCAGGCTGCCTGTTTATGAGATTTTTTTGGTAGGTTCACAAAGTGAAATCTCATGACAACAGCTTTGAGATACTGACGATACTAAAATGGTTGTAAAGGCAAAGAGCAAACACACATGCTTCCTTCTTGCTGCTGATGGCAGGGTAGGTGAGACCCAGAAGACCCCCACACACATATGCTCTTCAAAACTAGTGAGTCAGTGACATGTGGGATAGAGTCCGGGAAACCATCCCGCTAACCTTTTCCAGGTCCTTAAGCTTGGTGTGTGACGGTGAGGGTGATAATGATTAAAAGAAGAATCTGTTATGTTTGGAGAGGTGACATGGCAGAACATTGTTGGTTTTTTTGTTTCCCCTCCCACAGGTTAGATTACACTATAGAGAAAGAATTTACCCAAGGGCAGATAATGCTTAAACCATTTAGAAATAATTAATAGACATTAAAGTTATTGCATACTACAGAAAACTGTGTTCTGAAAGGCTACACAATAATTTTCCTTGTTAGAGTAAAGGATGTTTGTTTAGGCTTAGTTGGTGCCTCTGACTACCTAATTACCCAGAAATGAGGTAGCTGTGCTCTTAAAGAAGTCAGAACTGCACACTGATGAGTGCTGGGCAACACAGGCCACATCGTTTTCACAAAACATTGCGCAGATATGTTGGCAAATTAGTTTTGCAGGTGGGGGCAGTGGGCCTGTTTGCTTCTTTAAATGTCTGTCTTTTGTGTTTTCTGAAAGGTCAAAATAGCTTTGCATTTCATCTGCAGAATCGATTCCTTCCTTTTGTAACATCATGCATTAAAGTAGCACCTTAGAGACAGCTGATGTCTCTGCTCAGGATCCATGAGGACCATCCTCCAGGCCACGGCCAGCAACAGGACCTCCCTTGTCACTCATGGGTGATCACCATCCCTCTTTGGGACCACGGGAGCAGCAGGAAAGAGTGGATGCTCTCCAAACACCAAGTGCCCAGTGCAGCCCCATAAAACACAAAAAGCCCCATCCTCTCACCCATGTCTCCTCATGCTCGTTTTGGCTGCCCATTCACCCAGAGCATGGGAGGTGCCTCTGCTCGGCTGCTGGCAACCCTTGCACCCCAGGGACAGTGCAGCTGGCAGAAAGAGAAGCTAAACCAGACCCAGCTCCTTTGCTTGTTAAACAGCGCTGTGGGGGAGGAAGGGGATACGTCCACACCCGAGGTTTTGCAGAGGGGGTTGGGAAACATCCCTTTTCCCCTGGGACTCCTTGCAGCTGCAGGTGTAATGCCCGACCGTGTCCCATGATGGTGGCATGGCACAGCCGAGCATCTTTCTAATGGTGCTGCTTCCTACCTTGTGCTCCTCACAGCTCTGGCACACAAGTCTCGGTTTGGCTTGAAATGGGAAAGGTCTGTCCTGCTGAGCTGGGATGTAAACAGGGGCTTAGCCATTCAGGAGCTGGAAGCCAGCTTTCTGGATTTGCTCCTGTTGTTTGCCAAATACTCTCTATTCGCGGGAAGATGATGAAAAACATTTCTGTGAGTTTGTGGCTGTCTAGTTCCTAGCAAGCCGTTAATATGAGGGAGGGGAGGAAAACCCAACCCCAAAACCCAAAAACCTGGACAGATTACAAATCTTCTCTATAGCTTAAATAGAGGCTTGGTCTAATACTTCTAATTGGCTGGAGCAGCTCTTACCATTTCCCAGACGGTTACTTAAGTGCTTGTAACCACTCTAACTGCTATGCCTGTTATTTTGCTGCTTTCCTTTCTTCCTGGCTGACATGGAGCAATGAAACTACCCAGGTTTGACATTACAAACCAGGACATTGAAGCCAGAGCATGAATGTAAATGGCAATAAATACCCTGTTAATCTCTCCAGCAACACAGAAGCAATAGCAGCAACTCTTTGCTCCAGAAAACTCAAGATGGTATTTATTAAGGGTTTTTTTATTCTTGGAGTTCACATCATTCCAGTTTTTGAATATACACATACATTTGTGTGCAAATGGTTTGTACTGCTATAGTAGGACCCTAGCTTTTTCCTTGGACCCTGGGACTGCAATTGCCTGTGACTCTGGCATGTCACTTAACATCTCTCTGCAGCTAAAGTCCCCATCTGTGAAATAAGGTTGACACACTTTATTGAATGCTGGCTGTTTTGACTACTAGGCTCTTCAGTGTTAAAGGACTTCTACTTCTCTATGCTATCCAACATTGTGACTTCCAAGCTTGCTTCAGGTCTCTGAGAGAAAATGTAATACAAAGAATAAGCCACAGAGCTCCCATAAATTAAAAGTTGTGCTCCCCCAACGGACAGTCAGGCATTTTACTGGTCAGTTATTAGGAAGGTAGCAAATGTTGTCTCCATTCTCTTAAAAATGCCTATTTTTATGATTTATGCAGTTTAATATCTTAATATTTTACATTCAGCCTGTCCTCAGTCTCCTCAAGTACTCCTATCAACCTCAGTAAAACTTCATCTGTTCATTAGAAGGCAAACCAGGGATGCTGAGGTGATATTTTCATCGTCACATCACTTGAGCAGCTTCCTAGTTGTCCAAAGAAAGGTTTCAAGCCAGGTTTCACCTGGCTGGCCCACTACCCAGCAGGACTGGCATTGCAGACCACACAGACCGCCCTGTGAAAGCAGAGAACAAAGAATGAAAATTTGCATGATAACTGCAACCTGGATCACTACAACATCAAATTACTTTCTCCACAGATCCAGTTTTGTGATTTCCAGACAGAGAGCAGCATTGACAAGTACAATCTAGCCAAATGCATTCACCTCACGCAGAGCAAGGCTCTTCGCTGAGGCTCTGAGTTGGAAGTGTAACTCAGCATCTCCAGGGAGTGATTCATATCTCTGAGCTGCTGTTCAGATGTTCCTCTCTCATTCCTTTGAGTATAAGGTAGCATGGGAAGCTCCTAACTTTGGCATCTCAGCTGAGATGAGGTGAGATGACTTTGGAAGAAAATCTCCCTTCCCTTCCCTTCCCTTCCCTTCCCTTCCCTTCCCTTCCCTTCCCTTCCCTTCCCTTCCCTTCCCTTCCCTTCCCTTCCCTTCCCTTCCCTTCCCTTCCCTTCCCTTCCCTTCCCTTCCCTTCCCTTCCCGTTCACAGCAAGGATGCCATAGTTACCCTCATTGCAATGATTTACTGTTTTTCACTTTGTCCTGCTGGTTTGTCTTTTATTTATTTATGGCATTTATTTACTTAATCCTGCATTTAGATGAGAAACAACAAAAGATTGCCAATAGTTCATACTAGGAGCTTATACTTACAGTAATTTAGCATTCTTAAAGAGAGACCAGGTATCTGTTTCTCATGCTTCTGTAGCAAATTAGATCTGTTTACAAGCTACTGCTTTTATTGATAGCTTGTAATGAAGACATTTGGTCTCAGGCCATCAAGCTGCCTATTTTTCTTTCAGCATGGCAGTTTGGTCACAGAACCAGAAACGGTCCCTTTCCCAGCACCCCTCGAAATGATCATCTCTCTAAAGGACCTCTCTGCTCCTGGGCCATCCAGCTAACCACAAATGGAGTCCCCCAGCACCCTACTTACTGAACGGCTTTTAGGAGCATAGTTATGCTCGGGTGGCTTTTCACGGTGAAGGTTTCCCTCCCCGTGGCTGGGGTCCAGGTCCTGATCCCCGTGCCCCTCGGAGTGCTCTGGCATCCTCCTTTCCCATCCCGCTACAGCCTGGGGCCGGAGCCTAGACTAAACAAGGAAACAGCTGGGGTGTCCGTCATCTGCCGCTTGGCCAGAGCAGGCATGCTTGTGTGTGAACCCAGCACTGGCTCTCATTGCCTGCCCCTCTGCCCCTCCTACACCGACATCTTCTTTCTCTCCTGCAGAGCTTTCAGAAATGGAAAACAAAGATTCAGGCTGTCTTGGATCCAGGCACGGGAGCACGGCAGGATGACGTCTATAAACATCCAGAAAATAATGGCATCATTTAACTTTCAGCAGAAGGCTTATTTATCTCTGAAGAGATTGCACCAAGTGTTTCCATGCAGAGCAGAGCGATGGAGTAGATGTAAAACCATAACAGGAAACTTTTTATACACGAAAGGGGATTGTAAATTTCTGGCATAAAGTTATGGATTACATTCATAAGACAGTAAGTCAGATGGCTCTGCTTTACATCCACTAGAGATTTGCACTTTACAGCCATTTGGAGTAGCGATGCTTAAACAGACTGGTAAAAGAAAGTGAGGGAGAGCAGCACACTCCCTCTCCGCAAGAGCCAGTCGGTGACGGGCAGCACGGCAGGGGAGCCCACCCTGCCGGAGAGCCCAGCTTGCCATCCTGGGAGCTGCACCCATGACTGAGCACAGCACCTCGGGAGCAAGGAATGATGTCTGCGTGTAGCCTTGCTGCACGGTGTGAGCTGCTGTGGGCTCTGCAGCTAATTCTGCGTGGCAAAATAAAGAGCAGGATCAAGAGAAAGCCTAAATTCACCGAGCCCAAGGCTGCAGTTGGCACTCCGGTGCATGCATGCATGCCAGGCATGCGGAGGGTCAGCAGCTCTGGTCTGGAGAGCGGTCTGGACTGTGCTTCACTGGTGGAGCAGATGCACCCTTGCCCCAGGCATGGTGAAGGTTTCCAGGCAGAAGGAGATGGATAATGCTGGTGAATAACTTTCAGGATTCAGAGCTTGATTCTCATCCCACTTGCTGCGGTCTGTTAGCAGTAGGACGTGGCCTCTGGAAGCCCCGTCACTCAGAGAGTGTCCCAAGCCGGTGAGGAACCTGTCCCCAACCTCCTGCTCCAACACAAAGGTACTGAACATACAGCGGTGACTACTGGGTTTCTCAGACAGAGAAGGGGACTCTTGGCAGCAACATGTAAGAGGAACACCAGGCCAACTCTACTATTAAAAGTTAAGCAGACAACAGCTTAACCAGGGGGTACTGGAAATGCCCCAAACACAGGAACAGACCAAGAGAAGTGCATTGCAAGCATCTCCTGCTCCTTTCTCTAATATGACTTCCATTTCCATACAGTAGCAGCAAAATCCCATCTCCTGGCATTGGGGTTGATGTATATTTGTGGGAGATTCTTAAGCCCAAACCACCCAATCCCTGTGTCTGGGGTGCCCCCCCCCAAAAAAAAAAAAAAAAAAAAAACAACCCAGCAAAAAGCTTTATCCACTCAACCTGCATCCAGAAATTGTAATGGTGTTTCTCACATCACCCTTTTTCTCTCTGACAGGGCATCACTGTTTTTTTTGCTTTGGTCTCCTTTCTGGGATGTGTTCAGTGCTTTTATTTAAGAAGAACAAGGAGCCCATGTATAATGGAAACTCACAGTTATTGTGGTGACGCTCATAGGCCTACTTTGACTTAGAGCTGAACGTACACACGAGCAGGTAATAGGATGTATTTCCTGTCCTGAAGAGGTTGTGGTCCAAATGCACACCGTAGGGCAAGGGTGGGAAGAGAAACAAAGGCCAGGTGAGGCTTGTGCCCACCCAGCCAATGGACGTGGTATAGTCGGGGTAGAAGAGAGCCCTGCTGCTCTCCTAGTGCCAGTGCACAGCTACAGCCCCCTCTGCCTCCTTGGGAAACTCCATGGTTGAAGCAATATCTGGCCTCTGAACGCCTCTGCAGCAGACGATGAGTCTGGAGTCACAATTTTGTGCACATCTGTCGAGGCAGTTTTAATATCTGTTTACTGGAAAAACATGGAGGTAGCTAAACACATTAATTGAGCTACTTCTATCAAGTGGAGATGATACATCTACAGGACTCCCCCCACCACCCCGGGCACCTGTCATTGCTGTACCCAAGCAATACAAGTGACTCGAGGCTTCCAGGGCCCCTTCAATTTAGTGATGGCTTATGAGCCCTGAATTACCATGTGGGAAGTGAAGGATTGGGAGGGAAAGTGAATCTTTTTTAAAAGCCATTTAAAGCAAAGCAGAGCCCTTCTCTCATCTATTTGCACTCTGGGTTAGTTCCCCAGGCCTTTGATGTAGCCCTACTGTCTCTTCCCACATGTCTTTTTCAGTACAGGGCAAAAGCAAGCTTTTCCCTCCTCCCCTTTGCTACAGCTAAGCTCTGTAGAGATTAGGGACCACGACTCTTGCTTATGCAGGTGCGAGCCAGTGCAGTCAAACGGAAGTGACTTGGGTCTTGGCACTGCTGTGATTTGCTCCGTTGTGCAAACGGGATCCCAGTACACAGCAGGCTTCCCACTCCTTGTTCAGTTAGTGGTTTGTCCTGGGCTGACCTGGATGTAGCAAGTGAGAAAAATACCGGACGAAGCCTCATTTAATCCTAGGTTCTTTTTTAACTACTAACCAAGCCACCTCTGTACCAACATGTCACATTGAGAGGATGTGGACAAATATATCCATGCTGAGGAGTGGCAGAGGCTGTAGTCTGCATTTAGAAATGCTGAGCTGCATGTTTTTCTAAGCTAGCTAATTAGTATGGGCTTGAAACTAACGGCTGCGTTTAACTGACAAGGCAATATGCCCTTCACCCATCCCTTGAGATGTTAGGAGAATTATTTCTTTTGAAAAGCGTGCCCATTAACTCATTCGTCTCTATCCGCTTTGATCTTTTCAATATAATCCTTTCCCTCTGCACTTTTCTCCCTACGGAGGAGATCATGAAAGCAAATCATACTGATTTGCAACCGGCTTTTCCTCCCTTGCCCACTGAGTTGCATGGCTGGGTCTTCTGTGCCAGCAGCAGCAGACGGGGCAGCTATGCCACCTTGATCTCATGCAAAGAGCTGGGGAAAAGGCAGCAGTATGGTCTCAAAGTGTTAGCACTGGTGCAACCACAACAAGATGCTGTTAGAGAAACTGAACTGCTGCAGATGCTTCTGTCCTTCTCCAGGGCAGCAGCAATATCAGGAAGAGGCAATGATTCAGCAAGTCACAATTTTCCTCTCAGGTTGTTCCCCTGGGCTCTGGATTAAGATAAAAAATGATGACCTGGCCCTTAAATGCAAAGGAGGATAGAGTTTTCTGACAAATCTCATTCAGATCCAAGTACTGTGCAATGCTAGTACATATACACCCCATACACCCAGATGCTTGTAATGTTTACCCACAAAAAGATGTTTTTTAACACTTGACAAAAGTGGTCAGTGTCTAAAGGTAAAAGATATTTCCTGGGAAAGAAAAAAAGAAATATAGCATTAAATATACACTGATGCTTGATCTTGCTCTCAGTTTGAAGGGCTCTCTGCAAGGGTAAGAAATGTATGTGCACTGCTCAGTATATCCAAGAATCAAGAAGTTAATTGCCAAATTGGCAAATATTACACTTCTCGGTCTTGGTAGCAGTGGCAAATCTGGCCTTGCCTAGGAGTCAGAAGGGATTTCAGTGTTTAGGTTGCCCTTGAGATATGAGAGGCATCATTTTGCAAGATAAATGTTTATCTTTTGCATCTCCAGAAATATGCCTGAAGAGACTCTCTTCCCTCCTGCGAGGGTCTGTTTGGCACTTGAAGAGACTCGCTAGCTTTGCATTTCCAAATAGGGATGCCTCTATTTTGGCTTCCACATTCAGGGAGCAGGCTAACAGTAGCTGTATTCCAGGAGTGCTGAGCACTTCTCCACATTATTTACAGTTACTGCAAGCTGCAGATCTTTAGGACTTCCCAAGGTCAAGTCACCAGGACTTAAATCACTGCAGCATGGAATTACAGTCCTATTTTGAGCCACCAACATTTAAAAATTTTACTCCAAGCCAGCAATTGCCTGCAGTATCATACCAAATTAAAAAAAAAAAAAAAAAAAAAAAGGCAGAAAAAGAGTAAGGGAGTAAGAGAGGTTTGGCTGTGAATACCATCATTACACATTGTGCATCAAAAGGAGATGACTTCAGGGATAAATGACCCTTGTGACTGACTTTCCCAAATCACAGGATGTCAATTTGTGTTTTGAAGGCATCTACTGTGTATTGCAAAGGACTGATGTGAAAAAGTGCATACTGTCCCCAGACTAAATAAGTGTCGCTTTGTTTTCAACTTAGAAAAGACAGAAAGAAAGAGGGAAAGGAAGGGAGGGAGAGACAAAGCATGTCACAGATGAAAGCATGTTCTCAAAGGTCACGCCAGAGTGTCCTTACCTCAGCAAATGCTCTGGCTTAACTTCATAGCCAAATAATCCTGCTATCTGATACCGCCTGAGAAATGAACAGTGTTCTTTAAAGCTCTTGCCCGTTTCACAGCACTTCCCTGTGACACTGAATAAAGTAGGTTGCAGCAAGTACCCTGCATGCCATGCCTCCAAATGTACCAGTTAATTACTGAGCCCTTTAAACCTGCTAACAAGACAAGCCTTGTTCTTCCAACCTATTGCTTTTTGCCAAAAAAAAAAAAAAAAAAAAGAAAAAAAAAGTCTGTTGGGCAAATAAATCTTTCCAGAGAAAACAGATTTGTTTCCAAATCAGTCAACTGTGCTGAATTGGAAAGGAAGAAATGTTATTTTTTCCAGGATGAAAGCAAAACAAGATCTCTCCCTGTTTACCCTGTCTCACCCATTTCTAAAGAAGGCCAGTTTAATTCCTTCATTACTTTTTCCTGCTGTCTTATTTATCTTCAAGCCTTCTAGTCTTTTTCAATTTCACTGGCAAAGCCCAGCCTAGCTGGTCCAACATAGGAGTGCACTGTGCTTTGCTCTTCACAGCCATGTGAAGATGCTGAATAGAGCCGGGTAAGCTGTAAACATCCAGAGTTTTTCCTTTCTTCCTTGCTTTCTCCATGCTCCTGAAAAAACATAAATCTCAAGCCCTCATTGTTGATTTCGTTTCCTTTTATCATCTTGTTCTTTATAGATGCTCCTAAGCCTGTGAAAACAATCACAAATTCAGACTGCCCCAGCCCTGTGTGTTGTGCCATGCTGAAATACAAACCTTTGTACTATAAGCATCTTTTCATACTGATGCCTGGGACTGAATTGGGAAGAAAGGAATGGCAGTAGACATACAAGGCAATATAGTAAGCCAGAGAAAAGAGCTTTGCTATCTTCATAACAGGTAGCTTTTAAGCTTTAACTCAGAAGGAGCTTTGGACAGCTCTGGGGGGTGACTACAGTTCAACTACAGTCAGTAGAGGCCATCTAGTTTGCTTACACCAGCCCTGCTAGCATGCAAGGTGTGTTTTGCATGCCAGAGAGCCAAAAGGCAGAACTAGATGTACATTTCTTTAACAGTCATGGTCTGTAAGAGAGGGTCATAAAATCAGTTAGTTTGATCTCCTAGATGACATCTTAACCAAAGGAAAATGCACCCTCCTGAATTCTCCTGTAAGTGCTCTTATTGTGCTGGGTTGGTTACACCAGTTTAACCTCTTCTGCCCTCACGTACACTCCATTGACTTTAGAGCATCAGCATCTGCCTGAAGGGAGGTATATGTTACCTGCCGATATGCAGGTTTTAGCGTAAAAGGCTCAGACACATGATAAAGTGCCCATGCCTTATCTTCAGCCTCTTCTGCCGCCACTGAATTGCCTCACTCGTGCCTCAGGCGCTGAGCGTGCAGATGCAGATGCAGCTACAGCAGCTTCCCTGGGATGCGGGGAGCTGTGAAGTGATGACTCAGGCACGGTAACTGGATCAGGTGCCAGTGCCCCAGTGAGGCTGGGCAAGTCTAGAGGCAATCTGGGTTCATGCAGTGCACACACCAAAGAAGCTAGAAGAGCCACTATGGATAAAGGCTCCGTGTGAAACTCTCCAGTGGTATGTTGAACCCATAGCTAGACTCGGTTCTCAATTTGGCTTCTATACTCAAGGTCACAGTCCTGTTGTACTATAAAATGTGCTACTTTCACAACCAGAAAACAATAAGATACGATATCTGGCAGTGCCTACATGGTTCCACAGCTTTTCTAGCAAAATCTGCAGTAATTTCATGTCTTCCAGGGCAATTCCAGTTCAAGTGCCAATGTTAAGTGCAGCAGCCCTTGCAAAAAAAAACAGCGCTCCCTCATGCTCCCTTTTGGTCACTAGTCAGATTTTATCCACCGTCCTAGAGCTGCCAGTGGTTTTATTTCACCGTGTTGTCCTTCATCTGCCCAGACGCTAGAAGATTAGTCAAGCATTTTGCTCTTTTCTGACTTTGGTGGCACAGGAGACAGATCTTCTGACACCCACTGTCCCATCAGAAGTGTTTTCCTTGTTTCAGTGTTTGTCCCTTTCAGAGGTGGTGCAGGGCTTTCTGAAGTTGCCTAGGTGCTCTTGCTGGACAGAGAGCCTTACAGGATGAGGTCACCTGCTTATTTCCAGGGAAGACGCAGATGCCAGCCCAGGAAGCACAAGTAGTCTTTCCTGGAGTGCTGCATTTCTTAAGGGAAAACACCGCTGGCAGGGAGAGACACATCTGTTTCTACACACCCCTGGCACATGGGTTTCTGTTAGAAGTAATTGCCTTGGTGGCACTTTCTCCATACTGGATTCTGTGATGAAAACAACTGATCCCATAGTACCAAAGCCATTTAGAAAATGCTACCTAACTCATCTTAGCTCAGACACCCCCTTCTGGGATATATGAACCATTCTTAAATGCCAACTGATCTATTCTGCTGACTTTCATGGGAATGGATCCATGCTCCTTCATCAGTGTTTTCAGTTCTCTGACTCTCTCAGACTTCTGGGGGTTGTCATTTTGAGTCATTGTTAATACTAAAGAAAGTCTTTTCAGAAAACCAAATAGAGTGGCTGTGAAAACTGTCACACTCCCATTGAAGTCAACAGGAGTTATTTGAGTGGGAGCAGATGGCACCTGCTTTTTCTTTATAAACAGTGTTTATTCACTCACTCTAGATGCTCCTAAAATCTTTACACTGTCAGCCCTTCTCTACATAGATCTAGTCCAGCCTGCGTGAAAGCAACATTTGCCAGCTGTGCTTCCAAGAAATTACACTGTGCAAATAATTACCCTAGAGAAGAACAGCCTTGACAGCAACTACCTGAGTACTGGAGAAATGCAAGTAGTCAAAGGGCAAGGCTTTGGAGATTGCTGCCATAAACTATCTGGTAGAACGTATTAGGGAGACATTCAGCAAATGTGACTGAGACCTCTGATTCTCTGCCAGCTGTCAGGTTTGGAATTACAGCCATAACAATTAGACATGATTACTTCCCGATGTTGTTAAGTACAGTGCAAAGATCACCAGTTGGAGTAGTTTCTTTCTGTGATATTTAAGTGTGGTGCCAAAGAAGAGTATCAGATCTCAGGGCTGAAAACCAGTGATGGATTGGCAGGTGTGCTCAGGGAAGAGACAGAAGGATCAATATTTATTGTTTATACCAGCAGATATCCCTCCAGACATGTACTGGCAGTATCTGTTAAAACACAGCCATTATTAAATAGATAAATAAAGATAGTAACATCCCCAAGTAGTGCCGTAGAGGCTAGAGAGTCGTCCCATGACCGTAGTAGTCCAGCCAGTTGCCATGTAGTTTGACCTAGCCAACCTTACGCTATTCCCTGATCAAAAACATGAAGAAAAGATCTGTTCTGTTGCACAGCCAAAAGGATTAAATGTTAATATATTGTTGGGCTTTACCTAGAACTCATGTCTACCATTGGAAGGCCACTGGTTTAGGCTCTTAAGATCTCATAGACAAAAAAATGATGAGCAAACGCCAGAACTGAAGACCTTCTGTATGAGCACCCTTGATGCCAGGTAACCAGAAGAAGTGTTTCCAGCTGAGTTCATCTGGTGATCATAGCCAAATTTGGGACAGAGCACTTTAGGCAGCTTGTGATACCAGTTGCTAACCGCATTCATCGGTAGTATCTGACAGCATACCCTATGCAAAGGTGTTGTGCTTTGAAGCAGGATTAAACACAATATCCTAAGCTTGCTATACCTTAATTTTGTATTTCAGGTTTACACTTTGAGTGAGTGTAGGCTGAGGGCTATTTAGCCTGAAGGGACTGGATAACCTCACCACAGTCAGCCTTTTCCCTCTTCATTTAAATTCTCCCATACTCTTACCTCATATCCTCAAGGCTTTCCTGAAGACTTTGGAGAGTGGAGTGAAGATGGGGTTTGTGTGGAGAGATAAATCAGTTTGGCAGACCAGCTTGGAAGGCTTGCTTATCCTTGTTGACCTCAAAACGTGGTACAATGTCAAAGGGTTCACCCACAGGTGTCATGACTCCAGTCATGACTAGTTTGCAAAGTTGAGATGTTTGAGCCCAGGCTATTGTGGTCTGTAAAAACAGTTGATGCATACAGAATTACTATTTTTAAGACCCAGCCAAATAATGTACCATCAGTCACTAATTCAATGCCTTCTTGAGTACCTACACTCCAACCACCGTGTCCTAATCAGTGTTTAGTTCCTGGCTTGGCTGCTGGACACCTCCTATCCAAGAGGTGTGATATGGAGCTGTTCAATTATAAGTGATCATGGGAGGCAAAATAATTTTTTACCTTCCCTGACAGAACAAATGCGAATCTTACAATCAGACTTCGGTTAAATGGTTAAGGAAAGAGCATTTCTGCCAATTCAAACGAATACCCATGGAAACCAAGCGTGGCAGAAATCAGTTTGGTTAAACATTTCAACTAAACCTCTCCGAAATTCTTTTGGCAATGTTTATTCAGCTTTAATTGTTTCATGAACACACAACAGTTTAAACAGAGCCTTAGAACCTACATCAAGCCCATACGGTTCATTTGATACAATTTAATTTGACCACTTGAGAGGCATAAACATTCTTAACATGTGAATTAAAGGTGTCTCTGGAAGGCATTCAGCTTTTCACTAAATGTTGTTAAGAAGTAGAAGCCAAACAGAGGACTGTTATACAGAGTCGGTAATCTGATATTCTGCTATCATTACCATGAAGCTCTTTTTCACAGTAAAAACACCTTAGACTTGAGATTCCAGGAAGAGGTGATTTTTTTAATATGAAAGAGTAGATGTTTTGTTCTTCTATAATTAATGGAAGAAAAATCTTGCTGAAGTTTGCATAAGTATAAGTTATACAAGATCTGGAGTTATACTGCTCCTTTACAGGACAGAACCTGATAAGTTATTGTTCCCAATGTTGCTAAATATTGTGTGGCAGTGTAAGGTTATCAGGTATACAGCAAACTGTTTGATTTTCTGTCTTCTCTGGAGACAGTGGAAATCAGTGGGTAAAAAAATAACCCTCAAATATTCCTTCAGCTCAAGCAGGAACCTTTTAACTCTACAACAAGGTGAAGTCCCAAATTTTCATTAAGTTACATTGAAGTCAAAGGCTTCAAAGACACCTTTGATGCTTTATTGTCCAGGAAGAAGTAAACAGTGTCCTATGGCTGCCCAGCAAAGTTTGTCCTAATGGAGGAGTGGGCATGCACAGCTTAGGGCAAAAACCTCTATGCACATACTAGGAAGTACAGGATCACCTTCACAAGGATAACACTGCCTCCAGGTTCCTGATTTCCTCTAGATTTGCCCCTGGTAACAAATGTAGGTGGAGAGATACAGCTGCTTCTGAAAATCCCAAGCACCTGCAAAGTGGAGGTGCCAGAAAGTGCTGATATTTATAGGGTGTGAAGCCATGTGTGGTCCAGCCTCATCAAGAGTTCTGGATCTGCTGAGAAGGATCTTGGGCGGTGGAAAGCACCATGCAGCAAAATGCACCCTGTGTGTTTGGTCTCGGGTATATTTGGGTCTGGGAGAAGAGTGACGTAAACATGTCTAAAGGGTGTTTCAGCCTAAAGAAAAGTGCTCCCAGAACTCCCAAAAGTACCTGTCCTCCTCCAGTGATTGGTGGGGGTATCACAGGGCAATTAGACTACTGTCTTAAGTGCCTCAGCATGGGCTGAAAGACAGGATGAATCTTGGTTCCAGAGTCCAAAAAAATACTTAGGTAAGCCAGTGGTTACCACTTTGATTTATTATGCAAAGAGGAAGAGAAAGGAGAAAAACAGGAAACAAGAATAATCTGCCTTCTGAGCTGCTTACAGTAAAATAAAAGTGAAAGGACATTTGTCAGACAGACATTTGAAGAGCAAACATAGCATAATGCTGAGAACTGAGAGAAAAAAAAAGTTAGAAAAAAAATTGCTTGTGTTCATCCCTTCAGCTGCTGTTCTCTTCTAAAGAACCTTTTCTTGTCTACTCTGGAGTGACTTGTGATTTAAAATTTGCTACCAACAAACACTAGGTGGGTGACGGCAGTGCAATTTGTCCACAGAAAGATGGCTGTGGAGATGCTCCAACACAGTCCAGACTTCCTAGAAGCTTATCTAAACAAACACATAATGACAACTAAATCTTGATATAGGACTTTTCATCTCCAGATTAGGGTCACCATTTTCTAACCAGACATGTTCTCTTTTGCTCTAGACCTGGTGGATTTCTATCCCTGGGAAAGCCAAGTAAAGGGGAAATGTGTCACTTGTCTACTTTGGCGAAGTACAGGGTGGAGATAGAGGGATGGACCTCAGGGAGCTGCAGAAGATATGAAGACTCTAACTTTGAGGGTCTGGGACAGCCAAGGTTGGAGGGCATACGTAGAAAGATTAGGAAGTGAATGGAAGAAGAAAGTTACAGAGGTTTGGGAGAGGGTGGTACAGCAGAGGTAGGATTGAGCGAACTCTGAGACAAGTGCTGAAGACATGTTGGGAAGGGCAGGTTGGGAAGTTGCAGGGTGTGGCTGGGGCTGGAGGAAAAGGAACAGAAAGTGAAGTGCTCTGGGCTCTCAGAGGTGAGAGGCTGAGGATAAATCAAAGGGTAGCTCTCTCCTCCCCCAGCTTTAACAGGAATACTTCTTATGAGCAGAAAGACATGAATACATAGGACCTCTCTATTCTCTCCAAACCCATGACAAAGGGATGCCCACCTACAGTCTATTTTTTCTTTGACCAATGTGTTAACAATACTTTAAGTCTCAAAGGGCTTCACAGGAGAGCAGTACTACTGTTGGCCTAAGGGAACAACATGACTAGCCAGAGGTATTTATCACTTCTTCAGGGTAGGCCTGCTGTACAGACACCTCTGAGACTGCAGCGGATATGTGCTTGCTGCTGTTAACTGCAAACTCACTTAGCAACAAAAGCACAGAGCTCAGTTCAGGCTGAAAAACTCAAATGAGAGCTTGAGCAACTGGACCACCTTGCCCCACAGACACACAGCGGGTTTTGTTCTTTAAACATGGACTTGTAGTGCCATTTCAGATCCCCGAGGGTACCCAAGAGTTCTCTAAAGCCTGTCAGATAGTACAGAGGTCTTATGTGCAACTTTTCACTTTGGAAGAAACAGGTGAAAGCCATACAGGATATGTTTTGGAGTCTCAGATAGTACTAGATGCCTCTGCATGAGTAAGCTGTCCTCATAGCCTCTAGATGATTACAGCTTTACCAGTAAAAAAAAAAGAAGGCAAGGACTGCTGCCAGCACATACTGACTCCTGCCCATACTGCTTAGGGTTTGCGCTCTCCTGTCTATGCTGCTTTGTCTTGGATCTCCTCTGAAGCCCATGTGGTCTCCCTGAGATCCTGAGAGAGAAATACTGCTTTCTGCTTGTTGTCTTTTTCAGTAGGAAGTGAGATACCCTAATGGCTGTGCCTCAGCTCACCTAAGTGATGTTTTTACAGAATGCCCACAAATGTACATCGCATACCTGGGTGTACACTGTTAGAGCATGAGTGTGAGGACACAAAGGCTGTTGGGAGTGGTGGAGGGCTGCTTTGGATAGAGGGAGCCAAACCTGATGCATTCTTATCCATACTGCATTTGGGAGAGATCCACAGGATTTTTTTCAGAGCAATTTGTATCTGGGGTCATCATGTGCATGACCATCGGTCAGCTGATACAGACCACTGCTAACATCAGATGACATTTCTAGTTTGAAATGAGTCACTGCCATTGCTGTCCACAGTTTTCTTATTGCAGCCAGTCTCACTAAACAAACACTCAGTTGTTTGGCTAGTTGGGCAGCAAAAAAAAAGGGAAAAAAAAAGTAGTTGCTTAAGTACTACTGCTTTTTTGAGGGGCTGGGATTTCCATCAGTTTTTGCTGGTCAGCAAAACCTGCTAAGCAGAACCAGAAGGCTGCGGCCCCTGCACACTGCTGTTGGTTTGGGTTGGAACATGCTACCTCGGCGTGCGTAACCCAACCGTGAGAACAAGCCTCACTGCCCTGCAAACCCCGCCGAGCCTGCATTTTAATGCTTAATGTAATTCTTGGCCCGCTGTCATTTTGGCAGCACTTTGACTGCAGACCTCAATTTAATACAATTATTAAATGTAAGACGAGTACCATGTAGGATACATCAGTCATCAAATCCTAGGCTAGAGGTCTGGATCTCAAGAAGTTATGTTGCCAGTCCCCATGCTCAGAGAGTCAGACACAACCCATGCTACCCCAGGTGATGTTTGTCCAACTTATTCTTAAAAATCTCCAGCGACAGAAGGAGCTTTGGTAGCTCTGTAGGTCCCAGACCCACAGCAACAACGCAGTGAGCCACAGTGCCCTGGTGCTCACAAGATGTTGATCTGGGAAGCAGGAGGACTAGATATCGCTTCCCAGTTCTCTTGCTGACCTATTCAGTGACTTTTCTAAACTTCCCAAACTTATGAAAGAAGAAATGATGATATTGACTTTACGTGACAAAGCACTTGGATGAAAAGCACTTTTGATAAAGATCTACAGACTAAAAAACCCCTAATATTATTAGCATTTAATAGAATTATTAATAATTTAAAATAATCACTATTATTAAAATCAGATAATAAGACATTTTAATATCCTTGGAACACAAAGCCTCATCTAATTAAATGATTTTTTTCTTTTGTGGAGGGAACAATTTAGGGGACTTGTCCCCTTTCCTTGACATCCATAAGACTTTGGCTGCAGGTTGCTGGATGGTGAGGGAGGCAAATTTCTTCTCTTTCGTGTGTCGTTTTCACCACACCTGTAGAGGACTTTAGTGGGAAAGCAAATGGCTCTTTCTCATAATCAGCTTACTAAATCCCCTCTCTGATGGAGAGCCTGTAGCAAACTGACTCTGGGTAAAAGCCAATGAGCATGGTGGGAGCACAGGGTCATCATACAAATAGTCCTTTGCCTTTCAGAGTTGGAAGTTTTTCATGGCCCTGGGGATCCTAGGGGTGTTTTTAGAAGGGAGGCTTCAAATGCATTCCTGACTCCTTTTTTGAGAGCAAACCACAATTACATGGGAAAGTATAGTGAAGGTATTTGTCTGCGAGGCGCTGGAGAGAAGATCTGCAGGAACACTTGTGTTTGCATGGCTTGGGTTATTTAATCTGGAATGTCCTTTGACTCGACTCCCCTGTCTTCCTCTCCTCCAACACACACAGAATAATGGGGCTCTTGGGGGACTTCTTCTTGGGGGACATGCACTCTGCACATCTCCCCCATGCAAGAATTTTGCCTCTGACACATATGAGGAGTAGGAACAGGACTGCAGCAATAAATAAATACCAGTGTGATTAAAAACAAATGTATGAAGCATTATTAATGACACACTGGAGAGAATGGAAGTGTGCTATGCCAGAAACACCATCAGGAACTGAACAGATATCAAGGGCTACATAGCCTGATGTTAAGGCAGCAGAAGGGGGCAAAGCAGTGATTTACTATGCAGACAGCAATATCTGAGCCAGCAGCTGGATATTTCCTGTTTGATTAGTAGAGTTGTTTTGAACTAGAAGGACAGATCAGACTCAGGACTGTGCAGGTAACCTACCTCTGTCAACAAGAACTGCCATGTTTTCTCTTGTTTTCATTATTCAGCACACCCTCTGTCCCCTCTTCCATCATGCCTTCTATGCTTACAGCTCTTGGAGAAGTTTTGACAATCTGCAGCCCATCTGTCCTTGCTTTGAAGGCATTTCTGGAAAGACAGCTGGATTGCCTAGATGCCCAGCAAAACTGTCTGTTGTGCAGGTAGGAGGCTGAGAGTTTGGTGATACAGAGGGGTTCTCGCTCTAAAAACACAGCTCTTTTCCAGCGTTTTTCCCATTTTTGCCACTGATGCATCTGATATGCAACCACCACATGTGCAGTGCTTTACTCCAGTGAGTAATTATCTGACAGCTCCTATTCTGAGCGCTCATGCAACCGCGTGTAGATGGAGAAGGAAACAAGTCATTTGCATACAGAGCAAATATTTTGTCATCACCTGCTGTTCATCCTAATGAGATTTTGCCAGACTCATTAGAATGATTCCACGCTTCTTAATACCCACTGGGATTGCTTTATTATTTGATAGAGTCAACAGTTGGCATATGCCACAGTGTCTTTGTATTCAGCTCCCTTGAAACCTCTGAAGGCAGCTAAACAAAGGCAGTGAATAACCAGTTTTATTTCCCTCTTTCTCCCAGGATGTCTTAACGCTGACACCAGTGACTCGTAGGCATCACGGTTAAAAGGATCTCTTTATCAGCCCACTCCCACCGGCTTCTGAAGGCAGTAGGCATCTTTTCGCTAGGGACTGGTTTGTCTCCGCGTGGCTGAAAGCAAGGACCCTGAGGGGACCAGAGGACTGATGGGGATTTCTGTTTTTCTGCTTCTCCTGCTGGTTTTAAAAATCTGGTTTCTAAATCCATTGTTGGTGGTTTTTTTCTCTCCTGTTACTCTATCAAAAATCTACATAAACAACAGGAAAGAGCCCTAATACACAGACAGAGAAGTGATGAAATTAAAAAAAAAAAAAAAATCAGCTGTTGATTAGTTTACTTCAATAAGAAACTGCAGAAGATTTGGGCCAAGCCCAAATCTACATGGCCCTTTTTGTGTGTAAGCTTTCCATACCAGTTGGTGATCGTGGACAGAGTGCTGTCAACTGCAGTAAAAACAAACCAAAAAATACAGAGAAGTTCTTTTTCTCTAGTCTGTCAGCTGTAATAATCCAAGGTGTTCCAATGGTATTAGCGGGATGTAATTGGTTTGGGTGTTACTTATAACAACACGGAGTAAAAAAAAAATCCTGAAGTGTGATATTTAAGTTGACAGTGTCACTTTAAACAAATCCACTCTAGATGATTTTTGCTTTGGGAGTCTCCTTTTACAAACAGACCTTGCCAAGAGCCAGAGTAAACACTATGTTAATCTTAGATCAGCCTTTAATTTCTCCTACTTCCTTTCCCTTCCCCTTTCCTTTCTATTTCCTTCCAAGACAACAATATTATAGACAATTTAAATCAGACATGTCCATAGCCGAACACCAAAATCACCAACAGAGGACAATGAGAATAGCAATAAACTCAACATAGTAATTATTTTCCCGTCACATCAGCAATTACAATAGCAAAGAAAGAACAACTGAGTGCTCTTAGCCTGATATTGATCCTTTAATTTTCTCATGCCATGTAATATTAAACAGTCTAATGCTACTACAGGGAACCCTGGCAACAATTAAACACAGCTATGAAAAAGTCAGACTCATTGCCGGCTCGAGCAAGGGGGATAACTCACTGTTCATGCCGATGGTAATAATTATGTGCAATGGAAATAGTGAAATTAAAGACAGATTAATACTTAGGCGCGGATTCACCTTTTCAGTGAGGTTCATATCTGGCCCAGTTCCTGCCAGGTTTGTGTTAACGTGATACACATTGCTTACTCGGAGTTCATGCAAGGCCAACCTGTTGGTCAATGGTTGGCATAGGCTAATCGAGAATTGTAGCTTCTGTCTACAAGGTGAAGAATGAACTTGGCAACAGGTTAACTCACGAGCATTACGACTCACATGCTTTTCGTTCTCGCTGTGTGCTGAAACCTCATCGTAGCCAGCACAGGAAGAGACGAGTTTGAGGTTTTTGCTGTTGGGCTGGTTTTAAACTTGAATCACCTGTTGTTTAGTCCACAGAGCATGTGTCAGTCTTTAGACTTGGAGAATTGGTTGCCAAAACACAGGTGCTTATTGGCTTGTGTATCCTACCTGGTGTCTAGCTGCTCTTCCTAGAGACTATTAATCTGCCATTAGTTTCGAATGTTATCTGCCAGTCCTGTGTGAATACCTTAAATATAGGAGGATATCTCAAAAGAAAATTGATACCTATGTTTAGGCAACTGACTTGCACCTCAGCTTTTGGTTCCATGAATAGCTCTTCAGACAATGCTGACTGCACTGACTAGATTTCAGTTGACTACCCTGGGAGCATAGACACCTGGTTTATCTGTAGACACCAACTGTATGCTACAGTTTCTGAAACACTGGCCATTGGAGTTGTCCTCCAATAGTATGGTTGGCCTCCAGTTGCTTCTCCAGGTGGATATGTGCCTCCTGTAGATACTGTGCCATACCTGTCAGCCCAACCTGAATACCTCAGCTATCTCACGGCATCTCAGATGGCTCTTGGTACCTATGTGTGAACAACTTAACTGACCTCATGGAGTATATCATCTCAACTGTCTCCAAACAAGGTGACCTTCCAGGGCTGGCCTTGGGGTTTATACCATGAATGATGGGCAAGTCTGCTTATGAGGCAAACTCAGACCTGTGTTTAATTGAGAGCACAAATAAAACCACAAAGAGGCACCATGGGAGGAGAAAGAATGGTGAACAGACACTGTGGGGTGAGGTTTTCTTCTCCATGCTTTCATGGTGGGTGCAGTAGCGGTTCCTCAGAAGCATTCTTGCTGTAAGAATGCTGTCAGATACAGAGGAAGCAGTGAATTTGAACCATATGTGGGGGCCCTGCACAACGCAATCCCATTTACAGCTCCATTAATTTTAGTTTCTGTTATTTCATGTTGTACCACTTTAATGTCTCTAGGCAAATTATCACCAAAGTCCTACCCAAATTAGCAAAAGGTTGAGTTTTTCCTTTCCTAATTTATGTCAAGGAAGAGAGTCCTGATTCAGACAGGTTAAGAAACTCCACCTCAAACCTTCTGCTACTTCTGCAAGACTTTGAAGAGAGTTCAAAATGCTTGGATGGGTTTGCTTTTGTTTCCATTTCCTGAGGGAAGCTGGAATCATTGACGTCTGCAGTATTTCTGACCATCTCCAAATCCTCCAGCCACTGAAGGGAAGGAGGGAGAGAGAGGATACGTCAGAGAGGTCAGATAATCAGGCATTCCCTCCAGGAAAGGATTGTTAGTGAAAGAGAAATGGATTCTGACGATGAAGGCATGGTCTTGTAGGAGGCAAGCATGGAAAATTCTGACACTGGAATTTTTTATTACTCCTTTCATTTTTGTTTTATTTTCCTTTTATTTTTCCTAATCTCCATATAGACCCCATCATTGGAATTCCATGGTTCTTATGACAACCTAAAAACAAAGAAGCCAAAAGAATAAAAGTTGCCAGCGGCACAAAACATGGGCAAATATAGAAAAGCACCTCTAAGAATTCCTGCAAATGCAGAACCTGCCTGTGGAAAAAAGAAAAATAATGCAAGTAGAAATATTTTTTCCTCTAAATCGGAATTTGGTTTATTTTAAAAATGAGCCTATCTAAAGTTGTGATGAACATACATTAAAGGCTAAATTTGCTACATTTAATCAAACAATTTGAGTTATAATGAAATAAGATGTTTTGGACTAAGCACTGTAAGTTCACTTACCAAGTTTTGAGGAAAGGCAAAAAACACTGAATTTGTGAAAGTCATCGACTAAGCAGAATCTATGGGTGTGCTCAACTGGCTTTTGAAGCAAAACTGTTTGCTTTGTTTGTTCAGCTCGAGTGTCCTCCACATCATTATCTATCTGTTGTACTGCAACAAGGACATTCTGGATCATAATAATAATAACGATAACAGTAAAGCTGCTAGCCAGAGCGTGTCCTCCAGAAGAAAGCACACCCTGGAGCGTGTGGCATGGGACACTTGGGCAGCTCTGCAGGGAGCCAGGCTGGGCCCCACAGAGTTTATTAGCTTAAGCTCAGCACTGTGCAAACACAATTATGCACCTCCTGAGCCCTCCCTGACCTTAAAATCCTAATGCTGCCTTCACACAGCACTGCACCCAAACTGATAAACCATGCTGTATCGAGCCAGCTAGGGTCTCTACATCCATGGGACAGATAATCTGCAGTCCAGATAAAATGGCCATGGATATTTGACAGATCGATGAAGCTCCATCCAATATCTTATTCAGTTGCAGCTTAGAGTATATTTAAGTGTTGGAGCACCAGGAGAACTTGTTTCCCTCTTCTAGTCTCTGGGGTGAGAAGATGAGCTATATTAATCTAAAATCTTGAAAATCCAGGTGACCAGATCAGTTCAATCCCCTCATTTTCACAAATGTATCCTTTTTAAATAAATGTATTTTAGGAATTCTATCCTTTTCACTTTTCGTTTAATTCCACTTTCTGTGGGAATAGAATCTGACATAAACTGAATAATTAAAAAAAAGGAGTGGATCACCCACCATTTCCTGCTGTAATAAAAATGATAACAGTTACGTTTCCAAATAAACATATGTTAAGCTACATGACTGTTTAAATCAGGGGCCTCCCATGCTGTGTATCCTCTAGTACCTCTTATGCTTCTGGTTAACATTAACAAAAAGAACAAAATCTAGTTTAAAGGAGCCATACCTTATTTAAGAGATGTAATTTAGTATTTACTAAGCAATAAGAATACATACTCCTTAAAGAAAACAAACAAGCATGAATGCAAAACAAGATTAAAATAGCTACTATAGACCAACGTTCCTTGCTTGATGATTTAAAACCTGCTCACATTTATATACCTTATTCTAAACCTATTCATTCTGAAAGCAATCCACATAGGTTCAATCACAGGATTTTTTAATTACACCTGCTGCCTTATTCGGAGCCATGGATAGCCTTGTCAGTCTTGAACATCTCTATTACCCATCACTGTCAGCCTGCTTATCGGAGAAAATGATTTAATCCAATGTGACATTTCAGGAAAGAAGGCTCCACACAGGCTCTTTATTGGCCAAGAAGTCAATACTCTCTACCTCCCAGTTCAACCCTTCTGCACAACAGAAGTACGGGAGAGTCTCCAACGAGATCTCCATTGCTGTTGTCCCTTTCTATTTTGTCCAGGGAAAAAAAAAAAGTCAAAGCAATCTCACACGAGATCATTTATGCTTTCTTCCAAAGGAGTCATCTAGCCTCCCCTTAAAGCTTATCGTTATTGTTTAATTGTTGCTTTATGCAAGCAAATTCTCTCAATATAACCCAGTATCTGATCTCGCCCTGCCTTGAACATGATAAAAGCCCTTGAGAAGGGCTGGTCCTATCTCCATCTCAACCCTGCAAGGATCCTGGACTTCTTCCAGTTCAGCATCTAGCTGGCATGTAAAACAGAATCAGCAATAGTGACAGTGATGAATGGTCTGCTCTTGGCTGTTGCCTGCGTTCACACTGCTGGATACCCCTACACTATTTGATTGCATAAACCATGAAATCCTTTTGTCCACATTAAGGATGTTTGGTCAGCATTACCAGATCCAAATAACAATCTCTACAGAGGAAACTGGTAAACTTGTGCCCAAAGTAAGCAGACAGTATGCAGAGAAAGTCCATCCATTGAATGAACTCACTGCTCTCTCAGGACTATAGGAATCACAGTTGTGGAATTATTTAAACTCAATTAATGATTAAAAAAAAAAGAAGAACTTAACAGATACTTTTGGCAGCTACTGTACAGCTTACTTGTTATGTAATTCAAATTATACAAGCAATTAAAGGGCAATTATAATCAGCAAGTGAGAGAGAAGTGGAAAAATGAGATGTGGGAAGACAGCAAGGCTGTGGATAATTCATTCTGTCTTAAACAGTCGCTTGTCTCTGTGGGTTCCTTCAGTCAGAGATAAGCCGAATTGCATTGCAGCGCTTGGTGGGAAGAGAAACCACCACTTCCCCAAACCAAGTGAGTTTCAAGGATGTGGACACCTGGGAGAGCCCCAGGTGCAGCAGGCAGGAGAGGCCAGAGCTGCGCTACGAGGACCTTGCCTTCTCAGCGGTAGCCACGGTGTCCTCAATATCCAGTTGCTCACAAGCTTAATCCTGTTGTCCCCAAGCTACTCTTCCCCCATTTCTACACCAGGTTCTCCCTTTCCTGCCCTCCTTCACCATGCCATGGGGCAAGGAGAGCTCTTGAACTAGAGCTTTGCCCCAAAGGCTGCGCTGTATTTGTAAACCCATCTGTTGTCTATCGCAACACGAGTCTACCCCCTGACAAGTGCCTGTGGGCTGGGGAGAACTTCTTTAGGAAAGGGGAGCAAACAACCAGACAGAGACAAACCCTTCCCCTTTCTGCATGCAGTACTTTTTTATCTGCTTGTCATCACATGTATTTTGGAGCCTCGAAAAGCTGCATGAAAGAGATGGATCACTTCTGCATGCCAGGCTTGCCTCTCCACCACACAAGCTGTGTGTTTGCTGATGCAGTCAGCAACACAGCACTCCTCCTGGCAGAGAGGACTATGCCCAAATACACTCTGATGCAAGGACATCATCTTCCCTGAAGGGTGTGAAAACTGCATCATGACCCATGCACATCGCCTCAAAAACCAGGGTAGGTGGCAGGAGGAACCTTCTGGCAGAAAATGGTCAAAATCAGAGCAGGAGAAGGAATCTGAGCTTCTATCGAAGTTGGTGGTTTTTTTCATACCCTGCACATCTCATGTTACAGGCACTGTTTGTCAGTAGCTTGAGGCAGCCATTTTAATAAAAAACTAGGCAAAGTTTAGGGAAGACATAGAGAAAGAGGTGCATGTGTGTGCATGCTTTCACCAGCGCTGTTGCTGACAAACAGAGTTGATAAAGTACATTTCTTGCTTGGGGGGACCCAACTCTCCCTGCCTTTGCCACTGCAGAAAGAAAATGTAAAATATATCTACAAAGCCACAATAAAAACATGCTAATATGTCAGAGGGCCTTTTTCTGCACTTCAGACTCTGAGAATCTGCCTGCAAAAACACTTCAGTAGCTTCTGCGTGAAGGTTCCCAAATGAATTACCCCAGTTAACATCAGAAGGGATTAAGGATGAAAAAATCCCAGGTGAAACCCTGGCTTTAAACCTGTCTGTTTAATTTGGTCCTGGGTGCCTATGCAGATGTGCCAGGTATTTTTTTGTGCTTCTGGGCTTGGACCAAACGCCTCTATTCCAGAAGGCTGCCATCTTGCCCACTCCTCCACCGCACCAATTTCTTTTCTCATCATTTCTCCAGCCCATCTCTTCATGGTGTTCTTTGTGGAGCAAAGGAATATCTAATCCCTGCTTGTTAGGCCAGGTATGTGGGAAGGTCTTTTTTTTTTTTTCCCTGTAGAAAATCAGGAAGTCTGTGTGGAGAAAAAGAGTTTGCTGTGATTAGATAGCAGGCAACAAACTAGAGGGCAGAGGCTTTCTGGGCAAAGTTTCTCTGGGGAGTTGCTACAAGCCACAAACCCACTGTGGTGTTGCTCTTGATTTACAGTTTCTCCAGGCACCAGTGTGTGTGCCTCTGCTCTTGTCAGACTAAGCAATAATCAGGCTATACTTTACTCCATCCACAACCTATTTTTAGGGCTTTGCTTGCTATTAGCCTGCTGCAGAAGCGCGAGGAGTGCACACCCATCTCAGCACATGTACAAGGATGGTGCATCCAGCATCCCAGCCCTGGAGCTGCCTGCAGGCAGGAAATAGTCAGCAGCATGGGAAATCCTAAATTTTCCTGCCTGTGTTGGAAACAGAAACATCGCCCCACTGACACACTGCCCTCTCCTGCCCGTGCAGGCAGCGTAAGGCTGGGGTCAGTAACTGGAGCCTACGCAGGGCAAAGCGTGTCTGTCATGATGACTGGTGTAGTCAGCATGACCAGGATAGGGTCCTTCCTCTCAAAATCTGCAAAACCAGGACTTTGGTTTACTTTAGTTCTTTACTTGTATTTTAGCTTTTGGTAAAACATACAACATTATAGCTAGGGGAGCCTGCCTCTCCCCCCGAGACGTTGCTCAAGGAGTAGACAATAACAAGTAGCATTGATTTATTGCTGCAGAGGAGGTAGAGAAAGAGGAATGTAATAAATGCTGAGGAGATGAGAAATGCACCCATTCCCTCACCCCCTACACACACTCACACACTCACAGGCGCTCGCAGCCTGGAGAGGGAGAGGAGGTTATCTGCCATGAACAGCACATTGCTGAAATTCTAATGAAACAAGAGCCAAGGCAGGTAGGTGGTGGTAGAAATGCTGAGCTTGATGCGCATTTATCATCTTCAAACGCTGAACCCAAGTTGGTGAGGAATGTCAAGAGAAGGGCACCCTACCATTTGGAAAAATATTTTGTAAGAAAGATAGAACTGGCTAGTTCCTACACAGAATTAGAATAAATATGCTTTATTCCAAAATAAATCAAAATCCCACTTTGAAGGAATACTAATAAGCTTGGCAGGACAAGCACACGAACGTTAGAAAATGCTAATTTAAAATTACTTTTGCTACCTTAATTCAGCCCCGATGAGTACGCGTATTATGCAGACACAATTTGTACTGTCTGATCAGACAGTATTTTTCCACACAGCTCCTTCCTTCAGTACACAAATTAGACCCACTCTGTGGCTGTGGCAGGATCTCTACTTCATGTTATTACAAAAGCTAGAATTGAATGAGAAACGCCACTGAGGGGAAGAGAAAGTACAAAATTACATTCTTGGATCCTATCTCCTCCTTTGTTCCAGAGCGCTGGGAAATATTGTTCAGCCAAGCTTTTCACAGATGGGCTCTAATTGTGTCTTTTTTATCTTCTAGGTGCCTGACTTCCAAGCCCAGCGGTTTGGTTTGCAGAAGTGCTGAGCTCAGTCTCAGCTGAGTCAGGGAGAGCGATGCTTCGGTGATTCACAGCATCATATCGTAGAGTAAGTGCTCTGAAAAATCAAGTCCCCGTGGGTTCAAACTGGGCAGCTGCAGTGCTGACTTAGCTGCCCATTTGCCAAATGACAACAATATCGTGATATCTCATCATGAAGAAGTTTTGCTAAAATGAACCAATTAATCGTTGAGGAGCTCTTGTACTGCAGTGGCGAGCACTGTAGAAAATCCTGTGAAGAAAATATTTCAGGATTCAAAGAGCATGGTGTAAATCAGGAACATACTGGAAAATAACAGACTGAATAGGTGCTTGCCAGCTGAGACATGTCCTTTTAGTGCACAGTAAGAGGCTGAAGGACTTTGGATACATGAAGAAACCCCAAGTATGTGTGTGCAATTGAAGACAAAATTAAAGGGAGTTAACTAAGGTTGCATGACATCCACATGACTTATCAGTAGGGTAAACACCATGGTGTTGAGAGTTGCCGAGGGAGCTAAAGGACCACACCTGTAGGGTGAGAGCCTGCTCTAACAGTACATGGGAGATGAAACACGCTGTCATCAGTGGTTTCACACATAAACACTGACAGCAGCAGACTGGTGAAATTTAGCAACAGACCTTGTCCAGGCTGTGGACTACTACCTTCTCTTGAGTGCAAAAACTTTAAATGGTTACCTTTGTCCTAACCGCCTTCTGCCTCACCCCTTAGGACTTGTCCCACTGTAAACTTTCCCCAATCTCAGTAATTCACTCCCATTCTGTAAAGTCTGTGGTTTTGGGGCTCGCCCTCCTAGTTTCAGTCATGGCACACTACCTGTGCCAGTTCACCCCATCCAGGTCCTCCATCCCTCTCCCCACAGTAATCATCAGTCTGAGTTGTGCCCATAGAGCTCATCTCCTTGTCTGCTCTGTTTTCCTTTCCCTCACACAACTATCTTTTCATTCACAGAGCACTGGAGAGTTTCAAAGGGTAAGTCACAGCATTTTTTACCTATAAGCCTTTTCCCTCAGCCTGAGTCCTGGTCATAAGGAACAGCCCTAAATGAAATTCTCCTCCCCACCCTATCTGAAATAATTCAGCCTGAGGCAAACACCTGGACTGGAAAACTTTACTCCAAATGGTCAAATTTTGGCAAGATTTAAGTGACTGGAAAATGAGAAATCTTAATAAAATGCAAAACTGTCAGAGCCACCTGTAAAAACCTTGAACTCTAGACAGGGTTGAGCTGCCCTGGTATCCCCAGTCTCAGATGTACGTCCTGACCATGTCTTGTATATTTTCAGCTCAGAGCTGGGTATGCATCAACCACCCTTATAGCCCTGTCACCCTTGTTTCCACCAAAAGGAAAGCTGTCTGCAAGCCACAGTGTGACCTGGATGACTGTGGGACCAGGACCTCCCCAGCTCTGCTCCCTAAATTGCATAGACATGGCCCCCACGAGCTCCTCCTGGACCCCTGGGAGACCTACTGATGTGTCCCAGCAAGGATAGCGGTGGAGCCATGGACATCTCATCCCCGTCCCGAAGCAGCCCCACAGGCAGGCAGGAGGTGGTCCCTCACCTGCCCGGGGACCTGCTGCCCTGACGGGTCCCCAGTGGTACATGGTGGTGACCAACATGCTCAGCAGGGGCTTGCCTCGCTGTAGGTATGTTGTGCGCTAGTCTCTGAAACCAGTGCCTATCCACTTCTAACAAGGTGAACTCCTAGTGCTGTCGTGCCTTCAGCACACTGTGTTAAATGTTAATGATGTTAAACATTAAATGGCAATAAGCGAAGGTCTCCAGTACAATCCCCCAGCTCTTTCTGCTTGCTGTGGACCTACTCTCTGGCCTTGAGCAAATTGCTAAATCTTTCTGGGAACCAGTTTCCTCAGTTAATAGACTCTGCAGTGGGATGCAGTGAAGATCAATTTGTTAATGTTTGTGTAGCATGGGAAGGTCCTTGAGGGGAAAGCTCAGGGGAGAGCAGCATTGTTACTCTTATCTCCTCAGAGCTAGCATCTAACACATCTGCTCAGGGTGCCTCAGTCCCATGTCTAGCCTATTGCTTACTAGAAAGTATAGCAGAGTTTCTATGGTACAATGAGGCATTGGAAATAAACTGAGACAGGGATTTATAGCTGCATTTTCTTGCAATGTGTTATAATAGCCAGCATTATTTAATCATGGAAACATGATCTGGGCAGAGCTAACTAGCTTTGCTCAGGTGTGCTTGTAAATTTAATTTGAGTTCTTCTACCTTGTGCAGAAGTTGAATGTAGGCTAATGTGTGTGCTGGAAAAATAACAAATCATATTATGGTATAGAACAGGAAACCTTTTAGTTGCACGATAAAATAGTACAATTCAATGCATGCAGTATTTATATAGCACCATTCAGAAACATATTTCAAGGCTTTATACAAAAAACTTGCATGCTATACCAGAGCCAACATGTCAAATCCTATTAAAGAGGAGAAAGCCATTGTAAAAATAAGTTTTCAATATACATTTAAACAAAGCATTCATTGGAAGAGGAGTCCACTAACAATTGGACATAGGTATTATTAATACGAGTCCTGGTAGGAAACTGAATCCATGGCATAAGATATTTACCCATGATGCTTTCCATATAAAGGCCATTATAGTGTGTTTTATTTAAAAAATAAAGTATCTGTGTGTCCTGAAAGCTAGGCTGGATGGGTCTGGATGTTCTTTTTCGCTTGCATTATCCCAGCAATTCAAAAATGAAGAAAAGGAATGAGGAGAAGGTGGGACAGAGGCAAAATGTGTGACAAACTGAAATCCTCTGCTCCGCTCCACTCCCCGTATTTTTTTCCACAGTATTCAGAGTCTACCGTGCTTGCTGCTTACTCCGTTATGTTGCCTCACCCACCTACTGACACATTTCCATTGATCGCACATGTAGGTTTAAGCACTTCTACTCATCCTGCACTGCAAGCTTTTGCAATACAGCTGAGGTATCCACCACTGCATTAGGTCACGTGGCAGGAGGAAGCATGTTTTGGGCCATGCACATCCTTCTGCATCAGCTCTGGGGTCTGAAAGACCCATTATGGGTCACCTAGTGGGACAGAGACCCCTGCTCATGGGGACAGAGGGGTGACTGCTGTTGTGGGGCTTTGGCTGGGAGAGGCACCGGTTCCCTGGCTGCTGCATGATGCAGGCTCTGCCCTTCTGCCTTGGGAACTCATCTGCAAGAAGAAACACAGGGAATAGCCCAGAAAGAAACCACTATACTGGGAACGTGCTGTTTGCCAGTACTATCCGCTGCAAGGAGAGGACAAAAAACTTCCCTTGAAATCCTATCTCAACTTGGTTGTAGGCAGCCTTGCTGCTGCCTTCAGAAATATTTTTACAGTCCAAAATGGCTAGAGCATACCTGTGTTGGATTTACCATAAAAACTCAACAAAGTGTGCTAAAATAGTATGCCTAGCCCTGGAAACACAAATGATCAAGCTTTTCACCAACTAAGAAGTTGGCGAATAGTATACAAATATTAAGTATTGCTGACTATTTTTCAGATGCCCCTTATGAATAAGACTCTGGATGCTGGTTTATTTGCGTTCCTGGAAAGTCTGCTTATGTCTAAATCATAATGTAGAATTAATACACTAAAGGAATTTTTAACATGTGCTTCTCAGTGGTTGTTTAACAGCTTGATAATTTTCCAGCAATATTTTGTCATTCTCTACTTCACACCAGCATTACCTTAAAACTAATCCCAAAAGCTACTTGTTACAGACAGCTGAACTAAAACGTGCAATACGGGGAGCCACAGCCAGCACACTGGTTCCCGCGTCGTGTACACCTCTAATTACGCAAGAAATGGTACTTATTGTGCAGAAGACTGTACAGTCAGCTCTGGTACTCTCCGAGATGACTCACCTACTCTCACCCTGCTATGTAATGCCAACTTTTCCATATATATCCTCTATCTACATGGATATCCAGATTCATCCTCTCTAACTTTGAGGGTTTTTGCTGGGATGCCTAAATTAAAGGCTGTCTGGTTTAGGCCCTTCCTATACTCAGAGCAGGGGAACACGCGCCTCGGGAAGGTGGCTCTGCTCTTTGGTGGGCTGAATCATTGCCTGTAGGTTGCTCTCCTTCTTGCTCCATTGACTGGGGAAGGAGCCTCAGGCAGGGCTGGCAAGCCTGCGGTGTGCATGCCCCAACCAGCCCGCCCTGCCGCTGCTGGTGGGCTGAGAGGAGACCTTGCAAGGTGCGAAAGGTTTACTGACGCTCGTCTGGGGTGACTCGGCTTCTGGCTTAGGTAATTCAGTTAAATAAATACTTTTACACAGCCAAGCCCGCAGTGACTTAGGCGGCAGCCCCGCTCTGAGTTGGAGAGGTGCCCCAGCAAGCCCTGGGGGCTGCACTCAGGCTTTCCCAACCTGCAGTGGCTGCAGTGGCTGAAGCACCCTGACAGTGCAAGCCAGAGCGCCCCCATCCCCGTGCAGGACCGTCCCTACGCTGTTTCCATGGACAGCCCTTATTTCACCTCTCCTTCCATCACCGCATTTTTCCCTTCCTCCTTTCCAGGGTTCGTTCCCAAGCGCTTACCACCTCCCTCCTGCCTGTTTCCGCAGCTGCTGCCTCACACTTGCTTCCTCCGCTGTTCTCCGGGTACACCCTCTCCCTCGAGCATTTCTCTCCCGCAGAGCTGCTGCTCTTTCCCACCAAGCATGGTTTCACCCCTGAGTTTCAGACAGCGCTGCAGACATTCACCAGACTCCAATTCTCCGGGGTCGTGTCCTGCAGAAAGCATCCACTGCCCCCAGGGACCTCAAGTCCCTTCCTCGGTCACAGGGAAGATGAGAATTAATCATAGAGCGGCAGCACTCACCTTTGACTCCAGCTGCAGACCAGTCTTTGGTAGGGGAAAGGAACTGGTGCAGCCTAAGGGTGTTACAGATATCTTCACAGAATAACGGGTGCCCAGTGCCCTGATGTATGGAGTTATCTTCTCTAAGCCTGTTAAATATCTGATCTGCCTTATTCCCCCATACTGTGTCTCTTGGGGGAGAGGTAAAAATCATCTTCCTTAACTTTAAATGTCTTTAAAAGGAAATAACTTGTAGTTTGGAAGTGCCTGCTTGTCACCATAGAGTTATAGACAGGGACTAAGGGGATGGTTTCTCATGTAGGTGTGCATGCTGCTTTGCAGGAGGTGTATGATCCCAAAATGCCAGCCAGTTTGTGGGGTGACATGGCGCGTGTGCCGGTCTGCAGGGTGTAGGACACTCTCGGTCCGGCTGCAGGTGTGTCACAGCCTGGTCCCCTGGACCCGGGATGCAGCAGGCCCTTTTTCACAGCAACAACAAACCAAACTGTTCCCCTTCCGCCCCAGTTCTTGCCCCTTGCATCCACCATCAAGCCTGGAGCAATCCGGTTGCTCTACAGGCAACCTCCTGTCCATGTTAGGGCTGTGTTTATGGTCTCAGCATTATTTCTTTCTTCTAGCCTGGGCAAGAAATGAAGAGCAGGATTTCTGTCTTCTAGTCTGAAGAGACTAGAGTCAGACTTTTCACCCTTTCTGAGGAGTCATCTACTGTAAGTAAGCACCACAAGGGAGTTATTGAAGTTACAGAGAAGGAACAAGGTCTCAAAAGTTTGAGGAGCACTGCTCCTAAGACTACGAAGAGCTCTGCATGGCCTATTAATAGATTTGATCAAGGCTCAATGCAGCTGTAGGCCCACTGAGTGGGACAGTATGTCCTAACGGTGTTTAGTTGTCTGATTACACCCTCATCTCTTATTTTTTCCCCCTATGTTACTACTTCATTTCCCTCCTGCTGTTTCTAGCTGCTTATTGATCCAGAGCTGTGGGTAGAGGAAAGAAATGTATTTATATTACAGCATAAGTATTCTATATTGCCAAGTTTAAGGCATGTAATTGAGGAGGGCTGCAGACGACGGGCAGGTGTATTTCACAGCTGCTTCATCTCCATTGCTCTGGGTTGGGGAGCGGGAAGGAGCAGGTCAAAGCAACTGTTTGCGTGGCATACCAATGTGCGCCAGCCCGCTTCAGCACCTGCGTGCCGACCTCAGGCTGTCAGAAGCACCAGAGCCTGAATAAAAAACCCCAAAACACAACTATTTCTGCTGTAGTAGGGCAAATGCCTCTGTATACCACTTAACACCTCACATAGCAGAGGAAAAGTGAAGTTTTTCACTGATTACTGATGAAACCAGACCAGTGTGCTTACTAGTCCAAAAATGGCATAATATGGTCTTCATTATCCTGACTTGTCAGAATTATATATGTCTTCCTCCCTCATACCCAAAGTAGCTTTCCAGGCTTGGAAAGTCTCTCCATGCCAGCCTCACCCAACCCGTGCAGAGTGGGTTGAAAAGCTCGGTGCCACCACCGCAGAGCTGTGGAGCTCAGGCTGGGGTGGCTTGGTGGTTGTGGAATAAACAGAGTGCGAGTCCAGTCTTGCAAGGAGGCTCAGGCACACTGACAATGTAGGCCAATGCTGTGTGCTTTTTCGGGTCCACTCCCTGCAGAGGCAGAGCCAGGTAACGAAAGTATCTCCCAGCTCAGAGGAGCACCCAGGGTCACACAGAGTGATGCTCTGTGAGCTGTGCCTGGTTCATGTTTGGTGCCGCAGGCTCTGTAATTTTCCTTTATGCATCAGGACACTTTTGCAGGAACCTCTGACTCAGGCTTTCACCCTGACTGTCAAAAGCCTTGTACTGAATGTCATCCTTAGGAAAACAGAGGTTTGGTTTGATCCCAAAACTGAGACGTTTGAATCTACACACCTAGATAGTGGTGCTCATGGTGTGAACAGCTGCAGCACCCAACAGTTACCTTCTTACCACTGCTTATGTGTTTTGAGTAGAACCATAGCATCAGGTTATGGGGAAATTTTGAAGAACAGTTCCAAGCTCCTTTTGCCTCTTCAGAGCTGAAGGAGCGGGTAGAGCAAAAGAGTCAGGAAGCCACGGCAGTGGCAGAAATGCACGGTACTGCTGCAGTCCAACAGTAGCAGAAGCACCAAGGTGGACAGCAAGGATCTGGTTCTAGCATAACATCGTCAGCAAAGCGAGAAGGCACAGAGTACAGCTTCTGGGACAAGCTACCTGCAGGGGAGCCAGGATATGGCACCACTGTGCATCAGCCATGCTGCGTAACTCGGTAGATGCATGCTCCTACCCTAAGATAAATGTAAAATAGTTTGTCGGTGGACATCAGATAAGCTGCCTCACATTTTCCATGGAGTAAGAGACCCAGCAGTCACACTGGGAGCTGTTGCTGTTTTAGAAGGTCACACCCAAGTTTGCCACAAGGTCACTTTTTCATGTTGCCAAGCCCGCAGAGGGGAGAGGAGCCAACCCAAATTGACTGAAGAATGCAAACAGAGTGTCTCAGCCTGGGCGTCCTCGTAGCCACCTTGGCATAACCCCATGGGTGAAGAGTGGATGAGAAATGAAAAGGGAAAGGCAGAGAGAGAGAGAAAATCTTCTGTAAAGTAGGAAGGGGGAAACATCTGGGGTTTTTTGACTTGTTGGTTGTTTTTTTTTTCAAAGATAGTTATTTTTAAAATACAGCTCTGCAGCAGGAGATAAATGTCCTGTTGTTCCTGTGGGATATTTGCAAGTGACTCATTAAATATTTCAATAGCAATGTATTGTTCCTGAGATGGAAGGACTGACAGAGCCATTGCTAAAAATTAGGAACAGGCGGCAGCATGACTGAAAATGCTACTCTGCAGCCCAGTAGGCATCTGCAAATTTAGCTGATATGTGTGTTTAAAAGTTTGGCTTTATTTACTGGTATAAGTTGGCGGTGGCCTCTTGATTTCCACTGAAGTAGACTGGTTGACACTGGAAGATGGAATGAATTTCATTATGTGCATTAAAAAGAAAAAAAAAGAAAAAATTGGAGTTTTGATGTGGAAAATGTCTTCTCATTGACGTTAAGAAATACCATAACACTGCCCCACCCTGTAATTCCTTACCAAGACCACACTTTGTATTTCAGGTATAGCATGAGGTTTGGAAAGACAAAGTTCAGAGACTTCAAGAGGTGGCAAATTCATCATATCCCCTCAGGAGTTATTTCAATGCTTAATTAATCACTGTTAGGATGCGCACCTTATTGCTAGCTGAAACGTCGCTAGCTTCAGCCTCCAGCCATGGGATCTTGTTACATGTTGCCTGGTGGATTAAAGAGTCTCTACTATAAAAATTTATGAAAAAAAATTCACTTGTTACAGAATAAAAATTGGGTGAGGCATATCAAATTGCAGGTTTATAGGTCACAAGAAGGTTTGCGGATAATTTTGTGCTGGTTGCTTGTAACAAATGCTGACACCACATTTAGAAAAGAATGATAGTTCTTCCTCTCGGTAATTAGGGAAGCCTGAAGCGTCTGAATATGATTACAGTTTCAGAAGGACTGTAAGCCTTAAATTTGGAGGATTGTTTCCAGTGCTATATTTTTGTTCAGCGATTCTTCCGGGTTTCTTATCTTCTTTGCCAGGTGAGTCACTTCTAGTGAAAAGTACAATTGTTGCAAAGAGCTCAAGGAGAATAAACAAAAGGCATGGGCTTGTTCTCCTCTCCCTGAAGTGAGCTAAAATCACAGCCTTCGCCTGGCCAGGGTTCGGACACATTTGGAACATATTCACTCCTCACACTCTGCATTCTTCTTGCAAATAATACATAATTATGGAGATGTAGCCCCAAGTGGAAAAGGCTGTTTACACAAGCTATCTACATACAGACAATAATACTTTTTACATGCCTGCTTTAGAGATATTTAACAAGTTAATTCTTTTTATTTCACTTGAGGTCTGTCCCAGCATGCTAATAGCTGGACTCCAAATCGCTGCCTTACAGATGTTTCCAAGAGCATTGTGCTTTTTATTATTGTTTTTCTCTGAATCTTCTCTAGTTTACAGATGTCTCTCTTGTGAGAGTGAGAGGCACCCCTTTGTCAAACCTCCACGTAAGGAAAACCAGTGATGAGGTATTCACCATGCAGCATAAGTGCTTACATTTCCTGATGCAGGGAAGGGAAAGCCAAAGAATAGGATGTGTGATGCTGGGTGCTGTGAAGCCTCCATCAGCCAGAAAGAAGGAGTACCTCATAGTCTACCTCTCTCCTTCGAATGGGTCAAGGGATGAGCCCCTCACCCCATGGGGAGGCAACGTGGTTCTGGTCCCCCCACCATCTCAGGAGCATCTCTCCAGCCCTCAGAGCAGCCCTAAGCACCACAGTCTGAATTTGGGGCTGACGCCTTCCTGATGTGCTAATTGCCCTCTGGGTGAAAAGGCAAGGCTCACAGTCCTGCCAAGAGACAGCAGCCAAGCCAGGGAGTGGCTGTGCGATAGCAGGGGAGTCCCTGTCCCAGGAAAAGAGGAGTGCCGGAGATGATTCATGGGGGTTGCATCATTAGGTAAACCAAATAGTGTTTAAAGCAAGGCAGGGAGTTTGCTGGGCTTAGGCACTGGCATGCTGCCTAAGGTTTTGTGGATGCACCGCAGGGCATTTTTGAACCTGACCCTGTTCTCTCCTCTAAAATGGGGACAAGGTACTTTCCTCCCTCAAGGACTGCAAGGTGGATTCAGGCATTAAAAACTCCAGGATACGCCATGTCCACCTCACAGGATGGCAGTCTGTGCAGGCATCTGAGTTGGCTGGCCCACGAGGCACAGACCAAAGGCAACCAGTGTCACCAGTCTGGGTCTGGATGGAAGGTATTTCTGTGACTCCATGACAGAGCCTGAACTCATAAATCTTGGCCCATGGTTAGGTTTATTAGCACAGGTGGAGAGCTTCTCTGACGTCAGGCCAACGTGGCCATGCTGCAGAAATCAGGGATTCCTGTGCCATGCTCCCTCCGCTGCGCTTCTGGTGTTCACTCAGGCAGGACGAGCTCAGATCTGCCCAGAAAGGTCATTACAGATGACCACTATGAGGTGTGCTCCATAGCCAGGAAACGGCCAGGTGGCAATTCTGGTAGGCATGCCCTCAGATAGATACCTTATAGGTGATGTACTCTTGAAGTGAAAGTCTAACTAAATGCTAAAAACACCTGTTGGGTCTTTTGGCCCAGCAAGATTATCTCTTTGGCTGCATATTGGTCTTCTACTGGAGGACACAACAGAAAGAAAAAGAGAGGGCACTCCTGTGAGGGTTTTTCTGAGGAAAAGCTGGTGCATGGAGCAACCTGCAATGAATGCCGTTGAAAAAACACCATGATTTACATGGGATGTATGTGTCAAGCTGCTGTCAATACTGTGGACAGTATCCGTAGTATCTAAGGGCCATATCATACTCAGCCAGACTCCAAAGATCCTACAGTTGTCTGCTGCTGACATGTGACCCTCCCAGAATTCATGTGTTAGTATATGTTGGATTTCTAGGGTTGTACCCCTCAACACAGAGGAAAGAGGGCATGGTAGCATACATTTTAAATTGAGCATTATTGTTAAAGACACTTACTTACAAAAGCTTCATCGGGTTATGAAGTACAGTTGCACCTCCTCCAATGGGGTCAGTGCTTAGAGTTGCTCACATTATCCCTCAGCTGTTCTTCAAACCCAGTTCATGAGCTCTGAACCTCCTGAGTTTGCAAAGCCAAGGATGAAAATCCCAGGAGAATGCAGGACTGAGCAGCCTAAGGAGAATTAATCTTTTCTAAACATCACCAAAGGCATGACCACCTGCCAGCCTTTTATATGAAAAAAATGCTTGGCCAGGATGGGAAACTATCCTATGTAAAATGGCACCCTTAAGCATGCCATTTTTAATGAAGCCACCAAGATCGGTATTCTGTGCCCATGAGAAAAAAAAGAAAATATGTCTTTATCTGAGCCATTTGCAGCCAGTCAGGTTTGGGAGGAAGAATGTGTCAGTGCTGCAGGAACTGTGCAATACTGCCATGCCCGCTCTGTTGGGTGGTCCATAATGTGCACACCTAGTCAGGCAGTGGTAGCATTTGGGTGGTGGACTCGCAGGGGAGGCAGCGATAACCCTGTTAGACTCTCCCACATACACAGATGTCTATTAGCTCTGCCTCTGTATAAAGAGAGGAGGCTCAGTAAATGCAGAAATAGACAAATTGCTTCTGAAGAAAAACAGAAGGGAGAGACACCAGCAAGGGGCACACAAAACATCTGAAGAATTACTCCCTCGGGAGAAGAAAACTTGAGATGACGCACTACTGAAGACTCCAGTCCGGTCTGTTTTTTTAAGGCTTTTGAATTCCTTGCTCCCTTCCTGACCTTTTATGAACAGATCAGGGCCTTCTCTGAAAGCACCATGGGAGGATGCGTAACTCCTCTTTGCCTTCCTGCTGGCAGCCTCTAACAGCAGGCTTCTCACACTTGTGCTAAGTGGGATTTAATGATATGCCAACAACCGCACCGATTAAAGGAGGAGATAACCCATTAAGTGGTGTTGTTTCAGGACAGATAACCCGCAATTTGGAAGCAATATGCTGTTTCAAAAACCGAGTACGCTTGTCTTACCCTTGCCTACAAGTCATGTCAGGTAAATAAAGCTCTTGTCTCCAAGACGACCAGGACATCCACAACAAACCTTACCTGGCTTATCTAATTTCTTTGCTATTGTGTCTGTGTAATTAGGCAGAGAAAGAGGCATGCCAGGGGAAAGCATCCTGACTCATCAAACATCACGTATCCCCTTATTTCTTTTTCCCTGAGAGGCTGCAGGATTTTGAAAGACAGAGCAGTGCTCGAGCCACTGACATTTGCTCTTGGTGCCAAAGTCAGCTCGTGTTCTCTCTCAGAAACTCCTGTCAGATGAGATTGCACACTCTGTATTTGGTTTTCAGAGAAAAAGGGCAAGCAGGTTTACCCAGGTGTAGCTGGGATTGTGACATGCTGCTTCTCCTGTGTGAGAGAGCAAGCTCATTTTTCCCTGTGGTGAATAAGGGGCCACCAGTATATTTTCAGAGGAACCGTGTGCTCCTGGTTGTTCCCTTCTTGCACAAAGTCAATCATCCCATACCACGTCCTGCCAGCCAACAAAGGTGTAACCTGAAGGGAATGCTGATGGCATCCCTGCGGGTACGTGATAACCCAAGGTTAGCAGCAAGCTTAAGATAACTGGGGCTCAAGCCCCAGCCTGCTGAAAGCTTAATCGTGGCTCACTACAGAAAGTGTAAGCGTAACTTCTCCCTTAACAGTCCTGAGATCAGAATCACTGTCAGCAGCAGGAAAACTGATTGTTTAGGGTGATGTATTACACCACCAGACAAAGGGGACAAATCAGGTGCAGGCAGGGGCTGAGCCACCCTGACACCCGTTTTCCCTCCTTATTTGGCTGGCTGTGCGCTCACGTAGATGCAGGGCGGCATGGGTGTGGGCACGGCAGGGAGAACGGACGTGGGACGGCGTTCTGCAGTCAATAATGTAAACACTGCTCTGCTCCCTGTGACATTTCAACTGACCCAGACATCACTGCTTCTACCACATCCCCTGGGAGCTGCCCTTGTAGCCTGCAAGGTATTACGAAGGGTATTCAGTTTATGCTTTGCTTTGTTCAATTTAATCTAATCGCTCTTGGCCATAAAAGTCCTTTAACCACACTAAACAATTCCTCTTCCTCACTGGAGTTTACACCCATCAAATACTTGTAGATAGTTATCATGCTTCCTTTAGTCATTGTTTAGCCAAGAAATACAAGTCTAATCCAACTTCTGCTGGCGTAACGCTGGACATGGGAGGAATAAAGCCTGCCTAATGGAGAACATAAGGCAGGCTACTTCAGCATAAAGCTTTTTAAGAACTTCCCTCTGGCAGATAATTCACAGCTGGCCTCAAAAGAGACTTTACTAGCCAGGAGGAGGGCAAGGCAAGAGGAGCTAAAAGATGACCTGATTTAGGGCTTTGGCAGTCAGGTTTTAGTGGTTGGGATGATACAGGATGGATTCAAGTATTCCTCAAGCTGAGCTCTCTCTAGCCCAGACCACTGTTGGGAGTGGGTTAACCATCTGCTACACCATGGTGATGCACTGCCTGGAAGAGTGCAAGCTGGACCAGGCCAAAACCGTATTAAGGATTGTGTCCATAATTTGTAGCATGAATGAATGTGGGACACTGTTCAAGCTTGTACCCGGACTGTTTTCGGTTTACTAGTACCTACACAGCCTCCACCTGGTTTAAGGCTGCCTTGACCGAGCAGAGGACTCACAGTAGACCTGTGATGGACACAATACTCGATCCCTGCTCTGTAGGGGACCTCCCTTTGGGCACACTCGCCCCTGGGGGCTCCAGAGACAGGAGTTTGGAGCATTGATCTGGAGGACATAGTCTGCCTCCTGTCACTGAATTCATGTACCCATAGGACATCACATCATTTTAGTTTCTTGCCCATGTTCTCACCCTACCTTCTGTCTTTTGTTTTGGCTAATTTGCAGCACCTGCACTGCTCCTAATACATTTCAAATGATCAGTCTCTGAATATTCAGGATTAATTTTTGCCATAGTAGGAATAGCAAAAAACTTCAGAAGCACGAGACAGGACTAACTGGTTCCAGGACAGTCTGGAGCAACGTAGGAGAACCCCTTTTCACCAGAACGCAGCAAAGATTTTAGCCATGTGCATCACTGCCCTGGCATTTCTTTCTAGGAAAAATTAAGCATAGCTGGACTTGTCATATTTGAGCTTCCCCACCCACTGGGGTACATGGTCATCAGCACACTCAAGGTAAACACATGCCCCTTTCCCACGTAGCATAGCTTTTTTCGTTTGCCAAGGTACAGCTGGGACCAGCTTGGTCCTGCCTTGTGCAGTGCACTTTCTGGATGGATACAGCAGTTAGCCCTGCACCGCTTACGGGCCATCTGTTCTGCTGGCAGCAACCTAGACCTATAGAGCTACTGTGATTTCCAGCAGCAGCAGATTTCTCCTGTGGTCTTCTGGACAGCACCATGAAAATCGATGCTTCCAGCAGCAAACCAGAATAATGCAAATAATAGCTTCCTTGCAGTCTCTGTCGGCCACAGTTGAGCATGGCTTATGGACATAAAGTCATATTTCAAGATGCAGAGAGTACTGGTTTAGTGCTGGAGGGCTTTGTAGGGCAACCAGGCTTGGTGTATCATTTGTAGTGCCTACTGGGAGCAACGCCTGGAGTGAACTATCCTCATAGCCATACCTGAAGTTTATTTCAGAGGAAACTAGCTTGTTCCTTCCAAAGAAGACCCCAGGTGAACTGTCAGTAACGCAAAGTGAATGACTGGAGGGACCCTGACCAGGGGTAGTACTGAAGACCCACCTTTCCCAAAACCATTACATGTTGCCCTTGAGAGGCACCTGAAAACAAGAAAGTATTCAAACACTGACTTCTGTGGCCTGCTACTATGCTTCTCAGCCCTTTTCAGATACCACTTCAATATTTAAGTTCCGCATGATGAGCTTCTCCAAGTAAAGAGAAGTTCGCTTCATTGTGCCCAGGACAGTTGTTCATGTAGGATTCAACCTTTACTTCTTCTGGAGAAGTTAGTCATTGATGTCCATACCTTGTGGTGGGTCTTCAGACATGCTGCTTGGATCTCCTGATCACACAGAAGTCTTCCCTCATATCCCTCTTCTACAGCCAGTGAAAAAGATACTTGGGCAGAGATGAAGTGACATGACCAAGGCTCCCCAATACCCCACTCCTCACCAGCTACTGGCTTAGGCCACTGGTATCAGTTAGGCTTGGGAAACCACAGGTATGGCTCTAGAGTTGTGCTGAGCGGTCCCCCTGTCTCCTGTGGGCCTGGCCCTTTATATCCACCACATTCCTTTCCTTGGCTGGTTTGGACTGTTCTGTCCCAAAAAGTCATCACTTGTGTTTGGCTTGCTTTAGTCCTTATAAATCCAAGCTGTTTATTACACATGACTTCATATTTGTCTCGAATGGCTCCGTATTTGTCTGGATCCTCTCTTCTCTCCATGCTCCTTAATAGTTTCCCCAAACACTTTCCTGACTTGTATTTTTTGGGCAAGACTGTGTTAGGAATAGGAAGAAAGGGAATAGTTTGCTCTGACTACAGATGTACTGGCTTATCCAGAACTAATTTTTGGTAGGAGTCTGCCAACATGAGATGTCTGAGCCAGCGCTTTTCATGCTGTCTGCTGATTTTTCTCCAGAGTGTCATTTTTCTAGGCAGTGTGCTGGATGCGTTCACCCTGCCCAGAGGGCATACAGAGGTTTGCAGTAGGGAGGGGAGAGGGAAGGTGCCATCCTGCACTGCACCAGTCCTCTTCCTGCAGAGCCATCAAAAAGTCTCTTTTTGGCTTGTTTTTATTCAGACAAATGTTCCTGGAAACTTTTGAGGCACTCGTCTTGTTCATAACCAAGTTGTACATACTGGAGAGCTCCTAATAATGTAAATCCATTAGGCTTAAATGATAAAAGCAGAAAATAACTTTGTAAGACAGAAACGAAAGAGAGGCTGGCTATTATGGGTTAGATCTATATTTAGCACCTTGGACTCAAAAGCACTATAGAATCATGGAAATTAAAAACAGACCAGAGCATCCACTCTATACAAATGCAAGAGGTAATGCAGAAGACAGAACAAACTGCTTTTCTTTTTTCCAGGAACATAAACTCCCTCAAACACAGAGGGAGCCGGGGCTGGGGGTGAAGGGGACAGTAAGCAGCAAGCCCAAATTGAAGTGAGACCTCGGGAGGCAAAGAGAGATCAAAGGTGATCCATCTAGTTGTGCGTGCAGGGAGAGGCACCTAGGACAAAGCAGCGCTGCTTACTGCTCTGGCTCCCAGGCATACGGTGAGTAAATAATACGTTATTAATAACTCACAATAACCAGTCTCTTATCATCTATTTGTATCAAACAATGCTGAGGAAGGAACTATGCAAATTAAAAGCACAATATTCTTTAATTACAATCATAACGTGAGGACCCTCTGCCTCTCTTACATGGTATAACAGCCAAGGTAATATAAGAAACTCATAACGTGATCAGTCCCTTGTGTGTCATATTCTCCAGATGCCTCTACATAAAAAATACGTGTCAAAGAACTGTTTCTTTGTGTAGCATGGTAACACCTACAGAGCCACAGCCATGCACTGGGGACAGACCCGGGGGGCTCTGCCAAGCCCACCTCCAAAGCAGCAGGCCTGGGTCAGGCTCAGGAGCTGGCTGAGTGCCGTGCAGATGGGGTTTTAGGGCCACCTCGTCACTCTTGCCTGCGGTGACAAGCTTTCCCTCTGCATCCACTCGGCAACCAGTGAGTTGGAGAAATCGGATTTCTCCAGTGGCTCGGAGGTTTCTCCACCACACAAGTCCTTGATGTATCTCCAGAGGGTTTACCTCTCCACTCATCTCAAAGGGGAATAACTGAAGGCTCTTGCCCAGGATGCTGTTCCCTCTCTAGCTGCTGGTGTCTTAGCTCAGATGACTCCACTGACCAGAACCACTCTATTGATATCTGCATAGAGGAATGATGTCCAGGATAATAGGAGCAGCCGAAGTTATTTAAAATGGACATTTTTTTTAGAGTTTAAAATCACCAAAGAGCCATGAATGACTAAACCAGACTCAGATAAAATGCAGAAAAGAGTCCAAAGCATAAAGCCTGAGCTGTATTTTTTATATTTTCTCTAAGTAGAATAAATTCCTCCTATTAATTAGGGGCCTTCTATTTCTCTGTCTGACTCTAAAGATGCTCCCTTCGCTAAGGATAAGCACAGTCCTCTCCCTCCCCACTCCCTTTCTAGGAGTTTATCCCAGTAACTACCATGTCAGTGCAATGCAGTTATACCTCCATATAGGGAAACATCTGAGCTTGTACAAGAAATCTTACTTACTGAAAGTACTTAATGCCTGCACATATGGAGGAAAGAAAACAAAAATCTTGTGAGTGGCGGTGCTGGGTCTCTACATTCACATGCTTAAACTCAAGGATGATAATTCAGTTTAGCTGTACATTGTACTTTGCAAAGCTCTTCCACTGTGTCCCACTGGTTAATTATAAAATTTTAAGCCTGAAACAATTTGGACTGTTCTATATTTGAGTCCAAAAATGACAAGGAAGTAAACATGCTTCTGGGATGACCTATTACTATTTAAAACAGGGGTGGGGGTGGAAAGGGAGAGAGAGTAAGTGACTGGAGTTTATATACCCTTGGGATGCAGGCGAACATCTAGGGGAATAACAATGGCATCTGCTGATGGTTTGGGGTCATGGGCTGCAAACTGCTTGTCTGTACAGAGAGGATTCCTAGAGGTGAGGCTTCATGTGCGGCTCGGAGTAGTTTTCTTGGCAGAGAGCATGTGAAAAGGGTGGTTGCGGCCACATCTGGCTTGCCCCATATTAATACATATGCATATCCATAAAATTATAGTCTGTCGAAGCAAAAAAAAAGCAGGTCTTAATCCCATTAACTGACACACCTGTAGCACTGTGCCTGGCACCGCAACAGAGTCTGCATTGATCACGCTTCCCTGAATGGCATGCACTTTCTTCAGCATACAGGTGCATGTACTAAAAAGGCAGCTGTTTAGACTGGTCCCGCTTCTTTTCTCATGTAAAGCAGCTCTGCTTCCAACAGCTCCTTCGTTTTTTTCCCTGGCACCCACTGCATCCTCCCTGCTACTGCCTGATGTCCTCTAGGAGCCACCACCTGATGGAGATCCCCCTGAGCTCACTTCTGCCAGAGTGGAGACTCAACGAAGTCGAAAGGTTTGGGGTGACCTTTCCCAGTGTGGTGCCCGACACTACACAGCTCAGGCTGTGCGGTCTCGTGAGACAAAGTCCACAGCAGCAGGATGAGACGAAGATTTTTTCTTCTTCTCTCACCTTTTCACCCCTCCTCCTCCAGGTTTTTTCTTTCCTGTCAGCTTTATTAGCACCAGGACCAGTCTGGGGAATTGATCCAGATTAAAAATAAGGAGGAGGGGGGAGGGTTGTGGCAGATGTTTCGTTAAGCCAGATCAGTTCCTCAGTTCAGTTCACAGTGTCATGCAAAGTGTCCCAGGGAGCTGGGGAACCACAGTGCCCTGCACAGGGACACAGACAGGGGCAGGGACAGGTATTATGGGTCAGGAACACTTCAGGTCAGTACGGATACTGAAGACTTTACCTCATGAAGTGAGAATATGGATTTAGGCACTAAAGCAAGAAGTGTGATTGCTCGAAGGTGCCTTCAGCTCCTATCAATCAACTAGTTTTAAGCAATGTGATATAAAACAGTTCATTTAAAGCCACCTTGAAGAAAAACTTAAACATTTTATATTCTGCTTCTTTAGAATATACTTTATCACCTTCTGATGTAGACAGTCAGTGTAAATGGGGTTGATCTGTTTTTCATTGCAAGTAAGGATTAGTGATTAACAAAAAAATACAAGTTTATCGCTTGTTACAAAAACTATTGTCAGAGATTAGAGAAATACCAGCTACATTACAGGTATGCTGAGATAGCAGGCTGCAGTCACTTTTCTCCAGCCTTGCTCCTTTATGAACAAAAGTCCTCCACCAGTACTTCTAGGAAAATAACCTGTAGAAGGTCCTGGCGAGGACCTTGTAAGAAAAGGTAAAGAGAAGAAAGTTTCAGTTTGTATTATCAGCTACCTCTGATCGCACTGTTTCAGCTGGTTTCCTTCACCTGGAGCGAGGTTTAAGCTGTGTCTCCGACAGCTGGCATGCTTGTGTATCAATAATAAGGCACAAGTCCGGTCATCAAAGGCCATGGCTTCATCCCAAATGATTTTTCAAATCCACGCATCACGCTGAAGAACACCTCAGACCATGAGGTTTCTGGTTTTCATTGTGAGGGTATAATTTTTTTTCCTGTTGTGTAACCAAGAAGGCAGAATTCAAAACCTGTGAGCAAGAAAAGGTCACATTTTCATGAAGAAGGAAGGAGGACAATGTATATGTTTTATACAGTTTCATTAATACATTTACATTTGATGCCAGAGACCCCAAGAGGCTACTGAGCATAAAAATATTCAACATATATGGATAAACAAGAGTGATGATTTAGATACTCTCCCATTGTAGTCCTCGTGTCCCAGTACTGCCCAAGGCACCATTCAGGGCTTTGTTTGCGAGGGGGAGGTCCTAGCTGGGTTAGGCTTTCTGGGACCTTAATACAGAGCCCTCCATACAAAGCTGAATCACAGCTTTTTGTATTTAACCTGAAACCAAAGGATAAAACCTCAGCCAGTTTTCAAGGCAGCTGCTTGATAACAGAGTGGGTTCTGCCCTGATCCAAACAGGGCTCGGCGGCCCCACAACCACTGACGGTGCTGGCCGATGGCACTGTCCCTCATTAAGTCTTGCTAATTATATTAGCTGCCTCTCAGCTGTTGCACGGGCACCAGCCAGGAAAGGGATAGTAACAGAAGTGATTCCCAAGAAGGACAACTCTCTAAATGCACTGGCACGCGTAATCCTGCCTTGCCAAGAGGAACAGACCAAGTGGCATTTGGGGTCCTTTCTCCCATTTTGTAATCCTGGCCAGACTCTCTCATCCAGCTAATGGATATTGCAGCAGAAGATGCTGCAAATTCGGGATGTAAACTCAAGTGAAAGCTACCTCACTGAGCTGCTTACACACTGGAGCAGGAGCCTGCCCATGTTGGGCAGGAGAGGAGGAACACAGCTGCCCCAGGGGTGCTTGGCACATGCATCTCCAGGGGTACCCAGAGCATCCTTCTCCCTCACACCGTTGCAGACCACAGCTCTCTCTGCATCTGACCTGCTTGAGGTTTGCTGGCAAAGTTGGGCCTTGGGGCATGAATGCAGACTGGTGCCGGTGTGGTTATTTTGAAGCCTGCCTGGTGATGCAGGATGCACTATATGGCAATGGGGGCCAGCTTCACAGTGCTTCCTTTGGGCCAGCAGCAACCCTGACCCTCCAGGGAACCCGCCTGAGCCAGCTCAGTCACCCTGCATGCAACCAGAGTCCTGGTGTGATCCTCTGCCTCCCTCGTACCAGCACTCGACAAGGGGCTGCAGAGTCCCTGTCTCTCCCCCTGCCAAGAGCAAATGAAGCAGGTAATGGCAGGAGACAGAAAAAGAGTCCCACATCACAGGGATCTGATAACACGGGGGATGGGATCTTCTCCCAGGATGCGGCACCAAATTCCTGCCATGACTTAGGCAGAGATGGGCGTTTCGCATCCGAGGCAGCAGCGTCTAACAACAGGGTGAAAAATGAGTTGACCAGGCTGAGAATTGCAGTCTGGGATCAGGTTTAGCAGCAGAGAGAGGCATCTGCTTGATCAGTGGTAGGTGTCCATAGCTTTTCAGGTCAACAACACCTAAGCCACGCACATCCTACCTGCATTTCATTGCAAGCTCATTCAGCAGCTTCCCCTCCCTGCGAGATGCCCAGGGCCATGGTTCCTGCCCAGGCGCTGCATGGGGAACCCATCAGCACATGGACCAGCCGGCAGACATCTGCTCCCTGTGCTGCTACCGAAGCCAGCCAGGCACAAGCCACGTCCACAACAGCCGCATCACCTCGTTAGCGTGCTGGCGCCGTGCCCGGGTGAGTAATGTCTGCTGGATCTAACGAGCACTGCACCCACGGCCACAGCCACACCTGTGCTGGGTTCAGGGTACCCCTGGGTGACCAGACAGGGTGGTGAGAAATGAGTGTCTGTGGCAAACAGCCTGTCTGCTGAAGTGTGCCGAGAGTTATCATCTGGCAGCTTTTGTCTCCCATTTCCTAGACCTGGAAAAGCAGAGCACCTGGAGATATAGACGCCTTTATAATGGACCCTGACAAAGGTCCACTGCTGCAAGACAGCACCGACCTGGGCTCGGTTCAGCTGAAGGCACAGGTGCCCCTTGGATCTGGTCATGTCTACCAGGCCTCTTGGAAACTCAGGAGCATCTCGGATGGCACTAAATGCCATCTGAGAGCTGTCCGCGAGCTTCGGTGCGGTCCAGCCTGGCTCCATGACAGATAACAACACGTGAACCTGTGACACAGCAGCAAAGCCAAAACCAGCCACTCAAATTCACAGCACTGTCACAGCAGGGGTGACATAACTTTACTGCTTAAAAGGAAAATAAAAAAAATGGGAGAAGTGAAGACAACACCCTCCTCACCCGGCATTTAATCATTGTTTTCCAGGGAAGTTACCTTGGACCAGCAAGTGCACCTTATCAAGCGGGTGTGTGAACCATCATGCTGGCAGGGATGCAGGCACTCCGCTTTGCTCTGACTCCTCAGCAGAGCATGTTTGTCCCATGCAAGGTGCTAGTGTTGCCACAGATCTGAGGATCCTTGGCCATGGGGCTGTTTGTGTGAAGGTGGCACACTGGTTCTCGCAGGTGTTTTGTTCAGGTGGGGTTAATAGTTAAATCCTTAATGGCGATGGGTAGGCTGCATGAGTTGGCATCAAACCCTGTTTGCTTCGTCATGTGGTCCCAGTCAGGCTGGCTCTTTGCAGGGCTTGCAGAGGGAAGACAGGCAGTGAGAGACATGGGTTAGCAGAGGCGACGGTTGTCATGTAGAGGGCTTTGTGTTGGCTCCATGGGCAGTTCTCAGTGGGATAAATTCCTCCCAGGGGGAATTTCTGCATAAGCTGTGCCTAACCTGCTTCTGAAAGCCGAGCTAGAGACAAGTGAGCCAGGTGGGGTTTTAACCCACAGGTGATGCTGCAAAGGATGAGAAGTCAGAGGGCATGATTTGCTCTTGGCATTTCTACAGCACACAGGATCCCGAGGAGTATGCAGGGATGTAGCACAAGATAGCTGCAAGCTGTGCTGCCTGAAGGACATACCATTGGGTAGGAGAAGGAGGCAGTCAGGGAGTGAGACCTGAAAAAACAGCCCTGATGGTTGTGGGAAAACGGGTGAGGTTTGGGGACAGGAGGGAGGGAGATCTGAGCTGTCCCTGGCAGGCGACACATGGCCATCCGAGCCAGCCAGCGCTGCATCCCCACTGCTGCTCCTGGTGTCTTCTCCTTCCAGCGGCAGGGCTCGGGGAAAGGATTGCTTCACCCATAGCCAGGGTCAATCCCCTGCCTCCTCCGACCTCAGCCTCAGCTCTGGAAATGGTGCCTTGACCTGGGATATTCGCAGATAGATGGATTAGCTTCTCTCCCAGCCTTCCCAAAACTCACCATATGCTTTAGCCCTGATCTGCCTTGTGCACTGATCCTCTAATAAAGTTGTACATGAATATGTACGAACCAAAATGTTATTATTTCATGAACAGAGGTTCTCTGACTTTCCCACAGGAGTGTGCTGGTTCTTGGAGAGATGGAAAAGGACAGAAACATTCATAGCTACCTCTGAATGACAATACTGATCTACCAGAAACGAAGAAAGAGAATAAATACAATGAGAACTGTTAAAAACATTCAGCTGAAAATTTTCACTGTCCACAAAATGAGGGGTTTACCAAATGTTTCTTGGAAAAGTTTTAATTTTGAGTAAGTGAGGAACTTTGAACTAAAAATAGATTTTCATTTCATGTAATCAAAACTTTAATTTTTTTTCAAATTCTTCTTTCAAAGTTTGTTTCCTCCTCAGGTTGATTGTGTTAAGTTCCACACAAAAAGAAGAAAGGACTCATGCTGAAGGAGGAGGTAGAGGAGAATTTCTCCTCATCTTTTTCAAGATTGAAGGAAAATATCGGAAAAGAAGGGGACAAAACCTTGGGCAACATTCATTCCTTTGAGCCTAGTAACAAAAGCAGGAAAAGAAAGGATGATGAAAAACCCAGGTAAGAGATGATTTGCATTTTCAATCACATTATTTCAACTACAATCAAAACCAACTTTTTGATTTTTAAGCCCAGAGGTATTTTACAGCAGAAGATACTTTTAAGATATGTTTCATCTTACTGTAAGGACAGGGACTGCACAGGGAGGTTCTTTCAGGTGTCAGGGGAGTTTATAGGACCTCCCATGACCCGCTGGTGCCCCTCTGCCTCATGCAGTGTTGCTGGCCCACCTTGCCCACCAGGATCCCCAGGGCTGTTTTGCACAGAGGCTCAGCACTGATGTGGCTCACTTGGTGTGGCAGGACCATGGTGGGCACCCCAAGCCATGTGCTGAGCCAGGAGAGTCAGCAACCCCAAACTGCTGGGTGTGTGGCTAGTGGAGGCTAGGATGAGTCCTCATTCCCACCCCACGAAGCCACCTTCCTCTCCTTTCCCAAGCCTGCTCATGAAGGAAGGCATGTCCTCTATTCCTTTCCAAAACATCAGGTCTCCCTCTTTCCTCCCATTTGCTGGACGTGTATGTAGGGGGTGGCCAACCTTTCACAAAAGCTGCTCCCACTGCTCGCACCCCCCTCCTTTGCTTCCCTTTGTAGGTCTTCCTCCCACTGCCTCTGCCAACCCTTCACATCTTCCAGCCAGAAGCCAGAATTTCTCCAGTCCTGGCAGGTCACGGAGAGCAGCCGGTGCCAGCTGGGCAGATGGCCCCACGTGAACCCCCCCCCAACCTGGGCTTTGGTTTCCTGCTCCCAGGGGAATCAACTAAGACCTGGGAACCAGACTTCTCCCTCCGCCACCTGGAGCAGGTTTCATGCTTCCCCGGAGCAATGGGACAGGCTTTCCAAGGAAACATGAGAATATGAGGAGGAGCTTGCTTTAGGGAGGTGTTTCTCTGTCTGCTTGGAGGAGCCAGCAAAATCCCTCCAGAGAGTATGGACTCTGGAGTTTCAGCTCAGCATTGTGGCAGGGAGAAATGTAACGGTGCAAACAGGAGGAGTTACTGCTGCACTAACCGAAAATGACTTTAGGGGAATATGGGTCAACAGAACATAATCTGTCCTGCAGTTTGGTCAGGCTACAAAAGTTCATACCTCTGCCACGAACACTGCCATGAGAGGTTCAGGGATTGCACGTGGTTAAAACAGAGGATTATGTTGCGTCCTTTCAGGGCAGGAGCAGTGCTAGCAGCCAGAGTTAATAGTCAGAGCCAGACGCTCGCCCACCTCCTGCGCCTTCTCCCCAGAAAACAGGATGCCTTTCTTATCTGCCACTTGCTGTTCCCGGCACCAGCTGATGAGGAGTCTCTTTCTCCCCCCGGTTGGTACAAAATAGGCGGCCGTCTTCCAGGAAAGGCACAAATCTTCTTTGACAAGCAGTGATATTAACAGGGATTAGGGAATGCAAGAGCCACTGCCAGAATTGACCAAAGGATGCAGCCCGGGCTGCCTGGCCCTGGAAGCGTTTTAATCAAGATTAAAGGTTACATTGAGGACGGGGCTGTATTTTCAACCCACCGTGAAACCAGTTCAGAGCAGGGGTTTCTGACCAACTGGCAGCCTGCGATATGGGGGGGCTCACACCAGCACCAGTCCTTCCTAATGTCAGGAACGGGGTGCAGTGATGGAAAGGGAGCATCGCTGCTGGCAAGGTGGCTCAAGGTGGCATCGTCACTGCTGGCTTGTATTCCTTCCCAAGATTAAATGGGATCACAGCATGAGGTATTCCCCTGTTAGAGCTCCCTCAGTGTGTGGATGGCTGGCAGAGCTACACCTTGCCTTCAAACCTCATGGAAACCTCTCCATCAGGCAAAGGTTTTCCACTCTCTCTCTCTCACAAGCAGTGAGTTTGGTGATTTGCAAATAGCATCTGTCTCCACCTCTTCACCTCCATCCATGTCCCCTCACAGCAAGTCCCCACCGCATCCCCAAGTTTAGGTCTGGACCTGCACAGTCAGTGAACGAAAGCACCTGCAAATAATAAAATACCACGTCAGTGGAATTTGTTTTTTTCAGTGTTTTACCAGGATTATTTTCTAGAGGCATTCAAAATATTTTTTTAATGTATTTGAACTCTTTTACTTTTAAAAGCACATCAGGAAGATTTGCCATCAATTTGTTTGGGGAATCAAAAGTGATAGATTGTTAACTCTTTAGTAATGGCTGCTGTCTGAATATCACGATCACATCTGGGGCTTGGGCATACATTTGTGACACTTAATGCCAAAGTTTCAATCTCTTAAAGTCATGCCTGCATTGACATAGCCACAAGATCTTATTCAAAAAGACTTGGAAAAAGCAAAATCTTTAGCTTTTGTGAGGAACAGTCATTTCTCTGACTGCCACATAATGTGGATAAACTCTTTAAAACAGGCAGCTCAGGTGCCATTTTAGCTGTGGCAACATGGGTCTCAGCACAGGGGGTAAAACCCGTCTGGGAAGCTGAGGAAACATTGAGGCTGAGCTTTCTTCACCACAGCTGGGCTGCTGCTGGCACCACAGCTGAACTGGCTGCAGTGTAAAGTAAGTGTGCACCGATGGGCGTGCACGTGTGTGCACACATTACTGCATGCGTGATGGCGATTCTCTGCGTTTTAAAATGCCACCCGTCCATGTGATACGCTGAATGATGAAAACGGTAACACATGAAGTTACACGCTGACTCTTGTCTGGATTTGAAGCTGGTTACACCCAGCCTTTGGTCTCATGTGGTTTCAAATGAAGGTTTTCTTCCTCCTCCTTAGAAGTGCCTCCATAGTCATACAGAAAGGAGGAGAGGGAAAGGAAACATGGACAAAAAGAGGGATGATTCAAAGCACCCGCCAAACTCAGTTGGCTCTGGTTATTACGTGACTGTTATCCCGTATCAATGATATGTGGACAGCCATTAAGTACGTGTCTAAATAATCACAACCGCTGAGCCCCTCATGGACTTTAGCAAGAAAAATTGCCTGTGTGAAATTGCCACAGGATGTGCCTTATTCTCTGGTCTGTATTCATTATTCTCTTGTTTAAAAATTTCATTTACGTAGTCAGAAACAATGCCATGAGATCTAGGCCAGCAACCGCACAGCCTAACTAACCAGGAAGAAAAGCCAAAGAAAATATTCTTGGATTCTGCAATACACAGTACACACTGGATAATTATCTACCCAAAATATTCAGAGAATAACAAATACAGTATTAAAAAAAAAATAGTGTCAGGATTGGTCCATAAGCCATTCAGCAGCCAAATCTTGAACTAACAAATTATGATTTTGAATGAATCGCTTGCAGGGGTCTATTCAGCGCCATGGGGGCTGAGGGTCCTTCCCACTGCTGGTGCCCGCTGGAGAGGTGGTGGGTGCCAGAGCAGAACACCCTTCCCACAAGTGCTTGATAACTGCCCTGCCCATTTTGGCACAGCCTGCAATGCGGAGAGCTCCAAAAACCCGGCGCTGGGGACAGCAGCTGCCCTGAAAACCCCAAGCTGTCACCCTGCAAAGCAGCACCTGGGCTTGTGCCAGCCGCGTAGTGCTGGACCCGCTCCCATGTGTGTGGACTCACTTCCTTCACCATGGTACATTTGGCCCCTCCTCGGCGAGCTGATATAAGGTCACTCGCACAAACACGCCCTGTTTATTTTCCTCACTGCCACCAGCTCTCACCCTCTCCAAATATGATCGCTATGTCCCTGCTCGCGTGCCCTTCTCCGACATCCCCGTTCTGAAGCTCGCCTTCCTCCTGGGCTAAGCAGTGCTGGCTTTGCATTGCAATTAAAACGAATCCCAAGAAGTGGTCTTGCAGCTGGTGAGAAATGAAATGTCATGATGGCTTGAAGGCTTAGGAGAGGGCAAGGGTCAAGTGGATTACCCTCCTCATATAGCTCACAGGTTTTCTATTAGGAAAATCCCCTTCCAGTTATCAGTAAGGCAAGTTATAGAGGTCACGAAGACAGTTTCCTCTCGAGCCAGCACCTCCCACCTCCTCCCTCTGTCCCTACCTCCCACTGTCCTCCACCACTAAAAACCTCTGTGTAACTTACTTCAAAGCAGGTTGCAATTTCAAATGCTGGTATAATTTAAACAGGGGAGGTGAGATGTGCTCCTCCATGGACTCAGGGTGCAGATGATAAATAATGTGGCCTGAACAACTCTATCATGTAAGCAGACACGGTTGTCTCTGGTTTACCTTTGAGAAAACAGAGGTGCAGAGGTATTTCCCCAAGACATGCACTGGGGTGAATGGAAGAGACAGAATCCAGACCCTCTTTTCCAGGGTCCTGTGCTTTAAACTAACATATTTAGTTACTAACGGATAAACTGATCTTAAAAAAAGAACAAAACAAAACCAACAACCCAAACTCTAGATCCTATTATTTCAATGCCTCTCAGCATTGAGATCTCAGCATCCCTGTACAAAATTTTCATTGCCAATTCATCCATTTTCAAATGGTATTCCCTGCACTGTAATTATTTTATACTATCATTATTACAGAAGAAAACCTATTACCTACAGTAAAAAAAAGTGGAAAAGATTTTTAAGAATGAAATGAAACTTTTATAGCATTTTCCTCATTAAAGTCTGCCGTGAAATCCTATATAGTTGTGGCAAAGCTGCTGTCATTGATACGAATGGAAGTTGCCGGTGGATAGACATGAGTCCATTTGGTCTCCGAAGCACATGATCTGCCCAAGGTAGAGAAGCATATCTAATAGAGCACTCTGATGATTTGTATTTAACACTCCAGAATAGCCCATCAGGCATCCTTTAGCAATGAGAAAGGAGAATAAATACTGTCATGACAGCAGAAGATAATTTTTTCCTGAGGCAGGCATGAATCTAATATAGCATATCAATCAGGGGCTACCAACTGGCCAGACCTCCACTCATAATATTTACATTGATATCATTGAAGGAATCTTTCAGCTCAGCTTATGTCTTTTAACAGACCTGGGATGTGCAGTTTTTGTTTACCTACAAACTTTCTGGTGAGGAATATGTTGTGAAGAGGTTTTGTTTGTGTGCTTTGCTTTCATAATGCTCTGCTGGTCTCTGTTTCGCTAGTACACAGAGCAAAACATCCTTGCAGTCTGGCACGACTCCATCTCTCAGTTTTTCTCTTCCAGCAGCAGTTTTGAACTCAGGCAGTTCATGGTTATTCCTGATTTTCCCAACCTACCTTGCTGTTGCTCAGGGCTGCGACTTGGCCCTAGTCACTGAGGGAGACCCATGGTTTGAAACAGGATGATGGACTAGGACTCATCCATCTCCACCAACGAAGATCTCTGGAGGAGAGAAGCATCAGGGTTAAGCTACAAGACCTTATCCAGAACCACCTTCTTGAGCCAGTTTCACTGCCGATGAAACACCTCTGAAATAGGTGGAATCGCACATGTTCAAAATTGGAATAATGCAGCTGGGTACCAGCTGAGGACTGTCCTTGTGCAAACACCTTTGAAAGTCCACGCAGGGAATGACAGATCACAGCACTGCAACTTACAGTAATAGGAGAAAACATCAGATCAAAGGTGGCCTCTTAATCTGTTTTGATCTGTGCTCCCCTATCTCAGTTCACAAGGCATACTTCATGTGCATGGCTGGAGGGGACTGTCCAGCATTTGTGCTTTTATTGTCTAGGAGACTCAGTCTCCAGCCTGAGTTTAGTCCAACACACATTTTACCATCTGCTCTATTTCCTATGTGCCTATGAGATCATTTTTCTACACGTAAAATTATAAAGTGAAGATTCACATATGCTTACACAGCTTATTTCTATTATTATTTGTTATACACTGAGAATTTCCTTGGCACAATACAGGGCCCAGAATGAAGACATATCAAGCCCTGAAGCCATGCTTCATGTGAAATACATCCAAAATGGCTGTTCTGGCTGAAAGAGCAGTGTTAGGAATTTCAAACCACTTCCCTTTCTTGGAGTTCTGAGTGGATTCATGACATTTCTGGCAATGCAGCTTAAAGAACCATTCACAGAAATTTGTGCTGTAGTCATCACAAAAGCTTTCGTTTTTTGCCCATGCAAAACCTGATTTTCAGTGCAAAATATACATTTCAGCAAGTTTCAGATTGTCCATAAAGATTCTGGAATGCAATTTCAGAAAAAATGATAATGAGAAAATGTCACTATTCTTTTTTTAGTTGATAGTTATAATAATGTTGGTCATGAAGAAGCTCACTTCTTAGTGAAACTTTTAAAACTCCTTTTTCCATTTCTATTTTCTTGTGTTATTCTTCTCGGCCTACGTCTCCCATGTTACTTACAGCAGCTCTTGGTGAGAGCTGAAACATAACATGGCTGAACCGAAGCTCCCTGTCCTCTTTCCCCTCTCTTCCTTTCTTGGTTTCCACCCTCTGTCTTTCTGGTTTCTTGTCTCTCTTGGAGACAAGGGCAGATGGTGACTGGATGCTGTCCCAGATTCAGACGATGCCGTGCAGCCCTGCATTCCCTCTCCACCGTCCCACTCCACGTGCAAAGGAGGATTTGTCTCACTTCCCTTGACCTGTCTAAAATACAGATGTCTGTATCTGTGCTGCGTGTCTGAAGCTCCCCTCAGAATCAAAAGGAAGAAACAGGCATGTATAAATGGTAATTCACTTCATCCTAGGTAGGTTAGTGCCCAAAATAGGTCAGATGAATCATGCCTTCAAAGTGCTGCGCTCTGATGGCCACAAAGAGAGCCTAGATGACTAAATGTTCAATGTTAGCTGAGACAGATCCTGTCCTCAGCATCTTCCCTTTATGCCATTGTCCTGCCTATTCCCCTGTTGCTTACGGTGCACATTATCCTCCTGAATGATCTTTCTTCTAGCTTCCCTTCTCATATGAGTAGCAATTCCCAAAGAAATGGTATCTTTCCCACAGCTGCTACTCTGAAGCAATTTCTCAGCCTGGGCTTTCTTCTGAGATATCTCACTGACGTGGTATTTCATGGAGTGCCTTCCACAAATCATTTGTGAAAGCTCCTAGCTTATATTTCACATCTCTTCTCAAAACTCACCTCTACCAGGGTGCATACACTGCAGCTTGCCTATTGCTAATAGCTAAGTGGGTGGTCTGTTGGGAATCATTAAAATTCTTCCCCTTGCACATTAACCCCCCAAAAAAAACTTTTAGGAGTGAAACCTGCTATTATCCTATCACCACTATGCTAGTGCTGGCAGAGCCATGGACTAGAGCCCCTCAAGTCTACAGTGTGGGTTTATACAACGGTTTACAATAGCTTTCTGACACTGCGTGAATGGCAGCATAAATTACAGTGCAGAAATAGATCAACAAGTTAAAGTGGCTTTACTTCTTCTTTAAACAGCTCTTACAGGCACCAATGCTCCTCTGCGGATTTAAAGGAGTCTTTTCTTCCTACTCCTCCACCTTCCTCATTTTAAGCAGGCAGCAGTGAATGGAATAGCACATTGTGAAACACCATTGCCTCTTTATCAGGTTACAGCACTAGAGAAAAGAAAAGATGAAAATCCAAGTGAAAATCTCTCCTGTTTCCAATCTCACCCTGCCTTGGACTTCCCCTAATAGCTGAAAGGGATTAAGGTCTTAAATAACTTGCTGACAAAACCACTGTACAATAGGACCAATTGGTAACATTGGGAGGAGATGTTCAGCTTTTTTTTTTCTTCAGGTTCATAGAGGGTCTGACTAAAATACAACTATTCTCTTAGCCCATAAATAAATGCAAAGCCTGATCAAGTTGCTGGAGCCCCCAGCACAGGGTTGAGGCTTGTAAGAGGATGATTTCTGGAAGCAGCTCTTCCCATGTAGGCATGGTGGGTGCAGGCAAATACCTGCTTTGGCAGGAGGAGGGCTTGTTAATCTGAAGTGCCAAGTGCCCATACATCTCATGGAAATCCATGGGAGCTTTGTCTTTGGCAGTCAGCCCCTTAGAAGCATGCTCCTGCAAGAGGCTGAGAGCTCACAGAAAAGTTGTTTAGTGCTTTTGTCTCCCACAAAAATTTAAAAATAAAGGTCTGGTGTTATGAATACATGTCATCCTATTGCTGCCGCACCTAGGCATCCTGGTTGGCATCAGGACTTGGCTGTAGCAGCTGGTAGGGGTCCCAGATCAGAGTGAGCATGCAGGGGCAAGCATGAAGCTGAAATAGTGCCAAAAGTATTAGGAAAAGAGGCAGGACAGCAAAAGGACAAAGAAAGACCTGTACTACTGCCCTTGTATTCTAACATTGTACAGACTAGGGAGAGAACACGCTTAAATAGAAGAAAGCCAACTCAATTTTGTATACAAGAGGTGGAAGCAAGTAATTATAGGAGAGGGATTAAACTGTCTGCCTACCAGTCTTCAAGAATAAAAAGTATCTGTAGAAGGCACCCAGAATACTCCTTAACATCAGCAGTTTTTGCTCAGTACAACCTGGTGCAAAGTACTAAAGGAAAGTTACTGCAGTTATCAGTTGCACTTCTCCTGCAATTTGGAAAGCCAAGGCCAGCACCATGGGAGAATTAACCAGTACAACCAAGGAACAGCATCCGTTGCTCCTATTTGTAGCTCACTTTGCAGGTCTCCTTGCCACATGGGTGGTAAGAACCACCTGGTCTCACTTAGACATTTATGGGAAACCTGTCCAGGTCAGAGCAAGTGGTTTCCAGGATATTTTTCTAATTGAGAAGGGGAAAGAGGTACTTCCAGAGGGAAAGCCATCACATCCTAAGATAAGCTCAGCCAAATGAACCTTGCTCTCCATGGATGGTAAGGGGAACCTCAGACTTTGCCATCTGATGAGCGGTATGATGAATCCCACTCCTAGTATCCAAGCCTTCCACACCTTCCCAATACCTCTGCTGAACCTATTAACTGTGGGTGTTACTGTGTTCTGGAAACTACAGCCCAAACAGATGAGATTCCCAACATCAGCATCTTCCCTACATAATCAGCCACCCATGACTATGCACAGGTCCATTTCAGGACCAAAACCTTATTTCTGCCTCAGCTTTGGAGGTCTGACACCTCTTTGTATGGTTATCCTGGTGCATGTGCTATCCTAGATGAAGAGGCCCAACCCTGACATTAAAGAGGAATGGAGTCCATATGAGATGTTGCCCTCAGCCTGCCCCTTCCTCTCCTCTCCAGTTGGACAGTCTGGTGGCTCCTCCAGAGAAAGCAGCTGTAAGGATCACTTTCAACCTGGCAGGGCTGATGTGTGCCTTCAACTCTTACCCACAGCTCAAGATGTGGCCTTAAAAATGTACTGCAAACATACACATCACTTGAGACTTCAAGCTGCTCTTGCTGCTGTCTCATTAAACTGCAAGGCAGTAACAGTCAGTGATAACAACTGTGAAATCCACAGTGACCTGACACATCTGGAGTCAATGGGTACTTGTGAGATGCTTTTGCCTGTGGCCTTATGCTACCTGCATAGAAACATTAGGTTAAAATAAACAGAAGAGCAAGAAAGCATCGTTACCAGGCAGGCACTGAGCAAAGAATGCCTTTTCCCCGTGATAATTTACTCTGCAGTTTTCAGGTTTGTTAGTCAGTTTGGGGTCATGTTGTTTCAATGTCTTTTCCCCAAGAATAAATACACTACGAAAGTTCTCCTAATGGACTCCTGTAGACAGAGTCTAACTCTGGGTCATGGAAGCAGCTGGTAAACACACAAGCTATAATATCCACATGACAAAACTCAATACACACTCACGCCCCATTAGCACCACCATCAGCCTTCGCCCTGTGCTTCCAACAGTGGGGGTGAGGGACCCTGGGGAGCGAACGCTGGGAGGAGAGGTCCCTGCTGCGCTCCTGGCTACACCCAGAGGTGGGGACCAGGGCTGGGGGGGTGATCTGCAAACGGTGGGACTTCCCACCCCTGTGCAGAGGCTAAACCCAGCACTGGGCATTTAAAGAGAGAAGAGACAAGCAGAGTCTGGGACTGATGCTGGTATGGTAAACTGCAAGAATAGGTCAAGCTGTCAGCTGTTATTAACCTTAGCAAAAGCTGCATCTTCCAGTTCAGCCTCAATTAATTCATATGGTGTTTGTTTGAGAGCCTTCTTATTACACTGTGGAATTACTGGCCCTATATCCAGCCTGGCTAACCTGCCTGTCTCTCCTCCTGCACCATTTAAATGTCAGTTATATTTTTGTGGTTGACTGGTTAGCGAAAGGATGAATGAATAAGTGTTTGTGCTAACTGATCTACATGAAGATGCCTCATTAAGCAGAAATGGACATGGGATGATATGATTTTGATGTGGTCTTGGCTTGCTTTTGGAAACATATTTTCTGCTAGAGAAGTGGTGAGAAACATGAGACGCTAAGTTTGATCCTGTTCTCCGCATTTTGAGCCCCTTGTTTGAAGTGTATCAAAAAAGAAGCACTTCCAGAAACCAAAGTTATGGTACGTTCAAAACAAAAACAAAGGGCCAAATTCCTTTATTTATGGTGAGCAGCATGGTGCAAGCAAGTAATTCCAGCTCATTACTGAATGGCATTATATTTCTGATATAAAACCTATCCCCTTGCTTCTTCAAGGACGAGAGGACCCTAGAACGCAGATGTGTTTGAGTCTAGTATTAACTAAGATGATACCAAGGCCAGGCACCAGGGAACAGGCCCTCAAGACCACGCTAGCGTTGCAATGCTCTTCTCCTCCTTATCCCACTGCTGCCTAGTGAATTCTCAGTCCTCGGCCAAGAAACCAGCCTCCTCCCCATACAAGGCCTGGGGATCTGTCCCCCCATGCCCCATCCAGCATGGCACTCCGGGTATGTTACTAGACCTTCCAAGGGCTAGGAAGGAGAGGTCCTGGACTCCAGTGATATTGCTCAGTTCCCACCTCTGCTTTAGTCCCTCCAACCTGTTCTCGCCAAGGCCAATTTACTACCCAGGGGAATATCCCTAAGCAATGGGGCTCCAAACCAGCCCATGGCGTGGGAGCCCAAGTTCAGGTCCTGACTCAGAAATGTAGACACAGCCATCGAAACCAGCCAAACTGCAGCTGGTGGGACTGAAACCCCAAGGCAAGACTAAGAAAAGATCTCCCTTTGCTTGGGACCCTACAACACGTGCATGTGGGAAGCCAAGGCTCAAACCTTAGTGCTGTCTGAGTCAGAGAGCAAGAGGCTTGACATGGCTCTGAAGTCTCTGTCAGTCATTACATAGCTGGGTGCTGTGGTGCGGGAGAATGGCTCCAAATCTCTCTTGTTGGAGCTGTTTGACTTTATGTACACAATTAAATATACATTAGACCAAAGAGGAAGATTGATCGACTGATCAAATATTTAGGGAAACAGGAATGAGAAAGAGGGCTGGTTTAAACTGGGGGAATATGGCTCCAGATGTGCACTTTAGCCATATCCCAATCCTATATAGGCCAAATTTCTAGCAATAACCTGCCCTTTTTCCTGCCAGCCACAGAAGGAAAACCTGGGTCTGCAGGCCAGACAACTTCCAACACAGAATTTGGCCGGAATCCTGCTAATAACAAATGGGTGACCAGAATTTGGATGGACGGTTGTCTAGATCCACAGGTCAGCATAGATTCAGGTCTGGAGTTCCTACTTGAAATCAAGCAGAAAGGAGATTTCAGCATGGGTCAGCCAATACCAACAGGATCGCTCAAGGTACCCAGCTGCTCTGGACAGACAGATGGGTGTAATAACGCACGCACACACACGGACGTTGAGGACCTGCACCCGTTGTCCCTAAAATACAATTAGCAACACAAGTGAGGAGCAAGGGGATCCTTTCAGAAGCAACTGTTTCAACAGCAGTCCAGTGCCAATAGGCACTGAGAGGACTTCTTTCTCTTCTCTGTTTTTCGTGGGATGTCTGCCTCAAGCCTTCTCTGAAAACAGACCCTAGCAGATGTCTTTTGCAGCCCACACAAGTGACCACATTTAGGTTCTTTCAGGCCAAGAAACGGAGAAAGTTTGCAGGGTCTGGAAGCTTCCCACAAAGGGAAAATAAGATGTCTCCAGCACTTCTGAAAAAAGAAATACCCACTCTCATCCAGGCAAAGCATGGGTTGACTTGCATGAGAAGGAATGGGAAAAGCCTTCAGGAAATAGCTAACGGTTTCCAAGTCTTTCCCTTGTTCATTTTCACAGACTCTGGCTTTCTTCAGGGAAAAAAATGTCCTTTTTAAATGTGCCTGACCCTGGGCTCTGTTCCTACAAACACTGATTCAGGGAGGTACTTTGTCGTTATTTATTCTCAACTAATGACTGAACTGGCACAGCTTTGAAGAAAGGGTATCCCAAAAGCCCAGTATCTGCAGGCGTTCCTGTTCCCTGCCCATATTCTTCCTGCCCTTGGCTAACAGTGAATCGCCACAGAACCTCCATGTTGGCTTAGCTGGGGTAAAAGCAGAACCAAAACTGGGCAGTCCCTGCATCTCCTCTTTCTGTGCGCTCTGAGGCAAGATGTATGAGTTTGCTTCTTCATATTTAGAACTGAAATCCAAACACATTTGCAAGGCTGTGTATATCTGGCAAGTATGGCTGCCTATGTTTTTATATATACACACATATATATGTGCATACTTATGGCTCCATAGTACGCAGAACATGCCTATGCACATTGTCTGACACCGAAGCCCTCCTGCACAGAAGAGCCTGTAGCATCCTCTTAAACTCCCTCACTCCCATGTCTAGGCACTGTCCGGGAGGGCGATAATTCATACAGGCTCCAACACTCCCTGGACCAGTCCAACAGTTTTGCAGAATAGACAGTCACGCTCCAATGTCCAAAGCAGTCCGAGGCTTTGTTTAATTTACCAGTTTAGGGACAGACTGCAAGATCCAAGTCACAACCAACTCCTAACTGAATTGAATCCAAAGCTCAATACAGCTGAAGGAGCCAAGAAAACTTTCCTCAAGAGACTGGTGCCATTTGCTGGAGTGGGAAATGTGGGTCCTCAGCTTTTTGGATGCGCACGCTCAGCACAGCCCGCAACAGAACCTTACAGTTGATGCAGTTTTCACACTTGCAGCTCAACATGTGGCTGCACATGTTTGTGCCTAAAAATGTGCTTTCTCCGTAATGAAACTGGAATCAATAACCAATCAAGCCAGTATGTGCTTCTGTGGAACAGCTTAAAATAGGGTTTCTTTTTTTCTGTCTTAGCAACTGCTCGCAGTGAGCGCAACCTTTCATTTCTTCCACAGAGCTGAAAAGAGCTCTGCAATCACATCATCACAGCACAAGGCAGTCACAAATATTCCACATCTTATAAAGCCAGAGAAGCATAGGGAACTGAAAGGCAGCAAACCACTCTATACAATAGAAAAAAAACCCAACACCTTGTGCCCATAGAGCAGCAGCAGAATTACCAAGCTGAGCACTCCAGAAGTAAGGCATGTGTGAATTAAGGTTGCTTGTGTAATATTACTTCACTCCTCCACCTCCCTCTGTACATATGCATCCTGAAACAGCCTTTAATTACCAGAACTGCATGCTATTTTTCACCGCTGTACCCCTCTCACTCTGTTCCCATCACTTGATTAATGAACAGCTATTCAGTATCTTGTTTTCTTCTCCAGAACATGGTCTCATGCTTCATCTTCACCGCTCAAACCCTGATCTGGAGTCAGAAGTCTCCACGGATCATGTAGGGATGGATTTTTTATAGACATTTATCGCCTGGCCAAATTTAGGTAGGTTTTCCAAAGGAGGCAAAGAGGTCGGGCATGTGACACAAGCTTGCTGACCCCAGTTCCCTGCTCCAGATTGTAATGCCAGGAGCAGTCCTCAGGAAATGGCAGCAGCGTTTTTCCCTGAGGACAACACAACTTATTTTTTCTTCTGAGACATGTGTAAGATCAGCCCAAGGGAGTCTCCTGGGAGGGTCTGACCCTGATGGGTCAGGTAGAAATGCTGGATCTGAAATGGTACCCCGTGGCTCGCTCCCTGCCGTGACTGAATATGCCATCAACGGGTAAGACCACATCTAACTCCCGTTGGGCAAGGTGGTACTGGTGTGCTCATGGCTCTTCTTCTTGGAAAACTGCTTCACAGTCCTGCTCACAGATGCAGGTTGTAACACTCTCAGTAGAGGAGGCAGCGAGGTTTGAAAGAGCAGGAAAAACGTGCATTGAAATACAAATACATTTAACAGCACTGGCTATTTTTAAAACTACCCAAAAAGAAATTGCTTTCATTTTACTCAGGAGCAAGAGCCTGTTTATAACTAGTTCCCTTCATTAGACCTTTGCTTTATAATGTATGACTGTGTCAAACATCAACATTCAATAACACTATTTGTGAAAAGGGGAAAAAAAAAATAAAACCAGTCACACTGATCGGATGGACCATCAAATAACCACTTGACGGATGAAGAGGAGAAATGGAAATGCCATCTGCATTTCCAGCATTCCCCAACTGATCAGCCCACTGGGAAATAACAAGGGAGGAGGATTCGATATTCTCTCTGTGTCTGTGAATCACTACTACACACCAAATTTTGCAGGAGATCGATACTCCTTTAACAATTCTGCCACAGATGCCAGAGCTCATTAGTAGGATGTGAATAACTATGGAGGTTGGAAATCCTATTTCACTTGTCTGTCTGAAGGATTTTGGTTTCTTATAGGCTTAGCTGAGGATTTCATGTCCAGATTTTACAGACTATGTTGAGTTCTTACTCAGGTAAAATTTCCTTATCTAAAAGGGGAGTTTTGCCTGAGCTGACTCTGTAGGAGACTCAAAGTCCTTTCTTCATTAGTTATTAACATTCCACATTGAATAAAATGCACAGGAGAGCAAACCAACCTGACCAGAGCTACTGGTGTCACTATTCTGATGTGAGACCTGCTTATTCTGATCATCCAGAATTCCCTCTTATTCTTCGAAGTCCCCTCCCCCTGAAAAAAAAAACCCACAGTTACATTGAAAAATAAAAATTAAGGCATGAAAACAAATTCTACTTGTGCATTCTTGCATTGGTATTTGAACTATTTTTTTGTGGTTATACAGATTTCTCCCTTTTGCCCCTTACAAATGCAGATTTCACAAAAGTCGTGTCATTCTGACTTGCATCCTTGGTTCAGCTCTCAAGAGAAAATACATTTCAGAAGGCAGCATGGTCCCAGAAGGGCTATGAATAGGATTTTTCTCAAATCTGGTAGTAAAACATAATACTTCCCCCTTCTCTGCAGTGCTCATCTGCCCTTTAGCTCTGGGTTTTGAACAAGATTTGAGAGAAATGCATAGGACATTCAAGTTTATAACCGTTAGACTAATGAGTCAATGCTAATTAGTTCACTTGGGACAGCCAGGCTGCCTGGACAGGACCCTGCAGGATGCTGAGTTCACTGCAGCTCAACCCAAGCCAGAGAGCAACTGGGGCCCTCGACAAAACGGTCCAGGTTCGCAATTCTTCTTTCATGCTGAAACGTTCACGCTGAGCACCATGCACCCGGAGAGCACAGCCCGGCTGGTGAGAGCTGCTGCCGCTGCACAGCCATGGTGCACGGAGACCATGCAATATCCTGCTGTCGCCAATTCAGCCAAGGGACCCGCACAGGGCTGCGGATATGCCTTGGTTAATCTGTTTGAGAGTGTTGTTTAATCCTGCTGCAGTGTTCCCAAACATGATAGCTTGCAAGAGAGGTGACTGGAGAATATTACTGCAATGTACCATCATTTTGCAATGGCTGGGAGCATTCCCTCTTGCCTGTGCTGCTCCTGGAGGAAGGGCCTTTCCCCATCGCTGGTTTTTGGAGTCTTCATGCATTTATGGTAGTTTTGCACAATGGAGTGGGGCTTCATTTTCCATGTTTGCAATGTTTTTCTGTCCCTGTAAATAATTGGACTTTCCAGACTCTTCCCTGAAGAACAGAGCACAGAGGCTTTTGATGAATCTGGTGGTAAAGTTGTGTATCATTAGTTTCTCCAGAAATTCACATTGGCCATGTGCATGCGTTTCTGGTCTGTAAACATGCTTAATATGAATGCTGGGGTTGCATGACAAAATGTCTTCATGAGAAAATCAGACTGATCTAGTTTCATAATTATTAGTAAGATACTTTAAAATAAAATAAAATAAAATAAAATAAAATAAAATAAAATAAAATAAAATAAAATACAATAAAATAGTGCAGTGATTTAATGGAGAATCCTCTAATAAATCCATCCATATACATAACCAGAATGATCCAAAACATTCCTTTTAGACAGTAAGCCATGCAAAACCTTCACTCAAACACACACATTCTCTTTATGCGAACGGGATGTTTTAATCACAGAGGCCAGTGGACAATCTGAAATTATAACTACTTGGTGTTTTTTCTGCTTTGAATTAAAGGGAATGAGAAAGGGGTAGATTTTCAAAGACATGTTGGCATTACTTTTGACTTTGGAAATTTTCATCTAGATGCATTTTAAAATACTTTTGAACCCTGGGATAGACTCTGAAAGTCCTGTGACTTAAACTCTCTTCAGAATCCAAATTTCACTTTCCCGGTTTAATAAATTTAATACTTCTTTTTAATTTGGATAGGGAGTTTTCAAATGCTTCTGAAGGTTTTAAGAGCACAAGTTCTAGAGGAAAATTGAGAAGCTGTGTTAACCTAAAAATCTTATCTTTTGAAAAGCTCCTTCCCAGCTAATCAATTTCACATGCTAGGCGGTTTTGCCCACACCAGTACGAATCTGCTCTTCTTGGACTTCAGAACCCTCAAGAGGATTTTATTTGATAAGAGACTTTTCAAATATTTTGTATAAACTTGTCTAAAGTCTTGAAGAAGCACGCTTTTACAAAACCTGCATGTGAAGGAGTGTTTTGGCAAAAGTGCTCCTGTCTTTGAGGCTGGGATTCATTTAATTTAATTTTAGCCATCTGAAAGTTAGGTCGGCAGTCTGAGCTAACCACCAGGGCTCCCTTGTCTGGCTCCACTGTTGAGAAATAGACACCTATGGGGTTGTCTCATCTACTGCAGACATGGGATCAGTTCCTTTCGGATATTCCTACCTACCCCTTTTTCTCAGCTGGCTATAGAAAGAGCCCAGCTGACTAACTTAATGGGATGCTTAGCGTTCAAGTGGCCGGTGTTAAAGGAGATGGAGTTCATCCCGAGCATACCGTGCTGTGTTATTTGTAAGGCATTAAGCACAATGCCATAACTTTGCAACACTGAGATTTCCAAATGTGTAGAAAGATCCCAGAACTGCCCCCCATGAACAACACATTAAGTCAGTGCCCACTGCCTGAATTTGTTGTCCACTCTGCAGAAGCGGTACCACCACCATCTTCTCAAGCATGCTGTGCCTCTAGGTATCAACTCATAAGGGCTGTTTTGTTTACCATATAAGCTGGTTTAGAAAGAAACTTGTCTGAAACAAAATCTGAGGCTCCACGTAATGTCTGCAGAGAGGCAAAGCTCAGGTAAGGAGTCTGGAACAAATTGTTCCACCGGCGAGTGTGCTCCTTTGAACACCAAATGTGTATTTGAAAGTCTGAGAAACAGGCAGGTTTTGCACTGACAGGTGGGTATTTGAGTGTCTGATACATTCAGTCTGATTCATCCAGGAGTGAATTTGTCATTGTTGGGGCAGGATCAAATTGACTGTAGGAGTTTTATCATATGTTCACAACATCTTTTATTTTCATCAGTTGCAGTTTGGCTTGCCACAAGTTCATGTGCTCATGCATTAGGTCAGGTTTTTTCTATTCAGACTATTTTAGCACCAACCAAAAAGTGGTAAAAATCATTTTGGGAAAGAGAAAATCAGTATAAAGCCTGTATTTATATTTGCGCCGGTGCAGCGCATTCAAATCTCTCAGAAAAATCTTCAGTTGCCAAAACTGTGAAGAAAGATGCATGACCTTCTGCTACATTTCCCATGTTTGTTGTCTTAATTAAACTTGACATGAGTCATGTTTACAACACCCAACTTACCGCGGCCCTATAACAAACAAAGGCGTTCAGCCCCTGATGTGCACGTCCAAATCACTTCCTGTACATGGGAAATGCAAAGGACAAATTTAGAAACAGATCACAAGTCTCTGGTCAGGTTGTTTCCAAGAAGGCTGATGAAATCTGCTTGCTTATTTAGCTTAAACCTGTCTTCTCAAGTATTACCTTCCTGGAGACTTTCAGACCTGTTTCCATCCCCTAAGCTGTTAACTCCTGCAGTGTGAGGACAAAAAGAAAAAGCTAACCTTTCCTGGGGGCCGAAAGACAGCTGTAAGATCACAGCTGCCATTTTATAGCACAGATCCTATGCGTGTGAAACCCAACACGGCTTTTTTTTCATACTTAAATCTAGGAAAAAAAAAAAAAAGTAAGATATGCTTACTATCATAATAACATTAAGAGTTTGAAAGAGTCACTCCTCCTCACATCATGCTTTAATTTGTGCATCTTCATTACTTTCTAGCTTCAAACTTAAAATCATTAACATGATTAAAACTAGGTCGAAGAGTAATCATTTTTTTAATATTTGGTCAAAAGCCCATTCAGCTGCTTTTGAGTTAGCAAACATGCAATCAACACACGCTTCAGATTACAAGGGCAACTGCTTTTTAAAGCCAGGCTTAACACCAGTATATGTGAAGAAAACAAATGGGGCAAAGTGCAAAAGGAACAGTCAAAAAATGTCAGATATTATAGAGGAACTGTCATTATCTTGGGTATTGCTGTGATTAGCAAAGCCCTTGAGATGCTCTTTCAATGCACAAGGCACAAGGTAAAGCCAGCCACTGTCAGTCTCTGCATCAAGAAAAGAAGGAATAAAAAGTTTGGGGAGGCACAAGGAGGGGATGCTAATTCTTATTACTTTACTTTTATTTTTAAATCCTATTTTTAACTCTCCCTTATTTTAATGGCTATTTTATTAGTGTTCTTTTTTTTTTTTTTTATTAATGTTTCTCAGTCTTGTTTTTAACTCCAGGTTCTGCCATTGTTCTGGAGGCGGGTTTGGTGTCAGACATGGCCATGCCCAACCAAGCCCAGATACCTGGTGGGCTTAAACAAGGGCAGAGCGAGGGGCAGGACCACCCTACCCTTGCAGCCGCCTCTGGAGGACCCTGCTTTGGTTTTGCTCGACCAGCTGCATCTTGCAGGGATGCGTGCAAGCTGCAGGGCTCGGAGCCAGGCAGGGCCGTACCCTGAGGAGGAGGAGGATGCCCCAGGCATGTCCAGGACATGTCTGCAGCCAGCATAGGAAATGTCGGCGAGACCGGACCCTCCCTCACTTCCTCCGGGGGCCTGGCACTGGTCGCTGGCAAAATCTCTCGCTTCCCAAGATGTTTATGTCAGGCTGCAGCTCCTATTTTTGCACTGACGTTCCCTGGGCTTAATCCACTTAGCCTGTGAGCACCTTCATCCGCTTCCCGCAAGCGCAGCCTGAGGCTGCGAAATCCTCCCTGCTGCACTCGCTGTCCTCCCCCGCCGCCCCTTCACCCCTCTCGGGAACGTGTATTTATAAAGACATGGATTAGGAACATTACCAGGCAGGTCACAGAGTGTCAAGCTGCTCTTTCAGAGCTTAAAATCCGAGGCTCGCTCAAGAGGGAGCGCTCTCTGTCCTTGTGAGAGCTGTTCGGTTGACTGCTGCATTGTACGTGCAATTTACTCTGTTAACACCACTGCTACTTTGGGCTGGAGCATTTAGAGACACCATTCCTGTAAACAAAGCAATCAGGAGGTGTAGAAATGGTTTACCTTAATTTTCCTTTTTTCATGTGGGGAAAAAGAAAAAAGGAGTCTATTTAAGTGCAATAATGAAATTCGTAGCTGGTGCAAATCCACCTTGCTCCGCTGCTGCCAGTGAGCACCAGGTAATTTACACCCGCCACGGACCCCAGCCCATAATCCCCTCTGAGCAGGCCAGCCCCAAGAGCAATTACTTCAGTTGTCATCTGATCAGTGGAGAGAAACGAGGTGCCCGCAGTGCTGCCAGCCAGCAGGTCACCTCGCGGGAAGCAGGGCCAAACGCCCGCCAGCCCCACGGTACCTCTGGATCCTCCACAGCGACATCCCAATGCCTGAGACCACATACAAGGCATTGGGCATGGTCAAAATAAAGTCAGAGCAAGCTCTGGCTGCAGACTGTGTTTGGGTTGGACCCATGTCTTGGAGGAAACGCTCCACCTCAGTGCAGGGTTCTTACAGCTTGTAAATCAGGAGCAGCCATTCCCCTTTGGTGTGCTGCAGGGATCAGCGCGAGGGCAAATCCCGAGTGCTTCGTCATCCTGCTGAGCTCTAATCCCATCAGCATCTCCGGCCACTCCATCAATCGGATTAAAATATGGCTGAAAGTCATAATATGGCCGGCTCACCCACGGGGAGCAAGCCCTGCGTGTGCAGACCCAGCCATTTCTGCTCAGCCAAGTGCCACGCTGCTTGCAAGCCCCCAAGCCTTTCACCACTGCAGGGTTTTGGGGGTGGCCAGAGCTGCAGACAGGGCAGCCCATGTTCAGCATCACCATGGAGAGGTAGGGACTGCACCTTTAGCCCCCTCCCACCCCTCCAGAGCCCCTGTGCTTTTAATGGATGAAGTAACTGTAGCATTGCTGTCAGAGCCTTTCACGTTCATACTGAAAGTTAGCCAAAAATGTTCCAACATAAAATATTTTCCATGAGAAAATGCTGCTCTAACAGAATCTAACCCTCCCGGTGGAAACCTGTCTGCTCTGCTGTATCCTGTGGTAGAAGCCAGACGGGTATGTATAAGGATCCTGCCTTCATCCTGGGACCACTGGCAACAAAAATAAAGATCCATTCGAGGTCTCTCTCTTACTTTTTCTGCCATAAAAAACATAATTTCATTTTTTTAACTTTCTGTCCCATTTTGGAAAGCTTTTGACTTCCTTCTGCCTCCCTAAGAAAAGCACAACGTATGTGGGAAGGGGGTTCTGCCTCCAGCAGCTCATTTCATGGTCCAGATGGGCACATCCTTTCCGTCTCAGTGAGGCAACAGGTCCATGGCCACGTGCCAGCTTCACCAGCATGGCTCAAATGAAGACCAGTGGGTTGGATTTGGCCCTCAAGACATCTCCAAGTGGTCAACTGCCTTTGCCTGGCTGGTCCTTGGGAACGTACACCTCCTCATACCCAAATGCATAAAACGGCAGGTCCCCAGGGCTGCCACAACAGCGTGATGCATGAAGAAGGGCTTAATACCAGGCTCAAACCCCATCATCCCAGAACATTAGCATGAGCATACTTACTTTAAGCTTTCCTGGGCTGTTGGAAGATCATCTGGGGTCAAAACCGATCTCCCACCCATGAATACAAAAGCTGAGACCACCCTCATTTTATCTGCTCCCAAGTGGACACCACATGGAAACGTGCCAGCCCTCAGAAGCTCGGAGGCTCTCCACAGCAAGATCATGTCTGTCTTAAAAAGTCATCTGGAGACTTCTTTTCTGAGAGTACTCAGTGGCTAAGCAGGAGTTGACCTCCACAGTGTTCACAGGGGACAGTCCTTGCTTTTGCACAAAAGCACATAAAGACAAGATTAGGTGAGCCAAACCATCACCTCTTCATGACTCAGTGAGGTTATGGAGACCCTCACTCTTTCTATTTATAAAAGCACAGTAGCTTGGCAATAGGAAAGGAATAGCTGGCTTCATTTTTATATTTTCTAGGTCTGTCTAAATTCAGCCTTCCTGTCTTTTCCACTGCACTTTTCTCCAGAAATCAGTCTACACTTCCCACTCATTTATGTTTTTTTTCTTTCATTTACTTCCCCAATAAGTAATTGCTCACAGAAACCATAGGAATTATAAAGCTGGGAGGCTTCTCAAGATGCCATCTAAACCATAGCTTTCTCCAAAAATGCCCAGACTCTACCATTACCTACATGCACTCATCACCCCCTTACGAAGATAGCAGTAGTCTAGTGCTTTGGGGACTGGACTGCCTGCATATTACGTATGGTGACACCCTGGCCAGTTTGGGAAAATCAGACACATCCCTCTTTTCCTATTTTATTTATGGCAATATACAGAATTAAAGAGTGTAACTGAAAGGAGAGTTTTCCATAGACCTGTGAACAAGCCTGGAGAATTCACTTGCAGGGAAATAAATTCTATATTAATATATTCCATAGGTTGATTCAAAAGTTATATTAAAGAGATGATCAAAGCATGTAACAGATTATGAATCATTCAATCCAGATTCCAGATGTAATATTCTCTATTATTGCTAATTTGTCTGAAGTTTCCCCATCTCTTCCCTTCCCCTCTCGTTTAAGAGACCTTTCGCTGTGTAAAATACTCCTTTACAGCTCTGCCTCGTACGTAGAGGAGGTGACCCCGAACGCATAGCGGCAGGCGTTGCAGCTGACGTAAGCTCCCTGGTTAAGGTCTGACGCTAACCCCCGATGCAGAGCCGCTCCAGTGTCTTGCGTATCAGGGAAAAACAGCACAAATGTGTTTGATTTGTAACTTTACAAGGACTTTCACATTGAGGTTTAAGTTTCTTTTATTAGTAGACTTAAGAGGAGGGCACCATTAACACATAACAAAGGAGGCAGCACTAAACTATTACCATAACAGCAATGTTTTAAAAAACCCACTACTTAGAGGTTTATAAGGTTCCTTTGAAAGATTATTGCAGAAGCCACAAAATGGAAACAGAGGAGAGCGTTTCTCAGCTGCATTGTGCCTTCCCACGCGCTTTCGGCCCTATGCAGAGAGCTGTGCCTGGTCTAAATGCAACTGTAGCCTCTCTTAAGCAACCTCCTTGGCTTGGGGCCACCCAGGGGTTTCCCTGCACCAGGAGGATCCCCTGGCAAGATTTAAGACCCCATTGTGCCATTGGAGCAACTCAGGAGAGCCTTAGCAGTAAAATTGAAGGAATAATTTAGCAGCTGAAACAACCATTTTTCCTCTCCCAACAGCCTTGTAGCAAAGAAGACTCTCTGTTCAGCCTGGTTTTTTCTGCTTTACTTTTCATGTTTTATTTTTCTAGGTATTTTGAATACAAGGTACTATGGCCCTGAAAATCATCCAAGCAAAACATCACAGTGTTTCAACACAAGATGCCTAAATGAAATGCTGTGTCTTTCCTAACACTTTCAGATTTGCTCATTTTGGTAATATCTAGCAAAGAAATTGAATTTCCAAATCCTCCTGGTTGCCTCCAGAGCTGCCTTTAAGTGTATTCTCCGTCAAAAAACCTGTTCCCATCTCTGCTTATCCAATTCAAGGTCCACAGGCTCTTAGACTCTCATATGATAAAGACGTCATTAAAAGCTGTAAATATGCATTATTTCAAGATATTTCCGTCACATAAAGTGGTGACACTGTGTATTAGCAGTCTTTATTTTCTGCAAACCCCTGTCTGAGTCACAGAGGAATGAAAGGGCTGGCTGGTCCAGGAGAAGAGACCCAGCTGATCCTCCACTAGTTCCTGCTGAAGCGCATCCCTGTGCCCACACAGCCAGCGCAGGGCCATCCTCGCCGGGGCTTTCCTTCCCCTCCTCCGCCAGCTGGCCAAATACAGCCCTCTCCTCGGGGTGCTGAGCAAGGCTCTCCTCCCTGGTCAGCCCAGAGGTGCTGGAGATCAGGGGGGAACAGGAGACTGGAGGAGATGGGCGACTGTCCCTCAGGCAGCAGCTGCCTTTCTTCTTCCCAAGGAGAGTCATTGCTCTGGGAGAGGCATCCCTGTGGGCAAGCCAGCTTTCTGGTCTATCAAACTGACTTCTTCCTTCATCACCTGTATTTTCCCTTTTTGTTTTTTTTTTAGGAGCTGCCTTAGCCTTAGTGCAGCATGACTTAATCCACTGCTTTTGACACTCTAATAGATTCCACTTCTCAGACCTCGCTCCATGACCTCACTGCCCCACTCTCTCCTCTGCCTGATCGCCATCTGACACAGAAAACATCCCCTTCTCAGCCCTCAGTCGCCCTTGCATTGTCTCCGCGCTGCCCCACATCCCCAAACTGGTTCGGCAGAAATCCCACGGCATGCTCCTTGCAGATGCGGGGCATTACCCCTCCTGGCCTCCCAGCGCAGGAAAGGACTGCAACGCATGTCTTCTGGCTGGAGAGAAAGCTGTCTGGAACGTGAGCTCATGTTTTCCTAAAATAACTGGGAACCATGCGCTTAAACTCAACACCTGAGGCAAAGTGGGAGTCGGTGTTAACACTGTGCAGCCTCCAAAGCAATCCTCACACGCGGCACGGCACGGTGTGAGCCAGAGGCACCGAGCAGCTAGCAGTCGTCCAAGGGTGACTAATGCCCCACTGCTAAAAACAGCTTCCAAGGGTTTTCCATGAGCAAATCTCACTACAAATCAAGTATTGACTTTTCACCTGCTAAATACAAGACCTTCGCTGTAACGTCCACACTGATGGATTTTTTTACCAGCACATACCACAGCTGGTAGAGGAAATCTAACTCTTTCGTAAGTGATGGCAGCATCTGATCTTTGTTAACACCCCTCTCAAATGCAAAAAAATCGCCCTTCTAGTAGATTATGTGGGAGTGTGGAAACGAAGATGTGTGGTAGACATGGAAGAGAAGACTGGAACATAAAGTATATTGCACGCATGGACATAAATGTCTCAGGTCCAGAAAAAAAAGGCGTAGAAAATAACATGCTGATATGGCTGCTTGGAGAAGCACAAAATAGGTGGTCCTGTCAAAAACACTTAAAGCTCAGCAACTTCACAAAAAAATCCCAAGCAAAATTCTCCAGAGCCTCCTTTCAGAAAGAAACCATTAAGAACAGCCATCATTCCTTCGGAGTTACCAGGATCTCTGTCCCTTCAGACTTGCAGGGTCTTCCTGCTCCTCTTCTCTCAGGCTATCAGGCCTCCATGTCCTTTCAGCACCTCTTCTTCTATGTGAATAAAAGCCACATCTCCAAGAAAACTGAATGAACACACGACTCAGCTCATTGTGGGGAGAAATGTATACAGTGTGAATTTCTGAACTTGTTCAATTAACGTCTTGCCTAAACAGACTACAGCACTATGTTTTCCTGCATATTTGAGGTTTGCAGTCAAGCAGTTGAACTGTGCAGTCCGCCGTCTGAGACATGACATATTGTTTGCCAGCCCTGACTGTCCCTGACAGGTTGATTCATCTTATAAATCATTTGGGCTTCCAAATGAAATATAGATTGATTTTATTTTACTTATTTTATTTTAGGAGCAAGCAACCCACAGGTGGGTGCGTCGAAGTGCCTTCCCAATACTGCTCCTAGGAACAATACCGTCCTTGCACGAATGTTAATGAAAAGTAAAGAGAGAGGTGTTCATTTGCAATTGAAATAAGACTACCTTGAGAAGTTGCCAAAATACCTGTGAATAAATTTCCCCATTAACAATGTTATACCAGTAGCTGAATTTTGTGGGAAACACATATACATATCTCCTCCTACTTTAGGGGACCCAGCTTTACACCTTAGAACTTCCTATCGTAACTTTTGTTCAATGTCTAAACACTCTCCAGGCCAATGCAACCACTATGGCAAGGACTACGGATCTTCTGCTAGGAGGCTTCACTTAATTCATGCTGCTGTGAAGATTAGGAAGAAGCGGTGCAAGATGTGGCATTTGGCAATGCAAGGGGAACGGATTGGCATGGGGTGGCTCACTGTGGTCCAGGTCCTTGAGAAGGTGGCCAGGCTTTGAAGACACTCAGTATCTCCATCCTGAGGACTCTGCAGCAGCTCCGTGTGGAAAAGATGGGTGCCATGGGGTGGCCCTGTCCTGGTCTGAGAAGAGGAATGATATAAAATAAAAAATCTTCTAAAATTGTTTTGACTCCAGAGAAGGGTCAAACAGCCCAGCGTGGCAAAGAGGCAAGGTTTCAACACCTTGAAACAATTAATTCTAGTGTTCCCAAGAGGCGCGAGACTGCCTTCAACTTACTTCTAATTAATTTACAAATTAGCCTGCTGGCCCATAAAAAGCATCATGCACTAATTAAGCCCAGCTGCTTTATGGGAAGGCTACAAAATCTGCAGATTTCTGGTACCAAAAGGAAATGTCCTATCTGAACGTTATTCAACTAGCACTCATTGCCCCTGGACGTTGTTAAAGCTAAGAACACGTTCATTCACAAGGAATTAAGCATTTATATTAGATCCTGAGAATATACAAAGTTATAATCAATAGGAAAAAGAGATAGTGCCATTAGTGCTAGTAGCTACCTAGGATTTGCATCTCATGTTGCTGGAGAGCCACGGTTGAAGCTTTTCCCACAGTTGGAGCACTTATAAGATGCTCTCCCATGTGGTTTCACTGGTTTCTAATGAGGTATAAGCTCACCCTGAGCTGGCATGATTACCTGTCTCTCCTCACCGGGGAGCACCTCATATTCATGAAAACTGCAGGAACTTAACTATTCATGAGACCTCCTCTCTTCTGCTCCACGTGGCAGAGATCAGACGCGTTCAGAGGTTGCTGGAGGCAGGAGAGCAGACAGAGAGGGAGGGAGTCAGAGATTTGCAGAGCCAGGCAGCGCACTGGTTGCATAAGCCCTGCGTCTGTGGGAAATCAGACTAAAACCTTTTCAGAAGCAATATAAACATGTAGCCTTTTAGGACTAAAGGCATTTATGCAGAATTTTCCCCTATGGTCAGACTATTTCATAATTATCCACACTGGGATGTCTTGCATTTTGCTTTGAAGCATCTGGTTCTCGGCATGTCACTATTAGTTTGATCTAGCAGTTCCTATCCTTATATAATAGCAAACTGTTTCATGGCTATTTCACACAAAATGTCTCTCTTTTTGCCCAATAAATGACCTGGAACTAGAACACAAACATTCTGTTTGCACAGTTTTACATAACATTTGCCATAGTTTTCACACAACACCATTAAAGACTAATTTGTTTCTGTTCCCAGGCTGATGGAAAGCAGTTCTTTTGGTAGCTAAATTGCGTCAGTGTTCTTTGAAAATGTAAATAAAGATACTGAGATAAGACCTGTCCAACTACAGAGCCCTTTTTCACTTTATGTTTACCAGATACTTCAAACTTAAATAAAATTACTCGTTGCACTTGATCTGCCTAAGAACATGCTCAACAAATTGATAATCAAATTTTCTTGGATATCACAACCCCTCCCCAACATATTGTGGCCACAAGCAGCATCTAAGAGGATCTACAAAAAGGCGTTCTGAAAAATGACTTAGGGTCCCAAATATCATTTTGAAAAGCAACTTAACTTCTGAGGAGTGGGATTTTCAGGACATTTAGATTTTTGAGCATTTAAAGGCCAGCTTGGAAAAAGGAGCTTCTACTTAGCAGACTCTTTGAAAGTGTTGCCTTGCCAGCTCCTATTGATCTTGATGGAAATGCATGACCAGTTGGCATCTGACAATCTCACTGAGCACTCACTGTCATCATCGCTGGTACAAAACACCTTTGCAATGCGCTTTAAAGATGCTTTTCTAAACTGTCTTCAAATCTTTCTTGCTAGGTAAAGGGCAGAAATACTTTCTCTGCCTGGTTCCTTTTGGGATGGTGACTTGGAGGTCCGTTTCCTTGGCAAGATTTCCTGAATTGCTTGAATTTTCAATAAAGACAGATGGCTTTGGAACAACATTTTGCAAAACTGGCCTTAGTCTATTTTAAAAAGATGGAGATATGGCCCACCTAACATGTGAACGACTCTCTAGGGATGCCCAGTTTTGAAAGACTGGGGAAATTAGTCAGCTGCATGTTTACCTCTGATGCTCCAGGTACAGGATGAATCCAGCCCTAGACCTTAGGCATGTAGTCTCAAAATATTTAAATAAGACTAACAGTACAGATTCATCAAATCAGCTCATGAAATGTTGGAGCCACGGAGCAGGTGTGATGGTAGAAGGTGCCTACAGTTAAATGGAAAAAGACACTGGCTCTTTCTGTCTGCATTTTTGTCTCTGCCTCCTTTGCTAGCTTCTTTCCTCCTGGACTTTATTTCACCAGATGCTATGTAAGGATCTTCTGGTCTATGAAGCAGGGAAATCACCTACTATTAGAAATAAATGATGATGTTACATTCATTTTGCTGGGGTTGATGTTTAAACAACTGCTACAGTTGTTAAAGTCTTTTATGTAACATCCCAAATAAGCAATGCCAAGAATCTCTAAGTGTAAAAATAAGTGAGAAGAAAAGCAAGAAATGCAGGAGGCAGAAAATGATTAAGATCACATCAGGTTTTTTATAAAGGCTGAACACAAAGCACCTAATGCAAAGTTACACGAGTGAATTAGCCTTCAGAAGGGTACATGAGCTATCTGCTGTTTATGGTACAATATGAAACTGCAAACCCACATTTCAAAGGGAACATTACATAGAGTAATAGAACTTTACTTGCCCAGTCAATTCTTCTTCTGACATTTCTTGGTTTGTTTGGGGTTTTTTTCTGTGTTTTTTGACAAGCCTAAAGAAATGTTGTCAATTTGGAATTGCTACCTTACACCAGATCCCAAGAACTATTATTAAAAAAAAAGCAGGCAGATAAGAAACCTGAAGAATATTAGTCATTGATACATGAACAAGGCCAACTGCAAGGTCAGAATATTTCAGGAGCCACAGAAATTCCCCCTAAACAACTCGGCGTCGCATTCAACAGTGCATGACAAGAGTTTCTGGAGGCAGAATGGCCCAGAGACGCGTTTTGCTCCCACCAGGTCTATGACGCTGCTTGAAGCAACAGCCAGCCATAGCCATTCCCTGGCATCAGCTGCTGATGGAGATGTGCTTAGAGGAGCTGAGAGCCCACCAAACACTTTCCAGTGTACTGCCACTTCAGTATACAAAAAAACTCAGAGGCACAAGTGCTTAATAACATTTCAATGCAAAACTCCCTTTGAAATCAGTGGACTTTATGAGGAGCTCAGCACTGCCCAGGGCTATCCAAGAGCTGCTCTGTCCTGCTCCTGCACAGGGATGCTGCACGGGAGAGGGAAAGCCCACACATCCCGTAGAGGCATAGGCAGGTCAAGGAGACAAGAGAGGTTGTTCCCTTGCTGCCTGTTTCCCTCCTAGAACTGCCTGGAAACCCCACCAAGGGTCCGGCAGCAGAAGGAACGTCATGCAACGTGCTTTAGGAATCCCCACACCTTTTCCTCTTCTTTTCCTTGGAGGGGGCAGGAAGGAGCGGAGTCAGGGCATTCTCCCCACCCTCCGGGTCTCAGCCACCCCTTCCTGAGCATCTCTGCATGCACTGCATCTCGCCGGCAAGGAAAGCACAGCAGCTGAGGTCCAAAGCATCTCCCGCTGGCACAGTGCCCCGGGCAGGCTGCATCGGCAAGCAACGGTCCTCACTGCACCAGCTCGGCTTTATCTCCACGTTTAATAAACAACCAAACATCTGCTTGATGATATCAGCTGGGACAACAGTACTGGACATTTTAAGCATGATTTAACAATTTCTGTGGCCTCAAACAATTTGTTGTTTCTTTAGGGCATGTGGAGCCTGACCCTGCTCGCATCCTCTTTGCTCTCTTCCCCTTCTTTTCCTGCCCCCAAAAAGGCCACAGGATGAAAACAAAAAATCCAAGGGGAACTAGTATTAAATTATAAGTAGCAACAACCAGGCACTTCATCAGTGTGAACATAAATCTTTATCACCAGCAATTTTTTTACGTATCTGGAATCCACTATACTGCAAATTAGTCCCATTTGTCCACTCGGTGCTAATGCCATTACAATCGACCTCATTTGCCAAAGCACATGAATCCAGAAATCCCTGGACTTGTTAATTTTTCAGTTTAAAAAATAATCTTGATTCCTAAACTAAATTTTATGGAAAGAAATCTCATTGTAGTTGGAAACTACACCCTTGTAACTCTAAGGAAAATTAAGAGCAGACCACCCTTTGTTTGGGTTGGCACTGGAGGGCACTTTAACACCTGTGTTATTTTCTTATACCCTGAGAGCAGCCGCTCATTCCTTTCCACTCCATCCCAGTATTTTTCACCTCTGTTTCTTTCTGTGGTTGCCACAGAAATTTCAGCATGGCCAGGGTGACAGAATATACGATTTCTCACAGTTTCCCAGAGACTGTTCTGAAAAAAAAAGTATCCTTTTCTTTTCCCCAGAAGGGTAGATTTGAATGTGGGCAAAATATCCTGAAAACTTAGAAATGTTGGCAAAAAAAAAAAAAGTTTTCCTAAAGCTCATTATTTTCTTTCCATATTTTTTACCAGTCCTACCACCTCTTAATGCTTTGCAACTAGTGCTTTCCCAATGAAATCTGGCTTCTAATTCCACTTTCCATTTTTTAAATAACTTCGTAGAAATTTGTCTTAGCTGACTATAACCACTAAAAAGTTCAACTCTTCACCAGCAGGTTGCTACAGGAAAAGAGGAATACAAGTCTTAGGCATAGAGAGATAATGTGAGCAGATATCAGCAGGAAAGGCTGTCTACTGCATAAGTGTGGGTGTATATTTTTGAAACAGGGAATGCAAAAAAAATACATGCTGAAACTACATAAAAGACAAGAAAAGGATAAAAAAAAAAAACAGTACACCATTTCCCATCTATTCTGCATCCTGTTTAGTGAAGAAAACTCTGCGGTGTCATGCAAGATGCCTTAAAACGGATATCGATCGCAGACGCAGTGCAGCCAAAAGACAAAGCTTTGATAACCAAGTATTTCACACCCTCCTGTTGTGTTTTAAGAGGGAATACAGCCGTCACAGACCACAGAGGATGCCATCAGGTGGGTGAGATGCGTACGGCTCGTGAGAACAACCACAGTTAGCGCAGGTAAGAAAACACCTCTTGAAAAACGAGCCCTCTTTCCTAGGGGATTTGGCAAGCACCAGCAGAAAGGGTTAAGAAACACTGCTGCCCACTGCGAGCACATATCTTGTCCCTTGCTTTTGGGCACCTCTGAAACAGCAATGCAGGTTTATGCAGTAACTAATACTGTCCTGATGCAGGTTCATACTACAACCAGCACTGTCCTCACGCAGCTCCAAGCCAAACGTCCTCTGTACATCTGTGCAAGTATTTAGCATCCCACTGAAATGCAATTTGCCTTAATCAGAAATAGATTTTGGCCTGCTGCTCAGCAACTACCAGCTGCTATAGAAGAGGGGAGGAAGACCCAAAGGGCCATGGCCGCAGCTCACAACCACTGCTCCAAAAACCCAGCCTCCAATGCTGCATGGGCAGCCCATTGCCCATCCCCGCTGCGGGCAGCCCACCATCCTGCCAAACACTGAGCCTCGGCATCGCTCCCGCTCCGCCTCCCGCCCACGATGCCTTTGTGGGCAGCCGCGGTGGGGAGGGCAGCTGGCAGGCAGATGGGGGGCAGGCGGCTTCAAAGGAGCTGCCAGCCACTTCCCAGGCATGGTGGCAGGACTGCAGATCACCATGGGCGTCAAAAACGGATGGGTTTCCCAGGCCCCGCTGGCATGTTGCCCTCCAGGTCTCGGCCACCACTTCTCCTCCTGCCCCCCACCAGGACTGATGGGGAGAGGAACCCCCACCAGGGCTGACCCCTCTGGGCAGTGTCATGCAAAATACAAGACAGTGGAAGGACAGCTGGCCCCCAGACTGGGGCATGGTGGGATGCAAACAGGCATGTACAATTGCCTTTTGATGCATGCAGGCTGGGGAGTGCGGAAATGAGGCCAGGACTGTGGGGATGTGAAAAGGAGAGGTCCAGGTCCCAGGTGAAGGCAGCCTGTTGGAGCTGGAGAGACATCTCCACTGATGTCCAGGCGAGACAGAGGAGAGCTGGCCACCTGGGGAGGCATGGCAGGGGATGAAACGTGGTGGATAGATGAGGGGCTCAGCATGGTCCCATGGCCCAAGTTGTCATGCAGGGCAGCCAGAGCAGGGCACACCGTGCATCGCTTCTGCTTTCTGCTGCAACCACCCCAGCCCATCTACCCAGCAGCTCCCCGGACTGCTGAAGCCCTGCCACCCGGGTCAGCGGGACTGGGTGTCTCTGGGGCAGCCTACCCTGGCTGCTGCTCTCAGCCCCTGCTCCTGCCACCCCAGGGCCGCCTGCTTCATGTCACATTTCCCTGCTGAGCTCCAAGGGCCATGTCTTTGCGAAGTATTTTTGCAGCAATAAAGCAGCATTTTCACTGGGCAAAGCTGCATTTTAATAGTAAGCGAAGAGGACTGTTAAAAGCTGCAGCAGGCCCCATTTGGCGCCAGTCATTGCTTTTTTTTTCTCCTCCATATGTACCCCATATGCAAGTACAGCTGAGAAGCTGACATAGAAATTTTTAAAACAGGAGAGAGAGAAATGTCTGAAGCTGCCCTGAGAAGGATGTTCTGGGCTTTTTAACTCTGCTTTTGCAAGAGCTGTGGAGACCCCAGAGATCTCTTTACGTCTGCACTTTTGAATTCCCTCCTTGCAGGTAATTAATAACACAGGAAACTGTGATGGGGGTGTAGGGGAGAGACCTTTCTACTCCTTGTGCCCTCTCCACAGCCCAGCTGCTATTCAATGTTTTGGTCCTGTGCTGTGAGAACGCCTCCACAGCTGACACGGCATAGGCAGGTGGGTCCCTAAAATACCAACCCACTCTGCACAGATTTGTGTGGCTGTGATGGGTCTCGGACAGCAGAGATGGGTCTCCCATTCCAACCTCTCCTACAGCCTCTCCAATGCCATGAGTCCAGGGCATCCAGCACCACCTGATGCATCAACCTACTCTCACCTCAAGGGTTCCTCCTAGCACAGAGCAGGGGGTCACCCAGAACTAAAACCCACCTCCAGGGTGGGTTTTATGACCCAAGTTTAGCCACAGAAGAGGCATGGCAGTCCCCTGCTCTGTCAATGGGGAAGTTGCACTCACAAGCTCCTTCTTCAGTTTCAGCTGTAGAATTCATTGCCCTTGGATTCACGGGCTGCATGTGGAAGGGCTTGTCTGTGTCCTTTGCTTCCTGCTGTTCACGGGCAATATTAAATAACTTCCCTTCTTCATATACCCATATGAAATATGCCATGAAATAGAAAAGACCTTAAATAATCTCTACACAAATGCAAACATTCCTTGGACTCCTTCCTTTCAGGCCCTGAAGCACTCTCTATGTTCACAGGATTCACCTTGGTTTCTAATCCAAAATACTCTCTTTAATCAGGCAACATGTGAAATACATAGATCTGTAGCGGGGGAAACACAACCTTGCATTTCTCTGTTTTAGTTTTCTTGTCATCGTGGAGAACTCTTTGGGATTAGGTGAGAGTCCCTGCAGGTATCCAAAATTCTCCTTTTGAAACCTCTGGCTTGTTCATCAAGTCTCTAAATCTGTCTACTCTGACACACTTTGCACTAATGGTCATGCAGCTAAAGACAGCATCAGCCTTGCTGTCAAAGGGGCTCCTCTTTTCCTGCCTCCTCGCTCATCGTTTCCTGCATGGCACTCAAGGTCCTCCACCGAGTGCTACCCTGGGGGTCCGTACACATCATCTCCACATGGTTGCTCCCTGGGGGCTCAGGGAACTTCTGCTCCCCAAAGGGTGCCCTGCGGAGAGGCTTCTGCTCAAATGTCCTTCCATGAAAGCAGGTGGAGGGGAGACCACTTCTTCCATGCATCTGAAGAAATGGAGGGCATGTTCCCAAAACTAAATGCATTGAGCTTGCCAGGAGCGTTTTACACATGGACAGACCCTAGGATGTCATCACCCACTTTGAATATTTGTCATTTGTGCGTTATCATAGAGAAGTCTGCAACTAATACTCACAGAGACACAGTCTTTCCCTCCCCTGATTGCCAGACCCAGATTTCCACTCTCCTTGAGCTTCTATACCTCCTCTACCATGGTCTTGCAAGTAATTTGATATTACTTGTATTTAAATGGTGTTCAGCACTATCACTGTGCCAGACATTGCCTAAGTAGGCAAATCAGACAAAGCAAGGGCAGATGTAATATTTCCACCCCCATTTTACAGCTAGGCCAAGAGAAATTATGGGGAGATCTTAGCATGCCACTTAAAAGAACCCAAACTACATCATGAAAAGCTCTTTGTAAGCTTCTCAGGCTCCTGGGTGGCCGCAGTGCCTGTGTTTCCCTCAGCAAACATCCGTTTTTTTTGAAGTTCTGGTCCTTGTTCCCACATGGACCGCAGGGTTTGTGACCCTTTGAGTGCTGTGCATGAGTGAATGAGGGAGCAGGCTTCCCTGAGCTCCCCGCCACCCCCTTCAGCTCGTCCCTAAGCACCAAGGATGCTTCCTTCCCCAGCCAAAACCCCATTCTCCTATTTCCAAGTGCTCCATGGCAGCAGTGCCCAGCTCCCAGCCACATGTCTGTGATGGGGCCACTTGAGGACCAGTCGCTGCAGCCCTTGCCCTCCTCACAAAAAGCATGAGGAGCAACAACTGGCTGCTGGCTGCTGTCTTCTGCAGTGCATTTTAAAACATTACCTCCCTTTTCATGGCCCATCAGATCCCCTAAGTCCCTCCCTGCTTGTTAAAACATACCAGGAGGACGAAGATGTGAGTCCTCTGGGCTTGTTCCCTGGCTAAGAGAAATCAGGGGCTGCATCCCTTCCCATGGGGAGAGGAGAAGGGCTACCAGCCACAGACAGGACCTCCTCTGGGACCATCTCACTGGGGACCAACCCTCAGGCAGCATCGCTCGCTCTCAGCAGTAAGACGGAAGAAGAGGAGCAGATGAGAAAGGAAGATGCATAGCAGGGAGTAGAGCTGAGGAGTGACGGATTTAGGCAGTGGACTGTGACAGGGAAAGGTATTTTTTACACATTTCCATATTACCTACTGAAAAAGATAATTTTTGATCCTATTTTGACCTTTGTTTACATTTCAGTAGAGCAGATAATGATGCAGTATATGATTCTCTTACAAAGAGCGAGTTTTCTTTATAAAGATGCTGCTCTATAATAAACGCAACACTTGATGGTACGTAGGTCACTTTTCTATGGGGGAAGTTAGGCAAAATATTCAAAAATCTACAGCAATTAATACCTTTTCTGTACCTTTTAGGAGTCATCCTTGAATGGAGACACAATTCACTGGAATATCCTATAGGGTAGAAAAGGTAAGAATTGTTATTTTCTGTTAAAACCTTTAGGACATTTTCCGCAAAATGTCTTTAAAACAATTAGTCTTTAGGAGATCCAAATGTCTCTGGGTTTTGTTCTACCACTTAAAGTGTTGTTTTAGAACCACTTCAGCCCTGTTAATGTGTGTCTGCCAGACAATGCAGCTGATGTGAATTTGCCATTAATTGGAGAGTGGGGCTTCGCGTGTACCAGACTAAGTGATTTACTTTCAAAGTGCTGTTATTATGGTTGTAGACTGCATTTGGTTGCTTAGAAACCATCCTTATCGATGATTCAAGTTTTCTCCTGATAGCATGGTGAACGGATAGCACCTTTATTTTTCTCTCAGCAGTCGTCAGGAGAAACTATTTTATAAAAACCGCTGCAAAAGGCAGCATCCCTCCACGGACAGGCAATAGTATAGCTGGCATGTTGATTTAGGCCAAAGAGGTACTTTATTCCAAAGGAATGAAAAATTATTTTAGAAAACAGTATTTGGCAGTGCGATGCTCAGAGACCTATCGTTCAGCTGGGGGAAGAAGAAGAAAAAATCTTTCCCATCAAGTGGGAAGACATATCTGACAAACAGCATATCTAACAAGCAAAAAATGCTAAGAAGAAGGTCTCTGTAATGTTTCATTAAAACCACAGACACATTACCGATGTGGACTTTAGGCTGCCACTCATTAGTAAATGAATTCTATCTGTGACAGCCTTGTCAAACCCAAGCTTTACTGATTACATTTGGCTTTTAGGCGGTAATCCCCAGGGAAAGTGATTTATTTCAACACTTGATGAGTTACTCCATCGATGCTAGTGATAATGACATTATCTTGACATAGGTTAGCATTTATAGGCCTCTTGGAAGGAGTGAGTGTTCAAGGGGGATTTAAATGAAGACAGGAGGGAAGCCAAGCACATTGGTGCAAGAATAGTTAGAAATGTTTGGAAAGCCCAGCCCACCTGTAAAAGCGAAGGGTTTTACAAAGCTGAGCAAATGCTCCGCTCAACACGTTTCACAGGCCAAAGCAGAGCATGCTGAGGTGAAATGACCCCCAGGTTAGACAGCAAGCCTGTGGCAGAGGGGGATTGCAGGCTGCCCACCATCCTTCCTCCTCTCCCAGCCCAGTGCCCTGCTGTCCTACAACAGCTGAGCATAGCTGGCTTCATCTCCTCTCATCTCGCAGCTAAACTGGGGCCTGCAGCAGGGAATGAAACCCTTCGCATGTCCTGCTCCTGACAGGGAAGTTTTTCCAGGTGTAACAGGGAAATTAAGTTGAACGTGTGATTACCAGGGGGTAACGATGTGCTAAACCAGAGAGAGGTATGGACACAAGCAGAGCACTGAGTTAGGATGCTGTGAGGGGTAGAAACAGGGTGTTAATAGCGAAGACTAATGCCTACATGCTTCCTCAGTAGTCAATGAAGAGAGAAAGGGGAGCAGAGAGGGATAGATCAGAGCAGCCAGCAGCTCTGACTCCCCTTTAGACAACCCGCTGTCCCTGGATCAACAGAGAGACATTGGGCTCGTGAAGATCAAGGGAATACCCCCTTGAAGTCCAGGCATTGATCTTACCAAAGGAGTTCATGTTTCAACTTCACACATCTGCCAGGGTAAGTCACACAATACAGACCTGGTGGCCCAAACTATAAATACCTGTCTTAACTAGCAAGACATGGAACAGGAGATCCAGGAGAAATCAGAGCTGCCTTTGAGATACATCTGACATAGGTACCACAGGTGAGATTGCTCCACAAGATCCCAAATTCTGCCAGTCTGAGCTATGAAGTTGCCCTCTGCAATGCAGGGGATGAACACTGAGCCCAGCCAAGGCCAGGACTCAAGGGTGTCCCAGCAGCAGCTGTTTGGAAACCCCTTAGTTTGAGAAGTCTCTTCCATCTTAGGAGAAATCAAACAGGGATCTGCAGAGGCTTGACAACCCTTTAGCAGATCCAAAGTGTGCCTGTTAAGGTTTGCGTTGTCATCCAGCCTAGCAAGGCTCCTTCTGTATGAGGAAATGCACAGCGACCCACCCTGGGTATGGCACGGACATAAAATTGAAGCACTAGCGCATTTCGGGATTGATGCATTCACGACCTCTAAGACAACATCATGCTCTCAATTCTGAGGATCCATCTTTACAGAAAATATTGCAAAAACTTACTTGTGGCAGCAGCATCTGCAGGCCTTGTGCAAATTCAGGAGAAGGTTTTATGTCTGCTGAAATTGTTCTGTCAATTTTCACTCGAGAATATGTCTCTCAAAGTGGAATGAACGTGTGTCATGTAATACTGATCCAGTACGGCCCTAGCTGTAACAGTGAAAGCAATAACAGCTTATCTTTTTCAGTAATTAATCTGAGAAGACATAGGTAAGTAATTGCAAGAATAAAGGCTATTACACCTCCAAGAAATAAAATTTAATCTGCTTTTCTTTTCAGCTCCAGTGTTCAGCTGGACCACAAAGTTGCTTCTGTTGCAAATCAGAAGTGTGATAAGATTAAATAACAAATCTACTATTACTGTTTTTCAGGCAATATTACCTTTTAATATCCAAGCAACATCACATCAAGTGAGTTTGAGATAGGACCTGAAAAATTCAATTACAATTTTTGGGAGAGAGTCTAACCCATAGGTAGCAAACGGCTTGATTTTAGAAAAACATATTTTCTTATTTAGGGAAAAAGGGGCAGAATGTCAGGCTAGTATACAGTCACGAGAGCCTGTTTAAAAAAAAAAAATCTGCATATTAAGTCTTTCACTGGATCACTGTCATACATATTGTGAAAGGAAAGGAGTGAACTTCAATTTGCCAGCTGACCATGGTTATTGTAAATTGTAATGCATCGTTATCTCAGGGCGATTGCCAACGAAGAGGAATTCTGGAGGAACTGTGGGAGGAGATGAAGAACTGAAGAGATATTTCCTCTGACACACCTGGCTCTGAGTGGTGTCGGGGCTGTGTATGAGCAAACTCCTGTGGGGCACCAGCTCCTAAGTTCCCAGGAATATTGTCTAGAGAACAGCTCAGTTATGAAGCAGTTGGAAGTGCTGTGTGTGAATTAAAATAAAAACTATAAGAGTAAATGAAGCGAATTGTTTAGCCATAAGGCTAAATTACCAAATAATGCAGAGAATAATACTTTTCACCATGTAGCCATATTAATTTCCATACACACCAGTGAGTTTTGAAAGCAACATGGGTCAGAGCCACTGGCAATACGTGGCTGCTGTGCTGTTCCAAATGGCCTGCCTGTGCTGAGGACAATGCAAAATATGATTTTATTAATCTTTCATTCTAATTTCATGGCACTCAGCAGTGTTTGTGACTGCACACAATGACAGGCACCCGTCCAGAGCCTGTGCTGGCACAAGCTAGGTTTGTTCCATCGACCCCAGCAGAGTCGTTCTGATTTACGCCAGCTGAAATCTGACCCATAATTTCTGCCTCGGAAGGATTAAACCTAATTACTTCTTTATGTTTGACCCACAGCGTGGGGATATCCCGGCATCACAAACCCGAGGGTACTCATCTCTCCCCTCGCCTGTAGTAAACATCCCCATTCAAGCCAATCTCAAGACAGTGCCTGGCAAAAAGCAGAAATTGTGCTGTGGCACCAGACCCATTGACCGGTTGGTTTGGCCGTGAGGGATTACACACCAGGGCTTTCGGAGACGCGTGGGGCCCCGGGGGCTCCCAATGCCCTCCCTGGCGGGGGTGGCTTTCAGGACCAGCCCCACTGGACAGCGGCCCCCAAAAACCGAGACCTCGGTTTGGCCCTTCCAAGGGGTCCCCCTCGTGCTTGGTCTGGAGATGCCCTTGGGGTGCCCTTGCTCTGGCGATGCTGGAGAAGGGTGAGTGCGGGGTCCTCGTCTGCCTTGCAACACCGCTCCATCCACGTCGCCCTCCTGCTGGCTGTCTCTGCCTCCTTGGTTTTCTACCACTAAATTACCCTTGAAAGCTAGCATGGAGCGGGCAGACTCGTGCACAACTGCAGGTTTTGCAGTATGCCCTGAAAGTTTCCAAATCTTGGGCCAACAAGGAAGCAGAGAGCACTTTCTAGGGGACGATTTAACATCCAGGTCCTGCCACCTGGACAGTTCTCCTGCTTGTGATGGCCCATGGGCAGAGACGCTTGATGCAGGGCCTCTGAGGACATCAGAAGCCAAATAATTTGGGACTTTAAAGGTTAAAACACAAGCACCTTAGATTGCCTCCCTCTGCCAGAATCAAGCAGCGGCCTGCCCAGTTTCCAGCATGATCCATTGCCCATGGGAAGCGCTGCTGAATGAGGACACATTGCCACACTGTCCTGCGCTCGCTGCAGTTTGACAAATGCTTATAAGCAGCATCTTACATAGAGCCCATTGTAATGATCATGCCTTAGGGCTGTGTCCTTTCTTTCCAAGCAGAAGAGGTTGAAAGCATGCATGGAAACTATTTCTCACTGGGCACGTTGGTGCAGAGAAATCCATCAGCCTTTTTCCCCCGTGCTTCTCAGCCTGCACACCCTCACTCACACTCCTCTCAGCCTCCTGGTTTGTGTAACTATTAGGACAATTTAGGGCACCTGCTGGTGAGAAATTTGCAATAGAGGGATTATTTTCTGGTCCTCAGTTAAACAGGTTCCCTGGTGATGGGGCTACAGAGCCGGATACGAAGAACGTGCAACACAAAACACGCTGTGTTCCCCCCTGCACAACCCAAGACAAGGCAGCATGCCTAGCTCTGATAAAGTAAATGGTCACCTGCTCCAACAGCCTTAGGATTTTGCTTCAAACTATTTTTTTTTCCTCTATGGTGCTGAGCAATCCGTTACGTGAGGAACAGTGGCTGGGTTTGTTTTGCAAAGCATAGCTGGGAATGTCATGATGCCTGCCTTCCACGTAGGCACAAACCAATGGTTTGGGTATAATCATTTAAAAATCTCCTGTTGCTAAGCTCTACCTATATGGAGTTGATTTCATTCTCTCCCTTTACTTGAAGACTTGCTGAAATGCAGCTGTTAACCCTAAGGTATATCGCCTTACATCTCTGAAGAGTATACACTGGTTCATTAATCTTGCCATTTCATCTGGGAAAGATCAAATCTGGAAACTTTTTTCTTTTTTTTTTTTTCCTGTTCTCTTTAACTTGGTAATTACACTGTCTGTGAGAAAACAGAGCAGAAAGGAAATTGCTTCTAAAGGACATGGTAATAAACGTGTCACGTATATCACTTAGCTCGGTTGTGTTTATTATTAACTCAGAATGGGAGAAGCCTCGAGCCGCAGCGCGGGAGCATGATGGACTGGTTTTCCCGGGAGTGCGGTTCCAGACTGCGTTGATTATCCCGCATTTGCACCGAGGGGACCCAGCCCGTGCAGCACACCTCATTAGCCAAGAGAGGGACCTGGGAATCCAATCGCTGCATACATTTCTCCACAGTTCATCAGCAAGGAATTCCCTAACATTTCCCTCTTTGCTAATTTCCACTAACTGAGGATCCGACTAATTTTAATTAAACCAGTATGTACCAAGAATAACTCCTCCGACTTCACATTAATGCCAGCCAACAGAGATGAAAATCTGCCTTGCAGTGCCTCCTCCTTGGTAGTTGTCAACTTGATGAACTTCAGCTGTGATTAACTGAACTCTGGCACCTGTAGAGACGAGGCTAAAGATGGTGGCTTGATGATGAATCTCAAACAGGACTCCCAGTGTAGTGGATGCGAAACCCTAGGAAAAGTGTCATAAATTTCACTGTAACCAAGATTTCACCTTTATCTCTAAAGAATGTATGTATTCAGGATAGGTTTGCTATCCTACTGCTTTAGATCACTCCTAAGCTGTAAAATAGAGTTAAATCTGTTAAACAAGTAGCTACTTAACCTGAGTTTACTGCTGCTTTGCATAAGTGAAATGGCAAAAAGTAGCTCGCATATGTAGTTGAATCTGGCCAAAGCTTGCCCACATTTTTCTGTTGGAATCATTTCCTTTATAAAAAGACCATGGATGGGCAACCAAGTAGCCATTGCAGGTTGGCTTTTGGGTAATGCTGGATCTAGAGAAATGGTTTGGGCACTCAGTTGTATTGTGGAGCTCCTTTGTTTTTAGCAAAACCTGGAGTAGCTCTGCTTGGAGGTGTGAAAGTGGGGCAGCTGCACTAGAGCCCCCAGGGCAGAGACCCCCTGCCTTTGAAAATGGGGGAAGGTAGGAACAACCTCTCCGTGGTGCATGCTGGGACCCTGGAGCCATCCCAAGACATTGAAATATCACTCAGATTTAGGGGGGACAATCAGATCATCTGGTTTTGGGTCACTTCATGGAGGTGAGTGCACAGGAGCGATGCTCGGTGAGGAAACAAATGCTGTGATGGGGGCCAGGTCATGGTGATGTCCAGATCGAACGGGGCCAGTTTAGTTCTCTGTGGCCAGTCCCAAGGTGAATACTAGACACAATCAAAAAAAAAAGCACACATATCCACAGCTCCTTTCCTGTCTCATGAAGTACATTTATCAGGGCACATATTTTGAAAGATGTACATTGGCCTCTGTTTTTTTCAGGAAATTAAAAAGATGGGATCCACCCCCAAAAACTGTTTCTGTTTAATTTAAGCTAATAAGCTCCACCAAGATGGCAATTATTCTCCTGTTTGGCTGCTGCCTCTATTCATTATGTGTGCCTGTATATTATTGTTATTTATCAGGAATCTCCTTGGAGCTATACTATGACACAAGATTATGACATTCGCCGCTCCCAGAGCTTGCTATACCAAACACAAACAAATGATCAGCAAGAACCATAACGACTGAGCTGCTGATCTGAGCCAACCTGTGATCTATGGTTGGGGATTAGAGGAATCAAAAGATGGCTTGTCAGATTGTCAGGACCTTGAGTTTTTATATGATCCATCAGAAAAATCGGGTACTTTGGCTAGGGCACATTCAATGCACATTCTTTCGAGGATGCTACGATTTTTTCCTTGGTTTGGGATTTTTTTCCCCCCACACATGGTATTGGTTTGAAAGTATTTAAGTGGTGATTACCCCTTATTTTCCTACTTTATTGGCAACAGTGAATTGTGGGGATAAACAGAATATATGCAATGGTGCAAAAAAAAATAAAAGCACATTTCTGAGTTAAGAAAATGAACTGTGGAGCAAAGACCACAGCGCGATTACACAAGCTTATTCACTGATGGAAATAAGTGCTGTGGCAGGCAATTATTTCCAGATCTTACCATGCAAGAAAGGCAAACTGTTTGCTGGAGAGCATTCATGAGGGTCAGATGATGGAAGGAAAAGGCCAGGAAGACAAGAAGGAAAGCTTTCACATCCCTTTTTCAAGCTGTCACATGAAAGAAATGCCTGCAGTAACACTCAATGAATGTGAACAGGGTGATGTTTGCAAACTGCCAAAATGTCCCTCAGTGGGGCAGAGAGACGAGGGAGAAGAAAATTATCATTAAATAAAACAATAAGAGAATTGTTGCCTTTTCATGTTATTTTTGTCGTCCAGAGCTGAGTGAAGAGAAACGAGCCATGCACATCCAGTATGTGCTACCACGATGCTACTATAGGTACTCCATAGACTTCTCAGGTGCTGCTAGTGAGGGGCAACTCAATGCAGTTGCTGGTTATACGCCTTGAGTATTTAATGGCAACCAGGAGGAACAGATCACAGTAAGAGCAGAGTCAATAAAGGTCTTGGACTTGACTCACCACCACATGAGAAAAACAGTAGTGCTAAGAGCATGTGCTCTGAGCCTCATCCCAGCTGCAAAATCACCTGGGCTTGTTCATACTGGTCCCAATGGCATATGTGCATACACTGAATACGCCACACATGCTTATAGACTTCCGCTGATTGGGGACTATTGATATTTCTGTTCAGCCCTGAATCGGCAGCTGGGTGGATGCAGGACCCCCTAGATGATGGGCATCTGCCCTAGATGATGGGTAGAGATCAGCCCTTTGGAGGGTCCAGAGTTGCCCCTCTCTCCCCTTGACCACAGAGCAGACTCAAAGCACATGTGCTTCTACCAAAGACACCTGAGTGGTGGGGTGGCTCTGGACCTGCAGGTACACGTACAGCCATCCCAAGGCTCGGGTGAGCTGGGACCAGTGCGCCTGTGCCTGCGGGCACAACAGCTCCATTAGCCCAGGGAGCTGCTCAGGATGAAGTGATGCTGCAGAGAAAGCTCCTCAGGAAACGCAGCCGTTTGGGCGTAAGAAAGCGGGTCCTGCTATCTATAGATACCGGGCTGAAAAACAGGAAACAGAGGTCAGGAGTAGGCAGCCAGTTCTCACAACGGCAGCGTGGTAGCAGTGACCTCCCCCGGGGGTCTGCGCAGCGACCTCAGCTGCTCGGCATCTTCGTAAATGGCCTGGAAAAGGGGTGAGGAGTGAGGTGAGAGGGTTTGCCACTGATGATAAGAAGTTATCAGAAGGACAAGGACACGCTGTGGGAACTGCAGATGGTGTGGGTGGTCAAAGGGCAGATGCAATTCAACACAGATAACTGCAAAATTAGGTATGTGGAGGGGGAAAAGAGAGTCCCAGATGAACATGGGCACTGCTGGTCAAGAGCTGGGTCCTGTTTAGTGTCCACCAAAGCATAAGCTCAACACTCAGCAGCAGTCAAGAGAGCAAATCAAGCACTAGGAACCTGCAGGAAGGTAACAGAGATCCCAGGCTGGCAGGGGAAGATTCACAAGCCCTGTTCTTCCTCCTCCCAAAACACCTGGCCACAGCTGGAGACAGACACTGCGCTGGATATGAAACCGGTCTAACCCAGGTGGCCAGGCCTGCTCCATCGGCCACAGTGTCACCTTGGTACGCATCCGAGCGGAAGGTCTCTGTACCACACATCGTCACGGACACAGCCTTCCTTTCTCCATGCCGAGTAAAATGAGAAGATATACAAATAATATGAAAATTAGGCCCCTATGCTTTTCTACAAAGGTAGCGGTCGCAATCGGTGACTGAAGTTCTTCCCAGCCCTTAATGATGGGGTTTGAAATGTCAATACCCAACTCAAACATCAGAATACCGACTTTGGGAAGGTCCATCACGTTGTTTGTTTGTCAGCTGAAAGTTGGCTTAAAAAGCATGTAGCAATAGGTTTATTGCTTTCGGGTTGTTAGTAACAACCTATGTTGGCTATGGCAGGAGTGACTTGGCTATGCAGCTATGCTATGGGGCACCCCCTCTCGTTTGCCACATGTTGTCATACTTTTACGATACAGGTCTTTTTGCAGGGCTACTGCAAGCAGCTGGACTGTTTGCCATGTGTTTTCCTCACTACAGCTTGAAATAATTCCTGGGGACGTGTTATATCCTGAAAGCTGAGACAGCCCTGGACTGAAGGAGCCAGAGAGCCGCTTGCGCTCTCTTTTCAAGAACCAGTCGGTCTGTCACAAGTGGGCAAGTTACACCAAAACACTCACATTTCAAGTCCCAGATTTCTCCCCTAGAGGAAAGCCTGTACTCAAAGGGCTCGAAATAAGCAGTTCTCATCAGAGGGTGATAGCATGCATCATGAGACAAAAAAGGTCTTTGCTTTCATCTCGGACAGCATCCTCACTGCTGTGGGAGCCGCTTTGCCCAAATTCACAAAGTGCCACCTCAGGGTTTGGCAGCACATTGTAGCAAGGTGTCAGCAGGCTCCACTGCCAGAGGGACAGCAAGGGATGGAGCAGGAGGGAGGGCCCACGGAGGACACACAGGGAAGATGTGGGGCACAGGTGTGGAGGCATGGTGGGACATGCACTGGGGACCATTGGAGAGGTGCAGGGGGTTTGATGGGACACATGGAGGGTGTGGGGGACACGCATGGCACACGGGGACACTCATGAAGGTGCAGAGGGACACGTGAGGACATGGTGGGACACATGGGGTGTTCTTGTGGGGGCATGGAAAACACATGAGGGTGAGGGGCGACGCTCATGGGGTTGTGGTGGGACACGGGAGTGTGGCAGGTCATGTGGAAGAGCGAAGGTGGACAGGTGTGGGAAGACAGCAGGACACATGGGGATGCAGTGAGATGTGGGAGCATGGCGGGATGCATGTGAGCACATGTAGGGGGCACGTGGTAGCATGGATGAGATGGGGGGCAGGCATGGCAGGCCATGATGTGACACAGTTGGCGGGACACATGGGGGTCACACAGTGGAGACACACTGTGGGGTTGGGGGGGCACACAGGGCTTCCCCGGGCAGGCGTGTCCACCTCACGTGGAGGCCCACGCATGTCCCAGTGCCACGGCCTACAGTGGGGCAAGGGGACTCGGGTGGGCTGTGCACACATGGGGGGCCGGAGGAGCAGGCACCAGCAGCCCCTGCTGCATCCCCTCCCCCTTAAAAAATGTATGAGTGATAGAATTACACACAATAAAACAGATATAATAAATATATGTATAATTATATGTGTATATATACTTACAGATAATTAATCTATATATGAAATGAGAAAGCAATGATGGCCAACAGTGGATCGAGATGGCAAACGAAAAAGCCCAGTGAAACCCCCACTCACCAGAGAGGAAAGGTAGCCCAGCCCTGGTAAGGCAGTGCTGGGGTGGTGTGGGGAGTGGAGGGGCTCTCAGGGACACCTCGGTTATGCTCGCCCAGGGCCTGGGGCAGGCAGGGTTTCTTTTTCCCTGGCATCCTCTTCAAAAGGGAGGAAAAAACCATGCCACTTCATTGCAGAGCATGCATCTGCCCCAGTGAAACTAGTAGAGGAAGCATCAAACCCCCACCCTGCAAAAAAACCCACGTGTGAGTGTGTACGAATGTCTCTATATACAGATGGCTCAGCGGAGCAGTGGCTTTGTGGCCGAAGGGCGCCGAAATCTCCCTTCACGGCTGTGGCGGCTGTGCCTGGGCTCCGACCCCGTCACCGCTCCACCGGCAGCGGGTCCACCCAGCCACCAGTGCCGCCCACCAGCATTTGGGCTGCTGAAGCTGACAATAGCCAAAAGCTGGCTTATGAAGGAGAGCTTTTAATGTAAGCCTAGCCTGCCTTTATTTAAAACTCATTCACAGCTCTTGCTTGGTCTAAATCCACCAAGAGAAGGAGATAGGTAGAAAGCAAAGTGCGGATGTACTCCTTTCCCTTCCCTCCATCCAAGCAGTGCAGCTTCCCCGGGAAGGAAGGGGGTGATTTCCTGGTGTCCCAAGGGAGAGGAGGGAGACCCATAGCCGGGATTTTTGGGTGGCCGGGAGCGGAGCGACCCACTCCGTCTCAGAAGTGGGACTTCTCTTCAGCTATGTTTGGCCACAATCCAGCTTTACTGTTGAATCACCCTCATGTCTCTGAAGATGAACTTTAAAAGAAAATATGTTAGAGCTTTTGATGTTTTCCTGTCCTTAGGAAAAACTGATAGATTTGTTTTTCTTAAAAAAAAAATGCAACTCAAAGTCAACTATTACAGGCTGATTTAAAACGCAGTGTTTCTACAGCCCAGTGCCTTTCTGATAACAAGAATTGAGGGTTTGGTTGGATTTTCTCTTTCATGTTTACTTTAAATGAAGTCAATAAAGTCACTCTGTTTTTCTCTTTCTCTCCCGCCACTTGTTGATGCGCGAAGCAGCGTTTGTGCTTGGAGCGCCCGTGACTAACAGCAGGAGTTACCGCTCGCGGCATAAACAGCCAGGGATTCTCAGTTGCTGCTCCGTTGCCTCTTCTGCCCGCGGCCCCACGCGGCCCCAGGTCTCACCCCTCAGCTCAAGGGGACGCTCCCGCTCGGTTGCGTTGTGCCGGTTAGCGGGATTTTGCACCTTCTGCCCTGAAATTGCATTCGAAGCTCGGTTGTAATGCTCAGCACCGAGTGGGGGCATTGCCCGGGGTGGGAGGGGGACCGATGTGGATGAGACCCCTCAGGTTGGTTGCTCTGAAACTCCCTCTCTGCTCAGCGGCTGCCTTGGGGATGGGGCGCAGCCAGGGGGGCTGCCAAAGCTCCCCCCATGCCAGCGGGACCTGCCCCAGGACCTGCCTCCCTGGGGTGGGTACCCAGAGCAGGGGGGGAGGAAGCGGGGGCTGTCAGAAGACACTAACAGTGCCAAAATTAAAAATGGAAAACTGAAAAAAAAAAAGAAAGCCGAAGTAGAAATTCAGTTACTCTTCAGAGCCGGAGGGAAGGAGTCACCCTGTTACACAGCCTTTACTCTGCCGCTGCTAAACTCTACCCATTGAGCAAGCCTAATGAGTAATTATCAGTATATGTCAGCTGTTATTTCAGTCCTGGCAACATCTGCATTTAGAGAACATCTGTTTTTCCTGTGAAGCTATAAGTAAGTGCTATATACCGCTATTAACATACCAGTATTTAATTCTTCTTTTTTTTTTTTAAATCTTCAACCTGTTCCGTGAGTACTGTGCCAGCGGTACGCATGAAAACGAAACTCAGCTGTCCAAAATGACCATAAATTAATGAACTTCTCCTTTCCATGTTCCTCCCCAGCCCCAGAGCCCTGCCTCGCGCTGCTTCCTTGTATTGACTCGAAATAAACTGAAGAGAAGTTGCAACATCTTAGCACGTTTCACATAAGGATATTCCTGGCACAGGCTGAAAAGTGTCTGTTTTAATGGGATTGGGGTGGGGGGTAAAAATTTAGCTGTATCAATAGCAACTGAGGCATCTCAACAAGAGAAAAAGAAAAGGAAGTAAACCTCCTGGGAGAGAGATGCTACTGGGCTGTTGAAGCTTTCAGATCTCGGAACATCCTCTATTTTATTTACGGCTCCTCTGTGACTAAATACTATTTTCCAATTACTATAGTATGTGTTTTTTCAGTTGGGCTCTTTATCCTTTCTTCGAAGCAATGTGACCACATAGTAAACTGTTTTTGAGGAGCGTTTGCTGTTTGAGGTTAGAAGCTGAAACCACAGAGTTCTTTATCTTGTCTTTCTGGGACTGTTTTTACATGAGCTAGCAGGGCAAAAGAGCAAAGCGCTAACAACCGAAATATTCTTCTTCCCCTCTCCCCACCCATATTTTCAGGCCACAAGAGGAGAACTCCCCTGTAGGACCCAGCTGCTGGCTCTCTTTGCTTTTGTTGTCTGCGGACCAGGTATGAACGTGCTTCCAAAGGGTGAGCAGGGAGGGGAGGCAGGGGGCTGAGCTGGAAGGTGGAAAGCAGTCACCAGCCTGGCGTGGTTCCCCCAAAACCTGTCTTTGTGGCTTAGGAAAAAGCTCTGGAAAACGCAAAAAAGTTCATTTTGCTACCTTTCCTCCCCAAACTTTCAGCATTCATTATTTAACTGCTGCTAAGTCTTGCTAACAAATGTGCCTGGACGTGAAAGCTGCTGGGAGTCTTGCTCGGTGCCTGGTGCACCGGGCAGTGTGGAGGTGCTGGCTGGGCTCTGTTCTCATGGCCTGCAGGTTGGCATCTGGTGTGGGAGGGTAGCGACTGCCACTGCCGCCATCTGAAATAGCTTTAGTAACCCCCAAGAGAAGACCTTTGGATAAGCCCAGGTGACAAAATCTGCTCTCGTGGTTTGATTTTAGGTTACAAGCTTATTAGAGACTTCTAACTGGGATGAACTGGGCCACCTTCCCAGGCAGGGATGGGGGTCCCAGGGGGCTGCAAGGTCCGATACCTGCACTGCATCATGTTCTGTTGGTACCTAGAGGCCTTTCAAACCCGCTCCAGCTTTCACAAGCCTTGAAATGCATTTTGAAGGCATTTGTTTTTCACACTCCCCAGCGGTCATGCTGGATACATCCCAACATGGTGGTTTTATACCAGGACAAGCATGCTGGTACAAATCATTTTGCAAGGCTGTCTCCTTGCAGCCTCCCCAAATTGCACGGGTTCAACAAAGTCTGGCCAAATTGTGTTTGGTACTTAGTCCTGATCTTTAACAACAGCCATGCTAGGGCTTCTGTGGCTTTTTGACTCTGCGATCCTTAACTAAGAGGGAAAAGAGTAGGGGAAAAACAAAAAAAAAAAAGATAAACAGCTTCTTAGACATATCTGATATGTTATCGTTATCTCCAAAGAGTTGTTCCTTGCCATGACAAGGTTACGCAGCTGTTTCAAGCATCCTTGGGCAGACAGCAGAAACGCTGCCTCCTGTGCTCCCTCCCTGGGTGTTCATCACATTGAACCAGCCCTGCAGGAACAAATGGCACAAAATCTGCCCCAGAGTGCCTGGAGCACCGGGAGGCTGAGCAGGAGGAGGAGGAGGCAGTGAGTGTGGGAGCTGAAGCGTGTTGTGACCGAGAGCAAGTCAACAGTGCGCAGCCGACCAGGTAGCCTCATCTGCTGAAGCTCACGGCTGGCTTCAGGAGACGACACAATTTTTCTAGCAGTAAATGATTGCCACGATCGATGGATTGATTTCTGAGCAAAAACATTTGCAGTATTGAACCCCGAGCAGCATTCATTATTTGCGCTCAGCCGTCAGCGACTTACATGGAAATTTTGCCTGAGAAACAGAACTAGTTTCATTATCTGGAGACCCATCTTGAAAACACAGCGCTGATAATGACCTGGGTTTAGTGCTGGCTCTCAGAGATTTCGACTTTGTTCTTGAATAAGATGGCTGGAGGGCTGTGTTTAAGCAAACGCTTCCTGCTGGCAGAAGCTGTTTCACGGCTTCACCTCGGCGGGTGACTTCTCCCCACGGCTCAGCCCTTTTCTCAAAGTCTAACCTGAACCCTGCTCCTCTTTCGGCTTCAGGCCATTGCTCCTTGAAGTAACTCCCTGCTTTCGCTTCTGTTGGTACCTGTCACTAAATCTGTTCCCGTCCTCTCCCCACTCACTTCTTCCCAGGGAGGACCCCTAGCAACCCCAGGAGCTGCTGCACAGGTCCATGTCTGTCTTCTACATATTTGAGCTAGTTTTTTACACCTTTCCTAAACACTAAAGGTCAAAACCACAACCTGCATCTCAGGCTGGCCTCTACAGCTTCAGTAACCTCATAGCTTTTACCCGTAAACCCTCTTTCTTATGGGACCAACTATCATTTCACTTCCCAATGTTTTTCTCCACAACACCATGGCATTTAATCTAACATTTGCCTTGTTGGTAACTGCTCCCCACCCCATCCCCCGGGGCTTGGCAAGGGTTTGGGTTCACAGCTCCAGGGTCCCAGCCGGGGCAGGTGACCGCAGGATGTGACGGCATTGCCTTCCCACCACGCATGACTGGTAACCTTCCCAAATGGAGACTCCTGACATGCTATGTCACACTGGAAAGCACATCTTCTCGATAACTACTTCATCTCCTAGACAGAGCAAGGCCTGATATCTCTTGGACATGAGGATGCAGTGTCATTCTTCCCCTTCTTCTTCATTAATTTGCTTCTACAGGCAGTAGAAGCCACCGGCACCCAGGGCAGGCACTGCTTGGCTGGGGCTACCTGGTGGCTGGAGCTCCAGAGAGGAAGGGAGACCGAAGGGCACCTCACGGTGATGGTGTGAGTGGACCGGAGGCGTTCCTCCTCCGAGGCATCCTGACGTGCAGCATCCCTGCCTGAGCGCCAGCCCAGGTGCTGCTGTGGGTCAGCGTGAGGGCAACGTGTCCCCTCCAGAGGCCACATAATCCAGGTCTGGAGGGACGTGTCTCCTCCTTCCCCCTGGCTATCAAGGAAGTGGCGTGACCTGTTCAGCTCTAACTAGTTATTAAATATCTACAACTCAGGGTTAAATTAAGGTTTGCAAAGTGCCTGGGAGTGAAAGGCATCCTGTGGATGCGCAGTGTCACTGCTGCGGAAGGTGTCCTCATCTGCCTGCACAGTGGCGGGAGACTGAAGCGCATTTCCATGAACTGGAGCTGGTTGAGGAACCCAGCGACTTCTCTCTTTCTGTATTTTTTTTTTTTTGCTAATTCATCTGTTGCATGAAGGGAGGGATTGACAGCTCTTGCAGCATGTTCCGAATCATGGGTTGAGAGCATCCTTCCCCCAGGTGCTTGCAGAAGGTACAGCACATTTGGGTGCTGCAGGAGGCAGACCAAGCAGCCAGTGCCCACTCTTCTCGCAGCTTCTCCCTTCTTCACCCTTAGCGGGTCTGGGGCAGAGCTGATGCAATTGCTTTTGCTGGTCCTCAGGGGACATTTCCCCATCCAACCCCATCCACGTCCCCACCGTGTGTCTCTGAGGGCACCCAAAACCCAGCACTAGCCACAGGCCCACGTGTAGAGGTGAGGTCAGCCCTCCAGCCTTGCTGGAGGCTGAAAGCATCCCTCCGTGCGCCCTCCTTGCCTTGGCCCGGCTCACTCCCTTTCTCCGCTTTGTTTCCTGTGACAAATTTGCCATGCCGGGTCTGTGGAAAGCAGCTGGAAGGGTTTCATGCCTGCAGTGTTTTTCTCCTTCTTTATCCCCCTCAGCAGGCTTGGATCTATTCAAATCTCTTTCTTTTACTTTTTTTCTTCTTTTCAGTGCAACTTCCTACAATTTCAGCTTTTTGGCTGACTTGGGGCTTGAAATCTGTCTTTCCTCTTCCCTGGTGCTTCCTCTTGCAGTAACCCTTCGTGCACCACGGGCTTGCTTTCTGCAAGCACATGGAGGTGTGTTATGAAGAGCACAGTGGAAAGCTGCTGCCTTTTCAGTAGGAGGGCTCCCACTACTCCCAAATTACCCCCTTAACCTCCCAAAGGCGGTGGGGGCATCAGCTGCTTTGCCCCGCAGATGCAGACACACAAGGGAAGAACACCGGGGTGCCGTGCCTACAGCATCTATGCAGCTCCTCACCCTCCCATGGGCTTTTCCAGGAAAAAGTGGTTGCGATTCCTGTGTCAGAGCCACCGGGACATGGGGTCTGCCTCCCTCCCCACCGTCCTTGTGTTTTTAGGATTTGTCATGAAGTTACCAGCACCTGCTCTGAGTGACGGTAAATCTCTGAAGCCACTGGTGAAGAAAAAAGCCTGATGCCCCAGCTGAACATCGTTCCCTTTCAATGCCCTGCTCTCCCCCTCCTTTCTCTCTTTGGCTTTTTCCTAATATTACAGGCAACACCCAACAAAGCCACATAAAAGGAATGCCATGGTGAAAAGTTTTCAGGGCACACTGCAAGCTGTGCTGGCTCCATCCTGCAGACGGGTACGGCGGGTAGACGCCCAGCATCCTGGCACGCAGGAGGACTGCAGGGTCAGGCCCGTCGGGACAGTCGGGGAGCGCAGCCACTCCGTGTCGCAGCTGCCTCTCCTGATAGAGCAGCTGTGCCTCAGGCTTGGACACCCTCAATTTTGATGGCATAAATGCAAACACATTTCTGGCCATCTCGTGTTGTTTGGGGACTCACCACAGTCTGATCCTGGAAGGCCAGCAGTCAGCTGCTCTTCCATTTGGCAGATGCCTGTGCAGCTGGGAGCCCGTACTGGGACACCAGTATGATGCCCCACCACCAGCCAGCCACGCCGCCGGCAGCTGCCCGTGCACGTCCAGCGCTTGCGGGCCACAGGTACACATCTCAGCTGTTGCTGTATCAGCAGTGATGGTTTCACATTATTAGACAACAGTTAAAATAGGGCAGGATGAGTTATCGAAGGGGAATGGGAACCCTCGCTCGGCTTTTACCAACCTACCTAATGGCAAGGAGCTGCAATAGAAAAGGACATTTTTGCTTTTATACTGATTCTAACCATATTGGTAAGCTGGCCCAGAGCTGGTCTGCTGCTTTCCCTCCTCTCTCGCCAGGATGTATTTGTGTGATGACTATGTGTGTGTTTGTTTCTGGACACCATAGGCTGTGTGTATACTATCATACAATTCTGTTTGACTTTTAAAAATATTATTATTATTACAAACGAATGCTTACACACTATGGTGTGATGTTGGCACCCACTTCTCAAATATCTGGTGCCTGATGGTTTGAGTCAGACGCAGCGCTCAGCACGCTGATTCCTGGAAGAGATCCCCAGGTACCACAGCTAACCATCTCAAGTTTATGCTCCAGACCCGGCAGCTCTTTCGGGTTTCGTTTTTGTTTAAAAGAAATATATTCACCAAAAATATGCTCTTGCTCATCTGGGATTTTGTTTTGGATGTTAAATGAGCCAACAGCAACAATGCAAGAGTCACCCTTGTTGGAGAGGTCGTCCTCATCTCTCTTTTTAAACAAGCCAGGCGTTCCCAGCTCACAGCCCTGCCGACTCCGCACCTCCATCCCGGTGGCACCGGGCGGGAGAGGCTCAGCGCCTGGCAAACCCAGCCTGGCCAAAAGCAAACAGCAAAGGAAAGACACACACGGAAAAAAAGTCTTTCTCTAGGACTGCTCATTCCTACTTTCACTTTTTCTCCGTGTTGTGTTTTTTTTTTCATATCATTTCATGGCATTTCATTAGTGCTGCATATTATATAAGAATATCTTACTATTTTTTTATTCTGTTTCATTTTAAAACTATTAAAACCATCTGCCACTTAGTAAACACTAACATATTTTCTTTTCTAGATCAAAGTGTCTCCTGTCTGTGTTGTAATGGAAGTTTGACATTATTTTCTTTACAAGACAGGCAGGAGACACTTTGATCAGGTGCCAAACTGTTTCACTACAACAAACAGGCAACACTCTGAGCTAGAAATGATAAGATGTTATTATGTGCCGCGATGATTTCACGACATGTCAGCCATAATGTTAAAAAACCCACCCTACATAACATATAACATTCAAAATATCAGTGTGAAATTCCAGATTTTTTAAAAAATGAACAATTTATGAATTGAAAGCATTCATTTTGTATTTTTCTCTACAAAACAGTGACCTTTTTGTACCCTTTTTTGAATATTTTTTGTAATGCTTTTCATTTCAACAAATAGGTATCTTCTGTCACAAACGCTCCATTGAAAAAATTCTGATGGAGTCAACTTAAAAAGCTTTTCTTGAAAGCCTTTTCTACATACAAAAGATTATTGTCCCTGTCAGAGAATAAAAGAATCACCTGCTGGCTTTTTTGTCATTCCTAAATAAATTAATTGCTTGAGGATTATTTCATCCATGTTTCTCAAACACGCCGCTCCCCACCGCTCCCACCAGCCCCCTGTACACATTTGCCTTTTATCCCGGGATGCGGGATGCCTCCATGGAGAGCCCCCGGCTTTCCAAAAACACAAATACTGCAGCTACACGCTGGGGAAAAAAAAACATGCATGTTGTCATTTTTGTCTTAATTTGCATGCTGAAGAGGAGAAGGGCTCGTCCATAGTCATCTCTGCCAAGCGCCCAGGCACTGAAGAGGGCCTGGGCATGAGTGTGCAGCCCCTGAACACGGGAGCTGCAGGTGGAGCAGGCGAAGGCAATCAGCCCCTCTTCCTCCCCCTAAAAGCAGGTCTATCCCTGCTTTGTCGAGAAAAGCTATTCTAGCTTTCCAGGTGGACGACCACAGCCAAGAAAAGGTTAATTGTCTCCAATGGGCATGGCAGCTGGAGGGGACGTCCGCAGCCCAGAATAACTAGTAACAGAAGGGCAGCAGCATGCATGAGGGGAGCCTGTCTCACCAGCAGGGAACGCACTCCTCATTCAAAACTTGCAATTCATCTCACCCTAAAAGAGGTGAGAAACTTCAGGGGCCCAAAATTTGGTTCTCTACAATGACTATAGAGGAATCAAAGATGTCTCTGTTGTAGAAAACAGACAAAAGTTGCACCAAAGAAAAGTCTGACTGGGTATTAGGGAAAAAAATATCGCAAAAAATGGAAGAGCTTGACCAGAGGGTCGGTGGGATATTTGTCCTTGAAGGTTTCCAAAACTCAGCTGGACAAGGCCCTGAGTGACCTGCTCTAATGCCAAAGTTAGCCCTGCTTTGAGTGGCCAGTTGGATCAGATGACTTCCACAGGTCCCTGAAAGGTTCAGCCATTCTACATCCATGTTATGACATCCCTGCAATTATATGGGATGAATCCCAGCTTAGGAGATAACAAGTCTCAAGTCTGCCTGAACCTGGTCTTGCATCCTTACCCGCTGCCTGCTGCAGCAATGATATTTGCTGCATCGGCGGTGGTGCACATCACCACCTCCCGTGCCTGGGATGTGCCGTTGGAGGCACAGCACTCAACCCTTCCAAGAGAAAGTCCTTGGCTTCCCAGATAACTTCGTTTCAAAATATGTGTTTGAACCAGTCCGGGGTTGAAGGACTTGTATCACATGGTCCAAGGTCAGGAGGAGACCTCAGGCAGCGCCGGTCTGCAGGCATTTCGGCACGGGGAGTTGTTTGTAGCAATAGAGCCACATGCTGGTGCAGCGTCAACACACGGAGCATGTCCGAGCGTGGCCAGGCCACCGCACACCAGGGTTTTGTGTCAGTATGCACAGTAAAAAGAGACGCCAAGAGTGGGTCACTTCACGTTTAGGTCTGCTTTCCTCCCCTGGTGCTTTGGGTCAGTGGGTGTCACTGTCCCAAGAATGACTTTCCAGCATCGGCAGAGCAAAGGCTGCTCAAGAAATGACTGAGCCTTAGCTCATCTGCTCCCTTGTTAAATGCAGGCTGTTTAGAAACAAAAGCCGTAGGATTGTGTACATTTGTCGTTTCAAGCCAGCGGTAAGTATTTTAACATGCAATAAATCATTATTGAGAGAAAAGGTCAGAAATCCAGAGCCTGGGAGGCTAGAGGTGCGTGTTGGGCATTGCAAACCAACAGACAGGAATAAAAGTCAGGTGTTTCATTCCCTAGGGTTCCCCCAAAATTCACAGCTTTCATGATTTTCTCCCTGAAAGACTGCATTCAGGGCACATCAGCACAAGGCAAAGTCAGTTTATCCTAGAAAGCTGAAAATTTGGTATTTTCTCCTTTATGAGAAGAGGACCTGCTTTCCACAGGTTATTTATTGTTTATTATTACTGGTTGTCTGTTAGCACCTCCTCCCCTTTCTCACCCTCTCCAGGCAAAAATCAAAGCCTTTCGTACCTCCTGTGATGCTTTATTACCCCACGGGGTTAGCAGTTAGCCTGTGCCATTCTTCCCCGCTGGAGGACCCAGCTGACCACAGGGCCCAGCGTGCCCAAGGGCTTCCCTCCTCACCAAGAGAGGGAAGCCACCAAGAAGTGACAACCACAACTCCCAAAGAGCCCATCTCTTCCCAAATGAAAATATTATGGATCCGGGGCCTAAATACAACTGTTGTTTGCCAACAAGTCAGAAATGTCTACAAAAATCTCCCCTCTGGTCCAACGTGAGGACAACCCGGTGCCCAGGAGCAGGTGAACGCCACGCGGCACCGTGAGCCTGTCCTGCCACAGGAGGCTCCGTCAGCCATGCCTGTTCATCTCAGTGAAGAAGGACTTTGATTTGGGGTAGCAAAGGGAGTAGGGGTGATGCACACCAGGATAAATACAGTTCACGGGCCACAGCAGAGACCCATGGAGAAGTGGAGCACAGCCTTCAATCGCAGCGTTTGACAGCTCACTTGGCTGTGCTTGGCAGCTACTGCCGTGTCAGTACTGCCTGTGGCGCAGGCCGTAAATTCTCACCCTTCACTGGCAGGAAGAATTTGAAGATCACTGAGGTACCATGCTGAGATGCACTACACACTACTAGTCCAGGTCTCAAACGTGTCATTTGCCCCATCAGTTCCTTAAATACGTTTTCGTAAGATGTTCGTGCCTCTCCCGGCACCTAAGACACCTCCAGAAGGACTGATCTATTATCCTGCTGCCGCTCTTTGAAGTGCCTTGCCCCATTAAGTCAACAGTGCAGGAAACCCTTCGTATTTACCCGCTCCAGAGAAGCCCTTTGGTTTAACCTTGTCAGGATGCATCTGGCGGAGCGGCAACGTACTGTATGTTCTGTCTCTTTATTTGCATGGGTTGAGGAACCAGGCTGCCTACACAACCATCTTCCAGATGGAGCGGTCCCATACGCATCCAGACCCTTGTTAGCAGTTGCCAGACTTACGCGGTACGTGAGAAACGCCTTACGTGTAATTATAGGGTTGCAGTGTTTTGCTTAATCGTTTGGCTGACAGCAGAATACAGCTGTCGAAGGAATTGTCCCCTTGGAAACCTCCCTGTCCACACATTTTAGGACAGGTGAGATAAACTAAATCTAGCAGGCTCATGATAGACAGGTACAGTTTCATGGAGGCTGGGGGAGAAAAGGGTCGAACTTCTAATTTTTCAGAACAGCTCTCTTCTTGTTTGCTACGCTCCTGATGTAGTTCTGCAAAGATGACAGCACACATAGGGGACTGGAGATAGGGTCATTACCACATGTGCTGGTTTTGGCTGGGATAGAGTTAATTTTCTTCATAGTAGCTAGTATGGGGCTATGTTTTGGATTTGTGCTGTAAACAGTGTTGATAATACAGGGAAGTTTTCATTACTGCTGAGCAGTGCTTGCACAGCATCAAGGCCTCTTCTGTGTCTCACACCACCCCACCAGCGAGGAGGCTGGGGGTGCACAGGAAGCTGGGAGGGGACACAGCTGGGACACATGACCCCAGCTGACCAAAGGGATAGCCCACACCATATGGGGTCATGCTCAGCAGATAAAGCTGGGGGAAGAAGAAGGAAGGGGCAGACGTTCAGAGCGATGGCGTTTGTCTTCCCAAGTAACCATTACGTGTGATGGAGCCCTGCTTTCCTGGGGATGGCTGAACACCTGCCTGCCAATGGGAAGCAGTGAATTAATTCCTTGTCTTGCTTTGCTTGCGTGCACGGCTTTTGCTTTACTTATTAAACTGTCTTTATCTCAACCCACGAGGTTTCTCACTTTGACTCTTCCAATTCTTTCCCCCATCCCACCAGGAGGGAGTGAGTGAGCGGCTGTGCGGTGCTTTGCTGCCGGCTGGGGTTAAACCACGACACCGCCGCTGGTTATTTTTGTTGGAAATGGCCCTTGCTGTTTTTCAGTCTAGTTGATTCAGCCAGTGGTTTCCAGAGAACAAAAACAGTCAGTGCTTTCTCTTGACCCTTCATTGCAACATGCAACCTGAGCTTTTGGAAACTTTTTGTTGGCGGGTTCCCATTCCTCGACCTGCCCTTGCCGTTGGGACCACCGTGAGAAAGCGCCGAGGGCTGTAGGGTGGCCGTCCCACCAGGCACAGAAGGGCACTAGCCCTGGCTGCCTGGGCACGGTCTGCGAGAGCCTCTTCTCCACGGAAGCTATCTACCACAGAGCAGTTGGTGCTGTACAGTGCCCAGGTCGCAGATGCTATAATAAAAGCACACCAGAGAGTTTTTATGGGGTGAATGAATGAATGCCATTGCTTCTGAAGCAAAAGCAGAGTCTAATTTTGAGAGGCTCAGTACAGCTGCAGCATTGGTGTGACCCCAGTTTGAACACTGCTTCTCCTCACCTGTTTGCACAGCTAAAAGCAAGCAGCCATTTGCCTTTTCCACCTTTGTAAAAAAGGTTTCAACAAACCTTAAGGAACAGATTGAATTGCTTTTGATGATCCAGAACAATGTCATCATTTATTCCCTCTCCAAAAGCAATTAGTATTTCGTCTTGATCATTTGCATATAATATGAGTCACCAGAAAAAATACTGTGGGTACAAAAATGCCCCCTAATAAAGATATCGATAAAAGGCATTTAAAATTAAAGATCCAACATATGCTTAAATATTATAAAACTGGCACACATCAAGAAAAAAATTTCAGCCCCCACTTTGTGAATCGGGAAGATTGATCCTGTGTTTCTGTTTAACCCCAAACCCTTAATTAATTTCTTGCAGGGTCAGGGCATCGTAACACCAACGGCAGCTGGCGCTACTGTCAGAGCACACAAACAAGGCACAGCAGCTTTGCTCCAACACAATTGCAGAGCTGTCAAAGCATCCAAAAACCTCCTAAGTCAGGCCTGAATGTGTCATTTAATCTTAAGAAATAATTTTGGATTTTTTTTTCTCGTATTTCTTTTCTGATTTCTGGCTCGATTTATTGCAGCTCATTGATATTTTCAGCTCTTTTCCTCAGAAACTGAAGGCTAGAAGCTGACTCATTCTTAATAGAAGGCACAAGTCTCATAGGAGCAGCACCATTTCAGGAGCTCAGACTTTAATGGGAACATCAAATCTATCTGGCATTATGATAAGGTCATCAGAAATTAGCAATATTGAAGGTATATCCTGGGTGTGCTTCTAACATAGATCATAGCTTACATATATATATATTTCTATACTGACTTTGCCAAGTAGCCTCATTGGCAAACTCTGGAGTTGTTAAATACAGCTATAAATGGAGTTTTGTGAAAATTTAGACCAAAAGTGAAGGTTGTTTTTCTTTTCCCTCCTTTTAAAAAGAAAAAGGAAATTGATGTCTGTGAGTTTTCATATGCAACACCTCAAAAGGGTGGAAGCGCTTTCATTTAAAACTTCCCCTAGCTAGGTTCGCCTCAGCCCTGCCAGGATGACATCCTCGTCAGAGAAAGGGAAAGTAAAACTTTGCACAGGAATGAAAGTGAACCATTTAACGATGTCTTGCCTAATGATTCACCCACAAAAGCAAATAAAATCAATGCTAATAAGGGATGCCAATACCCAAAGTTCTCTCCTTTTCCAAAAGCAGAGGATTACTTCTTTTAAGTAATTGAGCAAACAGGTGAGGGTGGTGAAGGTGAGGAGACGGGGTCTGCGGAGAACACCACGTTAGCCATGCGAGCCTACCTGAAACGTCAAGGGAGAGGACTTACAAAGGAGCTCACAACACCGCGTGCCAGGTAACACACGCAGAGCAGAAAACTCCATGTCTGAAGTGATGCCCGTGGGCTAACAGCATGGATCAGGGCCAGCGCCGGGCTCCGGGGGTGCTGCTATGCTGGGGAGCAAGCGTGAGCACTGGGGAGCCTGGGGAGACAGACTGGAAAGGGACAACTGGGGAACAACTGCTCTTGCAGAGCAAATGCAAGAATAGAAATTAATTTAAGCACGTGCCTGGAGGACACGTCCAATGGCAACTCTAAAATGTGGGTGTCCAGCTGCAGCCTCCAGTTTGGGAAGTCCCTAAATTGTTGGCTGCTAGAAGGTGAGATGATGCTCAGGGAGAAGGACGGCTCCAGGCCTCCCCTCGTGTATCTGCTGCCGGCCATGGCCAGTCAGAGGTGTGGGGCTAGCTGGGCTGGGTCAGTCCTCACTGACAGCCCAGGCAAGGACGTTATGGATGGATAACACTGCAAGTTGCTCAATTTATACTGAGCAGAAAGCATCAGTATCGCAGTACTTACCCCACCTGGAGAACTGCATCCAGCTCTGGGGTCCTCAGTACAAGAAAGACATGGACCTGTTGGAGCAGGTCCAGGAGGGCCACAAAAATGGTCAGAGGGCTGGGACACCTCTCCTATGAGAAAAGGCTGAGAGAGTTGGGCTTGTTCAGCCTGAAGAAGAGAAGGCTCCAAGGAGACCTTATTGTGGCTTTTCAATACTGAAAGGGGGCTTATAAGAAAGATGGGGACAAACTTTTAGTAGGGCCAATAGCAATAGGACAAGGGGTAATGGTTTTAAACTAAAAGAGGGTAGATTCAGACTAGATATAAGGAAGAAATTTTTTACAAGGAGGGTGGTGAAACACTGGCACAGGTTGCCCAGAGAGGTGCTGGATGCCCCATCCCTGGAAACATTCAAGGTCGGGTTGGATGGGGCTCTGAGCCCCTGCTCACTGCAGGGGGTGGGACTAGATGACCTTCAAAGGTCCTTTCCAAACCCAAACGATTCTATAATTCTACTTACACTGGATTGATTAATAGTAATAGCCACTGCTAAAATACAACCACGTTCACACCAGGAGGTCCTGTGATGCCAGCAAGGGGCTTGCTCTCTAACAGAAACCCCCACCTTTAAGAACATAACCGTATTTTTTTGGGCAGTACTTTGGCAATAGCTTTTAAGGGACGAATCGATGGGCAGTGTTCCAGTATCGGGGTGCAGTATTTTTATGCCAGGCACTTCATTAAGCGGTGTGTTTTCTGCTTGTGCCCTGGGTGCTGTAGCATGTACTTGGTCGGGTGGGAGCTGGAACGGTGATGGCTGCCAGGCTGTGCTGGAAAGACTCTTCTTCCCCCTGGGATGAACTGGGGTAAGATTTTTATGACCAAAACCAGCAAAACTCACTATGTGCAGAATTGTCCTCGCCTTCTGCAGGGTGTTTTTTGTTTATTTTTATTTGGGTTTGGGTTTTTTTGCATTGTTCATTCTTCTTGATTTATTCAAATGCCTACCTTAAATTTATCTTGAGAGAGGCAAAGGATCTAACCCTCCTGCAAACAACAGACTGTAGACACGAGAGCTTTCTCCTTTCTAAATTACTAATAACTGATACCTGTATTTTCACATCCCCAAAAGGAAACTTTTTTAAAGAAAGAGGTGTTCGCCACTGAAGGAACTAACTCATGGTGAAATGCAAACAGAGTTGTGGTGCAGGTTGATTTTACCTCCAGGCTGACTGCGAGCAGCCACGCTGAGATGAAATAAGAGTGCCATGGGAAACCAGATCTGGTGTTTTCCCCTGGGCTACAGGGTGCAGAGGGGCAGTCCCCTCCTCACCCCAGCACTCGCTGGGGGCATTAACCCTCATGAGGAGCAGCGCTGAAGCACGCAGGGGTTGGGGTGGCCAAGCCAGGCACTGGCGGCTCCTCGAGGGAACGGTGGGTGGGCAATGGCTGGCTGAACACCCCCATCCAGCATCACCTAGTCTTAACGGGCCCTTCACCTCCTGAACCAACAGGCTTAGCATAGATGGCCTGAGAGGTCCAGGCACGTGTATCTGCTCTGTCAAAAGCCAGAGGGTCCAGGAGCAAGTTTAAGCACTACAGGTGTTGAGGATGCTTCAGTAGAAAAATATCCCCAAACCGCCTCTGCTGGCAAGCCTTTAAAACAGGTAGGGGCCCATGCTAGACTTCCCTTCCCCTGTAAGATTTCACTTCATTTTTCAAAAATGCATTAAGAAAATCAGTATTGTGAGAGGGGAAATAAAAAGGACGCTCTCTCCAAGTCTTTTCAAATTTCCCCTGCTCTGCATGGGGGTCATCACGGCAGCTTGGCCCTGGTATCTCCTCCCAGACCTCACTGACTACCAAGGCCACCAAAGCAGTCCAGGGCTGGAGTAAAATCACTGCCCAGCTCTGACATTTCCAATACTGATATTGGCATCCAGCAAGTCACATGAGAATACGGCCTCTCCTATCATCTCCCGCTATCCTAGATCTACCTGAGCACCCCCAGCCCTCACTTATTTATGTCCTATTGTTGGTTGGAGCTGCTTCAGTTTTCTCCACATGCCCTGGCAATACAGCTACTGCTGCTCCTTAGAAAGCCCAATTGCATTTATGGCACTTAAGTGGTAAATAGGAGTAATTGCTTTCTGAGCAAACAGGCTGTCCTGGCTCAGATCCTCTACACGAACCCATTAAATGGGGAGCTGCTGTTCATTAAGAGCATGACTGAACTTGATCCACCACCATTGCTCACTGGATTTAAAGTTAAAGCTGATGGAGATGGTGAGCAGTGCTAGGGGATTTTCTTCCTGCACCACCTATGAGTACTTACACTTCCACCCTATTCTCCCCTCACCCTGACAGACACGAAGTGCTTTTATTGTCACCGTTGGGGTGGACCGCTTGTGAATGACAGATGGAGAAAGCCCCCGGCTGCAGGGTGCTTACCAAGGCTTTGCTAAATCCTACACTCAGGGGGTAGGGACAAGTACGGCACCCCAACCCGCTAGGGCTATACTCCGCTGCATTGTCCTGATCCCCGTTTGCTTCTCTCCCATCCCAGGTAAGCATTAAACCTGCTTCTCTATCAACCGGAGGCGGCTGGTCCTTGAAGGCAGGAAAGCTTGCAGTGAGCTGCAAGCCACATCCACTCCCCACGCTCACCTTCGCTTCTCTTCAGGTCTGGGGTTTTTGTCAACTGCATCTTTTCTGCAAAGAAGCCCACACAAACCTCCCTTCTGACTGCTTTCACTTGTGATTTCGTGAGCCTTCCTAATCAGTTCTTAGGAATGCTTTAAGCAAGACCACTCAAGCACTTCATAACATCCTTCTGGAGCATTTTTAAAGAAGGCTGTGGTACATGTCAGGGACCAGCCTGACATCACTTGGAGGTCACCTTTACCTCTAGGGTCATGGAAACATTTCTGAAGAGCTGTTCCTCACAGAGGCTTGGTGGCCTGGCCTGCCCAGGAAGTGTTTGGACCTCACCTCAGTCACTTCATAGGGTCACTGCAAGCAAGAGTGGTGGCCCTGGACCAGCTGGCACCAGGGGATATGCACTTACAGCACTGGACACTGAAGTAAGTCAGTGAAAATAACAAAGTCCAGCTTCTTTTGGTATGGACGTTCCTATCAATTCATCATGCTTTCATGCTCGTGCAAAAGGTGCAATAATTTACCCCTGGAGCTTCTTCATCCCACCTCCCGAACCAGAAAGACGCTACTCTGCAGCAACCACTTCCAATATGTTATAAAGCAGATTTTGTGGCTCCTGAGTGGTGCCAAGTTTCTAGCTTCTCTCCTGCCTTGCAAGGAAGAAGAATAAACTCCTACCAGCCTCCTATGAGGAACGGGTCCTCATTTCAAGTAGCTGTAAGCAGGGCCAGTGGGGCAGGAGGGAGGATGAGCCGGTGGCAGGAGGCAGAAGCGCTGCAGCAGAGCCCTGCAGGCTGCAGCCCCCGTGAGCCCACGGCGTGGAGGGCACTCTGTTCTGGCAGCGGCCGGTTTCACAGAGATCGTGAGTTTAAGCACATATCTAATTGAATTGCAGATGTCTTTTCTGATGGCTATCTGGTAGCAAAGCTTTGATTAAAGCAGCAGTGGAGAGGCAGAACAGGCTGGTTCTCAGTAATAAAACTAATGGAAGGAGGAATGACCATTTACTGCAGCCTCCACCGGGAGCATAATGCAGGCAGATACTTTAAATAAGATTTTTGGGGGAGCTGAGAGCTCAGCACAGATACTCAGCTTCCAACTCCTAGAGATCCTGAATGTATGTTGGACTGGAAAGCAGCTGACAGTAATTTAAATAATCCACAAATAAGCTCATGTCCCTCCCTTCCCATGCTCCCTGATGAACAACAGATCTGCTTTCCTTTCTGAAGGCCACTGAGGTTTGCTCTTCTTGACTTTGTTTTTTAAAGGCTGACAAATTTTATTCGCTGCCCTTTTGTTACTTCCAAGATCCAGGTGAATTTGCCCTGAGCTTGTACTTGCCGGATCTCAACCTCCCACCATTTTACAGCGCCTTTAGAGCTCCAAATAGGGAGAACTTTAACAGAGCTCTCAGTCCACCCAAACTAGAAGACTAACTCGGAGTGTTATGACCTTTTCTTCTTTTTTTTTTTTTTTTTTTTTTGCCTGTAGCCACTTTCTCATGACAACTTGAACCACATCCAACATGTATTACCACATACACATCACTGAAAAACCACCCCCACCCAACGCAGCTGAAGAATCAAAGTTAAGCTTCAAGATGACCTAAGAACCTGGCTTAGCTCAGGAATGAGGTTTTTGAGAACCGTTTTCCCTTTCCTCAGCTGGCCATTACGCTGTACCCAAATTCCCGTCGTGCTACACTTCAGGGGCCTCCTGGCCATGTCCGACCCAAACTCTCTTGCCTCTTGGCCCAGTACAACTCTCCTGGGGGCATCCACCAGAACAACCACCACCTGGGACTTAGTTTCAAGGAAAGTCATCGCAGTTTTGCTCATTTTCCCTTTTGAACTGCTGCCCTTTTCCGATATATTTACAATGTAAGGAAGTTAGTTTGTTCATGGTTTGGCTTTTAACTTCATTGTTGAGCTTGGCTTTGCTCCTGTTGGAAACTGGACCCCGATTCGGGAGGGCAGTTGCCAGTGTCTGCTGGGAACTCCTTGCCACGGGATTTTCAAGCACGCCGTTTGTTGGCCTAGCTCAGCACATACTAACTGCCATCGGAAGAGTCTGCTTACTCATCGCAGGAAAAGGATCGGGCCAGTGGCAGGTGTTTTTCAGAGTATCCTCAAACAAGCATTTCAGACACCAAAGCTCGTTCCAGACTTCCCAGGAGCTCCCTCCAGCAACCATTCTCCGTTTAGTTTCATACATCTGAAGTTACGCTGACCAGCAACGGTTGGAATTGGGCTAATTTCCAGCTTAGGCAAAGCCTTGGATTTACAACTTGTTTCAGGCTCAGCCCAGCAGAAAACTCTCCAGAAAGTTAAAATGCATAATCCCAAAGAGAGAGGAGAAAAGCAAGAAATAATGCAATGTCTGTAAGATGTGAACTGCTACTAAAGTACTCAAGACGCTTAACGAGAGGTGTTGCAAATGGCATATATTAAGCTAAACAAGAATGCCTTCCGTCAGCAAGCTCGAGTACTGCTATTTCACCCTACAAGGAATAAATAATAATTAAAATTCTTTGTATTGAGATTAATACATTCACTGGAGCTACAGAAATCAAGGGCGGTAATTCCCAAATAGCCTCGCTGGGTTCTTTCTCCAGTTGAAAGACGGGAAGCTGCCTCCGAGGCATTGATTTATTCCATAAGAATTAGGGAGAGGCATCTCTAAGGCACTGCATTTACTCCACTGCTGCTGGGAGGTTTTGTCTGGGTGCTCTCCGGACAGTTTTCAGGCATGTCATTGAAGCATATTTCTCTTCCCCAAGTATTTACACAGCCCTCAGAATTTGGACAATCTGGACTTGCTTTAGAATTATTTGCCAAAAATTATTGGTTAAAAAAAAAAAAAGCCACAAAAGAAAAAAAATAGCAACTCTGTCTCCATGATAATTTGCTTAGATCAGTTTATCATATTGCTGTTAAAAATAAAGCAAGTGTGCAGCTAAATGTCAACAAGAAGTTACATGACAAACAGCTTGAATACAGCCTGAAGAATTACTGAATTGGAGATATGCAGAAAATAAAAAGCCTGACATATAAAAGAGAGATTACATGTAATTTGATTCTCACTGTGGATAAAAACCTGAGCATCTCAGAGTTTACAGAAAGAAAAATTCTGGTGGAAAAAGATGATACTCTTCACTATTGACAACATTTGATTTAAAGTGCTCTGAAAAATGATTTGTTCTAGAACAAAAGCAAAAATCAAAACAATTCATTCCAGAAGTATTACAACACAACCGACTGAAACGTCTACTCTTTGTTTGGGTCTCAAGTGCAATTTTAGTCAATTTGAATCCGTTTCATGGAGAGAGGCTGCAGTTTTGACAGAGCTATTGCTAAAATCATCTCAGCAACAAAACGTTGCTCTGCCTAACTTTACAAATTGATAAACAGCTCCAAAAACTGGCTCCATAGTTTTAAAACTATTCGGTACCTAAGACTAAGTGATCAGATTTGCCAACATTGAATCGTGGTGTACTAAAATTACCAATGTATTACTTAACTGAAAACCTTCAGACTTCCACATACTGTATTAAAGAAGAGTTTTAAAAAAAAAAATCTTGGATTTAGAATACCCTCAGGCTGTTCTTCAAACAAAGTAAAAGAAAAACTCAGAGGTCAATTTCTTTTTTAAACAAAAAATAATTCTTTGCAAATTTTGGCCAGTGAAGCGGGTGAAAAAGCCTATCTGCATCTTAAGATTGACTTTTTTATATACTCCGTGTTATGGCCTGGAAGTGCTAAAGAGACATTCAGAATATAAAGGCAACTGGAGACAATTAAGCCATTTAAAAAGCACCAAAATTAGCATTCCTTTTGTCAGATCCAGATAACTCAAGTGCTGTTCTGCCACAAAGGCTATCATCAATTTCTAATTTTAGCTTAATCCATCAAAAAAAGCATCTTGCGTTTCTCTCTAGCGTTTCCTCATTAAGAACACTCTTAAATTATATACTGAAATCTCAAGAACACAAACTACACATTAAAGTTCACACTCCCACGGAGACACACTCATGCACGCACTTTGATGTACGAATCCCAATAAAGGTAATGCAACTGCTTGCGCTGTGCTACAGCTAAGCGGTGCCTGAACTGCTGCATGATGAGCACCCAAAAGCAAGAATTTAGCTATAAATCACACAAGAAGGTGATCTGTCCCACCTTTGAACCCTCAGCCTTCTCCTTGCCTCTGCTACAGCTGAATCTTCTCAATAACATGAAGTTCCACAAGAACGGTACCTCCTGATTTTCATTATATGGGGTAAGCAGTCATATAAGACCATATAAAAAACTTCGTCATTAACTCTTACATTTTAAGTCAGATTAATTCCTTGTATTCAAATTTTAGGACACTGCTTTCACAGTCAAAATACTGTCCTACTACTCCTCAAAAGGACTGACCATTTTATCCCTTTAATTGTGAATACTGTAAGTATCCAAGATTCACATCCTTAACACCAGTAAACCAAATCCACTGTAAAACTGCAAATTCCTTCGCTCCCCCAGTTGCAGACTATCACACCATAGCTATAGTCTTTCATGTAGAAATTTGTAGGTTTAGATTCCATTATATTTTAATTATCATGACTAAAGAGAAAAGAAGTATTTTTTCAAACTGAAGGGAAACAAGTTTTATCTTCAGAGGACTGGAAATTCTCCTCAACACTTTCACAAGGCACAATTAATACAAGTTTGCAGGATATCAACTCACAAAAAAAAATATGAACAATCAAGGTAAAAGCTGTGGAGGGAAAAGCGAGAAATTCTTGGGTATTGAGATTTCAGCCTGCTCCCGTCACTGGAAGTTTTCGAGGGAAGGCGGCGCTACGGCTGACGTGCTGGGGAAGCTGTAGCGCCCGCCGCCTTTGCCACCCCAAATTAAGAGCATTGGAGCTGCTGCCAGCATGGGATGACCCATTCCCAGGCAAGGGCACAGTCTGCCGCTAGGGAACAACTGTTGCACGAGATTTATACGTTTAAGGCTGATCATGCAGCACAAGTCTGTGCTCCTGCTTACCTACTGTGCGGTGTATAGAAGGCACCCAACCGTCCTGACTGTATAGGGTTGGACCAAAACAAGGAGCTTTGCTCTTAATCAGGCCCCCTACTCCTCCCTCCTTCATTTGACTTCATACCCGCTGTGTTTTTAAGAAACTGCAGAAAGCAGGAGCTGCATTTTCAGCTGAAACTTTGAGAAAGCTCTGAAGCCGCCAGGATCTCGCACCCAGACCTGTGCTTCCTGACCTCACTGCTCCCGTAAAACTGCATTGCAACATGGTGAAAGTGACTGCAGTTAACATGAGTACAATATACAAACAGTGATTTATCAACATTGTATGCTTTATTGAAAGTTGACAAGTGCAACAGTTAAATACATTGACGTGTTACAACTGTTTAGAGAACATGCACAAAAACATATGCATACTACTATACAGATCATATGCAAAAAATCCATACTGGGAAATCCAATTTTTTTTTTTTTTTTAAATTCTTTGCTAGCAGGGTTTGATAATTTTTGGAGTGTTTTTTCCTGTCTTGAACCAAACTACAATGAACAAAGATTTACTTCAAGATAATCAGCAGCCAGGGAACTTCAGAAGTTACACAAACAGCATAAATCTGCCAAATTCTGAACAGTTGCGTAGGTGCATTCTTATTTATGTAGCATTAAAAAAAAAAAAAAAATACTTTCCAAACTTCAGATCAGCCAATGAAACAACTAAACTTCAATCTGTACAACCTAAATAGTTACAGTTTTCTATTTTACAAAGTAATTACACTAAATACACAAATATACAGTAGGCAAATAACCTTCATTGTAATTATCCTATGACCCAACTGTACGTCACCTACCTGCTTTCTATATATAATACAGCTTTATGCACCTGTCCACTGCTTCAGAAAACGGTGCAAATATTTGCACTTAAGGTTTCAGGTGACAATTAAGTGTTAAACACTGAATTTACCTTTCTCCCTCTTCCTCTTAAGATCCTATGCACCAGTCCTCACTTTGGAACCCCAGTGCACTATGGGGGATTGAGCCATCACTTTTTACTCCAGTCTATTTCTTCATATTTCCAAGCTCGAAAAGCACTTGTCTCAGTTGTATCACTGGATGAGTGGAAGATTTAAAAACAAACAAAAAAAATGCAGGCATGCAGCTTCGTTTCTCAGCCGTTTGCAGAAGCTGCTCAAGTCCCCAGTGTACTTGTGCTAATTCTCTGGAAGAAGTTTATTTTATTCAACCTAAGAACAAAGACTCCTTCAAGCCAAAGGGGGAAGGGAGGGAAGAGAGAGACAGATGAGTGCGAAATGCGGGGCGGGGGAGAAGCCTCTCCTGATGTGTGCAGGGCATGGAGTCCTCAGTCTGGGTTGCAGTATGCACTGAAATGGATGAAGGGTGGCTGTGGCGGATTCCCACCAGTCCTTCTTGCTCTGGGCAGTCCAGAGGCCAGCGATCACGATGGCAATGACATTCTGAACTACGCTGAAGGCCCTGACCCCTGTGATGCCGGCTGAGCAGGCTGCTGTGTCGTCCCTTGTGACTGGGAAGAGGAAGGCGGGGAACCAGTCTGCAGCTGTGCTTGGAACTGGGCAAGCTGCTCCGGGCTGGCGAGTGTTTTTAGCAGAGTGTTTTCTTGCTCCAGCTGGGAGTTCTTCTCTATCAGCTCTTTGATTTGCTCTTTGAGGACCTCCACTTCCTCCCTTACCGCGTACATCAAGTGACTCTTTACCAGATCCTGAAACGCAGAAGAGAGGACGTGCGTTAGGAAAGCAGCCCAGCGCCAGGCCCGGGCTGCCACCCGGCTCAGCCAGGGATGCAGCTACGCCGAGAGCCGGTGCGAGCCCAGCTCTGCTCGGGCGCCGCGGAGCCGTCCCGGCGTGGGCCGCCAGCCCCCTGCTCGCGCCCGCGGGGCCGGGCGGCGGCAGGGCCCGGACAGCCCGGGGCCGGGGCCCGCACACACGTGCGGCCGCGGGGCGGGCAGCGGGCCCCGCCCCGCCAGCGCCAGGCCCCGCCCCCCGCGCACCGGCTGCAGCCAGTTCTCAGCGCAGGTTGCCGCATTTCCCTCCCTCCCGCCGGCCCTGCGCGGCCACCGATGACGTCAGAGCGCGCCCCGGCCAATGAGCGGCCGAGTTATTTATAGCCGGGAGTTAAAGGCCGGGAGTTTGCCTAGCAACAGCCGGCAGAGCCTCCCGTGAGAGCGGCTCCCGGCACCGCTCCAGTAACAAAGGGCGGCCGGGCCCCAGGCGCAGCGCGGCGGGACCGCGCCGGGGGCAGGGCGGGGGCCGGCACGGCGGACCCCCCCCCCCCCCCGCCCCGGGGGGAGCCGGAGGCCCCGGGCACCGCGGCGCCCGGGCCGGCCGCCGGGAGAAGGGCACGGCGGCGGAGGATGCGCCCCTCCGCAGGGGTGGCCCGCAGCGGGATGCGCTAGGAGGAGTTAAAAAAAATAAATGGAAAGCGCCCCGAAACACCCCCCCTCGTGGGGGGGGGTTAAACCCCGAAACGGCCGCCGCTTTCTGCCCCGGCAGCGCCCCTCCCCCGCCGCATGGAGCCGGGATCGATCGCTCGGGGCGGCAGGAGCCGAAAGCGATGCCGTCATTCCCTCCCCGGCATCGATGAGAAACGTGCGCATTCCTCCCCGCAGGAAGCCTTTGATCAATAAAACAACCACCACCGCCAAAAAAAAAAAAAAAAAGCCCCCAAGCCCAGAGCCGTGCCTCTCCCTCCCTCCCCGGCCCCGCTGTGGAAATGCGTCCGCGCAGGGGTTAACCATCGCCCGCCGCATCCCGATATTGTTTACCGCTTTAAACGCGAACAAGGTTTTATGCCCCAATCGGTACCTACCATCGCTTGCTCGATTTTGTTGTCGATAGCTACCACGCTTGCACCAGAGGAGCTGCAAGAGAGAAAGAAAGAGAGAAAAAAAAAATATATACAACATTAGCAGCGGCTGAATTATTTAAGAGACAAGAGACGCGGGCGCTGGTAGCCAGTTGGCTGAGAAAGTCATCCTCACGCTGCCCTGCCGCCGCCGCCTCACCGGGATGCTCCAATGCAGCAAAGCAACCTGTGAAGCCGCCCCGAGCCCCCCGCCCGCAGCCGGATCAGATATCCCGACATTTCCCACACCCCCCCAGCAGACCACAAAGATGGAGCTTAATCGCAGGCTGCGGCAGCGGCGCTCGGCGCCGGGGCCGGCATCCCCCCCCGGGGCGGAGAGAGGCGAGGGGAGGCGGGCGCCCGGTGCCGCCGCCGCGGCTCCCCCGGACAAAGGAGCCAGCCCGGCGTTCACCTGCCCCGCCACCGCCGCAGCCCCTGGGACACAACACTTATTTACCTACTGTCGAGCCTCAGGGATGAGTTGTCGGTGCCCAGCAAGGACGATAAGAAAGAAATTGAGAAGTGTCTTAGTTGATAAACTCCTAGATCCATTGCCACTGGTCTACAACATTGGGCATTCATGCGATCGCGGCCAAAAACGCTCCCCGCAGAAACCGGCTCTCCCTCTCTCCGGACCCGTGCGTCCGTGTGTGCGAGCGCCGGGCGGCGGGGCAGCTCCGCCGGGCGGCGGGGCGGCGGCAGCGGCGGCGGGGCCGGGCGGCGGGACCCTGCGGGGCGCGGGGCTGCGCTCGGCCAGCTCCGAGGTCAGCGCTCCGCCGCGCCGCACAAAACCTGGCCATCCCGGCCCCCCCCATAATTTATGCGCCGCCGCCGCCGCCCATTGGCTGCGCCGCCGCCCGGGCCACGCCCCCCGCCGCTCCGTCGCATCTCATTAAGAGCGCTCCCCCCGCCACCTCCCCCCCCGCGCCGCGCGGCCCCCGGGCCCGCAGCGCCCGGGCGGGACGGCCCCGCGCCGGGGGGGCGGGGGACACGGGCTCTGCCCCCCTCGGCCCCGACGCGCGGGGTGCCGCAGCGCGGCGCGCCCTGCCCGTTTCCACCCGCAAGAATGGAGGGGGAAATAAAAAAAAAAAAGCACACCACACAAAAATAACAAACAACAATTAAAGGCGCTCGGGAGCGGCGGGGAAGCCCCGCGCGGCCCGGCGGGATGCCCGCCCCGCCGCCGCGGGGCCGCCCGTTGCCGCGCCGACACCGCCACCTATTGGCAGGCGGCGGGGCCGGGCCCCGCCGCTCCCGGCGGCGGTCCCGGGGGGCGGCCCGTTACGAGCCCCGGCTCCCGCCGCCGCCCGCGGCGAGATCCTGCCGCCGCCGCCCTCCCCTACCGGAGAGCCCCGCGCTGCCCCCGGCGCGGCGAATTTTAGCCCAGGAGAACGAAAGCGGCAGCCGCCGGCTCTGCCCGCTCCGCCTGCGGAAGGCGCAGAGGCGAGCGGCACGCACGCACCCGCTGCGGGCAACGCCGCTTGAGGCTGCTGCGGGTCTCCTGAACCTGCAACGGCGCCTCTTCACCCCTCGCACAGGCCTCGTTACCCCGTAAAATCACTTGTGAAAAGAGCATCCAGCCATCAGACCATCCACGAAAAGTGCACACAGCGCACACCTCCAGGTTTCTAGCAAGCCAGCTGATACCCTTCTACAGCAACAGGGAAAATGCTGAGTTACTCATTTTTAGATCGCACCATACAGCGCTTACGATCTTAAAAGCTGCAGCACATGCCTTAATAAGTTAGGAAAAAACCACCGTCCCGCTTAAGTGCGGTGTATTTATCAACAAACGTTACGCTCTCGTGTGTCACGGAACACAGCCCCTGGACTCACGGCCAGTGCGAGTGGCCCTCTCTAACAGGGAGACCCACGGCTGAATTAGACTACCGCAAAATACGGCCACGAGAAACAGCTGACCTCTAAAAACACTGCTTTTAGACCTGCGCTTTCATCAGGCATTACATGACTTAAAGGCACAAAAATAAAGTCAAAAACCTCTTCAATTCTCTATAGCAAACTTCTGCAAGAACTAGAAGTCACGTATATGTCACAGGTGTTGCTCCCAGAGAAGCAGGAAAGCCAGGAGGCACGGAATAATCATCTTAAAGCTAAATTTAGCATTTGCGTACCTGCATCATCCTTCTTAGTTTATTTATGTTGTCCTAGTCTACTATTCTTTCATTCAATAATGCCAGCAGAGTAGTACAAACTAATCCTATTCACAAGAGAGGTCACATTTAAGAGTAAGTTCCTCATAGCCGCTTTCCCGGCACCACGTACGACGCACATCCAGCAAGGGCATAGCTCTCATCTCGCCCTTCGGGTATCTGGGGAAGTTGCACAGGATAGCACCTAACAGGCTGAAAATTAAAGGAAGTTTTTAGGAAGGAAAAAAAAAAAACCACAAATCCACAAAGCAATCCCAAAAACAACCCTTGCCCGTATTGACTTGCAAATTTAACAGCAAGTAAATTAGAAGCAACACATTAAAACATGTGCGTCAGGCTCCAGGTTCCCACCTCCTGACGGACAAACACCAGTGACCGTACATTGTACATACACTTCAACTAACCACTTTCTTTGCAGAGGTTACTCACTACACATGATGGTACTCATCGTATTCAGTGACCAAGTGTGCCATTTAATAAACAGCTCCAGAAGCACATTATCTGTACCAGAATCTGTATCAACTTCTGTCCTAGACTTGATCTAAATTAATGTTCTATGAAGGGCTGGGCTTGAAAATCAGTAATGTCTCAAATGACTCCTCCTGACGGCAGTTACTCAGGACATTTAGAATTAACGAAATTGCAGCTGGACACCAGCTCCGGGGCAATCTCAGTCCCCTGAAGCTCTTAATCAGAAAAGGGCAGATTAGGTGTAAAAAGCGGGAAGTCCTCTCTCTGCTAATTAGGTCCTTATAAAATAACTCCTTAAGATAGCAAACTCGCATGCCTGAACAGGCATACTCTTAAAACGCCTGCTTTGCTGTTGCAGGACAGACAGCAAACATTTGTATGTGTTTTCATTTGTACATGTAAAAATAAAGCCATGGATGCATTCCAGCATGATTGTTGGTGCTGCCATAGTGATAATTATTAAATGCCATCATTCCACTCATGACAGAGAAATGATACGATTCTTAGACTAAATTAACAATAAATAACATTGCCCTCTTCTAATCTGTATTAATACATCTTCATGAAGAAGAAATAAAGATATGATCCTAAATCCAATTCCCGCTGAACTCATTAACCATCTTCCATTAACTTTAGTGGGCTTTTGGCAAATTCCTTCATTTATTTTTAGATGCCTCCAAGCAGAGTTGTGATTCAACAGAAAGCTGTCAGCTGCGTAAGTAGGACTGCATATTAATATGCATGTTCTGCTTTGCCCACCCGATAAAAAAGCAAGCCATAAGTCTCCATTTATGGCTGAGAAAGCTCTGAGCTCCCAGTTCGTCTAGGAAATAAAAAACGTGGTATGTACTACTTTCATCCCCAAAATTGGGGAAGGGGGGAGCACCACTAATCTCCGAGGTTCTTGCCTCAACACCCCGTTGTCTGCCTGACACGTACAGAAACCAAACACCATATTGAACGGTTGAGGTTTTGCTGTTGCTTTTTTCCCCAATATATATTATTTATGAAATAAAACAATCTAGAGAAGATCTAAGGCAAATAACCCTCCAAACTCCCTTTCCCCTTGCTGGCTCATCGATTTGTCTCCCTTCCTGCCTCCTCCACCATGATATTCAACATGCACTTCCCTCAGATTATGTTTTGACTCACTCACCTTCCCTTACAGCGCTAGATGGGAGTCAAGATGACTAACATGTTACTCAAAACCTTCTAACCACCTCTTTAACACCTCATTAACAGGTATTACACGATATTCGACGTGAACTCCTCCTGGAAAAGCTTACATTCCTGGGAGCGGAGGTGAGAAAGGCTGCAGCATTTCTCATCTGTTCAAAGCCACCCTGGGTCTGCACCGGGCTGGACCGATGCAAGCCCCTGCTAGAAAGGCGACAAGGGACATTTGCTGAGGGCCCCCTCACAGGAGGATCACACGCCTTGGAAGCCTGCATGCCTATGGAGCACCCCAGGTGTTCACAAACCGCATAAAGTAACAGAAAAAGACTCGGAGAAGGGTTACTGAGAAACGAGCAGGGCAGAATACAATATAATGCTAAACAACTAGCTCACCAGCATCTTTGACCCTCAAATAAATTAACTGCTGAAGTTGAAACATATATAGTAGTCAAAGACTTTTTAGCATGCTTCACCTTTTGTAGCGTTTCAGTTCTTAAACACTGTTTCTCCCACTAAATAATTCCCTCTTGTCTCAATTTAATCATGCTAAGCACTTGAAAAAAAGTGCTTTTCATCTTAAGCACATAATGAGGTAAGCTGTAGCACAGAATCATTTTGTCTCTGTGCAAGTCTGGTTTGGCATATTTCTGTGTGCATGTTAAAAAATTCTTTTGCTTAAAAAAAATTTATCCTTCAAGTACCTTGTCAATGTATGCTACCTTCAGAAGCCAACATTAAAAGCCCTAGACAAGCATCTCCTGAACATAAAATAAATTTTGTCTTTTGACTATGTCGCGAAGAGACCACACCAGAAACTGTATTAGAAAACAGCAATTTCTGTCACAGCACACTTTCATCTTACACTACAGACAGGCTCCGATCCCGTGGACTTGAACTACAGTTTTTAACTACAAAATAAAAGTACTTGACGAGGTTAAAAAAAAAAACTGTTAATGACTCAAGAAGAGACTAAAGTAATTAGATTCTACATGATTTCTGACTTTACATCTAAAAATGGTCAATAAATGGCAAAGTACTATTCTGCCCTAGAATTCATAAATTCAAAACTAATTGTATATTGACAGAAACCGCCCCAGTATCAAACTTACACAAAATTGCTTCAAGCTAATAACCTAAAGAGGAAATTATGGCTGCAGCTGACATCAAGGACTAAAGGATTATTTATTTCAATAGGCCATGTTTTTTTTCTTCATCTCAGTAAAGGTACAAGATAGGCTGGAGAAGCTGCCCAATGATTTTTTCTTCCCCCCACAGTAAGTCATATTTAATTTTTAACAAACTAAGGACAAAAAAAATTGCATTCAGATTGTCTAAATAAAGATCACAGAATCTCAGTCAACTTCCTTTTCCAGCCCCAAACTTGTAGCTAGGATCTTGATTTAAAGAAACCAAGCCATTGAGAACTTACTGCTTAGCTCCAAAGGCTAACATGTATTTTATTCCTAGTTTGAATTCTGCAGATTTCAATTTACATACCTCTGCCAAATTGAACAACCTCTTGCTACCAGATATTACTCTGTTTTCCTAAATGTGTGCTTTTCCTCCCCCATAGTGAAGTTACTTGCATCTATAATTTGGTTTGCTAGGAATTGTGTTTTATTTCCATGAAAAACAGATAAAAGGGAAAGCTATGCAAAATGCTAGTGAAATGAAGTACTATATTTGTAATTTTTTTTTTTTTGCCAGATATGCAAGCATAACTAAATAAATATTTAGCAGAAAATACATACACCTTACCAAGGTTCTGGAAATAACCTGACAGTATCTCTAATCACAATGCATACACAGAAGCATCACGCTGTGCGCTCTGCACAGGAGACAGAAGGCTGCATTTAAGAGGAAGAAGATAACTGTGTAAGATCAAAAGACAAACAAGGAGCAGTTCTCACTGGCACCTTTGAGGATATCCTCTTTCTTTTACAGGCAACTAATTGTTGTTTTTAATGAGAATTATAATGATTCTACAAATTTTAATGCTGACAAAATAAAACATAAGGCCTGTATCAAGTACCTGGATATAGACAAACACAGAGATAATCCACTCCTCACTGGTCAGAGAGAACTCTTCAAGGAAATATGAGCCATCTTACAGCAATTTTGATGCTTGGAGAAGGACATGTGGCATCCCCTTTCCTGACATCGTCCATAGATGACCATCTAGCAATGCGGTTGGGATGAAGGACCCTGTTCTGTGCACATCCATTGAGTTTCAAAGTCTCCCTACAGAGTCAAGCGAGGTCTGTCATAACTCAAAACCTGAAATTGCATCTAAATGATACACCACCTACATTTAAGGAGTTATACATTTGCAGTAATGTCTAGTTTGGGAATCACAGGCTTCCCTGATTTCAAATCCAAGCTTAAAATGAGTACGTGTAAAATATTTAACTTCACTAAAAGTGAAAGCCCTCCTCAGTATCCCATGAACTGCCCTTGACCAAGGACTGCAAGTGGGAAAAGATCCACCAACCGTGTTAGCATCTTGAAAGTTTTAAGTGAGACATCTGAGCCAGAAATTGATTTTCTTTCCTCCAGAAAGATGCACACAACGCCACTCTGCATGCTATCACTGTCCCCAGGATGGAAGGGGAGAAAAACCCTTTAGTGCCATAAAGCAGCCTATGTAGAAAAGTGATAAAATGTTACAACCTTTAAATTTCACTACCTGAAGCATGGAGCTGAAACTCATTTTTCCTTTCTGTGAAATTTGGTTTAAATAATTTTAGATTTAACTCACAAAAAGAGCCTTCATTTCGCTGGTCTTATGCATAGCTTTCATGTGCAATGCTTTTCTCAAAGCCAAGGAGAACACCTCAGAGTAAAAAACACTTACACTATCACTTAATCCCACTTGTTCTAACTGTACAGCAATGTATTTTTCAACCATGTACTCCAAAATTAAATGAAGAGCGGAGGAAAGAGAGTCACTGGAGCATTTCAAGTTACACCTAACATAACAAAAGAAACACAGCAAGTCTAGGAAGTGGTTTGGCACAGTGACACAACGAGCATTTGGAAAGCTGACGTTCTCTATGTTAAACACCATCCCTGACCCAGGGAGCCGACAGCCCAGGAGGGACTCCGGGACAGTGGCTGACATTCACCCACCCCACCCTACCTTGATAGCACACAGTGGGATTTAGTCATCAAATTAAAAACCAGCCAATGTAACCTGTAACTGAGAAGGATCATCTTTTATTATTTTTTAAACTCTTAATATCTTCTCTTTCCTTAAGGCTGTAGAAAAGTCACACCAAGTCACATGAAGTGGGAGTGCTAAGTCTTACTGACTGGTGCTAATTGTGGAAGGGGGGATGGAGGATCTTAAGTCCCTCCATTTCCCCTGTCAAGCCTACGCCCATTATGCCTTTTTTTTTTTTTAAACCACTTAATCCCTTCCTTCCTCTTTTCCCACTACCTCCCCTTTTTCTAATTGTTCCCCTTGAAACTATATTGAAAATCATGGATCAGCTAATAATTTAGTCACACTTTTTAAGAAATCATTTATACGGTATAACAGCTGGCCTACACTTCTCACTGAATATCATTTTCCCTTTGATGGCCACTTTTCGATTCAACACTTGATAAGAAAGCCTCTATTTGCTACAGAAGTATATCACACTAGAAGCCAACTCAAAGTTGCCAGGAACAAAGCCAAAACCCCTACAATTAACCAGCGTTGTCCTACGGTCTTCAGGAACTTTGGAATGAAGTTCTCTACTTCAGGTTCTACAGAAGTTATTAAAAACAGTCAATGATGATCAAAGGAGAAGAGTATGGAAACAAAGTGTAAGGTAAGACTGCAGTGCGGGAATGGAGCACCGGGGACATGGACTCCCAATCTGCCGTGAACAAGGAGGAAAGCCCACCAGTGCTCAGAGCTTTTGACGTGGCAGATCGCTCATTATCACCCTGTTGCGCAGAACCATTTTTAAGGCTGTTCTGTTAAACAATAATAAACCCCAACACTGCAACTCAGTTACACGTGTGGCAGAATAAAAACAATAAGGTGAGTCCAACGCTGCTTTTCTTCCTCAGCAAATACAGACCTCTATCCAGTTGTCCATTTACACTCCTACAATTTCAGTCTCTTTGCAATCACTGGCAAATGGCTTCAAAGGTATTAGCAATATCGATGAACAAGTAGGTGAATGGCTTTCAGATTAACTCCCCCAGCTGTAATGCATATATATTACACAAATTTGTAATAGTGTATTTCTTAATTTCTGAGTGGTCAAAACACTCCAGTTGTGCCTGAACCCACAGTTTATCATCTTTTGGTGACTTCCTAAAAAAATTAGAGAAAATTCAAGACCTGCTATTCCATCCAAGTAGAAGTGCACTTTAACAGGCTGAAATCACTCTCATGTATTTAAAGGTACTTTTATACCTGAATGGAAACTTTCCTTTATAGAAATCGAACCCCATGTACCTCCACCCATTCAGGGAGTGTGTGTGGGAATTTCCAGAAACATGCAAGAATGTGACCTGATTTATTGCACAAAACTCTCACTTCCCTTTATCAGCCTTCACATTGGGCATTTGCTGGATGATTTCCTGCCCATCCTGTGCTTTCCCACCCCCCCTCCTGTGGAAATGAGGATATGAGAGAAATCTGCTGTATGCCCATACTTCTAACTCAGTATGGCATTGAGAAACAGGTACAGCTAGACGCTGGAGTGGGAAAATACTCTCAGGCTTCTTAATCCAGGCCTAGCTTCAGTGACTTAAGAGACACAAATCCTGCTGACTCACGACTGGAGAAATCCCAACAGAGTATGTCCACATAAAAAACATTTAAGCTTTCCTCACTGAAGAGATTGTAGAGCAATACTGGTTGGAAATAGAATGCAAGATACCTGGGAAAGTACCTAAAACTATGAAGTGAGGTGTGCTTAAAAATTACTTTAAAAGTTACCTGAAGACAGATGAATAGGTATTTTAATCTGACCTGACTGTGCCTTATAGCTTTAGAGACATGTTTCCCACTTTAGCACAACACTTCTTTCCTGTAATCCTGCCATGCTGCAAACCAAAGAGAACAGTCAGAACAGATGTGCCGGCTCAGCATTATTCTGAACACGTCCCTGGAGCACCTTCTAGGCCAGAGACTGCAAACAGCTGGCATAGGTCCACGTCATCTACAGAAGGCCTGTATATCCTGAAGTCCTGGTTCTCCTTCAGGTGGGATTCAGCCTTCCTCAGTACCCTGCTGCTCCTCTAGAGAAGACTCGGGCAGTAGAAAGCCCTCCTTTTCCAGAGGGCTACATCTTCTAGCTTGTAAATAGCAAGTACCTCAAGACCGTCTGGTCTGTGGTGGCCACACTGGGCAGCCAACACTGACATTTAGCCACCCTTGAGCCAGACATTCTGCAAACAGAAGATATACTCAATCTTTTAATACACAACTTGCGCAGGAAAGATTACAGCATATTATTTCATACCTATTCAATAACCAGGTAATCATCTTTATGCAGAGTTGGCTAAATTTATGAGTGGCATCCTGTTTATGAAGCAGCCCAGTCCATTCCCTCATACTGCTGATGCCTGTTTTCTGGTGGATATCCACCTAAAATATGTTTCATTAGCTGTTCCAAGAGTCTTTCATACAAAACAAGGTCTGAGCTCATGTATATACTGTGTCAGGCACCCAACACTTCTTGAAAACAATTACCTCATCCTCCCAGAAACCACTGTTGTTAAGATGACACCTTGAACCTTTGCAGCTTAAGAAAACCTCAAAACAAAACAAAACCCCCCACAAAAACAAAACCCAACCAACTCCAGTATCAGAAGCCTGAGGTGAGTAACCCACTTACTAACGCATGGGAATCCAAAACAGCTCCCAGGTTCATTTCCTCATTCTCATGCAGGGTGTTAGCCCAGATGCCCAGTGGCTACCGTGCTACAGCATCAACGTGGTGGGCTGCCACACTGCTGTCAAGTTACAGGAAGGAGAGAAAACCCCTGCTGTGAGACAGGATTTAAAGCCCCTCTTCCAGCTTCACGGGTGGAGCCAGGAAACGACTGCTGCAGTGTCCCACCAAGCACAGAGGACAAGTCACCTCTTCCAAAAGCCACCCTAGGCAGCCTCCCATCCAGGGAGGCATTGCCTGCTCCCACACAAGGTACTGAACAGGGGAATTCCTCTCTGACTCGTCCTGGTGACTACTAGTTGCTAGAGGCCCTGGGCAGGTAGACGGTAACATCAATCAGCAGTTTAAATACAAGCAATCATGACAACTATAAACAAAAACATTTGTAAGTGAATCTTTGAGTCACAGGGTAGCACCGGTGCAACTGAGATAGGCTCCTGCCTTGAATCAGTTTGCCCAAACCTGTTTTTCAGCCCCATTTCTGAAGAACTCAGCATTTTAAAACAAGCTGTTGATAAACTGAAATGGGTAGAAAAGAACCACTGAACTGATTCAGAGATTGGGGTTGGGGGAATTTACTTACACTGATAGACTGAAAGGATCCTTGAAATCCTCAGAAAGACCTGATTTAACTAGAGCAAACAATTACCTTTAAATAGAGGAAATACTAGGTTTCAGGGACTGTGAGATTATTGTTTTAATTTTGCATATTAGAGTGCATCTATTTTATATTTGCCTAATGATTAATTAAAGCCTGCCTTTTAAAAACACTAAGAAGGACTAGCTCATAAATATAGTGGGTTTTCTATCCCTTGATATCATCAGATAGAGACTGGATGCCCTTCACTAAAGTACGCTTTAAACAACCTGAAGTTACTTAAGTGCAGATAAGGATAATCTAAACATGTGCAAGACATACAGAAGTTTTTTGTCCTTGCCTTCAGTACTACTCTTGTGTTTTGACCAACTACAGCCCACCTTAATTATGCCATGGGTTGGCAGGCGCACCTAGCACCCCCTTCTTCCAGCTGAGGCCATAACCAGAAGCTGAAGCACTTTCTGACTTGTTTCCCCCCGCCCCAGGCCCACAGCATCTGTGTTTCCAACCAAGTTTCAAAAAGAAATACAGAAGATACCACAACACGTTTTTTTCAGTATGAACATGGAGAGGTGTTGACATGCACCGATCTCAAGCGGACACAGCCACCTGTCTGCAGTCTGCACCACAAGAGAAGGAGGAGCTCCTGCACGCCCATATCATCACCATTTCCAGCTGCCTAGTGCTAGACAGTAGCACACAGACATTAGGGATCACTTTTCCAAAGCACTTTGGCAGAGCTCCAGTGCCTAAACTCTAGATCTTGGACTTAATTCTGGCAGCCAAACTGAAAAATGAAAAAGTATAAAGTATTTAATTTTATTAAGAGTAAAAGCCCTTCTCAGCACACTGTAAACTGCCCTTGACAAAGGACTGCAAGTGGGAAAAGATCCACCAACTGTGCCAGTACCCTGAAAGTTTTAAATGAGATGCCTGACCTGGAAATTGCTCCTATTTCCTCCAGAAAGCCACACAAAACTGCACTCTCTCTCAAAAGAGATTCTGTGTCCAACCCGGAGAAAGCCAAATGCTTCTTTGGATTTGGCCCACGCATTCAGTTTTGGAAAGAAAATATAACCATATGCAACATTAGCCAAGGACAGCTGCAAGAGAGGCTAAAGTTTCTCCTTCATTTGCAATCTATGGTTACGTGACAGTCTCAGCCAGCCTTAATTCACAGAAAAACAACTACAGCACAACCAGCGCCTCTGCAAGAGAAACTCAGGAAACAGAAGCCCATGAGCAGTAAGCAGGAAGTAGCCTGCTGAACAACAATACAGGAGAAATCATCCACGCTTTCTGTATAGTGTTAACAGATGCAGGATTTGGTTTATGACAAGAGGTGCTGTATCATGCTGCTATGTGCATCAGTAAGAATTGGCTATAGCAAAAACTCTTCGTAATGCAGAAAGGTTAAAGAAAAATCAAGTCTACTCCCTCACTTTTCTCATTATACATTTTGTGGAATAGATTGTTTCCTACCACGAATCAATCTTCTCAATACTACCTTTCTTGTTCAGTAATACATAATGACACAGCTCATTGCTGTATACAGACACTGCTCGAGCATAACATACCTGTTGTCATTATATTTAAATTGCTATTATAAAAGATTTCCATTACACTGGTTCCTTAGGCATTCAGATGAATTAATTGAGTATAATTTTTAACATGCATTTGAAAGTTGAAGCCTGTTTTCAGAAACTGTTGATTGCTGAAGAAATTAAAAATTTTTAATTTTTAAAAAAGTTTTTTTAAAAGTTTTCTAGTGTATAAATTTATATTCTTTAAAGAGGCACCATTCATAGAGGAAAGCTATTCTCCACAGGCAATACCAGAAATATAACATGACAAAAATACCAAGTGAAATGTATTAATTGGTATTTGTCAAAGTTTATATTATAAGAGCAAGGTTTTTGGGTTTTAAGGGTGTGGCGTAACAAAAGCACCAGCTCAGAGATCAGCAGTTATGAAGAACACATTCTGTGCTCCCTCCCACAGCAGGGTATTTGCCTTCAGTACACAGAACAACTCTGCAACATGAAGAGTCAGGGCATTTCCCCCCCCCCGTCATATATTTTTAACTCAGTAGAATAATTCTTCCCATTCACTGAGTTACTTGGTAGTTCTTTAAACACTAGAAAGGAACCAGATCAAAAACATGGATTTCATATTTCACTGTTTATATGGAAAAGGAGGTTAATAAATGTAACTTGCAGAAGACTAAGCTGCATTTCAATGCCTCTCCAAACATTTAACAAGACTGATTAATTGAACTTTTCTTTAAACATGTGACAAGACAGAGGATAATATATACTATGTATGAAAAATATTTGAATGAATGCAAACTTGTTTGATACTAAGTTTCAAATCATGTTAAAATTCTCATTTTTGGTTTAGCATTATGTCACTTAAGATTTGGAACAAGTGGAATCATTTTTTTTGAAAAGAGGAAAGAAAAGTACTGTAATGGCAAACATTTTATAATATGGATTCTTTTAAATATTGCAGGAAAGATTTTTCAAGACACATAGGTTTTCAGTGAATAAGTAAACCACGCTGCGTGACACAGTACTCTCAACCAGTATGATACTCCTAGCCTGAAACAGTTTGAAATAGTTTTAACAAGTGCCAAGCACCTTGGTTTAGGAGAAGCATGTTTAAGTACTTGCTCAAACAAAATAGCTTAAGAAACCATTAAAAAAAAAAAAAAGAGGAAGACTAGTAAATCAAACATCTAAAAAATTAAAAACTTGTATCAATACCTCTTTAGATGCTCTTCCAGTTCCAAGAATAACACTTTCATGGTTATTTGATCTGAGCCTTGTTTCTGGAGAAGTGCCACTTTCATTGATGTATCTATTTAGTACCTGCTGATTAGTTTCCCCCAGACAGAGGGTCAGAAGAAATACCTCTCGGTCCTTGGCAGCTGTAAGATTAGCATTAGCATTCCACTATTAACCACGGGTCCTGAACTCTGCAGCACTTTCAAGAATCACAAAGCCTCGCCCGTTAAAGATTATCCACTTGCTTCTATTCAAAGTTTGCAGAGTTTAATAGTGGTTGGTCATGATCAACAAAAACAAGAAGGGCGAACGGCAATGACGCTACAGATCCTGAGATCACATGGTGTTCTGTTACATAAAGCATCAAGTGAGATTAAAATCTTCACGATTAGGTTTTCAAATCTCAAACAAATGCATCTTCTTTCAACAGTGCCAAATTCGCCAACTCTCAAGCTGATTCAGCCTGCTCCCATTTTTTGTAAAGCACATGTTAATTGCTACAGGTAGCTAATTCTGCTTAGAGAAAGGCAGCTGAGTTGTACTGTCTCTCAAATCAAAGTTCTAGTCCTTAATGGCAACTGTAATTAGACACAGAACCGACAGCACCCAGTTTGCCAAAAAATATTTTAGACTGGCAAATCCTATCCCTGACTGCTATTGTAACAAGAGATGGTGACAAGAGTTACAGACATGCATCTGGTTAGTCTTCTGCAGACCAGATATAGATAATAACTTATCATGTATCAAGCCAAAAATTCAATCAAATATTAAATATTCTTCCTCATAGAAACACAGATCACCATTCTTGGTGCACTGTAGCACATCTATACCATGTAACTACCAGCCTCCTTGCGTAGGTACCATTATCTAACATTGCTTCGATGTAAACATGTTCCTTCCCCTATCACAGAGAACGCTTTTCGGTGCGAATAAAAGTTGACTGCCCACAGTACACTGTAGAGAAGTGAAGAATCACTTTCCTAGTCTACAGGCAAGCTGGAGAACCGGAGATAACCCCTCACCATGGGAACAGCCAGCTATTTGCAGCATGTGTGCAGGAACCCCCACCACACAAGAGAGCATGGGCATTGATGTTACACTCTTCCATCAGACTGAGACCACAGAAATGCAGGGACAAAACCAGAAATCAAACCTAGCAAATGTTACTTGGGTTTACTGCTGACTGCTAAAGCGATATCAGATGTATTTCCTCAAGTAGATTTGCCTTGTACGACTATATAGGAAAGAAACCAAATGGAAGGGCCAAACAAGTTGGCTCAGAGCATGGCCATCGACTATTTAGCTGCATTTCTGTTGTCCCTTGCCAAGGCACTGAAGAAATGATTGATGACAAGAGAAGCAGGTATTACATGATAAAAAGAAAATAGTCTGGCTTGGGGGAGGGGTGAAACCAACCCTACTTATTAGAACCAACAAGTCTAACATCACACAAAGGGAGTATTTTGTTAGGAGGTAGAAAGGAAACAAACAAAAAATGCAATATTTTTTTTTTTTTCCCTGGGGGTGAGGTGGGATTAGTTCCTCATTCCCAGAGCCAAGATGGAATTCAAATAATTTAAACTGGGCATCAGAGCTACTAACTGTGAAGCAGTGCAGAATATTTCTAAATGGTCTTTCCAGAGCCTGGCACGCCTGGCTTGTAGGGACAGAGCATCTTGTTCCTTCTCACCAGGGAGACTGAAGCAGACAAGTTACACTTTACAATGAATGTTTCACTCATTACATCAAATTCATCTCCCTCAGCACAGCACGGATACAGGTCACAGTCATGGCTCATTTGAGCGTTCTCCTCTAACTCCCACCAAAAAGCAATGGAGGTGGGACTACTCAGATGGCAGAGCAGTTGTACTCGAGGGCCGCGGTCCTTGGAGAAGAGGCAGACAGGTATAACAGCCCTATGAGAGGGATGCTTGCTCTGAAAGGAGGGCTACTCTTGAAAGCTTCAAGTGGAGACTAACATGGTACAACTGCATATAAAAGGAGGGAGGGGATGATTTGTAGAAGGAAGTGGACTTCCAACAGGCTTTCAAGGAACAACAAGCTTGGAACAAAGGAATCAACAATTACAGCAATCAACAACTATTAAGATGAGAAAGTTTGACCCATATTATTGAGTAACTTCAATATTCAAGATGAAATATTACTTATAGCAAGGAATCTTCCTTATTTTAAAGAGCTGAAGCATCAAGCTGACTAGAGAAATGCTCAAAAACAGTTTCAGAAAGCTGAACCAAGACAGAAATTATAATTTGAGTGGCATCCTTACATATCCTTTCATAGTCGGAGACTTAGTACAATAATAATCCCTAATGAATCCTACTGCTAACATTATCTTATATACCACATACCCTACAACCTCCCTTGGCCGTTCTATAAACGACACGGCCGACCCGTGGCCCGTCAGGCTCGGCTGAGTCCGTATCCCACAGAACTGCACCAACAGACCTGATGGCTTCGGATTTTAAGCTGCCCTCCTCCTAACCCTCTTCAACATCCTTCTTGCCATCTCTGTTGCCTGTACTCCCCTCTGTAAAGCTGCCCGGTTGAAATCAGCTAGGAAGACCATCTTTCTCCATATCTGTTGTGCATACAGTACATCCACTGGTCACAGGTGTTTTCCAGGATGCCTAAAACAATGAATACACATTGAAGTATGTTGGGGTGGGAAAGGGACGAAAGCAGTGACGTTACCCTTCCCTGTGTGTTACTTTCTCCTTTCCTATTCCAAGAGACCCTCTGAACAGGAGCTCCATCGTGCTAGGGGCTGTGTCAAGACAGTTAAAAACAAGGTCCAGTAAGTTGTGCACATCTGACCAGTACATTGCTCAGCTCCAGCACTGCTCTGACTCAAATCGGGGTTTCCTTTATAGCCAAAAGAATCATTAAATGTTAGATTACATGGAAAAAACCCACAATTTATTGAGATACAAATCCAAGCACTGAATATAATTTAGTAAAGATAAATAACTGTACTATCAACTCATGCCCACACACAAAGATACTGTAAAAAAACAGTTATCTTTCCAGCATCCTTCTCATGAGCTTACACTAAAATCCTTGTAATTTGCTCTGCTTATTAAAAGAAGTTGTGTCAGAGTCAGTTTGAAAATGAAAGGCAAATATTTATATATATATGCATGTCTGTGTGTATGATGCAGGACTACTGAATATATTCAGCTGCTTCATTCTGCAGAGAAGCACCTACACTGCTGGGCCCACAAAGAGAAGCCATAGGTAGCTCCATCTCTGGTAACACTAATCACCTTTCCTCATGCTTCAGTCCCAATTCTGGTGATGACTTTACAGTAAGGCAACACTCGCAGGCTTCATTTGATGCTAATTCTCCAGTTATGCCAAGTAAAATGGCTTTTATACCGCTGATCTAAAAGCACCTAATTCCAACTCAACACCTTTTTATTTGGAGTCTTTGTGCCCCAGAGGAGTCTTATCAGTTGCATTTATCACCTTTATGAAAAACAGCAAAGGATTTGCTTTGTCAGTTACCAGACTGAAATGAAATTAAATGTTAAAACATAACTGCTTCAGAGGCAAGTATTCCAATAACTACATGATTTTTCTCGTAAGCATTCTCATAAATTTGAGAATTCTGGCTACAGTGCATTCAAGTAATTAAAAGTATTACTCAGTTATGTGTAGGTCAACAACTTAGAGGTAATAGAAACCATAAAGAAATTGTAAGTCAACTGGATTAACTAAGCGATGGAACATTTTTACCGCTTTGAAAAATAGCCTCTAGCTGCAACCGAAAAATGCCTGAAGCACAAGGATCTTCTTTCTTCTCTTGTCACATTCAAGAATTCAGCACCAAGCTATGCTTCCCTTCCTTTGTCCTGAACCGTTCTGGCTGTTATATAAAGTGACAGATTGTGCACAGATGAATTATCGCTGTGGGTACACTACGATGTCAGATACGGGTAAGTTCTAGCATTTAATGAAACAAAAAACAACAAGATTTCATGCATGATAGCATCAGGGTACCTAGGTTGCCCCTCCCACCTATAGCTCTTATGCCCAAAGGGGAGGCGGGAGCATATTTCAAGATACTTAACTTGCGGTACTCCTTGACAGTTTTGCTTTAAAAAAAAAAAATCAGCCCAAGTTTAGATTTAACCTGGTAAGTGAATGAATCTGGCATTCAGCCAACGGAATTTACTGTTCATGTCAGTCTGAATGAAGTGCAGGACTTGAGCACAAATTCCTGAGTGTGTCACACATCGCTGAGTTAGCTGCCATACCTTCACGGGGTAAACATTTAGCAGGTTCATTTTGCATGTACTATAGAGGACTTCAGAGACAGCTTGAATAATCCAGACTTTACCATAGCAAAAAGCAGAAAATATAGCACAAGCCAGCCTTTAGACTGCAGACATAGAAAGCCCTATGGTAACAATGTCAATTTTGATGTGATGCAACAAACTAAGAATAAATTTAAAATTCTGATGTGTATACGAGTGCTTGACAAAGCAGAAAATATACCAGACATTCAAGCTCCTCTGGAAGCTTTGAAGTCACAAACATACAATCCTTAAGATATTTTTAAGATATTTAAGGGTTAAAAAATTACTAAAATAGTGATCCGAGATTGATATAAGCCACCAGTACTCAGGATTCTGAAGTCTGTTTTGTGATTACAGCACAGTCTCCAATACTACTACTTTAGGGGTTCAAAAAGAACAAACATTTGTATCAAGTTGCAGCGCTTATTGTTATGGGAGATGCCCCAGATACCATTTGCATCATAACTTATGGGGTTTTTAATGGTTTGTTCCCCCCCACCCTCCCATCTTAAATCAATCTTTACAGAGTACTTTGGCACACGGTGTTTTGCAAGGCTGTTAGTCAGCAACAGCAGCACACAAAAACCAAACCTGACTTCAGAAAATATTTATTAGAACTCATCAGTGAAGCAAGGCATGCTGGATTATCAAAGGAAATAAAGCCGATGACAAGAAAAGGCAAAAAGCACAAAACACTGTACAAAGACATCTGCACCGTAATGAAAACCAAAGCACTGAAGTGAAAGACAAGTGCGTGGATGCCAAGTTGGGAAGTATCTCATTCCCAAATGCTAGCAGCAGAAACCACTGCTGTACCTTTGCTATCCTCATATTTCAAGCAGATGTAATGAAGTGGAGCTAGAGAAGATAGCTTTATTTCAGTCCATCATTAAGCAACTCAAAAAGAAATGTTTTTAGCTATTAACATTCTAATTGAGCACCTGAGGAATATTCTTATACATCCTTCATAGTCATCACCAAGCGATAGGAAGGTAAGGCCTTCGGTTACACAAAGATAAGCATTACAATTGCACAGAATTAGCCTGTTTTACACTTAACTTTTATTTTCATCTTGGTACTACTACATATACTGCCAAAAAGCAAATCCTCCCTGTGTGAAAGATCAAGAAACACATACAAGACAGACCTTACTGGGTCTGAAACACATCTAGCCCAGGAGCCACCTCTAGGCATGGCCAGAGGCAGAGGCCTTGGGGAGAACACAAAAAAGGCAGGCAGATAAACACAACTTTCCTACAGCAGCCTCCTACCTGTCAGCAACCAGCAGCTTGAGGAGTTCTTGCACAAGAAGGGATAACTTAGTGTTTAGTAACTGAGGGGAATTTTCTTCCAAGAACTGGTGCAGTTTTCTTTTAAAGAAATTACTCCCATCACATAGCTCTGAGTCTTCATAAAACACCGGTTGGTTAATTCTGAGTTAATTACCCAGGGAAGAGACAGTTTTCAAACTACCAAATAGGAAGCATCAACCACCCTGACTGCTAAAGAGATATGAATTTGAATCTCTAGAGCAGAGCTGATTTAAGAACACACATCAGATACACCTGGAAGCCACCACAAGCATGAAGGATCAGCTACAGGGAGTTACGTCTTCTCCAAGAATCACAGTGAGCCACCTGCCAAGTGAATGCTTTACATTCCACTAACTGGAAGTCACTGAACTTCTAGCATTTAATCGTACAGAAGAATAAATGTCCTCAACGCATATTCAAGCTGTGGAATTATGTTAGTATTGGGACAAAGAAACATGTTAAAAAAATTGAGTAAAATATCTTGGGGGGGAAGCAGTAATTAAGATCATTGGTACTGAATATGTATTGCCAATTAGAACATTTACTGGTTACTGCTTTTTGTATTGTGGAGTTCAGTCAAATCAGATTAAGCCTACAGGAGACAAGCCTATCTCTTCTACAGGTAAGGCATCTCTTTACCCTGGTTGTATGTTATGCTAGTCTAAAGCAAGTGCTCCTTTCCTTTGCTGTAGCACCTGTGAAATCCAAACCAGCAGAATCTCTGATTAACGACCAGCCTGATTAACATGGACTGACACAGCACAGTAACAGCAGCTCAGCAGTCTTTGCTGCAAGGGACTGTCAATTTATTTTGCATGTTACATCAGCTGAATACAAAATTAGTAATGAAGGATTTATGGACATTCAGCTAGATTGGAGGGAAAGAAACCCTCCCACACACACGTGTGTGTGTGGTTGTGTTGGGGTTTTTTTTAATCTATGCATGCAAGAGAAATTGAGAGTACTATGAAATCGTCAGTCATATAATCCATGAAATGGAGCCTCACAGTTAAGGGCAAATTAATTTCAACAGACAAATGAAGCACAAAGTGGGACTCACAAGCCTTCCTATGGAGAAAGGCCATCCAAAACCTTCACAGAACAATTCCAAAACAAATCTGCATCCTGCTCAAACCTCCAAACTGAGACTAGGTGTGGGCTAACAGGCGCCAGTTACAGCTATTCCGGGATACCAGAAACTCCTCAGTAATACAGGAGCTTTGTAAGACTAAATTACAGCTGACATTCCTTGGGCATTTCGTGACATCCATCTTAAGTAAGTTAAAGATTTGCAACAACTTAGTTCTAACTGCTATCAAGACAGAAGAATTTTTAACTCTACAGCTCTCTTACCCCAAATTTTTCCTTTCTTTCAGGTTCCAGAGAGCAACCTGCACTCAAGCAGCAGTTCAGGCCCAAAAGACTTTAGGCTCTGTGAGGCTCACATATTATTTTTAGGAAGTCAACCTGTCTTGAGAAGGAGACAAGCAGCAGAACGATGCAGCATCACCTCCGAGACACTACACAAGCACAAACTCATACCCTTTTAGTATCGCAAGCACAGCAATTGTAGCATGACTTTCGATGCTCTAAAGCAAGCTGCAGAGACCAGAGAGACCGCGTTTCTCTTCCATGGAGGGAGCAACACTTTGCCATCCTGATTCTCTTCTTCATTTAGGCCAGATACTCTGTAAGGAGAGATCTAGCTGAAAAATTATTCTCTGATCTTTAAACCTGAATAAAGCCCTCCACAAACCCATTGCTACCAATGGCAAGGCCACTCCAGCAGGCCTGAGGATTCGGCTCCAGGACCGCCAGGACAGGAGGTACTGCAGCAGGAGCTCTCACCAGCAGCGCGACGCAGGCACTGCGCATGCAGAAAGAAGAAGGGTGTAACTTGCTGCTGAAACTGAAACTTCAGGATCTGACAACTATTCTGTGCATAATCTGTTCTCATGCAAATAACTTTCAAGGTGCTGTGAAACCTACTCAAATATGCTGATTTCTGTGAACATATGCAAGTGCTTAAAGAGGTCTGACAGGAAAACAGCAGCAAGAAAATAACACTGCAGGTAGCAAACTAAATACCTTGCCATTTTGAACCACTGATACCACAAGTTTTTTTCCCTGTAATGAATCCCATCAGTGGCCCACCATGAATGATTAAGCCACATTAGTTCAAGTGTCAACAATACCTTAACATTAAGAATTAGTTCCTTTAGCAGGCATTGGAAGACAGCACTAATCCTATACTTGATTATTTTTACTGGGAACATTTAACTCTTGCACAGCTCTTGCCCAGTATCTATTTTGGTATTCTTCTAAACTGAATGTGTTCGGCAACGTTTACTTCAGAAAAGACTGAAAAGTCACAACCTTCAATTTTCTCATCTGGCTGTGTAACAACAGCAAGCAATTCTGAGATGAGCTGCTTCTGACAAAGCATCTTCTTCAGAGACCTTCTGACTATATTTTCCTTTCTTCCCTTATCAGTAAGGAGCACAGAATGTGACAACATTGCAGACGTGCTGAAATGCCCCTCTTCTAAACCAGAAATTGGGACTTCAGCTCCATAACCAGTAATTATCAGTCGTTCTCTTGGAATTAATTGCTTTAATCAGGTAAGTAAAAGCTATGGAGGTTATGTGGGAGACCAAAATAGAGGTTTGGAAGAGTATTACTGCATCTCACAGAGGAAGAGAGATTATTTTTATATACGCTATTATTAATGAGACTGAGAAATGTATTTATCATGAAATTAAATATTAAATAACAGAATCATAGGAAAACCGTCTAACTACAGATTCGGAAACTAGAAAAGACATCAGTGAACTACAGAAAGACATAACAATGAGAAGAATAGAAATAAAAAGGCAAGTGGAAGCAGGGAAGGAACAGGGAGAAAAAGTAGTCAGATAAAATAGCAAGGAGAGCAAGGCATTAAAGACAGAAGGGTCAGGAACTGCATGAGGGAGTGAAGAGGATAAAGGAATTACAGGCTAAAAATACTCAAAAGAAAGGTAACAGCAGATGGGTTTTTTTGGTACATTTAATACAACATCTGAAAAACAGAGCATTTCTGGAAATGCCAGATTTTTCTGGAAAAAGAGAAATATAGGAAGGGAAAGATAAAGAAACTAAATCTACAGCAAGCTGCTGCCAAAGCCCTGCAGTTTCCCTTGGTAGACCAGCACTTCGATTCATAACTCAATGCCATGGCATCACTGTCTTATAACGACAGCTTTTGGAAAAGAGGAAAAAAAGGGGAAAAAAAAATCAGAAGTTTCAGACTCTCAACCTCTCTTCTCCACGTACATGAGCAAAAACATCCAGCCTATCACAACTCTCTCCTTAGTTCATGCTCCAAATACAATGTGCTAGAGAAATACTGTAACCTAAGGTACCAGAAGTAAACCAGTTATGTTAGCCAAGATCTTTACATGGCTCAGCTTACCCCACTGGAAAGGGCTAAGGTGGCAATGCTAGGGTAGCTCATTCCAAAATGACTCATGTAGCCCTGAACGGTGCTGTCCTATATTTTGTAGCCATGCACAAAAGCCCCTCCACCATGCAAAGTCTCCTGCCAGGTGAACTGCAGTTCAGTATTGCACCAGCAGCCCTTGGTTTAACCACTACAGAAGCTGCCTTCTGGTAGACATGGGTTAAACAGTGCGGCAATTAAAAGCAAAAAGCCAGCCTACACCTGTCTTTCCAAAATCACAACTGATTCCGTCACCACAAGCATGAGGATTTTTTAGGAGAGTGGCATTCTGTGTGAGCTCCAAACAATACAGCGCTATTTTCACTCCTCTTCAGAGCACAGGAAGGAAGAGAGAGTGAGCAGGCATTTGAGCAGGGAGGACGGACGGACACAAAACTAGTTTATTGACCTATCTGCATTTCAGCTGTCATTAATAACGGCTAACACTTCATATTGTTGACTGAAAAATGCACCAGAAGCAGTAAGGATGATGGGTTCTAAGTGCATTCCAAAAAGTCTCTGTACTTCTGGCTTCTGAATATCAATTTGTCAAGGTATAAGAACTGCGAGTTCTTGTTTCCAAGGTGCCTGAAAAAAAATTGAAAGTTTACTGCTTTCTCCTTCAGTGAACAGTTCAATATCCCATTAAACATTTGCGGTGATTCCTATTGGTACATACATACTGATCTAAGTCCAAAGATGTAAGTAATCTGCTCAGGCATTCATGGCAACAGGCTTTCCATTGACAAAGGCTGAACTTTCCATGTTTTAATAAAAGGCACGAACGTAGCTAATGAGACAAGTTAAATAGCATTCTTTTCCTCTCACTCCATTACACATATTCCACTATTGTATTTCACAATGGGCTCCAACTAATTGCCATGAAAGGTTCTCCTACTTCATCCTGCCCACATGTTCTTGCCTCCTCCTTTGCATTGGATCTGATGGAAAACCAAAGATTATTAACTGCTACGCCATGTGAACAATATAAAAGCGAAGGCAGAAATGAGTGACCAGCAGAGGGGGAAGAGTGAGAACATATAAATATTTTTCATTCTAGGCTGCTTTCCCCTTCCTTACACACATGCACACATGCCAAATCCACTATCAGCCTAAGGTCTTCCAGGAAACACCAGACAGTATGTGCTACCACCAAAAAGCAAACATGAAATTTTATTATTGTTATTGCCTATCCAAATGTTTTCTTGTTGTTAAAGAGGGGGAAGGAATACGAAAAGTAGATAAGGAAGAAAATATTCAGGCCATTTTCCTGGCTAATCATCTTTTCTAATGATACCCATCATGGCAGCAGGATTTCCCTTTCCCACTCTACAGCTCAGTGTGTGGCATGTCTGATTCAAGATTCATTGCAAACTGCCAAGCACAGGGCGTGTTCAGTAAATACAAACAGAATGATGTTTACCTGTGTCAGAAGTTTATCAGAACAGTTGAAGAACCATATTCCAAAGAAGATAAGTAGGCAGGCAGAAAGGACAGCAGAAAAGAGAAAAAAACCCTAAATTATAATCAAAGTTATCATATTAAGAGATACACAACAGCAAGTACAATTAACATTAAACCTGTTACTTCAAGGCTACTTGACAAGCGACTGAATCATTTGTGTCTAGGAGCAGAGGTATTGACACAGATATAGCATTATCCAACTATTTTATTAAAAAAATATGGTTAAGTCATGGATTTGTCACCTGTTACACTGTCTGGTCCAGTCAAAGGAACACTTCAAGACAAGAATATGGTTAAAGAGAAAAAAGTCTGCTTGCAATCTTACTGAAAGTAATTCACATATTGGCTATCAAGAGGTGTCTCCCAAAGCTCACTTTAGCGTAGGCAGGGTTAGATGTCTAGAGGGTAGTACCCAGCCTAAGGCCCACTCTCCCTGCCTTTCTCTCCACTAATCACAGAAGCAGCCCAACACAATGAATCTCCTACGCTAAGGTTAGCCTTTATAAATATCCTCCCCTCTTATAAAGTAGTTCTTCCAGTGGCCAGCATAAGCCAAACTCTAAAAGGGAAGCTCATAAAACAAACAAACAAACCAACCACACACACACACAAAAAATCAATTCAGTGGACTAAGAGAATTCTGGTAGCTAAAAGCCATTAGGCACAGCACCTAATGACATTCTGACTTCACCAGGTTACTCAAGCTGAGGCCCTTGCAGTGAAGGAGTTAGTGGCACCTTTTCTGTTCCTGTGCTTCATTCTCCTGGCTTCTGAGCCCATCCACTTCTTCCCCACCTCCCCCATATTCTTTTCTCTGTCCTTTCTGGTACTTTTCCCTTCAGTTTAGTAGACTGGCACATAGAGTAAACCTTCCAGCTGTTTCCCCACAGCTGGCAATCAACTTCCAAGCATGAGGGCAGTATAAGGAGATGGGTAAAAGGTGAGGGCAATGGATATCAAGCATGCGTAATTCATCTGAGCTGCAGCCATCTCTGTAGAGAATGGAGAAAAATTGTTTCTTCTAGCATACCACACTGTAGGGAAAGCTGAGATCCACAGCGCACGCACACACACAAAAAATCAGTCTGGCACCTTTAACAAAGCCAAAGGTAACAGGGGGGAAAAAAAAAAAACCAAACAAGAAAAACAACATCATATATTATCCTAAACTGCACAGACTAACCCTAAAACCATTTTAGGTTCAGATGTTTTTACATTCAGCTCAACTCCAAAAAAGTACTCAAAATCTAGCAGCTCCCATTACTCTCAAGAAGAGTAACTGGGTTATGATTTTTAAAGACCTGAACCTTTGTTCAATTGCACAGCAAAAGGTATCTGAAGAAACTGGAACATTATAGTCTTAATTCTGTTGTATCATTTGTCTCAGTTATTTTCTTGCCAACCTGAATTAAGAGAAAATTAGATCGTTTTCAGTCTCAAATTGGTGATTATACTCATGCATAAAAGAAAGTTTTTACTAGAATTAAAAGGTATTCCACTTAGCACACTTTGGCTTTTAAAGCAAGTGGTTACTCATGCTGACTTCAGACTCCCTTCATTCACCAGCTAGGTGGCTGCTTTTTTCTTCTTCAAGGCCTTTATTTGTATTATAGCTCAGCTGCCTATAAAACACTCATACATTTCCATACAACAACCATGAAAGACAAATTATCCATTTTTTTTGCTACAAACACTCATTTAAATGAACAAAACCAACTTTTTCTGGTCGTCTTATTCTTTACTTCTGCACCAACTTAATTTTATGGCAAAATGACACTGCCACTGATATCAGCACTAAAAATAGACACCTAAAATAGAAATGCAGCCTTTTTTTTTTAAAAAAAAAAAAGGACAAAACTATCCTTTGACCATGTACATAACGTTTCAGGAAAACCAAAGAGGTCAAGCGTATTTTTAAACTTCCCATACAGCACACTGCACACAAAAATAGGAATCAGAAGTGCACAATGCTTGTGTAACCAGAAAGTCCCGCATCTCACTGCAGGAAGGCTCAACATTATCCACACCAACCCTGCCCCCGTAGGGCTCTTTATATGTGGAATTAACTTTTACAGTCACGCTAAGACAGAAAAGCCTCCCTGTTTACAACTGGGAACTTGAACAAGAAAGATATCAAGTGTAAATACAGGTATAGACCACTCATTTTTCTCCCAAGCATCATGGGATTCTATGATTAATGATTCTATGATCATCTAATTTGGGAGTTATTCAACCACAACAATAATTAAGGATGCCTTAAGAGTACCCTACTTGAGCAAACTCTGTTCCAATACACTGCATCACTGACACCGCAGCCTCAGCTGAACATAACCCAGCCCTGGCAGTTTTGAAGCTTTTTTGCCTTTCCTTCCCTTGATGGTTCCCTCCTGTTGGGGCTGTGGGCTTGGAGAAGCAGCCACTCCTCTACTCACGGACACACAGCTGCCTTGCAGAGGTCAGGCAAGCCGCTAATGAGAACTTCTCCCCAGAAGCCTAGCTCTAAACATCTCGTAAGTTAAAAGCTGAATAAAAATGAAATTTAAATAAGCAACCCCAAAGCAGAACTCTGCAGAATCAACCTATAAAAAGGTGAAACAATCACCATCATATATAAATGCAAAATAGCCCGATATGGTGTCGGAAAAAGCAACTGTAATGCTATTAGCTACTTCCATCAAGCCCCCCATGCAGAAGGTCAGTGGAAAGCTCTGCCTAACTTACTGAGCACCATTTCACAACTGTCATATGCCAGCAGAGTCTGCATCCGTGTAGATCACAGCTGAGTGTCACCGTTCCTTCCCCCGACCCACTGCCCACTAACCCCACACTGCTGCCAGTCTGGTCAGATGCAGGTACAGCTGTGTTTCCAACTACCAGTACATGCCGACACGAGTTATTCTGCACCAAAGCTGTTCTGGTTTTTACCGGCTATCAAACGGTGTTCAGGCTGAATCCTGCTTCTCATAAAACAAGCTAGTTAAGAGTAAAACCCAAATCAATAGTTTAGAATGTTAACATCTCATGGGAAAATGAAAACCTCACATCATGCAAATTCCTCATATTCTGCCCATTTTGTTCACTCTGCACTGTCAACACCGAACTCCATCGCCTTTTTTCAAGGAAACGAGGACTTCACCTTCCTCCCCTCTGCAAGGCCTTTTCTCTGATACTGCATTCGGTGTAGCTCCGCTCCCGACATTAAGCTTCTGCTAAGAAAAACCTCAAGTTATGGACAGTTTCTCACGATTCCTGAGGACGCTAGTTCCACGCAAGCACCGCTTCTGTTAAACAAGGTTATTTAGCCTGCTGACGTTAACGGGACAAAATTTAGAGAAGCAAAGTCTAAGGCCAGAACGTGCGTTCACTGCTAAAACCGTTTATTGAAGCACACCAACGGCTAACGGCGTGCGAGCGAGGCGGGAGGCAGCGGTAACTCGACGCCGCCATCTTGTGGCCGCTGCCAGAGGGAAGCCGCGCTCCCCGCCGCCGGCCGCGGACCCCGCAGCGGGAGGGCACCGCCACCCGCACCTCCCCTCCCGTCCGCACCGTGCGGGGGTGGTCGCCCCCCACCCACCGTGCACAGCTACGGATTTGGGGCGGGGGGAACAACCCTCCGGGAGGCGGTGGGCTGCCGGGAGCGCCCGCCCAGCCGCGGGGAAGGCGGCCCCGCCGCCGGCCCGCCCGGGGCCCCGCCGCGGCCGCCAGGGAGCGCTGTGGGCCCGGCCGCCGCGCAAGGCCCCGCCGCCTCCGCCCCGGAGCCGACCTCTGGGCTCGGCACCGCGCTGACCGCCGCTGAAAACTCGCTATGTAAAATAAAATAATGGTGAGATACCCAAATAAAGTGGGATGCAGCAGCTCCAGCTCTCCTTCGTTCCTCCAGAAAACTTTTATCCCCCTGAAAAGTCTGAAAACTCGGACGCAACAGGCCAATTTCGCCTGCGTTTACATAGATAATGGCTAAAAGGGAAGGGCACACAAGTATGCCATTTTTACGCAGAGGCCGGGCGTATAAATAAGAGCATCCGACCCCAGCAACAGTACTGCAGACAAAATCCACCTTACAGCGAAAAGCGGGTTCTGGGATCACGGTGGGGCAGGACCCCGAAACGGGAAACCGGGACCTGCACCTGTCCCCAGCCGCCGCGCACCCCCCTGGGCCTGGGCCACGCACCGCCTACCTGGGTTTATATCCTCCCCGGTAATCTTCTTTTACTGCGGAGTCAGTGCACGAAGAACGCGCCGAGGGGAAGCTCGCAGGGACAAGAGTCCTAGTGAAAACCTGAGCAAGTACATCTTTGCCCTGGGCCAGTGTCCCACCAGCGCCTCCTCTCGCTGACTGCCCGGAGCACGGGGGTGCCAACCCCGCCAGCCGGCCCCTTCCCCAGGGCATCCATCAAGAGTCACTCGCTACGCTCTCAGGTCTAAAAAGAGCTCAGGGCCAAAACCTGTGTTGGTTTTCCCTCTGAGTAAATATTTAAGGCCATGTGTAGGCAGGAGAAGCCCAGATAAATCTCCTCCATGCTCCACATAGAGGAAGCCAGCGCAGCTTTGATGGCTGGAGCCTGCTTGTGAAAGGGGGCAGAAAGAGGCGGTGATCTGAACCAGACTCGGAGCACACCATGTTTTTCTTGGGAGAGTTAACCTCCAAAGTGCCACGGCAGATGGGCTGGAGTACACCACGCTTGCCAAGTCAAGTCAAGCTAAAACAACATCGCCCCTTCCCTCAGCCCTCTGATCAGTAATAAAGCCACAAGACAAGGGTTGAAAGTTACTGGTGTCACACCAGAACATCCACAACTCAAAAAATAAAAAGGCATTTCATATTATGCCTCCATAAATTGAGACATCTATTTGTTTCTTCCTTCAAAACACCGAAGTTACAATATATTTAAAAATCCTTCTCCTTTCCTGACTGCAAAGGCAATATCACTTCTCAGATTAACGTAATTCTTATATTAATTGGATTACTAGATTCCTGCCAGTATCTTCCTGAAAACTCCCCTAAATTTAATACTTTCCATTGCTAGGAGGTCATTAGCTTACCCACAACAAACACATGCCCACGGAATTGCAGCATTATTGAGAAATGACCCTTATCCTTTGTGCCAGCCTTGCAGCCTATGACAGGAAAAAGAAAAATCCAAAGAGTTGTGTTAACCGAAGATGCCAAAGGGTCATTGCACTCTCCCGCCCCGCAACGCAATCTGACTTTGCTCGCTGGCAGTTACCTTTCAGCAAATACTAAAGTAGCAAGGCATTGTGCCCTCCAATTCTGCTGCTATTCTCAGGGAAACTATGAGGGGAAAAAACAAGTCCTCGCTGAACCTCGCTTAAGAAAATACACACAAGTACATGTGTGTGACATGGGCACACAAGTGAGGTTGGTATGTCAGAACACAGTTTTTAGACAGTCTTAATTTCCAAGACTGTTTACTGCTAGAATATACTTTTAAAAATGAGATTTTACATTTTTTTTTAAATGTTTCTTTAAAAAAATGGGAAGCTTAAAAAAATAGACTATTCCACCATGCAATCATTTTCAGTGCTGGTGAATATGTAGTTCAGTGTTTTTCCTTATTATGAACACCCAAACACTTGAAGGTATTGTTTTTTGTTTTTTCCTTCCTTGTTTTTTCTGTTTGTTTGTTTTAACAGAGCATCAGCCAACATGGCAAAGACTTGTTCTTCAACTGCCAAAAGCATCACTAGTATAAAAGTGATGTCAGCACTGTTTTGTTAGTAAAGTTGGCCTTCCCTCTGAAGAGGCAGAACATGCACATTGCCAGGTCAAGCATTAATGGAAACTATTGTTAGTTTACTTAGCCCAGCAGCATGAAAGCTCGTAAGACAAGACATCATCATCAAAAAAGATGTGGGATCACCTCAAACCTAATCACTCCAACACACTTCTGAAGATCCACAGGCTCAGAAATCCGAACAACTGAAGACATGGCAGAGGTAATCACAAAAAAGGGATTAAGCCTTGACTTTTCTGCACTCTCCCACCTCACCTTCCTCCCCGCTGACTTACCTACACATGCACTGGAACACGGTAAATTGCAGAAAAAGATGTGCCTGCAAGATTACAAGCTCAGTGGAAAACAGGCATTTTATGCAGTCTACCCTTCCAAATTTAGTAATGAATCAACTGTCATAACAGGATTTGACACAAGAGTCTGAATCTTTTGTTACTGTGCCAAGCTAGAGTTTTGCCTACTACTGTAGTTTCAATACTGCACGTAGACTCCACGAGTTGTCTGATCAAAGCCATATTTATACTTTTAATTATCAAAGCCATATTATACTCAATTATTTTAGTGAATTGGCTTAGATTTCCTTGTTACTTTCTCAAGTAGCTGAGGTCTTTCTACTGTCTACTTCATATGAAATTACGAGAAAACTCTCTGACAATAGACCTTGACCAGGATACAGAGAAAGAGGAATACTGAAGGGCAAGCAGTCGTAACTGACCAAATTCCTTTTGCTATAGGTGCTACAAGTTAGAGAATTGAAGTTTATACCTTCAAGGTATGGGAGCAAGTAATGACACAGCAGGTCCAATAAAAAGAAAAAAAGCGATCAAGAACAGTAGCTAAAACAGAAGCCTTGGAAACCACTTAGTGGGTGCTACCAACCACTGCATAATAGAAAAATTTAGATTGGCAGGGTTCTTTGGAGTTCACCTAGACCAACCCTCCCTGCTCACATGAGGGCTAACTTCAAAATTACATCAGGTTGCCTTCTGAAGCAATTCAAGAAGAACAGACAGAGCTCAAAGTTCATGAGCACTACTACTCTGACAGACCACCACAAGTTGGAAGGCAGCACCTGAAAGGAATGCTGAAGAAAAGTAAACAAAAATGGTGTAGACTTCATACAGGCCTCACGATTCAGATGGGCAAAGGCCATGTGTTTGTGATCCCCCACCCCCAACTAAAACAGCACAAATTATTTTCTGAAACAACAGAAAGGGAAAAAACAGAGTATCAGGAGAACTAGCAATTGGTTCCCAAAATATTACAGCTCTAGGATATGAGAACCAGGAGAAACTGTATGGCTCATCAAAAGCACAGTTACAAGAGTACAGCAGGCAACTCCTCAGAACATGCCTTATATTAAGCTATATTTTAAAAATTACTTCAGCTATTTGGCTTCTGCACTCCTGGTTGGAATCTCAGCTCTCCAATAACAGTAGCCTTACGTCTTACACATTTTCTTGCAACAGTTTAAGCTAAGAGATCGTACTAGCCTGAAAAATAAAAAGTATAACTAACTCTTCTCCCTCCTGGATGTTTTTAAGGAGGAAAGTCGCATTCCCTCAGTCTTCCACTGACAAGGGTAAACAAGGCAGCAGCTGAAGAGAACAAGAAACTCAGTACATGAAACCTTGTCAGAAGTGCCCAAATTAGATTGGAACTACAGGGCAGAGGGGTGGGGGGAATATCAAAGACAAAAGTAACAGTGAAAAGAGGACCAAATCCATCAGTCACACAGCAGGCAACTGGTTCTGTAGTACTGTCCCAGACGAAACCCTGCTCGAGTGCCTTGCAAATGTCAATACAACTAGGTTCTAGCTCCGAACCACCCAGAAACCTCAAGAACTCAAGACAGTGTAACTGTACCACCAGATCATGCTAATAAGGTCCAATTACATATTTAAAAACAATGGCTCACAAACAGTTATGTTGTAATTGGGTATGATGTCATGATCCAGGGTGCAGACAGCATTGAAAGATGGATGTATCCAAACTGGCAAGAGAGATCCTGTCTAAAAAACAACCCCAGGAGACTGATACAAAACATTAATGCTCTGAAGACTACAGACTTAAGACTAAGTGGAATCCATTTTAAAAATGCCAAGTCTGTTTAATAGGCAGCTATAAGTAATATTAAAAAAAAGTGGTCAAAGCCTAGAATATTTTGGTCTTAACTTTATGTTAAAAACCTGCCTATGAATCTGCATGAGTTTTAAATGCTTTGGTGCTGTTCTGTAACACTCAAATGACCACTTCAATGAAGTCCAACACCTGCATATCTTGGGACTACTTCCTCTGTAACATATCACTCGATGAACCACTGTTTGAGTCCAAATGCGTAGATGAAGGCTGCCTGAATTAAACCCCCAGTAACAGTTTGTTACAGTGCACAGATATCTATTTAGCGATTAACTCGGTGGGTACTGGTCTCTGTAGTCACTTCTGGAACTAAAAAGCAAAATAAAGCAGAAAAGGAGAACAGAAACATTGAAATTAAGAGATGTAGAAATGAATTTAAGAGATGTATAAATGAGTGTTGCCGATGTGTATAGTACAGAGTAAAAACACAGAAGCAAGCAGAGTATGTGAAGTGTTAAGACTATATAAATGAACTGGAGACATATCTTAACCTTGTATCATTTAACATTATTCTCAAAATGTCTGTGTCGCACAACTACAATTTTAAGTATTTTTGAAGTCTATTAAGAGCCAGTTACTTTTTGAATCCCAAGCACTCTTGCCTGCACTGACTGCCAATAGTAACCACACGCTTAACTAAATGTCCTCCTTATAGCTTTTACGAGTTAAAGATTGATATTCCTACTGTTTCCATAAGTCGATGGTCACAAAGTTATGATAAATTTTCCTTTTTTTATTCTAGAAGTTGTACTCCAGACTGAGCTCTAACAGCAAGGTTAGAGACATGCTAGAAATGTTTGCAATACATGTTCGCTGAGGTTAAGAATAGCCCAAAGATAAGCAGTTGCCTAAACTTGGCAGTTACGAACTGGGACTCTACACAGGCACAAAACATTCTTCTGATGCTCAGACTCATTTGTTCTCAAACACTGACTGTCCCAGCTCCAAAGCCACACAAAAGTTTAATGAGGTGACAATCCCCCATTGCCACAAAGTTTTGAGAGATTCAGGTCACAGCAAGAAACAAAACAAAACAAAAAACCACCAAACAACCCATGGGTAATTTGACACAACAGGAACTCACTGAAGAGAATTAGATAATAGGTGCCGGGAGTTGGGTTTTTCCCATCATCAAGATAAAAATCCTATTTTGTTCCCAACATTAAAAGAGAAGGCTCACGCTTGCTATCAGAAAATGTGTGTATATTTGATCCTTGAACTTTGGGAAGGATTTAAACAAAGCCTCTGATAAGCCCATTCTTTTCAGGGGAGTCACCATTCACAATCATTTTTTTCCCAAAGCTCTCAGAAGGTTGAAACATCTTAAGACAGTCTTAACTTTTGTGACAGATGCACTCCTCCTGTTCGAACTGACTGAACTTTGGTCCAGGCAGATGCTCAGCAAGTAGGCCTAATCAAAGTTAATCCTACTGTGTCAGGCTACTACTGAGAACTTAGCACCAAGCCCCCCCAAAAAAAACCAGTTTGGCTGGCAACTGGGCTGATAAGTGGTCAAAGCTGCATTAACACAGCAGAAAATCTGACTACAAATCAACCACTTCACACTATGAACATCTGTAGCCATCAGGGCTTGTTGAGCTCTCCCTCCAGAGCAGCTGGCTGTGTGGCAGTGATCTCCCCTTGAGTAGGGACACCTCTCAAGGTTACCCCTCAAGGCTGAGAGATCCCTTACCTGACACCAGACATCAGTGGGTTGGTAAGTGACATTTTTTTGCATGCATGTAACATTTAAGATACATATAGTAAGTTTACACAATGATCTTTGTATCCCATACTAACTTTAAGTGTAGTAGAGTACTGACCACCAATCCATCTGTACTTATTATTTTACATACCGAAATTTACTGATTAGAATTCAATAAACTAACTACTAGCTCAGATCTGAGTGATCTCTGACTCTTCTCCTGCGACACCTTTATATGCATCCATATTAAGACTAAACTTGGAGGGATAGGTTGGCAGGGAAAGGAGTGCTGTAGCAACACATAAGTCATCCATGGCAATTGGGTAAGCCTGCCTTTCATCAGCAAGAGTGGCATATTGAATCTATCTTCATTAGCAGCACAGAATCTCCCACAGCATTTGTGGGAAACATCAATTTTGAAAATTTAGCATTAGTTGATCTCACATGCCATCTATACCATTTCTCCTGAAGCCACTAAAATCCTATAGTTACTGGAAAAATAACAAAGTCATGGCAGCAATAAAAGAATTCCCTCAGCCTATAAACCACATCCATTTTGTTTACAGTGGAACACTTTATTTTACATTCCACTTTCCAAAATAAAGTATACTTAAGGCCTTGTTTGTACCCGTAGAGCCCATTAGACTCATTATTTCTATTTAAAACTCGATGTAAGAACGTTCATAAACACCCTGAATACAGACACACTAGCAGTAACTTAAGCAAGAGTAATTGTACCTGCATGCTATGCATTGATTTTATTTATCACCAGTTAGCATAACATATAAGGGTCCATTAAGTTCAAATGCTTCCATATTAGAAAGCTGTACTGACTCATTTTTCAACTGATTGTAATTAAACAGGACTTTTCCCTAGAATTGGTGATCAGTTTCTGAAAGCAGATCATGCACAACAGGACAGATTCTTCACCTAAATTAGTCAAGACATTAAAATTCTTTCATTTTCCCTTTTTGCATAGATTCTTACTAGGAAGTACCCAGGCTTCCATTAATTTTAAAAGCAAAACCAGAAACAATGGCATTTTGGTCTCTGAAAATACAAGAGGGTTCTATTTTCAGTAAATTAGCACTGCTTCACATCAGTATGCAAGACTATTAAATTACATTTCACAATCATTAAGAAAATGGAACTTCCAGATTAACAAAGGGCAGACACAACAATCTGGATATTTCCTCATTACCTGTAATGGACAAAAATTAAATTCTCACAATTTTAGACTCAATCTTTACCTCGATAACTGTCTCCCTGTCTGCATACAGAAGAAATTGAAGACTTTTCATTCTTCTCTAAAACAGCTGCATCTCAGGATTAGCTTCCAATGCGAAGTTACTCTACAGCCAGCGAGGGATACTACCGCTATAAATACTTACTGGAAATAAAGTGTTGAATAAATTATTAAGCTAAATGGGAGACTTGTTTTCTTCTTCAGATTGACTCTCAAACACACTAGCTATAATCAACAATATGATCCTCAAGTATTAGCTAATAAAAATGCCAACAGAAAACATGAGAATCAAGGAAAAAAAAGTTAGCAGAGTCAAAGGCAGAGCTATAAACATTCAAAATATACCAAAACACAGGAAAGCATCATCAACACAAAAATAGTCAAAATTATATATACAGCATAAAGAACCTCCAAGATTTTTATTCCTTTCTTACCCTAAAGAGAACAGAAAAGAGTGAAAATCTCATTCAGCTTCTTCCCCCCCATATCATGGGATACAAGTTCCCTGTTTTTGTCTAGATAATTACTACTTTTGTCTTTTGTGAATTAGTGTTACCCATTTCCAACTGAAACCAATGCATTTATTAACTTAAGCGAGAAGGATTTGGGCTTCAAGTCATTAAGTATTTCAGAAATATAGGTTAGCCTATATATAATTAGCATACCTGATGATTTAAACATGGTTTGATGATTACTAAATTCATCATCTTTAAATAAACACTTCTGACTCAGCATCAGCAGAATAGTGACATTTTCATCAACTAATTTAGCTCATGACTTTTTGGCAAGCAAGAATAGGAAAGAACCGATAGCTTTTATAAGATCAGTGAAGGCAGGAATAGGCATGCAAGCATGTTAACAAGTTGAAGGGAAAATATTATCATGAAACTGAATCCAGAATCATTGCAGACAATTGTTCCCATACTCTGATGTGTTGCGTTTTAAAGTGAGTAATCAGTAAGCAGACACTACACAGACAAAAAAAGTCCTTATCTAAATATCCAGGTAGGGGACCTACCCTTTTTTTATTATGATTAAATACTAATATGCTTTAGTAGTCAAGTTGTATCTTGTAGAAGCTAACAGAATATAAAGTGGAAAACATTTATTTCAGTACTTAGTGGTCAAAGAGGATGAAGCTAATGACTTCTGAATCAAAGATTTGATCCTATAATGGAGCCACAATGTTCAATTGCCAGTGATGAGCAAGGCTCATCTCAGCAAGTCACCTGCTAAGCAAGCCAGGAAACAATACAAAAATAAAAAGCGCCATGTATCCATAGTGGAAGAATGTACAAAGACTGAAAGCACACATGCTCACTAAGATCCTCAGCAAACAAACAAAAACCAAAATCAGGTACCAGAATTATTTCATCAGTTCGTTATTGTCCAGAATTGAGACCTTCCCACAGCTGTCAAAGATCCGATCCATATTCAAAGGCCAGATCCAGAAATTTACAGGTCATCTGAACTATAAAAATCTTGTTTCCAGTTCATTGGTGTCACACAAGGCTGACTGTCAATCTTTCTAAACACTTATAAAATGATTTTTTCAAAGATTCATGTAACCCTTTACACTAGTTCATTGATAATACATACACACCCCAATAACTGCACATTTCGCATATCAAGCCTTAAAGTCTGTTTTGTCTACAGACTCCTTGGAAACTTGGTTTGCATAACACATTCTTTCCAAAAGACTCCTCTGCTGAAACTAATATATGTTTGTTTTTTTTTTTTTTTTATTAAAGATGAGGCAGTTCTAGTTTCAGAAACTCAATCTCATTTTTTTTTTTAATCTTAAATTCAGCAGAGGACCCTTCCTTCCATCTTCATGAGGCAGGCAAACACACCTTTCCACCCTACGGATTTTAACTGCAACCAATTCTTTCCAGATTCAGTAACCCACTCAGCTTTTATATATTGCATTGACTTATTTATGCCACATTGCACATTAAGATCAGAGACCTTTAACTCTCTTTTCTACTGTGTTACATCAGTCTTCAGCTACTAGGCTGCATACTGTTCCTCAAATAGCACACGCCATTCAGGTTTTTTAGCAGTACACGCACGTGAAACAAACCATTCCCCCATTTTTCGTCTACATCAGTTGCTTTAAAATAGATGAGAGCTTAGAATGATGCTGAGTGTCTAACATGAGCTTCTCCAGAGGTCTGACCATATTTTAAAAATTAAAAAAAAAAAAAAAAAAAGGTGACAAGTGTATCTGTACCAGGTACAAGAATATGGCTGAATACAATAGCAACCTATTGACATGGTGCCTGTGACATTTTGAAACAGCCTTGCAGCAAAATATCTGAGGCTCCATAGAGCACAACAGCATCAAACATCTATTCACATGCTTACTGCAAGTAGCTTTCTGCTTTTCCTGTTTTTTTTTTTTTTGTCTGGTGGTTATTTCCTCCAGCCAAATAGGTGGCTGAGAGAATTCACCAAAGCAAAATATTTTTTTAAAAGCTGTCAACTTACGTAAGATTAGACAATATTACTAAAGAACAGTTTAAGTATCTAGAAGGTTTTATGAATGGTGGCTTTTGTTCAGATTAAGTCTTTTACATCATTATGGAGAAACTTATTACAGGTTTAATATGATTTGCAACCTCCACTAAATCAAAATAGAGGACTATATTGGGAACTGGAGACACTTAATTGCACACTGGTTGTCTGGATTTTTCTTTAGGGAACGCATGCGGGGAGAAGGCTTCAAGGTCAGATCTAGGACCCTGAATTTTGCCTCAGTAGTCTAAAAATTAAGTGTAACAATAATAAATAAATGACAACATGCTACCAAAAAGACTTCATTAGCATTCTGAAAATCCATTTAGTAGAGGTCTAGCAGAGGAACGATGCTGTCTAACACACTATGCCCACTTAAAGTTGTATTTTAAACCAAATTTTATCTTCCAAATGATATATGTTCTAAGTTAGTTATAAATGATGTAATCTTGGACTTCTGACTGTCTGTAAGCCACAGCATCTGTAAATCTTTACATTAAAATAATTTTCCATTATTCCATTATACTAAGTATCTTATGCTTTTCATCAGCACAGTACATTTGAAAACCAGAGTCAATATCTCCTGAAGTAAATGATCTCAGATGTTCAGTCTGAGCTTTAGTAAGGAGAGATTTTTCAAAGAGCCTCAGCATCTCCTGTCAGACCCACATCCCTTTATTAGTAGCTGCCGAATCCAGCAGCCCAACAGAGGCGATGCAGCCCCAGCTCCCTGCCCCAAGGACCAGCCCAGTGGGGAGGCTGAGCACACGTTCCCCATAGGCACACCCACAAAAACACGTGCACAGCACATACATACACGGCTGGCCACAGAGGTCAATGCAAACTCAGCACTGAGGTAAACACAAGCAGCACCAATGGCCTCCTCCTCCTCCTCCTCTCTGATCAGGGTGAAAGTCCATTAGGAGAACACGTACCTATGTGCACACACACACAGAGCAGACGGACACCCCTATAACTGGCCTTGGGCTTGCTCAGTCTCGCTAGCAGCCGTCCCCAGACCCTTGGTCTCCCCAGCTGCCAGCACGTGCCCCGCTCCAGTTGCTGGTACTCAGACCCCCTCGGCAAACACACAGACACGCTCACTACAGATGCCTCCGGGATCCAGCCTTGGACTCTCGGTCTAGCCAGCAGCTGGCCCCCAGGGCCTCTTGCCTCTGGTTACTTCATGCACAGATGTGCACATAAACAGGGGTCTTGCCAGACCCCCCAGCCTCCCCAGCAGTTGGGCTGGACCCCCAGTTCCTCCAGCAGCCAGCTCCTCCAGCTGTCTCATGCAGATGCACACATATTTTGCCTGGACTTTACAGCCATCCTCAAGTCTCTTCTACTCCCTGGCTAGTCCTGCTTCATAGACCCTAGCGATCACACACCAACGCATGCACCCTCACTCCACCCAACCACGCAGGCCCATCACCCATGCTCTGACTCTGGCTGCTGGCACTGAGACCCCCACAGGCACACACGGGAGGTAGTTAGAAACAGATTTTAATGAGAAGACAGGCCAGACTGCGCTGATCAGGGCAGGGCATGGCCAAACATACTGTCCAGCCACCTGCTTACACACAACCAGTCCACTTTATCCCTTTGCCCCTCTATTTTTCCCACGGCTGTTCCTTCCCCCAAAATCACCGTGATCCCTCCTTTCCCCAACCTTGGTCCCTCCCCTAAGCATCCCATGCTGAGTTGTGTACAGTCCCAAAAATGCTCTTCCCTGCGTCCCCTAGTAAGTCCCAGGGTGACCCTGCCCTCCTCCCTAAACCGCAAGCTGACCCCGCAGAGCCTCTCCGTTCACTCATCAAGCGGCTGTCGCCCAGGTCCCCGGGGCTGATGATCTCCAGCAACAGCCCTGGCAAGAGCCCGGTCAGGGGGCTCGTTTCTCCGAGAGGTTACTGGGGTCCCCCCCGCCTGCCGCTGCGCCTCAGGGCTTCGCTGTGAGCACGAAGACAAGCCTTTTAATCACATAACCTATCACCCTTAATATTTCCAGACTGAACATCCAAAGCCTTTCCAGGAGTATTTATCAAAGCCATGAAAATAACATTTCAAAGTTCAAAGCTAATGTGTTTGGAAAATCATCATGTTCACCACTTGTTTTAAGTTGTGGGGTTTTAGATTAAAAAACACAAGCACATCATTTATCAGATTTACTTACTCAAGTTGTTGCTCTTAAGTGTCAGGTGCTTGCTCATGTGTAATCCTAATAAACGTTTTCCAACAGTTATCAGGACACTTAAGTAATACAAAAAGCACCACATACCTTGTTGACCATATCATATTATATTTGCTTTATAAACACTCATGACTGTTAATGTTATTGCTAAGCAACTGGACTATCTAGCACACAGTATTTGCATAGCACTGTCTATCAGCAAACAAATGATTTTGAACTCCGAGTTCACAATTCACAGAATTACACACGTAACTAACACTGAACAGATTTTTTTTAAACTTTTGATAAATTATCCAAATCATCTGATGACAAAAAAAACCTCATTCACCACTAGTATTTAAAAGATTGGAACTGTAAAGAGATTCAAAAGCAGGGGAGGTTTGGTTTGTACAGGAGATGACAGGAAAGCTGAAGTTTTAATTATACAGCAGCTCTGCAAGGAAGAGGAAGCAAAACTAAAGACATTATCTGGAATTTATGAAGTACCACTTTATGCCTAGAAGGTAAGGGAACTTGGCTCTCCTTACTAGCTGTTACAGCAGCTGCAAAGATGCAAATCCACCCATGCACAAGAGAAAAAAAAAAAATCAGTCAGAAAATGGAAGAGGAGCAGACAAAGAGGAACCAGAGCTGTGCATCTTGTGTCACAACTGAAAAGCTGCCCTCTTCCATCGTGTCCCACATATTACATTCTCCAGTAATCCTAATTCTGTCCTCCTCTACCAATACGTGGTGTGATAGCTCTTTCAGATCCCTCTTCATTTCCATCTTCTCTGAAAAGCAGAGGTTTATTTTTATTTGAATTAAAACCTCGGCGTTTCCAAATTATTTGATCCCAATGACGTAATTTACAATCTGGCAAAACAGCTACTATTACTGAATTAGACTCTAACACCCCCTCCACGAAGTTTCACCGATGTCAAATGGTGCATTCCCTTGTGCAAGAAATCATACAACAATTCATACTCCAAGACAGCAATGAGCTTGGCCAGACAAGCTAGTGAGGGTGCTCAGCTGGGCAACCCCACTAAGAGCAAGCAAACCAGGCTCTTGCAAGGCTTATACAGGGAGCAACATTTTAACAGCTGAATTTCAGTGAGAGGCTCTGAACATCTGACCTAACAAACAAGTCATGCTCTCATCACTGCAATGATGAACTGAAACCCTGTCGGTCACAGCTATGGAAAGGTCAAATATACAGTAAGAGTCAGCGTAGTGTTTTAAATGCCCCGTTCTTCCATGCAGAAGCATCATCTCAGTTGAATGGTGTAAGCAGCCATACGCGAGCTGAACAGCAGCAGGAGCTCACATATTCCTGTTACTGTCAGGTCAAAACAGTAGGTAATTTTAGAACTACTCCACAAGAGACACATTTAAAATAGACAGATGAATGATATGAATTTGGAGTGGTGGGTGAGGCTACAAAAATTCTGATTACCAAATGTCTGGAATTGAATGCTCTACTAGCTAGAGATTAACCCAAATATTAGTTAGGCAGGTTTTCTAAGCATGGAGCTTCAGAAAGGCTATGGCCACCCACACAACCATATGCTTAGCTTATACCAGACATTCCCAACATAAATCGCCTTCTTTTTTGGTTTGATACTTCCCTCGTCATTATTGATTTCTCACCTGTACTATCATCAGGGAAGCTGTGGCATCGCTCTTAGCAGCCTACAGCTCAACATGGACAGAAGTGCAAAGAATCACACACAGGAGGACATACAACAAAGATCACGCAAGAGAATATACAACGGATTTAAGTTGCTTTTGCACAAACGCTGACTTGTTAGCACTGTTTGTGAAGTTTCTAGGACAGAGAGTATCTTTTCTGTATTGAACATGAGAGGGGAAGCTTCAGTTTGCTTGTGAAGTCCACGTTACAACAGCTGGGGTAGAGGGAGGAAGAAGTGGCAAGAAGGATGTCATACCCACCAAGTGGAAGTGGGTAGCCAAAACAGAAGAATATTGCTACCCTTTTAAAAAGGAAAAAAAAAAAAAAACCCAAACTTCCAAGGCACCACTTAAAATGTTAAAGCATATGGCTAACAGCAAGAATTAGAAGTAGACAGAGTAAGGCTGAGGAGAAAGAACACAACTCCCTACCTCTCCAGCCCTACAATGTCTACTTAACATGCACTCCATTAGTAAAAACATGTTCCCAGTAGAAGAGTTTAAATTTAAATAATCACTTCCTCAGGTTAAATAGTTTCATGAAACAATACACATTTAATATTTATACAATGACAGTATCTGGTATCATACAGGCCTGAAGCCACTGTGGATAATGGACTACACATCAACTCTGCCTTCATGTTAAAATGTAATTTATCCTGGAGACTACATCTCCGAATATTTCCAGGGAGAGTCAGAGAATACAGAAGGAAGTGGTACAAGACAGACAGATCCTTTTAAGTACATTACATATGCTTACTCATATCAATAGCCATAGGTTTTTAAATCATATCATAAAACCGAATTATTTTTCAATATAACAATAAAAGACACAGAAGAGAAACAAAGCACGCACCATCAGCGTCAATGAAGAACTACTCACGTACTGATATTCGGGGATAATTTTAGTATTAGAATGCAACAGTGTCAAATCTGTGCCGGTTTAATTCCATTAGCAAAATAACAAGTGGGACCAAATTTAACGCTTTGTCCTGGCACATCCGATTAGGCTAGAACTTGGATATCACAGTGATAACAACAGGAAGGCATAAAAAGAGGCCTTTCAAGAAGGTATCTTTAGATACACATAACAGTTACACATGGCCTAGAATTCTCAGAAGGAAATATTACAGAAAGAGCTAAGAGAATTTCATCAATTTCAATGTTGCTGATCACAGAAACACGAATTTAAAAATCCCTAGTCAAACTGCTGTGGTTTCACCACTCAGGTTACAGAGGAAGTGACTAACTTAGCATCACCAAGTATCTGTTATACTTACATCAACATTATTTTAAGTATACTTTGTGCAGATTCTCCTTCCTTGTAAAATCCCGAGTGCAGTACTTAGTTCAAAGTACATGTATGACGGAAGGAAAACAAAGTCTTTATGGCTCAGCGAAGACCATTTCCTATTCTCACTTATACTTTCAGTCCTATTTTAAAAGGCAGTCAACAAGACTTCAGTAAATTGTGGTTCCTTTATTGTAACAACTAATCTGCTAAACACAACTTTCATTTGGTCTATGTAACATCAAAATTAGCTCTAGAAAAAGGATTGGTACGAAACAAGAACTGCCGCCTCAGATTTGTGTTAGCACAATTAATAAGTTACGACCAAGCTGTGTAAGATGTTCTTTAAGTCATGTATCTGTACAAGCAGAAAGCACATATTTCTGCATGTGAAGCACCATCTGCAAGCAATAAACGTCTCTATCTTATTCTGGCCTCCGGGAACATGAATAATGGCCTTTCACACAAAAGATACACAGCTGGAGGGGGTGCCAAGACAAACCTGGAGGACTTGTGTTTACTGTACCAAGTCCTACACAATCATTTAGAGATCCCAGGAACAGCCTCTCCTGGAAGCCTGCATCTTGCTTCTCCCTACACATGCCACAACCTACACCACCTATTCTGACATGCTGTAACAAGTAAGTTTAGTATAACCCAAAACCTGCTAATATGCCCTAAGAAGAGAGGAGAGCCCCCAGATCTCCAGTTGAGATGAACAGACCCTCTTAACAGCAATAGCAGGACTGCTTAACATGGCATTTGGGGAAAAAGTGCTGCCCCATGCACTGTCATCCTTCCAAGCAACAGCGATGTCAAATAAGCATGTATTTGGAGTCAGAACATACCCCATAATTTGCAAGACAAATACGACAGGCAACTATGTCTACCAGAAATACCGACATGCCCTTCAAGGGCACATCAGCTCACAGGGCATAAATCGAGACAAACATTCCTACAAGGTAAGATACCACGACTTGTTAACAGTGCCAGGCAGTACCTGTCTATCTGTAAGGACCACAACATCTGCATGAAAATTCAGTAGCCACCTCTCAGAGAGGCTGCACTGCAGTAACAGGTCCTCTGTTAATGCCATACAGAGTTCTTATGCCCTCCCCACAAATGGGAAATTAAAGTGGTATTAATGAATCCTCTTGAGTTCTTAGATGAACTTAGATGAAGATTTTATGAAAAATCTTTTTATAGATGGCCTCAGGACTCAAAAGCATCTCCTCAAAATAGAAATCTTGAGTTGATGCTCTTGTAAATACAACACAAAAGGAGGAGAGCCACTTCAGCATTTGAATCCATTTCCAAAATAAAAGGATTTAAATAACTTTTTTCCCTTCAGTGGGAGCTCTGGTCTTGGTCTTATATACTTACCATGGTTGTGACAGAGATGTTCAAATCCACCATATCTGAAGTTTAGAAAGTACTGAAAAACTAAGTTGCAGGTCATGTTATTTCATTACCATTTCCAGAGGTCATGATTCCACCTTCCTCAAGCCCTAGCCCACTTTATTCCAAGTTTCATTGGGCGAGCTCGCTCAGGTACTAAGTCATAGGAGTGGCAAAGCCACGTCTTGATAAGTAAATCTAGTGTTGCTTTGTAACACAAGGAAATCCCCTCTAAAAAAACCAAAACAAACACATTTACAAATACTTGTTCTGAACCAGGCTTGCACACTCTTCATATTCATTTACAACCTTCATCTTTAAACAAGTTACTAATATATCTGTTCTTCATCACTGCAATAGCTACCATGAGCAAGCAGACTCAGCAACTTATTTCTTTAAACTTCACAATTTAAGATCGAGAACTAAAAACACCCAATAACACAAATGGTTTAAAAATTCACACTGCTTACATAAGCCATCTCTTTTACTTAAAATGTAAATCAGTGACCACCAAAAACATGTTAATACTTTATTTTAAAATGAAAGAATTAACTGACTTAATGCCTTGTTAATCAATCTGTGCTCAGCATTTAAACAGCGTTCAGGTCAAGTCAAAAAAGCAGCACACAGGAATAACAGATGGGGAAAAAAAAAAGCTTCCTACAGCCCTATCTAGTGACAGAGAAGCACCACCGCTGCAGCGACTGATCACCGCTCTTTGCGGGGACAAAACCACTCAATTACACATTACTGCAGAATCATCAAGGACTAGATAAATGTAGTATAACAATATTGTTCTGAAAGGCTGGGGAAAAGTTATTTTAAAGGCCTTACCTATTTAATGATTAGATTCTGGGTTTGATGGACTTTAAAATCAAAAGAAAGAAATTAAAGTTCTGAGTCCCCATACAAAGCTGTTTCCAAAAGTGATATTTGCACCAACACGCTATATCTATCCATAGAAATATATAGACATATCTATATTTATATAGACATATAATCTCACTTGCAAAGAAAAAATATACTTGATACTCCAACATGCTTTTAGAGGCTGTAGGAGTTTGGAGTTGATATAAATTCATGCTTTTAACTTACTAAGCACTTAAAAAGATGTGAAGAGTAATGGTTTTGAAGCTGTAGAAAACAACATCCTCTCTCACTGAATGTCCTGACTTTAAAAATAGTCATCTGCATCCTTAACCCAACCTCCTTATAACCAGAGGAATAGCTGCCCCTGGAATCCTCACAGAACTCGTTATCTTAGTCTGCTTTCTGCCGGCAATCATGTTAGTTGCTTTAGTCTGAGCTTATTTTGGTTTTAACTTTGATTTCAAAGGTCAGTATGAGTGTCTAGTGCTATGAAGCAGCTCTTTAAGTAAGTTTAAGACATCAGAATTTAATTTACCACTTCTCTTTCACCCTTCAATATAAACGTCACACAATATACAGTACCTTCTCCAAAACTCTTCCTCAGCGTAAAAAAAAAAATACACAATATAGTGTTATTCAACTACAGATCCCTTTGTAACCTGATAGATACGTATTTGTGTACATACATGCACACCCCCACACAGATAATACTCATGGGTTGGCAAGATACTATTTTGATTTCTTCTATATATAAGAGCATAAAATTTTATATAAAACACTAAAAATATATATTTAGTTCCCTTACCTGTAAGAATGCCTTAATTTAGCAAAAGACTAACACAAACTCACAGCTGAAGCTGTCACTAACAGCAGAGAAAACAAACATCTAAAGTTCTAAACTAAAAAAAAAAAAAAAACCCAAAAAAAAAACACCAAACAAAAATACCAAAAAACCCCCCAAACTTTCTATCACCTTTACAGGAGGAATACACTACTACAAACCCAGTCAAAAAAATAAGGTCAGTGGGCTAAAGAAGACAGGAACTAGGCAACAAGGGCAGAGGGCTTATTAAAAGTAGGTGGTCCCCACTAGCAAAACCTCACACCACTCACAAGTACGAATTATTCCTTTTTAAAAAAACCTCAAGCTGCGGGGGGAAAAAAGCACTAGGGTAGAATCCCCAGTCTTTGAAGATAATAATTTTTGTGTCATGTTAAAAAGCAAAAGAAACATTTTATCATATGTTACATTGTAGTTCATACTATAGGTCTCAAAACCATCTTAGTGGGATTTTTGTCTTAACAAAATCCTTGTGTGACAGCCTATGCTGAAGCTGGAATTTTGAGGGAACAATTTTCAACTTTGGGTGCAAATTAGGAAATTCGAGTTCATTCAGGGTGTAGAAAAAACCCTTGCCTTATAAACCAAATTAATGTTTGTATTGAAATACCATCCATGGGTCTCATTTAATAAGCGAAGTCTCCTTCTTGGCATCGAGAGAAAAATGGGAAAAAATGACATCCTGAATTATTTTATACAGACTAAGCTGAAGTTTAGATGTGAGGGGGGAGGTGGAAACAGCATTCATAGAACATTACAGTCACTAGAATTCTAGGGTAAAAGGTAAATTCCTGTTCTGATACAGATTAATATGTTTCATAAATTAGGTTATGGATCATATTGAAAGCACTGAATTTTCCAGGTTTATCTAACCTGCAAGGATTCTCCAGCGGGTGGGGGGAGTTTGCCAAGTAAATAAAATCTCTTATTGTGCCAGAAATTAAAGAAGAAACACGGGAGTGAAGAAGGGGGAAAGAAGTATGGGACTCCGGCAGTTTTACTGTATTTGCTTTCAGCTAGAGGAGAAAAAAGTTCCTTCAGGCAACAAGACCACCTGCCTTGCAGAAAGCCAGTCACGACATGATTTACTCCAGCACAGTCCACATAAAAAATGTTCCAAGAAGGAGTGTCCTGAGAATAACTGAATATCACGTGCCAATCAAACTGGTGAGGCTACTCACGGAACCAAGGCCTTACACAATGTGGTTCTCAAATATCTCCAATCTGTAATTCTGCACTCTGTGCAAAGAAACAAATACGAACAGCTAGTCAAGTCATGACATCTTGCATATATTTCAGTATTTATGTAAAGGCAGAAAGGAGAGTTTCTTTATAAAGGACGCAATCACAGAACAAGCCAGATTTTGAAACAGTAGGCGCGCCAAGAGGGACATGAAACAGATGGTAGTTCAGGGTGACAAAATGTGGCAGTATAAGCCATTCACTGCTTCAGTGTGAAGGCAAGTAAAGATCCTAAATTTATCTCATCCATTCATACATGGTGTTAAAAGCCCTTCGAAAAATGTTTAACTTGCAAAGTCATAAGGACTAGGAAAGGAGCATAGCCCTTTGTATCATTATTATACTGCCACCAAGATTACAATTTTTAAAAGTCTCTGAAGGAGGCATAAAATTAGCCTGAAACAATAACTTAAGTTCAACTACAAGCAGGAATTTGGGTGTTAAAGATTACCTGGAGACACAAGCAAAACACCCTGAAGCTGAAGTACTGCCGCACTGTAAGCACTGGTTTGACTGCTAGCCGTGGAGATATATTCGAGTCTTCCAAGTAATATGTATTTTTGGAGAACAATGTGAGGACTGATACAGGGACACAAGTTACCTTGATTTTTCTTAAGCATTTATGAACATAGTATTACTGTTCATCTTTCTCATCTGCAAAACTCCTTTACTAAAAAAAAAGTTCTGAGCTAGTTAAAAAGGAAGTATTACAAAGACCTGACTAATGTACTCTTTCAACAGGGATAGATGGGAGAAGTCTCCAAAGCAGATGCAAGTATAGGGAAGAATAGCTAAAAAAATTCAATAAAATTTAGCATTAATACAAGGGAACATACTTAAACAATATCACCCGTACAAGTATAAAGGGAACAAAAATGTCAATACAGAAATCACTTCTTGGAACACTCTTCAGCATAACACATAAGAGAAGAAGTCATTGTTGTTCCCTAAAATACTCAAAGAAAATAATTTCATCGGGTGCTTTGTAAGTACTGTTTAAAGAAGTTCAGCGTCAACTAAGCAATATATGAAAAATATTAGTTGCCTTCTAGGATACTATAGAGGTAAAACTGAGAAGAGATTAACACATGAAAAGCTAAAGAGTTTGTTATAGCACATTCTCATTTTTACAACAACTCTTAATTTATTAGGAAAGGAACTAATACAAGTTCTTCCTGTGAATGTTCCTATTCTCATATTCCTATCAAATTTTTAACCTATTTCTAATTTCAACTAGATCCAACAGAGGGTTACAGCTTCCAAAGACATGCAAGCTCTTAAAAAGTTACATAAAAATAAATGGACAAATCCAGGAGCCCTTCTAACTTGTCCCCGCTTTCCCCTTAAAAAAAGCTGCAGCATTAACTCAACTGTTTTAGACACCATTAGGTGATAAACATAACCAGTGCCCAAGGCATAATAAAGCTTCAAATCAGCGCTTATACTTTATTAGACACCAGAGAACCTAACCACACAAGCTACAAATCTATAGTCCAGACTTTACTAGCGTCATTGCTTATAGAGAGGAGAAAAAAAAAGCTTAGCTGCTGCAAGTGATTTTCTGTCAAGCCTACTGCCTGTTAAGGGAGAGTTTCTACATTAGCTGGCTGCTTGTTATTCCAATTCCTGTGCTGTTCCAGTATCCGACTCAGCCTCAATTTCTCCGTAGTCCTGAAGTCACCCAGGAACATCCCATCTGTACGCAGCAACTGTGCTGAAGTCAGCTGTTCTTCATTTACTCTTACATGCTTCTGTCTGATTTCATCTCTACATCGTTTATACACGTACTCGGAGACTCTGCAAATTAATTTTTCATGCTTTCTCATCTAATGCAAAGTACTACCAGAGATCAGGAAGACATTTTAAAAAGTACTTCCAATTTTACTATTCTGAAAAGTTCTAAACACATGCCAGCAGCAGGTGTGTGAGAAGTCCCCGAAACGCTTGAACGGATAAGGATGCTTTCCCAAGTCACGGCTTACGTATGTTCAAGGTAATTTCCACCGTTTCTCAGAGATTCATGTTTCACATTCACATGCTACTTCACTTATACTCCCCATTAAACAGTGTTTGCTAGCATTCCATAATACTCTCCCTCACCAGTAAATGCCAGGATATACAACGGTGGGACAACATAACAAATGAGAACAGAATTAAACTTCTACCTTAAGGAGCTGAGACTTCCTGATTTTATGCCTTAAGTCTTCCCCTAGCCATAGGGAACCATGCTTTGGAAAAACAGGTAATAATCTGTTATCTGTCAGTAATTTCTGCAAAATTACATGTCCTCACAGTCTTCCCATTCTTCCTGTAGCCCCAACAGAAAGAGTACACAACAGTGTATTTTACCTTCTGTTTTTAACAAAGGTTTCCTATCAACAAGCAGCAAAAAGTTTGCAAGCTTACGCTGCCTAGGCAGTTAAACCAATTTTAGTCAAGGCAACACACAGAAAAAAGGGCGTAAGCTGCAGGAAATGCCATCGTATTTTTACTAGTATTAAAACTACAAAGATATGCTGATCTACTATTTAACCTACAGCTTCTCTACAGTGTTGACAAGTCTTTGCGTTTTTCACTAAAAAACTAAAGCCAAAGACAGAGACAGTTCGTTTCCCTATATGCCATGCCTATAGTTCTGAAGATTACTTAAAGTGATATTAATTTCTAAAGAGTCCTTTTCCTGAATAGCAGTTTACATTTGCTGGCAATCTTTCTGCATTATCATCATCATCACGATCTTAATGTGGGCTCTAAACGAGGTAATTCCATCCAATGAATAAACCCCAGCACAAAGCTAAATTTTGGGGAAATGTATCTAAATCGCATTTCAATCTTCAAAAGTCAATTATGATCACATTAAATATAATCATAAAAGCTTTATTATTTGTTCAAATGCTATTTACTTCAGAATTACAGAGGATATCTTTACCTGACTTTGACAAGAGGGGATCAGATACTGGTAAGGTTGAAACTGTTGAAGTAGTTACTGCGAAAAAAAACACCCCAAGCCATATCCCTCTCTAACTATGCAATCTCTTACAACTGTCCATCAGGATAAAAAAAAAAAAATATTTTGCCCTCATAAAAGTGATACCCATTTGTGCAAGACTGGTTTCTTCACTTACTGTTCTGTAACAGAAGCCTAAAATCCACACATTTTCCTGACTTCCACTTGATTGGTACACAGAAAAAGCAAGAAACATCAGTTTCTACCAGGGAGAGAGAAAAGGAAAGCCACCCACGTGTGAGAGTGGATCAAGGAAATGAAACAATATAGGACAGTTTATTAGAATAGTAATTTTATATTCTTCAAAAAAAATTAGCAAGTGATCAGGGAAGTGTCACTGTCATCAGTAAAAGAAACACAAACTTAATATGGTCTTCAAAACCATTTTTTAAGTCGTTAATTCATCATACCTTCCATGCCATTCAGACAACCCAGCCTAAGTAGCAAAATGCAACAATTCCTGAAACAACCCACCAACTCACCTCATGTTGCTGATATCAACTTACGGACCTGGCTTACGAGCTGTGCAGCCGCCAGTTCTTCATAAAGTCCATGCAAGAAACAAAACTGGAAGGAGTCAACCATTTGTTACCATTGCTTTCAGAGAATGCCTTTTTCCAGTTTTCAATTAAAAACACTTTTCTAAACTAACCCCTAAATCACATTCATTTTTCAGGGATCAGTAACAGAGGTCTGGCAAACCATGGTATCAATATGCTTTCCTCAATTAAAAAAAAAAAAAAGATATTAAAAAGGACTTTTGTCACTGCTACCTGCTCAAATCCCAGTGCCCTGCAAACAGAACTGGAGAAATGAAATCCAAGTTACAGCACTCCACTGCTGATGGAACCAGTCTGTCTTTCAGAAGTTCACAGAAAACTGCTGATGTTTTGTCACCCATCTCCCTCACTGTAAAGCAAGGGAATATAAACACCCCAGAACCTATGCTCTTTATTCTCATTTTCTCATTTATAAAAATCAACATAATTTTCTGGTTTACAAAAGGAACACATTTTTTGATATATCTCCCTTCCTTAAACTACTCTAAACTGACAAAGCATCTCTCACACAAATGACCGGTTTAGTTCTGGTTGAAGTAGCAACATTAGCAAGATTTTCCCCCAAACTTCCTGATCTTTACAGAGTACTTCCCCACTTTCAAAGCATCCCGTAACAGAGAAAGAGTTGCAACATAAGCCACAGAGGGTGGACAGAAGGTGGAAAGAAGAAAGCAAATCTTTCAGGTTAAACAAGATAGCTCTTCTGGGACAGGAAAAAAGGAGCTGTCAACAGCCAGAATTTTATTGACTGGCCATGAAACAATTAGGAGGAGCTGGCATCTGGTCAAGAAGATGTAAAGGATTATGTGAAGTGAGTTAGGTAGCTCAAATGCTCAAGGAATCTTAAAGGGAATAGAAAGAGGAAAAATAGGAACACCAAGTCTATTTTGTGAAATTCTGTTAGTACTGGGGATTAAAAACCTCTAAAATTGTCTAAAACTGTTTTTCCATGTTTCCTGGCATTCTGGAGTCAGTCAGAAGAGTCACTCGATACTCATACAATTATGTTAAGTACAATATAAACAAGAAGAAAATGGTTTTAGACATCTTTATTATTTAATAACACAAAGGCAGGAGTTATTGCTCTAAAGATGTATCAAGAACGCAGGATTCAAGCTGCAAAACTCAGATCATGATAGTAATATGCTAACACAATGATGATAGACAAAAAGTATGAAAATACTGACTGTAGACTAGCAACAGGGTTTTTTGTTTGTTTGGGATTTTTTTTTGTTTGTTTCTTTTTCCCCCACCCCCAAAATTTGACTATGAGGGGGGGTGTAAACTCATTTTAGCAACTGAGACAATAACATTAGAAACAGTTCTCAGTCCCCCTGTTATTTTACTATAAGTATTTAGTGTTCATAAGTATTTGATGGTCTTAAATTTACCTTAGACTACAGAACAAAATGACCAAAAACTGTGGCTGAGGCAAGTATACCTATTAAGGAAGGCACAAAAGATATGAAACCTTAAATGGACTAGAAGTTAGAAAAACAGGTATTTTCAACTAAAAGCACTGCTGGCACAGATCTCTAGCCACAGATGTTAGTATTTATTTCTAAGACTCACAGATCTTCAGCTTATAACTTCTAGATTACTCCTGTTCAGCACACAATTCATGTCTGTACCTGTAACAATTACTCAATTTTAAGGTTATCACATACGTATTTCCCCATATTAAAAAAAAGTATTGAATTTGATACATTAAACTAATTTCTCTTTAAACTTCAAAGTTCACAAGTGTTACTGTGGTTGCATAGTTTAACACATGCATCTGACTATCAGTTTTCTAAAAATACCAGGCTATAAATTTAGCATTTTACTCGATAACCACAGAAGCAGCAAGACAAAGGCGTTTGATATTCACAGCAAAAAAAGGATATTAAAAAGCCACCCAACAGAGAGCCAAATTTCAGAAAGTCCAGTGAAAATGGCTCACTACATAAGTATGTACTTAAACAGCACCATCTGAACAATTATTTTTAGAACGTACTAAGACTGCAATGCATTCCAGCATAGCAAGAAGTCACAACTGCCATGAAGCAGTAGCCTCAGGGCTACATTAAAACTTCAACAATTTAAATACGCTGGTGAATTTGATGAAAGATCTAGGCATTAGTTAAAAAACAATGTTTTGTGGTAACTGATTCGAGAAATTAATTGGATTTAAGCACAAGCATCTGACTAGTTTACTCCAACTGCCAGAAGCAGAAGAACAGGAAAATGAAAAGTGCTCTTTACCTACTGCCAGAGGGTCTGGTTCACCCTCCTGCCACCTCTTCTCACACACAGCTTCAGAACAAAGCTTTCCCCTTTCCTAATCTGAACGTTAGAAGTAAGTCCTATTTTTCAAAACTAATTTTCTATAGCAAAAAGAACAAAAGTACATGGGCACGCGTGTGTGTTGTTCACTACTGCCAAACATAAGGTTTTTATTTGAGATCTCGCAAAACATTTAATTAAGTTTGACTATAGAATCCCTTAGGGGGAAAACAATTAAAAGCTTTCTGCTTTCTAACAAATAACTTTCCAGTCTCAAAGAAAAAAAAAAAACACACCCTTAACTTTTTCCACTTTCATAGCTCTCAACACTTCCAACATACCTTTTCTCGACACAAAACCACGGGAAACCTCAAAAGATGCAGTACTTCCCATATTGCCATTGTGACATTTTTGGCTCAGATGTATTTTTAAGTCAATTTGGAGAGGTAGAAGCCTAATTAAATACCATTTTCACAAGAAGCTTTATTAATATTATTTCTAATCATTTAAATAGACTGTAAGTAGAAAAGGCTTTACAAATATAACAGTCTGAACCACAGCAGAACCCTGTTTCACAGATTCACGTGGCATCTCCTATGCAGAGGACAGCAAGATCCAATCACATTATTAGACCTGTAAACTCTTAAACTTGGATTTATTGACTTGATCTTCAGATAGGAAGATACCAGGTTTAGGTTTTATAAAAGACATCTGTATGACATTGTAACAAAAGGACCGTGGGAGGCCAAACGAATTTCCTAAGGAATGATGCATTAGAAGTGATTTTCTGCCTAGGCCTCCATTTCTAGGGTGGCTCTCTGTGATGGAAAAAGGAGTCATTTCTTTCCCAATCCCATTTTTGTCAGGAGATCCTGCTTAAGGAAGGCCAAGATCCAAACCCAGTCATCTTCCAGCAACATAAATGGCTCTCAAGATCTTCTGCTGAAGGCTTGTGATGCAGTATAAAGGTTAGAAGGTGTCCTGAAGCAATTTGGAGGGAATGAAGAGGGAGAGAAGAGTCACAAGATGCACCAAAGTAATAATGCACGTAACATAGTTCCAAATGACTTCAACTCAGCATGAAAGAGGAACTAGTAAAATCTCCTTAGAATTTCATTGCCAGTTTTTGAAGTGATTCCTTTTGCTAAAAATCAAAAGGAAATTTAGAATAAACTTCCTGTGCCAGCAATGACATAGCCGGAGAAAGAAAGGTCTGACTGTGGGCTACCGATGTTTGCAAGGAAGAGGCTGCTGCTCTGCACAGCGTGAAGTGAGAAAGGCAGAATTTACCTGAGCCGATTCTACTCATTCCCCTGCTCTGGGCCTGAGGGATTGCCGATCGTGTGGGTTGGTAGCATATCCCCGTAATCAGGGCGTTCCAGTCTCTTTCTTTCACATGGACAAAAAAACAGGACTTAACAAACCCAGCAGCCACAGGCTCCTCTGAAGGAAGAACGTATTTACACGTTTAGAACTGGGGAACTTTTTCAGTGCTGGGAATCAAGTCGGATTTCAAACCCATTTGGCGGCCTCCATCTTATTGCGCATTCAAAACTAGCACTGGTGTAAAGAGACAGGGAGGAGATGAAAATTGTGTGGCTATGGGCCATATACAATCACTAGCCTTATTACCTTGGCCCCAGCCACCAGTTTCTGCTCTTGACTTAGTTTCCTGTCTAGAAAAGGGTCAGACGAAGAATGTCATTAGTGCTTCAAAGAACTGAAGTACAAATACGACCCATGGACAGGAAAGCTTACACAGGGCATAAAGACATTCTTTCCAAGTGCCCAGGATATTTTTTTCTCCTCTCTCTCTCCCCCACATTTTTTTTTCTTTAAACTGCTCACACTCTTTCCCTCTCTCAACCTAGAGAAGTGGAAGACAACATCAACAAAAAAAAGCACAGAGAAACAGCATAAAGTCCATCCTTCACACCTGAGCGGATGGCAGTTCAAAGGGGCCCTACCTACCTGCAACCCTGTTGTTTGCTTCAAGAACTCTGTTTGCCCAAGGAAAAAAGAGACGAGCAAATCCTGGAAGCAGATCCTTCCCCAAAGGAAGTTTCTTTCTGAGTCTGCAACCTGGAGCTTTTGCTTGAGACTCAGTCCTCTGAGCGGATTCTTTCTTCAAACTCTCACACTGGTTCTTTACTTTTGTGGGCAGCTGGAAAAAGAATGAAGCCGTAGGCTGAGGCAGGGACTCCATACTTCCAGGATAGGGAGGCAGAAAGACTAGAGGGGAAGGAAAAGTGCTAGTTGGTAACTTCTTGAATAATGATCTACATTCCCTCATTTTCTGCCACACAGAGACATACACATAGTCACTGCAATAGGGGAGGATGACAAGAGATGAGTACTAGACATGCAGTTTTTTCATGCTCTGATGCCAAAAAAAAAAAAACCCCCGAAGTGTTGAGCTGTGAACTTTCAAGACTTTTAAGACATCTATCAATAGATGAGATCAATCATAAGACGTTTTGTCCAGAAAGTTCTCTCAGTTTGTTACAAGTAGATGGGGGGGAGGGGGGATTAAGTGCATTTCTTGGAAAAAATTTCCTCTGTTCACTCTGAAGTGAATTAAAAATGGCATCTATTGCAATGCAGTGAACGTCTCCCCATCATCTCTTTAAGAAGAAACAATAATACTTACCTGAATGTTTCTCTCACCAATTACTTCCTAACCCCACCAACTCATCTGTAAAGGCCTTACTCCAATCTCAAGTCTTCTACTCTATTTGCCAAATCAGATCGATCAAACACTGACAGCAGTTTAATGCTCTTGTGACAGCCTCTGACTTAACCTAGGCACATTATGATTGCTGAGGAAACTAAGAACCTACCCAAGTTCCTGGATCAAGTTTCTGGATTTCTAGAATATTCCTCTTTTTCCTGAAAACCTAGATGTCCTAGGAGTTAACTGTCATTACTTGAACAACAAAAATATAATGCATGAGAGCTGAAATGTTCTTCTTCACAAATCCTGAAAGCTGATAGACTTCTGTGAAATTTTATCAGTAGCATGGAGCCAACATGCAACAAAACAGAACTAGAAGTCACTGGACTTAAGACACAATTTTATGCATAGCTGCTCATGTATGCATTTACTGGTTGTTATCCATTGCAATACCTTTTGCACAACAGCAACAGTATCTGGTATTTGCATTTAGGGTAGCCATTGAGCTGTGTGCCTCAGATGAGGCACTATCGTTTTACCCGCAGTGCTTTTCATTGCTCTCAAGACACCAGGTAGAGTATGATCCAATAGTTAATCAAGCAGGTATGCTACTCATTATGTCTGATGCAATTTCACTTAGTTCATTTTGGAGCAATTTTGGTGGTGTTTCTTCATCCTCTCCTTTAGAGCACACACCTAAACAAAACAGCTTTATATGGCTAGGTATCTCATGTGTCCTTCAATTATAAGTTTCCCCCTCCTCAAAGAAACTTTCCTTCATTGTGCTCCAAATAATACAAGGAGAAGTTGGAAAAAAAAAGCTAGGTTTTGTCATTAAAATGACAGCAATAATGTATTTTTAAAAAGGCAGCTTTAATTTTTGCAGTTAGAGTAGCAGACAGGAAAATTTCCTTCTTTTTTTTTTAAACAGGTGACAGATAAAGCCATGAAGTACATAACCTGATATCCTACAGTAATTAAAACAGAGAAATCAGCAAGTTTCTTCCAGAGAAACCGCATGGGCATGCAGAAAGATACTCTGCTTCTTGGTTCCTCTGAGGACACTGAATACGGTGATGGTATCTCAATCTAAGGTAAGAGGTTTTGCTCTAAATAGCAACACTACTTCATAGAAATAATAGGTTTAATTTCTCTTAATGGAATTTCATGACTTTTCAACAACACAAGACCACGATGTGTTTCCATACCTTTCAATTTGACAAAACAATGCCTTTTTGATTATTTCAGATCAACTTTCACAGGTTAGAGAGTCAGGTTCAGTCTTTTCATCCCACATGCATGTTTCTGTGAAAGGTCTTTCTGTTTGGAAAGAATAACTGCCCAACACACACATAAATGTACTTGGCCAACAGATGTCTCCAGGATGATGTTTATACACTCCTCTTCTAGTAAGATAGAGGATACAAGATAAAAATAACAAACAGAACATGTTCAATGCAGATTTCTACTGCTCTGTACTTGCTGGCTAAGAAGCTATCATAAAAAGACAATATAGTTAAAAGCACATTTCTTCTTACGACTCCCTCATGAATAGAAGGTTCCTTTCTACCAGGTAACTTGCAATACCTTGAATCTCAGGAACTTTTCAAGTTGCTAATACTTGCTACTTACAATTCATAGCTACAATGGCACATACAGCATTACAAGCTTCATTTCAGGTGATGGGTTGAAGTCTACAAACACTACAACACTTACGAAGTCAGTATTCTTTTCCAGCTCAAAGCAATAGAAGGTATCAGAGCAAATCAACCCAGATGAAGCAGCGTGACCCAGCTTATTGCAGGTTCCTTTCAAACAGGAATCTGGCTAGGGCCTCTGTAATATCAAGATAAGGCTACCTTTGAGAAATCTTCTTTGACCAGGGAAAGATCCTACTCACTGGAAAAAGACTCCAGATCACCTTCAATATACTGCACAGTATGAAATCACCTATTGAAGTTTCAGGGGTGTAGAAGAGAGGATTACTCGGTCTTATTCTATTCATGTAGCAGTTCAGTAGAAGAGACAAAGATCCAAAGTAAAATTTAAGAAAAAAAAAAAGCATTTATGAGGACTTTGTCCATTGGTGTTTTCCTCATGGAAATAGCTGAACAACAAAACAGTTTCTGGAAGATCAATCTGAAACATGCTGTTAGGAATAACTTGTTTTTAAATTCCTTTCCTTACATCAAGGTCATTCTCCCAGAAAGGGAGAATCCTTTACTTCTAATTTTTATCCTTTCTTACATCTTTCTTCCCTTGAAGAGACCTGTCTTAAACTCTAAAAGAATAAATAGGACAGTAATTTTTGTGTTCTAGCTATGAAAAATACCAGCCTGATTGATTCATGTATACAGATATGTATTTCAGGCTGAAGAAACTACATCTTTCTGCATTTTGAGATGAGAAATGCTAATAAATACTCCTTTGCTCTTCTAAAGATTTAAAAGAACAGAAAGGAGGTCTAGAATAAACCATCCAAAGTACCTGAATCCCTCTTATGGGAGTTCTGGGAGAGATTTTTTTGTTGCCTCACATCAATCATCAGAAGTGATTCACACTACAGAGAGATCGGATGTTAAGTCAGCTTAAGGAGCTGAATATACAACAGCTCTTCTCAGTCACTGTACCGTAGAGTTTGCTGATTTACCTCAAGTGCAGGTTGTGATGGGATCCTTCTGGTTGGAGCAGGAAGAAGTTATGGCTGTGATGACACAAGAACAACGTATGTTGATTTTTAGATATAGATGAAGTCAGGAAAGACACTGGTAGTTCTGTTTGTGAGCATACAGAAGACGGTAAGGAATCCTATAATCAATGTTCTCATCTCCTTTAGGCAAAGAAAGGAATCTCTGCAATGTCTTTCCACAGTGACCTGACTGTTGATACATATTCTGGGAGGAAAACTCCCTTCAGTGCTTTCTTCCACCTTCCTTCTCTACATGGCAGGATTCACTGCCAGTCACTAACTCAAGAGCCAGTGAAGAGTGATCCCCATTTTTCTGCATCAGTGAGCAGAAGCTCAATAGCCAGCAAAGAAAAGTTTAAACAATTGTGAGTAAATTCTACAGAATACCATCTGCAAAATAAGCAAAAAACCTTAATCTATGTATTTGGTAAGTGGTATAGAATATAAGCAACACTGGTTTTTTCATTTCTAATACTGCAGCTCCAACAACTGCAGGATCCAAGTGAAAGAACATGGAAACAAAACACAAACTGCCATACCTGATTCAAGCTACCTGCAGCTAGATCAACTATTTCTCAACCCTCAAACTGACATTTTAAAGCACCATGCAATTATTTTGGATTTAAAGTGCAACTAGCCATATGGAGTATTTGCAGTTCCTAAAATGAAACTTGTTCTAGGTTAAATAGTTGTTGCCCTGCTGCCATTAGTCATACCTCTAGAAATACGTGCAGGCTGCAAACCCACTGCAGGATCTATGCACCAGCATCCAGCTGAACTGTTATTCAAAATAAACGTTACAAGAACAACAAATTTTAGTAAAGCATCTTTCTCCTGGAAACTAGCATCAACATGATATGCATATTAAAGTATCCACAGGAGTGATGTTAGGGTGACTGTTTAAATTCCAAGCTACGGACACTATGAAAAAAATACTAGTTTCCCAAAACTTCCTGGTTTTGGTTTTTTGGGGGGCGAAGGGGAGGAGGGGACTTGACAGGAGAGAAGGGAAGAAGTCATTGAGCATTACCACAGCTATACCAGAGAATGTTATCAAGTCCCAAGATGGAGAAAAGGCAGCAAAACAATTGATCAAAGTGTTGATTCTAAAAGATTAAGTGTCATGCAACCCATCATTAAAAGCTAAACTTGCAGACAAATAGAATGGTAGGAAATCTCCACTTTCTGAATTTCAGAATTTTGTTTAAAGCATTTGGCCTCTCTCCAGAAATGTTTTGTGCTCAACTTCTTTAAAGGCCTACTAAAAACCAGAGAGGGCCACAGCATTGTCTAGATTATCAGACAAGGCGTCAGGCAATGCCTACTCAAGACTGGCGTAGGAACCAATCCCTGAAAGACCCTTCCTATCACTAGTTTAGGAGTGGTAAAAAGCTATGGCTTTTCTGAACTCAGCATGACAGAGAATTCTAAAATTGTATACAGCTGTGACAGCAACACACATTTGAGAAACACAGCCAGTATTTCTTGGCACATATATAACAGCAGGAAAACACTAGGGGTATAAAATTGAATGATTGGTTGATTATAGAAAACACTACCTTGTAAAAATAATTTCCATTAATAGATGCATCAATTTTATAAAATTAAAGAAACATGTATTTGTTAAACAATGTTGTAATTATTTTTTTCAGTTTTAAGACTGCTTACATTGCAAGAATATTTTTAAATGTCTTTATTAACATGCTTTTTGTTTCTTGTCAACTTTGTATGCCAAGTACAGCTGAGAGCAAACCTTTTTTTGGCCTAACTAAACCACATTTTAAATCAGATTAACAGACTTTACTGGCACTAATATACACTTCTGTCATAAAGACAGGCCTTCATTCAGCCTTCATGAAATTCTATGCTTCTGGGCAAAGTGCATGAAGTGATATTTTAAAAAAAAAAAAAAAAATCAGCGTTTTTAAGACATCATATGATGTCATGTTGTTCGCTTTTTCCCTCCTTAAGAAATTCAACTATAGCAACAAAGGTTACAGTATTTTTGTATACCTTGAACTTATTTGAAGAAATCACATAATATCTGTAGTTTCTTAATATTAACAGTGTCTTTGTACTTTCCTTTTTAGCTCTTAATACATGGCTTGCTTGATTTAATTCAATTCCATTTACATGCAATTAGCTTACATAGATTTCTTACACTTTTTTTTTTTTTAAAGCATCATTTTGCTTACTGAGGTCTCAATCTTCACATAATTCCTACACTTCTCTGGTCAGGGTCTTTCAGCCAGTCTATCTGCAGAACCTGGAAGCTGGAATACTACAGATAAGCAATATTAAGAGGAGTGATTCCAATACTGTTCAACAGCTACACTGGACTGGATGCCTGTGATTTTGGGTTTATTTTGGGCGGTAGGGTGAGGTCCAAACTGAATTTTCAGGTGAGAATAGCTCAAGGTTTTTCTCTGTAGGTTTTGACCCTTGATCATCTCCTTCATGACTTTCCTCTAGTGTCTGAGATCTCTGGAGAACTCAAATACAACAAAAATGCCCCTTTCATGCAATATTTACTCATATATATATATATATTTAATAGAGTAATGTTAGTAAAGGGCAACATGGATGCACTGGAAAATAAAAGCTAAACAAATGAGTTGCTTTTTTAAACTCACCAGTTTTAAGAAGTTCTACTTTGGAAAGTACTCAAAACATGCATTTCAGAATTGAGCACTTTTACTATGTTGCTTTCCATATCAAATACTGATTTCTACACCTTTTATGTTAAAAGAACTCTAGAGCTTACAAATTTGGCATGCAATCTGACCAACAGGCTTCATCCTTTCCTCATTTTCAGTACTAATAAGAATTCCGCAGCCAAAACTGGACTGAGTTTTCTAGTAACTTACTGCTGAGACACAAACTGATGTCAAATGCTGTTGCAAGCTGTGTGAGTTCTCCAGCACTAAGTGTGTCATGTAACTAAGGCTTATTTTTGTCTAACACAAGCACGTGACAGTGGAGACAGAAACCAATTTAGAGTCATGACTTGCAAATGATGTACAAGCACACCATGATACCTCTGCAATATATAGTCTGACTCTGAAGTTCAAGATTCAAGTTTAAAGAGTCTCATGTGCAGTCAGTTGTGTTTTAGATTAAAATTACATTTTTTATTTTTACCTAGTAGGTGTTAACAGTACATGAAAAATGCATTCCCGATTATCTTGTACTGCTACCACCACACAAAACATGCTGTCTTTAATTAGGCTAATTAAATGTTTTCTAAAGATCTGCTGACTTCATGTTCCTTATTAGACCAGTGCCTCAAATTCACCCATATTTTAGTATCAAATTAGAATTGTGTCATTCTCTCAAATACAACTTGGAATAAGAGCACCATAAATTTTATAATAAAAATGTTCATAAGTCAGCTGAGGTAAAGGCCATTTGAAATATATCATTTGCCTCTGCTTAAGTAAAACTGTTTGCATTGAGTCATCCCTGTATCTTCTTTCCATGCAAGCACCTTCACACCTACCTGCTTTGATCAGCCAGAACTCCCAGCTTTTGCACTAGACACAATTAACTTTGGCAGTGCCTCTTCACAGGCATACCAGTGTGCAGTGTTTGACTGTCATTCTGTATCTGTTGAAATATTAGCACTTGGTTTAGGTTGCGTGCAAGAAGAAAACAAACAGTATCAAGTCATACATAAAAAAATACATATGAAAACACATAAAGATCTATTTCTAGCCTAGGCTTACCGCTTTCACAAAATTATTCAGAACAGGGAAAAAGACAGACATCAAACATCCGTGCCGAAATAGAAACTTACCCCACTGACTGATCTGGGTTGGAGAGTGTTTAACCATACACTGAATCTCACAGGACCCTCTTCCCTTCATTTGAGTCAAGACTTCATTGACAAAAATAAACACAATCCAGGGCAGATAAAGAGCTTCCCACGCACTCAAGCAAACACGCAAGACACTATGAACCCTCTTGAAAAAAACCACCATTTGAATAGTTACTGAACATTTCTGTATATGATTAATATCTACAACATGCATAGTTTATTTTGAAGCAAGTTTGACAACAACGTACACCAGAGATATTCTTGACATGACTCTCTTTTAGCACGAAAGTAGTTGCCTGATCTCCGATTTCTGTGCCAAAATGTAAAGACCAGTGTTTCCTCAAAACAGTCGTTGTATTTAATGAAATGCTTCTGCCTGTAAGTTGTAAGATCAGCTCTCCTATGAAAGACCAGCAAGGCTCCTTTCCTTCCATCACATTTTCTTTTTAAGGCAAGATTCTAAAATTAGTTTGCAGCAGGACCAAGAGGGATCTGCATTAAAGTTCTCAGGTTTTAGCTGTATATTATATGCAAACTATTGTATTTTCTACTTAATGGCTTTCTAGCTACCAAAAAAAAAAAAGTAAAAAAAAAATCTCACAAGTGTTCCATGCTGCCATTACTTCTACATCCAAAAAAGCTGGTATTAGAAAACTGTCTTACACACACTTAAATTAAGTCAAACTCAATTTTCTAGTTTACTGAAACGTACAAAAAGGAAAGCACAGTGCATGTGACAAAGCTTGACATAGCTAACAAAGAAAACTGCAACACAGATGCCTAATAAAAGTAAGAGTCCTCCATTGTGGGCACGTGTTCAAAATCCATTCTCTAGAGGCTGTAGAGTTAAGCATTACATTATACAGAATTCAACTGAGAATGAGTCCGTATTTTTTAATTGTAGTTACTCTTCCAAATAGCTATTTCCAAGTTTTAAATTATTTTTAATTCATAGTTTAATATCTGCATAACTGAAATCCCCATAAGCATTTTGCAAACTAGACCAGAGTTTAATATTGCATAACTGCTTTTTTTCCTCCTTTTTTTGCTGGACAAGCGTTACATTGAGTATTACTTCATGTATATAATTTTACATGTGAACATCAAGTAATTTTCTGTTCTTTTATTTCTTAACTACTTTTATTGTAGACTTCAATCCAACAGAAAAATTCTTCAAACAGAACTGCCAACTTCATACTTCAAGATGAAACTTACTGCAATATTCTCCTATTCCTAGCCCAGGCAGTCTTTTAATGTCCTTTTTTCAAGTCATCAGGAAATTGCCATTTACCAGTCAAGGTCCTTCATTCTAGTTTGTAAAATAAAGCATGCATATATATTTAAGCAGCCTGCATGACAGAAGAATCATATATGGTACCCAATAAAATGCATTCTAATAGTACTTGCATAAGCAACTGCACGACTTTGTTGGAGAGAAGCTGTAGAAAGTGTTTGGGTGAGCACTAAATAGCACACTGCAATACAGCGTGATTTTTTTTTTTCCCCCACATGAATACAGATTTCAGAAATGTGGTATATTCAAGCCTACGCTAATCAAAAGTTTGCTTTTCCAGCAATGTATCTTGATATTATCACTCAATATTTTCTCTCTTGTACATTTAAAATACATAGACAGAAAAAAGGGGCACAGCAGAAAAACCAAAAGCACCAACAAAATATAGATAGTCTGTCATTACCACAATCAAGTAATAATTGATTTCCATACTTACTGCAGTTCATTACAGAAGTGTGCAATGAAACATATATTCTGCATTCAACATAATTAAATGGAAGATGCTTCCCACCTCCAGAGTGGGGGCAGAGAGCACTGGGGAAGGGTATACCCACAACTCCAGTGGAATCACTTGAACACCTGTTAGCAGCATGTACATTGGCAAACCATTCCCAAAGAGCCAATAATTTAACCACGATAACCTTGGCCTTTGAGGAAATGAATCATTAACCGGACCGTACAGATTTCTGAGCTCCACAGTATCTAGAGCTCTTTAACTGTAGCAAAATAATACTGAGTATAGACTAAAAAAAGTATGCAAACATATGATGAATCTTTAACTGCAACTTAATAAACAGTGGTAAAAGACATTATTGAGAAAGTGTAAGTATTTTAAAAGCAAAGTGAAGAGACAAAATGTAAATCTTAGCATTCTTCGCACTAGACAACCACTTCTTGTCTTCTTTCCCCACCCATTCCCCAGCATGCATTAACAAAACATGTATTCCTTCCCTCTTCTTTATCACTTAAACCAGAGCAAATGTTTATTCTGAGCAGCGTCCTAAATATTAATGTAAAAAAAAATTGTGTCTATTTAGCAGCTAGCAATCAGTCAGTATCATCTGACTACCCTGTTTTCCACCTATCATAAGGCAATTTTAAACTACTTCTATATGTTCATTTGGAGCATGAATATATAGCGTAAACAAAGTTAATTTGAGGTAAAAACATGACACTATAGAGAAGGACATCAGTAATCCATGTCCACATGGCCTAGTAACAAAGTACACAATTCAATGGCAGGAAACAGAGTTACTATGAGGAAGCCAAACTCACACAAGCTTAACAATCCATTTCAGAATTGCAGCTAACATTAAATGCAAAAAACTACAAGTTATAGGAAAAGAGAACTCATAGCTATCATAACAATAAACTCAGCTCCATATTTTGTTAGAATTATTCGTTTTGTTTAGTAAATGACAGAAAGTTACTAGAAATTTACTTAGTTCACATACACAGTTTAAAACTCAATAAACTTGCAAATTTCTAGTTATTACACTTAAGTGGTTCGCAGTGATAAACCACTCGGACCCCACAAGATTAGTGCCCACTACACATAGTTCAATCTCAATTTTGATTGGGTCTTCAAAACAAAAAAAACCAAAGTAACGTGACAAACCAAGTACTTCTGCTGCGTGTTCCCTACAAAGCAACTTTTTAAGCCACTGTTCAATTTAAATCCAGTTTGACAGCTCAAAGAACAGTAGAGTGTCATGAAAGCAATGGAGTGGATGAGCACGGCCCTCTGTCTGCCTCCACAGGCACAAGGCAAGGGATGGCAAGAGGCACCCCAACATGACTCGTTCTGGTGGACAACGAGCAGCTATCCAGGTAGCACAACCCAAGCTGAGAGCAGCAGCCCAGCCTGCTTTTTTCAGGCAGCCAGCAAGCCAAAAGGCAAAAAGCAAAAGGGGAACTACAGTGGGGAAGGCAGAGGAAAGAGATACGAGAAGAACTTAAATTATTGGGGGCAAAGGGAAGAGCAGCATGGCAATAGGAAAAGGACAACTGCAGTGCCACAGTCAAGGAGACTTCTGATAGAAATCCCTAGAAGCCCTACACAGAGGCCCTCTTTTTTTTTTTTAAACTCTGTACTCATTGAACTTTTTGTTTGTTTCTCAAATAATAAATAATAAATATAAATAATAAAAAATACCTGGGGCTGGGGGTGGGAGGGGAACAGACTTGAAAGTCAAATCTTTTAAGGTTGATTCCTACATCCTGCTCCACTGACCGGAATGCTCCTGCAGCATTAAATTTCTTCATTTATGAAGCCATTGGCAGGACTGGAGCCAATGTTACGGATATAATACTTCGGCTTCAACATTAGCCTGACCATTGCATCAGCCATGCTATTTTTAAGTACAATTCAGCTTTTCTTTCACAATCTGATGCAAGCCTATATGCTTTTTGTTTTGTTTTTAGATGCAGTTTGTTCAATATTCCCTTATTTGCCAAATATTTAAAAGCCATTCTAATACCATACAACAATGTCTACCAGCGAAAGCATTTATTAAAAGCAATGATGGTTATGCTTGACAAGAGAGCTGCTAATATTAAATTTATCCTTCTAAATAATATGCAAAGTTGGCGAAACATTTTTTGTTATTACTCCCATTTTACTACTTTAGACTGCATGGAAGACAGTATCAAAATGTTTGGCATCACTGTGCAAAAAAGTTAAAAGGCATCACAGGCACTAAACCCCAAAACTCAAGCTTTTCTAACAGAGGGGCACACACTAAACAAGCAAACAAAAGCATGACAATCTACAATGGAAACTTTCATTGTTTAAACCTTGATAATCTGATTTTTCAAAGGAGGGCTATTCTCAAAGACAAGTTCTAGTCTTCAAGACTTATAACCCATACACATTCTTATTTGTGCTGTATTTCAAAGAGCTTAATCAGTTGAATTTACAACTCGAAATTTTAATGTGATTTTAACTTGAAATTTGTGTACGCATATTTTTTTTTTAAATGATCACTGCACGCAATAGCACTTACCAGAGCTGGCAGTCAAGCATTTAGAAGAAATTAGGCCCTGTCAAGAATATTTTGCAATAGAGATAATTGTTGTTCCCCACACTTCTTTTAATTGCCTGTACTGGGGAAGAAGAACATTAAGTTCCCAGTTTCTAAGTACACAACATTTTAGGAATCCCTTCCCCTTTAAACAACCAAAGCACGGACGAATGTTTTGAAAGCGTTCTCCAACTGCAAATGGTTTTGACTGCCCAGTTTGAAGTATCCTTGGCACAGTTTCATGAGCATTCTTCCTTTGAGACCACCAATACAAGTGCGTTTTAGAAAAATATGAAGTGAGACTAGTCTGTGCTAGAATAAATACCATCCAAGAGACAGCATGAAATGAAGAATCAACTAAAACCAAAGAGGTTTTATTAGAACATGAAGCTGCAATAAAATGGAATGCAACAGATGAGAAAAGTACAAAAGAACTACACTGGGGAAAAAAAAAAAAAATGTTTCTTCCCAAACCTTTGGCATTGGGGAGGAACAAGTGCCCTTCACGATATATTACCTTATTTTTATGTACCTAACACAAACCAAAGTTCAAAATATTCCCATAGAAGCAAAACCACATTTATGAAAGGTAGTGCATACTCTCTTAGAAAGAACAGGACATAAACAAAAGCTTAGCTAAAAGCCTAGTTGAAAAGAAGAATTTGGGAGTTCTCGACCTAAGACTGCATCAGAAATGCAAAGGAATTCTTTACACAGTTTTGCTGAGATTTCACCAGTTCCTACACTGTGTATCTAAAAAAGCGCCTTACTACAGTTTTCAGATACTTTACAACCTCAGGGGGGGGAAAAAAAAAAATGCAGAGTCCGATTTGTTGGGTAACTCAATTAAGAGGCTACAATCGCTGTTTTGTTTCTCATGCTGACTTTATCCTTAGACTTGCTTTCATTTTCATCAAGGTACATTCAGGATGACATTTGAAATATTGGCAATTTCTCAGCCATAATACTAATACATCTTAAAAACACATCATGGGAAACCAGGCTTATCATCTGTGAAACTCCTATTGTCGTGGTGATATAATCAGACCCCAAAATACAGGGCCTGGCAAGGGGAAGACAGACTTACCAATACCTGCTCTCTCCTGATTCTTTTAAGACTTAACATCCTAGCTTTTTCAAAAAGTTTCACAGAAATTCATGGAAAGGTAGCCATCAGGCTCAAGACAGGGTGTTTGAAGAGGGACATGCAGTTGCCAATTCCTCCACCTTTGTTTTGCCTCCAGTTATCTACCAAAGCCATTTAGCAATTCAACAAACAGGAAAAGAAATAGTGTGAATAAATCTGAACAAGGATTCAAAAGCATATTCCATTTTCTTGGCCCCAGTACACCCACTCTGGTCTGCTCACTGGCCAAAGTAAAACCACAAAAAAACCTAACACTTTCTGAATTACTAGTATAACAAAAGTCTGAGCATGTTATTTTCACTCCATCATGCAGTTATGTCACAGTCTCTACTAGTTCAGAAGACACAAAATGAGGAAAGGAAAAATGATGAACAGAAACTTTCCAATGCCAGAATATCTGGAAACAATAGGTCTAAAGTACCTAGTCAAGGCCTAGTGATCCCTTCAGGCTTCGCGAGATGCATACAGCAAGTCCAAGGGATGTGCCTCTCCGCTCGCGTGACCGATGTACACCCACCTAGCTGCTGCTTCCTCTGGATGGAGTTTCAGAGCCTGCACAGGTCAACACCCGTCCAGGAGCTTGCAGGTTGCCGCCCAAAGCAACGGGGTAACAGCATACCACGAAAAGTGGAAGAGTTGGCAAACAGACAACAGCAGGTCACCAGGTTCTCCTGCAATACTCTGTCAAACCCTATAGTTCTTTACTGCAAGCTTCTGTTCTCCTCTACAAGCACCAGTGAAAAGGAATTCAGAACACAAGAACAAAACCAAGACTTTCTTTCCTCAGAGGTCTCCCAAAAAATATGCGTAACAAAACTAAAAATCCCTCAATCCCAAAGGGTTGAAGTCAAGGCCGCTTTGCTGATTGCATTGCGGATTCCAAGACTGAAGGAGCCAGGAGAGGGGACAGGATATGGCTATAAGGCAACAAAGGACGAAAAGGGCAGGCAGTAGTTACAGATCGCAGAAGGAAAAATAAGTTTCCTTATGGTCTTTCTAGAAATGTTACTTTACAGAAAGCTACATGTTCTCTCTCTCAAACTACAGTGTACTAGATGTTCTCTCTCTCAAACTACAGTGTAGTACATTAATTAAAAATATTCATCATACTAACACTTAAGATACAAAACTGTACACAAATTCTATAGCTTGGTAAAATGTGCTACTTTTAAGTCAAACTGACAATCATATAATGTATCAGAATAAACTAAATATGGACAATAACCAATGTCAGAACTGTGGGCTTAAAGATAAAATACTATGGTGAATTCACCACGCTTCCTTTCCTCCCCCTTCCCAAAACACCACATCTGAAGACTTCAAATAAAGCAAACTAACAGGTCAGGGAGGAAGGCAAAGATACAGACAGCAAACAGAGAAAGGGAAAGGGACCTTAAGAAGGAAGCACGCTGTTTGAAACAAGCCAGCTGTTGGAATTTACAGCAGTATCTACATGAAGTTACTTGAAAAATGTTTCTAAGGGGGGGGAAAAAAATCTAAATAAAATGCAGGTGTGTGTCAGGAATAAGTTAAAGGTGTTCTAGAGAAACAAGAATTAACTGCAAGCTTAAGAGGACTAATACAAGTCAGGCGTGCAGTCTACACATCAACCTAAGATATTTAAGGTTTTCAGTTTCAGTTCTGTGATGGAGGAAGAACATTATCTCTGTTTTAGTGAAGCACCGCCTTTAGTTCCTGTTTTACCATCATAGGCCCCAATTTTTATGTTCATTTCTTTAAAAAAAAAAAACCAAACAGAATCACCAAACAAGTAATCATGCTTCCTTGCTGCATAAATAATAAATTTTCTCTTTTTTAATAATTTTTTTAAAATTTATAAAAGTGTATTGAATTTCTCACAGGATCACCAATTAGTTGAGGTTGGAAGGGATCTCTGGAGACCAGGTAGTCCAACCCCGCTGCTCAAACAATGCTCAGCTAGCAGAAAGGAATAACAAGCTACAAAAGGAATAGTAAGCTGCAAGATGTTCCAGTGTACCAACTTTTGAGACTCAGAAGCAAGCAGGTCTAGCAACTCACAGACCACCTTCCCCTCTTCCTGCCCATTTTTTAAAAGGTGGGTACCAATAGTACTTGTACTTGATTATGGGAAATTGAAGCTGCATTAAGAGACCTGTGAACTAATTTTTGGAGAAACAGGCTTTTTCTTTACAGGAACTATCATGCATTCAGTGAAGCATAATGTGCCACAAGGCCATTAAGTAACTGTATTTAACATATGATTCTGACACCTCATTATCAAATCAGTAAACTTTCTTGTTTACACATGTCACAATTTGATATTTCCCAATTTAGGGGAAGCCTTTCTTTGTATTTGTTGAGAACCTCTTCCAGGCAATATACCATACCTTCACTGACGGGAACAGTCTATTATTGATTCGTAACTAAAAATCTATACACTGCAAAACTAGGGGAGCACATAAAAAGCCTGCATCTTAAAGTTTTAGTTTCAAGAGTGCAGAACGTTTAGTGAAGATGATAAATTCTTCTCCAACTGATACAGTCCTGAATCTGTGCAATAACTGTTTTTTTTAATTTATAACTACTTGTTTTGAAACTGAAGAGCCAAAAGACAGCTACAGAAAATGTGTGAATTTTCTTTTATCTATCTGTATGATCTAATCCAGGAAACACTGAAAGACATGAAAAAAGAAAGTGTGAACAGAAACAGAAGCTTCAAAGAGCCAGTTCCAAAAAGAGCAGAGATAGCAAGTAATTTTAGGGACACTACTTTTTACTGACTTCAAGGGATTTTCATCAGGATGCTTTGGGACATGTTGTGTTTGAAGAGAGTACATGCCAGGACTACTAAATAAACCAAAAGAGCAGGAAAGCAAATAACGTAACCCCTCCTGAAGCATGAATATTAGCATGACTTTTTTTTTTTTCTTCTTTAAGTGTTGAGTTGTATTAACTCAAATCCATAAGCAGAATTAAGGAGACTAAATTGCTCCTCCCTAGTTGTCAAGCAAACACAGTCACTTGGGACCCTTTAAAGACAATGATTTATTTAATCCGGGCAGGAGACTGAAATTAGCATGGGCATTTCATATTCCATTTTTATATTATATACCATAAAATAAGGTCTTAAACATCAAAGATCTGGAGATTTTTAAAGCTATGACATCGTTCTAGTTTTTATAAACTAAAAGCCACATTAATGACAAAGAAAACACTATACTGCAAACAGTAGAAGAGACATAACATGAGGCAGGAATAATCCCACTGGCTTCAATAAAAACTCTTAAGTACATATATGTTTTCAGCTAAAGCTATCTTATTAAAAACCTTAAGGATACAAAAAGTTCCAGAAACTATTCAAACAAAAGTCAAAGTTGTGAAAAATCAAAACTCTCAAGGGGACAGGTATTCAAATTCCTACTTTTGGGGTTCATTAGCGCAAGAGATAGATAGTTCAAAGAACTGATATCATCAGCTCTGTCAAACCATGGCAATTCACATTTCCTCACACCTCCTGCTCATGTTCCCTTAGAGAGCCATTCAGACAAAGAAAACAAACCATAAATATGCAGTTGCAGTACAAAATCTCAATGAATTTTTAGATAGCTATGAGTAAATTCCAAAAGAAAATTCCTCCCTGGCTACATCACTCTTCTTTTTCCTCCAGGAAAAAATGGATTCCAAATATGCAGAAATAATAAGCATTTGTCAAAGGCTTTAAAATTAATCCTGCCTAGATACAGCACAGAAATAACTACCATATCAGAAATGCTAAATATCTTAACAGTCCTTTTCCTAGATCTCTGCAGGATTGCAAGAATGATCAAGTATCAATTAAAAAGTTAAGGAAAAGATTTGTTTGTCCATCTTCCTTCCCAGCTGGAAAGTCCATGCATTAAACCTCAGGTGTGGGGATTTTTTATTTATTAAGTACACTTTCTATTACACAGCCAATTATTTGAACCGATTACATTAACCTTTAGAGGACAAAAGGTGTTAGTACAAACAAAAGAACTTAACAGCTTGCTTTAATGCTGGAATGCAATGCGTTCTTTTGTGCAGCAACTGAAAAGCTTAAATAACATGGAAGATCAGATCATCCAAACCAAAACAGAAAAACAGCATTACACAAGTATCTGAATCAGGTTCCACAGTCCTCAGAACAGTTCGTATTGTCTGTGTGAATTTCAAACTACACAAAAATATTTGCATTTCCATCTCTTTCCAATGAATAATATATTTATTAGTAAATACAATCACTGAAATTCTACTTCTTTTCCTTTTGGATTTTACCAGTTTATATTTTAAAATAAGTCACATACTAACAAGAGTAACAAGTTTTTCAGTACACATCTACGTAACATGCAAGTGTTTCTATTCCCTTTTGCATTTTTTAAGGGCACTGACATCAGGAGTCACCCATTTCAAAGCAATTTACACAGTACGAATTATGCACTGAGCTGTTCTGGCTTCTTTATTTTTTCCTTTGAGCTTTGTCTTCATCCTCACTCTACTTACATGGTTTTGTTTTGGTTTTTGTTTTGTTTTGTTCGTTTTTTGGTGTTTTGTTGCTGTTTATTTTTTTTAAAAAAAGAACTTTGGTACCATTTTGGTATAGAGTTTTTAAAAAGTATTTAAGCCACATCAATTAACCAAAGTATCTAAATATTCAGCAATCCCTTTCATCACTTTCTTCCATTAGTCTCAAACCCCTAATTACAAAAGCACAATCGTTTCCCAAACGCAAACAGCAGTGACAATTCTTTTCAAAGGCAAAACAGAGTCAACACTTACACTACTTGGTTCTAAGTAATTAAAAAGAAGAGTATCAGGAGCACCTTACCATAAGTCCTCAGCCAGCAGAAATACGCTCCAACCATCCCTACAGCATATTAACCAATATTGCATACTTTAAGCACTTCTGCTGAAATCATAACTATGACACCTATTAAAGTTACTGGCACTAAATTATTAGACTAATCAGATTTACAAACTTATCCAACCCAGAAGCCAGTGTCCTACAGAATTACTTGGCTAGTTCAGAGCAGTTTAGCCTCTTACACTGTTGAACTCTTCATTACAGGCATATCCTTTTGTATACGGGAAGCAGCACATACACATGCAATTCTTATATGCACATCTTAAAAAATGTTTCCACAGTACCATAACTATGGAAGATAAAAAGACAAGATTAACACTTGTAAGATCAGCAAAAAACCTCTAGTCAATGACAGTGTGGAAAATGCTTCTGAAAAAGGAGCTAGCCAAGTCTAATTAGATATACCTAAACATACTGAGGAAGTATGGCAGCTTGAAATAAAGGGTTAAAACAACACATACTATTACAGAGTAATATCTGGAGGAAGAGGATATATCAGTGGACTTGGCTTTATCTTCCTACCTGCTCCTCTGCACCCAGCGGTGTTTATAAACATTACCCACCAGAAGATTTCTTTCGTAAGAACATACTTCTTTTAGTCTTGATTATCAGCACCCCTTCTTTGTCCTGTATTTTGGCTACTTTAACCACCTTCATGAGCATAGTTTTCCCCTGCAGTCAACCTTCTACTCCTGATCTTCAAAGGCTCTGCTCTCTTGCATCGCTCAGTGACATAAAGATAACACTGCTATCTTTTTCATGATACAGATCAAGTCCAAAAAACACAGATCAATAAAGTCACCAACTTCTTCAGATCTTTCTCCTAGGATGCTTTACAGAAATATCAGCAAAGTTACATTACAGAGGGTCGGGTACATTTTCTTAAGAGTAAAGCTACACAAGTTTACACATGTGGCTGCATCCCCCTCCCCAGTCTTTAGCAAGATGTGGCACATGGTAAGAACTAAAATAATAAGAATTATGGTTGTTATTTCTTTATGGATATTTTATTCCCCTTCCAACATCTCTGTACCCATTTCCTGAGAAGTTTAAGATATTCAAAGCTAACTGAACAGTTAATTCATCACCTTAGCCTTCCCATAAACACAACTTTTTATAATATCACCTAGACAATAATATGATGCAAATTTCAAACAGACTATCCACCATGAGGAAGAAATAAATAAATTTCCTGAACAGTAGTCAAGGAATAAATAGAACACTCGGATAATCCTATTTTAGTGTTATACAGCACTTTCTAATCTCATAATCAAGATGCTTCATTAAGTCAATGGATAGTCTAGAATGACTAGATAGTCTAGAAGAACTTATTACATAAAACAGGTTATAGACAAAAAATGGATTAAGTACAGAAATTCATGCCAAGACAGTAAACTAATGTGCAAAACCACATTTGCTAACTGGTCTTATACATCAGTTTTGTGACACGCAATGACTTGGAGTATATTACTTTGTTTTTTGAATTTTGTATTTCAAGCCAAACATAGTAACTCCCTCCAATACTACCTGATGTTACAGCCAACAGGGAACATGTGAGATAGTTTGTATTTGATATCTAGAAAATGTTAAGGTGATTTATTTGCTTTAGTAACTGCGATTAATTAAGAGGGGGGGGGGGAAGTAAGTTTTGCCAAACTTTTTATGTTTAAAACAAGTTCAACAGGCTTCCTACATTTCTAAATTTATTACTCCTTTTACTGCTAACTTGCAGCATAATTGCATTATTTGTGTATGATCCACATCACACTCCGCTTTAAAGTCTAATCAAACACACTCTCCAAACACCAAGTAAAACACCTGAAAAGTCTGCAGCCTCCTCCAGCTTCTGAAGTAGGATTCCTGGAACAGGTGCTGTAGATCAAATACAATACCAATATTTAGCTGATAGCCACATGATAAGGAGGAAAAACAGGCAGATATGGTACCTGGGGCTTGTCTAACCCAGTTTTTTATTTAAGTCCTTCCCACAACGGTACTCTTTTAGGCATCATATTCAGGTCTTGTCCAAGCACGAACTCATTAAGCAAAACATTCATTTCCACAGACTGGACAAGATATACACATCCTACTCTGGCTAAGTATTCTGCTGTTGGATGGATTAAAACAAAATACAACATAATGAAAATAAAGCTATTTTCAATATATTACAAATGAGAATTTCTAAATAAAGTCAGAAAAACCCCTAAGTAGATTACTTGTCTCCTTTAGGGTTTAGTGACCTCTGACATGCTTGCTTTCTGCAGAGCATCTAATACACCAGCAAATCTAGAAATCTGGAAGTCCTGAAAAACATGCTCCAGAATTTATTAGTAGCGCAAAGTCAAATTCCTCCTCAATGTTACTTACTTAAAGCATTTGAAAAAGCGGCACTGTGAAGAGGGAGTGTTTTGAAAAAGTTACACCAGATCTGAAAGTCCTGGTAACAGCCTTTAAAATGACTATTAGTGCCCTGGTTGCAAATGCGACCACACAGGCACGGATCAAGCTGAACTGTCCTGTTCTCTTTTTTTACTGAGAAAACAGTTCAGAGCAACTTTGGTAACAGCATGCACCTGACAGAAATGGAAGGGGAAGTGCAGGAAGCAGCAGTAAAATTGAGAACCTGGTAATTTTAAATACTTGCTACTTGCCTGTTTATTCATTAGCAACAGCTAATGGAGTTATCCACAGCCACTCTAAGAGGGGTTATCACAACAGAATGCATCTTTCCTCCCCTGAGGCAGGATGTGACTACCAAGCATGACTCAGGGAGGAGCTGAGGAGGCGGCTGCTAAAGGCCATCCCTCCTCCTCGTACCTGTGGCATCCTGCAAAAGGACAAACAACATACTTCAGTCCCATCGCATAACCACTAAACAGATTTGTATGCTTATAAAGAACTAGCCTAGAAAGGCCTACAGTGTACCGTGACGTATAACCAAGCATTTGAAAAACACGCCAGCAAGGAGAACAGAAAAATGCAACTGCTGAAGTTTCTTTCTTTTTACCTCACTGGTGCAGCTACCACTTTACTCTGTACAACTTCAGTAATTCTTCGCAGCTAGCTACCCTACATGCACTCCTATAATAGAGTTAATTATTTTGTGTTGCCAATAAGAACTGTTTCTATCAAGTGACTTATTACAGGATTCTAAGCTTGCTGTCAAATATTTTGTTAAATAGACATACAATTTTAAAATTTTAGAAAATTTAAACATCAGAAGCAGCCTTTTGAAGCTTTAACATTTAAAGCATTTTTCTTCTTTTAGAGGCCTCTTGGATGTTTGCCAGTGGGGCTCTAGTGCCAGTGCTATAGCATCCAAAATGCTATTTTAAGCCATTCCTGTGCTGACCATTACATTTTTCAAGCACGAGAACAGCTTCCTGAAAAATAACGATTATGAATAACTGGTTTTGTTGTTAATGAAACCATAACTATCTTGCTTCTGCTTACATGACATCTTAATTTCTGACCTATGCTTTGAAAGAGTATGGCAGTTGTTACACCTTTCCCAACTTTAAAGGCGCAAAAACCTCTAAACTTTAGCAAAAGTCAGTGACACATCGCTGCACCCCAGCTAGCTTTCAGCAGCCATGGGATCAACTCCAATCATTCACATTTCTATAAACAGTCAAGGGTAGTATGTATCGCCTTCTTCTGTACCTCTGTTTTTCCATTTGACTCAATTAGTTTCCTCTCCTGCCCTCACAGTTCAATACTATTTTCAATAAAGTTTAAATAAAAATAAGTCTTATTTTATTTCTAGTTTAGAATAAGAAGGTATGGAGCAGCATCCTGTCTTCAATAGCTGCCCGCACCAAGTACCTTTTTCAGTGACTTCTGGAGTGAAAGTAGCGGGTACAGCAGATCTCTCTCAAAGATGTACTTGCTTCCCCTCAATTAGCTAGAAGTAGTCCCAGAAGCTGAAGCCAAGAGCCATTTAATTTTCTGTGTACTATTACAATTTTGTATCATTTCCTATGTAAACATACATACACGTATACACATATTTTTTCGTTTAACTGCTGCTAATTTCTAGGCCTCCACAGGATCTTGTGGCAATGAGCTCCACAGACAAAACCTTTCTTAAAATTAACCAAGGCAATTTTACCCATGTCCCCTTGTTCCCAAATTATTTGAGGGCACATAAGGTCCAGATCTTGTTCTAAACTAGTTCTCATTTATAATTTAAAGTACCAAAGAGTGGATATGTTATCATAGCTTTAGGCTCCTTATGAGTCATTGTCTCAATCAGAAGCCTGAGGTAGGTTTACCATTGAGCTTTACAGATTTGTTTCTTGGTTTAAGTATTACTTTGTTGTTTCATTTTGAATTCCTTCTAATCCCTGTAGATCATCTTTAGTCATTTAAAAAAAAAAAAAAAAAAAACCAAAACCACCGCAATTGAATTCTGAGATGCTGTAGGACAGGCTCCAGCAACACGGCAGGCCTTAACTCATTAGCTTTTTGTTTTCAAAGGCTCAAGTTAAAAGTACTCGCTTCATTTACAAAATGGACATTCTGGGCTTTGTATCTGTCCACACCAAAACCAAATGACCATTCTGGCCCATTTGGCAACAGATCTGGAATTCTTAGACATATTAATTCACCACAGTAATAGTGGGCAAGAGTGGAAAATCCTTAGGAAGGCAAAAGTGACCAGATAAGACACTTGATTGTACTTGGAGAAGGTATGCGTGAAGTAAGAGAAAAGGAAAGCCACTGGCCCTAACACCAGCTCTGCATGTTAGGAGCAAGCAAACCTAGCCTACAAGGACAATACAAAGGGCTTCTGGTTAAGTAAGAGTGACTCTCCAGGAAAACAAAGAAGGGAAAATAATACAAACGGAGGTCTTCCCACAGTCTGACAAGAGGAATTAGCAGTACGCAAACTTATCATTTAGATAATAGCTCGTACCATCCTTTTTCTTACCCCCTTTCATTGCTTCTGCTGTACAGACTCACCAACAGACAGCCTCAGGTTCCTAAACCAAAGTATTTGCCATTCATCAAGAGTTCTCAAGGAAAGAACAGCAGATGCTGAACTAAACTGGACAAATGAAAAAAGCACAGGACAGAGTGCTGAAGCAAAAGAACTGTAAGACACCATTCCAGGCTTCGAAACAGGATGCAGAGCTAGGTTACGCTGCTTGAACTAAAGCAAGTGATGCATTTTGCCAACATTATCAGGGAAGGAGCAGAACAAAGTTTTGAAGCCTATACTTGGGTATGTAAGCAGAGCAATGCAGTGAAGCAACAATACAAACAGTTCACATGAAGAAAAGCAAATACACCAGGGAATCTTAAAATGCAACTTGCATGCACATAAAATATGCTAATGTAGTAAATCTACAATTAACACCAACCAATTGCTTCTATTACTTATAATTCTGGAAGGTGCTGGCCTCAACAGTTAAGCATCAATTAAAACAGCCACTTCCAAGGATATACAGCATCCCCACAACACTGGGTCATACTAGCTGGACTCTACAAAACCCACTAGCTGGCCAAAAGCTTCTCCACTAGTCACTTCTTCTTACAGCAGTGGGCCTCTGGCTATAAGCCATCAAGAGTGAGTACAGAGAAACTCTTCCATCCCTTCCCAAGAAATTATATCAAAGGTAAGAGAAGCACGTACATGGATACCTTTCTTGTAAAAGGCTAAAGGTTCAGAATCTCCATTGCAAACTGCTCCAAAATGTAAACTTCAATTCAGGATTTTCAAACTCTCCACAGGGCTGTATTCAGCTTCCTTCTTCAGCATCTCTTTCTTCTATTATTGTTATCAATTACTTGATTAGATGAATTAACAAGTATGTCCTTCAATAAGATCAACCTGCCAAGTCAACAGCACCCATCCTGGCATTTTAGGTCTTCATTGCGTGTTTCAAACACTACTTCTATTTAGATTTTCAGAAAGGCCAGAACTGAAGAGATAGTCTTAATTGTTATGTTTCATGTCTGCACAATCATAATTCAACCCACTAACATCAATATACTTAGAAAAAACTGCTTGCTTCACCAGAAAAAAATTACAAATCTCTCTTCAGATACTGCATTTCAAACCATTTCTTACCAGTCTGAGATTGCAAACAACCTTTGTTTACCACTTAAGGACAATCTCACAGAAACTAGTCACATTCACTGACAGCCACTATAATTAAATAGTATTCAGACATGGCTGGATCTTCTTTCATAAAGAAAAAAGCCTACTTTTCCCAGCAATTATGTTTGGTACATTTCTTCTGTGGTCACTTTAGGCAGATTAGACTACCAATGGTAGTTACTTCTTTTAACTCTTATTTCTGAAGTAAAATGTAGATCTTCCCAGCAACCTCATGATTTCTAAAAGGGCTTTGTTTCTAAATCTTGCCTCTTCATTAAAAGCAGACAACATGAATCAGTGGCTGAAAATATGCAACTGATGAGCAAGAATTAAAACATCCATTGCTACCCATCATGCTCGAAATATTTTGCACAGGGACAAATCATTTTAATAACTTCATTATAAATTTATAGCTTGGGAGAGAGTATGTATTACATATATAAAATGCTACAGAAGTTAATCATTCCATATTATATGATTCTTTTGTATTATAGTTACATTTTTAAGAATGGTGTCCAAGACAGTTGAAGTTTTTAGTAGAAAAGGCATTGTTTAAGAAATTCTACCATATAATTTACAGCTCTACATATACATATTACAATTTACTACAGAAAACTGAAACTTACACTTGAACATTTCTGAACACAGACTTCACAGTGCCAAGTTGCCTACGCCAAATTGTGCAAAGCTACATGGCAATATTATTCAATGAATGCAATCTGTGTGACTGTTCTAGTGATCACTGTAACAAAAGCATGGGAAGATTTGTCTGCATACACAAAGGCTATAGACTTAACCCAGAAGACAGCCACTTCCCTCAAGTCACAGACAGCAGGTCTAGTGCCTATCATAACGTACTTCTGTTCCAGAGCATCTGACAGCAACTTTGAGAAAGTAATTGTGAAGAGTACCTATAAACTCACTGAATTATAGGATTTTTAAAAGCCAAAGCAGAAGACAGAAAAAGGTATTTGGGATTTTGGATAGCTTCATGGATCTTACATTGATCTGACGTGATCTTCCATCTAATATAATATGCAAACTCCATCATTTAACAAAAAGATATCCCAATGGTTTGGGTTTGGGGTTTTTTTTGTTGTTGTTCTTGCAACATAAAAATTAATAAAACATTTTAGATATTTATAAAATGTACATGTTCCTGAAACATTAAGAATGGTTTAGTCTATCATGTTCAGAGGTTGGAGTAGGAAGGAACTCTTTTTAAAAATAAAACATTAAAAAAAGCAAGCTTCCTTAAACATCTCTCCAATTAAAAAGTATTAAGGGGGAAGGTTGCATGGCTTTCTTAAACACTTTTTAGGTCAGTAAATATCAAGACAATCCTCCATTTGAAAATACCTATGAACACTTCATACAATTTCAATATCCTCTACAGAATTCTTTGGAGGAGTCTATGTGATACTTTCAGAGAAAATACTTTTATCCAATAACTTCACAGGCACTAAAAAAGCATGTTCTAAGTATTTCAAGTATTTGGACAGTAAAGATACATGTTAAAGATTCCCAGAGATTGGATTCTGATGGTCAGGCAAATGCAAAAAAATGAAGATAACTACTGCTAGCCACAATTATCTACTATAACACGTTAATATTTATTTTTCCCCTTCCACAGATCACAGTACTCTCTAGAAGCTAAAAATATCTTTATGCAAATAATCATCTTCCATTTACATGTTAATTTCCAATGAAATAAAAAGACTGCTCAATTATTTCTCCATGCTCCAGCATAAGCGAGCGGCACTAAGAATCTACACATCCAAAGAGCAGAGCCAGTGAAACCTTACAAAAGAGGCTAACCCATGCTTTCATGACAAAATGGTGACTCCATTTTCAATGCAGTAGTATTCCAGAGATGGTGTACTTCATTATTAAGAGGGTACATCTCTACAAGAATATACAGATTACTATCCTGCTTTGCTGACCTGTTTTTTCATAAACCACTAAAAACATTTAAGATTTTGCCTGCTTTAAAGCATCATAGCCTTAAAATCAATTCAGAAATTATACAGGCATCAGACAGCAAGTGCTTCAGGATCATCTTTTCTGCTCTTTGTTATAAAGCAGCCAGCAAAGCAGAGCCCCAATTCACAACTAGGCCTTTTAGCTACTATCCCATAAATAAGAAGAGGCTGTGTTGCCAGCAACTGCATATACTTGGCTCTAACACATGCATGCCTGATACCATTTCAAAAATAAAAATCCCTTTCCCCACCAGAAAAAGAAGGAAGAAAACCAAAACCACCATCATAAACATTCCACACCTCCTTTCCTCCCCCCCTCTCTCCAATCAAATATGTGCTCGGGAACTCCTCTTTCACAAGCAATTACAGAATTGGAAAGAGTCTCACAAACTTGGAAAGAAAGAAAAACATGGAGGCACATGCACAGCCTGCACCATTCCCTGAACATTTATGAGTAACTTGCCATTTCACCCAATTTAGGATATTAGGCCTACTAAAGAAACACTGGGCAGTGCAATATGCTGATCCATTCTTAACATAATAACCTCATTCAGTAGATTAAAGAGGTACATTTATAACTTGAATTCATTTGAGTGCTACAGTAAATTATTTAACAAGTACTTAAAAGATGTAGTCATTAACTCATAGTTCCTTTTATTTTATTTTCACTTGGTCTTATTTTGTAAGAATGCAAGAAATGAAACCGCTAAGAACAGCAATTGCTCCTGCTCTCACCAGCAGGTTTGATTTGGTTTTGTTGTTTTTGGTTTTTTTTTTTGTTTTTTAAAAAAGAATTAAGCTTTCTATGTTCTCATATACATGTATACAGATACACAGCATTCAGAATTCTAGACCAAAGAATTTAAATAAAAATAAATAATCAAAATGTTTAGTAGACATTTCAAGTGAAGGCCAGATCAAGATTTTCACTAAACAGCTTGTAACATAAATAAACAAACCACAATGCTGAATACAAACTAATTATTACTATAAAATCCTTCCTTGCCAGATTTCAGAGATGCTAAGAATTTGAGATCCTGTACTGCAAGTGACATCAAGGGACAATGACAATTAATACCTTACACAAGTTTCCACACGCACGACAATCATGAAATATCCTGAGTCGTTCTGCCTCCCCTTACATGCTTTTCTATAGGGCAGGCATTGCTGCATGAACCCTCACAAAATCCTAGAGGAAACGAAAGCATTCCACTTCTGTCAGGGTCAACCTGGAAGTAAGAATTAAGATGCTGTTTACAGTCCACAGATAGACTTCCTCAGAGAAATACGGTATCTTTTCACATGCTACAAAAACACATGATGATACTTTGACACATATACATACATACAGTAAAATTACCAAGCTGAAAATAATCTTCCAGGAAATCTACAGAAGTTATTTTTTTGACTACGCTTATCCCAACTCAGTGGCAATGTATGCCAAACAAGTCACTCACAATTCAGATTCCGCGTGAGAAGTTTTTGCTTGCTCTTCTTTAAAGAAGAGAAATATTTCAGAATTGCAGTCACAATAAAAGTCAAAGCAATCATACATGAGTTACTGGATTTATTTTTAATCACAATCTTTCTTACTAGCTGTAACAGCACTAAATATATAGAAACACAAATTTAGTATGGTTACATTTTGAATTCTTTGATTTCTACAGTTTCTTATATGTAAGTTATGACTGCCAGCCATCATCTCTCTCTTTCATCTATACACAACTGTGACAGAGTTGGGTGAAGTGAAGGTCAGAGGAAGCTTAAAAGGCATTTGAGTTTTCTCTCATCTTGACAGGGATTTCATCCCTCTTCATTACACAGGGAATTCAAAGTTATTGGAAAAACATTAAAAGGTATTCCTATACCATACATTTGTTTACGATGATTTAAAGGAAAATACCATTTCTAAACCAAGCACAAGCAACTTGTAACGGATACTAAGTTCAGAAATTTTATGCAGCTAAAAAGACTTCTGACGAGATATGTAAGCACTGAAGAAGATTAACACCCGGTTACCAGTAACTAGGACTGTTGCTGACCCATGAGACAATGGATTACAAATAAAAGATCAACCATGTCTGAAAAAAAAAAAAAAAAAAAAAGGTGTAACTCACATTTGATTTGCAAACCTTCTGATCTTACAGGAATGAACCAAGTGTTATGCTGAGGATACAGAAATAAGCATACACCAATAGCACTGCATGCTGAAATTACCTTATCTGCGTAACTCATCTTCAAGAACTACAGTGCAGTACAGTAGTAAAAAAAGCTATTATTAAATGCATTAAGACACTAAGACTATTGCTGAATGTGTATCCACATTTTCAGCAGCCTTCAGTACTGTGTCTAATGCTGAGCACAGTACTTCGATACCGTTGCTTAAGCGACTGCTGGAGAAGTTCAAATCTTTGATTACACATGAAGAAATCAGCCCTGAAAAGTTCCTGCTGGATATCTATGCTAATTAAAACAATCAAAAAAAAAAAAAGCCATTCAAACAGAAGGTTGGAAAAGTACTTAAGTCACACAAAAGCTCAAACAATTTGCCTGGCGAAGTGGTTTAACACACATAATGCTGCTGCAGGTTAGGAAACACTCTACAGCCCACTTCCAGTTGCTATCAAATCTATACCTTACTAGAAATACTGTCTACATTTTTTTAAAAGACTGTAGGCCCATCCATATCTTTCTGTTAAGTTTAAACTTATGAAGTTCTTCTACCGCCTGTTTTAGCAATTTATAAAACTGTACTCCTTCACTATACTCAGAAGAATGGGTTATTCAAAAGCAGATAAACAGATGATCAAGCTACCCCTCAAGTTTTATCGAAATAAATACAAAGCAGAGTTTTCTGAAAGTTTCCTTGAGAAAAAAAAGAAAAAAAAACACAAAAAACCCAAAACACAAAACTCAGTGCCTTAGTGGTACCTGCATTTGTTCTTCTACAAGGATTACAGTCAGCTTCAAAAAAGTGTTAAACTTCTAATCCTTGATGATAAAAAACCCTCAAACTGCTTTACTTCCTATTGTATTATTCTAACAGACTTTCAAAAACCTGCACCCATTTCAGCTTGTACACTACCTACAACCCCCAGCAAGAAAGGCTAATAATAAAATGTAGTTTGTTTAGGTAGCAGTTCCTTGCTGAACAAAGAAGAGTTACACTGACTCTCCTAGACCATCGCTAGCCCCGCGCTGCCAGAAGAAATATAAACTGGGACAACAGCTTCAAGCTTGAATGCCCATGGTACTTAAATATACGTCCTGATTGTCAAAGGTACTCAATACATGAAGCTTCACCAACACCACACACCTCATGAAAGCAGTATAACACACACTTAAACACAAAGAAAACACATTTAAAAACACATGACAACAAACATTGGCCTAAGTGCCCAAATATAGAAATACCTAAATGTGAATTTTTCTCGCTTAGCACAGTGGTAAAAGCTTGACTTCATATACACATATGGAGCAACACTTAGACTTAAACATATTCTTATGTTTATACAGCCCAGTTTAAATGTGTTTTTAATAATTCTTATAGCATTATTTTAAACTTACAGTAGTAATATTTAGGCTCAATGTACACTTTCTCTAATTTTAAATATTGTGACAAAAAGACTAGTGAAATTCTGGAAAATTACTAAGTTAATTTAAAAAAAGGTTAAAGTAACAACAGCATTAAAACAACTTAGATGAAGTCAAGACCAGTAAGCGTACATTAAGACTGTGAAGTAGAAAAAAAAGTCATTTCTGAAGTACAAAAAATAATGCCAAAATAATTTAAAAATAAAGTGTAATAAAAAATTGCTTGTTCAAAGACAAACAGTGAACAAGTTTACTGTGACTTTTCTACTCTACCAAAACAAATGTTCAATATTTTACTTTGCAAGTATAAAAAATTTCATAAAATTGAATAAGTTCAGTAATTAAAGCATAACGTTGTATTTGAACAGTGATGAGTATTATTCTTAATCTCTGCACAGCACCGAAGTCAGAAGCCCTCATTTAGTAGGTACTAGCAAGCCATTTAGTCCATAAGGTAACCAACAATGATAAAATACCTAAACTATCACAGGCAATACTCTCTAGCATTTGCATGTATGGGATCATTAGAATCCCTGCCTGCCAAACACTCATCACCTCTAAATCTCTCTCTCAGGAAAGCCTACCCAGCTTCAGTGGAAGATGGAGACCTTTGCATATGACTGCAACCACAAACCAAATCCTGCTTCAAACACTGATAATGCATAATAGGGGTTCAGAGGCTTGCACAAAATGAGCTGATAAGGGTTTCTACACCACAACTGACTGTAGCACAATTACTATCTTTGTTAGCAAATTCCAAAGACAGACCAAGAGTTAAAGTGTTGCAAGACGTTAAAGCCAGGATGATCAGGTGCTCCAGTTTGATACCATAATTACACTGCACTTCCATCATGCAATTCTAAGTCTGTAAATGCTTTAGAATAGGCTAAAATAAACAAAGTGCTATCTCCAGTCACTCAAGAGCTCTTTCCATCTTAGCTTTAGGCTACGGTTTCTTCTACAATCACACTGAGAATAAACTAGTTCCTTATTTACAGTGATCGTTACCATGAAATAATTTACTGAATAATCTTACCCTTAGTCCCTGCTTAGTATTCTGTTAAAGCATGCTTTTGCTTAATAGCATTGCCTTTGTTGGCCTAAGTGCAATAAATGAAAGGTACAGGCCCACTTTTAAAAAAGTTCAGTCATTTGTTAAAGTATAATACACATTACACACAGCACATTTTAGTCTCATAAATTAATCAAGAATAGAAAAGAACCAGTGCATTAAATCAACGAGAACAAAGACACACTACTCTATTCTTGTTTATGTTTCACCTACACCAAACTGCAAACCCAGATCACAAATTATTCCCAAAAAGGTCATACCAAGAATGCACTTGCTGTTATTACACTGATATTCAGGTGTGCACAGTCTCTTCTTCTAAAAGACGATACTAGCAATACTACTGTTTACAACTTGATCTACTTGCTAAGCTGTTAAGAGACAGGTCTGAAAACGCTTACTTACTTTATTACCCTCTGTAAAGGGAACATCATTATTATAGGGATTTTTTTTGTAGCACAGGTGTGCTATCCATATGTCTTTTCACTCACACTTAAGCAAGGTACATTAATGGGTGGGGAAGGGGGTGGATGGGTTGGGTTTTTTCCCCCCTCCCGTCCTCGTAACTTTGCTAGCTTACCACTGACTGTTACAGTTATTACTCTACTGTGGGATTATCTAGATCACAGGAACTTGTAAAGGCTGAAACACTTCACTACCAATACACAGACTGACAAACGGATAATTCTAATTTCCAGATTAGCCTGTAACATAAAGAATGTAAATCCTGACACAGTAGCAAAGATTGCTTTTCAACATTAAATATTTTAAAGTCTTTTGTTTGTTTGTTTTGACATACACATAACATAGATGATTTAGTCTGCTTATACACTGACAATTTCCAAAGAGCAGCCAAAACCGTAGTGCTAAGGAACATTTTCTGGAAATTGCGTTATCAGTTGGAGAGGTACATTTCTCAGCATCTCCAACAATCTGCCTGAAGTGCTAAATTACTGCTTTTACAACCCTCTGAAATCTGTTGGTTCTTCCCGTCTTTAAAGACAACGCAATACCAAGCACTGCAGCAATCCGTAGTTCAAAGCGCATCATGGCATGCAGAAAACGCATCTATAAGAGACACCAGAAAAAGGTCCATCCAAACAGGTATTGCCACCTACAGCTGGCCAGCAGACACACAAGGTGCAGACCCTGAATTTGTCATTGTTCTTTCCGTAGAGCAGAGAGCTAACAAAGTCAATTCTGCCAACGGTAGGTATTTTATTTCATCAGATGAAATGAGAAGCTGGACTTGTCAGCATGACACAACAGCAACCACACTTTCTTCACCAAAGCGCTCTCTTCTTACTCAGGTGACTTGCATTACTGAGGGTAACTATTTTTTCAAGTTCCATAAATAGCCAAATTGAAGATACAAAGAGACTTTTTTTTAAAAAAGTCAATCTCCTAGAATTCAAGTTATGCAATTTTCAAATTGGTGGCAAGACTCTGAAGCAAGTTTAAAATCTGAAAAATGGAAAACAACACTACTGCCCCTGGGATGCAACTAAAAAAAACCCACCATAAATCCATGTTAAGCCACCATAAATCCTTTGTTGTGAAGTGTCTTCTCCCTTTTTCATCAAATACACAGAAGCAAAACTTATAGCAAATAAAAAAGCCCGTATAAACTCTAAAACAGCTTCCAAAGTAAGTACACAAAATAGTTACCGCATCAAGAACAATGTTTAACTGAAACTTCCAGTTCTACTTTAATATGTTCATTCACTAGTGCTTACTAACATCTTCAACAAGTATTAAATTACATCTGTAAAAATCTCATTTGTACCTTCCTACTACACACTTGCATATGTGATGAAAATTCATCCAATTTCCTGACTGTACTCTTGCTTTACAAGCTAATACTAGTTACTACTACTAGAGATTCTCAAAGGCTGTTCACAAGTCTTTCAATTCTCACATTCAGCTTTAATCTTCCAGACTCTCCACAGATTTAATAACCAGTCAAAACACACATCCTATACGGAAAACATTTCCTCCACTTTTTTTTCTGTCCAGCTGTAAAGGGATCTCTTAATAAAAATTTTTCCTCAAAAAGAAAATTATGAGAGATTGTCAGATAAAGAATACTTCAAATCTCTATGTCAGTTTTATGTGTTTATCATCACCTTCTCCACCTTCCTCTTTTGCTTCACTGCTGGATGAAATGCACAGACAGGTGAAAACAACTTGCATCAGACTAAAGAATGAAAGCAACCCTACAGGAAATGCTGTCAAGGACAGGGAGACAGTTATTAGTTCTCTTATCCTTCATTCACAAAATCTGCTTTTGAGTAATGGTAAACAACGTTTCAGATTAAGTTATTTTTAAATTCACTTACAGCAGCCTGCATAACTGCTGTAAAATATATTGAGTTTTTTTAACTTTTCACTTTACAGGTAATTTGAGAATTATATAAGTGTGTACAAAATCTTACTGCAAGCATCTATAGCATAATAAAGCATTGTCTAGGAAGATGTAAAACTGATTTTGCAACACTAAGTATAAATACATGAAAGAATTCACTGCAATATAAATATATATTTTTCCATACTTAAGTTTCAAAAGCATAAAAATAGAAGAAATCCTCTTCTACAGTTCTAGAGATGAAAGACTAAGCTCAAAAGACTATACCTAAAATTGACAGGATTTAATAACTGAAATGAATAAATCGAGGTAACTGCTGCAAATCCAAGAAACTATGAGAATCACGCACTAAAACAAGTCCACACCATGATTCAAGCTAAGAAAAAAAAAAAAGATACTTAACATCCAAAAAACTGGCCTGCATTTTTGTAGATTGAAATATTAAAAGAGATGATAAATCTACCAACATACAAACATCTGTGGCATACCCAAGAGGCTGAAGAAAGACTAGTCAGAAGAACCAGGGGTGTTCTGGTTTTTTAAATACAGAAATTGTAACAGTATTATTTGTAGCCTCTCTTTAAGAAATAAAGTTCACAAATTAATTTTCCATACGGCATTCTGCCAAACAGTTCATTTTTAATATTTCTTATTTCAAGTCATAGTGAAGATTGAAAAAAAAAAAATCATTCATACTGGGGAAATAAAGGTTACAGCTTTCAAAGCAGATACACTCCATGCTGTCTATATTTAAAAGGCCATGCCCTGATAACAGGCATAGAAAGAGCCGCAAATGGTGTTCTAAAAACTGAACAGGGCTGAAGACTTAAAGATACTGGCACGTCTTTAAATGCAATTATATACAGGTTTAACGAAAGCTGGGAGTTAATCTAAACAAGGTATTACATCGGTCAGATGTTTTTTCAAAGGCATACCAAATGGAATTTTACAGCTTCTTCACTGGCCCAATTATGTCATCACTCACTTCTTTCTCCTACCTTTTCCCTTGCCAGATTTAGAATCACTTGGGATGTATTGATATAAAACTTCAGTGATATGTGTGTGTGTGTGTGTGTGCGTGTGCGCACATGAGACAGAGAGGGAGAAATAGGGATTTTATACACACGTATTTACAGCATACATGCTTCTTAAATGTTTATGTACTTTTACAATACACTACCCCTTACCTCCTGTAAAAGAGGCAACAATCTAGCAAACAGCCAAAAAACTCTCAAGAAAACTCTAGTTAGAGACATCCAATGACCAGAGAAGTGAGGAGCCAAGCAGAATAACAGCATATCTTGCACTACCTTTAGTGAGTGATGAGGTCTAAGCTCCAGACCAAAAAAAATTCCAGTCAAAATGACAATACAAATCACATCTCGCCCTGAGATCCCCTGGAAGCGGAAACAGACATAATCTCACTAAGTTTTTAATGTTACAGGCAGATATACAGGGAGAAGTGCTGCTGCAAATTATCTAAATTGTACACAAAAGTGACCACTGCTGCCATGCAAAAACACACAATTATTTTTGGTCTCCATTTAATAGAGTCATATCCTGCTCTGTGTAAAGCATCTAAATGCTTTTCCAACTGCAGCTAAACAAAAGTATAGTCTACCTGGAGATGATAGATTGAACAAAGACGCAACGTGCATGGGAGAAGAAAGGATATGATCTTTGGCTAGCCAAATAGCAGAGGAAGAAGGTATTTCTGGCTATTGTTACCCTGAGGGATTTAAACATTCTGGGAAAAACTACCAATCATGACAAACAGTAACATATGCTCTTAAAATCACGGTACAGTCACGTGCTAGATGTCATTTTCCAAAACACTGAGTATCAATGAGCTTATGATTCTCTTACTCAGCTATCCCCTGAAAGCTTAGGGGGCTTTTTTGGTTGATTGGTTGGGTAAAAAAAAAAAAAAACAACACACACAACACAAAACAGAAAAAAAAAAAACACACCACAGGCCACCAAACACACACAGGACCCATGAAGAGAGGGCTTAGTGTTCTGGTTTAGAAAGATCGAAGGAAGGAAAACCAAAAAAACATTTATGAGAAAATTGACTGCTAGTAGCATAATGGTGACACTGTGGGCTTTAACAACTCAATCTGTCTTCTACCACCTTCACATACTTATTGACTAAAAAACATAATCAGAATGAAACAGTGTTGGAACTTGTCTTCTAGCACTCCTGGAAGACAAGCTGCTACTCATTACAGCTCTCTGGCATCTTAGAAAGACATGATGAAAGCCACTAAGGCAGTCAACACCTCATGATCAACATAATCAGAGACTGCTGATAGAGTTAGTATTTTCAATATTAAGAAAAGAATCCAGCCTCTCCCAGCAACCCGTTTTACTAATTTTTTTTTTTTTTTAATAAAGTTTGGCCACTGATATTACTCCTGATTTAAGTTATGGCACCAAAAAGATATTTAAGAAGTACTTCACCTCCCATCGCTGTGGCATTTTTCCCACCTTGTAAGTGTTTAGTGCTTTGTCTCCTCACCCGAGTGTTTTTCTTTTCCAGTGTTCTTTTCCGTCCTCTCCCACATTCTCAAGTCAGGTTATTTATCTTAAAGTTACTTCTCCCATTAATGTAGCTTCTTCTTAGACAAGAAGTTCTTTGGGAGAACCACCATAGTCTTCCTGTCCATTTGTAAATACATATCACAAGAGGTCCTCAAAACAGTGAGGAATTTCTACGCGTAATTAACACCACACAATTGCACTTTAAAACTGCTATGCAGATCGCTTCAGTCTGCACACGCAAGGGCCTTCCACAACTGACACAGCTTCTCTGCACACACTGTCAAAGAAATTAGAATATTCACATGCACATACTATTAAGACCAGCCAGTGGTCATTTCTTTGAAAAGGTGAAGGTGGGAAAGAACTTGTGCAGTTTCTTACTCTGACTGCACAGAATCAGTGCACCAGACTGAAAGGCTTACCACCCCTCCACAGGCCTGAGCGGCTCTCACAATGGATTAATGCTTTGAAGCAAAACCACCAAGACCAACAGTGCCCCAAGTTCAATTTAAAGAGCCACAATGGTGTTGCTGAACCTCCCTTTTCCCACCATACTCATTTGCCTAAAGCGTCTCTTGGCTGTCAGAGAGAAGGCTTCTGCATACACCACAGACTCGCAACTGGTTCAACCTGAGTAAAGTCAATACTTGAAAAAGAGAAGCTGAGGCAGGATGAAGTCTAGGCTTGTGAAGAAAAAAAAAATCTACCTAAGAATAAATATTATTTCAGTATAATAAATAATCTAAACTACAATCACCACTAGCATACCCACATTCCACAGTATTCTTTTGTCTTCCTCTGTACAATGGGAATATACACACTGTCACAGATTGTTAAACACAATTTACCCACACAGTAGTTTCGGAGTATAATCAATACAACCCACCCCCTCAAGAGAAAAACAAGTATTTTAATATAATACCTACATGCGCTGGGACCTGAGAAACAACATTTCTAATTAAACAAAAACATCACACCGCTTCATTTCACAGAATGGCTGTAACGAGACCTGCAAGTTAGTGCAAATCAAACTATCAGACAGCGTATCTTTTAATAAAGTTACAGGCAGTCTTACCTCTCATCCTCACCATCTACGAGGGGCGTTGTCAATGGCAGCACCTTCAGCGGGAAGAGGGAAGCAGAGGATGGCACATTGCTGCTACCGCCATCCGAAACGGCTGATGCTCCAACACCACTCTCGCCACTGGCGGCTTGAGGTAAACCCACTAAGGAAGGTTCTGTAGGGCGTCTGCCATCTTCAATTTGGCTTACAATTGACTGAGCTAGTGATTGTGCGGGGAACTGGGTAGAGCTTAGCGGTATCTGCTGTGGCACACTCTGTGCCACTGGCATACCTATACTTGTTGATATCAAGGGAGGCTGACTAACATTTTGAGCCAAATTCCCATTCTGCACAGCCGAAGCTTGTGCTATATTCTGTGGCTGTCCCAAACCTATAGAAGCAGAAGGTATGCCAGGAGGCACAGCTGAACCAGCTTGACTTGGTGCAGGAACAGTACTAGCAGAAGGTATAGGGCTAACCGCAGGCAGCTGCTGGCCAGTCATCCCTTGGACTACAGATTCCACTCCTTGTGCCTGCGGCTGTACAGGTAACAAGGTGTTTTGCTGAGCAATGACCATTTGCTGAGGAAGGCCTGAAGCGCTAGGCTGTAATCCCTGCTGCATTATTCCTGTCTGCACAGGCTGCACTACTTGCGAAGATGGAGGAGCAGCCGTCGACGGCATGACTGGAGGTGGAATTTGGTTTGCAGCAGATGGTGGTTGCACCACAGCGGCTACGCTTCCTTGCTGCCCAACATTCAGCATCTGACCACTGGTACCTACACCTGATATCGCTGCTGGAGCGTGTGCAACAGGCTGAGCCGGGGCAGCAGCTGGATGTGCTTGTACTGAAGGCTGCATGCCCTGTGCCTGGGCAACGGGAACCGGTTGCCCTGCTCCTACTCCTGCAGAACTGGGCTGCATGGCAGGGGCTGGAGTCTGAAGGATCTGCTGATGTTGAATGTAGTCTGGCATAGCCCCCGTAACAGAGTTTTGGTTCACCGGCTTAACGTGACCTGCGGCCATCTGCGTAGGAACTGTCGTCTGCTGCTGCTGCTGTTGCCCGTACTGCAACTGCTGCTGCTGTACAACAGGCAAAGTCTGCACAGGCTGCGCCGGCTGAGAATACGGTAGCTGCTGTTGAGCCATACTTTGAATGGCAGGCTGCTGGTGGCCCAGAGATGGGGATACACCTAGCATATTAACTGGAGCTGGCTGAACCCCAGTAACAGTGGTTAGACTGGCCTGTGCAGGAGGTTGGACCCCTGGCTTCTGCTGTGGATAGTTTACTTCTTGAGAATGCAGCTGGACTTGTGCAAGCTGTGATTGAGAAACACTCTGCGGTATACTAGATGCTGGAATTGCCGGAGGAGCAGCGCTGCTAAAATCCATCTGCTGCGGACCCACACCTTGAAACGCTTGCTGCTGTACCACAGTAGGTGCTCCTATTTCTCCACTTCCCACACTTTCTGTATAGTGACTCAGTGTGCTTACATTGCTGCTAACAGAACTCCCACTGGTGCTCTCCCTTTCAGAAGTCACTTCAAGCGGGTTTTGTTTTATCGTCTCTACTGCTTTGTTTACTGCTACTCCTTCGGAAACTGCAACAGTGTTTTCTTTATCATAGAATTCAGTGCATGTCCATCTACCTTTCTTGAAAGGTTCGGAACTAGAATCTAATTTTACAACCCTAAACCTTGACGTGCCAGATGCAGGCTGCTGCTGGCTTGATCCCGCTGCCATTCCTGCAGTTGCATTAGTAACATTGTTCATGACACTAGAGGAAGCACTCGTACCATTGCCAACACCACTCAAGATATTCACATTAACATTGCTGCTAGTTCCAGACAAAGCATTTACATTACCAGTACTCGTGATGTTGCTTAAATTTATAGTACCAAGCATGCCGCTTGCCACACTAGAACTACCACCACCCATATTATTTAAGGTACTAGTTCCAGTCGCAGGACTTACACCTAAATTGCCGGGAGTACTTGTAGTGCGGATATTAGACACGACAGATGCCGGGGAACCAGTGGATGATGCAGCAGAAACCGGTGCAGTTGATATAACATTGTCAGAGCTTCCAGTTGTTGATAGTTTTCTAAATGACGGACTGGGCGGTGGTCCTCCAGAAATTGGGGCACTGCCCACCCCAGGATGCGATGGATGATGGTGTCCATGATGGTGGTGGTGAAGATGGTGGTGGTGATGAACATGATGGGGGTGAACACTTCCATTGATCACGACACTCTGCTGTGGGTGATGAGGCAGAGGAGCGTGCTGCTGAGGAAGATGAGGCTGGTTTGGAGAAACAGCCCCAGGAGTCTCTGCCTCCTGGAAGTTATTTAAAGTCTCTTCAGAGGAGCTCCTCTCAGGTTCTCCCAAGTCAGTGGCCCTGGATAGAGAAACATCCAAGATTTCTGAAGACGACAGGTCTTCAGTGTGGGACTCATCCAGGTCATCGTAGCTTTCCGTATCCTCAGCTATGCTGTTATTAGAGCTCATACTAGCTGATATTTGAGCAGGGGTCACACTGGTGATTTGGAAGCCACTTTTCTTTTTCATTTGAGCTCCAGTCTGTGCAAGAGGCTGTGGCTGGAGCTGAGACTGTGAGAGGAGGTTCAGGCTTTGTGGAGGAGGGGGTGTCGGCTGTGGACCCGCTGACGAAGACGTTGCAGGAGACGAAGGCGGCGGCTGGACCAGCAAAGGAGGCTGATAATCCTCGGCGGAGAGGGCAGCACTCCCAACGCCGGTACCTGGTGCAGTGGGAGCAGTAACGCAGCTGCTGCCGCTGCTACTGCTGCTGCCCCTTCTAGGAAACATTGCCGGGTGCGCCATCTTCCTAGCACTAATGTCTGCGGCTGAGTCAGGCTGGTGCATTGTATCGGGTGTATTTTAAGAGTGCGATCCCCCGGTACGGAGAGAGACAGACATACACACACAGTTAGCGTTGCGCTCACGGCAGGGCAGAGAGACACCGCCACGCACAACCCCCCCGGCTCCCGCAGAGCACGGGCTGAGGCGCCTCGGCACCGCCGCTCGCCAGCCAGCCCGCCCGCCAGCCCCCTCCCCTCCTCCTCCCCTCCGAGACAGGGAGGGGGCGAGGACCGGTCCTCCGCCGCCCCTAGATCAGCGCCTCTGAATGTCACACTTTCAATCCTCCGCCATTCACTTTCTTTCGCCCTCTCCCCCCCCCCCCCGCCGTGGATTTCCACCCCCCCCCACCCCCCACCCCCCCGCCTGCGCCTCTCCCCGGGGGCGGTGGGTGGGCAGCGGGCGGAGGAAATGCCCGCGGCAGCCGGCCGGCCCCGGGGGCGAGCCCCTTCCTCCCCGCGGCTCACCCGGGCGCCGCGGCTCGCCGGCAGCCGGCAGAACCGCCCTCCCCGCCGCCGCCGCCGGGCCGCCGCCTCCTCGGCGGGGCGAGGGCAGCCGGCGGGCCCTCAGGGCAGCCCGGCGAGGCGGCCGGCGCCCCTCGCCATCCCCGCTGTAGTAGTAGTAGTAGGAGAGCGCAGATACGTACAGGACTGGCGCACAGCAGGGCGGCAGCGGCAGGCTGAGCCGGGCAGGGACATCCCCGTCAGTGGCAGCCATGGAGCTGAATCATTTTGGGTATTAAAGAGACGGAATAAGGAGGGAAGAAAAGCAGCAGCAGCCCGACAAGAGAGTCCATGAAAAGGAGGGAGGGAGGAAGGGGGAGCCAGCCAGGCAGCCTCTCTCTCCTCCCTCTGTGTCTGGCTGTCTCTGGAGGAGGCTCCGCTCCGCACGCTCTTCCTTCCCCCTCCGCCTCCTCCCCCTTTATAACAGGCGGCACCCGCTCTTCCTCCGCAGAACCGCGCCTGGGACCAGTCCTCCTCCTCCTCCTCCTCCTCCCGCTTGCGCCGCTGCCCCGTCCGTCCTTTCTTCCCTCCCGGCCTCCCCCGGCTCCCCCGCCGCCGCGGGTCTCTCCCCGCCCGGCCCCGTCTCCTCACGGAGCGCTGGAGGAGGGCGCTGCGCCGGGCTGCAGGGGGGAGGGGAAAGCTCGCCAAAGGGGAGGGCAGGCGAGAGACAACGTAAGATGGCGGCCGCCGCGCATGCGCGCCCCGCCGGCAGACATAAAGCCCGTCTGGCCCTGGCCGGCGGAAATCGGCTCGGCTCGCCTGGCGGAAATTGCCGAGCGGCGCCGAGCGCCGGGAGAGGGGGAGGGAAGGGCGGGGGGTGTCCCTGCGTGGCGGCCGCCCGGGGCGGCGGCAACGGCGCGGGCGGGCAGCTCCCCTCGCCCCCCAGGTGCCCCGCTCTGCCTCCTCCCCGGGCCCGCAGCATGACTGTGCCTCACATGACCCGCCGCCGCCTCCCTCCCCCTCTCCTCGGCTCCGTTGCAGATTTATTCAAGTTATTCATCACCTTCTCCTTCCTCCCCTCCCTCGGTCCAGAATATTCCTGCCCGTTCCTTCCCTCCGCCCACGGGGAAAGCGGAGGCGCCTCGCTCGGGGGCCGCCTTCCCCTTTGTGCCCCGGGCGGGGGTCGCCGCGGGGGACTCCCCTCATGCCCCGAAATGGCCGCCGCACCCCCACCCCTTCCCCCGTCGCTCTCCCCGCTGAGCGGGCCGGGCGGGAGGGCCCCGGGGCGGGAGGAGGGTGTCACGGGCGGTGAGGGGAGGCCCCGGGGGCCGCCACCGCGGCGCCCGCCGTTGGCGGGGCGGGAGGTGCGAGCCTGCAGCCGGGGCGCGCACTGAGGCGGCGGCGAGGGGATGCGGGGCCGAGGGGGAGCGGAGGCCGGAGGCGGCCGGGCCAGGTGGAATTGCTCATCTGCATTCAGAACCGACACCTCTCTCTGTGTGCGTGTGCGTGTGCGTGTGTGTGTGCGTGGAGGAGCTTCGGATGAGAGCTCGGGAGGAAACGCACCAAAGCGCTGCTCCAAAAATGATGCCATTCAAAGGTATTTTTAAGTTACTAAATGGAATTGAGGTGAAATCCACCCCTCTTCCCTCGCTGTTCCAGTGCCAGCATCCCACCGCGCAAGAAAGACCCCATGGCCGTCCAGAGCTGGGCAGCGAAGCTCGACGGGCCCCTCACGGCAGGGCTGCTCCAGCTTTCCCCGTCCCAAACTGAGCTTCCCCTCACCGTGGAGCCACGACCACCTGATCTCTGAAGACGCTGGAGGCATGCATGTCCGCCAGGAGATTTGCCTTCGTGTCCTCGTACCCCTTAGCCTGCACGGAGATGCCCAGCAGGTAGGCAGGTATCTCATGGCCACGCAAGCCCGGCAGATTCGCGCCATCGGCATTGCACCGCCTCTCCCATCTGCAGGACCCTCTCCAGGAGCGCTTTCAGAGCATGATAAATTGGGTGTCCCGCTTTCCTACGGGGAGGGGGGACAGGTTCGCACCTTCTCCCTGTTTCTCCAGCAGCCCTGTGGTAGGGTGGCGGGGAGAGCTGCTCCTGTTTCCCACCTCCTGGCAGCACATCCTCATCTCCAAACACAGGCCCACTGGTTACGACAGTCAACAGGGCACAGGGGGAAAAAAAAGGGCTTGGTGTTTGCTGCAGTGAATATTTAAACGCATCATGAAGAGTAGTACAACTTCAATGGGAGAGGAGTTGTGAGAGTCCAAGGGGTTGTATCATATAGCTGAGTCATTAGAGAGTTCTTGCGGGAGATGTAAATGTTAGTTCCTTCAGGCAGAGAGGAGATTTGAGTCTCCCATGTTCGGTGTGTGGTGTTTAATCGCTGAGGTACTAAAAAAGCTGTTTTTCTGGCTCCATTTTGTGAAAAGGGTGAGGATTCAAGGTCACACACACAGCAGGAGCTTTTGCAGCCTGTTCCTGAATTTCACCCTTCCATCTTGCCTCTCCCTGTTAACCTAGCTTATCTAACTCTCGCTCGGTGTGGGGACGGGGTGGCTTTGAGAAAATCTTGCCTTTTGCAGCCTAATTCCTTTTATGTCTGGAATGCAGACATTCAGCTCAGGTCTCCAGGTACCTGAAAGGTAGACTTGCAACCCTTGCTCTTTCTGTGACTCTAGGACACTGCCTGTATACAGATGGTGCCGAACACTACGAAACGATTGACACGTGATTAAATAAGTTTCTGCCTTTTCTGAGAGCAAGACAATATTATTTTTTAAAACTGATAATCAGATAGAACAGCTTGAAGACAATACTACCTGAACGTGAGCTGCCTGCGGGAAGGAGCCTTCGTGTAACCCTCATAGGTTTCAGGAAAGCATCACAAAGGTGCCCACAATCTGTCTACATCTTGATGCAACACTGAGGCCATAGATGTGTCTTTAATGAGATACTCACATGTGTAAACATTGTTGAGATGAGAGCCTGAGGTTGCAGGCCAACTTCCATTACAAATTCCTGTTCTGTCTGCTTATAACTTTCCCAGAACAATTTCCTTAAGGAATTAAGTCTTCTATGATTAGTCCCAGCTCAAAGATGATTTTTTGAATGTTTGAACAAAGTCCAACTGCTTTTAAAGCACATAGGCTAGGAATACAGATGAATCTGTTTCTAACCTTAAAAAATTGTGCAAAAGCAACTCAAATAGGATCGAGCTATAAAGTTTGTATGTGCCTAATAGACATCAACAACCCTGAAAAAGAATTAAAACAGTAGTATTGTCATTGGTTAAGTGTTTGCTTTTGCCCACACTAACTAACATACTCATTCGGAGTAGCTGGTAGTCTTCTGGGCTATAAACTTAGTACAGCATGTGAAACAGTTCTTTAAATGGGGTCCATATAGTTCTCTTCTTATACAAGAGAAACTGAAGAAAAAATGAAATTTAGATAACAGTGTTAACTTATCTGCATAATGTGGACACTGGTCAGTTAACAATCTAAATGATGGTCTAGACTAGACAAAGAACATCTGAAGTGGCATGTTTGAAATTAATTTTTTAATGCTATTAATAAATACGAACATTTTCATGTTACACCTTTGTTTCTTTTCTTACCCGTTTTCATCAGGTACATGCTTACACTTCTCTTTCTTTTATATTTTGTAAGCCTTAATGTAAACATGAAAATGGGATTCTGAAATTAAATATTTTAATTCCTTTTCGTATCCATTAAGTTTATGCAATTAAAATTAGACCATTGAAATTGATAATTTAATTGCTATGAATTGTGTTATTTAGTTGTTGTTCAAAGTAGGAAATTTTATCATATGCTTCATTTACAAAACACCAAATATTTCAAAATTCAGCCACAACACAATTGACCACCTTCACATATGGACAGTAAGTGAAATTGCCTAATACTTATTCCAAACAAGTCTGCCTGCTGTTTTTTAAGGAGCTGCATCAATCGACTAGCTAGAACAAGAGGTTCTTGTTTCATCACTGGATGGATCCAGCACCTTGTTCAGCGTGGTCACTGCTCATGACTACAGGGCACGTGGTCCTGCAATCCCATCGCTACCTCAGCTGGAGACTGAAGACTGCTGGAGGGTTGCCAGTACAGAGGAATCCCCTTGGATTGCATCTCCTACATACATGCTTCCCGAAAGAACTCTTATTTCAACCTTAAAATCTTATCATTCAGGTTAGTGCAAGAGAACAAGATCTTCACAGTGTAAATATTGAGAGATCTGTCTCCCATATATGTAATATTTCTTCAGGCAGGAAACAAGAAGCCTTGTTGCCACCACAGGTTCTCCAAGGATGCCAGAAGAAGGAGTATTTTACTGTTTTCTTTCTTTGGCTCCTTTACTATTTGACACAGTTGTATGCGTTCATCCTAGCATATGCAGTAGTTTATGTCTTTGTACAGGGTAATTATAAAGCCAACAACCAGAAACGCTATGGGGTTTTTACTCAAGACAGTCAGAATCACAGCACATCAGTCTGATGTGTGTTTTATATCCCATGTGACTGCTTCATAAATTATTTTTTAAAAGCTTTAATGAAAAGAATTTTTTATTATATGAAGCTGCCATTCTTAGTTTAAACAGAAGGCTTTTCTGTGTTCATTAATATTGCTGACTGCAGTCTCTAAGTTGATTTGCAAAGATGTATGCAATTTTTTTCTTCCTTCTTAGAGAAGTACTCACAGGAAAATTCTCACCTTTCAGCTCTGAAAAAGCTGTAATTCTGCTTCTGCATTTTCTTAGAAAGTTCAAGTCAAGTCTTGATCTTGCTTTCTTGTTTTGTTTTTAGTTGGCTGGTTAGTTGGTTGATTGGGTTTACTGACTGATTCCAAAACGCCTACTGAGACATTTTTCAGTCCTTATTTGAATTCTTATGAAATAACATTGAACTTTTTGGAAAGGGACGTTTTCTCACAAGTTCTTATTAAATAAATCCTTGCAGAAATTGACAATTCTAGCAATCTTTAAAAAAGTCAGCTTCCTTCAGACTAGTCAGGTCTATTCCAATGCTCGAAATCGTATCTTTCTAGATCATCTGGAAAAGTTGTTTTAAAATATTCGTTATACCTGCACTTGGGGAATGTGGCCAAGTAGGTAGTCTTTTTTTTTTTTTTTTTATGGGGATTGCATTCAAATTCAGATTTTATGAAAGACTTCTAGAAGCTTTATCATCACTTTAAACTGTATAGATAGACTATAGGTGTATAGACTATGTGCACTGTGTTGCAGGAGCAAGGGTTAACAATAAATCCTCCACCAGCCCGTGACTGATGCATTACCAGCTAAAAGACCACCATGATTTTATCACTGTTATCATCTTGCTCTCCTTTACTTCTCCATTTTCACTTACGTTTGTAGTCAATTGAGGAAATTGCATCTTAGAGAAGCGCCAAGTTCTGGAAAGTATTTCTTGGATACCTCAACCTACAACTGTAATGGATGCAGTTCCATTGTAGTCTGAGATCATTTATTTAATTAAGTGTTTGTAGAGTGTAGGTCTTAGATTGTTAACTGTTTGATCTTTGATTAGTCAGCCAAGTGGTATATATAATTAAACTGAAGATCAAATAAAAGAGATGATCAAATCATTGAAAAATGGTCCAGTTGTTAAATAGACCCTCCCTTTTTTACCTCTGGAAAATCTATGAGCAAAGTAGCAAGTCAACCAGTTTTTTTAGATTAGTTTTAGTTTTTATGAATTAATCATAAACATTTGCGTAGGACTGTTTAATACTGTTGGAAATGTGAGCTCTTAGTTTGTAGTTCTGAGTCGCAAAGATTGTGTGGAATTGTTTTCTTTTGACTGATCCTAACCCTGATTGATAGAGGAAAGCACTTAGGAAAATGCTTTGCTTAAGAACGCACCTTGTGTCCCCTGACTACACTGGTAGTTCTGTGATGTCTAAAAGTTCTGCAATTTATGTGTGATTTTCTTGAATAATCGTGTGAATGTGTCTGTTGTGATGAGTCACAAAACTTTAAAATCTTAGGCTAGGAATAAATAGAAATTTTTCGGATATTTTTTTCCCCCTGAAGCACCAGGCTTGTTCGATGCAGAATTCTTTGGAAAAGCAGAATGTGTAGCTAGTTAGTATTTAGCACAGCCACACAATTTTCGTCATTATATTATCCCATAGTAACTGGAGGCAGATAGGCTGTCCTAGTTGTGAAGGGTACAGAGAAATCCTTCTTGAACTCATTTCATTGTCTGAATCTTGTGTATCTAATTTTCATCTCCCTTTCGGCTGTGTCAACAGTATTTCTTCCCATCTAAAACATATTCTGTGGAAGCAAATATTTGTTTGCACAAATGCAGAATTTTCTATTGGACAGTACTTGAGCAAACTTAAACTTTGGTTTTTTATATGCATTAGTCGTAGTGTAACTGAACTGCTTACTGAAAGCAAGCTGTTGTGGTTTAACCCAGCAGGCAGCTAAACACCACACAGCCATTCACTCACTTCTCCCTGCAGTGGGATGGGGGAGAGAATCGGGGGGGGGGGGGGAAGTAAAAATTGTGGGTTGAGATAAAGACAGTTTAATAGGGCAGAAAAGAAAGGGAAAATAATAATGATAAAAGAATATACAAAATAAGTGATGCACAATGCAATTGCTCACCACTTGCCAACTGATGCCCAGCCCGTTCCTGAGCAGTGGTCACCCCCCATGGCCAGCTCCCCTCAGTTTACATACTGAGCATGATGTCATACGGTCTGGAACAGCCCTTTGGACAGTCTGGGTCAGCTCTCCTGGCTGTGCCCCCTCCCAGCTTCTCACCAGCAGGGCAGGGGAAGCTGAAAAGTCCTTGTCTAGTGGAAGCACTACTTAGCAACAACTAAAACATCAGCGTGTTATCAATATTATTCTCATCCTAAATCCAAAACACAGCACTATACGAGCTGGTAAGAAGAAAATTAACTCTATCCCAGCTGAAACCAGGACACAAGCACAGACTGGTCACGAGCACAGCAGAAGTAAACACAATTTTTATGAGTAGTCACTTGGTATGTTTTTCCATAACTCCAATAATAAAAATCACCTATACTATATTGTTTCTCTGCTAAAGGACATACAAACTTATTCACAGTAATAGTAAATTTAATTCCTCCACTTCTGTGAGGTCTTTGGGTTTTTTCCCTACTTTATAATTTTTCAGGCATCTTCTCTTCGATTATCTCTGCATTGTAAATTACTTTATGTGACACTTTTGCTTCTGCACACATACACTGACAAGCCCTGAAATTAAATGTCCTTGTTGAAAAATTCAGTGGGAAACAGGTTTAGGATTTCCAACTCAAGCACCAGAAAAAAAATTGCCTTTATCAATTTCAGTAGAACAAAAGATGTGCAAAGTCCTGACAGTTCAAACACATAGTCAGAGGCTTAACTTCAGTCATGTGAATAGTTCCTTTGACTATTAACTTTTGGTCACTAAACCCATAAAGACTTAACATTAAATGTGTAAATATTTGTAGGCTCAGAAGACAAAAAGATGAGGTATGTGCTAAGGTGTGGTCCTGTGGAGCGTTAGTATTATGTTGACCTTTAGTTGGTAACAGTGTTGAATCCTTACCCAGAAGAAAGTTACTCCATACGCTGCCAGACCAGGTATTCTCCAATATTTTTTGAAAGATGCTAACATTTTGTCTGCTAGGAGCTTTGTGTCTTAGCTTAAAAGCCAGCCCTGCAATATTTCACTGCTTTAGGATCAAGCCACATTACCTCATTTCCAGTTTTATGACTCATTACGGCATTTTAACTGTTGTTTGTGAGAGACTAGAAAATTGCCTGTTTTAAATAGGGCATCAAACAAAAAAGCATGTTTCTGTTGGTTAGAAAGCGCTCTGTGTCTGCTCAGTCTTAATACCTTTATTAGTAGTTCGGCGTGGAAGCACTGATGAGAGTTTAAAACCCATTGGGATTACTTGCCACATCTCACTGCCAACTGAATTCTTAGATAATAAAGGAGGAAAGGCAGAAATAGTGTCAAAACTTGCCTCAGACTGTGCTGATCAAGTAGCCCGTCCTACTTGAATAAGGGGCAGTATGTCAGTGTTCCTGTCCCATGAGACAAAATACAGCGACGCCGTGAGCGAGGGAATTGCTTCCCGCGGCTAACGCCCCCTGCCCGGTGTCTCCCCAGTGACTCAGTCGTCTCTTTTAAACCGTCTGTAGGAAGCAAGAGACAAATCATGGTCAACGCGCACGCTAAATCTAGCTCAGGAACATCCAGAGCACTTGCTCTGGAATTGGCAGGTGTCTTCTCAACAGCTAGCGAGGGTGGTCAAAGGGGAATCCTTGGTGAGACGACTTCTGACGGCTCCCTGGTGGCGTGGGCTGCAGGAGAAGGTACTTTTTTACTTCGTGCATAGAGGAAGAAGTTAATAGGATACAAATGAAATTCACAGACATGAAGATGAGAGGTGGTGTGGAAACCAGACAGGTCCAGGAAATAACATGCGGACTTAATATTTCCAGAAAAAGTACATTTGCTTAGTTCACACACTTAGTAAACATGAAATTAGATATGATTTTGGAATATAAAATGGATGCAAAGTAACATTTTTAATGTTTGGTGACATCTGTAAAGATGCTGTTGCTGGTACACCCTAGGAATTGTAATAATTTCAGGATGCTGTGGTCCTAGAAGTATATTGGAGAACTGGAAATAGTCCAGAGAAATGCAACGAAAGTGATGTTGGAAAAAGCTGGAGTTTCAGTCATAACGTGCGTTTGTTTTGCAAGTGTCTGCAGGTCGAGGCATTAAATCACAAGGTAATAATCTCTGACTATTTAAAGGAAGGGGGTGATATTTCAGACCCGGATTCAGCTCACCTCTAGCGAGGTGCCTGAATTAGAAGTGTTGCTGTAAAATTTCTCGTGGAGAACAGGAACCTTCACCTCTGCATCCTCTGGAGCTGCTCATTTCTCGCCATTGGCTGCTAGGAGAGCCCAGGGTAATTAGATGTCTGGTGAGCGTCTCTCAGTAGGGACCTAGACTAAGGTGGGAGGTGTGTGAGCCAATGGCATAAGAAAAAGAATATTTTGACCGAACATCAGAACAAACAGTTTTGAAGATATATTGGACACTAACAGTGAAATAAAGCCCGTGAGAAAGTGATAGAAAATGAATTATAGGGACACTCAAATTTAGCCGGGATAAAATACTAAAGAATTGCCTGTAGAGAGTAATCCTATGCTGATCAAGAGAGGGCTCTCATAATCTGTAAGATTATTCCTACCATTAATATATACAATACTCTTACCTGGCAAAGGACAATAATCTATAATTTAAGGCTCTTACCTGATACCAGGATTAAAGTGACAGGTGATTATCCAGTGCAGGAAAGAATGTGATTTTATTCCTCAACATTATGCTGGACAATAAAATCACATTCTTTATATAGATAAATATATGTATGTATCTAAACATATACATATATAAGTAAATATTTATGTATGTGGTTTTATATGTGAATATATATATTGTATTACTTATCTATATAATTTAATTTTTTTTTTTTTCCTAACCGAAGCTTGGTGGTGCTTTCAGTGTCTGCGAATTGACACTTACTGCATACCCCTTCTGTCAGATACCATTAGCTGAGGGTGCTCTGAGCCAGGTTCGGCCTGGCCTGGGCAGCCGAGAGCCCCTTCCCGTGTTTCTTGTCTTCCTTCTCACAAAACAGGACAGCTCGCTACAGTCCACGTAAACATGACCTCCCAAACCACACCCTGACAGGTAGACGAAAACAGATTTGTGGGTTCAGCCCTGTCTTCATGTTGCAGACACTGCCTGCTCTTCTTTGCTCTGGTGTCTGCTGCATTTGGAGGCGGTGGTGCTTCATGTTGAGTTAAAAAGTGTTTAAGAAGACCAAATCTGTATTCTACAATTTCTTCCTTGTTCAGCTTCTATCGACTGTCCTAGCATACCTTTAACCTGTCGTTTAAATTATATACCATGTGCCTTAGCACACTGAAATGCATTTGTTGCTGTGCTGATTCTGGGGCTTTTTCTTCATTTGTCTTCTATCCTACTTTTCACTTCTCCTTTCCTTTAACTCTTTCTCCTTTCTGATGCTTAGATTATTTTCCTTCTCTGTAAGACTTCCCCTTAGCTTAGATCAGCTCTAGCACATCTATGCATAGCTGCCACCATGTTGAAAATACTGCTTGCAGACTTCCAGTTAGACCAGCTTCTTCTCTGGTAGGGTCACAGAGAGGTTATGCTGCTTCTCAGCTAATCCTCTGAGGCCTCGAAACAGGTTTTTCAAGCAGAATAAATAACTCTGCTGAGCCATTACGCTCGTTACAAAGTGTTAAATAGCTGATTTCAGTGTTTTTGTAGACAATGATGAGTGAATACTGCATTTTGTTTCTTTTTTTAGCCTGCTTTCCTAAGGAAACAAAGCTTACACAACTGTTCTGCCTGGCTGTCCGTCTGCTTGTCTGTCAGCCTCTCTTTAATCACTTTGAACCTGGTGGTTGATTTCAGGCTGGGACAGAGATCGCAAAGGTATGCTGGCCCTAAAGTTCATGTATTTCTACAGCTTGGGAGAGGACAAAGTCCTCGTGGAACAACAGGCATCCCCACGGCCATTCGGGGCGGCAGCGGCCCCAGCATCGCAGTCCAGCCTGGGGGCTCTGGCCAGCCACCGCGCGTCCCTCCCCGGGGGCAAAGAGCTTGAAGAGGGGGGATGTTCTGGTGAGGAGAAAAGCGTTGAAGAAGTGGGAAGGAAGGAGGCCTGCACTGCATGGGGGACTGAAGTCTGTAGGCAACCGAGTTTCATTGTTGCTGTTGTTCGTGGAACAAGTTTATCTATGAAAAAAGAAGAAAAGCGTGCAAAAAGAGTTTCCTTCACAGGAGTCTTTCTCTTCTTGGAAAGCGTGTATGCACATCATAGACTCACAGTGCGTGTGTATTCATTTTTCAGCTGGGTGGCTCGGTCTTGGATTTGGGTCACTAGGTGCCACTGAAATACAAAGAGGAGATGTTAATAATATTGCAGCAGGAATGTTAAACTTCATTCTTTGGTACCCAAGAGATGGAGCCTATGGCTTGCAATTTTCAGAGTCCTCCTGGGCATTCAAGTTTCCAGCTCCTCAGAGTCTTAACCTTCTTCTCAGCATTGCTACAATTTTCAGCTGTTTATTCTTGCAGGAGGCTAGTCTCCAGATATCCAGTATCCAGGTACTCAGTATTTGTCCTCTGTCTCTCTTTGTGCTGTGGAAGACAAGACTTTGCAGCTGCTGGTTAACAGACTTCACGCTCTAAGATTTTAACATCTTCGTGCTTTAGCTCTGGAGGTCATGGTCTGAATTCTCAGTCGTGACCACAAGTAGCAAATAAGGTAAATCATCTGATTCGCATGCTGAGCGATAAAGGTGCACATAATTATGGTGTCTCAAAAAAACAATCACGGTGGCAGCTAATACAAACAAACTAGAGAACAAAATATGAACAGCTAAATGAATGCTAAAAAAACCAACTCATGCATCTGGCATCCAGGGCTGAAAGTTGCTATATTATATCTGAAATGGGTTGCTGGTGGGAGGGAATTCTAAATAAGGTGCCGTCAGCTAAACAAGTCGTTCTGTCAGCAACAGATTTAATGATGAGGCCTGTTTCCTGGGGGTTTGCGCCTCATACTTGGATTCTCCATTGTCTAATATGGTAGCGACCTTGATCCAAGCTTTTCTTGTGGATGGGGCACTCCTAACCCCTTTCCTGTGGAGTTCCTCTGCCAGTGGCTGTACTAAATCAAACAGCCCCAGGGAACATTTCTGGCCACTTCACTTCGATCCTCTGTACTGTCAAATTGTCCAAATGGTGCTTGGCACAGTGCTGGCCTGGGCCCACCTGCGGTCTCCCAAATGTCTCCTGAACACAGTTTAGGAACGAGCTTTGGCCAAGGCCATTTCCAGCAGGTAGTTTGCATTTGGCCACCCTGTTTTGGAGGGCAAGAGCATTTAGTAGTACGTGGCATGGGCTGTTCACTGCCTGCTGCCCTTAATGGCAGAAAATGGTCCTGGAAAATTTAATGTAGGAGTGTAGACAGTCTCTGGTATCTAGTAGGAGTGACAACTTTTCCTCAGGACTACTGATACACTAATAGAGCTTTTATCCATCAGCTAACTGCTTATTTATACAGACCCATGGGAAATAAGCATGTTAGAAATCTCTGCTCTGCTGTCAGATTTGACTGGAAGTGGCTGAGAGCTTCAAAGTTATTAGTAGGTGATGGACAGTGATGGGAATGGGAATTCATAGACATGCAAATGTACACACGCATTTGTGTATGTATGTGTGCTTGCATAAAGGCTGCAACCACAAGCCTGTCCTAAGGAAATCAGGCTAGAAATGTGGTGGACAAACACAAACTGGTCAAATCTGGCGGCACATGCTCTGTAACCAATCATCTCAGCTGTTTTGATGGGGTTTAAGTAAGGTGAGCTGTAACTTCTCAGGGAACCTGGCCCTTTGGGGCTCTACATTTGCTCAGGCCCCCTGAATTACTTCAGTTGAACTGAATTTTAAGCAGAAAAAAGGCCACTGAGAACTAACGCATACTTTTTGAACACATTTGACTACGTCGCGTAGCAAGCAAGCTACGACTGTGGGTGTGCACAGATGTTCATGAGCTACCATTAAACCAGCTTGGGGACTCAGCAGTGTAGTAATCTGAAGCTCGACACAGATAGTAGAAGCCACCTGAGAGATGGGGTGAATTCTTGGTTGGTGAGCTTGTTCTGAGCTAATGCATATGTTAGCATATGCAAGGTGGCTCATACAAGGCTAGGTCAAGGATCTCGCAGTATGTCGGCACGGCCTGCACCCAAACGGTGCCCGCACTCTGCACACTCTAAAGCTTGTGCTGTTGTTGCTGTCCATTTCCAGCCTGAAGTACCCTCCTACCCTTTGAAGTTGCAAAGAAAACCTTGAAAATATGATCTGCTGTAAACTTGGGCAGCAAATCTTCCTGAGTCTGCAGGCAACTGAACCCAAGGTTGCAAGCAGCAAGAAAATAGCTTGTACTTTCTGTAGCATGAAATCTTCAAGAGGAGGGTTTAAGAGGTCGACAACGTTAGCTGGTTCACATCTGGTCTCTTCAGTAGATATAGTTTATGTTCACAGCCTGAACCTTCTTCTGATGCTTCCCTTCATATACTATCCCTCCCTTCATCCTGCTCCCCCAATGCCTGAACGTGGAATTGTTGATACGCTACCAGCTGAGGGTGGTTTATTTATCCTGCACAAGGGGAATAAAGAACACGTGAACGGTGTTTTTTCACCCACGTTCTGAGCAATTTCCAAACAATCTGCGCTGAAAAGGAAAAGATTCCTCATGAATTTCCACAAGAACTCATGAAAATCCAGGTTCTTCATGATTTGGATGGTGATTATGAATTTTTTCTCTCTATCAGGAAACAACAGAAGATCAAAGTGGCAGCCTTACAGATAGGATGGTGCAGCTAGCAAGGGTACAAGACATTACAGGCTGTCAAGATGGTATTGTTCAAGGCTGTCAAAATTAAAGACAATTTATGCATTTTAAGGGCAGGCTAAAATTAAGGCCTTGCAACTACAGAAGAACCTAAACATTATAGTAGTCTAGCTGCTAGAAATATCTCATTGACTGAATGATAATGCATCTGTGGGATTTTCAGGAGTGCGCATTGAGGGCAGCAGAAAATGGAATGGAGTTTAATCTGGAAGGAGACAAGAAAATGATGTCTTTCTCTGTTAGAATCAAAGCCAAGGAGAATTTGGATGCTTTCCATTACTTAGAACTGACTCAGCCTCTTTTTTGAATTTAGTGTAGTTTCTATTGCAGAGATGCCAACAAAGCTATCCATCAAAATGCTGGGAGGGAAAAGCACAGGTGCTCTCCTGCCCCAGCTATTTATAGGAAAGACCTAAATCCAGCTCTTTGGCTGAAAACACAGCTCAAAAACTACAATTGGCTATCAGTTGTAGCTGTTTAGCAAAGCTGAAAAACCAGGAATTTAATTTAGCTACAGGAGACTGGGAAAAGAGAAGTAAATTTGGGAATCTTTGTAGAAAACATACTGGTTTGAGAGAAAGATATTAGGGCACCAAAGAATTTGCATGGTATGTTAGTATAACAGTATTTTATCAAAACCTGTACATCCAGTCATATGCATATTTAGGATGCAGAAAATGCTATGGCTCCTAGATACAGCTGAGGATTTGGATTGGCACATCTTTCATTAAACTTCCCAGAAATTTTCTATTTGTTCTCCTGCTGTTTGAGGAAATCCCAGGTAAACTAATTTTTTCTAAGATGATGAATGTTGCTGTGGGCTTCTGAAAGTTCTCATAATTTGTTAATTCTTAAGGCTAAAAATTATAATAAGTATGAGAAACATCTGGGATTAAATCAGAAACGTTTGCAGCCTACTGAAGGAATCATTTAGAGCTTTGCATAATGATATGAACATGTTGCTTCTCTTCTCAACATGACTGCTATTGTCTCAGTTTCCATAATAATTGTTTCAGAATATTTTTAACCACTTCTTTAAATAAGTCCAAGCGGATTGCAAAGCCAGCAACAAATAAAGCAATTTCAGAGTTTTACCTCTCTCAGGAATCTTCCAGCAGTTCTGCTAAAACTGATGTGCAAATGCATTGACCTACTTTGGCAGAGATCTCCACAAGAGTCTTACAGGACTTACAGTCTCTCTGCTCTGCTGTTATTTCTTTCTATATTCTTTAAGCCAGTGATTTGTTAGAAAGCCACAATCAGTTGTTAAATTGCTGGTGGACAAAAAAAGTGCGTATTTAGGAAAAAAAACCCACAAACAAAGCAATCCCTATTCTGTGCTGTGAGAGGGATTCTGGTTGTTCAAAGGGAGCAGACTCTATGCAGACTACCTGCTCACCTGAGAAGTTAGTAAAAAAGACAGCATAAAGAAAGGGTGTGGGCAACAAATCCCAGGATATTCAGTTTTGTGGGAATACCAGACGTCTTAGAGCCTCTGCCTCAGCTGATCTAAAGAAATGACGTCCCAGCAGTCCTCTGTTCTGTCCTGTGCAAAACCGCATCTTTCAGAAAGGCACTTGAATACCTTCAGGGAGTTAATAAGGTGACTGTAACTATACCCAAATTTTGGTGGCAACATACCACAGACAGCATTTAATCCTGTGCCTCTTGTTTCCAGTGTGCCCAGTAGCCAGAAACGTTGCTGTAGGGAAGCGATGAAGATCGGCTTCCTACTGATGAAAGGCTTTTTCTACAGAGCAGAAGTGCCCCTGCCAGCGAGGTGCCCAGCAGCACTGTCCTAGCACTGTGTCTATAAATAAAGTGCTGTGACCATTTTACTCCTTTTGTTCAGCAGCATGGTAGAAAGTGAAAGCCCTACATCTAATGTATTACTTTTTTAACCTAGTTTCCAACAGATTTGAAACTTCTGTGAATGCATATTTTTCCCTTTTTTTTTCTCCAAACCCCAGCAATTATGTGTATTTCCAAACAATATACGATTTTTAGCATATTTGACACAAAGACAGAGGTCCCAAACACCTTTAGTTAGTACAAGCTTAGTGCAAGTAGAGTAGAAAGGTTATAGTGCAACTTTCACTCCTGATATGACATGAGGATGGAGAGAAGAGTGTAAGAGAAAGAGAGAGAAGCTAAGGATATTGCATAAAACCCCTACAGTCGCAGCTCTGCTGAATTTCACAGCCGCACGGCCGCAGGGAACCAGGCTTTCCTAGTCCAGCTGCAGACCGGCTTGCAAGCCTGCGCTGCAGCAGCTGCGGAGGGTGGTTGTGTAGACATTACTAATACAATAGCATATGTGATGATGACTTTATAATGCTGACCTAAGGTAGGTGGGGAGGTGACACGCCAAGCCCCACACCTACCATAACGTCAAAACGTCTCTATGGAAAGCCAGCGCTAGTCTCCCACAAATCCAGAGGCTGTCAAAAGGCTCTGTATGTAATTCTCCGCGTGATAAGCAATGTGTACATTGCTATGACACTATCAGAAGTTCTCCGTGCAAGTCATGCCATCTGGGAAGGGCAGTCTCATTCTGGAGCAGGAAGGTAAGCCTGGCACTGGCTGTACATCCCACGTCCGCACCACTTTTAAAGCATACTTAAAGGCTTGCAAAAATAGTGCAGGATTAGTAGAAGAAGCTGCTACGTTAGTAGCTTAGAAGAAAGGATCCTGTGAACTCTAAGGTACATCGGCACACAGTGAAACCCTGATACTGTTGGGTGCAATGGCAATCTGGGAAGACTGGGGTACCAGAACAGCACTTCAGAAACCAGTTCTGACATAGACTCCTGTGGTTAACATCACGCTTCAAAGAAGCTTAAGTGACAGCTTGGGCATAGGCAGCTATCAAACACAGTGTAAGTTCCTGGGTGGTTGGTTTTTTTTTAATGCTTTGCTTCCATAACAATGTTTCCAACTCATAATCAAAGGTGCAAACCTTTGCTTAGCAATAGCAAAACTAGCTGCTTTCATTTGGAGAGTATCCAAAGCGTCCGAAATGGATTTGAGTGAATCTGATGGGGTGTGGCACAATTTTTTTTTCCCTCCGGTGGAACCGAGCCAAACAAAGAGGCATTTGCAGGCAGAGCCTGTGGGTACCTTCAAGCCCGGAGCAGTTTGGCAATCCCAAGGCACATCTATCGGAAAGGTCAGTTGAAGAGCTGGTCTTGCTTTACGCTGGGAGAGGTGCACGGAATTATTTTGCCTGGTGTATCTAGTGTGCCTCTGGTGAGGGGCAAGCAGTAAAATGACATCCCACAGCTCTGAGAAAAATATATCATCACACTGTATGTTCACAGTGTTTATGATGAGTTCCTTGAAATACACAGACCGAGAAATGCATGATTTGGAAAAAAAATACTAATATTGGTTTCTTGAAGTGCTGAAATAGCACAAGATAAGCTTATCGAATGAAAACCTAGCTCCACTGAAATCAGTAGGAGTATTGTTTGGGATTTAAAAAAAAAAAAAAGATAACTTCACCGTAAACTAGTTCATAGCTTTCACTAGGTAGGGACTACAAAGTGAAAGTATATCCCTGTACAGTAGACAGGTATTTGCCAACTGGGTTTGGGCTGGGATTAGAAAGAAAGAAAATTTGCTCTGTCCTTTCAGTCCTCTAATTAATTTCTGCTTAGTTCCGCACTGCCTTCTTTTGCTGCAAAGAGCAGACATTGAATTGGGATTGTATGTGTTGACAATCCCGGCTTGAGCCTTCCCGCGGGTTGGCTGAGATTTAACAATACACTTCTTCCCATGGTATTTTCTGTCACGTTTTTTTTTTTAAACAAACACTGTTCTGTCAGCTATAGAAGGCACGAAGTAAAGATGCGCTGTAAAACAGCAAACAAAAGGCAATTTCAGGTTTAGCATTTGCAAGATTATATAATTATATTGGCAACTCTCCATTTCTATAATCTCTTTATGAAATGTATATTCTGTTTACTGTGCTATTCAGAGGAATAAAGGCAATTAAGGAACATTTCATTAAAAAGAATGACTCAATTTACCTTTGGCCGCAGAAGCATAAGCTGTACCGACATTTTACAGAGTCACTGCCAACAGATCTGGACTTTGGCTTCAATCTAGAGGAAACAGACACCTGAAAATGAGCCCAGCTATGCATCTGCTCACTGCCACACTAGCTGTGAAAACTCTGAGGAAACGTGCAGAGCCGTATGATGTCACACAGCAAATATTTGGTGCCATCACACGTACCGTGGTACTTCATGGGCAGAAGTAACCTTACAAGGTAGCCCTTTTCTCCAAGAGAATAGCCTTATGGTGCAATTGCTATTGACACCATTGGTCTGAGCTTGTTCCCTTTGAAATCAATGATAAAATTCCTGTTGTCTTGAACAGGAGCAGTATGGGGCCGGGAAGCCATCGAGCTCAAACACCACGCACTGCTTTGAAAGTTAAGGAAGCATTAAGGTCAGAATAATAACTTTCATTAAGTATGACAAAAATCAATGCCATTTATACTGTCCAGCTATTCAGCTTGTTGTACATGCAGATTGTCTGCATCTGGTTATCACACTTAGTAATCCCAGCCTGGCAATGACTGAAAAAGTGCTTTACAAAACATACAGCCCAGGGCAGGAGACTGCATAAAGTCAATGTTTTTGTTGCTTTCCTTATTGATGTAACAACCCTCTTGTCATGTAGCTTTTCTTTTCTTTTTTATTTTTTTTTCAAAGAGAGGGGAAAAAATAGATGATACAAGATGATAACTTAATGCTGGTTGTCCATGGAGAAGCATAAACTTGACCCAGGATTTGGAATACAGCCGAGAAAACTGCTGAGAAGATGGATCCTTGGTATCACGTGCTGCAGGTCACCGTAGGACCCGTTGCAGAGCCTGTCCATGGGCTCCGGCTCCATCTCTGCAGGCACCAGTGTCTCCCTGTATAGGAACCACTGTGTTAGACACCAGGAATCGGTACTGACAGCTCCTCAGGTGGGAGAAAGGTACTTGCAATGAAAAACTGCAGGCATGGTGGGTGTTACAAAAACAAAAAAGAGATGGGGCAGAGGATGGAGGAACCATCCTGAAAGAAGCACTTGTATTCCTGCCACCCCAAAGACCTACCTGAAACAAAAAAATTGGAGAACAGAGACAGAGCTGAATCAAGTCCTACTCCAAAAGGTGGTACCACCCATTGAGGTGGTAGCGCTGTGTCTCTTCCTGCTGGTCCATTAGCTTGCATGCTGCTCTGATCATTGATGGCATGAACATTTAGTTTGGTATGGTGTGCATGCAGGGAGGAGGGAGGGGCAATTTTGCTTGCTGCAGCTTGCAAGAACACTCTGGGTCCCCGTATTCCTGTACTGCAATGCATTACATTGGGCTTATTCACAGGCATTTGCCCATGGGCTTGCAGGTTGAAGGTGGCTTGCAGGTTGAAGAGAGCTCGCAGGTCCCTTCCCCCGGCCTGTTTCTTAAAAGGAAAGTGGCACAGTTCCTGCCGTGGGCTAACTGCATGTGCTGGACTGACTGGCCGGGATGGAGCTGGCCCTCCCAGCAGCAGCAGTTGTCCCTGCAGCTCCTATTTCTGCTTGCATGGCAGCAACCACAATCTCACCTCATCTTTCTTCTCCCAACCCGCAGCATCCTAGACCTGACCCCCGGGGCTGGCGAGGAGGAGGTGAGGGCTTGCTAAGGATGGGGCGAGAGAAGGGCAGGCAGCTCCAAGTGCGGATCAGGGAGGAAGAGGGTGCATTGCAGAGTGGGGATGAACAACCTCAAAACCCAGGTCCAGCTGTGTTGGCTTCTGAAGTTGAGCTCCTTCCTGGACAGTGAGGTACAGCGTTGTTCAAACTGCGGTGACAGAAAAGCTAGTTAAACACAAGTGATGAGAAAAGCCTGGTGGGACAAGGTCAGAAGGAGGAACAAACTTCTAAAACGTATTGGGCAAAGCCTGACTGGCAGCTTCCCTGCTTGGCCCGCTGGAAGGGAAAATGTGCAGTACGTGCATACAAACTCTCCTTCCAGAGGTCACGTACTGAAATAGTCTTTTGAAAGGATTTACACAAGCTGAATAGCCATATTTTATTTCTCTAATAATACTAGTATTTGTAACCAACTGTCATAAAACCTGTAGTATAAAATACAGAGGCATGCTACTCAGGATTCATCATAGCAATAAGCCCATGCAAGCTGGTTACGTTTTTATGTGCTAGGAGCCTGCTCGCTGTAGGAGGTATTAAGTTACAGCGAACATAATGAAATGCTATAACGTATGAGCCTGGATGCATGGGGCATTTCCAAGCAGACATCCCATCAGCAGCAGGATTCAGGCTGCTAACAGGCGTTATGACACTGGGCCTTTTTGCTCTCCTAAGCTCTTCGATAGAGTAGCTTGTTATTGCTTCTTCCCCAGGCACAGCAGAAAGTTCTTACTGCATGTGTCTCTCAGCTGAATTAGGTTGGTACTTGGCCAACCTTGGTCACAGACTTTTATTGAAGAAATCTCATGCTGTTGGCTGCAATAAGTGCTTCATAAGTGGGTGATCATTACCAATGTATATTAGATAATAGGGGAGTTATCGTTCAAACACTGTACTCAATAAAGATAACTGGACAAGCATGGCTATAACATTGGCATAAATATAAAAACCTATCATCTGTTGCAAGTTTCTCTTTTTCTATTTAGTGTCATAAAATATGAGACGGAGTGTAACATTTATTTTACATACCAGAAGAAAAATAGCTTAAATAGTAGTATTCATTATTCAAAAAAACCCCTGTTTTTCATTCTTTATAAAAAAGGCCCAAACTATCTGTTATTTATGGCCCCACCAGCATTATGTAGTGTCTGACCATGCAGCACAGCTTGTCTCTGACAGCTTGGTTGTAAGAGGACTTTCTTAGGGGGTGGAAAATCCCTTTGCACCTCAATCTAGAGGAGTTCAAACCCACAGTGTCCACATCCCAGGAGACAACCGTAGCTCCGTAGGTGGTGCAGTCTCTGTTCTTGCTGAATATGAACCACTCTGCAACACAGGTTCATGGAAGCAAGATGGTAGGACAGGCTGAGGATGGCTTTGAAGGCTCAGGGTTTAGGAACAGAGGATCTTAGGACTCGTTTTGTGTTTTACGCAACATTAAATGCAGATGCTGCCCTGGGATCAAGGAGCTGAAGCCCAGGCTCTCCTTTCCTATGCAAGTTCTTTCCTCACTGGTGTTAGTAAGAACATACCTCCATGGGTTATGCCATTTCATATGTGATCAGCAGACACAGACTGTCTTCTCAAGGTCATTAATTACAGTAGAGCCCAAATATTCCATGGTTTGTTTGGGGGTATGTTCATTTAAGCTACAAGTAGCATTTATTGAAGATCCTCCCTTCCAGCTCAAGGTCCAGCCCGCTCTCGCTGCAGTCTCTGGGAAGTTTTCCATGGCTTCAGGACGCACTGGAGCTGGCTCACAGTCTGTTCCTTTAAAGCAGCAAACTGGTTTAGCTAGCACAACCAGCACTTTGCAGACAACTCAGCAATTATGGGATCATATAACTACAGTAAGAGGCTGAGCTGCAAATTACTGTAATTATGAATATTTCTGTTGCAAGGCAAATTTACAGCCAGATATGTCATGTCAAAATTATTTTATTTTGTGGGTAATTCTAATTTTGCAATACATTTCTAGAACTTCATTTTCCTGTTAAACAGCATTTTAATTTGAAGAGTCTATTACAGCGGTTATGGTGGATTATTGTTAGAATTCAGAGGCAGATTATGAAATGTAAACATGCTCCATCACAGGCTAAATCCTGATCCCAGACAGAATAGCACAGTTGGGAATGGTGATTAATATCATTATAAGGGTATTGGACAGCGTCTCAGGAGAGGCTCAGTTGTCTCCAGTTCCTCCCGTGTACCCAGATAAGGCTCCCTCTGCAATAAAAGGGGAGAGGCAAGCACCTCCAGAGAGCTCAGCCTTTGGGGGGTGTTCATCTCAGAAAACAGAAGGAACGTGGGGTGAGACTGCTCCCAACGTGCCTACCTGGCTTGAATGCCAAAAGCAAGGCAGTGGGTCTTTTGTATGACTTTCACTAAGTCACTTTATCTCCCAGTGTCCTTTTTTTTAGCTCTTCACCTGTACAGGGAACAATACAGACATGTTTTGGGAGGGTATATTCACTGGCGGCATTTAGATTCTCAGGAACTTTGGTAAAATGGTCTTGCTCATTAATAAGGTGGCAATTTCCCAATCATTTGTTTATCTCAACCAAACGTCAGGTCATCTACATCTCCGCTAATACCACCTCTGACCTTAGCTCCACGATTTTGAAAGCAGTACAGACTGCGAAGTGGTGATTTCCACAGGTTTAAGTCTTGGGGAGCACACCCAGGTTCCAGCTACCGTACCATTTTTTTAAGTAGACCTCCCTATTTCCAAAACATCAGCCTCTTCAAACTCTTCCCGAAGCTTCAGGCGCTACCCAAGTGTTACTGAAGGCGATGTGCAGCAGGGCCTGTCTTTGGGGGACGGCGTGAACGAGCGCGTGGCCTTTCCCTGCCCCGTCCCTGATTGACATCGGGCAAGTGCGGCCGCTTCACCCGGCTCCCCAGCGCCAGTGGAAGGAGCTGGGACCCGGGGCCGCCAAAAGCAGGAATGACCTTGTCACCTTTGTCTTCGTATCTGGTTACGGTTAGGCTCCCGCTCAGGAGGAAGCCAAAAAACAACTCCCTCCCTTGCCAGCTTGTTCATTAGCAGTTAATGGGACAGGCTTGACCCTCATTTCCCCCGCAGCTGCCTCCCCCCCCCGTTGATTGCAGGGAGCGGGAGGCATGCATGGCATGCAGGGCCAGGCTTTGGGGCATGCTCCCGGCCAGTCCCAGGTGGAGCCGGTGACCTGGGCTGTTTTTTTTCGGGAACAGCTGCAGGCTGGGGCCGTAGCTGGGAGTTGGCTGCAGCAGCACGCCGTATTCAGAGGGCTTGCACCGCTGAGATGTCAGCAAGAGGTGCTACGAGCTTTCAGCCCCCTGACCTGGTGATGGAGGGTACTTTTGCCCTGTATCCCTAAAAGTTTTGGTCTCAGCAGTCATCACTGTGATACTCAAGAGCTCCCAGCTCTAATAGCCTGTCCCTGGGAAATTAAAACTTTGTTGTGTCTCCTTTTTCTGATGCAGAGGTAGCTGATAAAGATAGGGGGCTGTGGATTTACTTCTACTGGACTCTGTTTTCCTGCTGGCTCAGGTGTCTGGCAAAATCTCTCATCTAAATTTTAGGTGCATGCAGATAGATCCAGAGCATGGGAGTGAAGACTCGGACCGAGATATGCAGCCATTTCATAGACCAGCCTCACTCACCACCTCACTGGTTCACAGCTGTTCCCTGCAGTTTGTGTTGTACTCGCAGATTGTTGTCACATACCTCATCTAGGCTCTAAGCTGAGTGGGAAGGCACTGACTCTGACTAAACAGTCCGCAGTGGGGTTTTCTCTTCGTGAAGCTTTTGTCCCCAGGCTAACAGGAACGAAGCCTCTGCGACACAGGCTTTCCTGCACAACGGCTGTACAGCCAGTCTTCCCCTCCAAAGACGTGACCTTACCTACAAACCAGTCTGTGCCACTGAACCTGTCCTGTTCCTGAGGTGCCATTTGCAGGATCCTACCCCTTAAAAGCTTGAACCTTTATTTAAAAAAAAAGAATTTCAGTCTTTTCACTCTGAAACGCTGTACCATCCAAGAAGCTTCACAAAGAATGGCCTTTGCTGGGTCCCTCTTGCCTGCACACGTTCCTGAGAGCTGCTTTGTTCCAGCAGGAAAATCGGGAGACCCTCTCGGACAGCAAGCCTTGTAACCAGGCTGCCGAGGACACAGGGCTCTGAGAAACGCAGTGGCGACTGGGAAGAAATGACTTTTCAGACACTGAAAGGGTTTAATGAAGAGCAGAGAGTAAAACGGTATAACAAAATATTGACATGTCGTTAACTTCTGCATTATGTCATAACGAAATCACTTAGCATCAGTATTGTATATGGTCGGGCCTTGCAAACATCCCCTCCGATGAGGCTAATTCCCATCAGCTTGACGGCTGAGGCCTGATAGTCCCCTTCACGAGGTATCAATTATTTATTCTGTGCACTCCAAAAGTCAGTGGGTCCTTTTGATATTCAAGATGACTGTTAAATTAGCTGCTGAAGGACGACTGCTGATTTTCAAGCTCCAGCCTCAGCAAGAGACGTTCCCACCCCATTGCTGCTCCTTATCTCACTCATTTCCTCATGCAGCAAAGCTGATTGATTGAAGTGATTTCTGCCCTGGCTGCTCCTTCCCACCTCCGCACTGCAATTCGTCCCGCACTTTGTGCCGGTGCAATCGTTTTGTGAGGGCAAGCAGTAAATCAGGTCGCTGAAATGTTAGTGCTCCTCCATGGGATGCTGCGGATGATTTCATCCATGAGCTGGGCAAGAAGCTGGTTGTCCCAGCGTTTCCTTCTGATGTTCCTCTGCACAGGCAACTCCTCAGAGGTGTCCTTCCACTGCCAAGGAGGTCCACTCAAACCACCAGGCAGGGCACTGCACCGGCATTAACTGTTGTCCTTCTTTCTCATATATGGCAAACTAGATTAAATTCCCAATGAAATTCACTAGCAATTAAACTCATAATTAATGTAAATAGCCAATTTAAAATACACCCAAGAGGAGATATTTACATACACACTTACTGGTCATTTATATTCTGTTATGTTACATTAAGCTGGAAGATCCATCTGTTATTAAGCTTGCCCAAGACTTCTCATTAAATAAAATTGTAACAGTTGTTATAATGCAGAATTTGTTCATGCTGGTTATCAGCCTCAAGCAAAATAGCCAAATATTTTAGTTACCTATAAGAGTAAAGATAGAAAAAATATTCATGATCTCTTGTGAAACAAACATTCCCTCTACTTGCTTTGAAAATGTGAGGTGAAAACCTATGCATTTTTCAAATTTTGGAGGTGTAAATGAGATCAATCTTCTTGGTTTTGTCTGAGACCTCACATTTGCAGTGGACTACTCAGACTGAGGGATAGGTATCATGGTAGCTATTTTAGGTGGATAAAAAATATTAATCCAAGGATGTGTCTACAACAGATTTTTTGTTTGCACTGGGAGAGTGCTTCTGAAATGCATCCCCTAGGCACCCCCACTTTCCATGCTATGGTTTGCGTCATGGAGTGGTCTTAGAGGCGCCAGCTGGATCCCTTGCTGATGAACCTAAACCAGAAGATGTGCCCTAGGGACACATCTGGTGTGCTAATGAGATGAGACTAGAGCGAGACCAATGCGTATAGTGTAAATGTCAAGCTTTCAGCACCACTTCTCCCTCTCTCAATCTGCTCCTATTCCACTGCGCTACTTGCTGAAGTGTACATGGCCTAAGTCAATGCTAATCATCAAAGCTCACCTGCCATCGTGGAGATGTCTGGATACACCCTAGCTAACTAACTTAGAAAACTCACTTCTTTCTTTGCAGTTCAGGTTAGAGAAGATGACTCCACCCCAGACATGCATCTATCTATAATTCTATCTACCTACCTACCAATTAGGACCATGCCCATGGAGGCAGCTTAACCTGCTTTCAGACTCCAAAAAGTGCTTTCACAGAACATGGATCCGCAAGTAAGAATCTCTGCTCTGAAAAGTGGAGTTGCAGCTCCTGAGCCCTGTCCCTCTTGCGTCTGGGAATGCCCAGAAACCTGCTTCCTGGCATGGCACAGCGCGTTGTGTAGGCACAAAAAGTAGCTAGGACTCAGGACTCGAGCAGAAACACTTCCTAATGACGCTGTGTGCACTGGAAAGTAATTTCTGGAACCCAAACTATGTAAATAAAGTCTTCTACTGACCTCTTTCTCCCCTCTCAATTCCCAACCTTATAAATAACTCTTACTTCCACCTTCAGAATTTTTCCAGAGCTCTGCTGAGGCTTTTGGTCTGCCTATTTTTAGCTTTGCATTTATTGACAGTGGTTTCCTCCTTCTCTGCCTATTCAGGCTGCAGCCTAGAAAACGCAAAGGTTATTTGATTCCCAAATTGGCTTTCCATGGACAGATATGTAAAGTTTCTGAAGACAAAAAGAGAGGTCATCATTTCTTTCCATCATGACTGGCATATCCGTCCTCTGAGAGTCACCAGGGGAGCCATGCACTGTCTGCCTTCAAAAACTTCCCGAGACCTGGGAACGTGCTCTCTGATACCCAAGTGCAATCAGTCATCTCTGGGGAAGCCGGCAATGAAGGCTGTCATGCATATAAAACGGAGTAGGAGGGCAAGATGCATTTTAGATCACTCCAGTCAAAAAATATTATCACTAAATGCATAGGAAAACTGCTAGATTTTAATAATACAGATAATTTTTCCCATTTCTCAGCAGACAGCATTGAATTACTAGCCTTGTGCTATGCACGTGAACTAGATATAAAACTGTTAGTTGGGCAAATTTCTTACCATGTGGTTGGATGTAGCGCATGATAAGCTGTGTGGGATCGTGCCAATTTAGCATGTTTGAGAAGTGCAAACGAACTTGTGAAGCTATATGGTATGCCCATACACTTCATGGAGCTTAAGGGAAGACATAGAGGTAGATAGATCCCATAAAATGTGGCTTTTTCTGGTGTCTAGTTTTATTCCCATTAACTGAAAGGAGGTAAAAAACCCCAAACCATGGGCAGTTTTAGTAGCAGATTTTGTTTTTTTACAGTGGTGGTCCTTTCTTGTGGGGTAATAATGCAGAAAAATGGAAAACTATAATAGTGTCACTTTAAGCCATAAAAAGATAACTGTTTGACAAACATAATCATTTATATGAACTTTTATGTTTGCTTGATGTTCTGCTTCAGGCACAGAATTTCAGACAAATCCAACAAGAGAGCTAAAATGACAGAAAAAGCTGCAAATTGCTACAAAAATTGATTTTTCAGAGGTACGTGACATAAGGCCCCATTTTCAGAGACACGCTTAAAGTGGGACACATGATTAAAGAACTTGCTGAATCAGAGATTTTGTGTACAAAAGACCAGTTATGCAGCTAACGGGCTGTGCAAATAGACTGTGTGATTTCCTCACGCGGTTGTAACTGCGTACAGAAGAGCTACGCGTTCATTGCTGCTACGACTTACATGAATGCTACCCGGCAAAATATGACACTTAGTATGGCAGTAGCTCCAAAGATTTTCCCTGTGAATTGAATTTTAGCTTCTACCTTGTCTCCACAGGTAAGATCTGCCTTGAAAAGCCAGTAGGTTAGATGTGGTCTGTGGTAGATTGATCCTCCAAGACTTGAAGTGACTCAGACACTTGATCTGAGGAAGTAATTGATAGCAGCGATAGGTTGCCATCCAGTCCTTGGACCAGCAAGAAGATGAGGATGATAGCATGGTTTGTGGGTGAGTTTCATGGCTTTTTCTTGCCAACAGAGGAGTGCCAGGATGTGTGTTTTGTCCAAGACCACGGTGGAGAACGTGCTCCAGCCTCTCGCAGTCTCTGCTCTGTTTCTTTTCTCATCCCTGGCTTCTTGTCTTGGTCTCCTAACCTTTCCAGCCTTTCCTATTTTCCAACCTGTGAGCTATTTATCCATCACCCAGCCTCTCCTCCCAGTCCTTGCTGCAGTCTCTGCAGCACCCCAGCCTGCAGAGCCAGTGGCCTTACCTCAGTCACAGTCTTTGTTCTTCTCTCCCTTCCTCGCCTTGCGAGGCTCCCGGTCCTCAGATACTTTCCCCGTGACCTCCCATCTTTGCGCCAGTGCTTGTTTCCTCTGCCTTTGAGGTGGGCACCTCCTTCTCCGTGCAACTTGGGCACCAGGCAGGGGAACGTCGAAAGGCCAGGAGAGACAGACGTCACGTCCTCCAGTCGCGCACTGAGAGCCACCCTGGCCACCAGCAGTAAGACATGGTGACAGTGAGGAGAGACCTGCGTCCCTGAGCTGGATCCAGCCCGCAGGGATGATGGCTCTGCAGTGTGTTTGGTATGTGAGGACTTGTGAAAGGGTGAAGCATGCTTAAAGCAGGTGAGACCCTAGGAGGATTTAGCAACCACGTTCAGGCAAGATGAAGATAAAACCACCGTCTCCCCCACAAACGAGGCTATGAGAATAAATTAATTAATAACCCCATGGCAGTGATGAGCGGCACAGAAGGGACCATGAGGAAAGGAACAAATCTGCCACTGAGAAAGGCTCGGATAACGTGTGGTCAGTGGGGCACTGGGTTATGCATTGAGTAACAATGAAAACCAAAACACTGAACATCTGCTCACTTGGTGGGCACCATCCTTTCTGTGCAAGGAAAGAGGCAAGGGCTTGTGACTGGTGGGGGAACAGTGTATTCACAGTGACTGGAGGATATCACAGCAATCTGGCTTGAGGGCAATTCAGAGGAAGGAGTTAGAAATCTAGTTGGTGGGGAGAGGTTGTGCCCATGTAGCCTACGATGAGAAGTGTGAATACTCCTTTATCATACAGTTAACGAAGTCCAGAGGCTTCTTGCAGAGCCTCTAAGCTAGAAATTTCGCAGTCCACTTTCATACCGATGTTTCCTAGGTGTAACCCCACTTTGCAGCCTGATGTTCCTTTAGCGTAGTTTTGTGTGCGCAGGCACAGCATTGCATAGATTCAAAGCAACGCCTGCTGCCACACCCACAAATGAAGAGCTGGGACAGACGATAAGGCAGATGTGTAAGACATTTGTGGTATGAAATGCCACTGAATAAGCAAGCAGCTGTATACTGATCTACCTTCTTTTTCCAGATGGTCGCAGTGAGCAGCATCCTGCAGGGAGCATTATAATGGTCAAGTCCTGAGCTGACAAAGGCTGAGTAAGTGTAATAATATCTGCGACTTGAAAGAAAGGATTGTACAATTCCTGCCAAGAACAGATGGCAAGATAGTGTTCTGAGCCACAACTGATACCGACCTACTAGCAGGAACCACAGATCTTTATTGCAAACATATCTTATGACAATTGATGCAATCCCTTAATCAAAGAGCCTTGACTGTTCCTCTAGTTAATTCCCCCATCCAATCAACATTACTGGGCAGTGTCTGGTATAAGGCTTAGCCACATAAGCAGCTCCTAGATTCCTATCTCATGAAGATGCTGGCTCGTATCGTGCATTACATCAGCCCGGTCAGATTAGATAGAGAAAGGGGCTTTATTCAGACTGCCTATCAGCAGTGCCTCACGTAGGTGCTGTGACTCCTAAGGGATCAAAGGAGTGATGAGTGATCCAGATCCCAGACCTCATGGTATCAAGAGACATACTTGTGGCACAAAAAATAGGCAGATCCTCTGCTGAAAGTGCCTACCAGGGCCACAGCAACTACTTGTCTTGTACATCGTAACATAAACTGTGGCTTGGATTTTCCATGAAGGTTCCCTTTGGGAAATCACAGGAGTTCAATGTCTTGATGAGCTAAGAGTAGGCACTCAACCAGTACTGCAGATCAGCTGATGAGGGGCAACTCGATCAGCTACTACAACTGCTTGCAGTCATGGACCTGTGCCCTTAATCTAGACAAGGAAAACTCTTTTAGCACAGATTAGCCAGCTAGAGCAAAGTTAGCTCCTCATTAGCCTTCACTTCAGTCTGAGCCGTACCTTTAAATATATGATAATATATTAAAATTAAAAATATTCTTTAAGATGAATGTTAAGAAGTAGCAGTTAGAACACGCTAGCTAATGCATTTTACAATAATACCTTTCGTCCTAAACTAAATGAGTACTCACCAGCCATAAGGTAATCACCCCAAGTGTTTTATTTTTCATTCATCCTAGCTTTCCTTTTTGCTATATGTGCACTCTCCTTTCTTTTCCCACGAGGGCTTCTATATTTATACTTGCTTCAGAAAGCTGTTGCTTTCCAGCCTACCATACATAATACCAAGCCTGTGAAATCGAGTTTGCCCTTGACCGTTCACCCTGAAGCCAGCAAAGAAAGAGATGGGAAAGGTGAGGAGAAAAGGGAAGGAGTATTTTTTAAAGACATACACTAGTGCTGTTTTAAAAACCACCCTTAACCACTGTATATAATGGCTAAGGGATAGTCAGGACATGCAGATGCACATTGAAATTGGGTTGGGGAAAACAGTCCTTTCCAAGGGGAAAAGAGGATTCCCATGCGGAGGGAATGCCAGACCCAGGCTGTCTCTGTGGGCAGCATCCTGAAGTATGGACGGACAAGGTGACTGTGGGGCAGTCTGAACCTGTCCCTATAAATATGCCCCAGCCAACCTCCAAGCATCCCCCCAAATCCCAGCACATGCTAGAAGAATCCCGGTGGCCTCAAGGAGAGCCCAGGGCTCACGTCTGGTTTAAAGGTCAACTCTGGGTGCCCGGAGCAAAGCCAGGCTGAGCGTCTGCCTCTGTCAGGCAGCGCTTGTTCCTCACTCAGCTCCTCTGCTCACCGCCAAACTTGCCCCGTCAGCACAAGTCATCTTTTGTAACGTCAACTAATGTGCGTTCATTTCCAAAACCCACAAACTAAAAGCAAAAGCAGCCTCTGAAATGCCAATTGCACTTTTAAGAGGGATGGTTTTTCCTCTTCCATCCCTATTGCTTTTCATCTTTACTGCCATACATTTATACAAACCATCGGGGTTGGGGGGGTTACTGTCACTGCTGTTTTCTCTTCAAACAGATGAAAACTTTATCCTTGCAGATCAGGCATAAGCTGAAACGCTGTCTGTGCCACCAGAGTCTGAACCCACCTCCGGGGCTGCGAGCAGGGCATTTGCCTTCCCCTTTCATTAGCTCAGTGGTTCCTAAAAACCCAAGTGCTTGTCTTTGATAGTCTGCACTCCGGTTTATTAAGATTCTCAGACAATACTGTTGCAAACACCAGTGGGGATAGAAAGAGTCTGCACATACCAGCTGAAAAATAACAAAGTGACATTCACTCAGAAAATGAAACATAATACATCTAGGGAAAAACCAGCTGAAAGGCAGATGTTTAAGGGGACGAGAAACCTAGAAAGTCAGAGCTCTGAAGGAGAGCCGGGGGCGACAGAAAGCGAAGGACGCACTTTGCAGGGCAGCGTGAAAGGAAATGCTCAGGATGATTTTGGCCTGATGTTACGTGACCCCACGGGCAGGCAGGGCGATGTCAGTGGTACGCGCGGGAGCCCGCTGCCCACTCGCCCACGCGTGATGCCAGGACCATAGAGCTGAAAGGACAGCGGCGTGAGGTATCCCCGTGCTGGGGCCAGTTTGCTTTCCCCTGAAGCTTTTCTGCAGTATACACCTGTACTCTGGCAGCCCGAGAAATCCTGTCTTCACCCGGGTTCTGCTTCCCTGCCCATAATTGCTGTGCCACACAAGGAGTCAGTCAGTCCTCTCCCGACACCAGCAGAAGTGCTCAGACCAAACCAGTCCTTGAACTGGCCAAGTCTGCAGAAGCTCCTTTGTGCCTTGTGTTGCAACAAGAGGAGTTCACTCAAGCAATAAATCAGGAGGTGCAATTTCTAAATGTTGGTGTGCAGCAACACGGTTGTAGGCATCAAAAGGAATTTACCCATCTATATAGCTGCTGATGGAACGACTACAGATCAAAGTTTAAAATTTATAGCTTATAGTGCCATTACCTAAGGTTAACCTTTCAGTATCTATCTCCTTAGTGCTTCTTGGAAATGTAGGAAAGTACACTTCAAAGGGGCATCGATTTCAGTGGGACTCAAAGCAAAGCATGTGCTCAGGAGGCAGGACCTATACTTTGAACAGGAGGCCTGAGATGTTGTATTTCAAGTGTATTTTGGATGCAAACACACTTGCCCTTCCTTAGGATCCGTTCTGCACTGGGATACTTTCCTTTCAACCTTCTGAAATGGTGCAAAGAGAACTACTCATCAAAAATGGTCGGGGAAGAATCACCCCCATGCAAAGCAGCCCTTTCCAAGCAGGCGTCTTCCTTTGTTGTCTCCTTCTCCTACCCAATAAAGAAACCCAGACTGCATGCATGAGGTCTGCAAAGAAGCCCTTACACACTCCCTGTGGATAACCTAACACACCCAAATCTTCTAGGGAAATAAGGCCATTGATCAGCTTCTGTGAGAGCTGTAGGAATCCTAGCCTCCAGGAGCTGCTGGCAGGTTCCCTTTGCTTCCTTCTGTGCGTCTGGGCTCCACACAGAGGGTAAGTACCCTCATTTCCCAGGCTTACCTTAGCTCATTCCTGTGACGTGCTAGAAAAAAAAGGAAAAGCCAGACTAAAAGATAAGGCAAATGCCTATTGTGTCTCTCTCTTGCACCCAAAATGTAATATAAAAGGAGTAAGAAATTTTACACTGAAGTTATTCTCATTTCTTTTTGCCAGAAGCTCCGCTTAAGTCTCCTTTTCCTTGGTCTGTCCTTGCTGGTTCCCTCTATTCATGGCTGAGGTTCTCATGTGACACAACCAACTCCCTGTGTCCAGATGTCTGGATGTCTAGACGTCTTCCCGAACATCTTTAACTTGCAAGGGCTTTACAAGGGCTTCCCTTACAGCCCTTCATCTGCATCTGTACCTCTTTTTGCGCATTTCCTCATCCTAGTGCTGGTATTCCTAAAGTTGCATCCCTGTTCAGAGGGCTATTGCTCATTTCAAAGAAGTTTTTGAATCATTTCCAATCCTAATCTACTTTTAAAAGCAGAACGCATGGAAAATGTTATGTATAAACACGGTTTAAGGCAGTCAGTGTAGCTACCTTTGATCTCATCTTTTTTTCATACTCTCCTAAAGGAGTCTGGATAATGATATCTTTCTGGTGGATGTTTTCTGAGATTTTTGACTATTTTGTTACACGGTTCTATTTTCTGGATAAAGGCAGGATCTGTGTTTTTTTTCAAACTATTTTGATTTGCAGACATCTATCCTGCAACGCTGAAATAAGGAGTTCAAGCCTACCGAAGACTCGTTAGTCTCCACTGCTTCTTATGAACTCCTTCGAAGCAGTCCCCCGATGTCCAGGAAAGCCCTGGGCTCGACCGTGTTTTGAAAAAATCTGAAGATGGCTCCATGTTGATAAACATTCAGGCCCAAGACATTTGAAGAAACAATGTCCTCTTTCTTATTCCCACCGTGGTGAGCGTACGTCCGGCTGTGCGGGGGTCTGAGCATCCCATGGCCCAGATTCCTTTCCTGACTTGCAATTGTTCTGCTGCGTGACCTATCTTCGTCATCGCTCCCCGTAGCCCTGATTGCTGTCACCCTCCAGTCCTGGGAAAAGCACTTAACCTTTCTGAGGTTCAGTAGTGACCTCTGCAAAAGAAATTGTTTCAGAGCCTGACACGAGAAGCAGGCTGGAAGCTGGAAATGAGCTGCTTTTGCTCGTTAGTGGGAGCTCAAAGGAGTTAGAATGAAGGAAGAAATAGTGTATGGTCTCGATAATCCTTCCTGTTGTCTGAATCGTGCCAGCTTGCCAAGACGTGGTGCCCTGCTACCTGGCATGCCTGTTTTCTGGCTCTTAACGAAGAGCCTGTCGGAGCCGCACATCTCCCCACCGCTCGGCGGCTGGCAGGGTCCCAAACGACAGGCAGCTGCTCACAAGGCATTTCGGCTTTTTGCCCTGTGCTCTCTGACACCCCGGTGTTCGTGGGGAAAATATCAAACATTTTCATATGGTTTCATTTGTCCCGAGGCTTCGCTGGGCAAGCTAAATTCTCCCCAACCCTCCTGGTGGAAAATAGGGCTCCGCTGAAGAGCCCACCTTCTGGTGTGCTGTTTCATCGCGTGAATTAAACCCCAATTGCCTGCTCTTAAAATTTCAGAATTCCTGAATGAATTCCTTCCCTGCCATGAAAGACATTGTCTCTTTTGTTTAAGGACTACAGCACATTACTTTAGGTTTCATGGTAAAATGTCTCTTCCCTCCTAGTAACCCTTCATGTTCTCCAAGACTCGTCTCTTGATCCACGCAAAGAAGGCAGATTTACACGTCATGATTTTGAACATTTGGTTAATAACAACTCGTTCATCTCCAAGGAGCAGACTAAGTGCAAACAGCAATTACCCTAAAATAATTTTCTATCAATAGTCTCAATTTCTGCATTTTATTTTGTCACGTACAGATGTGCTTCTGCTTCCCTGTTGAAGATTGAGATGAATCGGCTGAGGGAAGGAAAGCACGTGTTTAATTTTATCTCTTTAGTACATTTTGAAACTAGAAGCAAAAGCTTTTATCGTGATTCCTCGTGTTCAGGCTATTATTATATATTCATTGTGGAGGAAGCCTTCTGTAATGTGAGTATGCGGTGATACCTGCCATAGAATATTTCTTGAAAATCAATCCATTACAATTTGTTAACATCATCATGCTCTTTTAACAAACATCCTCATTTTTAAGAATTTATCAATTATGCCATCAAGAAACTCTCAATTTCTTCCTAATGACCACTTATAGTAACAGGATGATAATTTATATTTTTCTGGATGCCAAAATAAATATAGAAAATAATTTAGCTCTACTTGCATCCCTTCTGTGTGTGCTATTTGGGTCACTGCACAATATCCTAAAAAATATTTTCTGATAATTCCACTTCTGGAACTATAAGTGATTGAGACCACTGAATCTGTGAGGGTGCCAGCACATTTTTGCTATACAAGCAAAAGGCAAAAATAACAATAATTATTTTAAGTGTCCACTGAGCCACAGAATATCAAAACGAGAATGAAATCTCAAACAGAGAAACAGTTTTTTGGGGACATAATGATGCTGCTGCTAGACAGGTAACTGTCACATATATGCAAGACTTTTCTATATTTCTATTGTCTTTCTCTTACTCTTTCCCACTTTGTTATCCAGCTTGACGTGAATATCAAGGAATGAGGCAGCCCCATCATGAATGCTAATATTGTATTAGATGAAAGGTACCCACAAAGATGCAATATCCATGGAAAAAACACTATGAAAAATAAAATCCCACAACAAATAAATTTTCTTCCCACTTGAAATACAAAGAAAGTGTTGCATTAACAAGTAATCCAGTGGCTTATAAAGATATGCCTCTTAGCATTAAGAGGTAGAAGAAAAATACAGCATAAAAAAACTTGAGGTCAATAAAGTATACATTGCAGCTTATGGATGAAATTAAATCTCACACTCACAGTTTTTAAATTATGGTGCTTCTAATAAAAGTTGCTCTTGGGGTTTTTTTAACTTATATTGCCTATTATGTTTCAAAGGAGGAAAGACTCAACTTTTAGAGTATCTCATTTCAGCTTGCAATCTGAGTATTCTGTGCTTTTCCATTTTCCTCCTGATTTTCGATAGCGCCTTTGAAAAGATAATTAAAAGATATGAATTAGCTGAGGGTGAGCATTATGACCAGCAAGCTCTCTAAGAGGAAGGTCTTTAAAACCGCAAGATGGATGAGAAGCAGTACGTACGCATGATAGCATTATTATTCTTTCCATTAGGCCATTTACTGCTCTTGATCTGTGACAGGCTTCCACTGATGTCAAATGAAATTGTACGCATTGATCCAGAGGGAAGAAAAGGCTCTTGCAGAAGGAATTTTTCTTTCCTCGCTCCCTGTGTGACAGAGAATTGATCAAAGCATAAATGTTTGGGCTGGGGAGTTCAGCACCGCAAACTGAAGGCCTGATCCAAAGGGGGACTTGGGCACCTCCGGGATAGGAGATGTGATACCCAACGCTTGGGTGACCACCTGCCAGCTGTCCCTGATGGCCCAAGTTAGGAAGCTATGTTAGCTACGCATGTTTAGGGGTGGATTTGATGCCTATGGCTAGGCTGGTGAGGCCAGGGCACAGGTCTACAGGTAGGGTGGATGAGCCACCCTGTTTTGGGGAGAGGTGAAAGAGTTCAGGCAGAAGGACGGAAGCTCTGTGTGCCATCAGTTCTCAGTGGCCCCTTTTCCCTGCCACTACAGATGGCACCCGCTGGTGTACAGACCATGGTCCTACACCCGGGGAGTGCTGTGAGAGCTCTCCAAAAGGCTCCTGCCCTTTTGGTGGTGACACTGTCAATGGTGAGGGCCAACAGCCAAGGGACAGCTCACTCCCTGGGCTGAGGGCATTTAAGCCACAGCTCCTCAGGGAAGGGGATCACCATAGTCCTCCCCTGCAAACTAGGCCACTAATGCAAAGGGAAATGCAAGGTTTGGAGGGCCAGAAGAGGAGAAAGCCAAAATTTATAGGCACTCAGGAGGTCCCTGTTCCAAAGGGTGTCTCTATATTTAACTTCCACCAGCCTTTACTTAACACAGTGAAAAGAAACACGGACACCACGGCAGCGGCTGGCTGAAGCCGCTGAGGTGGGGACGGGAGTGCTCAGGGTCTGGATCTGGCCCTCAGGAGGCTTCGAGGACAGGAGCCCGCTGAGGCGGTGCCGCGGTAGCCGGTGGCCGCTGGGAAGGAAAGGCTCCCTGTGCCGGGCTTTGGGACGCGGCAGTAAGGAGTGTCATTGCCTGTTGCACAGACCACACAACCCAAACCATATTGGATATCCCGAGCCCTTTAAAGACGGGCCCTGAAAACTTGCATGAACTGGAAACCTGGCAATATGCAGGGTTGGACATGGCCAAAGCGGTGAGGCCGGGGCACCGTGCAGCAGCACGGCATCCCCCCACCCCACCATAGCCCTTGCGCTCTGAAATTTTCCGGCCCAGCAAACTCTGTTTAGCCCCTTTGCCCTTTGAGTCATGTCTGATTTATACTCATCCCCCACATGTATAACATTTGTTTATTTCTGTAATATATTAAAATACAGTAACATTCCATACTTGGGGGGGAGCTTAGAGGGAGGGTAATGACTTACACATGTACTGTGCTACATTGGATCTTTTCCAGTATCATAAATAAGAGGGAAAGCAAGATTTTACAGCTCAGCCATTAATGAGAACAGTCCACTATCACATATGGAAAAATACTTTAGTCAGTAAAAGCTGAGACAACACTGATGGCATTTAGCTGTCCGGTATGAATCATCTTCATAGAATAAATTCCAAGAGCAAATATTTTATCATTAGTTGATTTGTAACCTCATTGCAGGCAGCTGCAAATAAATGTTTGCATTGGTGTGCTCTAAAACAGGCTAGCACAACTCTAGAAATAAGGTAATTAAACCATAGGTACTGGACAAACACAGTCTAACAAGGGTTAAACCTTCTAGGTATTCTTTTGCATTACGTGCAGGTAACTCCTTTTGTGCTTTTTTCCTCCTCTCCATGCTAGGTGGTTCACAGAAAGAAAAACTGAATGAGCAGTGCACGGGAATCAGTACTCTTTTAAGAAATGGGCATAACTTGAAACTTCTTCACAGCATAAAAAACCTCAGCGTCCTCAGGAAGAGACTCAAATACTGGAATGGAAATAGTCTGAAAGGCAGAAATGAAGGTTCAACAGCTGTCTAGCTCTCCAGGCTTGTTTATGGACCACACTCTGCAGGACAGCAGTTATATTCATTTGCTGGCTTGCAAAGCACCAAATCCGCTCTTGCCGCCCGCAAGCACCTCTGGCAGTGCATCTCCCCCGGCTCTGAGGGGTGGCTCACAGCTGAATCCCTGCCGAAAGCACCTATTTTTTCTCACTGACTTGGGTGACTAAGCTCCAAGCCTAAGCGCCTCTCTAAGGTGCCTAGTGTTAGGTGGGGAGAGCCTGGCTGCCCGTGCCTACATGGGTATAAGTGCCTAATCACCTGCGTGGATCCCAGCCCTTTGGCCTTCCCTAATAAGATGGTTAAGCTTTATGCCTGCCTGCGCATGCAATGCTGTTAGTAAAATAAGAGCTCACAGTCATTGATACTTTCTGTAGCTAATCATTAACATTGCTTGCATGCATTTACCCACGCCTTGGGTGTTTTGCATAAACATGTTAGCAGAACCATCATCAGTAAACTGCTGATTTTTCTTAGCATTCAGTGCATGCCTTTAAACATCCTTCAAGCTGTGCCACTCCGAGCTGGCACACTCCTTTGAGCGCAGTAGCTTGTACCACCTTAAGCGCATGCAAAGGCTGGGTCTGAGATCAGGTTACACCTGGGGCTCAGTCTTTTCTCACTAATTTATTCTTATAAGGATATTTCCTTTCTTTATTAAAGAGGAAAAAAATATCATGTTCTAGGAAGCTGCGCACTATGAAATACTTGTACTAGTAAATAACAAGTAGCTTTTAAAAGCTGAAAAATCTGAATTCTTGCCTGGACTTCCACAAGGAGCTGATTTCACCCACAGCAAGCACTGATCTTCAACCTGCAGCAAACAGAAAAGCAGGCAATGTGCTCGTCACCCGTTACGTGCGTTTCGGTGATACCTCGGGAAGCCAGGCCCGAATCTTTCGTTCCATGCAGCTTGAAGAATGAGTGAAGTCAACTGTCCGTGATCCAGGGTAACAAGGGACTTGGGTTAGCCGAATAATGGAAAAATGCAGAGAATAGGGGTAGAACAGGAGAGTCTGCTGGGAGGTTTGAGCTTTATGTAGCACAAAAGCAATCCTCAGATATGAGGTGACCTTGAAAGCCATTCAGCTCATTTTCACATGAGATAATTAGCCCAACTGGCTCCTGCATGTAGGAAGGAGCTCGTGCCTGTGTGTGTCTAACCTGCACCTTGCATAAAGCAAGAGGAAATATTAACTCTGTGCCCGAGACCTAGATGTATGGGGAGTAGCAATAGACAGTGGAAGAAGAAAAAGGGAAGGGGCATAGCAATAAAAACACAGATATTTCTGCGTAGTGAGCACCCGTCTCACCTTCTGTGCTGACTGCAGCAGATCAGGATAAAGGCTGTCCTGCCATGGACAGACAGCCGTGGGCTCTCAGACAGCTGTTGTTGTGAGTAGTCACTGCCCATGCAGCAGAAGCACTGAAAAAAGCCAAGCTGAGCATCGCTAAGTAGCCACAATAAACATGGGAGAAGTACTGTCTCTGAAGAGCTCTATAGGTGACATAAAGCAGGAACAGAAAGATTATACATATAGACAAAAGTAAATAGGTCAGTCTCTTGGGCCAAGCTGTCTAATTCAGTACAAACTTGTTTGAACCCAAGCCAAGAGGCTGCTGTCTAGTGAACCTGATATATCAGTGGGGACTGGCATGCTGTCAGCCACCACCCTAAAAAGAGTAAAAAAAAAAAATTCCCAAATAGCGGCTTATGTTAAACAAGAGAGTTACAATGATTTGCTAGCCCTGCCACGCTAGCACTAGGAATTTCATCTGTGCAGGGACTGTAGAATATTTTGGGCATCTGAAGCCTCTTAGTTCCTTTTCAGTTCACAGCTTTGCTCTGCTTATTAAGAAGCATGCAGCAATACATTTGCTTGGATATATAATTATATTCTGACAAGATTTCCATATAAGGGCATATTATTGATTAAATTAAAAAACTAGTTTTCTATAGAGTCATTCCTATCTGTTATGTCAGACCTCAGATTTATTTTGGATACTATCAGCAGGAAACTTTGTTAATGAAATAGAAAAGGGAATTGTATAAATTCTTACATTACATTATAGAAAAGATTGCTGAGATTTGCATCCAAATCGTATTGGATTTTTGAGAGATTCGAGCACTTAACCTCTCTTTGTTCCTTATCAACATATAGTACAAAGGAACAAATTAGCTTCCCAGAAATTGCCTGATGGTTCTTGTACCGTCAACGCCAGGAAGAAATGTCAAGCAAATCAGTCACCATATTCCAGAGGAATTACTGCCTGTGAACCAGGCTATTAGACACTCAGCCTTCCCGCGCTCCACTTTGCGAGGATATAGGGGCTGGGGATTGATAGGAATACATCAGGTTTTCACCCAGACATTTTTCTCACACATGTTGCCTAGCTAATTCATGGGGTAATTTCTACCCTTCCCTAACTTATGCAATTTGTTACGTCCCTGAATGCTTACCTTCTTTGATTAAGAGTGCAAATGTTGGGAGACAAAAACAATATTCCCTTTTGTCTTTGTGCAGCACCACACACAAGAATAGGACTCGATAGGTAATTAGAATAATGGCCGTAATGGCTTAGCAAACAGAATGAACTCTTGACTGCAATCGCAAAGGATCGCTCGCCTTAACTATTCAGAGGGTGCTACAGAATCGAGGTCATTGTCTCTGCAGGTGATCAGCAATCTAACTGTAGTGCATTGCGCATGGTTTCCATCTCTGCAATAGCTAAGCATGCAGTATATTCTTTATGAATCTCATTGGAACAACTACAAATCTCTTTTAGATCATTCAGATAAACAGAGATGTCTTGGTGTACCAGGAATATTGTCTTTCCTCCAGCCAAGTAATAAGTGAGGTGATACTAAGGATTGGTTCAGGGCCTTTGATCTGTAATCCATTAAATATAATTTATACCTCCTCGCTAGTGAGAATTATTGTTATGGAGCCAAATGGATAGTTTCTGTGATGTCTATGATGACATTTGCTGTTTCTCATGGGATCAGCAGTTTGAATCATTTTGCATGTCTAGATAGTGGGGGAGAAGAGGGATGGCTCTCTTTCAAACAGGGATGACTGCATTCCAAAAGAAAGGCAGATATATTTTGAGTTCCTGACCATAGTGGCTTCATCTGTAAAGTTAATGCTTGATAGGGCCTGCTCCGATTATCATGATTTGGGTATAAGGTGGGTGGAAAATTGGCTGGATTGCCAGAGTCAAAGGGTGGTGGTCAGTGGTTCAGAGTCCAGCTAGAGGAGTTTGTCAGGTTTTGATTCAGGAGTATGACCTGACAACAGGACAGATTGCCTCATCAGTGAGGTCACCAGTGATACCAAGTCAGGGGGAGGAGCAGTCAATAAGCTCTAGAGCAGGGCCATCCTGCACAGGGCCCTCGAGAGGCTGGAGAAGTGGTCCAACAGGAACATTATGAAGTTAAGCACAGGAAGTGCAAAGCCCTGCCCCTGGGAAGGGACAACCCCACGCACCAGTAGAGGCTGGGGGCAGCCAGCTGGAAAGCAGCTCTGCAGAGAAGGACCTGGGGGTCCTGGCGGCCAACAAGGTGACCATGAGCCAGCAGCACTTCATGGCAGCAGAGGAGATCAGCATCACCCTGGGCTGTGTGAGTGGGAGCACAGCCAGCCCTCTTCCCTTTGCTCCTTGTGCTCCATGTTGGATTACCAGCCCCACAGTCCATGAACTGGGCTGCCATATCCATCCATCCGTCGGAAGCTACTCTGTGTGTGGCAGTTCCCTGTTGGTTTGGTCAGGTGCGGTCTCTGCTCGGGCTGGGATACTTAACTCATCCCGGCGGGTAACGAGGAGAGAGGGCTGTGCAGCAGACTGCGCTCGCTCAGCCTGCAGATTCCTTTTGCACGAGCTAAGTTTGGGCACAGAGCTCTTAAATAAGCTCTTGAACTTTCCATTCCCTTTTTCGGCTAGATTATCCCAGAGGCTGAGGCAAATAACTACCTGGCTCCTCTCATCAGTGGGGGATGTTCAGCATCTTGCAGGCTCGGGTCCTTCAGATACACAGCTCTGGAGTGGAGAGCAGGCCCGTTTTTGGCTGACATGGAAATCTGTGCCTATTGCTCATGTGTGAGACAGGAAAAAACCCTCTATTCATATCTACCGCCAATGGGATGTCACAAAAAAAAATCAGACTAATGAGGCACTTTATAACAAAACTCAGTTGAGACTTTTGTTATAGTCAAATCAGTCCCCATTTTAACAATTCCTGTGGCTTGTGCATGCTCGTGATTCTCGTGGGCGTGAGTGCGGTCACTGACTCCAAACACTGCCGTCCGTTTGCATACCCCAGCTTGGAGGCATTCAGTCATAAACCCCGGATCTGCTGAGAATCTGCAAATGGGAGTTAGCAACTTCTCACGTGCAAATGCAGGGAAGTGGAAAGCATTCAAAACCACTTGGGTATGCTTGCATAAACCTTTTATGGCACACACTAACAGTTTGCAATTAAGTGAAAGGAGGAAAAACTAGACTGACCCCATGATTCAATAGCAATGGCATTTTAGAGAATATAGAGGGACTTCAGAACTGACCTCGAGATGTGGGCGAGGAAGTCATTCACTTTTGTATGCACACTGGAGCAGTAGGTAAGATCCAGTCTGGCCAATTCAAGCACTTAGCTTGCACATAGACGTGAAGAAACCTGGCAGTTTTATCTGCTGAGATTGGCACTGTGGATGCCTACGTCTCACTAGTTGTCTGGATTCATAAAGCAGAGAAATGAGCTTGTTTTAAGGTGCCACTGCCTTTTTACTAAGAGAGATGTGTGAAACAGGTCAGGTGAATGACTTCCTAGAAGTGCCCATCCCTGCCCACTGACTATGAAGGGTGACTAGGTCCGGCACAGATGAACCACCTAGTAATAGATTTTATTAAGATATAGTTAAAAGAGACAGATCATACCCTAGTCCCTCAAGAGTGCTGTAGTGTCAAGCCCAGCCAGAAAGCCTGTGTCCCAGAACAGTGGTCTGCACTTAGGTGAGATGTCTCTCTGGCTTGCCCTTGCTGGGGATCTTCTCTCTCTGTTGACTTTGTAACTAGCTTCAGTGGTTGCCTGCAATATCAGCACTAGTTAAGGGCCTGAAGGAGAAGCAGGCAGGAAGGCTTCAGCAGCCATTCGGAGTCTTACCTTTTATAAGGGATATAACCAAGCAAGAGAAGTTAAGAACCAGAAAAGGTCAGAATTATAGCAGGAAAAGCGCTCTGTCAACTGATGACCCAGTCCTCTAGAGCATTTGCCACATATGTAGCCCTTATTCATGGGGTTAAGTGGTTTCTTCGACTATGCGCACAGGACAGGGTTTGCTGGATTGGATCCCTTTTCACAGAAATATTCACTATGCTCAGCAGTTCATTACGGCATCCTCTTGAGTGCAAATCATACAGTAAAAGTTGCAAAAGTGGTTTCTACTATAAAGCCTTGCTTTCACGGCATGCCAAAAATGTTGCCTTTTCAGATGGGACGTTCCAAGGTTGATTGCAATCCAAAGGTCACTGTTGAAAAATCAGACCAAAAGGCTTTTGGTTGGCTGTGAGCTGTGAATGTCCCTGTATGTGCAAGGAATTCACTCATTTGCAACTTCCTCTACCGTCATCTGAAGTATGTGCCGCAGACCAGTGTGGTAAAATATAGGGTAACGTGAACCACCGGGATGAGCTGGTGGCTCGATCATTGTGTTCTCAAAACCCTGTCACATATATAAGCATCACTGTGAACCCAGGACCAAACCTGAAATGGCAGGGAAATTAAAGTCTAGACATTTTTCAAATCCTTCCTGATAAGGCTGCATATGAGACATTGGCTTGTCTGATAGCATGAACTTTAAGGGGAAGTTGCATACAAAGTGTCTTTCAGCATTGCATCCTTCCCATGGAAATCAGCAGACATTCTAAAAAGACTTAAAAGTGGCTTAAATGCTTTAAGCACCTAGAAGACTTAATAAGGATTTAAGTTGGCTTTAATGCTTACATTGTGCTACCTTAAGGATTTAAGGCAGCTTAAATACTTATGTGCCTTAAGAAGTAAGGGTAACAATCACTTTGTCTGCACAAAGCCCAAATAATCAGGATTTATTCGGTGAAACACTTCAGGGAGGTCTTCAAATCACTTCTTTTCTGAGACTGCTAGAGGTTTCTTCATCAAGGGTGACCTGGCAGCACCAGCTCACAGTTTTGCCTGTCTACCTAAATATCCACCACTTTTGCCTGGCACTCAGCACCTAGCACCTCAGTATTCAAGGTTTCTCCCATCCAAGCATGTACGCTGCTGCAGGCACGAGAAAAGCTCTTACCTCCTGCTTGTGCCTGTGGGGAACTGAGTCACCATCAGGCTGACGGATTTGCCCAGGATGACATAGGAAGCCTGATGCAACACAGAAACATGAGCCCAGGTCTCCCACCCACCAGGTCCCTGGGTGCTGGGTCTCCCTGTAGCCATGGCAGCTGGACTGGCTTCCCTACATTACCTTCTTTCCTTTTAAAGCACAACCCTTAACCCAGCTCCGTGGGCATGGATGAAACTGCACTGATGGGAGTTTGGACTATTATTGTTCTACCTTGGGGCAGCCCCACTTCTGTGGGACCCATCTATTTCCTTGTGGCCAAAACCCATTTCCACTTTAACCTCAGTCTCCCTCCCCTTTCTACTTCATTCTACAGAAGCCATGAAGGCAGTTTTTGCCATCTGGCTGGAGCATCTTCTGAGAGGTCTTATCCCCTTCCCTCCGAGAAGCCAGCTCTCTCCAGGACTTATGGAGTTTGGGGCTGCAGTCTGGACATGGACCTGGGTAACTGGCTCTAGGTGGCCCTTCTTGAGCAGGGGGCTTGGACCAGATGATCTCCAGAGGTCCTTTCCAACCTCAACCATCCTGTGATACTGTGATATGTCCCACATGCCTCAACATCTGCTCCTCTGAGGATTTTGAAGTAATTACAGAGGAAGCTTATTTCTAGTGCCTAGTTTTACTAGTTGGCAGCAAAATTCCACAATATCTGTTGGATAACGATTGCAGTCGGCCTGGAGAGAAGAGCAAACACCACGGGACGGGAATGCGGTGGGTCTGGGAGGCACAGCTCTGGGAGTAATCACTGGCAATCGTCCCTGTTTGCATGCACTTATTTGGACTTTGTAAAGTCACTTCTTTCCCTTCTCTGACATGTTCTCTCGCTTGCTCTTCTTGGAAATATCTTCTGTATAAAACAATAAGCACAGCCCCATGGAGCAGGACCAGCTGTAGGCATGAGCCAAGCGGGCAGATACCCACAGGGGAGGGCTGTCCTGAAGCAGGGAGGCGGGAAGGGGCTAGCTCAAGGTCCGTGACCCTGCTCTTCTCTTTGCTTGTGCCAGAGCCTCGGAAACCGGAGAGACTGCTACTGATGCTGCTGAAGGAGAGGCTGTGGTGTAGCGATGAGCAGGGGCGCAGCCTCCCACAGCAGCAGGAGCTGTTGTGTTCAGCTCTGATGTCCTACAGGCAGACGTAGCAATCTCAGCTCTCCATCCAAACTCCTCCTTATTGGTTTTTTTCCCCTTGCCATGGCACGAGCCACTGTGTTCAGCCTTGGCCTGGCCTTTGTCCCTGATCCTTGGGGTAACAACATTCAATTTTGCGTGTAGTGCTGTGTAGCTTAACCTAAATTACAGGGCCAAATTCAGCTCTGATGCGTGAGCGCTTTGCTCCGTATGTCGTTCCTCTGCAGCATTTCTCCCCGAGGCCAGAGGAGCTACACCAGTCCAGCCAGGGGTGTGTTCAATGCACTGAAGTTCATTCATTAGAAGTTTGTTCTTCATCCTTGCCGATTCAAAGGCAGGGGGATGGGGAAGCGCTTGGGTCCACACAACCAGTTTGCTGTTGCCTGGCTGACTGCTGAAACAGCACGGAGCAGAAAGTTTCCCATGGGATTAGCCATGCCTTCAGCATGCCAGGAGCTCTCCCAGCTTTTAGGATGGAGAAAGCATCCTAGGAGGCTGTGGCACTTTCACAAAGCACAGCCAAGGTGCCCCGGCAAGGACGTGACTTGCGCTCCGTGGACACCCCAAGCAAGGGTTTGTCAATATTGCTAGGGGCAGAGAGAACCAATCCATTGCATTTGCGCTGAATTTGTTTTGCAAATGTTGTTTTGAATACGCCACCAAGAAATGGCCCTTTTCTGGCTTTCCTCCAGCACCTGGGACACATCCCATTCCCCAAGCAGGCCACGAGTGGAGAGTTACGTGGAAAGCATCGGCACCATGAATAACCACAGCACAAATTCCTCGTGTCAGGTCTTCTGTAACTTATGTCCCCTTCGTGCCAAACGGCACTGGGAGCTGCTTTTCTTCTGAGGGGAGGTTTTGAATATAAGACAACCACTTTGGTATGCAAATGTGGTATTTACAAACTTTCCATATCTAATGTTATAGTTAATATTTAATAATGGTCATTAAATATAATAATTGTTATGAAGATGTCTTCATCTTTTCTATCAGTACTTCACTTTAAAGTTACCTACCACTCTGATATGACTAACTTTTCATGTCTTTTCTTTTTAGTAAGCAGCTTTGGAGGAGCAAGAAAGTGGTGAGTGCAGATGTTTATACTAATGGCCTTATTTTGTGTGTTTTAACATACGAGATAGATAGACATCCACTATGTGGGCTGGGTCACAGGTGGTATACCTTCAAGTAAATATATACACACTGAAGAGGAATGTGGAAACTCTTCCAGGGTTTATTTAACACAGTACAGTGCTATGAGGTTACTACTCATCCAGAAAAACTAGAGAAACTAGCTCTGATCCTTTAGCAATGAGCAGATGAAGGGGGCTTTGAGTGTTTTAGAAAATAATGACAAGAAGTGAGGGCTCTAAATAACTTACTGCCTTCAAATGGTGCTGTTAAGCTGCACGAGTTGGGACCAGTTTCATTCTGAATAGTGCCTTTCATGCAAATCACATCTCTGTGTGCTTCAAGGCTCTAATTAGAGCGTTATGACCAAGAGAAAGAGAAAAATCGGAGATATGAGCAAGTGTGGGTTTAGATAAGCTTTGAGTAAGATGGGAGAGGCAGTGAAGCGGAGAGCTAATGTCATCTCCCAGTAGGGGTCAAGAATTTAAGCTCAGCATATGCAGGATGGGTGGGCCCAAAAGGAATGCCAGATGATTTAAAATAGCAGAAGGAGCTAATATACAGGATGAGCTGCCATGGGGGAGAACACAAGCAGCTGGTAGAGCAAGATTTTTTGCCGTCTTTTGTTCAAATGCGTTACAAAAGGCAGAGAAAAATACTCGGAGGTGAATGCAGAGGGGACAGATTTGTACAGACTTCTTAAATCGGTCATTAGATGGGCTGTCTTCTGGAGCATGCTACCGTATGATTAGTTCTTGAATTAATTAGGAAAATAACAAGTAGTCCATCCTCCCTGTGGTCAGTGCTCTGAACCTCATTAGCACCAGTGCACAGCCCATTAGGAGAGGACTTGCAACATCAAACCCTTCAAAGCCTCGCTGGTGAGCAGGGTGAGATCTGGGAACCTTTAGCAAGCACAAGAGCTACAAAGGTCCCAGGGGATAAATACTTACGCCTGCGAGGATCGGACAGCAAGGCGTACAGGAACGACTTCATGGACTATCTAGGCCGACTGAGAATACCAACAAATTTTTGCAAGCTTGCTTTTTCTATCCTGCTGGAGAGCATTGGCATTGCTTTGAACTGCTTGGTGCTCATCGTCTCGGGATGTGTTGTTTCCCAAGGGCCAACAAGAGAGAACTTGCAAATTGCTGATAGCCAGGCAAAAAAAGCATGCAGTAACATTTGGCTTTGCAGCTTATTTTCTTATGAAGGTGGTTTGGGGTTATATTTTCCCCCTGAATTTTCACACATAACTACATTAGTATAATCTGAGTCATGTCTGCATATTTACAAAGAAAGAGATCCCCGAGGAATTTACAGATTTGTCATCCCAGCACTGAATCTCTGAGGACGATCCTTCCAGACCATGATGAGATATTGTGTCTGCTCATGAAGAGAAAGCCTGTCCTTGGGCGCCTGTCCAACTTTTCCAAAGGAATGAATAAGAGTCATGTGTACGTAACCCTTCTGCCAGGACTTGATGGGTGGCAGTGAGGGCTGGGTGCAAGTGTAAGGAAGGGCATCACTACAAACACTCTAGCGTGAACTCACACCCAGCAGCCTGGGAAAAACAGGCTAAACAGTCTGATGGGCAGTCATTCTCAAAGCATTCTCAAACAAGAGTCAGATGGGTAGCAAGAAATACACTTATTAAAAGGAAAAAAGGAAATTTGAACGAGGTAGGTAAATGGCATCATAATAATGAATGCCTAAACTGTAACGCTTTCACTTTCTCTTGCTCTGGGATATAACTGCTTGGCAGCTTTCCCACTCCTGCATAACCTTCGCTGATGGTTTCAGAGTTAGCCTTGCAGGATAGCAAGGACTTAGGCAGCTGTGAGTCCGTGCTCTGCCCTGTGCCCCTTGCTGGTGGCTGCTCCTGCAAACACGCTACAGGATCTTCCCTTCCCAGCTCAGATGCTGAAAGCTGTGGAGTTAGGTTGGGGCAGCCACTCATCCCAGGCTCTCAGTAAAAGAGGTTGGCCTGTGCTTGAACGTATTAATGCAATCACTAACTTTTCTGCATGCAGTGCCATTTAAGCAGCACACATAAAATGAACACGTTGCAGCCCTGGCCGCTGGGTTTCTTGTTTCACCTCATAGCAATGGAGGCCCCCTGGCTTTGGGCCCTTTGGCCTGTGGGAATTCCTGGGGCTCCAGGGGGATGCGCTGGGGGAGTGCTTTCACTGGAGGCTCGTCCATCAGGTTTGCATATATTTTCACTGTCTAAAGAGAAGCTTTTTAAGATGGGAATTTGTCTTCCTGTAGCATGTGCACGGCATCTCCACCTGACTGCAGACATTTGCTAAGGACATAGGTCCCAGCCCACTAGTTAAATCAGCTGAGTTATTTGCTTCCAGAAATGTCTAATCCTAGAAGAAAGTGAAAGGATCCTAGAATCAGGTACATTTGGAGTATGCTTTCATGGGATTTATTTTTCTTCTGCTAATCTTAGGCAATTACTGATCGGATCACACCTCGAAGTGTGATAGGCAGTTACTGATTGGATCGCACCTCAAGGGCTTATAGACCACTTTTTTTCTCTTGACATACCTGCTGGGCCTATTAGTCATGTAAATGCCAGCTGTTCCTGGAATCCGGCTGAATTATCACTTCCAATGCTACTTTATGAAAATCATTCCCGTGCGTGAAGCATTTGCTGTTAAGTGTTCTGAGAGAAACAAGAAGTCACACACCTATGGACATGGCCCTGTACGCAGGCAGAATGAAAAAAAACCCCACCTGCTCACTTACAGCAATCGAGGTGCACGTTGTTCTGAAAAAGCAGCATTTCTTTTGGGGATGTTTATACCTATTGTCTTTCATTTTAATCTGATGTCACTTTGCTCTTGTGTTAAATAAAAGGAAGTAATGTATTCAGCTGAAATTTTCTGTGTTACTCCAGCTGACATGTTTTATATCATCTCAAGTTGGTCAGGGCTGGTCCTGTTCAGTATTTTCATTGATGATCTGCTTAGGGGAGTGAGTGCACCCTCAGTAAATTTGCAGACGACACCAAGTTGGGTGGAAGTGTCGATCTGCTGGAGGGTAGGAAGGCCCTGCAGAGGGACCTGGACAGGCTGGATCATTGGGCCGGGACCAACTGTATGAGGTTCAACAAGGCCAAGTGCCGGGTCCTGCACTTGGGTCACAACAACCCCATGCAACGCTACAGGCTGGGGGAGGAGTGGCTGGAGAGCTGTCTGGCTGAAAAGGACCTTGGGGTGTTGGTTGACAGCCGCCTGAACATGAGCCAGCAGTGTGCTCAGGTGGCCAAGAAGGCCAACGGCATCCTGGCCTGTATCAGGAATAGTGTGGCCAGCAGGACCAGGGAGGTGACCGTCCCCCTGTACTCAGCACTGGTGAGGCCGCACCTCAAGTACTGTGTTGAGTTTTGGGCCCCTCACTACAAGAAGGACATCGAGGTGCTGGAGCGTGTCCAGAGAAGGGCAACGAAGCTGGTGAAGGGTCTGGAGCACAAGTCTTAGGAGGAGCGGCTGAGGGAGCTGGGGTTGTTTAGCCTGGAGAAGAGGAGGCTGAGGGGAGACCTTATTGCTCTCTACAGCTACGGGAAAGGAGGCTGAAGCGAGGTGGGGGTCAGTTTCTTCTCCCAAGTAGCAAGCGATAGGATGAGAGGAAATGGCCTCAAGCTGTGCCAGGGGAAGTTTAGGTTGGATATTAGGAAAAACTTCTTCACTGAAAGGGTAGTCAGGCATTGGAACAGGCTGCCCAGGGAAGTGGTTGAGTCTGCATCCCTGGAGGTGTTTAAAAGCCAGGTAGACGTGGTGCTTGAGGACCTGGTTTAGTGGTGGACTTGGCAGTGCTAGGTTAACGGTTGGGCTCAATGATCTTAAGGGTCTTTTCCAACCTTAACAATTCTATGATTCTAAGTCATTCTGTCAGGTTCCTTCATATTTACCATTGCTCTCACCTGAGCCTTTTCATCTTTCAGTCTCTTCCACTCCTCAAATTTTTTTATTGCTCTTTCTGTACTCCTTCAGACTATTTTGACCTCATCTCTGAAGTGCCTCACAGGTTTTTCTAGTTTCAGTTAACCTGGGCAAATTGATGTCTTCAGCATATTTACTCTTCTCTTCCCCTCCTCCTGCTCTGCCCACAGGGACACCTGCAGCCATGCGCTGCCTTTGCCATATCGCAAGTGAACTCTTTACACTCTTGTTGGCAATTTTTATCCATGACCGAATTTTACCCACGTGCCTATTCAGTTTTCTAAGGAACATTTTTAAAATGCTACTGAGAATGTAAATCTGGTTTTGAATCAGTTCTGCTGTTTACTGCCGGTGAGCTAATAGATGATGGGAGAGGCAGAGCCTGTCCTCGCAGAAGCCATGCTGGTCTGCTGCTGTCCCGCTGTATTCACCAGGTTGTTGTAAAGTGGCGTTTCAGTTATCAGTTCAGCCAGTGCTTCCTCTTCCTGATTCAAGACTTCCTGGTCCACAGCTTTTATTTTCAAGACTGGTACAATCACTGTGCTTTGGAGGGTCTTAGCGGTCCGGAGAAAAATATCCCAAATTCCTTTAGGACTTAGGGGGGATGTTTTTACTGGCAACTCAGTCTCGTATCGGTTCCAGTCCTTGGTTATTTGATACACGGTACAGGAAGGAGGAAAGAAAAGAGTAATGAGCCTCCAAAGTGTTCAGGCTTTCAGGCTGGGGAACAATATCTGAGGTCATCCCCAGGGAGCTCGGGGTGGTGATGGAGAGTGCTTCTGGAGGGAGAGGCGGCTGCCCAGAGGGCTTCTGCAGAAGCAGCACCTCCTGGTGATCGGAGTGTTCAGCTCCACCTGGGACCAACGAGGATGCTGGCCAACACAGAGATGGGAAGAGGACTAACAAGTGTCACCAGGCTTTGCTGGAAAGATGGACCACATTTGCTTCACCCAATGCATTCCCTCTGCTATGGTCGGTGACAAACTCTTACCAATTCCTCTTGTAGTGCTTCTTTCAGCCTATTATCTGTTTCTCCTGACGAATTTGCACATATTGAACTGGGTAGGGGATATACCTGCAACAGTGGGGAGCCCATGGTTGGAAAAACCCTGCATCGTGGTTTCTCAGTGGATGCACACAAAGGATAGAGCTTCGGCAGGGGAAGGGACTCTTTAGTGTAGTTTGTGGTTATGTACATAGGGACAAGGGGAACAAGCAAGAACATCTGTGTGATAGCTAGGATTTACCAACCAGAGACTCTCATGCAGGATGGTTTGTCCTGTGAAGCACTTTAGGACAGGGCACATTCCCACAGTACGCAGTAGAAGCCATCCAAGGATGTTCCCACTCTAACTTTATCATTTCTATTAATATAAAAGTAGAGGCAAAACCACAGAGCATTGAAGCAATCCCTTCACCATGTGATTGCCCATGGGTGTACGCAGATGGCATGATTGCCGTTGCACTGGGGTAATGACAGAGGATTTAGTCCTTTTTTGTAAGCTCTCGTTGAAACCTAACCCCACATACACCTCCTGGTTACATGGTTGTTGTAGTATAAGACTGTGTTTTTCTCATTAAGAAAGAAATCGGTTTTCCTCTGTCTTGCGGACAGTCTTTTTTCTATGAGATAGATGCAGAGGACGGGCACAATGCATGCAAACTCCTCATTGCTGTAGTATTCAAAGGTTTTGGCTTTACTACATCTCAATAAATAACTAAAATGTTCCATCAGTCCAGTAGCATGGGGAGTGAGAACAATGTATGACCAGATAATTAAATGTCTTGTCTTTAAACATGAAACAAAGTCATTTTCAATAGAGGCTGCTAAACCAAGCACCCTTGCTCATTTGACATGCTTTTGGGGCTGTGTTTGGTATTCTGTGACAAGTGATTGTGTGGGGATTTTGCTGGATGCAAACACTGAAAAAAAACTTGTTTATTCTGCTGTTCTGGCTTACTCATCCCAGATATGACTTTTCCAGTCCTGTTGAGAGCCTTAGAGACCATGGGTAACCCCGTTCAGCTCTGCCCTGGGCCAGCACAAAGAAGAAACAATACACAGGCAGCTCCACACAGGCAGGGATATGCCCTTGTCCTGTGTCCCACAGGAGAAGGAGAGGAGCCATTCTCCATCTCCTCGAAGGAGAAAGGTGCTGTAGGCCACAGAGAAGCATCTCCTGGCCTGTCTTCACCCTATAGATCCTTGACTGGGCAACAATGAATTGCTCAAGAACAGCCTCTGGGGCCAAATGCAAGACACTGGAATTTGAGAATGAACTATGCACAAAAATCAAAACTCTTCCTCAACTGGCCATTTACATTATGACCTACATGGTATCAAGTATTTTATTTTATTTTATTTTATTTTATTTTATTTTATTTTATTTTATTTTATTTTATTTTATAGATGTGCAACAAAACTGATCAAACCAGTAGCTAAAATAATCAACCTCAAGAAGGTAAACAGGATACAGAAGGAAGAAAACAGCCAATTGTAAAGGACAATTGTGTCTTACTAATCTACTGTAATTCTTTGCACATCTCAACAAATAAAAGCAGATGTACCATTTTGGCTTGGATATTTGTGAATGAAGAACACAAAAAACCCCCATAGAAGGGTTAAATAGTGAGGTAACAAAAATTGCTAATTATGCTTTACTTCCAGATGAGTGAAGGCTGTAGGGAATTATGCAGGGACTTAACAACTTGTAGTCACCAGAGCAGCACAATGCTACATGAAGTCCCCAGATACCAAATGCAGCCTGATGCATGCTGAGGGGAATGCCACAAATACTCAGGCATACCTCACACAGGGTTTGACATGCACCAGAACCAGTCTGAAAACAAAAGCAAAGAGACTCTCCTATTTTTCTTTCATGCTGCCTCAAAGCTTCCCATCAGCCACACAGCTGCCTCCTACAAACCGCTCCTGAAAATGCCTTTTGATTAATACAACTTTTTAAAAAGATGGCAGAGAATAGTCTGCTCGTACTGCTCTCCTTTGTGGTCCTGTGTCTGACTTTGCTTGTTTTATACCTTGAGTTCGGTGGGTTTGCTCTATACGTCTGCAAAACCTGACTGCATGCAGTCCTGCTCTGTTGGCCATGACTCCTGGCCAGCACAGTGATATGAATAAAGCTGCATGAAATTGAAGATTAACAACTTGAAAAGGTTTTGTTTTTTTTTAAAATGTAATGTAGAATTAGCTGACCACCTTGGACCACCATGCCATAAGAAATCATTGAGATAGATGGCCCTCAATAAGGATGAGGGGTTTAGAAACAAGAATCTGATATCCTTTCTTTATTAAAAAATAACCTTTTCTCTCATTTTTCCAATGTCACAAAGCAGTTGTGAAGGGAAAGATAAGGGAATGTCAGCTGAAATATTACTCCTTAATTGTCCCTTTAAATGTTTCTTGTATTTGCCTTTAAAATATTTGTCTCTGATTACGCTCAGAAATTGGGCAGGAGGGTAGATGGGTCCTGGCTCTACATGAGATGACAATTCCTCTTATTCCCAGCAAAACGTGTTTGGCTGCATTCACCAGTTACACCAGATACTTTACGATCCCCTAAATTCCAAATCATTGAGCTGTTTTCCAGCTATTTGGGCCTGTTACACAAAAGCGTTCCTAGGGAAATCCCGGGTTCAGAGCAGAGCCGCACCTGGAGAGGTCGACAGACCGGCCGCTGTGGCTGGGAAGTTGCTCCTGAGCTCCCATCTCCTTTCCAACCTCTCTGTGGCCTTATAAGCGGGGGGGGGGGGAAATCTCCGCTGGGATGCTGGCTTTGCTGGCTGACTGACAGGCGTAATCTGGTGCACATCGCGGTCCCAGATTGAAGATCGCATGTGACCCCCAGCAGCCTCGGCATCTCCTGCCAGCTGCCTCCATGGACAGAAGTGAGAATGTTAATAAACACCCAAATGAAAGGAAGTTGTTGGGTTGTAATTAACATATGCCATTAGTATCTGTCGCTTTGGCCAGCCGCAGCAGACAGGCTGAACCCATACATACAAATGAGTGTCTGCCTGAACGGCAGGGAGGGGAGGGAGAGATGATTTCATTGTGAGCGTCTGGTGCTGTCAGCAGCTTTAAATCACACGGGTACTTACTAACAAAAACAGTAACGACCATTGTGTCCTGGAACAATAATACAGCTTTTAAAACCTTTTTATTCAATAAACAATCCTAAATGTTTGCTCGCCCTCTTCTTTTCACCAGAGATGCTTAATTTAAAAGATATTCCAAGAGGGAAAAATAAAGGTCTGGCCCACCAAAGGTATTTTCGGCACGGTTCGTCTGCACCTACGGCCCTTTCGCAGCTCTTCCTAACACCGCTGCCAGCGGGACAGGTGACAGTGGCAGTCCGGTGGGAATCACAGCAACTCGCTTCCGAAGACCGCCGTCAAGAGTTTCTGGAAGGTCGATAACGAGCCTGGAGCCACCTGTGCTGGCCGGGATCGTTTTGCTGAAGTGGTGATGGTACTACTCTGTTTTCATTACCAATAATTACCTTTGTAGGCCTGTGCACTGCCTACCTCACCAAATCCTCTCTCGTAGGGGGCTGAAAGATTAAAATGCACAGACAAGCCCCTGCCCGTTGGCACTGCCGGAGACCTCCCCATTAATTGCTATCACTCTCTCCTCGCTCCAAAGAGATGTGTCAGGAACTGAAGGCTTAGCAGGTTTTATCCGCTCTAAAAATAAAGCCTCTGCAAATTCGAAAAATAATGATAGTTTGTAACCTTCAAATTTATTGCTGGAAGTTAATTGTAATTCTTTTTTTCACAGCCGTCTTAGTCCTCCTCTAGGTTTTTAAATGTTTATTTACATAAGTGATTAGTTGAAGTACCATCGCTACCAAAACCAGTAGATCTAGGACTCCAAACGTGATTCTGCTGAATTGCTAAACTGCGGCGAAAACAACAAAGTCAGAAACGCCTGGGCTGTGCGCCAAGACACGGGATTTATATGATCACATTCTGCATCTTGGTTCAGTCTGACAGAGTATTTTCCTACTTTCTGTATTAAAAGAGCTTCAAAGGTCCCTGCAGGAGTTTCTCTTTGGAGGCATTTGAGATGGCAGATGATAATTAGATATTTCTATAGTGCAGAAATGATTTTCTTTGCATTTCCCAGTTCGTAGCAGAGCTGTGGTCAGCAACCCTGTCTGACTCAGCCTCTCATCTTCCTGCTTTTAAAACCCCACAATTCTCCTATTAATTGACATTTTTTAAAAAAAGTCTTACTGCCTCTGAAAAAAATCCTGTTCTGTTGTCCTTGCTTCCAGCTTTCTGCAGCAAAGCTGCTGCTGTCTCCAGCGGAATTTGTGTCCAAGAAGGTACTGCAGAAAACCCATCCTCGGTCAGCAGGTCCAGCTGGATGCAGCCGGTGCTCCCCAAAATGGCCTGGGAAAAGCTGTGCGACCGTCCCCTTCAGCTGGCCCTGCTCCAGGGGAAAAGCCAAAGGCCAGATGGATGAGAGAGCTGGCAAAGGAGTTGTTTGGTTTGATTGTTTTCCCAAACTTCATAATAAAATCCTTAGAGGTGATTGTGGCAATACATCCTCCCCTGCATGCAGAGATGGACCAGCCAGCTTGGATGCGCCCAGCGTTACTGGATGCACAGTGGGGATGCAAAGTGGGGGACCTGGTTTTCCAGCTTTTACACCTTCCATCTTAGCCCTGATGTAATTCCCCCATTTTCCTCCTGCTTTACATCACAGCATGGACAGGAGGCCGGTGAAGCCACCCTGTGTCATTGGGACCATGCTGTGGCTGTCCTCACCACCCTTCACCATACCTTAATCAGTCAGGGCCCTCTACTGGAGGCTGCCACCCTGGTTTCTCCAAGGACCCACCACCAGCTCCTGGCCCTGCCTGGGGCTAGAGACAAGTTGGGGGCTGCACCCCACCCCGAGGGGGATCAGAGGGCTGCAGCCTGTATGATCAGGCTTGCTTTGGTGCCACTGCACCACCGCACTGCAAGATGGCACTGGAAGGATTTCTTCAGATGGGGACCTCAACATGCTTTCAGATTTTTGGCTGGAGAAATATCCCCATAACGCCATGTCATGAAGCTGCTGCTTCTTGCCAAAAGACCTTGACAGCATTTATTCTACCTTCGAGATAAAGTGAGCTGGGAAAAAAGTGCTGGATTGCACACCTGCAGCTAGAGCCCAACCTTTCTGAAGTCTTCAGCCAGCCTGGGAATAGATTTCAGAAGCCTTTTTTAACATCAAGATAAAGGGGATATTGTACTGTGGGTATTTTCCCCTGAATGAAGTCCCACCACCTGTAACAGGATTCCCAGGGGGAAAATTCAGCTGTTTTAAATGAAATTCCCAGATCAAGACCTAAATCTGAGGGAGCTTTATGGAAGCTGGTTTCATTGGTTTTATCCACAAAAACTATTTCCTGGATGTTGTGAATTGTCTTCAATCTTTTGATGATGCTATTTTGACTCAGGCAGCCGTTCCACCCAGAAGCAGTTGTTCAGCTACGCAGAGTTCAAAGGCACAAGAAGAAAAGGTTGCCAGTGAAAAGTTCTATTAGGAAGTAGATTTAATCTTAAAATATGTATATTCATCATTGCTTAATGTATTTAGTGCAGTGCCCAGGGCAACCCATTACATGAGGTGGGGATACAGCTTCAGCCTCGTGCTTTTTGCTCTCCATGGGTGCAACTTCCATCAGTCTGAGCCAGGGCTGCCGCTGTCCTGCTACGCCCTCCATCCCCATGCTCCCGTCTCCTCCATGGGCCAGCACCAACGCGTGCCTGGCCCCATGGTGTGCACCTTCAGCCCTTCCACCGTCAAGAAACATCCCTGCAATGGGTAGCTGTTCTCTGCCGGTCTGGCTCAGTGGCTCATCCCACCCCCATGCTGCTGATGGAGCAGGGACCAAAGTGCCGTGGAGACACGCCCTGGGCTTCACGTGGGACTCCTGTGTGATGTTGTCGGCTCCCGCGGGCTTTTCTCACGCTCCAAGTTAAGCAGTCTTGCGCGTGAGATTTGCAGGATCAGTCCTTATGTTTCCACGCAGTGGTTTCCACATATTCTGCTTTCATGTGGTTTTTGGGGAGCAGTTTGACCATGCTGAATGCAACACCAGGGAGCAAGCAGGTCTGTTAGCCTCAGAAAGACTTCAATCTTTACTTTTCCTTTATTTTGCATATTTTAAATTATCTCAATGTGTTTCTCCATCCACATTTTTGCCATAGCTGAAAATATGCATTTATAATTGCAAAGGTAATGAGTGATAAGCTCATGTAATGGTAATGTAGAGCTAAATGTAAAGCTCATGTATAGGTAATGTGGATAAGCTCAAAGGTAATGAGTGATAAGCTCCAACGGTAATAAGCGACAGCCTGGAAACTAAAACAATCATGCTTTTCCTTAATATCAACCACCTGCTAGAAACAGATGACAGGCAGGCACGTGTCAGTTTTCTTGAACTGATGCACCCGCACAAGAAAACGCCCAGAAAGGCCCATTTGCTAATCCGGAGATTAAAACTTCATCTCCTGTGTTTGGCACCTTTGTGAGAACAAAGCGCAAAGCATCCCCATGAAAACCTCCCAGCCCCTCTGCTCTGGGGCATTGCCCCCTGGAGCCTCGCTGGACACCCTCCAGGAGCTGGTGTCCCCAGCACCCTCGGCGGGGGCAGACACTGTTGTCACAGGCAGACCCCAACCCTGGAGAAGTTGGGGTGACAGCGCCTTCCCCGTGAGATGCCGCTTCTGCGCCACCAAGAGCTGCTGATCTGGTAGGCAGAGCCCAAAACAGGGCCAGACCTCGTGCAACAAGGAAACCAGGTTTTCTTCTGGAACCAGTTTTTTTGTTGTCGTTTTGTTAACTTTCTCTACGTAGAAAAGGGGGACTTCAGGAAGAAGGAAAAAAAAAGTGCCCCTTATGCTTTTTAATTTCATTAGAAGAAACTAGAAGGTTATGGAGGCTGGTATAAGAAGAAGAGCAAGACAAAAATGCAGCAGTTTTCATATTAACATCTTTTCTTTATTAAGTTCTTTGTTGCTGTGAAGAAAAGCTGAGGATCTTTGTGATTTGTTTGCATTTTTGTAAGACAATCATGTATCCAGTTTCCATTCTCTAAGACTCACAAATTAAGTGCAAGTATCACAGCATGGTGGATCCCATAAGGCATCATCATCTAGAATCACAGAATGACATACAAATATTACATTTGATTTTTTGTAAAAATGTAAATTTTCCTTCCAAAGCTGTGACTCCCATATATACAGAGACAAAAATAAAATTTATCAACAGGGTTTTTTTTAGAAAATGGGTACTTTTTAAAGCTCATTTCCTAATTTTCAAGGGATGTGACTCATGCTTTCTTGCACGCTTCGATGTGAAAGTACTGCTTGGTAGCACCCAGACAAGAGTGTGGCGGCTTGAAAACCTCAGTTCATGTTCAGAGAAAACCAGTTTTAACAGATGCTTTCTTCCTCTGTGATGTGGCCTTCTGCCATGTGACATATCTGGACACGTGAGTGTGTATTTTTAAAGATGATACAAACCTCTTCTCCCAATGTCCATTAATCAGTCTCTTCCCTTAAACGCAGCTTGCACATGCATAGCCCTATGGCTCTAGAAGGTCCCACGTTTCTCCCAAGCTAACAGTGTGTTATGAGTAAATTCTTCTAAAGGGAAAGGTGAATTCTGTACCCAGTCTGAACTTTATTTAGGTTATTTGTGTGGAAAGCCTCCGTTTCTGGCTGCCATGTTGGAGAACCTCCAGACGACTTGGCTTCTTCCATAGCATGCGTGCTTGTTGCTTTCAGAAACGTCACCTCCTTTTAGGATGTCACAGGCTGAGTGGTGGGAATTGCTGGTCACCTCTGAAAATGTGGCCCTTTGGCGTTGTCCGTGCGTGAGGATGACCAGGAGGGCAGCAAGCTGAGGGCCGCGGCCCTCGGCAGCCAGAGGAAGGAGGTTGCTGGTGGTTGCAGTGCTCCTGTGCTGCTGGAAGTCCTTCATCAGTTGAGTCTTCCTGGGAAAACAAGGGTAACCTAAATTTCTAATGTAACAAAACAAGCAGGGGAAAAAAAAAAAAGCCTACTTCTGAAGGCCTGTTTTATGCCTCATTAAAAAACTGAAAGAGACCCAAGTGAGGTCTCACTGCTCAGCCCCTCTAATCTCCTTAACCTTGTCGTGAGTTTGTTTGGGTTTTTTCCCCCAGTTTGTGATGGTGATAAGTCCTGACAGCCGTGAGACACCATTTCTGAGTCCCTGGCTTTGCATTCAGCAGTAAGGGCTGAAGAGCAGGGGCTGTGCCTCCCTCCAGGTTCACCGGGCTGGAGACCGACTTTCTGCTCCATGTACTTAGCCGAATTCATTATTTTTCCATGCGATCTCCAGCATGGCCTGCACCTCACATGGCTTCAACTCCATATCTGAACTTAGGAAAAAAAGAGTAAATTCTTTTGGCATCATGTAGCTTCGGCTGCCAGTGCTCAACAGAAACGGAGAAGCCTCCAGTGGCCAGGCAGAAGAAGAGTTATAAATGTCATAGGCTAGCCACAATAATATTAAAGAGCCATGCTCTCCCACAACCTTTTTAAGTATATATCATTCAAAATTTATTTGACCTTTCTGGCTGATTTTTTTATATATAGATCCAGTTTGACAGTTGTTTCTCCCATTTTGGAATGCTTTGGCGTCGCAAAAGTGCATTTCTATTCAGAGACCAGATGTGTCCTCCAATAACAATTACATAGCACAGAGTAATAAACCTATTGTTTAGCCCAGTAAATCAAGCTGTTTAATCAAAGCAGCCAGATTGTTATTTCTTCACTGCACATTTATAATGCTTTGTTTGACTTCTTATGCGTTCATGCATATATACATACATACACAAATATATGTGTTTCAATGCTTCAAGCACTGTCATCTGCAGCACAAGCAAAGTGGAGCCCCCGTGTTGGCAAGGGGCTGCTGATCCATCAGAAAAGTATCCCTCTGAGCAAGCCCAGGTCCTGTGGCTGAAGTCTCGCTGAGCTGGGATCCCCAGGGGTGCAAGCTGATGCTCTGGTGGCTCCCCGCCGTCTCCCTTCCCCTGGGACGTGCCACGTCGAGCAGCGGGCGACTCGGGGGACCCATGTGCTGCTGCTTGAGCCATGGCTGCAAAGCAAATGTAGGCGTTGGGCAGGCAGGAGAGAAATTGAGGGGGGTGCCCTGAAGCCCAACCAAGACAGCTAGAAGAGTGGATGACCAGCAATCGCTGGGCTTAGAAGGAAGTTTAGAGCAGCCAGAAAAGCTGATTCACAAACATGAAACATTTATTAGCAGCCAGCACTGTTTTTCCTTTAAAGCTGGCAACCAGGCAAGGGGAGTGAAGCTGCTTTTCTGATGATCATACACAACAACCTGCTTCTCCTTCCCCAAAGCACAGTGGTAACCACCAAAAACCCTCCTCTCCCTCATCTGAGGCGACCCCCACGCTGCAGTGCTCTCCGGCACACAGAGTTCCCCCGGGCACTGCCCCGTCCCTCTTCCCAGCCCCGCACCTTTGCAGTCGGGTCGGGTGAGCAGGGAAACGTGGGTTCTGCCGACTCACCCAGGCTTCTTCGTGCCGTTGCAGCTTCCTCTGCTTCATGGCTTGCTTGCAGTTTCTTTGCAGAAACACACGTCCCCCCAGATATGAGAAAACATTTCATCCCCATTAAATGCATTTCCATAGGATTACGTCTCTCTGGGGCACTCCTGGATGGGCAGCTCTTCAGCTCGTAGGCTTCCAGCACCAGGTTTAGCTCAGCTAAGCCTTTCCCTATATAAATAGACTATTGGCAGATAAAACACATGCAGGGACTGTGTCCTGCCAATAAATCCTGGTTTCTGCTCTGAACATCCACCTAGTCCTTCAGCAATTTGTCTTCCAACCATGCTTTTGCACAACAGCCTTCATTCTTGCCTTGAAGCTGCCTGTTGGAATTTTATAATATACCGTGGGAATAGGCTATATCTACTTCTTCTTTTGGGACTTGGCACTGCAGAAGGCCTTTGCCCTCTGTTTTCTGGCTCCCTTTAATGCTACCCGACAGGAGACAAATAGCACTCGATGTGCTACCCCTTGTCTGTGCCTGGTTATTTAAATTCTCATTTTCACTTCTTATTACCTTTTTTCCGGAGTGAGCTGCACAGGTGAACTCACATCGGGCCCAGACACCCTGCACTGGAAATAATGCAGGTTTTGGGTACACAGCTTTTTGAGTAAAAAATTTACCAAAAGCTCGTCCAGGCCATTTCCCCTACCAAGACTGCAGGCCTAAAGGCATTGCAGTTTCCGTGCTGCAGCCAGCTGCATTAAGTCATATCAAAAAAGCCTGATGAGCTCTTCCAAGAGGCAGCCACCAAAGCTTCCTTCTGCGTCAGCCTGGCTGTCCTCTGCCCTGGAGATAGACAGTCCCAGCTCCCAGAGACCGAAAAAGTGTGTTAGGTTGCTGCCAAAAAGAAGAGAGCACTAAGAGTCAAGAGATTCAGGCTTGTTTCCCAGATTTGAAACAGTTATCCTTTATGGCCTTGTGCAAAAAAACACTTTTTCTCTGCTTCCTTTGGGTCATTATCAGGAAAACTGGAACAACATTTCCTTACTCCCAACCCGTCCTGCCTGCCAGAGGGGTAAGTTTTACAGGGAAGGAGCTGGGTCTTGCTACAAATGGGTACAGCACAACCAGTCCCTGATCCGGGGGGGGTGGGGGCTGGCAGGATCATTTTCTGAATGCAGAGAAATGCATCCAACCCAGCTGGATGTTTCTTTAAACTCCCTGATAAACCCTCAGGAAACAGCTACAGTTTTACCTCAAGATCAACAGGGATCATATTCCCCACTGAAAAGCCACCTGGGGTCACCAGAAGTTTACAGCCCTCCAACCTTAAGATGCTTTGGCTTCTCCGGTGAGGACATGGTTTTATGGGAATAGAGTGTTTATGGGAGGGGAATAGCTTTCACCTGGCAAGGCAGGGAACCATCGGCGAAGCTTACACATTTTTGCACCATCTGTTTTGCCCGTTGGTGCTACAGCTCTTAAACCATTGAGAACTTCTTCTGGTTCCCAATTCTTTTTGATTTCTGCAATGCCTTTCAAGAAGTTATAATGTAAATACCACCAGGTGATTTTCTTGCATGGAGCCTTCCAAGGTCTTAGTACACGAATGAGTTTCGTTTCATGCTGGGAAACATGCAGCTCTTGCATAAGTTGCATATCAAGCAGAAACATTGCCATGGGAGGAGAAGGTTTTCTTTTTACCTAGGTATTTATGTCAAGGGATCCTTCCTCAGACCAGGTTTTGACTGGTGATTTTTGGAGCAAGCGACTGACCTGCATACTGACAACCTGCGCTGGCGATGGTGGCATCTCACTCCAAAAATCAGTTATCTCTGTGTGTCTGGTGTCTCCACCACCAGTGAGCTGCAAGGTGCAAAATTCTGCTAGGGCTCAACGGAGCAACAACACAAACTGCCCGGAAAAATCAGCACTTTAATTTCAAAGAACCTTTTGGATGTCAGCGTCATGCATGTCCCCAGTGAGAAACAAAACCATTCATGCTGATGTGCCAGTCAGGGCTGCAGCCAAGTGGACTTGAGAGCAGGAACAGCTGGATTTCAGTGGACTATTAAAAGTGCTGCAGCCAAAATCCATCACTGTGGACCTGCTCACATACCACAGACCTCTGGAGAGGATCATCTGCATGATTACAAGGATCACAGATCTCGCACTTCCCCTATCAATGAACATTTTCCTTTTGGGTACAGTACGTTCCTGCAGATTCCAATGATAAACTGCTCTAATGGTCTTTGCAGTCATCTGATTTAGCTACAGAAAAATGTCCTAGCGCTGAGCTGGAAACGTAGCTCCCCACCGCATGAATCTGCATGGGAACAGGGTGTGTGTAGCACGTTCCATCCACGGATAAGCTAATCCTTTCTGCAGATAAAAACTGCCAGCAAAACATAGCCTGAAAAAGTAGTTACTGAGGTTGTTTATTTTTTAAAGGATGGATAAAATTTCAGAGAGATAAAATCATTTCCTTGAAATACTTTCATTCAAGTAATTTACTTCCTTTTGAAAGGCTTAATCTTTCCTTTGCTGAACTTTTTTTTTTTTTTTTTTTTTTTTTTACTCCTAAGCAGGGTGAGCAAGGGCAGAGATGGCCCTGATCTGAATGGGGGGATGTGCAGCTACAAGACCGTGTTTTGTGATACGGGAGCACGTGCCATGCCAGCTGGAGCTAACATGCGTGGAGGGGGGACGGCTAACACCCCACGGGCCCCTCCAGTAAATGTCGCATTGTGCTGGTAAATGTCTCATTGTGTTAATTCACAGGAGCCCTGCAGACAACTACAATGAAAATTGTTGTGTAGGACCACTGCTCAAGCTGTGTCCACGGCTTGGATCATGTTGGTGGGCTACACCTTGCAGGGAGGGAGTTGGTGAGAGGTGCAGAAAGGGCACCACATGCACGTTGCAGCCAGCCCAAAGCGTCGGACTCAGGGACGGAGCTGGGGATTTATTTTTCAGTGAAGGCTGAGCTTCTTTGATTAATCGCATGTAACTTTAGGCAAAACATCAAATAGCACAAGATTTTCTATAAAGCCACAAAAAGCTGGCAGTGCTGGAGAAGTGGTGAAAAATGAATTGTTTTTTCAAAGTCGCATAATTATTTTAGTAAGGTTGGGAGCCAAAGCCTGGAAAACTTTACAGAGCAAAAAATAAAAGCCACTGAAAAAAATAAAGGGTACATCTCTGGCTTAAGTGCTGGCCTGGACTTCGTAGGGTATTGTCTACCCCTGCCATGCCATGCAAGCTGCCTTCTGGAAAGTGGATTTGCAAATGGGAGGATTTAATCTGACGGCTATGGAAATCAGTGAAGTGCCATGGGATCGGGCAGGGAGTCCAGCGCCGGTGGGCTTGTGCTCACCTCTGGGATCTAGGAGCCCTCTCTGCCCTGAGGCTCTCATGCTACCAAGTCAGGTAGAGAACAAGGGGAAGCATAAAATGTCACTCACAAAATAGGTCGACAGAGAAAGAAATGGCTGAACCTTCTCCCTGGGCTGGCTGACCCATGCTGCAGCCTGCAGCACGTGAGGACATCACATCCGGATGTCTTTGACCGTCAGACTTCTTACGGCCGTTTTGATGGGCAGTGCCTTTCAGCAGGCGTTTTAACTGTCCCCTGTGCAGAGGGGCAAGGCAGAAGAAGGGGAGCGTGTTCAGCTCCTAAACAACAGCAACAAGAGAACAATGATTTGTCATGTTTGCTCTGTAAGGGATTTTGTAGGTTTACCTGGCAGAATTGTGTCTGTAAATGCAAGTTTATATCATAGCCCAGCATAGATTTAATCAGGGACAAAAGGAGAAAGAGGGTATTAATGCCTCCTCTTCCCCTCCATATTAGCCACCAGATATCAACACCTATCCCTGTTCCTCTCTCAAGTAAAAGTAATGTCCGTGTTATATACTCCCTCCCAACCCCTTCAGATGACTTGAAGCTGCTTACATCTATTTTTGGGTTGTCTGCTAGCCCATTTCCTAGTACTCCCAAAGCACCCAGCAAGCAGAGGACTATACAGATCTAAAAGACGAAAAGATATATGTAAAGTAGGTGAGGAAGCTGAATTACAGCAACAGAAACTTAGCAGGATTTGATGGAGCTGGCATCAGGTTGGTTTTCCACCAGTGTAATTCCACTGATGTAAATGGCAGCTGACTCACATAGGCAAAAAACCTAAATGGAGTTGAGTCTATTGCTGGAAGATGGTGAAAGGATGGCATCTCCAGAAGCTGAGCAAATCACATGTTTCCCGGAGAAAACTTCACTAGAGAAGGAGAAGCAAACACAACTAGAACTAAAGTAAATAGAAGTGCAAACATCTCTGGACAGGGACTGATCTGAGACCAAATGAGAAAATCAAAGTGCACGGCCTGGGGCTCCTGGAGGGCCAGGTGATAGGTACTTATCCTGTATCCCCCAGAGAGGACAGCAAAGTAATTCCTGAAAAACAGGTGTTGTTCTTGGAGTAAATGTGTTGTTGCAGCTTTGATGGTCTAAGGATGTAAATGAGGCAAAGCCTATGGGGAGAGGTAATACTTGTCAATAGATCAGCTAAATACCATTGAGGGAAAACAGCACATAAGCCTCCTGTGGGTACCTTCTCCATCAGGCACTCATTGTGTAATATAAATTGGCTTAATATAAATTACATTAGGAGAACTAGGTATAAGTGCCTGACAGGATGATGGCAAGCAATTGGCTCTATGCAAAGGCAATAACGGCAGTGATTCAGTTGTAACGCTGATGGTCTAAAGATGTGAGCCAGGCAAGGGTACAGGGAGAGGTAATATTGTGCAATCTATATATATATAACTGCATTGTGCAGCCAGATACAGGATCTCTGGTCTATTATCTCCTGGGACAGGACCACGTAAAGGTTTGTTGTTTCTGTTCCAAGACCTAGAATAAATTACACTAGAAATGCAAAATGAAATCAATCATCATACAAATGGGTGGCTACAGTTTATGTGATTTCTACCTCAATTTTTCATCTTCAATAGCTTTTTAACAAAGCTTAGCATCAGCTGTTCCAAGCACACTTAAAATAGGAACTGATCAATTTTCCCAACACTCCAGTAAAACAGGTAAGCTGCCTTATGTGTTTTAGCAGATGAAAAACACTAAACCAAAAAGTGAAGAGGTTTGCCCAAAATCTCAAGGCAAGCTTGTGGCAGAACCTGAGACTACGCCTGAGCCTTCCTAATGCCCTACCTGCTATTTGGCCATCTGGCCTCTGTCTCCTCCAAAGACACTAATATAGGAGCTTGCATAAGGTTTAAGATCTCCCAGAGCACTCACAATTGGACTAAGTGGTTCCCTGTAAAAAAAGCCAAGAGAAAACTCTCTGTCTGTATTTCTGAAATTAGGAGCTCTGCAACAGAGAGGAGAGAGAATTAAACTAGCCTAGGGCACGGGAAATGCCCTCCAGAGGAGAGCCACAAAAATGATCAGAGGGATGGAGCACCTCTGCTGTGAGGAAAGGCTGAAAGAGCTGGGGTTGTTCAGCCTGGAGAAGAGAAGGCTGCGGGGTGACTTCATTGCAGCCTTTCAATACTTAAAGGGGGCTCATAAGAAAGATGGGGACAGACTTTTTAGCAGGGCCTGTAGCGATAGGACAAGGGGTAATGGTTTTAAACTAAAAGAGGGTAGATTCAGACTAGATATAAGGAAGAAACTTTTTACAGTGAGGGTAAACACTGAAACAGGGTGAAACTCTGGAACAGATTGCCCAGAAAGGTGATAGGTGCCCCATCCCTGGAAACATTCAAGGACAGGCTGGATGGGGCTCTGAGCAACCTGATCTAGTTGTAGATGTCCGTGCTCATTGCAGGGGGGATGGACTAGACGACCTTTAAAGGTCCCTTCCAACCCAAAGCATTTTGTGATTGATTCTATGATTCTATGAAATCCTTCCTCTCTGACTTCTGATGTGACCTGAGTAAGTTTGAGCCTTAGTCTCTTTAACCCGAGCTTCCCACCACCACCAAACACTATAAAACCATGAAACAGGAATGTTATCAGAAGAAATCCATGCAAAATTCAATGGTATGTACTTTATATACATACATACAGTATATACAATGACTGTACTTTATATGGTGTGGTTACCTCAGCACATAATGAAAAGATCATTAGCACCAAAACTTAACAAAAAGGGAGAAGCACTCCTTCTCAGATTTTGTTCTTGTGCTGGCATCATCTCATTCATTTAAGTTTTTCTCTTCCTCTTGTTTTCCTGTGCTCACCTTCCACCAGAACAGCTTGTTTGCGTGTGTGCCATTAGCTGCAGTGTTTGCACAGTAGCTGCTGCCTTTGGATTTCTTACTTGCTTCAGTACTGTGAAGAAAATGCAACTTTATGGCCTGTAGTGACAAAACCTTTCCAAAAGCCTCTGGGTTTAATAAAAAACACCTACAAAAATCCTTCCCAGAACTCAAACCAATTTCTTCTGACAGAGGTTTCTTTCAAAAAGAAAAAAAGAAGTTCCCACACCTACTGTAGACCAGATTCTCCATTCACAGAGCTAGAAACCAGAAGTCATTCCTAGTCAGCACAAGTACAGCCCTGTAAAATTGCTGCTGCTGAGCAGGGTCGCAGACCTCTCAGTTACCAGCTCACCTACACAGATGACAGCTTAAGAAGAAGGGTTGGTTGTGGGGGGAGAGCTGGCTGCACTCCAGAACAACAGCATTATGGGCAGAGATGGGCTTTGACTTGCAATTTTGCTGCTCTCTGTCACTGGGACTGAATTATTTCCCTTTTTTTGTGAGTCCGTGATAAGCCAAAGAGGCCAGCACAGTTGAGGGAGCCCACCTGAATCAGCTGCAGCAGTGTTCAAGCAAAGGGCTAGAGCTTTGCTCACCAAATAGCTTCTGACCTGCTCCCAGCAAGCGAGACCTGTCTTGTTTAAGCTCTTACTAAGCTAACAAGCCCTCTTCCCTCAGGTAAAGCAAAGCAAAAGCAGGAAGAAAATGGTAAAAGCACTGCTGAATTAGATAATCTACCTTTGGCAGCGGGCAGTGTCTGAGAATGGAGGATACCCTCTCTCAGCAAAGGAAAACCAAGAAAACTTCATTTGCAATGAAAGAATTGTGTATCAGCTCCTTGAAGCCACTGAACACAGCTTTCTGCTCAGCTTTATCCTTGCTAAAGGCAAAAGAAAGCCTCAGGGAAACCCCTGGAAGCCACCTCAGCCACAGGCAGAAGCTGACAACACAGCAATGACTGCTCAGAGTAATAACCACGAGAAGTATAGCAAAGCTTTTGAAAGTGGATAGTAGAGCAGAAAGAGCAGCTGAGTAGTAAACAAACAAATAAACAAAACCCAACTAAATCCCTGAAAAATAAAATTGAAAAAAACCAAGTCCTGCTCACCTCCATGGCTAATTCCCACCATCCTGTCTAGGTGCACTGGTTTGGTGCTCTGGGAAATGGACTCTTCCTTGGGCTTTGAGGACCCGGATGCTAAACGCTAAATGAGTACTAATTATCATCAGTAAAAGGTTTGTTCATCACTAAAAGTCAGTTTAATGGATTCCAAGTAGAAGTGGCAAGCAGCATTTCCTTTGCACCAGGAAGACACAAGGGAAAAAATATTGTTGCTTTGTATTTCTCTGTGAGTAGAGCCAAAGAGACTCAGAGGGAACCAGCACCCTGTTGTGCTACAAGACAAACACAGAAGCCAAGGGAGACTTCACTCGGGCAATGTTAGGTACATGCATAAGCTCAGGGCCCAAGAAGCCAAATAGCTCCTGACCAGTGTAAGTAAAAAGAGGGACAGAGACACTAGTTTATGCCATTCTTATGTACTTTATTCCTTACTTTGTGAGGTCTGATTTTAAGTTGTATAATTATGTAAAAATATCCCACCTTTCCCCTCTGCCTTTGGCTAGCTTGTAGTGCAAGCCCCAGAGCCGAGCCAAGACTCAGAGACCACAAAGTCTACTATGGGGTGCCTTTTGCAGAATAACTTAGATGATAAATAGTTCCCAGAAGCTGAAAGCAAGTGTACGACGGAGATCTTATTGCCAGTGCAAGACCAAAAGCTGCACTGGAAGTTCAGGATCCTGAGGGAGAGAAGTTGAGACAACATCATACAGGGCATTAGCTGAGAAGTGGGAGACCATGATTTGCAGGACAGTCCTTGCAGGGCAGACTAACCCAACCTTTTTCATGTTTAGATCTGTTTTGAGACAATATACTCGGCACTGGAGAGGCCGCACCTCAAGTACTGTGTTCAGTTTTGGGCCCCTCACTACAAGAAGGACATCGAGGTGCTGGAGCGTGTCCAGAGAAGGGCAATGAAGCTGGTGAAGGGTCTGGAGCACAAGTCTTAGGAGGAGCGGCTGAGGGAGCTGGGGTTGTTTAGCCTGGAGAAGAGGAGGCTGAGGGGAGACCTTATTGCTCTCTACAACTACCTGAAAGGAGGCTGAAGCGAGGTGGGGGTCGGTCTCTTCTCCCAAGTAACAAGCGACAGGATGAGAGGAACCGGTGTCAAGCTGTGCCAGGGGAAGTTTAGGTTGGATATTAGGAAAAACTTCTTTACCGAAAGCATAGTCAGGCATTGGAAGAGGCTGCCCAGAGAAGTGGTTGAGTCTCCATCCCTGGAGGTATTTAAAAGCCGGGTAGACGTGGTGCTTGGGGACCTGGTTTAGTGGTGGACTTGGCAGTGCTAGGTTAACAGTTGGGCTCAATGATCTTAAGGGTCTTTTCCAACCTTAACGATTCTATGATTCTATGATTCTACGAATATGCATTTTTTTTCTATCTGTGTTTACACCAGCCTTGGACTGAAGAACTTGAATTCACGACTGAGTGGCCAGCATGGCTTCTGGAGAAGTACATGAGTGGGATGTCAAAGCTGGATACAGCTGCAAAGGGTGCAGAGCTTCCTGTGTCATCTTGTGACACCGCCCATGTGCTGGATGGTGTTAATGGAGAGGAACGCCAAAGGCCCACTTAATCCCCACCAGTAAATCTGCTCCTGTATTGTTGCCAAGTCAAGGTCTGATGCCAAGTGTTTGCTGCAGCATTTCTGCCTTGTGCAGAAAGGCCCTGGGTGAGTCACAGCCCAGATTGGCCTGCTCTCCTCCCATTTCTCTGCAGCATCCCCAGAGAGATGGGGAAGAGGTGCTTGCCTTGCCGTGCAGAGGCCATTCCCAGGCTTGATGGAGACGTGAAAACCCCCAGCATTGCAGAGTCAGGCCAAGGGCTTTCCTTCCAGAGGCCCCTCCAGGCACTTTCCTGCCCAACATCAGCAGAGGCATGGCAGTTCATGCAGACACCCACCACTGCAGCGAGCCAACATCACACACTAAGCACATTTGACATGGTAACTTAAAAAAAAAACATTTAAACAGGCGATGCTATGAACTTTAATGAGCCTCAGAGCAGCACTCAGTAGCCTTTTGTCTGTGACAGACAAAAAAGGGGAGGTATTGGTCTGCAAGGCTTGGCAATCAGAAAATAGTTTGTGAAGAGTGAAGAAACACTGGCTGTGAGAGAAGTAAAATGTGGTGCTCACCAAAAGGATGTAGGAAGTGACAGCCCTAATGGAACAACTGATGCACCTGAAAATCACTAGATAAGAGTATAATTTCAAGGCAAACAATTAATTTTGAGCAGCACCTGCTGCACAAAAGACACTCACAGCACTTGGAGCAAAATGACGGGCTGAACATGCTTAAAAAAACCCCAGTCCAATCGAAGGTAAGAGCACTTATAAATAACACCAGTAGCAAGAGAACCATATCAAAGAGGATTTGGATTGTGCAGAGAGCAGCAGCAGTCAGTTGAAGAGCTGAAAGGCAAAGCAGGCCAAAGACTGATGCTCAGTGACAGGGACTCGCTGGGGAAGCGAGGACATGTGTTATCTTTGGGGATTTAAGCAACCTGCAGCCTATGCTGCGCTGGTTTCGTGTGTGACCTTGAAGAAGTCATCCAGTGTGTGTCAGTGTCCTGACGTAAAATAGTCTTTATGAGAGTGTGTCTGTGAAGGTTGGTAGAGCACTTTGTGATGCTCGGATAGAAAGAGGCGCTCGCTTGTCGGGATTGTGAATTGGTTGGCGTCTGAGAGCATTTATGACCATCCCTATTTATAACCGCCCGTCCTGTAAGGAGAGCTGGAGCTTTCAGCAGCTCAGCCAGCAGTGGGACAGCTCAAGCAGCTCAAGCAGCTAAAGCAGCTCTTGTTGCTATCCCACCTTAGAAGCTGAACTAAAATCCAGTTTTTAATAAATACAGCCGTAACCCTCATACCTAAACCTGCAACTGAGCAGCTGCAGTGGTTGCCAATGTGCACAGGCAAACAAGAAGTTTATCCCGGAGTCCTATCTTTCTCTATGCCCCCTGTCTCTAAGGGTCTGATCCCCTATCTGAAAAACCTCTGTGGCTCTCTCCAGGGCTTGCTTGTTTGCACCCCAAAACCCCTTTGTTCCTTTGCCTCTCATTTTGCATGGCTTATTGGAGGTGTGGGCTGCCTGTGTGCAGATGACCATAGGTACCCACAGAGCTCCTGGCACTCTTTTCACCAACCATCAGAAGCCACCATCCCATGTCGTAGGCATGGACAATCCCACCTCCACTCAGCTCCTGGCTGGCAAGTGCAGATCCTCCCAGGGAAGAGTTAAATGAGTCCTTTTGATTTCCCGAGACAGCCCATAAACAAGGCACAGACCAGTCCTCAAGCAGCCCTAACACTTCTAGAGAGGACCAAATGTGAGTCGAAGGTTTGAGCCCAACCCTCCTTCCTTTACCATGCAGAGGCACAGCTATTGCACCTGCTCTTGGTGTTACCCCATTTCATAATTGATCTGGATCGCTGCTGCAGATATTCCCATTTTTAGTTAATCCTTTTTGTTTATAGCCAGCAAAAGGTATGATGCGGTTGGAATAAAATGCACTGGATTTCCTCCCGCATGCGATGCTCTCGCAGTGGTGGCATTCCCTGCCAGAGGAAGCAGCCCAGCAAACCTCGCGGCAGGGCATTACAGTAATCTAATCAGAAGGAGATAAGAGACTGGATGAGCTTTGCAGTGTCTGATATGGATAAACACCAGACCAAAGCTTGTCAGCATTCATGAGAGAATAAGCCGATGTGTTTAGATAGCGACAAAAACGATCATCCCAACGATGAGAACGATTGAAATGAGATGTAATTGGTGACTCACCTTTTAAAAGCAAAACGAAACTCGTTTCATCCATGTCTCTATACATACCTGCTTCCTTTGGCAACAGAAAAAAAGCTTTAGTTCGATTAGCTGACTTAATTGCACACAACTCTGAGCTGAGAGAACACTTCTCAGGGATTAATTTATTCCACAAATATAACACGTTTTTCTGCTCACAGAATACCCACAAACACATTGCAGTTTTCTTACATATTTTTCTTTGAATTTTTTTGGCATATTTTCATGAATTGTTTGCAAGTTCACTGTTTGCAGTATTTAATGCCTGGAATCCGAGTGGTTGGTTAGTGGCAGTTGGTCACGTACATCACATGCTATTATTTCTGCTGGTCCCTGGCTGAGACTGTCCTTCACTGGGTCCGATTCAATGTCCTTTGATGTCAATGAGAGTCTCTCTCTTTGACTTCAGTGCACTTGGTTCCAGCCCTTTGTGAGGGAAGGAACTGGAAGAAGCCACTGGGCTGAGTCTCAGATTTATTTGGGAACTCAGCAAACATTCATTCTTCCCACACAGGCCTTTCTCAGCTCCACTCCTAAGAAAAGCTGAAGTTTTCAAACATCTGCTGGAGCCAACATTCTATTTCCTTGCAACTTACGTATGCCCTCAGACATATGGTGTGAATTTTGGGGTTGTCCTATGCAGGGACAGGAGTTGGACTCGATGATCCTTGTGGATCCCTTCCAACTCAGGACATTCTATGATTCTATGATACGTAGTTATTCAGACCGGTGAAAAATGGGCATAAAATGGTGCTCTGCTTAGCTTCACGCTCTGCACCAGTGCATTCAGCAAATATCAGAGGAGTGAAGGATGAAGCTCATCACTTGGACACAGGGCTTGCCTTCAATTTAATTTCAGCACTGTGAAACGAAAGTCCTGCCTGCACCTCACCCCGTGGAAGTCCACAATTTAGAAGTTCAACCCCCTTCTTTCTCACCAGGAGGCACAAACCCCTCCAAAATGCTCACGTTTCTTCTTGACTATCTCCGCAGGCTTCTGGGCACCTGCCTCCAGGCACCTCCAAACCCATGTCTTAACAATGCCAGGCGATGAGCTGCCACAGGAGGACTGTGGGGAAAAGCTGGCAAGCCCGCGGAAGTTGAGGTGCCTATTTTGATCTCTGGCACTCATGGTGCCGTGAGGCAGCAGAAGAGCAAGAAGGACTGACATGGAAATTTTTTTCCTACTCCTCTTGGGCAGAGCGGCACTGGCAGCTCATTTAACTTTAAGATTGTCTGCCTGTAAAAATACAAATTGTCTTCTCTTTGAAATCTGGTTTAAAAATAGCACTATTTGAGGAGTATATAAATAAGTAATCATTTGGAACACAATATTAGAGCTCCCTTCTTTAATTAAATGGTTGCTTGATGCATTTCAAAGCTCTGTTCTGACTCAGTCTTCCTGCATCTCTACTTTTCCTGTTATGAGCAAACCTCGGCTAACTGCACCATGAATTTTAAAGCAAACTAGATGGTGCAAAGTAATAGGACTATTAATATCCTAATTGCTGAGCTGTGCTTGGGACTAGCCCATTCTTGCACAGACACAGGAAGAAATAACGTCTCAGACATGCTGTTAAGCAGGAATGGCTTCAATGGCCATCACTGCCTCCATTTGACACCTGGCTTACAGGAGAACATAGAGAAAATATTCTAATGCGAGGGTGCATACATTTTTCCTATCGGCCCACATAGCATTTGCTAGACACAGCCAGGAATGTAATCCTGACTATTCAGACCAGCCCCTCTTCTGGTCCTGAATGCCGCTGGAGGGTGAGTAGAAAGGCCATGTGTTTCCCTTTGTTGAAGTGCATTCTTCGTGTAATCCCTGGATTGGGTCGGGCTTTTATTTTAGTATCAGAGAAGTGGGGAATGGGAAAGACACATTACATGAGTCCAGCAGTTCGCCCCATCCCCGAGCAGGATTATTGACTCTCTTTCATTTATTGATGCTGTTTTATTCACTAGGGCTCTGTCTTGTCCAGTTTTAAAATGTTGAAGTCACACAGCTTTTGCTCTTCTCCTGGGGTGCTATTAGAAAGTATAAATTCCACTCTTCATAAAAGCAAGGCCTATAGCTTCCCTTTCTTAATTTCACCCAACTGTCCACTTAAAGCATATCAAATGCTTTCCTTGGAGTTTTAGGGGACCATTGGCAACCGTTTAGCTCCTCTGTACATATTCAGCAGTTCTTTTTTGCTTGCAGGTCCTTGTCCCACTGGGAGTCAGATTTCCCCAGCACATCACTCTCCACTTCTCTTGCAGGCTTGTGAGCAGCTGCCAAACAACCAGAAGCAGAGTATTTTTTTTTTCCTGAATGACATGAGGGGAAGGACAGGAGGTCCTAGCTAGAAGAGTGCAAGGAAAATCACAGCCTTTGCCTTCAGCTGGTTTGCTTACACACTTGCTTGTTGGGAGGGAGAAAAGGAGAGTAATTTATGTCCAAAGATGGCCATTTTTCCTCTGATAGGTATGGACCTAAACTTCCCCCAAAAGGCACCTTAAACTGGCTGTGACATGCTCTTGGGTCCACACAATGGTATTAAAGGCAAATTTGGTGTCTAGAGCAGCCCTGGGAGGACATAGATATTTACGTGGTGGAGCTGGAGATGAGGCATGCTTCATGGCAGCGCACTGAGTGCAGTGTCTAACTTGCTATGGTATCACATACGGAGTGGTACAACCTCCTAAGCCTTTTGGTGGCTCTCGCCCTTCATTGCTCCAGTTCCACTGAGGAGACAGTTTCTCCTGTTTGGCCAATGCCCACCAACCAGACAGATGCTGCTACAGCTCTAAACTAAGAGCCACCACTTCAGCTTCAAAGGGATGGACTGGTCCTCACCCTGCACATTCCCCCAGAGGCTGGTACGGAGGCATTTGGTCAAAGCTTGTACGGGACCAGCCCTATTCAGGGTGTGTTGCACCCATGATCCTACACAATCCCATGAGAGGCTTTGGGGCTCAGCAGTTGGTTTGCCTTGGGAGCTCCTGAAAGGCTAAGTTAGTGAGGTCTGTGTTAAGATTTGCTCAGATACCCCGCAGAGATGAGCTGCTTTTAAATCCCATGTTTAAATCCACTCTGAATTTACAGATGACGGTACTGAGTTGCCAGGCATCTTCTGTTTGTCCTCTAAAATATGACCTCTGCATGAGGATGATGGTCACACATTGTACGAGTGTGCCGCTACCTTTCACATGTTTTCTTTTAAATTCCTTCTAAATATGCAGTGATATTCAACAGAAGAGCTGATATTCAGAGTAAATATAGGTGTACATTCCTAAGTACACCTCGCAAAGCTATCTTAAGTTCTTCATAATCTCACCCAATTTGCTTGGCTGCTTTTGCTGTTATAAACGTGAATCTGCCTGATGCCAAGTTCAGGTGGTGAACAAGCATTGGATGGAAAGCTGCTGTGAGAGGGGGATCATGTAGAGCTGCTTTTATATCTTCTCCTGCTCTTCTGGGCTTGGGAGGGGAGGAGTGACTGACCAGGCAGGAGCGATGCAGCATCAAAACACACCGTGGGGCTGTGGCAGGGCTGGGAAGGAGCTCAGGCACAGAAGAGATGCAGGTCAGGAAAGGCAATTTTCAGAGGAAAAATGAGGTGGATTCATCTGAAAGTGATTTTTTCAATTAAAAAGAGGAAGCAGAGATACCGCCTCACTCACTTTGCTCCTTATTTTTAAGCACTTGGAGTGGAGTAACTTCACAAGAACGTTTTCAACATCCAGAAGCGGTTCTTCTCGATTACACAGGATCTTCTGTTGAGTTGCTTGAGGCTCGTGTGGTAACAGCATTATTCAAAATAACAGTGGTCCGTCTTTTATCAATTAGGAGTACAATGGCAGAATCATCTTTCACTAATCCCTAATCCTCCCCACAACTGCGTGAGATCCCCATTCACATGATATTTGTTTTATTTATTTTATTTATTTTGTTTTGTTTGTTGGGATGGCAGCTGCGAGATTGGATCAAATATCTTTCAGATTCTGGGATGTTTTCAGCCTCATAATGGGAGCAAATGAAAGACTTCAAAAATAAATGTTTAGGGAACAGCGCAAGAAAAGTTCTGCTTAAAGCTAGAAATGTTATAATTGTAGTAGTTATGAGATATAAATGAGGTATCAGCCATCCTCCACATGTGCATGACTATAAGGACTTTGTGGGATTTATTCCCCTTCACAACAGACCAAAATGTGGCCAGCTGATTGTTAAGCCTACATCCAAAGCTGGCAAGGGGAGTTTTGTCATTGCCACCTTTGGTTTTCAGACTGGGTATAGTGAGTTTGTCTGACTGTCCTACAGAAAGCAGGATCATGCAAGCATTGAAATCTATGGACACTTCTTAATGCGACAGATGGGGTTTAGATACGAAGCTTGGAGCCACTTGCCAGCTTTCAGTTTCTATCCTGTTGCAGGTCTCAGTCTCCTGCCATGCAATGTAACACCAAAGTAGTATTTGGTGTTCTGGCTGGTTGCCATCCCCAGAGTTGATGATCATCATTGTGTACAGACCGAGTAACGAGGATCAAAGACGTCTCCTGAGTGCATTTTGGAACAGTCTTCTTCCTTTCTTGGTCATAACCAATTCTGCAGGTTGGCTGGTCTGGAAACAAAGTCATCAAAGACGGCGGTTCTGGCATTGCCCCTTAGCAGCGCTTTCAGCGCTTGCTCAGAGAGGCTCTCTTCAGCTATTCTTTTCCACCCTGAATGTTTTTCCAGACAGATCCCTACTGAGCCGATGTAGTCACACAGTAAACACTGCTAGAAGCAGGCCAACATATGGTATCACTTAGGTACAGAACAGTCCCAGCACCATCGTAATGGTATTTCGGTATCTCTGGTTCCACTTCTAATCCCAATCAGTCAGTTCATTTGTGCACAAAGCGGGGAGGAAAAAAAGGTGTTAAAGAAACTTTTATAACCCATGGAAAGAGTTTTCATTTGATACCATGCTTCATGCCGTCGAGAGGAAGAGACCTAAGGTCAGGAGAACAGTGCCCAACAAGCAGTTGGCTCTGTAGTCATCTGATAGCTCTGCTACAGGCTAGGTCAGTGAGATGTTAAATAAAAATAGCTTTAAAGTCTTTAAAATCGGACTAGTGTACAACCTTACCCAGCTTTGCTGACCTAATACAAGACATGGAAGCCGCTGCAGACACAAACAAATCCGGCAAACATGAGCCACTGGGACCTAACAGAAAGCCACGAGTCCCACTGCGACGGCTTCTCAGTGTTCCAAGCAGCAGCTGAAGGTAGGACTGCAGGCAGCGCAGCAGGAATCGGATGTGTAAAGGGGAAGGAAATTCTGGTGTTCAGCAAGAGTGAACTACTTGGGACCTTGTCAAGCCATCTTCTCCGGGTTCGCCTGCAGGACTGGAGCAGTGTAAAGTTACTGAAGACTGCACAGGGAATCCAGATGTTTGGCGAAGGAAATTGATGGGAGCCTCCCAGAAAGTGAGGGGAGGCTCCTGTCGCGAGGAGCACCTGGGTTCGTAGCAGCACAAGCCAGGTCAAAAGCGGTGGGTTGCAGACTGCCCGCACCAGCATGGGGTGGCAAGGCAAGAGCGATGGCTGTACAAAGGGGAGGGCTGTCTGAAAACCTTTAGTGGGCTCCTGGCAAAACACAGCTCTAAGCGATGGGGAAGTTTGAGAATCATAGAATCGTTAAGGTTGGAAAGGACCTCTGAGATCATCAAGTCCAACCTGTTGCTCTGGTACTGGCCATGCTGAAAGGACCGATGTGCCCATTGGTGCCACAGCCGAACTGAAGATGCAGAAATGGACCCAGGAAGTTGAATCACAAGTGCAGCTCAATTTTATCTCAAATAACATTTATTTATTTACTTATTTATTTATTTATTTATTTGTAGTTTGCACTAGGCAGAGGATTGGGTTTTTTTTAGTGAATAGATCTGTACAAACTCAGACCACTGATCAGCTGCATTTTTTGCGGTCTTCCAGGTCAGATGAAAATGTGAAGTCCCAGCTCCCAGGCTGAAGCTGCTATGCAGAAGGGGACGTGGGGCCCTGGAGGCAGGGGAAGGGCAGCAGAGGGGTTACAGCTGGGTTCAGTTCCACCTGAAGCCTTAATGCACACACAGACTGTGGCAGCTGGATCTCCTTTCCGCAGTGGGCTGCGAAGCCAAGGCAAGGCAGGCTGGCCTCATTTATGACAGCAGTAGATACTGTCCCTCACCAAAATGAGCATATTGGAATTGTGTAATAAAGTACAAGATACACAGCACAAAAAGGAGGATGTACCTAAGCCATGCAGAAAAGATTTGAGAGATTGTTCTTGCAGCTTAATAGTACCTGTGGGCAGAAAATCCTTCAGAAAATCTTTCTTCAGAAAATCAGTTTCCTTCAACAGGAAATCTAAAGGTACTCAAGGTCCTCAGAGTCTCTCGACCTCAGTAATGTGGTGTTCACATGTGCCCCAGCACATGCTCACAGAGGTATCACACACCAGATTTTCAGCTGTGGGTAACTAAAGATATAGAAATGCATCTATATTTGGAGCCATAAATGAGGCACCTCACAACTACTGAGTGGTACAGACTTCTCTTTCCTGCAAATGAAGCCAGTTGTCTCCTTTAGGAGCATCAGCTTCTGACACCCACAATTAAAGTGTGAAGTTTCTAAGATTTGTTAGACATCCGTACACAGGGAGGCCAGCACAGCAGAACTCAGCAGGCCACCTCCTCTATAACAAGATCATCACTAATGAGAATGTGTTATCCTGCATTTTTCCAAATCAATTATCATCTTGCTCTTTTTTGGGTCCTTAGCTTGCAGCAACTTGAAGTAATGGCAGTCTTCCAAAGACAGGTGTTCAATGCCTTCTGAAAAAAATATAGGCTCTTTTTAAAAGCACCTTATATTGGACAACTAAAAATGGAAGCACCAAAAATGGAGGCATTTTGAAAATTTTGGCTGTGATAAGGGAATGATCTGGTTCGTTTTCATGCTGAAGTGCCTTTGCATTGACTCAGTCCTCAAGCAATGAGAGGTGCTGGGACTGGTGAGTGGCTGCCTAAACACAAGAAAGATATGGTAATCTCAAATAAGATATGAATATTATAGGTTGACCTGTTACTGAGATGTTTCCTGTACAGAATTTTTTGGGTTTTTTAACTTCTGGTCTTAAAGAATGAAACCAGCTCTTGAAGGCTTTTAAGAGACCACATGAAGACTGGAAGCTGCAGCCTGTGTCCTCACCACCTGAAGGGCTACTGGGGACTCTGGTGGAGCCCCAGTTCAGGTAGGAAAAGAGCTGCTGCGGACCTGTTGGGGGAAAAATAAATGGACTCCAGCAACTCATGGAGATGCCTGATGTTAGTCCTGTCTGAGCCATCTTTAGGAGGGTGCAACAGACAGTGTGGCCTGGCTTTGCAGACCTTTTTTTCTGTAAAAGCTCTGTTCCTGCAGTAGTAAAAAAAAGCGCTGAGGTTGTCACTTTGTTTGTTAGTACAGGTTCACAGAAGGAAGGGCGGGCAGGTAGCAAAGCCGCTTGGGCGCTCGCCGTAAGCCTGAGTGAGCACTGCGGTACTGAAGTCCCCGCGTGGACAAGTGCTATGATACCCCCAGAGGCAACGAAGGCAGAGGGCTTCATACCCAAGTGCGGGTACCAGAGGCTGCAGAAGGGAAACATAGCCCTGGGCTGCAAAAAAAATGAAAATCAGACTCATTTTTAACAAGCAGTGCTATTTCTGTATTACACAAAGAGCCGCACAGGTCAGGTTGAGCCTTCTATGATTGGTATGCATATGTTTAGACTAGTGTTTCAGGAGAGGGCAAGAGAGAGTCCCAGGACTGTGGGAGCCCTTCTACTTATAGCTATGAATTAATTCTAATTAGCCCTGGAAATGGGCCTCTCTGGCTCTTTGTTCTCTGAAATTGTGCTTTTCAGATGCAGGCTTCTCAATTAGCAGCTAATTATGATGGTCTTGCCTCCTTGCGGCTAGAGGGGGTATAAAAAACAACAGCCCCTGACAGCTGTTGGAGATTTGCCTTCAGCTTGAGCAGCAGAATTATTGATATTGATTTCAAGGGTCTTTGGCTCTTGTCCGTAAATCCCTCACAGACCTGAAACAACATTACTTGTGACACTACTGAGAATTATTTGATGCTGTGAGCTCTGGAAAATACATCACATTTCCAACCCTCACCAAATGTAGTGAATGCAAAAATAGATAAGCTGTATGTCCCATAACGTCTCCTCTCCTGGAGCAGCGAATGAGGAATCCAGATGCAAACCCCGGCAAGTTCTGAGGAATAGCTAGGTGTTCCCAGGCTGTGTTTTGCTGTCACCAACCTTTCTCTACAACTGTTGTTGGACAGCAATGCTAGTAGATCTAAGTACCCTTAACCTAGGTCCAGATCTAGTATCCCTTATGCCAATGACCCCAATTAGCCATTTCCCCATAGGCCAGCTCCAGTTTTGTAGACTGTTGCAAGCCCGGCAAAGAACCTTTTTACCCCTGTGATAGGTAGGTTTGGCTCTGGAGTCACGGGCAGGGATGACGGGACAGGGAGGTGATGAGGTTCATAAGAATATCAGGCTTGGACTACCTGGGTTAAGACCGATGGCCCACCTCACCCCATATCCCACCTCTGTTGGTGGTGGCAGGACATGCTGCGTAGGGAGTTTCGTGAGTACAAGCCTGCTTATTCCCTTTAGTATCTCTTTATGGACCTGCTGGCCATGAATTTATCTAACTGCTTCTTGAACTAGCTGGCAGTGCCTGTACCCATCGACTTCTGCAGGAATAAATCCCAGAAGTTTGCTACTCATTGTATGACAAATAGGCTTTCTTCCATCTGTTTTAAGATGATCTCCTAGTTCAATCATCACTTTTCCAGTGTCGCCCCTCACTTTCAAGCTGCATACAGTTCCTTCTGCATACAGGGGGTGAAAATGGGTTGTTTGTTCTTTATCTGCCCGTACTAGGGTCTGTCTGTACAAAATGTATCTGCTGAAGGACGTGACAGAATCATACTAGCATCACAATTTTCAGCTACTTGTAGATGTACAGTTGATCTCAGATAACTGGAAATACAGTCTGCTCAGCATTTCTCACGTTCTTCTTGTGTGACAGTTTCACTTCGGATCTCTGTGGAGCAGTTATTGTCCGATATTTCCTTGGTAATACTGAAGGGGGATTAGCTGTACTGGAAGGACTCTGTGAGAGTACTGTTTTAAGATAAAATTTCTTTGCAGTAAAGCTAGAGATAAGACAAACCCCAGCTCAAATCAGCCACAGACTTTCCCCCACTGCAGATCCACATCTGGATATGAACTTCCTGCAGATGCTAATTATTTCCGTGCTGCAGCAGAGAGACTCCCCAGACCTGGACTATATTTCAGCTCCAACTAAATCACAGATCGTCAGTCTAGAGCATGTATCTGGGAAAGCAAGGAAGCCCAACACCGAATAGGTACATAACAGCACCTCCCTCCACATATATAAAACACAGCTAAGAAAACCTGTTTCCATGTTGCAGGCACGTGAGAAATGCGGTGTATACATTACTACTGTAGCTTTATAGCTCCTGGTATGTTGTAGTTTCTCTCCCAATGCAAAAATCTATGTCCTGAAGGGAAAACAATCATCTTTAGACTAAATTAGATTACAAAACATTTATGCTATCAAATAATCTCTATGAAGATTTCTAGCATTTCTCTTTCCTACAGCAAATTGAAAGGATCACAGCAGCAAATGAATGTAGTTTGGCTGGTTTAGGCTGAACTGTGTGTAGCTTGTCATCAGCTGTGTCTTTTGGATCAGATGGAGCGGTTGAAGGCAGGAAAGTGCAGGGAAAGGTTGTCCAGGGAGGCTGGAGTTTGTACCACTGCAGGGCTTCAAAAACAGGTTAGACAAACATCAGTCAGAAAGGCCGGTGATGTGTTTGATCCTGCCCTGAGGACAGAAAGGAACGAGGTAACTTCCTGGGGTCCTCTCGGGGCTAATTTGTGTGATTCTATAAAACAGCAACAAACTAACAGAGTAGAAGTCTCTGCTTCCATTTCACATAGCGCTTGTCAAGTATGTCTGCTAAGCAAATTTGCCAAGCCAGCTGCCTCCCTAAATGGCATGCTGTTAGCAAAAGAAGAAGTTGCTTTAAAAGGGACAACATACAGCATCCAGACAGAAAAACTGCTGCAGACAAAAAACTTCCCTAAGATTGCAACATCCAAATGTTCATCCTTAGCAACATAATTCAAACTGGTGATAACAGTGCAAAAACAACTGCAAAGGGGGAAAAAAAAGGGAGGAAGGGAGGAAGGGAGGAAGGGAGGAAGGGAGGAAGGAAGGAACCTGGAGCACTGTATGCCCCACACTTAGTAGCACCAGGAAGGCTCCTCTCCAGCAGCTACTCCTCATCACAGTAAAAGGAAGAAGGCAGCTCATCGAAAGGCGATGCTACAACAGCCGTTACTGATGGCTAAGAGCAACAATTGGAGAGAAGCATGAGGATACGAGTCAAAAAGAATAATTTACTGGAAAACACTAAAAAAACAGGAGAGACTTAAAGCAAGTGTGTGTGCAGTTGTGAGATAAATGATGCAGTGCTCTGTAGTGTTCTTAATGCTACATTTTTTAAATTACCATATTACAAGCCTTCCCAAACAAAAAACACTGAGATCCTTTATAAAATTCGGTGTTACTACATTTCCAATACACTCATATGGAGCCACTTTCCTATGGACATAAGCCTGTGAATTAACATACTTCATATATTTAGGTCTGTTTTCTGCTCCTCATCCCTTGTCAAATCCCTTTTATTATTCCCAGATGTAACAGTGCCAGCGTTACCGTTGAGCACTAAGAACAAGTTTCCATCCCTTACCTCCATCAGCTGAGCTGTAATCACTGATCTTATGCAAGCTTTCAGCCTGCCTCATCTAAGAAGTAAAACACAAGTATTTAAGTGAGCCCATTTCATCTGGCAATTGAGGCAGGCTAAGAGCACACACATGGTTAATTAGTATGGTTCAGCCAACAGGCAATAACTCATTAAGCTGCAGTAACTCGACTATGTTTGATCATGTGCTTTATGCCCCAAGGCACTTCATAAGTAAGGCAGTAAAGTCAACTTATCTACCATCTCAATTTCTCTCTCCCTCTCTTTTTTTTTAACCACAGAAAATCGTGGTTAAACCACAGAGGATAATTTCTGGACCCAGACTAGTTCACCACCTTCCTCTTTCTGGCAGACTAACTGCACTTGAAGATTGTTATTGTGTCTCCTTTCAGCCTTGCCTTCCCCAGGCTAAATACAATTTCTCTCTCCTCATAGGCGCTGTTTTGTAGGCTCTCTGCAGCCTTGCTCTCCTCAGGACTGTGGCCATGTCTTTCCCGAGGTGTAATGCCAGTCTCAGTGATCCAGCCGAAGGGTTTATCCCTCCGTGCCCAACATGCGACATCCCCATCTATCCAACCCAGCCCAGTGTTTCTTCCTTCCACAACTGAGTCATTGCTCCGTCATAACCTCCAGCTCCCTTGTGGCAGAGCTGCTACCTGGCTGCTCTCTCCCACCGTGTGCCTGTGGAGCTGATTATTTCAACATAAGTGCAGATTTGCTCTTGTCTTCACTAAATTGCATCCTGTTTATTTCCAGACCATTCCTCTAATTACTGAGATCTCCTGAGCGCTAATCCTCTCCTCCCTAGTGTCTCTTGCTCTTAGCTGAAACTCTGACAAAGGGGCTCTCTACCCCTTCATCCAAATTATTAATGAAAATACTGAATAGTCCTGAACCCAGGCCATATCCCTAGGGATCCAGCTCAATAACTCTTTCCAGTTTGACAGTGTTCTCCTGGTAACTGCTCTCTCAGTACTCTCAGTAATTTAATCTAAAGCTTTTCCCTTTGATTTTCTTATAAGAACACTGCTTCTCTAAAGGCGAGATATTGTAGCTATAGCTTCTCCCTATTATAAGGGCAGCAAGAAAACCTATATTTTTAGTAGTTAATGCTAAGATATAACATGTAGAAAGGAAACTAACATCCATGTGTCAGACCTGACTTCAGCCGGCTTCTGTCTGTAGAGGATTAGGATGCAACCAAATGTCGCAGCCTGCCTCTAGCAAACCCATTTCAGCATTCACCAAAAGCATCTGCTGGTGGTTCCCACTGCAAATAGGATGATGGGAAAAACGGATTTGGGAATAATTTAGTGTAACAATTCCTAAATCATGGGCTTCCCAGCTTCCATGAGATTTGGATCAGGCCCATATGAGTCCACTTTCCAACTCCAACTATAAGGGATGGGTTTCCACCAGCGATCTCCACTCCTGCCTAGGTAAAAATTGCTGAGCTTCAAACCCAACATCAGAGTGGGCTGCTTGTTTTTATACAGGGGGAAGGAAGTCACCTATTTCATTCCCTTGTGCTCTGGTAATTTTGTGATTTGCATAATGAAATACAGGAAGATGGTGGGTAACAAATCCAGATACATAGAGAACTTCTTGTGCTTTTCATATCATCCTGGAGAACAGGAGCATGCCAGAAGGTAAAATAAAATATAACCCTAAACACCTGTTATATTGCACGGCATGGTAATAAAATATTGCTCACTTAAGCAAGAGCCTTTGAACTGCTCACTAGAGGAGCCCTTCCCTCTCCATTGTTTTTTATAGGCAGCCTAGGGAGATTATGTGCTTAAGTTAGTAATTTAAATTTAGATACCTAGAACAAACATTGTGGATTCCCCTCCTCCCTCCCAGAATAAATACTTCATGATGACATGAGACCATTCTCTTTTTAAAAACTAACCGGTACCGCAAGAAAAAATTGATGAGAAAAGAAGAAGTATTTCATTCGCCCTTCAATGTGGTGGTTGTTTTTTTGTTCTTCTAATGTCAGTTGTGCCTAATAACTGAACGGCAACCGATGCAAATTAAGCAAGGGCATTTCTGATCACTGGCTGAGCGCTCGGATTGTGCTAATGAGAAACTGAACTGTAAAATCAAGTAAAAATATTTTTTCTGTGGTTCCCAGTGGAAGTCAAAGCAAACGCACATTTGTACTTCCTCTTGCTCCGCAGGCGGCTTGGCGCCCCTTTCACTGACATCGAGTCCTGCCAGAAAAGCCCATCAGGTCTTTCAGGTTCCCACTGGCAGGAAAAGTACCACTCTCGTTGCACCAACATTTGGAAAACAGAGAAAGTGCTGAGCCTCAATGTCCTTCGAGTCTCCATAAATCACTCATAGAAAAAAGCGGGGATTACTTGGGCAGCACATTGTATGCCCAAAACCGGAGCTGAAGGAGGACCTCCAGAGTCGCTATAGAGGGATTTCATCACGAGGAAGGGAGGCTGAGCAAACAGCAAGGATGCCCTGTTACAACAACATCCTGTCCTTGCAAAGAGGAGAATGGCTTTTGAGGGAATGACAGAGCTTTGGATCTCAGCTCCCCGAGGCAAGTTCAGGCAAGTTCAGACTCATTGCTTTTGTGCGATGGAAGGTTTGGGTTTATTATTAGATCGAACTCAAAAGAGCCTTGCCAAGTTTGAAAGTTCATGATGTTTCAAGCAAAGAAAGGAAGTGTCTTACCTCTTAGAGAGGCTAGTCTCTCCGTTACGAAACAGGCTAGGAGTTATTTAGCTGTCATTCCCAACGATGAATGGAAGATGGCTGAAGAATAGTCTGCTGAAACCCGGAGGCAGATCTGCCCTTCACAGCTTGCAAGTGGGGGCACCGTGGCGTTTCTCCTCGGAGTGAAATTCCCGTTTCCCAGGTTTGCTTTTTCTGCTGCGAATGAGATAAACATTGATACAGTGCAGAGCAAACAGAGTCTGCTGTGAGGCTCATCAAGGGATTACTGGCTACTCAAACAGAAGAAGATAGGGTGGGAATTAAATTCCTATAACCTCAAGTCTTGCCCCCTTGCTTACAGCTCTTTCTCACCCTCCTCAAACTCTGTCTTCATGTCAGCTGGGCATTTACCTCTGTCTGAAGGCTGTCCCAGAGCCTCGTTGCTCTCAAGCTGGAGACATCCTCTAGTTTCCAGCCTTAGATAATAGGAGACAGTTCAGACCCATATGCTTTTGTGTCGACCATCTCCCCAGCTTAAATAGTTTGTATCCCTCCTTTGGGGTTACCTGCATTATTTCAATAGACAGAAACCATAGCTCCTCTCAGCCTCAGTTTTGCTAAGGAAACCAAGCCAAAGCTTTTTATTCACCTTTTATCAGTTAGGTCATTTTTTTCCCCTTAGCCCAGTTTTATATCCTTATTTGCACTTGATTTCAGTAAAGTGGGTAATTGGAGTTGTATAAGTCAGGGCTTGCCAGCGCCTTCGTTAGGGCTCAGTATATTCTTCCTCTGTACTAGCTTCCACACCTATTGGGGCTGCTTTGCATTTTTCATAGCCAGCTCACATTTGTTCTCCACAGTCACCCATAGTCAAGTTCAGTGCTCAGGTCTCTGCAGGCTGGATTACTTTCAATGAACAAATTTCCCAGAGCATAGCACAAAATTTTCTTTGTGCATCGCTTTGCAGTTCTGTTACCCCATCTCATCTCACACATATTACCCCACTCCTCAAACTCAACCAGTTCTTCCCCAAAACTGCCCCGATTCTATTCTGTAGTGACAGCGCATTAAGGCAGGGTTCATCAGTATGCTCCCATTTTTCTGTGCCAAAAACAGTCATGTAAGTATTTAAGAAAAGCAAACCCAAGACCTGTCTGTAAGGAATGCCACTGGCAGGTTCCCTCTGGCTTGATGCTGCCCTAAAGTACAAAAGCTGTTTCTCACTGTGAGCCAAACCTTTACACATCTCATCATTCGTACACTAATGTCCATCTTCATTAGCTTCCCTGATAATTTTCCAGGTATCTCTGTATTAAAATCATCTGTTGAAATTCAGCTGTATTAGATCTACTTAATCTCTCGTGACTAGAAAATCAATTATCTATCAGTTATCTGCCCATCTATCAGTTGTCTATCAGACGAGGCTGGCTCGAGCTACTCCTGCTAAACCTAGTCTGAATTTCACAGGTGGGCTTTTTTCCCCGAAAACCCTTTTAATTTTTATTTGTCCTTCAAATTTTGTTCTAGCTCTTTCCTAACATCAAGACCACAGTGGTCAACTGGCTAGTAATAATTTCCCATTTTCTAAATCTGGGTTAGCACCTCTGACTGAGTAGTTTTACAGAAAAAGTGGTTACTGTTGGATTAATGATTTAATGCAATCTGATGAATGAGTCTTTAGGGGTCCTGGAATGGAGATGATGTTTTCTATATGGTAAGGTGCATTGACCACACTGCCTTGTTTTTACCCATGGTGTGACCCCTTGAATTTTCATGTCTTAATTCCTAACAGCTTCCCTGGTTTTACCCCAAGTATTTAACATCTGCTTATAGAAAACTGAATTATGGTTGTTTTTTAGCTTGATGCACTATCTGAACATCTCTTGGTTTTGCCTCTTCCCTTACTGCCTCCTTACTCACCTCTTGACTGCTTTCCGTTTATGCCATGAGAAGGACTTAGCTGCTTGCTGTCCTCACAGGGTCTAACTCAGCTTGCTATACGGCACCTTCCTCCTTATATCAACTCATGGAGACCCCTTTGCTTTTTCCAATTTGTTTTTGGTCCCTCTTCCTTCCCAGTGTCCCTCTGTCGCTTGTCCAAGTAGGTCTGGAGCCTTCCCTTGCAAAGTCCATCCAGTTCATTAAAGTGACACCCTGGCGTTCCTGTGTCTTGCTTTAGGAAAAGCAGTGTCAAACCCTGACCCAGGGCAGAGGAGGGTGTCCCAGCAGCCGAGCACACGGCATTTCCCGGGTGGGGATGTGCCACCTCCTCCTGAACAGCTCTGTGACACACGTGCTTTAACTTAACACTTCCAGGTCTGGGGTTTGCTTGCTCAACAAGGTGCCTCATTCATTAAAATGGCTCTTCGTCCCCACAGCTCCCAGCTTTGGGTGAAGAAAAGGGGGCAGGTGTGTGTGTCTAAAGCACAGAGAAGTTAAAGCTGCTTTTCCTCATTGCTTCGACAGCACTTACCAGTGGTAGCATAACTCCGAAAGAGATAGGTGGCTGGAAACAAGGGTCAAGCTAAAGAAGACTGAAGAAGTTCATTCCTGCTGTTGCAAATATGGATGCTCAGACAATCCAACAGAGCCTGACTCAAGGCTGTGCCATACGTTTTGGAAAGATTTTTCTTATCTTGTGTGTATAGGATGCTCAAACTTAAAATGCCTACCTTTAAAAGGAGGTTAGATTGAATGAGGCCCAACTCAAAGAATGCAAGATTTTACACAGGAAAGGTTGTGCCATTGCCATCAGCTCCCTTTTATCTCAGCTGCAGCTACCCCTCCCTTTTTTCAGTGGCTGCTCCTGCAAATTGCAAAATATAAATATTTTTTTTCTAAGGACCCCCCTCCATCTGCTGCCCTGGATCTGGGGAGTGCTCCTACTTGGGTTCTTGCTGCTTGGAGCATCCTTCCCAGTGGTGCTGTATCTATGGCACCATCCCACAATAGTGTCCTGTTCTGGGGGGCTGAATGGCAATTGGGTCTCTGCTGGTGTCTCCTTTCTGGCATGCTAACTCTGAATGATGATGTGGCAGCAGCACTGATGTTACATGCCAGACCAAATGAATGGGAAAGAAATATTTTCATTATTTTGAAATGCCAGATTGATTTCACATCCAGCTGGCATTACTTATATATCCTCCTTTCCCCTCCACCTCTTTTTTTTTTTTTTTTTTTTTAAATACTGCCCTGATTTCACAGGCTGTGATTCCTCCTGCAGCCCCTTCTCAGGCCAGAGCTTTTGAGAGAAAAAAAAAACAAACACAGTTTGGGTTTTTTCCTGCACTGACATCATTAGCTGCCCATCACTTTCACAATGAATGTGCTAGTGCTGTCATAAGCCATATGCTGTCAGTGGGGTTTTCTTTCCACCTCTGCTCTTTAAACATAGCAGAAGTTCCCTTTTCTCTGTAATGAGAAGCTGAAAAAAACCCAGCCAGGACTGGCACCGGCACCGGCACCGGCACCAGATACACCCTTACTCGATAGGAAGCAAGCAAACAGGCTCAGATAAAGCTCAAACCCTTGGGAATTGGGCCCTAGCCATCCCTATATCTGGTGCATCCATCCATCCTGCATCCAAAACGTCATTGATTTTGTTTTTATTAGGCAATTATCTTGGGCTCAGCTCCTTACTGTGAAATGCAGTGGGACCCACTGCCTGTGCGCTGCCAGCCTCCTGCCCACATCCCCCCACGAACGGGAGAGGCTGAGGGTGATGGAGAAGTGGTGGGGAAGGGGAGCGGGTCACCGGACACCAGACCAGGGGCTCCCAGGCCCTCGCCTTCCCCCCGTGCCGCCATGCTGCCTACCCCGCACTTTGGGAGAGTTTATCTCATCTTGACCTGAATACAGCTACTGTTTGAATCATAATTACCTCACTAGGCAAAGTACTATGTTATCTGATGTCCTTTCTGGTGGGCATTTTTTTTCCAGCAATGTGAACTCAGTTGGGCTTCTCTTAAGCATCAGTCATTTGTTCCTCTTTCTGCTTGTGGTACCCAGCATTAGTAGTTGCTTTCTTTTTCCACCGAAGTGTTATCCACCCAGTAGCTGTTTTCTTCCACCCCAGTGTATCGGGGGGGGGGGGAAGGCTGAATTTGCAACTAATAGTTAACAGCCTTTTGCACCTGCATGCTTTTTATTCAAACAAGAAACTTCAAAATTTAAAAGCTGTACAAAGGGCTGCAAATGAAAATGGAGTCAAGCTTTTCAAATCTGTGAAGGCAGGTGATTTTGGATATTTGGACAACAACCTTTAAAAAGATCTGCTCTCACATGCTTTCAAAAGGTATTCAACACCTGTCCCAAAGTTACGCAAGCTGAAACTTCAGAAAAAAATGGCTAGAGGAAAACAGAATAGGAACATGAACATGAAATACCTCTTCCTTCCCAAATCATTTCTGAGGTTTCAAGCTAATCCTATTAGAGCCCTCAAAAGTGAGCAGAAATGCCCTAAAATTAATAGGAAATTTTGTAACTAACCAATGAAGAGATTTCAAAGCCAAAGTAATCTGATTAAATACCCTGAATCCAGTTGGCATCCTCCCATATCACTCTGTATCAGCTGCAATCTTTTAATAGCACAAGCCGTGAGGTACAAAAATAATGCACCACAATGGCATACGGTTCCCTGAAATACAATTAAACTTTCATTAGTTGAATTATCCCAAAAGAATAATCACTTTTGGCTGAATACAGTCATATTCTTTAGTCTTTTTGCATAAGCCTGATCTAAAATATTTGACATGGTTAAAAAAAAAAAAAAAAAAAGTAGAGTAAGAAAACTCCCAAATATAGTGGTTATGAAAATCAGACTTTCCTTGAGGATGTGAGAAGAGGAAGGGAAATTACCCAGAAAGGGTGTCTGGAAATTCAGCACTCCCCTCCTTGACATCAGATTGAGTGGCTTAAGCAACAACAGAAGCAAAACTGTGGCTTGCTTGCCTTTTTTTTTTTTCCCTCCCTTTTTTTTTTGATACAAACCAGTGCCACTCGAAGAGAACGAGCGCTCCTACGTGCTGGTGTGCTGGAGCCTCTGATGTGAGAACAGAACTGTTTTCTTAGTTAAGGCGTGATCTCTACACGTTCCCCAGATTATAACCAGAAGGCTTACGCGGAGGCAAACATACCAAGAGGATGTTGCCTGGCTTGTCAAAACCCAGTGTTCGGCCTGGCAGAAACCAGACCTTCCTCTGAAAACACCAGCCCAGCCACAGGGTTTCCACTGCAGGAGTCAGCTCCCCTTGCACACACGTGGGAAGGGGAAGAGCTCAGTGCACGAGACAGGGGTCTGGGGAGGTTCAGCTCCAGCCAGACCCCTCCTCCTTCATGGCTGCAGTAGATCCCAAGAAACTAGATTCACCCTGGAACTTAGCGGTTTTGCTTATTTTTAGATACCTTACGTAGTTCCAGCAGCAGCTGAATGCACCTGTCGTGACTGGAGTTGCACAGACCTTTTCATGGAATTGTTGCAGTGATCTTCAGAGCAAAATATATAGGAATAAACACACCATGTCGTAGAATAAAATAAAAAAAAGTAAAAGCGCCTAGGCTTGGTGTGGGGAAACATCGGGAATGAAAAGCCAAAACACACCGGGTGTTTGTGAGCGCTGTAAAAGGAGCAACGTGCTCATCAGAGCTGAGGAGCTATTTACTCATCCGGAGCATTTCCTATCATGCTTAAGGACCTGAAACACATTCTTAGATCAGCAATAAGGGAAACAGTGGAAGTAGTACCTATGGGAGGACTATTTTTTTCCAGACCAAGCTGTTGGGGTTAAGAGCCCCTCAGTGCATCACAGCTGTGCTAGAGGCAGACATGAGATTCCTCCTTGCCCACACACCCAAAAACATGCATGGAACCTCCACTTACAGTAATTATTCAGACATCTAGTTTTTTTTCTCTCTCAAGGCCCAGATCTGCCCTCCTTCTTTGTGGACAACTGCAGTCCCTTAGAAATACATGACAACTGCGTGCAAGGTAGGCAAGCAAAGGACTGAGCCTGAATGCAAAACCATGGCACTGGACACCCAAACCCTGATTAGACCAAACCTAAAGATTCAGTTGCTGCCTAACCCCCCCAGCATCCAACATCCCCCTGTTTGACTTCCAAGAAAGCCTGGTGTCCTCCTCTTGCACGCGATCCCGAGGAGCCCTGCAGTGAGCGAGTCAGGGATTAGTTTCGCCTAAGAGGAAGACAAGTTCAGCTTTGCCACCAGCTTCCAGAGGTGCTCGAGCGTTTCCTATCGAACACTCCTATTCTACCTGCAAAAGACTTACGGCACATTTCCACATGGATAGGAAAGATAATTGCTTTAATTAAATGTCAAATATCCCATTATTTTGCAACGCAAATAAAATTCAAAATATTCAGGACCTAAAGCACATCTTTGCCCATGGTACTCCTGGCGGAGCTTGGGCTGGCTCCATGGACTTCAGGAGTTCAGGATTAACTCCAGTAGCTCATGTTGCTCAACTTCACTTCCGTGAGTCCTTCTGGAACAAATCACACACAATTTTATAAGTGCTTGGGAGAAAACAAGGAGATTAGTAACAGCCAGCATGCATCAAACCGATCTAATTTTATCAAGTTATGTCAGACAAATCTAAATTTGTTTTCATGGTGAGATATTGGGAGAATCAGTAAATGTCACATATCCTGACTTTTCAAAGCTGGGAAAGTATGGTCTAGATTAAATCATTTGAGGTGGTTGCAAGAGTGGCTGGAAAACATAGCTGGAGAGTAGTTCTCAGTGCCATAGTCTCACCTCACAGACTGAAAGGACATTCAGGCAGTGCTCTGTGTGCTCTGTCCCCAGTCTGATGGCACTCCACGTTTTCAATAACCTGGGAATAGAAAAGAAGGGACATTTGCTAGTGATGTGAAGCTGGAAGAGGTTGCATGTAAGTTAGTGCATAGATTAAGAATTAAAAAAAAAAAAATTGAAGAAATCCCCTGCAAAATTGTATGACTCGGTTTTGAGTAGTCAAATACAAAGAAGTTCTGCATTGCACAGCAAAAATCAATTTCACAAAATCACACCAGGGAATTACCAGGTCAGTAGGAGTTTTGGGGAAGTGGGCTACAGGCTGAGCATAACTCAAAGATATCTTGTTGCTGTAAAAAAGGTAAGTCAGTCTTGTACTGGATGTACAAACACAAGTGTCCCAATGTGAAAACACAAGATAATTCCACTCTGCTCTGCTTGATGATCTTCTCTCAAAGCCCTCAGTGGGATTGAACTGCATGATTTGAGCAACAGTACTTCAAACACAAGCTGTATGATGGCTGGACCAAGCAAGGAGAGATCAGAGGACGGCAGCCAGGTCTAGAACAAAATTATTTCATGGTAAAAGTGAGAAGTTAGACATTAGAGCAGGGAAGGCTTTCTAAAACTGAAGATAAGGAAGCACTGGAGAAGATTGTCTGAGAAAGCTGTGGTTTCACCATCGCTGAAGGTCTCCACCATTGACGGGTGGGCAGATGTCTGTCAGGAATGATGTTGCCCTTGTGCAGAAGATGGACCAGAGACCCTGCCCCTGCAGAGTGGGTGCATGCCCTGGGATGGGACAGCCAGCATTTCAGAGAGATCAGGGCATGAAGCCAGACTCCTGGCTCAAGGGGACCAGAATGCTAACCTTAAAAATGTGGCAGAGGTGCTCCATCCCAAGCTTCAGATCAGCATGATCTGCTGCAGCTATGTGCTAGATATGTAGCAGATGGACCACCTCTGAAAGATAACGTAGGTAATACCGGTGGAGAAGAAGGGAAGTTAGCAGGAGAAAGAAAAGCAATAGGTAATCTCTGGTGAAGCAGATAATTCATTTACATCCCCTGGAATGTAAAGTTGGGGAGGATTGTAATGTACCACGAAACTGTATCAACAACGAGTCTGTAGTTCTTGCTATCCAGGAAAGCTGCAAGTTTAAGTTTGTGGATGTTTTTAAGTTTCCCATCTCTGAAGTAAGCTGTCTCTGTTTCACACCTGAAGAAGGATTTCTGAGCCTGAGTTCTTAATACTTTTTTGCAAATAAACCAATTTGTCTTACAGAAGGTGCTGTCTGTATCTAACCATCACCTTACCATCTTGCCTTGGAAAAGAGAAGTTTCTGTTTTATGCAATATTATAGGGAATTATGGAAAATGGGCTGGAGCGATCCTTTTGTCCATGAAAAGATTAAACATATTTATCTTATCTTATTTCTGGTGAATGCCCTTCTCAAATGGTCTTAAAATTCTGCAGCAGTGGAGATCCCGCACATTTCCTAGGCAGTCTGTTTGAATGCTTCATTATCCTTTCCTGCAGACAGCATTTCCTAACACGTATTTCCTAACGTATTTCCACTGATGCAGTTTAAGGCCATTACACATTTTACACAAGACACTCCTGTGTACATACTTGATACACTATTGATTCTTTTTTTGAAAAATCATAATGATACTGTCTTTACCAATTTGATTGGTCCTAAATTTAGTACTCCCTTTTGTCCCTTTCCATAAACATGTGTAAGGGCACAGTGCAGCCAAGTCACCATGCAGCCACAGTGATGTAGCCTGTGTTAAATATATAGTGAGTTATTTCACCTCTTCATTGTCAGACAAAAACGAAAGCCAAAGCAGACTCCGATTGCACATACCAGCCATAGCAGAGAGCGCTGCCATCTCAGGCTTCATGCTCAGCTGATTGAAATGCTGATTGATGCGCTTAAGGTATGCATATATCAATCACTGCTAGGATTAAGAGCTCAAGGGAGGGGGGGGGACAAAACAACAGGAAGTTTCTAAAAGAAGAAAAATATTTCTCTTCCCCCCAAAAAAACAACACATTGCCCCCCGAAAAAAAAAGAACAAACAAACCCCTGCCCAGTCCAGAAACAAGCCATGAGCAAGGCATATTTTGGATGTCCTGTATCCTCCACTGCTTGGTGTTCCCAGGGAGCTATTGACTCTCAAGGACTTTGAAAGGTGACATGAATGGCAGCAGGGATGATATAGCTTCATTTTCACTCTCCACTGTCCATTTGTGTGCACCGTCTATGTTATGACTCAGGGGCTTATGCCAGCGCAGCCGATGCACAACCAGACAAGGAATATCAAGCAGTAGCTCAAATTTTGTTTCCTTTTGAATTTCACTGCTGAGGAAGAATGTCAGCCTGGCAGCTTGGAGCCTGGATGGTTCATTTACAGATCAAATGCACCAAGAGTTTGGTGATGCCAAATCTGACAGTACAGAGTAGGGTTCAGGTGCCCAGGTAGGGAGGGAGCAATGGGTAATGTCTCTCCAGCCCAGCTACAGACCTTATGGGCAGTGGTTCTTGCCATGAGAAGGTTTTGACCCTGCAGCTCATTGCTACATTTCACAACTGCTCAGCATGCATCCAGTGGCAAGGTCTGCTGACCAGTGAAGATGGGATTGGCCATACATCTAGACTGGGGACAGTCACCCGCAGCTCCGTCTGCACTGAAACATGGTCCTTGTTTCACAGCCCATCCACCTCCATCCCTTCTGTTAGGCAGAGACGTTTGATGGCTCAGATTTCAGACCAGGTCCATCTTGTCCCCAAACACAGCTCGGGGATCGCAGCTCACATGAGGTGGTGGTGGCCAGGCATGGCTCCTGTCCTTGCAAGGAGCCTTGGTGAGACCTCCTCAAAATAATGTGCACCATTGCGGTCTTTGCAATTCCAGCTGTTACAGGTACAGAGGACAGAGATGGACAGAGCCATTTTTTTAGCCTTCTTTAAGAAACACATAGCAAAAGCTGCAGAGAAACCCACATGGCTGCATCCAGATGTATTTTTCATCCTGAAGAAAAAATTTGAGCTGGCTCCAGTTTGGAAGGTGAAAACCATGTGGTAGCTAGTTAAACAGCACATGTGATTAATAATTTACCCCAGCTATTTAGGACTTGAAGCCTTTACCCAGATGATACCAGGAAGGAGTGAAAGGGAGCTGTGCAAGCCATGTGTGCTGCACTGGGACCCACAGATGATGCTTTGCATAGGTCAGAGGTGGAAATGATTTACAGCTGTTTCAAGCTGGAATACCACAAAGCCTGGAGGGAGTGGCAAACCTTGCTAGCTACCATCATTCATCTCTCCTCTCTCTTGTGTTAGTCTCTAATTTTAAAAGTCAGTTTCTTTTAAGAGCCATCATTATGTTTTCAATCTCCAAACCTTTCAGTTTCTCTGGAGAAACAAATGAGGGAAAAAAACTTTTCAGAGCTCCGGGGGAAATAATGGGTTTAGTGTGATCATTTCCTCTAGGAGATGGGTTGGTAAAGGATTTCCAAGAACAGACTCGAATCAGTGTGCGTTTTGTGTTCAGCCGTATTGCTGGGGAATTTACACACCTGTCACCTAATTGCCGCTTCCTTTGTAAAACAGAAATGACAAACCCAAGTCATTTGCTTTTAGTGTCATTTTTTTTCTTGATAGCAAAGTGCTTGACACCCCTTTGAAAAGAAACAGCAGATTTCCTCTGCACTTTGGGATTCAGGGCGGGCTGCGGTCTTCAAAGTGTAAGTAGAGGGGGTTTCCTTCAAGTCATCATGGTATCAGATGGTACAATGTATTATTAAAATCCAATTTAAACTTCCTACTCTCAGGTGCCAGATGGCCAAACCATGTTTGCAGTCCTGGAGTAGAGCTAGGATGGACTTGTCACATGCTTCTGCTGTTGTCACATCTATCTAAATAGAAATTTCTAGTACCACTTTGTTTTTTAAATAGTTGGAAACCTGTTGGTCATTTCAGCCCTAGCACATCTAAGTGCTTTACAGGTCTCCGTCACAATGCACAAACATTTGCGCGACTGTAGAGATCCTGCTTAATTCTTGCAAAACTGAGGTCATCCTTAGCCGAGTGGTGGGAATACAACTTAATATTTGGGCTGGACCTTAATATTTGTCTCTTGTTCCTCTGCCCTTGTTGCAAAGCCATGAGAAAACAAAGAGAGAAGCAATGTGCACAAAGAGCCTACATTCCCAAGGCCTGACCAGACTTTTTAACTCAAGACCGAACATGACGTTGGAAGCAGCTCGTTAAACAATAAAAAGAGAGAGAAATCGAGGAGAGAAATTTGTTATATCTCCAGAGTTCAGGCAGTTTGTGCCAGGAAAGATTTCTTAATTTTTTCATCTGTATGTATTTCTCACTGGAATTTTTTTATGCTCCATTACATTTCCTATTGCTTTGTAATTGAGGATTTTAGAAGACAGGACAACTTTTGAGCTGGCAGGGTAACAAGGACTAGAAAATTATGTAGGATGTGGCTTGGACAGAATTTAGCCCAATGACATCATGGCTGTGTTACAACCCCTTCTGAAAAACAGTGTCCTCCAGATCAACTACAGAGCAGGACACCTTCTCCAGAGAACTAACTGTCCCATGGTTGTCCTCAGGACAAATGAGATGGTAGAGGTGGCTGCAAGGTGACTACAGAGGAGGTGGGCATGTACCTACCTATGGTCCATGGGCTGGAGCTCCTCCACTGTGCTCGACTGTATGCGTGTCTCCTCTGGGGAGGGATGCGCTGCTGTTTCGGGCTCAGAAAGAGCACCCAAGCACTTCACCACTGAGACCTCTATGCCTCTGAGGGCTGTCTGCATTTTCTCCAGAGAAAGTATAGAATAAAACCTGCCCCACCAGGATGTCTCATGGACTTCCTTGCAGTCTCTCTCTATGTATTTTCCCCAGAAAAGCAAAAATCAAGCTTGTTTCTCATCCATACTAAGGGGAAAGGAGATCCCCTGCAGGAGGGAGGAATAAGGAGAATGCCAATCATTACATGGCTCATCATACAGGGATTGGGAAGCACTCAAACTTTTTGAAGGCACAGTTTGCCCCCCCTCATGGCTAACTCAGTGTGTTCAGTAGCATGGCAACATGATCAAGCCATCCTTCTCGATGTTAATACGGCCTGCAAGCAAGCAGGCAACAATAACGGGCTCATTGAAATGCAAGGAGACCTCTGCTTCAACCACGTTGAAATACCCCTTCTCCATTTCAAGCTTCTCTCCCTGCTGCTGGTGCAGGTGCCCTGCCTGCGTGGCATGGAGAAGTCCCCCTTTTACATGTCGGTCATCACCAGCTCCATGCCTCCGACAGCAGCGTGCCCAGGAGGTGTCGGAGAGTGATGTGAGACACTGGGATGATGGCAGGGAAGTCCCCAACCCGGCACAAAGTTGGGGCAGGAAAAGGAGAGCGTGGAGAGGGTTGTGAAGCTTGGGGCAGGTGGAAAACTGGGATGCAATTCCCAGCAGGTCTTCCTGGAAGAGGCTGAGCGACACACCACAGAGAGGGGATTTCTTCCCTCCTTCTCCTCCCCGCAGGCCCCCAGAGTAAGTTAAACAAGGCGTCAGATGTTTCTATTTTAAGAGCAACCAGGGAGGCTGGCAACTACAAAATGAAAAGGAGGGGAGGGCAGAAGTTGTCTAGCAAAATTAGCAACACATTTCCCTCCCTGCCTTCCAGAGAGCGTGCCCCCTTCCAGCAAGCCGGGGTCTGCACAGCATAAATTATTCCTGTCTAAATTTGAGCCTGTGCTGTTTTTTCTGCCAAGTGTTTACTCTTGAATGCCATATTTTTTCAGGCACAGATGACACTGGGTGACACGTGTCATCACAGTACATATCCTTGAAAAATATGCACTGTGAAATTGCACTGATGTTCTCCAGGATGTGCTGCTTGTGTGCGCAGAGAAAGCGGTTGGAAGGTCTTGGTCAAGAGACTACTCATCCGTCCCACTTCATCAAAACTGGACTAAGGGATGGGGAAGCTCTCCGCTGCCAAATGTTACCGAGTTCACAGATCATCACCGAACTGTGTGTGCGTTTGGCTTGTACAGATAAGACCTCTGGGAACCTTCTCCCTCAGATATCTCTGCACTCTGCTTCCCCCATGAATGAGACCTGTCCTCCTCACTGTGGTGTGTGACAACTTAATTGACTGTAACAGGTCCCTTAACATCCAGAAGCTTATATTCAGATTACTGAAAGCCCAGATCCATGCAGCATGATCGACAAACCCAATCACTCTAATACTGTGCAGGTCTATTTTGGTTGTGCCAAGTAATAGACTTTTATGGCTGGGGATGCAGCGGCCGTATTCTGTTACTGAAACAAAGATCTCTGGGCTGGGCAAGCTCACCTGGCTCCTAATCAGCTTTGGCCATTACCCACTCATAGGTTTCTGTCCAATCTAAACCACACACATTAAAATAAGCTGTACATTTAAAGAGAAGGCTTTGTACCCCCAAGTATGGAAAAGTGTTTTAAGTTACTGTCTTAAGCCCCAGCGTGTCAAGGTTAGAAATGTTTTTGTTTCATTGCTCTGACACCATATGGCCAAAGTCAACAAGACGCTGATGTGAGTGTTTGATATATGGCAGCCCAGCATGATCTCATCTTTGGGAGGTCACGGGATTAGTGCATAAAACAGTCAGATATGATTAACATTAGGCACTATATCTGTGCAGAGATGTACAGCTCCATCGCTGTGACTACAGATGGAAAGCCAAAGCTGGATGAAGGTCAGACAGGGCATCGTGACTGTCCGGGCAGTCAAAACCAGTGACATCCTATCCCATGTCATGCTACCGATATAGAGGAAAGCCGCTTGTCCCAAAATGCCTCTCATTCATTGCCATCAGTGTTACTGTGCTTTGCAGCTTAGGTTCACCCAGCACACCTGTCTGCTCCAACAGCACGCAGCAAACGGAGGAGGACATCTGTGCTGGGGAATTGGTTTCTGCCATCTTCTGCTATTTTTACTCGGTGGCTGTGAAAGCTTCCAAAATAAGACGCATTGCCACAATTAAACTGAATACGTTTAATAGCAAACTATATCACAAATTGCAGAGTGAAGCCACTTCATATTTCCATGGGGCTTGCTAGAAAAATAACTCCAATTAATGAGGCACATTGTAGACTTGTTTATATTCAGCCGACTCTGTTCAAGCAACAAATTATCTGTGTGTGATTACGAGGCCAAATTCGCCCTATAATTTTTCATTTAGCCTTATTTTACTGCCTGGCCTGTTCCACTGAGCTGAGGAGCAAAACCCCCCTGTCCTCGCTCCCAAGCTTCAGAGAACTTTACAGGTGTTGCACAAAGTCACAACACCCCATGCGCAGCCACCGCTCAGTAGTACCAGCTTCCAGGTTCAGAGTTAGCAGGCAGAGGGCTTGGTCACCCTTCTGGCTTGGTTTGCTTCTCCTTGGACTCGATAACCAGAAACTAAGCAGAGAGGATATTCTGGAGCCAGCTTGGAGCGGTAAAATTCATTTCACAAGGGTGTGCCAGCCCCAGACAGAATTGGGGCCTCGGTGTTTGGAGGGAAAGAGCCTGATCTGCTTTCCCACCTGCCCCATGGCGTTCGCAGGGAAGAACATCCCCAGCATGCCTGCACAGGCCATCCAGGTCCCAGTGTGGTAATTGAAACTATCTAACGCTGCAGCGCCCTGCCACGAAAAGCAGCAGAGGTTGCATTTCATCACTAATCTTGCGGTTTTGCTCACAGCTACAAGTAGCGTTCCCAGTAAAACAGGCGCAGGCAAAATTTTGTGTGTTCTTCGTGCAGCCGCGTGGGCAGGAGCCTTCCCAGGCTTAAGTATTTTGGGGTAATTCAGGCCTCATAATGATGTTTCACTGCACATTTTAGAACAAGCCAAGTCTCTGCCCCAGCCACTCATCACCCTGGGCACGCTGGGCTTTGCGTGCAAGCCATGATGGGACAGGGATGAAGAGAGACAGAATAGCTGTATGTTACAATCCTGAATTATTACGACAAACGTCCTCAGCCCTTGTATAGTGCCTTCACTTATGCCACATAAGCAGTACCAACCTCAAAACGTCAGGCTTCTCTTTTCCCTTCCCTAAGCTGCTGGAAGAGGCATCCCGGAGCAGCCCAGCAGCAGAGCCCCCATCACGGCACCGACGCCAGGTGCACACCTTGGCGCTCAGTCCTGAGCACAGGGATATGGGAGAGATCCATTTCCACAGACTATGTATTTACAGCTTCCCACAAATATCCTGAAGAGGAAAAGATAACATAAAAGCGCCAACCAGAAAAGCAAACAGAAGAGCAGCACTGTGTCCGTGTGGTTCCACTTGTTGCTCAGATGCCTTTTATTTTTGGTTCCTGTCCTAGCAGGTTCCAAGAAATCTCCCCCTATCCTGTTTCTATGGGGAGGTATAGCGTTACACTCCAACCTTTCAGGCATGAACATTTGAGGGCAGTCAGGCCACAAGGTCAAGCCTGTATTTATAATACCAGACGTGAGTGGCGCCGGGTCACTGGAGCAGGCTGCACTTTCCTGAAACACTAAAAGATACTCCAAGGGTCCCCGGGATGATCAGGAATTACCAGTACAGTCCTGCGGCGCTGGGTCTGCAGGTTTGCACCACGCAGAAGAGCTGGACGGGGAGAGGCATCGCCTCGCTGCCACCGGACACTCCTCACCCCCCCACGAGCAAGGCAGCGCCTCTAGGGAGGGCTCGGCAGGGGATGGGCAAAACTGCCCAGCGCTAAATTCAGGTCAAATCTTGAGTCTCTGATGTTTCACCTGGTTTGATTTTTAGTGGAAAGACCCTCATTTTATTATACTGGTAAAAGCATGTTAGATATAACATTTATCATTGTTACTTCTACAGGATTAAAGCATGGTGCCTTTTGCTATTTCAGATTTTTCCTTATATTAAAATTTGTATAGCTTATCCATTTCTCCTTGGCAATAAGGTCCAAGTAAGACAGAGGAAGACATTAGCAAGACATACCAGGAGCAAACTTACTCAGGAGCATTCCTGTGGGCAAAGCTTCAACGAAGTGCCTCCTTTTTTTTTTAATAAATCTATCTTAGAGACATTTTAATGTGTGGAAAAAAACCACTTCTTAGCCTCTTAGGTTCCACTGGTCCTGTTCATTTCTCACAGGGAGTCATAATCCTTTCCAGTGGTAACTAGTTGGGATGTCACAAATAAAGGATTATACCTTCAGGTGAGGCAGAGCTTCTTATGAGCTTACTGCTTAGCTATTATAGATCCTGTTCTCATGCAGAAATTACACGCACATACGGACATGTGCATTATTTAAGATGGAGCAGCAAGACTGCAGATGGATGGATCTTCTAGCTCAGGAAAGCAGGAATACTAATTATTGTTCTTCCTGTGTAGCCATCCAATGCTGAGGTGGGGAAAATGATGTATGGGGCATTATTTGATCTTTCAGATATACTTCTAAAACACACTATTCAGCAGGTGAGCAAAAGTTATTATCAAGATGCGTTTCTTATAGCTAAGTGACCAACGCTGGATTTGGGTTGATGTTTTGACAGGCTGCAGTTGTCAACCCCACAGTCAGGTTATTCCATTTGGATATTTCTGACCTTGTGCTAAAATTTCAAGAAGAAAGCGCACTTATATTTTTAATGTGCATCCTGCTGACACGCCACCTTTCCCTGTGGGAGAAGCAGTGTTTGAGGCGGGAAGAGTAAGAAAGAGGATAAGTAATTCCTCTCCGTTGGATAAACTCATTGATTCCATGTGCACAAGATTAAAAAAAAAAGGAAGTCATCATTATATGGTGTTTATTATTTCAGTGTGTGGCGAAATGTCATTTCTAAAAATAGTATCAACCTGCCATGGGAAGCCACATAATTTTTGTCAGGATAATTGATAAATCAGACCACTATCTAATGTTTCTCTTCATAGAAAATTACAGCTTTGGAGAAGAACACATTATTGAAGAGAAAGTCAAAGTGAGCACTGAAGAGCTGACAGCCCTGGCTGGAGACAGAGGTTGCTTTCCATGGATAACGCAATGTTTTACCAGCGCTAAACTGATTTGGACCATATGACAATCAAACAACATCTATGGAGCTTCATCTGCTCTAGGACCCACAGCAGTGCAACGAAGACTGCCCTTTCACTGCACTTATCAAAACGTGTAATATATTTAAAAAACACAAAATTGGAGTAAGTCTCCAACCACCATGTGTTTTCCATCATTTTCCCCAGAGAAGAAGGATCTGATGCTCTGCCACCAGATGAAGCCATTTCTGGGACCTGTTTTCTAGCATCGCCCGGGCAGAAAGCCCACAGCGACGGCAAGCGCGTGGAGCGGCCGGTCTGCAACCACTTCCGACGGCCTCGGTCATGGCTCCCGTCTTCCATTTCCTCTTCTCCAAAAGGGAAGCCAGACAGATGTTTAAGAAGCTTTGAAAAAATCTCGTCAAGAATTTCAAAGAAGAAGGAGACAGTGTGAGAGTGTGTGTGTCTCCAGGTTTTGGCCTGTCTCCAGCTGGCTGACAGTATGATGCTGGCTTTCGTCTTTCGTTCCAAGCTGCAAAATAACCATAAAAACAAAAACCTAAGTAACGTATTAATGACTTGCTTAATTTCACTTTTTCTGTGTACTCATGCGGCCCCAGAGATGTTTCACTGTGCAACTATAAACAAAGGAGGGGGGAATGGCCCACCAGGCAGTCTCCAACTGTGGGAAAGGAGAGAGGAGCTGGTGTGAGTTCACCAACAGTAAGTAACACTCTGCTGCTTCACACCTACGGCTTGCAAAAAATAAAAAAGGAGACGTTTCAGTTCAGGGAGAATTAAGTGCTCCCTGAAATTTTCCCTGAGTGCCTGAGAGCCTGATAAAATGCAAACAAGCTTTTCCAGGAACACCTGAGAAGATGGGTACATGCTGCCTTGGATTCCCAAGGAAACTCCTGTTCCTTCGCAGCGTTGGATGCTGCATAGTGGCAGAAGAGCTGGATTTGTACTGCTCCTGCTGACCTCAGCGCGGTCATCCTGAAGGCCAGGCCTGCTTTAGAGGGACTCTTTTCTTAAGAAATCAAGTGCCAAGAAAGGCAAGAGGAAATAGTTTTTGTTTTGCTTCATTGCTTGGCTGAATTCTGGTTAATATTTAAAAAAATCAATCCTGAATCACTCAAAATTAATGTTGCTATTCAGATCTTCATAAGCCAGCACAAATATTGCCCTTGACCTGCCACTTTGTAAATTCCCCATAAATGTACACAACTAAACTAAATTTAATTTAGTTGAGGTCTTAGCTCTGTATCCCGCAGAACACATACAAGCATGCATGCAGCCTTTCAGTGTCTGCATTGCAAAATGCACACACCATTTTAAGTGACACAAGAAGCCACTCACATGATTATGGTAGGCACTACAGACAAATATCTTTTAATGATGCTTTTATTTCTTCTGCTTGCAAATGATCACTTCTCATGGTGCTTTCCCCAAATATTACTCATTTTCTGTCACCGAGCTGCAAGAAATCATCTCTTCTTTCAGAAGAAATCAGCAAAGACAGGCAACCTAAATCCTGACTCATCCTTCTACAGAGAGGGGTTGGGTTAAGGAAGCAGGGTTTGACATAGCTTACCATCCAGCTATATTTTATGCCCTGCTGGCTTTATTGGTCGTGAAATGTCCATGCAAAGCCAAAGGACCTTCCTAAACACTTTACTCTCTGCTGTGAGTGCTTTATTCTGCAGAAGAACAAATTTAGAGCGATGCTAGATAAACTACCCAGTCTTTCCCAAGACATACCACTAGCATTTTCGGCTTCAGAGTTCACAAGAGCAGCATGATGCCCTTGCCTTTTAATTAGCTTAAGCCAGAGGGAGTGAAGATCTGAGCTTTGGGCTGTACCAGAGAGACCGAGAGCTGAAGAGCTGAGGCAGAGCTGCTGCCACCCGCCATAATCCCCCCTCACCATCAACTCCCCATCAGTGTGAAAATGAATGTGTTTCCTTCCCATCAGTGGGTGAAATCAGAGCCCTCGTGCAATTTCTGTCAACAATTACTTGATCACCCTATTTTTGTGCAGGTCTGATGATTGCAGTGCAGCATCTCTGTCAGGGGACGGGTGAGAGGCTGGAAGGGATCAACCTATTGCTTAAAACCAGAATATGACAGCTAGGAAAAGAAATGCATGTTTTGCAGAGCTTTTTTATTCATGTACTAAAATTGTTTCATATTAAACAAGCTAAGCTAAGAGATGTGGCAAATTAAATGCTAAGTCAAGCCTGCCTTGGCCTGCTGCTGCAGCTGTTAATCTGATTTTTGAAGCCACCAGCTTGCTGGGCAGTACGAATGCAGTTTGCTGGATGCTTTCATGGCTGGTGCTGCAATGTAAGCACAACACTTAGAATACAATCCACCAGTGTCCCCACGCCAGATCCCATAACCTACTTCCTAGGCCTGCTGCCAGTGTTGTGCTATGAGTCACGAAAAGAAACAAACACAAGGAATGTCAAATTAAATAGGACACAACGCTTTCACAGCATTTAAAAGCGGAGCAATTGTGCTGCAGCGTACAAACCTCCCTGGACTCCTCTTGGACTGCGTCTCATCTTGGTAATAAGAAGCATCCCTTTAATTAGTTCCACCTAATGAAATTCATAAGCCAGAGAGTGGGAGTTTTGCTCCTGGGTAGAAACTGAAAACTTCTCTCCACTCGATCTGCCCGTTTTCTGCAGCAGCCATTAGAAAATTTTATCAAATCTCTGCGTTAAACAGTAACAGCTATTGTTCGTCCAGAACACAAGTCCATTTATGAGCTGCAATACGACACATCTTGGAAACCCCAGACTGAAAGGCACTTCTAAAAAAAAAAATTAGGACTGGCAAGAAAAAGTAGTTTCAAATTGTCAAGAACAAACAATAAAGAAACTTCTACCTGATCTTTCTGGCTGCTGAGATCAGAGAGGTTCCTTTACCTTTCTGGCTTTGGACAAAATAATTTCCAGAATTTATTCCATCTTTCCTTACAGTTAAGGGGCATCCATTACCTTTCCAGCTGAAGCTCTGCGTGCTTCATGCTCCTTGCATCAAGGACAAGTAAAATAATTCTAGGAAGCCTCAAGATGTGCATTTGCTCCTATGGAAATACTGACCCACAAGGGTCTGTTTAAATCCATTTTGGTTATGTGTCTCTCAAGACCAAACGATATCCATGGCAACAAACAATTTCACCGCAGAAGAGAGAGCACATCCAGACAGAGCGTGTAATCGCTCTGTTTATCGATGACTAAAAGCCTGAAAGCACAAAGTTTAAGCTCTCAGACACACCACCAGTGGTCTGCAGAATACCAGGGCCTTTTATCAGGACGCTTTTGCAAATGTCCGTCGTAGAGGACGGAGAGGGAGATCAAAGCCTTGCCCGCTGTTTTCATTTCCAAACTCTTGCAATGAGACGAGGCTTGCTGTGTGGTTGCGGTTGCCCTTTGAGAAGGTAAGAGAGGAGGGTGAGAAGGAGGGAGCCGAATCTCAGCTACGTTTGGAGACAGCAAAGGCACAAATCGCCATTAAGACAAACTGTTAGGACAATCAGGATTTCAGTACGAACTGCTTTCAGCACCTACTAGGGCCCCTCGGTGTATTTGCATGTTTTCCTCAAAGTGGCTGCTGACCGATATGTTCATCCTGTTATTCCACATTGGGTCCCATAATTACAGAGCCTGATTTACAGGGTTGGTTATAGCTGCTATTACGGGAAGCTACGACGCTGGATGCAGCTGCAGTGCTGATGGGGGAAGGAGGGAGGAAGATCGCACACGGCAACTCTTGCACGAACGCTCGCCGCACTGGGCAACGTTAACAGAGGGAAAGGAGGAGGAAGCCACAGCCCCCCTAGGGTCTTCCCAAGACTCCTTCCTACTTATAAAGCCATCTCTGATTTGGGCTGCGAGGAGTAATTTTCTAGTTTAGCACTCAGGGGTGAGTTTTTCAGAGCTTTCAGTAATAGCTCAAACCAGCTAGGACCTGCTAGAGGAAGGTACTGGCGTCGAGTACATCTCGCTGTGGTCCCACTGGAGCTACAGGACTGCTTTGGAAATTCAGTGCATTTTAACCCAGCAGTGTCTTACCCTGACCTGAATCCCCTTCCCCTCCAAACCTGGCTGCCTGCTAGCATTCACTCTGCTCTCCAACCTCTGTGCTCCTGTCTCCACTCTCTTGAGATAAAAAGCTCCCCACAGCATTGCTCAAGGCCTCCAAGAAAATTTCCTGAGCTGTTGGGATCCTTCTACCTGCAAACCAGACCCAGCACTCACTTTTAGCCTTGAAGATCTGCGGAGGGTGGGTATGGGGTTGCCAGCCAGCCAGACATTGCTGCAGAGAGAACACAAGAGAGACCCAAGGCTAAATTTTTCAAGCAGTGTTTTGGTGCCATGACCTGTCTAAACGCTACACAGCCACTTGCAAATTATGTGATTGATTACAAATTACGTCAACACCACCCTACAGCGGTGCTGACAGAGCACCCGTCAGCTTCATTTCCAAGAACCCATAAATGCAAGAGCTATAAGGTCATCAACCTTGCAGGTGAAAGAAGGGACCCTTGTTTTGAAAGCCAGAGCTCCTCTGTTAGGAATTCAAGGTCAAGGTACTCAAAGGGGCATACACTACCTCCTAAAGATGTATCCAGGGTGAGCACACCTCGCACAGAAAACACAAAGTGCAAGATGTTTCCTTTGTCAGGGAGAAAGACCAGGGTAATGGTTTCTTTCAGGGGTTTGGCTTCTTATACTGGGGCTTCCTGTCCCAAAGAGGAACAGGTCCTACTTCTGGAGGCCAAAGCTTATCCATTGAGGAGAGAAAATTGTGTGACAATTAATACTGAATTCAGCATGTCTAGTTGAGATCAGAAGGTGATTTTAGGGATTAGACTCAGCTGAATGAAAAAAACAGAGGCACTGCCTCCCCCACCCATGCACTTGCAAGTGCCCACAACTCCCCCTCCCGTATCTACCTCACCCCACCACCACCCATCTGAGAAACCTCACCTCCGTTACTGCAGGGGTTTCCATTTCAGCTGCAATAGAGGGTGGCCTCTCGCTCTGCAGCAGCAGTGATATATTTATTACCCACCCAGGTACCGACCAGGCTCCGCACATCAGCTTATCTACCAAGGTCTACTCCCATGACCCTTTGTCCCCGTTAGCCTGTTGAATTTATGCTCCTTCTCTGATGTATTGCTACATGAAGCTGAAGGCAATGATGAAATTTTTCCTGGTGGTGCAGTTAAAACCATTAAGGAAAAAAAAAAAGCCTATGAGCAAAACTGTCTCACTTTACCGAGATCAGGTGGGATGCAACCCACCAACTCTCTTATTTGGAACACAGCAAATATCAGTTACTCAAAATGGCTTCAGGTATAGCATTTTTAATACAAATTTGAAAGAGCTGTAAGAAAACATCAGTACTGTCTCAGGGGGATGCTGGCCTGAATTTAAAAAGACCTTCAAGTGATTGGAGCTCAACTACACGGGTCAGAGTGAAAATCTCTACTTCAGTGATTGTCAGTGAAAAGACACAATGCCAAGCTAGGTTTTTATTATAGTTAACCCTTTTGATGCTTACTGCTGGAGTTATGGATTTAGATTCATGTTTTAGATACCATCATTGGCTGCTGGTATAAACAGCATCTTCTTGAGTCCAGAAACCAATGGCTAGTTGCCCATCTGTCTCTTGGGTCTTTTCTCGCAAGAATTGTGGGTATTTATAAGTCAGCACCCTTTCATTTGCTTGCCCTTAATAGGGCAATGCATTCCCAAAGCCATCTATCAAAGCTGGGCTGGCTACGGAGACCGAACCGTCTCCTTCTCCTCCCTCCCCCACAGCATGCCCCATAGTGCCTCCCTTAGTGGCGGCCAAGATCCTGCTGAAGCAGGCCAAATTTCAGGCTACTCAGCAATCCCAGCTCCCAGGAGAGCATGAGACGCAGGCAGGAGAAGCCTTTTCTATCATTACTCCCTGGAGCCATTAACAGCCAAGAAGTGGTTTTGCCGGATCTCAGCTCCTCTCCAGTTACATCCCCACCACCCATGACCCTAAGCAGAAATCCCAGGCTTATAAAATTAAACAGGCCATTCCCACGAGCCACCCTGGGACTCCATGCTTGGATGGGATCAGGGGAAAGAGCAGAGGCACGTCTGCTCCCGGAGCAGCCCAGAACAAGCAGTGTACAAATGCAGGCTCCGAGATTCCCTGGCCCCGGTTTTCTCATAGCTCCAAGTCAAACCGGACATGGATGTAGCACAGTAACCTATTGAACCAGATCTCATTAGCTGACTACAGAGAAGTCTAGCAGACCATTAAAAATTAAGCTAAATATAGGCACACATCAAAAAAGTGGTAATTCTAAAGCTCTGAGCCTAATTCATCAGGGAGCAGAAAATCGTAACACATGGGATGTTCTTCGGATGATGCAACTGCGGCTCTAGTGAGCCAGAAAGCTTTAACTAGATCTCCCCAGAACCACAGGGAGGAATGCTGTGCCTCTGGTCCGCTGCCAAAAAACCCAGCCTCCTGTATGCCTGGTGATTTTCCACACTCAGACATGGGCGAGCTCACACGGCAACCCAGGGATGTGCTACCCTTGCCAGCCTCCTGCGGCTCACTCCCGCTTTCAGGGCTCACTTGGTAGCCCAGAGGACAGCGCAGGTCATATTTCCCTTAAGACCAGAGGTGTTGGTGGCAATCGGTCATGAGCAGGACCGGCAGCCAGGGACAGCTTTTAAGCAGCCGATAACCCTCACTGGGACAACCTCCCAGTTCAACCCTGCAAAGCCCCTGCTGTTGCTCCTGTGTTCAGCTCACACCTCGGCAGTAAGGACACCCGACTAACAGTGCTGGGTGTCAAGGGCAAAGAAAACATCTTTTAATTGAGAGGCGGGTGTTGCACAGTAGTCTGAGCACAAGGCTTGGTGGCAAGAGCTACGGACCTCCCCACCTACTACAGCCTTCAGGTTTTACCAGGCTCTTATGGAGGCAGAATGAATGAAGTAAACCGAGGAGAGACCCTACCAGATATCAAACAGGACCTTCACAGTGGTCCCATGAGGTTAAATTATTTTGTGCAAAGACTTTGGGATCACAAGTAATCTTCTGGTTCAAACTTCCAACATTATGTGAAACACGGTCCTTTGATAAGGGCTGAATTACTCTAGGAAACTTCAAAGCCATCAAAGAACTTGTGCTCAGTGACGTTTGTGTGCAGCGCTTTGAGTGAGTTTTCTCTGCTTTTCCTAGTCACCGCGCAACAGTCAATTAAAAAGCGCTGCTCTCTTTGTAGCCTTTGCTGCAGTACGAGGTTTATTGTCCTATTTATCACCATTGAACTGCCTCGGGCTGAATTATTTATAGCACTGGAGAAGATGAATTAAGTGGTAAATTCAAAGTGGGTCACAGGGATGTCGCCTTGGCCTTGCGACCCAGACGTGTTAGCGGGCTGATGTCTTGGCCTCCTTGGCTTAATGAGATGGAGCACCCTCATCCGCACTCGCACCGAAACCTCGAGCTGCCTGCGCCCAGCCAGCACTGCCCTCCCCTTGGGCCAGAGGGTAGGAGGCAGGTACTTGCTCCCACTTTTTTATCTGTGCGTACTCTGATATTTCAGTTAAGGAGATCATTGCGGCACCCTCAGCAAGAAACTCCACTACAGAGCAGCATTTCTAGCACGTGGCACGGCATACCAGTATGTCGCGCTGCTGGTGGCATGCTGCAGCGTGAACCAAAACGCCCCAAAAATTCAGAAAGCAGCCCGCCAGCCTGAGATTTTTCGTTTTTAGAGTAGGAACAAAACAGCTACTTAAGCACAGGATTTTTAAAAGGAAATCCTGTGTGCATTTCCATCCCTAAATCCTGACTGAATCTCATAATCCTCTACCGAGAACAGCCTGTGCTCCATGCCACCTCTAACTTTGACGATGACAATGATTCAGTTGTTTCCAAAAGAGGAGAATCACTTTTCACACTACTGCTTTTCTTACCCCACATCTGACTGCGTAGCAGAGGCTCCAGCAAGATGCTTACGCTGGAGGTCACCCGGATACTTTCCACGGCAGAAGGTGGGGAGCCATCCCACAGGTGAAGGGGACGGTGTACCTGCCTGGCATGGCCCCAGCACCACCAATATGAGGTTATTAATCTCATAAATATTGGATATTTACATTATTTTACCTGTGTTCAAATATGATGCCCAAGCAGTTTTTAAATCCACTTTAAAAATACATACATACATGAAGCAAAACGCTGCTCCCTCCACACCACCCTTGTTCCTTGGAAAGCACCAGACATGTTTATTCTGGTCGTCTTGGGGTTTTCTCAGAGGGTGTCACAGGAGCTCAGACACCAGCTATGAGCTCCTGTGCATGGATGGAGGTCCCAGGCTAACACACATCAGGTTCTCAGAAATGCTCATCTGAAACTAAGATGGAAAATGTGCTCCTGGCCATGAAACCAAAGGGTAATAAAAAGGAATCTTTTTCCCGTGTTATTGGTATTTTCTCTCCATGGTGCAAGGGCAGACAAATTTCATTATGTCTTGTGAGAAAATCTGTACCAACAGTATCACCTAATAGCACAAAAGACAAGACAGGCACCAAAATTCAGAACGAATTGGCTTTCAGAGAAAGGTTGGGAAACAGCCTCCACTTTTGGAAAGCTGCAGTAACATTTTGTCGCTATATGATGCAATCACCTTCCCTCCAATGTTGCCTGGTACAATACTGACATCTTGCCCTCAAATGTCAGAATCTTTTGGCTAAGAGACCAAATGAAAATAAAGAGGGTTTAGATTTAAGTACAGCAGGATGAAGAGTTTTAGCAACAGTGAACTTGCTGAGAAATGTGATTTAAGTAATCCCACTGCTATTTTCAAATTCAGGTTGAATTTACTTAATAGTTCCAGCAAATGAGAGAGCGCGGACCAGACTCCCCAACCTGGGCAGAGGAGGAGGAGGAAGCAGACAGCTTTAATTAGCAGGCGAGTCAGCAAAAGCACTTGCTCGGGAGGGGATTATCCTGAGGATGCAGACCCCCACGTCTCCCTGCCCAGGAATACTCTGAGCATCACACTGCTTCTCTCCAGCATCTTCTGGCTTTCTTTTCCCCCTCATTTTGAAAAGGTCCAGCCTCTCAGGTGAGAAATTCAGCTGCTCGGGAAAGCAGCCTGGTTCCTCCTCTGCCGGGAGAGAAGCGCTTTGGGCCAAGCAGAGTTGTGGGGAGGCAGGAGATGGGATCGGCTGGCCCCACACGCCCCAAGGGTGCTGCTCCTCTCCCGGGAGCCTGGGGATGGGGGTCACCTTCTGCCATGCCGAGGAGGAGCTGCTCTGGTTTCCATGCTTCTGTTAAAATGGAAACAAAAAGCCTTTGTCCCAAGTGAAAAGAAAGGTTTCACCAATTTGAAACCCATGTCTCAAGAATGTTATACTCTGGTCAGACATAACAAAGAAATCTCCTCTGAAATCATTACAAACCGGCCTACTTAGGGATTTTTCAGGCCCTCTCTGGAACTGAAAAAAAATCCTACTTGCCCAGATCCATCCGTAAGTCAATCCAATGGGAAATTTAGTTATTTCGCCCCAACCGTTTGCTGAGGAGGCAGAGTTTAAAAGGCCCCCTGGTCTGAACAGATGCCCGCTGGTCACAAGAGCAGCGGATCAGCACAGGCTAATTCTGGTGGTGGCAATTTTCTTTCAGCCTCCCCAAAGCCAAGGTTACATTTCCACAATTCAGGCAGATCGCCCGTGTTTAGAAAGTAAAGGACTGGTTTTTACTACAAAGTGAAGGAGATGATACTTTTTAGCCATCCTGTTGGCCTGTACATCCACGTAACGGTGCAGAAAACTGTATCTCTAGTATAGAAATCGGGAACCTATACAACACCCTTTCGGCTTAGTTGGTTTGTCAGGCAGCCAGGCACAGGTGAGACTGGAGAGGGGGAAGCAGGTTTAACATACTCAGTACCTGGCCTGCTGTGACAAACAGAAAACAAATGTGCTGTTTTTCTCCGACTACATATTGCATTTGTTCCAATTTCTTGTCTCATTTTCTGCAACAAAGACATCAGTGCCTTCATGATGATGTTAGTTAACCTGAAAGAAAACGTTCAGCTGAAATCCGCACTGGATTTCCCCTCACCCCAACAACTGCTCCTGTGACCACTTAGGGGTTTCGATGTGTCAGATACTCCTCAATGCAAGCTTTATTTTACGGAGCTGGTATTGCTTTTATACAAGAGCCCACACCCATACAAAGTCTATACAACTTTCTTTATGTATACAATAAAAAGATGGAAAAATTATACCATGCTAAGAAAGCTGTCTTACCAAACAAGAGCCACTGCCTGAAGGGTATATTTAGAAATTAGAGGACAATTTAGGAAGTCACACAACATAAGCCAGAAGAGTAATGAAAAGGAAGGGAGAGTGGGAGTTTCTTTTAGGTATTGAGCACTCCCAGACAGCATCAATGAATACCCAGACCGACACAACTCTTTTTTCACCTCACCAAGTAACAGCAAAACCCAACACTTAGGAGCATTTTTCATCCATCTGTCTCAAATTGCATCGCAAGGAGATTTAAAGCATTGGATTTAGCATCCCTCTCTGCAAACTGATGCATGGAGCTGAAGTCCAAGGCTGCGCAAAGGCAGGCACCAGGGACAAACGTAGGCCATGGATTTCTGCTCGTTGTCATGGACGCCGAGTTTGGACCCTGGTACCTTCTCTTCCATCCTTGAAGCAGCCTGTCAGCCTTGCGTGGGCAGCCTGCGGGGTTTGCCTGCTCTGTCATTTCAGCAGGGGCAGAGCTTCCAAAGCAGCTGTCTTACACCAAGAAGTCATCTTGAGGAACGCATCCGCTTCAGCCCACGGACTCCCAGCGCTGCGGAGGCTGGCGGGCACCTCTGGAGATCATCCAGCCCAACCTCTCGCTCACGGCGGGGTTGGCCACACCAGGCTGCTCAGGGTTGCGTCCTCTTGGGTTTTGAATATCTCCAAGGATGGAAGTGCCAAAACCTCTCTGGGAAACCTGTGCCAGCATTTCACCCCCCCTCACAGTAAAAAGGTTTCTTCCTATATTTAAAAGAAATTTCCTGTGTTTCGGTTAGTGTCCCTTGCCTCGAGTCCTGTCCCTGGGAAACACTGAGAAGAGCCTGGCTCAGTCTTCTTTACTGCCGCCATCAGGTATCTACCCACATGGATAAGATTCCCCTGAGCCTTCTCTTCTCCAGGCTCTCTCAGCCTTTCCCCATATCAAAGATGCTCCAGTCCCTTCATCATCTTTGTGACCCTGCACTGGACTTGCTCCAGCATGTCCATGTCTCTTCTGTACTGGGGAGCCCAGCACTGGACCCAGCACTCCAGATGCATCTCACCAGTGCTGAACAGGGAGAAAGGACCACCTCCCTCAACCTACCGGTGACTGATCACAACCCTTTGAGCCTGGCACTTCAGCTAGTGTTCAATCCACCTCACCATCCACTTATCTAGCCCATACTTCACCAATGAGGATTTTACGGGAGCCAGTGTCAAAGGTCTTGCTAAAGCTACAATAAGCAATATCCACTGCCCTCCCCTCAGCCACCAAGCAAGTAATCTCATTGTAGAAGACCATGCAGCTGATCTAGCATTTCTCCTTCTTAAATCCATGCTGACTAAACCTGAACACCTTCTTGTCCTTAGTATGCCTGGAAATGTTTTCCAGGCTCATCTGCTCCACCACCTTCCCCAGGATCAAGGTGAAGCTGACGAGCCTGTAGGTCTCCAGATCATCCTGAAGTGATATTTGCTTTCCTTCCAGTCCTCAGGAACTTTCTCCAATTGTCTTGTGCTTTCAAAGATATCCAAGAGTGGCCTCACGATGACATCAGTGCATAGTATGCCAGATTGTCACGTCTAGGTAGCTTGGGGAATGCAATATTCCAGCCCAGACTTCTGCCTTTGACAGAACAACCTGCCCAAAGAGTTTTAAACACTTTCAAACATCTAAGATCTGCTAGGACTGTATGACTGTTATTCCTGAGTAACGACGGCACTGCACGACTTGGATTAGCGGTTACAGGAGCAAGGGGAAGCAGAGGGACACCCAGCTGTACGGAGCTGGTCAGAGCGCCGACAGCAGGGACAGCATCTCCCTTTGGAGCAGGGCTAACCGAACCACCCCATCTCCTGTGCTCTCAATGCAAAGATTGCAACATCAACAGGTAAAATCAGTTGCAAAAGCCCTCACTGACCAAGTAGTCATACCGGTTACAAACACACAACGCTTGTTTCCCTTACCCTCCTCTCAGGAGCAGCTGTGCTGTAGCGTAAGTGACTTTGTTCACAGCAAAGCCTAGATTGCCTAAGCTGCACCACCACAACCGAGTAGTCTGATTTTCTTTTTTTCCCCCTCTCTTAACTGTTCTAGCTCAGTAGGTGAAATGGATTTAAAACAAACAAAAAAACCACCAAAGCCCAAGGGTACTGAATTTAAAGTAGACACCCACAATTACATTTTCAGTAGCTAAGTTATCAAAGAAGAAAGATAAAAATAACATTTCAGAAGTGTGAAGGTTGTCACTGGAATATTTTTATCTAAAGTGAGTCACAAAGCCTGAGAAGATTTTTTTTCCCCTAATAACACTGCAAAAAAACTTAAAAAAAAAAAAAAAACACCACACACACACGAAACCACCACCAAAACAATGAGAAAGTTAAAATCTACACAAAGCTTAATCAAGACACTAGTTCCCGCAGCATGTCAGAAGCAACAGGTTCTTCTTACACAGACAGAGAGGCATCTTATTAGAAAGGAGTAAACAAAACCCACCCCCCTCTTAACCCAGAACAGGAAAGTTGCAGGGACCGGAGAAGCCTATAGGTGTTTGACAGTACCAGAAAAGGTCGTTACGGCAGCTTTCCTTTCCAAAGGCTGAAGCCAAAGCACTAAGAAAGCACACTCGTGAATCGCAGGCAGGGGTACATGAGGTCCGAACACAGCCTGGAAGAACAGGAGAAGGAGAGCGGGGGAGAGGAAGGGACAGAGACCTTCCACTCATTGAGCACGACTGCAATTCAGGGTTTAACATCACTGCAGCGCATGTCTCCACGTGTCTGCTATGCGAGTTGGCAGAAACGGTTCGCTACAAGAGCAGCAATAGCAATTCTGCATGCGTGCAACAAGTCCTTGGTTAAAACTCCTGATTTATGCCATGCTGGCCTTGTACAGATCTCCCCCAAAAGAAACCCACCTCTTCCTGTCTACATGAAGTAGACTTTATAAAGATTTTCTTCTGACAAAGCTTTTGGTTTTGTGTGAAAGTTTAATATTCTTAAGTCCATAATGACAGTATAAAGAATTCAGATTAAAGGTTTTTTTGTTTTGTTTTAAACACAGCGTCAGAGTGTACAGACAAAGAAAGCTCTGCCATCAACTCGACAGGGACAGAAGCATGTTAAGGGTTGATTAAAGTGCAATTTAGTAGCAATCCTAAGACATCCATTTCTTTTCCTGCAGCTGTTACCCATGCTTTCAACAGCACTGGTACCACTCCGCTCTGAAATCAGGTTCTGCCCAAGTGCCAGCTCTCCATGGCTTAGAGTATTTTGCTGGTATTTTCATTGCAGTAAAACTCTAAGAGCCATAAGCAAGCCAGTGAGACTGAGATGGCTCGTGGGACCATCATGGGAAGAATGAATCATCTGCCTTGGAAATATAAATGTTTATGATCACTGCTGCTATTCTGCACATATATTCTTGAGATACACAACTTTTACAAGGGTGTTGATATTTATATAATTCCATAAATTTAGACAGTGCATTACAAACACAATATGCAGTCGTAGCTATAAATGGCAGAGCAGTGGGACAGAACTTTCAACTATTTCTTGTTTTCTATGCACACAAATGAGATGTATGGCACAAGTTAAGGAACTAGAGGAAAGAAAATACAGTTATTAGGCAACAAAAAAAACCCCATGTGACTCTCCATATTTTAGATGGTAGAACGGGAATGGAAGACTAGACTTCTACCAAATAACAAAAAAATAAAATCAGTCCCCGAGATTTAACTCCAACATTTAGCCATGACTAAAAGACAAAGAGCAGAGAAATATTCTGAAGTGAAGCTTTTGATAATAGGTTCTTTTCATGGCATCTTTTCAGTGTCAATGTGGCAAACTAACACCTGCCCTTGACAAGAAGGATTCTGACAAACAAATGCACAATGCAATCAAATGACTAAACTTGTTTCTAAACCTTGGCTGATGCTTTTTTAGTGCTCACACCACTATGGATGTGGACACACAAATCTATGAAAAAAAAAAAAAAAATCACTGGATGCTGTAGGAGCATCATAACAATGTACCAAGGAAGACATTCTTCTAGAAAGCCAACTAATAAATTCCCAGTGCATATTAAAAAGAGACAAACCAATAACTCTTGGTAAGCTTTCTAAACTCAGTATTAAGAATATTGTCAAAGAGTTTACTTCAAGAGTTAGATTTGTCAGACAATGACTGTAACAGCAGTTAAGGCCTAAGGCTTAATATCGGGTACCTGACGTCAACAAGCAACCTAGTACTGATGCAAGCAGTTCACAGTTATTGTATCTTTATTTTTTTTAAAAGGCTTCTTGCATCAGTCTGCACCCTCATTTCCATTTCTCCGCTCAATTAACAAATTCGTTCAGAGAGGAGGAGAATCCTGGTGCAAGCAGTACTTTTAGAGCCAGGTCAGTTATATCTTCCATTTAATTTCTTCATTTTATACTGGATATATTACATTTATATTGGGTATACTACATAAAATAACAACTGGGGAAAAAAATATGCACTGAATTACCATTTCAAAAGTCCACTGAAATACTTCTGGACACTCAGATACTCCCAGACACGCCAGACCATGATTTCACATGAGGAAGATCCATCCTACCACAACACTACTTGGCTCTGGTGATGGACTGACCCACATTTCGTAATGAGGTATAACATTCAGAGCTCTGAATCTCAAAAGTGGGGATCCACACCTACTGTAGGGAAGGTCATGCTCTGTGCCACTGCTGCCTTTCTGCCATGGGGAAAAGCAATTACTCAACACGGATGCTGTTTTCACAAGGAAATGGCCACTTTGGGCAGAACAGATCAGAAAAGTGGTTTTAACAGCTTTCAGTATGTATTTAATGATTATTTTGTTATACTGATGTCTTTCAAAAAAGCATCAGTCAGGTAGAAAAGGTGAGCCTTTGCTTTATTGTCCACAATAGCATTTTCTACAGTGCTTCTTCACACTGGATTGACGGGGTTTCCCACGTGTCCTCATCCACCAAGTGAGCCATCTGTGAAGTCTGATCCACGGGTGCTTTCTCACCCTGGGCTATTAATAATGCATCTTCTCCTCCTCCTGCTAACTGAAGGTCAGAGCTACAAGAACAATTAGATTCATCGAGTTTGTCCGTCAAAGACTCTGCTGTAGTTGTAGAGGACTGTTCAGTCTCTGTTTCAGCTTGTGGTTCTGTTTTAAAATGAAGTCCAAACATGTTATTTCGGATGAGGTATCGAACACACTGCAAAATCACATTCCTTTCGTGTCGGATGTCCTGGGCCAGTAACTGGAAAGAAAGAAGAGAAGATGATGCACATTTCCCTCTATTACTCTGTAGCTGATACAAGCCTAGCACGATGTATAGCTCTACTCAGTGATTTTGAACATCTCTGAATTTAAATAGCTGGCTCTCTCACACAAGTCCTGGGCACGCAGAGCAGTGGCTCTGCCTTATGCGAGACAGCACAGGAAAGCCACGTATTCCCACATCGGGTGCTTTCCCCCCGACTGCCTGGGGCTCTGGCAGAGCCAGCAGGTGTGTTTGACAGCACCACCGCACAGCTTGCTGGGCTGGGAGATCTAAGGGCTTGCTGTCCCCTCCTCCCTCATACCAGCTCGCCCTGACCAGACCTCTTACTGATCAGTTCAACTCACCAGCCAGGAGAAAACAAACCTGGCAATTAGCAGCAAGTAGTGGGGCGTTCTGTTTTTTTTGTTTGGTTGTTTGGTTGGGTTTTTTTGGGGGGTATGTGTGTCAAAAGCTGCACAGGGTGAGCAAAAGGCCCAGCATAGCAGAGAAGAAGAGGTGGGACCAAGCATCCGGAGAGGAGGTGGCAGGAGGGAGCTGCCCTTTTGGGCAGCAGCAAGCTGCTACAGCAGCGCAGGTTGATGGTCAAACACCGCTTTTACAATGACAGAGGCTCATAATGGCCACTATGGTACTGGCACATGACTGTACCACTGAAATGGATGAAAAATACACACGTGCTCAGAGTGCACAGGTCTAAGCACCACTCATTTAGCACCATTAATGCACTAAGGCAGGTAGAACAAGTGACAAATCTGATGGTATCTTTTGGATTAAGCTGTCAGTCTCACTTTGCTCAGGTGGTAGAGAATGTCATGGAATATACCTAAACACCAGGAATTCCCCCCCCAGTTATCTGACTGTAGACCCAGCTGATGATGTTCTTACACCATGGACTATAGCACCCGAAACAGAGAACGCATTCCAGGCCACATATCCCAGTACATCAGGATAGCACGTCTATTAGCATCTTTTACACTTCTCCAGGTTATACTGTATCTGTAATTTAATATCCCATGCATTTTTAATTAGAAAACCCCAATGAGTAAAAGATACTTATAAATACAAGGAAAGGGCATGTTTCATCAGGTACCAGACTATGGATTTAAATAGCAATAACTGGCTTGGGCTATAATCCACCGACCTAAGTCTAATAGCTTAATTGAAGTGCTAGAGGCCTCCCTCATCTCCCTTAACCTCAGTAAAGTTCATTTTGGTGTTTTAAAAAAAAAAAATCAGCCAGAAGGCTGAAGGATCTTTTGTCATTGTGAGCCTCAGCCAAACTAGTACTCTGAACAAACAACAGGTTTAAAGTAAGTGGCATCTGTACTACACATCCTAGCTAAATTTGGCTTGTAATGTCACAGAGAAGCTTTTTTGTTGTTGTTTTTATAAGTTAAGTTTCAGCAGTGGTTTAACCAGCCGCTTTAAAGTGTGCATATTTCTGTTTAGACTGGTTACTAAGAGGTGTTACAAGCAGCTAACACCTAAAACGAGCCTCAGAAACCTCCCGTCTGAACTAAGACACGCACATTAGGGCAGAGAAGGGACAGCATCATGATGTTTTCTTTGCCGGACTGGGAGAAACTGCTGAATTCCCAAATGGCCAAATAAAGGCACAGATGGGAGGCATGACCACCCTATCAAAGACTGTATCTTTGTATTATATGTTTTAATACAGGGATGGGTATCAGTGGAGTGATGCTACACCAGTTTTTTATTTTGTCAGCATACAGAATGGCTAAAAACACATTATTGTTTGCACGGCTACAATAAACATGTTTTAGTAGTGCCGAAGCTCACTGCCGAATGAGTGCCAATAGACATCTGCAGCTATTCTCCTACCTCCCCTTTTATTTTTTGTAAAGTATCATTTCACTGATACAACATCCTTTTCTTAGCAAACCCATTTCCTTACTTTTTGGATATATTCTCAGCAGTGACTCACTAAAATTTCAACTTTGCTTCCTCAAGGTTTTTATACACTGGCCATTTCTGAGAGCGGAAGCCGACCTGCGAATCTCAGGCACTCCTCTGTGATTCACAGTCACAATACACATCCTTTAACAACAGTTTTGAGCAACATTAAAAGGCAAAAAAATCCCATCAAAATACAATGTTAAAAATGGACTATACCGGCAAGCTACACTTCAGGCTTCCAATGTTCTGCCAGCTTCTCTCAGCATGTGGGACTTCATATGACTTTTTTTCCAGAGTCCTCACTGCTTTGATCACCAACAACTTTGAAGAGCAAGAGATAAAGACGACTGCATGCTTAGGGAGCTACACAAAGGGCAAACACTTCCTTTTCAGTCACTAGGAGTTTTAATTCTTGGCAGCAATAGTAGTACGTGCTAAAAGGACTATCAAGGGATTTCTCCAACATCTGCAGCTTGGGATGTGGTTTATCAGGTATCTCTTGCCTAAACATCCTGTGCTGTTTCAGAGCCCTTATGTCAGTGGCACCCTGCTTTCTCCTGTGCTCTGCCCACAGCAAGTTTTCCTTTGATGGGAGAGCTTTATGCTGGCTATTTACAGAATTACAAGGGTAGTCTACCTATCTGATACTACTTTTGAGCACGAAATGCAATAAAAGCTTCAAAGTTTTCTTTACACTAAAGAAAGCCACGAAGCTTCTAAATAGGATGCTTCGCACTGTTACTGAGAACAGAATCATAACACCTTGGACTCACCCCTACAAACCTTTTTACCCTTCTAAGACACCAACCTGCTCTTCAAGGGACCAGTGCTGTCACCTCCTCAGACTGGCCTACCCGTGCTTACAGAGGAGAAACCCGTGCATGTGCAGGTTGCAGCTCAACACCACTCTACAGTCACCAAAACCCATATCAACAAGATCTCTTTGACTGCATTTGAAAAAATTGTGCGCTCCTTGATCAGAGGAAGGCAGCTGAATAGCAAAGCCAGAGGCAAAGAGAGCAAGATCAGAATAAGGCTGATGGGATCACATACAAACAAAACCTATTGGATACTGCCACAGGGAGGGGAGAGGGAAGAATAAAGGTTTTGTCCTTTGTGCAGCTCATTTTAGGCACGTGATTAAGTTGTCATCTCTTGCTCAAAGTCAGTCGTTACCTGAATGAATGCCCATTACCAGGGTATTTCTATTTGTCTATTTAAGCATCTACACTTTCTCCGAGTGAAATGCTCACTTCGCTATTTTAAGACAGGACCTTTGCTAACAGACTGCTCTGACTTCCCACAGGGAAGAGAAGAACTGCTCACTAATAGTGCTCGTCTCGTACAGGAGGCATTATTTTAGCACTAAAACTGTTACCATTTCCAGCAGAGTTGGACGGCGCTTCGGAAGGAGAGGTAATGTTTTCTTGTCCCACTTATCAGGCCCTCTGGGGGGACGTGCATTTGAATTCGAGCTTCTTAATGTCGTGCCTGCATATTCCGGACGTTTTTGATTCAGGTTTCGACTCCAAGGAACACAAGTAGTTTGAGGCGTATTTCTGAGCGCAGCCTGGTTTTTCTCAGCTTTTGTTGCAGTCTTGACAGGGATTTCTTAAAGAAAAAGAACACACTTTCATCTCAAACTTAAAAGCCCCTTTAACATGCTTATATCCCCATGCACTGCCAGTTCATTAGTACTATTCTTGCTCACATAACCTGATGTGAAGATGTTCAAGGTTTACTTGGAGGAAGGGAGGGTTTGGGTTGGGTTGGGTTTGAGGTTTCTTTTAGAATACAAGGAATAAATTCTGAACATTCACAGAAAGGAAAACAAGATATTTAAATTCTGCAATAGAAAAAGAAAAACAGAAGTAGTAAGAGTTGAACGAGATTTTCAAACCTCTGTCTTGTTATCACTTAGAAAGTGTATTGCTTCCACTTCACAATATAGCTTGCTGCAAATTTGCTGCTGAGACAATCACTATATAGTTAGAGCAAAGGATGCCCAAGTTCAATTCCCTGCCTGCTAGATGCTCTCTGTAACTTTGGGCGGGCCATCTAGGGTGAGTAAGGCATAGTGACTATCTGCAAAACCAAGGAGCAGCAGCAGTTCTCTACCGTACACCAATGCATATGCTCAAAGGAGCACAAAATCCAAGTTCAAGTCTTAATGCAACACCCAGAAGTCTTCTATGGAAAAAGCCCTTAAGAACATGGAAATGAGCTCCCAGGGTGAGCAGAACAGCCTTCTTCTGGCACTATTCAAACATGATTTGAAGTGAGACTGAAGACAGGCTGCTTTTTTTTCCCCCAACTAGGAGGAAAAACGCTTGGGAAATTCAATGACACACACCCTAACTGAAGACATTTTACGCCCCTCCTTCAACCCAGGACATGCTGCTGAGAAAAGGCAAGCAAAGAGGGGGGACAAAGCCCACTCCATTTTTCAGGAAACTCTGTTTGAGGCTTTCTAAAGTATGCTGTAGGGCTGGGGGCAGAGGGAGCGTTAGATGCAGCACAGGCCAAAGGGACAAGGCCATCTCCGTGCACCAGCTGTCTGCACAAATGCTGGGTTCTGTCTGGGTGCTCCTCCGAGACTGGCAGCTATCACCATACCAGGAACAAGTAATGGCTCACCCAGTAACCCCAGTTAGTGCTCAAAACTGGGACGAAGGAGGGACGGGGAAACAAGAGGAGCAGAATAATGGCATATGCTTTTTACTCCTCCCAGCCTGTCCTTACGCATGGCTTACACCAGTACTAGCATGCATTGTCACTGAAAGCAAACTAGAAAGGATCTGTACACAGATCGCAAAAACATCCCTGTGCAAAACCTTTTACAGGCTCGTCTCTTTACTTGTATAAGCCTAAAAATCAAAAGGTACAAGACAGCTCTGAATTACAGCAGTGGTAGACAGGCCAGAAATCAAAAGGCATTTCCATAACCAAGTGTTTTGGAGATACAGCCACTGAACTGGCATTACATTTACATCTTTGCTAAATATGTCACAGCTTACATGTTGTATTTTCTTCTGCAACACCTTTGATTTCTCTTAAAAGTTTTTTCTCAAGAAACTGGAAGTACTATGTAGGTTCTGTCTGGCACTGATAATCTGCAGCTTTCATCAGCTGGGGATGCAGCTGTAAAGAGCTACCACTGGGCTACTGCACTCAAATACTGCATTTATAAATAAATGGGACCTGAACAATTGGATGGGAGATGACAAAGGACCAAATACAGAAGAGGTGAAGCCCCCACTCTTCCCAAAGAAGGGTCATTTCTGATCAGATCTTATCATTGCTTGCAGTCCACACCAGCACAGTGACGTAGGGGAGGAGGGGAGAGGAGAAGGGCAGAAGAGACACTCCTACGCACCTTCGGGCTCGCTGTCGGACGCGCTGCCATAGTTGGCCGACAATGAACTCAGGGCGGAGGTGACCTGCTTGGGAACAACAGTCAATCCCAGCCTCCTGTCTTCAGCTGCTGCTTCATCCTTGTCGGATTCTGCAGGGAGAGAAAAGTCAAGAGGGATTTTTCCCAATGCTCCTGCATGCCAACAGCCAGCCTTGCTGCTTGCCCCATCTCACCACTACGCAAGAGCGATGTCGAGCACCATTGCTCAACACCGTGGACTGATAAAAAAAAAAAAAACCACACTTGCCTATGCTCTACAGACATTCGGTGGCAAAGTCGTCTCACCACTGGTTTACAGTCCTGCCAGCAAAGCTACAGAAGCAAAAAAAGTTTCCTGAACAATAGCTTGGGCTTTCTGGTTCTTTCTTCACATACCAAATGTAATTATAGGTTTTATTATCAAGTGTAGGTAAAGAGAGAGAGAAAATTTCATGTGTTTTGAAGTCTTGCTGGATTTAGTCCTGCAGAGGCGGGGGAAAAGGAATCAAAAGCTAGTCAGGGAAGGGGGAAAAGAAAAAGAAAAAAAAAAAAAAAAAAGGGAAAATTAGGCTCATTCAAAGCAAGAATTTAAGAGCAAAGACATTTTTGGATAGTAAAAAAAGTTCCTAAGAGACATTGAGAACTAAGGCTACAAATTAGACAACCAGTTTTCAGCAGTGCTTCATCAGACTATTTGATGCTTAAATCCCCACAGAGCATTATGGACACGCATGAGTAAGCAAGATACTACAGTCTCAAACTGCCCCAAAAGACAATACTGGGGAGACAGGAGGCAAGCAAACCAAAAATGCTGAAATTGAGGATAGTAGGAAAACAGAGCCCTACCAGAAAGATTCCTAAAAATAAACATGCATAATTGTGATGGCTTTAGTTTGAAACAAAGGATCTATATGCATCAAAATCTTGGAAAGACTCTCAGGTGAACAGTGCTAGAGTTAGCAGGAAAACTAGGAAATGCTTTTCAGTCATACACCTGCATACATATGCGTATGTGTATACACACACAGACACCACTCCTAGAAACACTTTGAGAAACTAGTGGCCTGTTGAGACTTCTAGAAAAAGACTGGTTGCAATCTTATTTTCACAAAGAGTTGTGCCTTCTCCCATCCCCTGTCTGTCCAAGCCTGCCCTACAGGAAGGCTGCCTCACACTTAAGAAGATTTTACTGAAATAAACACTTTTGAGATCTTTATTTTGAAATCACAAATGTTTCTCTGTTCTCTTCTAATATATCATTAACAATTGGCAATTTGATTCATTGGAGCTCATGCCGTTCGGTAAAGCAACTTTTAGATAAAATATGCAGGTATTTATCTAAACTACCTACCTGCCTCTTTTTACTTTGAGCTCTTTTTGAGAAAGGTTGAGTCTCACTGGTTTAGTAATCATGCCAATTTGCAATTACATTGGAATGCAGTGCATTTTTCTAATGGAGAATACATAACATCTGCATATACTTAAGCAATTATAAAAATAGCATTTACTCCAAGTTATTTTGGTTCATTGCTGTTTTTTTCTCTCTCATCCAAAATGTTGAGTGCATACTGGGGTTGTGTGCCTTTTCTTTTAATTTTCTTTAAATTTTAGAGAATTATTTTTAATTTGCTTTTTAGCAAATTAGGAAAACACATTTACTGGAATACATTTTCTCTTTGAGAGTAGCACGTTTGGAGGAAGCATTATGCACTATGGAATACAACTTACTGTTTCTGGTCAGTAGATTCCCCCCCTCAAAATTTTACACCTGACAGGCTCATCGTCTTACCTTGTTTCTGCTTATAAATCAAGAGGAAAATTCTGTTTTCTTATCTCCCATTCAATTTCTTAGCTTTGAAGCAACTAGCCACTAAACAGAACTTAAGTGAATGCATTATGCAATAAAAAAATACATTCCCTCTAGAGAAAGGGCTGCTGCTGTTACAAATGTTTAAATTCTCCAACAAAATGTACCTATACAGCAAAATCATGGACTTCAGTTGTGTAATTTTTTTTTTTAAAATTCTACTGAGTTATACTGTGTTTGTTATTATTTGTTATGACTATATTTCTCAAAAGTATAAAGAACTGCAACTGGCTTTAATAATGTGTAATAAGCAAGTACCACGTTCCTTTTCTACCTATTATAACAGAAGTTACTAGCTGTACTTAGGTATAATTAGACTTTTTATCATTAAGTAAAACACAGATGCTGCAGGGAAATACAGTTATATTTAAGCATACTTAAATTTCCCAACACGCAGAGATTAGTGGAATAAACAAATTGCATAGGGATGCTGACTTCTTGTTCCCACTAATTGAAGATTATGTTTTCAAGAGGAAAAACTCAGCATCAGACGTCTTTCCAGGGGATGCATTCTAGCCTTGTTGCTAAAAATAGCCAGCGTATAAGTCAGCTTACATGCCATATTCTAAGAGTACTGCATCACTGCTGAATATATTATAAATAGTTATATCTGGAGAGTTTATATTGCTGCCGGCATGTGGGAACAAGACATGCTCACCAAAAAAACTAAGCAGCAATACTGCAGAAAACAGACACATGGAGAGTATCAAGAGTAAATTAGATAATATAGCAAAAACTAGAATTAAAAGAAAAATGTTGACATTTTAAGTAATTCACTTAACTCATACAAGGAAATCCATTTGTTTTCACATTCTAAATACTGTTATTTCAAAACCACAAAGGGATATTTAATAGTCTTTAAAAAATAATTTGATTGTCAAAGTATTTTATTCTTCTTCTGGCTTTATAAAGATTTTATTTTACACGTTGGTTTAGCAACCTATGTTGATGCATGTCCTTTAGGCTATCGTACAGTAGGCCTGGCAGAACGTGTAATATTGCACACAAACTTTTTGGCAGCACTTCCCAAACCCTGACTAGCAAGCAAAAATTTCGGCATCTAAACTTCAAACAACTCAGATGCTATTTCTTTTCCTCTCCTTCCTAAAGCTACTACAGTACCACTTCCCTATGGCTCAAACCACTTTCCCTTTGCTGCCTTTCCCTGCCAAGTGTTTTGGACAAAAAAGCATTTCCTAATCAGGAGATTATAGTAAAATAAGATTATTATGGTAAAGTACTGGTTAAAACAAAGATAGAATTGAGGTGCTCCATTAAGATCCCAGAAACCCTCTTCAGTTGGCTAGCTAAATATTGATTTAAAGCAAGTAATGTATTTTAAAACATACAAACCTAAACCAAATAAGTATCCAGCATGGATATTTTTCAAATCCAAGACACTCCTACATCCTATCTACCAACATCTTCTCCTCTTCAGATTAAGCATTTTTTGATCATACCGAACAAAATTTAACGCTTCCTAATTCTCACAGAAAAATCAGAAAGACATAAAACTAGTCTGCTAGATTTTCCCTGTGTGTTTATAATACAAACAGCTTGGCTTGCAAGCAAACTTATGTAGAAGTGCTTAGTGCTGGTAGCATCTTAAACATTCTTGTGTCAGCCTTTCCAAATCAGAATTTTTCTTCATCTTCAATGACTTTGTATTTCATCTTCTTTCCAAACCATATCTTGGCCAAGTCTACTGTTTTAGGTCCTCCTACCAGCATATGTGGACATGAATTCAGTCAGACACACACACACACACACGCATCTCAGACTTGTAGACTACTGAGACAGTTTCCTCCATAACAGGCCAAGCCTACTAGGGCAGAAGCTCCCCCAAATACAAGATTTACCCCATTTCCTTTAGATAAACCATTAACCCATGTTTCACAATAATCACACTGGAAATTTTCTTAGAAGACCATGTCCTGAATCAGGATATCTCTCTACAGAAATTTCCATTTAAAAAGGAAGTTCTAAGTGCAAGTTTTAGGCACAGGGATGTGGGACTACCTTCATGCTTATGACACTGTTGGCTCTATCGTAGCCACAATACAGCAATCCTGGGCTGGTTTTTTTTGTTAGTAACAATGAGAAGATAAGTATGACAACAAGCTCCCCGCTATCCTTCTCCAAGCATACGGTAAAGTGTTGCATCAATCTTCTACTAAGAGGGATTTATCCCATTTTAAACATGCCCAGTTAGCCCTCTTTCAATCAAGGACAGAGTTTACATGTTTTTCTAAATCCCCAGCTCTCCCCAGAAGCTGCTAGTTACACAAAAGTTCAGTAATCTTTTCAGCAGTACTACTTAAAATAAAAATTCTCCAAGTTCCTTCATCTTACCAACATCACTGTTTGCCAGAAAACCAAGAGGGTCCCCGTCCTTCACGTGTGGCTGAGCCGACAAAGCATGCTGTTTTTCATGTTCCTTTTCACACATGCTGTTTTCTGGTCCATTAGCTTCATTTTGAGTTCTATGTACATTATAATCTCCACTATTTTTCCTAAATTTCTTCCAGAACGGGCGCCTTTGTCTTCTCCTTTGTCTTCCTTGCTGCCCAAACCTCTCTTCGTTTTCTGGAGGTTTCCACATCCCCTTCATTTTGCTGGAGAATAGAAACACAAAACTCATACAAATGACAAGCTATGAGAATAAAATCAATTGACGTAACCAAACAGCTCAGGCCCACATTTAAGGTTCAGCAACCCAGCATGATGCCAGGACTTAGTCCAGCTCAGCTAACATGTGAGTAGTTAGTAGTCACAGCTCATCTCATTGGCAGGGCAATGTGACAAAGCTGGAACCTCAATGAAGAGTTTGAAGTTCATGAGTTTTATCTTTTGACAAGGCAAAGGGTACGAGGGCTAGCAAGTTTCTTGATCATCTGCAGTGTGAGGACATAGTGTTTTCATTTCACATTACAAAGCCAATAAATATTCCCTTCACTTAATCAATGAAGTAATTCAAAAAGAGGGGGAACGCGGAATTAAAAAGGAATCATCTGCTATAAGCATACTTCCACTGCTCAAGTCTCCTTTTTCCAGTTACAGCTCAGAGAAGGATCTTGCTGCACTAAAACCATTCAGCCATCCAACACCATCAGTTGCAGCAATAACTGCCTGCTCCTGCCTCCAACTAACATGACGTTCATCTTTTTCACTCGGATGGAAAAGGAAGAAAAGAAACTTCTATCAGGACAATGGATTTTAAAAAACCTGAAACAAGTCCTAAATTACGGAAAGAGCACAGCATGCTGGTTGCACTAATCTTCCAGGTTATCCTATAAACACAAAACATGTTTATAGGGAGGGACCTGGAGAGCCTAACAAACTCTCGTCAAAGTCTACAGACAGAAGAATAGGTGTGACCCAGACAGAAAAGCAAATATAGAAGTGACAACATAAGCTTCCTGAAAATACTTATTTTCAAGCAACAGAAACCTAATTCAGCAAAACAAGACTGCAACTAATCACCAGCACATTACAACAACAACAGACATACAAGATCTACAGTCTTGAATGAGCCCCATGGTTCCTTTTGCTCTGTACTCTCTCCCTCAGCCTCACCTACAGAATGGCAGAGGTCCTGTTACCCCTAGTCAATCACAGAATACCACACTTGGGCAAGAGCTTCTTCCTGAAACTTCTCCCTGGGTCTAGAGCCATGCATCTGCAAGCAGCTTCTCACAGGTGTATTTCTAACCTGGTACCTTGTCACTGATAATCAGCCAGTGGAACATGCGAGGAAAGAAAAAAAGAGCATAAAAGCAGGGCAAATGGTCACCTTTCTCCTCACTTACTTTTCAGCAGTGTACCACTTAGAGACCCTCTCTGACTTGGGACGCTCCCAAGACACTGATGGTTTTGCATCTCATGCTGTGGGATGCTGATGTCTGGCATCCCTGAAATCTTGCAGCAAGGTCTTAATATCTTGTGAAGAAGGACTCCTTTTGGTTTGTCTTCATTCTGATGTCCAAAATGGTCATTTGGTACCCCCATCCTTCTCGAGTTACAAGAAACAGTGTATAACAGCATTCTATTCACCTCTTCCCACCTATGGAATTTTTCTAGATCTCCATCATACAGCCCTTCCAAGCCACCCACTTCTTTGCTTGTACAGAAATGTTCCCATTACCAACATTCCTCTCTTCCATACCTTTCCAGCTTAATTAAGTCCTTCTTGAAAGAACAGGGCCTGCCATAGCATTCAAAATGGCTTTATATCTCAACAAAACATATCTCATTTAATTCTCCAGTCATTCCATGACAGTATCTAACACTGATCGCTCAGCCCTGATTCACCATGGCACTCCTGTGGCACAAGAGGGAAGCCGCCACCTTCCTGTGCATCAGTCTCATCCACAAAAGGAAGCTAGCATTAGCTCCCATAATTCAACTCCATCTAGACAGAGAACTGCATTTCTGAATTTGAATAACCAGGCTCTAAATTCAGGATGTTGTTGTATAACCTAGAAGATATTGAGCAAATATAGGCTCAGTTAGAGGCGATGTCCTTGACCAAGGGTTAAAAAACAACATTCTGATTTCCCTGGGGCCTCAAACACCCAGAAAGAAACCCCAAGGTCACAAACACATCCCAACAAACATCAGCCTGGCATCCGCCTTCTGCCTTCCCCTCGTGAAAGATGTCCTCTTCACTTCCCATTCAGAGGGGATAAAGAGCCATGCGCTATTAATCAGCTGTTGCAAGACACCACACAGACTGCCAAAGGGGTCCTTTGGCATCTCTAATCTCACATGCGGGGATGCTAAGAATTAGCAGTTGTAAAGCACTTCAGAGAACCACAAATGGAAAGCACCGTAGAAGTGTTAAGTATCTAATCCCTTCTAAATCTTACTTAGCTATTTGCTTTAATAGTACAGCTTGCAGAGAACAAGCTGTATTCTATTTTTGCCTCATGCATCAGTAAATTTGCCAGATAAGCACCAATTCCAGAATCTTTACTGTTGATATACAAAGCAGAAATTACAGCTTTTTGGACAGTTCATCAAGTCTATAAAGCTAGCAGTTCAGGGAAGGGAGGGGAAAAAAAGAATAGATTTCTAAAATCCACAAGAGTTAAAGGTCACTAAGTGAAATCGAACAGCGGACAATCTCTAGTTTTGAGGGCTTTGTTTTTCCCAAACAATTTTCCAGATATGGAGTTACAAACACATGCAATAGATAAGCATGGAATTGCTGATGGACATTTAAGACTACATAATGCACTCAACTCACAGCCACAACAGTTACCAAATAAACCTGCAGACACCAAACAGTTTGTCACTGTGACAAGCAAAACTCATCTTTGCTCATAAGAACCTCCAAACAAAATTCCGTATGTTTACGGTAGTCTCAATGCCTAGGGTTTGGTTCTTTGGGTCTAAAGCACTTCTGAAACTTTACATCTTTTGAAAGAAGTTTCTACTTTAGTCTTTTATACACCCATCCTTCCAAAGTCACAAAAGGCAACTGGCTGGAGGGGGTGGGTAAGTGTTGGGTCTTCTGACTTTATTGCCATTTAACAAATCACACTAGCCTAGGATGAACCCTGTTCTGCACTAGTTCAACCACTTTACCATGGTGCAAATTTTATTTTGTTCTATGTAATTCCCTATTTAAAAAAAAAAAAAAAGCAGACAAATTCCAGCTTCACTTCCATGCAGCAGCAAGTGGGATTTAGCAAAAGTCTCTTAGAAGTGGGTCTCCTCCTGCCTTCCAGCTCAGTCGTTTTCATTCAAACAAGTGATATTCTGGGGGCATGGATCATTATAACATTTTTTAAAAGTCCTCCCACAGGCCCTAAAGAAGAGCTAATGAAGTTATCTGGTTCCCCAGAACACTGACACTGTGGGGAAGAAAAAAGAACACACATCGTACTGGAAAGTAATTCACAATATAAGGGAGAGAACAGCTGAAAATCCAACTGGATTAAGTATTAGGCCCAGAACAAAGGTAGCAGATAAAGATGATGGAGAGTAGAAGAAAGAAGTAGCACTACTTATGCTATGAAAATAAAGCTAAATCTTCCTCCCCTCTTCACCTGAGTATTGATTTATCATCTGAAAGGAGAGAGTAAGAAGACAAATCTGCTCATAAAATCTCTCTTGGCCATTTTCAGGCATTAGAGGATTAGACCATGTGGGTTCATTATGTTGCGTGACTTCAGTCCCCATTATTTCTTCTTCAGAGACCAAGGTTATGCTGATCTAATGAATGGCCACTAGAATACGGTTTTCTCAAACATGCCAGAGTGCAGAATTCAGCACGAACATCAGATTTCTAATACAATTATTGTTTAATTTAACTGAAGTGGACTATGAAGCACTGTAAACAAAGGAACGTTTTATCTGCAGTTTGTCAAATGACCTGTCCTCTGCTAAAGGGCAGCTAGATCATATGTACGGTAGAGGCAGTAAGTGCTGGGAGACCACAGTAAGAGAGCATACTTCGGAACTCATTAGGAGGAAAGTAACAAGCTTCTTTCAAAACGCTTACCCGAACTGTTGGGTAGTCAGCACTTCTCCCCTTTCTTCCTTGTGCATCTGCATCATCTTCTTCTTTTCAATGTTTGCCAACGTAGGGAAATTCCTAGAAGGAAAAAAAAAAAAAAAAATTCACTGGCTCTTAAATGATTCACTGTACTTTGTCAATTCACCCTTTACCAAACCAGCATTCTCTATAAATATAATAGATTTTTAAAAACCTAATAGATTTTTTTGAACATTTCATGGAAGTTTTTATAGACTGTTTCCTTCTTAAAAAGGCAAGAAACCTGAGTCCATTTATGCTTATATACTCAGATTAAAAAAAAAAAAAAAAAATCTACCAAATGGGCATGATTAGATTTACCAAACCATCAAACAAGCTACAGACAAACAGCTCAGTCACGCTTGTGGACCCTCTGCCTGTCCCTACACATAACAGCATGATTTAGTCCTGCAATTTTATTTTTATGGCGCTTCAATTGGAATATTTGAAGGATCTCAAAAGGTACAACATGCCTTTAGCAAACCAACTACTGAGTTCTTGTAATATTAAAAATAAAAAAAAAAGGCTATAAGAACAGCTTCTAGGTGCACAAGATTAATTTAATGTAATAGTTAAGGAAAAGCACACAAGTTTCCTCTCAAGCAATATTCAGTATTGCGCTTGCAGTGACCTCTGCTTCACGAAAATTACTGCCCCTTTTTCCTTCCAGCTTCCAAGAAAAATTGCTAAGTCATGCAGATCAAAACAAATCTACTGTTATAACCATCTCCCAAACTATCCCTCTCTTCCATTCTCCTCCTCCCTCCCCATCCCTCCCTGCGGACGAACGCCACGCTGGTTCTAACATGCAAGGCCTGCTGCAAATTACCGTCAAAGCCCGAAAATGGCTATGCCGGTTGCTCTGTAAACATTAGTTAACTAAATCCCAGTGCTTTGAGATAAAGGTGGTAAATGGGAAACACACATGCACCGCACCCCCACCGGCTTCTGGACAGAAACACAAAGTATAAATATTTGATAAATCTATTAAAATGGAGTAACAAGAAACTTAGAACAGTTACTCACTATATATAGCTATCAAAAAGGACATGTATCTTTCTTTAAATATTTAATCTTATCACACACATCTTCCCTGTTTTATAACACAAATGTTAAGCCTCACACTGATGCAAGACAGCTTCAACCACACACCAAGGGAAAAAGATGAGAAGCATTTCCTACGAGACACACACCTAAACACGTTACAGAACTTGTCTCCTTTAAGAGGATTTGAACATGAGCTGTCAGTGTCTATTTTCATCGGATTTCTCCCAGAAATCCACCACACAGGTCAAGCAAGCATAGGGATGTGATGTTTTATCTCCACTCTTCCCTGTTAGCTACATTTGTTCATCCATGTTATAACACTCCCAGCACACAGCAAGCATGCAATGAATTATTTAATCTCAAGAGCTTCACACTGACAAAGACCCCTGCGCTTGGCACCCCTCCACAGTTTTAGGATAAGGTGCTTTCCTTCACATGAGTAAGGCTCACAGGAGGGGAGAGAGCTATAAAATAAATAGTTATGCTCAAAAGAGCCCTGAGCTTGTCTTATTTTCTTTTAGAAGACACAAGGGAAGACCCTTAATCCTGGAGCAAAAGAGTCTTCAAAGTGCTCTTGTAGTTATGCTGATTAAGGACATATTCAGACACGCTCTCACAACATGATTTGAGACGTGGCTGCCTCCCACTTTCATTCCTATGAGTTACCACTCCCTCCACCGAGCCACCGTAATGGACTCCACGAATGCTTTCAGTTTGCTTCAGTGCCAAGACAGACAGATTTCTCCTAAACCACGCTTCCAATTGACACAGGCAGTAACTAACAGCTAAAGAGAGTTCAAGTCGTAAGTCTGAGTATGCCTCCAAAAGCACATCTGAAGGCACTTGTAGGGGCTGTGTTTATTTTCCCCAGCTCTCCTCAAATGTTAAATAGCATTTTACTCACTGCCTTTACCTTGTGCAGAAAAGGTACCTATTTTGACAGCACACATGCACAGAGCGTTTCATTTTATTCACAATGAGCAAATGAGCATCTGTTAGTTTATTCTTCCATCTAAGGACTTGGTGGGCAGTAAGGTCTAGACGTTCGAGGCTGCAGGTCACCAGCCTCAGTACAAGGTAGACCAGGTTCACTCCTCCCCAGGTGCCCTGCTGTGCGACGACGAGGCTGGGCTAAGCCCACCGATGGGTCCTGGTGGGAGCGGGCCAAGCCAACCCCAGTTCTCCCTGCAAGGAGCAAGTGGACCAAAGAGGTGTGGACCAAAGTCACCCACCCACCCCAATGCACCAGCCCCAGTGCAACTCCACAACTCATCAGGTACCACAGCCCCGGCACAAAGAGGTCTGTGCACCTCCTAACATCAGCTAGATCTACCCATGGAGGCCGCAAAATTCAACGGGACCCTCAATGGAGGCAGATGCCTACAATGGAAACATTATGGTCTTGGGGTACAACTTTATGGCAGACTTTGCAAACTTCACTATCTAAGGACAGCCACAAAGTACTCAAGAGAGGTCAAAAATCAAAAAGACAGGAATTTTTTCTTTTTTTGATACAGAGAATTCTTATTCAGGAATGTTAAATTTAGGAAGACTGCTCCTAAACAGAGGTGCAACAATGCAGAAGGAAGAGCCTATACTGAATCTTTCCACATAAAAGGCCATGTGTTAAAATCCGATGAGCTGACTTGGGTTTGAATCCTTCTCAGAATTGCCCTCCTCCCCCAGTAAAAAATGGTTCTTAAAATGTTACCTACAAACACCACTGAAGCAGAAGTAGCCTAGCACCTAGGTCCTGTAAACAACTTGTCAGAGCTTGACCACAGACAGCTTCATCAGTCACCACAAAGGCTTTACAGATCTAAGCAATTTCTTGTAAAAGAGGGAGTTAAACCAGGACATGATGGCCTGGCACAGTAGATTTCATGAAGGAGCCAGCAGTGCCTGAGAAGGCAGCCCCATTTCATAGCAGCTGCAGTTTCCAACCAAAGACACTTCTATAATCCAAACTGGAAGGTTTTCAGCATAAATTGTCAGCATAACACCAGAAAACTGGTTTTCAAGCTAAGATGAATATATTACATATACACCCACAAAATGACATGCAGGTAAAGGATACCCTAAGCTTCCAGAGACAGGGAATGGTGACATTGAGCATAATCACTAACATGTGCGCCTTGGTGAGCAAATGTTTTTTTTCAATAAATGAGTGCACTAGCTGAAGTCATACATGTTTTATAGGCCAGCGTACTCTATCTTGCTCACATAAACATCAGAGTAAACTAGCTCTTAGCAAGCAGTGGAAAAACAGAGCTTTGCCAATGTCTAACAGAAAAAAGACCTGTTTCTACAGCAGTTTACACACTGAATTTCTGAGTCCAGAGCTATACAAGTTTATCTTCTTTATAGGAACAGCACTGTGATCAAATTGCCTCAATAATTTCTTGAGCTGGTCTTGATTGCACATGCACAACCAACAGCAAAGGGGACATGGACAGCCCAAAGGGAACAAAGATGGCCCAACAGAGAGCTGATAAAATCTTGGTTTAAGACTCCCAGGCATTTTATCAAGCATTGCATCTCTAGTGTGATTTTACCATATGTTAGCTGAGGCAGTTTTATTGCTAATCCATCCCTGCAATTCAGAGTAAACTTTATTGTATCTATATTTACCTTGATCTACCAACACATTCCTTCTACTTTGCTTTGTCTTCTCTACTTTTACCAGGTGCTAAGAAATTTTTTTCCTTATTACCACTCCACTTTCCCAGGGAAGTGGTTGAGTCTCCATCCCTGGAGGTATTTAAAAGAAGGGTAGACGTGGTGCTCGAGGACATGGTTTAGTGATGGACTTGGCAGTGACAGGTTAACAGTTAGACTCGATGATCTTAAGGGTCTTTTCCAACCTTAATGATTCTATGAATGCAACACCAGGGAGGATTCCAAGCTACTCTAGGATTATCATTATTCAACTAGAGAACCACAAATTAATTAAAAGTGGTATGGTTGATGGTACTGGCCTTCATTCATTAAGCACACGCTCAGCCTACGAGATGTATTGCATGGAAATACAGCAGTCAATCCCTAACCGAACCAAAAAAACCCAACAGATTAAAGAAAGAGGGGAAGAAGAGGGAGAATTTACAACCAACACACAAGATCAAGAAAATCCTCCAATGTTCTATTAGGACCTAAGCAAAAGTAAGTTTAACGATTCACTTTAACACCAGAGCAACCTTGCTACATTCCTTCTAATAACCTTTGCTCAAGAAGAGTTGGTTAGAAACAGATAGGCTAGCAGGACCCAGGTCTCACTTGGAAAGAAGGGAAGACAGCAATACTTCATTCTGACACATTAAGGAAATGCACTGTAGTTAATTCCCTTTAAACTTGTGTTTAAGAAAAAATATGCTGAAAAATGCACATTTGTCAACACTTGGAAGGGACAGAACAAATCAAAACAAAAAAAGTAATTGTAATCACCAAAGTTGGTGTCAGACTTCACGATCATCTGTCTGCAAAACACAGGGAAATCCTGAGATCCTGCTGAACTTCACATCTATCGTTGTCCCCTTAACTTCAGATTGCCTGGCTTGGCAGGTTCAGCAGGTCACAAACCATTAAAGAGTCTTTTGGGTAAGCAGAGATATGAAGGCTGCAGTGTTGAACAGGGCATTGTGCAAAATCCGAGACAGGAAAACAGCATTCTGACCCAGCATACTTCATCCAGAGATACTCACTCCTTACCAGCTCTCCCCCTTCTCTTCCCTCTATGCGAGTAAGGCTGCACTTTAAATACAGGCTCTTTCTAATAGATTTTAGCAGGATACACAACTGAGCAACACAGCAGCTAATTAATAAGAAAAATCCCAACTCTGTAAGTAATTATTTATAACAGCTGAAAGAACAAACAAGACAGGAATGTTAGGGATGCAGCATGGAAACACACACATTAAATCATTGCAACCTAATTAGAAACAAACTACTAATGACCTAAAAAGATCCATTCTTAGCTCTGACTGGAGCTTCTAGAAAGAAAAATGCTTTTTCCTGTCACCATAAACCACAACTGCCTAACAGCTCAGACTCCCTCCAATGTCCTTTTTTTCTGTACAATGCAATGTGTACTGTGAGTCAACAACAGACCTTCAGTATTAAACTGATGCTTTGCTAGAGACCCAATTAATGCTTCACAAAAGTTTCAGCAGGGTTTCTCTCTTCCCCCCTCCCGCCCCTTTTTTTTAAATTAAAAAAAAAAAAAAAAAAAAGAAGGATGTTAGTACAGCTTCCTTGTTGTACAAAGAGTAACAAAAGCCACGCAGGTAGTCATTCTACACGCATTCATTGTAGCTAAACAAGATGCCCACACAAGGACTGAAGTACCAAAATAAGTTACAGCAGTACTCCATCTAGTGGCCTTGGCTTCGAAGGTCCTAATCTCATATTGCCTTTTTTGGTTGGTGGTCGTGACTACAAGACCTTATTTCCATTTATTTTACCATGCCACAGTGAACGAAGGCTTTCAACAATGTTGTACCACAGCCAAATTATATTCATCTGTAAAAACCCACCAGTATGTGCCACGAGATTCTCTAGAAACTTCACAAAAATTATCTCAGGCAGAGATCCTTACAATTAACTGTAGATAAATATTGCTTTGACTCACAGCACCCACTCCCCAAGCAAACAGCACCTAAACGTGACTGTACATTCATTTCCTGCTTCCCTAATGTTCTAGTATACAGTAGAGCACATACTGACATACAGACCTTAAACATCATTTCAACACTTAAACCTCAGCATCAGCCACTACACAGGAACTCTTCCAAACACCTCCCAAAATAGACAAGTGTATGCAAAGTTCCAAATGAATAGCAAAGAGTCTGCATACAAGTATTGGTATCTTTCCTTGGAGCTACTGTTAGAAAATTAAGTGGGCCACAAGACAGACAAATCTAAGGACGTTTTGGTTTTTGCTCACTCTGTTCAAACACTTTGTATTGTAAGTAATAAAGACTTGGTAAGTATCACTCTTGGGGGGGTGGTGCAGGGAAGACAGCAATATGTAGAGTGAAAGCAAGTAAAAAACCCAAACCCTCAAGTATCTTTTGAATAAAATGAAACCTTGGAACGAAAACTAATCTAACACCAAACTTGTACTTGAAGAGATCACAAGCAATTTTTGTCTACTTAACTACGGCATTTTAAACATGGGACAACAGAAATTTTTGGGTTAAAAAAAAAAAAGCTGTTTAAAAAAAAAAACACACCAGGACTTACAGATTATCTTCATTTGTAAAAAATGACAGCAGGTGCAACAGTTGACTGCTATGACGTGCTGACACAGTGAAAGACTTTCCTTTGCAGTTCTGAAATTTGCAGAAAAAGCTGAAACCATGTCCAAAGGAATGTTAAACTTGCAGGGATTTGCTCCTTCCCATTACATGGGGAGAAATTTTTCGTCTCAATACAGCAAAAAGTGATGCAAGGCAATAAAAAAATATCCTACCATACATTCCACTCATTTTTCCTTTTTTACAAAGCAATTGTGTAAAAACTTACTAAGGGAAGTCAGGTTCAAATCAAGAATGCATTAACATTGCTTTCTGACAGAAATGCAAGCTGGATTCATCAGTAAGACTGCATCAGACAACTGGATTTATTTTCATTTAAAAAAAAAAAACAGGTGACTAGTACACTGCCCAAGCTCATCACCAGTGACCTTGAAATTAAATTTGTATCGCTTCCCACCCTGCATATAGGACTCTCGGTCACGGAAACAAAACCCATGTAGTGATCACTTGCAAGACTATATTCCAAGTCTGGAACAGAAGTGAGGAAAGCCTACAGCATCTTTCACCTGCTCGAAAAAGGTAGATTTTAATCTGTTCAACTTAAAGGAAAAAAAAAAACAAAAAACCAAAACAAACATCAGTGGGATAAGATCTACAGAAGTCCAGTGTGAATTTTTAAACACGGCAGTCCTGGTAAACAGAAAGAAGTTGTACCACCTCACATCACAGAATGAGAAATACTGCTTACATGTGGACTTTCTCATACTCCAGGTACAATGTGAGTTAAGACTGCTTGAGACAGCACCATTCCTGGATTCTGTTCTCTTTCAGTAGAAAAGTGTCAAGCAATGCAGAAAGTTCTTAAAAATTAGGAGAACTCCCTGTTGGGGTCTACTGGGACAAGTTAAGCTGTGGAAATTTGCACACAGTGGGATGTATTACAATTATAGTCAGTACAAGAGTTCCAGATTTATTAGTTATTAAAAAACCACCAAGCAAATGCACACATTTCTGACCTAAAATATCTCAGCGATCGGGCTAAAAGGAACAAGTCGTTCACCTAACCTGGGGTACCAAATCAAACATCTGGGAAAGCTACCTCCTTCTCAGTTGATATCTTGCCTTCTGTTATAATCATCCAAGTAGTCTCTGCAGCTCACGCCCTCCTGGCTCGGGCGTTCTGACACAGACCACTACCACAGGAGTTTTGCAGAGTCAAAGGAACAGCAGCAGCAAGCACATGCTACTACTGCCTTTCAGCTGTCATCTAATGATCACACAGGGAAAATACAGTAAAACAAATTCACCGGTCACAAGTCTTACTCACTTTTTTCTTTCTTCTCTCCATCTAGCGATCTCTTCTGGACTATCTAATTTGATTCTTTTAGCACCAGGTGCATGTGCCTAAGGAAAAAATGTTTCATAGGTGTTTAAAAGGGGAAGGAAAAAACCCACATGAAAAGGAAAAAAAAAAAAAAAAAAAAAAAAGAAAAAAGAGTGTCATTCTGCCAACTATAGTAGTATCACACTGTTTTCGTCTCCAAAAGTGGTGAGACTGCACACAGCGATAACAAAATGAATCTCATTTAAAAAAAAAAACAAACCAAACATAGTATTCAACATATTTTGATCCACAACATTGTCTCACAACAGATTCTACTCAGAGGTGATACGTTTTCCTTCCAGAAGACTGAAACCAAGCCTCTGAAGAATGAGAAAAGGGACTACAGTAAAGATTGCACAGACTCATATTTTGGGCCCAGGGGGATACCTACGTTCTTCCAGTGTATCTGAACTATCTTCTCATGTGCGCTGAAATTGCAACCTTGTTCCGTGCACTGCAAGATAAGGGGGTGAACTTAAGACACACCAAGTTACACAACAAATTATAAACAAGCATTCGAGTACACTTCAAACAAACTCAGTGCAAGATGCCTGTGCAGTTAGTTATACAGAACTTTTAAGCTACTCAATTTCAAAACAAACGTGATTGTAAAAACAGTAAGAAGGGATAATGTACTTCTAAATTTCATCTGATTTTAGAGTAACCAGTGAAGCCAACCTATCTGATAACTGGAGATAACATGAAGTTAACCTAAGACTCGCAAGACTCTCCAATTTCAAATTTTGATACTCCGTTGCAATAAAGGAGTGGATTTTTAAAATACATTTTCTACATAAAGCCTTGTCACACAAAACATTTTACATGTTATACCAATGTCAATGAATTAATTCCTGCCAGTGGGGAGACTTACCAATACTTCACAAGAAATATATTAAAATGACTTCAGCAATAAAACCAAAAATACAACCGAGAGCTCCCCTACACACAGCATTCAGAAAAAAAAAAAACCCTACTAACAGTTTTTGTGACTCTGGAATCTCTTTGCTAAGTCTTCCATTCAAAGAGTGACTACAGCTAACTACTTATCATGCACAAAGTTAAAAATCAAAGTGCAAATAAAACAAGCCAAACTCATCAACCTGTTTATGTTGTGAAATATGTTCATCATACTTCTCCTGGTTTTTATAGCCACGGTCACAGGTATCACAATAATGAGAGAAAACTGGCTCTTTTTTCTTTTTGGTCTGCAAAAAAAAGAAGAAATCACCTCAAGATTGCAGTTATAAGATTACAAGGTATTCCTATTTTTAATTGTGAAACACTTTTATGAGCATTTTTGTTAATAAAGCCATCAATTAGAACATGTTTCAAAAGTTTCAAAGAAAATCTAACATAACATGAAAGTGAAGGTCAAATCACTCATCTTCCAAACAAAGCACCCTGCACTCAGCTCTTTCCCCTAACCACCTTTCCATCAATTATCACTTCTGAAAATGTACCAGGCTGGCACAGGTTTATTGAGGGCTGGGAGGAGAGCTAGGTTACAGCCCTGAGTCTCTTCCCTATCAAGTCAGATCATGCCTGTTCTCACATGGCATGTAAGAGCTCAGAGGGCAGAAGAGATTCTTCCTTCTCCCACTACACGCATCAAGGTGATCTGGCTGTCTGGGCCTGATAATACAGCAGAGCCATAATGTAACTTAGGCACTCAGGCATCACCATGGTAAGGGCTTTTCTAAAGTAAATCTGTGTTAGAATTTGGCTGAAATGTATCTCTCTTTCAACAGGCTCAAGATTTGCTGACTGATTGTCAATACATTTGCTCTCTTGTAAGGGCAGGCACATTAGACAAGAATATGGGGTCTCTGGGGGCAAGTTCCACATGACTGTCACTGACACAGAACCACAGAATGGTTTGGGTCAGAAGGGACCTTCAAAGATCATCCAGTCCAGCCCCCCTGCCACAGGCAGAGACATCTGTCACTAGATCAGGTTGCTTAAAGCTCCATTTGACCTGACCTTGAACACTTCCAATGGTGGGGCATCCACAACTTCTCTGGGCAGCCTGTGCCAGTGTCTCAACACCCCCAGCAGAAAACATTTCTTCCTTATGTCCAGTCTAAACCTATCCTCCTTCAACTGTTTAAAACCGTTGGCCCTTGCCCTATTGCTACAGGCCCTACGAAAAAGCCCGTCCCCATCTTTCTTAGAAGTCCCCTTTAAGTACTGAAAAGCTGCCATAAGGTCTCCCTGGCGCCTTCTCTTCTTCAGGTTGAGCAACCCCAACTCTCTCAGCCTTTCTTCATAGCAGAGGTGTCCCAGCCCTCTGACTGTTTTTGTGTCCCTCCTCTGGACCTGCCCCAACAGGCCCATGTCTTTCTTGCATTGGGGACCCCAGTCCATACCTTTGGCTTGTTATTTTCTTCTGGAAAACGTTTACTAAACCCAGGCACTTGCTCATCTTGCCGTTTCTGGGATAAATTGCCATTTCCACCTTTTTAGGAAAAACAAACAAAAAAAAGAGCTAGTTGTACATACAGCTGGTAAAACACAGCCCCTGCTATCTCGGTGGGCCCGCTGCAGCAGGGAAGGGTCTGGGGGAAAGACGAGCCAGGGCTGCACGACCAGCAGAGTCAGCGGGGCACATGCTTGGAGGAAGAAGGCGTCCTCTGCCCCCCAAGGGTTAGGACAGCCCCAGGGTCCCCGCCAGTGAGGGATGGGAAGGAGTCCGTGGGCCCGAGAGAGAGATGACCTCCCCCGCGCCCCTCACCAGCGTGCGGGCCCTGCGGCTGCTCCCCGTAGGCCAGCGGGTACCAGGCGGCGGGCCGGGCGTAGCTGTCGGGCGGCAGGTAGTTCTCAGCGGGCGGGTAGCTCTCGGCGGGCGGCGGGCAGCTCTCGGCGGGCGGCGGGCAGCTCTCGGCGGGCGGGTAGCCATCGGGCTGCGAGTAGCTCTCGGCGGGCGGGTAGCCATCGGGCTGCGAGTAGCTCTCGGCGGGTGGCGGGTAGCCATCGGGCTGCGAGTAGCTCTCGGCGGGTGGCGGGTAGCCATCGGGCTGCGAGTAGCTCTCGGCGGGTGGCGGGTAGCCATCGGGCTGCGAGTAGCTCTCGGCGGGTGGCGGGTAGCCATCGGGCTGCGAGTAGCTCTCGGCGGGTGGCGGGTAGCCATCGGGCTGCGAGTAGCTCTCGGCGGGTGGCGGGAAGCTCTCGGGCTGCGGGTAGCCGTCGGCGGGCGGGTAGCTGCCGGGCGGCGGGTAGCCGTCGGGAGGAGGGTAGCGCCCGGGCGGCGGGTAGGGCCCGGGGGGAGCCCAGAAGCCGGGCTCCCAGGGGGGCGGCGGGCAGAAGAAGGGCGGGGGGAGCCCGGGCGGGGGCAGCCCCGGCGGGGGCGGCGGGTACCAGGCGAAGGGGTTCATGTCAGGCGCGACGCGGCCGCAGCCCCCGCTCCGCGATGCGCTCCCACCGCCGCCGCCGCCGCCGCCACCACGTGGGGCCACACCGGCGGCCCCTACAAAACGCGTCACTTCCAGGGCTACGCCGCTCCCCTGGGTAGTGCGGTGATTACGTCACTCGGCTGCGCCGGAAGCGCGGTGGCGGAGGAGCGGGGGGAAAGGGGCCCCGAGCCGAAGGCGGGGCGCACGCGCGCTGCGCCGCCCCGCCCCCCGCCATGGCCCGCGAGCTGATCGGCCCCGCGCTGCCGCCCGGCTTCCCGCGCTGCGCCGAGGCGGACCCGGACGAGGACTTCAGCCAGGGTGAGGCGCGAGGGGCCCCGGGCCGGGCCGGGGGCGGCTGCCCGCCCGCCGCGGAGCACCCGAACACGCGTGGCAGCGCCCCGCCGGGGCGGGGCCGGGCGGGGCGGGGGTGTCGTGTCCCCCGTGTTCCGCCGGGGCTCGGCGGCGGGGGAGGAGCGCGGCCCCCGGGGGCCTCGGTGTGTGCGGGTGCTGTGGTAGAGGAGCGCGGCCGCCCCGCGGGTGGGCGTCACGCGGGGCCGCAGCGGGCGTTTCGCGGCGCGGGCTGCGCCGGTGCGGCGCCGCGGCGAAGGTAGGCTTCGCGGGTGGTGTTGGTAACGACTTCTTCGGGAAAAAAATCTCACGTGGTGGGATGCTACAGGTATGAAACGGTCTAAAACTTGTTTTAAAAAAATACTGCGTTGATTGGTTTATTTTCCGGCTCGAGTCCCATAGGTGCTTTTAGGCCTGTGTTCTGTAGCAGCTCCGAGTGTGAAGTCAAAAGGAAGGGGGTGGTTAGGTCCTTGCAGCATGCTTTCCCTTGTCAGACCACGACACCTGAGGAAACCGTCGTTTTTCAGTCAGCTTTCCTCGGGATGCAGGACGGACCGGCGGTCAGCGGGGCGGCAGTGCCTCGGCTCCCAGGGCCCCTCACGTCGGGAGCGGCCGCCTCAGAAGCGGGATCTCTCAGGCCAGCTGGCTGCCAGGCTGGCTCTTCTGCCGTGGAGCTCGGTTTCCCCTACTTAAACTCTTCCGTGTTCTCTATCGAGATCTCTAGAAGTAGCAGTTTAAGGACAGACAGCATTAACACTCAATCCAGGTTCAGATCACTAGTGTATATATTCAATTCCTGGCTGTGTTTCAGTGATCATTCGGTTATTCCAAACAAAGCAGCTCCACTGGGAAAGGTTTGCTATGCTCCTCTGCTCTTCTCATTTTTTTAATCCAGAAGAGGGAGCAATAAGAAGAGAGAGAGCAAAGCTGCTGCCTTAGCTGACACCATAGCAACGCCAAGCTCCGGGTCCGTAGTTTGGCTTTGTACTGAAGTCCTGACTACACGCTTGTTTGAGCTCATGAAACCTTTCCTATTCATGCTTGTGTCAATGGCTTATTGACTTTCTGTCAGCATACTGGTACGTGTTGTAAGTATCTATATTGTGTATGAATCCACTGAACAAAATAAGTTCAACTTACCGTTAGGCCGTGGTTTTGTGATATCAAGAGTTTTGGCAGTACCTAGTCTAGGTTATTCAGCCTAGTTTGTCCACTTTTTGTCCCAGTATACATCAGCTCCATATTAGTGCAGTTACACTGGCAGATATGCTTGGGGATTTCCGTGTGAAATGGATGAAGGCATTTATTTGCTTTTAAAAAAAAAAAAAAACAAAACCCACCAAAAAACAACTTTTGGGGGGGTTGTTTATTTGTCTTTATAACTTTTATAAACTTTTCCTGACTTAAAACAACTAAGTGTACCTGCTCAACCCGAGGCATACTGCTCGTGCAGAGGCGGAAGAGAGAGCACGTACTTTGGCATGACACGCTTTGTTGTGCAGAAGTACAGCTCCAGCTGGAGCCCTGCACCTGGAGGTTCTGAGTGGCAAAATGGTGTGGTGGGGCTGCCACAAGCATCTTCTGCGCTGTAACGCTTGCTGGGTCTTGAGACAGAATGGGCCTAGAAGTTGTCTGTAACTATTTCCTTGTGTGTTCTAGCTATTTGAAGAGGTACTTCGCCTTTTAAAGCTTAACAGCTTTTCCAATATGTTTTCTTTCCATGTGGTCTCGCTGACATTTGAGCTGCTCTTTGCTTTTCTTTAAGAACACTTAGGTTTTTTTATTCTACTTTCATAGTTTCCGCCTCCCAACAGCAACAAAGTAGGACTTTAAGCAGCCGTTCTGAGAATTCTGTCAAAAAGTTTTCATTCAGAACTGTAATATAAGACAATAGAATAGACTATTTCAGTTGGAAGGGACAATCATCGAGTCCAACTGCCTGAGCAGTTCAAGGTTGACCAAAAGTTAAAGCATGTTATTAAGGGCATTGTCCAAATGCCTCTTAAACACTGACAGGCTTGGGACTTCAACCACCTCTCTAGGAAGCCTGTTCCAGTGTTTGACCACCCTCTCGGTAAAGAAATGTTTCCTAATGTCCAGTCTAAACCTCCCCTGGCGCAGCTTTATGCTATTCCCATGCATCCTTTTACTGGATACCAGGGAGAAGAGCTCAGCACCTCCCTCTCCGCTTCCCCTCCTCAGGCAGCTGTAGAGAGCAATGAGGTCGCCCCCCAGCCTCCTTTTCTCCAAGCCAGACAAGCCTGAAGTCCTTAGCCGCTCCTCATAGGACATTCTTTCCAGCCCTTTCACCAGCTTTGTTGCCCTCCTCTGGATGCATTCAAGGATCTTCGCATCCTTCTTCAATTGTGGGGCCCAGAACTGCATACAATATTCAAGGTGAGGCTGCACCAATGCTGCATACAGTGGGATAATCACTGCTTTTGACTGGCTGGTTATACTGGGTTTGATGCACCCCAGGACACAGTTTGCCCTCTAGGCTGCTAGGTAAGCATTTGTCTTCCATCTGCGATATGACATTGCCATGCTAGATGTAGTGAACAAAATAAATGTCTGTTGATCCATTCTTAAATTTGCATTTCTTTCACCTTTATATGGTTAACATAGAATCACAGAATGGTTTGGGTTGGAAGGGACCTTTAAAGATCATCTAGTTCCAACCCCTGACATAACAGCTGTAACTCTTAGCATGCAAATTCTTGCCTTTTTTTTTTTTTAATTAAGAAAAACTGAAGATGTAGTAATTGTAGGTTGTGTAATCACATTGATGTTAACGTGGTGTTTCGCATTGTGAAACGTGAGCAAAGTTAAAAGCTTTGTTGTTCGTTTCCCTGTGCATCCCTGCCTCAGGAGATAATGGAGTAACTAAGGTAAAGTGCCAGTTGCTGCTCTGCCTGTTAAGTCAGCACAGGGGAAGCTGAAGTGGACTTTGCTAGGAGATACCAATGTCCATTGGCGTCAGAGAACTGACGCTACTCAAACCTTGCGACCCTTAATCAGGACCAGGGTGGGAGCAAATGGTAGTTGCACAGGCTCAAAAGCTCATTCCTGGTAAAAATCCTTTACCTTTCCTTCTTCAGCTTGTCACTGTCCAGCCCATGGGACATACTCATCTCCCTATTCTTCATCTCATGATGATTCTTTGAAGCTGGCCTGAATGTGCTGCTGCTGGAAGAATCATGCTTCCTTTGGCCCGTCCGTCCCTGCCTCTGTGCTGTCCCTGTACCGGTAGGAGAGAAATGCTAGGGAATGGCTAAAAATAACCAGAGATGCAGAAGGGTTTGGGTTTTTTTTCTCTATTTCAGCATTGAGGCCACATTTAACAAAGCACAGATGTGTTGATGTGGTATGTCTGAGTGGATCCGTCACTGTTGCTGAAGGTGAAAGGCCCTACTCCTGTCTGTCCTTGAGAGGTTCCCAGTGCCTGTTTGATGGCATGGTAGATTGCTTAGAATCGCCAAATGCAGCAGATATTCACCTAGCAAAAACAAAACAAAAAGTAGTTTTTCATTTGGTTTCTGAATTGAATTCACTTAATTTTCAGGCAGATAGGCACCAGAGCCAGTTCCATGGAGAGGGCAAGTCAGAGCAACAGTAGCCGGATGGCCACTTCTAGCAGCTGTGAAACACTTGCTTTTGTCTGCCTTGAGACGTATCCTTGGCTCTCTTTCTCTTCTCTCCGTCCCCAAAATTTTCTTCTTCCACTTTCATATCCCACTGTCCTGCTCTGAGTAGTTCTGAGTTCTGGTTACTTCCTCACTTTGTTGCTTTACCAGTGCTACATCCATTTCTCTTCCTCACATCATTGGTTTTAGTTTCCTGACACTCTTGAGCTCTCCTCTGTTCCTCCCTTGACCTGTATCTTTCCACTTTTCCATGGCTTTTAGGGAATTTTGTTCACAGACTTCTCATTAGATCTTGGGCTCCCTCCTTACCCTTTCCTTTCTTTGCTCCCAGAATCTATGCTTAGCAATTCCCATTCCTTCCTCTCTACTATTTCTCATAGCTTCCCACCCCACCCCGATCCATAGCTCTGTCCTTGCCTGTGCTGATTATTAGTCTCAGTCAGTACCGTGACCATATTAACTTTTAATCCTCATGCTCCCAAGTCTCTTTCTCCTCCACTTCTTTCACCATGTCCAATGACTTTTTCTTCCCAAGGCTTTAAATGCCATTTTCCCTTCATGAACCAGTCTCTGTCTCTGTTTTGTTTCTGGTTGTCCTGCTTAGGCTGCAGTTCCACAAACACACAGTTCTTTCAGGGGAGTGCTGAGTTTTGCAGTGTTATTTTTAGGCCTCTTAAGTTCCCTGATCCAGTTTATTGCATAGCCCACGCAAACAGTTGTGCTGGCATAACGGAGAGGAATTGGGATAGAAAGCATGTATGTTAGCCCTGATGTTCACCAAACTGTCAGTGGGACCAGTCTCCTTCTTTACAGAGTTTTGGTTTTACTGGTTCTTTCCAGCTCACAAAGCTGATCCCAATTTCTCTCTTCCTCTGCAGTATCGGACTCATCAAACTGCATCTCAGTTTGCTCCTTTCACTCCAAGTCCTTTCTCTTACTTGTCTGCATTCAGAGCAAATGAAGCTCTGCTTTCATGATATCAGGGCACCAGGTGGCTGGAGAACACTGTTGTGTGGGTTTTGTCTGCTTTTAAAGTGCTTTTTATCCAGCGGTGTTTCTTGTACCAAAATGGGATACTTCTCAATAGCAGTCTTTATTCCTACTTATAATTCATCTGTTGGTTCCCTCTCATCTTGAACTTACTTTACCTTTATAGGCACTTTATAGGCTGGGGTGTTGTGGTTTTTTTTTTCTTCTTAGTGCTGAAATGAATTTGTGTGTCCTGGTTAAAGTCTTTCCCATTAAAACAGAAAACAAAGTAAGTGGCAGATCTGTCCGGATGCTTTGTAACTAGTAGACTGTCCTTGTTCTGTGTCTTGTGCTGAAGACAAGTAAAAGCTTTATGAAGATGACTTGAAGGACTCAATTTCTGCCTAGCTTTTGTCAGCTAACAATGGAACCATAATCTGTATCAGGTTTTATTTTGCACCATCAAAAAGTCCTAGTTCTCTAGCTGGAGAAGTAATTTCCTGGTACCCTTCATTTATGTGGTTTTATCGCACCTCATCTTTTCATCTAACCCTTAACTATTCATAAAGCTAACAGTGTCTTTTCCCCACTAAAACATCGTGCTGTCCTGTCAGTCTTGGACTCAATGCTTGAAATATTAAAAGGAGGAATGGTGTCTGTGTTTCAGGATGCTAAATCATCAGTAGGATCAAATCTCCATTATATCGGAGGGCTCTTTGTGCTGTGTGTGTAAGCTGGTGCTGGCCCTGCATGTGCTGCCCTGGATCTGGGAAGGCCTCTTGTCTTGGGACCGTTGCTGGTCTTTGCTTACTCCAGCTGGTTCTGTGTTGATTCAGCCTGTGAGGGTGTCTGTATTGTGTCTCTTTTGGGGGGCATTTGCTGTTAGGATCAGTGGCTAAGCTACTTCTGGACCCAGTGTACTATGTCCAAATAAGTCTATAAAGAACAGCGCCTGCTGGTGGGGACAGTGCCAGAAACAGCTCAGGCCTGTTAGCAGCGTTAGTGTCTGAATTTTTCCTTTGCTGGGATATCCCACCCTCCTCATTACTCCAGAGGGTGAAGGGACTGGAGCATGAGAGCTCCATCCACTGCCCCGGCCTTCTGACAGCAACGATTCTTTGAAGTCTGAATGCCTATAGCATCCCTTTTTCAGCAGAGTGCTTAAGTCTGGCCCTGCTGTTCACGCTTAGCTGAACTGGGAATAACCTTAATCGTTAAACGATTCCTAAAGCCGGCTGGCAATTACATTCCGCTAATCTATGGTCTCCCGTTCTGTGTATGTACAGTACAAATGATGTGATTCTTCACTAGTAAGCTTCAAATGGTTTATTAACGTGGTAGTTTCTTTTAAATATACCAGTTTATAGCATATGCATTGCAAATGAGTTGTTAGATAGAACAGGGCTTTCTAGTCCTGTTCCAGAAGACACTCATATAGCAATGGATTAATAACGTACTAATTTAATTTGGGAGGGGGGGTGTTGTTCATTGAAATATGGTGCTGAAAAAAGTAACTTCTAGAAGTTTGTTTAGATATCTTCTCTAAATGCTAGACAGAGCAATGATTGAATAAACTTAATTCCAGGTAGGTATGTGTTTTGGGAATACCAAGATAGATCATACTCATTTGAAATGTTTAGTCAGTATCCTAGATAATGCTGGATGTTCAGTTGCAGGACCAGCACTGCCTCCAGGCTATAAAAGCTGCTGTAGCTCGGAAACTCCTGACAGTGATGACGACTCAGAATCTCTTCCTCTACCCAGATGTGCAAACAGAGATTCTGAAGAGGAGACAGAAGGACATCCAGCACCCAAGTGAGTATGTTCTTAGGTTATTTGCATATTTACACTTTATTGCAAATGAAATGTGTCTGCATAAATTATGAGACAGAGACAGGATTATATAAATGAAAAGGTAAACCCTGTACCTGTGTAAAACTTGATGACGTGTTCTGCATGTTCTTTGTGGTGAAGAATGTTCAGCTGACCTGTTTGACACCCTGTGGTGGAATTAAGTTATTTAGGGCCATCAGATCTCTGTATTTACATGTTCTATTTTAATTCTGCCATTAAAGTAATACAATCCTTAATGTTTTCCTTGTTTATACTAGGACAGACACCAATTATCATGTATGTAGGTATTTGTTACTTGAGTTTTTCCCTGTTTCTGGTGTACTACCTCTCATTGAGAGGTCACAAGAACTATTTATGGGCATGAATTTATGTGTTCAATTAATTCAATTCTAATGAAAAAAAACGCAAATTGTTTAGCAAATAACAGGAGTCTGCACACGCTCTCATTTAGTGGGGTTGATTACTCACAATTGCTGTGTTAAGAACTTGTGCGTGTGCTGGGACTTGAAGGGCATTATACCATCTTAATGAGTGTTAATTATTGCTCACTTTTTTCTTGTCTTATTCAACAGTTTTTCAGTTCATTAGAATTGAACTGGGAAAAGTACTAGTCAAAATGCAGGCAGTGTATAAAAATGGAGGAAGAAGTGTGCTGAATTCAAAATTACTTTGTGACTAGAAAATGGTATTTCAACTTTATGCTACTCTTCTTTCTACAGCAAAAGCATTCTTAATGTTTTTTTAAATGTCAGAGCGTTTTTCGGCTGAAGCTTATGCTCCCAATTTTTTAATTGCTTCAAATTATTTTGGATCCTTTTGCACTGTTTCCTTGGTAACAGCAGGATATTTAGTACATAAGACTGTCTGAAATGATTTTATGTATTTTTTTTCCTTTTTAAAATGTAGATAATTGCTGTGCATGTCAAGGTAATTATTAAGTGAAATCTTTGTATTTGCAGAAAGCCAAAAAGAATTGAGGAAGACGATGATGATGATGATGGCTTTTTTGGGCCTGCTCTTCCTCCTGGATTTAAAAAACAGGATGATTCTCCAGAGAGGTAGTTAAAATGGGATTATATTCAGACTCTTTTCCTTAAAACACAATTATTTTAGATAAAATATTTTGTGGCACTGTTACAGAACACTTCAATTGTGCACTTCAGATTCAGATGATTAGAATTGCTTCCTCCACATTCTGAGAACAGGAACAGCATTCCCTTGAAACAGAACAGACAGCCCTCCTAGTCCTGGTTGGAAGGTTGGAGAGAAAAAGAAAAAAATGTGAATTGTCTGAGTTATATTTTGAATGTCAAATTTGTTCCGTTTCTTATAATAGGTCTCAGATCAGTGCAGAAAAAACAAATGACAGGTACAAGGACCTATAGTTCTGTGAGGGAGTCGGGCAGTTAGCTTTTGTGTGGTGCAATATAATGCAGATTATTGGAATTGTTTGCTAATGCACCAAGCATTATTGTTTATGTGTCTCCAGGTAGAAAACTAATCTGAACAGTGTAGGTTTCTAGAAAGCAAGCTGTCAGGTCGAAGTAAATAAACATTATTTATAGCCTCCGTCAGGAAGCTTTCCATTTGATTGCACACAATTATAAAATACTTCCCCAAAAAAAACTATTTATGGATTTTCTATGCGGAACTTAACCTTGTCTCACAGCCTTCTAGTCTTTACATCAATCTGTGCACTTTCTTCTATAATCTGAAATGGTAATCCATAGTGAAATGGGTACTTCCAAGAGGTCGTTTATTGATGAAAGGTACAAGAGAGTCCCTTGATCACTATTATCTTCGTCAGAGCAACAAGGAGCTGGTAGATAAAATAAATACCTACCTGTCAGGTATGAGTTTTCAGTTTTAGGGAAGTGACTCAATTTGTCGTTGAGCTGTGTATGTAGTATACCATCTCAAAGGAAATTCCAAAGTTGAAATTTTTTTTAATTTGGTTAAATTTTTATGATACTTGGCAGCAGTTAGGAAAACAAGAATATAGGTTATTTGGAAGTATCCTCTTTGTATCTGTTTGGTTACACTTTGCTGTAATGGACAAACTCTTTTGTAATTGGGGGTATCATGCTCAATTGGCTTGTTTGGTGTTTTGATGGTCCCAAGAGTAACTAATATTTTTTCTTTTTCTTGCATTTATTATGCACCATGTGTTGTTTTAATTATAAAATTTATGAAGTCCCTAAAAATAATGTGATATCTAGTATAACAAATAAATGCTTGTAGCTTTTAATATCAGCAGAGGTAGCCTTCTTGCCTTCTTGATTTTTGACATGAATACTCCTGTGCTAAAATGTTATGTCAAGGTGTGCAAAGGAAAAGAGGAAGAAAAGAGGCAACTTGTAGTTTGAAGGTTAGAGAGAAGAGCAGTAACACAGGTGGTCAGCCATCACATAATCTTAGTCGTTTGTATGTTCACCTAGCTTTTATTTCTACTTAGCAATTTATTTCCAAAACGCTGGATAGCTTGCATTTACATTCAGAGGGCACGAGTCTGCTCTGTGTCTGTGAGTATGAGAGATTAAAGCAGTAAAAGGCACTTGATAGGTTTGTTGGTGTCTTTGGTTTTTTTTTTTATCCTAGTTCACCATACAACTGCTCCTAGCACACACTGAGAAAGCAGATTGAGCAGAGCTGTTTTGCACCCAGCCTGATTCCCTGAATAGGTGGGAAAGGTGCGATGTGCGGGAAGAGCCTTGTCTATCTTCCACCCCCGTACACCTGGCAGTCTGGTCGTGCTGACACATTGAGGCGCGTAAGCTGTGTAGGGTGTAGACACAATGCTGTTAACTGTCTCCCCGCTGCATTGCCCCTAGCGTTGAGCAGATTGCCAGCTGACGATCTTGCCATGAATAACTGAAACAAATGCAGGCTGTTTGTTTCAATGTATGGACATACTGTTTATTAGCGCCGTGTGACATACGCGTTCTTTTCAGAAAGCTTTTGTTCTGTTACATCTTTTCCAGACTTGTCAAAGCAACATACTCACGATTAGGAGCAGCTCATGTGGCAATTTGCAGCTTGTTAAAAATTGTTTGAATCATCCCAGTATAAAATATATATATATGAACAGATTTCCTTCAGCTTTGGAAAGGATATTGCTGTTTATCAATGTTAGACAGAAGTGCAGCACTCGTAAATATTTCTGAAGTATTCACACATCAAGGTAAAGAGCGAAGGTTATCTTAAAAAAATGGATGTTGTACTTCAGAAGAATGCTGAAATGCCCATCTTGAAACACGGACTCCCAAGTCCAACAACAGGAAAGCGTTCTTTGCCATATATGAAATCTAATATTCCTTAAATGAAATCTTAATTCATGGTAAGTTTGGGGTGTATTTTTGAACGTGTATAGGTAGGTACCAAAGTTGCCAGCAGCAGCAAAAAGTGTTTAACAGAGTTTTATTTAGATTCACTTCACCTGTTCAGAGAGCCTTTGGACATCCAGGAAACTGTGAAGAATCACATTGGCTGTGTGCTGCTGAGGAAAGACCTGAGCAACAGGGTTATTCACGTGGGGGGAAAAAAAAAGCATAGAAATGGAAAGCGTGGGAGGGATGAATATGGGAACCATTTTTCTGTTCCTTGGAAGAGCCTTTGAGCTGTGACAGAAGCAAGGCAGAGTATTTGAGATCTGCTCTTTTTCACAAGTTGCGCAGATACAGCCCACAACATAGATGTTCTTATATATTTTAGTAGAAAGCTTTTTTTATAGTTTGGTTTAACTGTCTGTCCATGCAACATAAAGGTACTTGTATACTAAAATAAAATATTATTTTGGCCGTATCTGTATAGGTTTAAATTCAATCTCTTTAAATTATATTGGGAATTGAAAATATGGTCTTTACAAGAAAGCAGTCAGAAAGGAACAGAGGAAGATAAAAGCTGTTTCTTTTTTGCTGCAGCTAGGTGGGGGTGGAAGTTCAAATTTAACCCAGACCTCTTGCCTGGGTTTGAAACCTCACCAGTGCCCTTGTCCTGGCCTGAGCTCACATTTATTGCTTCTGTCTGTCTGTAGTTGGCTTTCTGGCAGGACTTTCTGCTTTTTATTTCCCCTCTTCAAATCCTGACAATAATATCACTACAGCAGGGCTGTACTGATTAGATTATGCGGGATTCAGTAGAAGACCATAATTAGCATAATTCAATTCATGTTGTGTTACGTTTGATTGCCCTAAAGCTCAGAAACGGAAGATCATCATAAACAGAGTCTCTGCTGATGCATTGTGAGGATACTGTCACTTGGATATTTCTTCAGGTGATAATTGTTTGGGTTTTTAATTAGCTTTAAAGAATATGATGGTGGATTATTAAGAGGAACTCATAAACAAAAGTCTTTTCAATACTGCAAGCACAGTTTGTAGTACGCTTTGAACTGTTTTCACTATTGAAAAGAGATTCTCACCTTTCTGTGTTCCTGGAGGCAATTGAATTATACTGCTTGCAGAGCTGCTGTGTAAAAACAATCAGTGAAGTTACCTGGGATCACAAAACTTTTCTTCTCTCATCCCCACTCCAAGGGAAAATAAACTTAAAATCAGAGCAGTTTACTGATTCTGTTTATTGAAGGACAGTGAAACAGTGGTGCAAGGCAAGCATGAACAAAATTGGCTTTGTTGCTAGAGAAAGAGTAGCATACACTTGACCCCCCTCCTTTCACTGTTCTTGAATCTGGTGAAGGAAGCTAGGGAAGAAAAAAGTGGATTTCCTTGACTACGTGCTGCAACTTTCCCGGTTTTCTTGCCTCGCAGCTATCTGCAGAGATCCACCTGGAAAACGGAGCAGCTCTTCTTACTCAGTTATTTCTGTGGTGTGCGCATAGGGGGCACACTTGGCATGGGGAGGAAGGAGAATCACACTTCTCATCAACATTTGATTTTTATTTTTGTATTAATCTATTACATTTTTTTCCTGCACCGAACAGTGGAAGGCTGTCACTTAATGTACTGTCCATGTTGGTTACGTTACTTCCTTCCCCCCCCCCAACTGAAAACAAAGATTTTCTTTGTTTTTTTCCCCTCAAGGCCCATTATAGGTCCTGCATTACCACCTGGCTTTAGGAGACCTTCACAGGACACCGGGAATAGCAGATGTTCCATAGGACCGTCTGTTTCATCAGAATTCTGTACCCAGGTTTGTGAAAACGGAAACCTTTTGTTTTAGTACAAGCTATCCGAAATGCTTAAACAAGTAGGAGCCTGAAAAAGCCTCCTAGACATACCTTTCAGCACGACAGTTTAATTTTAGACCAGAAAGTGTCTGGCATATTTTTGCCTGAGTCAAATACTGAAGCATAAATAAGCCTTAAAAAAGAAAAAGGCTGGTCTGGTTTGTTGTGATTTTGCTGTTAGGTGGCTGATGCACTCACTGAACACAGGAGATCCAGGCATCCTAAACTGCAGTCACGGTAATTCTTCCTAATGGTTCTCCATTCTTTCTTTTGGTGTGACGTCCTTGACAAGTGAACATCTTGGCAAAGTTCAAATTTTTCAAGACATTAAAAAAGTAATGCAGCCTGTTAGAATGAACATATTTTCCTATAATTCAAGCGTTTACTCCTTTGCTGATGGGGGAGCAAAACGATTGAATATTTCACATATCTTCACCTCCTTAAAAATGTTTATTAGTGGATGCGTTAAATAAGTTTATCCAAAAGAATGCAATCAAGGTCCTCAAGTACCATTCTGAGGGATCTGGATTGTCTGCAGCGGGCTGGCAGATAGGGAGTAGCACCTTAGAGAAGCTTGCATCCTTCTTGAGCAGCACCTCTGAAGCCAGGCAGGATACCCTAAGACATCAAAAATGGTGCTGGATACCAGTGTTTAGGAAATCGAATCTCTCTCATGCTATGATAAACTAAATAGTATTTCCTTGTGAGATTTAGCAGTTATTCTGTTTATTTCTAAAATATTAGGTTTTTAAGTTTAACTCCCAGACCCTATGGGACATGCTAGACATGCTAGGAAGGAATGAGGCAAAGGCTGCTCTGGAACATCACGTTTTTGGTTAGTAGTTGTGAAGTATATCATTCTCCAGCCTCCTTCAGCGAGTGTTGTCATAATCCTTCATGAAGAATGATTGTCTGACATTTTTAAGATACTCATAGTCTTATAACTCCAAATAACGATTAAGCAATTTATCATAATGACAAATCTCTTGAGGCAGGGATGTCAAAACCGGTCTGCTTATATATTATACAAACAAAAAAGTCTCTTTTCTCCTACATAGATCTCCTAGCATCAGCGTTGTTACAGCTGTTACAGAACTTAGCTTATTTTATTTTTTTTTCCTCTTCCTAATAACACTCTATCTTTTTTTTTTACCTTTGAATATGATGAGTACTTTTTTTTGTTTATTTTGTTTTAATTTATTTAATTATTTTGTATTCTAGTACATCTTTAGAGGTAACTTATTCCATGCTGACTCTTCACTTTATATTGATTTCCCCTTCAAACTTGAAAGCGGTACTTTTTAATGTTTGTTTTAATTTCATCTCATTTGAGGCAGGTGGTAACGGAGTGAATTGAACTTAAGACTAATGAGAAAGGAAATGAGACACTTCTTCAATTAAAACTCAGCATGGAATTTGTCTTTCATCCTCAACTACTTTAGAATACAATTTATTACGAAAATCTCATATCTTTGTGTATTTTATTCGTTTGTACACAGAGAGAGGGAAGTGTTTTACTACCTTGGTTTCTCAAGATGGTTATTCCTCTTCCCCACCAGCTCCTTCTTTAAAAGAAGAGAGAGAGAGAGAGAGAGAGAGAGAGAGAAAGAATGCAGTCACCACATTCTCTAAAAGTTGAAGCAGTTTTACAGTGGTAGATAATTAGTAAAAGCTTGACTATGTGAATGTTTTTGAAAAAAATAACGAGAGAAATTGGTGTTGCTACCTTGCGTTGATGGTGTTTATAAATGACCAGCTATTTCTCACCTTCCTCAGTCTTTCAGATCCATTTCATGCAACTGGTCATACAGCCATTAAATTTGCTGAGCCTCTTCTTGCACCTTGTGGTCCACAGCCATACGTAGCTGTGTCTCTTGCTACCTGAAGCTTTCCTTCCCTGCTGTTGAGACCTTTGCTGACTCCTAAAGGCAGACAGGGCCAACTGGCTTGGCTAGCTTGGAGCAGTGTCATTAAAGCGCGCCAGTTTCTGTAGCACAAGGCAGACATAGGAGTAGAGTGGCTTATTTCACACCTGCTGTCTTCCTTAGCCCAAATCCCTCTACAGCCGTGGGATGCCAGCTATGAGCAGCCTGAAGTATTAGGCTTGAACTCAGTGTGGCAGGATACCTTTCCTGCTCTCCTCCTGCTTTCACTCGTCCTCTATTCCCCATGCTCCCATTAGGTGACTTTTCTAGTGAGGTTCTGTACTCCATTCTTGTATTCTTCACTGGGTCACCTCTGCCTTAGGCATCTTATTTTACATGGAAGGCTCCTGATACTGTTTTTCTACTGCTGATCGCTCTTGACCCCTTATCTTCTCCAATGGTGTCATATCTTCGTTCTAGGATGTCCACCTGGTAACCAAAGTTTTGCATGACAAAAACAAGCCGTTCCCCCCCCACCTTCTTCATCCTTCATTTGAAAATTCTTTGCCACCACCTTACAGTCTCAACTAACGCTCTGTGCTTCCTGAGTACACAGCCTTGTCATCATCCTACTCCCATTGCTTTATCACCCACATTCAGGCCATAGCTAAATCTTTTGTACTTTTGTAGATATTGGGCACCTAAATCTTTTGTACTTTTGTAGATATTGGGCACCTTAGCTTTGCTTCCAGGGCACTGTGGCATCGCCGTTTTCTGTCCAGTTCTGCCTCTGTCCACATTTGTACTGTTTTAACCTGTGAGCTTTCTGTACAACTCCTGGCATCCACAAAGATTCTTATTAACATCTGGTCCCTTTCAAACTTAGTTTTTTGAGCCGTTCTCCAAATAATTGCTTAGAATGCCGTGTCAGAAGGGATCAAAGAAGTGAATGGCAGAACCAAGAGATTAGACTGGCAGATACTGTACACCCAGTACCATACGTGGCACTGTACCCTAGCTTGCCTGTTAATCTTTCTAGCATCCTTACAGAATCTGAGCTCGAGACAGTTCTCCTTGCAGTGTGAAATTACGATCCTTATTACAGAGATGCATCCAAATGTTGCTAGTGATGGTAAAGCCCAGAGCATCAAAGATGTATGCTTGCGTGTTTCAAATTTACCTATGGCCATGGAGGCTACATGGCTGCATGCAGAGCAATGTAAAGTAGCAGGACTTTGTGTATCGCCACTGTGTTTACCAGCGGTTTTGCCTCAGACAAGACATGGTGCTTTTGGAAACGTGGAGACTAAGTATCCATGTTAAAGTGCTAGAACAGGTCTAATCTGGAGTTTTAATCCAGGTTTTTCTTGTCTGACTGGTAGATGCATTGTGTTAGGTTTATATGCTCTTCTAGACAAAATCATTCTAATCCTATGAAGCTAAAGCGTTTCTTGATGGTCTTAGCACTATGATTGAGAGAAATGTTTTGTTTTTGGAAGGTAACAGATAGTAGTGAGGAAGACGACAATATCATAGGCCCCATGCCTGCCAAAGGACCAGTGGAGTCTGATGTGACTAAAGAATTTGAACGCAGAGCTCAGAGAATGAAGGAAAAACTTACTTCAGCAGACAGCGTAAGTTGGGTTTCTTAATTTCCAATATTTTGTTGCTGGAGTGAGTTTGTGTTTTTCTTTGCCCATTTCTCTGTGAACCCGGTTGCAGTTCTGCATCGGATGCTCAGTGTTTGCCATTGTTAAGACAAAGAAAAATCCATGATTTCTGCTGGAAGCTAAGAGATTCAGACAGCGATTTTTGATTATGCTTTTTTTACTCTTCCCTCCTGCCCCCTGTTTCTTTTGTAAAGGATGAACCTAAGCAAGTTACCAGGGAATCATGGATGACAGAGCTTCCACCTGAATTGAAAAGCTTTGGATTTGGCCCAAGAACATTCAAGAGAAGAGCTGATGACAAATCAGGTGATAGATCTGTTTGGACAGATACCCCAGCTGACAGAGAGAGAAAAGCCAAGGTGAGCGTTTATTCATTCGTATACACCTGCAGGCAGTATGTACATTGTTGATATTCTGTGAAAACAAAGTAAAGATACCCTGAGCCGTTCAATGCAATTTTTTTTTCCAGATTTTTCTTTGTTATTAAAACCTATTAATTCAGGCTTAAAGGTAAAGGCAAGGAAATAACAATTTTAAGTAACATTGATATTCATTTATTCCCTCTCCCTTCTGCAGTAGTCAGGTACTTTCTATCAGCTTATTGAATTTCCAATTACAGTGTGTCCAGTTTCTTCTTTTATCAAGCTGAGCAAAAAATATCTGGTGGCCTCTATCGTGGCCTCTACCCTTCAGATTTAATTAAAGTAAATATAGATTTCCTTGCTTTTTACTTCAGACATTCTGATTACTATAGTGTGTGATTTGCTTCTACTCATCAGGAAAGAGAAGAGGCAAAAAAGTCAACCAGTAAGGATAATGAAGAAATTGTATTGTCTGGGAGAGACAAGAGACTTGTTGAGCAAGTGACTTCGTACAATGTAAGTGTAATAGCAAAATACTTCCTCTTCCTGCGTTTCCTTTAATTCTTCACTCTTTTCTTCTGGTTCTCATTTCTAGTGCTGCTGGTTTCCATGGTGATGCCACTGCAGCCTTCCCTTTTAGTGCCCAAACCTACTGCTGTTTAAGTCATTAGAACATTTGCCATTGACTTCAACAAGAGCAGGATTGGGTCCTCAAGCTGCTGCTGAAAACAGTGTGACGGAATTGGCATTCGTTGTCTCAGTTTTAGGTGGTTTTCTCCTTAAATCCTCCTCACGTCAAGACACGGTTGCTGGGAGTAGACAACCTTAATTCAAATATTAGCTTGCTTGATGGAATTACCAACATCCCAAGAATAAAATAGTAGTAAAGGTTTAACTTTTAGCACAAAATATCCGTTAACCCAAAAGAAGTTTGATGGGCTAAGCAGATCAATGCATTAATTACACTGTGTAATTAATTACATTAACTGCTCATTGCAACAGCATTATTACATGAAGTTTTCCTCAATCTCTGCAGAAGCAGATAATTTTCACAGACAAATGTTGATTACTAGAGATCGGAACTCCATGTCAAATTCCCTCTCACTTTTCTGTCTGCCAGCCCTGTCCACCGGAGTACAGGGACTGTTGCCTGCCTTACTGCTGTTCCTTACAGTTTTCCCCTGATTTATGGTCCGAAGTCTTATGGAAGGCACTCTGGTCTCTTGAGAGTATAATTAACTTGAGAATCGCAGCCTTGGCTTATATTACATGATTGAAGTTTAACTGGCACTTTTAATAATTTATTTGTAGTTCATTAAATCACCCGTCCCTCTTGACTTTGAGGCTTGCAAATCCAGAGCTATTAGCATACTCTCTTAAACTTCTTCTGTATTGTCTGTTTTTACTGTTATTATGAATATAGTAGAATAATTGTCATGTAGAGCTACGGGTTTTGCTCTGTACCATTGCCAGAATAAAACATTTTTACCTTTACTGTTTTCATTTACTGTTTCTAAGGTTAATGGAGTTCTCTCAAAAAAAAATGAAGAAGGCATCTTGTTTAAGAACAATGTTTCTTGGGTTGGGTTGGTTTTGGTTTTGTGTTTTTTCTTTTTTAAATCAGCTCTCTTCTGATTTTTAGGTGGTTGTGTGGTTGTTTTTTTTTTTTTTTTTCTTTTGAAGCTTTTTCCTCTATTCTTTCCTATTTCTTTCTCCACTGACCTTTATCAAGGATACTTTCATAGAACAGGAGCTTTAATTCTTAAAATAGTTTCTTACAGGTAATTCTTTTAGTGCTGATGCCATATATGTTCTCTGGTGCAATTCTGTTAACACTGATGCAGTTACACCGTGAATAAGTATTGTCCATTTTCTGTTTTCCATGAGAATCATTTCTTACGTCATATATGAATTATCATTTGTATGTGTGATGAAGTAAGTGTTTGCACAGGGAGTGAAGGGAAATGAACCTTTGGAATAAAGATCTCGTGTTCCTAGACATGAGAAAACAGAGCTGCTCATCTTTTGGTCTTTCTGATGAGAGAATTAGTTTGGATTGATCTTTTGGCTGGTTTGTAACTACTTGAGAGTCTGAGAAATTGACTACTTAGGGATACACAAATACACTTTACCTGAGTAAAGTCTTGTGAGAACTAATCCTGCTCTTGTGTGAAATCAGCAGAAGTTTTATGTTGTATTAATAAACGCAACTGAAGTCCTTGACCTTGCAAAACACATGCTTTAGCTCCGACCTGTGACTTTGTCCTGTGGGCTTGCAACAGATGATTCAAATACTGAAGAGTTAAGAGCACACATTAAAAACACAACAGTGCATGAGAGTAAGATCGACAGGGTCTCTAGCTTGTTCCTGCCCCAGCAGTGACCAAAACCAGGTGCTTAGGGGAAGTGTGTAAGAAACTGGGCCTGTACTTTGAGATATTTCTCTTGACACATTGTCTTCGTTTGTCTCTGGTAATAACAGCAGAGCAACTTTTATATTTCTTTTGCATTCTTTTTATAATTTATCTCCACTGTCTGCGGGGATTCAGCAACATTGTGGGTATCTTTATTAGTATCTTATTCAGCATAGATAAGAGTACATGCACTTTCTGTTCTATGTATGCTAAATTTATCATTCTGTTTTCCAGTTACTAAGGCATCTTCTTTTTCTGGAATTTTTAGGCTCCCTAGTTCCAATCTTTCCATTTGGATTTTCTGTATGTTGTTGATATTCTGTAACACTTTATTTCCTCTTCCTTCTTCCCATTTTTTCAGGAGTCAAAGAGGTCAGAATCTCTCATGGACATACACCAGAAAAAGCTAAAGAGCAAAGCATCTGAAGAAAAGAACAAACCTCAAGAAAGAAGGCCATTTGACCGAGACCAGGATCTCAAAGTCAATCGATTTGATGAAGCACAGAAGAAAGCTCTTATAAGAAAATCCAGAGATCTGAATACTAAATTTGAGCACAGTAAAGGCAATATGTTTTTATAACATAAAAGCATGAAGCTTTTTTGAAGTCAAACTTTGAATACTTAATTTTTTAAGTGTTTTTCTGTAAATATTTGTATGCAAAATAAATATTCTGATGTTTAACTATTTTTCCTTGTCTGTAAATACCTGTTAGGGAGGATTATCTGTACTAAAACTAAGCTGGTAAAGGAAAGTCCTGGTATAAAAAAGATAATGTAAATTTGCTACTTTAAAACATTGAGAGATATTTTTTTGTTGTTGTTGTTAGCATAAAAATAATTTATTAAAATGGGTATTATTTTAAGGAGCTCTAGATTTGATCTTGCAATGGAGTTGGCAGTTTCCCCCTTTCTCCTGCCCCATGCTTAAGATATTCTTGCTGAGCCTGACCTGAAGGCCATGGAAAAATCCCCTTCAGGCTGGTGGGCAGGCGATTGCTTGACTGGGGTTCCTGCTGAGGAGTACAAACTAAATGGCAGCTTTTATGTCCGCCCAATGCTTTTATTTCTATGATTCTGTGTCTGTACATAAATACAGGTTTATATGTATGCAGTATGATTTCTGTACTATAGCAGCAAGAGCTAGTGGTAGCAGAAGTAATAAAACTGCAAGATTTGTAGATATAAAATGGTAGTATACAAGAAGAGAAAATCTAATTGAAGTTTCAATTTGTAGGGCTTATCATCAGAAAATCCTTCTTTTTTTAAGCAAATATAATTTGAAAATCAAACCAAAATAAAGCTTATTTTGTCAGTTAATTTGCAGAACAGCTCTTTGGTATCAAAAAGGAAATAAATCTGACATTTAAAAAAAATCTGCATTCATGCTTAGAGTTCTTTTAGCTCTTCTGTGTGTGCATGGAGCAGCTGAAGGGAGAGTTATGTTACTTAAAATTAGACTTGTACTTTCATCCTTTTTCTCTCAACGTTTGGGATCCTTTTTGAGGAGTTACTGGAAGTATCTATATATGAAAATAATTTTATGTATAAGATGCTGGCAACTTGTTTGGCAGTGTGGCACATTTTGTGTATTAAATATCGTGGGGTTCACTAATTTGAAAAAACGCTGCCGTGACAGACAGTGTCTGGGTTGGCTCATGTTAAGGGAGCGGTGACCCTACAAGCCCCCGAAACAAATGTCTAAAAACTTGGGCTTCCTTTGTTGTACCTGTGCGTGAGCCCAAGGCACGGCCTCCACATGCTGAGAAGTCTTGGAGAATTTTCAGTGTCGCAAATGAATGCTTACAGATGATATAGTTAGATGCTGGTTTTGTGGTTTGTTGTTTTTTTTTTTTTAAATCAACAATTTATTTTGTCATCCGAAAAATCTGCTACCTTCAGGTGGAAGAGGGACTGGATTTGTATTGTGTTTGGTTTTTCTTCTATCAGTTTTGAGTTGCTGAGCCTTTTTGTTTTGAGGCGAGAGAAGAGTTTAAACAAAGGCAGTTTTATTTTTCCTCCCCTAAAACGGACTTCTCTTAACGCCTCGTGCTTTTTTGCCTCAGCAAGCAAGGCCTCGCTAGGTCTCTACCTTCTGAGGTGTCTCCTTCCCCTTTTTGGGCAGCTCTGCAGCTGGGGGTTAAATAACATCTCTCTAGCAATGCAGCAAATGTAGATGGATTAATTGGGAAGGCAGCATTAGGAGCGTTTGGGGTTTTTTTAGGCAACTAAAGCAGTGATGGGGTGACCATCACGTGACTACCTAAATCTTCATGGTTGACAAAAAATGGTCCTTGTTCCCGCTTTTGGAAACCCTACTGCCTTGAGAAATCGATTTATTACCGGGTGTTGCCTTATGCTGAAAGAGCTGATCTCACGAGCACGTCGTGCTGTCCTTGCTCATTCCAGCAAGCCTGTAGCAACGAGGAGGGCTACTTGTATTAAAATTTAGTTGTTACGTACTTCATTTTCATTTTTTTGTTCCTTGGTCCCTCCGTCTCCTCCAAACTGAGGACCGGTCCCCAGCTGTCGCCGATGGCCAGATCTTGCCATCCAGCTGTATCCCTGCTGTTTGCTCGCTGCCCCTCCGGCCCCGCGGCGGTCTCCCGTCCTCTCCGGGGACGCGTCTGAGCGGAGGCTCCGCGGCGTCCCTCAAGAGGAGACCTCTTGTAAGGGGAGCGCGGGCGGGCGGCGGTGCGTTACACCTCCCTACGTGGGACGCGCGGTTCCAACTAGCGAAGCCTTGGCGTGAATTGGGAACGTGTTTTCTCTCATCTGCTTAACCTTTTTTTTTTCCCGCTCCGAAGCAGCCTCTTGAAGACTCGATGAAATCCGTGTTATGAACTTGAGATAGGGGGAAGGCGGAATTGTTGAGAGTTCAAATGAAGCTTTTCATTACTTTGTGTAGATTGAGTGAACTTCTGAATTGCATTAATACACAAACTAATCTCCTCTTACCGATGCCAAACCATTCCCTTCAACAGTCATTAGGACAACCAGTAACTCAGTAAATTACAAGCTCTGTAAGCTTTTGTGGGAAAAGATGAGCTGTCCTCTACAATTTGGCCAAGCTGTAAAGCATTTCTGCAGAAATGTTAGCGGGTGATTTTTTCAGAATCTCATTTGAAAAACCAGAATTTATTTCACAGAAAATCCTCACCATAATTACTATGTAACGTTTCTGCTAACCGGCTCCCCAGCGCAGATTTAATGGATTCTATTGCTATTCTGCGCTGCCAGCCTGCGTCGCAGCGTGTCGACTCCAGGCACATCAGGAAACTCCGTTTTCTAAAAAAAATGCCAGGGAGGTTTTCCTGGATGCGAAAAGCCTATCAGCCTAGATTTTAAAGCGCTTGCCTTTGTTTTGTGCTAGCATAGACATCCTTCATTAATACTGATGTTAAAAAGTTCTGCTCAAGAGTCGAGTCCCCTCCTCCGAAATGTCTAATAGGTGTGGAATTCATAGTGAAGTCAATAAAAAGAAGGCTTTTGTGGTAGGCATATGATAAATTGGATGTTTAAGAGGAATTTTAAGGAACATTGCGTGTTAATAACAAAAAAATTTAAAAAACCTGTTGAGTCTGCCGTTACCAAGGAACAATTAAAAGCAATAAAGACATTTCAAGAAACATACAAAGAAATCAGTAAGTTATCTTCAGGACAAAATATTGAGCTACCATGATGTTTGATCTGGAAAATTTTGTTAGAATATGGTAATACTGTCACCTGAGGAAAACCTCTGCTCTTCTGATTTAAGCACCTATTTATGGAGAGTTATTTTTTGCTTCTGCTGTTGCAGTCAGTGGATGCGCTGTGCACGTTGGCTTTTCTGGATGAAGTGCATTTCCCAAATAAGCAGCAACAGAAATGCATTTCATTTAGGGCTTTCACGGTGTCATGTTGATAGTACAAAAGCGGCATTGTTGAAATTAGCTTTCTTCTCAAGAGAAACATTGAGATGAAACATTGATGTGTTTCTGTCCAGTAGGAAAGGGGGTTTCCTCATAAAAGAAGTTTCAAAACGCTCCAGGAGGCCAGGGCTACTCCTGCCTGGGGACTTGTTTCGTTCCTGAAATGTAGACTTTGTTATTTCTGTCCAGCCAATTATAAACTGTATGTTAATTTAAGAGCAATATAGTATTAAAAATCAGAATCTGTGAAAACTTTCTGTACGCGCATCCTTAACTTCAGCCGCCCCGCCTGCATACAGCCCATATCGTTTCTAATTGCGTGATTACCTAATTCTCAACTAAAACGCGTGCACGTGATTTTCTGTCCTTATGAATTGTGTGCAGCGTTTTATACGCTGGGGGGAAAAAAAAAAAAGCTATGTGGTGTCTTTCAGCCAACAGCTTTAGATTTTTCTCATGTGCTCACTAATGAAGATGGTGTCTTGTTACTTGAAATTACTGAGGAACGCAAGCGCAGGCCTCAGTTGTTGTGTGAAAAGCATGTTCCTGATGCTTCCAGCTCTGGCAGCCAAATGGGAAGTGGTGACCCTCAGCCGTAACTCACCCAAATGTGGCATTTCTGTTCTTTTCAATTGCAATGCGAAGACTGAGGTCTTACCCGTGCAGAGCTGCTCTTTTCACAGCAGCCGCTTCTGGGTCCTCCCGCAGCGGCCGTCGCTGCAACAGGCAAAAGCGCTTTCTCCATCATCCCGCCTTCGTTCCTTGTGGTTCCAATCATCTGTTTTCTTACACTGGTCTTTGAACCAGTAATAAATCCCATTGCTCTTTGAAATTATACCCATTTCGAATCAGCATGGCAAATCAAGCCTTATTTTTAAAAAAAAAAAAAAAAAGTCTTTCTTTTAGAGTGGGAACTTAAGGTCTCTAGGAGACAGCAGCACAGACTGTTTGTCACTTCAGCAGGAGCAGCTGCAGCTGTGACTTCTTCCATATAAGCAGTCCAAACATAAATATTCAAAAGCAATTCTCATAAGCAGACTTTAGAGAGAGAAAAGAAAAAGAAGTGGCTGGCCCAGGCTCTCAGCTGCTTAAGACTGCCATCGCTGGCTTCACTTCATAGGGTTGTAGCCACTTGTGCTTGCACTTATACACCTGACCAGGAGTTTGACAACTTCCCGGCTTTGGGGCAAATTACATTTTCTCTCTCTCCTTTCCTGACTGTGTCTCTCAAGGAGCCTTGATCCCTAGGTTTGTCAGTACCTGAGCTGCTACAAAACACTTGATGTACCTCAACAAATACTTTTTGCTACGCCTCAACTTGCGTGAGCCCTGGAAGAGTCACTGCAGCTCTCCTCATCGGTCCTCCTGGTGGCCTGGATCTAAGAACCAGCCAACCGCAGAGTTTTGCAGCTACTCCTTTGTGTTTCCTAGGATCTGTCCTTAGGTCTTGCTGGCCTGTGCGGGGTTGCCACCTGTCACCAGCTTAGGGTCAGGAAGGAATTTGCCTGAGTCCAGCCATGATGGGGAGAGGACAAGTGTCGAGTTATTACATCGGCCTCGGCTCATGGAAAAGAAGACCCTTTGCCCGCTGGAGCTTGATAGCGGGATTTATGGTAGAGCCACAGAGCTGTGACACCACCCTGAACCCAGGAGCCGCCCTCGTTAAGTCCCTCGAGCCAGACTTTGGTTCAAACACAAGAAATCCCGGAGCAGGAGAGCCCCATGGGTACATGTCCACCTTCCTTAGCCCGAGCAGCAGCTCCGTTGCTCAGCAGGACCCAACTCTCCATTAGCCATGCCCCTCCCTCAATGAACCTCTTGAAGACACCCATCCTCTTTGGCATCTGGCCAGATGGCCCAGGGGGGGCTCCTGCAGTCGTGCACTGTTGGGCTGAATCCGGCCTGGCTGCTTGGCTCAGATATCTGTGGGCATTTACACCCCCTGACATCTGCCATCCCCTCGAGAAGAGAAGGGCTGCCGTCATGTGGCCAGCATCTGACAGTCTACCCAACATAGGTTGGCCTAAGTCCACCATGACTATTCTTACTATTAATTTTTCAAGCAGGTCTGAAGAAGCAGCCTCCAAAGTGAGTGCTCTGAAACGGGCCTGGTGAGTGTTACAGAGCCATGCTGCTTTGGCCTGGGGTTTGGGGCTGAGGAGGGAGTTAAAAGCCCTGTGAAGACACCTGGGTTGTCTCCCCGGTCAGGATGCAGGGAGCCACCCGAGCTCACGTGTTCACCCAGCCGATTCTGAAACCGAACCAACCCTTCCCTCCCTGCAGCACATCAGCACCGGGGATGGGAGGACTTCCCCAGGGGGGACCTGTGGCCCCCCCTACCAAAATCACGCCCAGCGGCGTCCCACCCGTTGGTTTCAGGGAGGTCCCATGTTGCTGCTTTGCCAGCCACCACCCTTAAATTGCCACAGCGCGAGCTGCCCCACAGAGGCAACCTCCTTCTCCTCCTAATAGTATTAGGAGATACCAAAGACACAAACATATTGTACCATAAACTCTGCCCTCAAAGGCAGTTCTGGTGTGGCTCATCTTTCTTGTCCATGTTGGTTATAGATAAATCAGAAAACTGCACCATTAAAACCGCAATGGCTGTGTGTGTGGTTAGGACACCAGATTTCAATCCCATTAGATGCATCTCTGCATGGCTTTCATTCCCATCACTGGTGACATACTTTAATTAATGTTTTCCAAAAATCACCTCCCCTGGAAGAGGCAAACAGCCAAAAAGAGCTGGAGAGGCACAAGCGTGAAGGAGCAAACAGACCAAGATGCCATTGCCTGTGGGACGCAGAGGTGATCTGCTAATAGAGGCAAAGGCAGACGGACTCCCAGGTTGCCTGAGAACAACCAGGATTAGCTAATGCAGCAATTTGTGCTCTGCCGCGCTTTAACCCTCAGGTACCAAACGGTCTCCTGAGTTTTGTCCTCCAACACGGAGCATGGTCCTGGGAAGAGCATCCCCAGGAATCACAGTGTGAAAGGGATGGAGGAGCACGCATACAAAGGAGCAAAGACACCAAGATGCAGCTGGTGGCCGGTGTTTGCAGTTCCTGGGGCCCTTCACCATCGCTGCTTTAGTCATGAGTAAATCAAGATTGTGGTTGTTGCCAAGATCGAGTTTCTTTCCACTTGCCACAGATCCTGGAGACCTGTGATTATACATATGGACCTCAGTTTTCCTTTTAGAAAGCGCTGTGTTCATAGTCCTCAGGGTCGTTGGGCACAGCTTAGCTCAGCACTGCCGAACAGCCATGGAGCTGCAGCCCTGGAAGTGGTGTTCTTCTAGAACTTTATTTGCTATTAAGAGGCCTTAATAAATAATAAACCGTTGGAAACCGAAGAGGTTTTCTTTTTTCTACACACTGGACAAAAAAAGAAATGTATATAAAAAAGCTCCTGTCACCTACTTGCTCCCTTTTGGCAAGAAAATGTTTATGAAAGCTTAACATGTTTCCCCATGAGCCGCAGTATGGCAGCAGGGGCTGCGGTGCCAGGCCTTAGCTGAAGCTAAAAAGGCTGTTGCAGAACATAAAAATTGTGATTGTAATTCTCCCCAGTCCAGCCTCTAAATGAAATGACAGCCTTTGGGATCACACTTGGGCTGCTGCTGCTGCTGCTCCAGACCTGCAGCAATTTGCAATTCTAGAGACGCCAACATTTTCTGTGTGAATACAACATATATGGTATATTCCATGGAATACATGCAGCTCTAATACCCCACAAAGTTTAAAACTCTTCCATAAAAGGTTGCTCCAGATATGTAAAAAATTTCTCTGTTTTCTCTTCTCTGCAATTTAGTCTAAAACTTATTTTACATGGCTCTCTAAGACTGTCTTGTAATGTCTTGTAAAGACCATCTGGTGTAACGTCTTGTAGAGCTTTGCAACGCGCTTTTAACTTCATCTCCAGTGGTAGAGCATCGAAGATAGGTAGACTTTCTTTGGGCGGTATTTTGCAGCAACGAAAACGATCATATTGTTTCTAGAACAGGAGGATATCCTATGTCCTGCACTACTTTGAATTTGTTCATTACAAATACAGCAGAGGACATTCGAGAATCAAGGCTGACCACCCCTCTGTCCCAGAGCCCTTGGCAGCCCAGTGGACTGTTTGCCCCTGAGCCTTGTGGAAGCCCCATGCGGTAACACCCCTTCCCGGGTTATTCCCTTGACTAGTATTGCCTCCTAGTGATGGCTGATCTTTATGAGGGAAAAAGCATGGCCTTCTTGTGTCTCTGTTCAAAATCTGCAGATCTGATTTTAACTTTTTTGTATTAGTGCAATCCGTGTATTTTGTGGCAAACCTGCGTCCCCACTGGGCACTCAAGAGTCCAGAGCATGAAAAGCATAAGACCTTTGAAAGGAAAAATTCCCGTCTTTAGAGCTGTGACAAATTTGAAGGTTTTGGGGATTTCTGCAAAGTTTCAGATCTGTCCTGCTGTGCTGACAATTGTTTTTTCTGAGCAGGCTGGTCTCCCAACCAGCCAGAGGACCCTGCCACCCCATCCTCTTCCTCCCCGATGGCTGATCAGTGTTGAAGACCGTTAATGGCATGTGGACACGTACACACACACACAGCTGTCCTTGGACACACCACCCCATTGCTGGTCCCTGACCCCCTGCTCTCCCCATTGCCGGTACCTGGACATGCAAGCTCCCAACTCACAGCCCTGCTGCAGCTGCAGTACTCAGCCCCCTTCCCCTGCTCACCACCCAGTCCAGCATCACGTTTGCTGTGCTCACATACCCACTCAGACCAGAGAGCACACTCGGGTTTTAACCAGATAAAAATAGGTTTTAATGAGAATACAGAACAGGATTGCAGTGATCAAGTGCAGGCAGGGCTCAGGCAAGGGTACTGACCTATGCTTTTTATTCTCTTTTCCCACACTTGCTCCTTCCCAATCCACCTCGATCCCTTCCTTTCCCCACTTTTAATCCATCCCCCAACATCCTGAACTGTCTTGCACATTCCCACAAGCCCCTTAAAAACATCCCAAAATAAGCTGCAGACAATCCCCAAAATGCTTTTCCCTCTGCATCCCATAATGAGTCTTATACCCATCACCTTGTCCTAAACACCTTCAGGTGTTTCTCCATGACCCACAAGAAGGTCATGTGCATGCTCCGCGGGGGCTCACACACCATGTTGTGCTTCTCGTCAGAGCTCTGCTGCTGCTGGATCTCTCTTCTCCCACACAAAATCCTCCAGCAAAGGAGGTTTTTCTCGGATAGGGTCGCCCACAGACACAAGAAAGATGTTAGGTATGGGAGCTCCTGAATGCCATACATCATTCAGAAGGGGACTCCTACAGTGTAATTTTAAGGAGCTAAATATAAGTTTGGGAGTGGGGTGTCCAAGACCCCAATAGAGGCTGGTGTTCAAAAAGGAGCCAGACTCCCTGTAAGAAACAGTTTTCATAGGAGAGGACAGAGGGTGGTGTTTCCCCTCCTGGCTCTTCCATACCCCACGTGTGCCATGACTGTGGTTTTGAGTTGTGTTTCTTGGCATCTTCCTCTTCTGCCTGCCTTTCCCCTCCTCCCGTTGCACAGTGCATGAGGGAGCTGCGGATGACACACTGGCCTCATGGGCCCTTCAGGCAGGCACAGCTGACAAGAAGGACACGACGGGGTCAAATGAGTCAGCCATAGGCTAAGGCAGGGGAGCACGAGCTGCTCCCTTCCCGCTGCCTGTTGCAGCAGTGGGCAGGCTGGCCCCGTCTCACCGGCAGTCAGGGACAGCCGCTGCACGGCGCTCGGCAAGCGCGATGGGGACTGGGTCCACTCCACCTCGCACAGGCTGATCTGACCATGCTAAAGCAGGAGGCCTGGAGAGCATTTACACTGAGGCCGTGGAAGACTAATGATCCTTTTCACTGCTTGGGGTTTGCTTTTTTCTGTTCAGCTGCTTTATACCTCTCCTGTCAGGGAAATTAAGGTTTGCCCTTACCTAGAGGGATGTCTGCGCTGTGTGAAAGCAAGCAAGCCCACCTCCCACTGCAGCTCCCTGGTGCGGCATCCCTCGGTGTCTGATGCCCCCAGAGCACCAGGAGATGGTAAGTCAAAGCGGTTGGTTCCCATCCGGGGAGAAAAGGCACGATGGAAAAACAGCAACTTCAGGAAAAGGAGACCGGCCGGCTGCTGGCGTGCACAAAGCCTGCAGCCTGGGGGAAGCTGTCTAGAAACCATCAAGGGCTTGCTGCGGTTTCCAAGGTAACTCCCATCTTCTGCGACCCAGGTAAGGCTCAGCCTTCATGAGCATGCAGGCAGAATACAAATAGTGGGTCTGAGGTGGAAAACGAAATGCACACGAAATGCCATGTGTTACCCCAGCTGTTCTGCTAGCAGCTGCTCGTCGTCCACCATTCCACATCTGCCCACTGAGGCAAAATGCCAGGAATGAGGAATTTGGCCACCGCGGCTGAACCTTCATGACTCACTTGCTGCCAGAGGGAAGCCAGGTAATTCAAAATCACTGTAGGTGGTTTTCCAGCTGGAGTCATGACTCCAGAGTCCAGGGACCCCATTAATGTGCAGCTCCTCAGCACCCACAACGCATGGCTTTCACCTTCCCTGCATGCTCACCTGAGAGCATCCGCGAGTCCACTGGCCGGCATCTGCACCAGCTGGGCTCGGCTGTTGCCTCAAGGCCATCCCAGGGTCTTCTGGGGAAATAAAGGAGTCAAGGCTTCCCAAACTTCATCTCTGTGGCAACCACAGGAGAGCTGGGCTGCTGTCACAGGAGAAACAGGTAGCTATTTGCGTGTGGGGTCACACAGGCCAGGTGCTCTTCACCTCTGGACCGCCTGCTACAAAAGCCACCAAGTTTTAACTGCCTCTTCAAAACCAGCGTGAGAGAGGAAAACAAGAGCAGTGAGAGCATGCATTCACAGTACGTACCGAATGCAATACTTTAATTCTTTGATGTACACATTGTTGTCCACAAAAAGAAAGTTTCCAAGAACAGAGAAATCAAGACCATCGCCGAAGACTTCACAGACTTCTTCCTGTTGCTATCATGCTGTGCACAGGCAGGGAGCCCACCCCAAAAATGCCAGCTTCCCGCAGAGCTCACAGACACACGCTCAGGTCGTGGCACTGCTGCTGCCCCTGGTCCAGTGCCTTCTCTCCATCACCTTCACTCCTCGTCTGGGAGAGGGACGCAGGTGTCAGGCTGAGCCTGTTAGGGCAGAAGCTAGCACAAGACCACCAGCGCAGTGCTGAGGGTTATCGATGATGCTCTTGAGGAGGTTTTTGCACAGTACGGATGCTTTGGCAGGAACCAGGACATGGCCAGGAACCAGAAGGGGACCTGGCAATGACACCTGCTGCAAACGTTCTCTGAAAAACTTGGCATCAAGAGGCCCTCCTTTCCAGGTATTTGCGGCTTTCCTGAAATATTCTGTCAGCTGGCATTACCTACCCCAGGTGTCAGCTCTGATCCACCCACAAGACTCCGTGTCACTTTTCTTTTTCAAGTATTTCAGAGCACAAACTCCAGTAGCGCTACCGATATTGAAGAGTTCTTAGCTCTGTGCTGCTGAGAAGCTCTGGTTTGGAATATGGACTTAAATTTGGGAGAGGCAAATTTGGGACTCTGACTAGCATCAGGAAGATTTTTTTATTTTTTACCAAATCTACCCCCATGTACAAGCCTTGGACCCTCTCAGGTCACAAATGCTGAGAAGAGACTGGTTAGAGCTTGAGGAGCAGCTCCCTGAGACCTGGTCTGGCAATGCTCTACCCCCCAGGCAAGGGGACCGGCTCCTTCCCCAGGCAGGCAGGAGCTGAAGCAATGCCAGGCTGAGCAGATCTGTGAGCAGGGATCCTGTCCACCCCACAGGACCAGTCTTCTCCCTCTATGTGGCTGGGCTGGCCTGCAGGAACCTCGTGGCCCGCTCCCTTGAAGGACATGGAGAGATGCGCTTCACTTCATCCATTCCTGGGATGAAATGATGTCTCACCATCAGCTGAGGCAGCCAGTGAAATTTCTGTCCCATCCCCACGTGTTGAATCCTGCTCACCAAGGTCCTGGAAAACCAAGGGTGGAAGGAGCTGCCTGGCCACCAGTTGGTGGTGATCTTCACCAGCACTGCGAGATGGGCACAGCCCAACAGGCTGATACCTCCTGGGACATGGACCTCAGGCTTCCTCCTTTGACACCTCCTGTATCCCTGCTGTCCTAAGGAGGAAACATTGCCTGATAGTGGACTTGGAACCTCTCGGCTGGCTTTAGGCACACAGAAAAGGCAGTGACCCCCCACCAGCATCTGAATATCAACAGCGAGACAAGACATGATGCAGGCAGCTGAGGCATCATCCTATTTTGACTGCTGCACATCCCTCAATTAGCAGCTGAGCAGTTTTGGTTGCAAAGTCACATTAAAAACTCTTCACAGGGAGGAATTCTTGCTTTAGCAGCTAAGCTGAGACAGTGAAGATCTGCCAAATGCTTGGGTGTTTGAAATGCAATAGGCACAACTTTGCAAAGGCAAAAGCAAGCTTTTTTTCTCAGCCTGTCAAAAGATACAATCTTCAACTCTTCATACGAGTCAGCTGGGATAAGTGCTTCCAACAGGCAACATTTCTTACAGTGTAGTCATTCCACCTCTGATCTCCCAGCCCTGATTGTCAAAGAAAACCTACAAAACCTTCCCTAGGTAAATCTGGGAACTGTACCTCATCACTTTTCTGAATACGAACGTTTTGGAGCATGTTACCATCCTCCTCTTTTCACCATTCCCACTAATCTCTCAGTACTCTACATTGCTGCTACTATTATTCTACAAATTACCTGCCTCTCTTTTCCCCTTAGGAGATAACCACCAATATCCGCTTTATATTCCACGGGTGCTGTCAGATGTCTAGCTCAGACACAGGTCTAATTAAACCCAGAACAATTGTTCCCCATGTGCAGGTAGGTTTGAAATTCACTGCATCTTTCCTGAGGAGCGTGCATGCCCCAAACCTTATCTGCTTTCTCCAGCTATATTAGCTGTCTTTATGAAAGCTATTACACCTACCTAAAAATCTTTATCTTTAAACCTTTGGCTCTAACAATACCACCATGCCAAAAGGCTGCATACACTGGAAACAGGAGGGGCAGCGTGCAGCTGGGTCTGGTTTATAAAAACAGAGGTGTAACACTATGACATGCTTCACAGAAGATCTTAAATTCTGTTTCGCAGGACACAGTGGGATTTGAGCACTACTTTAAATCAGTGTTCATCTTTGACTAGCAACATTGATCCATGGCTACAAACCCCAGTGCAGCTCAGCCTCCCCTTCGCTCCTTCAGCCCCTGCCTGGAAGAAACAGCTCTTCACTTCTTTCTTCAGGAGGCTCCTCTTCAGAAGGGAAACAGCACCTTTCACTGAGCCTCAGTTTCCCACCTGTAGAATAAGGAGGTAATGGTCTCCCTCAGTCCTGGGAAGACAGGTTCAGGCTTAGCCACTCCAGCCTGGTGGCATCCCTGCTGCTTATCCATCGCTGCTCATGTTTGCTCCTGACCATGGCCAGTCTCTCTGCAGGGAGCCACCTGCGCTGCTCTCCTCCAGGGGTTTGTACAGCATCTGACTGTCAGCTTACTGCACGAGGAGGACAGTGTGTCCTACCAATACCTCCCAGGACACCTGCATAATATCCCTATTGTGCATTTCCACAGAGGGAGAGGGCCTGAATCTATTCTCCTTGAAGCCAGGTATCCTCACTGGGAGCTTCTGAAGATGGCTACCCAATATCTGCAAAGGCCTCACACACTACAGCAGCGGCTGCTGCAGAAGATCCCATGGAGAAGGAGCATTGCTCATGGAAGGCAGTGTGCAGGGCAGAGGATGCGGGACTCCCCACAGTGTGGGCTAAGCCAATGCTGTAGCAATGCCTCCACGGGAAGCGCTGACCACGTGGGGCTGGGCTGTGCAGAAGGGCAAGGAGCTCTGGGACCAGCGGCTACCCAGCCTGCAGGGTGACCTACTGAAGGAGGATCACTGCAATATGTATTTATCCCATTCAGAGAACCAACAGAGGAGGTAAACTTGGCCAAGTGTTTAATAAAGCATGGAGACCAGCTCAGGCTTTTCTCATACCTAGAGTATTTTTAGCATCTCCTCCCTCAGGTTGCTTCTCTAGGTGTCTAGTAAGGGCTGGGTTTACACTGCTCTCTCTCTCACTGAATCTCTAGCAGGATCTCTTTCCTCGAGTGGACCTCCAATTTCCATATATTTATGGCAGTATAGTATCTTTGAGATTTGGTTGAAACTGGTGGATGGTTTCAAAAGCTAGGGAGGGGACAACTGTCAAGCAGACATACACCTACACAGACAGCATGACCACAAGGGCCTCCTTCCCGTAGGAAAACAAGCTAAATGCTATGTAATCATGACATTCAAGGCTCTATTATAATGTAGAAACATAGATGTACAGAAATAAGGCTGTGTGGGCAGCCTAAATTTTGGCCTCTTTTAATCTTTGGCTACTTGACTTTGCAATTTTAATGACACTTTCAAGGAAGTGTTTTTATTGTGCAATGCAGTACCTCGTGCAATGGCACGTTAACTTTGACAGAGTCTGTTTAGGTGGAGGAAGATGCCTTTTAATTTTGTGTTGATTTTCACCTTTTTTACATTCTTCCCACACACACTCTCCCCCACTAAGAGTAGATTCACAAACACGTGCACAAATACACAGAGGATCAGCAATGCAAAAGCCATCCACACCTTTGTTCCTGTGCCGCAGATGACAGGAGGCTGATGAGTCTGATCCTCGAGCCTTGCACAGACAGGCTTCTTGAACCTGACAGCACCACTTGTGTGCAGAGAGATGACTCACTTGAGCAGAGGCTGTGGGATCTGCCCCTACTTGTGGAGCCGCTTTCTTCATAGCAAATATTAGCTGTTCAAACAACACTCATGTTTCTATTTTGGGTCACTGTTTACACGTACAGACCAACAACAGAGAAAGAACGGGAATCTGCTACCAGCCAATGCTTTCCTGGCGTTCTCAAAGGCAGCTTACAGAAGCTACATTTCTGGAGAGGGTCAGAATGAACAATTGCTGTAAATATATTAAAAAGATGTTATTAGCTGCCAGAGATTTCACATTTCCTAAGAGGAAGGTGAATATTTGGCACTTTCCCTAGCAAGTTAGAGGAGTAAATATTAGCGTGGAGACTTAGATGCTGACTCTTATCTTTGACAGGTTGTCAATGATTTCTGAGATTACAAAGTATCACAATGTTTTCAAAATACCAGCAAATTTTCTAGTGAAGAGCTGCATGGTTTTAGGTGCTTAACTGAAGCACCTCTTAATGGCTGTCAGAAATAATTCGCATCACGCTCAGCAGAGGCAATGGATGGTTTAACATCCAGGCCTTTTTTTATGCACAGACATGTCAGATAAGTACACATCTAGCCCAAAGGAAATTGCTACCCATTCTTCTTACATTTGCTTCTCTGTGTGTGAACTCGCCTGCTACTCCAAAAACCACTTCAAAGTCCCTCATCAAAACCATAATTGTGATTCAATCAATAACGTTTTAGAAGAGGGAAAACACCTTGACCCACAAGTGCTCAAAATGGAGGTCATGGCAAACCTACAACTCATTGAGATGTGAGGACACTTAGCATGACCTGTGTTGATTTTCAAAAGCTGAGTTTTATTGAGCAGTCATCTCGACGATTTCGTGTTGTCCACATTTCTAATATAGCAGTGGGCTCCTCTCTGTAACAGACTCCACATGCCTAGAAGGCCCACGATGGGCTGGCAGGCACAAGGGACTTCTTATGTCTGGGTTTTCTTCAGCAGAAGCATGGTCGTTATGTCACTGAGTTCAGAACAAAAGGGCAAGGAAGGCAAGTCCCAGAAATTTAATCTCAGCTCTGCCACTCACCTCTCCACATGGTGAGAAAATCCTTAAATCTTTCCCTTTTTCAATTTTAACCCTCTACATGTTGAAAAGTAACGCATAGCTGTTAATGTAGTATTAACTTTTAAGATTTAATGACGGGGGAAAAGCCTGCTGAGCCAAAGGAAGGACTCAAAGTTAGTCAAACAAGAGACACAAGCAGATGAGAAATCAGACTTCATTATTCCTCGCACTGCCAGAACGATGCCTTCTCTCTCACCCTAGAAGATCTCCATGCAAAAAAAAAGAAAGTTCAGGTAATTTAACCATCATGCTGTTACGGAGATATTATTGCCTAGTGTAACATGCCAGCAAATGAGGATAAAACCTATGGCTGGCTTCAAGTTGTTGCGGTCTCAACTCCTGATCAAAAGTGTTAGCATCTTCAGCGGTAGCCAGGGGCCATCAGAGGTGCTGGTGATGCACAGCAGGGATGGCGAGATGAGCGAGAAGCTCAGCTGGGGCCAGCGTTGTTCTTTGGTGTTTATTTGCGAGACAGCTGAGTCAGAGTCAGCAACAATAGCAAATCTTTAACAGCAAATCAGTAAATTAGAGGCAGAGATGCTGAAGGTAGGAGACACGTTTTGGCTCGTATTGGGGTGTTCCTAAAAGGATTATGTTCCATTTGTTCTCTAAAAAATAACTAGGTAATGTGCTGTGCAGGCAAGAACCAGATCCACAGGGCAAGGCAAGGCAGGCAGAGGGGTAATACTCTGTCTCAAAGAACAGCATAGAAAAGCAAGATGCTGCTAATTTGCTGAGGGGCTCTGAGCCCCAGACTGAGGAAAGACAGATTAGGCAAATGCTTTGCTAATAAGAATACCGAAAGGATAATGTTGTACGTGATTGATGTAGCACTGGTGCTGCGCGAGAGACGGGGGTTTTAAGAAGGTGTATGCATAAGAATAACAATATAGTAGTAAAGCGTTGAAAAAGCTGTAAAAACCAGGAAGGTTACTTAAGTGAGGACAACTATGCATGTTAAACAGGAATGCAATTAAGTAAGGTGAGTGATAAAATGAGAGCCAAGATCTTGAATTCACAGAACAGCAATGAGAGCCACCGTAAGCCAGAGGGTGAAAGGAGGAAAGGTCCTGGGAGCCTTAGGGCAGGGAGAAGTAACAGGATGAGGTTTGCAAAGCTAGTGAAAATATTGTAGGCTCTGAAGGGAAATCTCGTTGCAGTCAGAAACGGCCTTTTGTTATTTATGTTTTTTTCTTCTGGTAACTTTAAGGAAGAAGTTAACATTCAGCTTTGTTAGATAAAGCTTCAGTGATTCATCCTTAGAGTATATGAAGCGAAGAGTTGAACTCTTGATCACGTTGGGTCTCCAGACATGACAAGCGTATGTGAAACAGGGTTTGAGCTTCTGGAGGGAGGTGGATGTATCCTGCAAGCTGCAAGGGCTGATTTGAGGGCTGCTGCTGCCAAACGCTCGGTCTCCAGGAGCAATTGTTCTCAGTGCTAAGCCTGCGGTTTTCAGCAAGAAGCAGACTATGAGGAAATAGCCTCTGACAATAAATAATCCTAGAATCATTGTATTTCTTTCCCCCAGCCCCATGTGCCATTTGCCAGAAGATAAAACGAAGCAACATGAGGCCATCAGGGTTAGCTGCAGCCCCTGCCCCTCTTACTACCCTTTGGCATCCTTGTCCTCATTGGATCTTCTTGTCCTCACTCGTTTTATTTGCTGTTTCCCTCTGTTCCTCTTCTGCTCATTTTCCTCCCACTGACTGAAATGCCGTTTCTGTTCTTCTTTCACGTTTAACTCACAATAATTAACTAGAAGGCAAAATTTCAGACCTTATTTAACCTCATCCATCAACAGACATCCAGTAAAATGCAATTCAGTTATAGGTCTGTAACACTTTCTACTTGTTGCGGTTTATTCATTTCAATTTAGTGGGAAAGCCCTTCTTTGTGGTAAAGAGAACGTGTTTTGCTCTGGTCAGTAGTAGCATTGTTAGCTTATGCAGTGAGGAGACAAACCACTTTAGTATAATCATATTTATTAGATCATTAGCACTGTTTTAGAGAAGTGCCAACAATCGGCACTTAGGGAAAAAAAGAGAGCTGGCAGTAAAGGCCACTAGGTGGAAAGGCTTCGGAGGGAAGCGGCAGGCCATTCACAGCAATAATGAAGCAGACATGTCTGATGTCTCCAGATAATTATCTCATTGAGAGCTTGCTGGGAGGCACTGCTGTGGCTGAGCTGCAACCAGGTGCAAGGGTGGGATAGGAGGTGGGATGCAAATACATGTGGTTTGTTTCCTTTAATGACAGCACTTAAATATGTGGCATTGCAGGGTACCAGAGCAATCACTTCTGAAGCAGTGGCACCCACAAACTAGATGCCTTTATCGCATTTATATATATATACACACAATCTCAAAATTCTATATACCTGCCTGTGCTTTCAACTGTGGGCAGCTGCAGGAGGTTGTTAGCCAGTCCTATACATGTTCAAATGGTGCAACCCCTATACAACAGGATGGCTGGCTTCCCAAGAAGAGCGTCCTGTTTTTCCTCGGTAGCCTTCTAGGTTTGTTCTTCTGGTCACTAATGTTGTTTTAGCTCAGCTTAGTCACGCAGTCTTCTCCTAGGGTCATTGAAAAGCTCCCTCTGCGAAACAATAATCCATTAGGAGATAATTTATATATCAGTAACATACCTTGGCAACTGTGCGCTTTCTATACCTACATAATTATGGCAATATCACTGGCATATAATCACATTTGTTTAATTATAACACAAGGGAAATAAATCCATTGAAAACTTTTTTTTTTTTTTAGTAGCTGAACAGAAAATGCCTTGCTCTTCACCAAGTCATTAGTGGAAAGTCCAGGAGATGAGCAACTGTAGAAACTGCTGACCTTTCATGCTGAGGTAGTACATCGCCAAAGAAAACTCAAGGATCAGAAAAAAGGTAAAGGAGTGGAGGACTGGAGAACAGGTAGCACTCAGTTCTGCGTAACGTCTTCTACTCACCTACAATGAAAAGGCACTTCAGAAAGCAACAAGTTGCTCAGAGCTCACATCACCTTTGTACTATTACTGGGTTAAACATTTTGCGTGCTTAAAACCCCTTCTTGAGAGACGCTGGTGAAAAATGCTAGCTAATACTTTTTTATGCCAGAGAGAGACAAAAGGGACCTTGAGTTAAAGTGATAATGTCAATTTTACAGTCGCTTTTTAAGAAATGATTTTAATTTACGTTCAGATCAAGTATCTCTGAAATTCTCTGACAAGTGTCTTCTTCCTTTTTTAAAAAAAAATTTGCAGCTGCATCTTTCAATTCTTTTTTTTTTTCTTCCTTGATATGGTGAAAATCCAAATAAACAAGAGGCCAAGCTGCTTACAGTCAAACTCACTGCACATTGTTAATGTGATGGAAGATGTGGTATGGGTGAAACTGTAAGCACAGCTGCAATTCCACTAACCTGAAAATTAGGTGTTCTCCAATGCATAGCATATATAAAAATGTGTGGCCGCAAACATATAGAAAGAATTAAAAAGGATTAATTAATGAACAAAAATTGCCTTCTGATCAGAACTGGGTTTTTGAGTTGTGTTTTCAGGCAGAAGTGTGATGTTTAGGTTTTCATACTGCCTAGCATTGTACTGAAATGGGAGTTCTGCCGTGATCTTAATGCTTTTGAGCTTTCTGACACAAAACAGCTTGGGGTGAACAAGTCTGTTATTAATGTATTGCTCAAAGGCAGTCTGAAAACACAACGGCTGCAACAAATATTTTGGCCTCAAAGAGGCACACTGAGAATCCTTTGCTGTGGAGGAAATAGATAAGCAGGGTGATGGCACATGCTCTGTTTCAGCAATAAGCTACACAGACTTTCTTTTCTCTTATTCCAAAATAAATGATCATGCTCTGTCCAGATGTTTTTTTGTCTCTTTGCAGATTATTTCCTCTCTTTTTTCCAGGTTACACAGACCATCTGCAGTGCAGGCAAGAGAATGATGCATCACAGTTTAAGATGGCAAAGGTTTGCCGTCTGCTTGCCCTGGCAGTTCAAGCATTAATGGTAGTTTTGAGATTTAATTCTTACACACTTGTGAAGCCATGGGTTCTTTGCTGGCTGAAAAATCAGATATTCAGTCTATAGGAGAGACCCGCACCAGCCAGTGGAGCACTCACGCATGTGCTGGTCACTGTTTCCCAGTGAAATGCCTTCTGGAAACCTGGGAACCAAGAGAGGAGGAAACATCCCAAACCCACCAGGAATCACTTGCAGATGCCAAGGGCTCCTATGTGAAGTGTGACTCAAGGAGGTGGTGGTCCTGCAACATGCTCAGCACCAGCAACCAGAAAAGGAGGAGGGTGTTCCAGCCATACTCAAGGAGACCTGCCATGAGAAGGAGTGAGAACTCACCAAAATGAGGTCTTCTAGCTGCATGAATCTAAGTGAACGCTTTGGTCATAGATACCCAAGCCTCTGGGCTGCAAGATGGCCAAGCCGCATCTGGCCACAGGAAGAAGGCTGTGGCCTCTGGCTTTTAGGGCTGCCCAGCTCTTGGGCCAGCCAAGCAGCCAGCATGACCTGGGCAGACTCGTGGCTCTCCCAAACCCTTCCCACCCCTATGTGTCCCCAGCCACACGAGCATCGTGACGGGATGGGGGCTTGCTGGCTGTGCCCCAATGCCTTTCACGGGAAGGGGATCCTGTGGCCCGGTGGCGTGGTTTATCAGGAGAGCCCATGGTTGGACCCCTGTGGCACATCTGGAGCGTGAGTCCCAGAGCAGCAAAGTCACTGCAGCAGTTCAGGTAGGAAGGGGCTTTCATGTGCTTAACATGATTTCACAGGGCCATAGCGAGGAGCTGCAGTCCCTCTCCTCCTCACCTTGTGCCAGATGCACACTTCTCCTCATCCACCATGTGGACAGCAATAAAGACAGGGGATCTGCAAACTCATTGCTGGCAGAGTAGTGAAAAGGAGCCAGAAATGGCTGTGGCTCCGTTTTTCTGTCAGTCAAAGCAATGATCTTCTCCTCTGTTGTCATGCACCTGGAGTAGGGAAATTTTGTTCCTCTTGTTAAAATTCCATGCACACACTCTGCCTTGCTTATAAACTGAAACACAAGTTGGGATCCACCTGCTTAATATAGTTCAGCAATTTAGCGTGATTATAGCTGATTTGTTTGATCTAGTGTATGAAAACTGTTTGTCATCTGCTACTTTACCCAATGTGGAAGGTTTGGGGACATTTGCACAGAGAGCAATATAGATCTTTGTGTTGTATTAGCTCATAATACACTAATTATCATGTGCTCTATTTTATTTCTTTTCGGCACAGCCTGCTTCACTTCCTCAGGGGTTTCTCTGCACCAGGAAAAATATGGAAAAAACGTAGTTTTCATCAAGATCTCCAATGTTTCTAAAACAACATTATCCCATGACTTCTTCCTGCCCAGGCAGGGAATAAAAACTATGTTGAATCACCCTGCAACTAAAGCTGTTGAGGCTGGGACAAAGGACTCCTGACATCTTCAAGAGCTGTCTTATGGGGGTTCCTCCATTTGGTGCTATCAGGGGGCTCAGGAAAAGAAAGCACGTGGACTCCAGGCTCGCTGGCCAGCTCTCTGCCTGCATGTCCAGGTCTCCTTCCCTCCAGTGGGAACCAGTGAGTCACGAAGCAGTGACCAGCACACGCGTGAGTGCTGTCCCTGGGGACACCCTTAGGGAGATGTGCACACCATGTCAGGAGCTGAAGAGCCTTCCCAGGTGTCACGCTTTAGTGCTACCCAACAATAAAGCAAGTTTTCCCCACAGAGGATACAGCTGAGTGGTTTGAGCACTCTCATGTGCAATTCACTTCACCAGTAGGTCTTTTCCCCCTAAAAACTCCATTTGATTCCTGAGAAGTGTTCTCAGTGAAACTTGTCCGATGGTGTCCATCACTGACATCTTGGGTGGGACCACTACCAGCTCCCAGGAGCACCTCTACCCTCATCCTCACCAGGCTTTGAGGGAAGCACGCGAGTCCCTGGTGGCAAAACTCCCGTCAGCTTCAACAGGACAGCATCAGGCCTTTTGCATCTTCTGCTGCACTGGTTTTCAACCAGCACCATCATGCCGCAACGATTAGCCCATTCCTAAAACTGATGAAGAGAAACCGTGCGTGGCTGCTGAGGACACTGCAGCCTCTTCATCTCATCTAGTTGGATGGGGAGAAAAAAAGAGAGAGAAAGGTTGTGCAAGTCTGAATTTGGCTACCTATCTCCTCAGACACAACATCTGTTTCCATGCAAGCAAGAAGAAAGTAGGTGACTAACACACAGCTCTGCTGCTCGGCAGCTGGCCCCCGGATCCTCCTCCATGGCGCTAAATGTGTCCCTGGCAAACAGAAGGTTGAGTTTTTAAATGAGGAATTAATGAAAATGAGCTCTTTTCCTGCTTGTTGTCCCTTTAAATTCAGTTTCCATGGAAACAGGTCTGGAGAGGCTGCCTGGAGGGAGCCAGGAGAGATCTCTGCCTGGCCGCCTTCCCCTCTGGGTTGCCAGCTGAGCCACCCCAATTGCCAGGCTTTTGCAGAGGTTTTTGCTATTGTCATTTATGCCCAGAATAGGAGCAATGGCTCCTCGTGGGTTCCCTCTCTAAGGAGTCCCGAGGTGGTCAGCCATGCTGCTGTCGCCAGCAGCTGGGCCACTTGCCAGCGGAGCTCCTCTTCTTCCATCGCCCGCCCGCCAGAGCGCGGGCTCGTCCGAACCCGCTGCGATGCCGCCTCGCTGAAAATGTCACTCCTGTTAGAAACATCCACTCCACCGCTTTTGTCTTTTTTAACAGTTGCGGTGGGTGTGATCTGAGCACGCAGGCTGAGCTGGGAGCAGTGGCAGAGGGACAACTTTGTCGTTAACTCAATGTTTATCCTAGGGGAAAATTTGAGACCCTACCTGGAGTACTGCGTCCAGCTCTGAAGTCCCCAACACAAGAAGGACATGGACCTGTTGGAGTGGGTCCAGATGAGGGACACGAAAATGGTCAGAGGGTTGGAACGCCTCTGCTATGAAGGCTGAGAGAGTTGGCGTTCAGCCTGGAGAAAACAAGGCTCCGGGGAGACCTTATTGCAGCCTTTCGGTACTTAAAGGGGGCTTATAAGAAAGATGGAGAGAGACTTTTTACCCAGGGCCTGTAGTGACAGGACAAGGGGCGATGGTTTTAAACTGAAAGAAGGTAGGTTTAGATTGGACATAAGGAAGAAATTTTTTACGATGAGGATGGTGAGACACTGGAATAGGTTGCCCAGAGAAGTTGTGGATGCTCCATCATTGGAAGTGTTCGAGGTCAGGTCAGATGGGGCTCTGAGCAACGTGATCTAGTGACAGGTGCCCCTGCCCATGGCAGGGGGGTTGGACTCGATGATCTTTGAAGGTCCCTTCTGACCCAAACCATTCTGTGATTCTGTGATTCTAGGAAAATCGTACCACTGAGCCCCTCATTTCTGCCAGACCCATCACCAAGTTGTTTTATAGCAGGGTGGGGAACAGCACGTACCCTGAAAAATGGCCTGAGAGCTTTTGGCTGTGGTCAAGGGCACAGTGTTTCATGGAGTTATGCTGGAGGACCGTGCTGGGTACAGAGAGTGAGGCAGAATATGGCTGCATCCATACCTTCTTCGATATCCAGCCGTGCCTCTGGGTTTCTCTTAGAGGGAATTCACTGGCTTGTTCTCAAAGAGACCCCAGGAACAAACTGTCCTATGTACAGCACAGAGAATCAGTGGAGTAGGACCCAAAAGCAAACTGTGAAGTGACGGTGTTTGTCTGTGTAAATCCACCCTTTTCCCAGGTGAACAAAACCTAAGGGTCTTAGACCTGCAATACTTGGGGGTCACACAGTCCCAGGAATGGTGGCTGTTTTTACCACTGTTGAGATGCATCTGCTTCCATTTTTTTTTGGCATTTGAGGAGATGCCTCTGGTGTGTCTATGAAAGGTTGTCTTAATGAAATCTGACTTTTTAGTGGAAGCTGACTAACAGCATAAGCTTCATCCACCCTCCCAGCTGAGTTCTGCAGACAAGTACAGTTCCAATGTAAAAACAACAGTAATTTTTAAATGTAATTAATCCTAATCAGAATAGTTCAATGTTAGCTGCTGTTGCTCTAGATATGCATAAAAACATTGCCCTCCTTGGTTACCTAGATGCTTGCCTATAATTAGGAAGACAGACTATCCTATCTGAGATGTAATACTGCGATCGTTTTCTGCAAGCCAGATGAGCCGCGTCTTGCATAGCGTACCAGAAATATTCCCTGCTTGCTGCTGGTGCAGTCTCAGGTGCAGCACGACCTTCGCTGTTGTGCAACCAGACTTCACGGAGGATGTAAACCCATACCAGGGAGAATCCGGAGCAACGGGCAGGACCAGAGGTCTAGAAAATATGGCCTGTGAGACAAAATTGAATGAACTGAAGTTGTTTAGTATAAGTGGAGGCAAACCAAAGGGATACATCTCAGCGAAGGGATAAAGTAAAACTGCAAAGAGGAAGGTCATAAAATGCTTTCTATGTCCACAACGAAAAGAAATAATGAGCTTAAACTGCAACAAGGGAAACAGTCTAGATGTGAGGAAAACGTCACCAGTGATAGGGACAGAGTCATAAAACAGGGACTTAGAGAGGTTATCTAAGCCCGATACCCCTGTCTCAGAGCAGAACTGGCAGACGCTTGCTCTCTCCTGACTTAGGACATGTTCAGTGCCCGAGACGCCATCCCAGCACTTCACCATGAGTTCCCTTTGTGGAAGGCTAAGCCTAATTCGTCACTTTTTATCCATGATAAACGATTCACCTGCTCTTTTATTCTCACTTGTGTGACATTTGGGCACACTGTGATGCTTTGACCCCTCTCCTCCGAGCTGCTCCCCAGCCCTCCATTTCCTTCCCACATGGGAGAGCACGATCATGGCAGTGTCTCCTTGCTCCAGACTGCTCCTCCGGTTTCTCTAGATCATTTTGCATGCTGCTGCCGTTCTCCAGCATGCCGGGATAACCCTTCCCGTAGAGGGAGAGAATAACATTTTGCGGCCGCCATGTCGAGGGCTCCCCCGCCTGCGGCCGCACCGGGGCGGGGACTCGAACCCGCGTCCCCGCCTCAGCGACGCCCCACCGTCCCGCCCCTCCCTCGCCGTGCTCCGCGGGCGGAGGAGGTTTGTCCGCCGCGAGCCACCGTCTGCCGGCGGTGCGCTGCCGTGCGGGTCCGGGCGGGTACAGCGGCCGCGGGAGCAGGAAGAGCTGCCCGCGTGCACCGCCCGCTCGCCCCGTCCTCCGCCTGGGCCCGGCCGCCTGCCCCGCCATGAGCGAGAAGGGCGAGCTGGACCTCACCGGCGCCAAGCAGAACACGGGCATGTGGCTGGTGAAGGTGAGAAGCCCGCCGGCGAGCCTGCGGGCCCGGCCCGGCGCGGCCTGTGGCGGACGGGCCTCCCCTCCTGTCCCCGCCCCGCCGTGCCCGGGGTGGCGGCGGCGGCGGCGGCCGGCGAGTCCCCCGTTTCCCTTCTGGTGGGCGCGGGGGCTGGGCGAGCAGCGACGTGTGGCGTCTGCCCGGGTGGCTGCGGGGGGAAATGAAACAAAACAGGGAAAATGGGGTTACCCGGGAGCTGTCCTTGGCTCGTGCTTTGTTAGGGGTAACAAACGTGCTGGCGTAACTTTTATTTTCCCCAAACTCTCAGAGCCTGAGAAAGTTTGAGCGCTTCCAGATTTACGTCATTGTTAAAAAAAAAAACCCAACAAACAAACCAAAACCAAACAAACCAAAAAACAGTAAGGAAAATGAGCTCCCGTGTCTTGTCACTACAGCTCACCTTAGTGCTAGAACAGTACATCTATAACGAAGGTGCTGTGAAAAGGTATAAAGATCATCAAATCAAACCCAAGCGCCTGCCTGGTGCAGGGACACGCTCAGGTCTGCTGCTGCTAATGAGGCCACCGCTGCCACTGCCTCACCTCTGCTCTGTGGAGGGTCTTCCTGTCAAGATGTCTTGGCTGCTTCTGCTGGCAACGGCAAGCATTGGCTCAGGAAAGAGGAGACTTGCAGCCAGTGGGGGATTATGTGCCCTGGCCCCCTTCTAGTCCCCTGTGGATGTGCTGCCGTTTTTCTAGACCTGTATTTGTTCTGTCTGGGGAGAAACAGCGGCCTCCTTTTCTTCCTTTGAGGAGAGAGATCAGGCTCAGACCATCAACTTGAAAACCTCTGGGGACAGGGGAGTCCCCAAATACTGGTCCTGGGTGGTGAGGGGGTGTGATACCATCATACTTCAACTAAGAAAACATCTTATTGTGGCCCTTGAAAATGGTGGGGAATTTCAGAAATGCTGCACAGAAAGCAAGTCTGGTGGTGGGTAGGTTACTGCGTCTGGCTTCCTCTTTCATAACGACACCTGAATGTCTGGTTTCATGAAACCTTACTGAAAACCGCGTAGTGCTCTAATTGTAACAGCTTATCCAGGCCAGTAAAAATGAAAGCTGACAGCAGAAAGCTGCAGAAGCGTACCATGATACGAAGTGACAGGATAATAAAATGGTGGATGAAGTTCAGAGTTGAAAAATCTAATCGGATGTGCATAGAGAAAAACTATCTTAATATTTACACAGTGATTTGGTCTCTTCCAGTTGTTGTCATTAGAAAGGTTTAGTTTCACTGTAGATGTGGATAACTGTGGGAATGTCATGCCAAAAGAGCAGGTTCAACATTGGGCAGGATTACAAAAGATATAGAGAATGGAAGAGAAAATATTGTTATGCCATCATATTGCCTGTATCCTGAATACTGTGTGTAGTTCTGGTCTCATCCTCCATCATGGAAAGTATACAGTAGACCTCAAAACAGTACAGAGGAGAGCAACAGGGATGATCTGGGGAACGAGGAACGGTGGCTATGGAGGAAACTCCTAAATACATTGTTACCTTTCAAGCTGGCAAGATGATCGATTTGGAAATCTTATCCAGGTCTGTAAAGTAATGAGTAACGTCACAGGTGGATAGGGAAGAAATGGGTAGGGAGGAGTCAGTTCTAACACAAGAATTAAGGGGGTGTCAAATTAATTCATCTGATGGGGCTCAGAGCAAACAAAGCAGGTACCGTTTTGCACAATATGTAGTTAAGTTTTGGAACTTGTTGCAATAGGAAGTTGTGAATGTCAAAACTTCACAGAAGCTCAAAAAGCCATTAGATGAATTGAGGCAAGAAAATCAGACTGAGATATTAAAAATGAATATGCTCCCATACCTCAAGGCTGCTGCGTCAAAGATCATAGTAATTCGAATAGCATGCTGGGGAAATACCTTTTCTTCTTATGTTCCTCTGCTCTTCCCCAAGTACTGCTGTTGGCGGCATTTGGAGACAGGACACTGAACGTACTTGTCCTTTAGTCCGGTACAGTTTGGTGCTTCTTAAAGCAAGCTAGGAATTTTCAGGCACATCTGTGCTTTTAGTTGGTGCCACTCTGTGAGCACAGGGTGCTGCCTGGTTTAATGAGAAAACTAGACTGAGAGCAATGCTTAAATATTACTCTTCCAAGTAAGTGTTAATGTAATCCTTCATGCACGTGGTCTGAATTTAAAATTTGGCTGTCATCTTGTATAGTAAAAATAAAAAAAATTACAAAGTTGCTAATGTTGGTAGACCATAGCAAGGGATGTGCAGGATTTTATTCTTTGAATTCTGTCAGACCTGAACTTGGAAACAACCATCCTTGTTACTAGGGCCTTCAACATGGCATGACAGTGGGTAGCACCTGTACATTTTATCTTCACTAGCTAGGATAAAAAGGCTGAATTTATCCTTCCTTTGAGGGAGAGAGCAGTCAGTTCTGCTGGAATAAAAAACTCAGCTTATTTAATTTCCTTTTAGCATGTATTATGCTAGCACAGGAAGTATTCCAGAGAGACTACTTAACAGGCAATAAAAAAATGTAGTGATGAGTACTTCAGAAGCATGAGCAGTAAGAGGAGGTAGCAGAAATCAAGTGAGTCACTTTAGTACAAACCCAGAAAGCAACCGGAATAATTTTTTCTGTGTTTTCGGTGAAAGCTAAGATAGGGAAATATTATAAGAACTGTTGGTTATGTAGTTGTGGTAAAGTGAAGCCCATTTAGTGTTAGCCATTACAATTGTTCATTTCTTGTTCCCCGTGTGATGGTTTGGTTTTCTTATTTAATCTGCTGCATTGATCTATATTTAGAAAGATGGTATCTTTATATAATTTCTTTTTTTTTTGTATGTTCAAAGGAAAATGAAAACATAGAATGTGACATCAGCCTTACTCGGTTTCTGATGTACGTGCCGCATACAGATTGCTATAGAGAGAGAGAGCTAATTTAATTTCATACAGAAAATTGGAAGTAGGTTATTACAGATAGGGGCTGCTTGTCTGTTTTGTTCTGAAGGCAGCTAGGAAGCTGTGAATAAGCTGAAAGATGCGTGGAGCAGGGGCCCTCGTGTCGTACACTACCTGCAGGGTACTGTAGTACTGGAGCCCAGGTGTTTGTGTGATGTGAGTAGCAAGAAGAAAACAGCAGTCTGGAGCGGTCTTGAAGTGATGCTACTTAGTATGTCAGATTTCTTCTCGTGATTAAATTGTATGGTTTTTGGAGAGAAGAGTGTTCTTACCTACAAATCCCAGAACAAAGGTCCCTTGCCTTGAAAACGTTCAGTAGCCTTTCAGTATGGCAGGTACTCTGTCCACAAGTCAGTCTTCCTGTGGGCATATATTTTTCAAAATCCTGCTGTGGGATCTTTGAAAAATCTTTCTGCTCTGTGAAAGCAGGTCGCTCTTGTTTTCTGTACGTTCTTTCAAGGTGTGTTAAGAGTTTGAAAACTGACTGTTCTCCATAAGTTAAACTTCTATTATGCTAAAGTTAAAAGAAAGTGGCAGTGCATAAGACTAATCTTTTCTGTGATTGTTTGCGGCGTTAGCATGGAGCTACAGAGTTTAGCATGTGGTTTTGAGAGTACCATCTGGTTTTAACTGAAGTAACTGTGTATAGCTAGAAGTAATCCTTTGATCACAGTCCTTCGTAACCCTTTTTCTTTCTCTGCATAGCCATTGACTGCAGATCGTCCAGCAGTAAGATGATTAATTGCACTCTTTGAGACTGTTTCCCATGCAGCTGAAAGAAGTGTGCTTGATCTGCAACCTCTTAATCTGAATAAATTCCCTGTCTGATTATATTATATAGCAAGTCAGTGATTTTAACAGCATGAGAGTCCTTCACTCCTTGTCCACTCATACTGAATGTGCATCTACCTTATTACCTGGCGATATGAATTAGCTACAGATTAGGTGTGAGCACATAATAATGGTTATATTGAGTCAGCTGGGGCACATGTCATAGCATTTATCTTGGCTTTAGAAAGAAAATGATATCTCATCTGGCATGAAATCCGCTGTAGAAAATTACCACTTTGAAAACTATGGAAAAAAGTATATATCAGTAGATTGCACCAATTAATGGCTTTCTGTTGTGCATTTGTGGCATTTTGACCCAGTGTTAGGACTTTATGGAAACCTGGACTGACATTTAGTTTGGCTGAGCACTTGGAGGACATCTGGATTTTCTAGCCATTCCACAGTACTTCATGGGGTGCTGTGAAACCAAAGGAAAGTGCTAAGCACAAGTAACAGGGTGTTTTCTGGTTTGTTTTGTTTTTTTGTTTTTTTGTTTTTTTTTTGTTTTTTTTTTCGAAGAACAGGTAAATGCAAGGTTAGTGTTAATTTCATTTGAGCTTTAGGAAGTTAGCAGGTTGCTGTTTGTCAGCAAGTTCCTGGAACAGGCTCTTCTACTCAGTTGTGCAGTGAAACTTGGCTTAGTTTTAGTCTATGCAAGACAAAAAGCAGACTACAAAGTGCCTCTTTAGTGCTTGAAACAGAAAATGCCACAGGCAGAGCTTAGTATGTTTCTCTGTCTCACTGGCTGTGTCTTACAGCATTTTTCTACGTGGGCACAGATGTTTTCAGTAGCTGTGGACTCTGTGAGCTAGAATAAACTTTGCTCTGCCAGTAAAGAACATTGCTGCAAAATTAAAGAATGTAGACTGGTCCTGATGTGTCATGAGCATATGAAGAAAAAAGATACAAAATTCCTGTATCAGAATACTTCTTTAGTACGTGGCGGTGGAACAGTAAATGATTTTTCCTTTAACAAGCTACTATTTTGCTAGACACTGAGACTACTGTAGGTCTTTAAGATTATGTTCTCCCAGTCACTGCTGCATCCTTATTAGAAAGAAAGGGGTTTATAGGAAATAGTAGCTTCTATTAGACTGCATTCAGCTATTTCCTTTTGAAAAAAATGTGTAATTTCCATATCTTACAGTTAGTTTTAAAGAGTCAGATGTGGGATTGTCCTTATTGACTCAGGTCTGTATTGCATCTCTTGACGTGCCACGGTACATCTGCGTCTAATGGCTTGTGTGTAGGGGGGAAATTGCTCCAATCTCACATGTGTTGTACTAATGTGTCATGTTCAGTCTGTATAAAAAGCTGTCATAGAGAAGACAGTTGTAATTGCTGAATGGTGGGGAGAAAAACCTATGATCTGCAAATCTATGTGATCTGCAAAACATTGCACTCTGTGCTTATAACTGATAGAGCTGGCTTCTTGAAAGGAAAGGTAGACGTGGCTAGAACTGATGCCACGCGGTGGAGCAGAGAAGGTAGAGAAGTTCCTCATTCCTCTGTGGCTAAACTGAGAAGCCTGAAGTGCCTCACTGGGGCTGAACACACGAGCTGAGCTGGGAGCTCCTCTCTGAGGCAGGGCAGTGGCAGCCAGCAGCGCAGTCCGCCTTTTGAAGTCCCGGGAAACTCTGCCCTCATACGAGTGCTCAGATTTGTAGGTGTTTCTCAGCAATAGCACTGTATATTGAAATAAACACTTAACCTTTTGATTTCACAGAATGAATGTTGTATCTTTAAGCTTGCCTGGTCTTTAGGGAGAACTGGGGTAACTCTGCTGGGAACGGGACACCTTCTCCTGGCGTTACTCTCTCCAGAAAAAAGAAGTGCTGTTGCTGCTGCACACAAGCATGCATGCATTGTCGCACTGGGGAGCCTGAAGCGCGTGGGTGTGCAGCGCAGCGGCAGCAGCCAGGCATTAAGGCTGGCCATGGAAGTGCCAGCTGTTGGGGTGTAGTTTACCTGGCAGTAGTTAGCTGCTGCTTTTTTGGCCAGAGAGTGGAGAAGCAGGCTGTGATTTCAGCTACATTGATGGGAAAAGAGGAAAACGGGGTTGCTTGGAAAGCCAGCTTCCAGCTTGTTGGTTGGTTATGTAGGCACCTTTACTGTCCATCATAAGCCCAGGCCACCTGAGGTTGCAGATACCAAAACCTTTGTAACTGAAGGAATGTCTGCGTAGGGGAGTCAGCATCACTGGAGCAGCTTTTATTCCTTGGATGTATCAGGTTAAGCAGGGCTGCTTGTTCCCGTCCCTGCACTGAGCTTTGCTTTGTGCAGTTTTTTTGTGGAAATGGGTTGGGAACCTGGTTTGGTTGTTCCATGCGCTAAATATAAAATCAGCACAGCTAAATCATAGAAGTCCCCCACACTTCCCGGACAGATCAGTTTGCTCTTTCCCTATACTGACCAGCTGCACGAAGACCTTTCTCAGTAGAGTGGAGGGGTGGGAATGAGTGACGGGAGGCAGATCTGCATAGGGTAGTTCTGCTGTCGAAGAAGTGGACATCTGGTGGGATCTGGCTACGGTTTGCTGCTGAATATCTGAGGTTCCCAAAAGCTAAGCCTTCTCTTCACAGCACCTTTTGGTCTCTGAGTTGTTATTGCCTAACTTCTCATTGTTGTTTTTTTGGTGTTTTTTTGTTTTTTTTTTTTCTTTGTAGAGAGATGAGAAATTCTGATGAATATTTAGAAGTATAGTATTACTTGATAATGTTAGTTGGACTCCTTAGTTTAAGAATATGATGCTGATCTTTTTTTAGCTTTCATGATTGGATAATAGTATTTGAGATTAAAGGTATTATAAGATTCTTCCCTCATTTGGGAAATTTAGGGCTCTCCAGTGGACTTATTTTTGTGCTGCATTGTTCTCTTTGCTCTCCCTAATAGAATATATTGTCTATTATATTTAGATCATAGTGTATTCTGAAGTGGTCAGGGTAAATGCGTTTAAAGTATATACAGGTACATAATTTATATAGAATTTTAAAGTCTGCTTTTCTCGAAATCTGTTGTCTTTTTTTAGGTCCCCAAATACTTGTCACAACAGTGGAATAAAGCCTCAGGAAGGGGTGAAGTGGGAAAACTAAGGATTGCCAAGTAAGCCTTTACTGTACCTTTATTGGATGTAATTCTTAGAAGTTGCCTGCAGTAAAATAGATTATGTTGCACCTCTTATAATACACAATCCTGTTTCTTGCAAACACTGTGCATATTTCTCTGAAACCTGAAAGGTACTTGCTTGTGTAGTTATTATCAATACATACATGATATGAAATTATACTGGGGCGTGGCTGTATCACATTACATAATGTTTGATTTCTTAAACCCAAGAAATATGCACATCTAACTGGAGAATGTTCCTTAACTTATGTGCTATTTGCTGCTTCTGTTCTCACCTGCTGACTTTTCCCATTTATTCTTGGGCATCAGCATAAAAAAAATAAATTGAGCAGCTTAGGAGTGAAGATGAATAACAAAACTAGAATTTTAATTTGCTTTTTTATCAGGGAAGCTAAACTTGTGGAATTAGATTATGGAAACTAAAACATTAAATATTTTCTTTTGCAGAAATCAAGGAAGAACAGAAGTAAGTAATTACTAAATACAAAGGCTATGAATGTGTTACATTTTAAATTCTAAAAATTTTGTATAACATGCTGGTTTCTAATGTCATATATTTTTTATTACGCCTGAAATGAAGCATTGTACCACAGAACCAGGAGGAATGAATTCTGTTCGTAGCTCTGCCCATAGGTTTACTGTGGGACTTTCATCAAGTCTCTTTGTTCCCTAAGTTTGCTTATGCATCTGTAAGCAGCATCTGTAGCAACCTTCTCTCAAACATTTTGAGTTATGGTAGTGCAAAAGGCTGTCTGAGAACTAAGGAGGATGATGATAAAGCAAAAGAAGTTGGGGATGGAGGGTTGCAATTTCAGAAAGTATTCTGTCTTAAACTCGGAATTTGGTCCTACTAAATATAAAGCAACTTGAAGGTTTTTCTGTATGCAAAGGTAACTCCATTTATTAGTAGCCTTAGTGAATGCTAGTAACTTCCTGTATCTTTTACAAGAGATACGGAAAGTTGCATTAGTTAGAATTACTTCAAATACCATGTAGGTCTATCACTGAATTGGAAGAAACTCTGGATGAAAAAAATGGCAGGGAAGCAAGCTGCATTTGCCATTTGGTAACCTGGCCAAACTCCTTTTAGAATAAATGGAGAGAGTTCTACTGGAGGTTTCGATGTTTGATTGGATTCTTCTAGGCTGGAATGCGAACCAACCTCCCTAATTTTGTGAGCCCCACACCAAAATCTTGATATTGATGAGGGCCACAAAGCGCATTTTGCAACTGTGTAGAGCCAAGCGGTGAGGAACCCCATGGGAACGAGTGGCTTTCTGGGGACCCTGTTGCTGTGTGGCAGAATGAGGTTAAGCAGGACGTACAGGAAAAGTATGCAGTACAGGTCTGAACAGTCCCTTTTCAGGTTTCTTGCTGTGACCTGCGGCTAGGGATTCTGCTTACCCAGTTCCCCCAGTACCTCCTCAGCTCCTGTATTGGGTATACAATGTAAACATAGCAAAGGACCTGTATTTGAACCTCTCCTGGGCTGCATGCAATTCAGGAGTCCCCAGGCTAATAACACTTGTCATGGTACATTAGCGCTTTTTCTGGAACTCAACTGGCTGTGTGAAACATTTTAAAGCACTCATACTGAACAGTGTCTGAAAACCTATTATGCCTTACATTTTAATAAGTAAAATCAAATTGTTCTCTGACTTCAGGAGGAAGTAATTTACAATTTTCAAAAGATTAGTAAATTTTATTAAGTACATGAAAGCTTTGAATTCTGTGTTTCAACAAGGGATCAATATACTAAGACTCTTATCCCACTCTTTATGTTTTTGAAATGGAAATGTGCTATACTACTTGTTTTTTCTCTTTTTTGTTTCCCCATAACTCTTAAAGCTGTGTAATTGAGTCCGTTTAGTAACACTGTGGTAATTGTGACTGTTAGGTGTCATTTACTTTGAATGAAGAGCTTGCAAGCATCAATGATATTGGAGGAAAACCTGCTTCAGTCAGTGCACCAAGGGAACATCCATTTCTTTTGCAAAGTGTGGGAGGACAGACCTTAACAGTGTTCACAGAAAGTTCAGTAGGTAAGTTAGAATTAAAGTTATTTATTACAATTCCAGTATGCATGACTTCAATAAACTGGCTGTTGTAAAGGCCAGGAGACTCAGAAGTCAAATTTTAGCTCTGTTTTGTTGTTATCTGCATACATATCACTGTTCTTTTTTTGTGTCTGTCTCTTATCTTCATATGATTGAGCAACTAATTTACGTTCTCCACATAGGTTTATCATGTACATTTCAGCAGTGGGTCTGCTGAAGAGAACAGAGAGAGCGTGGAGTGCAGTACATTGTGCATTCCTTTTCAGGGTTTTCACTGGAAAAAACGTTTTTATGTTCCCACGGACTTTTAGAATCAACTAATATATTTTTTTTCTCCTTGGATTGGTCTCTGCCGTGAATATAGTTTTATGAGAATGCTGATTCTTCCTCTGTCCAGTTGAACAGATACATTCTAGCAATAAACACATGTGTTCACCACATTTTCTTGAAGTATATATATGGTTTAAGTGTATTAAAACTTAATAAGGTCATAATACCAAACAGTGCAGCAGTAAGGTAATAATTTTTCTCACTGGATTTCAGCTGTTTGGCCTGCCTTAAGTTCAGCTCAGTAGCTGTATAAGTGATGAGGATATTCAGGATTGTATGTCCTAAATTGCATGTTAGACTTAAGGTACATGGTAGTGTTACACTGTACAATAAGTTCAGCAGACTGCCTTGCATGTCACTCCCATCCATGTGCTGTAAGGTTTTCTACTGAGATTACATAGTCATGTTCTGGCTGTTAGAGAGAGAAGGAAGGTGTCTGCAGAGCATATCTCATTGTCTGCAGAAGGTATCTCAGTTTCAGGCACTTCGGTTTTGGTGTCACCGGAAGACAAATAATAGTAATACTTTTTTGATACCTCTGCCTTCTGTGGGGCAGAAAACTACAGTATGACCAGCTTCTGTCGTTTGGATGTTCATAGGCTGGCAAGTAATTGCTGTGATGGCAGTGTGATGCTTTATCAAATAAATGAGAGAGGGAGAATCCTAACTCACAGGACAGAGTTAGAATACTTAGAAAGTTTGATCACCTCCTTTTTAAAAGCTATTTAAAGATTTAATGGCTGAGCATTTTGATATTAAGGTGCAAGTAGCTTGACTGTCATGGTTGTATTTAGAAACACAAGCTCTTACAGTACAACTCGGGCACTTTTCAGTTATTATCCCTTTCTCTGAAAGTAATGTAGTCATGATATTGGTTTTTCACTTAATATTGTATTTTCATGTGTGTGACTTGCAACACTTTAAACATACTGTTTTTTATAATCCATAGATTACAAATGTGGAAGGAGATAGCGAGCAAGTTTTCAAGGATGTTGTAAGCATTTTAGTAGTACCTCCTCCTCTTTCGTTTCTCTGTGCCTTGACCTCAGAATGCTTGACAGAAGGGAGAGATTTCAGATGTGATGATGTGTTTAGAATATACGTTCAGTGGTTTTTGTATGTTTGTTGCAAATCCCATGGGATTTTGCTTCCTGAGACACCTTTTTATACAAAATACTGCTTCAGAAACCTCCAGTGGTAACTTAGGCTGCAGTGAGTGCAGATGCTTAACTTGAATGTGGAGTATTTGTCATCAGTTAGAATGGAATTCATTAGAATGTAATAGCTAGAAGATGCCCATTTATTTCTGTTTTACCATCTGTAATACCAGTGTCTTGAAACCTTTAGGTACTTAGAAACTGTCCTATTTTTATTTAATCAGTTAAAAATTTGGCATTTCTTAACAACTACAAAATGTTATTCAAGGACCATGGATCTATTGAGTAGCAGTTATTATATTAATCGGGAGCAAAGGGTAGTTAGTGAAATGAGAAATGTTTGGAGTGAAGCACTGAATAAGCATAGACCCTGTCAAAATTGTTTTTGCTTGAGATTAGCAAGCATAACATGCAGTCAGTGAGTTTTCATGAAACTCGCTTAAATGCAAAATGGCTAAAACGTGTTGCTGTTGTGTTAAAGCTAGCGTTGGCAGTACAATCAAAAATAAACTTTAATGTGCTTTTCTTGCATGACTTTTTTTGGTTGTAAAGATGAATGTGACACAAATATTCCAAATTTCAGGCAGATTTCTTATGGACACCATGTTCCTGCAGCTACAGTCTTGTGTTTGAATGCGTATCGCCAATATGTTTTGAGCTCCAGGACCAATTTCAACAAATTTCATGGTGAATTATGGCTAGTGTGAAAACAGGTGTCTGAAGAGTGGAATGAAACTATATGGATACCCCAACCGAAAGAAAGGCTGCTACCCTATTTGATGCCAGAAAGCCCACATGGAAAAAAAACACTATAATTATATCAACCATGGAAAAAGACTCAATAAATCTTACACATCTTTGCATATCTGTCAGTCTGCAGTAAGACACAGTCATAGGAAATTGAAATTCATTCATTCTTATGGTCACAGACCGGTATTTGTCTTCAAAGTATAATCAGCGTATTTTCGTGAAAAGCGTTGGTGGTCTTCTTCCTTTTTCTTTTGCAAAGTGCACCATGTAACAGAATCAGTATGCCAGTTTGAACCGTGGGCCAAAGATTAAGCTGCTATGGAACTGCAGATGGCATTTCTAATGTTGCATCTGGAAGGGTGCGTTTAAGGAATTACGCAAATGAAATATGAATAAAAAAGTGCTTCATGCACTATTACTCCCAGTCAATACCTTTCTTGAGAGCTGGACTTACCTAAAGTGGAACAAATTGCATAATAAACAGTTGGGTTTTTTTAATAAAGAGTGGGTTTTGTTGTGGGGTTTTGTGTGGTTTTTTTTTTTTTTTTTTTTTTAGTTTTATTATTTTTCTGGAGCACATTAAAAGCCCTAAGATCTATTCTGTGTGCTGTCCTCTAATCTTGGGATCTTATGTTGTAGTGACCATCTTTTTGATGGTCTTTCAGAAAATGAATGAGGAATGACAAAACTGCCTCCAAAATATTTTGTAATCTTGGAAGATGCTGCAGGGAGTTTACATATTCTGGATAACTCAGCACTTCACATTGACTCATCAGGTCACTTAGAGCAAGCAAAAGACATCAAACTTGACAAGTAATTTAATATTTTCTGCATGATGTAATTTCTGGACTTCTGAATGGATTTTCTGTGGGTTTTGTTTTCTTTTGTCTTAACTAAACTTGCTTCTAATACCTGTTGTAGTTGAAAGAAATCCTTTAGTTCTTACATTGTAAACCTCTGCATTTCTGGTGGTCCCGTATTAGTTAATGGATAGCAGTAGGCTCTTCTGAGGTGCCATTTGTTATGTCCAAAGTCTAATGAATTACAGTTTCTTGGTCTTCTGCAGTGTGTGTACTAGACCTGAGCTAACATAAAATTTGGGGTTGTCTAGTTTGGAGAAAAGGAGGCTGAGGGGTCACCTCTTTGCTCCCTACAGCTGCCTGAGGAGGGGGAGCAGAGAGGGTAGTGCTTGTCTCTTCTCCTGGTATCCAGTAAAAGGATGCCTGGGAATGGCTCAAAGCTGCGCCAGGGAAGATTTAGACTGGACGTTAGGAAGCATTTCTTTACTGAGAGGGCTGTCAAACACTGGAACAGGCTTCCTAGAGACGTGGTCGATGCCCCAAACCTGTCAGTGTTTAAGAGGCATTTGGACAATGCCCTTAACAACATGCGGTAAGTTTTGGTCAACCCAGAAGTGGTCAGGCAGCTGGACTCGATGATCGATGTAGGTCCCTTCCAACTGAACTATTCTGTTCTATTCCATTCTATTCTGTTCTATTCTATGTGTTGGATACAGCTAATACATAAATTCAAACACAAATTAAACTCTATTCTAATATAAAGCTGGATAAAGTGGATCCCATCCCAGATACTATTAAAAATCTGGTCTATGCTGGCTTTCACACATGGTGTACTTTCTGTTTAGACTAACTCTGGGGTTTCTCCTGTTTCTTTTCTTTTCCTGTTTCTGTATTTTTAAATAGTTCTAATGAATAATACAGAGTAGTACAATGCACTGCGAAAGTTCCAGTTGCAAAATACCTCCCTACTTCTTTTGCAAGGCTGTTTGCACATGTGAGACATTACGTCGCCTTCCTTGCTGGGCAAATTAGTAAGACCTGCGGTGATATTCCTGAACACCAGTTTAGCAAAGCTGGCGGGAAGTGTGGCTTCTGTGATGACTACAGAGGGATCCAAAGCACAATTGTCTCTTGCTGTCTAGGTCTTGCGGTCTCGGCTGGTTTCAGTATTATTTCTGCATTAAATATGAACTACATTCTGTTCCATAAACATCACCATATGTACATCAACAGTTGCTATGCAACAATGCTATTTGTGCTTCCAGTCATTTTATCTCATCTTTGTCATCAGCTATCATAGCTGTAATTTTTTGGGCGGGAGGCAATGAGAGCATTTTGCATATATTTCAATGTGTTGTATTGAACAAAATGAATTTTTCTTATGTGTGTATAGCTAAGAACTATCTAGGGGCCAGTCATGGGCTTGATATAGAGTGTGTTTGGTTAAAATTGTTTTTTTCTGAGCTTCCTGCTGGCAGACACCCTGGCATAAGGAAGTGCTATAATTTGACAGTTTCTTTCTTGGTTGAAGGAATGGGAACATACTTTTGTTAAACATTTAACAGAAAACGTTTCTGATTGTAATTATAAATTAATTCCCTTACTGCTTTAATTGCCTGTTGCTTAATTTTTCTGTCAGCAGGTAGTTTAGGATTGCTGGCTCTAAATATAAATAAAAAATGCAGCTATGTTATAGATGATGATAAAAGTTTCTTACTGAGCTAGTTCTTGGAAAAATGTGCTACTAATGTGACTTGGGAAAACACAGACCTTGGCAGGCAATTGCATCCCTAACTGTAAAGGACTGATGGGTGGAGAGGAAGATTTTACACCGTAGGCACAAATAAAGTATAAGGTATTTCTGTAAAGTTGGGTGAGATGACTCATTTTATTGAAATTTTGAATCTGTCTTTACAACTCCCCCTTCATAAGTGGGATTGCCTTAATGCCTGTTTTAGTGACTTTAAATTCCTTCATGCTCGTTCCATCTTACTGAAAGTAAAAAGTGTTTAGAGAATTCCATTGACAGAATGACTACCAGACCTTTGTTTCTGAGCAGCATTCATGCATGGATTGTTTCGCTGTTTCATGCTTCACAGAAGATTGCTGGCTCTTAACATTGCATTCTTCTCCAGTTTTCTGAGTCTTCTCTTCTGTCAGAATCTCAATTCATTAAATTATTTTTTTTTTTTTTTATTCCTGTTCAATAATACACATAACTCTGCCTATCTACCTTAGAACAGCTCCTTTATTCCCACACCCCTTGAATATTCTCCCCTTGTTTTGGGTTGGGTTTCTTTTCCTTTACACAGCTTCTCATATATGAAAGGACCTTTTCTGAATTTGTACATGAATCATGCCTGCTGTATAACTTACAATGCGGGATTGTATTCCAGTGAAAATGAATATTCAGAGGTTTGTATTCTGTATTTTGTATATTTGTATTTTGAAATATCAGATATATCCAGCCATTTAAACAAATGCAAAGGGAAGAAACACGAATAAAAATCCTGGAAAGATGGTTCTTTCTTTCATTAAAGCAGTTACTCCTATAATTACATTTAATTATTTCCAGTAAAATACATAGTGCTCAGAATCTTGACGCCTTGTGATACTACTTCTAATCTTATTAGATGAATGTTTGACTTCTTAAATTTTTTGTCAAACTCTTATTTAGGAAATAAATGCCCTCCATCATTCTGCCGTCTTAGCTCTGCCTGCTGAGGAGTTTTGACATATACCTGTCTACTTTAACAGTACTTTCCAATTGTCTCTATTTGTTCAGGCTGTCACTTAACCACACATTCCAGTCTCCAAAATGCTTTGGGGTCTTACTTAATGCTTCTTTGTTCCTTTATGTAGTTCAATCTTTTATGTACTGCTGTTAGCAGAAGAGGAAAACCTATGAGCAGCCTCACAATCAAAAGAAATAGAAGCAACAGCAGCCTTTCAGATCTCTGGCATTTATGCAAATTTCCAAATATTTGTGAGGATCATAAAGAAGATGCAACCCATGATCAGAAAAGCAGAATATGTGACTCAAGCTAGTCTAATTACAGACAGCATTTTGATGAAGATTTCATATGTATTACTGTGATATATGGGCCATTTAGAAAACAACTGTGACTGCTTACATCATGTCTCTTCTCCATCTCTAAAAAATTGAAATTATATTTATTTACTTACTTCATATAAGTATTGTGAGGATTAACAAATTACTGTAAAGTGGGTTCAGCTGGCTGGCAGGGGTACGCTCCTAATTTTCTTTTCATTTTTGTTACTAAAACTATAGACTGTTAATTCCTGTACTAATTTAAACAATTGAGGATATAATGCGCAAAATATATGAGATGTTAGAATGGGCTCAGTGTGATTGGAATAGAATTGGCTTTCTGCCTACTTCAGTGACTTTAAATTTGTTTGTTTTTTTCAGTCTCACTGATGTATGTGTAAAACAAACAAACAAACAAAACCAACCAACCTCCCCCCCAACCCCCACCCCTCCAACCAACCAGCCCACCCACCAACCAATCCCAAACTGTTGACATTTATCTGTGAATCTTGCATGTAGAGGAGGAGGCTCAGCAGCCATAGTCCGCATTGATAAAATCTATTGAGTAGACATAGTACAACTTCCTTTATCTTCTTCCTGATATTAGTATTGAGAAGATATTTGAAGCAGACACTTGTGACCTAATCATAACAAAAACAAATTGTCTAATCATGAGAAAAAACAAACCACTTTTTTGCAAGGCTTGAATTTTATCTGTTTTTTTGTCTCTGCTCTTGAGGGCAGATTCTGTTGCTACATACAAGCAAACACACACATTTATTGTTATTTGAATCAGAGATGCCATTAAGAATTTTTAAGTGTGGTGTCTTATACAGTAGTTTTGGTTAGGTAGCTAGTCTTTTCATTGAAACAGAGTTAAAAAGAAACAGCTTTAAATCCAGCTGCTTCTTAACATCTCAGTCCAGGCCGGGGTTGATATCTTAGTATGTTTGCGTATTCTTCATTACGTCCTCTTTGCTTCTTGTGTGTGTACTGAATGTTTCCTTAATTAAGTTAGAACTGAGTTAGGTATTGGTTGGGTAATAACGTTATTCTGTAAATGTGCTAAATACACAAAAAATGTCAATGAAAAAATACATGTTTTTCTGCAAACGGGCTATCTTGCATGTATATCTGAAAGTTGATAGGGATCTTAACTTGCTTTGGGAATGCTCACGGGTGGGAAGAAGCCATATAATGATGTTTTCTCAGTGAGAAAGCACATGCCTTCAGCTGCTAAGACTGAGAACAGCCACTGATAAAGAAAGAAGGATCTGTGAGATACTGCTTTTTCCATTTGCATTAGTCCTCAGGCTGTCAGCCATCTCAATGAGTACACAGGGCCATCAGCCATGAAAGCCAGCAAGAATCAGTAGCAAGAAAAAGGCTTCGTAAAATATTTCATGTTTTCAGTTCTGTTAATACGCAGCCAGTAAACAGCAGAAATGATCAAAGTAACTGAACTCACCAAAAATTACTCTCTGAGTTAGAGCAGTAATTCACTCTCACCTGTAAGTAAATAGTCTGTAACGATAGCTGTGACATGTCTGAGTTGAAAGCTAAGGACAAGTATATTTTACCATTTTTAACTGTATTTCAGATAAGTGCAAATATTCTTTTTATTCTCTACCTTAGAAGATGCATAAAAAGGAGAAATATAGGAGGAGCAGTCAAATTTCAGGTTGACAAAGTTATGTAGGGGTTTAATTTCATAGGACTTGGTAAGTGTTAGAACTCGGTTTACCAAAATACATCCGCCGGCTGCCATCTCTTGAAATGTGGGATTGGAATTTCATGCAGAAAGCTGTTTCTGAATCTGACTCTGCCATTTACCCAAGTGATAATTTCTTGGCAAGTCACTTTGCAACACTTGTGTCTAGGTTTTTCCTTCATACATACTTCGATCCTGTGCTCTGTGGAACAGGACATGTCTCTGATTATGTGTATTTTTTGTACCTAACGAGCTGGGCTATAGTACCATTTGAGGTGAGGGCCAATGATCAGAAAAGGAAAAGATTGAAGAAATACATTCTTGCGTGATCTGCAGAAAGGGTAGAGAAGAGGTTGATCAAGTTCAAAAATCTACCTAATGCCAATTAACAGCATTCTTTTGCAGAATCTTGATTTCTTTTTTTAAATACACAAAAACAATATTCGTCTAGAGTGACCAGTGAGATAAACAGATACTATTCATTGCTTAAATATAATCCTACTACTGATTTTGTATAAATGTGTATCTTCATTCCTGCAGAGCTTAATCAGAGGTCTAATGGAGTTCTCTCATTTAAGTTGTGAGTTTGGGCACTAAAGGAGATATTTTTTTTGTTGCTCCCTGGGGCAAATTGTTCTTCAGAAAGTAAATTTATAAACATTAATCAAACCCAGTGGTTGTGATTTTTATCATAATTTATCATTCTTTGCTTTGCAACCCACTTTTTAGATATCATTTCAAATAATCAACACAGAAACATTATGTTTCCTTTTTTGTTCATTTGTTTTTTTTTCCAGAAAGCCAACCAGAAGAAAAATCTGAAAGCAGCAGCACTGGTGAGTGTGGACACTTTCTTTAAAACACTTAAGAAATTCCTTATGACTGCAGCTTTTCAGTTTTAATTTTCAATAAATTGGTAGATTAAAAATAAAAAGTAGTCTTTATTGTTATATTTCTTGGATAGAATATAATAAAATTGAAAAATTACTTCATAAACTGATTGTCTGCTGCGACCAAAAGCTTAAATTATTAATATTTTTATTTAAATGATGGAGAGCTTTAGAAATGTAATGTTCTTTAGAATGTTGTTTTAGATTTTTTTTTTTTTTTTTTATTTCTGAACTCTTTTTTGTAGGTTCATTGTCTGTATCTTTTAGTTTGAATTCTTTCCTCTTGATTGGGAAGTTTGTAGCAAATTTCCACATCTTTTGTTATTTGATTTTAATTGCCTAGACTAAGCAGTCAGAAAAATAGTCTTCTGGTATTGTACTTTATTCAATTTTTCTAATGAAAAAATCTTTCTTGTGAAAGATTTATAAATTCTTTAGAAAGAGTCAAAAATGGTTAGTTCACTGATATTATCTACCAGTTACATGTTAGTCAGTCCAATGATGTCTTAAGTACAGTTAAAATTTCTAAGGGTGCTTCTCAGACTACAGTTGCTGCAGTAAAAGTGTTTTGTTTGGTTTTTTTTACACAGTTTAGAGTAGTAAATAAAAATGTTGCCCTTTGATTAGTATTTTCTTGTGAAATGGGCAACATGCTCATGTCAGATCGGACATCAGATGGCCTTAGGAATCTAAAGATTTTATTTCAGGTCTGAACTAGTCTGTGCAGGCTTCCTTTACAGCCGCTGAAGGAGACAGTTCCAGAAAATCTTGTTCTAATATAGGTGTGTGCCAATGCAATTCCCCAGCATCTCGAGCAGAGCTCTCTTGAGGCTGTGTGTTCCTAGCCCGCTCCCTTCTTTTCTGCTAAATCCTTTGGGCTTACATTACCGAAATTCCCAGAAAGGTACACGACAGCATGAGACTCTTACAATGTCAAGTAGTGTTTAATAAAAATCCTCTTTTCTACTTTTATTAAAGAAAGAGATGTTTCAAAAATACCATTAATGTACTAGCACAAATACGTGCCAATGTTAGCAAGAGCCTGTGAACCTGGGAAACTAGACACAGCTAATACAAAATATATAGACAAATCTCAGTTGTGTTAGTAGAAGGATTGCCTCTGATGCACGCAGATTAAATAGTGCTGGGACTGGGCTGGAGGCTTGTAAGTGGTAATGGCAGAGATAGTAGATGGACTGGAAAGAGTCTCATGCCCCTGCCTTTCTTAAAAAGCAATTCCTAAACATAAGACTAATGCTAGTGGGTTTATCAAAATGTCATCTTGAAAGTAATTTTTCAGACTCTGTAACACTGAGATGTCTGTTTTTTCTAATATTTGACTTTAATTTGAATGGCATTTCAGCATCAAATGTTGTCAAAAGTGTATACTTTGTGTCTGGCTAGGAGTAGGGTTTGGTTGGGTTTTTTTTGTAGGAGAAAATTCTTTGTAATATTGAGATACTTTTTATTACATTGGCTTAAGCATGTCAAAAGACTAGTGTTAGAAATGTTATGGTCTGTCGACTTGTACTGAATCCAAGGTGTGGTTTATAACTTGCAGTTTTTCTTATTGGTTTTCCTTGGCTTTGGGGTTTTTTTGTTCTATTCCGGGTTTGGGTTTGCATTTGAATGATTGAATTGTCTGCTCTTAGCTCTTGGTGTCTCCTCCTTGTTCTGCAAATATTGTGTAAGATGGCCACATGTTTAGTTGTTTGTATTTTCGCTTCCGTCAGAAGAATGAGTTACTGTATGTGGGGGGGCTGTTTGAATACACTCACAAGATGAAGTGCTAAACCCATTTGATGGAATCAAACTGTTTGGGGATTCAGTTTCTGAGTGATGGTAGTTGGTTACACTGGGGCATTTAAAGGAGGACTCTCAGCCATCAGTTGCGCTTATTTCCTTATTCACTTTTTTTCTCAAAATCGTCGTGGAACTCAGATGACCTTTTCCAAACTACCTCTCAAGTAATTCAGGTTATTGAGTGCCCTGTTTTGCTGTTAATCTACTTTATCTTGGCCTACAATAAGTACTTCTGAGGCAAAGATGATGTCTTTTATGTATTTATGTAGCATTTTAGCATAACAAGACCCTAATGACTGCTTTTAGATATTACTGTAATAAAAATATGTAAGATTTATTTGTAGTTAGAAAGTAGATAAACGAGGTGAATGAGAGAAATAACACTCAGAAATCCTTGATTTACATCCTTAAAACATTCCCCCACATTTTTACATTGGGAGAGTACTGTCAACCTTCAGAATTTCTGATGTTGTAAATCATTAGGATTATGTATGACATTTTTAATCACATTTATTGTTGGGGTGATTGTAAACCACTTACCAAAAGCCAAGATATTACCAGCGTTGCCACTCTGATTGATACCATTTGGAGAGAGATAATGTGATACTGGGTCAGACCAAAGATAATGTAGCTGGTGTCCTCTCACCAGTGGTGGTCAATAGGAGATGCCTTGAGAAGAGTAGAAAAACAACACAGAAGCATAGTGATACCTCCCCAAAATACTTCTTCCAGCCTTTAATGGTTCACAGGTCAGAGAGATCCAAAGTCGGGGTGATGGTGTTTAATTTAACAGGCCCTTGTGGATTTTCCTTCTATGAAGTATCCCTGTTGGTTTCTGAGCCCAGGTAAACATTTAGTGTTCATAATATCTTGAATGATGCTATGGTTACAGTCAAAATAATCAGGAATTAGGGCATACCTGAAACAAGTTTACTTAAACTAAATTTGAGCTCCCTTTGCATATGCAGTTTGATAATTTTAGCTCACTTTTTCCGTACAGAAATTCTGTTTGATTAATGCATGGGATAAATAGTGCTCAGGGATTCCAATGTTGTTTAGTGCCGAAAGGCTGTTTTTTATTAAATGTGAAATGAAGGTAGCAAATTACACACTCAGCTAAAGGAAAATAGAAATGAGAATTGACTCTGCTTATTCCTATATGATGCTGAGCAAGTGATTTAAACCCAAATATGAGTATGTAGCTCCTGTTTGGTTATGGCTTCTCTTGCACCTACCTGCAAGTGCTGTCAGTGGCAGCAGAAACGGTGAAACCCAAGCATTTCTGCCAGGTAAAGTGTGACCTGCCCCCCTACCCCAAAATAAAAATACCCAGAAGCTGCTGCCCTGAGCCTGTGTCGTAGGTTGAGAATGATATGGTGAAGAAATGCATTCTCATGTAAGAGCAAATGTACTTATGTACTGTCCTTGTGGAAGTGCATTAAGGGAAAGTTGCATGCGCAGCAATTGATTATGATGTTGCCTAAGCTTTGGGAATGTAGTTTTGAAAACATAGTATTTCTTTCGAGGGGGAAGGTGGTGGTGGGTGTATCAGCTCTGTGCACAAACTACAGATCCACCTTTTTCTTCAAGAATGTGTACATCAAGGACTGTTGTGTGCAACCTAGTAGTTGAAATTCCTGAACCTGCTTCAAACCAATTGAACTCCTGTTGTATCCAAACTTCATCTCTTAAAGTCTTTGACATAAGTTTATAGCAAATAGCAGCCTTCAGTACTTAACATGCTTTTGGACAAGGTGTTAGTCATCTCTTTACCTAAACCTGCCAGTGAGTAATAAAAAATGCCTTCTAGTGAAGGGAGAGGCACCATTGGGACCATTTCTGATTTGGCTTTGTGTAAAAGGAATAAATTATCCAAGCTGCTGCAGACAATACAGCGTGAACCTAGTATTAAAATTTTGCCAATTGTGAATGTACGTGTTTGACAGTAGACACAAATATACAACACTTGAATTGTCTGTAGATCACACTTGCTTCGTTTTTTGATGTTGCAATAAAAAAAATTCAGGTGTTGATTATACATGTTTGGAATATTTGAAATTCAGGGTAAGCACTTTTGTACACTAAACTGCATGCAGTAAAATCAGCAATTTTTTGTTAAAGGCACAGAGTTCTTATGACACAGAACTGCATAAATCTGCTAAATGCACATTTGATTTCATCCACTTTAAAGCAGTTAACATACATTAATTATACTTCAAAAGTGAAGCTCTAACTGAAAAATGATCATCAGGAGGAATAAAACGGTAATTCTTAAATACTAGCTCGAAACTCAGTGTTGAAGATAACTTATCATAGAATCTACCATTTTCAAGCCACAGAAACAGTTTTTGTCTTGGAAATATAACTGGTTTTGTTGGCATATAAATGCAACAAAACTTAAAATACAAGCTTCCCAGTAGTTTTCCAGGAGTTGTAATCAGTAATGAGACTCCATTTGTAGCTGTTGAAACACACAAAGAAGCAACAATTCCTGCTTTAGGGTATATGTAGTCAAAGTCTATCATACTGGTTATAATAAATATTGTGGAGAATCAGGGAAGGTGCACTGGTAGAACAGCAAAAAGGACATGGATTTAATGTAAGTCAACACTAACTGGAGTTAATTTTTTTAAGAACTTGCATAAATGGGCTTAGTGTCCTTAGGGTCTGGCTATTTATTTTAGTATACTGTGTGAATATTCTAACATTTATGTTTGCCTGAGCAGCACTGATGTATTTATTGTCATGTAGTCTCTATCCTGAGATCGGAACCCGATATAAAACAGTGGGAGTTAATCCCACAAGCCTATTCTGTCCTTCAGCGATGTCCGCGTCCAGCTTGTCGAAGTCTTGTACTAAGCAGCAGCATGCTTTTGGCTCGTATCAGAGTTCTTGGTCTTCCCTTCTGGCTCTCGAGAAATCCCAGGAATTTCAGCCGTGCCTGGCATCACAGATCATGACTCCACAAATTGTGTTTGTCTTTTGTGAGGGATTTTGCTGATTATTGCAGTTCACCCGCCTACCAGCACGATCACATTTGATGGGTTCAGACCTTTTCAGTATTGCAAATTAGAGCCTTGAATGATGGATCAAAGGGGCAGAGGGAGATCAAATGCTTGCTGCTTTGACCAGTACAAGACTGGGATGTAGCAGATGTAAAGCTAGCAGGAGGCAGTTTCAAAGTAAATAGAAAGAGGTGGTTCTGCACTCAGAATGTAATTGAGCTATTGAATTCTTTGCCAGAAGAGCTGGATGTGAAGGTGGTATTTGCTAAAGGCTTACATGACCTTAGAGGAGACCAAAGAGGTATGTGAAAGAAAATCGGCCAAAGGGTACTACGATTGATAGGGCATCTGATTCAAGAGACCGCAAGCCACAAAAGCCTGGTGGGCACTGGGATGCATACCCAGTAGAATTATACACGGCTGCTCTGTCCTCAGGCTTCTTCATGGATATCTGCTTTTGGCCACTTTGCTGGAGTCACGATGATGAGCAAAGCAGACCTTTAGTCTGATCCAGTACTGTTACTCTCAGGCTCTGCTCCCCCCCCCCCCCCCAATTTTTTTTTCCTCAGTTCTGTACTGTTGTTACACAGCTTGCATCAGAGAGAGCTGAAGTTTCTTCTTTTTAACCATGGAAGTAACTTTTGAGGGGGAAGGCAACGAAGGCAAAGGCAAGAGCAGCTCTTCTAAGGTTATGTGTGGTCATTTACCTCTGCCTTTGCTAACTGCAGCTGCGAGAGCACTGTATGCTTGTATCTGGAAACAGTCTAGCAGAGCTCCTTTGGTGCTCTTCCTGAGCTATAAGGCTTTTCCAGCCCCAGCATCTTGCCAACAGCTGTGGTGATAGAGGAGCAGGAGCTGCGTGTAGCTGTGCTACAGCATATTGTCTTGCTCATGCAGGTTGTCTTAAGGGATTTCTGCACTGTACCCTGTGGGCAAACCCTAAAATAATCATCTGTGCCTGGCAGAAAAGTCTTAGAGAGGTGGACTTTTATCATCGTATGAGAAGCCTACATGCTAGATTTCTGCCCTGTTGGGAAAGAACATTCTTTGCTGTTCATTTTAGAAAATGTGTTGGAAATACTACAAGACCTGGGAATGCTGTAGGCCTTAGATAAAGTTAGTATTGGTAAGACTCCTAACCTGAGAATACCTTTTTCTCTGTTTAGTTGATTCTTATCAGCCTGGCTTGCAGGACCTTTAATTTGTCTCCTCTGAGATTACCAGTTTCAGCATTGAGAAAATGTACTGCTTTATCCCTAATACTTGCCAAAGGCTTTATTTAAGTAGTAGACAGGCAATAAATGACTGGGTTTGGTGTTACAGTTGCTTGTTCTGTTTATGTTTTTTGATGTTTAGCCTGTTCATTGCTAGTTTGTTTGCTTAATTTTTTCTTCCTAATTGAGAGAGTCTGTACCCACCTCTGACCTGTTCTTTTTTTCCTTCATCTGTTCACTATGGTACAAAATCAAGAACCTCCTTTGAGATAACAAGCAGCTTTCTCTGGAGCTGCAGCAGTAGATTTGTAGCTTGAGGTTTTCTATTAACAAATTTGTTAAAAAGTGAATCTCTCCATTCCTCTGACTTCTGCTGCAAAAAAAGAAAATTGCCTTTCTGAAAACTGAGATATGAAAAGCCAAAAGAGAAATTAAAAAAAAAAAAATTAATTTAGTAATTTCAGGATAGTTAGACATTACTTGTGTTGTACAACCTCTGTGTTGCACTGTGTTGGCATCTGTGCTTTCTCCATAAACCCAAGGCCCCCAGGTGACGGTGACTGACACGGAGTCCCTCGGCCCTCCTCTTCATCTCCTAGTGCTCAGGTATTGGGGGCTCTCTCACCACCCTGCGCCCTCCCCATCCTCATTGCTCAGAGAGTCCAGCACTGCGAGCTTTCCTGAGCACCAGGCCCACAGCTCTAGCAAGCCCCTTGGATCCTCATCTTCCTAAGGCATTTCCCTAGCAAGCAGCCTTGGGCTTTTAAATCTGAATTCTCATCTCCTTGGTGTGCTCCTGCAGCTGGTGAAGTGCCACCCGCTTACACAGGACGCTGAATCTCCCTTCAGGAGATGTGAGCAAGAAAACCTGCCACCTCCTTTTGGCCAGGCGTTCCATACCAGGAACAAAGATGCTGTTGAAAGCTTGGGGTGAGGTGGTGTCAAAGGCAAAAAATATGTATCCTGGAAAAGTGTAGTGATCTAGTTTTTCAGGTAACGGAAATAACGTTTGGGGTGGAACTACTGGAATCCCCCTTTAATGTCCAGAAAGATCGTGCATTTCATGAGCTCTATAAACTGAGGTTATGTCTCCAAAAGTCACACCACCAGTAAGCAAGGCAATACATGTAGTCATTTTTAGCATTATCAGGAGAAGTTTACGGACCTTCAGAATGGCTCAATTTTTAACAGTCATCTTCTAACTACTTGGTTTTGAAACCTTAACATGTTGAACTTGCACGTTGTCATGCCCTAACAGGGTTTTAAATGAGTAGCTGCTCGTTACAGGTATAATCATTGTACCAGTTTTGTGAACGTTTTTGTTTCTGGAGTAGCAGAGTAGTATTCTTTTCTGGAGCTTGAAATGAACAAACGTGGTGTTAAATGATAATGGCAGTGATGTTAAACTGTAACCAGCACAGGCAGAAACAGCTTTTTGGGAGACTGTTGCTTTAGCTGTGTGTGGTACTCCTACTACACACATTTTTAGGAAAAGAAATCAACTGTCTAGTTCTACAGGATATTATGCAATTTCTTTCAGAAAGAAAGGCAACTGGGCTTTCTTTTTCCGAGTGCTTGCTCATCCGTGTTCCTCAGGTGTCATCATACATCTCCCTCCTACCTTCCCCAGTCCTTGCCGCGCGTCTCGTTTCCTGGCATTTTATTGTGAATGATGATGATTTATAGAGGCAGTGTTTTGAGACAATCTTCTGTGTGCTATACTGGTACATAGGACTTACAGAATGTCTGTTTCAAAAGTAATTAAAAAACATAATGTTAATTTCCTGATCTGAAATTTCTCGTGCCTTATCAATTGCTTTTATTTCAACCTAGTAAATTATGCAAACCTAGCTCTCCAAATGAAAATACTTCTAGTTTTTTAACTAGTAGTCTCTTTCCTGTCAATCTAAGAATTTCTGCCCTGTCTTGCAAGACAGGAGACAAAACTAGGGTTAGGCAATAGTTATCTAGCAAAGATGAAATAATTCTAGCCTAAGAAAATAATATTTATTTTGTCATAGGCCCAAGTTAACTCGTCTCCTTCATCCCCAATCCTGATTCATTAGTCAACAGAATTAGGGCAACATGACCCTTCTACGCAAATAAACTCATGGATGAGGCACTGCCATTATTAAATTGTAATATTTGTTGCCTGCCCTTATTCTGCTTGTATACTAATGGGGAGAGAAGGGAGAAGATAATTTGCTTAAGCTGTTCCCATCTTATTGAATGGAAACCTCGTAATGCTTTTAAGAGGTGAAAATAACAATGCCACTGATTGCTGCAAATGATGATGTAATTTTTTTTCTCCTTTTAAGATCTAAGGAAATATTAACTCCTGTAGAAAAGACACAACCAATTGTCACACAGTTGTAATAGATACAAATGGAAAAACACAATTAAAAATAATACATGAGTGTTTGAAAAATGTCAATAGTGCAATTATGGTGCTGTGAAACACTGGTTACTGGGTGAGCAGAAACTAAGGGTGTGGAGTTGGAGCTGTAATTTGACCTTGTTGCACAGTGTGTGTATTTCACAGCATCAAGGCTGCCTCCAAGAAACCACATCTGGCTCTAGAAGTCATTGGGCAGTAAGTGGCTGGAGACTGAGGGAATACTTCAAGGGAGCATCATCGTCTATGTTTTTTTCTGGTTCGTATATTCTTTCCTAGGCATCTGCTTTTGGCCACTGTCTTTACTGATTTCTCCTCTTGAGTCAGGCTGCTGCCCAGCCCTAGCAAAGGAAGGGGTATGGTGAAAGAAAAATGAAAAGTAGTTGTATGATGTGGGAGGAAGCCAAGATAGGCGAAAGGATGTGAGGGTCAAAGGATCAAAAATGGGGATTATGCCCAGAGATGTGAAGGATCAGGGGATGGAAGTAGTTCACAGTCACCAGGGGACACTGGGCTAGATAGACCTTACTCTGACGTAGTACAGCCACTCTTATGTTTTGTCCTTATGTAGGAAAAAAACAAATAGGTGATAACAATGCCAGTGTACTGCCAACTGTGATAAAAGAGCCATTGGCTTCTCCACCAATGGAAAAGATGGGCGTACAAGTGTGGGAGGAAGGAATACAATGGGCATTTTGGTCAATTTGGCTCTGTTCTTTCATGAGCAGTCATTCAGGGAACTCACAGGGGCAGGGGTGTTCTTTTTTTAGTGTATGGGGGTCAGTCCTGCCTTCAGCTCCCTCTGTCCCTTCTGAATTGTCTGCTTGGTGGCCCTTTTTCTCAGCCGAGAAGATGGGCAGGGAGGCAAGAGGAGCTGACCTGTGTCGAAGCAGGTTAAGTGCCTCCTTGGGGAAGGGGGAGGAAGTTCCTTCTTACTCCTACCCGAGCAATTGAAGATCATCAGAGAAATTATGGAAATTGCCATTCCTTTCTGATACTCGTAGGACTGTTCCAATAAGTTCATTGTGATCCAACTTTTAATGAGAGAAAGATGAATAGAAATACTTTGCATGCACATCATATTCAAAGTAGTGTTGTTAGAACAACTGTTAGTATATCTGATTTAAACACTTGATTTTGCAGCTTTCTCTTTGTCGTAGTGGTAGTAAATACGCAATTTCCATCCTTAAAGGAAAGACAGAAAAGTTAGCTAATGTATAACTCAGTACCTTTTCTGGCACAGCCTACAGTGGTGGAACACAAGCAACTACCTGAGTGACTGAATGTGTGCAAAATATATTTATGTTATATTGAATATATTTATGGAGTAAAAAGGAAACATTACGCACAGTATGGAAGTTTTACGTGGTCATTTTGTTCGTATACCAAACCAAGACACTTCCCCACCCTGGTCTGAAAAATTAATTCAGGTTTATAACTAGTTTGAAGCATCTTGATTGTAGCTGATATGGTGTGGTTCAATGTAGTTGTGGATTTGTTCAATGTGAACAGGGAAGAGAATGATTTTGTCACCCCCATCTTCCTTCTGTTTCTGCTATGTGAATCAAACAGTTGAGGAACGTGCCTTCGATCAGAGACGGCACATAAAGATTTCAAACCCTGACACTTGTAGAAATGAATCAGAGCTCATGAAAATGGGAAAAGACGACAAGATTGAAGTTAGCATTACAGCAGATAACTTTACATGTATGCCATAGATGTCAGTGTTATTTACACAGAAACAAATAAAAAGTGAAAAGTGCTTAGTGTAATGAATCATTGAGTTTTAAATTAAAAAAAAAACAACACAAATTTATTTTTAGTAATTAGAGATGTACATTTTTCACTTAAAAAAAAAAAAAAAAGAGTTTCAAGTGCTCTTTCTTTTATATAGGTTAAGAGGGAAGTAGGTACGCCAAACCAAAGGCCTGGCAAATAAAAGCTTTCTAGTAAATCTTTTAAGAATAGCTATAGACTATTCTTAGAAGATATTTCAGATGCTTTGAGTTTTACCTGTAATTACCAGCTTGTGAATAGCTTATATCCCAAAAGTATTTTCTATAATAAACACAGAATCATCAAATTCTCTACTGCTTTTTCATGAGTGAAGTCATGCTATGATGATAAACTGGTACTGCTTTCTGATATTCAAGTGCTAACATTTTCTTAATATTGGGCATCCTAAGAGCCCAACTGAAAGGCAAGCAACCACAGTATATTTTAGTTAACATATATTAATTGTTCGAAATCAACATTGATTTTTGCTGTTTTTCTTTTTTTCTTTTCAACTGCAATGACATTTTAAATCTCAATCAAAGATCCATTACAAGTGAAGGTTATAACCAAAAGCATTTAAGTGAAAATGGATGATTTGACATCCTAGGAGCAACAGCCTCCTCCAGACTGTGCTTATGCAGGCTGTGTATTTGACAGCACTGGGAGCGTGCTTCTTTAAAACTTGTAGATTAGTTATGGAGCTTTTTTAGATTGTCTTGTCACTTTTTCTTGCTCACGTAGAGAATTGTGTCCACAAAGGGCTTTTCATGTAATTGTTCTGTGTGATGGTGTTTCTAGTTCTTGTCCTAGAAGATCAGCAGGATTTTGGATTTCTTTTAGGGGAGCTTTCACATTTACTTTTCACAGAAGTCCTAGAGATTGTTGTGTGTACAAGATTAGTGGTTAATGAGGATTTTTTTGAAGATATAAATTTGAAAATAACTTGTGGGGGGGAATGGGGGAGGATGACACACAGTGACGGAGTTCTAGGTAGGATGGCCTAGGAGTGTAACAGAAGTATGTAAAGAATTGTATTTTACTATACATCTTTTGTTTCTAGATAGTTAATGCATTTGGACAAACTCAGGGAAGTTTGGGGATACATGAACAGTTCTTCAGCTTGTATGCCTGAAATGTAGAGTGATTTGGTTTTTACACAGTTCAATTTGGAAAAGTTCCACTTAGAACCACATCTTTTATGATCCAAAAGTCTGTAACGTGGGGACTGGATAGAAAAATGCATCATTTCTAGACGGTGGGTTCATTCTGATGGAGTATTCTGGAGAGGCTGGATTTCCCCATTTGATAAAAATCATACTGGAATATGTTTCAGTCACTGCTGCCTGGTCTGGAGATGTAGACTCCCTCTCTTAATTCAACTCTGGTCAGGGACTCAGTTAACAACACCTATTGTATGTTACAAGTGAAGTAGAGTTTCACACTGAAGGATAAGTGGACCTTGAATTTGCATTCCCAGTACTACTAAGGATGGATTTGTTCCCTCTAAAATCCAAAAGAAAACTGTTCTCAGCCTGTCTTGTGTTAGCTGTTTTCCTCGGTTGTCACTTCTAGTATGGATTGTACTGCATTTTGTTGACATTCTTAGTATTTTTTTTTTCCTATAAAAAATTGACATTTTGGGAAAGTTGAGAAGCTATTTGGTTGTTTTTTCGTTCTTTAATAGCATTTTACTTGAATTCTGGGTTCATTTGAGCTGTGAATGATGGTTGGGTTCAATGATGGACAAAGCTTAAACTTAGAGTTAGTGCAGATTCTTTTTGCCTTTTGCGATGATTTTTCAGTCCGCTTTCGCGGAGTGACTGGTTTGTAATGCTTGTGGTTAAATTAGTTACAGTTGTTCCATAGAAGCTATTAAAACTTTGTTTAAAATATAAATGGAAATATTTGATAAATAGTGGAGATGAGGAGAAAGAAGGTATTTATTCTATTACTTAGAGTGATGCATCTTAAATGCCAGCAGGTGGTCTATTCAAAACTGATAGTACTAGTTGCTTTTAGTAAGCCATTGTGCAAAGGACAGGCTCTGTTAATTGCCTTTCCTTACCAGCGCAAATGATTAGTAGAAAATAGTGTCTTTAGCATTGTAGGATGTCATTACTGGAAACCTGTTACATGAAACTTTATGTTCAAATATTTTTATTAGCCACTTGTTATGCATATTTAATTAGAAAATTGAACATTCTATGCAGATTCAACTCATTTCCCATAATAGAATTAGTCCCCCCAGCATTATTTTGTTGGTTTACATGTTTTTGGCAATTGTTGTTAATGTAGTAACACAGCTATAAATTTGGGTATAAGTGAGTTGAGAAATCATTTAACTTTAAAATCAGGTTGATTAATTTTAAACCCTCTTGCAATCTCGTTTTTTGCAAATTCAGTACAATAGATTAGCATAAACAGTAATGAACATTCAAGATCATTTATTCCAGTTAAAATCCATTCTGAATTTGTTATACGCAAAACATATTTTAAGCCTGCTTATTATATGAAAATACTCTCACTGCTGTTCAGCAGAGCCGTTAGGTGTATGCATGTTAGTCATACAAGTACACAAAAATTCAGCTAGACTCTCTCATTGAAAGACAGCATCGAGAAAACATGTATTACAAATAGCATAAAGCATTCGATCTGTGTTTACAATGTTTAGCAGATAATTTTTATTAAATTCAAGCATAAAATTTTCATTCAGCTTAAGTAAGCCAGAGATGGATGTCATTATGAGATTTACATACCATTAGCTCACATCGATTGATTAGCAGCCGAGCTCTGTGGTACAAGGCTAGTTAGATACATTATTTGTGATGCCAGGAGGCTGCAGGTCAAGGAGGTTTACTGGCTGCATGCTCGTTTCCTTTGCCTTTGTGATTACTTGATAAAATGAAGTGCATCACTGTGAACAATTGACCCTTTCGAACAATCCAGACTGGTCAGCAGTCTAAATCCACATTTTAAAGCCGTCATTATAGCCTCAAACTTAAGAGTTTCCAGGGTGCAGACAAAGGTGTTGTCCTCCTTCAGTACCAGTCGTGTACCGTTTTCAGACTTTATGAAGTACTTGAATTGAATAATATTTGAAGATACCGAAAACTCCTCTGGAAATCCATCCAGCCTGCTTTTGGACACCAGTACAATTCTGGATTTTATTTTTGCAATGAAATCAGGAGCATTACAAAAGATTCTAAGTCCTTGTGAACGGTCGTGGCTGTCAGTTATTTCCAGGAAAGTAGTCTCTCGAGATGCTAGCTGTTCCTTCTCCCACTTTGATTTCACTGCATCCGAGAGTACCTTAAGCTGGAAAAAATCTGCTTCTTGTGCCAAAAGTTGATTTTCTCGAAACCCTTCTGGTAGCAGAAGTTCTCCATTTCGTAGGAAGTTGAGAATGTGTCTGAAAAGGAGTCCATCTCTGTCTATGAAGTAATGACCATCTGCATCGAACGGGCACATTATTTTTCCATTTATGATCCCTTCCAGAAAAGAATCTGGATACTTGGTTAGTGTCTGTTTTTGTGTGATATATAGATAGCCACCAACATTCAGAGTAATCAGAGACGTTTTATACTCCTTGTCTTGCTCAGAGCCTTCGGAGTTGCTGTGGTTTTCTTCGCATTCCTTTTCTCTTTTGTTTATTTTTTTCTCCATTATCGAAGCTAGGACAAAAAGCCAGCTATCTTGCTTTGTTCTTGTCAGCTTGCAAAGAGATTTTTTTTTAAAAAAAAACACCTTTATTCAGCTCCGGCACGATGCTGGAATGGAAATGCTGCTAGCATTGCTCCGACTGTCAGCTTGGGTTTGCAGTAGGTGGCGTATCAGCTGTGTATGCAGGGAGATATCAGGAATATGACTGTAAAGGAGAATTTGCATTTAACTGTATAAGGGAAGAAGGGTATAACAACTGTTTGTCTCTTTCTTTCCTTTAAGTGTAGGAAGTTTACGTACTTTGGGGAGTTATTCACAGAAATGCATACTACTATTCTAAATGACACCTTATTTTTTAATACTTTAAGATGTATATGTAGTATCAGCTGGCCAAATCGTGTTTAGTGCTTATGGTGTTAAACAGAGAGCTTCATTTATGTTTCAAGGATGTTAATTTTCACAAAGTGTCTTTTCACATTTTTTTTGGTACCAATTACAGTACTTGATGCATACAGCAGGACAACACTGAAAGGAAAGGTGTCCCTGTCTGTACAAGGGGGGGTGTCGTCTGTGGAGTGCGTGCACATACATATCCCTCATTTATTGGACACGTGCGCACTGGTGAGATGTTTTCACAGAAGGTACTCTGGAAGTGTTGCTGAGAACTTGTTGGTCTGACTGTTTTAAGTTTGTGGTAAAAGCTTCCATTTGCAGTCGATGGGAGTATCTGCACCAACACAAGAACTGCAGCCTGACTAGGTTTTGCTTTTTGTCTTTTTCTCTGTGCCACAGATAAAAACTGTTTTAGAGAGATTTGCTGTTTATATCGGTGATTTTTTTTTTTTTTAGCCACCAAGGCTATCTAGCATCAGTTTGTCGATAGAAACAACTCAGCTGCCCTGCGGAACAAAGGGTTAGCGTGCCTACAGATAGCTTTGAACATCACATAACATTATAGCTTAGCAACACTTGGGTACGGGGAGGGGGGAAACATCGGCAGAGCACGCTTGAATCAAATGGCTGTCTTCCCTCCATAAATCTGTGCTTTGAGGCTCACTCTCCGTTGCCTCTTAGAAAAAGGTTGCCCCTTTAAACATTTGCAGCTTGGAGCAGGAAAGGGAAAGCTCTCTGCACATCTCTGTGTGCCTTTCCTTGGGGAGCGGGCAGGAGCCGCAGCACGCATTCCCCAGCACCGGCAGAAGCGAGCACTTACCTTGGGCTGGACCTGGAGAGGAGGTCCCATCTTTTTCAAGATGTATTTTTCACTTTACAGGTAGATGTCTCCTGCTTTGCCCAATTAGCAGTGAAAAGTCAAATTATTCTTCTATAAATTCTTCTGCTCTATTTCTAAGTATTTTATTCCTACTGCTCCCACTGTCTCTAAGGCTGTTTATCGATATTGTAGAGTCATCACTATAATATTTTATTAATTGATAACTGAATCCAGTAGAAATAAATGCACTTTTTTTTACTCACTATTCTCCTTGCGAGGGTATTCCTAGCACTGATATGCTAAATTTCTCTGCTGCTGTATGTGATGTATGAAGCAGATATTATTCATTAGATTTGATTTATCAGGAATTACTCATGGTTTTAATTTTAACTCTTTGATGCCATTGATATGTTTAGCATAACTTCAGTCAAAGAGATTTCAACCAGTTTCTAATTTTTAAACATTTGGACTTTTTTCAAAATTAACTCCTTTCACAATTACTGAGTGAATAATTGAGAAAATGAAAGAGCCAATTAATTTCAAGTATGATTTTTTTTTCCCATTACAGTAGACATCCATTCAAATTTAGTTTATTGTCAAGTGATGGAGAATTCAGTTAATGTGCTTAGATCATGCATAGCTACAGTGTTGAACCATCTTAGTAGCTGTTAAACCCTAAGAGAATGATTTTTGTGCTGCTTTCATCTTACGCAGTGATCTTGAAATACTTTGAAGCTGAACTAGGAATGTCCTGCCACAAGTAAGCAGGGATTTCCAAGGATAGCTGAGATTTGTAAACGATATGAAGTTTTTCATGGCCAGCTAAGCTGTCTACATTTTAAGAGACAGCACTTACAGAACAGTATCTGCTCACTTAGTTTTTCATGCTCATCATCTTCTGAATGCTCTAACACTTGCAGTTGAAATTTTCCACTTTTGTGAACGAGTAAGTATTCTTGAAAGATCAGGCAAAATCATTTTAGTGGTTTGTATGATAAAATATTCAAAGTCGATTTGATGTGGAAAATATACTCTGTGGAGATCATGAATATTTACATTTAAACCTTTGAGACTTGAAAAACGTAGAGCTGCTGTAAAATTTTCATCGCCACAAACCCATGGAACTTTACTTCACTGCAGCTGACAGTCATGCGTAATACAAAATTAAAGCCTGGCACATTTTCGTGAAAATTTTCCACTTTCTGTGCCCTGCTACAAGACAACTTTTCCAAAGAGCCCTCGTTCTCCCTATGCACTTGGTGATGCATATGGTGTTGCAGCGCATGTAGTTTTAGTGAGGTGCTTTCATATAGATCACTGTTTTCTGAAAGTGTAGCTATGCCTAGAGGAACTGGATTTCCTTTTTTCTATCTTTTTGTCCATGCACTGAGAGATCATCCAGAAGTTCATTTTGGTAAAGGTATGCAAGTATTTCTTGCAATCAAGTTAGAGGCTTTGACCAAGTTAGAGTCTTTGTGTTGTGCACCAGGCATGTGATGGCTGAGATGTGCCCAGTGTATCCCGGGTCTTTTTGATTCCCACTTGGATTGAGACAGAGCAACTTGTTGCTTTGTGCACACCCATGCTGTGAGTGAGCTGCCTCTCTTTCTGCCCTGTATAGCTGAAGTATTCTGCTTGCCAATGTCGGTAGCTAGCAATCCTGAAGTGACTGCTGCTTCCCAAATTATTAGTGTCTTTGCTAATTGCTGGGATTGGCCATTCAAGGGAGGAATGGTGCTGGAATCCAGCAGTTGCAAGGATATTGGTTTGGTTCCAGATTAAGTCAGAAAATATACCAAGCACTCGCTCTCACACACACTTAAGAGAGTGGCTGTAGTAGCAGTACTCCATTTCCAAGTTACTCATCCTTTGGGCTGTACCAGGAGGGCAGTCCATGGAGCTTTTCAATTTCTTCTCCGTCAGACAAGCCGTCCTGGAGACAGTGAAAACGCAATGCTGGTGTCTCATCAGCTCCACAGGAAAACAAATCCAAGGAGGAGGGGGCTAGGCATCTGCCCCTCATTCTGTCCTACATGTTTCCTTTTGGAAAATAACCTCACTCCTCCTCAACTTCTATCCTGTTCCTGAACCTGCTGATCTGGAAACTTGAGCATACCATGGAGCTGAGGATTCAGAACTGGAGCACACCACAGAAAAGCTGGTTCAGCTAACTCATGTGTCCGAACAGCATCAGCTTCACTGAGAGTCTGCTGTCAGTGAAAATGACCTGGGTTGTAGAAAACAGCTACTTTTGTTTATTACAGTACGAAAGGATATGAGGAGAAATCTCAGCTATAAGAGGTAAAGAATTTTTGAAGTGTATTAGGAAGCCGTGCTAATGAAATCTGTTTGGGTTATCGAGGCAATTTGCTAGTCATTTAATGTCATAACACAGAAAATTGGCCAGGTTGTTGGACAATTAAACCATTCAATAGTGACTATCTCACAGTTTTAGTGGCATAGACAGTCTCATTCCAATAATAACTCTGTGATGTTGATTAACAGCTGTTGAAGACAAGCTTTACACACTAATTGAAATTGAAGATTTTCAAATCATCAAGTCTGAACAATTTGCATTCAAGAGTTTTAAAAGAGCTATCTAAGAAACTCTATCAACAGTTGCTGTTGATATTTTTAATAATTTTTGAGCACTGCAGTTCTGCAAGACTGAAAAAGCAAATGCTGTGCCAGTATTTGAAAGGTGAAATGAATGGCCCGGGTATTTAAAAAAAAAAAGCAACGGTATGAAAAACAATAAAACATTTGACTTGGAAATCAATCAGTTAAAAATTAAAGGGGAATAATACTAATCAATGTGGGTGGAGGGGAAAATGGATTGTGCCAATTTTTTTTCCTTTTTTTTAATTACAATTTGTTCAGCAAAGTAGGTAATGCTTTTTTTTTCTGTTAAATCTTTGTGTATGTCCCATTTGTCATCTTAAATTAGAATATATACTGTATTAGTTTCCCTCTCATTTAACTCTACAAAAATTATTTGCCAGGTTTCAAACTGCCAAATGTTAAGCAGAGAATTATCACTAAAATGTTGCTGTGATTTGGTTCTTAGTCCTATTTATTTTTAGTCAGTGATCAAGAAGGTGATACTTACTGATGAAGTTTGGAGATGATACAGACTGAGAGCGTAATAACTAAGGAGAAACATTGCTGATGCAGAACCATTTGGATAGTTGGTTAGGATAACATTTTAATAAAGCCAAATATGAAGTTTATATGCCTAGGAATATACTATAGACGGGGCTTGCAGTATGTATGTTTGTGGGAGGGCTAGGGCAGAGGCTTTGCCCTGCGTATAATTCGTCATTGACAACTGAACATGAGGTATCACTCTGTGCAGTGGTCAGTAAAACAAATATGCTGTGTATCTTTTGGATGTCTAAATAAGGGAGTGCCAATGAAGGCCGGGCAATCCTGTTCTCTAGCTGCATAGCTGCCAGGGAAAGGTGATCTGAGAAGGGCACCAGCTTTGAGGCTGCCCTTTAAATGGAAGAGAGGTGCCACAAAATGCCTCTGGTCTGGAGGAGCAGAGCTGAGGTCTCGTGTAGGAGGGGGCTGCTCCTTGTCCAGCCATCACGTGCAATAGCCTGGGAAGCTGCACAGCGGTATAAGTGGGCAGCGGGAACTACCGGGGCTTCCGACTTGGATGCTGGGAAGCAACAGCCCAGCTTCTACCTGCTGAGGAGCTGGAGGCACATGTGCCCATGGCCTGTCCTTACTGCACTTTTTTCCACTTTTTCCTGCTGCCTGGGAATCGTGCGTCCTGAAGCAGGTCTTCATCTCCTCTGTCCTTGGCACCTCTCACAAAGAGCAGGAGCTGGTAAACTCCAGATCCGGTCCCACACGCCATCAAGTCTGGCCATGAGGCCCACAGCTCAGGAGAGGCATTCATAAACTGAACTGTCTCAGGCCAGTAAGAATGATTAAGAAGCTGAAAAATAGGCCTAATGGAAGATTCGAGAAAACATGATTTATTTTTATTAGGCTTGATAAAGGTGGAGAGTACATAAGTGCTTGGATGGGCAGAAGTGCTTTCATAGGAGGCTCTTCAACTTAGCAGTCAGTGGTCTAACAAGACCCAGTGGCTGGAAATTGGAGCTGGGTGCAGTCAGACTAGAAAACTAACACATTAAAATCTCCAAGCCAGTCCATCTCTCTCTCGAAAAAAAAACCCAACTCCTATCAGACCATCTTCTGTACAGTGCCAGTAAATTTCCCCAGTGCCTGTTTATTAAGATTGCCTTAAGCGTTTTAACCACATTCTGTTCATTTGATGGTGATTGTCAGCAGGATTTGAAGCTGGAATCGGCATCTCCCCAGCATATCTCCCTATAATCTCACTGAAAGAATCAACAGTTGAAATTACTTTATGAATTGGCACCGGGGCATTCAGGCAGGGAGGTCAGGGTGAGCGTCCATTTGGCAGCTAATGATGAAGCTATGGGTTATGTAGACCAGCCTGTCTGGAGCTGCACTCACGGTATACTCGTACCTGCCACCCCACATAGGGCAACTGGGAGTGGAAGACGCTTGGGGAAATGTCTATTTTCCCTTCTAATGACTGGTCTTCGTTAGTCTTCCAGACCTATTCATTTATCTTGTCCTACCTGCTTTATTTTGAGTAGGTATTTTTAACAGGGAATTGCCATTTTCATGCCTTATTTATCCTTTGGTTTCTAGGCTGATGTGACTATGGAAATATCAAGGCAGACGTGTAGCACTTTGGATGTCTTTTCATTGCAGCTCTGGTCCTGCAACAAGTGAAGACAGACCCAAGTCTCTGAACTTGAGTTTGGTGAATGAGGGCTAATTAGGCTGCGAAGGGCCTAAAACTGTGTTCCCCCACTACAGTCTTGCATCCGGAGGTTTGTGTGCATCTTTGCAGGTTTATTCTGCTAGACTGTCTGGATGTGTTAAAATCCCTAAGAGGGTCCAGGGAAAGTGGGATATAAACTTTGGCTTTCGGACAGTGGATGAGCTTTGACAGCAGACGAGCTTAGCTGCAAGGTGGTGTTCTTGGAGACTGCCGACAGCCTTGTACTGTGAAGCGACTGGAACATCAAAAGCCAAATCCGGATCAGTGGTAATTAAAAGAGGGTATTAGCCAAGACATCAAAGATGAGATATTACTAAGGATAAGCATGTTTAATGGCAAGTTCATTTCCCAAATAATTGGTGTGGGGAAGCTATCTGGTTCACTGATCCTGATTCTTAAAACTTAAGAATAATTTGAAAATTGTGCAAGGTGCAGAGAGATTGATAGCGGCATGTCAGTGTTCAGACAGCGGGGATGGATGGCTCAGATGAGTATAGGCTAGTTAGCCTTGAACCTGTACCATGGAAACTAGTGAAAAATTGTCATGGAGTTCAAGAGATAGAAAGGATCAGAAATATAATGAATGCTAGCAAACATGGCTTTATGTAAAGGTTTTGTGGTCAAACAAACCTAATTTTGTTTATTTTGGAGACTGTGAGTTTGATAAAGTAACAGCACGTTTGCAGCCTGCTTAGCATTTCGTATTGCACATACTTTAGAATCTTGTGACATTCTGATTTATGTCTAAAAAACAAAATAGCAAGCACAGAACAAGATTAAAAACTGGCTGACAGTTATCAGAAAGTAAGTATCAGTAGGAAGCCACTCGGGTTGTAGTTGGAAGGGCCTCCTCCAGTATTAGCAAGAGGGTCAGCAGTAAGTGAGAATCACGGCTTATAAAATGTGTCGTGGTTGACACAAATGCTGGTCAGACAGTGAATAACTATGACAGCACTGTCATGGTGTGACCGGGATCACTTAGTTCACAGAATCTGTTTAAAGACAATGAATTTTAACCAAGCCAGAGGCAATTATATACCTAGGAACAGGGAATGAGGAGCACCTAGGTAAAATGTGAGGCTTGGAAAAGACTCAAAATAGATATATTTGTGATATAATAGCCAGTCAGCTCCATCAACCCCCAGAGCTTGATTTTTAGAGACAAATTGATCTTAACCCAGTTTTAGCCATCTAAACATGAAGCACAGTCATGGGACACAGACACCCTCCCCCCTGCCAAGCCAAACCAAAAAACAAAATCACAAAAAGCCCACCAGGCAGGGGAGATCATTGAATCCTAAAGGAGATGGGACCAATTTTCTTCTGAAAGTCTCCCTTCCTCCCTCTCTCAGCTGAATTCAGAGGGTCTCCTGAATAACCTTGAGATGGCTCAAGTGAGGAGAGAGAAATTCCAGCCTCTTCTCCTGTATCTGGTATTTTACCTCTCTATATGGTTTTGGTAATACCAGTGCAGGGGTATTATGTCTATTTTCTGGTCTCTGTATTCTTAAAATGTCATTGCAAGATTGAACAGGGTGCAGATAAGAGCCCCAAAACTGATTTAAGTGTGACATAAAATGCCTTGTGGTGAGATAATGCATGAGCTTGAATTACTTCATTTATTGAAAAGATGATTGAGAAGTGACTTGATTACAATGTATAAGTACTTTCACAGGGAGAAAACACCAGGTACTAAAAGGCTCTTTAGCATAGTATAGAAAGACATAAGAAGAACCAACCACCAGAAGCTGGAGGCAAATTTGGATTAGAAATTAAGCAGCAATATTAGTACCACTTTAGCCACACATAAGTTACTAGGTTCTATACAGAAGAAAGAGGATAAAATTTATCTGTATGTGATACACAGGAGGTCAGGCAAATTGGCCAAGTTGTCTCTCCTGACCATAAAACAAGAGTCTGTAAAACCAAGAGTGTTTTTGTAAAAATTTGCTTTGTTTCATTCAAAACTACCTGGAAAAGTATGTCATTCTTATTCCTTTCAAGAATTTAGTTTAAATCAAACCAAGAAATTTTAAATTAAATCATTTTAAAGTACTGGGTATCGAAGTAATCGCTCTCTGTATTGTTTAGGGACAGGAGACATAATTTCCAGATGTAATAATATTTCAGTCTATAAAGCAATAGAGAAGTTACAGGTGTCTCCGAGTGCCTTGTGTTACTTGGCATCAATACTTCTAAGCATTTCTGTTATCTTCTGTGACATTGCCAGCTGAAGGTGAGGGTGACAGTGTAGAACCCTACACCAAGAGCAAGACGAGGCTCTCTGTTGGAAGGACATTTTAAATAGCAAGAGCTAATCAAGCCATTAAAGCTAAGAAACTCATCCTTTCTTGTTATGCAAAGCTGTTCCCAGAGGTATATGTTTTATATATATTGCTCTGGCTATGCCCAAAAGAGATGGTTGCCACACACACCATGCACTGCAACATCATAGTAGAAAAGCAGGCATTTGGCTGCCATCACATCTCTCTTCCTTTCTACATCAAGTTGCTTTTAATTTTTAGGCTTTTCCACCCTTATGGAGTAGGCTGATATTGCACTTCTCTATTAGTCGTCATTGCTTTAGGCAAAAAGATGTTGATGTTGGATTATAAAGGGACTGTGTTACAGAGGTGAATATACAGAGAGCAGTATTAACTAAAACTTAGTATGTGATCTCCTAGACTACTAACTGCAAGTTTTTATCTCTTTTCCCGAAGTGTTAGGATATGTAGTATTATTACTTTATTGCATTATGTTCCTGTAGTGAACATTTTTTTTAATTGTAATAAGATAAAAATAGGTTATTCTTTTTCTGAGTATAGGAATAAAATTAGCTCTCATTTTATATTCCACTAATTTTGGATACTTTGATGATCGGGTTTTCTTTGTAGATTATTTTTTTCATGGCCACTGACTGTATTCAATGCATATTTTCAGAAAACAGTTCCTAGATAAGCTGAGTGCAACAATCTAGAGAAAGGAGGACTACAGAGTTACCATCTCTTATTTGAAATTTGGTCTTTGTGATTCATTCTTAATATGTAAAACATCTGATGGCAAAATGAGGAAGTCTAGGGGATACCAGCTGTGCAAGCATGTTTTTCCTGCTTACTTCTTCAGTGTCTAAATAGCAGAGATTTTAGAACTTAATTTGATATTTGAGAACTTACAATTACATTATATTTACTAAATGCTTAATTAATGAAAAACAATTCAAATGTTGACCATGTTGATGGATCCTATTTTAATGTCCAGTTTTGCTTTGGTTTTTTTCATTCTAGATAAACTTGCCTTGGAAGGAATAGTGGTGCAACGTGCTGAATGCAGACCTGCAGCTAGTGAAAATTATATGAAACTGAAAAGGTAGGGGTGCTCTATTGCAAATGGATATGTGATACCTGACTTTGATGCTTTTATTATTGCCTTACTAGGGATGGATGACTTCAGTATTATCATGGTATTACGTAGGATTTATACAGGATCAGAACTGTTCTTGCTTTTGGGGTGGATTTACTGTAGGGAAGGAGCAAAGGCTGGTGTGGGGCTTGTACCTCCCTCTAGTATTGTCCGGTGGGATGATGTAGACTTCTGCGTTCCATCATGTGCAAAACTCTCACTCGAGTACACATTCTGCCTCTTGATACCTGAAAGTACGAAAGTATGGCTATATATGCTGAATTTCCTGAGGACTTAGTTTTGCATTGATCTGGTCAGGACAAGCTTCTTGCGTATGGGTTTCTGTGTGGATCGTCCAAATTTAATTCCACTTAATACCGTGCCAGGGTAGACAAAGAGCACCTCTGAAAAGATATTAACTCTTTCCTGTTTTGGGCTTTTTAAGGGAGAAGTGCTAGACCTAAACTGGCATGCTTGCTAGAAAAGGCAATGACTGAAAATGTCAGAAGTGACATGGACACCACAAGACATAAATTTAACAGAATCATTTAGTGACTTGAAAATTTAACCCGGTACATCTAGAATTTACCATGTGATTCATATATCATATGGACAATTAACTTGATGACATTCTCTAGTAATAAATCAGAATTTGAATTGAATTGTGCATTATATGAAATATGTACTTATGTATTTTAAGCATGTGGGTTTTACTTAAATCACCCTTTTGTATTCTGAGTTTGTTGTAAATAGAGAAATGCAAAGCAGGAAATTTCAGGAAGAGAATAGTCTGTGACTAGTTTTAGAATCATCAAAAGAAATGCAGAAACGGCAAAGTGATGTTTTTCCCCAATTCCTGATCTGTTTTCTGTGTATCATATACTACATTTACAGTATCTTATGTTTTATTAACCTCCTCTGTCATCTAATCTGCTCCAGTATTTCCTTATTGGGTTCATTCAATTCCGAGACTTTATGTTCTAGCTGTTGGCAAATCAGGACCATAACTTTGCTCATGTACAGTGAACTACTTCATTCCAGACGGTGTTCTGTGATTGCTATCATGATTTTTGTCATCAGTATGAAATGGAATATGAAGCAAATGTGATGTTACTAGGAAAGGACTCATTTCAATCTGGCAATTTTAAATATATACAAATATAGTCTGTGGGATGTATTTGCTTCATAATTGTTTTAATCACAGGTTGCCTGATCTAAGTGCTCTTTTGCATTTTGTACACAGTCTTCTATTAGTTGATCAGATAAGCTTCTTCTGGTAAGGGCACAGCAGGAGAGCAAAACAAAACTGATAGCTTTAATGACATACTACCCAAACTTTGAATTTTTCAGAATTCTACTTTCTGGAATGCATGCATGCATGCAGCCCCTCCTGGTCTTTGATTTTGTCGTGTTCAACTCCTTTAGGAGCAACAAAGATACAAACACGAAGGCAGGTTTTGTGTTTGGAAGCACTGGCAGCTGAAAACTGACAGTACCCTTGGTATTTCTTTCCCGTAGAAAAATTGTCAGGCTGTGTATGCCTCGTTTCTAACTTTCCATGTTGTTAAAGATTTTTTGCCTTTTACTGAAAAGTTAAAAAAAAAATCTTAGCTGGTGGGAATCAGCATGAGATTTAGCAGATCTAGCAGTCAGCCTCAGAAGAAATTGGTTTATATCCAAATACCGTCTCTGGTATTTGAGGAGTAGGATCTAACTTTTCTCTTCACTCCCTTTATTCTCTCCCACTTTCAACATGCTGCAGTCTGTATTTGTGCTTTAAAAAAGTGACAGCATTGAAGATAAACCACATAAGTTATAGAACTGTGTTATACTAAACCATTTTTATTCACTTTTCTATTTACTATTGTGCTTTACATGAGAGAGACTCTCCAAAGGTGGAACTGATAAAACAGCAAGTCTGTTGTGTAGGCTTTAAGTGCTACAATAGTAAATTGAGTCAGGAAGGAAATAAAATTAAAAGATAAATGCAGTTACTTCAAACTTTGAAGATCTAGAAAATGAAGTTAAGCTGCACACTCCAATAACTGTAATCATTTGTTTTCTGAGAGTTGGCAGTGACCAAAAGGGATTACATACTTCCCTGGTATTAAATACAGATATGGATCCCCTCTATTTTACCCTCTGTATCTGGGTCAAGGAAATTGGCCGCTGGGTGCACGGCGTGGCATTTGATTTCCATGCTGCTCTGTAGAGTTTCCATGAGAGGACAAAGTGATGGTCGTGTGATGGGGCTGCCAGCAGTTAGGTGGGAGATATGTGTGACGTGTGGGTTAAAGGATGGGTAATGAAAGCACAGAATTTGGTGAGACGTATGGGTGAAAGCGTTGTCAAACATAGCAGATGGAAGGAAGGTTTTTTTCCCAAGGAGCAACCGTTGATTTGATTACGGGAAGGATGTAGATGGCTGATGTTCAGAACACTTTGAATACAAGGTACAAATGTGTGTCTAGGGATAACTAGTCAGAAAGGTAAAACAAAGGTTGTGCGACCTTCACTTGGTATTTTCCATTTTGGAAGTTTTGTTGTTGGCAGATTTTTTTTTTTTTTCCCCCTGAACTTCAAGTGCTAGAAAGGGAACAAATGCCATGAAACACCTGCTATCCTGCACCAGTAAAGCTTCATGGTATTGAATTTCCTAGAAATTTTTTATTAAGAATGTATTTGTTCTTTGTAATGCCTTAATGATTAGTTACACATTTGCAGTTACTGCTGGTGATGGTATTGCGGCTAGCTGGAAAATAATAAGTGGTTTCCAAGCACCTGTCCTAATTTCTGTCTTGTGGGAGTGGATCTCATGGTCTCACTTAAAAATATTTGGACCGTGTGGTGAAAAAAAACAGGCAGACTCTGTTCCCAACTGCAGACGGTTTTACGGTGTGGTAGTCACAGAAGATACTGCCCCTACGCTACTCCTTCTGGTTGATACTTCCCTTCTCACCCCATCAAGCCTGTAGGACGTAGGAAGATGGTGGCATGTGAACTGTTGTAGCAGAGGGTGCGTATCACAGATGGGGTTACACGCAAGGCGTATTGTACAGTGCACACTGTATTTGCACTGGTCTTGTGCCCCCACCATGCATGTCACCTTAGGTAGGTGGCCTTTTCCTTCTGGCAGGCCGCCCTAGGCGGGCTCCACATCCACCCTAGCCAGTCCCACTCAAACGAGATTATTTTCTTTATCTCACTGTAGTCAGCTTTCCACCATAAGGAGGCATTATCTGTCCCTTAATTTTGTCTTTCTGAGGCTTAAGAGATTTTTATTTCCATTACCTTCGTTCCATGGTCCCAGTGCTTAATTGCCTTCGGGTTAATGACTCCCCAAAGAGACAGGTCCCCCAAGAGGCTAGTCTGCACTGGGAAGGACACGACACAGGGAGAGGGGAGTCCGCCAAACTTTCAGGATCCCCTCAGGCTGCAGATGACTTGGGAGGAGACGAGAATAAGATTTGGATACTCCCGAGGGGCTTTTGCTGTGCGCAAAAGAAAGAAAATGAGGGACTGGCATGCACCCCATCTCATATTCTCCCTGCCAAATTACCTGTTTCCATCCTTGCACTGGTCTTCACGTCTGTTCTGTTCTTCCCTCTGACCATAGTGAACCCTCTTCTTCCTCAGTTTTTTCTCAGTCCCCGTTTCCCATTTCTGTTTACTTCTCTTCCTCCATTTCCTCACAGAAAACATTTTTAATTTTTTTTTTTTTAATAATTTAAACACATCTCAAACTGTGTTTCTTTTTGAGGAAAAGTTGAGAAGAAAAAACCATAATCTCTGGGAGATTAATCTCTCTTCTGCAAAGCTCCAATTCAAACTGACATTGTCAAGTTGAGTAGCTACAACAAGGTCTCCAGGACTGCTCAGGTCCTTTGCGACGGAGTGGCTGGGCACCAGGCTTGCAGCTCTTGGGGGAGGTTTTGAAGGCTCATGCAAAGTGCATCTCAAGCGATTGTTGAATGCAGTGTTTGATAGCGCTTCCCTAACAGTAGTGGATGGCAGGCAAAAACTGGGATAAAATCAGAGCCCTTGTTTCATTCTCAAATGTGCCGGTGAAATGCTGGTTGCCTTTCAAAATGGATTTTGGGAAACTCTGATTCAACTATACATAATCTGAATTACTGAACTCTCCCAAACTGTATACCAAATAAAAAAAAAAAAAGGAGTCCCAGGATTTCAGAAAGCCTGGAAAGAGCTGACATTTAACACTGCAGTGAGGCTGGTAATTCCTATAATTCTCTTAAGTAACTTAAAAACACATCTTGAAGATCATTAGTGTAAATGGTAGTTGCCAACATGGCAGCTTGTAACAAGGCTGCGAGAATTTTATATGTCGTCTTGCTTTTTCTGTTAAGAGTTTTCTCCAGAGAATGTGATGAAAGTCTTTAGAAAAAGTTACTGGAAGAAACATACATGATAGGCTTTTAGGAGAAATGGGTTGTAAGCTGTTCTAGAATAATTCTTGAACTTCCACGTTTGAAAAGTCCCATTTCTGTACAACCATATTACATAGGCCGCTAGAAGTCCTGACGCTTGGTGGTCTAGGCCAAGAAAGTGAAATTTGATTAGTGCAGACTAGTTGCTCATCTTCGCTAAAATACTGTGAGAGTATTGACTGACTGACAGTTCAGTGTATTGCTGAAAATTAGCATGATGCCAGCTTTTTTCCCCCAAATATCCCCTACTAGCAAAAGAAAATGCATAATTTGACCAGCATGCCACTTCATATGCATTTTTGTAGATATGCTCAGTTGGCTATGAATTCCCTTTCAAAATAAATATGTATGAATACATTTGTGCATTTTCCACAAAAGCTGACACACTGCACAAATGCTGTTCTGTTTGTTTGAAGTGGGAGGCCATTTTTACCCAAAGCTGAGATTGCATCTGCCTGTCAGTCAATGCAACCTTGATTTTTCAAGTATCGAAGATCAATTTCTTTGTCTCGAAGTAAAATTCAGCATAATAAAAAAAGATGTTCCCTAGGATGCTTTGAGTAACTCATCATTAAGTACAAAAAATATTCTTTTTTTTCACATGTGCTAAAATATTTCCAATCCCAATTTTTCCTGGAGAATAATGTGGAATTTGTAGAAAATCATCTAATAATCGTGTTCATAAGGGTTAAGCTGTACTGTTGAGAGAGGTATTTTATATTTCCCTTATGTTCCTGGACACCCACCAGTTTTTACAAATCAAGCAAATACCATTCTACTTGTGAACAATTGGATTGCAAAGTAGCAGGCACACTAGTACTTAAGTTTCTTTGTCCATTTTTTGTCCATTTTTTGCATTTTTTGAATAAGAGTAATGGAGAGGAGCAAGTAAGAAAAATAAGGTTAAAGGGAGATGAGTTCAGCAGCACGGAGGAGTGGTTATTCCCCATTTCAGAGGTCGGGAGAGTTGCTTTTGTTGGTTTGCTATGCATTTCTTTGTGATCTTCGGCTCTTTTCTCTGTCTCTTGTCCTTTCCATTTTGTCTGTCGTCTTTTACTGTTCTTACAAGTGCTGTTCTGAGACTGGATTTTAATAGGTCTTTTATATTACCATGCTTTTTTGTTCAGTGATATGAAAAGGTTCTAATTTTGGTCGCTGCTTCTAGCCATGATATTAATGCTAATAAATAAGGAATAACCTACTGTTTGTAATGCAGCAGATATTTTATCATGTTTCTCTTAAACCTGTAGCTGGATACATAAGGTTATCATATCCTTTTTGCCCATTCAGATTCTAGTAGCCAGGTATATATGGGCTCATTTGGAGGGGGGAGAATGAAGCATGAAACAATCTTATTTTTTTGCAATATACTTCCTAGCATGTGAATCATACTAGTTATGGAAAACTGATACTCTTAAATTTTGGGAGAAATCGTTGATCTGATTATTGGATCTGTTTTCTTCCTTTTGCAAATGCCTGGAGACACAGAGTGAAAAAAAATAGGCTTCCTTGCTGGCTAACTATGGCTTACCATTCTCCTTTTGTTTTACCTTAAAATGGCTTTGTTACAGCGTGGCATGAAATTTTCCTGCTTTCTGTCTTTTAAATATCATCATTTCCAGGTGACAGGCACAGATTCACAGAACGGTTGAGGTGGGAAGGGACCTCAGGAGGTTATCTGGTCCAACCCCCCTGCTCAAGCAGGGCCACCTAGAGCCAGTTTCCCAAGACTGTGTCCAGACACCCCTGCATTTCTCGGGAATTGAAATCGTATGATAAGATGCTGCTGGGATGCTCTCGTGCTTCTTGATAGTGGTCATACTGAATGTGTTCTGTGCCTTTTGGAAAGGTGCATTGTTGAGAGGAGCCAAGCATGAAGGTCATTTTCAGGAAAAAAAGAGATGCTTAGGTATGCGTATTTAAGAAAGGTTTATGGCAAATATCGCATGGGTTTTTCCTTATACCCCGGGGAAGGAAATCAATAGCTGTAATTGAAGAGTTCTTATTGTTCTGTTTCTTTAACATGGAGTTCATGAAACAGTATTCCTCTTCTGCGGCTTACACTGCTCCTTTTCCCCTGCTATCGGAGGCATTGCATTTAAGAACATATCTAGTTTGCCTTTGTGGTAATTAGCCAAAAAGCATCCATTTCCTTTTTATCTGCTGAAAGGGGCGAGGCTAAAAATAGTCACCCTGGAATATGTTCAGGCTTCAGTCGTAGCCAGCTTCTTCAGGCTGAAAAAAGCCTCATTCAGTACCAGTGCTCAGCACCAGAAGTTCTGGGTACTAATATTTCCAGTAAACCTAAATGTCAGTGGCAGAGTTTCCTTTTCTTAAAACCAAAGTCTTTGGTGTTGTACAGTGCTGGAGATCTTTTTACCTTACTGCTACCAGGGCTACAGTAATTACAAAGATATCTCTTTTGCTAAGGTGCTTTCCAGATTTCAATGAGGGACGTGTTTAGTACTAAGGGACATCCGTCCTGTTCCCAGGGCAGCACCAATTCCTTCTTTTCATCTTCTTTTCCATCTGTAGTATGAAAGTCACACTGTAATGGGTGAAAATCTCTGGAAGAGAGTGCTGTTTTAACTATCATGATTTATCCTGTGTTACTAGACATACTAACCTTCTGGTCTTTTCGTTTACCATCATGCTTGCCCCTGTCAGGGAAGGTCGGATAGCTAGCTGGTATACAAATGGCCATTTCTACGTCAGTGTCAGAGTTCGGATGTAAATCTTCATTTTCTCTGTTGCAGAGCAGAGCTCACTGAAGCTCATGGATCTCTTCCTAGCCACCATGCCAGATGCTATAGTCATGCTGAGTACTGCTGGTGTTCTGGGTTCTGCAAAACTGCTTTGGCAACTACGAGGCTGACAAGCTCAAATTTACACAATATGTAGAATGTCAGCATCACAGCACATCTTCTATTTTTAAGCAACTTTGTTCACATACTACTGATGATATTTGCAATTTGTGAGAGATCAGTAGACTAGTATCGTCCAACAGCTACCCTGCTGCCAAGGAGCTCCGAAAATGGTATGATATCACTGAGTACTAAAAGTTATCCTTGTGCAAAACCAAAGATTAGAATCGCCAGGTGGCAAGCTCTGTTGGTGATGTATTGATTTCCTGGTTTATTACAATATTTCTGAAATTCGTGGAACTGCAGAAAGGCACTAAAACAATGGCCTGAAGGTTGACAGGGTACGCATTTGTCCATCCAAATAGCACTTGTTACTTGGGATGTCGCCAAGTTCAAACAAGTTCATAGATGACAAACCATCCATCCTCTATTTCTGGTTCTTTTTTGAGGGAGCGTCTGTCTGTAAGGCTCCAGTGCTTCTCAAACTGGGGTTCCCTGTGATCAGTGGGTCATTTAATTCCTGAAGACACGGCAAAATTCCAGCGGAAGCTTAACTCCTAGAGTGCCACAGGGTCAGCTACACCACGGGGGAAGCAAACAGAGGTATCTCCTGTGCTTCTGAAAGGCTCTGTGGGTGGAAAAGATCCCAGCTTTAGAAATTAATCACAACATTACATTTTATGGGAGAATCTTTCATTCTCTAAAGACCTCAGATATTCATACAAGATACTGAAGCACTGCAACCATCAGTTAGTACTCAGATGCAATCTTGAAATGTTTTCCAAAAGAGAGGAAATATTGTGCAGCCACCTGCCAATACTCAAGTCAGGGACATTTTTAAAATGGCTTGGGAGTTGAATTCAAATGAACACCATAAAATGAAAAAGACTAGTAAGTTACTTTTTTGTTTTTGAGAGAGAGAGGTATAATGTAAAATCCTTTGAATTTCAGTCATCTAGAATACTTAAACTCACTTTTTTTCCCCCTGAATTAACTGGGTAGAGAAAGGAAGACTGCCAGTATCAGAGGCCAACAAATTATACTTAAGTTGCTAATACGGTGAAGGAACTTTAAAATCCTAGGGGGTTTATTTACATTTCAAATCAAGTGCAAATCATTTTCAGTAATACTTTTCACAAAAGCTCTTCTACAGACCGTTACTTTCCACAGCTTGAAAGAAGGAGAAATGAATACAAAGGACCACTGCCTAAAATATTTCTTACGTATATTCATGTGCATGCACAAATTTAACAATACTATAAAAGCGATGGTTTTCAAATTCTTTGTTTTCCATGACTGCATTTAAATACAGACACGTCTACTTATGGCCTTAAGAGATATATATGCTGCTGTTTTATTTCTGTTACCATTGCAAGACCAACATGGCTGTGAGAGAACAAGATGGTTTCTCTTTGAAATGAGATTTTATCAACAGAATGTGACTTAAATGTCAGTGCTAGTGATGTGCAAATCATTAAAGTATTCCTTCCTTTTGAGTCTACATTTGAGTCTGAAATTTGCAAGTTGCTTTGTGCTTTTTAATGAAACATGTTTCTTAAGTGAACCTTGCAGACAGTAATCGTATAGTTCCTGGGGTTTCTCGTTATGATCTATTATGATGTTTCTGCTAGGCTGTTACCTCCTTTGTTTGCAGTTAGTGGTTTTGGCTGGGGTTTAGTCATTGTCATTTCAGTATCCGTGATGCTTCCCTGAAAAATTTTGCACTATACACTTAGCCAGTACCGTCAGTGGGACCTAACACAAATGCGTCTGCACTGGTAGAAAGAGTATTGCAAATCTGGCCATAAGTATGTTTGTTGAATAGTACAGTGTCCATGTGAAACCGTTGTAGGGCCGATGTGCTTTTTCTATACCTGAGATTGAAATGAGAAGGTTTTTCTGAGCTAACCTTGTACCTTGAATGCTGTGATGTATCCCAACAGCAAAGCATAAGTGTGCTGTGGGCTCACTGCAGCTCAGTTCCTTCCTTTCTTGCTGCCCATGGCAGAAAGCTGGAACTGAGCAGTTTTCTGACAACTACCTGTAATAGTTAAGGTTTAGGTATTACTTTACATTACAATTTTTTTTAATAGTTTGTTCTTGTATCATATGGTTGTCTTCTGTAGAAAGCATAAATATATAATAATATGCAAGGTCCTGCACCTGGGTCAGTATCTGTACAGATTGGGGGATGAATTGCTCGAGAGCAGCCCTGCAGAGAAGGACTTGGGGATCCTGGTGGATGAAAAATTGGACGTGAGCTGGCAATGTGTGCTTGTAGCCCAGAAAGCCAGCTGTATCCTGGGCTGCGTAAAAAGAAGCGTGGCCAGCAGGTCGAGGGAGGTGATTCTGCCCCTCTACTCTGCTCCTTTGAGACCCCACCTGGAGTACTGCGTCCAGCTCTGGGGTCCCCAGCACAAGAAAGACATGGACCTGTTGGAGCGGGTCCAGAGGAGGGCCACAAAAATGGTCAGAGGGCTGGGACACCTCTCCTATGAAGAAAGGCTGAGAGAGTTGGGGTTGTTCAGCCTGGAGAAGAGAAGGCTCCAGGGAGACCTTATGGCAGCCTTTCAGTACTTAAAGGGGGCTTATAAGATGGGGACAGACTTTTTAATAGGGCTTGTTGCGATAGGGCAAGGGGTAATGGTTTTAAACTGGAAGAGGGTAGATTTCAATTGGACATAGGAAGAAATTTTTTACGCTGAGGGTGGTGAGACGCTGGCAGAGGCTGCCCAGAGAAGCTGTGGAGGCCCCATCATCGGAAGTCTTCAAGGCCAGGTTGGACGAGGCTTTGAGCAACCTGATCTAGTGACAGATGTCCCTGCCCATGGCAGGGGGGATGGACTAGACGATCTTTGAAGGTCCATTCCGACCCAAACCATTCTGTGATTCTGTGAAGGTAATACATGGATATAAGCATGGACAATCAGTTTCATGCCTAAGCCAAGGAACTGACTCCTGCCCATGCAGTGAAGGCAGAAATGTCATGTTGCACAGGAGCTCTGAAGATCTGTTTTGCCTTGGAGTCGACTGTTCCAGATGACTGCTCCATGCTTTCCCAACACCTCACAAAAAGCCTGAAATGTCCAAATATAAAGTTAAAATGGATGGTGCGGCACCTGAGAGTTGTCAGCTCCTCATGTTTCAGGTGCTTGCAAGCCATGAGTTTGGAAGCAAGGTGTAGCATAAGGTGAAACTGAGAGAGATTGTATGCTGATATTTGAAATTAAAGTTTCTCGTAGAGTGTAATTAATATAGCAAAGCCACTAAATAGAAATAACAAATAAAAAAAGAGGAGCGTGCTCATCTTCACCCAAGTTTCTGACACACGTAAATGCTGATAATGTTCTGCACTAAAAGTGATTCTGCACAACTGAATTAATATCCTATTGCTATCCATGTATAACATATCAGTATATATTGATGTGTGTTACCTACCCTATCAAAATTCTTTCTTTTTTTTTTTTATCTTTGGGATCCAGTGTCTTTAGTAAGGTGTTGTAACGTAGCTATCTAAAGCCACTTATAATTGGGCCATCTCTGAACAATTTGGAAACTACTGTGTGCACAGACCAGAATTTACACTTACAAGGTGAAGGAGGGCAGTAGTGAAACCTGCGGTGGGAGACTAACTGAAGTTGGGATGTTTTGGAGGACAGACTGATTTTTTTCAATTGCTCACTCTCTGTGTGTCTCTTTTCCATCCCCTGCTTTTCCGTCCCTTCTCTCATCCAGCGCAGTTACCTCATTCAGACTTCAAGTGTGCTGGATGCTTATAGTGTTGCCAAGCACTGTCAAAGATTTGTGGATAGGAGTTTAGGGTGGCCCTTTCTGACTCAGATGAAATTGCAAGTGAGTTTATCCAGGGGTCGTCTTCATCAGCAGTTTTAAAAGATAAAGCAATTTAATTCTGTGCTCAATTTGTACAATGTATTCTATTGACAATTTACATTTTATTTTACCAATAACTAATGCCAGAGATAGCAAACTTCCAACTTTATTAATGTATTAGTCCAGCTTGGCACATGTTTCACAGAATTCATTCTGCTGCACGTCAAAAAAGACCTGCCAGAAATTAACAGGTACAGCACCATCTTGCAGGTCCTAGACACACTGAAACAGTAACTGAGAGGAGTGTGAACAGACTGGGTCCTAACCGAAGTTAATGCTGATGTATCTATGTTAGGTCTTTGAATACTTCAGTGTTTTTGCAGGAATATCTGGCTAACCCCTTTTTTAATGCTAGTGGCAGAATCAGGAGGAACTGTACCCTGCGACTAGTAATACAAATTTGAATTACTGTCCTGCTGTTCCCTCAGATTGTGTGTATGCACTTGAGTGCTGACTGAGACCTTGCCAAGGAGGAAGATAAAGAAGAGATAGTAATGAATTAGGAAAAGAAACAGCTCACCAAAGAGCTTTCCTCTGCTCCTTCTGCTCTTGGACTGTATTCAATTCTGAGGCTTTGCGCAGCACTGCCATTAACAGGCATAGGGAAGTCTGGGATTTTACAGGGTTCAGTTCTGTGAATAACATAAGGCTCTGGCTTCGTGACTCCAGTCTGCAGACGGTGGAGACACATGGGCTTCTGTCCTTCTGCAGAATCGGTTGAACCATGTTGACTCAGGTTGGAATAAGGTAGGAATGTGACAACAGCTTTAAGATGAAGAATCTAAATGTAAAATAATAGGCTAACACAAGTGCTTAGCTTCTCATGAACCCAGGCTCTTGTTAATCCTTAGAACATCACGACCACGACAATGCAACCACTTCAGTTCTAAAAGCAGAGGGAGGTGAAAAAATCACTTGCAAAATCATTTTGATTAAAAAAAAAAAAAAGAATGTTTAGTTGGGGCTAGAAGCAATGAGACACACATTCTGGCTGCTAAGCTCATTTTTAAAAGTTCCTGTGTCATATCTGAAAGAAGGAAAAGAAAGGATCCTAGCTCTCTGACAGCGTTAACTATAGCTGTTTCTGAGATTAAAAAAAACCCTATGTTCAAAACTTGTTACAAGGTTGAACATTATCTGTATCATAGTTCACTCCATTTTTTTTTCCTAACTGGAAAACAGACAGGAGAAATGGGAACACAAAAATATCCATGGCCAGATTTCTTTATGTAAAAAAAATGCAAGAAAATCCCAGCTTTCTGGAATATATTGAGAAGTCATCTTGAAAGAGAAATTTCAGTATATGTGAGTGTAGGCGGGAGATAAAAACGTGTGATAAAAATAGCAGGCTACATGGAAATCAACACTGATATGTGGATGCATACCTGGAGATGTTGCATGATAATATCTGAGAGAGAAATGTGCATTAGGTCTGTATTTATATAATACTTTACAAAATGAAAAAACGCTTCATTTTCAAATTATTTTTCAAATTATATTTCAAATTATTGCTTTATTTTGAATTCTGATTTCAACTCAAACATTGGCTCCTGTTCTCACCTTTGGGAACTACTTAGAAAAATCAAGATCATTTAATTACTTTGAATTGGTGGCACATGTTGAAAAGGGACTTTTCAACGAAGTCCTTGAAAAGTAGGTATTCTTTCTCAGAAGTAAAATGCAGGGAATAAGTACTACATCCTAAAGGTCTCAAACGGTGATCAAAATGCTTAGAGCACTAAGAAACAGCTATATCGCAGAAATGACCTTTCAGTTGACAATAAGTCAATTGATCAAAATCGTGATTTTCAAAACAAGTGCATGTTTTTGTAGGCTCTCAGGAAGCACAGCTATGCGTACAGCAAGCTGAGAATTTTCATACACAGTCTTTTTGGTATCAGAAGCAAAAGGTACATTTTGTAGATTGACAAAATGTATAACTTCATGAGGTTAGTTTGTTTATACTGTATAAAATAAACTGCCCTTCAAGTCGGTATGGTAAGCCAACTGGGAAAACCATCAGTACTTTTACTTGGCACTATTTAGTGATTCTCTTACTGTACCTAATGTCTTCAGAAAAACACATTTCAGATGTGCTCTTAAGTGTCAGTTGGTCTTTGTTTTTATCAGCATGGTGCAGTAGCAGCATCTGTCTATGGGAATGCAATTTATGATAAAATACAGCTAATTAAATCCCTGGAGGATTTAGATTCACACATGCTGTGAAACTGAATCATACAAATATTTCCTATTAAATTGTAGCAGAATTAAAGCATCTGTTTTAATTTCTAACTGTGTGCACCTAAACCCTTCTCCCCTGTCTTTCTACCACAAATGTGAAGTAATACGAAATACACTTTATTACTGCAGTATCGACCAGAAGAGATACTCAGGGTAACTTGGAGAGAAACACCTACAGCATAGTTATGCTGCCGCATAATGGAGTAGGAGTAATGGTGTAGGTTTTATAAACTGACACCTAAATCACCTGATCTGAGTAGATTATTAAAACTGGGTTTATTGCTATTTCTTTTTTTAACTCTTTAGCTCTTTTTTTGTATTAGTAGACAAATATCCAATGTAGTATCCACTCTAGGGGGGAAAATGCTTCCCATGTACTATGGGAATTATTTGGTTTAATTACTTTATAGGCTCCTATAAGAACTTGTTTCCTATTACACTCTACTTCATGTTTATAAATGTGCATAGTACAACTGAAAGAGATGTCATGTCTCACATGCTATAATTACCTAAGCATATCATTTGTGGAAGTATAGAAACTGGCAAAATGGAGGATAGGATAAAGTTTTGGTGCAATAAATAGGATTATATTTTTATCTTCTGTGTATATACTGGGACTTGAGCCGTATGAAGGAAAGTAAGATTTGTGAAAGTTGCTTGAAAAGCAGCTGCTTGGCCTAAACAGGGTGCAGTCATTCATCTAATTGATGAGAGAAAAGCAAATAAATCATAAACTGATCTATTGATACTATTTTCCACCAAAGATTTCAAACTTAAACCAGATAAAAGATACATTTCTTTTAATATAGTTTAAAAAATAATCATAAAACAATATATAAGGAATCACAGGTGAAGTGTTACCAGCTTTAGTGAATCCAAGCTGGTATGTTTTAGCTATAGATACACAAGTTAGGAAATAAAATGGCATACATATTTTACCTGTGGTTTTTCTTCTCTGAAAGGGTCAGTAAATTCAAATGAGTTTATACACCTCAGGGGCTTCTTGGTCCCTGAACATCTGGGTGATGAGGCTGGAAGAAGGCCCTTGGAAACAACATCCTCTCTTGTAGAGGAATACAACCAAATTAAACGTATGTAATTAGTGATGTGTTCCAATCTGTACATGGGCAGCTGTGTGATTGGTGCTGTGTAAATATTACAGAGATAAACATGAGTAATGAAAACCGGGAAGTGCCTAATTATGCGTGGAGTAATTTGGAGTTACACAGATTATGGGCAGATCAATTTCAGAAACTAATGAGTGAAGCACAAGTGTCCTATGTATTACCCAGAGAAGATGAAGAGGATTTATAAGCATATTTGCCCAAATGTCACATATTCCATTATTTTAATAAAAGAATAAACAAAGTTCAAGTCTGAGATTTAGGAAACCTGTTGAGTGCAAAGTAGAAGTAATACCTGATAGAGATGTCCAAAACTTGCTAGAAAGCAAGGGCACAAGCACTTACTAAGTTCAGAAAGACCTATGTTCTTTTTGGAAGCAAGGGAAACATCTTGTTACGTGGTCAGCTTTGGTGTTTATACGGGCCTTTTGATGCATTTGTGTGTCTATATAAAAAGTGACTGATGTACAAGACGCTTGTTTGGCAAAATTTAAAAGGCAAAAATTAAATGATGTTTTGAATTCATGACCCGCTATACCACCCAAGTAGTTATTAGGAGCTTTTAGGGCCTGATCCCTAAATCCTACCAAATCAAGGAGGAAGACTTCCATTGGGTGCAGCAGGTATTAAATCCAGACCTTTAACGGTGGTGCAGAATCCTGTCTTAGCTATATGTTGTGGTCATATAATACTTGGCTTGCTTTTTTAAACTTTTTCTCGCTTTTCTCGCTGGTCTGTCTCTACTGTGTAAGCAAAGAAGATAATGCTATAATGGTAGTTTTTTCTCCTGAAACAAAATGCAAGGTGGAGGCCACCCATTCTGTAACACTGCCTTCAGAATGATAAACGTTGTTTTGTCACCCGAGTGCTCTTCGGATAACCTGGCTTTTCACACTGGCTTGACAGTTGCATCTCTTCTCTTCATTAATCACTACGAACACAAGCAAATTCCCTGAACTGTTACTGTCTGAATAAAATAAATTGAACCTGGCTTTGTCTTTGGTTTTGAGCGTGAATTGAAAGTCCCCTGTGAAAGGAATTGAGGCTAAAAAGGGTCATCTGCTCTGAGCTCTCAGGGACCAGGTAATTAGTACATGCTGCCTTTTTGCCTTCTATTAAGATAAATGAGTAGTTTTCATTCGAAGTATAGGAATCTTCCTTGCTTTAAAAACATAATGGTTTTCTTTGGTTTTGTTCAGAATGTTTCTTAAGTTAAAGAAAAAAAAAATATTGAAGGTTTGGCAAGATGCAGAAGTACTTCCAGTTCATTGCAATATTAATAAAGAAGGGAAAGAAAAGTCAGGTTTAGAGGATTTAGCTATATAAAAGCCATCTGACAAGAGAATCATCTTGTTCAGACATAGCTTCTGGCTGCAGTAGATAGGAGCCTTTTGGAAACAACTCTATCAAAGTAAATGACTCAAAACAAGCAGCTAGTAACCCATCTCCAAGGAAAATGAAGCTGTAGTCTTTTTTTTTAAATAACCAAGATAACAAGAAAAAAATACTTGACTTCATCAACAGTTTCTATTTCTCATTGAAATAGCCTCGAGGATGCCCTATTTTGACTTCTTGATGGAGATTAAAGGGCAACAGCAGCTTCACTATCTCCACCTACAAATGGATGTGTTTCTCCTAAGAACCCTTAGTATATGAAAAAAATTCTGTCTGATGTCCCTAATCTCCTATATGAAGTACAGAAAATTAATATCTTACAATAGCTGCCTGTTGGCCCTCTTTTCTGTTTATTGGTTATCTTTTTTCCTCCATATTGTGCCTTTACTCCTTTTCGAAGAAATCCTCCTTTGTTTATGTAATTGTGGTTTCTTGGTTGTTTAAAAAACTCTTCCAAAAAACCTCCTGATTTTCTGTAACATGTTTCTGTCTACATTTTCATTCTTCATTTTCTCTAGCTTTAGGAGATGGGCCTATCTGAATGTCTGTACAGATGCATAGGGTTCCCTGCTTGAGACTGTTCTCATCACATCATGACAATGTTGCTTTATCCTGCATAAATGTAGTAACTCCCAAACTTTTTTTAACTTCATTTTAGTTCTTTTCTGTCATGGGTGTAAATACTCAGCTTCGTCATGGATGTCCATCTGGAACAAATAATTTAATTTCTCTGCAGTTTCATTGGCCAGCAGGAATAAATGTTTCACTTTTTTCCTCTTCTGCCTGTTTTTGGCTTAACTATTTAGCCTGCATGTTATCCCAAAGTGGTACCTCTGTGTTTATTCGCATGTTCAGGGCATGGCCCTGTGGGGTTTGTTAATACTCTCTGTAATATGCCCGTATCCAAGGGTCATGAAAGGCATTGCATTTTAGATAGTCAATTTTATGCCATGTTTTCAGGTGGGGGAGTAGGTGTATGAAGAAGCTGACCAGTCCAGATTTGGCAAGTGAGCTGATGGTGTTCCTCTGCATGTCCTGCCAGAAAGTCTGTGGCACGGTCACTTCCCAGCTTCAGGCAAAACCCTGCTTCATCTTATTTTCCTTTGCCTATATGGGTCATACGAGATGCTTCTTCCCTCCAAAACTCTGAAGTCAAAAGCCTTGCTTTTGAAATGATACTTTCTCAACTCAGAAAGTCTTCCTTTCAATTTTTCTTCTATCTCTCAGACTTATTTCTAGCAATAAGATTGCAACAATATATGCCTTTGTGTCCTTGTATTGGATCTCATCCTTCTGTTAAGAGGTACCTTTGAGCAGAAGCTAATTAAATCTACCACACATTTGGAATTACATTAAAATTATTTTTTTTTTTTTTCTCTCATCTACTGTAGCTGTTTATGACATTTGATTACTGGCCCGGTAATTAACATTTCTCAGGACTGTCATTTCAAGTGAGTGAGAAGAAATCACAACAATGTCTGATATGTTTTCCCTTTCTGGATTGTCAATTTTGTCGAGCTGGAGTGAGTACTTAGCACATCCAAATCTTCATCTGTTTCTTACAGACTTGTATGTAGCTATGCTGTTGTTACAAAGGAGAGACTCTGCAGCTGCTCCCTTTTGATATGCCCTGGAGGGCGTACCTCATGCCTCAGACTGCTCAAAGGAAGGGGAGAGTGCAGAGCTGCTTCAGTTTTCCTGCTAAATCCAGCACTTTATGGTTGTCCTGTGATACACATAGTGTTGTATTTGATCCATCTCATATGTTTTATGCCTGAATTTAAGACTGTCTCTGCTGGGTCAGAGCAAAAGCTGTCTCACTAAATGTCACAAAGAGTTACCAATAATGGATGGCTTAGAGAAAACTGTTAGAACAGGGCGAGCACCTGCTGATACTTCCTCAGCACAATCCTTGAGTCTCCAGCAGCTCATACCTCAAGGACTGTTGGGTTGTCCTGGTGTTTAACAGCCGTCAATACAGTTATCTTTGGGGAATTTATCCTTTTGAACCCACATACACTTTTAGCATCCATAATATCCTGCGGCAAGAAGTTCCATCATTTATTTACAAGTTGCATGAAGAACTGCTTTCCTGGGTTTGCTTTGAATTTTCCTATCTTATAGATTTCATGCCTGCTAGTTCTGGTATTCAAACCATACAATTGTTCCTTGTTTGTTGCCTTCTGGACCAAATGATTTTGTAGACTTCAGTTGTATCTTCATCTCTCATTTTTCTCTTTTGCAGCCCTGAAGAGTCCTACTCCTAGTTTTCTCTTGCAATGTAACTTGTTCCATACCTCTATGAATTTATACTGGGGCATAATAGTGCCCCAGTAGTTCTTGTTTCTTTTACTGTCCTTTCAAAGAAGACTGCCATTTTCAATGTTCCATTAATTGCAGTATCTTACTGGCCTGGAAATAATCATCCTCGCTACTGAGGATGCATAGAATAATAATGGTGAAATCTCACGCTGGCTTCTCAAGCATTTAGCTCGGGTTCATTTTTGCGATGCCGACGTATCAGATGAGCATCTAACCAGTTTGTCAGCCTGACTTTTCAGCGGCTTATAAGAAGGGGTCTTGTGTATGAGATGTCAGCGTTTCTGAAGTCATCTCACCGGCTGCCCTGGCAGTGGGTGGTGCGGGGAGCCGGCCGGCCAGGGAGCGGTGGGCTCTGGCATTCCCGGGCAAGTCACGCGGCTGGACTGCCGGAGACGAGGCACCGCGGATGCTGTGGCAGCCCCTGGGCTGGAGCCTAAGATAGTTTTTGTCAGTTTTGTCACCACAGCAAGCCATGGAAATGGCAGTTGTGTAATGACAGGGATTGCGTTAATTTCAGTCAGCAGCTGCTGAGGATACTGGGAAAGCATATTTTGTTTTGGGAACATCATGTTTGGGTTTCCAAAACAAAATTTTGAAGGATTTCTGTTCCATGAAAACTTTAAATGTTGGCTTACCTCCTAATTCAAGTTTTTTTTTTTTTCTCTTGAAAACACAAAAAGCATGTAATAAAAATTCACATTTCCAGCCAGCTCTACTTATGCTTCGGTTGGTAGATTATTTATCTTTTTTTCTACGTGTTATTAGTAAGAAACTTTATTACATCTACGCTTTTTGCATTTGTCTTTCTCTCATCACTGTAATGACTGTTAGCATCCCAGTGTGCCGCTTAAATTTTCTTTTGCCTAATTTCGTTTCATTACTTCATTGCACAGCCTTCAAATAACCTAGCTGCTGTTTTGTTTACGCCCTTGACATCCACAAATGATGATGCTTTTCAGTTGTTCTGCAGCTAAGCTATACCTATTTGTCTCGTAGTCTTCTGATTACAGAGTAAATATGCAGCTATGGAAAATACACATTCTCTAATGTATATTAGTAGAAGCAGATGGTGCAATCTGTTCATCGATGGAATTCAGTTTCTAAAACTGATTTAATCTGGTTTGCAGCAAATACCGCTCTGGTACCGTCTGTCATGGACATGTGCAAAGGGAGAAGTCCCATTTCAGGTTGTTTGTATTTCATTGCAAGAAGGTGTGTATTTCATGTTCTAGCCTGGGTATCACATACCAGAACATCTATTGTAAAGGCATGTTTTTTAAATCCACAAGACTACGTTCTTTGTAATTTGGTATTTTCGTATATTATTACTTTTCATTACTCTTTTTTATTTAAAAATAAAATAAAAAAAATTGTCCCTTTTACAAACCTCGTTTTCATGCAGCCATTAATAGAATTTCACTCGAGAAGAAATGATGGCAAATTATTTTTTTAATTTGTGAAGTGGAGAGGAATTTCAAATTAACTATAACAGCATTTTGCATAAATTGGCATTTTTCCCGTTGTGAAAAAGAAGTTTCCTCTTTTCTTCAGAATGGAGGATTTTCCAAAATTATCAAGACCAGAAAAGCTGTTTGTGTTCTGTTTCTGCTAAGCCAAATGCAGAAAAGAATAGAGTGTGTAGTATCTGTTTCCTTCAGCTCAGACAGATCCTGTAACCTCTAAAGCAGGAACTACTCAGGTTGAAATGATGAATTGCCATAGAAGTCTTCAGTCTGTGTATAGCTGAAAAAACATGCTAGCGGAGACAGCTTTCTTCTCCCCACTTACCTCAAGCACAAAATGTCTGCAGCTCTAGATAGAGATTTTGCAAGTAATAAAGATGGGAAAGTGATAGGTAATGTATATTCCATTTCCTTCTGCACTGAAGGATGTGGGAATCCTCCAAAATCTTGTGGAGTTAATAAAATTAAAGGGTGTGGTGGAGTAGAGCAAGTAGTCTGAAAAACATTGCAGAAATAACATGATACAAAAGCATCCATTTGGAAGAAACCTGTTAGGCTTCTTACCTTTCTGAATAATTGCTTGACTATTCTCTGCATTTTGAGAATTAAATATTTGCTACAGCTGTTTCTTTCTTTTTAAGTGATTCTGTTTCCCAGTTCTTTTCTCTAGAGTGTCCTTAGCTCCTCTGGACTTAGGGCTAGAATTTAAAAAATTGATCTCCCACGCAATTTAAACACTGTTCACCAGCTCCAAAGCTGTCAAATGTCACAACTTTCAGAAAAGATGGTTTGTTTCCCAGTTCCCCTCGAGGTGTTTATAACTTTATTTTTGTACAAAGCCAGTAATTAATACACTAGAAAAATTAATACGCGTACTTCAAGGTGATAGTATTGTGTAAAAAGAAAGGAACTTAATGAAGGAGACATATGAGTGGGGAAACTAAAAACTGCCTTTTTGTAAAGTAGTAAGTATATGTGATATACTGTGACTGTTCCTAAAAATATACCATGTATGTCACTGAAGAGAGGACAGATAGATACCCAGCAGTTCACATCCTTCTCAGCTGACCTATATTTACTGCTGTGTATCCTCTGCAGACAGCAGTATGTGTATTGTTCAGTACAGATCGCTTCTCACATGGGTATTAAATGTTTTTAAAAAATTTATAACTCTCAAAATCTCTAATCCCAAGGTAACTTTTTATAAAGTTACAAATTTATTAGCATTTCTAAGTGTGGTGGGTTGACCTTGGCTGGCTGCCAGACGCCTACCCAGCTGCTCTCTCACTCCTCCTCCTCAGCAGGACAGGGGGAGAAAATAAGATGAAAAACTTGTGCGTCGATATAAAGGCAGTTTAATGAAAGAAAGCAAAGGCTGTGTGCAGAAGCAAAGCAAAAACAAAGGAGATTTATTCTCTACTTCCCATCAGCAGGCGATGTCCAGCCACTTTGTGGGAAGCAGGGCCCCAGTACGCATAGCGGCTGCTTCAGAAGACAAACGCCTTAATAACAAATGTCCCCTTTCTCCTCCTTTCTCTTAACTTTTATTGCTGAGCATGACATCGTATGGGGTATCCCCTTGGTCAGCTGGGGTCAGCTGTCCTGGCTGTGTCCCCTCCCAACCTCTTGCCCACCCCCAGCCAACCGGCCTTTGGGTAGCCCTGGTGCTGTGCAGGCACTGCTCAGCAGCAGCCAACACATGGGTGCGTCACCAGCACCCTCCTAGCCACCGTATGGGCTGCTATGGGGAAAGTTAACCCCATCCTAGCCAGACCCCGTACACTAAGGTACGGTGTTTTACACTGCCATTTGATATGTATATGCACACTGAATTAAAAATTGTAGAAGTTTTTGCAAAACCATACTTATTTCTCAATAATAATAGTTTCACGGTATATTATATTTCATGTTTGGATTACTGACTAACAAATTCAGTTCCATGCAGGTTTATGACAAACCAATGAAACTTGTGTGGAACATTTCTTCCTGTATATATTTATTTTTTTTTAATTGCAGCCTTAGGTGTAATTAAGGAAAACTACACAGAGCAGACTTTAAAATATAATGGTCCTGAAGCTTCTTTCAGGACTTTTTTTTCTATGGAGGACGTACTCAACCAAATTACACATGCATGGAGTCTGCTTTCACACAGATCTTACGGACAAACCCAATTATCCAGCTTCCTATTAGGGAAGCTAGACAACGTTTGTCTTCAGCCATTAACTGGTTTTGGAATTTGTCATGCCAGATGAATCTATAATCAAATCTTTGGGGTTTTTGATTTAATAACAGAATAGGTATGGCTTCGGAAAGTCTGGGTGAGTTTCTTTGTGTTCACAAATAACAGGCACTCTTCTGAAAATCTCTAATTAAGTGAAGAATACTAATGTAGCAAGAGCTCAGAAGTGCATGGAGCTAAGTGTATTTCTTAACAAATAAGCTCTCTAGGGAGTGTTCAAAAGGTAGTGTTCTGGGCTACCAAGCTTGTGTTGTTAGTTTTTTCTCCAAAACAAAAGGCAAAGGTAGTTTTTAAATTATATTTTTAAAATGCAAAATGAAATCTTAATGCTTCCTGGGCTCAGTTGCCTCAAAACTTAGCCATGTCCTTGTTGTACCTTGTGGTCATTGGTGTGCTTTTTAAAAGAAAGTATTGGAAAGATGTTTTTGAAATAACTTTGAGAATTGTTGGTTTAAAGTTGTAGCAGAGCTTCATGCTGAGCCGCAGCCTCCAGATCCTGAGGGTATTTTCAAAATACTGAGTGAGAGCTCTTACCAGGGGCTAACGGTGATACGCTTGTGGCTGTGACTAGCACCTTAAGCCCCAGAGATGATGCGCAGAAGCCAAGGAAGGCTTTTTAAGAAAACGACGCTCTCATTTGCCCTCTGCAGCAGGATTTCAGAGACCAGACCTCGGGGAAGGTGACTCGAGCCAGGCTGAATGATGCAGGGCTGGTGTAAAACCATCCTTCACACAGCCCGGCGAGTGGGAGCAGAGGTCTGTGGCCGGCAGCCCCGCGGTGGTTCTTCTCTCCCCGTTGCCGTCACCTCCCAGCCGCCGAGCAGCCCGGCAGCTCCCACCCCTATTCCTGCTCGCCGGGCTCCCTCCGCACGGCTGGTTTCTGCCTCTAGCTTTGCCGCAGCCACGTACCCCCTTGCTCTGCTTGTGGGAGCACGGTCCCTACTCAAACAACAGCTGAGGGATGTCAGAGCAGCAATTTCCAAGTGGAGGTTGGCAGGTATGTAATGCATTGGGAGAGGGAGCTGGGCAAGCACTTGTTTTGCAAAATAGGAGGAGGTAAAGTGTAATTAAACTGTTTGAACAACTACAGCAGAGCAGCAGTGCTGTACAGTTGGCAAAGGAAATACAGTTGGCTGAAAGAATGATGATCAAACTTTAAAAAAAAAATCTGTTTTCTGCTTTAACTGGTACATCTTTCAGTCTGCTCTTTGGTTTGCTGTGCTACATTTCTTTTTTTTTTCTGCGGCTTGCAGGAGAAACTGGTGAGTTTTCCAGTTGGACGATAAGCAGGACTGCTTTTTCACATAGACTAAGGAGAAAGACAGGTTTATTTCCCTTCCTGTGTTTGCTCTGTTGTTTACAGCGTAGGGTTCCTAGGGTTGCTGAGCCTACAAAGCTTTTCTTTTTTAACTTAATGCTGATGTTGTTTGGATTAAGCGTGTTTTCAGAGTTCAGTTAACAACAACTTGGTTCTCTTTGCTTGCAGAAGAGAGTGTTGGGTGGGTTAATTCAGCAGTTTAGTGCAAGCATATGGTTAAGCTATTTGACAGTAGCTGAACCGTGCAAGATTACCTTTTAACCTATCAATGGCAGCATACAGTCATTGGCACATTAACACATAGGCATGCGCAGTGCTTTCCCCCAGCAGTTTTGTTTCAGTGCCCTTTGCAGCCATCCCTCGCTGGTTGTTTCCAAGTTTATTTTAACAGAGGTAAATGTCCTCAAAAAGGCATTCCGCTATCTGGCATTTTAGGTCTGCAGGCTAAGGAAGGAAAAGGCAGAGAAAAACCTCAAGAATTTGAGCCAGCTAGGTTTTCTAGGGAAGCAATCCAAATGTTTCCCAGATTGCCACAAACTGTTAAATTGTTTACAGTAAATTTTAACTGGAAGATCCCCAATGGAGCCAGATGCTGTGGCTGTTTGCAGAGCTATTGGGGGAGTGGTGAGGTATCTGGGAAGTGGAGTTTTAGAGATGGGAGCACGTAGTCAGAGGCAGAGTGCTGGCAGCTGTAACCTAAAGATGTTTCGCAGGAGAAGGGGGGGAGAGGTTCAGACTGAGGAGAGTTAGCTGACATACTGTAGGGATTTTTTTTTTTCTCATTTGAGGACTTGTAGCCAACAGTCTGCCTCTTTCTTTCCAGCTTCTCTTTAGCTGTGAGCAGTTTCATTGCAGACTTTCCCAGGTGGCCAAGAAGGCCAACAGCATCCTGGCTTGTATCAGAAAGAGTGTGGCCAGCAGGACCAGGGAAGTGATCACCCCCCTGTACTCGGCACTGGTGAGGCCACACCTCGAGTACTGTGTTCAGTTTTGGGCCCCTCACTACAAGAAGGACATCGAGGTGCTGGAGCGTGTCCAGAGAAGGGCAAGGAAGTTGGTGAAGGGTCTAGAGCACAAGTCTTACGAGGAGCGGCTGAGGGAGCTGGGGTTGTTTAGCCTGGAGGAGGCTGAGGGGAGACCTTATCGCTCTCTACAACTCCCTGAAAGGAGGTTGTAGTGAGGTGGGGGTCGGTCTCTTCTCCCTAGTAATAAGCGATAGGACAAGAGGAAACGGCCTCAAGCTGCACCAGGGGAGGTTTAGGTTGGATATTAGGAAAAACTTCTTCACCGAAAGGGCAGTCAGGCACTGGAACAGGCTGCCCAGGGAAGTGGTTGAGTCTCCATCCCTGGAGGTATTTAAAAGATGGGTAGAAGTGGTGCGTAGGGACCTGGTTTAGTGGTGGACTTGGCAGTGCTAGGTTAATGGTTGGACTTGATGATCTGAAAGGTCTTTTCCAACCTAAACAATTCTATGATTCCATGACTGAGCTTGTAAATCATCCACCTTTTTTACCAGGAATTCAAGACCTAGGCCTTTCAGGGTATGGTAAAGATGTAGCTTTCCTGTCTAACAAACTTATTCCTAAAATTCTCCTTTCTTGTTCCCGTTAGCAAAATGTTACACCATTTCTGGATCTGCAGACACCAACAAGAAGTGTTGGGCTTTGTGTTACCTCGACTTAAATTATTTATACCATTGTTTTCAAAGCAGCAACAAGCACTGCAGATTAGTTGTGGCAGGAAAATGAAGATTATGTGATCTTGAGATAGGTCCATTTATTTTACTTTTAGAAATGATTAATAGTTGAGAACTGAAATTTCTCTTCTAAAATCTAAATTGAAATAGCATATAACAAATAAATCCATTTGTTATGGAGAAATTTGGGGACTGAGGAAAATGGGAGCAGAAAAGGAAACTGCATCTTTGAAAATGGAAGTGGGAAAGGAGACTTTATCTTTAAAAACATGATAAAAAGGCATAGATATATGGTGATTCTTCATCAATTTTGGTTTTTTGAATCATGACAGGATGTTTTTCTGTAAATGATGTAGCATAGCGAAATTGAAATTATGAGCCTGAGGTATCACTGGATACTCTTCAGTCAGTAGTACACAGGAGAAAAATTTAGGTTATCGTTTCATGATTATAATGGTCATTTCTGTCTTTAAAATATATAAATACCTGAAGGTAACTTCATTTTTAAAGATCTGTTTTGTCTTGGTTTTTACATTAGGATGTCAGATCTTTTCTTCCCACTTATCTACTCAGGCATCTAAGTATAATATTGGCACTAAGTGGTTTATGATATCAAAGAAAATATTCAAGTTGAAGTTTTTCTTAAACAGGACGCAATTTATATTCCCAAGTACAGGCTCACATACTTTCAAACACAGTGTTTATTTGTATTGATGGGAGAGTGGGCAACCCAGGGTAGTCAGGATGGACCTAAAATATAGAACCCAATGGTCCCCCAAGTTTGGATAAGAACAAGACTCCAAACTGCATAATTTTCAGAAAGGTGTACGTGGCATAACAGGGTGCAGAGCTGGGAATAGTGCTTGACTTTAAACATGTCTTATACCAGGTCCTGTTCAAAAATCTCGGGGGCATGGGCATCATTTGTCGTCTAGAGCAAAACTCAAAGTTCTTAGCACATGCAGGATTTAACCCTTTCGCCCATGCTGTTGTTTTTGGCAGCCTGCATTTTGTCAGTGGTGTTTCAAATGCTTTATTGGTTGGGTTGGGTTTGTTTGTTGACAATTTAGAATAAACTTCCCTTTTAGTAAGAGGCAAGACATTTCCAAATGTCTGGCTGTGAAGCAAGAAAAAGTCTTGAGCCAGCAACAGGAGAGATAAAACTATTACTTACACTTTTGCCTTAAAAATAATAAGTACACTTCTTAATATGTTTTTGCATGTATTTAAGCTCACACATTTCAAGAAGTTGGACCCCTCCCCAAAACCACGCAGTCTTTATTTTATTTTCCAACTTACCTTCTAAACCATCTAGTAGCATAAAAGAGGAGGAAGTGATGTTGTATAGTTGTTTCCTAAAGGATCTTTTTCGATAGGAACAATTAAAATATGTGTGCGTGCATAGTTAAAATTGTATGTGATCCTTTTGAAAGGAATACATCTGGCTTTAATTCAGGAGAATAATCTTCATGTTAAAATTAAAGAGCTGGGCTTTTTTCTATCCTGCTTAGATTGCTAATGAGTCACTTTTCCTAGATCTCCAGTCTTCGCCTTCTGCAGTATTAGTAATGGGCTTGTGAGATTCCTGGTGCTTCCCCCGAAGCAAGGAACTGCTTTTGCTGGTTATTCATTCCTACCAATATTTAAGACACGGACATCTGTGTGTGTTGTATGGACTGCTGTACAGATGGTGTCAGATGGTTAGCTCAGAGGTAGAGGTCTGTAGATCCTCCTGTGCGTGTCTGAGCTGAACAAACCCGAAGGGAAACTAAGACTTTTTAACCTACTTTTTCCCCTTCCTCACTGTTTTTCTGGAGTATGTGCACCAGAGTCCACTTCCTATCCAGCTGTTCCCGTTATGTCGTGCTTCTCTTCCAGCCTCTGTGTCGCCTCCCTCTCTTTTTCCACATGGGACCGATGTGCGTCATGTACGTCTGCATGGCTCTTCAGAGCTCTCCGAAATTTCACCTGCGTTCCCATTTGTTCTGGCACGTTGCCTGATTTCTTCTGCTCGGCGTACCTTGTCACTCTGCCAGTCTTTTGCCTCATCTCATACCTGTGCTTGAGGTACCCCACAGGCTCTGGACAGCACAGAAGGACATCCAGATTTTACTTCACCCTAGTTTTAGACCTTTCTGTCACTGGCATAAGCCACAAGTATAAGCATACTGGTTTAAAAATGTATTGTGTCCTGCAGTTTTATCCACTTAGAAACTAAAATGGGGTGCCCCACATAGAGATACAGCATGTAACAGAGTGTGCATGGATGCACTTGCACCCTGGCTTAGTCCTCAGAGAAGATTGTACCCTCTAGCTCTGCTTTTGTTTGTTCTTGAACTTGATCTTCTTGCTTGTGTTGGGATTTGTGTTGGGCTGAAAACTGGGCAGAACAGAGATGTTCGTGGTGTGTGTATTAATAAGAAAATGTTGAAAGCATAGTAGGAACCAATAAGGGTTTGTTTCCCTTCTGGGCACTGATTGATTGAATATGATGACTGTAGGATGGAAAGGACTGCAAAATCGTGACATTTGCAACAACTGCAGAGCTGCAGACTTCTCTGCTCTTCCAGAGTACATGAATTGTAATAAGGAAATGTTCATTTCTTTGCAATAAGCGATAGGATGAGAGGAAACAGCCTCAAGATGCACCAGGGGAGGTTTAGATTGGATATTAGGAAAAAATTCTTCACTGAAAGGGTTATCAAGCGTTGGAACAGGCTGCCCAGGGAAGCGGTTGAGTCCCCATCCCTGGAGGTATTTAAAAGACAGGTAGATGTGGCGCTTAGGGACATGGTTTAGTGGTGGACTTGGCAGTGTTAGTTTACAGTTGGAATCGGTCTTAAAGGTCTTTTCCAACCTAAATGATTCTGTGATTCTATGACTGACCGTGCAAGGCCTTTCTATCAATCCACAGCATGACAGCAGTGGAAGGGCCTTCACCTGGCAAGAGGGCGATGCTGGGTTGACCCAAGCCCTCCTGGAAGACCAAGGAGGGTGCAGAGGCTGCCTTGCTTCACAAGGGTGAATGGGCATCTGTGCCCTGAAGGGTATCTGGCCAAGGACCCTTTTTGGTGCAAAAAGGGTGTTGCCTAAAGGGGATAAGCAACAAACAAAACATACAGAGACACAAACCTGGACAGAGAGGCCTAACGGGGGCAAAGACAAGAAACAAACTTTGTCAGCCACACTAATGGATGGGCTACTTATAACCTCACTTAACGGTCGCATTACAGAGAAGATACCTCTGAGTTATGATTCCATGTCCCCACTATGGACCAGGCACTGCCAGAGCCTGACTTCATCAGCATCAGGACACTTCTAGAGGAAGTATCCGTAGACACATGCGAGCTCGATTAAAAACATCCGTGATGTCAAGCAGATCTTACAATTTTCTTCATGCTAATTGCATTAGGGCATCACTTAAAATGCTTAAAGTTGAGCATCAAATAATAGAGAAAGTTATTCAATTATATCACTCCTAGAATGCTAAAGTCTATCTTATTTTATCTTTACATTATTTATCCTCACAACCACGGCCCAGAAGGTTTTAATCATTTGCAACACTAAACTCGGAGTGGAAAAATGGGAGCTTAGTGGTTTTAATAAGTTATTCCCATTTTATCAAACCAGAAAATAAAATGCATAAGAAATTGTTAGTTATTGTTGAATTGCCATTCATATCATCTCGTGTTCTGTACTGGAGAAAGATATGTAGAATTGGAGTCTTCAGTTATGACTGTGGTGCCTGTCTCAATATTAGACATGAAATTACCTTATATTCATATGATTCATTGCTCAGCCTTCAATATATATAGTTGAAGATGTCAGCTTCTGAGAAACCTAATAGATTTCATGAACATATAATAATTGCAGCACTTTTCTTGAAATGCCAGGATTTCAGGACTTAAAATTACTTATAAATCATATTCTGTGTTAATAATTTGAAACATTTCGTTATTTAACGTGGCAAGTGCACTTCTTAATGCCATTTCCATTCAGCTTATCCTCTTCTCTGTCTGCCTGTCTAGTCTTTATAAATGGGGACGGACTCAGTTTGCTTTGACTGGGTGTGTGTGCTGGAGTAACACTCAGCGTCTGAAGGAGAATAGTAGATTCACCCATGCGCCGGGCTGCAGTCATCTGCCTCCATTTAACGTGAGACAGTAGGACTTTTCTTCTTACAACAAAACACAACATGCTGAATCTGCATGTTGCTAGTTCTTATCTTTCAGAATATATGACAGATTGTTTTGTATAGCAACAGGTTGTCATCATTATTATTAGATAATGTGTATTTTTACCGATGAAGCCATTCTGGTCATTCCCTATGTTGTTTGTGATTGAGCACCGCCATGGGGTTGTTTTAGCAGGATGTGCCCCACAGGGTGCTGGGTTCCCTTAGTTCTCACAGAATTACAAAGACTTTGAGAAATTTCACCAGCTCTTAGGAGTTTTCATCTCTTGCCCATCATCTGCTCACTTAGTATAGTACTAATACTCTTGCTTGGAAGTCAGAAAAGATGCTACCTGAACCTCAGCAAGGTGCAGTAGTCCAAATGGACACAAGAGAAGTAGGTGTGAAGCTATATTATTACATTTATTTTGTTAGGTTGCTTTGAATGTGATGCTGCAGGACATACCTAGATCTATCATATTCAGGATGCTTAGCAAAATAGGAAGGCAAAGAAAAAAATCTTTGTTACCCCTGTCAGGTGTGGTGAAGCTTCATGTCACGCAGCTGCCTGTGTCTGGTTTAAGTACAGAAATACTGCGTGAGGGACTAAGAGAGCATTAGTCCTTGGCTTTCACTCCCCTGGTACCAGGCTGGGAATTTCCTCAAGGAATCAGGAAAAAAAAAAAGTTGCAAAACTGTGCAGAGCTGGAGAGTTTATGTTTCTTCCCCTCCAAAGCTTTGGGCAGCAGGCCGGCTCTTTTCCAGCTCATCTCTGTCAGGTGATATTGCAGATAGAGAAGCAAACCGACCTTTCCTTTTTTGCAACAGTAAGGTTGGCTCCTTACTTAGTGGTGCCGCATGTAAATACAGCCAAGCACAAAAAGAAATTGAAACTTTTCAGTCCCATCCTTGCAATAATTTCTTTAGAAATGTCAAGAATTCAAGCCCTAGCAGCGTTTCTGATGAATACCTGCTTCTAATCTTTGAAACATTTGTTTTGTGGCAGAAGATTAATCAGAGGAAATAATCTATTCTAAAGGTCTTTGGTTTATTTTTTATTGCTGGAAAATAGATATATTTAAAAGCCATTGAGCATCTCCTCCTAGGAATGTACATATTGCCTTCATCTGTCTCCCTTTATGAGCCTGCTGCATGTTGACAACTGCTACAGAATTATTTCCAGCCTGTTCGAATGTTTTTTCCCCTTATTCAACTGTAGGCACAATGACAAATCAGAGTTGCAGTATAAAATTTATTTTGCTGGGAAATGACCATGGCGAATTCAATGCCGTGCTGGATACTTGCTGTATTTCCAGGCAGAAGATCTATATTTGATTTTGGGGGTGGAAGAGAAAACCACAGTGTGCAGGCTGTTGACTGCTCTGTTGCTGATTTATTGGCAGATTTGAGAAAAAACCCTGCATTCTCTTTTTATGTTTTAGGCTGGATATTAGCATGAATTATGGTGCTAGCTATTTCAATAAGAGTCAAGTGGAAAATTCAACTCCTTGGAGAGTTGTGTGCAGTTCTGAGACATAACTAAGGGTTTTAACTGTCACACTCCTGCAAATCATAATAAAGAGTAATAGGTAAAAAGCCACTGCTCCTTTAAATCAGTGTCACCAGTGACTCAGAATATTTATTGTGGTTTTTTTTTTTATTCCTAACAACAATTTCAATTAAGATTCAGCAGATCCACTCTGAGAAAACATTGTATAAAACGCCTCATAATATTTTGGTTTAATACTGCTTTTCAAATTCTGTTTAAGAAATGAGCATTGAAAAGTAATAATATCTGTAACACAGTAAAACATTGGTCTAAAAGGCTAATATAATGCCCAATTTGTAGCTTTTGTTATAAATTTTTGAGTGTATAATTACTAGAATGTATAAATATATATTTTATCAGCTTTTTTTCCAAACAACAGCTATACAAATTTAAAAAGTCAAATATATTCACCTAGACATACTACTTTCTGAATAAGGGAGAATTATGGCATGGTTTTGAAAAAAAACCCCACAACCTATTATCCCCGCAAATAGTGTCTGTACCCACAAATCATCTGGACAAAATTATTACAGGCTATTTGTCTTTACCGTTTGTAATGCACTAAGCAAATTTCAGTGCTTCATCCACACATAAACCATTTGCTAATTTGGGGTATATACTACATTTGTCAGACCCTTTACCTGTATTTGTGCATTTTGGGGAGGCTAACTCCAGAGGTGCAGCAGCTGTTGTTCCACATAGGATTGTGTGACCATATTCCGCATGGAAGCCTGGTGAAAGGAAGGCAACATGAGGTTCTGTCATTCTCCAGGAGATCTTGAAACCTGCAGAAAAAGAAATGAGAAGGGCAGCCATTAGGGAGAAGAGCAAGATGCATGTGTGGAATAAATGCATGTTAATAAAAAGGTTTGCCTCCCGAGTCACTGTGCTTCCCATTTAGATTTCCATATTGGCATGTGGCAACTGCTGTAATTGCTTGTATTAAAAAGTAATACCCGGGATGTAATGTATTTTTAGTTCTGACTGCAGCAATTTATCAACTAGGAATGGGAAAAAAAGTTAGCACTGTACTGTTAGCCAGTTTTCTAAAGACCATCTGAGATCTGTGGGTGGTAATTTGGAAACCTTTGGCAAGAAACCTTGAAGTGCAACAGGGATATCTCTGAAATTTCCTTCAGAGATGTGTACATTTGTAGCTGATATATTTGTTGGTTGGTACATGTAGATCTTTCTGAAATCTTCGGTCATTTCACAAACCAACTTAGATTTTCCATTTCCATTTTCACTTGGTAGGCTCCCATCCCGTTTCCTAAGCAGGCAAGAAGTTTTAATTTGCTTTCAAGACTGTGTGCTGGGGAACTTCACGTGTTACACGTAACTTCACTGCCGTCAACCTTTGGAGGCCTGTGGGAAGTGCATTAATTCTCCTACACATTTGGTTTTCTACTGGTTTGGAAATTAGTAGGTTAAAATAAAAAAACTGAAATGCATATCCTGCATGGCAAGTGAAAAATGTTAAGAAATAAATTGCTGGTGTTCTTTTATGCAAAGAAGGGTTAATTTATGGAAGCTGCACTGAAATGGGTGATGAAATTTCCTGTATTGTAATTTTAAAATGCCAGAACAGGAAGAGCCCTTCAACATTGAGTGGCGTCCAAAGTTCATGACAGGCTCTAGGCTAAAGAGCTATCACTTGTTTGCACGCGTAAACATCTAATTTATTAAGAAGCTGGAGGAGGGTTGACATCACCATTCTAAAGCTTTTCCTTCTGAGGACAGTCTGAGGTGTTCAATCCATATTTTCAGTGTTCTGGCATTTCATCATTGAAGGGCTAATGTTCTTTGGCTGTTTTCCTGAAGAAATGGAGGCTATTGCAAATTTACATTGTTAAGAGTAAAGAATATAAAGCCCGGTGCAAGGAGGATTTAATCATGGAGAAATGCCACCATTCTAAGCCTAGCACTCCCTGAGAACGGGAGACCATCTGATGTATTTCAATATTGTTACGAACCTTGTTTATCGCTTACCTGTGCTGCAGTTGTAATGAGACGGGCTCTGGAACAACATCGCTAAACAAATATCTAAATCTGGTCCATGTGAAGAAGAGGGTGGTGCAGTGGCCTGAAGGGGAAAGGAGAGACAAGAATTCCCAGTTCATTTTCAGGAGGCCGTGTCTCATGAACAGGAGCAACATCAGTAAAGAGGTTTAGAGCAGGAAATGTATCTCTGCATCCTTTACGGAAAGGAGAAGTGTGAGAGGGAAGAAGTGAGGTGAAAAATAGCTACAGTGGGGTAGAGGGAGGACTGGAAAACTCCCCAGGTCAAAAAATAGGAAAAATGGCAAAGAACTGCAAGAAAAGATATTTAAAAAAATAAAACCAAACTATATAACCAGGCTTTTATTTTTAAAATTAAAAAAAAAGTCAATGAGACCAAAAAGAAAAAAAAAACAAGCAATGAAGAAGTGGAGAAAAAGACAGATTTGGAGGAAAGATATTGATTTAGTTTTAGCCTGTGCCTCTTTGTGAAACTTGAGTTTAGAAGACCTTTGGTAACCAGATCAATAAAATCTTTAAAATTCTTTAATTAGATTGAAGGCCAAAAGATAAACTCTTGTGATAAAAACTTCTACCTTTATTTGCCAGAACAGGAGTAAAAACTGTTCACTGCTCATTTACCTTCCAATTGATTTTCCTTCAAGCTACGAAAAAATGTGCTACATTTGGACAGAAGAAAGCATTGATGTACCTTCTTCTGATTTAGAAATGTAGAATACAACACAAGGATCGCTTAAGGGTAATTAAGACTATAGAACAAATGACAAATCTACAAAGATTCAAGAGGAAGCAACTTTATGTCTATGTATGAGACAAAACTGCCGGCAATTACTGTCCAGCAATACTAGCTATGAAGGATGATTGGCTTTATTTCCAGTTGCTACAACTACAGAATTTATTTCTTAATTTAATGCTTAGCTCAAATGTAATTTATTTAGGTTGTTCAGGTGTTAAAACAGAAGCATGCTGAATTTAAATTTACCTTTTTGGGTGTACATTATATTTTTACAAAAAGAAATCAGTGATCTCAGACACTTACAGTGTTTTTTAAAGTATTGCCTGTTATATCACTTTTGTGTTTTACATTAGTAAACATGTAGTTATTATTTGCATTAATGTCACCATATTAATTTTTCTTTGGAAAGAAGCAAACATCACTATATATTTATTGTGCTATAAGTCTTATATTGTGTTTAGTGAAAATTGATCCTTCTGCCTACAAGACACACCTTTGGAAATAAAATAACGTCACTGATGATAACTGAGTTTTATCTCAATATTAATTGTATGTGCCATTAAGATATTTTCTCTGAAGCGACATTGTCCTGCACCTTTCTAAAGCTTGGTTTTGTGCATCATCGTTTCAAGTAGTAATTCTTGAGTGCTAAACCTGAAGTAAGTGGAGCATTCCTTCTACGCCATCATACATAAGCTTTAAATTACATAGGGGTGAGCTTGACAAAATGTGTTCAACCTCTGACCTTCTCAGAGTCTTTCCCAAAGAGAAGTAAGGGCCACCTTTCGTTACCTGATTGAGACTTGATTATAATCCCAAGCACAAACATAGGCTGGGCAGAGAATGGATTGAGAGCAGCCCTGAGGAGAAGAACTTGGGGGTGTTGGTTGATGAGAAGCTCAACGTGACCTGGTAATGTCTGCTTGCAGCCCAGAAAGCCAGCTGTATCCTGGGCCGCATCAAAAGAAGCGTGGCCAGCAGGTCGAGGGAGGTGATTCTCCCTCTCTGCTCTGGTGAGACCCCACCTGGAGTGCTGCATCCAGCTCTGGGGCCCCCAACATGAGAAGGACATAGACCTGTTGGAGCAAGTCCAGAGGAGGACCACAAAGATGTTCAGAGGGCTGAAGCACCTCTCCTATGAGGAAAGGCTGAGAGAGTTGGGGTTGTTCAGCCTGGAGAAGGGAATGCTGCAGGGACACCTTACAGCAGCCTTCCAGTACCTGAAGGGGGCCTACAAGAAAGCTGGAGAGGGACTTTTTACAAGGGTGTGTAGTGATAGGACAAGGGGTAATGGCTTTAAATTGAAAGAGGGTAGATTTAGACTAGATATGAGGAAGAAATTCTTCACTATGAGGGTGGTGCGGCACTGGAACAGGTTGCCCAGAGAAGTTGTGGATGCCCCATCATTGGAAGTATTCAAGGCCAGGCTGGACAGGGCTTCGAGCAACCTGGTCTAGTGGAAGGCATACATGCCTGGGGCAGGGGGGTTGGAACTAGATGATCTTGAAGGTCCCTTCCCGGGTGGATTTCTCTGTCTTCATGCTTTTAAAAGTGCTCATAAAACAGTTATTTGTGCTCTGTTACTCTGCTATAATACCAGAAGAAAGGTCACAGAAATTTATATTTTTACATTAAAATATGCAAGAGGTCATGGAGTGTGATCTTCGCTGTGCTCTGGGAGTCAGCAGAGGTGGATCGAAAGCTTTTTCAGTCCTCAGCTGAGTAAGCTGGGAGATTCTGGGTTCATTTGGGTTTGTTCATCTTTTTTAAGAGCGTGGGCTTTTCGTCCACCGAATATCAGGCTTTTGGAATAAAATTTGTGTTCGGACATGGTTTTTAGTATCTTCCCTTCACAGCTGCTTGGTTTTTAGTATTTCAGTATCTTCTCTAGCATATAGTGTTGTAATAATCCACAGTGTTCTTGAGCAAAAATAGAGTAGGAAAAACTTAATTTGGAAGAGTTAAGTTACTCTTTTACCTTATGATGTGTTTGCAGCTGACCTTTGATAAGGGCTGGTTCATACTTGAAGATTTTTAGAATTTATTCTGAGTTTGTGCTTGTCTGAACTTCTTATTAATTCTCTTCTTTTCTTTTGCAGATTACAGATAGAAGAATCTTCTAAACCTGTAAGGCTATCACAGCAGCTGGACAAAGCCGTAACCACGAACTATAAACCAGTGGCTAATCATCAATATAATGTAAGTAGATTTCAGTATTTTCCCTTATTCTCCTAGCCAGGAATCTGGCTCAGGACTCCAGAATCACTGTGCTGCTGCTCTGCAACCCTTTCGCTCGTAGTTGGCCACTGTCTTTGGAAATGTTCCACGTTATCTGTTTTTTCCCTTATTTTGTCTTCTGGGGATCTTCTTTCTGTCTCAAGACTAACATCACCCTTGGGGCTAAGGTCTGCCAATTCTAACTCTCTTGTGTAACCTGATGGAGGGCAGACCACCTTCACCCAAGCCTTTTCTAGTGTCTTTATTATGTTCTTCCTCTAGTCTTTTTTTTTTAAAATGTAATTTTGAAATTTGGGGATAAAAGGCAGTTCTGGCTTTGTGCTGTGAGACGTGGAAGCACTCCCTTGAGCCAAATAAAATATCATATGGAGGTGGATAAAAGACTTGAAAAGAATTATTAGTTTCTAGTCCTTTGCCGGAACAGACAAGTAGAAAAGAATAACAGCTGATAATTTTTCACAGTTTTGTACCTTCATAGTACGTGGTATTTGCATCATTAGCTTTGTCAATATTACACCCACACTGCTGTTCCAGATCAGTTGATGTACATACAAACTATAATGTCCTTTTTCTTAAAGATCCTCTTTGAGTAATTTGTATGTATGCATATATAATCGCTGTTACTGTTGAATGTGAGAAACGTTAAGTCATACTGAAAATGAGTCACTGTGTTAGTCATTTAAACTTTTACACTTTTTATTAAGATTTTATTTACATAAAACAAATGACAATATACTGGATGATATTTAAGCATTATTCTGAAAGGCAGTCTATTTCCACAGAACTAAAAATAATCCTTTCTCTCTCATGGGACTGTTTTGTAGTAGTTAGTTACTGTTCAAAGTCTGATCTATACATAGATGATCATACCAATATAACTAATTCAGCTAAGGGAATGACATTTAACCAAAATAGTCACACTGGTATATCCTGCTATGCAAATGCAGTTTTATATGAGTATATTGTTTTATGATGCTACTGTTATTCTCCTTCTTTAATGCTGGAATAAGCTACGGTGATATACAGCATCTCTTTTAGTGAGATTCTGTGCCATTTCGCTGACACTAGCGTAATTACAACAGTATGACTTCAACCTGGAGACAATCTTTGAATCTTTACTCCAGTTGCAAACTGCTGTTGTTGAATCATTACAGAAATTTAAGTCTTGTGTGAGATTCAGTGGGTATAACCAGGATGTAACCAGGCTTCTTAAAATTTATAATGCTCTTGTGTCCTAGTTGTAATGTTTTTAGCGGTTACATAGCTGTCCATGCTAATGGAAATCCATCGGCAGTGTGTGTACTTTTCACGTCTGCCTTAAAGGTGTTCTGATGGGAAAAATCTAGTAGGACATACTTATACTTGGGCCACTCTTGGCCATGCCTTGACTCTAAAGGCCCAGGAATGACTGCTTTCTACAGCACCTTTCTTTTCATTAAGTCTTTTATTAAGGTTCTGGTTAGATGGCTGAAAGGATGTACAACTGGGAGAATGTGTCCATGAACTTTTTAAACCCCTTGGTTAAATTTTTCTGGTGTTCTCAAGCAGCAGTTGCTTTCTTAAAACTTGCTGTATTGCTTGTAACCATATGACAGCCCTGTTGGGGACTTCACACAACAAAGAAGAAAAAAAAAATGTACGAACTACTGTACATGCTGATGCATTCGGTCATCTCCAGGGGAGTTTCTGAGGAAAGAACGAGCATCTGCTAAGAAAGAAAGGAGTAAAATTTCCTGAAGGAAGATATGATAGAATATTATTAAACGGGGCTTAAGTGTGGCTGCTCCATGTACCCCTAAATGAACATATAACGGAAAGGAGGATGGAAAGAAATTACATGTGGAATGGGAAATAGCAATAGCTTGTTTGAATACAAGGACAGGGAAGTGATTTTTTTTTTATTCAAGAAATTATATTAAACTCACATTTTTATTAGAAGAAATTGCAATTCCATTACAATATATGCCAGGATTGTAACTTAGCTTTTCTTCTCTGGGAAAGGGACCCTAATTTTTTGTATATTTGTAGATGATAAATGTCTTTAAAAGGTTGCAATGTTAATGTTCCTGCAGCTGGGATCTTTCTGTGACTTCATTGTTTTTTGTAACACAGCAGAAAAGTTCTCTAATGGTCCTGGTTACCCTTTCAGAGGCTTCTTTGTGGTCTTCCCTCTTCCCACTTTCCTGTACTATAGAGCTTGGTACCCCTGCTCTGGGGGATGGGAAAACCTTTAAGACTTCTTTCAAACATCTTTAGATGAAACTTCAGATTTAGTCTCACTTCTCTATCACCTTTGTATTAGCTGTCTACCGTGTCTACATCAGCTTCAGTATTAATGATACCTTCAAGAAGGCAATTTTGGCAGCTTTTCAGCAAGCTTAGCAACATCTTGGGAAGGTAAACAAAGAGAAATTGATTTCTGTATGAAGTCTTGCAGGGATAAACTCCCAATTTCTACACTCGACAGCTTGTTCTAAACTGGTCCTTCCTTGAAAGCAAATCATATTTTAATGCTTTTTAAATTTAAACCCACACAATTTTAAGTAAATCTAATTAGTTTACAATGTACATGCATTTTGTAATACGACTGTCAAAAAGTGCTTTAAGCCTACTGCATAAAGCATACTGTTTGCAAAGAAAACAGGAAGGAAAAAAAAATGAAAGGCTGCATTGTAACTTGCTATGAGCAGTGTATTCATAAGACAAAAAGAAGAAAACAGCAACAGATACCATGCTTTTTTTTTTTTAAATAGCACTTCACAATGCACTCCGTGTTTTTAGACAACAGTGGAGCTGTTGCTGAAGTTGGAGGGAAATGCTGGAGTGTTGCTAATTAAAATGTGGGCAACGGGGACGCCAGCTGCAAATAATTTTTCAACAAAGGGAGGGTTTGATATTCAGTTTTCTGTGCGAGTTGTTTTTATACATTAATGAATTAAGAATATTAGAATATTCACATCGCATTTGTATAGGGAATACAAACACTCCTCCTTGATTTACTTTAGCTCATACAGGGAAGGTAAAATAGAAGCTCCTACTGGGGAGTGTACCGAGGCACTAAAATAACAGAGAAAGAAGAATGCTGGGCATTACTATTTACTAGCAAAAAAAAAAGATTGTGCTTTGGTTAAAAAGACAACTTCATGTTATTTTCCAGGAGACTGTTATTCGTATAATTAGGATTTTATACCCAGTCATGAAATAGTCTTGTCACAGGCCTAACATCCGTGAAGATAATGTTGAGAATTTCCTTATGTTACTTTGTTCCTTTGTGTAGGAAGCATCAATTTGAAAGCGAGTAGCTTTTTTCTCCACATGGAGAGAGTTGTAGCTCGTAGCTAGTCGCTGGCTAAGCACCTTTTCACTAGATGTCTTTTGAAGAGGTACAAACAGTACCATGGATTTTTTGTTGTTGTTCTCAGAGATTGTCTCGAGAGTCCCAGTAGCTTTTCCCATTACGCCCATGTTACTTACCCGTTATTCCTGTAGCTCTGCCACGTACAGAAGGAATAACCTCAGTGCTTCGCTCTTGTTCTTGCTCCTTAAAAACAAAACAAACTGGAAAAGGAGGAGATGGGTTTCTTCCATCATTTCAGCTTGACCTTCCACCCGAGGAGGATGCAGTTTGTTTCTGTTTCTGTTTTTCATCTTGTTCGTTCTGGTTTTGTTGTCTGGGGAGGTAGAAAATTGCAAAAAGGTTGGTAAGAACAGGCATAATAGCTGCTGCTGTGGCAGAGCGATGCCGCCTGTAACTGGCTGTCTTTATCTTTCACACCGCATCTTTCAACTGGTGTTTTTGAGTCAGAGAAAAGTTGCTAAGCTTAAAAAGAAATACATAGGCCTTTACACTGAAAAGTGACCTCAAATGTACACAGGAACCCAGAACTCACTCAGGCAAATAGAGATGCCTTCGCCTCTCCTACCATCTTCCGGACTTGACCTCTAAAGTGTCGGAAGCTTTTCTGGCAACAAATTAATAATAATTATTATTATTATAATTCATCTCCTCCTCTTGTAAAATATTAACATGTGCATATATTCAAAACATTATTAAGTCCCCAGTCCTAGTCTCCCACAAGCCAGTGTCTCAAATGCAGTAGGGCTCTATTGAAAATCCAGTGGAATGTTGTTTACCAATATCAGCCGTGACCTGATCAGCAACTGCACAGAGAAACTGGAAAATTCTGTGGATCCCTGAGTCAAAAAAGGCTGAAAACTCAGGCTCAAGAAAGGCCACTGAAGTTGATTATAGTGGCTAATTAGAAAACTCTGCTTCCAGGAGAACATAGTGTCAGTGTCTTGATTTTTGAGGAGGATCCCATAAAGTTGTAGTTCCTGCTTTCCTTCTTATATGGAAGGAAACATGCAATATATCCTACGGGACAGTAATTCCCATGTTTGACTACGAAATACCAAAGAGAAAAAAATGTGGAGCAGTTTTCAGACAGGACCAAAAAATATTTGTTGCACTCAGCTAGATTAGATTATTTTTAATAACATTTGGGTTGCTGTTGTTGACTCATTTTCTTCTGAAGACACAATGTAACATGGCGCTCTCTGCAACTTTGTGCATGCCAGGTAATTTCTCTACCTTGGTTTCATTTCATGTAAAATGATGATACTGCCATACTTTGTGATGATCTTACTCATTGATTTATTCGAAGCACTGTCAGTCTCATTACTTATGGGACAGTGGGTTTGCCCTTTGACTCTAGCTTAAAAAGCAAAGAAGCAGTTTTCAAATCCAAATAATATTAGAAAATAGAAACCCAAATTGGTCTTGTAGATGGAAATGTGACTTCCAAAATATACAGTGTAATGAGATTCTGATCATAACATGTGCTTTTCAATGCTAGCATGAAGTATCAACTTTAGACTGTAGCCTGAGATGTGACATATTCATGTATTTTTTAAGACCAAAGGGATAGCTATCGTACTAAAATAAATTTAAAATGCATGTCTTAAACCTTGCATATTTCACTGTCCTCAGGATGCACCCATGTCCTCGGAGCAAGGCCCTACACCATTGCACTGCGTTAGAACATGACAGTGGGAGCAGATGATTGCTCTGGAGAGATGGTTTCTCTGTCAGGAAAAATATAAATGCTCATCATATATCTTAGTAAGTTCTGAGATAAGCCAGGTGTAAATTAAAAGCATTTTTAATGCCGCAAACTGACTAGTGTCAGATCAGATGAAGATAAGATGTGAAGAACTTTTTGGCAATCAGTCACTTTAGTGTATTGCTTATCTTGCAGGTAGCAGAAGAGACAAGCACTCGCACATATCTCCTATTTCATCCTACATTTCATGCAGCAAAGGGCCAGTCTCCTCCTACTTCCCACTCTTTGTATAATTTCTTTCAGTGCTTCATAGAGAAACCCTTGCTCACCTACCAGGACATGGGTAGTGCTGTAGACACATAGTAGACTTTTAGGTGAATGAGATTTTCCTTACTTCTCCAATACCTGTATGACTATGTGAATATACCCAGTAGAGAACTGGCCAGCTGCTGTGTTGGTGGAGTTGCAAGGCAGAGCACACCCTGGCCATGCTGCTTGGTATTTTGGGTTTGGAGTTTTTAAGAGTGCCAGCTGAGTAGACTTGTTCATATATATTTCAATGCCATTGCAATTCTGCTTCATGCGTTTACGACTAGATGCAGCCTATTTGCATTATACCACATAGTGAGACTATACCAGTACAGAAATTGAATCCACAGCTTACAATTAAAACCTGTTCAAGGTCAACAGAGGTTCCTAATGAATTGTCTGTTGCACTTTCAGAAGAAACAAATGTTTTGACACGCTATTGTTAATTGCAAGACCAATGTTCTAGATTTATGTTCCTACTCTAGTTTCTGTGGCATAGCACTTCTGCTGCAGATCATGGCAACCAAGATGATGTACTGTGAAGCTGTTTTACTTGATGCTACAGTTTGCTGTTGTTGCAAAGCTATTACTGTTTTGAAGATTTATTTTTTTTAAATGCAGAGTCTGAAGAGTTAAATAATTACACCAAAGTGTATTAGTGGATAAAAATCAGTTGTGTGGGTTTGTGTGGAGAGGTTGCATCTTGTATAACACTAACATACAGTTGGAAAAGCAGACAAGTATTTGGTTGCCCAAGCTCATCTTAGGTTTTAAGCAGAAGCAACAGACTTCAAGCTACAGGTTGGGAATAATTGCTCTGCATTCAATTTAATGAGGTACATCTGTTTCAGGATTTGAAAGAGAGAGTTGGCTGGCCAGAGACCTGTGAGCAATGGCAAAGGTGGTAATAGCCTTTAGCGCCTTTGGGACAGATACCAAGAGAACAGGCTATTTTCACTCAGAGAGTAGGAGGGAGTTACCTGGCAAAGAAACATAGGAAAAAATAAATTGTGCCATAAAACTAATCTCTCTTCTTAAAAATAAGATTTTTAGTATACAGTAGAACTGTGACTTTTCATTTCTAGGCTTTCTGTTATCGAGGGTGGTATTGGGGGTGGATGGGGTGATGAGCTGGTAGATGTTGCGGTTGGTGCTCTGCAGTGATTGGGGTTTGTTTGGGGTGTGCTGGTCCGTGCAAATCTTGCTTCTGATGATGAATCTGAGGAAATGCAGGAAGTATTTTTGGTGGCGATAAAAGTTTCTGCAAAAATATATGGTCATCTTGTGCAGATTATAATAGTTAAGTACTTTTTAATATGCATTCTGAAATAGGATGATGTGTGGCAACAAGGGGCCTCTATTTGCTTGGAAGGTTTTTTTTTTTTAGACTGCTGTAACTTTATGTGTGCTACTCAGGTTTCTCCTGAAGAGATATCATCCGCATCCTCGAAGTGTGTCTTCACTTGGTGAAGATTGGTTTCATATTGACGGAGTGGTTGCCTTGAGTGCTGTTTCTGGAGCAGAGGAGGCAGTGTCCAAGGGCCATTTGAGCATCCTTTGGGCAGGTGGTTGTTAGGATTGTGGATGTAGCCATGTTGTTCTGTGGATTTTCCTGACTATGGCAATTTGTAGGTTGTTTGATATCTGTCATTATACTTCAGAAGCTGATATCAACAGAGGTGGAGTGAAAATACTGTCTCAGTTTGGATTCCTGTACTAAGATTAATTCTCTCTCCAGGTTTGGGCACATCATGCAGGCTCTGTTTCTGGGGTTTTTTACTAGTTAAAGCTGAGATACATATCTGAAAAGCTTATTGTGCTGAGGACAAAATGCTTAGTTTATGTTCATAATAGAACATTTGAGTGCTGAAAAGAAAATTTTCCAGATGAAAAGCACTGAGTCATTGAACAGTGTTTTATTAAATAGAAGAGGTTTTTTTATGTCTTAATGTTCAGCACAGAATTATACAGCGTTACATATGAATGTCTTTAAAACTTGTTTTGTATCTGATAGATTGAATATGAGAAGAAGAAGAAAGAAGATGGAAAACGGGCTCGAGCTGATAAACAACAAGTGTTGGACATGCTTTTTTCAGCCTTTGAGAAACACCAGTATTACAACATTAAAGACCTGGTGGACATAACCAAACAGCCGGTGGTACGTACTAGTCGTCTTGTAATATAACCATTTTCAGTAGTTACTATTGTGTATATTTTCCATATCCAAAAAATAGTTTAGTATATACTATATGCCTTTGAAACAGCTCTGTAAATATGTTTTACAACAAACCAAAATAATTGAGTTTTAAGTTCACCATTGTAAGACTGTGTAGGATACCAAGCATTGCAGTGAGTATGCTTTTTCTTGACAGAAGTGGTTTAAGTAACCTAAATGGTCTCTTTCTTATTTAGGTTTGCTTTAATACTAGAAACCAAATTCTGTAATGCTCTGATGTCTCCCAGGCTACTCCTGTCCTCACAGAAGTAACAGCCTAGTTCCGTTGCTGTTGGCAGTAGAGAGCTTGTGTAAGTGAGTGGTCAGCCCTTCCTTCAGCTTCTGAACTTCATCTTGGCATAGCAACAGACGTTACTCCTTTTTTGTGGGTCTAGAAAACTGTGTTTCATGGAATTAGTATTAAATGCACACATTATCCATGGTAGGAGCTCAGGCATCATGTCAACACCCCCAAAATCACTTGATTTCCTTTACTTGATTTCCTTCTATTCCAAACAGCATACTAAGACTAAGAGTTTAGGGGTTTGACATTTGGCATTTATTTTGATTTTTTTTTTAAATACTGTTTTGATGCACAAACAAGAAAAGCATGAAGACATGTGCTGACGTGATGGTTTTGTTATCCTGCAGTGTCTGCCAGCCCCTTCATCTATGAACCCTAACTTTCTAGTTCTTTCCCTTCTTCCCCTGTTCAAGCTTTCCTTGAGCAGACCAGGCAGGAGCAGGGGGAGACAATGAGACATGAAGTATCTTCAATGCTTTTGATGTTTTTCACTGCTGACTTCGATATCTATCCTCCACCCAGCTGCAGTTTTCCGAAAGCTTAAAGGGACTTAATTATGTTTGAGTCTAAATGGAGAAACAATTTCAGAAGTTGTTAGAGCTAAGGCAGAAGAAGGAACGATGACAGCTGGATTATGGAACAAATTATTCCTCTGTAAAAGCGGGGGAAAAAATGGAAATGCTTACTAGTTTTGCTCACTTCACGTTTAGAATTAAGTGGATCTGTATCAGAGGATTTGTATAAGATGCACAATCTGTTTGGTTAAGAAGCTGCACAAAGATGTTAACCCAGTTCAAATACATGTAGGTTGACAGTGTTCTAGTACCTTGGAAGAAACTAGTTGGATAATGTATTTGTGTCTTCTATTCCATTCATTTATCTAATGACTCAACTCCTTATCTGTGTGGCAGAGAAGGTGTGTGGATCATGGGAGCTGAGAAGGAGGAAGGAATAGGAGGAAGATATGGAGGGAGTGGCAAGGAAATGTTAAGATTTATTTTTTTTTGTAAGAGAGAGGTATGACAGTCACTATCTCGATCACTTTGAATGTAAGGAGGTGCAGATTTATCCCGTCTAGCACGACTTCAGCTAGAAACAGTCACCCACAACTCCCACTTAAGCTATGGGAGAACAAAAGTTTTCTTCCTCCTGTGATGTGATTCACCTCTTGAATGTACCTGTCTCTCTGCATCAGCTCAAGGGGGCCTGGAAAAGCTGTGCTTCTGACAGAAGCTTCTTCATTAAGCACCAAAAGTTAGGCAAGATTAATCCAATTTTGGTCTTAGTCGCTGCCCTAGGGATTAGAAGTATAGGGTAGTTATTAGATTAGATGTACAGAACAAAATACTTCACATGAATACTTCTGTTACATTTATGATGAATTTCTATGCCTGTCTATAGATCTCCTGTGTCATCATATGCTCCTGAATATATTCCGCCCATAGCATAATAAAACTGTGCTGTGTACTTTCATCTCAGCAAACCTAGCCTTTTTTTTTTTTTTTTCAACTATTGTAGTAATACAGATATGTTAAAGGCAAATTGTAGACTAATTTGACCCAACATCCCATGTTATTTGGGCTATATCTTTGCATCTGTGTTTCTTATTTGAGTCTCTCTACTGATGGCTGAAAGTCCCATAGGGCTCCTGAGATTAATCAAACCATTAAACCCTCTTCCCGTGAGCAGGCTGTGCGGTCTCAGTTTGGAGCTGTGTGCGAGAGTTAGGGGTTTCGTGCTCATTCCCAGCCAGGGTTTTGCCATAGGTGTTGGTGCCCATCCAACTTCCTCAGACCCAGATATCCTGAGAAAATAAATGACCAAAATCCTCTTCCTGATGCCTTTCTTCATTCACTGGGTAGCCAGTATGGTGATAAATTCAAAACTATCTTTCAGTACGTCATCTACCCCTCATCTAAAGCTATCCTAATTTCCCATCAGGGTTCCCATTAAAAACTTCTGTAGGGAGTTGCTAACAGCATCCATTTCCATTTAAAAATACTATCCCTTGGTTCCTGCTGCTCAGGCAGCGTTCGCTCTGTGTGTGAGCATCCCTGGTGCTGTGGACTTCAGCCTTTCGTGTGCAACTTTTGGGTTTTTTTCTCAAAATAAAGTATCTGCTCCTAATGCCCAGTGTGACTTTATTGTTTGCAGAGCAGCCATAGCTGACAAAAAAAAGTAAAATGCCAACAGGTGAATAGGCGTGCTTTCCCTGTGCTGCACAGAGGTTGGCTGCTAATTAATCTCTGCTGAGTGTTCACTGCTTTATTTTCTGTCACAGTGTCTAAGATTGTCTGGGTATGTAATTTCTCCTCTGAGTTTCTAAATGTTGAGGTTATTTTCAGACACGAGGAAAAAAATGCTGCTGCTGCTGTCTCCTCAGCTCCCGTTAAAATGAAGTTCTAGGTGCTTAACATCACTGGCTAATAATATTTAAAACACATTTGTCTAAGGGAATTAACATCTTTGTTAGTGAAGTAACACATAAATAAGGCTATTTTTCTTGCATAATGGTAAATGTAAATAGTAAATTAAACCCTTGCTACAGAATGTGTTGCATGTTACACAAGAAATTGCTGCCATCTTTATTTTGCAATCGAGAAATCACAAAGCAAGTCTATTCTGAACACAAACTACTGTTATATTAGGGAAACCTGGGTTTATTTGTTTTCCTTTTTAATGAAAAATAACAATTTGCAGTCATAGGCAAATCTGTTGCCACCTACCCAGATGTAAATACTGAGTGCTCCCTGGAAATACTGCAGTAATTCTAGATTTGGACTTCGTGGCTGAGAACATAATACGCTTTTTATGTGAGCAATCAAATATTTGTGAAAAATGAAACCAGTATGGAACCAGTGGTCTAATATGAACTGCATTTTTTCAAAATGGGGTAGATTGATTGCAGTTTTTTCTTTTATTTCAGTTTTAAGTACTGGTTACCCTAATTATGGTGGGCGTTTTTTTCCCCTCGAAGTTTCTGACGGGTTTTCAGAGCTTGGAAGTTAACTCCTCTCTCAGAAATTTTTATCCCATAATTCTATAATAACATTTCGCTTTTTATGGAAAAAATCATGAGCAAAGGTGTAACAGAGCAGAGGATGCCTTAAATGTACAAAGAGATTACCTACAGATTAGCTTCTGTGTTACAATTATATGTATATAAACATACTGTATCCCTTTCTGAGAAGAAATTGTGGGCTCCTGATCAGCATTTACCAGGCTCTAAAATTCAGTATTTGGCATCACTAGAGGAAGTGGGGGGTTTCTCTTGATGCTGTAGTATGCTTCAAGATGTATAGGCCAACCTGGCACAGCGCGGACCCAGGTGGAGGGTCGTGGTTTCTGGGAGGAGAAGTGATCCTGCAGGAAAAATCATAACGTCACCTGAACTCATCTCATCAAGCCACTTGCTCTCAAGTATGGTACAGTACAGCGGGATTATCCCTGATTTGTAATTGTCTAAAAGCTCCAACAGTTCAGCATTGTCTGTGCACACAGAGTGATTTTTTTGTGTTAACGCTCTCGGCTGCCCTCCCTAAAACCACTGCTGCTTGTTTCCCCCCGTAGTGGAGATGGCAAATAGGAATATGTTGCAAATCCTCAGTTGCTGCAGTTCACGGTCACAGCTTGAAGTGCCCTTACTTGCGGCACAGACGTTACCTCGCTTTTCAGTTCGGGTTGGTTTTGTTCCATTTTGTTATGCTGTTGAATTAAAACTCTTGGAAGTTTTGCCCAGAGAGAAGCAGAACTGCCTGGGGAATTGGGTCTGAAAACTAGTTGAAATTAAAAGTAACCTTCGTTTAACCGGGTAGGTGGTTTGGAGGCGTGAGCAAGTAGTGAGAGGTGAGAACTGCCTTGTGCAAAATGTCACCCAAAGATTCTGCCACCCAACAGCAGCGAGCCGCCGGGAGCTGTGGACCGCGCAGCCGTAGCGGTTTCGTTCTGCCTGAGCCCTGCGGCATCGTCGCCCCTTGCGACCTGGCTTCCCAGATGCAGGCTAGCTCGCTCAGCCCAGGAACTGCATATGGATGTACTTCATGGGACTAAGTGCAGTTATATTTTTTTTTTTTTGCAATTCTTATTAATCTGTCCGTGTGGTCTAGAGCAGAATTTAACCTTGAATCTGAGTGTTTCTTCCACCCACTCTGCCATCTTTTGAAGTGTCTGTCAGTGACACTACTGAAAGCTACTTCGTGTGCATGCACAAGGATTGCAAACAAAGCGGTGGATATGCAGGTATACACATCGACACGTACCCACATAGAAATCACTTTTTCACCTGCTTTCACCCCCTTTTAAAAAATGCATTGCGCAACAGCAGCGTCCTCGCACGAAAACGTTGGCACACTGATTGCTGTTGTAGTGAGTAGGTTTGTCTTAGGTACCTGACTCTCAAATAGTGACAGCATCTCTGCAATAGATGAGATGTGGAAAGGTGTGCTAAGAGATGTATATTGATCTCCTGCTGCCACCTGCTGGGGTTTGCATCGTGCACCCTCGAAGACTGAATAGCCATCCCCACAGTGCAAAACGAACTCCCCGCTCACGGCTCCTGGTGTGCTGCCGCTCTCCTTGAAGAAAAGACCCTAAGAAACTAGTTTGTATACGCAGTCTGTTATGGTCATCTTTCTTACTTGTTGGACAAACACCCCTCATTGCTTTGAGATAGGTTTTTAAGAATAATTTTGCTACATGAGTCCAAATGAAGTATCATCATTAGTATGGGATATGGACTTTTTTTTGCTTTGTACATTTTTGTTGTGTACCTGGAGAGAGACTAATGATCCGTTTCTCTAAAAGAGACTTTTTTTACTGACTGCGAACATACTTTTTATTTATTTCCCAACTTTTCCATTTAGCAAAAAATGGGAAGAGTGTAAGGAAGAGACTGGGCAACCAGCCTTTCTTTTTTCCTATGTCATCATTATGGTTTTTTTTAATGAGTTGGAGTATGTTGATATTTGCACTCAGTGGAACTGTGGATACAGAAAATACAAGGGTTCCAGTAACTCCAGTTCAGTATATGCTCTCAAAGAGAATTAAATTGCTCAAACTAAAGCAATTACGAATTTAATGTGGGGATTCTCAAATTGTGGTCTGTGGTTGCCATGGCAATCCGCTCAAGTCAGTCCCGATGAATATTTAAACAAACAAGCAGGCAAACGGCTCTTTAAAAAATGAAACAAATTACTAGTGTTTATTATAGAGTAAAGGAGGGCGATATTAGTGAGCTATCTTGTGTCAAAGGTTATACTACTGCTATCATCACTTTGCTTGGGTTTTTTTTATTTCTCTTCCTAGCCTTAATATTTGAATGTATTAGAAAATTCTCTGGCACCTACTCAGCTCTCCTCTAAAAACAAGGCCATAATAAAATGCTTAAAGCTTTGCAAAATGGCATGAAAACCAACAGCTGAGGTCTTTGATGGGGTCTGAATAAGGCAGGGAGTTTCAAGATAATCCCAGCCCAAGCAAGATGAAAAGCCAAGAGCTTTTATCTCACATGGAGAAACTGCAGCAGGAGGAAGATGTGTGAGGTAACGGTGATGTACAGACCTGCACAGTAGCTGTGTCCCACCGCCCCGGGGAGCAACCTCGTGCACAGCGGCCGCCCGCACGGCTCGCTGTCTGTGGTGGCAGCAAGCTCCCAGGGCAGAAAGCCTGCTCGTGTCCCCACTCCTCCGCAGTCACATGAGAAACCTAACAGCACACAGATTTTTAGACCAGCTGCGCATCTGATACTCGGGGTACGTTGGGCATATCGCAGCCTTTTGATTTTGCAAGTGCCCCGTCTTGAGACAGGAGCTGCGGAGCATCTCCGCTAGCTCATCCGTGGGTTGGTGCTACTGCTGTAGGCCTCAGTAACCTCAGCATCGCCTTCCCAGGGGTGCTGGGAGCTTCGTTTCAGCAGCCCATGGAGCAACTCATCTAGCTAGTACCAGCTTCTCCACACCCTGGCAGGGCTGCACAGGGACTGCCCCGGAGCCATCACCCCTGGGACTCAGGTGCTCCTTGCTGCTGCATCCCTGAGGCTTACACCGGGCATTGCACCCGGGCTGCTCTAATCCCTCGTGGTGCCTGGGGATTGAAGTCTATCACAGAGTCGTTACCGCACAAGTTAGTGCTGATCAGCCAACCTCACTGTCCACCTGGTAGTTTTTATGAACCGAGTTGATGTGATTGAGCAGATCTCGAGATGTCGTGTAGGAACTGTGGTAATTGTCTGCCTATATAATTTGATTTTTTTTTTTTTCCCTTTCAGATATACTTGAAAGAAATTTTAAGAGAAATAGGCATCTACAACGTGAAGGGGACCCACAAAAACACATGGGAGCTAAAGCCAGAATACAGACACTATCAAGGAGAAGACAAGAGTGATTAACAAAAGCGTTTACGAAGCAAGAGAGAATTAGAGTGATTGCACTGAGGGAACCGCAGTGGGTTTACAGACAGGACTAAGCACGGCGCAATTCTGCAAGGTTCACGTTAAATTAAAGCAGCTGATACTTTGTAATTTTCCATAGCTTCATTTTTTTTCCAAGGAATATTTCTTGTATGTTTCTATAAGTGTTTTGTCTTTTGACAGGAAAAAAAATATTTATAGAATAAACTTGTATTAGATTTATCTTTATTAGAAATCTTTTGAGTTTTGATCTTACTTTTTCTTGGTAGCTTTGTGGCTTTTCCAAGCCTTGACGACTTTGAAGGAGAACGTGTCCTAGAGGAACCCATAACTTTATGGGTTTGCATTCCCGTAGAACCAGGTTAATCCCCTCACTTCTGCTGGGATCTGTCAGGGCTTCATCTGGAAGGCTGTAAAGGTCCACAACCCTTTGTGCAGCGTTTGGGTGGAACGGACATGATGCTCCTTTTGGGATCGGGCTTTAGGAAAAACAGCCACAACCGTGGTGCTTATCACAGTCCTTAGACTGCATGGGAACAAATCAACAGTTAAAAACCCATAAAGCAAAGGCTGTTTGATACACAGGTCAGTGGGAAGATGACAGTCCCCTCCAGGTGATTACTGAGAAAAAAAAATGAAATGTCTGCCTGTTAAGTACATCAAGGAACGGACTTATCTTTCATTTGTTTTTTATGATGTTACTGATGTTTTATGTTTAAGCATATCAATAAAAGCATTATTTTAATTTGTACCATGCAATGTTCTACATTATTGACTGAACACATTATGATTTAGATAGCGTTTTTTCAAACCATGTTTTTATTGCTGGCTTTGCCACTGGGTTTCTGTGTGTTTTGTGATTGCTTAACGTATCCATGTCTCTGTTCCCCCATTTTTGAAAAGCCCATTGCGAGGGCTGTCTATTCAGCATCCTTTTTGTGAGGCAGATGGGACGGGACTATTTAATTACATTCTCAAAGCATTTATGTTAAAAAAAGAGCAAAGAAAACAGAGTGGAAAAAAACCTCATTAGTATCCCTATAAATGAAGCAGAAGGTGAGGTTTTATAGCACAACTTTCACATTCCCTCAGGTCCTTCAGTTGTGTGCATCACTTCTGCACACGCTAATAAAATAACAGGTCTGCGTGAAAAGCAAACATTCCATTATTGGTCCTCTTGGAAGCAATGAAAGGTTTGGAGGGGGGCCAAATGCCTTTGGAGGTTTGTAAACCAACTCTGACCCCTACGCATAAGTCACACATTTTAATCTTGCTCAATTCATTTTTTTCTAGAATTGTTTGTGTAGGTATCTCTCTACAGATATGCTTCCTGCTGGTGCTCAGCTTCCTGTGGCATGAAGTGTCCAGTTCCTAGGAGGCAGACTACTGAGAGCTTTTGAAGAGCAGATTGCATTCCAGGGATGCATGTGTGTGCTTTCATAAACATTGCTGTTGACTCCTGTCTCCTCAGGCTCTATGAGCAGGACCCAGTTTGCTAATGGCTGCAGGGATATCTGAGGATGCTGAGAGGAACCCGGGAGGTCGGCCTTCATGTCTTGCTACGGTACGTGATGCGCTCCCCAGCAATAGCCAGAGCCTGCAGGCATTGCTGTCCTCCTTGTGCTGTTCGAGTCCTCCAGAGACTTGTGTTCACAACCATGTAGGATGAGAACTCTTGCTTTTCATGAGCTGGGCTCCTCCGTTGAATTTGTGTCCTGTTTGAGCAGCTAAGGTACCTGGGAGGTCTAGGTCAGCTTCTCCCTTATGTTGCTCCTCACTTGATCTTCTAAAACCATGCAGGGGAATGCCATGCAATCCTGATTGATGTAGTAGTGTTGTAATTCAGTGCCACAGGTAAAAATGACCATGCCGTTTCAGAGGGAAAAGGTTACCTTTAGTGGGATCCCCAGTAGGATTAGCTTAGCAGGAAAGTATTTTGGATCTGCTTCTATTTTTGGTTTTACATGAGTTTACTGCGTCACAATTTGTCTTCAGTTGAGAGGGACATAATCAGTCAGTATGAAATGCCAGAAGATCTAAGTAAAGTACGTATTAAATTGATCTGCAGAGTGCCTTTGGACAGGGTAAATAGGCTCTACTTAGCAGTAACGGAAAGTGTACAGAGCATGCCATTTTTTATGGGTTTTATGTTTTTTACAAAAAAATTATTTTTACGAGCATCATTAAAAACATGGAGAGTGCTCGAAGTAAACGAGCAGTGGAGCTTTCAACCAACAAGCAACAGAAAGGTTGAGGAAAGCCAAGGTGCCCTGTTTCCCTTGCAGCCTTCTCTGGAGCAGTGCCAGTTTTCAGGCTAAAAGGGGAACGGGACGATGAAGAAACTATTTCAAAAAACAACTGGGAAATGTTACACCAGGATAAACTAAAAAAAGACATCCAGTGGACAGTCTAGAAGCCAGGCAGCTCCTGAAGCATTTTTTCCTGCTTCCTGCATGATTTTGAAGGCTTTCTAGCTTGTTAGTGTGCAACTGGAATTTTAGCCCCAGAAGCAGCCACAAAATCCATGTGGCATGAGAGAAGGGCACAACGGGCCCACATAGGTGCTGAGCAAGAGGATGGGTGCTGAGCAAAAGGATGAAAGATGCTCTCCTGCCCTGACACCGGGACCCGTGAGATGCATTCAAGGACTCTCCTGCCTGGTGGGAGTGCACAGTAAAGACGGAGGTGGAGTTGTTAGGTGCCGTTTGCAGGTCATCATCCAGCCTGCAGCCAAGCCTTGCAGCACAAACCACCCTAGAGACAGAAGGAGCAGGCTGCTACGGGCCCCACATTCTCCCTTCTGCAGTAGCTCAAGGTACTGCAGGATCAGTCTAACTTCATGCAGGGCTGCGATAATGATTTAGCATTTGGGGCAACCTCAGTGGGATCCAGTACGTAATAACCAGCAAAAACTCTCTGGCTCCGCTCCGCTTGTTCTGCAAGGGGACCTTATGCAAGTGCTGTTAGCAGGATTGCCATATGCCAAGAGAGAGGAGGAGGAGGCTCGTAGGTGTTCAAGTCTGAGTCCCTGGCCCCCACATTTGGATTAATTTAAACTCTGAACTCACAGCAGTGATGAACACTGATTCCCTGCTGGTCTTCCCATGTGCTGCTGTCTCTGCTCACTGCTGAACTCCGCTCGTGCAGATGTTCTTGACTATCAGTGGTCGAAACATTGGTCCACAAGCAGGTCCCATAGGCACAAGCAGAAGTATCAATGTGCTAAATGCCATTAAATGAGATTAAAAGCGTGTCTACTGTCTAGCATTACTTCTCCCGAATGACCAGTTGAGTCATCAGAAGTTTTATACTCTGTAAGCCCAGCTGGTGCAGGCATGGGCCTGAGCTGATGGAAGGCAGCAGTGATGCAGCTGTCCCAGCAGAGACATCCCCGTGCCAGTGGGCTGGGAACGGGTGAGAAGGTGCGAGCCTGGAGGCTGCTGCTGCTACGTGGGGAAGGGGAGTGGATTTGAACCCAGCATGGGACAGGCTGGTCCCAGCGCTGCCCCGCTTCCCTCCCTGCCAGCTCACAGCTGTCACCATCCGCCTGCCTCCTCCACAGCCCTGCCTACAGCCAGCCCGGAGGCTGCCGCTGGGACAGGCAGGACTCCACGAGGAACAGGAGCAGAAAGTACCAAGCCTGAATATGAGCCGCGGACTGGCAAGAAGCGATGTGGCTACAAGACCTCTGCTGCCGACACCACATCTTCGACACAGAGCTCGTAGTGGGATCGGCGGTCGCTAGCTGCTTTGGTCCCAGTGGATGGTCCCTAAAGTCAGCCATGCTTTGAGTCAGCTACCTATTGTCTTCACCAGCTGCCTGGAGTCAGCTCCAGCTGAACATACCTCCTGCGTGTGTCAGCTATGCCCACCCGCGTTCACACGTCCTTGTTGCCAGGGTGGCATTTTTCATTAGTCACTGTTTATTGACTCCTAACAAATCATTTTTCTCACTAACGCAGTATCAGAGCTGAGCTGCTGCTCCAGGCTCACCTGGAAGATAGCCCTCCTCCTTCAGATTTTCAGAGAGATGTGGCTGGGTGCAACCTGCCCCATTTCTGATACCGGTGGCAGGACTGGAGGACTCTTCCTGGCTCTCCTAACCAAGACTGTGTGTGGCTATCAGGCTGTAGGGTCAGCCTTTCTCTGGGAGTGTTTGTTTAATTATTTGCACAAGGATGACAAACTCCAGCAGAAAAGATCAAAAAAGGCCCTTTCCAGAAGAGCCCAGCACCTGGTGCTACAGCAGGCGTCTTAAGGCTCAAGCAGGTCAAACTCTTCCACTTTCAGCTCTCATCAAACACAAAAATTTTGGAGTACACTGCATTTTGGAATAGGGAATTGGTAAATGTCTTTGGATGCAGAGCATGGGGCACCCAGAAGCCAGAGGGGTGAATGAACGCAGGTGCCATTGAGCACTGCTTGAGCTGACCACACCTAGGGCTTGTGTGATGAGCAAGATCCGAGCACCAGCAGCTGAACTTACAGCAACCCTCTTCTCTGTCCCACCTCAGCAAATCTCAGCACAAGGAGCAGCCTGGTACTGGTCGTACTGGTCTTAGGAGTACCTCAGCCAAAATGTGTCCCTTGGAGGAGCGCAGCCAGCTGAGAGGGACTTTCTGCTCTTGACGGTGTCACACAGGGGTGTGGGCTTTTGCAGTTGGTGTGTTTGCAATTATAAACAAATAAATGGGATAAGGGGGAAGCTGCAGTATTTGGCTTTCTTGAAAGGAAGGGAATGACTGCTTCTTTTCACCTCTACTCCATTAACTAGTTTTACTTTTGAAGCTCATTCTTGGGAGTGGGATTTCCACAGGGACCTGAACACCTCCAGGAGGCAGGGAAGGCTTTCAGCAGCTGCAAGACAGATAACCAAGGACCAAAGGCACAGGCAAGGCCAAAGCCTTGATTAAAAGCAACAAAGGAAACAATGGAGAGTCCTTCCTCGGCCACCCGGGTCTATGCCTGCACCCACCCAGCTGCCCCCACCAGTCTGTAGTGGGAGGGTTGATAGTACTGGGGGAGGGAAATGGCATCAACCTGCCCAAGGCTTCACATGTCTAATTTAAGGTCCTTTTTTTTTTTTTTTTTTCTTTCAGAGGGGCTCACATAAAACCCAGTATGGATTCCTGAAAGGCCTTCCTCCACTGCCCGGCCAAGCCCAGCCCCAGGAAGAGGCTATTTATACTCCAGCAACGGGAGAGGCAGCAAGAAGCAAGGGCTGCATCCACGCAGGGTCCACCAGCCCAGGCACCCCCAGACATGGGATTTTCTTCCTGCGTGTCCTTCCCAAAGCTGCCTGGCCCACAGTAAGCAAGGTGGCCATGAACACAAACCCCCCTTCTACTTGTGGGCAGCTATCTTGCCCTTTCAGCTTAAAAATCAGGTGGGTTTATGGGAGTCAAACCACTCTTAGCCCCACCATGACAAGCGAACTGGATGGCACGTACTGCCAGGAGGCAGCCACTGAGCCAGGGCAGCCAAAGCCGATGGGTGAAGGGCTATGCCAGCCCCCTTAAACACCTTTTTATGGGCAGCTTGGCCAAGCACCAGCAGCTGCAGGCAGTTTTATGGTGCTGCAACCACACAGCTGCAGCAGGCAGGGAAATCATCCCACCCTGCCTTGACTGGAGGGGCCAAGGGTGCCCAGCTCCAGTGCAGACACAGCTGTAGGTAGAGGAGATGAACCTCAGCCCTTGCACCAGACTATTCCAGTAGCAAGGGGTTTTGCTAGCTGAGCATCCACAGTTGGCAGGGAGGAAGCAGACAGCTTTATGCGGTCTTTTCTCAACTACTGTATCACAAAGGATTTGGGAAGCTAATTCTTAAATCCTCTCTGGACATCGAGTTTGTTGGACGTTCCCTATAAAAATCAAACAAACAGCTGCATTGCTTTGGCAGGGCTGCTGGCATGCCTGCACCTTGCTGAGAATGGGAGGAAAGGGGCTGCTCTCCCAAATGCCAGCAGTGCTTCCTCCCGCTGCTGCTGGTTACAGACGGGGAGGTGAATCCAAGCTGTTGGCTCCCAGGATGACAAGAGGGCTACGGAGAAACAATTGCTCATCATTTTTCTCACCGTGCTCAGCCACTGCCTCATTGGCGAGGTTGATATCACACACCAAAAGAGTCTAAAAAGGCCTCCTAGCATCAGTTTAAGGGTGTTTTGGCTCCTTTTTGTGCCAGAAGTGGAAGGTGATAAATGCAGCCCTAATGGCTCAAAACACCCAGCAGCTACACGCATTCTCAACAACATCCTGCCATGCTCCTGCACAACACTTCCACGGTTACCAGCATTTGCTGGCACCAAAAAAAAGCTCCCCCAGGCCACAGTCCTGGCCACAGCCACTTGGCTGTGATCTTTGCACAACAGCTTCCAGCTGCGGCTTCAACCAAAAGCCAGCCAAGGCACAGGGACCACAAACCAGCATGGGTGCACTCCTGGCAATGGATTTTGGGCTGTTTATGGCAAAGACTTTCAGGCTTGGCTTGGTTTTTTTTTTTCCCTCTCCTACCGAGACATTTATCTCCAAGCTAAATGAACACGGTGTTTAACTGCTGCTCTCCCACTGTGGGCTAGCGACAACGTGGAGATCTACTTGCCGGCTGGTGCAGGGCAAAACATCCCTGATTACAATGGCAGCCAGATCCCAGGGAAGCGGCTGCAGAGCTGAAGCGCAGCCGGAGGTCCATGGGAGCGGAGGGAGGCATCTTACCTGCTCCAAGCCAGCAGCAGCATGTGAGAAAGCAGAGGTATCTTGATGAAGATACTATTGCTGTTTAATAAAAGCATCCTCCCTAGATGGCTGTCGCTGAAAACGCTGCCAGAACTGCTCAGCAGTCAGAGACTTGCTAAGGGAAGGAAGCAAGTTGCAGCTTTTTTATTTTTTCTACATCTCTTCTAAAAAAATAATCTAATTTTACTTCTCTGACAATGTCCTAAGCTTACAAGAAGTCCCTCCTGGCCTTGAGCTAAACCATGTAAACAAAATAAAAACAAACAAAAAAAACCACAAAACAAAGCAAACCCAACTCTGTTCCCTACATACATACACTCATTTAAATTTTTCCCTTTGCAGGTTCTCCCTCCTCCTGCTGAAGCTGAGGGCTACACAAGGCTCCAGGACCATCACCCACCTGGGCTCCAGCACCCACCCCCTGCCCATGCTGAGTGGACAAAGAGCCGGAGCTGGGCTGGCTCGGCCGGGCACCTAAGAGGGGGCAATGGGGGTATCCAGCTCCCCATGGCCCCACCAGCGCCTCTCCCAGTACACCAGATGTTCCCTCCACTGCATGGACATCCCCAAGCCTGCACCCCTTCTCCTCAAAGCAGGCGGCCGAGAAGCAACGAGCTGCTGCAGCAGCATTCGGATGTTAACAGCACAGTCACTGGCCCGCAGGAGGTGAGATTTTTTGCCAGCGCTTGGCTGAACCCTGGCACATGAGCTGTGGGTTGAAGATGCTGCGGGGATGCTTTGAGAAGTCAAAAGAGAGTGGATTTGTAGATGGGGCAAGACGCAACTGGGGCAGAAAAACTGTGAGACAAAGAGCAGGCGTTGAGGGGGAGCGGTGGGGTGGGAGGGCAAAAGGCCAAAGGACCTGTGGGACATGTGCCCAGCACAGTAGCTGCTTCCTCCAGCCCCAAGACATCACTCCCTTTGCCACAGGACACTAAAGAGGAAGGAGTTTTTCCCCCTCTTTATCAGCAATCAGCCTTCCTTCCCCTGCCAGCAGCTGGCCTGTGGTAGATGCAGGAGCAGCCTCCTGGCCCCATGTCTGGGCTGAGACCTGAGCCAGCAGAGGAAAGGTTTCTACCCAGCTGCTTAACCTGCTCCATGAGGCTTGGGGGAAAAGCTGTTTGGATCCTTCCCAGCTCCACAGGCCCTTCCAGCCATGGAAAATACCTTCCCAGGAATGCAAGATACAAGCCTGATGATAAGCATATGTTTTAAAACAAGATGGGGATAGGTTTTAAAGCTGTTCTTCAGTTCAGGCTGTGTTTTAATAGCACCAGGGTCATTTGTTACAATGGGCAATTTTTATCAATTTAGTAACTCCAAAGCTGTAGCATTACAGCAGTATGAAGCCTTGCCTTCTCAAATCACTTTAGCTTTTCAGCCCCGGAAAACAGCTGCTTGAAATGAAGAGGGGCCAGAAGAGGAGGAATTGGGTTACAAGGAAGTACACTGACTTCATTTCCACCTCACAGAGTTGCGTCACAGACTGTTGACAAGTGCATTTACCAGCCACGGGCCTCCCACTTAACGGCATGTAGCAACTCCTGACGCAAGAGGCTGGATCCCAACTTTCCCTCGCCCTGCCTCTACTGCAGGCAGCTACCGCAGCAGCGCGGCTGAGACCGCCGCTTGTCACCACCACGGTCCTTCCCTGCCACCGAGTGTGGTTTAACCTCTCCTCCCTGGTGCCTGGCAGGTTTGACACTGCAAAGCGGCAAAACTTGCCCTTTTCCCTGAGAAACTGAAGGCAGCAATGCATTTTTGGGAAGCACGGTACAGCCAGGAGCAAAACCACTTCTCTTGCAGCTCACTGGAGAGAAGAGCAGAACAAAATCCTGCATCTTAAGAGCCTTTGAACTGACACTTCCCATCAGAGGCTCCACCATGCAGAAAAGCACATGACAGACAGGAGCGTGTAACCCACTAGTTAGGCATGTTTGCACACACCAATTAAATATCCCAATTAGCCTGGAGTACAGACAGGACGGCACGCAGTTTGCCGTAAGCCATTCAACCCAACAGCAACACTGCGCTCATCATGCTTCTAAGCACCTGCCTTTCAAAGCAGCACCTCATCTTTTGTACACAGCAATTTGCTCCAGGCTTGTGCCCAGGGTTCCCAGCCTCAGCACAACTAGCCAGGCAGGGGGAAGAGCTGTTTTCACTCCCACATCCCAGCTCTGCTCAGTTTTAAACACTTTGACTCACTGCAAGTGGGAGCCGGGGGTGTTAGGGGCTGCGCGGCCATGTGAGCACTGCCCTGCCCACGCTAAACTTGCTCCTCTGAGACGCAAAAGTCTCAAACTAAGCAAGTACTTACTCTCCCCTTCCTTTAAGGCTCCCAGTCTTTAACAAAGATGCAACAGGAAGGGTAAGATAGCATCCTCACCTGGCCCCATTAAACAAACCCTCTGCAAGGAAAGCAAGAGCTGGCTCACAGTGATTTTATGCAGGCTTTGAACCTGCCTCCCTGCCTTTCAGCCCCATTGGGTGAAGGCAGAGGAGCATTAATTTACATTGCTCAGATTACACCGAAATTGTACCTCAGCCAGAAGTGCAGCTGGCCCAAGACCCTTTCTTGGGAAAGCTAAAAAAAATAGGTATGTAAATGAAGTTCCCACAGCACTAAAACAGGGTGTGTTTAAACCAGACAGGAACCTCCGAGATAACTAGGGCACGCTCCACTCCCACCTCCCCAGGCAGTATCTCACTCCTCCCATCCCACTGCCGCATCTATCTCACCCCTGCGGAAACCTCCACCTCCGCCCTCCGGCACCAGGGGCCAAAACCCAACACAAGACAGCCAAGATGCCAACACTCTGCTGAAGCGGAGGCCCAAGGCCTCACAGAACAACAGCCAGCGAGCAGGTTGTACCCTCCCCTTTCAGGCACCTCCACCTCCTATACCCCTAACAGTTAACGACCGGTATTTGGTATTTGTGTCTGTCCAAGGCAGCATCCCCGGTCAGGGACGCACAGCCCTGCTGCCAGCAGCAGCGCAAACCCCCCGGCCGCAGCTGGGGCTCTGTGAAGGCGCCTGTATTCCTTTATTCAATCCAGACTGCCACGAGGTCAGGCAGGTGGAAAGCGCAAGGAACCTGTTCATGTTGCATCTCAGCAAGAACCAGAGAAGCAATGGCCGTTTGCTCCAGGTCTGTCAAACAGATGCATTTCCTAACGAGGAACACAGCAGGAACAGAACTTATAAATACCAAATACTTGAGACTTACTTAAGTCTCAAGCCCAGACATGCACTGGCTTTGTGATAAGCCTAGGACAGGGCTAGGCCATTCTGACATTTCTCTCCCCAAGGAGACTGCAAGTACAGGAAAAACCCAAATCCTGTAACTTGACTGAGTTCTAGTTAATCCGCTCCCGAGTAGCTGTCAAATACAGATGAGCAGTGCCACAGCCAGGCTGTGTTGGACAAACCAGGAATTTCACCCCCTCCCCACCACGTTCCCACTACCTGGGCTGAGATGGAGTGCTGGTGTTAGACTAGCGCTCCATCCCTCCTCCTACCTTAATCCTGAAGTCATAGTACAGCTGAGGACAGACTCAAGTGTCCTTGTCTGACAAAGAAGCTCAGCCAGCACTCAGCTTGAGGAGCACAAATTCCATTCTGTTGGGCTTTTTTTTTTTTTTTACTAGCTTTGGTATCTGGTTCCAGAGATAGAAGTCTCTGTGCAATCATGAAAGATGAAGAAGGTCCACTCCACTACGATGACATTTCTTGAGCTTTGCCTTATTCCCCTCAGCCTGCTCTTGCACTCCAATGCCACAGGTAGAAACTACGTGAGGTCTGTCTGGAGACAGTCAAGTTGTAGTGCGCTAGGACCAGGCTATACTATTGACAGTACCAAATCCTGGGACAACATCTTGCTGCAACCTCTCCTGCAAGGCACCCTAAGAAACACACTAGACCAAAAGGCATCACCTAGAATGGGTTTAAATGAGTTTTATTTTAGACAACCTACATGACAGATGTTTGGTTTTTTCTTTTTTTAAAACAATGCCTCCACTCCAAATGAGGGTCAAAATAAGTGAATAAAGCTCAAGATGACATCAGTCCAGTTGTTAGACACTGCCAATTCCTGGTGTTGTGCCGATGAAGAAGAAACAGCAGCCAGCTATGAAGACAGGTGATCCAAATCCATACTGTTTGATTTGTTACTGAAACAAGAGTAGCAAGTGTTAGTTCAAGGTCATGACAGCCAGGGTAAGTTTCCATAACCCATTCGTGTATTCCCCAATTCAATCTGAGCTGCCACAGTCAGGCAGGCAGAAAGCGCAAGGAAGTTATTTTTGCATCTTAGTGCAAACCAGAGAGCAACAGGACAAGTGCTCATGGTCTATCAGAGGATGCTGAGCTTCTCTACAATCATACAGAGCAACTGGCATCAGCTGCTGAGCAAGCCAGACAAGAGACTCATTCACACCCTTTTTGCTTGACATGTCAAGTTTCAGATTTCCTCTCAAATAAGAGCATGTCCTAAGCAAGTCCTAAAGCTTACAATGTACATGTTGTGTTTTACAAGAGCCGCAGCAAGAAGCTGGAGCAGTTTTTGCCCAGTGGAATGCCTCGCTACTATTCTTTTAACCCTATTACTTCAGGATGGGGTATCTGAATTACACATCCAGAAGGTCTGCCCAAGTACCAAGTAGGAGAGAGGCACCCAAGCTTCTGCTCTGAGGGGGTACCTTCCAGGTGACTGCCTGTTCTAGGGTCCACGACAGGCATCACCCTTCGGTCAAGCTGCAGGAGGTGGTGTGTCTGGGCCAATACAAGTGTTCCTCTAGTGGGGCCACTGCTCCACACTAGAATTTGGTTCATCTTTACATGACTTGCATACCAGAAAGCCTGTAAGAGGCTTTACAGATAAATTTAGCTGGCTATAAACAGGCTTCATAAGTCCACAATGACTGGGCAAAGCAATTGGTGATCCCACACTGCCAGTCTGCAGTGAATTCCACAGCTCTCAGAACAAGCAAAAAAATGCAAGTGTTGGAATCCAAATACTGTTTCCTTGCAACCACGTTCCAACCCAGAGTAACTAAAGAGAAAGCAGACCACAGGAGCTGCCTGAGCTCAGGCAGTTCGAGATTCCAGATAAAATAAGGTTAAGTATTCAGTTAAGTATTACTGTGTTCCCAAATTTAGGGCAATATTTAAACAGATGGTTCTCGCATAACAAATAAGGGCATCAGATTAAGTGAAAGAAGATGAAACGTGATCATGTAAGGTACTTCAGAATTAACCCCCACAAGAGGGACCTGAAGTAGAAGTGCTCCATTTCAGAGGACACTGTCTTCAATCTAATAGTTTAAAACCATTACCAATTACACACATCTCACCAAGGCATTCTCTTCTGCATTTCTGAGCCATTAAGTCACAATGAATCACCGCAGTGAAACTACGTCCCCTTTGAGTATGATTCAATAGCATACAAGGGAAGTTTCAGCCACTTTGTGTAACATGAAGCAGCAATTAGGCCATACTTACACGAACCTTAAGTTTTTAAACTGGCAGTTACTGCTCAACTTTAACAGGGATGCAACAGAACAAGTGATACATTGAAAGAGGTAATCATGTAGTTAGGCACATTCACCCAATTCAGGTCTGTACTTACACATTTCTCAATTTCTAAGCCGTCCTTAAAGAAAATCATATATGGGGTCACACCATCCTCACGGAAATCCAGGAGAGCCACCATACCATCTGGATTCATGTTCTCTCCTACAAAGAACTTCAGAGAAATGTGTTACTGAGACATTTAATGAGCTACTACCAGGGGAAAGTGCCTTTTATACAAGAAAGCTGTAACATCTACTAGTTCAGTTTAAAGGTCTCCCTGACCAGCTGCAGGGATTTTGCTTTCTGCAGCTTGTCCATTTTAGTACCACATAACTTTACCACACTGCTATGAACAGCACAATAAGACACAAGAGGGGCCAAAGAGATCCATCTTTCAAGTCTCTTAACTCCACGGTTCCTAAATGGTGGTAACTAAACATGCAGTTAACTACAAGTGTCACAAGCTGAAATGAGATCCCCAAACACCTACAAGTCTTTCACCATTTCTCCTCCCTGACTCTCGGAGCCCCTAATACTCTCCTAGAAGGGTATGTTAGATGCCCTCACCACAGGAGCCCTCAAAACTCTCCACACACTAGTTCAGCAGATGAACCGATTGCAGCTTGTATCACTGCAATACTGCCGAAAGGAGACATAAGTTTCATTACCTGGTAGTTTTTGAAGTTAGCGAGGATGTGTTTGATTTGTTCTGCAGCCCCTGTCATGAAAGGCTTTACTCTCTCTGGCTTGTGTTCCTCAAGTCTGGCTTTGATTCTGGAAGGAAGAAAAAAACCTCTGAAAACACCTTCTAGCCTAGTAACTTCATTGTGCAGCATCACATCATAGCAGAAAGAGTTACCAGCAGTCAAACGTTGATTTTGCTGCTCTTCCCTCTCTCCCTCTCAAAACCCCCAGATTTTAACTTAATTTCACTAGTGAATTAGCAGAGCAGTGCCTGCCACTCATATCAAGCTCATTTTACCTCTAGGCTAGCGGCAGACAAAAATTAGCAAGCCATTTCCACAGCATCAAGAGTACTATCCATCAGTATCACAAAGAGTGTTTTCACTTTTAATGCTAACACACTAAGCAACATAAATTATACCTTGAATTAATAAAAAGTTCCATTCACACACATCATATTTGGACATTTAAACTGTCAAGTTAGAAAAGCTTCCTGAAGCTTTCTTTACCACCCTACCTACCACCCCCTTCCCCATGAAGGTCTGGCATAGAGGAATCAAAGAAAACAAACAGCAACATTACAAATAATATCCAAAGCACATGATCAGGTCCTCTACCTCAGCCAAGATAAACTTAGATATTCCAGTATCAATTCTTTAGAGTTCCAGTTTTGCCAAGTATTAAGACATTACTGAAGCTCACAGCCAGTTTGGCACCTGTATCAGAACTAACACCTACTCGGAATAAAGTTCAACACTGTTCTTAAAATCTCAACAACCTAACAATTTTGCAATCTTATTTAAAGAAAAAGCCTACTAATACTTACGCTTTCATGTAGTCCTTGATGTACTTCTTGTAGGATTCTTTCGTAAAGCTGGTTTCCTGAAGGTGGTGGTTTATTACTATATCAACACCAGTTATGACCGTGGCTTCTGTTCCATCTCCCTCAGGACCTTCAGCAGAGGCATTGCCACCAATTAGAGAGTCATCAATTTGACCCTCTGTCCTGGTGACCATCTAGATTTAGAGACATCAAAAAACTTAACGGCTCTGCAAAAATCTTAATGCTACCGCTCTTACACATCTATGACCTGACAGCAGGGCATGACTTCAGAGCCACAGTTAAGCGCAAGGAATCTGACTGCAGCCTGAGCACAGATTTCTTAAGCCGGGCTCCTCTCCCGGTGCCCGACCAAAGCTTGTTACACCGCCGGCACTCCAGCGGGGCTGCCCCGGGCCCTCTCACGCACTGCTTGCGGCAGCAGCCGGCTCTGCCCCGGCCACAGGCACCAGGCCGTGGTGGGTCTTCCCCTCTCGGGCCGCTGGCAGGGAAGCCAGCCCCCTCTCCCCAAACCCTGCCTCCGCCACCGGCCGGGCAGGCCCGGCTCCATGCAGCGGCCGGGCCCTGAGTCACGGCAGCGAGGCCGGCCGGCCTCCCCCCACCCTCCCTCGTCCCCCAGGGCGGGCGGGCGGGCCACTCACCTTCCCCTCCACTTCCAGGCACAGGCCGTTCGCCACCTCCCGGATCTTGTAGATGTCCGAGAACATCTCGTCCTCTGCGGGGGCACAGACACACACAGGCGGACGCCGCCGCGTCAGCCGCCGCCCTCCGCCTGCCCGGGCCGGGCCGCGGCCACCTTCCCCCCGCCGCCCTGCCGGGCCAGGCCGCGCTCCCGCCTCCCGTCGCTCCCCACCCCCGGCGCTCCGGCCCGGGCACCGCGGCCTCGCCCGGGCGCTCCGAGGCCCTTCCCCCCCCCCCGCCCCGCACTGCACATGCGCGGGGCCGCCAGGCCCAGCGGCCGGGCCCAGGCCGCCGCCAGCCGTTTCCCCCCGCCGAGCGAGCGAGCAACCGCCCGCCCGCCCTCCCCTCCCGCCCCGGCCCCCTCCCCCGCGGCGCGCCGCCGGCCTTACGGCTGATGCAGTCCCGGTAGATGATCATGGCGGCGGCGCGGGTCCCTGCGCAGCGACCCGAGAGCGGGCGGGAGCGAGGCGGAAAGGGCCGAGTCAGCGCCTGCCGGAGCTCATATAGCGGGCACCTCCCGGCGCGTCACCGCGCAGGCGCGCCCGCCCCCCCGCCCCGCCCCCCCCGCCCGGCGCCCCCTGGCGGCCCTGGGCGGGCGGCGGCTGTGGCGGGGGGAGGCCGTTAGGCGGCCGTTGGGGCGGGGCGGGGGGGCTTCGGCAGCGCAAGGCGCCTCCCCGCACAGGGCGGTAGGGGCGGCAGCCATGGCGGCGGCGCGCTGCGCTGAGCGGGCAGGGGAAGCGGCGGAGCAAGGCCAGCCTTCTCTACAACTCCCTGAAAGGAGGTTGTAGCGAGGTGGGGGTCGGTCTCTTCTCCCAAGTAACAAGCGATAGGACGAGAGGAAACGGCCTCAAGCTGCGCCAGGGGAAGTTTAGGGTGGATATTAGGAAAAACTTCTTCACCGAAAGGGTTGTCAAGCCCTGGAACAGGCTGCCCAGGGAGGTGATTGAGTCTCCATCCCTGGAGGTATTTAAAAGACGGGTAGACGTGGTGCTCGAGGACGTGGTTTAGTGGTGGACTTGGCAGTGCTAGGTGAACGGTTGGACTCGATGAGCTTAAGGGTCTTTTCCAGCCTTAACGATTCTATGACTCTCTTTGCCCTCGGCCGAGGGCAAGGGGTGAGGACAGCCTGTCGCCGTGGTGGGCTTCGCAGTGCTGTGGCTGCCAGCTTTGCCCAGCGGCTGTAGCCGCCTTCCTCTTGCTGATTTTCTCACTGACCTGGGCATGAATCTTACTCTTCAGCTCTGGCACGCACTCTGTTTTCAAGTAGAAATGCTCTGAGCCTGTCCCAGGCGTCTCGACGAAGCACTGCTGCGTGTCTCCCACCACGGTCAGGGGTGCCACAGCGTCATTTGCTGTGCTCACTCCGTTAGCAGCCTGATAGCATGTGTATCGGCTGTCCTGACCGCCTCCAGCAGCTGCCTTCTCACCTGCAGGGCGTCTGGCTGTGATCTCCATCATCTGTAATGACTGCTGCGCTCTCTTGCTGCTGAGGAGCTCCTGACACCTCGTGAGGGCTGTGACACGTATTCACCGTCCTGAGTGCTGTGCCTTCGCCAAATAAATGACATTTTTTTTAAATGGACAAATAGCTAAGAAGCTGTTAGACTCCTCCTGTTATTACTCCCTCAGATAAATCCAGTTGCGTATGTTCAGAGACACCACTTCTGCGCTTGCGAAAGGACTGGTTGGGGCAGGTATATTTTTTCTTATTTTTCCACAGATAAGTGAGACTAAGCCCAGCAGTCAGGGTGGAGATGAAGAGGAGAAGGACAGTGATACCTAGGCCTCTTTTTTTCCCCCGTGCGTGTACTTTTCTGCAGCAGCCTGTCACAGTTGAAATAAATGTAGACCTCCCTTGAACCCTGATTCTTCGGGGTCATAGACAAAATACCTTCAAAAGACATCATGGGAGCTAAAATGCTTAATGCTGCTAACGATCCTGGGCTTGACAGAGACGCCAGGGCACAGGGTACAGCTCCCTGTCCCGCACACTCCTCAGGCAGTAAATTACTCATTGCCTGCTTTGTGTGCGCCAGAGGAGCTCGGGTGTTATCTCCTCCTCCCCTGCTATCCCTTCCTTTCTTCAGATATCACTGCCCTTTCTTTTTTTTTTTTTTCAGATGGTCTAGCTGCTTACGTAATCTAATTAAATTTATAAGTCGTTCTCTGCTGGTTTTCACCTTCAAGATTACTGCTGCTATTTCAGACCTGAAGAAGGGGCTTCTGCCCAAAAGCTTATCTCTTTTTTTCTCAGCAGCAGCTGGCCTGATAAAAGATAGCCCCTCTTTTTACAAACCACAGTAGAAAAAGAGCAACTTACGTCTTTAGCAGTGGGTTGAGTGACAGGGGAACATTTGCCTCCTTCTCTGTAGTGCAATATGCAGCTAAAAACATCCAGTCAGTAGGTGTGCTTCAATTTGGTTTTATTTTGAAGAGATTGTTCTAGAAAAATGAATATCTCTGTAGTAGTATCAAAACCTCTTACGAATTCAGCGCTGACTCAATTTACTGGAGTCGGGGTAGAAACCCTTTGGCACAACCGCTAAGGTAGAGGGACCTTCAGGTTGCTTTGCCTGTAGGTCTATATTCAGAGTTGCAGCTGTGAAATGGGAGATATTATTTAAAAGTGCATTGGTTAAATAGGTCAAGGCTCCTGTGTGAACACCAGTTTGATGTGGAATCAAGCTAGATCAATATCAAGTTGAAAAAGCTTTAAATGAGACTAGGAGTGTTGACATGAAAAGGTTTTGCATCCTGTTAACTTGAGTTGCTTTTAAAACTGATTTAAACTCAGACAACCCTGCATAAATCCCAGGACTAAGTTAGTGATATTTTAATTGGTGTAGGCTTTGCAAGAAGCACTTCACTGACGTACCAGTGCTGAAAATTTCCTGTGATGCCATGTAAACAGATAATTGTGTCATGTGCTGATACTTTGTGATGAACTAGATTAGAAAACGCGTTCATTTTTTTTTTTCGCCCCCCAGAAATCAGCGTCATTTGAAGAAAACCTTAGCGTTCCTCACCTCCTTTCTGTGCGGGCAGCCCCTTCAAGCACCTCGCGCATCCAGCCAGGGTTAATGCATTCCAGATTGGTGGGTTAAAAAGGTGATCCCTCCGCAGCAGGGTCTTTCTGGGTGCCCACTGACATCTAAAATGGCGTGACAGGTTTTCCTGACAGTGCACCTCATCTTTGGAGACGTGTAAATCCCCAGGGGCTGTGTTTTTATAGATGGGGCTTTTAATATCGTTTGAGGAGGATTTTCTAGGCAGGTGTCTGCAGAGTCTCACAAGAAGCCTTTCTCATGGAAGACACATCTCAGCTAGTCGTGAACTATTGCGGCGTTACTCACTTCCATCAAATATTAGCATCTGGATATGACTGCGCTCAACTAATTGTTTGTGTCTGGGATTAAAATGGCAGATGACAGCTCTTTTGCCGCTCTTTCTCTAAGTAAACAGTACGTTTTCAGCCCGTCGTGGCAACTCCCATTGAGCTGCATGAAAAGGGAGGAGATCCTGCCTGCAGCTGAGCCTCCTGCCAGGTGCAGTCAGTGGAAATAAATGAGAGGTGAGGCTGGAGGAAGAGAGGTGAGGATGGGCTAAGACGTAAGGGGCGGCACCAACGCGTTCTTCTGACCTTTGTAAAAGGCTGTGGAAGTCACATAGTAGTGGTGATATTTTACATCATTTGCTGGATGGCAGGGAGAGAGGGTCCTAAATATATACATATATGTATCTATACTCTGGTAGAGAGAAACTGGAAAATTGAAGAGTAAACGACTGAGTGAGACCCGGCACTGCAGAGAGGCCCGGCAGGGCAGTCTGTGCCCAGGGCCCCCTTCCCCAGCGCGTCTCCTGGCACGAAGGCTCTTGCACTGGGAGAGAGGATTCACGACAAGCTGGTGATCAGCTTGTGTCTTCACAAATCTGGCTGGAATTTAGGACTGAAACAGGAGCTGCGACTTTGTAGCCCCTCATTCCACCCACCCAGATGGAAACTGTAGCTCTAACTGGTTTTGTTCAAGGTCTTTCCCCAAGGAGTTTCAGGGCAATAAAGATTTGATCTCCGGGTGCTAAATCTTCTTATTAATTGGGAATTGACCTCAGAAAACCAGGCCATCAGTTTGACTCTTTCAGGTGTGTTTAGGTTATGCAATATAGCCAGCCTTACAGTCCCTGGCAATCCTTGGAGCCTTTTGGACCTCGAGCCAAAATTTGTAATTTAGATCTGCGTTGGCAGTGTACTAAGCCAGAGCCCCAGGTCCCAAGATTGGTACTTGAAAGAGTTGAGCTTTCATCATCAGCGCAGCTTATCAGGTTTGCTCTATTCACAAATAATAGAATATGTTCAACTGGATGAGGTGGATGAAGATATCCCAGACATAGGCATCACTTTTTAGAATAGAAGAAAGGTCTTCGGTTCAGCAACAACCGCTCCTGCGCTCAGAAGAAATGTAGGTGTTGTCACCCTGACGTTTATGGTATTTACAGTTCTTCCTCTTGCAGCTGAGTCCCTGAAAATCCTCTGCGTCTTCCTTGGCTGTACACCCACGGCTCTGTTTTGCTTGATGGCTGGCTGCACTTCTTCAGACAGACAGAGAGGTCACTGCGCAGCAACAAAAAGCCTTCTTACCTGTGACACCACAGCACCAGTCCAGCTTACCTAAAACCCTGCCAGTGGGGATGTGTGGGGATGCAGGCTGCGCTGCAACTAGGGCGTTTTCAGGAAAAACAGGACTGGAATTGCCAAGATAAGAACTTTGAAGCAAGGTGCTGCTCAAAGCTGCAGCTACATTTTAGATTTAGCAACCTTATAAACATCCGTATGACTAAAAGAACTATGGTAGAAAGGCCTGCTCCTGTCTTGGGTCTGCTACCATTCGGTGTTTCAGTAATGTGCTGAATGCTGGAATAGAGGGTGCATTCGTTAAAGTTGCAGACAACGTTAGGTTGGGAAGGACCGCAAGTGTATTGGAGATTGAGGTTAGAATTAAAAAATGATCTTGATACATCGGACAAATGGCCTGAATCCTTAGAAGGCACTTGGACAAGGCCAGGAGGTCAATGAGCAGTCAAACAAATTTACTAAAGGAAAACCTATCGAAGGCTTTTAAAGACAAAGATGCAACACGGGGTTCAGGCAAGCTCTGGGCCACACCCTGCAGAAGCTGAGGGGGTGTCTGGGGGAAGTGCTGCCTTGTGCTGGCCCTGGTCCGCTGCGCTTCCCCAGGCTTCTGCTGCTGGCAAATGCCAGGGGACGCTGAGCTGCTGCTGCGCTCCATATGGCTGCTCTGATGTCGTGCTCGAGTGCAGAGCGGAAATGATCAGCTACAGACACAGGACAGAGGCCTGGGCAGCAGTTCTGCAGAAAAGATCTGGGGTACTGGCCGATCCAAAGCTGAACCAGATTCATAGAATCATAGTATCGTTTATGTTGGAAAAGACCTTTAAGATCATTGAGTGCAACCGTTAACCTAGCACTGCCAAGTCCACCGCTAAACCATGTCCCACGTCTAAACCAAGCACCACGTCTACCCATCTTTTAAGTACCTCCAGGGATGGGGACTCAACCACTTCCCTGGGCAGCCTGTTCCAGTGCTTGATCACCTTTTCAGTGAAGAATTTTTCCCAATACCATCTGTCTTACCTGTTTTAAGAAAAGCCCGTGCCATATTGGAATATGTAAGTAGTGATGTGTAAGGAACCTCTGCTGTCCTAAAGATGTGAGGGGCTGAGCTCTGTTCAGTGCTTCTAATAGCTCCTGGAGCACTGACTCCAGCTTTAGCAACACACTTTGAAAAAGGTGTGGACTAATCGGCGAGGGTTCAGAAGAGCAGCGGGAATGAGTAGAAGGAATATGAGTTGGTTTATTTTGCTGCAAGGGAGTTTTAGATTAGGCATTGGAAATGCTTTCCAGTACTGTCAATAGAGAAGCAAGGAATAGCCTGTCTACCCACCTAGTTCTCTGTCCCTGCAGGTTCTTGAGAATAGGCTAGAAACCTGCTCAGGTGAGACCAGAAAGCGTGTTAGATCCACCATGAGTGACACAGATAAGAGCTGGTCCTGCCCCACAGCAGAGGGACAGACTGCCTCTAGGTCCTTTCTAGCCCTATTCTGTGTCACCCAGTGATTCATAGATCAACTGTGTGCTGTCATTGACACCTGTTTAGACTGGTTACACAATTGGGATAAAAATAATATCCTCGTATCCCTATTCAGAATGGACAAGAGGGTTTGGAAAAGGGACGTTGTCAGAGAGGAATGTGTTTGTTGTCCTGCGTGGCAAGATGGGCCTGTGTGGAAATTGCGTGTGTGCAGAGGGAGAAGCATTCAGGTTCTGCAGCGCCCAGAGCTTTAATCCTGGTACAAGTCCCTGCTTTAGTCCTATTTGAATACGGTGTGGTACAGTCCTTTGACACAGATTAGAGATATGCTGCAGAAAGGGCTCCTTCCATGCCAAGCCTAGGGGAAAGGTGAGCAGGGATTTAACTACCTGCTGGGACTCTGCTTAACCTGCAGGCAGTAAGCCTGGATCTCTCTGCAGAAAGGTCTGCTCTTGCAGCAGAGTGGAAGGCTTATAAATTCATCCGCAAAAAAAAAAATAAAATCAGTGCACGCCTGGCTGGTTCAATTGCTTTGCAAAGAATGAGAGTGGAATTCACCCTGTTTAACCTCCACAGCAGAGACGGCTCACCACTAGATCCCTTCGTCAAGTGAGCTCAGTCTGACTTCTCCCGGAGCAGCAGGGCCTGCTGCGTAAGGGAACGGGAGCTGGGAGGGCGGGTGGTGGCGAGGCGGGCAGGGGCAGTGTCCTCCCCAGCGAGGGCTCCGTCCCACGGCGCCCCAGGCCAGCGGAGTGGGACCAAGGTCCGCAGTCAGGCCAGGGCTGGGACCAGCAAGATGCAGGCCCAGGCCCAGCACGGCTGCAGCCTAGCGCAGGCGGGGAGCCAGGGAAGGGCCTGAGCGCAGACGCAGCTGCTGGGACGTGGGGGAAGGGGGTCCCAGCGAGGCCGCTCACGGCTCCCTCTCAACCACAGCTGGTTTTACTGCAACTGGAGCCACGGTTACAGCTTCTATCCGTAGACACCCCTATAAAATTGAACAGCTTTTTTCTAAGGCCAACTAACCTCTCTGCCTAATTTTTCTCCCCAAAGACGCTGAGCTGAACTGTGTCCTCCATTAACTTAGTGAGCCCCATAGAGAAGGCTCAGAGATGACTTCCCCCCCCCCCGCCCCGATCTCTGTGTTTGCCCCCCAGGTGTAAGACTTTCTACTTATTTTGGGTGCCTGTGACAGACGGAGACACCCCACTAGATGGCGGGACAGGAGCCGGTGGATAGCAGGCAGGGCTCTACTCGCCTTGGTAGGAGGCCAGAGCTTTTTCCACTGGTGTTGGTGTGATTCCCATATCACCTGGAATGCCCCAGACCAGCACAAGAAAAATTTGATCTTGGGCCTGTAACTCATACAACCTCTCCGGGCTCCTGGCCAACTGGATGCTGCACACAAATACCATTCTCTCCAGATAATTAGCATCCCCATGTGATGACCTTGGGTCTATTGAGTTTTTAACCATTAGAGGGGCTAATCCTGCCGTGCTAAACTCAGTTGCCATTTTTCAAAACGGCATTTGCTTCACAAATGTCTTGAAGCCTGAAATTGAGTTCTGCCATTTTAATCCATCGCTGCGTGCTTTTTAGTTCATTGTTATGCGGTGTGAGCTCTTGGTCTTGTCATCAGAGAAATAATCATCAGAGCACACGGCATGTTAATGGTGTTATTCCTAAAATTCTGGCACTGGATTTGCCAGCAGGTAATAAATAAGGAACACATCCAGCTATGTTTATAAAGCAAATCTTGCTGCAGATGATCCAGGAGAACGGCAGGAATAAAGGTGGCATTACAAGGAAACGCGTAGACCAACCTTTTGGTTGTGCAAAGCATCACTTTAAAATACTGCAGGGGAAAGCAGGCAACAGGACTAAAAGACGGCATTTTGGAAAACAGCTTCCTAAGTGGCAATCCAGTAACTTGAATTCATAACATTTGTCAGCTGCAAATACAAACCTGCTATTATTTTCAAAGATCCCAAGACAGATTTGTTATTTATTATTTTCTGATAAGGATTTTGTGTCTACTATACTCCCCCCTTCTGTGAAAATCAAAAAAGGACCTGAGCGACAAAGGATATGTCGGAGGGTTAGGAGGTATCACCCAGCTTCTGAGCGATTTTGAATTGCTCTGGTTTATATTGTTTTAGAAAGGTACAGCAGTACTGTCGGAGATGCTATGAAATGAGGAATTTTAACAGAAGGATGGCAGAAGAAGCTCTTTGCAAATTGTCCCCCACAAATGTGCTCTGAGAAAATAAGGACTGGTCTGTTTATCTATATCTGTGAGATGGCTGATAATCTTAGACACTTTAAGATTAGAGTAGGAAAGGACCTTGAGAGGTCAGTCATCCAGTCTTCTTGCATCAGGGGGATTAGTTAGACATGCACCTCTCTGGGGAGATATTTGTCTACCTTGTTTTTCAGATCTCCTGATGATGGAGATTTCCATCCTCCTCTGCAGAACAAACATTTACTGGAAAAAGGGGCTGGGGGCTGGGTCCTCCCATTCCCCTGTGAGTGTTGTAAATACAGGATGGATCCGAACCTGCATTAAAGTGGATTTAGGGGTCTGTCTGATGCTCAGATCCTTATGGAGCTCAGGCTGCCTTGTTCTACGTGGACACTTGGCTGCACAGTTTCCATATTTATCTGAAAAAATTCTGTATTATTTGCCAGTACTTTCACACGGGATGAACCAGGGTGTTCCTCACTGTTTGGTTCCTTCACTGGGCCAGTGGGCACATGGAGTTCTATCTGCAGGGCCGTGATACTCCAGGTAGAGAGGAGAAAAGGAGGAACCAGCCCATCTCACGTATTTCTACAAAGAAGCTTTACATATAAAAAGCAGTTTAGCTAATGAATACAATTCAGGGCAGAGTTGCCTGAAGTCTGTGAAAACATAAGAGCAGTTCTCAGTCCTGATCAGAAGACTAAACTGTTAATGAAATTTTAAGAAAGAAATAGAGAATAGAACCAGAAACGTCCCTGCCATATATATGTCTGTATACACAAACACAGAGTAAATATATATATATCTCTCTCTATATATAAATTTTGTATATAACTCCTGTATGCCCAAATGTCAAACGCCATGTGCAGTTCTGGCCTCCCAGTTTCAAAAGGGTATGATAAAAGTAGTAGCAGTACCAAGAAGAGAGGCAAGGAGCAAAATAATAAACTGGAATTGGAGACACCAGCTTTAAAAAGAGATATCTGGGGTGGCGGGTATGATGGCAGTCTTTGAAATTAACAGCGGCATTGAAAAAGTTCAAAAAGGTCAATTGTTCACTGCCTGTCAGCACACAGAAACTACAGGAACATCAAGAAAATGATGCAGTGACAGGTTCAGAAGACACAAAAGGCTCCTTTTAACACCCTGTGTGTAGTTATACTGTGGAACTTAACTGCTCCAGGATGCTGTGGATGCCAAAAGTTTAGATTATTGCAAAAGCGATTAGAAAGAGTCATGGAAAAAATGCAGAAAGGGCTATTAAGCACTTCTGGCTCAGGAAGAAGCCCTTCAGCCAAGGACAGCTGGAGGCCGGGGAATTTAACACTGAAATGTTACCTTCTTCTCCATAGATTTGTAGGTTTTGCAGGATAAAGGGTTTGGAAGAGATCTCCTGTATCCTTGAATCCCCTTTATTAACTTATAAATCACGTGCAGCCTCCGGGAGGGACATTTCTAGGAAGGAAAAGGGAGCAAGAAGGTCGCGAGGAGGCTGGGGAATCATCTCTGGCTGTTTCTCTGGCCTGAAATAACCCTTGGTGAGCTGAGGGGCCATGCTGAGGTGAGGGAGGACCGCTGCCCGCTCTGCCTCACCAGCTCCCAGCTATGCTAATTGCATTAGCTGCCGCCTTGAGGATTTTTCCTGGCCTGATTTTGCTGTCTCATAGTTCTGACCTGGTTTTGACATTTGAAAGAGCAAGTAAAACCCTCGTATGCGTCAGGTGGTTTAGCTGCCATCAGCTTCCTTACTGTTTAATGACTGTGCCCAAATGCCCAGCCAAGGCGGTGTTGGATATCCCTGGGCAAGCGAAGGATTACGGAGGTGCTGCGAGGTCAGGCTGCTTTGTTTCAGCCGTGCCAAGAAATCACATCCACGCTCCGCAGTCTCTTGGGCAGCCACAGGCCCCCTTCGTCTCTCTTATTTCTGAGTCATTCTGCAATGTGGTCTAGTCCTGTATTCCTCTACCTGTGGCTCACCAGGCATTAAATGACAGCGAATTTCCCACCTGAGACATCCTGACATACGTGCACACCTCAACGCGCAAACCTTTACACGTGTGCAAGCCAGCGAAGTGCATCAGGAGATAGAAAAGACATACATGCACATCCAAAGTTGAGCAAACATGTTTTTATGTTGTAAACGAAAGCCATCGTGGCCACGATGCGCACAATGCCTGTTAGGTTTGGGTTTTTTATTTTTTTCCTAAAAGGTGGTGCCGTCCTTCAGTTTTGAAAAGCTCAACGGCGTGGGCGGGAGCAGAGTACGCACCTGGGAGGCAACAAAGAAATTGCCGTGTGCCAAATCCGGTGTTTACAGCCGCTTTTCTCTGCGATGGCAGTCAGTGCATAACCCTCCTGTCTCAGATTCTCCATGCATGAAATGAGGCTAGTAATGTTTATCCACCTACTGTGAGGGTTGATAGAACAAATCATTATTACTCTATGGGGATAGGAAACCAGGAAGAAATCCCATTGAAATAATTAATATATACGGGAGCAAGCGAACGCGGAGAAAAGAAGGCGGCTTGGGGGCGTATGCTCTTATAGCACAAAGCAAATGATTCTCCACTGAGAAGAGCATGAATATGGAAACCGTGCAACAGATGCACTATGCTGAACATCAAGTGTATGTAAATTATTCTGCTTGTCTTTTTAGTGCATTTCCTCACCAGTCGCGAATGGTTTCGTGCCGAACATCCGAGAGAGAAGCTGAGGAGTTGGTTACAGGGGGTGCTGCAGACACGGGGTGAGAGCGTGCAGGGTACAACGTGCTGCTGCTGCCCAGAGCCGCGGTCGGCTCCGAAACAGCAGGACAGAAATTGGCCTCTGCTTTCAAACGCCTCTGCGGCAAGGCAAGGGGGGCGAGCCCCAGCCAGGCACTTAAGAGCAACGCCATGGAAATGGGGACAGTTTTTCTTTCTTTCTATTAATCTGAGTTTATTATCCACTCCTTTGGATTTCTGCTGGCGGCCAGTGCTATTTAAAGACTTGGCTTTTATCCAAAGCCCGCACTCACATGCTTTGTATAAGAAATACAGACAGAAAAATAGCAAATTCTCCATTAGTTCATGAAGCAGTTTTGCCGCTGCTGAACACAAAAGGCATCGTTTCGGTTTTTGCATGCAGTCCTGACTTACAAGCAAGCTGCTTCCCTGCGGGTCAGCTTTGCCAGAGGAACAACCTGACCGCTTGTAGGTGCAATGTGTCTGTACTACGTGGAGTTTCACCGAGGCAGACAGAGGGTCGGGGCAGTGACTTTTACTTGTAATTCTTTTTTTTTTTTTTTTTTTTGAGGATTTCACATGAAAAATGCAAACACAAAGGCTGGATCTTCTGACTGTCATGGCCCACTGAAAATTAAAGGCCATGAAAATTCTTCTTCATAATTTCCTTGGCTTCTGATGATATTCTCCATTCCTGAAGACAACTGTGATGGTTGATAGATACATTGACCAAATGTGTTTATTCATTCATAGCTTCTCTTTTGATTTAATGCAGTTGTGACAAATTATTACACATTTCCACAGGTAGCAAAACAAAACTATGGAGATCATGGTTATTCCAGAAGGATAGTAAGAACTCGAGATCTTGCCATGATAAAATATTTCAGTGGTGCTGATGCAGGAGTTTGGTCTTCAGAGAGCTACAGGGTTTGTTTTCACAGCATGGCATTTGGCCTTGCACCCCCAAGTTACAAAATGTTAACCCTGAAAGCGTAGTATGAAAGAGGGCTGGGTTTTGGACTGACAGCTGGAAAGTGCCATGTCCCAGCCCCACTGGAGCAGTGCCACTTTCTAGGGTGTTCAGAGCTAAGCTTGTAAATCCGTATTTAGGAATCAAAGTAATTTTCTCCTGATTCTCAGAGGAGGTAGGAGCTTCCTGTGATGCTCAGGTCTTGCTCTTGGTACTCAATTTGGGCTTCCGTCTTTTGGTTTCAGCCCCTTTATTCATAACATGTACCTGCGGGCAGTAACTCTGGCCACACAGAAGTACCCCAAAGACTCATTACTAGCAGCTTAGAAGTGCAGTATATAGGATGAGACCCTTGTAAAGCCTCGAGGAAGAAGGCTGAGTATTACAAAGCATGTAAGGATTGCATCTCATTGCTTAAGCCCAGTTGCAGAAACGTGAACAGCAGCAGGCACTGCTCCAGCCTCTTTTCGCTATCAGGGCAATTTCAGTCATATTCAGAATTTTGAAGTCCTTTATTTGCCCTTTTACACCATGAATATGAAGGACCTACTAGTTTAAAAACTGTAACTAGGAATAGCTACGGATTTACCAGGAGGCACAAAGGGGAGAAAGACAGGCTTGTGCTATCCCCACAATATTTCAGCAGTGCTGTTATCATCCATATATCTGTCTCAAAGAATTAAAAATTATATTAATGTGCATACAATGTTAACTACTGTTAGCTAACAAATAATTCTTAATATGAAAAATATGAAAGCTACAGACTGCATATACTGCACACAGGGACTTGCATATATAACTCATGGAGAACGTACTTTAGCGATCAGATAACTTTAGTCTTTTAATGCAAATGTCCCGTAGAAATCTGAGAGGTAAAGACCGTTGAATATATGTGTTCAGGTTTTGTCTGGTGTGTGATACAGCAGTAAGATTAAGATGACTGTAGTTGTTACATTTTTTAATCATGTAGTTTGCAAGACAAGAGCTGTGATTTACAATGCAATGTTTTATTTTCCATGCTCTGGCAGGTGACACCATGGCTTTATTTTGACTTAGTTCAAACACAAATTCTTATGTTAATAGTGTACAGTAAGGGGGAATGAAGCCAAACGATGAAGATTTGCAAAATTTTAGGTACAATTCTTTTATGATTTCCCACTTGTTTTTCAATGCTTGCTCTGCAAGGAAGTGCATTTGAGCATTTTTAAACTAAGGAAAAGGATGGTCTGAATTATTACTGTGTATGAACACAGCTGGCATAATATTTTAGCTGAGGCATCATCATTATTGCCACTGTTATTATTAATTAATGTTGAATGTCTTGAATGTATTATGGCATAGTAAGTTTGTATTCCGTAGACAAGGTTTATGTTAACAAATGTTTGTGATTAATTTACAGTTGATATAAAATACAGCACTATATTACCAAAAGTCATGATGCATTTGCTACAGGATCCTATGCATTCTCTACAAATATATAAGCAGCTTTAATTTGCACGACTCTTCCCAGTTTTCTTGTGATCACACATTTATTTTGTAAGTGCATGCTGTATTTTTTTCTCTTTATATTGCTTGCAGTAACTCAGACATGAATCTGAATCTGAATCTGAATTCTCTCAGTGCCAGGAGGCACACAAGGCGCGAACATCGTTCTTCCACTTCGATCGGTCTGCGGCTGCGTGCTCTGGAGTCCCAAGGGCCACAGCGCAGTCTTCTGTTGGTTTTTTCCTCAAGACATGACCGATCCAGTTCCATCTCCTCCTCCTCACTTCGTTACCGATTTTCTCCATCTCTGAGTTGATGCTCGTCGTTTCTGCAACTTTTTATTTTTTTTCCGGGAGGAGGTAGTTGGCCTCCTGCCCAACCCCCATGCCTTGGAGGGCCAGTGGTTTTTCTGTCAGGGTGGCCTTCCCTTAGGCTGCGTTGGTTCGCGGCACCTTCTTCAATTTTATCCGGTGCACCCTCCAGAGAGGGATCCCCTATCCACCACCCAGGGGACGCGCCTTCTAGCCGTGCAGCCCCAGCCGAAGGTTCAGACATAAATCCATGAATGCAATTACAGAAGTGTAAAGCAGAAAGCAAAAGACTTGCTTTTTAATACGCCGGCGCAGAGTGACCCCACGGTGAGGTCGCGCTGCTTGCACTGCCTCCCGCCTGCGGTCAGGAGAGGTCTCTGGGAGCCGGTTTTGGAACCTGGCACAAACTCGCTCTGTCATGCGCTCCTCGGGGAAAAGTTCAGACATTCAGATCTGAGCTCAAAACACAGGCAGCAAGAACTGAGATGCAGTTCTGAGAGAGGAGATTTATTCTATATTTTTACCTGTCCCACAGAGCTCCTGCCTGCCTTTTTGACTGTACCTTTTAAAGTTCACGTTTGCAAGCACCTCTTCAAGTATGAAGTAAGGTTGGGAGTGGGGTGGAGAGTACCTATATCTGGGTATGCAGCGTTCATTGATGGCAAACATTTCAGTCAACGCTTGAGAAGATTTTAAAATTGAGACATACTGGAGCCAAGATGGACCAATGCGTTAGTATGAATAAAACCAGCCGGTTTCCATCACCAAAAGTTCGGTGACTACTATTACGCCTTGCCACCATTGACTCTTCACCCCAGTGGCCACAGTCAAATAGAGTGAACAGAGCAAAGCCCATATGAGCTCAGGGCAATGTTTGAACATACATCTCTGTATTTGCAGTGCAATACTTAATGTCGGTGTCACAGCATGTCTTTAGGTTTAATGTACACTAGAGAGGATCATCTGCTCTATAAATTCAGCTGCACCTTTTGCGGCAGCACCTTAAGCGCCAGTGCGTGTGAAGTATTTCAACATTACCATGTCTAGCCTAATATTTGAAGATGTGAGGTTAAACCCTCAGTTTAGAATGAGCAGTTGTTAGCACCCTGACAAAAATCTGGGGGACGTATTTTGTTCCTGATTTTCATTCAAGACTTTTTTCCCCATTTTTGCATCCAAAACTTATGTCCCAAGAACCTCACAAAATAATAATCTGCCTCCCACCACTGCCCTCTGCAATCAAAGCTCTGGCTTTCCAAGCATTTTCACAGTACATTCCTCACAAGGCTAAGAGAGATCAGCTAAAACTTGGAGGGAAACTAGGTCCATTTAAGGAGCCTATCACTCATTAACATTTACATCGCCGGTTGTTTCAGTGCATCTGAAGTAAATGAAATGGGGAAAGTAAAGGAAAAAGAAGTGAACGTCAGTGGGAAGCTCTAGGGCCCGATGCCATTGCCACATTGCAAATACCTGGCAAATGCCCTCCAGGGTTGCTGAAACTGTTAAGAGAGAGAGCACTGATGGGAGGAAAAATGTTGTGGCCTGTCTGAACAATTGTTTTTTGGAGAACTGATGTATTTTGCAGTGGATTTAGAAGAATTAAGAAGAAAAAAAGCTGTTCAGCTGAGCTTTCTGGGTAAACTGATTTTGACCAAGAATGTTATTTATGAAAACGCAAAAATGCTCTCATTGTTTCTAATGCAAAACAGCAAAATAAAAAATCTGTGGCACAAGCAGAACAGCTTTGATTGTAAGAGTCCCGATTCTGATTTCTCCTGCTACGAGAAGCGGTGCACTCGTGACGGCGTGCCAAGTATCCCATTCCTAATGCTGTCTTCCTGCAACACGTAAAGGAAGCTTTGAAGGTCGCACCGCTGCTGCAGCCCTGTCTCGTATCGCCGTTGGTAGGGGATCACAGCACAGCGCAGAGCTGCGGCAGAGGCTACACCGGCTTCAGTAAACTCTTAGAACCGTTTCTGGGCAGGTCTCCAGAAGGCAGTGTCTGGCTAAGCTTAGAGGGCTTTTCAGACACCACTAATCTGATACTTGGCACCCTTGAAATTAGGGGTGTTAACATTTAGGTCGAAAAGACTGACACATAGCTGTGTGTTAACGTGGTCAGATGAGAGGGCAGCTCAGTCTGGGAGCTTTATCCTCCTGCAGTGGTGACGCAGACAGTGGTTAAACATAGATCTTTTTTGCTGATTAGAGACTTGCTGAGCTAATTGAATGAGCTGTGTTCAGATAAACCAGATGGAGCTGCAGGAGTCTGCACACAACTGTGATTTTTTACCCACCTAGTCTTTAACCACGCCATTTAAATGCCTCTGAGATGTGCCAGATAGTATGGAGAGAATAAGATCATCTATATTGTACACTTCATTGCTCACTCTTTGCACCTCTCCCATTCCTTTCAGATGCTGTACACTTATTGATCAAAGCCATCTTCTGGGGTTCCCCTGCTTCTGGAACTGCTTCTGTACTCCAAGGTTTTAGAAATACAGAGTATCCTGTTTATAATCTCCAAAATTCAGTGTTACAATGGAGTCTGCAGTGACAATCAACATCAGAAAAAGTGCTGCCATCTGCATATTACTGAGAAGCATTTGAAAAAAAGTTGTGTAGCCTCTGTAGTTACCACATTTTCATACACATATAATTACATCCATTATAGAATCCTTTCAGATGTAAAAATAATAAAAACAGTGGGTGTACATCTTTTGGAACCACATAAAATCCAGAATGTGTCAGAATTACAAGGGCTGGGCTAGTTTCCCATAAAATTTAAAGATATTACAAACCCCCAAAGTTTAACTCCATCCAGGGGGAAGTATATAATCTATTGCTAAGTCCTGCAGCCCGAAGGATGGCCACGCTACACCTCCTGAGGTGTGACTGCATGGTGCTGTGGCCTTCCGAGGTCCCTCAAGACCTCCTTCAGGAAATTCAGCTCCACCTCCAGCCCCTTGCCTTGGAACATCTTGGCTTTCAGACTGCTGAAGGTGTCAGAAGTAGCTTTCACCAGTAGCACTTTCCTCTGGAACAAGCTACCTAAATGCCTTAATCCTCACATCAACTATTACAGAACTGGGAGACCATTTGTTTTCAAAAGATCGCTTATTCTTTTCACTTACAAAAAAATTCTTGTCATTTCAGACAGTCTAGCACCGGTAAAAGCTTCTGCACAATCTATACACGCCTGTTCTCCTCATGTCTCTTGTCTCAGCCTTCATTTGCACTATCTTCTCTTGTTCATCTATGTCACTCTTAATTGCTTTTTTGTCTCTCTTCTCTCTGTCTTCCTGCTGGCTTCGCATTCAAAATGAAAAGCAATTAAATTTGTAGGCTGGTTCTTTGATTCTACAGGACTGGATTCCCCGTGGCCTTAGAGCTGACACAAGGCCAACCCATCTCCTGCGTGAATTAGATTCTGCATTTTTAGCTGTATGTAGGAGTCCACCCGAAGTCCTTACATGAGGTTTTACACACGGTCCAGCTGGCAGCCTGCAGGCTGCAAGGCGGCTCTGCCTTGTTTGCAGTCTCTGCTCTCTGACCTTGAAGAAGGTCGGAATAAGCTGTTAGCGCGCTGTGTGAAGCCCGGTGGTTAATGCCACCTCCTGCTCACACTACAAGCCAGACGGGAGGCCAGAGGTATTAGGATGTGGCGTTAAAGGCGGGATGCATACTGCAACCCCTCAAATGTTTTTGCTGTGCCAGCTACTTGTGGCTAAGTCCTGTGAGATCTTGTGTCGTTCTAATAGTTCGATGCTGCCAAAAAGGCCGAACCCACTGCAAGTCACGCACTCCTGCCGCTTCTGATACACTGGTGCTAGTGCCAATGAGAAGCCAATTCAGTTCCATCAGCTGGCAAAAGCCTAGGTTTTGATGGGTGCATTCTGTAAAATTTGTGAGTTGAACCTGCTCGCGAGTTAGACAGGAGCTACCACCGGCGTGAGCGAAGGGCCAGAACTGTGTCTGGGAATGGGAGCGGTGTGGGAAGGTGAGGGAGCACCCTCCTGGCTGGCAGTGAGCTGCTGCATCAGCGCTGCCATGTTGCAGGATACCCTTCTTGCAGGTGCAGGGCACATCACGGCGCTCATGGTGCTGCCACCTAAGGCACGAGTGAGCCCAAAAGCCGCTGTTCACTGAACCCTGTGTAGGGAAGGACGACTGTGGAAAATGGAGGGAGGTGTTTGAACACGTCAGCTGTCACGTTTCCCCAGAAGCCCAAGGTGTCTATCACTGCAGCCTGTGCCCGTTCAGCCCCTGGAAGACCACCGCTTTCCCACTCTGTCAGGCTTTGTTACTGGATGCGAGTGGAGAGGTGAATTCCTACCCACGGCCGCTGCTTTGCAGGAGTTTGACATCGGCAGGGAATCCCAGTGCACACGAAAAGGCCCTGAGTGACTTGTCCAAGATGTGTTTTTCGTGACAGATGACTACCATAAGGACAACACCCTACAGCTGCTTTCCCCTGCTGTGCAGAATAACCTGTCTTGCTCAAGGTTAACAGCAATCAGCTCATCTTGGCCAAACACAGTGTTAGTTCTGGGACCCTGGTGGTGTCATGCTGTGAATCGGCAGCCTTGCGAAGCAAGAAAGTACTTCTTCAGAAAGCATCCTGTCTTTTCAAAACCCTTTAATTTCAAAAAAAATGTGATGTTACTTAAATGCTTCATTTTACAAAATTTTGTAAAGCACAGTTTTAAATTTAAAAAGAAGGAAATAGTATTCAAATGCTGATAGGAGAAGCTGGGTTACCTAAAGCCAGACTATGGTAAACAGAAGAAAAGCTAGATTATTTGGGTAATGATTTAATGCAAAGTATTCCACAGACACTATGGGAAAACGACCAAAACTTGGGAATCAGGAAAGAGAATAGTGAGGCTCCTTTGAAAAGTAACAGCACTGAAAGTCTGAAATTTCTGTGGGCATTCCTGTGTTTTGAATGTGTAGGCATTTCTGTGTTTTGATCAGCCTAAATCCTGTACTGTGAAGGACATGTCTTGGGGTCACCTCCGCCACATCTCGCTGTCCGCTGCCTTGTGCGAGTCCCATTTCTGTTACTGTAGAACTACTTCAGCTGCTGCTCCGCTTTCACAGGATAGTCAAGTGCAAATACGTGTTTCCCCCAGCAGATGCTTCCTACTATCCCTGGATATTGAGTACTGCCAAGTAAGGGGTGTACCTAAAGTGGTAGAAAACATACCGTATGTACCATGTTCTTTGGTGTCACACCAACCTCCCTGCCCTTCGTTCAACATTGAATCATCTCCTCTTGCGGAAAAGGTTAGGCCATATCTTACATCACGTGTTGCCTGGTAGGCATGGAAAGTAGGGCACAGAAACATGTTTGCTTTGTGTTGCATCTACTAGCATTCAAATTGGCATAATTTCTTCCAGCTGCTACTTGTTTGGCTGCAGCGCCGGGCTGGACAAAAGCTTCTGTGAAGCAATTGTGACTGATCTTTATTTGGCAAGCGGTCAGAGGACAACAGCCTGCTTCTCAGATAGCCTGTTGAGGTTGGAAAGTATTGTGTAGGAGTGAAAAGCCTTCTGTAGTGCCTTCCTATTTGAGAATCTTTAACAGCTTTTCATTTGCTCACTCAAATAACATCAAATCCAACACCGTGACACACATAGGAATTATTATCTCTGTAAGGAGTCTCAGAAATGAAGAGAAATCAATTTCCCCGGACCCGCTGGAGGATTGCAACACTTTCAGAAAATTTTGTCTGGATTACAGGTTTACATTTACTAGAATTGCCTTGCTGGGAACTCATGCTGTATGACTGCCTCGTCCACTCCAAGCCCGGAACTGTCCTCAGTTCCTTCACCCTCTACACATTAAAAGCAAATAACATGGTCCTTTTATATCCACCAAACTAGGATATGATAAAGACCTTTGTCTCTTACCAGTGCCAGAGCCCAAACCAGATTATCAAAACACAAAAAGGCTACAAAATAACATTTACTGTTATTCCTGCTTTCACTTTCCATTCTCCTTGAACTCTGCACAGCAGAGTCTGTGCTAAGTTAGAAACTGTAAGACGTGTTGTCATCATATGCCCGTATGACATATGCTAGAAGCTGGAGCAGGAAATGTCACTGAATTACAGAAAAAAGGGCTGGAAAGGTCCTTGAGAGTCCATCCCTATGCTTGGGCTGGGTCATCCAGACTGAAACTGCTGAGAAACAGCTGCTTAACAGTTTTTAAAAGCTTGTGGTGACGAAGGCACCGCAAGCTCCCCAGTCAGCCTCATCTAGCACTGTCCATACCACTAGAGAGTCTGTGCTAATGTCTAATACAAGTGGTGGAGAACAGATAATTCCTTTCCTCTGTATGGCCACCTTTCAGCCTTGAAGATTATGTTATCATCAATCTTTTTTTTAAAATAAACAAGTCTACTTCTTTCAATCTTTCCTTGCAGATCGTGTTTTGTATCCCTAGCCTTATCCTCCTAACTCCTCTCTACAGCCCTCCAGAAATGCACCACACGTAGCTGGACGCGGTGCTCCAGCCGAGGCTTCACCCCTGGCAAACACAATGGAAGGACTATTTAATATGTCTTGTATTTTTACACATGCCAATAGCAGGTTGAGTGTTGATTTTTTCCAACAAAGTCATCTACTGCCTGACTGAGGGTCAGATTAACTCCTTGTCAGGCAGAAAGTGCAAACACCGAAGATGAGAAGGCTGCGCCAGGGGAGGGAGCGGTTGACTCCCATGTGCCAGACTTGCTTTCGTCGTGCAGCCAATGGGACATGAACGAAGCCAATGAATTATGTGACTAATAATTATGAAAGTTTCCAAGGGACAAAGGAAACTCTCCAGTGGTTACAACTAGTGACAAAACGCCAAGGCAGTTGGAGTAATGCCCGTAACCACCTGGGTCACTTCACTGACCATGCATTTGAGCAGTAGGACACCAGGCAAAACTGTCTTCACCGCTGCAGAGGCCAGAGGAAAAACGATTTTCCATTGTGAGTAGCAGTGGAAACAGTGAACCAAGAACCAGCGCACAAAAAGCAGAGCGCTCTGGTTGAATTGTTTGAGGGTGGCCCTCTTTTGTTTAAAAAAGAAAGACAAAAAACACATGAGGAAACTCAGGAGCGGTAAGGTTAGGGGTCTGGGAACTAATTAATTAAACATTAGTGCTACACAGCCCAGCAGGAAAGAACTGGCTTTTGGACAAATCTGTTGTAAGACTGTGTAACCAGTAGCACACCAGTAGCACATGGATCGTTCAGAGGCATGTGAAGAGATGCTGAGCACCAAAGTCAACTGCTGATATGGGACTAATGTCAGGCTCAAGGCAGCTTGCCAAAAATAGTCTATCGGCTGTTGATAAAAGCATTACGTATCTCGTAGTATGAATCGGGTTGAAAATACAAGAAAAGAGGTTATTCAGAGGATCCACCCAAAAGTCACCAGAAGTAACAAAAGTTAGCCTGAATTCCTCTTTCTTCAGAAGTACGTGGTTGAGTACTAACAGGTACTTAAGAAACGTGATCAGGTGCAAGCTGTAATGTGTGAGCAGGAACCGGTTTGCATCAGAGATAATAAAAACCGGCTGCCTGCGGAAGGAGCTGGCCAAACTCCAGGGACAACTTAAGGTCAAACTGGAACTGAAGTCCTTCTCAAACGGAGACAGAAATTTGGGAAGTTGGAAAACAGAAGTGGCTCTCCTGCAAAATCACTCAGCGTTAGAATCAGTCCAAATGATCTCTGTGCAAAAAGAAAGGAGCCGTTGAAAGTTTACCTCAAATAAGATCCCCTGCTGCTGTAGATGTAAAACCTGGACAGTACTAGACAGTCACTAGGAGTTGCAGGAGGGGTTGTGGACGTGAGTACCAATGCTGAGGTGCGAGTTTGTACCCACCTTCCGAGAGGCCTGTCTGCAAAGACAACTTTGCAACACCGCGATTGCAGCATGACCTCTGTGGGCTGCCCGTGCCGTAGCAACAGAAATGTCAAATTTCTGGGAGGTCTGCGATGGACTTGGGTGGTTGTAGAGAACTATTTTCACTGTATGAAGCGTTTAACAGCACACTGGGACCCAAATTTTGAATGCCTTATGTTTTATTGACAGATTCACGTAAGGCTATAGCCAGCTGCTTAATGAGAGCTAAATGGCATTACCCCCTTCCTCTAGCTTAAACAGAGCGTCTCGGCTGCCAGCCTTGCCCTGAGATTACTGTGGGATGCTCTGACGTTTCAGGGGCGAGGTATGCCGTCCGCTTGCGAGGCCGCAGAGTGACAGCGGCAGCGGGGCTGCGCCACGGGGCAGGCCCTACAAGCGCAGTGGGGCAGGCCCCACAAGCGAAGCGGGGCAGGCCCTGCAGGCACGTCTGGCAGCTCCTCAGGCAGAAAGGGCAAGCGCTGAGTTGCCAGAACAGGGCTGCGTTTCGGGGCAGAGCAAGAGCTAATTTCAACTATTTCACAGGGAGTCCTGGGCTCTGAACCAAGGGAATGGACTAGTTCTGGTTCGCGTCCAGTCTTCGCGGACTGGTCGCTGCGAGCTGTACAGTGGCTGAGACCTGCCCTCTCCGATAGCCCCCGCGTTCCTCCGCTGGCCAGGCAGGGTTACCGTGGCCACAGCCCAGGCCCTGTACTGTCACCCTTCTGGAAGGGCGTTGGATATACATTTACCAAGCAATGTAAAGCTTACACGCTGAGTGCATAATTTCAGCGTTGGTAATGCAAAGAAACATAGTTAGAATTGCAAAAAGCTGCGTAATAATAATAATGATAGAAATCACCTGTGGAACTATTTTGTCAAAAATATTCAACGGGGTATTTTAAAGAGCAAAGTCGATATTGAAACCCACCCTGCCCCTTTGTGTCCCTCCACAGAGCCGATAGCCGAGGTTGCTGTACCGACTTAAGGAAGCTTAACCCAGATACTGCTGTCGCGTCGCTAGGCAGCACAGGCGGCCATCAGCTGTAAACCGGGGGACAAAATCAATGTCGTTACGGTTCACGATGGGAAGAAAGCCCGAGGGGTGAGTGACCGGCTCATTAACCGAGGAGCACTGAAGTACCTGGCATACCTGTGCCAGCCTCCTGCGGCGGGATCGCTAGTGGAAAATACCACCCTGCCCCGCCAGCCGCAAGTCTCCCAAGGCCGGCGGCGAAGGGAGGCTGCTGACTGGAAGGACGGGGCGGTTAATTTTTCCCCCCCCCCGGTTTATTGCAGGCCGGCTCGGCGGGCCCTTTAAATCCACCCCTTCCACCCGCCAGCCCTCGCCGGCTCGTCCCCTCAGGCGAGCCCGCCGCCGCCGACGGGGGAAGCGAGGCGGGGCGGGGCCCCGCGTTCCCCAACGGCCGCCCCGGCTGAGGGGAGCGGGGCAGGGCTTTATAACCGGCGGGGCAGCGGCGGGCCGGTGGCGGTTGGCGGTTGGCGGGGGTCGAGGAGGCCTCGGCGGTAAGTGGGGAGGTGGCGGGCGTCGTCTCTCACCCCGGCCGGCGAGGCGGCGGAGGGGCCGGCGAGGCCCCCTTGGGGGCCTCGCCGGCCCCTCCGCCGCCTCGCCGGCCAAGTGCTTTGAAGGAGGGCGAGGTTTTCCCGAGCTTTGCTCGCCACCCTCCAGAGCCCTCCACCCCCGAGCAGGGACGTGTCCCTTCCTTTTCTTCTTTCTTTTCCCCTCATGATGGCGGGGGGGGTGGGGGGGGGCTTTCTCTGGCGTCCGTACCTATAAGGCTGCTGGTGTTCTGCAAGAATTTGCCACGATGGTTGCTAGCTTTAGCCCTGAATTTTTTTATTTCTTTCTGATGATCCTTCACTGCTTGAATGCAAAGTCTGAGCTGTGGGTCTGCAGCGCAATGCATGCGGTTAGAAAGTATTGCTTGGATAGCTATCTTTATAATAACTTATAGGACGAATAACTCGTTCAGCATAAGCCTTCTGTAACATTCAAAGGTCAAATCCATTTTAAATAGCTAAAACTACTGTAAGCTGGACTATACTGCGTGTCTAGATTACCAGCAATATTGTTAACCAATAAAGAATCTGGTATGTAACTTTTAAAGTCTGTTCTCTAGCAGGGAAATATCTAAATATTTGTTTTAATTGATGCATTCTTTTATGCAACCTGGGCTTTTGATTTTAGTTCAGCCTCACTGCCAATTAAAAGCAATCAGAGTTGCTTCTGACTTGTGCAAAGAGCCTGTGGATGAATCTCTGTATTAACCTAACCCAGTCCTTTAGGGGTAGTACCATCTCTGGCATTTTACTGATGTTTGGGGAACAACAATGTATATTTGATACAGATGATTTCCTATTAGCGACCTCAATTTATTCTATAATGAGGGCTGGACTCTGCTTTTAAGTAGTTTGCCAATTGAATTGCCAATGGAATTCTTTTGAGGAGATGCTTACTATTTTTATTGGTGTAGGGAAGAAATGCTGAGTAAGAAGCAAAACAAGAATTTGGAAAACAAGACAGCTGAGGTGAAAGGGCAAAGCTGCTGGTGTGTTTTTTTGATCCCCCCCCCACCCCGAGATAAACTCTGCCACTCTGCTCTAATTTCTTCCTGTATGTATGGGAAGCTAGAAGGAGGGATACAAGGTAGAAATAAGTGGAAAGACTCAGATGGTTAGTTTGGCCTAAGTAGCAGGAAAGGAGACTAGTAAGCCTTTACCTTTTATTTATGTGCCTTTAAGAGGTACAAACCTTGACAGTCCAATGTAAGCCTTCACCTTGGGATATGTCAAAGCAATGGTGTGCTACAAAATTTCTACATTAGGGTATCCTATACATATATCAAAACTTCAGCTAATATTAGTAGATCTGTGTGCAAACTGAAAACTTTATTTGGCAGTGCTTGCATACTTCTACACTGTGTCAGTGCTCCAGAATTACATAGAAAAACTGAGTAGCTTTCATTGCCTAGACAGAGTGAAATACAAACCAAAGTAGCACTATATTTTAGTTTTATCAGTGTTACAGTATTTGTGATAAATGAAAATTTGTTTTAATGTATTGAGGGGAAAAAAGTTAACTGTATTTTCAATTTCGACAAGTTTTTCAAAAGCAAAGGTCATGCATGTGGCTGATAGTGGGGAAATCGAGCTTGGCTTTGTCTCCATTAACTAAATGATCAGCCATTAATCGTGGCAGGACAGGAATATGAGGAACTTAGGGCTGGAAGTGGCCTCCCTCTGGCACAGCGTCATACCTGTTTGGCTCAGCTGCTTTTATATTGAAAAGCTGGCATAGCCTGTGGGTCCTGATCTCTTTTTGGCAATACAGTGGGTGCCCTTACTTGCCTTTTCTTTGTGTCTGTTTTGTTTTGTTTTTTTTTTTTTTTTTTTTTTTACATCAGTGGTGTTCTCTGCAGCAGCCTAAAGAGTAAGATGGATTTCTGTACATTTGGTTGTTGAATATTTGAAATTGTGTGCTTTGAGTTCCTATGTTTTTTTTATTGTATTGAGTGTTAAGACCCAGGTAACTCTTCATGAAGTAAAAATGATAAAAAGGAAAACTAGGGCTGCAGCAACTATTCAGGCATGCTCTGTGTCTGCAACTTCTGTTAACTTTGGACACTGGATTATTGGCACTTTTAGAGGAAGTGACCAAGGAAGGTTCGTCTTTATAAAAGGCAGTGCTAAGTAACTGGTGTGTCTGCGATATTTTCCAGCTGGGCAGTACAGGTGAATAAACAAAGTAACAGGGAATAGAAGTGCCAAGGGAAATAGTTTCAAGTACAAAACTAATTGGCAAAAGATAACTGTAGAATCCAATGTTTAGGAGGGTATTATAGAAAATAGGGAATCAAAAGTATTTATATTATGAGGAAGGGAAAAAATAAGCTGTGGAGAGACCTACTTGGTTTTGAGAAGGGCAATCTTGTATCGGCTGGACTAGTCTGGTTTTGCAGTACTTATCTCTTTTCCAAGATAATTGGATTATTTTAGCATCTTGCAAAGCATGTGCCATCATTAATTATGATTTATGGTTGCTTTGTCAAATTCACTAAATTGGCTTCTGAGTTAGAGCAGCCTTTTTTACTGTAAAAGGCCTTGTGCATCTGATTACCCTATTTTCATATAATGTTCACAAGAATGAATATTGTGAACACTGGTAGCAGAAATAGGCCTTAATGGAAGCAAAATGTTGTATGCACCCCTATTTTCAGTCCAAGTGTACCAGCTCAGCTCATGTTAATGTTGATACCAGGAAAAAAGGGACAGAAGTTTAATAATGACTGTCTTAAAGTTCCATTTGACTGCAGGATGTAGTCAGACTAATTCAGCTTGGTAAGAATCGTTGGAGGCTATTCACTGCAGTGCTCCTTAAGATCATGCCTGGGAGACAAACTACTTTTACCTTTCATGATGAGGATAGTGGTGGCCCAAATACATAGTAGAGACATCGATTTGAACGCAGATGCCTTTGTGCAGTATTACTGACTTTGTTCTGATTGTCAAAGGTATTCAACGTTTTTACCCTGAGTATGTTTGGAAGGTCTATCTTAATGGACAAGGCACAAAGTTTTTTATTAAATGTTAGTATGTATATTTGTATAACAGATGTACCTATAGGAGCATTAAACCATTGTCTTATTTCACAGAAAGAAGAATCGATAATGTCAGCACTAAACTGGAAGCCCTTTATCTATGGAGGTTTAGCATCAATCACTGCAGAATGTGGTAAGCTTTTACTTCAGTTGTTTACATGGTTTCCTTTAATCAGTCCCGTTTAAAACAACGTTGGTTTCATGCTATCAGTGGCACAATAGTATATGGTGGTCTATGGCATAGGAGTTTTTCTTTACTGCTGACTGAAGAGTTGCTCAGAACTTTGTTACCATGTCAGAACACTTCTGTCTGTAAACTCACATCTGCTGTGAGTCTTGTTTTTATACAAACTTTGCCTTTGCTTTCTAGTATTTGGTGTTTGTTCATCTGTTCCTAGACAGTGGTCATATGTATACACAGCTTTTGTTTTGCTAGAGTAGACAAGTTAAGCTCCTAACTTGTTAATTTTTTCTCTTAGCTTTTCTGAGTAGCTACGTTGCAGTTTACATTCTCTTTTCTTGAATGTGAGTGGCTGATTAGATTTGAACACAAATTCACTTAGTGTGCAACATAGAATAATTGCTATAGTGAGACAGTGCATCTGATGTTTTAGTGCCTACTCTACAGATAAACCTAAAATACTAACATTAAAGTCTTATCTGAAATGCATGTACATGAAAATAACGGAAATCTGGATTTTCATAGTAGCAGAACATAGTCTGACATGTGGTGGGCTTGCATGTGAAGTCTGTCTAATAAAGTAGGTGTAGTATAAAACTGCACTTAAAACTACTACTTTGTTTTCCTTTTCTACCTGCTCTTATGAATCTTGTTCGAACTTGAGTTTGAAACCTCTCTTATTTGACTTGAATGAACTTGGCAAATAATGCCAAGAGCTTCATGAGGAAGACAAGCAATTCATAAAAGCCTTGCCTGTCTGGTAAACCTCGTTAGAACAGACGTAGTTAATCCTGACTTGTCTTAGTGTTTAGATGAGTACTGAATGTTGAGGTGATCCCTTTCCTAAAGGTAAGCTCTGGAGGAATATGCTTTCTAAACCCTTTCATAAAGGGAGCATGGAGGGTATGAACTTGACATAGCAGTAGGGTACAGGAAAGCAGTAACAGAAATGGGTACTGCTGCTATTGCTTTTTTGGATTCTAGGCTAGAATCTGTGTGGCTTGTTCTGTGGAATTTATTTCTTTGCCTTCAATGAAATGCTCTTCAAAGATGTTGGCAGAATACACATGCAGACTCTGTACTTGATTGCGATTGCAGAGTCCTATTCAGTGGGGCTGTTTACAACCAGGCAATACCATGTTGCCTGAAAACAGTGAATGCAAAATGCAAACATAGGAAGTAGGTAGGGCCTCTGACAAGCTTTTAGAAGAAACAAGGTGACATAAAATGAACCACTTGTTTAAAAGAAAGTCTTGGTAAGAGAGACTTTTTTTTTCCCCCCCCGGCAGTATTTTTATATATTTTAGTATATAATAAAGGCTGCTTTTTTTTCTATCATGTTCTTTGTTGTCTTTGGTTAGGTAAGTACTTGATTAATTTTCTCTGATTTTTCTTTAAGGTACTTTCCCCATTGATCTGACCAAAACACGTCTGCAGGTTCAAGGTCAAGTTAATGATGCCAAATATAAAGAGATCCGCTACCGTGGAATGGTGCATGCACTAGTCAGAATATGCAGAGAAGAAGGATTGAAAGCTTTATACTCTGGGTAAAATTAACTGACTTGCAGTAATGGTTTATGAACAGTATATTGACAAGTATAAGCCCATAGTGTGTGGATTCTTGGGTTTCAGATTTACAGGGTATTTGGTTAGCCTCAGTTAATCTGGAAGTTGAAAGCCCAAGCTTGGATTGCTTCAATCTTTGCACTCTGCAATAGCATTTCATGTTTAAAAAAAGCCCAAACAATCCTACTTGGAAAAAAAAAATAGCTAAGCATAAAGTTATTCTATACAATGCTGCTATGGTTGTTCCATCTCTCAGAAGAAAAATTGAATTAACCTTTGTGTATACATGGGCATGCTTGTCTTTAAAACATGAAAGATGGTGGGGGAAAGATGTAATCTGCAGATAACATTTCGGACAAGCTTGCCAGCTATTTTATAGATCACAAGTTGAGGCGTGCTCTAATAGTAATCTTTTGACAGTTCATTTGTGTTCTTGCAGGCTTTATTTAAAAAAAAAAAAAGAGCCAAAAAACCCCACCCCCAACCCCCCCCAAAAAACAATAGTACCCCCCCCACCCCCCCCCACCCCCCCCCCCCCCAAAAACCCACCCAAACCCAAAAAAACAACAAAACCTTGTTTTGTCTGTAGTGAGTTTAAATTGTTGATTTTAAATGAACAAACCTTTCTCTGGTAGATATCTTGTGTTCAGTCTCTTGTGCTCTAAAAAGTATTTGCTAATAAGTCTTTTGCAATTTTGAGCATAAATATTATCACTGCCTATTTTTACAGGATTGCACCTGCAATGCTACGCCAAGCTTCATATGGAACGATAAAAATAGGCACTTACCAGAGCTTAAAAAGAATGTTTGTTGAGCATCCAGAAGGTGAGTGGGTTTTTTCAATTTAATTGAGGACTAGTTTCCTTGAAGCAGGTTGTTTCCATTTGATATCTTACTGTAGGGGGTTGAACAAGTCTACTGAGAAGACATTCTTTGTACCAACTGCAACAAAGTGAATTGGCAAGGAAAACTTGTCAGGGCAATTTTTAAGGCTTCTGTAATTGGCACTCTCTCTGGTTAAAGGGGGGGTGGTATCATCATCCTGCCCTGATGCATCTTAAGCTTTGTAAATCTGCAGCTAAACTCTTTTTCTGTTTATGGAATAGATGAAACCCTGATGATAAATGTTCTATGTGGCATTCTTTCGGGAGTAATTTCATCATCTATTGCCAACCCTACAGATGTCTTAAAGGTAATTATGTGTTATGTAGAGTTCGTCCTTAGTTTTTGTCCTCTCCTTGAGGAAATGCAGAATCTCCTGATGAATACAGGATTTGTTGTTTTGTAACCCTATTTATTCTCATCTCTTAAAAAAAAATCAGTGACATCCTGAATTCTTGGAACCTCCTTCTGGTCTGTACTAATTATTTGGAAGTATGCACTGGGAAACTGATGGCTGGGGATGTAGTTGGATCCATGTAACTTTTTCTGGGGGCGGGGAGAGAATCATTTAAGATGACTCTTTTTGTAACTTCCACGCTATAGTGTTTGTGTGAAAGCCACACTGCATATTTCATCTATACTTCCTGGTAACGCTGTTATGCTAGGATGTTTCTCGAGCTCAAAATAGGTGAAGATCAATTGAGAGGCTAGTGACTGCTACTTGTACTGTCTGATTCTTTAATCCTTTAGAGAGGCTTTGCAATCCAGTGTCTCATGGAAATAGCGTTCTAGCATCAAAGTGAATTGGTGAAACCATCACTTCTTTAAGAATCTCTTAGCTTAATGATAGTCAATGACCTCTTTTCCAGTTACTTAAAAGGCTTGATGGTATTTAACTTACAAAACTGTAGCATGTGATTTGCATGGCTGCTTCTAATGAAAAAGTCAAGAAAACTTTCTGTTCTTCTGAAACTATTAAAAACTTAATTCTTCATAGGACTAGTGTGGTTATGTAGAGGCATTTCAAACATAAGCTTCTATTTCAAGTGTGGCTTCAATTAGTTATTTCCCAAAATTATTTCCATGGATGAACTTGCTTGTCACCAAACTTGTATTTGGTAGTTACCATGGCAGTTTCCCAGGGACATTCTTAGAAATCCACAGGGTTGAAGGCTGTGGTTCTCACTAGCTGAAACCTTAATCTTTTTAACCTTTCATTTTAACACGTTCCTGTGAGAACACTGTAAAGGACGTTCTGCAGAACCCATCTGTCAGTCTAATCTAAATGGGGTAGTGTACAAGTACAGAAATAGACGTGACTTAATGCAGTTAAGAACTACACCACGTACTCATTCAAAATTAGCAGCTGCATTGGATAGATAAGGCACTTCAAAAGATTGCATCATGGTTATGAGAGTGTCAGCTATTTGTATTCAAAGAGAAATTGACTTTTACTTCAAAGATTGTAACTTAATAGTTTAATACTTTTACTAACATTTTATCGGTTATGTGTTTGAATAGTATTTCTTTTCTAATTTTATATTCAAATGAATCTCAGATCAGAATGCAAGCCCAAGGCAGTGTGATTCAAGGAGGAATGATGGGCAACTTCATACAGATCTACCAAAATGAAGGCACTAAAGGATTATGGAAGGCAAGTTTTTTGATCTGTATCCTACACTTTAAGTACACTTTCTTGCTCAACTGAATTTCATGTTCTTCTACAATATTATCAGCCAAAATATGGAGAAGTCATTAGCTAATATGTATGTAGTTTGTCGTGACTACTTCACTGCTGGTGTCTGGGTGCGTTTTGACAAAGGGTTACTGGCAGTCTTGTGTTCAAGCATTAGCCACCTCATAAGATAGGGGAGAGAAATGGAGGCTTAAATTAGGGTGACTGGCTCTCTAGGACTAGTTCAACAACCCTTCGCAAAGACACCTCTCAATCTGTATGCTCTGCTCTTTTAAAACATACATTAAAGAACATCTGGAAGTAAAGGTACTAAGGAACATCCCCTCTAGCTCAGGAATTCTTGTATTCAGTCTTGTAGGTTGTCTTATGCCAATTACAGTCAGTGACTGTATAACAACTGAAGACCAAGAGTGGACAATTGTTCTGAAACAGCTGGAAAATAGTTAAGTTTTTCTGTTAGTGTGCTTTTCTCTGCAAAGTTTCTTGATCTCCATTTTTCTGTTCATCTTCCTTACTTGTCAGTTTTTCAGTTAGCAGAAAGGGGAGCCAGTATCACCTGGTTGTTGAGGTCTTAACTGACTGTTGATGTAAGAGTTCATCTGTTAGGCAGAGATGGAGTAGCACAAAGGAACTGAAATGGCCGTTCAGTATGAAAAAGTGATTAATCTATTGATTTTAATCTGTGTTTTTGGAGCACATACATCTAAGACTTGTGCTAATTAGCCTCATTTGAATTCACAATGTTCTTAACACATTCATGGTGTGTTGCTTTGTGTATTATAAAAGCTAGGCTCTCTGATAGTGCACAAAGGTTAATTTTAAACTTCAGCTATATCCTTTCTTTTGCCAGGGAGTATCATTGACAGCACAGAGAGCTGCTGTTGTTGTTGGAGTGGAACTGCCAGTGTATGACCTTACCAAGAAGCACATAATGATGTCTGGATTTATGGGAGATACAGTATATACTCACTTCCTGTAAGTTTGTATAAATAACTGCTTGCATAGCTCATCATTTGTTAGTTCTCGTTATGGGGGATGAATCTTTTGATTTTTCTGTCATCAGTCTACATCTAAATATAATTCCGATGTGTTTATGCTTTTTAATGCAATAGCATCTCAAATGGTAGCACATAGCACAGAAGCTAATTTTATTTAGGATTTGGATTTAATTTTCTTTTGAATATGAAATTTTGGTTTGTGGATGATCTGAATCATTCAGCTTTGCCAATTGAGATTAGAGGAAAGTTCCAATTAAATATTTGCTATTCTCAAAGGCACAAACGTGTTCCAGTATACAGAAACTATATATAAGGGCTGTATGTCAAATCTTCAAAATGATGTAAATAAAAAGTAATTTTTCACATCTACTAGCTGATGTAATTTTTAACTAAAAGCATTAAGCACTCGTTATTACTGCATGTTTTCTGGGGAGGGGGAATTCTTGTACATCTTGAAATGCGGTAGGTCAAATTTCATTAAACCTTTCTTTTATTAGCTCAAGTTTCACTTGTGGGTTAGCTGGAGCCCTAGCATCCAACCCAATTGATGTTGTGAGAACACGCATGATGAATCAGAAAAGCCAACAACATGGGGGACACTCAAACTACAAGGGTACTCTGGATTGCTTGTTACAAGTAAGTGGTTCATGTATCAACGTAAGTAGAAACTGGTGCCATCAAGCAATAATTGTGGTGTAGAACTTGAAAATGTTTTAAGTTTCCTTAGAAATTAATTCAAGTAACTTAGATATCCTTTTTGCCCTAATGCTCAAAAGGACTGTACTGCCAATAATGCAGTTGGTGTGGAAACATCTGCTGTCTTGACAGAAGGCAGGAAGAACGTTTAGTATGTACTGCAGGCACTGACTTCCTTTTGGTGCTTGGATGAGGAGACTAAGTCCCTCAGCGGCACCATCTCCTACTTAACTTTATACGATGTTAGGATATTGATAGGAAATTATAATTTCATAAGTCAGTTCTTGAAGAACAACAGCGTCATCCGGGGCAGATGGCTTTCTCTGTTGCTTACTGCATAATGGAAAGCCTAGTACAGCCAAAGGCAATGTCAGTCTCTGATTTTGATTATTTTGGCTTGGTGTCTTAAATCCCTAAATTGGGTATGAGGTGGGAGCATGATGGCCTTTCACATGGAGAAGAGTGGATAGGAAGCTATTGGTCTCCAAACTGTTGACTGAACAGTCCAGTTTGTATAACAGTCCCAGTTGCGTTGTCCAGTGCAATTTTGTGAAGTTCATAAGGCAAACTGGAAAAATTTCAAGGGGGTGCCTAATGTGAGCGGCAGGTTTACATGCAGTGCTCTGCAAGGGTTTTCTTGGGGGGGAGGGGAAGTCCAGGAATGTGATTTGGAGGAATCTGAGTTGGGTACTGAATGACATAGACTGTATCTTGACCTGCCAGGTAATGCTGCAGGCATGACTAATCTTGGCTTTATCTAGTGAAATGTTTCCTTGTCCCATCATACAATGTGTTTAAATCAAGGTTACAGCACTAAGCCATCCCCTTGTCTGGTGTAGAATCTTGTTAGCTGAGATGCTGTCTAGATTTCTCACTAATGAAGAGTTACATAAGTGTGTTCTTGCTGTGTTTTTTTTTTTCCAGACATGGAAGAACGAAGGCTTTTTTGCTCTATATAAAGGGTTTTGGCCAAACTGGTTAAGACTTGGTCCTTGGAATATCATTGTATCCTTTTCAAAGGTGTGCAAAACCATTAAGCTAGCCATACAACAGCAAGTATTGACAGACTGTTTCACAGAATGCTCAGTGTGGAAAGCGTCATGTCAGCTCAAATATTCCCTTTTTATGAATGGGAAATTGTGTAGTTGACCACTTTTAGTCAACTGTTGCTGAGCAGATTGAATTTGTGGTTCACACAGAGCGTGATCTTGCAGAACATTTTTCTGTTCCTCCAATTTCATACCTGTCCATTTCCTTAGTTTGGAGCCTAGTAGTAAATAAAATTGACCAGATGAGTTGTTAGGAATGGGGGCTATTTCCAGAATTGGGGAAACTGTTGGCAGTTAGCCATGAAATCTTTTTGTTTATTTTAATCTCACAGAATTTTGTTTTTGTTTCAAGAGCCAGCTGATCAGAGCCCTGGAAAGCGGGTTGGTAGTAATGTTTCTTTTTTTTACCATGAGCAAACCTACTTTATCCATCAAAGCTAAGTGAGTAAAGACTCCGGGGGGGGGGCTTTCGCAGTATTCTCCTGCCTCCTCAGTCCTGTGTTTAAGATTCTGAGGAACAGGGATGGGAAAATAATTGGCATCACCAGCCTTAAAGCAGATTTCATTGTTCTGCCTAGTACCGCATAACAAAAACTGCCAACCAGCAGCATTGCACAGCAGGGAACAAAGAGTGGCACAAAGTGTCACACCGATGCAGCTGTCCTTTAGTAGTGACGTGACCATTTTGCGCTGCGTGAAGAGGAAAGTTTTCCTTAACCAGCTGTTCCAGTTCTTTCTGACATATGAACAGCTGAAGAAATTAGACTTCTGACATGCTGAACTGTACGCTGAGTTCTGTTAATGTACTGTTTGAGTTCAGAGCAACTTGTAAGTCGTCTTGAGTATTTGCTCTTTATTGTCTGAGATGCTGGCCAAAGGAAGAGGTCACTGCAAGACTGTTGTGAATGAGAGCAACCTGGAGGTGACTTAAAGGCAAACTGGCTCCTGTGACTGGCTTGCTCGCGTGATTCGGTGGACAACGATGTGCTCCATTTTCTAGACTGAACCAAACATGGTGGAATATGTTCTGTCAACTGTTTAAGTCTTCTTGAATGTGAAGATACATAATGCAACTTTATGGTGTTGAGACTCGGGTGCACTCGGATGTTTTTTTTCCCCAAAGGCAAAGAACAATCTTTCTGTAAAGGACGATAGCTAGTACCAAGGAGCTGGGCTTTTCCTGCTTTCAGAAGTGTGTACAATTTGACTCTAATAGTTTCTAGTTTCTAATTAACTGGAAGGGTCACGAGACATCTTTGCAGGCTTTCAGTTCTGCAAAATACCTGCTGCAATACAAAAATCCGCTTCTGGTTTTAGAGATTTCCTGTGTTCTGAGTCCTTAGATGCCAGCATAATTTGCTGGGAATAATCCAGCTTCATTTGAAAGTGTGGTTGCTACAGCTGTCAGTTTTGCATAGCTTGAAGAAAGTTTTTTCTAATGTACTGTTCTTGATTTTCAGCATAAGTGATTCTTGAACATATTCATATGTAAATTGGAAGTAGGAATGAGGTTCAAACAAGTCCATCCTCATCCCCCTATCTTGCAGAGAAACTTTTCCATGCTTATTCCATTGTTGGGAAGAACAACTTGTAATGGATACTGGCTGTTAGGTGTCATCCGCAAGCTGCGGGTTTTACCCCGAGCGGTTCGGGCTGTGTTACGTAGGTGCCTATGCGGAAAGAACCAAACCCCTCCAAAGGTATGGCTACTATTAAAGATTGCTTTCCTTCTTTAAAAAGATACCCAAACCCAGAACTTCTGAGCGCTTTCACGTAGCAAACAGGCCCAAGTTGCTCTTCAATGCAAATAGACACTTTACGTAGCAATCAACCGCAACTTCCTTAAAATGTTACCTTTTGGCTTGAATGGCCCTGAAGTTTTGATATACGTTTACTAAACGCTTAGGTCAAGGTTCCTGCAAATGTTGCTGTTGAATTCCAGGAAGGGAAACGTGGGAGATGCAAGCCGTACAGTGGTCCTTCTGCGTTCGCGGAGGGTAGCGAAGCAGGACGCACAGCTTTGGATTTTTGTGGCATTGTGTTAAATATTTTTGGTAAATCATACATTCCACTTAAAGAAATTTTCATTGCGATTTCAAAATTACTATAATCACTTAAAATTACTAATTTTGAATTCACAAATGGATTTTTAAATGCACAAGGCACTTTTTTCCTGAGGTACAATGTTTTTCTATGTATAGAGGTATGCTTATGCGCAGTGTTTTTCCTTACAGCTGTTTCTGTGCTTTCATAGAAATATTTGTAAATATTTTTTGTACACTATGTAAACTGAGTGTATGTTTTACATTTTTAAGCTTATTAAAAGTTTTAAAATCATCATGTAATGACTCCAAACTGCTTTCAGTTTCTAAGTTTCAAACGGGGACAGGATGGGTGGGCTTTCAGATGCTTCAAGGTGATGAACAAAAGAAAGCTGTTGCTGGCGTTGAGCTGTATTATTGGTTGTTCAGCCAAGGCAGACTGAAGTTGCTGTAGTGAAAAGCTTATGTTCCTGTAACTTACTGGCTGAATAACATGCGTTAACCATGTTTTTACTGGTCTTTGGCGTATCTTAAACTGCAAGGCCGTTTCCCACTCTTATTACGAAAACTGCTTGGTCTGGAACGGGTCAATGTGTAGCAGCGAAATATGTTTATTACACTCGTAACCGGAGTGGATTTCTGGAGTTCGTGTGTGGCAGCACAAGTCTGACGGACGCAGCTCTGCGGGGATGAGTTTGGAGTAATGGGGCGGGAGCGCGCCGCACCGGTTACTCTGCGGGGCAGCTGGAGAGGGACAGATGGACAGGACGGACTGAAATTAACTGCTAAGCGCCAAAGGCCTCCGAACAGTTAAACGGGAGTTTGGGATCTCAGCTGAAGGTGACTGCTGCAGCGAATACCTCAAGCTATTTTCAAGCTCGAATTCAGGCCTGCCTTAGTTCGCATTTTGTAATTCTTTTGTCATTACACGTTAAACGTTTACAGAAACTAACAGCAAACCAAAGATGGCGAAGGGTATTTCCAAAGTAAAGAACGAATTCCGCGGCACGATGGAAAAAGCAGCGGCGGCCAACGGGCGATGGCGCAGAGGAAGGCAGGCCGGCTCCGTCGTGAGGCGGCACCAGGGCGCGGGCGCCGTCTCCCCTCGCCGACCTGGGGTGAGGGCACACCTGACGGCATCAGCTGCCCCGCTACTTCACTTACCCGTTTCAGGAGGACTTTAGTCGTCACGTTTCATCAAACTAGATCAAAAACGCTGCTGCAAAAGCAAGTCTTGGTTATTAACGCAAATGCTTTGACACGGTTGAGTGCGGGACAGAGAGCTGCCGCCCGGGGTGGGGGTGCTGTGGCCGGGGTCGTCCTGAGGCCTCCCTGCCTCCGCCGCCTCGGGAAGGAAGGCTGCAGGGAACGGAGGGGACGAGCCAGCTGCCAGCCCCGGCCCTTCTCCAGGCTGCCGCTCGCTGTCCCCGCGGCAGCCGCAGCCCCGCGGCGGCCCCGGCCCGGGGGACGCGGGGACCAAGGCCCGCTGGTGCCGCGGCCGCCTGCGCTCCTCCCCGCCGGCAGGGGGCGCCATCCCTCTCTCCCTCGCGCTCTCTCTCCCCCCTTCCGCCCCTCGCTGACGCGCTTCTCCTCCCCACCAATGACGCTGCTGCCACGCGACGCGGAGCGGAGCGCGCCGTGCCTGCCCCGGAAGCCCCGCCGCTCCCCCGCCTTCCCTTCCCCTCCGCACCGCTCCTCGCCCGGCCCGGCCCGGCCCGGCCGCCGCTCGCCCCCGCGCCCCCGCCGCCGGCAGCATGGCGGAGCCGCCGCCCGCGGAACCGGCGGGCAGGGAGGTGCGGGACCGCCTGAGCCTGTGGGACCGCCGCCCGCAGCCCGCCGCGCCGCTCAGCGACCGCCAAACGGACTCGGTGCTGGAGCTGAAGGCGGCGGCCGAGAACCTGCCGGTGCCGCCCGAGGTGAGGCGGCGGCGCTGCCCGGGAGGGAGGAAGGGAGGGAGGGCCGGAGGAAGGGATGCGCCGCGGTGCCACGTCGCCAAGCGGCCGGGGGTGGCGGCCCGGCCCGCTGGGGCCTGCGGGGCCGCCGCTCCCCCCGGTTTGTAGGGGGCTCAGCAGCGTCTGGCGCGGTTTCAGGCCGGCGGGGCCCTGAGGCCCCCTCCCCCCCCCGCCGCGCCCACGGCCGCTTCCCTGGCCCGTCGGGCCGTTTCGCCCCCCCGGGAGGGCTGGCCCTTCCTTCGGCCTTCCCCAGCGGCCCCAAGCCGCGGCGCTGCCGCCCGCCCGGCCTCGCAGGGGGTTTGTGGCAGCTTCCCTCTGAAAGTCCAGGGGGCCTTCTCTGCCTGTCCTCGCTGCGTCCCTCAGTTCGTCAAAGTTTGTCCTCTTGAAATTGAGAGCTTTTGCTGTGGAGTCACGTGGTTTTGGTCCTCTCAATTTCATCCTGGTCAATGCACAGCTGCTGGCACCAATGTTATCTCCTGGTACAACTTAGAGGTGATTCAACGAGCTGTATAAAGCCAGGAACAGTGGTAAAAAGCTTAATAATTTGTCATTACCGTGGAAGACGTGGTCTCCCACTCAGTTATAAAATATCAGACTCTGACAAGGTGGTTATTTATGAATGCTCCCTTGTCTGCAAAGGGAGGGGGAAGGAAATGTTTGCATTCCTTAACCGCACTTTTTATGCGAAGTTTTGTATTTGAACAGGATCATAGCACAAGATATAGTGCCGTAAAATCAACAAAGCTGGCTCTCAGCAAGTGTCTGAAAGGTCAAGATAACAAATGGGAGGGGGTAAAGCAATTCCTTCCTGAAATGCACCTGTTTCATTTCGTGCTTCCTGGTTTCTTTTTTGTGTAAGATGTATGCAACTGTGTTAAAGTAAACATTGGCAGGCATCCAAAATGATTGTAGAAGGATGTGCTGCTATCGGAGGACGTGCTTAAGGATCTAAAACAGCTTTGCGACAAGGCAGGTACCGTACCTGCCAGTCAGGACAACAGGGACGCCGAGACGTCGAGTACTTCAGCTGGTCTTGGCTCCTGCTGAAGTGGATTGGGACAGCGGCGCTTTGGCTGTTCTGAAAAAGCAGGGTCTGATGGACTCGTCTTTTCCTCAGTAGCAGTCATGAGAGAATCACTGGCTCCTCAGCTAGCATCCTGCCTGTTTTGGGGGGCAGGGGGCAGAGATACGTGGAAGTTGAACAAGATACGTCGATCTGTCTTTTCTCAAGTAGCTGAAATCCTGATCTTTCTTTGCCAGACTAGTATTACCAGGCAATGAATATTTTACTAAGTGAGTAATTTTCTAGAGAGATACCAATTTGTATTTAAGTAGTGTTTTCTGGTTTTATGTTACTGATGTTCTCAGCAATAGAAAACATACTTTACTCGTCAAGTGAATTAAAAAGGGTATTACATTAATTAAGAGTATAGAGCAATATTTGCTTTCTTGAATTAATTTCTTCCATATAAGCTAATTAATAGTCTCCAATCATACTTAAATACAGTTTCTCTGAAGTTACTTTTTTCCCGTATTTTTCTTGCTTAAAAAATCATTGTGGCTGATAATTCCCGTTCAGCGGAGCTATTCCTTGTCTTCTAAAAAAGCCTTTCTTTTTAGATTTATTTCTTCATTAAAAACCATTTGAAAGAATATGAAACACTATTTCCTGGATAAATTCAGGCAGTGTTAAGTCTTGAATTTTCTCTGAATACCTGGCAAAAAAACCTGACAATTCCTGTGCGGTGGTGTTGCCATGTCGTGTAGACAGTCGTGGCATTTATTTTTGCTTCTGTGTGCGTTCTGAATTCTTATGTTCTCAGATACTTTTCTGGTGCATTTCTCCGGATATAGAACCAGTTAAACTGGAAATTAAAGTATAGCTCATCAGTATGTAAGGTACATGTACGTTCAGTTTCTTTTCTGATACAAACATGTACTTGTATAAAATGCTGTATAATATTTTCTGATTTTAACTAAAAAAAAAATTAAGTGTTTCTAAATATATAGATGTGGTAGTTGTTGATGTATTGTTGTATTGATGGATAAAATGTCCATTGCATTTGTTTCTTCAAAAGTAGATGCCTGTAATTTTCTCAAGTTGATGCTTTGGATTGTGTTACTGTCGTTGAGCTGAATATACTAATTCTTATCAAGTTCTCTAACTGAAGTTTTGTGGGCTTTTGTGAGCAGCTTCCAATTGAAGATTTGTGCAGCCTAGCATCCCAGTCGTTAACTGTTACGCTGACAGCTGCGGTGCCAGAATCCACAGAGGATGTCCTCTTGAAAGGATTTGCCATACTAGGGATGGAGGACGAAAGAATTGAAACAGCACAGCAGGTAAATGATGCTGAATAATCTCCAAGTTGCAGAAGTCTTCTTCGGAGAATTCTGTGAGTTCCTGTGTCTCTTGCCTAGCTTTTGGTGGGTTTGTTAAATTTTTTGGGCCATTTTCAAGGTGCATGAAGAAACTCGGGGCGGGGGGGGTGGAAATCGTCGAAGTTGTAGCTCTTAAGCAACAGATACTTTTCACATTTTGAGTGGAGTCTTATGTGAGAGTAAGGCACCCCTTCAGTAAGGTGGCGTTGCTCATAATATAGAATAATGTCGTGTGCCCTCCCCCCTTTTCTAATGTGACAGCCTTGTTGTTGTGCAAATAAAACCAGACGAAATTTGGTCTTTCTTGTTTTAATTTAGTGGAGTAATAGAATAGAGTATTTCAGTTGGAAGGGACCTACAGCAAGGAGTTATAGTTTGTTTTCTTGATTAATAATTAAGTTCTGAAACATCTCTGTTTCTAACAAAAGCTCATCTTCATTTCATAGATCTGATTTTTTTTTTTTAATTGATTTCATGTGCTATCTGTGTTGTTCACACCATAAAATCTCTTCTAGTTCTTCTCCTGGTTTGCTCAGGTACAAACACAGATGGATCAAGATGAAGGTGCCAAGTATAGGTACGTGTTCTTCCTCAGTTCCTTTCATCGTAAGCAATTTAAACCTTGAAGGACTTAATCTTGTCAGTATAGTATTAGCATGCATTCGGATTCAGCTGGCGGGGAATGTGTTGGAACAGCTGAAGCTTTCCAAGGCAGTGTGCCCCACTCCCATCCTGAAGGCCCTTGTGGCAGAGCAGTTACAGGGACACAGATTTCCTTCTGAACTGCCTGGTATATTAAGACAGATTGAAATCAGTTTTGGCTTAAAGACAGGGCTGTAGACAAAGGCAGTCTAAGAGCTTTCATATGCCTTTTCAGCTGCTGCTGCTATTGAAATGGCATCCTCTGAGGGCAAGACTGTAAGCAGGTGTGGCTGGTGGTCATTTCTGCTCTTGCCATTCAGTTCACCAGTGACTATGGCTGTGATTCTCTATCTGCATTCCCTGCGTTCCTTGGCACTTTGCTCAACTCCAGTTTTGAGACTTGGCATTCTCATCTATTTTTGTCTAACTGACCTTTCCGTCAGGCTCAGAAGAACCCCTTCCCACTGACTTTTGCAGTTACTCCTCAAGAGCCTGAAGTACAGCTGAATGGCTTAGCCAAATCTGCTGATGGCTTTTATGGAAACTGGCTTGTGTTCTGAGACTTTACAAACTTGCCCTTGGCCACAAAGAGATGCTGCTGTGTTCCTCTCTTCTGTTTTTCTCTGCTTTTCTTTGGTCTGTCTCTTCCTCTCTTGCTCTGACATTTGAGGACGCGACGTTTCTTAGAAGCAGAGGTTTAGGCATATACTAAGCCCATGATCAGATCATTAACAACCTAAAAAGAGTAGCACCCTTGCACTTTGACAGTTGACATGTTCATAATAGTGCACACAGATACTTCAGGGTGCCATGGGTGCAGAACGGTTTGTAGGATGGCCAATATGTAATTGTTTGCAGGAGGCCAGAGGAGCAGGAGGAAAATAAGTTCTTTGCCTGTTGTGTGTGACTAGAGAGAACTGTGATTTTACTTTCTGCTTTGTATGTGGTAAAGTAGAGCTCAGAAGTTTTAGCTGACATCCAAGAGTAATTCATTTTAAATGATGTTTTAGTCAAGCTGAATGCTTGCCGTATATTCAGTGATCATTTAGAGTTTATGTCTGCATTGAGCCTTAGACAAACTTGTTGACATTAGATACGGGATCTATTTCATGTAAGCCTCTTTCAGTCCTCACGGTAAGTTTTGAATCATCTGGATAATTTCAGCTACTTTAGGAGAGTAAAAGTAATTTCTAAATGGAAACTGGAAATTGTATAGAAGAAGAGACCCAAATTAACACTCCTATTGGAAGCAAGGCAGGTAGAATTTGGCTGCTAGCAGTAGCCTTCAGGAGTCACTATGTTTGTGCTGTCCATCCAGACAGTATTCGCATGCTGCAGACGAGCTGTGGTGCATGCTGCTGCCTTCTGGGTAGGCTTGCTATAAGGAATGTCGGGGAAATGGAGTTACTGCAGTGGCTATTCCAAACCCTATAGCTCTGTTATTTCTGCGGGTCACGAAACATCTGCTTATTGTGTACTCTTGCTTGGTGCAAGTGGTCTTTTATTCCTAGAGGGGGAAGGGTAGTGGCAGTGTCCCTGCAGGCAGCTGGATTTGCAAATACAGAAAGTGAAATTTTACTTCTGTTATCTGTCGATTCTCTTTTTCTAGACAGATGAGGGATTACTTGTCTGGGTTTCAGGAGCAATGTGATGCTATTTTGAACGATGTGAATAGTGCCCTTCAGCACCTGGAGTCACTGCAAAAACAGTATCTTTTTGTGTCCACGAAGACAGGAACGCTGCATGAGGCCTGTGAACAACTTCTGAAAGAGCAGGTAATCTTTGATGGGAGGATCACTGGAAACTTCTAAGGTACCATAAACAAAAAGTTTCTTTTTCTCAGGTTAGGGAAACTTGTGAGCTGTGGTGACAATCCCTCCATTTACTTTGGACCTCGTTTTTGGTGTGTTACACCTGTAGCTAGGGTGTCAGGCTCTGTGCAGTAAAATGTTCAGTATGTGTTGATATACACTTTAATCAAGAAGCATAGCTAGCTGAGGGGAGCTTTTGTAACTGATGCCTGACAAGTACAAACTTTATTGAGATTAATAATTCATATCACTTACAGAAATAATTTGAACTGGTTATTGCAAGAAGAAAGATTTTTTTTTAAAGTTACGAGCTTATTTCCCAGATACTTTCCTTCTCTTCATGAACTACTCCAACAGTGATATGAACATGTCTTTTTAGCATGACTGAATAAGGGAGAACTTTTAAAGGCTCCAGTCCTGAAATACAGGATTTCTACAGTTCTCTGTACTACTGATGACAGCATTGCTGTTTGTATGCAATAGTATCTATGGAATGCTGACAAACCTGTAGAATGTATGTTTTTACATACACTATTGAGAGTAATGTGTCTTTTTGTGGTAAGAGAGAGCAAGAGAGCTCTGCTCTGTTCTGCATCTTTTGTTGTACTTATTTAGTTGCAAGTTATCTAGAGCTAGTTAACACTGATGTGTGCTGAGAGCTGAAAGGGAGGCTGAATAATTTTATATATATATATAAAAAAAAATATATTTAAACTGCTTGCTATGTTGCTGATTTTCTTTTCTTTATTGTTTTTTTTTTAATAGTCAGAACTTGTTGACCTGGCTGAAAACATCCAGCAGAAACTTTCTTATTTTAATGAGCTGGAAAACATCAATACAGTAAGTATTATTTCACTGTTTATAGTCTTAGAAAATGAAAACGCACCGATCTTTTGAACTTTGTCGCCAGTACTAAGTTACTTGTGTTGCTTACAATGAGGCTTTGTCTTGTTTTCCAAAGAAACTGAATTCCCCTACGCTGTCCGTGAACAGTGAAGGATTCATTCCCATGCTGGCTAAGCTTGATGATTGTATTGCATATATTTCATCACATGTAAGTAATTCTGTATTGGTTTTAGTTAAATCTTAATAGTTTCATATTATTTGTACTATTTTTGTGGTTTTTTTTTTCCTATAAAATGTTCTCTCTGCCAAAGACAGATGATGATGGTGCTTTATGAACTTAAGACATTTTTACTGAATATACTTAATATTCTGCTTAATTTTTATAAAATACTGCTTTTAGCTTGTACAAACTAGCTTTGCTAGCTAGTGAAAAGAGTATTTTACGTTTAGATAAATTTTCGACTCTTATTGTTCGTATTTAAAATGGATTTTTTATTTCTTTCAGCCAAATTTTAAAGACTATCCTGTATATTTGATTAAGTTTAAACAATGCCTTTCTAAAGCTATGCACCTTATCAAGACATACACTGTGAATACGCTACAGAACCTCACAAGCCAGTTAATGAAAAGGGTAAGGTGAATCAGTAAGTGGTAACTCGAGCTGTATGGAAATGTCTGTTGTAACACTATACAGTTTTCTTCTTCTTTTTTGGTTTTTTTTTTTTTTGAGGGTGGGAGGTGTCAGCAGGTTTGTGTGAAAATAGGTCAGTCCCATACCAGAGTGTTTGTGTAGATTGGCCAAGTTTCAGCCGAATCTGACAGAGTCCTAGTGATCCCAAAGATTTAAAAATAGTAATAATTAAAAGATCCTGGAAATTGAAGAAGGTGAATTGAGGTGGGTGAACAGTAACCTCAGTGAAGGCCAGGGATGGATAAAATGACTGTGTTAGAGAGGCAGCAACCAGCTGGCCAGACAGCATGCTTTCCTGAACCAGTTTGTGCACTGGAGCTCTGAATCAGCTGCAGTGCACACTGCTATCTGTGTTGCCGAATGGGGAGGGGGCACAAGAGAAATACAGGTACTGTGGGGGTCTGTTTTGGAGATGGATCATTAGAGACAGAGAGGGAGGTTGCAGGGAATACTTGAAGAAAGTATACGGGAGCTGATTGTCGTAGGATGAAAACTGTCAAAGCACAATAAGTCCGAGTTCATGACATGAGTCTTTCAGTATTATATTCCTGTAAGTATTTTTGGGTGCTCTTGATCATCTAAATATTTCTTTTTGATAAGTCTGCAGGGCTTTGCATAGCTGCAGAGAATAACTGTGGCAGGTTCCTACTAGTTCTGGCAGTATCTTTTGGTTAGCTTTAAAATGTTGACAGCGATGTTAGAGAGTCACAGGGAAGAGTTAGGTGCTTTAGTCCCACTCATTCCAGGCGTAAAGGTGGGTAGGGAGGTTTTTTGGTCTCGTTAAAATGTTAATAGTCTCATGCTGCAATATTTTGGCAGAGGAGAAGGGAAAGGGGAATGTCTCTTTCTACCCACTTTCTTTCTTTCTCCAGTTAATTGTTGTACGCCTTGTGCTCAGTCCTGTTACAGGCAAACTTGTTGTCATGAGGGATAAGCAGTGAAATTGAAAGATGCTAGAATTGAGAACTGACAGACCTAAACGAAGGGGATTTTAGACAATGTTCATGGAAACTTGCTAAAGGATACTCCTGGAGTGAAGATCTTGTTTAAGTGGCATTGAACAGTTTTCATGTTTGGTACAAAACTAGTTTTTATTTTAAAAAAAGTATCATAGCTTGGCTTGATTCCAATGGATTGCCGTGACTGAGCTGAATTCAAGCAGAATTGAACACCTCTGTTAATAAGCATGTCTACAGAAAGAAGCAAAACCTTATTTCTGGAGTTGAATTGCTGCTTAGCAGTTTTAAGCCAGGAAGGAGACCTCTTTTAGGAGTCAGATGACCTCCTCCTTCCCATCTACACGGGGGTTTTGTGGATGTTTTCCGTATTTCTCTGAAACATCTAATGTCTGCTTCTGCAAGAAGTGCAGTACTGGGCCAGTGGTCTTTAGTTGTGATCAAGCGTTGAGATTTCCTATTGCAACACAACAAGAGATCTTGTCAAGTCTGGAAAGGGACTGATGAGATCTAGATGTTCGTTGTTACTCCTCACATGTGAGTGTTTGGGGATTTGATCTGTGTTTGTAAAAGGATGATCAGGTTGCCCACAGGGATGGAAGTAGGAGATGGGGAAGGTGGAAGAGTTTTCCTGTCCCCACCGTGTTTCAAGGGAAGGCTGTCTGTTTCTCTCTCTGTCATCAGTAGGGGTAAGGGGAAAAAAGCCTGGTGGCTAAACTGGGTCTCTGCTCTGCTTTGTTAGTGCTAGAATTTGTCTAAGTTCAAGCTGTCTGCCCAGCTAAGCTTGGGCTCAAGACTTGACATTCCAGTAGAAGCTTGAATGTGAGCTGAAACTTAGCTTCTCCACCCTGGCACTGGCAGGTAAAAGGGAAATTTTGTTCTATTTTAGTGCTACAGATTAAGGAGCAACAATCAGTACTTCTGTGGCAGGTCCAGAGAAAATTGTTCTCTGCCATAATTACTGAAAAGGTTACTTTTGCTGTAGAGGCTGTTGGTTGAAACTTTTGTTATGGGTTTTGTTCTTCAATCTGGCTTTATCCGAGTTCTGAAACAAGCATGGATTTCTAGATGGAAAGTGGCAAAGAGCTATTCCGCTGGCAGTATAAATGTGAAGAACCAATACCCTGTTTTAGAGCGTAATTATCTCAGCCATTTAATACTAGAAGCCAAATACAGTATTTTCCTTTTTAACCAATTACTCATCTCTTCTTTCAGGATCCTTCAGCTGTGCCAAATTCTGACAATGCCTTCACGCTGTTTTATGTAAAATTCAGAGCAGCTGCTCCCAAAGTCAGAGTAAGTAGGCTGGTAACTAACTGTTAAAAAGGAAGCTATGAAAATGGGGTTTGGATTTAGTAGTAGTGTGAATGCAAGGATTGCATATTGTGCAAGTGTGAATGTCCAAAGATTGCATATTGTGTCCATGGGAAAATACTGCAAACTATTTGCCAATTATTAGAAAAAGTCATTTACTGATAATACTCTTTTCTTTTATTGAGTAGACTCTTATTGAACAAGTAGAGCAAAGATCTGAAAAAATGCCAGAGTGAGTATGTCTACGTAATTTATTTTCATCAATTTTGTTTTGAAAATTTTTACTTTTGTTTAAGTACTGTTTAACACATTATTCCTTTAAAAGAAAGTTTTAAAAATTGAAATTATGTAGACCTAAAAGAGAGTATTATAATGAATTTTATGTTTACCATAAAATGAGCTTCAGGATGCAGTTACTGTTTTAATTTCTTGGCTAGGTATCAACAAGTTCTCAATGAAATCCATCAGTGTTATCTTGACCAGAGGGAGCTTTTGCTTGGTCCCAGTATTGCTAGCACTGTTACAGAATTAACCAGTCAGAACAACAGAGATCATTGTGCTTTGGTACGTAAAGTAGTCATGTGTTGTGGGGGTTTTGTTATGTTTTAATCCCTCCTCCCCCAAGTAAAATGTACTGATTTAATTCAGTTGTTTGCATGCAGAATTGTCATTTTTGTTTGTGGTTTTGAATCATTAACATTTTACTAATATTCAAGTAATGCATGTTTTGTGGAAGATTATTCTGTAAAAACTCTGCTCTGTTACAAACCTCACAAAGGGGTATTTGCAAAAGCATAAAACGTGGCTACTTAAATTTCTTCAGAAACAAAAAGGGACAGAAGTTGCACAACGAGCTTTTATTTGGCTAGTAACATCTTTTCAGTCCTTAGTTTTATAGTTGAGCTCAATAATTTTGAATTTCCCAAAGCTTCAATTTAATCATAGCGATAGTAATAATAATAATAATAATAATAATACAATATATACTATAATGATATATAATAGTAATATTTGTAATACCTCCTGTGGTACTGATGCAAGGGAAATAATTTAATAATCAAGTATTTGTATTTCTGTGAATACAGGTACGAAGTGGTTGTGCCTTCATGGTCCATGTATGCCAGGATGAACACCAGCTTTACAATGAGTTCTTCACAAAACCAACACCAAAACTGGAGTAGGTGGTACATGCTGGTTTTGTTTTACTACATGTTGTATTTACTATGCTGTAATATAGCAGATAACGTTACATGGCAAATAGGGCTGTATTGAAGTGGTTTTGTAAGAAGAGCAAGAAAAAAACCCTTAATCACTTTGTTTTCGTTTTCCTTCAAGTGAAGCCGATAGTTTACATTCTCCAGAAATAATCTGAGTAATGTAAATGCTCTGTAGATGGTCTGAAAGAGATAAAGACACACAGTTGCTTTGGAAATAGCTGTAAAAGTTTACAGTGCTACAGCTCTCAGCTGTTTTTGTACTGCCTCTGTGCCAACAGTTTGCACAGGCAGTTGCAGAAGTGCTTTTCATTTACTTCAGTGTAAAATTAAGCTGATGAACTCCAGCCATTTTTCATCAAGGATTTACAGTTAGTGAGCTGCCCTTACTGTCAAGGAATATTTGCATGTGCCTGTATGTGGGCTGAATGGAAGGCAGGGTAGTGGACACCTGGCAAGGGCAGCATCTGTATCTGCTCTGCCTAGATCTAGAAGAGGCACAGGTTGTTGTCTTTACGTGGTAATTGCATTATAAAAGTATTGTAAGTTTGTTACAACAGACCTGTAATATTAGACCAATTGAGTAGATTATGTCCCTTCTGCAATTTGCTGGTATGTTTTAGTAATGATACTTAATTTTTAAATTTAGGCAGGTCATGTTCCCTTGCTATGAAATTCATAAATAAAGTGTATTCCTATTAATATAACTGAGACACCGGTTTCGAGTGTTGTATTATCTTAAAATCAAGCGCAGCTTGAGTTGAACAAGTGTAACCCAGAAGAAATACTGCCCACTACCCTCCCTGTCCTCTAAAGCTAAAGGAAAACAATAAATGCCTAAAGCCTCACTAGAAATAAGCCGTAGTGCTAGAGTGGTAGCAGTCTTTCTCTTTTCTGAGAAATTGAGGCCTCGTGTGGGACATGCTCAGGATTTGAGGTGATCTAACTAAATCGGCTTAAGAACCAATTTAGCTGTCTCAGTCCAAATCCTGAAGTAAACATCCTTAATTGAAATCATTGTAAAATGTTGTTCAAACAGAAATTTTATCACTATTGCTCTTCACGCCAAGAATGAGAATAGACTTCGGATTATTTTTGAATCTTGATGGAAAGTAGTTACCTCCTTTCTTAAGAACTTGCTTACCTTTTTTGCCTACATCTAAATAAAATAATTTGAGGAAAATGTTTCAAATAGTAACTGCTTTCTTAGTTTTTTCTTAGCTGTATAATAAATAGCCTCATTTTTTTCTGAAGTGCTGAGGTGCTCTGAAGACATAATAGCTAGGTGTCTATCTACAGATAAGAGTTTACCAAAAATCTACCCAAAAGTAGAGATCTGAGGCTGAGTGTGGTGTTTAATAATAAGGCTGTTGAAACTTTCTCCTTTGTTTCTGCTTTTAACGTGGAGAGTTATTGTTTTATCAAGTTACTTGTAAAGCTATAGAATGCAACAGAAGAGAGGCATTGAAAATGTTTCTCCTGTGAGCATTCTTTTGTGAGCATTTTTTGTCCACACTCTGAAAGGAACTGAAGTGTCCTTGTCCTGTTGTCGGACATTCTTCGTGAATTAGAAAAAAAAAATAGTGCAATAAACTCAACAACTGTACCACACTGTAAATACTTAAATATTCTTAATGTTTATATTTCCAAGCCTAACTGGGGAAGTACTTGAATTTTTCAGCTACTGGCAACAGCATTATTAGCTAATCTGTGATTAGTGAAGGGAGCATCGAGAATGGCAAAAATGTCTAGAATGAATGCTACTGATGTGTTAACCAAGATATGCATCACTTTGAACAGCAAAGAAAAAAAAATAAACTGAATGGGATTTCTGGTGTTTCATATTGCATTGATATCATAACTTCAGTTAGACTGGAGACTGTGCCCTGCAATGTTGGAAGTTGTTACAGAAAAGGTTACCAAGCTTCTCCTCCTGTGTCCCTCTTCATGTGCTCCTGGTTCTAATAAACTATTGAGTACTTGGAATCAGATGAGCCTTTTCTCAAGGGGAAATGGTGGAATGATTCTGAGCTCAGCAGGAGCATTTCTTTACACAGAAGCCAGGTAAACCAGCTTGCAGTATCTTCCCTTTGTGACAGGTTGAGTTGTTGGTTGTTTTTTTTCTTTTTTTTTTTTAATTTTAAAATTAATTCAAAACTGTACCACCATTTTAAGCAGTTGGCATCCTACTTCTCTTAAAAGACTTTGTAGGAAATCAGGGATTCGTGTTTTAAACAGTCCTTTCTCACCCTCCTTGTAAAAATCTTTGCCATAAAATAATCCGTGTTTGTGATAGAATTTTATTTTGGTATTGCAGAATCCTGAAAGTGTTTTGCTTTTTTTTTATTTTTTTCTTCATAGTGAACTGTTGGAGAAGTTGTGTCTTTCGTTGTATGATGTCCTGAGGCCAATGATCATCCACGTCATTCACTTAGAGACACTTTCTGAACTCTGTGGGATACTCAAAAATGAGATGCTTGAAGATCATGTACAAAACAATGGTAACTGATAGATGGAACCTGATTGTTTTTAACTGTCTAATTAACTGGTAAAACTATTAAATTACATAGGCGAAATAATCCCTAGATTTTTTTTTTCTTTCAAATGGGCTTTAAAAATGTCAAAGATGAAGTAAGGTTATTTTAAATTATGATTTTTCATTTATAATAGAAAGGTCTGTATTTATGGGTCTATGTATATGTCAAATTAATATACTGATGTTGTAGAGTCCTGTTTTCTCTAGATTGTACAAATGAAAGCAAGCATCCACCCAGTGCATATACGTGCACCACCAGGACTGATTTAAATGAACTTTTCAAATGAATGAATTGCTTCACTTGTCCCTGCTAATCCATCATCCATGTAGAGCTTTCTGCATACACGATGATAAAACAAAGGAATGCAAACCTGATTTTTTCATTCTCCTTGACATAGTGTTTCCCAGACTAGAAATTGTAACTTCAGCAGAGGAGTTACACAGCTGGTAGAGATTTTTGAGTTTTGGAAGTGTTCAGAGACTCATAGAAGTGAACTGACCATCAGAAAAAAATCTAGTATCTCATTTCCTTAGTATGACCGATGTGTAATGGAATGATTTCACAGTCTTAACCTTGCACCAAGCGATAAACAGAAATCATACTTGGTAGGTGGTATGTAACACAGCGTAACTCTTTGAGGCTGTGCCAATACCGTCAAGAACTGTTTGTTTTTCTGGAAGCAGAATTGTAACAATGTTGGGAACGAGGAAAAAATTGGTGACATAATCTTTCAGCTAGTCTTAAGAAGTGACTTTCCACTGCTTAAACTCAGGCTGATACCATAGTTCTTAAGTTGGATGTGAGCTGCTTCAGATCATCTGTTCTGGTAGGTCAGAAGATGAGTTAGCTTGTCGGCTCCCGACAGTCAGACTGCAGGCATTGGCTGTGATAGAACCAAAGCACGTTGGTTTGGTGTCCAGGCAGAAATGCCACTCGACGTACCCAGGTCTCAAATAATTAGAATGCTTAATTCTAACATGGTGTCTGATGTTGTCAGTGTGAGATCGCATTTTCACAATCTAATGAAAATTTGGGGAGCTGAAGCAACTGCAGTATGGTGTTCAGTAATTCCTTGTTTGTCTGCATGCTGCTGTTCCAAAAATAGTCTGACTTCATCTGCAGCAAGCCAGTTTTGTGACAGTTCTATATAGGATACTTCGAACTTTTGTGTCTATAAGCTTGTTTTGTAATTAAATTAACAAATTTGTGCCTTTTTTTACCTTTGTCAGCTGAACAACTGGGTGCATTTGCAGCTGGTGTCAAGCAGATGTTAGAAGATGTACAAGAGCGTCTTGTCTATAGGACGCATATTTACATTCAGACTGATATCACAGGCTACAAGCCTGCTCCGGGCGATCTTGCATATCCTGACAAGTTGGAAATGATGGAGGTATAACATCAGCTTTTTTATTGTCCTTGATTGGTTTTCTTTTTATGTGCAGTATAGTGCTTTGCAGATGGGGTTTTCCAGTTCTTAGGTGTATTTAGTATTACTGGCACTATCAAATTGGCACCTGCTGATCATGTTATGACCCTAAACTAGATGTCAGAGAACACTTTATGTCAAACTTGGTAAAACTGGCACTAGTTCTCACAGTTACAAGCTTCAAGTTTAGATAAAACTGTTAAGTTTTCTCTCATAACAGTAAATTTTTATTTACTTTTGTAAGTAGTAGGTATTACCCAGTGTATTTTCTAGTTGAGCTGGAGTTGAAGAGAAGCTTTAGACAGGCACGGTTAGCTGCAAGTTTGTTTTCAGAATTACTGGTCAACTAGTGTTCAGTACACATGTTTACGCTGTGCTCAGACAGTGTGAGGGGAGACTTGCTTGTACCTTTCGATAATTTAACATGTCAGCAATGGTTTCCAGTAGCCTTTTTCAAGTTCTTATCAGTGTTAGCCATTTTTGTAGTTATTTCAAGCCCTTTGAGTCAATGTTCCTGTTGAAAGGAATCAAATTAATTCTACTCACTTTAAAAGGTTAATACTATATTGATGAAAGATTTCAGAATTAAACTACTCACAGAAATAAGAAAGTGGCCAATGAAAGACTTTAAATTAGTTTTTGACTAGACCAAACTGCATTTGATATGCAACTGAAAGCTAGCATTGCATGGAAGGGATTAAGCATAATAAAGATCCCCCCCAAATAACTGTTGGCATTCACTTTATAATGAGAGGCTGTCGTGGTTTAAGCCCAGCCAGCAACTAAGCACCACACAGCCGCTCGCTCACTCCTCGCCCCAGTGGGATGGGGGAGAGAATCAGAAGAGTAAAAGTGAGAAAAGTCATGGGTTGAGATAGAGACAGTTTAATGGGTAAAGCAAAAGCCACGCATGTGAGCAAAGCAAAGCAAGGAATTCATTGACTGCTTCCCATCGGCAGGCAGGTGTTCAGCCATCCCCAGGAAAGCAGGGCTCCAGCACGTGTAACGGTTACTTGGGAAGACAAACGCCATCACTCCGAATGTCCCCCCCTTCCTTCTTCTTCCCCCAGCTTATATGCTGAGCATGGCGTCATATGGTATGGAATGGCCCTTTGGCCAGTCTGGGTCAGCTGTCCTGGCTGTGCTCCCTCCCAGCTTCTTGTGCACCTGGCAGAGCATGGGAAGCTGAAAAGTCCTTGACTGGTGTAAACTCTGCTCAGCAAGAACCAAAACATCAGTGTGTTATCAACATTATTCTCATCCTAAATCCAAAACACAGCACTATACCAGCTACTAGGAAGAAAATTAACTCTATCCCAGCTGAAACCAGGACAGAGGCCCGAGCTGTCAAAGGACTGAGTTGACCAAGAACGGCAATTCTGACATGGACTGACAAGATCCAGATTTTATTACTCTATTCTGCTTTCCATCTATCTACCAGAATAGCTGGTGGCGCTTAGAAAATTCTAGGACTTACTTGCAGCTGACCAGTTGCTAGAGAAGCTGTTGTTTGACTTCAGAATCAGAGAATTACTTACATAAAATGCAGAAGCTTTGTAGCTATATATATTTTGCTGTGGGCTGGAAGAAATGAACGTTGTATAACTGTACCTTATTGTTTTCAATTCTTGCCTGTAAACAGACAAACACTGAGAAACTTCTTAGTACTGAACTTACATTGCTATAAGCTTGTCTTTATACATGTCTAAAGCTTTTATTATGTTATAGTTTATGCTTTGGTGATCGTAAGGACATTCATAGGGTTTTAGGAAAGCATTTATGAATCCTGAAGCTAGTGAGTTTGTAGAATACTTGCCCTTTATACTGAAAGCTTAAGGACACACAAAATGTAGCTAAACAGGATCCCTCTGTTCAGAACAACTAGTCATCAGAAGTTTTACCAGTGTAACTGTTAGGAGTGCAGGTTTGTTTGTTTCTGTTTTCCTAAAATTGTGTGAATAGAACTGGATAAGAAAAAATGATTGTGAGAAGTTATTAATGTTAGCTATAACTTCTATAGGCAAGCAATGCAGATACTTAGGCTACACAAGGCCTTATTTTCTAACTAGGGTCCTATGGCCATTCAGGCAGGAAGAAGAAAGTGAGTTTTACTGTTCATTCTAAATCGAGAAATTACACTGCTCTTCATATGTCCTCGTAAGACTCCAGTTTTTGCCTGGTTTGAGATTCATTTTACTACTGGATTGCTTTTAAACCTCAAAACCTTGCTATTTAGAGAGACCTTCTGTCTGAGTAAATGAATTATTAAAATGTTAAAAGCACAGGGCAGAAATATTTCTTGTGCTGTTCTGCTCAAATATTAATGCAGTTCTTTGCCCATTCTTGCTGCCTCTCGTTGCTTTGAAGCAGACCAAGTAGTGAAAAAGGTAGAAGTGTGGAAATGTTGAGTAATGTTAGGGGAAAGCTTTTTGTTGAACTCCTGCAGGGAATAAACTAGAGAGTACTTTGAGGCGATCTGCACATATCATTTATAGGAATAAAGCCATCACAGAAATTATCTGTATAAAATCCAAGTGAGTGTTGAATTGGGTTCCCCTATTTTGAGCTTCTCTTTCTAGGTGGCTTCACTGGTTATTGTTTAGAGGTCAGTAAAACCAGGCAAAATGGAAGGAACAATGCTTTACACAGATCTGTGTAATACTTGTGAATTGAAATGTTTCTGCTACTGTTTTGGAAACATCTGGCTTTATTTCTTTTAATGTCTTTGAAACAATGGGGAGCTGAGCGTAGCTGACTCCTTTTGCAATTTAGTATGCTTTTCTCTATTGTAATCAAAGCAGTGTAATGCTGCTTAAATTAAGGAGAGAAAAAAAATTAAAATTTTGTGGTATATCTTCCTCTGCAGCAAATTGCACAGAGTTTAAAAGAGGAACAGAAGAAGCTGCCATCTGAAGCTTCATTTTCAGATGTCCGGCTAGAAGATCCTGAGTCCTGCAGCTTAGTTAAATCTGGTATGAAATACATCTCACGTTGTCAAATTAATGCATAAAGCTCGCAGAGGGTGAGCATTAACTTGAACCATCAGTGAGAAACTTGCATGCATCTTAAACGGTTATTTTCCTAGAGAAATTCATAAGAGATTGAGAGGTGAACTTTGTCTCAGGGTTCTTAATAACTTTGGGGGGGGAATGAGAAACAACTTAAATCTTATTCTTTTGGTGGCATTTCTTTGTGGTTCCAGTGGAATCCATTCTGTGAAGCAACTACTTTCGTAGCTGACAGCATCTATTGTACTTTGTATAAAACTGAGCTTCTGTATTCTGTTCTGCAAAGTAGCCCTACCAGCAAGATGTATACTTAAGGATGCTTCTGTGGGTGGTTTGGTGTGTCAGGCATGTCTTTTTAATGAATGCTTTGAGCATCTAGGAGTGTCTTTGTGCGTGCCTTTACCTGGGAAGGCAACTTCTTCCTTTGAATGCATTTCCACTTACTGAAACCAGTTAGTAATTTTATCTATTTACAATAATTCAGAATATAGTCTTTGACTTTTTAAATATGTGACCCATGTGCTTGTAAATTGCAGTGAACTGGAAGCAAATCACATGAAATGTGGCTCTTTTGATGCCAGTCATTTGAGTGTTACAACCCTTTAAATTATCGTCTAAGATCCCTGAAGAATTTCTCCCTTTATTTTATCATTGTTCAGGATGGTACAGTGTTATTTTTCCCAGCAGCACCTTTCTCAGCTCTTTGTCAGTTGTTTCTCATATTCCTTTTGAGTACCTGGTAGTTTCTTGCTTTTGACTTGCAAGGCCTGCAAAGGTCTTTCTGGCTCTTTCTAGCTTGACTCCACAAATCCCATTGAGAGTGGAGTTCATCTTGCTTCAAGCCAGGTGTGTGGCATTCGCAAGTCCTGTAAATCTCGCCGGCATTCAGGAGACGGAAGGAACCTATATGGTGTAATTTGAAGATAAGTGTCTGAGATAATTGGGATTATTTGCCCTTCAAAGGTGCCTCTCTCCCATTTCAGTGCCTGCAGGAGTAGCTGAATGACTAATAAATAGCCTAGGAACCTCAAACTGACAACTAGGGTCTTACAGGCCTTCTAATTACTGTGACAATAAATTTATTGTTGCAAAAGGTAGAAAGATACTGCTGAATTATTTTAGACAATTCCTGCACTGATCACATAAAGACTTCAGAAGTGCTTATTCCGTCATTAGGTAAAACTTCACAAATTTTACTTTTTTTGAATGGTTGCTAATTGGAGTCAGAGTTCTGATGCTATTGACTCAGCTGTTTCCCAGGATTTAAGGACAAAGTGAAAATAATACAAGACTTCTGTCTGTCAGGTGTTGTGGAAATCCATTTTGAGCATACAGAATTATTACAAAGGTTACGCAGGAGGAGCACTTCTTTATGATTACAACCCCCTCATGTCAAAATTGGTTTTGCCATTATTGTTGCGGTTATTAACATGATGTTTAAACCCTACACTTTCTGCGGCTGTTTAATCCATATAGGATTATCCCCAGCAGAAAGGAAAGCATGAAGAAGTAAAATTGATGGATTTTTTTCTTTTTTTTTTTCTGAGCATCTCCTGTAGTTCTGTGGTCACTAACCATTTTTTTTTCTTTTTTCTCCTACGCTTTTTTTTTCAGTAATTGTTTGATAATTTCAGTTGTTGAGCCAAGTGTGGGGGCGGTGACATTGGAGACATGCCTGTAAAACTGACTCGTTAAAAAAACGTTGAGCTGGGCCACCCCTGAAAGCAAGTTCGTGTCTTTCACAGCCATGTGCTCTATACACATCAGAAATCTAGTACTGACCTGCTTAGAAGGGGGAAAAAAAAAACCTAAGATGTTTGAGTGCAATAAAATATATCTTATTACTGTGGAGTCAGTATAAAGTGCAGTTGCTATTGCAGTCTCCTTCAGTTGAAAGGACAGATGGGCAAGTTTTTGATGTGTGTATTTTACTTTTAAACAGGTTCAGCAGAATCCCTTAATCCCAGGCACCAGAACACGATTTCACCAGCAGATCTGCATGGAATGTGGTATCCTACTGTCAGAAGGACTCTAGTGTGTCTCTCCAAACTGTACAGATGTATAGATGTACGCAAAAGTTTCTTTGTCTAATTTTTTAAGTGAAGTTATGAAGTGTGTAGCACTGTGTCTAAATATTTTAATGTAAATTAGGAATGGACAATTACTGGCCTCTGTTACCTCTTAGTCTTTTTGCTGCTATCTTTATGTAAAACAAGTGAACTGACAAATTTAGGTCGTCGTTTCCAAGACAAATTTGTATTTTGAGAATTAGAAAAAAGGCACTGGTTTGTACATCTATTGCTTTTGCTATTAGAGAAATACTTCAGTGTCTGATGCTCAAGATACTTATTGCACCGAAGTTGAGCAGTGAATGCGACAAGAAGGAATAGAAAATTCTAGGTTGATTATAGAGATTGATCTTATTGCTGAAATTACTGGGTGAATGTGTTTCTTGCTATGTGCTTTGCAAGACATCAGACAAGGTGATGTTTCTGGTCTTAAAAATGGTGACTCTTCTACATTTTGGAAATGTTCTCAAAAAATTTTTTGTGGCACATCTTTTCACCTTCCACAATGTAGGAGACATTTCCAAAGTTTAAGACAGTAGGAATCTTCATGTCTAAGAGAAACAAAAGCGGTGTTTACTTCACAAGTATTTTGAGACTTGCCCTTTAGAATCTGATTTATGTCTGTCACCTAATAGCGTGAAAGGCTAATAAGTCTCTGAGAAACGTAATGCGAGTGTTTTTGCTTTTCTGTGTTTTATCTTTTTATTAGATACATTTAATGCATTTCCAAATATCTTTGATAGGTGCTATGTGAAACTGCTACCAAGGTGCTATTTGCTTAAAAAGAAACTGGAAAATTATTAATACTTTATTGCTTAATATATCAATCTCATTAAAGATAAATGAGTATTTGCCCTTGTTTTCAGCTAGACCTTTAGAGATGAGGTTGGTTTTGTGTTGTTTGCAAGGCTCATTTATAGCATGTCTGCACAGTGATTTATTTATTTTTTCACTGAGATATTCTAGCAGGACTGGTATGCCTTGCCTGCAGCCTGTAGATAGGAGAAAACATGAATGAAGTGGCCCCAGCAAGTCTTGGGGCAGTCAGGGCTGGCATGGGCTACGTTGGGAGTGCTGGTGGAAGCGAGCTGTGTTCCTACAGCTAGCTCAGCCGTATGATCCAGTTGCTGCAGCTTAATGAGTTACTCCGTGTCACCTGGGCCATGGCAGATGTCATGTTTGTTTGCTAACCTGGTGCAAACGTGAGGTAATTTGAGTTTGCTTGAGGTTAAGCTCACTCGAATGATCTCACATCTATTGCAAGTATAATCTGCACACACAGATAGTTACCCTGACACATGAAGTGTCTAGTCAGGTTACCCAGTAAGCATCGTTCATGCCGTTAGCTGTGAATGCGTTAGGTATCATTGACCATGTCACTACCTGGGTGCAAATTCAGAGCCAGAGGATGAACAGGGCATGCTTGAGTGTATACCCGTATCCAGTTTAAGTAAGTGCTGTAGCAAGCTTTTATATATGAATGTTCCATCCTGTCTTGTTGCATTTAGACGACGTGTTTGTAGCTAACTAATCTAGGGTTTTATGTGCTGGCAAGCATATCCTTCACAAGCTACAATTCTTAAATTCTGCTTAAGCTTTGCTAACACCTTTTTTTTTGGTCTGATTTCCTCTTCCCTGCAGAGGGCAGTGTTTCAGGGATTATCGCAAGAGGCCTTATCCGCCTGCATCCACTCACTGCTGGGAGCTGCTGATTCTATCAGCAAAAACAAGGTCAGAATCTGTGCTTTGGTTATGATTTCTTTCCCCCTGCCCCCGTGTATGTCTAAAGCCGTGAAGCAGTTGTTCAGGATTCTGTTGAAATCTCAGTGAAAGCATGTTGCTCTTCCCCCAGAGACCTGATGGATTTGCCAGCTTTTAGTTACAGTTAACGTATTGTAAAGCAAAGATGATGATTCACGTGCTACCCTATCTGAAAAGGTGGAATACAAATCGTAGCGATCATGTTTACAGGCTGTTCTGACTCATGTGAATTCAATCAAGTGATACCTAAAGAAAAATTTCTGCTAGAAGTCTCTGCTCCCTGTATTTGTTTTCACTGCCTGTTACTCTTTTCTCTTTTTCTCTGCCTCTGTTGTTTGAATTTTCAAAAATCTAAGTATTAAATTCACTGGGAAGATTTATTAAGTATTCTCTGCTCAGAACTTTCTGTTATCAAAAGATCTGATCTGATGTGTTGCTCAGAATTCAATGCAGTTTCATCAAATCATTTTAAGTGTTACTTAAAGTAGTTGGAGTAAACCTTCTTTTTTCCCCGTCACAGTTCCTTTAATAAAAATACCATAGTAATTTGCTAATTTCTAACAGCCAGGAAGTGAATTTAAAAAAAAAAATAAAAAAGGAAGGTCTTAGTAGGCTAAAATTGTTGGATTTGTATAAGCAGTAAATACTTAGTAATGAAAAATGTTTTAGTGGCCATTAGAAATGAAGAGCTATTTTGAACTATTTCTTTTGAGGGTCCTTTGAAAAATATTTCTTAAACGTAGTAGTTTTAAAAAGAAATTCAAACCGCATTTCCTTCTAGCTTGAACGGATAACTATTTAATATGTAATTGATTCAGAGTTTTACAGTTAATTATCCATTCCAGCACTGTATATTGGGTCAGCATTGACTTAAAGTATTGCAGACAATGAAACTCATCCCGCAGTGATGCAGGATCATCAACCCTAGACAGGTTGGCCCAGGACTAGTGTCTGTACCACTTTGTTCTTGATGCATGTTAATTTAACGTTATCAGGTGAAAATGTGCATGTAAAAAAAAAAAACCAAACCCAAAAAAACCCCCCCAAAAAAACCAACCAAAAAACCTCAAGAAACCCTTCCACCAGTTATTTTTAGTAAACATTTCTATTTGTTAACACTGCAGATTTAAATCTAATTTCTTCTTTACTGTTTTATTTAACATTGTATCAAGGAAAATTCTCTTCCAGCTTGCAAAAGCAAATTTGAGTTCTTGAGTCCTCCTCCATTTACCTCAATGAGCCATGAACGTCAAAGATTAAAAGCAGCAGACAGTATAAAGCACATAGATAAAATAACAAGCAGTTTAAAACAGATCATCTCGGTGGTGTGAACTTGGCCTTGTTTTATTCTTTGTATCTTTGCTGTACTGTTTAGAAATTAACTAAGCTTTGCATTTAATGACATGAGAAAAATGCTTCATAAGACCTTTTCACAATAGCACAGTAAATCTAGATTATTACAGAAACATTGACTGACTGGCTTTTTTTTAATCATTAAAAAAATTTTAGAACCTCATGTCTTTCAACTATAAATTATATGAATTACATGAAATAATTCCTGGCTCTTATGAAGAATAAGTTTGTATCTTTCAAGTAATGGATACCTGTACTTACTGTGGACATTTAGTAATATGGCTGTCTAATCTAATTCTTCTAAGAAATGTGAATGAAGTCTGTTTCTGTAGAGCAATGTGTTAGGAACAGTACAGAAGTGGGATTTGTTGATCCCAGAGTGTAGTTAATGGCACTACAGACTAACAGAAAAAGCTTGTTAGTAAGACTATTAGTATTAACTTTGTTATAGGAAGTAACTAATAAAAGCGGAGGTGTTGAAACTTTGCTCTTCATTTAATTGTTTTGGTTTTGTTTTTTTTTTTCCATGTAATGCATGTTCTTTCTCTTGTGCTGTAGACCCAGGTTGATGGACAGCTTTTCTTAATAAAACACCTTTTGATTCTTCGTGAACAAATTGCTCCTTTCCACACTGATTTCACCATTAAGGAAATTTCCCTGGACCTTAAGAAAACTAGAGGTACTAAACAGTTGCTGGCTACAGAAATGGGATGGGATTGTCCTCCCTTAATGTGCCAGCAAAAGTTCTGGGTTTATTTTATGTTCACTTGCAATGACCTGTATGCTTGTTCTAATCTCTTGCTTTGTTCTTATCCTCTCTGAAAAAAAACAAAACCATTCTCTTATTCAGGGCGATTCCAGATGTATCTAACAAATTCTTTATTTTTGTATGGAATGCATTTGACTGCTTTTTGCTGCTGACCTAACTTATTTATCCAGTCCGTTTTTAAGAACAGCTAAGTTATCTACATTTCTATTGCACAGAGATGTCTTTCCCCTTTTCTGACCCTTTAAAGGAATATCTTTTGTTACCGCTGTTTAGCAGGTGAATTTGACAATGCATAGTTGACTTGTCTAGAACAAATTAAGATTTCCTAGACCTTTCTGTGAGGTTTTGTTTTGGAAGGGATTTCTTATGTTGCAAGTTCAATAAGCAGTATTGTTGAATAGTTTTATGTAGCAACTGTGTCTGTTGCAGGAAGGGAAAATAGAGAGTAGTGGCCATGGTCATGATTTTTAAAATTATACTATGGTTCCTTTGTAAAATGCAGGAAAAAACCTCTCAATACAAAAGTGAACCATCATGCACTTGTCAAGTTTATAAAGGTAATGGGAAAAATAATTGGAAGCATGTCAAGTTTCTCTTCCATTCCAAAGAGGAAGCTGGAGAAATAACTTTTCTTTCCTGCCATCTAATACACTGCTGTTTTAACTCTGAAGCAAGCCATTCTTACACTAACCATTTCACCTGTTGCATTTGAACATCAATGAAACCTCCCACCTGTTGAGTAGTTTCTAGTTGACTGGAGGTTAAAGGGCAAATACATCCTTTTGGTGTCTTGTCCTGGCTGACACACAAGTTTGTTCTCCATCTTCATTTAATTGAATAAATTTTTGTGCCAGCCAGTGCTTTGGAGGTGGTAGTGGTAAGTAATGGAAAACACTTTTTTATATTGGGTGGTGGCGGTGGTGTTGAAAAGATGTACATTGTGCTTAATTCTTAATGTAGCATAGCATAGGTCAGTAGGGCTTTTATATTTGGGATAAGTTGTAGAAGAAAAATAACATGGCTAATAGGAGTTCTACTGTGTTCTAGCCAAGCTTTCTGCACATAGATTTAAGATTTAATTTGGGTTTTATAGACAAAGGGGCACTGCTTAATGTAAAAGTCCTGCTTGTACCCAATTTTTTTCTTTTTAAGGTACTATAATGCTAAGGTTCATGTAACTGAAGTATACAATGGGGAGAAGTGACTTTCACACTGATTAGCTCATAGGCTTCTAATCAAGAATTTAAGCTCTGTTTGGAATCAGTGAAGTTTCTGGGAAATAATTCAGAGAACAAAATGAATCTTTCTTCGTGGTCTCCTTTAACCGCATAGGAGTGCGGATTCTTGGTTCAGTTCAAAACCTACATGCCTACGTATCTGGTATTCCCTCTTTGTTTAATGCCTTTGACAGCACTTCTGTCATGGTTTAACCCCAGCCAGCAACTAAGCACCACGCAGCCGCTCGCTCACTCCCCGCCCCAGCGGGATGGGGGAGAGAATTGGAAGGGTAAAAGTGAGAAAACTCGTGGGTTGAGATAAGAACAGTTTAATAATTGAAGTAAAATAAAATAGAATAGTAATAATAGTAGTAGTAGTAATAATAATAATAATAATATAATAATATACAAAGCAAGTGATACACGATACAATTGCTCGCTGCCCGCTGACTGATGCCCAGCTCGTCCCTGAGTAGCAATTGCTGCCCCCCAGCCAACTCCCCCAGTTTATATACTGAGCATGACGTCATATGGTATGGAACCGCCCTTTGGCTGGTCTGGGTCAGCTGAAAAGTCCTTCTCTAGCGTAAGCACTACTTAGCAACAACTAAAACATCAGTGTGTTATCAACATTATTCTCATCCTAAATCCAAAACACAGCACTATACCAGCTACTAGGAAGAAAATTAACTCTATTCCAGCTGAAACCAGGACAACTTCTTTCTCTTATGTCTTGTTTCCCTCCCATTGTTTTATACAGCAAGAGGGGTGCGGAATTGCTTTTGAAATGAAAAAAAAAAAGCAGATGGATGTGTAGGATGAGAAATGAATGACATTAGGGCAATAAGCCATACTGAAACTGTATTGATAATTTTTTTTCCCAGTTTGACTAGATTTCAGGTTGACAACACCTTGGTAACACTATAGGAATCATTTTAGCATCATGTGTTAATTACAGATACTGTTTTCCTTCCTGGGACGTCTGTAGAGACCATAAACATGAGTGTATATCAACCTTGATGTTTTGTTGTTTAGTCCTAACTAAAATAATTAAGCACAGAGGAAAAGAGTGCCAGTTCTAAGTTATTTCATGCAACTGTACTTGGTTTTCCCAGGCAACATGGGCCAAAGTCTGCATGTTGTTCATAAATGCTTAACTACATAGCGTATGTAAAAGTCTTTCACTTGTAGATATAGTTACGAAAGGAAAAGAGCTCAGACAATTTGCGTGCTGGTAGCACTACAGCTAGTATCAGTCACATGTTAGGGTCATGTAATGTATTTATCTGTTTAGACTCTGCAACTGTTAGATTCAGGTTCACCATAGGTGCAATTGAAAAATAGTGGATCGAGCTTTGTGTGCTTCTGTGTATGTGCAATTGTGCATCCACACCTAGCGGTAGTGGAATCATTAATGTGATAGTCCTGATCATGCTAGGCCATTTTTTATGCGTAAATGAATGATTAAAGTTTTTAATTCCTGGAGCTGGATCTTATTGACTTACAGCGTGAGTGACTTTCTGATTCACAGATGCAGCATTTAAAATCCTGAATCCTAAGGCAGTTTCAAGATTTTTTAGACTAAACAGCAACAACGCCTTGATACAGTTCTTACTGGAGGTAATATGGAGTCTTACTGCATTAAGAAAAATTGGGTCATTTAAGCGGGTGGTGATCTCTGGCAAATAAAAAGGAGAGAATTGTTGTCTTCTGTTCAAGGGTACTCCAGAAATCAGAGAACATTATATCGACTCTAAGAAAGATGTAGATCGTCACCTGAAATCAGCTTGTGAGCAATTTATTCAGCAGCAAACCAAACAGTTTATAGAACAGCTGGAGGAGTTCATGACAAAGGTACAAACGTGTTGTATGTTCATTAACCTAACTGAAATACTGGTAGGACAAAGGAATTGGGATTTAAGTTGGGTATAGGAGAAGCTGCTAGTTCTGTCTGATTAGCTGAAGATGATGACATTTCCCATTATAAAGTCATGGTTCCATTTTAAGTTCCAGCAATAATTTTCCAGGCATTTTTGAGATTGATGGATTAAAGGAACATGACATAGTTTGTTTTTAAAAGCAACCCTTACGCTCTTCGATCAAGAAGCTTTAATGTTTCCTTGAGTTGAAACAGGTCTGTGACAGTTGGCAGGAGCTTTTCTGTTTGCAGGAAAACTCCTGCCTTGACTGAATTTGTAAGCCTTCAAAAACAATTTTGGGTCATGTGTGTTCTTGAGGGAGGTCTTAGAGTATGGCTGTGAAGTGTGTTAAAAGTTTCTGTTCTCAGCATATTTTACACCAGTGAGGCGCTTGCTGAGCAGGACTTTCCTCCCAAGTCCTGTTTGTGACAGAAATTCCTGATAAAAGTTGGTCAGAAAGATTAGGCATCCTAGAGGATAGGAACAAAAAGCGTCTTGTTACAATACACTTTTTTTCTAGAATCTGCTCTAGGGCTCAGGATTTCTAGGCTTCTTGAGAAAACCACACAGCAGGATCTATTACTTCTGGAAAATGAAAAGTGTGATGTGGATCCGTGGATCCTTATGTCCACATAAGTGGCATGACATCTCAGAAACTGGGGCTACAGCATTGCATGGACATCACAAATATCCCAGCTGCTGTTTTTTGAGAATTTTGAAGATTACAGTATTAAATTTACTGATGTCTGTCATGCTGGGGTGAGGGGCCAGTGGCATACCTAAAATATAGATGGGTAACTGGTGAGATTGATAGATTGTCCAAGTGATCCCATTGATTCATTGGGAATCTGGGGAGTTTGACTAACCTGCTTAAGTATAAATCTCTTTTGAGGTTTTGTGCCTAAGCATTTTTGTAAATTTAATCCCATTTTGAATTTTACTTTCAAGAAGTGATCATGGTTGTAATTTTGAATTGCATTTCTGTCAAGCTGCTTTCCCTGTGTGTTGTTAAGTCAGGGCACAGAAGAGGGGAGAGCAGGGGAGGTTCCGTACACTGCAGTATCTGAGACTTGTATAATTGTTACTTGGTCACTTTGTTGTGAATTCAACTGAAAGAAACATCGTTTTGTTGATTGTACTTGTTCTAGGTAGCTGCTTTAAAAACAATGGCCACTCAGGGGGGTCCCAAGTACAGCCTTTCGCAGCAACCTTGGGCGCAACCAGGTATTTGCTTTGTTTTATATTCATGTTACCTCTGAGGTGCTTGTAGGCTAATAAAGCCGTGATCATTTACTACTTTGAGACTTCTTCTAAAGACTTGAAAAAGACCCTTTCCGTTCACCATTTTTGGTCGAGCAATATAAGCAGCATTATATGGGGCTCGAGTAGTTCAGAATGTCATTTGTTTCTGTGCCTGACTTCTAAACCATAGGAATCTGAACAGCTGACCAGATTAATGTGGACTGCGATTGATTTGGAAAAATTTTAAGTACCTAAGAACTGTCTATCTTTTTGTTGAAAATCCTGGCTTCCATTTTTACCTATGTGCTAGTTTAAATGTCTTAAGATACCTCTAAATCAAAACCTGACAAACTTCAGAATATGTATTTAATTGGTGCAGTAGATGAATGACTTGAGTGTTTCTCAAGCTGTGACTGTTCTTGCATGAAAACAGCATTTCCGCAACTGCGTATGGAACGTGCTTAAGGAATTATTTGATTACATTAAGATAAAGCTTCTGCTTTTGTAGGAAAAAATGAATCTGCACTGAAGCTTTTATTGTCTGTACATTTGGTACCTACTTCCTTTTCAGTTTTCCAGTCACTGTGCAAAAATGGAATCCAGGTTTGTTTCCCTCTTCTTAAGAATTCAAATGTGAATGCTTCATAGGAACATTTGTAGTAGTTTAGATGTTCCTGGGTTGTTTTGCTCTTCACATTACAAACAGGGTGACACTGAGAAATCTGATTATTCCAATTCATACATTGGAGCCTTCTGTTGCATCATGTTCTTAAAATGCAAAGCCAGCCACGTTCATTCATAATTCAGTGCTGCTCCATGGGTCAGACACTCTCAAGGGCTAACTTGAGCTTCTACTTAACATCTCCTGCTTCTTCAGGAGTATTTTTAATGTTTGTTTGGAGATAATTATGTGTGTAGAGGCAGATCTAAGTAGAGCTTCTGCTGTTTCTTGGAGTCATTTGTCTGGGAAGCAGGAGTAGGCAGAAAATTTAGATACAGTAGAAACTGAGGAAAAAAATAAACGTAGTATGTTAACTTTGGTACTTTAAAGCTATGAAATGTATTTTTCTCCTTCCCTTTAAGCAAAGATCTTGTAAAATCATTAAAATACCTAGCAATAAAGAAAGAAGGTCTTGTCTGAGAGAGGGTTCCTGTCTGGTTGATTCAAAATCCAGACGGCTGTGCAGCCTTTCTTCTTACAGACATGGCCTGTGGTCAGTAAGGAGAATTTGTGATATGCTATTCTCTTTACTAGCACTGTTTATTTCCCAGCAGTTTCTTTTCCAGGCAAGTTTTCTAGGGGGGAGCCTATGTAGAACTTTGTTGCTGTTGGAAGGCTGTGACTTCAGGAACCTCAGGAGGATGTGGTAGCTTGCAGAAATGGGTTGGATGCATTTTCTGCAGGGAAAGAGGGGCTGATGTCTTGAGTAGGTCCCAAAAGAAAAGCCTTGTCTGGCATATTGTGGTCAGATGATGGGTTGATGCTGCACAGCCCCTCTTTCCCTTTCATTCAACCCCATGGTTATGATCAGCCCCAGTGAAGTGGAGGTGATATTCCGGAGCGTAAATTTCAGCTAGCAGAATGCCATTTTAGCCTATTAAGCATGTTTTCTTTTACTTTCAGCAAAGATCAACGATCTGGTCTCTTCCACTTATAAGACAATAAAAACAAAGCTGCCATCAACGTTACGAAGCATGTCGTTGTACTTGTCCAATAAAGATACAGAATTAATTTTGTTTAAGCCAGTTAGGGTGAGTATTGCTAGATGTACTTCAGCTTGTTTTCCTATAGGTGTTGGGCCTTCATTTAGTTAAAGACTTTAAACACATTTTGTGGCATCGTTTACCTTGTACTTCTGTGCGTGTATGGTTATAATATATCTATATAAATGTATGTATGCATACATTTATAGGTGTATATATACAGACACACATACATACACGTATCCATATATCTGTAGAGTTATACTAGGCTACCAGTCCAGCCAGTAAACATGTGACAAAAACCACGCACATGTAATAGTGAGCAGACTATTACAGACAACATGGTGTCCCTGATCTGAGAAGCCTGTTGAAAAGACACATGGGGTAAAAAAAAAAAAAAAAAAAAAAATCTAATAATATGTTTTATAATCATATGTTAAGCTTAAAAAAAAAAAGCTGTTCTGTTCTTCATCGTACTCAGCCTACATCACACACACATTACAGGGAAGCAACTGGGTCTGTTTATTCTGCACATCTTCCAGTTGGCACCATATGGTGAATATGGTAAATAACCAAAGTTAACTCTGTCCCAGCCAAAACCAGTACAACTTGGTCAGTTATGCATGGGCAAAAGCACTGGAGGCAGAGAGGATGATACAGATTCACTGGGAAACCCACTGTAAACCCACCAGAAAGAACTAAGCTTGAGCTTTAAGCTTCCAGGTTAAGTCTGTAGGACTCAGTGTTTCAGCTTAGCGCATCTTAGCTGAAGTTCTTATCTCACAGCCAACATGGGTTCCTTGGGGCTGTTTTGGGGCCTGTTTTAAAAGAAAAGCTCTTAAAGCTCGACTGTTTCTCCCTACGTGGTCACTTCAGTAACTATTCCATGTACATTGTGCTTATTGTGGTTCATGTTTGAGATGGGTGTTGTGTTTTTTTACTATTAAGTTTTTTCTTCTTTCCTTTAAAAGAATAACATTCAGCAAATGTTCCAGAAACTCCATGCTGTGTTAAAGGAAGAATTTAGTAATGAAGATCTCCAGATCATAGCTTGTCCTTCAATGGAACAGGTATATATTGAGGCTCCCTGTTTTATCAGTTGCTCTTTCATGTGACTGGCTTTTTTTAAATATTAATTTTTCATTTTTAGTATTTTCAGTGTTCAGAATCCTTATTTATTTATTTATTATCCCTCTTAGTCCTGGATGGTTAAACTCAGAGCTTCGTCTGCACTCCAGGCTCCCAGCTAAAAGGGGGTTTTGTTTGTTTTTTTTATGAAGATCCAGTAGAGTTGTTAAACTGAAGGTGGTGGTTGATGTCGCTGGGGATTGAGTTGTACAACATCATGGCAGAGTCTTGCCTTTTCTGGGCATTGTCTTTTTTGGAGAGGTATCAAAGCTAGTGAATACACTTTAAAAAAACCCTCTGTGTGTGACGGCAGTCTTGCTTTTGACAAATACAAGAAGCAGCTACTTTTACATTTAGGAAGCATGAGAAAGAATTACAAGGGTTCATTTGAAGTAAATTGCATTGGGAAAATGTGCAGATGTTTATGGAAATGTAACCCTACATGATAAGGTCTTTAGTCCCAGAGATGATTGTGGTTAAGAATGCTCTGGCAGAAAGCAAGTAGGTTTTTAAAAATCTCGCTTTGACCTTAGTGGTCCAGGGAATGTGGATAGAATCATGATTATCCCAGGATGCCAATATTTAAACAGATAATCTAGTTTACAGATTAGAGGATGTTGTCTGCAGTGAATGTGGCCACAGGGATGTGTGATAACTAGCGTGGAGCACAGAGTGGGAGTGATGCACTGGAAGGAGGTGGGGTTATCCTGGAGGAGCTGGCTTCCTCTAATTGTTTATCTGTTAATCCTTGGGATCACTTCTCCTACAAACTGAAGTGTATGGGAAACCATATTGTCATCTGTGGGAAACAAGTACAGCGAAGGATCCCAAATGTGTTTCAGATATCTAAGATGAATGTTAACATTTTTTGTCAGTGTGCATATTTTTTTGGAATTCCTTGACAATGTAGGAAGTCATCTTAGAAACTTTGACACAGTAGGTTGTGACTGCTGAAATGACTAGTAAGCATGGTCAACAATGGCATTTTAGAAGGCCTGTGAGTAAGCATTTGACTGGAAATTTTGGCCAGTTGTTTTGTAGCTGTCTTCTGATTTGTCCAAGACTGTGTGTTTCCTAGGAATCCTGTTTAAAGGTTAAAATATAAGACATCAATTCTGAAACTCAGTTCCTCTGTCTAATGTAGGCTTTCCTTTCATCTTTCAGGTGAACTTACTTCTATCAATGTCCAAGTAGCCCAACAGTAAGGCTGCTTGAAATAAGCTTCAGCTGAATGCCAGGCAGCGAAGGGAATACGAAGACATTTGCTTGAAGTAGATGAAGGATCCCACTGTGCAGTCCAGTCTGCATCAAAACTATCCAGGCTGCTTACCCCTGTTTTAGGAAAAACAGAAAAAAAAGTTTTATTGATTTGTTAAAGGTCTTCCTGTTCATTGGCTTGAGAAGCAGGGGGGAAGAAAACAAAACAAAAAACCCTTTGCTGATCACTGTTATGGAAGCTCAGTTACTGCCTTATCCAGATGTTTTCAAAGTTGAAATCCTGTTTTTTTATGTAAAAACTTTTCTTGCTTTGCTTTAGTAAGCTGATGTATGCAGTGAAAAGCCGCACTTTCAAAGACATGTTGGAAATAAAGCGCAGGGAATCAAATGGGAGCGGTAATAGGTATTTGCAAGGCTTGGAGATAAGCACATTGGTATGACAATTTGACTTAAGCAGGCATGCTCCAATTTTTCTTTAACTCCCCCGAAAATCCTGGTAATCCACCACGTGCTTGAACATAATTCAGAGGTTCTTAGTTGGGAAAACTTTATTTCCTGCATGTGAAGTATTTCTTGAAACACTGGATGTGCTGTTTTTCTTATACTGTTGTGATTGGGAGCTGTGAGGTCTGACCTGAAGTTTCATGCTCTAACCTTCCTCCAGGTAAAGAATCTCAGTTCCTTGGGATTTGCAGTGGAAAGCTGTGCAATATCATTTCTCTTGTTTCTGAGGGAACTGCATATTTTCAGTTATTTGCTTCACAGCAAAGCTTAGCATTGAGATTCTCAGGTGCTTAGTTCTAGGTTAGAGTTGGTTTTTTGCCTTGCCCAAGATCAAATGGTGGCGTCGCATTGTTTAAAGTGGGGACTGGGACTTGTACAGCCTTCGTGCGCTGGAATAAGTGCTAATAAGGGTGTGTGGGGATGCCAGAAATGTGCAAACCTGTCCAATCAGCATGGTAAACAAGGGATAAGTACTCAGTAACTGGTAAACAAGGCATGGTGTTTAGTATGCAGTAATTGGTCATTATTTCAGAAAGCTGAACGCTAAACAGTTGATCATTACTCGAATGAAAGGCTACAAGCAGCTTTAGGGTGTTTTGGGGTGTAAGTCTTTATTGTGCAGCACTGCAAAAGAAAAATGTGGTGACACATGGCAGATTTTTAACTTATTTATAAAACCTGTTCTGTGGTTTTAAATATGTAGAAATTTCCATGCACATTGGTGGTGTTTTGATTTAATAATTTTCCTGTTACAAATCACATGGCTGGAGACTAAGGTGGTGGGATTTAAAGCTACCATGAGAAGTGTTGCAGCAGTGGTGCTGAGGTACATAAATGGTACTTGTAGGACCTTATGTGGCTCCTTAAAAATTAACTAAAGGAACTAACAAGGAAGAAAACTTGCCCTTTCTTTTTATTTCTGTAGAAATACAGGCTGTAAAATAATGTCCAGTGCATTGTAATATATGTATATTTGGTTTTTATAAAGTTTTTCAGAAGGACTGCATGGTCACTGTACAGTTACGACTGACGTAATACAGGTGTTGTACAGAAAAGACGTGAAGGGTAAACCATTGCAGTAGTCACTTGTGCGTGGGATCTTCTCTCCCTTAGAGTACCCAGACAGCTCTAGGACAGCTGGTTGAAAGATTAGAAGAGCAATCAGTTTATACAGCCTGTTTGCTAAATGAACGTTTGTTTAAACATGTACAGTTTCAGATATTTACGTTTACAAATAGTGTAAATACTTTCAAAAGATTAATTTAAGATGCTTTATATTATCTGACTAGAAACTTGCTGTTTTTAATTTTTTTAAATAAAAATGTTGCCTCCTATTTTGGTCCAAGAGTAAAGCTTTATTCTGTAATCTGAGGCTTGTCTGTCAAGATAACTGTAATACAGAGACAATAAACATCCTGTAAGCACAGGCGGTGCATTGCTGAGAAGTGTTCTTTTTTAGCAGTAAGAGAATTGACTTTATTTGGCACAGATGTATACCTGAGTGCTGAATGTACAGCTAATTGTTAAAGTAATGCCTCTTTATGGTTATAATAAAAGCAAATTTGTATTTTCTTTACTGACAAATGATCTTGTGTGACTAAATGGTCTCTTTGCTCGCAATTTTGTTAGGGGGAAGAAACCACAACTGTAATACAAGAACATATATTAACTAGTTGGCTTTTACTGAGAGAAAACTTGGGAGCTGGTGGCAGAAATCACAAGTATTGTATTTGATAGCTGTTCTCGTTGCCTGGTTACTCGTGGACTCATCTACCCATAGTTTCTCATTACCACATACTGTTCTTCTGGCCCTTGGTGGTACAGAAGCACATCATCCAGAGGCTTGTGGTTTGTCCCCTCTAATGTCAGCATGAAGCTTCCCTTCACCTTCTGGCTTTGACAACGTCATATGAATGAACTAACCTAAGGAAAAATGCTCCTTTTTTGTGGAATTCAACTTCTATCTGACTGGCGTGGGGCAGCAATGTGTGACCATTGCTTCCTAGGTGCTTGGAGCCTCCTAAAGAGGTTTGGCCCTTTGGATTGTATCTCGTTAATGAAGAGAATTCCAAAGCAGCTGGCCAGGCTTTCACGCTTCTTTTTGTACAACAGTGATACCCACAGCATAGCTTATGCTGTGCCAGGTGTTTTCCAAGCAAAACCAATAGTCCCTTCCTCAACCTGGGCATGTTTGGTGTTGACAAAGTGCTGTGGGTAGGAAAAGGGGAAAATGCCCGTGCTGCTGCAACAACTCGTGTGGTGACTACCGGTACATCCAGCCCTGTGTTCACAAATGCTGCTTTCTCCTACCTTCATGCATTTTTATCCTCATTGAACACTCAAACCAAGCCAACACTGTGGAGCAAATCAGATCGTTGACCTCTGAATAGAACAACAACAAAAAAAATCAGTTGGCCCCTTTCAGTGGTGGCCAACTGTGCCACTAAGCCATGGGACTTACCATCTACCACGAACTGGAGCCCTGACACCCAAGAGGCCCCGATCTTCCCGCCCTTGGATGACCCCTGGTGCCTGTACCCAAGCTGCTGTTCGTCATCCCCTCTCTACCAGCATGGGTGTCTCTGGCTGAGAGCCAAAGCAGGCTCGTCAGTCACACTTAGTACAACAAGTTCCCAAAGTCGGGTTCATCACCTGTAGGAAGGAAGCCATCTCCTTCAAAATACTGCACGTTCGGTGCATAACCCCGCTTGTCATACGACGAGCCATCAAGTGCTTTCAAATGAGACGAGCTTGGTGTTACAAGGACTTGATGTACAGGAAGATAGGCATTGTGAGCTTGAAAAAAGGAGCTTTATTTTCATCGCAAAGTGACTGTTATCACCTTGATGAAGGAAAAGGTGATCTGAAATGCTATGTCACTGCTTGCTGTGAGTCTTAGTATCTTCAGTATTTCATGCAGATAGAAGATGATGAAACACAAGGAGTGATATCACTGAGAGAGGGGTTGCCAAAAGTATTGCAACGTTTTCTGTATTTTGGACAGCAGGCTCCTGAGCTGAATCTTTTTAGACTGAAGGAAGAGCTCCTCTTCACTTTCTGGCCACTGAAGTAGGTGCCTTGTCTCTGGGTCTTTCAACTGCAAAGAGAGCCCATGCAAAGCAGAGCGTTAACGCTGAACCCCCTGAAGGGAGGTTGAGTGGGAGCGCACCCCTTGTATCCCAGCCTTTCACGCATACCCCTGTAGTGTGTCCAGGGTGCCCTTTCCGTGCTCCATGCCCGTGGAGCACACTAACCCTACAGCTCCCCTTTGGAGGTGATCCTCTTCCAGTGCACGTACAAGGGGAATGAGGAGCTAAACTCACGGCTCTAGCCTCCGTTGGCGGGAGTGGGCTGTCCAGAAGTAGCGGGACAAGGAAGACGCCTTCCTTACCTAACGTAGCAATGGGTCCTGCGAAGAAGTCTGAATTTTAGGGATAGAAGAGCAGGTGCCAGTGCTTTATGGTTCTGCATATTGACCTTGGGTTGTTGCCACCTTTCTGAATAGCTACCCCAGATGCCTGTTTCCATTAACAATACATCTGTGGCCACATATAGGCTATTGCTATGAGGGCTGTCAATATTTGGTTTGTGCCTGCACCGGGGAAGACAACTTGAATCCTTCGCCCTGAAGACGCAGCCCCCAACCAAGCATGGCGACGTGTGACCTGCGTTTCAGAGCTGCCCGCTTGCATTTGCGTCCAGCGGAGGACAGGGATGCACACCAGTAGGCTGGGACACTCGCGCTGGCACTGAGCAGGGCTGAGCCCCAGCCAAAACAGCATTTCCACCTCCAGGGAAGGGTCAGAGGTGGGAAACCTGAGTGACAACAAATACCAAAGGATTTTGGCTCTCCTCTCCCCAGGTGCTTGTTTCATGTTAAGTGAAATGCTGTTGAGATAAAATCAGGAGCTTTGTGTTTGTATTGACATTTAATATAAACGTTTTGAAAAGAAATAGTGTTTCAGAATGAATTTGTGAGACGTGCTGTTCTTGCCCTTTAGTGACAGCATTTCAATCTTATCTAAATGCTTTCCTGGAAGGGAATTTCATTAAGATTCACACAGGCAGGAAATTTGCTTTTGAATTTTACGGTGATTTTTCCACCTGAAAATTTGTGACCGGTCCCATGCAGCAGCCCCAAGCTTATCTCCACCGGGCGGTTTCCCTGCTGCTGCTCTCCAAGCAGCCGGTAGGCAGGAGCCGGCCGGGCAGGGCTACCCCAGCAAGCGCTCACCTTGAGCCGGGACCCCACGTTGAAACGGATGCAATCGCTACGGCTGGTGAACGATAAGTCAATTCGATCCTGAGCCAGGATTTTAATGGTGACGTGGCTGTTCAGTTTCATGGTGATGGACTGGAAAGGAGGGCTGTGAGTGTGGTGGCTGAAGTCATGCCACTTCCAGCGCTTCTGGCTGGCTCCTGCCCGGTCCAAGCAGATCCCAGTGCAGGGGTCCAGGGCGGCCCTGGGGACAAATACGAAGCTGGATGAATCCAGAGCAAACAACTCCCCGGTTCCAAATGCCATCTCTTGTCTGCAGTTTGAGCAAACTTCATGTTATTGTGGTCCAAGAGTCACTGCTGGGACCTGATGCACCGGGTTGAGGACTGTGTTTTCTAATAGTTTTTGTCCTACAGTACAAGCACGCTGCAGAAATCGGCTGGCCCCTGGGAGAGCAAAGCATCCCTGAAGGGCAGACAAAATCCTGGGGCGGAGCGTGGGCTGTGTGTATGCGCGTCCTCCTCTTCCTATTGCGCGTCTACGTCTCCAGAAAGTCCCTGGACATGGTAATTTCTTTTGCTCTGGCAACCTTTATGCTAAAAACAGATCCTCCGTGCGTGCATGCATGTGTGGTCACGTGTGTGTCTGGGTGCGGGAAATGGCTTTGCCAAACTACAAAAGAGAGAGAAACACAGCGTGTGTGGGAGAACAGCTCATATTTATGGCATACAGATATGAATTGATACCCCTCATCCCATGGGAGCCTGGGTAGGCGGCTCTGGGTGCTGGAGCATCCCCCCAGCCGTGGCACCTGGGTAGTTTTTATCATTCACAGCATGTGTTATGTTGAGTTTTTCCTGCCTAAGCGTGAAGAAGTTGATTCTCACTGGGCTGTGAGAGCGGCTCGGCCTCCCCCAGCGTTACCTCGTGCTGCAGCTCAGAAAAAGCAGCAAAAAAACCCAGGAAAAAAAAAAAAAATCTAACTTTGCAGCTGGGATGTGCCAGCCGCAGACAAGCCTGAACCAGTCCATATGTGCGACAGCCAACCTACTGACAGGCAGTTGATTTTCTGGTTTCCCCTCATCAAAGCTATATTATTTTTATAAATATCAGAATGGTCACTTAGCATTGCCCTTAATTTACGGCTGCTGAGAGAGGCTGGGAGGGTCATAGCAGCCTGCCCCAGCTCAGCAGCCAGCCTGCGTGTGGCTAAAGCCAATGGGGAGCATGTGGTCCAGGGGGCCAGGAGAGCCCCATGGCGGGGTCGGTGATGGTTTAGTGCTGCTAGGGATCGCCTCAGTGCTGGGCTGTAAAAACCTGGTGGCTGCGTGACCGATGAAAGACTGGCATGTCTGCAAGCCAATGGTAGGACTGCAGGAGTCTGATGGAAGCGTTATTGCAAAAGCTATTTAAAATGATTTGTAATAGGCAGTTAGACGTTTAAGATCTCCATTAATTAGTCTCAACACAGGGAGGGCTTGTAAAATTGAGATGGGATTTACTGATTTCCCCAGTTCCTAGCTTTCTGAAGGGAAACTTTGGAGACTGGGGGTGGGGTGTCAAAAATTAGTATTTAATGGCTCAAACGCCAGCAGTTTTTACTAAAGCCATCGGTCACCTCATATTACAACTTCGACTGCAAGAAATTGGTCACTTAACTCATTCTTTAGTGAGGAACACTCACTGGATATGAGAAACAAACCAAAAGCAATGTTAACCTCAAGCTAACCGACTCCAGCTATTGAGGTTTGCCCTCAGATGCAGATAATAAACCCATGTTTTTCCAGCGTGGCCACCTGGGTCTCTATAAGAAGTTGGTAAAGATGTGTCCTCGTCCCCACGCTGTAAAGGGGCCAAGCCACCTCCGTAGCCATGTGGCCAACCTTGGCCAAGATCAATCCTCATGCCAGGGTATCTGGACGGACGGCACTGGCAATTGAGATGGAGCGATCCCCAAGTGCCCTTGCGCTGTGCATGCTGCCTGCAGCCAGCACCTTGATGAACAACATGAGAAGCCACCGCTCTGGTGGGCTGCAGCACAGCCCTCCCTCCTTTTCATCCACTTTCACATAGAAAAAAATAAAACTGGAACAAAAAATGAAGATGTTTTCAGCATGTCTTAAGGCCCTGGGGTGCCACCAGGGCAGGTTGGGGCTGAGCTGGGACCTGGCATCACCTCTGGGCTTGCACTTACCAGAGGTGGCCATCAGAGTGGAAGCAGACCCCGTGGCCATGGCTCCTGAAGGCACCCCTGATGCCCAGGTACTTGTTGTCCTCCAGGATGCAATAGGTGAACAAGGCTTCCTCAGTGAACGTGATGAGAATGGCCACATTGCCTGATGGGTAGCTGAGAAACCGTTAAGGAAAGAAGCCCATAGAAAGCCCACAGAAAGCATGCTTTGGAAGAAAACCATCATGGGACAGTGTCTGGGGGGAAGTCACCCAACCCTCCCTCACCCTTCAGACAGCCAACCCCAAGGCAACCAGCTCTGTAGACCTCATTTCCTTGCAAGAGCAGCATGAGTTGCGTAGCCAGCCCAAGAGGCTGAGGCAGGTTACCCCAAGGGAGGAGGATCATGGTGACCCACCTTGAGGCAGAGCATTCCTGCAGCTGCCCCCCCATCCGAGACCATTGCTGCTGGATACTAAACCTGACCACTTCCATCTGGGAACAGGAGAAAAAATGTTTGTCCATCAGGATAACTCCGTCTTACAGGCTCAGGAGAACAGCAGTGCTGCAGGAACAAAACCAAGGAGATGAGAGGCAGGCACGGGGCTGGGGGGAGCATCACGGGGGTGCCTGCCTGGACACAGGGGACAGGGATGCTCTGCCCCAGGCCTCCTCTCCCTGCACCGGTACCAACCCCAGAGATGGGCAAGCCAGACCGTGACACTCTGCGCTTTCCACCTAGCCTTGGGTTTTTTGTTTGTTTGTTTGCTTACTTTTTAATTAGAGACTTTTAAATAGGTGAGGAAAACTCATCCTTGACTTCTGTGTTTTCACATTTCATGTACAAAGCTCAGCTCTTCTTATTTTATGTTACGCTTTCTGATGATATAATTTGCCAAGAGCCCTCTTTCCATCAGACACACAAGTAATTTATCCTGCAACGTACTGACAAGTGAAATAGAAACATTTCTTTGCTAAGGGCTTAGCTCCTGGCATTACAAGGGAGCTGGGTTTAATGCTTTCTAATAGGAATAAGGAGCATTACTGCCTGCTTCTCTGGGAAGAACAGAGAGCAGCTTGGAGAGGGGGGGAGTGGGGAGACCTTGCTGTTCCTTTTTAACATCATCGTTAAAAGCAGCAGCTAATTCTCACATGCAGAAAGGGGCCATGCTCGGGTTTTGTCTGTCACAGGGACCTGAGGGACTTGTCCACAGCAGCTCCCAGGTGAAGGCATTTTGTACATGTGAAGTGGCTGACTCCAGCCATAACTGTGGCACTAATTTATAACCCGAAGATACACATTTTGGCTCTGCAGAATAGCTAAGAATTACTTCCTGGTTGTAAGGGATGGAGGGGGACAAAAAAGCAACAAACCAACGATTTTGTTCCTGCTTTCATTTTTCAGGCTTTTTATGACGCTAAAAAGACAGACGGTACCAGACAGGAGGATTTGCTACCCCCATATTTCAGGAGGGGAGAGCAGTATAATGTGCTTCTATGTCGAAAATAAAAAAGCCAACAAAATCACTGATTGTGTGATAAATCACAGGTAGTTTTCTTGCATGCCTGCAGAAACTACAAAGCTTTCTGGTTTGGGAAGGGAGAGGAGAGGCAGGGGAGGGAAGAGAGGAGCTATGCTGCAGGGGGCTGAGCTGACGTGGGTCCCATCCAGCCCCCGGCTGATGGAGCAGGCCCCCAGTCTCTGCTTGCCCTCCCAGGGTCACTGGAGCTGGGATAATGGGCTCTAAGGAGCTGCTTCTGATGGCACCTGGGGTGGAGGGGACGCCCCGTTAGCCTTTTCTGGTGGGGGCCAAGGTAACCGCTTGCCCCCAGCCGAGGTGCCAGGAGCCTTGGGCAGCTCCCATCCCACTGCCGAGGCACTGCTGAACCACTGCCAGATTTTGTGCCACCCTCCATGACCTTTTTTTTGGTCGGGCCTCTGAGATTTATGAGCCACATGAGCTTGTGCTGGAACATCTCAGGGATCCCTTTCCTTAGGTGGGGACAGAGACCATGCAATGCACTTTTGGCATTCTCACAAAAATCAGCTCCTTGACCCATAATTTTCTTCCTTTTGGTTGCATCCAGCCTGATTTCCCAGGGAGAGCTGCCATGTGAGACCCCCACCCCATCCCTTGCTGGACACAGTGGTGACCTCCCTACTAATGAATGCAAGGCTGCCTGGACCCTGCAAAGCTTTTTCCTGTGCTCTTAAATTGTTGGACTGAGGTTTGGCCTGGGACCCGGACTGCTTCCCCAAGTGATTCCTAGCTGAGAAGCCTGGATCCATCCCTGCTAGGCAGTTTGCATAGGGCAGCCTGGTTTGGAGGTTAAAAGAGAGCTGAATGGTATGGAAGTGAGTAGAGCAGGGTCTGAGGCTTCAGTGTGGGTGGGGATCGCTGACTGGTGGTGATCAGTCTTCAAGCTGAACCCTTTACATGCAGTTATCATCCCAGGAAGACCCCAGGGACGGCAGACAGCTTTCCACCTGATTAAGTCCGTCTTTGAACAGCCACAATTTGGTATGTCCCATCAACTTAGCGCACCCACTGATGATCATTTTAATGTTTTGCTGAATCAGAATCTTCTCCGTATCTCACAGGAGATATCTAAATGTGTTTGACTGGACTCTTACGGGGCATGAGCAGCTCTCTACAGTCCCTGCCTGAGAAGCAACAAGAAGAGATCCAACAGGCTATACCCACCTTTAAGTGCTCCGCAACAAAATCTCTGTCCAGCTCCAGCAGGTCTTCTGGAGGTGCTGATGTCGGTCGGTGCTTTTTGAAAGGGGCAGTCTTTGGTCTGATGGTGTATTCGTTTTGTTTTGAGAGTCTGAACGAGATTCTGGTACCTGAAAAAATTTTAGAAGATTGTTGTTAAGGAAAAGGTGATGCAGCTTTGTTTCTCCAAGCCTTGTGTCATGGATTATTTGGAAAGGAGGAGAGATGGAGGGAGGGACTGAGGAGTTTTTGTGTCTTTTGCTTTGTTTGAGGAGAAATAAGTGGAAAGGGAAAATCTAACCTAACTAGGATGGGGTAGGCTCTGTGATGCTACAGCATGGCCTTCCTAAGAGATGTAAAGGATCTCCTTGCTTAAAATAATGAAATGTCCAGCCCACGAGCAGGTGAGAATTACTTATAGCAAAGGATGGACTAGACATGAACTAGCAAGTCTCTTCCATGCCATCTTCCTACTCCTCTCATCCAGAGGATATATGGCCTGGAGATGACAGGGCTTTTAGGCGTGGAATTATGCAGACCTGTGTTTTGAAAAACTATGAAGGTCCCTGGCCACTCATAATTAGGATTACGGCACCTTTTACTACACAAAGGGCTGCAGTCTCTGCTTCTTCTCTGGCTGTGCTGAAGCTACCGCATGCTTCTGGCTCCAGGCCAAGCCCAGCAATGACAGCAACTCACTAGAAAAGGTACTTACAGGCAACAAATCTCAGATACTGCTGCAACATTTCCCTGTAGCTCTCAAAGCCTCCTTCATCCAAACTAAAATTAAAAAAAAAAGGAAGTTAAAAATAAGAGTGAATTGTTGGCTAATGACGCTACTCACATAATCTAAGGGAAAAAAAGCATCATGGGATGTTACATCAGGGTTCACCTGAAGCAATGCAGATGTCTGCATATAAGATTGTCACCATAGATGGCCTTTATAGCCAAAGAAGAGAAATGGCAGATAGACCTCATTACAAGTCTGATGGATCATGCAGTAGAAACACCCGTTTCCCTGCCCTTCGGTCAAGGGGAGCTGCAGGTGATGAGGGGAGGCATGGCTATGGGTTTGCAGAAGTGAGGTGAGTCCCAACCCCCAGGACACCCTGCCCACACATCTCATCACACGTGTGGCTGGGTGCCCTGCCTCGCTCCACCTGCATGTCGTGCGCCTGACTGTCACTATGGTCTCTCAGGGCAAAACTCAGCTTGCGTGGCTGTTGGGACCAAGCAGTGCACACCACATACGCTGCTGGCCGCTGCAGAGCCAGAAGACAGACCCTACCCAAAATGTTCAAACCAGGTCCTACCTGAAGACCTGAGTGGCACTCAAACCTCATACTGCCCCTCTGCACCCAAGGGAAATTTTGGTGTGGGCTGTTGCTCCCATGAAGGTATGATGGCACTTAGAAGTCAGAGCCCAAAGGACCAAAACAGTGGGAGAAAAGGGGAAACAGCAACGAGGGATGGATACCTTAAGTGATGCAGCCAGGTGTCTGCCCACCTTGGCAAAGCCAGCATGCCCCAGCCACAGCCACCCATGGTATGCCCTGGGAACAACGCATTCCCAGGGAGTGAAACAGGAGTTAGACCGTTTGTGTGCTGCTTGGCAGCCCGGGAGGAGGTTGGGAAGTCACATTGATGGCCACCAAGGCTGCTGGGTGTGGGGATCAAAGCAGCTGTGGTGGGAAGGTGTGCAGGGGCTGTGCAATGGGAGGGAGTCCCCAGATGGGGTCAGATGCCTTCAGGGTCTCTTATGAGGGAACAGTTACCTGGGGTTCAGCTTGGGAAAACCTTTTGCCATCTGGGAAAGCGTCTGTCCCTGTTCATCTTTCTAGGGAGCTTCCTGACTGCAAGTGTCAAACCTTCAATGTAAATATTGCAGAGATGGATCAGCTGATGACTGCTGAGCCCTCAGCTCTAGCTGCTCCTCATCAAGCCCACCAGTGATTTTCTAAGGGCCCTACAGTGAAGATGAGCTGCATGAGGACCCTCAGGCAAGTGTTGCCTTGACAGCACTGAACTGTCCTGATCCAACATCAATGGCCCCATTCAGCACCGTTGCCTGCTCAGCACGTCCTGCCCGGGGCAGGTGATGGATCTTTCCTGCCAGAGGTACCATCATAGGACTGACATGAGGATGCCTAAATGCTTGTTGGTGCATGTGGGCAGCAGTGCCACAACGCCATGAGCAGATTCCCACCAGCAAAACTTCTGGGACCAGAGTGAAGGGACCTGGTGATGGGGCTTCTCTCCTCCCACCAGGGCCTTGGACCTGTCTCTCTTGGTCCCTTACTGCTGCAGCAGTTTCTCCTTGATGCGGCTCCTCAGCTCAGCTTGGGAAGGGTCAGCATGGGGACCGATGTCCAGCTCTTCCTCTGCTTCATCTTCACTCATCTGCTCTTGGATGACAGCATCAAACACTTCCTTGTATCTCCTGCAGCAAAAGAGCTGTGGGGTGCAGCACCTGTCAGGAGCAGTGGGGCTAGCATGGGGCACCTGGGTGCACCGGGGACCTCCTCACCCTCCAGCTCCTCTACCTACATCCCTCTACCTTTCCTCTCTGCCACTGCCATGGGGTGATCACTCTCCCTTTTGCCTGGAAGAAACTTATGTTACAGGTGTGCTCACACAGTATGGGTAGACTCACATTTTCCTGGGGTTGTTCCTTCAGATCCAGCACTGTTGGGATTGGCTTTGCAAGAGCGCTACAAAAGGTGCACTTTGCAGACTCTTCGGTCCAGGTGGTCTCCTCAGAGGACAAAGGAAATTCAGCATCAGCTTCATTAATTTTTCAAAAAAATATATTGGGCTTAAGTCTAGGCTGTTCCCGTAAAAGCAACCAAACCCACTGCATTTAGTGTGACACCAGAACTCCTTTTCAGTACGTATATATATATAATGTCAAGAAATGCAGGTTATATTTAATTATCTGTGCTCCCAAATAAATGCAGTTGGCATGTTTACGCTTCCTTCCTAAGAGCTCAATGGAAAGTTATAGTTGTTTTTCATGTGAAAATGTGAACAACTTGTTAATTTTGCCTTTTTTTAACATTCTGTGAAGCACTACAAAAGTGGAAAAAAAGAGCAGAAAAAGGCTTTCAGCCTTTTTAAAAGGCTTAAAACTTTAAAACAAGTTTTAAAAAGCAGCTCCTGTCTCTTCTTTAAAAACAAAACCCTGAGAAGCTACATTAAAAAACAAGACACACTCAGTTTTTAAGGCAATCTGGATATGGAGAAACTTCAAAGAAAATGAGAACGTTTGCATTTTGGAAAGGAAAAAAAAACCTGTGTTTGCAAAGCATTTGTGATGGAAACATTGATGATTAGCTCTCCTCCTTCCTGATAGTTGCTCAAAAGTGGCTTAAGTCTGGTTTAGCTTTAAAGGCCTTTTTCCTCTCTGTAGTACTTATAGTAGTTGTCCAGCTCCGACCAGAATGCCAGGCAGTGGCACAGCCATCAGCCAAAAGGCTGGGATGGAAATAGAGACTTCTGCCTCCGTGTTTAAGGTGGCTGAGCGCCTTTCCCACTCAGACGAGGAGGGGGCTGATGGCTGCAGTATCAGCAGGTCTGTCACTGTTTTTCTCTTGAATTTCTGTTTTGCTTTGTGGATCTGTGAAGCCAGTGGGTTTTTTTCACACACTTGCACATTTTTTTGCCAGGAGACACAGGTCTTTTTGCTCAAGAGACACTTTTTGCCCAACTCACTGACACCTACTCTTTTCCCATCAAATGAGTCCTGGTTTTCTGATGGTCAAGCTTAAGTCTCTTAAAGGGGAGAGCCTCTGCCCTTTGGAGCAATTTTTGCTCCGCTATCAGAGAAGAGACACTATGAAGAGACACTATCTTCCTTTCTCCCTTCGCAGCTGCAGGAGCATCAAACCACCCCCACAGACCATTTTTCTGGAAGCTGCATGCCTTTTCTGGAAGGCGTCTTGCCAGACAGCTGGCAAATCTTGTGCTGCCTGGCTCTGAAGGCTGCAACAAGAAATTACTCTTTTCCCAAACAAGGATGCCTCCAGCAGAAAGAAGTGCCCCTCGTTGTTTCCCCCCAGCACCGACCCCCCACTGGGCACTGCTGCAAGGTTCTGCTCCCCAGGAAAAAAACACCACGAAAAAAGTGTTTGTCATGGTAATTCCTGGTTCCTCTCGCTAACTGGCCGGCTGGGTCTCACCTCGGCTGGATGGAGGTCAGTTGCAGTCCCGTCATCCTCACACTCTCCTCCTGTGGACAACGGCTCCTCATCTGATTCCAGCCTTGGACTCCCTTGGGCAAGTTCAACAGGCTCACACGTGGCTTTTTGCAAGAAGAGTTGCCAGTTAGCTCCTATTCATTCAAAGTAATATCTCACAACTTGTGTGCAGACGTTTTCTCAGAGAAAGGCTCTGCCACCTGTTGCTTCCCCTTTACCTCCTCTCCTGGGGCCTCAGGACTTCTGAATGCCTCTTTGTGCCAGAGCCCAGCTTCAGCAGGAGAAAGGGCCACCATAACCCTACCCATCTCCCGCTGGTCCTGTACAGTCTGGTGGAGGGGGCAGACACATATATCCCAGCAAGCGGCATCACCCCCACATCCATTTGTGCAAGGGGAGAGGTAGACGTGCTGGTTATACACAGTGCCATCCATTCCCAGAAATGCCAACTGATCTCTAGTGGTATCCCAAGAGCTTGGGAAACTGCATTTCTTCCCTCTCCTTGGGATCTGGCACTTCAAATTTGAGAGGGAAAACTGCTAGATTAGCCTAAACATCGTCCCATGCTTTTGAAATACTCATAAATAATCCCAAAATAGCAGTGAGCAGGGAGAGGAGAAGTTTGCTGATGATATTCAGGGTGGTTGAGGCAAAGGGTGAGGAAGAACCTCATGGCACTGAATAAAAGGCTAATAAAATCACAGATGAAATCTGATGTAGATAAATGTAAAGTGATGCGCATGGGAAAAGACAGTCCTAGCTTTACATACAAAATAATGGGCTCTGAGCTGGCTATTTCCACTTGGGGGTGAAATCTTCAGGTTATAATAGATAGCTCTATGCAAATGTCAGCTCAACACTCAGTAGCAATCAAAAAAGCAAACAGAAAGCTAGGAATTATTAGGAAAGGAGGAGAGAGCAAAACAGAGGAAATCATTATGCTGCTGTATAAATCCATGGGCTCCCATCTCTTGAATACTATTGTGCAGTCCTGATTCACCAATCTCAAATATGATACAGAAGAAATAGAAAAGTTACAGAGGAAGGCAATTGAAGATGATCAAAGGCATAAAAGGGCCTCCATTCAGGGAATGACTGAATAGATTAAGACTTTTTATCTTGGAAGAAAAAATGACTGAAGAAGAAATATGACTGAGTTTTGTGATGGGAAGAGTGGCGTGACTGGGGAACAGCTGTTCACATTATTCAGTGCTCTTCAAAGGAAGAGAGTGATCATCAAAGAAAACTATTAAGTGACAAGTTCAAAATAAACAAAAGAGATTTTTAGCTGTGGCACTCCTTGCCGTAGGGTACAGTGGATCTTTAAAGTTTGCGTTGGTTCAATAGGGTGTAAACTAATCGATGGAAGAAGAATCCATCAAGGGCTATTAAATGCAGAGATGGTGTCTACAGTTCAGGAGGTTCCTGAGTCACAGACCACTAGGGGAATGGAGAGTATTCTGGGAAGTATAAAGAAATGTTTGCTCTATTTTTGTATTGCTTCCTGAGCATCTGCTGGCTCTCGTCCAGGGCAGGATGCTGGCCCAGGCGCACCTGGGGGCTGATCCATTGCAGTCATCCTTATGTCCTGCATTTCACACCATGCCATGTCTCCCACTAAGGCAAAGCAGATTAAATCTAGCCTGCATCACAGAGACAGAGCCTGAACACAGCTTTTCCTTTAGCTCCCAAAGCAAAAGCCTCTGTAGGCCTACAATTTCAGAGCACAGACCCCTTCTCATGGGATACCCCTACTGTGGAAGACAAAGCCATGACCTCTGTGGCTGTCGGAGCCCTGAAGCAGACCTTAGCGACTGAAGGAAAGCACCAAGCCACCTGAGTACTGACCATTCCCTATGGGCACACTGACATGTAGCAAAAGGCACACACTGCAGAAACCAGGCTCACACCATCTCCTCCCATCGCTGTGTTTGGGACCCGAGGAAGCCTGTCCAGTCCACCTCCTCCTGCATGGACAAGTCTTCTCTGCAGGTCCTCAGCTGGAGGCCAAGTCATTCTGAAACACGGCTGATGATAACCAAGGGATGTGCCTCATGCAACATGCGGACCTCTGATGTGCATGTCACCATGCGGTGGAAATGTGACCTGGCGGTGGCTGTGTCTCAGAACAAGGATGTTTTATGACAGTCGGCTCACCTTCCCCCAGCCTGACCTGGATCATCTCTGTTTTTATCGTTCCAAGGCATCATTGAAAGAGAGCGGCTCCTGTTCTGCCTATGATGCATGGTTATGAATGATGGGAGAGCAAAAAAAAAAAGAAAATATACAGCAGTGGCTTGAACGGTCAGTCCAAATCTGAGTGATTCACTCAGGTTTTCCCCATGTAAATTAAAAACAAACACTTGGATGCTCTGATCACACCGTATATAAGTGTCTCTTCTGGCTGAAAACTCACCACCTTAATGACAGGGACATTTATTTGTGTCCCTGTGCACTTTTCCAAGATTGCCTTAAAAGCCAAGCCTTGGCTGTTTACCAGCTGATGGATACAAACTAGGAGCCTTGCTTTGCACCTCCTTTCCAGCTAGAAATGAGAATGAGGGATAGTGGCTATTACAAGGTAATCACACCCTGGGGGAAAATTCCTGAGCTCAAGTATCTCTGTTCCCCAGATCAGGGTAATCTTGTGCTGGGCTAGCCATTGGCAAAGCTTGTCAAGCCACGCTAGCTTGTCACTCTCAGCATTTCGGAGGCTGCCCTATTTCTGGAGGCTGCTGCATCACCCAAGCAGCCTCGTGATGACATTGGATGCTCAGTAATGTGGAGGTGAGGCTTATTTTCTGAAAACCTACCATTTTCACCTATAAAGCCTAATTTAAAGTAAATGTAAGGCCAAATTCTGTTCTTATTGACACCTGTGCTATTGTGCAGCAGCTCCAAAGGAGTAATGATGATATATGTTGAAACAGGAGGACAATCAGACATCTGTCTGGTCAATTGATCTGCAGGAGAGGGAGCACAAAAAGCTCCATTACACACCCTGAAGCAAGTAATCTGATAGTGACTGTTACGGGAAAAAAATCCCCACTCACATTTCTTGCCCCAAGATTTCCATTAGGAAGGAGTTCCTGCTGTGTTTGGCTCTGTAGGATAAGGAGTCTTGAATGTAGAGTGTGAACTGCAAGTGGGCAAGTGTAGGAAACCCCAGCTCTTGGCTGCAACCTGGGGAAATCAGGTAGCTTCCTCTTCAACTCCTGTTGCAGCTGCCCCTCTCACCTCTCTCCCTCCTCCTTGGGGCTCCCCACCCATCACCGGTTGGGGGTCCTGCCACCCCCAGGTTGCTCCCCAGCACCGCAGCCGAGCTGATGAGACAGGGCAAACCCCAGCCTGGTTCCCTGCAGGTGGGCTGGCCCCGTCCCCATGCACGGGCTGCCAGCGTGGCATCACTGGCACAGGCTCCTCACTCCTGTGATGGCCTTATTTTAATATATTTGTGCTGAATAATACATATTTCTTGTGAAGAAAGGCGGGTATTTCTGTGCTGGGGGAACTTGGCAGCTCTGAATACTGAGCAGCCATTTCCTCAAAGCAAGATTCAACTTGGTAATCAACCCTATTAGCATCAAAAGGAACTGTCTAAATGTCAAACCAGGTTCAATAAATAAACACTAACACATTTAGAAATAGCTTAGAAAGGGGAATTAAAAGTTTTGCTGATAATTATGTTTCTTATTTTAGATTTTCTGTCAGTTCTAGCTCTTCCATTCAAATGAGACAATCATTTGCTGCCAAGATGAAGGAAATGAGATGGCCTGAAAGTTGAGGATGGGCAAAGCTGTTCATACATAATAGAGAGCTAATGGGGACCTCAGCCCCTCTCACAAGCCCCTGGAAGCACCGTAAGGATGGGGAAGGAGAACCTTCAGTCAGGTGCCTTTCAGCCTCCTGTTACAGTGCGTCCCAAATCCTCTGATACCTCTTGATCCCACTAGAGTTGGGCAACACCAGGAGACAAAGGAGATGAGGGCAGGCTCCTCTGACCAGCTGAGAGCATGCAGCCCAGGAGGTAGGCAAGCAGAAGCAGGGAGCACAGCTTGCTGGAGGCAGATTTTATAAGCAGCTTCAGAAATCAGTGCCAGTTTTAACAACCAACCCGACTCCTTTGGACCCAGCTACCTCCAATGCTGCCTGAATGGAAGTGGCTCACCCATGTCTGGTGCTTTGATGCAGTAATGACATATAACTGATACTGATGGCAAAGGCTAATCCACTCTGCCCTGTAATGTCCCCAGTCAATCATACAATATTCTGTTATTGGAAAAACTCATTTTTGCCCCTCTGATGGTAATCAGTGTATGCCCTGAAGCACAAGGCTTGATAGCCTGTGTAATTTGCAACCTAGCTAAGTGTAACTGTAGATGTTAATCCTATTTATACAAATGCCTGACAAGCAAAAGTAGGGATGGAGGGACAAGCTGCACAGCAGGGAAAGGCGCAGAGCAGGGTTTCCAGGAATTCTCCTCCTGCAGATTTCAAGCCACTGCACCCCAGTGATGGGAGACTGCGAGGTTTGGGGAGGGCAAAGGGGGGTAAGACAGGCAGCGACTCTGCAGTTGTGCCTCTCCGTTTGCCTGGTGTCTCTTCTGGGAAAAGTTGGAGCAGACCTCACCACGGAGCATGTCCCCTGCTCTGGGCAGCCACTCTCTACCTAGCAAACGTGTGTCAAAGCTTGTTGTGAAAATAAAAAACTAAAAAAAGAAAAAAAAAAAAGAAGAAAAGCAAGAATCTCTTCTTTCTGCTCTTTCCCCTTTTCTCCCCAGAATGAGTGCTTTTTAACCCAAACAGAAAGGAAGCGCTTTGCAGTCCCAGGTCTTTCTTTCACAGCCTGATTCCTCTGAGGACTGCAGGTATCCAGACAGAAGAAGAAAAGAGGAGTTACCTTCTCTGCACTATTTTGTCACCAAACTTTCAATGAACAACCAGGAGTTTTGTCTTGCCGAGCCTATCTCCTCTGCTCTCTGGAATCAGCCGCTCTTCACTTCACTGTTTCCATTTTGCAGTTTTGCTCAATTTCTTCTCCTCTGAGTTTTTCTTCTAATTATTTTATCCACCTCCCATCTCAATGTCCCTCCCTCTGTTTTTCCACCTTCCCCCCTACTCTGCCTCTCTCCTAATTGCTATTCTTGTTTCCATCTCTTCCCTGGGGTCTGCCCTCCTTCGTTTTTCATTCATACCCCCACAGCTATTGACATTTTTTTCCTTCTCTAATCTCATATTTCTTGCTCTCAGATTCCCAGTTTTCCTTCTTTCATTCCCTTTCCCAACTTTTTTTTCTCCAAACCACAGGTTTTTCTTGCCTCCTGCGGTCTCTGACATCCCATGCCCACCCAGATGAGATGTGGCAGAACCAAAACCCACTGAAACTGGGGGGAAGACCATGGGAGGAAGAGGGCTGCGACCCTGCGGTTTAAGGCTGGTGTTCCCAGGCATCCACTTGGCCCTTTCCTAGAGGCTAACTCTAGTATTCTGGCAAAAATGCTCCCATTCACATTTCCCTCCTCACTTTTATTATGGCCCTGGATAACTAGACAGGATCACTTGTCCTCCATGGCTACCTAACAGTGCTAATCTCTGATCCATGGCAGCAAAAGGAAGACTTCAAATGCTTCAGTCGCTCTTATAAACAAAATGTTCTTTAGTTTAGCCTGGGATTTTCAAAGGATGGCAGATGGGCACCTAGAAACCTCAGATTTATCTCATGGTAGCTGTGTTTATTCCAAATATCACATTGTACCTTGCTCACAAAGTCCTGCTTGGTTATTCTCCTCTCCGTCCTCGGCTGCTGCCTCTTCCTCGGTTTCGGCTGGCCCCTTGCTCTCTCCTGCCTTGGGGTACACCTCGGTGTCCCTGGAGAGCACCTCCACAGCTGGAAGGAAGAGCAGAATTTCCCGCAGCGTGAGGACATGGCACTGAAACTGCTTCTGCACCACCGCAGCCTCCAAGGGGTGCCAGGCGGGGTGGGGACCACATGCCCTGTGGCGGCCAGCCTGGGTGGAGGAGGCTCGTGGGCCAGCTGAGCATGATCTGCCTCTGCAGATACCTTACCTGGGCCTTTTGAGAAGGGTGTCCCACAGGTCAGGAGACCTGTGCAAGCAACACCGAGGCCCAAGGTCGTTCCTCTAAGTGAAGTGTCTGAATTAGGAGCCTAATATTGTCAACAGCAAGGAACAGGCACCTCCAGCAAGCGATTTGGAGGAGTAGACACCTAGCTCAGGAGGGATGAGACAGGAACACAGCTCTCTGGTTACCCACTCCTAAAAGAGCAGGAAAAGGCATTTCCTCACCTCGCCACCATGCAATGAGACCTAAAGATGTTAAATAACATATTCTGGGTGAACTGCGCCTTGAAGTGGTGCTCAGTTTCTCTGCTTGGCTGCTTAGTACCAAAAATACCCTCCTAATTGCCTGGTGCAGGACTAAACTGTGGGAGGAAGGCTTATGTATTCAGAGAGGCACCGAATCTGCTCCAATCACAGGTGAGTAGGCAAAACACACCTGCACTGGTGATAGGTACCTGTGCCTGCAATTGCTCACTCTGCCTATTTCACTGAGGAGGGGGAGGATGGGAGGTCACTGCTTTATAACTGCAGGAAAGTCCCAGTTTCTAGGAATTCACACCTTCGGGTGAAATCTGGCCAAACAAGTCTCTCAGGCCTCACAGAAGAGAAAGGTTTAATGCCAGCAAGCCTGGGCTTTGCAGGAGCTGTGACCCACCAATGACAACAATCCCAGCATGACAGGGACCCAGCCGCCCAGCAGCATTTCCAGCTGTGGATTTCCCTGGCTTTGCTCCCCTCCCAACTGCCCCGCAACACTCAGCACCTGCACCCCGATGTGTTACTGCTGGCACCACCCCTTGTCCTGCAGGGTTAACGAAATAGCAGCATTTCACTGGTCTTATTCCAGGTTTAGGTAGCCTAAACCAAACACAAAAAAAAAACCCAAATCCAAAACAAGGAAAACCCAGCTTCATGACTATTTAATTAAGAATGATACCGCTGGAAAACAGAGTTATAGACTACACTGAGTTTGTTGTGCTTTGTTTTCCTGCTGTTCATCTCTAGGGATGTCTTCCACTTGGGCAAGAAACATCAGATCTGCTAAAAACCCACACTCACGAGTGCATGCCAGCACTTCACCACACCAACGCATTCTCTCTGCCTTGTTAGGCTGAGTCTTGTTTGCTTTTTAAAGCAAGGCTGTGACAGCTTGGCCCCGTGGCACATTTCCATAGCTGCAGGAGCCCCGACCATGGCCAAGAGCTCCCACTTGCTGTGGTTCCAGCTGCAGGGTCTAAGGACAGCAGAGGATGGGCTGGCAGGGGATGGTAATCTGTTTAATTGTATCCATTAATATAGATGGAGAAGAACAGACGAGCATTTAGGCACATTTACTGCTTTCTTTCAGACCTGAGAAAGAGTTGGTACAGCCAAGAACACATTTTCCACCCCAACTGTATACTACAATTGGTATAATAAAAATGTATTCCATTTGCCTACAAAAATCACTCTTCTGGGCACTTCACAGCTGTAAAGCATGCTGCTTTCTATTCCTGGCTTCCTCTAAAAGGCCAGGTCTTGCTGCTTATATTAGCGAATGCACCAGCCGCATGTTACAGCCAAGTGAGCACTGCTGTAGGAGTCTTCACATTATAGTTTTCTAGGCTTGATCCTCCACGCACTTAAATTGATTTTATACTCATGGTACTCCTGGGACACCCAGGCAGCTGCTTCAGGTTTTCGCCAGTTTAAGTAAGATTAGGATCGGGCCCAAGAGCTTTTATGCCTTGCAACAGCCTAAATGTTGCAGGCGCTTTTACCTCAGTGAGCTGTATTTCCAGAGGACAAAGAGCAGGATTGGGATCCACAACTGGGATGTGTGCAAAACTGATGGTTAACTGTGGGAATGGGCAAGCAAACTCAGATGAAAACAGGCAAAACTGGTTTAGGATCTGGTTGTGATGCATATGCCAGCAAGTAGCATTTGGTCCTTTTGGCATCCCTGAGACCATGTGCAGAGGACGGTTTGGACAAGAAAGGTGTATTAAAACCAGAACCTTAATGCTGCTCACCTTGGTCTTCTGTGGGCTTAAGGCTGCTCCTGCCACCCACAGCCTCTGAGCTCTTCTCTCCTATTACTGAAACAGCCTAAACATCATGTTTTAGTTATAAAGTGAGTTTAGTGGATGGAAGGGTGGGAGGGGAAGGGGGATTAAATTTACTGCTTCAGTGACTACAGATCTGAAATAAATCTCCGATTCAATGATAGATCAATAACACCAAGATTGGGTTTAAATTATTAATAAACTATGAGAAACGAGGATAATTATTCTATGAGTCACAGCTCTCTAATGCACTGCACATTTTTCCCCGAGACATCTGCATTGAAGCACAACCTGCCTGTCTTTTGGCAGAAAGCTGTAGCCAAGAAGTTAATGCTTTTTGTTTTGCTAGCTAAGCATTTCATAAACCCTCGTGGGTTGAGACAGCCTAGTGACAACATTGTGCTTCTCTCACAGAGAAACCCTTAGGCCAGGATCCCCTAAAACATTTAGATGTCTAATGTGCCCCTGGAAATCAGTGTGATTGATTTGAATCACATTTGTGAATGGTTCAGAAGGACATTTGAGGGCCTTCTGAACCTGGATGGCTGGAGATGGAGGAGTTGTGTTAGCCTAAAAGGAGATGCTGGCCTTGAAAAGTGACCTTGGATGGTTGCAGAGGTCTGTCTTGCTGGTGGCAACAAGGAGGGACAACCTCAGGGCTGCAGGAGGCAGGGAGGGGAGGAACGGCTTTTGCACATTGCTGGTAGACTGCAATGACAGCACCATCAAAAAGCTGGCGAACTTCAAGTGAAGTTCACTTCACTCCCCCTTTTTGGGCAAAAAGAGAGGTTTCCGTCAGCCTGAGGAGGCCTATTAAAAATCAAGAAGCTGAAAACTAGAATATACCTCCATTCTGGGTCGTGACCGTCTCTGTTGACTGAGACAACCCATGCTGACACAGCGTGGGCTGGAGATACCGAGCACCTCTGTGCATCCTCCCACCTCAGCAGGTGTCATCCCTCAGCTCCAATGTCATGGCCTAGGGTGGTGATGGAGAGCAAGTCTGACTTCAAGGGGCAGCTCACTGCAAAACAGCTCATCCCTGCTCTTTGACAGAGCAGGCTGGGGTTGCAGGGGCTCAGAGCACTCTCGATGATGCTTGTCAGCTGCTGGGCTATCAGGCAAGGTGCTCAGCATTGCCGTGGCTTGCCAGGAGGGTACCTTACTTAATAGGAGAGGAACAGAACTCAGGATATTGGTTCTGAGAAGCATTTATCCTTGTCAAAGTGCTTCAACCGAATCAAAATTTCTGCCAAACAAAGCTTATTTTGTGAGTATTTTTTTTTTTAGGAAACTGATGCAAAAAACCCCACTTTTTAAAAGAAACCTACAATTCTGAGTACTTGGGATGTTGGACAGGGCTGCTTTAAACGCGCTTACCGTCCTCTCTGGCAGCCAGGGACTCGTCTGAAGAGCTCCACTCCATCTGGGTCATCTCATCGTCCATGTCGTGCTTTCTGCTGTGGCAGGAGGCAGGATAGCTGTCTACACACTGTCTGCAAAGAGGTGACACCGGGTAAGATCATAGAATAGAATCATAGAATCATAGAATCGTCAAGGTTGGAAAAGACCCTTATGATCATGAGTCCAACCGTTAACCTAACACTGCCAAGTCCACCACTAAACCATGTCCTCGAGCACCACGTCTACCCTTCTTTTAAATACCTCCAGGGATGGAGACTCAACCACTTCCCTGGGCAGCCTGTTCCAGTGCCTGACTACCCTTTCGGTGAAGAAGTTTTTCCTAATATCCAGTCTAAACTTCCCCTGGCACAGCTTGAGGCCATTTCCTCTCATCCTATCGCTTGCTACTTGGGAGAAGAGACCGACCCCCACCTCGCTACAACCTCCCTTCAGGTAGTTGTAGAGAGCAATAAGGTCTCCCCTCAGCCTCCTCTTCTCCAGACTAAGCAACCCCAGCTCCCTCAGCCGCTCCTCCTAAGACTTGTGCTCCAGACCCTTCACCAGCTTTGTTGCCCTTCTCTGGACACGCTCCAGCACCTCAGTGTCCTTCTTGGAGTGAGGGGCCCAAAGCTGAACACAGTACTCGAGGTGCGGCCTCACCAGGGCCGAGTACAGGGGCACTATCACCTCCCTGGTCCTGCTGGCCACACTATTCCTGATACAGGCCAGGATGCCATTGGCCCTCTTGGCCACCTGGGCACACTGCTGGCTCATGTTCAGGCGGCTGTCAACCAACACCCCCAGGTCCTTTTCAGCCAGGCAGCTCTCCAGCCACTCCTCCCCCAGCCTGTAGCATTGCATGGGGTTGTTGTGACCCAAGTGCAGGACCCGGCACTCGGCCTTGTTGAACCTCATACAGTTGGCCCCGGCCCAACGATCCAGCCTGTCCAGGTCCCTCTGTAGGGCCTTCCTACCCTCCAGCAGATCGACACTTCCACCCAACTTGGTGTCATCTGTAAGATGCTCGTAGGTGGTGCACGGCCAGCAGGGAAGAGGGCTGTGGGGTTTAGGAGCAGGCAAGCTTTCCCAGCAGTTTCCAGTGATTCTTGGTGGCATTATTTCGGGCAGGGAGCACCAGTCACCTTAAATGAGTCCTGCCTCAGAAGATGTGAAAGTTAGGTCTCTGCAGCGTGCAGAGTCCCCTATGGACTTACTGCTTTCCTTGCCTCTAGTTCACCAGATGAAACAAGGTTGTATCAGTCCTAAAATCCCTCTTCTGCTTATCTCAGCTTACACAGTTCTGCAAATGGCATTAGGTGACCCCCTGCTCCGCTGGGCGATATGGCATCGCACTGCACGCCACGCAGGCTGGGGCTCTGCTGGGCCACCCCTCCTTTATCACAATATGTCCAGCAGCAACTGGGGCTTTCCATACCCCCTCCCACTCTCTCCTTTCACCTGAAGTTGTTTGGCAGGGTTTGAAATCATTCTGAGCCTACAACACGGAGCTATCAAGGTGTCCAGCTGCTTCTATCTGTGTAACACAGAGAGAATTTTTTGATTGCCCGTGTGATACATTGATTTAAAGATGCCTGTGGCCTTGGCAAATGAAAAAAAAAAAAAAAAAAAAGAAAAAAAAAAGATGCTGAACAAACTGTGGTTGGGGCCTGACTTCATCTGATTCAAGGGAAGGAGCGAAGGGCTTTTGATTTTTTTTTTTTTTTATTTATCTGCATTAGTAATTCAACAAGGCCTTTACACATCACTGCTTTTTTATTAGTTACCTACAAATTGTAAAGGATTCTGGGCACAGCACACACAAATTAATGCATCTATGGATGAAAACTTTCGAGGAATAGGGGGAGCAGTGATGCTCTGATGCCTCCATCATGTGTTTGCTCTCCCAGCTCTGCTGCGGTAGTGAAACGCCATCATCTTTGCCTTACACATGAGGAGCAGAGCCCAGTAAAGGGCCACACGCAGGTTAACTGGGACAGGTATTGAACCCAAATGTCATGGGAGCCACAGTTTCTGGGACTGGGCATTGGCAGGCGACTCGGGCTGCTCCACAGGTCAAGCCGGTGTTTGCTCGAGGACGAGACATATGCTTAGACTGAGCAATCTGCTTGCTCATGAGGGGTCCGGGTGCAGCCCCAAATTGCTGCCGGTCCCTTAAGGACAGCTCAGGCCAGCGCCGTGAGGAGCTGGGCTGCTGGGGCCCCTCCAGCTCCCGCAGCAGCAGCTCCGCGCCTCGCAGGAAGGCACAAACCTCCCAGGTGGGTTGGAAATCTTGTTTTTCTTGCACTTGTGTAGTGACTTTCTGTTAGCCTGGAAACCGTAAGACTGATTTCCCTTGGTACCGCAACAGAGATTTTACCTCAGACCATAATATTTTCATAATTTGGGGAAGAAATAGAGCGTCCACTCTTTCAGGCTGCAAGTTATGAATTTATAACCCTATAATGAAAAAAACACCTTGCTGCATGTTCATGTAGCAATACAACAGCCTTCCCTTAAACAGCTGCTTATATCCATTTCCCTTGGTGCCAAGTGCATGTGGTAACATCTTTAAGGAAAAAAGCCAAACATCCTTCATTTATTCATATAAGGAATGTTATCAATGAACTGAGTGCCATTTATAGTACACTGCAGAAGAATGTGGTCTTTATTTGTCTCTTGAACAAGCGACTCAGTTTCTCTTCTCTCCCCTCTTCTCTGTCTGCAAGGAAGATTAGATATGCCTAACGTTTATATTGGACAACCGAAAGGAGTGAGCTACATCCCCGACCGATGTAAATCCACATTGCTGCAGCAGCATCAGTGGTGTGAAGGGTGGTATTACGCTGATTTACCGTGGCTGGGGAACCAGACCTCCCTTTCCTCCCCAGCTGGAAGAGCAGCCTGCAAAATAAAAATCACACATCGCAGCCACTTTGAGAGATGCTGCACAGGATTTATCTGTCTAACAAAAAAAAAAAAAAAAATCTAAAAAAAACTCTGCAGAGGCCGGCAGCATCCCTTTTAATACAGCAAATGTTGAGGGTCCCAAAGACAACCACTTGGACAGACATAACTTCCAGTTTATTAATAGCAGGGGGACAGCAGCGGCTGCCAGGCTGTGGATGTGTCAGGCATACTGTAAATCTCCAGTTGTTAGGTGTTCCTGCTGCTCACCTGTGTATGGCATAAACACAGCCTAACGTGACTGAATTATGTAGAAAAATGTTACCAATTACTCCCCTTACTTGGATTCCTTCGGCTTAGAGCCAGTGGGCTGAGCTGATGGGGAATCTGTCGCCGGTGCTGGAGGGAAGAGAAAAAGCTTTCTTTAAAAAAAAAAATAAAATCCTCTTTTACTGTAGAACAGCAGGGTTTTTTTTGTTGCCTTGAGATTTCTTGCCATATCATTATTTTGTATTTCAGATAAAACCTTCCCACCTTAACGAGGAACATTTTTCCCCATCGGTTTTAATGGTATAATAAATTGTGGGGCAGCGAAGGAGAAGATCCCAAAAATGAGCCATAAAAAAGTTGCTGGAGACCGAGGGCAGGCTTTGCAGAGGAAGAGACAAGAGTTACAAGCTCATTGACTTTGCCTTTTCGCTCAGGTTTCATCTGTAAGCAGCTTGGGTCTCTTTATTTTACCATCTCTTTGGGAGGGCATATTCCCACACGTGTTTCGCCTTCCCTGTTCGTGCTGGTGCAGCTGCATAAGGGCAACGGGGGGACGGGAGCTGCCCCTCCGTGGCATGATGCTACAAGAATGGGGAAGAAACTGGGAATTTTGACCCGAACACCTTGTAGAGGCAGACGAAGTGCCCTGGGGGGGTTGCTGCTAGAGCAGCACCTTTCTCCTCCAGGTTTGCATTAATTCAGTGGCTACAGGCTGCACGTTTCCCTCTGCGTGCAGAGCACAGCAGACCTGGGAGCTGTTGCAGCCCCAGCCTGCAGGGTTAATTGTATAGCTCAGCTCAGCTCAAATACTCTATCAGATAAACCACCACTTATGCAACCTACCTCAGTGCCAACATCCCAAGCGGTGTTATTTCCAAAAAATCAGAGAGGATACAGAAAGAGCTTTAGGGCACGCAGAGGTCTGCGCAAAGAGCGTGGATGAGGAGACGTTTGGGGAGGGCAGTAGGGTGGCAGAGGAGATGGTGGAAAAGAAAATGTAGAAGAGTAAGAGACATGGAAAAAAGAGAGGCATGGCTGTGACAGGGAGCCAGAAAAAGCATCGCAATTAAGGTTACTGCTCAGATTACATAAGCCACTCTTATGAAAGACAAAAAGCAATGAAAAGAGATTGAAAAAGGCCAAAGAAGCCCTGTGAGTCACTGTACTGTACAAATTCTTGAAGACTTGTTAACTGTTCACTCTAGGTCCCTAGTGAGGCATTCCCATATTTGATTTTCCTTGGTAAATTTACTTGTGTCTAAATACTAGCTCTCTACTAAAACAGGCTGAAAGAAACTTCATATTTCATTTGAATTTTAAATTGCAATGTGGAAATACAACAAGCGATTGCCTGGGATAGCAATGAGCGAGGCTTTTGCATGCATTTGCCTCTATTCACTTGTGGCTGTTTCAGATCCTCAGCCTCTTGTCAGGGCAGATTCGCCCTCAAGGATGCAGCTCACATGTATGCCTGCCAAGAATACTTGATTTCCACGTGGAAAGCTCTTAAAAAATAAACCTTATGTGTGCAAAGAGTTGATTTTCCTATTCTTGGGAGCTGGCAAATTTGCACTGAGAAAAATGCAAAAGTGAGCAGAAAACACTTCTGTTGGCCAGCCCCCAAGGAGGAACAATGCATGAATTCTCGAGCAAATAGGTAACCTTTTACTTCAAGGATTAGCCTGGCTCTTTCATGCCAGCTGTGCCTTTCTTACTGTGCCAAGGCAGGCTGTGCTAGGGGCTCTCCTATAGCAGGTGGAATGCATGCTCATAGCATGTTCAAAGAAGAAATATTGAAAAAGTCCAATCTTTCCTCTAAAAATCTGATTTATACTTAGGATAAGGCCAAGTTGTTCCACTTGGACCCCAGTTTGGGATCCAGTCTCTGTTGCAGCAAACCAGACTCTCCCTATGTAAGAAGGAACCAGTTGCTGTTCCCCATGGCTGCTGTGTGATCTCCTTCCAGTGGCTTTTGATGGGGCCACTTGTCCTTTCCTCACCCACTCGCAGGGGACAGCTGTGACCCTGTCCTGCATACAGCCACAAGCCACATCCTAGCTTGCAAGCAGAAGAGATGGGCTGTGTCACCACATGCAGCCAGGACCAAAATGAGACAAGTTCTTGCATCCTTAAAAAAGTTTTTTTCCCCCTGTAATTTAGAGGGTTTTCCTTTCCATGGATTAACTACATTTTTGTCCCTGCTATCTGCCTCTGAACATTGGACGGATTACTTAATGAGCTGTAAAATATTATTAAAAGTGGGGTATATATACATATATATATATAAAAGTAAACATAGCCTGAGATACCTAATAAGAGAGAGAACTGTCTAATATTAATTTACTGGCATTTACATACAACAGAGCAACTCTGCTCCAGACAAAACTAATCACAGTGTTTGGACTCTGAACACCTCAGAAATTCAGGAGTGCTGCCTAAAATGGATGTGTGGGTTTTCTGTTTACACTCTGTCCTGGCTTCACTCTGCTTCTGTTTGAATTACTGGTGAAATCCCATTTTTTTCCAGCCGGGGCACTTAGGCTGGCACCTTGCATTTGTGATGAGCTCTCCGACAAACTCCATGGTTGGGATTCAGGTCTGGGTGCTGGTGCTCTTTGCTGTGCTCTCACAGCTCAATACCTTTGCCCAAAACGTGGTACAAACCAGCCCAGCAGTCCACAGAACCGCAGCCCTTGCTGGCAAGCAGGGAAGGGCAGGCACAAATTGCTCCTCAAAATCCATCACCATTTTAGGTGCCCATGCATGGCACTTATATTTACCATATACAAACAGAAACGTAGAAAATATCAAGGACAGCTGCCTTATTCTCTCTCCTTCCCTCTAACAGATTGCTGAAAAATACCTGTTAATAGTTTATCTTTCCTTGAAATTTCTTCAGAGGTCTTCCGGTAAACTTTGCTATTTTCACGCTGCTTTGCAGGAGCGGATGAGGAGGCTCCTTGAGGCTCTGCATCCCAGACAAGCTCTGTGCTGCTTTTCCTAGTCGTCTCTTTGTTGAAGTGAGCAAGATTAGTCTGCTTAATATAATCTCGTATTCTCTGCTTATTGAAGGCTTCTTTAGAAGTCGTGTACTCCTTTTCCAGCCTTTTCACATTTTCCACTGTGAGAGCAGAGCTGGAATCTGATGAACTAGTCCCAGGGGGAAATATTTTTGGTTGGGACTGGTTACTGCCAGACCCTGACAGTTTGTGTCCATTAGACATATCTGCAATGCATTAAGGAGATGAGAATCTTCAGCAACAGGCAAAGTCAATTCATCATTCTGGTAACAAAGAAAGAAAGAAAAGAGAAATCCCATTAGTCATTTACTCCTGACGGGCATATTGATTGATGTAGTTAAAATGTTCACACTAAGATAACCTTATTAGATTGAAAATCACTTTCTTTTCAAGAGGATCTACTAGGCTCCAATTCAACAAAGCACTTAAACAAATACCTGATATTAAGGGCATGCCCAAGTCCCATTGGTGGGATTTTCTTAAATAGGTTCCACCTCACACTTAAACGCCGAAGCTTAATATAGCAAAAAAAGATGGCATAATGCCTACCTGTGCTCAGATAGGCCCAAAGCTGAGCAACCAAATACCTCGCATCGTAACACGCAATGGTACCCTCGTCCCCACTAAGGCTGTACTAAAGATTGCATCAGTGGTTTCATTATTAACCCAGTTTGCTTTGGCTGTAAAACACTGTACCGCTGAAACTTACTGCATGCAGGCTGGAACAGAATGCACTTTATATTCATTACTAGTACTCAGACAAATTAATTTGGACATTTTATGCTACACACTGATGAAGAAAATAATAAAAATGTACAGTGGAATCTATTGAATCTGTTTAATTGGACCTACTGGTGGCCATCCGACCATGCCAATTAAATAAAGACAAACAAAAGCAGCTCTCAAAGGACTTGCAGTGAATAAACCCAGGGTAAATACTGCATGATTTTTGTTATTGCATTATTCTGTATAGTTGTGTGTCTGAAACATAAACTAGCCATAAAAAGTGACTTGCCCTCCTGTTTGCAGTATCTGGTTAATTGTGTCTGCATCTTCCCTTCATCCACTCAGCCTCTTTAATGTCAAAAGGGGAAGGAGGGAAAAAATAATAAGGTTAGTTTGGCAGAACTAGTGCTTCGCAACCTCCTCTTCTGCCTGCCCCTCCCTGCCAGTTCCCATCGGGCATGATGCTCCTCTGACCTGACTGACTGCAAACCGAGATGGCTGTTTCCAGGTGTTTTACCAATGCAGGAAGCCCAAAACCTTCCAGTGCCCTGGGTGTCAGCTTTGGGGCACCCGTGGATCGCCTCCAGACTATGCAGCCCTCTCCGTCCATGTGGGCAGAGTGGTCTCTGCCAGCTGTGAGAGCCCACGGACACACACGCACGTGGGCGCTGCGGATGCGCAGGGGACCACTCAGTGGGGCGGGCTCCTCACCCCTCGGCCTCCTCACCGCTTGGCCGGGCTTCCATTGTGGAACAATTTCTGAGAACAGAGTAGGCAAACACCAAGCAGGAATGGCACAGCACCATCCACGGTGAAGACACTGAGTAGGTGAGGTCCCAGCCAGCACTCTTTCTGTGGTGCTCTGGCAATGGTCACCCATTATGATTTATTGCGTACCGAAGACCATAGGTCTGAGACCTGCTGGTTGGCGCGTTTTAATCCACAAGGCTGACCTACTTTGGTTTCTTAATACCAATGCCTGGCAGAATCAACTCAAATGCTACAGAGAAGAACATGTATAGGGTATCAATACTTTTGCCTTTGTCAATCGAACTTATAAATTTCATTAAAAGAAATCATTGAGATGGTCTGGCAAAAGCCATATTCCCTAACTCTGTGTTGATTCACATTAAGAACTATCTTTAATTCTCCTCTTATCCTTCTTTCAGGATAATTTTTTTCAGTTCTCTCGAACTTTCCTTCTGATCCAGGACTTCTGAAAACCAGTACCAATGGCCCAGAGAGACCCCAAAATTTTCCCTTTTACTACTGTTTGGTTTAGGCTAACGGTCTGCATCTGATTTTAAAGCACCTTGCTTTATCAGTGGCAGTCTAATGCTGCATCCTTCATTGCTGGGACAGAAAGTATCTCATTATCATACGATCTAATTACGTTGCTTAATTTTCATCTCCTTAGAGAACTAGCTTTGGAAAAGTCTGTCATTTCTGCCTTGCATGAACAATTCTATCATTTCTCTTGTAACAAATTAATGTTAAGATTCCTTTGCTGCTTCATCATACTTTAAAGCATCTCTAATGTCATTGACTCTACTGATAGTTCTACTGCTGTCCTTTTGCATCCTGTGTCAAGTTTTCATGGTCACAGACCTGTAGAACAAGCCAGGCTGGAAGGTGCCTCTGGAGGTCGTCTGGTCCAGGCCCCTCCTCAAAGCAAGTCAACTAGATCAGGGCCTTCGGGGTCTTGCCCAGTCAAATTTTAAATATCTCCAGAGACTGAGATCCTTCAGCCTTTCTGACTCCAGTATTTAATCACCCTCATGCTGAAAATATTTTTGCTAATATTTAATTGGGATTTCCCATACTCCAGTGTGTGTCCATTGCCCCTTCTCCTACAGCTGCACAGCTCTGAGAAGAGTCTGGCTGTCTTCTCTTCACCCTCCCATTTGGCAGCTATAGGCAGCAATGAGATGTCCCCAAGCCTTTTCTCCTCCAGCCTGAACAGTCCCAGCTCTCTCAGCCTCCTCTTATGCATATAGGCTCCAGCCCCTACGTGTCTTGGTGACCTTTTGCTCGAGTACATCCATGTGTCTCGTACTGGGGAGACCCAAACTGGACACAGCACTCCAGATGTGCCTCACCAGTGCCAAGCAGAGGGTAATAATCACATCCCTCCACCTGGGGACTGTAAGTCAAGGCTCACTCAGCTGTTTTGGTTGCTGCTTCCTCCAACTTAGTGTTGCCTTTGTCTCCCTGCTCTCACACCCTGCAATTGCCATTTGCCATGGATTGCAATGCATGAATCTGGGCAAGCTCAGAGACTGCTCTGGGGCAAGCCGCTGCCATTTTCACAATGTCTGCATGGCAGGGGCTGTCCTGGCCCCACCTCTGTGCACGGCGCTTCTCTTCACCTCCGGCCAGGTGCCACATTTCACCTAGGTAAGTCCCTGTGCACCATCACTGCTTAACTGGCTGCCACCCTTGAACTCTTCCTCTTTCACAAATGTTTTAAAGGACGTTTTATAGAGTATTCTTAGTAAGGCTTTTAAAAATTTTTCTCTTGCAACCTCGAAAATGGGGAATTTGAATTAACAAAAGTACAAATGAAACGAGCACTTTTCAAACCCAGTGGAACAGCATAAGCCATGAATATGTGGGTTTAGCTCACCTGCCTGGCTCCACACAGCAGCAGCAGCAGTGCCTAGGGGCAGGATCTCATCCTTAATATACAGCTTGTCTAGGTTGCCTTGTTACCCTTCCTATCCTGACTTCCCCCTAAAACAAAAGAGAAAAATCAGCTTATACAGCAAGTGTGAAGAACTTCTCTTCCAGAAGTGGAAAGTCATTTCAAATGGACTTTCCCGTTCTCCCTGTGCCACTCCACACAATACCATATAGCTGACGCTATGGGAATCGTGTATCAGGAGGGCAAAACCTTCAGGACAGACATCCTCTGGCTCTATGCTCATACTGTACCTGCCAGGCTGAGTTTTCATGCTCATTGGGACAGTCCTACTGAGTAATGTGAATTACGGTAGCTTTTAGAGGACCCTCTCTTGGCACTTGGAACATCAAAGCTGTACAGCTTACGGATCAGCAGTTTCCCCACAATTTGAAGAAATGCAGTACTTGAATGTTCCTATTGAACTTTTCCAGGAAACTGAAGAGGATCAAATGAAGCATTTTATTGAATCCTAAGTAGGGTGGATTTTTTTGTTTGCATGCTTGCTTTCATCAAAAGAAATGTTCAAAACAAAAAGCCCATGGCAAATTAGAGGGATGAAATGCCACATTTTGAAAGTGCCAAAATTGAAGATTTCTGCTTTGGAAGTTTGCCTCCCCCTCTCCATCATGGGCCATTCCAGGATTTTTATATCAAACCATCATATTTTTCACTTGACCTGATACATATTTTTGTTAGAAAGCCCAATCTTTTTTGCAAAATGCAAATAAACATTTTGCTAATCTGGCTAGATAAGATTGCCACACAAAGAAGAATGCTCTTGCTTTTGTAAGCTCATAGTTCATGGGGACTGGTATTAAATAGAAAAATCAGTCACATCAAAATGACAGGCTTAAAAATCTAATAGATAATGGTAAGCTGCCCATTACAATGTCACAGGAGATTGTCCACTAAGTATTCACAAACACATCTGCAGCACGGCGACGCATCTTCTCCAAAGCCTTATCTGTCCCTGACATCAGAGCTTGCCATAAAAAGCAAGTGAATTCAAAGCAACATTTATTGGCTATTTCCTCTGTGAGGCTTCACTTTCTCTATAGCTCTTCTGTTCTCATAATAATATGCTGAAATCTAGTCAGAATATTTGAATCTTAGAGAAACAAAACACAGCTGAAGTAGCTGGAAGGCAAAGGGCTCGGGAGGCAATTTCCTCTGATTCATCGGGAGACAAAGGCAGAGCGATGACTGTGTTTGCGTTAATAACAGTGGCATTGCCTCCCTGGCGCCATTACCCCCATATTTCTTTGGCTGTTGCTGTCATGTCCCATCTTGCAGCCTCCCACTCCTCCGCTCTCAGCCACGGCCAGGCTGGATGTGTCCATGGGAGGTCATGGCAGGACCTCCTGCCATCCCCATCCTGGGGCTCCGCTCTGAGCCCGGTGGGCTGGTGAACCGAGCTGCTCAGCGCCACGTGGGTATTCCCATCACAGCTGACAGCTTCGCCATCAAAACCTTGTTTTCCTTACACTGAGCTCTCACATCATCCCCCATTAAAAATCAAGCCGAATCCACCATTTCTATGACCATGGCCCTGGGGTTGGGGTCCCCTGTTGAGTGCAAGGATGGCCAGGAAAACACTGGCAAGCTCTTTCGCTGAGAGCGACTGGTGGGACCCAGTATCCCAGGCAGCTCCGCTGGGTGCTGCAAACACACGGTCAGAGATGATACCTTCCCCGTGGGACTGTCCCAGGGGAAATGGTATTATTTGCACAGCTCTAACTCCCCAGGCAGCGACAGAAGGCAGAGAGTGCAATGCCATCAAATGAGGATTAAACTCCGCGCTGTACCGCAAAATGTCAACTAAATTAATTCCAGTCGTAAGCTGCCTGCACATATCCCAAAAGGTAGAGGAGTGCTATGTACACAAGGCTAGAGAGACTTTCATACACAGACATTGCAGGGGAATTTCTGCACCACAGCAGGTCTGGAGAGAGTACTATGTAAATATGAGTTTAGTCAGCCTCTGCTTTTCTTTTCTGCCTTCAAGATATTTGTGCTTGTAGAGGGAATCTTTCCCTCTAAGCAATGCCTGCTTGATCCTACGGGATTTATAATCTCCTGCTCTACAGTCCACTGCAATGAAAGGCATCTGACAGTGCCTCTACTTTGCTTAGATGTGACTTTGAGGCAGGAGTTCACAATGCAGTATCAGATCTCAGGAGCTTTCAGACCCACAGCCCGGGAGGGACTGAGGCCCCCAATGACGTGTTCCTGTCACTGCGGTCACCCCATTTTGTTGGAGCAGAGGGGCCCGCTGGCACCGTGGGTGCTGTGATGCGCAGATCTACGGCTTAATACCACCCACCAAGGGCAGATTGGGCTGGTGGGAGTCTACACTTCTTTAAATGCTAAAGAAGCAGCTATATGTGTGTATATATGCATATACATACATGCATATGTATATATGTACCTATTTACAGATCCAAGGAGAGCTGACTACTTTCCTAATAGTGTGTACATTATACACACTTTTATTATTATTATACACATTATATACATTTTTATATATAATACAATATAATATTATATATATAAAAAAGCATTTATAATTTAATTGCAGAACAAGCCCATTAAAAGCAAGCAGGCTGTTTCCCCTCTTTCTGCCAGTGCAGCTGTGTCCAGACTAGATCTCCAAATTCCGAGTTATAACCACTACTCTTGTAGCAAAAACAATCTCCTAAAATAACTCCATTTCTGCACTTTGCATTTTCAAGGACATTTGAAGAACAATTGGTCGCTGTAAATCTCACAGAAGACTCTTGAGTGGTCTCCTGTTGTGCAGTCCTTATGCCTATTACATCCTACCAGTCCCATAAGAGCCAGCAGAGCCAGTAATACTCATCCCAGCAGTGTTTTTCAGTTTGAAGGGCTGCATCCAAAAGCCTGGATCTCACCATAGCAGTGACATCGGCTCCAACCAAGGGGCTGCCTACCTCTCTGTAATCCTCAGTGGCCATTAACAGGCTTATAGGAAATATAGAAGAATATGGCAAATATGCAGTGATCCAGACCCTGGTGAATTCACTCAGCCTCAAGGTTATAAAGACCATGGTATTTCTGCAGGTGCGCAGATGAGAACCAGCTGCCTCTGCTTGCAGCCACTAACACCTGCAAATTAAGAGTTGAAGCCATTTATTCTGGTAAATCAGAAAAGTAACTTTTCTTCTTTGCGTTCGTAATATGTAGGCATAAACAGCTTAGGAGGGGCATGCAGAATCAGGCTACCCACCTCTACCACTGGGATTTTAAAATAAACCTGATTTTAGCAGATCCCATTGCCTGGGCCATGGAGTGGACAGGACACATGCTCTACGCACAGCTGAGGAGCTACAGTCCATGAATATTCTTCAGAAAGCCTGGCTCTTCAACAGGATAGCAATTACATGGCACAATAAAATGAAGTGACTCCAGCCGTAAATCATGGTTATTAGTGTATGTTCTGGGATTTGCGTCATGAGAGACAAGAAGTAAACTGAAGCTAGATTGTCTGAAAGCACAGAAATCTCCGACTAATGCTGCCAGCAGTTCCAGCTCTTCCCTGCTCTGGAAGGGAAAAGGACTCGTCTGACAGCGCCACTGGAGATTTACTGGGTTTGGCTCTGGGTAACACAGAGCTGAAGTTACTGCCGGCTGTGGTTTTGATTTCTAACACTGCAGCGTATTGCAGGTAGAAACATTTTGTGCTCATTTCGGCACACAGGACCTGATCCTCTCATCCGTGCAAAGGTCTTTCAGCAGTAAAGTCCCTCCTGCTTCATGTCCGGCAGTGCAAGAAGGAAGCCCAGGCACCGCTGCCCTTCACAGAAGCCAAATATTTTAGTAGAAATCAGAACAGTATTTCTTACAGGTGGCAAAAAATGCATAACTAATCCATTAGCCCTTAAACACAGAGATAAAGGTCGTAGTCACGATGCACCCCGTGAAACACTAGTGGTGTATATTTGCAGCAATACTGAGTAACTAGTTACTCTAGGTTTAGAGCAGAATAAATCACAGAATCACAAGCAGTCACACTGAGAAAGAGCTGAGAAGCTCTCTGATATCTCCTCCTTCCCTTGAAGGAATAAACTATACTTACGCTATTCTACTAAGACTCTTTTTTATGCTATGCTCTCCAAAGTATGTATCTAGAAATATAAATGTTATGGTAAGTCTCAGGAAAAATGCATATATTCACAGAACCGCCTATTAAAGCTACAAGTTCTGAAGTAGAAATTTATGATGGCGTAATCTGAAAAAAATAAAGAAAAAGAGATAAATGAATGTGAACATTGTTTATGAAGGGAAAACAGCGAATGAAAAAGAAGCCAAGAGCTAATGCTGTCTGCATTGACCCAGCTGAGGCATGGTCCTACCAAGTGCCCTAAAAACAAGAGGTTGCCTACAAGGCTGTGTTGTCCCTGTATACCACTTGTAGGATCTGCCAGCCCGAGGGTCTGCCCCGGCACCCTGGGGTGGGGGCAGAGGGGTCACCAATTCCAGCTCTCACCAGGACCAGCTCAGCAGATTTTGGAGAAAGAAAGTTTTTCTTTTTTTTTTTTTTTTTAAAATTAAGGTATGCTATAGTATGGTCTGGCCAACAGTTGCTCCTACATCTCAGGGAAGTCTGACTTCAGGGAGGTCTGGGGGGCTGAAGGGGGATGGCGGCTCTGTATCTCTCCCCTCTCCCATCACCCTCCCTTGCGTGTCCACCCCTGCCTGCTGCGAGGAAGGGGACAGCCCTCGGGACACCCTGCAGCTTCCTCCTCCTCCCTCCATAACCGCTTATGGTGCTGGGGTTTTTCATGCAGGGGTTTGGTTTTCATCTGCCAAGTGAAAGGGAAAACGGGGGAAGAGAGCAACAAAACCAGCAGCAACAAGAAAACATGGAGGAAATGGTAAAACAGCATCTGATAGCCACAGCAGGGCCCTAAAAAACTTCCCTTCCATAAAATCCCAGACAGGTATCCCAGGAGAGGCTTACCTCTCTGGGCAGGAGCATCCAGGAAAGTGGAAGAGGAAACCCCCCCCACGAGGGGCAGGCAGAGATCCACTGGTGGGCAGGTGCCCAGGACACCTTCTTGCTCCCCAGTTGCCCTGAGGGTTGGTGGACTTCTTCCCCTTGTTGTCCCATTGTCCCCCCATTCTGTCCGGTCGCTGGTATCACTGTTCCCAGGGCCGTAGCAACGGGGCAGACAGGAGACGGGGGCTCCTGCCAGCTTGCAACCCTCCCTAGAAATTTCAGCAGGACTGCGGGAGCCTGCTGCAGGGCTTGGGGGATGGAGGGGACAGGGACTTGCCATGGTGGAGTATGTGCAAGACTACATCTGGAGAGGTTGGGGCTGCCTGGCTTGCTGGAAGTGGGATGCCGACTTGCGAGCTTGTCACAGGGAAGGATTGGTACCACCAGCACCTGAGGCATCTTGCTCCAGGCAAGCTCTGAGAGGAGGCAAGTGAATTGCCCTTGAGTGTTTCTCCACAAGGAGAGCCTGGGCATCTCACACTTGGACCCATCCATCTCAGTCACAGTGGGCAGTTTCCACCCGAGGGCTCCCTCCCTGGTGTTTTTTCACCGTGTGTTGCATCGTGAGCCCTCTCTGGTATGAGCTGCCCCCATGGTCCCCAGCACACCACCATCCTCGCCCCGTCTAGCTGCTGGTGCTGGGGCATGGAGTGAATTAGTAACCCCTGCTGTCCTCAAAAAGGGCTCTCCATCTTGGTGGGGTTTAGATCTTTTATATATATGCCTTCCTCCCCCCATTCAGAGGTGAAATAAGGTTGCTTCTTATTCTGGTAGCTGTCTGAGCTGAAAGGGCTTGGGGTCCTGGGGAAGTTGCAAAGGCCAATGACTCAGGCAAAAACTGCTTCTTCATTTCATTTAGAGATTTCTTGAAAGGAAAGTCAGGTTTAAAGGGAGCGCGTGCTAAAGCCCAGCTGTGAGATGCACTGGTGTCGTCAGGAAGTTTGTGGCCCCGTCTCTGCTGTCTCCAGCTGTGTTTTACCCTTTGCAGCCAGTTCCTTTGAACCCACCTGTGAGACTCTGTGGGACATTTTCCACACCAGAGACCGTGTTTGTGGTGGGCCCGGGGAATGACCTTACAAAATGCACGGAGGGGAATTTGCCTTGTGCTCTGTGGTGTATTCCTGGGTTTCTTTTTTGTTTTAAAGGGAACAAATGACAATAGGTGAAACAAAAAATGTGACCAGGTCAGTGGCCGTGCAGCCAGGCTGCCTGCAGAGCCCTCTGCTTTACGTGCCCTTCAGCTCAACGCTGCAGCCTGGTTTTCCTCTTTTGCAGTACCGTCAGTAAAAAGTGAACCAAAATGTCAGTGGGTTTGACGTTTGCATGTGGTCTGAGAAGTTACAATTGATAAGCTGGCGGCTGGAGGGCCGGTGGTGCTGGAGGAGCTTTCCTCTTCCCAGCTCCTGCTGCAAAAGGCAGGGAGAAATCGCCAGATGGTGATCAAAGACATGATGTCTGGGGCCAGGGGCTCTCCCCCTCTCCTGGACAGCTGTGATTTAGATTTTCACCTTGTGTCCCCAGAATTTCCTTAAGGGCACCCAGATGTGGAAGTTTCTCATGCAACGGTGCTGTCAGATGGGGGCTGGGGCTTCGCTTCCCGTTGCAAAACAAAAAGTGTTTTTGTGGAGGCCGAGGGCATTCCCTAATATACAGTAATTTAAATCAAAATCATGTATTGTACAGTCCATACCTCTAATATACTATAGCTTTTATAATTGACTCAAATTTCTCACTAGGAAAAAGTCGATTCCTGCATGGCAGGGCAGACAGAGGAAAGAATGCTTTAGTCTGCTCAGCAAACAGGGACCTATTTTTAATCCCAAGGCCCTACGTTACTTCTTACCTATTTAATGTAAAAGCAGGATTTACTACACATACAACTTAATCCCCTTTTTATATTTGCATAGAGATCCCGGAGCATGTGTATGAACAGTTTTTGAGATAAGGGAGGGAAGGCCTCAGGAGCCAAAGTCATTATTTTTGCATGAAGTATTTAATGCTAAACATAAATATTGAGAGGACTGAATTCCCATGCACTTGCAGACTTCACTCTTGTGCTCCTGAGGATTTTCGCTTTACATCCAATTATTAAGAGCACAGTTGTAAGTGAATGAAAAAAATTGCAGGAAGCCTTTATAGCAAAGACACTTAGCAGGCTTCATTTTCCAGTTAAAAGGAGACACAGGATACAGACAAAACAAAAGCAAAGGTGATATCCTTCTCATCTCCCCTAAAAGAACGTGGCTAAGGAGTGGATGTGCCAGGCAGTAGAAACCCAGCCCTAGGAAAGGACTTTCTCCAGTGATGACCTCGAAGGGGATTGAAGCTGGAGTTCCTGTGGTGCACATTCATCAACCCTGCTCATTGTAATTCGCGTGATTTACGTTCTCACAATCATGATTAGGTGGTGAAAAAAATGATCTATGCGTGGGTTGACTTCAGAAAACGACATTCTTTGTCCAAATCCAATCAAGCCCCACGGCAGGCAGTCCTTTTGATTTAGCATTAATTTTAATACGTGTGGCTCTGAAAATAACCCTCCTGGCTTTGGAAACCTCGGAGATGAAAAGACTACTGGGTAAGTGCTGGCCAGAAGATTACCTCCAAGAGCTGTCATTCCTTCCTCCAGAGGCAGTTTTGCTGGAGTGAAGAACAGGGTGCTGCACTGACATGAAATTAATTTTAAAAATGTACTCAAAGGCAACTCGGTGGGGAAATTTACTTCTCCCGGCATAAAAGCGCATCCAGAAGAACTCCACCAGAATGGCTCATGGAGTTGTTGTGGGCTCAACAGTGCGATGCAGTGAAGAGCAGACTTTTGCCTTACTGGGGGCAATATAATTGGATTAATTTTTGCTCTGTTGCTTCTAATGGCTGTAATAAGACTGGCAAAATGCTTCTACCTTTGGATGTAAAATCCCTGACTCACCTGATGTCATTGTAACCTCAATGGGACAAGATTTTATACTGAAGCCTCCTGCTGCTGCTACTAAAGCTTTCCAAGATAGTCAAATAACAGCCTGGTTCTTGCCTGACAACAACTGGGCTCTTCATTGTAAATCAAAGAAGAAAAGCAGGCAAACTGCATGGGTATCGGTCTGATTCTCACTCCTAAACTGGGACAAAACAGGAGGGTAGAAATCCAGGCAGCATCTCTCCAGCATGTCTTTCTACATCGCCTTGCTATATCAAACTTCAAAAGCAAATCTTGACCAGCATTAATGAGCAAGAAGTCTGTGGCCAGTCATGCAGGCAAACGCCTCATGGGTACAGGGGAGGAGGAAATCAGAAGAAATGTCATACTTTTAACTACTACAGGCTGAGAGAAGGAGTTTGAACCCACAACTTGAGTCAGGTTCAATCAGACAGACAAATGAACAAGAGCATTTTTATTAGCGTGCTACATACCGAAATTAAGGAACTGTTGTCTCCTAATAATTTTTTGAAACCATTAACCAGCCACACTACACCGGTGACAGCTCTTTCCTATGCTCTCAAGTGGTTCTCCCGCCCTACAATTTTCCTCCTATGAACAGAAAGCTGTAGTGATGATTGCAAAGGACAGATACCTAATTATAAGGCTTGTTATTAGTAGAGTCTGGGAAATAAAAAATCTGCAGTTCATATAGTGTAGAGAATGACGAAGCATCTCAAATCACTAATGTGACTTAAAATGGGGTCTATTGGAATTTGCACATTTTTCCCCCATTACATCTGTGGGAAAGCCTATTTGCAGCAAAATTTGGAAGGCTTTCATAGAATCATAGAATGCTTTGGGATGGAAGGGACCTTTAAAGGTCATCTAGTCCATCCCCCCTGCAACTGGCAGGGACATCTGCAACTAGATCAGATTGCTCAGAGCCCCATCCAGCCTGTCCTTGAAAGTTTCCAAGGATGAGGCATCTGTCACCTCTCTGGGCAACCCGTTCCAGTGTTTCACTACCCTCACTGTAAAAAAATTTCTTTGCAGTTGTTTTTCTTGACATTTGCTGAAACGAAACTTTGAATGTTTTCCTGACGTCTTTATCCCATCGGTCTGTCAGTCAGGCTCACAATGCCCTTCATGCAAACCTATCGGGGCGTTCTATAAGCCAGTGTTTAACCGATGTCCTGAAGGAAGACAACACCTCAAAGGCTTGAGATCCTACTGCACTCAGGCACATCCCAGCAGGTTTCTGGGACATGTTGTCCCTTTGCTACCCTTGTACTAGGCTTGTGGCTGATCGTGGCATTGCAAGCTCTTTGTTGTCATGGGTGGCTAATGGGGTACGACCTTGGGAAGGGGCAGGAGTGGGGCTATTTCTAGTCAGCATGCACCTCTGTCCCTGCTAACAGTCTGCTTTATAGTTGCATTCAAACCAGATATATTGTTTAAACTAAAACGGGGAGAGAGAGAGAGAGAAAAAAGAAAGCGTCCAACAGTAAAGATGTGAAGTAAGGGGAAACAGGCACTTCTTTCTATGTTGCTGAAGGCTTTGTAAAGATAACAAGCCGTTAAACTTTATGACCAATGTCTCAGGGTAGTACTGGTTTGGGTTTTTATGCTGCAGTTGCCTGCGCAAGTTTTGGTCTGCTTTTGACCCTTCTGCTCCCCTCCTGCATTTTCTTCCCTTCCCCCTGGCCATTTCTGTGAGATATTCGGTCCTTTGAATAAATTGCACCTATTCATTTCTCACAGGCTCGTTGTCAAGTCCTGCACCTGTCTCTTAAGGACAGCCCATCAGGCTGAGATAACTTCATTTGGTGATGGTGTAAAGCACATCTGGGCTTGTCTCTTCTCAGTGGATGCTCCTAGAAATCTTCTGTGATGGTACGCACTTGGTTAATGAGTGCTGTGTCTTTACCGCCTGAAATACCCGACTCCAGAGTCCCTGTTACGTGACACATGCTATGCATGGCGATAAAACTGTGAATTTCTCTGTGATTTTAATCTTGGCAAAAATATAGAGGAAAGGGTCATTTCTAACTCCAGACTGTTTGATTTTCACAAGAGAAAATATAGATCCTCCAACGCTTCTTCCTTCTCACACCCTCTTTAGCGACTATTATATCTCAGGCTAGTTCTAAACTTTGGCCAAATGCCAGAAGAGACACAGCTCATAATCAGCAAATGATGACTTGCCAGACATAGAAGTGTCAAATGCAAAAGGAGAAAAAATGAAGAAAAAGAAGAAGAAAGAAGAACGGTACATTCTGGGAACTGTATGAAAGGAATTAGACTTCAATGTAATGTGCAAAGGAGTAACAGAGCAACTTAGGTTAGAAGGATGTTGCAGCTGAACCCACCTAAATATTGGAAATCTTGGTCCTTGTAAGTTCTGTGGGAAACCCGAGGCAGTCTTCCAGAAGAGGAATAATGTGATCTTCATGTTGCTAATGAGCTGGTGGCTGTGGGATTCTGAAGCAGCTGCAAATGATATAAAGAGTTTACCAAGGAAACTGAAGATGGAAAGAAGGCAGTAAGTAGAGAGAGAGTGACAAAGTTATGTTTCAAGGATTCTGGTTCTCCTTGACATAACATGTCAAAAGCTGGAAATATCCAGGCATGGGCTGTAAACAGCTTTGACAATCTGATTGATGTGGGCATTAACCGAAGTTACGACATAAAAGATATGATCCCACAAGTGCTTCTTTTTCCCCATGAAAATGATTACCACAAGCACTTTATGCAGTGACATGTATTTGAACTTGTACCTGTGGTTTCTCAGACACACTACAGAAAGATGTCAGTATAATGAAGCGCCACTATCTCTATCGTTTATTTTATATGTATGTGCAAGTGACAAGGCATTTAAAACAAGCATCTTTTTAATAAACTTCATGTTCAGACCAGATTTTAGTTCAACTCTTGTTACCACATCTGCCTTTTTTTCACTTAGTAAGTTTTTCAGTGATTCTGTCATTTGGAAAAAAAAAGTTGTGTGATGTTACTTCTCAGGTACCAGTGGTTTATATGCATAATTTGGAGGAAATGCTGCTTCATGTTTCTGTGAGTGTCTGTACTTCCAGTGCTGTGTATTTTTCCCCCCTAAGGACACAGGTATCCCACAGAAGGATACCATTTCTCTTGATATTAACATTCTCCTACATCTCAGAAGCAGTTTCTTTAGCAGGCCTCCCAGGAGATCTGCAGCTCAGCCCTAGCCATCACCCAGGTATTGCCTGTGTTTTGGTGGCAGTCGTGCATCAGAAATGGCATGTTTGAACAACAGGGCAAGCAATTTCTGGTCTCATTTGCTCAATCATGTTTATTGCATGCAAGTTTTTGCCTTTAAAAAATATTGCCTCAGGCTTCCTCAGAAGAGGAACTGTGAGGGTGATATTGTAGGTGTAAATGGAGATGGTTGGAGATGGTTTCCAAGGGCTCACAGTTTGGTGGGATGAAGGTGGTGCAAAGAGAAAGAAATGGAGAGAGCGGTAGGTAACAAAACTGATAGGACTGTAAGGACTGCTGATAATCCCTCTCGCCAGAAGAGCTGGAGGTAGCTAGCTGTCTAGTCGACTGTCCGCTTTTCTCTTCTGAGGCAGAGTTTCATGAAGTAGATGCTCATAGTGTGGTGTTTTACTCCCTGTATAACAAGGAAGCACATTCTGGGAAGAAAATCACAGAGCAAAAGTAAATATGACAAAACAAAGACAAATAATTAGACAGATGTCTCATTATTTGTAAGAGTGCATCCACTGTCATCAGAAAGAAAGTAACTTTCTGTCTCCCAGGGGTGAGAAGGAAATTTGACCTCTGTAAAGATCCAGAATCCAGATGTCAAATAAAAAGAACCCCTCTTTTTCTATTTTTTAAACTGCCTTTATTTTTAATAATTTTTATGATTGTTGAAGACTTGGGGTTAGCAAGGCTGAACCTAGTCAATGAGACTGTAGAGTACAACAGATAACGGTATCTGTGATCAATCAGGCAAAGCAGATATAGATACACTGCAAAAAATTTGCCCGAGAGCCACAGAAATATCTTTTTTCTGTCATTCATCAGTTCTTGGGATAAGACTTGTAGAAATTAATCAACATTGGGGTGGAAGGTGAGGGAGATATGGGCTGATGACATGTACCTTGTCTGTAAGCTTATGACAGGCTTTGGTTCAGTCATTTCAGATGAGGCTTCCCAGGTCACTGGAGTGTCCTTTTCTGCCTCTGAAAAGGCAGCATTGGGATGCTGTCTTCTTATTAGTGTCAGGTAGAAATCTTCACTAGAAATAGGAGGACAGTCTCCAGGTACCTTGTTAGATACAGAAGATATGACAATCACAGCAGCAAATAATACAAAGCATTTCAGGGCTCAGGAAAGACTTTGCTGTCTCATAAAAAAGGGTTTGCAGAGATTCTGCAGCCAGGGTAACTGTTCTTTTCTGTGCAGTTCAAACTTGTGAATAAACATGCAAGCAAGCACACTTTTAGAGAAGAAGTTGTGCAGCTTTCCATAAGCTACAGACTAATGACAGCTTGGCTTTAGACAGGAACTATTGACCCATTATTGTCTTTCTATTGTAAGTACAGAAACCAGTGTCCTTGGTGTTTGTCCATTCAGCAGTGAGCACCATGGTACTTGGTCCGTGATAACCTGCAACGCACTGACAAGTATAAACAGTAAATCATATTCCTGATACTCTGTCTATGCAGAAAGAGACTTTGGTAAGATAGGAAGAGTAACATCAGCACAATGTGTAACCTCAGTGTTTGTACTATGCAAAACGGTGTTTCATTTAATGGGCTGACTGCCACATACTGTATGTTTATCTTGTACAGAAAGTCCAGGTGGCTTATGGTTTCTACCACAATGCTCAGGTTAAATACCGTGCAAAATATTTTAATGGGAATTGCATATTTCTGCCACCTCATCCCTGCTTACAGTTGGAAAGAGACGAGCTGTATTTTCCCCAAGCAGAAGAGGCTTAGCTTTGCTTCTTGCACAGCCAGCACTGCTCAGACCAGGAGAGAAGCCTGGCGGTGTCTGAGACAGCTGGCAGCTCAGTCACATAACATGACTTATGTTGTAGGAAACGCCTTGCAGAAAAGACAGTATCCCTTATGCTGTAAATCAGAGATCCAAAACTTACTTATGTATACATAAGTGAGCCCGTTGGACAGTACACGTTATGGTGTTCTGCACCCCAGGGCCACAATATCAGAAATCTTGCACAAGGGGTGGTTGCCATAGCTTGAGTGCACTGGAGAAGAGCTGATGTAAAAAGGCCACTGGAGGGGAACCAAGGACACATGCAACCTAGTACCACACAGCTAATGTGCAGCTGCATGGTCACAGAGCCTTACACTTGGCCCCAGAAGAAAGGTCACCTCCAATACTCTTCCCATCAGTTGTGGTAGCAATCTGATCGCAGTTCACATTTAGCAATGCAGGACAAGGTTACAGCCATGTTTGAGGAGCGTCTCTCCCCACCTCATCACACGCCTCGCCCCACCTAAGCCTTTTTCTCAGACTTTGCTCACTGAATCATTGACATTACAGTGATGTGAACATCTTCAGGGAATTTGTCCCTGTGCTTTTTTTCCTTCTGGATGGGTAAGAGTGAAAGTGCTACACCAAGTAAGGAACAACAATAGTAATAAAAAGTAGTGTCATATTTTTTAAAGCCCAATAACTCCATACTTGCTCCTGCTGAGATACACCTTACTATGAAGCTTATGCCACTGATGGGACTGTTCATCTGAGTGAGGCAAAGCAGCAGGGACATTATAATTAATAATGCTTAGCAGGAAACAAGTTATTGTGCTTGGGGCGAGAAGGGCGAAAACTGTTCTCTATTATTTTTGAAGAGTTAATTGGTAGCAGGCAAAGATTTGCTGCGTTGAGCCAGCAGGTGCTGCCTTATGACTACATTAATGTTAATGATATCCTCCAGACACATATGAAGACAGTTTAACCTATTTCTTTCTCATTGCATTTCTCTGGGTGGATGTGTGTTCTGCTTCCAGTTATTTTTCGAATGCCACCACGGGGCACTTGGACAGACAGTGACCCCAAATCTGCACAGATGTTTGCAGGTAGTCTTATAAAATCAGGTAACTTTTGTAACCTTCAATCACCCCAGGATAGACTTTGGACATTAAAAGTTGAGGGAAATGGGTAAAAGGGGTTGTTTCCCTGGCATAAAATCATTCCTAGGGGTTGCATAACATTTCTACAATTTCCCGTTTAACTGTTCCTAGGTGTGCTTAACAATAGTAACTGTTTATTCTCTTCTTTTATCACTGAAACCTCTCTTCCTCTGGCATACCATTAAAGAAGTACTCTGGCAGCAATTTACACCCTGAGATGAATAGGTGTTAAAATTGTGTTCCTCTAAGCAAAACGTGCCATGGCCCATCAAAGCATGACACATGCTAGAAAAGGTAAACCAGTGGCTCCACAGGGCTTGAAATGGTCTCGTTTCAGCACTGCTCCACATTTGAAGTTTTGTCATAGGCTTATTTTCCTTTTTTTTTCCTGTGCTTTTTGCATACCTAGTTTGGCAAACCTATACTGTCCAGCAATAGGCTTCAGACACCCTTCAAGCTCTTTATATTTTTAATAAGATACTTGTTTTGCACAAGCCCATTAGCTCCAGTCAAAGCCTGAGTGCAATTTTAGCAGGCAAAAATGCTGTGGAAGGACAATCCTTGGAGCTGGGTGTGGAGCTCTTTGCAAAACTCAGGTGACAAAGCTACTATTAGAGAAACCTACCAGGTAGAGAGGGTTTCTGAAAGCTTGATTTTTAATAAGAGTACCAGTTGGGTCCTGTGCCCTGTTAGAAGTCTGTCCCCACAGACCTAATGATAACAAAATGGGAGAACAAATCTTGCATGCCTGTAAAGACCGAGAGAGTTGTATGCAGCACTGTTTGCCCATTAGGGCATGGGTGCAACTCCAAGTAAGCTATTTCATAATTTCTTGAAGGATGAAACATGGGTATTGGTGTATGCAATTTTAGAGAGACAGGCCAAAAGTATGAAGCAGCAAGGGGTAGGACATGGAGTTAAGAGCAGTTAACGAGGCACGGAGGGAAAAGGCTGAAATCATAGGAAGTAGATCGGGAACCTACATACTCATCCTTTTTGGAAATGGAATCTCTAGGATGCATCACTGTTTTGTGAGCTATAGGAATAAAAGAAAGAAACCAGGAGCAGCAGTGACCGGGGAAGACAAAGAAGAAGAGGTGCAGAGTAGCTGATGGAGCTGGGCTGTGGTGAAGAGCTACTAGGAAACCCTGTCCATCCCACAGGTCCAAACCTAGTGTTTTGGGGTCTCCAGGTTCCTTGGTAGTCAACACATACCTGTGAAACCCGTTGACAGCACAGCTATCTCCTTGCGGCATACGTGTCTCTCTATAGCATGGCTTTGTGTATAAAATAATAACTTGTTATTATTGCTATTGCAAATACACCCTGTTTAATTCAAATTGTGGAGATGTTACCGGTCCTGCCAGTGACATGTGTGGAGATCAATGCGGTTGTATATAATCAATTTTTCTTGGTTCCTCTCTTTAAAAATGTCAGAAAATGCACATGCACAAACACGTGTCAATTGAACATTAAGGCTGTAAAGTCAACCAGTCGAGAGACAGCAAATACCTGAGCTTGCCAGTATATCTAAATGAGAGATATCTTTCTTCCCTGGTAGGTTTCCACCATGCTCTGCCATTTAATCATCTGGGTTAACCCCTGAATGGATTTTTTACATTGCTTTCATGATTCTTCATGTAGCATTGTTTATAGTATACCATCCAGTAAATCTTAATGGCGTACTAATTTTTTAAGACCTTAACATCTTCTTCTTTACAGCTTTTAAAATAAAATGAAATGGTTAGTTTTCAGTTAAACAGATCCTTATTAAAGCAGGAGCCAGTCTGATAATGACTTAAATTGGTGCTACGTGGCCATCACATGTTATTTGATAAGCATTCCATTACAATTAAGACGTGGCTAATAGACAATTAATATACAGGATTACACACTTAGCTAATTAGATGTTGGTTTTTTTTTTTTTTTGTTAGATTAAAATGTACAGGACCCCATAAATCACTATTAGAGATTGTTTAATAAGCCTGAACCCTCAATTTTCTCCCTGTCAATCAGGAATGGAGCCACCGACTTTTCCTCTCACCCAGTGAGACTTCTTGTCACGTGGAAGAACTGCTGCGTTCAAAATGAGATGAAACACCCTTGACTCCCAAACCTCGCACCCATTCGCAGGACATCACAGCTCAAGTTTGTGCTTTCGTGGTCTGATCTACTCATTGAGACTCTCAACTCCTGCCCTTGTACATGAAATGGGATGTTCCTTAGTGTTCCCCCTGTCCCCACACCTTTTGCAGTCTCTTGCTTGATGCCCATGAGGGAGGGGGATTTTGCACATGGCTTTTTGTAACCCCTGTGAAAAGGGTGCTTATTTTTAACACAAGTCTTTCAGTCCTGCCAAGCTGACCCCATTTAGGCGTCCCAGGCCATGCAACAGTCATTGGCTCAGCAGCACCTTCCCTTGCAGGGTGCACGTGCAAGCCAAGCTGAACTGGAATGCTCTGCTAGGGTGTGAGATTCTGCTTTAACCACCTAATCGAGGAGGTTAACCACTGCAGACTCCCTGAAGCCAGTGCAGGGAGAGACAGCTACGTCTCTAGGAGGTGGCATGCCATGTCTGTCAACGCTGTGGGCCAGGGAGGATTCACCTCCAAACTGTAGACACCTACTTTGAGATGTCTGCATGTGCCTGCAGGATAGTGAAGCATTTAAGCTCTCCTGCAGTCAGCAGAGACCTAATCAGTGCAGTAATGAGGGCTGGAGCATCACTTGGCTGATGAGCCACCAAGGGCTCAAGTCTGGTGCCTACTGCTGTTTGGGCTTTGTGGGTATCAGAGATCAGGGCCAGCAGGTTTGGCACAGCCTGGTGGCAGGCCTGCCTCTTGGAGTGGCCCCTGGAGTCCACATGGGATACCCCACAGTCACACATGGCACATTGAGGTGGCCATACCCATCTGACTTGTCCTGGTGGAGGGGAAGGCCAAAGAGCTGCTTTGGGTGCAATGTCAGCTCTGCCCCTCCGTTGCCCTTGGTAAGCGTGCCTCTGCCCTCACAACAAAAACAAGTGCACCTATGATTATCACTGCTAGTACTCACTCAACAGTAAGCAACTCATGTTTTTTTTCAGCAAGACAGACTGCTCTGTAAAGTTTGGTCAAACAGAAGTAGGAGAGTTCTATGGTAATTGGGCTGTGAGTATTTTGTTGGCAAGGCTCACAAGCAGTGTATCACAGAGACACAACACAAAAGAATAGCATTGACAGGCAATGGCTTAGAGTTGACCAAGAGACTGCACATGGTTTTGATATGTTTTTTAAAATATTCATAGCTGAAGTAGAATGAAAGCAATGTGGGAATGAGATCTAAGGTGGAACAACACAAAGCCTGACATGTCTGTAAGATGTCACTTACTAGCAAAAGTCAAATGTTTTGCTTCAGCTTGTAAACACTGTGTGTATTACAACTGTGGGGATAAATAAGAGTGTTGCATAGGGCTTCTTTACTGTAGCGCTCTTCATGTTCAAAGCACTTTACAAGTAAGAATTAATTTCTCTTGACAGCTTGTGTCAGAAAGTCAGCATCCCAAGCTCACTGAGAACCTGAGGAAATGGGGGTATGGAAACAGATAAGTTGACTGATGTCTATATGAAATTAGGACTAGAGGCAAGGTATAGAAGTAGATATTTCCACCTCTCGTTCCAGCTCCCAGCTGACCCAACCATCCTGGACACTGTCAACATGAGTATGCAGAGTTTGGTGTTTTGCGCAGCATTGCACATGTGAGGGTTACACTGAGGCACACTGGCAGCAGCACTGTGATGCTGTCCCTCGAAGGAAAATTAGTCTGAATAGATAGTGACATAGGTGTGTCCCTCAAGCAATTTATCTGTCTGAAAAAAACCTGCTCTGGATGTTTTCATTACTGATTTTCACGCTGCTGACCAAGTGCACTCATCTCTTCCTGGGCAGAATATGATGCTGAGATACCACCACCTCTCCCTCCAGACACTTCACTGCTTCAAAAACAGAAAACATAATTTTTACTCCGTTTCCAGCTATTGAGGTCAGGAGATGATTCAAGATCACTCAAATATGCACGAATCTTTTTGGTGACTCAGTGGGATTTGCATCCAAGCTTAATGCCCTGGAGATCAGTGGAGACCAGCCTGTGCTGACATGAACAGAGGCTGGCATTTCAGAAGCCCACATGTGTTTGGGGTGGTAGAAAGTGGCAGTGGATGCCTTTGGTTTTATCAAATAAAGATTTGGGAATATAACACACTTATAAAAAGAGAAAAAGAGAGAAGATGCTCCAAATTCAAAGAAACATTATGCTTTTACTAAAATAAACCCCAGGTTATTTTGATTGCAGGCACTTTAACAGGTCTTCTTAAACCCAAAAGCAAAGGAAGGACAGGGCTGAACTTTACTGTAGGTACATGCCCCTATTCCCAATGGGAAGGAGGCTGGGATGGGATCTCCAGGGTCCTTCCTGCAAGATCTTCATGGCAGCAGTTCAGATCTTGCTCTCCCCCGCCAGCTTCCAAACCATCGCTGGATGGTGACCTCTTGCAGCCCAGCATGGAGCTGAGTTTCCAAACTGGAGAATATTATATGAGTGTGTCTGGGATCATCCACTCTCTCCCACTGGATCTTCTTCAGAACCAGATGACCTCTGAGAAGGACAGCAGGATCAGCTGAACAGCCTAGTGTAAGGTGTGCAGGTAGGACGGGGAATATGGCTTTGGTTCCAATTAATATTTAATTCTTTGTATAGTGAAACAGCTGGAGAAACTGAGTAGTCTGAAGCTGTGGACAAAGCACTCAGCTGGGAAGTTAGTTCAAACCCTTCTTACAGAGCAGGGGTTACTTGTCTCTTGGCAGGGAGGGGAACACACTCAGCATTATTTCTGCCTTTGTAATCTTGTGAATGACATCTCAGTCCTTTTGAGAGTCCAGCTCAGAAATCAGTGTAGCTGCTATAAAAAATTCTGCAGTGAGCTGTTGCAGCATTTCCAATTCTGAAGTACATATACACACATCTGATGATATTCACTAAATTTGATCCAGATATATTGGTATTTGAAGTCATAATTTTCAGCAAATAAATGACTTGCCAGAAGAACTTTATCCAACTTTAAGGAAAATATTGCATAAGAAAAGGTGAAGGTACACTGTTAACTTAGTTCTCAACAGCTCTGGGTTAAGCAGGCTTTGTCTGCTGATCAGTCCTATGCTGCACTTGTCTCTGTCAACTCAGTTTCCAGTCGGCTCTTAGACCTTAAAAAGTTCATCAAAGGTCTGTTTCAGTGGTCCACAGTCTCAGTTCTTCAGAAGTTCAGATCGACCATTTCAGTCACCTCTCCTGAAAACTGGCTGCAATTGGGTAGCACCCTTAAATTCCCATCTGATGGCAGGCCAAGCACAAGCACCCCATGATAAAATCTTTTCCTTTCTCTTTTGAGGACATTTTCCTGCTTTCCTGTGCACGATCCTGGAGCTTGAATAAAGGAGAATGCTCCCTGGGGAGTTGCCATAGTAACCTGTGATGTTTTTTGTTGTCTAAGATTAAACATAAGCAAGGGAGAAATTACAGAGAAGAATTTTATACCTGAGTTTATCATCTTTGTATAACACCAAAGATGAACTGTACCTCGAACTTCCTAAAGCAATGTCACCTTGAGGCTGATGTCAAGTTGGTAATTTTCACTGGAAAAGAAATTAACTGCTGTATTTATTATTCAAGAACCCTGATTAGAAAAAAATTTCCACATCTGAAAGATGTAGCAAATAAGAGAGAGAATGAGATCATTAGAAATTTAAGGACGTGGAAGTGGAAATAGCTGCGACAAATAATATCTAAACTTACAATGCATGAATGCCTTGCATATTCTGTTTTCTTCTTAATAGGATTCAGCGACAGTCTGCTCTTAAACCTAGAGTCAAAGAAAAACTCCAAACCCATGTTGTCCTTGGAAAATAACTTCAGGTCTCATAGCGCATAGAAGGAAGTGATTTTTGAATATACCAATATCAGTTCAGCAACAAACATAATTTGAAGACTCAGAATAAAAACAAAATTTGTTTTAAGAGGGTGCGATGGAGAAAGAATCCACCCAAACTGCTCTCAGTTATGAGCATCAAAGGCAGATCGGGAAGTCTGGGATCAGGAAAGGGCATGAGAGCTGAGCTACGAGAAAGATCATTTCCATGAGAAAGAACCCAAAAGCGCAATGCTGGGAAAAATCAAAGACAATCCTTGGAGTCCAGCAGGGAAGAAGCACAGAAACGAGTTGTGCGAGGAGGGTGCACAGGAGCTCCCAGCCCCCGGGTGGGGGGGGGGGCTGGCTCTGGGGCGGGGTCCCCCCAGCGCTCGCATCACAGTGGGTCCCCTCTGTCCCCCACTGCGCACCCCCGCTGCCCCCGGATACCCCGGCAGCAGCAGGACCGCAGACGGGGCCACTTGGCAGGGGTGCAGGGAGAGGGAAGACCACCAGCCCCAGCGAGCAGGTGAGCACATGCCAGGGCGTAATTTAGCGCTGCCAAATTACCCAGCCTGGCTCCATTTCGTTTGGCTTCCCCCCAGCCGGCTGCCCTGCCCGCCCACCCCAACTGCCCAGCATTTCCTGGGATTATTTAGTTCAGAGATGGGGGGAAAATAATACGGGAGGTGGGAGAACCTGAAGCATCTCTCTGAAGCTGGGTCGGTCTCCCCTGCAGTGCAAAAGAGCTGACAGAGCTGCTGTCAAGTTTAAGTGTCCCCAAGATAATGTCCTTCAATGCTGTATATATTATACATTTCTGTTTATCCTGAAAACATGCCACCTAAACACTTCAAATACAAGTGACTTTAACAACTCTAGCTGCTTGCCCATGATACGCAGTGGCAGCTGGATCTGAGCTTATGGTGCTGGATGTTTTCTGCTTCTCCTCTGGATACTTAGGGGTCCGTTCCCCCTGTAGCTGATTTACCTCCTCACCTTGGGGCTGTTGGTGGAAATAACAGGACTGGGCACCCTGAGGGAATGGGACAGGTCGGAAAGGCTGAGGGGGAGAGGATGCAAGGGAGGGAGCGATATATGGCTCAGAACATGGCATAAGTGGAAGCAAAAATGTCCAAAACTGGGAGTTTTGGGGGTAATCCCTTTTAGCAGAGGAAGGATGTTATAAAAACACAAGTTTGATGTGAGATAAACCAGCTGGTGATGTGGAAGATAACCCCGAAAGTCAGACGGAGACCCTATTGCAATAAAATCAAGTGTTACTGCAAACAGACCCATATTACAATTGCCCGCTCCTGCATTAAGGGATTTTGGATTTTAAATGCACCCAATAATTCTCTGAGCTTTTGGACAAGCTTGGGAAGGGGGTGAAGGAAGCACCTATGGATGTTGGCTCTCAGAAGTAACCTGGAGGAGCCCAGAGATGGAGTGTTGCCTGGTGGAGATGGCAGGGAAAGGGGGCCCCAGCAGGTTTTAGAAAGGAGAGGGCAAAAATAGGACAGGGGGTGCACAATATGATGGCAGAGCTGGAGGGCATGACAAGCTTGTGTGTGGTTGTCACCCCGTGCCTAATGCTCGCGGCAGAGACATGGGGGCAAAATTCATGAAGGTAAAACTTTTCTCACTGATGGAAAGGCAGAATTGGGTTTCCCAAGGGACAGGAGGGCAGCTGGGGAACTTCAGGGGGGGGAGAGGGGTAGACCTGGGTGAAATTTGACAGTCAACCTCTTTTTTTAAAAAAAAAAACTAGAAAAAAGCACATCTGTGCTGTTTGAAACACTGCACAGAAACCCTAAGAATTCCGACAATTTGGTTATAAAAAATAGTCCAACCTCAGTTCAAATTACTTAATCTTGAAAATTATGCAAATTTAGTGTTGGTAAATACTGCAGAAAATAAGAATTTCTTTGGCACAAACGACATTTTTTGGTGAGGTTTTTTAATGCAAAAAGACTGAAATCCTTCGTTTGCCCAGGTTTACTTATGACTAGAAGGTGATTTAAGCAGCAACGTTTTGGGTAAAGGGAGGGAGGGAAGAGTGTTGAGCAGATAGATAAGTCTGAGATTTCTGTGACTGAAATGAGAAACATTGGCGGTACAGCCCAGCAGTATGGATTGTAAAGAGATGGGTTTTCTGGTGATGTGAAAAAGAGGCAGATGGACTGTAAGAAAGAGATGAGCAATCACTATTGCAAGGCTAGAAAGCAAGAAAAATAATGGAGCTATCAAAGGATATAAAGAAAAGAGTGACTGGGGAGAAATGAGAAGGAAAGATGGAGAATTACCTATGGATTGTGATGGTTTTTGGACCATGGTGATGGGAACTTGTCAGAAAAACGTGCAAAGAGCAACAAAGCTCTCCTGGTCTCGATGTCGCAGGGTTTGGAGTTTTAATTATTTGTGCATATTGTATCATTCAGTCCTCTTCAGGTTCACAGTTCTGTGGATTTTAAGATCAAAAAGCACAACTGCCACCACATTTTTGTGGCATCCTGTTAACAAACACTACTGAGCATCAACAACAAAAAGCTGCTCCTGAGGTCAGTTTTTCACTGTGATCCTTTAAAAATGTTCTCTTTTGAAAAGTTTGTTTCAGCCCCATAACAGTTTTTAATTCATTTGCCTGTCACTCAGTTGGGAATGGGCTATTCTGAGATGCAAGATGAGTATCTTACCCCCTTACATGTCTGTAAAAATGAGGTGGAAAGATAAAAGGCAAGTCTGAGTTTTGATACCAAAACTTGTGGTGCTGCCATAGAGCTGCTTTATGTACCAATGCCAACCTTCTCAGCTTCTATAAACTATGTTTCTGGTGTATTCCTTACCTTCCAGAGTCAAAGGGGCAACTCGGTTGACTGTGGGAACTGACTTATTTGCTTGTTCCTGTCACCCAATGGACTTTAATTCTGACCTTGAATTGTGGGAGTAATTCTGTGCATTTGTGTTCTCTGTTCTTTCAGTCCTGATCAAGCTTCTCCAGCCCTGCTGTGTCACCTACTCCTTGCCAGTGGATGGTCCTGGAAGACGTCTTTTCACACAGTCCTCCTCAATTTACTAAAGAAAGGCCATGTCTGCTTTTGATCTGACGAACCAGAGCATGCAGTGTACAGAGCCCGAGATAGGCTATATCGCCGCCCCACAGATAAAACTGAGGGATGAGATGCTTGTCTTTATTGATGGTAAAAGGGTGAATGAGATCTACTGCCAGCCATCCTTTGCTTCCCACCAGAAACTCTTAAGCAAGAAGGCACAGAATGAGTGGAGCATCTGGGAGGAGAATAGAGCGCTCTGGGAGGAAAACCAAGTCCTCCGGATTGAAAACAGGATGCTCTGGGAAGAAAAAAAGGCTCTACAATGTCTCCAGTCACAGAACAAACCTGTCCAGGTTATTTACACTGATGCCATTCAGCAAAGCCTCCAGAAGGAAAATAAGCCATTCCCATTCTTCCAGGAGAGGAACATAGGCTTTCAGGTCAGCCCAGGCAACAAAGCTCTCCAGGCAATCCAAGAAAAGAATAGAGTCTTAGAGGATTTCCATCAGGAGAATAAAACAGTCCCCATCATCTGGAAAGACCAAAAAGCCATCACAGTCCACGAACAGAGCAAAGATGCCAGCTCAGATCTTCAGAAGGACACTGATGCCATCACCGCTGTGGAAGAAGGTAACCCTGGCTCAGCCCCCCAGCAGGAACACGGAGCTAAAAAGAAGAGCACCACTCCAACCCAGAATAAGATCAAGTCTGCCCTAAGCATGCAGGGCGAGTATGAAATCCTCCAGGCCCTCCAGGACTTATATGAACTCCTCCACATCTTCCTGAAAGTGAACCATCTCCCTGGGGAGATGCAAGGCTGTCATATTCCCTATGATGTGAACAGATCCTTCCAAGAAGATTACAACAAATTGAAGCTTCAGCTGAATGCTGTGAAAAATACTGTGTCAGACATTACGGCTCAAATGGAAATGTTGGAAAAGGAGCTTATTGCCATCACTTCTCCAATGTACGAAGAAGCAAGACAGAAGCTGGCAACTGAGCATCAGCTTGGAGAGATGTGAAGCTTGGTGCTGAGACCTGCTAGTTCAGTTTCCTGGAAAGCTTCTCTCCTTATTTCAGGGAACCTAATAAAATCCCAGTAGAGCCTGAAGACATCTGGGCAATATTGTGTTATTCTGAAACATTCTTACATTACTTAGATGTATTTTACTTTCTGATTACACAGTGTGGGTGACTGTCATGAATTTGCCTAGTGTTAAGAAAACATTTTTTTCAGCAGTTTTTTTTTTAAGTTTCTGATAGTAAGGCCTAGATTTTCAAAAGATAATTCATGCTTTTCACGCTTAATTTGAGGTACATTATGTTGGGCATACTTTTCAGAGGGATGAGCACTTCCTGAAAATGAGGATCCCAACTGTGAGCTAAATTTAGATCCCTGGCAGTCCCTTTCTTTCTTATGGCTGGCCAAGTTCAATGGCTGAACTGTGTCTTCTGCCACATGCCAACCTTCCCGCTCTCATATAGGGTAAACAGCGGATCATACAAAATGTAGCCTCCCAGAGGAGACAGGCTCACAAATGACAATGGGACACAGAAAAACACACTATATGTGCCATATAGGTATATTCTTGCTGTTTCCTTTTCCCAGTCCCACATTCCCACTTAAATTGTTGTCTCTTTCCCTTGTTTAAAGCTCTTCCTCAGAAGAGAATCCATCTCTTGCCTCAGAGTATAACAGGACCATAAAGCAAACATCGCCCACCAGAACAGCACGTCCCCTTCCGCCTTGGTTATTCGTAAATTGCCTTCATCATTTTGTACCTTAATTAGGCTTAATTCTTCTCAAATGACCTTGTTTTGGTACACTTGAATAATCCTACTGATTTCAAGTGAGATTATTATTTGCTTATAAATGGCACTTTTAGGATGCAGTGTGTATAGGAAAGACTGCTTAGTGTCTTATTTATAGCTCGCTGCTAAAAGGATAATTCCTGTAGACTTTGATGGTCTTTCTGGACCAGCTCTTCTCTGTGGCCAGGAATTAAGCCTGTCTTTGTTTGCAGACAATCACATGTAGCTATGGAGCTAACAGCTCTCTAGACTGGAGGAGCATTGATATTTCTAGCGGTATCACAGGGCGAGGGAAAGGGCAATGCCCTGCCCCTGGGCATCAGAAGCCCCTGGGCAGCTTTGTGAGTCTGAGCCATCTTTCTGAAATCTTCCATTGGACTCAGAGACTTGAAAGCAGGATCACACATATGGCAATAACACTGTCACGTGCTGAGGACTGGGCTGGGGTAAGCATGCTGCAAATCTAATCCCTGATATCCTCACCAGCCCTGCTTCACCACCCAGTGGGTCCCCGTCGGCCAGACCACTGCAGGCAGGTGGGGAAGGGCTGACCTCCTCTGCCTGTTTCTGCACCACCACTGAACTGTCACATGCAGTCGTAGCCTGGGAGGGGTGGACAAGAAGACTACAGTGAGAAACGTGGGTCGCAGCTCATAGTCCAAGGGAATACTCACAGCCCTCTGCTACAAAGTGCTGATCAATAAAGGAGGATCCCTCCTCCCAGGCATCATGGTGGGGCCACAGGAGTGAATGGAGCTGGCAGCAGGGTCACATCTCCTGCAAAGAGCAGTGAGGTCCCTCTTGATTTCTTGAACAGTCAGATAAGACAGGTTTTTAGCTGCTCCGTAGCAAGCAAGTAGGTTGCCAAAAGCATCATTGTGGTGTCTGTTCCACGCTGAAGCTGGTACTTGGATGCATATCGTCTCACACTATGAAAGGACACGCCAGTCTCGAGTGGCCTGCTGACACAGGAGGTGGAGAGTCTGTTGATATGTTCACGTTTAAAAAGTCTGGTCTCAATTGTGTGGCCAGAGTGTCTGGAAATGCATTTTCCTCTCTGTCTTGGACATCCCTGATGCAGTGCAATTTGTCACAGTCTTTCAGGCAGAATGCGTGAGAGTCTTTAGGTAATCTAACAAGACAGGCACAAGGATACTTCTGCAGAGCAATTGTAGGACCATTATTGTAAAGCAAAGGGAAGGTTATGGTGAGGTTTACCTCTTTGCAACAGAACCCAAGAAGCAGCTTGTCACTCTAGTTTATAGGTCTCTAAGTGATTTGGCACCAAATTACCTAAAGGATGAATTATCTTTCACCTTGTATTTCACTCAGACAACACCAGGCCAAATACCAGTGATGACTGTTTACTTCAGAGGCTTAAAGTAAGGGGCATTTTCTTCTGCTGTTAGGGCTTCAAGATGTTGAGACAAATCTTCTCTCATGGTTGAAGGTAAAGGACTGGCTCTCAGTGATGCAGAGGGAGGGAGGGCTCTGTGTGTAAGGACCAGGCGGGAAGAAGAGGGCCTGGAGCAATGGCCATTAATGGAAGGATGTGCAAGACAGCAAGTTGCTCCTGCTTAATGACAGGATTACAACTATATATAGACAAATACCTCGGCCCCATACTGGGGAACATGTTCATGCTTCTGTGCCTTCAGACACACTCCTTTTCTCCTAGCTGTCTCCCTCACTGTGTTTTAACATGATATTTGTTAAGAGGCTGGAGGAGGTCTCTGAACACCCTAATGCTGAGCTCTAGAGGGGAGTGGCAGTAGTAACAAGCTTTGGTTGTGTGTTTGTATTTTAACAAGGTGATTCATGTCCTGTTAGAAGAAATAAACTGCTCCTTTACTAGTGGTCAGGGCACTGATTCCTGCCATGTCCCTGTACATGGGCAGGAAAGACACACGGACATGCATCTTTCCAGCAGGCGCTTGGGAGGAGGCATCTCACCTAACATCAGGTGTCCAGGAGAGGACATCCAGATCTCAGCAAGTCACCCTGGGCTTCCTTTCTAGCCTGTAGGAAGAAACGGGCACCCTCAGGCTGTGATTTATCTGACCTGTCCTAGACATCCGTTTTAGGATGGTCTGAGTCATGAGCTGGAGTCACCTGCTTCTCTCTGTTGCCTCTGTAATTGCTTTGGGGGCACTTAGCTCCAACTTAGACATTCAGTTTGGAGCTCCCTGAGTTAGAGGGGACATATCTTGCTCTCTGAGTGAGGAGCTTGGCAGTCCCGAGCAGAGGAGGTGCTACACCAGGCAGTGAAGTGGCACAAGCTCGTGAGTGTGTGCTGCCAGTCCCAGTCCCTGGCTTTGCTTTCTGTGAGATGCCTTCATTAAGCAGCTGACTCAGATCCCTCCATTGTGTGGGGAAATTATTACTTTGTGAATAAAATTGAGTTAGTTTGGGCAGAGCTTAACTGTCAGGAACACATGTAGGATCCTCAGGGGAACATAATACTTTTCCTGAATGCTAACGATGTTCCTGGAGGGAATTAACTTTTGTGAGCTCTTTGTGCTTTGATCGCTGCTTTGGATCTTTGATCTTCCTGATTATAAAAAGTCTATACCTGGTGTATGTTTTTTGGCATCTCTCATAAAGGAGTTGAGTTGACTCATGCCTTAAAGGTTTCTCAAATCTGTCATGTGCTGAGATAACAATGCCCATAATGACTGCCCAGCGCTTAACCTTGCAGAGGACTGTGTGATAAACAAACTCTCATAATCCCAGAAGGTACCAGATCTCCATTCTGCGCTTATTTGGTTACAAACCAGACAGAGTTGGTGACAACAGTGGAGGATCACTTCTGGGTGATGGAGGAAAGGCAAATGACCACGAGTATTTCTCCATCTACATGAGTATTGCTCGATCTGTTACTCAATGTTGAGGGCACAGATGGTGAGATTTGACTGAGCTGCCTCCAGAGTGCCACAGGACTGCATGGGGACAGTCCTAAGCACTGCTTTGCTCCATGTGCCCAGCGAGTGGCGTTAACCAGTTCGGTGGGGGCCATCACAGTATCCTACAGGTCTCCATCCAGGGTGGATGCTAGTGAGGTGGGCTGGGCTCACAGCTTTTGCAACCTATTTAAAGTACAAATGGAGGAAAAATGCAGCAGCAGGTATTTACAGGAACAACTTGTTAATTATCGTAACATTTAGGCAGGTTTGGGAAAAAATGGGGTAAGCTTAGGTTTTTTTCCTAGCCTGCTCACTGATTTACAAGTCCCTGGAAAATGGTAGCTATTCTGGTTTGAAATGGATGGATGTTATTCTTACAGTGCATAATTTACATTTTGCAGAGAGAAAAACTTTCTGTCTCTCTCCTTCTTATTGTTGCTGATTAGCTCCTTATTTTTGCACTACTCATTTGTCAGTACTATTTTTGGAAAGCTGGGTTTTTGGCAAGGTCACCATCAGCCTCTTGCTTCCCTGTAAATTGGATTATTGCCTGTAGCTGGGCTCTGTGCAAATGCTGACTTTCCTGTTCCCGTTTCTTATTAGGCAGTCTAACACAGCTGGTTTTGTACTGTCTCCGTATAACACCCACCCTGGCCTTTTGCGCTTGTCTTAGCAGCCCCACCACATTCTTCCATCCCTAGACTGTAACTGAGGAATTTTTTCAAAGTGTTTTGAGCTTCCTTGAGCCCTGGCTTGCTCCTGTTAACTGCTGAAAACAGTTTTCCCAGAGTTTTGCTTGTGATTTCATGAAGCTGGGGGTGTGCTTCAGAAGCTGTGGCACTGGCCAAACCCCATGCTCTCCATGGTTGGTACAGGCTGTTTGTTGGGGTTCTCAGCAGCCCAGTCTGGTTGGTCCCACTTCAGCACAGAATTAGCCATAAGTGTACTTTTAAATGCAGGATATGGTGGAAGTTGTTCACTCAACCTTTGTGCTGAAACAGGACTAGTCATCTTCTTTTTTTGACATTCAAATTTGATTGCAGACTACTCAGTATTCATGCAGTGAGGAAAGAAAGGCAGGAAACAACTCTTCAGATAAGGTGCGTGAAGAAATTGTTTCCTTCGGAAGCCATTGGCTCGTTTTAAAGCAGACAACTTTAAAACACTACCACATTTTCCAAAGTGGTATTCATCCCACCTAGGTGGAGGCATTTAAATGAAAGCAGTAATTGAGACCCATGGCCATCTAAGGTGGCTTCTGCAACTGATGGAAGAAGGCAGGCTTGCCAGAGAGACCCTCTCCAGGTGTGCAGGTCTTTCCCTGCTGGCTGCAGACACCTTGGAGTGGCCAAGGTTAGGTGTGAAGAGCCCAGGACTGAGCGATGGTCACATCCCTTAATGCATTTGCCCAGGCAGCACCCAAAGGGTACCGAAGGAAGGGAAGATGGGGGAGCCGTAAGTGACTTGGCAGAGGTCACTTGTCTCACTCTCCTTGTAGGCAAAAAGCAAAAGCTTGTTTCCTGAACCTGACATCAGCTCCCCAGCCTGATCCCGGCAGCTCACAGCCGTTCACCCCTCCTCGGAGTTAGGGATTCAGGCACTGAGCAGGTTTTCAGCATTGCACCTGAGGGTTCTGTCCTCTGCTCCTTGAAACCCATGGCAAAACTCCAGCTGACCTGAGCATCAGCAGGATGGAGGATCATTGTTAGCTTGCAAAAATAGCACAACCAAATCTTACCAAACTCATTGTAAATATATACATTTTAGCTTTTCAGCCTTTCTATGCCTCTGGGTTAATAGGGTTTTTTGTTGTTTTGGGTGCAAGAGGTAAAATCACAGAACTTTCACATTTTCAGAAAAATATAATTGATAGAATTGTTTTCTAAATGCAAATTGAACATCTTCCTTTTGATCGTGGGCTATGCCAAAGCTCTAACATATATCTTTGATCTTATGGCAGTGTCTGGAGAAACTACGGGATTCTAATATGGAATAATAGATTCTCATCAAGACTTCTAGCTTTAGGAAATTGTTTAATCTCCATTCTCAGTGGCTGTTTCTTTGATGCAGCTGTGACTGAAGGGTCCCAAGTGCTGGGAAAAACAGCTCACCAGCTCAGAACAAAGCTGATTATGTAAATTGTGCATTAAGATTCAGCTCCGATTTAATTTTATTCTGTAAATAAATATCCCATTAACATCCATCTGTTAAAAGTCAGGTAAAACATTTTCAAAAATTCCATTGCTATGGCAGATGTGACTGTACCATAAATAGTGACAAGGTGGTGGCATGAGGACATCAAAGTATAAAGTGCGAAGCACATTTTAAGAAGCAAGGAAGGTGATAACATTTAATTATAACAAAAAGGACCTTGTCTGATTGTTTGAGACAGACACTGCTTCCATTTGTATTGCAGTGTTTGCATTATGCAAAATGCTTTCTCTGATCACCGTCTCCGAGATCACTAATAATTATAGCTCATTAATTCACTTAAAATACAAAACATTACTGAACAATGTCCAAGCCTTTTGCTTAATATCTTTTTATTTCAACAGCTTACTTGTGAGTAGTCATCTTCCCTTGGCCTAGGTGGTATTCCAGCGCCAATGATGTAAAAGATTATACTGATCGGGAACAGAATGATGAACCCTGTCAGGTTTGCTGAATTACTCTTCAAGGAGCACAAAAAGGTTCAAGTACTCTTAACCCATAGCTATTTTTAACTATTTTAAATAATCAGAGATTTCACAGGCACTGCAAAAGTGCACTCGACAAAGAAGCAGGTAGGGGATTGGAGCAGATTTCACTTATACTGGAAGTATAAAACTGTGTGTCTCTGTCAGCTGGAGATCAGAAACAGGTTCCTTATATATTCTTTAACATCCTGAAGGCGGAACCGTAGCAGTGCTAATTTAATTCCATAAAGAGAATGGAAAAGTTATTTTCTATGGGACACACCGTAGGGAAGGGCTAGAGGTAGTGCGTTGCTGTACACCTCCAGGATGGAACAAGCAAGGGGAAATTACAATTCTTCAAGGTATTATCAGACTTGAATGTAATCTTCCAGTGCTCTGCTATTCCACCTAAGCTCCTTGTTTATAGGAAATCTGCACCATATGTGCAAACCCTTACTGCTTGGTGGAAGCTAGCCTAAGGCATAAAATTGCATGCCTGTAAATACCTAATTGTTGGTACAACAAAATACCATATGCCACCCTAAAGCTGACAGTCTAATTCCCAGTAAAACCAGTGTGCATTAATGCTTCATTGAAACCTTCTTACCAGAGCAAATAAAAGCAGAGTCTGGTACCAAGTTTCAAGAATGGTTTACTGCTTGATTTAAATGTGTTTGCAAATTGGAGACAGCTCAGTGGTTCTCCAGGTATTGGATATCGCAATCCATGTCCTCATTCCTGTCCAGTTTTCCAAAGAAAGTGTGAGGTCGTGGGGACTGTAGATACAACTGAATAATATGGCTGATATTATGGCCTCTCCCCATGCATCGGTACGCAGCAAGTCTGTTTTGACTGTACATTTTCTCAGCTATCTTAGACTTTCATCTTCAACTGGATTTTCTGCTGGTGTGTGGGTGTTGGGTAAGGAATAGAGAGCCATGCAGCTTTGATCACCTCCCACGTCCCCAGCTGTCACAGGTGCAGTCAGATTAGAAAAGGGAGGTTATCCCACACCGCCACGCCAGAGCCAGGCCTGGGCAAGAATGACCTCTGAGGAGGACATGGTAGGAAGGGGCCCTGAGCTTTGCTGTATTCAGCATTGCTGCCTTGCCCATTGCTGGGTGAGGCTATGAAGGCCAGTATGGATCCCTCCTCAAATAGCCATCTGTCCCTCCCCTTCTCCCCCATGTGAATTGGTTCTTCTGCCACCACACCTATACGCATGTCTTGGACAGAAACATCTTCTTCATCACATGTCCTCTAATACTCCCAGGCTGCAAAGATACCAGCAGTTTGGGGAAGCTGGACTGTAATAGGGGAAGGTGTGTTGAACATTGTTGTTGCAAGCAAAGCTTTGCTCAGGTGCAGTCTGAGAGACTCTGAGGGGTTTCTCAGCTCTAACACCACGTGTGAAATACAACACACAAACACAACCCTCCTCAGGAAGGCTGGACACCTAATTTGTGACATTATTCAGGCTGATGTGCTCTGCTTAAATGGCACAGCGGAAGCAGCAAGTGACCCTGCTAGAGAACATCTCCAGAGCTGGAGCATTAGATTGACCAAGATTGTCCAAGAAAGTACTATTTTCTGGCACAAACATCAGCTATTCTGTAAGTGGAAAACTCAAGCTCCTCCTGGGAATAAACACAGCATTTGCACAGCATGGATGCACACAGTCCATGGAGTTGTTCTTCTCCAGGCAAATAAACAGCCACAAACAAAGCATGTGTTGAGTGATCTGTACTCTTTTACAACACATAATCAAGGTTTCATCTGGTCTGGTTTTCACAAGATTCAGATGCAAAACTTAAATTAGTCTTCCAAAAAATATTAGTGTTTCTCTCCTCTTGACAGCCTGTGTCACAGATTTGCTCTGCCCCTCTGCCCATGATGTGACACCATGGTTATCCCTTTCCTCACCATATTCCTAATCTCTCCTCAAACCCTTGCCCACTCGCGTCTCCTAAACCCCAAGAGCCTTACCTGGGACAAGTTACTGTAAGTCATATAACACACATGTTGAAACTGATACTTTTCTGATGGATGAGGAGGTTCCTGGGGACCCTTAGATGTGTGACTGCTTTTGCTGGTATCTAGAACTGGGCTTGGATTTCAAGCCCAAAACTGGTTTCAGGAAATTACTTGAATGCAGGACTGATCAGGGCTATTTCTGTTCCATTTATTTACTTTTGGCAGGGAAGAAAAAACTTGCCATAGCTGATGGGTTTTCCATCTTGTGGCAGGCAGAGAGCAGTAGGACTCCCGGGGCTGGCTGGGCTTGGTGAATGCCCCCTTCACCCCATGCTTGCAAAGGGACATTTCCGATGCATTATGTGTTGCCTATGCAGAATGAAAATCTTTTTAAAAGAGGACTTTTAGAAGACACACGTTATTCTAATCAGATGCCTCTGTGATCTTTGCAGCAGAGAGGCCAGGGATTGTTGGCAAGCTTTATTGAGTATGACTTAAATGCATTAGATTAGAAAGCACTCAATTTAGCTGGTTGTTTTTCCTGATTTGCTTGGCTACTCCAACCATCTCCCCCTCCCGCTCCTTTATTGTGATGGAGATGCCGTGAGGCTGGCATGCAGAAAAGACTACATGTCAGCATATTCAGGGTCCTAAAGGCAAGATGCATCTATGATTGCACAGCACAATGATGAACAGAATTCCAGGGCTTCCTAATTAACCTATCTAATTTATCTTCCCACCATATGGTAAATCGGAAGTTAAATTCAAGAGAGGAGTAATTCAAGGCCTCATTTTCAGAAGGTCAGCCTTGCAATTTGCACGGACTCTTTCCACCTGGGATTGAAAAGCAAGCTCAGATAAAACTGATGCCACCTCCAGTTATTTGCTGGGGTAAAGGGGAGTGGGGAGAGATGCAAGTACACAGGGAAGTGTTTTGCAAGTGCAAACATGGAGGTGAAATTTTTACAGGTAAAAAATGTCATCAGACAAAAGGTAGGGCCAGGCCTTGCCCCATTTGAAATGTTTCCTCTTAATAATTTAGCTTTGAGATTTCGACCACTGCAACTTGGGGTGAATCTGTAGGGTGGGTGCAGCCACAGGGCTGTTGCTCCAACACGGTGGGACTTGACATAGCTGTAGTTCAGAAGTACATAGTGGTAGAGGGCTGTGCGAAACTAGTAAGACCTGCCTTCTCCTTTTAAACATCTTTCTTAGGTCTCAGCAGGGCAGACTTGCTCTGACATGGAGCTGTACTAATTTCTCTGAATAGATATTTAGGAGAGCCACATATGGCTGAAGTCCCTTGTAGTTGTCTGCACCCAGCTGAGTTCTCCATTAAAAGGGAGATGTCATGTTAGAAAAGTCAGTGTATTGAGATCCTGTACGGATTGCAAGGAGTCTTTCCTCCTGAAGGCAAAAGGCATATTAGTTCTGGCCCTGCAAGAAGCGGTTTGCAGGGTGTGTGAGGGAGGGGGGATTTAGGTGAAGGACCTGATGACAAGCTCCTTTCCCAGGGCTTGCACCCTTCTGGGGTGTCAACCATCAGTACTCAATCCTTTACCTCATCCACTCCCTCCTTTGAGACCCCCGAGCCTCCCACCATAACAGCACCCGGTAACAGCTCTATGCTGCTCCGCTTCTTTGCTGGAGGGCAACACAGAGAAAGGAGGCAAAGGAAAGGAGAGGGACAGGGAGGGAGTCGTGGGCCATCCCCAGGACTTGCTCCCAGCCCGGTGGCTCTGACAGAGGGGCAGGCAGCACCCCCTTTCTCTGGGAGAAATGGGGTGAAGGCAGACGCCAAAAGGCAGCTGTCTGGTAATTTTTTTTTACAGTGGTTTAATAACAGATATCCCCAGTCACAGTCTCCAGGAAAGGGATTTAAACACATGCAAAACAGTCTGAAGACCTGCCTATCTTTCCTTAGGGCTTGACATGCCCTGAAAGTGGGCCAGGCTCCTTGACAACTGCTTCTTGGTCTGCAGAAAGTGACTTAACTGCCTGCTGCACCCAGCCTTGGAGAAATGAGTCTTGGGACTTGGGCTGCAACACTGCAGCCTTGCCCAGAGCTTGGGCATCACTTGGGATGACCTTGTTTACTGGCAGAGTGTTCATCTACAGCTATGGCTTTCCTTTCTGCCCGGCCTCTGGCCCTCCTGCTATTAAGCTAACCAGTATGTGTGCCCAGTAAATACCCCAGGAAACACTATGGTCGGAGATGTCCCAGTCATTCGGGAAGACAGGAGCTCTCTTGCTTCCTCAGCACCATGACTTGCCATTCATGCCTGGTTAATTCTTTTTCTGGATCAACTATTTCCAACATAATTCCAAGTTATTCTGTGTATATATATATATATATGTATATATAAAAGTATATATAAGCCATATATACACATGCATGTGTGCACACACACACATATGCACGTACACACACACACACATATATATGGAATTTATTATATTCCTTTCCAGATCCTTTAAAGGTGTCCAGGAATAAATAAATAAATAATGCCCTCTCATAAAACGGGTTTCGTGGACATTTACGATGGATAGCAATATGCTCAAGTATGCAGCAATAAGGCTGGTGATGGGCAGTCTTGAAAACACAGTCCCAATAATACTTACACGGCACTTTGAAGCTTCACAGTGAGCTGAAAACACAAATAAATCCCATGAACTGAACAGCTTGGTAGCACTACTTGACTCTTTCAAATGGATTACGAAGAAATGCCACTATTATCAGCAACCAGCTTCATTTTTTCACTGAAGAAAGAATTTTTTCACTGAAGAAAGAAATCAACGACTTGAGCTCAAAGCTGAAAATGTGGGGTTTTCAAGTTTTAAGGGAAAAGTAAGCTTATCCTTGAGGAAGGGTGTTGGGACCCATCATGGCCACTGTGAAGGTCTCCAGCATGGGTGCAGGGGGTCTCCTCTCACCACCTCCTGCACAGGGGACCTCTGGCAGCACCCCACGAGTGCTTATTTCCTTGGCTATAAAGGAAGCCACATTAATTGGCTTAGATGCAAACATCTCCATTTTAAACTATAAAGCTGAGTGAGAGATCTCTGATTCCTCGTGCTACAAGATTTGCTGCTGCAAAGTCCAACTTTCTATGCAGAAAGAAAAGGTAACGACACCAAAAAATTGAAGAGGTTCCATTTGTTTCCCTTTGCTATAGGAAGAGATAGCTTTAGTACAGACACATTATTCCATCCTGAAAATGTTTACAAACCATTCTACTAATAACCCATTGAGTATTAAATGCATGTTTAAGTACTCTGCTGAATCAGAACCTGAAGCAAACAAGTTCAGTCCACAGAAAATTCAGCTGGTGAAATGAAAGAAAAAAGAAAAAAGAAAAGTGACTGATCTATTTTTGTGTTGTCTGTGACAATGACTAAAATTAAACCCTGTGGGACTGCATTTCACTAAAATAAGACTTGCAGGAGAGGTAGCAAGAAAACGGTCGTAAGTCGGTGACACGCATTGCTTGATCCCTTTTGGCTCCATGTGCACTGGCAGGCAAGAGCTCTGCACAACCCCACAACTTCCCTGTGCTTCTGGGACTGATGCTACTGCTGACGTTGAAAAGTATTTCTGCGTGATCCGCGTTTGCCGTGTTATTTCCTAATACGCAATTTGCTTTTAGGTAGAAACCGTTGGAGAAATTAAGTTGTGAGCAACCAAGCTTGAAGCAATACTGCAAATGGCACTAAAGGTTCCTTGCAATATGGTACACCTTTCAGAGCAATATACTCTGGTTTAAAGGGCAGGTGACAAACAATATCTTCGCTGAGTTTTTCCCTTCTGCTTTAGCAGCTCAGATAAATTATAACATCTCTTGCACTCCTTTCCCCTCAGAGGAGAACTTTAATTTTAAATTTCATAGTATGCTGGAAAGAAAACAAACAAAAGCAAATGACAGAATAAATCTACTGGAGAAAAGAAAACGATGGAGAGTCACTCCAGTGACTTCCAAACATTAGAGGTGTCCACTTGATTTCACGGGTATTACAGTTTTGAAGTGGTCAGAGCTACCTCACTGTATTACAGTTCAGGCAAGGTTTGGCTTCCAGTTTTCACTTTAACCTTTCTAAATCTAGAATGAAAAAAAAAAAAAAAAAGAAAAGCTCAGGTAATAGCACACTTCCTGGGCTTTGGCCTGCCACAGCATACACCCCACATTGGTGGCTCACACCCCATTTGTCTGAGCGAGCAATAACAGTGGGGACAGAGCACTGAACATAACATTAACAAATCATTTCAGTCGGACAGGGCTTAAGTTTACTTTTGCTGCAAAGCATGACCAGTACTAAAAAATAGCACGCTATAAGCAACACCCCTCCTGGATGCCCTCACGTCTTGTTTTCTCACTGTCAACCTTAGAAAGCAATTGGATGTCCTCCTAAAATGCATGCCATAGTTCAGCAAGGAGTTTTGAGCTCAGTGTGAGAATGCTGAGTGAAATCAAATGGCCCTTAATTCTGTCAAGGAGCTCAGACTAGACAATTAGTTCCTTCCTGGACCCAAAATTTATGAATTTTGTGCCAGCAGTGGCTGGCACGAGGAGCGCTAAGCCAGGAGAAAGTCTGTCACAGGGAATTTCTCCACTGGTTTACTACCATGATCCAGCCATTTTGTGGGGGACCAGAGACTATTTGCCTAATAGAGAGTGTCAAAAGTTGTCTTTTTATAACAGCTGCAGGACTGGGAGATGGTGAGAGGATATTCTAGACGTCAGACTCCAGGAATAGCAAGAAATGTCTCTTTTGGGGCTGTGTCTTTAAGATGCATACAGATTTAACCAAGCTACTCAGATACAGCTTCTCAAACAGTGATTTATGTGGGGTTCAGGGAGACATGATCCAAGCAGAGGATCACAGTGATGCTGCCTCTGTTGGACAAGGGAGAAATCTTCCTTGCTTAAGTGTCCTCTCTGCCACCAAGGCATGACAAGGCAGGTTCAAGCTACCTAAGCTGGAACTGCAGTATGGAAATCCTCCCTGAAACAGCATCTCTTTTGCTCTTTCCCCAGGCCCCTGGGAATTTCTGATGCCATCACTGGAGAAGAGTGATGTAAGTATTCAACAACTTCACCTTAGGAGGCACAGATCTTGGAAGGACTGACCATGTCTGTCTGGATTCACATGGCATGTTTTCAGGGTAAATCACAAGCTCAGATATGGTCACCATTATTCTCATTGAAGGCAAATAGGACCCTTCAGGGTGAGACCTCTCCTAGAGCAGAGGTCCAAAAGAGGTCAGATGGGTTCAATTCTAAATGTGCCGGTTTCTCCCCTCAGACAAGGAAGGGAGCTCAGAGTGGGCTGTTCAGGTGGAGAAAACTGCTCTGTTGGCACCTCAAGCTAGGTGAGACAAATCCTTGGCCCTTCTTGCCCACTTAGCACCATCTCATCCCTCCAGATCAGCTTCACTGATGGAAAGCTGTAATGGTCCCCCCATGTCAGCATGCCACAGAGGTGGGTGAGAACATTGGTCACTTCCTAGCAAAGAGAAAACCTCTAAAAGGTGTGCACGAGTACATACATGTGCAATAATGAGATCCCGTGTATTATTGGATTTATACTGAGTGCCTAACTGGGTGCACATGCTCCTAGAGGACAAGGTGCACTACCTAAGTGAAGAGCCTCAGCTCCAGCTCCAAAGGAGGAGGGTAGGCAACTCCAAGGATAGATCGAGAGAGGTGAGATGTGAGATGATGACTAGCAGCCAGTGGCCAAAGCAGAGGAAAGGAGGTAGACAGGCTCTAGCCTCTCATCCAGGCAGACAGTAAAATACTGAACCACATTTCTTTTCCAGGACAGTTACAGCTGTGTCCTGTAATGCATAGTTCGCTGTTCTCATGTGCACACCTCGCAAGTACATTCCAGCAAAGACAAAGCTATTCAGGCTAGTCAAATCAAGGAAATAATCATTACTTGTAAAATTACTGCAAGCTGATTTTCTCATTAAAATTTCATTAATGTGTTTTTTTTTTTCCTGACTGTGCTAAATCCCATACTTTTAAAAGCATCTCATTCTATTATATTTCCATTAACACTAGCCACCACATTAATAGCTTGAAAACATAGGTTAGTACATTTGTGCTGCTAATGAGCACCACTCTCCCCTTCTCAAAACGTACTTATGCTGTGCAAAATAAATATTACGGCTAACAGTTTGCATTCCTGCCATGGACATGTTTTAAAGACATCAGCAGGCTTTCCAGTTGATCTCAAAGGTCTCATCCGTGTTTGGTTTGGAAACAAAACAACACCGAGTTATTACTGTTTCCATCCGAGCACAGTCAGGGCCCAGCTGACAAAAGAAAAGTGTCACATTAATGCCGGCTGCTGCTTTGTCTTCTTCTCCAGGCTTTGAGAAGGGTCGTTCTGCAGGCAGAGGGTCATCCTGGTGCCCCTCAGCAGGGCTTGCTGAGCCCTTCGGTGGCATGGGTTTCTGCAGTGGGTCCCCTGACCCGTGGTGGCTGCACTTCTCCAGGAGGGTTTTTCTGCTCCATCCATCCTCCAAAACTGGTCTTTTCCTGCTGAAACCCAGCAGGCTGGTATGGATGCACTGCTGAGCACAGTGGCTCGGAAAGTCGAGGGAGGGAAATTTGTCAAGGATGTGCCTCGCTGTGACAAGGAACCATTGGCACTGGTGGGAGCTGGAAAAAGCCCCTCTGCACTCTTTGGTCCTTCCCTGTTGGTTGTGCAAAGAAGGCTTGCACTCCTGCCTCTGCTCTGGCTGGGGTGTTAGCCAGGAAAAAATGCACTGGGGGCTTACTGGAGTGAAGGATGACAGGAGGACGCCAGAGGGGAGAGTGTTTCACCATGTGCTGACATTGTGCATCTTCTGAACGCCTATCCCACTGGCTGCCGCCTGTGTCCCCATCCCTGGAGGATGTCAGCCATCACAGGGCCTGGCTGCAGGGTGTGGGCTCCTTAGTTCAAAACACATGAACGCATCCCTCCGGCATGTTCTGAGAAAGCAGCCTTCACAGCCCATCCTGCTGGCATTAAAGGCAGCTTTTAGAGACACGAAGATTTGGCTGGATCAGGAGCCTCAGGATGATCAGGATCACCCCTGGTGTGCACAGATCACGCAGAAAATAATCCCATTAAAAAAATAGCTCCTAATGACCAGAGGAGCGTGCGAGGCCTGAGGAGGCAGACTGGCTCTCCCCGGCAGCACGCCCGCTTGCTGCAGATTCACAATGGTGTAGATGGGAGGAGAAGTTGACAGATTGCTTCAGCCTCTTGCAAAACACCATTTAACCCCCAAGGGCTGGAAAAGGCCCCCTTCGCTCAGCCTCCCTGGCCATGTAGGTAGGCTTAGTGTGCTAATAAAGCAATCAGAGAGCACAGAGGCAGCCCACTCTGCTGTGCTAGTTACTGTGCAAGCAGCAGTGTTTACTTTCTTGTACTTTCCTAATTAGGGGGAGAGAAAAAGCAATATCCATGCATGCTGTCTCCTGGGAGGAGATTGAATTTTAACACGTAACTTAAGGAAAAGATAAAGTTATCTTTTTTTCAGGACCCAGGCTAATCTCACCTTTCCACAGGGGGGGATTAGGGTTAGGGTTGTAGGATTTGTGGCTTTAATCAGAGAAGCCTTGACAACTTTCATTGTCTGCTCCAGATTACTCCGGCGTCTCCATATCCTCCCATCCCTCTGAATAATGAGGAGCCACAGACTGAATCCTATCTTACTGGTACTGCTGGACTTTTAGGGCTTTATGGAAATTGGCAGTAACTTAGGCTGCTGCCTCTCTTTTCAGAGAAAAATGAAGTTTTTGTTGGCATTGGGCTCTCACTCTGTTCCCCTCAATGATCCAAAGGATTTAGAGAACTTAATGAACTTTTTTCTACTGATGGTGGGAGCAGCAGGTCCAGTCCTGCCTGACTTAAGCGATGGTCAGGGAGCCCAAAGCTTTAAGGGGAAACAAATAGCATTCTTCAGGACTGGATGATTCAAGAAACTGAGGAATGATTATAGAAGCATTGTTTTGTTTTGTTTTGTTTTGTTTTGTTTTACCTACAAGAGTAAGGTTGTTAGTACAGGCCAATATATTTTGGCAAACTACTATTTATTTACACAGGATGGAAATGAAACCTTATTCCCCATACTGAAGTAGAAAGAAACATACCTGGCATTTTCCTGGCTCAGAAATCCCATTCTGGTGAGTTCTGTCATCAAAAAAATCTCGTCTCTCTCTTTGCACAGCCAGCCTACCACTGCTCCACTGACTGACTGCTGCCAGTGCCCTCATGGGGCAAATCTAGGGGATCAGCTCTTGCTTGTGCAATCAGAAAACGCCACGACCCACATTAACCAGCAATGACCAAACCTTGAGACGAAGATAATTTTCTTGATCGATAAGGTTACACAGTGTCCACCTACCTGACAACAGAAAGAAGCTTAATTTTAATTTCAGCTGGGATGTCTGGGAAGAAAACATGCTTAGGAGAGTTGCAGAGAACTTTTTTATTAAAAAATGTATTTTTTTGCTAGTTTCTATTTTTTTTTTCCTGAAGAAGATATTTTGTGGTCATATGTTGATTTTGACCATGTTTTCCCATTATGCTTTAGTGAAGTTTGAGGTGGACTGTCTGGTTATATCCTTGAGGGAGGGAAACAAAGGAGGAGAAATAAGGAAAGACCTGAAAGCCCTGACCTTTTCAATCTTCCAAAGGACCTTTTCAATCTGTTTTGACATAATCCCCTGCTGTGAAAACCATCAGAAGCTATGGGATTTCTTGTAATGGGAAAATCAAAGCAGATCTCAGAACTTCAAAAACTCCTGTGACACCAAAGTGAATTGCCACCCTCCAGTCATCCCTCTTGCCAGGGGCTTCAACCTGACCTACAGCTGGTCTTGAGTCATAGCTCACCTGCTGGCCACCACTTATCCCTCTCATCCTCATGAAATGAGTACTTTAGCTTATGTTTAGCAGATCTGTCCCAAAGATGATAATAAGCAGCTCCAGAAGAGGGCTAAAGAGAAGAGGTAAGGGCTTCCTCTGCTAGGGAAGTAGAGTGTGTGTGTGAAAAAGCCTGGCTTGAGGCTCTTGGAGGCAAGACACACACAGATGTGCAGCAGGACCCAGCAGCTGGGGACACTCCTGAGTCCAGTTTTCTAGATGTAGGCATGGTAAAAAACCCACCCTTTCACCTCGGAGTGGGTGTGAGGGTGCCTGATGTCCCACATGAGGACATCCTACTTGCTAGGGAAAATAGCCCTGAATGATTTCTCAGGAGCAGCAGTGATCCAGAAAGGGGAAAAGCATGTGCACAGAAGGTTTTCTAAGTAAAAAAAAAATAATTACTCCCTTGGTGTTGGTGTATTTATATGGATTGCACACAGATGTGCTTATGTTTGGGGATGGATACTCTCAGCCTAGGGATACCAGGATCTCCATCCACTGGCGTATGGGGGCTGCTCTGTGTTCCCTGAAGTGTCCTGATACGGCCGAAAAGGGCCCTTCTTAGCTGGCATTGTACTTCCTGGGAGAAAAAACAAAATTTGCACAAGACTCTCTTGTAGCTGTGCAAATGGTTTTGGATTAATCTCAGTCATGTCAGTGATCCTGGCAGGGTGATAACTAGCCTTTTTCCAATTTCTCCTGTATTGCTTGATGTAGGACTGACCAGCTTTCAGTCAAAGCTGATATTTTTATAAATAAATCTGGAAGAAAATTGAGTTTACATTCAGTCTCTTTGTCTATAATGCAGTTTTCATTGATGCAATAAGTTTGCAGAATGAATTTCTTCTGAGAGTCTTTATTATATTTGTTAACAAGAGCAAGGCTATTCCACTGGAGCATTTCTACCACAGTATTTTAAATACAGAGACGTTTTAATATCTCAGTTGCTCTCGTTAAACTTAGTGGCTTAAAAAACGTGACTCTGTGTGGACAGTTGCAGGCATGAAGAATATGTCATTTGCTCAAAAATACTCATATCCTTCCTGAATCCACCCTTGTTTTGCCTGTAGCTCTGGGAAAACCACTTCTGTTTTTTTACAGATGTCTGCAGCCTCCTGCATTACTCTGTCACTTCCAGAAAATAGGATTTCTCACCTACAGATGGTGAGGAGAGAGGAGGATAGCCGTGAACATTAGGTTGAAATTACTTGTCAAGTTTGATCAATTCATAGAAAGACAAAAATCCCTTTTGAAAAGGCACGGTTGATTTTTGAAGATTAGTAGCGGTGTCCTCGCAGCTCCATTGTTTGGGTAAATTATACAAGGGTGCAGTTTATTACCTAAATGAAAGATACATTTGCATGTAGATGGTACATAAATTATTTCATTCTGTGCTGGACGGTGCAATAAACAACCCCTCTCCTATACACACACGCACACTAATGCACACACACATTCACCTACCCAGGACTTATGACATGGGGGGTGGTTCTTTTCTTTGTGTTTTCCTTTCCCTTTTATTGCCTTGTAAGTATTATTATTTGACAAAGCACAAGGGAAGGAGTACATGAATCTATTAAAGATAACAAAGCTCCATTATGACCCGAAACTCAAGAAAGCAGACAATAAATCTTTCATAATGTGGAATAGCTGGTCCCTAGCTCTTCAAGCAAAGAAGGAGTCGATCTCTAAATGAACACTAATCTGAATCCTGCTGTTCTTGTGGTGACTTCTTGTTGCAGCAATTTCTTCTTACAATTTAGTCATGTCATGATGCATTAATTACCATCTGTGTGGTTCTGTTTAATGGGAGCATTAAGAGACAATACCTGTTTTGTTCCCTCCCGGAGTAGTATTTATAGGACACAAGTGTGCGTGTGCCAGAAAACAGCTCCTGAGTATGCTTTATGGTCCACCGATGTAGGATGTTAACAGGCAGGCAGTTGGCTGTCTCTGACAGGAAAAAAAGATATGTTTCATAAACACTTCTAGCTTCCTGCTCTGATTTTCAGCCTGGTTTCCTTCCGAGATGTGGTTTATGCAGCCCTGCGCCATGCGGTGTCTTCATCATGCCTGAACAATTGGGCTATTTTGCCTGGGTGCACCAGAGCTGGGGGCGGCTCGGCCTCACCACCAGCAGCTGTAGCCAAGGCTGAATTTCGATTCTGCTGTGCCCATGCTGCTCACAGATGCAAGAAAACCCCTCCCTCTGCCCCATTTCTCTCCCAGGGTGGTGAGATGTCTCATGCCCAGGGAAAGTCCACGTGTCAGTTGCATGGGCAGCCGAGGAACCAGGTGTCCCACGAAAGCGAGTGTCCCGTGCTAACCTGGAGCTGCCAGGTGGGTTTCAGGAGGAGAGGTGACCAAGCTGAGGACAGGGAGCTCCCAGAAGTGCCTGCAGCGGAGGACAGGCAACATCACATGAGCGCTCCCAGGGGACAGTGTAGAGCCTGGGAAAGGGCCGTGGGGCTGCAGAAGCATCCCAGGCTTGCAGAAAGGTCCAGCTGGAGCCCACATTTCATCTCTTACACAAGCCATGTGTCTAAGCTTTTGGGCTGGAATTAAAAAAGTGTGGATGCTTCAGCCCCCAGCACCGACAAACTGGGGGAAATCAAAGTATTTCTGTGTAAGAAATATCCGGATCCCCCGTCTTGGCCTGTGTGGAAATCCACCTGAAATGTTATGAAAGCCCTCTCTGACCCACTTTGTTTGCTGATCACGTGCGAGCAGCCTCGGGAAAAATAAAGCAGCTCTTGCTTCTAGTCGTTTTCCCCTTTGTCCATTAACATTTCATTTTCCTAAGATTAAGGAGAAAAAATTGAAGACCCAAACAGCCTCATGTTTCTGAACACTTTGCAGCAGCAGAAAGAAACAAAATGAAACAACCCCTTAAATTATTGCATTTTCAAAAAGAATCATCATCTCGTTGTACAGACGGTGTGCACCAGGCCCTCATTAGCATCCTGGGTTATTTTTAGCCCCTGTTCTTGCTGCACATGAAATTTGGCTGTATTAAAGGAAGTACCACACTGCCTTCCCAAACATCATTTCAGTCCTCAAAAAGCACTCTGACTCTCCCTCCCTTGGGACTGAAGGCACAACTGCCTTCTCTGCAAACTAGCCACTGCTCTGCAACCACCAGGGTGTTCATTCACGGGGAAGTGGAGGAAAATCGTCTGCCAGATCTCCCTCTTCCATCATCAGCTCTTTTTTTTTTTTGTCTGCCACGAAGAAACTTGTTAATCCTGAAAGAGGTAGAGTCCTCTTCTTTAGACCTTGTTGAAACAGAGTCTAGGATTGTGCTGGCAGGCCAGAGAAAGTGAGGACAACGGAAATTAAATTCTCCATTTGCTGCTGAACTGGAGACTGATGCTAACCCACAGCCCAGGATGCTTCTTTGGTAACCTTTTGTTATTGCCAGCTGGTAAATGAATGAAATCCTCAGGGAATTTTTGTATACGGCAGGAGTGCAAGGACAAGGCACCCTTCGCTTCTAGCCTGCAGTATTTGGGCTAGCTTTCACTCTGGTTTTCCTGGAGATTTGAGTCCCCAACAAAGAGCGGAGGTTGATGTGAGCAATGCAATGACTTTATTCCTTTCCTCCCAAAGTAGGTGTTTAAACAGCTGAAATGGGTTACATCCTCAAAGTGCCCTACCTACACCCTCTACAAGGATAATTATGGGTCACCTGTGCAGACCCAGGCACTTATCTTCCAGATGTCTAAAATCAGAGGGGACAACATTCATGCTTCATGTCTAAGGGGAGAAGTTGGTTCTTATAGTCCCTTCAAGTCCACTTTCATTTGCACATATGGCAGGGAATTTCAGGTGCCTCCACTCTGGATCAGATATAGTTTTCTTCCACTGTTTTGCTGAATTATTTAACATGAGCATGATGTCCCTCGCAGCTAGGTTCCAGAGGAATGAGTGGTAATGAGGCAGTAATTTGTATGAGAGACAACAGGTCAGCTGAAGGTACCCTGCTCTGAGAAGAGGGTGGAGGTTGCTCCAATAAATCATGAATATTCATCTTGCACATCTGGTCAGTTTTGATCACTCGGGTCTTTTCAAGGCAATTTCTATCAAGCTTCATGAGTGTCTGAAACAGGTTTTGGCAATAAGAAGGCAAAGAAAAAGATTGATGTTAAAAGGAATTGACAGGCAATGGGGTTAGAGATCCTGCCCAATTCTGATCTTGCAAATCACCAACCTGAAATTAAAGAATTAATCTGTGAAGGTCCTTGACAACTAATGGGGTAGTGCTAAAGTCTATTCCCTGTTAATTGTCCAGAAGAAAAAAACCAAACAAACTAAAACCAGCCCCTAAAGCCTGCAAGCAGTGAAGAGCAGCCTCGTGTAGTTTCCATTCAGTCAAATGACACAAAGATTAGAAAATACCAAGAACCCCTGTCTTTGTTTCCCCACATGACCAGCTTTGGGCTAGACACAAGACCAAAACTCTGATTCCCACGTGGGTTTTCAAGCTCCCACCACCAGACACAGGTGGTGCTGAATCCAGCTCACAAGAGCAACTGGGGACAGCCCAAGCCAGGAATACTGGGACCTGTGTTTTGCCTTTGGTGATGGTGACACTTTTCTTTTCAAAATGGTTGTGACTGTAGAAGATTAAAGGTAGGCAATAACGAATTGTAAGGCAAGTTTTGCAGGCAGTGCACTTTGGCAATTGTTCTTTTTTTCCTAATATTTCATTTCTACCCTCTCATGATGCACTACACTTCATAAAAGTAGCCCTCCAACACAAACAGGTGATACAAGCTGAGAATGCCAGTTAGGATTTAATGGCATTTTTCATGGCAGACATTGTTAAATGTTTTACAGATACCAACAGGCGGGTTTATTGCTGCTCTTTCGTGTAATACGTCATGATAAGGATTTCTAGAAAATTATATACATTGGTTCAGATCAAGAAATTCTCTCTGAGGCTTCATTGCATGTTAAAGCAGAGCACTTCATACAATGTAATACAGTAAGTTGATGTCAAATATTTGGGGGGGACAGTGGAATACAAGCACTAACAAATACAAGTATATGACAAAAACCATACGGAAGAAAACACTGCTTAGGATTTGTACAATAAATTTCTTACCTATTCCTATGCCACTTGCTTTACTTAAATTCCAATCTGGCATACCTCACTTGGGTTCAGGCAGGTTATCCATGCTTATCTTTGAGTCTGTGCTTAGTCCTTCCTTGTCCATTGAAATGCTTAAGTATATGCATAGATCTCCTGACTGAAGTCCTAGGAAAAAATTGCTATGCATTGGTCCTTAAATGAAGCAGCTGCTTTAGGAGCTTTGCCATCGTAAGGCTCTCAAGTGGCACGGCCATGTACTGCTCATCCAAAAAGGAACAGTTTCAGTTTCTCAAAGGATTAATTTTCTAGAGGCATTAGCAGAGTGATACAGGTTGAATTTTAAAAGAAAAAATGGGCTTTTGAAGATACTGTCATTGATGCTCACAGATGGACACACCTCAGCATCTCGAAGGTTAAGCTAAGCATTTGGATTAAGTGGCCTGAGCTGTGATTAAATCATGGAGTAGTCACATTCCAGAAACCCCTCTTTTTCTCCATAGTCCTCTGCTGAGCTTCAGGGATGCCCACCTTGCCAGCCCAGCTCCAAGCACTCCTTATTGCACTTCTTGATGCATCTTTCTAGCTAACTGAAACTGGAAGCTTGTCTCACAGTCTCTTGCTGTTTTTCTGCCTGCTGTGCGCTTTGCAATGCCTTGCACTAGTTTGCCTTAGGGTTAAATGTGTCTGTCCTGGGAAATGACACTGTGTTATGACATGTGGCATCTAACATAAGGCTGAAGAGATAGGCAGGATCCCCTAACCCTTTGGGAATATGAAGACTTGTGCAATTATGTTGACAACATAGAGATGGTTTGGGTTCACTTTTTCAGCTGGAAAGTTTTCTTTTTAGAAGAATTAAAGTGAGGGCCTTTAAGCACTGCAAGGGGATGGGATTGCTGCCTATGGAGGAATAAGGATAGTTTTGCAGGGTGTTTGGGCTGGAGGCAAGGCTGCTTGCCAGGGAAGGAGACTGCTCTGGGGTGGCGTGATGAGGGGACAGCCAGCTCTTCTGCCTTGAGGGGTGATGACCCCATACCCCATGACAGTGTTTGAGCTGGAGCTGCAGCCTGAAGGCTGTGGTCCAAGGGACTGAGGACCATTCTCAGGATCATGCGTCACCATGACCATAATCAAAATCTCCCCCAGACAAAGTGATTTGAATGCGAACATCACCACTGAATGAGAAGAGAGCAGTAAGACATAGGCATTTTAGTGACAATGAAAATGCTTCCGAGCATCATCACTGCTATTTTTGCCTTTCCCTAAAGGACCTGAGACCAAACTTTTGTGTAGCTGAGGAGTCAGGAGGACCTCTCCTGATCACAGCCTCTCATGGGAGCTAGCCAAAAGCAGCCTGCAACTACGCAGCCCTTTTCCAACACATTGCTGCTTGACAACAAATAAGTCCCGAAGCCAGCTCAGTTAGTGCTTCTCTGATCAGAGATGACTGCTATTGAGTCTTTTAACATGCAGTTATACTTTGAAAGGTCACTCTGTGAAAATGGTGCCATGAGGCTCCATGTTTATTGACTCTCTTCCCTGGGCGATTTGCTCAGTTTACATGTAACGAATAAATGCTGTTCTTGGCTGCTGCCCAGCCCAACGGGTCTGAAAGTCAAGCCGTGTCAGCTTTCTACCAAGGCATTATCACCAAAACTAAAGGTCGCTCCAGAAAAATCTCTTGACCTGTAGCCTAGGAACGTCTTTTTCCTGTCACATTTGCCTTTGGGCCCTTTGCCGCAATCCTCCTTATCAGCATCCCCATTTCTTCTTGTTTTCAGCTGCTCATGAACTCCACCACTCGTTGTATCTGAGTGAGATTTTGGTGCCATTTTGTCCCACTCTCGATTTTCACCTGCAGCGTAGCTCCTAACTTAGCTGTGATGGTTCAGACCTGTCTCTAGAACTGGCTGTTGTGTCTGCTTAAGGCAATCAGGAGAGGAAAATGGGGTTTGCCATGTTAGGCAGTATACCAGCCTTGTAGATGGCTGCAATCTGTAGGGTTAATTTAGCTCCAGAACAGGCAGCTGACCCACCATGGGCTGAGCAAGTGACCTAACCTGGTAAAGTGGTGGGACTATTATGGCAGGATGGCTTCTGATGTTTGTGCTGGCTCACCTGTAGTCGGATCATGGACCTCACAGCAATGCAGTGTGAACATAACTGCTTTACGTATCTAGGGCTGGAAAGGATTATTCTGATCTTGTGGCTGAATGGTGCAGATGAGGTTTCTGCAGTTAGCCTGCACCTGGGGAACATCATCAAGTCTGGAGAAGAGCTGCACTGTGCCTACACAGAAAAGCAGTCATGTCGGTCACTGAGGAACTGAGAGCCCAAAGCGTGGCCCATTTGACCTGATATCCATTGAGTCTGAATGGGAAGTGCAACCATCTCTGCACAGGGAAACTTCATGGGTCATGGTAGGGCTTTCGCTTAGGTTGCAACTTGAGTGAAGACGAGTGCGTTTTGCAGAAAGAAATCCTCTGTTTCTCTCTGGATGGGAGGATCTCTGAAGTTAAGGCTTATATTCAAAGACTTCTCAGCATTTGGGTCTGTGCTGATTGGAGTTTCTCTCTATGCACAGCAATGGGCCCTCTGGAATGGACACCCCCGTGGTGTTTCTATGCTGGCCTCAGTGGCCTGGACACCCCCATGGCTGGTGACTCAGCTCTGGTTCCTCCAGGTTTCCAGCTGAGAGAAGAAGAGCAATCAGGAGGCACGGGTGAGATGCGATCCAGCACAGACAGTATTACTAAGTGCTTGTGCTCAGTACACTAAGGACATATCTCATGCAGAAGTGTTTTTTCAACATGACTTCTCAGGGTATACATAACCACCAGTCAACACATGTCGGTCCTGCATAACAGGCTATAGGGCGGGTGAGTTTGCCATAACGCGCTGCCTGGCTGTCAACATCAGCCAGCACAGACATACGTTGCTGGAGGGCCCAGGTTTAATCTCCACCAGTTTTCAACATGGGAGTTATCACACGCAATTGCTGTACAACAGCAACAACAATTTACAGGCTGTCAGGAATGCCATCAGTCCTCCTCAGACCTGGGGCTGTCCCTGTCTTTTGCCAATCCAGCAGAGGAGCTGCGTGGAGGCTTACCCAGAGGAGGCTGGATAAATCTCCTTGGCAGCTCTCACACTCGTCACACTGTTCAGTGGATATTTATACTCTTTTTTTGCAGTCCCAGTTAAATATTTCTTTGCAAAAACTCTGGAAGTGACAGAGCAGGGCCTGTGACGTGCCGAAGTTCAACCCTCTCTGCCTACTGAAATCCTTTTCCAAGGACACGTGTCACAAGAAACCTCTGCCCAGAGGCGACAGCAATATATTTCTGCTTCACTCAGGACTCTCTTAGCTAATTTTTTTTATTTCAGCATTTCTTTGAGTAATCAGGGTAGCCCTGAGACTGTCACTCTTCTGGATATCTTCTTTCACATCTCAATAAGGCAAAAGCACAGACATCACCCAAAGCTCATTTTGAGTAATGGTTCCTTTCAGTATCAGCTGCTACTTTTAAAGATGTTATCAGCCCTGAAATGACTCACTGCATTATTATTTTATGTTAGTATATTATACTATTATTCATTTATATTAGAGACCTTTCTGTGGATCAGGACCCTACTGTGGAAGGTGCGGTAGCACCTAGACATGTTTTGTAGCCTACTATCATCATCAGAAGCCAGAGAGGAACCTGTATCCTGAAACAGGAGCCATTTCATGGAGATATGAATGAGTCTAATGTTTCCGTACAAGATCCTGTTTTAATTCTCAAAACTAAGGGAGGGACTCACATTGATTTTGGTTGCTGTTGGACTAAGCATCTCTAGGACTGGCATCCAGTTCTGTGGTCCAGCCATTTGCCACAGTTTATTAGGAGAGACCCAAACTGATCCCTGTAGGTGTATCTAGTGCTCGTGTTGTGAAAGGCAGAGGGAAAGATGTAGGGCTTCCCTGCATCCCACTCAGGCACACACACCGATGAGCCTAGCAGAGCCTCAGTGGAGCCTCGTTGTCTTGTGCCTTAAAACCATCTTGGCCTAAAAGTCAATATTACTAGATTTTTAGAGAACAGTCTTAAAGTCATCAAAGGCTTCAAGCCAGCTGCCTGACAGCTATTATCCTCAATAGTTGAAGCAGGGATTGTAACACGAAGAAAGTGCCTACATAGGTTGTGCTTGCGACTCTGGATTCACCCTGAACAGGTAGGAGATGTGGTGCTCTCCCCCACAGTCTGCTGGCCAGGCAGTCTCGTCTGAAAAGAAAGATCCTTTCCAGATTTGTTTCGTACATGACAGTGTTTGCTTTACTTTTTAAAATGGTCTCCCTTAGTAGAGAAAGGAAGAATATCTGAGTTTCTCTTGAACTCAAGTCAATAGGATCTGACTGGCAGAGAAGTGACTCTTGCTATGCAGACATCCAGTCTGTGGCAATAAGGAAAGTGCTTTTAAGATCAACTGAAAACTCTGCCCCAAATCTCACGTTTGCATTTGAATAAGTTTATTTCTTTGTCTAAAAGCCCTGATTTTTCAGCCTGCACTACATGGATGTTGAAGCAGTTCATCACTGTTGCCATGAAAGTTCAAAGTCATTTATCTTCAATAAGGTTACTTGATGCAATTTCTAACAGCACGAACCCCTCGAACCTGGGGCTTTCTACAAGATTAAGTGATGTATTCAGATAGGCAATGTCTCAGGAGTATTTTCAGTACCTGGAAGATATAAAGCTCATTCTAGTTGAAGGACAGCAGGCTTTGCAATTGGTGTTTCCCATCTACCTCCCACTAAGGTTTGTTAGGCTCTTTTTTGGAGCCTGGCATCCCTTTGTGAAAGTACTGTGAGAACAACCATCTTTGCAGTGAATGGTAGCCCTCATCCTTCTCTTGAAGATGATCACTGCCTGCTAATCCTTCACACACATGTTTTGGAAGGGCAGAGCCCAAAGGGGGATAAAAAAGCTATGCATTAGTCTATTGCCTTTGTGGAGAGAGAAAGAACGAGTGATCATAGTCCTGACCAAGGGTATGAGGTATACGTTTAATTTGATGTTCTGCCAAAGATTTTTGGGTGGTTTTCAGCAAATACTCTCCTACCTTGGTGAGAATCATACAAGTGAAAGACAGCAAAACTGTCAGGTGCCAGGGCTTGGAGGAACCACTAGCAGCTGCAGGTAGCTGGGTACCCCCCAAAACCAGAGAAGCTGTGGGGCAGGAGAGGGGCTGGGTGTCTGCACTCACTATGCAGCGTCAGGGCCATCCGCATGCAGACCCAAGTTTCTTTTCTTTCAAGTTTCCCTTGGGTAATATTTTTGTCTGGAGGTTGAGCTCTGCCCTCAGTTGTATGTGTACACCTCTGGAGCCTGCAGGCACTGCCCTGTGCTACCCTGCTGTGAAACCCCCTCGTTTTCTGCAGGGTCATCTCTGCAGAAATTGAATCATCTTTTTCTGTGAATAGTTTTAGTGATGATACATACGGCAGAGTACAATCTTTGTTTTCCTCCCTTCACCCAGACAGTGTGAGCATGCAGAGTTAATTGGATTAAAAAAAAAAGGGATTAAAACCATGCTTGTGTCTGAACAGTTCACAAGCTGCAGCTCCTCCATGTGAGAAGGTGTTTCTGATCCAGCTGAGCAGGAGTGCATCTCTGTGTCTGTTCTGACGAACCCTTCTCTGATCAAGGTGTTTTTCAGGTGTGGTATGAGCTAGAAAAGCAGACCAATCACCTATACTACAGTACTGTCAATCAGGCTTCATTCCTCTGGTGCCCAAAAGAGAGAGCCATGCAGCGGTGCCTGGCAATTTATTGTAAACCATTCATTTTGTTATAACCCTTTCATTGTCCAGAATTTACCATCCCTCCTTTCTTCAGTAGCTTACTGGCCTGTATTCATAAAGGATGGTATGAAATGTAGTATCCAGTATCAGAGTCCAGTGGGAAGAAAACTACTGCCCTACTTCTCAGCAAGCCCTCTGGCTGGCACTGGCACAGCACGATCCTTTGTCATCTTCAAGATGATGAGATTCGGGATGCTTCAGCTGATTTATAAGGAGTCATAGATATATGATGTGAGCTTAATTCATAATGGGATTGAGCTGAAAGCACTAATGCTGTTTTACTGCAGATCTGACATTAACATTCACACTGTGTCTGATGGATAGTGCAGAAGAACCAAAGTAGGTTTTCTAGTGGGTCTGGTAGCAATCCATCTGGCTCAGCCTGATGAAATTATTGTTGCAATTTACTAATCTAGGCACAAGAAAATCCATCCAGGAACACAGACATGTAAAAACTTTAAAAAAAAAAGAATACTATTTTGTCTATGTAAAAAAAAAAAACAAACCAAAACAAAAAACAAAATAAAGAGGGAACACTGCTCTCAGGTAGGTAGGAAAAGAGAATTTTGCAACACTTGCACAGCAATTTTGCAAGACCTCATTTTCTCCTGCATCAAAATAAGGATACTTCCCTACTTCACAGAGTAAGTTCTTCACATTTTTGAAGGAGTTTGGAGTGACTGGATATAATACACTATAAAGAAGCAAAATATTAGAGTACAATGAAGCCTCAAATTCAGTCCAAATTTGTTAAGCCAAGCTACAACTGCCTTTCAGCCATGAGTAGAGAGCTGTAAAAAGTGCTATATTATGGGCACTGAAAGACTGCATGTAAACTAAATTTCATTGTTGATCCTGCTTGCCAGCATTTTAGGATTTATGTCCCATCATGCGGAATATTTGCTTCACCTTTGCTTTATGGCAGTGAAGGGTTGCTTATAGGCTTTGAATTATGATGGAATTAGAATGCCTTCCATGGTAGAAAGTCCTTAAATATACCCTTAAACATTTGAGTTTTATGTTGAGATGCTTATGAAGGCTGGATTTAGGTACCCACATCTCCTTTCTCCCCAAAATATGTCCTCCTTTTCTGTACTGGGAGTCTTACTGGGCAGACTTTCATCAGTACTCCAATGTAACTGGATTTCTGAAATCTCTGCCAGAGCTGGGGCTTTGCAGCTGTGGAGAGAGCTGAGTGAGGAGGTTTCTTGGTTGGTTGCAAAGAGCAGTGAGAAAGATTTGAGCAATGGCACCCAAGAGGCAGAGCGGGAGGAAGCAAGCAGCGCCATGGGCTCTGCAAGCCTGAGAGGGAAGCCCAGGTTGAGAGCTTGGGAGTGGGCTGAGAAGGGTGGCCACCAGATGAAGACTGGGAAGGAAATGGAAAGGATGAACTTTTGGTGTGGTGATGAGAAAGCTCTGGGAGAAGGACATGCGGGATGTGAGGAGGTCTGTGTCAGGGAGGTCAGATTTCCACTGTGCCTCCTGCCCCATCAAAACCAGAAAACCAGGACGCTGGCGAGGGATGGAGACGCCCATCCTAGAGAACTGCTTCTGTCACACTCATCCTGCCAGAAATACACTGGTCTTTTGGCGAGGGGCATGCCCAAACCTACCAACAGCACATTCTTTATTTCAGTAGATATTTCAAGAACAAAAGGTGCCAACTAGGAAGAAGTAAATAGTCTGAAACTAGTGAATAACCAAGGAATATCCCTCCCCCCAGAACTGGTTGTGATCAGACAACAAAAGCAGCATCACATTAGGTCTCCACCACAGTGTACAAAGAGCTCAGGAAGTTTAAGCTAGAGGAACTGTTTATATTGGGATTTTATTGCTTTTGCTTTGTTTTAATTCAGCAGCAGAATATTTGCTGGAGGAGCTAGAGAAGCCAGTTAGAGTCTACAAAAATGCCAATGATTTATTTATTGCCATCATTTAGGGAAAGGGCAGCAGTTGCTGGTTCTGAATATTTAACATCACAGGAAAAAGGCAAGCCACTCTGAAGCTTGTGTGTTCCAGTGAAGCGCTGCAAACCATCATGCCCCCCGGCCCCCCAAATTCAGAGGTGGGAGAGCCATGAAGGTATACCCCAGTATACTCTTACAGGGACTGAGACTTCTTTAGACCTCAGCTTGCGTGGCCATGAGCAGCCTGTTGAAGGGATCCTGGCCCCTCTCTGAGCAGTGACCTGCTATGAAATCCCAGGTAAGGAGACGAGGTGCATCTGCAACCTGCGTAGCATTCATCTCAGGAAAACTGCAATTCGTTTTACTTCACGCGTCGTTTATAATAATTCCCAGGAGAGCAGCAAGTGGGAGAGATTAGCATCAGAGCTTTTCCCTACCCAAAGCTAGCTACAGCGAGATGCCTTTTGAAATGCTGAAGGACTATCCTTAGCTCACTTCCCCCCTTTCCTTGGTTTACCAAGGGACTCAAGCAAACAGCCTCAGTCTCTCCAGCTGCTCACTGACACAACCCACCAGATGTTTCTCAAAAAAGCATTCAGGAGCATCCAGGCCACAGCCACACATGGGCAGAAGGGAAACAGGAAAAGACAATTTCCCATGCTTCTCGTGTGTCACACTCACTGTAGAGCCCCCTCCTTCAACGCATCATCTGCTGCGGTGGGATTTCGCTGCTGTTGTTGGCTATGGAGGAAACATGCCTGACTGCAGATGGGACTGAGTGTCAGGAGATGGCCAGCACCTGCCTCTGACTCTCCCCAAGGAGCCATCCAAGGGAGAAGCTCTTAGAGAAACCCATTTCTTCTTGTGACCATCAGCATCTGTGAAACACCCTCAGCAGAATGAAAGGGACCATCACCACCCCACCCAAGTGCATGGAAGAAAAAAAAAGGTTATTTTTAAAGGAGAGCGTTTGAAATCTCATAGCCAATTTGCAAACAGATATTCTGGCTGCATTGTTTTAAATCAATATTTAGCAGCACATGTTGGGTCTAAATAGCACAGAATTCAATAGCAAGATCAGTATACAACTTAGGACCTTCCTGATACTTTATTTTCTGAAAATCGCTTTTTGAATGCTTAAGGAAATAGCAGCTAAAAAGGTGAATGCCCCGATGACTAGCTATGGTTATATCCATCCTGGAGCCAGACCATCTAGCAAGCCTCTCACTGCCCATCATGATACAAGAGTGAGATTTAATCATGCTCACAGTGACCATCCACTAGTTGTCAGCCCTGATTTCATGCAGGATGGGGCTCCCCAGGCCCCGGCTCAGCAGAGGTGGTGAATTTTTCTTCTGAAGCTTTCATTGTCTGGGTGGTGAAGGCTGCTTCCTCAGAAGCTGAAGGGAGCTCTGAAACTGCAAGCTCCCCAGGGCTTGGTTGTGAGTGTAAGAGTTAAATCACTATTGCTAGTATGGAAACCTGGGTCCTCTTGTCCCTTAGTGGAATATTTTACCTTTTACCAGGCACAGGGGCCTCCTTAATAGCCGGCAACTCGGCAGACGATGAAGAAAACACATCTGCATAGCATGCTCATACCAAAGGTTTCTGTGAGTCGCCCCAGGGTGCACTTTCCAGGAGAAAGTGTTGTTTCCAGTGTTGCTGGAGGGTGACAATAAATTGATTAGCCTTTTTAAAATTTCTCATAAAATTGTATTAACAAAACAGTAAATACATTACACAGAGACCGTAACCACAGGATGTTTACATAATGCCCACTGTGGATGAGTACTAAATACCATAAAAGACCTGAGACCCCCCCGAAAAGTCCACAAGTTCTGGCTCTCACAAGGCAGCTAGAGCACCATTGTTTCTCCTCTTCTTCCTCTTCCTCCTCACATTTCAGCTTCGGCGTTGTGAACTTTGCTGGTGGTTATTGCAATTCCTATTGCTAGGCTTCCGTTGTCGGAAAAGAGCTGAGCCAGGGAAGTGTTCAGCACAAGACAATCCCCGTCAGAAATGACAGAGTCAACACACTCCAGTACCGACCTGGGGGTCGCCTCCCACTTAAGGCGCCTCTGGTTCCTGTTGAGCTCGAGCCGGTAGGTGAAGTTGTCGGCTTGTGTTGGCGTGCCAATGAGCATCATTGTAGCAAAGAACTGGGGGTGGCCTTCATACTTCTCCTGCTTCCTGAGGACCAGCAAAAACTGGTGGCCAAGGCAAGAGTGCATGATGATCCAGTCCGTGGGTGCGGGCAGGTGCATGTCCGTGGCCAGGAAGACAATCTCTGCTCCCTGAAGGATGTTGATGCGGTGGGTCTGCCTCAGGTGGGACACCACCACCTCCAGGTGCCCTTCCCATGGGCAGGAGAAGAGCGGGCACGTGCAGGGAACCAGCTGGGGGTCGTGTACTGCTTCGTGGTGATGGCAGGGAGGAAGGACACCTTGCTCCGTGGACGTCTGCGCAGCTGCACAGCGGGTCGGTGCATACTACAAGAAGAGAGAAATTACATGTGATAACAGGTGGACCAGGAACCGGTGCAGATACACGAGATGCAGACCCCGCAGACACCAGCCACCTAATACCTCACCTAAAATAGCACTGGTGGGAACACCAGGAATGCAGCACTGTTGAAACCAGCCTGAGATCAGGGGCAATCCAGGCCAGGATCTGCACAGGAAAAGGTGCTGGCAGTTGCCTTGTTCTCCAGGAGAAGAGAGAAATCATTTGAGCCACGATAAGTCACTTCAAATGAAAGTGATGTATGTGTTTAAAGAGCGATTTCATTAGTTTGGGGGGAAAATCTGATTAAAAAAAAAAAGCCCAACAAAGCAAGGACAGCATGGGGCATTTTATATAGTTAAGGCTCTTGCAGCTCAGAACAAGGAAATGAAATATGTATGGCTTTATTATTCTTTAATGAAACACACTGGCAAATACAGGCATTTCTCCTGAAAAAATATGCTTTATAACACCCATAATTTGTGAAATAAAAGTCAGTTTTTATTGTATACTATGCCTTCATTTTTTTTTTTTGTCAATGTATTTGTGTTTAATTGATGCCCTTACCTCCATAAATCTTAAATGGTTCTCAAAGGTGGATGGATGACAAATTAAGGGCATTTTTATACTAAAGGAAATTTGGATTAAGGTAGGGCAGCTAGCTGAAAAGGCAGCAGCTCTTGCAGAATAATTCCATGTGAGGACTAGGAAGCAAACCGCTCTGCCTCTGTCAAGCAGATGTTGTTGAAGAGAAATGAGTAAGTCTTATTCAACCAAAACTGTATCCACATGTAATGCTATTCAGGAAGAGTAATGGATCTCCGCAATAACTCTATGCGTAGACAAACCCTAAGGCACAGGCACGCCAGTCATGATTCATCCTACCCAATTTTAAGCATTTACTTCGGCCACCTGAGACGGAAACCTAGTTACCTTGGACTGCCTCTGCAGAGGGAGGCAGCCCTTCCCAGTGGCAGGTTCAGATCTGGGCTGGAGTAATTCACCTCCTAAAGGTGGCACCGGCTGCCGCCAGAGTGACTAAGGCTGAGATCCAATCTGTCTAGTTGTACCTAAATTTTAGATGCTTAAACATAGGAGGACAATATCTCCCTCTGAACTCCTTTGGAGATGCTTATAAGGAGTGTAAGAATTAAGAGTACATATATATATATATATGTACATTTTATTTTAACATATGTTTTAGGAAGATTCATGTAATTCCCTGGATACTGCCCCACATCTGCTCATTTTAACATGTGTAGCCAAAATTACAGAAACAAGAGTATGGTTCTAAGATCTAACAGTTTTTCTCCTCCATGCCACATCCACCTCATAGCGGATTTGGGCTTTATTCAGCTATTTTTGAGCAGAGGTCTTTTTTAACCGGGGACAAGCATAGTCCCATCTAATAGGTGCCAGATATGTTGCAAATGGTGCATTATCTCCTCTCTCTATGGATACTGTGATGCCTTTCATCATTACAGCCTTGACGTGAGAGTAAGCGTTCTTACTGCATAAAGTCTTTCTCCACAGAACTTGCACTTTTGCTTTCGAGGATGTTTTGGAAGGCAATCTCTTGGGTCAACTGTCCCAAATCTCAGATGACCAGGGCTCCCTTGCCAACCAGGATGACAAAGTCCTGGATGTCTGTTCAGGATTCCTATTTTGTCAGTAGCTGCCAAGGGATGCGATGGGCAGAGTAGGGTTGTGATGGCTGCTGTTGTGTTCTTCCCAAGACACTGGGTATCAAAGGGAGATGTTTCTTCTTCCTCTGACATTTGATATGAAGAATAATTGACTATTTAAGCCCTATTATTGAACCTTGCAGCTTTTTCCTGGGAGAATTATTACTTCAATAGTACTGTTCTGCTTTTTCCTTCCTCATTTTTTATTTGTTTTGCTGTATAAAATTCAAGAATATAAACTTTCCAAGAAGATAATGAATTGAGGTCAGATAAATGACTATCATTGTCTGGGAAATAAAACAGGTCATTATAAACTAATCGGAGTTTGTGGCTTTAGCTGCCTGCTTATCATGGTGGGGTTGCTGGAGAGGACTGGTTCACACTTAATTCTACATTAATTTTTGCATTCCATTAGGATGAAAGTTATGGTTAATTTAAACTCTTTTGGTGAAGGAGGCTAGTGCAATGGCAGATCGTAAAAGCCTTTTAAAAAATCCCTGAAATGCTAATTGCCTCATAAAATGAATTCTAATCTCCCAATCTAATACAGTGGGTGTGAGCAATTACTTTCTCTCACCAAACTGTTAATGCAACATTAGTGATTATACTAATTAAAACTAATGAACTCATTCTCACATGCTGATAAACCTCTCAACCACTCGACAAGTTCCAGCCTTCTATCAGTTTTATTTAACTCCTCTTTAGGAAGATGAATCTTAAATTAACCTCTTGAATAACATTCAAAATTAGGTTTTGAAATGTGAAGCTTTATAGACTGTGTATAATTCCTCTCCAAAGATTACCAGAGTCAGAGAAACCATTTCCACTGAGGATGTAATTGAATTTAGAAATGCATTCTCCTAATTTGATAAGCATGGAGAGCAATGGTAGCTCATCCATCTAAACTGTATCCAAGGTAAGAAAATAAAAGAAAAGAAAATATCTCCAAAAATCGCTTTATGACAAGCATGTTGCTATGGCTCAGGAACGGGAAAAAGAAACTACAACAAGAAGTTTATTTGATGTATCTTTCTTCTTTCCTTCATTTGTGATTTTTTTTGTCTGTGTGTTCAAATAATTGAGAATGCCCTTTCACACCTCATATTTTTGAAACATTTCCATGAATCACTTCAGCAAAGGATTTTTGGTCTGACTTTGTGCAGTTCAGGTTTATTGAAAATTCTGAAAATCCAGCACAAACCACATGATCTATTTTTATTCTGTGACTAGGTGAGAATCATCTTCAAAATCTGGTTTCTGAATTATTCAACATTCTTTTTTCTAAATTCTAAATTTTGTAATATTCTGAAAGAAACATTTAAAAATTCCCTGTCTCTGTGGAAAAAAGTCTCGCAGAAAACTATTATTTTACTTTTACTTTTGAGGTATGAGTGTAATTATTGGGGTGTCTGTGCCCTTGTTGGTCTTTCATATGACTGTGAACAGAATCTCTAAAATTGAAATGCAAAATGGGCATAAAATGGTCACCTTGAGTGCATTTAAATGCTTGAATAAATATTTATGAACATTTTTTCCCATGTTTAATCTGCTCCAGTATTTACTTTCCATCATTTATGGCCCGATTACCTAATAAAATTAGATTTATTATATTGTTGTGCCAGTCCAGTATTATTCTCAATTATCTTTTAGCCTGTTGGCCAATTTCAGCCAAATTTAACTGTGTGATAGAAGTCTTAAAAGCTTTAATTTTCAACCGGTTTTGTGAGAAGAGGCAGCAAGGTAGAGAAGCATGACCCTTTTTTGTCTCCAGGGAGGAACAGCTTGCCACGTGGGCAATAATACATTGTCAGATAGGAGAGAACCTAAACAACTGCAGTTTGATCCCAAATGTATTATAGGCACCAGACAACCCACATGAGACAATGTCTTTATGAACAGGAGAAAAGGCTTTAGCCAGAGTGCATTAGATGTGAGATAATCCCACCACGAGACACCAAACCGCAGGAAACCAGGCTCTGCTGCTCACAGAAAAATTTCTTTTTAATGATGCAGCTTATTACAGTGTAATTCTCTTTAAGAACAAGTCATTTGGCAAAGAGCAATTTATAAACACAGAGTACTTTTCTTATGAAAAAAAAATGTTATATTCGGACCCAGGACACAGGGCTTCTGGGTCCTGCCCCAGACTTTCTACAGACTTTCTGCTAAAAATGCAACAAATGGCTCTAGGTGTGACTCATCTGTTCTAACTTTGACGTCTGAGGAGTAGGTGGCTAACTCTGAAGAACATCTGCTCCTTTTACAGCCCATGCAGAGCCCCAGAGTGCAATTTGCTTCATCTCAGGAGATGCCGAAGGAACATCCTCCAGGACACCGCTCTCTACATGCAGCCGGGGCCAAACCCATCCTCAGGGCAGATCCACAGAGGTTTTACAGGTTTCTAGTTGAGGAGCAGAAGGGCACCCCTATTTCAGTCAGGAGAGAGTTATACCACTACGGGCTTCTGCTGCACTGGAAACAACATAGTCCGTGGGGAGAGAAATGGATGCCTGTTCACATGAGGGTGTAAATCCGTGGCTCCCTACCACCATTACACCTCCAGTCACCAGTGACTTGACAGAAAATCCAGGGGAAGGTCGAAGGGTAGATCCAAGAGGTGGAGATCTCCAAGATCTCCAAGAGGTGGAGAAGACACAAGCATATCTCTGAGTCTGCAGCTGCAAAGCTGAGGCACCCACCCAGGACAGTGGGCTTTGGTATTGCTCCTCATGTTCTGGGGGGTCTTTTGTATTTTAACTAGCAAAGGCTTTAGGTCAACTATGGTGAAAATAGTGGAAACAGGGGCAATAACCCACACTGCAACTCTGCTCACTGAGCTCCAGGTCCTGTGGGGTGCAGACACCAACTACATGGCGATCCCTCAAGCCCTACTTCTCTGCTGCACGTTGGCACAGCTTCAAACAGGAGAGCAAGGGTGGCTGCTGCCCTGAGCAATCAAATGCCTTGCAATTAAAGTCCTGACTTGCAAATGGGGAACTTGCATGCTGCAAACCCCTCCGGGTGAAGGAGGGTTGAATCCAGTCCTCCCACCCCATGAGAGAGGACCCAGACCCTGATGATCTGGAGTAAAAGAAGGGTGAGCAGCACTGCTGCATAGTAGAATAAACCCTGCTCAGGTCTTCAGAGTGAAGGTTAAATGTCACCTTTCTGCACTTTCCAGTGTTACCCGGTTTTATACTGGGAGCCTGGATGCCTCATTCATACTTTTACTTACAGTAATGCACATAATGTGCAAAAAAATCAGTCTTTTACATGCCCATGAACAGTGCAGTGTGCTCTGAGGAGAACATCCCAAGGAGTGAGGACAAGGACTTGTTTGCTGCCCAGTCAATAAGGGTTTCTGACAGCAAAGCAGATGCTGTGAATAATCACCCTTTTCCAGACACTTTGGATCTATGCAACTGCATTTTATCCAGTGATCACACACAACTTTGTAAACGCTCATTAATTCGCCCATGGGTTGGGCTATTTGCTTGGGGGAGTCAATGTCATAGTCTGACAGCTGTGACAGTAGCGCTTCTGAGCAGGGTCACACGGAAAATGGCAGAGATGAAAATAAAGCCATTGGACATGCCAGCCAGCCTTAACTAGCAGAGAGTGCTCCTTCTTTACCCTGGCCCAGCTTTAGCACACCCTGAGACACTGCAACCTAATCCTCCTCCCGAGAGGGAACCTGTATCTCCTCTTTCGGTGGATCCAAACTCTTTCCTCCTCAGCCACAGCTTTCTCGGATGGATTACAGGAGACTTGGTAGGAGCCGTGCATGTTCACGGCAGCTGTGACCTTTGGTGGGAGCCTGGGGTTGAGAGGGGCTGTGCTCACACCCCCTGTTACAAACCCACCACCTGTGCTAATGCTGCCTCCTGCTACGGCTGACCCCATTCTGAGATCCAGTTTCCTATCATGTGTTACTCTGTAAAACTTGCGTTGTTTGGGATAACACTTGATTCAGGCTGGCTTTAAAATATATAGTAAATTATATATGCACTCATGCAAACACACACATATTTATATATAGACTCATAACACTTGCAGGTCTATTTAAAATGTTTCTGAGTGGGAAAAAAATGTAGTGGGGAAAACCACATCATTTTGTCCATCTTAAACCATTCTGGTACCTTTTTTATTTTAAAAAGTTCTCTGTGGGTGAGACTTGGGGAATGGAAGCCCATGCATTTTGACTATGAGCTTATTTTTGCTATCCTTGTGAAAATAGTCCCAAATTTGAGACTGCATATTTTTTTAAAAACTATCTCTAGGAGTTCATTTTATCATGTATTTTTTCTTCTATTTTTTCTTTATTGCTGTGGCTGTGGCTGTTTGTCTGTGCGTCGCAGGCGTCTGTCAGCTGATACCTATGATGCCGAACTAAGGTACAACGGCAGTATTATTTCCCAGTTTAGGGTCAAGGAATTTAGGCACAGAGAGATTAGTGATCTAAGTGTATTGACCATATTTTGTTGCCCAGCTTATATCACACAACACCTGATTTTTTTATAGTAGAATTGCCTCATAGAGCACTTGATATTTTCAAAATCCAGCCTCCATTAACCTCAGATGCAGCTACAAGTGATCATACTATCCGCAAATCAGGTCTAAGGCTTTAGGTTGAGTAACTCGGGAGCAGAGATCATCTGACTAGAAGCTATCCATGAACACCTTGCTGTAAGTGACTCGCCAGCAGGACTTTCCAGGCAGAGGCATGAATGGAGTCAAGCTCTCCAGGGCAATGTGGTCTTCCTCCCAGCTACAGGACCTCCTTGCATCTCCATCACCCTACGTGTGACAAGGAACAACAAGGGATGCAGTCACCCTGTAGGTAGGTGAGCAACCTGGAAACATGCCATGAGAACTTGGTGGATTTTTGGCTTTGACCTAAAGATTTCTGCAGGCAAGGAGGGACCCAGGCCTGCATCTTTGGGATGTTTTGAGTGAGAGCTCCGTGGTGACTTTCAAGGTTTCTGTTGAAACAAATCTCCTTCTTCTTTGCCAGTGAAATGTGCCTTTTATTCAGTTTTCTTACTGTCTTCCTCCTCTTCCCTGGCTTCTCAGGGTCTGATTGCTTCTTCTCATCTGTATGGAAACTGCCTCCAATAATTTTCTAATTCTCAGCTTCTTTCTGCCTCATAAAAGCTTTGCCACCCACTAACACCCACCTCCACGTTACTTACACCCACCACACAGGGACAGATGCTCAAAAGAACTATAAAGGTGACATGAAGAAACTAGTGAGTCTTTTAATCCTGGTCTTCATTTAATTTCTCTTCTGCTATTTTTTAGTATGCTAATGAGATTTTATAAATCTCTCAGATGAAAGAAAAGAGAAGGAAGGAAAAAACCCCCCTCAACCTATTTTGTCAAAAGCTGTACTTCCATATCTGAAATTAAGAAGTCCAAGCCAGGGCTTATGTTGGGGATTTATTTAAAATTTTAATTACACAAAATCCTATTCATTATGAATGCATCAGTTGAATTTCTTAAGTACTGAATATTAGGTGCAGCTTTGGCAGTGGAAGGATTTGTTTTCCCTACTATCAAACGGCAGCGAGAGGACAACTTCAAGCTCATTTTGCTAATCTCACTTTGCAACATAATCAGGCATGACTTGGTGACACAGCGCAGGGGATGTGTTAATGGCTGTCCTCATGCTAATTACACACCTCTGAATGTGCAGAGAAAATGCCGCTTTAATACATGTCCGCACTGTAGCACCGTACCTCTCTGTATCAGAGGATCCTGAATTTTAGATGAAGCAACATATTTTTAGAGGTTTTTTGGAAAAAAGAAATTTGTTTTTGTAGTAGATGTAGCAAAAATATGTTACAGCATTTTAAATGTATCCCAGATGGAAAGAAAGACATTATTCTCAAATTAAAACTCCTTGCTTGCTTTTCCAAAATCAGCGTTTTCAACATAAACTGTCATGCAGTCTTGAAGTGTAAGCAAAAAATATCAAGAAACTTGACATTCTTCAATATACTGAAAACAATGTAATTATAATGAAATAGAAACAGGATCCATACTAAAGCATTTCAGTCTCATAGATGTTTTCTGGGAGAAATCTAGGCATAGACACTGGCAGGGTGGAGCAAGGTCATGCTCTCCAGCTCTACTGCTTTAAAACCAAATTTGATGAACCACTCCCAGCCCATGTGTGAGGACATCGAAACTTCCCATGTTTCAGGCTGAAGGGAGATGCACCACCTCGCTGACCCTCAGCCAAAGCTGCAAATGTGTCATGGACAGCCAGGCAAATGATCCCGCTTTAGCTGCTATGTTTGCTGAATCTTACTCTGTGGCTAAGCTGAGATCACTTTCTGTGCTTTCTTTGAGGAATAAAATGCATTGACTAGATACAAGCAAAACCATGCACACAGGCAACTCTTGTGGAGCATCTGGCACAGTTATTTGCTAGCCAAAATAAATGAAAAACAGGGAGGTGAAATGGATGAAATGGAAGCACCTGGACCTGCAGAGGTCTGGCGGGTTGGCAAGTTGATCACCTGCTCTGGGGTAATCTTCCTGTGCCTGCTCCAAGGGCTTAAGCAAGGATGAATCTTAGCTTTAAGATTTGTAACAACAGAAAAAAGGCATCCTGGCTTTGAGTGAAGACAGTATGAGACCATGACTGTGGGAATGCATAGGACCAGACACGCTCGTAGTGTCCGGAGCATCCTTGCTCAGTGCAGGTTTATCCTCCACCCATGCTCACTACTCTCATCCATGTTGCCTTTCTGCTCTCTGTTCCTTGGGTTTGGAACCCCCTGACAGAAATATTGGCTTCCTGGAAATTTTGAAGGGCTTTTAAAACTAAGGGGAACAATAGAAGACAATGAACAGCTCCTGTTTCTCAAGGAGAAGCCCAAAAGGATGCTCTTGCCAGTACCATTTAAGCCCTTTGCAGAGGCACTGAAGCAAGGAGATGAATTGAGGCTGTTTTGATTGTGCAGGAGCCGGTGTCCCTACTGTCACCGTGGAGGGAGCAGAAACAGACTCTGCCTCCACCACGGGGAGCTTCCCTGAAGTGCAGACAGCTACTGGGGACAAATCCAGACCCCAGATCCTGAGTTACAGCTACCATCAGCAACAGGGAGGGAAAGGGTGGGCAGCTGCAGGTCAGAAACTTGGGCTTCCCCCTATGCTGGTAGTTTAGAGATAATCTGATCATTTCCCTCTCCATTTCAGTTCTGGGGGACCCTGAACCTCCTCCTGGCAGACTGCCCAGCCTTGCAGAGGGGCTGTAGCCACTATGCATATAGAAGAAGCCAGGCTGGACAGTGGGACGTGCCCCCAGGACCTGATTTGCTACTTGAATTCCCTTTGCTGCATTTTAGGACTGCACAAAATGCAGTGACAACAAACCATAGTACAGAGTATTTGATGTTGCATTGCAACTGCTGAGGCACTGGGGCATGGAGAAGTTTACCTTCTTCTCCTTGGAGTAGAAGAAGATTTTATACCTTGTTTAAGCAAGGGTGATGCCTCTAAACACCACCCTCTTTGGCCACACAGGGAAAGTATTGGAAGCCAAGGCACACGCTGTCAGCTCTTGCTCCAGAAGGGCAGTGTGTAACCACTGTTTATCACCAAATAAACATGAGGCAATGCTGGTTGTGGCTCTGGGTGATGTAGTGAATGGCCTGAATATGTAAAACGAGATAATCCAAAATGTATAATTATCTGAAGATTCACTTCATCCTTTACTCACTTTGTATTTTGTATAAAGCCTGTTAACAAAGTGCAAAACCATTATAGGCTTTAATTAAAAGCAAAGTGACAAAGTAGTTCCAGGCTGCATCTGTTCTGTCTGATAGGGGAGGCAGAGTTCACAGAAGCCCTATATCTGACCTGTTGATTTTATGTTTTACATTCACACTGAGGAAGAAATTAATATGGAAAAGAAAAAAAAAAAAAGCAGAAATTACTGCCCATTGTGCTCATAAACTTTCCAGTTCAGACTGGCTCTAATAACTCATCATCCAATATTCATTTACAAGTTACTACAGTAACAGCATGTCTCCAAGAGGAGCAGATTTGCCAGTGTCATCTGAGATAATTAGACCAAATCCACCTCGAGACAATCAAAATGCTTCCCTTCCAGCAGGCAACCTCCAGCTATCACAATTACATGACATTTAAATTTACTAACTGCTCTTTCAGGAACACACACCGGGAGTGCCAAAGGATGGCACAAACATTACTGCTCTGCTGGAAGGAGAGAAGGGATGAGGTGGTGATCGATGAGCAAGACCGTAACCTCTCTTGGTAGGACCCGTGTTTCCAATCCCATCCACACACACCTCCTGGACAAGGATTTGCTCTATGGTCTATGCCACATTGCTCTTGCAACTGGCATGGGAAAGTGAGCAATTAAGCCTAGGCCAGGCAGGTCACAGCTGAGTTCAGATCCTGGGCTGGGGCTGTGTAGGTGGAGCAGGGAGGGAGCACAGGGCACCTAATGCTGCTGACACTGGCTCCCTGTCCTGTCTCACAGTCTGTGCCCGTACCTACACCTCTGTAACAATCACTGAGCAATGATTCATCCATAAGATACCTCTCATTTTTGGTTAGGACTTTCTCCTGAGAACTGTGTCTGGGGGAATGCAAGAGTGGCTTAAAATCATGTCTACCTCCCTCCTGCTGAGGCACTGCTGGTACCGGTGAGTGACGGGCATCTCAAACCCATCCACAATGGCCTGGTGTGGTGGAGGTCATGCTCAGGTTTCAGGAGCATTAGGAAGAGAAGAGGGGAAAACAAATTGTGCCGGGCTCAGAATAACTCTCCTTTCCCCTACACATCCCTGTCCCTTCTCCACTGGTTACCTAGCCCTGAGCTTTCAGCTTGCCCTTGCTCTGGGTACCTGCAACATGAGTGCGGCGTTGAATGAAAAAAGTCTCTCACTTACAAGACAACACAAAATTCATCACTCTTCCACTGTCAGCTGAAAGTGTGGCTTGAGTTTGTACAGTCGGTCTTAAGAAAGGAAAAAAAATCACAAAACAATCCAGAAAACCAATGCGAGCCATTAGCTTTGGGCATGAAAAACAAACTGCAAGTCTGGGGAAATTTCTTTTAGTTTGTATAATGTATGCTCCTGCTTCATTGATATATTCTTTGCAGTAAGGAAAGGGACATTTCTATGGGAACATTTGGCTTGTGTCAAATGATTTTGTGCAAATCATAGCCTGTTCCTTCTTCCTCCCCCTCAAATGCTCAAAGAATAGTTCTTCTAGAAGTTTTCTTCACATGGGGAGGATGCAGGTGGAAAGAAAGAACAGAAAGGGAGGTTCAGCTTAACCAGAGAAGACAATGTTCCACCTACAGCAAGAAAATTATCTGTTAATAGAGTGAAAATTTAAAGGGTTTTGTTGGAAAAAAAAAAAACAAAACCAACAAGAAACCTTCTAAGTTAACATTCATGGTTATGGAAAGGTACTGTATTGATGACCCCCCAAGTTTGCAGTGCTCTGCCTGCAGAAGGAGCAGAGCACAGAGAACAAAAGTGTTCATTTTTTCCCCAGCCTGCCCTGTCAAAATGCCTCAGATCTGAAAAAAAGAAGAGGAGAGGTCAAGTCACTCTCTACGCTGCCCCTCCTGCAGCATTGCCCTTTTGGGGAGGGAATCCCCTGGTACCCCTTAGCCTGCCAGCACCTCTGCTCTGACCTCATGTGCTACCACCAAGAGGGATCATAGAATCACAGAATGGTTGGGTTGGAAGGGACTTTTAAAGGTCATCTAGTCCAACCCCCTGTCATGGGCAGGGACATTGTCACTAGATCAGGTTGCTCAAAGCCCCATCCAACCTGACCTTGAATATGTCCAACGGTGAGGCATCCATAAGTTCTCTGGGCAACCTGTGTCATTGTTTCATCATCCTCATTGTAAAAAATTTCTTCCTTGTGTCCAATCTAAACCTACCCTCTTTCAGTTTAAAACCATTGCCCCTTTTCCTGTCACTACAGGCCCTGGTAAAAAATCTGTCTCCATCTTTCTTCTAATCCCCGTTTATATATTGAAAGGCCACAATAAGATCTCCCCAGAGCCTTCTCTTCTCCAGGCTGAATAACCCCACCTCTCTCAGCCTTTACTCATAGGAGAGGTGTTCCATCCCTCTGACCATTTTCGTGGCCCTCCTCTGGACCCGCTCCAACAGGTCTGTGTCTGTTTTGTGCTGAGGGTTCCAGAGCTGGACCCAGGTGGGGTCTCACCAGAATGGAGTAGAGGAGGAGTATCACCTCCCTCAACCTGCTGGCCACACTTCTTTTGATGCAGCCCAGGATATGGTTGGCTTTCTGGGCTGTGAATGCACATTACCAGCTCAGGTCCAATTTTTCATCCACCAGGATCCCCAAGTCCTTCTTTGTAGGGCTGCTCTCAACCCATTCATCCCCCAGTCTGTACTGATACTGGGGATTGCCCTGACCCAGGTGCAGGACCTTGCACTTCACCTTGTTGAACTTCATGAGGTTCACATTGACCCACTTCTCAAGCCTACCAAGGTCCTTCTGGGTGGCCTCCCTTCCCTCTAGCAAATCAACTGCACTGCTCATCTTGGTGTCATCAGTAAACGTGCTGAGGGTGCACTCGATTCCACTATCATCTATGTCACTGATGAAGATATTAAATAGTTTTAGTCCCAGTACGGACCATTGGGGGACACCACTGGTTACCCGTTTCCATTTGGATATTGAGCCATTGACTGTAGCTCTTTGGATGTTGCCATCTAGTCAATTCCTTATCCGTCAAACCCATCTCTCTCCAATTTAGGGGTAAGAATGTTGTTGGGCTATCAAAGGCCTTACAGAAGTCCACGTAGATGAAATCTGTAGCTCTTCCCTTGTCCTCTGATGCAATCACTCCATTGTAGGAGGCCACTGAATTAGTTAGGCATGATTTGTCCTTGGTGAAGCCATGTTGGCTGTCTCTAATCAGATCCCTGACTTCCATATGTTTCAATATCTTCCAGGAGGATCTGCTCCATGATCTTACCAGGCACTTGAGGCTGACTCGTCAGATGTCACCAGGGGATGACAATGTTGTTCATGGTTTCCCCATGAACAATCCAGAGGCTAGAGACCCATCACCCAGCACAGCCACAGCTCCTGGAGTCTAGTTATTTTTAAAGTCGGGGAGGCTCTTGCTGGAAATCCATTAGCATAGGCTGTGCAGCTCTGGCCGCAGCATCACAGGGTCTTTCTATTGGGTCCGGTCCCTCTGTCTCTCCATTCTAAAATTTCCTATTTCAGTGCAAGTATAGCATTGGAGAAGAGGGGCAGAGGTGCCACATTTCTTATTCAAAGCCATTCTTGCACTTTAATGTCCCCACTCACACCTTCACTTGTCTTGTGGGAAGGTTTTATGTTTTAACTTCAGCCAGGTCCTCCCCATGCAGACAGCTTAAGACTTATTCTTATAAACTTGTCTGGCTGTACAATACTCCATACCTTGCACATCATAAAAGTGAATAATTGTACAACTATTCTGATACACTTATGGGTTTTGAAGATTTGAGAATGGCGTCGGTTTCTTTTTTTTTTTTTATTTTCAGCTTTCTATAGTGAGCTTTTCACAGAGTTTTCTGTGTGACATGTTATTGAACAAGATGACAGACCACTCATTTCATCACATCAAAGATGTTTCAGCCTTTCTTTCCCAGGACAAACCTCTCTCCTTCTGAAAGGGCTGCCAGGACTGGAGGGAGGAAGTGCAGTGGCTCAAGGGTGGGATACCGAAAGAAGGTCTGCTCCCCATCTCTCATGCTGCAGTATTGCCTACGTCCTCCCTGGGTCAGTGTGCATGTGTGCAAGAGAGGGCACAGCTGCACTGTCGAGGGCTCAAGCCACTGAGGTCTTGGCTGCAGTCCCGGGTCCCTGTCAGGTTGTGACCTTGGGGTGAACAACATGGCTTTGCTGCAAGGAACTGCATGCCCCTGTGACAACCTGAGTCAGTTGGGATGCACGTTACGTCCACTTCTGGTTTTGTATAGGGCTCGGGGAGCTCTGGGCAGACCTCTGGGACCAGGCTTAACAAGCAAGAATGGCTGTGTGGTGTTTTGTGCAGCCTGTCAGGCCAAAGGCATGAATCCCATGTGTAGTTACTGCAAGAGAGACACCCACACTCCCAGGAGGAGCCACTCAAGTGTTTCTGAGACTTCACAGGCAGCTACTTGCTCAGTGAAGGCTGTTAGGCACCTTCATTCTCCTATCAACATAGCTTCCATCTGTCTTTAAAACCCTTCATTTCCCTCCTTTCCACCCTATGAGCATGCAGTGATGGCTCACCCTGCAATTTCCAGATCCACAGAGAGTCCATGATAAGTTGGAATAACATCTTTTAGACCCATGGGGCTTGCAAAGCCTTCAAGGAGAAGGGTATCATTACTTAGCAGAAGAAACACCTGTGACAAACAACCAGATAAATTTTGGGTGGGATTTGTCTCACCTAAATGTGTATGTCTAAAAGATAGACATGTTCAAATTTGGGCTACTCACCTGAAGCTCCCTTAATAATGGAAGTAAGATGTACCTCCACAGCGCAATTCATCATCCCTATCTTGAACATCCCCATCTTCAGGGAAAGATGAAATTACTGTGCAGCACCTACAGAAAATGTTCACTTCTCTTCCGTGGCTAGAAGTGGAGCTGGGGTCACTGGCCCAGAATTGGACATTAGATTTGAAAAGTTTCACCACATTCAGTGCAGCAGAAGAGTCATGACTTGGAGTAGCAAAGGGTGTCAGGAGACAGCCACTGTGAGTGTTTAATGGGTGATTATGAGCTGCCTATTTGCCTAATGCAGAAAATCCCTTGAGCTGACACATTTTCTTCCCAGCTAAGGGCTGGTTATCGTAATTTTCAGGCCTCTAGATTTAACAGTGAAATAAAACTAATTTACAGCTCTTGCCATTAGGAGGACAAATTTTCATCTCCGTCCTTCAGGTGAGAGGCACTATAACAAATGAATGATTACTGACCCATGATACCTATTAGAGATTGCAGTTGGGTCATCTCATTTGTTGTTTTAACACAAGAAATTAAGAGCCCTAGCAGGACTGTCACAAAAATTGAATTGATAATGAGATGAACACTGCCTTTACCAGAGGCTCTTTCTAGAATTACATGCGGGAAAAGCTCAGTGATGAAAGGACCTTGGGCCGTGGGCCTGAATCGTGGAGCCCAGCAGGGCTTTCAGCTTGCACTGGCTTCCTCCCATTGCTACCTGGAAGTGCAATCTAGCTGCCGCACATCGGACTTCATACAGACAAAGGAGCAGTTAGCCACGTACGTGCTTCACCCTTTTGCCTCCATCGCTGCCCGCAGCTAAATTGCCCACCAAAGAGGTTTTGAATCAAAGGGGGGGTCAGTGGACAGGACAGTTTGCTTCCAACTGCAGTTGCTCTGGCAGACTTGCGTGCACTTAGCCTGATGCTGCTTGCAGACCAGTCCCTGCTGCCAGGTAACAAAGCTGGTCTCCTTCAAAAGCATCCTCAGTGCTGGGAAACAAAGAGCTTTCAAGTTTTAGGGGAAATACTGAACAATGTCATGGATAACCTGACTCTGAGCTGTGTGAAGGCAAAATTAGACCCTAGCATTTCTGCAGAGTCTCGAGCTCAAGATATACATACTTGGCTTTTGCTCAGACCCTCCTGCCCCTAGAGCAAGGGGGCTGTACATCATGCACGTGTGGCTCAGCACCACAGTGTCTGTCCCAGTCTGAGACTGTGCTCCAGCTGCACCCTGGACCCTCGGATCTGCCAACTGGCTCTGATCTAGCAGTGTTGCTCCTCCCTGCAACCTACACTGACACACCAGCTATTTCCCATTGCTCGATGCAGTGCCCTGGCATTGTCTCATGTCTTGAAGGAAAGAAAATTGTGAGAATTGATTGTCACTTAACTAGCTAGTCATTAGTTGACTAGTTTTTCCTTTTTCCAGTCTAACACAAGATGGAACACTGACCCATTGCCCTTAGTCCATAGAGGTCTATTTAGTGCATCCATGGGCAGAGAAAGTACTCAGAGCAGTATCCTACCCTTACTTTGTAGAGCTGGGTTATATCTTCCCTCTCCACATCAGGGTTTCAGCTTAGCACTGGATTGAAGTAAATCAGAGCTATAACTCTTTCTTCTACAGCAGAGCAGCAGAGCTGACTGTCATGTTTTCATGGGCTCAGGGAAGCACAAACAGGAGACTCTGCAAGGTTGTGGTGTGAAGCTATATGGCAAGACCCGCTTCAGATTTAGACCATAACACAGAAGTTAAATGATCAATGAAGGACTTAATATCTTCACTGCTTTCCTCCATCCATAGCCACCTAGGCCAGTGCACTCCAGCACAACACAGGGCTGTATGAACACAGCTCCTCCACCACTGCAAACCAGAACAGACCTGGTACTCACCAGCTCAGAATGCAGATGATTAACCTCATCCATGCTTGGAGTCCTGTCAGCACTGGTGAAAGCAGCTAACTTCAGGGCAGGCAATGGAGAACTTTTTTCCACAGAAAGTGCTGATGCAGTTACAGTGGGAAACCTCCCACTCCCTTTCCATTGCTGCAGTCCCAACTCATTCATAAAATGCTCTTTCCCCAGAGCTGCTTTGTCTCTCTGGTGGACTTTAGGTTGCGAGGTCAGTGTTGTAAAGTCAGACCTGCAAGTCACATCTCCATTTTGCTTCCCACGTGAGCTTTCTCCTCATTTATTCCTGCTGCCTGCTTTACATGAAGATCTGCTTTAGCTTTTGGGCTTGCTCCAGCACCGTTCGCTAAAATTATATCAAGTATTGATTGGTAACAATTATATTACACAGGCAATGCTATTGAGGATACATTAAGTAAATGGAGGAGCAGGCCCATGCTGCTTTCTTCCTTTTACTCTGTTGCTGTTTATCAGAATGGCAAGCAGCAGCAGCAGGGATGTACAGGATCTGAATCAGCCACAGCTTAAACTGGTAAGAGATCATCCAAATTAATAGGTTATGGAGAAGATTTGGTGGGCCTGGTACTGCCTGTAGTTACACAGTAGTTACATGGATGATCTTGTGAAATGAGAATGGTTCAAGGAAAAAAACTTTGTGATTCAAGAACCTCAACATTGTAGTGGTCTGCCATAGTGCTCCTTGTTTCATTTTCACTTATTATCACTCAATATTTTATTTCTTTCTGTACTTAGAAAGGTGCCAAGCACTGGTGACAGTGGTGGCTGGCTAGTATTTTTCAAGCCATGCAACCCAGGCAGTGAAGTAGAAGGGAGAGTAAGAGAACAGGAAAGGGGAAACACAGTCACAACTCCAGCTGATAGACATCAAGGTGACACTGGCAGAAGATGAGAGGAAAGCGAATATTTCAGGATGAGAAACTGAGGTAAAAAAAGAGTTTTAAGCAGCAAATTTACACTAACATATGGAGCAAGGTAAACTACAACTCTTTCTTAACAGGCATATGTGAAAATGAGCATCAGTAACACCAGTATCAACTTAAACTGGCTTGCAAATGCCCTTTTGCTGGAGTTTCTTACTACTGGCCTTACACAGGTGACTGTAGTTGAAGGAATGCAGGATGAAAAATTAGAGAAACCTGTATATGAAATAACATTATTAAGTTATTTTAAGTTATTAAGTTATAAGATTAAGTTAAACCATCTGAAGCTGTAGAGCGGCAGAGTTATAGCTAAACTTCCTTCCCAGTTCAGTCTGTCATTGTCCTGATTCTGGCATCACTTAGCTATTTCTCTGTCCACTGCCTGTAAAGGGAGTTGAGGGTGAACAAGCTGAGCTCAGATGCAGACATCTGTTTTTCAGCTCCTACACTCAGCTGAGACAAATCCCCCCCTGCTCCTGCCTTGGCTCCTGAGCTTCCTGGTCACCCTCAGCCCTTTGATTCTGTCTCTTCCTGATCCATCTTCCTGGCCCTGCACTGGCTTGTCCCCATGTTGTCTCAAACATGGCCCTCTTGTTGGCCTCATGTCCTTCTTCAGATGAGTAATTTTATGAATTTAGGCTCTACTAATAACATCTCTGCTCTTCCCTGAACTCTGCACTAATTGAGCCATGAGACAGGATTACCAACATCCCACTCTAACCCTAGACTGCTTTCAGGATCTCAGGTAGCCAGCTGGAATACCTCCATGCCTTTTCTTTTCCATGTGAAGACGTACCCTGGTACTGACCGTCTAGCTGAAAAACTCTGTAATGCCTGGTCCCTCGTGTGAAGGACTCCATGTGGCAGAGCAAGCATCCCTGTTTTCACTATGGCTTGCAGCCTTTAAAGGACAATGATGCACAGGTCTTATACGCAAGGCCTAAACTGTCAAATAAAGGAGGTCTAGGGACAGATGTCTGGTCCCAAGCTCAGGTGGCACAACCCAGCTTAGAAACAGACCTTCACTGAAGGGAGACAGGGCAGCCTGAACCCATGCCAAGGAAAAAGTGGTGCAGGTGGTCAAGGCCCAGACCTCAAACCCAGACCTCATCTCTAATTTATCAGCCTTTATACAGGTCAATAAAACAGGCCAGGAGCCGTTCCCTGGCCCTGAAGACAAGTGGCACAGCTTGTGTCCATGTGGTTCAACTCGCCTCTCACACAGGGTGGCCTCTGCGTTGTGCCTGGTGGGAACAGTCCCTGGTCCCTCCAAGCCCATCAAGGAGAGAGCTTGCTGGCACAGAGCAAATCCAGGGAGAGTGCTGGCCGTCACACAGCATGGATGATTGCACGTTGGTGCTGTGGCCTTGGCCTGCTGCGGCTTGGTGGATACAGCCATACCCAAATTTCCTACACCCAGAGGTGGCTCAGCTCACGCACACAGGAGGCAGAAATTCACATTAGGGGAGTTCATGTGCTGCTTCCCAAGCCCTTGAAGGTTAATGGTTGCACAGAGACTGTCAGCCTTCAGGGACATATTTTGGCACCTTTCCTAAGCACTCGGTCATGTGGAAGGGAAAATAATAAGCGTTTTCGCATGGAAGGCTTTTTCTTTTGGCATCTTATGTCAAGATGTAGCTACATGTCAGGTACGTGTTTGTTTTCATAAGGCACTATGTAAAAAACATCTCTTCCTTCAAGCACACATTGTGTCAGTAGCTCTTTTGGACCAATTTCACCTCCTCAGCCGTACTGCATCTCTTCTGTGGCTAGAAGAGGGCATTCAGGCTTTACCTTCCCTGTCAGCTGAAGAGTCACACCACTCTGCAAACTGCCCTTGAAATCAATGTGGTTGGTCTATTAGAAATACTTAGCACATAAATTGTAGGACATGGAGGCAGTGCATGTTACAAGGCATGATAAGTGTGCAGTGAACCTGCTGTACAAGCTCATTTCAAAATCTAGCACAGATTCCTTGCTCTCCCACCTGCTTGGTTCAGAGCTTTAAGGGAGGGTGTGCTTGGGAGGGTATGCAGCTAACCCCATCCAAACTCCAGTCAGCCAGAAATGGGGCTGAGCTTTCTCACACATATTGTTTAATGCTGATATGCCCACACTGCATGTTTGATGGTAAAATGAGTTTTCCCACATAATTTGTGCACTTTCACCTGAATCTGAGGATGTTACTGGGTGAGCAGTGGTTAAAGAACAATAAAACAGGAACAGAAGTGGCATACCCACATTTCAGTAGGTGCCTCCGCAGGGCTTGATCATGTACACACTGATAAATAATTATAGATGGTCACCTTATCTTGGAATAGTGAGACAGCAAGGGAAAGAATGGGAACTATCTATCTGTGCAAGTTTTCAAGCGCACGGGCATTTGAAAGCCAAGGAGACCATGGTAAGGATCCATCCAGAAGGTGTTTTTGTTTCCAAACCCACCAAGGAGAACTATATCTATGCATGTAACTATTAAAGGCATATCTTCCGTGTTCGCAAACCCGAGCCTATAAAAAGACAAGCTCGTTTACCAGGGGAAGTCTTTCCCTGTGAAAAACCTAAAGGCTCTTTAGATGTGCCAAATTGATTTCTTTGTCTTCAAGCACGAATATCAATTAAGCTGAGGTTATGTCCTAGCTTAAAAGCAGGCTGAGATTTATGTGAACAATCAGTTTCAGTTACAGGGAATTAATCTTAAGTGTATAGTACAGGCATGGGAGTGCATTACTTTCCTTTTATGTCATTTGTTTCCTGATACTGGCACTCTGGAGCAAGGGTATCTCAAGTAAATTTGGCTTCTCATTATACATCCAAATCCCATCAGCACAGCTACAGACACTTGGCAAAGGGTCACATTCAGTTGAACATGCTCAGCTGTGTACAGGTGACATCATGTTTCAGTGGAGGCATCTCAAGGTTTTGTAGACATTGCTGGTAGAGACGCCATGGCTCCAGGGAGAAGAGCAGATGCTGAGCAGCCAGAACAGGTCTCACTTGCGCTGGAGCGGTGCATTTCTCACTTGGCTGCTTTACTGTACTACCACCCTCATTATTTCTGCTATTATTATTTCTCTAGCACTGAGCATAACAGGTACCTTGAAAAAGGACCGTACAGAAAGGGTGAATGGCTATAAACCCAGATTCTTAGCTGAACAAAGCCAGCACAGCTCCACTGCAGCCATTGCACCTCTGCTACGAAGCTGCACTGCTAGGAGCAGGGAGACACGGGGACAGCAGAGGCTTTCACAGTTTGCGTGCTGACGTGAGGCAAGATAAATTTAGGATGCAGTCCTAGTTTTTGTGGATTGTGTTTTGCAGGAGACAGTCAGTAGCTAAAAGAAACCAGGCTGCAGTTCACTGTTTCCACAAGAGATGTGGGTATGGAATCATATTTCTTCTAGCCCAAGACGCTTGTGGTTTTGACTGCATGATGACCTCGCTTCAACAGAAACAGTGGAGGGTGATCCTTGCCCTAATCCCTTCCACCATTAGGGCACTCCTGTGGGAAGTAGGAGATGCTGTTCCCACTCCACGGGAGAGACTTCTCACTTCTAGGCTGCCCTGCAAGCAGTGAATGAAATGTAGACTGAAAGCTGCTGCCAGGGAGTTGTGTCTTCTCCCGCCCTCCATGCTGTCACTCTGTGCTGGGTACACTCACAAATTAAATACAGGATCTAGTCCGTTGGGGAGCATGGGACTGCCTGATTTTGCACCCAGAGAGGTGCAAGTGGGAGGTGCTGAGCTCCAATATGGTGTCCTAAGATGTCAGCCCTTTGGGGGCGAGGAGGCACACTAGGAACACTGACACATTTTCAGTGTCAGCTTTGGTGTACAGGGGCTCTTACAGTGCCTAAGTGATCAGGTGAGTCTTTTGGAGTTAGAGACCAAACAGTATCTAATTGTATTTTAGGAGCTGGATCTTGCCTTGGGTCCCCAAGAGGTCATGTTCATGGACAGGTAAAGAAAATATCACAGTTTTCCCCTACACTGGCTAAGGCACTGTCCATCATGAGAACTTATCCATGCCCTATATACTGGGAGACCACTGAAAACCTTGGGTATCTCAGTCTATTCACTGCAGAAGAGTTTCTGTGCTCTGTGACACCACATTCAAGCTTGCACCAAACATGTCTCATACAGCTAGCTGAGAAAAGGGGGACACCTTGAATGAAGATATTGGGAAAATGCATTCAAAAGGAGGGGCCAGGTACTGGAGGCCTCTGCTCTGCCAATGGGGGCTGAGTCTGGTGGTGGATGTGGCTGCAGAAGAGGGTGGGAAGAATGCAACTAGGCTCAACCAGATCAGGGGTTCAGTCTTAAATGCTTGCATGGGGGTTCCCTAGAGGTGGGGCACACAATATCGGTGGCATGCAAGCCTGGCCTGGTGTCAGGACCTATCAGTCCTATTCATCCTCACCAGCACTGCTGATCTTGGTGCCTGGCAAAAAATCGCTTGTAGATCTGCACATCCATAAATCGCTTATGCCCTGACACACTTGCAACCTCCTCTCTTCCTAGAAATGTAGTTCTCTGTGATCCAGGAATCGAGTGCCTGGCTCTGTTTCAGCCCAGCTACATAGCCTTGGCTCAGACCGCTGAGGAAGAGCTGGGAGAAAATCTGTAGAGCAGTGACTCATGAGATGAGAAAGGTAAAAAGGCAAACAGAGGTGGGATTGCTGAGATGGGGATAGGGAACAACTCAAAGATTCAAGAAGAAAAACACCAGCATGGGAAGATATAAAATCCTAGATGGCAACACAGAGAATTGGAAACGGCAAACTCAGCAGCACTGAGGACCTGTCGCAAGTGCAGTGGAAACCAACCCTTCCCCACCTAACGGCTGACTGCCGGGCCAGCAGGGACTCTTCAGGTGTCTTATCAGGGACACTGAGCATACTGGTGCTTGGCCTGGTAGCGCATTAAATCCCAGCTATCTCTTGTCTGTGTCAACCACTAAATAACTGTGTTATAATTCAAAGCTGTGTATATCCTTATAGAATCTCTTTGTGCATAGCAAAAGGTGCCTGAACAAAGTGACCTAGAAAAGAAGGGTTACAGTTTCCTATCTCCAGCATAGAAAGCCAGCACGACCAATAGAAGAAAATCCAGTTTCTTTGTTCTTGTTCTCCCTTTTAATCTTCGTTGTCCCTCTGGCTAATGAAAACGAAACACTTTCATTGTGATTTGTTAGTGTTGGGGGTTACCACAAAGGCATAGGGGTAAAAAACACAGCCAGAGTTGTATTTCTGTTTGTACACAAGTGGAAAGTGATGTAAGTAGTATGTTATGGTGTTGACTCTTTTTAAGGCCAAAAATTCAGATTTTAGTAGGAGTCATAGAACAAAATACCTTTGAAGATGTGGACCATTTAGGTAGTGGAAGGTGACAGTCTGCTAGGCTAGAGTATCTACAATCTCAAACAGAGAAATCTGATTAAAGTTTTATGCTCTGTGTTTCAAAGTTTTGAGATCACTGGAAGGTTTCAAAAACAGCTCAAAGAAAAAGTGTGATTCATCTTACCTAACCTCACAGGTTCACAGGCATCTGCATATGATCTGGTCAACACAGGCTCTCCTAACAGTCAAAGTAAATAGCATAGTCCTCTGGGCTCACCTCCTGATCTGCTTTTGCATCGACCTTAGGCATGCCTATTTCCCTCCACTGGGTAAAATAGGACCCTCCATTTAGTCAGGCATCTTCTGTATTTGGCAGCAGAAAGGAGCACTGTGCATGAAGGGAGGAGTCACTGAGGGTGTGAAGTGAAATCAAAATAAGGAGCACTGGATCGGGCTGGGGTGGAGTTAACTGTCTTCACAGCAGCCCATATGGTGCTGGACTTTGGATCTGTGACCAGAGCAGCATTGATAACATACGGATGCTTTAGTTATTGCTAAGCAGTACTTGCTCAGCATCAAGGTCTCTGTTTCTCACTCTGCCCCTCCAGCAAGTTGACTGGTGGTGAGTGAGAGGTTTGGAGGGGACATAGCTGGGACAGATGACCCCCAGCCAATCAAAGGGATATTCCACAATGTCATGCTCAGCAATAAATTGGGGGAGATAGTCTTCCCAAAGTAGTCTTTGCTTGGAGACCAGCTGGACATTGGTCTGCTGGTGGGAGTTGGCAAGTGACTACATTTGCATCACTTGTTCTTTGTTTTCTCTCTTTCCTTCACTTATTAAACTGTCTTTATCTTGAGTCCGGAGTTTTTCTCACTTATTGCTCCTCTGATTCTTTCCCTCATCCTGCTGGTGGGGAGTAAGTGAGCAGCTAGTCGGTGCTTAGTTGCTGGATGGGGTTAACCCACCACAAAGGGCAAAAGGCCAAGAAATGTTACTGAAGATCGAAAGGAAAGGAAACCAGAAAACGGACGTTTGCATGAAATAAACCAAACTCTCTACTGCCCTGGCAGCATTGCTGAAATGTGAAGGAAATGGGAACGACACTTCCAGGGCTCCGGTGCCACAAAACAGGCAAGGAGCCACAGCCTGAAAGTAGCCATTTTACTGGAAGTTTCTAACATCTGGTTGCATCAGACTTGAAGAAACGTTCCCACTTTCTATAAGGTCTCAGCAATATTACTACTGTAATCCTGAAAATCCTGTTTGAACTATGCCAGCTGCGGGGGCACCAACACTTAATGAAAGAGCAGTTTTGCAAACAAAGGTGAAACATGACCCAAAGCTAAGACTGAAAAAGCAGGAAGTGAAAAAATTTGAAATACTGAGAAAGACACATTTGGAAACAAACTTGTGATTGTGCCATTTATGGAAAAGATAGTCCACAATGCTGAGCAACCTCTGCACTCAATCCAGTAGCGTGGAAAGACCTTGCAATACAATGCTGCGACAAGGCAGAAGTGACAAACATCAAATGAGCTGGTCCTTCCATCCACCGCCATGACACAGAGAAAACACAAGGTGTGCAAAGAGCCCAAATGACAGCAGCAACCTCAGACCTATGCTAGAAACACCTATAGGGAAAAGATTGTAGGAAACATTCAACCGTGCAGTTTGAAGAGCCAATGCACACCACACACCGCTTGTCTCCAGTGGAGAAACCACATGAGCAGCAAGCAATATGGTGCATAGAGAGCTGGAATTGCCAGGGTAATTTTATGATTTGCATCAGGATGACCAGAAAATAAGTGAATAAGGAATGAGAGGTCAGGGCAGCAAGTTGGCATGAGGCCAAGACCAGCACGCTAGCTTTGTCAGAGGTGCTCCTGAAGGAAATGGGCTGAACCAGTAGTGAAGCTGGTAAAGGGTCTAGAGCACAAGTCTTCTAAGGAGGGGCTGAGGGAGCTGGGGTTGTTTAGCCTGGAGAAGAGGAGGCTCAGGGGAGACCTTATCGCTCTCTACAACTACCTGAAAGGAGGTTGTAGTGAGGTGGGAGTTGGTCTCTTCTCCCAAGTAACAAGTGATAGGACATGAGGAAGTGGCCTCAAGTTGCGCCAAGGGAGGTTTAGATTGGATACTACGAAAAATTTCTTCACCGAAAGGGTTGTCAAGCATTGGAACAGGCTGCCAGGGAAGTGGTTGAGTCTGCATCCCTGGAGGTATTTAAAAGACAGGTAGATGTGGTGCTTAAGGACATGGTTTGGTGGTGGACTTGGCAGTTCTAGGTTAATGATTGGACTCAATGATCTTAAAGGCCTTTTCCAACCTAGACGATTCCATGATTCTATGATTATATATATGTAGTCTTCAGCCCCTGCAGATGAAGGTTAACTCGAGCTGTGGTAGCCTCACATTTCAGGTGTGATGGTGAAGGCAGTGGCTGAGCAGCCATCGGGGTGAAGAAGAGGACTGTAGGCATAGGGTAACACCATCTTTTTAAAATCAGTTCTTTCTTGACCTCTGATGGAGAACTACAGTGGAGGGAAGTAGTAATTAACACCCTGTGGCCAGACAAGAGTGCCCACATGAAAGCTTGGTGGTGTTTCTCTCCATCCAGACGTGCTCTATGTGAATGCAGAAGAGAAGTGATCTTCTATTTAACCTTTCCATACACCTCTTTGGTGTGAGGCCATCCCAAAATGCAGCACAGATGTGGCCTGACTGCAGGCACATTCAGCATCACTTATATCATGTGTCTCTCCTCTGATGGGCTTCATCCTACAGCTCTGCCCTTCCTTCCCTGCTGCTCCTGCCCCACTCTGGTGGCACATAGCTCTCAAACTAGTGTGACACCCACAGCCCACCCCAGCCCTCCAGTCTGCAACTTGCTGCCCGTGATGTTCTCCATGCTGATAGCCAAATCGTGGCCCACCGGTCAACACTGCAGCAACATGTCTTTAGGGTTTCCTCTCTGTCTCAGTTACTATTATTATTTCACAAGAGCTCCTGATAGTTTGGGAACATCCTTGTAGTTTCTGACCTTAAGCTAAACTTCCTTATGACTGCATTAACTTCTCCTTGTCTGATTGTGTATGATATGAAATACTTAGGAGGTCTGGCAGCCAAATGTGTTGTGTCAACACTTTGGCAGCTTGATGCCCGATGCACTGGGTTTCTTGTGGTCCTCCACCGCACTGAGGTGAAGCTGTGTGATAAATCAGATTTGATGAACCCAGCCTGATCCGGTGCAACCACAGCAACCAGGTTTTGGAGCCTCTTTTTGTATAAAGTGCACTTGTGGAAACGTGACAGCCCATTGCTTCCAGATAAATGCAAATAAAGAAGGAATAACTAAAGTGGGTTGCTCTCCCCTGCCTTTGGATATGATGAAGAACAACACATTAACAAGTTTCCTAGCTGCCACGATAACATTTCTGAGCGTGGAGCCAGCACTGGCACCCTCAGTGTCTCCTTTCCCTGCCTCCTCCGAGACAAATTGACCCTGCCTAAGTAAGAAAGGACTTTCCTAATCACATTAGGATCAGCTTAGATGGCAGAGAGGGTAACAAAATTAGAGCTTTTAAACCATTATCTCTTCATCATGAACATCTGTGTTGATACAAGCCAGCTATGGCTGATCTCATTACAGCTTTAAAAAACAAAATATGTGATGGAGAGCTGGTCCATGGCTGTAAGAAAACCATCAGTCTTTTTGCGAGAGGCAAGAAAGCTGAGTGGTTATATTCTGATTCTTGATTTGCAAAATAAAATTATCTCCAATTCCTCAAATCATTTCCTAGGCCCCATATGCAAACTAATATATACACGTATACCTAGTCAGGTAGTGTGCCTATAATTTCATATTATATGTGTCATGCCATAGTGTTTTAAACCTGCTGTCTGCATCCTGTCTGATGTAATAATTTATTGTAATATTTTACATAACCAGAGTTGATATATTGTATGGAGAAGCCAGGGAGCGTGTCTGATCTCCTTGCTATGACAGCAACAGCTGAAGTGATATGGTTATTGTACTCGGAGAGAAACATGAACGCTGCAGAAAAACTGGACTGGATGAAATATGGGTTAGGACTGGATTTTGGCTAATGTAAAGTAGACACCTATATGGCAGATGATACAGTGGTCAGGAGTTTTACTGTGCAACATGTTTTTCTTAAAAATACTAAATAGAAGCTATTAACATATTTCTTAACATAAATAAGGAAAAAATAGGAATTCCTGTTGACTTCTTCAAAGTATAACTTACTGGTAAAAAAAACCCCTCCTTTTGTTTATATATTTACATACATAAATAAAACTAAGAAGGTAAAAAATCAAACCAAAATATTCTGAATTTGATTACATCAGACAGATGGGCTGAAAACACAAAGCCGGTATCTGGAGCTGGATATGTTCGTTCAGTGCAGAGGGATATACGGCTATGTCCAGCAAAAGAAGATCAAGTAGTGAACCCAAGCACTGGACTCCTGATCATCCACATACCCAAATTATCAGCTCACTCCCTGTCTCTGTTTGCACCATTCCAGCTGCATCTCTCTAAGGTGAAATTGCTACAGCGAGAGATAACCCTAACCAGTTGAAGAAATCATTGGCATTTAGCTTCAGACAAGAGATTGCTTCCCGTCCCTCTTTCCTTTAGCAGTATAGACATAACCTGCCAATCTTGGACTTTCATACTGTACTTTCTCTGTGCAAACATCTCTTCTGCAATGCGTGTATACTGATGTGTATAAATGCACATGTGCATGCATGCACACACATACGTCTTCTTCGTTGCTCCAATTTGGCAGAAACCTGAGCCTAATTTTGAAATGTCACAGCTCAAATATAATCCCCCAAAAGAGTTTGCAATGCAGATCACTTCAGCAATCTGGTTCACAGCACATCCCCAAAAATGGTAATATTGGTAACAGACTGAGATAAGAGAGCAGAAACTTTTTAAGCCAACCTCATGACTGAGGTCTATTATGAAACTACCCTCTCCATCTACAGACATTTAATTGCTACCTGGCTTTTGGCCTCATTAAATTCCAGATAATTAATCCCCAAGTACTAGATTTTCACTCTGCCCCAAGACACTTCAACAGGTTTTCTTAGCAGTGGCCCTGAAATGATCATTCCCTGCTCTCAGTGCTGAACATGCTGTGCCAAGCAGTTTAACGCATGTCCATTAATAGTGGACCACTCAGCTATGTTAAAGGGAAGAAAAAGACAGGAGAAAAGTACAAGCCCTGCACTATCATCAGTTTCGTAGTGAATTCAAGTGATCAGAAAAATGCAGGTTCGACCACTCGAGGGACAATTACCCCGTTGCTCTCCAAGGAGCTTGGTTTGCAGAACGGCCAAAGAGCCACGCTGAGCTTCAGAGCTGCTGCTGCCAGAGCTCCGTCGTGCACCTCTCCTGGCCCAGGGCCGTCACCTGCCCTGTGGGGAGATGACCATACCCGTCCAAAGGGAAGGGACCAAAACCTAGTCCCCCTTTTTTGGCATTGAAACTACCTCCCACTTCCATTCTCCATTCTCCAGTTCTGGTTCAAAGGTGGATAAGATCTCAAGGAAACAAGTGCAATGCACTCCCTGTTATGAAATAGGGACATAAAACTTAGCTGTAATTTAGTCCTAAGTGAATTCTACCACAGATTTAATTCAATCAAAACTTCCTTGTTCCTCTTAAATAATCAGCAGAAGACATTTGCTGTAGGTCTCCCCTCCGTGACCGTCACCAGGAGAGGCATAGCTGGAAGGCAGCATCCTGTGGGTGCTGCCCAGGTGCTCCCCTCAGGGACAAACAGAAGGCATCTTGCATGAAATTTGCACTCTTGCCCCTGGAAACCAAACAGTGGCTTCATTTTTTCTATGGTTTTGATAACAAATTTAATGTAATCTTGAGACGATGAAGCACAGACTTGGAAGTAACTTTCTTAATTTATTTTCTAGACTGTTGGGGCTGGCACAACAGCCCTATCAGGAGCTGAAATGTCCTCACAAAGCTCCTGGTTCATGTACTTTGAGGTGAGATAGAGAATAGTGTCTGTCCTTCAACGGGCACCTTTTCTGGACTATCAATGCTATCAGCTTACATTTACTTTTCTTTTTTTTTTTTTTAGCACTGTATTTCTGTTTGTTGTATGTGGCAGGTGCCGAGACTGATTATCTCTGAAAACAGCATAATTAATGGCTTTCTCTGACTTCAAAATCAAATGTATTTTGATCAGCTTCAGAAAAAGCCCCTTCTTTCTGCTGATGGGAGGTGTGAACCTGCAAGTGCTGAGCCCCTGAGACTTTCCCTGACTTCAGAAGAGGTTTCGTCTCTCATTTCACAGAATTACTGAGATCATCTCCTTCATGAAAAGACAGGAGACTGGGACTTTCTCCTTTCTGCATCGCAGACCTTGCTTTCACCTCAGAAAGGCCTTGTTTTTTCCAGTTCTAAAATGTAGGTGCTGGTATTTATAAGCAGATTGGGAGTTTCTACCTGAGGAACATTTTATAAAAGCCTGGCTATTTGCCAAAGACAAGCATAATATTTTCCAGACCAATGAGCCATGGACTTTACCGCAGTGAAAAAAAAAAAAAAAAAAAAGTAGTACAAGAAGATGCAGTCCTCTGAAAGAGGAGTTTCGATATTTAATTAGAACAGAAGTGGGGCATTAAGGCATTATAACACTGCCAGGCTGGTACCCCCAAGGTGGAGGGAGCAGAAAGCCCACAGCTGATCTCCCTGATATGGGATGGCCAGGGCTGCTTCAGGAGCAGATGCTCTGCAGGGAGAGTGCTGTCTGTCCACTCCTGGATGGGGAAACCAGCTGAATAGATCATGATGGGACTGAGGGAAAAGTAAAGGAGCAATTTGGCAAAATGAGGCAGGGGGAGCATGCTGCAGCTACTGTGGGAAAGCAGTGGAGAGAGCTGGGACTCTGCTGCAGGGACTAAGCGGTGTGTGCAGACATCGCTGGCTTTTACAGAGTGCTGAAGCACCAGTCAGTGGTTTTGCAAGCTGGGGTGACTTTCACGAAGCCTCAGAGGGCATGAAGTGCTGATCCAGCAGTCGAGGTGAGCTGTAACCGCACCTGCAAAAGCTGGGAGAGACAGGAACACAGGGGAAAGCCGCCGTGGAGGGACCAGGCTGATGCTGTGAGCACTGAGGCAATGTAAGGCTGTTGCAAAACTATCCCAAGGAAGGGGAGTCTCACTGAATCGATACAAACCTCTATTGTCAATCAGCTGTAATTGATTTTTCTGGGGTTATTTCATTGCTTCCCCTCCAACCCCCAGCAAAGTTACTCTGTTTTTTTACAACAGACACAGTGTTTCTGTGGGGATATCAAAGTTCTCCCAAGCAAGAGGGAGGGAATACTTAATTTCCAGGCTTTGCTGTGGGATCTCAAGTTGCTGCTATTTTGTTAACATTCAGGAAGAAGAAAACACTGAACAGCCCCTTCCCAGCTTCTCCAAAGCCCTTCTGAGGTAATCAAATGTAGCCTTTTTTTCCATTTCTGTCATTTCTGAAAATATCATATATTGCCCATATACATGTGATCTCTATTGATGAAAGTCATTGTGTCCAAACTAGAGGTCTTTCTAAAAGACATCAGGGAGCTGAAGTTCCAGCCTTAAGCTCCTGAGAAAGGATCTTGGCTTTGGATTTGTGCAGCTGGCGTGGTTAGGTTACCATAAGAGATTCTTCTAGCTTTAAAGGATGTGAATTTATATCTGGGAGGCAAGAAAATTTCACTGTACCTTCACTAAAGCTTCACCCTGTGTTATGTCAGTGTAGTTTCAAAACGGCATCCCTCCTTTCCCCTGCCCCTGCCTCCAGCTTCGCAGGCTCCCTCCAGATGCTTGTCCTCAGTGGCGGATGAACGTGCTGTGAGTACGCAAAGTCAGTGACGAGCAGTGGAAGATCCTCAACCTTGCGACTCACACTTCATTGAGGCCAAAGAAGACACAAACGTGATGTCCTGTGGTTCCTGGGGCTGGTGGCTAAGAGGCAGCTCAGTGATCCCGGGGGATGGTGGTATGACCCACACTTGAGGGACCAGCACTGCACTTCCCAGGAGGACTATATCCGTGAGCACGATGCAGAAATGGAAGACCCATTTAACTTGTGCAATTCCCATCTTGTCCAGGGAGCTACAGCAGAAGGAACCCTTGAAGGACTGCACTGTTACTAGGTCCTGACAGACACAAATTCCCTTCCCAATTAATATTTGTTAGTGTGTATATATTACTTAACCCAGATCTGATGCACAGAAATGTGTTGTTCATGGTAACAGTCTCTTCTCCTTTGATCATGGCAGGACAGGAGTTTTATGAAAGTCTTTGGTACGTGCTGTGTCTACAGAAGGGTTGATTTATGGTTCATTTAATTAACGCTGTTCTATTGCATATTGATTTTCTGCGCGGTTAATAGCTTAACTTAAAAATGATGTGAAGGCCATAACTACTTTAAGCCTGTATGAACACCAAAGCACCCCGACATAATAAAGCAAAAAATTGTTGCTGACCTGCAGCTGGTGCATCCTCTCCCTGAGAATCTGCTTGAGCATCATAGCTAACACATTCTCTGAAATAATTTTTCTCAGAGGTGAGCTCATAAGCAAGCTAATTAAATACCAAATTGGTTATTGTGGGTGCATTTACTGGGCATGAAGAAGTGATGCATCTCTGACATTTCCCTCTGTAAATACACTTTAAATAAGTCGTTGGTAGTTAATTACCATACTGTAAAATTAAGGCAAATAGATGTATTTTGGATGCTACAAGGCAGCTGCTTTATGATAATTAAATAACATCAGTGGATTATGCTTAGATAAAAATTCTGGAAGTTCAGAAGCCTCACATCATGGTATGGCATTTATTGCTTCCCCAGGCATAGCTTCTGGATTAGAGGAGGCACAGAGGACATGTTCACATTAGCGATGAGGGCAGCACAGAGCAGGAATGAGGGGGCTGATCTGCAGCAAGCTGTGATATTTCAAGGATGACCTGTCCACACCCCCTCTTTCCTGGCCATGAAGTTTAACGCAGCTGCCAATGCTGTGTGTACGCCACAGATCTCTTCCCACCAGGGTAGGGCCCATGAGTGAGTCGCAGGGCACAGCTCCAGGCTTGGGACCTCGGGGAGCCCTGCACCCCTGCTGCTCTGGTCCCGAGAAGTATTTACCCCTTTGAGCACATGCATTTCTCTCCTTATTCAGCTTTGGGACTGGGTTTGACAGGCAAGCCCACCAGAAAGGCAGGCTTCCTGCTCTTGCTCCTCTCTTTGCTTTGCAACAAAAGCAGCTGCCCAGGGTTGATGGGATTTGCACCTTTTTTGAGATTTGGCCATGACACTGTATTGCATCCAAGATGCAATTTTGTGGGTCCTATAGCCTGGACAGCACATGAGTGGCCTCAACCTTATCTCATACACTGGAAGTGAAGATAATACACACACATAAAAAATCACCATGACAGCCTCAATACTCATTTCCTACGGTGACAGGTATGTGGAAAATTAAGTTCCCTGGCAGGACAAAGGAACACCTTGCCTTTGACCACATAGTACCTGTACATCTACTATTGCCTGACATGTCTCTCCATTCTTGTTTTACCCTAGCCTCAGGCAGTGCACAGTACCCCCTTGAATCTTCTGCCAGTTAAGAACCTCCTGAAGATCACTGAGCTGACAAGTTTTTTTATTTGCCACATGACATTAGGACAATTTCTACAAGAATTAAACCCCCCCTCAAATTAAACCTCCGAGACTGGGTGACTGTACTGCAGATACTGCAATTTCTGCCTCTGCTTCAGCTCTGGGAACTCATTGTGCTTGGGACTGAGCGAGGCACAGTCTAATTGTTGTTGTTGTGCATGGGGAACCACCAAGAAAACCCAAAGTGTTGAAAAGCATTTTTGTTTATCAGTGAAGATAAAACTGGCAAATACTCCCACACTTTTTTTTTTTTTTATTGGGTCATTGGTGTGGTGAAGCCTAGATAATTTATGATTGACCTCCCAAGGGTTTTGCCTTTGCTAGAAAAAAGCACAGAGGTTGCTGCACTGACACACACCTTTCCAAAGCAGTACCTTCAACCTTGACCTAGGTAGCTGAATTTTACTTTGGTTGGAAGCTGAAAGTAAAAGGTGCCTACTTTGCTGTCTTTGTTAGGGAAAAAGCCAAGATATTAGTGCAGATCTGCCCCAAAACCCCAATGCATGATGACAAGGGAGGTTAGGGGGGCTGCACATGCCTTGTGGTGCCTACCTCAGACCATTGCCTTCTGTCCACCTCCACCTCCTCCAGAGGTCCCAGGTGGAGAGGGCCTCCTCTGCTTCCCTCCTGAAGGCAGGAGGGGATAGCATGCTGCGTAATGCTGAGGCGGCATGATTGCTTCATTCCCTCTCAGTGGTGGCTGCATATTAACTGTGGATTAATGAGCCCTCTAAGTATTACTTAACGCTCCTAAAATGCTTTATATTTTCTACTTACAGTATAATCATCATTAAGGGATTAAAGTAAAAAAATAATAAACCTAGGTAGCTACAATTAAGCTGCAGCATCCTCATTTTGGGTCTTAGATATTTACAGCCCGACTGTGAGACCAGAAGAGCATATCCCCCCAGCCTCATTGACACGAAAAGGATTGGTGGCTTCACAGTGTTCATGGCAACAGGACCAGTTTTGCAGATGGGTACCTCACACACATACAGCAGCTTAACCTACAGCAGGAGATTTGACTATTTTGGCCTCCATCCCAAACCACCTAACTGATGTCAGAGCATGTTGTCCCCAACCTCATTTACAGAAAGAGAAACCAAAGGCATAGGTACCTGCAAAGCATCCCAGCTAGCTGATCCCCCCCCTGTGGCTCCAGTGGCGTGATGGACCACTGCAGCACGTGGATGTGCCTATCAGCTTTGGAGGCAGATGAACCACGATGCCTTGGCAGGATGCTGCAGTGAACAGATCCTGTCTCCTGCAGGGCTTATTAGCTCAGGCACACCACCCTCCTAATGCAGCTATTTATCCGCTAGGCTCAGCCTGGCTCTTATCCAGCCTCTGCTGCATCTCCACTCCGTCCTTTCTCACATCCCAGCTCCTGGGGCGAGCAGGGCAGGAGACGGGCAGCCTGCCAGTGCTGTTGGTGAGCTCTAAGGCTGTGTTTGTACATGGAGGGGAAAACCAGTTTTGGGCACAGAGGTAAGCACAGCAAACTCTGTCACCATTAGCTGTAGCCTGGGCTCAGAGCATTGGGTCAGTCATCACTGAGTGCTCTCCAGTGAGCTCAGCCTGATTTTGCCCGTGAACTCAGGAACAGATGCTCACTGGATGGGTCTTGGGGAAGTCCAGTGATACCCACCAAGAGGTAGGGTTGTTCCCCACCAGGGAAACGAATTATCCACAAAACTGGACTTAGGCTATAGGACTTCTCGACTGCAGAGGGCTGGTCTAGGTTCATGCTCATCTCTCAACTCTCAGCTATTCACAAACAGCAAGTGGCACAGGTCTTACTGGAGTGCCTGAGCTGTAATTATGGGTCAGCCAGGACTGGAGCTGGCTGCAATCCACTGCGTGACTTGCCTGTAGAGAGCATCAAGGTCCATTTCCATGAAAAACAACTCAGAAGCTACTCAATCTGCAAGTTTCTTCTATGTTGTAGAAGTCAAGAAGCAGAAGTTACTCTTACAAAAAATGCTGAAAGGCAGCTTTCAGCATCAATTAATTTTCCCTTTGAGTGAGTAAAGAAAAGGTCTTCCTTTCCCCAACATCTGCTTCATCAGACTGAGTTCTGTTGCTATAGGCTGTTGATTGGCCTCTGGCAAATTAAAGTCGCTTTAGTTAAAGCAGCAAATAGGCAAAATATCCTGGCGCAGTCTGAATTTATCTGTGAACTGGGATGTTGTTTTCTAGTCACTGGTTTATTATTAAAAAATCATTAAAAGCTTAAAAATTATTAAGAGATACCTCACCAGTAAGCTCATGTTTAGCTGCAACACTAAATTATCTCCAGCTGCCTTGTGAAGCTCCTGGAGATTAAGCTGGCCTCAGATCTGTTTTCTGATAGTGCCTTCATCTTTTACCAACAGCCTGAAAGAAAATTCAGTCTTTATAATCAGTTATTTACAAACCAGTGGTTACGTTTGTGCAACCTTGCATGACCCTAACATTTTTGAGTCTCTTTTTTGAAATATTTTCTATGGCAGAAGAAATGTAGTAAAAGTTTTGTTTTCTTTTTAAAGCTGTGTTATTACCCATATGATTTAGACCCTCGAGATTCCAGGCAGGAATTGTAATTGGACAAAAGATTCCCATTTGATTGTAAGGGGGAAACCAGATGAAGCGACGGTGAATAACTGCAAGCATTTGCGTCTGTTTTCCTGCCACATTTTAAATCTTGACCTGGGCATAACCATGAATTGTCTGCAAGTAAACACAGCCCTGTTTGTAAGGAACGTGCTCCTGCTGCATTGCTGCCTTCTTTGAGTTTGCATTCTGCCAAAGTTGGCACGTGGCTGTGGAAAACGTGTCTTTTCACTCACTCCCAAAAGCACAGATGATGAGAGGTGTAAACCTGGGTACATGTCTTGAGGCAAATATTTCTATGGGATACTGCTTGACTCAACAGGGTTAAAGAAGTCCCCAAAAAATATTTGCCAGAATGATGGCAGAGAGGAAACTAAATGAGCCAGACAAGTCCCTGACCACATCACAACTATTTTGTAGGAATGCAAGGAGAGAAAATGAAACACGAACATCTCCCCCAAGCCAACAAACCTTAAACACCAGCAAAACATTTTTCAAGGACCGATGCCTCAGGCTCCTATCAGATATCCTCCGGTGAAGCTTGCTCCGGTGGCCTAGGACATTCCTGATCCCAGTGCCTGCACGGCCACTGCTGGGAGTCACGTTCCCGCAGCCAAGGCAGCAAAGGGGAACACGTGCCTGCGTTTCAGCTGCCCCTTCAGTCTGACATACTAATGCAAACTTTTTTAATAAACCCACAAAGGCCTGTGAAATGGGTTAGGGGTGGCATGAGGACCAAGCTTTATCTTCCCCTCTGCTGCCCCTGCACCACGGAAATGACAGCTTTTAAGGGACCAACAAAGTCATGTGGGATGGCAATATTTTAAGCTGCTCCGACAAAATACAGGTCACCCACAGACTTCCATACTGCAAACCGTGAGCTGGCCTAAAAAGGCTGGGTAAATCAGCATTTTCTCACCTCTGGTGATGCTATCTCACCCTAAGTCACCAAAATCTGTGTAAGCTACCTCTGGCTTTCACTGATCAAAGCTAAACAGAAAGAGACTCCATCGAGCCTGGGAGCAGACCCAGAATCCAGGCAGAGAACAGAAACGACACTACCTAAGTAGCCTCTCTGCTTTGTACCTCTTTGCACAGCTAATTAACACAGCTTGCACGCCAAAAAGCGGGTCTGAAGCATTAGGGATCGTGCCGTAGGGGGAAAGTAATCACGAAGCAGTTAATTGAATAAACCCAGGGAAAGTTTGTTCTGCTGGCAGTCATCCCATAAGGAGAATGAAAGGCAGATTTGTCCAAGCGGATTACTTGCTCCACATGACTTGCTCCATGTTATTTGCTCCACTCAGCAGTCTTCAGGAACATGTTTACCTTTGTGCCATGGTGCAAAGTCTTTTCCAATAGATGATGAACAATCTGTCCTCTCCCCTTCAGAGTTTATTTCATATTGCTTGTAATTACCAATAAGGGTGCCTACCCCAAAGCATATTTTGAAGTATGTCTTGCTCTCTTTTGCCATCCCTCACCTGCCACAGTGACCTCTTTTTCAATCCAGACTGATTTCATTAGCTGGTAATATCCCTGGGTTTTGGACTACCATAAGGCTTTGGACTACCATAAGGATTTGCACTTCTGATGAGTTTAAATTACCAGATACTTGTGTAACTGGTATAGCTCCATACTTTTTCACTGGTGTCAGTCTCCTGTGCTGATCCTTGGATTCCCAAGTGTGTCCCACATGTCTGTCTGTCTACCTTCTTCACTCTTTTCAGATATGTCTTTCAGATATGACTTTGGCTTGGTCATTGTTGATGCAAACGTTCGATGATTGCTCTTGAGACCCTTATACTGCTGCACCCCTCCTTGCACACCAAGCTCTGCTTTTATGTAGGATTGCAGGGTCAGAACAATTCAGGCGACAAAGGACCTCTGGGCATCGTGTTGTCCAACCCCTGCTCAAAGGACAGTCAACTGCAAAGATAGGTCAGGTTGCTCAGGGTCCCATCAAGTTTTCAAAATCTCCAAGGATGCAGATGGCAGAACCTCTCTGGGCAGCCTGTGCTAGTGCCTCACCACTCTCATAAGAAGGACTTTTTGCCTCATATCTAGTCAAAATATTCCTCGTTTTGGCTTATGTCTGGTCCTTCCTATTCTTCTGGTGTGTGTCTCTGGGAGGACTCTGGCTCTGTTTTCTCTATATAGTCCCATTAGTTAATTGTAGGCAGCAATTCCCTTCTCTTCTCCAGGCCGAGCAAGCACAGACAGCCCTCTGCCTCTCCTCCTCCAGCCTCTGCTGCAGCCTCCTGACCAGATGGTGACCCTCACTGGGCTTGCTCCTCTGTGTCCTCTGAGCATTTCTTGTGGTGGGAAGGCCCAAATGGGACTCATTACTCTGGATGTTGTCTCACAAGTGACGAGTTGAGGCTAATAATCATTCGCCTAGGCCTGCCAATTACACTCCTGCTAACACAGTCCAGGATGAAGTTGTGCTTTGCCACAAAGGCACGTTGCTGGCTCACTTTCAGCTTGTCTACCAGGACCCCAAAAGCTTTTTCTGCAAAGCTTCTTGCTATCCACTCAGCCTCCAGTCTGCACTGTTACATAGGTTTATTCTGTCCCTGATACATGACCCTACCTTTACCTTTGTCCTTCTGTTTTGCCTGGCAATGGGGACAGAATCCATGGTCTACTTGCTTGCTTCACCTGAAATTCAATGTTGTCAATTAGTCCAAAAAGTTATTCCCTACTTTTTTCTTGATGGGAAGTTCCTTCTAGTAGAAATAAATTGAAAGCTCTCATCCTGCAGTTATGTTGCCAGACCTTTTTTGCTGTATCTGAAATCTCTCTCAAAACTTGCTTTTGGGGACTGGAAAGAAGATTGTCTTACCTGAACCTGTGTAAAAGAGCAGTGAATATAATATTTGGTGTTACAGTGCCCAGATTTTCTGGATTTATCTTAAGGAGACAATTATCCTGATTGGGTTTTCTCTTGTATAAGTCAAAGGAACTGTAGGGTATCAGTGGAGTCTGTTTCATCTAACTTCAGCTTTATGAAAATCACATATCCATCCAAGCTGGTCTTCTGGCTTCCTTGATTGTCAGTGGCAAGAAAGCCAGTCTTCCTTTGAGGACAATTCATCTCATTGATCCTGGACTCCAAAAGATGTTGCATCTCAGAGATGTCCTCAGCTCTCAGGTAGTACAAGTAGGAAACTGAGAGTACTGGCCCACAAGCAAAGCCTGGCCCCACTGGTCTGTAATGTGCCTTTTCATACTATGGGTGTCCAATCAGCAGAGGTAACACATCCCTGCATGCAACCAAGCATCTGAGCAGATCTTGCAATGCAGCAGTGAGACATCCAGGCTTGCTTCACTATTAAAGAGGAAGATGTCTTCAATCCACCCTGCACTCTTCAAAAGAGACGGATAAGTTTGCTGGACTCCAGCAGGTCTTTCATATGGTCTTTTGGTGGATTGGGTTTGATAATTTTTGGAATAAGTATGTCTGAATAAGGGTCTGATCCTGCAAAAGATACATATTTTGAACCTGTGCACATGCTTGACACTGAACGCCTGAGTGGTCTTTCTGAGTTCAGGGCACTACCATGATCACCGCACTTGCTGCCGTTGTGCTGTTTCCATTTCGGCCTCTCATTCTTCCAAAGCCTGAAGGTGACCTTAACCGTCCCCTTACCCCAGCTGCCCTACATAATCCTTGTGTGGTGGTTATTTACTCCATTTTCACACTTATTACTTTGCTTATTTTCCACATGGCAGACCCCAAGAGTGGAAGAACATTTTCATCCTCTGCTGATCTGGTTTTCTGCTCCGTAGCAGCCGCCTCCTTGCTCATCTATAGTGTTTGTTTTCTGCACAAGGGGACGTTACTAATTTCATCTTTTTCTGTCTCATTTATGCTCCATTTCTCTGTTTCTCTTTCCATTTCAGCTGGCACTTGATGTGAAAGAGTGTGTGATATTGTGTTTAAGATATTCACAAGGACCTGTGTGTCTTCTCCACCACATATTTCCCAGGGGTTGATGGGCAATTTGCCAAGCACTCTGGAGCTTAATATTTCCATGCGTAAAATACCGGTAACATCACTAAAGCTGTGCAGATGATTTATTTTTTACTTGGAGGCCAATCTGGAAGTAAAAGGGATTTCAGTTTGGATCAGGTCAGAATGAAATTGCTGTAGAAGAAAAGACTAGAACCAAAAGCGCTACATCTGGTATGGAAATAACTGATAATTTCTTTCCAAATTTGTTTCTAACATTTCTACCTTTTAAAAAAAGTGCACCAAAATAAACATGTAAAGTACTCAGAGGTCTCTGCCACTCTCCCCCAGTGACGCTTTCATGTTGCTGTTGAGACTAAAGGGGAGAGCTAAAGATAAATCCATTAATATTATATAAGATGCTCAGAAATTCCTGTAAATAAATCAAAAAGTGCTTCAAATTGTACACTGCATGTGTGTCGGGCAATTCATCGCCAGTGCCAGGACACTCTTCCCTCTTTGGAGGAGAACGCTGTGGGAGAGCCAAGCAAGAGTATTGCAGGTGGCTATTAGCAGCAGGTCACCCAGAGCAATTTTCAGGAGATCTCCATGCATCACTGAAATTTTGCCATTCGGCACAGCCCTCAATAATCCCTAGAGGTAAGAGCTTTGTGGGAGGTTGTGAAAACCAGCTGAGGCCACTGCCCTGCCCAGCTGCTTGCTCCTGCAGCGTGGAAGCAGAAGGGATACATGCCTACTTCGGCAGTGCACACACCAGATCGCCAGCTTAAATTCCTGCTGAAAGTGAATTTCCACCGCCACACCGAAGCAGAGGGAAGATATTCTCTCTTACCAGCACTGGTGAATGGATTATGATCGTAGCTCACTGCGCTGGGTGGAAAACAGGCATCCATGGCACCTCCAGCCAGACCTGCCAGCTAGAGCCCTGATCCAGTGCATGATGGCAATTAGGTTTTGCAGGCATGTAAGGCACTTGGCTTCCTTGCCAGCTGCATCAACGAGTGGTGACAGCAACATTTCACTGCTTTTTGTAGCTCTCCTCTTCTTGCTGGCAATCATTTTAAAGGAGGACTTCATCTGTCAATAGGTAAATTGATGGCACCGAACAAGCTGAGGATTGAATGATTGTGATTTCTTCTGAAAGAACTTACAGGAAAATAAGACATCCAAAGTTGCAGTGACATTAGTGATGCTTTCCTTTCAGCGGGAGTAAAAACAGGCCAAATTTGAGTTATTGAATGATAGATGAGGAGAATCTTTTGTTTTAAAACTTTGGTATAGCAGAGAATCGGCAGGATGAGGAGGAACAATAGCACAGAAGAAAAGGTACTTAACAAAAAGAGACAAGTTATGGAAAGACAGAAAAATAACGTAGTCCGATAAGGTGTTTAATGTCTCAACATTCATGCTTTCCATTTCTAAATAAAGCATGTACATTTGTGGGCTGGGAAGTTGCTCCCACTTCCAGAAGAACCCGAGAGCTCAGCACCAGGCTCTCCCCAGATCCATCAGAAGCTGGACCCGGATCGGCCGAATGTGGTGGCTCAGCTCTGCTTGCCTTTGTTACAAAAATCACACCAAAAGCAGGCCCAGCATATTACCTAAATCTTGTTCCGCTCTCTAAAGCAATTCTCTCCTTTTTGGTGGCACGTGCACCTCCTGGCACTCACCTGCAGCAAGGAGGACCACAGCTCTGCACTGTGCCATGCCACGCCATGTGTGCCAGTGCCAAGGCCACTGAGAAGTGCTGAGGGCAGCCCATCATGGTCACTGCTCCCATGGTCATCGCTCCCATGGTCATCGCTCCCACCACACCAGAGGAGTAGTGGTCCTTGCCACCCCAGCCTCCTGCAGCCAGAAGAGCGTGGCCGTGGCTCCCATGCTCCCATGCTCCTCGCTACCTTGTTCAGTGCCCAGTAAAGCTGGGTAAAGACTGTCTCCCCCACACTCCCCCCCATGACATTATTTCAGGATTCACAGTTTTTCCCTCTTCTGCACCCGGCTGAGAGATGCTGATTGCCCATCATGATAGGAAGGCTCTGGGGGTGCTAGGGGCAACACCCACAGTCTCAGCTCTGAGCCAGGCAGGACAAGGATTATGGTCTTTCTACGGTGTAGGAAGTGCTGAAGCCCTGGGGAGACAGGGCATATCCAGAGCAGCTCCTTTCCCTTGCTTTACTGGAGCTCTCGGGATCTGCTGTCCTTCCTTTAGACTTGGTTTCTTGAATTACTTAAGAACATTAGATTGTCTCTGAGAAAAAAAAGGAAGTTTCTAAGTGCCCCCACCTAGGTGTGCTGGGAAATCTTTGATACTGGGAGATCATCTTAACGATGAAACAAGAATTTATACTCTGTAAATTCTGACTTTGAGGCAAAATTCACAATGCTTGGGAACCTGTCCTGGGACTTTTTAACATCTGAGCCTTGCAGGACCACGCTCAGTGCTTGGCTTCTCTACTGAGGCAAGCAGTAACCTGTGCTAATTAATGCCGGTTGTGGGAATGTCCGCGTGTGACTTGCATCTGCTGGGAAGCAGACTGAGACCTCACCACTCGTTTCACATAAGCAAGGCTTATATTAAAACATTCCTCTTTCCTCTGCACCCCATGTGTTAGCCACAGCAATGGCTTTGGGGCAATATTTCTCCTGAGGGAGGTATCTGGGCCATTATGTCTAACCCGAAGGGCTGCACTGAGAAATTCTTGATATACTGAGCTGTATCAGAGTGGGTGGATTAGAAAGCGATATGTGGCGGTGTCTGATGGCTACTCCTCACCCCTGCTGTCAAATGCCCTGTCAAGGGGAGAGGCATTTCTCTAATATTATAATAATGGCACCATCTCCCATGGATAACATTTGACTTGAAACGTCCTTCAACCAGGTTGGATTTATTATTGAAATTCACCCTCAAAATCAAAAGTAGGTAGGAAAGGACTTGATGCTTACCCACTCTATCCCATCTCCGGAGCTGTAGCATGACAGGCAGCGCCAGTTAACAGCGGTAATTAATTTTCCGCAGTGGGTTTGGGGTGGGAGAGGGGGAGAAGGAAGCCAGAGTGTATTAACACGGAAAATTCTGAGACAGCGGCTCTTCCCCTCCCTATCCCTCTGCTGAGGAGACATCGTAGTTGTTATTCTGGGAGACCACGCCAGAGCTCACTGCTGCCCTGCTTTGCAGTGCACTTGGAGCAAAGCCCATGCCACCATGCTTGCCCGTGCTGTGGTCCCGTGGGTTGCGCATGTGCATGGGTCTGCAAGCTCAAGGTTGATGGGTTATGGGAGAGGAGAGCTCCTGGGACCAGGCAGCGGCAGTGGTGGATGGAGAGCCCCCAGGGAGAGCTGCGGGAGCATGCTCTGCCTCGCCTCTGCAGAGCACCATTACGGTCACGTCTGCAGATGGCTGTCGACACATGGACAGAGGCTCCTAGGGTGCTCGTGGTCCACTTGGTTTCCAGTTTTGCCCACTGAAACCCCTTCAAACAGAAGCAGGGATGAAGGAGGGGTGGCAAAGCAGCGCTGCCTGCTGCCATCCACATCCCTACAAAAGGATTTGAAGGTCTGAGGTGCCCAGTGTTCACGCAGCCCTGGCCCAGGGCTGGGATGGGACCCAGGTGCCTTGCCAAGAAACTGGGTTTACAGGCAGCAGGGGGTTTGCAGCCCCTTTCACCATGGCTGTCACGATCCTGCTAGACATTGGGACCAAACACCACTTGGGCTCCCCAGATCACAACCCTGCATAGGAGATTTGAGGGCGTCTGGGCTGAACCGGTGACAGAGGATGTCTGGGGGTTGTTAGCAGTGGGTTTCAGAGTCCCTCTCCTCCCTTGTACCAAATAAATAAATAAATCTCATAGGGGTGTAATGCACCATAGCATTTTAATCCTACTGGGGATGAAGTGGATTACAATGCTATTTGGCTGGCCGTTGTGCCCAGAGGAAAACCATTATAACAGGATTCAAATCCTTTCCCTAACTCAGTGCAGATTTGCTTCTTGCTTTAAAAAATAGCTAGAAGACAGCTTGGCCCCATAAAATGTGCTACAACCCTTTTTTAATATAAGATTGAACTATTTATGCCCTCCTTTAAATATGCTTCTTTTTGTAATTCGAGTTCTTTGAAGTCCTACAGAGATGGAGATGGGTGGTTTTTACAAGAACATTGTAAACACACTTTTTTACTCTTTACAAGAACATTTTTCACACTCTTCAAAGAGTTAAAGTTGCGTGTAAAAAGCTAGTAACTCCTTGAATGAAGAAGATCTGTTTTACCCAGCCATATACAGCACCTTGCAAGGCACCGGCTCCTGGCTGGGCTGTGATTGCATTGCAGTCCTCTGCTATGTATGGCTGGTTTTTGGGGCAGGGACTGATGCCAGCTAAGGAACGAGGTCACAGCCACCCACCTTCTCCTTCTCCCCGGGGTGCAATTAGCAGTGTTGGGGGGATTGCTATTAACAGGGGGAAAATGCAGAGGAATTCCCTGAGCCTTGTATCCTTAGGGACCAGCAAACCCTGCCCATTTCTTCCACGCACACAGAGCACCTTAAAACTTTTCCTGCATGCTGGGGCCTGCAGCCAGCACCATGAGTGCTGCTCCTCTAATTAATATGTCCTTGGAGGGAGCAACCACTTAGCTGGGGAGCTCTGTTGCCTGGCTGTGCCTCTCCAAGGGGAGACGTCAGGGCAACCATACGCTTGAAGGAAGACAGGTTACAAGGTAATGCATATAATATGATCGAGAACGAAGGTGACCTATAGAAGTGCAGTAAATATGTGATTTTTCTCTGCTCAGCAAGCGAATTTTGATCCCAGCATAACACCACATCGTAAGGTGCTGCTGCCATGCCTGGGAAAGCTCGTGGGGAGGACAAAGAGCAGAAAGCAGAAAGAAGGACAAAGAGGCTCCAAAACAACCCCCCCCCCCATTCATACCCCTGCCAAACAGGCAAAACGGAGGGTGACGATTGCAAAATTTTCTTTCCTTGTTTAGAGCTGCCTATGTCAGCCTGTCGTGCACAGGGAAAATAGCAGCAGATCAATAGAGGTGTCTGCACTGACACTCTTAGCATCTTCTCCTTTAAGATACACTGAAATGCTCATCAGCCTTCCCAGTTAATGAGCCTTTCACTGGGATGAAAGACAGGGGTTTCTTCCTAAACATGTGTTTTTCTGCCAACCTCTGGACCTCTCCTAAAGGAAGAGGTAAGTGATGGGCTCTGGTCACGGTCAGAGGTCCGGGTTGTGATTGCGGTGGCAGTGTGCTGATATGACTTTACTGGAGACCCCTCTTGGTCTAGCTATGGTTCTGTGACAGTAGAACCTGGTGCAACCTTTCCCTGGAAGGTACCAGGGCTTCCTTGACCTCTGCCACTCACCAAGTGCTTTACGTGATGCCAAATCTCTGACACACATATGTGATCACCAACCATGGGTCCTCAGGGTGGGCTGGATCCCACCACCACCCCTGAGCACTCCCCTGGATGGAAGGAATGAGAATGGAGGTCCTGCTGCAATTTGACTTTAATGGAGTTATGCGCATTGGCTCTGATTGAGGACCTGACCTATGTGAGGGATGTCAACGTGAGTAATCACACCATAATATGATGCCTGTCATTTATCATTTGCACCAGTCACCCAGGAGCCCCCTCGCCTGGGTGCTGTAGAGATAGATACAAAATAAAATAATCCCTTTGCAAAGAGCTTACAATTTTGGAGTAAGCACAAACACTTAAGCCTTGAAGGGAAGGGAGACAAATGACATTGCTCCTAGCCCTTGTTTCCTAAGCAGGCTTGTAGTCATCGACTGTGAACCTTAATACAGTTTTCACTCTACTTGTCAATTGTTAAGATAGATTTGGGGGCTGTCAACAAAATGTTACAGTTGAAATGACCCAGCTAGAAATAATAGACTATGAAACATCAAAGTAGTGATAATACTGTAAACCACCACAGAGGAATATTTTCAGCCCTTTCATTTTTGATGGTCCCTCAGGTGTCGTTTGATGTATGGGACAGTTTGGGAGGGATTTCCCTGTCCCAGCTTCAGACGTCTCTCCACCAGGTTGCTGGAGGGAGCAACCACAACCTCCCTGTGCATACCCAGGGGAAAAACGGGCACCCCGAGAAGCAGGTTCATCTGGCTTGTCTTTGATGCCAGTTTTTGGACAAGGCGCCTTGCCAGCTGGAGGTGACGACCTCTCCACTGCCAGGTAAGAGCAGGTGGGGTGAGGTGTCTTGCTTGGAGACCCGCAGGCTCCTACCGCCCACTGGCGCTGGTGGGTGGGCGCCAGTAGTGCCGTGCTGGACACAAGGGGGTCTGACCCACCCGTCTCTTCTGGGTGCTGGCGCAAAGCGGTGGTCTTCCTTACAGAGCTGGTAGGAAACCAAACTGAACACCTTGAGAGTGGATCAGGGCTAAAGCCCGCTGTATTTACCCAGCTGGATGTGAGCTGGGTAACTCAGGAGCAGCCTCAAAGCATATTTCACTTTACAGGCAGAGGGGTTTTTTCAGAACAGGGAGGTTTCTTGTCAGCTTGTCCCATCTTCCTGGTGTCTTAACAAGCCTGTGTGGGGAAACATGTGCCATTGGGTTCCCACTGCAATCCTGTTATGGGAGCAATTCCCACCCAGGTCAAGACGATTTTCACTGGGGTTTCACTGACACATCAGACCTTTTCCTAGAGGCTCCTGTTTGTTTCCAAGAGAGTTTTGCATCCAATGTCTACTTTCAAGAGCTGCCAAGGCAGTACTGAGATTGCTTGTGTCTATGCTAGGCTTTGGGTCTGACCAGTGAAGAACCTGGCCATGGGGGATTTTAATACACTAAAATGCCCTATGGGTTTAACAGATAGGAACGGAAGCATCAACTTTTTCTGGTATGCTCAAAGGTAAAATGCTGCAGCTCCTACAACAGCAAATCTGCAACTTGAGACAACCTGAACTGATAAATTCAGGTCTAGTCCTAGATATCAGTGGAGCAGTCTATGGACACCCCTCTGTGTGCTTATGGGACCTCATCAGACAGTGCCATTGGCACTGAAATTGTATTATGACCTTCAATAACCTTTTTTCTGCTCAGTTGTTTTTTTAATAATTAAAATTATAGATTAAAGTAGCAGGAGACAGCCACATAAAAGGGGGTTGAGCATAGAAGCATTTACTTACAAAATCTCCCCATGCACTTAGGAGCGCCGCAATTTTTTTTATCCATTCGAACAGCCAGATCCTTTCAGATAATGACAGGGCTGCAGGTTTTTTAAATAGCTTGTGTCGGCAGAGGAGCGTGATGCTGGGAGAGGCGAGCCCGCACCCGAGCAGTCCGTCCCCTGGGAGCGCCTGCCCCGGCCGGCAGTGTTCGCCGGGCTGAGCACAGCCTTGCGGGGAAATCCTCCGGGAGCTGGCGCCCTGCTAGAAACAACCTCTCCCTGACTAAGTGCAGCCTGAGACTGGGAATATAACTCTGGGAAATCTGCCTTTTTCTGGGGGGGAGATGCTGCTCTGAAGAGGGATTTACTCCGTTAACAGACCTCCTGGGAGCCCACGGTTCAGCAAAGATGCTCCCTGCAACTACTCTGAGTTCCTCACGGGAACCCCAGCAGAGCCGAAGATAAGTTGTCCTGAATTAATTTCATTTCTGAGCTTGTGTCAGGCTAGCGAAGCAGCATCACAAGTCAGGTCTGCAAGGACTTCCCGCAAAACAGGAGTCACTTCATTGAAGTTGGTCATTCACTACTCTGATAAAGTAATTAAAGCCTCCCAGTTGCTTTCTCCCCCTGCTGCTCCTTCTCTACGCACAAACATCAGGGCTCTGGCATAGACGGAGCTGTTGACACTTTGTCAGTGAAAATCTAGAACCGCGCAAGTAAGAGAAATATTTTATGGGGGCTATAAATAGTTTTGCATTAAAGCAAATGTATTCTCCTGCCTAAAATAGATTCACCTTGCAAACAGCTTAAGGACACTCTCAGCACCAGAGGAATGCCTTCAGACTCCCCTCAGGAGACAGAAACAGTCTTTTTCCCCAAAAAAGCAAACAAGACCAGCAGCTGGAGACCCCTGCGCTGCCACCCCTGCCTCTCCCCGCTCCCCGCTGCTGGGCAGCAGCCGGCTGTGCTCGGGTGTCAGCCTGGGAGACCGCCCTGCATCCTTCCACCGAAAAGCGAGGTTAATTCATCCAACTAACTTTTCCAATCTTTTTCTCCAGAGGCTTGCAACATGCGTGCTCATTACACGGGTGAAAGGGATGAGGAAACTTTGGGGAGGGGGAGCAGCGACTTCCCACGGTCGCTTGGAGCAGCGGGTTGCATCCCCTTCGCTCCGAAGGGAACCATGCAGCCAGACAATGCAAACATCCTCTCTGCCAGGGCTGCAATGTGTTAACAGCACTCTCCCCTTGCTGCCACAGCATCATTTCATTCCCTGTGGAGAAACGCCGGCGGTGGAGGGGGGAGGACGAGAAGATGTCAGATGAGAAAAAATATTTTTAACTCACCTTTAGGCTGTGCGTTGGGTTGACGACGCAGACAAGTTGCCCGGCAGCTGAGAAAACCCTCTTTGCCTTGTAGTGCTGAAACCGCAGGTGAATAAGATCTAACACAGCCCCAAAGCACTGGGTGAAGAAAAGCATCACAACTTTTGGCGTTGCTGCTGCTGCTGCTGCTGCTGCTGCTGGCGGTGGGCAAGGGAAGCAGCGAGGGAGCCCCTGAGTCCTTGAGCCCGGGGAGGGAGTGCAGTCGGCGAGAGCTACGCTCTGGCACGGCTTAGCATGCCTTCATATTCATCATCAAAATAAGACGGGAAGAGGCTTGCAGCAGCGGGGCGGCCAATGGAAAGGACAGAAATGTTATCCTTGAGGTCCGGAGACAGCCAATAACGAATGCCTCCCCTCCAGAAACTCCCTGATGAATTGAGCCTGGTGGAGAATGTATTATTGAACATTACCATACATCAGCACATTGCATTTATCTTGTGATTACAGCCAGTCATACGTAAGGCTGTGGAGATACGCAGGCAAAATTGATTGCTTAATGTCTCCATTTATTAATTGCCTTAATTTAACAAAAGAGCGCTCGGATACCAAAGCTAAATATAAGGCATAGGGAAGAAGCCCACCAGCGAAACTGTTAGAAAGTAACAAAAATAGATTAAGTAGACTATGTTTTACTGCGGGAGAAAAATCAAATATGCAAAGAGAATTACAGTTCCTTGCAGGGGTTAAGCAGAAGTAGAGCTTGCTATATAAATAGATTCACGTCTGTGCATTTGCAGGCTTTGATTTGGATTTTCACCGCTCTGAAGTTTTCTAAATTTTATATTCTGCTACTTCACAAGGGTCCCAGCACACAAATAACATTTCCCCCCACCACTAAAAATAGGACAGGTCAGGTCTCAGGTCTGGTGTAACTTGGAATAACTCCATTTAAAGTCAGCGATGTTTTCCTGATTTACACTCGCCAGTGGATCAGGTCCATTGAACACAAAACGTGGTAATTACTGGATGCTGGAACTAAGAGAGCATAAAAAGGCATAGAGCATGCTTCTAAAAATAATGAAATACATGATGCATGAGAGCACACAGAGAGAGAAACTTGCACTGAGGGAAAAGTGGCTTCTAAATCAACAGAATAATTAAACATGCAGAAGGCTTTTGCTTGTCATTCATCTGCATATCGGTGGGCAGGAAATTACCAATTAGCCATTAGATCGTCCTGGGCATTAAAAAGGAATTAGGGAAGTGCAAGGAAAATAACATGCTTTTGTGTATTATTACCAGTGCGTATCTCTGTCGGTGGGCAGAGATTCTTTTCGAGCCATTGAGTCTCATTAAACTTGAGTCCCCATAACCGGGTTTTCTGGGAGGTGACTGCACTGAAGCAGCCGAGGGAATCAGAAAGCACATTCATTTCATGGGACAATCCTGTGTGATATGTTGCTCTGCTTGTTAGTAAATCAAAGAGGGTTAATTTAATTAGCTCTCTGCCAGAACTTCCTATCAGGGTACTATTTAGGCTTGCTAGCTAAGTACTCAGATGGCTTATTTAGCCTTGGTAATCCTTTTTCCCTTCAAAGCAGAACAGATAAATGTAGCTTTTCTTTCTTTTTTTTTGCTTCTTTTTAAACGTGAGGCCCCGCGCTGGCGGTGAGGCTGCTGCTTCTGGACAGAGCAGCCCCCGTACAGCGTGGGCTTCAGCCTGGGACTGGATTGTCACAACTGCCTCTTCCTAAAGCAATGCTGCAATACTGGCTCTGCCAGACTGCAGAGAGCCTGTGAGTAAAAAAAAATAAAAAAGGAGGCCTGAGTAGATAAATAAGTGGGAAATTGTGCATGCTGGAACAGCTGACGACACAACCCCCCAAAAAAAACATTAAAGACGGGAGGAATATGTATCTCTCAGTTCTTAACATTTGCTTGTAAATGAGAACAGGAGATAATTTTTGCAGCGCTGAGAGACACTTTGAGAATATTTTCAGACAGACTTGAGGACAAGTGAGTGAATTGATTTGCTTAAATGTATCCTTTTCTCCGTTCCCAAAGTAACTGTGAGCATCCAGCTATTTATTATTTATTTCTTCCTGATTTGTAGTTGGTAGGTGCACAGACACTTTATACCAGCAAATTTCAGTCTGCAAGTTATCAGTGCAAGTATTCGGCCATCAAAGCCTTAAACAAGCAAAAGGTCCTTGCTATTTACATTGGTTATTGCCACCCAAATCCCCCGGGATTATTTCTGTTTGATTGACTTAACTCAATGCCTAGGCTTGGTGGGCATGACCACATCTGTGGGCAGCAGAGAACGCACCCCTCATCCTTGCCATCCAGCCCCCCTGAGACCCAGCTGCCTTCCTGGGGGGGCAGGAGAGGTGTGCCTGATCCCACAGGCTCACAGGGACATTTTCAACCTAAATATACATCCTGGCCACCAGGCTGCTGTACAAAAAGGGCTGTTGTACTTGCAAAGAAAAGACCACCTTCAAGGGCAGGTGAGGGACTTTTGCAGTGCCCAAATCCCCATAGGCATCTGTACCCATCTCACTTTCTACACATGACCTTCTGAGGAGCATCTCCCCGCCCCAATATTCGTGAAAAAGGACGAAAATGAGCTCTCAGTGTGTCTGAAGGTAACTCCTGCTCAGTGTGTGAGTTTGCTTTCATGGTGGCACTTTTGGAAAATATTTTATTGCCCATATTTTTCGTGTCTCGAGACCCACAAGCAGCATCTACGTACTGCATTTCAATGCATGACTTAGCACCGGCTTGACAAGGGACCTTACATCTGCCAAGCCACAGCAGCTGGCCATGCATGCAGCTTCACTTGCAAGCAAAAGCTCAGCAGTGTGGTCTGGTGTGAGGGTGTGGATCCAGGTCTTTCTTCTGCTTTGACACACAGGGGCTCTCAACCAGCATAACTCCATTAATTTGAGTTCGTGGTGGTCTCATCCATGCTTGGGGATGCAAGGTCTGCTGCCCTACCTGGCCTCAAACCATGTCCTCAACAGTGTTATTTAGCTCCATGCATGCAGCCAGAGAGAGGAGGAACAAGTCCACATGCAAGGGACACTTGATGAATCCCATTTAACTGCTGGTTGCAAATTTCTGGTGACTGTAGCCATTATTTCCAATATAGTTAATTCTGTAACATGCAAGTGTGACCTGGCAAGAGGCCATAGGCTAAATCTTCATTAGGATCCAGATTTTGCCAAATTAGCAGCTCTAGTGGCATCACTGTAACGCGCATGGGATTATAATGCTGTAACAGCTCAGCTGCTGGTGTGGCTGCATCAGGTTAGCACAATAATAGGCTCAGCTAGACATAAAAACTGGCCACAGCGGCGCTAGATTTCCAGTTTGTCCGCTTTGCTTTTGGTCTGAGCTGCCGAAGTGAAAGGGAAACGCTCGTGGGAAACCACGGGTGTCCAGGCACCGTGCGACTTGGCAGGACGACAGCCTGGGCGATGCATCGCTCAGTCCAAACCTAATGTTAAATTGCGGGGCTTGGGTTTCAGTGGGATTTCTTTATCTTTCTGACTGGGCACTTTGGGGGATGACCTTCTTACATGCTACTCTCTTTGCTTTCCTGCCCCACCAGATGCCCCAGTGAACCCAAGTCTCTTCTCATCCCTACTTGTATAAACCTGGGTGAGCACCTCTCGCTGACATCCACAAGATGACTCCTGTGCAGATGGCACCAGGCTGCCCCCCATTACCGGCAGCTGTAGGCAAAACCTAGCCTGCCTCGGACACCACCAGCACTAGTCTTTATCCCCAGGATGGGAGAGGCAGATGCTGTTCAGGGCGTCATTAGTATCTGTTCAGGCAGCTTACCAGCCTGCTTGCGCAGCCCCGTTGCTGACTGCTGGTAGGATTTCTGGCAGTGCTGGCTGATGTGGGACGTACTCTTGTCTCTGCTAATTATATTTCCCTGTACCCTGGGACAGGGAAAGGCCCCTTTTACACCCTCAGCCCTGCCTTTTAGGGATGTTAGTTGGCTATTTAAACAGGACCCTGCCACCTTCTAGCCAAGGTGTGAGTCCATTTTCTGCCTGGCTAGGGGCTGGAGGAGCAGGATCCATGCCAACTAGGTACCTCACATGTGAATGTCTACATCTCAGTGTATCAGCCCAACTCCTTTTACAGTCTTGGGGGGAATGGGGCGCTCCGAGGATGCATTTCCCCTGACCTGGCTGGGACATCAGGCAGTTTTCTACATCCTTTGGATGCAAACTTAATATATGAAGCTTTATCTGCTTTCCTGGGTCTCACAGCAGGTTTTGAGGAGAGGTGTTTGTATTGTTAGTTATCATTTTTCTCTGTTGTCCACCAGACCTTTTAAGCAAGAATGTAAGAAACGTCTCACTAGCTCAGTGCAATGGTCCTTCCAGCCCACGACCCTGTCCCCGGGTGACTACAGGAGATGGCATTTCAAGTCAGCTCATAGGCAGCGGCCACCATCTGCTCTCCATTCTCCTGGTATTCCCTCAGCACCTATAATTGTCATATTGGGGCACTGGAGGGCACATCCCTAGGGAAGCAGAGTCAGCAATTTTTCAAACTGGGAGGAGAGTTGTAGCCCTCCATCCTGCCCCCTGTAAAGCACATGTCACTTCATACCAACTGCTTTGTGCTTTGGTTGGAGCCCATCCTTTCCAAAAAGACTGGCTTTGAAGCTTCCCATGAAGGAGACCAGTGGCACCTCCTGGTAAGTTCTTCCAAAGGTTATTTATCTTCACCACTAGCATTTTTTATCATATTTCCAGTCTGAATTATTTTTCTGCATAAGCTTCTGCCTGCAGGAAGACATTGTGCTTTCCCTTGCTGAGCTGGGGCAGCCTCTGCCATCAGAGACCTTCTCCATGTGAAGACACAGTTTTTGCCTAAAACCTCCTTCAGCAAACCCAATAGACAGTGTTTCCTTTGCAAAGCACCTTTCTTGCCCAAGATCAGGTCACTCTTGCAGCTTCTCTATGTATTTTCTCTACCTCCTCCTCATCTCTTCTTGAGCCTGACCTGCTCCTCATTGCTGACGAGTGCAGAAGCAGAATGACCCATTTGGCCCACAGCATCACGGTGCACTGGTTAGAGGCGTGACACGTCCACTCCTTTGGGTCCCCATTCCCACACCTCCTCTTCACTTGCAGGGCAGATTTCACATCACTTCAGCACAGCCACGTGGGAGCCAGAGCTGCCTGTGGGCAGAAGGGAGAACCGCAAACTTCCCTGGAAAACGCATAGAGGTACTCCCTCCTCTCATCTTCTCTGGTGCCTACAGTGATGAGCAGTGAGAACATCAGCGAATCTTTTTCCTCATTTAAAAAATAATCTATTTTTTCAAAAATAAAGCGCTATCAAAAGTTGTTGTCTTTACCAAAGTTCTTTATTTGTGGTGAATTATTTTGCCAAATGTGTTTTCAAAAATCCAGTTTGACTCCACACAGCGATATAAGCGATAGCTGCACTGGAATCATACAGATGCTTTAAGCAGAAACTGATCTTAATTTTCTCAATAATTTTCATTTTCTCAAAAGGACAGCTTTCATTGGGCAAGAACTATCAAAAGCAGTCTTTAAAGCAGTTAAATAACATGCCAATTAAGATACCAGTGATAAATGCCACAGATAATGTTACAAAACTAGGGAGAAAACAGAATTTGCTGAACTGGAACCTATTTCACAATTCTGAGGCTCTTCCCGACATTTCCTCAGCGCTGCCTTCCTCCTCCCTCTGGGCAGCTCGCCTTCAACCATGCATGGTCATCGCCCTCAGAGCTACTTTGCAATGCTACACATCCAACATCATCACCGGAATAACCGGGGATGCACGTGGCCATCGTTCACATGCTTGGGCCATGTCTCCCCCATCTGTCACAGGGCAAAAGTCATTTCTGCACCCCCTGGCCACCTGCAGAGCGTCGTCGATGCACAGCTGCTGAGCTGGGCTTTTCCTGCTAATCTTCCTTCAGCAGAAACTTACATTTCCCTCTGGTATTGAAGGACACTAATAAGGCAAGAGGCGTTTTTCTTTTATTCCTTTCAAAGCCATCCTTCCTACAGTATTATTAGCAGTACACGAGTTTTCTAGTCGCTGGGTCAAGAGGGGAATTCTTCATTTCTCCTTGGGGGATGTTTGCTGCCTAGGGAAAAAGGTTGCTGCCTCCACCGTCCTAATTTTGTCCCTTCACACCACTGCATTTGGCATGCTCTCCCTTCCTCTGCTCACTTATTAACGGGGAGAGTTTATGGCAATATCTCACGCCACTTCTCTCTGCAAATGTTATACCCAAGAGAGCATCTCCTTTAACTCTCACCAGCAAGCCAGCAGCTCAATAAAGACACTTTACATTTTCATGCTGTTATTAGATAAAGTAACTGCCATCATTTCCTATTCATAGTGGCTGCCTGGTGCCCACATTACCATAAGGATGTATTACTTTCAATTGCCAGTCTAACGCAATGCCCAGCAGAGAGTCCTGCTGCCCCAGGCCATACCAGCACAGGGGGGCAGATGAACTGTAGCTGCCTCGGTTGCCTTGTGTTGGAGAGAAAAAGCACCAGGAGCCAGTAGTGATGGATGGAGGAGGTTCATTTTCCTGCCATCAGCCCAGGCAAAGGCTTGTTCAGAGGTAGCCTCTAATTCTGAGCAGGTTTTAGGGGCCAGAGAGTTTCTTACTTGCCAGGGAGCCTGCCTGTCTATGGTCACGTTCTGCAGGCTGGTGTTTCGCTCCCAGACCTGCACTGAGCTGGGGGAAGCAGCAGTCAGCAACGCAGACTGGCAGCAGCGCTGGTGTCACCCTTTAATCTCCTTAGTGTGCTCTCAGCTCCAGCACTGATTTGTAATCGGGATGCTGGGGGCCTCCCTAGGAGCCTGCCAGAGTCACAACGGGCTTTATTTCGGTCCAACTGCTTTCAAAGAGACGCAGAGACACATGCACAGAGATGTGCGAAGGACAGGCAGGTAGCAGGGATGAGACAGACTTGCTGTGCTCACATCAAAGTGTGAGTATCTTCTGGGAGTGCAGACGAGCCCTGCTGAACCAGGTCGTGCTGCTCCTGTCTCCCCTGCAGAGGAGGAGGTCCTGGGCAACGAAGAGGCGGAGGGCTGTATCCAAATGACCCAGCAAGACAGACTGAAGTCCCTGCTCTTCTGAGTCACAAGAATGATAAATAATTCAGGCTTGCTTCAGAGCTTTGGATCCTACATCCACATTTTCCTGGACTTGAACTTTTCTGTGTTCAAAATCTGGTCAAGGCAGATTTAGGAGACGTTCATGGACGATTTTCCAGCCATCGGAGGTGGCACACATCTTCCTCTAGCAGATGCCTATGCCTGAGTTAGCCAGCCATGCATCCTGAGACAGTGGGGAGAAGCAGGTCTGGGGCACCTCAGGTTAAAGGAGATACCTAAAATGGGTTAGATGACTCACCACCTAGAAGTACCAAATCGCCTCCACTGACCGTACACCCACGACTCCCACAAACATAGAACCACTCTCCTCCATAATCAGGTGAGATGAATCCCAAGCCCAGCAAGCTGGGCATTACCACGCAAGCAGCGGCTCCAGTACGTGGCATCCTGCAACCCCACAGAAGCCCCTGCACATCCCACCCGGACAGTGGGTGCCATGGCAGGGGCTGCTTCAGTGAGGACCTGCTTGTCACTGGCACTGCTTGGCCAGCACTGCAGGAAGGCCAGCCCTGGCCATGACCAGGGGAGTAGTCTCTGCAAGGGGACCTGCCTGCTGTAAGGGTATGTGCACAGTCCACGCTGCTCTCCCTGGCTGCAGCATACCCCTGGCCTGGCCCTAGTGAAGGTTTCAGAGCCCAGGTAACCCCAAATTAAGTGGTTGAGTCTCCGTCCCTGGAGGTATTTAAAAGATGGGTAGATGTGGTGTTTGAGGACATGGTTTAGTGGTGGACGTGGCAGTGATAGGTTAGCGGTTGGACTTGATGATCTTAAGGGTCTTTTCCAACCTTAACAATTCTATGATTCTATGATTCTGTAAAATTAGTGTGGGTACACAGCAGTGCAAAAGCCTCTGTGTCCCCTCTGGTCCCCATCCTGCTTTGGGCAGTGGAGCTCCCCATTGCCAGGCATACCCCTTGCCAACACAGACATGGGCTGGGGATGTTTGGACAAGTGCCAACTAGGTCTAAATTTCAGACCCGTTTTCTAAATTTCTAAATCCTTTTCATGAGAGTCTCTGGGACAGAGTCCAGCAATAGCTTCCCATGTGGTCCTGCGGAGCCCTGGGGCCACCACCACTATCTGAAGGTCTCACCAGCTCCTGTCATCGAAAGTCTCGCAGATCCCGCTGATGACCACTGGCCAGGCAGGACACGTAGCCTTTCCAAACCTGTATTTACTCATTTGAAAAACATGCCTGCCAATGTCAGTGTTGCTGAGGTATTGCTGCAAAGCTCAATTAGCTAATGGCACAGAGATTCAGAGAGCGACGTGGATGCGAGGCAGTACTCAGTGCCAAGTGCTGTTAAGATGATTACCACATCCCAGTGTGTCACCAGAGGCATCCATTCCTCATGAGCTGCACCTAGTAACAGCTTGCCTGGACGCTGTCCTTTCACATCTGTACAAGCACCAAAGGCATCCTGGCAGTCGGTGGCATTTTTTCAGCCCACCTGGGCTGAGTGCACCTAAGTCAGAGTTGGTACAGGGACCCCTCTGCCCAGAAGGTGTGCACAAAAAAGGATGTTCAACAAGAAGGGCCTCACCTGGAGCACCAAATCCTCTTCCCATGTTCACACGTGGTGCTCCCATGACACTAGTGGCATTTGTGGACAGGTATATCTGATGGCAGAATTTCACTCTTAGACTATTTATTTCACCTTCAGGATCTTCCAAGGAGGAAAACCCAGAGGTGGCTAGTCCTCAGTGAAATGAATTTTTGGGCTGTCCTTCAGCTTAATATACCCTTGCAATTATGCTGATGTCAGCAGAGATGAAGCAGACCCATGCCTGCCATCACTAGCTGGCCAGCACAGTGAAAGTTACCCAGCTCCCTCCGGGCTACATCCTGCAGTGATAGTTTCTTTCTCTGGATCTGGACTAGCATCTCGTGAGCTAGAGACAGGCTGTGATGTCCAGGACCCACATCACATCGTCTTGCCTTGACTGACATGGCAAATACCAAGGCGAGAAACGCTGGGAAGGGTTGTTAAAGTATGACCTCTTTTTACCTCCTCTTTGCGTCACAGGTGGACAAGTGATGCTGTGCCACGCTTCAGACATGGCTGGAGTCACGGACAGGGCAGAGGATATTGGTAGAGCAGTGGAGAAGGGCAGGGGGAGAGGGGCAGGAGGTGAGAGTTAGGGGGCCAGAACATGTGCCTATAAATAATCCACCTTCCTTACGTCGTAGAAGGAGACATATCTGGAGTTATTAACCTTGGTTACAAACCCTTAATTCACTATTTCCTTGGAGTAAGACGGCACAACTCCCCTTCATGCTGGTGGGCACGTCACCCCACCAGGTCCCTCCGGGCAGGTGGTTTCTCACCAGTATAGGTTTTCAGCAGTGTTTGAAATAAATTTAAAATATGCAGCACTGGAAATGACATCAAGTAAATAAATACTTGCAGCTACATCGCACTCTTGTTTTCCCTGGGGAGAGCAGTTTTAATGCTGACAGTGTTGCCTCTGTTTTGGGGCACAGCCACAGGACAGACCTTATTGCTTTTCTTCCTGCCTTTGTAAATTTAACTAAATTAATTTGATTTATATAGCCAATAAACAGGCGCTTCTGTCCCCTGCTCTCAGACACAATTGTCAAATGGACTGTTCCTGCAGCCACCTCTCTGCCAATAATAACAACGTCTTTTAGTTGAAAATAATCATTTAAAGGGGCAACTGTCCTCATCGCCTAATGTCTTAATTCCGGGCCTGTTTTCCAGAGAATAACTAATGTTTTTCATAACGAGATTGGTTATCATCTCTTGGGATACAACCACCTTCTTCCCGGAATGCTTTTCATGCTGGAGGACACGCGTTGAAACTGAGAGCAATATTGTCAGCGAAAATCCCAGCTGACGCTCCGTGTTTCTGACTGTGATAGAGCAAACTCCCGAGAGGCGAGTAGAGCCTGACCTCAGCGCAGCCAGCAGAGATCAGGGCTGCAAGCTCCCAGCCTGGGATTTAGCTCTGCTACTTTTACGCTGAAGGGAAAACTCGCAGAGCCTGCTCTCCAAGAAGATTTTTCCGGCAAAGCTACTGTTTTGAGTTAAACATCTTGATGTGAAAACATCCCTCTGCTGGCAGTGATAGCTGAAGGAGAGTTCCCAGTGTGATTTGTGCATAATAGCACTGGGACTAAAACTGCATGTGTTGCTAATTACGGCACACCAAAGAGTCAGGCAGTAATTTAAGGCTTGATTTCTTTTTTGGGGGGGTGCTCAGTGTTTCAATTTCTATTTGGCATTTCTTACCAAAAAAATCTGAGCCTTCAGTAAAACTGAGCATCCAGATAACACAAAACCTAAAAGCAGGTTATCAAGACCATCCTGACTATATCTTGACCCATTACTAGAAAATAAACAACTCCCGTGGATCTTTTCCCAGCAATTAGCTAGCAGGCAGCAAACCACTCCTCCCCAAGCCCTTCCACCACTGCCACCTACCCACCGAGCTATTGCCCTCAATCAAGGAAAGCCCCATGGAGCAGATGAGCCCTGACCTGCGGCCTCGAGACCATGGTGCTCTGGCTCAGGGGGTCTCGAGAGGCTTTCTTCCAGAATGCACACTGGTTTACATTTTAAATGGCAATTTATGAAACCACGATACAGCTAACACTGAAAACCCAACTTGTTTGAAAGCAATCCCTGTCACACAGCATGACAATGACATCATGCCTTGGCGTTTGCCGCCTTTTTTTTTTTTTAATGTAAAGATATCAAACGATCAGCTGACTCTTCCGGTGTTATTTCACCTCTCTGTATGAAGCAAGCCCATCAGAGACACTTTTCTTAATTACTCAGCAATCCCACTGAGATTCATTTATCACCAGGGTTAAAATATGCCAGGCATTTAAAGTGCAAACCAAATGATTGTATTAAAAGAAGTTTGCCAGAAGGACTATCAGCATTTTATGTGTGTAACATCCCTGTTCGAATGATTCGGAAAGGTAGCTGTGATATATTCCACTTAATTATTTCTTTCGATGGTTTTATAAATGTGCTCTCTACGATCTACAAGCAGTGTACATCTCGATTATATATGACATGTTTGTTTTTAACTAAAAGCAAATCAATAAAGAGACTCCACTTTTTATTTAATGTTGCTATTGGATGGCTGCTCACAATAAAAAACCCACAAATATTAGTTGAATCATAAAAATCCAAACAGGCTACTTAACAAAACATAAAAAATAGGTGCCAGCCTTTGTTTTGGAATTAGATTATAAACCGTGCCCCTGCATCTGAAATGCAAAGCAGCAGCGCTGGAGGATAAGGCACGAAGCAGCACCTTGCCTCTTTGCCTGCTGGTGTGGTGGCTTTGAATCAAAGCTCAAGAGGAGCCATCCTGCCTCAGAGAACACCCACCACAGCCCCCGGCCCCACAGCCCGTCACAAGAAAGGAGGAGCTGTGACAAATTGCGGTCCCAAAGTTCAGATCAGGAATTTTTTTACATTTTTTTTGGATCCGAACCACATTCAGCCCCTGATCCAGTGTGCAGCCTGGGGGCTGCCACCTCATCTGCATTTCTGCTGTGACTGCTGAGGGTGAGATGCTCCAATGCACAGGTACAAGTGGGACTAAGTCATGATGGAGGACCTGACCCCTCTGGCGATCTTGGGGATCCATTTCCCTCTAGCAAAGAAAAAAAAGCACATTTTTGTTCCTCCGAAACACCGCTGGAGAAAGCTTGGCCAGTCTGTGTGTCTTGGCCCTTTGATCCCTGGCTGAGCCTGTATGGGGCTGCAGCCCCTCGGCAGGCGGGCAGAGGTGCGGGCTTGGGGACAGCAGCAGCCAGGACACGGGGCACGTCCCTGCAGCAAGTCTGGGCACAGAGAGGGTCTGGGTGCTCCAGGGTGAGGCAGGGGTGAGGAGCACCCATGGCACCCCAATCTCAGCTGTAGGGGTACTCACAGCCCAAACAGGTGTCCTCAGGCCCCTTGGGGAGTCCAGCCTTTCCCAGCCCATGAGTTTTTCTGACATGGCTTTTGCTTTCACAGCCCCGTTTGCCTCCTGCCACCAGCCTTGGAGTGGTGATTTGTTGCCTCCCATGGCATGTGTGGAAGCAGCCACGTCCGTGGATGAAATGGACTTCTGTACCTCAAAGGTCAGGGCAAGCAGAGTGGTGGAGGAGGAAAACAATACCCAGATGAATTCACACTTAGCAGTTATTGCTAATATTATTGGTTTTCATCATGAGAAAGGCGAGCAAAGAAAAGGATTTAAATGGCTTTTGCGTCTTGTACATCTGATTTTTCCACCGTTTGCAGATCCCTTCAATTAATTTCTCCTGGAGAAGAGAAAGCCCTTCTAGATCGTTTTCCAAGGCTTTGTAATTAATGTAAGCGGAGCCCTGAGGGGCGTTCGATTTGTGTTAGAGTGTCAGTCTCATTTACAGTTAATTTGGGATGGATCCACTCCACTTTGCTTTGCTGGACTGTAGCACGGAGTCAGATCTGTTTATGAGATGCACTTTATTACCAGCAGAGGTACCCTCAGGGCACTACATCAATTTACAAGTACTTAGTCGCTGCTTTCTCTTAACCCTCTGACTGCCAACATATTTGCATTTTGTAAGTTAAATAAACAGTATTCGGTGGCTGACTGGGGCAAACAGCAATTTCTTTAGCTAGTGGATCCTAACTAACAAGATAGGAGTAAGGCAGCCATTCATATCCTAGTAATATTGGCATTGCGTCATGATATTTCAGCTGAGGATCCCTGGGGTCTTTATGTGACAGTGCAGGGAACAAAAAGGGCATGGGGTTGGGTTGGTAGTGAGTATGAGAGCCTCCCTCTGCAAATGGACACAAGGGTTGAGTGACCCATCGCTGCCTGCACAAGAAGTCTGGGCAGTGCCTGGAAGAGCGCTTGGAAGAAAGCCCACGTGTCCCAGATTTCAGAGCTCTGCTCCCCTTTCTGGCTCCAGATTCATCCTGCTTCCTAGAGTCAGAAGCGAATGGGGAATCATTTCGGTGGTTTCACCCTGACACCAGAGCACCACGAAATCCCACGGGTCTCCGGGACGGTCAAACGATGCTGTGAGCCTTCCGGGGGGGCCAAGCCGGGGACGGCCGACCCTTCGACCACAGCACCATCCCTGTCAGTGGCAGAGAGGAAGAGGGGCATTGGGGGAAAGGAGGCAAAATAAACAGAAATGAAATGGTATAAAAAAGGAGCTCAGGCTCAGGTGTGACTCGATCTGCTAGAGTGGAGGAGAAAAATTGTCCCTGATGTTTTCCAGTGAAAAACAGCTTTTCCACTCAATAAACATTTTCAAGAACATGCTACTTTTAATAATTTTTCATGATCTGAAAAGTTTTCATTGCCAAGAATCTCCCAAACGTTTCCCTTTTTCAAACTCTGGGTTTTTCATGGAGAAATTTGAAAAAAAAAAAAACAAAAAACAAAACAAAACATCAGCACAGACAACAAAAGTCCCTAATTTCACGGGGAAAAAAAAATCACCATCACCTCTGGCTGCAGTCTAGAAACAACCCTGCAGATATGACCCAGGAACAATATCCCATCCTATTTGCTCACTTCACTGGCAGGGAAAACTTTCCCCTTGGTTAGGGCTGCAGAGCAGGCTTCTTCCTACATCCTCACGAGAGGGAGTAATGGTTACACCACGTACCATGGGGCAGGCAGTGACTCGGTGTCCTATGCCAAGGGCAGTCTTCTAGACTCTTAACAGAAAATAATGTGAGAGGGGAGAAACGGACCCCCATTGTAGCAGATTTTGAGCCATTTTTCTGCTCCACTCACACTTCTATGAAAGTTGGAGCAGGAAAAGCCCAGAAGAGAGAGGCAGCAAAACAGGGATCTGTAGGAAATGATAACAGAGAGAGCATGTCAAGAGGGTTTAAATGGACAGCTTACATCAGGTGGAGGAGTAAATGCGGTTAACACAAAGCATTTTAAAGCCAATGGTAAATGACAACTATGTTCCTTTGCGCCTTATTATTAAATCGTGTTGGATTAATCTGGCATTAAGTGGTATTTCTGTCTCTCTCCTCTGTCACACAGATGCATCATTCCTGTGAAGCGCTGGCCGTAATACGTTTCACATAAGCTTCAACCAGCGGTGTGGGATCAGCCTCTGTTTGCAGAGGTTAGAAAGGGATTCCTCCTCCCTACTGCTCTCATAGACTGTTTTTCTAGATATTACATGGGGAAAAAAAGAAGTTTGCAAAACCGGGGCATTGACTGTTCAGATTCAGCTTGGCTGGTTCTGTTCTTCCTAATCAAAATCTGGCTATCTTGGAGAAATTTTCTCCTTGTGAAAATCGCAGTGTACTGTCACCGGACAAAATTGTGACGTTCCACCTTGGAGAAGACAGTAATGAAGGGGTGACCCTCCAGGACACATTGTCTCAGGTGCTCTGGGATGTCTTGAGAAATAAGGATTGATGAGCCCCAGCTACACACAGAAGCAAATGGATCCTTTAAGAAAGTCCACTTCTACTACAGCCACCCTGAAGAGTGAACGGAACAGCCCCGAGAGCTGCGTTGCTCCTGTGGAAGGGGCTCTACGCTTGTAAAAAAAACGCCATGGGTTGTCTGCAAGATTTTCCACTAGTCTCTCAGGTCATTTGGACAACCTTCAGTTACTCTCTTCTGGACCTCAAAGCTGAACTAATTGAAAAAAAAAAAAAGTTAAAATAGCAGCAATTCCTGGAAATTCTCCTGAGCTTTCTAGTATGGTCCTAGTAACATGTATCGGGAAGCAGAGAATGACTGCATAAAACATTTGACATTGATTGAATATATAGATTGGTGATGTCTCAACTTCTGTTTTAATCTTTCCATTACCTATGGTATTTTTTACAGGGAAAGCCTTATTATTTAGAAAACAATTTCTATCAGCCTTCAAATAGATGAGAAACTGCAGCATCTTAATGGAAGGTAAATTACTGGTGCTTTCACAGCCAGAGCCTCTCCCTGGTCTGATGGAAAGGTTAACCATTTAGTACCTCCTCAGCCTGAACACCGCTTTCCAAGTGAATGAGAATTTGGCAGAATTTGTCACAGTGTATTCAATAGTGAGACAAGTTTCTCCATATTTGCTGTGAGTGGTAGTTACTCCATGACAAAGGGGGCTAATTTTTTAGCAGTGGGGAAATCCCATACGGGGAGAGCATCTGGCAGGGGAACGACTTGCAGGGACACGTGCATCGGCAGGCCACCCCATCTACCAGCACCAATGGCCCCGATTGTGGTGACAGCCACCCCTTGGCTTCCAGATGGGGGCTTTTGGCCACCAGGGTAATTCGAGTGATCTGTCCCCAACTCCTTTCCCTGAAGCAAATGAGCAATTTCACTTGAGCACCAAAATCGGATTCCAGCTGAGGTGCCTAGGTGGGGAAGGCAATTGCTTTAATCCATTAAGCTACTTTAGCCTCCCGTCTTTATCTGAAACTCACAGACAGAAAGTGTCACTGGGAACTTGACGGACTTAACTACTTAGTGCAATCAGCATTCCCGGGTGCAAATTGGGGTTTCTTGGTTACCTTGCTTAAAAAGGAAATGGCCAAAAAGAAAAGGCTCTATTACAACCTTGGATGCACCATTTTGGAACCAAATCCTCATCAGACGATCTGTGCCAGCCAAAATGCATCTCAGAAGAGGATGGGGACAGGAGTGGTGTGGGGTGTTTGATCTGAAAATGGCTGCAAGCCTGAAAGTCTGCAAGTCTGTTTTTAAAAGCCAAGCAAATCCAACACAAATGCTAAAAAGCGTGGAGCTGGTTAAATCAGTCGGACTGCCAGCAGACACTGGTGTGACATGTTGATTTTCCTGTCTCTCCCTGTTGTTTGGTAAACCACAGAGGCTTCCCACACCTCTGCGCTGAATCCAGCTGTCAAAGATCCATAATTTAAGGTGTGTGCTGGCATCACAGCGTTTGGATGGCTGCGAGCGGCACGATGCATAATAAAAGTCATTTTTCGCATCAGGCTTTTAAAGCCCCCCCAGGCTATTACTGTGCTTAGATTTTGACAAGGGGGAACTCTTTTGACAAGGGGGAACGCTAAAACCCACCTCCAGCTCTGCCTGTGGGTGGGCAGCAGACGCGAGGCTCAGACAACCCCCCTCCATCCTGCGTCCTTGTACTGCCGCAGCCCCAAATTTCCACACAAAAGTCACGGAGGGACTAGGGACAATTTGGGAAAGGATACGGAGCTGGCACCGAACTTGAGGGCAGCTCCCCAGGCTTTCAGGTGAAACTGCTGCGTCAGCGGGACCCTGTCCCCAGGGCCGACCCTTGGGATGCCTCATCCCCATCCCAGACCCCTTCTCAAAGGCATCTTGAAACCTTGACGAGGTGTCCCAGAGCCCTCATGTCCCACCCCCACCACACTAGCCAGCTTGACACAAAACCTAAAATGCTTCATTACCCTTCACGAGGTTATTAAAGGCAATGAAGTGGGGGACTCTGGGAGGTGAAGGCTGCTTCCAGTGCCACTAAATCAGGGAGGGGTGTAACAGCTGAACAACGTGCCCTCTTACAAAGCTTTGAAAGTCACAGGCAGACGCACTGGGAAGATTTATTGCTATATTGGCCTTTATAATCCATTCAGGCATTTTCTTCCATAAGAGGTCCCTTCTACGTTTTTCTCTGACATCCTGACCGGGTGCCAGGGTGCCCAGTTTGCCCCCTTCGTTCCCTGAGTCAGGAGGTGACTGATCTTTGGTAGGTTCACCCCTGCCTGTGTTTTACTGGGGAAGAACTTTCTGCCCCTATGTCCGCCGAGTCCATCTCAAAGCAGTGGTCATTACCCAGAGTTTCCCTTCATCCATCCCTCCTGACTTCTTTTTCCTTACACACTCAATCCTGGCGGGGGGGCGGGGAGGGGTAGGGGTCTTACTATTTTTTTTCCTCTCGTTCTTTTTCCCCTGCAAGTTGCCAATTTCTGGATTTTCTGGCCCTTCTCTCAACTTAAGGTCAGGGCTTTGTTTTTTCCCTGGGTGACAGTCACCAGCCTAGGACTTCGCAGGCTGGCAGAAGAGACAGACCAGCAGTTCCCTGGGGGAGACATCACAGCCACTTGCAGAACAGTTTCCTCATTTATATAGCCCTGAGTCCAGCTCCAGGCCTGAGGACAGCACAGCTTTCCCCATGTTTCTCTCATCACCCGCAAAGACGGTCTCTGACTGTTTCCTAACCCCATGGCTGTTACAATTGACCCCCCAAAACTGAGATGTACTGCGATTTAGAGGGGTTTTATTCCACAACCCAGCCTCTGTTCCCCCGACACAGGGCACTGCTGGCTGATGGTTAATGGTAATAGCCACGTGGATGAGAACCAGGAGTAAATTGAAGGCCCCCTTGAAAACAGGGGAAACAGATGTTCGGAAGGCTCACACTCCTCATCGTTAACTTCAGAATGTAAATGCCTGCTAATTCCTCATTTTATTGCCCAGCCTCACATTCAATGTCAGAGAGAACAATCCTGCCGGGATGCTCCATACATCAGCTCTGAAGGTCACGGCAGTGGTGGAAACGTACCTAAACAGGGGAGGGGAAAGGGGGTGGGGGGGCCGCTGTTGCAGCCGGTGGGCTGTGGCTGGGGACAAAAGGGTCTCCTGAGCGACGGTGAGAAAGTGAAATATCAGGGTCTGACAGCAGAGAGGGGAAGGGGGAGCCCTGTCCTGGACGAACAGGACTACTGGAGTTGAAGATTATCCTTAGCTCGATTCCTGACCACTTTTGGTGTTCAGATTTTTTTTAGTAAAAAGCCACGACATTTTTTTTCTTGGGAAGAAGCTTGTGAAAGACAATTCCCCAAATCCAACATGATTTTGTTGGGAACTGGTTCTGTCCAGCTCTGTGTAGAGGGGAGATTTTTATTACTTGATGAACAGAGATTTAACAATATCTGTTCTGTCATTTTCTCACTCTCTTGCTTCTTTTTTTCAGACATTTATTTATACTCTTTCCCCCTGCTTTTCCATTTCAGCTTTCCTTCCCTCTCTTCCCAAGCGCTGTCACTGTTCAGTGCTGGCTGATGGTCCTCAAGACCACAGATGTGGTGGTGACCTGGGGGCGACAGGGTTTTGCAGTCTCTGACTGTGTCACTTAGACCTCCGCGCTGAAGCTCACACTCCCTCGGGACCTAACTCCTTCTGTACAGAAAGGGTTGTGCAAGAAGAGCATTCATAAGGAGATTTTCATGGAGGACAACACATGAACAAGTTAGTGGTGTCATGTCTAGGAGGTTCCTGCACTCACTGCAGCAGCTTACCTGGCCTCCACTGCAGCAAGAGGGACCTGGCCTTGCTCATGGAAGAAGGTGTAACGGGAAGCAAGAGTCTAGAAGACACGGGACGTGCAATGGGTCCTCCAACCCCCAGCATGGAGGAGTGGTTTACTGGACCTTGATACACAGCAGGGAGCACTGCTGATAATATTAAAGCTGGATTTACAATGCAAAGGCTTAACTAGTGAGCTGTATTTCCATGCAAATGGATTTCTATGAATGCACATATGGCAAAACAGCAGCATGGATGAGTGGAGCGGAGCTTAGGCAGGCAGGTGCATCCAGCGTGAGCAATTCACTGTGTTAGTTGGGAGATCAGTGGATCCTCTCATGTTCTCTTAATGTCTAGAGTTTCGCTTAATAAGCAGAGAAAACATGCATATTTATTCTAACCTTTAATGGTGCCTATGAAGTATAGGTCAAATATATATTTGAAGACAGCATGACCACAGCGGTATTCCTTGGGGATCTGAGTAACAGAAAGGCACCTACAAGTTTCCGACTTAACAGGCCTCTGTATATCATCATGGACACTTGTCTGCACTTGAAATGTGATGGTTTAATAACTACGAAGAAACTGGAAATAATAATTGAGAAGATGGCTGACTAGAGCAATATTAATTATCTGTAACAAATACAACAAGCCAATATGCTGTTGTACACATAAGATTAGCTTCAGCTAGTACATTAAAAGGTCAGCATGAAACGAGGGATGGGAAAACAGTATCTCTGATTTGTGGACTTATGCTGTAGACAGTCAGGAGTGAGGTATTCCAGCCCTCATCCCGATGTTTATAAAAGCACAGGGCTATGTTATTTTAATGAATCACTTCTGATTTATGAATTCCAACTCATACTCACCAAACACAAATCGCGTGCACATGTACAAAGACTATTTTTGATTAGCAGCTAAGACCTGTTCCTGAGAAGGCCACAGGCACAGAGGGACTCCGCAGCTGTGCCTACAACCATGATAACATCTTGGCTGGGAAAAAACATCCATTATCCTTGAGGAATAAAAAATGCACGGTAATCAGGCAAGGGAGATGTCCAAAGTACAGTTAATTTTGGTGAGGCATATTCATCATTTTGCAGTAGTAATGAAGTGAGGCAATATTTAGAGGTCTCCAAGGGTATGCTAATCAAGAAAGTTTTGCCTTGGTGCTTCAATGTGATGCATTAGAGACAACATGGACAACATAGAGAAACCCGTCAACAGACCACTAAGTAATGATCTGTACTATGACCACATCCCGTAAGTGCAAGACTCTCATCAATATTCAAGTGTGCATAGCAAAAGACCATAAAATAAACCTGTAAGATGTCAAAGGCTAGTCACAGAGGAGTCAGGCAAACAAGGACTTCATTTCGTCTAGACACCCTCAGGCTTTTGGTGAGAGGAGAGGGTGCGCAGTATATTAATCTTGAAGCCAGCAAGAATTCAGACAAGATAAAACCCTAACATCAAAAGTATGGGTATGCATGAATGCATTTTTGTCATATTGTTACTTTCATGTCATAAATGCTTTGCCTAGTCTTTTTGAGATCGCTTCATACAAAATAAATGTAATCACACACTGAGTGTGATTTGGATCACGGGATCACGGGATGCAGGCATACACAGAGTCAACAACTCCGAGTTGCGTGTAAGGATGGAAGTTGGTCTCATGAGGGACAGGGACTGGCATGGAAGCAACTGTAGGGACTGGCATGGAAGCAACTGTAGTGACAGACGAATGTCCTTTCTGAATTACTAACACCAGACATCGAAGGGCGAATTATTCCTTTCGAACCTTTCTTTTTATGGAATCTTTCTCTTCTCCCAAAAGATGTAACGTGTGTTAAAAGGGAGTTGAAGACAGTAGGTAACTTCTCGGGCAGGGAATTATAATGCCTTTCAAAATGAAGGCTTAATATTAAGTATGGGTACCTTGCTTCATGGCTAAGACCTGAGCGCTGACTACTAAAAATACCATGAAGCACAAGGGCAATCTGGTCACTGCCTTTTACTGTTGCATCAAATTGTGTCAAGCAGAAGGTTTATTCAACTCATTAATATGAAGAGATTTTTGATCTTGTTTGTCTTTTTAGGATAAGCAGATGACATTAGAGTTTGCTTCAGATTCTGCCTTCCCGATCAGCATAACCTGCTTACTACAGATAAGTGTGACAAGTTTAATTTATGCCACAACAGAACAGTGATGAAAAATGCTGAATCTAAATAAGATTTTTGATATAGCTTTCTTACCAGAAGAGGAAAGAGCACGGTAATTCATACATGCACATGCACTCACTCATACACACACAGCCACTGAATCTTCTGACATTATTAATGAAGATGTTTGGGGTTGTTATTTTTAATGCCTAAAATATCTTCTTTGTTGGATGGCTAACTTTAATGTCATATTGGTCTCAGATTTCCCCCTGAGGGAACCTGCAATCTGTATTAACAACCAAATTCGACAGAGCAGCCCATTTAATACTCTTATTAGCTCAGTACAAAGATTAATTAAGCAATAATCTCTTCCAAACAGCTCCTCATCAGTGGTTAATAACACGTTTGTTAGTTAACTTCCTAAGGCTAGATCTGTGATGGAGAATGTTCTAGTGAGCTGGTTAACTGTTTTAGCAATTGTTAAAGGTTTTATTGCTGATATAAATTGTACTTCATGATTTGTAACAGGAGCAGTGTTCATAAAGAGTTATCCGCAAAAAAGCAGATTTAACCATGTAGATAGAAAGCCAGTCATTTAACCAGCAGGGGTCTAAGACTCAATTAGAGAGAAGGCCATGTTGAAGATAACTATATCTCTACAACGGTCTTTACGATATTCTTTACAATGCATTTTTAAATGTACCTAAGACTTCTGTTGGATTTTTGAATGTTTTTATTTACAACAGCTTTCTATTGCCATCTAATAACCCTTCCATGATTCCTTCTCCAGCAAGCCCACATGGATCTGCCCCCACAAGCAGCAGCACACGCCAGCAGTGGAGGGATGGAGCGGGCCGGGGGCGACAGCTCAGAAATAATTGGGATCTGGCTCTATATTGCCATGCCCACCACTAATCCAGGTCAAAAACTGTGTAAAATTTAATTTTTGTAAGGCCGGAAAGAAACTTTCCCAGCTTTTGATCAGTAGTGTGTGATGAATCGCAAAGCTACCCAAGTCTTGCAGAAGGAAGAGGAAAAAAATAACCCAACAATTCCATTTAGTTTAGCGTTACAGTGATTTCTCCTCCATCCCTTTATGGGACAGTGTCAGCATTTATCAGATTAAAGTATGTTACTAGGTCTCCAGATAAAATATCTCCTTTGGAGCTGCAGACCTTGTGCTTCTATGCCCTGCTTAAAAACAATGACTTTATGTAAATCCTCCTAAAGATGCATATTTCAAAGAGTCAGGACACCTCTGCCCATGGGCTCTGCCTGACGTCTGATCATCCCGCGCACGGCTGGGAGCAGCACGCTGAGCCCGCCGACCCCTCCATGGCACCGAGGCCACCGCGGAGGCACCCAGCTCTGGACGCGCTTCTGTGTGATGGCGGAAAATCTGCTGCCTGCGTGAATGCAAGTCTAAGGCAGATGGCTGCCCGCTCTTTGCTCTGTCCTGTGGCCAGACAGGACAAATTACCCCCTGGAAACTGTAGCAAAAACATACATATGTAGTTCAGTAACAATCAGGGAGAAAAGCCAAGGAAACTCCTGCTCTTTACCTAATATTCCTTTTTTGATACACAAATCAATACAACAGTGATTAGGTAGTTTTAGAGCAACACAAAATATTTCTAAAGAAAAAAAAACAAACACCAAAACACCTGATAAATCCTCCCCTGCTGTTCTCGGGTGAAGAGCTGAAAATCGATTTCTATGGTTCAGAAGCAAGCAGGGAAGGAAAACATCTTTCCAGATATTGGATTTATCACTTTGATAGTATATCAATTTAATAATGTCATTCTCTTCACAGTTCACATTGGTTTACACAGGTGAAAATTAGAGTTGAATCTCCCGTACATAAACACGATCTTTCTTTTCTATCCAGATGTGCATGGCTGAGCTGAGGCTGGAACTGATACATGCCTGTTGCCAGAAAAAAGAAGTCTGACTCTGAAATTCTCTATCCAGTTGCCCTATTTATTAACTACCCAGTACATTTTATTATAGGCTCCAGCAATTTAAGGCAAAATCAGGCTGTTTTATGCTCCTATGATAGCTGAGCAGTATTAAATTGCTTTTCCCAAAATGGTGATGAAGCGGGACCCTAGTTTGAGCGTTTCCTTATAAACAAACCTTGTGGTTATGCAGCACTCCTGTGATGACATTTCCATGTAGATGGTGATGCCATCGGTCCTGCATTCCAGGAAAAGGCTCGTGTGCCCATTCAAACACATGCAATGACCAGAACAGCTCTGTTTTTCACAGGTTTAGAAACACTTTAAAAGCAGTGTTTATCAGTCTTTTTTTTTAAGCTTCAGATCTGCTAAGATTTCATGCTTCCACCTGGTCAGAGGATGCCGTGATTTATGCTAAGCTGTCATCAGACAGCACTCCCCATTTTTTATGTATAGTTATGAATGCGGCGTTAACTGGATCAAACAACAAGATAGAATCGTGCATCACACACCGCACGCGCTTTAGAATCTACTGATGAATAGGCAAGGCCATCTTTATAATTTGTGCACCAAGAAAGAAAAAAAAAAGTGGGTTAGATTATAGCAATAAAAATGGAAATTAAAGGGGTGAATACAGCAAATAGATTATGCTATCATTCCAGAACAGACAGCAGAGAAGTCACAGTTGCCCATTTATGTTTTGACAGTTCATGCATCAGATGAGATTTGCAAAGAGGTGTACCACTACTCAGGGAAAGTGGAGAACAGAATAGTTGTTGCTAAGTGGGAATTTAACAGTGCATTTATTATTTGGGCAACTTGCTTTTGAACAAGCTGGCAAGGAAGCCTTTTGCATAAAGCAAAAAAAAAAAATTCAGATCGTGCCGGGAAAATGCTGCAGTCAGGCGTGTTATCTGTCAATTTATCTCTCTCTTACAGTGGTCCTAACCAGACACCTCAAAGGAAAATTCAAAAGCCATCAGATAGGGTCTCCTAATTTCCACCAGAGTTAGAGACAGGCTGACGTAGCCCTCCCAGCAGGTCCTACAGTCGCCAAGAGGTGAGCAGTTTAAGCCCACACATATGACACCCTGCAAGATTCAAACATGCCCAGGACGGTTCCTGAGCACAGGAACGTGATTGTCTGGGCCTGAATGATTGCGTGACTGAACCTGGCCTGTCCCAGCCTGAATTGTCCCCACGCAAATCACCCATGTGATTTGGCAGCTGGGTCAGGGGCTTTTCCCAACAGGCAGCCGTCCCATTTCAGGAGCTAGGACAGCTTGCTCACACAGAAACAAACTGCTGGGTACCAGGCGCTCGCAGTGCCCAAGAGCCTTCTCCATTGTGTATAAATTCATGTAATACAAGCTGTTATAGACGCAGTCTCGGTTTACCTCCCAGGAACAACTGTATATACTCTCAGCATGCTCAGTCCTTTTGGAAATCTTGCTAAGTTTTAGCTTCTGCAACATCCTACAGCTTGAACTCTAAGCCTAATTAGGCACCGTGAGGAAAACAAGAATTTCCATTTTATTATTCAATTCTGCCACTCTTTAATTTTACTGAATTAGGACTGAGCTCTGCCATAAGGAACAGGAAAAAAGTATGTTCCATCCTCCTTTTTCTGGACCACCGTTTCATATATTTTAATCATAACTACTGTTACCCCTTTCCTTTCCTGGGACGCAGTCCCAAGAATTTTAAGAACTTTGATATGAGATCTTCCATGCCTTCCCCAAGTGCTCACCTGTTTTGCAATAAGCTTTCTTGCATTAGGAGCCTATTCATAGCGCAGTTTCTACCTTTGCGTACATCATCTTTTCTATGTATTCTTCTATTTTTGGCTATACGCACATCTCTCTACACCAGATTGAAGTTTTCCCGTGAACTTCTGGCATGGATATTGCTAACTTGGCACTGTAAGGTATAGAAGTTGATTAAATTTTCCCCTTCAGTGATGTGTCAATTTGCACATCTTGATGCTGACTCGCAGAAGGACTTGAAATGAGCTAAATGAATGGGCCACATGGCAGCAAATGCATCTCTGTGGGTTTTTCCTCCAGTTTTAACTGTGATTTGCAAATTTTCTAATCTTACTTCTCAGTCAACTCCTTTCCAAATCACAAATGTACAGGGAGGTCACCCACTGTGAGCTGTTTGTGATGAGATGTGATCATTTAATCCTCTGTTTTACCTTCTGTTTCCCAGCTAATTTTTAATTCATGCCATTTCTTTATCCTTCACTTGCTACAGCTTAATTTTTTTCTAGTAACCTCATGCGAGACGTTTCAAAAGTCCTGTGAAACCTCTTGCTAACACGTTTTCTGTGAGCATGCAAGACACAGACACAGGAATGATGACCAAGACAGAGGCAACTGCAGGTTTCATGCTGACACAAAGCACCTTTGCAACTGGGAGAGAAGGTCAATCTTGCGTGCACCTATTCAGGTCCTTAGGTGGTTTCCAGTATCCATCTTAAAGGTACATATGGGCAGCTTAGGCTCGCCTGTTCTTTTGCTGACCTTTTTCAGTTTTTTCTCCCCTTTTTCTCACTTTCCCAGTTTTTTAGGAGATAGCAATCATAATCCATGCTTCTCCTCACTTTCAGGGCTCCCTGTGTCTGTAGGTTGAACCAAACTTCTGTGAGCACAGAGGAGCAGACCAGGAGAGACCAGGTGAGAATTCGCAGGTACTACCGAGAGTGGTAAACCCACTCCTCTCCCTGCTGGAAACACCCGTCTGGAGCCATGTTAGGGCTACACTGCCTGTTTCCAGAGCTCTTTCACCAGTGCATCGTGTGCTCAGCACACCTAGGTATTTCTGTCTCCATCATTCTGATGAGCGAGCTTGTGGCTTGTAGATGTGTGAAGTCTCACTCCCAGGCTGACAACTACAACTTATACAACTTATACTACCATAGCCACGAAGATGGTGAAGGGTTTAGAGGGGAAGTTGTATGAGGAGCAGCTGAAGTCACTTGGTCTGTTCAGGCTGGAGAAGAGGAGACCGAGGGGAGACCTCATCGAGGTCTACAGCTTCCTCACAAGGGGAAGAGGAGGGGCAGGTGCTGATCTCTTCTCCCTGATGACCAATGATAGGACCCGAGGGAAGGGCAGGAGGATATGCCAGGGGAGGGTTAGGTTGGACATTAGGAAAAGGTTCTTCACCCAGAGGGTGGTGGAGCACTGCAACAGGCTCCCCCAGGAGGTGGTCATGGCACCAAGCCTGACAACATTTAACAAGCATTTTGGACAACACCCTCAGACATATGGAGTGAATCTTGGGGTTGTCCTACGCAGGGACAGGAGTTGGACTTGATGATCCTTGTGGGTCCCTTCCAGCTCAGGACATTCTATGATTGTATGATACTCGCTTCTGTCCCATTTCTACTACTCCCTTCCTCAAGCACCCCTCAACGCTTAATATATTCAAACAGCAAATTTAATCATGAAGTAGATGGAAAAGAGCATTTTCCACTACCCCTGAAGCCGCAGGCTTTCTTAAAATCCCAATCCACTACCTGTTATTTCAATCTTCCCTCTTGTTCAGGAACTGCATGTTTGCAACCAACACAACCCTTTCACACGTGAACATACACTTAAAATCTGGCAGCCCATTGCTTTGTAACTCAGCAGTTTGTTCTAGCACATCTTCTGACACTTCAGTCTTTAAAGATAATACCTCGCCTTCATTACTAAGGAAAAAGCAAGCCTATGGTAGGCGTATCCCTGACAGAGAAAGCTGATATCAAGAAATTAAACTTCCCCAGAATGTACTTACCTTCCCTCTTTCATCTACTGACCCCTACTGATAGGGCAGAGGCTATGAAACTGGCTGTTCTTTATAAAAGACTGTCTTCTTCCAAAAAAACTTCAGCTATTTGCTTTTTGAATGCTACTTCAGTGCTTCTCTCCCCGCACATTTGGAGTCCTTTATTGATTTTGATGGGACAAATTCCCAAATTCTTAAGAGGCCAGTTTGGTTTAAGAAACCCCTTGCATCTTGATGCTTGGCCACATGGCTTTACTTCCAAGTTTAGGGCTTAGTTTAGAGCTTTTTATTGTTATTATAACAGTGCATTTGCCATTCTCAAGCTGTCTCCTGACATTGCATAAAAAAAAAAAATTCCTCTACCACACTGCCTGCAAAACCTTACCTACTATATAGCGTGCGTGCCAAGACCAAGCATTTGATAACATCTCCTTGGGTTTCCCCTTAGCATTATGGTGAAGATGCGTACAGTAAAAACAACCATTTGTACAAAGATCCTTTGAAAAGCACACTTTGACCATTACTACAAAACAAAAGAGGTTCCTGGACTCATTAAGCTGGTAGCAACTGTTTGAATTGCAAATATACGGGCAGAGCAGCTCCAGCCAGCCTGCTCTCTGCTGAAGGACATCCCTACGGCGGAAAAGGGAGAACACAACTACGTCAAAGCAATTCAAACGAAAGCCTTAATTTAGTAAAATTGTCTGAATTCTGTCTTTTGAGTACACCGTGCAGATGGCCCACTGTCAAAATCTGTATCTCGCCCCACTAGCTGAAGCAGCAATAGCTTGAAAGTACCATTGGAGATAATGAACGTGACAATATCCCAAGATACAGGTCATAGCCCCATTTGTGTCTTGAGGCTCTAAAAATCTGCTCTGTCTGTGAACCCGTTACGGCTGCAAGAGCTGGGCATAGCGTTTCACCTGGGTGATAGCCTGCCTCATCCTACCCGTGCAGGCACCAGCTTGTTCTTCTGCGGCTCCACGTTCCAGACTGCACCTCAGGGATGCTTAAAAGTAATTTATCATCCAACTAAGCACAGCATGGGCTTAGCAGCAGAAAGGGCCGACATCTCTACTTTGGTACAGGCACCGCTTTAAAGTTGCTGCCGCAGCTTAAAAGGAGAAACTGAGTAGCGATAGAGGCTCCTCCACGTTTTCAGACTTGGAGCTTGAGCACACAAGGGCATCCGAGGCACACATTCATCCCCGTCCTCACGCTGCTGCCCGAAACGTTACGGGCTCCTGCGTATCACTGCTGGAGCCTTGCAAGATGAGAACCGGACTAAAATTCGTCCATTCACTCTTTTTCCACACAAGACCAAGCTAGGAGTGAAACGGGGAGAAAGGAAGAGATAGGTTAAAAGGGCTGGCAGATCACATCAGAAAAGTGATTACCAACACAGGGAAGGGGATGGAAGGTCCTAAAGCCAGTTCTAAAGTAAGTTCTCCAATTCAGACAAGTTTCACCCCTTTTTTTGAAATTGGTATGTGGGCAAATCTCCTTTTCCTGAAGTTATTGTAAAATTACCTGAAGACAGCTTTGTAACTTATATTCCCTGTCAGAGAGAATACCTGCAAACTAAACACTACTTTATGTTAAAATGAGGGAGACCAAAAATATTCATACACAGGAACCTCACGGTTGCTGGGCTTTACCTGTGCAGTAACTCCTGCCAGGTGAGGGAGGAATTGCTTGCAAAATCTTAGTGCTTCCCGCAGAAACCGGCATGTTTTCTGCCAGTACCATCATGTCCTTCTGCAAATCAAACCAAACCAAAGCAGTGCCAGAGGCAATTTCAGCACCTTTTTTGTATAGTTCCAACAAACGATGGTACAGGTCAGCACTGGCTTTGACCTTCAGTGGGACACCAGCACTTCACCAGATACTCGCAGCAGCTCAGCAAGCCTCTTTTATTTTGCATTTTCTAGGGTAATGTGAAATATTCTTCTGCAAACTAAGTGCATATATACACCTTGACTGTTTTACAGGAAGAGTGTTTAAAGTAAGCACAGTGTAATTAAAAGCCACACAGTGAATCTATTTTGTGTACTGCAGTCTTAGACAAGGCTGTTTCTAGCTATCAAACATTTTTATGTCTTTTAGAGACGGAGATTAAAATAGGCTTTAACATAATTGGAAGCAATGATCTAATACTTTCAGCTTAAAGGCAGCATTATTGTAGCTATAAAATAGGTGAGAATGCATTTAAATGCTGAATAGAACAGGTCTGTTAACTCTTGCTCAGGTTAAAGTACTATTGTGTTTAAAAGACAGGCTATTTTTTTATAAGCGTATATAAAATCAACGCTGACATTAAAAATAATTGTCACCAAGTCCCTTAAAAATGTTCAACAAGTGAAAAACTTAGGAAGGTAAAGTTTTGCCTGGATCACATAGTTTAATAAGAACCAAACAAGTGGTAGAAATTTCCCACGTCATTTATATTTGATACAAGTACATATACACTATTGTGTGGGCACTTACAAAAATATAAATAAAACCCCCTCACATTTTCTTTAACAACAATTCTTTAAACGTAGCTAAGAACATTTTACTGAATGCTTATGTGCTAGGCATTATAGGAAAGCACTATAGTAAGAAAGCTTTGTATTTGAACTGAATTGCTATTCCTATTTAGGCCCTTGCTTGAGGCTAATACAACTGTCAGTAATCACATGAGATGCGAGGCAGGCCTGCTGTTAAACTGCACAGTCAACATCCCACCTCAGTGCGCTGGTTCCGAGCGGAGAAAAAGGATAAGAAACTAATATAAACCAACTGTCAAAAAATTTAGTGGTTCATAACTCATTTTCAACCCGAATGAGAACAATGAAAACAAGTTGCTTTGCAGCAACCCAGTATCAAGGTTAAACTATGGATTTCTTTCCCACTCTCTATGAGCAGAATTCAAAGCAACAGTTCAGATTTAAACCCAGGAAAAGTAGAGACATGTATACAGAGACTTAGTCTGAAGTTTTAAAAGTCTCTGTTTCACACGGAGGCGTCCACAGACTACCTAAACATACCTGACTGGTATAATCCAAAGATCCTACACAAGATATTAACTTCTCAAACTGAAAACAATTCTTACAAAATTGAGTCCAGGCTTGACATGTCTCTAATCAGGCCCCTGAAATCTGTAAACATAGCCTTTGCTGCTAACATCTGAAAACCCCTGAAACTCATGAAGTGTTAAATCCCCTCAGGTTGCTGCATGGGATTGATCTGCCCTAATACTTAACAGAATGTAAAATATGTGCACAGTCCTCCTTTATAAGCAGCAGGCATTTCCAAAATGCTGTTAGTCTCATAAATATAGGCATCTAAAACTGGTCATAAATCACTTCCTGGAAGTTTTTTTACTTCTTTTCATCAACAAGAAGGGAGCCTTAAGTGACTGGACTAGATTGTTGTGTCCAGAAATTATCAGAGGAAACCTACGCTAAAGATGGAAAAGAGCTAGAGTTTTGTCCAAATCCAGATCCACACCAGAGGCTGCTGGGATAAGAAAGGGATTTGGAAAGTGCAGGTAGACAGACTCCCAGGACGCAAGCTACTTCAGAAATTCCAGATGAGTACTGAGGGACCAGGGTGGTGGTGGAAAAAAAAAAAATTATAACGAGGAAAAAGATACACAGACAGTTTTCCTCAGTTTAATATCAGGTGGTGTTATGAACTGCTAAAACCAGACATTTCACATTATTACACTTGATGCACCATAAAACACGTTTATGTTACAGTGTAAGATTCAATATTACAAAACCTGCAGAGAACTTCACACAGAAGTCTTTATTTTTCACCCCTTTTATTCACATCCAAACCCAATAATTCTTATCTGTGTACAAACGGAGTATTTCCTTCCATCTTCTACAACTGCTTTCCAACCAACCAGTTCTAAACATCAATACCAACACTGGTAGTGGGAAATCAACTAGAAAGTGCCACCGCAGTCATTCACTCAAGACACACACACTTCTTGCTGGATAGCCGGTTGTGGAATTTTACTATCCTCTGTCTTTTCCTGCCCAGGAACCTGGCACACAGTCTTTCGTTTGAATAATCGCAGACTCAACCGTAACAAGTCGCTGTCCATTGCTGCAGAATTTGTGTAAGTTTGTTTTGTTGCACCCTGTTCAAATTAAAAATGAAAAATAAAAAAAAAAGAACTGAAAACAGTGGCTTTTAACATGCAAGCTGAGAAATTAACCTCAAGTACTCTCAATAATTAGAGGTTTAATCATACATATTCTCTAGAAAAGACCTGGAGAATTAATGATTTTTCTATTAGCATGCAAGATCATAAACATACTGTAGTGCAAAAAATAGCTAAAATATATTTTCTTTCAATTTTATCTTGGAAGAACAGAATCTTATAATTCTTATAAAAGTACATGGAATCTCGAGCAGGAGAATTATTCAACAGTTGTCCTTGAAACTGTATTTTAACCAATTCTTTTTATTATGTATTCTCTAAATATAGAATATGTATCTCCAGAATTTAAATCCCAAAATGAGAAACAGCACCTACCTCTAGACTCAATCTTAAATTAACCTCTCATCCTAAGTAAAAAATAAACACCCTACAACCTCTTTAAATTAAAGTCTGTTCTCCATTATTTAAAGGACTAGGTCTACTCCAGAACAACAAACACAAAAATTATCTCCCTAGAGAAATGCTTTGCATAGTGAAATCTGAGTTTCCACATTTTGACCGAGCACTGTGGACGAACCACTTGCCTTTTCATTCTTCATTAGCTGCTTACGAATTGCAGAATCCCTTCGAAAGCACAGCGCTTTGCAGCAAGGACCCAGATTACTGAGAAGACCTGCTCTCTCTTCTTTTCGGAGAAGCGCAGCCATGTTCAAGGCCCCCAGTTCATGTTCAAAAAGGTTTTCTGCATCTAGAAAGAATTGATATTTGTAGATATCAACATACACGTTATTTTTGAACAGCAATATACAGTAATATGAAATTCCTTGAAGTTTTACTGTTTGTATTTCTGCCTTCTAAACAATATCAAGGTTTGGAAAAAAAGGATATTGCAGTTTATAAAAAAAAAAACAAAACAAAACAAAAAAACCCCACACATAAATCCTTCACCATTTAAAGGGAAGGATGGGTACCCTTGTAGGTAGCTTCAGCACTGGAAAGCAATATTGAGACAGCAATCACCGAGAGGCCTAACAATCAAGTGACAGCTCTTGGACAGAAGTGGGTGTATCATTTATGGTCAGACACGTGTGGTGAAAGGTGTTTACTATCAGCATTAATCAGAAAGTGGTCTAAAGTTCTACTTCTCTGCCAGACTGTACCAGTGTCAACACAGGGTTTGTATGGCTATGCAGAAGTGAAATATGACTATGCAGAATAATTCTTTTATCTATGGTGGATGAACCTGGAGAACAAGTCAACAGATGCTAATGAACTTCCCCCTCCTACCGGCTCATCTAAAGCATTTGTTAATAGTACTCAAAGTGGCAGGACTAGTCCTCTAATACATTTATCAGAAGAAACAGTGTGCAGCTAGAACACTTCAACCACTTTAACAAAAGATGTATCCTGAGGTGAGTCTTGTTCTGTGACGTCTGTTTCTACGAAATGCAGACAAAGACAAAAAGAGTGCACATGGCTGGACCGCAGCTCATCGATTTATAACCCTTTTACAATAAATAGGAAGATTATGATATAATTGGCAAAAAAAAAAAAAAAGGGAAGGTATGTAGCTAAGTCCAATCCAGCCACCTCTATGCAGTAAAACATTTGGTGTTTAGCAGAGAATCTAACGCCTAACTAGAGACGCCAGCAAACCTGGGGAAAATTCAGCAGCTAAAAGCAAAGACTGCTACAGCAGTTTGGCAGAAGGCACACAGAAGAGAACAAAGATGCATTTCTAAACCACTGAGAGAATTTGGATGAAGCTGAGTAAGCCTAGTTTTTAAACGGGCTGAAAAGAAACAAAAAAAAAAAAGTTACATGAAATCAAGGGCAGGTTAAAGAGAACTGCACTGAAGTCATCAAGACAACCTCAATGGACAATCAACAACACAAACAAGTGACAAGACACAAAAAGGCCACTTCAAAGGTAACACTGACACCTTGTCGAGCCTGCCTAGGTGCCAGATGCTGAGCATATCTGGCAACTAAGCATGTCCATATCCTTAGAGGAAACAATTGCATATAACAGATAGAAGGCAAGTCAGCTACAAATCTCAATTCCGTCAAATACTACAGATTTTTGTTTCCAAAGAAAATGAATTTAAAAAAAAAAAAAAAAATCACTGAAACAAGCTATTGTTTCCTTTTTTTCTGCATTTCTTTGTATTACCAGAAACTTTTCATCCACAATAAGAACAAAGAAGGGAACACCAAACTCAGGAACAAAAGAGGGAAACAAATTATACCACCATGAAGAAGTCCAAAGTGAAAACACTACATTTTCACTGTAACGCACAGTGGATATCTAGCTCAAAGTCATTCACTTTTCAGGGCACCATATTTGTGCCTTAGTTTAGTGGCAGTGTAACCACTATACAAGGAACCTTCACCCCAGGAGATTACAGAGGAAATGCACACGCCTGAAAGCCTGCTGGCAGTTCCGCATGCAGCAACTTTGACGTGTGAGAGACTGCACACACCAAAGGGAAATCAAAACACTTCAATCCCCCTTCCTCTCCAGTGCAAAGTTCTGTTGAATCTGAGTGCACTTCAGACAGCCCAGAGGCAGTGCTGGAGAGCCTCCTGTTATCACTACAGGCTTTCTGTTTATTTCTAGAGAAGCATGCAAGGACTGCTGAGGTTATTTTGGGTATCATTTTAAATAGCCAGGTGGAGTGATTCTGCACTGCAGTTCCTGTTGCAAGGAATCCTTGGCAAGAAGCACTGAAGTATACAGCAAAATTAAAGCTTACAGGGAGAGAGACACAGTTCATACCTTTACTGTATCAGACAGTTTCCAAACTCAGGAAGACTCAATGTTGTATCAATTACATCAGTTATGTGAATTCTTAAGCATAAGAGCTGAGATTTTTTTTTTTAAACTAGAAGAAAGCTAATACTGCATAGAAAGAGCTGCAAGCATTGCAGTGGGACATTTACAGTACTTACTAATAGCAAGTACACCCCTCAAATTATACTATCTATGATGCATTAAAAATGTTTGCGCTTAATTTGAGTTTAAAAAAAAAAAAGTAGAAGCAGGAGCAACAGCCCACTATTAACAGTTATACAATTTAAATGGCTCAAGCAAGCAGTGACATTCATGGAGACTAACAAGACAACTGCATAAAGAATAATGTTGCAAAGAATTAAAAAGCATTGTTTCAAATTAGGATCTAGAATTCACAGAGTTAAAAAAGAAAATCAGAAAAATCTGCTATTCCAGAAAAACAGGGGTTCCACAAATACTATTATTTATAAGCCATAATTTTCTCACTTTTAGATCGTGGAATAATTTCCACGGAGATCTTATAGAAAGCACATGTTTCATAGTCCTAAAAAACCAATTCCACCATGCAAGTTGTTGCAAGCAGCTCAACTGGTTCCTGGGATGCCAAAGAGAAAAATCAGTATTCTCTCTCATGCAAAAACCCTCCTTACACTACAGAATTGTAGAAAACAGCACTGGTATAGTTCACACCCATCCCATCTATCATGCATGTCTTATGCCACACACTTTGTCCAAATGCCAGACCATGTATTATTTAATTTCCCACTTCTAGCAGAGACATAATATACAAATTTCATTTAGCTCCTTCATTCTGACCCAAAAACTCCTATCTATGCATTCTGGAGAGGATCCTCAGAGAGAAAATAAGAGGACATGCAGAGGACCTTCAGAGAAAATAAGAAATCTTATTTCTTTCTCGCAATATTACTGCTAATTCACTGCAGAAGGTATTTAGCTCTCCAAAAAAATGCTGACACACTTTAGGCTAGGAAAGCATGAACGGTCTCACAAAAAGAATATTCCACTAGGATGAATTGTTTAGGCTATTATATTCAAGACCTCCTCACCACTGCTGGGATTAAAACACTAATTTGACTGACATGCAGCTGTATTACATTCCTGTAATTTTCACACAATACTCATTACACACTTTCTATGGTCTTGAAACCTAAAATAATGAACTAATGCACATTTCATAAGGACTTCCATTAAGTACAAAAGACAGTTTAATCCCTGCAGAAACAATTACCTTTAGGTTTTTCTAATGCTCTCTGGCAAGTCTCTTTAATTTTGGTGAAGAGTTCTGGTCCTGCCAATCGCTTGGAAATGCCAACTCTCAACATAACGGCACCTGGTGTGAATTTTAAGAGTGCAGCCCCAGGCTCTCGTGGTTCTTTTGGCTGCTTTGGCATAAGACTGGACCAATCAACATCTATGACATCCACAGGATCTGCAAAAACATTGACACAGAATGCGTTATCACATCATCATCCCGTACCCCAGTGGATTAATTTCACATGCTGTCTACATCCCCGGCTCATGAAAGCAATATATATTAGATGAACATCGTTCTGCAGTTCTTAAAGCCAGATCCTTGGACACTTCAGGTAAGAACATCAAAACTCACTTAGATTGGTGGAAAAAAGGAGCATACAAATATAAAGATTCTTGGATTAAAGAAAAAAAACCAAACCAACCCAAACCCTAATAGTCCGCTTCATTTTTCTTGCAACTCCTTTGTGGAAGGCTGCTTGGACCCTGCTTAGCCAGCAGATTTGGACACATCACTTAAGAATTCACAAAAGTCACAGTACAACTAAATGTGCTATGACAGATCTAAATTAAATGGTTAAAAAGCTAGTATTACAACTCTGGATGCTGGATGTTTTTTTCAAAGGAGAGACACACTATTTATTGAATAACCATACAATTGTGTTTGTCTAATACGTTTACCACAGAAAATACGAACACTGATCATATAGCCCAGATGACCCAACCGAACTTACAAGTAGAAGATTCCATGCTTCCCAGTGCATTTGGGAAGCATTCAAGCACAGATAAAATCTGTTCATAAAAATATCAGTTCCAAATAATGATCAAAACCAAATGGGATAAGTGAAAACATGTTTATAAAAACAAAAATCTTACCCTTCTAGCTATAGAAAACAAGATAAATATTACTTCACAATACAGCTCCCAGTACTCTTTAGTTACCTCTATCCTTCTCAGGCTTACCTGACTATTACAGAACAAATAAAAAATACTGAAGAACATACAAACTGCATTCTTAATTCAGAAATACTGTCAACATCACAACAGCATTACATACAAACTGATCTATCTTTATATTCAAATAATTATAAAGGGTGTTTGCTATACTTTTACCAGGCATCTTCTCATCCTCCTGTTGATCCTCCCGCTTTTCAGCATCACCTGCCAGAATTTCATCCAGTTCATCATCACTGATTGGCTCGTATTCTCCAGCACCAGACCCCAGTGACTGTACATCATCAATCTTTGCTTCATCTTCTCCTCCTACAGAGACAGATACATACTGTAGCTTTAAAGCAATCATTCTTGTCTTCTAAACATGCTTTAAGCAGCCTGAAAACAAAGAGGTTCAGCAAACTAAACTGTTAGTTTTTGGGGACAACTATATTCAACACGAAAATAGGTATTAACTCATGGAAACAGAGAAGTTATTTCTCCCATACACAATGCAGCAGTTTTAATTTTACATCTCTCGGTCATTTTTTTTGGTGCAGTATTAGTCAAACTGCACATAAAAGGCCATATTCAAAAGAAACATATGTTCATTATCTGATAATCTGATGTGTCGTTAATAATACAGATCTCGGTTAGTGCCACAAAGTCTTTCAGATGCTTTTGCACATGAGTCCAAACTCAGGATTCAGTCCAAAGGCTCTATGAGAGAAAGAAGTAACAAAACGCCAAAGTATAAGAAGGTGCCAGATATCCTGAATGAAGCAATTATTCACAGAGTTTTAGATTCTTTGTGGAAGTCACAAGAAGAGCTTTTAGAAAGCCATGCCAAACTTCTTCAGTTATTGTTACACTCTTATCCATCCATGTACTATATGCATATACAAATACCTGTGCTGTACGTGTAAACATGTTCCTTAAAACCTGTAGACACAAGACACTCAAACATTGCATTTTGCAGTTCATGAAAGGAACATCTGAAGGTATTCTCTTACCTCCAAGACTGAAAGATAGATATATATATATATATATAGATATAGATATATATATATATATATAGTATTTAAGCATTCCGAAACCCTACTGCTCTAAACTCAGGCTTTCTTAGGGTTCTCTGCCATGGTACTTGCAAAGAGTTGTGCCATACAAACTAGACAATTTACAGGGGTCCTCCCCTGTAGATGACTATTCTAATATCTTCCAGCTCCCTTATCCAGAAAGGAAACTGCCTGCCTCCATTTTAAGTTGCCCTTTGTAAAAGCTACAGAGGCAGAAGAAAAAAAAAAAAAAAAAAAAAAAAAATCACCTCAACTAACCTCAAAATCAGTATGGAAAAAGTAAAAGACATGTTAGCAGAGCATAAATTAACTACTCAGACCACCTGGCAGTGCTTTGGAGGAAGCATATAGCATCTTGGGCATTATTTAAGCCCACTCCTAGAGCAAACACATTAAGGATCAAGATATTACAATAATTTAGTAATTACATCCTCACACATTTTGTTAGACAATATACTACAGTAATTTGTCCAACTAAATACCAGATAATTTCTTAACATCATCAGATTTGGAAACTGTATTTAGTTTTCGAAAAAGTTTTTCCTTTTTAAACGGAAAATAAGGCAATCTATACTAAATTTCATTTTGTGTCTTACAATTTTAAATATTCACTGCCTGTATGATCCATCTTCTATCTCTACAATGATCTAGCGGATACACTAGCTCACCATAACTATGTGCTTGGACAGCACAGATGAACCATTAAAAAAAAAACACTGTATGAAGTAATTAAAAATAATAATGCATAGTTCTCAATACATGATTAAAAAAGATTACTTTCTCAATTTTGAATTTCAAATCAAAGTTTGATAATTTTTAGATTATAATCCATCTCTACCTTTATTGCTTTTTTGCAGAAGTGTACTTTTATATTAATTCTGCATTAAAAACATGACACGCTAGTCAGCTAAAAGGAACAATGTAAACAGGAGTAATAAAGTAATGAAAGACAATAAAGTACACTAAACCTTAGAAAATCATAAACATGCTACATGTAGTATGCTTTACTAAAATGGAATGTCATCTAATATTTTACAAAAGACATCTATTTTTCTAAAAAAAATAATACTAAATATACCATAACTTCCTACAGATGATAATTTTTCAGAGAATTTAGAACATAACCTTTGAAAAATACACAAAAGAATACACATTAAAACACTTACAAGAAGTCTGCTGAAAGGCTAGGTCTAAGAACACATTTAACATCCATAGCCTGTTTGGTTACGGGTGCCCTCTGAGAAACAGATAATGTACCTAGGAATGGCCTTTCACCAACTCTTTTCTGAAGTTACCACATTGTACTCTCAGATTTATTGCAGCATTCCTTCCTCTAGCTTAAAAATCACTGAATTCTGTCCATTACAGCAAGACAGAGAAGACTTTCCCATGCTGGCTCAAAATACTATCTTTGACAAGTGCTTCCACTCCAAAGATAACCTCCTTAAATGGAATTTTCTCAATTGTACCAGTCAACCCTAATGACCACTTTGTGAGCAATCAGGTAGGAGATATAATAAATAATACATAATAAATATTCTTCATCATCCTCTCCAGACATTTGATTTAACAGCCCAAATTAACATAAACACTACAGATAATTCTTATTAAGAATGCAAATATAATGAGACAATGTCCTGTTATCGTGTGTAAAACTACAAAAGCTTAATTCATTTGTTTCTCTTTCTGCTTCTGAAGACTATGGACTTCAGGCCTTACCATCCCAAACATCCAAAAATTCCAAATCTTACGATGCCTTTTTTCCTCTCAACAGATTTTAGAGAAGAAAACTCCTGCAGTTACCAAAAAAACCCAACTTGCTGAACATAACCGTAACGTACACCAGTTACTCTGGATTTAGACTCCTGCTTCTTTTACGTTGTTGATACAAGTTATAAGTACTTCCCAAACTCCCTATCCGTGCAAAGCTCAAGCTGTCTAATCCCTGTGACAAACTCTTAAGAGTTCGTCAGTGTTTGCCCCTTACTGACTTTATTTATTAATCCTAAGCACGTTTCCTCCAGTACCACTAGGGCAAGCAAACTGAAGCTGCATTTAATAAGATTACCTCAGGAAAGCCATTTTTGGACTGTTGTGCCAAGCCATACATATGTTTCACCTACTGATCAGACAATCATTTCTATGATAATTGGGCTCTGCAGAAGAATACTCCAAAGAACAGTTCCAAGTCAACATTCATTTTTTTCACTCATTACCTGTCACTTCCAAACTAAGAAATAGATCTTATAATGATATAACAAGGCAATCAAATGGTGTTATTCTTTAGCAAACTACCTATTCAGAAACGTTACACCTTGGCGAAATTATACCTCAGATTATTTGTTTCTTTGCCTCAAGACTTCTTTAGAAATCAACAAATAACACTAACATTAACATAACTAACACAAAGAGATGCTCATCAGAATTCTCTCTTATTGTGTCTGCTTCCACAATAGAGAAGCTGGAGCCAATACGCCTTTCAGCAGAAAATTATGCTAATATAGCTCAGTTCAGCACTATACTAAAAGGCAAAGAATAAAATATTTGACAGTCCAGGTTCTTGCCCAGAATATCTCACCTTCTAAACTCTCTACCTTTTCGGCCTCATTTCCATCTTCAAAACCTTGTAAAGGTCCTAAATCTTTGTCTGTTCTTTCCTTCTCTGAAGCCACTGAATCCCGACAAACACCATCAAATTCCTTTTCATGATCTCTGTCCAGCTTTGTTTCACTGTGTTTTGTTGATTCTTTTTGAGAGATGTCAAGAGTTCTGTCTCTCTCTCTTTCGGCAGTATCAGGTAGTTGTCTGTCTCTCTCTCTGTCCAGCTCCCGTCTTTTCTCCCTCTCCCTCTCTCGTTCTCTGAGTCTCTCTCGTTCCCTGCTCCTCGGCCAGTCTTTGTCAACATCTCGGTCCCAGTCTCTCTGTCTTCCCTCTCTCCTCTCTCTCTCTCGTTCTCGATCATGGTCATGTCGATCTCGCTCCTGAAGCCTTTCCCTGCTATCAAAGGACCCAGATCTGGAATGGACCTGACGATCTGATTCAGGAGAACTTCTTCTTGAACTGTGGCTTCTTGAATCTTGACGATCTGAATAAAAATATTTTAAATAGATGCGTGACTACAGCATGTAAATGTAATACCATTTTAATAAACCAAAGCATTTTAAAGATTCAGGTATGAAAATGTACTTCTCAAAAGCATCATCTTCAAATTAATAATGCATTCAGATTGTCTATAGATTTCCCTTTATGTAAAAACATAAGGTATTTCTCCCACTCCCAAAAAAGATTTTTCGTGGCTACTTTCTACTACGACAGAAGCCAAACTGAAGGTACATCATTTTAACTCAGAAATTTAGGCAAGGGGAGCAGGGGAGAGGGACAAAAAAAAAAAAAAAAAAAAAAAAAAAGGAATCGTCTTAAAATTCAAAGTTTCCAAAACCTGTCTTCTAAAACCTAGGAATGCCTTGGCTAGCAAATGATAAATTCAGAAAAATAATTTCAGGCATGTAACCATAAGGTGAACAGGGAGCTGAAGTGCTCTAGGAGGAAGATATTTTCCTACTGATGCTGTTTAAATTTTAAACCATTTTACCCAGTTTTGTTTGTTTGTTTGTTTTTTATAGGAACTACACAAATAAAACCAGTCAATTGTGATTATTTTCATTTGCAACAAAGATGATTTCCATATGCATTAAAAGTATGCCTAACAGGAACCATGACAGATTTACCTCAGTGAAAATAGCTCCTGAGATGACAATGGATCTCTCTCCCAGAGAGAAGAGACATTTTCATTTTGCATAGATTTCAGAATTTCCATATCAAAATGAATGTTAATAATGAATTTAAGAACATTATTTAGATGATAAAACTATCTCAATGTTCTGTTAGCACAAGCATTTTCTCTATGAGTTTTTTTTTGTCCTACAAATTACTTTATTTCCCAGGCAGCATTAACTGAATCTGACTGAATGTTTTGGTGTAAACAAAGTGGTAATCCTGCCCACTGAGGATCAGCTTTTCAAATATGGTAACACTTGCAGGAATCTTAATTCACTCTAGTTTTACAGTGAACAGCAGAGAGCACCTCCCTCTCCCTTCACACTAATTACAAACCAAAAGAGCATACAGTCATGCAAGAATGATTTGGGATTTGTATCTTTGCACTTTTATACAGAATGATAGGTCAGTCTCACTAAAATGTATCTTATTACCTGAAGATGTGCTGCGACTGGGTTCCCCTCGTTTCAACTGATCAATTCTGGACTTCCGTTCCCCAGTGATTTCTAAGCTCTTCTTCTCTCTGTCCCTGTCCCTATCCCTGTCTCTAGAGCTACTGTGCAGGATCCTCTTCCGTCCAGTCTGGTCATCTCCACTGCGATGAGCTGACTCATTGGAAGGGGATCTGAGTCTGCTTGAGGCATGGCTCCGATTGCTACCAAGGCTGCTGCTGCGCTTCTGATCTACAGGTTTACGGTGTGGTCCATCATCTATAGTAACATGAGGAGCTTCCACCTTTTCACCCCTCGTCCTGTGACTTTTTCTATGGGAGTCCTCAGTGCTTCTTTCTGGAACAACAATGTCACCACGTTCAGGAACATCCTCATCTGACCAGTCACTAAATGTTGTATCTTCTCTTTTTTGGGGGACTTCTGGCACAGCTTTCTCAGGCGGTGCTTCAACCAGTTCTTCTTTTGTTACAGGGGGGGTTCTTGGGCCTTTCTTCTTTTTATGATGTGGAACAATTTCTTCATCAGAAACTTCAGAATCACCCTTGGACCGCTTCCGCTTTTTCTCTACATTTTTCTTTTTTTGACCTTTCTTGGGTGAAAAGACCTGGCTTTCCTCAGTCGTTGATTCATTAGCATACCTTTCCACCCCACTGTCATCATCTTTTTTCTTCTTTGTGGCCTTTTTCTGTACCTTAGACTTCTTCTTGCTATCATCATGCATTCTATCAGAAGCATCTCTTTCTTCAGAGGGACGGTGTCCAAGATTTTCCTGAACCCTGGACCGGGAGCCTTCTGAAGCATCTGGTTGCTCTCTTTGCTTATCTGCTGAAGAAACCCTCTCTTTAAACTCTGGTTCTTCATAACGCCGGGAGCTTTCCTTTCTGTCCGATTTTCGCTCCTCTTCTTTCCAGCGACTCTGCCGCTCTTCTGTAACATGAGAGGGGCTCAGTGACCGGGATTCCTGTGGCCGCACAACCTGGCTCAGAAGTCTGTGCTTTTCATCTACAAAATGGGAAAAAGGATGTACTTGTATTGTTTAGGAAGGAAAACAGGTGAACATTTGGTATCTTGTGCATGCTGAAAATTGTCGATCAAAACAAATAATCCATTATTTCAGTTACATTTCTTAAGTTTTTCTACTGCTGCAGCAGCAACAGACTATTTCCAATTTGGTAAACATGCATCTTAAACAACAGATGTGGAAGCCACTATCACCTGGCAGACGTAACATATAGTGACAAAATGAAGACAAGAAAACAAACATATGGATTAAGAAAAATGGTGTTGCTTATAAAAGTAAGGGGAGGAGGACACTTATAAAAGCTTGCCCCATGTTTTTTCTATTTAAGATTGCAAGTTATTTTCCACAGGCAGAGGGTAAGCTGGATCCTGCTGCAGAGGTAGCCAACTCCTACTTACTTTTATCATCTCCGCTGTTGTAAGCATCACTATCAGGAGAGTGCTCACGGCGACGTTTGGGTGACTGACGAGGACTTGGACTGCTTTCATTTCTGTGACGCTTCCTGCAGAACAAACATGTACAGTCAAATTTCTTCAGGATTCTTTAAAGAAAACATTCAATAATTGAGTTTATCATCAATACAATCCTTGAAGTCTAAGCACTTCATAGAGAAGACAACACATCTAAGGATGCCAGAAGTTTTGTAGTTTTTTAAGTTGTTATTCCAAAACTCCAAGTATGATCAATTTTCTCATCATATTGTAAGATACCTTAAACTAAAACTCTAACACTTAAGACAACTACCTTTTTAGCAAAAAGTTATGGAAGACTCTTAAGATCAGTTTTTTCCTGTGGCAACGACCCTTGCGTGGGTTGACCTCAGCTGGCAGCTAAGCCCCCACCTAGACACCTGCTCACCTCTCCCCCAGTGGGAGGGGGCAGAGCCCATACTAGATTTAGAGGAATCCACAATTCTCTGACACAAAAGCTACTAATTACTTCCAAGCAACGCAGCCATTCAGGGCAACACTCTTTTGCTTATCATTGATGGAACAATGAGAATTTTATTGTACTAAATGAAAAAAGAAAAAGAATCAGCGCTACACACTTAAAGGAAGCACCACACACTCAGGATATTGTTCACACCTTCACTGGTAGCCTTCTGGTATTGAAAATTTAGTAGCGCAAAGGGTAATGTATGTTCTACAGAAATTTAATGAATGAAGTCATGAACCCTGACCTAGTTAGCTGCTATCTGACTTTGCAAGCTGCAAAAGGTACCACAGTCCACTATTATGCTTCCTAGAATGCCTGCATTATTAAAGACAAGGCCACGCAAGTATAGTTAGAAGGGAAAATTACATGGTCTGACTCAATCGTTAGCTCCTGAGTAGTTCTACGATTCTGCACTAACAAAGCATCAGATTAATTTCACTAGCATAGTACTGATTTTGGGGTCACCAGTATGTGCCACACAGATGCAGGGGAGACATGGCTCAAGATCAGGCCCCTGCATAAACAGGATATCTTCCTCCTTATGATACTCCCCTACTTACTAACTTACTGAAATCAACAGTAAAAGACTGCCTTTTTTTTTTTCTTTTTTTTTTTTTTTAACCAAAGTAACATTTAGATCAACTCACTTGGATTTTCTTTCCTCATGGACATCTCTTGAACTTCTTTCTTCTCTGATATCTTCTCTCTTATCCCTGCGGTCTTCCCTTCCTTTTTCTTTGTCATCCCAGTCTCTCTGGCGGTCTCTTTCTTTATCCCTGTCCCGACCTCTCTCCCGTTCTCGTTCCCGCTCTCGATCTCTTTCGCGCTCTCGCTCCCTTTCTCGTTCCTCCCGCTCTCTCTCTCGCTCCTTCTCCCTCTCCCTCTCTCGTTCCCTTTCCCTGTCATGGTCCCTGTCTCGGTCACGCTCACGGTCCCTGTCCTTGTCCCGCTCTCTCTCCCTCTCCCGCTCCCGAGCACGATCTCGTTCCAGCTCTCTTTCCTTCTCCCTTTCTCTTTCCCGGTCTCTCTCTCTTTCCCTCTCTCGGTCCCTCTCCCTTTCTCGCTCTCTCTCCCGGGCCCTTTCATCTCTCCTATCATCAGACCGATCTACCCTTCGCTCTTCTCTTCTTTCATCCCGCTCGAGGTCATCGCTTCGTCCTTGATGTCGTACCGGTGAGCTTGCTCTCTGATCTGTGAAGAGAGGCAGGTTTGATTACTAAGTGCTAAAGGGACATACACCGCTTCCACTACACTGATAAAAACACAAGAGCTTTTGTTTTGACAATCTAGATACTGGTTTGCGTTAAATGAAAAGCAACTCCCTGCAGAAACTTGGAAATTCTCTTTGGGGAGGGAAAAAGACAAAAAGCAGTACTAATTTTGAAAGATTTTTTCAATATTTAAGGAGCGGGCTTTCCTTATCTTAGCCAAAAGTTACTAAAAAAATTTTATTTTCTACCAGATTTTTCTGAATGGCTTCAAAAGATAATTATATGCCTCACAGCCTAGCTATTACTATTGCACTACTCAATGATTCAAAATCTGGTATAAGGTCTTGAAAAGCTCTGAATGACACACGTATGAAAATGAAACGTTAAGATTTCTGTACAAAAATTTTACTTCCCAAAACTGCTAGGAGTCACAGGCTTTACAAGAACTCATGCTATTTATAATACATAGTAAAAGTTACTGCAAAATAAGAAATACTAGCCTGTCTTGTCACAGAAGAAGAGATCCCTGCACAGAAATACACAATCAAATCCATGAGAAAGAGAGAGGCAAGGATGCAATACAGGAAACAGGACTGCTGGAAGTTTCCATATGTATTCACTGCAGAGCCATAGTTTTAGAAGCTGAGTTTTTCAGTGTTCGGACAGTGGATTAGAAGAGAAAACTAAATTTATATAGAAAATGACTGATCCAGAAGGACAGTGAAACCTGATTTATCTGACGGTATTTACTCTCCACAGACTTAGCTGCATTTTGTTAGTTATATTTTGGATATTTTTAAAAAATATTTCTATAAATTTTGGCCACTTCATAACAATTTCTATGCTGATGTTAGTAGTATTTGAATGACAACAAATCAATAAAACTGTTTTTCCACAATATATATTAAAAGCACTATACAAAAGAGCAAAAAATGGCACAAACAGAGGTTGGTATTTTTCAGTCCATTACTCTGGGGCTGAGAGTGCACTTTGCTGTAAATTGAGACAATGTCCACCAGGGGTGAGCAGGCAGAGTTTGAACTGGACTAAATCAATAAAACATGCATTTCCATCAGTTTAATCAATTTTCATCTCTGAGTGAATTAACAATGACTTAATGCTCCCCTGTTACCAGGTAAAATTAAAAGCAAACTTGAGTGACATTTCTGTCATGATGTAACACCTTTCTTAAAAAAGGAAATCATCAGTTCGTGCAATTGGTTCCATGAACAGGTTTCACATTCTTTTAACAGTGCCTAGAACATTATAAAATGATTTATCATGCATACTAAGTATTAGATTTTATACAGAAGTTCTGTAACTCCTGTTTGTTATGTCAGTTTTGGTAACAAAACGTCTACATGAAACTCCTACATGAATCAAGATACTGGAAGTGTATTAGACAATTAAACGTGGACAGTCAGCACTTACGTGATTTCATTATTTGAAGCGCTGTTCCAGTGGTTGTTTGGAACACCTACATATTTGCCTTAGTTGAACAAGGACAGCCCAAATTTGCAAGCTTACATTTTAAAAAACGCACTAAAAAGATTCCTTACATATGATAGAACTAAGTACCAATCAAAATCTATCTCCATTTTTCTCTGAATGACAAATGTTAAAACTGTGGTCTAATTATGGAAACTATGTCTTGAATTGTAACTCCGAGGAAGATTTACTATTACAAAAAGCGATCTATATTTTTAAGGAAGGAAACAACAGATCTTATCTCCATTCAAGCTCTATACATTTTTCTCCCCAAAGGGAAACAACCCATTCAAAATAACTTCACTTCTAGAAGTTTATTTTGTTGTGATGACGTATTTTTACTTATAAGGGGTTTTCTCTTTTTTATTTTTAATGTTTTTCTTAATAAATTAAGAACTCTGTATGATACAAAAAGCACAAATTACATTATAATGTATCTGGGATTTATTAGGGGTGGGGAGGTAGAAGAGATGAAAGCTAGGCTGCAAAAGCCAACCCCCAGGACACATTCAGACTGCAGGATTTTTCAGCTGACAAGAAAAAGGAAGCCTGGAGATTAGGTTTGCTGAAATCCTGCCTTGAAGATGAGACAGAATCTAAAGCAGAACCTGTCACAAGAACAAGCAATAACAGACACATTGCAATAGACCAAAAAGCACCTCACAAAGTAACATACAAAACACCTCTTTGAAAAACTGAAGTTAAACAACAGCTAGAACATATCTGTCATTTTCACATCAAAATTCAAGACAGAAAAAAAAAGAATTCCAATTTTATATTTATTCTTCACAGCTCCTCATTTCATTTCCATGTTGTCTTCATTTGCCTGACTCCTCCTCTTCTCTTAATTGGTGAGCAATACAAATATTTTCCAGAGTGAAAGCTGGTACTAAGTTCCTTAGAGACAACACAGTACTCTTTCAGGTGCAGAAGTGTGACATTTTGCATACTCTTGCATACTCTTTCTGTGATCACTGGTATCTGTACCAACACTTAGTAGCCAATTATTATTGACCACAACAAAGCATTCATCAATACTAAATTTCCCAGGCAATAAATTTTTGAATTAATCATAAGTTTAAACTGTCACTTGCTTTAGTAGTAAGTAGCCAGTAAGTCAAGTCAGTCTAGTAGTCAGGCCTTCCCCAAAACACACTCATTTAATTTACAGTGCAAAAGTACTATGTTTCTAAACAGACAAACAGAACCAGTAATAAAATGCAGTCATGACTCTAAGCTTATATGCGTACATACATAAAGTGGAGGAAGAGGCAAAGAGGATGCAAAAACATTTTACATTGAAGTTGTGCAATGAAATCTCTTGAAGAAGTTTATTTTGTTTAAAGACTACTTGGATGAATAAAAACAGAAGGTGCCAAAATCTAGCCATAGGAAGGGAGAAAAGGCATAGCATGCATGCATACACTGCCAATGAGAGATCTTACTACTGAAGTTAACTTATATCAAGGACAGGACTAGTGTCAGTGTGCCATGTCAAACGAGTTATTTATGAATTAGTGTTATGGTGGCAGAATCAGGGGAAAAAAAAAGGAGGGAGAAAGATACATACATACACATTTGACTACATATGTATGTGTAAAAATACACATTAAAATACCTCTTTCTCTGTTGTCACGCCTGTCCCGTTCACCATGTCTTCTTTCAAAGGAGGAATCCCTTGCTTGTTCTCGACTGTCATAGCGATCCCGATCAGGGTAGCTACTCCTTGATTCCCAGCTGTCATGGTAGTTTCCACTACTGCTGTGACTGTCAACCTGAGATCCTCTAGTCCCCCGACTTCCTAATAGAGATGTAGCAATAATAAAACATGAGTTTCCACATGTAAGGAAATCCACTGATATTTTATAACCACTAAAGTAGTAATTTTTAATAAACTTGAATTAACTGTTCATAGAAATAGAAAGTGTAGTGTCAAACTCTACTTAACCAACGACTCTCAAATTTCACATTTTAATTGTAAAGTTATTATTTTCGAACTGCAAACTCAAGACTTTCTTAATCACCATCCCCTGGTCATAGCACGAGGTCTCCTGACTAGGAGTTCACATTTGTTCTGAGTAGGATGTAAACTTATAGATAGCGCAGCAGGAATAAGCAGAGAAAGTAGAGATCGTTTTTCCTGTAAAAATTGTATGGCATCTTCGTAATGAAATGTCACGATAAACCTGAGAAAGCCAAAATATATTTACTATAGATGATTAGAAGGTGGTAAGTGAAGCTGTTCTACAAAGTGCATCAGGCTTTCAAAAATACTGCCAAAGCTTAAAATTCCACTTTTTTTGGTCAATCAAGAAGGGTGGGGCAAGGAGGTGAAAGATAGTTTTCAGGTACCTAAGACATGCAGTTGCTTTTCAGAGAAAACAAAAAACCTGCTGCCCATTACTTTGAGACATGCTTCCCCCTACGAATCTCCCACTCCACATCAGCCTCTTACTTGTGTTTGTAGCCCACAGGAAAACCTAGGGTTGCAAAAACATTAGAGTGGTGTAAGGGTTAGGGTTTGTTTTAAATGGGATGGTAGAATACCAATGTTATGCCACTTTAATGAATGGAGAACACAGAAGTGCTATAAATTTAAGCAACTGTTATAATTTAACAACAACAGAATTGAACATAGCTTTAAAAGCATGAACTATGTGACAGCACTTCCATATCAAATATCAAACAAGATAGTATGAATGTCAATCAATATTCAATCTCCAATGATAGGGACACATTAATCTTTTAAATCATGTAATACCCTTGTCAGATAATTCTGGACCTCTGCCTCGACTTCTGCCAGTTCTATCACTTCTGCTCTCATTTCTGGAGTCACTCCTGGAGTCATTCCTTGTTTCAGCACGAGAGCTCTCCTCTCTGCCATGGGATCTTCCATAGCTGCGTGAGTCCTCCTGATACTGGTCATCCTTTTTATGGGTATCGCGACTCTCTCTGTCTCTGTAGTCATGGGAATCTCGTGTGGAGCGTGAGTCCCTCTGATCACGACTATCTTTGGTATCTCTGCCATAATCCCTCGTATCTCTGGAGTCTCGAGTGTCTCTGGATTCCCTTGCCTCCCTCCGATCTCTGTTGTCTCTTGTCTCCCTCCGATCTCTTCCATCACGAGACTCCCTGTCATCTCTATGATCCCTGGAGGTACTCTGCTCCTGGTCATAATCACGATCATCTCGTGTTTCTCTTTCTTTTTCTCTTTTCCCTCTGGTTTCTGTAAAATGTTTAAAAGAATGTTATATACCTAGCTTAATCAGAGGAAGCAAAAATTTAGCACACAAATAACGCTAAAATAATACAGTCAAAATATACTTCTGAAATATGCACAGAAAATCAAAATTAATATGTAAGTAGGAGAAGATCATGTTGGTTATCTACCTATACATTCAGTAAGCTTTAAAGATCTTTTTATGAATTTGAATCTGTGCTTTACAAGTATTTACATGTTCAAAAAGACAATAAGTATAACAAAAATAAATTTCAAACATATTGGAGAGCAGGCACACTTTGGTAATTTTAAGGTTAGACCATTTCTCCTCCAATCATAATTTTTTTTTTCCTCCACACACATTTTCAGGAAATTTCTGCTATATTTAGACTGCTTGATTTTAAGACCTCAATGCCCTGCTAAAGTATTTTTCTTTTTTTTTTTTTTTTTTTTTTTTTTTAAATTACATATTTATAATGTTACTGCTACAGGAAGGTAAGTTTACAGCCAGTCTAAAAAAAGCTGACATGTACTCTTTGTAATCTGTCTCTTGAGAGAAACAGCATGTTTGCCCATCACAAATTGCTCAACCAGCTTTACAGATTTCCAGAGGGAATGACCGCTTCTTTTCACACACCTCACTTAATGTCAATTAAAAAGACAATAGACAGAGCAATCAGTGAGGACTGGGTTAGCATTTGGCCACCTCACATAAAAGAGTAATAGTTACTTACAAGTATCCTGCTGTCACTCAGCTGATCCACTAGTATACGCCTGATAACAAGAGAAGATCACTTACCTACTGACACTACCTCTGCATTACGCAAGGAACACCTAGACAGATGCCTACAGGATCTTTGCAATCAGCTGAGCCTACGTAAGCAGTCCTATCGGGAATATTCCATTGTGCAGTGCCTGAAAACAGCACCGCCAGCACAGACAGGAACAATAGTACAGCTAGTAATTTTTTTCACCCCCTAGCCATTGGGATAGGTGCAGACAATGCCACGATTTGAAAAGCAAGTTTCAAAATGCAATTTCCAAACAAACAATATTATTCTGAAGTGCTATTTTTTTATCCATACCATCCCGCCTTTCATGGCGCCTATCATGAGACTGTGAGGTCCGATCACGATCATGTCTTCCTTTTTCTCTTCCAGGAGATCGGTGTCTCGAAGGGCTTCGCTTCCTCTGAGGAGAAGAGGAAGAGTGTGGGGGATAGGGAGAAGATGATCGCCTTGCAGGCGGGGAAGCTGTCCTTTGATAGGATGGAGAAGGAGTTCTTTTGCGGTGTGGGGAAGGAGAATGTCTTTGAACAGAGGATCCTGACTGTGATGAAGAGGAGTGATGTCTGGAGGATATGGGAGAATGATGCTGACCTGATGGGGAAGCAGACCTGCAAGGAAGAGTTAGAATAGGCACACATGTAATAACTACATTTGAAAGATTCTTACCATACCCTACAAAAAAAGAGTGATTAAAATAATTTGTGCATTCTCTACCCTCTGTCTGCTGAAAATAAGTACTGTTTCTGTAAAACATGGAACTAGTCTTCCCTAAAGGGTACCAAGGATACCCTTTCAAAGTATGCTTACCTTTAAATGGTTATAGTTTATTTAATACGCAAGAAAAAGTTGTCCAATCAAAATTATATTACACAGCTACCAGAATGCTTTCCTGGCAGAAGGGAGGAAGCAGTCAGAAAAAACCATGATCTTCTCCCCCACCCCCAAACCAAGACCCATTGTTTTCTTCAACAGAAAATGCTTTTTGGAGCTTATGGTAAAATTAGGCAGATGACTTTTACACAGTGTTACCTAAGGGGAATTTTTCTTCTTTTGTTTCCAACAGCATTCAATTTTTCAGAAAGCAACAGTGTGTCCTTATTGTGCACTTTTAACTTCTTTATTATAAGCATTGATCTTTAAACAATTTAGGCCTGGATCCTGAAAACCCATACGCATATCTACTTAAAATTTTAGCAAACATGAACGTTTACACAAACAGGGAAAACTTGTATCTAATGAAATAAGAAAAAGCACACACAGTGTCTCTCACCTTCAAAATCCCATCACTTAACTAAAGATCATTTACACAACAGTAAACAAATTTCCTCTTAATACGTTATCCCATGCAGAGTCCAACGTGGACAAACGCACACTTCAAGCCTTTGAGCTCAGTAGTGGGTTTTTTTTCCCCTTATCGGCATCAAAGCAATTTGCAAGTATCTTTTCTCATGAAATATGCATTGCCCTTAACTTCCAACTCCCTTCTACTTCACAAAATTCCAGGGACTCCAAAAAGAAGAGCAGGAGTCAGAAAAACCACACACAGACAATACATCTTCAAAAATCCCACTTCATTTGAAGTAATTTATTTCCTGCTTTTGAATACCCATATACAGTGTTGGTGACTTCAAATAAACATCCAGATCATACAGATGAAGCTCTCAGTTTCAGGTGACTCACAAATGAGGGACTACTTTACCAAAGGCAGTAGTACCTCCCTACAATCTTTTGCAATAGCCCAGCAGTTGGTAAAGATACATAGGTAACACAGCTTTTGCTGAATATCTTGCAAACGTCCCAAGAAATTCTTCTCAGTGAGATAGCTGATGTCTGTTGGGCTCTGAAGAGAATGAGCTCTGGAATAATTCAGGTTGGCAGACTTACAGCCTGTCATGACACCATCCAAGAGCCAAATGGACAGTTGCCCAGCCAATGCTACTCAGCAGTGGATCTCCTGGCTAAGGCTTCTTAAAGATCCAGACCCTGCAGGTAAAAAGATTCTCCTCCTGTCAGCAACACAGAGCAGCAATTCAGCTTCCAAGGAGCAAAGCTTTGGGAACAGAATGTGAGTGAAATCACTGGCAACCTCAGGTAGGAACTTGAGTTCCTCTGATCATGACTATCGTTGGTATCTCTGCCATAATCCCTCGTATCTCTGGAGTCTCGAGTGTCTCTGGATTCCCTTGCCTCCCTCCGATCTCTGTTGTCTCTTGTCTCCCTCCGATCTCTTCCATCACGAGACTCTCTGTCATCTCTATGAGTCTGTAAGAAAGTCCTTTTTGGGTAAAAGACAACATGGTGGAAATCTTCTATTAATATCAGCATTTCATCCTTCGTTCTAGTCAATGTCAGTGACTCAAGAAAACTGCTTTCAGAGCCCCATGGAAAAGTATGCTCATTACCACAGGACCGATCTCACGAAGACAGTGGTTTTAGAGCCAGATTCCATTCCAGAACCAGACATATTCACAAAAGGAAGCATCTTGACCTGATTGTTGAGGCACTTCAGAATTGTCAATTGAGAGAAGTCAAACAAAATTTTTGCAGGACAGGCTGAAACAATACTTGAACTGAGCCACTTCATCGCTACTAGAAAACATACCCAGAAAAGTGGCAGAAAGAAAGGGGTGAGACAGAAAAATAAATAAGACCAGCCTTTGGAATATGCTTAACTAGGACACTCTGAAGAACAGGCTGCAACTGGTTTTTTGATTTAATTCATACTGTGTCTGTAAGCTTGTACACTCAAGATATTGCCAGGCCTGGAGACTATCCCACTGAGATGTGTTTATGATGGTCAATGCCAGAGAGTATTTGGATACCTCAACAATAGACTAGGATTCTGTATCTCCTTGTCTGAAGACCTAAAAGTGCATGGGATCCAGCTGACGCGCTCCTGATGTGGCTTAGGGATGCCTGTCACTTCTACACACAGTCTGACCTCCAGGATGCTTATGCGTAGCTTCTTTTGTCTGGAAAATTAAAAAGCCTGAAGGTCCCCTTGTGAGTGCTACCAGTAAACATTCCTCATGGATGGCAAGAAAGAGGAAACTCAATTTTTCTGTCTCCATAGATATATACTCATGCTGGCCGGAGCTTTCTATCACAAGAGGGACCAATCACTATTCCTGAGGAAACAAGTAGCCTGCATGCCTCTAAGATGACAATTTGTACACAATGTCACATACGAATGAAACAGATGGCCTGGAATTAGCAGTAAAATTTCCAAAGCACTCAAAGTAAAACTCTGTCAGGGTCAGAAATGACTGACAGGATCTAATATAATTTCATGACTCACCATCTTTAAACTAAGACTACATTTACTTTTCACCATTAAACCATTATTATGAAACACAGGATTACCAAAATTGGCTTGCATAGAAGGCTATCAATGGTTTGCAGACAAACAAAACATTTCAACTATCCTTCCCTGCTTCTAGCAGAAGGCCCATTTATCTTCCCTGCTTAACATTCCCTTATACAACACTTGATATGTCTGCACAGAATCCCCAAGCAGGCAGTGATGAGCAAAATACTGGAGTAGGTTAGAAAAGGGGGGGAAAAGGGTACTGCAAAGGTATTTTTCAGTCTCCTTACTACTGCCAGCTGCACGGAGAACAGGCTGCTCTACTGCCTTCCCTATAAACAATCCAATTTAGAGAAAATGTCCATTAGTGACATCTAGTTAATACAATACATTGTTCCAGCTGAACTGAGTCACCACAGCAGCAAAAGGGCTTGCTTATGACTCTTAGGATTGCTGAATGGATGGGTTTTATTTGGCTTGTTTTATCAGCATGCAGATATATATGACATCTGGTGTCTTCCCCTGACCCTTCAACAGAAGTGCAGAAAATAAGTCTGCCTCCCTCGCCATTATACAAACATAGGACTGCAGTAGAATTTAGCACTGCCCATTCTAAACCTAAGCTTACAGCCTCCTTCAGACCAAAATAAGAAGCCTCTTCCTTTCTTTTTAATGGGTGGTAAAAGATTTTTTTCTAAGGCCCCTAGAGCTAGCAGGATGATACCTTCCCTGAAGCTTCCTGCAAGAAGGCTCTCTGAAATTGTGCTCATATTGTACTGTTTTGCCAGTTGTGCCTGCTTTTCAGGATAGACGTGTAGAGCCAGGATCTGTGTATCACCTAACCCATTTTAGAATGGAGAAACTCTGCTCCTTCCCCATCTCCAAGATAGAAGATTTCTCACATTTTCCACTTTTTAAGAAGTGGGAAGGTGAAGAAGAGAAAAAAAAAAGTTCCCAAAGGATCACAGACTGACTGTGTCTCATATCAGACTTCTGAAGTTCCACTTGAAGCCAAAATATTTGAGAGGAACTGATAATTGGAAGCCTGCACCATGACTTGTGCTCTTGACATGACAGGTACTCTCAATGTAGTAACTTGGCAAAAAAAAAAAAAGGCTGAGAGCTCAAGTGTTTGAGGCACACACATACCCATAACAGACACATACAAACAAGTAGTCAAACCAACAGAGGAAGCTTCTAAACTAGAACTATTCATGGAAATAAAATCCATGCAACTGACTTCCCACCTGCGAGAGGGTGAGAAGTTATGTTTGTGAGTGGTTGACTTGGCTGGAGCTCGGGAGGTTTGTCTTCGCCTTGCAGCAGGTGGTGAATACTCCCTGGAAGGGGAAGAATTACTGCCAGAATGATCTGCAGGACTAGGAGAACGCTTCTGTCTATGGGAGCTTTCAGAGGGATCCCTGGGAAACATAAACAGCAGCTTGTTTAAGAGGTGTAATATGGCATTAGTACATTTCTAAGAAATTACAAACAGAGACAAGACAGAAGCTGTGCTTAAAAGATCAAGAACTATCTTGCAGAATCTTTTGTTCCATCTATAATTTCATATATGAATTTACCTTAAGCTAGCAAAACTCAAGAATGCAAGATATGCACTAAATTTCTTGCTAATCACTGGACTATAAAATACAAAACTAGAATATGGTAAAACCAAAAATATATTCTTGTAATTTTACCTAATATTTCATGTGGCAGTGAAACAGAATTCTTATCAATGGAGAATTATCTTGCTACCCTATTTAAAAATTTCTGTAATGTCAGAACTTTATTTAAGAAGCCTCAAGCTCACAGACATTTTCAAACACTAATCACAGTTGCAAATGAATGAAAGAGATCTGTTAGAACCTTCAACTATTTCACTTACTGTACATCATGAAGACTTGACATTATTTCTTAATTTATATTGTTTAGGAAAAAAAGACAAAAAAACAGCACTGAAATGAAAGGCTGTAGTCACCACAGCAATACCTGATCATAGTACAATGATAAGCCAAGTACTTTCTTGATCCTTTCAGCACTACCTAGAATATTCTTTTCTACTGCTTATGACCTCCTTCTAGTAATGGAGTGTGTAAGCATGAGGGAAATAATATATTTTAAAGTAAGAATGGTGTAATTTATTTAATCAATTAAAAATACACAATTCATTGGTCTTCCACTCCTTAGTCTTTGCTATGCCAGTTACAAAGCAAACACTTACGAACATGTAATTTTCATCAAGGGAATACAGGACTTAAAAATGCAGATGATATATTTTTCAACTTAAATGGAAACCTACGCTTCAGAAAATAATGGGAATAGTCATATTAGTCCACCATTTGAGAGAAAGAGAGAAAGAGATGAAAGAGTGAAGTAATTCTAAAATTGCAGTAGTATCCGACTACTTCAGAAATACTTTTAACCTACTGAAGATTAGCGGGAGTTTAAATGTGCCACTGCCAATTTAGAAAGATATTAGTCCTCTAAGATTTCAGAAGAGCAGGCAAGCAGACAAGTGAACAACTTTGATAAAGATTTTGGCAAATGAATTGCTCCATTGGTGAAGGTCCAACTTCCTGAAAAGTAACAAATCTTTCAAAAGGGCATTTTACAAACTTACTAAATTATGTAATTAGAACCTACCAATCTGTTAGTTATAGTCTATCAATCCATCTTTGTAACATGCTTAAAATCTTTAATGAGTATGGAAAAGGTTGCTGGCAAAGCAGGTATAAATCCCTTATTATTCAGTGTTCTATAAAAGATAACTTTAAAAGCAAGGTTACATTAATGTTAAAAGCTAATAATGCAACATAACTTACCTCTGCTTTTCTTTTTTCTCCTTGTGCCTTTCAAAGTCACGCCCTCTCTCTTTCACCTCCCTTGCCTTTTCTTCCGAGCGTTCTTTTGCTTTATGTTTTTCTTTGTGTTTTTTCCCCAGGGGAGTTTCCTCTTGTACTGGAGGAGGAGGACTAGGGGTACGAGGACCTTTCTTTTTACTCTGGTTACTTTTAGAACTCCTAGAGATAAATTAACAGGAGGGGTAAAAATGAAGGACTGCCAACTATTTCAAATAATGATTTCTCAGATGTTGGCAGGAAAGTTGTAACGTAAAGGGCCTTGAAGCTTTTAGGATAGGATTCACCACTCCATTAACAAGCAGCGTTCAATAACTGTACGTGACTGAAGGATGAATGCAGATGGTAAAAAATTCACATTAAGCTCTCCCATTTATAGCCTTTATTTCTGAAGAAAGTGAACAAAAATAGGAATTGCTCCCGTTCAGACAGACCCAGTTTTCAAAGTTAAAATGCCCTTGCTTGAACTGCACCCATCAGAGGACCAGAAGTCTATAGAGTATCTTATCTGTTTAGACTCCCATTTCTGCAATGCAATACCCCAAACACATACACAAAATGACTAGAACAACTCATGTCTTCAATTTAATGTTAACTACCTGAGACAGGATAAAGCATCCAAATATTTTTGAATATGCATCTCACAATATGAAACAGTATATATTTTTCCATACAAACTACCATTGACATAAGCCCTATCAAACTAGGTATCACTGCATATTGAATGTCAGTAGCGTACTAGCCCACTCTGTACTTTCTCGTAGCAGAAACAACATTGTTTTGTCCCTATTTTAAAGGGGGTTTTTGCTTAGCAAATACAGACTTGTCTGCTTACACTGCTGCAGTAATTTCTTTCCTATTTAAAAGCTGCAAACAGTGATTCAAAAGGTCCTGCAGCCAGCAAGAACTTAGAAATGGGTTTTGGAGATTGACTTTTTGTGGCAAGGTGCCCAGTTTGAACTTCCTGTGATTTTCACATGCCTTGTCCTTACTTTTTTTCCTTCCCCGCCACATCCCCCACTTCTTTTCCCCTCCTGAACTGAGAAATTCCCTGCCTTGAAAGTCATACATTATTTCCTGAACCGCAATATGCAATACCAAGAGACTGTGCAGTTGGTCAAATTTTAAACGTTTCACTTCAGTTTAAGAGGAGCTATATCACAGGCTGCAGCATCTCAAATAAAACTGCTTCCCACTTTTTAATGGTTTATATTTCCTCATCACCTCCCACAGACTCTGGACATTCATTCAAAAAGAAAAGACCTGCTTGTAAACCATGAAATTAATCAACTGACAACTACATGCATGTAACAATTTTCTGCAAAAGATGATTCACAGTGCACAATTTAGAGACCTTCCCCTAAAGTTATATAATCGAAAGTCCTGAAAGCAAAGAAAATAAAAAAAAAATATTAATTATGAAAACCCCAGTAATCAAAAATCAGCATGGTTCTTTGTTCTCACTTTCTCGCAAGATGTATCTACATACTGACCTCTGCTGATCCAAAAGCGGGGAAGATACAGTAGATGCTTTCTTCTCTTTCTTACTAGCTGAAGATGATGATTTGGGACTGGATCTTCGTTTTGGAGATTTGCTAGACTTTCTTGGTGATGGCGATGGTGATAATTTAGATCTAACCACCTCTGGAGAAATCTTGAGGAAAAGAAGATATTAACCGGTAAGATATTGATGCCCAAAAGCTTACCTGTATGCTGATATACATGTCAAATATGTAAATTCAGTAACAGTCTACATACGAGATCTTAACCATGTACACATCTACCTCAAATAAACTAACCACGTTCTCTTCAAAGACCACTATAAAAGGAAGACAACAGGAAAAGGGTGGGGGAAGAAAGATGATGCACTGTAATACATTACAAAAACTGTAACTAAAAGTTTAAAATCAGCACGTTCCCAGCTAGCACCCAAGTTTGTCTGAAAAAGAAAGATCTCCTTTCAGGCCTTTTTTTTTTTTTTTTTTTTTTTAAAATCTTCCCCAAAATTAATTGTAGGGTTTCTAACACTTACAGTTTGGCCTCTGTCACTCTACTTTACTCTGTTACTACAAGACGTTGGAAAAGGAGCTTCACAAATGCCTTGTGTTTTCTTCTACGTCTTCTCTGTTAAAGGTCTTATTAGTTTTATATCATTAAAATGCATTAAATCCTACTTATTCAACAGCTGACTTCACAAAGCAGAAAACTTGGTTATGGTGCTGGATGATAGACCAGATACTCACAACTAATATCCAAGTCACATACTAAGTTATACACGTGCCAGTTATTTACTACTATGTAACACAATAGTGCATTTGTAGCCAGGAAGCTCAAGTCTTCCAGGAAACAATTAGAAGCCTATGAAGTGGCTGATGACTTATTTTTTTAATTTCACAGTTATGTAATACAAACCTCCTTTTTAATAACTATTTCCTCTCGTTTCTCCATGTTTTCCTGTTCCAACTTCATGAGTTCTCTCTGAATCTTTTGGCGCTTCATTTCCAAAGACAGCTCATGATCATAATCATAATTAACATCTCCGTTATCAGAGTCTTTATTTTAAAAAAAGTAAACAGATTAGTAAACAATTACATATGAAATAAATAATAATATTTAGCAAACTGGATGCCAAGCATAAATATTTCCATGACTTTTAAGCACTGCATGAATGGATCAATGAAGCTAAGCCAAATCTCTTCTCCAATTATGTATGTAAACGTGAAATAACTCCAGTTAGTTCCGTACAACCTGCAGTTAAATTCTTAAACTTCATTTAAAAAAAAAAAATCTTAACTTCTTTCAGAGACCTGCATCAATTATTAAGCTGAGGTAGCAAGGGAAACTCAGTAATCCATTTATTTATATTTAAATAACAAAAAAAAATTAAGAGAGTGTGTCTTCACAAAGACCAAAAATATGTAGAGCGCTACTTAATTGGGAAATCTCACATGAAACAGATCTAAAGAGATGCATGATATTAGAGGATTTTGTTTAATAGAGTATCCCACGAATCAATTGATATACTTAATTACATCTACAAATTGATTTTAAAATGTAATTAAAAAAAAAAAAAAAAAAGAGGTCTGTATGACCTCTTTCATGGCATAAATGCACACTTCAGAAGTTTATTTCTGTTTCTAAAACATTATTACTGTTTGGTTTCCACATCAGAAAAGGTGCTATTTCTCTCACTTTTTCATTAAGTCATGGCTAATTAATATCATATGCTTCAAGCCTTGCAACTGAAATCTTACTGAAAATTAAAGCAGTTTTACTCACTGTTTACATTTCTTATTTTGTTTATGGCTATTTAAGTCTAATGCTCAAAAAGCACTTTAGGAAAATAACTGTCAGAGAAAAGATGACTTCATTAAAAAGTCATTAGCTTTCACTCCCCTTCCTACACACAGGAACTAAATAAAGGTTTTACAAGAACTAAACTCAGTCTACAAATTCCTTTCACGTGTCGTGAATGCATGGGAACAGCTTATAGAGAGGTGCAGTTCCTAACAGCATAGGTTCCTTCCCAGTCCATCTGTCTGCTTATACAGCACTCACTAGAACTTAACAGACAGTAATTCTACTTCATCCACATAACTATGATCAACACCATTTTGAAAAAATCATAATTCTCAAGCTGAAAGCCTCAGTGTCTAATACTTAAGACATTCTTACTATACATTTATATAGATCTTGAGGTTTTTATGTTCCAAACTTTTTTGACTTAGATTCTATTTCCATGCATACATCTCATAGGTCAATGTTTCTTAAATCATGCTGAAAACAAAATTTAGAAAGAAGTGGAAATATATTATCGCTACTTTTCTATTCAGGTATTGTGCAGAAGACACAGCAAAACAATATTTGCAACACTTACAGCACATACTAAAGAAAAGCTACCTACTTAACGAAATTTACAGAGGAGCTCCATCCCACAAACAACTTGTAGTATACTTTATTGCAAACACATTCATTATACCCGAATTCACTCAGAATGGATCAGGATTCCCATCTTCTCTTGCAATACTGTAACTACTTCTGTAACACTGCCACTTATAAAACTACATAAACACCACAGTTCATTAGAAGTTGCCATAATTTCACTGTGAGGTGAACTTTGTCTCTAACAACAGTGAAACTCAGGAGAGAGGGGAGAAAATAAAGAGTCTTTTCCTCAACTGTCTGCATATTAAACATGAGTATTATCAACAAGGACAATGAAATCACCTTTTAACCATTAAATAAAAAACCAAAGCAAACAAAAAAACCACGACCCAAACAAAATCAACTACAGAAAGTAAGGCAAGACACTTGCTACTCTTCGAGTGTATTCTAAATATAAAGAGTTCACCGATTGCTACCTTCAGCTGTTGTTATACCCATTCTAATGGAGCCCTTGTCAATGAGACAGTTCACGCCATTACAAATTATGCAACAAAAACCTGATAACTTTTGAATGCAAAGGAATTATGCTCTCTCCTGAGCAGTTTCAAAATTACTTTGGATGTAACCTGGATTCAATTAGTGGTCTATGTGAAAGGTTCAGCCATGGAGTAGCCTATGATCAAGTTCCTTGTTGTCTTAGGAGTCAAAAAGAAAAAAAGAAAAAAAAAGCATGTGTTTTTAAAATAAGTTGGTTTTACCATTGTAGCAGTCCAATTCAGATTGCTTCTTTGCTCTCCTCCAAAAATAAACATTACTGGCTACTGCATAAAAGTATTCTGCTTTGAGACAAAATCTTTAAGCATTCTGCTTTACATACAGCCCAGTAATCTTGCAAGTCTTTGAGCTGTAGGGAGACCATTAGTTTAATTATACTTACCTTCTCTATTTGTTTCCCAATCCCCATTTTCCTCTTCACTTTCTGGTGTTCTCTCCTTTGTAATTTTGATATCCTCCTTTTCTCTATGTCTTCCTCGTGAAGACTCTTTCTATAAAGGGAAAAATGCTGCATTAGAGTAAACAACTTTATTTTAAAAGAAGCCTGAAGAAGTAGGTATATTTTACATGGTATTTTGTCTGTTTCTTTTTTATAGTACAAAAAGCATTTTCTCCCTTAGCTTGTTGAACAAATACCTTCTTAAATAAGCAGAGACCCCACAGCCAACATGTTCTAAAGCAATTTCATATAATCAGTATGCAAACAGCAGATGGGGAAAAGAGAAGAAAGGATTCATAAAATAAGACGGTTTAAAGGCAGGGCAAGAAGCGAGCATGTATCGGAGAATAAAGTTTAAAACAGGAACCGAGAGAACAGATCAAGTTCTTAAGACCAGAAGTTTAATGAACATTTTAAAGAGTATAATTTTAACAGCTTGAGTAAGAATTCTCAGCTGTAAATAAGAATATTTATATGCAAGGCAGATGAGCCTCAGAAGCTGAACCATTTAACTCTCCAGAGGATAAAGAATGGAGGGGGGATAATAAAATAAAAAAATGGAGACCCTTGGCTGGCAGAAGGAAGGGGGAAAAAAAGTCTAAAGCAACACACTGGAATCAAGTTTTGTTGACAGCTTTATATTTGAACTTTCACTGGCCCCGAGTTATTAGACAAGTCTAACTATTGCAGTAGCACCCATTTTGCATGTGGCAGATGGTCCTGTGGACACCTAAGGAAGCCAGAGACTATTTCTTACAGGAAAGAAGATAATTTCAAAAGGTAACTGAACCTGTGCTGCGCTTCTCCCCCTGCTAAATTCCAGTAGGAAAGCTGCACAGTTGCATCATTGCCTCTGCTGAATTGACATTCTCTAAATAATCTACCTGGGCTCAAGGGGAGTACAGGATGAAGTTTTTTCACTATTTGCAAAAAAAGAACATTCAAGCTCAGAAGTATCTCAGGTTAATTTATTAAGTAGGAAACCAGAAAGAGCAAATAATGAAAGTCTGCCCCATATCCCTTTTGTTCTCACCTCCCATAGTGCCTTCTTTTGCCTTTTGGGGATTCTTCAGTGTAGGAACCTTTGTTTTTATGCCAAGAAAAGGAGATGCCCGAGAATTTCACTAGCTATTCCTTATTAGGACTTAGATCTCTACTTAATTTAAATGCTTAACATCACCTTAGAAACACAGTAAGGAAATAACATAACATTGTGGATAGTCACTCCCAAGTGAGTAAAATTCAACTATTCCTTTTTATTCACTAACAATGTTAAAATCTTATCTCTAGTTTAATGATGTAGAACAAGTACTGCATTTATTTTACCTAGTGAACTAGAACAGATGCTTCAACACACAGTTATCTTCAAGCCTCTCATCTTGATGCATTCAGTATATCACATTCAGAGCCTTAGAAGGTTTGGAAAAAACTGACCAGTTGCTACATAACACGAAGGAACTTCATATTAAAGAACTAATTTTTGTCATGGTTAATTTAAAGCAGCTTGTATAATAAGGAAAAAAAAAAAAGTTATTTTTCTCAATTTCATGACAGGATCTCTAAAATGATGCACAAGATCCTAGCCTATCAAGTCATGTTGGTTGCTGACATCAACTGCAGACAAGTCTACATCAACTAAGGCATCATCACAACACGTGCTAAAGGCATTTCAGTCTAAGAGCAAGAATTGTACTACGCTCCAAAGCAAGTTACTTTAAAAGAAAATTACTCTGATGAGATCTGAAAATCTGTATCAACAGGCCTCTCCTGCAACCATTTTTTTTTCCTTAGAGTATCTTAATTTTTCTAGACCGCCCTTCTTGAAGGCTGCAACTGTTCTATTAAACTGTGTACTTCTGCTATATACTCCAACTAATTCCTACCGTATAAACAAACAATAAACATAATTTCTTAAATACAAATACTAGTTTCTATGAATTCAACACTATTTGTTACTAGCAAACTGAAATACGCATGTTAGGACATCCTCTATATACCGATTTCAAAAACCTTCTTAAAACCAATTCCCCAAATAGCTTGTTGGCAGAGAACGTGCAGATAAGCCAGAATGCTTCAAGACGAATTTAATAACCCATGTTAAAAATACTACACAACCTGTATTTATCTTGCCTACCGCTCCAAACTTACAACCAAACACAAGCATCTTGAAACAGCCTGTATTTTCTCCTTTCAGTGGAGAGATTCAGTAGTGGCACAATCATACTTCTACAGAAGAACCAAGAACAAAAACATCTATGAAAGGAATTTTATTGAATTACTGAATATAGGGGAAGGGAATAGACAGTTTTTATGCAAGCATGCTGTTTTACAAGTCAGGACAACTTGATCCGAGCCCGTTCATGCACTAAATTACTTCAGTTTAGTTGTCAGGAAAAAAGATTCTGGTAACATTGCACTTTGAAAAACAAATCTCAGTTTAGAAATTGAGTATATTTTCCTGGGGCATGCAAATCAAGAATTTAAGTTATGATGGTTTTGAACACATCTGAATTTTCTCATCGAGAAGTCTTCAACATATTCCTTCTATTGTACTTGTTCCACTTACAACGCATTTAATTCCCTCATACTATGGGAAGTAAATATTTCCTTCATATCCTTGTAGACCTTCTTGTACTTTACAGTTTTTTTTCATCTCTCCCTTAATAAGCCAAGAATAAAACAAGTCAAGCTCCTAAAGGACAATAGCATGTCTTTCACTTGTACTTGAAGATGCTGTATCCACTTCAGCCACACTTGTAAACTATTTCTCTGCAGACTCTGAAAAAATGCCATTTACTAGATGAGAAACAATAAACTTCCATAATAATATAATTATTTACTAAAAAAATACTGTAGGTTGTCTTAAGAGTAAACAACAACTTAGTAGACTTTGTCTATGCTGTTTTCTGGTATGTGCTCACAGTTAAACTATTTATATGTGTTGAATAGATGATTACAGTTTAATGTTGACATTCAGGAGAAATGTTACTTACGAAAGGAAAAAAAAATTACGACACTATGGCTGAATTCTGTGATATTTTATTTAATTTAATGTCTACTTAAGTTGAAGTTCCACACCCCATAAGATATGATCAGCACTCTACAGCACAAGACTTGATGTCTACTTGAATGAATTCCCCTCTACAGCCAGAAGAGTTTGGACTCATCCAGTCTGCAAAACATGCTTCTAGCCAAGAAGTGTTATTTTGCCAACACCGATGGAAAGAATATTTATAAGACTCTTACAACCTACAATTCTTACAAGGCAGAAGCTTCAGTTTCAGCCTTATCAGCACATGTACATGCAGCAGCAATATAAACTAATTCAAACGCACAGATTCCTTTAAATCTAGAATAAGCTATCATGTATTACAGCTAGAATCTTTTGGGCAAGCACAGTACTATTTTGCTCTAGGTTTAATACCGTTATAGTATAAACTACTACCACACTACACAAGCATACAAGAAAATGAATCTGAATTTTCCCTGACATGAACAGGTATTGCTTCCATTTCAGAAATGGAAGAGAATGCCGACTTCCATTTCCAGTGGAGATATTCAAAAGCCACAGTGACAAAAAGCACAGATATGAAGCAAGTGATACACATTCCTTACAAAAACCTTTCCTAAATGTACATTAAGTTCTTCCCTCTGTTTCTCCCAAATCACACACACCTCCCAGGTAATACTTTAGGTAATACTTCATATACTCCAATGTAACTGCCTTCTCATAATACAGAGAAAAATTCAACACAAAAATTTCCAACTAAATACAATGATGGCAGGAACCTTATCTAATTATTTGTATAATAATTGATACACTAGCATACAGTGCTGAAATAATTCCAAACACAAATCTGAGAAACATACAAACAACTGAGTTCAATGTAGTTGTCTACATAACGCAGCATATTGTCTCTGAAAATAATAGTACAAGACATGAAGAAATAATAAGGGATATATTCTATAAGCTGTCCATACAGGAAGTTTCTTCCTGAATACATACAGATTGTACTAGTTATCTTACGTCTCCAAAGAACAAGAAATCTTTTCTAAAAAGATTTTATACTAGTTATACTGTCTCAACTTTTTGTGGAACCTCGTCAGGTTTTTGACTGTATCTTCTGGCAATCAGGTAGAATTGTCATATATAATGTAAATAGCATTTCCCCTTGTCATTTTCAAATTTGCCACTCTTTCTACTGGGATAAAGTATGAATATGACGCATCTAATTTACATTCTCTCAATCATACATTACATGCATTCGCCACATGGCCTTTCTTCTCTCCAGTCTCTTTCTCACCTCCATGCCCACTTCAAAAAGACCGTTGACTGTATTTTCTTGCATACAGGTGATCACAACCAAACAGCATTTCAAATAAAACTGGACCATGAATTTCTACAGCATAATATTGATCATTTTCTATTCCATTTTTATATACCTGAGCGTTTGCTTCTGCAACTGTGACTGCACTTTGAACAGATGGTTTCATTGAGCTGTCCACAATAACTTCTTTTTCTACTGGATGGTTTCAGTTACTTTTAAAATATTCATTCATGATTTTTTTGTTTTAAATACTTTCTTCATTGTGCATTACCTTGTGCTTGTCAACATCAAGTTTCATCTGCCATTGTACTGCCAAAAACTATCTTTCCCCAACCCCTATTGCATTCCTCAGGCTCTAGTAATCTCAAGTACTGTTTTCATATCTTCTGCAAAGTTTGACATTTGGGATGTCAACATTTTTTCCACATTCTTAAAAAGTTATAGCTTTTTAGATGAAGCACCATAGCATCCTCTGTAACTTCATCATTTGAAATTAATCTAATATTTTGCCCTTGGCTAGCTTCTAAACCTGACAATATTAATACCTGCTATTCTTTGACTATCTATATGCCTCAAAAGCCTTGTTTCAAAAGAAGCTAAGGTTTCACCTGTACCAGACAGTTCTCTCTTAGCCACTACTCTCCATTAAAATTTCAGGCTAGTAGCTTGGTAAAGCGCTAATTTTGTCTGCAGGAACAGTGCTGCTCTTTCTTTCTTTCTTTCTTTTTTTAAACACAATTATGAAACTTTTTATGGAACAAGCTACTTTTTGTTATTTCAAAACAAAAGTTAAGATTTCTTATCCAGCTCCTCTGTTATCCCAAAAGCTTTAATAAGAGATGGAAACGTCAGATATTAGAGCTCCACCATAACAGTAGCTCTCACGATGGAGCAAGATTTTTGTTAGCAGTTCAGTCACTTCAGTCTTCTGTTCTTTTAGATATTCTGGTTCTTTGCAATGCAAGTCTTGACACCTGTCCCTCTTCATCTATTTGCTCCAGAATATTTTCTTTGGATATCCCGTATTTTGAGAGTTGCCTCCATGCAACTAATACAAAAGCTCAGTAGTTTCCTCAGCATTCTGTTTTATGAGATTGAAGCAGAGTATTTTTTTCTCTACAGTTTGCTTATCCTGTAAATAATTCTTTGGTACTTTAACAGACCCACTAATTCTCTGATTCCTTTTGATTCCAGTTCACTTTTGCTTGGGGTTTAGTTGTTTAAGAGTATTTTATTATTGCATTAATAGAACACTATAAAAAGCAGGGTTAACTAACCAAAAGTAAGAATTACATCAAAATTAGAGTTGTACGAGGAGAGAAGAAGTTACGGTAAATTTTTAATAACGGTTGGAAAAAACACTTTTCCCACCAACCATGTACTCAATAACTGAACAGTTTATTCAAACTATTAGAAAATAAAAGAAACACATTTAAGTAGAAGAGTAAAAAGACTGGAAGTTTACACAAATTAACAGCAACTGAAAACATGATTGGAAGGTAAGCCATTCTGTTAATTTAATGATAGCAGCTGCTGTTGATTTCTTTACACCTGACATAAAAATTCATTTTACATAGCAAGTACGAACAGACCAAGAGGAAAAAAAAAAAAAAAAAAAAGAATGCTGTTAATACCTGCAGAAGCAAAACCAATTTTTCACAAATAAAAACTTTTAATCATTATTCATACGAAGATGGTCTTAAAAAACATGACGCAGGAATATACTGGTGTTGTTACACAGGTGCAGGGTCACACTACCAACTCTGCCCCTATTTTTTTGTAACATCAGGAACAGATAACACAACTTAAAAATAAGTAACTTCTGATATTTGAGGGGTACAGAGTTGTAGAAAGATGATTAGAAAATGAGAATGATAATGAATGAATTTTTTGCAAAATCCGAAAGTGAGCAGTTCAGATGGCTGATGAGTGTGTGAGGAGGAAGGCAAAATGAACTAGCGCAACAGTAACTGCATGGTCTCATCAAAAGCAAATTTGGGATGAACAACTGGAGTCAGGATGCATGTAAATAATGAATACGTGTTGGGAGAAAAATAGTAGATGATTGGAACAACGGTTAATACACTTTCTTGGTAATCATCAAAGACTCTGCACTGTTATTAAACACCCGTTTATCAGTATTTATAACATATTTTAGTCTGCGGGATTTATAAAATCTTTGGGAACCAAAAGACCAGAAAGTGCTATAAAATTGCAAAATAATACAATTGTTAAGACACTTCATAATAAAATACGCCACATGCTACGTACAAAATGATCAGTTCATTAAAACATTTTAAATATTACAAGTCACCATGATCAAGTTTCTAGGACACACTGCCCAATTGCTACTGAGGGATTCTGGAGTTCTGCAAACTCCATTCTTACCCTAACAGGAGAGGACGATTCCTCTGTACTTCGTTTCTGTGGCTCTGCCTCAACGTCTTGACGTTTGTTCTTCATTCTTTCCCGAAGATCTCCAGTGGGTCTTTCTGGTGACCTGTATAATACAGAAACATAATATAACCAGTTCTATGGGACTATTTTTAAAGGAATACAATCTTTTAATTATTTTTTATTAGTATATACAGAAAGATCTAAACCTCCCACCCAGAAGTGAAGTGAATGAATAAAAAAATATTCCATTCAAATGGGCTTAAGCATTCTAAAAAACCAACTCTTTCAGAACATCAAGGAAGTCTTGACTCTAAGAAGAAAACCTACTTGTATGTATATATGGCATGACTCAGTTACTACTCTAGATCAGTCAGGTGATCCTATCCAGAACAACTCTTCTTTTTCTGACCATCATGCAAATGTGTTTCACAATCACTCCTACCAAGTCCTTCAAGATATCTTTAGCCTTCTCCGTATTCTAAGCTGCACCGATTTTAATATATAGATATAATATATATTTATATATATATATATAAAAAAATACAATTAATGCAGAGTCAAACTACTGCAGACTAGCAATGACAGTCACACAGAAGCACAACTCTGAATACGGATGAAGCCTACAAGTGGAGACAACGTGGCCTAGGTGCCATCCTCCCATGACCTTGGTGAGACTGCCACACAAAAAAACCACTGTTGCAAGTCCATGCACCAGAAATTCACTCTTGAAGGGCTCCTCCATTTTCCATCTTGCAGTAACATAATTATTTCATTATTTAATTACAAAATATTGGATGAACTCTACTAGTCATGCAACTTTAAGGTATATTAGCTGTAAAAGGTATTACTGTGATGTGGGAAGGGAGAGGAACATCCTACACTACCACAAGACACCTATATGATTTTGTCACCTCTTAGTACAGATTCACAACTTCATTTATCCCTTATGGGTTAAAAGAGAAAACTCTTGCATTCAAACAACTCCTAAGAAAAGGGGGTGTAGGAGCTGCTTCAAATGATCTTTCAATTCAAGAAAATAAATTTTCTCTTCATAAAATCTGGCTTGATATTGAGTTTGGTACTTCTGTGATGGCTGTTAGCCGTAATTACAGATTCTTCTGTGAAATGGTTCTGTGAAAGTACTGGATCTGTACCTATCATTTTTCACTAAAGAATCATAAAGAGATACTGATGCTGCCTTAGGTGATTAGAAGAGCTATATATAATATTTGAATAATGAAATTTGCATTTGTTTTGCTTTTCAGACTGAATCAGGGTTTCCATTTAGAAAGTGTTGTTTCTCCCACCCTTCCTCTGTCACATAATACACAAAGGGTAAACTATCTTTCACAGTTTATGCATACAAATATCTAAATTAACATGATTTCATTTTCAACTTGTGAATATTTGAATAGTAATTGGTTTCCACTTCCTCTTTTGCAATGTTATCTATATTTAATTCTTTAAACTGCATCATAAGGTTAAGTGTCTTAGGATCTAAGAAGAAAAAGACCAGTGACTGCTCTCATTTTTAAATGCATTTAATTCTTCATGAAGTTGTAAATACAGGTCAATCTAGATCAGAGGAAAGGTACAAAACAGTAGCGTGCTGCTTCCTTCAGCACTAAGAAAGATCAAATAATATCCAGCATACAAATATAAACAAGTTATCTTCTTTGCATGCATGATTATATCATCTCTAAAGTGTTTGGCTTTAGCAAAGGTATTCAAGGTATTTTTTTTTCCCCTCCCTCCATCTTAGAAACATAATTCCTTTGCATTACCGAAACTCTCTGAAGCATTTCAATCACCACCTACCTCAACAAATAAACTGTCTTTCAACATTAAAGTGGCAATTCAATGCCTTAAATTTTAATAATATTTCAGCCATGGCACAAAGGATTTGGATTTGTGAAACTGAAAATTAATTTAAAAGGCAAAAAGATTATAGATAATGTTGTTCCTCAAGAGGAGCAACTTCAGGAAAAACCCCAGTAGCTGAAGGAGAAAGTAAGAGAACTTTCACTGAATGCAGCTCATGTACTTTCTAGAGAGACATCTGATATTTTAGTACTTTTTTTTTTTTAAAAAGTCATATGCTGAAATGAAAAAACATCCAAACTGTTTCACCCTCAATTAACACTGTTTTCAGTATGGGAGGAAAGAAAAAAAACTTAAGTTTGTTAAAACATTATTCAAATGTACTTAAAGATTACAAAAGTTATCAAGAAATCACAGAAATGAAAAAAGCTATAGCTTCAGGGTTGGGGTTTGTTGGTGTTTTTTTGTTTGGTTTTGTTGTTTTGGGGGTTTGGTGATTTTTTTTAGCTTTAGGAGAACACTGGAGTGAAGTCATGGTAACCATCCTACCCCTCCTTGCCAAAAAACATCATAACCCCTCAAAAAGTCTAATAAAATAAGACTGAAAATTCGTCAAATTTTAAGACATAATTAGTCAGGAAGCTGTAACTGTTTTTAGATACTTTGGCTTAATGCACAGAAAAATCAAGCTGGTCTACTAGCTGATTTTTCTTTCAAGTGTACCACAATTCTAATTTTTACACAACGGCTTCTTTTCTACGTAACTTCTCCCCACTCCCCCTCCAAAAGGAATCTTTGGTTATTCTAGGTCATGCACACTGCTGTATTTCAAGATAACTACAATTTTACCTCTACAGTTTAAGATGATGTGGCTAGACTGCAACTGGTAGAACCTTTCATGCAAAAGGCTCCACAGCATTATCCCTGTACACTGAAAGAAGAAAACCACTCAATGAAAAATTTCTCTTTAATGACTTAGTATTTTGTGCTGATCCATCTTTTAAATAAGGACTAAAATGCAGAATTTAATAATTTCAAATTTTAAGCAGTGCAGTTAAGTAATTTTAAACAGCATTACTTCCTGCAGCAGTTCAGTTCTCCATAGTCAGTAGCTTGGTTAGGAAATGCACATTCATAACAGTGCCTCCATTTGCTTCTGTGCTTCTCACAGTGTCAGGAACAACTACCTAGCAACAGGCACACATTACAACACACGTGTCTGAGAATATCGGTGTGTATGTGTGTGTTTGCACACATGTGCATGTATAGGCAGATGACAATTATTAGTGTATAAAGTACATATTATAATTATATGCTCATGAAGCACTGTCCCGTTCTTCAGTTTCCCATACAACAATATTTGAACCTTGCAAAATCCACATGTTCTTACCTAAGATTACTGCTGATTTGGTTTGGTTTTTAAATCCAGTGTAATGATCCAGAATGAAGAGGATCAGACAGGCTATCTATGAGTGGAGCAGGAGAGCAAAATTCCTTGTAGGATAGCATGTTTACACACAGCTCTTTCCTTGATAGCTTCTCCTTACTTCAGATGCCTGGAAGACTGGCAGGCCTATTATTGAATTCTTAATATCCTCATCAGGAAAGCTTTATAGGTAAAAACATGCTAGCTTTATTTTTATAACAGCAAGATTAAAATTCATGATGTGAGAGGCAGCATTAATGCTGAAACGGAGTTATAACAAAACTAGATTTAAGAGTCTCTTTCACACTTTAGAGTCAAGTTTTCCTACTGTCTGGTGATGTTCTGAACTATGGAAGGCATTATGGTCTGATAAAACCATTAACAATGAGATTTATTTCAGATGGGTATAAAATTGAAGGGGCAAGACAGAAAGGCAGCAAGACGTGCTTTGTCCTACCAAACTGCTTGCAAAGCAGACAAAAGATTTCACCAGCAGGCCTGGCTGAACACATGTAGACATGCCACCATTATGTTGTCCCAGATACTTTAACAAGAATACTGCTTGAACTGAACTGATGTGGAAGCAGCATTAGCTTGGCTTACAAGAAGCCAATAAAATTGCATTCAAAATACCTGGATAACATTTGTAAAAACCTCTGTAATGTTAAATGGCATGAAAATGCCAACATTTTATTATGTACATAAAACAGCTTTTTCTGTGCCTGGCCAAGAGCTATCAGTAGAAACTTTGGAAGACAAGTATGCTTTTTTCATTTGTCTGTTTTGGTGGGGGGGAGGGGGGCGGGTAGGTAGGGGCTTCCTCCTCCTTTTTTATTTTTAAGAACACCTTTATTAAATGTTGAATGTATCAGGCAAATAAGCAGCAAGATTTGTCCTTTGACTTTTTCATATAGTGCTAGTAAAAAAATGTTAGCAATAAAAAGAAGCAAATCAACATTATTCTTAAATGTCAGTGGTGACAGTGAAGCAGAAACACAGCTTTAATCATTAAAAGTAATGTCACTTTTCTTCAAATGACCAGGCAGAACTATGCACTGAGTGTTCCAAACACTGAAAGCAAGGAGAAAGTGACATTCTAACAGTTTTAAAATTTAATCTCTACCCATAAATCACTCCTTTTTCCCATTTGGAACATTCAGTACAGAACAGAGTAAAATCTTTTACACACTGAAAGAAATATTAAACTTAGCGATATATTTTGTATCCCAGCTGCTACCACCTTAGAAGCAATGGAAGATCAAACAAGCAAAGTCAAGATCATCCTGAGCGTATGCCACAGGAATAGGAAAGAGCCAGAAACAGAACCCTAACCTCATGCCAACCTTCCTGCTGTTGCTTCACACTTTGATGCTTCAGTGTGCCCATCCATAATCTAGTGGTAACATTGACGTTACTGTAGCATTATGAAGCACAGTTGTTAGTAAAATGTGAAGCCTTCATACAAAGAGGTACTATGCTAAAAACTATACTATCTTTTTGTCCTTTATAGCAAGAATATTACAAACTTACTGCCACTTTTAGTTTCAGTTCAGTAAGGTGTTATGCCACACAAAGGACAGTCGAAAAAAACGAACATTTTTAAATTATAGTAACATATGAAGAGGCAGATAAAAAATATTCTCTTCTGAAAAACGAAGTAACTTTTTGGATCTCTTCCTATGGTACTTGTTCTATATCTGACAGATAAAGTCACAAAACTATGTTTTGAAGAGAAGTGTTTTCTCACAACAGGAGAGAAAGGATAGACACCTTATTCATCAAACAATATAGCAAAGGCAGAAGGGCTGCAAGTATGTGAGTACTGCTGTAAGTAGTTTCAAAACAGCATTTTAGTAAAGGACAGAAAGCCATATCGGAAGCTGCAGTGACACTATGCAAAAAAAAAAGAAAAAAAACACAACCAAAACGAACAAAACCAAAAAACCAAAATATTAAGGTACCTGAACTTCCTATTTCATGTAATATAAGAAGTTAATCTGCATCCAGAGGACTCCATTCATTTTTTTAAAGCTACATACACACAAAAATCCTGGGAAAACCCACTGCAAGTTGCCAAATTAATTGTTTTGAGCAGCTTCACAATGCAATTGGTTATTGATAAAACATACCATTAGGCACATCACAGCATTTCACCTTTTTAAAAAAAAAAAACAAAACCAAAAAAAAACAACAGAAGACATAGTTGCAAAAGCTATTTTCCTACAGCATGTGAAGAATTCAAAGTGAGTTCTTGATTTACCTTCTATAACTGCTGCTATAGCCTTTACCTCGTGGTGAAGGGCCATGTACGAATCTACATGTGTTCCCATAGAGGCAGTTGCCAGTCTTCAGCCAGTTACGGCACTGTGTCTAAGAGACAGACATTACTGGGTGAATTTCACACTCATTTCTGGAAATACCATTGGTGTGAGTGTGGCAGAACAAACAAATGACTCCACATTAACTCCCACTTATCTGTAAATTCTATCCACCAGTAATATAACTAATTAAAAAAAAATAATCAACAATGAGCATCAGGTCTGGCAGAGAAAAATTTAGGTTGGTGGAAATACTATTAATATGTACAGTACTAGTGCTCCTCTCCAGAAGCTGGGACAACACACGTTATTTGAAAATTCTAGTATTAGTATGTTGAACATCCATGCGTTAAGGAGTTCTTTTCACCTTTACTAACATCAGTCACATCTGAGTATTTGATACTTGTGAGCTACTCTTTCCCACCACCTAAATCCTGGAAAAGAAGATGCTGGGGTGGGGAGGAAAAGAAGAACACTTTTACAACTCACCTCTGCAGTACTTCCAGTGCTGGGTCCAAGCCTTTCAAACACACTGGGTCTTCGGGATGTGCTATCGGATATGGTCTTGGTATTTTCCACTGTGACCTTCCTTCTAATTTTTGACATTTTGTACTACTTCAACCAAAAAAAAAAGCAAAACTGTAAAATCCTTCAGTTTGGGGCTATTGACACTGAACTCACATGAATAAAATAGTATGATATACGTTGCAAGAATTGCTGCAGAGGTGATGAAGAAAGAAAAAGAAGTCGTAAATGAGTGAAATGTATCTAATAACAAGGAATGCCTCTGATTTGAACTAGTCAGCTGAACACCAGTAATGATAATTTTTCATTTTATTTTATGACCTGCTTTGGATTCTTCAGCTTCCTTTTGGGAAAGATCATATGTCATGTTATTCATTTAGGTAGCAAACACCACACAGAACAGATGCTTTCCTTTCATCATGTGCATGAACTCAAGTGACTTCAAGTGAGAAGAACCTTTAATGTTACTTCACCAACCTCCCAGGAACAAGTTCTGACCACTAAAAATGGCTCCCATTTTCAGAAACAAATCCCCAAAAATGAGAGCTCCATTTTTTCCCCCCTTGTTGTGTGTGACAACCTGCTGAAAACCACCTTGATATCATCCAGTGTCTGTGTTTGTTACTGGTTTGTATCCTACAACTACTTGGAACCACCCAAGTTTAGAAAAAAACAAAAACCAAAAACCCCCACAACAGTGATACACTTCTTAAGCTTCTCAAGACGTAACTCCTTTTCATTAAGAAAAACGGATTTTAAAGCAAATACAGCATAAGTCTGATAAATAAGAAGTCACAATTTATCTTACCTGAGAAAGGAAGGAGTTATTGAATATAGAAAGAAAACCATATAAAAAAAAAAAGAAAGATATATTTTTAGCACTAGAGACAGGTTGTAGAAAAAAGGGCAAAATGGGCTCCAAAAACTATTGTCCATTCTTTAAATGTTACTTGATCTACACAGAAATAAAATCAATTTGGGAAAAATCTGCCGGTTACTGGACGATTTACATACAGCTCAAAAAAACACCTCTTTGTTGTATTGCAAAGTGCCATCATTCTAGAGCTCATTAGTCAGTATAACATGATTAGCCAAACGCTAATCTCCTACCCTTCCTTCTGCTGTCTCTTCTGCTCCTATCCATGTGTCACTGCCTTTAGAACACACACACGCTTAAGCTAATTTCTCATACACAAACAGGTTACAAATGACAAAAAGCTCACCCATACAGTCAGAATAATACAAATTTAAACTAACACCCACCATGCTGGATTAATACAAACTTTCACTGATCTGATCAGCAATATGTTCCCAGAGCATTCAGACTGTAAGGTTCCATTCTACAGCAAAAAAATTTATAATGTATAAATGTGGACAAACGTACATAAAACGTAATACTGCTGTAACTTATATTTCACACTTGATACTTTGATAATACCTGGTTTTCTCTCTTGTACCTTGGTGAAACTTCATTATCTGAATCCTATGGTTACTTCAATGACAAGACCTCCTTAGAAGTCTGACAGCCATGCACCTTCTACAAAGACAACTCTGTGCTCAAGCTCTTGCTAAGCACTTTAGCTCCTTTATAAACAACAGAAGAAAGCAAGCTTACACTAGGTACTTGAGAGATTTCTCAGCTCAGCTGTAGTTCCTACTTCTCCAAGCCTTTGATTATCTGAAGAATTTTATCTCATAAGTAAGGTTCAGATAACCAAGACATTAACCAAGATGCTCAGAGAGGGCAGAAGTTAACCATGTAGTGTATACCAGACATTAAAAACAATGGTTAACATCAATTAGTGGAAGCAGACAGTGAAACAGTAGAATTTGCCAGTAGTAGGAAATTATTTGGGTTAGTAAAAACTGTGGAGAATAGAGATTTCCAGAAAGATCTAACTGAGTTAGAAAATTGAGTAATACAACAGCAGATGAAATGCAAATAAATATAATGTAATGCACACAAAGAGAAATGATTTTATCTAAATACTCGATGAGTTCAAATTAGTCCAGTCTTCTGAGAAAAATAATTAGGAGTCATTGTGGACAGCTCAATGTGCAGCAGTAGTTATAAGGTCTGACAGGATAAACCATTAAAGTTAGAAAGCAAAACAATACCACATCTCACCTAACTGAGCACCCTTCCATTTCAGGATAGTTTCCCACTGTATATTAGCAAAAAACCCCACTGAATTTGTAAGGTTTCATGCAGCTACACCCTTTAATAGAGGATACAAAAATCAAATGACATATGCAAAAGCATTTTTAATAAGACGATCATATACCAAATACTGAATTTGGTTTAAATATTTACAGTAAAAAGAGCCATATCTGAAATAAAAAGGGTTAGAAGAACGGCACTGGCAATGGCATTGGGAGAGGGTTCAACACATGAAGGACAGATGAGTGCATCTAATACATAAGTACAGTACACACTGACATGATAGCAGTATACAAATACAAAAAATTTACATTCATTTTGCCTCCTAATTTGAATGTCCTTTTCTTTTCAAGGAAACAGAGGCAAAACATCTTTTTTTAAATGTTACTTTTTACCCAGCAAATAGTACCTTCTTGGAAGTAACTTCTATAGGAAGTTATGATGATGACTAGTCTTAAAAGGATAGTTATAAACACGGAGAGGATGAAGGGGGTAACATCATCATAACTGAACAGATAATTTCATTACAACTACCTACTTCCCCATATTTTGGCCGATAATTTCCTATAAGGAAATTAAGAGAACACCAACCAACCCTGAATCTTCTAAGGTTTGTAAAACCCCCTATTTTAAATAAAATAAAAACTTGGAATGTGAAACAAAAATCCATACCATTTCAGGTAACATTCTGTCAATTCTATTCTCACATTCTGGCCCATATCCACCAGTTTGCAATCAAGAACAGGTACTTTATTAACAGAAGAGATATTTCATGAGAAATTATTCTAAGCATACAAAAACAGTATGCTGTGACTGCACAGCATATTGCTTTCTGTATGCACATATTACCACATGAGGGTCTCACTCCTGCAACCAGAACTGCATGCGATTTCACTGTTAAGTGAATATCGCTGTTACACAGGCTGCAGGATTAGAGTCCAGACACATTATTCAAAGGCAAACTAAGGAATTTTCACTATGCCAAAGATTACATTTGAGAGACTGTATCTGAAAATGCAGTCGGTCCCATTTTCATTCTTCAAAGACCAAGCAAGTCGGAAAAATAAAGAGACTATTAAAACAATATTGCAGTTGAAATCTCAGATGCATAATGGCAGTTTTATATTACTGACAAGATTCCTTGCTTATAAACAAGTGCTGTGAGGGAAAAAAATTTAAGCTGTTTCATTTCCAGATTTTTCAGACTGCACATTAATGGATAATCAAGAAGAATTTAAATGGAACATCCCATAAAAATTCCCATAACTTGCTCAATTCTCCCACATTTTCATCTTGCGTTGCTCTACCCTTGATGATCACAGTCCTGCTATCAATCCCACACTGATGGCCACCGCAATGATTTTCCTCTCTGTCAAACATCTGTGTCTCTGAACTACCATCTCCTTATCGAACATCCACGTGGATGAGACAGCACTGAGTAGCAGTGTGGACTGAGCCTTGAGCATTCATATTTCAACACTGCAAATAATTAATACCATGATTTTTTTTTTTAAGGAAGTTTCCAAGTAGAAAATTATGTACTTCTCTATTTCAGGTACATGACATTGCATTGCTAAATCTACTTAGGAGCACTGAAGTGTCCGAAACTTACGCAACAGCTTACAACCACTAAGTGAAATTAACTTTATACTCCTAAAAGAAATTCTATAGCTAAGGTTTTAACTGTAAAGTATCACTTTTCCATACATAAATAAGATCCACGGGAATCTTTAATAATAAATTAGAAATATTTTAACACTACGATAACTTACAGATGTATCTATGTTATTCTTTAAATGGAGTAACTTTTCCAGGGTGAGAGACAATCTGTTAATGACTTTAATTACACTACCATTTGAAGTCAAATATACTGCAGGCTGTTACTTCACGAATAAATCTAAAGTCTAGACAGACTTGAGAGAAGTGAGTATACCTAGTGGGCACTAACCAAGTAACTGATATCAATGAAGCATGATATGATTGACACAATATTCAGTGAAATTCTGTATTTTTATTATCAGTACTCCTACATTTTGATGTCAAGGATGCTTAACATTTTTCTTCAATAGAAGTACGATATTACATAAGCCACGATCAAGAGAAACACATCTGAAACACCCGCTTTTCTGTTAGAAAAACCTAATCCAGTCCTCTGCAAAAATTAATCCTGTTTCTACATGAAAACTAGAAACTGAGATGTAACAGAACAAAAGCAAAGTTCACAAAAAAACTAAAAGGAGATAAAATCTCTTTGAGAAGTCCAAGACATCACTAGTAAGCATGTCAATGTCTGTGCATGCATACGTGCACACACAGGCTAAACATTATGTCACTTAAGAAAATCCTACCTGTGAAGTGATAAATAACATGCCATTTAAAATCACAAGCAAAATTTTAATTTTAAAATCCTACAGAACTTCAGATACAAACTGATTATAACACTCCAGGATAAACTAAATACCTGTTGACAACTAAATAACAGCTTAGAAAGAGGAAAATGTCAGTGCTTCCCTTCACTTTTCCAAATGAAGAGCTTTTACCTGAAAAGGTTGTTTCTGATTACAATGTTAACATTTCCATGTCACAATACTAATAAAATAGCGATATTTGAATGAGCTCCACAGGTTTACTACCTAAAAATAATGCTAAAAATAGTAAAATGCGTTGTTAACCAACTTTCAAAAACATAGTCAAATACTGGTTGCACATTTATGCGATGTCAGTCTAGCACTCTTCAACTCACACAAAGAAGCCTGTTCGACAGAAAACTAGAAATTATTCCAAGTTTACTTTAACAACTCCACGCTCTTAACCCATCACCTTATTAACTTCAACCTATCCCTCTAACTTAACGTATAGTATTTCTGCATTAGTAGTGATAAGCAACTGCTAATTATGTTTTCACAAGTATAAAATCATGGTTGGCTTTCTACATGTAAATAAATAAATTAGAACATCAGGCCCTAGTATCACAAGTATACGGTATTCCATATCTTGCCGCACAAAGTCCTCATACTCAAGGAAGATGTTTCACCAGACTAAGGGACAGTCTATGCAGACTGGTGCAGACAGATCCAAGCTCACTCAGCCTTCATACAGAGTCTGTCGGATGCACGTTATCTCCAATCCGTAAATTGGATCACCAGGTTAGCATGTTGCCACACTCGAGCAAACGTGCTGAGAAGCGGGGTGTATCATCTCAGGCACAGCCACATATAGCTGCACTTCTATAGTTTTTAGACACGCTCAGTTCATGGGCTGAGTCTGTCCACTCCCGTCTGCACAGAGGCACCATGTTTCACCACCAGAGCAAGATCCCTTAAGGGCCTGGTTGCTAACCCACTATCTGTCACAATCTGTTGTTCAAACAGTCTTGCGGAAGGTCGACAAGAAATCAGTGGTGGAGTGAGAATCCAGCAGAGAAGTCAAAGGCGAGGACCTGAGCAGGCCATCCGTAACACTAACCCAACATACCCAGTCTACAAGTTCTGGAAGGGATGGGAGTTAGCTGTAGCCGCTATCTAAAGAAATGGTGATGAGTGAATTCATACGAGCGAAATTAGTAGCTCCTCTAAGCGCATAAAGCAGAAACTATTTTACTGCCAGAAAGTGGGAGAAGAGGCCCATTGAAGTGGAAAAAACCCCACGAACAGGGGAGATCCAAGCACCTGGGAGGCAGCCTCCAGCACGGGCACCGACGGAGGGACCTGCGCCCCGAGCAAAGGGCCGGATGGCCGGCACCGCCAGCCGCTCACCCGCGGCCCTCCCGGCCGCGCCCCCCTCCTCGGGGAGCCCCCCGGCCCCGCACCGCGCTGGGCCGCGGCCGGGAGCGCGGCCCTTCCCCGCCGCGCAGCTCCGCAGGCCGAGCGGCCCCGAGCCCCGTCGCCCCCGGTGCCCCGGGCCAGGGCGGGGCGGGGGGAAAGGGGCGCGGGGGCCCGCCCCGCCCCCTCCCGCCTCTCCTCCTTTCCCTCACGGCCCGGCGCGGCCCTCTCCCCCCTCCCCGCCCCGCTCCGCGCCCCCGGCCGCACTCACCTGCTCCTTCCGCTGCCGCGCCGCTCCCCGCCGCCTCCTCCGCCGCCGCCCGGGGCGGAGAGGGTGGGAGGGGGCGAGGGGGGAGTCCGTCCTCCCGGGCCTGAGCGCGGAGCGACACGGAGAGGAAGACGAGGAGCGCCACCCGCTCCCGCAGCCCGACGGCGCCCGCCGCTCCCGCCCTGCCCCCGCGCGCCGGGGCCGCTGGGTAACCGCCGCCGCCACCGCCGCGCGCGCCCTTCCCGGCGGCCCTCGCGCCGCCCGCCGCGCCGGTGATGACGTCGAGGGGAGGGGAGGGCAGCGGCGGCGGCGGTGACGGCGGGCCGGGCGGAAGCGGCGGCGCCGCCATGTTGGGGGAGGGCGGGGAAGGCGGGGCCGGCCCGCCCGCCCCGCGCCTCCTGAGGGGGCCTGGGGTCGGCGTCGGGCGGCAGCTGTGGGCGCGACCCGGGCATCTGCGCGGGCTCCGTGGGGTGGCCAGTCCGGCTTCTCGGCCTGGGCCGACCAGGGTTGTGGGGGTGATAAACAGTGTGGCTGAGGCGCAAGAAAGAACCACAGAACGGTTTGGGTGTGAAGGGACCTTTGAAGGTCGTGCAGGCCAACCCCCCGCCGTGGGCAGGGACGCCTTCCACGAGGCCGGGTTGCTCACAGCCCCGTCCAGCCTGGCCTTGAACGCTTCCAGCGGTGGGGAATCCACAGCTTCTCTGGGCAGCCTGTGCCAGTGCCTCACCACCCTCACAGGAGAACATTTCTTCCTTACGTCCAGTCTAAACCTACCCTCTTTCGGTTTGAAACTGTTGTCCCTTGTCCTTGTCACTGCAGGCCTTGGTATAAAGTCTTCAGGCCCGTGTTGCGCTGCCCAAACCCTCCGCCGCGAGATAAATAAACTTCGCCAGCTAATTGTGGCAGGGGAGCCTGGGGGCAGCTCCCCCGCGGTATCGGTGATTTGGCCACCTGCGTGTCCTTGCCTTTATATCAGCGTGCAGCAAGAAGTTCTCATGTGAACGCCTTTTATGTTTGACAGTGGAAACGATGAATAGGCTTGTTTTCTTGTCAGCAAATCCTATAATAGCTCGAATGACCGAAATGGGGGAATCTCTTCTATGGATGGGGAATGCCCAGCATGCTGCGTGTCAATCAGAGGCCCATTCCATGCTACATCACCTGGAGTTCCCACCATCTAGAAGGACATAAGATTATCTATGCTATTTTCCCCTTATAGTGTGCACTATATATATATATATATGTAGTGCACTGAACTACCGTCGTAGGTATAGGTATATAAGTATGGTTGAAAAAACCTGATGTATTCTAAAATGAAGTATAGGGGGTGCAGTCATTCTTTTTTTTTTTTCCCTATATATAAATAATTTTAATAAAGCAGCAAGCTTTTTTATTATTATTTGAGCTAACTAAGTACAGTCATGCTGGAATTATATTCAACATCACAAATTTTGAAGAATGTGTTGAGCTATCTCTTTGACAGCAGAAAGTGCTTCTAAGCAAGTTGGTTTAATTTGTTGAGGAGGAAGCAAAAATCCGTAAGTTCCTGTGTCCCGAAGCTCAATGGTAAAAGAATATTTAATGCCAAGATCGTAAGCCCAGTCATCTGAACCTCCAGGAGCTAAATCTATGTGAGCAAGAGATAAGTTACCTGAAACCAGAACTTCAGTTTTCTGTTCAAAAGCTGTCTTCTGTTGCTAGCAAGGGTATGCTGTCATGCCTGTTGTAATAAAGTCATACTTACAAATTGTTTGTGCACCAGTACCAAGTTTATAAGTTTTCCTTGTTGTCCTCTGTATAGCTTTAGCTGCTTTCTTTGCCAGACTTTCCTGAAATTAAACAAAACTTGATTAGCTTTGTAGCCTTGTGATAATAGTTAATATGTATGCAGTTAGGATTTACTTACACTGCGCTCTGGATCTTACATTAGTTAAATACTCTTACAAAAGGCTCTAGAAAACCCACAGAATGTGGTTAAAATTTCCAGCATATGCCCCTGCTACAGATTGCATTTCTGCTGTAGCTAGATAAAAAAATACGGATGGGACCTTACCACCACTTCAGGAAGCCAACTGTTGTCAAACCGTTTGTTCCCATGTGTCTCATATTTTTCCTTTTCTGCCACAGTATTTAAGTCACTGTTGATTTATGTAGTATTGACAAAAAACAGCAGAAAAAGATTTTCATTGAGGGAATTCTACTCTTAAGCCATGAAGAAGACTTAAATGCCCAGAATTAGCACATCTCTTTCTGCTTTACAGGGAAGGAGTCACAAATGCATTATTACTGTTTGCTCACAACTGCATTTTTTTAATTGCAGTATATAAAACGGTTTGTTTCAGGAAATTAAACAGTAACCAAGACAGCATAAGAATATATGTTGTTTGGAGTTAGCTTATTCTGTATTTACATTACTGGATTTTTTTCATTTCTTCTTCTGAACACACTGGCACTAGTTACCAATGGAAAGGCGATATTGGACTGTTTTGTCTAACGAAGTAGGATGCTTCTAATGCATTAATTGTGTACTTTTTACAGTCCTCTTATCTATACAACATTTGGTTTTTAAAATAAAATGTTTTATATGGTTTTTAAAAATATGTTAAGTGGCATGGGAGATGCGTGAGGTTGAAAAGCAGTAAAAATGACAGCAGCATGTGCAAATGTCAATCCTGTATCTTTAGAAACTCTCTTACTGCCTGTCCTTGTGTCATGTAGCGTATGAAATGACCCGTCCACCTCAGACATTTGCTGTCTTCCCGTATGGCAAATCCCAAAGCCTGCAAACCTGCTTTCTGGTCGCCTTTACATGATTTCTGCTCCTTTCTTTCTGCTAGGCAGGAGCCCTTACTGCAAATAAAATAATTAATTGCCTCAGCACTTGGAGCTTAGGAAACACCAAAAGTGGGCTAGGAAGTGCAGGAAAGGGAATTCCTTGCTCTAGGGAATTTGATGTCTTTACATAAGAAGAATATGACTAAGCTGTCCACGTACTCTTATGGCTTGATTACTCTGTGTTAACAAATCCCATTTTAGCCTGGATATCCTTTCCAGATCTAGAAAAACCCAGAATTTTATGGTCAGTGGGAAAAAGCAGTGGCTACTCTTTCTGTTTTGAACTCTGTCTGTCTTCTGGGAGACTTTTTACTGTGTGATTTTGTGGTTCAAGAATGTAAAACTCTACATAAGCAGGATATGTTTTCCATCCTGCCATTAGGACCATTTTAAATAAGTATCCCTAGCAAAAACCTTAATAAAAGCAGCAAGTGTCCACCAGAATACCTCATTGCTTAGGTGTGTGGAGGGTATTTTTCAGAGTTACACACCCAAGTAATTTCAGAGTTTATGTAAACCATAAAGCATAATCAGGAATTTGCACAAATATTGTGTCCAAAAAAAATGAGACTCTGTTCTTTTAGCAGCAGCTTCAACATACCAGAGGTTGTTGATGTGTTATCAATCTGGAATAAATATTTTCATTTTTCCGTAGTCTTCAGAAGAAGCTTGCTGACTTACGCACTGCTAGACCAGCCCAGACTTCTTTAAGTTCTTAGGAACATCAAGAGAAATCTCATTTCCTAATTCTTGATCCTCAGAGCACTGTGACTCCCTCATTACAAGCCTAACCAAGCAGGGTAAGATGTTCTGAAATAAATGTGAAACTTCAGGAGATGGGAAGACTTACCAGCTCATCATGGTCTTTGCTTTTTTCCATAGTGTAAGAATATGGAAACAATACCAACTGGGAGTAAGAGTGCATGGTTATGTAGGCTTTAATGATGTCTTTGTGATCTCTGACAAAGCGAGCCACTGCTTTCACTTCAGGCTCAGACTCTGGGTAGGGTCCACAGTATATGTCCTGACATTCATTGGGAGACGCTCCTTTCCCTGTAACAGAAAAGCGCATGGTGTTACTCCTTAACTTCTTCCCTTCTGCATTTTTGTTCGTCTAATGAAAGAGCAGAGTATGATGCTAATACACAAGAAATTGTGGACTCTGCTATGCTATGGAAAGAACCCTCAGGCTTGTAGAAATCAGTGCGAGTCTACTAGGATTTCTTACCTACCATACTCTTGAAAAAAATTGGAGAAGGTGAAGGAAAAAAAATGATTCAAAGACTGGATAAAAAGTCTTAGAGGAGAGGATGAATATGCTCCATTTAAATTCATCAAGGACAAGATTGTGAGATCCCTTCTTAAAATCTAGAAGTACTACAGGAAAAAGGCAGTTCTAAGTGATTCTTTAATCTCGGGGGAAAGCAAACTGCCAATTGGAAGTTGAAGAAACACAAATCAAAATGAAGGTTTTTAAGAATGAGGAAAACTAGGCACTGGAACAAGTTACCAAGGAGACAACTAGGATTCATCATTTTTTGCTGTCTTCAGAATAAGACCAAATAACTTTCTGGAAGCAGCCAGGATCTTTAGTGTTAAATGTCAGCTCTTCATGTTTTAATAAATTTTGTAAATTTTCCCCTTTGCTACTATCTGTAGTTTAAATGGACATTTTATCTTAAATCCTATGCAGGAGTAAAGGTCACTGAGTACTTTAACACTCACAAGACTTTCTTCAGTCCTGAGCATTGGGACACTTTAACAGATGTCCATCTTCTAGAAATCAATAATGCCAGTTACATCTGCAGAGCAGCTGCCCTGTAGAAGCAACGCAAGCTATTATCATTGATACAGCAGAGAAGGAAGCATCTTCTGGTGCCAGTGATATCTAGGGAAGATCTATAGCATGCCACAAGGTAGTGGGGAGCATATCTGGACCCCAAAACGCTTAAAAATTTTGATACATCTATATATACATGTTCTAGTTAATTAAAAGTTGCAAGGCCTTGCACAGGTGTATTTGGGTGAAATGTAGTTGTGATAGACAGAAAGACTAGGTGATGTGGTGGAACCTGGCTGTTGATGTTAAGAATAAACCTGTATTTTCATGCATTCAACTGTTCCACAGATACTGCAAGCCCCTTTATAATATCAGTGGCTGAAAATAACTCCTCAGATGACCTACACCCTTGTATGACACAGCAGAAGAAGCAGAAATAATATAGTGAGGAGAGCAGGCTGTCGGGGAGAAGTGGCAACAGAGACACTAAGTCTGGCATATGTAGACTGGGAGGTCAGAAACAAGGGTACTGGGGCAGAGAGGGCTATGGTACGTTTGTGTTCTGGGATATACATGTAAGCCTTAATGTTTCTGAACCGAGAGGGATTTCACAGACAGTCCCTGAAAATTCATGCACATGAAAATACAAACAAATCCTGGCATGTATGTGAAATGATTCAAAAGTGGCAAAATGAGAATGTTAAATTTTACACTCTTCTGTTTTGCACAGAAGTGAGTACTGTCCAAGGAAAAAGGCAATGAAGAATCTGTTGGCTGGCAATCTTGGATGAATGTTCTGTCTGCTTTCCTAAATTCTTGATCATACTGGGAACAGCCAGCTAAGGAAACGATACAGAAAATGTGGAGAAAAATTTAAGTCTGGGTTCCAGTCAAATTTAGTTCCACAGAGCAAATGCCAAGTTAATGCATTGCTTTTAGTGCAGTAATTTTCCTTTTTATTGGTATAAAAGAAAAGCATAAGGTATCAGTGCATTTAGTATATTTTGCTCTTCATAAAAACCATAAAGGCTTTGTTCATAAATTTCATCAAGTTGTTACCTGAGCAGCTGAAGAGGAAGAACAGATAAACACAGCGGTACATTTCTAATTAAATGTATAGATCTAAAACCTGGAATTTTGCAGTGGCATAAAGTGTATTCACAAGCAAATCTGAAGCAAATGGAAGTCTGAACATTTGGCACTCCTGACAAGAGCTCTACTCTGTTTAAAAGTATGTGAGTAAAGATTAAATTGCAGGCTCCCACGAATTTGTGGTAATTTCTCATGAACACAATTGTGTTATTGTATTCAATTGACACAGCTAATAATAATTACAACAGTATTATAAAGTGATAAAACTCCAGCTTGGTTCTTCTGAGGATCCTGTTGAACTCCTGGTGTTTCACACAGCTACAGCAATAATGGAGATTCTACAGTTAATATGTTCTGGATCAAATCTGTTCAACCATTGCTATCGGTTGCTAATGTATCTGAATCAGTATAAACAATATTCTTATGCTAACTAAGAAAAACAGGATTTTGTTTTTCAGCATTTTACTGACTGTATAACTAAAGGAGGTAGAAACCTAGGGAGATCCTTACAATCATCTGTTTAAGTTATTGTGAGCACCTGACTTTAGTGCTTAGATTCCTCTGTACAGTTTTTTCTCTCCAATGACCCTGCAAGGTGCTGAAGCTTCTCCCTTCTGTGTTTTCAACCACGTCTAAGAGAGGAGTGTAGCATGGCTGAAAACAGTATGAATACTTCCCTGGTTACTCAAGATGCTCTTCCCCCAGCCTGTAGCGTTGCATGGGGTTGTTGTGACCCAAGTGCAGGACCCGGCACTGAGCCTTGTTGAACCTCATACAATTGGCCTCGGCCCATCGATCCAGCTTGTCCAGGTCCCTCTGTGGAGCCTTCCTACCCTCCAGCAGATCAACACTTCCATCTAACTTAGTCGTCATCTGCAAACTTACTGAGGGTGCACTCGATCCCCTTGTCCAGATCATTGATAAAGATATTAAACAGGACTGGCCCCAGTACTGAGCCCTGGGGAACACCACTTGTGACCGGCCACCAGCTAGATTTAACTCCATTCACAACTCTTTGGGCCCAGCCATGCAGACATTTTTTTACCTGTGTAAGTTTTTCTCCATATAATAGCCATGGCTGGTAAATAAACATTTATTCCCAGGTTAGCAATGCACTATGATGACTGAAAGTCATACAGGACATTAGTGTCAGTACTGAGTGAAGCCAGATCTGATCTGTAGGGTAGCATTTTAAGATAGCTATTCTGTGGACTATTAAAAACCTGTCAAGTACTAAAGTGCCTGCGGGTAAGTATATGTGATATAGCCTTGACAACAAACACTGAGAGCCAAAAAGTCTTGGTCAGCTAGGCATTACTGAAGGATGACTGAGGTGATCAGTTCATACAACATGGTGGAGCATCTACCCAACTGGATGGTGCAACAGGCCTTGGGTGACATGGCAAGGGCCACCTCTTTCCTCCTTTCCACCAACAGCCTGCACCACGTGTGTCATGGTGTTATGCAAGGAGCAGGATCCAGGGTCCTGATCCTCCTCTCTCTTGTGATTGTGCTGGGAAGAGGTTAGTCGCCGGTATGGCATCTGGGGAGGAAAAATCCTGAGTCCCAACAAAAAGTGTCTGGAGCTGGGGAAGTGTTCACCAGTTCATAACAGATATTCAGCTGCATTTGTCTTTATATCAACTTTGTGAAATAGAAAATAAAAATGTTTTCAAAATAAAGAATTTTAAAGGCTAAAAGTGAGGCGGGTACAATAGGAAGGAAATGATGTCATACCACACCACTGCGCATCAAAATTCCTGTTCATGTCAGTACCGATGCACTTGCTGTTACCATGCGATGAGCGGCTCTTTCTCCACAGCCGATTCTATGGGAAGAGACACATAAGCCATGTTCAGGGAAAAAGCTGAGAAAAGCAATGCACCATCTCACTGGTTAGTTAAATGTGACTTCCCACTTGGGCCTCTACAGGTCGCGTGCCAGTGAAGAGGCAAAAGACCAAGGAAGATTATAAAACCACAATCTGATTGCCAGCCAGGCTGGATGATAAAAGGAAATGTTGGGTAAGGTAAGATGTGGTCACATCTGGTCTGATTTCAAAGGATTTGGACCATGGAAGGAGGGAAGAAGACAAACAGTTTGGCCAGGTATGTGAGTTTAGGAGTCCAAGTTCAACCTTTCTATAGACATTGCTGACAACACATGGAAAGTTGGAAATTTGGTGTGCAGCTGTTGAGGTGTACCTGCGTAGTTATCCAAATGTGAGCCAAGCTGGGTTGAAGACTTGAGTGAGTAAAAGAGTGGAGGAGATTTTTGTTTTTTTAACTTGAGTGAAGGATCTAAAAATCAAAGAACCATCTCAATGGCTTGGAATTTCCAACCAGTAAATAAAATCCTGGACAAAAGATACCTGTTGTACCTTCATTTATCTGAAACAAAAAGTACTCAGAGAACTGGACTACCAGTCCTACTAGGAAGGAGTGAGTTATTGGCTATGCTGTATGTGATGCAGCACGCTATTCAGCTTGTGCTGAATTGTACCAGTATTTGCAGCCTCACTGCTGAAGGCTGACACAGGCATTCCCTAACATCTGGTAGTATTAAAATCTCAGGATGAGGTTCTGTCATTTCCAAATGCATTTTCAGCAGCTTGGAAGACACAAGGGTACTGTGGGTCAAATGCCAATCAGTAGCAATATTTCGTGTGGTTTAAATAGGGCAGAGATGCAGAAATTCCAAACACCAATTAAGAGTTTGGGGCATGCAGTTCCAGGATGGAAATGCTGCCCTAAGCACACACACTGATAGTTCCCATAAATAGCACATCAGTACATTGCACAACCTGTCAAAAAAGCTCTACATACAGAGGGATGGCTCCACGTGTACTCATAGCCATCCACATTCATCACCGGCATGACGTAGAAATCAAAGTGCTCCAGAAGTGTTGTCATGTTCTGATCTCTCTCACGCACATGGATTGCCTATAAAGCACAGAGAAAACTTAAAAAGCACTCATAGTAGTGGTTTTCTTACCTTCCTAGAAAGGCACCTGATGCCCTATGTAAAATAATTGTGCAATTATCAGACCAGTCTGCCTCCTGATAGAGGTGCATCACATCACAGAAACTGCTAAATAGCAAAGTAGCTCTTTGGTTGGAAGTGCCAGGGAGAGGGTAGGAATCGAACTGAGACAGTCAATCAGATACACGGCAGTCTTTAATGTTAATGGGAGGTCATGAGATAGAGTGGAAGCCTATTAATAGGAAGGTTTGAGCTTTTGCTGCTTGTAGAAATGATAGTAACCCTCCATCCCACCCAAAATACCACAAAAGTAGCATAAAATAAAGCAAGCCCCAAAATAACAAGTAACATTTCAAATGGCTGCTGTGCATAACATTATTCCTTCTGGTTGCATTGTGACTTCGATGCACTTGTATGCCAACAGCCAGTAAGATCTACATTGCTAATTTTGCCTCACAGCCTATTTTGAAGGCTTTAGTGATACCTAACCTGGTTGTTGGTCCACGACACAGGGATAAATTTTAACCTAGATAAGTGGTTTTGTTACTATTAGAATAGACTAAGTCCTTAATCATGTCTTTTTTTTCTTTATGCGTTACTTAAACCACCTTCTTTCATTTTAAATCCTTCCTAGTTTTCCTCAGGCAATGGACTTTCTGTGACTAAATGAGAAATGTCAATCTTTCTACAATCTTAACAAGAAAATTTAATGATAAAGAGTGGACCCATTATAAAGAATGCCTAGGATTTGCTAGAGAGAGCCAGTGATTTTAATGTGTGCATGCAGATGTGTATTAATGTCAGATTTTAAAATGTTACTTCATGAAGTGATATAGAAATAAAATTTGAATTTAAAACACATGAATTAGATCAAGAGGATGGAGAACCTAAATGTTCAGCTTGTTACTTCTGAAAAATGCTGCAGGGACGCGTCACTGGCAAAGTGACAACATAGCTGGTAATTATTTGGAGCAGCATGAAAAGGGCAAATGCATTTCTCTCCAAGGGAACCTGGAAGGCTGGATTATCAGTGGGTCACAAGGTACATTCAGCTGTATCTGTCCCTAACTTCTGTAGTCTCCTTTCAAATGCTATAGTCATTGAGGTTTTATAGTTGTGACTGAGGACAGAAATAAACACATTTATTATTATTATTATTATTATTATTATTATTATTATTATTATTATTATTATTATTATTATTATTATTATTATATTAATTATTAATTATTATCATCATCATCATCATCATCATCATTATTATTATTATTTAGTTCCATCATGGCCAAACCATAATTCATGTTTCCAGGACTCATCTATGTTGTTTCTCTGGCTACAGTACTGGTGATTGTGAAGTCTCAATCTCATCTAGCTTATTTTTACTGTGAACTTTGCTTTTGTGAAACAATAGCAATAAATAATATCTCAGGACATTAACTGAGCAAGCTGGGCAACCTTGTCTGGGCCAAAAAGACCTTAGGAGCCTTTTCCTGGTCCATACCGGGAACTGGACCAGCATCTCAGCATAATGAGTTAAGCAGAGATGCCTTAAATTCAAAAAGACCAAGGCAACATATGTTAAGACCCACGTGCAAACCATGGATGTTGTATCTTTTGGCATTCCTTTGTTCACTATCCTGAGTAGTGTAGATATTAAAGATCAGGTGTGACCATTGGTCTGCGGCTGCACGTCAAGGCTGGTCAGGCTAAGCCCGTACTACAGTCCCATCCCATCAGTGATTTACCAGTTTCCGTGAACTGGTGCTATGTGTGTGGCTGGCAGTTGTTGGTCATGTTCTGGAGGTCTGAAATGAGGGTGTCTCTAGCAGGGATGGTACCTTCAGAAAAAGGTGGCTCGTGTGGCCTCATTCTCAGAATGAGGCAGATCCAGAAAAAAGCAGGAGCACAAATAGAAAACGCAGAGGCAGGAGGCGGAGGAGCCGTAGCAGCAGATGCAGCAGCAGACGACACATCACAGCAAGTGCTAAGCAGAGACTGCGGGTGCACATGCTGGTGTGGAGGCATGCCATGCCTGGAGCAGACAAGTGCGGGGTACCTATTGCTCTAGGAAGGCACGTCGGGAGCAGCCAACTGTTGTAGGACAGCTTGAGCTCACACTGGGTGTCCTCTGATCCACTCCAGGCAGTGCCAGCTGGAGTAATATGGGCATGAGCCGCCACGTGCTGCATGACCCAGAGCCAAGATCATTCCTTGGATCCGTGTGGCAGCATAGACATAGCCCTAGTAGATTACCAAATACTTGCTTTTCCTGGCATGCCCTCTCCATCCCTTACCATTCATAATTTTAAACATCTCTGTTGAATTTGCTGCACATACTTTGAAGTTTCTTTCATACTTGAGAATACATCCGAGCTCTTTTGTATTTGATCCATATGACTTTCTGTCTCTCTCACACACACCCCCCTCCATCTGCTGACACACACCCACACATGCACACACACTCACTGCTACGTATGCAGCTTAGACACAAATCTCATGTGTTGGTGTTGTGGAAGTAAATAGATTAAGACTTTATGGAGTTTAGAATGCGATTGGACAGAGAAGGTAAATGACATCAAGATTTTTTACTTTGCTTTGAAAACATTAATCAGACGTGATTATCTACTCACATGGCCTATGAACCACAAGCAAAAAGCAGGAGAAATCCATTCTCTGGCGTGGATACCACAGTCAATCCATATGGCATTTTTGGACTTTTCCTGGCTTTTAGAAAGCTGACAAAAGAGAAATTGTATTAAAATGTCACCGTTGTAAAGTGTACCACATAAAAGTGGAAGTGAAAAGGGTAACTAAGGTGGAAGAAGCAGCATCTGTCTTGCAGGGAGAGCTTAGACTGATCCTGGGCCAGGATACTGCTGTCAGTTACGTTCACATGCAGCCAGAGAGCCATATTCAGACTACTTGCAGCAAGCTCCTAACGTAGACACTAAGACTACAGCAAGACCTGAGGTCAAGTGAGTAGATCACCAACTATGCAGGGCAACAAACTAGATTGGCTTCATAGTGAACAGAGGAGGGTATCCACCAAGCCGGTATTCCATGCCTTTGGATGATGGCCTAGATGTGATAACTTCTTTGTGACCCAACAAGGAACGTAATGTGGTCAAATGCCTTTGCAAAGGTAATGCATCTTACTAGAAGAACTTAGGAAACTTCTAAAAAACACAAATATATGCATATAAGTATAGATTTAAGAAAGGGTTCTGGCCAAAACCCATCACTTGTTTACATTAGTACTTGGAAAGTTTTTGCAGTAAGTCACAGCTGTACCTTCAGAACATAAAGTGGTCGTTTTTCATATGATGATCCAATATATATTTTCTGGAGGCGGTCAGAATGGACTTTCACTACTTCTTCCATCCAATGATATATCTGCAAGGATGAAGTTAGTAAATAGGTATTCTCCCTATTGTTTTCCTTCATCCCTGAAAGTGGTCTAGACTTAAATTCATTCTTCCTCCCAAAATCCTGCCTCTTTAGCTGATGGGAAAGAAAAACTAGCAATTGAGCCCACTTACCACTTGCCTGACTCTAATTTCTCTTAAAACAAACAGTAAGATACAGTCACAACACGGTCCAAGTATAGCCCTGAAATTCCTTTTTAGTTCTGTTTGGTTAAATTATTATCCATTTCATGTTTTAAATATCTGTATGTTGTTTTGTAACTTCGTTTTGCTTCTGTATTGGCTGCATTTGAATGGCAGTTTGAGGCAATACATGTATGAGAGATTTTTTCTGGTGCTTCTTTCTTTCTCTATGAAGGCATTACAGTAAATACAACTCTCAGTGGTTGAGCAATACAATGGTAATTATTTACCTATTGATGATCTCTTTCGCTATCTCCATTCTCAACCACGAGACAAATTTCACTCATTGAACCTACAGAGGATTACAACAAAAATATCTTACTTCTTTCATCGAATGGTAGTTTTCATAATATGATGAAGAACTGCGTGGGCTGACTGTGTCATTGGTAGTCTGTTTTTCAATAAGTCCTTGAACATCTCCCAGCAAGACTCTGAATAACAAAGAGAGAGCACAACCTCCTGTTAAATAAATGACAAACAACTTTACAGAAGCACTCATGACAACAAATAAAAAATACATACTTGTGTTGGATGGTCAGTTGCTTTAACTGAGCTTTTATGCTATTTATGCTGGATGCCCTGACATAGAAATGGACTTCTCTGTCCTTCTTGATGTTTTCAACCACAACAGGTTGCCAAAGGATGACCTGCAAAGTTTCCAAAAGCGTTTTATTTTTTTTTTACTGAGGAAAGAAAAGATATTCGTACTAACATTTAATAAGTATTTTGAAAATAATCAAAGCATATGTTTTCAATTTAAGACACCACTTGTAACAAGCAGTTCGATGTTCCCTGTGTTGTGTTATAGCATTCTGCTACTGCTGAAAATGAAGCGTGTGTATTTAAGAAACGTCTATAATGACTTCTGCACATAAATTCATAAATCAAGAACAAAGACAGGAACATAACCTTTTCTGAGATAGTATTTCTAGTATAATAGATATGTTTAGCTGGTTATTATGTTGCGTGCTTTCAAGTCTACTGAGAGTTATTTTCCCTGAGGGTATTTGGAGAATTAATGAAGATCAGACCAGTCTTTGTAGTTATAGAATTTGCTGATGACTTTGATCAGGGAGGAAATAAACGCCAGAAGGGGTTTGAATATAAGTCAAGTTGAAGCAGCAATACAGAGATTAGAAATGGGAGGAAAATAAGAAAATTAGATTCTTCTTGGTAAAATTAAATCTTTTACAATAGTAAAATCAGAAGCCAACATATTCAATAAAAGACTGAAACTTTAGAACCAATAATACCAAAAGATCTAGGGGTGACAGTAAGGAGAAAATTAGGCATGAATTTACAATGTGAAAAAGGTCAACATAATTCTTGGATGCATTTTTGAAGACATACAGCGTGGAGCCACCAGACAATAGGGTTTATTTTTTTCCTTTCTGGTGCAGTTGCACCAGAAGTATTATATTGAATTTAGGGCACCATGTTTCCAGACACGTATCGGCTGTCAACTGTTTACCTCACTCATTTCTCAGAGAGACCATGTCTGCAAAGTCATACAGAAAACTCATGCATGCTTTTAATCAAGACTTTGGAACAATAAATGGTAAAACATTTGGCCCCTGGATATATGACTAGAATGTGCTATACAAATGGCTGAGCTAGTCTCAGTGTAGCCGTCTCCGACATTATTGGCAGGGTAGCGACAGCATGGCATGGCTCAGCATTGCTTGGAAAACCCATCCAAGAAGCAAGCTGGATGCTTAGCTCCCCAGCACCGATTTCCCGGTTGCCCTGGCTAGCCTGCTGTCTGCACTGATGTGCACCAGTTCAGATGTAGTTTCTCTTTGGTGTAGGCATTCTTTGAATTGAGAGTAAGGAAAACTAAGGAACTCCAGATTGACACAGCTGAGGTGGCAGAGGAGCAATGAATGGGTGTGAATGGGAAACTTTGATAATGCATATGATTATTGGTCTCTTTACCTATCATCAGCGATGGTCAATGCTGCCCCAGGGGCAGCTAAAAAAGACTGTCGTAGGTGTTCCTGCATCTGGGTCTTCTGATGGATGCTACATGCAATGTGTGTGCTGTAAGAACAAAGCATTTCCTGTGTTTTAGGGTTTTGCTTTCCAACTTTTGCAGGAGTAACACTTATAATTAGCCTGATAATTCTTCTTGTAAGATGCTAATTTTCAATTGCTTCTTTTTTGCTAGATTGTAACCATTAAAATTTGTTGGGAGGTACTGTTTGTGTCTTCCTTTTCCTTTCCCCTTTCCCTTTCCCTTTCCCTTTCCCTTTCCCTTTCCCTTTCCCTTTCCTTCTCCCATTCCCTTTACCTTTTCTTCTTATAACTTGCCCAATTTATAGCCATGGAAAAAAAAAAGACCAGTTTATAACCCTTGAAAAATGTTTGATTTGCATAGTCACATAAGTGACTCGGTAGAAACTGCCACATGCTCTCTCTGCACCGAATGTACTGCAGTTGTTCTTCATGACTTCTTGGGGCTCCTATGTACAAGAAAGTGAAGAATGACGGTGGTGAGGAAAAGATGGAGGAGGGCAGATTTATTTTGGTACAGCAAAGGAGATGGGTATGTGAGTTGACTTGTGGAGGTGGAAAAGAGCAAGGAAGGTTGTCAAGGTATGTGAGAACTGAAGAGAAGGATCAGAAGATGCTAGTAGGGACAGCAGAAGACTAGTAGGATTTTGGGGTGGACACAAAATGAATAGGAGCCAAGAAAGACAGAGAAAGACTGGGCATAGGCACCATTAAAAGCTCTCAGTCATCTGAGGCACATCCTCAATCACACTGTAAATTATGTTGATCAAGGGAATGGTTACACCTTTGTTGCAGAGAGTTGGCTTCAAACTGAGAGTGTGTGATTGGGCAAGTGCTTTTGAAGAGGAAGAGATGCCTTATTTTAATTAAGTACTCTATTCTTTAATGAAAGTTAGAAGTAATAAAAAAAATGTATTGCTTAAGATATTTTTATCTTCTAAATGCTGCTTTAAGAAAAATACCACAAAAATCCAGTCCTGATCTTCAGAGCCATGCAGGTCATATAGGTCAAGATTGCATTGGTCTAAAGCACTGAGGTTCCTTTGCAAATGCATTTCTACTTACTGTGTGTTGGTCCTTTGCCAATTTTGCAGTGTCTTAATACACAAAATCAATTGCAGAAATCTGAGCTCTGATATAATGCATTACTATAACATTATGAAGGAGGGGTCTCCTCATGTAAATCAGAAGGTAGCAGAGCAATGAAAACCAAGCATTTTCTGAGTTACTGTATTAGGACAAATGAATGAAAGTGGGCTAAATCTTTCTCGGGGGTGGGGGGGGTACAGTATTAGTGTGCTTTGGGGAAGAATTTGGCCTAGAGACCAGAGAGACAGAGGGATCTCTTTACCTCGGTGGTGTTCAGTAAATCCTGAAGGGCTTCAACCTGTTTGTCTGTTTGTGGGAGAGCCCACAAAACTTCGTCCCTGAAAAACAAGGGTATTTATGTAAAATACGTTGGTCATTGGAACACTCTAGGTCATGCAAAAATAGAGAAGCAGGCTTGGTCTCTTTCTCTTGGTCTTCCCTGGCTTGGCTGCCATGAACTGAAAGAAGATTCAATAGTGAAGATGCTGAGCCCTGTTCCAGCCTCTGCTTCTGCCAGTCAGTAAAATCCACGAAAGAGGTGGTGCAGGGCTTTGGTAGCCAATATCTGCTGCTGGACTCTGAGATCACTCCTGGGAGCTGGCACCAGCACAACAAGAAACCAGCCACAGCTAATCTGGAGTCCAGCAGCACCAGTGGAAAACTAGCCGAGACCAGGAAGACAGCTCTCCTCTCCTCCCTTGAGTTTCTCGGTCTCAGCCACTGTTCATCAGAGCAAAAGCCCTCCCAGTTTGGCAAAAGCCAAACATGATGTTTTGTAGATGTGCAGAGGCCATCATCATTCCTACTCCAGTCCAGTTTTTCTGATCTCCTCATTTCTGTCCCTCAGCCAGGTATGGTTTCAGTTGATCTATACCACTGTCATCTCCCTCTTTGCCCGGTAACTTGTATTCCCCTTCTACTTGAAACCCATGGTCCGGACATGCTGTACATGAGATGGCGCTTCCCAGCTACTCCATGCCTGACCTCACCATCGGTGACAGAAGTGAAATTCACTTTCTGGAAAGAAAACATACCACTTTGCATTGTAAATCCAGCCCTGATCTTCAGTGCCCTGCAAGCGATGTAGTTCAAAACTGCATTGGATAGATAATTAAAGTAATTGGTGTGTGTACAAGGAGGAGACGCAGGAGAATGTCAGACCCCTATTTCCATTTTCTGGGCTGGGGTGGCTCTCGGCCCTCTAATCGTGTGGAGTTGGTGGCAGTGCCTAAACCAGGCACTGTGGAAGTCCCTGCCAGCCCTGTCTGCAAGGACTGTTCTGAAAAGAAAACAGGCAGGGCTCTCAAAACTAGTGTTTTCAAGCTGCATAACGTGATTGTCACAACTCGTTGTTGTGACTGATTTCAAGCAGAGACCTGACAGCATCTGGCAACAAGGTGATTCATCTTTTCTGCTTTTAGCCAGGCTCCGAGCAATCACTGTTGTTTCTCATGCAGAACCAACAATATGCCAGCCCTGTTTTTGCCTCCACCATCATTTGACAAAGCATCAAAAAGCAATGAGGGATAGGCAGGGTTGGCAGTTTACCTATATCTTTAGGCCAGTGCACTCCAAAGAGTGTTTTTGGGGCTACTTTAAAATTTATCTTCTTGTATCTGGGGAAGTCTTTTCGCAGGGGAGACCAGAAAAAGGCTGCTGCATCTGGTCTCATCCTACGATTCCTACAGCCCGAGAGTGCCGTAAGGAGGAAGCTGGTATGTACTTGTACCCCACCATTTGTTGCACAAGTATTTCAGCTGAGTGCAGTAAGTACTGGACAGGTGGTAGCTAGCAGCATTTCCTCTATAGCTCTCGTTGGTAGGACCTGAATACACTGAACAAGGTGATCCAAGTTCTGCCCTTGCTCTTGTAGTCATGTTTAACATGGGGAGTATTAACAGCCAAAATTGTAGTCGTTAGGCTTCTCAGTTCCTCTGCTTCGATTTGGCATTATACCCTCTTTCATCTGTCTTCTGCCCCACTCCTATTAGAAAACACCCAGACAAAAGCTCTAATTATTGCCTTTATACCAATCTCAGAAACAACCCTCCACTCCCAGCTTCCTTGCCCTGCCTGCTGCCCTGGTACGGCTGGACATGTTCATCTTGAACACTCCTCTTTTCTTTCACTTTCTGTCCTCATGCCCTGCTTCCCTGGTTGCTCCTTGAGTTTGTCCTTAAGAGGATCCCTCTCATTCCCCTCCTCCAACTTTCTGCCAGGGTCCCACTGGACTCTATTGCTGTTCCCCATGTCTTTTTCCTCTCCCTTTTATTTCTGGGTAAATAGAAGTCCAGCTGCCATCCCCACACTACAATGCTCAGGTCTTATCCTGCAGCTATGACAGAGTGAGTGGGATGCATTACAGTTCATTTTAGATGATTTTGGTATCTTCATCTGAGCTAGTCACTCTCTTAATAAAGAAACAGGCACTTTCAGGGTCCGGTTAACCTGAGCTAATTTAGATGTGTGTGCTAAACTGGAATGAATTATAACCTAAATACACATATTTTTCTCCACTAGCTGTACAGGAAGGTGCAGGGGACTTGTTCCCATGCAGAACTGTGTAGAAATCCAATATAGTCAGATGAATCCCATCCAGGGGCCCTGGCCACCATATCACAGATAGATAGACATAAATCAGTGCCGGCTCTCTGCAGGCATCTCAGTCTCTTCATCCCTTCTCTCCATTGCATTTCTCAGTCACTAGGAAGGCTGTCAGCATCACATATCACACAGGCCCACAAAAACAGGGCATCAGCAGGGATGTGTCTCTCTGTCCTCATAGCCTGGCTTCATTTAAACCTTTCATGTTCTTTCTGACTAACATTTCCAGAAGAGAGGCCTCCCTACTTGTCTCCAGCTGAATGTCTGTCTGGCTCTAGGAGGTAGTGTCACTAGAGGAGTGCTGCCAGCATCTTCTCCTGTTCGCCTGGACCATGTAAGCTGTTCGTCTGCCTGGAGCACATGATGTCTGCCTGTGGGCTCTCTTTTCTCCCACCTTGCTGGCTCTGAAACAGCCTCCAGCCTTGCCCTTTCCCTACAAGTGAGCTAGGTGTCTTTCCAGTGTTATCAGCTCTTTCACAAGTCTCACAATGTTTGGTATTTTTCTTAGAAGCCCAGATGCAGTAATCACACTATAACCTTGCAAAGGGAAGCTTTAATACATGACTGTTAAATCCTTCAACACCAGCACTCAAATAAAAGTAAAAAGTCAGGTATAATATATCACCTTTAAAATCTCATTGTTTTAGCCATTTTCATAACCGGGGCTGGGAGGCTTAGACTCATGCTTTCCAGTGGGAAATGCCATATTCTTCTGTAAGGGACAGATATTCAGTGTTTTATTTAAACATGAAATAAATGAACCTTCAGGTAGCACAGAGCAATATTGCTCCACTGAATTCACCTAAAAACATGTTTAGCTGTCCCCCTACTTTAAGCCTCACACCTCCGTAGCAATCCACGACAAAATATGATTGCAACACAAACGGAAATGAAAGATCCTCTTTTTAAGGCATGAACTCAAGAGGTGTTCACCTGTCACAGGTCTCCCACTGGCTTGTGGTGCGGAGTTGCAGAAGGGCTGTGAGACATAATTCACTATTATTTGTGTAGGTATTTCAGTCCTGGGAGCAGCCTGTGTTTAATCATGATTCCTATAGGTTGTTCATCTTGCTTAATATCACCGCATGAGGGGCTTATCCTTTTAGTCCTACCTATTAAAACATTTCAGGTTTTTAAACCAGCTGTACATGTAGAAAATAAAAGCACTTTGGCTGTCTTCATCTCTGACATATGTTCTCATGTTTTAACAAAGCATTTGGTTTCAGGGCATTTCTGAAGTTTATCGATAGGTAACAATAAAGCTGCTTCTGAAACATTGTACAAATACCAAATGGTTATTCAAAAATGATTTATGACCAGAAAAATAATCGTAAAAGCTGCTTTAGAAAAAAAACAGATTGTTAGCACTTTCTGAAATGGTTTCTCTCTCTACCTCAAGAAGTAATTCATTTAAGGTCTTGTTTTAAGGCAAATGAAGCAAATTATTTTTTCCCATTAAGTTTCAGAATGCCCTTTATTGGCATTCAAAAGCACTGAATGAACAGAACTGATTTGCACTTAGACCAAAAAGAATAGTTTTAATATGATTAAAAACATAGGATTTATGGATGCAAAGAAGACTTAGAATAATTTCATTTCCTCCACCATCTATATGTTAAATTGGAACCACATATCCAATTACAAGAGCAATAAATAAATGTCAGCCTTTGCCAAATGTTTTCGTATGCAACTTGGAGTTATTTTGCTTCAGTACTTTCCCTGTCCTACTCACCACACACTAAAAGCCCAGTAGCACTATCAGATATTTACCTTGGAAGAGCAAAGCCATGCTTCTCTTGAATCCAGATAAATAGGGTAAAAAAGAACAGGTAAAACTTCATCTTGACGGCATCCGCAATGAAACCAAATGCAACTGGAAAGCCAAGGGTTCAGGACGACATTATTGATTTCAAAAATGTTATTTAAAGAGCGGTTAAAATTTAATACTCTCTCTCACCTCAACCCCAAGCTCCTGGTGGCTAAGTCAATATGACAGAGCTCCCTGGGGAGGTCCCTCCACAAAAGGATAAGGTACATTTTGGACATTTCATATTGACAAGTCACTTTGTCATCTCAGCCTTTGTGTCATTTCATTGCAGCTATCAACCACAAACATAAGAAAGAACACCAAGCACAAAGTTTTGGTGATCCTCTAATGTTTGCGGAGGTCCAGCAGTGTGCTCTGCATTCAGCACTCCTATAGCACATCACAGCCAAGCGTGAAGCTGGGTGAGAGGAGTGGGAGTGAGGTTATTAAGTCCAAATGGAAAAATACTGAGCAGGAAAGCTTCTTTTGCTTGCGTTTGCTAGCAGAAGAAACAAGGAGCAAGTGGGACATCATACTCTTGCTATTGAGGGCCGTTCCTCTAGTTCAGAATGGAGCACATCAACTGGGTCTTCGTCTTCCGCAGCTGGCCTCTACCTCTTTGGTTAAGACCCAACCCATCCAAGGATTTCAGATTGCTTGTGTTGCTCCATGCCCTCTTTTCTGTGACGTTCTGACATCCATGCGTTTTCCACATGTCACACTGGGTTAGCTTTTCAAGAAAAGGTACCAGTGACTCTTTGTCTCCTTATTATTAATTTTTTCATGCCCCAAGATTTGTCTCCCATATTTCTATCCACGGTTGTCCAGACAGGACATGCTGAAAAGCTGAATGAATTTGACATGTCCAGAATAGGTGATCTCCATGTACGTGCTGTTCTCACAGGAAGCTGAACCACTGACACCTTACCTAGATTTTTGTAGTTCCTATTTTATCTTTTCTAGATGTTGTTCAAACAAATAGAAAGTTCTGGTAAGGTACAGAGGCCGTTCCCAGCAAGGGCAGTGGGCAGCGCTCTGCCACAGGGGTTGATTTTTAAACCGATGGATCAGATGCCCTTCCCTCATGTAGCCAAAAGGAAGCTGCCAACAGAGGATAAAATACAGGAGATGAAACTTGGTCATCCAGCTATGCTTTCGTCTGGAAATGTCTGATGCACAGATATGAATTTAAAGAAAAATTGGATCTGCTGAGATAGGTGTAACAGAGGAGATGATTGAAAAGCTGATGGAGTGGGGTTGCTGGTAACAAAAGAAAGAAAAGGATCATATTTTTCTATGTATGTCTTAAAGTGTTAATTAAGTGGGAAAAGGGAAGACTTTCTGCTGTCTACCTGAGAAGAAAGTTTTGGACAAATGGTAGGTGTCAGACATTTTTGTATGTTGGTTGCTTTTCCTATGGGTTCTCCGGCTCATCTGCAAAGAGATGGTTCACACGCTGTTTGAAAGCTGCTGTTTTCCTACTTGCTTTTTGATTTCTGGTATGCACTGGAAATATTTCACACAAAAAAAAAAGTGGGAAAAATGGGTGTTTGAGGAAACTAAAGGCACTAGAGAAAATTCTGAGGGAAGGATAAAACAGAGTCTTGTGGTGGTTAAGGCATTGCACAGGTTAAAACGCAATAAATGGAAAAGTAAATGTAGGATGAAAGATCAAAAAATAAACAAAAAATAAACAAAAAATAAAATGGAAGATGTGACTGACCAGGAGGCAGAGATGTATATTCCCATGCCTCTTGCTTGTCTGAAAGCCTCAGAGGTCTGATGGCTCAAGGTAGGACACAAACCTATTGCCTTTCAAGCATGTGCTGGACATTGCTTATTTGGATCAATCATCTTTCTGCTTTTTTTTTCCTTCCATTAGTATCTAAACAACGCAGACTACATCCTCCACTTACACAGCCTGTCTCAGCTGCAGGGTCATGCACAGCATTCAAAACCAGTGCCACTGGTCACCCTCCTTGGGTGACTAAATGGCAGCTCCACGCTCACTGCAGCCCCTAGCTCCATCCCAGCAGCAGCCAAGCTGTTCGGATCTGGGTGCCTAAAATGAGGTTCCTGGTCAGTAAGCACCTCCATGAAGTGGGCTGATTTTTGAAAGCATGGAGCTTCCCATCGCAAAGATATTCGTACTGTATAACACATATTTAACACACAAAGACAATTTCTGTGACAGTTCAGTCTCCGAGTGGGTCAGATTTCCTTTCCTGATATGATCTATTTATACTGCATTGCTGTGGTTTGCTCTAACGAGCAACCAGCTATACACTGATTACCCCCAAAGCCTTGTGAGCCGCTGAGGAGCGCTCTAGCCTTGCCCAGGCAGAACATCGGTAAAAAAACCTACTGACATAATAGAAAGGGTTGGGAATGTATTTAAGCATTAACTTCCCTGCTTCCACCCAGCTGTTAGGGGTTATCATTTGTCCTTTGACTTATGTTGACATTCCCCCTATCTGCTCGTCTCATCTGCTTAGGAAGAGAGAATCATCTCCTCTAACGTTAGCCCTTCCCAGTGCAGGCCACTACACCTGAGCGAGCCATCTCGTGCTGCTTGCATAGGCACTGCAGAGAAGTGGGCACTTGTCAGGACCAATTCATCTGTGACCTCCTGTAGACGTCTCAAAGGGTAATGAAACGCCTGGTCCTATTCATGGCCACCGGAGCTGGGATAACTCGCTCAGAGGTAGGACGCTGTGTTTGTTCCAGTAAATCCTACGGATTCTGTCTACCTCCCTCCCTCAGCTTGGACACTTCAGGTGCTTCTTATGGTCAGAAGCAATTTGCTGTGTTCTGGGCTACAAAAGTCATAAATTAAGATATACTTGCTCTACCCACAACAGTAAACTTTTTCTTAACCAAGAATTTCTGAGAACCTGCAAAGTATTTCCCAGCTAAGCTGGGAAGAAAAATGTGGTCTTAACAAACACTGTGAAGGGCAACTATAAAAACAATTGGGTTAATCAAAATATTTCATTTTGATAATTTCAACTGTTGTTTGATTTTTACTCAATTTAAAAGCTTTTTTTTCATTTTATTGAAAATTAGCTTACATTCCTATGCATTTTTTTAAGACCTGGAGGAAATAAGATTGAATTTAGGAACTGTTGCAAGGGGAGATTTCAGCCATTTGAACGCTTCCTTTCTTGAACAAGTGTATTTTTCTCTAATTGGGAAATTCATCAAAACTGAGCCTTTCCAGCAACCCATTTTGCTTTTGATGAATCATCATTCCCTGATGAAGAGCTGCTTCGTTGAAAATTCTGGCTGAGTTCAAAGGTTTTGCTGCACCTGGATTAATTGTTGCTTCTACACTGGGTCGACCATGGGCTATGCTGAACTGCCAGTGTTACTGTAACAGATGTGACCAGAAGCCTTGCAGTAATGGGGGACAGTTTGATCTGCATTTGTTTCTGTTAACTTTTAGAGTAGCTTTGGGGAATGCATGGGCTTTTATTCAAAAAGGGATGGTCAGGTCCTAGTTTTTAGAGCAGATAATTAACAAAGTAGTCTCTTGATTTCTTTGTTGAAAACTACACATGTGGGAATTAGGATTGGCAGTATATAAAGCCTCCTGGTGCCATTACTATATTGCTTTTTAAAGTATAATCACACTTTAAAGGCAATTCTAAAGAGATATTTCCACTCTTTTTGCTGAACCTGCTGTCTCTCCCCTCCCTCTCCACATTGACATGTAGTGACACCCATGTCCTCCTGATGTTGCATAGGTGTTGTACCTCACCCAGACCAGGCTCTGGCACATCTTTGTGTGGTGGTTTAAGCTGTCAGTGCCCAAAATGGTGGCAGCAGAAGAGGCCAGGCACCCGCGTCCCAGCTAAGTCAGGGTATCATTGCTCAAGTACCCTCTGCACCAGCGTACTCTGAGATGCTCAGCTGTGCCCCGCCATCATGCTGGGCTCCTGCAGCTGCTCTTGCTGGTGAAGGAGACCCAGAAAGTGGTCAGATAAAACATGCCAAAGGAGGAACTGCTTGAACTGCTGCAGCCAGATGGGCTCGAGCAGTTGCAGCAGTGCTGCCGAGTAATCCCCAGTGACTCCCATTACTGGCACCCTTGGCTTTCAGCAACCAAGTGTCACGAGATTTCCTCTAAGCTCAGCCAGGACCTAAGTGTGGCTGTCCTCTTTGATCCTGGGGCTCGCACAATATCCAGCAGCAAGATTTAAAATAACAAGCCTCATTCTGCATCCAGATTCTCAGATCTGCGTCTGTATTTCAGCATGTGCCAGAGCCCGTGCTAGGTTGGTACTATCTGTCGGTAACAGTAAACCTGTTAACAAGCACACAAAAGAGGCAGGATGAGGGGAGGTCAGCTGTTATCAGCAACCACATCCCTCAGATCCTTCTCCCTGTTTGGGATTAGCATATTCTGCTATTGTTTTGATCCTCCAGAATCCTCCTGTTTCCAGTTAATCAGCAATGAGTCCCTCCAGGGATGGGTAATCACTCCAGTGGATCCATGTGACTGAAGCAGAACACAAAAGCCAAGTAAGTCTGTGCTGTCCTTCTTGGTTCTTTAAATTCAGATTCAAATGCAAAATTAATCTCCTGAAAAATTTTACAGGTTCTTGCCCTTTTTTTGTGTGTTATCACTACCGATGAGGCCACAGGTAACTGGTTAGCATCCTTCCTACATGAGGCAAAGGATGACTAAAATCTAACTAAACTCTGATCTCTGTTGCTTGCTGTGTGATGCAGCTGAGTGCCGTTGCTCATGAACCACACAAGGATGCAATTAGTTTAACAGTCCTTTATTATGAATGCAGCAGAACAGAATTAGAACTCAATTTACAAGTCTCCCTTTCAAACCCATTCAGCCGTTAAGGCCGCATCATCTTTCAGTTTTCCAAGGCATGTAATTGATAAATGATTTCTCCCTGCACACCTCAGCTCCTCATCTTTATTCATGAACCAATTAATCTCTGTAGGACACTGTGATCATTTACATACATGGCCAATGTCACCAACCTCTGTCATTTCATTCTGGAAACAATTTTGCAGCCCATGAAACCACCAGGAGGGGAAAATCTGGACTATGTCTAAATATCTGTGGTTCTGGCATTTCTCCCTCACGTCATTCCCAAACATAAGAATCAGATGCTACCTGTGCTAGAAAATGATGGGTTAACCTGGAAGGAAACAGACCTCTCATCCCTGGCTGAGTGCTGTAGAGGCAGTATGTTCCAATCATGGCTGATAGGTATGAGCAGAGGCTCAAAATACATGTTCACTTTGCATTTTTGAGTACTCAGTTATGCCAACCTACTTTATTCATTTTTTATTCTACTCTCCTTGCTGTTTAACTTCCCAGGGTCAGCAGAGAGAAAGATGTTGCAGTGTATGTGCTGTTTTGGGGAGGTGAGGAGGTGTCTGTACTGGTTAAGCACTTTCCTCACGAGCTCTGTTTCCCGAAGGTCTATTATCAACTCTCACCCAAACAACATGTTGTTCAAGTGATTCATGTTTTCTTATTGCCAGTAGATATTGATTTATTTGCCCGTATCTTAACAATGAGCACTTGCAAAGCAAGTATAACTTTGTTAAACAAAGGATATCAAAGGGAGCCACAGGAGCACTCCAGGCAGAGCTTCTGAGCACTTGAGAAAAGTTCTCCAAGTACCACGTACAGAGAGCACACTTCGGCTAAGGTGCAAGCGAATGGATGCACGTCTGTCCCCCTCTCTATGTACATAGGTGTGTATGTACATATCAGGAATGCAATTAGCCCTGGAGCAGGGATGTGTTCTGCCTGTAGTATTTGCTGCTCTTCTCTGCACTGCTTGCACTTTCTCCCATTACTTGCATGGCATCTGGCAGAGGTTAGAAGAGGGGGCCCTTCCTTTGGGCTTTTGGAGGATGCTGGGACCTGTTGGAGGATGGTGGGACCTGTTTGGGGATGCTGGTGAAGAGAAGCTCCATAGAGCAAAGCTCCTGGCCCCTTTTGTTCACCCTTCTCGGCTGATGTGGTCCCCGCCTCAGAGAGGCACGTCTCACTCTCAGCCCATGCTGACCATCAGTCTGCGTGAGCAGATCCACACTGCACAGAGACTCGATCACTGTCAGAGTGGAACAGCTATTGTACAAATACATCCAAATAGGCACTTGACTTTTCTTCTATCCATCCAGGGATGGGGAAGGGGAGAGATGAGCTTTCCTACAGTGCACTCGTTGCAGACACCCCGCAAAGCGGTGACACCGTTGCATGGCTGCTCCAGCCCAGCATGGTGTGACTGCTCTGGCAGCTGAGGGCATCTGTGCTGAAAGCTCCTTCAATCTGCATCCAAGGGCCATGCTCCGAGAGCCCCGTGATCCCTGTTTTGGATGTCATTTCCAAACCTGTAGGAGATCACTGTAGGTTAGAAAGGGATTTTTGTCACAGTGCTGGGTATCCCCCTGTCCAGAGCTTGTATGAGAAGTGCAGAGTGAAATGACCTTATGAGAATTTGTTCCTCTACTAAGCGCAAAGCCTCCGGGTGCTCCCGAATGGATGCCACCAGGTCAGCAGAGGCTGTATTAGTAGGTTGTTCCCACGTGTTGTAAAGCTTGGCAAGCCAAGGAGGTTTCTGACAGTACAGGTCCCATTAGCACAGTTCACAACCTCTACAGTTAGCAGAACGTACATTCCTAGAATTTGGCTCCAGCAGTGGATTTGGAAAGTTTCTAGAGGCATTTGACTGTTCTGCAAGGTCTGATAACCACATGGGCAGCATCGCCCCATGTTGGTCTGAGAAGGATTGTGACTGAAGCATTACGGGGAACTGCAGCCACCTTTCCCTGACGCGAAATGTAATGTGACAGTGCAGCAAGCAGTGGAGGTAGGGCTGGTGGTGAGGGCCTGCATCCCTCCTCAGAGATCTCTGTTACTTTTCACTGATGTGGCTGATTGAACTGTTCACTGGCCTGTTACTTAACCACAGGACTGTTTCACTAGCACCCAAGCAGACGCAGGTCTTGAGGAGAAGGCATGGAGAGGTGATGCACCTAAGGCTTATCCGCTACCTCTCAGACGTGCAGGGCGTTCTGCTCCAGGGCTGCAAAATCGAGGGAGGACATCTTACTGAGAGGCTGGTCAGAAGACATCTCCCCACCTCGGTGACAAACCAACACGCGCTGTGAGGTGTCCGGTTTGCTTAACTGCAGTGAAGAGCCAGGACAACTTCACAGGCTGCCAGAGGTGCCAGGCAATGGGACACTGCTTTTCTGCCTGCGTGTAACAAAACAGCACCGTGTGTGTCAGTCACCTGCTAGGAGATTTCCCGGGTGGATGCACGGGGCTTCTCTCCATGCTTTGTGTGTTCACAGATATTCATTGCCGTATTCCTTTAGATCCTTAGCACGTGCACTAAATGAATGCCTGCCCCAGGGGAGTTCAGGGCTTATATGCATGATTGGTTACGTAGCTTTCTGCCCTTGTCACAAATTTCAGACCTGTGAGCACACGGCCTGTGGGAATTCTGGGCCCTCTCGGCTTTGGACAATTTATCATGGATCTGTAATAGCAATAGTAGCTTGCACCCTGGGAGCGAGTTAGGTTTTCTGTAAGATACTGTTGCCTTTAAAAAGTGATCAGGGTGCAAAAAGTAAATAAGGTAGGATGAAAAGCAACACTTTAAAAATAGTAATTTTACTTCAGAGCTGTGTGTTACTTCCTGAGTAGCAAACGAACCAACAGGAGAACAACACGATTTTCCTGGTGGCAGAAGAGAACTGCCACCGAGCACTGATATACGTAAAAAAAATGAACTAAATGAGAACGTCACTGAGTTATTTTGGTCCTAATTCAGATTTTGCCTGCACTAAGCTATATAAAGTCTATCACCTTACCAGTACACAGAGCTCCCCTATTTACTGGCTTGCTTAATGAGCAGACTCTTAGGTTTGTGTATAAACCTTAACTCTGGCATTGCTCACCACACAGCAGGCAACGAGGCTCAGGCGTTCAGTGGCACTACTCTCTGCTGCTTGCTTTGTCCGCTTGCCTGAAAAGTACTGGACTTAAAGTGGCCGAGCAGCTTGGAGGAAAACGCTCCCAAAGTCTTCACAAGTCCGTTCTCCAGATGGTGGAGGAGGCTGCCAGAAGCGGCAGAAGATGGGGAGCTGGAGAGTCTCAGTAGCAACTCAACACATGAGTTTGCAAGACCGGAGGCACCATGATCCATTTCTCCGTCAAGCTGAAAGCAGCAGTAGCTGAGTACTTGCTGTGGGACCAGTGCTGCTCACGTGTTCTTTGCAGCCATCTATCAGAGACAGGGTCCTGTTTTCCAAGCAGGAGCCAAACCAAAGCTGCTGCGTGGTTAGGCAGCAACGGACATCAAGACCTGAAGTTTATGATAAGGCTCACAGCAGAAGTAAGATGCACTTGGAAGGAGGAGTGATGTCAGGTTGGGGTTTTGGTTCAATTCCATCTCTGGGGGAAGTAGAAACATGACTTTATCTGTACAAGAGCACAGTAGCCAGCCATACTGCTTGCTATCCCCTTTCTAAAGCCAGGATAGGTGATTTCTAGCCAGGATAAATGATTTACAAGAAGGTGTAAAATCCTCATCATGCACCTAATTATGCTCTACTACACTATGGGGGGATATTTCCTTCTGAGTCCATCTGGTGATCAGGCTGTACCCTGAAGCATGTGGATTGATTGCCCTCATGGTTTTTTTTTTCTCCTAGTTAGTCTAACTGCTGATGCTTTATTTTTATTCATATGAATGTCTAAGCCTTTCTGAAGCCTTGAAAATTATGATTAAAGTGCTTACAAAGCCAGCTTGATTTGGGAGTGAATCCCAAAGACAGCTGCTTTCCTTAAGAGTGATGGAAAAAGTTGGAGAAAAGCAACAGCAAAAAATTCCAGATCCTGTTTTTCTTGTGATGCTTGTCATGGGTTTAACCCCTTCAGCAATTGCTGGGAGCTTTATTACAGATTATTATTACCAGTTCATGAAAAACCTCAAGTCCATCAAAAAAATGAGAATACCCAGTTAAACAGAGGTGCATTGAAAAGTGAAATTGTTTATACTCCTGTACCAGAATGTGGCTATTCCCACACCTTCAGGTCCATGACAGCTTTATTTTTCATGGGAGATTATAAAGATAGGGATGAAGATCTGTTAAGGCATTTACTATAGTATCCCTGCCTATTCCCTTTTGCACACTGACAGGTGCTAGCATTTTGCCTAGGGTTAAATATCCCAATTTTTCCCCATTTCCCAGAGGAGAGCATTTTAGGAGGTCATGCATGCCAGTCTCTAAAACTCCAGATAGAGTGACTGCCATCTCGTGGTTCGCTCTCCCTGCTGCACTGGTGCCAGGGCTGGTGCCAGGGCTCAGCGCTGGTGCAGAGCTGCAGGTTGGGGTTCAGAGATAGTGCCCCAAAATGCAGCCTGGGGGCAGGGGACTAGGAGGGAGGGCTGTATGGCAGGGTGCCTGGCTCCAGTGCAAGGATGCTGAGGAGGAGGAAAAGCAGCCCCCTTCGCAAAACACGCTTTGAATAACAGCGTACATTACCTGACCCCTCTCCAGAGCCTGAGCTAGAGGCAGGTTTCGATCCCCGGGGACACTGGACTCCTACATCTTGCCTTGGGAAACGCATCATGTGTGAAAGCCTCCTCTCCCTGCCTCTCTCAGTAGGCTCCTCTAAAAATCCTACTCTCATTCAAAAAACAGTGGCTAAGGCCTGGTGAAGGGGAAATGCTGTATCTGAAAATCCCTTCTTCCCTGTGCGGATAGCAAGTGCCAGCATTCATTTGGGACCAAGGGAAAAGCCCCTCCTCACAGCCTGGTGCTGCTGCCATCTCCCATCCATCGTCTACTTCATCCCTCACGTCCGCCCCTGAGTCTGGGGCGAGGGCGTCTCCCTGAGATGGGGAACCCAGAGCAGGGCTGTCTTCAGGCAGGATTACCTGGCCCTTTCGGATCTACACTGTCTCTCCAGCTGAAAATGGCCCTTGCAGTTTGCGAACATACACACATGCATGCAACACACACAAAATACATGGTCATCACACCGGAGGGAAATGCTGTGGTCACAGTTTCTGCCTGCAGTTTCCTCTCTCTGGTTTACCTCTGCTGGACTCCCAAGTCAAACAACGTAAGGAAGAGCAGCCGCCTTTTCGGTGCCACCCCTCTTGTATGGCAACAGGGGGTCCTACACTTAGAAAGGGGAGGAGCAGCGTAGGGACCATGCTCTGATAACTCCCCCTTGATGGGCAATAAGTTGGGGTGACATCTCCTTCATATAACACTCGAGATGTTCTCCTTCTCTGCCAGCACTGGGAAATACTGTGACCAGACAGAACACGTCTTGGGATGCTGTTCCTTTCCCATCCTGTATTAAATACATAGGTTCATGAGAGGAACAGGGCAGCCGGATCTGATCAGGAACAGGATCTGACCTTTAGTACAGAAACACAGTGGCACATTTGCATTGCAGAATACATAAAAAAACACAGTTTATGGGTATATGAACAAAGGGAAAGGATGAGGGGTATTGATCTAAATGGGGAAAATCGTACCAGGTCAGGCTGCAGGTCCAGCCAGCGCAACATCCCATCTTTGGCAGTGTTTCAGAGTGGCATGCACAGAAGTTACCTAGGAAATAATTCTTCATGCTCTCTGCAATTTGTGGTTTCAATAACAATATGGAAGATATATCTTTAGCAAGCCCACAGTGTTTGTGTTTTTTTTAAATCTGTCCCTATTTCAGCTATATGATACACACTTCCCCATTAGCACATGCATTACTAAAAACAAAGATTAAGCATTTGGCTTTATAGAACAATTTATTTGGAGACGCTTCTCATGTCACTGAATACTGGTTCTTTATTAAGGCAATCCTGAGGTGGCTGGAAGAGAGGGAGGGGGAGAGGGAGGGAACTGAGACTGTGTCAACGGGATTGCATTAAGGCAAAATTCCTTCCTTCTGCGTGTCATCACACTGAAATGCACATAAAGGCCAGAACAGTAAATGACTCAAGCCAAGGAAGAGATTCAGTGCAAATATATCCCACTGACTATCCGCAGATGGGGCTAGGTCCTCAACTGAGGCAAACTGACAGCGCCTTGTTAGCCGCAAAGCTATGCTGATTTAGCTCCATTGAGGATCCCAGCCTGGGTTCAGGGAAGCATTTTAGTATGTGTTTCATATGCAAGCACACATTTAAATGCTCTCCTGAAACAGGGTCAAAGCCCTTTGAGTGCAAGTCTGTAAAGTTAACAGAGTTTAGTTTTTATTCACTACATAAATACGTCATTCTGCATCTCTTTGGTTCACTTATCTTATTGCTACTAACTGAGTATAACCCCTTAGTTCCTTTAACATGGTTTTCATTTCTATCATGCTTTGCAATCTGCTTATGTTTTAAGTGTATTATGACATAAAAATGAATTATCCTTTGGAGAGCATTTCTTGCAAAAGTTCCAGAGTTCGGGTGTTCTTGGAGGACCAGGCTACGGTATGTTTTTTTCAGTGAACAGTAATGTACTCTGTGAGTAATGCCACTGACGGCAGAGGCATAACTTGCAGGGAAAACTATGGCTCAGTTCACATACCAGCAACACATAGCAGACTCCAGACACTTCTCTCTTTCCACAAGAATTTCCTAAGAGGATCCTACTGTTCCAAAAATATAGTCACTAATACTTGCATTGGCTTGGGGAAACCCCTTTTGTTATCCCAGGTGCAAACTGAAGAAAAGTATGGCAGAAATGCTACCAGAAGCATGAAGACATTTTCAGGCAGAAGCAGTATATAACATTTCATAATCCTAAAAGCTGTCTGTACCTCCCAAGACAAAGATCTCCAGGTGACCTCTGGCAGAAAACCCTGGTATCCATTAATAAAAGGATATGTATAGGCCTCATTATTGAAAACTTACTCAGGAAGATGAAATGGTTATATCTAGCAAAGTGGAAAATAAGGCAAAGAAATCAAGCACATATTATTGTTCAGAACAAAACATTTCCTGGATACATGTGGTTACACAACTTTTGTACGATCTGGAACTGTGTATAACATTCATGCTTTAAAAGCATGAGCACCCTGCATATTTCCTTGATAAGGAGAAGAACATCCAGTTTGAGGGAACCAAAAGGGTGAATACCAGGCATCGGTACAAGTCTTTTGTGCTTTAAACTTTCTTCATGCCTTTTCCCATAAGGCAAGCAAACACTGTCATGACCATTTTGGGTTTTACTTCAACCAGGTCTTCTGGAAGGGCATAGACTCTTGCTCCAATTTTTCTTGCCATAGAGATGGCATACCTGCATGGCAGGGGTGAAAAAAACAAAGCAAAGAAATAAATCAGTGCAGTAGCATTAATTTTGCCTCTGTTAAGAAGTGTTTTACATGACCAGTACCAGAGTGGATAGGGAACTTTCTTACTGATTTGTCAAAATCAAACTTTTCTGTAGGAATGTATGAGACAAGTTCATAAAGAAGTAATTTCTAGCAAAAGTTAGAGTGTATTCCCTGATGGTTAGAGCACTGATTACCTGCAGCATAGGAGACTGCAGGTCAAAGTCTGGTATGAAACATTTAGTCTCCCATCCCCTGAAAGAGTATCCTAATAAGCAGCCATTCTGGTCTTGCTCCCCCTCAATCTCTACTGCTCAGTCTTCGCACATAAACAAATTCATGAGGCTGGAAAGCAGAAGGCTGATGTTGGTGGACATCAGTGTTGTTGGAAAATCAACATTTGGGGACTTCTCTTCTGCTTGAGTCGTACCCAGAATCTGCAAGCTGACCTTCCCATCTCCCTCCTCAGAGTGCACTGTACACGGCTACTGGCTGTTCTCCAGTGGGTATGTCTGTTCTCTCTATTTTTCATGAAAAAAGCTAGAAAATCCCAAGTTCTTCCCACTGCAGAGCACATATGTTTGTGAAATTCTCCCTGAAATGCAGAGAAGCATGCTGGGGCGGGGGGGGCGGGGAGAAAGGGAGGGGAAAAGAGGAAAACATCAGCAGAGGGATGAAGAAATTAAGTACGGAGAGAAGCGCATGTAGGATTGCAAAGAAAGAAAGAGAACAGATGGTAGAAAATGGAAGGGAAAAAGAACAGTGGGAAAAGTCTTTATAAAAATGATGACAGGTCTGATTGCCTTACAGTCATCCTTTTCTCTTTTGTAGTTGCCACATAGCAAAGGAGAAGCCAAACTGATGATCAGACTGGGAGGTGATCTATATAACTCTGAAAGGAAAGGCAGATGCCCCCAGGATTGGCTCTCTGCTAGGAAATGGTTTGCACTCAGGAAAAAAAAAAAATCAATATCTACATCCATAAAACCATTTATTCAGGCATGAATCCTGTCCTCCCCCTTCTCTCTCAAATATGCCCTTGTTCCACCTGTATATGACTAAAGAGGTAGCATGACCTCGAATCACTGGTTTCCATGGCTCACTATTGTTGGCATTGTTCCCTGATCTCTGAAAGAATTTTAAATTTAATAAGAGAAAATAGGAGCCTGTGAAGCCAAGTGATTTTGATCCCTTCAAGGGAATTATAAAGCAGGAATTATAACATTACACACTTCATTTCCATTGATAGTCTTTTTTACTGCCTAACTCCTAGCCTTCATGCTTCTAACTCTGGAGGTATTTCTCAGTTGAGGTTGTGCCAGATGAGAATGACAGCAGAGCAGTTTTCAAAGACAGAGTCAGGCAAGCCTGAGCAGGTAACTCGTGTTAAGTGTCACTTGGCGCATACGTACTTAGCATTATTTAGTTTCTCCTCATCATTCAGGTCCTCTGTTTTCAAGAGGTCGTATTTGATTGATCCTGGTTGAATGGCATCAATGAGATCCAGGACTGGCATGCTGGTGCTGATTTTGCTATCCTGCATAGATGAAAAATACAATTGGATGCAAGAACAGGATGGCAGATCTCCCACAAAGCCAGAGTCTAGCCTCAAGAGCAATGGACAGCTCAGTCACATACCATTTAGATCTTCACGAAGTGCTGCTTAGCGTCATTTTTCATCTAAAGCAGACTAAGAATGCTTTCAAGGATTTTTTTTTTCCCCAATGGATGAGACATCATTAAATCAAAAGATGGGGTGCTGGGCTAGTGAATTTGCTTCCTGTGGGGAGATGACATTGATACACGTCTACTGATGGGAGGTGCAAGGGGGACCAGCTGTGTGACTTCTGAGCTCATTACGTGAAGTCTGATGGATCTGTCCTCGCCTGGTGCAAACTGCTGATTTACATCCACTGAATGTTCCCCAGCTTGGGAAGTGTCTCAGATGTGTTAGCAAAATTGGAAGCTCTCTGGAATTGGAGCACCTCTGTGTTTATAAGGTACCTTGCAAAATAGGGCACCACCCCTGAATGGTACTACCACATTATGAAAGTATTGCTCTTTAATACTGTCATTTGTAATTGCCGTCATTTAATAATCAACAGCACAGCACTTCTTGCTTAATTCCAGTCATCATTCCTGGATCCATACTTTGATTTCCTATGTCAAACTGGCATTCAAGGTGTTTGCTGTATTGTTCATATCATGTTTCTGTTACCTTTTCATAATAAAGCCCCTTGAATAAAATCTCTATATCTGAACATGCCTTTAAGAGGGAATGAAAAATAATCAAACTATGTAGTTAATTATATCATAATATATTGTGTGTGTGTGTATGCATATATATCTCTATATACAGGCAACGTATATAACATACACACAAACACACTGAATAAGAGCTTCCTAAGCAGAGACTTGAGCAAAAACCTGTACCTTGAAACTGGAGATGGTTGAATCCTTCCCGGCTGCAGTCAGTGTTTCATTGACCCAGCTGACAATGATTTCATCATTGACCTTCTCTCCACCACCAATGTCTTCAAGGATATTCAGGGTATACCTTAAGAGGGAAGCCAGGATACCCGCATTTGCTCAAAGTCTGCCGTAACCTCAGAGCCACCCTGTACATGCGCAGCTTGACTGGGATCACCCCAAAAGTCCTCTTAGACCTGATATTCCCCTGCTTCCCACACGCTCACAGTATATATTAATTATATTATAACATGCTAATTCATCTATTGGGTCTAATTCACCTACAGTTCCCTAATCACTGTTTTGGTAGTGTTAAAAGGTTTTGATACTCAAAATTCTTACAACGTCCCTCTTAGTGGATCTCAGGGTAAATGACTCATTCTCACAGTGCTTGAAAAATAATCACTGACTTTAAGGCCGGAAGGGAATTGTTTTGCTCATCTAAGACCGACCTTCTGCATAAACACAAGCCTGGAATATTTTGCTTATATGACAGCATACACCTTGGAAAGACATCCCAAATTGATGGCAAGTAATCACCACATGCCTAGATTAATTACCTGCCTGATAAACCTATACCTTGCTTCGTAGACTGAATTTAGTCTGTATCCAGTTCCTAACCACTGGATCTCTTTACACCCAATTATGGAGCTCTTAAAGACACACACAAACACACACACATGCAGAGAATTACATTAAAGTGGGGAGACCTATTGAGTTGCATCTGCTTCAGGTAGCAGATTACAAAACTTCTGCATTAATTCCTTGTTTCCAGTACATTCTCCCCACTCGCTGATACAGAGACCTTTCAACTTCTTTTTCTCTCTTCCATGCAATGAACATTTATTCACGCTATACAGATAGTGACAATAATAATCTTCTGCATGAGCTGACTGTAATAGCCTTGCCCACAAGATAATGTGCTTCCTGATTGCATCCCTAACTAGGAGTGAGCAAAAAGTTACTCTGTCTTTGCATATAAGTGCAAACAGAGGAGTGAGAAAGCTGTAGCCTGGAGAGCCATCTCAGTGGTAGCATCAGGAAACTACTGCAATACAAACTGAGTATACCAAAGCACTCTGAAGTTTGTGTCTGACTGGCATACCTTCTCATCAACTGCCAGATTAAGGCCAGCGTGAGCGTACGGTTTCCTTCATTCAGATCTTGCCCAGCGATGCCAACAAGGGAAAATTTGGCTTGATTCTTCCCCAGTTCCACTGCATAGTTGCAGTTTTCAAGCTGTTAATGACAGCATCAATTAGTGCGGTTCAAAAATATAGAAAAAAAGAAGACAAGACACTGTTACTTTAAATTCTTTGGATCGCTTAGCCCAGATCCTCCTGGGCAAACAGGAGCTTTGGGGCTCTGTGATAATACAGCTGTTTGACTACCAGCAGCCAGTTCCATCCCAAAAATACCACGGTAAACAGTTAATATAAAAAGAAATGTTATACTTCATCATCAGGGCCTGAAAAACTGATTACCCTAGCAAATACAAATCTATGGCTCATGGGTACCTCCAGCATCATGGCATTGCACTGAGACAAAGGATTAGTGTCCCAGTCAATTTTTAGGTCAGTTAATCACTCTGGCCTAACTGAATGGAATTACTTATCCAGATAGCTGGGAGAAAGCTTTGTATTTAGCAGCAACTCTGTGATCGGGTCTTGAGGCATCTGGTCAAGAATGCTTATCATCACTGTCTTCATTTGATGTGGAGGGCAGTGATCCAGACAGCTGCAATTAAGCTGGTGCCATATGACTCACGGTGAAGATGCATTGTAATTGGTGACTAAGACAGTAGCAAAAGTGGTCTGCAAATACAGTTTTTAAATATTGACACAAAAGGTGTCAAGTCTTTTTACTTTACAAATATTGTTCACCTGTCAACAGAGCCAGTGAGTCAAATGTATGTTTCTTTTTTCAGGATGAAAAAGTATTCACTGACTAGACAAAAAATCATTTAATGTGCTGTACTTGGGACTTGAGAGCACCATGAGTGCACACGTTGCTGTTTGAAATGATACAGACATCCTTGGAGGATAAGGCATGGCTACTGGAGCTATTCCAGCTTTTTGTACCTTCTTCATGTTGCCACCCAGTTTGGGATATGGTGGTTTGTTCACTCTGTTCCAGTCTACTGGCACTTTGATCTTTTCATAGAGCTGGAAGATAACCAAGGCATCTGACAGGTCACTGAAAACAATAAAAAAGATATATCATTGTCCGAAGAACAGACTAAACTAATAGTAGAGATAAACTTCGTGTCCTAAAAAAAAAAAGCAGCATATATTCTTATAGGGTCCAAAAGTTTTTATGTTTTTGTAAACAATTTGCTAGCTGTATTTATCATCTGAAGGAAGTGTAATACCTCCTCTTACCTATATAAGTGATTTACACGTGGATTAACACCCAGGGAGTTCATCCAGTTCCTGAACGTCCTCTCTTCCCTTGTCTCACCTAAAACAACAGATATATCAATCAACAGGCCTGCAAACCACAACACTGCAGTAAAATAAGTGTCTTGTGATGAAACCGTAACTCAGAATTTACAGCGCACTGAACCATAAACAGAAGGAGATGCTGGCTGACATGTGAAATAAGAGAGCATGGTGCAGCGTGTAATATTTCTTCATGCCCTATATATTATAGTATTTAGGCAGATTGGCCTTGAAATGCCTTCAAGAATTCAAGAACAGCCTGTGCCCTAGCATGAACAGTATGAGGCTGAGAAAGAAGGACCTGAAGCTCAGCAAATGACCCATACAATGGTGGTCCTGACCCCAACCCAGAGCAAGCAGGCAGCAGGTTTATGCAAGATCTGATTTTTAAATTATATTCTCAATTAAGGGAATGCCAAATCAACTCTAATTTCAACTAACAAGCACACTCAATAGTCTGTACTGCTTCAGACATCCCACAAACATTTTTATCTTTTAACGTGTGCTATCCACAGAACAGACCCCCACAATACCAGAAGCTACATGCAGGTAAAGAGCAGCCTCCCTTTCTCAAGGCTGCCTGTGCTAATGGTGCAGTGAACGTATGTCTGAAGGACATAAGGTTAGGTTAACATATCATCAACTCAGAGCTGGGGATACTGTGGCACAGGTGAAACATCCTTTATTTGCATTTTCCTTACCTTCAATAGAGCTCCAGTCAATGTCCTGGTTCTCTGGCTTATGCAGGGCAGGGTATTTGTTGAACAAGTTGGCGATGAAGGCCAAGTTTAGCTTTGGGTTCCCCCGGACGACGTCGGTGGCCGTGACGAACTGCCGGCAGCCCAGCCGCTCCGCCTGCTGCAGCATGCACTCTGCTCGCTGGACGTCATCCTTCTCCTGCGCCGGCAGAAAACGGGGCCATCAGCCTCACCCCACCGCCTGGCACTGCATCCGAGACCCACTTGGGGGCTCCGCATGTGGAGCTAGGTGTGGGGCTGTTAAAGCAAGTCCTTGTCGGATTTATAGCTATTTTCTTTCCCGCTTTTACTAACGGCAGGTCTGTGTTTTCAAATGGGCTTTACCTACAGTCCAGCCATCTCACCATATTGCTTTTACAGTTATATTCCATATAAAAGGGGATGGTTTGATGAAATTCCCAAATAAATGTATTTAAATATACTTGTTATGTGCTAGTAGTTTATCAGTGGGGTACAATGGTTGTTAAAGTTTCAGCGATAATATCCAACGAAAGGCAAAAATGCATCATTTAATTCTTTGAAAGCTTTGATTTCTGAAATACAAGATCATGTTGCAGTGCTAAAAAGAGTTTGCTTGTTCTGGCATGCCGGTGTAACTCTGTGTTGGCCAGCAATGCAAGTAACAGACAGAAAATATTGGCATTTACTCTAAACTTATCTCATCTTACCCTTAATCCTGACATGTCAATAGTAATAGCCGGAATGCCTTCTTCATCTCCCTTGGGGGCAACTTGGTTCAGCAAATGGTAATAAGCTCTTGAGTCCTGTGACAAACAGAGAAATTAAAGGGAGGAAAAATTACATCTAAAGCTCAGGTTTTGCATGCCTGCGCTCCCCTGAACAATGTGTCTGCATGCTTCGTTTTTGTTACATCAATCATTGGGCTACATAATTAAATTAATTAAGCTGGAAGCACTTAGCAATTCCTATTTTATGCTGTATTTGCCAGATCTATTTCTTCCCTAAGCCAAGATATATATGCTGCAGAATGCTCAACGCACAAAACAAAATGCTGTGTGTTGTACTTGGAAAAAGGACGGCAACACCAAAGAGATATTTGAATTGACTTAATCTGAACATTAAATTAGAGATAAGAAAATGCATACCTTTATAATGCTGTAGAAGTCAGGCTGCTGAGCATTTAATAAAAGAAAATGCAGAAGGAGAAAGCAGATGTTTAAAGCGGATTTCAAAGCAACGCTGGAACAGTTATGGAAAAAAAAGCATAGTTTTCAAGGACAAAAGTTAAAACAGACAACAGTATCAGCATTTTTCAGGCAAAAGGGCAGGAACAAGACAAGGATTTAACATGTTGTGTCTTTAATCTTTTGTGAAATGTAATGTTGCTTCCAATGTGGAAAATATTAATCTCACTTCATGAAAACCTCAAAGAACTGAAAATAAAGCTACATGTTAATGTCTAGGGACTTGACTAACTAACCTAACTAATACTCTTCAAAATATAAAGCAGATTACCTGAATTATTTTAAATCTTATAGATCTGTGAGGTGGGGAGACACACTTAATTAGAGAATGACTGTAAAGGCTGAAGTCTCGGCCTCTGAGGGGTAAACGTGTGACTTATTTTCCAACTGTAAATATGGTAAGTGTGATTTACCTTTCAGTTGCAGATGGGATTTAATCAGTTGCATTATAGTCCTCTCGGCCAGCCTACAGAATGATGGGAAATACTCTATTCCCTTCCCTGTCCATGGATATTCTCCAGTCACCTCCACCCAGTGAACCAAAAATCTGTTACAGTAAAAATTGTGTTGTCAAATGTGACTCTCGGACTCTCCTGTTGCCTTCCCTGGTGTTTTCTTCTGTACGTCAAGTAAGTCATAGTAAATGACTTTTCATGCTTCAGTCCCTGGTGAAGCCTACAAGCAGACATCTCTGGAGCAGGGCTTTTCCCGTGCTATGCGGGGAGCAGGCAGGTTGGGTCATGGCTGGTGAGTCTGGTATGCCAGCCAGCCCCTGGCTTGCCTGGAATCCAGCTCAGACACCCTCCCTGATACACCTCCTACAGCCCTGGGATGCTGACTGGGCCTGACACTGTAGCTTTAGTGTCTGAAACATATCAGTGTGCGCCACTGAGGTTCAAATACATCTGTCTAGGAAGAATGAAGGTCCTACAGAGAAAGCTCTGCTGAAATCTGCACCCACAAGCCCATGAAGTCCGAAGTACGTGAAATATGCTGCATGGACTAGAGACCCATCCTTGCAAGTGCCTCCCCATCTAGCTATATTATTTTGAATAGTCCCACTGAATAAAAACTTGCAGGTAAGTGCATGCAGGGTTATAGCAAAGGTTGGGACAGAGGAGCACATAACCCAGGTGCTGTACTGAAGGAAAGATCAAGTGGGGGAACTGGAAGAGCTCCATCCTCTTCCCCTGCACCTAGTTATATGTCTGGGTAAGGTCCAGCCTTTTCCAAACCAAAGCTAGGTCAAGAGGCATTTAAGGACATTTAGGAAGGAGGAGAGCAATAGAGGCAAGGAACTGAAAATACAGCGGCAGAGTCCATATGCCCTGCCCAGAGCCAGCAGCCATTCCTTTCCCAGGCATTTGGTGTGCTGAGGCTGGCAGTGATGACTGGGAGGTTGGGAGGAGGAGGAATAATACTGAGTGGAAAGGTAAACCCCACTAAAATGATTTCATGTACCCAGTTCCTTGTGTTTGTCAGAGCAGACTCAGCTGCTTGGACTGTTTCAGTGCACAATCCCTGTTTGGAGGACAGGGATTTGGGTGTGGAGCTGCTGTTTTGCTGTTGTTGGTCAGTGTTTCTCATACCTTGATGTCTGAGCTGAAGTTGTTGACTTTGTTGCATCCTGCATTCTCCAGGTGATAGTTTGCCCACCTCAGCAGCAGTTCCTCTGGAGACAACTTCATCAGATCCTCCAAGCTCTCTCCTTCTCTCAGAAGAGCAATCAAGGCTAAGCAGGAAAAAAGAAATAATTAATGATGTTGTAAATGCTTGTAGAGCAGAATGTATAACTATTTTTTCTTGCACATTTTGCTGCCCTAGTTTCTGCAGGTGAGCGACCAAAGTGTTGCCAAAATTCAAGCTGGTTTAGCATGACAGAGGACATAAACAGAAAAAGGGTTTCATCAATAAAATGAGGACAAGGCTGTTAGTTGTGGATCTCGTAGTGAATAGTACAGAAATGCAAAATAATTTCAGTGTGGTCTAAGAACTACTTGATTTCCTTGCCTCAGATCTTAATGAAAAGATGATGATGTTGAGCACAGGGGCAAGATGGGAATGAAAAAATGAACACAGACTTTATGCAGCTTAGATAAAAGAAATGTCAGTGACCTTCACACTGAAACTGGATCTACACAGGTATTCTGAAGAACTTGCACATGACTTCATGGGCTCATTGACCAGTAGGGTTAACTCATCTGTCAACTGGAGAAAATACCCTATTTATATAGAAAAATTAACATAGTAGTTATGTTCATAAAAGGAGGAAGAAGCAGGAGGGAAAGATCGACCCTTGCAACTGCAGGACGTTCAGCTGATCTCTGGAGCATGAAAGGCTTTAGAACAAGTTTTGAAAAGAACAACTAATAACATGGAAACTAATTGTTAATGTGATAAAAAAGAGAGAGTGTGTCACACTAGTCTGATCTCCTTCTGATATCTTTTGTCATTCCTTGAAAGAAATACAGATTTGCTATATAAAGGAAACAGTGGAGACCTACTGTATCTGGAGTTCCACAGATAATTTGATATAGGGTGCTATGGGGTTAAACTGAACCAGAAGGAGATAACAGAAGCATTTGAAAGTAGACAGTGGATTTTATGAAGAGAACAATGTTAACACTGAGAGAAGTAGGCTGGAAGAAGGATTCTTGTGGAGTTGATCATGGATTGATTTTTGGACTAATGTTTTCTTTTTTTTTTTGCATCAATTATCTTGGCACAAATACTAGCAATGTGCTAAAATTTGATAATGATATTCACTAGGTGGCATAGTCAATACAGAGGATGATCAGGAAATCAGACAGAAAGAACTAGATGACAGTAATAAAAATGGAATGTAATTTAATAGTGCCACGTTCAAAGACATTCACTAGGGAATTAATATGAATGACTGCTATTAGATAAAGCTTATACGAACAGAGGATGAGAACAACTTGAGTGTATTAGATGTCTTCTGAGCTACTCTGAGACACCATGTGATGTGATCAGGGGAAAACCAAACATGATATTAGTGCATCCCAGGTATTTCCCAGAGAGGCTGGGATGTGTTACTGCCTTGATACCATGTGCTCATGAGACCTTATTGGAAATACAGTGTCCCATATTCAAGAAAGGGGAATTTCACCTGGAACAGCTGCAGAGAAGGGCTGTCAGGGAAAGAGAGAACCTGAAAAGTAATCAAAATGATCTTGGCTTGTCTACCCTGACAAACTGAAGTCTGAGATGAGAAGTGAAGAAGAAAATACTAGAAAGGGAAAAACAGCTATTAAGCAGGGTAAGGCTACCTACAAAGGAATGGGATCTGGGAACTCTGAAAACAGATGGCTCTGGCTATGAAAGGGATAGAAATGTGCAAGGGGTGAAGCAATGAAGGTAACACCTGCATGGTAACTGGAAGAAAGAAGTGTCACTGTTGGTTGAGCGGACTATCTAGAGGTGCAGGGAAGAAAGCACCAAGATCAGCTGCTGTGTGGCCTGCATGTACACACCCACAGCCTCACGCTGAAGCTATTTCATGGAGAATTTTGGCATTGGTGAGACAAATCTGGAGTGCTGTGTCCAGTTCGGGGCTCCCCAGTACAAGAGACACTGACAAACTGCAGCAAGCTTACTGGAGAGAGACCAAGATGGTTGGGCTGGAGTACATGATACATGAGAAGAGGATAAAAAAAATGGTTTTGTTTAGCCTGAAAAAAGGTCTGAGAGGGGAACAAGTATTGTGTTGAACAATTATAGAGGGGCCAGAGCTGTATTTTCCCAGTATGCACAGCAAAATGATGAGAAGTTACAGTCACAAGGTGCAGGAAGGGAAATTACAACTAGGTATAAGAAAAAAAAATTCACAGCAAGAGTGGTTGGGCTCTGGAACAGGCTGTGCAGAGAGCACTGGAAAAGGCCCTGAGCAACCTCATTTAACCTTGAGACTGGTACTGCTGTAAATGGGTAGTTGGACGGCTGAACCAGAGGACCTCCAAGGTGGACCTCCAGAGGTTCCTTCCAGCCTAAATTATTCCATGATTCTATAATTCTGATTTCACAAAGAAAGAGATGTTTGGCAATCAAGAGCAAGAAAAGAGCAAAGCCTCCTGGATACAGTGTAGCATTTCCTTATCCCAGATTTAGTGCCAAAACACCAATATACCTGGGTGTAGACCATCAGTCCTGACCCAGTGAGCGTGAAATTGGCTCTGCATATACAAGCCTACACACAGCCTTGAACTTTGGAGTGCTGGAACTTGTGAAGAGCAAGGGAAATTGGAGCAGTCAGGAAGACAGGCAGCAAATACTTGAAGAAAAAATCGAATTAAGAATTTTTTTAAAAGGGCTTTATCCTAAAGACTGTTCAGTGATAACAGTAGAGCACTGAAATGAAGAGCCATACATACCTTCGTTCCTGCTGATCTCTATGTCAGCGAAGAGTCCAATTTTGATGACTTGCCATAAAAGACCCAAAACCAGGTAAGGTTTCCCTTCTTTTAAGTCTTCAGCTCCAATGTTAACAACATGGCACCCAATGGCTGAAGCAGAGTTCAGGGCCAGGTTCAGATTTTCCTAGGGAAAGAAGGGAACTTCTGAATGATGCAGTAACAGGAGAGCTGAGGATACAGGAAGGGAGCACAGCCAAAGCTAGTGAAATCTGTGAGCAGCTTCAGTGTGAATGCGTTTATGTACATGTCTGACCACAGGGAGCAGGGGAATGCAGAATCTCCTGGAATTACAAGTAAGTTCTGGGTCCCAACACGAAGATGAAAGGACCTCTTTGGCAAAGGTGAAAGACACCATGTCACAAAGGCATTGGAGCACAGAGCATACGTCTGCATTCACAGTGATGTCCTGGCTCAATCCTGGTTATCAAAGCTAGGCTGTCCCTATAGCTAATGCACAAGCACATATTCAAGCGCTTGCCCCTTCAGCATGGGGCAAGCTCTCCTCCAGCCATTCTTGCACACATGGAGGAACGAGGGAGCTACAACCCAGTCGACTGGCAGATATTGCAGGCTCAGCTCTCCCTAAGCGCTATGCAAAAGCTCTAACACCTCAGATGATACAAATAAATTGCTAGCTGGCAATGTATACAAAAAGCACATGGTCACAGGAATCAGTATCAATAAACCTGTTAAGTTTTTAACCTTGTAGTTCAGCCAAGGTCAGAACTGGTCAAGCCTGGATATTTTCTTTTTGAACTTCAAAGTGTGGAGTCCTGGTTTGGGAGTGTTCAGTGGAAGCAGAGGGATTCTGTGATTCACAGTGAGGGGCAGAAAGTGATGTTTCAGGAATGTTATGTTCCTTTGCCACTTAACTCCCATTTAAAACAAAGGGTATAAGAAAATCTGACCCACAGGTCTGCACTATTCAAAAAGGTGGCTTGGTAAACAGCAGGCAAGTAAAGCAGGCAAAGAAGCCTGGACAATATAATTTATCACACAGATTCGCAATCTTTCACATGAATTTCATCACTGCTAGCATGACAGAGAGATTTGATTAGATACAAAATACAGAGAGAGAGACATAGTGTAAATTCTCATAAGCTAGAAAAATTAGAGCATTTCAAATTAATTACCTTTTCTCCACCAGACAGCTGTAAAAGGGTTAAGTGAAAGTGGAAGCTGTATTGATCAAATCACATCTATGTGTGACAGGGATTGATCTGAGCTGCATCACTAAGCTATGCTGCTGACCAAAATGATTAGAACTGAAAAATGTGGTATACAGCATAAAAATCCAATTTAATGGCTTCTGAGCTTACTTGAGCCTGGCTAATGTTCCATCAAATCAGAGTAGCTGAGGGCTAAACTGGGTTAGGTTCATATCTATTCCATATATCTATTTATATTCTGTACCCAGATACATAGATGCTGTTCATATAAAAATATCTCTCTACATACTGCTGTGTGAGAAACACAATAAACTTTAAATAGGTGAAAATTAACTTTTTTGTCCAATTTTTAAATCATATATATGTGCACATAATAGAAATAAAGAAGGGATTCAGTATTCGAGGTGAAATAGCATGGATTGTCAAAGGCAGGCAAAGGCTACGGTCCCATCTCAGGCATGTCGCACACCACGGTACTTCCTGGATCACCGTTAATATTTTGGTGAGGACATCAGACTGCAACACAGCAGTTGTGAACTCAAGTCTGTGGATGTGCCTGTGGGACCTTGGATGTGGGGTTCAGCCTTCTGAGAGCTAATCCAACTGGAATTGGTCACTCTATTATCCAGTTGCTCTTGCATTCATATACCACAAAGGTTATCTAAAGCTTTGAACTGGTAAACATCATACATTGGGCTAAATGCAAATACAAACACAGTTTGTTTAGTCAGATTGCTCATATGTTTGGAAAGAAACTGAAATATAAGTCTTTATGTTTTTATGACGTGGACCTGAGCATCTCACTTTGCCGCAAACAACTTTGCCTGATTTTTTTGGGCAGGATCATGGTATTTCCAGCCTTTGCTCTAAGTGATTATATCAAAGCATCCTAACAGGAAAAGCAAAGAATCTTGTTACATTTTAGTACCTGTATTGTGAAGGGTGTGAGCTTCTTTTTGTTGATTGTTCTCTCATCAATGGTATCTGGCACTGAAAAGTTGATCATCTTACTGGAAATAAAAGAAAAAACAACAAGAAATACACTACTAGCTATGTGTGCACAAAATACAATATAGCTTTTGTCACTACACTGTAGGACAAGTCAAAGAGCTGGAGAGTTACTGAACAAATATAGATAGCCTCTGTTTTTACACATACACACATGGGCACACACGCAATACTCGAGCAATTCTTTTGGGCCACATGCAGATTGTACTATAGGTGTGAGGCCAAGAATGCCACAAGGTGAAGTTGTGTGAGAAGTTTATTGTGCAGAAAATTTCTGTGAAACACTCACTATCTCATGCTGCTTCGTGTGAACCCCTAAAAGTCCTTGGACAAAAACAAAACCAACTCACTCCTCAGATGTCACTGGCTTCATCTTATTGCAAGGATCCGGAGGCAAAGAAAAACTCTCATTTAACATGAAAGAAACTTTATATTTTTAAAGAGAAAAGAAGCAAAAAACCTAGCATTCTTAAAGCCCTGAGTCTGCAAAGATTCATGAGCAAAGTCAGCAGCTTCCATATAAGCAGAGGTGTGAGCTTCTGCAGATTCATGGTTCCCATTTGTGAGAAAGATAGGTATTATTTACCATAGCACTATGCCATCACCGACTGCCTGGAAGAGGTCATCTGTTTCTGGATTCATTGGGACCACGTGTTTACAATCAGGGTCCTTCTCAAGGGCTTTATTAATCCAGTTGACAAAGGCATACTTTTCTTCCTCTGTGGACACAACATCAAAGCCATCAGTTTGTTGTGCAATACCACTACCGTCATTTTACTTACAAAGGCAGAACTCCTGGGGGAGAAGACTCTCCCATCAGCGTGACTGATCAATGAACCCCTACAAGGGAAGAAGGCTCTGAGGAGACAGGCAAATGAGCTGAAGATAGCAATGGGCTTGAGCTGGTTACTACTCCTTCCATACTCCTTCCCACTGACTGGGGATGCCCAGTGTCATGAGGGTGGGCATATTATAGAGACTGGTAATTAAGTTCATGTGATTCAACTACATGTTGCAGTTGCTGTGCTCTGCTAAGCATAATTTGTACTTGCACCATAATTTGAATGCATTGTTATACCGCTCTGCTAAATCGAAATCCCATGTAAGTTCAAATAAGTGAATTCTGTATTTAATTAATTCAATTATTTAATGCCTTCTTTAGGAAAAGGTCAGGAACCATTTGGTTACAGGTGAGTTTACAGAGACACTACCAGGGAACTGGTAAAATGTACAAGGAAATGGGTAACAGCGGGGAACCCGTGCCTTGCCTCGCCCGTAAGCAGAGACAGCAGCGGGCCAGTCTTTGTGCTGCTGCAGCTGTGCCGGGAGGCTGTTCTCCAGCAGAGCTGCAATGCCTTTATGGTAAGGGAAGCTAAGCCGGTTGGAGCTTCCTTCCATAGCCACAGATCTGTCCACCCCAGTAAACCGGCTCACGCTATTTTTGACAAAGACCCTGCTGCAGTGCTTTGTCACCTTCACAACTCTGTGCCTCGCACCAGCCTCACCTAAAGAGCCACCAAAGCTCACCAAGGCCAGAGCACCTGCGTTTGTATCAAGATAAGGTGCAAATGATCTCCAAGGGCACGCTTGGTCCTAGTTGCTATCAGTACAGGACAGCTGTACCTACCTGAGTAAGAGTGTTGTGTGCCAGCACTGGACTGCTCGGATGTCCCGCCGATAGCACAGATCCCCTCCTTTTTGTTGATTTGTTTTCGGAATGACTTAGCAACGTCATCACTCTTCAGGTTTTGGAAAATCTTTCAAGCACAAGAGGCAATTTTAAAATTTTGGAGAATTAAACCAAGGTAAAACAGTGAGGTCTTGGGCCAGGACACACGTCCTCTCTGCTTCATACATAGGGAAGCACAGTTTTCGTATTATTCAGTAAGTTTTTGTGTAAAATCTGTGTATCTGCTGTGGTAGAACAGGATCATACACAGCTTTTATGTTTTCAAAGCAGTGAATAAAGATCACCTAAGTAACAGAAACATACATGGTATGAAACCACGGAGCTAAGATGTGCAGGAGGAGGGCCTTTAACAGTTTCAGTTTGAAGAAAGGATAAGTAAAATTCTGTTTCTCCATCCCAGGGGAAATTCCAGTATTTTAGCATTTGCTTTTGTCCCAGTTCAGACCAGAAAAAGAAGTTTTTTAATAGAAAAAAAGGCCACATAAAGTTTTCAATTTCCATCTGCTGAAATTTTTCATAACCATCTAGCTAGAACATAATATTTCTGCAACTTATAACGGAAAAACTTCATCCCACTGCATCACCCAAACTGAAAGATACAAAGTCTGTTCAATACGCAGGTTCATTCATGTAACTTGTCCCACTTAATTGCGGGATTTCTAGTTCAGTTACCTCCTGCTCTCATCTTTTCCAGCGAGGGGACTCCTTGGAATAACTAGGTGCCCATGAGACCTTGTGCTTGTGCCTGTGCTGTGCCCTGGGGACCACCTTGAGTATCCCACCTGGCATCTTACATACTAAATAAATAACATCTTACTTACTGAAATAAATTCATCAAAACTGATCCTGCCGTCCCCCGTGGTTGTCAAATTCTGAACAAGTTCTCTGGCTTTGTATCCTGGGAGAGGGAGATTGGCTGCCTTCAACACATCTGTTAAATCGTTGGTGTGGATGAAGCCGTTCCCACTGATATCTGCAAAGATTAAAGCAATCACTTAGGTGATTAGACACATCAGTCTAATGAAATTTTATGCATAGAAAGGCTGTTGTTTTTATTTTACCTGGGGAAGTGTACATTATATATAAAGATTTGTTATCCCGAAATCCAGTATTTTCAACCACAGCAGTGTCATTTGCACCCAAGAAAAAATTACAATCACCATTTAACAAAAACTCACAGTGATGAATTCATATGTTTTAGACATAGAGTAATATCTTAACAAAGCTATGTTTAGGTGGATGTAATTGACTTTCCAAGGTTTGCGTACAAACATGTAAGTGATTTATAGAGGGAGTATCCTGTCTACAGAACAGCTAAAGAAAATGGAGTTGACGCAATACAGAGTTACACCTTACACATGCATATATTCATAGATATAACTTATGATTCTGGCCTGTTTTCTGCATCTAATATGATCAGAAGTCATGAGTTTAGAGACTTGGAACTGCATATAGTCATCCTTAAAATAAAAACTTGGGTGTTTCTCTGTGATGCTGCTAACACGGCTAGTCCTGCTGAGCCTGTTACAATGTCCAGGGCCAGATTTTATAAGATCACCAATACGGGTTAAATAGTCCGTTCTTTTCTACCAGTTTGTGAAAATCTCCACAAATAAAGAAGGAAAATGGTTCTATTGCATGGAGAGTTTCTGTTAAAACAATATGGTTATGCACATAGTTATACAGTTATATATGGTTATATACTTATATTTGGGTTTTATATATCTGTATGTTTCTTGCTCTGCAGGCTCTTCCCCAGCCCAGAGGCTGAGGTGATTTCAAAGAAGCATGTGCCGATTTCCTGCGTGGGAAGCTGCAATGTGAATCACTTGTTGCACGCAGCAAAAAGGCACTTGGCTCTGAGCATCAGTAGCACAGGGTAATACAGATGGCAAAGAGCATCCTATCCGTTTCTGAAGTCATACAGCAAAAGGATCTGGACTTGGAGAGGGAAATGTCTGGGAGAGGAATGAGAGCTTCCTTCCAGCATTTGCCTTGTCAGTGCATGGGGTGCCCTGGGCACACACAGTGACCAGATGTTTAAGATTGATTGCCAGCCTGGACTAGTCTGTGCTCAGAAATCAGATGATCATCACCTGAAGCAGTAAGAACAACTGATTAACACATAATCCAGCGAGGCTGACAGATCTGCAAAGAAAAGTTAAATGAGCTGTGAGAAACACAAGGATTTTTCTTAGAATTTGGGTAGACAGTGATGGATCTGTGTGACTTTAAAGGAGACAAATCAGATGAGACCTTTAAAGGCTTGGAAAGGAAACACACAGTTTAAAAATATATAGGGCTTGAAAGGTCATAGAAAAGAGATTACAAATTTTGTAGCCATTTCCACATTTGTCCTCTCCAGACTCTTCCTCCTCAGAGGGAGTATTCAGTTTACATTAAAATAAAACCTTTTTGCCTTCCAAATAATTTGCCAGGAATAAACAGTATTCTTAGAAAAACACTTGAGAGTATTTCCAATATGGTTTTCTGTATAGCTTTTGAGGTTATTTCATAAACCCTGCTGCTCATTGCCCTGCCATCTCTCTCTGGTAAGAGGCCATTGCTCTGCAGCCTGCTGATGTGGTTTCATCTAGGCGGTTTGCAGCAGCAGAAAAAAGAGCTTTCTGTGGTTTCTGTGACATGGTAGATCAGCGCTGGAGTAAGCTCCATCTCCTCACGGCTGGTCAGTGAGAAAAGAGCCTGCCACGGCTTCACACTTTTGCAGCGTCTTTCCTGTTTGCTGTACTAACCGACTTTGCTGAAAGCCTCTCGTAGCTCTGCCATCTCCTCCTCCGAGAAGTGTGCTGTTGACGCCATTTCTTAGTTCTCCGAGCGGCAGGTCTGCAAGAAGAAAGCACTTGTTTTTATTTGGTGCCTTTTTGGGTTTGTAATCATGATGAAAAAGGGAGTTTTCACTTGGATTTTCAAAGTCTCGGAGCAGTTCCCCATAGCTGAAAACCCAGTTCCTCTCTGCATCCCAAAATCAAGTGAAGGGGTAAAATCCTGCATACATGAGATACAAATCCAGGTCCCTCCTGTTGTTTTGCCAGGCCTTGCTCAAAATTCCAACAGTTTTATTTATACTAATTTAATTGGAATTAAATCCTATCTCAACTTTCGCTTCTCATGGAGAAAGCAGACAAAATTGTGCTGGTTCTTGTTATTCCCCTTTTAGAAACACAGTTCACCACGTGCTTCTTCAGCAGCGCTGGCAGAGAAGCAGCAGCCCTGTCTGCTCCCGAGGGTCTGGCTTGGAGCCGGAGCCCCGGGGGATATTTGCACTGCCTCCTCTGGGTACCTAATGAGGAGGCTGGTCACCCCTACGGGGTGGATGGATGGAGAGAAGCTCCTTCACAGGGTGTTCAGAGCACCGGATTGGGCTCCCCAGAGGGCTACTTCTCTTCCTGGCTATGGGGAGAGTTTAGGGACTTGGCCCCCAAGGTACCTAAGTTAGTGCCTGAGGTTGGGTGGCACTTTAGGAATGAGTGGCTGGAAGGAGTTTTCCTGCCTTTCCTCTCATCAAGGACATAAGGCAGGAGGAAGGATTAGACTTGCCCCTTGTAGGCACCTTTCTTAATCAGCAAGGGAAAGTTTACTTCTGTTTGTCACATCATTTAATACACTGCCAGAAGATGCACATTACACCCCTCTGCTTTTTCATGCACCTGCTGTCCCTTGCATCTATTCATGAGGAAACTGTTCAGGAGAAAGACTATCTATTATTTTATATTTGTGAGAATGACTCTAGTGTCCTATGCCTCTTTAAGTATTAATTAACCAAGCAACTATTTAAATAGAATAGAATGGAAACCTGAGTTGATCCTGGAAAGTGGTTGCTGTAGCTACAGTGTTCAAATGAGGAAAAAAAAAATCAGAAATACCTCATTCCCAGACTAAAACCAACATTGTACCCTGGAGGCTTGGATTCCAAACTTTATAGAAAGATATACAGGGATAATTTAAAAAATTACGGATTTGCTATAGCCCTCTGCAAAGACAGAGAGTTGTGTACAGGCTATCTGGGCTTCAGATTTAATGCTCTCCTGAACTCATGCATTGATTCCTTGTATCTGTGAGAACCACTCTGGGCATGGCTGTGAAATAGCCCAAAGGCAATCTCATGTGGTTGGCTTTTTCTCTGCTGTCTCCCTGTAGTATCATGCACCCTTTACCTGCCTCATCAGTGTGACCCCAGGGCACAGGAACCCGTGTGCAGTTTTCAGCACAACGGAGCTGGCGATTGCTACTGAAATGCTAATATAATATTAAAAGTGGTTCTAACGACCATACTTTCAAGGATTACCTGTAAAAATCCCTGTGATCCACTAGCAATGTGGGTTATGTATAGTAGGGTCAAATTAGATCCATAGTCTTTCTCCTTCATTCTGGCATCTTTCCTGCCTCTGATTCCTCACTAGCAATCTTTTTCTGTTGCATGCTGTGTGGTTTTGCAACATGTGGATTACCTAAAATGCACCTGGACACATGAAAATCTTACGCTATCAGCAAGAAAATCCATATTCCACTGCAAGATCAACCCTTCCAGTCCAGTCATTTCATCAAGTAATATAATTTGCAACACAATTTTTAACAGCATTAAGACTGTTCTAGAGCTTAACAGATTAGAAACACCACAGGTTGTTGCCTATAACATTACTTTTGCAAAGAATTTTATAACCTTGAGAAAAAATTATCACCAACATACACTAGACTTTACTGGGTTGCATATGAAGTTGTGGCCTCTGATCAGTAGCTAACTAACTGATCTGTTAAATACAGAGAATCCTATTAATAGTACATACATTTACACGTATACTAGTAATACATAATAGGATGGAGGTTTTTGCTGTAATGAACCCTTCTGACATCCCTTTCAGGTCAATATTACCCACTCTTTTGTAAAGCTTAACCAAGAAATCAGATGAATCTCTGTACTGAGCGTGAGAACTGGTCCTTGATCACCCAAGGAGTAGTTGTACTCGGGTGATGGAGTTATCGTCACTGCCCACTCTAACACACAACTGAGTTTCTTCTGCATTTTCAGTCCCTTGGTATCTCTTGATTTCAGCCTGTCAGCTGCAGCCAGAAGCCCTCTGCAAAGTGCATGAAAGCCCTCAAGTTTACATGCAAATAATCATACCCAGAATTTTCAGATTAAGGTTTTCAGAGTTATTCACAGTTAAAAATCACTGTCATTTCTGAAATTGTTCAAGTAGTAAAACACAACATAGGGAAATCAAGAGAGTAAAAGTCCAACGCTTTAGCAACACACAGCAAAAAGGAGTAAATCCACTTTTTAAAAGCTACTTTTCAATATATAAACTGACTATTTTGCTTAGATCCTTAAAAGTAAATCCTTCGGCTGGGGCTGCACGGCTAGAAGGCGCGTCCCCTGGGTGGTGGATAGGGGATCCCTCTCTGGAGGGTGCACCGGATAAAATTGAAGAAGGTGCCGCGAACCAACGCAGCCTAAGGGAAGGCCACCCTGACAGAAAAACCACGGGCCCACCAAGTCATGGGGGTTGGGCAGGAGGCCAACTACCTCCTCCCGGAAAAAAAAAAAAAAAAAAGTTGCAGAAACGACGAGCATCAACTCGGAGATGGAGAAAATCAGTAATGAAGTGAGGAGGAGGAGATGGAACTGGATCGGTCATGTCCTGAGGAAAAAACCAACAGAAGACTGCGCTGTGGCCCTTGGGACTCCAGAGCACGCAGCCGCAGACCGATCGAAGTGGAAGAACGATGTTCGCGCCTTGTGTGCCTCCTGGCACTGAGAGAATTCAGATTCAGATTAAAAGTAAATGATGATATTTAGGCACACAGAAATGTAAAATGCATCTGGACGATGGTGTGGGAGGTCAGATCCAATATTTTCCTTCTGATTTTATCAATCAAGAGCAGAGTCATTTGCTTCTAGGGGTCAAACACTTCCAGCATTTCACTATTCTCAATGCAAAGTGAAAATACCTCAGGCAGCCCATCAAGAGGGCATCCAACAACCCTAGGTGAATGATTCAGTTACTGATAATCCACAAGGCATTGTAAGCATACAGTGCACTGCTCTGCTCCAAACCATTTGTAAAATGAGTATGACAAGACAGATGCAGAGAAAAAAATGCAGCAATATATATGTATAACAGTAAAGGAGAATATGTGGCAATATGAACAAATTGGAAGAGCTTCTTTGAAGGGAATAGCTGTTGAGGAGCTGAGGGAGGAACAAAGGGAAAATCAGCTGATGAGAACCAGGCGACAGCTTTGAGCACGGAGATGTATGGCAAGAAGCAAAAAGGAAAGCTGGGCAGGAGCAGGGCATGGCAAGAGGGAGGGGAGTTTGAGAAGGAAGGAATGCAAACAAAAGCTTAGCTATCAGCAGAAATGAGATTTTGAAGGTCATCAGCAGCCGGGAGGAAGGATCCTGGACCTGGTGTGATCGAAGATCAGTGAAAGAATTGAAGTTCCTTAGAGAGAACAAGATGAAAGTCAGCACATGCTCGGATGTGGAGGCAGGACGCCGAGAAGGGGAAGACAGCTCCATGGGTCAGAGCAAGAAAGACAGTGGAACTGCCAACAAGAAAGAAATGGAAGGTAATAAAAATTCAGAAGGAAAACAAAACACTCCTTGAGACAGACTGAGCTTCAGATGGCATCAGGACATCTGGAGGGGAGTCACGCTTCGTTCTTGCTTGACAAACAGCATAAACCCGCTATTGCAAAAGCGAAAATAAAGTTGTGCAAATACATTCCTTCCTCCCCAGAAGACTGTTGAGTTACAGGTTAATGTAAAAAAGAGAAAATGGTCTTACCTAAACTGCTGAGAATTGTAACAAACTGATACTCAAAGCATTCCCTTTCCTGCTGTCATTTCCAAACCAATACATTACAGCCATGCTGTAGAGCCTCCTTTTATTTGACTTTATCCTCAGAACAACCTACCATCACACTGATGCTGTAAGTGACCTAATAACAAACTATTTTCACTCTGGCATATAACGGAAGAACTAAATCTCAAACTTGAACATTACTGCTAAATTGAAACACAACGATATTGATGTTCTTTCATCTCTTTCAATTTTGAAGCTGTAGTCTGAGAAGCTGCCTGGTTATGTATTACTTGGCAAAGTGTGCACCCACCATGCAATATAAATAATAAACGGCAAAGTTTATTTATTTATTTAACAAAGTTCCATGACTTGTATTAAATGGTTACCTTGTTTTGTATTTTCCTCCACTTCTTTGGTGTTTAAGCCTTACTGCAGTGAAAACCTCAAAGATGTGAAACCACACTTTACAGCTAGACATAAAGTTGCACCTTTCCCCAAAGCAAAAAAGCAAATTTCATGAGGCAACATTACATTTCACAAACACATATTTAAGTCATCAGGAATGACTTAATTTGGTGCAAGAAAGTTGAATAAATTACTGATATTTACTCACTTTCTGCCACCAGGGCTTTGTTAATGCGCTAGTACTTTGCTAGTAATACAATAACCCCTCTAAGCTGTTGGAGAGTGATCAGATAAAGGATTGCACGTAGGTTTCCTGTCATATAAACTTCCCTATTTCTTCTGCCATCTTCTTGTCAAAAACTTGCTTGTTTTTTCTGAAAGCGATGAAACAACAGACATTCACTGTTGCAAAACGCAGCTGTTGTTAGAGTTGCATGGGGCAGCGTAAGACTGTGTCCCCCTCTGCACACAAGCCTCTACCTTTTACTTTATCGGAGCTCACAGCTCCAGTTTCTTTTCTTTTCTCTTTCTTGTCTCATCCACAAATTCAATTTCCAAGTGTCAGGCATTCCATGAGGGTTGGGGAATACTTCCTCAGCTCTTTTCTGCATTAGCCTTTCTTTCCCAGCCAATTTCCAAGAGGCACCACCAGCAATCCTCCCTCAATGCACAGCCCACCCTGGACAGTGCCGCCAGCAGGCAGGAATAAGAGAAGTGGCCCCAGAATTGTGCAGAAACTCTTGTGACAGATCTGAAACGTCTTGTAGGCCAGGAAAATATAAGGGAAAAAGGAGGATCTTGAGCATATTTGACCTTTGTCCCATACTTCTTGCGCCTTTGTGGCCCTCCTCATTCCTGGTCCCTCATCAGAATATCCCTGATAGGATATTCGTCCCCAGAAATATTTCCCTCTACCTTTCTCTCATAAGGTCCCACACATAAGTCCATATATCCATATGCATTTCTGTGCAAATTGTCTCAGTTAGTTTATTTTGTACAATATGGAAGGGCTAAGGAGGAGACAAGAAAGGAGAAGACTTATGAGTTACGCTCTAATAAATATTTTCCTTCTGGAGACAAGTTTTTGTTATTTTCGTTCTCACTACGGGATGAGAAAAAGAGAAATTATTCAGTGGATCTTATGTTGAAAGAAGAATCAATGCTATAACCACAACAGTGTGGCCTAGAAGTTCCTCAATTTTAAAGTTTCATCTTGTGCTCATTGGCAAAAAAGACCTTCAACTAAAATGCAACGGACAAAGCCATCTTGTTGGCAATCAGCCAAACATATTCTTTTGCATAATCCAGAATAGTTTATCTCCCAATTAAACTTCATATTGTCAGCATACTTGCTATTATTGTGCTTCTCTCTCATATATTTATTATTATCTGTTGTTATTCTTGCAGTTCTGATCAAAATAATATGCTTTTATCCCTGCACTAACAGGGTGATCCATAGTGCACCCACAGCAAAGTAGGACAGTGGCATTAACACTGAATTTCAGTGCCAGTTTGGAGCAGTGATAATTTGCAGCGATGGCTCTAGGGTATCCAGCCATCCTAGACAAACAAACAGTCCCATCCATGCCCTTTATTCTTGTTTGGTGTCACAGCTTCCAGGCAGATTGCGTGGACATTTTTTTGTGATAGTTTTTTTTCTGCTAATGATGTAAAATAAAAACTAGAATCCATGTGCCTCTTCCTCACTGGTGAGTTATTCAGCTAGCCAGCTACTGACCATGACTGACAGCATCAGCAAATACCATCAAGTTTTGAACCACATGTCAATTAGATGCATTTCTTGCATAAAAACTTTGAAAATCATTGAAGAAGCATGAAGAATTGCAGTATCTTTGAACAGGTGAGGAGGTTAATAAAAAAAAGTTCATTTTTCAAGCTGGGCACTTAGTGGTATGACTATTTCCCTATTTAAATAGCTATAGATACACACATGGATAAGAGCTTTTTCAAATTTCCTCAAAGATGCTGAGTTAAATTTTAAATCCTAACGTAGACAGAAACATACTTGGCTCTACTAGCAATGTGTAACTTGGATATTACTGTACTTTCAATCTGGGCGAGATCTTGCTGTTTAAATCAGCATATAAAATAGAGAGAGGAGTCTTTCTGAAGTTATGGCAAATAGTTCCTCCCTGGTCTGTGATAAAGGTTGACAGTTTAGCCCACAATAAATTACAGTCTTTGCCTCAAAGGCAGTTTAAAAGACTGGTGCCTGCAACAGCGAAATCTCACTGTGTATGCAGGCACTGGAATTGTTAAGCTGTTGGACTTCACATATTTTATTTTGTATACAATTTGAAGAAACACAGAGAAGAGACATTATTACTGTTCAGAAAGCAACACGGTGATACCCATGAGTTATTTTCTTAATGTTCCATTTTATAAAGGACCTTATTTGTCAACGCGATGCCTGAGTCCTAAATCAAGTACGAGTCAACAGGGCTTAGGAAGGGAAAATCCACAGAGCTTGTAGAGAAATGGAGATCTCTTTCCAATATACCCCTCAGTGGCAGGGAGTGCTAATCCTTCAAAGAAATTAAGACATTGAAGAAGCAGAGCTGTGAACCCGTAAATACTCTCCTTATGTGTCTTTTATCTGTCAGATACATCCTACCAAGGAGACAGCATATATGTGCATATTATTTTTCAATCAAAGTCTGTACAATTTTTTAAAAAAAGAAAAAATTGATCCAGTACACTACATTTTTGTTGGGTCACTTATGTTTTCTATCCCTTTACCAACACAAGCTAGCTAGCTTTTAAGTGAAAACATTTTTCCATAGAAAAAGGAATATTTTGATTCTCAAGTGCTTTCCAGTGATTTTTTTTCTTCTTTTTTTTTTTTTTTTTTGGCCAAAGGTGGTTTTCGAAGCAAGCCAAATGGACAAACATCTTCAGTCATTCAGCAGATGTCCTATTTGGCAAGGAAAGCCCTGCCCCACCCAGTTCCACCTTTGCTAACTAAGATGGGGGAAGAGGAGAGAGCATCTACAAGGGCTGCTTTGGATATGGACACGAAGAGTTACCCCACCTCTGCCCCGTCATGACCGGGGTGGTGGACGGGACACAAAACCCTTGGGCAGACAGATAAAAGCCTCTCTTCCTACTCCTGTGAGGTAGGCATCATACTGCAGCCCGATGGCAGAAGGTCAGGTCACAAAGTTCTGACTCAGTCCCAAATGTCCTGTGAAAGCCCAGTATCTGATACAAGAAAAGGAGAACACAGCCTGTGTTTCCAGCTTGTTAGCAGGAAAACAGTTCCTCTGTGCATGGAAAATATTAAAAACATGTTCCAGATGTAAAAAGGAGGTGGATATATTATTTTTAGATGCAAATGTATATTTGCATTTGACCGATTCCACCTGGATTTATGAATCTGTCACTGTTGCTCCCATGCTGGGAGCTGTATTCTGTCCTCAGTTTTGCAGGACTCCTCACTGATTTCAGCAGGGATTCACAGGGGCTTAGCAAGCCCCTGAGTGATCAGGCCCTTCCACCCACCAAACCAGACCAGCAAACGGAGAGCACATCTGAACATAGCCCTCCTTACAGGCTGTCCTGCTGCTTGGGACCCCCTCCTGCAGTGGTGCCATGCTGGGAGCTGTAGAGTCTCTGGGTGTGCAATGGGGAACCAAAGCAGGAACTGGAGCAGCGCAAGGCACAGTCCTCTCGTGTCCCTTTCCTCTGAAGAATAATTTGGCCTTATGGTGTGGTCCATGAGCCCCCACTGCCAGGCACCCCTCGTGGCAGCGTGTCACCCTCCTCCTTACAGGTACTGCTTCCATGTCTGGGACATCCCACTTGTCTCACCTGGGGACGGTGATTTATTTCCCGTCCTACAGCTTTCCCCTTTGATAACTGCAAAGATGCACAGAGCGACCAGTGCAGAGCCTCCTACTCCATCTTGCAGCACAGCTGGTTTCAGTATCCTAAATGCTGTTTCAGTTTTTTTCATAAATATTTTTCATTTTGATAAATACTTTACATTTTGTATTAGCATTTCACTGGAGTCTGCTGTTTTGCATGAAAGGACTAAGAGTATGAAAATCAGCTACATTTCTGAATGCACTATGCTTTCCTGATCTGCCCCATCTCCTTCCATCCCCTTTACTCAATTTCTTTCTAAAGTTTTTTCATACTTTGGAAAAAACACATGGTGATGACTTTTACTGTAGATAGCTGTGCTCCATGCTACACAGCTGCATTTAAAGCTACACATGATTGAAATCAGAAGGAAACAAGATAAAAAAAAAAAATTGGTAGTATAATACAGCATGATGGAGTGCATGGTATGTTTTGTGAGCAGGGAGAGAGAAGCAACACCACTAGACTTGTTTAAGTACAATGAGTTTCATATAGGATCTCAAACATTTTATAACCAGTATATCAGTCCAAACCCTTACTTGATTTCAGTTGAGGTAGCAGATTCACAAAACAGTAACATAATACCTTTTTTTGACCTATTGTGTGACCACTGTCTTCAGTTTCTGAGCTAAGTAAATCTGGACCTCGTGGTCAGGATTGAAGCAGAAATCCCCACTCATTACCAGCAGGCAGGCAGGTACTTCCCAGTCCCTCATGCTCTAGCATCCCTCCTCGATGGAGTTTCCCGCCACGGAGGGGGTTTCCACATCTCCTTTCTGCTCAGGAGAGTTTGCCCAGCCCCATCTCTGACCCCCGCAGACCCTCTGGCCCCATCTCAGGAGGGCAAACCGCTCCTGCATGACAAGCAAGAGGGGAGGAAGGTGATACATGCTGGAGTTCCTCTACATGAGAGGTATCAGGATGTGAGCTACTTTTATCAAGATAATCAATCGGCCATCTGCTGAGCACCCATCGGCACTTCTGATGGCACAATCTCACCTGCCATTTGTTAGAGATCATCTTCACTTGATAGCTGCAGCAGTGAGGGGTCAGCCAGACAATGTTGTCTGTGACTTTGGCTGCACTAATGAAGACCTAAGGTCCCATTTGCTTGAAAAGTCAAGTTACTCACAGGCTTAAGCGTCAGTTGTACAGACAGTGTTCAAACCAAATGCACATGCTGAGGAAACCACAGTCTGACAAAACCAGCAAGTCTCTGCTCTTACAGAGCAAAAAGTTAAGCCCAAAGGCTGCTGTTCACAATACTACCGCCTGAAATGTCTGTAGACCATTGCAAGTCACAGTTCATCTACAGCCTGAGCTGAAATCCCAAAGAAGACAAGGGACAAGCCTGACCAACTTCAACAGTCAAGATCTTAAAAGGCAAATATAATGTTAGGACCACCACATATCACCATTTTTAAAGCAGAATTCCCTACTACAATCAGGCTCCATCATGAATCAGTTTGATTTATTCTCTGGAGAGTAAAATTGCGTTTATAAAAGCCTAGTATGAATGTCCTAACAGGCAGCAGAGTGTATTGTAAACAATACGGGCCAAAATACATTAGCTTTATGAATCAGTGTTTTTCATCACTGGAATTAGAATTACCCTCTTACAGGGATTCACTCTGCAATCTAAATAACAGCTTCTTACTTTATCACACCCTGCCAAACTAATGAAATGCCAGCAGATGCAAATTCAAAGACTACCACTTTACTCAGTCAAAGACCACTCTGCCCATTTAAATCCATCAAACACTTTCCTGAAGGTCAGTAGAAATGGCACGCACAAGACAATTGGAAAATGCTTCACGCTATTACAGAACCTGCACTGCTTTTTCATGGTGACCACAGTTTCCTGTGCAGTTAAACTGCTCGTACGCGCAATGAGGGCAGCTTGCTAAAAAAACAGCAGGTGCCGTGATCTTACCTCCCGGGCTCAAGCGGTGGGTCCAAACTGCTGGAGCAACTGTTCGACAGCTGCAAATCCAATGGACAGGGGAGAACTTCTTTAAAAAAAAAAATAAAGCTTTTTGTAGGTTGGGGAACTGCGAAGTAGTATGTTGAAACAGGTTGCTGTGTGACTAGGAAAATCTTCCTTTTCTGCAGAGCAACTAGTCAAGCCCGAGACTGCAAGCCCAAGGCTGAGCCCAGAGAGGGAAGTGACTGGTGACAAAACGTCATAGTGAAATAGGTTTTGTCTTTATAAGGAAATCTGCTCTTCTCGGGCCTTCCTCTTCACCTCCTTACTCCTACAATAGGTCCACTGGCATGTATCGCTTCCTCTCCGTTTTACCCCTCTTCAGTTCCGTTCTCTCTCACTAAGCACATGCACGCATGCACGCACAGAACACCTTCTCTTTTTGGCGATTAAAAGCAGCCATATTTGAGACTTGCAGAACAACAAGGTCTGCAGTCTTACCCCGTGCTCAACGCAGGGCTGGCTGCAAAGTCAGGCTGGGGCGCTCGGGGCGGTGTCTCCAGGGATGGAAACTCCTCAGCATCTCTGGGCAACCTCTGCCAACGTTTGACTGTCCTCGCTGTGAAAATTTTTTTTCCTTGTGTGTGGTTGGAATTTCCCTTGATGCAGCTTGTGACCTTTTTATTCTCAGTGCGCACCTCTGACAAAAGGCTGGCTCCATCTTCTCTATAAGCTCCGATTAGGTACGTGTAGACACCAAAAAGATCCCTCTCAGCCCTCTCCTCTCCAGGTGGAGCAAGTCCAGCTCTCTCTGCCTCTTCTTGGACCTCGTGTGCTCCAGCCCATGACCATCCTGGTGGCTCTCTACAATTTGTCAAAGCCTTTCTTGTACAGGAGAGCCTCAAACAGGACACTGTGCTCCTCATGACACCTCACAACTGACGCCAATTTCAAGGACATGTTTCCCAGCAGCACTGAGGGGCAAGCATAAAAGTGCTTGATGGATGCAAATATTAGCTGTCTTTCAACCCTGATGATGCAGTGTCGCAGAAGCCTTAACAGAACTGAAAACACAACATCAATAGTTAAAAGTGATTCATTAGCCCCGTGGGGATCTTAAGAAATGTCCTGCCTTAACAGCAAAATTCCCACTACTTGCCACAGACTGAAGAATCATCCTTCAGCTTTTTTAACAACTTACGTTCTGACTTTCACCTCTGAAAACAGGCAGCTGAAAAAATAACCAAACTGAATGGCTTTAATGAAAAAGCTGTCATTCACGATTCATCACACCAGCTGGACCATCAGCTACATGCTGATGTAGAGAGCTTCAGGAAAACCTTCTCATGAACAAATCCCCATAGTCAAGATCCATCCTTGAAGCACACATACATTTGCTGTATTCAGAATTACATTGAAATATATTCCAGGCATTTTTGATTACTTCCTTCTATTAGAAAAATACCTCCCCTGTGGTATTTCATTATTTCATAGACTGTGCCACAGCTCCTCTTCTTTGTTTTCTAGGATATTTAACACCAGCCTGATGGTTTGCTCCAACTTTTTTCTTACAGACTTTTTTCAAATGCTTAATTATTTCAGTTGCTCTCTATGACATCTCCTTGAATGCTGCAATACCTTTTCCGAGATAGGGAAGAGGGCACCAAATGGATGCATGCCTTAAATTTAACATCTTACTTGCACAGGAAGCCTAGGGGTGGGCGTTTCCTTATCAGAGATGTTTGTTAAGCACTCTTAACGTCCTCTCTTGCGTTATTATAGCTTATGCAGAAGGTAGGTGAGGGACTCAGATTTTCCACCTTAGCGTATGATATTTTATATTCATCTCACTTTGAGCTCAATACTATATGTCATCAGTACACAGCACTGATTCATACCAGTACATACCAATAGGCACCAGCAGTGCTAAAACAGTGCTCGAACAAGCTTAGAAATACAAGGACAGCAGGGATGAGATTTAAAGTATGATGGATTTATTAGGCAAGTATAAACAAAAGATTTTGATATATTTGCCATGTGGACCATGAATCCCTTTCCCTTTTTCTGCCTTATTTCAAGACTTACTGGAATGTCGCTGTGTATACCTAATAATGCTGTCTCACCAAATGTTATTAAACTTAAGTAGTCTTTACACACAACCTCAGCTGAAGTCCTGTCATGACAACACACTATTTAAATTCTGCACTGTGCATCCTTGAAGCATCACACAAATAACAATTTTACTGGGCAGCATTGAAATACATTTAACTAGTACAGTGCAATAGTTAACTCCAACCTGTACCTGGTTAACTCATGATGTTTGTTTGTGGTATTGCTGACCATGTATGATTATATGACAATGATCTCTCTAATGTAATTTCTTACATGAGACAATATACTGCAGGCAATCATTACAGTATCGATTTCCAAGGGTGTTGAATCGTAATTCTTCAATATAAATAGCTTGTATTTTGCAATAAAGTACGCTTATGCTTAGCAACAGGCTAGCTGGTGTTATGATAGGATCTACTGTGATACTGAGTTAAATGTCCATTACTGTCCCACATTAGAACAATAATACACTTGACCTACAGCTCCAGTCTTAGGGCCAAAATCCCAATGCAGCTACTTTGAGATTTACTTGCATGAAAGGCAGAAGAGTTAGAGGGGTGTTACTCCAGTTACAGGCAAAGACATTAGGAAACAACTAAAAGATGATTGTCTACAAATTAAGTACCATACATTAACATGCACTGTGTCCAATCACTCACAGAGGGAGGACTATAATTATAAACAGACCATGCCCCTGAGCCACAGCTGAACAGGTGAAAAACAATCCTTTCCCCTCTGTTGTCACCACTAAAACATTTCAGAAGCCTTGCCCCTTATCGTCCCTGGGCCTGAAGGACCTTTCTTTCCACGCACCTTTTGCAACGCTGACACTCTCATCCTGCTGCCGGTGCAACGCAGCCACGCTTCGCTGCAGGTCAGCCAGACCGTGTCACCGCAGGCTTCAAACCCTTCCACAGCTTTTTTTCTCCTCTCCCGCAGCCTCGGCTCTCCTCTGCCTCTGCGTCAGCCCTGCAGCTCTGAGCGGCACCGCACGTTCACTCCTGCCTCCTCGCCTGCCGACGGGCTCTCACCTTCCGCCCCTCCACCCCAGGTGCCTGGGGACCCTTAGGAAGGGCGGTGACTGCCTGCTTTCTCCTGTCATCAAGCTCAGGTATTTCTTAGCAAGGTCAGCGGCAACCCAAGAAGCCTGCAGGATTGATCCTGTTTCCACCAATGAATTGGGAATTATATTTGGAGAAACTGGGACATCTGCCTAAGAAGAGGTACAACAGCTTCATCTTGGCAGCATTGTGTTCTGGCAGCCCAGAGGGAGTTTGCAGGGATCCCCAACTGAGGAGGGAGTTGGGGTCTGCTGTAGGTGAACAGTTTCCTCGTGGGAACTAGGGAAGGGTATTCCTGCGGTGGCCTTTTCTGGCACAACCACCTTTTGGCTCTTGGGTTTGTAACTGCCCACCACAGTCTCCAAAGACCTTTGCCCTCCTGCAGGCTGCTTCTGCTTCAGGGAATGAGTTTCTCCAAAAGCCATTATTTTGCAAAATCACATTCATATAAGGCAATGCTTTCCTTGCCACTGCTGATACAGTCATGGGTTGTGGACATGTCCTCCATCCAAGAACATAGACAGGATGGGAAAGGCGTGGTGGGGAGCAGAGCGGGGACAGCAGCACAGATCTTCCAAGCTGACATTGGAAGCTTCCTGTGGACCTTGCAAAGTATCTTTGTTTTAATGACAGCACAATTTTAAATGAACCCTTTGAGGGGAACCTCCTGGTCCATGAAAAACTAGGGCAAATCAAAATTAATGGAAATTATTTAAAAGTGATCTCATTTAAACAAATAATATCTTGCTCTAATATAAGTACAGAGGACCTGATCTAATTCCCACTACGATTTGATGCGATCTGAATCACACCTTTATTCCGTGTGACCCTGTTCTTGCTCCTATTAAAGCCAGCGACACTTCTGTAGCCACTAGTGATTTAGGTACTGAAATGCCTGCCTCGTTTCTGAAAATGGACCCTGAGAACTTAAATGCTGTTGAAAGGTAAATGAGTCCTTGTGAAGCAGGAGTCATTACTCTGGTGGCATGTGCGCAGGTGGGGGGAAGGTAATTTGACACACTGCTGGGACTGTGTTAGCAATGTATCCTGAAATGCTGCGTGTGATCTCTGCAGGAGAGAGAATACTAAAAACCGGGGGCTTTGCAGAATGCATGTGAAAATAATACCTTTTACGCTGTATTCTTCCTGCATTACATCTGCCAGAAAAAGCCTTGAGAATGCAAAGCAATGGTGGGTGATGCCATTGAACCTGTCACAACATGGATACTGGGGTCTTTTGGGGGTGGAATCATGATATCATGAAATACCTGTTGGTGCAACGAGAGCATCTCATTCTTTGTTTCAATCTGTTCGTGCAGGAAGGAATGGGGCAGACCTACCCCTGCAGGGCTTCACCTCCAGCTGGAGTCTGCCACCGCGCTCTCCCTCCCTGAGACATGGGATCTCCAACCCCCATGCAACCACCGTCCTCCACACCAGGACCCACCGACCCCCACAGACCTTCTGTATTGGCATTCCCAGTGGTGCCCTGCACAGCTGCTGCATGGAGCCAGAGGAGGAGGGAGAAGGTAGCGTGGAGGGTGATGGCCCATGTCTACACAGGTGTGAAGAAAATGAAGGGAAACCTCTGCCACATAGCAGAGCTGGCAACCTCCAGTGCAAATTAGCAAAAAGGCATTTACGCTTGGGCTGGGAGGAACATCTAGGCTTGTATACTGGCACGCCTGGAGATAGAGGCATGTAAAAAGAAGTTCTCTCATATTGAAAAGTGTGGTTTTGGTGGGGTCATTCTGAGAAGCAGTGGTTCTCCAAACCTCAACCTTTCCCCTGGAGCTGGGCACAGGAATGGCCAGGAGGATAACGTCCTGTTAAATCTAGGCTGGGAGACTGGTTTATGATTTTACATGCTTGTGCAGCTGTCGGTTTCCAAACCCTTAACTCTGAAAACTTGTCTTCTAAGGAAATCTTTATTTCAGTTTCACCGACAAGCTGTCTTATTTAGGAATCAAGATGAGCCACAAGGATCAAATAATCTATGAGCAGATTGTTTCCACAAAGTAAAGCGAAAGATCACTCTTAAGCAGAGGGTACAACCTACAACCAGCCTAGAAAGATCTACACTCCCCAAAACATATCTGGAGGGACCTAGGAGAGAACATTGCCTGCTGGCAGAGGAGGAGACGAGGCAACGATCAATCGCTGGCCTTGGAGCAGGTTGTCCCCTCAGCAGAAGGAGCCAAACATCCCTGTGAAACAAAAAGCAGATAGCTCTGAGGCCAGGGATGAACTTTGGGCTGTCAGACTTGGTACCAAAGTCCCAAAGTCATTTGCTTCAAAGAGATCTCCTGCACTGAAGTGACTGAGTGTGTCTGAAAGTTCTCCTTATGGCCCAGTCCCAGGCCCTTGCGGTAAGAGCTTAGCCTTATTTAAAAGGCGTAAGGAACAAGATTAATTTCCTGCCAGCAGTCTGAACTTTGAAGGAGAGGCATTTAAGCAAGTGAAAAGTGAAATACCAGGGAAAAAAACCCTGTAAAATGAAAGCAATGATAAATAAATAACATGAAAGCGTACACCCCACTACAAATTTAATACGCTATGCCCAGTCATGAATTATTGAGCAGAACCATCCATTTGCTGCAACGGGGCGTACTAGTGAAATATTAATAATGGTGCATGAGCTAATCTTAGGTTTTACTTGGCGGGGGGAGAGAAAAAGCGGTTGGGAAAGCTTGGCCACTATTAGCCAACCGAGCAGCCATGGCCTGTGGCCTATCCCCGGGGCCGACTGCGGTGGGAGGAGGGCATGCACCACTGGTTCTCCTGGGAAAGCGCCTGAATCCCACGTCTCGAACAGAGACCGGCAGTGACTCTGCCAGCTGATAAACCCGTTTCCAGAAGGATACGGGTCCAGAAGTGTCCTTCACAGAGGCTGTTGCAACAATACTGGCTCTCATGTTTTTGCAGTTTTTTGCACTTCTGTGAAAACTGGAGTTTAGGTTAGACCCTGACTTGGCCCAAAATCTGTTTCCTAGATGCTCTGGTTTTCTTTCAGGAAATATTTCACCTTTGTGATGAGGGGAGAAAGTAAGAAAACGTGACTTTGGTGGCTCAGCTGGCCAGAGGCTTACAGGAGCAAAAAGTATGGAGAAACAGATAGAAAAAATGTTTTCTTTTTAATTATAAGTATGACAGGGTTTTTCACAAAGCTGGGAGGAAACAAAGTAATGATTTTTGAAAATCTGGGTCTGGCAAAGTCTGTCTCATAGTTAACCAACCTTCTCATTTATCTGTTACACTTAACAGCCTCAATCTCACTGGATTTTTGGTGGGTGAATCCTAGGTGGCTTTGCCACGGTAGCAAAATGGGCTTCCCCAGGCCCCCTCCCCTGCCCGCTACATGGGCACCAGCTCTGCCGTGTGCCCGGGGCGGCTGTCACGGCAAAGATAAAGCACTTCTGCTGGGAACCCAGGCACCGCCACCACACCGCCAGAATTTCAAGTACCTGTCTTCTGCTGCAAACTGGTGTGACGGCAGGAAAAAAAAAAAACCCAACAACACAAAGCAATTATAAATGAAGCTGCTCTCCCGAACAAATTCTCCACAGGTGGCTTTTTGCCAAGAAAATAATAATTCAGTTTGCTTTGGATCCAGAAGGAAATCTGCACACAAACAGCTGTACGACTGAACAAAATGTCATGTGCACGCAGGCACACTCGCATACGTACCTTCTTGTCTACTCTATCATTATGTTTCGATTTTACATGTTTTTAAATGTTGGAAATTTTAACCTCCTAGGCTGTTTGCTTTGCTTTTAGCTTATTTTTCTATTTTTTCACTCAACTTCCTTAAAAGCTATATTCCTCTATTTCTTCCTCTTTTTTTTTTTTCATGTTTCCCTTTATTCTCTTGTTTTCCCTTTGCACATTTTCTACATTTTTTTCCTTTCTCCCTCTATCTCTTGCCGTTTCCTTGGTCCCTGAGTCCCACCCTAGCAGTTTCTGCTCACTTGCTCTCATGCGGTGCTCTTCTGCCAGTGTTCTTCACAATTTTTCTAAGGCTATTCAGCTCAGAAGCCCCACGTCTTTTTGCAGCCTCTTGCCTGCATTTTCCAAGCCTGGGGGTCAATGGCCCGAAATTCTGTACAGAAGCTGCCACTCAGAAATTTGTACAAGCAGTTATTAGTTCCCTGTCAGGAGGGGAAGTTTGCATCCCCCAGGAGGAACTTGCTGTCCTTCTACAGCACATCCAAAAAAAACCCTCAGTACAGAATCTGGAGAGCAAATGACCAAACTGAAGGGGTTTTGTTTCCAGCCTTGCCATGGTTGCGTTTGCAGAGCTGGCTTTGCTTTTGGCTCTGCCTCAGGGGGACTTGCCACCTTCCGCAGGTGAAAGCCAGCCCTAGGCTGACCGTGTGCTGCGCGGGGTGACAGCCTTTCGCTCAGAAGGAACACGTCCTGCATCGACTGAAGCTGCAGGAAGACAAAAAAAGATTGTTTCGTTGTTTTGGGTTTTTTTTGGTGGAGGCATTAGTATGGAAATTAAACACAGGAGGTATCTGAGGCCAGGCTTTCCGCAAAGGCTGTAATACGAAGGTCCTGAATCCTTAACAAACTCTTACCTGGTGCATCTCTATTTTTGGAAAAGGAATGCGTAAAAGGCCACCCTCTTTCCTGATAAATCTAGTCTCAGTGATGTTTTTACATGGTCATGAAGAAAACCTCCAAGTCAGAGCTTGTATTTGGGATGAATCTCTTCCATGACATAGGTAAACTAACAAATACTGATTACAGCTGGTTTTAGCTGTAATTCTGCTTCAGCCTAAGCCCCACAAAAACCCAGTTATGATTCCTTCACGTTTTCACTATCATCAGCTTTGCTTACCTCAAATAAGCAAAACCAAGCTTTTCCTTGCATTTTTTTCATCTTGCTGGTCAAACACCTTCCTGTCCTAGCAGGCATTGATACCTCTTGGAAGCTCAGCTGAGATAAGGTTGAAGAGATGTGGATGCACTCTGCAAGGCAATTGAAGGGTATTCATCTGAAGACATGTTCCTATTCCAGAAGTCTATAGACAGCAGTAGCCAAGCTTTGACAATAACGGTGGCCAAGATTGCAAGGCTCTGCACACCTGGGCAAAATTCTGATGCAGCCTGGACAAGTTTTAGTAAACAACGTATTTAGCACCTGACTAAAATATGGTCAGGGAGACCCTCTCTATTGGGATAGTAAAGTTAGCAATCATACAGAAGGCACGTGTTGTAAAAGATAAAACTAGACTTTAATTTTGCTGACTGCTTAAAGTGAAAGACCTTTGAGGGAACACAGAGGGATGGAAGATCTGCTACTCAAAAGCAAGTGTTGAGAGTGAAGTGTCAGATGTGTACCAGGTGGCATGAGTTTGCTTACCCAGATGCTGCTTGTGTTGCTACCAATGGATACCATACAGGAGCTGCCTGCACAGCTAGAAAATGGGCAGAGTGCATCCTCAGACAAACGGAGGAGTTTCTCATCTCCTCATCCTCACTTAGCTGCTCCATTTTCTGTGCTGCTGTGGCCAATGCACACCATAAACTAATGAGGCAAAGTCATCAGGTGTGTTTCCAAATGTCAGAAGACTCAAAAGAGCCCCTAAACAACTGTTCTTGAAAAGCAGCATGAAACATTACTTCTTGAGTGCTACGTAAAAGACAGACAAACTTGAAAAAAACATTAATTGTTCTTTTGACACAGCGTTCAAGAGGCACAGGGGAAACTGAAATGTTAAACAAATCGGTAACACATGAAAACTCTACAACCATCTTGACCTTGTGTGTGTGTTTGTTTGTGCCAGTGGTGTTGGGAATTTAGAAACCAAGGCCTTCCACAGGGCAGAGCCAGGAGGCAAGCCCTGTGCTATCCGGTGACACACACCAGTAATCCCAGCAAGCGCCCTCTTTGCTCTCACAGATGACAGTGAAAGGACAAACTCTTCCAGGCAGCTGCCCAGAAATCCCCCGCATAAACAGCCCAAGGAGCAATAGTGTTCGGCCATATTCAGCTCTGCATCCCACTAAATAAATGCACTGACCATGGCATCCTTGCACGTCACCCACAAGTCAACAGGTTTCCCAGGCACTCACTGACCTGTAGGGTGCAAGAGCACACAACCCATCCCGTAAACCGAAACCCCAAAAGGGACAGTGTCACTAGTGCTGCTCCCGGCCAGCTTTGCTGCCCAGTTTCCATCCCTCATTGTACAGCTGAGCCAATGAGCGGGATGCTTTGGAGATGGTCTCAGGAAGATCAGTTTAGCCCCTTCTCGGGTATTTATCAGTGTCGCATGCAATGAATGACCAACTCCATCACCTCTGAGCTCAGCTGTTCCCAAACAGTGAGGACATAGACCCCTGAACACATTTAAGATGAAGGAAACCTCTGCAGATGATACCACTGGCCAGCTTATGTCGTGACCTGGAAGTCGGCAACTGGCTGGTATGGACAGCCAAGGCATGGCCAGCAGCCCTGCCATCACCCCCTGGCCAGGCAGCTGAAGCTGTGCCAAGGGAAAGACATGGGCGCGCAGGGAGCCCAAGGCTGGGATCGCCCCAGTGAGCTGGTGCCTGCCCTATGGCAGCAGGAGAGAAGGGGGAAAGCAGGTGGTCCATGGCCAGGGGAAGGATGGAGCCAGACCAGCCTCCCAAATAGCTGAGAGCCATTCGTGGAAGCTTATTCTCTGCCTCGGTCTCCTCTGCACACCCCACATGGGTTAACTGAGGGCACACGGAGGAGGGATGGGCACCGGGAATACCACCTGAGCGGTAGGATTTCTTGGTGCGCTGTCAGTATGAGATGATTTCCTCCTGCAGCAACAACGCCCAGCGGTGCTGGTGGTGTTTTGCAGGCTCCATGGGCAGGAGGACAGAGCCAAAGAGGCTGCAGTGTAAATCCTCTGCAGATCTCCACAGGCAGGAGCTATCTACACATCCAGCCAGGGGTTGCCAGTCCCGTTCTGCTGGGCATGTTCCCACCAAAGCTAGTGGCAAAGACACGCCTGGCAAGCTCTGCCATGGGCAATATGTACAGACTGGCCATGGAGTCCACTCCAAAACTCGGGACCAGCTACCATGAGCCACGTTACTGCTCAGGGATGAAAATGGCCTCAGTCACTGTGAAGTGCTGGCCAGAAACCATCCTCCCTGGCACCTCAAGTTTGCATAGAGGAATGGGCAATGTGGTGGGAAATTTTTCTTCCAGAATGCTCCTGGGTGCTCAGGTTTTTTTACCTTTGCATCTTTGTGTCTTCTTTGTTCCTAGGGCTGGTTTCTACAAGAGCTCCTGGATCCTCCAGGCACTGTGGTTCCAGGAATGAAGAAAGATGGAGGGTAAGAAAGAAAGCTTCCCCAAAGGGCTTGCAGTCTCCCAGATGAGACGGAGAGGGAGGTAAGAGAAACCAGATATAGACAGACAGAAGGATGGTTTGCTCTACCACCATCATTCAGAGGGCTACAAAGGGCCGGGGGAGAAGAAAGCAGGAGCATCCTCAGTTTTTATTTCAATCCCCTTTGCTAGCCAGGGCTGAAGGACAGGCACACAGGAGAGGTGGAATGAGACTGGGATAAAAGATTAGCACAAACCACCAAATAGCTCAAGGGAAAGAGAGTTGAGTGTCAAGAGTGGCAGGAGCAGTCTGCCTGATGGTTAAACTTGCTTTGGCTGCTTTAATGCTCCTTCAGGCATTTCTTTGCCTTTTCCCATCCAGTGAGTTATGAGCTTCACATGAGCAGCAATGAGTTTCCTACATGACAGTAACTCTAAATCTAAGCATTAGGGTGGAAAGTATCTAAGTTTTAGGTATAACGAAATATGTTCTTCAGCTCTTCACAGCGTTACATATTACATGACTGAGTAGGGTGTAATGAAATACCCGTTTTAGCTGTCAGAAACACTGGACAGCCAAACTATAGCAGAGCCAGGCAAAGATCTCACACTGAAGAAAATCCCAACAGTCTGCCTGGTCCCTCTCCCTCCTCTGCACAGGAGCTGCTCCTGCAACTGCAACAGGAAGAGGAAGAAAAACTGGGGGGTGGCTCTGACAGCCTGCAACGATCCACTACAAACCAGTCTTCTCCTGATCCATTTCACAGAGAAGTAAGCCCCACCGTGCTCCTGTGCAGCACACTGACACTGTAAGTGCGTCCTCGACTGCAGGCTCTGACTTGCAAATCACATTTAAACAAGAGGGTTTGCAGGTGCCTTTGCAAAGACCAGATTTAGTTCAGCCTGTTTATATTTCCTCAGTAGTTTCAGCTGTATGTTGTCATCTCTGTTTCCTCCATGGCTGAAGAGCTGTTACCTTTCATTTTAACAATACGCGTATTTCCACATCCCTGTGAGATTTCAGTACTGTGGGCTTTCCCTGCTTAAAGCTCAGGGACACCTTTGGCAGGTGCATTTCTGGCCATGGCCACATGAATGAGGCACCGTGAGGACAGCTGGCATGTGAACTATGATGTTCCAGCTACTCTGTGCCCAAGGGTATGTTCCAGCAATGAATGCGAGAGATGTTGACTCATGAATGAGAGAAATTACTGTGCATTTACTAAGATCCTGTGCACCAGCTGCTCTGCAGCCTCCCTGCGAAGTTTTGTGGTCTCCCTTCCTTCCCAGCACGCAGGTATCTGCAGCCACAAGCCCCAGCTTTTACTAAAGGCCATCTTTTCAGCAGGTCTTCCTTCCTGCCCTTGCTAAATAAGTCAGCATTTAAGCAAAGGCTGTGCGCGTCTGTCCAAAATTTCTGGGACATGGCACTCCACGGGTTCTGTGCACCTGGGCCAACACAGGAGAGTCCTCAAATCCCACCACAAAAAAGGCTCTGGGAGGAAGGATGAGAGGATAAACACATGGCAGATACGCAGTGGTCACAGCCTAAGGCCATACTTCTCTTGCAGCTACTAGGATTTCTCATTACACTTGGTTGCACAAACCCATTTAACTAAGGGCGTGTAGACACAGAAAGCGGAGTAGTGCAGAAATACCCGAGTTTGCTTAAAGAAGCTAGCCCAAATGCTGGTAGCAACCGAGCTGCTGCTGACTAATGTATTGTACTTCTCTTATTTAAAAAAAAGACATATTTTTAATATATATATATCCGAGAGAGATCTCCCATGGTTTGAAATAGTGGTCTAACCATTGGACAGCCCTTCCTCTTCTGACTTTCTGCTTGTCTATGTGGGGCGTGTAATTGTGAAAGTAGATGTTGATGAAGTTTGGACATTGGGATGCAAATGAGAACTGCAGACAAAGGCTAATGCTTGGGCACTCACATCTTTGCAGCAAGGGCAGCCAGCAGGGTTTATCTGAAAATCAGTGTAAAATGCCAATCCTCACCTGAGGGCTGCTTTTGAATTGGCATGGAAAATTGTTTTCTCATCTTATGTGTGTAGCATCCACACAAAAATACTGGAGCTCACTGGTATATCACAGCATTAAGACTGCGCTGCCTTTTTAACGGAATGAACACCCAAAATGAAAAGAAGGCAGGGGAAGGGTGGTATTTCTTAAAAAAATGTGATTAATATTAACACATATTTTGATTCCTTCTGATACTAAAAATCAGACGTAAAATGTGTCAGTTATACTGTTACTTACAGGAGATTGAAGGTGGGTCTAAAGGATCTTTAGTAAGGACATTTTCCTTCTCTGATTGACTATAAATCCCTTTCACATTTTCTCGGAAGTATCTCTCCTTTGGGATCTCTTTTTTTGACCTAGCAATCTCTTCTGAGGCAAACAGACAATATAAGAACTGTGTTTGCAATATAAGAATAAAGAAACTGATTACTGCCTCATCCCGCAAAACATTTACCATCGTCAAGAAGCAAAATGTGCAAAACATTATTTTCTCTTTGCGGGACTTTTTTTTTTTAAATTATTTGTCCCAAATGCCCTGTGCATACTGACACCTCCAGTACTACCTAAAACCCAACGACTTTTGCAAATATCAGGCTTCCTACTGACATGCATATTTGGAGACAGTTTCTTTTTAAAGAGTTTATGGTTGGTGTTAGTTCCAAGAAACACGCTGTCGTGAGCATGGGAGAGCTTCAGCGGCCGATGACCCCACCTCATCAGGAAGGGAGCAGCACAGCGCTACTTCCACTGTCCCCTCGCACCATCTATCCATGGGATATCTGTGTTATTACGGCACCACTTCACAAGCAGCAGATGCCCCCAGGCTTATCACTTGATGGCGCTGCAGGTCTCTCCCACCAGGTACAGGGGAGCTTGTGCCCACAGTCAGAGATGGCTTCTTTATGGGGGCAATCCCACCAGCCAGCTTGGCAAGGCATTTGGCTTTGGGTACCTGGTGAGGAGGATGCTTTCCTTTGATCCTTGGTATTTTTAGCAAGGGGAGCTCATCCAAGCTAGGAGTTACTCTGCCTAGCCTTACAACAGAGCAGTAGGTGAGGACATCCCCTGATGAGCAGGATCCAAGCCGATGGGAAAGCATGCTCATGGAGAAATGGCAAGGTGGGTATTTTAAAATAGAGCTGTTAGGAGAAACTAAGTTTTTTTTTAAAAGAACACATAAACTACTTCATTTTAATTCATAGGCAAAAATAAATGTTCTGATATTGTTGCTCATTGCGTGTCCCTGCTTACACTTCCTGTGTTAATCACAGTTCTGATTAACTTTGCTCATTAAAGCCAAGCTGATCAAGTCACTAACATGCAAATGACTTCACTGTGCCTGCAAAACGTAATTCAAGCTATTTCCACTTACGTTGTGTGGTCTTTGCTGTTTTCTCTAACCCCGAGTGGAACTGGGTGACCTCTGAGATCCGGAACCCAAGGACTTCCATGAACTTCTAGTCTGCAGGTCTTCCAGAAAGCCTGGATGCATCCTCTTCCCTGGGACCTTAAGGAATACAGTACATCTCTCTGATGGTAGCTGCTCAGCAGTTTCTAGAGACTGCTCTATTTTTTTCATGTCTTAAACTGGGTAATCTGAAATCTAAGTTTTGTTTTGAAAACTCTGGCCTGGATACACAGGTGAAAAAAGTGAGGAGCCAAGTCATGGCACCTGCCTGTACATAAAGACAGGAAACATATGCGGAGGGGAAGAAGAGAAAAATAGTCTGTCAAAGCTAACTAATAGGAGCCAGTTACATTTTCAAGAGTTTATTACCAATATTTCATGATAAAAATCTCACAAACTGAATTTCGTATTTCTCTTTACAGAATGTCAGGCAAGCAAGGACTGTATATAAAACAACAGGGCATAAATGCTAGAAGTGTTTGCTGACACTTAGGAGTACAGATGCTTTCAAATTTAAAAGTAGGGTAAAAGTTGTATAGTTTGTAAAGAGATTTTGATATATAGCATAAATTATTTGTCTTCTTGTAAATGCAAAGAAGCATTTGTCTGTAAAATACACTGAAATCTCATCTTTTGAGTTCTTCCCATAAGCAATAGAAGAAAACTTATATTGACAACTTCCTAGAGGCAATCATTCAGAAAACTGTTTATATAAAAATTAGAGAATGTTCTCATGTACCTTTACATAATCATGAAACAAAGAAGTTGTTTCTAAAGATACTATTTTTAGGTATGTCTTCAGTGATTCAACTCGAGACTTCTGCTTAACAGCAGACACTGGGGTTACCATTTTTCCTTGTTATTTAACATGACGACCCTATAAAACTACTATGGAAAAAAAAAAAAGAAGCAGTTACTCTGGCTTTTTTTCATATTTTTTTTCACTCAGTTCCACTCTTACCCAGCATACTGTCTCCCTTTTACCAGTACACACAAGAATATGAAACTTTTTTTGTATTTTTCTGCCCTGAGAGGGATAGGCAATTCAATCCCAACATGGCAATAAGCATTTGTAAAAAGTTAACAAAACCGCTTTCATTTCAGGGTTAGGCAACATAACAGCATGGTGACAGGAACTGTAATGGGGAAAGAAATTCCACTTTGGTAAGAAATAAGGCTATTTCTGCTTAGAGGAACAAAAACATTTTGTAAAATACTCAGGTCTCTGAAACAAATGTTTTTTTACTGCAGTTTTACAGTGCTTTGTCTTTGGAGAAATCAATTCCAGAAATGACGCTGACCTCCTTTTCAAAAAGCTTTTGGACTCGCTGATTTAAGTGTGATGTGAAAGGCATGTGCTGCCACTCTGCTGTCCCAAATACTTCGACACTAGGGTTTTAACCACGCTTTTCCACTCCGTGGTACCCAGTTTAAAGAGGCTGAGAAGAAAGGAGTGTGGGTATGTTGGCTGCAAGGGACCTCTGGAGTTCATCTACTCAAATCTCATGCTCAGTGGGTTACGTTAAAATGCAATGCCATGAGGAAGGGAAGTTTTCTGATGTAAAAGCACGCGATTACTTAGCTCATACATATGAGTGTTCCCAGCTAAAACTGTCCACTTTCTGCAGGATAAGGGCTTGCAAGAACAAAATGAAATGTGTTGACCTTCTTCTGAGATTTTCTTTAAAGAAAAAGCCCTACAAAAAAACTTCAGTGGCTTCCTGAAGCAGTAGTAGTCAAGGCTGTACATTCACAATCTAATAAAGGTCTACTAGTGCAAAAATATGACAACAGGAAAGGAAGAGCAAATATTGAAGGTTCAATAATGAAAAACAACAAAGATAAATACATTTTAAACTAGGGAAATGTTAACTAGGGAAATATGTTAAATATTGATTCAGAATAAAACCCTAAAAAAAAGAAGTATAAGGATGATCACAATAGAAAGAGATTCAATATGGCTAAAGTAGATTAAAAAATAAATTAGGTTTATTCAAAATGATGGTTAAATGGACTAGCTATCTTCCCACAAGAGTGAAAGAAATTGGACTAGCTGTCTTCCTGTAAGAGAGAAGGAAATGAATGCGCTGTATATAGGAAGGGTCACCAGGTCACCAGGTAGGGTAGGAAGGAAAAGAGGAAGCCTAAAGACTGCAGAGGTTTCTATGGGGAGTATTCCCCTCCCTAACCCTGAGCATCCAACTCCGGCCCCTAAGCCTGCATCCAGCGGGACCAACTCCAGGGCTCCCGAAAGCTGGCTGGGTCGGGGGCTCTGCTCAGACACTCTCCAGAGGGTCTCTTCCCACAGGCAGCACAGGGAGAGCCTGAGAAAAGCAAAATACTGAAAGAAAAACAGCGAATGTTTTCTTTGCAGAGTACACCATCAATTTAGAAATCCATCCCTCAAGTCCACCTTGTAACGCTATTACCAATTTGTGAATTTTCCAGTTGTATGATCCCTATGCTGCCAATACTAAAGGTCAGTAGGACTGGCAGCATGGTCCTAGCTTCTTCTTGATGAAAATCATTCCATTTTGGTAACCCACACTGTTGCAATTGGTATTTATGTCATCCAGCCCTCAAAACCAAAATGTGGATTCTCTGATAATAAGGAAAAGAATATAATTTCTGAGGCATGATTGTATTTTCATGAGAAAAACCTGTGAGTTATTTGTAAAATAAATAAATACGTAAATAAGTAAGTCTGGTTATTTAGCAGTTGCACGGGTTACACATATGCATGCAGAGGAGCAGAAGAAGTTTATCTCTGAGTTCCTCCTGTTGATCTCCCAGTGCGTGCTCCCAGCACAGCCCTGCCTACGGTTCCTCACTGCTCCTTTCTCTGATTTTGCATGGATGATCAGAGGGTATGAGTTATCTGAGGACTTATTTTTTTAGCATCATACCTTTACTGGAGCAAGGGCTATCTGATGTGTGTGTTGCACATAGGAAAATTCAGGAATTGCGAGTCTGTCATAGAGACGGTGATGGGATGCGAGAGAGAAAGCGTTAATGGTGAGGAAGAACTGTGGGATGTGATGGCATGGGAAAGGGAGTTTCATCTGAGTTTCGTCTTGTTTTCTAACTCAGAAGTAACATGTGTAGCATACCCCATCACTGGACCGCCACTGTTGCTGACCTTCTCCCTCACAATTAGTACATCTTAACAATCATTAAAGGAATAGAGGGGCAATTTTGGAAGCAGCTGATGCTTCCAAAGCATCATCCATCCAGTTGAAGCACCATCCAACCAGTCACCCAAGACAGATCACCAACGGAGATCAGTGCCAGACACTGCTGGGGGTCTGGGCCACAGTCCCTCACACATGTCTTGTCACACCAGACGGCTCAGACGGCTGTGCCACCACCCAGCTGCTGTCATGGCCCCTGCCATCGCCATGGGAAGGGTCTGGAATAGGAAATGGAAACAGGCTCTTTCCCACCAGGGAAAACTCACACAAGCTGTTGAGTGAGATGGTGTTTTAAGCACAGCTCTTGTCCCTGCCTTTTATGCTGAAACAAAAAAAGACAGGCCTTGATCTTGCAAACACAAAGGCTACCTTATTCCTCCCATCTGAAAGGAAAAAAAACCCAGTCCCACTGAAGCTTGGAGAAGTTTTGCCAGGAGCCCCTATAAGAGCAAAATTTCATCCTGTTCACAGAATAGAGGATGTGAAACTTCCTCGGGAGAGAAAGCCTAAATCACGGTCTTTGGTATTCGACAAGTAGGGTTTTCAGTCTGGGGTCCACATACTACCTAGCACTGGCCTGTACAGACACACAGACACCGCTTCAGAGCCAGGAGACAGCACGGCAGGGAAGGCTTTCCCTGCCACCCCCACCAGCCAGTACCTGGCAGAAGGGACCTGGCCAAGCCCAAGCACAGTACCATCATCTGCTGTACCTGGGCCGACCCGACATCCCACCTGCCAAATGCTTGGCTACATGCATGTTAGTGAAACTACTAACCCTGCTGAAGTCAGTGCTCCAGTGAAGAAAAATGACAAATTTTGGCAAAGGTTTGTTGGATTATCCCTATTGCCAGTCAAAAAATTCCACATTTTGTGGGGAAGGGAAGACTGCCACCCAATATTTCGCTGTCGATGGCATGAACACATACAAAATGTTTCAGTAGGAGGATTCTGGTATCCTTCAAGCATCCTTCTAGCCTTCCTCAGGGTGTCATCTTCAGCGCATGGGCCTACATCTCACCAGGGGACTTGAGATTGTCTGGGCTCCCAGGTCTGGATGCTCACCCTTAGTCGTACCCTACCTCCAAACCCAAAGGCAGGCATGAACACCCCCATTCTGCCTCCCACAGAACGGGGTGCTGGGGCGGGAGGTGGGGTGTCGCACCGGCCAGCCCTTGGACCCCGAGCACCACGCAGTGGGTGGCCACACCTCGGTGGAGATGCAGCCGTCGCTACTGCGCAAAGGCGGTGACACCAGAGCCGCCCAAACGATCTTACAGCCTAACGGGGGAGAGCTCACGATTTGGCACGGCACACATGTAAAGTGTATTTCTTCACTGTGACATCTTGCTTTGAATCTCGCACCGCTAAGCACAAAAGCCAATGATAAAATAAATCACTCGGGCACGGTATTGATTCTTGAATGACGGTTACATAAAAAAATATAAATGCCTTGGTGTGTTACATAAATAATTTCCCTCCGGCATCTATTATGCATGTTGCAGCCATACCTTTAATTTCATTTACGCAATTTCTTTTGTGGAAAGACATCCACATTTTTCCCTCAGCCTATTCCACTCACTTTCCGCAGTGGAATAAGTGTAAAGGAAGAGCAGAAGCAGAGGCAAGAGAGGGGAATTGATTGCTGCCAGCCTGGTAGGGAAACGTTAACCTTGCAGGCAGGGGACAAACAGCAGAGTCATCTGCAACATGCAAACCAGCTTCTTCATTTCCACAGTGAGGCAAGGGAAATGCCCTTCAGAAATTCTCAAAACTATTACTGCTATAAAGAAGTTGTCTTTAGCAGGACCCTGTGGACAAAAAGGAATTTAAAAAATAAATGCTAAGATTAAATATATCTGCTAAGCAGTTTTTGACACAGAAAACGATGCTTGTTGGTCAGTGTTCACATAACACAGATGCAGACTACTCATCAGTCCCTAAATGCAACCTAATGAGATCATTTTCAGCTAACAGAGATGCTAAAACTGCCTCCACTTCAGTGTCCCACCCCTCCCTGTCCTGTCCAGTCCCCCTCTCTGCCCTACTCCACATTTCTAAGTCACTCACAACAGACTTTATACCTGGGCAAGATTTCTCTCACACTTGATCAAATGGGGTTTCCTTGAATCAGGACTGCAGTGCCGGGTCTATTTCTGAAGTTAATTATATTTCCGAGATTAATTGGAAGAGGTTTGGCTCAGCTCGACCCAGTTTGCATTAAGAAACACCAGATTTACCCCTGCCATCCCACCCAGGCAGCGCGCCCGCCGTCAGCGGGTGCAGCCCCGTCCCCGTCCCCTCCGACGATGCCTGTGTGTTATCCGTGCACCCGCGCTCTCAGCCGCCCACCGCACCCGTGAGACCCCCTGCTGAACCGCCAACGGGACTCCCGCACTGCTCCCGCCACCCTCCCCGGCCCCTCCCCGGCGAGCGGCGACGGCTCGATTTCATTTTTATTTTAATTTTTTCCCCTAAGTACCGGGGGAAAAATAATAATAATAATAATAATAATAATAATAATAATAATAATAATAATAATAATAATAATAATAATAATAATAATAATGATATTATAAAAATAAAGATAATAATAATAGTGGTAATACTGATAATTATAATAATAATAGAAAATTAAGTCGCCTATTAATTATAATTATAAATTTATGTATTTATTAGCAATATAATGACTGTAATATAACTCCACAGCTATTACTGCTATAAAACAGAGCTACGTACGAATGCCGGGGGCCCAGTTACAATGTCACGCTCAGGAGTGCAGCCCACCGGCGGTGCCAGGGTGGGTCCCCGCCAGGAGCCGCGCTGCAACAGGCGGTGCCGCAGCCCCCCCGCCCGCTCCCGCCGGCACCCTGCGAGCCCCGCCCACGCCCCCTGTGGCCACGCCCCCGGTCACGCCCCCGGTCACGCCCCTTGCGCCCGGTCCCGCGCGCCGCAGGGGCGGGCGGCTGCGAGGCGTCTCCTCCGGTTTGGCGGGCGGCGGGCGGGGGGTGAGGGGGAGCCGGCGGCCCTGGCTGCCCCAAACCCTCCTCGGGGCTGCGGTGGCCTTACAGCAGGGCGGGGGGCCGCCTGGGCGCTGCCGGCTCGCCCCGGCTCCCAGAGGCCGGTGAGGTGAGGGGGGAGGGTGAATTTTCTGGGAGACTCGGCCCAGAGCGCGCCTCAGGTCCCAGCCGGAGGGCGGGCGGCCAGGCGGCCGGGGCGGCCTGTCACGGGTGGGTAGGAGTGGATGAACCAAAGCGGGGAGTCCCCAGCGTGTGTGCAGTGCTCGGAGGTGCCTGCGTGGCGAGGCTGAGCTGCCCCCTCTCAGATCGCAGGCGGGAGCCAAGTCTGGTGAAAGCGGTGTCTGTTCTGCTTGCGTCGCACAGTGCTGTGCGAGGCACCTTTTAAACAAAGATGTAAAAACTACGATAAGAAGAAGGGAAAATTTCTACTTGAAGGTGGGAAGGGTTCAGGGTGAAGAAAAAAAACAAGCGCAGTGTTGTATATCACTACTACTGTGTATTACACTGTCCTGTCCCTATATTAAAAATAAATTTTTAAAAGGGTACCTCTGTAAAGAGTTTTGCTCTAAGCTGATACACTGAACAGATGCTTTTTCCTGGTCAATGTTAACCTGGTTTTGATACCGTGCGGCAGAAAGTTCGTGATACTTGGCCATGGCTGGAGCAGAATACAACTGCATCGAGGTTTGTTTTGGTCCACATCTGAAGTCGCTCAGCGCCGCTCTCCCTCTTCGTGATGTGTTTGTTTTAAGTTGTTTCCCCCTGCTCTCTTCTGCCCCTGACTTTGCTCTTCTCCCACAGCAAGGTCTCTGCCTGGCAGGGTCCTTCCTTTGCTCCTGTATCCTTCAGTCTGCCCGTGCATATTCACCAGGCTGAATTTCGCCACTACTAATTTTCTTCTTCCCTTCTTCAGCATTGATGAGTCTTGTTGGCTTAACTGTCCAGTGTCTTGAACTAAATTAGACTGACAGTAGTGACCACAGCCATGTTTTTGTGGCCACAGGCTTTATACTTCTTGGTTCTGCTTTTGTTCTGATTTTTACCTAGAATCTCACCAGCTGTAACGGTCAGTTTTATCTCACGAGAAAATCATGTTCCCTCTCCCTTTGGCTTGCTTTTATCCTTCCTGTCTCTAGCAGCTTGAACGACTCTTATCTTCCTTCCCTGCCAGAAACACAAGGGTTTCTCATCTGTGCTGCATTTGTTCCACTGCCCCCACCCAGTCTCCTGCTTTCCTTCTTATCCACCCTGCTCACCTCCATAACTTAAGGTTTCCTCTGGTGCTTTCACCTCCTTCCCTGACTCTGAGCCACCTGAATGTGCTGTGTAGGCTCACTATCAGTTCTTTCACTCCGCTTCCATCCTAGGCCTTCATTTCTTTCCAGTCTGTTCACCCCTGGGTAATTTGCGGGCAGCTCCCCTCAAGGCACTGATTTCTTCTTAACCAAGTCTGAGAACATTTCTCACCCTTCTTGATCTGTCAGCCAGTTTCAACAGAGGCTACCTATAAAAGAGAAAACAAGAACATTTATCTGTCTTTAGATGCATGCCCTAGCTGGGTGTGCACCCTACGTCTTGATTTTTATCAGTGTTGGAAGGAGGCCCAGAGGTTGCCCGGAGGGGTTGTGGGGTCTCCATCTCCGGGTAAAGCCCTGAATAATCTGCTCAGACCTCATCGTAGTCCACCCTGCTGTGAGCAGGAGGTTGGACTAGAGACCTCCTGAGGGATCTTCCAACCTGAATTATTATCCTATGCTATGATCCGTGTGGCAGGTGCCAGAACCCTTATCCTGAAGAGTGAAAGACTGGAATGATAAGATGCAGTGTATCCCTAGGGAAGTCCAGACATAGCTATGGAGTGTTTTGTTCCTGTTCTTGAAACTCTTGAAAGTCCTGCATTGTGGTTTTTTTTTGTTGTTGGGTTGTTTGTTTGGGGTTTTTTTAAATTATATTTTTAATTATATTTTTTTATTATATTCTTCCTGTGCCTCCAGTTTATTTGCAAGGATGCTGTCCCCAGCTTCTGGTTAATGTCATGAACCATGCCAGATTCCAGTTATTTTTGGGTAGTGGTAGCTCATCTTGTTGCAATGTTTGACCATTTATTCAAACTCAGCATGGCTATAATTGAACTCCAGGCTTCCTTTTCAAGCTTCCCGTGCTTCTTCCTTTCTCCATCCCCTTGTTTAACTGTCATTCAAGTCCATTAGCTAAGTGTCAAATCTGAACTCAGTCCTGCCCATACCCTTCAGGACTGTGTTTTTTCTTTTCATCACAGTGTTTTTTTTCTTTTCATCACAGTTTTATATAATGCTACACTTCATTTAATCTTGTCCATATGCAAAATTGCACTGAAGTCTCAAGTTTATCTACTTTCAGATTAAATTATTGAAATATTTTTTGCCTAGAGATGTCCTTGCTTCTAGCTGTATGTGACAGTTTTCTTAATCTTTGTAAATCTTCCTGTAAGCCATTAGTTTCCTGATGGCACTTTCAGTTTTTCTTCAAAGTAACCTTCATCAATGCTTTCTCTTCTGTGTTTTCCTTCTGATTTCCAGTTATTTAGGACAGAGTCTTTATACTGTGTGATGTTTTATGTGTTTTTAACTCTACACCAAAAAAAACCCCAAACCCCTGAAATCTGCAATTTAGGATGTAGGCAATCTTGAAAATTACTGTGAATCAGAGATTTGCTAAACTTGGCTACTAATAAGAGGATTTCTAAAACCAAATCAGCAGTTCTTTGATTGAAATCAGTATCTTTGTATCCATTGATAAACTAATAGGAATCCAGAAAGAAGCATAAAATTGCTACTTGCAGATTCGGTCTTTTACCAGGGTTAACTGTTAAATCCATTTATCCAGCAGAAAACTGTTTCCAGGAGCTTTCAGAATACTTGATATGGGGTGTTTCTCTATTTTACTGTTCCTCCTTTGGCTCAGAGATTAAAAACTCCAATTGCCTCACCTTTCGTGAAAGAGGTGCTGAAAAACATGTTTTAATGCAAGCATTCCAAAGTTAATAGAATAGCTCTTTTACTTTTTTTTTTTAAATAGTATCACTGATTTATTTCCTGAAACACTAACGACAACTAGAAAAATTGTTGAATCAGTCAGTAAGAGAACAAATGCCCTTTTTGGTCACTTCTCCTGGTTTATGATTCTTTTATCACCTGGTTTAACTGAGCAGACATTTATAGTTCAGCACCTTAAACTAGAGATTACTATTTCTCTTGTTTTGCCTTGTCAGATTTTTCTGATTTTTTCTGGAATATCTTCAGTCATCCAGCAGGAACAAAGGCAAAGAAGAAAATGGTTGAGCAGCTAAAACTGCTTCATAGACCTCTGCCTCCTAAGCTGCCGTCTAAACCGTTTACAGCAAGAGAGAAGGTTGGTAAAGGTAAATTGTACAAAGACAGTTCCTGTAGTGCGTAATTTCAAATTCCGTGTGCTCTCTAAAATTAACAGAGAAGAAGATAGATTGGAAATTAAGCTACTAGTGCAAAGCAGTGTGAATAGGACTGCAATGTGATCTGCATGACCCGCATCTCTTCGGGAGGCTCTTCGTGTAAATAGTGGAAGAGTCATCGGGGCAGGTGCTGGAACCTGGGTCTTCCACTTATGAGGCTTGAACACTACTCACTGGATAACAGAGGCATTCCCCCTAGCTCATCCAAAAATAGGAGGGAGAACTGAAAAACTGCTGGTGTCAAGAAAAATTAAATTAGATCACATGGAGTCAGACCGCAGGGGCAGTGAGATTCAGATAAAATGAAAAACATCACGTTTGCAGGGATGGTCCTGCTCTTCTCAGAATATACATCCATGTAAAAAGACATATCTTGGCTTATATTATTTTAAAGGCATCAGGGATTTCTAACTAAAACAAAGGACTTGCAGTGCCGTATGGTTCAGAAATAACTGGGCATTTTGTGGGCCTGTATATGTGAATGAAAAGCTCTTTGCAGTTTATATAAAGTAGCTATTGATTAAATATTTAAGGACTAACCTTTAAAAATAAAAGTGAAAAACAATAACATAATCTCCAATCAAAACATTTTTAACCTAAGTAATAATAATGAAAAAAGCTGGAAACTAGGCACCAATCCTGAAACCAGATCTGTAGAGAAGGATCCTGGCATCTGAACAGGTTCACTGACTTCAGTCAACACTGCCAGGCCCCAGGATCTGCTGCAGAAGTTTAGCATACAGAAATTTTACTATGTTTTTTTCACAGATCAGCACATTCGAATAAAGTGGTAGTGTGAAAAAACAATTATATCCCTACAAACTGGGTTAAAGAGACCAAAGCAAGCTTTCCTTTTTTCCATCTAGTTTCTGTAATTCTGTAGGAGTATCTAAATCGCTAAAACTCCTCAGTCTTCATGTAGTCAATAAAGCAGGCTAACGGAAAGAAAAAAAATCAAAATCATTTTTATGATGTTTGGAATAAATGGTAAGTAATTTGACTTTTTGTTTTGTTTTGTTAGAATACTGTCATACTTTATTTGTTATTATCATTATGTAATATTTTTAAAGGAACAACAATAATATATTACAAGTAAGGAAAATTCAATTAGAGAAGTAAGGTTGAAGAGTCAGAAGATATAATTATTGGCTCCTTGATATTATTAAGCCCTTCTGAATATTATTTTGAAAGGCTGGTAAAATCTATTTCTGTACAATACATTTCCAGTCTGGCGCTGTCCGAACAGATGTAAATATTTCTGGCTCACTACCAGAGCTGTGCTTCAATGATTTAAACTGTTTTAAAAGTGATAGATACACCTTTTATCCTGAAACAAAGTTCTGTTGTGATGGCTCTCCTTGTAGTAGTACATATTAGTGATGGATGCTATTTATAGATTATGTATTTATATAGTAAACCTGACAAGAATCTAAGAAAGAGCTGCGCAGTGAAGTTTGTTCAAAGATCATTTCTCCAAATGTAGCCATTACACCTGAAAGATATTTATACGGCAGCAGGCCCATTGATCAGCAAGCAACTCTTCAACAATGGTAATTCGATCATCTTGGTGGATGGAATTGTGTTGTGCTTCATGAAGTGTGAGACTGAGACCTGAGAGCGGGAGCCCTGAGGTAGGAAAAAAAGATAACGTGGTGTGGCGTAAGTGTCTTTTCCCCTGCAGGGGAATATAGAAAGTGAGGATGTAACGCAATGAAGAAGTTGACTGACAAAGCAGCAGAAATATCAGGGGGTGGACTGTGCCCGGCAGAGGGTTGGAAGCTGTCAACCAGTGTGATGGAGGGCAAGAAAGCCAGGGAGATAAGCCAATGGTCCCGGCATTCTTCGAGAGCTGAGCTGTAGCAGAGAGCTATGAAGAGTGTCTTCTCCTTCAGCCAGTCCCTGGAAATGAGTCTTCCTAGCAAAGGGAACAGAGCACTAAGCTTGTGGAGCTACACAGGCTGAATGAAGGATAATATACTAAGTATTTCTTTGTTGATAAAAGTGTTCAGAACTAATTGTCCACTGGGTGCAGTACTGTTTGGAAATTGGGGACCAGCTAAGGAAGCAGTGGACCTCCAGAAATCTTTGGGGATAGTCCTGGCAGCGAAGTCCATCCGTTGTGTGAGGCATATGAAATGAACCTCTGCCTCAGTGGTGTGGGACACTAGGGCTCAGTGCCATCCCACCACACACTAGTCATTGAATGGAGGTGAATAAACCAAGAAAACAGAATTTCTAAGCCTCTCGGTAATCTGTGAAGAGAGGTAAGCAATTTCAGTGAGTTGTTCAGCTGGCTGAAGGTCTGGTTCACCCTCTGAAAAGTCTTTCCCCTCTTCTGAAGAGAGGAATTGTATATCCTATTGTATTACTAAAAGGATCCAGGACAGGAGCAGACAGACTTCTGACTGTGGTGCTTCAGCTGAGTGCTTAACAGTAGAAGGATGAATCCAGACCTCAGGGGCTGATAGCAGTGCTTCTGTATAGGCATGATCAATTCTGTGAAGCTGCCTACTTGGAAAAGATCCTGCAGTCACTTTTGAGACAGTTTCCAGAAGCTGATATTCACCTGTTCTTCTCACAGCTTGACCGCCACTGACCTCACTGGTATGATCAAAACAAGTCCACTCCACGGTGCTTTTTTGATATGGAAGTTCCCTGATGGTTGTCCCTTTCCCATTCAGTAGGGTTAGCCTGAGGTTTAGGTGGTATAGGGAACACTGTGGAGCATACAAAGGAACACTCACCGAAGGAGTCCTATTGACTTCTCAGGTGAAAGATCTCATTGCATTGTCACGCGGCACCTAGCAGAACAGATTCAGGATCCCTAAACAGGGCCTTGTCGGTGATACAAATGCCCAGATTTCATAGGCAGTAGAACACTGCTCATATATTCTTCCTTAAACTATGTAACTCATAAGGTACCTCGGAAAACCTGCCCTTTCCATCTTGCTTGTTATCTAACTCTTCTAGTGCGTGCTACACATCATTCAATGTAGCATGTGGGTGAATTTCATTTGTGTTGAAAAAAAAAAAAGGTTAACATATTTTGTGATTGGCAGTGCTAAGATGTTTAGTCTTAATTGTTTGTGCATTTCCTCTGAACAAGAAAAATCCATATGGGGCATAGAGAATTTGTCACATGAACTTCTCAAAAAGGATGCCAGAGTATGCCCATTATAAATGCCTTTTTTTCTCTTGTCTTCAGCAGGCAGGACTTTGGGGCAATACCTAATTAGAGTGATAAAGAGTGCAAATGAGGAAAATGGAAAAGGAGTGTCTGGCAGTTACATCAGTGCTCGAGGGCAAGTCAAGCAGACAGATGCTTGCCACAGCAATGATCATATATCCCCCAGTCCAGTGCAAATCCAACCCAAAGATACATGCCTGTCTGTTCATCAGATTTGTCATGGTCAAACACAACTCCAACACCCCCTTGTTCAGTCTCAATTACAGCCTGGCAGTACACAGCCCCAGTTTGACCACGTTTCTTCTTGCCCAAATACATTTCCAACACAGACATGCATATCTCCTTAGTCAAGGTAGTAACCATGAGCAAATACAGTTCCAGCCCAAAACTACAGGTTTCCGTGACCTAAGGAGAGGTTTGATTCTCTCTGAAGCAAGTTTCCTGACAGAGAAAGCGGAGCAAAAATGTGATAGATGATATTCTCCAGGTCTAGTTCATAAGAATAATGACCCTGCATGTTGGTCTTTACCAGGCATTACTTCAGAGTTGATCACTATGAAATTTTTCCTGTCTACGCAAGCAGCCAAATGCCAAACCAAAGCAAAGTGAAAAACATTTTTTCTGTCCAAACTCCTAGGGGAGATTTTATTATTACTAAAAATCCTAGTGGGCCTGATATAGCTTCCCATCTCGCAAAAATCATAGGTTCTCTCATATGAAGCACCAAGAACTACAGAGCACTGGCCCTCCCCATTTCGTTCCTATATTTAAACTGGAAAGTCTAGCTGTAAAAAGTAACTGTAAAAAGTCCCATTCCATAAGACTCTCAAAATCGTGGGCCCGTCTATCACCAGAATTTAGGAAGACCATTTTAACACTTTCATGGGTCTTTGATCTGGTCTCCCTGTATCAGCTATAGCCAACTAATTGAATGCAAAATAAGGAACAGATGTGATTATATTGATTTTTTCAGATCTTTGCAACTACTTTAGGTCCTGCAAAATCCTTACTTTACTGATACTTATGCAGATAGGTGATCCTACAGACTATTACCATGAAGGTGATGCTTTATGTGTCCCAGCCCAGTATTGCAAGTGATCCTGGCTATTTCTTTTTTCCTCCAAGGCAAGTGCCCTGCAGTCAAATTCCTGAGCTCTCAGGCACGCAGACACCACCGAATCATATTTTCCCCTTCTTTTTTAGTTAGGTTTGTTAATATGTGTTGGTAGAAATGTGACCCAGCAGATAGGACTGTGTTCTGTATTTCAATTTTGATGGGAACTTCTGTTTACTAAAAAAAGAAATGAAATGGCAGAAGTTTAAACACAGAATGTAAGGCTGAGATATTACTTGATTTTTTGTAATGTTCCATAAAAAATGTATCTATACAGATAAAATAATGAGGGTCCTTAAAAAAAAAAACCAAACACCAAACCAAAAAACTTGTCCTTGTTCTCTTGCCCCCTCATTAGATCATTGTGTATCTTTTTCCCTGTTTGTAAGAAATTGGAACGGGCTGAGACCAGGCTTTTGGCCACACCAGGATCCTAACATGATTCCTAGACTGCAGATCAGTAGTATTCGCTCTATAGAGTAATGTAGCTCTTCAGTAGCAGAAGGCTTTTAGTGCCAAGGCAAACTTGCTTGCAGTTTGCTTTCATGGCAAAAAAAATAGGTTCAGAGAGAATGAGCTTATGTTGAGTTTCTGTAAGCCTGGGCTTCCAATGCAAACCGCACCAAGTGTGCCTGGTGCATTATGCTGCTTCTCCAGTCACGGTCTCATGTTATGCAGGTTTAAAAATACTACTGACATCTTGTTAGTTCCCCTGCACAACACTGTACCATCTACCTCTTCAGCTGTGCTGAAACAAGTGTTTGTGTGGCCATGCTGCAGACCAGATCAAGAAATTTATCCAGCTCAAAAAAAAAAAAAAGAAAAAGCTGTATTTATTAAACTCACAGGGCAAAGTGTTTGCCTCATCCTTCTACTGTGGTATTCTAGAAGCAGGTGTACAGCTATTTCTGTACTTCCACTATAAATCATTCACATAGTGGAAATGGTGTTTTGATGTGTGTTAATGATATGAAAGGTGAAAATGCAGAGTCTCAACTAATTGTCACACTCTGGTTTTGTGTGTGCTTTGGCACAGCGGCTGGGATTCTGTGGTAGTTCTCACTGCTGAAGTGTGATTCTGTAGCACGGGCTGCATGGGCACGGCTTCAAGAGGGCAGCCATTCCCCTGGCAGAGCTCTGCTGTGCTCAGAGTTGGAGAGATGTGCTGCATCTTGGAAGAAAAAACCAGCACTCGGAGATTTTCTGACGGACACTTTGCTGTAAGGTTCATGTTCCTAGTTGTATCCACTCTACCCAAACCTGTGAAAGGCTAAAAGCAGCATTGTATGGTTGCCACAGGCTTTTCTGCTGACTGTAGTTTGATCCAGCTCTTTGCATGGGTAGGAATACAGTTGCTGTGTCACCAGGGACTAGCAGAGTGATTTTGAGGAAGTGGATGATAACACGTGGAGGTTTCATCCTACTGAAAAGATGTTTTATTAGAGGGGTACTCTGATGTGTTTCTTTTCAGCAGCATTGAAAGAAGAAAAATATAATAGATCCCAAGCATTTTCGAAGGCCTTATCTCAGTCTCTCCTGTCCCTTTCAGGGAGGCCATCAGAGTTGGGAACAGCTGATGCTACAGTGTTCCCTTGTCCCTCTCTTTCTCAGGCAGGTGCACCCTTTCTCATTCCTAACTCTATGTGTTGTCCAAAAAAATTCTGTGAAGTTTGCAAACCGCTGCTTCCTTCCATGACAGTGAGGCAGACTCCATCAAATCTAACTGAAACCTCAAGGAGGGAGTTCATCTCGTCTAACTTTCCCTAAGTCAATCACTTCATCACAACTGGTAATGCATGCTTCTTCCTTAACCCATGGAGAGAGGGACAGAAACTTCCAGAAGGCAATTTTTACTACCCCACAGTAAACATCTAAGATGGGTGAACTGAATCAAGCACAAAATAGGTATCTATCTGCTTTTTGACCATTTATAGTAAAATATAGTTTTGCAGTGTCACTTGCCGGCTTGCACTTGATATTGTATACCAATGGTCAGCTGCAAAACTGCATAAAAAGCAGCAAACCATATTAGTTTTATTTTAAGCACAGAAACTTGTAGCTGTTCACTGTAGCCAGTGCAGAAGCTCTGTAGTGGTTGCTTCCACTGCAGATGCAGGTATGGTGATTGTGGCTGAGAGGAGGGAGGTACTTGAGATTGATTGTGTGAAACAGTAAGTTGAGTGTACACAGCTGTTAAGTTATATATTTGTTCACTGGCTGAGTCTGGTCAGGAATATTATTGTTTAATCTCTATTTTTGAAGCTGAGAAAGAATGCCTTTTTTGTCAAACTATTTCAGAATATCTGCATTACAGCATAAACCATCTTATGATTGTGGTGGGTTGACCTTGGCTGGCCGCTCTCTCACTCCCCTTCCTCAACAGGACAGGGGAGAAAATAAGATGGACATGCTTGTGGGTTGAGATAAAGGCAGTTTAATGAGAAAAGCAAAGGCTGCACAGAGAAGCAAAGCAAAAAGAGATTTATTCACTAGCCATCAGCAGGTGATGTCCAGCCACTTCATGGAAAGCAGGGCCTCAGTATGCGTAGAGGTTGCTTCAGAAGACAAACACCTTAACCACAAATGCCCCCCCTCCAAGGCATGGGGAATGGGGATTGTGGTCAGTCCATAACAGTTCCTCTCTGCTACTCCTTCCTTACATTTTCCCCTGTTCCAGTGTGGAGTCCCTCCCATGGGATAAAGTCCTTCAAGAACCGCTCCAGCACGAGTCCGTTCCACAGGGTGCAGTCCTTCAGGAACGGACTGCTCCAGCGCGGGTTGCACGGGCTGCAGTTCCTGCCAGAAAACCTGCTGCTATGTTGGCTCTGCGTGAGCTGCAGGATGGATATCTGCTTCGACGTGGTCCTCCGTGGGCTGCAGAGGGACAACGTGTCGCCGTAGTGTTCACCACGAGCTGCAGGGGCATCTCTGCTCTGGCAGCTGGAGCACCTCCTCCCCCTCCTTCTTCACTGAGCCTGGTGTCTGCGGGGCTGTTTCTCTCACATTTTTCTCATTCCTCTCTGTCACAGCTGCTGTGCAGTGTTTTGCCCTTTGTAAAATACATTTTCCCTGAGGCACCACCATCTTGGCTGACAGTCTCAGCTGTGCCCTGTGGTGGGTCCATTGGAGCCAGCTGGAACCGGCTGTGTCTGGCATGGGGGCAGCCCCTGACCTCTTCTCACAGAAGCCACCCCTGCAGTTCCCCACTATCAAAACCTTGCCACGTACACCCAATACAATGATGAACTACAAAATGTTAGGCCTAGATTTCCTGGGACATAATTACGCCTCATGCACCCGTACAGGCCAGGGCCAGCTGGCTGGAAAGTGGCTTTGCAGAAAAGGACCAGGGGTTCTGGTGGATGACAAGTTGAACATGAGCCAGCGTCATGCCCTTGTGGTAGAGAAGACCAACCACATGCTGGCAGTATTAACAACAGCATAGCCAGTAGGTTGAGGGTAGTGATTACAACCCTGTAGTCAGAACTTGTAAAACCACAACTGTGTCCAGTTTGGGGCTGTCCAGTATGAGATGGATATCGACACGCTCTGGCAGAGGCCCACCAAGGTGGTCAGGGGGGATGGAGCACATGGTAAAGAGAGACCGAGAGAGCTGGGTTTGTTCAGCCTTAAGAGGAGATGCTTAAAGAGGGATCCTACTGCTGTCTTCAGCTAGAGTCAAACTCTTCTCAGAACAGCAGAAGAGGCAACTGTCACAAACTGGAAAATGGGAAATTCTAGTTAGATACACGGAAAAACTTTTTCCCCATGAGGTCCGTCAAACACTGGCACAGGTTGCTGAGAGAAGTTGTGGGTTTCCATTCTTGGGGACATTTGGGAGTCAGCAGGAAAAGGCCCTGAGCAACCTGATCTAGGCCTGCTTTGAGCAGAGAGTTGGATCAGACAATCTCCCAGAGGTCCCTTTGATTCTGTGTCATTCTTGAAGCTACAGAAGCTTTAAAATTAATTTCTTATGTTTAAGGTCTTTTTTACTGCATTTGAATAACAGATAGGGCTTTTGCGCAATAAGATTCTGAGCCATATGTATAAAGGAATCTAGTTCTTGTACATGCAACATGTCTTCCACTATTATTTTGCACTTTAGAAATGGCCTTGGAAGAGAAAATGAGAAAATCCGGTTCACACCAGAAGAAGTTTTGCAAGAGGAAATGAAAGAAAAAGTGTGTACTATACATCACTTAAAGCTACCTGAACCTGAAAGAGAAGAAGGACCCTTTACAGGTAGAATTGAGGAGTATATGTCACTTTTGAGAGAGAAACTAGATGGATGACATGGGTTGACAGTCATAAAATGGCATTATGGGAAATGAGATTGTCAGAAACGCAGCATGCCACTTGTAGACTCTGGAGGACTACAACCACTACGTCCTGTTGCATTAGCGAAACAGCAGAATCATAATGTAACAAATTAATCTGCAATCTTGATTTGGCATTGAAGTGACAGGGAGGTTGACAGTACAAGACCTAAAGCACTCAGGAGAAGGATGCCACTTCTGAACTGTTTTGGGTTGAGTACACTCCAGCACAATGAGAAGCCTGTAGTCTCTGTACTGCATATGGTAGCTATGGAGGAAGGCAAACTACTGCCATTACTGTAGGCCATAATCCAAATCTACTCACAGGCCCTTTCCTTCTGTCCATGAAGACTTATTCTTCTCCCATCAAAGGAAAAAGAAAGGAAGTGTTTGTAAAGAACCGGCAATCCTTATATCTTTACGCAGATATTCATGAGTTAATTGATTACTGTGTGAGAGCTTTGTCTGAGTATGGCAACAGAGGATCTCAAGGATTAGAAGTAGGAGGTTTGCAGAACACTTCTCACTCAGTCTTTATTTTCTAATGTTTGCCTTCCCCTAAGAAGTTCTATAATGCCTGACATCCTTTTTTAATATCATAAACTCTAATGATGCCCCTGATGGCAACAGTGTGGAGGATGTTTGGGAAACTAATTTCCATTTTATAGCAAGCAAGCAAGATGAAGAAGAAAAACTGATGTCTAGGCCCCAAGTGGAAGGATTACATTGCTTCTTGTACCAGAAGATTGCTCTTAGCCTTCAGGTATATCCTTTAAAGATGCATTACTCATGTTGCTGTGTTTAATAGTCAATAGCAGCTTCCATTCAAACTATCTTTTGGCTTTGTAACCTCATCCACAGAAATAATGATCTTAAATTCCTTACTGTACCACTGCATGGAAAAGAAGTGCTTAGAATGATTTAAAATTCTTTTGTTAACATTGGAGTAGCTGTAGGGATAACTGATTTACATGCTTTTCTTCTGTAGTTCCCTTCCCTTAAATTCTCCATTGTTTATTTCTTCTCTTTTGTCTCACCTTCTTTCGCCATTTCCTCTGTACTTTTACTGTCTATCATTTTCTTTCTGATGCATCCTGCATGATTTTTGTGGCACTTGCTCAGCACTGTACCTATTGCCAAAGTGTAATTCAACCCAAGTTATGTCAGCACCATACAAAGTAGTTGTCAGATGCAGAAAATGAGAGAAGGTGCCTCGTGCTTTTGGTAAGGAACCAGAGATTTAATATTTCATGGTTTCTGGGAATTTGCCTGCTGATCTAACTTTGTCCATTGGTGGGTCTGAACCAGCAGTTTAGTCTCCTAGCTGAACAAGCAAGAGGAAGCTTCGCCCAAACTCCCCTGTGGGGTCCTCTGCCAGAATTTATGTTTCTGCCTTCATGGAGGACACAAATCCCTGGCAGCTGGCATGAGGAAATGGTTTTCTAAGCCACCTTTATAGAAATGGTTTGTAGGCTTCACCCAGCTGTCTGCTGCAGGCTTCCATTGGAATAGGAGTTGCTATCTGGACAAGCAAGCTCCTCCTTGGAGGTAGATAGTGGATTTCAGGTATGGACTTTAATATCTCAGAATAAATATATCTATCTAGTGAGAGGGTGGATCAGGAATAATTGATTAGGGATTTGGGGAATAATTCTGGCTGGATACATTCTGCTTTAAATGAACCTCAATCTTAAGCAAATGCTCTATGTAAATAAACCGTAAATATCCCATTCCTTTTTCCATGACCTTGAAAGAATTGGTATTATTGTTCCCTTTCCTGTTTGATGATCTAGAAAACCTGTTGAAATGTCAGTATTCACAGTGAACTTGCTTCGTACCTGAAAACGTTGTACTGTGATATGGCTGTGTTTGGAAGCTGTGAAAAGAAGTATCCCATGTTGTTGTAGCAATACAGTACATATTTTGTCTGATACCTATTTATTTTGAGGTTCTTTGGTACCATATGCATAAGAAGTTTGATTATCAAATAAAACAGATTATGTCACTTTATTATCCATTTCTGCAAGTGTGTCCAAAATGGAAACTGGCAATGACAGAGATGGAAATACCAGAACCATCACCACAAGCAAACAGTGCTGGGACTTCTCTTTCTTGATACTATAAAAAACAATTATTGATTTTTCACGTTCTTGCCAGCAATACCCTTACGTGGGTGTAGAGAAAAGTATTTACAGATCTTTCTTCTCTTTGCTGAAAAGTGTACAGTATATAAATTCCCCAGCTGTATAAATCATCTCCAAAGCATCCAAATCAATGGAGCTACTCCCCACTTTACCAGCTGAGATCCTCAAATGACCCCTCCTCCTTATTTTGTTTAACTTCTCTACACTTTGCCTACTGTTATTAAGAGAATTATTTGCTAACACTACTATCATTTTGCTGACTTTTTGAGAGGGGAAAGACTAGTCAAGTTATTTTTAGTAGACAATCAGGCCTTGCCACATACTAAAAAGATTTTTGGTTCATGGTCATCAGTGCTGAAATCTTCTTTGCTGTGCTGCATCCATTCTTCTTTTGAGGCAAGCAACTTAAATTATTTTGAATTACTTAAATGTACTTAAATACCACAGAATTGTCCCAGCCTTATGAGGACCTATTCACCTTCTGCATGTTGCAGAGAGCTCCAGGCTAGGCTTGAGTGGGCCGACACATCCACACAGCGGGATGCAGCTATGTGCAGGGACACAGGCCGGGTCTGCAGGATAGCCAAGTCAGTGCAGCCCTGCCTCTCAGCTCACGCACAACCCTGCGCTGCCGTGGTTGTGGTGCGTCCTTTTCTGGAGCAGGCTGACTTCAGTTATTCCTAGAGTCTCCCCACTACTGCCTGAGGTCTGAGACACCGTATGATGCAGTATACACGTCTTATAACTTTATGCAGCATCTAAATGCAATGATCTCTGCCGCTTTGCTAAGGCTTCCAATAAGGGAAATAAAGATCTGGCATATTGCATATTTTTTTGTCTATGGGAGAACTGATTGACCTGATGCTTTGCTGAGGTTGGTGTTCTGTTCCTGAAAATCCACCATGCTCAGAAACTCCAGAAGTCTGTGTCACTGTGTGGTTCTCTGCTGTACAGCAGTGAAGATCTATCTGTAAAGAAATTTCAGAGTCACGTGTAAAGAAATGGGCAGAGTCATGCCAAACATTCACAGAAAAAGTGAAAACTGGGGAGGGACCTTATTTCAAAGTCAGTATTCTGGTGTTCCAGATACTTCTTGGCCACCATTAAAAATTGGTCAAAATTTTTCCAATTAAATTGAATTACAAAAGTGGTCAACACTTTCAATTTTCTTTTAAATGCCTTCATTTCTATCTTGCAAAACACATTTTTTATTTTTCTAAGGCACATTGCCTTTGAAATGTCAGCTTATTTATTAAGGCAGAAGTGTAGATTCATAAAAAGATTTAATAATAATAGTAATAGTAGTAGTAATAGTAGTAGTAGTAATAATAATAATAATAATAATATCTTCTTAAGTCATCAAGACATTTCAATTTGCTCAGTATGAAACAATCCTAAATGTAATTGACATTACTTACTTTTGGGAACAGGAAATATTTTCCAGCATCTTAGAAGCATGTTAGATATGAAGACAGGTTTTCATGCAGCTGTACAGTAAGTCTTGCTTTTGTGCTTGAAGATATAATTACAAATTGCAGCAAAGCAGTACTTTGAGTGAGTGATACATGACCATAGTTTGTTATTGCTAAAGAAACACCACCCTAAATTTGCCCTGCTTTTAAGCTTTTATGATCCTGTCAGCAGACTAGGACCGAAGTATCCAGCCCACTATCTTGTCCTTGGAGGAATCAAAGAAAGATATCTGTCTGAATGGGGAATGTATCCAAAGAACGAAACTCCCCCTTGTACGCAGGGTCCAGAAGCTGCTGCCTCCAGAGCACTCTCTGGAAAGGGGAGGAAGGCCAGAGATGCACCTCTTCTGCCGACACACTGACTGCCATCCCTCCTGCCTAGACTTACCAAGGAATCCCAATGCCATCATCTGCTTTAAGCCAAAACAGGACAGATTTCCAGGGTTCAGCTGCTGCTTCGGATACTCTGACCGTTCACACACTTAGAAATGCTGTGAATTGAAAAAGGAAGGGGCTTCCACATGAAGCAGAGCCACCACAATTCACACAGCTCAGAAAATGTCTTGTCAAGATATTTGTTCTCAGGGTTATCATATTGCTTAGAAGATAAAGTGCCTCTGGTTTTGCTTCTACGTCCTCAAAGATAGTTATTCGAAATCAGGAGTTGTGGCAGCTGTTTGCTAAATTAGTGAACTTTGTTCCATATGAGGAACAGATAACTTGAGAGCTCTTATCTGTTGTTCATAAATTACACAGTTTGAAACAATTCATCAGCGTAACAGAGTTGAACTCCATGACAAAATCCTTCAGGTATCTCAGACTGTCTTGTTCACACTACATCTCTTGAATGTTTCACAGCTACCAATGAGAACATCTGCATTGGATTTTCATTTTTGCTGGAAATCTTTTTCACCTTTAGAACCACATTTTGTAGGTTTTTGCTTACATCCAGAAGAATTTTCATTTTGGTTTTTAATTTTAATGAAATATAGGCAATGCTCTTTGACTACAGTCATCTGCTACTACCCTGGGAAATCTTCAGCACGGAAGCATTGTTTTTCTTGTAAAACAGATTCCAGGAATCTAAGAAAATTCTGAACTCCAATGCAGTATATAAATTCTCTTTCATTATAATAACCTTCATTATTTACATTCCTGTACCTATTTATTGTAGCTCTTAGATTTTATCATATTGTATTGGAACCCTTAGGTTTAGATTTGATATGACTACAGGTAGTGTAGTCATAGCTAGTGCTAGATTATATATATTGACATGTATTTGAGATTATATGTGACAATAGTTAAATATTATCTCAGCATCTATGTGGTTTGAGACAGTGTATGTCACAACAACAGTATACTTTCTGGACAAATCATAATAATGCAGAAGCAGTGTTCTCCTAGCAGAGTTTGTATGAGATTTCCTAGGCTAGAAATGAAAGAAAGAGTTTAATAAAGGAGCAATAAAATGAAAAAGCATTTCACTGCCTGGGCTCTGGAGATGTTTGGATTGCATGTTTGGATGGGTTGGATCCTCTCTAGAGGATGAGTATAGTCCAGAACTTGACTAGGCTGCCTGAGCTAATATATCCAGTATGCCTTAGGAAGGTTACAAAGGGAAGTCTAATACAGTTTGAACAACATGGGAGAGTGGGATAAAAAGTAAATGTAAGCCAAAAATGATAGAGCTTAGAGGCAGGCACAGAACTGGGCCACTTACTTCATCGCACAATTGGGAAAGCCTGAACCAGGGCACTGATAAGAGAGAAGCCCTTGCTGCTCTCAATGGTTGCAGGTGTAGAGCTTGTGTGTCAGTGTCTGTGCTCTATTACATGTTGGTTCCTTGATCATCTACATTGCAAAAATATTCATTCATCCCCAGTCTTTCTTGGTGTGAGCAAACAGCTTCCTCTACAACAAAACTCTTCTGTAGTGCTGCAGGTGGTTCATTGCAGGGGCCCAACTGAGTAAGCAGTACGGACAAGACTGCACATGATTTGTCCCCCTTTTCCGTATTAATTGGATGCTTTAGGGCTTGTCACCCTCTACTCTCCTGTATGCTGCTGTACATGCTATAAAGACATCAGTATGGTAGGCTTCAGGAAGCATCCTCATTTTATTTCAGACTCTGCAATCTGAAAAAAAACCCTACCTTGTAAAATAATTGTGCATGAAAGCGCAGAGGATACCATGCCCCAGTGCTGTGCAGCATAGGTGCAGTCTGCTGTCAAGCAGGTAAGCAGTCAGTGTGCACATATGCCACTCTGTACTTCATGACCCGTGGCCGGGGATTGCTCCTTGAGTGGATGGATTTAGCAGAAAGTCCAGTTCTGGACTGTGTCCACCTTGAAAAAGAGAACAGATTATTGGGATTTCATGGAAGGGAGTAGGAATGACAGTGAAGGCTTTTGTGGCAAGGGGCAAGGTGGGCTGGGCTTTGAGATGCTAATACGGCCTTCAGGCATATCTTTGACACAGCTTAAGCTGACTCCATCCATAGGGGAATCAAGCTGTGTATTTCTGGCTTTGTTTCATGATAAATCTGTGAGCCCTGAAGAATTGTTCTTAAGGATGTTACTTTTTTGCATTTAAATGAAAAGGCTGAGAGGTTTCTTTAAGCAGCTGATCCATTTTTTATGTATCTTCTAGGCCTACTTTTTGTTTCACCTTCCAGACCTGACCCCTTTAATGGATACCTTCATCTACCTTAACTTGTCATTCAATAATTAACTCTTCTTTCCTATAGAGGTATGTGCTGCTTATTTTCCATGACTTCACTAAAATGATGTGAATTTTACAGTTTAGATATAAAAAATAACTTTCAGAGAGTCACAGTTTAATCAGTGAGGCAAATGGCATAGCACAGCTACTTAAAAGAAATGAAAAAATAATGATTTACAATATTCAACTTCTTTTTTACCTTTTTTGGTTATTTGGAATTTAGTAAGAATCACAGAAGTCTTCATGGCTGCCCTCCCAGGCTCCTGTCTGCTCACATGGGTCTTCCTGTCCCGTATCCACAATCCTCCCCAGAACTGAGCAACCTGTAGCTACAATTCCCAGTGGTCTCAGTCTGGCCAGCTCACTTAAGGTATCCAGATGTGTTCTGCAGCAGCTAAACACCTGCAGTTACTGGGAAAATCTAAATTAGAGCAGGGTTAGTGTAAACAGAATCACTAGGAATGAGTAGCTACTAAAATCCAGAAAAGCTTTAGTGAACACGGGCTGACTATGTATTTTGCAAGCACTTGTAGTTTAAGCAAATTCCTGATGGTGCTGACAGACATGTCCATTTTAGAGGACTGTGGACATTTCCCTGCTCCTTCTTTTTTACAAGCGTAGGACAGCACACGCACTGCCATGCTGCCTGACACCGTGGTAGCTACCTGGTTATGTGGTCTTCCCTGTTCAGACCTTGGCAAAGGCTGTCCTTGGGCAACTTACAGTTGTAGATGCAGGCTGGAAGGGAGCTCTGGAGGTCATCTAGTCCAAACCCCCACTCAAAGCAGCACCATTTTACACCTTCAGATGTCTCCCTCAGGGGCACAGGGCTCTTGAGCTAAGGAGCTAAACCAGTATTTTCAAACTTTTCTAACATGTGATCCCCCCCCTCCCTGCCTTTCTGACCCACCATCTGTATGTAGCCAACTATATAAGACCTTAAAAAGTCAGATGAGTAACTTAAAATGAAGGTGCTTCTAATAGTCAAACCTCTCTTTTGAAAACTTTCACTATTCTTTTTGTGGTTTTGACCCATGATTTGAAAAACACTGCCCTTTCAAAAGCAGGAAATATTATCAGGTTGTTTTTTCAGGTCTTTTTTAAATGCTGACCAAACAAAATATTTTTCCGATTTCCTTTCATATGGTTTTAGCAAAAACATTCTCCAAGCAGACATTATAGAAATAGAGAATTTAATCTCAAAAAGTTAGGATGCGACACCAGGAACAAACTCAAGGCTTATAAAGGGAAATGCTGAACAGTCTTTACAGCCAGCAGCGCTAGCAGCTCTGCTTTGCAATTCCCAATCACAGTATTGTAAGTGATATACAGTAAGTGATTGGCAATTGTATCTCACATTGTATCTGCAGTAATGCTTACAGTAGTTAGCTATATCTATGTATACAGTACCTGTACTAGCTAATCTTACAATATTTATTTCCCAGTTCTTCAGCATAGTTTACTGATACTAGAAATACAGAATACTTAGAATTGTGACATGCTTTGCGACGGACAGCCATTGTTTTTTCCACTCACTGCCCCTGTCCCTCCTCAGGTGTTTAATATTAAACCCTTACAAGTCCTGGCGCTCTGGAACAGTCCCATCAGAGAAATCTCTAATGCCATTCAGTCACTGAAGTCACTGAAGAAATTTACACTTTCCTTCAATTTGCTATCACATGTTACATCTGGGTAAGATTTTTTTTTTTATTAACTGAGAGGATTGTGGCATTTATAAGCACAAATAAAGATTTTTATCCTGACTTACATTATAATAATTCACTAATTTCCATTCTAGCCATGCAATTAACCCAAACAAAAAAGACTTTAGTAGATAGTAGTAGAAGACAGAAGTACTGAAAGTTAATTGTAATGCTTGCTAAAATACCTTGCCATATTTAATCTTCACTACATAAATGTATTCGTCAGCTGTGGCTCATTTTCAGTAAATAGACATTCTAGCTGAAAACATTTTGAGAAGGAATGGTCTTGTGGCTTCCATTCTTAGCTCTGTTGTCTGCCTTTGTGTGGCAGTAAAAATAGGTAGCATTTTAAGACTTAATCAATACATTAAAATTTGACTGTCCTGGGGAGATTCTGGAGTACAGAAGCAAAAGTCCCTTTTTAGCGTATTTTGGAATGCTAAGACCTAGCGTCATCCTCCTGGCTTTAGATATTTAATTGAAGCACCCATCTCAACATCCACAATGAGCAGAGAGAATACCTCTAGAGGTCACCTCAGCTCGTGTAAGAGCTGAACCACAGTTTTGGATGCTGAAAATAGGCTAAGCCATCATACTTTTCCATACTAGGTAAAAACCGTAGAGGCCTACACACTGTGTCGCAGTTAGAAACGGTTTGAGCTGCAGGGTCGGACTAGATGACCTCTAGAGGTCTCCTTCAGCCTAAATTATTCTGACTCCATGATTCTCTGTCATTTGTGGTTTTAATTCATCATTCTCTTTTCTTTCATTGTAGGTTGTTTTTATTAGAAGATCTCTAGTATCTGGACATTGCCTATATGGTATTAGCTTTATTCCTAATGACATCGAGAACCTCAGGTATATAAGCAACATAAAATGAAACCAGATCTGTACATCATAATGCTGTGGACCATACTTGGATATTAATTGTGTCACTGAATACATCAGGTAGATTCACTGCACCCTCTCTCCCCCTTCTTAATCCTGTCCTATGTGAGAGGCTCATTTAAACAAAAACAGTAAATGACAATGGCATACCTGAAATAGCTGTGGACAGAATAGAGCCAGCCACTATTTGCAAGCATCTCGATGATAGCTGTAAGTCAAATATCTCCATGCAAAATATGATCATTCTCTCATTTGGACCATATATGTGCATATACTCTTGATTTGTGTGATAAGGAAACAGGAAATGTATTTCTAAACCACGTGTGGTTGTTTTCAAGCAGTATGAACTGTTGGTGAGATATAAGAATTAAAATGTAGCTCTGTGGAACCCCCCCAATAGAATCTGTAGAAAAGGAATTATTCTTATATGAGACTGTGTTGCTCTTTGTTGCCTTTAATGTTGATGTTCTCTGTGTACATGTCTAATGCATTCAGATACACCCATCCCTGTCTTTCTTGATAACCCAGGTATTTAAGTTATAATTAGAAAAGTATTGTGTAGATACACCCATCCCTGTCTTTCTTGATAACCCAGGTATTTAAGTTATAATTAGAAAAGTATTCTGTGTACAATTGTGTCTAGAACGTAAAGTGCACTGTGAGAAACACGTAGCATCTTATATATACATGCCATCTTGGTTTATTAATTCATCAAATGGGAATTAGGACATCATGTAACTGTGGTCAGAGTAGGATATGGTATGAACAGCCTATAAATGCCTGGTGGTCCTTAAAATTGCAGAAAGCTCAAATGTTTGAGCATTGAAGAGAACCAGCTCTCTGCTTTCACATCTGGGATTTTGAATCTTCCATTAAAATTCCTCAGAACAGAAAATAACTTCATACACCCCTTGTTGTGTGTCCTGGTTTCGGCTGGGATAGAGTTAATTTTCTTCCTAGTAGCTGGTATAGCACTGTGGTTTGGATTTAGGATGATGAGAATAATGTTGATAACACACTGATGTTTTAGTTGTTGTCAAGTAGAGCTTACACCAGTCAAGGACTTTTCAGCTTCCCATGCTCTGCCAGGTGCACAAGAAGCTGGGAGGGGGCACAGCTGGGACAGCTGACCCAGACTGGCCAAAGGGCCATTCCGTACCATATGATGCCATGCTCAGTATATAAACTGGGGGAGTTGGCTGGGGGGCAGCGATCGCTGCTTGGGGATGGGCTGGGGCTGGGCATCGGTCATCAGGTGGTGAACAATTGCATTGTGCATCACTTGTTTTGTGTATTCTTTTATCGTTGTTATTATGATCATTATTTTCTCTTCCTCTGCTGTCCTATTTATTAAACTGTCTTTATCTCAGCCCATGTTTTTTTTTTTTTTTTCCCCCGATTCTTTCTCCCATCCCACCAGGGCGGGGGGGAGGGTGAATGAGCGGCTGTGTGGTGCTTAGTTGCCAACTGTCGTTAAACCATGACATTGTGGGATGAAAAGATTCAGAACCAACCTCAGAAGCTCACTCATCTGGCTGCCCTTTGCTTCTCCAGAAATAACTTAAAGGAAAGATACATAGACATCACAGAAGATATTAAAAAAATATTAGATGAGTAAGTAATACAGAAATATGTCCTGTTCCCTTGCCCCCTGAGGAGTACTGTGAACAAGAAATATGCATAGATGGCCCCTAATCAGTAACTGTGCAAGTGTTAGGAGAGTGGAAGTTCATACTTGGTCCACTCTGTCACATGAAATTAATGTTGATCAAAGGCTGGCATTACATAATATGGGTATGTAATGGTTTCCATGCAGGTATGCTCAATTCAGATTTTGAGTGAACGTGAAACTACTTTTAAGGGAGGTTTATCAGGCATGTAAAGACTTTCTTGTATTTAAGTTCCTAGGATTTTACAGTGCCACCTGCCCTCCAGACAAAATGTGTGTTGCAGCTTCATGTTGTGGCTATGTGTCAAGCCAGTCTGTTCAGAGGAGAGATGGATGGACCTGAAGCTTACAGCTGAGATAAAAATGATATCAGCTCCATTTCTGGGAACTGCAGAATCATTTTCTTCCAACTCTCTCCGTCCCACTCCACTGTACAGTACATCTTTCTATTTTTGACGTGTCTGTCTCCTTCTTCCCCACGGGAGCCATGCAGACTGTGCATTAAGGCTAGAGTAATTACTTCTTTGCAATAGTGTGGGCCTCCGCTAAAAATGGAGCTGAGGAAGTTTAAGCGCCTTCTCCAGCGATGAACCATAGTCATTTCGAGGCCAGATAATTTCTTTAATTTGCATTTGTGAGTGAGGAAGTTGAACTGCTGTGGGTGTGTGTACAGTCTCAGAAGGATGACGCAAAGTTTTTGACCCAGTTTCTTCCCCGTTGTAGTTTTGTTGTCTGTGATTGCTGCAGCGGACCTTGGTATGGCGAAGGACTTTGGCTCGGCTGACGTTACAGGAACATATTTAGATTTGGAAGGCTTCCCTTTTGCTTCCATGCCTGCTCATCATCATGCCATAGAAACTTCATGCCTCAGACTGAGGCTTGACTCCCGTACTTTGTGGAAAGTGATCTGAATTACAGCAGAGGAACTGCAAATGGGATAAAATAGTTAAGAAATACAAGATCTCATGTTATTCTGTTGGACAACCTGGGACTCAGCTGGAGTGATGGGATCACTTACTGTGTACTGTTGCCATATCTTTCTTAAAGTGCTTTCAGCTCTGAACGGTCTGCTTCATATCAAGGAATATAGAGTTGAATCAAAATGAAAGGCGGACTCAGCCCTATGTAAAATCAATGAAGTTATATGCTGACCTTGTGTTTCCTCCACTGATACCTGGTGAGGAATCAGGTTCTTCCCCACTGCTAGCAATATGTCATTTTACATCATACTACCTGTCATTGCTTTAAAAAAACCCTGATAATTTTGTTCCTGGGCTACAAATTACATCTAGGACCAATTTGTCAAAATGGCAACATTTTTGCAAGCTATAGAAGGTCTTGTAAATACATTTTGGTATTTCTTGTAAATACGTTTTGTTTAAGAAAAAAAATATATTTTTAATGAGTTCCAGTCCCCAAATCTGAAATATCTCATGTTTTTCTAAACATAAAAAACAAACAAACAAAAACCCTTGCCTAAGTGACTTGATGATGAAGATGGCCTGCAACACAACGGGGATCAGAGCTCCAACTTCTGATGTGGTACCCCTTCACCACAGTACTGTGCAGTAAGGGCTTAGTTGATGCTTTGTGTTGTTTCCCACATTGTATCAAAGCAAGTGATAGAATATACAAAACCAGTGAAACTCAACTGCTATTTTAATAAAACTCAAAAACCCAACCCCCTGATTTTATTATCATTCACTTAACAAGACAGATGCAGAATTATTAAGTGCAACAGATTTTCATTTTGCTTAAATGACAAAAATCCAGCATTTTTTCACAGCTACACTTCAGCGGTTTTGTTCTGATCTCTGTAACAATAATTGTACTTGTGCCTATTCCAAGGCAAACATTTTTTTGCTCCAGGGTTTTTATCACAGGGCTGTAACGGACTTTGGACCCTGAAATCAGTGCCTGAGTCCTCCCTGACTGTGGAACTCCTGCAGCTACAACCTGGAGCAAAGAGGGGAAAGGGACTCTTGCCTTATCTTCCTGGTATGGCCCCGTGGGACCTGCCCAACACCTGGAGTTCTCACAGCCTTCAGCTGGAAGTGCCTTGGATTTGTTGTGTGTCTTAGGAGCTGTTCAATGTTGTGTCACTTGAGGTTGGAAAGACCGGTAATGGCTTTTCATAGAAGTCGTATACGCGACACTACAAAGGCCGTTGGGACGCAGACACAGAAGAGGGAAATGCTAAGGGAGAGATGAAAAACTGATGGCACAGGGCTTCTTTGTACCCAAGCAGTCCTATGGATAGATGGACACCTCTGCTGCAGTGATGAGAACCCAGAATTTGTCCCAAAATAATTGTTGGATAAATTGCATCAGTAACGTCAAGGGCAGGGCCCAACACACGGGCCTCCTGCTCCTACGAGCATTGGGCCACAAAGGCAGGCGCCTTCTGCTGACTTCTTGCTCTGGCCCCACGAATCTCGCATGCCTGATGACAGCTGTGTAGCTGTAGTAGTCCCCCTTTCCCTCCCCATCGCCCCTGCTGCTTTCCACCACGCATCACTCTATTCCTATGGATGTGTCGCTGGTGAGCTCTGCTGCGATACGGTTACAAGGAGTTGAAACCACCTCACCGAAGAAGGAATGCTTTTCACCTCCCGGTAAGTGCTCCAACCCCTGCACAGTTGTACAGACACACTGTCCCTTCTCCCCTCCTTCTCGGCAATTTCAGGCGAACGCAGTGTTGTCTTCGTGTGGTTCCTGCAAATGGTAACCCATCCAAGGGTGTGCAGCAAGGAGTGTTCAGGGGCCTTGGGGAGCTGCAAGGAGAATGTAGGCGCCTGTGGACAAAGGCCGAACCAAGGAGGGTTCACTCTGTTAGCTCAACACACCTGAAATCTGGATTCTCTGGAGCTGAAGGGTGAAAGGAATGTTGTGACTTTTTCTCCACTTGCTATGCTAATTATAGTAAAAAACTCAAACGGCTTTGTCTCTGCCGGGATTTTCACTGGAGTCAGTTAATTCATCCCAGTGCAAGTACCCAGCTACAGGCTGCCAGAAACGGGGCTAGGCAGCAGTGTGGACTGGGAGCGAAGTTAGAGACGTGTAAATGCAGAAGCAGAAATGGATGTAGCAGAAAGAGAACTGAAAGAGGGAATTCAGAGGTTTAGTAGAACTCATGGGCATTACAGTGAAGAGAGAAGATCTGAATTTTATGCAAATGATAATAAACATTACTCAAACACAGGAAACGGGGAAACGTGTCACTTGCACGAAGACTGCCATTGCTAAGTGTTAAACCTTCACATACAGAGTAGAAAATGGATTTAGACACCACAGCAGTTCCAATGCCTACCATAGAGCAGGTGGCCTGAACAACAACCCTGTGATTTTCAGAGGAGCAGGAAGGGAAAATCTCCATGGTACAGAAGGAAGGGAGATTTTTATTTTTCTTTAAAGTTGTTCGGGACTGATGCATTCTGGAGGATTTGTGCATGCTGAAGAGCCCATGCTGAAATTCAAAATAATTTCAAAGCATCATGAAATCCAGGAACTAGCAAGAGCCCCAGTAAACTTACCAGCAGCCTTTGGCTCTCTCTCACCTGTTCCTGGCTGCTGACAGCGAGGAAAATGAACTCTGGCACTGCAGAATAAGTAGGTGCTTCTGCAAGGGGGGCTGCAGGCACAGATAAACATGGACGCGTATGACCGGTGCTCTGGGCTTGGAGCTGGCTGGCAGAGGAGGAGCTGTGAGCTGCAGTTACATTGTCTTCCATGCAAATTATTATTATTATTATTATTATTATTATTATTATTATTATTATTATTATTATTATTATTATTATTATTATTATCTCAAATGCAGCACTGCTTCACTCTCTATGTCTTTAAGGAACAGTAGTCCTGTGTCTTCCGAAGAAAAAACGTTCCCTAACATTGAGCTGCTCTTAGGGATATCTTTAAGCCATTTCTTCCATTATTTCAGGAATGGCTGTAAAGCTTCCCAGGACTAATTAATAGGAAGTGTCTCCAGACTGAAAGGGCTCCAAATGCATTCAGGATTTCTGGCCCAGACTCACAGGCTGTCCGCCAGGCTCCAGGGGCAGAAGGCTGCCCTCTCTGCATTGCTAACTTGGCAGCAGCAGAGAGAGTTGGCACTCGGTGTGTCTTTTGCAAAATGTGAACAGTAAAAGGAGTTAAGGGAATATAGGAATAGAGGTGGGCAAGCTTGGAGATGTGAGAATGAGGAGCCAGAGCTTGAAGCGACCACATGGTGCAGCCGTGTTCTGCAGACACAAGAACTGCTGGTGCCTGCGGGCATTGCTTCCCCAGGGTGAACCTTTGCTCAGCTCCAGCTTGGGGTGGCTCTGCAGATGCGCCTTTGGAGAAGGGAGCCGCACAAGCACAGCAATGCAGCATCGCCGAGGTTAGTGCTCTGGGTTCAGCCCCTGGTCCTGGGCAGGTTGTTCAGTTTATGTGGCTCCAGCTACACCGAGGTGCGTTTGCACAGGCTGGCGGTGCCCACTGGGGCTGCATCGCCCACGCACCTGCAATGGTGTTGGGGCACCAAGACCGCGACCACTGTACCTTGGCCTGCAGTGCAGAAACCTAAATTGAGTTATGTACAACCAGCCCCCTCTAGTGGTACTTCTCCCGTGAAGTTTTAATGCTTTGTGAAACTGGGTTGGTTTTTTCATTTATTTTATACATATAGCATGGTGTGATGAGATAGCGACATGAGCGAGGATTAAACTGTTTGAATCGCTTACAGTCTCTCTCACCCTGCAGAGCAAGTCACCTTGTGAAGTTTCTGTGATGGAGTGAAATGAAAATTATGATCAAACCCTTCAAACGTGAACAAAGCTGCTGCCTGGGAACACAGAGCTCTTCCGTTCAACACTAATGCTTCTTTCATCTCCTCTGCGAAAGTCTTCAAGCCTCATTTGCCTTCCTTTTCACCTAGGGCACTTCCAAGCACACCTTTAAATGTCAAGCTAGTGTTAGAGGAGATCCACCCCCTAAAACTATACTTGAGCATTTTACTAGCAGTATTTATTGCAGTGTAACTTACGGCATCTGCCCCACATGCTGGAGCATAGGCATCATATTTTACGTGTGATGGCCCACATAGAGAGCTCACGCTTACACAGTTCCTCAAAGCGAGGACTGGAAAAGCTTAAAATTACAGCCAGCTTGTGCTGGGGACCTCAGTTTGATCTTCCCACTAACTCGGGATTTTGAAATTGTGTACCCTGGAGGCAGAAGACAAAGCTTTGGTGAGGTGAGAAGAAAAATCATTACCTTGTTTTATCAAAAGATCATTAAAAATATAATTCTGACTTTCACATCAGGTTTAGATAGCACAGCAATGGCTTATTCCTGGGTGATCAATACACAGCATTCCTGCTTTTCAGACGTGGCCCGATTCGGAGACAAGAGGTTGTAATTCAGCCAAGGTTAAACTTGGCATTTCTTGATGGTTTTGCGTTGGGCCCTGCTCCTTTAAAGACGCGTGCGTGTATGTGTGTGTGCATGTGTGGACACACCTGTACAGGCAGGCAGGGCTACAGGGGAAGGAACCTTTTTATCACAAGCCCTTTCTCAAATTCACTGCTCCAGTCAGCTGGAAGGTGGCTTAAGGGTGCAGGTAATATGGACGGTGTAGCAAGACACTCTGAGAGCTCTTCCCTTTGCATGCAGAGGATAAGGTAGCTGTGAGCGACATACACCCATGCACTGATTTTGCACAGCCAGCGGGGAGGATTTGGGCCACAGATAATAACTGACAGGCATGTCCTGTCCCATTGCTTATGGAGGAAAAGCCAGTGATTGAGGACCGTGTCCTGCATTCCTTGGTTGTGCGGCTACACCCGTGGCATTTTGTACCTGTAAAATACGGACAGGTTTCTAGGCCGACACACAGGGCTGGGTGTTGGACCCGCTGGAGCGCGCGGTGCAGTTGCCTGCTCCGTTCTGGAGCGTGTCCTCCTCCCAGGAAGCAACCGCTTGCCGCAGCCCAGTCGTGCGTTAGGCAAGCACAGGAAAGATGTGCGTGCAGGGGGAGCGAAGTGAAGCTTACAACAGGAAAAACTGCAACGGTCCGTGCTTAACAGCACTGTACTGTTGCCACATCAGATTTACAAAACTCCCAAAAGACTTGCTCCTGCTGTTCCGAGCTTTTGCTTTTCGCTCTTATCTGCTCCTCATTTTGTCCTCTCGCTGATCTCAGCACACTTAGATACTTTCTTGGCTATTCCTGTCGACTGCAACAGCCCCATCTCCTGTGCCATCTATACTGAGCCGTCTCTTGGAGCCCAGCTGAGCAATCATCTTGCACCTCTCAAAATGAGAGGAAAACTGAGGTTTCTGCTTTATTGATTGAGGCTGGGGGGAAGGGAGGTGGTGAACAGATAGAAGTCACTGCTCTCCTCTGTCTTCCTGCCTGTGAACTGTGCCAAATCCCTTTGGAGGTCAAGGCACATCTTTCTGATCAGCATGTGAAACACAGTCCTCTTCATTCCTTTCTTGCCCCTCATCTTGGCTTAGGGCAAAGTCCTCGGGCAGTGTACAGGGCAAAATTTAAGTGATGTCTTATTTTTCAGTGTCCAGTTGCCTCTGGCTGAGAAGCCCAGGACCAGGCATGACGACATACCTACTTGCAGCTAACCATTAAATACCAGACTGGCCACCTGGGGTTTCTACAAGCAGCTTACAGCCATCATACATAACTAGAAGCTCAAGCTTATGTATAAATTTCACAATTTTCTGCAGCCCCAGTGCGTGAACCACCACACGGTGGGTCATATGCCATGCCAGAGCCTCTTGCTTGAGCGGCACCCTGGCACCCTCACCGCTCAGCCTCCGCGCGACCCTGGGACCTCTTTCTCACTCTGTGACTCCCGGGTGCCAAACACTGTAGCACCATGTGTCACAGTGCAAATGCAGGGATCAACACCCCCCCGCCCCCATTCTGATGCCTGCTTAGCAGAGGGGAGGGAGGGGACAAAGATTTTTTTGCAAAAAGCAGGAAATCCCTGGGTCAGCTTTTATTTCACTCGGGTAGAAAGAGAAATGATTCAGTGTCAGCAACTTTCCTCTTGTTCCTCCTTCCCCTGACTCAGGCAGAACTCTGGAGAGAAGTCCGGTGTAGCCACAAGTTGTCTGTTCATTAGACAGGGTTTTGTACAACATCCTTGGTCAGTCATGATGACCAAGCAGCCAACAGTAAATACCAGCTGCCCCCCATCCCTGCATGAGCCGTGCTTGAAATGATCTGTGAAACAGCAGAGTGGCAGGGCCAGCAGGTAAGTTTTATGCCATCTGCTTTCAAATCTGGATGTTTTGAGAAACCTGCCCTTAGGCACTGGTGTGGTTTCAGCATTTGTTTTCCTGGTAGGACCCGGTGCACATAAAATGGAGACAGGCCCTGGACCCAGCATCAGAGGCTAGATCCAGAACCAGTAGATGGGCTGTTTGTGGATTTCCCCATCTCCTGGCAGGAGCAACTGGAAGGTTGACCTGGGGAAGCGTCACGGCCACCTCCAGCCAGCACCTGCTGGAGCAGCAGTTGTGCACATTTGCTCTGTAGAAGGGGAAGCACATGTGTTAACTGGCCAGAAAGCAGTTTTGCAATAGGAAGTGTGTAGGATATGGTGGTAGTTATTTCTGCTTTCCATCAGTCTGTCAAATACAGAAATCCCGTGGATTGGCATTGGGGGGGGTCCAGGCTGTCTAACTCTGGAACAGGCCTTGTGCCTGATGGCTGGGACCTACTGAAGGAGCCCTGCTACAGCGAGCGCCGTCCTGTTCAACAAGGAGAGAGAGCTAGGTATCTTTGAAGGCATTTAGAGGGGAGTCTGGTGCAACCAGATCCTCCATATTAAGCAGACTCTGAGAGAGAAGGTTGATGAGTGGTGCTGTTAACAGGTTGACTCATAAACTGATGAAACGTAAGAGAATCAAATTTTTATTCACTATGGGGAATAGACAGGGCCTCTTCACCCTTCTCTCTGCATTTCATCCTTCCTGAGAAAGTCTGTCTCCATCGTTGTGTCTCTCAAGGTTAGAGAAGAAAGATGCTCTTCTGCTCAGGATGCTGGTCTAGATCTGGGGTGTGCTTCCGTCTGTACCATCAGCTTCCTCAGGGCTGTTTCAGCCTCAGCTTGACTACATTTTGCTATCCACAAAATGATGCAAGCACTTTTTTCCAATTGCTCATCATATCATCTCATCCCATTTTCCTACTTCAGAGACTTCTCAATCTTTTGTTACACTTCTGAGTAGCCCTGGGGCTCTGCTTCACAGACCCACAAACTTTCTTCTAGCATGACACCGCAGGATACGCTGGCCATGCTAGTGCTGTGCTAGCACAGGAAAGTGCTGTGCCAAGGTATTTTCCTGTGAAAGGAACATTGCTATTGCAAACAGATGTTACTAGGGTCTGAGTTAGCTTAGGAAAACTCTCTGTTACAGGAGAAGCATGAGTATATCCTCTGTTCTGTGTTAGCACATAAACTACTACCAACATTTTTTTGTCTCATCCATGAAACGTGTAGGAGGCCTGAAAACATACCCTATTCCAGTAAAACCATTCCTGCTTTGATTTAGTTTCACATTCTGAGAACCCAAGGAGGGGGAACTTGATTTACAGTAACCGTTGGACCAAGATGAGAGCACAGTAAAATGCAACCCAGTTCCAGGTGAGGCAAATAAATTCTCCTTTCCCACACCACGCTCCTTGATGCGCAATGGCAGCATTTCAGCAGAGTCACTGACTTGCTTTGAAGTGACCACAACACGGCACTCCTGCTTTAGGCGAGGCACTGTGATTTCTTCCAGGGAATGCTTCTTGGTGTTGTCTCCTAAGGCAGCAGGCAGGTCTTTCCAGGGACCTGTCCGTGCTACTCTACATCACTTTTTCTTTTCTTCAGGCTGACAACTCAATGAATTTTCTTCCCTTTTTTTTGGCTAACATCTTCCTCAGTGTCATCATAGCAAAAGTATTTTATTATATTATTTGTTTTATCATAAAGAACACAGCTCAAAAAAATTCATCTGGGCTGTAAAGAGGTAAAAACGGTTTAGAAAGTGAATAAAACAGGCCTAGGAGAAGAGGGACTCGTCACAGTGGAGGTTTACCTCTCTGTTTCATTTTGCCTCTATGGACAACTGGAAAGGCCATGACTAAAACAGTAGAGAAAGGAATCCAAGAGGAACTGCTACTGCTGCTGCTCGGGGAAGTAAGGCAAGTCAGATCATTTCAGATAAGTGACACAGGGACAGCAGGAGCAGCTGTCAAAAATCAGTCCAGCTCAGCTCCTACAAATGTCCATTTTCCAAACACCTCTGGGTATGTCCAGATCCTGTGCCGTTTGCAGCATCAGCAACACAGTGCAGGGGCACAAGACAGGCACCTGAATAAAATTATTTTTCTAGCTAAGAGCTGACATTGAAAGATGCTCCACAAGCATTTTGTCCTGTTCCCGAGCTCTCTTATAGCAAGCATCTGTCCATCATTCAGGCAAAATTCCCCATTTCCAAATCTCAGGCAGGTGCAGGCAGGAAACTAGAATCAAGCCACTCAGACTAGAGCAATTCTGGGCATGAGGAGGAGAAGACCTCCATGCAATGGAAAAATTTTTACTGGAAGGGACCATCAAATGGAGGCCTCCATAAGACTGATTTTTTTACTCTGTTCCTCCTTAATCCTGATTTCAGCATTTTTTATGGGATCCAGGCCATCGGTGTCTGGCTTCCTTTGCACTGCACCAGGAGGCAAGTGCCCACTCCAGGTCCATGGAATAGGCACTGTCACCACAAAAATCCCTGCCATCGATATAGCCCCCAAAGCTGGACACTCGGTTACTTTGGTGTCTTAACTCTTGCTGCCTTCTTGTGTCAGACTTCCCTGTCTGTGTGGTGATCTGCTCATACCATCTGTGCCTGCACCTACACAGGTATAGAATCATAGAATCATTAAGGTTGGAAAAGACCCTTAAGATCATCTAGTCCAACCGTTAACCTAGCACTGCCAAGTCCACCACTAAACCATGTCCTCGAGCACCACATCTACCCGTCTTTTAAATACCTCCAGGGATGCAGACTCAACCACTTCCCTGGGCAGCCTGTTCCAGTGCCTGACTGCCCTTTCAGTGAAGAAGTTTTTCCTAATATCCAACCTAAACCTCCCCTGGTGCAGCTTGAGGCCATTTCCTGTCGTCCTATTGCTTGTTACTTGGGAGAAGAGACTGACCCCCACCTCGCTTCAACCTCCTTTCAGGTAGTTGTAGAGAGCAATAAGGTCTCCCCTCAGCCTCCTCTTCTCCAGGCTAAACAACCCCAGCTCCCTCAGCCGCTCCTCATAAGACTTGTGCTCCAGACCCTTCACCAACTTCCTTGCCCTTCTCTGGACACGCTCCAGCACCTCGATGTCCTTCTTGTAGCGAGGGGCCCAAAACTGAACACAGTACTCGAGGTGTGGCCTCACCAGTACCAAGTACAGGGGCACTATCACCTCCCTGGTCCTGCTGGCCACACTATTCCTGATACAGGCCAGGATGCCATTGGCCCTCTTGGCCACCTGAGCACACTGCTGGCTCATGTTCAGGCGGCTGTCAACCAACACCCCCAGGTCCTTTTCTGCCAGGCAGCTCTCCAGCCACTCCTCCCTGTAGCATTGCATGGGGTTGTTGTGACCCAAGTGCAGAACCCAGCACTGAGCCTTGTTGAACCTCATGCAGTTGGCCCCGGCCCAATGACCCAGCCTGTCCAGGTCCCTCTGTAGGGCCTTCCTACCCTCCAGCAGATCGACACTTCCACCCAACTTGGTGTCATCTGCAAACTTACTGAGGGTGCACTCAATCCCCTCATCCAGATCATCAATGAAGATGTTGAACAGGACCGGCCCCAGTACTGAGCCCTGGGGAACACCACTCGTGACCAGCCGCCAACTGGATTTAACTTTGTTAACCACCACTCTCTGGGCTCGGCCGTCCAGCCGGTTTTTAACCCAGCGTAGAGTGCACCCATCCAAGCCGTGTGCAGCCAGCTTCTCCAGGAGAATGCTGTGGGAGACAGTGTCAAAGGCCTTACTAAAGTCCAAGTAGACAACATCCACAGTCTTCCCCTCATCAACTAAGCGGGTCACCTTGTCATAGAAGGAGACCAGGTTAGTGAAGCAGGACCTCCCTTTCATAAACCCATGCTGGCTGAGCCTGATCCCCCTGTTGTCCTGCATGTGCTGCATAATGGCACTCAAGATGATCTCTGGTACTGCATGGTGTTTCCACAGATGCTCACCCTTAGGTCCATGAAGGTCACAGAGAACCTGGTTCTTGCTCACCACAACTACTTGGGCAATTCCTCAACTGCTTAAGATTCTTCTGTATAAACCGGCTGGTTTTTCAGGCAGAAGGTGCTTTGGTACTCCTTCCCCTGCATATCCAGCACACTCAGAGAACTTATTGAGCTCTCAAATCCCCCTGCTGTCCAGCCCAACCCTTGGAGCAGTTGTTCTTAGGCTGGCACTGGGTTTGGTTGCAAATAAATTAACATTAAATGATACACTGAGGGGGAAATCTGCATAGTGGGGAGAAAGAAAAAATACCTCCTTTTTCTTCTGCCTTAAGACATACTCCATCCAAAGCTCCAAAATAACAAACCTTCAGCAATCTGGTGGGGAAAAATAAATTTAGGGAGATTCCATCATTTTGTGGAAGGTGAGCGACTGACATCTACCAAGCTGTAAACTTTCCTGAGCATATGAGCAGTTACACCAACCAATGACAGCCACAGAGGTTTTTTCTAATTAAATCATGGACATCTACACTGGCAAACTGTTAAGAGTAAATGTGGCACAATTCCGGTCTGCGACAGCAAGTACACACCAGGAGTTAGCATGGGGCCATTCACAACAGGCACGCTGGATCTGGCAACCCCATGGTGAACAAAAGCATGGGGTATTTGAACTTGGCCTATCCTATACCATCTGCCCTCAGTACCAGAGACCAGTCCTGGGCAAGTTTAATTTACTGATAACAGATTTAACCTGCATTTTTATTTTTAATCTAGTCAAATGTAAAATATCATCATCCTTTGTAGACAGGATGGAGCTTCTTTTACTGCTGCCAGTCTTGCTCAACAATCTCCACACTCTACTAAAGTGTATGCTACCCAAGCCTTTCTTGTAAATCTGTTCCCTACCTCTCCTTTCCCTCCTTTAGTGATTAGATATCCCTTGATGACCTCCTGGTTTCGCAATCTTCGGAAGACAATGTGTGATTAAACATGGTGCTTACATGTACAAAATGAAAGGGTCGTGTAGCTTTGTTCAAAATCACGAGGGAGGGCAAATACTCTAGACCAAAGGACACCAATGATTATGTCAATGCTGAACCACCTAAGTACAACTGGTATTCTTAGAGAGAAGACTTCCAGTGTTTTTCAGAGTATTCAGATTGCTGGCCGAAAAGAAAACTATATCAAGCAGCAGTCACAGAGCAAATGTAGAGAAATAGTGGTAAATTTCCTTTTAAAAAAAACTAAAAACATAAAAACATGAAAATAGGCACATCAAGAGATGATAGACTTCTGCTGAAGGAGTTTGTGTACTCTGTGCAAAACCAGACAAAATACCCTTTCTCATAGAACATGCAGATATTTTCTTCTCTTAAAGTGAATGGGTGTGACAGACATCCCTAGAACTATATGGACCCATAGAACTACTTAATTGACATACTTGCTTACAGTTGCAACAAGACCTGTATTTGTGAGTCCATACTATGCCTGGCAATTAATATTATTCTATTATTTACAGTAACAGCTTTATGATGTATCACCAAAGATCCTGGCTGCTACACACTGTACAAAGTCCTAGCAAAGCACTTCCACCTCCAGGCAACTAACAGCTGAAACTAAGAGGAAAAATACAACAAATCAGTATAAAGAAATTACCAGTGGAAAAACAGGTAAAGTCATTAGCAGCAAGAGTGAGATATTGATATTGCGTTCCTTTGAAAACCTGCTCCTATGGAAATTACTAACAAAACCGTCTTGACCTGAATTCTGCCTGTGGCATGAGGCAGGCATTTAACTAGGAATAGATTTCTCTGCCTCTTACGTCCCTGAGAGTGCTCCTCCAGTAGGGTCCTCAGAGGTGCTCCTGCTGCATCCACATGGCATCATCTGTTAAGAATGAGCATTGGTCCTCATTGCTCGGGCAAACAGAAAGGTGCGACAATTCCCTTTCTTTCCCAGCTGAAGAGTCATGTCTCTTGTGACTGTCCCCTGTAAAACATGTTCGGCTTTCTAGCTAGCAGGCAGCTTATTTTGAACTGGCCCAACTCCTTGGTAAGACAGCCTACCTCTTCTATATCTTCTCAAAGAATTCAGAGCTTCCATATGTTGCACGTTACTTCCTGCAAAGAAGTTCACTGTAGCCATATAGCTTTTGTTTCTTAAAAAGTTCTTATCTTGGATCTGCCTTATCATCTGGTTTAACCTCGGACATGATCAAACTCAGTACTTATCCATAGAGATATGCTCAGGAAGAGCATAGTGTTGATGCAAGAAGCTTAATGGGTCTCAAAACTTGATTCAAAGAACACGGCTACACCCTAAAGACACCTAGAGGGTTTATAGTATGGAAGTCACCCCTTCCTGTCCAAGCCACTTTGTCACCAAATACAGAAAGATATAGCGCATGCTTTCAGTTTTATCGTGGTTGCTTTATGCTATCCCAGGATAGCAGCCGATAAGAAGAAACACTCACCTCAGCAACACAGAGAACACCTTGCAGCTACAGGTCTAGTTGCCCATGCCTTGCTTCTCACCAGAGAAGAGGTTCAGGGTGAACGGCCTCAGGATGCTCCTGTGGTATCTTGTGCTGACACCAGCACACAAGAATGTGGTTTTGGTATGATCCTCCTCCCGATCTAACAGTCAAGAGCACCACTCCCTCAAAAGCAGCAAATAGTGGCCTCTGTTATTCCTTCCAACTTGCGACCAACCTGTTGGCACCTCACAACTTGGTCCTTCTTACTTTAGCTTCAGCAGCAGAACATTTTAACTAGTGTTACTTGGATTATAGGCATGCTGATCCTCTTGGGTCTTCCACTTCCCGCCAGCTACTCAAATTCATCGAGGATCTTCTCTTGCTGCAATATTCGTTGTGGTACGTAGCAATAATTAGTCAGGACAAGCCGTACAGGCTCTATGGAGACCTGGACTGAACTGAGTGGATGTAAGGTATCAACACTTGATGCATGAAACTCTGACGCTCCCCCTCCTGCGTACCACTACTGTTCAGTGAGACTTGAATATTTGTGACAAGCACAGCCAGAAACCAGATCAGCTCTTCTAAATTCATGAATAATGAAAAAGATGTATTCAGTTGCCCTGCAGGTTATCCCACAGAAGGATTATTCAAGTGAGTTCCTTCATAAGCAGAAAATCCCTACAGCAAGGCCTTTCATGTGATTCAGTTAGTTGTGCACCCAACTTAAATGAGAATTTACTCTTGCATAACATTAAATACAGTCAGCTGCATAAGCAGGCTCTTTCTCACCACATCTTACCCTACGTCAGTATCCGTTTAGTGATCTTCAGTACGAGATGATAATCATGCTCCTAGGCAGTAAGTAGGTAAGCTGTTTTTGGCCACAGAAGAAATAGCTAAGTGGAAGAGTTAACAAGCTTACTAGTACTGCGAGCATTAGCGTGGAGGTGAACTTACACAGACCCTGGTAACAGACAGCTGATCTTTTCCTTGCTAGAAGCTGGAACTAGCAGGTGAGGAGAAGAAGAACAAAGCACAAAATGAGAACAACAAATTCAAAATATTAGGAGAACCCCATTGGAGAGATCAGAACTTTGGTATGTGCTTTCCAGTTCTGAGGTTTCTCTGTTCATCGGTACTTCATATGTGGCACAAACAGAAAAATGGTTTTACAGGTTCAAGCAGCTGCTCTGGGTTTCTAAAGGCAGAGGCTGCTTCCTCAGCCAGTTTCATCAGAAGTAAGCAACCACGCTGGGAAAGAAAGCTGCTTTCAACTTCCAGCAGTTCACCTTTAGGCAAGGACTCAGTCTGCAAGCATGAGGGTGGATTTAAACAGGAGCATCTCTCCTGCTCCCTCACCACCTCTCCTCCCGTTTCCAAGTGCTCTGGAAAGAAACTTCTAGAGCAGTGTACTGGGTGTAGGTGGCAGGGTGTTGGCAGTGGGGGGCCGCAGGGTGGCCTCTGTGTGAAGAGGCCGGGACTGCCCCATGCCAGGCAACTGCTTCCAGCCGGCTCTGACGGACCCACCGCGGGACACAGCTGAGCACCTCAGCCAAGACGGCGGTACCTCTGAGAAAATGTATTCAAGAAAGGGCAAAACACCACATAGGCAGGGTGGGGAGCAGTGACAAACAGCAGTACAAACACCAAGGTCAGTGAAGAAGGAGGGGGAAGAGGTGCTCCAGGCACCAGAGCAGAGATTCCCCTGCAGCCCATGGAAAGGATCCTACTGGAGCACATGGATATTTCCTGAAGGAACTACATCTCCTGGAGAACCCATGCAGGAGCAGGTTTATCCTGAAGGACTGCAGCCCACAGGAAGGCCCCACACTGGAGGAGAGGAACAGCGTGAGGAGGAAGGAGCAGCAGAGAGGAACTGTTATGGACCGACCGCAAACCCCATTCCCCACCCCCCTGCACCACCTGGGGCAGGGGGGACGATAGGAGAGTTGGGAATGAAGAAGTGAATTTGAGCCTCGGAAAAAGAGTGGGTGAGGTAGGGGGAAGTTGTTTTAGTTTTTGTCTTTGTTTCTCACCATCCTACTCAATTTTTAATTGGCAATAAATCTAACTTTCCCCAATTTGAGTTTGTTTTGCCCATGACAGTAGTTGGTAACTGATCTCCCTGTCTTTACCTCAACCTAGGAGCTCTTCCATCTTATTTTCTCCCCCTGTCCTGTTGAGGACAGGGAGTGAGAGAGCAGCTGGGTACGCATCTAGAAGCAGGCCAAGGTCAACCCACCACAAGCTGTTGCATACATCTGTTTAAAAGAAACTTAAAATCCACTGGTTCACATTAAGCATTTGCCAGCACTGAATTTCAGATCAGCATCTGCCTAAAGCTTGCAGACAAGGTTTTTCTGTTGTAGAGTTTTTGAGAGAGTGATTTCATACTTTACCACTTTTTCCTATTTCCAAAATCCGACACAGGTAAGGATTTCCAACACTCATTTACTATCTATACACTATTTGCAGAATTACAGAGAAGAATAATTTTTATATGGAAAAATAGAATATTAAAATTCTTACATACAAGGACAAAACATAGCAACAAAAGGCTGCTCACAGAATTAGCATCCTGTCTTTCTGTCACCAGTTAAGATGAAACTCCTTTAGGGTGAGTTTTCAACGATGATATTAAAGTCTCTCTTTTTTTTTTTTTCCCCCTTTTCCTTTTTTTTTTTTTTTTTTTTTTTTTTTACCCCCCCATAAAGGAGACACGCATTAAAAATAGTAATGTCTAAAACAACATTATTTAGTTCTTAGTCAGGCACCTGAAGATTTGGCTTTGAGCATCTTTTGAAATCAGCAGTCATCATTGGAATCCAGTTTCATGGAGACACCAGTGACGGAGTTTCTGAAAGCGTCCTCCGAGCTGCGATCCGCAGACATTTGGGGCAGCCTCCAGACTTGAAGCATGCTTTGTGAAAGCATGTTTTGCACTCTGTTTAAACATACAAGCAGTTTAACATTCAGGAAAAAAAAACAAATTAAAAAATGAATCAATAGCTGTGTTCCTTGAAGGATGTTCTATCTAATCATCCAAGTATAAAAGTAAACAGAAGCAGTGCAAGGCCGGGACAACAACAACCACCATAATAACTATGACTAAACATTTTGATAAGATTTGCAGGATTTACCATAAATGTCAGCAAGATCCGATATAGCACCTGTATAGCACTGTCCCAGGCTCGCTCTCATGTGTAAACCCCCAAAAATAGCCTCCCCCTGCAGCCATAATTACGTTCAAGCAAGTCCCTGGTTTTGCTCTCTGAATTCACTGACGCAAGACAGCTGCCACAGGCTGGTTTTCAAAGATACATGCTATCCGTGGTTTTCAAATACAGGTGCATGTTTTCAAATATACATACTTTCAGTGAAGCAAGTTCTCAATGTTTTCCTAAAATAAGTCTGAACACCAACATCCCCCCAAGGAAGAAAGAAAAACGTTTGGTCTGGAACATACCTGTGCACCTTTTGCATTTGGCAATCTGATGTGGAAAGAGCAGATCTGCGCTCTGACAGAATTCACAGATAAACCCCTTTGCTTGACAGAGCTGCAAGGACAGCAGAAGAGTTGATTTACTTTTAATTTAAGAAAAAAGTATTTGGGAATGTCAGCAGGGATATTCCTCACACTAGCAGCTGCAAGGACACTAAGAGCACTAGCTTTTCCTTACCTCGCAACCATCCACATGGGAGATGGAGCTCTTCAGAATATCTTTAAGAAGGGGCAGTAACTGCCCTCGTTTGATCTTCACCAGATCATCCAGTGAGAAGAGATGCAGCTCCTCTGTCAGATGGCTGGGGAGCTGTTCAAATTCCTTCAGTACACTGCAAAGAGAAAGAAAAAACAAATCAAGTTACAAAATGTTGTTTTTCAAGTATATTTGAAGAATCTGAAGCCTCTCTCACTTCTCGAGTCACCCAGGGATCATAAAAGGCAAGTTCACACTAAATCCTACCTCCCCTCCCAATTCGAGATCACACTAACAAAAACTGGAGAGTTTGGGATTTAGAATAAAATCCCTGCTTTAAATTGGCATTCCTCAGGCACGGGAGTTGCCAAGCAGAGTTATCCCAGCAATTCTTAAATAATGAGTAAAGGGCTCTCTTCTACCTCAGGAACTAAAATCCCATATAGTACCTAATGCAATAAGCTAGGGCTATTTACTTTTTTTTTTTTTTTTTTTTTCTCTCTCCAAAGAGAACTTTAAGGGGTTTTATCCTGCATAGGTCACTACTGGGTGAAACTATGCTTGTACTAAGTGGGTGAACACTGGAAATATAGCTATTACTTTTAAAATATCACTGATGTAGAAGGTACAGTGAGGATCCTAATGCTTATTTCTATAATGGAATCACAGGTAGTTGTCCAGAAGAGAGACATTAAAAAACGTTTCTATTTAATTCTGGTGCATAACACGTAATTGATGCACAAAAAAGGTCCATATCAAAGAGAGAACAGAACCTGCTTTTAAAGCTTATTTTGCTTATGTCTGTTTTTAAAAAGGTCAGAAATGCTGCAGTGGTTTTATCATTCACATGTCTACCTATCAGTTATGCCCATAGTTTGGGAAGGTGAATATGAAAAATCTTTAATTTGCAGCAACAAGCAAGGTCATGTTTTGGTATTTATCACTTTTGGTTACTACTTTCATCTGAATATGTTTATAAAATAAACTGAATTAAGCATTATGACAGATTTCTGGAAGAAATCTTTAAACCCTCAAGGAACACATCTGTTAACTTTTTTTAAAGACAAATCATCTCAGAGATATACACAAGTATCTTTGACCTTTTGAGAATGGGAGAGAACCTAAGAGAGAGAGAGTAGGAAAAAAAATATACACCTAACAAAAGTCATTCAACATTTAAAACCAAATGTCTAAGTATGTTACAAGAAACAGAAAGCTACCACATAAAACCTGTTCTTCACTCAACATTTGCAGTGCAATAGAAGGAAGTTTTGTTATCAGAATTTTCTCTAATGCTCATATTAACTCATTTAAAACTGCACTCAAACATCTCTAGAGAAGAAGGCTCTATAAGCACCTTAGGTAGATTTTAATAAGCTATTTTTCATGCACGATCATAGCCCATACCTTTCACCAAACCTGCAGGTTTTCAAGAGCTTTTTTAAATGAAAAAGCTGTTCTTGTGTCTCCTAAAACATGAAGGGGGAAAAACAAAACAATTTTTAAATGAAAAGCAATTGCATTTATATATTCGTAAGTGAGGAACACCACTATTTGAGTCAGCAACCTTTGTCAGTACGTCAAGCCACACCTAAAAAACAGGAACTTCACACTCAGGACAGAATTAAACAAATGGATTTTCTGATGCACGGAAGGCCAAGGAAGGCAAAGGCTACTTTTATTCACTGACAAGGGAAGCAATTCCTAATGCTACAAATGGCTCCATGTCAGCACACGCTAGACCCAAACCTATGTAAGAACAGATAAGTGCCTCCTCAGCCAAGAAGGCAACGCATGGCAACTTGTAATCTTTGGCAGAGCACCCTTCCTCAAGCTGTAGGAGGTACAGCCCTTAGATGAGCCAAGGGTGTTTTCTCTAACGGCCCACAAAATTAAGGAGTCATTCAAAGCTTCCGGAGTTTTCCAACAGCCAGTTGCCAAGCAGAGGTAAATATTTACTGCAGGAGCCCAGCTACCTCCCATGAACTAAAACTGGAAACCAATAAGGAAACACCTCCCAAAGACAATGAGACCTCTGGCATAGGTTGGAAACTTCTCCCTCCTCCCCCTTCATCTGAGGGGAGAGAGGGCAAGTCCCAGAAGCAGCGATGGGACAAGTCTAAGTGCGGAGAAACCAACTCTGCCTCCTTTCTACATACACACGCGGCAAAGGATGACCTGCCCTAAGGAGTTCTTCCCAAAAGTCTCAAACGCACAAATTCCCAATAAAAAAAGGACACACTTACCCTCACCCTGTCCATTTCTTTACTTTTTGTATAGAGGGCTTTGTTAATACATGACACATTGAAAACTGGGTGCTGCCATATGCTGTCCAGAAGGTGTTTGGAGAAGTTGCATACGTAGTATTTTTTGAAGTCCCACTTCATCAGTATTCGGGCCGGAATGGAAGACTGGGCATAGCTGTGGCAGCAGTCACAAAAGTATTTCCCCAGGTAATCACAATAGCGGAGTCTCCTGATATATTCTGCAAGTAGATAGCAAGGAAATTGTGAATATTTATGGGATGCATCTCTTGTCTGTAGGCTTATTCTGTCTAAATAAGTCAGATCTACTGGACTGAGGGGGCAAGGAATTCTTTTTTTTTTTTTTTTTTCTTTTTTTTTTTTAAGTAGGGGGTTTTATTATTGTGGTAAACACATGCACAAGGTCTGCACTTTGCATTAGAAGAGAAAGCTTTCCTCACTTCCATATTTGTCAAACTGAGCTGATTATATTTATCACCATGAGATCTTAGAGAAACCATTGTTGCTTTACCCGTAAAAAAGAGACACGAGATAAAACACACAACAAAACACTTTCACCAAATGGAAAGACAAGCTGATCTTGGAGTCACGTTTGTATAATACTTTTTCATATAAAGAGGTTTGTGGGTTTTTTCCCAGCTATCTCAGGTCTGCTTGAATTAGCGTGCCATCACAGATTGTTGATACTTTACAGGCCCTCGCAAACGCTGCTCTTTGGTGAGCAGATCCAGAACAAGTCTTGAAAGCCACTTCAAAGATTGCTTAGGCAAGGTCTGGTTGTCAGACCTGTAAATCATCATGCTTTTGAGCAGTTCTCACAAAGTATCACAAATAAGACAAACAGGCATCTGTGATCAAGATTTTAAGAAAAAGAAGTTTTAAAAAGACACCCCAAAAGAACAAACCCACACATGCCATAAGCTTGCATAAAGCTTCCATAAAGTCTCTAAAAAGAGACTTTTGGAATGTGTAAATTGACACAGAGAAAGAAAAAGAACATTGGAAGGTGTAAAACTAGCACTTTCCAGCCTGGAAGCTTGATTTTTTAATAACTTTTCCTGTTCTGTTGTTGGTTGTCATGAATTTTCACTGTGTACGAGAAGGACATTTATCAAGTATTGCATTCTGTCTGCAATGAGAAATTCCAGACAGTGCTAAGATCCCACTACCTGTTTTATTATTGCAGGAACATCCAACAATGAGATTTTCCTTCTAGCTCAGATAATTTTACAATTGTGGTACATCTATGTTGGTGAAGATTATAGCCTGATCACTAGTAATGGATTTATTAGTTTTTTTCCCTTTTGGTAATACTTACTGCTTTCTATTGGGGTTCCACAACCAACACATGTGAAGTTTTGGGCAGCCACCACTGCATCTCTCCTGCATACAGAGGCAAATAGTTACACCTTTCAGCATCCAAAACACAGTTCAGTTAACATTCTTACAAATTGCAAGAGAGCTACACTGGCACCAGTGAAAATATCCAAATTAGAAGCCGACTTGTGCTCCTCCACATGAAGACGGGGGTTCTGGAAGGATATGCAGATTACTATTTTAGTGGGAGTCTCTAAACTATTCTGTGGAGGATATACCATCAATTCCTACTTCTAAATATGGCTTGTTCCAAGAATTAAATTCTTTTCCATTTCTTAAGGTGGCACCAATATCAAGGGGGAAATCCACATCTGCAATTGAAAAAGCAACTGGACCTGCAACAACACAGGGGATTAGCCAGCCTGCCTACTGTGTGCATTTAACAGCACTTTAAGCGGAGTGAGACAGTAGTTTCCGCAAACACAACCTGTTTTCTACCCCCTTTCTGAAAACCTACTACCCGTATCAGCAGGGAAGTGGGGAAACTCTTAAAAATATTCTCCAGGTAGTCTCACAAAATGAGATTTTTAGGAGTCCAGCTAAGCACACTGTCACTGTAACACCAAACAGTATGTGTATTATCACATGTAAAAGTGTACTTGCTACGTTAATCAGGATGTGCCAACAGAGGGAAAAAGATGCCATCTGCTTTCTAGCGAAGCTGGTGACAGACAGTGCAGAAGGCTGCACCATGCACTAGCTCTAACCTTAGGTTCTGTTAAATCACCCAGGCTCTTTCCATCAGCTTCAGCAGGCTTTAGACAAACCCCCACGCTGTACTCAACGACAACGCTCAGATCCCTTAGACTTACTTGACTGAAGGGTGAATATTAAATATAATCTGCGATCTTGGTGGGGCCCAGCCAGAAGATCCTCTTAATTTGGATATGATCTTTATTTCTTCAGCCAGATTCAAACTGGACTCAAGCTCTCTTGGAATCTCTTCTTTCAGCACAGACTATTAGAAAAGACAAACTCATGAAGATGAACAGCCCATCAGCTGGACATATGCTATAAAACATCTCCATTTATATTCAGGGATTTTAAAGCTCAGTTTTCACCTGCATGTAGTCCCCCCTCAGTTAAACTCCCTCATATCAGTCCCAGAAGAAAGTACATCCTGATTGTTCACAACTGCACATCTTAAACGTGCTGAAAATCGCTAAAGAGAGAAGAAATTTTCTAAAAATTTTCTAAAGTAAACTAATAAGCTGTAAGTACTCTTCTGTATTTATTTTCTTTTTTAAATGCAGCTTCCCCGTTTCCCTAACAGTGAAGCAGCTGCAGTAAGACAATGATTATTTGGGGAACCGAATAAAGAGCCCTCTGTTTTCAGCTCAGACTCACTCTCTGCTTAGATGAGCTCAGGCAAGCAGACAGTTGAACTGCAGAGTCTATCTGCAACCAGTGTTTTCTGAAAGCTCTGCACAACTCCTGAGCTGTCGCTTCAGCAGAATTGCTGCCTGGTTCAAAAGGTGATCTGAAAGTTAAGCAATACAGACAGTGAAAAATAGCAGCATGTCATCAGCAGCTCCGCTGCCTCTTCTGCATCCCTGAAAAGTTTTCTCCCATCCCGTCATTCCTCTCCCCTTGCTTTGATACACCCAGGCCCTCGCAGAGCCACAGCCACCACCCTTCAGCAAGACTCCAGGACCAGAGCAACACTCTGCTAAGCCAAGCACCACAGACATTTGCTGTCAAGCAGCATTCCTTCCCCTTCCTTAGGAGGACCAAATCTACCACTCCCAGACCTTTCCCCGCCCCAGCCAGCAGAGTCACCAGAAAGCTGGTCATCAGAAAGGTAGTGCCACCAGGCTATTATAGTAAAGATACACAGCATTACCTTTCATCTGGGACGGCAGACAGATTTTCAAGGTCTTCAAGTTCTGTGGTAAAAGAGAAAATTTTATCAAGCCATCTAAGGAACAAAGCTTCTGTTACTCAGCGCTATTTTAAGTCTACCTTCTGTGTTACCAGAGTGTCACTTTCAAATACATTCATCTTTACAACACTCTTGGTGGACGTGGAAAAAAACCTCAGCCCTGGCTGTAAAACAGGCATAAGGAGTCTTATCTCCTCCATAGATCTCTGACATCTGCTGATGAAGAGTACTCCCTAACAGCTATGCATCATATCATCACCATCAGCCTCCCTTCAAGAGCAGGAGAATCGGTAAGGAGAGACTAAGTGCCTGCTAGTCCAGGTCCAGCCATAAGGCACTAGACATAAATAATAACATACAGAATTTTTTCTGTCATTGACAGATATCTGGTGATACTGATCACAAACATGCCAGCTAATGCTATAAACAAGTCAGTAACAGGTGAGGTGAATGGAACACAGTTCATTATGTTTATATAGACAAAATATGCTTATGCAGACAAGGCATTCATATTGGTAGCACTAGTTTTGGCCACACATATTGTTATGAAGACAAATGCTTCCCCATTCATACACGTCAAAACAACTCTTGCCACTAGAAATGCAGCTTTGGGAGCTAGTTCTTCATTCTTAGATTAGGGAAAGAGGAGGTGAAAAAATAAGCGAATGTCTAAAACCAAAGGAAGCAAAAAAAAACCCCATTTGTTAACAGGAAAAAAATAAGATAGAGGTTAAATGTTGCTCAGGCTACTTTTAAGGGTTTCTGTTTCTGTGTATGTAAAAACCAGAAGGTAACCAAAGAAACTCAGGATGTCCTGAAGAGAAGCAGAGCACTGGTGACTATAAGGGGACAGTCTGCTCTAGTCCTGAAACAGAGGGAGGGCTGCCTAAAACCTAATCAACCTCTTTAATTAGGAAATGATCATGTGCTAAACTCTCTCAAACAATGCTGCTATAGTTGGCTGAGGCTGTGCCAGTTTCACACTTTGCTCACCCACATTCACTGGGTTTAATCCTTAGGCATAATTTCAGTCCCTCAAACCAGCAAATGTGTTATTTTGTAGAAAGGAAATCCTGCACCACTCTGATATTTCTGCATGCATTCTAATAAAGATTCATGCATACATCGCTCTTTCCATTTTATTGTATCTCCTGCGATAACATCTACTAAGCCAATAGATTTTCCAAACAATGCAATAGATTCAGCTGAACAACAGAGGTGTTTCTGCAGTTATAATTTTAAAGTCTTACCAATAATTACATACTCATCCTCTGAGTCACTGTGGCAACAAAATCTGGTAACCTCATGATGTGATGGTAGATGCACTGGGGAGCTGACAGGCAGCAGAGCACAGCCTGTCCGGAACAAAGACAACACCACTTAAAAACTTTTACAGCATTTATAGAGTATCACAATTACATTTATATTTTTCTTCACTTACCAAAACTTTAGCACACAGCCTGTATTTACAGAGCAATTTTATTTATTTATTTTTATACACCAATTCTTGGGAGTCTGTTATACAGCATGTCCCTCAGTTTCTTACGAAGAAGCTTCTAGAGACTAAAGCAAAAGGTTTTATATTATCCATGGTCTCTCCCTTTCTTGTGTGCAAACACACCATGCATTTTTCCCCACAAGTTATGTTATTTAGACTTCAGTTCCATCTGTAAGATCCATGTTACTCAGAGACTAAAGTCTACTTAAAAATGCATGGGCTGAGTCAAGCATTATAGTGCCCGAAGCATTTATTATCTTGCCTCAAAACTATATGTGAATGAATACTCTGGGCAATTCCATTCAAATCAATTGCGTGGCCTGATCTGCATACTGCAGAAGCACAGAAGGAAACAGCCAGGTTTCAAATCCTGCAAAAAAGGATTTAAAGCAGAGAAAAAAACAGCCAACTACAGGCACGTTCTATTAAGAGTTGTGCTTAGCATGTGGCACTTCAACCTTACATTTTCTTTTTCATGTAAAAGAGAAAAAAATTGTAGTAAAACACATATGTGAGCATTCAAAAGAAAGAATTTGACCCACAGGGAAAACACTTGTGGCATAATGGTCATCGGGGAATACAGCTCTGTTAAGAGACTCAAAGAGAATTTGGTTCCAAGCAATACCCAAAATAATTTAGTATTTTCTTGCACAAAAATAAATGGCAAAGGCTGTCAGACAAGGTTGTATTGTAGACTAAGCAACTTGCCTTCATAACCACTGTCTGAAGAGGCAACAGAAGAATCAGACTTCTTCACTCCAGGGTAAGAAGATAACTCCAAATCAGTGTGATAGCTGCCATCTGATCCACTTGTTTCCTCCACACCCCAGGACTCTGCTTGTTGGCTTAGGATAGTACATTTCATTTTTTCTAGCGATGCTATAATCATATCTGCAACAAAAAAGTGCGCGTTTTCCTGGGGGCGAGATTGGAACATTCATTAGTACACAGCATATTTGATATTTACTTAAGATGAAGTGAAATAGATAATTTTTCCCCCATACTTTTTCAACTCAAGAAATGAAAATGTAAGGCTATCTCACCTTTCATTTAAATATCAAAAAAAATAAAAACCACCCCAAGGGCAATTCAGAGACAACATGCAAAAGGCAACTGCCCAGATAATTGTCTCACCCTTGATTAAAACATACAATTTACTTTTATCTTACCCATCTATTAGATAAAACCAAACTTGACTACATGCCTAGTTCATGAATATGTATGCATTTTAGGGATATAGTCCTCTAGTTACACTGCATTATTTAATATGCAAGCGTGAATCCATGTAACCTATTTAATAGGATTTAATTTCAAGTCAGTGTGTACACGCAGTTTTGCATGCCTGCTAACTTGGATGGGACCAGAAGAGGCCGGTTTTGAAGGGACTGTGGATCTTTAGGTGGTGGGTAGTACAGAAGCTAGTAAAACGCTTTCATGTGTTAAGAGTTAAGGTAGCGAAGCAGCTAAAATGCAGTGCGGTAACTTACATGGTCAACCCAAGGCTACATCAAAAGTCTGTGATAAGGGTAAATGGGAACCTAGCTTCCCCTGCGCTACTGCCACTGGCCTGGGCACAGCCTCCTAGCCCAGGCTCAGCTCAACAGTGGATGCATCGTGAAGGGTTAGGTGCTCTCAGGTGTGCGGGAGGACACTCAGAGATGCCCAGGATACTCTCCCCCTCTCCTCCCAACTGCACGTTTGCACTGTGCAAGGCTAAACCTCTGTCTGAATTACCATGGCAGTACCTAAGGCTAGAGATTCTCAGTGCAGGATAATTAAAGCTTTCTAAAATGTGGCTTAGGCTCAGAAAATTCTACCACTCACATCAGTATTCATGACACCCCCTACAACCTGTACGGGAAGCATGAAAAAAGACATCAGCATTTAGAAACAGCTAAATCTTAAGGAGTACAACAGACATCACTGCTTTCTTATTGTCCACAGCCAAATGCATTTAAAAGAGATTAATCTCAATGTTAGAAACAGCCCGCAAGTCCCTGTAGGTGTTTGAACAGACTTTCATCTTTTCCCTAACACTCATTAACATCACTTGGTGCAGTTTCTCCAGAGACAACTTTCAGTGAACTTCAGGACACATCATTAGCAAAGGAAAGAATTAAACAGCCTTTTTGCTTTTGGGAGATAAAGAGGACATCTCCTACTCTGAAGATTCAAAAAGCCTGGGTGGCAATGGTTAACCCCAAGTTAGCAGCAGAGCACAGCACATCAGCATGTCCTGCTGATATAAACAATTATGAGCGTATCTGAGAGTTGAAAAAAGGGGGAACAGGATACAGGCACTCCTGTACTCAGCATGACTCTATCAGCTTTCAGCTCTGCCTCCCGCTAGGTCCATCACCCTAGGACGCAGTCCCGACTCAGCTGTGACACACCAACCTTCCCACTTCTCTTCCCTGCCACTCGCATCAGTGGAAAGTCCCTCTAGATCAGCTGGCCCATCTCCTTCCTGGCACACAACTACAACTCTCAAGACTTGCTGACACTAAGTACCTTAGTTTTCAGTTTCCTGAGTTTCAAAGAGATTATTTCACAACATAAAAATGTTTTGGGTTTTGGTTTGGGTTTAGTTTAGTTTTTTTAAAGGCCTGATGGACTGAGCTTAATGGACTTTTTTAAAGTCATAATGGACTGAGCTCTTGATATCTTTTAACCTGTAACCACATCAGCCCCCAATCATCTGCACAGAAGAAGTAGCTGATGCAATCCTGCCTCACTCAATAGTTCTCAGACTGCGGTTTCTAATCCAGATATCTACTTGCTGGTCTCCCTGTGACTGAAAGCAAATTACTTTGGTTTTGGTTCCCATATTACAAACAGGGAAACATCATCTCCCTTCTGAAACACCTCTCACAAAAAGCAACATGAAAAACTAGTTCACAACCTTATAGGGTTTTGGTGTGTGATTTATTGGCTGTTTTGGGGGGGTTTGGGGGATTTTTTGGGGTTTTTTTTTTGTTTTTTTGGTTTTGTTTTGGGGTTTTTTTGTTTTTTTTTTTTTTTTTTGTTTTGTTTTTTTTTTTTTTTAAAATGCACCTTAGGGATGCCGAGAGCTTCAAATCAAATGCAGAACTTGCCACTCCAGTAAAACCAGTGCTGTGCACAAAGATGATTACCTCTTGGGCCCAGGACATGGGACCACAGGCACATCCACACAGTCCAGCAAAAAATCTCCTTTTCTAGGCACATTTTTAAAACTCTTTTGTATTAAATCTTACTCATTGCAATGACTAATTATAACATTAACCCCTCCTTTCCAATTGTTAGAAAAGATTAACATTTAGCACAGTTATGCATGACAGCATTATCCTCTCATCCTTATCTCTGTTTATAAGCTCAAATGGGCTGCCTATCTGGCAACACACCTAAGACCTCATGCAAATTAGAAACCATGAGATACTGCTTGAATTACTGCAGATGTTACAGTTACTGTGCTTGTTATTCACATTGTAATTCTTTTACAGCAATCTCACATGCTCATCATAAGCACACACACACACAAAAAAAAACCCAACCTCTCCCTGTCTCCTGATAGTAAAAGCAGGAGGTAAATCCCATCCATGTGCATGTAGCTGCAACAAATTCTACAAAACATTCTAATGTAACTTTAAATTGACTATAATAATCTTAAAGTTTGGTTTCAAGGAAGGTGTGGGAAAATGATGGAATGAAAAGCAGAAATGTATGGTGTTTTAAAGCGTACAGTATTTTAAAATAATTTAAATATTTAATTAATGGATTAAGAGTAAAATTAAATTAAGAAATAGGCATTTTAGGTTTGTAGGTTCACCCAGAGAGGGGAAGAAGAGGGAAAATACAGTATTTGTAAAGATTAGTCCATCTATCAGAAAGTTCTGTTATTGAGAAACACCTCCTGTCATTCAGTTTTGCCACCATAAAACGGAAAAACCATTATGACAATAGTCTTTGCTGTCCTCACCTTCTCCACATCTTCTGGAAGCATGCAGATGTCCTGCAACGAACGATTCAAGGGTATAGCACTTATGTTCAAAGGAGAAGTAGAACCTGTGGGTGTAACGAGAACTTTTATTAGTTATTTCTTTCTCTGCAGCTCCCAGGCTGTGTGCAGGGTGACTTCCAGAAAGCAAAGCAAGCTTTCTTTCCCAAAACTGAACACCTTTAGGGCTGGAGGTTGTAGTGAAAGTTTAGGAGAAGGAGAGAGAAATACGAGGAACACGTTGGCATGTGAACTATGCTGGCAACCTGAAGCCAGAGTATCAACTACCAGGAAAACACAATTTAAATGCCGTGCAGTGACAGCACCACTGCACTCCCAAGACCAGCCCTCTCCCAGCTACGGCCTGAGCCGCTGGGGACAACCACAGCCAGAACCTCGGGCTGGGATTACAGCGATGCTCTGCAGTTTGCAACACAGCCAGCTAACACTGCCCTCTGCTCATTCACAATAGCTGGAAGAAAAGGAAATCTCACTGCGGTCTGGGCATGCAGAGAGATGCATCAGCCTTAAAAGATTCCCTGAATCACTGCTGGTATTGTGCGACTGCAGCAAGTTTGGAAAAAACTTTGCCGTTATGTTTCCATACCTCGAGGAAATCTCCCTCCTGGGTCCAAATCCAACTCATACTACATGGTAGTATGTACAACTGGGGGGGACGCAGTAGCCACATTACTCCTTGCCTCCCAGAAGAGCAGTTTTGTTTTCCTGCCATTCGCTGCTGAGTATGATGAGCACATGAAACAAAATCCATCTCTTTTTCCCGTTAAGAACTTTTCACTATGGAGCAGAGCACGCATCTGGTTTTCTATAGATGTACCATGGATTGCTTTTTATATATAAATATATATATAGTCACAATCTCCTTCCCCAGAGAACTGGAGGTGTGAGATCAAGCCCTCATGTTTTGTTTTCAAAACACAACCACTGCTACAAGAAATTTGCTGGAAGGATGACAAAGTTTATATATAATGTCTGTTGATGTATACACTAATGAGATATGAAAGGAAATGACTCCTGTTTTTTTACACTGACTGGTGTTTGTTTACTACCTCTTCTTTGACCTTATAACCAAGCAATTTCTCTGTTTCACTGTGGTGATGTTTACAGGATAAAATAGACCATATCTAAATGCTACCACCACACACGCCATTTAAAGCCATTGCAGGTAACAGGGCTTAATCAAAGGCTCTTTGTAAAAAAAATAACAAAAAAAAAATATTGCCACTCCTAAATTTGTTTAAAAGTCACAGGAAGGATAAAAAGGTCCCACAAAATATGAGAATAATTTATGAAAACTTTTTCTGCAGCTAAAGGGCACTGACTCTCAGGCCTAGTTTAGATTCTTTATATTGCCTTATTTATAGAAGCCATGCTACGCTTCCCTGAGCATCGGTGATATCAGGCTGGAAAGTCAATACTGTGCTCGAGCGTAGCGAGACAGACGTAGTGTTTTTGTACAGAATTATTACCACCTCCATTGTTTACACCATGGAGGAAAAACGGAAAGGCTGATGATCTGACTTTTCAAAACAGATTTAATCACCTAATTAGGTTATTTTCATCCCCTATTTGATGATTCATCTCAGTGGATAAGCAGTGTGAAGGGAGTACAGGTAAGTGCTAAAGGCTCTACAGCTTGATAAAAGCCTACGTTCTCATCAGTTAAGATAACAAATATTACTCCCTGAACTAGAAATAAGCAGAAATAAGGAAATGGGAAAATTATTCCTTTCTCTTTAAAATATAAGATGCAATTAATCTTAAATATAATTTTGAAATCTAATGGGAGCTTTCTCTTTTGCTTACCTCTTGCATCCCACTTGCATCTTTAAGTGAAAAGAATGTAAAGTGGGAAGGAGCACAGGGAAGGAGCCCAGCACATCTAACAACGGGGCGTAACTCTGGGTCTGATGCAAAAACCGATCTGGCTGCCCTTCTGCTCCTGAGCACTGCTGCCCGGAGGCTGCTGGGGCTGGGGAAGGAGCCCTCAGGAGCCACAGAAGGAAGTGACCTTGATGCACACAGAGGTTAAAAGCAAGAACAATCCCTGTGCACTGCCAGTGACACACCAGCCACAACAAAGCCCCCAGAAAACATCAAATTCAGGCACAGGCTCTTCATTAACAATGACAAAGCCTTTTCAGAAGGCTGCATGAGCCAACCAGAGAATGGTTGTTAATACTTAAAAGTATTAACAAGGCCTAACAGGAATCTCACAGGACTAGCAAAAATATTTATTCTGACTTAAGTCATCTTATGTCATTTTCTTACATCTTGTGCATCCTTCACCAATTCTCCTGAGAGAAACCACCACCTCTGAGATAGCAATGGAAAGGATGGCAAGTCAGGAGATGCTCTTGTGCAATTCCTGCCTTCACATTAGGCATTTTATTTCTTTTCAGTTTGCCATTTGTTTTTCCCATCCTCATAGTCCGGCACAATGCAGGGGAGAATGAGACCCCACTCTCCCCACCCCAGGCTACCCACTGGCAAGTTAAATGGCTGGAAGCAATAAGGAACGATGAAATGCAGAAATTTTCACTTTGTACAGAGCAGACCAAAGTCTAATGCAGACAGAGCCCGCCACGTTGCACACTGACTAACAGGATCCCGGCTCCCATAAGAAGTATTTGTTAGTAAAATCAAGGACGCTACTTCTTCAGTCGCCTGGCTGCTGTATTCCTCCGTTTGCTTTCTGGAGAGCCAGCAGCGCTACTGACCCAACACAAGCTTGTGACAGGTCCTACTTGTGCCAGAAGATCGAGTCACACACAATTTATTTGTTCTTACACACGTGCCTCGCGGTCCCTGCTGACACGGAGAGCCTGGGCTGTGTTTTCCAGACCTGGTTACCCAAACCTGCGCGACTGGCCCCAGCCAGCTCCGACCGCCAGGTGTGGTTTCCTTCTCCCTGACGGGCACCTCTTGAATGCATGGGGCCAACAAAACACCCAGCAGAAGGAAACAACCATAATCATCGCCATACTAATTCTTGACAACATCCTACCCCAGATGATAGAGTTATTACTGTTAAAAGCTCCCAATCCTGCAACAGCACATGCCTATTTGAGACCTCTCTGCTGACTTGAGGCCTTGGAGGAGCTTTGGGTGAACAGCTAGGAAGGACCAGAGCTTGGAAGTGGAGCTCAACGGAGCATCACCACTAGGACTACTATTGACCAAAGGGAGAAGATAAAAAAAAAAACAAACAACAAAAAACCCAAACCACAAAAAACAAACAGCCTTTGCCATTTTTATTTATAATACAAAGGCAGGCTGAGTGCTCCCTGCCGTTTGCCTTCTTTCCAGTGAAAATCAGGCCTCAGTTGCACCATCTTTCTGGCGCTCATAGATACTGATAACACCCTTTATAAATAAAATAAAGATGCTTCATCTTGCTGTAGCAAAGGCTGTTCGCATCAACGTTAGGTATTAAACACAAGGGGATTGTTCTGGTGTCCCAGCCGAGGGCAGGGGCCCCGCAGCCCAGGAAGGCCGGCACACCTCATGGAGGTACACGCAGCCCCGGGGCCAGGCCAGCCACCCCGCCAGCCATCTTGGGGGCACCGCACCGAGCGCCCCACCTGAACAGGTCCTCGCCTGCGGGCCTGTGCTGCCCTGAGCCCCCTGCCGCTGCAGGGACAGGGGAGGCATCCTTTGCCAGCAGCCCTCAGTCTGCGTCTCTTCACAGGCAACATGCGGGATTATCCGTACGGTCAGAAACTGGTGAGGGGTAAAACGGTCCTGATCTGCATCGGATGGGGCTGTGCTCTCTGAGACAGCGGGCGCACTGGGAAAGGGGAAGAGGAAAAATAGTCCCGCTCTGGCACAAGCCAATTTAGTCATAACGAGAATGGATGTTAATGCCCTGCCTCCAAAATCCCAGGATCGAAGGACTCCCTCTCCTCCAGATCATGTCAAAGACAAGGAGATGTCCTAAGGAGCCTGCACACACCAATGAATCACTACCAAACGCCCAGATCCACGCTATCTGCTTTTGGGAGAAGGGTAACGGTGAAGGCAAAACAAATCTGGTGGAAGCTTCATCCAGTGGATGTTCTACATTGCTCACAGCTCAGAGATCTTTACATTTTACCAAAGGCTGTGTATTAGAGAAGCATTTCTTTGTCATGAGACCGACAACTACTGCAAGCACGACTGTCTCCTGTTTCACCGAGTCCAACCCTCTGGCTCTCCTTCGTTTCTAAGCTTTCACTTTCTCCCCTCTCTCCTATTTTGAATGACAGCATTAGTCTAATTCACAATCACCATGAACAAGTCCCATTTCAATTACAGTTGTCCTTCCTAGCACAGAAATCTTAAAACAAAAATGGACCTGTAAAGGTTACCTGTTCGATTGACTGGCTCTGACTGGGAAAGTCCACTGGGAGAATTGCTGTCACTGTTGCTGATGGGCACAGGCTCCAAAGCATCAGGGTATTTCAACAGATCTGCTGGCTTACCAACAGTTGAATTGGGAAGAAACCTTGTGAAAGTCAAGTCTTCTTCAGGGGAAGTATAACGTTCTTTTCCACAACGCACAACGGCCGATGTGACAGTGCCTCCTGTTAACGTCACCTGGGTAAAGCAGTCCCGCTTCAGAGGGGACACGTCCGAAAGAGTGAAGCCATCGAAGGAGGAAGCAGTGGGATCCCCGTCAGAGTAACTTAGGGGACAAAAGAAAGTATCCAGTGAAGGTTTAGAGGAATCGCAGCGCGTGTTGTCCCAACACGCCCGGTGCCTTGTAAACCGAATGTCTGTCTGTGTACAGGCAGCGTTGTGATGTGCAGAATCGCTGTCGCTGTCGTCATGGCTATCCCCGTTGCTGCTTTCTTCCCACCGTTCCACGTCACTGTCCAGATGTTCAGCTCCCTGCATTGCGGTCTGCTCCAGCACCAACGAGGGCTTCAAACCAGATGCGTTTAAAACAGAGACGAGAATGCCTTTGATAGCTTCAGCACTGTCTGGGTACGATCCAACACTTCCAGCATGTCCAATCACTGCTGGCCTCAAGTATTCATCTGTTCAGAACAGGGAAGAAACCGAAAGGTTAGGAAACAATCCTAAAAAAAAAAAAAATAATAATTTTAATTTACAACATGAATAAAATGCACATTATTTTTAACATGGGTGAGAAGAAAGGGAAGAACTGAATTCACAGACTACTCTCTGCTGCCTCTTCCTGCCAGAAAGCTCTTGCTATGTGCAGCCAGGAAGCACTTCTGTCGTTGATAAGGCTAGGTAATAAACCAACAGTGAAGTATGCTGCTGCTAGCCAAACACAATTAGTTAGTACTTTAACGGTGACTGATTGTCAGCGTGCTCGAAAACATCATTGTTCTGCAAAACAGGATGAGGTACAGTTACCAGTACAGGTACTGGTTCTATTGCCAGTAAAAGAGAAGGTCACATTATAGCAAGACACATGGAGTATCAATACAGCAGGAAGAAAAAAAAAAAAATATACACTTGGTAATAAAAGGTCACGTGCTTGCGTGTTTCAGCTCAGTCAGACACCCCATGTGGAAAAGGCTGAAGTAACCTCCGGTCCATTATTCATAAGGGTGGCAACATTTACGTGAACCCATAAAGAAAATTAGGTCACAGTGAGTTCATTACAATGCCTCTAAAGGAATCAAAAGTACTGCCTGCCAAGGTCCTGCATGATCTGCTGCAAAACTGGAGTTCACTAGAAAATGGAAAAACTGCTTTTAGTGGCAAACGTGGCAACGTTAGCGTGATGTAGAAGTGCGCACTGCAACCAGTAGCTATTCAAGAATAAATTGAAGACCTATATCTTGAACAAAATGCCTCACAGGAACTGCCATCATCCAAGCAATAGAGAGATTGGACACAAAGTCTATGTTTAAGAAGAAACTATCGTCCACATCATGACAATGAAGTTAACAACTGTCTCCTTTGGGGAAGATAAGTCGGTTGTAAAATTCTAAGAATAGACACAATCAAGAAGATTCATTTCCAGGGCACAGAACTCTTAGTTAGGACCACAACGAATGTTAAACATCACTGGTGAAAACAGCAGCAAGTCTTGCAGACTGCAGACTTTGCTCAGAGGTTGCTCTCCTTGGACATATCTCAATGGAAAACGGCAAACCTCTCAATGAGTCACTCATCTGGAAGCCTGCATGCACTCAAATGGCATGATAAGAAAGTTTACTAACGAAGGGATCAAAACCAAAACAAAACCTCCCATGTACTTTGGAAAAGCAAGTCTATATAAAGAGCAGTCCTCGTCAAGACAAAGCTGAAAAAATTATTAAGAACATCACATATAAGCTATACTGTCCTAGTAATGCTGTCCTAGTAAAGCCAGGTCAAAATTAGCTGAAGAGTTCATCAGTGTTTGGGATCAGCCACCTGCCACTTAATCAGGACAAAGCTCTTGCAGAAATCGCAGCAGAACTGCATGTTTTACTGGCTGCACTTGCAAAGAAACACCTTGCCAATGTAGACAGCTGTGGCAGTGTAAGGGCAGGAATGGGAAAATAAAAGCTAGCTGACTTTCAAACAAACATATTTTGATCTTTTCAGGAAAAGAAAGCAATTTTGATAACCATTGATATTTCACTTACACAAGGAATACCTTTATCTGGGCTGAACACAGCATCTTTTTCTGTGCAAGACAAAACATTTAGTCTCACTGTCTTCAACTCTTGTGCTCTGCTCTCCTATTGCAAAACCCATCCCGACAGCCTTTCCATCCCCTCTCATCCTTCCTCATCTCCACTACTCCAGCATCATGGAGCATCTCTAGCACTAATCATACAACCGTGCTGACTTACTCTGCTAAATTACTTGTTCTTAGTGGATTGTAAGAGAAAAAAGAACAAGTTTTAAAAATTTAACTCGTGCTTCTGCTCTGCCAAGCTTAAAAAAAAACCAAACAAACAAACCAACAACAAAAAAAACCCAACCAAACCAAACCCTACATTTTAAGCTACTACCAGAAATAGGTTAGTTCCAATTAAAAAAAAAAAAAAAAAAAAAAATCTCAAATTCAGTTTTGCAACTGATACTCATGTGAGTAATTATGGTAATCTGTTAAAATCTGACAAACTATTACTTGAATGAACAAGGAGTTAGCCTGCCAAGAATCATCTGAACGGTTCAAGTATTTTACTCCTGAGCACTCAAAATGCCAGCATAACTAAAACGGCCAAACTACCATTTAAAAGGCAAAAAACCCCATACTTATAAAAACTGTATAATACACTGATGCTGTCGCACCTTCGGAGCCAATAAGCAAGGTTCCCCCTCCAGCCAGGCTGTACTTGTTCAGTACACACGAACATCGATAGCTTTTGCTAGCACCACAAGCACCAGCGGAGCTCCCCAGAGGGAGGCGGTTTAGAACAAACCGGCATACCTGAGAGAACGGAGATTTGAGGTGTCGGAGCAAGGCAGCTAATCCTCGCTGACGGATTTGAAGAATATGCTGACTCGGTGAAAGCCACCTTTAGGCTTTTGTGGTTTAACTAGAACAAGAACACACAGGCAGACAATTTGGTTATAAGACAACAGTACTCTGGTAATGATACCCCCAGTCTCACAGTCATCCCAGCAGGAAGAACACCGTGCTAAGGCCTGCCGACAGTCACCTAACCACCGCCTGTATTTCCGGTTGTCTGAAAGTCTCTCCAGAAACACGCACCGACTGAAGAGCACTGGCATCTCAACTCTGCACCTTGCATTTCACTCCAGAAAGCAGGTGACCAAAAGAAACTCTCCACGCTAGAATTAAACATGTGCATAAGGCATATACGAGACAAAATGCTCAATCAGATGTCTATGTACCTGTCAAAACAACAGCAATGAAGTGGAAAAGAATTCAAGAAACCGCCAGTCTGTAGCTGGAAGCCCGGGCCTGTTTAGATGTATACAAGCTATGAGCTAAATCTATGAGGCCCTGACTCCACAAGCACCTGATGCATGTGCTGCCTGACCTCCCAGGTGTATCGACACATCATCACACCTACCCAATTTGACAGAACGTAGTACATGTGGTTCACGTCAGTAACGTGGTTGGCCCAGCATAAAGCGAGACGCGACACAAATAGATAATGCTTGACCTGGCACACAGCCTGCCAGTATAAGCTGACAAAAATTTTGAATGCATTTGAACTGACTGAGCAGGTTTATACCAGATCAGCATTTTGCTTTGTGTGGTCATGACGCTTACAATTTGGTATTTCGAACGCCAAAGCCGGATTTACCATATTGTCAAACCAGCGTAAGCTGAACCAGGGCAAGCAGTTTAGCACAGATACAGAGGGGCTAATTCCAACAAGGGAGCAAGATACACTTAGGACAGCAAAACAACAGGTCTCCTCCCCAGGCTCACAAATTCCTTGTGAGGGTCACACATTCGTCTCCCGCTCCCTCTCCACTGCCTCAAGTATGTCACGGACCTGCAAAGGACACCCCAGAAACCAGGGAAATCAAAGGGGCGCCCTGCTCCGACAGGAGCATCATTAAAAGGCACTTAACCACGGTGTACCTCGTGCCTTCTCCCCACTCACAGACATCAGTGCGATGTCTCCACACAGAAATATCCCCAGGATGCCTCTCACCCTCCCCTGCACCCTGCGATCCCATAGGAGGAGGAGGGAGTTAAAAGGTGTGTTGTCCTCTGCCACCCTGTGTTGACCTCTACGTCCCCCACATGGTCCCCTGGGAGAGCGAGGCGACTCGGAGAGCAGATCTAGTCCAGATACCCTTCAGACTCACGGAAAGCAGAAGAAATTAAAACCCACAAAGAATTTCCCTTTTAACTGGAGAATAACATTTCAGGCCAAAAACAGTATGCTGAATTTCAAATATTTAGTGCTTGCTTATGCCAGTGCTTAGAAAAATCCTCTTTTCAGTATCTGATAGTGCTTTCTTTTTTTTTTTCCCCTCTGCACTAATTTAGAGAAACCGTCATGTAGACAGGCTTTATACATATAAATATCATATTGTCAATATTACTGGATAAAGTAGTTCTTACAAGAAGTCATTTTTTATTAATTACTTTTATTTAAAAAAAAAAAAATGTTTTTAACATCAGCAATGAACAGACTCTACCTCAGGATGCAAGTATCACAACTGCCTGACACCAGGGTGAATGCAAGTACTTTATCAGTAAGTGTAAATATTGAGAGTGCTAAGTTTTAAGATTTTATCTTTTTTTTTTTAAACAAACCTCCCATCTCTTAGATCTTATCAGAAGCAACTGGTGTTCTGAGAATTCGGATAAAAGCTTCCCATTTACTTTCAAGATGTTAGATTTCAACTATATCACAGATTGGGAAAGCGCTCCCTTAGTATTTAACTACCAAACGAAACAAACAAAAAAAGAGTACTTATAAGGAAATAGGACAACAGAGGTGCATGAAAAGTACCACAACGCACTGCCATAACTGACACTGACATTTTGACACCTTTCATAGCATAAACGAGTCAGCCTTCCCCCCCCCAACACTGGGGCTGCATTTCCAAAATTAACTCCGTAATGAAACCGCCAGCATGTAAAAATATTTACCACAACCGCTGACGACTAAAAGCTATTTTCTGGAAAAAAATGTCCCCCCAGCTAACGAAAACGCTGAGGCAGCATTCAGACGCCCGCCTTGCCTTACCTTTTTAGAGCGGGGGTGCTTGAAGACTTCTGTTCTGCTGTAGCTGGCTAAGGCTACTGCATGGAGAGACATGGTGGGGAAACGTTCATTTTCTGGGGCTGTGCAGTACCTGGAAGCAACAGGGAAAGGATTACAGCCGCCACCGCCACGTTAACCGCGATTCTCCGTGTGTTTTGCAGCCTCTACGTCTAATATTCTCAACTGTCTTCGGTCTTGACTCTGCGTGTTTATAAGCTCACCGAAAAGCAGAGCTCAGCAACAAGGGAAAGCTGTGTTATAAAGAGCCTAATGTAGATTTTTTTCTTAAAAAAGAAAGCAAAACAAAACCCCAACACAACGGGAATGCGCGCCACAGGCACCAGAGGAATGCACCGATCTGCTGTACCCCGCAGTTTGCTGTAGGAGGACGAGACGGAGCGGGCTCGGCAGCGGTGAAGCTCCGGCGCCGCGGCAGAGGCTGCTCTCCCCCCGCCGCCGGGCAGGGCAAGGCGCCGGCGGGGAATAAACCCCCCGGGCAGCCCTGCGCTCGGCAGCGCTGGGCCTGCCGCACAGCTCTGGAAAGCGCCTGATCCGGAGAGAGGCACCGAAACGCCCCGCCGCCCGAGCGCCTCCCGCCCCGGCAACGCGCACCGTGCGCCCCGCAAAGCACCCACCCACCCACCGACCGGCCGGCCGGCCGGCCTCCCCGTCCCCACCTGCAGCCGCGGCGCCGGGCTCCCCTCCGGTCGGCCAGCAGCGCTCCCCCGCCGGGGCGCAGCGCGGGTCCCGCCACCTCCCGCCCTGCAGCGGCGGCGGCCGCCGGCCCTCCCGCTGCCGGGGAGCCCAGCGCCGCCCCGGGGCGGGGCCGCGGGGGCGCGGTGCTGCCGGGGCCCGGGGCCCCGGGGCTGCCGGGGCGGCAGGGCCGGAGAGGGGCCGCTCCGCCGGCCCGGCTCGCTGGGAGGTGAAGGGCATCCCTCAGTGCCGGGGCGCAGCTTGGAGACAACAAACCCCAACAAAACCAACCCAAACAAATCCAAACATCAGCAAAAGCCACCTGTGAGGAGCGGCTGAGGGCTCTGCGTTTGTCTGGCTTGGAGAAAAGGAGGCTGGGGGGCGACCTCATTGCTCCCTACAGCTGCCTGAGGAGGGGGAGCGGAGAGGGCGGTGCTGGCCTCTTCTCTCTGGTATCCAGTAAAAGGATGCCTGGGAATGGCTCAAAGCTGTGCCAGGGAAAGTTTAGACTGGACGTTAGGAAGCATTTCTTTACCGAGAGGGCGGTCAAACACTGGAACAGGCTTCCTAGAGAGGGGGGTCGATGCCCCAAACCTGTCAGTGTTTAAGAGGCATTTGGACAATGCCCGTAACAACATGCGGTAACTTTTGGTCGGCCCTGAAGTGGTCAGGCAGCTGGACTCGATGATCGATGTAGGTCATAGAATCGTTAAGGTTCGAAAAGACCCTTAAGATCATCGAGTCCAACAGTCCCTTCCAACTGAAATACTCTACTATGTTCTATCCTATTCTAAACCCAAACAAAACCAAGATAAGTCAATTGGGAGTGAATGGAGGGTGCTTCCTCCGTCGGGGCGGGGTGGGGGATGCGGAGGCCCGCAGGCAACACCTGCAGGCACACCTCAGGGCTCAGCTGTATTCGAGGATTTGCAGCCAGCTGGTGTATTAGAAATGAGAAAGATCCATTCTCGCTAGGCTTTAGAAAGGGATTGAGCCATCTGCCAGGCCACTCTCTGAGTCAGCTTCCTTAGCGGGCTCAAAGCTAGTAAAACTGCAGTTGTCTGGTAGCCAGTTTGGGCTAAAAATAAAGTGGAGGAATGCTGAGCTGTATTTGTGGAGCTAAAAAATCGCTGATTGTCCATAAAATGCAAAAAATATCTGCAGGAACTTAGGAAATTGCAAACCATGAGGAAGTAGAAAGGAGGCAGAATCCAGATGGTACCATGCAGAAGTAAGTAGAAGGCATAAACAGAATGCAAAACAGAGCTACAGTTGAAAATGTGGCTTTCAGATGCTCTGGAGTAATTGCCTCCCTTTTTAAGCACAGATGATGACTTGGCCAGTAAACAGGGCAGTGGATATGAGCTGTGGAAACTTAGGGGTAGCCGCTGGCCAAGCTGCACAGTTGTCTCAACTTGGTCTGGATGTTATCCTGTGGCGTGTCTTTCAAATTCCCAGCTATAAAATGGTAATTTCACATGGCTATGTGTAAAAATAAATTCTGCTTTTGAGAGACTTACATGTTCAGGTGGGGAAGAACACGTAGTAAGGTGGGAAAGGCTATAGATTTATTCATAGTGCGGCTGGATTTCTTACTAAAATCTGGCAAAAATCAGCTAGGAAATTCATGCTTCATTCCCATAAAGTCTTCCAAAATTCTTACATGAAAAGCATTATACAAATGCAAAATACTAAATATGTCTGAAAGCAATACTGCACAAGAAGAGTGTGGTAGCATTTCAAAGATTTTCATATGCGTTTGGTGCTTTTTTTTGTCTCCGTGCTGCTCTCTTTATGTATATGTGTATCGTCAGGAATCCTTGCATTGTGTCAGACCCTTTGCTTGGGATGTGATTAAAAGCCTCTCTACTTTTTGCAGATGTCACCAACAGAAATATTAGAAAACTGGACAGATGCAGAATCACAAGGAGAAAAAGGAAAGAAATTCCCACCTGTTTTTAAAGTTGACAAGGTAGAAACTCAACAAGACCAGAGGACACCAAACTGGCATCTTGCCCTAATACCAGAATGACCCGCATTGGTTTAGGAAGAGGAAAAAAACAAGCTAGTTTGTCTAGAGTATATGCCAGAATGAAAAGCACCAGCAAAAACCTGCCCAAAACCTTCCAGCAGAATGTCAAAAACCAGAAGAATAAGGTTGGGAGCAGAGACGGTGGATTAAGAGCTCGCATCAGTGGGCTTCTGTAGAGGAATCGTCCTACTTTCCACATCTTGGGCATGGAAGTAAATGGATTGTAAACTTCAGCAGTAGCCAAGATATATACCACAGTGAGATCTTTGAGCTGCAAAAGGGTGCACTGGGGAGAACTGAAAGCAGATAGCCCTGGTGTCTCTAATACAGCTTATTTAAACACGTTCAAGGCATTGTTCCTGACAGGGGCCCAAGACAGTGCTGACTCTGTAATGTTTGCATCAAATCATGTGAAAGAAACAGGCCCGCTTTTTGAATCAGGGAACGGAGTATTTTTAATCACACAGCTAAAATAGCTCAACTGTGGCAATTATTTGGAAGACTTTTACAGAGAAGCCCCAAAGGCTTTTTTTTTTATTATTATTATTTTCAGTTTTAAGGCTAATGTTGCAGAATGAATTCTACCTTTTATAAAGAATCATTATTCCTGTTTCTCCAGGAAAGAGCTACCTGGAATAGGCTTAAAGTTAAAAATATCAGCAATATGCTAAAAGAAGGAAGTATAAAAATAATTGCATGTAAAACCAAAATAATTACAAGGATAGGTTAACTATCCCAAGCCAAACATACATCCAGGAAACTGGTGGTGAGCTGACCCTCTAAAGAATTCCAGACATGCTGATTTACAGGCATCCAGTCAAAGTACAAAATATGTCTGAGGATGCTGGTACCCTGGCAGAGGACGACAGCTTGTGACAGCATCCTCAGCTCTCCACCCAGCTGCCGGGTGGCTGGCCACGCTGCTCCTGAACGAGCTGCCATAGCCTCCATTTGCTGGTAGACCTTACGGTGCTGTGGCACATCTCCCTCAGATCAATGCACATCCTGCATCTGTTCTGGTGGATATGTCTTTACAAATACGTAGTCAGTGCTAATACAGCCAAAGACGATAATTTCTGCGACAACATCATTTAATTCCAGTAGTTTGACAGCTGTTTTAGGAGTGGCTCAGCCACCCAAGTTGGAAGGGCAAGGAGACTGAAGGCACCTTTGCTGTTCCTGCTCAGGAACCCTGACTCTGTGCATTACTGGTACTATGCAACTGCCATAATTAACACACATTCCTGTTTTAGATGAGATGAAGCCCTTTTTAAAGACCCTGTAGTGAGTGAAATGATTGTCAGTAGAAGAGAGAATCAAGTGCATGTCCACACATCCTCTCAACCAGTGGAAATCATGGAGCGGAGAAAAGGACAGAGTGGAACTGATCTCAGGAGGAGTAGAGCTGGACTCAGGAGGCCAAGGAAAGAAAAATGAAAAGACCTTGCAGTTTTCCATTAAAAGCAGGCTGTAAAGGCTTTCCAGTATTGTCCATTTCAAGGCAGATGGGAAAACTTGGCATCTTGAGAAAAGGCTAATCCTTGTAGCTATGAACTGAACATCAGAAACAGTTGAAAAAACATCACTTTTGGATGTTTTTAATAGTAAACTCCGTACCAATAGATCTGCTGAGGCAAGGATTATACAGTCTCTTTAAAGTCAGTAAAATACCATACGTACATGCATATTTAAGTAACTTATGTTTTTAACCTGTTGCATAGCTTGGGACACAACTATTCCTTATGAGTACTACTAAAAAAACCCCGATAATTTGTAAACATGATTTGCATAGCAATTTCTGAAGGGAAGCATGTGGGGAAGGGTGGATTAAGTGGAAAAAGGGAGAAGGGTGAATCACAGGGGAGGTTAAAGACACAGGAAATGGAGACATTTAAGAACTCGTTCTCGCCTGCTCGAAGTCCTCTTTACATGGGGTAAAGAGTCGAGCTCACACACTGCTTGCCAATGACGGTGGCGTTTCTTGGCACGAATGTGCGACAGAGAGAACAGATACTGGTAACACGGACCGTACTTCTCCATATCCCGTCTGGGTAGATGCATCATGTATTTTCTCGTATGGCAAAACTGGCTTAAGAAGTTCTTGTCCTTGCTGCCACCTATCTTGTCTCATAGCTATGCGTTTCCCACATCTGCAGTTTATTGCTCCTTCAGTTGCCAGTGCCACTGTAATTCAGACTACACATTAAAAGGAAAAAAATTAAAGAGGTATTATAGCTTATTATTCAATTTCATTATTTGGCAATCCAATGGACAACACAGCTCCACAAGACTGAGACAAATGAGGAAGCGTGTGTGTGTGAGAAGAAAAAGCAGAGGGGCGCAAAGAGCGGGGCTGGTTGCTTGTTAAACCAGCGTTGTCGCAAAAGAAAATGCATCAAGGAGCTACAGCTATATTACTAGACTAGTCACTTCTAGAAAGATGGGTTTTGCTTTTTTGTTTTGCCTATCACAAATGGTGAATAACTTACTACCAGGAAAGAATTTGTTCTTCTGACAAAACTTCTATAGCAAATCAAATTATTTCACCTGCATTAAATAATGCAGGAAGGCACCCAAAATAAAAATGCTGAGAACCGTAGTTGCAAATAGAGAAAGTAAAAGATCAAGCGGGATTAGTCACTGCAAGTTATTAAAGTAGGTGAGCCTGATGATTGATAGGCACAGCTTCTTTTCCTCCAGTCTTTGCTGGGATATTCGGGAAAACTACGTGAGTCAAATGAAAATGTGAAGTCGGTGCACCAAATTCACATTAAGGTCTCGCCTTCATTTAAACAGAACAAAGGGGCTCTTTTCTATTCAAGTGTTCAGCACCCATCTGATAAGTGATAAATGTTTTATTCCCAGAATCACAGGTTTGACTTCTGACGTCTGAACTATGTAACCGCCGCATTGGAGAGTTGCATGATGAGGAAGTGACACTTCATCTGTTCTGGCGAGAAGCAGTTCCCAGGCAACGTGCTGGAAGAACTCAGTATTTTCACAGGATGTCTTACCCTGCGAAATGTTAGAGTGGCTGCTGAGAGAGGTCCACTTGTCAGAGGCAGACCCTCTAAGCTTCCATACCTAATGCTGGAGAGCATTCTGTAGTGTCTTCTTGTGCCATTTCCTAAGCCTGCAGGGCCACTGCTTAAAAGATCGATTTCTAAGACAAGTCCTTGTCACCTCCGCTGTTTCTTATGAAAAGAAAAAAATGTATGAAAGCATCATGAAAAAGAAATTACTGCTGAATGATTGAGCAGCAGAAGCAAGAAAAGTGACGTGAGATTACAAAATATTTTCAGTTGCTTCAAGATGCTGTTGCCTCTGTCATCAAGCTTCTAGGTCATTATCTACAAAAGTACACGAAATGTGTACCAGTTCAACAAAAAAGTTCTTTTTTCCTCCAAGCATTTTGTCTTCACAGTGGATGGTAATTACAGTTGGTACATTTCATCGTGGCTAACAACGTTGATGGGAATGCAGATGTTCACAGTTCAGCATCTTTGAAACAGATGACTAGTCATTCGCTTACTTCTGCCTTCCATTTTTAAACAGGAGTTCTGCTATTTAGACATCCACTGTCCTTTCAACTGTAACATGAACGAATCCGTGTGCTGAGGTTATTTTATTAACTTCTGCTTTTCAGTATTTGCACCGCTAAATTGTTTAGCTGAACAAATCTTGCAAAAGCAATTGAACTTTATCTCCAGGACAGTCTTGCATTTGTTTAATTAAACTGACTTATGAACTGCTGTGGTGTTTGTATTTCAGGCAGAGCCAAAAGTCTCATTTTTGGAAAAGCATGTACGCACACAGAATCCCTGGGAAATTGTGAGGAGTGTACGGAAGCACGGCTGTCCACCCAGGCAAAGCTGGTGGGAGCAGACCAGTTGAAGGCTCCTTCCCAGAGAAGTTTTCTTGTGATAGAACAGTCTTATTCATAGAATGGACATATTCTGCTCACATGCTATTCTGGTGATAGAGAACATAGAAATGTCAAGATGCTCTTTCAGAGAGGGAAACTTGAACTGTCAAGTGCTTAAAAGAGAGGCAATGCCTACAGTGAGAGGTAATATCTTTTATTAGACCAGATGATGCAGTGGTGAGGAACAGGCTGGCTTTCATGAAGACAAGAAGCCCTTCATCTCATTGAGGGTGGTGGCCCAGTTCATGGAGCCTGAATTCCATCCAAGTCCGCAGTTCCATGAGATGAGAAACTGGGTCCTAGAGCACAAAGCACTGGATCAAAAACACTGCAGCTACTTGACACAAAGTGGTACAAACTCATAATGCCAGCTGAAGTGTGAGACATATTTTGCAGAGACAATTTTGCCCAAGCAGATTTTACAGTGGATCAGGTATCATCTGCCAGCCCCCAGAGACCACAACTCTAGTGTAGACACCATCTCCTATGCTCTAACATTACAGAAGTGGTATTTGTGTGCTCGCGCTTCATATGGATGAAATTTATACTCTTAGGTGATGCTGTAGCACAAATCTGGTACCAATGAATGCAAAAACACAGTCTAAACCAAAAGTGCTTTTTTTTAAATTAGCTGGTATTTATGAAAGGTTTTCCATTCTGAACACAGATGAAAGGTGCACACGTACACACTGAAATCCTGTGATACTTCTCAGTGAAGTGCTGTTTTAAAAAAAACCCCACCTTGTCAGTAATACGCTGAAACTTTGTAGTTCTAACTCGAAATGGAAAAACAGCCTCATGACCATCATTGAATTTAGTAATGATGGAGAAAGACGGTTTTTGGCGTGAAACAAAAGAAACGCATTTAGTGAAATTCACGTCTGATATTGATACTTTCCTACATGGGAAAAATTATCAGAACATCCAAACTGGCCTATTACTACAAATATAGAGGGGAAAATGCATTAGAATAGTATTATCAGCATTGTTACAGAGCTAAATTCCTCCCACATAGACACATTCATGTGATCTAGGCTAATGAAAGTGCTCCTGTCTGCCTTGAATGGCAATGAAATGCTGCTGGAGGAGAAAAAGAAGAAACATCCAGAATTATCAAGGAATTCAGAATTCCAGAAGGATTGTCTCAGGGAGGAACTGTATGAATACACCTGCATTTAAGGTTTTTCAGCCTTACTTCCACTCTAGTCTGTATTTTTGCCAGTGGGAGAAGGGTAGAATTTGCTGGTTCCCATCACAGGGAAAAACTGCTCCACCCATGTGGTTTCAATTACAGGGATTCATTAATAATTGTTCATTGATTTATTAATGTCACATAATCACCTGGTGATCTGTGTACTGCACATGTGGGATCAGTATCAGCAATACAATAGGTAACCCAGAATGTTAACAAACACCTACAAATGCCCAAACACCCTTGTATGAATAATCCCCCAAATTTCAGCCCCCTCCCACATGCACAGAGCTACAGGCACCCATAACTCATGTACCCCATGCCGATGGGGTGATGTCTCGCGTTGTCAGGCCAGGTTTCTCTTCCCTCACCACGAACTTGTGTGCTTTGTTTAGACTTCTTTTGAAGCTGACTCCCTTTTTCTTTTTTTCTTTTTTTCTTTTTCCCCAGAAGTCTCTTGGTAATTTCTTGGTTACTATTTAATCCAGCTGATGGCCATCTCTTCGCTGAAGCATGAAGCAAACTTCATTATTGTTATTTTCCTCTTTAGCGTGACCCGCTTTGGGGCAAACACCCTTGCAGGCAGTTTTGGGGAGTCTGTTCACTCACGCTTTTCCCCCTTGCATCCTGGCAGGCGGATGGCACCGAGTTGGGGGCCATGCACGTTGACCCCATCTCCCAGACGAGGAGCCGCACATTTCACCCAACACCTCCATCTGCGCTTCTGAGCCGGTTATCCTAAGCCAGGCTGGTGCTCGTGCGCATCCAGTGTGCGATTCAGTTCCTCCTAAGAGGAAACAGCTACAAGAGATGAAAAACCTACAGAATAGACATCTAAATTAGGGTCCCAGCTCCAGCCTTTAAAGAATGAATACTTTTTTTAAAACATTTTACTAAATGGGAAAGTAGAAACGAGGCTGGCCTGGCTTGTCATGCATGGATAAAGCTAATTGCAAGCCGCATGTGAGCTGCAGGTTTTATGCTGTCTCTCCCTTACCAAGATACATCATGAGAACCTCCCTTCCTGAAGGCACTTGCCTGGTGGCCTAACTTCACCAAATTTAGTTACAGCTCTGATTTCCTCCCACTTTGCTTTGTGTGGCCCAAGGACTTCTGTAACAGCTATGTGAGGGATTTGGGGGTTGTCCTTAAAGTGTCCTGCACATGGTTGAGCCTGTGCCAGAGGTTTGTAAGCCAGCATTTGTTCGCACACTATTGTGGCTCCCTTCATTTCCTTGCAACGCATACAGCGTCAGACCCTAGTTTCACATTCGGTGGTAGTGCTGCTTAAGCTGCTCTACCAGCTCGATTCTCGCCTCCCTGTTGATGACTACTTGTTCCCATCGCCTCCCTGAGCCACCCTTGCAGCAGCTTGCACAGCTAGGTGGTGAACCAAGCAGTGGAATGGAGGCAGCCTGGAATGATTCAGAAAAAAAGAGGTTGCTTTCCAGCCAGATCAGTTTACCATGTGGCTGCACACACACACCTGATTTGCCTCGGTAAAGGGATAACACAGGCGTGAGAGTTTGCAAGGGGAGCGGGAGCTCCATAAGGCACTATTGCCATTTGAAACAATGTCTGCGTAACCGTGTCCTCCGAGGCCATAAATTAACTTAAATGAATGAGAAAATCTTGCTAGGGAGATCTCTCAGGTGCAGCATACCTGTTGTTGAAGCTCCAACTGTGCCTGCAGGATGAACTGCACAGTATTTTTCAACTCCTGAACATTTGGAAGGGCCACTGGAGAGGTCTGGCCTTGCACGGCCCTTGAGATTCTCAGTCCCGCTGCTTTCAGCAGGAGCTGAGATTTTGCGGTACTTCACGGATGGTGACTATCTTCTCAGGGATCAGATGCTAAACTAAATCCTGGGAGCGTGCAGCCACCGGGTAGCATGCTGCAAACCCGGTTCATGTGCTCTGGAAAAAGGGGATGTAGTGGTAGGCAGCAAACGACCTTTGCAGCAGCCACACACTTGCGTAAGCAATCCGGTGCCTGAGCCTTTAGTGTTTCAACTGCTTCTTCCAAGACAGAGTTTGTAACTGTTGTCTTGGTACTTACTCTTGTTTAACCCCATTAAATCTATTGGAGAGCTAAGCTGTAACTCAAAATTGTCACATGCCCTGTAAGAGGTACATCACTTCTTTTTATGTGTCACCGACGCTTTCTCTTAAATTCAGAGCTAAATGTCAGTGGATAAATATTTTGCAGCAGCAGCCTTCTGCTTTCCTCCCTTAAATATATGTATAATCCTCCTTAAATATCTATATAATTTTGTTGCTAATTTGACCACATCAGAGTGATTTTCCATTTGTATTATTTTCTTTCAAAAATGCCCTCTGTTGAAACAAAAACACTTCCATGAAATCATGGCAATTTTGCTAAGAAATTAATTGCCTTTTTTTTTTTTTTGTGGAAGGAAAAAGAATGACAAGGAATGTCAAAATTTCAATTTAATAGTATTGAGATAGCACATTAGGTACTACTATACATAGTACCACATCAAATTATTTTATTTTTCTTTTACTGCATAAATGAGAATATCAGCTGTTTCTAATATCATTGCATGAGACTACATTACTTTTCCAAGATCGTAAACCCAGCTGTTTTTCAGGCCAGGTCTGTAGCTGAAAATTTTTGCTGAAATATTAGATGGGTACAGTTAAACTGAAAACAAAATTCCCACTGTGCATGCAGCTTATACCAGTGAAAGCAAATCCTAGCACACGCCACCTATTTCAGACCCTGGAAATTACAGAACCATTTACATACTGACCTGGAACAAACTAAATTTAAGAATTTAAGAAATGAGGTTTCAGGCTAGCCCACCCTAGTATTTTCGCTCTGTGTGTTAAACGCCGTGAGTCTTGCTATGTATCGCTGCAATATCTCCTACCACTCTCTATGGCTGCTTCAAGGTACCTTTCTGGGCAGCTTTTCAAAACCACCAGCAGAAACCTGTGCTAGCAGGACTTCAGCTGGCAAAATCCTTTAGTCCAGATAAAATCTAAAGTGCCTGTAAGATGTAGGGCAACCGGTTATGAGAAGGGCAATTTCTTTCACAACACAGAGAATCCAGGTGTCTACTTAGTTATTTGTCATAGACACCAATTTGTAAATCCACAGTGGGCGGTGGGTGGCAGAAGTTGGATGAGTAAAGTACCGGGTGTGCCCAGGTTGCCAGATGAGTTTGGGCTTGGAGTTGTTTTCAAGTACAGACTTGTCACTGAGCTTCACTGTGTGCACACAAGAACAGACTTTATCCTGGCTCTGGAGTCTGCTGGAAACAGAGTTTAAATAGATCCAAACTCTCATTAATAAGATCTATGCAAATGGACAAAAGCCAAACCAAATCAGCTCTTCATTTCACACCGTCAACCAGCAGTCAAGCTTGCGATGAGTTTCATCTTACGGGGGCTGGGGAACATGTGCAAATAAAAATGGATAAGGAGCAGCTGATAGCTCTTCAGAGGGAAGCTTCATTCAAAATATGTGTTTTCCAGACTGGTTCCCTCCTTAGTTACACTAGCTTAACGCATGTATGGGTTCACTGAGAAAGCCAGACCTGTAGGGGTTGTAGTACTGCAAAGCGGCAACACTAAACAGGGAAGAAAGCTTTGTGAAGGAGGGCTTGAGGTTGTGTTGTTTTTAGAGCATTTAACATTTAGAGTGTGTGAATTACGTTGGAGCTTGGGCTACTGTTAGGTTTTCATAGAATCACGGAATCACAAAATGGTTGAGTTGGAAGGGATCTTTAAAGATCATCCAGTCCAACCTCCCTGCCATGGGCAGGGGCATCTGTCACTATATCAGGTTGTTCAGAGCCCCATCTGACCTGACCTTGAACACTTCCAATGGTGGGGCATCCACAACTTCTCTGGGCAGCCTGTGCCAGTGTCTCACCACCCTCATCGTAAATAATTTCTTCCTTATGTCCAATCTAAACCTACCCTCTTTCAGTTTAAAACCGTTGCCCCTTGTCCTGTCACTACAGGCCCTGGTGAAAAGCCTCTGTCTTTCTTATAAGCCCCCTTTAAGTACCAAAAGGCTGCAATTAGGACCTTTTCTTTTCTCCACGCTGAACAACCCCAGCCCTCTCAGCCTTTCTTCATAGGAGAGGTGTTCAGCCCTTTGATCATTTTTGTGGCCCTCCTCTGGACCCACTCCAACAGGTCCATGTCTTTCTTGTACTGAGGACCCCAGAGCTGGACGCAGCACTCCAGGTGGGGTCTCACCAGAGCAGAGTAGAGGGGCAGAATCACCTCCCTCGACCACGCTGGCCACGCTTCTCTTGATGCAGCCCAGGATACAGTTGGCTTTCTGGGCTGCGAGAGCACATTGCTGGCTCATATCCAGCTTTCCATCCAGCAGTACCCCCAAGTCCTTCTCCTCAGGGCTGCTCTCAATCCATCCATCCTCCAGCCTGTACTGATACCAGGGATTGCCCTGACTCAGGTGCAGGACTTGGCCTTGTTGAACTTCATGAGGTTCACACAGGCCCACTCCTTGCCCCAACCCTTGTCTTCCATGAAGTTTAATGAAGTTTTCACATAATTCTTAAAAATCAGTTCATAATGAAGGTAGATTACCTCACTAAATAAGGAAGCCATTTACTGGGGAGGGAGGGGACACTGCCTCTCTGCCTCTCTATGTGGGGTTTGGAACTTAACAGCGTATTCTCTAAAATGAGCTGTAAGCAGTTACTAAGAAGCTGCAAAATTTGGAAGAGGCAAGGTCGAAGGGCGGGCAGGTTTCCTGGAGCGTTAGGACAACTAGGATTAGCTGGGGAGAAAACAGGCAACCTTTTGCATTTGCAGCATTTTATCAGTTTTTTAGAAATATCCTGCAACACGTATTAAATATATTAACCACAAGTGGTTTTGTGTCAATAACTGAAACCTTTGAATCTACCAGTTCACAGCTAATTGACACCTGGGTAGGACTATTTGAAAAAGTCATACTTTCATTTGGCTGCCCATCTGAACAGCTGAAAAAACAAGAGCAACAGTCATGCCTTTTTTGTCAAAATCGTAAACGTTAATAATTCAGTTTTGCTTTGGTTCTTTTGCCTCCTGATAACTGGAGAAAATGCTGCCTTTCAGTTGCAGAGAAGCAAAGAGCTAGGCTCTCTGAAAGAACCGTTCTCTGGTATGGTTCCTACTGAGAAGGCTGCGGCTTTGGTGGGTGCAGTTCCTTCCTCCTTGTGAGAGGTCTCGCACACTGTGGTCAGCTTTGAGGGGAGGGCCTCTGGCGCCAGGGTCCGGGTTGCTCTGACCTACGTGTGCTTGGCCTCCTTCTAGATGAAGATGTAACGTGAAAGAAATATTTATTGAAATCCCCAAAACAGAACAAGCTGAGTCTGCAGCTTAGCTGTGGGGGCATTCACACAAGGGAGGGGATACTGGGAACCAGCCCTTGCATTGAACCATGCTTGGTGTAAACTACTTTCACCAAAAAATCCTCTGTCAGGGATGCATTGGCCTCTACTGTATTGTGAACTTGATGACTGAACAGACATCCTTGGTTACCTGAGGGGATATTAGTTTGACCATGAAGAATCAAACATTCAACAACGAATTTGGTGAAATCCAGTGATAGGACCTGTTTGAGCATGTCTTACTATTCTGTCTTTATAATGCTAACCTGTTAGGACAGCTGCCTCTCTTCATACATTTTCCCTTTCTGTCTCATTCCAGTTTTGGTTTCGTTTGGTTTGTTGTTGTTCCTGATTATGTCTGCAGTGCTTTTGAACTGTTCTGATGTGCAGGCATCCTACACTGTTTCAAAGGAGGAATAAATTTATGTGGTGGATGGAAGCCTGCTGTCCGTACCCTTGCTTTTCTTAGTTACCTTTCAAGACTAAAATAGTCCACAGACCCCTCAAAGAAAATTAGTGATCTAATTTGAATGCAGAGATCTTGATAATCATAAACGAACCTTGACTTAGCTGTGAAGAGAGAAGCTACTGGATTTTGTTATGACTTCAGTGACCATTGAAGTCCTTGAAGCTGGATGAAGTCCTGGCAGATGGCTGTGTTGCTTGAAGAGACAGGCATCATGGTGGTGTCAGAAACACAGGAGGGTTGCATGAGTCACCAGACACCCTGAAGTACAATTCAGAAACCACAGACCCATCGTGTGATAGAGAAATCATCAATAGGCAGGAGCTACGAAAGTGAGAAGTACTGAATTTTCAGTATGCAGGGGTTATTCCAGACAGAAAACATAGATATCCTTTCTTGCAATCTCACAGGCATCAAGCCAAGGTATGATTCTGCTCTGAATGAAAACAGTGGATTTTTTTGCTCTATTTGAATACCACAAGTAAATGCAGGGTTTGTTCTTTTGCTTCAGGCATACAGTGTTTGTTACATGCTCTTTTGCCTATTTTTTTCTATTCACTTTCTATTCCCTGTTTAAATGATTTATATTTGTTTTCTTTCTTCCCTTTGCTTGACATTTTGATTCCTTTTTATAAACGCTAATGACATATGGGAGCATACAAAAGAGTCGCTCTGACTTCATGGGATCCGAGCCTTAGGTTACAAATCTTGCCGTACTGAATGAAATGACTGTTCTGCAGAGCGCTGCTGAGGCCGGCCTTGTGGGGTGGTTTAGCAACTCTGCTCTTGGCCAAGGCTTCCTGCTACTTTGGTACTTCTGCAGTGGCGAACCACCCACAGCAGACCAATATTTCAGGGAATTGACATATATTGAGAGAAAAGAGACCAACCTCCTGGCTGCCCTGCCTGTGCAAATGTCACCCCTCGCTCCTACACACCCTGTGGAAAAACCCCACTCTTGTGGCTCCATGGCAGGCGCCTCAGGCCACCTCGAGACCTGCTGGTTTCTCTGATCCCCTCTGCACCCCATCAGTTGTCACTCATGGCCAAAGACAGAAAGGTTCGTAGGCTTTATGGGAACAAAAGCCATCCTGCAATACTGAATGGTTCGCATTATCAGCTGAGATCCTGAAGGAAGCAAATCAACGGGAATAATTAATAATGGAGGCACTGGCAGCAAAGTGGGCTGCTTCTTGTTCTGGACGTAAATGAGTGCAAAGTCCTCCCCATCAATTCTCAACATTGCTTAGCAGCAGTGAGATACGTGTTAATAGCTGAGAAAGAATGTGCTAGATTTAAGGAGCTGATAATTAAGGTGTTTTAGGCATTTATAGCAGTGAAAGGAGGAATTAATCTTTGACTGTTAAAACAAACTAGATAGCTATTTAAAATAGGATTTCTAATTACTGCTTTCCCAGAAAAAGGGTAATGAATTCTCCAAAAGGCCTTCTGTTCTATTCTTGACAAGACCCACTTTGTACAGGTCAATTGACTTAGGTGATCTAATCAGTCTGTGTAATAAAATGCACTGGGATCCTGAGAATAGAAAGTATGCCAGTGTTTCTGATTTTATTTAGGGAAAGTACTAACTTAATCAGAAAGCATGTAAAGGGAGTATTGTGCAACGCTTTACCTGTAGTTGCAGATAAGTTAGTTGTAGCTGCAGTCTGATGCAATGCCTGATGTCCATGGGATTAGTGTGAGATCATTAGACCGTCCACGTAAAAAAGCATAAAAACAAATTGTACAAAAGCACTGTCAAAACATCGCAGAGATTTTCCTTAGGGTTTTTGTGTGGTCTTGAGGAGGGGATCGTGTTTGTTTTTGTAGAGCTAGAGGGTAGCTCCCAGTGCAATCTAATTTCTTTCAGTGTTAGCAAGAAAAACAGTTTCTAGCTCCTGAAAAACCAGGTAATCAATGCTAAAAGTACAAGTGCTCTAAGTCATAGAATGCCTCTGCTTTTGCTACAGTCCCCCAATTTAACAGGCTGGCTGAAATAACTTCAGTCTGTTGCTGGAAAGCAGGGGACACGGTGGTAGTATAATAGTCAGTGTGCCCAAAAGCTGTTCCAGGGCCATCTCCAAACGAAACTGATACCCTCTTCAGCCTCAGCTGGGGGACAGATGTCAGCTTCTGGGAGGGGAGGGAAGGAGAAGCGGGAGGTGACCATGGTAGCCTCAGATGAGACAGATTTAAGCCATCACAGAAAGGTGGCTTTTTATTTCACGCTGTGTCTGCTTGCTTTGGTGGGTGCGTGGCTGGGAGAGCACGGCTGTGGGATCTGGCCCCATGCCACGTCTGTGCACAGACTTCCAAATATTGGAGTTTCGAGGCTGAGAAAGGGGAAACATCTATGGAGGAATCCTCATACAGACATCTTTGTTTATAGGTTATTAAATAACAGCAAATGCTTTCAATTCCAGCAGCACACGCAGAGTCTGCCAATATCGCTCTCTGGTACCTCACAGTATTTTATTTGTTGTACCACATTTCATACCTTACATTTTAGGAGGAAGACTTTTGTTTTGATCAAAAATATTGGTCTCTGCTTTTTCAAAAATGGACATTGGATATTCATTTTCCCCAGAGCGGCTACTGGAATTAAGATCCCGATTGTACTTGCGTTGGTATTACATAGCCACCCGTGGCTGGGGAGTACAGGGACGAACCCGTGTCGGGTGGGATGCTGGAGGATGCAGTTCTGCCTTAGGTTGATGCCACAGTTTAGTTACAGAAGAATCAGAGGCAGCGCAGTGACCAGTGCCATTGAAAAAAACCAGCTCGGGTGCTCATGGCATCACTGCATGCGTTAGAAACGAGTAGATTCGCATTGTGTTTTCCTTACAGCCTGTTAAAACACCCAGAAATACGCACAACCGGAGCGTCACCACCACCTTCCCCACATCGGATGGCTGGAGGAGGTAAACCTAAAAGCTTTAGCAAACCCCTGAAGACACAGGCGGCCGGCGGGTACTCGCCCTAAAGACCGTGACGTAGTTATTACGCCAGCAGACGATGCCCAGGGACGGTGCGGGAGAGCGCCCAGCAGAGGGAGGCAGAGCCCGCCCGTGGCTCTGCCCGCGCCCGCCGCGGCTGCGCCCGCCTCAGCGCGCTCCCGTGAGGAGCTCCGGTCCCTCAAAGCTCTCCTAATAAACGTCCCTCTCCATCAGCTCCAGCGTTTTGAGGCAGGCCCTTCCCTCCCAAACCCGGGTAAGGGAAGTGCGCGGAAGCTTGGGTTGGTGATTTGGGTTGGTGATTTGGGTTGGTGATGCTTCGTCAGGTCCTGCAAACCAGCCAGTCCTTGAAGCGTAGGGCTTGAACTCAGCCTCCTCCTGCCGTGGGCCAAGACCCTCAGGTCTCTTTAAACCATCCTGGGGACCTTTTCTGATCGGTGAGAAAGAGGGATGTGTTTGCCCAAACTCAGTTTTGCCAGCCAGTATCGTACTTAGACCACGTTGTCTCGTGCTAGTTCAGCTTACTTCACGATACACAAAGATCTGCACGAAGCCACTTGTCTTCAGAAGTTTTGAATCCAAGTGCTGCCATCTGCAAGACAAGAAAAGGTAGACTCATAATACCTTTGCTTTTTAAAGGCCACCTAATAGCCGTTTTCCACTTTAGAGAAGAGGAAGAGGTACGAAGATCGAGATTCAGTACTAATATGGTCTGATACTGCAAGGGTGAGTATACAAAAGCCCATAAGTAAGCAGAGGAATAATAAGCCATTGTGCTGATATTACTGGCAGGTAGGAAAGGAATGAGGTCAGCTGTTTCTCTTACCTCACCTGCCCCGGCACAGCTTGCTGGCATCATTGCTTGTTCTCAGTTAAAGCTGCCGTTCACATTTAAAACTGAGATGTTTGCAGAAAATGTTACTCTCTCCAAATTTAGACTGTGTAACTTACCGAAATGCGTAGGAAATTTTGTTTCAGTCACAGAAATGTTAAACTGCCTCATGATGTCAGCCTTATCAATACTGAATTTCAGGGAAAAAAGAGATCAGGCAGAATTCAGATGGAGTAAAGGGGAATATCCATAGGTAAATAGCAGATAAATATTTTTCTGAGCTGGCAATGATGTAATAACAAAAATCTTGTCAAATAAGGAGAGTATTTCCCTGTCTCATGGGGAGTTATAAGAACAAACTCAACAAGCAGCATTTAGATCTTCCAAATCTGGTGCCTGCATTAAGCTCAAGGCTTAAAAATAATGCACCTGGCCTCAGCAGGGAGATCCAGAACTCCTTCTTTAGACTTAATAGATGTTAGACTCCCTTTTACTGTTAATGGAGGATAACTGAAGCTATATCTAGAAGGCCCATTTGCAGGGGAACCCAAAAGAAAAGAATAGCTGGTAGGAAACGCTCATCACATCCCCCTTCTGCAATGTAAGAATCTAAGTCTCAGTGTCCCTTTGGGGAAGATTTCCCCACCAAAAAAAAAAAAAAAAAAAGAAGAGCGAGATAGACAGAGAGATGCAGGTGGTAGCTGAGGATGTTGTCTGACTAGTTGAAGAGTAAACATCCATTTTAACAAGTTCCCTTCCTGCTTAAATGCAGTGCCCAGGGTTATCTGCTAATGTTTATGTTAATGCTGTTGTCCCACTCAACAGGGCAAAGCAACCAAGCTCAGGTCCTTCAGCTGAAAAAAGGCAGAAAAAGTTTGGCTTCAGGCCAGTAATAATTTAAGGACTGCTTACACACAATGCCTCAGCCCCATGCTTGGGTTGGATGGGACTGTGGTTAAAATAGCCCACCCTCCTTAAGGTAGCCACAAGTTCCAGTAGAAATACAGTTTAAGCATCTGCCCCGGGGCAGTGTCCCTTAACTTCCTCAGGGTAAGCCACACCTTGAGTCAAAATAGTTAAAATCAGTACATAAACTATGTGGGGAGCAGGCTGTGCTGTAGATCCAGCTTATAAATTTGCCTTGGCTGAGACTCAGATGGAAGGGCAGTGGCTACAATGACATTTTCAGGCAAATCAGAAAATGGCCTTCCTTTAATTGATCTTTTGTTGCCTTGTTCATATGAACAGAGTTAGTTGAGTTCCATAAAGTATTTAACAAACTCAGTTATGTTTTGACTGGTAAAAAGGGCACTTTTTTACAGGTTCTGTGGGAAATCATTATTCATTCTCAGATTCATGGAAAGTAGACAGGGAAAAAGACTAGTGTGTTTATCTCTGTGTTTGTCTCACGTTCTATGACAAATTATTTTCTATGCTGCATTTTGATTATTTAATCTGATCTTTGTTGAATATAAGAAATGCAGGCTATTTCTCATGCAAGGTAGTGCGTAATCCAGCACATTTTACTGTTCTTATTTAATGTAGATTTTTCATTCTTTAGTTTCACTTCATTGCCTCGAGTTATACTTGTTTCCACCACTGAGAAATCCAAAAACATCCTGTGCTTCCATGGAATGGTGTGTGTGTGCACATAGTACATTTATTTACATGTTCATGTGCCCTTCTAGTGACTAACCTTTGGATGGTTCAGCTGACACCTGCAGAAATGCCAAGTTGTGTGAGATATCTAAATTGAGATACATTTGGCTTAGTTTTCACAGGCTTTGCATTATTGTCGATCTCATTCATTCCAGCTGAAGCTGAGCAGTGAGAGGTCTCTGATCGTATGGGAGCTGAGCAGAGCAGGAGCGGCTGGTCCCCGCAGTGCACTGGGGTTTATGAGCCTGACCGAGCACACTCTCTGCAGTGTTGTACCAAGATGCCCAAGCTCATTTCTCACAGAGGTAGCCTGGCTGCAATATCGTTTTATCAGCTTTGCTTTACACTAGAGCACCTGTACATCTTCCAGATCCAAGAACAGCTACATTTGCAGACGTTGTGCATCTACACTAGTAAAACTGACTGTACCTGAGCTGTTGCTGCATGCAATCAAGCACAGTTAATCAATGAACCAGATAAATCACCCAGGGGTGCACAACAGCTGCGGACTTCCAGTATTAAGACTACCAGCTAGATATGCACTTCTTTAGTTCAAGCTTGGTTTTATATGCAAGCTTTCATCTCCACCAGAGCCTTCTGCACCACACATGATTCAGCCAACACATTCAGTGGGCCCCAGACCATTTCCTTCCAGCTGTGACCTAAATGAACTGTTCTCCTCTTTCAGTAGTCTGTCAAGCAGCTCCTGCCTCCCCCTGCTCTTGCTGTCTGTGTCCCAACATCTGAGATCAATCCTGGTTTAGTACTTATGAGCATAGTATTACATAGAGGAGGTCTGGGTGAGAGCTGCTTCTCCTCTTTCTTTCTCCTTCTTCTTCTTCTTCTCTTTCTCCTTCTTGCCATTTCCATAAGCTGCTCCAGATACAGCAAAAAATCTTACTAGCACCTCTGGGCCTGACACTCCGGCACTTGAGCCTAACTAAGACTGGCATAATCAAGGATGGGATCCTCCCCCCTTCCAGATGCACCAAAATAGAAGCCACCAGTGCCCAGTAGCCATGGGTCTTCCAGTAGGGTCTCCTTCAAAAACGCTGGGAGTCTTTTTCAAAATATGGGCTTGATTTAGGTGCTGAATTCTGCTTATTGAACTTGATTCCAGACGTGGGAATGTTGATGAGGTAACTTTGTCCTTGCAGTCTTTACATGGGGAAAAGTATTCCTTTGCTTCCCCTAAGATAAGGCCAGCATAAATATTTAAAGATGACACAGTCCATGGTGCATTATCTCGCAAATTCAGCAAATGTGCAATAGTGTGTCTGTGTGTCACTGGGTGTAAATTCACACTGCTGCCTGACCAAGCAGTGTACAGCTCGGTATTAATGGCCAAAGAGCCCCGTACAGGCTGGAACATCCAGGTCGTACTCCAGGAACCTTACAGGGGAACAGGTACTTCAATGAAACAGCTCCTCAGCCACAATTTCCCTTCCCAACACTACTTCTCTCTGCCCCCTCCATTGAGCAATGCAACAGCTTGTGCGGCTGGGCTGCAAAGTGGATTATTGAAATTATTTAAGCCAAAGACTAAAATAAAAAAAAATGTTTATTTTTAAACTGAGATCATTGACCTGATCCTGTTTGCAGCACAGTCCCCAAAGCAGCTGCCTTGGCACAACTGAGGGGAGCGTGAGCTGCAGCATGTGAGTGGGAGGGAAGGGGCAGAAAGTTTCTTAACCAGTTTCCCACTGGCAGAGATGGTTTTCCAGACCAAGCCCTTCAACTTCTAAAGGGGTCAACTGTCTGCTCTGCACTGATGCCTCGAACTGACGACTCTCCCCCGCAACCTTGATTATTGTGAATTTGAGATGTGCTGAATGGTGCAGCGCTACCAGAACGAGCCATTGCTTTCCTTTCTGGAAGAGGAATATTTTGAAGTGGGAGTGATAGAAAGGTGATCTGAGCCACTGCATTCCTGTTATTCTCAGCTGTTGCAATGCCCTTGATGGGGGCTGCAAGGCGGCAGGGATGTGGCAGCTCCCTGCAGCTGAACAGAAGTCATCGGAGAGCTGAAATTTTAGCTTGTGCTCTGGTGACACTGGAGGCAGCCCAAGGGAGGAAAAAAAGGCTGTAAAGCCCTGTCTGTTCCTTGCCTCCTGTTCCATGCTTGACCACAATCTGATTTTAAAAACCAGACAGGCCCAGGAAGCCTTGTGTTCACATTCCTTAATTTCAGGAAAAGCAGCTCTGCTGTAATTGCACCAAATGTTGTCTCTCAGCCTGGCCTTTTCAGAGCAGTACAAGATGCTCTCACAGGGTAGAAGGGAAATGACTGAACAGGGAATTACAAATAAAGAGAGGATCAGGCTATGTGCACTAAATCCTGAATGCTGACGCTAAACACATTTTTCCTTAAATGGATCTCATCTGACTTTGCTGCCTGCAGGCACAGCTCTGAGGGTGAAATTAAGATATTAGGCAAAGTCTAGGATGCAACAATAAACTTTTCTTTCGTGTTAGTGAGAATCATGTGGTTAAGCTGCTCTCTAAAGTCACCCTCAAGGAATTAAGAAACATGCTTAGCCCATAATGGAGAGTTAATGGATTAAAGTAATGCCTTATCGCACAGTGGTTTGGCTGTGCATGGCAGCTTTCATCCTAAAACACTTCAAAATCCCTGGGCTCAGGCTTGCTGCTATTGCAATCAGTGCTGAAATTATGACTGACTGTCCGTCAGTCTTGCAGAGAGACCTCATGCTGCCCAGCATTGCTGAGGGGACCTCCCTTTAGGGATCCCCGCTCTCCTCCCCCAGCCCCATCAGAGCTCATGCCTGGTGTTTGCATGCCAGTCCTTATTCCACAGGCAGCTTACCTGTTTTGCATTCATTTGCATAAAAAGCCCTTGCAGTAGGGATTAAACCAGTTTTCTTCCCTCCTGGGTGAGTCCCTTAATCCTTGGACTACAGCTATGCTCATTCTTGTATGCCCTCTGTTGCTGTCCCCTTCAAGCTTTTAGTCTTTGCTGCAAAGTAGGATGGCTTCACAGGGTGAAGCAGGGTCTTCCCCAGGCTCTGCTCCTGTTGGATGGCAATTGGGCTCCAAATTCAGGACTGTGCTTTCTTCTCCGAGGCCCAGGCTCCTATAGACAAGGCATTGAAGCACTGAAGGTCAGAGCGCCCAAGGGCCGCTGTGGTTCTCGCTCCAGTTTAGTAGCGGCTTTGGCATCCTCATCTTCTGTCTTCTCTGAATTAATCCCCAAAGCACACAGTGACGCAGGAGTCCATTTCATCTGATAAAGAATCAAGCTGATTTCTACTTGAAGCTGTAGTTCCAAAAGTTCTGCGTCATAATTGAGCCTTTCTACAAATAAAAAAAGAAAAAGACAAAGCACAAAGCAACAGAATTTTTTTAGGCTAAGAAATCTGGATGTACCAACCTTATCTGCAGCTGAGAAAGTCTATAAGAGGAAGATTTAATGTGCCATTGTCTTAAAACAGACAAACACTGTTGTTCTATATTTATTATTCTGTCTGTATTTAACATTCATGTATAAATTAATTTTATAAAGCTCTGGGTTAACAAGAAGTTTGGAATTCTGCGGTGTTCACAGAAGCCCTCAACCCCTTCTGAAAATGAGAGTAAATTAAACTTAACAGCTCATTTATCCTCAGAATTATCTACCCATTTTGAATGAGACTTAATGCGAAGACAATGGAACTATAAACTAGACTGTTACACAGGACGCTCTATGATCTTTCTTTCATTTTCCAAGTTAGCTCCCAGGCCCATGTGCCTCTATCCACGTTTCTGAAGCGGAACAGAAGTGCTTGGAAGGCCCAGCCTAGGACCATGGACCAAGGGCTTGCCCTGTTGAGGAGGACGTATCACTGATGAGAAAAAATCCGTAATTTATTCATGCTCAAGCACAGGCTGTAGTTTCAAATGCTATTTGTTATCTGATCTGAAAGACTTCTGTGCAGCAGTTTATTGTCATTAATTAAACTCTAAAGGCTTTGGTAGGTCAGCAAGCCCCTCCGCAGTGATCCAACCCCAGTAATAGCTAGAACGTATTAATAATGGAGTTTAGTAATGCAGAAATGGAATAGCAAAGTCTATTCTGATTTACTAGTCTTCCAGTAAAGTTTTTAATCAGTTAATTTATATGTTATCAGTTGAATCCTTTGAAGTCTCACTAGACACAAATGCATATGGACATAAAATATGTCCTCGTCTACCAGTTTAATGAATTGTCATTCCAAAATCCTGGTTTCAAAATGTCTCTTACTTCCCTCATAGAAGAAACAGGATTCTCACAAAGGATTTGCAAGCAGCTCAACAGATTTTGGGGTTATTTCTCCTTCACCTTGTCTTTCACAATGAATTCAAGAAATCTCACACATCCAGGGAACAGGGTAATTCTAAACTTAACCAGATCGCTTTGGCTGTTTGCTGCTGTCATTCATGAAAAATAGTACTTCGATGCATGGCCAATGCCACTGAATTCAACAGAGCTAGTGATTTTGAGCAACAAGATACTCCAGGGGAGTGTGGCAGACTTTACCCAGGGATTGTAGCCGCTTCAGGACAGAGACAATGTCTAGCCAGGCAGCACATACAGTCTCCATCTCAACTGGCAACTCCGGGCACTGTTGTAATACATATTAATAATAATTTTGTTGAAAAGTCTTATTGTAGTCTTTGATTTGCTTTGGCCCAGCCACATGAAAGGACATCCAAGTAAGAACAAAGAATACAGACCATGGCCAGGGACAGAGTCAGCTAGTTAGGAGCATCTGGGGCCAAGAACTGAAGGCCACAGTAAGCCAGTCTGGCATCTGATCTGCATGGCTCACTTGAAAAAAGACTGTTAAAAACTGCAGAGAGAAGAGCTGGAGAAATTTTAAAGAACTGGAAAAAAAAAAAAAACCTGCAATAAGGCAAACAGAAGACTTCTTTTTTTAGCATCTCAAAAATAAAATTAAGAGATGAGAACATTGCACTGCATAAGTACCTTGATTGAGAGAAAATGCAGGACTCTTTAGGAGGGCAAGGCTTAGCAGAAACAAATGGCTGTAATTCAACTCATTTAAACCAACAAATTAAGTTTAAAAGTGAGGCAGGGATTTTTACATGAGCATCTATCACTATTGCAACAAGACACGAAGGAAAGAGATGGATGCCCCTTTGCTGGGGTCTTGAAGTGGAGTCTAAAGTCTGAATTGTTTGTCTTTTATGACGCCTAAAATACTTCCCAGGATTTCAAACATAAAGTTTAAAATGGATTCAAACAAGGGGTGTTTTATATTTTGTGTTTTCATAGAATCATAGAATCATTAAGGTTGGAAAAGACCCTTAAGATCATCGAGTCCAACTGTTAACCTAGCACTGCCAAGTCCACCACTAAACCATGTCCTCGAGCACCACCCGTCTTTTAAATACCTCCAGGGATGCAGACTCAACCACTTCCCTGGGCAGCCTGTTCCAGTGCCTGACTGCCCTTTCAGTGAAGAAGTTTTTCCTAATATCCAACCTAAACTTCCCCTGGCGCAGCTTGAGGCCATTTCCTCTCATCCTATCGCTTGCTACTTGGGAGAAGAGACTGACCCCCACCTCGCTTCAGCCTCCTTTCAGGTAGCTGTAGAGAGCAAATAAGGTCTCCCCTCAGCCTCCTCTTCTCCAGACTAAACAACCCCAGCTCCCTCAGCCGCTCCTCATAAGACTTGTGCTCCAGACCCTTCACCAACTTCCTTGCCCTTCTCTGGACACGCTCCAGCACCTCGGTGTCCTTCTTGTAGTGAGGGCCCCAAAACTGAACACAGTACTCGAGGTGTGGCCTCACCAGTGCCGAGTACAGGGGCACTATCACCTCCCTGGTCCTGCTGGCCACACTATTCCTGATACAAGCCAGGATGTCATTGGCCCTCTTGGCCACCTGAGCACACTGCTGGCTCATGTTCAGGCGGCTGTCAACCAACACCCCCAGGTCCTTTTCTGCCAGGCAGCTCTCCAGCCACTCCTCCCCCAGCCTGTAGCATTGCATGGGGTTGTTGTGACCCAAGTGCAGGACCCGGCACTTGGCCTTGTTGAACCTCATGCAGTTGGCCCCGGCCCAATGACCCAGCCTGTCCAGGTCCCTCTGCAGGGCCTTCCTACCCACTAGCAGATTGATACTTCCACCCAACTTGGTCTCGTCTGCAAGCTTACTGAGGGTGCACTCGAGCCCCTCATCCAGATCATCAGTGATTGAACAGGACTGGCCCCAGTACTGAGCCCTGGGGAACACCACTCATGACCAGCTGCCAACTGGATTTAACTCTGTTAACCACCACTCTCTGGGCTCGGCCGTCCAGCCAGTTTTTAACCCAGCATAGAGTGCACCCATCCAAGCCGTGTGCAGCCAGCTTCTCCAGGAGAATGCTGTGGGAGACAGTGTCAAAGGCCTTACTAAAGTCCAAGTAGACAACATCCACAGCCTTCCCCTCATCCGCTAAGCGGGTCACCTTGTCATAGAAGGAGACCAGGTTAGTGAAGCAGGACCTCCCTTTCATAAACCCATGCTGGCTGAGCCTGATCCCCTGGTTGTCCTGCACGTGCCACGTAATGGCACTCAAGATGATCTGCTCCATGACCTTCCTTGGTTTCAGTGTGTTACGTGCACTAACCGACAGATATGTGAGTTATTTTAGAGTGGAAGGTCTTTCTTTTTTTGCCCACAAAGACCTTGCCAGAAATAAGGGTCCTCCTGACTGAAGTTTCACTGAAACAGAAAATTTTCATGAAAACGTTTGACAAATTGACATTTTTTTATTTAAAAACAAAACCTTCATTGAAATGTTCCCAACCAGCTCTAATGAAATCCTATCTCAACATCTTGGATTTTCAGTTATGATGCACAATGAAGCACATTTTATGTTTTGCGTGTTTTTTGACTACCATAAACTATTATTTGTGTACTAAATGACATCTTGATGTATCACATTGGGTTATATTCAACAGCTTGACTTTTCTAACTTGCTTGATTTAAGTTTGAAGTTCCTGCTAATTCTTCAGTGCATGAGGGTGGAATGTCAGCTGAAGTTCTCTGCTTTTCTTTGCAGAGAATTTGAATCAGGAAGAATATGCAGTATTTTGATTACTTTTCTGAGATACAAAAAAAATGCTTCCTCTTCAGAAAGACGGTATCGAAGGAGGACGTTAAGGGGCAGAAAAGTGATGAATTTTGTTGGAAGAGGTATCGAGCAATGCCTAGAAGAGGAGCGTTGCTTTTCAGCAGCTGCAATGGCAAGGCTACACAAACCGTACAGCTGGGAGACGACTCAAATTGCAGTAATCCATCAGCTTGTTGTGGTTTCACAGACAGGCCATTTCCCACAGGACCCAACTGATCAGCCCTGCTCTATAGCTTGTCTGCAGAGACAGAAAAGGATTCCCACCAGCCCCTGACCTCTGCAGTCATGCAGGGGCCAAACTCCAGTGATCACAGAGCAAGGACTCGGTAGGAAAATGTCCGACTAAAAATACACTGGGAACGACAGGGAATAAGCAGCTGAACTGAAGTGTGATGCTGTGAATAAAAAAACCTGATATATGTATGTATATATACGTACACTCAGGGTAACATGATGTAGGAGCAGGGAAGTTGTTTTCTCTCGAGCTGATCCTGCTATGATCGTTACCATGCTTGGTTTGGCTCAGAAGGTAGAAGGTAAGTTGGCAATAAACTGTAAAAAAAGTTCCCATTTTGAGAAACAACAAGTCCCTAGCTGATTTAAATAGCTAGTAAATGTCAGTCTAACTGAAGACAGCTTTTGGGCTGTCCTGACTTACTGTGGTGACAAGGAGGGTTTGTATTTTAAGTGCTTGCATGGTGCATTTTGATCCAAGAGTGTTTGGAGCAGGGCAGCTCCAGATGCACAGTCACAGGTCTGGGGATATGAAACAAGAACCGGTCCAGGGAACACCATGTCGTTCAGAATAAACGGTCACAGTGGTCTTAAATGTCATTATTGCCAGGTGTTGATAGCCTGTCTTTTCTGTGGGTGTTACCGTAATGCCTCCTCCTGCACATCTGTGGTGTTTCTTTGGGAAAAGGTGGTGCTGCGGCACAACCCTACCCTCTGCAGGCATCTTCCAAAACCAGGATCTTGCCCTCACCGCTATGGTGAAGCCATCTAAGACTGCACGGCTAAGAAAATGCCAAAGCATGTTTCTGTGCGCACAGAACTAAGCAGCATAATGACAGGTTGCAAATTATGAGGGCTATAAAAAAAAATAGAAAGCAAAAGGAAATTGTAAATCATACCAGTTCTGCTTAAATCACTTCAAATTATTTTAGCAAGTGGAGAAACATGATGAGGATGATGTCAGAAGCATATTATATTTGCCCTCCGTGGCTGAGGGGAGGCAACACACACATAATATGTGTAGTATGTGGCTTGACAGATAGAAATCTTAGATATAGATCATGTTTGGAGGGCTGCTCAGTGCAGAGCAGCCTTTCTGACAGACAGGTTGATAGAGTTTATCTATAATCAGGAAGATCTCCCCAGGCCATCCCTCCACAGGTCTCTCCTTCATTCTGAAAACAATTAAAAGAAAACAGTCCTCTTGTTTTGCTAACCAAAGGACAAGAGTCTGAGTTAAATAATTTTCTGAGAATATTCAGCACATCTTCGCATTTTAAGGAACTTAAAAACCTTTATCAGGTTTCTTGCAGATGGGAGGATGATGCTGCAGGTTGGAGCCAGGTGAAGAATAACAGAGCACTTGGCTCCTCCATCAACATTTTATTCTGGTTCCTGGCAGTGCTCTTGAAAACGCTTTCCCTGAGCCAGAGCCTGACCGGGTGCTGCACGAGATGGCTGCACAGCTGCCTCATACCCATATAAACGTACTTAAATGACCTAGGTAACTGGGACAGTGGAAGTCCAGAAAAGCTGTTTCCAAAGCAATTCCTGCTTTCTGCTGGATTTTCCTGATTTCTTCTGGGTGAGTTTTGTGCTGCGCTGGGGAGCTGAACTGTCCGGACTTGGGGTGAGGTGGGAGGCAGAAGTAATGCAGGGATGGGCCAGGAGCCTGCATTGCGTGTGGTCTGTGTAGGCATCGTGTGTGCAGGCATGTGTTGGTGTGTGTAGGCACATGGTGTGCGAGGGGAACAGGGAGGAAGAGCAGGACCAGCCCTTGTGGTGCTGGTGGGCCCAGCCGGCTGGTGGAGGCTCTCCCCTGGGAAGGCACCTCCACCAGAAGGAGGAGAGCATCTCCCACCGGTCCGAGTAACACACCCACTGTGGACTGCTGCAAGGGACTGCACTGAAGGCAGGACAACCCTGAAACCAAGTCAGTATCCGTGTTTTATATCTTAGCCTAGTGTATAGCCAAAGACCAGGATAGCTTAACTAAGCAAGGACACGTCTTAAATGCTCTGCATATTTTCCCGTTGTGTTTTACAATTGCAGCAGCTTCTGGAGCTCCAATCACTTCAGTGCACAAAATCCAGTATTTCTGTATTTATAGTAGTGTAATCTCTATGATAATTTATATCTCCTTTGATTTTCATAGCACCCTGGTTATGTATAGATCACGCCATATAAGCAAAACTGAGAAAAAATATGAGGAAAACCACATCCTGATATAACAGAATTACAGCAAGAAATACCATGATTATCAATGGAATGAGATGTGGGGGCTTGTTTTATTGTACCAGTGAGATGTGGGCTTTTATCAGGTTTGGACTCTGAGCATTTAACCTGCCCAAGGCAAAGGGCATTTATAAATATATAGGCAAGCATTAGCCACGAGGTGGAGGAATATTTTTCTCATACAGCACCAGCATAAACACCAGGATGACAGATCTATTTAACATCATGCCCAAAGAGGGAACTAGTTTCTTCTGCTTTGACTCACTTCAGATGGGCTGATTTCAGCCCTCGCTTTGTATAGTCGCAACTCTGCTGAGGGAAATGCGAATGCATAAGTGTACCTTGAGGACAGACCACAGATCATCATCTCATCGTGAAAATGACCTGCTGAGATCACCTGGTCTGCAGAGCCATTCAGGGCAGCTGAAAGCAGACACAGACTCTTTCTCATAGCCTTTAAGAGAGGACCATCACTCTAATGAGAGAGTCCCTGCAATAAGAACTTGCTTTCTGTTCTTATTGCCACTTTCTTTTTCGTTCTGGCACCACAGGTTTGTGGCTTCTTTCCTATGGTCTGGTTATGTCTAATCCAACATTGTCTTGCTACTGCTGCTTTGACTCTGAGCACAACAGATCTAGCCCAAAGCCAGGGCTGGCCCTAGCTCCTTCATGGTCCCAGGCAGCCTCCATGGGGCCAATCCCTCGGCTGCAGTCCCAGGAAGGCAGCACTTGGTCATCAAGTCTTGCATGCAGGTCTGTGTTACTGATGAGCCAAAAATGTCCCTGCTGATTTTGGGTGGGGAATCCGTGTGGTTGGCAGATAGCCAAGCCACGTTGCAGCTCTGGGAATGCTTTCCTCTAATTTGTCTGTCCCAGGCAGGTCTTATTTTGCTCACAGAATGGATCCAGTCCTCCTGCCCCTTTCAGTTGTGTCACCCCTGGCTGCAAAGGGTCTCACATCTCCACCCTGGGGATCTGCCAAGGCATGCATCTGGCTGGAGCCGCACATCTGGCTGGAGCCCACACATCTGGCCAGTGGCATTTCTTCGCAGCTGTGTTTGTAGCCAGCAGAGCACACCCTGGCACCTCTCGGGGTGGTTGAGCAGCTGTGGACATCCCAGGCGAGCATCCATCCACCAAGAGACCACACCAGATTTCATTCCTCTGCTGCCTGCATGCACTGAGCCTTGACAGAGCTTAACATTCAGTTATATCTTTTGTAAATACATAAATATATATTTATATCTCAGTGGCTTTGCTGTTGGAGCTATATTACAGGGTGGGATCCCGCTTGATGAAAACTAGTCATTCTGAAATAACCGCAAAACTTCCTTTTGTCAGGTTATCCTGAGGCAGTACGGGATGAAACATGTAAAATGGAAACCATAGATGAGGCTGCCTGCTAGAGGCATTGCCTGGTAAGACGCAAGGCTCCTCTTTTTTCATCTGTAACCCAGGAAAGAAATGGCCTGAGAGGGGGAGGGCTTTGGATGGGTCACTGTGATGAGCTGTATAAGCAGCACATGCTTCGCCTCTGAGCACAGTGCGCAGGGTAGGGCTTTAAACCAAGGTGTCAGGATACTTTTTTCTAGCACGGCCCGGAGATGTCAAAGCTGAGGTCTCAGCAGAGGTCCTGGAAATGCTCATCCAGCTTCAGCAGGCAGGGGTGTGAGTGCGCTGCACCAAGGGCTCTGCGGTGCTAAGGTGGTTGGTGGAAGAATAAAGCTCCCAGATGATCCCAGCATGGGAAAGCAAGTGTTTCCCTCTGAGTTTAGGGCAAGGCTTGGGTAAGGATTTTACAGGAGAACTGAGATGGAAAAATCCTTCAAAAAAACTGAACTGGAGGTGCCTCCAGTTCCTATGGTTTGCAGATGGAAAAACCTGGCCTGGAGAGGTAACCTCCTGGGAAAAATGATCTGAAGAACTGAGTGTACTCGCTCCTTCAGCAGGACTTCTGAATGAATGACTCTGACTTTTCTTTGCCGGAGGCCACCTCATTTCCCCCAAACTCTCCTGTTGTATCGCTGTGCATTTTAACTCAAACATGTTCATGTTTAAGCAGTACCTATAAAACCAAAGGGTCCTATGTTTCTTTCAAGTCTTCATAGAATCATGGAAACACAGAATGGTTTGAGTTGGAAGGGACCTTAAAGACCATCTAGTTCTAAACCCCCTGCCATGGGCAGGGATACCTTCCACTGGATCAAGAAAGTATCCCTATTTTCTTCAGACAGAAACAATTTAAAGCACGGTACAAATGTGAAAAGATCAGTTTGAAATGCATTTCAAGGAAAGCTTTAGCTAACTTGAAAGAACATCTAAGATTACTCTCCATACCCTGCCTTTTAGTATCTAAAGTTAATTTATCCTGTGCAATTATTAGGGGATAAATACTGGGCTGCATAAGGCACAAGATATTAGCCGTAGTTAACCAGGCAGATCAGTCTGCCATGACTGCAACTTAAATAATACTGGTTCCAAGGTTGGCCAGGAGCTAGTATGATACATTTTGGTAGGATGAAAGTTTTCTGTGTTGTCCACAAATTTGAGCTTCCTTTTCAATTGAGAAACCAGTGGAGATGTGGTTGAATGCAGCTTATTTTTCTCTATGCTTTCAACTAAAAAACGTTAAATAGTTTTCCATAGTTATTCATTATTGCACAGATGTGAAAGGGGAGTAACCCATCATGTTTTTTTATTATTTTCAAGGTAGGGATAAAACTGCACAAGGAATATCTGAAAATGCAAAAAGTGAACTAAATTCAAATTATTTGAACTTTGACAATGTTCCATCAATAGCTTCTGATAATGTAGATGTTAACTTTGGAAGATGCCTCTCTAGTTACAGATTAGAAGAAAAGAAAATAGTATTTTCGTCTAACTAATCCAACCTCTCATATAACATTATACAGCAAAGTAATTTGATTTTAAAAGCAGTTTAACAACATTTACAATGACCTTTTCTTAGTTCCCAAGAGCTTTACAACTGCAGGAGAGATTTAATTTTTGCTAACTTTAGACACATGGAAATATCAAGGTATATCTCTAGATGACAGTTATCTCCATAGAGTAGCATTAAAAGAATTTTAAAAATATTTTCTAGCTCTTTAAACAAATAAAGAAATTCTTTCTTTGTCTCTTTGAATGTTAGATAAAGATTTCCCAGTTGCACTTTTAAATTCTTGAAGGATCACTTAGATGCAGTTGACAGAGGGGCATTACCACAAATTTAACATTTCTTTCACAATGTGCCACAAGATTTTTTTTTTTATGATAACCTTAAAATTAAATGACCTTATGATGCATGTGCTGAAGTTAATTATATAGTGAATTCATTGAGAGGTAAGTCACAAGGCAGAATTGGTAGTTCCTCAGTCGTAAGTACAGCTTTTATCTAGAACACTTCTTAGTGAAGAAAAAAAAGGATTTTGTCACATACCCAAATACTTGACTTCACATTTTAATTTCAGTTCTCGGTCTGACTAAGACACTTTCTCTGACAAAAACACTGACTTTCAGGATGCTGTAAGTTCTCCTGAGTGGCTTCAATCCGATGGAAAGCTGGATATGGCGTATTTGCATAAGGCTTATTGTATACCGAGAGGCTCAGCACAGCTGCTTGAAAGTGTTTCAGGAGTCTTGTATTAAGAAATAGTCCTATCCTGCTCCTTTCATGATCTTAAACCTCTCAGAAATCATGATTCCATTCCTACTTCAGACACAGAGCTGCACTGAATATTTTTCACAGGTGAACCTGTTAAAAACTGTATTAGCATAATGCTTCAGACTAAAGCAATTTCAGTTTTTCTGGGAAGAATTGCATTAACTGATTTCAAGACACAGAGGATAAGTTGAAATGTCTCAAAAGAGGTTGTCTCAATTATGACAAAGTAAATGATGCCGTGGAGCTCATGGTAATTTAGTTGTGTATTGGAGGATATTTGAAATGAACACTTGAGAGAGACATCCATGATAAAAGGGAAAATATCATCTCCCTGAAGTATCCCATAATGGGCACGGTTTTCTCACAAGAGGTGACCACCTGCGCTGCAGAAGACCTGCATTCATTCACCCTCCTGGTGAGCCCTGTCCCAAATGGGCCCACAGATGTCCTGCCCCACCGTGGCCCCGTTCCCCTCGCCTGCCTCCCGCCAAGCCCATCCGACCCCGAAACCTCCTGCACAGCCCTAATCCCTGCTCTCTGCTCACTTCCACGGCAGTTTCTCATCAGAAAGGGTTAAAGGAGGAGAAGGGTTGCAGCAAGGGTTGGGTGAACCTCTCTGGCAGGATGCGGGTGGCCCGAAGCCACCGGACGCTGATGTGGGACCTTGAAGTGGCAGGCGCGCCGGCTCGCTTCCTATGCCGTGCTGCTCACTGAGCTGCAGCGATTCAGCCCCTTGCCACTGCTGGAGCAGATCCTAAAATAAAAAGAGAAGCGAGGCTTTTTTAGTGTGCTTATGCAAGTGTAGGGTGGCACTTGGTATGCAGCCGGGTTCTCCGCTTCATGCAGTCAGCTTCCGCCCTGTGCGAGCAGATTTTTCTCATGAGGGAAAAAAACCGATATCATTAAAATGCTATTTCTAAACAAAGCTTGGCAGGGGATTCAGGATAAGGTACAGTGCCGCTCTTAATCTTTTTTCCAAAAGAATGGATTTCAAGTTAATGACCCCTGAAGCACATTTATTGGCTCTGTAGGAACAACCAAAACATCCTTCCTTTTTCTTTACTTGAGGACAAGAAGGGAGGTTTGCAGCACAGATTACTGCTAGTTTACAACTTGAAACACAATTCGCTGATTCATAGGAGAATATTTACATGATTTTCCTGACTTAGGAAATATACTTTGGGCTGCAGGGACAGGAGGCAACTACTGTGAATATTTTAGCAGAGGCTGTGGGTTGTTGGCGTTGCCACAAGCACACGTCTGTCTACAGGCAAGGGCTGTGCTGTTTTCTCTGTGACTTTGTCTTGATCTTGACATGTGACTTGTCCGACCAAGCCAAAGTGTGATAAGACTCGCAACGTGATTTAGCAGTGCAGGAAGAGGGAAAACAATGATTGTTTTTGAGTGTGTCAGGAAAAGAAATTGCGCTCTGCTCAACTTTTTTTTTTTTTAATTGTTTTCCAGAGTAACTCAAGCTTTAAAAAAAAAGAGCTTGTTCTCAGTGTGAATTTTTCCTGTGGGTAGTTATCTGGACATACATAAAACTGGGTCAGTGGTTCCCACCCTTTCCAAGCCATGTTTGCAGTTATTGGATTTTTGCCAAACTTTTCAACATCTCTCATTGCCTTCAAGTAGAAGAACCGTGGCAAATCAGACCCGTATAGCCCTGTCACTGCCAGCAGCAGTCACGCCACAAACGCAACTGTCTCGGCAACTACTCAGAGAGCTTTCAATGATCTACAGTTGCTGAGACATGGCTGAAAGCTTGGCCTCTGGTCTTCGCATCTGTCGGGGTGATTTAAAAATATACATAGTCAAAGCTATGAATGCTGAATGATGGGTACTTACAGAACCTAGCGAATAGTCAGAACAAAATGTTGATGTCTCTTTATACTGACAGATCTTGTCACTCAATGACCTTGGAGTGCATTGATGAAATATTTTGAGGCTTCTACAGCAATACACTCCACTGCAGTTCAAGGACATTTTGCTGATATTTCTCTGAACACAAAGAATAGTTTTTCTACCCAGCACTGGTCATACTTGTTGCCAACTGAGGTTGCGATCATTCCTGTTAAAACCCTTTGGGCTCATTACACCCCAGGAAAGATGGGCCACATTCACAAGAAAAAGCACTTACCAAAGGACAAGGTCAGCCCAGCAACAGCATTATTGCAAAAACAAGTCATAAGAGTGTGTCTATGTGTATGTCTGTATCTGTCTAATGAAGAGATATTGATAACCAGTAACAGCATTGGAGAAAAACAGCAGGTATATCACAGCCTATACATTTGAACTTTGTCAGCATTTCCCCTAACAAAAACCAGTATCATTTTAGGGTAAAAAGAAAGCAGTTTGGGAAAATGGAGTTCCATGCCAGCATTCAGATCAGTTCTTCCATCAGTGATATGCCATTCCCCCGTGTGCCTTCTGTTCTAGCTCATTCAGTGAGGTCACCCAAATGAGACCATGCGCCTGTATTATATCTTCTGTAACATGAAACGGCCCTGGAAAGACAAAAATATTTACCTTTTTACACCTCTCCCATGGCCTTTTCCCAATGCTGGCAGCCCACATGGGCTCCCCTGCAGAGGACCAGTCCTTTATCCTGTGTGTGTGCCATTGGCTTAATCTACAGGGGAAAGCCAGATTCCCATTGCTACCCAATACAACACATCGCTCTTGTGCCAGTATTTGGTTCGTAGCTCTTCAGACAGACACAGAGCTTCCTATTAACCTTTGAAGTCATGATCTGAAACATAATGCTGGCAGCAAAAGCCAGGATGTGGGAAGGAGGACCGTGGGACACAGGTACCCTGCTCTTCTGTTTAACCAGTAGGTCACTTCCTATTAACAGTAGGGTTACCTCCTACAGGCAAAGCCATAAATCATGCTGCCCAGCAGCCACCAAGCTGAGAAAGCCACCTCTGAATTTAGAAGTTCTGTCTTGAGCTACACCACCTATTACTCTGTGCCCTATTCATTATGCTTGCATCTGTGGAATTAGTGTTTTTTTAGCCCAGCTCATAAAAATAATGTCCTGGATGATCAAAGCTATACTTTGATCTGCAAACTTCTTCCTTTGTCTTGAGGCACCAGCCTCAAACACCTCAAGGACATCTGCTAATGAGCCTGAAATGAGTCTGCCCTTTGCTGTGCTGAGCAGAGCTAGATGGATGAGAACAAGCAACCCTCAAGCCAGTTTGTGCAGTAGCACGCTGGACAGTTTTTCATTTGCCTTAACCACAGTGAGGGCTCTCAGGTGTTGCAAGACATCTTGTCTCCAACCTGGCCTATCTGAAAGAGAACCGTTTGTTCCAGGATTTCATTAGCTGTCTTCAGTTCATTCCTGACTGAGAACTCCAGTTACTGTGATAGGAAACGGCTATCTGTCCATCAAATCTTGGAAAACAATCTTTATTAGGGCCAGACTCATCTCACTTTCCCAAGAGAGACCTTGGTAGGACTCAGGCACAGATTTCTGCTAATTTTCAGCTTGGTCTGATGGAGAAAGCTTGGACTTTGGCAAACCTTTGACATGGACCAGGGTGTAGCCCTGCATGCACAGCTGCTCTGGGAATGCTCTGTCTTAGCTACTCCTATTGCTGCCCTGGTAGCCTGTCACATGGTGATGGGAAAGACCCAGTCTTTCTAGGAAGCATCCTGACATTGCCTGCCAGGGATAACTAGGATTTCTAGATACCTTAATCTGAGCTCTCTTTTGCATGTGGGTCCTTGCTGCTAAGCCTGATGCACACTATAAGTGTGCATGGACTCGGTGTGAGGAAGCACACCAGGTTTTTCTGGCTTGGCCAGCTGAACTTGGGTTTAGGTTTGCCAAAAACTACTGGGCTTTGCTGCAACCTGTCACCACCCCAGTATCTCCCTGAGATGACCTGAAGGAAGAACTGAACTGGGGACTTCTTAAAGAGAAGAGGGTTGCTCTATAGAAATGACTGAGTGAAGGAAAGAACCCAAATCATGTGAGATTCTCACACTATTTAATGCTGTAAGTAATAAGCAGACTTCTGGCACAGCTTTGTAGGGCAAGAGCAGAGGGGTGGAGAGTTGCATGACCAGTAAGTTCCCAAACTTGCAACATTAATGAGTTTGAGAACCTGAATTAGGAAATAAAACTAAAGCTCAGAAGAAAACAAGAAGTAGAATTCTATGTCTATAATTTGGTTTTTTTGGTGCACAGGCTAAAAAAAATTGCCATCTGGGATCTCAGAGACTCTGAAATATGCTGAACATTCGCAGGGAACAAATGCATGGTCTTATGGCAGAGTGCCCATGCACAGGCATGTGGCCATCACTGTGGCAGCAAATTAGTAGGGCACATATGCCACATAAAGAGGTGAATATCAGGCAGATTCCATGATTCCTGGAGTTCCCAAACAGATCACTGTCACCACAGTAAATGGAAAAGAAAAGATCGAGGTCAAAGTCGAGGTCAAAGGCCAAAGTCAAAGTCAAAATCAAACACCACATCATTTTGATGCACAGACAGATATTGCAGTGCACTGCAGAGAAACAGCTGGAGATTCAGTCAGCACTCAGTCACCAAATCTAATGGGTTTCCAGTTCTTTGCTCCCTGTGTCTAAGGTTTGTTCAGTATCAGCGAGCGGTGTTTTAGACACAAGGATGTGTAGCATTTAGGCACAAATATCTGTAGCATATTATCAGGCCTCTGTCACTAAGGTTTACATCACTTTCTGACTTTGCCCCCAGATGTTAGGGGTGCCACAGATGGGAGAGTTTTGCTGGGAAGGAAAACTTGGAGTTAAGCCCAGGCTAAACACATGACTTGGATATGCACAGTATTCCTGCTAGGTTTACAAGCCATTTACTTGACTCTTTCATGGATTAAATATGCTGGGTTTTAACCAATCTGTGTGGAAATCCATTAATTTAATCCTATTCATTTTGGTATGAGCATATATATTTGTGTGTGTGCATTTACACTCCACTGAGTAGCGGCTTAAACTCCTGCTGGATCCTGGCTGCTTGAGTCACGTCAATCCGTATACAGATTCCAAGTCCAAGACTGGCTGCTGGAATCCAACATTTTAATGTTTGAGCAGTTAGGTGGTATTAGGAAACTGATAAAAGGCCCAATGGATACAGACAGGTTTCCTCTAATGACATATTTAATACCTAGGAAATTATCATAAAATTGGAGATACCTGAATCTGATGAATAAAAAAATATAGGACTAGTTTATCCACATACATACATGTATATACACACATATATATACAGGTCTTATATTGTTGGGGGTTTCTATATATGAAGGCCAACGAAGCTGGTGAAGGGTCTAGAGCACGAGTCTTATGAGGAGCATCTGAGGGAGCTGGGGTTGCTTAGCCTGGAGAAGAGGAGGCTGAGGGGAGACCTTATCGCTCTCTACAGCTACCTGAAAGGAGGTTGTAGTGAGGTGGGGGTCGGTCTCTTCTCCCAAGTAGCAAGTGATAGGATGAGAGGAAATGGCCTCAAGCTGCGCCAGGGGAAGTTTAGGTTGGATATTAGGAAAAACTTCCCCAAAAGGGTAGTCAGGCATTGGAACAGGCTGCCCAGGGAAGTGGTTGAGTCTCCATCCCTGGAGGTATTTAGAAGACGGGTAGATGTGGTGCTCGAGGACATGGTTTAGTGGTGGACTTGGCAGTGCTAGGTTAATGGTTGGACTCGATGATCTTAAGGGTCTTTTCCAACCTTAATGATTCTATGATTCTATGATTCTATGTATATGTCTATATGTGTGTATGTGTATATGTATATATATGTATGGGGGAGTGTCTATGTATTTGTTTTGCTGATGCTGTTAGGTAGGGGCTGGTGAGCAAGTGCAGCTTCTGCAGCATCCCAGCCTGCGGGACTGGGAGGGGTTGGCGGCATGCCCCACTAACAAAGCTGGACCGCTCTGGCGTGGCTCCAGCCTGCAGCTGGGCAGCTGCAAGCACAAGCAGGTCAAGCCCCATCTGTTTGATTCGGCCTCAGAGGCATGCCCTAAGCTGCAGCATCTGAAGGGCCTGGTGATGTCTGTTTCTAAAAAGCTCACGGGCAAAACCCAGATGTCTCCATTGGAGTTAGGCCCCCCAGGTGACCATCCAGCTGGTGGAGAGCAATGGGCGCTCCGATGGCACAATTTCTGACCTATCTTAGGGTGAGGTGACTCACTCTCTAAAAGCATGTAGTTCTCACCACTGAATAAATGGGAAGTGAGGATGACTAGCTCAAACAGTGACTACTTAAATTTACTTTGGATTTGTCTACATTTAATCAGATGACGGAGAAGTCTATGGTGTTCCCCAAACAACTGCTGGCTTTCTGCAGAGATGTGTCCTTAGAGAACAGCTGAAACAGAGCTTTATCGTTTGGGGGTGCACAACAGATAAAGCTAGTCTGATCATTTGATCTCTGCCTCTATGGAATTACATCATTTTAACCAGAAATGAGGCATTTTATGTTTAATTTTATTCTTCATTCATATACATAATCTACTGGTAGACAGGCTCTTCTAATCCCCTTGTCAGCGAGGGCTTTGTGGGGTTTATGTTCTCTAAGATGATATATCCTAGCAACACCAGAATTAAACTAGCTGCAGCAAAACAGGGAAGCTGCAGGAATGTCCAAGATATTGGACATTCTCTGTCATCTGATTAATACAGCGGCTCTCAGTGAAGTTTCAAACAGCTCGGAGGCCCAAAGATGCATCCTAACAGCGACATGATCAAATGAGGTATAGACCATTTCCTACAGTCACATTTTCAGATCCCTAAAATCCCCTTTGGTGTTATGCTAATTGGTAAAGACACTGTAACATGGTTACACAGGTAGCTCTCAAAGTCGGAGGGAGGGCATGTGAGTAGCTAACAGGGAGAGATGGCACCGCTTCTCTTTCTCTGAAGGTAAAGAGATGCTCCACTCTCCCATGCTGATTGCTGGGTATCTTGGCATGTGAGCTCACAGAGGAAGTTTCCATTTTAATAACAGCACTTTTCTCCATTTTTTTGTTTTTCTTCATCTGTTTTTTATTGAAGCAGAACTGTCTAAAAAGGAAAAACTAAACGGAGTCCTGCTACAAAAGCCATATCCGATATGATGCAGCAGCTGGGGCAGCACTTTGATGTACAATATCTCTGGATTAGATTCTGCATATGTTCCTGTGTGATACTGAAAGACATCCGTGAAGAAGAAAGTCCATAAGAATTTCCCTATTTTTAAATGAACAAACAAGCAAACAACAACAAAAACAGCAGAAAAAGGTTCTTCTCTGATGTTGAGGACTCCCTGTTGGACTGCAGCTCAGCTGGATGGCCAGCTTTCCCAGTGACTCTTAGCACTAGGCCCTGTTTTACCTTTTTGTCCTGAACTTCTGGAAGGAAAAACTTCCATCCTACCACAAATGATTTAAATCTCCTTTTCCACTCTAGCCCAGGCTCATTCATGTCACTTGTTGTGCAAACAGGACATGTAGCTCAGCTACCTCCTTTACTGCCAGCCCAGTTTAAAGAAGGGCAGGCAGACTGTCACACTTCCAGGTGTGACATTTGGTCCTGTTCACTGCCAACCCCCAGGCATCCCTCTAAAAACGTGCGTCACAGTCCCGGTCTCCTCATGCCTTCTTTCTTTTGGATGTTACCAGCCCTCCCTCATCCCCAGGATGATGTGGGAGGGAGCTCATCCTCCCTTTCCCAAAGGATTTTGGTGTGCCCCCGTTTGCCCTCCTGCTCTGCCATCCTCCCACTAATGCTGGTGGCTCCACTGGCTTCTCCCCCACTCTCTTTCCTTCCCTACTCCCTGGTATTATTTTTTTATTGACTTGCAGTTGCTAAAAATGATGCCAACATCATCTGAGGCTGTGGCCAGAGCTGAGTTAAGGCAGAAGTATCTGTCTGCTGGGAGGCAATAACTCCACCACTGATAAGCTGCTCAAAGCTGATAGTTAGGATCAGTGGATATCACATCACGCTGCATTTGTCCCCCACTTCTTTTCTAGCTCTCTGATTCCCCCCTAAATCAATGGGCTGTGTCCATGGTTACCTGTAGAACACCACATTAATTCTGGAATTGATTGACTTCTTCAGCATCCTCAGATAATTTCACTAGGGCGAACACAGGGGTTTGCTTTGCTTTGAAAAAAAAGAAAATGTTTCATCTGAAAAATGAAAAAAAACCCCAAACTATTCAAGAATGGTTGCTTGCTTATTAGACGATATTTCCCAGAGGTCTGTAAGATATGCAGACTGAATTCACACAAGCATTCCCTATATAAATACTCCAACCCCTGCCTGATACCTTCTTATGGGGAGTCTCTAGCTGTAATAAATGAACTATAAAAAAAGGCCATATGAGAAGTTCACCAGATCAGTGTATCTGTTCTTCAGCATATGATTAACTCCCAAATTTCAGACTACTAGGGATCTATGCATACATTAATACAGTCAATTTTCTTGATAGCATACTGCCACATCTGCAACATTACCAGACCACACTTAGAGCACATATACAGCACATACAGTAGCATCCTGGTCAACAGCATATAAAAATGATTGATATAATCACTCTGTTAATTACTTGTTCTTTATCAGAAAATTCTTATTAAATTTAGCTTGCTAATTTATCACTACCATCATGATATTTGGCAATTTGCCACTACTTGGAATGATTTGATTCTAAGAAAATCAGAACTTTTTTTTTAAAAGATAATTTTAAAAGGCTTGAACCATTATGCAAGAAGACATAAAAATGAAAATTAAATAGGCCCTAAAGGCTCAGAAACTGGAAGGCAAATTGCAAGAACCTACCATTTATTAAAAAACCAAACCAAACCAAACCAAACCAAAAACCAAACAAAGAAAAACCTTTCATGGTTTTCAAGCCAGTTTCCTACTACTGAAGGATCTGATACATGTGGTTTGAAATCCTGAGCCTGACAATGTTGCTAAACTCAAAAAACTCCTCAGAAGTAGAAACCTCCTGACGTACTCCCTCATCGAGCCCCTGCCTGCTCCATGCTGAGCAACACGTTTTTTCCAGAAGTGTCCCAGCTCCCTGTGACAGTATCATGCTCTTAGTTCCTCTTCCCCTGCTCCCTTCTCTTTCCCAGCAGTGTGAGATGCTCAGCACTCGCACTGCTTCTAACTCTTTCCCATTTGCTTTGCACTTGCTTTTTCATTTCCACTGTTGTTTGCTCAGACTTCTCCCTAGGACATAGCTGCAAAGAAGCAGCCAGTTGCATAATTATGCTAAGGCAGCCCAGAAGGGAAGGGATGCCACTCGCCCAGAGATCCTAGGGAGATGCTGTGGCATTGCGGGCAATCCCCAGTGCCCTTACCAGCAATCCCCAGTGCCCTTACCAGCAATCCCCAGTGCCCTTACCAGCTTCTCCTTCCCTGCTGCACCCACTGCCTCCTCTTCTTCTTCATCTCTTTGCACTATTACCTGTCCCGCTGGGCCTCAGGGACAAGGTGTGCAGCCCCTTCCTGGCCCCATCAGGCTGCTGGAGGGGACAGGGTGTTGGGGAGAAGGGCTAGGGCATTGAAGACCCCCTGGGAAGCAGTGCTGCGGCAGCTGTCCTTCTTGTGTTGCCATTTCTGCATCCACACTGGTTATAGCGTACATTACGTCTCCTCCTGCGCAGCCACGGTTGCCCTCCCGCTGCTCATCCCCTCGCCCCTCCGGCAGGCAGTGCCATCTCTCCTCTCCCTGGCTCCCAAGCTTCCGTGTCCTATTCTTTTTTCCATGACAGTACTAAAAGCAAATGCTTAGGCAGACAGAAGGACAGATGTAGGCAACTAATGCAACACACCTGTAATATTTGTCTTGGCTTTCTAAGGGAGTGGCTTTGACCATATCAAGGTCCCTTTCTGTAACCAGTCAAACTGCACTGGCAAAAAAATGTTCAGAGAGGTGGGAAGAGGTGCTGGCCCTGTGTGACAAGCTCTCTCACCCTCAGTGCTGCAAGAATTATAATTTGATAGGCGCTGTGAAACTAATTGCTGTGACACCGCACTGGCTTCTTAAAGCCTTTGTTCCAAGTTTTACAGCACTGCTTATCACCAGCATATGCTTATCACCAAAATGCTCCTTTCCTCTGATTTTTCTGCTTTTCAAAGGAGGACAAGAATGTCCTTCTGTGAGTGGGAGCAGGCACGAAAAGCCCTAGATTACTAGGTTTGAGGACAAAACCAGATCTGACTACTCATTACGGTGGAGCTGGATTCTTAGCACAAGATTTCCAAAATGAAGATTGTAAGGCCAAGGTGAAGGTAGTGTTAAGGTGATACTGTTTAAAAGCACATCCCCACTGCTCCAGACAAAGTCTAGTTCAAATAAATTGCACTAATGCAGCAGTCAGCAGTAAGGAAGGTTGGAAATGCACATTCATCTGTTCAAATGGAAATCCACTGCTGTTTCCATTTCAGTGCTTCAAAAAGATCTGAATTACTCCCTGGTATACTCATAGAATCATAGAATCATAGAATTATAGAATCATAGAATCATAGACTCATAGAATAGTTTGGGTTGGAAGGGACCTTGAAAGGTCATCTAGTCCAACCCCCCTGCAGTGAGCAGGGACATCTTCAACTCGATCAGGTTGCTCAGAGCCCAGTCCAACCTGACCTTGAATGTTTCCAGGGATGGGGCATCCAGCACCTCTCTGGGCAACCTGTGCCAGTGTTTCACCACCCTCACTGTAAAAAATTTCTTCCTTATATCTAGTCTAAACTTACCCTCTTTCAGTTTAAAACCATTGCCCCTTGTTCTGTCACTACAGGCCCTGGTAAGAAGTCTTTCTCCATCTTTCTTATAAGCCTTCTTTAAGTATTGAAAGGCTGCAATAAGGTCTTCCTGGAGCCTTCTCTTCTCCACGCTGAACAACCCCAACACTCTCAGCCTTTCCTCATAGGAGAGGTGTCCCAGCCCTCTGACCATTTTCATGCCTTCCTCTGGACCCACTCCAACAGGTCCGTGTCTTTCCTGTGCTGAGGACCCCAGAGCTGGACGCAGCACTCCAGGTGGGGTCTCACCAGAGCAGAGTAGAGGGGCAGAATCACCTCCCTCGACCTGCTGGCCACGCTTCTTTTGATGCGGCCCAGGATACGGTTGGCTTTCTGGGCTGCGAGAGCACATTGCCGGCTCATGTCCAGCTTTTTGTCTATCAGTACCCCCAAGTCCTTCTCCTCAGGGCTGCACAAAATCCCTTCATCCTCCAGCCTGTATTGCTACTGGGGATTGCCCTGACCCAGGTGTACGACCTTGCACTTATCCGTGTTGAACCTCATGAGGTTCACACAAGCCCACTTCTCAAGCTTGTCCAGATCCCTCTGGATGGCATCCCATCCCTCAGGCATGTCAACTGCACCACTCAGCTTGGCGTCATCTGCAAACTTGCTGAGGGTGGACTCGATCCCACTTGTCTATGTCATTGATGAAGATATTGAACAGTTACGGTCCCAGTATGGACTCTTGAGGGACACCACTCGTCACTGTTCTCCATCTGGACATTGAGCCATTGACCACTAGCCTCTGGATGTGACCATCCAACCAACTCCTCATCCATCGAACAGTCCACCCATCAAATCCATATCTGTCTAACTTAGAGAGGAGGATGTTGTGGGGGACCATGTCAAAGGCCTTACAGAAGTCCAGATAGATGACATCCGTAGCTCTTCCCTTGTCCACTGATGTAGTCACTCCATCATAGATGTCCACTAGGTTGGTCAGGCAGGACTTGCCCTTGGTGAAGCCATGCTGGCTGTCTCGAATCACCTCCCTGTCCTCCATGTGCCTTAGCCTACCTTCTAGGAGGATCTGTTCCATGATCTTCCCAGGCACAGAAATACTGGACACTGAAGATCTGAAAAACCACATTGATAAATGCTTCCATGCTCATTGCCCATATGGCAAAAAAACATTTGATCATCTCTACAAACCTCTACCTGAGAGTTGTCCTCTGCTCCTGCACCCTCAGCTCAGCGCCCTACACAGAGACCCTGCTGCAGAGCTCTCGCTCCACTCAGGGGTGCCAGCTCTGAGCAGCCCTACCTGTTTCATCCCAACATGGAAGATCTTGTATATTTGGGTAAGACTCTAGCTCATCTGTATTGTGCTAATTTTTCTTTCCAGTGTATTTTCCTGAAAGGCAGGTTGTCATTTAGCTGATTGCAACACCAGGAGGAGCCTCAGTTCAGTGGTGGGAAGTTTTCTGTTTGGGCATTGAGCAGAATACTTTGAAATCACTGGAAGTTAAAGGCACCAACCAACTACAGTGTTATTTTCTAACTAAAATGCATGAAAGGAACTAAAATATCATCTCTCTCTGCACTGCAGATCTATTTAATATTCCTCCCTTATGTGCAAGCAGAACTTCTACTGACATTAATTGAAGCTTTATATGCAAAATACATTAAATACTAGAGTCCTCAATGCAAGTAGAAGAGGAAACAAAGAAATACCAAATGCAAGAGGAAAAACTTGCATGGTAGGCACTCAAGATCAGGGGTCACCACTGAAAACTTTGGATGCGATCTTTCTATGCATTGTTTTCTTCCTGTGACTAGGGTTTGCAGTACCATATGGATAAATTCATTTAAATTAATTTGAAAGTCTGGTTCATCCAGATATAATAAAGCATCATATAAACGCTTGTGAATACACACATAAGCTTATCCTAATATAAAGTCCCAACAGATGACAGTTTTGAATGCACGCCTGACACTCAAAAGAGCATCCCATGTGATTTTGCTTGCGTTGGCTCATGGTCTAGTCAAGTATGCGCATATATGGGGAAAGATGTCAGATCACGATAGTGTGCATCATGCACCCCAGCACACAACCGGGATGACTGTTGTATGTAAAAATAGCAGGAAAACATGAATCCGCTTGTGAGCAAGTGAATCAGGAGCTGTGTGCGAGGGGGCAGGGAAGTGGCTGTGCCGGCATGCCGTGTAGGGACTGCTCTGGGGTCCCCTGAGCTGCACAGGAGGAGGGCCTTCGAGGCACCAATGGGTTCCTGGAGGCAGCTCTGCAATCACCAGCTGTCGAACACCTCTGACATGTTGAAGCAAACTCTTCTGCGTGAAATGCGGACGGGCTCTGTGTCAGTCTTAGCAAAAGATGATAAGAGGTGTTCTGGTAGGTGCATCATCAGAGAGCACCAAACCCCCTCCCTTAAATGGCAATCCTGGCCTCTTCTCTCACCCTGAGCTGGAAGGAGCAAGGCTGTTATTCCTGAGCCCTCAGCGGTGTGTGTGCTGGGTAGGGGGAGGAGGAATGATGTTTATTCTTGTAGCAGGTTGCCACAGGGTCATTTTCTCTCTCTGCACATCACCGTCTCTCAGACTTCGCCCTTGAAATCCAGCAGCCCTTCCTGCTGGGCCCTTGCCTGCCAGCTGTGTGGTGAGCCGCAGTGAGGGTGGGCATCTGCTGTCCCTATCGCTCCATCTCTCCCATGCGGTGGTTTCTGCTGGGCATGCGTGCAGGGGAAGATGGGCTCCAGCTGGGCTCCCAGGCTGAACCACAGCAGGTCTGAAGGCTACACCATGGAGAACAACCACCCCACAGTTCAGATGCAGCCTGGGTACACTGGAGCTATTTCTGAGATGTTATGTCCTTCCCTCAGATGGAGGAGTCGTGGTAATGCAGCTCTGGCCATTTGCAATGCATGTTTCTCTCTGGTTGATTAAGTAGGCCATTCTACCTTCATCCCTTTTGGTGGAGGACCTACGCTGTGGCTGCTATGGGATGACACCTGAAGAGCTGATCCTTTCTGACAAACGAGCAGTGCCACAGTCATGGTGGCCTGTCTCGAGAAGAGAAAATTGGCTGGAAGCCTTCCAGTATCTCCCAATCCTGCCCTCCACCCCAGCAGCCAGCACAGTCCTAATCTGATCAGGGAAGCAGGTTCTACAACTATGGGGCAATGAGGACATGCTTGGAGTGCTTGTGTTTTTGTCCAAGAAACCCCATGATTGCTAATGAGTCCATCCTTCTTTATTGGGGAAAAAAAAAGAGGGAGAGAAAGCCAACTTTTTTTTTTTTTTTTGCTGTTAGTTTCATAAGATTGCTCCCATGCCTCCAGGGGTGAAGGAAGCACCTTTTTTCTGGGATGAGAAGGTAGGCAGGAATGTTCTTTAGTGGGACACACAGAGTCAGTATTTCCCTAACCAGACCAGTCTGGTTCAGCCTGGGCTAGATAAAGGTTTGCTTTGAAATGGGTTGGAAAGCTATGGAAAAATCCCACTTTCTACAGGGAAAACTCCCATCGGCTTCAGACAGAGTTTTGCTTAAATGTAGCCACCAGGATATGGTCCAAAGAAGATGAAAGCTGTATGCAAACAAATTGCATAGCAGCCGTGAGATCCAGAGTGGCTTTCTCCTACCCTGCTACGGATGCAGTAGCTGCCCAGCAGGACGCGAAGACCGACAGTTCCCCGACCTATGCGACAGATCATGCCAAAACGCCTGCTGCGATTATTGTGCTTCTGGTGGGAATGTAACAAAACTGGAAGAGCCAGATCAAAATCAGGCAGCACCAGGGAGCTGTCAGCCTCTCTGAGCGTGCAGCACAGGAGATGAAACTCTGGAGGGAGTGTACAGCTGATGGAGGATAAGGGCAGGGGGAGTGGGGAAGTGCCCTGATTTCAGTGCCTACCCTGAGGGCAAACCTGGCCTCTGTGGTGCTCAGTATGTCAGCTCCAAGCTGCACCAGCTCAGGATGGCTGCGTAGAGGTGTTTGTTGTGGTGAAGGACCAACCGGGTGCTCTAGCCCCTGGCATCACCCCACTGAAGTCAGTACGGGATGGGGCATGGCCATAGGGCTGGCTCTGAGAGGCCCCTGGGAAGGGCCACATCCCCCACCCCTTGCCATGGGACATCTGTGGAGTACATACAAGCCCCACACCATTGCCTTGGTTGAAGGCCACAGCTCTTCCCATTGATTCACAGCTATGTCTGTAAAAAGCACCTTTTCTACCTGATCCAAGACCACACTATGCCAGTGCTCAACGGAGGGGAAGACAAAATGTTTAAATAGCTCTGAGGATCACTTAGTGTCAATACATTTTTGTACCTGTCAGAGTAAAGACTCTTCCCTCAGCTTTCCAACACCCTGCTCTCCTCCTGAGCCTCCCATCTCCCTACCCTCTCCTCCCAGAAAGCACAGGGTCCCATGAGGAGGGAGAGCAGAGACCCCCCCCAGAAGCCCAAAGCAACCTTCTTCCCTGTCCTCTCATAGGTGGTCCTCATTGTTCCCCTTCCCCTTCATCACCTTCTTTGGGAAGAAGGAGAGGAGCTGAAAACCCCTCTTAGATGCTTTCTTCAGCTTGGAAGGGGGAGCAGCTGGCTGTGATACTGTGGTTGCCCTCTTCTCGCTTTGCCAACCCTGGGGTGGAGGGTGCAGAGCCCCAGGAGTTGTGGGCATGAGCCAGGTGATGTGGGGTTGAAGGGACGTGGGGGCAAAAGCATTGCACAGAGTTGCTGGCTGTGTGGGAGCTGCTGCCAGGGCTGGGGCAGAGGAGGGGAGTGCACAGCACAGGGCAATGGGAGGGTGGATTGGGGAGGGTTCATAGAGCACAGCAGATATTGGGGCAAGTGTATTAGGTGACTGGGAAAATGGGCTCTGTTTGGGCTTTGTGGCAATTCCTACCGGGCTCTTAAAATTAATTACCAGGTGGAAGAGTGAGCCAATGTAGGGATAGCAACATGCCAAACCCTTCACACGTGCACACGTGCATTTTTCCAGGCCACTTCAGGAAGAGCCTGGCAGTACCTTGGTCTTCAGAGAGCACTAAACCCCTCTCATCTCTCATTTCTCATTTACAAGTGACCCTCAATAGATGTGGTGGGCTTAACAGGCAAAGGCAAGAGCTTTTCTTGCAATATCATTCAATACACTGCTCAAGACGGGCAATGTAAATGTAAGGTGGGGAGGGATAATCTGGGAAGGGAGTGACAAAAGACAGCCTCACAAGATGAAAAACAGGTTGTCAGCAGCTACTCAAAACACAACTGGCTCTCACGAGACATTGGCAGCTGCAGAAGGGACAAAATCCAGCAAGAAAAAAACCTGCAAAGGGTGAAAGGAGGTAGCACGACAAGAATGGTGGGGTGGGATAGGTGGCACTGGAAGCTATCAATAAATATTTGGACCTTTCTAATGGGCAGCAGATACAAGGAGGTTGTTTTAGGATGTATTTCATGTTCTTACCACGATCAATATTGGGCCCTACATGCAAGCAGGGAAACCTTGAAGCTCTGGCTACCCTGCTAGGCAGAGCTAAAGTGATGGTGAAAGCTAGAGAGAGAATTGGAACAAAGCAGATGGCAGAATATAAAATGAGATCATCTGTGTCTTAGAAGTGCCTTATTTTCTCCTTTGCTTATAGAGGTGCCACTTCAGATATAGACATCTCTCCATGAAGATGTCAAATCAGGTGACATTGATTTGTCCCCAGTCTCTCGGACACTTCCAGGCACAGAGGTAGATGTGGCCCTGGTCTTGCAACAAAGACCCATCAAAAGCTTCTGCCTTGCTTTTGGCATAGACAGAGACTTCTGGCTGCTGCTGTGTCTCTGCCGTGTCCCTGCCATCGCTGGACAGATGGTTTGGAAGCCTGTGCATTCACTCCCAATCCCCTTTCAGGTGAAGTGTGTCAGGCTTCAATAGGAAAGGCCTATTTATGATATTTTTTAAGCTAATGCAGCTAATTTTGGCTGAATTATGTTAGGGAACAGTCTCATGGGCAGTTCATCCCTCTGGCATATGCACCAGGCAGAGAAAGTGGGGAGCATGTGCAATGAGGAGAGTGGTCACTTGGGGTCCAGTTCAATAAGGGATGTGAAATACTTAGACAAGTTTTAAAGAAAGTGGCATCTCCTGGATGGATGGAAGGATGGAAGGCCACCCTGCAAGCTCATGCAACGGTGCAAGGAGGACTTCCAGCCCCAGCTGCTCACGAGGCTCAGGGGAAGTCCCGGCTCCAGGATGGTGGGTGCTCTCCGGCACATGTACAGCATGGCCACAATGCACTGCTGCTGCTCACCTACAGATGCAACACTTCAGTCAGCCAAGGAAGTTTTGAAATTGCGGACAGCCTCTGTAGGCTGGGATCCTCCCAGGATGAGTGGGGACTGACCAGTTGTTTCCAACATTGCTGCTCCGGTTTTGGGTGGCAAATTCTGCCAAAGGCCAGTTTTAGACGTCTGTGTCTCCTCTGGATCTGTCACTTGGTGGATACATAATGATGCAACATGAGGGAGCCCAACCTTTGCGTTCTGCTCCTATTCTCCAGCAATAACCCAATTTTCATTTTCTGTGTGTTTGCCAAGCAGATGAGAATATGTTTCTGCAGTAGCTTGCAAAATGTAGGGGTTTTCAACAAGCAAATCTTAATTTGTACTGAGCTAAGATTAGATAAGATTAGATCTGTGCTGTTTTGCCACTTAACAAATGTAAATAAAGACTCAAATTCTTGAGCTTTAGCCTATATGCAGCTAAGAGTAGGAAAAAAAAGGGAGCTCTTGATGAGTGAACTTCAGGAACATTTTAGTACTAAATAAGCCAGTCTCTAAGTAAAACAGTCAAAAGCACTGGGATTTAAAAGAAGGTGGGTTGGATAATAATTAGCTTTATCATTTATGATCTGGCATTTCTTTATATCGTTTTTCACTGTATCTCATAGACTGGAGTATGTTTTCAGTGGACGCTAAACTTGGATGCTTCAATGGTGGAGCTTTTGAGGGCGAAGAAATAATGATGAGCAATGCAGGCCATCAGAAAGGTGGCTTTCAGTGGATGGGCTGGGACACGACCTGTTGTAACCAATAGAACCCTCTGCTAAAATGATTATAGATCCAGTTTAGTTTACATCCATAGTAATGTAAATTCATGGAGATCAGTGGAGTTCAGTTAGTGGAAGTGAAGGGAGAACTGAGCCCTTTAAGTATCCTACATCTAGATAGTCCTTTTATCTGACAGAAGCATAATATCGTGGCACATTCTCACTTTTTGTGTGTTTGTTGAGCAGATGATAATACGTTCCCATAGCAGCCTGCAAAATTTAGGTATGAACCCTTGATTCAGCTTCAGCTGCGACTGAAGTTGTTTCGACATGGGCATATAATGATTTAATAAGCAGATCAGTACCTCTTGGCTTGTTGAATTAACTTGTGGTTAGCTTTAGAGAGGCGGGGCAAAGGGCAAGGAAAAGGCAAAATTACCTGTCATACCACATCATTCTTCACCGAACCACTGCTTTGAACCATATATCTAGATATGAGGTTTTAGTCCTGGTTTCAGTTCTGGTTCAAAAAAGACTTAATTAAAAAAAGGATAAATCAGGTTCAAATGCAGCTTGAGAAAAGTTTAAGCATTTTTTTGATCATGTTACAGCCCAAGATTCTCAGTTCTGAGATTTTATTGCTATGCAATATATAAATTATATATATATATAATATCATAATATAGAAATTTATATTTATGCCAAACCCACAGTGCAAAAAGTATCCTCTTTTTGGCGGTGCCAACACATTACAAGGAAGCACCTTTGATTTCCCAGCTAACGCATTGCCTACGAGGGACAGCTTGCTGCTGGAAGTCGTCTCAGTGCTTGGAGCTGGAAACATCCTGGAGCCTGGCAAGAAATCTTCTGGTGGGAGATCCCCGAGGTTGAATGCCTCTGTGCACTGCTGCTTATCCCCTCCAGCCCCACTGAGTGAGCGCTGCGGGAGCTCTCACAGGGTCGCTCCTGTCGCAGGCACGAGGCCCTGGGGAAAAGCTAGAGCTGCCGGCTGGCAGTAGCTCCCACGTGTAATTGTAAACCTCCAGGAGTTCAGAAACGTTTCAATAAAACAAAACAACTGGTTCTCTTTTGTTACTTTCTGCAGGTCTTCTTTAAAAAAACGAACAGTGAACAAGGCTCAGAAAACCTTTCACGGTCTGTCTGGGCATCCTTCCTGCAGGGGAGGTGACGCTTCCTCCTGTCTGCTAGCAAATGTTTGCAGGGCAGCGCTCAGCCAGAGGCAGTCCTTAGCCAAAATTCAGCCAGCTGAAGCTATTCTAAGCAGAGTAATTTTTATTTGAACATAAAAGCTGAAAATTTCTTGGAAAACTGAAGCCAAACAGAAAACTAAGGATTAGATACTTTTGAGGCGATGGTTGGGAATACGAATTGGTTACCAGGGGCTAAAATGAAGCACAGAAATAATTTCCTTATGGCACAAGTGTACACAGCAAACAAAGAAAATTCAGAGTAAAGAATCAACTTACCAGAAAACAACCTAAACAAAACATGGTCCCATATGGAAACTTACAGCTAAGGCACCTAATCAATCTTACCTTTGTCCTCGTAGCGGGACTTGGCACTCCCTGCGCTTATGAATTATAAATGCAGCGATGTTTACTACGGATCAATGCCTTTGGTCCAAGAAACATTAAACTAGTTGTTAATCAAAACAGACTGTTCCTCTCTCCTTCTATCCCGGATATATAATGCTAAGCTAAGGCAGTTTTAGCTACACATTTGGAAATTTTAGAGTGTTATAAAAATTCAGATTAGAAAAAATCCCAAACTCTGCTGATGAAATGAATCTGTTAGGGGAGCTACAAGGCATTCCAGCCAGCAATGTTGGTATCTCTCATGGCATCGGCGTATGTGGAGGTGCTAAGCAGGTGGCAGCTTTCTCACCCAGCCTGCTAGCTCTTTGTCCTTCCCTAAACCATTTTTTCTATCTTCTCCTCCAGTCCAAACACCCAGTCTGACTTCCCTCAGAAATGAAAGGAAAAAAAGATTACTATAAAGTTCAGTCTGTTCTCTTGCGCGGCTCGCTGCATGGCTGCACAGATAACTCTGGGGGGAAGGCAGAATAAATACGACTGAGTAAGCTGTCACTGACACTGGAAGGAGCTGCTCTTCAAGTCATTCTGTCACTGTAATGGCTTTTTTCAGCATTACAGCTAAAAGCAATCATTACAGGCTTTTAAGGCTGGAAAGTAACTGGAATTCCCCTGTCCCTTGGTGATGCTCACTGTGCCTTGCATTAAACACATGAGCAGATTGCATCACATGGCTGCAGCTTTGCTGTATGTCCATCTGAGGGTTGAACTTCGCTGCTCTTCCTCCTCACAAACTATCAAATGAGCCTTGAGAGGCTGTAGATGAGGAATACTTGGGGGAATGATTTGAGACAACATCATTTAAACTCCGGCCACCCCTACTATTGCTAAAGCCCTACAATAGTTGCTGTAAAGCTGAAGGTGGACTGGACCCTTCCTCACAAGAACATTTTATTTGCTTCTCAATTCTGTAGCTCCTGCCTTGAGAGCTGCCCTAAGCACCCTAATCCCCAGAAGAGAGGAGGTGCACTGCGGCTCAGGCTCAGCTCCACGGAGGCAAAGCATCCTGCTTTCCTTGCAGCTGACTTGCATTATGACACTCAAAATGTAATAAAACACCAATCTGTTGCCGCACATTGGAGACATGCAAGGTTGGCATACAGTACTGGTGTAAGAAAGACATAGAGTTTAAAAGCTGCATGCAACTGCGAGATGTAGGGAGGCAGAAAGACTTGAAGTTGCTCTTTTCCTTTCTGGGAGTACTTGATTCATGTGGTGCGTGGCAAATTTTCCACAGACACATTGTATTGTAGTGGAATCTCACCAAAATCTCTACTTCGTGACTAAGCCCTTTAGTTCTCTTTAAATTTATAATTTCCTTCCTTAAAGCTCTTTATTACTTGCATCTGATCCTAAAGGGAGGTATTTTATGTACCGTGCATGTTTGCTTAACTTAGGGTTTCGAAGATCCATGAACTACTGAAACTATTTCTTCTGAGATGCCTTTAGCTTAAGTTTCAAGCTAATCTTTTTGTGCAATGTGGAGATCATCACAAAAAGCAAGTTTATGACTGTCTTGGACCTTGAAAAAATGTGCTGAGCAATAATAAAAATAATGCTTTCATAGCCTTTCCCCATCCTACAGGCTGGTGTACAAAAAAATAAAGGAATTACTTTCTTTATTAGTGAGTGTTCTTGAACCACTGTTATATTTTGTATAGACAGGAATATGGAAATTATGTTCTAGGTCTCCAAGCTGGAAACAATATTGTTGATTCTGGCCAGCAACAGCATTGACATTATTTTCTCTGTCTATTTCTTACTTGTGTCTACCCGATATTTCCACTGGAGGCAAACAAAAATTGGGTATTTTCCTCAAAGCATCTGACAGCTAGTACTCGAAGAAAATTTTTATCGATAGTAAAATGTAAAGAAGAGCCTAATCAGTCCCACCTCATAACTTTGCAATGACAGCGCTTATTAAAAATATATAGATCCAAGCATCCAAAGGATGATAGAAGATGACTGCTTTTGAATTGCCAAATTTCTGCCAACATTTTCAAATTCTAATGCAGTCAGCTATAACCAAGCGTGCGCATAATCCAGCTTTTGCAAGATGCTGAACGTTGGAACGTCTATTTCTATTAGATCTTTTAAACTGCCTCGTTAGAAACAAATGGGTTCTGAGTAATTTTCATTGAGGAATTAAATGCTATTTTGCCATCTTTGTTAAAAATTAACAAGAGATTATCAGTACCCAGGCTCACATTTTTATTGTTCTGACTCCATCTGTATTAATAATCTACATTACTGATAAAAGACCCAGACAGTGGAATTAAATATTACGGAAATGCAAATATTAAACATTGTTTCCATGTGTTTTGGCAGTAATGACTCAGAGCTAAACTGCTCTCTCTAGATGTCTCCCTGCTTGTATGCTATAAACTGTGCCCTGCAGTTCTGCCATGTTAAAAGTCTTGCTCTCCAACCTCTCTCTTCTGCAGAAGGCATTCAGCTCACGGACGTCCACGCTGCTGGGAAAGGGTGGGACGCTGCCCGCCTCAGGAGCTCTGGAGGCGGAATTGTAATGAGGAAGGAGTTGTTATTGCAGGGAGGGATGTTGTGGACTATCATGTCCTCGTGTCGCTGGGGTAGCCAAGTAGTAGAAGAGCACCATCTGATACCAGGTGAGGTCTTGCTGTCCTGGTAAGTATCGGCTCTGCGAGGGGGCTGATCTGTATAGACACATTCAGCAAAACAGGGCATCGTTACAGACTTGTCCCCAATTATCAGTATTTTTTTCAAACTAGACACTTGCCCTTTGCTAATAGCTGCAGATTGAATAGTTTCCTAAAGTTTTACCTAAAAATAATTGCTCTGGGACTATATAAAGCACAAATCTCTTTGAACTAGTATTGCACAGTCTTTGCTATTATACTTCAGTACCTCCTAATCATGCTTAAAGATTCTCATTTTACGTGTCAAAGGGCACTGAGAGTCTTAGTGCAACAGATCAGATCCTGAGCATAATTGCTGTATGATTTAGCTTTCATCATCTTGCTATGACCCACTTTTGGAGCATATGCCTGCACTGCATTCAGAGCCATAAGTGCAATGCAGTTGCACCGAATTGACCTTGAATAGAAGTGCTGAAGTGCTAAGAATAGCTTAGGTGCCTGCAATCACCCAGCTGCGGCAGCAGCCAGCCCAACCCAAATGACTTTGATACTTGAGTGGGATTTGCAGATCCTACTGAGTGGCCGCAGTAGAGTTGGGCAGGGAAGAGCTTTCTCCTTCAATGAAGGAGAGAATTTACTTTTGAACGTCAATGTAAGATGCTCATCAACACCGTGAATCTTCTCACCGGTCATGGGGGAGATAGATAGGGTTCAATCTCTTGCTTCTGACTCAAGCACAGTAAAGTCGTGACTGTTGCTCCAAGCTGAGTTATTCAACCACTTTGGTCCAGCTATTCTGAGGCAGTCTGAATTGCAAATTTTCTTCTTGCCATACTCCTTTTTTATTTCCTGGGCAAAAGTTTTTGGTTTTGACAAATCGATAGTCTTTAACAAGAGGTTTCTTCCCAAACATTCCTGAAGCTGAATACTCTCAAACATTGTCAGTCTACATGGAAATGCAGTGTCATGACGCCACCAACTGCATATGCTTTAAGGGAAGCTGGTCACTACAACATTAGGGTGGGACATGCCACAGCTGGGTTCTGCCACTTATTCTGTGTCTTTGGACAAGTCATTTCAGGACAGGGGGAACAAAATACAGAAATGACTGCCTAATTCCTGCTTAAGGCCTCCTATTACAGTATCTTGGTCTTGCTCTTCCAGACTCCTGTCTATAAAATGAGACTTCCCAGCCTCACTGGGTTGCTGTCAAGAACTCAAATATTATGGTGCAGGGTAAAGGAAAATAATAGCTAAATTCCTAAGGTAGATAAATATAGTGCATAAAATCAGGACAAGTGTAACCTGGTAAGTATTCCTGAGATTGTGGCTGCCTGAAAAGATGCTTCAACTCTAGCCCTGGATCTGTATTTCATTTAGGAAGTAATTTTACGAGGGAGGCACAATAACACGCACAGAATCTGATACTTTTGAATAGCCAGTCTAGATCTATATTCATTGATGGTTCAGACAATGAGAGGAAGCAAAGAGCCCTGTTTGATATAGTGTTAGAAAACAACAACAACAAACCCAAACAGCGGAAGCAACCTTTACTTCAATCCTCAGTAAAACATAGTGGAAATACTGCTGTGCACGCTGGCAAATATCCCTGTAACCTTTACGATTCCTTCCTTAGGAGACCAAGGTGCTTTGGAAACGCAATGACAAGGCTGAACCAGGATGCTCACTGTTCGCTGCTGGGCAAGCATAAATGATACTTCTTGTCAATAATCTTCTGGCTATTTCCAACTCAGAGAGTTCCTGAGAGGGAAGGTTTGATATATTACATGCATAATAACCTTTTTTAGTAAATATTATAAATATATATTTCCTAACTGTTGGTGCATTTCTCTCCCAGGAGTTTATCCAGCCATTTTCAGATAAAAATACAACAGAGAGCTTGTTCAATCGCTCACGGTCAGATTTTCTTACTGAAAGAATCTGCTCAAAGTACCTCTGCTGTTCTGGAAGAGTAACTGAGCTTCTAAGAGGAGAAAAGGTTTCAAAGAAGTAAAAAGTGTTTCCAAAGACATGGACAGAAGAGGCAGTGACATTGTGTGACTTTTTTGTTACTGTCGTTGTTTAGGGTTTGGGAAAGAGGGGATCTGCAACTGGAAAAAAAAAGCCACTTGTGCTTGACTTGCTCAAAATGGGGCCAGGGCTGCACTTGGCCATGACTAGTGCAATTCTCAGTTGGCTGAAGGAGCCCAGCTCCGATGCACTTTAGCACCTAAGAGAGCTGTATTGGTGCACATCTGCTGCAACTTAATGCTCTTATTATTCAGTGATTGCTGGACCATAGAAAGAGAACTTCCCTTCCCTTCTTTTCTTCTCGCTGCTGGATTTCTGTCCATCTGTGTAATTACTTTAATATAAATCTTGGGGTACAACGCTTTGTCCCAAGTTGATCATTTCTACAAATTTCTCTTATTTCCTATTCCCTGTTTACTCTTTTCGTTCATATCCTTATAGTATTTTCATTGTTATTAATTCTCTTATATGCATTAAAATAGATTCTTGGTTATCGTAGTGGGGAGTGATGTATCAACTCAACTAAAAGGTACTGAAGTTTTACTTCCCTTAGCTTTCTGGTGCATTTTATATTTTCTTTAAATATTTTTTAATCAGTAAGTCCCATTTCATAACATCCTCTCCGTTATTATAAAGCTGCCTCCAAAAGCTCCTCAGCTTGTATTCATCTCAGCAGTTGATTTGCACTTTATTGGTGCTGTTAGCTCTCATTGATTCCCCAGAGCATTCAGTCAAAAATCCCATGTAAATGCAATGGAAAATAGAAGTAAAACAAATCCTTTGCATATTTAACAAAGATTTTATGGCAAATCTAAAAATAAAAAGATTTGTATTAATAGTGGCACTGTCTATTGTTGTCTGGCCAATGCTTTCCATGATGAGCTCCTGTTCTCTTTTGCTTATAAGTTTGCCAAATGGTAACAATTGGACATGAAAATTTCCCTGCTGGGCATCTCTCATTTAGCTGAAATTTAAGTGCATAAATAAAACAGTTCAGTCACTTCCAAGAATGGGGCTAGAAAATATGTATTGTTTTGATGATGTTAATTTCTGTCTTTCATTTGGGAACTCTAGTTGGCCCCTGTGCTTTATAGGAGGGACATGAAATTTAACCATAGATGACTTTTGTATATTTTGTATCTCCAGAAAAATGAACCCAAATATGGCCAAGTTATAGACCTTTTAAGGGGAAAAAAAATGCAGTTAGCATATGCTTTGTAGATCTCTGCCACAGCTGTGAGCTAAATACCTTGGAGAGTCTGTCTGAGCTGGACACCATTCCTTCCGGACTGTGTAATTGCAACTCTGGGCTACCATGGCTTTGGGTCCTGTTTTTCCTGGCCTCTCAATATCCCTCTTTTTCTGGCTGGCGGTAGTGAGGAGGGAGAAGTTGTTTTTTTTAAATATAGGAAAGACAGGAGCTAGAGCTTGGAGCAGTTTTGGACAAGGATAGAGGAGAGGGAGAATGGGGAAATGAGGGGAGATTTGGGCTGGGTGAGAAAATTTAGGAGGCTGGGACTGGACAAAGAGCCAGGAGTGGGAAGAAATGAGGCTGGGAGGGCTGGGAGCAGAAGAGGTCAAATTTGAGAAGGGCTGGGGAGGAAACCGCATGGCCGCTCACTTGCAATCCCCTGCAAAGCCCATGGGAAATCCATGAGAGAGGCCATAGACTTTGTATAGTCTGTGGATAGTTTGGACTCTTGCCTGTCCTCTGTAGGACATGGCCACTGAGAAGACAACTGCCTGCCAAACACTCTGCAATGTCCTACAGACCTCTGCCTCTTGGAGAGCCAGTCACCTCCAGCCCTGGTGCTTCCTGGTGAAGGCAAAATCAGGGGGCAGGGAATCAGTATTTTCGGGGTTTTTAAAAAAAAGGAAAAGTAGAGAAACAATTTCTCTGCTCTCGTACCTCCTCCCCTAAGCATTATTTTAGAAGAACATGGTTTTTTGTTGCAAAGTCAGATATGCAAAATGTAGGAACTTCTGGAGTTAATATAATCTCTGTGACTTTAATTTAGCTGTTGGCTCAGGCTTTATGTTACAGTCTCTGTTCATAAAAAAGAATTAATGGCTACACTGGAAAGCTTCGGTTGCCTCAGGGCCAATGATCATGATCTGATTACATTCAATATGGGCAAGCACTGCACACTGGCCACCAATAGTGTATGTGTATTGGGTATCCTGAAAATTAAATTCGTGAAGCAGGGGTAAATTATGAGAAAAGTGTATAAGAGGTAAAATATAGGTTGAAAAATGAAAATAAATATGGGAATTTATTCCAGAGAAGTTTATTGAGATGGAAAAATGTCAAGGAGGGACTAAACATCCGTCATGATTCAGTGGCAGAAGGAAATCAGCTGTTGAAAAGACATAATTTCTATAGTGAACAAAAAAAGAACAATCCATATAAGTATGAAATTATGAGGTGTTGAAAATAGGTAAGTAAAGATTACAGAAAAAAATCTGCAAATGACAGCCAAGAATAATATGAAAGCATTCAATTATTAGGAACAATGATGACATTTTAGGCCCATCACTAGAAACAGCAAGCAAAACTGATATCAGGGATGCAGAACAAACAGAAAGATTTAATTTTTTTTTTTTTTTTTTAAATTCACAATGGAGCAGGATTTGTGCTTGCATCCTAGCAGAGTCATACAAAACTTTCAACACATCAGCAATTAAAGATGTTCAGAATACACCTTGGAATCGGAAATAAATTCCAGAAGGCTGGGAAAATACCCAGTCCGTGCCAGAATTCAGAGGGTGTGACGAGCCACTAATTATAGGCTTGTTAGCCTGACATCAGTTGTAGGCAAAACGACAGAAAAATGACATGGGGCTTCAAAGGAACTGACATCTACCAATATAATTATTACCCATCAATACAGATTAATGAAAATGAGTTATTGTAAAGCAAGCCTGATTCCACACTTGAGGAATTTATATAGTTGGCTGATAAAAGTACTGTAATATATTTAGGTTTATTAAGACTTTTGACTTAATCCTGGATGGCGTTCTGTTAAAAACATGAGCACTGGCCGATTTTCAGTTTTTATTGCAGAGATGTTGCAAATGTGAGGCACACCTGGTAATTAGCCTTTAAATGTATGCTTGTCTTGAAGTCAATCTTCTTCACTTCTCTGGTTAAATATCCATGGCCTGACCAAAGTCAGTATATATGTGAGGCACTAGGTAATTTGGAGATGCTGTGAATGAAAGATGCAGTGTTGCTGTGAATAAGTGCCCAGCATATGTAAATAAGTACCTCCCACCCAGCTCGGGAAAGGCATTTTATAAGTTTTCTTTGTATTTTTTCCCTACCCTGAATCCCAATTTTAACAAACCGCAGTGGCCGAAATCAGGCACACTTGGCACAATCATCCACACAACGGCAGTCCAAGGAGGTCCTACAGGCATGTAGAGGTTTGCCCCATACAAGCCAAACCCACGTGGGGACCGGACCAAAAGCTCCCCATGCCCCAGCGCTGATGGGCAGCGCTTGCTGAGAGAGATGTGGAGCCACGTGGCTTGTCACGTAAGAGATGCTGCTGCAGGAGGACTTGCTGGCCTGAAGGACAAGTGGCCATAGATGAAAGGTGTGAGGAGCTTGCTCCTGGTTTGTGTGAGCTTGAGCTGTGTTGTGTATACACAAAGAAAGGTGATTTATGACTTCGGAACACAATTTCTGAAACAGTTTATGAAACAGGCCTCATTGATGTGGACTGTAATTACAAAGAGGGGACTCTTGTCAGAGCAGAAGGTATTTGTATTATGGTTGCAATCACCCTAATAATTTCCCAGCTTAATATGTTGGAAAAATCAATTGCTTCTTTTCAAGCATGCAGAAAATTTTTTGGGGAAAAAACCCTAGTAAAGCGCTGGTCGCAATCTCTAATTTCTATTTCCATTTTTTCTGTGAAAATAATCTCTATCCCCTGCCAATCTGTCATGCAAGGGCTGAAATGCTTTCCCTGACCAGCACTTTCCTTCTTACTTTTTATTTTCTTCAGAGTACTAAGAACATTTGTTTCACTTTGTTTGCTAGGATATACCCTTGCCATCTATATGCCCAAATGAATTCAGGGAAAGGTAGAAAGATCCCTGAAAGGTTTTTCTCAGGGACTTCTGTTGTTATTCTTTCATTTATTAGAACCACTGAGGACTAGTAATCTGCATTACTGCTTAGGTGTTTTAGTAATACCAGTGTTTTCAGTGCTATAGGCAACACATGGAAAAAAACATCCCTATTCTAACTGCTACATGTAATGTAGGCTGTACAGGCTGCTCTGTGTTTTAAATATTAACAGAGAGGTACAGATCACAGATGGGGGGATGGGTGGAAAATTGCTTTTCCTTCCCCTTCTCTCCACGTACACTTCACTTTTAGCTCTTCCATTTCAGTGTTCAGCTCCTATTGTTAAAAATAGAGTGTGAGGCATTGATTGTAAGAAAGAAAGCACTTGAAGGCACAAGGTGAAGGAGATGGCTGAAACAAAACTGGGGGAGAACAGAAAAGGACATTCAGGTAGGTGTCCTTAAATGGATGCACACTGAGAATATAAGGACATGGGCCCTTACGGATGGATTCTGCTTAAAGGTGAGCACCCTCCACTCCCATCAGCTTCTGCAGCAAGGGAGGACTTCCCGGCATCTCCTAGGAGCCAAACTGTCATGAGAAATCAGTCAGAGCACCACCCATCTCTGGGCACCTTCCTGGCCTCCACTACATGCAGGGTATGAAACTCTACAGCTAACTGGATCACCTTTATTTTGCCATGCCCAAGAGCAGGCTGTAACTCCACCTGCCAGCGAGAAGGAAAGCTATCCTGCTGGGTGCGCATTGCCCAGTCTGACAGTGTTTAGCTGGAGGAAGAGGAGGAGTGCTGCCTGCCCAGCACTGCAAGAATCTGGATTTACCCCATGTCAACAATTTTTGAGGTGTCTTTTGCAGTCAGTGTTACTAGAAACACTGCATACTATTTCTTCCCAAGAGGAATCTATTATTTCCATTGTGCTCCTTGATATTATGCCTCTTACTTCACCATATGCACTGTTGCCAAACATTCAAGCCTGTGCATATGAAAAATGATTTGATACTTATAATGCAAGAGATTCTGGCCAGTAGCTGTATTTTTGCACAGGGTAGTGCAATGAGGTGTTCATTTGATGGGGATCTCCAGCATTCTTATTGCTTTAATAAAAATGAGAGGAACTTGCCCTAAACAACCAATTACTTTGGTTCTCACAAGTATCTTCTTTGGCAAAGACCGAGATGCTTTCATGGTATGGTGTGGTTTGGAAAGGGACAGTGACAAGTCACATGATGGGGTTTGGAGGGAGGCTGCAGAGGAAAGTGCTACCTTTCTAGCAGGGCTCATCTGAGCACCGGTCCTACCTGTGGCTCCCACCCAGCTCCAGTTGTGCCTGGTCAGTGGTACCTAGCACATGAGGTTTTGGAGTGGTGGAAAGTTCACAGCCCCATATTGCGATTGCAGGACCTAGATCTCACTGGAAGGTAGCAGGAGTCTGCTGTGTGAGGATCCTGCTCGCCTCCCAGATGCTGCAAGCCTGCAACACACCATTGGAAAGTGCTTTCTGCTGCAGGTGGAGTAGCAAAGCCACACCTGGAAGAGCAGTTCTTACCTGCTCTTCTCAGGTCCCCCTTCAGCATACCCTCTGCACCCCAGCCCACCCCGTGCTGGTCTCCAATGATCCCGTTCACAAGCTGGGAACTAATGTTAAGTGACTGTTTACAAGATGGAGGCTTTGTTATGTGCTGGAAGAAGGTAAGACTGCTCTAAACAAAGTGTCGTATTCTGTAGCTAACTGGGAGTAAAATACCTCTAAAATATTGCTTGTAAACTTAATTGGTATCGAGTTATTATAGTTATTTGAGATGTGTTAGTGACTTATGATGAAACAATCTGAGTCTTTGTTTTTCTCTCAAATAAACCAGCAAGTGCTATATTTCTTGGTAGTTATGTCAAAATTATTGTTGTTGGGATGTTTAGTATGAATTGCTGAATGCCTTGATCTTTATGAAAGGGGTGAGGACATAAATTGCAGTTAAATTGTAAACTTTGATCTTGATTCTTTGCTGCTGTTTTTCAAGAGCTGTTCCATAGTACTTGCAGCATAGCAGACAAAGGAGTAATGTGGATTTAAGTTATTTTTGAGCACCCCAGGATCTGCAAGACACTATCAGCTGCTCTAGCATCATGTATGAATTAGAAAGGAACTGAAGGCTGCTCTAAGACATGCGTTTTCTCTGTATGTCATACAGCCCACAGTTCTTGAAATACAGAGTATAGTGGGTACCCCCTTCCTAGTCCAGCACTCCCCTTGGCTGTATACCAAGGCAGAGTTCCCCCATGGGCCAAAACCTGTCTATCTATAACACACACAGCTTCACTTCCATGAAAAGTGATTGAAGCTAAGTGATTAAAACTGAGGGTCAACGTGACTTGCTCTTCAACAAAATGTTGTATATTGGCATCCTTGCTGATGTTTGGGGGTTGTCAGGACATCCAAGGAGGAGGTTACTCTTTGCTGGTAAAAGCCTTATTCTGCTGGTGCTGTTATTGCAAATAACCCTTGCTTCAGTGGGCCTGGACACACGTTGGAAAGCAAGGATACCCCTTAGGGGTGAAATAACTGAACTGAACTGAATTCTCTCAGTGCCAGGAGGCACACAAGGCGCGAACATCGTTCTTCCACTTCAATCGGTCTGCGACTGCGGGCCATGCCGCTTCCCAAGAGTTCCAGCCTGCACCATTCCTCTCAACCTCCACCATCCGACGCCAGGTCGTTTTTGGGCGACCCCGCTTTCTTCTTCCCTCTGGAGTCCACCCAAGGGCCACAGCGCAGTCTTCTGTCGGTTTTTTCCTCAGGACATGACCGATCCAGTTCCATCTCCTCCTCCTCACTTCGTTACTGATTTTCTCCATCCCCGCCATTTCTGATGCTCGTCGTTTCTGCAACTTTTTTTTTTTTTCCGGGAGGAGGTAGTTGGCCTCCTGCCCAACCCCCATGACTTGGAGGGCCAGTGGTTTTTCTGTCAGGGTGGCCTTCCCTTAGGCTGCGTTGGTTCGCGGCACCTTCTTCAATTTTATCCGGTGCACCCTCCAGAGAGGGATCCCCTATCCACCACCCAGGGGACGCGCCTTCTAGCCGTGCAGCCCCAGCCGAAGGTAGGGGTGAAATACCTTCTGGGTAAAGGGGTGCTGGTGGTTGCAGGGATCCATATTTGTGTGCATTATCAAAGCATTATATCTGGCTATTAACGTGTTCTTGGATACAATTCCGCATTCAGGAATCACATGCATGCTTTTTTTTTTTCCCAGTGGCAGGTATCCAGACACCCTCTTTGCAATTTTACCTTCACACTTACTGCTGCCAGTCAACTGGTATCAGCGACATGGTTGGACTGAGTGGGGAAAAGGCGTAAACACAGCGCTGGTCAACTAAAATTAGTTACCTGACTCAAGTCAGGTGAGTGGTTTGCAACCACCAGGCTGGTGCTGGTTCATGGCTCTTACTGAGTTCCCAGGTGTCTCAAAAACTTGTTCATACCAGAGAGGTGGTTTGTGTGGTTTGCAGGGAAAATATTTGGGCTTGCATTCAGGTAGAGCTGTTCTTCCATTTCCACTGCTGCTTTCAGCTTTTAGGCCTTCACTTTCTCCACATATATCACAACTGCTTATCAGGCAGTAGTTCTCTTTGGTCCCAGTGTTTTTGCTGTTCGTAACAGTGATATGAAGCCTTTTACCTGATGTCTTTCCCATAATCATGAACATCGGTCTTTCTTACAAAATCTTTGCCCTGTGTGCTCCACCTAGAAACCAGAGTTCAACTGCTTGGCTGATGTCTTCTGTCTTCTTGCATTTTCTGGATTTTGCAATAGGCTGAGGAGTCTGCATTTCTGTTTCAGTTCCATGTGTCTGTGCTAATTGTCTGCTGCGGGTAGGAAATCAGGTTTGCATAGTTTTTTTGCAACAGCCATATAAACTGTAGTATTTCAACAGCATACACTGAAGGCATTGTAGGACTGCCAACAGTGTCTCTCTGTAAATGCTGTCTCATTGCTAGTGACAATAACCAATTGTCTTCTCTATTTTTATTAGAAGACAGGTTATTTCTTATTCTGAAGGGCTTCTTCCCCTACCAGATGCTGTTTCAAATTTTCACATAGGCAAACTCTTGCAAGACATTCCTTTCCCAACTTAGGTATGTCTTTGTTCCACTGACCCATGCTGCAAAAACCTACTGGCCCTTCCTGTTCCAAGACCAAGGCTCTTACCCTGGTTGTAGTCCTCTGAATTTCCACTGAATCTCTGCTGAAGTTGAATTTCAGCAGTGGATTCAAGGTAAGCGTGGACGTAGTTACCCCTTTGTCATATTGCATGTTTCAAGGTCATCCAAGAAACTTGGAAGAAACTCTGCCAGCTTACAACTGCTAATAGTCTTTGAACTAAATTAATATTTCAGGTATGGGCATGTTACTATGCTTCCTTTAAATGTTTAGTCAGGTCAAGTGTTTCAGGGATACTAACACAGTTTCATTTTGGTTTTATTTTACCTTTAGGTCTATTTTCATGACCTCTGAGCTGAGAGCTGGTCGTGATCTCTCGCAGCTTCTGTCCTGCTGCATCCGTGTCTGTACAGCAGCATCGCTACCACGACAGTGAACCTTGCCAACACATCTAGTATATGTGGTGCCATTCAGGATCGATCTTGCTGCAGTTGACCCCCACCAACAATCACCCAGGGTGTGTTCTGAGCCTGCCCACCCGTTGGGTCTCAGGACACAGGGAGCGAGCTGCTTTCCTGAGCTCCCAATGCTTGCCACGGTCCATCACTGGGACCAAGAAGTGCTTCTTTGTCTGTAGCAAATAATTCTGCAGTGCTTCTGTGGTGAACTTGCTTGGATCTATGCGAGGATGAACCTTGTGTGTCTTCTAAGCAGTGACCATGCTGCTTACCTACCTTCTGAGCTCCTGCTTTATATATACACTTCCCGTCATCTCCTGCCTCCTATCAATTAATTGCTCTCTTCTTTTTTCCCCTTTTTTTTCCTGAGTATTCTGTGAGGCAGGTGCTATATAGATGGATTTTTTTCTGAGCTATTTCCTGATATAGCTTCCCCGCCCTTCAATCTCTTCACCAGCTTTGCTGCAAGGAAGCTGCAGTGCATTGTCTGCTCTGTGTAGGCTACTCATTCTGCTGGTGTGTGCTACAAACCACTTGTCTTAGGCATAGTGTAAGCAGGTTCAGGAGTCTGTGCTTTAATTGAAAAGAATATATTTTAATTTGTGCCACCTGAAGCTGCAGTCTGCATGCTTTTTCTCTTGGGATTCATTTAATAATTTTCCTTGTCCTGGTGCCATTAGAGTCATGCTACCAAGGATTTATAATGTGGCTTTTCTGAGTTGTGACTGCTTGTTTTGTGTTGCACCAAACGGAGGTAGCCTTACAGGTTGAGTGACGCCCACTTTCTGTTTGGCATTTGACTTAGTGTTTGTATGTTTTTTCTGTCTCTGCACTAGACAGCTTGTCCAGCTGGGATATTCACGTGAAGAAAGCCTTGGCGTACCCTGTGTATGAGCTACTCCGTGATAATGCCTCTTCAGGATTGTCTTAGAGCCCATGGAGCATGAGGTAAATGTCTGTACGTTGAAGTAAAGTGAGGCTCTCCCGCTCCATGCTGCGAAAGTCCCATGTCTAGTACAGGACAGGTACTCCACACTGAGGTCACAAGCTACCCTGTGAGGCACCAGCTCCTTGCACCTAAGCCCTCACCCAAGTCTGATCTTCACAAACCATGTGGGCCTTGTTGTTTGCCTCTTTTCTGCCAATTTAAAGTCATAAAAATTCACTTTGAGACTCTAAGCGTCAGGGTCTCTCTCAGCTATGGCACATCTCTGATAGGATTTTTCTTGTCACAGCCATTATGTGTGACCCAATTTGCAGAATGGTCACCTCTGCAATCTTTTCCTTCTGCTACACCCGTGACTCTTCCTTCTGCATTCCTGCTCTCCTCTGCTACACTTCTGTCTGCTTGCTGAAGAGCATCCACTGTTTTCTTTTCCTTCTAGAGTTAATTTTTAAGCTGCTCTAGGACTCATTGAAGAGTCAGACAAGTACAAATACCATCACATAGGAACTGGCAAGATCACATAGCTGGGGGCAAGGAATAGAAGGGCTGCTTTCAATGACAGCTTGCCGCTAGCTCAGCTTAGCTGCCGTGCCAGGCTGTACCCACTTTGTGATCCAAACAAAGTCAATATATGGAGCGTGACCTTTTATATACATCTGCATGGATAGCAAACCAGTGCTGCTGTGATTGATCTTTTCTTTTTCTGTAGTGTTTTCAATTTCTTATCCTTTGTATCTATAGGAACGGAGTTAGATCTGGCACAGCACTCAGCCAGAGAAGAGAGAAAGTCAAGGCGATACAGCTTCAGTGCTATATTTTTTCCCCCTCCGCAATCTTGATAACGTTAGCAGCCTTCAAAGTGCTACTTCCAGGAGTTTCTACATGGTACCTGATAAGCACAGGTCGTGCCCGCGTTGCACCTCAGCTGCTCGGATCAAAAAGCAGTTTTAAACAGACTTGCTTCCTGATTATTGCTGCGTGCCCTTGCATTGCTATAAGGGGGAACCTACATCTTTAACCCCTGCTAGACCATGTACCAGGGTAGCCTCAGCCTCTCTGTATCCTAGCTGTCCTGATGTTGGGTGTCTTAAGGGGGAATGCTGTGCTGACTTCTCTGCCTCTGCCGGCCATGGGACCTTCTTGTGAGCCCAACACGGCAGCCGAGGTGGGTGCATTGTGCCTGCCTGTGTGCAGGAGAGCCTGATGGCTCCTCAGCACCTTGGGTGCCTCCTGCAAAGGAGGACAAGTTGCCCTGCCAATGGGGCTGAGAAAGGTATTGCTGCTAGCCTCCCTTATGCAAGATGCTGTGCATCCAATCCCAGGATTAGCTGTATGGTGTGAAGACAACGAAGAGCAAAAAAACCTTTTTGTTTTTATCAAAATCAGCACTAGAAATCATTTTGCCTTACCAGAAGTGGGGAAGGAAGGAACATGGTGTCCCACTAGTGAGAAAACTTACCAAACCTCACCAAAAGACAGGCCTGCTACCTGGCTGTAAAGAGCTTATGCTGGAAGATGACTTCTGAAGATATGCTGTCTGAATGTTTAGTTCTCTATCACTAGTTTCAAAATAAAGTTCCATGATGTCAGGTAATTTAATACACAGGAAATCTCCTGTGCAGTGTAATTTACAGAGTTATAAAAATTTCAGACTTCTCTAAGTGTAAAAGAATATAGTACCTAGTTCATTAAACTTGCATTTAAAAAAATGTCCATTATAGGGGAAGCCTAGCAGTGGCTCCTATTCACAGTTTACTCAACTTGAACTACTGTTCATCAACACTTTTCTTTAAATTGCTGAGAGGATGTAGCTATTCATGTGTTTCTTTATGTTTTCCAGCAGCAATGCAAAAATTGCATGCAAGCTGGAATTAAGCCTTTTAACAAATCCAAAACATGCTGTGACTAGTGGAAATTTGTAGGAAAAACTACCTTAAAAACCCACCAACAAGCTTTGTCAAAAGTAACCTGATATCTGGGCACAACTGTTGATGTGGTAACTGTTGATTTCTTCTTTGGCTCGGGGCTGTTCCAAGGAATGGTGTCAAGAATCGCTTTCTGGTGCACCCAAAATTTTCTTGAGCTGGTAGGACACTGAATTTGTCATGCTGAAACCCAAGAGCTCCACATCAAACATGAGGAACTGGCAATTGTAGGGGTAAGGGGAGTTTGGACTGGAGTTTAAGCTCAGGGCCTATATTTTAGGTGCAGTTTAAATGTACTTACAGTTAAATAATCCCCCTCCTAAGCCATCTAACCTTATAGCTCTTTCCTTAATGTAAGGCAGCCTCCTTAAAAATGCTGCTGTGCTGCCTGCAACACTTCTGCAGTGATGCAATGTATATAGAACTACCATAAAAAATGCTGATACTGAGAGCGTATCTTAAAGAACAAGTTTTTAATGGATACTATGATGCTGTTATGTGAAAAGATCTACCTCTAACACCCTTTCTCCCTTTTAACCACTGCTGTTTCTTGTTGTGACTGCTAAACTCGCTATGATCTCCCCTGTTTTTCAGAAACCGAGAGTTATTTCCTTGTGGGAATTCTGTCTTCCTTGTCCCTGTAGCGCCCAGTGGTTGAACTTCCTGGAGCTGGGAAGGCTTTGGTTTAACCTCAGCCATTGATCACAACACAGGGTAACTGAGTGAAATGTAATGGCCTGTAAAATACAGGTCATGGGTGATGACGTCCAAGTCCTTTTTTAGCTTTGAACTCTGTAAACCCTGTGGAAACATGAAGCCTCGCTCCTCTCCCACTCCTGGGCTCAGCTTTGCAAAGCTGCAGAATGAGAGGGGGAAATAAACCAAAACCAACATCTTCGCGCCCTCAGAAAGGTTATTCCATTGAAAACTGAACCGGTCATGGTTCCCGTGCTTGGTTTGTCACTACAAATCACACCTTTGAGGGTCTCTCTTTGGCAGGCTGGGCCCTGGCGGCCATGCACATGTGTGAACCAGCCCCTGAGGGAGAAGCAAGTCACAGAAAAGCCTTCTGCAGGGCAGGTGCTCCTCAGGGCCTAATTCAGTAGCAACAGCCACTGCAGCTTTTAATTTGCAAATGGGGCCCGCCGCCTGAGCACATGCATGCTTGCCTGCATGCGTGTGCGGTGGTTTCATGCCACCCAACCACAAATTGCTTCTCATCCAGCCCCTGAGCCGGCCAGCGCAGTTAGCGTGGCGAGAGAAGTGGTCAAAGCAGGTAGGGGGGCAGATCTCCCGGGCTAGTCTTTAAAAGGCAAGGCGGTGGGGATGCTGTGACAGAAAACAAGGGAGAGCTCACCCCTCCTTTTGCGCTTGCATGCGGCTGCATTTGCAGTTGCGCTTGCAGCAGCGGCAGCAGCGCGCGGCCGGGGGCGCGCGGCCGCTAGGTGGCGCCGCAGTGCCCCGCCCCGCGCACGGCCCGCGGGAGCTGTGTCGGCGGGGCGGCGGGGGGGAGGCGGAGCATGCGCAGTGGGTGCGCCTCGCCCGGGCCCTTCGCCTCCCCCTCCTGCCTGCGCTGCCGCTCCCCCTCCCCCTCACGGCGGCGGCGCCGCCACCACAGCGAGCGGGAGGAGGAGGAGGAGGACGGGAGAGAGGGAGGCAGGTCCGGCGGCCCTCTCGGGTACCCCCAGCGGCGAGGCGGGCGAGGGGAAAGATGGCGACGCTGGGAGGCGAGTCGCAGCCCTTCCCCGCCGCTGCCTTGGCGGCGGCAACGACCGGGGTGGGCGGCGGCGGCGGCGGGTCGCTGGGTTTGCAGGCGCCGCTGAACCGCGGTCTGGAGCGGGCTTTGGAGGAGGCGGCGCACTCCGGGGGGCTCAACCTGAGCGGCAGGAAGCTGAAGGAGTTCCCGCGCAGCGCCGCCGCCCTCAGCCACGACCTCTCCGATACGGTGCGGGCAGGTGAGGACAGGCGAGGAACCAGGGGCGCGGAGGGGAGGGGGCGGCCGGCGCCGGTATCAGCCTGAGGGGGCGGGGGGGGGGGGGGAAGGTGGGTCCCCCGGCGATTTTAATCGCCGGGGGACCCACCTTCCCCCCCCCCCCCGCCCCCTCAGGCATCCTAGTGCCCCCCCAACCTCCCTGTGAGGAGAGCACCCACTCCCTACCCTTTCACTCAACCTCCCTGACATGAGGCGTTCGCGCTCCCCTGGGCGAAAACCGAGCGCTCTCCCAGCTCTGCTTGGACCCTGTCCTTTCTTTTATTTTTTCATCCCGCCCCCCCCCCCCCCCCCCGCCTTGCTGTATGAGGTAGGTGTTTGCTCCCATATGGCTGGATAGCTGCACACCCCCTTCCATCCCCCTCCCGCCCCTCCGCGTTTTGTGAGGCAGAGCTGGCTCTCCCGTGGCACACTGGGGGAGTGTGTGTGTGTGTGTGCAAAATTCTTGCTCGCACCTGTCTTCTTCTCCCTCTGGGGAATGTGCATTTCTGTGCCACCCTTCCCTGACCGCTGAGGTTTGAGGTGGCAGCCAGCCCTCCTTTGAATCAGTTGCGTGAGGAACGCATAGGCGTGCCAGGTTGGATACCTGCTCCTTCAGTCCCGCTGCTTGTAGGTGGACCCACCTGGCACGGAGGGGATGCATGTCTGTATGTAACCACGTTAGGACACTCATGTGCCTCTGAGCATCTCACCTGTTTGCACGCCACGGGTGGAGACGTGTCCATAGGAACACTTTTGCTCTGCAGCTACCCGAGGGAGCATGCTGCCTTTCACAAATGCCACTTGTCTGACACTGGGGTTGACATCCCCCCTTGTATCCTTACAGTCACGTAGCCGTAGTTCCAGGTCTGCATGCAATGCAGTCTTCCAAAGCAAATGTGGGAAGAAATCACAGGCACTGTACATATTCTGCAGCGGGGGACACTATCATTACATAAATCTGCAGAGGGGACAGGCCTGACAACCCTGCAGGCAGGAGTGGTCAGGGGAGGTGTATCCAGTCTGTGTTTATCTTGCCCTCGTGCCCTCCTTCCAACGTGAAAAAAGGCACACTTGTTTCTCACCTAAAGCGGCAGACCCCCACAAAGGGTCATATCTGTTTTCCTGTCCCTGTTTGTGCCGGGGCTTGGAACCTAATCCATTCTTTACACAGTGTCACTGGGTAGAACAGTACAAACCTGCACTAGAAGAATATATTAATGTATACCTTAGATCTTTAGTATACTGCCTCCGCATGCCCTTTTGTGTCCCCAGTTGCCTGCTGAAGATAGTTGTGTTTTAACAGCAAAGAAGCAGACAAGTAGTCACTTGTTCTTGTCCCACAGAACAGCAGGTGCTATACCTGCGTGCAAACATGTGATAACATGAACCTAAATTCTCAACTAGTCCTGCACATGAGGGTATTTATGCCTTCCTGTATGTGGAGACATGTGCTTACTGCATACTTGTATCTCTCCCAGCTATAGGGAGCAGAGTAATGTCTCAGACGTGTAGTAGATGTCATATGTAATTGTTATTTAGCTCTGTCACTTGTTTGCTGTGGCTGGCTGGATTTCACAGCAGTCTGTATAACCACCTATATTATCGTATCAATAAAAGAGAAATACAAAGGACACGATGAATGAAACTACCATGAACTGGTAGCAGGAATTGCCATGCTAACCATTAACTGACTCAGTAACAGATGTGATAGTGAAAGGGGTAAGGCATGATAGTGGAACGGTGGGCAGTTAGAAGAATGACTGTCAGCTTGTCTCCCCAAGCAAGATGTTTTATCGCTTTTCTTTTTTAAAGTTGTAGTCTAATGAAGACATGCCATGAGATAAGTACTTTGGAAATCCAGAAAGTTAGCTCGTTTGGTTTGACCTAATACTGATACAGACTGTTGGAAAACAAAATTATGTACTGGAAAAAAATTCTTTCATTAGCAATGATTACATGTTAGTATTTGTATATTGTGTAACCATGTTCTGTACAAGTGTGAGCTGTGTGTTGTATGTATAGGTAGTATATGCTTGTTACATGCTTACTTATTCTAGTAGGTTTTCTATTTGGAGGAGAGCTCTGGAAAAAGGTAGTCTTTGCCTTCAAGCATTAATGTATTTTTGTTGGAGTTTACATAGAAGACATTCAATATGAAATTAAATGTAGAATGGGATTTTCGTTCTCTTTTTGTTTGGTATAAACAGCAGTGTAGAGCAGCCCATGTCTCAATCTTGCAACAACAGCAGCCCTTTTTTCATTGTCCCCTTTTAGGAGAACCATGTGTTAATCTATAGTTACTTTTTTTTTTTTTTTTCCCCAGTAACAGCATGTTGTAACTGTTTAATGGGAATTGTTTGCCTTGTGAGTTAAGTTGTGTGTTATATTTCCAAAAAAATCTGTGTTCCTTTTCACTTGTTACATTACATAAGTAGAATATATAAACAGAAGAGACGCTTGGCTTAAGCCCAGATTTCTGAAGCTCTCCGGGCAAACTCTTGATGGGAATTTTCTCTCTCGCTTCCTCTCCATAAATGTGCATAGTATAAAACCAGTACTTTCTTGTGCTATTTGGAATATGTCCTTGCAATGAGTGACTTTTACTTTTGGATTTGATGTGCTGACATGTCTCTGAAGCCCTGAAACTTTGGTGTTTGGGGTAGGGGTAGCCTTTCGCTGTTAAAGATTTTTTGCTGGAGAGGGACAATCTCACTGAAAAATAAGGACAGTCGTTGATTTAGAGAAGGCTAGTCTGGAGAATTGAGTTTAGAGATATGAGGAGCAGGGGATTTCCAGAAAACTGAAACCATGTCTGCATCTTGACAGTGTTTTAGCATTAGATACTGGCAGTATTTTTGGATTGACAAAATGATGGTCTACAGATACTCTCAAATAAAATATTATGAAGCTTGTTTTCTAGAAAAGTTCTGAGTGCTTTAGGTAGGTCTGAGGAAGACAGAAGTGTTAAACTTTAAATTCTCTGTTCATTCATTTATCCTTTTCCTGCAGTTAGAAATTGGATTTTACATAGCAATTGGTACACTTACAAAAGGGACGCAGCTTGGTTGCCTTGAATAGCTGGGACTGAATTGCTTGACTTTTCTAGTTCTCATTGCAGTTACCTTCCATAGTAACTGTAGCGGCTTAACTATACTTGTCACTTTCTATTTGTGCAGCTTCTTGGTATGCTTTTTCGTCTGTGACTTTTCTTTGCATTGAATACATCTTGCTTATAGAGACACGATAAGACATTTCTTCCTCAGTCTTTGAAAGTTTTGCTCAGGAGCTGAGTGACCCGGTTAGATGAACTTCCAGGCAGTATCTTTGCACACAGAAGGGAGTTTGCATGATGTGCAGTACTGTTAGAAGAAACTAAAACCTCTATGTAAAGTATCTTGAGTTTAGTCAGGTATTTTAAACCACATCAGTGTGGATGCATTGCAAAAAACATTTCAAAAATAATAAATGCTATTCTTATCACTTTTATTACAGGCTGGGTTACGCAGAAGACAGTGGCACAGTAATCACATAGTTCTTAAGTAATAGTATGCAATTATATTCCTCAAAACCACTGGGAATGCTGGAAGCATGTTAGTTTATAAAAGAGGAAGAAAAAGCCCCAAAGCTGTTACTTAAATGTGGAACCATGGCTGCCTGTATCACTTCAACCTCCTTCTGTAGGCTTTGGCTTTATTTCTGAAGAGAGATCCTTTGAACCTTTTCTGGCGAATACCTGTTTCATCCATTTTTCTTGTGTGGGTTGGGCACATGAGGAAGCATTACTTGCTCCTGCTTGTGATGACATGGGAGAGAAGCAAATATTTTTTTTCATCAGGTGTTGGATTGTTTGAAAAGAAATACAAATGGAACTGTTTGCTAGTTTGGACAGTATGAAATTCTGGAACGAATATGTATTTATTTTTCGTACTTTAGAATGCTCACTAGATAAAAGAACTCCTACTGTCTGTTTTTTAAAATGTGTTTAAATGGACTGTGCTCTCCAGACAATGCTGTATTGAAGACACCTTAGCCTGGCAGCATCTTTGAAATAGTTGTTTGGACTGTATAACTATGGATTTGTTTTCAAGGTGGTCCAAAAATCCCAGTATCACATGAATAATGATCTGAAAAGTTGTAGAGTTTTAATTTTAGTTTTTGGGGCACTTTAGCTTGAGTTTTGACATCTAAGTGCTTCCTGTGGGGTCATGTAGAGGAAAAAAACCTAATGAAGTTACAAGTTGTCTTCCATCACAGTTAAGTCCAGGAATGCATTTGTTTGTACCCAACAGTTTGAAGTTCTTCCTGCTTGTCTTTCTGAAAAATTTATTTCTTGTTTTGAGGATTGATACTGGTTCAGGTGAAATATATTCCTTCCAGTTCTCTTTGCTAATAATAATAAAAAATAATTCTTATTTACCAGTTTGTTTAAAAATAAACAACTGTGTGTATTAGGTTGCAATAATTTATTCTCACTGATTTTCTCCAGCTCCTCTACTAATGTAATTCTTCCTTCACTTCTGAGAATTCTCCTAATTATAGCAGTAGCTGTGCTGTTGGTTCCACTTATTATAAATGCAGGTTGTACTGGGAAGGGTGACACAGACTAGTTTGTTTCTGCTATTGCACACTTTAATGAACCAAAAATGACCGCCAAACAGACTCTTCTTTAGAATTTGGTTATTATTTGGTCACTAGGGAAATAAAGACATTTGATATGCCCCTCTCCTTTTAAGAATTCTCTCCGATAATTACTGCTTTGAATAGGTTGTAATTCATCATCTTGAAATCATATTTTGATTCCATTGTGGTTTTTTTGGATGAGGCTTCTTGAGAACCTTTCATTTGGCTCATTTTATCCAAACTCATATCAATAAAAATAACATCTTTAATTATAAAGCTATATAAAACTCTGTTTCTTTATATTCAATAGTCCCTTCTTATAACCTTCCTGTGTTTATTTGATGATTTCTAACCTTGCTTATTCTGTCGCTTACACAACTAATATCCTAAGTGTATTAGGACAGGGAGAGAGGAGGAAGTATGTTTGTTTATTCTCACAAATGAATTGAATATTACCCTGCAGCCAAAACTTATGGGATGTAACTCTTTTTTGAGATTACTGTATAATGTGTTCAAAGCTAAAAAATGAAGATAAATCTCTTCAGTATTCATTATTATGTATCCAACAGTATAAATGCAATTTCAGACCGTAGCTTCATAACGTGGTCTGTCTGGACATCTCTGTGTTAGCATATTCTAGTTTCTTTTTTTTTTTTTTCCTGATAAGTAATGCTTTGTGAAAGAGCTTTATCAAACTAAATGAATTTTTTAGAAGCGTAGACGTGCTTAGGAACTTAAAACTGGAGAATACCCTTTAAAGCCCTTTGGTTCTTTTTTTTTCTTTTTCTTCCCCAAGTCTGAATATGTCCTTGCTTGTGGATCATATAAACATCAAGGCTATTGACTCCTGTTGAAAAGAGTCTATTAGTTCTTTTGCTATATAGACTCTAGTCAATTGTGCTTTTGAAAGTTACCTCTTTTTTCTGGAGATTTATGCCCTCATAGCTGAAATGCAGTCAGTGACTTTGCAGGTGCTGTTAGGCTCTTCTCAGCACAAAATAAAGCAAATTAGCTCAGAGTGCCTTTTTTCTGCGTGAAACAAATTAGGAGTACTCAATTGCCTGGTTACTGTTTCAGAATGTGGCTTGAGCAGATTAATGGCTTTCTACCATTGACTCTGTGTATGTGTCCATCTCCTTCCCCCGGGTGGTTTTTTCTTGTTTCTTCTTTGGCTAGCTAGCTTGCTTTGTAGAGAAGCTTCAAAACTAGTGCAAGGGCTAAGAGGTGGGAGAGAGGACAGCCTAGAAATCACATGATAGGAGGGAAGGTGAAACCTCTCGATTTCAGCAGGAGTAAGCTCAGCTGTTTATTTGAACCTTTACCCTTACAGTTAACTTCCCATTCAGGGTGGCTGTTTTTTAAACATCTCTACCTAGAATTGCCAAAGCCATGTTTGGCCATGCTGTGCATGTAAATGGATGAAAACTGATTGCTTTTGTAGAAATGTTGTCACTTTCTCTGTCCTTGGCCCATTTGCCTTGGAAAAGACTGACTCAGAGCTCCAAAAGTGCTATTATAGTAGTAAAGGTGCTACAGGTTCCTTTCCAAATGCTTCTAGCTGAGCAACTTGGTTTTTGAAGATCCACTCGCATGTGATCACAGGCTTTGTGGGAGGCAGAAGCCAAATATCCCTACCTGGTTTGTGAGCCTCCTTTTCTTCCTTCCCCTGGTCTGTTTTTTTGTGTCCTCTGCACAAAAGATGCTTGGTTTAGACATCTGTAAAACAGGAGAGACAGTGTGAATTTTAATACAGTTACTATCCATAGAATTTTGAAAACACTAAATACTTTTGTGAGGGGAAGAGACCAGGGTAGAATTGGCTATGACAAAATAGAATGGATATTTGCCTAGTAGAACTGTGACTTGGAAAAGGAAGGGGACAAATGCCAATGTAATACAGGTTTGAACAAGAAAATGGATAGAAAGAAGATACTATTTAAAGGCAGAACTGTCATACCAAATGAGCAAAAATTTATAAAGTACTGAGTGGAAATATATGAAGTAGTGGAAGTGAAAGAAGGGAAAGGATTATAAGCAGGGAGGTGAACTGTATATTCTTGGTTGAGTGTAATGTCTTCCGATACTTTTCTGATATCTGTAAAACTGAGGAAAAATGTATTTGTTGAGCAGTTACATTAATAATGAAGATTAGAATTTTGTGAACAGAGAATTAGATAAACATGGAGAAAATTATTTGACTCTAATATGCATGGCATTTACAGGCTTTACTAATAATAGTTTAAAATTCATACTTTGAAAGATTAACTGTTGAATTTAAGTTTGGGAAGTTTAGCATCCATTTGCCTGCAGAAGGAAAAGCCAGTGACAGTTTTGCTGCTTACAGAGTTGCAAGAGCAACCAAGACGGAGGGACTGATGTTTTGCATATCAGAACGACTGTTCTAGGAAGGATGAGTAACCTCCCCAGGCCACAGACTGTTCATTCTGCCTGCCGTCTTCTTGCTGGCTCTGTTGGTAAGCATCTACTAGATTTGTGAACATTCCCAAGCTGGTTAGATCCCTAATTCACAATTAAAATCAATATGATTTAAATAATTTAAATAGCACTTCTGAAACCAGAGAGGTATCCTTACTGTGTTCTACTGAGACTAGAATAATGAAAATAGCATACCCGTTTATTCTTCTCCCGTGTGTAAAACTGAAGGAGCCAGAAATGTTATCACTGTATTCAGTGTGCAGATCACTGTCAAAAGTGGAAATGGGTGTTATGTCTCCTGACTTCTGACTGCTCTCTGCTGACCATATTTTGCAGGGTATAATACGCACATCAGAGTAGTTCTTTGAAAAGGAACTGAGGAGTTAAGCTTCTGGAGGAATAATTACTTTCCACTAAATTTGTGGGTAGATGCGTCCTTGTGGGAGGAGTTCAGTTCTAAAATTCTAACTCTTCTCCCCAGCCTCTTTCCTCTAAGGGTGTCTTGCTGGCCAGCTTGCCTTTTTATCCCTTTCTTTTCCTTGTATGGTGCAGAACACCATAATATCTGTAAACCTCCTAACTACTTAAAAATAGAAATAACAATAACAGTCTTTCGTCCTTCTATCCCAGTCTGTAGGAGAAATATTTTTTAAAGAAAAAAAAAAAGTCAAAACTTGTGAGTGAGACGACGATCTTGGCAGAGCCAAATGAGGGTTAGTTTTGCATTTAGTTTGGAGCCTGAGGTTTGCACTCACTTTTGAAGCTGCATGAAATGTTTCATGTTCAGCTGAGCTTGTGGGAATTCTGACTTCTTTAGTTAAAAGCTAGCTGATAATTTCATGATGCCAATGTAAGGTAGCTCTTCTAGGTGTGGTTAGAGAAGTTACTGGAAGTAGCTGGAGGTTTTGAATCATCAGGATAGAGTTCTTGAATTGATCTTTATGTGAAGCAGAACAAGAGCAAAACAGCTGAGCACCATGTTAACAGTGACCTGTGCTGCTGAATAGATAAGGTTTTTATGTTGATTTTCTGTAGCTGCGTGATTTTATTCCTTGGTGCGAGTTGCAATAATTGTAATATTGAGCCTGGAGGATGCGAACTTGTAGAGGTGTCTGTCTTAGTTTGGAAATACTCTGAATGGAGGGAATTATTTGTACTGAACAAATAGGAAAATATGTCGGAAGGTGCTTGTTGTCTGTTACCTTTTCTGTTTTTTCAATAGATTAATTTATTGAAATACACCAACTACTTGCATGTATAAATTGCAAATGTTGTAAAGATTATAAATGTTTTGTGTCTCCTTACAATTGTTTCTTTACTTTTCTTGATAATCCTTCCTTTTTGAAGTGTATGTTGCCAATATCAAGGTAGACTTGAAACACCTGCTTTAAAAACAGAACTTTTATTTCCTTCCAGAACTTCAGTCCTGTAAAATGCAAGATTGGTAACAGATTTAATTTTTAGTTTTTGGATTTAACAATATAGACTAGTTAGCTGTGTTTTACTAATGCAGCCCTATAAATACTTCTGTCTGGTAGAAGCAGACACTGCTGGGACAGTTGGCATTAATAAGTGGGTGGAGGATTTAAGATAAATAATTTTTTGAATTAAAGAAACTAAATTCAGCAAAAAAAAATCTTGGAAGTATATTTAAACATGGCATGTGCCTTCATTTCTTTATACTGTAGATTATAATATAAAGCAGTATGTTTCAAAAGTAGCAAAGTAACTACAAATGACAGTTTCACTTTTATTGTGTGTATACAGACATGTCAGATTTTAACATCTGAAGTCTGCATCTTTGGTTGCATTATTTGCAGTGGCATCTCTCCTTTGTAGCACTAGATAAGACAGGCAAAAATTAAAATAAAAAAAAAATCAGATGAGAAATAAAAAACCCCTCCACATTTAAACGTGAAGAGGAAAGCATGAATGACAAATTGGATCTGTTGTTTAGTGAACAGAAAGAACCAGGTTCATAAAATGTGTGTGCAAGATAAATTGGTGATCACTGAAACTGGTGGAGAAGTTTTGGAAAATGAGCAAGAAATGGGGTAGGAAAAGAAAATTGAATCAGAGATTAATTCAAGGAAAAAAGTGGAGCAGAATGCACCCTTGGACGAGGCTTACAGGAAGTAAGGCAAGATACCCAAAATACAACAGTTCGTATATAGTAGGGACCTTCTGTCAGAATTTAAAGATAATGAAATTGCTATCATGGTAAGTGAAATTATTATTTAAATGACCTTTTTTTTTTTTTTTTTTTTTTTTTACTGTTTGAACTTTTAACTGTTTATAAATTTAGTGACAGGAGAAATAGGGGCTAAAGCTATTGAATACTTGACAGGTCATACCGTTGCCATTGTTATTGTATTTTGAGAATAGTGAGGCCTAGCTGAATTTATTCAATTCAGTCTTTTTAAGGCATGGCAAGTGTGGTAACAACAAAGCTGTCTGTTTATTCAGTGGGGAAGGAGGAAGAACGTAGTGTCATTCATATGTTATATAATTAAAAAATACAGACAGCGATGAAGATTTCTGGGATGGGATTTCTGGTCAAAGATGAAAGGAGCCTTCTCAGCAGTCGGCGGGGCGGGAGGAAGATGCCCTGGTTATTAAACAGCAGCTGTGATTGGTTAAGGGGAGAAACTTAAACCCAGGTTTCCCATGCTTGTTGTATGTTATGTTGCTAGGGTTTATTTTTAGGTTTTTTTTTAGTTCATCTCAGTTCAAGAAAACTGTCTTTTTGCCTTCCACTATGTACAGTGTCGTTTCCCTGCTTGATAAGTTTTGCCTGCGATCCCTGTTCCAAGATTTGAATTTCCGTCTGGCTAAATGCCTACTCTTTGCCTGTGTTGCCAGTTCAGATTGCTTTGTCTTAGTGACTTTTTTTTTCTCACTCACACATGTCCTGCCACTTGCAAGTTTTACCAGAGGTGGTATTTTCCTCTGCTTAGTAGTGTTTTTGAAGAAAGATGTATGACCAAAAATTTGTTTTATGTTTCCATACTTTTTTATGTATAAAAATAGTATTTCCATACTATTTTATGTTTCCATACTTTGTCTTATTTTAAGACCTGTCTGTAGCGGTACCTAGTTTGTAGACAACATCAACATACTTTGTCATTGTGTGTAGTTCTTGATTATTTTTTTAATCTCTCATGAGCAGATGATGTAGTTTCTTAGTCAAATAATGGGGTGCTTTACCAAATTATAGCTGTATTATAATGGATGTTTCCATTCATCATCTGAACTTTCAAATTTGATGGAAAACTATCATGTTAGTTTGACAATGCGTAGTTTCATCCGTTATTTTTCTGAGGTCTTTTACAGGGGAGTGAAAGAGGCTGCTGAGTCTGAAATTGCTTGTTTTTCTTTAAAAAATTGGCATGTTTCTTCCCCATCTTTGAAACTACCCTCTTTTTTTCCCATGTACTTAGTCAAATTCAACATGAAAAGTGAAGGTGATCTATGGCAAGCTCTTCAAAGAAAATCTTTGATGCAAGTGGTATGGATCTTATGATTTGGATGAAAATATGAGCTAATATAAAATATCCAATAACTTCAATTTGCTAAAATTTTTGTAAGGGAATTTAGAGTTAAGACAGCCACTCTTCCTTGGTATATTCTTGTGTGTCATGGTTTTGCAGCTATTGCTGCTATGTTAAAATGTGCTGTGTGTGACTTTGACATTCAGTCAACCTATCAGGAACTTCTAAGGGCGGAGAAAGTAGTCTTTTGAATTTCTTGTATTTTGGTTAATTTAAAAGCCTTTTATGTAATTATATTGTGTGTTAATATGACTTTAACAGCTGATTTCTAGTTTTAGTTGGTCATAGTACAGATGGTGTTCTATGTTTCTGTTAAAAAACACCTTGCAAACCTAGCTCTTCTCAGTGAGTTATTTCATTTTTCTGTAATGATGCAGGTTACCCCCGGTTTTACAGATTGGAAAAACTGAGGAACAGAAATTTTAAGTGGCTTAATCCAGATCTCAGAACAGATCAAGGACAAAACTGTGAAATTAATCCAGCTTTGGTTCTCTGGCTTTTATCTTACACTGTATTGACTGAGATGTAAAAATATCTGGAAGAATGGATGTTGAGGCATTTGAACTGAAGCTTTGTTCTAGAAGATGTTGGGATGGTAGTAAAGACGTAAACCTTGAAGCTTTCATTATGGTTTTAAGTCCTGGGAGTGATTTTAAATGTATTAACACAATGCAGAAACTAAAAGCTCACTTTATAGTAGCATCTGGCACAGAAGCATGGTAGTATGATTCGGAAATAGTTAGTCTCTAAAAGAATATCACTGTAGATTTGCAATCAGTTAAGAATCAGGTAATATGAAAGAGTATTAACTTTACAAAAAATCAGTATTTTGGCAAGAAGCGCTGTACTCCCTCTGTCAGTTTTCATATCTTTGTACATTTGGCTTCCTAGAGAACTGAAAAGGTTATTTTTGGCCTAGTGCCCAAGGCTAAAAATGGCTTCTGGAATCTTACAGCTCAGTTTGGTGTTGAACAGTTCTGTGCGGTAGTAACATAACTGCAGTAATTGGTAGTCTCACTGAAGCATTTTAGTTATGCACTTAAATGTTAAGCTGTGGGAGATGTGGCCATGTGATCCTTCCAACATCCAGTTTATCAGAAAAATTTAAGCCATGTTTATCTATGAAGCAATGGTAGCCTGAAAAAAAAGAGGCTTTTCTACAAGTACTTGTTAAAGGGGAGTAAGAATGAGTGCAAGGTTTAGCCTCTACAGGGAAAGGCTCTAAAATGAAGAAATAAATCATGGTATTGCTATGGGAATAGTGAAGCATGAGCATTGCAGTTGAGACTATACATGTGAGGAATAGAACGAGTCTGTGAAGTTTCCTTATCCAGTATAGTAGGATTTACCTTTAAAAGTGGAGGAAAAAAAACCCACAAAAAAAACCCTCAAAAAGCAAACACTGCTCCCCCTCCTCCCCCGCAAGAAACAAGTACACCAGTTACTATATGTGAATGTGTCCTTATAATAAATGTAGGCTTCTGAATGATTTCTGAATAGTTTGGATGATTACATAACCAGGAGTTTGCAATAGTCAGGAGAATAATGAGAGGCTAATTATTTAAATCTGAAAAATCTTATACCAGTAAAAGGTCTGAAAAGGAGAAGACTTAGGAAGAGGCTGGATAGTGCTTACCTCTACATCCCTCCCAAATCTGTTAGCTTTTTCCCAAAAATTTTGTTGGAAGAAGTGAGAATAATGCATGGTGCTGCAGGAAAGTAAAGCTTTTCTGACTAGAATTTTTATAAAAATACAATTATATTCATTTTTTGTGAGTGAAATCAGCCTGAACAAATTCTGCATGAGAATCAGTGTTGCTCTAGACATAGCTCATAAACATCCAGAAAACACTCATTCTAAAATCGTTTGAGAAATCAGTATTGGTTTTTTGTCTTCTAAATTTGCAGTGTAAGGCTTTGTTAACACAGTAGTCTGGAAATACGGCCAAAATAAAACAAGTTCTGATCAACTTACCATGCAAATATGAGATGGACAGACTAGTGAATGACTCTGCAGACTGAGAGTGCTAATGTTTGAGACCCATCTACCTCCAAAATTGCTGTTTCTAAAATACAAATGCTTTTGTTCTAAACCATTTATGAAAAAGAATCATTCCGGATCAGCTTCTGTAGGATACCTATGCTCAGTCTGCCGAAATGTTGAATCTTGCTTACGTGGACTAATCAGAAACCTTGCCAGTTATCCTGATTACAGCTGTCCCTCTATAACGGAATCTTTTGTTCCATGTTTTGATGGCTAAGTAGTCTAAGCTGTTTACAACCTCTTGCTTACAACCTCTAGCCAAATAGTTTTATAGAATGTTTGCTATTTTAAAAAAATATTTTTGATATGGTACTTATTGAAGATAAATCACCTTCTCAGTTAACAGTATTTGAAGGAATTAGACGGTCTCTAAAATTTTTCCATCCTTGTCTCTAACAAAACCATCTTATTTTTCAATGTTCTCATCATAGAAAAATAAAAATATTTGCAGTTAGAAGGTATTCTTCTGCTTATAATTGATTCAGCTTGGAAAAAAACAGGTATCTTTTTTGTTCTCAGTCTTAGCGCATTTATATTATGTCATTGTGTGTGTATTAAATATATTAAATGCATTATATAAAAAAATGTTTCACCTGCTCTACTTTATGTATGTTACAGTTGTACTTTTTCATATATTTCTAAATCCTTCCTTGATGCATGAAATAGGTATAGCCTGAGGATATGCCAGTCAAGATACGTGAAAGAAGTGGGGACATAGGGAGAAATATATTACTTTATTGGTAATTATTATGATTAAGTTATTAAATTAAGATTATGTGAGCATAATCATTATATGTCTTTCCTGTGGAATAGTATAATTAAATCCATGGGAAGCAGTGTTACACAAAAGAAAACAGCAGAGAGCAATAAGCTGTTAAGGTTTTTTGCTTTATTAACAGAAGCTGCTTTCTTTTAGAGGAATTTCTCTAATACTTCAAGAATATTTAGTCACTTCTATCATTCTTTACCAGATGTATCTCACCTTATTTCATGCTGCTGTTTTCATTCTGGGGCTAGTGGACTATACTTGTTGAAGCATGGAATAATTGATATATCTTAATACTAAAAGAGACTTTTATGTTGATACGGTTTGACCCTCTGCCTAATACTGGCCATAAATTTCCCTGACTGAGTCTTTGTATCTAGATCAGACATTTATGGCTCACATGTACTGTCTCAATTTTAAAGTGTGCCAGTGGTAATAGTATGATTAATTATGTATTTCCTTTGGAAATAAATACAAGAAATTATGCACACTATTTTGTATTTTAGCTTTAACTTCTGGTCATCTGTTCTTTTTTCTTTAACTACTAGATCAGCTAATCCACTATATCAGACATTCACTCTTCTGCAGTTGTTTATAAATTTATTTTTATCTTTGTCTTTAAGAGCTTTGATTAATGAGGGGTGATTCCTGTTACTCTTAAGATGCTACAGCAGTTGTCCATCTGGTTTCCTACTGTAAGGTACTGCCCATCTAACTAGGGTGACAAGACTAAATGGTGGCGAAGGTGGATTTCCACTAACGGGACAGGCTCTGAACTGTGGTGTTGAGGAGCTGGCACATGATTCCACCCACTGCCCCTGTTCTAGGGAAGGTAACCTCCAACAGAGGGGTGGGGGGCAGAGTTGAGGCTGCTGATATCTTACGTTGCTGTAGTGAATATTGCAAGGGCTTGAGAGTCAGTCCTAAACAGACAAACCTTTGGTGTTCTGCTGCAAAATGTGATTTCAGATCCCAAATCTTGTAATTTGGTGAAACCTCGTAGGTTTTGGGGTGCTTTAACCTTTTGTCCTTCGCTTAATTATTAACTCAACAACTGGACACAGCAATTTGTGAGGTGTTTTGCAAATATTGTCAGTGGGGTAATGTGTGCTCAGCTTATTTATCAGTAATTACTGTTAATGCACCCAACTTCCATGATAGTCATTTGCACCTTAGAGTCGGTGGGAGCTCATGATTGTCATCGCTCCAAGCTTATGCTATCACTTCCCAAGACTATGATTGCATTCTTCCATGTTGTATTTTTAAGTTTTCACACGACAGGGTTACATATGAGCTTGTATCTCTAACTTGGCCTTGCTGTTACTTATAGCACCATTAACATCAATCACTTGTGGATTTTATCAGCAATGACTTTGTATTCTAGGGAGGAAAGTATAGAAAATCTTGACTGATGTTGGGTTGTGAAGAAATATATCTAAAAATTTTCTGAAACAGTATGCTTAATAACTTTCTTGAGGATATTGTTCAGTTTCTCTGAGTAGATGTCAGATTAAAACTCCACAACCAAATCAAAATGACTGATGTTCTGGTATGAACAAATCAGAAAGGCTCTTCTAGTAGACATTATATTAATATAAGATTATGGAATATGATTTGTTTCAGTAGCGTACAAGTTTTAGCTTCTGACGATGTTTTTTAAAGATATCAAAGTTTGTTTGGTTTTTTTTGTTTGTTTGTTTGTTTTTCCTTGCAATAATTTTACACTTGTATCTCCTTTGGTGTTTTGCTATATGAATTAGGGACATAAAAATGAAGGTTATTTCTAATTTTGAAGAAGGTTTTAAATCAAATACAGGAAAAGTTGCTTTTTAATTAAGAATTCCTCCTTGAGTATCTATTCTAGAATGGATTGCTTGACAATTCTGTTTATAGAAACAGGATGTTTTGGTTTTATGAAATGTGGATTTCTTGGGAACTCATTTTGAGAAAGTGTTTGTCTGCCTCCACCCTTGGTGGAATGCAGATGACATCAGATTTTTTTTATGTACTGGTGCTACAGCCACTACATAAAGACCAGCTTTAGAAGTGTCAGTGACACAAAAGGAACTGCATGCTAAGCAGTCTTACTATTTAAGGTGAATTGGTGGTATTGATGTCCAGGTGACCATATCTGAGGCAATAAAACTAGAGTTGGGGGATTAGTTCAGGAAGGCTTGGGAATAAACAGAAAAGGATCCATGCATCTATGTCAGAAAAAGGTATTAGTGGTGAAAGCTGGCTTGACTTACTGTAGCACAAACTTTGGGTTAAATGCAGATGCCAGTATTTAGTATAATGTGACAGCTGCACCTAAACATTTTTCAGATATTTTAACTAAATAAGTATTTTTTTAATGGATGAAAAGAAAGGTTGAGTGAACTGGAGAAAAGGAAAATGTATATGAAAAGGGAGAAAGGACTCATTTAGTCCTTCCACACTTTCATGTCTTTGTTCCAAATTTTAGCTCTGGCAGTACCTCAGCAACTGGACTCCAAAGATTCATACAAGACTGTAATGTACTGGGTGTTTCACAGAGAAACCATGCTAACATGTGGCCCCTGCCTAGAACTCAAGAGAATTCTCTGTCCTGCTTTTTCCTCCTCCTCTTCCATATTTTGTCTTCCCTTCCTTCTCCAGCTTTATGCTGGCCTCTGCTTGGATTTTGTTTTGAAAGAACTTCTATGTACTGTATGTTTGTACTGCAAAGTGTGTACTCCTTTGTTTTTCCAACAGTGTTATGTTGGCCTTTTCCCCTCATAAGGGGTGTCTTGTTCGTAGTCTGGTCTAAGCTTCTGTTTCAGGTAGTAATGACTTGGAAAAGGGACATAGATGATGAGCTAATGTCAGCTTTTACTAAACTGTTTTAAAGAACTCGTGAAAGAGGTGTTGATAACTGTCCATAAATTAGGCAACTTTTTCATAGCAAGTTTCAGAACATACTGAAATTAAAAAATGAGTGAAAGATGCTGATGGTCATTTTATATTCAGTTTTTATACTAGAATGTGCTTAATTGACTTATTTTGCGCTTTTCAAATTTCTTGATTAAAAACTACTTTAACTCATCGTGGAATTAATAAAGAAACATTGCTCAGTACAGTAGGTTGTTTGGATTTTTATCTATACCATTTTCAACATTCTAAATGATTGCAGTGTAGGTTCCACTTTAGATCGCTTTGTGATCCTCCTAAAACATACGCCTTCAATTGCCTTTCTTGGATGGCAAAGCTGTGGTGTTCACTTCTTTCGGATCTCTTATTTGTGTTTTTCTCTCACTTGTGATAATTTTCGTTCAACAGGCGTTTGATTTTAGAGGTAACTTTTCCCTTCGGAAACTTTTGGTTAAGACCTAATTACAACTTCACAAGAACAGCTTCTTTAAAGAGGATATTTGTTTGTAAGTCAAAAGGCAAGTATCAGTTAAAATATGCAGTTACTTCAATAAAAGCCTACAAGCTTATTCTAACTTTGTGTCTAAATTTTATGGGATTGTAGGATAACTTGGGTTGGAAGGGACCCCTAGAGGTCATCTGGCCCAACCACCTGTGCAAAGCGGGGTCAAGTATGAACCTGTTTAATGTGTTCTTGCCAGCTGAAGCATATTTCATTTAGCTGAGGCATTCCCAAGTATCTTGAACTCCTGAGACTTTATTTTGCAAGTGCAGTGTAGCAGGTCACCTGGAGGCCTCCTTTTCAGCATCTTTTTTCCTCTTTAAATCAAAGCTGTTCTATTTTATGTCTTTCAAAGCCCTCTTTCTGTAGCTTCAAGATGAGATTTTTGGATAAGGTAGCTGAACTTTGCCAGACCACTGTTTGTGTGGAACAGGTGTGAGGTATTCCTCCTGTTGTGAATTCCCAACATTTTCTTGGTGAAAGAATACCTGAGGTGATTAAATTCTGTATACAACCTTGCTTTGCATCTATGCAAAATTTACTACTCGGACACCTTTTGTCTGCTGACATATTTACCCATAAACCTACTTGCAGAGTTTTGCTCCCGTTGTGTATTGACATAAATTCTGACATACTTTGCATCTATTACTAAATGCAGACTCTCACTCTTAGTCTGTCTAGGGAATAGTGAAGGAAGGACTTAGGTTAAAGCATTTTGGAAATGTTTTTACAACACTTTAAAAAAGAGAATATAGTGATCTTGGTTATCATTTTAAACCCTGTTCTGGGTACATTGGTGGTTCTCCATTTGAAAGATGTTCATGAGGAACTTGTAGCACTTAAGACTGAAATGTTTAGTGAGAATATTAGGAGACAGATTTGTTTGGGTTGAGATTAGTATTTTTTTTTTATGTTCTGATGGCAGCTGTGGAATGCCTGTGTTTTAAAATTACTAAACTGTTTAAGTGGTATGGCTGTAAATTTTACTTATTTGTTCTGGGTTAACCCCGGTAGGCAGCTAAGCCCCACACAGCTGCTCGCTTAGTCCTCCCCACTGAGATGGAGAAAAGATTCAGAAAGGTAAAAGTGTGAAAACTTGTGAGTTAAAGACAGTTTAATAGGTAAAGCAAAACTGTGTGCACAAGCAAAGCAAAATAAGTTGCGTCTTTTTTTTTTTCCAATTTGGTGCGCAAATGCAGGTAGGGTGAAAGGTAGGCATATCTGAAGTCATTGGCAAAATCCCTTCTGACTGACGCATGCAGGATTTTCCCAATTTCTAAAACAAATGATACTTTATGGGACTTAACTCTTGGTGACTTGTAGAGCAAAAATATGTCTTGTAATGCATGCAGAAGTTTGCTTTGGTGCAAAAATGTAATATGGATACGCTGCCTCAGACTCCCTTTTAATAAGGGGTGTACTGTAGTTATAGCAGTGGAAGATAGCTTACTGTCTTCTTTTATCTGCATAAACCTCAGCACAGGTTTATTCAACCTGTTTTCTTGGCAAACTCTCCTGCTGCTGTTTTTAGCCTGCTGTCACCCTCTGAGTTTGGTTAGTTCAAAATGAGTTTCAGTATGTCTGTGTCACTGTAAGTGTAGTAGTATAGATGCCTGTATACAATGTGATTTTGCAATTATAGTTGTTGAAAAATAGTTATTCTTGCTCGCTAGCTAGTATGTATGGTCTTGCATGTTATGCCTTGGTTTTAGTTCTTACTTTCAGACTGTCTTGGGGAAAGTGTGGTGCCATATCAGCAGTAATGTAAATAATAAAATATTAGAAGAATTTGTTCTTATATTCCAGTATCTGAATGTTAGAAAATTGTCTTGTGATATATATATATTAATTGCAATATATTTTCATTGTATGCAGTGTCACTACTACATAACTTCATTATATAAGGTTTTCATATGTGAAAGTTCTCCCCTCCTCCCCCAAATTAGAGGAACAGAGTATATCATAGAGGACAAATACTTGTTTTCCTTAGGTTTGTTTTCTTTAGTTTCTTTAGCAAATCACCAGAAACAGCAGCTGTTAAAAGCAAGACAGTTAAAACTCGTTTTCTGAATTTAATCAGATTAAAATCTGCAGAAATCATCTGTGGAAAGGTGATACCAGACTACTTTTATGATTCAGTCATATATTAGTGTAAAATGGTTTAGGTAATGAAATACGCTGAGAGCTGTTCTATTCAGTATCACTATTGTTATGTGGGATTTTGTTTCTTTTTTTGTACAATATTATTAACTTGAAGATCAGTAACATATTTAATCAAGTAATGTCTTAGAATGTAATTCTGACCAAACTGTCTTCCATTAATTGAATTTTCCATTCTGAAATGTGGTTACCAATGTGTTTTCTACCTCATAAAATATTAATGCAACATTTAACAGTATTTTTAATTTTTTAATTTATTCCCATAATACTTACCCATCAAAGGCCATAAACTTTCTGAGTGGTAGATTTGAACTAGTGAGAACCTTCATGTTATAAACATGTTGATGAGGAACGAAACAGGCAGCAGGTATACAGGGAGGTGACAGATTTCTAAATAAGGTTTCAATAATATTAGCCCTCAGAATGCAAAATTTTTTGTGCTTTCTGTTAGCCTTTATGGCTAAAGGATTAGAAACAAGGAATAACTGTGGTATATTAGGTCACTGGCAAAATAGTAGCAGTTATTAGTTTTACTGTCTTAGCTTCATGGAATGGTTTTGAACATGGGTATTATCAAATCTCCTTGTGTTGTCTCTTGTATTGTCCTCGTAAATATAGTAAGCTGTAAGTTGTAAAGAGAAAGGAAGTACAGTGAGGACAGTAATTTAGTTTATATCCTACTATACTGCATTTATCCAGTTTGTTAGCCTGTAAATATTTTCCTTAGGGGATTGGTCTGTGTTACTTGATTTTCATTTAAAATGCTTGTCAGTCAGTGTACCTGGCAGTAAATTAACTGGGGGAAGCCAGTGTGTAAATAGTATCGTTTGACTGCATCATCTGAAATGTTTTTAGGGACTTTCCACTGGATTTCCACTGTGGTAATAGGTAGGTTTTTTAGACAGCTTTTCTTTAAAAAAGAACCTTTGGCTCTTGGTCTTTCATAAAACTACTGTGTAAACACTGAACTACAGATACACCCTTAGGTAGCCGTGTTTACTGCAGTTTACTAATTTGGAGCAAAATGTGTAAGTTACGTAGCATGAATCTGTTGTTTTGCACAGTGTTTTAGTAGTCAACTTGGAACTGGCACAATAAATACATCTGTATTGTATGTGAAGGGAGAGTAAGGTGGCAAGGCTACATCTCAAGACACCTGTTGGAAATTTGCTTCTCCCCTCTTTTGCTTTAACTTCCATTTTACAGGAACGAAACTAGTTAATTCACAGAAGAGTTGAGTGTTGGTGCAAATACCTAATGGTCTCCCTCTGACACTGAGGAAAAATGAAGGGAAAAGAAGATTGAGCCCACCTCCTCTTTTTGCAGAAAAACAAATTCTGAGGTGTAACCCCTTGAAAAGGGGGTTCTTTAAGTACTTTGCTTTCTTTTTTAGTTGTGCAAGAAAGTGGATCTGTAATTTGGAATGGTTATTTAATAAAGGAAAGTTTATGAAAATGAATGTTATGATTACCTTGTTTTTGTCAATTTTGTTCTAAATGGCCTATGTTACTTGGCAGTGAAACTTGAAACTTTATTATTTTTAATACCAAACAGTAACTTTCAGCTTCTAACAGAAGGATATTGCATTACACACTTAAATACCTTCTTCCTTGTAACTGAATCTATTAATTTATGACTGTATGGCAAAATTTTTTGCTACTTCTGTGTGCCTTTTTTGTATGGAGACAGCCAAACAACGTGTAATTGCCCACCTGGTATCTTGCTTCAAGTGAATGAGATGAATATGAAAATCAAAGATTAACTAATTCAAGTTAACAAATACAAATAGGCTTATGTGGGATACCATAGACCCAATATTTCCCTGACCAATGATTTACAGTATCGTGTACTTTTAGCAGATGGCAAGAGTCATTGTGTAGTTACATTTCTGAGAATGCTATTTTTCATTTCAGAATAAATTAATTGGCCTGTTTGTGCTTGGGTTATTTTATTATAGTGAAAGCTTACTTTGCGAGGGCTAGTTGAGTTAAAATTTCTGAAGGTTACCAGATTAGCCTTCCCTGTTTTGGTGAGACTATCTGACCAATGTATGTGCTTTGTATTTGCTTGTAAGAGTTTGAGGAAAATTTAATTTATAGATCACTGTTACTTTTTATTCTTGTTTGATTTGTGTGTGTGTATATATATATCTATCTATCTTACTCAAGTATAGGCCTCTCTAAGCCTTTGCAGGGGAGCTAGGGTACTTATTTGCCAGATAAAGCCACAGTTAAATCATGAGAATGTATTTCCTTAACAGACTGTTCCCTGGGGTAACTATTCACATAAAAACACATTTGTTTTTAGTTTCATAATTATATGCAGGCAAAATATTTCAAATTATACTGGCTATTGAAATTACTGCTTACCAGAGTTTTGTATAAAGCAGTTTCTCAAACAAGGATGTACTTGAATAAAGAACTGCCTCAGTCATTGTGCATTGTATTCGCTCATTTGCAGGGGTGTGCAAGCACATGTCCATAGGCATGTGAGAGAATTGTGTACACACATATACACACTTCAGGCATATGGACTTAAAATTTGGATTTTCATTTTCTTGTAGCTGGGAGAAAAAAGGCATGTTTTTATGTCCATAATTTGAAAATTAGAGGTCTTTCTGGTGTAGTGATGGGAGCTTTTCAGGATCAGTTTTAAGAACAAAGTTTGTGATTTACACAGAATTTGTTCAAAGAAGTTGTGTATATATTCCATTGTGAACTTGGTTGCTACTCAGTGCACGTACTTATGGAACTATGGTATTTTTACAGTAATTTCTGTATGGTCACACTTTTATGTGTTTAGGTAATAACGTAGCATTAGCTGTTTTGTTATGTATGTTATACAGTAATCTTATGTAAAGTATGCAGCTGACTACTGATTTAAAATCCCTGTTAGCTGTTTTTACAGAAAAAGTAAATAGCAGCAGAGTATGAGCACCTCAAAATTCTAACCTAATCTTTTTTTGTGTTGTTTGTGTCCTTGTGCAGTTATTTTTCTAAGTATGTATGGCTACAGTTTAGCAAGAAAAAAATGTATTTTGCTTTTCGCTTACGATTTTATGATTTCTGGAGATATTTGCATGTAAGTTTTAATGTTGTGTGTATCATTGTTTCCAAGACTGCTTAGAGTCTGAGAGCAGTTACCCATCTTAAACATATGTGCTGAGATATTTATGACTGTCTTACCTGTTTTCTGATTCCTTTTTGATGTTATCATAATGTTTTGCCTTTCTTAGGCAAAGGAAATGTCTTTGTATTTCAGATACTTGATATCTTCTGTTCCTCTGTGTGATGGGGAATACTAAAGGACGGTATTTTAAGTGGATTTAATACAGTTGAGTGTTTTTAATGCATATAAACACTAATGAAAACATTTTGTGCTTTCTCTGGGCTGTTCTTGTATCATAATTGCATTCCTTAAAATCAGTCTTCAGCCACTAACTCTTCCTCCTAGATGTCAGTGGATTAGTGTCACTATGTTACTTGAAGCAAGATGTGTTAGTCCCTTATTCAAGGTTTAAATCTATGAATCCTGTAGAAAAACTGCTTCGAAGCTGAAGCAATTTTGTCATCCGTTAAATTTCAGGTCTAACAGAGGCAGTTTTTACTGGTGTTTTTGTGGGGTTTTTTTGTTTGTTTTTTTAACCATTAAACCCTGAGGCAGATGTGGTAGATGAAATTACTAGTGAAAGTTGAGTTAGTTATACAATTACTGATTTTTCATTTGGATACAACTGTATCAGTTAAAGAGTCTTGCCTATGTATACATTAGCAATTAGCACTGTTTGTAGGAGTGGATGTCAAAAGCAAAATAGTTGGTGCAGGGGCCCCAGTCACCTATTGTTACAAATTTAAAGGGATTTTATTTTTGACTTGTTCTGATCTCGTAGACTGGCGGCTCTTTTAGGAGTGTATTTTCAAGTTTAGTTGCCTCTAAAGGTTGACGTCCTCTCTGCTGTGCAGTATAGCATAGTAAGTGGCAATGGTAAGGACACCTCATCTTTTGGATTCCTGATCTGAACTAAAATGCTGCTGTAGACACACTCAGTGTATTTTCAACAGTCTGAATTTTTTCTGGCACTCTGTTTAGAATGACAGGAGGATGCCTATAAAAGATGCTATGTTCAAAGTGTGAAGCACACACACAAAAATATCGCTTCCTATTCTGCTGAAACAGGTAATTAGTATTTCTGTTGCTGCTTTGAGGGACAGAATGCCTAGAGTAATTCTGATCGTATATTGCACTTTGAAAGACGACTGGATCTAATGCTTTTAGAGCTGCACTTAAGTCGCTTACATTTGGCCATTGTCCAAATTTTGTTTTAATAACTGATACTGTTTAGGCTGACTTTCTCTCCTTGTTGTACATGAATTCATAAAGAGGTAATAAAAGCAGTTTTTTTCCAGTTCAGAAGACTTTAAATAAGGTTGACCTTGTTTTGAAAGTTAAGTTGACAGGATACAATAAATTAACATTTGATTATTTAACATGATTCCCAAAATACTGTATTAGCTAGAACAGAGACTTTTTTTTAACAAATTGAACATAGGCAAAAAGCTAATTTACATTAGCTTAACATTGGTTAATGAAACCATCATGCAAAATTAAACTGTATCATAATCATCTTTTTTAAAGGTAATATTTGGAGCATAGTTGTTGCGTTAAAGAGAGAGACATACTTCTAATTATTGTAGTTTTGGAGCGATGAATTTTTAGTCTGATGCTATCTGAAAATCTATGTTACGAGTTAGTTGATGTGTTGAAAGAACACTAATTAACATGTCCTTTTAGTGTAGCTGTGCCTCCTTTTTTTAGGTGATGTGATAAAAGCTCAGCTGCAGCCCCACAGAGGAGCACAGAGAGACAGTGCAAGAGCAGGAGCCCAAATAATACTCTGCGCTGGCTACTACAGGTCCATCACAGGAGCCATTAGCCCATCAAAGGCCCATCTCCACAAGCCCAGAGGAGCACAGAGGTACAAAGGCAGGCGAGGAACACAGATTAAGGACGTGGAGGAAAAGGTGCTCTCCCAGGAAGCCTCAGCCCCATTATCCAGGTGTGAGACCCATCAGGACGAGCCAAGGCTGGAACACCTTTTAGACTGAGGGGGGTCCTGCCTTGGGGTATGGGGCACACTACTGGCTGCAGGGGAAGAGCATTTTGGGATTGCACAGGATTTATTACGGCATGCTTTGGAGATGAATCAAAGGTGGAGAAAGGGAGTGATTTAAGTGATTTGAGGAGGAACATGTATGGGAAAATAAGGGTATTTAAGGGAAAAAAAAGGCCAGTCGCTTGTAAGTAATTTGCTGGTCAGTACGCTTGTCTGACCATGCCTAGTACCTGATCAGTCCAGTTGTATTATCTTATTAAATTCATTTTTAACTCATTTCCTGGGTGAGGGACTCCCTGTTTTGTTCTCTGGGTGTGTGGGGGGGGGGCTGAGTGCCAGTCACGGGAGTTGGACCGTGAGTTGGATGGCCTGTCTGTCTGTGGTGCCAGCAAACGGAGAGACTGGACTGAACGGACTTAAGTGCCAGCAACCAGAGTGGGATTGCAGGTTACAGGGTCTATGGTGCCAGTGACTGGAGAGACTGGGGTGAGTGAAACCAAGTGCTGGCCACTGGAGCGGGACCAGGGTTCAGAGGTCCATGTGTCTGTGGTGCCAATGCCTGGAGCGAGCGTGGGGTATGCGAGCATACAATTGCTGGCAAGGATCAACCCCAACTAGCCAGTGAGTAGGTAAAGTGGCGAGGGAGCTGTGTGTGTGCCTCTAAGGGCAAGACCATGGGAGCAGCTGGCTGTTGGAAGGATCAAGGAAGTCCTCCCGGCCAGCTGCCAAAGAGACTGTAGGGTCTGGGGGTCTCTAGGGATGAGACCTGTGTATGTGTGTGGCTCTCTTAAGGATGAGACCACAGTGGGGTTGGCTGTTGGAGGACCAGGGGAGTCGTGGCCAGCCGTGTGTATGTGCGCACGTGTACAGCCTCATGGGCTCTTCTGTCCAGATGCCAGCAACTGGGGAGACTGAGTGTCTGAACCCTGCTGCTGGATGGATCCACACCATGCATGTGTTTGTATGTATGGGCATATATATATTCTCTTGGTGCTGCCTGTGTTTATGTGAGTGCTCTGTGTGTGTGTCATTGTTATCTGTGTGGTCGGTTCTGTATATATGCATATGTGTGCTTTATGTGTGTCTGCCTGCTGGGAATACATTTTCCACCTGGATACTGGTTGGACCTGGGGGCATGGAGCTGCAGTAGCTTCTTTTCTCTCAGGTTGTCCAATCTGACCTGATATTTTCCCCTAATACCTTTTTGTTACAGTATACTGATTCCGATGTTTCAATAGTGGTGCTTTTTAAGGTATATTAATAGAGAAATTGGAGAATATTTGTTATTACAGATGCCAAATAATTGATGGATCCTCTTTTATATTAGTGTTTACTTAAAAAAAGCAAGTCTTCTGCAGGAATTGTTGAGTGAAAACAGTGTCTTGCATAGCCACCAAACACACTTGTAATATAAAAGTTCAGGAATAGGTGAATGTCTTGACATGGGAAATTACTCAGTGTGAAGACACTTTGATTTTGCTAACTTCTGTTACCCATTCACTTTGAAGTGATTCATGTTATTAAAAAAAAAAGTGACAGAGTCTTCAGTAGTACAGCACTGTTTTCATTTCAGTAAGCAGGAAGCGTGAGCTTGAATTCACTGTTGTGTTTTAAAGCAGAACAATGTCACTTGTGTATGTGACGTCCTTTCCACCATCAGTACAGTGCTTTAAAATTGGATTGTATATTTGCGACAGAATATATCAGAGAAAAATTCTGCCTTTCCAGGCCTGTCCGTTAGTTATTTAACTTTCAGTCTCTGTTTTTTAAATGTTGTTTAACAAAGTATAACAAGGGTTATTGAAAATCAGGGTAATATAATGTCGATACAGGTGTGTCCCTAACTATGGTGGCTGTATATGCTTAAAGTCTCTTTAGACAGTCCTGATGTTTTGGAGGTGCAGGAATGGGGACCACTGCAATAGCCAGGGTATCCCCGTGGCTTTGTAAAATCAAGATATATGTAGACTATGCAGCTTCAAAGAAGGGCCTTCGGTGTAGTGTAAGGTACGCAAAACATTAAACAATCTTATCGGATATGTAACATTCAAGTGTGTGTAAAAGTTCACTCAGGTATTCCTTATAAATTCTTATGAAACAAAGGTATGGAAAACCTTTCCCTCTGAACTTGTGTTCCTGAACCTTCCATGTCAGAGAGACTCTTTGTAAGTGTTTTGGATCTGTTGGAGTTGGAGGCGGAAGAGGTCTTGCACTGAATTTCACTTGGGACAGTTTCTCTACAGCAGTAGTTTCCAAAGAGAAAAATATTAATTACATAAAAGCTTGAAAGTGCTATTCCACTCAAACTGTTGACAAATCCTTGACATGAAACCTAGAGGGTTTCCTGAAAGAACATCCTCTTTCCTTTATGACTATTAAAAATACAAGCAATAGCCAGAAACAAAACCAGACTCTGAGTGTTAAGCAGTTTCCCTAAGGAGAGCTAGACTGCCTGATACAGAGATTCTAGAATAAAAATTTTTGTTTAAGAACAGGACTTTTCCTTTTCTCAGTCTTACCCATTTCAGATGGTCTTCACAGATGAATGTTAAAAGCAGTAAATGAACCCTGAGTACAGGAGGATTAAGTTTATCCAGGTAGAACTGAAGAGGTGCAGAAGAATGAAGTTTTTTATGAACGTTACATGAGCAAATCGTAAAGATGTCAACTCTGCAGATTTTAAAGAAAAGTTAGACTTGATAGGAGCTCTGCAGACTGCTGCTTAAAGTGTAAACTTTGTTCAGAAAATTTGTGCTATTTTTGGAGGGGCTGAAAAACTTTGAGCACCTTGACTGTATACACCTTTATTCCTTCTTACATTTGGTTTAAACCAGCTGAGTAGGAGTACTTCTCTGTACTCATCTAGAACTGCAGTTTTCCCTTCTTATTTTGCAAGGCTGATTATTGTTGCAGGGTTTTGCAGGGCTTTCTTCTTGCAGAATTGCAGCTAAACTTCCAACAAGATAAGCTTGTGGAAAGCATGTGCAAGAGAAACATAGCAAGCAAGCAAATCATTTCTGGAAGAAGTGAAAGACCTCTCTCAATTTAAAGGTGAGAGGTGGTAATATGGGCTCACTATGGTCTGTGGATGAGGAACATGACACAAAATAGCCTGTTTTTCATAACTGATGAAAGAAGTCTCTCTCACAAAAAGAGAATTCCTGTGAAGGATTGGTTCTCAGAATAATTGTCTCTGCAGTGGTGGTTAAACCTTCCTAAAAATGCCTCAAGCCCCTGGTAGTGTCAACTTTAAAAAATCTGGAACATCTTTTGCTGCAGTGACTGTCTTTGTGGTCTGTTACCCTACCAGTAAGTGAATGCAATTCATGTGTAAATGGTGAAGTTGGGTGAATTTTGTCTGGAATACTAGTAATAGTGTTTGTCCCTGCTAGAATGTTATTGCTTCCTTTAAGTTCCTAACTAATACCTAAGAATCAGTAAATATAGCTGCCTTTTGTGTATGTTGAGACTTTGAAGATTACAGTTGTATCTTAGCTGGACCTGAGAGTTGAGAGAACTTTTCATTAACCTCAGAACTCGTGTGACCTGTTTATTATTATTATTATTCCTAGTAACAGAAGAGGATGATTTCAGCAGTAATTGTCTCAGAATTGTTTATATAGCAGTAAGCAAGCTTGAGGGAACAGAGAAAATTGAGGAAGGCACATGGCTTTTGTGAGAGAAGCGGGAGGAACTTGGGAGGCATAATGTAACCAGATGAATTTAACCAAGGATGGTTTTTAAATATGGGTAAATACATTATGTTTTTGAAGTGAAGATAGGCAAATGAAACAGATTCGTCCAGCTCTTCTGTGTTGGAAAGAACTTAAGAAACTTGCCATCCAGGACTGTGAGATGGAGTACTGAGTTGTGACTAGCTTTTGAATTGTATAAGTAATCTTTTACATATATGTATTTATACACATTGGAAGCAGTTTTATCTTACAGCATGGGGCACTATTGTTTCTTAAGCAAAGAGCAAAATATTTTTCTTTTGTATTTCTGAATATTTCCTTTTCACAACTCATAAGCATTTTTATTAATGTGATTAAATGTTATACATTTGTGTTTTTTCCTGTCATGAAGTCTTGTCCACTCAAATTCTCTGCACATGTGTGAAAGCAACCAATCGTTATAAATCTTACACTGTTTAAATGACTTTTCAGATCATGAATTTCAGTTTAAAACTCAGAATATTTGATAAGATGTTTGTCTGGAATAATATCCTACATGATCGTCTCATGATTAAACAAGATGGTAAGCAATTTTACTATTGGCTTGACTTTCTGTGATCTAAGCATATTAAAATCTTCCTGGCACCTCCTCAGTTAATTTAAGTTTTGAAGTGGTTTTAAAAAATCCATTCATCTTGTTGTCACCAGGGAATTTGTCATTAATGTTCCATAACTTTAATAGTGAACTGTGGTATTTTTAAAAATATCCTTATTTTTAAGGTGGCAAAGCTTAGATAAATATGCCCGATTTCAGAACTGTATAAGACATTTTATGGCTGGTGATAATAATTGAAGCATATTGAGCAGAGTAGATATTCACCTAAAATGTTTAGTTAGTTTGTTTTACTAGAGGTACTTTATTTATAGTGAAAGTGATTTCATTTGACTGTACAAAAAGAGGAGTGTGTTGGTACCATGGTATCGTTGATGTAACAGCTTTATCTGGGCAATTTTTTTTACTCTTTATATGAATATTCTAGACTCTCCAAAAAGATGCTTTATTTAAATATCTGGTGTTTATTCAAGTTCAGAATTACCCTGTGTTTATTTAGAAGTAAGGTATGTTTTTACAGTATGTTTGAAAATATTTCAGATGGACTTTATATTTGAGAACTGGAAACAAGTTTAAAATCCTTTTCTTGCTTGCTTCTTTTTGATCGTGGCTTCTCAGGACTTCTTCTGTGCCTTGATAGTTGAGATGCTTAGTTTGCAAGGTTCTGAACAAAAGGAAGGTGGGCAAGAAGGTAGGTTCTTAAGGGTTATGCTGAGGTCCCTGACTGGCAGTGCTTGTGGTTTCCTTACGGAATTGTCTGAAATGAATGTGAATGAAGATGGGACCACTGGGGAAAGAGGAAAAAGCAAATAAGGGCGTACATTAAAAAAAGACAGCAAAACCTTCAAATAACATAGTAAATTAGTATCCTGTGGCTAGCCATAATGAATAGACTAACCACAGTATAGAAACAGTTTCTGGATAATGTTGATAGCCAAGGCTAAAATAAACCCATTTTTTGGACATGCGATTACTCTGTGTGATATCTAAATTCTCAGTAGAACCGAGCCTTTTTTATTACTGAATATAGTTGCTATTTAAGAGCACACCAGAAAAGCAGAGAAAAAAACATTTTGACTAATTACATGAATGCCTAGCCTTTGCTTATATATAAAGCAATGCAAATCACTTTTTAATTCTGGAAGAAATAGCAAATAAAATATGATTACCTGAAAACTTCTTGGCCTTATTTAAAAATGGGGTGAAAATTCTCTGTTGGAACTGCTAATAGTGAAAGCTAAGCAAGGATGTTGTTTATTCTCTAACTTTGTGTATCATTGGATGAAGCAAAAGTATCTATATTGGCACTAGTTTATGGTCTACACTGTTACTATTGTTAATGGACCTGCATCAGTAGAAACTAGGAATCTGAACTTTGCTGATGTAGGCATATTTTCTGAATGTTAACATTTACATTTAGTAAATGCTGGGCAATGTAACTCTTCAGTATGCAGCAAAACCAAAAATAAACTGAAAGTGTCTTGAATTCTTCAGGCAAAAGCTGACTTCCTATGCTGGTGTTTAGAACAGTGTTTGTGTATGGTAAAGACAGGGAGGTTCTGTCTCCCTTTTTCACCCCTTCCCTGCCGCTTTCAGCAGTATCACTGTGCACTTTTTTCCTCCTCTGAATCCTTTTACAGCCTCTCTGCCTGCTAATTTTCCCTTAGGAAAATAAGAGATCAGCTTAGAACATAGCTGCCATTCCTTAAACTTGGTGGGATGAATCCCATGACTGGAGTGTGGCTATCGATGGCTACAGGGTGTTCAGAAGGGACAAGCAAGGAAGGAGGGGTGGAGAAACAGATAGAGTGTGAAGAACTGTCTCTGAAGAACAGCCATGAGCAGGTTGAAAGCTTATGGGTAAGAATCAGAGACCGAGGCAGCAAAGGGAACCTTGTGGGTGGTGTCTGCTACAGGCTGCCTGATCAAGGGGACCGTATTGATGAAGCCTTCCTACTCCAGCTACAGGAGGCATCGTGCTCGCAGGCTCTAGTCCTGCTGGGGGACTTCACCCCAACATCTGCTGGAAAAGTAGTGCGGCAAGCTGTAGGCAATCCAGGAGACTCCTGGAATGCATTGAGAATAACTTCTTAAGCCAGGTAATAGACAGCTCTACCAGAGGGGATGCGATACTGGACCTGTTGGTCACCAGCACAAGTGAGCTAATTGGTGATGTCATGATTGGAGGCAGCCAGGGCCGCAGTGATCATGCACTGGTGGAGTTCACAGTCCTGAGGGATACGGGTCAGGCGAAGCATAAAGTCAGGACCCTGAATTTTAGGAAAGCAAACTTCCAGCTGTTCAAGGAATTAGTCAATAGGAGCCCCTGGGAAACTGCCCTCAGGGACAAGGGAGCAGAACAGAGCTGGCAGATCTTTAAGGACGCTTGAGTATATGTGTGTGTGAGCGAGGAGTCGAAAAGGGGTGCCCGTCAGCTCAGTGGGGCCTCCGGTCCTAGCAGTTAAAGTCTCGGGTGGTGTGTGTGCGACTCCCCAAATGGTGTGTGAATGCTCAGGCAGCTGCTGCTCCCTTAACAAACAGGAAAGGAAGGCAAGAGACTGGCATGGCTGAGCCAAGATCTGCTGGTCAAACTAAAGGGCGAGAAGGAAATGCACAGGCAGTGGAAGCAGGGACAAGTATCCTGGGAAGAGTATAGGGATGCTGCCTGGTTGTGTAGGGATGGGGTCAGGAAGGCCAAGCTGCAGCTGGAGCTGAACTTGGCAAGAGATGCAACAAATAAGAAGGGTTTCTACAGGTATGTCAGCCAGAAAAGGAAGGTCAAAGAAAGCTTACCCTCCCTCCCCCCATGAGCAAGACTGGCAAACTGGTAACAATGGACAAGGAGAAGGCTGAGGTACTCAACAACTTTTTTGCCTCAGTCTTCACTGGCAACCTCTCTTCCCACGCCTCCCGAGTGCATGGACCGCAAGGCAAGGACTAGGGGAGCAAAGTCACTCTCACTGTAAGAGAAGATCAGGTTTGACCACCTGAGGAACCTAGACATACATGTCTGTGGGACCTGATGAGATGTATCCCGGAGTCCTGAGGGGATTGGCTGATGTAGTTGCCAAGCCACTCTCCATGACATTCGAAAAGTCATGGCAGTCAGGTGAAGTCCCTGTGGACTGGAAAAAGGGAAACATTGCACCCATTTTTAAAAAGGGTAGAAAGGAGGACCCAGGGAACTACCAACCTGCCAGCCTCACCTCTGTGCCTGGGAAGATCATGGAACAGATCCTTCTAGAAGCTATGCGAGAATGGCTTTACCAAGGGCAAGTCCTGCTTGACCAACCTAGTGGCCTTCTATGATGGAGTGACTACATCAGTGGATGAGGGAAGAGCTATGGATGTAGCATCTGGACTTCTGTAAGGCCTTTGACATGGTCCCCCACAACATCCTCCTCTCTAAGTTAGACAGATATGGATTTGATGGGTGGACTGTTCGATGGATGAGGAATTGGTTGGATGGTCACATCCAGAGGCTAGTGGTCAATGGCTCAATGTCCAGATGGAGAACAGTGACGAGTGGTGTCCCTCAAGAGTCCATACTGGGACCGTAACTGTTCAATATCTTCATCAATGACATAGACAAGTGGGATCGAGTCCACCCTCAGCAAGTTTGCAGATGACGCCAAGCTGAGTGGTGCAGTTGACATGCCTGAGGGACGGGATGCCATCCAGAGGGATCTGGACAAGCTTGAGAAGTGGGCTTGTGTGAACCTCATGAGGTTCAACACGGATAAGTGCAAGGTCCTACACCTGGGTCAGGGCAATCCCCAGTAGCAATACAGGCTGGAGGATGAAGGGATTGTGTGCAGCCCTGAGGAGAAGGACTTGGGGGTACTGATAGACAAAAAGCTGGACATGAGCCGGCAATGTGCTCTCGCAGCCCAGAAAGCCAACCGTATCCTGGGCCGCATCAAAAGAAGCGTGGCCAGCAGGTCGAGGGAGGTGATTCTGCCCCTCTACTCTGCTCTGGTGAGACCCCACCTGGAGTGCTGCGTCCAGCTCTGGGGTCCTCAGCAGAGGAACAACAGACACGGACCTGTTGGAGTGGGTCCAGAGGAGGGCTACAAAAATGGTCAGAGGGCTGGAGCACCTCTCCTATGAGGAAAGGCTGAGAGAGTTGGGATTGTTCAGCGTGGAGAAGGCTCCAGGGAGACCTTATTGTGGCCTTTCAGTACTTAAAGGGGACCTGTAAAAAAGATGGGGACAAACTTTTTAGTAGGACAAGGGGCAATGGTTTTAAACTGAAAGAGGGTAAGTTTAGACTAGATATAAGGAAGAAATTTTTTACAGTGAGGGTGGTGAAACACTGGCACAGGTTGCCCAGAGAGGTGCTGGATGCCCCATCCCTGGAAACATTCAAGGTCAGGTTGGATGGGCAACTGAGCAACCTGATCGAGTTGAAGATGTCCCTGCTCGCTGCAGGGGAGTTGGACTAGATGACCTTTAAGGGTCCCTTCCAACCCAAACTATTCTATGATTCTAACATACAGCTGGGGTAAGACAGACAAATCTGGCTTTGCTGGCTTGCATTGCTTACTAAATAGGCATAGTACAACTCCCCCTGCACTTGAAGCAAATAATGTGTGGTATCTTTGAAAAACTAATTTCAAGTCAGTCAGGTAGTCACTGTGTCTCCAATCCCTGTCTTGTAAAATAGACATAACAGTAATTTTTACCTGGTAGAAGTATGGTAAGAGCAAGTGTGATAAAGGGGGATACACCAATATCTCAGGACTCATGAAAATGTGTCAGCAAGATACAAGAACAAGTGCTGGAATGTATAGGGACAGATGGAAGAAAGGCTGGAACTAGGAGTTGGGGGAAAGATGGATTGTATTATGGTAGGAAAGAGTAGCATTGCTACTCACCACCGGCTGCTTTAACAGTTTGGTATAATTTGCAGCTACATTAAGCTGTCATTAAGTTTTTCATCTGATTTCTTATTTTTGATTTTTTTAATGACTACAGTATACTGAAAATGTGTTTATTTAATCATGCTTAAATGCCTTTAAATAAAAAATAGAGCTAAATAATACAATAAAAATGCTAAAATGTCAGTGAAATAATAACCAAGCTTGTTGCTTTTTGAGATCATAGGTGTAAGAATATCTGGCTAATGGCTATTCAGATAGGCAGATAATGACCAGGTGGGGAACTGAGCCAACTTGATCTGTCTGAATCAGCTGCTCCTAAAACTGGCAAAGGTGGCTGATGAAGCCATTATATCCCTGTTGCAAAACCTGCTGAGGTGATTCACTGGAAGAAACTCTCTGGAATGCTAGGCAAACCGGGGAGGGGGAGCTGTTGAATAAAGGTGCATAGGATGCATTACCGAGTGCAGAAGGGGTGGAATTGGGGACTGAACAAAAGAATTTTGCGATTCTACAGATCTATTATGGGATGTTTAAGGCAAGGACCAGAGGTGGAGAAGAGAAGGATCAAAGTGAAGTGAAGAGGAATGAGTATGGGAAAAAGGAGAGAAGGAAGAGATAAAAGGGGCCAGTTTGCATTTAGGCAGGCAGCTGCTTAGTACATTGCCTGGCGAAGCCCTGTTGCCTGATCAGCATGGCTTATCCTATCCTATTGAACATTTTTCAATTTTTTTTCCCCTCCTGTGAATGTCTTTCTAGGATGTGTGCATGATCTGCTAGCAGACTTCAAGCTGGACTAGCCAGCAAGCAGGATGAGAGTCTGAGAGATAGATGGTAGAGGGACTGAAGTTCTGGGAGGTACGTATTAGAGACACTAGTGAAGGCTTTTTTATCTCTGAGCATTGATCCTTAGGAACAGGAGTTCCTAAGGAGAACCTATGTGTGCTGTTGGTGTTTGTGTGGGTGTTCAATGCAGTACTGTCCCCTTCTATTCATCTCTGTGTTTGTGGTGAGCCATATTACCTGCAACCTGGGTCTGTGTCCCTTTGGAATTACTGCTCCACCTTGCTTCTTGTGGGACTTGGAAAGGAGACGCAGCTCTTATTGACCAGGCCAGGCGAGAAGGGAATCCATGAGTCCTTCAGTATACCATATTTGGCTACCCCTCAGAAATAAGCTTTTTGCTTCTTCAGTTATCTGTGAGGGATCCTTTGCAGTGTTTGATGCTGCCCCCAAGGCAAGTTTTCTCTCTCAGGATTGTGCTTAACAGCACAGAACAAAATTTTCCATGTTGGAGGCCTGGTATTCAAAAAATGGTTAACACCCTGAACTCTGCTGGAATTTGATACGCCCTTTGGGTGATTATCACCTCTGAAAGTTAGGGTACTTCCACTTTCGGATTTTAATGTGTGGAGAGTCCTAACAACTTTCTCTCCATAACAGTGAATAAACATTGTTGCTGGTTTAAGTGTACACTGTATCTTTTAGCACAACAGCTAAGTATTCTGAGGGTTTTTTTAGTAGTCCTCTGTTATTGCTGTAAATTTACTTAATAGAAAAAAATAGAAAGTGATAATAAGGGGGAGGGAGGTTGAGTGATTTTTAGGCAAGAACATATGACAAGTTATTGCAAAACTACATTAACACGAACACTGGTAAATGTGTAAACATGAGTGGGTAAGAAGTGCGTCTTAGGATTACTCCCATTCCTAGCCCTTCTTTCCCAACTGTTTCCAGAAGTGCTGTTAATATAAAACTTTTCTGATGAAAACTGCAGGAAAAAAGTTTTCTGTCGGGTATGGGTGTCTTCCTTGCAATCCCAGGTCAGTTGTCCCTTCACCGTAAGGAGGCCAGCTGATGAACTCAGCCATCCAAAGGGACTGGCCTGCTATACAGCTGATTTATGAAGCACCATGTATGTCAGGGGAAAGAAGATCTGCAAGATGTAATTGGATATGAGGGAGGTTTTTTTATGGTTTTCAGTGTTTTATAGTTGGATTCTTCAGGAGCAACTCTGAAAATCAGTTTTCTCTGAAGAAGAAATAGCAGTGATAATTTCATATTCTTACATTTATTTCATTGTAAACATTTCTGAAAATAGGAGAAATTCTTTGTGTGAGAAAACCTTGCTTTCACACTACAGGATGTGATTAGATGTAGTGTAGTATGAGTTTCAGAAGGCATTGCTGCGTATTATGTTCTGGTTTTATTTTAACAAAACTTACCTGGTAGATGTAAGGTCATGATTAGTTTTGTTAATAAACACAGTGGCTGAAGTAGAGAGCTTCTATAACATGATTTTTACCTCAGAAGCCTGGACAGTTTGTTTTATACCAGCTTTATGCAAACCAATATTCTTAGAAAGCTGGTTCTGAATTCTTAGAATACTTAGTTCTTAGTCATCTGCTCCTTCTCTAGCTTAAAACGTAATGCTCTCCTGCTCCATTTTACTGTTTACTTTCTCTTTGTTGACTGAGTTTTGGGTTATCATGCAGTAATGAAGAGAGAGTAACTCATTTGTCACCTTCAGATTCATTAAGTAACATTTTTGGTTTTTACTGTGACTGGATAGTACGCGTGGCACCGGGTTGCTTCCTCTGGTTTTAGATGCTCCTTAATAAACAAAGTGATACAACTTTGCCAAGTACTGTTGCAAGACGTAGGAGTTTTACCAGCTCTACTTAAGACATAAAACATTGTTTGTTACAGATTTGACAGAGTAAATGTGATCTATAAACATTGTAGAAGTATCTGATGGCCAAGATACATAGCCTCTTCCTTGTACCGTACTGATTTAAGGCAGCTCCTCCTAACAGCGATGGCATATTTTACAATATGGGGTAAAACCCCTTTTACAAGGGGTTTGTGAAAAGAAAAAAAGAAAGTAAAAAAGCAATGAAAACCTTGGTGTTAGTACCAAGTAGGCTGAAATTATCAGTATTCCTACAGTTCGTTATGAGACCTAACTTTGTTGTTTGGGTATGTTTTACCAGCAATAAGCATGATCATTTACCTAGGCTTGTATTGCATACTGTCCTGATTCCTGCATGATGAAGAAAAGGATGTATTTACCCAGTGCTAGTAATGAGTTTGAAAGACACTGTGTGTGACTGCAGGTAAAGAAAAAAAAAAAAAGCTGGGGGGATTGTGTTGTCTACCACTTCTATAGCTGTTAAAATATTTCTGTTGTGTGACAGCTGGACCATTTGAAGTTGTTAGGTTGAGAAGTTCAATAATTTTCTCTTAACTTGCTTTATAAAGAGTGTGAAAATTTACTAGTAGCAAAAGATACAAAATTCTTAGGTCTTAAAAAGACCAGTATATAAGCCATAGGATCAGCAATAAAGCTGGCAGTGGTTTTTATAGGCACCCAAAACATAATCCTTATGTTAGGAAAAGGATGATGGAAGACAAACTGGTGGTTCAGTTACCCTGGAAGTGACTGCTATCCGTCCAGCTGGCTGAAAAAAAGAGGTCCCAAAAAGACAATGAGCAAAAAAGAAAATTTAAGTCAAGCTGGCACTTGTTGCCATATTTAGAAAAAAAACTTGTAACAAAAATGAACTTGACTTTTGACTGGGTTCTCTCACAGCTGTGTTAGTTGTTGGCACTGACAGTAATGGACAATTCTAGCTGTTCCTTTTCTCTTCCTAAAGGATGCACTCATCAGAGCATGCTTTTACCTGAGACTGCAATTTAGCCTTCCTGCAGTTCATGCAGTTACACTGCACTTCGTCATCTCTAGTTCACGAGCATGTAGTTCATGAGTTTCAGCCTCGTCTTAGGTTTTTCCCTCTGGAATTCCTCATCTTCTAGCAGGTGCGTAAGCCCAAAGTTTGATCTCATTTCTGACTAGTACTGGCCACCCTTTTTGTAGCATTTGCTAGGTGTAAAGCAGTTCTTAGACTTCATTCCATGACAGTAAGGTGCTGCTGGTTTATTCCAAAGACAGCATTAAGTTTTCAGTTCAGCCAGGTGAGGTGAATCCATGTCAGCTGAAGGAACATATTTCTGGGACTCTTTTCCTCTTTCTGATAAGTTTAAAATATAAATTGTTTTTAGGAAAATTAGAAAAAGATTAGGAGATAATATTTTAGTTTTTACTGCACATATACATGCTGTTTTGACAAGTGCATAAATGTTTTATGGGTTGCTGGATCTTTGTTTAGCGAAGAACAGTAAAGGTCATGTATTCAAGTTTATAGTAGTTACTGACTTTAATAATGTCAAAGGACAAGCTTTTAGAAGGTTGAAGTAGTGACTGTGCAGTTTCATCTAAACGATTTTTGCTAAAAAGAATGGGAGATTCATCGAAAGGAAATCATATGGGAACATAAATCCAACCCTTGGTTTGTGATACTTGCATCTGCCTAAACTATCTTGAATATGGTATACTTTGAATGAAGAGTCTGTAATTAAAGTATTAAAAACTATTTTATTAATAATCAAATTTATTGTTAATAACCACTATTATTAATAAGCAACTATAAAAAAAGCAATGTTAAACATGCTACACAAACTTGTACTTGATCATTTGCTTTAAACCATTATTTACTATAGGGCTGTTTACATGTCTGATAATAACATTTCTTATCAAAGAAACCTAAATAGAGCTTTTGGATGGATGCTTTGAGTAGATAGTTTTTGAAGGAGAAAACAGACCAGGGATCACTAAATCTGCAGTCTATGAGAAAATCTGTGGTGACTAGCTATTTTAATTCTGTATTACTTTTTTTTGATTCTGGACTTTTTAGAGGGAAGGGTTTACTTCCCAGTCTGATCCACAAATTCTCTCTCTTAACTTAGTACCATAATCTCTTGCAAGAGCTCTGGAAGGGTCTTTTCTGGATCCAGTTCAAAGACCACCGTTAGTTCCATTGTGGATATTGTGCTGCATGTGTGTTTGCTCTTAGCTTCTCCCTATGGTATCCCATTGTTTCTGAGCTGCAGTTGTGGGGCATTTGTGGATGTAGGGTAAACAAGGAAATATACAAAATATTCCCCCCGCCTTAGCTTGGAAATGATTTGAGAATCCAACTAAATGAATTTGCTTAAAGGAAATTAATTATAGTAGTTCATAATGAAATGACTTTCGTAATACTTTTACATGTTCTGCATGCTCTATGGTGGTATCAGAACAGAAGATATTTAAGGCTAAGGTGTTACATTTGGTCATCCTTTTCCAGATATTAGGTAATCTTGATTTTTGGTGGTTTGTTGGAATTGCAGCCAACAAAAATAACATAATGCAGGCACATCAGAAGCACAACATGTGCTGTTGCTTCAAAGGAAGACACTGTTTTTATTCATTGTGTTGTGCCACTTGTAAGGTAAAGGCTGGAAGTTTTCCAGAACTGAGTTTTCTCCCATTAATACCCCATTTTGAGATGGAGAAAGGAATGCTACAGTCATATAATAGTACAGATAAGTGGGGAAACTCAAATTATGCTTGTGTGTTCATGAGCAAACATGTTTGAAAATAGTATTTTTTTAATGTGCTATCGGTTTTTATTTGGATTTTTTTGGAAGTTCACAGCATTGCAATACCAGCATTGCCTTAAGGTCCTGTCAGATCTTCCAAAGTTTTTCATAACTGTAAAACATTTAAAAAAAAAAAAAAAAAAAATCTGTTTCTCAAGTGTAAAGTGTGATGCTATATCAGATGGAAGAAAATTTAGGAGTCCATAGAAAGCGAACATGGCATGTAAAATTTGTGTATCATCTCAGTTAAGTATGCTGCTTGTATTACAAGATTACTGAATAGCTTAATGCAACTAAATATATAGATGTAGTGAGTATGAACTAGTATAGAGAGGCAAGCCCATTAGTGTAACTAGGGGAGTGTGATTGATGGTTTACTTATCTGTCTATCTTAGTGACTTAATATTACATTTGCAGACATAGTTGCAAAATACCAAGAATTAGGCAATTTGTTTCCCATTGGCATTTCCTGTGGATATGTTGCATATATTCCATTTCATTGTCTACATTATACATTTAATGGCTTCAACGTATTTTCTTTATTGAATAGTTAGCAAAGACAATCAGTAATAGAACAAGCAACCCTACTGACCTCTTAAAAATAAATTTTGTGGGTGTACTGTAGCTTGTTCATTTGTACTCTGAAAACACTTAAAATTCTGATGAATGAGTGACTCCGGTTTTCCTGCCACAGTGATCCTTTGTGTAAGATTCCCCATGTTTTTGGAATAGAGATATTGTTGTCATGTTATCTTTTTTACTTAGCAAAATAGAAGTCTGTTGACTCAGTTGGAATTTCAGAGTCAGAATATACTGGCACAAAAATCTATATTTTATTTTGCTAGAATATAGTTTGCTTTATTTTTGTATGCCCCAGAATTTTAAAAGTATATTTTAATTTGATCAAAACAAAGCCATAACCTTTTTTTCATTAGAAATAAATAAATAAAAATAATCCACAGCCCATAGGGCACCCTAGAAACTACTGGCTTGATCTTGTTGTGCAATGTAAATAGTACATTTCTATGGCATACCACAAATTCTTTGTGACTTTTCTCTCTAATGGGAAGATTAAACAGGGAATTTCTAAGGAATTGCAAAAAGTAGTTTTCAGAATAACTACAGATCATCTCAGATTTTTAAGAAATTCGTTTTGAAGAAGTTTGTTCATAACACAGAAGTCTGTCTGCAGGACTGTTTTGCAATGTATAATGATTGTTAAGAGCTCCTTGTACAGTAAATCTTGGGGGTTTTGTTTCTGCTTTTTGGTGTTTATTTTTTCCCTATGGAAACTCCAGGATACTGTATCTTCTGCAACTGGCAAGAGCAATTTGTCTCTAACTTCCAGTGCTGAAAATGGAAATCGCTACTGAATTTTATTCCTGTTTAATATTTGGCATGCAACTATTTTTAACATAGTTTCAAAAATCCTTGTGAATCTTTGCAGTACTATAATTTTTTTTTTTAAATCATTCATTCAGTTTTATTTATAGTTCTGTTAAGTCATTCTGCTGTGGTACAAGAATTCCACAACTTAACTACATTCCTCAGGAAATGAGAATCTTATACTTGTAATGAGCTCAAATACAAAAGAACTAAATCATGACTTTCATCAACTTCTTCTTTTACCTCACACAAATCCTAGAATTCCAATGCCTTAAGTATGTTTATTGTACAACTATATTTGAGCATGAAGGAATGGGTTTTGTTTGGTTGGGTTTTTTTAACTAGCACTGGCACTGAGGCTGTTTGGTTTAAGTTCAGACAAAGTCTGCAGGGAGCCAGTTGCACTAGTTGGAAAGAGTTGAAAGAAAAAGATTTTTAGGTGTGCAAGTCATACCCCAACTGTAAAACATAAAATACATATATGTAAAATACATATATATTTTGATGGATTATACACCTAGATTTTATGTGCTTCTTACAGATTTGCAAAGTGGTTATATGTTTTCAAATTAAATACTGTACTTTTTGTGCAGTATAAACTACTTTCTGTGTTTTCTCTCCACTAATTGCATGTTCTAGTGATTACTTCAAAGTCCAAGTTTGTAAACTGTTAATAGCTTACAGTGTCTGCTCACTTTCTTTTTGTTTCTTTAGTTTAACCAATCTAATGTAAAACTTGGAAATACCTCCTTACTTCTGCCTTGAATGATTTTATCCCCCTGCGCTTCAGTCTTCATGTGAGAAATTTAGGCATAGCCTTTTCTGAAAGGATTTTGAAACAGCTGAACTTGTAGGATTGTAATGTTAGAAGTACTAAGAGGGAATTCAGAAGGGAGTTGGGCTGTTATTCAAGTCTCATGCATTTAAAATTTTTGCATCAGAGAAATGATTAGAGAGCTTCTTGTTAACAGAGTATGGCTTTTGGCTCTGGGATTAGGAAAAACTGTATGTATTAAAGAAACTGTCTTGATGGGATATGAGGCAAGGTTGAGCACTGTACTTGAAGATGCAAAGCCAATAGTAAACCTGGGCTTATTTATTCTTCTGCAGCTCTGATTTTGTTTGTAAGGTGGATCATACGGTACAAAGTGCAGAGAATATTGATGACTTCTGTAATAATGTGGTCACCTACTGTCTCTTCTTTAGAAGAGGATTTGTTCCTGTATGTAAGTGATGATTTTTTTTTTTTTTTTCCATATAATTTTGAACTCTCTCTATTCCTGCCAGACACTTCTGAGGTAGGTGACTGTGAGAAACAAAACCTTGTGTGATCTAGGAGGTGTGGATTGTGCAACTGTCTGCCTTGCTCCCATTGCCAAGCTTCCATTTATGAAGGTGCTAATTGGGTAAAGGTGATGCTAGGGATCATATATCATTTTTCTACATAATTGAAATTTTTTCATGCTTAATTCTCTTCTGATATTATGTGTATAATGAAGTAGTTCTTCAGGGGAGAGATATTTTGATTCAGAAGACCTGAAGCCATCTGGCCAGACTGAGGCTTTGTTTTCACAATTAAAAGAGAAAAATAGTAGTGGGAGTGGCATGGGTTTGGATTTTTTTAACCATGGTAACTGTGTGTGGGCAGTGCTGGCAAAACAGTGAGGATGAGGTATTTCTGTTTTGTTGAGGTAAACTTGCTGAGGCAAGACCCGTATCTCTGTCTGAGACTGACCTTGTGTTTAGTTTCCCTAGAGGTAAAAATTTTTTTACCTTACTCGGCAGTGCTGAACAAACCTGAAAACTTGTGGCTGTAAAACCAGCTTGGAACTAACTTGTTAAAATGCAAGTGTTTTTAACCTTGCCTGTTTCTTCATTTGTGTCTATGAGCTGTTATTCTGCAGTGTGAAGCAAAGTTACATGGCTGTTATCTAGTCATTTTCAATGTATTTTTTCCTTTCCTTTATATCTGTTTTTAATTAACATGTGTATGTGTGGGATTTCTAATTATGCTGGATATAATGTCAGATCCTGTGAAAGCAGGCTAGCATAAGATTTTAAAAGACTTAAATGATGGAGAGGCCCACTTTGAATTTGATCAGAGGTGAAGGAGTTTGGAAAGTTCATAAAGATACTGGATGCCTCTTTAGGGTTCTACTCCTTATCTAAAAGGTGTATATTTTGAGTTAACCGGGTGCAGCTGAATACTGAATCTTCTCCAAGGAAATGCTTTTTTCCCCTACAAAAAAGCATGTTTGTTCTCTATTATCTGTGCACAACTGCTAAGGAACATTAGAATTTAATGTAAAGATTGATATATTTGAAGACTCATATTGTTGACTGCTGCATGGAAAAACTGCTCAGATCATGTAGTTTAGACCATAAAAAGCAATTTATTGGTTTATTAACACGATGTAATTAAGTGGCAATCAGGGAACTGTATGCTTAGGATCGATATCGGCAATACAACAGATAAACCGGAGTGCCAGACAATTAAAAACGTTAATAAAAGCCTAAAAATATCTAAACACTTTTCATAACTAATCATGAAAAGTTCTAATCCCCCTCTTGCCCCACACAGTTACTGGCACAGAAGCTCCATGGGCAGTGTGGGTTACAAGCAATGCCTGCTCTGCCAGGACTGTGAGCTCACCTAATTGCGCACACCTCTTCCTGGAGATGTGGGTGTTCCAGCTTTATACCAGGGACACTCCCTACAATCCCCTAATCTGCAGGCCAGAGGTAAAGTCCCCCTACCAAGTCACGTAGCCCACCCGAGCCACGGATCCCCGCCACGTGCCGCACCCCGAACCGCCACTGTGGTGGTTGGAGTGCGGCTGCCCCTGTCACCTGGTGGGGAGGCTGCTCCCCAAGGCATGGAGGAAGCCACGGTGCTGGTGGGGTGGTTTCTCCATTATCCGGTCAGGCTTTAGCGATCGCTCTGTTGCCATTATAAGGTTCCTCTCCTTCATTATAAACGAAGCATGAATGTTTGTCCTTCTTTTCAAGCTCTGTCTTCCGTTGTTTCAAAAGTCTCTTTGTAATTCCCCTGTACAATATGATATAGTTGGCCTTTCTTTAAGCTGGAGGTTGGACCAGGTGACTCCAGAGGTCCTTTCCAATCTAAACTAGTCACTGATTTTATGCGATACATGGATGTGACAGATACGAAATCCTGTCTTTGTTTAATATTATGCCACATTTGTAAGTGGGTTTGAAAAGGTCATATTTCACCTAAACCCGTAAGTTACTTATTTCTATAAAACATTTTATTCATACTGTCTTTATATGTGATATACTTTCTTTTTACATCTCTTCGGCAACACCATGTGTTTTGTGAGTAAAAAGACAATTGACATCTGGTTCAGAGTTATTTTTTCCAGATTGATCAAGTTGCATGCCAGGTAGAGTTAGTTTTACTCTGTTAAAGCATTTTCTTCTGTCAATCTGCAATAAAGTCATTCTGTATAAAAATAAATATTGTAGATACATGATAGGCAACATTTTACCTAAAAATAGATTTAGCAACAATTGCATTTAAATTATTTCAGACCTTGTCAGTGGGTGACCTTGCTGAAAACTGTTGCTGATTTTAATGCTTGGAATTTTTACCAACTGTTTTCTCTTGAAAAGCTTTACAAAAATTCATCAACCTTCATAGGACTAGTGTGAAGTTTATGTTTTTGTTACTTGTTGCTGAAAAAATTGCTGCAGGGGAATGATCGACTTTGCCCAGAATTACCGAGCAAGTAGTCCTCTGTCAAACCAATTTCTTCTATCTAGGTCATGATTCCCTCATACAGAAGGGCATCGTGTGATAAATCATCATAACGTTCAAACCAAAGGAGGAAGCAAATGGTAGTAGTTACACTTGAGCTCTCTCATGTTTGCAGAATGGTGAATATATCTACTAAAGTGGTCACAGTGAAATAGAGTAATTGAGAGTCAGATCTCAGACATAATGAATTCAACGCACCTTCTTCATAGGAGCTCAGATTTCATCTGTTAAATTCACTGTCAGCGTTGTGCTTGAAAACGAGTGCCCCCTGAAGTGTTAGATGCAGATTGATCCTCTTCATAGGTGCAGTTGCTGGATTCATTGAATAAAAAGTGTTTTGCTTTAGCACATGTAATTTAAGGAGAATTTTGGAGAAAGCACCTCAAACGCTTAGTCAGAATTTCAAGCAATGTAAGTGCTTTTTAGTCTCAACTGCAGTCCTATGCTGGAATCCCACAAAGCTGGGAATTTCAGCATATGACTTCACATATTGTTAGAAGTTTTGAACAGAAGTCCTGTCAGAAAGTTGTCTTATTTAGCACTTTTTGTTGCCTGCCCTTCGTTATCTGGTGGAAAAAATAATTCTAACTAGGATCTGCCAGCTTTGTGAAGAAAGGCAGGCAGGTGACATTTCCTTCTTTTGGTATGGTTCTAGCTGTCTGCTTGTAAATCCAGAGTGGCGTAACTGAATGACAGTCTGAATGGAACACTGGATGATGATGATGATTATTTACTATTGGAAAGCGTCGTTCGTGTAGAATTTAGTAAGGTCTGCTAGAGAACTGAGCCTGTGAACTTCTGTGTGTTACACATCTGCTGTGTGTAGTTGTCTACGTTTAGATTTAAGAACTTTTCAGAGAAGAGATTATTTTGTTCTCTGTGTAAGACATATATTAGTTATTCATATAAAGTTAACAGTTCTTCTATATGTGGATATAGCTTTTTTTATACTGATGTGCCCCTAAAACAATACTGTTTATTATCTTATTAAATGAGCATATTGCTGCGATACGAAGCAGCTCTTTTTCCAATCTATTTTTAGGAGACTGCATGTATATTCCATTCAAACCAAAAGCTATCATTATGTTGATAAGAGTGGCTGCAACCATTTTCCATTAGAAGTCATATTTCTTTTCATTTATCTGTCATCTTAAAAATATCAAGCTGTCATGCATACAAAACTTATTGTGTTAAACGTCTTTAAGGAATATTAGATGTCTACTTTAACCTTAAAATAATTTTGACGTTGAATTAAAAAGTGCTGTACAGCAGGTTTGCTGTGCAGATGGCACAGTGAAATGGCAAAAATATGATTTGTGCAATGAAATGGCAAGTAGTAGCTTTGCTTTCCATTGTTGTGCAGCTAAGGGACTATGGTAAATCGATGAACTTTAGTCAGTAATCATAATGTGCTACTGTCAGCTTTAACTGCCACTTGTCCATTGCCCTAATTTTTACAGGCTTCAACTTCATATGAGCTTTTTATATCCTGGTGAAAGAGAACAGCTTGTAGCAGTTAACTGTTGCTTAGCCCAGTAGCCTGTCTCAGTAGCCCATAGTGTGTGCCTAGGGGAGAGTGATGACCAGTCTAATGTGTAGTCTTACCTCCCTGAGAACACGGCCAATTTTTAGAATTTTGCAGTTGAGGGACTTAGTGAGGCAGAAGTGTTGCCTTTGTTTTTAAGTCCTCAGTGGGTATTTCTTTCAGAAAGTTTGTGTAGTCCCTTTTTGAATCCCACTAAACTCTTGTAAGGAGTTTCATGTTTTGTTTTGTTTTTTTTTTCCTTGTATTGCAGAGACAGTTGAATTATCATTCCCTACTGACTATATTGGTTTTAGTCCTGACTTTGACTCTCCTATCCCTTCCACCAGGTTATCTCCAGCCTGAAGAATCTTGAACAAATCAATCTTGCTTTTTATGGAAATTGTTCCAAAGCTTTTATTATTATTTTTTTACTCTTCTTTGGCCTTTTTAGTTCTGGCTATATTCTTTTGGTAAAGGGGCCACTAGAACCTTGTGCAGTCTTCAAAATAGAATGTTGCGTGGATAGACATGGTGGGATTGTTGTTTGCTATTTAGTTTGTTCATGCTTCCTTCCTTGCTTGCTTTTCTGAATGTTTCAATTACTTTTACAATTGATACTGAGCACTGTGGTGCTCTTCCATAAAGCCATTATAACTCAAAATCCCTATCCTCTGAAGTAACATACAGTTCAGAAAAAAGCGGAGGGGGGAAGTGTCATCCAACTTTGCTTACTGAATGCCTCTTTTTACGGTACAGAAAAGCATTAAGCATACCGCAAACAGTGCAAGTGTTCTAAGAATACTTTCCATTTTTCTGGGAACTTTATATTACAGTCTTATATCTTGCATTTTTGTATGAAGGTTTTATATTCCCATGCCTTAAAACCCACTATTTGATATTTTAAATTAGATTCCCACCCACCATATGCATTATTTTTATGCTTCATTCATCTTCCTGTGTTGCACTGGTTGCTCAGTGTCACGGTGTTGTCTGACAGCACTTAAATTGGCCTTTGTCTTTACAGCCATGAGAAGTGTAGTATTATCAGCTGTGTAGTTGTAATGCTTAACTAGGTCATGATCTAGCAGGCCACTATTTGACTTAAAGAATGCAAACAGCATTATTGACTTACCAAGAATATATATATAGAGAGAGATATATATATATGTACAGTTGAACAGCTGCTCTTAAGTTCTCCCTTTGATCAGGGTAGAATTACTTTACAGCTTGCAAAATAAACGTTAAAAGCTGAGCTCATTTAGAAAGATAAAAGCTTCTAAAAGCTCTTCAATCTGACCCTGATAACTTTATCGTACCTTCTTCTCATTCAACTAATACCCTTTTTTCATCTTGTAGTTCCAGAGGAATGAAGCCAAAGGCCTAGTGATCTGCTCTTTTATTGACTTGCATGCAGGCCCACACAAAATCCCCTTACCAATTTGAACGATTTCAGCTAAGGGGAATGTTGAGGCAGTCCTAACTTTTCACTGTTTTGGAACTAAATTCATGGTGGATAAACGAACTCTTTAATATAGTGGTAAAGGGCATTGCTGGAAACGATGTAGATGAGAACTTTTCAGTTGTAAGATTAGACTGAGCTGGAATGATAAGAAAAATCATGTGTACAGTTTCTTCTCATAAAGCTTTTTAAGTTTGTTTTATTTCTTAATTTAGATTCTTAAAGCTCTGCAGAACAATTTGTATTAGATTTCTGTGATATTATTTTTAATTTCAATACTGTGTAAGTAAAGTTTCAGTTTTACATCGACAATACGGTAACTCAAACATACTTTTTGGGACTCCAGTTAAAGCAGTTTAGATGGTTGGGCGCATTGGATGCCAATATAGTTTGAATTCATTCTACTGGGTTCAGTTGTAATAGGTACTATGTCTAAACAACTTCACACCTCCTGCCAGCAAGGGTAGGGTCTCTAAAGTTTGTTTTCTATAGGGAATAAATAGTACATTACAGTTTTTAGTTATGAAGTTGCTCATACAGTGTAGAGTAAAAAGGCATGTATTTTGGATATACACAGTACGCTTTATTAAATGATCTTGCAGTACTGTAGAAACAATGGTCTAAAAGTAAAGCTAAACTTCTGTTGCATATTATTAAACTCCAGATGTCTTTTTTTGTTTTGTTTTGCTATTACTTTGCCTGTACTGAATTTAAGCAGTGTCAGGAACTTCTATATTCTTTAATTCTCTTGAGTTGTTGATTTGCTATAAGTGTTTGCCATAGATTATGTGCTTAAGCATTCAAAGCAACAGCTGAGACAGTTCAATTGTCTGTGAATAAATGTATTTACAGTATTGCTAATAATAGCACAGTTAACATTTTTGCCTCATAAACTCACCACTTTGAATAGACTTGCACAAGAAGTTCAGAAGTTTTATAGTTGAAAACTATGTATCACAACAGCCTTGTTTTCATTTTTGTATACTGGCTACTGATTGTGATCTAAAGTGAAGGCATTTAAACTCCTTCCGAACTTTGTACATTGTGTTCATGTGGGCAGTCACTTTCATCTGCATATGATTTAGCTGTTCCTGGAGCCATAAAACAGCACATTTATGAAGTTTTATTTTTACTGATAAATGGTGGAAGAAAAGAGGCTGAAATAATTTTAATTTTAGGCAACTTCCCTGGTCTTCAAACTTAGATTAGTTTGCAGTGTTCTAGGAAAACACTAATGGACCATGTTGCTTTATTGAAAATGTTTGGTAGTCACTGGTGAGTTAGAAAACTGTCCCGGAGAGGAATCAGCTGGTACAGTGCTGGTATGAAATAGAAAATGGAGTGCTGTAATCTGCAGTCACGTACATATCAAAATTCAGATTTTGCTTAGACTGAGAGTGGAATGAAAGTTCCTTGACCTCTTGCCCTGGCATATGTGTCCCTGCATGGCAGGGGGATATCGGAGTTCCAGACCAAATTACAAAGTAAGTATGAAAAATAAATCCTGTGAGCCCTACACATTGGGCTTGAAGGGGATACATTAATCTTTACAATTCCTTGGCCTTTCCAAACTACTTCAGTCATTTGTTAAGAAATAAAAAAATAAATAATTCTTCTAACTCTTGAATCCAATAAAGCAAAATTTTAAAATACTATTTACATTACTGCTAAGATGGATAATTCTCTCTCAGTAGAAAATAGGCCAAAAGTTGTATGGGAATTCATAGAATAATAGAATACCGTGTTGGAAGGGACCTCAAGGATCATCTGGTCCAACCTTTCTTGGCAAAAGCATGGTCTAGACAAGATGGCCCAGCACCTGTCCAGCTGAATCTTAAAAGTGTCCAATGTTGGGGAATCCACCACTTCTCTGGGGAGATTATTCCAATGGCTGATTGTTCTCATTGTGAAAAATTTCAAATGTAATTAATTCATTATATTAATAACAGTTCGGATGGCTGCTGGGAAAACCTAGGAAACAAAAGTCTCTGGTTTTGCATATTTGGGAAGTTGCTGTGGCAGGGATAGTACTAGGGGTTACACAACTTCGGTCAAGAGGGTACAGCCAAGGAATCTAGCCAAAGCAAACTGGAGAGGATTTGTGTAGAAATTTGGATGAGCAGATGCTGTGGACAGTATAACTGAATTTGAGAAGAAACCTTTTTTTAATTCTGGAAGACAGTGTGAAGTCACAGCACTTTTCTTTCTGACTTGTGAAAAGTGTTCTAGATTCCTAATTAGAATGTTTTTTACCTCATCCGTGTCCTGCAAGGAGGATAACCACTGCCTTATCCATATTCAGAAAGGATAATAATTTAGAGCCAAGTCCAAAATCAGGAGTATTTTTCCCCTTATTTCATGAGTTTTTGATTGAACTCTTAGTTCAAGTACTTTATGGATTACCAGTCAATCTGTGTGATCCTTTTCATGTTCATATTACCCAGATAGTGATTTGGTTAACTTTTTAGTGAACTTTACAGTTCACTGAGCATTACAGTGGAGTTAGGGAACTTTATATTTCACTAAACTTAAGACACTGAAAAATTATGTTTATGATTTATAATCAGTATATAAGTTACTTGAACACCATTTTCACAATTCAGTGCAAGATGAGTCATGTTGCAAAGTCAGTGTGGGAAACCCACGTGAAAGCAAAGGGTATAGTTCTTTGTTCAGTTGGATTTTCTTGGAAGTACTTAAGACCAGAAAGCTTCTAGAAACATCTAAAAAGTTTATGTTAAAGTCTGGAAATAAATTTTGAAGGGATCTGACAAACTTTCACCATCTGCCTCTGTAGTGCAGAGTCTTATGCATAGAAAGTATAAGCATTGGAGTTCGTTTACAAGTTAGAAGTTTTTAAAATCAGTATATGACTTGCTTAAAACCTATGAAAGACTCACAGAAATCTTAAAAGGCACTTTAAAGTACTGCTTAATTAGTTTACGTGAACTGAAAGGCTTAAAAGAGACTTTTAGCCTGTCAGAATTGGTCTGTGAAAGCTGAAGAACAGTGAATGAAAGCTACTGAGTTGCTTGCTTTGTTGGCTGTCAAAGAAAGGCTGTATGTCTTATTTGGTATACCTTTTAATGACTGGGAGAGAGGTTTTGCATGTTTAGTTGTGGTTTTGGAAGATACTGTTGCTCAGTGGCCAAGTTTCAATAAGCTATACTGAAAGTTGTTATATGTTGATGCAAAACAGTAAAGACCAAGGAGCAGCTGCAAATGACATGAGTCTACCACATGCAAATAATTTGACAATCTGTATACAGAGAATGCAGAAACAATTTAAAAAATGTAGACTGCTCCTGCTGGCAATAAATTCACTTGTCTACAACTAGAAGCAGCTTGAGGCAACTCAATGATATGCTTTTTATCAGTTGCTTTATGTTCATATGCCAAAAGAAATGAAATATATATATATATTAAAAGAGACTTCAAGTAATTACTTCTGTGCTTAAGGAGATTTTCTTTTCATGAAATCACTTACATACATATTATATTGCATGCGTAATAATAATAATTAGAATATTATAGTCTAAAGAGTTAGTATGTTAGTGACATTGGTGCTTTTGAGAGTGGTTTTTTTTTTTTACCCATGATTGTTTATAAGCGTAGCACATGCAAGGATTGAGATTTCCTCCCTCCTATTTTCTTGTTCCAGTCAGTGAAGAACTGTTCTTGTGACAGTCATGTTATATCTGAATTGAAATTTACTTTCAAAGAAAACCAAAGCAGTCTGGGTGCATTTAGACTATCTATGTTAATGTCTACTGTAGAAAAAGTATAATAATTAAAATGATTTAAAAAACCCCACCTTAGACCAACCTTTTTATAGCTATTTAAAATAATGCAGTCTTATTTGTAGAGGGAGTTCTTTGTTTTCTAAAACATACATATCTGTATGTTGTAATCTTAATTTGTTCAGGTTTCCCCTAAAACAGGTGCAGTTTACACTGTGGTCCTAGGCCACCGTATTACTAATCCATGAGAACAAAATACTACTTTCAGCTTTAAGACATTGTCTTCCAGCATTCAAAACCTGAAAAATGGATGGTAATGACTTCATGTTTTTTCCCTTCACGATCAGTAGCACGAGATAGTATAGGAGGATAAATTCTTGAAAAACCTACTGAAATGGAAGAAAGTAGTCTGTACGCATTGCACATCTGAAGTAGAACTGAATTCAGTGGAGAAAATGGTCCTGCTCTGTTACTGTCTCTGAGGCTTTTTTCCAATTTTTTCAAATGAAAAAGTGAAACTATGTTTTTATGTCCTTGGAAAAACAGACAAGTGAGTTGGCGAGTACTGGCTGCATTGAACATTCTCCTGCTGAAGGCAAAGCAGCAGAACCCCGACTCTGCCTTCCCTTCCTTTCTGTCAAAGCCAGTGATCTCACAGATCTGTTAATAACTCCAGTTGAGTCATTCCTTGATCCATGGCCCTGAAATCTTTTTAAGTGTTGTGTCCTACATGCTGTTGAAGATCACTTAATCACTGAAGCTAAACAAATAAAGGTTTTCCACCTCTCATCGAGTGCTGTTATTTCCTCTTCCTACTTTGTGTCTTTAACATATGCAAACATGAATTGCAGCAAGACTTCAGTGTATTTTTTGTTATATTGTGCAGGGTCCTGCAACAAGTCTTGCAGTTGCATGATGAAGGGGATACTGGGCAGGTCCATGTCAACCTTTTTCTGCTCCTACCGATGTCCTCTGACAGGCAGTATGTTCAGTGAGTCACTAGCTTGCCCACGTTGTCTCGTTTCTGTGCCACAGTCTGTAAAAAGGCTACACTCATCTTGTATGAAGGAAAGGCTAAGTTCCCTTCTTCCTCTGTGCATGCTAGTATTTGTTCCTCTCTTTGAAAAATATTTGCATATAAATCCAGTCTAGGTATATTGTTAATAAATAATGTTCTTGGAACTTGGCTACAATGTCCAGACTCATAACTTACCTTGCCTCCTTGCAGCCTTTTTTCTTGTTTCTCAGTAAAAAACGAATAGCGGGATAACAAATGAGTCTTCTCTGACAGAAGTTGTTGAGGTTGTTCCTCAATGCAACAGAATCCAGGCAAAGATGCAATATGAAATGGAAATGCTAGTGCATACATCTGGGAGTTGTTGACAAATGTCTGATGTAAGTTCACGTCAGAAGATTGTCCCACAAGTGTAGTACCCATGTACTTTATTAAAGTAGGTTTAATCTGTCCATACTTGGTTCAAGAGTTTTTATGGTGTAAAACAGGTTTATTTAAATAAACCTCTTTTGAGAGGTTTTTTTAACCTCTAAAATAAACCTTAAAATAAGCCTAAATAACCTTTTTTTTTTTAGAGGTTTATTTAACATCTAAAAAGAGCTTTGCTAGTGGAAAATGTAAAGAACTAATTTTTGTGTTTATGTTTAAGATATGACTGATGTATTAGTGGGAAGGAAGGGTGTGGGCAAGATTCTTTTAAGACCGACCCCCACTTTGCTACAACCTCCTTTCAGGTAGTTGTAGAGAGCGATAAGGTCTCCCCTCAGCCTCCTCTTCTCCAGGCTAAACAACCCCAGCTCCCTCAGCCGCTCCTCCTAAGACTTGTGCTCCAGACCCTTCACCAGCTTTGTTATCCTCTGGACACGGTCCAGCACCTCGATGTCCTTCTTGTAGTGAGGGGCCCAAAACTGTAACAGATGGCAATAAGCATATGTTTCCAAGTAGTTCACTGGTAAAGGTGGTCTGGTTATTGACTTGATTTACTCAAGCGTCATAGCTTTTATCTTTGGAATTACAGTTGAGAGTTGTAATGCCAGATACACTTAAGCTTGCGTAGCATTTTACTGTTAAGACCGTGTAACAAAAATTGCTGTTGCTTACAGTTTTGTTTGTGAGCAAAAACTGGGATTTTTTTTTTTTGGTGGTTGTTGTTTTTCTGATTTCTTCTTTCATTTCAATTGAAGTAGGTAACTTCTGAGACAGGAAACTTTGTTATAGAAACAAAGTATTTTCTAGTGTCAGTTTCTTTTCGACCAATGTTGTTTCTTAAGCACTCTTATTTCTTGGTGGTGAGAACACATTATGACAACAGTCAGGGTATATTTAGTATTGGAAACATTCATTGCTCTAGGAAGAATGGTCCATAAGAAAGGCAGCTGAAAATTTAAAGAGTCAATAAGCGAAATGTGTGCTGTAAGTCACGAGTTCATCACTTGTAATTAGTAAAGGAAGAAAACCTGGATATGACACTTATAAAGATGGTCACAAGCCACCAATATGACAAATCGTAAACATCTGATTTTGTCCTGAGGCTGTATCAGAAGGTGTATTTCAGTAGGGACTAGAAATTCTTAATGATGTTACATATGGCAATGATGTAACGTAATCCTCCTATGGAGGATTATGTCCCATTCGTGTTCAAGGAAGATGACTTGAGACTGAAAGAGGTGCAGAAAAGGTCTACTTGGATGGTCAGGAAAACTGTAACAAGAGGAAACTAGAAGAATGCAGCTTGTTTATTAGTCTTGCAGAGGAATGACTGGGAGAAGATACTGTTCTCACAAATATATCACAAGAAAAAAGACCAAGACAATCTTGGTCCTTATCCTTACGTACTCATGTGGATGGTTATATAGAAAGTGGGCTGCAGAATAAGAAAAAAGCCTCTTGCATGTAAGGCATTGGAGAGAGCAAAGGAGAATTCGTTATCTGCAAATGTTTCTGGTAAAAGACTTCAGATGATATAGCAGACCTTGATAAAACGTATCTTAAGTTTGCTGGCATTCTGGCATTTTAAAATCTTGAGATGCATTGATTTAAAAGCAAAAACTAACCTTTTAACAAAGTTTTACCAGCCTTTTAACCTTTTTCATTTGGTAGAAGAGCGTGGTATATAATAGGTATTTCTGTTCTCAGTCAATGGTTAAAATTAGCTTTCTGTGAAATCAAATACTGTTGTATACAGAAAACAGATCAACTGATAATTTATAGCACAACAGTTGTGTAGTATCTTGCACAGTGTATATAACTTTGTGATAATGTAGTCTTTTGAATAACACCTTCAGTGTACCTGCAGGTGTGCTGGCAGAGGGCTCAGCACGAGCCACATTAGAAGCTTTTTGTGTTAGAGTTGATTTTCTGCTATCTGTGTCAATCTTGAATAAAAAAACTTCAGAGATGAGACTTTTCATTAAGTAAGCATAGGAAACACACGGGGGTATGTGGTAATGCCATCTTTTCAGAGAAGAAATTGCTGATTGAAATGATTCATAGTTTCTGGATAATCAGAGCCTTTTTTATCAGGAGTAAAATGTATTTATAATTGTATCTTTTCTAGTGTATCTGTTTAGAGTTCTTCCCAAAAGAATGAATTTCCTATGTAAATTTTAGGAAGAGGCAGGGGGAGAGAGAGAAGGGACGAGAGCTGAGAAGTCTATGCATCAGTCACAAACAGCACCCAGTTTTGGAAGAAGTCCAAATGAAAATTTTAAGAGGTTCTTGTGAACTCTTGGGCTTTTTTTTTTTTTTTTTTTTTGTGAGTAAAAAGAGGCAGAATTGGGAGTGAGTTAGATAAGAATGCAAGACTGTTGCTTTTGTTATGCAGAAAAGAAATTGTAATCTGAGCAGAATGCCATGCAATTTTTCAGTTAAAACCACAGTTCTCTCATTAGGTATAAGCTCTTCTTACTGGGCATGACTAAAGTACTTGGCACTCAAATACTGAGTCATGAGAATGCATTTGGTAAGAGTGAAAGTCCTGATAGGGGTAGTTTTAATATTGTCTGAAAGGTGACAAAATTGGCTAAATCACCAGTGGATCATTTTAACTACCTGTATATTAATGAACTTGTTGAGGGTACGGATAAAAAGTACTAGTTATTGAGTCAGAATATTTAGGGGGTACAGTTAAAAGTATCAGTTATGGAATCAGAGAGTTTTGCAGTGCATTAATGACTTCAAAATTGAATTAACTTGAAATTGCTGACTTGGAGTTCACGATACCAGTGGAAGTGTAGCATCTGAGTAATAGCAGTGGTAGTATAAGGTTAGCAGGTTCAGCATCCCAACAACAAGGTTCAGCACCCCCACTGGTGGAAAACTGTTGAAAATGAACAGGGGATCTCAAAGATTTTAAAATGTATATGCTGGGTAAACAAACCAAGCCAAGAAGTTAAGTACTTTATAAGATCTTTTGCACTTTCTACTGCCACAGTTGAACGTGTACTCCCCAAATCTCTTAAGTTCTAGTCCTGAAGCTTTTAGCTTGATTCCTCTTTTCACAAAACCTGACCTGGATTGCAGCAGCATGTGTATCAAACTGTTATTTGTAACTGATTTGAGCAGGTTCACAGTTTGTGCCGCAAAGACTTTTTTTCTTCCGACATGGGTAATTTAACCCCAACTGCTTCTTTAAAACATTGAATTTATCAGCAGGAAGAAAGCAGGTTGAGTAAAAAAATTTTTTTAAATATAACAAAAGTATACACTGCAGTTACTGGACTTCTTAAATCTAAGATCTCATAGATCTGGCTTACACTTTCCTTTTACCTGTCAGGCTATGATAACTAAAGGGAAATAAAGCTGTCCAGTTGCTTTTCACAGGACTCCTTATTATCTACCTGTAAGTCTCTCATTTGGGCCTGAATAAACCAGCTGTTGTAGCCTCTTCAGGATTAGACCTCAGAGTAGGTAGTATTAATTATTGATGGGGAGGGCATAGTGAATTAACACTTTCCTGTCCCTTTCCTGCTTCATATGCAACCTGTTCTGTGTCTGTGCTAACCCATTGTTACCACACTGAGAACACGTTAGCCATCAAGCAAAGAGGAAGATGCAAGGTAAGAAACACATAAAAGCAGAACAGAATTCCTTCAGAAACTTAGTCCAAAATGGTTCTTAGAGAAAAATATCACTGTAATACTTAGCACGAGGATGGAAATTATGATGAAAGGTAGTTTGAAAAAAATAAATAAGGAAGTAGACATGAATTTGCACCAGAAGCAGGAATTGTAGGCCAGGCTCAGTAGTCTATATAGATGAGCATTAGTCATTCTGTGCATTTCAGAAGATTGTGAAGAGATCCTCACACCCACCCACCCACCCCCCCCCCCTAAAAAAAAACCCAAACCAGTATGAAGGAAATAAACCAGAAGGAGACATTCTTTTGTCCCTTCAAAATGCACATTGCGATACAATTGCTACATACCAACAGCACTGATGTTTACCTGTGGTTGGAGACTGACCCATAAGTGCTATCAATGCCTGCTGGCTTATTCCCACCTGAGTCCCCCAGCAGGTATTATGGCAAGTGTAAGGTGGTTTCTGCCTGCCCAGTCACAGGCACTGGATTGTTTATAAGTGTGTGTGTGTGGGGGGGTGTTTTTAATTCCACCCCCAGTCTTTTTGCAGTCTATGTATCTGATGTCTCTCATCTTATAAAGATGTTAGATTAAAATCCTGATGTAAACTATGACTTGTTAAAACAAGTAAAAAAAAAAAAAAAAAGTTGCATGTGTTATCCATCAAACCTAGCCCCTCCCCTGACTGACAAGCAGCATACTGGATGAGATATCTGTTTTGGTTTTGTTTTCCCCAAATAAGGCAAGGTTCTTTGATTCTGAAGGAAAGAAAAATGAGAAGGTTGAGAAACGTTGTCTTAAACTTAAAAAAGAGTCATGGGAACAGTTACATAGGATAGAGATCTTCGTACAAAATTTACAGGTCTATAGTTCTAGTGGTTCCAGCTAGGTGGTTTTTAGTTTGTTTTGGTTTTTTTGCTTATTTTGCTTTCAGTTCAAGGAAGTCTTTCTATTATTTCTTCTTTTTTTTTTTTTTTAATCTAGGAATAGCCATCCAATTTTTGGTTATTTATTACAATTTAATTTATTTGTTTATTCCAGGATTTTCTTTCTTAGTACCTCAGTCTCTGCTAATGTTTTAATGGATTCTTGTTTTGTTTAGAAGTCTGAAGTATTTCTTAGCCATTTCTTTCAAATGTTGTACCTCCTGTGTAATAGCCATATAATTAATTCATTGTTTAAGGATGTGCTCTATAATGTAAGTCAGCTTTTACGGTACAGAACAGATTTGTGTGATAACTGTTACAATTATGTTGTGCTGACTTCAAGAACCACTGCGGGAGAAGTACATGAATAATGCAGATAAGGTAGATTAACCCTGGCATCTGTGGGAGATGGGCGGACAGAAAGGGAAGTGATTAGATGAGTAATACTCTGCTTTCCATGTCACTGTAAATTAGCATCAGGTAGCTTTTTCATGTCTTTGCCCACATGCCTTTGATATAACTAAACATCAAATAACTCTTGTTAATTTCCCTGTTCATAGCAAATTTTCTTACAGAACGTGAGACAGTTCATGTATAAAAATGCATTAAAAATAAACAAATCTAGTATTTTAGTCTGTCAGGTGTGAAAAATAATCATCTTCAGAGTTCAGAAGAGTGAGCTACTTCACAGAAACTGGTTTATGTGCTGCTTCTACCAGATGGTAAATGTGAGGTAACTCCTCTTCGAGCAGGTCACTGAGGCAGATAATGCATAGCATAAATGGTGTCCTCTCTTCACAGCCTAAGGAAAAATGATAATAATAATAATAGCCATTAAAATAGAGAATGAAGTGAAAAACAAACCTTGACATTGCATTCAGCTTGTTCCTTCTAGCAGTATTGTCTGTGGGCTGGAAAAGGTTGTAGACCACTAGATTACATTTTGCTGCTTTTGAGTGCATTATGTGGAATTCCCCCATGGAAGTAGGAGGTGTTGAGTTTGAAAGTAGACAGCTTGAAGAAAGGAGATCTCTGGCTGAAACAAGAGATTTGTAATAGAAGACACTAGAGTACGTCCATGCCGGGATCCACCACCGTCTTTGGGAAAGAATGTAATTCACGTTTTTGTTTCACATCTTTCCCTATTCTCCAAGAGGTGGAAGTAAGTTGCTTGACTGAAATAAGGTTGTGTGGCTGTGTGTTTATATACGCACGTACGCAATTTACACCTTTTTGAACTTCTGTTTTGAATTCAGTGAAAGCTATGGTCACTATTCATCTTTCAGTAAAGAATTTCATAATCCAAATCTTATTCCTGTGAGAAGTCTCTAATATACCTGGAAGTCCCCTCGTAGCTCACAGTTTACCTGATCTCCCAGCATTTCATGCTAATAATTAAAGGGTATCTGTGATGGCTGAAACTAATCTTGAGGACTTTTTGGTATCAAGGTATACTTTTAGTTTTTGGTTCCACAGAGGAAGCAAGGAAGGTCCTGCTTTTTCATATGGGTGGGTGTTCACTATCAAGTTTTCTTTCATGTGCCAGTATGAACAGTTCAGGCAGACGACTGAAATACAGTTTGCTACAGTAAAGGTGTTCAGCTGGATAGTGTATGATGTGAACACTTCAGTTTTTGTTCCTCCAGTGCTCTCCAGCAACCTACTATAAAGGCTGAAAATGACAAAGAACGGTTTTTAAAGTAGAGTTGCGCAAACATTTCTTCTTACTGCTGCTGAGTCTGAGAAAACACCTGAAATATTTTAAGTCCTGTTGAGGCTGACTAGTACAATACTGGAATTATACAATCCATTGATCCTTCTTAGGGTTGGTTGTTTATTAAGGAGTAAAAATTAATGACTTGTATCCTCCCTCTTGTGCGGAAGGCGTGGGAGAAGGAGGAATGCTTCATGGCCCATGAACTGGGTTTCATACCACATGTTATTAAAGGTCATTCTGTTGGTGGATAGTGTTTGCTGTCTGATATTTTTTTCCAGCTTCTGATACAAGTGTTTGGGTGACTGTATTGGGTTTATGTGGCAAGATTTTGGTAACAGGGGGGCTGCAGGGCTGGCTTCTGTGGCACCAAGTGTCAGCCAGAGCCAGTTCCAGCCAGCTCCAGGACATACCTGCTGCTGGCTAAAGCTGAGCCCATCAGTGATGCTGGTCACGCTTCTGTGATAACAGAATTAAGAAAAGGTAAAAACTGCTTTCTCACATGGCAGCTGCGTGAGAAACGAGTGTGAAAAATGTGAGAGAAACAGTCCTGCAGACACCAGGGTCAGTGAAGAAGGAGAGGGAGGAGGTGCTCCAGGTGCTGGAGCAGAGATTCCCCTGCAGCCCATGGAGAAGACCATGGTGAAACAGGTTGTCCCCCTGCAGCCCATGGAGGGCCCCACACTGCAGCAGATGGACGTGCACTGAAGGAAGCTGCAGCCGGCGGAGAGCCCACACTACAGACCAGGCTCCTGGCAGGAACTGCGGTCCGTGGACAGGAGCCTGCGCTGGAGCAGGTTTGCTGGCAGGACCTGTGGACCCGTGGGGGACCCACATTGGAGCAGTCTGTTCCTGGAGGACTGCACCCTGTAGAAGGGACCCACGCTGGAGCAGTTCGTGAAGAACTGCAGCCCGTGGGAAGGACCCATGTTGGAGAAGTTCATGAGGGACTGCAACCCATGTGAGGGACCCATGCTGGAGCAGGGGAAGAGTGTGAGGAGGAAGGAGTGGCAGAGATGAAGTGTTTCTGGGCTGACCACAACTCCCATTCCCCATCCCCCTGAGCCACTGGGGGAGGTGGGGGCTGGGAGAGGAAGTAGGAGAGCATGAGTGAAGTTGAGCCTGGAAAAAGGGGGATGAGGGAGGTGGTTTTAGTTTTGTTATTATTTCTCACTATCCTGCTCTGTTATTAATTGGCAATAAATTTATTTTCCCAAGTCGAGCCTGTGTTGCCTGTGACAGTAACTGGTGAGTGATCTCCCTGTCCGTACCTCGACTCATGAGCTTTTTCATTGTGTTTTCTCCCTCTGTCCTGCTGAGGGTAGAGTGGCCTGGTGGGCACCTGGTGGCCAGCCGAGATCAACCCGCCACAGTCCTACATCTGTTTGAACCTACATGGAGATGTGCAGGAAGAATCCAGATGTTTTACAGTATGTTTTTAGGGAGTCTTATGCATGTCCACACCAGGTTCATCTTCTGTGTGTAAACAGAACCCCCTCAGGAACCATTTTTTCTGCCAATCTTAACTCTGAACAGTTGTCCTAAAGACAAAGAAATAGAAGATAAAGGAGAAATGTAAATGTTTTATTTTGCCACCTAAAGGCAGGTGCAATAATGAGGCAGACTGCTGTATTAACCTTCTGTTTATTCTTCCAGGCTTGTGAGATTGTTTTGAGCACGTTTCTTGCAGAGAAATTTCCTTTGTCTCTTTGGAACTGGAGCATGCCACAGAGCTAATTGTGAGAATATGCCTCAATTTACTGAGTTATTGCTACCCTTTTGCTCCCTTCTTACCCCACCCTTGTTTCACACAGAGGAAGCAGAAGACCCTGCAGTGACGTTTGCTCAAAGTTTTGGTGTCTGGGAGAGGTAGCTTATGCTGTTTGATTGCTTCAGGCTAGTTAGTGCACTGCCTGAGAAGAAATGCGGGGTCCGTGTTTCTTACACTTGGCTGTGCTTTATTGGGCGGTTACAGGGCACTGTGGAAAAAGCAAGCTGTGTATTCCATAATGCAATGGTGGATGAAATAGAGTAGAATGGTAGATGAGGGTCATTGTGGAGGAATAAGTTTGTAAGCAGCGTCTTTGTCAGATATATCTTCTAACTTTTAATAGTACTTTTGCCTGAAATATGCCAAATGTTGCTGTAACTACAGAGAGCTTAAGGATACCTCAGATTCTTACATCATCTGAGGGGAAGGTTGGGGAAAAACACTTGAATGTGACTGTTTCAGAATAGACTTTTTTTTTTTTTTTGTAAGGGCTTGACCTCATTAGACATCAGTATATATATTTGCTTCCTGCAGTAGTGGTTGCAATTGAGTAGCCTCATTTGTCGTATTTTGAAAACTGTGGTGGGAAAGGTATTCACAGAAGTGCGTGGGGTTGTAAAGCGTACCTTCCTGTTTCTGTCCTTTTCGTGGGCTGCGGATGGTCTCTAGAAGAAGGAAACCGTGGAGAAACACCCTTGCAGGGTGTTGGCCAGGTCTGTGGGATCAGGACCCCCTCTAGTGGTGACAACTCTGCCAGACTCTGCGAGATGCTCTTCCCAGCCTGTTGGATTCCTTCAGTCCTGTTTGGGGGTTTTTTTGTTTGTTTGTTTTGTTTTGTTTTGTTTTTTCCTCCCTCTAAACCCCACATTTAGGTCCCCTCTGGTAACTGTGGTGAATATATGATTACTATTACAGTCGTTACTTTGACAAGTAATAAATTGGGTTCATTCTGACCGTCAGTGACACAGAGAAGACAGTGTTGTGTTGTATATCACTAGTGTTGGCTCTTTAACTTGCCCACGTATTATAATGCTATGTCAAGATGTGGAATAGGGAAGAATCGGAGAACTCACAGGCGCAGTGGTAAAGAAGAAACTTTTAATGTGTTAAATCACAGTAATGATAGGAAAAGTGGATACAAAAGTACATGTATGATCACTGAAATTCACTACACCTGCATTGTAATCTTAATTTGTCTTTGGCTTTGAGGTGGAGACTTTTAATGTTAATCCTTAAATTAACAATGGGAGACAGATGGCAAAGCAAAATATGCTGACAGTGCTCCAAAACGTAGTGCTTAGCAAGTGTGTGAAACAGCAGAGTCGCTTCATAATCTGTTCAAAATATTTTTCTTGCAATGTCTGTACATTTTTATGTCAAACTGGGATAGAGGCACTTTCTACATGTTTTGAGTCAGCAGTCGTACATCTAGACTCAGTAGTGTTCATCAGTGTCTAAATGTTACTGTTTTGTCTTATTGCATCAGTAACGATTACTTTCTCAGGAATCAGCATTGGAGCTACTTTTTTCTCAGTCTTACAAGTTGTAGTTTCAGAATGAAAAACCTTGAGTCCCTGCACTACTATGTTATATTCTTTCTTACACGGAAGCAGAATTCTTTTTACTTTATTGGGTATTTTTAGTCTTCTGTCACTTGTTCTTCTGTCTGCTAAATAACTTAAATGTCTCGCCATGAAGAAATGCCATGCGTCCTTTGTGGCATAATTGTCCTGGATAAACCGGGATGCATTTGAAGGCAGAGTCAGTGGAGGTCTTTGCTGCCTCTTTTTTGTTCGTGTAGCATCACTGTCGGCAGAAGTTGCTGACTACAGTAAAAGCTGGCTGTACATCCACGACATTATTCATTGATACTGGCAGATAGAGAGGGCAAGTAGTTGAGACAGCGTATGCCGCTATGCAAGATAATGACAAGTTGTAGGGTATGTCTTAAAAGTATATAGCACTTCATAGTTGCATTACAGTGTTTTCATGACTAATATACAGCATTTGTCTATAGAATGATGCATTTTCCTACCATTTAGAGGGAAAAATTGAGTAAAGGCTAGAATGAAGTAATTGTCTCATTAGAGAGCGTTGATGATTTGATTCTGATAGGCACAATTACATTGATCGTAGATCATTTGCCTTCTTTGCCAAGGCAAGTATGCGTGGGATACAGTGTTGCTGAAGGTCTAAAGTGCACTTAAGTAGATATTTTGAAAGTTGTCCGAGATACAGTGCCATCAATTTGTGGCTTCAGTTATCAATGAAGAGATACCTAGCTAATATGGAAATACAGGCTTCCTAAAAGCCTAATAAAAATATGGGTAACTTACAGTATAAAAGGTAAAGCTGCGTACAGTTGTGTCATGTCATATATAGACTTCTTTATGTATTTCCTAGCATTCTTATTTGCATAATTTTCTCATGAAATTTGGGTTGAACATACTGGTTTTTTAGGCTCTTACAGTGAATTGCTTGAATTCTTTGTCAAATCCAATTCAGACATCTCATTTGAGTACCTTGAATGGTATCTTAGTACAAATGCAAATAGCTTCTTCAAAATAATTCCTGTCTTTTATTCAGTAAGTGCTGAAGAGTACAAAAATAGGAACTTGGTGGGCTGGAGTTAAGGTTGTTTGGGTGACTTTTTTACCTTGCCATTTCTTGATTTCAGAACTCCATACCAAATACAGATATTTGTTCTGTTTCAGATATATATATAAAAAATTTTAAAAATATCCTGCTCAATGGTGGATACATGCTTACTTGCATCATTCCAACTTTTGTCCATTGTAGGTTTGTGTGTTAGAAGTATAAATTTATAGTGAATTTTTCTATAATCTGAAAATTGTAAATCACTGCTTTTTAATAAAATGCTTTCATTAAAATTCTTGGCTAAGATTTGTGATGTAGTAATGCATATGCATATTTATTTAATGAATTACTGTTCTAACTTTAAGGCTTAAATTGTTTAGCTCTCCCATGAATAGTCTGCAATTTTTATTTAATAATGTATTAATAACCAGTATTTAATAATGTATCAATAACTGGAAGGTGGGAAAATTGGAGCACTTTCATAATGTTACTGAAAAAAATGTAACTATATGACTTCTAGTATTATTTGGGTTGTTTTGACAATGCTATTTTGGTTTCTGCAGTGGCAGTGTTTTACACCATGTGTATGTGTATAGTGGCAGTTGGTCATCTGCCTGTAAAGCACGAAGTCAGAAAGGTCCTAGTCAGCGGTGGTACTTCATTGTGGTGGGCATATTCAGAGCTCCAGGGACTGAAAGGTTTTGCCCCGAGGATGGGGTCAGTTATCACTGGTGTGATGGCAGCGTGGACCCGGACGGTGCAGCGTGCCAGTCCCCAGACGAGGCTTGGAGTCTTCTGTTAAATGCCTATTTACTAGTCCGCACTTCTTGCTTTTTATTGTTTGCTCCTAGCTAAGGAAGTGCTTGTTTTGTGTAGTTCCTGTCTAGCTTCCAACATAGTAACATTTCTCATACAAAAACCATGTCATTGCACCAGAATTGTGCTGACTGTTTTAAAGATCTAATATTTTTCTAAACTGGCTTGCTTATTTTTTTTGTGTTCTGTTACTTTATTTTGGAGTTTTAACAAACTTGTTCTTGGCAGAAAAAGATGAAGTGAAGCCAGATGTAGTTTGAAAATGTCTTTTATGTCACAAATAATGAATGAACAGTGTATTTCATTTAAAACAAAAAGCTCACTCCAGCACATGGCCTCCCCCCCCCCCCCCGCCATATTTGTTTATATTTGTGTCACCTATTTCATAATGGAAGTTATAGGAAACAGTTACCTCAGGTGAGACCTACCTCTACTGTCTTGGCAACCATGAAATGTACTTCTGCCATCATAGATTCATTAATTTGTTAGATCTCCTTTGTCTTAGATAGTGTAAGCAAATTAATCAAAATTCCTTTAAACACCAGCAAATTCCATCCCTCTGTTCATTTCCATTTCTGTAGCAAAAGGTAGTCTGTGCAATAACTTCATTATTATTAAGTAGCCTGAAGCGTTATTTTTCAAATTAATGAAGCAAGGGGAATGTGTAGCTTAGTGATTTGGGAAGTGTAGAGTTAAAAAATTACGGTAAGGAAGTAAAGGTTTGCCAACTACTTATTTCTGTATTTTAAAAATATATTCAGAAGTTGTTTAAAATTTTAGTTTCTGCACTCTTCTTTTTCCCTAAATAATGAGCCCAAGAAAGCCTTTGCAAAATATTTTTCAGAAAGTTTGAGTTGTGACAGAAACAAGATACATGCGTCCTGTTTTTCTCAGTATGTTCAAAAGGTTCTGCGGTTTTGTTAAGGCTTAACCTTTGTTTTTTGTTCTAGAACTTAAGTATCAGAGTAAACCTGAAATACATACGGACTAATTGTAAGATGCAGTAATTTGAGGCAAAAGTACCTTCATATAAAGTAATATCAAAATAATTATGTAAATTTCAGAGGTTTCTGTACACGTTTACATATGCTTTTAAGGTACAGTATAAAATTGTTATGCGGGTTGTTTTCCTTTTCATTTTTGAAGATACATGCTTTTCTGTATGGAATTTTCAGAGACGTTTGAAAGCTGCTAGGCTTTCTTCACAGCTGTGTCATGTTCAGAGGCTCACATTCATTATAGAATTGAATAAAACCCATGTCTTTTTTAAATTTTATTTTGCTTCCATTTGATCAGGGAAGCCTGTTTTTTGGCAAAAATTATTGCCACTAGTTAAAAAATGTGACGAGCATTCTGTATGTCGGATTCCATTCCATTCCGGTGTTCTGTTTCTCAGATTTGGTAGTAACGATACCTCTTATCAGTAAGTGATAGTAGCAAACTTCTGCTTTTTCTATTAAGTTCTGTTACAGTGGTATTAAATAAAATGTATAGTTTTTATTCCTCTGCCTTATGCTGTGAATAGAATTGTTTTTTTCTTATTTAGGAAGCAACAACAAATACAAGTGTTGAAATGATCTTAATCTGAAACTGTGATAACTAGACAATAAAAAATAATTGACTTCCTTTGTTGGAAGTTAATTCTTGAATTCCTTCGTTGTGTACATATTGTGTCCTATAACCCACGGTCCTGAGGATGACAGGAAGGAATTTGTTATGATCTGCAGGTTTTTTGTTTTGTCCTTCAGACTAACAGAGTTAAAGCCATTGAGAACAAAAGATAGTAATAATTTTTTTTTTTTTTTTTAAAAAAGGGCATTTTACTGTCATAGTAATGTCTGTTATAGAAGCAGAGTCAATCTAGTTAGCAGAGTCAATCTAGTTGCTGTTCCACATTTTTGAGGTACTAGAAATTTTCCAGGGTAAGTCAAATGTTGTGGCAACAGTCCCTTTTATTCAATGTGAAGGTAAATGAGGACAGGCATGAAGATGGAGTTTAGGTGGTAGGCTGCAGTTTTAGTAGCTTGAGAAGAAGGAACATTTTTGTGTTCCCAGTTTTTGATCTGTGTATCCCTTGAGAAGGGTCCAGTGAAGGATGAGATGTCACTCTCCATGTACCATCCAGTGCCATGCAGTTCAGTTCACTCTTCTGGATCTTGCTGCTCCTTCCCCTTTAAAGGAGGAAACAAGAGCAGTATGTACGTGACAATGTCACTGCAGAAAAGCGTGGTTTAAAAAAAGGGAAGGTTTTCTTTGCAATCGAATTATAAAATATGAAGATCCCCTGCATAATTCAAAAAATTACAGCATGGCAGTCCTCTGTTAATATCTGATAATAAACATAGCTAGGAAGGCAGCAGGAGAGGGAACCAGTGGTATTTGTTTGGAATGCCATGTTAGTAAACAAATACCCTCATGATAAACAGAAAACATTAGAGGATTAAAGCCTTGAAACAGAGGAACACTGAAGAGCTTTCTTCCCCTTTGAAACAGTAATAACATTCACTTAAATAGGGAACGCTTTAGTTTGATGGCAGAAGTGAAGGAAAGGAGAAGCTGAGGTAATGCTGCATCTAATTACCATCAAAGCCTGGTAAGGGAAAGCAGAGCAGTTAAGCATTGCTGCTCTATAGTAACTGAGAAGTGAATAATTTTGGTTGAAGTGCTCAATTCAACCACACTGCCACTTGGGTCAGCAGGGCTGCTCTCAGTTACTGCACTCGTAGGCCATTGCTGTTGTCTTGGTAGAGGATGGAATAATGAAACCAACTTTTTGTCAGAAGCAACATAGTGAAGCAAAGTGGAATCTGACAAGGGGAGTAGAGCATACTGAATTTCAGCTCGCATTGCAGGAGACAGGAATAAAAATAAAAATGATAAAACTTTTATACTGATGGTCGTTTTGAACTCAAGCTGTGCCTCTGTGCAGCAAACTGATGAGTCTGGAACTGCAAAGGAAGTTAAAAAGATCTTCAGGCTTCTGCCTGTTTGTTCACAAAAGCAAAAAATTGCTTTATGGGCCTAAAGAGAGGATTCAGATCATCAGTGCTCTGGAAATGTATCTGCTATACTTTGGCTGCTTTTCCTTTTATGTAGTTTAAGTAAGCTTTGAAATTAGCTTTGAAGGATCAGGGAGGAGGCTTAAAATAGCAGCAGTGAAGAAGTGAGGAGATCATCAAGTTCCTTTTTTTCCTAGCACCCTTCCCATCAGACATCTCACTTTTTGCCCAGGTACATTCCTGTTCCTTTCACTGAAAACAGGTGACTGTTCTTCAGGTCAGGTTATGCGTCTAGTGGTATGAGTAGGTGGCATTTGTGTGGTTTCTGATGATAAGAGATGTTTGTTCTGCAACACTGTTCAAACATTTCTTTGAACCTAATTAATGCTGTTGAATGCTGGTATGCATTATTATTTTACGACTTGAGCTCACATCAGTATTACGATACCTCATTTTTCATACCGTGGTAGTTAAGGAACAAAGCTCAGTAACATTTCTTCCTACTGATTTTCCTTTGTGTACTTAAAATGAGAAATACAGAACGAACAACTGGTTAAAAATCAAAAGCTTTTGTTCTATGGGTACAAGCACTCACTTGGGGGATGTGGAATCCGTCATTGTTGTCTTGTATGTACTTATACCATATATCAAATACGTTCCTGAAGGTCTTCAGCATGTTTTTTAGGTAACATTCTTCTATAATTGATTAAGATCTAGGAAATACAGGTCAGTTTGAAGTGTTACCCAAAGAACTTTTTTTAATATATTTTTTAAAAGAAATTAAAGATATAATCCTTGTTTGTTTTCTCTACATGCTATCATTATTGCAGCTGTCCAGCTGTGTAGCAGCTAGATCTCTGGGTATATTATACGAGCTTTGGAATCTATACTTGGTTCTGTTTGCAAGTATTTCCTCAGCATATTGAGTCCTGCAAATAATTACTTTGTATTAGATGGAATAAATTTTAATTGAATGTTTGCTCTTTTATATGCAGTCTGTTCCATTTCAGGATTGTAAAGATTACTACAAGGTTGATGTTGCATAATAAAAACATTGGCTTAATTTGCTGTCTCGCTCTAGGATTACATTTATTGATTTATTTTAATAAAGAAACATAGCTTTTCAAAGTATTTCCGAAGGTTCAAAAAATGTACCTTCTCTTTTTCTCTTTTCAGATTTATCCAAGAATAGATTAACTGAGGTTCCTACAGAATTGTGCCATTTTGTGTCACTGGAAACACTAAATCTATACCACAATTGTATTAAAATTATACCAGATGCCATAGTGAACCTGCAAATGCTAACTTACTTAAATTTGAGGTAAGTTTAACTTTGCCAGATTTTCTGTTTATTTGCAAATGTGTAAAGTTTTTTTTTGTCTGCACTTTATGTGTTTCTGGAACAATTGACTACATTTTTCATTTTATTGGAAGCGGTAGTGCAAAAACTCATTGTCTGTAGATGCAGCTCTGTATGAAGGCATTATAAAGGCCAAAATGTAAAACTAATTAAGGAAAGACAAAGTAATATTAATCCCTTTTTATTCTTCTAGCAAATTCAGAATGCTAATCACATCAGCACAGTCGGTTTCTTTTAATTCCCTTCGGATGATAAATTTTGTGAAGCTTGACAGGCTTTTTGTAGTTAAAAAGATGGAGGGACAGAGACAGAGGATTAATGTTTTTTTCATGGGGAATGGAGAGGAAAAGCGTGATACTTTATCACTAGTATCCTCTTATTATGCAAGAAGTATAGTTACTGCCTTTTTAGGAGGAAAGGGCAAAGAATTAGTCACCTTTGTGTCTTTTTCATGAAAAGTGTGCCTGAATACTAATTGGTATAGAGAATTGCTACTGGTTAAAGTGCAGGTGAATGCACATTTACTTTTGAGAGAGAGAGTGTCAGCACTTCTTCAGTTGAGGCAAGATGTGGAGGTTTATTTGCCGTTTAGTATGTAAAAACTGTAATAGCGAAGATGTAATAATCTGTTCTTTGCGAGAATGAAGTTTGGGCAGGGGGCAGAGTGGCTCTTTGGCTTTTAAATTCAAGGTATGAAGGCTTGGTCATCAGTTTTGTAAACACTGAGGATGTTTCTAGAGCCTTGCTCTATTGTTACTGTACTGTGGTTTTGGCCACTGTGGAACACTAATTCTGGCTCCAGAAATTGAAACACAATAACGTGTCCTGATATCTGCACATGTGGAAAGAATAGGACTTGAAATTTTGAAATAGTGTTTGTTAGATATACATAAAGAAATTAAGAATGAATGAAATTATTAAGTTTACATAAAACATCATAGTAAATTTAGGAATTAGAATGAACTCAATTAGAACTCAATGTAGTGAACTAGTGAATTTAGAACTCAATGTAGTGATGGAATTTGTGTGAATCATGACAAACCCAGAATAGTTACAGAGTTAATATCATGTATCACAGTAAATTATACAATCAAAACAAAAGGAATTTTTTCAAGTTTTACTAAGTGAGGTAATTTTCCTCAGTTTAAAATCTCGTCTTCACTTGGATGTGCCCTTCCCCTGTGTTAGTTGAACACAGTAAGCAGTCTGTAGAAGAAGGAAAGATATCCTTGACTTGCTAACCATGTTGCTTCTTGGCAAGAAAAATATTATAGATTTAAAATGAATATTTTTCTGGCTGTTGCCAGCAGAGCCCATATGTTAAATAGAATTAGAAAGTGATGCCAAGAGGTATACATAGTCTTTGGGCCTTGGTGGATACTGTTCATGTTTTATTTAAAGAAATTCCTTTTAAACTAATGATGATTTATTATTCACTTGCCCTGGTTATGTGCTGTTCCTTATCTCTTAGTGGGTTGCTTCTGCGTTCTATAGAACTTAAAAATTATTTTTACTTTTTTTTTTGGTGTCCGATCTGCTGTGCAGTGTAACTTTTTAGATTCTAAGCTTCCTTGATTTGAGTTCTTTAGAACTTAAAAAAATATTTCTACTTATTTTTGTAGAATAAGTTATGTCTTGGTCTTCTGTAAAGATGCTAGAATTGAGAATCTTGACTCCAGAATAAGCATTGACTCTTTTTTTCAGCTACTGCTGGTTAGTAGTTGGATTTCTCATATTTAAAATCCTTGGGTTTGTTATTTGATACATGTCTGTCTCCTAGCCTGTGTAAGAGAGAGATGATGATAGTTTGTTTTGTAAAACATTTTGAGACTGCAGTGTGGAGCATTAATATATGTCTTCATATGAGGTTTTGTAGCAGACCACTGGATTGGCAGTTGAAGAAGGAATGTTTTGAGACTTGTGGAATTTTGATTTTTGTTTCCTTTTGTTTCAATTCAATGTTGCAACTGTTACTGAAATTACACAGGACAATTTTTGCCATCTGTTTTCAGAGTTCAGTCATGCATATTTGTTCTCTGGAGCCTTAACAGTCATGCAGAAGCTAAATAAAATGGTTCTTACTAGGGTGCCACTTTAAGTTACTGTTCATTGTTTTCCTACAGGTTAATGCCCATAAAAAAGAAAAAGTTATATTTTAAGAAAACCCTGAAATATTCTAGGACAGACAGTAGTTAGTATGTTATTCTGTTTAGCTTCAAGTTTCTTCTGGGAATTGATCTACAAATCACAAGAAAATAATATTTTTAATCATCTGGCGTCATGGCATTTGTCATCTTTAAGTCCTAGCTTCTTGAGTAATTGTTACTAGAATGAGAACCTAAATCTTTTGAAAGTTTTCTACCAAATTTTGCCTTTCCTTGCAACTCCTCTTCATGAAAATCTTCTGCTCACTTCCCCCCCCCCCCCCCCCGAAATATGGTATGAAGAATAAAGTGACTTATCAGTCACTTAAAAAAACTATTTTTATCAATTTTAGGAAAAAGTAAGATACAGAGATAAAATCAGTCAATATGAGTCTTGGAAAGAAATGAACCATTGATGGTCACAGAGTTTTTCGCTGTATTTACCTGGGTTAATATCATAGCATCGCAGAACAACAAGTACCAAGTAATCTTCAACTATAAGTGTGCTTTAAAGTAATTGAGAAAACTGTTTTATCTGTAATTTATTTATTTGTCTTTCAGTTGGAAGAAAAGACATTCACTATACTGCCACAAAAAAAACATAGGAATGTTTAAATACTTGCAAAATACTGTCTCAGCTGACTTTCTTGTATTCGTTAGGAAGGGAAAGACAGCTGGCTGTTCTAGGTGACAACCAGACTTGTTACAATATTATTAAACTGATATAATGCATTTTTCCGGTGTGGTAATATTCCCCACTACTGTTTAGTCAATAATGCAGATATTTTTGATGTGCAAGTGTTTTCTTAATGATTGCCATTCGAAAATTTAAATTCTATCTGCATAAAATCTGACCCATCAAAATGAAGGAATTTTACAACTCTCAGTATACAGTAGAATGTCACTGGTGTTTTTAATGATTGTTTTTTGTTTTGTTTTGTTGCAGTCGAAATCAGCTGTCGTCTTTGCCAGCTTGCCTGTGTGGTCTTCCTCTAAAAGTCTTAATTGCAAGTAACAATAAGCTAGGTTCCCTTCCGGAAGAGATAGGTCAGCTAAAACAGTTAATGGAACTGGTATGTTGCTGATCTTTCTTTATTTTTTTTTTTATTTTGACTTCATTTGTATTTAACTAGAAACAGTAAAATTCACTTTGCAAATCTATTTGGACAAATGCCTAATACTATAATGCAGGTTAAAAAATTAACTTCTCAAGTGTGTTGAGTAGTAACACAATATCAGTTTCCTTTATGTTCTTCAGGACCCTTCTAAACAATGTCACTGCCCTTGGTTCATTCAAAACTCAGCTTCTAAGTTCATCATCTTTACCACTTTTACTCACCACTTGCGCTGGCTCCCTGTTTTGCTGTCTCAAGGCCCTAGCGCTGGCATCAGCCTCTGCAAAGCTGTATCCCCCACTGTAGAGCCCTCCCCTTCTGCTTCCTTTCTCTCTATTATTACTCTCTGCTTACCACATTGCATTCCACTAGTGATACTGTTCTTCTCAGTCTATTTTCATTTTATTTCACTGTTTTTATCATGCAACCTTCCTTTCCTGGAACACCCATCTAAACAGATTTACAAAACGATTATATTCCTCTTGTTTTCAAAGCTGTCCACTTGACTACTGTTTCTGCAAGCAGTAGATCATCCATAATATATTGTCTAATAAATGAGAATGTGAAAAGGCAAAAATTATTTTGTACCTTAACTTAAAATTAATTGCACATGTTTTTTTAAAGTTTGTATGTGGAAAATGTATAAAAGAGAATGCTTCCCTTTCTCTCCCTTTATCTTCCTCTTTTGTGTATTGTAGGCTGAGACTCTGAATTCTCTGTAGCATAGGCATTAGGTGGTCTGGTTATTTCTGTTCACCTTGACCTCTTACGATACAAATTGACAAATAAACTACATTTTGACACTGCTAATTTATGCATAGTAAAACAATGATATTTGAACTTTTTTCGAGCTGCTGCTATCTCCATTGACTGCGTTTGTCTTGCACATCTTTTCAGTATCTGAAAGTGCCTGCTTATAATATTATTATTTTTATAACAGTAAATTACTGTCCACTAAATTATGTTCCAGAAATTGAGCTGACCTTGCTTCATTTGTGAAGTGGCAACTATGGGGCTTTTTTTCTTCTAGTATTCTTTTTGTACAGCATCCTGTGGTATCAAGCTTCTATTATTTATTACAAGTGACCTAGCTATTGGTGAGGATTGGGGGGTAGTTACCTTTTCCTTTCTGGGTAATACCTGAGCTAAAGACTACCAAGTTTGTTTTGTTTTGTTTGGTGAGCATTATTAATTTATCTTATCAAATAGTTTATTTTTGTGTATGTGTTTGGGTTTAATTAGATTACTGAAATAGTTTTGAGTTAATTAACCTTAAAAAAAAAAAAAGTGTTAGGCTATAGCATTGTTTCTGTTGTGCTTAAAATAGATTCAATAAAAGATTATGGTTCCAGTTTTATATATAATTAAAGTTGAACAGTATTAAACACATCCTAATTTAGGGGGTAGAATGACTGAATAGATAATAAACAAAGTTTGGAACCTGTTAGCTCTTGATTGCTCCTAGTTTAAATGTAGCCTAGCATAGTGGTGGGGGGCTCATGAAATAATTGAAAGACTTGTCCTGATTCTGTCTGGTCAAAATCACCCGTTTTATTTGTGTTAACTGAGGCCTGTGATAATATTTTCAGTAAGAGCTGCTGAAGTGCTTTTGTATCTAATTTCCCCTCCAATTTCAAGTTTGAACCCCCCCAGTAAGGTGAACTAGCGTTGCTGATGCTGGAAGTGTTTCATTTGTTAGTAAGAGTTTGTACTTAGTTTAATAGTAGCCCTTATCCTTATTTGAGATGTTTGAAAAGTTAAAAACTAAAGAGCTTGAAAATCAATGTAGCTTATACTCAGAGGAGATAGGGTTTGTTTGTTTGTTTTAAACCAAATCATATGTTTGGATTAACTTCTGGAATACTGGATTTTCATACTGCTTTCCAGTTACAATATAATTTCAGTGTTACTCTTGTCATGAACACAACAATTCCTGCTCTAAAAATATTTCAAATGAGAGGCTATAGCAACATGTCAATTTGGTAGCCTGGAAGAATTATGAAAGCTGAAGAAGGTCTGATGCTAGTTCTTTGCGATAGAAGGGCGGGGGGAAGTGAATAACAAGATTTTGTTAAATTGGGCATGGTTCTGTTCGGATGACCCGATTACTTGGTTTGATGCCACCGTGTTTGGTATATTTCCAGTGAGATGAGTTGCATTATTTAGCTGGAAATGACTAAACTGTGATGTATTGGGAGAAGCAAATAGTGGTAGGATTGAGAGCCAGCATCTGTATTGGCATATACAATATAATGCAGTTTAGATAATAAGGTGATCATTGTTCTAAAATGAGTTTAAAAAAAAAAAAAAAGGAAAAAAATAAAGATTAAGTCATGCTGCTGTTGTTGCACAAAACATTCAGCTGTGTGAGAGCAATGTCAGCCTGAACAGCATGTGGCCTTCAAGCGATACCACCGCCCAGCCCTCTGGCAGGGCATGCTGTTGTTTTGGGACATACGCAGTGCTGGTGCTGAGCTGGCCCAGGGGATCGGTCCTGGGAAGTGACAGATGCCACCTGACTGCATTCAATTCTTGTATTACCAGGACTTTGCCAAGCACCCTCAGGTTTTCAGAGTGTTTTACAGCTTTTCATAGGCTGCATGCAGTAAAATCTGTGGGGTTTTTTTGGTTGTTATCAAACAAATTTTACCTTTGTAGTCACTCTTGAATGATACAAGCATAGTTTGCTGCAAATTAGGTCAGATCTTTCCAACTAACTACTTTCTTCCCTCTCACCTCCAAAATGGGGTAGATGATTCTTTTTCTACTACATGTATATTTATATAAATTTCATACTTACAGCATAGAATGGCTTAGATATTACATGCTGTAATTTTTCAGGTATTCTTTTAAATTTTAGGGTTCTGGGTTGTATAGATGTGACAGCTATCTTACAGGCTTCAAAATAACATACAAATTATTCTGCCTGCAGGATATATTAAAATTATTTGCAAAATTTGGTTGGGAAACTTACTTTTATTTGCAGCTGCATAACTCGATCATACCTCTACTGTCAGCCAGGAGGATAAGTGCAAAACTGGTGTAAAGATAATCTGAACCTTACTTTCCATCAAAGAAAAGTAATTGGGCAGACATAACTCATTAATTGCACCCAAAGCTATCAGATGTACAGTAAAATTCTGTTTTCCATCCTATCAGGCAGCATTGCACTTCTGCCTTCTTCAGGGAACAGCCTTCTTCATCTCTGGGACGCTCCTGTCTCATGTTGGAAGCCTTTAAGTCTCTCAGCTGGAATTTAGGTCCCTCGTTTATCTAATCTGGGCCAGCAGACTGACCAAGTGGGACCTGCTGCCTTCTGTTTCCATGTGCTCATGCACCATGTAACTTCTTTTTACCATTCAGTATGGCTTGTGTGTCACAAGCTCTGACAGAATCCATGTGCTTTTTAGGAGTAAGAGCTTAGTCAGAAGTCCCGAGTTTTAAAATGGATGTAAGGAGGAAGTTGACCTCAGTTTGGATGGTTTGGATAAACTCCTGTGTTTCAATAAATATGGTAATATGGAGCCAGAGTACCGTATTTGCTTTTATGTTTATATTATGCTGAATTTTATTGGTTTAAGCCCATTTAAACTTTACCATAAACAAAAGAAAAATGTTGATGATTTTTATTTGTTTTCATGCCATTGAGCTTCATGCCACGGAACTCAATGTGCAATTTAAATACGCTTTGCATTTCTCTAATCTTGAGAAGTTGTGTCTGTGTTGTCATGGCAGGATGAAATAGAATTAATGCAGGAAGTCTGACCTTCAGCAAACACTAGCCCCTGGAACCTGAGTAGGTGTTTGGACTTCATTTCAGTTGTCTGAAGATGTCCCTGAAGCAAAGTTCCAAACTGCTGGTTATCTAGTTCCTTTAAAAAATTATTAGCCGGAAAACCGTAGGCATTTAACTTTGATAGTATTGCTTCCATTACTGCCAAAGTAATGGGAAAGATAAACACAGTCTCTGTCACATACACACTCATGAATTCTAATAATAGGCAAGACCATAAGTATAATTAGAAATAACGTTATAGGTCTTTATTTTCCATGGCTATTCAAACAAAGTAATAAAAAAAAAAAAATGTTGGATTGCAGTGTTTAGTAAGATAAAGGATACTACGGTCTCCAGAGATCTTGTAAATGCTGACATGCTGTCACAACAGATCAGTCTTATTGAGGATGTTTTGAAAGGTTGTAAGTGGGCTTTGTTTTTGAGGCTACACGCTGCCAGGCTCCCCCCCGTCCCGCTTCCTTTAGAATTCTCTGTCGCTTTCCCTGACTTGTTCTGATGGGTGTGCATAAGTATACTTGGTCTAGAGTTTCTCTGCCACAAGGTGACTTTAAATTTAAATTCCGTGCTCTAAAAATTGAGTATCTAATTATGAAGTTGTTTGAAGTCTGTAAATTAAAAATAGGACAGTAAAGCTTTAAAAATAAATGATCTGGGAATAGTGCAATTAACCATACTTCATGGCAACTTGGGCAAAAGATGCACTCATTAACTGAGATTTTTAATTTCCTTGTCTAAAAGCTAAAATAATTTCCTGACTGTGTTTTGACAAGGGAGGGATGCTTTGGCAGCAGTGAGTGTCTGTTACAAGAAGAACCTTGTCTGATACAGCGAGCAGCATTGCCAGATCATGTTTTGCATTTACTAATCGTTTCTTGTTAACTAGATATAGGCTTGAAGATAGAGAGTTAATGTAATGCTTTTGACTAGTATTAAAGCAACTATCTTCAAAGAGATGACTTGGGAATCTGACTGACTTTTAGAAATTTTGTAGTCTAAGAGCTCCCAGATACTGTATAAATCCATATGAAACAATCAAGAGAGTAGGAGTGAATGTCCTAAAAGTATTCCATTGGCTATTCAGGAAAATTTGGCATTGCCTCACTTAGCTCTCATACTATGAAATACCATTTCCGTTTTTTAACACAGAAATGGAAGCATAATTGGGACATTACTCAAATTTACAGGTTGCCTGGGATGTAAGCAGAGGTTTCAAATGTCCTTTTGATTTCACATTGACTATAGACGGTTTGGCAGTAAAAATGATAGCTAGTATCTTAAACTCTCTCATTTTAGACTGACCTAATCCAAGAAGTTGATCTTTAGTACACATTTGTAGCAGTTTCTTGTTAGCAGTAGTGTTAATGTATAATATTTATTACAGTAATACTACTGTATATAAACTTGTTGCTTGAAATTATGCTCAGTATAGCCAGACCCTATACTTTCAACTCAACTCTACAGCAGTTACTCCTTTAGAAATGCTGAAATGAGGATGGGTTCCAATTTCGTCCAGATTATTAAACCAGTTGTATTTAGTCACCAAAATCAGACCTATTTAGAACCTGTCTAGGCAGTTAAGAAGTACCTTTTAAAATAATATGTTGCATATCTGTATAATACTAAACAATACCGGTCCTATTTTATTATGGCCTACTATGTGATGTGATAATCAAATATATGCCTTTCCTGAGCGTCATTACAGAATGCTACCTCTGTTTTCTCTTTTTTTTCTTTTAATTTTGTGTAAATATTCCCTCCAGAACAACAAGAACCTTTTTAAAAAAATCAGCTCCACACACTAGCAATTTTACATTTCATCCAAACATTTGTTGGCTATATAATCATAGTACTGAGTTCTTCATATGAATAAAAGTTAAGAACAAAAAGGTAGAACATCTTAAGCAAATGGTTTTGAATGTTTCTATAGAAATTAAATTAACTTTCAAAATTAACTTGTTCTCCAAATAAGAATTCGCTCTGGGTTTTAAGTAATGTGTAAACATTTTCTCATGTATCTGGTTTTGCATTGTGAAGACAGGACGTAGATGGTTGCATGTTTTCAGGTTAATAAAATGTTACAATGATAATAGCAAATTAGCTACAATTTCACATCTGTATTACTTAATATTTAGGAGCCAAAAGTTCATTATTTCTGTTATTACTGTTTTGCTGTAGGATGTCAGCTGTAATGAAATCACGGCTTTGCCACAGCAGATAGGCCAGCTGAAATCTTTAAAAGAACTGAATGTCAGAAGAAATTACCTCGAAATTTTACCCCAAGGTAAAAAAAAAACAACCAAACAAAAAATCCTAATACCTTTATGGTAGTTCTTTTTATTAGCATCATGTAAGTAAATATGATTAAAAAGCAGTAATTACTTTGTGTTCAGATTTATTCCATTTGAGTTTGCAGAATATAACATTCAGTGGTACTCACTAAATAACAGTGCGTGAGGTTTTTTTAATGAATTATCTTTATGATTCTAGGCATCTTTTAAGTTGCACAAGTACTTACCTGTGAACGCAGTGTGGGAACCGTCAGCTGAGTTTCAGGGAAAAAAATATTTCAAAGTATTTATTTTATCATTTATTGTCACTTGTATAACAATAACACTCTTTTCATTTCCCAGTATAGCATGGAGTAAATGTTGATCATATTCCTGCCTGTGTTTGTATTTTTCCTGAATGCAAAAGAAGGTTTACTCAGAAATATTTCATTATTTTACGGCAAAAATAAATACAGGTATAACACAGTCTCTCTTTTTTGTTACTTTTAGAACTAGTACAGCTTCCCTTGGTAAAGTTCGACTTTTCCTGCAATAAAGTGCTTGTGATTCCAATTTGTTTTAGAAAGATGGTGCAATTACAAGTATTACTGCTTGAGAACAATCCTTTGCAGTCTCCACCAGCACAAGTAAGTAACAGCTATCATTTAAATTGTGGCTTAATATTGGGTGGACGATAACAAATTATAGCTTATAAAATGTCACCTTCTGCACTTGCAGGCTTCTGAACATCAGTCATCACAAACATTAGTTGTTGATGTATAAATAAGATACAGAAAGTATGCTATGTTCAGTGTATGTCTGCACCACTTGAACCAGCGTGAGTCTAGAAGATTTCCATTCACTTAGCTACCTGTTTATTTTTATCATTCCTATCTGCATATGAAACTTAATGTTGGAATATGTATATAATTTTGAAAAACAGAATTGAGAAACTTCCTGGATAAATTTTCTTTCTGTTAATAAGAACCCAGTTCTAGAAGGCTCTACAGTGATTTAATCTTGACTTAAATATGCAGATGGTCTAGAATGTAATCCATGTGAAATTTATTTTACTTCATAGTGTAAGTTTATAGATTGTGATACACAAAGAAATCAAACTCCTGGTCTGAGCTGTAGGCCATGCTGAGAAGTGATGATAATGAATGAATGGAACCTGTGCTTGCTGCTTAAGGACAACTGCATTGTTGTTGACTTACTGTACAGTAGATTCAAACTACATCTCTGAAAGCTACAGTTGTTCTAGGTCAACAGCTGTTGAAATACTTGAGAGTTTTGATTACATTGGAGAAATGTTTTTCATAACTAATGGTGATGCTGCTACTAAACTCAAAAAATACAGAGCAAGTTTCAGCAAGCACTTGAGCTAGAAGTGTGCAGTTAAAGAAAAAAAATTTCTAAAATGCAGGTGAAATGCATCATCACAGTAGTAAAACCAACATGACTAAGGGTATAAAAGACATGCTGGTTAATTAAATGTCATTATTGACAAATGTTGGAAAATATTTATTCAGTTTATGGTTAGTAATAGCCCATACGATATATTTTATTGTAATTCTTTTTGAGTTAAAAGCTCATTTGGATTTTTTTAAAAGTAGAATACATTCTTTTCTATTTTTTGTTTTACTCTCTGAGCGTATTTATACTAGTACATGCAGAAAATTGATTGGGTAATTGAAGTAGTTCTTAGTAATTTAAAAAAAAAAAGTATAAAATCCATTTTCCTTTATGTGATATCTATTGTGATGATATGAGTTGGTTTTCAGGGAGTTTTATGCTAAGTGCCATTTGGAATAAATTATTTCTTTCATTCTAGTTATAAATCTAACAGATTTTTCTTGTCTAACAGATTTGTACAAAGGGTAAGGTGCATATATTCAAATATCTGACTGTACAGGCCTGTCAGATTAAAACAGCAGACTCACTGTATCTTAATGCCATAGAACAACAGCATTTGCCACAACCTGTGGAAGAAAGGTATGTATGAAAATCTCACTTATGTAATACTTATGAGCAAAGTGAAATAAATATATTTATATCTTTAGCTTCCAGAGTTTCATTTGTTTAGATGCTCTTCAGAATGTACTTTTTTGAACATAGATTTGTTTTGCTGTAATTTGTTTTATTCTAGTGAAAACCTATAAGAGTTTAGAACAAAATGTATTTAACAATCACTTCTGTAAAATTAGCAGCACATTAGGAAAGAGCTTAAAAGTGAACCTTAGTTTAAATCTGACCTCTTACTAGTAGAATACTGGAATATATTGAAAATAATGGAGATGGTAGTATCATTAAGTGTTGGAACTTTCTTGTAAATCTATTAACACATTAAATGTCTTAATTTCTTGTGTTTTGTGATTTATATGTTGTTATACATTCATTGCATAGTTGTTTTAAGCTTTTTTTTATTCATCCAGAGGCTTATCCATCCAGCAGAGAGACCTCCATGAATGTTGAAATCCTTTTAAAGTGAAATGTGCTAATTTGTTAGCAATACGAAAGACAAAATCTTTAATGTCTTACATCAAACATATAGGAAATATAATCTTGTATGGTTGTTTAAGGACAGGAACAAGATACAAAGGAGCTCCTTTTTATAAGAATCTCCATAGCTAATTGGTAACCAGTTTTTAGCCAGCTCTTTCTTCGCTAACATGGGAAGTATAATATAATCAACCAGAGAAAGTACGATAGTGCCTTATTTTTGGAGAGAAGTACTCAATAAAACAAAGCGTTGATGTGACTAAAAACAGAGATGTTGCTGCTAACACCCTGGGGAAAAAAAAACTGTTATGGAATCTCCCTATCAGTCATCTAGATAAAGTTTCAAGCAAATTGTTTTCCTCCATGTATGTTTGGATACACCTTTGGGGATTTCTGTTGGATAAATGCCAAAGGTGGGAAGAATCCAGGATGAAGAGTTAAGTTTTCCATTTGGGAAACACTTACTGGTTTTCCGTTTTGTTCTTTTAGTATACAAGAAAATTGACAGGAATATTGTGTCCTGTATGACATTTTGGTCATATAGGATCATACAGGTTAGGGTAAGGGGAATAGTACAGAGTAGGTACCAGCTGGTAACTAACAGCCTAATGCTTTATCACATAATAATTACCAAATATTTATTTTAGAGAATAACTTCACACTTCTAAAGAAAAAGCATAAGCTGGTTAGGATTTCCATATGCAGTTTCTGCACAAAATCCTTAGTGTTTACTGATAAGAGATCATTTAAGATTAGGATTAATCGGATATCTTATTCATGTGAAGACTGATAAAGTTCTTTTTTAAATTGCTGTGTCAATCTGAATTCAGGATTACAGCTTTCAGGATTGCAAATGAGAGGATAATAAAGCATATTAAAAAAAAAAAGTTAGGTGATGAGTGTATTGTATCTAATAGTGTACTTCAAAATGAGTAGAGGTCATACTAGGTAATGAAACTAGAAGAGAGAGCAGTTGCCATTATTACAGTCATTTTCTAAAAAACCTAAATTTCGAAGTCTATTTTAAGGCACCAAAAGCAGGTTTCTGTGCTAATAACTACTTCAAGCCGCAGGGAAATATGAGTTCATTTTTAATGCATCAATGATTACAATTACATCAGTTGACTCCAGTTTGAGTTCAACTAGTTTAGTTGCTTTTCCCATGGCTAAATGACTTCAGTCGGACTCCTGTGCTACTTAGCTAGTAACTAAGTGTTTTTATCTAGTGTACAGAAAAAAGCAAGCTTTATAGCAGATTATTTTTGTTGTTTTTGTTAATCATTAGGCTAACCAGCCATTCCATCTGGTCTATTTGTACTGTCACCAGATCGCAGATGAGTAGTTTTTAAACATACTAGGCTATTTCACCCTCTACCATTAAGACTGGTTAGAATTTTGCTTTCATTTAAGTGAAACCAGGACAGAATTCTAATGGTAAATGCTATGATAGCTTTTTATTGTTTGTTTGTTTTTTTATTCACATCTAGCATTGATGACATATACCCAAGTAAAAAGGACTCAGATTCAGGTGTTGGTAGTGATAATGGCGATAAACGTTTGTCGGCAACAGAGGTAAGTTGCCTGAATTTTGTGTCCAGCTCCCCTTCCCTTTGCACCCATATTTTGACTATATTTTAAGTTGGGTAACAATGTGAATATGTTTTTAGCCATCAAAACTGTACAACCACATCCTTGGCATGAATTTCTTGGTAAGAAATGGCTAAAACAAAGATAAAAGGAGAATGTTGGGGTTTGGGGTTTTTTGGGGGGGGTGGGATGTTGTTGGTTTTTTTTTTTTTTTTTGTCTGTACACTTTCTGGAGAGGGCAGTAAGATACTTACAAATGGTCAACAACCTACCAATAGTGAGAATTCACTACAGTTTTCAGATAGTTTACATAATCTAGAGAATGAGGACCAAACCCGAATAAATGTCTGCTCTTTCTAGTGAAGTAAATGTCCTAACAGGTTACATGCCTGGCTGCTTCTCACTTCTTAGCTCTCTGACTGATGACTTTCCTCTTGGGAATTAACAGGAGTTCAGCGTGCCCAGTCCCGGTGTGTTCTGTGGTGTCATGGTTATGGCAGTTTGCTGTAGTGTAGGAACTGCAGAAACTTTGCAAATCTTTATGAATTTACATGCTCTGACAGTTAGGCGGTGCTGGAAATAAGCCTTCAGAATTTTTTCTGAACTATGTTGTCTGACTGAGCGAAGAGAAAGGATGGCTTTCTGAGACTAGCGTTGTCCTAAGCAGCTACCGCTGACTTTCCTAGACTTTTTTTCTGAGGCACTGCTTAGCTGAACAGGGCACTAAATCTAGTTGGAGTTGAAGTGAATAAATAATGATAAATAAGTAAATAATTTGCAATATAATTAAGTGATGATCTTTCTGAAATGTACAAATAATGGGATTTGTAGTCCGACCTAATGGGAAATATTCAGGTCACAGTAAAAGAATGGGCTTCTTGCTACTTAAAATAATTTTACACTGATTCTTTAGTGTTTCTCTCCTCGTTTGAGGAAAAGAGATTCTGTTGCTTTTGAAACAAACGTATAAAGAATCAAGCTTAGATACTGAATTTGTAGTTACTAAAAAGCAGATTGAAAATGAATCCACTTACACACTGATTCGTCTTTTTAATACAAAGGCACTTAAAACCCCACAGGGATTTCTAAGCATTTGGGCAAGTTTCTTGCTAGATGGAAATGAAGCAGAATTATTGTGATTTCTAGCCAGACTTCTAATGACCCTCTAGTTGTAGGAGCGTGCAGTCCATTCAGAGACGCTTACAATTGTTTTGCCATTCTTACACTTCCTGAAGCTGAGTTAGCTTGTTAATGAAACTGTTATACCAGAATTTCCTCTTCAACTATAAATAACACCTTTGGAAAATAGATCATCTTTCCTGTAATCAAAATGTAGCAATAGGAATGCTGCAAAAAATTGTTTTAAAGACAACCAACAGTGAACCAATACATTTTTATTAGCACAAAGGCTTTTTATATGAGAACTATTTACTCGTTCCATCCCCACCTGAGTACTGCTCTACTATTAAGGAGAAAATAGATGCTGAGATCTGTAATCCCAAATGTATTTTGTAGTAAATTCACCACTCACTTTTCCTTCTGAGGCGACCTTTAATACCTGTGTTACACATGGGACTTATGCAAGCAACATTAGCATGTTGCAAATACAGATTCACGTACATTGTTAATGACAATCGGAAATCTACATACCAAACATTAGATAAACATTAAATGATCAGTCATAAAGTGATCATTAAAACACATTTTTGGAGGGTTCTTATAAATACATCAGACATATAAAAACGAACTACAGTTTAGTCTGAAGGCAAGTGGCTGTTGAGTTTCAGCTCTTTTACAGAAAATACTGCAAGGTCATTTTGCATTTGTGTAACAAAAACGGTAACTTAAATGAATCACTTGTTTGAATGCTAACTTATTTTTTAGGAAGCTTGATAATTAGCTTTGGGTCCATACACATAGGAGGAAGTACTTTATGCAATGAACAATTTACATATTTGTGTGGCTTGCTGGTAGGGTCAGTTCTTCAGACCTATACTCATCTTGGGCATTTCAAGTGAAAGATATCTTGTAGTGTTGCTGTAAAATTGATCGCAACAACTTGAAGGCAAATTCTGCTTTAAGGTAATGCACTCATCTTTTAGGAACAGTGTAGCATTTTCATTTATTTTCCACCTCCCTTTGGCCTTATTTTTTCCTTAGTTAAAATTCATTAGAACAACAGGGTACTTGTTAAGATCCAGGTGGTGTCCCTGCTTTATTACCCATAAGAGTGACACAGGAGTACCAGCAAGAGTGTATATGAAGATTCTTTTAAAATGCATCATCTGAATTCAATGTTGGAATAATGATAGGTATTTTTGATTCTTATATGTCTGTTGTCGTCTTCTGTGGCCAGCTGAATAAAAATAAAACTGTGGATGAAGGAAGTGAGACACAGTATTTCACCTGTGAAGGAGCAATACTTTTGTATTATTGCAAGCTGCTTTGGATAGTTTCTGTTTCATAGTATACTGGCAGGAAACACCTGGAAAATCAATTGCAGAATTCTGCAGGCCCTGAAAGTGACACATAGCCTGTTAAAGGAATGATTTTCTGTTTCCAAATTGAATGACCCGTGGCTTTTTTTACACCAACACTCAAAGATACTTTCCTAAAAGCTGTGTGTGTTACTCTGCTGAGAAAAAAATCTCACCTGTTTTAATATTCAGAACTTGTAATAAGAACATTTTACTGTAAAAATTTCAAATTAGAGTTGTGAAATTAGCAAAAGATGAATCTTTGAACTAGAATAACTAAATTTAGTGCTTAAATGTCACATGAGACAAACTAAAAGAGAAGGAACTTCACTGTAACCTTGGTTGTCTAAATGAATTTATATTGTGCATGTCTTTTTTTTTTTTTAAGCTGTTAGATTGTCATTGTTTCAGGTCTAAAAGAACTAGTGAATTTTGTGCTCAGAATACTTGAAGTGTGGTTTGTTTATTTTCTGTTTGAGATACTAATTTGTTTAGTTTTAAAACAAAATTTATTTAAAATTTATTTTAAAAATTGACAAATAGGAACAATACTGCAATGTTAGTTCACTTCATTATAAAGTTTCATCATTTTGATAAGGCTTTATCAAGTCCCTGGATATCCTTTTGAATTTTTTTCTCTTTCAGCAGAAGAATACAGCCAGTGAATTCATACATTTAATAACATATACAGTTTATTCATGAAGAAACTGGGGGAGGATTGGCTTTTCCTGGCGGAAAGGGACCTGGGGGTGTTGGTTGACAGCTGCCTGAACATGAGCCAACAGCGTGCTCAGGTGGCCAAGAAGGCCAATGGCATCCTGGCTTGTATCAGGAATAGCGTGGCCAGCAGGACCAGGGAGGTGATAGTGCCCCTCTACTTGGCACTGGTGAGGCCGCACCTTGAGTACTGTGTTCAGTTTTGGGTCCCTCACTACAAGAAGGACATCACAGAATCGTTAAGGTTGGAAAAGACCCTTAAGATCATCGAGTCCAACCATTAAGCTAGCACTGCCAAGTCCACCACTAAACCATGTCCCTACGCACCACATCTACCCGTCTTCTAAATACCTCTAGGGATGGGGATTTAACCACTTCCCTGGGCAGCCTGTTCCAATGCTTGATAACCATTTTGGTGAAGAAATTTTTCTTAATATCCAATCTAAACCTCCCCTGGCACAGCTTGAGGCCGTTTCCTCTTGTCCTATCGCTTGTTACTTGGGAGAAGAGACCGACCCCCACCTCGCTACAACCTCCTTTCAGGTAGTTGTAGAGAGCAATAAGGTCTCCCCTCAGCCTCCTCTTCTCCAGACTAAACAACCCCAGCTCCCTCAGCTGCTCCTCCTAAGACTTGTGCTCCAGACCCTTCACCAGCTTCGTTGCCCTTCTCTGGACACGCTCCAGCACCTCGATGTCCTTCTTGTAGTGAGGGGCCCAAAACTGAACACACAACACCAGTGCCAAGTACAGGGCAGCGATCACCTCCCTGGTCCTGCTGGCCGCACTATTCCTGATACAAGCCAGGATGCCATTGGCCTTCTTGGCCACCTGGGCACACTGCTGGCTCATATTCAAGGAGCACCTATTTGCAGCTGTCCCAGGAAGGCATGCAGAGAGCAGCACAGTGCAACGGTGTCACTGCAAGGAGAGGACTGGTGCAGTGAGGAAGACAGGAAAAGACAACAGACGAAGTGTGCTGCTTGGCAAGCCTACTGTGAGGATGTATTCAGCATGACTACACCTTCCTACAGCAGGATTTGGTCATGTTAGATGCTCTGCTATATTCTCCCATATTAGTTTGCTGCTCTTCAGTGAGCACTCTTCTTAATACATATGTTTTTATCGGTCTTGGTTTGAGCTGAAACCAGTGTTTCTCTTCTTTCTTCTTAGCCATCTGATGAAGATACTATCAGCTTTAATGTTCCAATGTCAGACATTGTGGAAGAAGATCAGGTTGTAAAGGAAGATTCAGGTCACCATGCTAACTCAAGAAAAGGTTGGAATGTAAACAAGTGGAAGTTAAATATGGGGAAATTCTGTCGATAATTCTATGTATAAGACTAAATTCAGTTTGCAAAAATCACAGTCCAACAAGCATCAATCTTGTACAAAAGCAGCGTCCATTTCTGTAGTTGGACATAGTGCATAGATAAAGCTTTATTATTCAAAGTCAGCATTTCCCCTGGAAATAAAATAAATCTCTTTAGATTTTGAGAGAAGGTATAATTTTATCTAAATTTTATTAAAGTAACTTACATTTCTCTAAACTATATCTACATAGTGATAAACAATGTTTCTGCAAGGCTTGCGTATACTAATGCTAAATGGCAGTATGAACTCCGTGAGTTGCATATGCAAACCGCATACATAGGAGATCAGCCTTTCCCCAGTGTTAGATACTAGATTAAATGAACTTCAGTTGAGATACTCATCAGAATTTAGTAGAATACTAAGTGAGATAGTGAAAGCTTTACATCCTACCTACAGTGTTTATTGGCACACTGGAGAGGGTAAGTTATAGGATCAGACCACTTCAAGCAGAGAAGAAAATTATTACTGTTTCATACCCCTGGAAGTAGTATATGTAAGAAAGAGATTGGCATAGCTCCTGAAGGCTCTGAATCATTTGGTGTGAGTTCTGCTGAGAGTTTGAGTGTTTGCTATAGTATAAAAACTCTGAAGTTGTATTAAACTGCAAGTCACTGGCTGAGACATCCAAATGTCCTAAAATACTCTCTTGCTGTCCAGCTGTGTTCTTGTACTGGCAAGCCATATTTGGTGTCGTTCAAAACTGACTCCATCAATGCCTGTTGCGGTGTTTCTGATCTACAACTCTATGAGCCCAAGGTATTGATCTATTACAACTTTGAAATTAATTGGCATCACTCTTTAGAATGCAAAAGTCTTAACTTGTTTGAAGTTTTTAATACGCTTTGAATTTAAACTTCGCTTGTTTTTGAGCTCTATATTTTAATACACTTAAATTGTGTTGAGTAACAAATATTTAGCTGAACCAGAAATCATTCTTCTATCTTTTTTTTTCATTGTTGTTATTAGTGGGATTCCATCAGGGATCTTCTCACTTGATTGTCAATGATAAGTCAAGAGAAACAGGAAACGAGTTTGATGAATCGGATGCTCTTACTACTGAGTTTATGAGTTACATTAAGGCAAGTTTGTGACAATTTTAAATGGGGGGAAATATCTTCACTACTTTCATAAGCATAGACCAATCAGGAATGACAAACTGCAGACATTTTAATGAATAAGACCGCAGTTGATATTCATTGTCATAAAAAATACAGAAGGCAAAAGTAAGCAGGTAGGTTTAAAGTGGTTATAATTAACCTTGGCAGCCAATTTACCCATAACTCTTTTTTCTAGTATATGTGAGAGTTATCCTTTAACTATGTTTAATGCTTTAAGAAAAAGTGGCAGATATGTTTTGTACTAGTTGCTTTATATTTTTAATTGAGTAATTTTTGCATTTGTTACATTAGTAAAATGCAAGAAGGCTTTCAGAGTTAGCTGTGGTGGCTAAAGTTATGAAATAATGTTATGGCATTAAAATATATTTTCTTATATGTTTTAAAATCGTAGTAGAAATAGAGAGCTCTTTAAAGACAAATGATAACAAATCTAAGATAAACTCTATTATTCTAGGAACCTACCTCTTACAAGATTTGGCAACTTCCTTTCTTGATGGATTTTGGGAGTACACTGACTCTGTTATGAACTTTGTAGATGCTATAGGTGATAGGAAAGTGCATTTGAATAATTGTGTGTATAACAAAACATATACGTGTGTGTACATAATGAAGTATGTTAGAAAACACAAGTTATCCACAATAAGAAACTTTGAGATTATACCCATCAGTCTTTTTTGTATGTAAAGGTCTGGGTGCCACTTTAGTTTCCTTAAGATGTTCATCACTGAACACTGGTGCTCTGGATTGCTGGTCACACGTGTCATATCATAGGTAGTTGCTTAATCTGTTTGAAAGTGTTACTCTTGTCTTTCTGTCGTGGTTAAGGAGTACTTGCTTATCAGTCATGTGGCATTTTCCTGCCATGTGGCTTCTTGTCAGGGAACTATCAAATGTGCTTTCTTTTTGAACTGTTTTTCATAATGAATGACCTTTTAGAAATTGCTCTGTTGTGCCTTTTTGTCTGTTTTAATTTGTATTTTCCCCATTTGTATTGTCATTTACTCTTTTTTTTTTTTTTTTCTATTTGTGGCATTAGTTTAGTGTAATATGTCTAGACGTGTGTCTAAGAAATCTGCAATAGAATCCATAGAAATGTCCTACGAATCGTTAGTGATTGCTGTTGCATGGTAACTCATGAAATTCACTTGCTTTATTATATAGCAAGAGCTGCCTGATGAATTGATAAATTAAATGTAGTTAGGTAGACAGAGGAGTTTTTGAAAGATTCTAGAGAAATTTTGAGTAAGTGTTTTTTGTTTTGTTGTTTTTTTTTTTTTTCTGTGAAAACTTATTTGCTGGATACTTTTGCTAGATCCTTTATAATGCAAACATATTTGAGAAATAGTGGTATTTTGTAGCATTCCTGTGGACGTGATGTCTCCTTTTGATTTCTAGGCCAGAAGGGATTACCTAGTGTGGATATTTTTAGACTAATTTTCTTCTTCTGTGGAGATTCTTAAGGGGTGCAAAGAGGCATTGTATCACTTCCATCTTCCATCACTTATAGGAAAAAATGTCGCGGGAAGTAATAGTGGAAAGAGAAAGGATGTGGCCTTTCAGCTTCTTGGAAACAGACTTCTGATCTCTTTATTTGAGCAACCTTTTTGTTTTTTCTAGCAACAAAACTCTTGCCAAATCTTCTTCAGCTAGTTGCAGAGTCTCTGAGGTGGAAGCCATAGAGGACTAGCATTTAAAAACAAAGGGGGGGGAAAAAAAACCCACCCTATTCCCTTTCATAGTTACTGAAGACATGTAGTTATCAGAAAGCTTTATTTACATAGTAAATACATGTTGCTTATTAGTTTTTGTTATTTACAAATACAAATGTGAATTCAGTAGTGTTTAAAATGGCAATAGTGTACTGTCTAAAACCTCATTGATTATTAGGAAGAGTTATTTATAGTTGCTGGATGTTTAGAACGCTACGGGTTATCTTATATTGGCTTGTTCTTTGGTGACTTTTATGCTAAAAACTTCTTATTTTTAGATAGTTAAAATGTTAACAAATGATTGTAGGTTTCCTGCGTACAAATTTTCAAGTGCGCACATTTGAGGTGAATGAACTAGATAAAAGGGGATAGAATACTTTCATCTTCCTCTGACAAAGGACTACACACATCCGAAGCTGACCATACGTTATATTATGTATATATTTTGTATTTCCTTTCCTTGTTCTTCTCACTCCATCATCTTGATTTTCAGTAGTGTACCATTTGAAGACTATTCCCTTGGGAATGTCCTCTATCATAATAGTACCTGAAATACTGTGTTGTAGACACTGGTTCAGTAAAATATAAGTTACTGTATTGAATTTCAGTATAAGGATATTGCCAGAGTAAGCAGTTTAATTTCTTTTAATTTCAATATCATCTTAATATTATAGCAGTTGCGATCAGCAGTTGGTGACTTAAACAGGTAGTACATCCATTTTATTCTGAGGATTTTGAACTCAGGGCATTTTCCTTCTTGTGCAGATTTCTGAGTCTGTTGTGTTCTTTGATTTATATTTAGTCATGTGCTAGAATGCCATTTGGGACAGTAGCGGGGTCTTCTAAAATTGAAATTCTGGTTAACCAAACCATACATAAAACCGGTACAACTTCCAGTGCACAAGAGGACTTTAGGCTTGGAGGATTTTGTAACTTTTCAAATGTTAGTCCTAATTTATATGGCTTTATTTATCTTATCTATATAATTATGCACAGAGACTGAAGATCACCTTCTCAAATAACTGCTGCATTTTTGTCATGATATATCCCTTCTTATGGGAAAAATAACGTACTTCATTCCTGTAAGGAGAAGAAAAAGAAAAAAGAATGGCCTTATTCACTCTGCCTGGGGAATGTGCCATCCTTGGGGAATGTTAGAGAAGCTGGTACACTCTTCAGTGACACATCTGGCAGAGTTGGATAGCATTTATTGGTACAGGGTGATGCGACTGGTGTGCCAAACACATGACACAAAAGAGGATAAGCCTTTTTGTTTTCTGCTGTTCATTCTCTACGAGTACAAATGCACATCCATTCAGAGGGCTTCTGTCTTTACTGGCAGCTGGTCTACTTCAGTGTTCCTGCCTATCTGAGATGAAAGAGAAAAGACAGTTGCAAAGCACCAAATGGAAGCATAAAAGAGAGAGTCACATTTTCTAATAAGTAGCACTTCATAGTTTTAGGTAGGACAGTGGGGGGCTCTAATTTATGCCTACACTGAACCCAAAGTAACTGGCTGACTGATGTAAATTGTTGCATGCAGTTTTTGTTCTGATTTGTTTTAAAAAAAATTTATTCATGGCTGTGAAAATTCTCAAGTAGGAGTCCTGTTAGTAATTATGAATGAAGTACATAATTGCTACTGTTTGCATATTTGGAATTTCCTTGCTCTGTAAACAAATCTGGCTGCGGGAGAAGAGCAAGTAAGAGGAGAGTTAGGGTCATGCTTAATTGAAGCATTGTTTGCATATACTAGAAAGGCACAAATGAAATCTGGGACATAGAATAAAGAATTCTCATGCTGCTTGACTTTCTTTTTACAGTTAAAGGAGGGTAAGGGCTGTTGACCTCAATAAAATCTGAACAGTGAATAGAAGATCTTATAATCAGTGTCTTAAAAGGGGGTAGAGTAAGGAGTGGAGCAGAAGTGTTGGATTACTTCAACTATCCACCCTAAACTGTTACATAAATTAGGTCAGTGCTGAGTCCGAAAGCAAAATTTATCTGCCTACTTAATTGCAAAGTTCAGTTCTCAATATCACTTTGTCTGCTTACAGAGCAGAGCAGCAGAGTGTGATGAATTATTGAGAATAGAAGAGGACACACAATGGCAAACAGACGAATTGTAAGTATTTTTTATGTATCTATAAGTAATTAGCTGTGTCATTTAATTAGATTGACCAGAAATGACATTTCCTTATCAGTTAATAATTTTGTAGACTTGGAGGCATGACAGAAGTACAGCCTTGCTCTTTGTGTGTGCTCAATATTTTACATGTTATTGCTGAACAGAGTGGATGTTATATTACAACTAATTTGTATGCACCAATAATGTTGTAATATTTTTTACCTATGTAGAATGCAAGCTTTTTAACTAAGTATTTTCATTTTTAGTCTGGCATTGGTAAAAAAGGATTTTATTGAAATTTGTAAGATCTAAATTTAATGTACATTTTAAAAAATGTAATTTAATTGGAAAACATCCTTCATTCTTTTTTCTTCTTTTGTCATAATTTTAACCCTGAAGCAATCATTAATTCATAGACATTAATTCAAGAGCAGAGCAAGTGAACATCAGTTGCTGAGGAGAGTGCATAAGCAAAAGGGATTTAGCATGACAGTGTACTGTGAAGTTGTCACTAACAGAACAGTGGAATCCTATATGATTTAAAAACAAAAATTGAAGGAAGGGAAGTTATTCTGAAAGAGCCTTATTGGCAGAACTAACAGGTGATTGTGTTTCGAAGCCTCAAAAAGAATTACAAATGTTGAAAAGCAAAAGAAAGCATGCTGGTCCATTAAAAGAATCGTATTTAGTACTTATGTTAAAACAATGTATGTGATGAGTGCAGTTAATGAGTCAAATATTGGAAAATACGTTTTGAATTTTAGAAGTCAGTTTTATTGAAATGCTGAAAGTTTTAGTTCATCACATTTGTTTCTGCATGTATGTATTGGGTTGGGGGGCTTTGTTAAGGACAAAGTGCTGGAGAATTTTTTGAGAAGAAACTCTTTCTGTAAATTCAGCACGTACTACTGTGCACAGAGGCTGTTTTTTTTTCCCCTCTATAGTATTTGCATGCCAGTTGGAAGATACAGCTCACAAACTGAAATTCAGACTACCCTTGATAATTGCTGTTGTACCTCTTTTTTTGAATTTTTTTTTTTTCTGTTGTAGAATAAATTCATCAGAAGAGCAAACTATTGATCTAGCAATGATAGAACAACTACGAGAAGCAGTAGATTTATTACAAGATCCCAACAGGTATGCTTACAATAGCTGGTGTCCTAATGTCATGTATTTAAATTTTTTGTGAATAGCTTTGGAGTTCTTCTTTAACTGATTAATTGAAAGTTCTCTGGAGTTATGAGGTGCTTTGTTAGCATACTGATGTTTTTCAGGAGGCGCTTAGATAGTTAAGAACGAAACTTGCGTTCTCTCTCTGAGTCCCTAGGCAAGATTCCCAGTAACTTAAGAAGGATTTCAGGTTTAAAAGAAACCTAAATTTAGAGGTGGAGGCACCTCTTAGCCATTCATCTCATGTACACTACTGTGATTTTCTGAAGTTTTGTCTATGATAGTCACGTTTCTTCTAGGGACTATAAACTTCACTTACTAAAGCTTGGTGTATTTTGTGGGAATTGGAGAAGGTCTTCTGGCCCAGCTTCATCCCACCTCAATGGAGCACATAAAGGAGACCTGAATTAGTGGTGGAGTTTCTGTAGTCTCCCTCTGAAGTCAAAAGCAGAAAGAGAAAGAGGCAGCTAGAGGAAATTATTTAGATTTCCCCTGACTACAGAAGGCAAGGTTTTATAATTTAGGTGCCTGTTTTAAGTGGCTAAAGTCTGGTGAAATGACCCTGGATCTCTGAATAAACAAAGGAATAAGTATTTAAAAGAAAATAAACGCTTGTCCTACTGAAAAGACTGACAAGAGTGGTGTAGGTAGTTCTATCCAGATGCTTGCTATTGCTTTTCTTTCTGTAACCACCTTCAGAAATTAATTATTTCAAGACTAGGTAACTCATTTTTCTTCATTACTTCTATGAGGTGGCTGGTTTAGAGTTTAATTTCTCTGAAGACTATAAACCTCCTTGTCATTCTGAGCCTCAAGTATCCTTGTTTCTCCTTCCTCCCTTGGCCAGTTCACTGTAGCTGTTTGTTCTTGCAACTACACTGTTCTTTAGTTTAAATGCCGATTTTGATATTGCTTTTTCAGCTAGCAGACCTTTGTACTTTCTAGGACAGAAATTCACTCCTGTTAGTATTTCTAGAGAGACAATTATCTGTCTTTATTTTGAATCCAATAAAGAATAATTGAATTCTTGAATCATATACTAAATACTTGAATCACAAGTATTTTTACTTAACAAAATCATACAAATTAGGAAAGCTTTTTAGTTCCTGTGGTTTCTGTGAGATAGTATACCATTGCTTCTGCACCCCGTATGAGGCTTATTGCTTTGTGGGAAAAGTGTTGCAATTAGAAAAGGAAAAAGTCTGTTTTGGAAAAAAAACAACATTAAAACATTTTCAGTTGTTAGCCTTATAAATGTTGTTGTTTTGGTTTTTTTTTTTTTGTCAAATATTGCCCCAATATATCATGTATATTTAGTTTTTCGTATTAAAAAGGGCAATAAAATACAGAAGATTAATCTGTTTCTCCATGCATATTCAGATGTGCTTTCATTAGTAACACTACAGTAAATTTGAAATGTGGCTTTTAAAAACGGCTAATCATGACATGCATGTCTGTATTTTTCTATTGTTTTTTTACATAGTGGGTTGGATTTTTTTGTGGCTGCACTTACTTTTTCTAACCTTAAAATATGAGTATTTATTTTTAATTTACTGACCACTATATAAGCTTTTCAATGCATGTCTCCTGTATGTTAACATATAGACTTACCCAGCAAGATATACTGGGTGCCTAATACTTGCCAAATGATGCTGTAGACTTTCAGTCCTCTGGGCCATGGGTTCCTCATCGCTGCTTTTATAATTACTGGTTTACATGGCGATTTGTTATATACTTGCCTTATATGAAGCAGTGTGAGAAAATTCTGGGTTTGATACTGAGTAGTTTTTGTGTCTTTATCCAGACCCACAAAGGAATTTAAATGCTTCCATTGCTCCTTAGTTTAAGATGCACGAAAGCCTTCATGTGCTTTTAACTTAAACCTAGAGCATGTAAAAAATCAGCTTTCCCCAAAGAGGTTTCCTTTGTAACTCTAATCACCTAGTCAGGATAACTTAATTGAAATAACTAACTAGCCAGGATTATCCTTATCTCACACTGAAGGCCATTTAGGAGTTAGAAAGAGAAACCACTGTAGGGGCTGAAACAGTAGGTGTTACTGACACACCTAACATGCCCTGACTAGAGTTCAGTGTAGAGCATATCAATTGGAGCTATTTTTGCTAACTAATATGACTGTTAAACTTGTAAAATGCTTGTCTAGTTACTGTTGTCTTAGTGTTCTGCAGTTTCAAATCTGCATACTCTATGTGCACATAAGCAGCATTTCAGTTCTGGGAAGGAAAAAGATTTCAGACTCAACTTTTTTTAGTATTTTCAGATGTTTGTTTCAGATCCCTGTATTCCCTTTCCTGTATTCACTGCTCTCAGGTCATTGTCTGTTGTGAATTTATTGTTGCACTGCTTTGTTTTCATCCACTCTAAATTAACATCTAACCAGGACTGTGACTTCTATTTGAACACAGGGTGCTAGAAGTGGGATATAGAAATCTACAGTCTTCTAGATAATGACATGGTTGTTGGTAGTAAACAGGTCCTCTTGTTTTGATACAAGCCGTTGCTCAGGGTGACATCTGGCAGAGGAAAGCATTAACATTGCTTTGACTGAACTAGTGAGAGTGAAGCATCAGGAGGCATTTCAAAAAGTTAAGAGATAACACTGAGCAGGTTAGAACCGTGACTCTGAAAGCATTTCATATATCCATTTGTTTGAAATTAAATACTGAACAGAATGGTTACCAAAGCTATACCCCAGTGCGATGTTTCTGTTTCAAACCTTGCAGATTAAGCATGGATATTTCAGAGAGCAGTGGTGTGAATCTGTATCCCAAGGAACCAGCAACAGCTTTAGAATTTCAGGAGTCTACAGTAGAGTGTGTTTATCTACCTTTTTTAGAAAAAAATAATGCATGTGTTAGATTCATCATATTCAAGTTTCTACACAATGAATTACATATTTGCATTTGTTTATCTTTCTACGTAGCGGTCAAATGCAGATGGAGATGTCTTCCCTTGGTCAGGTACGTTAATGAGTGCATTATTAACAAAATATTTGGGGGGGAGGGAGACAGGAAAGGAACCAACAATTTCATCAATTATTGATCTATCAAATAGGGAAGGGAAAAAATTAGTAGGTTGGAGGACAAAACTAATTCTTCTTTAATATTTTTATGGAATTGTTTTTATTTTTTTATATTCGTACATATAAATTTTTTCTGGGTTTATCAGGTACTTTTTCATCTTAGTTCCCCCCCCCCCCCCCCCCCCCGTGTGCGGCTTTCATGTATGCCAGTTCATAGCTCAGCTATGCATACTCATCCACCATCCCACCCTCCTATCTCCCTGTTCTGCTGTGGGAAAACAGTACATTCATTAAGGATAACCCAAAAATATTGGGTAAACTAAAAATTAATGTTTTCCCAGAGCACTGTCACTGTAGTTACAGAGAGTATATGAAGTATGATTTGGAGTTTTACAGTGTGATATATGCTGCTTATTATTTGATCTGTATCCTGACTGGTGAACTGGTATTCTTTACGATGTACTTTGTTTAGATTTACATTATGCACCTGTTAGAACTGGAACTGCAAGTATATAGTATCTGCTTACTACTTTGTTCACTTTTCATCACAGTATTTGTAAGAAATACTTCTGAGGTAATGTTATGCAGAGAAAGACACAGTTTTATTTCCAGTGACACACGATCTAGAGAGTTATTTACCTTACAGAGAGAAAATGCTGAAGAGGAACTAGAATTTCAGAGGAGGAGGGAGTTGATTATGGAGAAAGCAAAGCCTGAAGTGAGAACTTTCGAACAGGGTGAAAAATGGTCGTTAAGTCAGGTATGGAGGTGTCTAGATGCAAAAGCGTGGAAACATTTGGAATTGATCATTGCGTTCTGTCAATTTGTGTGGAGATAATAGTGGGTTTAGGCCCATTGGGTTTTTTTTTTTCTTTTTTTTTTTGGCCTTAGCATGAATCTCAAGGCTTGGCGGTAAATGGGAAGTTGATTAAGACCTATATCTCAGGAAAAAAAACGGATATAATGAAATTAATAGAAGTCTCTTCTTCCAATAAACACTATTGTAGTTGCAGTGGTTGCATTTCTCTGGAAAAAAATAAGTCACTTCAAAGTTAGATCTTCAATAAATTGAAACACCTGATTCCTCTTCCTCCCTCACCCCAAATACTCTTGTTGTTATATAAGCTGCTAAGTTTTTGTTAACAGCAATATTTTTAATGTGTTTAATATTACAGACTGTATATAGGTTGAGATGACAGTTTTAAAGTTTCAAAAATATTTTAAGTGTTTTGTACATTGCAATGATCCAGAAATGAAGAACTATTAAAAAAATCTAATTTAAATATTTGGTGCATATGTTATTACTTCAGAACTTGTTTGCATAGGGATTTTTGTGACTACTCTGGCAAGAAGATTCTGAGAAAAAAATTACATAATGTTCTGTCTATATTGGTAGTACCTTAATATGGTCTGTCTTATCCAGACATAGATTGAACCTGGCTTATCTTGATGCTTTTCAAATATTCTTATGTATAATCATCATTACTGTCAGATAGTCCTATGATATCCTTGTGATTTTGTTAGTCTTAATTTTGTCTTTGTTTTTTCTTTTAAATATCAAATTAAAAAAAAAATCAGTTGGTTCATCTCTTCCATTATATTGTTGTGCGTTGAGGTTACCACACTTTATTTGGAACAGTTCTTACTGCATTGCTGAGATTAACAGATAAGGCTAATTCAGTGTCAAAATGTGTGCAGTCTCTGTATTTTGATGAATTGTTTAACAAGGACACTGCTGATTCACTTTTAAGAACCTTTTAAAAAGAAGAAAGAAATCTTCCTAAACACTTGTAGAGGGCCTGATCTGGACTGTGTTATGCAGGTGAAAGCACTAGGTACGTTCCATGAAATGGAAACATATCTTGCAAGAGCAAGTTTTTAATCGTACTGCATTCTGTGTAGTACAGTAAGCACTTATGTTACTACTTGTGTTACTAAATTACTTCAGTTTAGCATAAATTCACAATTCTGACTAGTCACCTGCGTGCTGTGAGAGAGATTAGACATGCAACGTAGGCAGAACTAGCAGGTCTCACAAGAACTTAGTCCCCGAGCACAGGAGTGCTCAAGTGTGCGAGTCCCCAGGTAGAACTGACGGAGATCAGAGGAGTAAGACTTCTTTCTGTTCATTCCAGGTAATACACTGGTTGAGGTAATACTGTGAAAGGTGTCTAAAGCTGAAGAATTTTTTTTAAGCTTGAAAAGTGGCCAAGAAAGGTCTTGAAGCAAAATGGGTGTGTCATCTTCCTTCCCATCTTGCTAACTTTTGGAAAGCTATGTGACTGTTGGGACCAAGTGTTCCCAGTGCCATCTTTTATTTTTGTTTCCTTTTTTATTGATTAAAAAAAAGTTGGCCCTAAGGAAACGATTTTTAATTGAATTACAGTTTGTTTTTTTTTTTTACTTATGCCAACTGTGTTTCTTCTGAGTTATGATTGATGCAGAATTAATGATTGTATTTCATATTTATTAATGTGATTTACATGTTTCCAATTTAACTATAGCAGAAATGGTAACAAAAGGTATGTTATACTGCAATTATAAAATTAATTGTTGACGGAATACTTCTCTTCAAGTCTATATAAAAAAATAAATCTATATTTGCATATTAAACTCTTGCTGATAGTTTAATTACAAAATCTGTGAGAAAAAATTAGATACTGCATTTGAACCAGCAAACATTAAAATCTTATAAATGCAGTTACAATCGCTTAGGATTGAAACTAAAAAATCAATCACAAATCTGCGAATAATTTCCACAAGGTTTTTTTAAATGTTGTTCAACTAGCAATAAAAGATAAAAGTATTTTTTTATACATGAAAATTAATTGTTTCAGTGAAAAAAAGAATTAAGTGTTAGTGTGTATTTGAGTATCATGAGTAAAATATTCTGCTGTGGTGTATAGTTGCTGAAATGGTCTTTTTTTTTTTTTTTTTTTCTTTTCTTTTCTTCCTCCTCCCAAACACACAGAATGATCTAATTGTTTGGAATACAAGTGGGCAAACCTCTCACAATGAGGTAAGATGCTAGTGCCACTTGTTTGTCTCTTGTATGTCTTATATGAATGGTTCATATACTAAATGAAACCCATAATTGAATATCACAGAAAACATGACTGAGCTCATCAGTAATGGCTATGTGGTTTATTTGGCCTGTGGTTTATTCTTGTCGTCTTAAGGATTTACTAGGGTATAAAAATACACTTTCTGATAAGCCTGTTTCTGAGTTATGTAGTTTAGTTTAAAACATTTAAATTTTTTACATTTTTTTCATTCTGCCACATTTTCTTTTTTTGAATTCTCCTGGTTTCACAAGAGTTTCTGTGGCTTTCAGCGCAATTTCTTTTTGCACAGTTGTGTCATGTCCTTGATTAGTTTTCGGAGAGGAGTCGGATTTTATTGATCCTTTTGCTTTCACAGTGCGAATCTCAGCAGAAGGTCAAAAGGCGAAACCGTAGGGAGCTCCTTATGGAGATTTTTTTTTTTTTTCCCTTCGTATTTTCTGTGCAGAAACAGGGCTTCTCCCTCTACATTGCACTGCGTATGAGCGTCTTACAAATTCATGAGCACCCAGCCACCTTCCGCCAGTCTTGGTGATGGGACTCCTATAGTTACCGGCTCCCTGAGGAGTCACTTTTTAAATAGGGTTCCCATTATGGAGTTTGGCTATGGGACTCTTTGTATGTTACCATTGATGGTATGATGATCATACTTCACCTTCTCCTGTATGCAGCTACTCCATTCTTCCTGCTGCAGGTGTTAGCCTAGTTCAGGATCAAGGGCAATCCTGCTCTGAGGTGTATACTTAACTTCCTCTTTTCTGCTTTTTAAGCAGAAATTCAGTGTTGCATGGAAAATACCATGCGGAATGGTAATTAGTTCTGTGAAAGAAACAAAGGTATCTAAGGAAAAAACATATCTTTGCTTTGTTTTTCTAAATGTACTATGCCACAAAAATGTACGTTTGATGGAACCAAGTGATTACATGGGAGAAAACTGAGAAATAATCGAGCTTATTTATAGCTTGGGGGAATATCTTGTAGTCTTTGGTCAGAAATTCATCTTTTCCAGCAAAGGAATAGGACAGAATAAAAAAGGGAGATTATCATAGGTTTGAGGCTATATTGTGATCAGATTATGGTGGAATAGTTGTAGTGTGCAGTGTTGTTAACTTTTGCATTTTATACAGTCAGTTGTGCTGAGATATTCTGGATGTTACTCTTACTTAGATTTATGTTCTTGAATTACACAGAACAAGGATAAAAGTCCCACAATGTCTCCTACTACAAATGCCACAATCCCTTTTGGCCTGAAGCCACGATCAGGTAATGTGGGAAAGAAAATTAACCAATTTGTGTGTACTTTTTTTTATTTTTACATCTGTGTTATTAATAGATATCTGTATTTTTTCCCCTTAAGAAGGCAGTGATGGAACATTTTCTGTACAACAGTTAGAAGATTAGAACATTTTAAGGTTATAGGTTTGAATCAAGATTGAATTTGTAACAAGTATGTGTTTGGCACATTATATGTGGATCAGTTTTCATCCCTTACTAATAAATCAGGTGTTTAATAAAATTATATGTATGTATGTTTAAAAAATATGTGTGTATGTATATACATACACATATTTGATACATGGACACATGTATATCATCTGTGCTGACATACTAATTGAAATGTGATTTTTGCTTCATTGGTATGTACTGATACAGTTTAAATTCTGTGGAATAATATACATGAATAATTAGGCTTGTTTGGAAAATGCATTACTCTGAAAATTGCTCATTGCAATGAGTCTTTCAGTAGTTATGCTTGTGTAAGGATCAAGCTATAGGAAGATTAGATGTTTACTTCAGCCAGCAGCTGAGTTTAATGAATTTGCAGTGCATTAAATCTACATAACCATCAATCTTTTAACAAGCAGCAGTTTATATATTACAAAAAAAACCCCACCCCCCAAAAAAAAACCCCTATTGATGTATTTGAGGGCTTGGATAACAGCTTCTTTTAAAAACAGGATTAGCTACAGAAATAAACTCAGGTTTTGTCTTCTCTGTGCTGAGGTAGTCAATATTGTTAAGTCATCTCGCATCACCTCTAAAGAATAACCATAGGTTTTTCAGTATATTTCAGTGTCCTAAGACTAATTCTGGTTTCTCACATTCACCACAAATGCTTTTAATCAAATGCTGGTAAACCACTACAAGCTTGTAGTTTCCATAACAAAATCTCTTGGCAATAATGGCAGCAGTTTCACATTTGAATGTTTAAGAAATTGTACCCATAGATTTGTTTTTTTAAAAAAAAAGTTTTACAAAGCCAAGAAAATGGTATTGAACCAACCTTGTTTCATGAAGAGGATATTTTAATTTTCTCATGTAGTTACGATATACACTTTGACAGGATCTGTTCAGTTGCATTTCTTAGTTTGTTGGACTGTTAAACTCTGGCTCTATTCTTATATGTTCCTGATGCTTTAGAGATGTTGTTATTCCTCTATATATTTAAAGTATGGGCTAAATGATGGGCAAATGGGTCCTTTCAGGATTTGGAAAAAATAAAACATTGAGTAATATTGCACAGTCCGGTGGCAACATCGTGATAACACTGTTAGGAGAAAGACATGTGAAGGCAAATGGGCCCATGCCGTGTTGCTGCTTTGACAGGCTGTACCCTGTGTTCTGCTGAGCTGCCAGTGAAATCTGCTGCTGGGGACTGCAAGCAGCGTTGTGGGAGAGAATGCAAGTCCGTGACTTCTTGTTCGAGTGTTAGATTAACGTGCGCTTCTGAATCTTGGTATATCAGTGCGCCAAGATGTCCTATACTTAATGACTGTAATAGGTCAGGGCAAAATAGCCTAGTGAATCTTTTTTTGGAGGATTTTTAGGAAGACTGAATCGCAGTGGTTGCAGTCCTTCACAACAAATCCTCCAAGTCGCATGATGGAAGACCAGATGTGCACAACTCCTACAGTTCTTCCCCTGACTATGTTGCAGCTGTGTATAGCCTCATTGAATACCAAAGTCAGTTGGTTATAGTCTGTTGATTTTTCTGCACTGTACCAATTCAAATTCATATATTTGAATCACTTTGAGTATGCCAGTACTATAGTGTCTTTTGGTTACAGCTATGGGTTGCAGAGAACTTGATAATCTGAATTTATTTCCCTTTCCATATCAGACACTACAGAGTCACCAAGCTAGAGCCATTACTACACAATCTTTCACGTCATCACATCCAGTTTCAGTCACGTTGCCTTAAATTTATACCATGGTAAGACAGGGGAATTTGGCAATATTAAAACTTTAGGTCCAACTTCAGATAAAAAGACAGTATATTAGCTATGTAGCACAACGTAACAAAATGAAACCTTGCAAAGGAGTACTGAAGCTCCATACTGTTCCTTCTCCTGCTCCCACCCTAGAATTACTCTAAAAGTAGTATTAAAATTTGGTTTGCTAACACATGAGAATAATTTACAGATAGAAGTAGTACATGACTGAAAATACTGGCATGTTTGTGAATCCTGCATGTTTTTCCTGTTAAAGCTGGTTAGCTTGCTGTGTCTCTAGTTTCTTCCCTGTATTTCCTTTAAAACTTTGTGCAAGTTTTGTGTGAGTTTAAACCATCCTATCACTGGCTGAATTTGTACTTTTTAATTATATACTGCTTTATTGCCCTAGAGCTGAGGTAGTCTAGGGGTCCAGCAATTCTTGATCCAGGAAGGTTTTCAGCATAGTTTGTAGTTTATTTTCATAGCTTTTTTCATTTAAGTTCTTCATAACCTTAGGGGAAACCTTAAAACTCATTGGAAATGGGTCACTGTGTTTCATAGTTTCTGCTGAACAAGGTGACAGCAACACAGACAAACAAAAAAAATTGTACCTTCAGAGGCTGAAAGAAGCACTGACAAAACTCAAAGTCACAAAGCAGTTTGTATTGTGAAAAGTTGTTCCCTTGCAACTGTTTACTTAGCATAATCTTACTTATGAATCCAGTGTCTTCATTTTGGTAACTTGTAGAGGATTTGAAGCACAGCGTTAGTATCTGTCGACATGCTTGCATCACTGTCTTTCAAGTTTGTTGCAACACATAATGATCATTAGAACTTGACAGTATTTTTCCCTCTTTTGAGTGCTAGTTACTGTTGGTTTTTTGTTTTGCTTTGTTTTTTATCTCTGGATATTTATTCCTTCCATTTATTTTCCTCCCTAACTGCATTATCTGCACTTTGGAAGATAATGAGAATCCTAATTGCCAGCATAATTAAAGACTGTTTATCATTTGCGATAAATCTCTATTCTTTTACCCAGTGTTCACTCTGCTCAGAGTTTAAGTTGTGCTGACTCTCAGGTTCCACCGATCTGGTGTCCTAATAGCCAGAAGCAGTAAACTGGCTTTGGAAAAAGGCATGGCTAAAGAGAGAGAGCTCTTAAACAGTTGAGTGTGAAGGGAAGTTCAAGGTGAAGTTTTATACGACACTGAATTATCATCATGTTAATGCAGATTCCAGAACTGTGGGAAGGAGAAAGTCTATGTGATTAAGTTCTTTATGATTATTAATTTGGAATGGTATGAAATAGGGACTTTCTGTGCTTACTGAAACATTACCTTGGACTTTCTTCTAATATTAAATGGTTTTAGCTGCTTTTTGACCCATACAGTAATTTTAAATTGATTTAGGGTTCTGGTTTAGCATTTGGAGTGGAGGTAGTTTATAATCTCCAGTTTAGTTTGAGGAGCATGAATGTTGCTTGTGTGGGGGATTCAGTAGATAAAACATGGAAATATATGTAGGAAACCAAGAAATGAGTGAGTTCATAATTTTTGTGGCAGAAACAGTAAGGAATATTGTGATCAGATACAGGAGAATCTCATTAAGGAGTGACATCATTGTGAAGGGCAGAGGAGGAGAGATTTAAATTCTGTGTCAGAATATGGAAACCGGTGGGAAACTTTGAAAGGATGCTGTGCGGAAGATAAGCAGGGACGAGATATTTTAAGGATATCAGTGTCCAGTTCTGAAACACTGTAGAATGGAGGTTTGAGGAAAGCTTGGGTGGAAATCCTTGCCACAATCAAGACAAGAGACAGAAGTGCAGAGTAGAGGTGGTGGGGAAGGAATAAAAATGTCTGCTGAAGGATTTGAGGAACAGATAAGAGGTGTTATCATTACTAGCTGAAGGAGAGAAGGCAGAATGGATGGAGAATAGGGACTATATTGCTGTACAAGTTTACCTCTGTAATGAGCTGATGGGTGGTCATGAACTGTAGGCATGACATGCTTTTGCAGTCATCTGGTGAATAGTCTGCAGTCTCTGCTGCAGCTTCTGTGGGAATGTGCAATTTTGCATGCTTTAGGGAGCTTGGTTGGATCGTGACTGAATTTGTGTGTGTTAGAAGACTGTCTACGGTGCAGGTTTGCCAAGGCTTGTGGTGCAAACTCAGGATCACCCTTTGGAGGTACTGTATGTCTGTTCTTGTCCCTGGAAAGTCTGTAAAAGTTGCGGAGGACCAGGACTTTCCTAGGATGGTGGGCCCATTGTAGGTTTGGACTTATTGCCGGAGGAGTCAGCAAGAAATAAGTAGTGCTGCATGTACTATCAAGTGAATTAAAACAAAAGGAAAACATCTGTAGTACATGTATTTACAGAACATATTTCAACAGAATGAGAATCCAAGGGGTAATGTAGTTGCTAGTTATCAAAATCAGCTAGGAAGTTGTAATGTAATAATATTTTCATATGGATGTGTAAATTTTCTTTGTCTTTGGGGGAGGAAGTGTTCTTATTACATAGTTACAAAAAATACCAAAATTCTTATTCTCTGAACTTTTCATTGCTGAAACTTCACAGCTGGTATCTTTACCTTCTGATTCAGAGCCAAGGTTTTTGTCAGGCTATAATGTAAAATCTGTGGGTACTTTTTCTTAAAACTTGGTTGTAAACAAGTTGTGTGAAATGCTATGGTTACAATGGTCTTGCTAAGCTTAACAGCCTTAACTGCGCATATAATGTATGATTTGCAAGTACTAACATATAACTTTTCGTTCTTTTTATTCTGCACCATCTTTCATTCTTTTCTCAAAAATTACACATTTTTTATTAATCACCTTTGAATTACATCCTCGTCATTACCATACAATCCTAATGCCATGTATGAAATGCTGCTGCCCCCTTTTATCCCCCCCTCCGGTCCTTATACTGCCATGGTTGGACTGGCTGTCACTCCCCTCCAGCAGACCCATCCCTCAGTCTTCCTCCTATCTCCTTCAACACACTTACACAGGCACAAACATGGGACAACTTTAGCTACAGTATCCCATCTGAAGGAGACAGTGACAATGGTAGGTGTTCCATATATAATTTACTTAATTTTGTGTTTTCAGAAACCTGAATATATGGCAAATGCCCCATGTGGCTAAGGATGAAAGACAGTACTCTTGAGGGAATGTTTATAAGACTAAATACCTCGGAGGATGCACGTTAATTTACTGTAGAATATGTAGTATCAAAAGTAAATGAGTGAAGACTGTCACTGTTTTCAAGTCTGGCAAAACAACTTTTCCCATGATATCCGCTCCAAGAACTATTTCCCATATAGGTTTATTTACTTGCTTTACTTTCAAGGGTTTATAAAAGTTAAACAGCAATTAATTTTGCTACTGTCTTTTCTGCCTTTTTTTTTTTTTTTGATAGATACTGACTGTTAATAAAAATATCCTGCTCCCATCTGCAGTTATTGATGCAGGTGCATAAGTAACTTAATTAGAAGAGGAATCCATGAAGAAACAAAGCTGAAACAATCAGCTAAGCAAAAACAGCGATTTCTGTCCAACAGAAACTGTTAGTAAGCTGTCAAACATTTCTGTGCGTAGTGAAGGCCAGGTACATTAGTGGACTTTGTTACTGCTGCTTTTATTTTGTTTTTCTCCAGGGTGTTATTGTCATAGTACATTGAGTCATGGCACTAATATGCAAAGTGGGCCATGTTTGGGCTATCAGGGTCTTATACTGCATTAATAGTTAAATGTCAGATGGAAGAAACAGAACCTAGACGATTACACCGTTTATAAATATTTGATAGGCAGATGTATTTTTTTAAAGTAGAACTGTTGTTCTTCCGCTTGCCCCAAATTAGAAGGGTGTTTAGGTATTAGAAGGCAATGAAACGGTCAAAAGCATCAGACTGAAACCAAGACCGCAAATCTTGAATGATAAATGCCAACATGTAGTTTAGAATGCCTGCGTTCTTAGTTCAGGCCATTACTTGACAATTCTCGCTATTGCCACAGTGTTCTTGATTATAAAACCATAAAAGACAGCACGTGTAAGGAATCAGCTCTGTAAAGGAAATGAGTATGGAATATAAGAATTGTGATAACGGTAAGTTGAAAAACTGAATTTAGTTCATGATGGTATGAAGCTAACTTGATGTTTAGCTGATGAATATTCTAACAGAGAAGGCTAGAGGTACTTCTGTCAGTGCAGAATTTGATTTATGTTAATCTAGATTTGTTGCCGTTTTACTCTTCTAAATGAAACGAGAAGTACAGACTAGCGTGTGCTTGTGCATTTGGAACAGATAAATGTCTCGTGTCATTCAAATCTTAAGCCAAATACAAATATTAGTGTTTATTACCTTGGGCTGTTACAACAGAAAACTGCTTTTACAACTATGTATTTGTTTTTTTAACCAGGACTCTTGCCTTTCTGTTTAGAGTTTATTATCTGGGGCTAAGCTCGTTGTCTAAGGTGTATATTCCTATGGTAGGAAGTAAAATGGACCAGAGACCGTTCTCTGGCACTGAGGTTAGTTGGCACAGCATGATTCAAATCCATACGTAAGCACTCTTACTTTCCAAAACAGGATGGCTGCATTTAAGCTGCCTTCGGGGAATGTCCTTTGCCTGTGCTATTCCTCAAGCTATACCTAGACATTGCGTAGAAGAGAGGTGGGTTTGCACCAACCAAAACTGTACCAGGAAGCAACCACCTTAACGGTATCAATGCGTGCAGCCCAGTGCTGAGGATCCATGCGCCAGTCCTGTGTAGCTTGCTAGTATAGGTGTAGCCTTTGATATAGAAATGCCATGCATCAATGTATCATCTTAATACTTCATATCACCTTTAATGTAACTATCTGGCAACAGCTCTGTAATAGAGGAGGCTAAGTCCAGAATTTCTGGGAGGTTATAAGGCTTGGAACAGACAGGTCTCCCAAGACCAGTGTCCGTACCATTGTGGAGGCTTTGGTTTAGCAAATGACTCTCTATAACTTCACTGTTACTTGAATTTGGACTGAATAAATTAATCAAAGAGAAATCTAACTATAAACTTTCAGCCTGACTTCAGCTCTGCCTGTCATTAGTCCAGCCTTCTTTTTGTCTATTATTTTTAGAGTCAGGTTAAATCATTTTGTTGTTTACCTGAAGGATAATGTTGTCAAACTAAGTACTCAGGCCACTGAATTCCTTGATGTGCTATAAATAGTGCACCTATGTGCATTGTAACTGAGTACAAAAATGAAAATTTTCACAAGGAAGTTTGTCCTTGACTGTGATATGTCGAATACATATCGTGTTATTAACTATTACCCATTTAACTTGTTCAGACTTGTACAAAATAATTTTTAAAAAAATTATTGGAACAAACATTACATAATAACCTTGGTTGACCATGGGTTCAAAAAGCAGAAACTCGCTTCTGGAAAGACTAGAAAACAGACTTTCAGGTGTGTGTGAGGTATGGGCTCCCCTTGCTGGAAAACGTGTGTAATGCAGAGAAGCAAGCAATAGTCAGGACTGCCAAAACTTCCTGTATTAGAACATTTTTCTTTGAATTCAGTGGATAACTGAAACTTTTGTAATTAATGCTTTTGAGTGTGTGGGGGTTTGTTTTGTTTTTTAATCAATTAAACTTATTTTATCTAGAGACTTCTAATTGTAGTTTCCCACTGCCTTGAGATTAGCCTGCCTTTTTCCTTGTGGTGGAATGTATGTGTCATTCATGAATGGAATTGAATAAGTAATGTTGATATTTACTTTTCATTAGCAGATGTTTGTAGTCTGAAATTGGAAGGGAGTAGGTCTTGGGACATTCACATTGACTTAGCAAAGGCCTAAACAAAGATAGCTGTGGCCAAACTGAAGGAAGCCCATAATAATAGTCTGATACTTGCAAAATTGAACATAAATAGGAACTAATGCTTTCGTAGAGAATTGTTTGAAATGTTGCTGCTGCTAATAAAGCTACAGTGGCATTAAAATACCATTTAAATATGGTATTACTCTTCAAGCATGGTTTTATCTAGGTATTTCATCTGCGAGAGGCAGCAAAGCTCAATTATTAGAGTTGTACAATGAACTATTTCTAAAATGAAAATCTTGGAAATTGCAACTACAGGTTTTAATAAATGTGATTGGACATTTTTATTTCACCCCTTAAAAAATTTAGGAGCAGTCTGCAATAAATTGTTACAGAGTTGCTAATGCAGAAATTTTAATTCAGTACAGTTCTGGAGTTTAATAGAAGTCCTGAGTATACTCTTCATAAAAACAATAGTTAGAGCTGTTAACAGCCTTTGTATGTTTGGGTATGTGCAGTCATAGTTATACATATGCCTCTCTACAAAATGTTAAGAAGCACGTATCTGTTGATACACTGTGCTTTGGAAATAAATGTCCTGTTGCATTCAGGAGAGAGGTGGGAACGTAATAATACCAAACACTTCTTTCTTTTAAGCGGTATCATTTTCCATAATAATCAAGCTGGGCTATAATTTGAGTGGCAAACAGGTGACAGTTGTATTTTGAGAGTGCATCATCTTGTTATTCCAAACCATTCAAAGCAGTCATTGATCATGAAAAAAGGAAGTGTAGAGGTGCACGTATGCAGAGATTTCATGTAATTATTGCAAGGAACTATATGTGGGCAAAGTGATACAGGACTGGTGGGAGGGAGTACTGTGAAGAGTTTGTGCAATGCTACATTTGCAATACAACTTTTTAATGTAGGCAGACTTACTGAATGGCTAAGCCTGCCTACATAAGTCTTTGTTTGGTGGGTGGGGTTCTTTTAGTATAACCTTATCTAGTAAGCAGTTTGTCCTGTGTAGGAAGATGCTTGTCACAGCTTGTTACACAATTGAGCATCTTGTAGGAGAGAGTTCTACTTAAAAGAGTAAGAGGTGTTTTCTGCCATGTTAGAGACAAAGTTTTGTACAGATCAGAATCTCTAAGGGACAGTGCTGGTGCTTAATCATCTGACAAAACTTGCCTGTTGAGATTAGGGTTTGGTTGAAAAATTATCCACTCCACTTATGGTACATGATGCCATTCAGAGCAATATCCAGAAAATATCCATTTAGGATTGTAATCCAAGATCAGATTTTTCTGTCCTCCTGAGGACAGAGAAATTTTCTAACAGTTTTTGCTGGAGGCACTGCCTAAGGGTTTTGCTTCATATAGGAAATTAATAAATCAAGGTGTTTGTTTTTAAACTAAAATCTGTCTTTTTAAAATCATAGTGTTCTTAAGACCACAAAGAAATTTGGAATCAATAGACCCACAATTTACAATTCGAAGGAAAATGGAGCAGATGAGAGAAGAGAGAGAGCTTGTGGAACAGCTACGTGAGGTATGTGTTGGTAGAATTAATTCGTGCTAATGGAACGTATTTTTTAATTTTTCTTTGGGAAAGTTGTCTAAGTAGGAGAATATTTAAAAGGTTAAAGCAGGCAATATTACTTCTGCAAATTACATTGATGAGACTATTCCTGAAGTGCTTTATCACGGTCAGATGTCTGTACTTCAGGAAATATTTTGTAGAAATGGGAAATAATAATGGGAGTTACCTGAATGACATGCAGCTAAACAGCATGCCTTGCACTGGTGGAATTATGAATTTATTTAATTTCATCAGAAAGGATGAAGTAATAACTTAAGAGGTAGAGAGGTCTAGAAACTATTTCCTAACAGCTGGAGGAGTCTTCAGTCTAGCAAGTAAAAGGCATAATGAAATCTATTAGTTAAAGCTGAAGTTAGAAACTTTTCTTTAAAGCAGATAACTAATGCTTGAAACAACTTTCTTAGAAATAAAATGAATATGTCATCACTTGAAGATCTGAATATATAAGATGGTTTCCTGATACATTGTCTTGAATACAGAAGCTAGAGCCTCATGCAAAAATTTCTGCATGTGGTTACGTAGGGTCTGTGTTACACAGCCAATACTGAGGTAGTGCTGTTTGTGTGACACCTATCTGTGTCCAAAAAAAAAAAAAAAAAAAAAAATTACAGCCTTTGCTGCGAGGACTGTTATGAGCTTGAACCTATCAAGGTTTCCAGTTATGTCATGTTACTGACAGAAGAGATGGTACCATTGCTCTCCTAAATGCAGCACAAATCCTGAAAGTGTGGTAGGTGACACCGATATTGCAACTGAATTGCAAGATTATTTGTTCTTATGTCATTAGCATCATGGAATGACTAATTCCAAAATTATTCATTGATTTTAAATAACGTGTCTTGTATTATTTAATTTTAAAGCAAGAGGATTCACTTTTTTTTTCTCCTTACCAAATAGTGATTAAAAGGCGGGTTGTTTAATGTAAAACTATGAGGCCTTTTAGATCTTCATTCTCTTACCTCAGGCCCTCACCTGCTTTAAGTCTGGATTAATCTTACTTTGTCTTGCTGAATTTTTGAACAGAACAGATCTTGTTGAAGATTCAGCGTAGTTGATTGAATGTAGTATATTACCAATTCTAAACTTGGATGGTGCCAAAAGGACAAGATGCAGGAATTAGATGAGACAGACTTATTGGTAATGGAGAAGAAAATGGAAGTAGCGGTAATAAACTGCAGTAGGATGTAGTTCTTCTGCGAGTAGTCTAGTCAGCAGCATCAATGCAGCTTTTTACATTTCTTTTAAGAGTTACTGCAAGTATGTAGCAAGTCCCCAAGTAATTGTTCCTAAAGATAATGTCTTCAACGTTCCCGCCTTGTGCATTAGTTCAGCTAATCCTCACAGTGAAAAGTAGAACAAGGTTATTCACCATATCAGGCATGATCATGGAGACTTAATAAGGATCTCTCTACACTGTGTTAGTAGTAGGTATTACCAGTAATACTGGTTTAATGTGTAACTGACCTTCAGCTCCATGCACTATCTTTCTTTGCCCTCACCCTGAAGCACTGTGTCCTGAAATGAAAGTTCTGTTGTCTCTTGTGAGAAGTTTGATTACAAGTCAAGGAGTGGTGACAGAAGCTAGAAGACTGGCCCTGTTTGGAAGTACATAGTGAGATTTTTCAAATTAGTAAAGTTTACACTGGTATAGTGGGTCCTTTAGTGAGAGAAGCAGCCTCCAGACGATCTCATTATGTGCTGTACAAGAAAATAGCCCAGAAGATGTAAGTCATAAAGTTCATACTTACTGAATGAACATATCTGTTAGTATATTTTGCTTTTGAATTGTTTTATGGTATGTTAGAATTTAGTGAGACTTCACAGAACCTGCAGCCTTAACCGAGTTGGGCACTAAACAAGAAGGAACAACTATTACAGTACTCAGGTTCCTTATTTAGAGAACTAAATGCTCAGTTACCTTTAGCTCAACCACTTCACATGAGCCATATATTGTGAGAAGACTGTTTTTTCTTCCATACATTCCTCCCTTTTCTTTAGAATAGTGTGTTTTTACAGAAATTGTTCCATTTCATAAAACTTTTTCTTCAGAGACATACTTATTTTTCCTCAATTTGAGCCATTTGATTTTTGTATATCTCCCTGGACACTTCAGACAGTTGTCATTTTGAGAGTGATTCACCACTTACTCTTGAGCAATAGAGTCTAGCGAGAAATACTGGTTGATTTTTGTCACTCAAAGGTCAATAGTTTTGGCATGCTAAGTGGAACCAATTGTCTGCTGGTGTGGTATGGATGATTTTGAAAAAGAGAGCAGTTCTTCAATGGTGACAAAATTGAAAGAGAATTGATCCACTTCTTGAAGTCTTCGGTTTTAATTAAATCTAGTCTGAAACCATGAACTGGCATTGAAATAGTGTTGTAGGTGCACTGTGTTCATAAAAACAAAAAAAAAAAAAAAGTACCCTGATCTATACAGAGTAGTCTCCCAACAGGCAAATCGGTTTATTAAGAGAAGGAATTTTTAATTCATTAACTTATATAAACCTGTTTGTAACAGATTTGGAAAAAAGTCTCAAAATATATTCTTAATGTATAAATTTCTGTACATATATACCAAAAATGTTTTCTAATGTATGAATTAATCTAAGGTGAAAGCAAAACATATTAGTACACGTGATGCACTCCCTCATTTGGCACTTGTGAGACCATACATGAGAGTACTTGAGTAGTGTGTCTAGTAAAAGAAAAACTGGGAAAATATAATGAAACCCCAGAGTGAGTTCAGTGGAGGCTACTTCATGGTGAGGGCACCCAAACAAAGGATGTATGAGGAAGAAGCTAAGAGCTGGATTTCTTTTGCTTGGAGAAGAGAGTGCTGAGAATATCACATGACTGTCCTCAGCTGCCTGAAGGGTAGTAATAGAGAAGATAAAGCCAGGCTTTTCAAAGATGCACAGTGAAAGAATGAGGGGCAGTGGCACAAGTTGCAGAGAAAGAAATTTTAAGTAGCTATAAGGAGAAAATTCTTTGCAATAAGAGTGGTGAAACACTGAACAAGGTTGCCTGGAGATGCTGCGGAATCTCCTTCCTTGCAGATATCCAGAACTTAACTAACCAAGGCTCTGATCTCATTTCAAATTTGTTAGAGCAGGTGACCTTCAGAAATCCGTTCCAACTCTCCTTTGATTCTAAAGAGAATAATTTATTTTCATCTAAAACACCCAGCATAGATTGAGGTAATGTATTAATAGAGAATAATGACATTAAGGAGGTTCGACTAGGAAATAAGAAATATCTATTTTAAGATAATGGAAGTAATTCTCTCTGAGAGTTAATCTGAGAGTTATCTCTAAGTATAGTGTTGGAATGTTTTCAAGATTGGAGCACAATGTAGGAAACTCATCATATGTAACAATCTTATTGTAGGGTTTTTTTCCTGGAAAATTCTCAAATATTTTTAAAATATTTTATTTTGCAATATTAAATCGTTTTCAATGAGACTTCAGTTTTACTTAACAAGTATCCAAAAATTCTCTTTCAAATCTGAAGGTTTTGCCTTGCCTTACCTGTTTTTCTGATCACTCTAATGCTTCCTAAGTAATTTTTAGGCTACTGGGGAAAGATTGCCTGTTACTCTCTGCTTGTGCAGTGATTAACACAATGTAGTTCTGATTCAAAGTGCTGATGATAAAAAAATCTGAGATGCGTAAGTAGAAGACTTGAGGAAATGGTGAAAGGAAGGAGCCACATGTAGTGCAGTCACATGGCTAATTGCATGCATATGTGGTTTTGTATGTATATATAAAAATAAATGCATATTATGACAGCAGCATTTGAAGTGTTGAGTTCTTTTAAAGAAGTTTACATAATTCAGTGACCAACATAGGGTAGAGGCGGTTCGTTTTTAGTTTTTAAATAATTAGTTATAAAAAGGTAGTTTGTTTCTTGGTAAACCAAATCTCCAAAACTGGATATGTGTCTACAGCATGGGAGAAGATGAGGATATATATTCTCTTTTTTCCCACTTCATCCATTTCTATATTAAAGTGTGTCTGTGTTATTCATTTGCAGAACATTGAAACAAGACTAAAGATTTGTTTGCCTGAAGACTTGGGGTCTGCTCTGATGGATGGTGTAGTTCTCTGCCATTTAGTAAATCACGTTCGTCCTCGGTCTGTAGGAAGTATTCATGTACCTTCACCAGCAGTAGTAAGTTGAATGTTTCTTGTTGTATTGCAGAGGGCAGGGAGGAATGTTTAAAAAATTACTGTTTTATTACCAAATGATATTTGGTTACATAAAACAGTTGCTGTTCAATGAATGTTCTTTGATGTTAGGGGCAACATTTATGTTATTACAAATTCAAATGTTCATTAATTTGTGTATATTTTATATATAAATAGAGTGTGTGTGGGTGTGTATACACACATCTGTAAGTGAATAAAATTATTCTGCCTTTCTCTGATCTAGCAACAGATCAGATTTTTTTCATAAAGACTTTTTTGTTCAGTACACTATGAAATTCTATGATTGCAAGATTTTATTATAGGAGACACTTTTGAAAAGAAAATTAGCATTTAGCAATGCCTGGCTTAGCAGGTATCATGTAACTAAAGCACTTGCAGCACTTATTAGGATATTCTTCCTGTTGGGTTAAATGTAGAAATTATTCCTTTATGGAACAGAAACATGTGCTGTAGTGGTTTAATATTGGCTTGCCAAACCTAAGGATCCAAAGATTTCAGGTCGTAAAATCTATGTAATCTGTGTGTGTGCATTTCTTGAAACTTAATTTTCTTAGTATTTGCTCTGTTTATTGATGTCTTTTTCTCAATCAGATCTTTGTTCCAGACTTCTGATACCAGTCTGGTTCTGAAGAGGTTTTGTATGTTTTTAGACTATCTGCCCCCCCCCCTGCAATGTACATATTGGGAAATATTTGCCATGTGCAGCCTGATACTCGATTCTGAGAATAGCATGTGGATTTCAGAGCCAATCTATAAGAACTTCCAAAAAGATAGACGTTAAGAAAAAGACATTTTCTCAGATGGTCTAGTGGAGTTTCTTTTTACTGTTGCTTGGTTTTAAAGTACTTTTACTTCTGTCTTTGATAAAAATATGATATTGCCAAAATATACAAACTTGAATTTCTGGGGCAAGAACTTAAGTTTTGCTGCTGATTTTTTTTTTTTTAAAGATAAAATCTTGTGGTGTTTTCTATAACAAAAAGCATATATTTTAAATCCATTTTCATTTTGTTTCAGCTTTATATTGATGATGTTCACTTGCTTGAAACAGCCTTCAAATTACTTTAGCCTAGAAAATTAGTTCTTTAAAGTCCCTGCTACTATGGTGAATTCTTGGTTTAAGTGGATATTCAGAAATTACCATTGTTTCACATCTTGCATTGAGAAAGTAAAATAGTGAGTTGTTGTAACGTATTTCTATAACTATTTGGTCAATAGTCCTGAGCGAGGCAAATTATGGAAGTATGTGAAATTCTACAGTAATAGGAAATTTATTCTTCAGAGACATTAAAATTGTGTATAGTTACTATACATTTGTGAGTACATAAAATATTTAGAGTAAGAGCCTGTTAATTACAGCTAAGTCTGTTCCCCACGATGTATGTAGAAATCCTTTATCAGTTTACTTGCTCTCCAGAAAATCAATGTCATCTGTCACAGATCATTGCAAGAGGCAGGTTTTAGAACCTCACAAACTGGATGTGAACAAGTAGAGATCTAAATGTGCTGGTGACTTTAATGACTAAGTAAAAGCACATGGCATCCAGAACTTACATATTCAGGTCGTATTTGTAGGCATGATGTTTTTAGAGTGTTAGAAAAAAAAGTTGAGCAGAATTTTATGCATTGTTTTCAGGAGAAATATGGAAATGGTGCATCAGTACAAGAATAATGCAATAGATTAATTTATTGACTGAATGAATGTTATTGAGTTCTTTTGCCATAAACTACTTTTTCTTGTTTTTACAGCCTAAACTTAGCATGGCCAAATGCAGGAGAAACGTGGAAAACTTTCTGGATGCATGTAGAAAACTGGGGATACCAGAGGTAATTTAATTAAGTCTGTCACTTCTAGATGATCAAAAATGCAAAACACATGAATTACTTTTAAAGCTGAAGGATAACTTTATGAACTACAGCTTTTCAGCCTTAAAGACAAATGATTAAAAAATTGTTTTCAGTAATGTGATTTAATACTACTTTAGTGCATTTAAGTGGCTCATGTCATAGCACTTCAGAATTGCAACTGTTGTCTTACATTAGTCATTCAGTATTATCCCCAATACCTCCTTATCTTTACCATGGAAAATAAATAAGGAATATGGTAATTAGGTAATATGTAATTAGGCAAAAGTTTGCTATTTTTTTTGTTATACAACATAACTGTGTTTTTACCTACTGCTTTTAGAATATGGACTTCATTCTTTTTAATTATTGATTTTCCTTTTTTTTACAATATTAAGTACTCTATAGTATGCATTGTAAAAGTGACTAATAATACACTCATCTCTTGTACTGAAACACTTCTGCAGTGATGTGAAGAAAACCATTGTGTGTTAAGTATGGAATGTACACATGAGTAAGGTTCTATAATGTGTATATATAAGTGTTTCAGAAGTTGGAAATAGGGAGATTGCAGTGCTTGGTGTTTTCTGTTTTTCATCTAAGAATGGCAGCATTCATTGTGTAGTTTATTCTCATTAATAAGGAAAAATATCTTTACAACTAATGTAATGAATTCTGGAGTTTCATTGGGAATATTTCAAAGACTCCCTTATGGTCTAGAAGTACCTATTAAGAGAAAGTTAATTTCAAATTACATGACCCTTAAAAAGAAAGTAAAAGTGTTATACAAGGTCTTTTTAATCTGAAAGCATGAAAAAGGCGTGATGTGTTTTCCCTGTGTTGTTGCCTACATATGGCAATATAATTAAGACTGAGTTCATTTTAGTATGTGTTTCAAGAATGCTGACACAAAAGGATATTTTGTGTGTATCTCCCCCACCACTCCCTTGGGGAGCAGATGGTAACGCAAAGATTTCACACTGGGAAAGAATTTCGGTTTGAATTCTTTATATTTTATCTCTATTTTAGCACTTGATTTGGAAGACAGCAAAACTAACAGTTCATTTTTGCTATTTGTAGGAATTTTGAGGGGCAGACTTTTATCTTAAAACTCCAATGAATGGTTCATCATAAACGTAATTTGAGAATTCAGTGTTATGGGCTGGGCCTCTAAGTTGTAAGGGTTGATTTAGTTCTTGTAATTAAGTAATTTGTTATGTTAGAATGATTTAATATTAAAGGTAAAATTTCACTTCAGAGAAGATCAAAATCTCAGTGCTGTGGGCTTGTAGACATGGAGTGTTTCTTAAGCTGCCCCAAAATTCTTTGTCTTCTGATGCATCATGAATTGTTCAGTGAATTAGAATACAAATCAGGTTTTTCTGGATATAGCCTGTTCGGAAAGAAAAGGCCAAGAGCTGTTTTCATTGTTGTCAAGAGATCTTTCAGAAATGGAAATAAAACAGTAAAATTTACAAAGATCCTTGCAGTGCCATATTACAGATGGCTAAGCTAAGCCTTTACTCCAAGTTTGTTGTTTTTTTTATTTTGGATTTCTCTAAGTAAGCTTTCTGGAAAAATACCGTTTTGTTTTCTATGAATAGACATTTTAATATATTTATTACCCCACCTCTGTAATGCTTCCATTGAAATTAATGTAGAATTTTTTAGAATTTTTTTTTTACTTTATTAAAATATATTTGTTGCAGAGTTGCACACAGCATTAAGCACAAGGCCAGTTCTTACCAATCTGATTTATAAACTAACTATCCTTATGAATCTAAATAAGCGTTAACTTCTCTTAAGGGGAAAAACTCATTCACTTAAATGTTAATTGAATGGCTTGCAATTGTAAATTTACAATAGATTCTAAGTACTCTGAGGATATTCTTTTTGATTAGCTGTCGGTAGTTTGATAATGTGTATGTTTGCTATATATTGTGAAAATCTATCGTGTTGCGGAGCTGGATGGTAGATGATAGAACTTTGCTACATGTTGGAGGGACGTGTATTAGGAATACAAAGTTGTATGATAGCCAGTATGATAGTTAACTGTCAAAGTTTTTGAAGAACTACAGATGGTGTGTTTAATGCTGCTTCGGGCTGGTGAGTTGTACGTTGCCTAACTACCTCTGGACAAACCAGTAAAAGGAATGCAGTGTCTTATTTCCTTTTCTTTTTTAAAACAAGCGTTGTATGGGAAAGTAATAGGTTCCACTTATGGATCCTAGTACCCATAGGTATTAGGCTTTTCTGTGATATTTATGTCCATGTTTAGTTCCTGAGAATTAACTTGAAATTCTGCTGCATGGGTTTTTTTAAGGATTTAAAGTTGTCATAGTTCCTGTTGGTTTGTTTTCAGTTGTTTATGGAATGGAAGAGAGTACATGCTATTTCCTAAGCTCCACAGGTTTAGAATAATATCCTGTCAAATCATCTAAAATGAAAACAAGAAAATAGTTAAGTAATTACTGTGTTGTGCAGATGTGCATGGTCTCTTCTGTGGCTTTCAGCATTCAATTCTTGGGTCAAAATTGCTTGCCCCAGAATGATCCTGGGAAACTTCATCCAAGTGTAGAAAAATGCAATGGCATCCATATCCAAATGTGTCATATAAGTATCAGGAGTTGGCATCTTGACCAAAGAATCACAAATACAAAATTCAGGAACACAAGCATCTCTTTATAAAGACCTGGTATGTAGATGATTCTGAAAGCCATTACCTGCCAGATGAGAATTTCAGTACAATGGGTGACATGTTGAAATCACTTTCTGTTAATGGCCATATGATCCTCCTGATCATATGCAGAAGGGACATGCTGGATCATATGCAAAAGGGATGTTTTAAGCATATGGTTGTGACCCTTTAATAAGAAACTAAATAGCAAGTCTCTTACTGCACCGGTAGGCTGTCAAAAGTGTGAGAATTGTAGGACAGTCAGCTTGTGTCCAGTTTTGCCACTAACTTTTCCTGTAGAGCCTTATCAGAGAGCTTTCTAAATTATCATTTTCTGAAACAAAACAAAATTTTTGTTTGATGTGAGGCAGGGATGGTGGCAGGTAAGCATCTGAAAGCCTGAAGATTCAGAAAATGTCTGCCGTGCCCCTCAGGAGGTATATGACAAAAAAGGTACAATCTTTGTCACTTAGAAAAGTACAAAAGACGACCTTATTTTGCACTGTTAACTAAAAACTGTCCAATTGCCTAATCTCCTCTGTCATAGCGATAGAATGACAAACACTCCTGCTTTTTGGCTGATACAGACTGAATAAGCAAAGTGGCAGTAGCTGTGTGATAAGCAGGGGGTGCCTGTCCCTCTTCATTTTTCAGAATGGCATGCAGTACTTGGATGGCGCCATTCACTGGAGTAGATTGTTAATGTCGTATGAACCTGCTGCTGACACCACTTATAATGCTTACCCAGTCCACCTTTATTGCACCCACCCTCTCACACTTTCTGGGTTTAAAAAATAAAGCTATTTTTTTAATTTGTTTCTCTTTGTGTGGCCTCTGAAGTGTCAAATGTACCAGTTCTAATGCAGTTTTACTCTTTTTAGTGACATCTCATCCCAGAGGTATTAAAAATGATCAGAAGAGTCTGAATTATTATCACATGAGTATGTATGGAAAGTTATGGAAGTATTTTGGTTTCAACTGCTCTTGCATAAAACCAGTAACAATATATGTAAATAAAGACAAAACTATTCATAGAAATTTCTTCAACTTGTCAATTGCCGCATTAGAATCAGTATTCATACTAGTAGTAAAGAAGTAGACTTTCCCATTTTAACCTGCAAATGAATAACTTAATTAAGCTTTAGCTTTCATTCTTGGTAGCTGTTATTCTTGGTAATCCATATTACAGAGCATTTTTTCTTCTGCACATTCAGTAATGTTAACCAATATTCCTGTCAAAAGGAAAAAATAACTGATTTGTGGTGGGCTGAATGATACTTTATTACAAGTGAGATTTAGACCAAAACAAACCTGTAAGTGCAATATGTTATTTGAAAGGCAAAAGTTGCAATTTTTGGTCTGCATTTTTTCTAGTTCTCAATGATGAACAAATATGGCATATCAGAAGTAGGACCTTCTAAGCATTTTGACAAAAAAGAAATTGAACAAAGTGTTTTCAGTGTTTGCGAGCCAAAATGCAGAATTCAAGACACAAATTAATTTTTATGATCTGCAGCTTACACTAATGTAATATCTTAACAGTTTTGGCCCTTTATGGGGCCTCTTCAGATCAGAAAAATTAGGTGGTGTTATCTAAAAAAAAAAAAAAAAAAAAAAAAGACTTTCCCCACATACACAGACACACCTTGTCAGTCTTCATATAGCTTGAAATAAAGATAGCCTTAAGTTATCATGATTAATACTAGAATGGTAATATCTGTTGATAAAAGGTAGTGATGAAATGAAATCTTTCACAGCCAGTTGTTACAGCAGGTTTATCGAGCTTCTGTGTTGCAGCATGTCAGTAATTGTGCAGCACGATTTAGTTGTACAAGTTATTTCTCAGGTGGGAGTGAGAGACTTCTGCCATGCCTCTCCAATTTTCAGTCAGCTGCTTGGTGTACACATACTGAATAGAAAGGAGTGGGATGGTAGGAAGTGGCTTTTTGGATCTCAAGCAGTCATACAAAGATTCAGATTACAAAAGGCTTAGCTGTGCCCCTTCCTGTGATTTTCAAGTCCTGCAAATGGGAGCTATTACTGCGTCTCACCTCCTCCTCTGAAAACTAGGTCCACTATGTTGCAACGTCAGCCACAATTATTCTAAAAATCAATATGATTTATGTTAGTGTAGGAATTACTAATTAAGTAAAACCAACAGAAAAAAACCAGGAGGCTTTGGTATGCTAAAGTGGCAGAACAAAGAAGCAACCAACCAAAGTGTCAAGTGTTTTATCTTCTATCCACCTATTAGTTGTTCAACTGGTAATCATGTTTCTCAGTTTAATGCAAGGTATATTTTTGTTACCACTTATGCTTGTTTTCTGATCAGTTCACATAATCAGTTACTTCTCCATAGTTTCATCATGAGACATCCATGAAGTTGCAGTAAGTTTTATCAGGTATGACTCCTTTCTCCACCCTTTCGTTCTGGGCTCGGTAATGCACACTATTTGGCCTACAGTGTGGAGTTAAGTGGTTCAGTATGCTGTCAATTAGAGTACTGAAAGCATCATTCTGAGGTTCCTTTCATTTGTGTTTTGGGTATAGTGCATATGCACTACAGACTTCATTCTTGAATGCACTTCTGCAGACTTACTCTTGACTTTTTTTTACCAGAGTCAAAATTTGAGAAGGTTGGTTCTGAAATGCTGTCTGTTTTCACAGTCACTGCAGGAGCATGTAGAATGAGGGTGGTTTGTGCACACAAACAGCTGGTTATCCTTTTGTCGTTCCACTTCTGTCTTACTGTGCTTATTCTGCATGCATGATTTTGGCAACTCTGATTTAATCACGTAGCTTCATAAACATAATAAGTCAGTCCATAAATTTAATGATTAAGTATCACTTTAGTTTTTACTAGTAATAATTTCGGTCTCCTAAATAAGAAGGGCAGTGTTTGTGATGGATGGGTGGTTGGTTGATTGATTGTCTGAGACTTCGGGTGGGGGTCATGTACTTTTTCCACTGTTGCATCATGTCCTGTTTTAGTTTGGTATTTTTATTTCACCGCATGTGTAAAATTCTGGTAACTTAAGTGGAAATATATTCACCGTTACTGAAAAGCTATATTTTTCTTTATCTAGAGTTACATTGCAGAAGTTTAAAATACATACAATATAGACATTTTCCTTAAAAAGGTGTGAATGTAACACCAAATTATCCATTGTCACAGAAGACACAAAAATAAGAAAAAATGATGAGACATTTCTCAGGCTTCCCAGGTTTCGCTGAATTTCACTAAAGCACAGCATGGCGGTTCCCATAGGAAGCGTCTTCTGCATGTGTTGGCTGTTTTTGTGTGCTTTGGCTTCTCCTGTATACTGCTTAGTGTGTTAATCTCTGGTTAGCAAGTTCATCAGTCTCTGTAAAAATTCAGCCTATTTACCAGCTCTAGTTCTCTAACTCTGAAATTACCTCCTTCTCCATTTGATTGCAGTAGGGACTGTTGCAGGGGGTGGGGGGTGTGTGGACAAAAATCATTAAAAAGTCCTTGTTTTACAGTTCTGTCAAATTTTTTATATAAATTTAAGTTCAGTGTATCTTAGATATTTATTTTGGGGTTATACTTGCAACAAGTAGGAATTAAGTCTTGTATGCTATTTTGAAATGAATCCAGCATTTGTTGGGTTTATTGGTGTCTTTGGTAAAAGTGCAATATATTACATAGTTGATAGTCATGAGTGAGTAGTTTGCCCTAAAACTAGTTTCTCTGGTAAGCAGCTTGTGGATGTAGATGTTCTTGAATGCAGTACTAGTCCTATCCCATTTTTAAACAAGATCAGCGTGTTTTGTTCTGCCTGTGAGTTTTCATCCTTTAAAAAAAGCCAAATACAACTGCACTGAAGTTTATTATCGTACTAGAATTTTGAGTCGAAAAAATTCTGAAAAATGAGTGTTGTTGCTAGGCACTGTATTTTTCCCCCCTCTGTGTATCTGCTGGCCTAAGTAACAAAATTAAAATTTTGCAGCTTTTAATTCCTGTTAAAGCTAGAACCAGGCATGGTAAGCAAAAAAGAAAAAAAGAAAAGTGTCACTTTTTTCTTTGTGTATGAATGATACTTCTGACTTCCAGTTTCACTAGTCACTTTTCAGGATAAAAGGGACTTTTAAATATTTTAAAGTTTAATTTATTGCCAGCTAGACCTTAAAAATTTGCACTAACAGAAAACCAACATCTGAACTTCCATGTCTTCATTTATTGGGTGCGCTGTCAGTTCATTAAGGAAGTGAAACCTAAAAGCCACTAAAGCAGCAGTGTTCCTCCGAAACAGGGGATCTCTTTCCTACTTCCTATAATTTTATTCCATAAATACTCACCATCTTTGTTGATAGTAAGGCTTCATTTGCAACATAAAATGGTGTATCTTAGATTGCATTTTGAAAGTATTAGTTTTTGCTTTGTTTGATTTTAATGTTAAATATTGTGTGTGCATATTGATATTATTATTACATATTAAACTTCATTTTGTACAGTTAGTCTAGAGTAAATTGCTACATGAATTCATTGATACTTTCCAAAAAAAGGTATGGGAACCTAACCTGCTAATAACTTTTAAAATGCTACCTGAGGAATTTAGTGTCAAATTCTTCAGTTTTTGAAACTTTATTAAAATTAAGTAGAGTTAGTGCTACATTGACTTTTTCAGTTTCCATCCCAGGGTATCATTTAAGATGATATTTGAATACCAAGTTTTAGATTATTTATTGTGTTAGAGAATTTTGCATACTTCTAACAATTTCTTTAAGTACTTTTTCTTGAGACTTCATATTGCTGCTGCTTGTGCTTTTAACAGCTTTCTAACCCACTGTTTGCTACTGTGTAAGTCAGATTTTACAGCTGGTTCCATTTAAGCATTTGAATAAGGCCCAGATGGACAAAGGTGTACAGATCTCATTGGAATAAGCGGATCACATGCACCTCCTCACCCTTGTGAATCTGGGCATAATTTTGGAAGGATTTGAAGGACTGAGCTCTTCTATCTTAACATTCTGGTATTATACGATAGCTTGAGTATTTAGAGGAAATAAAAGAAAGCTGGAGTGTCTAGTGACTAAGGCAATACTAGGAAGAAACTATTCCTACATGTTTATGCTAGAATATTGTGATAATTTATTTATCAATATCTTTCTATTTTTGTATTTTTAATTTTATGCACTGTTTTTTTCTGTTCTAATGGCTGCCCTTCGGGATAGGCTGACCTCTGCTCTCCGTATGACATCCTGCAGTCGGATATTCGTCACATTCGAAAGACTGTTGACACTCTGCTCGCCCTCGGGGAGAAAACCCCACAATCAACTTCTGCCTTTCGCTCCTGGGATCTAATAGGCTTTTGTCTTTTCCACATACTTTTTATAGTCTTGATGTATATAACTTATCACTGGAATGTGCTAACAGCATAACCTGTTCGCATGTGCACACAAACTTTCTGCTTTGTCTCTGACAAATTACAGGTACTTAATTTCCTTCCTTTGTCTTACAAACTTCTCCCTTTCCCTCGCTTCCCTTCCTTGTAATATCTTTATTAATCTCTTGAAATAGGGGAGAGAGGGAGTAGCATCTTGAAAGCAAGTCCCATCTCTTCTCCCCCCTCCAGCTCTAGTTTAAGAACTTATGTACCTCTTTATTTATAGTTTGTTTTCTTTTATGTTGCCTAGACTGCACACTAACTGTGTTAAAGCAGTGAAGCTACTCTTATCCCACTTTTGGGTGTAGGCTAGATGTGTATCACAAGCTAAACAGAACTGAGCCTCTTACTTTTTGTGAAAATCCAAGAATGCTGCAGATATTGAAGCAACTGAGGTGGCACTTCAACAGATGATAGTATTTTCTGAGTTGATGCCAATTATCTCAATATACATTGTGTTAAGAGCACTTAGAGAACTATCTTTTAAATTATTGTTATTTTTTTATCCTTTAGATTAACAAGAGTACTGTGACTTTAAAGATTGTTGGTCATCTCTACTGTTCCCATTAAATTCCGTACTGGAGTAGTTATGTTTTCCTACTTACATTTTGTTTACCTCCAGATTCCGTAGAATAATCTTTTTCTTCTGTCGCCCAAAGCAGTGTTGAACTGCTTTTAAACACTTGCTATGTTACACCCTGAAGATGACTGTGAATTAGTAGTGTGTATGAGCAACCCATAACCTGCCAGGGGATTTAGAATGTTTCAGGAAGAAGATCGCGGAGTACAGTGTGATATAATAAGATAGTTTGAGAATAAGCTGTTAGATTGCTGTATCTGCTATTCTTCTGTGTGACGTCAAGCAAGTCACGTCACTGTCTTGTCTCTGTTTCATCACCTGTGAAAATGCAGGTAATGTTTGATTGTGTAACGAATGTAACAAAGACAATGTAGCTAGGAAAAGAGATCATCTGGGAAGACTCTAGATTTTCCATCCTAGGAGGTTTTAAAGAATAAGTTAGACAAACATTAGCGAGGAGGCGTTTTGGTATGTTTGAACTCTGCGTATGGTCAGAGTTCAGGACCAATGACCTCCATTTCCCTTCCAGTTCTGTGTTCTGTTCCTCTATTGTAAAACTTGAATAAGGCATGGTTTTTTATTTTATCTCTTATCAGCATGCAATATACAAATGAAAATTGATTGAAAAATATAAAACCTCAACTATAGCCTATATTGACATTACAATATTGGCCTAGATGCTGTTGACTAAATTTGTAATTCAGTCTCAGGCTAGCTAACCAAAGGACCTCAGTGTTGTGGCTGTGAAATAAATACATTCATTTCTCACTGCCTAGTATATAAAAAAATTACCTATAGACTTTTAGAGGATAACTAGTATAAGAACTTGGATGTTACTGGTTATTCTGGCCGTATGGTTATGATTTAGTGTTATACTATAAACATCCCCATTCCATAGATACTTGTAAAATTTTATTAAAAAACTTCTAAATGCAGTTCTGTTCCTGGTTTCCATGGCTTAAATATATCCATACATATATAAAAAGGCTGAAATGTATAATTAGATATGTATTTTAAGATGGAAGAATTACTTTTAGACAATGGATAAATCGAATTTTTTAAAGGATTTACTGTCTAGCAGCTCCCAGTGCATACATATAACAAGTCTATTATAAAGAATGTCTTCTGTGATGAGGCATGAGTTCAGTGAGTGCTTCCAGGTTCTTTGTACTTGAGGAAAAGGTACTAGTTACTTGGGTGTGTAGCTGTAGAGTTGTGCTCTCATCCTGCACAGGCCTGTCTCTTAACTGTGTACCTAGTTTCAGTGATTACAACGGTGGACACCTGCTTACTCCGTTGGAGCTTGACTTTTAAGCTTCCACTTTCAGCAGATCTTTGTCTTGATTTTGGTTGTCTTGTTTTAACAGTGTTGCTTTTCTAGTGAACCTGAGAAAGTGACGTAAAGCTTGTATCAGTTCAGAATCCATTAATTGTATGATTTTTTTATAACCCAGTGTTGGTATCTGAGACAAAAGTGATGTGTTCTCTAGGGCTGGGATTTTACTCCTGCTGCCGTAAGTGGTAAACAGGTCTCCTGTCAACACTTTGTGTTGTGCACTCTTTATATAGTACCAATCTACATGTATGAGTATATTTTAATGTTTCTTGCAATTAGAAAATCAGGTGGTGAAAGTTGTTGCTACCATCGTATAGTACACATCTGTCTCATTGTCTCATATTATGTCCGATTATCCACTGTATCCAGTAGCTTTGGGAGGGAGGTGAGAGAAGTAGCACATCAGTGTGTTGTGTGTTTTGCATTTCCAGTGTGCAGAAATGGAAGTTCATGTCTTCAGTGTTTTTGAGCGTTTTATCAGCCTAGACACTGGGTTGGAAACTGAACTGTTGTTCAGTTGTTGAGTTATGCCAATGTAGACCAACTGAACGTATCGCAGTGATGATACATAACTCTCAAACTTGTCCAAAGTTTTAATTTCACATATGCTTACCATGCAGAATTGTCTTTTAGTTACTTAGAGTACATTTTCTCACTGTTCTCAACTATGACAATATACAGTCATTAAACTGTAACATTGCAAGCACTTTCTTGTAGTTATGAAGCTGAAGCCATCTTGAACCAGACTGTGAAAGACAATACTCGCTTCATGACAAGCACAGCCTTACTACCATACATGAAGCTTATCTGGTTTTGTATTTTTTCCTCGTTGTTATTGATAGCACTTCAAATATACATAAATCTTACAGGGAAAGGAATAGTAAAATGTAGCCTTACATTTCTCTAAGTGTGAATATAGTAATGTTTCTCAAAATGTATTTCAAACATCATGCAAATGTGAAAAATACCTGTCTGCCCATCCCTGAAGCCAATAATTCTCCCACTAAATGGGGAGGTGAAAACCAAAACACGTATGTAGCTCATTACTCTAATGGGCTCTTTGCTGAATCCAGAGTCCTTTTTTCTGTGCTGCTGTTCCTGTGGCTTTAGTACTTGGGAAACCAACAGTTCAACTGACCGGTGGTTGTTCACCTCTGAGGAGATCCCAGTATTGAGACATTCAGTTATATATAGTTGGTACTTATTGCTCACAGCCAGTTGTGATTAAGCAGATGACCTTGTGTTTAAAAACGATGTGCGCTGTAGTTCACCCACATATGCATTGATAACATGAATTATATTTGCTCCCCCATTTGTTACCCCATTCAGTTTTTTCCATTGCAGTGGTCATCAGAGATTTTCAAACTGTGATTTCTTCATAAATTGGTCTACTCCAATCTGTACTGTGGAGGTCCTGTCATCCCTACTGCAGTAAAGTAGTAAATACAAATTGTCGTGAATTGAATTAATATGCATGCAGGTAAAATGTGTTTGCACTGAATTACAAGGGGCATTTTGATGTGAGGATTTGGCTTTCTTTTTCCTTGAGCCAGAAAACAGATAAATATTTTCAAGTGCAGAGTAATGCAGTGTAGTAGTCCTTCAAATGCGTCTTTCTTCAAATGTAACAAACTTCTACAACTGAAAGCTGCATATGCATCCCACTGTGTTCCTGATAAGTTTTCTGAAAGGCTACACTTGCCATGAATGGGGATTGAATTAGACCTGAGAAAATATATTCAGTCCAGTTCTCTACTCCATAAACATTAATAAGTTTGCAAATTATTGCCACATAATTGTTTTTCACAAAAAGAAGTATTCTCAGCATTTTACTCCTGTTACAAAAAAGTGAAAGCAGTTATATGTGCAGGTTTAGAAAAAATGGTTTCGTGAACCTTTGCCATTTCCTTCATTTCTAGCACACTATGCAGAAAGAGCAGTATAAAAATACTTTAAGGTGATGTCCCATTCTACTTCAAAGATACAAAACACTCTCATTCCTTCACTTTATCTCTTGCAATTTGATGTATAAGGTCATGGTATAATTGATATTTCCCCTGTAAGTATACATTTTCTCTTACTGTTTCATGTGTGTCTGTCTTTATTAAGTTTTTTTTGTTCCTTGCAGATTCAGGTCACTGTTTTCTTAGCATGTTAGAATCAAACTGTGAGGCATTTTGGCAAAATATATGGTCTACTTTTAAAATTTTATGGCTCAAGGCCAGAATTTGTAAAAGGGTCCGAAGCCCACGATCTGCAAATACAGTTTTGTAAATATTTGCAGTTTCTTCCATGTTCAGAAGATGCACATGTTTAGACATCTGACTGGCTATGACTCCAAATACAGAATTGTAGCTGTGGTATTGAAGATCAGGGGTTTCTTTTGCTTTGTCAAATCTGGTCAGACATGTATACTTTACAAAACATACTAATATTTCCATTGGAAATTAAAAGAAAAAGATGATGAAATATACCTATAGACTGAATTAATGCGCTTTTTTTATCTTCTGCTCTTTTGTACTTCAAATGGTAACTTCAGGGCATTTGGGCACATATGGATGTCAACAGTAATAGTGGATAAGGAAAAGAGAGAGAGAGAGAGAGAGATAAAAAGACATAATTTCAAATTGCCTTAGGTATGTGGAAAAGTAAATATTAGCTATAGTTTTTTCAACTGTTTAGAAAGAAAACTTGGCCTTGACCTAACAAAATTTCAAGGTTTTGACATAAGTTTACTCAAATGTAAGGCTCTGATGTTTCTTTTAGTGACTTTCCATTTCAGAGTAGTTGGCTCCAAACATTAAATGATGGGCATTACATAGACTTATTTCTTTCAATTTGTCCTTGGAGGAACTACACATTCCAGTATTTCATTGTTTTATGAATATTTTATTTTTTCCCTGTAGATCTGAAATCTCATATTCTACAAATACAAGGAAGAAAGAGAAAGGCTCTTGTCAAATTGTAGAATTCCATTTCTCTGTATTTTTGCTAACAAATATAGTTGGGCCCTGCTGTTACCGCGAGGCGATCATTTCACTACGTGCCCGTATGATCTAATGGCAACAATTACTTTTTTGATAAATACTTAGTGCATCTGAATTGCCAAGCTGCTTGCCCTAGCATAAACCAATTCAAACACTTGTCTTGACTTCGAAGTTGTCTGATGTCAAAGAAAATAGATATGTATGTGTAGTGTGTCACGTATCCTTGTGGGATCAGTGTCCTTGTGCGTTCCTGCTTTTCTTCTACACCGTCTAAACCAGACATTTTGTTCCAGGATTAGAAACTTGCTCTGGCAAGCACATGCACGCATGTATGTTTGTGGGTACACCCATTGTACTGTCCTTTTGTGTTGCTTTGTGACTCAGCCTCCTGGCTGCTGCCTCCTTTTTTTTTTTTTTCCCCCCTGTCAAAAGGTGTTTGTTCTTTTGCATCATGGTGAGTTTGCAAACATCTTTATCCATTCAAAATGGCTATGGGTCTGTAGAAGGTGGTTTGCTTGCAACAAGTAATTAAGTTCCTCTGTGTTCTTAGGGAGAAAAAATACATTACAAATTTAGATCTTCATTTCTGTGGTAGATATATTCATGCTGCTATGAGTGGAGTGGCAGTCCTTCCCTCCACAGTTGTTTTTAAAGATTTTTTAGACTGGTCTTGAGAATTAGTAGCCAGTTCTTCTGTCTGTCTTTCTGGGTTTCGTTCAGTGATGGTTTCAACAGGGGTATTTTTAGAGAGTCGATTCATACTACTATATTGAAGTGTTATGGGTTTGCTGCTAATGTAAAAGGGCCAGAAATCAAAGGTGGGGAGAAGTGGGTGAGGTTGAGTCTCCTCAGTCATGGGTGAATTCTTCTCTTGGTTGGTCAGGCATATTGCCTCAAAATGCCAGGATTTAAGAAAAGTTTTGAAATCTTAGTGGCTTGCAGCTTCTCAGCTCTGCTGTCAGTGGTTTCCAGACAGCAGCTGCAGTGGGTTAGAGGGTGAGGCAGAGTGTGGAAAACGGACTGTGCCGCAAGGGCAGCGTCTGAACGTAAGGACTGAGACACCTGGGATCGTGGCCCAAGGGAAGGGCTGTTCTGCAGAAAGCTGAGTTGATCATCAGTGTGCTCTGGGTTCCATCCTTGGCAGGATGTGATTTTTCTTATTCTGAGAAGAGTTATATATATATATTACTCTAAAGCTGTGATTTGAACAGTATGTGAGGCAGGGTTGATGAAAGCCATTTACAAAACTTTGAAGACAGTGATGAGGGCTTAGATAAGAGAATTGATTCGTGACACATTAAGATGAAGTTTGTCATTTTTAGGAGATGGCGTAGGTCTCATTGTCAGTTTTGGAAGGTTCTTCATAGCCACATGTTTAACTGCAGAATTATAAAATATTAACCAAGTTCCACCTTCTGCTTAGTAAGAGAAGGCTGTCAGTTGTAGAATGAAGAATGATGTATAATATAAAAAAGTAACATGCTGTGAAACTTCTCTCTCCTAGAACACAGTTGTACAGTCCTATTTTTTATAGACCTCCTTAAATAGCTTTCCTTATTTGAGAGTGCATCTTGCAAATACAGCAGGGGGAGTGAGGTTGCTTTATACAAACTGGATTACTCTACTGTATTTAAAAGAATTGGATAATGCGTTGTCTTTAAAAGGAGAAAAATTATATTGGATGGAGTTTTTGTATGAAATGCATTTATATGAAATGCATTTATATGAAATGCACTCCTTCATGCTTCTAGTGAAAATGTGCTTATAAACAATTGCAAAATTCCTGGCAAGAAAGCATGACAGAATAGTTCTCTGAGTGCTATAAGGTGCCACAACTTAGAATTTAAGTTTTTCTAAAGGCAACATCCTTAACTGGGGCTTTTTCAGCAAATTTGGCTTCAATAGAAAAATTTAGCGTATTCTCAAACATAAATACCTAGCAAGGAAGCTTGTTTCGAGGGCTGGGTTTTTGGATTCAATCCCTACCCTTCAGCCTTATAACCCTAATCACTTAGTTTTCAGATATTGGATTCAGCAGGCATTAGTATTTAATGCCTTTTGTCTAGCGTGGAAGACTAATGAAATATTGGCATGTTGCGGGCCACCAAATCTGTGAAACAAGAGCCTGCTGTGCAAGGGCACTGGAAAGAAGTAGAAGAGAGTGGAGGGAATAACATTTCACTTCAGATGTCTGATTTGCATTCTCAATAAATAAGATGAATATAATTTTTTTGAAAATTACCAGAGTCAGAGTATTGTAGATTTTTTTTATGAACTGTGTCCCAAGACATTAGATTGGCAAAACATTTTTAGTAAAAAACCATATATTTGAAGTAGAAATATTTTGGTTTTGTTTTTTTTTTTTTTCCCATTTATTTGATATCACTATCTCTACCTTCTTTTGTAGCTACTCCAGTGCTAATCAGGTGTCAGTTTAGGAGTTTGCATCCTAAAATATATATTTCTCCGGAAAAGACACTTTTTTCCAGAGGAATAGAAGTGGGGGAGAACCATCTCTGACAGCTTGCAGGCCAATATCTCAGTCAGAAGAACGAACAAGAATGCACTGCAGAACCCGGTGTCTGAACTTAAATGTCCGATTTAGGGTAGGTTCGGAACGGGAAGCTGGGTGATGAACTGGAACGGCTGCAAGATGGGGATGTGCCTTTGTGCTGACCGGGCAAAGCGCTCCAGCAGAGAGGGGCTCGGTAGCAGGCAGGAACGGGAGGGAGTTGCCGCAGCTGTTCGGTCAATGTGGATCAGGACCCGCAAACTCCGTGGAAGTGGCAACCCAGCGTTAGCAGATGGCCAGAATGTTGCAGCCTCTTCCATGTGGAGAAATGGATGCTGTCCATCTCTTGCAGACCTACTCAGCCAAGCTCCTTGAAAATTATCTGTTTGAAACTGTTTCTCGGATCGGTGTGTGCAGAAGGAATCCACAGTATTTGTTTGGTGTTCTGGGCTATAACCACGAACCTTAAAAAAAATAATTACACCTTAAGTTTAAAACAAACCTTTAAACATAAAATAATAAATATTAAAACATCTTAAGTAGTAAATATAAAATGTAAACATAAAATATAGATAAATTACAGTTATCAGTATCAGATGCCATGATTGTGAATAAAGTTTGGCTCTCACTTTTCAGGTTCAGTAAATAGCTAAGTTTTGCAGGTTTTGTCTCATTGAGGCCGGAGTGGGGTGTGAGGAACTTCACAAAAAATTAAAGCAAGCGAAGTGATGGTTGTGCGTAAAGGAGATACTCGTTAACAAAACAAAGTCATAAACATCAGAAGCAGCGGAGCAGCTGTTTCCTACTGGTACTGCTCTGATGGAGCTGTGGCCCGCTGGAGGAGGTTGCCTGAGGAAAGACTGGGCAGCAGTGGAAGCAGATAAAAGCAATTAAACGTAGGTGCACAGCATGATAAAGACTGTATTAATTGTTCTTGTAGGTACCAGTTCCAGTTCCATCATCCTGGATATTATATTTAGTTTTAAGGGTTCACAGGGGTCAGGGAAGGGACTAGAGCTGAACAAAACGTGTCATGAGAAGAGAGGTGGAAGAGATTAGTGATGTTTAAATTGGAGATATAATCAATGTGAATATGAGGAAGTGTGACAAAGGACCAGGAATCACATAAAGTTAAAATACGAGCCCCTTAGTTGACATTACAGAAGCAAGAAGAATATTCAGTAGAAGACAGGCAATTCATTAAAATATAATTATCAAATGCATCAGTAGTTTTAGAAGCTAAAAGTTGATTGAACAGCTGAGAGATTCAATACTGAGAATATCAAAACAACCCTCTCCCTCTAAAAAATCAGTCTCCCTTGTCTGCTGATGGTCAGGTACGTTAGGGAAAGAACAGCAGGTTAGATCACAGAGATGGTGCCTTTTCAAACTTAAAGCAATCTGACATGCACAGTTCAAGGACTTCATGAGCCAGACACTGTATCCATGTGTTTGTGTTTAGTAGCCTTGTTTGGGTTTCTTTCTATCTGTATATTTTTGTCATCCCACTTACACTTTCGGCTTCCATGTTGTTGCAATGAGACACAGTTGTAATTATGGTTTATGTGATGTAGTCTAGCCTTTCCCTTTATTTTTTATAAACCTGCTGCCTGCTTTCATAATTTCATGGACTTCATTAACGGGAATACCCTGTTACATTAAGAAAAACTTCTTTTTAAAGAGAGTGCCAATCCTGACCCAAGGCTCCCTCTCTAAGGCAGGCTTTCTGCGATTATTCACCGGGGGGGTTTCTTGTTACCTGTAGGAGACACAGCATTTACTGTTTGACTGTCTTCTGGCGTGGCAGCCTCTGTGGACAGCTGGTAGGTTTCATCTTGGCCACGATTGCTGTGTCCGTACGGTGAATAAAGTTGATTCCTGGATATTTCAAAATAAGCTGCTAATTACTCAGAACGAAACGCTTCGCCCGTTGAATGGCCAACATGGCAGACACTTTTCTGTAAATGCTAACGGGTGGCTTTCAAGGTGCGTATCCTGGGACCAAGACCTACCTGTCTAGAGCTCAGGGGTAGAACTTTTTTTGACTGATGAAACCAGCCTTCTGTCCCCAAACTCGCTCATATGTAATAATGGGCAAATGCCACCTTATCTCACTTTGTAGGTGAAAGTTCAGTGTGTGCTTGCTGGCCCTTGCTCTTAGTTAAGATGTTTACGTACTGTAATGACCACAGAACAGGTTGGTTTCTGAGGCCCAGAATATTAACGGTTCTCTCACTAATTCGTAGGTATTATGAAAGCAAAATCAGAGACCTTCAGTCAAAATCACAGGAAGTTTTTTTTTAATTAAAAATAGGAAATGGTTCCTTCTTGTTGGGCTTTGTGTTCCAACTGTGTTCATGTAAAGCAGAGTTTTGCAGTGAGTATTGAATATCCTAATCTTTACTCCTTTGTTTGTCTTTTTCTAGGAGAAGCTCTGCCTACCACATCACATCCTAGAAGAAAAGGGCTTGGTAAAAGTGAGCATAACAGTTCAAGCATTGCTAGATGTAACCACAGTGAAACAAGCTTTATTCACATGAAACTACCCTCTGCTGTTACCAGCTCCACTGTGCCATCAAAGAATCAAAATACTGCCCATCTTTTCAAACTGCATTGAAAAAAAAAAAACAGCGCTCCGAGAGTATTCTTATACTTCTGATTTTAAAATCATCTTTCAGACTGTACGTGCGCGTCGAACTACAAACCAGAAACTAAACGGAAACATTTTATAGAGCAAACTGGGGCTTCACTGCTTTTATAGCTCACTTTGTACAGTACTTACTAAAACAGCCACCTCTCTGCCACTTAAAAATGTGTGGAGTACACAGCTGTCTTGCAGCAAGATACCTTCGTATTATTAACTAAGAACCATTGTAAGCATTCGGGGGGGCAGGGGGAGGGAGAGTAAATCAGACTTCTGCCACGTTAGGTTTTTCTGCAGTTGCTTCAGGCTATTGCCTTTTAAAAATATCCTGACATAAAATATTTATATAAATATTATTTATTAGTGAGTTGTTATTCATCCTTTGGATGCAAAATGTAAATTAGGAAACTGTATTTTATTACTGCTTTTTTGTGGTTAAACACTTTATTTTAATATAAATATTTAGTTATTTTTTATTCTACTTGGTGTGCAGTAGCTCTAGATCTCCGTAAGTTGTATTTTCTAATATGTAAGATAAAAAGCAAACAAAATAGGTGCTTTTATTAAAAGAACAGCTAGCTGGAATGGCATTCTTTATTTCTTGATTTTGTGGAACATTGGTAAAAATTTGTCTGCATTCCATTGAGTTCCCTACATTCCAGTAGCACTTTTCCCCCCACTAGACTAAATTGGCCGAAACTGAGAGCACACCCATTTTATTTGTATATAGATGTTTTAACAAAAAAAAAAAAAAAGGAAATATGTAAACTTGAAAAATAAATGTGAACAAATATTTTTGATTGCTTATTTTACTATGCACAAGACATTTAACTTTTGCCACAACAAAATGAATGACGTGCGTTAGGATCATGTGTCTTGAAATACAATTTTGCACTGCAACTTGATTTCTTTTAAAGACTACAGCACTACAGAACAAATAATAAAAAACAGCACAAGAACATTAACGAGAAGACGTACCAGGTAGCCAAAACGTTTTGTTTTCTTCAATGATTCCTTCAAGAGGAGGTAAAATTATTAAAATTGCCCAAGGCCATCTCAAAGAGCTGATCTTCCAGACAGAGCCTGCTGGGTACAGTGCTTCTCCTTACGGTCTCCATCACTTTCTCACAGCGTTAAGCACAGCGTTCCGTGGGGAACGTTTGCAGGATCAGACCTCTAATTCCACGTCAGCAATAGGAAACGTGGTTCTTATAACTACTTTAAATTTTCGGAAGACGTTTTTAAAAGGATAATTTATTATTAAAACACCACAGGTTTTAGATCGAAAGCTTCCAGCACAGCGATTCTCAGCCTATCTGGAACATCCATTTTTCTTTCATAGGAGAAGCTGGTGATGTAGCTTGGGCAAGCAGGGCAGGAAAGCTGCATGTGGCGAAAAGGCTAGCTGTTCGGGCTCGGTGGCGCGCACAAGCAGGTCCTTCGAAACGCGTAAGGACAGAAAAGAGGCACCGTGTGGTGGGAGGACTAAATATTTAAGCAAGAGAATGTGGAGAGGACTCCTGTATGAAGACTTTTGGGAAGAACGATGCACACTTGTCACTACTACCTATCTAGGCAAAGTTTCGCGCGCGTTCACAGGCACTGCGTTTAAAGCTACCCGTATTCCGATAGCGGAGTTTTAATCGTTAATACAGGATTTGAATGCAGACTGCGCGTTTTAATTCCACAACTTGCCAACGTGCTGGTACGTGGTGAGGGCAACGTGGGAGGAGGAGGAAAGCGGACTCGCAGACGATGGGACATCCGGCATCCGTGGAATATCCAGTTACTTCAACCAAAGCAAAAGCGTTTATTTTATAGAGGGAGCATTGACTTAAATCGTAATTTTGATTGGCAGCTAGCATACTGTTTCCTATAAAATGTACTGTGCACTTTAACACTAAATTAAAATGTATTTTAATATTTTACAGAGCTGCACAAATATCTGTTTTGTCAAAAAGCACGAGCAATGTAAAGAAAATAAGTTTTCAAGTCAGAGTTTATCAAATTTTAAAAGCATTCAAAGATCGAGTATAAAAATAGGAATATTGATTTCTGCATCTTGAGGGATAAAATGCAGGTTTCCTGAGTATTTTTTTACAATGTATATATGGCAACATGAAGCTTTGTAATTATTATTTTGACAAATCTTGTTTTTTCATAATTAAAATTTTGTTTTTCTCCTGATAGTGTCTTTCAGTATTTGCTTGAAGTGGGCTGTAAATAAATAGCTCTAAATATTTTGTAATAAATACAGCTTTTTTTATGCAGTCTTAAACCTGTACGGCTAAAAAGAGAATCTTCATCAATCTTTGTATACTATTTATATGTGCAATAAAACATGCATGGCAAATCTATACTACCCTAAGCAGTGAACATAATGTATATAGAAAGTCTTTAATGTAGTTACAATTAAACTCTATTATTTGTAGAAACCCTTTAACGACTCCCCCTGTGCCTGACAGTTTCTGGTACAAGAGGTGGTGTTGGGAGAGCTGAACGCTGGGCAGGGTGGGCGAGGGTTTGGGGAGGACTTTCGCAGCCGAACGAGGCACGGGATCGAGCAGGTGACGGCTGGGTTGGTGGCGTGGCGTCGGTTCCTGAAGATCTGCTGTAGATCTCCCGCCAGCCGCGCAGCGAGGAGCAGCAGCTGCCCGAGCTGCCCTCCGCTTCCAGGGCCCCGGCAGAGGGGAGGCTCCCCCTTCGCTTCGCTCCGGCTCGCAGCGCCCTGTTACTGCTTCCCGCTTCGCTATGCAAGTGGCTTTTTCTTTCCCTCCCTGCCCTCCTGCAGAGGTTATCCTGCAGGCTGTTGCTTTAGCAAATAAAATCTGGTGCTTTCTTTATTCTAGTGAATCCAGGCAATAATGCTGTCACCCCTTCTGACCCGGGGCTAGGCCGCTGTGCCACGCTGCTTTGCCCTTCCCCTGTCTGCAGAAACAGGTAGTGGGGGGCGCTGCTTGTAGGTCATCGTATGCGGCCTTCCCGTTCCCGTGCAGGTTTCTGAAGTCACATAAGTACAGCATGTGCTGTTTTCTCTAATGAAGCATCTTCACCTTACCCAGGTGGCTTTGTGGCTGTTATTTGTTCACTTTTGGTAGTGGATTTTGAAAGGAAGGGATCTTTCTGCAATAATCTCCTGGGGAGATCCTGCTTTTGGTTGCCAAGGAAGCTCGAGTGCCTTTGTGGCTGTTGGGATACAAAGCCGGGACGGACGGATTGCTGCGTTAGGAGCGGCGTAATTCCGGCAGGAAGAGTCCTGCAGCGGCCGTCGGGTGCTGCTCCTCACCCGGGGCAGAGCCTGCTCGAGAGCGGGCAGCCGAGGCCGTGCCCAGCTGAGGTCTGAGCCTTGCCGGCAACGGCGATCCGACAGCCTCGCGCAACGCTCATGGCGGCGGCGCCGAGACGCTCGGTGTCTGTAGCCATCTGCGCACCTGATTCAAGCGCCCCAGGTCTTCTCAGGGGTTTGGACTGGCAGCCGGCGGCGAGCGCAGCTTGAGGGCCCCTTCCTTCTCAGCCCTCTAGCACCAGTTTTGCAAGAGCTCAGGGCCGCTTCCATCAAGCCTCGAGGTTCCTGGCTTCCGTAGCGAGTTCTCCTGGGCTCGGGAGAGCCCGTCAGACGCTTACCTGAACCTGCTCCTGTGCACAAGCGCGGCAACCGGGCGTCCCGCAAGGAGGAAGGCAGCAGGGCACCCAAGTGCTCCGTTTTTACCAAGAAAGCAAACCGTGCGGGAGAGCAGTCAGTTACTAGGAGCGCCGAGCGGAAAACGAGAGGTGTTTTTCAGCTCCAGAATTGTCGCTGGGCAGTTGTCTGGGGAAGCTGATACGGTAACTGATCTCCTGCTGGACTGTAAATTAAGGATACGGGAAATAAAGCTCCCCGCAACTATCCACAGTATAACGGGAAGCTGAGAATTATGCCATATAAATTCATCAAGTGTGAAAGAGGGCAAGCTGTTTCCTACCATTAACCCAGCAGCTTTAAAATGGTAGTTTAAAAGCATGCACTTACAGTAAATTACAGGGTTAAACCTGCTTTTTAATCTCCTCTAATATACAGGTGCAGACACCCCTGTTAGGGAACAAAAAAAAAAAAAAAAAAAATGGCATGCCCCTTTCCCTTAAATACAATTATCAGAATGCCTTAGGCAAAAAAGTACTAGCGGTAACAGGTAACAAATGGAAAGGTTTATCGTGAGAAGGGCCTGCACCGAGCTGAACGCCCTGACTCCACGGCTACTCCGTTGGTAGCACCGGGCACAAGGCTGCAGCACACGCGCAGCACGCCGCTGCTCCCGTCCAGCCCAGTAACTCAGTCGCTGGCTGCAGCAGAGCAGGGTGCTGGCGGGGAGGAACGCGTAGAAAAAGCTGCCACACATTAATCAAGCCTTTGAGCCAATTTTGCTGTTGTGGAAGTGGAAAAAAGCTACATGTTTAGCGCTTGTGGCTTAAAATTTGTATGTCGGTGCCCTGCTTTGTAAGAGGAGGAGTTAGCGTCTGTTGTAACTACGCAGTGTGGAAAACTTGAGTTCAGCATTTCAGAGAACTCTTGCCATGCACACAGTCGTATCCTCTCAGCTTGCTGCACAAATAGGCAGATGCAAGACTGATAAAAGTCAAGATATAATTCAAGCCTGTCACCCCCAACAGAAGCCTAAGTTCCCAGCATCAGCCTCCCCGCAACCTAGAATCTAGCAGAGGCCAGAGAAACGGGAGAGCGTTCGGCATTGCTCACAGAAGCCAACCGCTCCTGCGCCTACCCCGCTATTTCCTCTGGCAAAAGTGAGTCAAGCTTTGGGCAACGATGCAGGTTCAGCCGAACCACGGGAAAGCAGAGTTGACAAGTGCGTGCTTGAACGGAAGATAACCAGCTCGCTGGAACAACCTGCGTTCCTGCCCCACACGAGGCAGCTGGCAGAATTACACCACTGGGAATTATTTCAGACCTACAACTGTCAGGCCTCAATTCTGCCATCTTCTGTAAAATAAGCACGCGTGTTTTCAGCAATGAGATGCCAGATCACCTATAGGTAGGGACTGCTTTTTTCAGATCTATTTATCAGTTTCCCCTCGGTCCTGTTAAGCCTAAGAAACCCAGAAACACACCATAAGCCTTTCACGCTCAGCAGCAATCAAAGGCAAGTGAAGAAAAAAAACCCGCACCCTCCTTTACGACAGACTGCTTCCTTCCCATGGTTTGCAAGAGGTCTTTTCTTTGAGCATCACCCATGAAATACTCTTCAGATTATTTGTTTGATGTTAATAACGCAGAGGACAGTAAACCACTCTGCAGAGCAAGCTTCTGTCCGTATTCTCCACCAGACTTTGCCCTTGGAATGCATTCAGACAGGACAAGGAAAAATACACCAAACACTTCAGATGATTAATGAAGCAGCTTGACTGGCTGAGCCACTAATGACTTTCGTCAGCATTACGTGATGAAGTGCACCCTGGTATTTCATCAGTGGAAGAGGCACGCTGTTGTTATCCGCAGGCTCTGCGTAGCTGCACTAGAAACTGTCTCGAGGTCCCAGGTACGTACCCCCATTCGTCGTCTGAAACGAACTCACCTGCTCATTCCCATTTTGACCTAGAACGCAGCATGCACCTTCGTGGTGTCGAGAGAGTTTTCGAAGCATGCAAGACCATTCCAAATACTTACTCTAAAGCACACACATCAAATTAAGCGGGACTTTTATTTTTCTTAGCAGTACAGTCAGAAGAGCTCCGTTTTACAGACACTACTTCAGGAAATGATTTTTGTTCAGTTCACCTCTATCCCCTGATTCATATTGGAGAGACGACGCTCGCACCCCAGTGGTTCAAGCATTGAGGTATTTCGCATGGTGTTTGATGTGGTCATTAATAAACGTAGCAATGAAAAAATAGCTGTGATCGTAACCCTAGAAAAGAACAACAACAAAGAAATCAGCAAATAAATGATAAAGCAATCATGCTAAGCTCTCTTCTAGGAAAGTTAATGACTCTTCTGGTTTGATCTGTTTTAAGAAATCAAAAGCACCTGTATTATATGTAAAAACTGTAAAAGATACCTAACTAACAGGTTAAGTAGGAAGCGAAACGAACAGAATGTACCTTAACCCGCCCTAATCTGGGCACGTAAGTTAGAGACGGGTAACAGCAAGGGTCAGTTGCAGAGCAGGGTGCAATCTGAGAGAATGGTTCCCCTCATTGGCATTGTCCTACTGCTAAAACATAGGGTATACGGAGAATACAGCCCACGTCTGAATTACTGCTCCAGCACTATGCTAAAATGACATGTAAACCTCCGAACTATTCCCCTTTGTCAGCACTAACGAGATCTTTTGGTGCAGGGCTTATGCTAAATCAGAGGACAATCCCTCATTTTCCACAGCTGAGCCCCTCACTAGGTCTGGCTTGAATCATAGAATCGTTAAGGTTGGAAAAGACCCTTAAGCTCATCGAGTCCAACCGTTAACCTAGCACTGCCAAGTCCACCACTAAACCATGTCCTCGAGCACCACGTCTACCCGTCTTTTAAATACCTCCAGGGATGGAGACTCAACCACTTCCCTGGGCAGCCTGTTCCAGTGCCTGACTGCCCTGTCGGTGAAGAAGTCTTTCCTAATATCCACCCTAAACTTCCCCTGGTGCAGCTCGAGGCCGTCTCCTCTCATCTTATTGCTTGTTACTTGGGAGAAGAGACCGACAGCCACCTCGCTTCAACCTCCTTTCAGGTAGCTGTAGAGAGCAATAAGGTCTCCCCTCAGCCTCCTCTTCTCCAGACTAAACAACCCCAGCTCCCTCAGCCTTGTCAGTCGCTCACAAAGACTCTGATGCACAGGACAGTGCTGTTCTGGGCCACTGCACTATAGGAAAGCGCAATCCTTCCACCTGGGGGTTTAAATGAATCTAAGATTTCAAGCAATTCCACACCTTTCCTGATTTACACAAACACGTGCAAACTAAATCACAAAGTTTTATGCTGACCACAACACCCACAGTACAGATAAGGAACCCAGCAGAAGTACATCTGTCACTTTGCTTGTACAGCCACTGTGATACTTACTTATTAAAAATCGTTAATGCTGCTTCTTCAGCTGACCACTGGCAGCTTGAGTTACCATCAATGGATCGGCTGGTTGAAACTAAAATCGTGACCCCACCTAGTGGTGAAATGCAGCTGAATCGGGTGGATATTGCACACTCTGATGGCTGGTGTGAAGGAAAATGTCGCTTCGCCCCCTCTTCCTCACTTGGCCAGGGACAGACTCACAGCTAAGCGAAAGCCTGCCCCGTTAAGAGACACTCGCTTCACTACCTGCCACATAGACCCCAAAATCACAAAGCAACAACCCAACATGATTCTATGATGATTGCAGAAGCGACTTGCCTGCTGAAGTCTAAAGACTACCGGGATTTTCCGCTCGGTGCAGGCAGCGATGAAGTTATCAGGCAGTAACTGGCCCGCTGACAGGAACTGATCATCTTTGCCTTGATCAATCAAGATGTCCAGGTGAGAGTCTGGGTAGGACTTCACAAGTTGTGTAGCATCGTACGCCTGCAGAAATAAAAGAGAAACAACATTCAGTTACATACGTTAGACTGGGTCAAATTTGCTGACTGCAAGAAACGAATGGCTTGTATACAGTACTGGGTGATACTGGTCGGGACACCAAATTACACTTTAGAAGAGCAAAAAACTGGGGAAATTGCAGACAACCGAAAAGTAATACCCATGTCTTAAAAAGGGCAAATAGTATGATCTGAGTAATTACCAAGTTGGCAGCTTGACCAAACAGAACATCCAGCCCAGGGCTAAATTCATGCAGAATCGAAGAACAGCAATATAATCCAGTACTGATTCACACGCTTGTACAGAAACTAGACCCTGCCAGAATAACCTGGTATCTTGATGTAACTATTTTGGCAGATAAAGGTCAAAACACCGGTGTAACACAACTATGCTCATGGAAGGCATTGAACCTGAAGGTTACCGTGATAATTGGACCAAGAAAACTTTGAACAACTGAGAAACAAAAATGGCACGCACCGCATATACTAGGAACTATTAACGTACACGTATCAAAATGCGATTGTGAACGGGGAACATGTTTCCTGTGGGGTCCTGTGCTTGGTACGTGCTCCAAAAAAAAAAAAATCCTTTCAAAAGATGATAGAGAAGTGTTTAAGGCAGTGGAGAAGACAGATCGCCAACAGGCAGCAAAATGCAAGTCCTACACCAAGGCATCAGAGCCGTGCTTCCAGGATGCCAGCAGATCCAGAAACGACACTGCAGTGGAAATGGGAGCTTGGACTCAGCCAAGCACTGTGGCTGTGGTGCAAAATGATCCTTGCGCATATTTACATGGCAATTTTAAGCATAAATACAGAGATCAGAGGTTGTATATCTGTGCCAAAGACGGGTCTAAGTCTATTCCTGATGCCTGCTGTTGATCTACCGGACTGGGTTTGCAGAAGAGCTCCAAAGCGAGTTAAGGGCACAGAAACCTTTTTTTTTTTTTTTCTCCAAATAAATTCATTATGTTAAGTGTAAGCAAGTTTAAGTGGTGATTTCTAAATATACAAACTACTCTATTAACAACTGTGAAAGCAGCTAGCATTCTCCATTCCTGCGATGTTTCAGTCAGACCTGGATGTCTTTGTAAGAGATACTTTAACCCAATTTACAAGGGATTTAACTGCAGCTTGTGTTTATTTACAAGGAAGTCAGAGTACCTGGTCATGATGATCCCTTTTAACTTAATTCCAGAAACACAGTGCGATGTTTATGCCGCGATTAAAAATACTGAAGGGCTGCCCAAATAATGCAGCAACATGCACACAAACATTTTTGTACCTTAGCCATTCATATACGACTACTTATATTTCAACATTAGGGCCCAGCAGCTAAAACCTAACTTTGTCTGGTTTAATCCTGTTCTACAGGATACCAACTTCCAAGTATCCAACGGGCTCCTCTTCTAGCTGCCTCCAACAGGCTGCCCATGCAGATGCCATAAGGCTCATCAGTCTCTGAACGGTTTGTAGCAGTCTCTCTCTTCAGGCTGCTACCAAAACCAGCTGTTTCATATATTGAGAACTGAGTTTTTGAGAGACAGGCCACAGCCAAACTCTCTTTTAAACTGCTCACTGCTTTCATGCGTTAGAGAAAGTCTCAGACGGCTCGTAATTCCTCTTAGTCCAGATTTTAAGATCTTCATAAAACAGGGAGGAATCAGTCAATTTGATGAGAGCCTTCTATCTCATTACATTTGTTATAAGCACCCTCAGGCAACAGCCAGTCATACCCACCAGAAACAGACAATGCTTATCCATGCTTAGGGTGCAGTAAAACAGCACTACCAGCTCGGGGGCACCCCCGAGTTTTGTTCCAGACTCCTGCTGCGATATATTTACAGATCACTCATTCATGTGTTGTTATTAAAGGACTGCGGTTGCAACACTTACCTCCCATTTGCTTACATCTGATCCCAGATATCCACCAAGGGCCTTCTTCCCCCACTGACACTGAATGGGGTTGCAGATAGGAGCAAATGCCGATACAGACTGTTCAGAAAGAAAGCATCGGGGAAAAAAAGTATGAATTAAGAAAAGTGGTATTGGCTAACTAACAAGGAAACTAAAAGCCTTTTCAAAAATTGTTTTGAAGTTACCGCCAGAACCCAGGACTCTCTCAACCCTCCGAGCTAGGTGCCCTAACCAATATCCTACTTCCCTCTTATTTGTTCTTTCTAGCCCCGCAGTTTTGCTTTCCTTTTTGCTCACCAGCCAAGCTATAAAAGGCAGGGCTAGATGCCCCGTTCCTTTCCTTGCTGGGAGATGTTGGCTTGAATTCCCTTAAGCAGCAGAGAAGGATCTCGAGTCTACTGTTGGGTCAGCATGGTCAGAGCGTGGGACCATTTCACCTCCAACTGGATTTTGGCAGAGCGTAACAAAAGCCTGAGGCATGGGGCTGCTCAGCCAGCCTAAGCATGCAACAGTGTCTCACAAATTTAGGTACCTCCAGGGTCAGGGGTCAGGAAAAACGCATTTCAGATCACAACTCCAGGTACTGGTGTCAGAAGTCCAAGCCCTATTCTTACATTCTTCTTTTGGATTTGGCCCTGGGACATTAATATTTCCACTCTTACGTCTTGCAAGAAATAGCAACAAACCATCTGAGCCACGGCCAGTTCACCTAGATTCTAGTATTTTCAATTTAATGTTTAATTCTTTTAGATAATACAATTAGCAGTTAAGTGCCAACAGTGAAAATGGAAATTTCTGAACTACTGGCTCCAAAAGATAAAAAGGAGAGATAAAAGTAAAGCTTTATTTTACATTCAACTCTTATAATGCCAAGCTAATGACACTGAGCAAATGTTTTCAAAAATGCAGTTCCATTTTTGCAGCAGCTGACCACAAAGTGCAGGGCCAGGACAGCCCATGAAAGGACTGAGCCACAAAGGCAGAGCCCCTCATCTCTCAACCATCAAAGCCTGATTCAGAAATGCTTTTTACATAAGCACATCTCCAAAGAGAACAACAAAGTTTCTCTCAACCCTCCTAAGTATAAAGGAAAGGCAAATCAGTTCCAGCATGTTTGATTTAGGTTCAAGTAGAATACAAATGAACACAACTTCAGATACCTCGAATACTCCAAAAATCAATCTTTAGGAAAGCTGACAGGCAAATATCAGGGCAGGGGGGAAAAAGGGGGTGGGAATGTCCTCCAGCTACTATTCCATGTGCAGTTCAGGTGCTTACAGTTACACTTGCTATCTGTTGGAATTAACAGACTCTGCAGTAAATTCTAAGCAAACACACATATAATGGTGGCAAAAAGGTTTGCTGGTAATAAAAGCTCCAAAATGAACAAGACAAGATTCGAAAAGATATAGAAATCACACAACCAGGTTTCTAGACAATTTTGGCAGCCTGAATTAACTCCAGAGCTAGAAGGAGCCTGTTTACATTTAAATATAACAATTGGTTTGGAAGAGCTGTAGTGTCATCCAAAAGAAACTGAACTTTTCTTAACTTTTAAAATATGCAGATTTTTTTTAATTTCACCAATATTTACATTCCAGAGTGGTGTTTTTTTCCATTTTCCATATTCTAATACTAAGTATCAATGAATTGCTACAACTAAAACTATTTATACATTTAATACTGTAATGGAACTTGGTATTATGTTTTCTTTCTTCACTTCTATAGACATCTGTAAAAGCCTTAGTATACCTCATATAAGCTGTATTGTGTCTTACTTTGTACTTTCCAGGATTCTTCAGAGCAAGAATAAGAGCTCCATGACCTCCCATGGAATGCCCAAAAATAGACATCCTTTCAGGGTCAGTTGGAAAATTGGCATTTATTAGTTTAGGCAGCTGTAAAGGAACAACAGTGTAATAAAAACATTAAAGCAATTTGAGTATGTTTAGGAAAAAAAGCACACAAATAACTAATGCATTCTAATGCCAGGAAGCCACTGAAACCAAAGGCACATCTTTGGTTCTAGCCTGACATTTGTGATCATGGCCTGAAAGCAATTTGAATGGGACTGTAAAATCAAAAGGAAACAATTCATCTGCTAATCACTAACTCAAAGTAGCTCTACAGAAATCTATCATAACCCTGTAACACAAGATGTGGGAATTTCCTAATAAACATAGTCTTATTTTAATAGATACATAAATCTGTATGTGCTCCTGTAAGTGACCAGAATGGCAAACTGTTCTTGGGAGATTATTCACTCCCCATATTCCCATCAACTTTAGTTTTAATTCAGACCACACAAACCACATACAGAGTAAACTGGACACTCACCTTTCTAATATGTATCTCAAGGATCTCCTTTTACATCCAGTTAAAAAAAAAACCAAAACCAAAGCCACCACCCCACCCTCCCAAGACAGACAGTGAAAACAGTCTAAGCAAGCAATACAACTGAAGTACTGGGGCAGTGAAGCGCCGTGGCTTGTTTCAGAAGCAGAGATTTTACAAGAGCAGAGACTGCACAACTAACGAATCAAGATTAGAAGTGTAGGCCAGCCCTGGGCCATCTTTGGTAGGAAAGCAGACTCAAGGAGTTCCTGCTCAAGCCCTGCCGGGTGTTACCATCTCTGTGCTGTGGTTCTCTCCCTCCTCCGTTCTACAATGATATCTGTTTGGTGAGAAAAGGCCTAACAACTGGATAAAGCCAATCGCTAAAATAATCACGGATTAAAAAAGAAAATATAAGTTCTTTTTATAAAAGAGGAAAGCAAGAAAATGACAAACCATCCATAGGCTATCAAGATCACCTTAAGCAAGCTTTGGTGCTAGGAACAAAGAGCATGAATGAACCGCACCCCTTCTTTATTTTACCCAACACCACCAGGAGAACCCAGCAGCAAAGTTACCTCATCCTTTATGTAGGAATACATCCTATAGTTTGTTTTCCAAGGATCTTCAGTGGCATCCACATAAAAACCAGCACCAGTGCCAAAATCCCAGCTTTCATCTTCTCCTTCAATATTGCAGCCACCTACCAGGAAAATTCTTTCTATAGTTACTGTCTTTCCTTTACTAGATGTTCAGAATTGGAGAACCTGCCATACAAATCACAGACTTGGGACACAAGTTTCTCAATCAACATGTCTCTACCACTCCAACTATAAGACAATTCAGATTTTCATTCATCAGTACAGTGTTTTCAAATATTATTTCAACAACGCTTTCAAAATGCCACTTACATATTACCTACATCTTCCTTACCTACAGTATCCAACTTCTAACCTGTTTCAGTATCCCTTCATAAATAAACATAACATACAGATCTCTCCTAAACTAATTCTGTAAAGCTTCGTCCAATTTACCCAGGGACATATTCAAAAGTTGGCACTTGTTAATTGGAGCTATCAGCTTATTTCAGTTATTAGACCTCATCCTATCAAGCACAAGAAACTATGTGAGAAACAGAAACTGTAGAAAATTTTCTTTCCCTGAGAAGGACGGAACCATATATCACCAGATGGTATGTCCAGACCAGTTTATGTGCTTCAAATAATGTCTGCTACACCTCCCTTTGTAAGATTCAACAGCATAAAACACTTACTGTTCCTACCATTTTTTAAGTATATAACTCTACCTTTTCTGCAATTCATTTCATTGCTCCCACCTACAACTCCCCATAAAACTTCAGTAATTTCTCCTTCGAATAACTGCAGTGTTGTATCCTCTTTTCCAAGGCTACACCTTCAAACTAAATTTCCAGATGTCTCCTTGAAAGTCAATACATCCCATCCAGTCTTCTCTTACTCTCCCTTTGATTAGCCTGTGATTTACCAGCCTGGTTTGCAGAACAGAATGTGATATTTCAAGGTGTATGTGACAGGAAATAATAGCTTCCCTCCCTTTCTCCAAAATGCTCCTAGTTTCTGCAATCCAAAATTGCACGGGCTTTCAGCACTGCCAGATTACACTGCAAACCCATGTGCAATTTGACAGTCCCTGAAAATTTGTGCAGATACCTGCCACCCCGTCACAGCGTGAAACCAGATTTTTACAAGGATCAAAGTTGAGTCTGCTCCAGTGACGTGCCCTTGAACACTGAGCCATTTTGTAACTTAACAGTCCAGCAGTCACAGCGACTGGGGGTGCTTACACAACACGTTGGATATAAAAAGTCTATCTTTGGTCCCTCGGAGATAGACAAAAACTCAGAAAGTCCTGCCAGGCAATGAAGGCAACGCTGATTCCCCTAAAAGAAACTTAAGGGAAGCCTTGAAAAAAGAAATTTGAAAAGGAACTTGCAAAATACTGCTCAGCATACCTGTCTGGAAAAGCAAACCCCTACAAAGAAGGAAAAGTAAAGTCTATCAGGCCCTGACTGAGGGTCTGTAATGACAGGTATTTCATGTTTGATGCAGTCTTTTTTCCCCTATCCAAGATATATGTCCTAGCTCCTGGAAGGTAATTCTCATGTAGTCATAACTACATAGTTAAAAAGCACATATAAGCGTTTTCACTAGATATGCTCAGATCTCTTAATTTGTGATTACATTTGAACTACTCTTCACTTGTTTCTCCAGACAGATCAAAGAGATTTAAGAACATTTGGGGTCTCTGAGCTAAAATCTAAGAGTATAATATGGAACACATACTGAAATTCATCTAAATAGCAGAGCAATCCTGACCAGTTGCTAGACTAAAAGGTGAGAGAGAAGCTGCAAAGGTTTTAAAAGAAAACAGACAAAGCAATGAACTATGCAAATGCAGTTACACATTGATAGAGACAACTTAGGCAACACTAAAAACAAGTCCCAGTGTAATTACACAATGTGAATAACGCAAAGGCTAGTTGCCCATCTCTAGTCTGCAGCAAATAGCAACAATGAAGTGTAAAGTTCATTAATACACAAGTTTTGCTCTTCTGTCCCTCTGCTTCATTAGAAACATGCATTTCTGTTCTTTGACCTGACACAACTTCGAAAGCTAGATGTGAAAAATATTTTCTGGAAAGAACATCACTTCATTCCCATATTACCTGTGTTCAGATCTGATGCACTAAAGCTTGGGAAATATGAGAAGACTGCCACCTTTCTATGCAGCACTCATGAGACTTTAGCAGAATCCAGCAAATACTAAACATAATAGACCGAATCCCCAAAAGACTGTATTTCTAGGAACTGCAGATCCACCATTTTCAGGTTTCCCATACCACACATAAGCTCAGCCTTATACAAATAACAGCACATCATTTAAAAAAGCCATTCATCAATAGTCTGTTGCAGCTGCAGAGGGGGAAGGGTTTCTGGTTTGCTTTTCTAAGTATTGGAATCCTCTGGAGACATGTATTTAATAGGCTTTAGAAGACAGAATACAATAAAGAGTAAACATTACATCTTTGTGTGACAACACAGTTCTGCAGATTTTTTAAAGTCTCAGCAAGCCACAAAGTGCAAGCCAGCGTCTCTGATAACACAGGCCTCTTGTTTTCCTTTTCTTCCCTCTCCTCCTCCACGCTGAACTCAATGGCCCCTTTGTTCTAGTTTTAGCGCCACGACAATAAGAGAGTTTTAAATGTCAAACCTTCACTACCATGTTATTAAGAACATAGACAATATAATCTAGCAAACAATGCAAGATATAGAGGTGAGGTCATATTCTGACTCAGGTGGGCAACACACTTCGTAGCAAACTGCAGCACTCCGTTCTCCGAGGATAAAGACAGTGTACTTGAGTGTAACGACTGTTATCACGTCTTTGTGAAAACTTACGTGGGCTTGTGTCTGGCGCGACTACAATAAGGCCATGTTGAGCTGCAGCTTGATGAAAACCGGCTTTCGTTATGAAGTTCTGTTCTGTGCAGGTTAACCCTAGAGAAATAAAAATATCATTGGTTACGCATTGCTCACAGCATATCAGTTTCAAAAACCTTTTTGACAGAAAAGGTTTTGAAAAACAAGAGGGATTCCTATCTCCATAAACATGGAAAAGTCTTTTCACTAGGTTCAACAATACCTAATAATCCACAGAAACAGACACAGATGCCCTTTCACATCTAGTCACACTAACATTTGATCAAAAACAGGTCAATGTGTACGCTGTACCCCCTTGAGCACCTACTGATGTGGCATATACAGTTTCCTCAAGTACTGTGTATTTAAATCCATGGACTACAGACACTGTTGCTAAGGTTAACATTGTTAACTTCTGACATCTGACCCCACAACTATATTTTTCTCTCTACTGCCATTTCAGCTGTTTGCATTACAGAATTATACCCGTGGTCTGACAAATCCTACATCCTTTAGACAGGATAAAGGCCCATAAGCACTCTGGCTCCAAAACCCACAGCAATCCCTGTCTTTTGTACTGCAGCAGGCCCAACTGAAGTCCAATTACAAATAAATAATACTGCATACCAACACTTCAGTTTTTCTTCACTGTGCCATTTGAGAGGGGTTATGATTCTAGTTTGCTGAGGACAAGTTGCAAATAACCTAACTTGACTGATATACTAGCCAAGACAGCATGGCTTAGATTCAAAAAAATAAATGTGCTGCATGTGAATCGGAGCTCTTCAGACAATTTTGATGCTTCCAACTTCAAGGGTACACATTTTACCCAGTGCACTGTCATTCTACACATCAGACCTACTAGCTATTTTGTGAAGTGAATACATACAAGGAATATAGTCTCCACACTACCAGTCAGTTCTCCAGCTTTCTAAACACAAGTCTCAATAAAGCAACTTGTAAAATTACAGAACAGACAGAGCTTCTGCTTTTCATTTTGAATAATAGAAAAAAAAAAAGAAAAAGACGTAATTAATTAATCCTGGAGCCATCACCAACATAAATCTGACCATTTTAAAATCAATGCCCTAAGATTATTTATGCACTTTTGGTGCAAGACCCAGCTCTGTGGGAGATGACAGGAATAGGGCAGAGGAACAAAGCCAGGATAACTGTGAGCACACGCGTGTTCCAGAAGACAATCTTTTGCAGGATGCAAGAGCTGCCACTGTAGCACCTCTACATCAGGTTTTCAGTAACTGTAGCGCAGTAGCTTAAACATGCTTAAGATTATCTTTTTGAAGTTAGTAATATTCATGTTGCTTACCTGAGAGCCAATACAGCACAGGACACTTTCCGGTTTCTGCTTTTGGAGGCAAGTAGATTCCAAATTTCATTTTGCATTTTAGCTCTGCACTGTATTAATAAAATATTCCTTGTTATCACCACTACTTAATTAATATGGTCACCAACATTAAAAAAAAGAAAGTCGAATCAATGCATTTCGTTCAAAGAGAGATTTGGTCAGTGAATTATAACTACTAAGTTAAACAAAGTGAAAAGCAATTTTAAAACTCAGCCTTAGCCTCTTGAATTGACAACAGCTAACCTTCCTACCTTGTTCTGAATAAACTTAAAACAGACTTACAAATAAGCCATATTTTTGCAGCGCTGCTAACCAGGAACAGTTTGAAAATTTAATTTTGAACCCCAGCAGTATTTAACTTGAGCTTTGTCTATTAAATTGGAAAGTAATTTTTACCGAAGAACCCATCCACATGACTTGCAGAACATACACTGCACAGCCTGCCCTGGCAAAAGAGGTTTTCAGTCTGCTAAGTCTACAGAGTAACCGATTGCCCAATTAATACTAAAGCCTAAAACTGGCAATAAAAGCTTATCTAAGCATAACTAATAATTTTTTTCTTTGGATCAGAATGAAAAAAAATTAATGTTTTTCTGTTCACCTTCATCAAACAAGAATCCATCTACTGCGTCTGTCTGCTCACAGCATTTTTTAAGAGTGCATAGAAGTGAACTATCCAGTAGAGTGAATGCACTTTGTACACACAGCAGCTCTCTGAGCTGCAAACAGGACAACCCAAAGTAATGGAGCTTTATTTTCAAAGGTAAAAATACTGGCTTCCCTTCTCAGATCTGCAGCACAAAGTATATTAGACGTGTTAAACATTAACACAGAAATACAAGAACACAGCCAAAGCAGCAGTAGACAGCATTCCTTACTGAAACATGGATATTAGTGAGAACACACTATTGTCCTGCAGACTGAGAACACTGACAGCAATGATAGTATGGATTCACTGCCCCACGCTAAACGTCTAGGTTGCTTTTGTAGTGTTTACCTGTCATGTTCAAACACCTTCTGGAAACCCTCAAAGCATTTGTTGCTGGAAACCTGTTTCAGTGCCATGATTTTAACTGCAAAAAAAAGAAGCAAGTTAAATTTGAAAATAAAACATTCCTGGACTATGAGTGAGTTATGAGAACAGAAAAGCTGAATACAACTTAAAGCATCTTTGTTTAACGTCACAGTTTTTTAGAAGAACGAATCTCCTGCAAACCGTTTCTGATATTTCATTTACTTTCTATTCCCCCCACAGAAATGGAGGGGAGGGGGAGCTGGACTCTTGCTTCAAACGAAGCCTTCCTGCTTTCCTGCAGACCCACATCTCCAATCACCTTCACCTCTGCAGTAAGCGTAGCTTGCTCTTCGTCTACCAGTGCTGCTACCAGACAAGAAATCTCATGTGCTGTGGTTAGCCTGGAGCCGCCTGGGACGAGCGGCCAGGCTGCTACCTCCACCATGACCGTGCAGGAGATAAACCTGTCCCATCTTTCCTTTGCTGTGTGTGCCAGTATCCAGCCGCTAATTACCACAATAGCGAGGACTGTAATCATCTTTCTTTGATAGAAATTAATCATAGAATCATAGAATCGTCAAGGTTGGAAAAGACTCTTAAGATCATCGAGTCCAACCGTTAACCTAGCACTGCCAAGTCCATCTATACCATGTCCTCGAGCACCACATCTATCCGTTCTTTAAATACCTCCAGGGATGGAGACTCAACCACTTAATCACCTTGCTCTAAAAGGCTGGGGGACAGCAGAAGGTCAGGCCTCACGGGGAAGCAGAAGGCTTATTTCCACGGGAAACAGGATGAAAACTACAAGCAAAGGAAGAGTCATGGGAGTTTTAAAACAGCTGGGAGTGCGCTTGTAGCAAACTTGCTACGGAAACTGGGGAAGGCTGACACAAATGGAGACGCTGTCAGTTTGCACGGACGGTAAGGCCCACTAGGCAGCGGAAAGGGGAAGAGGCCTGATGAAAGAAAATCCTGAGGAGAAACCAGGTGACATCAGACCAGGTAACACACGTCAAGACGAAAACCTTCCCTCCCTCGTACCTGTGCACTCCTACGGTGCATCGGGCAAGAAGCACCGCGCACGGCGGGCAGCCCCCGGGGCCGGCTCCTGGTCTCCTACCACCCCCGCGGGGCCGGGGCCGAGGGGCGGCCGCGCAGAAGCGCGCTGCCGCCATCCCGAGGGCAGCACCGCGCCAGGGGCCGCACGCAGGGCCCCGGCCCCGGCCTGAGGCGCCCCTTTCCGCTTCCACACCACCAGTCCTGCCCGCTCCTCCGTTCCTCCATTTTCACCCTCCCGCCCCCGGGTATACCCGCCGGCAGCGATCCCTCCCCCTCGGCCGCCCGCCGGCTGGGCCCAGGGGCCCGCAGGGGCCTGCCGCCGCCCCGCTCTCCCCGCAGGCAGGCCGCGGGCCGCCGCGCTCCCGGGCCTGAGCCGCCCACCCCCGCGGCGGCTCGGCTCCCCCTTCCCCCGCTCCCTTACCGCCGAGGCGCGGCGGGGCCGAGCGGCGGACGGCGCGGGCGAGGGGGCGGCCCCTGTGCGGGCGCGGCCTCCCTCCGCCCCGGCCCGCCCCCGGCCCTCAGGCGGCTGCTCCAGCCGCCGTGGTGGCTGCTGGGCCGCGGCCTCCGCCGGGCTGAAGCGCGCGTCCCCGGGGGAGCGCCGGGGGCTCTGCCGGGGCCGTGGGTGCTGCTCTCCTCCGCCGCCCCCGGCGCTTCTCAGCTCTTCAGCCCAGGGCCGGAGGGCAGCGGCTGCGCGGCCTCGGCGCCTTCCTGCCCCGGTGCTGCAGGGCTCCCCTGCCCAGCCCTGGGGAAGAGAATCTTGAACTGTAAAATGAAGGAAGAAATAAAAAGCTAATCCATAAAATCTGGTAATCGTGAGCTATTCAAAGCAGCACGTATTTCTGTGAGCATTATTTTCCCTCAACCACCAAAACCTCAAGAGGAAAAAAGTTGCTGAAATGGCCTGAACTTGGACCACGGCATCATGAAGTTTTAAGTGTTTTACTTCACCTCACTGTTTCAGCTATTTCATAGCAGCTGCCACCTGACAGACTCTTGATTTTATAATAAACCCGAATTCTAGTCTAGGTAGTTTTTGTCATGACAGCTCGCTGGCGAGATCGTAAAGGAAAGATGATATTTGGCAGTGCTTTCCTCTTATTCATAACCCAAATTCTTCTCACTTGCTGTTAAAGGGTCTTCTTTTTTTTTTGAATTTGCAATTAAACATGCCCATCGAATGCCAAAAATATGTCCTCAGCAAAGCTCTCTCCCGCTTTTTAGTCTCCTAGCATGTACTGCATTAGCAGTAACTATTTTTGCCCATAACATTTTGCAGTCTGATCATCCGTTACTTGGCTGATGTGACAATAATTCATTTCTATTTTTAATCCCTAATTCTAGCAAGGCACAGTACCGACAACTTTGTCCCCCTGTTACTTTCTACCCTTCCCCAGAAGATCTGTTTGGACGGTGGCTGCCAGACCTTGGACCTGGGCCACCCATCCTGCCTTCCAGAGCAGCTTTCCTGTCCTGTCTTGCTGCTTAGATGTAGCTGGTACAAATAGTCCGTCTCTGAGCTGTTTAAACTTTCTTCTCTCAGTTTTTCTTTTGAAAGGTTTAGTTTGCCACTAAGCAAATTAAACTGTTTTTCTTCACTAGTATTTCTCAAACACTCTTCAGGTTGTTCCTTCCATCTCTATCTGTGTGCATTTTGTAGCTCTCTTAATGTTGTACTCTCACGAGCAAGATATTGCCCAGTTAGTTTGTTATTTGATCTAGACTTTAGCCACTCTGTTTTCTCTCTTGTATATGTAGTCAGCTGTCATTACGCACATCTCGTTTTCCGTGGTATCTATGATTGTTTTTAGGTATTTTTCTCTTGCCAGTATAAAACCTGCCTATCTCAGCACTGATGCTGGTAAGATTTTGATGTCTTCCTGGGCTTGCTGTCCAAGTCCCAATTTGGTCCCTTTTCAGAGTGATATATTCAGTCTGCTGATGAGTTTGCCTGGCCTCCCCACGTCTCCATGACGTCAAGATACAAGCATTATTTTGTATGTCTTTTCAGTCAAAAATGACTGAAGTAAATGCATAAGTAAATAATGTGAGAGCTGTGTCGCAGCCCTCCAGAGGGCTGTTCTGATGGCACACAGCTGAGTGTGTGTTGTGTGTGAGAACGTGTGAAGTGGAAAACACACTGGGATGGTGCTGAGGACAATGTAAGGTAGAGGGAGCCAAGCTGGTGCAGTCTCTTCTGTGCTGTGGTATAGATCTTTTCAGTATCTTTGGTTATGCACATTTGTTTTGTTAACCTTAATGCCATTTCTGTGTCCTTTGAGACAGTGTCTGCAGCTGTCACCAGTGGATTCATTTTGGTATCATTCTGCATATCATTTCAGATTATCTGTAAAAAAACAGATGTGAAATGGACTTCCTGCCCTTCATTATTAAATGCCTTCTCCTTATGTGGTGCAGCAAGGCAACCAGTAGAAACGAGGATATTAAAAGAAAAGAATGACAAGTACTCACTTTGGAAAATCTCTTGGCTTATGTGGTCTTGCCTTACGTATTACTTTATCGTTGTATTCCAAGTACAACACATACTTCTGCAACAGACTTTCTGTATGTTCCCCCTACAGACAGTACTTTCAACCATTTTACTGCTGATCTAATCCAGTGGTGAGGTATGATTTCACATCATCTACCTAGCATTTCTTTTGGCATCTGTAAGAACGGCTTTGTATTACGTCAGGAGGAGTTTTGCCTTTTCACCACATTTTCACCATCCTTTCTATACTTGGGGAAAAACACCATTAGCTTCAACCCACTCAAACACATTTGCCATGAAGCTTCTAGCAAGAAACTTCTACACTGTAGGCAAGCAACCTGTATGTCTTAAGATTACAGTACCAAATTCTTCCTTTCCCATTTTCTTTTCAGTAAGTACAGTCCTTCCCTCAGCCATTCATGTGGGTACATGCTTCTCCAATGTTTTTGTTGCAGTAGTCTGAATTAAGGATGGTAGTTACTAACTTCTTCTACCTAATAGCCGTGGATTCTCCCTCCTGCTAGTGCGTTTCAGTCATTTTTTCTCAACTTTTTGTATGTGATCTCATCTTCATTTTGGTTATTCAGAGCACTGAATTCACACTTCACTGTCTGCTTTGCCAGGAGATTATTTGTATGTTGTTCTTTCTGTAAAGAACTTTTCCAGTGTTCTTTATAGTAATTGTTCATAATTTAGTCATTTATGATTCTATATCATATTTGTCTAAATTGTCTTGAACTGTCTTATATCATGGTATCGTTCATTTCCAAGCAACATATATGGCTGATGATAGTATTATCCCTCAGTATATTTCATGCTGACTGTATTGACACAATCTGCTTCAAGTCTTTAGCTTTTCAAGGGAGAAACTTTACACAGGGAGAAGGAGAATTTTCTGCCACTTCATTGTTATTGATTTATTTTTCTATTTCCCCTTCTTTACCACATCCATCTATTGTCTTAGATGGAAGCTAGATCTTTCACAGTTTCTTTTCTTTTCTTTTCTTGCGTGTTGTCAAGATTTCACCTGGGTGCAGCTTATCATGTAATCAGCTGCTGTCCCTTCAAGGCACTTCTTTACTTTTTCTGCAACTTGCCCAAGGTTCTTCCTAGCCAACAAGACCCATGGCAGAGGCTAGAAACTACATATCCTCACTTATTTTATCTGCCTACATTGAGGTTTTTTCTTCTTTGCTCCATTTCTTGCTTTCATTATTTCCTTTTTGTTCGTTAGAGACTTAGTGTGTCATTTGAGTCCATAGGTCTTTTTGGGAAACAGTGTTGTCCTTTGGTCTTGCTTGCACTGTAAGGCAAGTTACAGTGGTGTCGATGCTAGCTGTCTCCTCTTTTTGTGTTCTTTACAAGTTTTCTAATTCTATAGGAAAAAATATCCAGTCTGTAATAAGAACCTAATTTGATTAAACAGATTAGCAAATGGAGAAGTTTCCCTCAGCAGCTTTGTGAATTTGTCTTTGGTCAAGGTACACAATCTCTTCTGTGGCCAGAGATGATTTCTAGATCAGCAGTTGTCTTTTGTCATTCTGATTATCAGTATAGCTCCCCGGCTTCTCTTTAATTTGGCTGTGTCTTGTATTGGTGTTTCTGCAGCACTGCACTGGTGATCTGGAATGGCCTCAATAGCTCTGAGCTGCTATGAGCTTGGCCATGTTCATGAATCCTCTTTGCAGAGAGACTGCGGGAGATCTATACACAGAAGATTTACAGTTGCAGAAATAAGTCATTTGTGATAAGAAATTAGAAAAAGTTAGTGTTTTTTGAAAAAATTCTTTGTCTCTGGAGCAGTTAAAGCACTGAAAACTTTTCCAGGGCAAGAACCAAGCATGCTTCTTTTATTACAGTAATGATGTGAGTAAGAAATATTAGTAATACTTCCTTATCATTTCAGAGAAATGCAAAATTAAGCACATGTTACAACTGATATACTAAATCCAGTGAGGTATATGTGTCTGATAATTCTGACGGAAAGTATTTTCCTCTTAATGCTTAACAATTAAAAATGAAGCAGTCTTGCTTTTTTATAGTAAATTGACTGCACGTATTTGTATTATGTCTTTTTGTTTTCTATTTCTTTCTAGTACAGATTAATTTTGAACTTAGGAAGAGTCTGCTTGTCTGAGAAATTTTTCCACATACAGTTTTAAATTCCTCGTGTTGGATTTACTGAGCCTTTGAAGTTGATATTTTGAATTCAGATCTCCAAGTAAAATTTAGCATCACTGCAGCTAAAGAAAGATACTGGCTGACAGGAATGTAATAGTTAAGATCTGACTTAGTGAATGCCAAAGCACAAATTTAAATTCCATTTCAGCCAATAAATAATTTAGTAGAACATTAGGGCTTGCCTTATTAATGGAAGCCCCAAGGAGAGATGGAGACATAAATGCTATTTGTTTAGGCTTATGGTTGTCTTTCCCCAGGAGACAGGCATTTCTTTAGGTCTGAGGGAATAAGTTAAGATCAGCAACACTAGCTGGCATTCCTCGGATTTTTTGATCCCTACATGAGCCTTGAAGTAGTACAAGTACAGTGGACTTTCTTTCTTGGTCTTGGGGTGCAATTCAGGCCACAGACTTGAAGTCATTTGTTGAATTTAGGATCAAAACAGCAGAAAGAACCTTTAAGTTGTGTACTATAAACTCTTTTTGTGAGGACTATTTAAATCTGTTATCTATGATGATATAAGACAGAGAGTCACGCAAAATTACAATACATGAGCTTGTGTCTTCTCTTTATTTAAAAGATTATTTTAAAGACCGTGGCTTTTAAAAATGCTGAGGAAAAGGCAGTGTTTTATTGCTGTCAAAGACTGAGTATGGTAACATGCCTAGATGGCTTTTGAAGCAACTGACGAGATCCCCAGCAGGAAGACCATTTATTTCAGTAATATGTATGGTTCCTAGGGGAAGTACTGGCAATGAAAGAGTCAGAAGATTCCAAACATCATTTAAGATGAAAAAGTAAAAGTAGATGCTCACATTGCCCCAAGAGAAATAGCAAAATAATTGATTGATCTGAATTTTAACAAAAGATGGCGGTCATCTGAATGTCCTCATTTAATTTGATTCAGGCTGAGTAACTGAAATCACGGAAGAGAATAAACCTTGAAGGGAACAAGCTTTCACTCACTAATATGTGGGATTATTCTAAAAGTGAAAAAAAAAAATGGAGGCACAACCCTGAACTTCAGGAGAGCACGTAGTGGTTATTGGCAGGATCCAATGGGAGACTGCCCTGACAGGCAAAGGAGAGCCCAGGAGAGCTGGTTGATCTTCAAGGGCAACCTCCTCAAAGCACAAGAAGAGTCCATTCACTGCAGAAAATTGAGCACAGGCCAGCATGGATGAAGACTCCTGAGTGCCAAATGCAAAAAGGAAGCCTACAGAAAGTGGAAGCAGGGATGGGCTGCCTGAGGAGAATATAGAGACTTCTCTAAAGCATGCAAGGATGGAGTTAGGAAAGCCAAAGCTCAGCTGGGACTGAAACTAGACGTGATGTGAAGGGCAACAAGAAAGGTTTCTTTATGTACATTGACAGCAAAAGGAAGGCTAAGGAGAATGTGGGCCCACTGCTCAATGGAGCAGGAGAGCTACTGCCAAGGAACATGGAAAAGAATGAAGTATTCAGCGGCTTTTTGTTTGCCTGAGCTTTCACTGATAAAGTTGGCCTGTCAGGTGAGTATTAGCCAGAACAGAGGACAATCTTTGGAAACACTTAACTCATGTGGATATGCATGCCTGTGGGACCAGATTGGATGCATTAGATGCTGCTGGGAGAACTGGCCAATGTCATTGGAAGGCATTTTCTATCAATCATGTTTAAAAGGTCAGAACAATCCAGAAGGTCTTATTGAGGTTTGGAAAAAGGTAGATGTGACACCCACCTTCAAGAAGGGCATGAAGGAGGATCAAGCAAATCGAAAGCAGGTTAGCCTTACCGCCATCACTGGGAAAGTAATGGAACAAATTGTCCTGGAAGCCATTTCCAGGTACACAAAGAACAAGAAGGTGATTGGGAATAGCCAACATGGATTTACCAAGAGCACAGCACACCTGACCAGTCTAATTGCCTTCTGGTAAGAAGTCGGCCTCAATGGACAAAGCAAGAACAGTGGAAGTTGTATACCTTGGCTTTAGCGAGGGCTTTGCAACAACTTCTCTTAGTTTCCTTGTCTCCTTTTAGCAAGATTGGTGAAATACGGGCTCAATTAGTGAACAATAAGGTGGGTGGAAAATTGGCTGGGTTGCTGGGCTCAGAGGGTATTGATCAGCAGTACAGAGTCCAGCTGGCAGAGTGACACCCCTCAGGGATCAATACAAGGGACAAGACTGTTTAGTGTCTTTATTAATGACCTGGATGATGAGATGGAGTGCAATCTGAGATATATAGCTAAGAAAAAAACAGATTATTGTATTATGGTTATATGCAGCAATTCAAAACACTTTGGTGGAGTATCTGTTGGACTAGTCTGCTTCTAAATCTTGAGATTTTCCACCTTCATTTGACCCTGAATAGTTCCATCTCTTTCACAAGCTGATTTCTGAAGCAGATATCCCGCCTTGGATTAATTTTCAGGCCCCTGTGTGCTGCTTCCCAAATGACTACCATTTCTTTCTCATGGGAGGTATCAAAGAGGAACTTCGGCATAATCTGTCTTTCTTTGAGTCATTCAGGGTCTCACGACTGCTGTAATTGAGCTCAGAAAGTGCCTTTATAAATGGCTTTTGCTTCCTACTTTTGCTGGTTCCTCAAACTTAAAGTATGTAGACCTGACTCATTTCAAACACGCAAATCTCAACTACATTGCTAGAAGTTTTTTTTTCATGCGTCAATAAGAACTGCAGATTTCCAGATGTCCTCTGGGAATCTCTGTTCCCTCAGCACTGGGAAGTAGAGGCTTACACGGAGGGGACCCTCACCCATGTCTTTTAAGTTCTGGGTTCTGCATCTGGCTCACTGAGTGGCTTCTTTTGCTGATTTTATCTCACTGTACCTCAGCTGCCCATCAGCAAATAAGTCCCAGGAGTAGTTGCCTTTTCCTCAAAAGAATCGTAAGGATAAATAAATATGAATGTAGTCTGACAGTGACAGCAGTAATCTGTTTAACATATTTCTCTTTCCCCCTTTTTTTTCCTTAGATGTAAGTCTGCAAGGTGAAACCTCACTTAAAATGGCACAGTGTGCTCCTCCTTCATCAGCCACCTGCCTCTTGGGGAGATCAGAAGATGGCACAGTTCAATCTTTTCACCTTCTCCCAGGTGATTGTCGCTCAAAAGACCCATTCAGCAAATAGTCTGTGTTCTCCCTCAAGGACCCCAAATGTGAGTGTTAATAGTCCTCTTTCTTACAGTGGGAAATTTATCCCCTATAGCACATCTCCAGGCTTAGGCTTAGCCTTAGCCCCATCAACCCCAAGAATTTAGTTTTGAAAAGCAGTGTTATGTGGCTACGTTATAGCTGCTGTTAGTTGTAAATTAAACTATTTTATACTCATGGGGTTTGAAGGCTGGGATTTTCTCCAGTAGGCAATTCCAAAGGGTGATTCTTTCCACTTGCCTTAAATGCTCATTTTAGGCTACCTCTCTTTCTCCATTGCCTTTAGGAGCTGGGTCAGGAGCTGGCTTAGACATGGACACTTCACTAACAGACGCCTAGCAGTTCCCAGCCTAAATGACTCAATGAAAAATGATGTTTTGAACTCACACCCCTTTTGCTTTTTCTGCAAAGAGACAGGAATCACCCAAACATCTTTGTCATTTCAAATAGTTCAGCAGCAGAGACTTTACAAAACAAGCGTGTTGTAAATTTGCTTGGAAACTCAGCAACCATCATTTTAACTACTGTTTTCTTTGCTTCCATTTTCTGCGGCGGTTGTGTGATTGCATGAACTTAATTTTTATTACTGGGTACCTGAGAGCGGTGAAGAAGTGTTTAAGGATTTTCAGACTAGCAACCTTTTCTGTCGCTACAGAACACTTATCACATAACAGGAAGAATAACAGTGAACTCACAAAATACTAATATTTGTATTGTCAGTGAATTGTGACCTAAGAATTTACAAAGTAACTCCTTGAGATTGTTTAGGTCAATTGCAAATGCACTGGCAGAAATATTTATGGAAAAGCAGGAACGGAAAAATGGGGAATTGCTTCATTAAATTCATATACAGATCACTTTTTCATTTGAAATCTAACAGAAGAGCAGCTGTAGTTGTGCAGACCACAGGTCCGTTCAGCCCAACACTCTGTTTTGAAGATGAGCTGTAGCACAAACTGGTAGAAGGAGGAGCACAAGCATTTGGCCGGCAGCTCCAGAGAGCACCCGCTAACATCTAGCAGTCTGAGATCCTTCAGTTCTCTGGCTAGAAATGTCTATCATCTCTATGTTAAAGAACTCTCTTTGGCTTTATGAATTTGCCCAATCTTTTAGGTGTCCTAATCTGTTAGATATTTACCTGTACGGAAGCCATCCTATAATTTTGCTTGTCCTTGTTGCCTTTCTCTGTACCCTTTACAGTTATCCTCAAATACTTTTTTAACTACTGCTGATCATTTTTTTTCACAGTACCATAACACAAAGATCTCATTCCCATGTAGTAACGGTCAGTTTAGAGCATATTATTCTGTATGTAAAGCTAGAGTTGATTTTTTTCCTCCAAAAATGCATCACCTAACTTTTTCTACTTTGAATTTCACCTGCCATTTCCAGAGCCACCACAGAGTATCATGTGGTCTTTGCAATCAGTTCTCCACTATGCACGCTGTCACTTTTGATATATTTTTTTTCTAGAGGCCCCTGTAAGACTCACTGGTGTCCTGCCTCCCATGGTGAGGACTGATTATTCTGTCTTGCCTGTTTCCTATCTCCCAGGGGTTCTTTCACCATTCAAGAACCTTCTGTCTTGTGGTTATTTTCTCTTGAGCCTTTGATGAGGGACTGTGTTGGTGCAGGTACATGCTGACTCTCTTCAGAGAATACATCCGTAGGGTGGTTTATGTCCTTTACATAATCTCTGTATGGTTTTCTCTTTTGTTTCATTATCTTTTTACTGACAATTTGATTTGAGGCAAATCTTCTGACACATGACCATAAGGAAGTCTGCTGACACAGGAACGTTCCCAAGCATCCCCAGTGTGAACACAGATTTAAAAAAAAAAAAAAACCAAAAAAAGCAAGCTTTTCTGCTTATATATTAAAATCTCCTAAGGAAAGATCCCAGGTCTGATTCTCTGCACACTCTGTTCACAGCCAGAGTGGCAAAGTAGTCATATTTAAAATATATTACCTTGCACATTTTAGATAAAACCCAAACAAGTCCAGCGCTTGAAAAATTACAGTGTCTGGCCATGATGAACTCTAATTTTTCTCCACAACCACTTAAAATTCTTTGTTTGCATTAGTTTTTAATTTTCCATTCTGATAGGAATTTGGTAGTTAAAATATTAACACAACTATAACCATCACCTATTTTGCATGGCTTTTTACTGGTTACACAGTGATAGAACCCAAGCAATTTAGATGCAGTTAATCCCAACTGATGTCCTACAAACACTAAGAATTGTAAGTAACTTTACACATGTAAACTGACACACTGAATTTGAATTAAACTATTGAGTTTGTCAGGTTTTCTTTAACCTAAAATGAAGATTTCAATCATCTGACTGAAAAATGTTAAGCCTTTGTGTAGTCAAATGACTTTGGACATAATTAATTATGTTTTGCAGAACCATTGTTACAACTATTTTCAGGGTCAAATAACGTGGTATGTCTGTGATTAAATTGCATCAAACATAATAAGATTCAATCAAGGAAGCTTTTGAATTGCTGTGCCTATCTGCCAGGTCTCGCATGTCAAAGCTGCAGGTATATCAAAGAACTTCACTGCGTTAGATAAAATTTCCAAAGACCCTTTTGCCGTATGTCAAGGAGTGTCCTCAGAAGATTATACTATAAATCCGAAGACCAAATATCTTCTTTTCCAAATATCTTTGCTTTTATGGCTTGAAGTGCCAGATGGATAAGCTAAATGTGTTCTCTTTCAATGGCCAGTGCAAAGTATGTCAAAACAGGTAAATCTGGCAAGGAGTTTTCCAAAGAACGTAAGAAATTATGATACCGTGGAGCCTACGTACAGTAGTCTCGTACTACAGAGGTAAAACTGAGTGGATTTTCAATTCAGGGATCTTATCCGGCACATTTCACCTTATGGTGCCTCACAGGTTTGTGGCTAAAACAATCTGTTTCCATTCATTTGATAACTTCTGAAAAATACGCCTTTGTATGCTTTACACTTATAAAGCTTGATGAAACCTTAAGATTACGGCAAGGTTTTGAGGGGACTTCTTATTAACAGCTGTACTATGATATGCACAGCAACTGTAAACAAGAGCGCGTATGCTGTAACATCAGTTGGAGGGATATATTTTGGTTTTAAGATGGAGAAAACGCTAACAAAATCCATTTTGGTTTCTTATTTTAATACTCTTTGTGAAAGGAAACACTACCAATAGATGGCACTGTGGTTCTGTGGCTCAGGTGTTATTTATGTCCGTGCAACTGTGCAGTGCCATTTATTTATGCTGCTTATTAATTTTAATCTTATAGTGCTACTTCTTAGTGAAATTAATTTAATTGGCTTATTACTATTGCAAGTACATTGTTTCTGAGACTGAAATGTTTTATGCTGTATGTACTTATCCAAAGAATATACCTTTTCAGTAGAAGAACCGCTGTCCTTAGAAAAAGAGAATGATTGCAATGGCTCATTTTGGACCAGTTTACTGAGACAGTTAAATTCTGCAACACGCTCTTTCTCTTTGTCCATCAAGATATTTAAAATGACTTTAACCTTCAGCAGGCATTGTACTGTGAATATGTATGGGAGAAATTAAACCAAACCAAAATAACTACTTAAGACAAACCTCCAGTTTATAAAACAACTGATGGCATTTAAATATTTTAATCTGCTTTACTAGCAGTGGGATCTGACAAAACAATAAAGCATTGGAACACCATTTTACATTAACATTACAAAATACAGCAAACGTTTTTCTCTATGTATTTACATAAGCAAACATATAGGTATTCAAAATAGAATGCATCTCACCGTCTGGCAATAATTAAATAATTACATAAGTACAGTGCATGGTTGGCTGGATGGGAGAGATAGATAGGATTTTTTTACCCTGAAGTGTATAAAGGATGCACACCAGCTTAGGAGATACATGGTGAGCTTCATGTCTTTGGACATTTTTCAGATGCAGTCTTAACAGTAACAAAATGTCGATCTATTTGAAAAATTGTTGATTAAAACATGTTTTCAAACGAAGCGGGTTTTTTGGATGCAGATATGACAGACTGACTCAGCGCGCTTTTCCTGTAAGGTAGGGAGAGGCCCTAACCTCTGAGCTAGTCCGTGTGAATGTCTTCTTTTTTTTTGCCTGGAAAATTACAGAAGTTTCCATTCCAGTCTGATGCATAATGAAAACACTCACATTTTTTTGCAAGATGGAAGTGTTGCTCTGAAGCTGGTCATACTAAACTGTAGTGTTCAACCCAAGTGTGGGCCCGCTGCTATAAATTCTGGTTTAAAACGGCTGAACTTTGTCATCTGTCTGCAGTATAATGACTCTATTAATTGCTATCTGCTGATGAACGACCTCCCGCAGATCTGGCATGGTGGGTAGGACAAATTCAGACACTGACTCTGTCATCCTCACTAAGGCAAACTGCACAAAAATCTATTAACATTTTGGTGCAAGGTGGCAGAATCAGGCCTCGCTAAACTGTCAAAGATGTTCATAAAGAGCTGGAGATACTGCTCTTTATCTGCTGTGCATTCTTGGCTTTGAGAGGCTTCTTAGGCAAAATCTGCTGATCACTCAATGAAACCACCTATCTGAGTGCTCGCAGAATTAAAATGTCAGGCATCAGATATCCCTGCTTCTAAGCAAAACATAAGTGTTATGTTACCTCCAGCTCTCAATTAAAGAAGTGCTGTTAAGTCTCTTAGGTCCAAAACATGGGTTTTATTTCAATAAGCTGGAAGAAAATATTGTTCGGAGTCATCTTCTAATGAAACATCAAGCAAATAATTGAAACCCTCTCTGTTTGTAGTGAAACATTCCCAGTCAGTATTTGCAACCTGAGCAATTTGACATTGTGAAAGAGGAACAGAAGGTGAAATGGAAGAGAAACAGGGGGGCTGATTTGCTCTGCCACGTGGGTGAAATGCAGACGGTAAGTGGAGAGCATAAGCAGTGAATGTTAAATGCTCAGTAACAGCTTATCAAGCGCAAGCTGGTGAAGGAGACTGCACAGACCAGCAACCAGACCCTCAGGAGTTTTGAGGGGAATTGAGCTTTGGAGAAGTGCAGGGTGCCGTATATGTCGTACAGTGTGCAGGCAGGCTCTGCTCCCTGGCACAAATGGGCAATAGGACCTGGACTGTCCGTCCTGTTTGCTTCTTTCTCTTGCAAGGCCAGAGGCGCTTGCATCGAGATGGGTACAAATTGCACAAAACATGGCAATTCCCTCCACTGGTGGAAGCACCTGTGTTTCCTTTCCCCTCACATGCAGGGTTAGAGTCCTTCGGTCCTGTGTCAGTATTCATCACGTGAAGGCAATCCGGTTTGGTGCCAGATCCTGAGCCTCGAACTTCTACTCACAAAAGACCTTTGGTTTTATTACTGCCTACTTCTTCCCTGCAGTGCCTGTTCCCAAAGGTGAATCCTCAGAACCATCACTCCAGTTGCAGGGTGGCAACATCTGGACACCAGGAGGTATCTGAATACCCTGTTCCATGGGATGCCCTGGACCAGTTGTGATCCATCAGTGCCAGCACTTGCCTGGCTGGCCTCTGTGACACGAGCTGGCAGTTGTCCTTAGCTCAAACCCCCTGATTTAGGGTCCGTATCAAACTTGTCAGGGAACAGTGGACTACTACTACAGTGCTCCTCATGCTTAGCTGCGTTTAGCAGATTCGTCCTGAGATCCCTTCTGTGCCAGTGTGGAGGTGCAGGCTCGCACCCCTTGCACGGTGCTGTCTGGGAGCGGGGTGTGCATAGGGAAGCAGGAGCAGCAAGTTCATTTTTCCTTCTGCTGAAGCTGTTCAGTTTGGTTGTGGTGACCGAGTGTACCCAGCGCCAGAGAGACCATATAAACCACCTCGGTGAGCACAGCATTTGTACCACTTGATTTAGCAGGTGATCCTAAATTCCCGGTTTTGGAGAGAAAACCATTAATGGCCATGAGCCGATGGATGACATGCATGGTATCTCTGCAAAGGGGCTGCAGCACAACGCTTTGACCCAGGCGTGGAGGCTGAGGACTGTGGAGCCAGTGTCACCATGTGCATGCAGAGCTCCTGTGTGCCCTGTGCACGGTGGCTCTGACCTATCCCACGTTGGAGGAAACGGCTCATAAAACTGGCAGGTTTAGTTATCATATTGGCAACAGAACAGTAAAAGCAGTTTCTTGGAAATCAGCCAAATACCCAGCCAAGTTTTAAGTCCTCTCCTACCACAGATCAGTATTTTAAGCTAAAAGTCTTCCTCTTCCAAAGACCCCCAGCTGGTAGGCTAGAATCAGATTCAGTTTCTCTCTGTCTCTCTCTTTCTTTGCCTGAGTGGAAATGTAATTGGTCTGTGAAAACTGCAAGAGAAGGACTGATGAAGGCCTTGGAGTTTGGCTTCTGGGTAGGCAGTGTTTTTTTCAGAGTGGACAGGATCTGAAACTGGAATACATCCTGCTTCTGATGGTTATGGCTGCAAAATTCATGGAATGAATGAAATGCTTGGATTTACGTTTTGCAGGTGGATGCAACATTTATATTTCTGCTCTCCAGCAGAGTCCCACTGGCTTCAGTGAAGTTGTCTATGATGCCCAAAGGGAAACAGCTTCATGACTAGGCATTTCTGTCAAGCAATGTATTTGATGTTCTTTGTGTAATGTATTCTGCCCTTGGAGCTATGCAGGTGAAATACAGTGCTGCTTATAAGTCCTGTTATTTTTCAAGTGGGCCCCGTTTGCCCATACATATTTCATTAAGGCTGAGTCCTAATAGTGCAAGCTACCTACCGTTCCTGAGCAATCTACCATAACAGCAAAACCAGGCAAAACAATTTTGAGCAACTAAGAGTTTTCTAATAATTCTGGTTCTACAAGCCCTAAAACAAAACCAGAAGGACATCTTTATAATGGCCTTTTTGGCCAAAGAGAAATTATGAGAGAGGATCTGCTGCAACCTTTTACTGAAGGCTTTACTCATGCAAAACTTCCACTGACATTACTTAAGTCAGACTCTGCCAGAATCGAACAGAAGCATGGACGTGGAATCGTTCCTGAAATTATTTAGTAGTGTTGTGCCTGATTTTCCACTCTTCCTTCACTTCACTTCCCTGTCAACACCAGTGGGAAGGAACAGGGAATCAAGTCCAATAATTACTTTTGAAAAAATTACTTTCAAGTTTTCAGATGAAACTTTTTGAATGGAAATAAAGTATAAGACATGAAATAATGATTAGGTATGGTGGTAGAAACAAAAGCTCATTCAAGTATAATTTACCTGTGAAGATTGCTAATTTGATCTATAGAACGAATGGCAGAAAAGCCCAGTAACATTTCAGAATGGTCACTCAGAAGAAAAAAATAGCCATAAAAACACTGTTACCAAAATGTCCATATAATTAATCTATACAGGTTTTAATAGATTTTTCTTTAATAGTTGAAAATTTATTTTAAATATATATTAGCAAATTAACCAGAATTTTATTTAAAATTCCTTAAAGTGCTCATTCAGTTAATGATAACAAAATTTCATTGTAGCAAGACAAACTAGCTGGAGCCTACTCTGCGAGGACGTCAAAGGACAGCTTAGCTTTCATTTGCAAAGAGAAAAGAAAGGCGTAGGTTTCTTCACAGCCCATGTTATAATACCAGAAATTGCGCTTTTTTTCTTTAAGAAATATATCCTTTAGAATATTAAAAAAATAAGTTTAATAAAGCCTGTGCTTAAAACAGCCAAAGTACTGTATGAAAAAAAATTGCACATTTGATACGATTTCAACCCTGCTTTTCATCCACAGGATAACATGAGGAGTATGTGATGTTATTGGAGGGTCTCTGGAACAGGGCTGATTTTCCTAAGCTATCAGTGCTTCTCACAGCCAGGTGACATTTTCAGCGTACGCACGGTGGTTGTCATGGCAGCTGCCGACCATCACACACCGCTAACCTTTTCGTTCGCTGGGCTGATACTTCCCTTGGAGGTACCATCCAAATGGTGTATTCCTATCGTGACCGTCGAATAATCCTTAGCCATCATTTTTGCCTCTTTTTTCAAACTCTTCATTTGTGCTAGCTGGAGCTGGCTGGAATTATACGCAAGTGCTGGGATAGTGTTCACTAAAATCAGCTGGAAAGGTTTCTTCTCCTCCTTGTAGCGACACTGAATGTAACGAGAGAAAGCTGAGCGGTAGGTTTTATTGAACAACGTATATACGAGTGGGTTGACAGCCGAAGAAAGGTAGCCAATCCAAACAAATACGTTAAGTAGTCCTCCAATGACTTCTTGATTGCATGACTCCTTGCAAATTACAGCCATCACATTGGTGATGAAAAACGGGCACCACATCACAACAAACAGAAAGAAGACAATGCCAAGGACCTTGGAAGCCTTCTGCTCATTGCTGATGGATTGCATGGTTCTCCTCCCAGAAGTCCCCACGTCTCTGTTCAAAGAGCGCTGAAAGAGTTTCTCTGAGGACAGGGAACTCTGAGGGAGGAAGCTAAATGAAGCAAACTTGGTCTTTGGACCAATGTCATTCACACATAGCATAGCTTCCTTCTGCAGCGACTTGATCGTTAAAAAGTAGGTGACCACCATGATGGTTAGAGGGATGAAGAATGCCACAAAAGAGCCTACTAGGACAAAATTCTCATCCACAAGTGAGCAGCTGCATTTATTAAACACTTTGGAGTCATCTTGTAGTCCGAAGACAGGTATAGGCATGGAGATACCTGATGGTGGATTAGAGAAAGAAGTTAAACACAATAATAAAAAACACCATGTCCAATCTCCAAGAAAAAAAAATAAACAAAACACTCTTAGCTATACACAGATCATTTTTCGAAGAATAAATGGTTATAGGACACAAATGAACACTAACAGATAGAGCCACAATTGATAGACATCCCAAAGCAAACTGAATTTACACAGGGGAAGGAAAAATATTGCATCTCATGTTTCAGTAGCAGCGTGCTGATAGTCCTGTTCTTGTGACATTTTACTAAGAAAAGATGCTGTGTGAAATGTTGGTCTTGCCGATGTTGAATCTCAGGACCTAAGTTGTGGTCTGCCAGGCTCTGGCGTTTGTGCTGCCACCACCTTTACAGGGTGCCAGCAAAGAAGGACAGGGGAAGAGCAGCACTGGCGTTTGTTACATGGAATTTTGCAGTTGCTCTAATCTGAACTCCCTCTGTCCTTCAAAGAAACCGCAGCCACAGGTAGAATACATTTGCTTCTATCCAACTGTCCCATGACACCTGGTAGCAACAAAAGCATAATTCCTTATCTCCTTATATTCTTGGATCACTCCTTATATTCTTGGATCTTGGGCCTCCTGTAATGATCTCCAGACTTGCTCCTTGGTTCCAGCCACCTTGGCAAAGGCTTTTATCAACTATAATCAAGACGATACCATCTCTTTTTTTTTCTGGGGTGGGTTAAGAGTGGTCTTGGGCTGTTTTTCATAAGAGGATTAAAAGTGTTCTGGGTACTGGTTTCTGACTAGGCTGTGAAATACTGATTTTAGGAGGAAAGATAAATTTTTATCATAGGCCTGAGAGTAATCTTTCATTGGGTCTTTTTCTTTCCTCCCTGTAATATCCATACAGCCCACACAGTCTAAAAGCTAAAAAAACTTCATGGCAAAGGCCAGAGGAACGATGGGGAAAAATTAAGCACTGAGAGACACTGATATGAGGCAGCCTGAGATATGGTTCACCCTGCAGGACTGCAAATGTCCCTTCATGGTATTGCCAGCTGCTACAGGCTGCCCTCTCAATGCAGAGCCCCACGGCAATGGCAGCCATGCAGACTTCGTCTTCCCCTGGAGCGTGTGCTGCGTTTTTGCCCCGTCATGAACGGCAAAGCCAGGTGATGAAGTCCATTCTCCTTGGACTGCGCTGTCTGACTCAAGCCCACTCAGCCATTTCCTCAGGGACTTCTGCAAATGCTGCTTGTGTCTGAGCAAAATCAAACAGCTGCTGTTTCTTTGGTTGTTGGTTTGGGTTTTTTTTCCAATATTTGTCTCCTCCCCTCCCCCCAAATGGATGCTGTCTCTCCAAGAGAGGCAACATTCAGACAGCCAAAGGGATGATGTGCTGTGAAGACAGCAAAAGTGGAGCTGTGAAGCAGGGAGCGATAATGCAGTCCTGTTTGGATAAAAGCAGCTAGGAGTCTGGCTCCTGTGGAAAGTTAGCATAATCTAGGAGCTTCAGTCCCCTTTGCATCTTTGAACAGAAATCCCAGATGCTGTATTTGGCTTCTGAGGAAGAAAAAATTAATTAGAGAAGAATTTCTTATGATGTGAGGATGATGCTGTGCCCTACTTTGTCCCTTGTGTGCCCAAGAATGTCCTTACTGGTTCACAGCTGAGTCCTGAAACTCATCCTCTTAACATCAGCACTGTACCTTCCTCTGCCTCCCTTCCTTTCCCTTCTTCCCGCTCTGGTGCTTAGACTGGGAGCCCTTTAAAAGCACAGGCTGTCTCTTCAATTCACACATTTCCAGTGCCCAGCATAACAGCTCCTGTCCTAGAGGGAGGCTGTGGAGTCCAGGCACAGTACGAAACTACAATAACAACAGTAATAATGATAATAATAATATTAGACTATTATTCTCTTCAAATGTTCCATTCTTTTGGTGGTTCTGGAGCTTCTACAAAGCTCTTCATTTTTCTAACACCGCTGCTCTCTTTATTTTTCTAACAACACTGTAGCTTATTTTATCTGCAACAGCTTTGAACTGAGTCATGGCAATGCCTTGGGCCAATTTACAAAAGTGCTGTTCTTATCTGCCCAGGGCAGAAGCTGGTGGAGAGCCTGCGGTATTGCCCTTTCTGTTTCTGCTGCACAAGCCCTAAATGCCTGAACTTGGGCTATGAGAAGCCCGTGGGTGAGATGCAAACTCATGCAGCCTGTGGCAGCTCCTGGGTTGAGCTGCTGGAAACCTCCAGTGGCTGCAGGAAAGCTGCTGCCTAAGAAGGTCCGAGTCAGTCCGACTGACGGCACAGAGGGAGAGGTCACCTGCAGGAGCCACATTACCCAGCCACGGCTAAGTGATCTGGGGTGCTGAGCACCTCCAGGGAAATGGGGAATGCTTTGAAGTTTCTTTTCTTTTTCGGAAGACTTAAAGAGATACTGAAGGCACCCAGCACCTCCCAGGTTTACGCTTCAGCTGTATGAAGACGCGACACTAGTCAGAGCAATACCACAAGTTTCCCGTCCGGTTCTGCCCTGTACTGATAACAGCAGGGCTGTTTTTTCATTTCATTCAAAGACCTAGTGTGAGCTGCAAAGATAAAATAAACAATGGTATTGACAGAGTAAAAAGATGCCTTTCATTACTACAGACCTTATGGTTCGGCTGCATCAGGAGGCATGGGAGGAGAGGCAGCAGCACTAGAAAGAGGAAAATTTTAGCGTAATTGCAAGCTTTTTAAAGTAAAAGGCCAAAGTCAGTTACAACTCCTCACCCGAAATACAAGGGCAGCAATTCCCCACCTGCTTTATTTTCTTGTTAGCAGCTTCTGGAGACTGGCATCTAAATACAGATTTCTGGCTTTAAAAAATGGAAATGAGCTTCAGCTTGTAGCTGAGTATCCACATTTCTTTGTCATTCCTTTAACAAGTGCAAAAGTGCTGTTCACAGCAGAGCTGTAGGAGTCATGTAAGTTTTTCTGAATGACCGTTCAAGGCATCTTCCCCCTACAGCCACGGGTGACTGGCCTGTATACAGTTTGAAAATACCAGAGGTGCCACGCTTTGGTAGCAGGGAACATTAACAGCTGTAACCTGGTTTTTGTGTACACCCTGGTTCAGCTGATGCAGGGGATCCTACAAATGATCTTGTGGCATTCCTGCATGGAGTAAATTAACTTCCAGCCCAATTTGCTCTTTCATATCTCTACAGGGACTAAACTTATTGCTCCCCTCCCCAAAGGAACAGAGTTTGTCCCTCTTCGACAGGTAGCTTCTGGCTTCTGTAGCATGAGGATGGCAAGTCCCAGTGAGGACACAGGGACCAAATTCAAAGGCAGTCATATTTAAACTGTAAATAAAGGAGCTTCCATGTGCAACCCACGTCCACTATTTTATGGGATTTTTAGGAAGCGTCACACATGACCAAGAATGTCACCCACACATCACTCGGGTTTGGTCAAAATCAAGCTTGCCCTGTAGGCACGTAACGAAAAGTCCCAGTCTAAGCTGTATTAGCATTATTGCAGCTGACTGAACTCATTCTTTAAAGATTGAAGCTGACCGATCTATTTCTCCCCGATGATTCAGATGTATAATTTCTTCCTGGTTTTATTGTCCTTGCTTTCCAGCTCCCTGCTCTTGGTGACTGTGGATGTTTAAGAAGACACAGGCTGTGCCTGTGTATTCAAATGTCAAGAGAAGAAAATCAGCTTCACAAGAAAGGATCACGCAGAGCTACCAGGTCGGGATGAGCAGGTATTTGGGAAATGGACCATGTGCAAACCCTAGATCTGGAGGAAACTACCTGGCAGGGCTGTAACAGATCAGCTCTTCCACACCCTGCCCGTTCCATGTCCCTGGCTCCCACTAGCTCAAGGACAGTATGGAAAAAGTCTTGATATCCCCTGAGTGCTTTTTTATGGTTTATCTTACTCTGCTTCCAAATCAAACTAAGCTGAGGCACGAGGAAGCGCTCAGCACAGAATGGGAGCATCTGTTCAAGTACTGGAGGTATATTAGCCACTGCGTTTCCAGTTGACATTCTCCCTTACATCAGAACATTTTCCCTTGCAGAGAAACCCTAAATATTATGTTCCTCTGGTAGAAGGTGGTTTATTTATATAGCTGATTTGTACACAGGTGGCTGTTTCAAACTCCATGGACTTTAATAAACTGCAAAACAGAATCCAAACAATAAAGATGAGTAATAAATCCTGCATTAAACCTCAAGCATTTGGGCACAACTTCGGAATGACAAAAGGCTCTTGAAAACACCAAAGGTTAAGAAGTAAAGCAATAGCATCCTTCTTGTTCTCTCAGAAAGCCTGATAAAACTGACAACGGTTGATTTAGTGGTACACATTGCTGGCTTGCAAATCTTCAGATGTATACAGCAGCCATAAAACCACTTTAACTGGACGGGTAAACTGGGTTTGCAGCTGCCTTGAGCTGCTGAGACTATCAATGACTCAAAGCTAAAATTTAAAATATGCCCTGCAGGGTGGCACGCTTGGGCTACTTAGGATGAAGAGAAGGAGGGGAGAGTGAATGATAAAGTCAAGGTTCCTTCCGTGAAGTCTCCTTCAACCAGAAACTGTCAGTCACATGCTTTCACCTCACATATATCTATTTCAATTGATTTGAATACAAATGAGCATTACTATGTGCCTTAATAAATGTCCAATGGATAGGAATTACCTTTTAGAAATGTCATTATAGTTTCTCAGTACAATTTGGCACCTTTATTCACCTTCGCATGAAAAAGAAAAAAGCCTCCCCAGCTCAAGGTTTAGCAGTCACATTGATTCAGAGATACTCAGGTTATGGGCCAGATCATGAGCCACTGCACAGAGATGGGCTGTGACACTGAGGACCTCTGAAGGGATTGCTGCTTGGAGAAGGCCAATCTCTCCTTAAAGCAGCTCAGTGTGGCAATATTGTCTGATTTCTTTAGAAAAGCCCATGCCTGGTATCTGATGCCTTTCTGTACTTGGAGAATGTCCTCCTTTGGTACATCTACACAGTAAAACAACAAACAGCCATCCATGTATACTCACATGCTGCCTCCCAAGGCATACAACGCATACCCTCGGTTTTCTGTTGTATAAAAATTGCTTTGGTGCAACACAGCCATTACATTACTTTCAATATTTTGGACTGAAATAACCACACAAAATAATATTTATTCCTTTGGGCTACCATGGTGCCTGTGTGGATGTTTGCCTGCTCTAGGAACACAAACCACAGTGACCCACTTGGGGGGGGACTGTGGACCATGTGCTCCTCTGAGTATCAAGGATGCAAATGTGTCTGGGGCTTATATCAGGAGCTGGAGTTTAGCAACTTATGTGCTTTCACTTAAACATCCGCAAAAGAGCTGCTCAGTCTGGCTCCGTGTCTCTGCTTGGCATGTGGCACTCACTGTTAGGGGAGCTATCGTTTCTCCAGACCTGCAAACACTTAGCTGACTTCTGCATGCACCTGAAATTGTTATTTCCCACCTGACTCGTTTCCAGTCGTGACAAACCTTTCATGTTACAATTTCGTTGCTACCCAAATAGTGCCAGCCACATTGCCAGCAGCAAGGTTGTGCAGTTTGCTGCTGGGTGGCAGTGCAGAAGCAGAAATTTCCACCTAGAGACAGGGGACATTGAAAAGTTCTGAGTGGTTTGGGAATCACCATCTGAGGCTGCATCTAGTTAGCATGAATGTTAAAAAACTTCTGCCTTTTCTAGTCAGCGTGGCAGTGTCCCCAAAGTCCTAGGCTAGAATCTCCTCACACGTGAGACAAGCATGGACCTCTTCCTTGGCAGCAGATACGCGTGTTGGTGGGGGCAGGAGTGGGTGAGGAGCTTTCTCTCACAAATCCCCACCTAATATTTGCTTTCAGATGGATTTCCTCAAGAGCTAAGTGAGTCACAGTGCTGGTGGAGCATCATCTCCTTTCTGCATCCCAGAAGCACCATCCTCACAGGGCTGAAGTCAGAGCATCCAGGGTCCAGGCATTTTCCTTATCACTATCTGTAGACCAAATTTAGTTTTTTATTGGAGGGCACATACAGACCTAGTTTTCTGTATCTTTCCCTTGGAACACTTTATTTGGTCAGACATGTTCTATTTAATACAACTGAAAGGAAAACTACATTATATTTAACTTCACACAGGGGGTGACAGGTAATACTTGGATTATTCTATAAATTTTGAAATGGCTTTGTTCTTGGCAGCTCAGAAAATCTCTAAGGAAACATATTATTTAGCCTAGTAGGAGAAATATTCAGTTCTCTTCATGTGAAAAAAATTATTGTAAATGATAATTTATAATAATAGAATGCTGTAAATTGTCTATTCCACTTTAGAAAAACAAAATCAGAAAAGTCTCAGTGTCTTCCTGATATATTTCTCATATATGTCCTCAGTCCTGAAGCCTATTTCTTACAAGAACAGAGATGTGTGTCTCCAAATTAATTTGTAGGACCGTAATAATAAATTAAATAGAATTAGAGGAGCATTACAGGGAGGACAGAGCAAGAAATGAAGGACAGTTGCCCCTTGTTGACCCAACTGATTAGAAACCCAGGGTGGACTGAGTTATGAGAGGAAATAGCCGATGGAGTCTCTTACTGCCTTGGTGTAATCCTGTTCCCTTACAAAATGTGCATGCAGCTCTGTTTCCTGGAGGCAGCAAGAATCTGGCAGCAGGAAGCAGTTTCTTTGCTCTCGGCTTTAAGTGCTATTCCTGCCTATCCACACCTCAAATCCCCTTTCTTAGCTGTGCTGCAGGACTTGTTTACAGCAGTTCTGTGTCCTTCATGTCTGGTCGTTCTTGTTTCCTTGTTGGATTTTCCAGTCCTGAGTATCTGAGGAAGGCACAAGCTTTTGCATAGCAATTTTCAGTGGAGCCTCTCCACCGATACAGTCTTTGCTTTTCAACTAGTGACATTATCTTTAGTTTGGGCAGAGGCTTTTGCCAAGGTGCTTATTGGCTTCTCACAGCTGTCTCAAGTCAAGAGAAGTTGGTATCCCTCTGTGTAATATGATTACCCAGTCACTAAAGGAACCAACAGAGGCATATAGAAGTCTACACTTATCAAATAGCTACAAAGAAAGAAAGATTTATAAATGTCCTGAAGAAATTTATTTTGGAAAAGGGTTTAGGGACTGGGGATTTCAGATTATGCCGTTCATGTATGCAGCAAGGAGCAATGGTGAACAGACCCCAGTGGTTTCAACTGAACAAGCTGAAATAAAGAATCTTGCTATTGCAGCCAAACCCTCTTAGTTTAGTGCCAGCACAGGTCTGTCTGCACAGGCTGCCTTCACCTTCTGCCAACTGCAGCGTGCAGAAGGGAGGCCTCCAAGGGCTGAGAAATTGCTGGAGAAAGCTGTTCTGCCTGGTCTGGTCTTTCATAAGCAGGGAGGCAGTCACACGTCCCAAAGCTAGTCTTGGTATACATTTGAATATTACATTTTTTTAGTTATTTCCCAATGTGCTTGTGTTTATTCCCAGGTAATGACCTCTTTGGTCCTTGACTGCAAGTTGCCGCATTTTAGCTGAAGCTCTGCAGTGCTTCTGTCTTTGTAGAGTAAAAGTACTTCTGCTTGGAGTTAGCACACCGGTGACTTGCAATACGGGTAACCTGCAGGTAAAACCTCTAGGGCCAGCAAATAGAATGCTTGGGGATGGAAGGGACCTTTAAAGGTCATCTAGTCCAATAGAAATAGTGTAAAGAAGAGAAAAAGAGAGAGAGAGAGAAATAGAAAGAGTTTGTTCTTGATCAGTGGAAAGCTCAGAAAATTGAAAGACTTTATGCAGAAATTTTCATTTTAGATGACACATATACTTGAATTCCAGCTGGTTGTTTACTATAACATTTATATCTACCGAGGCACAGAACTTTCCCTAAATAAGCAAGAAATACCAAACAGCCCAGTAAATAAATTTTTGCACAATATGGCTAAAGGACAAAATAACATGTACCATATGCTAGATTCTTCCACAGGTCTCCCATGGATTCAATGAATCTCCCTTTTACTGTGCTTGGTTAGATTTCACAGTCTGATTCTGAATATTGTAGTGATGTTAAGACTGGAGAAAGATGTCAAAAGACCCCAGCCCTAGACTCGGTAAGTGTGTCAACTTTTAGATGAGAAGTAAATTTATTTGCCTTTTGTAGATTACTGTGTCAAGAATACAAGTCATTATAAATACATCTACAGAGAAGAAGAGGGAGGCAAGAAAGTAACTGGGCTTGCTTTTGCAGCAGAAGGCCAGACACAGCTGTTTAGCTCCAGGATGTCCAGGAGGGTAAAAGTCAATAACAGAGATATAGCCTAAAAATCCTTTTCCTCTTTACTGATCCAGAGGAACCCACTCAATCGGATCTCCAGTAAGGAGCATGCCATTGTGCCATGTACAACAAACTTGTTCATCTGAGAAAGCACCATCCCTGTGTTCTCCAGGTGAAAACTTAACCCATCCTTAGAGACGGGACAAAGAAATGTTTATGGAAGTGTCTCAGCAGTGTTTTGGCACCACATTGCCACGTCACATCCAAGATGAAATTGCTCCTCCTTTGCCCTGCTTGGTCCTGTGGTTCCCAGATGATGCTGAGACTGCATGGACAACTAGCGTCAGAGTGGCAAGGCTGAAGGAGCACTGAGAGAAGGGCAAACCCCACTCCATACAGGCCATCTGTATGGATGTCATAACTTTCTTCTGCTGGGAGCTGGGCTAGGTTAGATTTGCGTCTGGCAAGAGGCTCCTCTTTCTCATTAGCCCTCCCTCAGGCCAGCTGTTCTCACTGGGAAGTACCTGAAGAAGGGAAAGTCAGGGAGACCTGCCTGCAACCTCAGGTGCATTTTAAAATCTGAGAGTATGAAATATGACGAGGAGTGAAAAGGCATGGGTACTCTATATCCTCCTCGGCTCGGAAGCATGTGGATACCACAACATGTCACATTAAAAGAAGCAGGGCTGAAAATAAGCACTAATTTCACGTGGCCACACACCCATCTGCATGCGCACACACACCTGCTCAATGAAGATTGCCAGCTTTTCTAAATAACTGAATTACAAGCTGTGTTTTCATGCTCTGAAGTCATCACTACTTACATCAGCCTCGTTTTGATAACTGTGTGTGTAGTTTGTTACAAACATTGGCAATCCCCTGAAGACCAAAAAGGCCAGTGCTGTGAAACCTTTAGCCTGCAGTTTGGCAATGCATCAGTGCTGCTGTATCTGTTATCTCAAAGGAGATATCCTGCCAGCTCTCAGGTGCATAGGGTAGAAAGGGTATAGGGTAGCAGCAGAGGTTTCTGCAAGTTTTGTAGCCCTGTAGTTTGTCAATAACATGTATATTTTCATTTGGGTCTGGTGAAGACTCCTGGGAGGAGCCCTCTGCCTCCACACCACGTCCTGGTCTCTATCCCAGCACTCCCAGCTGGGATGGTGGCATTGTATTTCAAGTGAGGTTGACAGGGCACATGGCCCTATGTGCCAGCCCTTCTATGTGGACTCCAGCTTGCTCTGCACGTCTACTTGCACGTTAATCCCTGCCTCCCATCAGGGAAGGCCCGCCAGGAGGGAGAGAGGATGGTGTGTCGCACTGCACAGTGCCTCGAGGAAATCAAACCACAGCTGCAAAAATCTAGGGGTGGGGGGAGGTTTCTAATGTAACAATAAAAGGCTTTTAAGACCTCCCACCCTGTAATTTAATTGCATTACTATTTACAATACCAATTTATTTGCAGTCTGGCCTTGGGTGAGATTGAGACTGGTCACCATCTTGGTGAGACTGAGACTGGTCACTATCCCCGAGTCTGGAAAGTGTAGAGAGTAAGGCGGTGTCTGGCTAAGCCTGGACCGGAGGCTGAGGAAGCGGCTTGCCTGGGTGATGCTGCCTGAGCAGAGCCGAAGTCCGAGGTAACCAGATGGCAGCTACAGCCCTGCTGTCATCTGGGAGTCAGGAGGGAGCTGGGCTTAATGTTCTCCTCCAGGGACACAGGCTGTGTAACCACTTCATCTTGGTGATTAGAAGTGATTAGAAGTGACTGATCTTATGATAAAGAGCTGAATATTTAGTTTGAAAAATTGCAAGAGGTGCCACAGGTCTCCAGCCTAGCTCTGTGCAGAGGGATGAGGTGCTACTCATTTAAAGCTCCTGGATGGACAAACCTGCTGCTTCTGTGGCTCAGCAAAATGCAGCAGAGCAGGTCAAACACCCTTTTTCTTTTCTGTGTACTCAGTTAATGTTGTTTAAATTGCATTGGTGTTTTCAAGTTCCCTGCAGCAATGATTTAATTCCTACTCAAAGAAGTTACAAATTTACAGTTGTCACTGGCTTAGGTAAATATGTTAATCTGAAAAAGAAAAGAGCCTCTAAGTGGGATCAGCTCCAGCCACTTGTGATATCCCTCCTGTTTAGCACAGGACCTTTTTGTATTCCATGTCAGACGGCTTTGCAATGCTCACTTTGATTTGGGGATAATTGTGCTTTGAGAAAGAAAGAAATACCATACATTTGTATCAGGATCTTTCCAGATCACACGTTATCAGTCTGCCTTTTTAGCTATGAAGCTCTTGAAGGCTCCTCAGGGCTAACTTATTATAAGCTGTACATTCTACGTACACAGAATGCTTAAATATATATATATATAGTAGCAGTAAGATAGAAGTTATGGCAAGATTTTAGATATTTCACTATCATAAGCAACTAATGTGATGGTTCCTGGAGCGGTCTAAGTGAAAAGATCCTTTACTATCCCAGTTTTTACACTTCTGGGCTTTTAATTATTACTTTCTATGATTTGTCGAATGCTGCTAATTTACTTAACTCTGCCTTAATCTTCCATTGAGCTGCATAGAGATTTCTGTTGGTATCTCTCTAATGTTTCTGCAGCATGCTGCTTGACCTCGTTGTGTAGTTTAACAGGAGACTGAATGTAACTACCAGATAAGTTATTTAATGTGGGTGTTTTTTAGCAACAATTTTGCACTGAGCCTGAAGGGCACAGACAACCAACACTGTAATTCTTCTGGATTTTCTAGACCTCAGGGTCCCACTTTAATCCAAATCTTTGTCTTGTCTCTCCGTGTCTCCTTTTGTGGTTGCTTGCAGAGGCTGCTGATTAAGCAGATGGTCAGCTTCTTACTGGATATACAAGGAGACTGCACCAACGGCTGGATAGTTATTGTTGTAGATGTCCTGATGCGATGGATAATTTGGAAGGAAAAATAGGATGAGAAGCAGCTTAGAGACTGGTCTGAACATCAAGATTCGGGATCCTGTGCTTCATGCTTCACTGCCCACCCAGTGGATAATGCCCTTCACCCTGACTGAACTGCTCTTTTGTCGAATCGGTCAGTGTCCTGGTCACATTTAGAAGATGACAAGGTTAAAGAGCAGATGAAAAAGTGATAGATCATATCTGCCTGTGTTTCCCACCTACAGGTTGCTATGTAGGTGCTATAGCATTATCCCTAGACTTATCTTTCTGCTAAATATCACAAACCACCCTGAAAATGAAAAATAAATACGTGAACTACCCTTGCAATAAGAAGTGGCTACTCTGCATGCTGGAGGGACCTCCTCATGTCCTGCAGTGATATGCAAGGCGAGGCTTGTTTTACCCTGGGATCATTCAACCTAAAACTTTTGGGCACTTTTACGCTTGTAAGGAGGAAGTTATGCTGCTCACTCAGGGCACCTGAGACCTAAAACCACATGGTATTTATCTCGGGATACTCACAGTTCAGCTCAGCCTATGATCCTAGCAATAGCGGTCAATTTGACATTTCAAAACTCAGATCAAATACAAAGTCATAATGAGGGTTATGTTCTGCCAAAAGGAAACAAGTCTTCCCAGTGGGTGTAATTTGCTTGCAACATAAATGCAGGTCTGAATACTGTGAAATACTGAGCTCCAATTTTGATCAGCCAGAAAAGAAAGCCTTTATCATGATGCCTCAGCCTGCTTTCAGGACATCATAGGAGTTTGACAGGCTGTTTTCCATCAATGACTCTGGAGGACATCATTGGAAAAATCAGCTGACAGGTATTTCTAAATTTATTGTAGGTAATTAGGAATATGTTGTCTCAGCTCTGACAGAACCCCTGATATTTATTAGCTGGGGTCCTGCTTAGAAATGGTGCCAATAGCATGTGCCAGGAAATGCATGGGGAAAGTTAATTGCAGCCTGAGTGTGCGATAGTTTGCAATGTTCCTGCTAATTGGGGTAAATGTAAGGATTTCATTTTAAAGCAGAATTGTGTGATATATTTCTCTTTCTTAACATTATAAAATGCAAAATCTGGCTTAAATCAAATTTAATTATTTAAAATACATAAAAGAAGCTGTGAAATTGCTCTGTATAATTTTAAAATGACTGAAAATATCTTTGTTCTTCATATTTTCTTTTTTGCAATACAGTGCTACTTTAACAACACTAATTTTAATTTATAAGGCGATTAAATGCAATTATAGTGTACAGATGACAGAGTTGATAAATCTCAACGTGATTCCTTGTGCCTTCTTTTCTGCTCATTTATATTGCATGTGGCTTCTGCTATGCAGAAATCCCAGTTCCTCCAATTACAGATGCTCAAGTAATTTCTTGGTCAATATAGGATCCCCTTTTGAGCATATACTGTTGTAGAGATCTACCAGAAAAAGATGAGAGCAGACCTGTGAACATGTCCTTTCTGCATTTTGCAACATCTCACATAGCACTTTCTGCAGAAAAGGATATCCTGTGGTGGGACCTGGACTCATCCTTCCCCTTCTGGATGGGGAATCCATTCTGGATTCTTGTATGTATTGCACACTGTGCTGAGTACACGACTGGCTAAAAAAATAGAGCCTTTCAGAGAAGGAAGAATAACTTATAATAGGCACTATGCTGTTACTGCCTTTTTTCTTAAAACATTCCATTTACTCTGAAGTATCCTAACAAAGAGAGACTGACTGATTATAGGTCATATTGCCAACCAGGAACTTATTCATTCAAGGAAACCTGATAATGGGACCAGCCTGGTCCAACTGAACTTAATGCTTTTTTCCTGGTAGCATCAAGGGGAAGGAGAACATGGTCCCTATGGTCTTCAAAGCAAAGACAAATTTTTTTAAATAAAAAAAGACAATGAACAAATTCTGTCATCAGTGCCTTGACTAACCATGTTCTTTCCACATAGGTCTGCTATTAAAAATACAGCTCTATCGTTTAAAACTTGCCCTTAAAAATAAAACCAAAGCAGAAAGAAAAGCCACACATCAGTGATGTTGTGACCACTCCTTGTTCCTTTTTTCACTTGTAAAGCAGAATGTTTCTTGTAAAAGAGGAGCTCACAGAATGGGTGTGTGCCTTTTTCATAACCAAAAACTGTCATCTCCTCCTGATAATCAGGTAATTACATAATGAAAATGGTAAATGTATACATAATAATTATACTTCATTTGACAATACATATGTACTGGTGTAATGTATTCTTCCTCGTCCAGATGTATGCCAGGTTGCTCAATGTCTCTGGTTTGGAAATGTGGCCCTATGGATTTTAATGTTGTTCCTTTATCTCTGTGTTTCCAAATTCGGAGAATTTAGAAAGCAGTTCAATCATTGCCATTCCTTTGAGCATTTTTTCGTAAAGAAAAGTATAAGGATGGTAACACCTCCTTGTTAAATAATGAAGAAAGCGTATACAAGTTCCAAATGCAAGCTTTTTTAACCTTCAGAGTTATGAGAGGGAGATATGTGTAGTAAGCTGTTGGTCTGGTGGATGAGATGTGTTCACTCTTCTGGGAAGGACAAATGAAGCAAAGGATTCTGTTACATGGGAAATACGGGAATAATTTACATCAATGATAAAATTAAATACAATATTTATGTCTCTTTCTCAGAACCGTCGTAAGTAATGTGTCATAACCAGAATGTACATGCTAGCCAACTCAGAAATGTGCATCACAGCATCGAGTGTTAACTTCCCTCGGACAGGTAGGTACGCATGAAGTGCTCATTTACTCATTAGTTGTCACTGCTGGTGGGGTCATTAGTATGACAATGAACTTTCTACTGGCATAACTGTTGCTGACTACAGAGCCTCATACATTGTGTCTCTATAAAATAATACAATGAAGATCCTATTTCTATGAGATGGTGATGAAGCTCGAGTACTTAATTTATGAAATTTTGTGCCATGGCCCTTCATTAGAGTTAATGCAAATTTCTCTATATGTTGTGTTACAATTTTTGACACCATCTTTATGGCATTTTATTTTTATGGTGGCATCTACATCCACAAATGGGAAAGGTCCCAGGGGATTGCCCAAACACAAAAACTATAATGTTTGCCCTTGAGATCCTCCAGCTGGAAAGAGCAAACAGAGTTGCTCCTCTCACAGATTCTCACCCCCCTCTTCAGGCTATTGTTCTGCGCAGCTTATAACCCTTCTTAAATATGTTACCCCAGAGGTGCTACCACCATCACTGATGGGCTCAGCATTGGCCAGCGGCGGGTTCGTCTTGGAGCCGGCTGGCATTGGCTCTCTTGGACACAGGGGAAGCTTCTAGCAGCTTCTCACAGAAGCCACCCCTGTAGCCCCCCTGCTACCAAAACCTTGCCACGCTAACCCAATATAGTATGACAATAAAAAAAAAGAAATGTTAACTAAGGAAATGATTATAAATACTACTAAGAATGCAAAGCCAAGTTTTCAAAAGAAGAAATGGAAGCAAAGTGAATGACTATATGGTAAAGAGAGCAGTGTGGCAGATATTTCAAGTTTAGCTCAAGCACTTCCAAATTTAGGTGCTCAATTTTAAATCTATATTGTCGGAGTACAGTGCTGTGTGTAATTATTTGTAATTTTATGTATTTTGGCAGTATATTCCATGTTATAACAAGTGGTCTTTTCCTATGCCCAGCCATCCCTAAATTAGACTTGAATGAACTGGCAAATTATAAGTATGTCATCTGGAAGAAATGGAGGATGTGGTGGATCCGGAACAGGGATTCCCAACCTGCAGCGCGTTGGCTATTTGTGCCTTTTGAAAACAGCAAAGGGACTTTCAAATGAAGGCTGTCCTTGGCAGAAGGAGGAATGAGCTGGAGGAGGCCAAAGCTGTCAACAAACTACAATCCAGAGACACTGATAGTTGTACTCTCCAAATCGCAGCTCCTTCCCTGGCCCTTCGTACTCCGTGGGACAGCAAGAAGTCACGCAGAGAAATTGCAGGCTGCCTGAGAAGGGGGTATCAGCCTCTATGTCAGCCTAAACCTTCCCACTGCCAAATTATGAGTCAGAGGCCTCAGCTGCACTGGGCTTGTTTCCTACACCTGGAGGTAACTTTTTGCACTCTGCACTTTGGAGACTGTTGCTTCACATGCTACAGTGTCTCTGTATTTTTGAAGCCTCAAAAGCAATGGCAAAATTTTAAGAGAGTTATGCGGTGGGAGATATTCCACCAGCTTCATCCAGCTCCACTTTGGACTTCTTTTCTGCATGAAAAGTACTGAATAAATCTAAGTTGTCAGTGACTGGGGAGAGCAGAGACTGCCTGAAGGCAATGAACAGATGTGTAGGCTGAGTGAGAAATGATAAGAGAAGAGAAAACTCAACTAAGAGGATTTGGGCTTCATCAAACTTCACATTACTTAGACTATTAACAGAGGAATAGAAAGAAATAAGGACTGAGGAATGATATATATATAAGGGCTTAACATTCGTGACTGTAATTCTTTTATGTGGCCCTTTCAAGGATTTTTAAAGGGGAGAATGATGCATTTTTGGCCTCTTGCAGAGTAATACGTTTCTTAGGCCCACTTAAGACTCAAAGGTGCTTCACCTGTATTTTTCAGCATAGGCTCTATTTACAATTCTATAGATTCCAATTAAATGCTGTTCAAAATTCAACTCTAATTTTTCTAGGAAGGGGAAATGCTTGGGCTTTTCACACCTGTTCTCAGTAATGACCTCTGCTTTAAAACAAATGGAATAATTTTCAGGATTTAATGGGCTTTTGCCTTCAACAGCTACAAATAATCTAATTATCTAGCCACTCTGGGTACTGGATGATTTAAGAATTAAAGACACGATTAGAATCTGTTACAGTAATTAGAATCCATTTTAAACCAATTGCCTGTGGCATTACATGGTCTAGTGAAAGAAAGGCTGCTGGCTAAATGCTCTTCTTCCACTAAATGCAAAAACAAATGTTAGTACAATTTTTTTTTTTTTTTTTAATCTAAGAAAGTCAAGATTTCAGAAGACAAGTAAATCAAATTATCTGTCCTTTTTTATCCTGTTTTTTAAATACTTCATATATCACTGAAGCCAATGGAAGGAAGACCACTGATTGACTGGTCTTTGGATCAAACTCACTGAATGAGTTTATGAATTTAGTGAATAAAAGGAAAATTACAAATTTAGTGAATGAAAGTGTTATTACTTAGGTAAATTAGAAGTCATAATGAAAGAGACGTGGGTAGATTGGAAAGCAGTAGGAGAACTTCTGCATGCCCCACAAATCAGCTAGAAGCATTTGCAGGAATCAGTGAGCAGGTGGATAAGGGTGATCCAGCTCATATAATGTTCCTGGATTTCCAGAATGCTCTGACAACACTGTTTTGTCAACAGCTGTTGAAGAAATTAAACTCTAATGGCAGAAGAACAAAGGTCCTCTTGTAGAAAAAAGATAGATTGAAAGACAGAAAACAAGATGTAGGATTAAATGGTTTGTTTCCACAGTGAGGGTGGTAGAAGGTAGCGTCCAATAGCCCTCTGTGTTCATCAGTGCTGCTCAGCCGATCCATGACCTGCCTGCATGCACACTGGAACTGAGTAAAGGTGCTGGTGACACGCAGCTGTTGGCTGCAGAGAATTGCAGAAGGTCCTTATAAATCTCAGCTAATGGACAGCAAAGTAGCAGACAAAATTCAGTGCTAAGAAGTAAAGAGTTGTACATTAGTTGGGGGGGAATCCTATCTAGATATGTTTGTCATCATTCAGGAAAGAGAGGAGGGCCATGAAAATGGTCAGAGGGCTGGAACACCTCTCCTATGAAGAAAGACTGAAAGAGCTAGGGTTTAGCCTGGAGAAGAGAAGGCTCCAAGGAGACCTTATTACATCCTTTCAATGTATAGAGAAGGCTTATCAGAAAGACAGAGAAAGACTTTTTACAAAGTCCTGTAGTGACAGAACAAGGGGTAATGGCTTTAAACTGAAAGAAGGTAGATTTAGATTGGACATAAGGAAGACTTTTTTTTTATGATGAGGGTGGTGAGACACTGGCACAGGTTGCCCAGAGAAGTTGTGGATGCCCCATCATTGGAAGTGTTCAAGGTCAGGTTGGACGGGGCTTTGAGCAGCCTGATCTAGTGATAGATGTCTAGATGACTAGATGATCTTTAAAGGTTCCTTCCACTGAAACCATTCTGTGATTCCATGATTTGGAGCCACTGAGCTCAGTGTGCAGAGATGGTCCTGAAGACTAAAAGAAAGGCAGGACGTATTAAGGTGGGAATTGGGAACAAGGCAGAAAACGCTACTACACCACAGGAATTCATGGTGTGTCCATGTCTTGAATATTGTGGTCTGGCCACCTATGTCTCCAAGAGGATGCAGAAGCACTAGAAAAGATTCAGAGAAGGGTACAAACATGACCTAGGCATGGGATACTGCCACACAAACAGGGACTGAATAGATTGGGTCTCAGCTTGGTAAAGCAATCATTAAAAAGACCTATGCGAGAGGACGGACTAAGGATTTTGACAGTGAGGGAGTTATTGAGGGTCTCTGATCAGCAGGTTCCCCCCTCTTCCCCTGGTAAAATGAGCCTCTACACAGGGCAACGTGATGTCTTTCATTTCTTTCCCTTGCTCTTTACCCTCTGTCTCATACATCATGTAAATTCACAGGGCACCAGCTCAGCCGCAAACTGCGGGAGCAAGGGGAAGCCAAAAGATATCTAACTGAGGCTGGAGGGCAAAACCTTGAGAAACTCCCACCTCTCCAAATTTGTCAGTGAGATGGCAACCACATCGTGCACTGTGGAGAGCATGGTGTGCCCAACACCAGCTCTGCCTGTGCCAGCTATAGCTATGTGAAAATGCAGAGTTAAATAATGTATAGCCCTGCCACTCTAAGTAGCACAGAGAGCCTGTAGACTGGTAAATGATAGATAGAGCACCTCTTTGTTCAGAAACCATTTCCTATTAGTAAATGATATAGAAAGCACCTCATTCCTCAGAAACCATTTCCTATCTATTCTGAGTTGGATCGTGGCAGATCAGGAGGACAGGGTCAACGACCGATTGACAGCAAGTTGCGTGGGTGATCTGGGATCTATCAAGGTTTCTTATAATACCGGCATTTTTCTTTATTCTATTAGTATAGCAATATGCCATGGTGCAAACTCAGTCCAGGCTGGCAGTGACTAGCTCAGCAGCTTCTTTATAGCTTGCTGTGTGTTTGTTTCCCTGTCTGTCCTCTGGAGCACATCACATTTGCCAGAGCTCATTCATGACACAGTTGCCAGGCTGGGAACCAACCCGTTTTGCTTCAGCTCGTCTGCTATGCCCCTTGCTTCCACAGGACTAGCAAACCAGCTCAGCACCACTTCATTCCTGCACACCTCAGTGGGCTTGCCTGCATTCATTTATATCTATTTAAGCTGCTCACTCTTGATGACAGGTGATGTGTGAATGAGATGGAGTTTACCCTATCAGCCCACTTATTTTCCTAACATCCACCATTCCCTTACATGTGTCTTTATCCAGCTGCAGTAAAGCAGAACTCTGTCCTCTTCACTCATGACACACTTGATTGCTTTCCAATAAAATAAAGTTTTCAGTTCTATAAATAGGGACCGTGTTGCTATCACTTGCCATAGTAATAACAAATAACATCTGTGTCTCATCTGATCATGATTAAAAGAAAGTTCTCTAGAGAGCAGAAAAGGTGTTTTTACAATGTGCAAGTTATTATCAGTTATTACTGCAAAAAATAGTCCTAACTTTTGAAATTAAATGTCAAGATATCAAAGAACTAACCCCTCCTGCTAGAGGACATAAACCATGTTCTAACTAATACGGCTTAAATAATATTTTTTCTGGATTCATTTTAATAGTGAGCCACTGTCTGAGGAAAGATGCTGAGCAGCATGGACCACTGATTTGTCCCTGGAATAGTCATTCTGATCATTCTGTGAATTTATTAGTGTTTAAAAAGCAAAGAACAGTCATTTCACACACACTAAGCACAGGCACCACACACAAATGCAGACAAACACAGTAAGTAAAAATTAAAGGAATGCTTGACTTTTTTATGTTATATGGAGAATGCACTGAAAATACTGCACTTAGCAGTATCCAAGATTGGAAAAACTGGACAGATTAAGTAATATGTTTTCTACTGGATCAATTAAAAAAGTGACTGTAGAGATATAAGGTATGGTTCATCTCATCTAAATGAAGACATCTACATCTGAGTTGCTCTGGGCTTTCTTTATAGTTGAGAGCTAGGTATTTTTAGGGTGGAGTTCACCCAGCCTGTGCTAGACATCTACATCTGATCAGCTGAACACACCTCAGAGCCACACATGATGCTGTTGAACCTCGAAAGGTCTTGGAGGATGCAGATCTGTCCTCCTGTTGAGGGAGGGCTCCCACTACTTCTTGCTGCGCTGCAGAAGATACAGCTAATTCAAGCCATAAATATCCTAGACTGCTTTTTCTCAGATTCCGGGCCAAGATCAAGTGGGAGGCCAGGAGGTGATTCAGAGTGGCAGGCAGGCAGCAGCGTTAGGCATCATCTTCTTTCCTTCCCCTTGGAAGAATGGTAATGGATTACAGCTACCACTTGCAATAATTTAAATTAGCCAGGGAAGTGGCTAATTACCTTTGATTGCTGGCAACACTCATCGCCTCCAGGGCAAGAGAGTGAATTTTTCCTACTGAATACATGAGCTGCCAGTGCTCCGGGGGTCTACAAAACCAGATGAGCTGAAAGGGAACTGTGCTTTCAACACATTTGAGAACCATTGCCCCAGGTGTGTGAGGAAATCCCTGATGGCATCAGACACCAAGCTCTTTCCACCTCCCTTGCCATGAAACTGCTCTGCTCTGAGGGTGCTGCCACCACAGGAATGCAAGAGTGGCACTCCTGTGCCTAGTTTTGAGCCTCTGGGTTTTATCAGTGCAAAGAGAGATTCATCGAGGGAGTCACTCGGGACACCTATTTTAGGCTGCAACTCTGAAGTGTACTGTGGGGAAACTTCTCTCATGTACGGTGTACACAGAGTATCTAATGCCTCCTAAATACGATCCATAAATACCCTATCCTATGCACCAAGAAAGGCAGAAAAGATCTGCCCATAAGAAACATCTCTAAGCAAATTACCCTAATACAAATTTGGGAACAACTGACTTACATAAAACAGGGAAATCTTTTTTTCAGTTGAGATAATTTTTTCTTTTCAGATGTTAAGGTAATGATGGATAATCAATATGGGAAATAAACACAACTTTAAAACAAACTTGAACCCAGTAGTCGTATCACTGATGTATATTCTTTCAGTGCTGCTCAGTTCTCCTCCATTTCCCGTTGTCGTTGATTTCCATTGCATAATTACTACGTTACAGCACTTCTTAAACTGTGGCAAGCAAAATATTGCAGGCAGGGAATACAGTTTTAGAATGCAATATATATGTCAAATCCTCTCAAAGGCTAGAAATCTGCAATTACATGCTGAAATATTGCCTCACTTACCAACTGATATGGTCCAAACAGCAATTATTTTTGCAAAAGCCTTAGTTCTTGAGTTAAACCGGCTGTGATGGATGGGGTTTCGAATGGCAATATAGCGATCCAGTGAGATGGCACAGAGGTGCATGATGGAGGCAGTGGAGAAAAGCACATCCAAGTAGATCCAAATGGCACAGAGCTTTGTAGGTAGAGGCCACGTGTATCCTGCACAAGAGAAAGTTGACGTCAGCTAAGAATGTGACATACTCACATCTTTTGTTGTGACACATATGTCTTAGTACATATACCCTTCTACTAGAAGCTGGTAGTAAGTGACACCTTCAATAGAAGCTGCCTGACACTGTTTTAAGAAACCTTTTTTATTTGTTTGCAACCTTCTAACTCTGCAGCTTTTGGGATTAGCTCTGCTTCTTTCCCAGGCTACAAGCAGCGTATGTTTTTTCTTTTTAATTCTATTTGCATAATGCTAATGCTTGACATTATAATTAACCATTTCTGGCAGCAAATCTATGGAAAAAGAAGCAATTTTGTCATTGTAAACCTGCAAGTTCTCAATTTTGTTTGAAGACCTTTTATCCACGTAATTACTGCATTATGAACACCTGCTGATAGCAAAGCCGCCTAAATTCTAAAACTGAAACTTTAGATTTAGTGGCAGCTGAAGAAAGAAATGTATTTTGTTGCATACCAGTGATATTTATCTCACCTGTCTTTAGGTACTTACCACATACTTAAATAAGGATATTCCCTGTATCAATGAATATTGATAGGCTCCTCCAGAGAGAGCAATCCAAAGCAAATGCATTAGTGTTTACCAATATCCAACCTACATCTTCTTTGCTGCAAATTAAGCCTTCCCTTCCTCCTTGTTCTTTCCACTAGCCATGAAGAATAATTGATTGCTGTCCTTTCTGGAAGCTATTGGAAGATGGCTATCGTGTCTTGCCTAGTTTTTTCTTTTTCTCTTCCAGACTAAGCAAAGCCAATTCCTTTATCTTTTGCTTACAGATGATGCTTTTAAAACTTTTGTGCCCCTTGTTTCTCTGCCGTGGAATCTATTTAATTTATCCACATCTTGCTTATCGTTCAGTGACCAAAACAGGACTCGGTACTCTTGCAAAGGCCTCCCGACTGCTAAGTGAAATACAAGATTGGGTCTTGCAGGGAATGTTCTTACTTACACAGCCTGGAATGAAGAGTGTCTTTTGTACAAAAATATCATGCTAGTGACACATGCTTAGCTTAAGATCCATTTTGACAGCCAGATCGTGTTCAGCATTCCTGAAGCCTGGACAAATTTCCCCAGCAGTAGTTGGCTTGCTCTCTTTTTCCTAAGTGGATATCTTTGCGTTTATCCTCACTGAATGTTATTTGTTCATTTCAGACTTTCTCTTCAGGGGTCCAGATGATTGTTGATGATTCTGATCCTGTCCCTCTGAGTGCTTGTAGCCTCTCCCAGCTTGGTGCTTTTGGGAAGCTGTGTAAGCTCACACTCTATATACTGTCCAAGTTGTTAGGAACAGTACTGAGCAGGCTCAGGCTAAGCAGAGCCCTGCAGGACCCCCATTCAAAGGCCCTTCTAGTCCTGCAGGGAACCACCAATAACTCTCCTTGGAGCGAGTTTTGTAGTTAGCCATGTCCTTATCTTGTAGTGATTTAATTTAGAGCGTATTACCCGAGCTGCCCATGACAGTGCGGCACGGGACAATGCCAAAGCTGGTATTGTGAGAACACACTAGTGATTTGGGGGATGCCTGTCTCCTTTGTAGATACAGCACAAGATTTGCAACAGCAGGAACAGAGGGAGAGGCAGAGGAGCTACGTCTGTGCCTAATTAAATGTAGTCTCAGTAAGCACTGAGACCTATTTCTTCGTGCTCTTGGGCTGCTGTAATATGAGCTGAGCCTGACAAGCCATACAGCATTTATAGATACGTTTTTTCTTGTTTTCTGGTCTTCCAATGGGGAACCTGGTTTCTGGAGTGTGTTACATGAGGGCTGGCTTTCAGGAGCATGTCTTCCCAGCAACATCTCTCTGTCAGGCCAGGCCAGTTTACACAGGGAAAAATGATAAAGTATTTTTACACTTGACAACATGAATCTGTTCTCCTGCTTCAGTAGCCTTTGGGAAAACATTTGTCATATCCTTCTAGACCTCTTGTCCTTGCTCTAAACCTGGATGGGACAGGGATAAAACAGCATCCATCAGATAAACTACCTTGGAGACTACGCAGCCAAGAAAGGCAAAGGTACATGAGGGGAGCCAACTGTGGATGCAATAAGAGTTAGGAAAAGTGTAGATAACATCCTCCAGGCAGGCCTTGGGACATTTTATGTGGCACATGGTGCAGGGCTTGTGCTATGCTCTGGCCACTGTCCAATTCACCTCTTGACATATCCAAGGGGAAACAAAACAAAACAAAACAAAACAAAACATGGCTGCAATTTAAAGATTGGGTAGGCAGGGAAACTTTTACAAGGTCCAGGATTTCGTGTGGTCCCTGAGAGCTCACGAGGTCCAGAAGCTCATATGAGGGAGTCCCATCCAAGGAACAGGCAAGTGATGCTTGTGCATCTATATATTTTCGGGTTGAGAGGCTGAGAGGGAGGGCAGGTAGCCCCTAGGATAAGATAAGATTTCCTTCCTGATGGAGCCAGATAACAGCATCCAGGAGAGGAGAAATGTTTTCTCACAAGGCCTTTCAGGTGAGGAGGCAAACAAGCCAAGCTGTCCAGGATGCCTGGGCTGCTGCTTGTTGGTAACAGGAGGTATGGGAAAACTGTTTTGAGTGACAGGCTAAGGAAGTGCTGTAAGGAAAGAAGAGAGCAGAGTCTGTAGGCATGGGCAGCTGCTGAGGAGGCCCTGTGCACCGTCCTGCCTTGTCAGAAGCACATCAGCCGAAGCCATGTCTGGGGTCAGCACCGGGCTGGACAGGAGCCCTCTGAAATGCCTGCTCCTTCCATCTGCCAATAATCCTGACAGCTGCTCCACGCTGTTACTGTCACCCCACGGCGTGGGACGAACCTCCGAGGCAGGAGCAACAGGCTTCCAGCACCCTATGTGGTTTTGGGTGGGAACCGGTGCTGCTGTTCAACTGTGTGAGATTTCTGCTCTGTGGGCACATCCACCTTGGCAGGACTTGCTGGGTATCTTTTTTTCCAGCAGAGGCTGGTGCTGCTGGGTGAATGGAGAAGCCTGCCTGGCCCAAAGCAGGCTGGGGCAGGAACATGGCTGGTGTGGCCAGGCACCCGAATGGCAATTGCCCATAGTAGCCGTAAAGCTCTCAAAAAGGAAATTGTCTCTCTTTTGAGCAACACAGTCACAATCCCCCTTCAAGGGGCTGCGGGGCGGGTGGTGGAGCACTCTTGTTCCACAGCCTTGGAGGTATCCTGGCAGACTGAGGTGGGTGCAAAGGCCCCCAGTTTGAGCTCAGGGCTGTCAACACAGGTGATGTGGCTGATGCTGGCTGCATCCTGGCCTTTCTCTGGGCAGCTGAGGCCAAGCAAATGCTCTGTGTAAGGGGAGGTTTCCCTCTGCACCATCACTGGTTGTCCTGGAGACTGACAGTGCACCATGCTGAGACGGCTCTTCTGGTACCTGCATGCACCACCAGATGATTTTTCACCCCAAGTTACCCTGCAAAGGCCTCCCCTTCTTGACCTTGCAAGGGAAAAAGCAGGGAGAGAGGAGGCAAAGCCAGCACACTCCATCCCCTATGGCTTTAGGTGCACTGCTACTCCTCCGCGCCGGCGATTGCAAAGGACGGCGACGCTGCCTTCCCCCCGCAACGAGGGTTTTGGCTTCGCTGTGTGCAGGAAATCCCATGTCCCGACCTCCAAATCAGTTCTGACCCGTGGATTTCAGGCGCCACTTTCCTCGGCAGCAGAGCCCGGCCAGCAGGAGTCCCTGTTGCATGTCTCAGGGAATCACGCAGGATTTAAAAAGGTTTTGCTAATCTCACACATCGGACAATTTCTGCTCCTGCGGCTCTCTTTTACGCTGTTTCTCCCACCAAAGGTAATTGCACCACTAAGACAATAAATCACAACGTTACACCATCACTGCTGCCAAATACAGCTTGCAAATGCTACTGAGAGCAATCTGTGTAGAAATACTGAAACTGGGAAATAAACTTCCAGTTTTCTGGATGAAATCTCTCTTAAGTCACAGGCTCATGCTTAGACCTGTAGTGCCAAAACGGTGAAGCAATAGAAATCTTTGCAAACAACCTCACTTTCCTCCTGACGTTGCCTGGCTTCTCCTTGAACTGTAGCAATTCAGTTGTAGCACTGGGAAACTCATTTCTTGAAGTTTAGGGATTGGGATTATAACAGCCTGACAATATTGGTACTGAACACATAGGCTGCTGCTTTTTCCTACGTGAGCTGTGCTGCGAGTGATTTTGGTGAAAATGAGAAGAAAGATCTGCTATTAATCATCTACAAGGGTATGAACTGTGAGTCATTATTCACTTAATTCTTAAATAACTTATCTTAAGAAATCATAGCTTTGCCTTTGTAAATGTTACTAAAAATTAAGTAGAATTAATTCCCATCCATTTTTTAACTCCCACAATATTTTTTCCAGCATTTGCTGGTAAGTAGATGTCTAAACAGGGTATTGGTGAGAGAGAATTATTTACATTTGTATTATTTCATTAAAAAAAGTGAAGGGGTTGCATACTTTGAATCTAAAGGTAGTCATTAGTGTTTCTGTGCATATTTGCAGGGCAAAGTAACTGGCAGGACCCTACGTTCTCATTAGGAATATTGACATTTATGAGCTAGGAAAAAAAACCTGGGAAACAGAGAGAAAGAAGCATCTTCATATACACTTTGAGACAATTCCTCCAGCAACTGAGTAATAAACTGATGTTCTGGACTGTGTTTAAAATGCCTGTAATTAGAAATACAAGGTAGGAAAAGATTCAAGTACTTCACCTATTCTTACATCCATTCACCAATTACATATATTTCAACTTGTGTGGAGTGTTTACAATTTTTTGTGGTAAGAGAATGAAATAACAACAACAACAACATGTGCATGCAATGTTTAAAGCTCCTCAATACATGCAGTAGTTTACATAGCTAATACTCACCGTACAGTATGGTTAACATTGACACAGGCATGACCAGGAAACCCAGCAGCATATCAGCTATTGCAAGTGACATTAGAAAATAGTTGGTGGCATTCTGTAGTTTTTTCTCCAGTGATACAGCCATGATGACAAGAATATTTCCAGCAATGGTTAAAACAATCACTATCACTGTCAGCAAAGCTGGCCAGTTTTTCTGTGAAAGCTGAATCAGGGAAGAGTAGCACGGTGGACTCATGTTATTTTCACTTGAAAGATTGGTTAGGTTTTCAGAGTCCACAGTCAAATTAAAGAGATGTGATATATTAATCTCTCCAGCTCCGTAAACATTTCTGTAGAGTCTTCTCTCATGGTTTATTTGTATTAAAGAGTTTGCAGTTGGGTTCAGCGAGCTCTCCTCATCACAAAGAATATCCATTGCTAAGTCCAAAACCGGTGAGATAAATAGTGAAAAATAGGGAATTATCACCCTTTGTTACCATCAGGCTTTATATTCCTCAGCTGTCCATGCCAGAAGTTGAGGGAGCACAATCTTTTGTCGAGTGTATTTTTGCCACTAGCGTGATGTAGAAAAACATACCGGAATTACTCCGAATGCTGAAATGTTTTCTTTTCAGTTCCATAGGAAGTCCCGTGTAGGCATACATTGAAAATCCAGCTGAAAAGCAAAACCAAATGGTAGGATAGACAATATAGACTTGAGGCTTCAGAGAACAAAAATGTTGGAGAAATAAAAGAGAAAAAACTTTTGCAACCACTAGGACTCCCCTCTGGAGCTACATCTTATTGCTATTGGTAACTGTAATCACACAATTTTAAACACAGCAGTATTAAAATAGCTTGCCATACAAAACAGCAGAGCTCTCACTTCCCTATTAAGAAAGTTGATTAAAGATTCCATCCAGCATCTTTCTCTTGAAATAATTAGATATGCTCTTATTTATAGTTCATCTTCCATAATATGGCTGATATTCTCTGACTTCTGTTGTATTTCAGTATCATTTTCAGCCTTATATCAGAGATTACACATTCTGCTCCATGCTGATTTTTATAGCTAATTGTACCTTTTGGCCCAGCCTGGCTTCAGAATGGAAATTAAACAACTAGATACTGCGATAAAAAAATACAATTTAAGGAAGACTTACATTGTACTTCAGAGCCCACTCTCAAACAGCAATAAGGTGCACTTTGTACCCTGATTTACCATATTCTTCACTGTATTTAGCCAGTTTTGTGTCCTTTTTCTTCAGCCTCCTCCAAAATGGTGGTATTTGGAATAGTTTTTTGACTTCTAAACTGCACACTTGAGTGAAGCCAGTTCCTGTGCTGTGAGGCTTGCTCTTTTCTTCTGAGAGATAGGCTGCTTGCCGACTCTTTCCTTGTGCATTTCCCCGCCCCAGGGCAAGCTATATTTAAAATAATAATAATATCAGAGCCCTTCTCGAAGTGACACAAAAGAAAGGGCACACACACACACACACATACGCACACATGACAAAGCAGCCTGCATGGAGGAATTACTGATTTCAACAGGAATGGAATTTCTTGCTTGCTGCCTGTTCGGTTTGTCAGACCTCCCACTATCTGGATGTCATAAACTGCAAGGTAGCAACAGCAGAGGAGGGCAGGGGAGGGCAGACCAAAGAGGGTCTTTTTGGTAAACTAGGTGCTTTTGCAGTGTGTATTTTGGAGGTCCTCTGCTTAGGTGCTTTTTCAATGCACACTTTCCTTTTGCAGAGGATGGCTTGCAAACACAGCTGCATGCAATTACAGTGTTTTACAGGATGCAGGCTTAAAAGAGACAAAATCTAAGGCTTGCGATGGCAGACACTGGTGAAAAATGTAAGTGTGAAGCTTTTTCTATGTAAAGGGGAAATTATGACAACCTTAAAAGGAAGGAGTAATATTCAGTCTCTTTCAGTTTTAACTCCAGGTCTGTGCTGACGTTAATCAAATTGGCAATAGATATTTATAAAAAATTGAAGTCACTCTGACGTCACGCTCATTTGTCAGGAGGTGGGTGTAACAGTTAACCCCAACAACCTGTCCCAAGGAAGTGTCCCAAATAAAGCAGTTCAGTAAGGCAAAGTGGTATACAACAGAGGGGGAAACAAAACAGCCTTCACCGTTTCTGCCTCGTACCTCTGCTGCCAGGACATGAATTAAGAAGTAGCCAACTCTTCAATTTTCAACGAAACACAAAACCTACTCCCAAATTCACTGATACTTACTGCTGCTCCCCTGCCCATCCTGAAATATATTGCAGCTTTCCCTCACGCAGAGGGCAACGGCTTTATACAGGCAGGCTCAGGCAGTTTGGAGTGAGAGCTGAGAGAAGTGCGAGTGTCACTGGGCGCCGGTGGGTCCTGGTGTGCCCGTGGGCCCAGGGGAGCTGCAGTGTTCTCCTGTAGCTCATCTCTATGTACAGCACTGCTAACCCCACTGCAGATCCCAGGGGTCTGCAAACACATGGAGAGTCACCACAGCTTAGCTGGCACATGCTCATCTCTTCAGGGGTCAAAACCTTGTCAAAGTGAGTCTCAGAGCACCTGCCAAAGTCCATCTAAATCTGTGAGGCACTGTTGCAGAAAGCCTCTTAAAATAAAGTTCCTTTGGGGCTGGTTTTGCTTCCAGCTGGGCCCACACCAACAGCCCTTACAGCAGGACAGAGCAGCCAGGCAGTAGCTCCTACTGATGCCCACCTGGGAGCTGGAAGTGAGTCATCCCAGCCCTTAAGTTTCCTGGTTCCATAGGTGACACGGCCAGAAGTCTGTCAGGCAACACAAGCTGGTAATAAAGGCTGATAATGCTGAGTTTAGCAAGAAATGTTTCAGCCCTGGCAGTCCTGTCCAAGATCCAGAAGAGACCCATTCCCTCTCTCCTTCAACATGATAACCAAATGGGTTACTGTGTTCACCAAGTGAATTCGGCATCCGTACTCCAGAGGGGTCAGCGGCTGTCCCCATGCAGATGCCCTTGACGTGAGAGTGCAGATCTGCTGCAGAGGTTGTGCTCCACTTGTGTTGAACACGGCTACTGTGCAAAACAGGGCACAAGACCCCTTGGCTAGGGCTACATATAATCCTTTGTGAGGAACGCAGGTGTCCTGTTATTTTCTTAGATGGCTCCCTCCAGGCTCTAACGACTCTTTAACGTAACAGTCATGGGTGGGAGATAGATACCTTTTTTGCAGGTGAATACCCAAACTGTGGGTCAGAGGCTGTAGCTGCCAGCAAAGTCCGGTTACACCAAGCAGAGCTGTGCACGTTTCTCCCACTCCAAGGATGAGATGGAGGTTTAGGACCTGGTCTTCTACTTTCCTGAATGAATATGCTAAGAAATAGGCTGTGTGTAAAAGGCTTGTGAATCCTGATTTCACATCTGCAGCTCCCTGTAGACCTGAAGCAGATGCCTAAAGGACATTCCTGTTCCTTACAGAGTAACTTCATCTCCGCTTCACTGCAGTGGGTGACTTTCATCCAGGTACTTCATCCATCCTCTGCTCCAATGACTCCTTTAAGACTGCAGCTCTACTCTGGACATCAGGAACATAAAAGGTAAGTGCAAACAGGCTGAATGTTGCCTTGTCTAAGACCTTTGCAGGTACCGTCATAAGCTCTTCAGATAGGCACTGCACCAGTTGCTTTGGTCTAGCTGTAGACACATCACTGTAATGTCTCAGTGCCTTCTGAGCACTACACTGTCCCCCTAGAAAACTATTTGACATCTGTGAAGCTGAGGCACAGGTAGATGAAATGTCTTTTTTACATTTGCACATGAAACGTGGATGAGTCAAAAGCCACTTTCGTGTAACCCAGTATGTCAGAAACAAATCCGTGATCTTACGATGTCTTCTAGCAAACTACGTTGGATGTGCCACTGAGCACAAGTACGTTGTATTATTTATCTCAGGGGTTTTTTTGACTGCAGCAGCCACCCCCTCCCGCCCCCCCAAGAACCTGAAAATGGCTTCCCCTCCATATAGTATCATTATAGGCATCAAGCAACAAAAAAAGTATCCAACCTTCCTTCCTGAACCCAGTGAAAGGAGGGTACCAGGGCTTCCACAGGTACTCTTGTCTCCTTGCAGAACTGAGCATGCGCTCTGCCTTGAAAGCACAGTGAGATACAACTCCTGGATGATTTGTCATGTCTAAAGCCAGCCTTGACCATTGCTTTTCCTAAAGGTGAATAGCTCTGGAAAACTGTAGGTCCCATGGTCGTCCATTTTTAAACAAACAAGCTTGCACTCCGATAGTGGCAGAGCCTCACATTCTGCGACCTGCAGTCCCAGGCAGCGTGTCTGCACTAAAAACAAAGACAGCTGCAGTCTGTCCCAGCCTATGTAAATCAAGTGAAATCTTAGCTTAAAATGGCGATAATGTGGTCTGCATTGGACATAAAGCATTCTTTAGAAACACAGCTGGCACTTGAACAGTCTACATATTGCTTTTTAATTCCTGGAAGGCACCAACGTATCAGATTCATGAGAGCCCCTCCTCTGTTCCCTGGCGCTGCTCAGAAATGTTGTAGGACATTAATCTGTCCCATTGGGCAGAGTTTTTATGCTTGGCATGGTGCACATAACTGCTTCCTAGAAATGCTACTTTTCAACAATTTCATCTGAAAGAGGACAAGTAAAAAACCTAGTTTACATAACTCAAACAGTGTTCTCAGGATTATTTCGGGTATAAAAATCCCAAGTTTCTGAGTTTGGCATTGCCCTCCTTGATGTTTTGAGTGGATTGTGTAATGAGTAAATGTGTAAACTGTAAAGGTTAATCATTCACTCTGACATCTAAAAGTGAGGCAAGTGGAATGTGAATAATTTGTGTTGTGGCCGAGACTACTACTATTTGGTATCTGTTTACATTTATCAGGGGCTGTTGGAGCAGTTAATACTGTGGCACCTCAAGACATGAATCAGAGCCTAGTTATTACAAACCAGAAAAAATAACTAAACAGTGCTGGTCTCTTTTTGACGCACACTCTGCAGTCATGCTCATTCTGGATCTCTCGACCTTCTTGACCCATGCCGTTGCAGTGAGGTGAGAAAAGGTTGACATGAGCTTTCCGAAATCCGCGCAGGAGCAGTGTCCCTCACCCTTGCTGCCTCCAGGTGATGATCCCGAGCAAGCTGGGTGTTGTGGCACCAGCACCCTGTGTCCTCCCATGGGCCACGGGTCCTGATGACTGAAAACCTGTGGTGAGTAACCGGTGTGTTGTTGTGGGGGTCTCTGCTGTGAAACTGGCTGGCTGTATTGATTTGGTCTGGACTGCTTTTGAATGAGAACTGAATATTAGAAGTTGAGGCTGAAGGGGAAGATGGAATAACTCAGTTTAACTATAATTTCTAAAAGTAAGTGTAATATATACTAAGCAATCTGTAATAAGCAAATATATATCATATATATGTATATAAAAATAACTGAAACTCTCTAAACTCTCAGGTCTATCCCACACGCAAATGCTAGTTTCAGTCTCTGTTCAATCCCAGGTGAAGCTGTGGTTTCTCTCTTACTTTTAAAAGCCTGATTGTCTCATTCATCCATAAGTTCTGGAAAGATGTGCAGTATTCCTGGTGATTTTTAGGGTGTCCTTCTTTCTAACCACATGTTATCCTTTCAGGATCTGCAAGTTCCTCCGCATACTCACAGTACCAACAAGGAGATAAATGTGAGAGAGAACCTGGAGCACCTTAAGGTACATCTTTTATCTGCCTAAACCTGTGCACTGAGATCAGTAACATTGCACCTGCGACCCGTTTTAGGTTGATGTGATTCCAGTGTGGTTCCAGTGGAGCTCAATGGAATTGCTGTGGCATAAAACCGATGTAATGATTAGTTGGCAGGAAATCAGAGTCAGAATTTTTTTTTTTCGTGTGCAATTTTGACTATTTAAACATTTCTTTTTCCATATCAAAATATTTTCATGGGAGGAAAAGTTCTGAAGGACTTCAGTTTGGAAGTATCTAAACATTTTGTTTCAGTCTTGTTGATCTAAATGTAACATTTTAATATTGTTGAATTAAAAATGTTTTCTTGTGAGCCAGCTAACTGGCTGAGATGCAAATTGTCTTATTCCCTTATTCTCCTGGACAATTTATATCCACCGTAACAGCAAGCCCAGAGGCAGTTTCAAGTTGAGCTGAGTTGAAATAAAATATTCTTGTTCAGTTAAAAAATAAACTGAAATGTTTGATTTGGGTCAAGCCCATGTAGTGAAGGAAATATTTTGTTTTGATTTTCCCAAAGGAAACCTGAATGCTTTGGGCAAAATTAATTTTTTTCTTGCATAAAAAGTTGATTTGGTGGAAACTTAATTTCCCACTAGAGGCCACATTGCTGGGAAGTGTCCACTAAGCTTTTGTGCTGAAGCTTTGAATGGCCTCTGATGTTTTAAGGAGGAACTCTGCAGCCTTATTTAAAGAGACCCCTCTAAAAACCTATGCTTTATTTTAGTGAAAGCTGAAGGGGCAGGTCCTTCCTCATGTCTTTCTTTCAGCTGTAAATATTAACTATTTATATATCTGACAATAGCTTTTATATCGCCAGAGGCCTCTGCAGACATTTGATTTACTAAAACGTTTGGCTTTAGATATTTTCATTTCAGCTCTGCTAGGAAGAAGCTGGCAGGTTGGCTTGTTCTGAGACAGTATTATGTTGTGTTCTGATCATCTGAGTTACAAATTGGCCAGTTCCTCTGTAGGTTAAATTTCATTTCATCCAGACACACATCAGTGCAAATCCCATGACATAAAGCTCTATATTCCAGCATTAGTACCAGAATCTCTTCCACTAATTTTTTTCTTAAATTTAAACTGCCAAGCAGTAGTGAGCATTTTGCACTTGATTTGCTTCAGTCTACCGCTTAAAGATGCACTGTCGCCTCTTGCTGCCCACAATTAACACTGGTCGTCTTCCAAAGCCTGTATCCAGTGAAATAACATCTTTTTAATGGGGTGATAAAAACCATACACTATATTGCAAAGGTGGTATTGTGAGAACTTTCTGCCAAGCCAGCATCATCTGTGGGGAGTCTTACATGCCTGTTAAAAGCTATTTTATCCTTTCATCAGGTGATAGACACTGGAGAAGAAGATGGGTGCACTTCATCCTTCCTTTCTTTCCCCTCCTCCAATAACTTCCATCGCTTTGTAAAAGATGAAAAAGTTTTTCTTTTTTTTCCTGTAATCACTGCTGATCCTTTCTTGTAATTTTAGATCCTGCAGTATTCAAATTAGACTTTTTTCCCTCTCAAGGTCAGTACAATACTACAAAAGGAAACCAAAGGTTGTTGCAATTTTTTGTGTTCCAGGCACTGATTTGTCAGTATTTCTCTGGGCTTTTTTTTTTTCCTTGTTTCTCTAGTGGCACATAAGCAGAAAAGCAAGAGTAAGCTGAATCCATGAGGACCTTGCTACATTTCTACTTGGACATTGATGGATGGACAAGCATTTTAAAGAACAAAAAATCAATATTGAATCCAAAGAGGTGGGTCACCTCTGCTGGTTTAGCAGCATTACGTGGTGACAGGGAGTAACCCAAATATGTTTGTACTTCCCATCTCCACAGAAGCTCATGGGTTCACCAGCATATGACAGACGGTACCAGAGACCTGTGAAATAGGTGGGAACCTGCCAGACCAGCAGGAGTTAAGATTACAAATATTTTTTCTCTGCATACCATTCTTGCTATTTAAATATGGCAGAACCAAATGGCTGCAGCCCTGAAGTGATGATCTTAAAAAAATTAATATAGCTGCTATTTGTTACATCTTTCTATTAAAACTGGCAGGTGACTGCTGTTATGTTTTCCCTCTCTCATTCCTGGGATAGCACATTTTCCAACTTGTTAAGTTACAGTATGTAATTTATAACCATCAAAGTGGAAAACATTATGCAGTGCATGAATTAGCATCAGTATGAATGTCTGTTATTGAACATGGGCTATATTTCTAGAAATAAGCAGTTATTCTTCCTTGGCAAACCTAAGATTTTTGCTATCAGGTTTTGTTTAATCATATTTGACTGATTAGTCAAATTAGCTTTAATGGATACATTCAAGAGTTCTGTACAGGACAGATCCCAAATAGGTCTAATTTTGTGTGAAATTAGGCAAAGTTGTTGTCTTTTTGCAAACATAGTCCAGCATTAAATCAAGGTTGTTTGGGCAATGTGGACTGGCAAGAAGGTGCAAACTGGTAACAGATACACTGGCTGATTGGGTCCTTAAATATTAGTCATGATATTGTGATTGTGGCTTGTCAACAGTGTTAGCATTATAGGCTAGGATCCAGTCTGCCTGTTTAAGATAGATATCTGCCTAAATTGTAGGTGCATAGAAAAACAGTTGCCTTAATGGAAAGGCAATTGAGTTTCTCCATTGAGAGTCAATGGAAAAGCTTCCATTGATTCCATGGCAGTAAATTTAGGGGCACTCATTCACTGGACTGCTGTGCTGGATCCCACCCTTTAATCATTTCATGTAAGATGATGATTCACATACAAAGCTACAAATTGTATCTTCATAGCATCTGGTTCTTAAAACAGTGAAAACCGAGACAGATCTGCAAAATATATTCAAAGAACTGTGTTAATGCCAAGTATGTAAATCGTTTTTTACATCTAGATGCAGCACTGTCTGAACTAGTTGACTCAGCTCAACTGACTGTGCTGAGGCTTTGCTGCTTACTTCCAATGTTTTAAATGCTGTATTTCTTGCAGAGTAATTTTACTATAATTTAAGGTGTTCCAGACAAAATGTAGCATCCTTTTGGCTTAGTGGTGCAACTAGTTCCCACCTTCTTTTTTAGACTCAGTTTGTGAACATGTGCTCTCTACAGAACCCATAAAATTCTGCTGTGAAGGTCCTGGGGAGATCACAAAAACTTACAACTCTATTTGTAAAAGAAGCTGCTATTATTTACCTGGCTTAATAGACACTGCTTTATCTGTGTTCTAGTTCCCGAATATCACTGGAATCCAAATGTTTTTCCTTAGAACACTTAAGGCAATCAAAACTATTTATTTAAAGCACTGAATCACTTAAGGAAACAAGTGGAATGCTACTGAAAGCTAAAATATTTTTCCAGCGGGGTTTGATATATCTGTAAACATTTTGGCTTTAATTTTCTTCCTACTCATTTTTGAGTCCACCAAGGATCCAAATATCAAGTTTTCTATCAATTTGCACCAGGGATGCGAGTACCGTAAGGTGGAGTACAAGTGAAGAACCTGATCACTTTATGTAGTGTAATTTATACCCTCCCACACTCTAACATATGGCTGAACACACTGTATTGCGGAGTCCAATAAAAGACTGACTTATATTATAGTCTTTTAGGAAAATCCACATTTGCTGGGCATCTCCGTATCTTACACACCAGTATCGTACAAACATGGGCTACAGCTGAGCATCAGAGCGGTGTGGGGCATGCACGGGAATCCCTGAGGGCACGTCTGATCTGAATGTTAAATTAGCTTTATTGAAATATCTCTTTTAAATGAACTGAGCCTGATGTCTCTCTTGTACTGGAATATGCCTTCTTAATGATTCTTCTTTGAAAGCTGTTGATGAGAGACAGGAATGAGGGAATGGTCATTACTATTAAGAGTATTAAAGTGTTGAATGGTAAAAGTTATTGCCTTTCTTCCAACCACAAGTTTTCATAATGTCTATTAATAAAATATAGGGCACTGCAGCTTTCTGTGGTACATGCAGAGTCACTGAACTAATGCATAGATCACCCCCTTGCACACAAATAAATCCCAGTTAGCTGCTGGTCTGCTCTGGTCATCTGTGAGAAAGTCTGGAGAGACATGCTGGCATAACCCACTGCAAGGAAGATGTATGTGTGTAAAGGAGTCCCAGGACTAGGGCAGATCAGAGTACTTCCCACAGCACACATACCCCTCATGAGGATGGCTGCTAGCATATTATGTAGCCTTGGCAGCTATCCTGTACATGTCCTTGTGAGATACCATCACGGAAAGACTTCATGAAGATTGCCAGTGCTACTGCAGCAAGGGCAGGGAGGATGCATGAGCTCCCTTGGGCTGCCCACAGGATGGGCGGGAGGCATCCAGGAGAGCCCTCCGGGGTGACAGCATTCCCTGGGACGTGCTGGCAGATACAGGGTGGCGATAGCCCCAGAGCTCCAGTGACTAACTCGGCCCCGTACTGCAGCTCTCACATGGTGAGCAGAGACGCAGGCAAAAAGGAAGGCACTTTTAATGCAGATGTGAAAGCAAATATTCAGGGTGATAAGGAGGAGAGATACCAGGAGCAGGGGCTGCTGCAAAGTGGCAGGACCTGCAGAACAGAAAGTGAGGGGTGTATAGGAAGATGAAGGATTTGATGTTTGATGGGTGGAGGGAAAAAAGATCTATCTATCAGTTATGGTATGCAGATTCATAAGAGTCAGGTATGAGGTATGCAAAGTCAGATGAGTCTTTGACAAAACTCTGTTCCATCTCCTGTGGCCAGCTAGATTCCTTTGTAAGCCCAGGAATGACCCTTTCCCACATCCATGGTTTGAAGTTTGTTACTTCAAATGCAAAAACTCACAAAGTAAAAAAAAGCCAAGTTTATATCTCTGTCCAAAAGAGTCTTCAGGGTCCTGGAGGGCTCTCTTTAAAGTTTTAATCCTTTCTTGGCTTTCATACACTGTCAGGTCCTTATTTTAATGCCCTTTTCATCCTTCAGTATTTCTTAGACTCCATGTGTTTGTCAGGCATGCTGTAGAAAGAAAAACTTCTCCAAGTAACTTAGACCCATGTCCCTGTTTGGACTAAGAAAAGGAGAGCTTGGCAGGGGAGTACAGTATCTTTCAAACCACTGGTAAATCAATGTAAATGGAAAATCTATTTTCACTCCAGCGTGTTTGCAGGTGTGGGAGGGAAACAGCTTATCTGAACCAGGTTCTCCAGTGGGGCAGAATCTGGTCCACAGGGGTCTTCTTACTGCCATTTCCCAAGGCACTGTGCCAGTATGCTTTCCTGTCTGAGACTGACTTTTAATACCTCTGACACTGAAAATCCAGTGACAGCCTGAGAGAGAACAGTAGACAATCTGCCTTGGTAAAGGAAGGCTTGGAACAGACAAGTGAGCTCTCAGTAGAAACTATGTGTAGGCAAGAAGTCATAATTAGTTGCACAGGTTATAATGGGGAGCAAATCCAGAATCAGGATTCGTGATCTTTTGTTTGCAGAGGCAGGCTCCTGGTCCTATTGGAAGTCCCACCATGGACTGCTTGGCAGAGATTAGAGGCTGCGTGTTTATATGTGTCTGGTTTTATTTATTGGGAGCTTTTGGATTGCACAATCCACAGGAGAAAAAGCAGTGGGAAAAGTGCACCTGCTTTCCTGATTGCCTTGTAGGAAGAGTTATTATGAACACTTTGACTTTGGAGAGACACTTCTGCTCTAAGGAGGTTGTTTCTACCATTTGTGCCTTATACCTTGTTCCCAAGAAACACACCAGGAGGGGAACAGAAATCAAACTGTTCTGTGGGGCTGGAAGATTTCAAGGCTACGAGACAGACCTGGCACATGCTAGATGGAATCAATACATCACACAGGAGAGCTGCAAGCATTGCACTGAATTGCTTCTTCGATGCTCCGTGTGTAGTGTTTAATGTAACGCATGGCATTAAAATGCAAGATTCAAGCCAGAAGTTTGCCTCTGAAAGTAAATCGGGCATCCACCCAAACGCCTGACAGGAGATGAGCCTTGTATTGTTTTCTAATGGCTGAAGCCCCTGGGCCCTGCCAGCCTGGCAGAGTCCAAGTCCTGAGTCAAGGGCGGCTCAGTGAATGCCTTTTTCCTGTAAATATGTGCTTAAATATCAGGCCACTGAACTGGTGCGTCCGGCTTGAATTATCCTGTGTTGATGATAAGTGAACAAAGAAAACAGCGTGATTCAAGAAAGGAAGACTTTGTAACAGGAAGACTTTGTAAAAGCAAGACATTCTTTTTCCTAACGGTGAATTCTCTGAAACCAATAGCGTTAGGAAAGCCATCCCAGGAGGCCCTGAGCTCCAGGAAAATGCAAACGTGAAGCTGGAGAATAGCGCATGCCTCCTGCCTGCTGCTGTCTAGGACGGGGCTCTCCATTTCCCCATCCTGCTGCTGCTGTTTAGATGTTTAGATATGTTGTTCCAAGTTCCCGTAACGTCCCTGGCATCCATGTGTGCTGGCAAGCGAGAGCAGTAAGTTCTGTAATGTCCAAACCAACTAGCAAATTACCACCTGAAGTCTGCTTTCTGTCTCGTCTCACCCTCCCTCAGTTTCTGGGATGAGCTACTGGTCTGTGTTCACATACACTCTGTAGCCGCTGACTTTTGCAAGTTAAGCGCGTCAATGCTTGCACCCTGTGTCTCTGTCTTGCGCATGGTCCCTGGTAAAGAACAGGAATGAGCCATTAGATTCAAAATTTGAAACTTTGAAACGCTCTGGGGTGTATCATCAGCTGGAGAAAAATCCCATCATTACACTGCTGCTACAGCATCCACCTTATTTGTGCCTCCAACTCAAATGCATTAAACTTAATTACACAGTAGTACAACTCCAAGACAGATTTAACATATTGGGATAGGAAAACCTGTATAAAAAGCACTCTTTCATTAATAATTGAAGCAGCACTTGTGCTGGCAACAGAGGAAAGCGAAGTGATGCCAGCCTGTGGGACACAGCGCAAAGAAGCAATCTTAAAATATTTTAATAACACATACAAATCTTGAGTTTGTGGTCATTTAACCCAGAACATGGAGTCAACAGATGGAAAAAAAACATTAGGTCATCTATTGCATGTCCGTGGCAGTGCAGGACTGCTGCAAGCAGTGTGTTTCTGTTGAATCACTGTAGTTCTCCACACCCCAAGTAATGGGACTCCCACTTCCTAGAATATCTTCCTATGCAAAGACTTTTTGTTTTTTCCCCTCCACAAGGGGCAGTTTAAATTCACCTTGTGATTTCATCCACTCTTCCTAATTGCATCCTTTCTGCTGAAGGAGGTAACTCCCCTTGGTGTTCAGACCCTTCAAATATTGATAAGAAAATCGCTGTGTCCCTTTTCTTTTGCAGATGTGTTTAAGCGCAGTTCTGTGCATATTTAGCCTTTTAAATCTTTCTTCCTGCAGCCCCCGCGTCCTCTTTGCTGCTCTGCTTTTATGATTTCTCACTGTGCATACGTCTTAACATTTCAGCTTTGATGGTAATACAGCAGTCAGGACAGGTTTGCCAAACGCTTGCATCCAAAGTGGAAGATAATTAATCCTATTGTTCTTCCATTTTACAACTGGAGATATAGACAATTTGTTTTTGCTTGGACTCTTCCCACCGCCTTCTGGGCTGGAACAGATTGCCCCCTCCAGTGCAATTTCAGCCACATTCAGTCCTTGAAATTGTGTTTGCAGCTTTTTCCCTTAAAACGGGGGGGGGGGGGGGGGGGGGGGGAGGAAAAAAAGAGGAAGTGAATGAGGAGCTTTTGCCCTTCCCATTTCACAGCTGTTTCATTCCATTATTAACCCTGTCAGTGCTAAAAGGGTTTGGGAAAAGTCAGGCATGGGGGGGGAGGCTGGTGAGGGGTGAAGGGGATAAAGCAATGCAAATGCTTTGGAGGACTGGTGAGCATCAGTGGGAAAAAGGCACTTTTAAGCAGGATAGCTGCAGCGGGTATAGCGAGGATTACATTGGGAGGTTGAACTGGGGAGGCCAAGTAGGCAGGAGGTGGCAGGAGGAAGAGATATGGCAGTGGCAGCTGATGGGATAGAGGGGTAGTGTGGGAGAGGGAAGTGGTGGAGTACCGCTGTCAACTAAATTTATCGCCTACTGGATGTGTAGGGTGAGAAAAGTAGACCTCATGGTGCAACAGAGAACATGGGAAAGCTGGATTTGTAACCTCAAAAAAGAGCTAATGCTCTGGGAAAACCTTCTGAACTGAGAGTAGGTCTTGATATAGGATGAAGTGGCATGGTAAGGTGGAGCAGAGTGAACAGGCGTTAAGACAGAGAAGTCTTCCACAACCATGTGCTTGACATAGCAGGGCACTGTAACAAAGACGACTGGCAGAAGTAAGAGCTTTAATGATAAAACTCCCCTCAGGGGAGCAAGAGGACTCCAAACTCTAAGGGGAATCTCTATTCAAGGATTCCTCTTTTAGTTTCTAGCACTAGAAGGGGAATATTCTGCTACTACAGAAACATCCCTGCGGAGGAGAAGCCCAGGGGTGTGCATCTGATGTGGTAGGAGCTACAATATTTGGATAAAGTTGTGAAAACAATCTCATCTTCATTGATCGTGCCTGTTTCTCCAGGATGACATGTGTTCTGAAAAATATTTACTGTTGCAATTAGCATAAGGAAGCCCTGTATACCAGTTGGTTTTGGTTTTAGCTCCATGATGCTTAATGGTCACAGGAATTTCCCAGGGGGTGACAGTCACAGAAGCATCAAGCAACGTACTGGGGTTTGCAAGCAACCCACTGAAACAGATTAGCACGTAAAAATAATGGTTGTTTTGCTTTGTTTAGTTTTGTTTCTGAGCAATTTTTACACATTTCTTCAGCTGCCCTCTTACTCATAGGATTTTAGCCACATTTCTGCTTTTTTCTTCTTTAAATGTGCAATCCAGATTTTCCTGCTGGAAATAGTCTTCAGCAAGCAAGTATTTAAGTGTTAAGCAAACTTGGCCCTTCCTATTTTAAGTCTCTGGCACTGCCACACCCATGAGCATCCAGGGCAAAAAGTGAGTATAATTTCCCAAAGCATAATGATAGAATTTCCCAAACAGTAAGTGAGTTTGAGGCAGGAAGCTCATGTTTTGATTACTTAATGGCCTGCATTCATTAGTCATAGTGGTGTCACCATCCCTTGTTCTGGCTGCATGTGCTTGAGCAAGGTTTCGGACGGTGCAAGCAATCTCATTTTGCAAGATGCTTTGTGTTCATGGTGCAGCTGGAGGTTCCGTGGTATATGGCTGGGCATTTTCATATGGGTTAACTGCATGTCTGCTTGAGCACAGGAGCAAGGGGTTGAGCAGTTCCTCCATGTGAAACAATTCAGCTGTCAAAGTCGAGGGTCTGTAAGCGATTGCTGTCAACCAGCACATATCCCCCTTCCTGTTCTAGGCAGGAAAATATTTGTAGGTGTGTCTATTTCTTCCAATGTCACTGCCCGCCGCTCAAAGAAGAGAGAAAAAAAATAACCTGTGCTCCAGGTTCCCTTACCAACCACCCCAGGGCCTTGAAGTCTCTTTTGATCGCACTTGGACTACACAAAACAAAGCAGGACTGCCCCTGAATGTAATTCTGGCAGCTTGTTTATACCCCAGCACCTTGAGAAATGTTGAATTGTTCTTGGCTTGTGGGAAGAAAAATGAACCTATGCTTGGGCAGACTTACAGGGCAGATTTTGCCCAAGAGGTGCCTGGCCAGTGGCATGTTCTTATCTGTATTTGATGCACCTGCTGATCTCAGCCCTATCAGTATGTTTTATAAGTTACTGAATGTGTTTTTCTTGCAGAATTCTGTGCACTTGGCCACCCTGACTTTGACTCCTTCGTTCATTCACTCGCCATGCTGGTTTTCTGACCACATCTGGACACTGAGCCATTGACCACTACCCTCTGGATGCGATCATCCAACCAATTCCTCATCCATCGAACAGTCCACCCATCAAATCCACATCTCTCCAATTTAGAGAGAAGGATGTTGTGGGGGACCATGTCAAAGGCCTGACAGAAGTCCAGATAGACAACTTGCCTCCATTCACTCCTTTCCTTTAAGCTGCTGCCTTCAGCCTGGTGGGATTTTTTTTTTTTTTAATGATACTTCTGCAGGATCAGGTGCTATATTTTACAAGCCACACTGGAACAGCTCAATAGCTTAAGCTTTGTCTTAAATAAAATTTTAAAAATCCCTTTTGATTTGAAAAAAGAACTCATTTCTCACTTAATGTGAGGAGTAATTCTGTCTGCAATGGCAACTGGTTAAGCTACAGAGCTCTGATAGTAACAGAGAATGTTTTTCTGCCTAAAGTCCTTTCTAGACCTGCGAGGAGCAGGGAGTTGGACTCGATGATCCTTATGGGTCCCTTCCAACTTGAGATATTCTGTGATTCTATGATAAAGTTTTATTTGGGAGGTAATCCCTTTAACTGGTGTCTGCTTAAGGTTTTAAAATTCCCAGTCTCTTCTGATCTGAAGCATGGCAAATAGTGGGTTGCTGCAATCAGCAGAGACAGAAGCCAGGCTAGGAGGAGGCAAGACCTTCAGCTGTGACCTGTTTTGGCTTGAGAGCTGTTGGAAAGAGAGGTACCACCTCCTCCTCTCCCTATAGTGGTATGAGCCAAGCAGTGCCACGCCCTGGAAGCCACATAGGGATGACAGTGCTGCTGTTGAAGAAGCACTAAGAAGGACACAAGGCATTGAGAAACAGCAGTGATAAAGCACCATACATGCCCTGAGGGAGGACATGTTGAGTGGATGCAATCTGAGGAGGACTTACTGTGAGAGGATAGGTGCTGACTGACTTATAGAATCATAGAATCATAGAATCATTAAGGTTGGAAAAGACCTTTAAGTGTACCATCGAGTCCAACCGTTAACCTATCACTGCCGAGTCCACCACTAAACCATGTCCTCGAGCACCACCTCTACCCGTCTTTTAAATACCTCCAGGGATGGGGACTCAACCACTTCCCTGGGCAGCCTCTTCCAATGCCTGACTACCCTGTCGGTGAAGAAGTTTTTCCTAATATCCACCCTAAACTTCCCCTGGCGCAGCTTGAGGCCATTTCCTCTCATCCTATCACTTGTTACTAGGGAGGAGAGACTGACCCCCACCTCGCTACAACCTCCTTTCAGGTAGTTGTAGAGAGCAGTTGCTCTCCTTGCTAGATATTTGATGCAAAGGCACAGTGAGGCATTTTTCACTAAGCAAATCCAGCATCAAGTGGTTGGGAATGAAGTGCCTAGACAGGACTGCTTTAATTTTCAGCTGTGTTTAAGGCAGGTCCACCAAAGCCTCTTCTTACTGAAAGTGAAAGCAGGGTGGGAATCATATATAGATTTGAGGGCTGGTAGAGTTTTTCACCCTGGTTTGGTTGAAATAGTTGGAGGTTCTGTGTTTGGTTTCCATTCCTACCCAGTGAAGAGGTGTAGAGTGAAGATGGAGTATCCCTCTGCAGACATTACTACTTTGGTGTTACTGTACAATGAAAACAGAACATATCTGTCCAAAAAAGCAACAAGTAAGTGTAGGGGCTTAACTCAACAGGAGAGATTCCATTTAGTCGGTTATTAGTATAGGTATCCAAGAAGGGATGATAAAGACAGGAAGTATTTGTAGAATTCTACACAGAATATATGGAAGTAGCAAAGTCTAAGCATAGAACGGAAACAGGCTGAAGCTGAGAGGCAATTTTTCTTCCACCGTTTTACCTCTTTCCATTTCTGGAGAAATCCACCACAGGGAACCTTGTGAATGAGGTTTTTAGAAAATACATAGAGGACAGCAAATGTTTTGCATCGAATTAGACTCAGTGTCCAGAGAGGGTTTTTTTGTCATCTCTAGCAACCAGCTCCTCTGACAGTCTAGAAGATGGCAACAAAACCCTAAATCCTACTGTAATTTTTACTTGTACAGTTACAGTGAAACTTGTTCAGAACAATATTGGTCTGAGGAAGCACAGTGAATACCAATTTCTGACACTTTTTCTTCTGTCAAAATCAGATGAAATGCTGAATTCAAAATAAAGGTATCAGTTACAGTATTAAGGTATGATTTATAAAAACTACAGTATGGTCAGTGTAATGTCGTACTGGTTTGGTAATGTACATGCCTAAATCAGCTGTATTTTGTACAAATCCATATCCTCATTATCAGATTAAGTCCTTCACAATTTGTAGCATTTCCAGCTAAAATATCATCCTCTGGTTTAGAAGATTAAACTAATCTTCATCTCATGGCAGCAGCTCTGGTTGCCATCCTAACACTGCTGTTGCCAAATGATTTTGTGATGTTACATGTTCTTATTAAGCTAAACTAGCAGAAGGAGTCATGCACTGAAGTTATAGTACACGTCATCATCACAGAGTGGGAAATTGTTTGATTGAAACAATTTTCTATTTAGCCACAGTGGGCACCTCGTAAGCTGTTCAGGGCTTTGCACGTGGGCAACATGCAAAGGAATTTAGGACTGAAAAAGGAATGCACTAAAGACCATACTCTCATCCAGCGTATAATGGCATTGCCACTGGTGAATTCAGCCCTGATCTGAATGGGGAAGGAGATGTATAAGACTTAGTTCATTAATCATTGCAGGCTCACTTGCTGGCATGGACAGAGAGAGGAAGGTGTGGTGCAGTGGTACAGACTTCACAGTATCTTGGAAAATTTGCTGCCTGGCCATAACTCTTCAGACTTCAGCAGAACTAACCTGAGTACACAAGATCATATCTTGACCTTAAATGATAATAAATTACATAACTAATCATTGACATAAGATGTCTACTAGAGCTGTTTGGAAAAGAAAACATTCTTCAGAAAAATATTGAAATTTTGTTGGAAAAAAAGGAATATATCTTTGATTAAGATAAAAAAAGGTTTTTTCCTCAGAATCTGAAAGTGTTTAAAAGAAAGCAAAGCTTTCTGCAGAATGATTTTGTTTAATAAACTCCCTAATTTTCCCATTACTGCAAAGTGTGAATGGAAAACACCAGATGAGTCCCAGGGCTTGGGAGTGGATGATCTTATGAAACTTTTGTACAAACAGAACCATGAGCTCCTTTCCCTCCAGGGTCTTTCCCCAGGAATAGGCAATGAGAAGATCACAGCTGAGGACTTCAGGTGCAACAGCGCACATGTATTTCCACCCACCGGAGAAGATAGTATTTACCTCCATAGATGTGCTTTTGTGCATGTGGCTCAAAACAGCATTTACCTCCTTTTTTTTTTTTTTCCTTTTCCCCACCTCTGAATCCATTTCATTTATGCACATTCACATCTAGACTACTTTTTGTTTTAGAGGGAAGACTTTATCATTGTAACCCACAGGGGCTCAGGACCTCACAATATGTATTAAAAATAATTTTTTGACCTTTTTAATATTATACCAAATGTTGTTAAGCAATTAAGTGCAATAAATCTGTGTAAACTGAATGTATAATTCCTCTTAGGAATATAAATGTGAGAAAATTAAATGTCAACATCTACCTTGCTGTTTACAAGTGCAGCCATAGAATGTGAATCCATTGCCTTACCTGAATCCCAATTTTGTAAATATTGCTGTTAGAGGGACTTTTTTTTAATAAATTTCAGATACATAATCTCTTTGGTAGCACTGAATGTCCCACTTGGGAAGGACTTTCTCTGACACTGTTTACTGCTGCTCCTGTAGAATCAGGTACAAAACCAACTTGCATGGTTTTAAGAGAAGCACAGTGTCAAAGACAGGGCCTCAGGTACATGAGAGCTGATAGCAGTTCCCAGCTCTGGCAGTGGGTAACCTGGGCCAAGTCATTTCACCTCTTTCTGTTCTGTTTCCTTTTACAGTATTTCTTGTCTCATTGGACTTAGAAATTTCTGGAGGCAAGAACTGTATCCTATTCTGCTTTTATACTGGTGCCATCAGGGGACCACATGCTCAGCCCCAGACTCAGCTTATACATGGTACATAAATGCAAACACTGATAGAACACACTGCCCACTCCTGTCTGCCCATGCATTGGGAAGGAAAGGGGAGAGGAAGCACGAGCATTGTTTGCATTAAGGCACCATCTAGAATCTCCTGCTGTTTGGAGCTGAGATCATGATAGCTATGTGCTTCCTAGTGACCCAAGAATTCACTGCAACTACAAAAGATAAAGAAAACCCTTCCCCTGACATATCTTGTTCATAGAGTGCTGATTCCATCTCAAGACATGGTGGTTTTAGGTTAAAAAGTTGTTATTGAGAGTTTTTTATTTGTTTCGGTCCTGGTTTTATAATGTCTCCTCAACTAGCTAGTCCTGCCAGAATACAGGAGGAGCCTCCTGTTATTTTAATATAGACGAGTCTGGTTGTTCTTCACTGTTTTACTGCATTTCCTTTACTTAGCACAGCAAAGGGAACTGACAAAACTTCTGTGAACTTCACTTCTGTCTTATCTGCCAGCCTGTGCTCAGGTGGATCAAGTGCCACAGTTGCATGATGAATATTTCCTCACCAAAACGTGAATCTTTTCCCCTTTCATTGATTTTTTTCTTGACAGTTGATGATCAATTTTTTTGCATTTTTTTGTTACTAAAATAATACAACTGCAGTGGATGCCACTGTCTCAGATTGACATCCTCAGAGAGAAATAACCTTGCTTCCAGTGCTAGCTGAAATGCAAGCAGGAGTAGCATCTGTAACGCCAAGCCAATAACCCCTCTTTCTTGAGTTTCAGAAAAGTTGATTCACTCAAATCCAACTAAAAGAATAACTCTGTGAATTAATTAAATTGCCCTTCCACTAGCATTGAGGCTTAAATAGTTTGCTGCATTTGACAGAAAAGCAAAATAACTTTTATTGAATAAAGGGTGAACTGCAACAGAGTTTCTGCCTTTCAGGTAAACTAAGAATTGAGTGCTCAGCTCAGATTAAATGGTAAACTTGACTATTTCCATGTAGCTCCTTGACAGGTTCATCTGTATTTGCAAGTACTTGCATGATTACCTTAGTCATCAACTACAGGGAGGAACTGCTTCTGAGCAGATGTACATTGATAATCACCTTGCACACTGTTGAGAGGAGACAGTCTCTTTCCAGCAGACTTTCTGTTGGCCACATGTCAAGTTCCCCAAGTCCAGCCGTGCAATGCTGTGGTGGGTTGACCTTGATTAAGGGCCAAACACCCACCCAGCTGCTCGCTCACCCCCTCTCCTGAACAGGACAGGGAGAGAAAATTGTGTGAAAAAGCTCATGGGTCAGGATAAAGACAGGGAAATGGCTTACCACTCACCACCATGGGCAAAACAGACACGACTTGGGGAAAATCAATTTAATTTATTGCCAATTAAAAATGGAATAGGATTGTAAGAAACAAAGACAAAAACTAAAACACCTTCCCTGCACCCTCTCCTTCTTCCCAGGCTCAACTTCACTCCTTCATTCCCAACTTCTCTACCTCCTGCTCCCCCAAGTGGCACAGGGGAAATGGGGAATTGCGGGGCGGGGGGCAGTTTACGATCGGTCCGTAACAGTTCCTCTCTGCTGCTCTTTCCTCCTCACACTTTTCCCCTGCCCCACTGTGGGTCCTTCCCACAGGCTGCAGTCCTTCAGGATAAGCCTGCTCCAGATGGGCGCTCCACAGGCTGCAGCTTCCTTTAGGGCACACCTACCTGCTCCGGTGTGGGGTCCTCCATGGGCTGCAGGTTGGATATCTCCTCTGGCATGGGGTCCTCCACGGGCTGCAGTGTGGATATCTGCTCTGGTGTGGTCCTCTCCAGCACCTGGAGTACCTCCTCCCCTCTTTCTTCTGACCTTGGTGTTCACACTGCTGTTTCTCACTTTTATTCCCCTCTCCTCTTCTCTCTCTGTCTGGCATTTTTTGCCCTTTCTTAAATACTTTTTCCCTGACACGCCGCCATTTTGGCTGAGGGGCCCAGCCGTGCCCTGCAGTGGGAGCCGGCTGGAACCGGTTGTGTCTGGCTCAGGGCAGCCTCGGCCTCTCCTCACAGAGGCCGCCCTGCAGCCCCGCCTGCCAAAGCCAGGGCATGGGCATTCTGTAGAAAAGCTCAGTGAAAACCTGCAATTCCAGCAATTATTCTAGCAATATTCCTGACTTCACATTGGAAGAAGTTCATTAGATGCCTTTCCAGCTTGATGGCCAAAGCCACAGTTAGGTTGGTATCACATTTTCCTCACTCACAGAACATACCCCCTTCCCCATGCACAGTCTCATGAAACTGGGGACACCTCAGTTTTGGATCTCTCTTCACTAAGGTATATTGTTTCTCTTCAGAGACGATGAAGAGTTCTGGGTTTGCTGATAGCGGTCCGTCCTCCTAGGCATAAGGTGTCCTGTGAAGGCTACCAACAGGAAGGTACTATAAGAATTTCACACTGGGATAAAAGAGATACTCTCTTACAGTTTAAATATTTTTCTACTGGAAACTAGTGAACATTTTATAAGCAGAGTTTTGAAACCTCTGTCACGAGTTGATAATTAATAGAGGCACTCCTGTGCACCGATATGTTGTTCCCTGTTCAAAGAACTATACTATAATTAGCTGCACTCAACACAATTTAGAGCTTCAAGTGTTGGTGAAAACAAAAATAATTCTTACCTACTTTATGCTGATTCACACTTTGCAGAATGCTGGGCAATTGCAATGCCCCTTAAAAAGAGCACACTTACTGTGCATCTAATCCTTCCATTCTTTTTGCAACGTTAACAGCTGTTTACACACCAGTTGGGCTGTTATGGATACTCTCTGAATCATACACAGAGTCAGAACAAAGGACATAACCAAGGTGCGGATGTTTTATTAGTGAAATCAAAGAATATAGGGGGATTTGGGTTGACTTGGGTTTGGGTTTTTGATTTTTTTTTCCCCAAAAAACCCTCTTTGTCAAATAAGTTTTACAAAATAACCTGCATAGGTATATAGAATATGACTGAGAATAGTATCTGAGTGCAGAGGGTCTTGGTAAAGCTGGGAAATTGCAGTGACAACAAAAGAAATGCTTCCTTATCTAATCACTATGTACATTTCGCTTAAAGAAAAAAAAAAAGATAACTGAAGTCTAACAAAAAGGCTGGACTACCATTTAATTCATATGAAAGTCAAATCTCTTCAAACATTGAATTTTATGAAGTATTGCAAATTTAATTCGACATTTCCTAGTTGCATATCAAATTAGGACCCTACTTATATTATTACTACATCCTATGTATGGTACTATATATCTATTATATATAGCATATTTGTGCATACTTCATATATATAGGCAAAATATTTCTCAGTGATTAACTTTGGAATTAGTGGCTCTGGGGAGTTTTTACCCTATCTCTGTAAAGGATTTCTTCCTTCTTCTCTGGAATTGAGGTAGTCTTCTGTCTTAAGAGATATTACCCTAAAAATGTAAGAAAGACCCCAATGTACATTCTACTTAATTTAGGAATTCATGCAGACAAAAGAAAACTACCAGAGACAACGTGGAGACACTGGTCAATACCAGGACACTTAGGAAGATGCTATGAAATCTCTGTTTCTATGACTGAAGTCTTTATCTTAGAGCTCAGCTGAAAGATGACTATACCAGCTTCTGTACTTGCTTCTGTACTTGCTTCTGTAAGTTGATCGGTTCTGACTCATAAAGCAAAGCCACCCACTGGATCACCAGGTCACAGGTCCAGGTGAGAATCAAAGCTGCGCTAGAGGCAGTTTGGAAGAGCTGGCTGTTAATTGCAGCCAGTTCTCAGACTGACTGTCACCAGGTCCAAGAAGACGTCAGGCCTCCCTGCTGCTGCTGCTGCTCCACTCCCAAGAAATGCAACACTAGTGTCAGGTTCAGTGGGTGACTGTTCCTCTCTGATCTGCTCAGCCTTAGACCCCATATCCCTAATCCTCGCTGTAATCTTGTATCCTAGCATCTGGAACCAGGCAGTATTTATTGGGCAGAAGATACTCCTGTTGGCAGTGGTCTAAGGTAGGTTGTTGGAAAAATGCTTAAGAGACTAATGCAGTTGAAAACAAACATAAATCAAAAACTGACCCTCCAGACATGCAGTCCCACCAGCTCTTGGAAACCACAGCCAACTCAACTGGAGCATAGAAGCTGTGGGACCAAATTGCTTCTTATTAACTCATCACAACAAGGGCTAACAGCAGCTCATGGGAGGTGTAGGTGTTTGCTCTTTTCTTTCCCTGCCAGCAAAGATTTCTGAATATAGGAAGGAATATATTTCTGAATATATCTCTGGTGCCAGGAGATAGATAGCTGAAATCCTGTTGTATCCAGGACAGCAAGAGTTCTTGGAGTGCTGTTGTCTTCTCCTGGGAGGAATTACTGTTCTTTATTACATGGTAAGCAAAAGCACGTACCGTACATTTTCACTGTAAAATTTTTAGTTTGAGAAGGTTTGCTGCAATATTATAAAAAAGGAAAACCTCTCAGCTTCCAAAATATTTTTCTCAGTTCTGTTTTCTGTCACACCTAAAGAAATAACATTAGTTTTCTATTTTTTCCCCCAAGTAAGAAGACAGAAACTAATATCTAATTTTTCAGAGGGGTTGAACCAATTCATGACACTTTTTAGGTTTAGCACTGTAGTCATTTACTGTGACAAAGTCCTCTGCTTGTGGAAGGAGAAATGTAGCCATCACCACGCAGTTTGCTGACACTGACTAACAGAACATATGCCTGTGTTTTGGCAGTGAGATGGCAGATGTCATTCTGAGGGAAGCCCGGGGGAAAAGGGAAGACATGACCTCAAACTGTACTTCTGCCTTCAGCCTAGCAGCGCAAATGTCCCTTTGTCACCCACCCCACTACGTGTTGTGCCTAACACTTGCATCACCCAATGCTAAAGATGCTGCAGTAAATGGGGAATGTAAATAGCCAGCGTTCATTTTTCAGTGGTTTTGTGCTCCAGGTCTTCATCATATGCGTGTTTGGTATTGTGAGTGGCTGGCAGAGATGCAGGTTTCATAGGGAAAAGGACAGCAGGGCCCATGTGTGGCCCTGTTGACAGGCCATTCCCTGCTTTGTGATGTGGCTACAAGCAGGCGGCTGTGTTAGCCACCCATCCTGAGATCAGTGGGGTTAAATTTCTGCCCTGCTCTCCTGAAGATGGACTCTTGGTTGACCCTCCCTCTTCCATGGCTTCGGAAGCTTTCATAATGCAACCACTGAATGCACAGGAAATCCAGTCTCACACACAGATCTGAGTATCTTCTGATTCAGCAAAGCAGATGCAATTTCTGTGCATGTAGGGAAGCCAAATATCCCTCTGAAATAAAGAGGTGAACTCCCTGGGGAGATATGTCGTGCTGCAAAGAGCTGAGGGCAAATTGAATTTGAGAGGAGAGACAGGCAGAGGGTAAAAGCTGCATGAATATGTAAGGCAGGGGGACTTCTGCAGAAGACATTACTGCAGACTCAGCTGTAATTAAACTGCCCACAGCTGTTGTTTCTCTGTCACCTTTGGAAGTGGATGATGCTTTAACCAGCAGCAAAGTCAAAGGAAAACTTTAGGTATAACCTAAGATCTCAAGTTACTCACTGTGACTTAAGAGAAAACTATTTTATTTTACCTTGTCACCTTACAGACATCCATGATCAGAAGTGAATAAACTGCTGTACTTTGGGAAGGCTTTGGAGCAGATTGCCTTGAAAACGTGGAAAACCCCTTCATTTCATATATGCATCTTGGTGGTTTATTCCCCTTCCCAGTGGGAAGGGAGAGGGAAGATTAAAAAGAAAAGGAAAAGTTTCAGCAGTTTTCAGAGTTTCTTTTACTTTCTTGCTTTCTATTTAAAAAGTGTGCTTGTGAAAGAGAGAGGAAGAGAGAGGAGGAAAACAGAATGAGACTCTTTAGAAGGAGGAAAATTTGGGGAATTCTCCCATTCTTCCTCTTCACTCTTTTTCCCTACTTCTTTCCAGCAGAAGGAAAGAGAGAGGGAGGAAAGGAAAACAACTGAGTGAGGAAGGTGATGGCAAGGAATCCAAACATTACAGGTTTTGCTTTTGATATGGCAACTATATTTGCTTTTAAATTTTTGGTCAACATTTCCTATGGGAAGAATACTTTTAAAACCAGCTCTGCTTGTTACACATCATTATTTGTGTATATGGCACTCTACACGTCTGCAAGAAGACAAAATCATTCTGAATTGTTTGCATCAGTGCAGGCAGATGTGGCAAGAAGTCTAGCTTTTAGATACGTTAGTGGAAATGGGTGCTATTCTTGTTGACACCAGACAGGTCTCTCTGAGGTAAGAAGATAGGCAGAGCACTGTAATGCTGCAAAAACTGTTTGGGAATATACAGTGAACGAGTGCAGTGAAACTGAGGTTAACTCAAGGAAGCTCAAATTGAATTTCCAAGGTAGCACTCAAAAAGCATATCTGGGAACAGAGTAAGTCTGCATATGTGAAAAAAGGAAGAAGGAGTGTGGGTTTGCAGGCAGGAAATAAAAAGCAAATTGATAGCCATGCCATAAAGGCTGGGAGTATAAAGGACAAGAACAGACGGGAAGAAAGCACAGAGTATGACAGACCATTATCTTTAAAGGCAAGAATTGCAGAGTGTGAGAAGCAACTGGCTTTTGTATCTTTTAAGGAAGCATTAGATACAGGAAGACAAAACAACAACCTAAGGGAAAGTGGGCTCCCCAGGTTGCAGGCAACATTTCATACCAGCAATGCAGTAAGCCCTTCGGCACTCTTCCAGCTACAAACCAGTAAGGGTATAGTTCAGATGCAAGCTCCCAAATTGCTCTATGGTAAATGACACCAGTATAAAATACATTTGTGATACGAATATTTCTTAAGGGCAGTCACAAGAACTGCATTGTTAAATGTAAATGTTTTGCTTTTATCTGCCCTGTTCTTTCTTATGAACTTCCAGATGGGACAACTGGCATTTTCTTAATTAAAGATACTGGGTCTGAACATGGTGCTCGTAGGTTATTAACTTTATATTAGACTATTCTTCAAATATTGTACTTTGCTTCTTGAAGGATCCTGCAGCAAAGTGAGATACTATAATCAGAGACTCTCAGGCATCAGAGTTAAAGCTAATTAGGATTTATGAGACTTTGGAGGGAATATAATTTGTATGCAAACACTATAGGTGATAAGGGGTTTCACACGATGACTATAGATCTCAGCTGAGCTCAGGTACCAAGTTTGACAGGATAAATCATTAGGAGTACATTAAACATTATTCTTCCATTTCATCTTATTTTCAGTCAGAAGGCTAAGGCAGGGAAAATACTGTGCATGTGACACAGTTTTGTGGCCCACCTGTTGTTAAAATCTAGGCTGGGACTGAAGCAGCAATCAACACCTCCTGCTTAAAAAGCAGTTCTTTTCAATAAAGCCTCAGCCCCTGAAACAGCACCTTCCCATTCAGATGTCCATCCTGCTTTCCTCTTAACACCTGGATCGTATCACATCATGAGTAGGCATGTGCTTGCTGAGCGTTCACTGGGGACTCTCTCAGAGGAATACAAACCTGCTCCAGTGATTTTAGACTAAGTGCTCTTGAGAGCTCTTTGAACCATCCCACTAAATCCAATACAGCTGTTCCATTGTAAAAGTCAGCTTAACATATGGTTTATAGTGATCATATATTTATATTATATAGAGTATAAAATACAACAAAAGGTGCTTGAATCCTATGAAGACAGCAAATTGCTATAAGCAGATATGGAGAGAGAACAGCGATTATATACAATCTGTACTAGACTAGCAGGAAACATTACCAGTAAAAGGAGAGGAACTGTGAAAGGGAGGACTTCACTACCAGGACAGCTGTCTACTTGGCAGCTAATACCAACAGATATTTGATGAACGAAACCTCTCTAGGAGCCTCTGGTGATCACAGTAACATTATTTTGCATTTGGGACATGTTTCCATGTTGGGACAGCTTGCTGGGAGACTCTGTAGGATTGTTGTTGACTGTGTAGGATTTCTGTTGTGCACATGTATGAGTTTATGAATTATAGAAATTATTAATCCTGGAAGGGACTCGAAGAAGTCCTTTTAGCCATCTCCCTTCTCTGGGGAAGGATAAGTGTATGTCCTTGGCACTGCTTGTAGCTTTGTTAAAAGTGCCAAATATTCTTAAGATCCATGTTTCCACGTATCACTACCTTTAGAAGGTTTTTTTTTTCCTTATATTTGGATTATTTATCTCTTATGGCAAAGAACTTTCTGTTCCACATCTGGTGCAAAATGAAACCACTGATTGCAGTCCTCTTTATGAAAATGCTGTTTATACTGGAAGACACCTGATGGACATAGAAAACATTTGACCTCTGTGTCTCTTTTAACAGTATTTTCATTAGTGAGAGGTATGTTGTCATGTCCTTCTTCAAGCCTCTCTATTCTAGAGGGAAGAAACAAAATTATTGACAACTGTTTCTCATCAGTCTGTTTTCGAAGGCTCTCAGAAATAGTGTTACTCTCTTCTGGGGTTTTTCCATTATTTTTACATTTTTGTACTCCAGACAGGTTCTCAACAGTGCTGTGCAGGGCAGAAAAATTAATTACATTCTTTGCCACTTATGAAACCTCTGTTTGTACATCCTACAATTGCATTAAGGTTTCCTGCAGCAGCATGTTCTTGACTCATATTCGGCTTTAATCTACTATAAACTCCAGATATTTTTTTTGCTTTTTCTGTAATGTACTTCCTTTGTTAGCACAGACAGTGACAGCTAGCAGAGATACAGCCTAGAGGTACAAACAGCTGGTCTGTTTACAAGCTGCTCCCTGGTCTACATGGCTGTATATCCTGGTGTAATCTCCAGTCAGGATCTTAAAAGGCAAAGCTATAACAAAGTCCCTAGACTGGGAATGGGAATTCATGCCACAGGAAACTCTAAAAGCTGCAAAGTAACAAACAGAGGGAAATAATTCTGGAGTCAGTTTAAAAAATATAAGGCTCACCATGTCTCCTAATCATACTTCTCACAGAAGAAAACAAGTTATATTTAGGATATATATGGTCAAAAGCTTCTGGAGACTGGATTTTGGAGCTGTTAACAACATTTCAATCATCTGTAAATTACGTAAGAAATCAAAGTCATCAGTTCAATAGTAGTAGGTACTGGCAGTGTTCTTGGCATGTTTCTGCACTATTTTGGGATAGGTGTAGAGAAGAGGGGATATCACACACAGAGACAACGCTCATACCCCGTCTCCCATATGGAGCTCTATATATTTCTCCCTGATGATCTTGCATGAACCTCAAACTGACTCCAGAAAATTACAACTGCAACTCATCAGTTTAACTCAGTTTCCTGCCATGACAAGGAACTGAACAGTCATAACCAAAGGAAGAAAATTTTGAGTTATTTTGAGACGAGAACAAGACAATGTGGCTTTTTTAATGAGAAAGGTATCTTCCAGTGAAGGAAACAGACTTTTGTGACAGAGCTGTGGAACTGTTGTTTCTTCTGCAGAGAGTTTCAGGCTGCATTTCTATTTAATTGGCATCAAGCCTAGCATCAAGCCCACTTTCAGAGTTACACTTTCCTCTGAGCTTTAATTTGCACTTAAAACTACCCTCCACTAACTGAACACTGTGTTACTATTACTATTTTCTTATCTACAACTTTTACTTTTAGAAGGAAACTCTGCCCTCACCTAAGCTGTTCCTCTCCTGATCCCTCACCATTTTTTCTCTGCTTCACTGCCACCACTGTAGCTGAAGGGATAAACCCAGACAGCAAGCAATCAAACAGTTGGCAGTGAAGGTAAAGATGGTACAAGTCTAATGGAGAAACTTACTGGAAACAAACAAACTTGTACAAAACTAAGCGGTGATACATAGCCCTTTTTAATATCACCTGACCACTCTGTTGTCCAGGGAGCAGTGGGTGCTTGGGGTACATCAGGTGCCAAGGGGTATGTGGGTACTGAGCCGCAGGCTGTATGTGCGTTCAGCTCTCTGTTCCAGGTGTCGCAGGTTCTTTGTTTTGATCACTTTTATAATTTTTCCAGTTCTTCCTTTGATCACTTTTATAATTTTATATCACTTTTATAATTTTTCCAGTTCTTCCTTTGAGGCTGGTAGTGCTTACCTCAGCAGCTGCTTTTCCTCCACCAACTTTTATATCCCTTTTTTTCTCTTCTTCTGTCTTATTTAGGGAATAGTAAATCACACCATGGTAGGTACTCTTTGTTTTCCTTTTGAGGGTGAAGTTAAGAATAGTTATACATCTGTTGTTGTTGGATAATAACTGGGTATCTTACACCAGCTACAAGCTGTTAACCTACACCACCACTGTCTTGACTGACTGCCATCCTTCATCTTACCTCTTAATTGCTCTTCGGCTGAGCAGCATTTCCTAGGTTATCATGAAGTAAGTCTGAGGTACCACTAGCTAGAATCTTTTAAAGGAAACAACTCTTTCAGTTCAAATTAACCTCAGTAAGCATATGCAGAGAATGACAACATACATCCCAAGGCCTGGGAGGTGTTGTTTTTCCAAACCATGGCTGCACAAGAAAATGTGTATTAAACAGAACCTGGCCTTAACTTGAAGTGAAGTCACAGACCTGCTATCTGCTTCTCTGGGTACCTGAGTAAGTCCAAGCTACGGTTATTGTCAGATTTTAGGAATGTATTTCTCATTTTCTTTCTTCTTTTTCTGTGGGAAAAAACACACACAACTGCAAATGGAAAATCCCTCACTCCTTATATGAAGTAAGAGAGCCTTGAAATGTCAGTTCTTAATGTCTTTCCTCCACGCATGTACCTGAGTTCTCCTTGGGGAACTTGCTCTGTCAAGGACTTGGAGGACAATGTTGCTGCCTGTCAGGGGTCTGACAAAGTAAAGCCCAGCTAAAAGATGAGGCGTAGTACTGGAGCTGTTCTGTTAGGGAAAAGGCATGATGGAAAACCTATTACTGTGAGGCTGTCATCAAGTTAAGCCTCTCATAAAGGATGATTACAGGGTTCTACTTGCTTTTCTTGCCACTTTTGCTAGAATCCTGTGGCATCTGCAGAGAGGCAGGCAGAAAAGCCTCCCCACACCATTTTGAACATGCTCCCCGGACCCGACACACAGCACTGGGCTCTGTCCTGAGCAGTCAGAGCTGGAGTATTGCTGGTAGATGAAAGGAGTTTGCTAACACCTTCAGAGATACTTTGCCAGTGCAAAAGTCTAACGGATAGTGGAGACTAAGAGTAGACTATCACGGCCTAAATGAAGTCACATCACCGCTGAGTGCTGCCGTGCTGGACATGCTAGAACTTCAATACAAACTGGAGTCAAAGGCAGTCAAGTGGTATGCCACAACTGATATCGCTAACGCGTTTTTCTCAATCCCTTCGGTGGCAGCGTGCAGGCCACAGTTTGCTTTCACTTGGAGGGCCATCCAGTACACCTGGAATCGACTGCCCCAGGGATGGAAACACAGCCCTACCATTTGCCATGTACTGATCCAGACTGCACTGGAACAGGGTGAGGCTCTGGAACATCTGCAATGTATTGATGACATGATTGTATGGGGCAACACAGCAGAATAGGTTTTTGAGAAAGCGAAGAAAATAGTCCAAATCCTTCTGAAAGATGGTTTTGCCATAAAACAAAGTAAGGTCAAGGAACCTGCACAGGAGATCCAGCTTTTAGGAATAAAATGGCAAGATGGATGTCATAAGATCCCAATGGATGTGATCAACAAAATAACAGCTATGTCCCCGTCAACTAGCAAAAAGGAAACACAAGCTTTCTTAGGCATTGTGGGTTTTTGGAAAATGCATATTCCAAATCACAGTCTGATCATAAGCCCCTCTCTATCAAGTGACCCGGAAGAAGAATGGTTTCAAATAAGGCCCTGAACAACAACAAGCCTTTGAACAAATTAAATGGGAGATAGTTCATGCAGTAGCCCTTGGGCCAGTCCAGGCAGGACAAGATGTAAAGAATGTTCTCTACACTGCAGCCAGGGAGAATGGCCCTACCTGAAGCCTCTGGCAGAAAGCATGAGAGGAAACTCGAGGTTGACCCCTAGGGTTTTGGAGTTGGGGATACAGAGGATCCAAGGCCCACTGTACTCCAATTGAAAAAGAGATTTGGCAGCGTATGAAGGGGTTCAGGCTGCTTCAGAAGTGGTTGGTACTGAAGCACAGCTCCTCTTGGCACCCCAACTGCCAGTGCTGGATTGGATGTTCAAAGGGAGGGTTCCCTCTACACATCATGTAACTGGTGCTGTGTGGAGTAAGTGGTGATTAGTAAGCACTGATCACACAACGGGCTCAAATAGGAAACCCCAGTCACCCAGGAATCTTGAAAGTGATCATGGACTGGCCACAGGGCAAAGATTTCAGAGTATCGCCAGAGGAGGAGGTGACGCGTGCTGAAGAGGCCCCACTGTATAATAAACTACCAGAAAAATGAGAAGCAATATGCCCTGTTCACTGATGGGTCCTGTCGTATTGTAGGAAAGCATAGAAGGTAGAAGGCTGCTGTGTGGAGTCCTATACGATAAGTTGCAGAAACTGCTGAAGGAGAAGGTGAATCAAGCCAGTTTGCAGAAGTGAAGGCCATCCAGCTGGCTCTAGACATTGCTAACTGAGAAAACTGGCCAGTGCTCTGTCTCTATACTGACTCATGGGTGGTGGCAAATGCCTTATGGAGGTGGTTACAGCAATGGAAGCAGAGCAACTGGCAGCGCAGAGACAAACCCATCTTGGCTGCCTCATTGTGGCAAGATATTGCTGCCCAGGTAGAGAACCTGCTTGTAAAAGTACGTCACATAGATGCTCACGTACCCAAGAGTTGGCCACTGAAGAACATCAAAACAACGAGCAGGTGGATTGGGCTTCTAGGATAGAAGTGTCTCAGGTGGATCTGGACTGGCAACATAAGGGTGAATTATTTATAGCTCAGTGGGCCCATGACACCTCAGACCATCAAGGAAGAGGTGCAACATATAGATGGGTTCGTGACCGAGGGGTGGACTTGACCATGGACACTATTGCACAGGTTATCCATAAATGTGAAACATGTGCTGCAATCAAGCCAGCCAAGTGGTTAAAGCCTCTCTGGAGGACGATGACTGAAATATAAAATATGGGGAGCCCTGGCAGATTGATTATATCACACTCCCACAAACCCACCATGTGCTTACAATGGTGGAAGCAACCACCGGATGGTGGGAAACATATCTTGTGCCTCATTCCACCACCCAGAACACTATCCTGGGCCTTGAAAAGCAAGTCCTATGGCGACTTGGCACCCCAGAAAAAATTGAGTCAGACAACGGGACTCATTTCTGAAACAACCTCATAGACACCTGGGCCAAAGATCATGGCATTGAGTGGGTATACCATATCCCCTGTCATGCACCAGCCCCTGGAAAAATCAAACAAGGCAATGGACTGTTAAAGACTACACTGAGAGCAATGGATGCTGGGACATTCAAACACTGGAATACACATTTAGCAAACACCACCTGGTCAACACTAGGGGATCTGCCAATCGAGCTGGACCTGCCCAGTCAAAACTTTTACATACTGTAGAAGGGGATAAAGTCCCTGTAGTGCACATAAAAAATATGGTGGGGAAGACAGTCTGGGTTATTCCTGCCTCGGGAAAAGGCAAACCCATTAGTGGGATTGCTTTTGCTCAAGGACCTGGGTACACTTGGTGGATAATGCAGAAGGATGGGGAAGTCTGATGTGTACCTCAAGGGGATTTGATTTTGGATGAGAATAGCCAATGATTTGAATTGTACGATGTTAGTTGCTATGTAATACTGTATGTCACCACTACTATGGTTACTATATGCCATATCAATGGTATTACAGTAAGAATCACCCAAATTAATGAAGAATGAGTTTTGATGAAATTGAGCAAAGTGCAGCAATGATAGAACCAGACAAGTGTAGCAGTGATGGAATCAGAACTGTCTTCAGCATGCAACAATCCAACACCACACACCATCTCTCCTGCCCTGAAGGACTGTTATGACAGATGGAGCCCAAAGTCATGGACTAAATGAACTCAACATACATTTTAGAGGGATGGCCCATAGACTAAGGGAATGATACCTCTGTGTGTATATCAAAAGACAGGAAAGGTGGTGGTGATTAATTGGGATGTATTGAAAAGTGTGGGACCTGGGCATGATGTAGATGGTATAGAATAAGGGGTGGATATTGTCCTGGTTTTGGCTGAGACAGAGTCAATTTTCTTCCTAGTAGCTGGTATAGTGCTGTGGTTTGGATTTAGGATGAGAACAATGTTGATGACACACTGATGTTTTAGTTGTTGCTGAGCAGTGCTTACACTAAGTCAAGGACTTTTCAGCTTCTCATACTGCCCTGCCAGCAAGGAGGCTGGAGGTGCACAAGAAGCTGGGAGGGGACGTGGCCATGACAGCTGACCCAAACTGGCCAAAGGACTATTCCATACCATATGATGTCACACTGAACAAAAAAACTGGGGGATGTTAGCCAGGGGACATGGCCGCTGCTCGGGAACTGGCTGGGCATCGGTCAGCGGGTGGTGAGCAATTGCATTGTGCATCACTTGTTTTGTATATTCTTTTATCATTATTATTATTTTCCCTTCCTTTTCTGTCCTATTAAATTGTCTTTATCTCAACCCACAAGTTTTACCTTTTTTCCAATTCTCTCCCCCATCCCACTGGGGGGGAGTGAGTGAACGGCTGTGTGGTGTTTAACTGCCTGCTGGGTTAAACCACAACACCCCATATGCAATGAAATGCTAATGAGGATGCGTTACAGAGAAGTAAATGAATAGGTTTGCTTAAAAAAATTATTGACTCTAGAGACAATATTTCTAATTGAGAAACTGGCATCTTAGTGAAAAAGTTACTGATGGTAATAATGAAAAACAGAGTAGGATAGACAGCTTTATGAAATGGATATCTAAGAACCAAAAAGAAACTAGCTCCCTGAAACAACCCCCTCAAAATTGGAAGAGCTAGTCTAGGTACACCTTAAGCTGGGTGTGATCATGAGTGAGCGGTAGGTGGTCAGGAGGTGCAAAACTCATGGTTTCTCAAGAACAGGGTCTGTCAGAGCACAACAAATATGACAGCAGCTGTGCGAACAATGAGATGCTTGGTTGGACCTCCTGGTGTGGCATGCAGCTCGAGAACAGAGGTACCTACATTTGGGTGTCTAATAAGAGCCCGGTCCTAAGCTACCTTTGTGTTCCATTATTGTAGTCGATATGATCTGAAAACCTAGTCCTCTCTCCCTAACAGACACCTATGTTTGGTCAACTGAATTTCCCTGTAGACTCCATTGACTATAGTGACCAGGAACTTGAAGAAATAGCCCACACATAGGTCAACTGCCAGTAAGAATGCCCTAGGATATCTTGGCTTACCTCCAGCTGCAGATGTGGCGTCATATCTGCCAGTCCTATATGGATACCTTGGATATACCAGATTATTTTAAGTGGCAATAAATGGTTGCATTGAGGAAATTAATTGAAGTCCTAGTGACTACAGCAGCATTTCTGTGTCATTTACTTCTGCCCACACAGGATTTTCATGTTGTCCTCATTTTTTTAGTGCCTCATGAACTTTAGCATAAACATTTCCAGATCTTTTTGAGGCAGGAAAACTCTTCTGGGCTCAATTCACCAGCTCTTGAGATGTGGAAACTGCATCTACAACTACCCTGTTGGAGTATACTGGCACTGCATGATGACACTCACCTAGATGAATTGCATCTGGATCACTTTTACTCTGAATAATGTCCCACTTCCACTTTTACCTGTTTTGTCATGTCATGTTTTTAAATAAGAAAGACATTCTTGATGAACAAAACTGTTGTTGTTTGTATTGTATTTTACTTTTCAGTGAGGTCGTAAGCTTTAGCACATACTGAGTATTCTAATTTTGAGACGGTTGTAAAAAGTCTTCAGCTTTTGAGAGAAATAAAAGTCACCAAAAGTATGTCTCCATCTTCTCAAAATTTATCATTTTTAAAGAACTTTAAAGTTTCAGTGGGGAATTCTCAGCCATTCTGTAGGAACTTCTCGTAACAGAAAAACATTTTAAGATGCTTTCAATCACAAGATGTGGAAAGAGCCGTGGTACGGGCTACCCTACCCCACTGCTTCAGGTTGACAGAATTTAGGGTCTTCAGTAGTTTTAAAACCTGGAAGATACAGAAAAGTTGTCAAAATTGTTGCTATACAGCCCCCAAGTTTATCTGTTGATTTATCTTTTGAATGCTTTGCTGTATTTTATAGACAAAGACAATTAGCAAGAAGTAGCTATTCATTATCCTTCTCCATTTATCTGTGGGCAGAAAGGTGTATCCCAAAGTCATCATTAGCATTACAGTGATATGTTGTCACAAATGATGCATTGCCAAATTCAAGCTAGTTGACTGCAGTACACACTTTACATTTGCAAGCATTTCTTACAGTTTTATTGGTGTCTTGAAAATAATAGATTATTACTTTTTTGACCATGCAGTAACAAAGTTTATCAAAAACATTTTTGTACCTCCATGGTTTGCATCACCAGTGGCCACAGGAAAAAAGTTTGTAATTTTCTACATTGGCTTTAAAGTCTTTCTCAATTGAAAGGCAAGTTAATATTTTGTGAATGATGCCTGAAGCTGTTACCTTAAGAAGATAAAACATTTTAGCTATTGGAAATCTTGGAATAACACTATTCATTTTGCTGTCAAATTAGAGTGATCTGCATTAAAAAATTGTGTAATATATGGTAGAGTGTTGTAATGGCCATTTTCTTCTCTTAGGAATAAATGTTCCAAAGGTTTTGTTTTGTCTCAGTTAGGAATTATTATGATCATTTACATGCTTACAAGAAATTGAGAAAATATGTCTCTGTAAAGTACAGTAAGTCTTATGGGAACTATTGCTTTCTCTACTGAACCTTTTTTGTACTCATTCCAGGAATGATCATTCCTCTGTTTCATCTTAAGGACTGTGTCTTGATTTGTTGATGAAATGCTATTATCACGATCTCTACTGTATCATCAGCCACATGAAGAAGTATTGTCATCAACTACTTCTAAATCAATAATGCGCAGATTCCCACTTGGATATAGTCAGTCATTCCAGCCCACAAAGTGTAGGGCTAATAAACACTTGTGATACAGCTGGTAGTTAGCTCTGCTTTTGATAAACATTTTGGATAAAGTCCTCTTCAGATATGAAAATGTTCCATGTGTAGTATAATCCCAGCTGCAGTTCTTTGCTTTTTGCACTGCTATGTCCGGTGGAATAATTTTTGTAAATAATTTCTAAGGAAATTTTATATCCTTTCGTTTTAAGTGTGCTCTGTATATGTAAACTGATGCCTGAGATCCTGTCCACAGGCCCTCCCCTCAGACACCAGTGTGGCTTGGGGGAATGAGAGCCATCTTCAGGCAAAAATAGTTCCACTCCAGTTGTACAAAGTCCCTGTGGTGCAACACTTCCCTCAGCTCCTCCCAACTCTTTGATGGGTTTCTTGATTTGCCAGCAAGATTCTGAGGCAGTTTCCAACTTTCTTCTTCTTCATGGCATCTTCCACCCCAGTGAAACAGTTTGCCTTGAGGTTGAATGTGAAGGAAGCCCATCTCTTTTCCTAGCTCCAGGCTCCTCATCAGCCAAGGACAGGCTGACACTCAGCGTACAGAGCCCAACAGAGCTGGAGTCCTTCTCTCCTCATAAGATGAAGAAGGTTGAATGAAAATATCTGGAGATTTCTGGTAAGACATCTGCCAAGGATCTCTAGCTTCTACAAGAGGGCTTATTCCCAGGTTCAAAGCTCTGCCTTGCACACACTATGATGTACTAAATCTTTGCAGTAAAATACACTAGAATCTGTGTAGGGCAACTGTTGCTCTTTATATGAGAATTCATTGGCCTTTCTAGAAGTTTCTCACTTGTGTGCAATCTACCTGAGCTGTAAGTGAAGGGATGTGTATTGGGTCTGGCTGAGAAGGAGTTAATTTTCCCCATAGCAGCCCTCATAGTGCTGTGCTTTGTATTGGTAGCTAGAAAGGTGGTGGTAACACACCAGCATTTTGGCTACTGCTGAGCAGTGCTCACCCAGCATCAAGGCCATCTCTCCAACATTCACCCCTCAACAGCAGGCTGGGGGGTGGGTAAGATCTTGGGAGGGGACATAGCCAGGACAGCTGACCCAAACTGACAAAAGGGATATTCCATACTATATGACATCTGCTCAGCAATAAAAGATAAGAGAAAGGAGGGGCAGAGGGGCATTCGTTATTACGGCGTTTGTCTTCAGGAGCAACCACTACGTGTACTGAAGCCCTGCTTTCTGGGAAGTGGTTGGACATCTCCTGATGATGGGAAGTAGAGAATAAATCTTTTTTTTCCTTTGCTTCCACACACGGCCTTTGCTTTTGCTTTATTAAACTGCCTTTATCTTGACCCGCGAGCTTTTTTTCCATCTTATTTTCTCCCCACCCCGTCCTGCTGAGGAGGGGAGTGATAGAGCGGCTTGGTGGGCACCTGACATCCAGCCAAGGTCAACCCACCACAGGATGTTACATGTAGAAATGCCATACAATGTTCTAAAGGTTCTCAAACATGAAGTCTCATCTATGATTTTCTTAATTTCAAGCGTGCATTTCCGAGCAGTGTTAGAACAACACAGATTTCCATTTTGGATGCTCTGTGGTTATTTTCATTAAAAAGCTACACTTTATGACACTGAATTCTATTCTGAAACCAGTGTTTAATCAATAGTTACATGACTCTGTGTTGGTCTGGCCAGATTTCATTGATGATTGATTCATTCTTCCTTTCACTCATACAAGAAAGGAAAAGGAAAAAAAAATCTCTTAAAATAAGGGCTCATTAGCCATCTTACAATTGCCTGTAATAATTTTCTATCTGACTTTATGTTTTAACAGTTGTAGCAGGTTGCAGTGGTACTCAGCAGTAGATGAATTCAGATTTTTGTATGCTCTGAAGCTAAATTATACAGCTCAGATTAATTGTTCATTAGAACTCAGCAGTGTCTGAGACCCTGCAACATCACTGTCAGAATGCCTGATATTTGGCAGAAAATATTCGGGGAGCTAAATGTTTTTAACTTGTGTATGTGCTGACTACCTGAAAACTTTACTGCCTGCAAGTATTTGAAAATTATAAGCAGTGAAGCTGGTGAAGGTGTTTGAAAAACACATACCTAGTAACAAAGGCATGGAATTATAAACCAGAAATGTGATGGGTGAATATTTTTTTTTAAAGAAACTATTTTTGTCAGGCAAAAATTTCTATCAGTAAAATCTGAGAGAGGGGAGTAATCTCACAATATAAATTCTGTTAGCTCATCACTTAAGATAGCTGCAACAATTCTACATCTGCTAGTAGAGAGAAAAATGCAGTAATAATATTTTTATGGTGATAGGGGCATTGATTAAATGACACAATAGGTTTTTTGACTGTAATGAAGTTTGTAGACAAAATTAAATTAAACAAAATAATTCTGTGGCACCATCACAAAAGGGAAGTTAGAAAAAAAGGTCAGAAAGTAAAAAAGAATGTTTATCAAATCCACATCAGTTTACCAATATTTCTTGTATGTTGTATGTGGAAAAAACCTGATCAGCATTACAAGGCCACAAAAATGAAGGAGAAATCATATCATGGCTGCATGTGCAATCACTATTCTCTCCCCTCTGCAAGGAATATCATTACACTGTGTGGGATGAATCGGATCACAACAGGGGAGAAAATAGCACAGAGGAATAGAAGTAGACTGTATCATGATGGATATGGAGAATTAATCAGAGAATCAAGATTATTCAGGCAGTTATAAATTTAACTTTTTTCTTTTAAAGAAAAAGCTTGAAAGCAATCTTGTCTCTATAACCTTAATAATCTCCTCCTCAGAAGCAGGTTGTCATGTGGGACTTATAGCCTTGCTGGCCCAGTGGTCCAGCACTCCAGTTGTGTATTAGCTGTTGCCCAGAGAAGACTGTCATCCCAGACATGAGATGGTTGGCTGGTATCCAATGCCATATCTTTAGAGGCTGGTTAAAGGTGCCTGACCCTGTTGGACTGAGCAGATTTTGCTTTATGTGCCAGGATCTGATGGGACTATGTATAGATGTAAGAAGTATGGCCAGATCAACCAGATCTGGCTCAGCTTCCTATTCTCTAGGATCTTCCAGAACGCACTGGTGCTGCTTGGCAGTGCAATAAACTAATGCATAAATCCTCTTCCCTCTTTTTTAACTTGTTTTGGCACTTTGTCAGCAATATTTTTTCTTGAGGATTTCAGGCTTTAGTGGTGAGCTTGTGGTTTTTAACAGTTTATAACTCAGCCAAAGTTAAATGGAATTTGATGGGACAAAGTATTTCTTTAGCCTGAGGGCTTTCTCCCTGCTGAATTTTGAAGGTTTTTCTGCAAACTGCAGGGATGAATTAGAGCAGCTTTCAAAAGCAACAAGAGTCTAGCTAGATATGCTATGGGATATGCTAGCCTCTCTTTTGCGGGGTCACTACCACCTCCCTTGCAAAGGGACCTGTGGTCATTTTAAGGGCATCCTGTGGTCTATGGGCATTGCTATGCAACCGCGTATATGGAATACCAAAGTAAAAAGAGCAGTTACCTGTGACAGGAAAACCTGTGTTCCCAGCCTCTGTATTCACCTTCCAGAAGCTGTGTCACCAGAAAATGATATCAGCTGTATGGGCCACAAAGAAAGCAAGGAAATGTTGTTCTGGAGCCTGGTGGTTGGGGAGAGAGGTGAGGTGGGATTCTTGCCTCATTTTAGGAAAGAAAAATCTTTACTTCATCAAGTGTTAATATGACAATAGATTTGTCCCATCTACATTTTAGCTTCTGCTAGATGTGTAGGGTGAGTCATCTCACATGATTAGTATGTCTGAACACTCTAGTGTTCAGTGACTCCTTCCAGTCAATGGAGAGAAATAGGCACTTCTAGGGCACTGTACATCTTACAATGTGTCTGCATACACTATGATGAGATGAATCACACCACAGGAATGCTGTTTCTCTTTTTAATTATGAAGAAGGAAGTTGTTTTGAGGTGGTCATCTACAAATTAAACATCAACACAAGGTCAGAGAACTTCCCCTGGGGTGTGAACAGCCATGAATTAAGGTGAGGAGGTTGCTGGGGATGTCCCTCCGCTTTAGTCAAGATGGTTTACAATGCCCAGGGCCTGGAGGCAGCAAATCTGTCTGACCCCCATGGAGATGGGGAACCTGAGGGCTTCCAGTTGCCCCAGGACCTTAGCAACATAAAGGCCTGGGACCCATCTTCCCCCTCCCTGCTGAAACTGCTTCAGGGCTTCTTTGAACTGTTCATCTGCTACCTGCAAGGCTGACTGGGGGCTTAGGAAATATTTTGAAAAGATAGAAACCCTGACAAAATGTGAACATTTCAGGACATGTGTTTCTTGGGGATATTTAAAAATTTCAGTTATGTGACTTTTCTTCAAGAGACTCATCTAAAGTCCCAGGGTATTCTGCAGAACAGAAATCTTAGCTGTTGGTCTTAAGTGTATTATTTTCATGGAGAAGAGAAGACTTGGTAACTACCCTGATTACTGGGCTCAGTTCTCAATAAAGTGACCCATTTTATTGTCTGTCTTTGCTCTCAGGCAAAGGGCTGTCACACTTGTACAAGGATGAAGCTCAGGGCTTGTCAACAAAGGGCAGGTAAGGCATGCTGGACAGAAACCTCCTTATGTTGCAGTTGTGTCTACTGAAGTCTGAAGTACCTGCCTCATCTGCCTCTCACCTCTCCCCTGCCCCATTGCTACCTTATATGTGGCAGCAGAATTGCTGGCATGGATATGCCAAAAGAGTCTGATGCGCAAATAACAAAATTATAAACCTTCGTTAAATCTGGTGGAATGAGCTGGGAGCAGCTCTGCTGGCATCTGTGATGCAGCAGGAGGAGGGTTGTGAACAGCTGGAGGAAAGATCCTGAGCAGTCTTACAGGCCACTGACACAGCTGTTTTCTGAATGCACATCTGTCTATGTCTCACTGACAAAGAAATATTGGCAAAATCATATCACTATTGCTCCAAGTCAGAGCAATTTGATTTCAGAGTATACAGTTGGGGATTTATATTAGTGTCTTATTTTTCTAGAACTTCTAAAATTCTTGTACAATGAATTAAATGTGCCACACATAGACAGGTGTTGGAAAATAACAATTCAAAATGCATGTAGACATTTGTGCCCCATGCCCAATCTCTTTCCTTTGTTGAGGAGGACAAGAGCAGCTTGTCCTTTTAGGAAGCATCTGACCATCTCTGCTTTCTCATACGTTACATATTATTATTGACTGAACCATCTGTAATTTCATAATACTCTCTATTAAATAATTTTTCTTTATCCACTGTTTCTATTAGCAGTTTAATAATTCATCTTGCATGGTATTTCTTCCACATAATTATAATATATCTGGCAGTGCTTAATTGAAGGTTTAATAATTTCTCAATTTGTTTACTTAGAGGATATTAATGACACTAGATCTCCAACAATGATTAGGCTTGTCTAAGATAGCCTTCATTTTCCTTTGAATGCCCTTTTCTGAACAAGTGTGTATGAAAGGATTTTCAGTATTCTGAGTATGCTATAATGTCTCATGTCTCATAATATTTCAAAGATATGGTTATTAGCTTCTTTCTGGGACATTGCATTTACTTAAATCAGCATCATTATGCCCATTCCACATGGTCATTTCATCTAGTTTCTCTTTTATCTTAGGATAAAAATGAGTGACAGGATTTCATACTTGTAAGCCAAGGCTCCCTCCTAGAGAAATTCCAGACACTGCTCAGGAATCTCTCAATTAGGTTATCAGTCCCTACCTATCTACCTTCTGTTTTAAGCTCCACAATGACATGTAATGTTGGAGGGATCTCTTTAACCTCTTGTTAGCAGGAAGCTAACTAGGAATATGCCTGAGTCTTCCTCAGCTACATCAGTAGACTGCATTGCTTGAAGATGTGAGCTGCCTGCTACTATATAGTGGCTCAGGAAAACTGCGTTCAGTGCTAATGTGGAGATTAGTATCTATCTTCCTGTGGTTTACAGTGCTACAAAGTGTACCTCCTTTATCTGGCCAATAATCTGAACCCTCTACTCTTCTGACCTGGTGAAAACAAGTGAAATCTGATGTCTTTTCTTGTCTTTTGATCAAGATTAAAGAGCTAAGTACATTGATCTGCTCCTGGCTAAAATGAAACCCCTTTGACACTAGTTTCCCAGCTTTCTGTTACTTATGGTGTTGCTTTCAGTACATCGTGGTCTTTTATTGTAGACAAACACTTACTGGAATTAGTTCATTCCATAGTACAGAAAGATCATGAACTTCCATCGTAAATTCATGCCCTGTGGTCTCAAAAATATTATACATGCCAAGAGAGACGATACCTAAGGATTTGGGAGCAACTATCTCTGTGTGCTAGATTTTGTAGAATACAGAAGATTGAATGTTTTTGGAGATACTGTTGGTAACAAGATGTAAACTGTCAGGGACCATCTGCTGTGAACTTGATTGACCATGATTCAGACAAATATCATTTAGAGATTTAGCAACATTTAGGAAATCATGTAGAAGTTTTGCTTTCTTTTTTCTCTGCTTTCCTTTCCCAGTGGTCACCTTTTGTACTAAATTTTAAGTGGATTTATATTTAAATTCCTGTTTATGCAAAAAGGAAGGCAATGCAATATTGACCTTTGAGTTTCATGATAATAATATCATGGTATTCAGTATAAGATTTACTTCTGACATAAATAACCTCAAAGTATTCATTCCAAACATATAGTGTTGCAAAAATAAATTTAATCATGTATAATTATAAATATAGGGTTTAGATGTTTATTAAAATGTCTCCTATTTTTGTGAACTGCAGAGATGTTTTGATGAACCTGATTTTTAAGATGATTCTGCTACTTACTACGTATGTGATCCCCTCTACTCAGCACTGGTGAGACACATCTGGAGTGCTGGGTCTGGTCTTGGGCTTCCCAGTGCAAGACAGGCTTGAACATACTGGAGTGAGTCCAGTGCAGGGCCACAAATTTGATTAAGGGAATCTTATCTATGTGGATAAATACCTGATGGGAGGGAATGAAGAAGACAGAGCCAGGCTCTTCTTAGTAGTAACCGTTGAATATGAGGCAATGGGCACAAACTGAAATATGGAAAATTCAATTTAAATATAGGAAAAAACTTCTTAATCATGAGAGTGGTTGAACACCGGCACAGGCTTCCCAGAAAGGCTATGAAGTCTCCATCCTTGGAGTTATTCAAAATGCAACTGAACACAGTTGTGAACAACCTGCTATAGCTCACCCTGCTTTGACCAGAGGGTTGCACTCAACAATCTCCAGAGGTGCCTTCCAACCTCAGCTGTTCTGTGATTCTGCAATACTTAAATTTCTCTATTTCTTAAGTTTTATCCAATCATACTAATATTCTTTTATCACCCTTGGAAAGAAATTAACAGAACAAGCTCTCTGAAAAATGTCGGTTCCTTTGTCTAATTATTTGGAGAGAATCTGGGAGAGCATTTTCCAAGTAGTCTCCATTTTGGAGCTGTGATAGTCTTTGGTACACTCAGCCACACTCAGTAGTCTGTGTGCATGGTTAAGACTTTCCACTCCATATGTTGATATGTAGTTGCAGAGGTACCAAAAAGGCACACACAACTTGGTAACTAAGGGCTTGCAGCTGATCCTATCTATCTGATGCCTGTGCAAAATTTCTAGGAGGCTCTAGAGAATCTTGGAGGACTTCACATACACAAACTTGCACATCCTGTTCAAGGGCCAGACACATTTGCTAGCTGTCCCAAAGATAGCAAGTACGTCTGAGCTCCAAACAGTACCGCTGGTGCAGCCCAATGGCTGTGCTGGCTCCAAAAACTGGTGTCCTATCTGTACCTTTAGAAAGTTAGGCCCTGGTTCCCTTGGCACCTCCAGTAATTACACATTGAAACCCCAAATCTCACTTGTATGTGACTTGGCTTCTTTACCTTGAGAGCAACACTACTGGCCGTGTAAAATACTTGTTTGTTTATAATTAAAATGTTATGAAGACAAATATGGGAAGATCTTTTACCAAATTGCAGTTTAATTTCTGTCATCATGTTGCAGATTGGTGTGATTCAGCATTGTGGTGCTTTCTTTAAATCGTTACTTCCTATTGTTTCAAAATGCAAGAACAGGCATTTGAATTAAAAAATATATATAATTTGATTCATGATTCTTGCTGTCATATTACAAATGGTTTTAAATTTATTTTACCTAATGAGACAAGTACAAGGAATTTGGGTCTAATATTAAGATGAGTAACTATCACACTGGCAGTGAATAAGTTTCCTATTTGGTTTTGTGTTTGTGCGCTAGACTGTAGCCCAAGTCCTGCTCAGCTTGGCTGAGTGCTCAGTTTTAATCAACAGCCTATTTATGGAGCACAGCAGTACTGAGGTATGTTGGGTTGAACATATACTTCTTTCTGTGTTATCTTTGGTACTTTCCTCCTTCAAATATTCACTGGTGTGAAATATATGAGAATGTAATACAATCTGACATGTGTATGTTGAAGCAAAGTAATCAATCTGTATGAAGTGATAACCTAATTTTCTCAGAAAGATTCAGCAGTAGCAAATAAATCTTAATAGTTCCTTGAGCTAATATAGCCAGAGCTGAGGGGTAAACCTATTTTCACAACCCTACTTTAGGACTAGTCATCTTAACGAGTGTCAGTTCTTCAGCTTGTAGAAAGCTTGCTTATAAATCAGAAACCCATGGGCTTGGGTTTAACACAGAGATTAAGGTTCTGCTACAGAACAGTAGTGATGCAAAGCATCCTTAGAAAAGTCAATACAGTGTAAACAGTAGTGCAGTATATGCCTAATGTCCCAGCTGTAGGAGATGCCTGAGCCATCCAGGGAAGGAAAAACAAGAGTCACATTAAAGATTGGATCTTCCACCTACTCTCCTCCCATCATTTATTTTCCCCTGTTATTGGGCATTCAGCCTTCACAAGGGCTGAAAGGGGAATTCCTTGCTTGGACAGAAGCTACTGTCTCTTGTGTGCCCACAAAGTCGGTTTAGATGCCCTTCCCTGACCAGCAATCCTATTCTGACCAGGGAAGGAGAGCCCCTCTTCCTTCCCAAGGTTAGAATAGGATCAGGCTCAGAGACCTGTAGGTGGGCTTATGGTAACCATCAGCCATCCAGACTGGTCTCAGATAGTCCACGAGGGCCAGACTGTAGGCCATCCTCGACTCCCATGCCATCCTCTGGCATGTCATCCTCTGGCATGCCATCCTCTGGCATGCCATACTCTGGCAAGTGTGTCTGTCCTCCCTGTGGTAGGATTTAGCACAAGGAGACTGCCAGCATCACCTTTCCAACCCCGTCTTGGTTCCTCTCCTGTCCAGAAGGAGAGGAAAGGTATCTGCAATAAAGCCGTATTACAGCTCCACTTTGATAAGGAGTATTGTGTAGATAGCTGTAATGTGAGTAAAAGGTTTGATATGTACCTGAGAGGCCTTGCAGATAGATAACTTCAAAGCTGACCCTAATTATCACTGTAGATATATGTCTAACGACCAGTCTGTGAGTTGTTGTTTTTTTAAAATCAAGGAGTAAAAAGAAGCAGAAGCCAAATTCAGATCACACAATTTTAAGCTGCGTGTATTCCTGCCAGCAAAATTTATATCTGTTCAGATGTGACCAGGCATCTGAGTCCAATTTGAATGAAACTAGAATCCATAAGAATTGAAAACATCATTTATATTCCCTATCACCGTGGTATGGCTACCTCTAAATACAAATATGTACGCAAATGCTTTAAAGCAGGGCTTAGGTATATGATTGAAATCTCTGTCTGAGCGAGAATGCAGACAGTTACATAATTTGTCCACAAAATCAAGTTATGCGCCCGAGGTTTTTGCAAATATATGTGCTGCTAGCATTTCAGTATGGGCTCCTTAAAACAATTTTTTTGCTAGTCTCCCCCGCTTCCCCTGTGCACAGAGAAAAACCTGACCAGAAAATTTCATATTAAACGGTTTACCTGAGAACATTTGTGCTTGCCTTTTAGAAACAACTATTTTGTGACTGCATTGAGAACCATGGCTGTAGTGACGATACCAAACACAGCTGCCTACTCCCAAGTCTAAGCCCAAGAGACCTATTAAGCCATTTTTTCCCAGGGCTGCAGAACTGTGGCCTCTGACAGTGTAGGACTGAAGAGAAGTCAGTGGTGTTATGTTGTTATGTTCAGATCTTTGTTTTGTGTGCCTCGCTTTGGTGGCCCAACAACCATCTCTCACCAACTGTGTAGGGAGACCAGATTCTGGAGAGAAAGAGCTCTGAAGCTTTTTTCCTGGATTAACATGCCGGAGTATGTGGTGTCTATAAAGTCCTGTGCCACATGAAAGAGGATGAGGGGACAGGACCTTATAGACCTAGAGGAAGAGCCATGAGTGCTCTCGTGTGATAAACATACACATTCATGCTTTCCCCCCTGCAAACACAGTGTGACAACGCTGCAGAACAGTTTTTCCCTCCAGAGATACTAATACTTAAACCAATTTCTGCCGATGATTTAGCACTATTCAGGGATGAAGTGAAGTCAGCTGAAGCTAGGGGAAATCAGATCAACTTTTCATTAGTTTTGGTGACATGATTTGAAGAAAGAGCAGCTGAAGGCTCTCAGTGAATGCAGCTCAGTGTATTCTTCCTTATTAGGAGCCCTACCGGGTGAACTTATTTAAAGCATGGGGAAATATCATTCTGTCTGGCTAGCCTGGGCTGTAGCAAGTGCTTAGGTTACGCATGAGAGCAGTGGGAAGGAAGATGAGCACTTATCAGTGGAAGGAGATTTGTCTGATTGAAAAGTGTATCACTACCTGTCTGATGGCAAGAAAAGTGGGTTTCTGCATGCTGAGATCATGACATTTCTGGTTCACCTTGGTGGCGCACTGGGTCTAGCCACACTGCACTGAAAAAGAGGAAAGCCCAGGACATGTTCTGACAGAAAGGGTTATAGTGCTGTTGGGACCAGAATGCATGAACGAGTAAATGAAAACATGTGCCCATACTACACAGTCGTGTATACCTAGGCTCCTCTCATCCAGACAGAACAACTTGGGAATCATAGTCTGTTTTAACAATTTCCTCTATTCTTACAAGCCCTTACTTTGTGTTTTTGGTGAGACAGTGATTCTGAACAAACAGGCACAAATACTCAATTGTAATAATCTATTTGCCCAAGGATATAAAAACCTCCATGCAGTATAACAAACTACAACGCATGCAGATATGTCACCACAGCCAGGGAAAGAAGTCAAAGTGGGCAGGAAGAAAAGCTGCTCGCTATAGGTGGAACAGATAGTTTCAGTGCATACTTAACAGTAATGAAATCAGCTATTTGACGTCAGCTCTAGAGATGTACAAGTTGTCAGTGTCATGACCTGTAATGCTGATGCAAATCTCCACTTCAGCTAGATGTGGAGACCCAGTTCTTTCCAATAATTGAACAGCATTGCTGTGTGTGATGAAATAAGTCACTGGTCTAGTGGACCAGGCTTTCCCACTGTGTTAGGCTAGTGGGCTAGAATGAGGATGGAACAAGGGGAGGACTGAAGGAGACCTGCTGAACTGCTCCCAGGAGTAGGACCTTGAAATCAATGACGAACAAAGTCTCACTCCAAAAATGATCCACATCAGAGTCTGGAGTCAGTCAGGTGTCCCCAGTGATGGTCCAACTTGTCCAGGAGATCTTGTAGAAAAGTTCGTGCAGGGGAAGTTCTCAGAGAAAAAGGTTCCATTTGGGGTAGAAAGCAAGATAAATTTGTATCACATGGATATAAGGGTGTGTAGGACACCACGACCTGGAGCAGCCAATAGATGCTGCTAATTTCTATTTTTCACCTGGGACAGCCGATAGACAATGATGTTTCCTATTCTCACAGACCAATTTTTATTTTTGCAGACTGTTTTCCTGTTATTTCAGCTAGAACAGGGAATAGCAGTTGCTGCTTCCTACTTTTTCAGGATCTTTTCCCTCTTTTCCAGACTATTTCCCACCTTTCCAGAGGGTAAGTTGCTGTTACAGGTTCTTGGTTTTGCACTTATCAATAGTATCTCAGGATATCTCTGTTTTATAGGTACCCAGCTGCACTTCAAAGGTGCCAGCTGTGCTTCTCAAATATGCTTGCACAGGCCTAGTTCCCAGGTCAGCAGTTCCCAGGCTGGCAAGCATTTTCTCTGTCAGTATTTTCCCCCCTATAACCATGTCGCCTTTATGGCTGCTGCCATCAGCAACCCAAGCTCCCTGATCTAGAATGGCAATAGCACTCAGTATTTTTCTGGGGTACCTTAATGCTCACCCCGAAGAAGAAGAGGTAGAAAAGATGTCCTAAAGTTTGCCTCCCTTCATATGCCAGACAAGATCAGCCATTACCAAAACCAAAAGTAGGTGCTGAGGATCCTAGTCACTGGTGCTTTTGTATCTGTGAACTAATGGACAATCCAGGAGAAGCGGCCAAAATAAAGAACAGCAGTAATCACCAGGGTGCAAACCTGCCAGGGAATCGGTAAAGCCATGATCCCTAAACTCACCTGAAGAAGGAGGAAATGCATTTGGGTTTGTCTTTTTCTGTTGAGAGTGTGTCATTGGGAATCTTCATCTTGCATTGAGGAATACTGGCTTCTGAGTGAGAAAATGAACATATAAACAGTGAGCAGAAGGGTTCTGGAATTGGACTGTTGCCTCTCGGTACTTAAAAAGCAGTCATATCAATCAAAAAAAGAGAAAAAGCTTGAGAACATTTTTGGCTTCATTACCTGGTGCATAATATCATTCAGATACTATGTGCAGTCATCAACACCCCCAGAGAATGCCCCGTGTCAGTACAGAATAGGTCAAGAAAGAAATTTTACATGGGGTCAGAATTACACAAGACAATGGGAGGAATATTCATCACCACTAGGCACTAGCAGTGTAGTGCACCATAGCAGAGCATTGCAGCTGGGGAGACTCGCAATCATTTTCTGAGTCATGTACATTGCTCAATTTTCCAACCCAAATTCCAATCTGCAAAAAGATATAATGCTTTTCTTCCTCATGGGGTGGGGCAATTTAAAGACAGATACTGAAAGTAAAAAATACAGTTAAAGCTCTGAGTTGCTGAAATACTACAGCAACAAGGTCTGTGCAAGTATTCAGCTTACATCTTTACTGTAAATAGCTTTTTTTCCCAGAGGTTTCTCACTGTGCTACCTCCAAAATCATAACTCATTGCTGATGAACTAGAACAACGAGATGTACATTTATAGTCTTGGAGTTGATGGAAGCCACATTTCCAAGGCCAGCCGGCAATAAAGTCTTATTCAACAGAGTGGAAACCTTTTGACAAGAACATACCCTTTTTCTGAGGCCGCTTTAGGATCTGCAAAAGAATTCTGCAGGAGGGGCATCAGAGAGCGCGTGGCAAGCATGTGCTGCTTGTATGAGGGGAAGGGAGTTAGACAGCCTGAATTAAGCAGTTCCCAGAAATACATAATGTGTCCTGGGGCTGATGCAGGATGTTGGTGTGAGGTGTCAAATGAAGAAGGATTTAAATAGAGCCAGTAGAATTGATCTGAGCAGGGCTTTCTGGCAATATTTCTTTGCCCTCTGGCCCTTAGTTTTAATTGCTTCATTCACACTGCTCTCACAAAATTATCCACAAAACCAGCTAAGGGATTTCAGAGAGGATTAGCGAGATAACTCCTTAGAGCATACCGTGGTTGTGTCCAACTCATCGTACTCTGGAAGGGTAAAGGAGGGATCTCTAAAGATATCATTCAGTCCATCCATCTGCACTGGGGAGGAATCAGATCTTCTTAAACCTTCTTCAGTAGCTGTTTGGTGGAGACATGTCAAACAGTACAGTGAATCATCACCATCGCTACAGCAATCTTTTGCATAATCAAAGATTCCTACAACAAACCCAATTCTTTCCTCCTAAATTATGTTTTCTAAGTCTCTTATCTGTCTTGTAAGCTCCAATAATTTTACATTTCTTCAGTGTATAAGGATCACAACTGGACCCACTATTCCAGCTGCGACTTCCTCCATACTAAATAGAGCAGAATAATTACTTCCCATGTCTTATATGTAACTCCCCTGTTAAGAAGGTTCTAGAGTTGTCTTTTTTTACCCTGCAGGATCACATAGTTGACTCTTATTTTCTTACTGATCCATTATACCCTGTAGTACTGCTACCTGCCACATAATTTCCCATTTTGGACTATTCATTTAACGTCTCCCTTAATGGACCACTTTGCTCTCCTCTTCACAGAATTCCACCTTTCAGATTTAAATACTACTTTTTTCAGTTTATCAAGATTAATTTTAATTTTCAACCTGTCCTCCAGAGTGCTTACACACTTTTCTGCTTCATGTCATTGCAAATGTATATGTACTTTTAGTTATTAACCGTCCATGAAAAATACATAATCAGGGGGGTCAGGGCAGGTTTCTGCAGGACTCCATCCTTTTCAGTGTGACAAAATGACACTGATACTACTCTTTCAACTCAGTTTAAATGTGTATTCTTCCAACTTGCTGTTGCAGCTACCTTCTTTTTACAACCCTCTCAGTCATTTTATTTTCCGTTGTCTTTATAGATTGCTCTGTCTCATATAGAGGTCTAAGGGATGGTGGTAACAGGACTGAATTAGCAGTGAAGTTCAACAAATGGTTTTACTAAAGAAGCAGATCTGCAGCAAGAAGAAAGCAGTTGTACAACCTCACTGAAATAAAGTCACCACAGCACTGGGCAAAGAAAAGATCATCACTGAAATCTAAAAGGACACAGCAGTCCGATGAGATCACTGTTCTTTGCTTGAAAGCATTAGCCCAGCGTTGTAAGGTTTGGATGGGCAACATGTGACCAGTACTTGAGTAGCTCCAATTCCATTACAAATAAGAGGGTGGAAAAAAGGAACTGTTCGCTACTTAGGGGACGCTTAAGGTACATTTCACAGAATCATAGAAATATTGGAAGGGACCTCAGGAGGTCACATAGCCCTGTCTCCCACTCAAAACAGGATCTACACCAATGCAGAATTAGCACTTCTGTCTTCATCCAGCCAAATCGTGAAAATCTCCAAGGGTGGAGATTGCACAGTTGTTTCAGGGATCTGTTCCAGCGCTGTGACATCTTCCTAGTAATAGAGTACTTCCTAATGTCCAGTCCCATTTGCTTGGTCCCATGATGTTGATCTCTCCGCTTCAGACAGACAGCACAAGGAAACTATGATGGAGGTGCGTATTGGTCTCTCTGAACAAAAACAGCATATTCACAGATGGTAAAAGCTTATAGGTTCAAAGATGCAACAGCAGCTGTTACAACAAAGGCAAGTTGCTTCATAGGACTCTGTGATGAAAGGCGGTGATTGAGCACTTCTCCATCCTATCTATCATCTGTATAGCCCCTGAGCCGACTCATCTAGACCAGCTATCACACTGTTATCACACTGTTTGACTTCAGGAAGAAGACGTGATCTGGTAGTTGTCTGATGGGTGGAAACACATGGCAATATCTTATAAGCAATAGCTTCAGTGAAGGTGGCTGTAATGTTGTGCTCAGGACAGTGATAAGCCTGTTGCCCTGATTTGAGCATATCTGTTTTACAGAAGCAAAATTCTCCTTAAAGACAGAGGGGCTTAAAAACCAAGATATATTCGTATGTGTGCCCTCCAGCAGTATTTGACATTTCTCTATCATATCATGCAGTGGCATCATTTATCTTTGTCGTATTGACAGTACTGTTGAGGTCTTTACTCTAGAATTCCCATAATCTGAATCCCATAATCAGAAGCAAGTTCATCCTGAGATTAAATGATGAGCAATTGAACAGCCTCTTTTATCACAAAAAAAAAAAAAAAAAAAAAGGAAAAAAAAGAAAATCAGCCCCTTTCATTTCACTTGTTTGGTTTTCTTCCACAAGGCTGAGAAAAACAACAGTGACACTGGAAATAATATGAATAATTAACTCCAAAGGTATGATAATAATTGTAAAATATAAATACTGCATTTTAAAAGTTTCGTAAAAATACCAAGCAATTTCTGCGGCTTTTAGGTTTTATGTACAACATATATAGCAGAAGAGAAGGTATAACTTGATCATGCAGAATAAGAAAATTCATTTTCAAAGCATCCAATATAGATATATATGCAATATAGATACCTCCTTTTTTCATTTTCTCGAAGAGAAGGAAAAATTATAAAGAAAATAGGCCCAAATATTCAAAGGTGCTGGCCCCTTCTTGGGAAGTGTGTAATACCCTTAAATATGACTTTTGGCAGCAGGTATTCATGGGAGCTTTGTGCCTTATATGAAATTTGCTGTTCACTTCTCAGGATTTTCCTAGTATTTCCCAGATTGAAACCGACATTGTTTCTGATGAAGTCTATAGAGCCTGGTTGAGGCTTTTGCTTTGAGGAGGTAGGAAACAGGCATTCCCCAGCCCCAGGGAGAAAGTAGGGGTAAAAAATCCAGATTGACCAGAATGAAAGGTTTACTTTTTCCAACAAAAAGAATTTCCTGTTAAAATTGGTGATGTGTCAAGACTGATGAATTTAATTCTCTCATGTTTCGGGAGGCAGAAGGAATTATAAAATGCACACATTAAAGCAGCAAAATTTATGACTTTTCTGGCAAATAGGCTAACACTAGCACCAAGCTTGCTTTTCCTCTGCCACTTGCACTGACAAGACTGGGGGTAGCTCTGTCAAAATCGAGAAAATGACAGTCATACCATAGTGCAGGAGGACAAGGAGACAAGTGATCTATTCCTTGATTTTAATTTTAAAATGCTCATGCAGTACAGATCTGTCTTCTGGTTGTTCCTCTTCACTAAAAAAGCTAATGTTGTTAGGAGTGAAGATTCAGCCCTCACCCTGTTTTTCAGAATACTGTCATTGCAACTGGTGTAAGCATTGTGGGTATTTAAACTCTGTGAAGAAATGCACTGGTTCCTCTTGTGTATGCTGTTCTTTAACATATAGAAAACGGGCGAGGTTTTTTCTCAGTAAATGCCAAGAAAAACCATATATTTGACTTTTTCCCTACAACACACACCTCCCATCCTAGTATTTTGTGCTATAATTACACTTCAGTTAAAGCATGGAACAGGTCACCATATTGAAAACACCTCCTCAAAAATCAATGAGTGTTTCCTATTCTGGATTGCATTACAGATAAGAATGCTGCAGTAATCCTTTTCATGAGGGAAAAATAGAGAGACCTTTATATAGCACTATAAATGGTGTCTCTCCAGAGTGAGCAGCAGCGTTTCTCAAATAGCTGCTAATAAGACTAAATATGGTAGAGCATTGCAGTGAATCACAGTGTTGTATTGGGTTATGCAACCCTCTAAGGTCACTTACATAAAGAAGCGAACAAATGAACTGCAAGCAAGCTCCTCTGTTAATTAATTTGTAAGGCACACAAGTGGCATTTAAAGAGAAAACTTCTTACGGCTGTCTGTTGCAATGGGATCCAAGACTGACAACTAGTGTAATTGTTCTTGGAGTTTCCTGAGCTCATCTGAAACAACCACTGGCTCCATACGCTGTCGGGAATAATGCTGGTAGAACCCACTCAGCCCTCCCTTGGATCCCCACTGGCTTCGGGCAGTGCTGCTATGGCTCAAATTATTTAGCTGATTGTAAAATTTATCTGGTGTGAGGAAAAGGAGGAAGTAAATACTCCAAGAAATGTCATACTGTGAAAAGTGGGATCAAGCACCTCCTCCAGTAAGTTTTGCCCCTTCCTGTCCCTGAATATTACTCACCTAGTTGCACCTCTAAAAATCATATGGCTACCCATTTGTGTTGTTTAATAAGAGGAGCCAAATTCTGGGTTGTTCATGGCAACTGAATTGCCTTTGTGTTTTCTGTATTTCAAAGCCATTCAGAATTTTCCACTGGAATAGGAAAAGAGGATCCATAACACTCAATAATAGATACAGATATAGATATAACTTGAAAATTGAGATGCAGTAGAAACATGTCTGAGCTTATGAAAAGTGGGAATATCTGTGTGTGCAACATTTCAATTTTGTCCTTTAATGAATTTATATACATAGGCATTTGTGTAAAATGATTCAGATTCTGTGCAAGAAGGAAGTATATCAAAGACCTGCTAATTATTTAACAAGGACAAGTTTAATCTTGCATCCATTAGTTGCAGCTAAGCTTATAACAAATTAGCCAGAGAGTTAATTACTGGCATTGTGGATGACAATGCAAATTGAGTGTTTGCTTTACAAGCACTGTGGTACTTCCCCACATGATCAAAAGGGAAGAGAACTACTATTCAGAGTTTTTTAAGCTTAGACTCTGTACTCACAGTCTGTCTAGTCACTGTTATATTTCAGAGGCATAACAAATGCCCAGATCTTTTATTCTGTGGCAAAGATTAGTGGTTTCAGACCTCCTCTGTGCTCTGAGAGGTGTTGAGGAGGATGTAGCTCACGGGAGAAGAGATATAGATAAACTTTAAATTAAAAAATGTGAATCACTGAAGTGTTTTAAAGGTGGTGTTTCCTTGCTGGACCAAGGAAAAGGATCCTTAGAGCCTAGCTCAGCTCTTCAGAGGGATGTGGGCAGCTGCTACTATTGATCCAAGCCATGAGTGAAGGAATAACGCAAAACAGTGCATGGGCCATTGTCTCACAGACACCCTTAGGACAGAGGAGAAAGGCGTGAGACGGGCTTCTGCTAAGCCTTCTCAAAGGATCAGGATATAATTGCTGTTTACACAGCATGTTCTGTTGCATTTTCCTTAGTTTCTGGCTGTGCTGTCTTTCACTTGTTTTGTAGAAAGCTTCAAATGCTTGTGAGTGGAGGGACTCTGCCTGCTAAAGGTGCCCAGAGATAATGTATTTCATTTTCTCAGATGCTGAGAGATGGGATGGGGACCCTTTGAGATGGTTGTGCTGTTTTCAAGAGAGATCCTGGATACTGATTCCTCAGTCCTTTTTGTTGCTGTCAGCCGCAGCAGAAGGTTTCAGTGTGATTTATTCACAGACTGCAATTTAGGTTGATCAAAATTACTGTGAGCACCCTCATAGCACTTTCCTCTCTCTGCTAAGCACTGTGGTGCTTTCCTTTTACCTTTGGAAAGAGCCCTCCTTTCTTGGAGAGCTCATGGCTTGCTCTTTTGATTGTGGAGGGTCCCTCTGATTCTTTCAACAGCTCAGGGATTTCCCTGAGAAAGTTTAGCAGGTTTTCACACATTTCACCACCACAGGAAAAGTTAATCACTCAGCAGTTCAGGGAAGCAGTAGGAAAGCCAAATTTCTAGATTTTTTTCTTGATGCCAAATGTGTACAATTTATAATGGATTTTAATTTTGCATGAGAAAACCCAAAATAATGAGAGCACAGCATACAGGTTTCCTCCCATCCAACAGGATCAACTATTTGTTTATAAGAAGCTGTGGCTTGTCACATCTCTCCACACTGTTCAAAGGGCTATATTACAAAGAAGTTAGAGAACAGCACTGACGAGAACACAGTCATATGTCGGTGTGGTGTCTGAAGGTGCCAGGGAAGGATTTACAACTGAAATATTTAACTTACACTATAAATTCTTTCATACATAGATTATAAACTCTTTCAGGTTAGAGCCTGGCACTGTGTGTCCCTGATCATGATACAGGCCAGAACTGCAGTATAAATTTAAAAAAAGAAAGAGTTTATAATAAAATGCGTCAGTAGCATGAGGAAGCCTAAAATAGGTAAAAAAAATGCAACATAGCAATGGACTATGACAAACTGCTTATGTCTGTCATAGTTTATCACTGTACAATGATTAACACAATATCATCATGGGGTAAGAGATGCTTTTTCAGTATTTCTGCCTGCAAGGGTTTGGAGAGGGAAGGTCATCTGTCCATGGGTCTCTGGGAAGGAATGCCATAAGGAAATAATCTCAGGCAGGGTGATAGAGATGCTGCTGGAGGTACCTTTTTCCAAAGTTCTCTTCTACTGGAGTTTACTTAAAAGAGAGGATCTATCTATTTGACTACTTTCTTATAAACATCCTGCTGGCTCTTGGCCAGGCCTTGAAATATGGCTTGAATAATTTCTGTTCTGGAAGGACTGAAAAAAGTTTATTTTGGCAAAGTCATCCTCATGAACATGCCCAACAGTTTGGGTCATTTGTCTTCCTAAGTTTTAAATATAAAGCAGTATAGATAGAAAGGAGAAACTCAAGAGAGGGAGCTAAAGAGAGGAGAAAGAACCCGCATGAGCAATAAAAAGATAAGAAGAAATGTAATTAGTTTACTTAGCTCTTTTTCACTTGAAAAAGAGCTTTTGTTTTGATTTTCTGTTGTTTAAAAACTGTGCTGAAAGGTGTGAAACAGCATGAATCCATTTTTCACAATTTCATATTGCCTGAGAAGCATTACAGCAGCAGGTCTGGATGAAGGGTGGAAAGAGTAAGTGCAAACAGCAAAAAATGAGCAGGGAGCAGGACCTAAAGAGAAAGAGCTGCCAACAGTTTTGCAGCACAGAAGAAACGAAGGAAAGGGGAAGAATGGGCAGGACAGAAGGGTGTATAGTCCCTTCCTTCTCCCAGGCACCATGGCCGGGGTGTAAGAAATCATGATTGTTACATTTGAACCATTCATTATTAACCTTAAATCTGTGAAAAATACTTGTGTTGAGGATCACTTGTAGGCATGTATCAACACTAGCAATCAGAATTTCCTTCATTTTTTAACATCCTCAAAGAATGCTGTGACTCAAGTGAGAAAAATTCTGTATTATTCTCAAGCTCTGTGAGAAAAACAGAGAAGTCGTCTGCTTTTCCCCCTGGAAAGTAAAGGGAAAACTGTAAGGTCAGATTTACCAGAGTCCTGCAAATCATGAATAAAAGATTAAAAAGTGCTTGGCAGAGAGTTTGTGTTAATCAGTGTCTTCTCATGTGGGCATGTTTCCTCCAGCAAGCCTGTAAACTTTGATTTTGTGTAATTGGGAGGTTAAAAGTTCTCCTAATTAGCATCCACTTCTATGTGGAATGTAGCACCTAGTTTGCAATCATAAAGGTGAGGGTTTTTTGAAGTGCTGCTAATTATGAAGTAAATTTGCCATTTGAAGCAAAATTCAAGTGTGGAGCCAAATGAAGTCTCAGAATCACCGCTTTTGTCAATGTAAGAGGGAAGGTTAGATGGCTACATTTTATAACCTTTTCTTTTATGACTATGGAGACAGTAAAATGGAAATGAAGAACAAGTGGTCAAATGCGTCTATTTAACAAATCAGTTAATGATTGTGATCAAAGTTTTTCCTGGTGTGCTATTAGTTGCTTTAGTTGCCATACAAAGTCATTAGAGAAACCCTTAAAATCAAATCACTTGCCTTAAAATGTAGGGGAATAAAGGTGAAATTGCAGTAGCTTCTGGAACAGACAGCTAGAATGCTGATAAAATGTGTGATTAAAGATGATTGCCTGAAATACATTTTCTCACCTGTACTCTGACTCTGGCTCCTAGGGACAGAGAAACAGAGACTTCTCCATGGGACTTCCGAAGACCAACCTGCTGAATAAATATTAGGGTTAGTTAGGTTCACGAGAAATAGCCCTCAACAGAGATTTACCAGCTTTTATTTCATATCATTATTACATCATTAGAGAGCTCTATCTTCTGCACATTAAAGTTGATCATACTGGGCTTTTTCCTTTTCACATGTTTCTCCTATCTGGAGTACAGATGTAGGTGAAGGTGTTATATTCGTAAATCAACGAGAGACATCATAGTTATTTTCCCTTTTATATATTATATGGACTTCTTCTCTAGAGTCATACATCATAGAGAAGAATAACTTGTTGCAGAGTAACATATACCAGTACTGTGGTTTACCTACAGAGTTACTTGATGGATCTGACATGGAATTAAAATATAATTTCAGAGCTGCACAACTGAAATCTGGACATAAAATTATGGACTAAACTCTGCCAACCACTAGTCCTGTTGGTTTTGAGGGATGCAGGGTTAGATAATTCCAATAACTTCATTTTTAGTTCAAGACCAAAACAGAAGTTATATTGCCAAAGCATATTTTCCAGAGGCAGAGAGTTTGAGAGAAAGAACTAGATACTGGTGCCATCTTGCAGTCACAGGGTCTTATGCTGAAATTTCTTTCATGTGCACATGATAAATTCAATGTAAATGACCATGCAATCTGCCTGTAAATGAAAAATTAGTGTTACACCTTGCTTTATGAAAATGCAGTAAGATAACAGGTTCCAGATTTCATCTGAATGGTGACAACCTGCCTTTTATACACGGCTGTATTGCATGATATCCCACTATAGCAGCATGTTTTGGTTGATCACAAAACCGTCAGCCCTCAATAGCAACAGTTATGCTAAATACAAAAACACGTCTTGTCCACAATACGGGCTATCACATTCCCACCAGACTTATTCTCTGTCCCACTGTATTCGAGGTCTCACATTCTGACCTTCCAGGCGCTCAGTCCCCTGACCTGGGGGAGACCTGAACACAAAATGCTCCAAAACGGATACTATGTGATTGGTATCTCCACTCTCATAGCTCAATGGAGGTGTCTAGAGCAAGATATTCTATCATACAGAAGACATAACTTGTGAGGGAGTGGGTAAAGGCAGTCTCAAGGCACTGAGATCAAAGTCTGCAGGAAATAAGAGCAACTGCACAGGACGTCACTCCATTTCAAGTGCAAAGCTCAATTCTTCATTCTTGTCTTACTAATGGGAACAAACAGCACACAAAAAGGAGGACTAGCAGGACAAAAAGAATGAAAGTGCACCATCTAATGCGTTATTAGTAGACCATCACACCTGAGATTGATGCCTGGTATAAGAAACTGAAAAGATATTTTCAGCATCAAGAAGATTGAATGGGCTTAAATTTAACCCTCTTCCAGTGCATTATGTTGTAATACGAGATAATTTGAAAATTATGGTTTGGCAATTGAAGAATTGTCAAAGTCTGTGTTGGAGAAAACTTCATTAAATCGGTGGCCTTATGGACTGAAGACCAAACTTCTCTTTTAATGACGGTGTCTTTTTGAGTTACATCTGCTGCCATGGTACAAAGACGGAATTGAATTTTTAAAGTGATGGGATCTCTGCCTCAATCTCTTAAGTGCTACTGCATGACTGAGTAGAGCTGGAGAAGGGTAAAATTAACACTGCTTTAATCTTGGGGGTAAAAGTAAGTAGCTAAAATGCTTCAAAGCATATTGGGAATGAGAAGTTTTAGTGAAAGCAAAAAACAAACAATCACTGTGAGATGGAAGAGTTTCAAGGGACTACAGAGATCTGTCAACCAAAGTTTCTAAATCCTGCCTACACAGTTAAAAAGCATAACTTCTGCCTGAGAGGACTAGCCCATCTTGGCAATTAACTCAGTATGAGAGGACAAGATTCTACAATAAACATAAGAAAATAGAAACCCTCGGTTCCAAGCCATCATGAAGGAACCAGAAGGGTAGGATTCAATTCAAAATCAAGCCACTTTAATTTAGCTGTCCATGTCCAAAACACTTTAATTCAGATGTCTACGCATAAGTCGGTTCTCTAAGTTCCTGTTATGGTCTGTGGAAAGCTGTACATTTGGTGAAGCCTAGAGAGTGACTCCTCTGACCTGGGAGGATTCAACGCCTGAACTACTGCCATTTGAGATGCCCCAGGGTATGCAAGATAACCCTATGGAGCTGGCAGATATCACATGGGACATATGGGACTGGTGGATGGATACTAGGCAGGACACACAGGAGCATTTCAAATGCCACTAGACACCCCTGTTGAGACACCTGAGTCCATCCAGGAGAGATGTCCTGCCTTGTGAGCTGGGTCTTGTCCTCATCTCTGCTGGCAGTACTGAACAGAGGTGGCCCACATGCAGGTAGCTGAATAGAGGCACCTGGTGCCTTTTGAGATGGCTAGAGTGAACTGGCAGCCTCTGGCCTCTGGTGTGGGAGGGCTGAGTCTCCCCAGGGTCCCTGTGTCATGTCTGTGGAGGTGTCGCAGCTACTGCATTTGAAATGGCACAGGATGTTAACGCATGGGCAGCCCCTATTGTGCTGGGAGCTTTGATGCCTCGCTCACATTCAGGCACTTCTGCATGGATGCGTGCCTTGCAGTATTATGCATACCAACTGAATCCCTCCCTAGCTGTGAGTTCAGTTCAGGCCCTTGATCTAATTATCATGGTGTAATGAGTAAGCTAAAAATTCTGTGTGGCAATGTGTTGCAGATTAGCTAAAGTCTCTGTCACAAGGTAGTAAACTAAGTTAAATACTCAGCATTTGCTGTGGCTCCTTGCACAAAACATACACAGGTAGCACATTTTAGTGCTTTTCTGATAACTTTACTATGCATTTGAAGCTGATGTGCCATCATTCATCACCTTGTTGAAAGAACATGTCCAATCATGAGGTTCCATGGGCTCCTGAAATCTGCTTTCATGTGTGCCACTGATAAATATGCAATATGTGGCAAGAATAGGCAACCAGTAGAAAGCAGTAGGCATTGGGGAAAATCTCTATCTGTCTGAGTTAGAGGGCAGTATCAAGGAACTAATATTTCTGGAACAAAAGAAGCCCTGGAACTGGTATAGATTACGTACTAGATGGGAATTTTAATAGTGGTGTTGAAAATGCAAAGATGCTAAAAAAAATGTAGACTGTTCAGAAGGAGCAGTGAAGTCTTTGAATTATAAAGTATGTTGCTGAAGTATGTCACATTCCCTTATTTAATGGTTGATAGATGACAAATATTTCTATAACTGTTGGTCCTGCGCTACTTGCAATCAAGAGATGGTAACTGTATTTCACATTCGTCAGCAGTGCAATTTCCCAGTAAAGCTTGCATTATCAGTTGGAATGTGCACAATCCTGAAAGCGCTTCTTTTGTGCCAATATTCAAAAGTGCAGTGGGCTGACCTGAAAGTTATACAGCCATTTAAGTACCTCTGCTACAAACAAAGTAACAGATCAGCTAACCTAGGAATGCGTACATAGAATTAAGATATAGGAATGTAATTAATGACAGTCAATATGTGTTAAGGTCCTAGCTGTTGTTATGAGACAACTATGATTTCTTTTTTTTTATGAGATTACAAGTTCTGTTGGCAATGGTAGTTGCAAAGATGTGGTATTATTCAGACCTCTACAAAGTGTTTAGTTAAGTATCACACGATATGGTGATTAACAAAGGAGCTCTTTATGGTATCAATAAAGTAAATATTGAGTAGCTTAACACCTGGCTGTCTCAAAGATCTCAAAAAAATTATTGTCATCAGGCGTCTTTATCAGACAGTGTTACTTCTAGGAGCTTCTGTAGAGTTTGGTAAGAAATTTCATTATGTCAAATAGTCTCACCTGTTTAGGAAGCTAATACAAAATCCCTAGTGATGCAACACTAAATATTGTCGAGAAAAACAGGACTGCCAAAATCAGAGAGAGGTTCTTCTCATGGTACGGTAGGCTAAAACCTAGCCAAACCAAATTATCCATTTAAAAGCAGGCAATGCAGGCCGTTCTTGCAGAAAGGAGTTCTGTACCCTGGAAAGCACTGACTGAAAATAGCATTGGCTTCTAAGGGAAAATGAACTAGCATGAGCTCCTGTATGATACAGAGGCAAAAAGTGCTAATTCAATTCTTGTCAGTATAAACAACAGAATAGCGAGTAGGAGGAGGAAATTGACTTTTCTTTCTGTGTGACATTATTGGGACTGATGTGGAATAATGTATACAGTCCTGATGTCAACATTTTAAAAGAGATGTTGAAATACTACAGAGGATATAGAAATAAGCCACAGATATGTTTTGATGGCTGGAAGGGAAAAAAAAAAGAGAGAACGGTGAGAGCTCAATCTGTTTATCTTATCAAACAGATCAAAAGACAGCTTGATTATAGCATGTAAGAACCTTCATGGGGAGTAAATACCAGTTACTGAATGGCTCTTTAATCTAGCAGAGAAAGGCACATCAAGAACTAGTGGCTGGATGTGAAGCCAAATTCAAATGAGAAATCAGGCACAAACTTCTAACAGGGAGGGTGATTAGCCACTGGGTACAAAGGAGCTGATAAATTCTCTGTCACCTCGTTTTTTGCAGTCGAGGATAGATGCTGTTCTCAAAGCGTACGTTTAATCAGACCCAAGTGATCGAGCTTAGTATGGAGGTACTAGTGTTAAAAGCTACTGGCTCAGGAAACAGATCATGGTAGAAGATCAGATGATCTCTTCCAACTTTGATCACTGTAAATCTCGGGAGTACATCTTCCAGTACTGAGTCCAACCCTACTCTTAATTCTTCTATGATTCCTCTATAAATCATGATGAGGTTCATTCTAGTATTGTTAGGAGATATCTGGGGTTAACACAACCCCCTAGCAAAACAGCAGAGAGGTGATGCAGAAGGAAAGACAGAGGAACAGTTCACATAGGCATTCCTCCTGGGGAAAGAGGGGAGCAAGTAGACAGGACATGACAGAGATCTGACCACTTCTCAGTGCTCATCAGTACAACAGTCACACCACAGAAAGGCCTGTAGCAGGTTACTAGTTAAATACTGAGCTCAGTACAAAAGGGGAGAAGACGACTGTTGCTGCTGCAACTCAGGGATATACAGAAAGGCAGTCTTCACCCAGCAAGGAGGGTTTATTGCCTGTTTATTAACAGTCTGTTCATTTCCCTGTGCCCTAGGTTTAGCAAACCCAAAGTGAGGAATATAAACATGTAGATTTGAAAAACTGGCATGAATAAAATGAACATGTTAATTGTATTGTGACAGTTATTTAGCACTTCATTGCAAGAGAATTCCAGAGCTCTTTATATTATCTCATGACCAATAATAGAGGAATTAATACTAGGTCAGGTTCTGACATTTTTATCAACATTCAGTGTACTTTCCTCTGTACATAGTTCAACAAAATGAAAGGGAATATTTGCATAATGTGATAGCTTCCATGCAGTTATAGCAACACCAAGCTTTAAAATCCATTGCTTGTTCTGTCTTGGGCTATTTCTGTACTCTGTAAGTGTTGAAGAAGATAAAAGGTTGACAAGAAAGCAACTTTTAGAGTAACTTTCATAGCCCTGAAATCCCCTTCTGCTCAGCGTAAGAGTTCTTCCTCTCCACTTAATGGGGTGCCTGAAGTTCTTGGGTAGAAGGAGAGGAAGAACAGATGAGTCATAGGCATAGCTTATCCCCTTGAAACAAATAAAGATATCCTTCCTCCGAGAACGAAAGCCCTTGTGAATATGTCTGTGTGATAGCCCTTCAACACATAAACTCAATCTGGAATGTGTAGCACTGAAAGAGCAAAGTGTTTTGATTTCCTGGGGCAATTTGTAATCTGTTTATTCAGAATAAAAACTTCCTAAGTTAACATTTGAGAAATATTGCTCTCAAAAATGTTCTATTAAGTCCCAGCACCTCGAAAATATTCCCACTGAGTCTTCCTCACAGCAACACAAGCTTTGACACCTTGTTGGATAAAATGTCTACAGCAAGAGGAAAGCAGATGTGCCAAGTCAGCTAAAGCTCAATGAGCAAAGCAAAAGGGCAACAGTTGGCAAGTATGCAAATATGATATCAGTTAAATACACCCTCTTAGGATTGCTTGTATGCAAGGTGATATATCCTCAGGACTGCCTTCATGATTAGAAGCCCTTGCCAGCATTGCTTCAGACTACAAAATCTCTTTCTTATGCAACACTGAATCTTAATGTGGTGGCTTTGTGGTTTTAACACCTTTGGATCTTTATGACTAACATACAATGAAAAAGCAGATTACTTACCTCAGGGCACATTTAAAAGATTCCTTGCCAATATGGCCTGAATCAATATCGTGGGACAAATTAGCATGAATCTCAAAGTAGTAAAAAAGCCCCACACTTACAATATTGCAAGGGTTATTTAGTATTAGTGAAAAGAAGCAGGATAAATTGTGTTACTTTCTTGGGCTCAATATTGAATATTCATGGAATCAGATAGGCACATATCCAACACAACTTTTAGCCATATGCTTAAATTAAAAGTATTTTACTGGACAAGAGTATCATAGTATTTAGGGATTAAAAGGATTTACTAGATTATCATGTTCACACAGTTCCCTTTTCTTTTGCAGTGCCAGGGTAAGGAACACACGATTATTGCCTGCATTTTTCCAATGTTCTATCTAGGCAGTTTCTATATTACTAAACAGTAAAACTTACACTACTTTCTCTAGGACATTATTCCTCAGCCTCATGAACTTCACCGTTAAAACATTTTTTCCCCACTTGTCCCAAATTCTTTTCTTCTAGTTTCATAGTAACAAGTGCTGAATGCCAACAAAATAATAATGAACACCATATAAAAATTAATAAGTATTAAGTTCCAATACTTCTGCAATGCCTGTGGTTCCATTTTAACCACCAGTTGTTAGCAACACCGTTGGGAATTGTGTAATTATATTTCTGCCCACTTAGTTAAAAGTTTCATCTGTTGCCATCTAGTTGATGTGCTGATTTATTGATGGGTGAAAGAGAGAATAACCTAGCCAGTTCAGCAAGCAGATTTCAGTGGGAGGAGGTCAGCAGAACATCTGTTTTGCAATTTGCAGTTGTCTACTTATTCATGTGCAGAGTCCTGTTGTCCCGGGAATAGTTCAATCATATAATACGCAGACTTCTAATAAAAGGAAAAAATCTGGTTTTATTGTGTTCTCAGAAAGTTATTTTTTGCTTTACTTAAGCTGAGAATTCTTAATCTTCCTCCACAATATGGAAGTGAGCTTGTCATGTCAGATTTACTGAAAAGATTCTTGTGTGCCTAAAGAATTATCTCCTGTTATTGCATGAGTACAGATTTTTTTTTCTCTTTCTTTTCTGCTAATTACTCATTGAAATTAATTGGTTGACAGCTGTTCCTCAAATTGTGGCTATGAATGGGCCTGAATCAAAACCTACATCAGAGCATCCTTAAATGGCAAGAAATCTTAGATGTACACATGAGCCTCACAAACAGCCTTTCTTTGTGTAGTAAGGTAATGCACTAAACAACTGCTCATTTTCTCCAGCTCCAAAAGCCTCCAAATGCCTGAGAAAGCCCTATCTGAACCTACATTTTCCAGTTCATGACCCTTTGCAGCTCTAAGAATAGGAGGCAGGCATCTATTACAGCTATAGTAATAGGGCTATACAACATAACATTTGCCGTTTTGAATTAGGCAAAACAGCTATCTGATTCTGTATACTGTCTGTGACACTGACAAATATTAGATGCTTGTGCAAAAGTAGGGGGAAAAAAGAACAGTACATCAGAGAAAATTCATTCTTCGTTAAATGCTTTTGATGCCTTAGATACTGAGAGTTTATGTTCTGACTTTAGTTGTGCTTTACAAAAGTAAATTCAAATTGAACTCCCAGAATATGCCTGCACAGAACAGCACATTGGTACCTGAGCTCCCAGGTGCAGTGACAGGGACTGAGTGTGAAAATGACACCTACACAGAGGTGCCTACGCATGTGGCCAGCTCTGTGTCTAAGCTCTCTTACAGCCTGTGAAAATGTGAGTGCAATTTTGCTGTTTAAATTTAGGCCCCTGAGTGGTATCTCAGATAGCTGAGGTATCCACAACCATTTGAGATGCCCTAGGAGGTATTTCAGAAACCTGAGGTATTTCAGAAACCTGAGGTATTCCCAGGGAGCTGACAGATATCACACAAGACCTACGGGAGATCTTTGGGACTGGCAGATGGATGTCTGGCAGGACACACAAGGATATTTCGAATGGCACTAGACTCCTGCGTTAGCAAAACAGTCCCTCCAGGAGGGACCTCCTGCTGCGTGGCCTGGGCCTCTCCCTCAGCTCTGCTGATGGTACTGAATGAAGGTGGTGTGCAGTTGCCCCAACAGAGGGTGGCTGAACACTAGCACAGGTTGCCCAGAGAGGTTGTCCCATCTTCACCTTTGCAGATACTCAGAATCTGATTGTCCATAGCCCTGAGCAACGTGCTGTAGCTGACCCTGCTCTGAGCAGGGGGTTGGATTGGATCTCTTCTCTGGAGATATTCAAAACCCGCCTGGACATGATCCTGTGCAACCTGCTCTAGGTGAACGTGCTTTAGCAGGAGAGTTGGACTAGATGATCTCCAGAGGTCCCTTCCAACCCCAACTGTTCTGTGATTCTGTGATTCTGTGATTCTGTGATTCTGTGATTCTGTGAGCTAGGTATTTACGCTCCTATTAGAGTCAATGAAGACTGGTAACAATTCAGTTGCCTAAAACCCAGGAGTCTGTAGTGCTTTGACATGCTCTAGGGTACCCTGCCTGGCCTCCAGCTGCCTGTTTTGAAGGCTGTGGGTCATCTGAAGGTCTTTTGCCATATCTGCCACAGGGAGGAAGGTCTAGCTAGGTGTCTCAGATACCTGAGGGCATCCCAAATGGCACTGAAAATGTCTAGGTTTAGGCTCGTGAATTGAACCCATAGTGAATGAATGAATTCAAGAGAATGATTTGGCTTAATCAAAGTAGGTCAACTGCATGGAAACCTTGCTGTTCCCTGACTCTTGGGTATCTGCCCATCAAAACTACAGTTGGGTGTCTTAGTCTTGAACTGAGTCCCAAATTAAAAAACGAGCCCAACAGGGGAGGCAAACAGGTGCCTATGTGTCCCACAGTATCCAGCAAGTATGGTCCTGTGAAGAGCTTTTGTCCTCTTGAGCACTTCATGCTTCTCTCCCTATCGTATTGACTTCCACAGACACTGAGCAGCTTCTCTGCTGGTGGAAACTGTTGCAGCTCCATTGAGCATGAATCACCAGCACCAGCATGTGCCTTACATAAAGCTAGCCTGTTGGTTGCCTGGGCTCCCAGATAAGAGGGACTTCTATAGGACTTCTCTCCCTGTAGGTTTTCTGTGTTTTATGAGATCAGCTCAGGGCACAGGCAGGATTAGGGGATCAGATAACAGCACATCCTGCAGTAAAATGGACTCTGATAACTTGCCTAAAAACATTCGGATTTTCATCTCTTGGCTCTCTGTGTCATCCTGGACTTGAATTTAATTACAGCTATATCCTCTGGCTGGCTGCCCATGCATTATTATCCTGTATATCATCCACTATTTGACATTTATTTGTTCAAAATGAAAAAGACCTTTGCTCCTGGATGATAATAAATTATTTTTAGAATTATAGTAATTCCCTGTCACTTGAAATAATGCCCACCCAGAAAGACATGTTAACACCAAAGGCAGGAAAAATAAAAGCAAGCGCTTCAGATATGTGGGCAATCAAGACTGATAGATGATGTGTATTGGTGGCTTGCCATTATTTCTTTTACTGTGCAAATATATTTAATATTTACAATATCTTTTAGTAAAAAGATTCATATTTATTATATATGAAAGCTCTCCCCATGAATCTTCAGGAGAAAAATAACACAGGGCTCACAGTTTTATCCTAACAAAGAGTGTTTACTAACTTGAAAGACTTTCATGTTAGAGATGTCTGGTCCCTTTCTTTTCTTCCAGCAGCTCTGTAGCTCACTTTTTGCAAGTGTGTCTTTGGGCAGGAGATGAGGCCAGGAGGAAGCCTTATTTCACTTACTCACATGATGCATTTTCTGAGGGTCTCTAACTAATTTCAATAGTGAATATCACAGACAGCCTACATAGAAACAGGAGATTTATGTACTTTTTTCCCTCCCTGTTTGAGAAGCAAAATTCCCCTAATGCTCCACAAACAACTTTAATATTCAATATCTGCCAGTTCCCATTGCTGTTCTTTTACAAGCTGTGTCACAGACTGCCATATGTGACCTGCAGACCAGTTGGCCACATTGCAGAAATTCAGGTGGGCTGAGAAGACTCGCTAAGGCACACAACCAGGTGCCCTTAACTGTTGTAATTTTATTGCAAAAAGTAATGCATGTCAATGTAAGTGGCTTAACCCCAGCCGGCAGCAAAGCACCACACAGCTGGCCGCTCACTCCCCCGCTGGTGGGATGGGGGAGAGAATCAGAAGAGAACTCATGGGTTGAGATAAAAACAGTTTCATAGGTAAAGCAAAAGCCACACACACAAGCAAAGCAAACCAAGGAATTCGTTCACTACTTCCCATCTGCAGGCAGGTGTTCAGCCATCCCCAGGAAAGCAAGGCTCCATCACGTGTAATGGTTACCTGGGAAGACAAACGCCATCGCTCCAAACATCCCCACCTTCCTTCTTCTTCCCCCAGCTTTATATGCTGAGCATGACCCCATATGGTGTGGGCTATCCCTTTGGTCAGTTGAGTTGTCCCAGCCGTGTCCCCTCCCAGCTTCTTGTGCACCCCCAGCCTCCTCGCTGGTGGGGTGGTGTGAGAAGCAGAAAAGGCCTTGACTCTCTGTAAGCACTGCTCAGCAATAACGAAAACATCCCTGTGTTATCAACGCTGTTTTCAGCACAAATCCAAAATATAACCCCCATTCTTCTACTATGAAGAAAATTAACGCTATCCCAGCCAAAACCAGCACAGTGGGACATTTCATTATAATGAATGCTCTTCAAACATGCCTGAGCTGACTAGAAATATGAAAAGTAACCCAAATCAGAGATGAATTATTAGAGACTCTCATTCCCTATTCATCACTAAGTACAGGCATACAGCCTTTAAGACCAGCTTCCCTGTGTCCGTGGCTGGGAATCTGACTTTTCACAATGGTCTGCCTGAGCAGCGAAATACTTGCATCCAACCTGTTAAAATGGCATAGTGCCAGCATGAAATGTATTTATCACATTCAATGTGAATTCTAGTTTAGAAGAACATCCAAATTTTCTTCTCCTGTCTAAATGAGGAAACTAAGCCTCAAAAATGTTTGATTATCAAAGCACTGAAAAACCTATAGGGTAGACTGGTGGTAAATCCTCTCTTCGCATGCTCTAAGGGGTCCCATGATAAATAGTAAATGCTGAAGCCAAGTGGCTCAGCTGTTTCTGAGCCTTTCTGGATCATGCTCAGAGGCAAATCAGGAAGAAGTGAAGTAGGAAAACCTGCATATAGAAACTCTTAAAAATGCAGGCTTAATATTACATGTCATTGAAGGGGTTTAAGGACAGCTTCCTAAGCACTTACTGCAGGACATGTATAAGGTGAATATTTGGAGACTGATACTCAGAATATCCCTAGCGTAACAAGGAAATCTTGTTCTTGATGGAGCAAAAATAAGTCAGATGGGGCTGAGAAAAGAGAAGTGGGCGAGGAAGCTCAGCAGTCCACAAACCTCAAGCTGAAGAGCTGAGGCCAGCTTTCCACCTGTGCAAAATCTGGAGGGGAATAAGGTCCAGCAGCAGCATCAGACAGCTTTAACTTTCTGTTCCTGCTTTGGCACAGCACAGGTCATTTTGACTTATGTACAAAACAGAGATTGTACAGATGGAGAGATTATGTTCCTAATGCCATGCAACAAATATTTTTCCTTTCATCCAGAAGATGTTTCTGACCATTTCCAAGACACTTTGAGCTCTGTGTGCAGGTGACACAGAAATGGAGCACTCTGGGTGAACTTCCCTGGTGCTGAGGAGCAGCACAAAGCTTTTATTCCACCAAAGTCCCACTTTAACATGCAAAATAGGATTTACACAGTGCTCAAGAGCTATCTGCAATTAATACTTTATTTCCTCTTCTCTGTTTCAGTACCAACTGGTGTATCCAGCTCTTCTCTTTTTAACTGAGAATTAAAGACAATAGCTTTAACAAAAAAGGTAGAAAATGAATGCCATGGCTCCCACAGAAGCAAGAGCTGGCAGTCTCAGTGAGGTACACCAGACTAAAATTTTAGCTGATGTCAGGCTCACAGGCCCCCTAAGGTCAGATGGTGCCAGATCCAGGGGCTCTGAGGTAGACAGAGCTCTGGGGAAGGGCAAAGGCAGACCCTGGGAGAGTGGAGAAACACACAGAAAACAGCTGAAGCCTGGACAAAACCCAGAAGTATGGTTTTCTTTAGTCTGGTCCCAAGTGCAGCAGTGTAGGGCTGAGAGCCCTCTCTATTTTCTCAGCCTGTCAGGAAAATTGGTGTAAGCTCACAGATAGCCAAATCCTTTTTCAGAATTGGAGGAGACAGGTCTAGGAAGGCAGCTCTGGAGCAATTTTTTCCCAGGCTGAAGGGAATGAGCTGGGATCATTCCAGCCTTGGCTCAAAACTCCCCAAGGGCACTGGCAAATAAACATCCCACAGAGACCCCTGAGAAGTAACGGGTCTATTTCTTATGAGCATGTTTCCTTCAAATTGTATTTATTTGAAGCAAGTTTGGTTGAGAATAATTTAAAGGTCTAATTATGAGAAGCCAGTTCTAGGTTGTAGCCTTCTAGCAGGTTCAGCCAGCCCATTTTTGTACGACTGCAGTGAGGAATCACTTCCTGTGCCTATCCTTTACTCCTCCTCTTTCAGTATGTTTCTATAAGCTGTATTTTTGTTCCCGCTACCACCAATGAACAGATTCACAAATACGAGATCCTGGACAAACTAAATTTATAATTAGATGACAGAATTATGTGAATCCATGCAAAGAGTTTGTTTGAGAGAAACAAACTTATTCAGGAATAGTGATTATATTACTAAAAGGGCAGTACAGACATCTAATAATTGGTGTGACAGATTATAGTTAGTCTAAATAATTATTTCTGTATTCTATGTTTACCCATTATGTTTTTCCGGAGACTGACTGTTTCTACTAAATCTTTCTAATAATCTTCTGAGACTTTCTGGTTCAGAAGCTTTTCTGGGAAGGTTTTTATTTCCTAAGTCAATAGCATATAAAAAATCTGACATGCATCTGTTTTTTTAAAATGGCACTGTAACCCCATCACTCAGAATACCCAAAAAGCTTCTGATGTGTTACACTGGGAACACTTCATGCTTGCATAAATTGCTAGTTTTATGCAGAGAGAATCTCATAAACAAGGATTAGCCTGGCTGTAATTTTGCATTATACTTCCACAATATGCTCTCTTCTTTCTCTTGAAAATATTTCCACTCTTGCTTCTTGGTATATTGATATGTGTTAACAATAACAGATGATAAATTACTGCTTTATTGACTGGCAAGCACATAATCCAACTAAGCACTAAAATACCAAAATTGTGCAAAAGTCAGCATTCTTGGACCAGCTATGGGGGCTAACCTGAGTATGCTAGACATCCATAGCAGTTGAATCACAGCTTTAAAAAGGAAAGAAAATGCTTCAGAGAGTTTGGTTCTTTGAGAAAGGAAGATTTCAAGATCTGTTCCACACATCCTCAAACTTACGCTCCTGGAAAGGCAGACTTGAGGGAAGAATCAGATTAGCAGCATGAACAAGGCTGGAAAAAGGCACCCTTCCCCAACAATAACCTCAGTCTCCCCCAAATCCGCTATCAGACCCAGCACAATAGATCTCGTTGTTCTCATCTTTCCAACTTCCAGCCAGCCCCTACAATAATTCCATATTCTCACTCCTCTTATTGCACTTTCGTCTCCTTTCCATTTATTCTTTCTCTCCGTGCTTCAGCACTCCCAAACCCACCTGTATTTCTTCCAGTCCCCACTTCATTTGCCCCATACACTTCAATTTTACCTTTTCCTGGATTTATGCAGAGGTGAGTAAAAAGTCGGTGACTGCTGTGATGGTGCTGGAGGTACCATGCACTGATGGGTTGGTTGGTTCAAGGCAGGAGGGTCACATATGAATTCTTCATCTTGTACCCTGAGAGTGGACATTACTAAATGGTGACCCTCGCTTATCCAGCCATCAACGTCCATGAAGATCTGGAAAACTTTATAGCTTTGACATGTCAAACTTGCAGTCAAACTAGGTAGAAATTGGCCAGTGGGTTCACTAAATGTGAATTGGCAGAAACAGAAGCAGAGAAACAAGGTAAGTATATACTTTTATCATCAGGAAATTGGGGTAAAGAGATATAAAAGAGTCCATCTTTAAGAGCACTACTTTCCTCATGAAAATGCTCAGCTGCACCCACAGTAGTGTGCAGGAGTGGACATCAGATAGTCTAACTTCCAGAAGTAGTACCCTAATACCAGTCACAAAACTGATAGTCATAAAATGGCCGTAAAGTAAATCAGACAACTATTAAGGTGAAAATCACTGCCTACAAAATAAACCTGGCTGTTATTAATGTAGAAACACCACATCAAAATATATGTACATTTTTTTACTATCTTCTTGGTCCTTTAGAACATCGTTGTTTTAAATACGGATTAGGAATATCAGACATTTATTAGCATTATCATCACTGAGTTCAGTGGCTACATGTGGTCGCTTCTAAGTTTTATTGTTCAGACCTATTCTGTTATTTTTTATGGCTACCTGCTGTGTATCAGAAAACACTTCTGCAAATACAGAACAGCAGATTTGCTTTTACTTGTGCAAAGTTCATGCTGAAAGGAAAGTAAGTCACTTCTTCACATGGCTTCTCTGCCTGAAAAACTGCACGGAAAGGGAGGAAGTAATGTATTGCACGGGAGAAGCCATAAACTGTGGATGTGAGTTGTATTAAGAGCTCACAGACTACCGTTAATCATTTTACATCACACGTTCTCCATTAAAGCCAGGGGCATAAGGAGACCTGAGCATACCCTTCTTTCAAGATGTATAATGCCATGACTTCACATGAATTATCCCCAGCAGGTACCTACCAAGGTGATGGAGAATCAAGTCTCAAGGCAGCAAGTTTATTTCCTCTATAATGACAGAAAAGCACAAAGAAAAGTACTTAGTAGAAAATTTGTGCTGGTCTTCAGCATCATCCTGGCTTTACTTTGGAAGGGCTGCTTTGTGCCTGAGGGATGAGTCAGGCACCTAACAGTGACATTTATGGAAATTGTTTGTATGTGTTAGGATCAGAATATCCACCTGAGGGTTGGTTGTGCTGTTCAGGGTGGAGAATTGTGCATGCCAGGGATATGTTTCCTCCTAAATGCATGCATGTATTTCTCAGCTTTGTCATGGGAATTGCAAGAAACATTTGTAGATGCAGGAGCCTTGAGAGAAAGCTAGCAAGGCATACAGTAGGACAAGATATTGAGCGGGGAAAATGGCACAGATGATACACTGAAATCATTAAAGCTACTCTGGTTTATACTAGCTGAAGGCCCTACTTGGAGATGAACACCACATTTAAGCAGCACTAAAAGAGCAAAATTCTAACCTCAGCTAAGCTAAGGACTGAAACTTTGGCCTGTTCATGTTGCACAAATTTCAAGGAAGTAATAGCTGGTAGTATTCAATGCTACTGAAGCATAGTATATCTGCAATTGTCAAAATGTTGATGGTGATAAAATATGTGGTTAGGAACACAGGAAAAGCTCCCTGGCCACCTCCTCACCACTCAATATCTTTCACTTCCAAAATGAAACATCATAGAATTATTTAAAACTAACTGAATGCAAATACAAAGTGTACTTTGCAGGGGATCTGACTCTGCTTGCTCTATTGAGGGTGAATAGAAGAGGGATTTTGGAGGGAACTATTGTGTCCTGCTACTTCTTTTGAAAGAACTTTAAGGAGCATCAGGTGCTGCTCATAGCTGTGACAATATCTGACTACCCATTCCAGGCAGGCAATAAGGAGCCATGAGAGCCATTTGCTGGCTCTCCACCTCCCAGGGCCAAGCAGCAACTGAGATCCTTTGTGCATTCTGCTCTGAAAAAGTAACAGAAACTTTGGGTGGCTGCCTGTGATGCTGCAAGGGTGGCATTAGCCCCACTTACTTACTTGTTACTTTGGAGATCCATTCTGTCATTCCACTGTAATCATTTTGTCAGTGACATTTTGTTGTTTGCTTATGAGTCTGCTGTTAGGAGAAAGCATTTTGGTCAGAGATTAAGAGACTGAGACTCCTGCTTGCATGTCATGCAGAAGAGGGTTGAACCAGTGAGTGCAGAAGTGCATCAGCAGTGATCTTCCTCCACCGGAGCTGAGCAGGGCTGCAGTGCAGCTGACCTGAAAGATCCCGTACAGAAGGTGTGGGTGCATTTACAAGTGACTACAATAACACTCACAGTATTAAGCAAGGACAAATTATCTGAATAGCTGTACTCACGTTAAAATCAAATAATGTGAGATCAAAGGCCTAGGATTCTTCTTTGTATTTTGCTCATGTTCGATATTTTTATAATTCTTGAACAAAAAGGAGGAACAAACTGAGATAAAGTTGAAGTTGTCAAGTGGATGAAGAACAGGACTAGAGCTTATCAGGCAAGGAAAAGAAAAGTTGTGAAATTCAGGAATTTTGCTTAACATTTACAAGGGGTGAGTCAAAATCACAAGATAAGTGATTGAAAACAGCATCCACTCCTACAAGGTACAAAAGGCAAGCCTAAACCCCAAGATACATGTTGAGGCCTCAGCTGCTGATGTCTCTTGTCGTCCACGTTGCATACAAGCAGTCCAAGACTGCTTGGGCACATGTGCCTTGGTACTCGTGAGTATATAGGTCAGAGGAAAGTGAATTAATGAAACCTTTGAGAGACTGAGAAGGGGTGGGTAAGAGTGACTTGCTTAGAGATTTTTGTATTGAAAAATCACCTTTCTTTCCATAAGATCTCTTGCAGAGTTCTGTTACAGTAATTTCTTACAGAGCCCATAGAGTAATACGAGTACAAAGGTCTGAAACAAGCTTAAAGATTTTCTAAAGATTAGGATTCCCGGGATGTTTTTGTAATTCTGTCACTTTTCTACTGAGCAGAAGAATCTTTTATTAGAGTAAGCAGTATAATTGGGAAAAAATATATAAGCTTTTCTGCAGACTATGTCTTTTCTTAGGATTAGAAAAGGAAAAAATAAAGAAGTTAAGCTCTTTGCAGGTAGGGAACTACTGCTCTGGATTTATATTAATTATGTTAATTGCTTAGACAACTTCAAGGTACAGTTACATGAATATTTGCCTGCTGGCAAGTTTATTTGATGTAGGTCTGACCCCAGCCCCTTCACAGGAGTATTGTATGAGGGCTGTGCCATAAACCGGATCAGGAAAATGAGCTGTGGTTAAAATAGCAACTAGCAAAAACACTTCTGCTTCTTTTTTAATCTTTTTATGTGCCAGAACATTTCCTTGGTTTGATTTAGAGCCTCCGGGCCCTTAGAGAATCAGTGTGGGCAATGGAGGAGACAAGAAAGCAGAGCATGAGGAGGAATGATGGGATCTTTGAAGGGCATCGAGAACTACCCCGCTTTCCTTTGCTGCCTTTGGAGCAGAGCCATCCCGCTCAGCAGTCTGTGCCATGCTTCTCTTTTCCCTTCGGCCTGTCTTTATTCAGGTGTGCTAGAGAAAAGAAAGGAGAGGTCAGAGGGCCGGGAACAGCTAATTTGGGGCATGATGCTGGTGGATTTGCTCCCCATGGTCTACCAGGCACAGATAAGCTCCAAACACTGCAGGCAGGAATCAAGCACAGCTGAATTGCTTTGGAGACCAAATGGTTAAACACTGGCTCAAGGGCAACCTTAAAGCTGTCATAAGTACTACCATGATGGAGCTGTGTTTGCCACGTGGCAAATTACAAACCTACTGGAGGTACGCTCTCCCACAGTGGACCTTCTTCACAAGGATATTAGCAGGCCTAACAATCAGTGATCTTGACTTATTCTCATAGACTTCGATGAAAAGGTAACAAGTACCGTTTTTCTTCTGAATTTGTCATATATCTTTGACAAATCCTCAGAATGGCAAAGAATCAAAGAGCAGCCTAAGGAACTGCACACCCAGCCACTGCGCAAGTGCAAGGGAAAACCAGGCTGTGCAAATTCTGCCTGGCTGACAAGACATGCTCTTCATTTTGTGGTTTTTAGGACAGCCACAGCTATTTCCTTGAAGTAACTGATTATTTTAAATGATAGTCTAGTGTCGAGGGGCTTTAACAGGACTGGAATTATTTCTCTGTACAATCACTGACAACTACACAAGGACATTTTAACAACTGCAAAGTGAAAGCAGACAGGCCGTGAGAAGGACTGCAGGGCATGACAAAGGCATGACTTTTGCTCTGGCTATTTTCTAGATGGCAGTTAAGTCAAATTTCTCTTTTCTGGTCACTGAAGATCCTCTAAGATTCATTGGTAGGCTAAGAACTCTGGCCAGCCTCAGCTATTTACATTTAAGTATTCTCCTTTATAAAGGAAAATAGCCTTTGTTTTGTCAAACTAAGCATGCCAGACTTTTTTCAGACTTAGAAACACTGCTTGAAGTACAGCTAACACAAGGTGTGTACCTTGCCCTAAGCTTCGGATACTCACTGTGACAATGTAGGATGTATGTAGCTCAGCTTCATACAAAACCTATAGCACTTTGTGGCAAATAAGATCACCACCTTCTGGGAAGGAGCCCATTGACTTAAGTACCTGATGTCAGCCATGACATGATTGACCAGTCTCTTCTGCAGGTTAGGACACACTGAGGTCTATGTTAAGCAGTACAGCGGGACCAAAGTCTAAAAGTCCAGCACTCATCCTACATGAACTGTAGCTCGTATAAACCCTGCATTTGTATGGATGTGATGATACACATGCATTAATTGTAAAGTATCTTTAGCACAGTCCCAGCCTGCCACTTCCCCTGAAAAGTCTGTAAGTGGACAATTTCCAGCATCTGCTCTGCTTTTGTTGTCTAGAGCATGGATGTTCTGATTATATACAAGATTCAAGAGGGACGTCACTGTTGCTTAAAACTGTGGAAGTGATACTTCCCTATCCTTTTCTGGAGACATGTCACTTGAACCCAGCTTAGCTTTGAAGTTGTCTTTCTGTGGCTGCCTCACAAAGGGCCTGAGTCACCCTGGGGCTGGGCACTGTGCTCTGATCACTCTGTTATTTCTGTCTGGTTCTTGAGGAGCTCCATCAGTATCCCCATCCAGCCAAAATTTCCTCTTACAGTATCCCTCCCACCATGTCCCACCTAGCTCTTTCCTGTCAATCTGTGAATTAATCTTCAGTCTCCAGTTTAACTACAGTATCCAATGCTTTGCAGAAGTTCAGATGCACGACATGTATTGCTTGTCCTTTTTAAATTGAATCAGGGATTAAGACAACATTTTCATTTAGAGTGCCTTTGTTACATCAGCAGCATCGAATGTTTTGCTGCTTAAATTTACAGCTAAACAGTGGTTGCCAAAGCTTTATATTGGAAAGTTAGTTTTAGTGTAAATGAATTTTAGAAAACCCCGTTGTCTACACTTAATGATTCTTGAAAGATTTTAATTTCCCACCATGCTTCTTTGCTCACACTTTGCATCAGGCTCATTAACTTTCAGCCCAAATACAGAAATTGCTTCTGTCTGATTGTAGCCTCTGATTTGTTGAAAACATTTTTTTTGTGTATCATCAGCTCTATCATACAAATCACATTTCTGTTACTAGTATACCATTTGCATGGTTTGTAATCCGGCATGAGTTTCTGACCTTGTCACAGTCCCATTAGCTGCATGAGGATATGTAACCCAGGAAGAGACTGTGCAACCAACTAACACAAAACTGCTGGTGTATTTTGTAGCTATTCAGAGTGTGATTCACTGCTGTACCTGTCCAGCTTTATGACACTGTACAACAGGGGAGTAACAGCCTTATGCCAGTAAAAACCTGCAGGAGCGCAGTGCTAACAAGTGCCTGTAGGGAAGGAGCACTTACCTGTGACTCCAGGATCCCAGAGAAGACTTTTATCTCCATGAAAGGTTTGAGGTGAGACCCTGTGAAGGTATTGAGATCTGGGTTCACAGACAGACATGTCAACATCTGAATTCAGGTGTCTCTCTGCCAGTGGGATGGCTGCTGGTTTGATTTAGGACCCTCTGCTCCCTATACAGGGCTGGGAGACCGGAGCTCCTTGGGACTGGACCTTCAGCCACCTACAAGCAGAGCAGCTCAAACCTGCCAGCAGCAGGTCTGGAGTGGAGGTGTCATCAGCCCTGCCTGGTCAGTGTGTCACACAGGAGGGCCAGACCTGGGTCCTCCCCAGGGTTAAAGACAGCCTTGACCATGAGACTCCTGGATGAGCTCCTGGTGAACTTGTTCCCCAAAGAAAGCATGGCTGAGCCTTGCACCCTCAGGGTGTGCAACACCAGTGGGGGCCTCCTGAAAGCCAGAGCATGGGGAGGCCCCTGCAAGCCCCTACCCTGGGCACGACTGTTCAAGGGGAAAGGCAAAGATAATGTGCTTGGGATTGGGCACTTACTTAAATTCCTTCAGGTTCTTCTCAATTTGTTTTTAATCTGAGCTTTGGTCTCGTTGTGTCTACCCTGCAGTCTAATGAAATCTGCCTTTTATAAAACAGAAATAGTTCGGAAACTCGGATGTAGAAAATCATTTTAGGTCCAGACTTGCAAGCTGCAGAGTATCCCTCACCGACAAGTGACAACCCTCAGTGGAGAGTCCTTAACACTGTGGACATCATTTTTAAAGAAGAATCTCATACACTTTGCTGTGCTGTGTAGCGTATTGCAGAGCTGACACCTGTTGTAGGCAGTTGGGTATGCCCCTGGACACCAGAGGTTTGAACAGGAATGGTAGCTGCACAGTATATTTTTATTCAAATATGAAAAATAAGGGAGACAGCAGAAGTATGTTAACAGAATAAGTTGTCTTCTCTGTCATGCTGCTCACACTCTCTGTGTCTTTCTAAGAATAACCCTGTCTCCACATTATGAATTTTTCATGCAGAGAAGAGATTCTGCATGCTTCAAAAGTCACTATGTGGACCGATGTTCATGAGAGGTTGCCAAAAAATTTCAATAAAAAAGAAATGTTTTTAAGCTTAATATTTTTGCAAAGTATTGTTTGCATAGTCAGCGTTGCAGTCCTGCCAAAAAGAAGCAGATTAACTTCATTCAGCGTTATAAATATTGTTTACTTGCTAGACATAGAGCTTTGATCACTTCACTAACTCTTTTTATGAAATTTTGGATACCAATTTCATAAAAAATTGTAAAATTACTTATGAAAACACCCTCAGTTCTTAGAAGAAAACAAACAATAAACTTCCAGAAAAACACATGCATTTTTTTTGTGTGTGTGTTGTGGTTGGCTTTTCACTGTAATATTTGTGAAGTTATGGCTATGATCTTTTTTTTATTGAAGATTCCAGATTGTGTTCCAATCACATTTTTCCCTTTGATCATTTCACTTAAGTTCCCATGCCCTAAGATATGTAGTAAATACTCCATGCAGATGACACATATAGGTTTCATAGGTGGGTAAAATGAGTCTTAAGGAAACAATAACTTTCCCAAAGTCACAAAACAAGGTCAGAGTAAAGCAGGAGAAGTGTGATGGGTTGTCTCTGTGGAGAAGATTGTCACAGTAATTGTTTGAAAGATTAATCTTTGTCACAAATGATTGTCACATAAATTAATCTAGAGCAGAAAGAATTAATCAGAGGTCTGCTCCTTGTGACAAGAATTGTCACTCATGATCCTCAAAATGTACTCCTTGCAATAGTAAAATTAGCAAAAATGAGTCCAGGAACCACAACATAAAATTAATTATTGGCAATTTGTTGGCAACTTCATGTCAAACTTTCTGCTGAGAAGCTGGGAGGAGAGGCATGGCACCCGTGGGAAAAGCTTGGGAGCACAAACTTTCCTTGAGCTAGGAAAAGCTGCTCTGATAGCTCCAAAACCCAGCATGTCCCTGCCTCTGGCTGATGGAAGAGTATTTGTTTACGTTGAAACCAGGTCATATAAGAGAAGTGTTTATTCCTTGATTGGTGTGCACTGCAGTGTTGTGCGTGCTTTACACGAGCAGGGGCCTACTGAGGGTGCGGGATCGCTGCTGCCAGCCACACACAGTGCTACCCTGGCATGGACCTGTGTGCAGGTCTCACCGCATCTCCATCTCTGACCGGGATATACCACTTTATGGTTCTTCCCACCCATCAGCTGCTCTGCATGGTAGAGGGAGGAGGGTCTGTTAGCCTCTTCTGAGCCCTCTGTGGTATATCCCATTTCCTTCCTGACACCTCCTCCTCTCAAAGCATAAGCAAGAAGGGAGATACCTGGCTTTCTTGAAGTAAGAACTAAAACCTTTAAAACTCCCTCATATGTGATAAAGCCAATTTGAGCTATGATTCTTGATCCCCTCACTTCTAGTGGAGATAGAAAGACTGAATGAATGTCTAATGCTCCCTCCCTGAGGAAGCTCACAGAAGAGTACCTGAGGTGAGAATTAGACCTTCAAGTTCCAGATCCTATCCACCTTTAAGCAAAACCCTGCCAGTCTTACTCTGGCAATATTTCCTTCCGGATACCTGTGGATTTAGCTGAGTAAAGGCCAATAATTTACTAGAAGAGACTGAAAGGTCCTTGAGGTCTCCTGCTACCCCACGTAGCCACATTACAAGATCCCCTGGGCATGCACATCATGCTTCTTCATGAAGGGGTTGCATTGCCTGTGCCTGTGTTACCTGGCACTCTGCCCCTAGGAGTTTCCCTGCCAGGGAGTGCCTTATAGCCTTTCTTGCCAAAGGCAGCAGACAGAGATCTTTTGCAAGTCTCTTCAGCATCTTTTCATCTTTGAACCTTACTCATCTCCAGCTTGAATTTCCATGTCCGCTTTCTACCTCTTTCTTCTTTGGTCAACAAGGTCTTTCTGTTTAGATCCTCTTATCCCATCGATATTTATAGTGAGTGATCATATAGAGTATAAGTGGCCGGGTTTGTGTCATACTCCAGGTATAATCCTCTTTGATTTACCATTCTCATCTGTTCCTGTCTACTGGAAATGTCATTCCTGATACATCCTACAATTGCATCAACCTTTGTGTGGCTGAATCATGTTGATGACTCATGGCCATACTGTGAATGATTATTTCCAGTCTGGGCTTTCTCCTCTCCTCGCATTATCGCAGTTCAGCCACCAGCTTACTTTTTGTTAGTCTTTATGGGCCTGATCTGGCACTTCAGGCTGTTAAATTTAATCTGATTTTTATTGCTTCATTGCTCAAGATTATCAGATTCCCCCTATATGATATTCTAACCTTCCCCTCTATTAATATTGTCTCCCATCTTTGTATCATTAACTATTTTTATTAGTTATTTTTGTGTCCTGGTGTTATGAACAAGTGACGTAATGCCTGATCCTGGACATATTCCACTTAGGACCTGCATTTTGCTGGCTTCATCTTCCTTCAGTGTTAGCTGTTGTTACCTACCCTGGAGCCAGATCTTTCCCTAAAACTAATTGTAATAATCCCCCTTGTCTTTGCCTTAAGCATTAATAATCTGTCCCTGGAATGTATGTGAGGCTTAGCAGAAGGTCAGGTGGGTTGTGTTTATCGCATTCTTTCATCTAAACATAGACCAATATATCACAGAAAGATACCAAGTTTATCTGTCAAAATCTATTGCTGTAAATTCAGGTTGTATTGTACGCCATTTTCTGCTTATCTCCACTTTGTTAGGTAGTCTTTCTTTTAAAATTTGTTCCAACACCTTGCATACACTGGAAACCAGGCTAATGGTCCTGTAACTGCACGGGTCATTTTTCTCTTTTCAAAATATGAGTGCTGTGTTTGCTAATTTCAAATGCTAATGCACTAGCCACAGATGAATAGGTTCATTTAGAAAAGCTTTGCTGCAGGACTTGTGATTTCACATGCTAGTACTTCCTGGCTGAAGATTAACCTGCTCCAGAAATTTCAACACACTGAACTTTTAGATATTTTTTTCATCTTTGTCTGTTGGAATTTTCCTTTTTGAATATTCATTCCCATTAAGCCTCCTTTCTTCTTTCCCATTATTAAAGACAAGGGTAAATAAGCCATGTAATTAAGCCTAGTTATCTTCTATCTCAAGTATGCGCTTTCTATATGGATCCAACCAGCTTTAGTCTTTTTCTTTTTCCATAGGCTGATCTACCAGTAGATTTTTATTGCTACAATTTTAGATCTATAACCATAAAAACCTAGATACTTGTCTTAGACTCTAGCAAAATATTCATGTAGAACTTACGTCCTCCATTTGTATGACCTAGTTGTATTGGGTTTGCATGGCAAGGTTTTGGTAGCAGGGGGGCTACAGGGGTGGCTTCTGTAAGAAGCTGCTAGAAGCTTCCCCTGTGTCCAATAGGGCCAATGCCAGCCGGCTCCAAGACGAACCCGCCGCTGGCCAAGGCCGAGCCCATCAGCGATGGTAGTAGCACCTCTGGGATAACATATTTAAGGGGAAAAAAACCTGTGCAACTGCAGCTGGAGAGAGGCGTGAGAATATGTGAGAGGAACAACTCTGCAGACACCAAGGCCAGTGAAGAAGGAGGGGGAGGAGGTGCTCCAGGCGCCGGAGCAGAAATTCCCCTGCAGTCTGTGGTGAAGACCATGGTGAGGCAGGCTGTCCCCCTGCAGCCCATGGAGGTTAACGGTGGAGCAGATATCCACCTGCAGCCCACGGAGGACCCCACGCTGGAGCAGGTGGATGCCCGAAGGAGGTTGTGACCCCTTGGGAAGTCTGCGCTGGAGCAGGCTCCTGGCAAGACTTGTGGACCTGTGCAAAGAGGAGCCCACGCTGGAGCAGGTTTGCTGGCAGGACTTGTGACCCCACGGGGGACCCATGCTGGAGAAGTCTGTTCCTGAAGGACTGCACCTCGTGGAAAGAACACGTGGAGAGGACCCACAGTGGAGCAGATAGTGAAGAACTGCAGCCCATGGGAAGGACCCAAGTTGGAGAAGTTCATGGAGGACTGTCTCTTGTGGGAGGGACCCCCCACTGGAGCAGGGGAAGAGTGTGAGGAGTCCTCCCCCTGAGGAGGAACAAGTGGCAGAGACAGTGTGTGATGAACTGACCGCAACCCCCATTCCCCGTCCCCCTGCACTGCTGGGCAGGAAGGAGGTGGAGAATTCAGGAGTGAAGTTGAGCTTGGGAAGAAAGGAGGGGTGGGGGGAAGGTGTTTTAAGATTTGGTTTTATTTCTCATTATCCTACTCTGATTTGATTGGCAATAAATTAAATTAATTTCCCTGAGTTGAGTCTGTTTTGCCTATGATGGTAATTGGTGAGTGATCTCTCCCTGTCCTTATCTCCACTTATGAGCCTTTCATTGTATTTTCTCTCCTCTGTCCAGCTGAGGAGGATGAGTGATAGAGCAGCTTGGTGGGCACCTGGCATCCAGCCAAGGTCAACTTGCCACACTAGCCCACAAAGCTTTTGGCAAATATCATAGTGTTGTCAAGATCTGTCAGGATGCATCCATACTGATCCACCTTGCAACGGAACAGTAATGCCTATTTCTTGGTTCACCTAATATTTCTCCTAAATCCCGTATGTTGATGTGTTTGCATTTTTGTTCTGATCAGATCCCAGTTTTTAATGAACCGTTCAGGAGGAAAACCCATTATCTTCCATTTAATTAATTCTGTAATCTTGAATTGTTCCTTATCCTTCAGTTCAGCTTAATTTTTGTCTTAGCCATTAACAGATACAGATCTAAGTTTGTAATATTGGTTTGCATAACAGATGTCATTATACAGTCAAATGTATCTCTGCATCTGGCCACTTTCTCCCTAAGGTGAACTACACTTTGACAGTTTTCAGTGCCAGATGTTGTGTCTGATCCAGTTAAACTGGAGGCCTCTTGTCTGTATAAAGTTGCTATTCCTTTAAAAGTTCCTTGGAAAGCTAGTTGGAAAAATTTTCAATGACCAATTTTTGTCAGAAAATTGTGATTTGGCAAAAGAAACATTGTTCAGGAAAGAAGGTCAATATTTATTAATTTCCCCTTTGAAAGAAGATTTTACATAGTCCCAATGTCAGATACTTCTGACATAAAAAGGAAAAAAATCCAGAAGACTTATTTTTGTCAGAAGTTCAACTAATTGCAATAAAGATATAAGTAATAATTATAAAGTCAATTTTATCTGAAAATTAATGTCATGAATTCTCAATTTTTTTGTCAGGGCTTTTCTTCTTTATTTTGACTTATTTTTTAATGTCAGTTTCTGACAGAAGGGAGAAAATGTTTCCAACCCAATCCTGTTTCCTAAAAAAACCATATCTTCATATTCATGCAAAAACCTCCTCAAGTGTTCTTTGCTCAAGCTCGTACAAGGAGTCAGAAGCACTTTGCACAAGCAACATGCAATACTCTGTGTGGATCCTGTACTGCATCAGTGCTGCCTTGCTGCTGATATTAATGCAGTCTGCTATTGCAGGCTGTCATGGAAAGTGGCCTGGCTGTTGTCACTTGTCATTTCTGTATATGCCTGACACCTGCTGAGCCCCTCCCAAGGGTCATTTTGTAACCAAAGCCGTAAGAAATCTGCATTTTATGGTTAACTCTTCCCGGAATTTACTTGGTTTCAACCAATAATAGCAGGTAGCTTCTCTCTGAGGTGGTTTTTGGTGCCACTGCTTTAGTCCTATTACTGAAGGGCAGATTGAAACAGTCCTTTGATTGGGTCTGCCTAGAAAAAGTAAACAAATAGGAAGAGTAAATAAACTGCTCACAGTAAACTTCAAGATGCTGAAGAGAGACGTATACAGGAACACATGAAATACTTTAAGGCATGAAAGAATAACCTGCAGTTTTGATGGAGAGACTAAAATGATTTTTTGTATTCCTGTATCATACATATGTACAGGAGGGAAAATTCTTTCAAGCTCAGTCGCTCCCCCAGAGCTCACTGACTTTTTCTTGTCCTTTTCTTTGCTATTGTACAGCTCAGTGCCCACCTCTCTAAGCAGATGGCGTATACCATATGACAGCTCTGAACTGGATGTTTCTGACAGGTATCATCACAGGGACATACCATGCAGCCTCGTGACATACATCAGAACACTATGGATAACTAGGCATGATCAATATATAATGAAATAATGAAAATATAGTGGCTTTCAGCAGGATCTTTATCCCAAAGGAGCCTTGATGTGCTGGAGGCATGTAGAGACAAATGCAGGAGTCTCATCCCTATTGCTGAACAAGGAGTGCTAAAGTGATGAGTGGCACACTGAAATACAAAAAAGCTACTTAGGCTTAGGAATTAATGCAATTACTGCATCTACTTGAAACTGCAGAATGACTTGACACTGGGCAGAGTGTCATTGCTGTGATAAAAATTTACCTAAAGCACTGGAGTTGACTTTGGCAGACAGCCTCCAAGGAGTGGAGATGACACTAAACGCTCAGGATGGGAGCTTCCTGCTTCACTGGAACAAATCTACCTTTAGCACCCAGTGTTCTCGTGATGTCCAACATGTCTACAAGTCCAATCCAGGTTCAGAGGGAAACATGCATTTTGTTTTTGCCAAGCCTCCTTGCCTCTCCTTTCTGTCCTTTACTCATTTTGATTCTGCTGGTGATGTGGAAAATCTTAGTTGCTTGCAATTTTCTTCCATCAGGCCAGATACTCATCTCTCCACCCTCAACTCTGTCCAAAATGCATGGTCAGAGCAACAAAAAAGCAGTTTTGTGTTGTACAATGCTGGGATCTCATCCTTGAACTGCACTCAGGTCTGCACTAACAAACACCCTCATTTCAAGAGGAAGGAGCACATTGTAGACGTTAAGTAAACTGGCAGGTAGGTGCATGTTAAAGATAGCAAATTCCCAAAGATGGTCCATAGACACCACAGAGATGGGTTTTGGCTGGACTGTGTCACATTAGGGCATCAGTTCAGTTACTGGATTAGAGACAGTGTTTTTACTGGATCAATCTCAGTGGCTCCCTTCCAAATGAAGACCAGCAGGGCTGCTTTTATTTAGTTCAGGGTGATGGTGAGATAACAGCCCAGAGTAGTATGGCAGTAGTAATACAAACAGAATGATCACAAAAAATGAGAAATTATAGTGCGTGCACTCCTGAGAATTGTGGCAGAGGAACTGTATGACTCGTTACTATCTCCTATTTGGGTGTGAAGTTGTCCCCCATAGGCTGGCTGATGGCATGGTTTGATGGGGGAAGAAAGGGTTTCAGAGCCCGAATGAGTCCAACTGTAATTTCACTGACTTGCTGTCGGCGTCTCTGTCACACATAGTCCCTCAGCTCCTATTCTGCTCCTGACAACTGAATCCTCAGAGCACTTAATGTAATTAATGGAGGAATGGCCTCATTAGTGAAATGACTTGATCTTTTCCAGCCCAGTTCTTCCTTTCTTTACACTTTGATCTTTGTGCGTTGTCTCTGTGTTTGTGTGCGCAACTGAAGGCAAGAGTGTTGTCCTTTATATTTAACGTTGTCCTTTATATTTAACTCATTTGGTGAGGTGCCTTCTTTGGTCAGTAGCCTGTGCTAAATGAAGGAATTCAAAGGCTAAAGGAAGTTGTGGAGCTGAGGATGTGGTTTGCCATGGTTGCACACACAGGCTGTGTGCAGTTTCTGGCATTCACACTACTGCCCTCAAACTCTTCATTACCATATGCATAGGGATTCATCTCACCCAACTTCACACATCCAAAACCCATCTAAACCAGTCATTTAGTCTCCCTCTCCAGCTGATGAGAGAATAGGCACCTGCTGGCAGCAACTCATCCCACTCCTCTCTGGGCACAATTCAGTTCTTTAGACACAGGGGTCTGGTGCAATTTGAGATTTCCTAGAGTACCTCTGAGTATCCAGTTGACAGTCCAGTAGGATACAGGTCTGTGGTGTCTGCCAGCCCTGTGAGGATGTAGGCTTACTCTGGGGCATCTCAAGTAGCACTGGATGTCTGTGTTCATACACCTGACCCATGCCTCAGACACCCGTTCTACCAAGGGATTACTCCCACATCAGAGATGTCTGTCTGCCTTCATTGACTGGAGAGACCGTGGGGATGAGATGCACTGCATCTGCACGGGGCTGGTAGGTCTGATGCTACAGATGATTCACATTCCCTAGAAGTGGCTGCAGGAGGTCAGGCAGGATACCTCAGGGTGTCTAACATAGCATTTATGTCTATATGTAGGCAAATGAATCATGCCACAGATGATTACCTGAGCCTAAACACTCCACTGTTAATTGCTTAAACTTAAACAAGGTAAAGCCAACCCTAAAATTCCCCTGCCTTCACTTTGGGAGTTTTGTCCTTTCCAGCTCAGGTTGCTTGTCCAATGTTTGAAGCCCTATGGTTTATATCTGCCAAGAACCCATACTGATTCTGCTGCAATGCCTTGTAGACAGCCCACAGTGGCTTTATACTACCACTTGGGTCTTGTTTCCACTGCTTTGAACTTAACTCACACTTCAGAGAAGAGGGAGTGGGTTATTAATGACTTCTTGTTTGCACTGAGATCTTTGCAGTGGTGCTGGACTGCTACCTGAACTGGATCATCTGACTTGAGCTCAAGTACCTCCGTGCTCCACAGCAGTTGCCTGCATTGCAGACACATCCGCTGTGATTTCCTATGACATGAGAATGAAGTTAAATGTGCTTGACTGATGTTAGTAATCATTTTATACAATGCCAGCTTTGTACAGTGAAATGTTTAGAAATGCTTATTATTGACATGCTGAAACGAAAACACAATTATTCTGTTGCTATCAAACACAGTTTATGTATTCCTGGAAAAAGCAGATGGGATGTGGAAATGGGATGTTTCCCAGATGAAGAATGAAGGGAAAGATGCTGAAAGATCTTTCTCATTCCCTTTCCCCACTCGCTGCCCACATATTCTCTCTCTCCCATTAATTTTATCTCTTGCCAGTAACTTTCTGAGATTGCATTTCCCACTGGACTAATTGCAGCTCATTGAGTCACACTCACTGTCTCTCATCAAGTCTTCTTGCCACATATTGGACTAATAGACGTATCAGCAAGATCATAACCTAGATTATGCATACTAGTGCACATACAGTACGAACCACATTACTAGTAGGGAATGGCATCCTCACTGAAACATAATAAAACAGGTTTAAACTTTACTCCAAACATTCATTGAACTTTTGTGGAGACTCCTATTTGTGTGTTCAAAGTCAAAGAAGTCGCCAAAAATGCAACTTCTTAGAATACAGGAACCAAAATACTGTTATTGAAACCCAGACAGGTCTTTAGGGCGGACATGAGACTCTTACGGGTTTCCTCTGCCTTATATGGCAATGACAGTTTCTAAGGGGAGGAGTTAGCTTCTTGTTACTGGATATGATTGAGAAGTTTATTCCTGGAATAAAGTCTTGGAAGTCTCAACCAGTTCTTAGAAGAAAGAATTTCTCCAAAATACCCCAATAATATTTCAGCTCCCAGAGATTTATGAAACTAATCACACTCTAGCCAGGCCTCTTGGTATGTTGTGAGGCTTTTTACTATCAGAAATCTTTCGCACAGAAAGAATCACTACCAGTGCTCAAAAGTAAGCATATGTCAGTTCTTCCATTTCTCCATCACTAGCCCAGTTCTGAACTGAATCAGGAAAGATATGGGGCATTCATAAGCTACATGGGAGGGTAAAACCATGCAGGGCACTGTACAGACCAGATGAGTCATATTAACCACATATCAAGTGTGGGGAAGGCCAGTGTTCAGGTTTCAAACTTGCTGTGTAGGATAACAGCAAGAATGTGTTCCCCATGGGTGATACAAAAAGTGTAGGTGTGAGCAGTGGCACAGATCTGTGAGGTGGATAAGGGGCTTAGAGAGGTGGTGTAGTCCCTCCATGAGCACTGCCTCCTGTGGGACACACACACGCATGCACACACACTCTCCAAAGCTGTTGTAGTGAGCTTTTGAAAAACTTTCACACCCCTTTGCACACCCTTGTCTTTGGGCAAGAGCAGAACTTTGAAACATCATGGGTGAGATTTCCTATAGGAAAATATCCAAATGCAGCAAAGAGCAATTAATTTTTAGATCAATTTCCTCAGAAAGCATGGCATACATAATAGTGTTCTCAATATGTCTGCCTTTTCCTGGGTAATATGTTTTCGAGGAATTGGCTAATTTCAGCCACATGGGAAAGGGGAGTGGAGTTCCTGAGGATATTAAATTTCCCCATATCTCATGAAAATAGGCAGCTAAGTGAAGGGGTACTTTTAAGGATTTCAGAAAGAGGACTACTTGTGAGTTCAGCTCTGATTAGAAACCAGAGCATCCACACAGGAATACTTTCCTCAAAATGTAAATCCTCAATAAGCTCAGTTTTAATTTGTTCTCCTGCTCACAGGACTGCGTGCTTTGCTCTAGTTGTGCAAGCCTTATCTCACTTCCCTCAGCTTCTTCCTTTCTTTACCTATCTGCCCTTCCTTTTCAAGGGAGTGGGGGCCTGCTCTTTATTTTGCTCAGGCTCCGAATCAGAAATACAGCAAGTGAATGGGAACCACACGCGCCCTGGGGCAAGATAGTGAGAGCACGAGGTGTGAGGGAGAGTGTCAGGAGCTGCTAGAAAGCTGGGAACTTCATAGTGACAGGCCTCGGGGAGATGGGATGTGGGTATCTCCGGACATGGACAGGCAGCAGCAGGGAGCAAAGGCAGGTAGTATTGACGTACTGTAGCATAGGCTTGGAGATAATCTGGAAGCAACTAAGTAGTCCAGGTGTAGCATGAGGCAAATGGTCCTTCTCCAAAGAAAGTAGCAGAGCGTGTGCGACCCCAGAGAGCAGAGGTGAGTGTTTAGGAAAGCAGCTCTGCAAGGCCAAGGGGCTGGCGCTCTGCAGCTACGGCAGTACTCGTACAGCTTTGAATAAACACCAACATTGCAAAAGACCAATGTGCAATGACATATTTGTTGAATAAACCTAATGAAGCCATAACTGCAAGGATAAGAACATCATTTCTATCAGTTTGTAGCAGTCCCTTTTCCCACCCATGGTTTCTCTGATCAGAATGACTAGACCTGTCTTTAAATTGCTGTACCTGCTGGGGAGTCAGGAGAGATTAACATACTGTAGGAGTTCATTTTCTAGGTCTTTTTCTTCCAATATTCTTTAAAAGTTGCTGCTTCCTCTAAAGGTTAGAAAAGTACAAAGGAACAATTTCAAGGTTTGTACTTCATTATTTTTTATGGCCTTATAATTGTTTTAGTTACATGTTCATCAGTCACAGAAAACACAGTTGTACCAAATTTGTTGTACCAGAGTTTTACCTGCTGAGTTGCAAAGACAGATAACACCTGACCATAGGACCCTACTGTTTGAGCACGCTTGACTAACAACTCACAAAAATGACCACGTTGAAAAAAAAGCAAGTCTTATAGCTTGTTTTGTCTGCAGCTTTCCAAGCATCCAGTTATTTGTACTCTTCTTTTTAATAAAAGTGCTCTACAGTGAATCTCTTGTGGCTCTCCTGAACTTCAGCCTCAACTTCAGCCTCTCCTGAACTTATCTATTTCCCATTAACTTTTGCTGCCATCCCCTTCTCATTCTCACAGGAGGAACTCCTGCTCTTCCAGCTTGGATGAGAAAAAACAAATTTAGCTTGTCCTGCAGATGCCACAAGGCACTGCATGCCTTTGGCGCTTGTGGGATGTTGGTTATCCATCAAACCTGAAAGCTTGCAAGGGCAAGGTGGAGGCAAAGAGGAGCTCTACCTCCTCAAGACTATTTCTGGTACCCTCAAGACCTCTCCCTGGTGTTCATTTTAACCTTCCCATCTTGATAAGAAAGTTTTTAAATGAGACTATTGGAAGGTTATGTTTTTTTTAGTTCCCTGGCCAAGGTATCAGCTTTGTTCCTGAAGGAAATGACCCTAAGTACTTGTACACCTGCATGCCTTCCAGAAATGCTGCCAGTTCTTTTATTCCTTGGTTGGTAAGGTGCGATAATATCTCAGATCGATCAATACCAGCTGCAAAAACCAGAAAGGCTTTTGGGCATATGAGTTTTGCACAGCTTGCTCGAACAAAAGCCTGCACACCTGAGAGACTGTCCTTTCCAGCCTGCTTAGCTGGTGTAATATAAGGCATTGCCTCTCCTCAAAAATATTTCTTCTTTTCTTTGGAAGCCGTGATGGCTACAGTGTTGCAATCTCTGTAATTTTTAAATGTAAATGCATGTAAATAACCTAAATCACTGGCAAACACTGGTAATCTGAATGAATTAGGTTCTGCCTTTCTTGAAGACACCCCAAAATATGGGTAGAGTTTAATAAATGTGCAATTACCTTGTTCTTATGGTGTCACTTACCTATACCTTGTGTACCATCTGGTGCAGTGCTACAAAGCAGAGCCTCTCTTCTTTAGCTGACTTCACTTTAATAAATCACGAATAGTTAAGTGAAGCAGATATTATATAACCTTAAAAAACCTGTGATGAGAAGCTGTTTACTTGGCAATTTTCCTTCAAGATCAGAAATAGCAAAGATAAGCTAAGTAGTCAAAATCTTTCTTTAATTCAGGTATACAAACTCAGGAGCTTTTTGGCTTATATAGTCCAGTGATTTAATACCAATGTAGGAAAGAGAGGTTAGATTTGCAATGAATGCGTATTAGGACATAGTCATTACAAAGAAAGGGGTATGTTGAAAGGTCTTGGTCTGCACTGTAGCTTTAGCAAAGTGCTCTGTGCTCCAGGGAACGTACCACCATTGTGCTAAAGGTACCCACTGCCTCGTTTACTTACAACTTCACTAATGACAGCAGTGAAAGCAGCCTACAAGAACGTTTTAGTGAAATGTCTGCAAATATTCTTCCACCAGGGAGAGTGGAAATGCTCCTTGTAAATGAAGGAGAGCAGGAAGGTTTATGTATACCTGCCTGGGCAGTACTCTTAATCCTATTCATTGTGCCATTCTTTTTTCTAGCACAGAGCTCTTCTGGTTAGGTCACTTATGTGTCCCCAGAAGCCCCACCAACTTCTTGTCTGCCGATAACCACCTTCAGATGAGCTAATTTAAAAAAGGTCTACTTGGACCTTAATTTCATGGGTGTTGAAAGCTAAAAAAAAAAAAGAAATCTGCTAAAATGGAATGATGTTGCTGAGGGACAAGTGTATAGGGATAACTTATGTGGCTTGTTTTGAGTTTTTTTCCTTCAGTCTTAAACTTGCCTTGGTAACAGGGGAGTCATCTGTCATCTCTTCTTTTCCCATGGTAACCCTTAGGCTTTTCTTTCTCTCTTCTCTGTTCTTTGGGAACTAAAATGAGAGCTGAAAGTCATGTTTATCTTCTCCAAGGCAGCCATTGAACTGGAAAAGCCCCTTTCTCTCCGAGTTTCCTTCTAATGTAATGAAACCAAAGGCTCATGGAAGCCAGCTGCAAAACCCACTGAGCCTCTTCTCCCACGCAGTTTCTGAAAGTTTTCCTAGCTGTACCTGCAGACCTTTTCTGCCACCTTCCTCTCCCTCAATCCCAAAACTCTTTGAAGGATAAATAAAAGTTAGTATCATTAATTACAATTATTAATAGCAGACCGCAACAGTGTAGATGTTATGTGACCAGTGAGAACAGTTTGTCCTCTGCAGTGCAGTCACACCATCTCCAGTACCTGAGCTAACTAATCCAGGTCAGCGAGGGTACCCTGATACGGCACGACAGCCTGCAGTGCACCTAAACCCCCTGTGCACATAAACCCCCAGGGTGGCCTGGGAAAGATTCACAGTGAAGTCTGCACGTTTTGCTGCTTAGACGTTAAGTAATTTAGGAGAGGAAGAGAGAAGGTTAGAGGAATAAGTCTAAGAGTCAACGACAGATTTGGGAAGGGGAGGCTAAACAAACTGCAGCTTACTTTGTTAACACTTGGACCATTATTTTTAAAATAATGAGAAAAATGGAAAATGAAAAATGGGAATAGCAACACTAACTGCATTTGGAATTTCAGATATTGTTTAAGCTTTAATAATATTTCTAATTATGATGAAAGCAAACTTGGTCATTTTTACATTTTTCCGCACAAATTGTCCTCAGAGAGAAAGCTTCCCACCCAAAACCTCACAGCTGGAGACAAACAAAGCAAAATAAAGCAAAAATCTCAGAATAAAGCTCTTCCGCATGTTGGTAATCATTTCCCAACATGCGTGCCTCCGAATCAGAGCACGACCCTAAGATTACCTAGAGGCACACTTCCACTGCAGTTTAACCCTTTTAGCTGGTGTTTCTGTAGCGTAGTGGTTATCACATTTGTCTAACACATGTAAAGGTCATAGGTTCAAAACCAGGTGGAAACATCATGTTTAATAGTTGTACTCAATGATCTCAAGGGTCTTTTCCAACCTAAATGATTCTATGACTCTGGGCTACTGTCCACCCATTTGCCAGCCTTTCTCTTTGCTCCCTGTCCTCATCCTCTCCCACGCACCAGGACTGGTACTCCTGCAGTTCATAGTATGGTGAGCAGTTTCAATGAGGGATGCTTACAGAAGAGTGGCAGGGGCTGTGGAGGGCAGCCCACGTTTGGGTTGGCCTAATCTGCCATGAGATCACCCCACGAGGGTGCAGTTTAATTAACACTGTCAATTAGCAGTTGCCAAAAAGAAACTGGCTCCTCTTGGCAGCTGAAACCTAGCACTTGTTCTTGCCCTGCTCCCAAGCATGGGCAGTGACCCGGTGTAGGGGACTGATACCACTGGAAACAAAGTAGGCTTTCTGCTAAGTATGAATTTGAGGAAATTAATCTGAACTCTCTGATTGCTAGATATAGGTAATGGCGTGTAAAAATATTACGTAGAAATGGTAAAAAGCACCAAAATTTTTTCCCTATTGGATTGCCTTATCTCAATGAGGAAAGAGCTTGATGGTGGTTTTTTTTCCTTTTCTCTCATAGTTAACGGCTCCCTTTTAAACACACTTCCACTAAATCCAGCAGCAAAAATTACAAAGTAATTAAGTAGGAGTCACTTACTATAATTTAACTATACAGATATATCATTAAGAGCACGCACTTCAATTTCCTTCAATTAATGAGCTGTTCCCTGGACAGTTCCGTGACAAATGCTACTGTTCGGCTCTCTAAAACCTCTGCTTTTCCCAAAGTGCTTCCCTATGCTCCAGACAAGTCCTTTCATACAAGGCCACTCTTGTTTTCTGCCTGTGGAAAGGCCTACAATTAACCAAGGAGCAAAGACACAGAAAGGAGACCCAGATCAATACCTGTGTCCCCTGTGAGGCAGAGATCTCCTAAGTCTGGCTTCAATTCCCTGTTTCAGGCTTAGGTCTTAAAAGCTTAATGTGTTCATCGCTTTCTCCAGCTTGCATGCACTGGCCGCTGAAGTTGTTAATTTTGCCTTGTAGGCACAAATGGTAATTGATTTAAGAAAAAACAGCAAAGGATGATCACTGCTGCTGCCATGCTGGAGGTTTCTGCCCCTCGGCAGCTACACAAACAACGGAGCCAGGGCGGCTGAAAAGGTGGCATCTCCAGTGCAGCCAGCAGGAGGGGATGGAACTGGGGACAGACCAAGAGTCTCCTGGAGCAGGTCTGTCACGGCCGGCAGATCTGCGCTAGGAAACGCCTGTTTCCTTTCTGCTCTCTCCCAAGCCAGAGACCTTCCATTACCCCACTATTCCAGACATACTAAATGCCACCCATGGGGGGACAGCACTTCCCATTCGGCTACTAAGAACTACTGGCAGGGCTGTAGGAGTGAACAGTGAGCATCCTGCAAATGTTAATCAAACCCTTTGTGATCAGGGACGTGGTCACCATTTACCTTCTGCAAGCAGCTGTCCCTGGCTGTGGGCACTGTGTCCTCTGCCCACCCATTTCCCCCCTTCCGAGCCAGACTTTCCATAGGGAGGCACGGAGGGAAGCCTGAGAGGTTAGCTATGCCCAACACCAGTCCATGGTGAGGGCCATATATGTGATCACTATGCCCTTTAGGCCACTCGGGCTGTGCAAGTAAAGCAGATCTTGCCAATGACCTAATGAATCTCTGAAATCTGGCTAGAGGGTAGATTTATTCACACATTTAAAGGGTGGCACTTTAAGATATCCAAAATAGGGGCATTTACATCTGAGTTTGTCACCATAAGCTGCCTTAATAGGCACCTCTAGGACACAGTTTTTCTTATTCAAATGAGATTAGACCAAAATAGGTCAAATGAATTGTATCCTTATTTCTCCCTAGTGAGCACAAAGGGAGTCTAATGTAATTAATTCAGAAATACAGATCTCTGCCATAGGTATCTATGGATAGCAAAAAGGAATCCCACCCGTGGGTTTAATTCTTCTGCTCCAACATAAGCATCTGTAAGATGGGTGTCTACATACTCTCCCCTTATGATCAAATGACAGGAACAGGCACTACCAGAGAACTACCTAGTGAATGGGCCTGTCTGAGGACAAGATAACTCACACTCCAGAAGTGCAAATTAGGTGTCTAAACTTTGAGAAGAATCCCGTCCTGAAATGACAAGCATCATATTCTGTTTTAGCCCTTAGCTCTGTAGCCTGCTGACCATTTTATTTCAGGGTAAACAAACACAGTTTGTGAAAGGAGAAATCTCCAACTTCTTTCTAGCAAAGGACAGAGAAAAAGAATAGAGAAAAAAATGATAATTTCAAAATGTGGATTTTTTTCCAAAATTAAAGATCCAAATTCCCCTCCTTTTGCAGATAGAAGAGGCTCCGCTCAGTTGCCCACACATAAGCCCTAGAGACTTTTGAGGCATCACAGAGTATCAGACACCTCCATCAGGGCTGGCAGATGTGACACCAAACGTAAGGGAGCCCCATGCCCTCACTACCAATAGCTAAGTGACAGAGTGATACTTCAGGGCATCTCAAATAGCAACACAAGTCCATGTTTAGGTTAGGGACTCACATCCACAAGACAGGATATATCTGCTTTAATTCAGACATCTAAAAGATTGACCTTGTCTAGTACTTCCTCTTGCAATTCCCTTTTGGAAGTGCCTGTTTCCCTCCAATGACTACAAAGGAAGAGTCAGGGTGGCAGGTTTAAATTTAGGGTCAGAGTGGCAAGTTTAGGTTTAGATATGGAGGTGTATTTTAGATGCTCTAGAGCTTGGCAAGAGAAATCCCACCCCCAAAAATTAATGTGTTCTCTTATCCACCTGGTTCCAGCTCGCCATATGTCCTGCCTTGTCTGGCTTTGCTCTTGCATCTTACAATTTGACTGCACCCACTCCATTCCCACAGTCTCACTTTCTTTCAGACACTAGTTGCTTCTCAAAGTCTTCACAGTTGCATTTACAAGCAGCTCCAATGAATCCTTATATAGATCTCTCCTTTCTCTACTTACCACTTAGCAAACAAAATATACCTCCAATTTGTCTTTGCCTCATTATTCTACTCATCCCTCCTTCTGTGCTTGGATTTCTTCCCTTCCAATTCAGCCAAGACATGACCTTTTCTTTCAAATCCTGCATCAAGACTTATATTGCTTAGGTCCCCTCACTTTTCCTAGTTCCCTATAGTTTCTTACAAACATTAGGAAAACACTCTGATTTCTTTCCCGTGAAGGTATAATCAGAGAAAGTTAAATGGAAAAACTTCATTGTCATAGAAACGAACTTTCCTCTGGGAACCCAGACCATTTGCAGTCTCCAGCTCTTTAATCTCAGTCTCTCAAGAGGAGGCAGAGTTGTCATACATATTATCACACATAGCATATGGATGCAGTATATATTATCTGTAAAAAAATGCGGTTCAATAGCAACAAAGATCAAATATATAAGTGGATAACAAAGGAAAATTTATCCCTGGACTTCTCTTCCTGAACTGTTTCTTTACAGCTGCTTTCCCATGGCCTTTTCTCCATGCCCGTCCACAAACACGTCTTTAAACACCTTTGCTTCTACCTCTGATGCTCTGTGGGTTATATCTGAGGCAGTATGTTACTTCCCAAGGTAGCTTTCAAAAACATTACTTTTAAAAATTTGGAATTAATCTGAGGTCAAAAAACCATGGTAGTTTATAGCAATTCAGAGAAGATGACATTAGTCCTGTTCTTTCTTTTTGACATTGATGGGAGAATTCATGTCTGAAATTAGACCTGGTATTTCCAATGTTCTTATATCTGATGGTTGTTGTAGCACACTAGAGAGATTTCCTGGCTACAGACCAGTTAAAAAGATGTGAGGGACTACTTTGGCAGCCTCCCATTTAGTCAAGGACCCAGAGCTGCTGATACAGAGGTCAGCATGGAGTGGAAGCTCACCCCAGCTTGGAAGAGATTGATCAGTATTGTTGTTTGGATCTCTCTATCTACCAGCTCATCTGGTAAAATGCAGACATTACCTTAGATCATGGGGGAGACATTTTTTTTGGAAATCAGTGGTACATTACCCACTGACTTTATTATAGCACCATTGGGTCTTCAAGAGCAAGAGAGCTATGCCTTTATATAATTTGGGAGCCATAGTCATTGATCCAGGTCCTCATAATTTCTTTCTCCAAATATTTTATTTTTATAAAGCTAACAGCAGAGTGATGGTACTCTGCTCACAGAAGACATTGTCATTTCCATTGTGTACTGTTAAAAGTGTCACTTTAACATTTCAGTTCCTCCAGTATAGGATCTAATCTTCTGGCAATCCAGCATCATGGATGACCTTTAAATTGTGACAAGCAAGCAAATCTACTGAGTCTACCATCCTCTACAATCTTCTTTCATCACTGTTCCTTCTCTTTGAATCAGAATGAAGAGTTAGCAAAACTCTCCATTCACTTTTATTTAAACTTTTATGATTCTTTTTGCTTTGCAGGGGGGAAACTGGATAACAGTCAAATTAATAAGCTCACAAACCCATGAGTAATAAGTTACTGAGACAGAATAGAGTACCTAAGACAATGCTAACATTCACTTGCTCTGGCAAGCCCTTGCTGGTCTCACCAGAACTCTTCTTATCCTTTCATTTACACTTCCCCTTTCTTCTCACTCTTCTGTGGACCTCTTTCCTCACTACACAGAAAACTTTCTACCTTGTCCATCTTAAAACATTCCTTTCAACTTCATTTGCCTCTTCTGACTACTGCCACTTGCCCTACTCCTTGGCAAGAACTTCACTCCTCCATTTTGATTGCATCTTGTTGTGAAGGTGGTTTCCATCTTTTACACTGTTTCCTTAAGCTCTCACTCACATCTAATCCTTCAGCAACTCCTCACAGAGGGGCTCAGCATCTGTGCTACAGGAATATCCTTCCTGACCTGTTGTCTGCTTTGACATCACTGATGATGTTATTCTTTGGAAAACCTTGTCTTCCTCTGGTTGCAGCGACTGTCTTCCCTTGGATCTTCTTCCAGTCCCCAACGAGACAGCCCATGTGTCTAACCAGCCTTTCTCTATGGATACACACTAAGATCTCAGCCTGTTTCTCTGGCACCTCCTCATGGATGTCCAGCTATCACCTATAATTACTGGAGTGCTTTATCACTGCCTTCTCCTTTCGGTATTGGTTCCTTCGGGTAGTACCCATTCCTGGGTCCTTAGCCTGGTCATCAACTTCATCTGTAGCTTCCCTGCATCTCCTGACATCCTGAAGTTCACCCTGGACAGCATTGCATAAATGTCATTCTTGCAGTTCATCCACACAGCTAAATCTTTTCTACAGCTCTCATCATCAGCTCGTCTTAGTTGTTGCAACGTATTTTCTTCTGGCTTTGATAAACACATTTTTCCCCTTATCTGTTCAGAGTGCTGCCACTTACCTATTATTTTCCATGTCTTTGCATCCTGCTTCTCTATCTCACTAAATTTAAGTGACATCTCTATTTTCAAAGCCTTTCATGGCCAGTCCCTACTCTGCCTGCCACCTGTCATTCAGTTCTTCAAAGACCACTGGTATCTTTGATCGCTCTGTGGTTTCCAATCTCCTGCTTGCTAAATTCCAAACATATTTCTGATGACTTCCGTTCTCATCTATGCTGGGGAGATAATGCCATAAACATCTTCCACTCTATCTTGCTGTCATTCAGAATACTCCTTCTAACTTTCTTTTACATAATATCTACAAAAAAATTTGGAAAAGATTGTCCTTTTTGGCAACTGGATATCCCCTCCCATCTTGCCAATTAGCACTTGTTTCCTTGAAGATCTCTCTTCACCTCTCTGGTGTTATTAATAGCCTCTTGTCTTAAATTCAAATTGTGACCTTCTGTGGAGCAAGGGACATATTTTATTCTGTGACAACCTCTATATGTCACAGTCATAAAGATAATGGTAATAATAACAATGATAATGAGAATAAATCTGTTCTGAATTCAAACTCAAGAGAAACGATTTAGTGGCTTTAAAAACATCATTCACCTGTTGCTTTGGCACACATTTTACAGCTTCATCACTGCTGTAGTTGGCCACAGAACATTGTTTATGGAGCCATGTCAGCTGTGCTGTATAAGCACATAGATAAATGACAACAAAGCACCACTAGTAAAGAAGGTTTATTCTTATTTTATCACATGACTGGGACAAATAAATGTGAAGGCATACTTTCAAAATACCTTGTAAATTCTCCTTCTATGACACACTTGATGACTGGATGGCATTGTCCTCACACTGCCTGAGCCATCTGCTCTGCTCTCAGCAAGCTCTGTCCCTCTGTCCCCTCCTCCTCTTCATCTGTATTTTCCTGGAAGATAATATGCGTCTGTGGTGACTTGTTGATGTTCCCTCCTACCTCCAATCCATTTGTTGTCAGCCAGATTTCCTTTCCTCAGTTCTTTATGTGAAAATTACCTTTTAACTGCTCCATTGTGTGCCATTTCTCTCTTGTCCAAAGTGGCATATGATGAGATGTCCTCAGCTCCTTCAGCCTGCCAGCTCTGATAGCATGCTGCCCTGCCTGCCATTTTGTGCATCAGACTGGTATGAAATTTCCATCTGCAGAAAGTGGAAAATATGGAGTGCAATAGCCACTGACATCCAATTTTCCTGGGCAGTCAAATTTTATAAACTGCCTGTATAAAAAGAGAATGACAAAGAGCCAAGTACTGTGTGGCTCAAGGGAGGAAGGGGTGCCCTGGGCACAGCTTGCCTTACGCTAGGCCCTTCCCATCCCTGCTGAGGACGACTCTCTACCTTGAGATGCACCATCTCTACCTTGAGATGCACCAGAGTTCAGCAGGACAGGAGCGCAGAGAGTCTTGCTGAGCTTCGATATAGAAGTAATTTTGAAACCACCTCATCAACACTGTATTTAGGCTGCTCTAAAATTTGTGTTTAGGGTATTTTGACCACTTTTTTGGACATCCAAGGTCAGGAGGGTGGAAAATTGGCAGAGTTTTTGGCCCCAGGTTTCCTTTTCCAGCCACTATTTCGCTAAGATGTTCAGTGTTTTACAAAACAGCATGAGACAGAGGCCAGATCGCTCTCAGATAGTTAACCCAGGCACTTGTGCAATCTGATGTGACTCACTGACTGCTGTTGGGATACAGGGCCACATGCAGCTCCCATTTCTACTTAAGCACTGCAATTATTGGGGGCATAAAGGTGTAAGTAAGGAGAAAAAATTAACTCATTATACTTACAAATTATATTCACAAGTACTTAGATGGCTGATTAAGCTCTCAGTTCATAATTCTTCAAGTTGTGGTATCATCTTCCACAAATGAAATACACCTACTAATAGATGTGTAATTGAATATATATATCAAAAAAAGTAATGAGGATAACTCAGGCAATTAATTTATTTAATAGAGAACATTTTCTGATAGTCATCTGTGTTGTATTCCAGACAGAATCAAGATGAAAAACATTTTCAAAACTCCCTGAAAGGGATATTACAATGTGAGACCTCCTTCTGCTGGCCTTCATTTTGATTATTTTTCACATTTAGAAGTCCAAAGACCATAGGAGGCCATCTGACTGTCAGCCCATGGCTGGTTTCTTTCGTAATGCACATACATAATCACACAAGAATCACTTCATTGCAATGCATCCTGGAGATGTGTAGAGCTGAATGTGATTTACAAGAAAAATCTTTTTTTTTAGTTTGAAAATGCCAATTTGTCAAAACTAGACTTTTTTATGACAAAGGATTGCTTTCAGTATATTTTTCCAAGTCAAAAAGATTTGACATTTGTTTAATATCTTGTTCTAGTATGTTCAAGATTAAATGCTCTGCTTTTTCGTTTCAGAAATACATTCCTTCTGAAATGTAACTACAGTGAAAAGTAAATTTTTAATGAAAAAGTTCAACATCTAAAAGTAAGCATTTCCACTGCTCTAAAGCTATATTTGTTGGGGAAGGGAGGTGTTTGTTTCATTTTGGTGTCTTTGAGTTTCTTGGTTTTGTCCCAGTTTGGTAGAGGACTTTAAAATATTCCAAAACTGAGAAAATGAGAAAATAGCTTCTTGCCCTATTCTAACATGAAGTCCACATCTGCATTCAAATATGGTGACAAATGTTGCCTCACTTGATGATCTCCTGGCATCTCTGTAATTATACTGTTGGGATTTACATCTGGACAGTTTCGTGTGAAATTCAGTTATGTTACTGGCCTTTTTTCCTTACCCCCTACGTCACAAATCTTTGATTAATTAACTTGATTGTGCTTTTTCTTCCTAAAATCCACCTGTGAAATGGTATTAAATTTCAAACAAGAACCATCTCAGGCCTGCAAGTCCACTAGATATATTTTGACTGAAGAGTCAATGTAAGGATTCAGCATAGACACACATGAAACTGGTAATGTTTTGTAGCTCAGATTATTATTTTTTGTCAATCCTTTTCTGGAGATTTCCAATCCCAGCATTTCATTTTCTGAAAAACTTCAGGGGAACTATTGTTCACAAATAACAGGAGATTAGATATAAGGTGCAGGAACAAATTGTCTCAGACAGGTTGATCGCATTTATTAAAAGCACTAAGAGAATTTAATGAATAATCAAGCATGTGTTTAATATTTTTTTCAGTTCATCTTCCAATTCACCTTAAATAACACATCCAGAATTTAGAAGGTTGGTGTACTTCAAGTGTTAATCCTGTGTGGAATTCCCCTACAGAAGCTTAACCCACATATAATTATTAATGCCACTTTGACTTTAGGGAATTTTTCTTTTTAGATAAATATTAGCAATGTTGAAAAACAGCTTTTGGGTCCAATTTGTCTCTTCACAATAGTGCATAAGTAGATAACTAAAGTTGAAGAACATATTGTCTTTAGTGATATTAGACTACTTAACTGCAATTATTATTCAATTCAACCTCTATCAATCATTTATTTTTAAGTCAGTTTTCTGGTAGAAAAAGCTTTTCTCAGCCTCTTTGACATTTTCATTGTTGCTACAATTCAGAATTGTAAGAAGTGATTCTTCTTGAGCTGCCTGCTGTATTTGAGGTCATTGATCACAAATTTCTTGTTCAACAATTGCCTTCATATTTGCATACAAGAGAGTTTGATTTTTATCAATTAATTTCACACTTTCTTCTGTTTGGGGCACTGGATAATAAGAACTGTAATTGAGCAACTGCATTACCCAGTATATAGCATCAGCTCTTTTTGCCTCTTGTTAATAAACTACTTGTGTAGATCAGATCTTTTGGTTGACAAAGTCCAGATTTAGCAAGTGTGCAAATGTGTGCTTGAATTCAGAATTCAGAAGATTGTGGATTTTGGATTTATCACACTTGTGCCTTTGGGTCAATTTTCCATATTTATTTTCTCCAACTTCATCTTTCTGTTCTTCCCCACTGCATAATGGAGTGTGGTAGTTTTTGAGGAGTGCGTTATCATCTCTGGCATTAGCCTGTCTTGTGTCCTTTGGAAGGAGACCAGGTAGTCAAGCTCCTTTCCCTTTGGAGAAGAGGGTCTGTAGTGCTGTGGAGAGTCTGAGCCTGGTGAGTGGGGGTAAACATTCTTTTTTTCCCTAGTATTTAAGAGAGCAAAGTTGTGGGCTTTTAGCCATAGCAGCATAATTTCTTTCATATTAAACCAGGGGGAACTAAAATTCCTTTAGAAGGGGTTTTATCTTCTTAATACCAATATTTGAACTTCATTACTGTTAAAACTTCTGCTGATGAGCATATTAAAATGTTTACTGTGCAGATTCTTTATTCACTTGGATGCCTTTCTGAGAGTTAGGTAAGGCACAACTCTTGCTGCAAGACTTCATCAATCCAAACTACAAAAAAGATATCATAAAATGGTGAGGAGTGTAATGGCAAGCACACTGCACTTAGAAAATACTAGACTTATGACTGTCTATGCAACCTTGCATGCATGTATTGTGATGCAGACTTTAGCTCTCTGGTGACTACTCCTCTACTGTATCGTAATGCAAATGCACAAATTGTTGAATTAAGGTTATTTTTGGACTCCATGGCTATTGTATGACAGCACAACAGTGCCAGGAATTAAAGACAACATTGTTTATTTTAGGGTTATCTAGTAGCTACAGATCCTGTCTAACCTCTTCTGACTCCAACCACAAACATACATCCCCAGATACTGTTTCTGCTTCTGCTATTTCCTCCCATTCTCCCTGCCTTACCCTCCATATTTAGTCCAGCCCCTTCCATTGTTTCCTTTTCATCCTGCATCTTGCCACCCTCGTTTTCTTGTCCTTCTGTAAATCATCTTCACCTTTGTCTGCCAGGTTCCAAAAAAGCCGAAGATGATGACTTTGCTCCTCTGACCATGGCTGACCTGCAGTAAGACCTAAGTACCAGTAAGACAGAATAGAGTAGAGTAGAGTAGAGTAGAACAGAGTAGAGTAGAACAGAACTATTTCACTTGGAAGGGACCTACAATGATCTGCCTGACCAACTGGTCCAACTACCTGACCACTTCAGGACTGACCAAAAGTTAAAGCATGTTGTTAAGGGCATTGTCCAAATGCGTCTTAAACACTGACAAGTTTGGGGCATCAACCACATCTCTAGGAAGCCTGTTCCAGAGTTTGACCACCCTCTCAGTAAAGAAATGCTTCCTAATGTCCAGTCTAAACCTCCCCTGGCGCAGCTTTGAACCATTCCCACACATCCTGTCACTGGATACCAGGAAGGAGACCAGCACCTCCCTCTCCACTTCCCCTCCTCAGGCAGACGTAGAGAGCAATGAGGTCCCCCTCCAGCCTCCTTTTCTCCAAACTAGACAAGCCTGAAGTCCTTAGCCACTCTTCATAAGACATTCCTTCCAGCCCTTTCACCAGCTTTGTTGCCCTCCTCTGGACATATTCAAGGACCTTCACATCCTTCTTAAATTGTGGGGCCCAGAACTGCACACAATATTCAAGGTGAGGCTGCACCAACGCTGTATACAGTGGGATAATCACCTCTTTTGACTGGCTAGTTATACTGTGTTTGATGCACAAACACAAACAGTCCTTTTGGACTGTTGCAGTGAAAGTCCTAGGGTGTGACGTGGACATGTGGTCCATGAGGGAATGCTCATGTGGTCAGGCTCAACTTGTGTCAGTAAAGGTGGGATTCAGCTCAAGATTAACACACCAATATTTAGGTGTCTCAGGTAGATGTCCGCATTGCTGCTAGGTGCCTTCTACGTTCCCATTATAGTCAATAGAGATCTTGCCAATACAGCTGGTGGAGTCTTAGGGTGACTAAGCAGACTGAATGCCAGTGTCTACTTTAGGGTGATCACAGAACAGGATCACAGGATAACTCAGGTTAGGAAGGACCTCAGGGGGTCTCAAGTTCAACCTCCTCTTCACAGCAGGGACAGCTCTGGGGTCAGAGCAGGTTGCTCAGAGGTTTATCCAGTCAGGTCTTTACAACCTCCAAGGCTGGAGATGATACCATCTGGGATATCTGTGCCCCAGCTGAATTGTCCTTGTCGGGAAAAACATTTTCCTTATATCCAGTCTGAACCTCACTTGTTTCAACTTATGCACATCATCTCTTATCCTCCTGCCATGCACCTCAGTGAAGAGCCTGGCTCTGTCTTCTCAGTAACCTCCCCATAGGAACTGGGAAGCTGTTGTGAGGTCCACCTGAAGCCACCTCTTCTCGAGGCTTAAAAGTCCCACTCCCTCAACATCTCCACATAGTGCAAGTGCTCTAGCCCCTGACCAGCTTGGTGGCCTCCTCTGAACTCATTCTAGTTTGTTGTTGCCTTTCTTGTCCTGAGTGGACTACACTGAATGCAGTATCATGATGTGGTCCAAGAGGTGATTAAAGGGGCATGATCCATTCCCTCAGCCTACCATCCCTGCTGGTGTTAATAGAGCCCAGGAGGCTGTTGCCCATCCGTGCTGCAAGGGCAGACTGTTGGCTCCTGTGCAACTCACTGCCCAGCCTGGCCTTCAGGTCCCTTCCACAGACCTGCTCCCCAGACAGCCCCTAGCCTACATCACTGCAGGGGCTTCTTCCTTCACAGGTGCAGGCCTTTGCATTTGTCTTCATTGCATTTCATGTGTTTCCTGTTGACCTATTCCTCCAGCCTGTCTAGGCCCCTCTGGATGGCAGCCCTGCTTTTGAGCATATCAGTTGGTCTCCCCAGCTTGCTGTCATCTTGCTGTGAACTTGAGAGTGCACTCGGTTGCCTCCTCCAGGTCACTGATAAAGATGTTAGACAGGACAGATCCCAAGAGGATAGGATCCCTGCAGCATCTCACTTGTCACACGCATCCAGGTGTAGTACAACCCATTGATTGGGGCCCTCTGATCCTGATCATCCAACCATTTTTATACTCATCTAGCTGCCCACTCATCCAAAACATATGTCTCAACTGGATACAAAAATATTGTGGGAGACTGCCAAAAGTCTTAGCCTTGCTAAAATCAAGGTAAATGATATCCATTCCTCTCCTCTCCTCTAATCCACAAATCCAGTCATTTTATCGCAGAAAGCTATCAGGTGGGTCAGGAGTGATCATGCATGATTTATGCATGATTTATGCATTTTTTGGCACCTAATGTAGGGCACAAAGGGTTTGAGATAATAACAGATTAACCAGAGTGTATTAAGGAATTTGTATCTGTTAACAGTTGCCAGTCATAATATTGATTCTTCTGTTCTCGGTATTAGTCTACCTGATCTACATGATGCTCTTGTTTTTGCACCCATGCTGACTATATTCCCTATCACATTTTTCTCATTCTTGTGACCAGAAATGTGCTCCAAGAAGAACTGCTCCATGATTTTCCCATGGACTGCAGTGAGGCTGATCAGCTTGTATTTCCTTTTGGCCATTTTTGAAGGTGGGGGCCATTTTTCAGGTGTCGGAGACCTCCCACACTTTGCACAATCTTTCAAATATGATAGAGAAAAGCCTTGCAAGGACATTAGACAGCTCTCTTATCATCCTTGGATGCAGCTTATCAGCCACAGGGACTTCTATTGCTCATGTTCTCTCAAGTAGTCCCTGATTCATCTGCACTGCTGTTCCTTCTTCTCCTTTAACCCTTTCACTAAGCACAGAGGTCTGGGAGACATATATTGCGAAGACTGAGGCAAAGAAGACATTGAACACATCAGCCTTAGCTGAAAGTGAAGCTGAGATGGCAATAAAGTTGCACAGAGATTGCACAAAGAACAGGTTTGACACCAAGTCTACATAGATGAATGTCATATTGGCTGTGTCACGTGGAGCTGCTAGAACTTCTTAATTAAAAAGCATTGTAAGACTTGCGATGAGCAAAACAAAACATATTTTTCCTTAATCCCTCTCTCAGAAAAGGCTGAACAGCATTAGACAGAGCTTAAACAAACACGTTCAAACTAAGGCACTTGCTTCTTGTGAAAATTGTTGGCCCAAAACATTCAAGTTTGGCAAAGAACTGAAAATAGCGGGAGTCGTCATCTGTGACATGAAGAGTTTATTTGCATCTTAATAAAGAAGTGTCTGTCAGCTTGATGGTGTTTAATAATAATGTTATCCTTTTATTTTTAGCTACCACTTTTGAAACAGCCCTCTCTTGAAACCAGTAGAGAAAATTACTTGTACCTCCAGGCTCAAAAATATCTCCATTACAGTCTATCGGCAACCCCACACTCAGCCACCCACCCAACTTCAACTATTTGTAATTATTTTTTGCATTACCAGGATAATGGCCTTGTTTATTAGTGAAGGTTACTCAGTGTAAAAGTCTTTCTTCTACTTGTACTTTTACTGCATGCTGAGCAATGCCAGGAATAAATGATTTCTTAGCTCTGTTTTATCATATAGAAATGTTGTGCAATTTGTAATGGATAAATTTAATGGATGGATCACATACAATATTTGTGTAATTTAATTTGTTGGGCTGTTTTTGTGTCAGCCTTACATTTCTATACAGTTTTTAGTGTTTTTAACATTCTGCTCTTTTTGTTTACTGTTGTTAAGGATCTTTGTATAGAGGACTTCTCCTGATTGCCTGTTATAAACATAGTTAAAATTCTAAATTATTCTTTTTTCTCTGTTAAACCTTGGCCTTTACACAAAGGAGACAAAATGAAAGGAATGTATTTCCTCATTTCCTTTATATTAGCCATGGAGCTGAAGAAGCTTCAGCTATTTTTAAGGTATTTATGAGACAAAAAGGTATGTTGTTGCCGGGGTTTTTTTTTGCCAAAGCTCTAACAGATGCTTCAACATGAATGGCTCCAAAACTTAAAATTATCAGGCAGAGAGGACTGAAATCTTATGCAATTACATAGAGTTGTTGCTAGAAAAACTTGATCTTCAATTCTTTGCTTAAAAACTAGTTGGTATTAATACTGCTATGTCCACAATTTTGTCAAGCATATCAGGAACCGCCATCCACATTTGAAATAAAACATTAACAAAATGCTTCAAAATAATGATTGCATTTTTTATTCATTTCAATTAAAAATTTCAATTTAAAATGTTAGTAAATATTAGTTCAGAAACACTGCTGAAAATGGGTCTGTTTTGAACACTGCCGAGTGTTTGCAATTGAAAAAACAATTTCAGTATTATTTTCTCAGTACCAAAAGATCTTATTCTTCCTGCAATCTGTGGCTGATACTGTAGACCTAAAATAGTTTTGCTATAAGATGTTTTCTGCAGATTAGCATCTTATTGCCTTTTTAATCTCTTTGAATTGGATGAGAATCATTCATATCTACTTCTCTACTGAGTATTCTCTGAAGTGAGGTTTTAGCATGGGGTCCTTCAGAATTTATTTTTTCTGGCAGGTTGATTTTTATGGAGTCAGACTGGCAAATAATGACTTTTACTGAGAGGGTATTTTTCAGAAGTGTTCAGCACCTACCATAACCCAAGGAGGTGTCTGGGTAATTGACTTGGTATTAAAAAGAGAGCACTGAGAACAGCAAGGAACTCCCCGCCTTTGGAAATGTGGTTCAACAGAGGTGCTACTACCCAGTAGCATATTCACTCAAAAGTGCAAACAACAGAGCCTGATATTTGATTTTACTTCTTCTTTACCCTATCCAGCTACATGGCAACTGGTGCAAATGCCTAACTGTTGTTTTCAAATCAAATGTTAACATTTCCAATTTAAGGTTAATTGAACACCCAGTCCAAGGCATGCTACATGACTTTTTTCTGGTTTAATTTCCTATGGCTTAGCATTGTGGATGGTAGGAACATTTGCCAAGTGAGCTCTCTCTGTTTATATGTCTTGTCATTAGTTTAATGAGAAGCTATTGCAGTGACTCATTCCCTCTTTCGCTCTAAGGCTCTTGCCTTTAAAAACCTGGCAAAAAGAGGTGAGGATCTAATAAAAGCAAAATTGAACTGTGTCTCTCCTTCTTTCTTTTTCTCCATGCTCGTAATCATAGGTTGAGAGCAGGTCCTTAGAGTCATTTAACCCTCTGCTCCTACTGAAGTGCCTGATGCCCAGCAACTTTTCTGGGAGAGGGGTGCCCAGGCGTTTCCGAGAAATTGTTCATCCTTAGGGGGATTTCTCTGGGAGGATGGTTAGTTAGACATGAGTGCCTTGTTGAGCATAAATGGTGTGGGAGAGCTGGGGAGCCATGTTTTGCTCTCCCTTTTCCCTGGCAGGAGTGACTAGCCCTCACCCACTGCACGGTGAAGGAGCCCATTGCCCACCTCAGGAGGTCAGACCACAGGCAGTCTGCAGCCTTCCTGGGGATGCAGAGCCACTGAGTGGTGTGCACAGAGGCCGGTGCCAGGGCCATGACCGTGATATTAGTCCTTTTCATTCTAGCCCACTTGCCCCTTTGAAATTTTTGCAGAGTTAAAACTCACTGCTTGTGTGCTGCTGCCACTGGGCAGAACTCGGAGCGGATTAGCTCCAGGGGCTCAGATGCCTTGGATGTAAGACTCATCTGGAGAAGGGAGCTATTCTAGGTTGTCTCATTTAGATCCATGTAGTTGAGGGAGAAATATTTGTATTCTGGAACATGCGGGTCCACATGTGGGATTAATCAAGCATATTTAGTGTGCTCTATTTCACAGGATCAAAGAAAAGTTGAGGCTGGCAAGCACCTCTGGAGATCATCCAGTCCAACCCACTGCTCAGAGATGGGACAGCTAGAGAAGGTTGCCCACGACTGTGTGCAGTCAGGATTTGAATATCTCCAAGGATGGGAAGTCCATAGCCTCTCTGGGCAACCCTGTACTTGACCACCCTCACAATACAAAGTTTTTTCCTATGCTTAAATGTGTTTCCTGTATTTTAATTTGTGCCCATTGCCTCTTGGCCTTTCACAGGATACCACTGAGTTTGGCTCCATCTTCTTTACTCCCTCATCAGGTATTTATACACATGAGCCTTCTCTCCTCCGCTCTAAACAGTCCCAGCCTCTTCTTTTATGAGGGATGCTATAGTCCCTTCAGCATCTTTGTGGCCCTTTGCTGGACTTGCTCCAGTATGGCCATGTCCTTCTCGCACTTGGGAGCCCAGGACTGGACCAGCACTCCACGCATTACTTTGGAGGAAGGTTTCTGGGCAGACACAACCTTCAATTGCACTTCCAGTCGTAGTACTGTGTGTGGCTGGGCAACGGCCTGGCCTCTCCTCTAAGACAACTCTACCTTTCCTCATCCAGGCACAAGATATGACAGACCTGGAGGTTTCCTTCATTTCTTCTGTCAGAAACATTTTATTCTTCCAGCAGAAGCAGCTGCTGATGCTGGTTTGGGCGAGTGACTGTAAGTAGGGATGGATGTGTTTAATTGATGGTTTGACTTGATGAAGATTTGTCTGCTGAGAGACTATGAACTGAACTGGTAAGGAAAGCCAAGGCTGCCTAGGTTCTAAACTGGGACCAAAGGCTCCAAAACATGTGAAATATTTGACAGGAAAAAATAGTTTGGATAGTTTCACTTGATCCATGTCATAAGATCAAAAAAGACCGAGCTGACAAAAAGCAGTCCCTTCTCTTGAGGCCTGTTTGCAGCAGCCACAGCAGATTCTTGCATATTTGTACCACTCAGCATCCAAACTGTTTGTCAGTTCAGATACCAGCATACAGCTTGGATTGTAACCACTGTCAGCTGCAATGCCATTAGTAGCTTTTATTCACTTGGTTTCCCCTTAGATTCCCTCATTGCCCTAGGTGATAGATAACTGGTAGCCCTCACATGGTATTTTCCGCTATGTGAGATTTTCCTGAAGTAGCTGAAAGTTACACAGGACTGGGTTAACAAAAGCTAGTTAAACAATGAAGAATATGTATTCATCTGAAATAAAGGATAAAAGATAGTAAGATAATAAAATATCTAAACAAGGAGGCATGATGTGTCAGCAATGGCAAGCCAAGTCCTACCACTGCTTCCAGCTGTTGATGTGTTGCACGTTTCCACAACCGGATTTAAGCGAATGCATTACATAGGTGAAAACAAGTAAGACTATTAAGACAAGTAAGACTGCAAATATTCCAGCTGGTACTGTGGTTGTCTTCCCACTCTCCTTTCCTTTGTGGCAAAGAGGTTTTCTGACAGGAGCATTTTGTGAAACAATTACTTTGTCACTGCACCTGCTATCAGCAAAGACTCATTTATTTTCTCTTGTTTCCTTGTTCTCTCTTTCTTTATATACTTCTCCTCCTTGTTGTTGCTTCGGTCTTTTGTTTTCACTTTCTTCTTCCAAAGCTGCAATCATAAATGTCGAGAAGGCACGGTGGAAACAAACAGCAGGTACTGAGGCAATGAAACACCAGCCATCCTTTCTGGGGGCTGTTTTCTCAAGATCTCTCCAGTGAGTTGAAGATACACGTACCTCTTCTTTCTCCAGAGTACGTTGCTAGGAAGTATTTCAAAAAGGCAATAGCCTTCATATCCTTTTGTTCTAAAATTAAAAAGGTATTTCATGGGCCACTTAATAAAGAATACTTTTAGCTGATTAGATTTTAATGAGAGAAAAGGACATTAGGAAGTTTGTGCTGACGGGTGCTATATAAAAATAAATGACTGTTGTGAGCTATATTTTCCCTCTAATTAGTAGTCTTGATGGGTGGGTAATGTCAAAGCAGTGAGAAATGCAAAGGCTTCAGCAGCTCAATATGAATTCAATACTACTGTTTGAGCAAGCATCTGACATAGCATTATGTAATCAAAGCATCCTCCAGCCCTGCAACATAATAAGCAAGACATGGAAAGGTCTAAATAACACATAAACATCACCGACATAGATACTATTTCTGAAAAGCAGAATTCCTCCTTTTCAGAAATTACAGCAAATCTTCCTAAGGATACCCTTGAATGGCTGTGGTTCCCCAGCTCCTGGCTCCCCACTGGCCCCCAGCACTGTGACATTTTGGATCCTTTTCTCTGAGGAGCCCTCTGCAGTTCACAGGGCCCAGGCAGGATATTCCAGGTTTGATTTACACTGATGGGAAGAAATTGCTGGATGATGATGACCAGGAAAGGACTGAATACCTTTTTGGTGCCTTTTGGCACATTCTTTGGTACCGGCTCCAGCTGCTCCTGCAGAATGGCATGGGTCTCCAACGGCATTTGTCATATGTGCCAGACCCATCTGAATGTCTTGCACACCCTGGAGTATCTCAAATGACAAGCCCTCTGGGTTTAGGGAACCTCAGTGCTTCTTTTGTGTTGAGATGACTAAACAGAAGTTTGCCTTAAAAGAGGTTTTTTTTCCCTCCTTCTTGTTTATGAAATACAATACATGACAATATAAACATAAATTTGCAGAAGGCTGCAGTATTGCTACATCTTCTCTTCCTTGTCCAAGAATAAATATTCCTAAAGTCTGTCCTGGTCTTGTTTTAGGTCCTAAGATAAACAAATAGTGATGGAGCACATAGGAACCACTGCTCACAGTATTCATGAGAGAGTAACCTAACCTTTGTCTTCCACCTAACCACTTCTTTGCCTAACCTTTGTCTTCCACCCACTCTAGAAAGAAAAAAGAAGGAACGCTACATGCAATACTGGTAGTTGTACATTGTAGGCCAAATTTTCAACCTTCCAGGCTGTCTCCATACTCTTCATTGGCCTCTGTGTTGCAATGAATAAAATTAATATTTCAAAGTTATCAAAAGCCTTTCTATGCTCATTTTTAACTCTCCCTGTTGAAGACTAAAAATGAAATGAACAATTATTTTGTGTGGTATTACTGTACCTCAGGAGCCCCAAACCAAGCTCAGACCCCTGCTGAATTTGACAGTCTCAAAAACTGAACTGGGACAACTTTCTATAAGAAGAGATTCTAGTGCAAGCTGCCCTGGCCACTGAGCACACCTGTGTTAGGGGATGCCATTCACTCCTGACTTAGGACCTCAGTGTGTACTCAAAATACAGGGAAGGTTGGTTTTTTAATTTAAGTAAATACCTACTTCATCAATTTCCTCCATGGCAGGTGACCCTGAAGGCTTATGTATCCATTTTAGACATACATTTGGAGGGCCACAAAAGTGCTATGTCTGTCTTTTGTCTATGCAAACAACACTGGCTGCGTAGCTGAATTTTAGAGACAGGTTAAGTGCGAAAATTTTGCAGCGATGCTTAAAAATATACCTGCAAACAGTCCTCGGTGACACTGGAACCTAAAAAAGTGCAATGCATATTTCATTAAAGAAGTAATGTTTTGGTTTTACAGACGGGAAATGAGGACCCTGGCTTGAAACACACATTTGAGTTGTCAGCAGCTTAGCCAAGGCAAGTTGATTCTCATTTCTGAGAACAGAAATCGTCAAACAGCTACCATTAACTAGCTTTAACCGAAAGCAGAGGTAGGTCAAACCACCCTTGGGATCTATCTCTGTTTTGGACAAAGTGTCCCAACAGTATGCAGGAGTCTGAAGGAATTGCATCCAGTTTTTCTGGATCTTAGTCCTGTATCTTCAAAGAGTCTGGATATCTGTTAGAAGAACAAGGAATGCTTTTTTCTGATGCTCATGTGTCTGCACTCACCAGCACAAACACTCAGCTTTGGAGTCTGAGCTTACACCTTCCTTTTGCTATGTAAAAATAAAAATATGCTAGAATATTAAATGCAAATTGCACAACAGTAAAGCTATCTGTAAGCAGGCTGTAACATTCACCAACTCCAATGTGTAGAGGGCAATTGCAGAACGCCAGCTGCTACTATGTTAAGAACCAGATTTCTTCATTTTTTTATTTTTAAAACATCTGTTCTGTTTATAGAACTCTTCACTTTGGAGATTTTTAATTCCTTTCAAGTATATAAAATAATTATACCTGTCAGTTTCCATTGATTTACTTGCAAAAATTTGGATACTTTTATTTTTTATCATTTCAAATCCCAATAATAAGAGTAATCAGTCATTTGCAGGGCTATGTAAGAAATAATTTTGTCATGTTGTTCCCCACTGCTGAAATGATGCAGTGTTTCATCAGATTGAACATAACGTATCATGTTGAAAATTGTATGAAACTGATAACGGCAACTCCTGATTTCTTTGAAATCTCTGAATCTGAAGAGACCCTGGAGAACAGGACAGATTCTTTTATAATTATATCAAGCTGAACCAAGAGCAATTTCTGTGAATAGAAAGGAGTTATTGGTATTAACACCAGTGAAAACAAAATTTGGATAGCTGTCCAACAGGGAGAAAACCTACTGTGTTTCTGCAGTTATTTGTTTGTTCTCATTTATTCTCATTTATTGTTAAGTCTACAACAGCATACCTTTACCAGCAAAATGTGCAAAGGCTCTAGGTCTGCAGGCAAACTTCTGGTCATCTGTTTTAGTGAGACACGACACTGACACAGGGTGCTATTTGGAGAAGCTAACAACATGGGCACCTGAAATCTAAATTCCCTCCTCTAATGTAAGAGTCTAACTAAGGGTACTAGATCCCACACTTTGATGCTGCCCATGATGAATTGTAGGCATCTCCAAGAGTAATTCAGATTTTAGGAGGGGATCAGTCACTCTGAGAAGGTACCCACCATGTTCCAATGCCTCCAGAGAGAGTCGAGGAGAAATATGCTTCAGGTAAGAAGATCCTAGAGTTTAATGCAATAAGCCTGAGCCTGCATTGTTTTCCCTACATTCACTGTTTTAACTAAATAACTTGCGGTATCATTATGTTAACCTGTGCTAAAAATATGTGTAGTCTATAAAGAAGGATCCATCATGCAGTAGTGGAATTTATAAGATTTCTTCTATATAAGGAGGAAAACCAGTATTTCTAATTTTAAGCTGTTGTACAGGGAAGATTAACGCAAGAAAAAATCAAGCAGAAAGAACAGCACGAAAGTAGCAATGAGATAAATCTGTGCAGTATCTCTCCACAGCAGTCTCCAATGTTTTGGGAACAAAATAGCAGCTGTCTTTGCATCTTCTGCATGTACAGATCTTAAACAGAGCAACCAAAGATGTAGAGAAAGGGATAAGCTTTCATGGGTCACAGTTACTAGATTTGTGGTACACAGAGGCAGGGAGACTTGAGGAAGGATTTGAAATGGGAGGACAAAACTTTCAGGGTGCCAAGAAACATATATATATATTTTGCGTGCTATATGCATAGACATATTTAAAGAAACTTTAAAATGGAGAAATGCCAACTGTCATTATATTTAGGATACCAGAGTCACAAAAGGACTTAGGAACATGGAATATGCCTAATTATACTCCTGACATTCCCATCTCCTTAGTTATTGCTCAGACTTTCTCAGTCATTTGTAAAGGTCCTATGACATTTAGACATTTCTCCTTGGGCGCGACCAGAATACTCTCCACCATGCTAGTGCTAAGTAGCTATATGATTATGTCCCCAATGAGGACATACACATAATCCTACACATATTCCACCTTCAGGACTTAAATCAGTTGTTGCCTTCAAAGTGCAGCTATGAGGACCTTGGCTCTAGAGGAAGTGAGGCTTTCTCCTTCTTGCTTGCACCTAGTGTATCTGATAATCTCCTGGTCAACACACCTTCTGAGGCTGTGCCAGTCTTGGGTTCATTTCTCCCCTCCAGCTGAGAATACCTGAACCTGCTTCAAAGACGAGACTGTATTTGGTGGATGCTGCTTGGCTCTCCTGTGTGTGCTCAGGATGATTATCCCTTGTTTCTGGGCTGAGGAGGAGGAGGACAGGGAAGAAAGCCCTCTTTAGATTTGTTTCTAGGGCCACTATGCGAGATGGCTGATTGGGTGGGGCGTTCAGTTGGGAATTTCAGTACATTAAATAATGGTATTTAGAAACTCACTCTTGTGCTTTGTGAAGCTATGAATTCAGTGTTAAAAAAACCGAAAGAGACAAGCACCTCTTTGCAGCAGGAACATTAGCACCTCTCATCCTGAGAGGCAATAGTGACATTCCTCCCATCGCATTTCTTGCCAGCTTAGATGTCCTCTCTGTGTGGCTCCTGTGCCCTGTACAGGCAGCCAACACCCCTAATTCAGGAGTGTGGATGCCACTAGGCAGCTCACTTTAACAGTCGCCAAGGGAAATCTCAGACTTATAACGCTGAATGTCTTTCAGAGATAGCTTTTACTAGTAACAAGCTTTTACTTTCCTTTTTATTGCAAGGGATAGACTTACATTTACCAGCTATCAGGTAGCTGATAATGGAAATAGCATAGACAAGGCACAGTGAGTTTTGGAGACATCAGGGGAAGACCATAGAATAATATAATTATCCTTTTTTTTGCACAGTACTTTTCTGTACAGGGCAAGAATACTAAAATAAGGCAGAGGAACCTCGCTGAGCTCCAGGTAGGATTTCATCCCATGCTTTACTGGAGAACTCAGCACAATAGCAACGTCATTTCACACCCTACCACAGCACTGCTTTTCATTACAGTTTTTTCATTACAGATGAGTATGCATTCAATATTTATTTTTTATTGCCTTCTTTTCTATTACCTGTTAACTACTCAAAATTACAGTGTCATTACTGTTACTGTTGTTCAATTATCTTGCACAGTTTTCTTACTTCTTTGCCTGGGCAGGCAGGAAGAATAGGAACATTTAAAACCAGACACACTAGAGAATCTCCCCACTGCTGAGTACTTCATGTGAATTGCTGCACCGAGGAAGCTGAATGCAGTACAAGGCATTTTACTGAACCTACTAAAGATGAAACTAGCCTATAGATTCTTAAATGCTTAAATGTCTATTAAGTGATTATTTGCCACTGTATTGATGTTGAGTGTTCTAGCAACAAAAAATTTTACATGCTGCCGAAGAACGTTCAGACTAACTTCATTTCACAACCAGTCACTTTTACTATTTTTGTCCTGCCTTGTAGATTACATTTAAGGTACTCAATGCTAATACAATTTTATCCTATGTAAAAAAAAAAAAAAGAAAAAACAGTCTAGTGCAGTAGTATAATCTGCCAACAGTACCTTGTATTATCACCAGAGTTCTTCAAAACTCAAGGCAGTTGGGGTTGGAGATGTCACTCTGTCCCAATTTCCCCTTTTATAGTTGATCTCAGTTTGGAGGAAGCAGGCTGCGAAGAAAGAGGAGAAACTCGTTCTCAGCAACAGAGGACCAAGGACTCCATCTTGTTGCTTACGCCCAAAAGGGTCTGCACACCCTCAGCATCCAGCAAACCTCTGCAACAGCTTTGGGTTGGAGGCAAAGTGCATGCTTCAGACAAAGATCTCTTGTCAGCTTCCCAGTAAGCCAAGTCTCCTGACAAATCTTCGTGTGTCTCAAATGTTCAACCTTTTTGGTCACTGATTGACAGAGCTATCATATAATTGGGTGCCAGGAGGGTGAGTAAAAAATAGGTCAGATGGCTCACTCTCTGGAGATGTCTACCCTCCACTGAGTGTAAAGGCAGCCTATGGTGATTTCATGTCCCTGTCTGCAAGTAAAACTGTTGAAGCTAGTCCCTTCAACCTCTATTACCAGTGCAGGACTGTGCTGCCATTAGTCTGTACTCTTGACACTGAGGGCCCTTTTGCAATCCCGTCTTGGTGCAAATGCCAGTCGTGTGCCAGCTGGGTGAGATCTGGGTGACAACCAGCCCTACCTTCCTAGGCCCTGGTTTCCCTGGAAATGGAACTTGGGTACACATCCCAGGCAGAAGTTTCAGTGTGGTGCAACTGTCCCTGTGTCCCTACAGGTCCCATCTCTAAGAGGACTGGATGACTCCCGAGTCCACCATCTTCTATGGCATTTCCTGATCTGCATGCTAGCTGCTGGGAAACCCATTCTTAAAAACCTAATTTTCCTCATGCACTGGGAAGGAAGGATCTACAGGTATCTTCAGGGCAAGGTGCCCAGCAAAGCTGCTCTATCACTCTGCTCCTCAACTGGATAGGGAAGAGAAAATATAATGAAAGGCTTGTGGGTCAAGATAAGGGCAGGGAGAGATCATTCACCAATTACTGTCACGGGCAAAACACACTCAATTTGGGGAAATTATTTTAATTTATTACCAATCAAATCAGAGTAAGGCAATGAGAAAATAAAAAATAAATCTTAAAACACCTTTCCCCCACCCCTCCCTTCTTCCTGGGCTCAGCTTCACTTTCAAACTCTCCACCTCCTCCCTCGCAGAGGCGCAGGGGGATGGGGAATGGGGGTTGCGGTCAGTTCATCACACACTGTCTCTGCCACTCGTTCCTCCTCCAGGGGAGGACTCCTCACACTCTTCCCCTGCTCCAGTGTGGGTCCCTCCCACAAGAGACAGTCCTTCATGAACTTCTCCAACGTGGGTCCTTCCCATGGGCTGCAGTTCTTCACTATCTGCTCCAGCGTGTGTCCCTTCCAAGGGGTGCCATCCTTCAGGAACAGACTACTCCAGCTTGGGTCCCCCGCGGGCTCACAAGTCCTGCCAGCAAACCTGCTCCAGCGTGGGCTCCTTTCTCCATAGGTCCACAGGTCCTGCCAGGAGCCTGCTCCAGCGCAGGCTTCCCATGCGTTCACAGCCTCCTTCAGGCATCCACCTGCTCTGGTGTGAGGTCCTCCGTGGGCTGCAGGTGGATATCTGCTCCACCATTAACCTCCATGGGCTGCAGATGGATATCTGCTCCACTGTGGTCCTCCATGGGCTTCAGGGGGACAGCCTGCCTCACCATGGTCTTCACCATGGGCTGCAGGGGAATCTCTGCTCTGGTGCCTGGAGCACCTCCTCCCCCTCCTTCTTCACTGGCCTTGGTGTCTGCAGAGTTGTTCCTCCCACATATTCTCACTCCTCTCTCTGGCTGCAATTGCTGTTGCACAGGATATTTTTCCCCCTTCTTAAATATGTTACCCCAGAGGCGCTACCACTGTCTCTGATGATTGGCTCGGCCTTGGCCAGCAATGGGTCCATCTTGGAGCCGGCTGGCATTGGCTCTATTGGACACAGGGGAAGCTTCTAGCAGCTTCTCACAGAAGCCACCCCTGTAGACCCCCGCTACCAAAATCCTGTCATGCAAACCCAATACAATAGTACTGCAGGACCTGGGACAAGGGACTGTCAAACATACAGCCTGAGATGATCCAACTCTTCTTTTATGTCCCAGTTTCAGTGGGGATGTGTAATCAGGTCTAAATATAAGAAACATTTGCACCTTTACCAAAGAGGACAGGTGATGGGTTCCAATACCTCTAGCTTGCATATAAGTGTCAGGTGGCTAATAAAACAATCTGCCTAAAAATATGTGACTGTATTATATACACAGGCAATGCAGAGAGAGAGGTGCCTTTGGAAATATCCAGAGGTAGATCCTGTCCCAGTGAAGTGAAGATCCTAAATTGAGAAGAATTCCTTCAATAAAATTTATATAGTAGTTCTGTACTTAACTAGGCAGACTGGACATTCTTCCAGCACCCTGAAATAATGTAGCTTCATCAGCAGCATTATCTCTGCACATCTTTCTTTATATTTCTTTCCTTGAAAATTTAACAAATGTGTTGGATATCTGATTACAATAATTATTTTTTCCCTGCAAGCACTTAGTTGTTGTTTGACTTCCTTGGTTTTGGGTCCTGTCACAAAACATTTTCCCCAAAGAGAGAAAACAATATAAAAGGCTTTTCCAGGATTGATCCAAAGCTGATCCAAGATGAGAGGTCTACTCTTTCTGTGTACATGTCATGGTTTTGCAACTAATTCAATTAGTTGCAATAGCTTAATTTCTTTGGAAATCTGAAGTGTCTCCTCATCTAAATTTGCACCCTCTTGCATATCCAGAGGTTGAGAAACACAGTCTCAACTAGTTTTGTCATGTATCCTCAGTCCATTCTGCAGATGAGAATTGAAAGACCTCTTTTGCCTCTGCTCACATGCAGACCCTTATTTTCTGATTGAAATTGTCCTACTGCCTTCAATAAATATATCCCTGCACTTTGCTGCTCAACTCCAAGACAGTGTGGATGAAAAAGGGTTAATGCTAGAGTTTTGGCCAATATTCTTCATACAATAAAATCATCCCAAGATCCAAACTGAGTTGGAAAAGCTAATGGAGCGTTGTCATTTTAAAATATGGAAACAAACTAATCCCTAATGTGTTCTCAATGGAATTCTTCATGGGCAGACTTGGACTGGTTTCTGGGGTTTTAGCCAAATACATTCCATTACCCTGTGTCAGTCTCACAAATAAATATTGTTGTAGGCTTTATAAATGTATTGATGATGACTGCCATTTTCCTGTAGAGTTCCTACGTGGCCAATATGTCATGCTGAACACAGCAGAATGGCTAACATGGAGAAGATTCTGAATAAAATTAATTCTCTTATGTTGTAGTACCACAGTTGTGGATGATAAAATCCACTGAAGGATGAGCAATGAAATAATTATTGCATCAAGATGATAGTACTTTGAGGTATATACCACAGGGAAATGGCTAATGTGTGTCAGAGTTTGTCATCATTTTAAATATAGCCTGATGCTTTAGGAATAAAGCAGCATAATTCCCCTGATTCGTCATCACTAGAGCTTTGCTGATCTACAACAGTTAAGAATTAGACCCACAGCACAGCAATATTAACTGTAATTATTGTCATTTATGTGCCTAAATGATTTTGCATGCACAGTTTGCCAACTCAACTGGGATATAGCTTGAACACTGAGGAAACATATTACTGTATTTGGACACAATAGATCCATAAAGGCATCTGACTGTATAGGGCACCGAATATAACGATCCCATGTATTCATGACTACAATTTGCTTTTTCCAGGTTCTGCTACTTTTTGCAAGCTTAAGGCTTATGTAGGAGATGATTGACACAAGTAGATATATGGTTGTATTGTTAATGAAAGATCTACAGCCCAAAACTGATCAAACTCCTTACATTAGTGCAGCTAGCAAAATCCTCTATTAATTAGATCCACTCACCTATGGAGATCCTTACTTCCAGAAAAAAAGTCTTTCATTTCTAGATATTCTGAAGTTTGGAAGACAGCAGCAATTTTTTTTTTCCCATTTTTTTAATGTATTTTTTTATCATTAGGGCAACTGAAAAGTGGATAATGTTGATCTGGTCCCTGTCTCATTTTAAAAGTTTAAGACCACTTGTATTCAGCTGTGGGGTTTTAACCAGCACCCAACAAGTGGTGAACTGGAAAGTAAAAGCAGCCCCTAAAACTTACATCATGAGGGGTTTGGGACTGATAAGCTACAGAAAATTTCCAGAAAAACATGTTTTCTTCATTCTGGACCTGGACTTCCAGTGAGTTGATGAGGACTGTGCCTTCTGGGCTGCCTCCTACCTGCTGTCCTGCCTGCTGGCCTCCCTGCGGTTCAGCAGAAATACTGGAGAAATTCCAGAAGAAAACTGTCCCACCGGGGAATTTTTTGCTGCTCTACGCATGTCAGAGCAAAGTTCATTTGGGCCCCATAAGATTTAGGGTGTCTGTATTGGACCACAAATTTAAAAGAAAAATGCAAAGGAAAAATAAAAGATTAAGAAATCAGAAAGAGCACTTGTCTGTATGGCAGGAAAGAGACATCTAATGAAAAGAGCTTGTAAAGGTAGTTTGTCCAGTTAACAATATGAAATGTCAACTCTGAACCAGATTGTACTCATTGACTTCAGCAACACTTCTAAGAACATAGAGTAATGCTCCCACTGCTCCATTTCCCAAGAGCTGGCTGAATAAGAGTCCTGTCTTCCCAGCATCGTTCCTGTGTAAGCAAACAAAAAAGACTGACTGGAATTTATTGTTTTGAAGAAAGTTGTAGCTGAGCGCTGCTTCCTTCGCACACTCTGGCTGACTGCTCACAAAGCTCTTTGTCTTAACTGCTGCCTATTTCATAGGGATCTGAGCTTTACCACAAGTAAGACACATACAGCACACTTTGGAAATAATGAGATGAGCGTTCTCTACTCTGCTATTTCCAATGTCCTATATAATTGCTGTTATTAACCCAATTCCTTTGTGTTGCCTGAGAACTATGCTCTCCCCTGCTGAAAATAATAGAGGATAGTGTAAATAATAGCAGAACACTTTAGAAGCACCTCAAAAAAGCTTTCACTTGGTCAAACCTCTTTTTTTAAATCCTCTCTATTTTACTTTTTGCATCATGTTTAGTTGTACAATGTAGTTTTTCGAGGACATTATATACACTCAGGATCCACTTGGACCCCTTGGGATATTGTTGATGTTAACCTCTTCCTTTTTTTTAAGAAAAATTTGGTCTTGGTTTTGCAGATATGTGACACATTAAGAGGCATATTAAAACCAAAGTTGGTTTTAAAGGTTTTCAAAGCAAAGACATCCCCATTTTTATTTCCATGCTCCTTTTTACAAGGGAAGCCATGTATTTCTTGGCTGTTACTGAAGCCTCTATATTCAATAAAGGATTCAAACATCTTCACGGTCTCTAGGTTTAAAGGGTTTCTTAGAGTTTCAAGTTCTACCTTGCATGAAGAAAGTTGTTTTTCTGTCCTGTATTTCCAATGAATTCTGTTGGAAATTGCAGCTCTGGAAGAAACATCCAAATACCACATATTCCAGTTCTGGTACGTTTCCTCTGACAGTACACTGCTTTCAATCCCATTTAGAAGAATTCAGTAGAACGCTGCATGCAGTATTTGCTCTGTTCTTGCCAGAATCCATGCCCCACATCTACCTCTCTTTCTGGAAATGATGGCCTCCATGGATCCACTCCTCTTTCTGTTGTGTTTCTGATGTCTTTTATTGTGGGAACCAAACACTGAATTGTTGGCAATGCCTACTGTTTAATATAGACTTGCTTCCAAAAGCAAGGAAAATCCCTCAATTTATTTTTTTAAAGGGAATAGGTCATTTTTGGCAAGTCAGCAAAAGAATTCTGGCAAGAGGTTCTAGATTTGCAGCACCAGAGACTGCACAGTCACTGGTGTCTAGTTAACAAAATTGAATAGCTGTCTATCCAAACTCATCTACAGAAAGTAATAGATCCTCCTCTAGTGGAAACGTGTGCACCTCTATTATCTCCAGCAACCTCAAAAACATTTATTTTAGCTATAAATTTGGTTCAGGCTTCTTCCAGTTGTCTGAGCAACCTTTTATTCCCAGTATTTTTTGTAATGTTCTTTTCTAATGTTGCTGTCCAGGTGAAATTTTCCCTCCCTTGTGCCACTCCTAATTTCAGAACATAAACTTCTTCACATAAAGCATTGTGAAAGCCAAAAAAAAATCCAAACAAAAGAATCCACTTGCTGCAAATCAATAATCACTGGTATTTGTGCACAAGGAGGACAAAACAGAGAAGGCAGTGGGTTTTAAACGTAGCATAATAGGATAGTCTAAGAAGAAAAAACTAAAGGAAGATGAGTTATCCTTCATGACAAGTCAAAGGTTGGTCACAAACCAGGAGCTCTGTATAACCTTGTTCTTTCAGGTTGTCTAACATGTATTAGCTAACAGCTTTGTGGGTATAAGATTCTCCCCACACTGTTCTCTTGGGTAAGCCTACAGTAATGCTACCCAGGGTTTTGCAGATAAATCTGACTATAATATTATATGCGTTTCCAAGCGAGATAGATGTAGGCTCTGTATCTTGCTGTGATCACACATAGGCCTAAACCATTAACCTGAGCCCTTAGTTGGAAGTTCAGATTTCCCCAGATCCTAAATCCAGTGCCTTGTAGGGAGCCGGCAGCTATTTGCATGTTCTCGCCATCGCCCTTAGGTTATGTTCACATTCGGGATCCAAGTTAATCTGATTAATGGACCTAGATACTAGGAACGCAACATCTTAATGTCAGTCATTTTACTCTGAAACTTCTAGAAAGCTGAAAATGCCTCATCAGGCTTCATCCCTTCACTGTATCTGAGATTTCTCCAGCATTTAAGCTACAGAAAGCATCCCTACCTTTTCTCTATGTTGTTTAAACACAGTGATATTCTGCCCTCTTGCTCTTTAAACGGTTTGCTTCCTTGTGCACTGCTCCCAAGCTGTTGACTTCACACAGAAAATTAAGAAGAAGCTGTCCCTGGCAGTGGGGCACCAAGTTCAGGCACCTGACTTAGGGATGCAGCATCCCTGGTTTCCCTGCGGGGTCTTTAGAGAGATACAGAAATCTGAAGAGGACAACACAGAGTCTGTATGTCATAGTTCTGGTCTGAAGCACTCTCTAGAAGTGCCAGGCACTTTGCATTACCTTTTCAAGGAGTTTATTGAAACCTGCTGTATTACCTAACTTACATGTTTCAGTTAGATTCTGTCAATACCCTCCCAGATTTCCATCAGAAAATACCATTTGGCAGAGCCTAAAATTTATTCAAAACATATCAGGTTAGATGGACTTTGGAAGAGAGATGTAAAATTTCAGCATCTGTGATTCTGCACTGCCCAAGCGTCCAGGAGCTTTGAAGCTGTCTATTGTGAAGACAGCAACCCACCCAAGCTCTCCTCTCCAACACCTCAAGCACCACCAACCTCACAGCTTCAATGTGTTCACCATGAAGTTGCTTTATTATCAAGAATTCTCAGCAGTCACATGTTCAGGAAGGATTTTTTCCCTTAGAAACTCCCATGAGTTTGTGTTTTACCTGAATTTCCAGGTTGCAAAACAAAAATTTTAACAGTCTTAGTATTATTCAGATCAAGGAAGGAAGGAAGGAAGGAAGATCTCAATCTTCAATCAGTTCTGGGTGGAAAGTATCACAGTAGAGATATATTGGACAAGATCAGATCTGGTTCAGCACTCAGTACCAGTGTAAGTACCAATACTAAATAAAAAAAACACTTTTACTTCCTAGCCTATTGACACTGGGAGAGCACTGGGAAAAATTCTGCCTTGCTTGTTTAGCTAAGCCATAGGGAGCTATTGGTCCAAACAGTTTTAGCAAGTGATCTAGTTCTTAGCAAGGATGTTCTTTTGTATGTACAATTTGAATTAATAATCTAACTTAATAATCAAGTTGTCATTTTCTAATGGGCCTCTGGACTCTTCATCTAGGAAGCACAGCATGCTTACAGCTCAACAAATCTGAAACCCCTGAGTGACTGTGGTGAGATTATTGATTAAAAAGAAAAGAAAAAATAAAAGAAAAGAAAAAAAAAGTTAGAGCTACAGTGAACTTCCTGCCACTGGAGTTTCTTGCACTATAGGTTTCACATTTTCACCATCACAAGGATAAAAGCAGCTAAATTCACTGCAGTTTTAACAATGCTTAAAGGACTCAGCGAACACACATACACTCTAACATGGGAGCATTTCATGCAAAATCTCCAGGGCTTGGTCATCATGACTTACTGATATTCCAGTTCATCTGGATGACAATAATCTTCCAAAAGTAATCCCCAACCAGATATTAGAGGTGTGGACAGAGGACTAAAAACAATCGATTTAGTCCTTTTGAAGAAGACCTCGCCTGCCTTCTTCTTTGAAGCAGACCCTTTCCCCAGCCTGAGTTGTCGTTGCTGACAGTGCATGCTCATAGTCCATAGGCCTTGGGAGTTAACAGAGCTTAGTGTAACCTGCCATTAAGGGAATGTTCCAAAGAATAACCCCCAAAGCCCTCACTCTTCCTACCTGTTTGGCAAATAGAGGATTCACTGGTGAGATGAGAGCAGCATCTGGAGTTAGTGTCTAATACGGCAACTTTTGGGATTCCCACTTTTCTTCACATTAAGACATACTTTGTTGTTGTCTTCTCAAACAGAGCAGCAGAAAAACTACTTGCCTCTGCTTTGTGCAGATCTTTTACGTGAATAAGGCTGCCAGATCTTCTGGGAAGAATGAGTTAAAGATAGGACAAACAGGAAGAACAACATAAGGGGAGGTAAAAGGACAAGTGCTGTGCCAGATGGGTAAGTGAGAGGCAGAGGGCAAAAGAACAGCATGAAGAGGAAAAGAAGAAGGGCATGCAGAGGCAAAGCAAATGGAGGAATAAGATATGGGGGAAACAGTAAGAGAGTTCATAAAACTGAGCTGAAAAAAAAAAAAGTAAGAGGCAGAGAAATGGTAAAAGAACAAATGGAGAGGCTAGAAGAATGGGACAACATGGGGACTGTACCTTGATGGTCATTTAAGTACAACCTGCAAGGGCAGAACCTGGGCAAAATCCATGATTTGGGACTGAGAAAACAGAAGCACTACAGTCAAAGGACAATACTCATTGTTCCTGTCCTTGCAGTCAAGCTAAGCAGCTGATCATCAAAACACAGATAATTTTGCATGCCAAGTGACTTAAACATGCCCAAACCATCAAGAGAGATTTACAACAGAAGCCAAGCTCAGTTTTTGCATAAACTTTGCAATCAAGCCCTGGGGGCTAGTAGTGCTCTCTCCGATACTAACCCTGCACAGGTTTCACTCCACTACACATCAGATGGATATACAGTTCATCCTCCAAAACCCTTAGTACTTGTTCATTATACTGGGAAAACTGGGCTGTTTCCCTTGTCTTGGTAATTTGGCCTGTGGCTGATGCTTGCTAATTCTTTTTTCTTAAAATATTCTAATTTGATAGTTCTTTCTCTGCCAGCATCTTGTCATAAGTTAAAACCATTTTAAAATGACTTGTGGTTGAATGAACAACATGAATATTGCAAAATAACTCTTGTTTAGGATATTTAAAGGGCTGTAATGATCTTGGGGCTGAGATGGTGATTGCAACTTGAACAATGAATAAAAATGTGAGATTAGGAGCAAGATGCAGATGTAGTGAGATTTTCTCATCACTCTGAGTCATTTTCACATGTGTCTGTTATGTGGGTGCTCTAGAAGCTGAGAAAGAGCCCAGAACAAAACTTCCTCTTCATTATCACTAGGCTGTGAAGAGGAGTAGGAGACATTAGGAAATGCAAGCCTTAATGTTATTTCAAGTATGGTTTTCATAACAAGGACTGAGTAGGAGGGATAAAAAGTTCCTACAGAGAACACAAGATGTATATATGTAAAAGGAGACATAATTTCTGCAGCCATGTCTAGACTAGTGTTTATGTAGTCTTGTAAATTAATTTGGTGTATTGCCAACTAATTCTACTTAACACTTGCCTTGGAAAATTATGATCCAGACAATTCATAAAGCCATATGTTTAAATCTTAAGGCTTTGGATGCATGGGACACATAGGAGAAGCTCTTACAGAGCCTTGCTCCAAAGCACGGGCTTAATTTAAGCTGAAGACTCTGATTCCATCTCAGTCAGCAGGCCTACAACCATGGGTACAACTAAGCACTTTGTGGAACTGGAACCAAACTGCCCTTTTCTCATTCAAGCTCCCTTTCTTGCAAAAAAAGAATGTCATGTCTAGAGCTCAAAGTCTTTCTGGGTGAGTTCTATCAGTGAGCTGTCCATGGATTTCTGGAACACATACATGGTGAAATTTAGCATTAAAAAAAAAATCAAAGAATAAAACATTTCTGCACATTTTATTTGCTGTAATGAACAAATGTGGAATTGGATATCATGGAGCATTTTATATGGTAACTTACATTTACAGGAGAAGGTTCAGTTTGGGCTCGAAACATTGAGTAGGGAGAAAATTATCGTTTGGCTGGTGCTGCCTCTCTCCTATTGCCTTGGCACTGGAGGGTTTCAGGTGAACAATATGATGCTACTTTAGCCAAAGCACACATTTTCCTTCACTCTGGAGAAGCTATTTCCCAACTTAAAGGGAATTGATGTTTTCACACATTGCTCTGTGTTCTCGTGAAAGACTTGAAGGAGAGGCAATCTGAGGCTTTGCTGAGAGCAAAATAACATCATTTTATCTCCCAAAGTGTGAGGATTCCTGGGGACAGTGCCTGGCTTAGCCATCAGCTACAGGCCATTGAAAACAACAGAGTGGGTACTGTTTGACATCCTAGTGACTTCTAATCTTTGTTAAAGTGCTTGTTGTATTAATACATGGGATGTTTTTCATGATGTTTACACACACACAAGGGATGCCCTGAACACTGGCAACCTGGTGTGCCAATATTTACAGTTCTGGCAAGGGACACCTTGAAAACATCTTTTCTTGTGGCCTGACATTCTGGAAATCCCACTCCTAAACCAGGCAACCAAATTAACTTTTGTCCAGTTAAGATAATTTTCAACTTTGCTCTGACTGTTGTCTTACTCCCGGCTGAAAATCACTGTCTGCCACACAGCACAAGCCAACATGACCGTGATGTGCAGTAACACTCCAGCCACCAAGGGAATGCATCCATGCCACAGGGCTCTGACATCCTGAGAAGCCGGGGTGGGAATGCTCGTTCATCTCCAGTATCACTGGGCAATTTAACTTTGAAAGATTTTGGTTTAGTATCCTATAAAAGAGACAAGGAAAGTAAAACCCATCAGAGAGTCCAGGATGCTCCTGTGTAATGGATACCTTGCTCAGGTTTTTATAGGACTTTGTCATGTTAAGGGAAAAATAGGGCTCAGTTACTGTGCAACAGACCTGTCATGACATCTGCAGAGACCAGCTCAAAGGTATCTGCAGAGGCTATTAAGTTTTTGAAGATATCCTGGGAAAAAAATCTAAAATGCTATTCCATCAGAAGTTATGCAATTCTAAGGAGATGTTTAAGAATATTAGTCCATTTTTAAGTCACAAGTTCTTACTTTGTGAATACCTGAAAAACTCATTACAGGATGTCCTGGTTTCAGCTGGGATAGAGTTAATTTTCTTCTTAGTAGCTGGTAGAGTGCTGTGTTTTGGATTTAGGATGAGAATAATGTTGATAAGACACTGATGTTTTGGTTCTTGCTGAGTAGAGTTTACACTAGTCAAGGACTTTTTAGCTTCTTGTGCTCTGCCAGGTGCATAAGAAGCTGGGAGGGAGCATAGCTAGGACAGCTGACCCAGACTGGCCAAAGGGCTATTCCATACCATATGACATCATGCTCAGTATATAAGCTGGGGGAAGAAGAAGGAAGGGGGGGACGTTCGGAGTGATGGCGTTTGTCTTCCCAAGTAACCGTTACGCGTGATGGAGCCCTGCTTTCCTGGGGATGGCTGAACACCTGCCTGCCGCTGGGAAGTAGCGAATGAATTCCTTGCTTTGCTTTGCTTGTGCGCGCGGCTTTTGCTTTACCTATTAAACTGTCTTTATCTCAACCCATGAGTTTTCTCACTTTTACTCTTCCGATTCTCTCCCCCATCCCACCGGGGGGGAGTGAGCGAGCGGCTGTGTGGTGCTTAGTTGCTGGCTGGGGTTAAACCACGACAGTCCTTTTTGGCGCCCAACGTGGGGCTCGAAGGGTTCGAGATAATGACAGATTTAATTGGAATGTGCTAGATTGAATTTATAGTTGTTAGTGCTGTTTAGGTATTAATCAGCACGCTTCTGTACTTGCCATGGGGCTTGCTTGCCTTACTGTATATTAGAGTATAGTGCTCGTTAGTGGCTGCTTTTTGCTTTTGCTACTTGCTGAACTGCTTATCATCTTACTGTGCTGTGCCTGGGAACATTTTGATAACAACAACGGCCATGCCCTGGGCTGGCAGATGGCCAGGGCATCGTTGCTGTTTCTGCACTGCTGTACTGGACAGGCTGGAACTCCAGTGTGAACTCGAGTCAAAGGGACTGTGACCTGTGGATGAGTCCATGTGGGAGCAGGACACCCCAAAGCGCCTGTGGACGTGGATAAGCCCATACCAGAGCAGGTATGTCTCGAAGAGTCTGTGGCCATGGTTATGTCTGTGCCACAGCAGGTATACCTCTGAAGGGATTGTGGCCCAAGGATAAGTCCACGCTGGAGAGGGTACACCTCGAAGCATCTGTGGCTGTGGATAAGTCCGTGCTGCAGCAGGTACACCTTGAAGCATCAGTGGCTGTGCATGAGGTCATGCTGGAGCACCTCAAAGCGTGTGGCCATGGGTAAGGCCATGGTGGAGCAAGTTTACTTCTGAAGAGACTGTGGCTGCGGGTAAGGCCATGGTGGAGCAAGTTTACTTCTGAAGAGACTGTGGCTGCGGGCAAGGCCACGCTGGAGCAGGTATATCTCTGAAAGCATTGTGGCCCATGGAGAAGGTCATGTGGGAACAGGTGCACCTCTAAGTGACTGTGGCTGTGGATAAATCCCTGCCACAGCAGGTATACCCCTGGAGAGACTGTGGCTCATAGACAAGGCTCCGCTTGGAGCAGGTAAACCCCTAAGGGACTACAGTCTGTGGGTAAGTCCAAGCCGAAGCAGGGGCAAGGGGAGGAGTCCATTGCAGTGTTAAACCCAATGGTCTGGTCCAAAGGGGCCAGGGGTGGAGATTGTAATGGAAATACCTTTAAATTGTTGTAACCCAGGATTTGAGTTGCATGTTATGAGAATTACTATAACAGGAACCCCTTGTTGCTAGCCAGGCTAGGAGCAAGGGGAGGAGTTCATTGCAATGTTAATCCTGGCCCAAAGTGGCCAGGGGTGGAGATTGTAATGGAAATACCTTTAAATTGTTGTAACCCATGATCTGAGTTGCATGTTATAGGAATTACCATAGCAGGAACCACCTGAACAAATGGAGGAGAAGCCTTACAAGAAGCAGTGCAAGTGCAGCAGTAACCCGACCTGAGCTGGCTTTGGTGCCCAATAACTCCACGCAACACACCACCTCTCCTGTCCTGAGTGATCACCATCACCGATGGAGCCCAGTCACGGACTAAATGAACCCAATGGACATTATGTGGACATTTGTGGATGTTTATGGACATTTTACAGGAGTTGGCCATAGAATAAGTGGGGTGGTGGTTAATGAGGATGTATTGGATAATGTGGGACCTGAGCATGATGTAAATGGTATGGAATAAGGGGTGGATACTGTCCTGGTTTCAGCTGGGATAGAGTTAATTTTCTTCTTAGTAGCTGGTAGAGTGCTGTGTTTTGGATTTAGGATGAGAATAATGTTGATAAGACACTGATGTTTTGGTTCTTGCTGAGTAGAGTTTACACTAGTCAAGGACTTTTTAGCTTCTTGTGCTCTGCCAGGTGCATAAGAAGCTGGGAGGGAGCATAGCTAGGACAGCTGACCCAGACTGGCCAAAGGGCTATTCCATACCATATGACATCATGCTCAGTATATAAGCTGGGGGAAGAAGAAGGAAGGGGGGGACGTTCGGAGTGATGGCGTTTGTCTTCCCAAGTAACCGTTACGCGTGATGGAGCCCTGCTTTCCTGGGGATGGCTGAACACCTGCCTGCCGCTGGGAAGTAGCGAATGAATTCCTTGCTTTGCTTTGCTTGTGCGCGCGGCTTTTGCTTTACCTATTAAACTGTCTTTATCTCAACCCATGAGTTTTCTCACTTTTACTCTTCCGATTCTCTCCCCCATCCCACCGGGGGGGAGTGAGCGAGCGGCTGTGTGGTGCTTAGTTGCTGGCTGGGGTTAAACCACGACACAGGATAGAGTTCAAGTTGGGTTTCACCCAAAGATCATATTATAGACCCTCAAAGAAACTTGTTATGAAAGGCCACATTGCAAAAGCAGCTACTCCATTTGTCCAACGAGTAAAGTGCACGCGGAAGGTTCACGTGTTGGAGCTGGATGTCCAAGCTGAATTTTAAACAACTTTTCATAATGCCCTCCAGGAATCTGTACACTCTGGTAATGATCTTACTGCAAATATATATGTTAACTTTGGTGTAATCACTGATGTTTATGCATAATGTATTTCCCTTTTTTCTTTCCAGAGAAGTCAGAGAGAGGTCACGGAAAAACTTGTGTATGTAATATAAACTCACAGAATAAGGTAGTTTGGCCTCTGAAGTCATCTAATCTGCTCCCTGGCTCAAAGCAGGGCAAACTGCGAAGTTAAATCAAGCTGCTCAGGACCTTGCCCAGTAAAGTTCTGAAAACTACCGAGGATGTAGGTTTCCCCAGCCTCCTTGGGTCTCTCTTCCAGTGCTTCGTCATGCTCACTGTGAGGGATTTTGTCCCTCTGCCCAGCTGAAATAAACATTTCACAGTAAGGAAAACAGTGTAGGCTTTACCAGAGAGCTGTTAAGTCACCCGCAGATTACTAATTCAGTCTCTGAACTGCACCTAAGTAAGGCAATGTTGATTTGAAGGGAAAATGCATGTTGCATAGCATCAGGCATTGGTTCAGGGCACGTTCTAAGAAAAAATAAAATTAGATTAAAACATCTCAGAAAAGAAAGATGTTCTGGGCAATTTTAACAACCATTATGTAGATCTGAATGGAAAATGGTTTGCAAACAATATCAAGGTGATAGAAAAGAGGTGGATAAAGATTGTCATATATCTTGCTGGAAATAGCTTTCAGATAACTTTACTCATAAGATATTTTGGTCTGTCAGATCACATAATCAAAACAGGCCAAATGCAAGAATTGATATTTTAGACAAGAGTAGTCTTAGCTTCCATTTCTTGACTCCTGAGTGGTTCTTAGAAAGGAGGCATTCATATGGAATTATTAGTGCAATACTTTAATGAACTATATGTGTAAGAGTCATTAGGAAACAGCTCTGCAACCAATCTGTGTTTCCTTTATTGCAGTGCTATGGTGGTGCATTGTAGAGGTACGCAGGGAAAATCTTTGCAGTGGAAGTTGATGTTTATCCCATGATTACGATGCCAAGGCTTGACTTGGCAGAATCACAGAGAAGCCATTATGATTTATGAAAGGCAAACAATGCAGTTCAGTCTATTTGACATATCCCATTGTTTGCAGTAGCAAAACTGTCCTGAGGAAGAGAATAAAAATCACACAGGACCTAACAACAGAAGGATGGCATGAATTTCTATCCCCTCAGTGGTCCGCAACTCTCCAACTCATGTTTTCTCTGGGAGATGTGAATGAAGTCAAGGTGTCCCAAAATGACCAGTGATTTTGTGGTGACTTCATGAGGGCTGGCAGGAAAGCCTCCACTGCAAGGGGCAGCACAGACAAAAGGCTGTTCACAATGGCAATCCTCCTGATCCATTTCCCCCTTGTAACAAAGCCTTGGACAATTACCTTATGCTTAGCCATGTACTGTGGCCTCGGCTCTGACTCCTCACATGGCATCCAGGTGGCATGGATGAGAGCCTGGGCTGTTCCACACTGGAAGTCAGGCTCAGGTGACTCTTAGGTGTGATCCTGAGAGTTTGCAGTTAAGTTTTCATCTGTGCTTCACCAGCAATGGAAATATACCTCTAATGGCATGAGTTTCAAAGTCAGTGCACTCCAACACTTTTGAAAACAAACATCTCTTAAGGGGCCTGAGGTTAGTCACCTCATGTTAATGGCCTGAGCAAGCCAAGAACAACTTGTTTTCTACCTGTTCTAATATTCCCTCCCTCCTCCCCACATGGCTCTGTATGGCAAATACCTACATTGCAATGGCCTCCTTGTGCCACACTCAAACACACTGAATCCCTTGCTGAGTTAAATGGCCAACATAATGTCAATTCCTCAGTTTGGCAACTTTGTATTTTAACCAGTGGTACACCTACAATCCTGAAATCTGGCTCAAGACCTGTTTTTTTTCAAACCTTGAACTCTTGAGTTGAAAATCTTGGTCCAAGTAAGTGTCAGATTCCCATATCTTTTATTTCTATTGTTTGCATTCACTATGGTTGTTGGCAGTCTGATCACATTGGCAAAAAGTGCATTACATTCAGGTCGTATCTTAGAATGAAATAAAAAACATCCAGACAAAACCAATAACAAAATTCATTATCTTACTTATTCTGGAAAAACATACATAACTGCAGCTGTTCAAGCTCAATAAAGAACTTTTTGTGGGTTGTTTTTTTTTTTTTTTTTAAATACCAACTACTTAATGAGTTCTCAATTTTCCCCAAGCTATTTGTAACCAGTGCACATTACGTACAGCACATTCAGGCAGTGGCTAATGCCTTTGTTTCCAACATTTCTGTTCAACAGTAATAAGGACTTCAGCAAAGCACTAAGTTGCTGTAAGTGGATAAGCAAAATCTGTGCTGATTCCCAGTGCTGTTTCCAAGTGGTAAAGGGAAAGGAAGTTTCTTACTTTTTTTCTCCACTCAAATAACTTGTTCAGGCAAATTAAGGAAGGTAAAGATATTTTTGCTTGCACATGAGTATATTTGGCCACAATTTGCACTATTTCCAAGCCAAGCAAATTCAAGATGGCTTGAACTCCTTCTGTGGTTTATGTTCCTGCCATTTTTGTTTCTACCAGGACTAATTAAGCATATTGCAAACAACTTTTGAAATGAAAGAGAAATCATAATGTTGCCCACCTCACAGTACCTCCAGAGTAGAGCAAACCACAGACATGAAGTTGTTCATTATAACCAGAGAAACACCGTCTGGTTATAGAGGAGAGAAAATAGATTAAAAATATGCTTTTCTATCAACAACTGCCTTTCAAATTGTTGCTCATGCTCTGACATTGACATTCCTGGATAATACAGGATGGCCTATATTATTGATGGAAGGCAGCACTGTGTTGTCTTGTATGAAAAAACAGTTGTGAGATTTTTTTGGTCTGTTATCTGGACAGATCTTCAACTAATGTAGGTCTATACCCATATTACACTGAGGTTTATTCCATCCGTTGGGCTATAGCATTAAAGAGCATAGTAGTTAGAGGCATCCCAGGTGGATCATGGCTTGGTTGCTCATGCTGAGAGGCAGATGTGGACACTGGTCAGACCCTGTCCAGCCCTGCTGGCTGCACCCTGGGGTGCAGCATGCAGCATGCACCATGCCCAGAGCACCCCGGTGCAGTAGTAGGGGCAGGACAAAGCCTTCTCCTGGAGTTTACTTCACAAACTCACACCTCTTCGCTAAAATGAATATCTCATCGCTGATGGCAGTTGGCCCTTCAGAGCCCTGGGGTAAAAGGCATTATCTTTTAATCTTTAATATCCTCACTGTCTCATTCAGAAGTAATATGCTGGCATCTGATGTTCCCAAATAAATCACCCTAATATCCTAAAATGTTTAATAAATAGCACAATAAGCTTGATTTAAAACCAAAACACTCAAGAACACTTTGAAATACTGAGAACAATTTCTTACCCTGGGATCCTTTTTATCTGGAATCCTTTCACCATCTGATTTATTTCAACATCCACGATATTTGAATTTCATGAGGAAAAAGCCCCAGAGTTTGACAACTACAGCTAACTCCTCAGTCTGCGGTGATGGGATTTGCTTGTTGCCTGCTGGTCAAAGCTGTACAGCTCATCCTTCATTAGCATTTCTTGTAACATCAGCAGAGTGGGATTAGTAGAGCATAAGGCTGCACTGGGTGCACGTTAGCTCTTCAAACCCTGTGGTTCTTCAAAACCCCCACTCAGCAGCTACCAGTGCTGAAGTAGTTTAAATTCTGGTTGGCTGCCATATGTAAAACCAGCAAGATCTTTACATCAGTTCCCCAGCTCACAGGAAAATAAACTTCATGCCCTTTATTCTCTTAATATTTAATGATTAGACAAAAGATGGCACAGCTTCAGAAGAAGAGCGTGAGGAAGTCTAAGCCTGCAAGACCCTAATCCTTTGTGATTACTGCCCTCTGACTGGATGTCAGCTGGATTTGGGACCTTCCTTTAAACTACCACCCATAGCAGGGTTTCTGAACATGCCCTGGGAGTGCCATTGCCACCAGATTGCCAGCTATAATGCACCTGCCCCCGGTTTCTGCAAGACAAGGTTGATTGCGTTTACCTGCAGACTCAAAGAGGTAGTTCACAGTTGAGAAGCCCAAAAGGTGACAAGCTCCTGTCTCTACAACACATACAAGTGACCAGTTGACTGTGAGAGCTGGGGATGAGGCAGGGTCCTTGTAGTTGGCATGTTTCCCAGGTTATTTTGAAGACTTCTTACTCATCTGTGCTGATTTTAGGAGTCATAGGCAAGGGTGTCCAATTCTTTGCATGGGTACCTTAGCCTACGATGAACCACAAGCAACAGGGCAGCCTATTGTTGGGTAGGAAATGCTCAGTGTGATGCCAAGCTTCCCTCATGGACCCAGCCTGAAGGATCTGTTTCAGAGACACTCTTTGTCTCCACAGAATGGCTGTGCTTTTTCCATGCCAAATGACAGCTGAATATCCCAGGCAGTATCTCTTTGCTCAGGAAAGCCTGTGCTATGTTCAGTTCAGCACTGCTGAGTCATGTTATTAACATTGGCTTGGGTGTTTGCAGCCCTGACTTCTTGAAATCAGCTGGTGGAAACCAAGCTTGTATTTGGGAAAAAAAGGTTGAGTGAGAGTGATGGTTTTGGGGGGAGAAATGGAGTCTCTTGTAGGCACCTGTTTCTGGTGCTGGGGCTCACAAGTCCAAATTCCCCATTACAAGGTATGAAGAGAGGAAGGGTCCTTAAACTGGGCTACATAATACCCAGTCCAGTTGTTCTGGGGATGTCTATGGTAACAAGCAAGCAAAGCACGGCACAGCCCAAAGGTACAGACAAAAAAAGTAAAAATGCTGAGAGCAGCAATAATGCTTCAGATGCACCTTTCAAGACCTTGGAGAATATCCTCTACACATCTGGAATTAAGGGGACTGAAAATAGTTGACTGTAGTCTTTCTTCTAACAACGTGGTCAGGACTCACTGTTTTCTTTAAGGTGTATTTGAAGAAGGAGCTGCTCCCATTCTATATGATAATGGATGTGTCAGGCAGTCATCAAGGGAAGAGTAAAAAATAGTTAAACCCCCTCTTCTACTGTGAAAGGACTCAAATACACAGCTCTCACTTGTGCTCTAATCACTGGACTGCAAAGATATTCTCCCATCCATGGATTTTTCACGGCCCAATGACTGTAAATTTTTTTCCACCCAAGGGCACAGTTTCAATAATTAAGCCTGGAGGCTACACCTCTAACATGAGACCAAGTCTCATGTTTATTGTGTGTTTAATGCCTAAGGTCTTGCTAAGTGTCAATTCAGATCAGCACTGCTCCTTCCTACTATGTCTTGAGCAAGCCTAGGAGCCCAAAACCACCCTTGTGAGTTAAGTACGCTTGGAGGAAACCTGCCAGATTTTTTTGAGTGCTTTGAAGTGGTGGGTGGGTTTACCTAAAATAATCAGAAGAGCACACAGATGGCTAGCTTTGTAAAGGTCCTTTTTAATGTCATTAAAATATAGGCAGCAGAGTAGACATAAAGATGCACGAACTACAGGAAATATCTGCATCCATTTTCTCACTGTTTTTGAACAAGCGGTATCATTTGAAGAAGTTGTTTAAAAGGCTTGTACTAAATTGTAACATTCTGCCTGGAATGATCTTGCCCAGATCAACCTGGATACATCTCACTTGCTTTACAGCCAGTGCTGGAAAGGCAAGTTCCCTCTACGGTCCATGGAGATAAAGAGCTGTCTCCAGGGAGCAATTCATGCAATTTTCCTTGGACACAAGGTTTAGGATGGAATATATTAGGCACAGGAGGTGCCTGCCTCCACTGTCTGAAGAGATTATGGTTGTTTTAGATTAGACATGCAATTTTTAGACACTTGAATTTGACATAATCCCACCCTTAGTGTTAGCAGTGACACAGATCCTTCTTGCCCAAAAACGAATTACTTTTCATAGAATCATAGAATCATAGAATCATAGAATGGTTTGGGTTGGAAGGGACCTTTAAAGGTCATCTAGTCCAACTCCCCCTGCAGTGAGTAGGGACATCTTCAACTCGATCAGGTTGCTCAGTTGCCCATCCAACCTGACCTTGAATGTTTCCAGGGATGGGGCATCTACCACCTCTCTGGGTAATCTGTTCCAGTGTTTCACCACTTTTGTCCTTAAGTATCTGTTAACCAGTTAGAGAGTATCTGCTTCCTCCAAAGCCTCCGTTTGTTCTTTCTTCCAGTCCTTCCAGTCTTCCCAGTCCACATGACAGTGCAGGTGAGTGGGGCTCAGATGTGGTAGCACATTGACCTGCTTCAGTGGTAAAATTAAGCTGCTTCCTCCTTTGGTCTGCTGTTGCAGGATTGACTCAGGTGTTCACAGCACTTAACAAATGACTTTTTATTAAATGGATGCACAAGTGAAAAAAGGAAGTAAGAACAGAGTAAAAGACAACTAGGAGACCTGGCGTACATCTGCACTACGCAATTCCACAAAGATACTTGCTCCAAATCCAGCAACACTTTAATGATCGTTCAACACTGAAGATGTTTATTCCAGTTATGTCTGCTATGCTATTTCCAAAACCCAAGCACCATGCTCCACGGTATAGTGCAAATCTGCTACATTAGTAGTACAAGGAACTACATGATGAAGTCATATTCAATATACAGACAACTCACGACTGTTAAGTGTAATGCAGAAGTTGTACACAGATGACTCCCTAAATGGTCCCCATCCTCCAGAACCGACATCCAAATCAACTGCAATGTAATTTCACTCAAGTCAATAGAGACCCTGTTGAAGTCAATGGAGTTACAACAGAGATTAATTTGTCCCTTAAAGCTTTAATAACAGGAAATAACCATCTGGCTCTACACGCCTGCTTTATTTAATTTTTATAAGACACAGAGTGACAGTCTTTATGGAAAGACAGATGATTATTGTGCACTATCCAAGCATCTTTTCTCAAAACCAGGCTTTATTCAGCAGGAAGAGCTCGTGCACGCTTGTTTCACTTGCTGACGTCTGTCTTCTTTTATAAGCGTGGATGTTTTATATTATTATGGTTGTCAGTAAAATATGAGTTCGCATAACCCCTGTTCCAAGCAAGTGATGCAATGCTTGAAGCCTGCAACTCTATCAAAAATAAATAAATAAATAAAATAAATAAGTATTCATTCAAGGATCACATGCCCAGAGCAGTGGACTTAGCTTATTGGCTTTCTGCGTCATTGCCTTCTCCATTTTGTGTAAATGAAATTGATTTGCCAAGTCTTGGCATATGAAAAGAGGCGTATTTGCTCACAGGTATTTAGCTACATGGGGTTATGCCAATATTAATAGAAGTTGTATAGCCAGATCCCCACAGAAAATCCCCTCGATGATCTTAAGAGTCTTTTCCAACCTTAATGACTCTATGATTCTATGAAAACACAGAAAATTTACCCTTTCCCAGAAAATGTGTTTTTTACTAGCAACCTAATGTGTGAAAGCAATAGTTTTAAGTCAAGAAAAGTGGTTGTAACAAATAAATTTGTAGTAGTGGTGTTCTGTCCCTTCCCAACAGAAAGCAAAATGTATGCAAATAGCTTAAAGTAGGCACTCTTTTATGTAGCCATGTTCACAGAGTCTCGAAGGAGCTCCTTTTCTTCAGATTTACATCAATAGGCACAAAATTGCGGCAGGCTTTATTGCCTCTAAAGAGAAGACTATAGGTTGCCAAGTCTGGGACCCCATCTTCCTCCTAACCCTCTTTAAAACTGTGTAAAACTTGCAACTTTGCCATCCATTGTGAAGATGTCTTGGGTCTCAGTGGGGATAAATTTACAGGCATGGAAGGTCAAAAGCAGAAGTTGAAGACATCTTAAACTTCTTTAAGAGAAATTATAAAGGCTGTTTCTTACAGCCATTATATTCACATTCATTAACATGAATGTTTTTCATGGGAAAACTAATGGCAAAGCTGGTTTCCTCTGTGTCTTTGTATATAAACCCCATTTGAGAGCATGATTCAGTAGGCAAGAAACTGAGTCACTAAAATAAAACCCCTGGAAAATACAAACTGTATTAGAAAGGTTAACAATTGCTATTTTCCTTTTAATGGTCTAACTTTGTAACACGATTATGATGGGATTTACCAGAATTAATTCCATGCATACAGGAAGCAGCCCGTTCCCCATTTCACCATCCGCAGTGTCATGCTGGGTTTTTAATAGAATTCTGTGGGCATGATATAATTACAAATCTAGTAAGGAGTTTGTGTCTGCAATATTTATCATAATACAATGTGTAAAGTTTTACTAGTGTCTCTTCAGAAAGCTCTAAGAGATACAAGCAGCCAGAAGCCAGAAATGTGCTAATTAAGGTATACAACAAAATATTAATCAAGAGATCTGGAGGAGGAGGAGGGAAAGAAATAACTTCAATTAGTCACACCATTATGTGGCATCCAGCATAGCCTGAAAGAAAAAGCTAGCTGAACTGATGAAACAGTCAAGGAAAATAGCCAGGAGACCTGTCTGGCATGCAGTATGAGGGTGGGGACCATGCGTGGATTCTGTAGATCCACATGAGATTCTGACAAAGACCATTGGCAGAACGAAACAGTCAGCACTGAGGGCACTGTGCATGAGCTTTTCCAAGAGCACTTCCCCACATTTACTTTCCCAAGCCTCATGTTTGAATAATAATCATAATAGGGAAGTTAAACACACCATACTAAAGAAAGCAATGGTTAATTACTCTGTAAGCCTCCCTCCACTGCTGGGTAAACCAGCGTGCTTCCCTCTAGGGGTACCACTATCACTGTTAAAGGCAGCACTGGAAATGTCCCTGGCTGTGCCATGTACTAGGGCTCAGTAGCCTCAGCCCTTCTGTGTACGTTGTTTGTCTCAGACTCTCAAACAAACCAATACAATATTGATTCTTATCTCCATTGCCTTTCAAGTTTGATGATGGGAGTCACCGACATGTTCTGTAATGTGTGTGTCCCTGGAATTTGTCTTTCCCCGGTAGACCTGCTGTGCCATGCTATTTGCAACCATTATGTGTAATCAAACATAGGCACAACATCATTTTCATAAGACTAGACCGTACAGAGTTTTTCAGGTTTGTTTTACCTGAGACTTGCCAGCTTTCAAGGCACTGTGGTTCTGTCCCTTCCAGGCCAGTCATATTTTGGTTTAGTTTTCTGCTTAACAAGTCACAGCCTTATAACCGATGTGGTCCTTGTTCAGCTTAACATTGGTGTGGATCAGATGCTGCCTCTGCAGTCTTTGTAGTGGCTTGGTATTGTTTTAATGTCATTTTCTACCTTTTCCTACCAGACCAAGAATGATGTTTTAATGTAGTTCCACATCCATACCCACTGCATTCCTCAATTTATGCTGACAGATTCCTGGAGGAAAACTCAAGCTCCCAGCTTCTTCAGCCTGGTGTGCAACATGGTTACAACCTGAGATCTTGTCAAAAAGGGAGGATTGCAGAGCCCCACTCCAGACACCACGGGCAGCATGGTCAGGCATTTGAAAGCACTCTCCGTTGGAGGCTGGAAGATGATCTGGAAGAGGGAGCCCAGCCAGGTCCTGTGACAGCACCACTGGTGACCAAAGGTACAGCACTGGCAGCAGCCAGTGACCATCATTGTATTTTGAGGCCCTGGTATGAAAGGGCTCCTCCCCATCAGCTGAGGCTGAGGCAGTTTTCATCAGTCTCCTTAAGTGCAGGGATCTTCCTCATCTTTGCAGACTCAGAAATCTACTGTTCTTCATCAAAGGGAATCCTTGTCTATATTCAGATTTTAATTACAGAATCTGAACTGTTGGTGTTCATGTTTTATAAATGAAAACTTCTCAGCATTGTCTTCTGCATTTTCTCACAGCTGGAAATTCTCATGCTATTTCTTTGCTGATGCAGCTGAGACAGGTAGAGGATGGACAGCTCTAGTGACTCAAGCTGCGGTTTCTATTCCAAGCTGGAAGGAGCTGGTGTGCTTGCACACACAAGCAAAGCAAAACAAGGAATTCATTCACTACTTCCCATTGACAGGCAGGTGTTCAGCCATCTCCAGGAAAGCAGGGCTCCATCACGTGTAACGATTACTTGGGAAGACAAACACCATCACTCTGAATGTTCCCCCCTTCCTCCTTCTTCCCCCAGCTTTGTATGCTGAGCATGACATCACATGGTATGGGATATCCCTTTGGTCAGTTGGGGTCAGCTGTCCCAGCCGTATCCTCTCCCAACTTCTTGTGGAACCCCAGCCTCCTCGCTGGTGAGGTCATGTGAGAAGCAGGAAAAGGCCTTGACTGTGTGCAAGCACTGCTCAGCAATAGCAAAACCATCTCTGTATTGTCAACATTGTTTTCAGCACAAATCCAAAACATAGTCCCTTGCAAGCTATTATGGAAAAAGTTAACTCTATCCCAGTCAAAACCAGCACATTCTCCACCCCTTATTCCAATACAATGTATGTCATGCTCAGGTCCCACACTATCCAATACATCCTCATTAACCACCACTCTCCTTCCTATCCTTTGATATAATACACAGATATCATTACCTTAGTCTATGGACCACCCTTGTGAAATGTCCATAAAATGCCCATAAAATGTCCACAATTGCCCACAAAATGTCCATTGAGTTCATTTAGTCCATGACTTTGGGCTCCATCCCTTAAGCTGGTCACTCAGGACAGGAGAGATGGTGTGTTGCATGGATTTACTGGGCACCAAAACCAGCTCAGGTTGGGTTGCTACTGCACTTGCTTACACTGCTTCTTGTAAGGCTTGTCCTCCATTGGTTCAGGTGGTCCCTTCTACAGTAATTCCTATAACATGCAACTCAAATCACAGGTTACAACAGTTTAAAGGTATTTCCATTACAATCTCCACTCCTGGTCCCTTTGGGCCAGGTTACAGGGTTAAACATTGCAATGAACTCCTCCCCTTGCGCCTTCTCCAGCTTGGAGTTATCCACAGACTGCAGCCCCTTAGGGTAGTACCTGCTCCAAATGGAGCCTCATCTATGGGCCACAGTCTCTTCAGGGGTATACCTGCTGCAGCGCAGACATAACCATGGCCACAGATGCTTTGAGATGTGCCTGCCCTGGTGTGGACTTATTCACAGCCACAGACACTTCGGGGTGTCATGCTCCTGTGTGGACTCATCCACAGGTCACAATCCCTTTGACTCAAGTTCACACTGGAGTTCCAGCCTTTCCAGTACAGCAGCACAGAAGCAGCAGTGATGCCCTGGCCATCTGCCAGCCCAGGCGCATGGCCATTGCTGTTACCAAAATGTTCCCAGGCACAGCAGAGTAAGACGATAAGCAGTGCAGCAAGCAGCAAAAGCAAAAAGCAGCCCCTAACAAGCACTAGACTCTAATATACAGTAAGAAAAGCACAGGAGCCTGCCAATTAATAGCTAAACATCAGTAACAGCTATAAATTCAATATCTAGCACATTCCAATCAAACCTCTTGTTATCTCAGATCCTTTCGGCCCCACGTTGGGAGCTGAAAAGGACTGTCGTGGTCCCTGTATTATCAACACTTTCTAGCGCAAATCCGAAACATAGTCCCATACAAGCTACTACGGAAAACATTAACTCTGTCCCAGTCAAAACCAGCATAGGTGGCTACTTATCAAAACAAACCTACAAAGTCAAGATGAGGTCTTGCAAAATTCCAACTAAACCATCAAAGGTGGCAATTTTGTCTTACTGGAACAAGCCAGGGAACAGGATGCAAGACAAAGAACTCAGTTTGGATTAATCTTTTTTTTTTTTTTTTTTGTCCTGGGCTTGTATAGTATGCATTTAGTAGACAATCAGGGCCTCTGTCACCTCTGCTCTTCAGGACCTGTTTTCATCAGGCAACTTTTTCAATGTTCCAGCTATAGCATGGGAGAACTAAATTTCTATTTCAGCCTCATACTCTTTTCCTTCCTACAATAATTTCAGACAGTATACTGAAGGAGGGAAATATGCTTAGAAGTTTTCTTAGCTTTTTGTGTTATGGAAAGATCATGTCTGAAGAAGTGAACCCACACACTCACCTGCAAGAGCTGAAGTGCGTGGGTTTGTAATGATTTCACATCACACTGTGACCACAGTTCAGTCTAGATAGCATGGCATTTACCTTGGGCTTTTTGATCAGTACAAGTCAACAGGGCATTAACTGCCTCATGAGGACTAACACAACCTCTGCATCATCATCAAAATCCTATTTTGCTTCTAGTTTATGCCTTCTGGAAGCTTTCTCATCAGCATGGTGATCATGATATTGATTATTTGAAAGGCATAAACTGCACCCAAAAATTGCAGGACTAGTGTTAAGAAAAAAACCTCTCTAAAAATAGTTTGGAGTCCTAATAAAAACATCAAATATCAGGGAGGCTCATGATAGAATTACACAAGTCAGCAGAACCATGACCACATCACTCTATGTCTAGTTAAATTTGAGATACACAGTTTGACAGCAGCAGAATGACATGTCTGCATAGCTGGAGGAGCTGTTTCATACTTGTGTTGCTAGCAAAACAGATTGAAAGTTCTCACATCTTTAGGAAAGGAAGAGATGATTGTTTCCCTGATGTCCTAAACAAAAATAAGTCCTTAAGGATGAGAGTCTAATTCTGCAATGTGAGCCTTTCTCAGTAGTGGGTTAGCTTTGAGGCCTTCAAGGCTATAGGCTTGAGCAAATAAATGCTAGTCAGTGTGAGTTAGTCTCACCGAGGCAGATAATCAGTGTAGGAACAGATACTGGCCTTGCCCTTTATTTTCAGGGGTGCATGAAAGAGGGTCTGAGCCAAAACATTGTATCTAAATGCAGTCTGGGGCTGTCTCACATAAGAGGGGAGAAAGACAAGATCTGTGTAGCCCCCCAGGTGGCCATTGCCGTGTCACCACTTTGAAGACCTGAAGAAACTGAAGAGAACGTTGAGCTTTGAAAGATTTGTACTCAGCATGAGGTTATCTAACCCATCCATATTTTGGAAATAATTGCTTTTCCCCCTTCCTCACTTTTTATGTTTTCGTTTTTTTGAAAAATACTTCATGATTTTAACTTTCCAGAAGAACTCACCACTGTCTTTAACCACCCCATCTGTCATTGCCTTTGTAAGGAATCTAAGCAGCTTCTCTTGCTCAGATCCTGGTCTGGTGCCTGTCATGTGCTCTTTTCCAGATCTTTAGCCCATGATGATCTTTATTGTTTTTTTCCCCTTGCACAGGTTCTCTAAAGGCCTTGTCTTTAGAAGGGGTCTTTCCAAATTTAAGATAGTGGCTGTCATTCCGTCCATATTCCTCAGAAATGGCCCTTTGATGTGTTGAGGCACATCCCTCTGGAGTCTGTGGCATGGTGGAGGGTAGAACTGGGGCTGAGTTACAGCTGTGACTTATCCCTTCACACAGTTGCCAACCGTGAGGACTCTGTGGTAGTTTCCTTCCTTCTGTTAAATCACGGCACAAGGATGGTGAAAGTTAGCTTCTCTGAACTTCTTTAAAGCTTTAATTCCATTTCTGCCTGCCTGTCCTTGTGAAAGCTTGTTACTAACCAGATGATCTGGGAAGCCAGAGATGTGGACAAGTCTCAGTCACAAACAGCATACTATTACCACAGCATCTCATGACAAAGACACTTTTAGAGGCTGGTAAGTGCTCTCCACTGTCATTCAGAGCTAAACCTCACACAAACTTTTCTCACTTTACTATACAATAGCTGGAGGTACACTGAATCTTAATTGCAGAGAATTTAATCCATCACCCACCTTTACTGCAGTGATGTTAATTAGCAGATGTTTTCAGAGTGCCGTAGTAGTCAGTGTCATCTGTCCCCATGTAACATCAAATGACAAACCTATTTAAACATGAGAAACTGATTTTTTTTTTTAACTTCATTGCACTAGCATTAGGTTTCACTGATTTACGAACATGAAGAGGGACATTTCTGCAACTGCAGATGTCCAACTATAATATGAAAAAAATCCTGATCTTTACTATTGTTGCTTGCTGATTTGGTTGCAGTAGGTAAAATTTCTAAAACACAAAGTTCCTGTAATTGTGGGAGACATACTGGATGAAAAATATAAGTTTGTGTTCAATGACCTAGCCCTTGTCCAATATCTTGAAATATTCATTTCATAAGAGTGTGAAGCTCTACACCATGTGATTTGATTACTCTAGGACAGTTGTACCACCTGGGATTATTAATAGTTATTGATAAAGTACTGGGTCATGAAGTCAAAACCAGTTTATTAAAAGATTTCAAACAATGAATGAAGGAAAAAGAGTGTGGAGAAGAAACAGGCCGGATTACCCCAACATGAAGGACTTGTAGTGCAACTCGTGAACTGTGTGAGGTCACTGGAAGATTAAAAAATCCTGGTCAGACCCTGGAACCATTATGAGCTATGATGCTCAGGAAAGACCTTCATTAGCAGCTGCCTGATGTTATGTTGGTGTCCAGAATTACTCTTGACGATCAGTATCTCATTGTATTATGTGCTGAAGGAACACACTGGAAGACATTGTTCTGTTTTCAAAGATCTTCTAGTAGAAAAAGCACACAGGGAGAAGGCAAAAGCTAACACAGTTTGGCAGATTAGCACTTAGCCTTGTTTTATTTCTATTACAAAAGTAATCACGCTTTGGTTTTTGTTGTTTTTTTTTTACTAAGGGAATTTCAGACTCTGTGTAGGGGTGGGAAAGGGTAATGAAGGACTGTTGCTTTCTTTTGTGTAAGTAGCAGAAGAAATTAAGGGGTAACAGGAGAAGAGGCAGAAACTGAGAATAGATCTCTCAAAATATAGTGTAGAGCATAAAAAGCATTTATTTTTCTGGGCTCAAAGGACTCATTGCTGTTAAACAAAATTTAAGGATTATGACTGTGCTTTCATTTCTGAGGAAAAGGGTTGAAAAATACTGTGCAACATCTCTCTGGTTTCCTAAAAAGCTGTCAGTGGTACAAAAAACCAAATAGCAGTTTAAACCTCATTATATTTTTCAGTGATCTGGACACAAACATTTTGGATTTTGGGCACCTCTGCAGATAAGGAGAGCTTGGAAGAAAAGTGAAATTTTTTTCAGAAAATTAGGTCACAGCATCACAATGTATTTTTCTTTCTGAAAGCAAATGATTGGAAGATCTCTTTAAAACATTTTAAAATAAAGGATGGTAGCAATCAGTAGGGTAGCACAGATGTAGCTGAAATTGGGTTGTGGGTTTTCTGGAAGTTTTTTCAGTCTCAATGAGGTTTTACCTTCAGTACAGGTGGAGTTTCCAGCAGCATTATCTTTCAAAATATCTGCAGCACTTAAAGAATCTTCTCTGTGTACACACAAATCATTTAATAAAACACCTAGAGAAAATACAGTTCACTGGATTTTGGCAGATAGATAACTGACCAGAAGGAAACTTCCCTCTCTAAAGCTGATCAACCTGCAAGGAGAAACATATCTCTACAAATCAAACATATCTCTTCTTCACTATGAGGGTGGTGAGACACTGGAACAGGTTGCCCAGAGAAGCTGTGGATATCCCATCCCTGGAAGCATTCAAGGCCAGGTTGGATGGGGTTTTGAGCAACCTGGTCTAGTGGAAGGTGTCTCGGCCCCCATAAAAAATGATTTTTAAGGTCCGTTCCAACCCAAACCATTCTATGATTCTATGAAGCATATGAACTAGTGCAATTTATTCTAATAATGTCTGTCTTTCCCATTTTTTCCTACGTAAAACAGGGTCATTTATTAATAAGTAGGGTTCATAACTGTTCTAAGATATACACACATTTTGCTCTGAAAATGTACCTTTTAATCTGCTGTTGAATAGCCAGCCTGGGCTGCGGCACCTGTTGGGTTGTACCTCAGAGGCATCATAACTGCTGTCTCAAGTGGCACATGTCGCCTCACCAATAAGATGGCATTAATTAGCAAACACTTTGTGAATCATGTGCACCGCAGTTGCTCCCAAGTGCCTTTCATTGTCTTATTTTAATGGTTTTTATTAGCTCCAGCTTCAGGAGGAGCGTGAATTCATCTGTGAGTATTTCCTCATCAGGCATGAGCTCTGGGCGATCAGGAGGCATTGGCTAACCCCTCTCTCCAGTCAGCTGCAAATTCAGGAGAGCTCGGACATCATCATCTGTGCAAAGGCCAGATCTCAGCACATTTCAACCAGCTCCCTTCCCATGGGGCAGCCACAACCTGAGCACCATGGGTGCAGACACAATTTAGTGACAGAGGAAAAGCACACTGGGCTCCCCCACCTTTCTTCTCATAACCCAGAGGCATGGTGAGGTTTTGAGCTTGTTTCACACACTCCAACAGGGGCAGCCCTTTCAGCAAACTACAATGAATGAGTCACAGAGATGGTGGTATTTTGTGGTTTATATACATCTACATAGCATCCTCATGGTGAAAATGCTCACCAGCAAGACAAAGATCCAAGTTCAAAACCTGCAAACATTAAAACCCACATCTTTGTGTCAGTGTGTTTTGGAACTAAAAGGTGACAAATTTTTAAATCAGCTAGATAAAATACTTTCAAATACAAAGCATAATTGAAAAGGGGAACGCAGTCCCACAAATTATGCCGAAGCCAGAGACTTGCATGAAATTGAAAACAGAATTATCAGTCTATGAGATAACAATGACTGCAATTGTATAGATGAGGTTTTATGTATAACCATTATTTATGTGACAGAATAACACTGATCTATTTATATACATTATGCATATGTATGACATACACGGACTTGAAGAGGACAGTTTTCTTATGACTGTATTACTCAGTATTTTTTCTCTGTTCTTCTGAAGCATCTGGTACTGGATTCTGTGAAAGTCCTTACCAGGATCAGTCAGATCTTTCTTTGGTTTGAGTTTAGCTATCAAACCCCATTTTCTAGCTGCATAGGAGTGTGTGTAGGACTGTATCATGAAAGTCTGGAAGGAGAATTATGCCTAACAGGAAAAGAAATCTACCTGGTGAATTTTCTTGGCAAATGACAGAAGTAAAACATAAATAGCACTTTTTAATAGAAAATGCTGAAACAAATCTGTGCAGTTGCCTTGCAGTCAGCATTCTGCACTGCACAACAAGAATTCCCTTGTCTGTAACAAGAATACCTTTCAGGCTACAAGGATGGGTAAATGGACCAGCAGAGCAAGACCAGCTCCTTTAAACTCTTTATCAGTGATGCCACTGTCTCATTAGAGCTTGATTGTTGCTGGAAAATACATATCAGTGCAAATTAAGCTAGTACCCTTCAGGATCAAAAGGGAAAGTTTGTTGTAAAACTGTACCCACTGGTAATGGCAATAGCTGCTGCTAATGATGCCAGCTGCAGTATAACCAATTGGCTCACTGTTCAAGCTTCTATGGAGGAAGCATTTGGGAGAAATTCGCTAATTTGCAGCTCTCTGAGGGTGATGTCATGGTTTACTAGCACGGAAATATTCACCATAAGACATGGACTTGGCTTTAAGCTGCATGAGAGTTCAGGACTTGTGGGTTTTGCATTGTTGGCTCTTTTAATTATACAAAATATTTCCCACGTATAAGTACCTTTTCAATGACTCACAACAATAGTTCTGAGCAGAGCTAAATTAAATACAGCATAAATTTAAATACATGTAATCTTACTAGACGTTTGCAAGATAATTTTCCCATTATTGCTAAGTGCATTTGTGAGGGTAACAACCATTCCAGAAAAAAAAAAAAAAGTTTCATTTGGGTGGATCATTTGTTTTCTTTATTGTTTAAATTTTTGGTCTGCAAAGTTATTGTGGTTTAACCCCAGCTAGCAACTAAGCACCATGCAGCTGCTTACTCGCTCTCCCCCGCGGTGGGATGGGGGAGAGAATCAGAAGAGTGAAAGGAAGAAAACTCATGGATTAAGATAAGAACAGTTTAATAATTGAAGTAAAATAAAATAGAACAGTTTCATAGGTAAAGCAAAAGCTGTGCACGCAAACAAAGCAAAGCAAGGAATTCATTCACTACTTCCCATCGGCAGGCAGGTGTTCAGCCATCTCCAGGAAAGCAGGGCTGTATCACGCTTAATGGTTACTTGGGAAGACAAACGCCATCACTCTGAATGTTCCCCCCTTCCTTCTTCTTCCCCCAGCTTATATACTGAGCATGGCGTCGTATGGTATGGAATAGCCCTTTGGCCAGTCTGGGTCAGCTGTCCTAGCTGTGCTCGCTCTCAGCCCCGCTGCGCACCTGGCAGAGCACGGGAAGCTGAAAAGTCCTTGACCAGTGTGAGCACTGCTTATCAACTATTTAGCAACAGTTTTGCACTACTTGGCAAGAACCAAAACATCAGCGTATCAAAATTATTCTCATCCTAAACCAAAACACAGCACTATATCAGCCACTAAGAAGAAAATTAACTCTATCCCAGTTGAAACCAGGAGAAAAGTTTAATTATAAGCGACTGTCTGTAATGGTGAATTTTCTCCTCCAAAGAAATCTAACGCTACAAGGTCCTTATAACCACAGAGTGCACAGAGATTACAGATGCTGGTATACCAGTACGCCTGGAGGCCACAAGTTCAGTGGTGTGTATTGAGTTTCTTCCTGGGCTGAAACAGTCTTAATACTAATTCTAATCTAAACACAGGTAAAGAGGATCATTATACTGCTCTGCATGGGAAGTAACTCATACTTCTTACATTTGGCCTGTCCTCACACTAACTTAGGACGTTGCTTTTAGAATCATAGAATCATAGAGTCGTTTAGGTTGGAAATGATCTTTATGATCATCAGGTCCAACCGTTAACCTAGCACTGCCAAGTCCACCACTAAACCATGCCCCTAAGCGCCACATCTACCCGTCTTTTAAATACCTCCAGAGATGGGGACTCAACCACTTCCCTGGGCAGCCTGTTCCAGTGTTTGACAACCCTTTTGGTGAAGAAGTTTTTCCTAATATCCACAAAGGCTCTACACCTTTCACCAGCCTCATTGTCCTTCTCTGGACACGCTCCAGCACCTCGGTGTCCTTCTTGCAGTGAGGGGCCCAAAACTGAACACAGTATTTGAGGTGCAGCCTCACCAGTGCCGAGTACAAGGGGACAATCACTTCCCTAGCCCTGCTGGCCACACTCTTTCTGATACAAGCCAGGATGTCATTGGCCTTCTTGGCCACCTGGGCACACTGCTGTCTCATGTTCAGCTGGCTGTCAACCAACACCTCCAGGTCCTTTTCTGCCGGGCAGCTCTCCAGCCACTCTTCCCCAAGCCTGTGGCATTGCATGGGGTTGTTGTGACCCAAGTGCAGGACCTGGCACTTGGCCTCGTTGAACCTCATACAATTGGCCTCAGTCCATCGATCCAGTCTGTCCAGATCCCTCTGTAGACCCTTCCTACCCTCCAACAGATCAACACTCCCGGCCAACTTGGTGTCATCTGCAAACTTACTGAGGGTGCACTCGATCCCCTCATCCAGAGCATTGATAAAGATATCAAACAGAACTTTGGTTCAATGGCACACAATGCTGCATTTGGATTACCATCACAAATTGCTTGTTAGTTCTCACAGCGATCTTAAACTTGTTCTCAGTGACACAAACATATTACTGCTGCTTAGCAAACCATGCTGTATTAGTTGCCTGCTCACAGACATGACAAACAGATATTGCTCAACCCTCCTCTGCTTTTGGACTCACCCTGCAGTCTGTTCTTAGGATAGTTCCTTAGTTGCTATGATAAATGCTTCATGCACTCAGTATTCCCATCAAAAGCCTGTACAAATAGTGAACATTGTGTTAAAATACTTTGAAATATGGTCCAGTCCATGACTGAATTTCCTTCTTATTTCCTGGAATGAACTGTCATCTTGCAGGGAAAAAACTCCCAGTGCAGCAGAAGTCCTGACACATGGGGTTACTCTGTGGGAGGTGTAGGATCAGGCTCATTCCTTACTGCTAAGCAGCTAAGCAGTGTGCCCAAGCCAGGAAGCCAGTTGTTCTCAGTCCTACAGTGTTATAAGAGCAAGGCACCTCTGCAGGCTGATTTGAGCTCCTCTCTGGTGATGCCCCTCTCTCTCCCCTTTGAATATGAGGCAGCTTGAACAAGCCTGTGGTCCCAGGTTGGGCACCTGAGCTGCATGCAGGTGGGTGCAATGAGAAGAGTTCAACCCTGATCAGATTATTTTTAGCTTTGTTAGCAATTGTAAATCATCAGTGGTACCCAGGAGCCCTGTGACATTGGGGGCTGTACACACACAAAAGAAGGCAGCTCCTGACCTAAAGAACAAGTAACAAATGTGTTTAGAGAAGGCCATTTTAAAGAGGTGATATCGTAACACTAGTAAACTTTTGCAGAGTCTAAGTGGCTCAGAGAATGTGTAAGTTATGGTTTTACAAGGTAAGGCACAGGCCACAGACAAGGGGCTGTGGAGGAGAAGACCTTTTCACCTTCTCAGCAAGGACTCACTACTGAATATCATCACCACTCGTACAAAATTAAAAAATTAAAAAGGTTAGAAGTTAGATCTAGTCTGTCTGGAGAGAAGGTTAAGCATTTCTAGTTTCTATATCTGCCAGGTAATTTTATAGAGCATTTAGTATACTACCACAGTTAGACTGGTGATTAGACAAAAGAAGGTCTTTGCCCTTGAGTAATGCTCTTTTGGCCTTGCACTCAAGCTCAGGCTGAAGTTCTTACTTGCAGGTAAAATTAAACCTTGCTACTTTGTGCTTAAAATTTAATGCCTGGGCAAGATTTATCCTTGACAGGCTGACCTGTGTTTTAAGAACTTAAAACATATATGAATTTTACCACTAAGACTGTTCTTCTTCTGTTAAATTACACTGTATATGCGTTCTTTGATGCAATATTTGCTTTTTTTTTTTATTTGCCCACGGTTTTCAACAATTAAAATGTTCAGCAAAGTTATTTTAAGTTTAGGCTTTTGGAGTATTTGCAGGGTTTGGGGAACTGGTTCCTTGAACTCTTTTGCCTCCCAGTTGCCAATACTCAATATGGTATATGTTGGTACATCAACTGCTTTCACAGAGCCAAATAGTATAGAGAAATTTCCTCTGGTTAGGTTATCATTACAGGCACAAGAAAAGAGAAGATAAACCTGAAATGGGTCACTGTTACATTAGAAAGGGAGGGAAATGTAGTGTTATTTGAATAAAAGGCTTTTGGAAAAGATTTCACAGCAGCCTAGGAAACTTCACACCAAATAAACAAAGAGCTTTGCATGTTGCACATCCCTTCAGGATATGCTACACTGTCTAGGAATAGGAGTAACATGGGAGGGGTAACTGAAAAGAGCAGAGAACACTTCACCTTGGAGAATTATTACCCTAGTCCTTGAATCAGTGGAAGAATATCAAATACCGTTACAAATATACACAAAGGCCCAAGTCTGGAGACTGGTCCTTTCCAAATCAGTGTCTGGAGTACTTTCTGCCATGTGCCTCCTGATCTTTATGAACTCTGAGAACCTTCAGCTACTTTTGATATTAAAGCCCGTTCAACTGATTGACAGAAACATACTCATAGATCAAACACTTTTAAGTGTTTAATTTTTCATGTGTGTTGCCCACTGAAGGCCACGCAATATGGATTTGCACTGCATATTTTTTGCACAACCGGAAACTGAAAAGGTAGTTACATGAAAATACCCTTCTGCACTTGCAGATTTTTCCAAAAGCTCTCTCTTTCAGTGCAGCCTGAGCAAGACAATTCCCCCTTGGGTTTTCTTGAAAATAGAGATTGTGAGTCATCTTCCCTGTAAGAGGTTCTGGAAGCTGGAAGGAGATGAGAAGGATGATGCCTTTATCAGCTTTTTTAATTCAATCCAGTCCTTACTTTTCTGAATGACATATTCCAGCTCCATATTCACAGCTGGCTGCTCCATCAAGCTCCTCATCCTTGCATAGCATAAACTGTGTGAGATCCCATCTTCTTGAAGAATAATGAGCTTTTCCATCTGTTTTTCACATACTTAGTCATTCTTCACAGGGAAGTCTCACTCAGAAGCTCTCAAGGCACACACTGCTAGATGATTGCTCTGAATCTTTATATGGTTAATCCCATTTCCAATGGCAATCCAGTCTGTGCACTAGGTCAAACAGCTCATAGTTGCCAAGCAGCTGGCAAATGCTGGTAACCTATGACCGATCTCCCAAAATAACAAGAAGAGTTGCTCCTACCACATGATTTCAGATTCTCTGGGCAAAGCAGAAGAAGACATGAGCTACTGAGGAAAGTGTGTTTGGAGCTCAAGCTCATCATACTGAGTTCTCAAACAAATGTACCAGTTAAAATGCTGTCTTCTAAATAAAGCATGAAGTTCTCCAAAGGGGGGTGGTCAGAGCTCCCCACTGCCTGGCAGAAACAGCAGGAAGGTCCCTGCTCCTGCAGCACAGAAACCCTAGATACTCATGCTAGGGAAGTGACGGTCTACCAAAAGGACACTGGAGGGTTTGGGTAATTCAGAATCCCCTATAATGATGCAGTTGGTGTCAGGGGTTTCTGAGAATACCAGTAAACTGAGTGAGAAAGTGGAAAATGAGCTGACAAATCTGATGGCATAAAAATAGCTGTCTAGTACCGATTCTGGGGAGTCTGGAGGAAAAAATGCTCTGTGCTATTTTAAGGCATGGATATTTCAACTCCCGAAATTCAAGATGTTCCTCTCAAGACAGCAATAAGGTCCCTGTGAGTCAAGTATGAAGAATAAAGAGCTGGTGAAAAACTCAGAACAAGGCCATTTTACAAGTTTTTTACAAATGACAGTATTTGAACCCTACAAGTTATTTTAAATTCTGATTTCTTTTGAGACATTTATGTTTCTGAAGGCAACAAACAAGATTTTTAGCTGTATCTTTAAATTTGGGCAATGGTGTGAGACCTACCCTTTCCACTAAAACCTTTTTTGCCCTGAAACTGTACACATTTGTTGTACTAATGTAAAAGCAAGTAAACAAACAGCAAGAACACATGTACAAAGAAGACAAAGTATTTCAGTTTTACCATGCTGTAGTTTTACTGATTTTGGTCTATGCCTTTGCCTCAGGTTATTCTGACAAAATATTGATTGTTTGGTTACACCTGGTGAAAAAGGAAGGGGATTGCATGGGAGAAAAGGGAGCTGAGGGGCATAAAGATTCAGAAATATCATTTCAACAATATCTTAACTCTGTTTCTGAGAAGAAAAACCCACTGCTGTCCCAGGTGGAATGTCTTTAGCAGTCTGTATAACCAATTCAGTAGCAGATGAGGGAGAAAAATGAATCTGTATTTCTCACAGGCTGGGCGAGTCCCCTGCCTGCTGGATAACAGCGCTAGCTAAGCAATCCTTCTCTCTTAGCAATATGGGAAAGGGGGAGTATTGTTGCCTTTTTTTATTATTTTTTGTGCAGAGCGGAACAGCTAATAAGATGGGCAGAATGGACAAATTTGCTTCCTCCTGAAAAGAACCAATAAACCAGTGGGTCGGCACTCACTTGAAAAGTGGAGTACAGCTTCATTTGCTACTTACGCAAGCACAGCAAATTTCAACTACCTTTATCTACAGTCTCAGAGATGCCATAACCACTAGGCTGTTATCTGTTTAGCATGACCTGTTCTCTCTCTGCCTTTTCAGAAGACCTTGTGAAAGATGTCATTTTTTTCCTACAGCAGAAAGGGGGCATCTTTAACATCTTGAATGTGCATGTGGAATGAGAAATCCAGCTGTGCTCAGGACAGCTGTGCACTTTCATTAACCCAAGACAAGAAGAGCTGTATCTTTGTCAGGCCCAAAGACAGATCTTTAAAAAATATGACATACAATATTGCCAGCCAACCTGAAAACCAGCTTTCAGGTGTTTGACTGCTCTTGACAAAGCCAAAGACTTCTAGTGAGCTTTTGTGCTAAATTCCTTTAGTATCAAACCAAGTGTTTCTAGGCCTGAACCAATATCTGCTGAAATCAATATCTTCAATAGACATTGGGTCCTTTTTGTGTCTGGCTAATATACACCAAAAGGTCTGAATTTGTCTTATTCTCTTTCCCAATACTACACTTCTGGTCAGCTTCTCCCACCCTATATATTAAAATCTATTGATTTTCCATCATGTTTTTATTTGTATTTTCCACACAAGTGTAAACATTTACATTCCAGACATGCAGTAGCCAAAAAATGAAAGTGAACAAGCAAACAAATAAATTTCACAGAAACTACAAGTGGTCATTAATATTTCCAAACCTGGTTAATTTTTTATTCACTTTCAGAGGATCTCAAAATAGTTGTGTCCATTTTTTGTGACTAAAGAATGCAAGGGAATATTGACATTTGACACATACTAAAACTGAAATATTTTTCCACATATTTAAACCTAAAAAGTTCCCTGAATGTAAGACAAATTCTTAAAGATCCAGAATTCCAAGTACACTAAGAGCTCGTGAACATCCAGAATTTTTAATTATATCTTTAATTAATAGCCAGTCCCAAGTGTTAGCACTATTATTTTGTAGATAAAACTGATCAGCTGGACTACAACATCTTTTCTGTCTTCTGCAGGTGAAACATTGTTCCAGTATCATGATTTTATTAGAAACCAAATCAGATTTGGGCTCAAAGGACTGCCACTGCGAGCCTGTGCTGGAGAAAAGTGATCTCCAATGGCACATTGGGAACAAAAGAAGTGTACATAGCCTGTAGCTTCAGGAGGCAATGGAGTAAGCTACACTTTGAGTTGAAGACCTACATGGTCACATAAAATCTCACAAAAATCTTAAAGTAGATCTTGTAAGGGTCATAATAAACGTTGACAGTTTAAATACGTGGAAAAATATTTCAGTTTTAGTATGTGTCAAATGTCAATATGAACAGACTTAAGCAGGGTTCAACCTCTAGAGCAGATGTTACTGTGTTACTGCAGGGGCCACAGAGAAGAGAAATATGTGCCCTGTGTCAGCAGTATCACCATAAGTCACAACCAGACAACACATCAATCGTTCCTCATGTTTCTTACTCTCACGTTCTTTTAAGGAGCATAGGAGAAGGAAGCCTGGAGAAACAGACCCTCTCCCCACATGCTTCCAGTTATAGTTATCATCTCAGGAAATAATCAAGAAAATTAGAAATGGCTGTCCTGGGTCCTAATACAGATAGCTCCCACCAAATGGTCAGTTAGGGTCTTGATAAGAACATCTGCAATCTGTCAATAGTGGCTGTAACAGGAATAAGAGTCCATTTTTCACCTTCATCCTTTGGCTGACTGCCATGTGCCATGGGACCCCACAGGGCAAGGACATCCACTGCAGAAGTTCCTGCAGGGGAGACCTTACTCAGTGAGACCCTCTGATTCTCTGCACGCACCCAAAAGGGAACAAATGGCCTTGTAGCATATCCACTGATATTCTGATTCATTCAGCTCAGAGGAGGGGCCTGAAAGGAGGTAAAGAAATAAGAAAGACATTTTTGACCCAACTATCCTTTACCCAGTAATATAAATTAAGGAACAACACGTTTAGGGCTATTCACTCTGAGTCCAGTACAGTGCCTTCTATTTTTGCTTTTCTATTGTTCTCCATGACGCATTCTTCTACCCCACACACACCTTCTTTTTCACTGAAGAATCATTATTTTATTCCCAAGACCTTATTAAAAACACTATCTGTATTGATTCCCTCATGAGGCTTGTCGTCAGCTCCTGTAGTTTATAACATGAATTAATGGTGTGTTTTGATTTATAAAATATTGCACAGAACTTCAAGTCAGGCTAATCATTCTCTTCTGTTGTTTTTCTTACCAATTTAATAAAAAATATTTTATGTCTTTAAAAACATTGTAAATGAAATCTTGCCTATTTTCTTGTCACTTCTTATCATAGTCCAAATGATGATATGTTTTCTAACCTAGCAGACACTGCCAAACACCTCACAAAGTGCTGCTTGTGCTATCTGAGGATAAGCTACTTGATGAGACATTTATAAAAGGTAAGAAATGAAGGCAAGAGCTCAGTGAAAAAGAAGTAGCATTTGTTTGCTGTGTTCTTGAGAGAAGTAGGGGCTCAAGTACTCCACCAATATAAATGCCTCTGATCCCTGCCAGCTGAGAATCCACTCCTGAGCTGGTGACAGAAGCCCTTTCCCAAGTCTGAACAGACTTGTTCATCAAGCCCTCTCTAGAGAGCCATCCACTGGAATTAAATGTGGAAAACATGCGTTCATCCCCCCAGACTCCTACTGGCTTCCCCTTCTTTTCCAAACTTAACCCACACATCAGGTTTAACAAAAGGTTCCCTCCACAGGTCAACTCTTGGCAATTTTCTCTCTCAGGCAAAGTTCAGTAGAGGAGCCCTTGCTTTTGCATTTTTTCTCTGTTATTCCATTTCTTTGCTTGGATTGTTGAAAATTAACTGTTACAAACTCCTTTAGGATGTTTGGAATCCACATATTCTGCCCACCATTCCTCCTGTACACCACAGAGGTTTTCTCTGCTCGCTAGAAAATGCTTTGGCCCTTGTGATACCAACTCTGAAGTGAGCCTAAACAATTTCTGTGAATACACACTCTCCCAGACTTCACATACCATGATACTGACAGTGCCTTCTCTGCACTTTTGCACAGTGCAAAAGGAAAGGCCCCACTGCTCTGCCATGCCAGTTTATTGCTTTCTTGATTTCCTACACCATAAGGTTTCTTTTCTTGAACCTTGTAAGGTGGATGGGTTTCATCGTGCATCACCTCACCATTGATTTCTACAGCATTAGTCATCCAGACTTCTCGTATCAACTGAGTGAAACAAGCACTTATAAGGAGAAAGTTATGTTAGCAAAATATGAAATATAAAATCTTCTAACTAGATATATAATTTTGTTACCTGTTACCATGTGAGCATGACATAAGGAGTATGATATCACAGATGGTAAAACTGGGAAGGAGAAGTAAAAGTAGGGTAATACAACATACTCACACATGTACCTTTCTGAGTTTTATACGGTCTCTTCTGAGGGCCTTCAGAGTATTTAACAGAAGCTAACAAATACCTGAAAAGCCGCCTGTGTTCATTTAATTCCTCGGCTTTCATACTATTTCATTTCTTTTGTATCTGACTTTCATGTTCCCCCTGCTCCTCGTTTCTCTCAAACCTGCTTTCCAAACAACAATATTGTTCCTTCCCTCTGCTGCCTCCCTTCTCGGCTTTCCACCTTCTGTACTTTCCCATTTCCACTCATTCCCCTCCAAGCTATTTCCCCTCCCTTGGGCTCTCCCATTATCTTTCCCTCCTCACACTCTTCTATGTGCTGTTTTCTCTTATGCTTATCACTTCGATCTATTTTTTTTTTCCTCTTCCCAGGACTTTCTATTCCTCAAACACTTTCCCCTGTCTCTCTGACCCATAGTGATTTGCACACACTGACATGCCACCGTTCTTTGCCCCAGCCCCATGTTCGTCTGTACCCTTGGTATCACACTCCCTAGCACAGGCAGAGAGCAAGGAGAATGACTAAGAGACCTTGTGCTGGCAGAGGAGGATGTTGACTTTTCTCATTCACCCCAGCTGTACCCTGATGAAATGTTATTTATTGAGCAGCACACCACACTGAGCTTTGGCAATCCTCTTACTACCTCCCAAAGCGACCACTCAGGTCAGAAGGAAAGCTTTGCAGAATAATCTTTGCCTCCTCTTTTCTAGTCTTCAGGTCATATGGTTCTACTTCCTTGGTGGCTCTTCATCTAAACGGATAGAGGACATCACTGCCAGCATTGCTGGCAGCCCTTTCACCTCTAACTCACAATGCAGCAACTCAGTAAGCTCCCTTTGAATTCAGTCCCAGTGTCCTCGGTCAATCTGCACCTGGAGCATCTTCCCCTGCCACTGCACAGAGGAGCGCTCCAGCCTTTTGCACCATGATGCACACCCTGCACACCTTCCTCCAATGGGACTGCTCTGGCCATGGTCTCATCAAACCAAGACAAGGACTTTAGCAGATGATCCCAGCCTAGGGATCCTCCTCTGGAAGGGTTCCCCACAGCTGCAGGCAGGCAGGGAGGGAGCTAATGGCAGCAGTAGCACCATGACATTTTCCAGGCTCTCTAGACTCTTCTCTCTGAAGTCTTTCCTAGCAGCAGGCACACTTTCTGTCCCTCTGTTTTCCTCCATTAATGAGCTCAGCTGATTAGCCCCCTTGCTGCTTCAGTTTCTCCAAGCCACAGTAACCCAAGCACTGCCCCCACACACTTTCTTGAAGCCTAAACAATGATTGCCCTTTTCTCTGTCTTGACCTTTTCCCTGTCCTCCTTCAGCTGTCTTTTATCAGTAAGCCACAACAGGATCTGACTGTTTTGATTTCAAAGCATGGTAGTAGTTCACATCCTTCCAATTAATTCACATTTAGTGAACCAACCTGCAGGGTCCTCTCAGCAAACAGCCTAGCAGCCAAAAAAAAATCCCAAATCCCCATCTGCAGATATCTTTTACTGCCTAAAATACAGAATGGTGGAGCAGACAACCTTTTAGTGCTTTGTGCTTTGACCCTCTGGTAAGCCAGTGGGACCCAAGAATGAAGTTAAAGACTGTCTAAGGCAGATTGCAAACACGCCAGAGAAATTGAAGAGAGTGCACTGAAGCTGAAGTAACCCACCCTCAAAAAAAGCCTTAAAAATCTTGAAATTCACTTTGTGGGGTTTGAACGCAATAGCCTGAGCAGTGTCACCATGCTCGCTGCTCGTGACAGGCCCACTTTTATTATTGGTACTGTTCACAGAGCTGCTGAGAGACTCTTGTTGAAGGCCACAAAAAAGGTCCCTCACATCCGACTGATCCTCCCTGACTCATAGCTTAGCACTTCTCTGTGTGCCCCCAGGCACTATTGACGGGTCTTAAGAAACAGAAAGAACTTCTTTGAGCTTCTTCTGGAACCCTGATAGGGTATAATCTTGCTTTTTCTACCAACATTTCTTTTCTGACTGAATAGCTGTAGTTATATTTTTCCTTGTGCAGATGTTGTCTGTTCTTTCAGTTTCTTGTTTGTCTCTCCTAAATTTCATTGTCCATATTCCACATCCTACTTACCCTGTATAAACCAGAATATTATGCTGCCTGTTATTAACTTTGTGACCCATTTGGGTGTAACAGGAACAGGCATGGGGGTTCTCGGTGCATCATTGCTGGGAGCAGAAACTCAGAAAGGTAGAAAGCAGTCCTTTGGCCATAACATTAATGTCTCTGCTATTCCCACTGTCTCTTCATGCCTGCAAAGCATAGAAAAAAAATTTCTGAGATCACTGGGAGCTCGCGTTTGCTAGTGCAGTGACAGTAAACAAGAGTGATGTGACTGGTTAGAGAAAGGGGAGCCAGTTCAGCAGGGACAGACATCACGCATCTTACGTCTTACAGAACAAGATGAATGAATCCATCCACACAGACGAGGGGAACAAATCAAAAAAGCAATGTTAAGCAAACAAAGCCTGAAACTCAGAACTGGAAAATGCCTCCCTGAACACAACTGTATTGTTGTTCTAATTTTTTACAGGTCAAAGGTGCATTGAAAGCTTTTAAAGCAAAAGTGTGTGTAACTTCTGAAACCAGTAGCACGATTATATGTATTAAAAAGCACAGGTAGATCTGAAAAGACAACAGTTTAGAGATAAGTCAGCTTCTAGCACATTCTTTGCTTTATGGGACTTTTCCTCCCCAGGAACATTTGATTTCTGCTGGCTCTAGTTATTTATGATTTAAAATAATGACTTGGAGATTGAGCAATGTGAACCTGGTTCAGGAAAACCTTAAAAATGTGCTTCAGCAAGTTTTGAGCTGTTCTTCAGTATTGACCTGAATGCCCTCAACAAACTAGATGAGACTATATTCTAGGGTGTTATCTGGTATGCCACATTCATCTAATAAGTCAAACAATTCTTTGGTGCTTGTAGGGCAGATGTGAGATTTATGTGTCATGAAAATCTTTAATAATGCGTAGGATGAAAAAAAAGAATTGATAAACAGGAGATACTGAGATGAGAGACTCTGGACACTGTATGAAGTCAGTGGGCACCTGGCACAGTCAGGATAATACAAAATTATAAATGCATTTATTTAATAGAGCTAGATTTCTCCTTGGCATGCAGGGCTGCCTTCCTGCCTCCGTGACAAGCATGCTGAATGGGAATGCAATCTTTCTGGAGAAACTGTGAGACTTTTAATTTGCTGGAGTAGCAAAGGGACTGAAGGATGACAATTCAAACTGTACATGATGTGGCTATTGCAAAGGCTTATTTATTCTGTTTAGCCCCAGGTCAGGAGATTGGGTGCTGCCAGAGGAGCTGAGAATCCCTTATTATGTTAATTCATTCTTCACTCAGGGTGGTCTCCCTGAAGTTTGAAAAAGTGCAGCTTTATGTCCTGAGCTTTAAAGAGAGTTTGGAGATACAACTTCAGATCTGGGAATAATCCGGTTCCTCTTGCCTATTAAACTCATTGAGCCATGCAGCTGACTTTGCGAAGTCCAAAACATAGACCCTGTTTTGATCCTCATCAATTCTGCCCTTACTGCCAAACGTTTGCAGTTTGCCTGTTCACTGAGTTTGCTGATCTTTCCTTCTTCTGCTCCATCCTCCTGCCCCCAGTTTGTTCCAGTGCTGAGGCTCCACAACCTCCAACAGGGCATCAATCCTCTTTCAGACTGAGGCCCCTTTTTATAAAAAGGGTTTTTATAAAAAGGTTTATTTTTGCATATTTCAACCTGTGAGTCTGTTCCTTGGTGTTTCCCTGGGTCCCATCCCAACAGTCTCTCAAGGTCACTTGATTACTAAATTTGAAGTCCCACTGCTGACTTCCACAGGAAGGAGGTGGTCAAGAACACATTTAACTTCTTCATTCAACCCATTTCTCTCTCGTTGCCATCCTCATCCACCATTTTCTCCTCACTCCATCTGTGACTCAAAAGATGTCTCTCTCCAGGTGCTGCTTTTATTCTCTGCCACTGAATCTATACAGTGTTCTAATCCTGAGCCTAAACCTTGTTTTATTTTTGATCATTAATTTCCAGCTTGTCAGATACCTCTGGTCTTGAATGCTGGGAAAAACTGGAAGGATTCTTTGGTGTGAAGTCCACAAAGCTGTTGAGTCTTTTCCTGTGAGTGTCAGTTTGAGAGTAACTCTGCTCTCACAACCTCTGATGTCTGTGTCTGAGCTAGTCACACTAAATTGATTTTATTTTATAGCCATCATCAGCATTTTAAAGGTGGGGTTTCTCTGATCCATTGTAGATGTCTTTACTAGGATGATGTGATTGGCAGCCTAAATTAATCTACTTCTTTCCCACTAATTACAATGGAACTTTAGAGTGGCTGCTCTGCATGGATCCTACCCTTAGAAACAGAAATGTTGGGCAAGTTTAGTATGGTACCAGCAAGTCCTCACATCAAAGATCTCATCTATTCTAATGTGGATTTTCCATTTCCTGCCTAATTTATGGTATGTAAGAACATCCTGTAAAAACATGATTCCTTCAGAGATGGCAAAGCTGGAGCTCAGAAATGTGGAGTGACTTCTTGAAGTTTGCCAAGCAGCCTTTATGCAGCACTGAATTACTATAGTGGTAGTCACTGATATTCAGTTTGGGAGAGCTGGAACCAAAGCATCCTGACCTGGCATCTGTTACCTATTCCTTTAAATAGGAGCACCTGCAGGGAGATGACAAAGAGGATGGCCCCATTTTCTTTTCCTTTGTACCCCGAATTTGCTCCTACACCCCAGCTACAGAGATGTAACATCATTACAATGTGATTCATGCAATGAGAGAAAACAGCACTTGGATTTACAACTAATATTTCAATCTATAGATGCAAAACTGTGGGTGTAATTTACTATTGCAAAAAGTGGGCCCTAAGATCTTGGGCCCTCTAAAACATTTACTCCTTGGCAATTCCTGTGTCTCCAATTTTCCTCTCTAGAGAAAAAAAAAAAAAAAGCTTCATTTTTCTATAGGCATATCCATGCAATAGATGAAATTAAATGCTGACATTATCATTCAAGCACAAATTCTAATGTTATGGCTGCCCCTCATGCCTTCCAGGAGCCAGAGCTGTCCATTTTCTGCAACACCTGATAGAGCTGGACAACCCTCACCTGACGGCTGGAATAAAATAAAGTAGACATAATTTGACAAAGGAGACTAATTTCCTATTGTATACAAAAAATTGAAGGAGAAGGACAAAAAAATCTTGAAGTGCTTGGTCCTGACTCTTAAATCAGACACTACATAAAATACAGAAGTTCAGGCTTGAAAAGCTAAGGAAGCCAGTAACAAGAAAAAAAAAAAATTTAGAAGTGGCATATATTTTTCCCCATATGTTTTGATGGTACTGTCATGTGAAAGATTTGTATGAAATTAACTGACATCAGGCCTTGGATCAGAATTACAAAAGAGTCTACATGTACACTGCCTTTCCTTCATTTCATTTTATCTTCATACCTCATGCTTCTACGGACAATTTTTCTTATGCTTACGTGGCAGATGCAGGAACATCACTCTCAGTGCTGACAAGAAAGCGCTTGTTAAAGCTCCACATGCTCATTTTTGGACACTATTGCTGAATTCCCCACAGAGGATAACTCTGGGGTGCGCCAGGGGCTTTGTCTTTGGAGGTCTAATTCATCAGTGCCTGTGGACACTCATTCAAGTCTGACTGCTATTAAACAATCTTAAAATCCTGATGTCATCTGGACAAATTGTGGTTTAGACACCTTAGTTGGCTGGGATGAACTCTAGATCTAGACTTGCTACCTTCATTAGATATAGTCATTAAGCTGAACTTGCCCTATAATCATTAAAAGCTTAAATGTCACAGCAAGTTATCTTTTTTTTTTCCTCCTAACCATCAGCCCATATTTAGACTAATCTAGGTAACATTTCAAACCACATACTCCAAAAGGAGGTGCTCCTTTTTCTTCATTTTTTTGTTCAGAGCCAATCAACAACTTGATAAAAGACATCACATAGGCATCTGTCTTAATAGCTTTCCCCAGATTCTCCTCATCTGACTTTTGTTAGTGTCTGAATCATATTCTATTGCATTGAAGTGTAACTGCCTTCCTTGTCATTGGATATTTTGCATTGCATTAAAAATAATAGTCCTACAAACATATCCCCCAGCTCTATTTGCTCCAGTTCACATGCCTCACCCTGTCATAGCGCAGCTAATATCTCTGCAACTACTGTTTTGCTCCTTTCGCTTAGCTCTTCGTGTGCTCCATCATTTCATGGCTCGGCTGCCTTTTTCACTGTGCTAGTAACATATTTCTGCAGTCAGTGGGCATGCAACCTCATTTACTGTCATGATGGGTAATTGACAATTTCTTTTAAATATCCACTTAAAAAAAAAAAAAAAGTAGAAAAATTGTCTTACAAATAAGAGCATGCATCAACTTACATGTCTGTGTTTATTCCCTTTATCATGTTTCCCTGAGGACATAAGCCTGTCTCTGGTGAAGTCAGTGAGAGACTTGCTGTGGGCTAAAGCCTGGACTTCATTCTGGGTTTCGCTGCTGCAGGTGATATTACAAAATTGCTTATCAGCCAAGAAAGGCATGGGTCTGAGTTGCAAAATGCTGATTGGCCTCTTTTAGTGTGTGAATGCCATCAGTATCCAAAGTTTCAGGTTCAGAAGAGCAACAACATGGGTTTAACATTTTGCATTTGCATTGAAATGCTACCCGCAGCGTGAGCTGCCTTTCCAAGGGGTGCTCTGGGTGCCTTCCCCTCAAGAGAAGCAGCTGTCAGGCAGCACCACCACACAACTTGCTCCTTCCTCTGGAAAGGTAGAGAGGAGCGGCAGGTTGAAAAAGTCCTCACCTTCTGCAGACAGCTCTCCCAAGCAAAATGAAGGGGACGAAGAAGAGCACTGCCTCACCAAAGGCAGTCTGTGTCTCCATGCCATACTGCAGTGAGGGGAAGAGAGACGTTGCATGCAAAACGTCAATGGCAGCAAGTTCTGCTGAAAATGACTGACTGCTTTAATTAGTGGGAGCACTGCTACGCTCCCACCTGACAGCCTCTGCAAGGCTCCCCATTGCCAGGCTTGCACTGATTTTATCAAGACTCTGAATGCAAGAGCTGAAGAAACTTCTAGCAATGGCTCCTTCTGCTTTGCCCAGTTTTAGGCGGCACAGCACCCAGTCTTTGCTGGATGAGACCAAACACTAGGGTAGATTGATGCTCTCTCATGTGACAGAAATGCAAAAGTTGCAGCATCTGGAAGGTATTTGTCCAAAAATTTTGCTTCTACACACCTGTACCTCTCCAAACACTACTTGCTATCACCTGAAATCTTTCTTTGCAATTCATTATTTAACTATTATTTCTAGACCTGTGGTCATTTAACTAAGTATGTAGAGTCCCTCAAGCAAGAGTCATTTCTGCTGAGGGTGCAGCAGAAAACCCTCTGTCTATCCCAGTGTGGCCTGACAAAGAGAAGTCCCAGGCACAATAGCCTGTAATTCTAGCTGCCATTTCACCTAGGACTGCATTGATCCAGCAACTTTCGGTCTTGAGGTATACTTTATATAGGCTTTTCTACAACACCAGGAAAGTTTACTGTGTTTCCAGTCTTCCCACAAGGTGATTTTTCCTGATCTTTTCAGCAAGGATGAGAAAAGATGAGCAAATTCTTCCTCTGGAAATTATCCAGTGTGCACCCTTAGGCTTTCCACATGTGTTCTTGTAGTAGAGAGCATCAACAAGTAGTGACAGGTCAGAGTAAAGAGAAAGATACTGAGAAACTCTTCAAAAGACTTAGACAAGTCTGGTAGAGATCTAAATGCTATGGGGTTTGTCCATTTCATCGACCTATTGCACATTATTTAACATGTGCCACCTTCTCCTAAAACCCTTAGATATCACTGGAATCTCTTGCCACAGATACTATGCAGCACAATCCCTTTCGCCATTTTCTCACCAGCACCTTTAACTAGCTATTATCTCCTTCTTTGCATTCTTTGCTTTTCATTACTGCTGCTGTATTTTGTCATCTAGTCTATTGTCAGTAAATGAAGTCTATTATTCTCAGGAGTTTCTACTTGCTTCACGTTATAGGTTTCGATTGCAGTATTCCCCATGTTGGATATATATCTCTCAGTAAAGTATTCAAGCAGCATTTCTGCATAGGAACAAGCTACGTTAGCACTGTACACCAAGAAATTCAGAGAGCAACTCAGAGTAGCCAAGAGTAGCTTCATGTCCAGGCGATGTAGTCAGTTGCTTAGGGTGGCAGACATCTGGGGACAAAGGGTGGCATCCGTTCTGCCACTGCAGCCACAAAGTAGGCAGCTGGGCTTTGCAAGGCAAAGGTTACTGCTGAGTGAAGTGGGGAGAAAAGCCAGTGTGTGGCGCCGTATTTTGCAAGGTGTAGTGCTGCCTACTACCTCAGCAAAGGGGTCTCCCTCTCATGGAGGCTGTGTAATAGTGTATTATGGCAGCTGTAGTTAAACTCATCTGGTTCAAGATGTTACAAATACCGTTGTCCGCTCTGCTCTTCCGCTGACAGGCGTTTCCTGCCAGCTGCAGGGGCAGAGCAAGTGATGCACGTCTGGTCCTCCACACTCCCACAGCCGCCGGTGAGGATGGAGTCACTGCTGCATGGGCTGCTCTCTTTCGCAATCATGGGGCAGGGGAATAAACTTTGGAGCAGTCCAGACTGCAAGCTCCGCTGCATGCTGGCAATTGGCAAGCTTCCTTTTCACTTAGCTTGAATAGAGTGGAAAGGAAAAATCCACAAAATTAATGTGGTAGCATTTCGTTGCTGGTGGAAATCTGCAGGCATCGAAATAACTGCTGCCTCTGTCAATCCAACAGTTGCAGCATTTCCTGCTATATTGTGGTATCAGTGCTGAAAGTGGGTCTGTCTGCAATCCAGCTGACGTGTCAGCATCTTACTGCTGTTGGAATTACAGGCTTTGAATCCAATAGAAACGTAATGACCAAGATCAACTCCTGCTCACCCCTTGCATACTCACATCTGCGTATGTGATTTTTCCATGGGTTCAGGTCATTAAAAGGTCACATCCTGAGATGATGTAAAACACCATAGCTTCATTGACCTGCCTAGTTGTCCCCCATTCTGTATTTACTTAAGTGTTTCTGCCTGTATGTTTTTCTTTTTTTTTCCACAGACCACTTTTCCAATTTGTCAAGTTTATTTTGGAGTCTGAGCCTGTCTCACAGTCTCTCACAACTTGTTTTATAGCCAGCTTAATATCTCTATTCTCTCCTCTACCATCCAAGTAACTGGCAAAAACATGTAACAGAACAACACCAAGGTTTGTCTCAGACTTCGTGAAAGTCTTCAAGGAACCTCTTCCTTTTTCACAATGAACCATCAACAGTTTCATTTTTTAGAAAGGTTGTCCACCCAGTGTTATACCACTGTTTCCTTAGTTCGTTAAATACACTTGTTTCAAATAGTTTCCTCCTGATTAATCAACATTCACCGTTACTCAGTCTTTCCTTAGAGGCTCACAGACAGTTTCATTTTTGCTTGTTTTGTTCCAGAGTTTTTTCCAATAACTGAATTAAGTTAACTGTGGTTTGGGGTTTTTTTAAGTCTTCAGTTCCTTTGCGCTTCTTCTTCAAGATAGGCCCTACGTATGTCCTTTTCCAGTCTTCTGGTCCTTCACGCACTCTCCAGGAGCTGTTGCTCTGCTTCAGTCTGTTTGCTAATCTAACCCAGAAACAAGGTCCATCAGACCTAGCTCACCAGAAAATATCTTCCTCAGCTAGCTATACCCAAGACTGTCCCTTCCTTAGGTGAAGGCTGCTATGAAGACACCATGTTGCTAACTGTGCTAGCCGCGCACTCTTGGCAACTACGGCTAGAAGGCATCCTCCCTCTCCCGAACAGGAGTTAGGAGAGACATGCTTCGAGGACAAAACAAGGAGATTTGGATTAGATTCATACTACTGAGAAAACTACAGCCTTGTGTGATGGGCTTCTGGCCACCCTGAAGAGGGCAGGTAACTTGGCGGGGGGAGAGAAGTATTTCTCTACCCTGAAAATGCAATTAGGGCAAAGGGATAAGGAGGGGACATAGCCACTTGCACATAGGAGTACAATTCAGCAAGTAGTTTCATTCCCAGGAGGGAAAGAGACAGATGAAAACATTAAAATTTTAATCTTAAAGCTTTTTCAACAAATTAAAATCCCGAAACCAAGGGAAAATATTGCATTTTGGATTGGACAAAGATTTGAATCTTGAAATGGATTTTACTCTGCAATTATTTTGTCTGTTGTTTAAATAAGAAAAACACAAAAAGTTGCCATTTGACAGAGACTGCAACTCATTTCAATCTCAATTTTTCAGGCTAGCTGAAGAGCTGAAAAAAACAATTGTTTCCACAGCTCCTGTCCTGGAGCCTCGGAAAGTTACCCTCTAGAGACAACAATTATGGGAGTTATGGTGCAGAACACCATCACAGAAGTTTAAATCAGAACGGACTGAGTTTTAGATCACAGGTTATCAGACCTGTGTTCTGAAATGGGCCTAAAAGCAGTTTCTGAAGCAGTAATGAATATGGCTTGGCCTTCCCTATGCCTTTTCATCTGGCACCATTAAGTATAGTTACCTCTAGTGCTTTTCATGCTGACAGCATCAAATGATAGGTAGTTTTCTTATCATAGATGATATCTCTAAGGTGTATTGTTGTGCAACTGTGCTGCTGGAAAAGATGATTTGCTTTTACCTTCATTCACCTTATTTGCATGCATGGACACCAGGATGTGACAACCTTTCATAAGGAATTCAAGTCTTCCTCAGGGTCACAGCAGTTCTGAGTTTGTCCATTGGGGTTCAGCAAACAGCTTGTTGCTTTCTTCAAACCTTGCCTAATAAGGAGAAGTTATTCAAGTGATGAGTGAAAGGGTTGGTGAGTCTAATTTTTTTTCCAGTAATATATCATTAGTGAATGGAATCAATTAAGAAACTGTCTGCTTTAGACTTCTTTTTTTATCACCCAGAGTATAGCCCATGGATACATACATGAAAAAAATAGATACAACACATAAGCAAGAGGAGTGGTTGGTCTGTTCTGTCATTGCTGCTAAGGCAGCACTACTTTAAATTCTATTCCCTGTAAATATTATGCTTTTATTCAAATGTATGGCATAATGCAATTTTCCCCTTGAATTCTCCCACTTTCCCGAAAAATAAGCCCCCATTTCTACAGCTGTTTTGTGCACTCTTTTCTGAAAGGCTTGTGCTAAACCAATATAGAAGTGTGGATATTAGGTAGACTTTTTTTTTTTTTTCCTTTGAAGCACAAGTGTTTCCTTACTAACTGAGAATACTGATTCTTGACTGACAGGTATGAGCCACTGCACTGTTGAGTAAGATCAGGTAGGACCCATATTTAAATTTGGACCCCAGGTACCCAGAATAGGATGCAGATGAGTTTACTTTTCCCACGGGGGCCAGCAAAACTTGAGGCAGACTTCAGCTAGCCTTTTTTACCATTGCAGGATGTTATAAAACAGGGACAGCATTTGGTGCCTTGGGTGGTTTGCAGCTTGGCTTGAAGGAGCCACAGAGTATGGTGTGGTCAAAACCTAGGAATGCCAAATATATGACAAAGCAAGGGATGTTACAGGGTAACACTCAAGGATCTCTGGGTCTGCTTTGTGGGGCGTGTGGGATAGCACCAGGTGGTACCTCAGGCCAGGTGCTCACTGGCCTCTCTGCTCTCCCTGCCAACTGGGAGTACATGAAGGGCTCCACCGCCCAACACAGTGAGATCAGGCAGGGGCCACATGGGAGAAGCTCAGCTGAAAGCAGCTCCTGCAGGACGGGGGTCAGCCTTGGCCACAGCATCTCAACAGCATGTTTGGGAGATTTTCCTTTTTGCCACCAGCAAGAAGTGAGGAGCCCTGCTCTTTGCCCATGGCCACCTGCAAGAAGCGGGCAGCCCTGCTCTGTGCTGTCTCTAGGCTGGCTCTGAGCACCAGCAGCCAAATCTGCAGGAGCGGGAATGCTCAGCATCCTGGCACTGAACAGGGTTTTATCTGCAAGTGCTTGTCTGGAGTTCAGGAGAGAGCAGTGTTAACGCACATAGCTCACGCAGCTGTGCAGAAACTGTGACGGTTCCCCAAAAATGTGTTGCTGCAGACGCTAATGCTGATGGCATTGACTGACTTCAGCAATCACTCAGTGGGGCAGCATTGTTGGTGGGTTTTTATGAGACAGATCAAGAATTTACGGCTGCCCATCACAGATCATAGGCGCCCCAGTGGGCTGCTGCCTCTGGTTCATCTGGTGCTGGGTCAGGGTCTGGGCAGGGAAGGCTGACAGTTTTGTCCCAGTCACAGCTATCATGAGGGAATTTGTGTCTGTCACTGTGAGATCTTGGTAAAGGGAGTGTAGGACCTTCAGAGAGATACCCTGGTAAGGCTCTCTGTTTGCCTGTCTTCATCAGTGGATTAACCTGCCTATGAATACCATTCCTGTGCATGTAGTTCACCCAGTTTATTTATAATATAAGGCCATGGAGACCAGGAGGAACCCTCTCAGGTTACAAACTTCACTCACGTTCAGCCTGGTGAAGAATTCATGACAATGGTACCTGGAGTGCCTTCTTCAGGTATGGCCATTCAGGGGCAGTCCTTGCTGCCCAGGCTTTAGTTGCCTCAGCTGCAATTAAGCCACATGCTTTGCAGAAACAACAGCTTGACCAGCTAAGGAAATGATCTGTACAACAGCTGTGTCAATCATTTGTTTTTCATTCCAAATGCAGAATTAAAAAAATATAATCTCTGTGTGTGTACGCATGCACGCATTAGCTCACAACCACACCTTCCTGGAGTTTTAAGTGAAACCGAAGAGAAAAACAGTTTTAAATTCTGTGTTGTATTCATCTTGCTGAACATTTTAGTAAAAGCAGCATACAAGGCTAGGGATGGGACATGAGTTCAGTTCACAAAACTGCAGAAGAGAGGATCCCCCCCTCATCTGGTGCTGAGGGCACATCTTCAGGGTGTGAAGGACCTAAGTTTGTATTCTTTCTCTGTCTGATACACACTTTGGCAGCAACCAAGGGCTCCTGCACCCCAGAGAGGTGTCTGATCTCTGCCCTCAGCATCCTCTAAGGGGCCTTTTCCAATCTCTAGTTTTGGAGCTCTTTTCTTTGTAGACAAAGCTTAACCAGTCACAGAAGTAGTCTTGAAGGCTAACATCAGTCACAGAGGTTGCTCTCATTAAGGTCCCTTTATAATCAGTGGACTACCTGTATCTGGAGCAGATTATACCTTGTTTTGATTTGAGTTCATTTTAAAAAGTAAGGGGTGCTGTCAAGATGATCCCCACGTGAGGCCTGCGCTTTTGAAATTCATTCCCTTTCACCTAGAAATGTGCCAGTTCTAGTATTACTCAAAGTCTGATTCACCCCGACAGCTTTCCCTCAGCTTTGCTCAGAGGTGCACCGAAGTATTATTAATATAAGACAAAGCTCATTGGGATTCTGCGTGCTTTAATGTTTCTTGTAAATCACATAAAAGTAAAAAGTAAAAAGAAGCAAACATTGTAATGTCTCAGTAGCTGATGTATTGTGCACAGACAGTGGAAAAAAATGTTCTGAATCTCACTGCTTGGAGTATTGTTTCTTCCATCCTCAGTAACAAAGAGTGAAAGGTTAGTAGTTTGTATTTGTGGGTGCCCAGCATTTTCCCTTAGCAGGCACCCTGAGTAGTCAGGAACATGTCTTTTTAAGCTTTATCAGACGACTGCTTTTGAGGGACAGATTCTTAATGCAAAAAGATTCTTCTGGGTTTTGCTTCCATTAATTTTACATAAGCTGGTTTTGTTAGCTAGAATTAGATAGCACCACTTATTTATGAATAACCCATGAAGGAATGCATGAGTCAATATGAGACACTTTCCCAGTCCCTGGTGCTGGATATTCACAAATCAAGAATGGCATCTATGCGGAATGATCACCAACAGAGATATTTCTGTGGTATGCCTGGATTAACTTGAAATGAATTATCTTCCCAGCTATATGAGTTGCTTTCCCTGAAGCGTGTTTCTGCCATCCTTCCCCTATTGGAAATAAGTAATGATTATGGTGAAGTTTTTTATCTATCTGTGCACTTTGAGTGGCCTCAGTTTCCTTCTACACCTTTATTAAATGGTTCTAATGACTGCTGCTGAAAAAAGAAACATCTGGCACATGTTTTGATGGAGAAATGCAAAGTGATAATGGTAAAATCCTTGCCACTCACAAGGTTTTTAGAGCTCAGCCAGTCCTGCCTGATGTGAGGTACAGGCTCTTTAACAGTCCTTCTTCAATGTGGTACTATTCATTCAATTCTAGAAATGGGCACAATGGATAAAGACCTGAACAAAAAGTGAATTACAACACAGTGAAAGAAAAAGTCTGATAACCTCATGAAGGAGGTTATCGCAACCACACTGTATACGTATGCATGTATGTATGCATGCCTGCGTGCACTCACATATCCCTGGGCTGACAGTTCCTCACACCTGCACTGCATCTCCTGAAACAACCTACTTAAAGTAGTTAACCTGTCCAGGATTATTGTTCAGTAACTGTAGTAATGTAGGTAAAAAAAAATTTAGCTTCCCCTAAGAAATATCTACAGAAAGAAAAAGAAAATACTAAGCCCTTCTAAACCAAGACTAGATTTCCATAGGTTGTTCCTTCTGCCTTTATGAATTTCCCCTTCATTGCTGCTGAAAAAAATAAGGCAGTTTTGTGTCCTTCCTGTCTCCCACACACTCGGTTCCTGCCCTAACCCCGCCTAAAATTTCTATAGAAAAAGAGAATCTTCTGGACCTCTAGGCTCAGCTTTCCAGGATCTGCAGCAAAGGAGGGAAACCAGCTTTTATGAGGTGCACCTCAGGAAAATGCAAGCCTGGAAACTGGAGTGTAACATGCCACACTGCTTAGTTTAGTGAGGAGCAATAAGGCCCGTTTCTTTCTTTCAGACTACGCTTGAAACCTGGCATGCCTCACAGTCCAAACAAGCTCACAATACATTCACAAAGCATCGAGAGCAATTCTTGGGCAACTCAGAGGTAGACTGGAGGCAGTTTCTGATGGAATAAAAAAGCCTGATGGACTTGGGTATGGGATCAGACTGTGATTTTCCCCTGAGATTTTGGATTCCTTTCAAAAGAGGGATCAAGCTGAAATTCCTAGGCTTACATTCACCTTATGTTTTCCTAACAGTAAGAAATAACATTAAACAATCACAGCTCAGTGTATGGATGAGCATAGTTTAGGGCTGCTCAAACAGGAAGGTGGCAGCTTCCCTGGGAGGGTAAGGTACAGAAGCAAGTCACAGGCAGCTCGGAGATGTAATGAGGTTTGACAATGATCTGGTACCAGGTAATATTATCAGAAACTAAGCGAAAACAAAGCAATACTACCCCTGGCCCATTCGCTGCTAGATTTTGGTCACTTCTGAAGGTGTGCAGAGAGAGAATTCACAGGGAAATCAAGCATGCTAAAATACGGGGGACCGGGCATGGAAATCCTTGTGAATTTGAGCCACGCTCTCTAAGAACTTGCCCAAACAACATTTTCTTTCTCTAGCACCAAGAAGTTGGGAAAGGCTGGGCAGGATTTTAACTCTGTCCCCTGCAGTGCCCAAACCAACTGGGAGAAACTGCTTGTAAAGGGAATACATCATCCCTTAAAGGGAGGCAGCAGTTTGAGCATGCTATAACTCCCTTAAAATCTCCAGAGAAAATTTGTTTCTAATGTGTTTGCTGGAGCACACTGCTGCTCCATTCAGCCATCAGGCTGCTCATTTTGTTTGCGAGTGATATATAGCCCATAGTAATGCAGATCCTAAAGCATGGGTGTTTATATCTGACTTGGGTTAAATTTTTTGTAGTATACTACAGAAGGATAACGATGACTTGTAATTTGCCAGAAGCTTTCCATGACTGGTAAAATATCAGGTGAAATTAGAAAGCAGATTAAATACATTCAGAGTACGTGTTTAGGCTCTGGAATGCATCCATCCTAAATCAGTGTATGTAGGTAGTAAAACGTGACAGTGATTTGTTTTGAACTGACATTTAAGTTGCAAAGCAATTGTTGAAATGATTAGCAAGTCTAGCTTTAGAGCACATTTTGATAACTGGGAGATATAATCATTAAAAAAAATGGACATGGGCTTAATTGACTTTAGCAGAATCACTACCAAAATGCACGTACAGAAAAATCTTACTTTCCCTGAATAGTGAGATAAAGTTCGCTAATATGACTACTTTGCAGTGATTCTTGGATAACTATGTGACTTTTACTACGCACATCTGTCTCCCCTAACCAGACCTTTCAGCTCGCATTCAGCATCCCTGTAAGAATGTCTGCCTTAGACATTTGCAGGTTTGTTCTAGTATGTCTGCAGTGCACATTGGGAGCACAGGTAGTCACCTGGAACACATGGAATTTGTGCTGATCTCCTGGATAGAGATGAAGTTCATACACAGTTGAGAGCACGCTCTGATAGTTCAACTGGTTCAATGGGTCTACTCATGGCAGTGAGTCCTAAACCCACGAGAGAGAACTGAAGACTCTAAGAATTAAGATCTTAAAATTTTCAATCCAAAAAATTAAGCTCAGGCATGTTGGTCCTTTGGGGGAAGGGGTGAGGGAGAGTGTTCAGCCTGCATAATAAAAACAGCTTAATTCAGGCACAGAAGTTTATACAAACAAAACTGAAACCCCTTGTATCAGAATAATGAGTAAGAAGTCTAGCTTTTCTGTGTACAGAAGAATTACTAGGCAAATTCTTGAGTGCTGTGGCTATTTTGTTTGCTTAGCAATATTAGGCACTCTAGTCTTCTCCTGGAAATTGAATTTCAGTTTTTCATTTCTTATTCTGCAACAGTTCAGCTGTTATTTCAGATACGCTCTTCTTCCAGAATATGAGGCAAGTCCAGTGATGTAGATACATGGGGCATATACTAGGCAACCTGGTTCCAGGAAATAATTGGGTTTGTTTTTAACAGACTATATATCCTCTAAAATAATCCAAGACCAAAAGTCCTACTAGTCGAGACCAGACAATCATAAAATCCTAAATAACTTAGGTTGGGAGGGAGCTCTGGAGGTCATTGCTCATAGCAAGATCAACTCTGAAGTTACATCAGGTTGCTCAGGACCTTCTCCTGTCAATTTTTCAGTACACCCAAGCACGGAGATGCTATAATACCATTCATGTGGCTCCTGTATCAAATTGTTAATATGAAGTGATGCTCACAATAGAAAAAATTCTCACTTCATGTGATACAAACCATATAGTCACATCAAAGAAACAGTCAGAAGAATATTAGCTTTCTAATTGAAGCAGATTTCCTAGATTTTTAAGACCAGAGGGACAGCTATGATCATGTAGTCCAAACTCCTGAGTAACATAAACTGGAAAGTTGTCTTGAGCCAGGCTGGAAAGTAGTGTTCAGGCACCCATATATCTAGCAGCTCACTGCTGTGAGATTCTGAGATGACTTGTGGAGGCAAGCTTTGTATTGTCAATCAGAAAGGACAGTTTTAGCTGAAATCCTGCAGCTATGCTCCACTTGCACAATCTTCTACTCATTTGTGGAGACTCCTTCATTTCTGTCTAGCAGGCAAAGAAGCTTCAAGGGCTCTCTATCCTGAGCAATCATTTCAGGTTAAATTTTAGCCCCTGTGGATTGGTTATGAAGTTGTTATTCAAACTCAGTTTCAGCAAAAGGATTACGTGCATGATTAAAGGCTGTGAGATAGGCCCCTTTGTACTGCAACTGTAAATCAGGATGCAGAAACAGGCTGCGTCTGCATTTGAATGAGCTAAAAGCCAGGAATTTCCAAATCTCAGCAGGTGCTGTTATCAGGAAGATTTTTAGAAAAGATCTAATCCTTTACAGTTGCTGGGTAGCTGAGGTAAGGAGCCTGTTAACATCTTATTTTATCTCCTGCTGTGTTGAAAGATGTAGCTTTCTTCTCAATATTTTTGTCTCCACATGGGCTGAAACACATCTGCCATGGATCATGTAGTGATAAGGCACCTTCTCCCGCTTCCAGAGTGCCGGTTTGCTGTTAGGGTACACGAGAAGCATGAGCTGCTTCATGACTGTACGGCTGTGCTGCCCCCGTACGGCTCAAGGCATCCGTTCAGCGGAAACGTGTGCCAGGTGCACATTTGCTCAGCTTCACATGACACAGGTCCTGCAGCGATCCTACATGTCCCCTGCATTGCCTCTGCAAAAGCACGTGGTTGTAAACAAATAAAAAACAACCCTTGACTCCTCTGCATGTTTGTTGTTTAGGTGTGTTTTGTCCTTGGCTATATTTGTAGGCTCCCAATGCGGCATTCGGAGTTCTGGACAGTAATGGCTCTGGATTTTCAATGTAGTCCAAATTCAAATTTCAATGAGCCTGGGGTATTTAGCTCCCTTGCATACTTCTGGCTTCTGACTTCTGGTTGATGACTCTTGCTGCAAAGACAGAAATGCTAAACTTCAGCTGGTGCATATGTGTCTTTAACATGTAGCAAGGGCCTTGTTTCTATGCTATACTTGATACTGGTCTAACATACCTCTTCACAAAGGTTCTATTTACACCCCACTCATACTGTTCAACTGCTGCTTTGGGCTTTCCATCACCCTGCCAGGAATGGGCTAGGAGGCAAGAGTTAGGGCAACATGCTGCAGTACTGATGCTCATCCCACTGCAGTCCTGTGCTTCTGGTTCAAGCTGATGCTGAGCAAGGGCCGCTTGAAGAAAGGAACTGCTTAGCAGTATCCAGTGCAGTCTTCATATCTGCTCCTGATTTGGAATGATCTACCTGGTGTATCGCCATTGTCTCCTAATGGCACTTTTTCCTTAAATGGATTTCTAGTTCAAATCAAATGAGTGCTTGCTCTTCTAGTCACTGAAAGTCCTTTTTTTTTACTGTGCTAAATGGAAGTTTGCTGCTAGTGTGAGATGGATCACAGTTACAGTGCTACATGTTTCCAGCTCATCTCACTAATTTAGGACTTTTAGGATGGCACAAAATAACTCCAAAGGTGGGCAGAGACTCCCAGTTGAAGAAGACCACAGGATGTTGATTTCCTTTGCATCTACGAACGGGACAGGAGTGGGAACATGCTGTATTTTAATGTGCTGGTTAAATTGAGGCTAACCAGGGACAAAACACATTTGACTGATATCCGACTCTTCTTGCCTGCCATCAGAAGTGGAAGAAAGGTCTGTTTCAAAGGTCAGCGTTAAGTTACAAAGTTTGGCCAGGTCTCTTTTTCCCTTCAGAACTCTGTTCCAGTTTACCTGACGTGGGCTGACGTGGGAGGAATTATTGCCTGCCGTGCTACATGCTAGGCAGCTTCATATCCCACTGAGGGATGACATCTTTAAAGAACAATTCAAGTGCGTTGTCCAAAGAGACTTCTTGAACAAGGCACAGAAAATATTTGCAGTCACCTTTGCTTATAAGAGAGGAAAACAAACCTCCGTGTTACTGGAAGGTGAGTTTTTGTGTGTGTGTTCTGGCAAGCGAACAGATTTTGCCTGCCTCTCCAAAAACTGTATCAAACTGCCTGTGGAAAGTTTCTGACTACAGGGGAGAAAGATTAATAATCTTTCTCTCTTGGATAAACGTTTAATTAGTGACATGCCAGTGCCAGATAAATGTTAAACATCTGAGAATAAAATATTACGAAATAAATCCTTTTTTTTTTTTTTTTTTTTTTGCCAAGAATATGAGAAAAAAGGCTATTGTTTCTACTGTGTTATAGTTCACTTTGGAAATTTGTGATTCACCTGCCTGGACCACACTTTCCAAAGTACCATCAGTATTACAAGCAATGACAAATCTGTGGCATTCAGCTTTCATGGAGCTGCACAGCCAGAATTTCTGCAGCATATACCTGCATCCCAGGCCTTCAAGACTGGTTGAAAACCTCAGGAAAGTGAACTTGCATGTAACATTGACTGTTGGTCTTCTGGAAAACACGATACACTTGCTAAGTTCGCTCTAGACCCCCACTGGCACACAGAGATGAAAAGTAACAGCTCAGTTATTTGAAGTATTTTATCTCAGAGGAGGTTTGTTTTGGGCAAAGGATTAAAGGGTTGTTATTTGTATAAGGACCTTGTCTACCCGTGATTAATGAGCCATAAAATATGTTGGTTTGTTATTCATCACTGCCAGCTTAATGGGAAAACTTACCTTTTAAATACATTATGACAACTACACTCACTTGCTTACTGCAAAGCTCTTTTCACTGTTAAACATGACTGTGACCGGAGACAACATTGCAAGCCCCTTTGCTGCAAAACTTTTCAAATACCTGCCTAATCTTCCGCATGCTCTTCGGTCTGTACATTTTCCCTATACTTTGCTGAACCAAGGCAAAATTGAAACTTAGAAATATACAGCATCTATTGACAAGTCTTGTGTGATACTACTGGACACACAGAAAAGACTTATCAGGCTCTGCTGCTGCCATCCTCATTTCAGATATGCGATATTCAGCCCATCCTAGAATGCATTTTTGAATAAGGATGGAGCTGAAGACTTTTGGGATGTCCTAGGGCAGGACTTACACAGCCAAAGTATCCCAGCTGGCTGATCTACGGTAGTTTAGAGCAGTTCCATGTATTGCGTAACTCATAGAATCATCAAATCATAGAATCATTTAGGGTGGAAAAGACCTTTAAGATCATCGAGTCCAACCATTAACCTAACACTGCCAAGTCCACCACTAAACAATGTCCCTAAGCACCACATCTACCCATCTTTTAAATACCTCTAGGGATGGGGACTCAACCACTTCCCTGGGCAGCCTGTTCCAGTGCTTCACCATCTTCAGAGTAACAAAGTGGCTCATTATTACAGAAGGCTTCAAGGCTTTGCATGAGATTGGAATATTATAAAGTGTAATAAGCAAAACTTTCAAAACTGGATATTTCCTTCCAGGCCTCTGAGCATAGATTTGGTGCCTATAAAAGTGGTTTCACTTTCAAATGTACCTAAAACCCTGTGGAGCTGATGAAAGTTATATAGTTTCAGAAAAGATAGCTTGTATTTTTAATATACTTTGCCTTGAATTTTTTCTCCCAAGTGAGTTTCAAACTCCTGCAATTTTGTAGGGTCAATAGAAACATTAAAATTTTCACCCCGTGGGAAATTCAAATATTTAGGCAGTTGTTTTCAATATTGAAGCATTACACTGAATTCTACAGCATTTATTTTTCTCAGTGCAGTATTTCCATATAGTTTTCTGTGTAAAAACACTGTTTCAACAGTTTGTTTCAAGTCAGGATCAGCTATATGTCCATTTTAAGTTATAGCAAACTCCATGCAGACTGTAACTCAGACATCTTAGTCTCCTATTCTTCCTAAAGGTTTCAAGTTGTCTTTAAACTAGATCACCAATGAGGTTGTACTATGGATGGTCAAATAACGTGTACAAAATGCTTTGTCCTGGAGGAATAGCCTAGCCAAGAAGAAAAATCACTAAGGGACTCAGAGAACATGGAAGTATCTGATCTATTAGTTTTGTGCAGGATCTCATGCAAATACACATAAACACTCTGTTGACCAAAATGGAATGAGCTGATCAATTCAGAAAGCTGAAATGTATGGATCTGGGTTGCTCTTTCAAAAAAACTTCCTGTTTGGTTTTTTTTTTTTTTAATTCCCACATTAAATGTAAACCTAATCAGCAACAGTTAAATTTTGGTATAAAAGTGTCTATGTTGAAAAAAATCACTTTCCATGAAATGAAATAGTTGGGAAACTCCTGAATATCACTATTCTTTTATGTAAGAAAAAAGGTAAAATTGCACATGCTCATGAAAATAACTCAAAGAACAGCCAGAGGCAAATGCTGCATAGACAAGTGGGGTTTTGGAAGCATAGCACTTATCTCACCAAAGGAGAGGTAAACCTTAGTTTAAAATTATTGTTCTTATAGTTCAAACAGATCTAGAATGCTTTTTACCCAATCTTTCTGAAAACTTGTAAGAGTTGCTGAAATCTAATATTGAGGATGAGCTGACCCAATTACTCTTTCATTATAGCAAAAGGGCTTCCCAACTGCAAGATGACATTAACCTGTCTTTATTATTAGACCCTGTCAACTTGGAGCTGAGTACAGTGGTAGTTACGAGGAACAAAGAACTCTCTGCTGGTTGTTACTTTATGTATTTTTTTGAGGCGGAGGAAGGCTTTTGGATGATGCCTTTCTTGAACTGCACTGCAATTAGGAACAGCTTTTAAGCTTTGTGCATGTCTTTTCAATAACAGACTCAGTTTTGCGTATGACTTCTACAGCTATTGTGCTTGTCTCTGTTCTTGAAATGAATGAGAGATCATCAACATACATAAAACTAAAATGCTTTGGAGAATGATGGTGTGCTGAGAAACACCGGAGCCAGAAGAAAATTATCAAGAAATACCAGAGGAAAATGCCACCCAAATTTAGCTGAAGACATTATAAAGCCTGATTTGTACTATCAAGTGAAACAATTCAGTCACACCCATGTTCATTGAATCCTTCTCTCTCTTTGCAAAAAAACCAGCATGTGTATTAAGCTGCTACCTTTCTGCACAGAACTGAAAGGAGAAGACACTGAGAGTAAAATGAGATATGCCAGTAATCGTGCAAGTTGTGTCACCCCTGGTGAAGGAACCATGGCTTTCCCCTAGCCATAGAATAAACACATAACTAGCAAAACCAAATTGTTAGAGAAAAACAAAACCTAGGACATAAGACGGAAGATGATTTCTACATGTGTCTGGCAGGGAACTGATGGAGGCAACAGAGCCTGTCTCAGTTGTAAGGCAGCACGTATTTCTTAGGACTCTGAGTCAGAACATTTATCCTCTAGCCTTAAGTGTACGCACACGTTTTCACAGGGGAGTTCCTGTGAACTGGCTGCATACAAGAAAAATAATGTTTGCTTGGTTTTTTGCCTTGAGACTTGAATGAAGAAACAAGTTCTTAATACAACAGATGTGATACTTTGCCAACATTTTATTTACCTTGCTGAGCATGAGCAAAATCTACCAAAAATATACATAACCTCACAAAACTGGAGAATATGGACAGCAACAGACCTTCCGAGACTGTAGAGATAATCCCTGTGCTTCCTTTCTAGAAAACAGCTTTGTCTCAAGTTTGTGACTACAGTGTTTCATTCACTTCATGGAAGGAATTAACAAAAAAGCAATGTGCAAAAATACAACACAGACATCTAGGGTGGAAAAAAAATGGTCCTTGTGAATGCCATACGCGGGGAGAGTCATTGGCTGTTTGTGGGCAATTACTTGTGAGTATCTCCTAATGAGTTTATCGAAGTTAGATAGAGTCTAGACTTTACAAATATTTACCTGAATTCACTTATCACCCTTTCTAATGTGATATATCACATACATATGACAACATTGTTTCTGTTACCTACCTGGAAAATTACATTTTATAAAAGAGCGGAATAATGAATGATAACTTAAAAAAAAATCCAAAAAACAACATAGCTAACAAAATAAGTCTGTTGGTACAGCTAGAGATAAACAGAGTTTCAAACAAGGATTGAGTAGCACTTGCAAAAGTGACATCTTTGTCTAAGTGAAAAGTTACAATGGTTGTTACTCTCAAAGTGGCAATCATAACAAATCTGCAGTTCGAGCTGTGTTGGTGTATTTGTTTATGCAGATTTTGGAAAGACGTGTGCAATCTGAAAATGCTTTTCTTTTTCCTGAGTCACCTGCAGAAGCAATAAAAATGCTGAATGATACCCATGCAGTTAGTGAATACGCTTTGCGCAGATATCCTTGTTCACACTGATGAACCCAAACTGTACACTAGAGCATTTACTGTGAACCTGGCTGAATTTCTATGACATAGAAAATACCTCTGGTTAAAAATGTTAAATACTGAAATTTATATCTTCTAGCTTGATTTTTGTAGGCATTTCAGATTGAGAAAACAAGTGGAACCCCAAACCATTTAGTTGTTCAATTGACATGGAGCAACTTGACTGACAAAGCTATATGCACATCCTGACACCTGTCAATCATAAGTAGCCCATCTGGGCCCTGTTCTATTTATTCCTGTTCAGTAAAGAGATATTGCACAGGAGGCAGCTGGCGGGCTGCAGAGAACACTTCCTCCTCCCTTCGTTTTCGTGCCTCTGCCTGCAAAAGGCAGGATCTAGCCATAAGGACCCAGTTTTTCTTTTATGTGAGACCAGGAAATAGCAGAGGCAGTTCTGGCATAATGGTGCAGAAACTAGTGTCACGCACAGCTGGATGGAGCTGTGTTAAAGTGACGTGCAGGTGGGACACACCATAGCAGGCAATGTCACCCAGGAGATGAAGATATGTCTCCCTTTGTGCCTTTTCCCCAGGCAACTCCACCGCACAGCTCCCATGATCAGAACAAAGAGCAAAGGGAGTGTGGTGCTCAGCACTGCTCACTGCTGAGGACCATCAAGGTAAAAATATATAATAGAGAGGATCTGGATATTAATATGAACACTATGTGGTAGTTCATGTGTAGTTTTAGTCTACGGAGGGACACTGTCTTTAGAGTGGGAAAGCACATCTAAACACGTCTACTATCTTATTGGACTCATAGCCACAGGTCACATGGTCAAGGTGCCATTTGACGAATGATGTTATTACATGCAGAATATCAGAAAGATGGCCTGGGCAAGCCTCCAGGCTGCCAGCTTTTTGTCCTGATTACCATGAGCTGAATCACTTTGCACGTGGGCTTACAAACTGTGATCAGAGAGCCTGGACCATTCAAGGGAGGTACATGGGGATATTCAAATTGCTCCAGGGCTGCAAAGCAAAACCCTGCAGGAGCCAGAGTCCTGCCACTGTGGTGCCCAGCACACCCCACCATGGCAGAGACAGCAGCATCTTCAGAAATAGGAGAGGCTGGGCCTTTTTTTTTTTTTTTTGCATTGACTTTTCAGTTCCTCACAGATATTCACACTGCCTTTGAAGACCTTTGTTGTAGAGAAATGATAAAAATACAATCTTCTGTGAAGGCATGAGGAATCATTTTTCTTTCTTTCTCTTTCTTTCTTTCTATCTGTCTTTCTTTCTTTCTTCTTTCCTTCTTTTTTTCTTTCTCTTTCCTTCTTTCCTTCTTTCTATTTCCTTCTTTCCTTTCTTTCTTTCTTTCTTAAGACACTTCTTATTGTCCCCATTTCAGACTTTAGTTTTTCCAGTACAGACAATGAAAAAACGGGTTTTCTTCACTTCTTTTCTTAAATTAAATTCTTCTGAAAACATTACTTCTTTTCCAATCCTTTCAAGCCCAGAACTGCCAGAAGTGGTGAGTCTAATGGTTAAACAAGCTGAACTAGAGCTGCCGCAATAACTATGGTCCCCACGGGTGCATCTTGGGCAATACAGAACCTCACCTGGAAAGGCTGCAAGTCTGACAAGGGTGAGCTTCTCCTCTGGCACACTTTGTCCCTCCAAATGGCCCAGGGAGACACAGTCTGGGAACCTGAACAACAGCCTCAAAATAATGTCCATTGACTGAACTCAAAGACGTGTTCCAAACATCTAGGGTATTTGATGGGGAACCTCCCAGCTCTTTAACCACATGGTGTAGAAAGGAGGAATAAAAGTTCCCTGGTTGTGCATCACTGAGGAAAGAAGAATGCAATTCCTCTAGTTTAACTTTCAGTGAACACTACTCCTGTGACGTGCCTTCAGCATCTGTCCTTGGACAAGAAGAATATTCCTCTGGAGGTACCTACACCTTTCTACTGACCATAGGGGAATGCCAGGGTGACTGGTTCAGACATAGATGTATCAGAGCAAGAGCTGACACACAGAGAGCATGTACACATACAGGATGGTGCAAGGGGACAGGAATTTTGTTATCAAAGAATGATTTTTTTCATATTGACCAAAATGAGACTTCAAGGAATGTTACTTTCATGTTGCCACCTTCACACTGTCACCCTTCCTTTCTCCACAATCTGATCTCCTGGAGAACAGCAGAACTGACAGGGGGGAGAGTTGCCCCAGGGACAGGATGGGCTTCCAGAGAGGACAAGGCAGCTGCACCCCATGCGTAAATCCCCTCCCTTCCAATTGCCATTGGATTTCAGCACACAGAGGTGAAGCCTTCAATTCTTATATCCTACTTCTTCCTCTCCTGAGACAACCTCCTTTTCTACTCCCTAAGAAGGACTCTGGGCCCTTCTCAAATAATTTCCATGCTGTGTAAAGACTAACACAGCACACGAAGAATGTCTCTGAACCAGAACTGATCTACAAAACATTTTTGAAGACTCTGAATTCCTACAGGCTAGCACGAGTCTCCAGGGCAATCACAAGCATGCGATGAAAATCACTACTCTGAATGACAACCTGCTGCTGCCTGTCCAGCTCCTGACACTTCGCTCCCCACAAGAATATTTGGATTTCAGCATACGCTTCAAAGTCATTGTTCCTTCTGTTTTGTTTGGCACAGCAGCACTCATTTTCAGAGAGAAAAAAGGCAAGAGAGTAGTTGTAGAAACACACAGCCTGGTGACAGCCACGGCACAGCAATATGCTGATGGTGAGCCCCCGAGCATTTGAGTGAGCAGGTCCTGCTGGCAGCAGCACGGCCAAATCCCACGAGCCCCGTTCAGCAGCCACCGAGTAGTGCGCTGCAAGTCGGAGGGTGTTCTGGTTATTTATCTCACAATTCATTTAAACTGTAAAAGCACAAATGTGCTTGATTTTTATTATTACTTTTGACTTCAGCAGATGTCTTGTGGGCAGTAGCTGTCTCCTTAATATTCCTGTGGAACAGCTTTCTGTTATACTGTACTGGGGGAAAAGATAACTGCATCAGAGGCAGTCCTCTTCCTTCACAGAATAATTTCCCCACCCTGCATCATGTTTATGTTTAATTGCAGCATATATTTGGGGTACTTCAGAACTGATAGATCATTAAAATAGCATCCTAGCCATCAGCCATGACATTCCATCTGGGAAATAAAGGAAGTAGAAACTTTAAGCCAGCCAATAAATGAAGCAAAGTTCTAAACCTTTAAACCCGTAAAACAAACAAAAAAGAAAAAAAATGAGCAACACATTAGCCAAAATTATCCCTTCCTCAGGCTCAAAATGAGGCAGTGCAAACCGCAGGCCCTACCACTCATTTTTATTGGGAAAAGGAACAAATCATCATGCTCAGGGGAAGCAGCTCTGCCAGCGATCCCAGAGGAGCTTAGTATCTCTGCCTTCTACCTACCTGTCATCTGTAATTTGGGAGCTTGTGGAATTTTCTGCACAGATTCAGCTTCCGTACTCTCACCTGTTTACTATCTGTTACACTACAGAAATAATTGCAGCAAGGATGATGGGTACTAGCTACTGGATTTTAAACATCAGCTGGACAATGAACTCACAGCTCCCATTTGGCACCAGGGTGCAGATTCCAGTCACCATCAGAAGCGCTGCTCCAGTTGACACCTGGTGTATGTGGTGTATCAAAAGTTAGTGAGTAGCACCATGTATTCAAGTGTTTCATCTATCCTTTCCCCCAAAAATCCCTCGTATGTAGCAAGATTAGGGATGTATGCAGTGTTAGGAGAGGCCATGAAAGGACAAACATTCAGTGCTCTGGGGAAATGGTTAGTGGTACTTAAGCATTGTTTTCAATTTAAAAGGATTTAGGCTACATATGGGTGCTAGTAACCCCATCATCAGAGCCCTTCCCACAGTTTCAAGTACCTAACAAGCCTGCAATGTGAGCAAGCCTGCCTGAAAAGGCTGGTGATGCTGGAGGCTCCATCTGTTGCTCGTTCACAGCACATATTGTCAGGAGACCAGGAATGCCACTCTCCCACCTTTTCATACACTCGCACTGCTTTGCATCGATAAGATTTCAGAAGCACATTTGTGACTCTGCTCGGAGAGGGATATGACAACACACTTGTCATGCTTTCCTTCTGCCAACATGCCTTCTCTGCAGATAGCAAACTGGGCCACTGCTGACCTTATCGTCTGGAAAGACAAAATCCCAGGAAATTATTTTTGCTCTGTTGTTTTCAGAGGTAGGTGTTTTTTTCCTCTGTTTCTTCTTCATCAGTACTTAAGTCCTATGCCTTTAATCGATACTGTGCCTTGACTTTCCTGACTGTGCCATAATTTACCCTTCCTTTCCCTTTTAGCTTTATGTCATTTCCATCTTTCCCTGCTCTGCTTGCACATGATCCTGGCAAGCAGGGCACATGAAGCACCGAGCACTATTGGCTAGATTGGATTATGGTGGAAGAGGGGAAGGCAGAGCAAAAGTCCAGAGTCGTGCGAGATAAAAAGTTCAGAAGTGCTCAAGGACTTTCAACATTTCCACTTTGGAGTGCCCAGGCTGAGCTGATCACAGGTCAACAGCACAAACCCCCTACTATTGTTTTAAAGCCTTGATTATTCTTTAGGTCATAGCAAGGGATGTCACTTACTGCAGAGTGAAGTTGTATTGTGGAGTGGTGTCAGCGCGAACACGCTTGTAATTTGCACACTCCAAGGTGACTGGGTGACTTTCATTTAAATTGGGATTTGTGGACAAATTGGTATCAATTCATGGTCCAGAGCACCAGAATCCCCAAGTTTAAGTGGAGTAAGTTGGACCACTATCCTTATTCCCCTGCTCTGCAGGACATGGACTCCTGAATTTCACCCCAACATAGACATGCATGAGTGGATGCCATGATGTAAATGAGAGGAGCAGATTGAGTTCCTCTGTGGTCCTAAGACATGGTGGGAGTAGGAGGCAGGCTGAAACACATTAAAGCCATCGTCCCATACAGCGTTCATAGACCCAGTTCTGAGTCACACCTTTCCTCCACCCTGCTATGTTTGGTACTTAGGGACATGGAGTGAGAGACGAGCCATGGCTCTGAGACAGAGGCAGCACAGAAACTCTGTAAAACAGTGGCAGAGGACGGTGGTAACAGGAATATTACAACCTGATACTAGATTGAGCTGATACTAGACATTATTCCACGGTATTTTCATAGAAAGCAATTGTCAATTGTTGAAGAGCCAATATAAGTTAAATGACTAGTGAAAGGAAATACGAATCAGTGAGGGAGCATCACTGCTGAGTATTTGTTTGGTGGAATTAAGGTAAAAGAGAATTCCAAATTTGAAGCAAGTTTTAGTCCTGAATACCAGAAGCTCAAGAAAACAAAGGAAAATGGAAATTGTTAAAAAGTAGCATCTGCAGGCAAAGGATGCGGATTTCTTCTTGAAATGACTGCAAGTAATTGTTAAAGAGAATAAAATTCCTGTTAGGCTGATTATCTGTTTTGCATAAATATTCTGGAAGGACTCTAAGGCATTACCAATTTAGCACAAAATAAAAAATGACTGCTTATAGACAAACTTCTGAAGTTTAAATAAAAGGGCAATGTGACTTCTCAAGCATTGCATATTTGCTTTTGCATGTGCAAAAGTAACAAGAAACATGGTCTTTGCAAGTGCATCTTTTCTTAACAGAGAAATCCATGGTGATGGCATTCTTAATAAATTCAGTTCACATTACTGTAATGATGTTTGTCTAGCAATAACTTGGGAATTACAGTTAGCTTTAGCATTAATTAATTCGGTGCAATTTTCGTGTGTTATCGACATATTTTATGTCCTCTGCTGGATCCGAATTACCCCAGGATAATGGAAAACTTTTCTATGCATGAATTTTCAAAATGTCTTTCAAATACAACAAAGCATACAACAAAGAAAAGCAATCTCTTGGGAGCATCAGCATGCAAGATGGAATTCCTAGTTCATGATCTGCACCTATGTTTCCTGACTAGTAATGTGAAATCTTAAAATAATTTGAATGTCACAGTAGCCAGATCCTTGTCTCATGGTTATAGCAAATCATTAAGAACTAGGTTTTAAAGTTCATGTCCTAGAAAAAGGCTGTCTGGGAGAGGAAATGGAAGTTGTGATCACTTTTTAATAACTAACTCACAGAGAAACTTCTGATCGACTTTACTAGTACAATGAATGACTTCTGAAGCTCAGTAGTTTTGCATAGATAATGGCAACCCAAAAACCTTGGGTTTAACTATCAAAGAGGGAAAGGCATTGCTTCAGCCACACAGGAGGTAAAAGTTAGAAGTTAGGAGAAGAAGTTAAGCAATAGAAAATAAAATATAAATATCAGGGATAAAGCAGCTGACTGTGAAGTCTCTAAGAATAAGCTGCCAAAATTGCCACAAACAAAGTATGAGCAAAGACAAAACCTCACAGGCAACTATACTGCACTGCTTGGCAGTAGGGGTGGTTTATCTCTCTTTTTTTAATTTGGCATATTCCAGAACTTTGTCTGCAGCAATTTATCCATTCATACTTAAACCATGTTTCCTTTACCGTTTGCAGTTCCTGTAGCTTGGGACAGCAATGGCAGCAAGTGGGACAAAGAGGAGTTTCACGCAGGAGGTGAGGTGTTGATGTCCGTGCTGCAGAGCACATGGAGGAAGGGCTTTTTGCGGTTTCACCGTACTGGGGATGCTGGAGCCCCTGGCTGACCCTGCCCTAGGTGGGACAGAAGGAGGATAATTTGGCAGAGGTAACCTCCACCGAGAAAGTGGAAATACCCTGTGAAAAAACAGGTGACAGAGTCAGCTATTATTATAGAGTTGTGATTATTTAAAGCAAACTCCCTTTTCACGCTTGTCCACAGAAGGGGAAAAAGGAGGAGATGGTGAAGCTGAGCAAATACCTGGTTAGACATGCCCATGTGGAAGGTGTTTAATAAGGGCAGTTACATTTAATAACCAGAGGCACACCATCACTTCATCTGGATAACAAACAGGCAGGACTTGAAAGAAAATCTTGCTGTCCCTTTGTTGCCATGACAGCCTTATGAAAAATATAACAGAAGATAACACAACCATCAAACTCAGGATGTGAAATTCCAATGAAGTCAGGATATTGTCTGATAGACTAGCTCAGTAATTCAAGAAGAGCCACTGTCTTCAAAAATCATACATACATAGACCAATGCTGGTGTGAAAGAAATGCAGTGGAGAGAACTGTTCAGTCCTCCTGGGAAACAGTGAGACAGAGGGATTAGCAGCAAGGGTTTTTGATGTAGTCTTCCTTTTCATGACCACAGAAATATTCAGAGTTCATCTTGAATGTGTCATTCTGTCACCCTAGCTAGATTTCGGTCTGATCTCTCATGTTTCAACACCCTGAGCGCTGAACAGACTTTACCCTCACTCAAAATGACCAGTTATTAAGCACCAATTTTTCACTGCAAGCAAGTAGTCTGAGATGTGCTCGGGACAACAACCCAATGAAAGGTAAGCCCATAGGTCAAACACATGGAGATGGAGTATCCCACTGCCAGATTGAAGGTCATCTGCCACCTAACTTCCAACTGTGTCTTATTTTTAATAAAGTTCATAGCACCTACAGCTTTAATTCATATTTGGAGTGAGCCCAGGCCTACACAGCCCAGGAGCTGAGCCAGATCAAGACCCCCCCTCACATGGCATGTGTCCCACAAGGCCACCACTCTCAAAAACTGCCAGACAGCCAGCATCAGGTTTCTTATGAAATGAATTGGCTGCTGCTTTCCCTCTATCAAAAGCCAGGAGGTAGTGGGAGTGGTTTGGGCAATTTCTAGCTGTTACCTGCCCATGATTTAGCTTCAGAGCACCAGGCCAGCCTTGAAAACCTGAGGTGGTTTGAAGCCATATCTCAGAGAAGGTTATCGCTTGAATACAAGATTATAGGCTAACGGGATAGGGACAGTGTGCACTCTCACAACCTCCCTCCATGAGACTAAAGGCAGAAATAGCCCATGTGTGTGCAGTGCAGGGATAGCTCACCTGCAGATGGCAGTTCATGGTCCCAGCTTTCCAGTTTGCTTTCAGACTTCATTTGACATATAGCACAGGACTTTCCCCTGTTCTGTCAGTGACCACCTCAGCTTAGGATTGGTCTAACGAAAAGCTCTAAGCATCAAGCATGTCTTTGCTGCACAGTGGCATAGATTCAGGAGGACAGGTAGAGGACACTCCTTCCCTTCCCAGGGCTCTCTTTGAACCCTACAAGGCCAAGGCAGGAACTGAACCTAGGATTTTAGCTGTAGCCTAGTAGCTTGATATCTCACCATGTTAATCAAAAGAAGCAGCACCAGCTTGTCACATCATCTTGAGGGAAGACCATGAACATCACATCATCTTACAAAGAAGGATACTGTCACCTATCAGACCTGTGGCCACCAGTTTGGCAGAAGTGCTTCCTCGAAGCTTTAGGTCAGATGTTGAAGCTCCAGACACATGTACCATTTCAGGCCAGGTCTTGTCTGAGCATTTCCTGAGATGCCCTCTAACTCTATCCCAGCCATTCTGCAGTGAGGGAGCTTCTGATGAACATGCTGCTATTTTGGCTCTTCTCCTGACACATCTTAGTCTGTGTCTCTAAAACTCATTAAGAAGGACCAGAGAAAGATCCTTGCTCCATGTAGCCCTCTGTAGAGCAAAATGACCACAACCACCCAACACAGCACTCAGCTGGTCTTCATGTCCCACCCCAGTGACAGTCAGACAAATTATTCTTCTTTGTGTGTATTTTGGCAATGCAAAGCATCTGAAATGTTGAAAATGCAGCCTAGCTGAGTGGTGTTGCTATAGTGTGAAGCTAGAAGCGTGCGTAGCAGGTCATGGAGTGTGGCACAAAGGTAGCCGCAGGTGCTGGGGGGTAAAGCTGTTGGAGATACTTGGAAGGGCTATATCTCATACCTGCTTCATGCAGAAAGGGATGCTTGGAGTGAGTCACCCCCAGCAGCAATGTCACACTATTGTCTTGAAGAGAACTCACTGGCATTGTCCAAAACAGAGCCATGAATTAATATACCGATGTGCCCTCAGCCTCTTCATGCGCAGCACATAACCAGTGAACACACATTGCTGGATTTCACTCCTAGGATCTGGCACGGTAAAGTTAGACAACACAGCACCCTGCTTTCATCCAAAGCAATCTTTCACATCCTTTACAGGCCTACAGCCACTCTGAATCCTAGTGGGAGAATACTCAGTATCTTTGAGAAACACAACACTTTCGGCAGTGTACTTTTATATGCTGATTTTGCAACCGAAGATTTGGTAGCTAGCTTTCATGACTTTGGCCAAAGCCTATAAAGAATTGAGACACAAGCTATTACTTTTGCAACTGTACACACTTCAAATTGCTGCAAACACCTGATCTTTCCTTCAGTTCCCATAAACCTGCTAATTATAAGAGACATGAACTCTAGAGCACATGGAGGACTGTGGGATTTCTCTTTTCAGTTTGATGTCTACTGGTGGCTGTCCAGTAGCATAAATCTTGAAGGATAAGTTAGAAGCAAGACCAGGAAATGTGAAAGAAAAATGATACCAAAATGAAAGTGTCTATACCATCCCAGCAAAAAAAGTAAGGATATGAAGAAACATCACCTTGTAGATGTTGTCTCTCTGCAGTTCAGTGAGGCCTGATCCAGGCCCTGATTAATATATAAATTTATTTTACTGCCACAGATGAAATATGACCCTTCCCAGGGTAGAAAACAACAGGAGATCACAATGGTCTTAAAAAAGAGATTGTAAACAAAAACACCTACTGGGATCTGGCCTGCATGAATAACAAATTCAGAGACATAAACAGTCCATGCCAATGAAACCAAACATGCCACAGTCATGTTCTAAGGTAGCCCCGACACACAATCATGTTCTAAGTTATATTCAGGGTGTCTGAATCTGAATTCTCTCAGTGCCAGGAGGCACACAAGGCGCGAACATCGTTCTTCCACTTCGATCGGTCTGCGGCTGCGTGCTCTGGAGTCCCAAGGGCCACAGCGCAGTCTTCCGTCGGTTTTTTCCTCAAGACATGACCGATCCAGTTCCATCTCCTCCTCCTCACTTCATTACTGATTTTCTCCATCTCCGAGTTGATGCTCGTCGTTTCTGCAACTTTTTTTTTTTTTTTTTTCCAGGAGGAGGTAGTTGGCCTCCTGCCCAACCCCCATGACTTGGAGGGCCAGCGGTTTTTCTGTCAGGGTGGCCTTCCCTTAGGCTGCGTTGGTTCGCGGCACCTTCTTCAATTTTATCCGGTGCACCCTCCAGAGAGGGATCCCCTATCCACCACCCAGGGGATGCGCCTTCTAGCCGTGCAGCCCCAGCCGAAGGATAATCAGGGTATGACACAATTTATTTCAAATTTACTGAACGTTTCAAAGCCACAAAAAAAAAAAAAAAAAAAAAAAAAGTGATTACATTTCCCAGTTGCTAGGAACAGAAAATGATGAATTTGATCTTCCTAAGTGCCTTCCTCCTCAAACACATACTGCCACATCGTTTTTCTTCCATGCAAAACATATGTTGACTTTGCAGAAGGTCTCATATTTTCTAAAGCCAGCTCTGCCATAAAAACACACAGCTTCAGCACTGAATCAGTGCTGTGCCAACGGTCTCTGTCAAAGGCAAGCACCAAGCCAGCAGCATGAAACTTTCTTAGCTTCAGATGACTGGAGGAGGAGGAGAAGGCAGAGGTAGCCCTCGTCCGCCTGAGAAAGCTAGTCTTTTCTGTTCCTAGGGACTTTATTCTTCTGCATGGAGGACAAATGAACTAAAAAGACTGTCTCTTCATGTAGCTCATTATTCTACCATATGCCATTTAATTTCACTCAGTTATCCTTGTACGGAACCAAATAACTTGTTTCTGGCTACAGCATATCTTACAGAAAGACCTCCAGTGCTAATTTGCAAACACAAATGAAAAATTCACTGCTTCCAAGGCTAGTTCTTTCCCAATGATGAATCACCCTCCCTGTTAAAAGTGTATATCTTACACCTCTTCTGATTTTTAGTTTAAATTCTCATGTGAATGTTGCTTCTGGTTCCGGTAGCATTAAGCCAATGAATCACCACAGCTCTGATCCAGCGTGACAGCTCCTACGCGTGACAAAGAAATCCATAGCCTTATGAAACATAGAAAGCTAAATGGACAAATGCTTCTTATATATCAAAGCTACTGGCACATGAACCCCTGCACGCTGCATTGAGCTAACAGCATTCCAGGTACAGGCAAACATCAATTAGGATTTTTTTAATCTAGTATCACAATCAAATATTCAGGAAGACAAATGCTAGTAGACATCAATCCCAAATACAGAACTTTCAATAAGAGTTTAAAATCAGAGGGCTCCAGAAAAAGAGGCAAAGACTGTATCACATAAATGTCTGAGCTTCAGGCTGACGCTATGAGGACAAAATGGTAACATCAACTGTCTCTTTATCTTGGATGGGTTGAAAACTGTATTGGAAACTACCCAGTGCTTTCACAGAGTACTAGACTTGAACAGTGCAGTTCGTCTTCCTCATCTTCCTCATCTGCCTCATCAATTTATTCTGCAAACATCAAGGGAGTCTAACATTAATCCCTCAGCTCTCTAGACTGGTTTCTTGGTTAGTTATGCTAACTCCTTTTGTGGAGGCAAAAATTGTCAAAAACATGTTTTCCCACAAATCTTTGACTCATAAGGGCTCTGTTTGCCTCACTTTGAGGTCTGCCTGCCTGGCTCAGCCTGCAGAAAAGCAGGGTCCTGATGGTTTCCAGGGGTGTGAATGTAGAGAAGAGCCACAGAAAAAAGAGTTCACTCCACAGAAAATAAACACACACAAAATTGGTGCCCGCAACCTCTCAAAACACTGAGAGTGCGATTATAACTAAAAACCTTCCTTACAAAAAAGTCATATATTACTCCAGCAAAGAGTCACCTTCCCAGTACTTTGCTTCAGAATGGTTTGAATGCCCTGAAATGTCCTCGCACATATATTTTGTTCACAGTGAGGTCCTCCACTTTTGGAACTGTTTACATCTAAGTATCTGCCTAAGCCTCACTGAAACCAAATTGCAGTTAAGTATATATTATGAAAAACAGAGCTGTATTGAACAAACAGCTGTAAACAGTGTCATTAATAGAAAATAGTAATATTAGTAAAGCGATAAGCTTAGGCACTTTCATTAATGAACCTCATCAGTTCACATATTCAAAGCACAATGCAATTAGCTTTTTTCCAAACAGCTTTTTATGTGCAACGCCAGCAAGCGACGCCAACTCTGCTTACTACAGAACTGAGTTTTTCAGAAATGTACATGCACGTTTTGTGATGACTTCCTAATCGGAAGTACCAGCGCACACATGTCCCTGGAGCAATGTCTGATTAGATGTTAGTACTCACAAGTAACTGTGAATGAATTCCAGGTAATTTCATGCACTAATTATGCATGTATTTGTTCTGTTGCATTTCTGAGAACCAGGTCCATGAAAATAATCCAACACACCAGCCACAGGACATACCCATGACAGTAATCAGGGTTTCTTGCTCTGAAACCAGGCCTTGCTACACTGAAATCTGTTACGTGCTGCCTCTCTTTGCAGGGACCATGATGCCAACTTGAAATCTGTGTAGGCATTGTCAAACCCAGTGAGTGTATCTATCTGAGTCACTGAAAGAGCATAAAATGATGAAATTATGCTGCCAGTGCAAAGACTGGGGAAGGGACCCATGGGACTGCTTTGCAGCAGGGCACCGGGCTGCTCCTGGCCTGCTGAGAAAAGCTTGAGTTCAATCAACTAATACCTGCTATAAACCAAGATTCAGGTCTAAGTGCTTAGAAAAACTTAAGATACCTACATATATCATAACATTTTAGAGGTGCACATAATAATGAATTTAGGATGCAGTTTATGTACTGTCACATAGTTTAGTCATGTATCTGTGTTAGGATTTTCCCCTTCACAGCTCCAGGTAACACTTTGTTATCATCCAACATACTGTTATTGTTGAAATATAGAGTGATAGACTCTAAGATGCTTGAAAATCTCCCCACTTAACAGTGAAGCAAGAGCTGTCAATAAAGCTTTCTTCACTCCTTAAATCAGCTGGAAAACAAACTTAATGACAGTGTGACATAAATAAAGGGAACCAGGATTTAACCATAAATGGTCAAATGGTCAAAATGAAGAAGATATTCAGTGTACTCCTCACATGGCAAGGAAAGGGTAGCCATCTTACAGACATGCATGAGGTTTAACTGCAGAGACTCTCATGATCAAGGAGACATCAGAGTAGAGGTGGAGGAATAAAAGACCCCCACCACCACCCCCACACACTCCAATATAGGAACCAATATAAAAAAGGTACTGCACTAATTCAAAATCAATAAATTTAAACTGCTTGCTTCTAAATCAGGGAAATTTAAGGTGTAATTCTTTTGCTGCATCTTGGTCACTTAAAACTTATATTTAACTATGAGCTGATCGCCCTTGGCTCCCCTCACAGCTGGTGAAGAGCCACCATGCTGGAGGCTCTAATGTCTTTTAGCTGGTGGCTATCTCTACAGAAATTTTTTTAATAGCTCTTTGTATGCATGTGTGTACATGTACACGCACACATATAACAGACGGAATTTTAAGAGAATAATATTGTACAAAACAAAAATAGTATGCTTTATTAATTATCAAGGTAATTAAGAAAATAAGAGCGGTTAGTTGTTATACATTGGAACACACATTTAAAAAAAAAAATCACCTTCACCTTGTAATGTTCTCCTAGACTCCCATTTTTGTGTTTGGCCTGAGTTGCCACATGGCTGTCTCTGCAAGCTTGGGGAGTAAGCACTGAAATCCCCACCAAAGACTACCTTAGAGAGGCAAAAATTCACAAGTACTCTGTAATAGATTTAAACATTGGTATATATACTTACAAATAAATAATAATTAAAAAAAAAACAACTATGGAAACTTGTTAATATTGTTATATGTTGCTGTAACAGGTTTGTATTTGTTGTAGCAAGCTTGTGGAAGGTTGGTAGTTACTCCCCTTGCATTATGCCACCACTAAATGCCAATATTAAGAAAGAATGACAAAGATTTTAGGGAGGTTAGTAAGTTTCTAGTGGGTATGGATCCCACCGTTCCCCAGAAAAGAGCTGTCTGTCTGTCTCATCAGAAGACCAGCATCTCCAGCAGTAAGACAAACCACATCCAGCTGTGCCCCTTCTCTGCATCAGAGATAAAGGATGTCTATGGGATGATTTCAAACTCTGATACCTAAATTTTAGACACCTAAAGTTAGTGTAGGTGAATGACACTAAGAGTATTTCCACTCATGAAGAAAGACCTGAATAACAGATATTTTTATATCAAGCACGAACTTCTTTTTTTCCTACTTAGCTAGAGAAAGAAAGACCTTTGTGATGGCAGAAAAATGTGGTGCAGTCTGGTAAGTATGGCAAACAAAGTAGCACCACAGTACCCTGAGTTTGTCACCAGCAGAGAATAATCCATTGCTCTTCCCACACCTGACATGGATGGTTCATGATGGCCTGACTACATCCTCCTGGCCCAGTACAGTGCACTGGAAACAGAAGTAGCTCATCTGAAGCTTTTTACTTTCCAATCAGCTGCAATACTGCCTTGCATCAAAGTCAGCAACTTTGATGATTTGTTCACTGTACCCTGAGCAGCATTTAAGGCACTTATTCTTCCAAAAACAAAGTTGAGTGCAAATCCTCCACGGGGACACTGGCCTGAATCTCAGGGTTGCTTGACTTATATTCCTTTACAGAGGACTTGTAGGACAAAACAGCTTTAAGAGGCTACAGGGACCCTGTTCCATTGCCTGTGTTGCTGTTACCTGCTCCTTAAATTTCAGCTGTGTTTGGTGAGCTGAGCAAGTGAGAGAAGTGCAAGCAACTCACATATCCCTCTCCTGTTCTGGCATCAGTCCACTGCACCTCCACTGGCTTCCCAAACACAAAATGTTACTGGTGCACCTAAATAACACCTCTCACCTAACTACAGTGGGTAATAATGCCTAAAATGGGAAACAAAACGTCAATACATCACTTCAGTATTCTGCAGGAGTGCTATCTTAAGGGAGTTATTTCAGAGTTTTTCATTCATGATTCCAGCTCCAGGTCTGCAAACTCACCTTCATGTGTTCTGCTTATGACCTCTTCCCATCCCTTCTCTGGTAACTCTTGCTTTAGGGTTAGTCTGGGTTCTTGTTCAAATACTGGTTTCCTTTGCCATGCACATAGGAGAGAAATCCTGTATCGGGTGGCTGCAGCAAAACCACCTGAGGACTCAAGATTTTCTTTGCATTTGGCCTGGACTGGCAGATATCTACCTTGCAAATGAACTCAAAAACTGTTACTTCTGCCACCCTGTCCTGCAGATTCATAAAAGGGCTTTGCTTTCTTGCCCCCTTAACTCCTCCTTTCGACACTGGAAATTGCCTAGGTCATTGTAGCATTTAAAGACCAATTCCTTCCCATTGCTGTATTGTGTTTCTACCATCCTTGTGCCACATTTGAACTGGAACTGCACGCCTGGACCTGACCTTGCCTGCACTAGGTTTTTGGTAGGAGTTCAGTAAGACTCATCGTTTGGGAAGGCCCCAGAAATCAGAAACTCTGAAATTTCTAAGCAGACAACAAAACAACTCCCAAAAGCGAAACCTCGGCATTGGGAAATAAATAAAATACTGAAATCTGTGTTCAGGATGACCAAAGAAAGCAGCTCAGCACTTGACAGATCAGTAGTGTCTGTTTGATACTGCTTCTGTTGAATTACTGATGATTATTCTCAATTTACTGTGTGGTACTGCCAGTCTGGGCTCAAGGCTGCCTTGCAAAATAACAGCTGACCAGCTCAGGGGGAGATTTTTGATTGTCTTCACTGCCTGCATTTCCACACCATGACATGTTTCTGCGTCAATGCAAAATGCCATCAGCATCCTTTTTTCCTGGAACATGACTTTTATTCACTGCCACAATAGCGTATCCCTTCCAGTTGTTGGCTTAGTTTACTAAATTGGAAGACTAATGGCCCTTCCAAACAGGTTTTCCCACAATACCAGTATAATCTTGGATTGGCACAGCTTGTGAGCAGAGCCAGGAGTTCAGCCTAAGACACAGGTTTATGCACCACTGAAGTGAAAAAGCAGCGCAACTAGAATTTTGTTTGTGCTTGCTCTTCAGTGAAGTCATGTCCTTAATATAGATGACTGTCATTTTATAAGCAACAATTTTTAACAGTAAAAAGAGAAGCTGAATTTATATTGAATTTTGGTAGGGTGGGGGCTAAAATAAATAATCTGGATAAAAGACATTTCTGGAAAAGTTAATTTCCACTGATGTGCCTGTTACACAAAAGGGATTTTGCTATAGTTTATCACATGGTATGTAAGACAGTCATACTATTGTTAACACTTCCATACTGAACTCCAAACTGTTATTGCATTACCTGTGAAGTGGGACACCTTCAGGCTCAGTCTACCAGGTTTCATGCTTTTGTTGCAAAGCAAAGACTGAGAAAAGTAGATCTGAGAATGTTTGGGAGAAACTAGCTGCAGGGAGGCAGTCATGGAAAGAGGATGCAGCTTGCTGAATGAAATCCGGAATTCCTACAAAACAGGGTTGGCATGACTCATAGAAAGGACTTCAGACCAGAAAACTGAAGGGGGAAACTGGGCATCGTTTTAGTTCTCAGAAATAACAAATGAGATATAACCAAAAATATGGCAACAGCTGGTGGAGCATGAGGAAGGAAGCTCATACTGATAGCACCCAAAGTCAAGTAGCTGATAGCACTTCTAAGAGACTGTTTCTCTCCCAGCTGGGTTACTAAGTGTGGCTGGTAAGAAACTGCTTCCCTGTCATACACTAATGCAGGAGGCCTGGCAAACAGACTGGGCAAGGTCAAACTCTTGGAACAGGATGTCAAATCAGACACTATAAGAGATAACAGCATGTGGTAAAACAGCAGCCACATTTAGAGCAGATGTACCGAGGAAAAGCAGTCTGCAGAGAGAGATGAAGATAAAGGCAGTGGGGTGCATCGACAAAGGAACTGAGTGTAAAAATGTAAAGGTAGAAACAATTGCATGGGCAAAACAGTATCTGTCTTAATCTCACTCAGAAAAAAAGGAAAAAGAGGTTTGACAGGGCTGAAAAAACACTATATAATTTCATGACGAGGTCTGGCTGTTATAGATATTTAGGTAATGTTATTTGAAAGAGAGCTTTACTAATAATCACATCATTAAGGGACACTTCAATGTCCTAGATAAAGAATGTAGAATAAATGTGATGAGTAATAGCAAGGTAAGTTACTTCTAGATGGGATGGGTGGCAGATTTCTCCACCAAATACCCAAAAACCCCAACAGACTGTATGCTATTTTTATTGGTCTTGTAATTGCTGAAACCACTTTAGAAGATTTGATCATTAAAAATAAAATCCCAAAGACTAAGAAGCTGAATTTATAATAAATGGAAGAGCATGTTAAAGTAGGTCTGCAAGTTCTTCACTAAAGACAAAGCATTATTAGAAATGAAGAAACTAATTAAATCACCTAATGCTGAAAAGAACTATATAGTGACTAATTGCAAATATTTCTGCTGTTTGCTTGGAGCTAACTACTTCTTAGTGGAGAAGGACATAAAAAGATGCTGAGAGTGTTGTACTGGAGAACTGGGTAAAATTCTGGTTATCAAGAATTCGAGTTGAGATTTAAACAGATGCAGAGCAGCACTGTTCAGGTGGCCAAAGCAAGACGTAGTTTATCTTGTGGGAAAAAAGGAAAACAACTTGATTTGTGTATCCTCTCAGAGAGAGGAATGAGAAGTAGATTAAACCCAGACACAGTGGAGAAAAGATCTGTGTGTGTGCGTATATATATATATATATGTGTGTATATATATATACACACACATAAAAGGCATTGGTTTAAGAGCAAGTGGGTTAAACAATACATTAAAATGACTGACGGTGCACACGTAGTATGGAAATGGGAAGGTCTCTTGTCTTTAGAGGAAGGAGGTTATGGAACAATGTTTTGGTCAAAGCAGGGGCACAAAACCTAATGAGAGCTAAGACGGAGCTAAACCAGTTGATACATTATGGCTGCAGCAAAAGCAAGTGGCTCTGAGGCTCAGGAGGGCTTGTCCTGCCTATTGTCTGCTCCAGCTATTGTAACGCCACTGTCAGAAGTGCAGTGCTGCTTATTAAAAACTGCTGCTTATTAAAAACGGCTGAAAAGTAGGGCAAACTGGACATCTTCCCTGTTGTCTCCTTACTAAAACAAACAATACAAAAAATAATAACACAGAAAACTGAAGGCAATGTAGGTTCAAAGGTGCAATATTCAGCTGACACTAATGTTCCAATATTGGCCTCCATGATTTTGCTTTTGATGCAGTGCAGGATGCTGGCTATTGGGCTGGAACTGCTGATAATTATGTGGCATTGATTTTTTTTTTTTTTTCTGTCTCTCATAGTACCAAAGTCGATTTCCCTCTTTGCTGATGCACAGGTCTTGCTGAAGTGTATGGGCTGAAGTGGAAGAGCTTGGACTTGATAAAATACCCCCTTCCATTGCTGGTAGTCTCTTCAGTGATGAAGAAATAAGGGCTCAGCCCTGCAGAAGGCATCCTCTGTTACTGCCCACAGTGCCAGTGACTGCCACCAGCATCAAAGAATTTGGCTGCAAGGACCCCTGTTGCCTGAGGTATTTTACCCTTAGAGTGTATCTACATGCAGCCACCCCCCAGTGACCACCCTGCAGACATAACCCAACTGACCTTCTGTTTGCTAGGTAGGATACTGATAACACCACCTCTGTAGCAGCTGAGAACTCAGGAACAGCTTCAAAATCTTGCTGGGAAGATGGGTAAATATTCGAGCAGCTGGCCGCTACTAAGCTCTGCCACAGCTACTCCTGCTGTTCTGAGGGAAGCTCATGTTTAAGACAAACTGTCTCAAACACAGCACAAGGAAACATGCTGAAATCACGTCTGGTAAACAAGAGGAGCAGTAAACTGAAAAATAATGAAGCAAAACAGCTGTGACAGAAACTAGACCTAGATAGTGCGCAAAACAACAAGGAAATAGTCTAATGTCATGCCCCTCCTCTTTTGAGGGCCTTAAAAATAGCTCAAACGAGGGGAAATCAAGACAAAGCATAAAGGGACTGAATCAATGATTTATACTATCCTCATGGCTGCTACCCCATAGTCTCCTAGGGCCTTCCTCCTCGGATATTTCCTACCTACAGCACAGAGAGGAAACCCATTATATAGCCACAGCCATCAGCTTCACCTACATACTGAAGAACACCCGGACATAAGACTTTATTTCTTCCTTCCATTGTGTGTGATTTTCTTTCTGCATCCTCTTGGTTTGCCTTTTTGCTTTGCTGTCTGTTTAAGAATAATCTGGGTTAGAGAACCCGGAGAGTGTCAGCACATGCTCTGAGCCTCTGACCAAAGAGGCAGCTCACAGCAGCACCATAAGTAGCCCAATGCTTGGAGGAGCTTGTCAGCTCTTGGAGCTGTTGAAAGAGCATTTGCCGTGCCTGACTAGCTGCAAATAAGGAGTACATTCACTTCCTACCCTTCCCTGTAAGTTGTGGCATGCACAGCCCCAACTCTGGAGCACGGCATAGCTGTTATTTTTTACCACTTCCAAACTACATTCAATTATTTAAATCTTCTATAGTTATCAGATTAACTCATTTTTCTCAATATGACGGTATCAAGGCTATTTGTGGGGAAGGAGAACAAAGAGTACTTACTGTGTGCTCCACAGGCTGGCAGCTGATTCTTATATGCCCTCTAATAAATCCCTCTCATTTTCACCTGCTTTATATACATCAGTGGTTTTTTGCTTCTCTCTGGCAGCACCATTGAAGATAGCTAGCTTTGCCAGATTAACACAGCACTATTTAACATTCAAGAGTTACGTTGCCATTCCTGGTATTTAAAGACTCATCAGACAAACCCAGACAGTGGAAAATATTAGTAGAACCTATAAGGAGGATGCCTTTGGTTGGTCACAGCAAGACCAGGTCTGCAATGAGGGGAAAGTCCCCCATTCCATTCAATGAGGGACCTAGGGTTCTGGCACTCAAACTTATACCTGCCTCACACCTCTCTGAGCTCAAGATTTTACCTAAATATGAGCCTAAGTATGGCAAAAAAATGTTTTAGGCTGTCTGCACTGTGTGCTACAGCCCCAGTGTCCCCAGAGGAGCCATGAAGCCCTCTGCAATGACTAGCATGCCAAAAACTTGTGGCTAACAATAACATCTGGCACCAGTGAGTGGCTGATGTCACTTCCATGGCAGTGGAAAACCAAGAGGTTATTAATCTTGATTATTATTTTTTAAGCTCCAACAGTCTAAAAACAGATTTGTTTTGTTTTGGTTTTTTAAAACAAAAATAGAGGACAGTTCATGACAGCTAGAACAGCAAGTGGCCGGTGATCGATTAAAATGAAAGGAAGATAACTAATTCTCTCCTGTCACACATGAAAGCTATTTCAATATCAAACAAAGAGTATAATTGTGAGAGACTGCATTATCCTCCAGGCACTTGAACCCTGAGATCTTCCTTCTCTATCTGATGCAAAGTTCTCTCTCTCATGCAATTTCTGTAACATGCTTCTTAAGAGATTTTGAAACAAACAGCTCCCTTGTACCAGGGGGAGTCATCTGGCTGCAAAAGCAGATGTATAAAATGTCATTAATTCTACTGAGGGAAATGTAGTGGTGGTCACAGCTTGAGCTTCAGTTAGAGATAGGCAAGATGAACGTGTCAGAGGTAGAGAGGGGGGAAAAGGAGACATTTATAATTTTGTTAATTTTGTGGAAGTGGAGGATTTCAAATAAAGTTTTGTAATATTTGAAGGAAAATGAATAGTTATGTTGGGGGGGGGGGGGTTCTCTTTATGAGGATAGATCGCAGTGCTATTCAGACAGCTTAACATTGACATAGTGGCAGAGAGCAATCCTAAAGCCTCTTGCATTGACTTTTGAAGGCTTTTGGCAGTAGAGCTCCTCCTAGAGATCCTTTTCCCACCTTTCTTAGAAAAAAATAAATTGGCCACGTGCCTAAGAGCTTCTTCCACCCAGCTACTCTGATCACCAGACAGACATCAAAGAGACTGTAAAGGACCATATTAGTTAGAACAGCCCATAGATTTGCAGTAGGAACTGAGCTTATTGAAGCCTTTGAACTGAGACTACATTGCTGCCCCATCCTTTAGTCTTGCATGAAGGGTGGGAAGATCAGAAGATTTGGCTAAGATTGCTTCAGTGGTTCAGAAGGAGGAATCAAGACAAAAGCTCTGGTACCATCTACACTGTGCTAGAGGTCCTTGATCACTTTATGCATCATTTAAGTCCATTTAAAAGCACTGATGGCACTGAGTCTGCCTTAGAGACTCTAAGTGTCTACTCTTGAAAACAGCAAGACAGGGAAAATCAAACTGTAGCAAGTGCCTCTTGAGCACATACAAGCTTGTTTTTCAACAAGTTCTAAGTAGGAATACTTGAACGGATTTTCACCAGAAGACTAAATGGCATATTCTCAACACAAATTGTAAGCTAATCAAAAGGAGAAACAAAATTTCCTTGCAATTCCACATAAGTAGACATGACAGGCAAAGCTTCATTTCAGATGATTAATTGCTGGCAACATAGGAAACAACTGAAAATGGGGTATAAGCATGAGACACATCAGACACTTTTATTAACCCACACAGCAATCAGCCCTGTCTAGTGCATAATTATGCATTTGGTGCATGCCCAGTTTGACTGCAACCATTCAAAACATATAGAAGAAACATCACTTCTAATCCTTCTCCCTCCAACAGACAAATTATAAAGTACTTATGTGTTTCATCCATAGTTCATTCTGAATGCTCTTTAACACCATTTTATCTAATCCCACATAGGCTGGGCCACAGTCCTTGATAAGCAATTTACAGAGTGATGAATGTTAAAACTTAACAAACTCTCACCAGGACCCTGCTTGGCTTGCTGGCTTCCTGGGTTGCTTTGGTGCCAGCAGCACACAAGGAAATCTAAAGAGTGAAACTGCGCTTGGAGGAAACTATATGTACTCAGAGCCACATCATTCATAATATCTTTTAAAAAAATAGGAGGAGATAGAACAATAAATGATTAGCAGAAACTAAGCAATAACCTCAGCTCAGGGGAAAAACTTCCTGCAAATTAATAGTGTGATGCTTGAAATAAGACTGGAGCAATAGAAGAGTTAGGAGTGCCTGCAAGTTCAAGAGAAGATAAGCATTGTTCCAGTGGCTTAAAAGCATCGTCTTTGTGCCATAAAGATCCATGAGCAGAGCACAATCCAAAGCCATTTGTGAGATGAAGTGCTTTCAAAAGAGAAGGCAACATCCTTAAAGCCCAAATGTGGTTACTTTTAGAAAAGTTACTACACTGACACTCATATCTTCCACTTGAAGCTAGTGGTTACCTGAATATAAATAATAAGAGCTAAGAAAAGAGAGGTCAAGTATTTACCTTCCTGCTTCACTCTCCCTTGCTAAGGTTTGCGTCACTGCAGCAGGATTTTAGAGCTGTGAGCAGTACACAATTGTGCACTTGGTGCTTCAGGTTACGGAGTGAGTAAGGTATAAAAGGGTAACTTAGACTGGAAGTCTACTATTGCTGTGAAAGTGTCTCACATTTCCATGTTCTTTTAAGTTTGATAACAGCAGCAGGCTTTTGAATAAAGAGCAGCACTCTATGGCCTTTAAATAGCAGATCTAATGTAATTATGTGTAAGTTGGAACAATTATATAAAAATCATGCAATAAAGAAAGGAGGCAAAGCACTCAGCCATCTCAAATGAATGAAAATGCCAGAAGGGACCTAAGGCCTCATTATAGACTGATGACCTGCTAAATTACTTTGCCAGAGCACACGCAAGCCTGTCATTGACGGTCTAATTCCATCCTACCTCTGTGGAGAGATGAGAAATCCTTCTCTCAAGCCCATACCCAGAAAGCAGATGGAAAGAGCAATGAAAATGAAAAGCTTCATAGAGATCTGTTGGACCTTACTGATACTACACCAGAACTTGATTAAAGTGGTTACAGGGAGCTTCGTATTTCTCTCTCTGGTTGTCTCAGCAGAGAGACTATAATAACTGTATTAAGAAATGCAATGGATAGATTGGGAGGGCTTAAATGAGGACACTCACTGACCCATTAACTCTGGGAAGCCACTTATTCTCATAAGTGCACTCTTTCAAGGTATAAGTGCAAAGTGGTACAGGCTTGCTCAGCAGGAATACAGATGATGGTGAGGCTGGACTGTCACTTCGGGTGCAGAGGAGGGTGGTAGTGGGAAGTGCTGCTGGGGTACATCTGCACCACACAGGGGACCGCAGGAAAGAGACCTGTTAGCTAGAACTAGCTTTGGGACAGTGTGAGGCACCAAATCCAAGCTGGTTAGCTCTGCTGTGGGTCAGGGATCAGATTAGTAGAGCAACACTGAGGTAAAATGGTTATTTGCTTTTTAGGACAGAAGCAGCACTGTGTTGCACTGTAGCTGTACATGCGTATTCAAAACTTTCTTGGGATGTGCCATATATAAAATAGAGGTGTTTTCCTGCTCTGATTCCTTCTATGGACTTGGAGCAAATCTTTTAACTTCAATATTCACACATAGGTGAAATAGGGCGATTAGGCCTACCCACCTTTCCAGGCTGTAGTGGTACGGCTTGGCTGTGCTAGATTTACCAGCAGACCAAGCAGGGTTATCGCAAAGGAGCTCCTCTCCCTTCCCCCCAGGCCAATGCAAAATTGCTCTCAGACAGTTTTCACTTTCTCTGTGGCCTCTTAGGCAGCAGAACAATCTGTGTTTTGCTCTGATTTGGGGGAAAATCACTTTAAAGTCATTGAGATAAATTCTTTGAATGAATGCTACAGACTTGCATGGTTTCCTGTGCGCTAAGCTACTGAGATCATTAACTACATCATTATTAGAAAAGGTAACTGAAATAAGTGCAGTTTAGATAATTCCTTAGGAATGTGGTCCAAAGCCCATCAATAAATCACTTTAGCCAGTGTCTTTCTAGTAAGCAGGAGAGAGGAGTTGCCTGTTTATGTCCACAGCTATCGAAAGGCCCAGTCAGCCCCAGATGCTCAGGTACCCAGCCACGCTGTTATCCCTGTAGAAGCTAGGATAGTGAAAGGGAGCATATTTTCTACAGCAAGAAGTAAGACATCCATGCATTTATCCTTATCCATCTGAAGATAAATATCCTGACCCTTAGCTGAATGTGTATGGAGTCATAAAAGAAAAGGATCTGTTGAGATTTTTGTCCTGTGATCCAACAGTTAGGTGTTATGAAGTGAGGGGTGGTTTGTGCATGCAAACTCACTGAAGCATTTCCCCTTGGTTTGGTAGCAGGCAGGCAGACAGACATGAAGAGATGCTCTGTCAGGGCAATACACAAGCTACTGCAGAACAGAAGCCTAAGTCCAGCTCTGGATTCAGACAGGAAGAGCTCATCTCTGCTAGACTGTAAAGAAGTACAATCAATATCAACTGTTCAGAGTTAACCTGATGAAAACATGTTTGCAGAGAAATGACAGGACAAACATGGGGCCACTGCCACAGGCCCTGGGAACAGGATGCCATGCTCTCATCACTCTGGGCCTGAGTAACCCCTGGGCTGCTGGCCTCTGGGGCAGACGAGAGTAGAGACATCTGGATGGCTTTGCATGGCATCAGCCTGGATCCGACAGGACTAAAGAGCTCTGCATCAGTGCTAGTCAATGAATCTGCCTTCCTGCACTTCTGCACCGTGCTCCCGGGCACTCTGGAGTTCAAATTGTGCTCAGACACAGCTCTGGGTTAATGGTTTAGCTTTGGGCTCCAAACCCACCCAGACATGGCTACGGGTTAATGATTTTGGTATCTAGGACTCAAAAGTAAATGCATGTTTGTAATGTAGAGGCCCTGCTTCTCAAAGTTGATGGTAATTTTGGAAGAGTTTAAATGAGAAGTGTTTTCCTTGTACACTCTTCGACACAATCAGTCTTCAAAGCACACACCAATAAAATGCATTTGGTCAGCTCAGTGACTGTGAGGGTAGCAGCCCCACCACAGCATTTGGCTCATATTCAAGGGTGTCTGTCTTTTGTGCTGGGAATGATGTAGAGCTGTGGTACACCATGCAGACAGGCGTATCTACATAGAGCTGTGGTTTATGAGAGTACAGCCTCTATGGGGATGCAAAGGTCAAAGATGGGGAAGGCAGGAGCGAGCACTAGCAGCTCAATCAGGCCCCTTTTGCTCCACAAGAGGACACATGCCCAAATGCTATCCACCATGGCAATGATATCATTAGCACAGCATCTGTCACAGAGGAACATGGGATCTTCATAATGGCTGGGGGCAGAAACAAGGGCCCTAACAGCAAGGTGTGCTAAATGACAAACACATGAGGAATCCCATTTCAAAAGGTTATGGTTTAAATCAGACTTGTGCTAGAACATTTTCCTGGATCCAGGCACCAGGCAGGACTGCTGGGCAGGAAGAAGAGTCTGACATGGGCAGGCTCAGGTGGATTTTAGGCTGTTATTGTTCCTAGAGATGAATGCCTTCTTTTAAGTGATGCAGAAATAATGAAGATGTTTTCTTTACCGTCACCCCTGCCTTGATAAGCAAGGCTTGATCCAGACAACACTCAAAAAGATAAAAAAGAAATAGGAATCTTCCTGTCAATGCAATGGACTTTGTTTCATGTCTTTACTTCACATTTGGATTGAAATTTTCTAGCCAGTGACTGTCAAACAACAGAGAAGCATGTTACTCTGGTTCATATACTATCATGATTTTTTTTCAACTGGAGACAAAACAGCAGCATTTTCAGATGGAGTTAATTCTGCATTAAACACAATTAATTCTTTTTATGTGCCTCCAGAAATTATGAGATAAGTTTTCATTTCCATAATACACCCTCACTTCAGAGGCATCAGAATGTATGCCAGCTCTGTGTCTTTTGAATAATGAAATCACCATGTTTGGTATGAAAACATAGATTACAGCGGTTTAATTAAGACAGTTCTGGAAAAGTGAACAAATATCAGAGCAAATGTTCATGATTAAATGAAAGACAAATTGCTACATTTTGTTTGGATAGTTTATATATTTGGCAGGGGATTACATGTCCTAGACAAAGACAGCTTGCTTCCTGCTATTCCTAGAGTGGAGCTGTATTTAAAGGTGCAGGCAAGTTGGGTTTTAATCACAATATTGAGCTAATCAAGTGTAGCCTGGAGCAGGAGAGAGAGTATATGGTACCTACTTAGAAATGGCCCCTCTTTCTTTTCTATGTGCAGATCCAATCTTAGGAAGTCTGGCTCTCATTTGCTTTCCAGCACAGATGACAAAGCCAAGCTGCTTATGTAGGAAGGGATATTAGTATTATAATTCAAGCTAGTGAAATTCAGATTTCTTATCCTGGGGGGAACTTCAAGGCACTGGCATTTGGTTTCATCCTACAGTACAAAAAAAAAAAAAAAACAACCACAAAACCAAAAACTTCACTTTGACTGTTCTTACATATTTTGTTTCAGCTGTCTCACTCTGAAACAAATCAGTACGATAATAGAGTCAAACTGAAATGTTACAACCTTTTATCTAACAAATATTTTGATAATTTTCCACAAATATTTTGACACAGCCACAGTACGCGACCATGAATTCATTTCATTTCTTTGAAATAGCATTTGCTGACAGAATGTTGTTATATTTACAGTTGTTGACAAGCTCTGATTAGAAATTAACTGATCTGTTAATGGTGAATGAACAGATGTATTTCTCTACCAGCAACACATGGCCAGGCCATGGGATGCTTAAACCTCACCTAGACCTAGAAGCGATCTAGTAATAGAGTGATGCTTCCATACTCTGCAGAGTGGACTTCTCCAGAAGGGCTGAATGCTCAGATCATCATCTGCTCCAACAATGAGCTGTCCGTCCTTGACTACCTACCTTCTGCTAATATAGTTGTGAAAGGAGGTATAAAGAAAAGGAAGGAAAACCATATTTAATCTCCCCCAAGTGTCTGAAATATCCTTTATTTAATGTTCTTCAAGTTTCTTACTGTCTCAGCAAAGTCTTTCAAAGGCCCATATTCCAAAAAGCATATAGACTGTAACACACTCCTCCCTAGTCTGTGATTGATCTTGTTTTCTCCTCTGTTTGTTTGCTTGGGTATAGATGTATTACCTTTACACTTTAAGGCCCTCAGGGTACACAGCTATTATCTGTCACACTCCATTTACCACCAATCTTTGTGGCCATCAGCAGTGCTATCTAAATAACAAAGAAGGTAGATAGTAATAGCAAAGCCAACCGAAGCGAAAAGGAGCTCCCAGATGGCCAGAGAATGAGTGGGGACAAAGGAAGACTGAAGAAGGAAGCAGGGGCTGAGGACAGCAGGCAGTGAAAAACTCCCTAATCCTGGTCTGCCAGGTGGGATATTGGTCCCTTGGGGTGAGCTGGGGCGCTCGGATCCAGTCAAGGCATGGAAATAAGAAGGACTGTTGTACAACTGGATCTTTCACCAGGGGTACAGGGGCTTCAAACTTTCTAGTTGGAGGCATCGGTCCCAATTCACCCCTGCCCACTATGGGCACTTAATGGAGGTGCCCAGACTGGGAGTGCGGTCAGCACAGGCTGCCTCAGTGGAGGAAAGGAGACATCTTTAAGCTGGGTACCACAAGCTAGAAGGGATGAACTGGAGCCAGGCTGCCTCAGTGAAGGGAAGGAGACATCTTCAAGCTGGGTACCCCAAGCTAGAAGGGATGAACTGGGGCCAGGCTGTCCAGTGGGCAGCACCCACCTCCCATGACATGGGCACTGATGGCCGCAGCCATGGGTAGCACTGCCCAGTGCAGAAAGCAGAAGCTTTCACTGAAATTTCATCCACAGCTGGAGGACAAAAGCAGGAAGCTATCAGAAAGGAGGACTTCCTCTTGCCATGTTCCTGGCAGGAGCTAGCAAAGCTGGGTCCTAATCTCTATCAGTGCTCTTGGGTGTATTAAATGAACATAATCAATCAGTAATGCAAATTAATAGGATGAAATGAAGCATCGTTCAAGTTTAAGTACCGGGAAATCACCAGACTCTTGAGGAAACAAGTGAAAGATTATCTCAAACAAACCTTTTAAATGCAAAGTCACCATTTCTCTTTCCCTTTCCATGGTTGGTAGGTCATGTGTATGTAATGTCAGGCTCAGATGAGATCTGATTGCTCCCGTGTTGTCATGGGATACTTGGTATTCCACCATAAAAAAGAGCAAAGGATGAGAAGAGCCCTCTAAGAGAAAGGGGTTAAAATAATAAAAAAACCAAAAAAAAACCAAAAAAACCCAACAAACAAACTAAAAAACCCCCAAACCCCAAAGATCCTAATGAGCAGACACCAAAGAGAAGCAGAAGTGCAGAAATGGACCTGGCCACTCCACTGGGAGAGAACACATCTGTCCTGACTTGTTGTCTGTTGTATCACTGTGAAACACAGTGGGACAGAATATAGTTCTGATTAAATCAGTATCTAAGACCAGAGAGATATACCCTAATTAACCCATTCTGAATGGTAATAGGCAGGGATAATCAAGGCTGGAAGCTGCACTGAAAAGAGCTGCTCAGAAGTGACTAGGACAAATACTAAAATGAGGAAACCTGTGGAAAAACTGAGAATTATGAGAAAAAAAATGGTAATGAAACAATAATAGCTTGTATGTATCTAATGACTCTCAGCCCAAAGGAGCCCACAACATTTTGCAGCATAATAGGGAAATTAATTAAGAGAGGTCTCTTTACCCAGTATTGACATGGAGCTGCCTCTTGTGTAAGGGTCTGGTTGATAACAACAATTATTAACAGCACAACAGCAATAGTACAAAACTGCTTAGGTCTGGGAGTATAAAATAATACCAAAACCCTCTGAAGCATCTGGTAGACAGGTCGCTCAGCCTGGGTTCAGGTTTGATTAGAAAGGCAGTTTGAGTTTATCCCTTCAAAAGCTGTGTTGGTAGGAACCAAACTCTCTGAAGTCTGCAATGCAGAGATGTCTGTGCCTGAACTGTTCTCCCTGGCTCCTCTTACACATAGCAAAGGGAAACAGGTACTTTTAGGACACAATTCATGTGATCAATGACAGACATTTATTTTAAAATTAGATGAATCACATCCTAAATTTATAATCATATCCTGGCTATAAAGGGAGCCTAGACAAGTAGTTTGAATGTGAACAGCTTTATTGTAAATTTCTTTACTTCTCTCAGATGAAAGCCACTTGATGCATATAGACACTAGATGTTGTGCACAATATACCAGACTTTGCTGGGTTGATTTTTTTTTATTATTATTTTAATGAAGAGAAGAAAAATGCAGCAAAATTAAAGTGTCTGCAAGGTAGCAAAGTGTATGCTTTTCTGGTCACCATTTACACTTCAGGTAATGCCCATATTTTCCTGCGCTCTTCACCTTCATATTTCTTGCCATTGTAACATCCTCTCTTCTGTTTTCTGTACAAGTTCATGCTTTGCAGGTGGGAGCGGCTCTGTAAATGCCAAATCATCATATCATGGGAGGAAGAAGATTTCAGGATACTTGGAGAAACAATATAAAACCCACAACACCCTCCCCACCTTTTCTTCCCTTTACTTTAAGATCGAGGTAGTAACTGCTTGGGAGGGCAGAGCCAACAACAAGGCCTGCCAAGGCAAATCTGAGCAGACATTCAGGGAGATAAAGAGAAATCTGGTAGGCAACATTTCTGGAACAAGAAATAGCTGCAGCGGAAAGATAAGCTTTCTAGAACAAACTTCAAGGTGGTTCAGGAATCAGCTGTAATTTTAACAGGCCATGTTACTGAATTGGACAAACTACATCTAGCCCAGCCCTGCTTTGATGCCTTTGTTTTTATTCTTCCAAAATGGAAGTATTATGTGTAAAAAGCAATACTTCTACGTATTCTGTAAACATGGTGACCTGGATAAATAATAAAAATGACAATACTAACTGCCTGGAGATGACATGAGAAGTAATGGCTTTAGTGACTAGCATGATACTTGGCAACATGGGAAAATTACTCATTTCTTAAAACTTTCTGCTATTTTTGAGAGTTACTATTTTCTCTGAGCTTTATCTTTTTCAAGAATACTAAAGGGGATTTGTAACTGAACATAAATGAACAATTATGCTCAACATTCAGAAGAGGCAAAATTGAGTACCTAGGTATTGCCTCCAAGTAGCTGATTCTGAAGATGCAACCAGAAGTACTACAGAAAGAATCTTCTGCAAGCTCTTTTCAACAACTATGAGGACATTTAAACCTTGATATTCTTTTACCATTACAAGAAAAACTTCCATACTAGATAGACATAGTAGATCTCTGCTAAATATATAGCTACATATATTGTCCAGCAGTTAAATTATACTCTCAGGAGTCTTGCTGAAAATGGATGAAATTTATTTCACATAAAGACATGATAAAAACTGAACCATAGTCTGTAAGGTAGACTGCAATGAGAAAGCAGATACAATGCAATGTAGAAGTCTGTCAAGCAGCAGTGTTATGAAGATCCAGCAGGACTTTTTAAAATGTATTCAGAACAGATGGTATGGACAGGTCCATGTCCTCTATGCAAGAGAGATCAGAAGCTGGAAAAATGGTGTATTTTCAGTTCATTAGGTTCAGACCATCTGGCTGTGTTGGGAGATTTTGAGCTGAGCAAATCCACGTCCTCACAAAGCCCTCATGAGTCAAAGACTCTCAGTGCTCTCTGTTTTTCACAATGAATCCATGCAAAAGCCACAAGTTCACATTTGCCTCATTCTGCCAGTCAAGCCTATCTGCCCATACTCTGCTTTTTCTCCTCATTCTTGAAGCTCTGTGCAATTAGCATCATCATTAAAAAGCAATTTACTGGTCGGATCCTGCTTTATAGTTTTTAGGTGCTCTTACAAGCTTCCTTTAATCACTTTTTTCCTGGCAAAATCCTTGGGAGCATTGTCATCACCATTTTACAGATGCTGCCACCAATCTCTGACATATATAGACGTTAAGTGACCTGCTCAATGCTACAAGAGAAACCAGTATCATAGGTAGGACTGAAATTCAGGAGTGGCTCTCACTCTTCTTCCAGGGTGATGATCTAGGTTTTCCTTTTCCTGTTTAAAAATCAAGCATGAGGAAAAGAAATTAAAGCCACAGTCAGCATTGAGGACTAATTCACTAACAATATGAGAACTATAAAGGTACGAGGAGATAAGGATGGTGCCACGCATAGAAAATGGAAGAGATGTCATGTGACCCTTGGGCTGGGTGAGGTTTATCTCATCTAGTTTTAGAGCTGAGATTCAGCAGTAGGTTGCAGACACCAATTGCAGAGGGCAGCTTAACAAACCTGAGTGCCTAGCACCCTGGGATTTCTGAGATAGATGCATGAAGCTGACCTGCTCTGCAACATTAGCTTCAGCACAGCACCAACAGACTCTGAAAGAAGTCCCTGTTGTCCTGCTCATTAGGAATACCTGCAGTCCTGGAGCCACTGGAGAGGAGGAGCAGTCCTCTAGGCTTTCTAGGGGATATGGAGGACCCTGTGGTAATAGGAAGGGTGACGAAAGCCTGAGCAGAACAGCCAAGTACAGGACATACATAGTGGATGGGAAGAGGAAGCCTGCAGTCCATGAGTTAGAGCAGTGGCCACGTGCTGGGACCAGTCCATCTCCTCCTTGTGTGTATTTTGTGAGACTCTGGACCTAAGCTTGGGCCAAACCCATGAAAGGATCACCTAAAAAACATGCCCAGAGAGAGCTAGAATGCAGTGCCTCAAAACAGGATTCACAGTACTCAGCACACCAAGTTTTGGGGCAGGGTACAAAAATCACCTAGTGGGAAACTCCAAAGGGGAGGGAACATCCTCCTTCAGACACAGGCACCTACATGAATCCAGGATCCCCATCAGGCACCCACACAAAGGGATCCCTTTGGGGTAGGGGCTGACAACTGCCTCGGTCTTTTAGAAGAGGCTGGAGGGAGAGTCCTTGCCATTTCCATAAAGGATGGGAATTAATTCCTCCTTGCCTGGGAAGCATTCGGCCATGGTACCACCATGAAGCAGTGCAGATTCCTGTATTTCTCTCTTTCCAAGACAGTGCCTTAGGCATGGAGCCGGAAGTAAGCAGGGGAGAAAGATGGCATCCTTCATATTTGCCTGTGATATAGAAACATGAGATCTCTGGTGCTGGAAGGTGAGAGCACATCAGAGTCTCACCCTGTGGCCCAGCAATTTCCGTGTCCGTGTGCAGAGGGGATGTCTGGGGCTCCAGCTCCAGCTGTGCACCCTATGTGAAAGTATGCCTGGACAAAACTGTACATTGGATGAGACAAAAGGACTGAAACCAGGAATGCTACTGAAGTAAGTCATAGCTTTGCCTTGTCCGCACAAAATCTCCATGGAACTGGAGGTTAGAAAATTAAATTCCTCCCCGCCCCCCCCCAACTCAAAATCCACACTGCAGCTGTGACCCACAGCACAGGTCTGTCCATCCCAAGTGTGATCCTCCTCACAGGCCTACCCAAAACCAGTGACGCATGCTCCGTTTGCCACATGTAGGAGATGATGCACAAGCAGCCTCATACAGTCACTGTCAAGCAGACAGCGACAGTCTTAGCCTGAACACGTATCCAGGGTCTTAACCCAGCCCTCAACAATAGGGGGAGTTCCCTTACAGTCTGTGCATATCTGGAAATAGCAAGCGTGTTTCTGTAACCATAGTGGTTTAAATATCTTAAAGGGTTAGGGAGAAGTGACTTCATCTATTAGATCAAGTACTGCATGCAGGTACACAAAACAGGTCTTCATCCTCTTCATCAGGTCTTTTTAAGTCCCTCTCTTCTTCTCTGTTGCTGTACACAAATCTCAAGCCAAAGTGTGTTGTCATCCTTGGAGTATATTAATTCAGGTCAAAACTGAGATTAATGATCCTTATTCAAGAAATTACACATTCTAGCCTAGCACTTGGTCTGAAGGCCAATTTACCCATGTTGTAGTGTTCTGGGACCTCTGGAAAATTATCTCATATAATCACTGGATAGCAGCCCAGGAGAATTCTGATTTTGGCTAGGGTTACTAATACTTATCTCTGAATGATGGATCGGCTACATTATACAGTTCATATTTCTCATAAAACTTTTTCTCATAAATCAAGAGGGATAGAGCCTCTTACGTACTTCATCTAATGAAATATAGATTAGTCTGCAGGAAGATTTTTGGAAGTCAGTTAAATGAAAGTCAGTCCGTGTTTCTTCTCACCAGCCTTTTTTGTAAAAATAACCCTGAGCAGGATACATCCATTAAAAAGGTATTAGCACAGGGATATTTCTTGGAGTCAAAGTGAGAGATTGTTTTTCATGTATAAGCAGGTGAGTACCTGGTTCAGATTATAAACTGCTGCTGAGGTGCAAAGTAATGTCCTAAACGTCCTACTGATGGAAATCCTACAAACGCATTAAGTATGTTTGCTTCACTAGAGTTTGTCCAATACAGAGGGTAACCTTGTAACGCTCTCAGTATGTGCTGACACAGCACAGGTACCTTGAGAAACCAGTGAGTTATAATTACAAAATGAGGATACCCAACTCAGCACACAGGGTGGCTGTGAGAAACTGAAGATTAATACAGTTTCACTTCTGTTCTGTGTAAGCCACCCAGCCCTTACTTTAAGGCATCTGAGTCTCATTTTCATGTGCATATGACTACTGCTTTCAACTTAGTGTAAATCAGGACCAAAGCAGGGGCAAGTGAGGTCTCCCAGGAGCGGTTCTCTCCACAGGAAAGCAGCACACAGCCCAGCTGTCAGGTGGCAGCAGTAGAAACCTCACAGGAACAGGGAGAGGAGTCAGCTCTGCTCTCTTGCCTGCCCTCCAAGAAGCTTGCTCTAAACAACTTCCCAGGTGTCATGAACTCCCAGCTCCCAACCATTGACACTTTTCATACACAGATGAGACAGGGAGCGAGGTAACCTCTGCAATGTCCCAGCTGGGTCGGGCTATGCCGGTTACCACGGGCTTTTCATGGGCACCACCAGAGCTAAGAGCTGACCAGGGTGCAGGTAAAAAGGCAGTGACAATGGTCCAGAGTAGGACAATATGGAGAAGAGGGGATGGCAACCTCTGGGAAAGACAACAGCAAAGGAGGAGAGAATGTGTAGTAGAGGAAAGCAGATAAAGAAGCCCCAAGGGAGCAGTGCTCCAGGGCATGGTAGAGGACCTGTGCAGAGGCTAGGACAGACTGATGCCAGCCACTGCAGGTCCATTTCACAGTGGAGTCATGTTAATTTACAAGAGCTGCTGTGTGTCCCAGGAAAATATTATGGGATGGACTATGAAACCGCTGCTGACACAGAGCAGCCCCTTCCTCTGCCAGTAGCTCTGAGGACTGAAGCAGAGGTCATCCACACAGTAAAGCAATGCAGACTAAGTAGCTCATCACAGTGGCTGGAAGCTGGAGAGGGCATATTAAAGAAGCAGCTCCATTCTCCCTAAAGGACGTAATAGAGAGATGATAGAGATTTCCTGAGAGACTCATTCAGAAATGATAGAAGAACACATTTCCAATTACCTGTTCATCTGAAAGGTGACTACTGGGTGTCACTCACAATCAGGCTTATAGAAACAATGCACTGTACCTTTGAACATGACATTTCTTGTCAAATTCAGATAACAGAAGCATAATCACAGTGTTCATTCCTCCCAGGAAGTATACTTTTCAAATTTTTTAGATGCAAAAGAGGTCCAAGTACAGTAGCTCATACCACCCAGCCCCATGGCAATTTCTTTATAAGGAAGTCTGGGAATAAATAATACCGTGAGAATCCCCATATCTTTTCTACTGCAATTTGGTACTGCAGGGAGCACTTCAAATTTGTTCCTCTGATGTCCATGGATCTTGAGGGACCTGTGCCTACCACAGGACCTCCAACCTCTGCTCTGGCTCTCTGAGAAGATGGCAAAATGATCTGAGGACACCCTCTGCTATGAATAGCCATAGTAATCCCTGTACAGCTTTTCAGGAGTACGTAGTGCAATCAGAGGCTTCTCTTGGAAAGAGGCAATTTTTGGTAACTTTCTCTGCCTGGCTTTATCTCTCATCATTGCCAGTTCCCTGGTCAGTTTGAAAATAGTGTGTACTCCAGTGTTAATATATGATCCTCTCCAGCCTTGTCGTATATTTAGTGTTCAAGTCCTGAATGCATGTGCTCCTAAAGACTCTCTTGGAAGGAAAGTAAGTTCCAAGCTCATTTCATTGTCTCTGCTCTCCTCCTCTATCTGATTGTGGTAAGAACTTGACTGGGTATTTATTTTTAACTTAATTATTTGCTGTGTGGTGCTGTAGCTATTTACATGCACAAAATTGCATAGAGTCAAACATTACATGCAGCACGGGATCATATGTAAACTTCTCATAAGAGAGTCCAAATTTCAAGATTGAATGCAAATAGAAGTGTTCACCAGAGCATGACTGCTACCAAGAAAAAAGAACAGCATTAATGAACAAAGTTTTCTTCAGAGAATTAAGTAAATGGCAAAAGGAATAAATGACAAGGCTGACATTTTAATAGAGAACTTTCCTTCTGAGTCACAGCTGTGGGTTGTGAATTGTGTTGGGCTTATACTCAAAGAGTGTTGATTAACATTTTTCAAATTGCTCAGAAATATGTGCTATTTAACACACTTAGTTCATGTGTCCATAAGCTATTTCTTTCTCATTTTTTAAAGATGTGAATTTTTAGATTTCTTTGCAGTTCTTCATTTTCCTTAGATAGCAGATGCTCTTGAAAACCACTAGAATTAAAAAAAAAAAAAAAAAAAAAAAAGAAGAGGAAGACAAAAATGGCATTCATCCTGAAAAGTGTGGGGTTTTCCACCAAGCTGGAGAGGTCTTCCTCTGTCATTTCTACATAAAATTTATTACTTGTTTTTGACAGAAATGGATATACAGTGTGTAGATATGCTAGACTTCCCATGTGCCCTTTCCACCACTGGCAATTGGCACTCATCCCAAAACTGCTTTTTTTTTTTTTTTTTAAGTTGTTTTCCAGCATCTGCTAAATATAGCTGGATGCTAATTACAAGTACCCAGGTCCCAATCATTGCTATTTGTCCTGCCCAATGGCCTGTTATCATTGCACCTAAAGTTGAGTATTTATTCCAAATGGAAAAGAATCACTCAGTTTTAAGTTTATTTTGTTACAAACTTTGTGAGATCAGGGATAAAAGGCTTCATTAAAGTCCACTTACGTGACTGAAAAACTGGTCGGTGTCCTTCACTACTAGACTTTCTTATTCAAAAAAATTAAAAGGGAAAGGGAGAAATGCAGATGTTGTTAAGCCTTATTCTTGATACACTGCTTTGGTCAACTCTGTGTTGCTTTGCACAGAACTGGACCACAAACATACAGCATACCACTATGCTCCCAGGGAATAAAAGACAGCTCTTAAATATTGCCAAACCTTTCTCACAGCTTGAGGAGAATACATGGTGGAGAAGCAGTCTTGGAAAATGTTCCATTAACAAGTCTTGGGTGCTAAATTCTAATCCACCTTGGAGAGTCAATCACACTGAAATTAGTCTTAGTGCAGCCTGTATCTCAGCACATCATTATTAAAACAAGCAGCTGACTCCCATTAGAAATAGTATGGGAATGGCACCAATAGGCTCATTTGTAATCTCTTCTCCAAAAGACACCTTGGAGATCAAAATTTGCAGAAATCAATATATGTTTGAAAAGTTCAACACAAGCAGCTGTATGTTGTAAGTGATCAGAGGCTGACACCAAACATCACAAAGAGAAAGGAGGACTACAAAACAGCAAACATTGATAGTAACTTCACAGAAACCTGCTCAATTACTATCACACTGACTAGCAGCTATAGTTAATAAAATGCTTAAGAGAAAATGGTAAATACACAAATAAATAACAGTGGAGAAATGGGGACCCCACGGATAAACATTTCTAAAATCAGATCATTCTAGGAAGATTTATAACAAATGTTATACATCTGCTTAGCAGTGAAGCACACGTACATTTCACCTGGTGAGCTAAGAGGGTCGAGAGCAGATAAGGATAAATACAGTGCCCTACATCTTGTTACTAAGCATGATTTCAACAATCCTTTAACATTTAAGCAGTCCAAGGACCTAAATAAGATAAATAAGGTGATCTCAGAGATGTTATCCCCACTGCCTTACAGGAGGGCAGAATTAGTATTTCTGAACCTTGTGACATTTTGATATGTGGCAACAATGAAGATTTCAGATCCACTGAGAAACTGCAAGTTATTCCATCCATTCCTCCTATTTTTAGTCACTTTAACACCATTATGTGTTGGCCCTTCACAGCCTGAATATTACCTACTGTGTGTCTAGTCATCCGCTTGAGACGCCCACTCTTACAGAAAGAATGTCTCCACTGAAAACCAACACATGTTCAGCGCACAAGGAATCAGTGTCATGATGAAGAGTTTTGCATCACTAGCCAGATCTTGGTTTTTTTCTGGAGAGTGGGTGTGGTAGTTAATAACAAGTCCACTGCTATTTGCTAAGAAGTAGAATCGGTGCCATTTGTGGGGGTTTTCTTTGCTACTCCCACACTTTATCCGGTCTGAGCACTGCACAGGATTTAGCTATGTTTCACTTACTCAGCGGTCAGGGAATATAGTGTACTAACACTGTTTGCCCAGTGATTTTCTGGCATGAATAATGAAGTTGCAGGAAGCCATATGCTTTTTCTAATTATCCATTATCCTCATTATTCAGCCACTGTCTGGTTATCGATTCCAAAAAATCCAGCTCAGCATTGAGATTTAGACTCAGCACATGAATTTTTCAAGTTACTTTAGGTTAAGTTAAAAAGAAAAAAGAAATCTCATTGGCAAATTATACATCTATTAAGATAAATTACTGAGATCCCTCAGGGACATGAAATTAAAAGTAATGTGTTGTGTGAAAGGTTACAACACAAGGCTGGGAGATTCTTTCATCAGCTTTTGCAATTTCCCCTGATGCTTTGTATCTATCTATCTAGGGCACATTCACTCCAAAAAATACAAGTTCCAATCAGGAAGAAAGGAAGAATGCAGGGGCTTTACTAGCAGAGATACAGACATGATCATCCCACTCTACTCAGCACTTGGCAGGATGCACCTGGGCTACTGCATAGAGCTGGAGAACCTCCCCTATGAAGACAGACTGAAGGACTTGAGTGTCTTCTCCCTGGAGAAGAGAAGGCTCAGAGGGACAGCATTCCAGCACTTAAAGGGCAGCTACAAAGAGAACAGAGGCTCTCTCTTCACAAGGAGCCTCATGGAGAAGACAGGGGGCAATGGGTACAAGTTGCAGTGGAAGAGGTTTCATCTCAATATAAGAAAGAAATTTTTCACAGTGAGAACAATAAATTACTGGAACAACGTCCCCAGGACATGGTAAAGTCACCATCACTGGAGGTTTTCAAGGTGCAGTTGGACAGAGTGCTAGATAATCTCATCTAGGCTCCCTTTCCCACAACATGTTGGACCAGATGATCTTTCAGGTCCCTTCCAACCTGAGCTATTCTATGATTCTATAAGAAACACATAATAAAAGGCGCTGATGTTTTTTATTTTGCTTAAAACATTTTAGGGTGGGATGACCACATTTTTACAGACAGGGGATACAATCATGGATTACTCCTGAAGGCTTTAGAGATGTGCATTTGGCCTAAAGCCAGCCCCCCAACCCTGGTCTCCATTACACTGAGGCTTTGCTGCTGCTGTGGAGCCACTCTAGTGTCTCCTCCATGCTCTGGTGTCTCCTCCATACTCCTGTACCAGGGTATTCACATTGTCTGATTTTAGGCCCTTACATACAGCACAATTCAGAGCCCCTAAGCAAGGACCGCACTGCTATCTGTCTTCAGGCAGACTCTGTAGAAGACTCTCCCTCCCCTCCAGCTGACCTACAGAGTTTGCTCATCCATCTCTCTCTCAACTGTAGGTCTCACAGGAGTCGTGCCAGTGAAGTCAAACAACTATTGTCAGCAGTCTGCATGGGTTCACAAACCTTGCCCTTGTGCTGAGCACTCCTCTGCCACACTGTAAAATCTGGTTCAGTGTGTCTAATGATGACTGATGGACTGATTTTTTACTAAAATGTGACATGAAAAATCTAACGTGCCGCCCTGCAACAAACTGGGTGTGAAAGACTTGAAGAAGTTAGAATGCGTCTTAGAAATAATTTATGAAAAAGTACAACTCATATATGCTGCCACCATCGATGCAGAATACAGAATGCTTTCTGGATATATGACATGCTTCATCTCCTACGCATGAAAAGATTTAACAAAGAGCCAAGTAACACAGATGAGAGGTGCTGAAAATGCACTGAAAGTAATTGAACATGTCATTCCGTTCTGAAACCAATAACCGATCCCAGTCTATTCCTCTGGTCTCATTGCTAAACCTTTAATGATGAAATGTACCCAAAATGAAGACTGGACGCGAAAACAATTGTCAGGACATAACAGGTTGCACTCAAGCAATTGCAGAAATTATGGAACTGGCAACGCATCTCCTGTCTCCAGCCAAGAAGGCTGGCCAGAATCACACAGCTGGTGAACTGGATCCATACTCCAACTACATTCACCAGGATGACAGAAATCCTCAACTCTGGCTAACCAGGACTAATCTCTGACCAGTCTGGAGATGGATGATCTCTATATCATGCGCTCATCTCTGTGAGTTATGAACAACATGTATGGCAGATGATAAGTTCACCCCAATTCACATTTATATCCCAGTTCTCCTAGCTGAAAAATACCACTATCTTAAAATAAGCAAGGAAAAATATTACTGAGAATAAGCTGGAAAAATGTGAGCAACATTCAGTACAAAAATTTTGCCTCATCCTCTCTCTATGACCTCACAAGCTGTCAAATCTCGTTTCTTATAAACTGAGATTTCTAGGTTTTTTGCTTTTTACAGGTATTTTGACATCCTTTCTGGAGACTTTGTAATAATGTACAATGAGGTAAGTCAAATCTGACAAGGAGGAGGCGGGGAATACTGGAAGGCAATATATGAGCTAAAATCCAGGAAAGAAGCTTTTCCATGACCTCCCCCTAATTTCTGACATCACTAGGCAATATTTAGTGGGGTTATGCACAGAAGTTTGCAAATAAGCCACATGGTATTATCCCAGCATATGCCATTCATGCTATGTGATGAGAAATAGAGGAGTCACACCTGTGACTACTAGAACCCCCTCCCTGTCCTTGCTCGATGTGGAGAAAAGCCTGAGCTAAACCTGCCTGGATTCCTCCCATAGCCTTCCCAGTTCTCTTAAACAGCCACAAAACTTTTGCTCTTCTTTCTGAACTCTGGACTTCTACTAAGTTTTGATTCTGAAGAGAAGGAAAGACATTTTCTTAAGATTTCACTCAGTAAAGTCTGGGCCAAATGTAGTGCCTGCAGTCAGAGCAACTGGCCGCTTGTTTGCTCCTCTGAGTTGTTTACCCATTTTATCTTTGCAGTTTGGTGGCAGGTTGCCACCTTTTGAGAACTAGAAAGTATATCTTCCAGCATGCAGTTTCTACAGCATGGAGTTAACAAAACATTCAGATGTTTAATTGATTCTTGTCACTTTTCAGGCATCTTGCTTCATTAGGCATTTCCTTTGATCTCCAACTTGTCTCTTCTGGCTCCTGAAATAACATTATTTCTAATGGAGAATTAGCTTAATCTGACAAAAGCCGTTTGCCTTTCATTAAAATATTTCATGGGTTGAACATTTCAATAGCGTTGCTGAGAGAGGGCTCACCAGAAGTGTTTGTCATTCTATGCACTTTATTGACTTTAAGGTTACAAGCATATGAAGGGCTGAGAATAAAACAGTTTGCTGGACTAGGCCAGAATGACTTCTTACCTTGATTGTATCTTATTTTACACAATCACTTTTTCAGTTTGGAACGATCGTTTTTCACATGAAGCCAGATTTTGCTTGACCTGACTTATTTTTTTAGAATTAATGGTATTTGCATTAAGCAGCGGAAATTCCACAAAACTTTGTCATTTCTCTGCATCGCTTTGAAAGGGGCTGACAGTTTGGAGAGATTTTGATTTCTGCTACTGCAGTGTGGTAATAAACTTGATAGCTAGCCCTCCAGTTAATGTTTTGCAATGAACCATACGAGCATTCGTAGCCAGGGACTAGAAACATCATTTGTGGACCTGAGACCTATCATGACATGCACAGAAAGTAAGTACCCATCTCATCCAATCAGCTGTGAAACAAAACATGCTTTTCTGAAAGTGTGGCACTCTCACTTCGTTTGCTTTATAATAACCTGTGCAGGGAGTAACGTGCAAAGCGTATAGACAAGTCTCGAAGCAGGGCCCTCCCAAGGCTGCGTCAGTGGATATGGCTGCCTTGCACTGTGACAAGCCATTGCCAGTCACCCTGGCTCCTGTTTTTGTCCTGGAGATGTACTGAGACCTTGCAGGTCCTCCTCAGCCAACTTAGGTTTCCAGCAAGGGCAGAGGGGGAGCAGAGGAGGCAGGCAGAGTGTGGCAGAGCATGGCTAGATTGAATGCACACACAGGGTAGGTGTGAGCCTGAGGCATAAGGCACCTCACATCTCAGAGGGACACGGGAACTGAAGGAGCAAGTATACCATAATATGAGCCCTTCTGCGGTGAAGTTACCTATGAACAGCTCCTAGCCCTCCAGCAATACCAAATTGGCTGAAGGCCAAGGTGGGAAGGAGATGGCTTGAAGGTCAGGGAGGCAATATACTGAGAAATTCAGCTGCCCTGCCCAAAGCACCTTCCATTTTTTTCCTCTCACACCTCCCAGAGCTCCACTAATCCTCCATGTATCACCTCCTGGCCCTCTGAAACCCTCCTGATACACGGCAGCGCCCTCCCACTGAACCACTGCCACTCTGAATTTTGCTGCTGTCACTGGTGGGCTCTGCACTCTCTCTTTCACTTACCATTGGCAGCTCCAAGACAGCCAGAGACACATTCTTCTGTGGCACACAGAACATGGAAAGATCTCCAGACCCCAGGGAGACATAGTAAGGGAGGGAGGGAGGGAGGGGAAGAGGAGTCAAAACTTTTAACTGAGATCAATCACAGTTCTAAAAACATGCATTTGCAGTACTTCAAACTCTCACCCATGCACTCTGTTCAAACTAGGGCAGCAGCCCTTGAAGAGCAATTGAATTTAATTGGAGATCCATTTGCCACTGTCTTTCCCCTCCGTGACACCAAGTCACCGTGCATTGTGCGCCTTGGAGATACATGTTTCAAATTGAAGGAAAGGAGCAGGTAAATAAAGCGAAATATTTAACATTGTGAGTGACATTGGCATTTACTAGTGGAAAAAGCTTTTTTCAAAAGTTGGACTTGATGTTACATTGTTTTTATGGTGGTGGTTTTTATGGTGGAAACATAGACTGAGACAATATCTATACGATTCCTAAATGGAATAGATATGAGCTTTGAAACCCAAAATAAGCCACATCCATTTTTCCTAAAAATTGTAGAAAGCTCTTCAAGGATCATAGGCCAGCTTTCAAGCCAAAAAAGAAAGGCCACAGTCAATTTTCCTAACAGAAGAGGCTTTTTATCTCTCTCTAGGAAACTCAAACTCTCAACTCAGAAGCCTTTGAACTGATTTGGTCTTTAATAGTATTTTAAGTTCTGTCATTGTGGTGATGACCCAAAGTCAAGGGCAAAAGCCAGCTCTGTTCAATGGGCCAGCTGGTGAGGCACTCTAGCCCTTTCTGACTTTACATATTGGCAAGAAAGAAACCCATGGGAAAAGGCAGTGAAGGGAAGAAATCTCCTTCATCTCTGGGCAGTTGTATAGATGTCTGTGCTGCTAATTTCTCAATAGAAAGGTAACTCAAGGAAAAACTGCTTGAAGGGAAAGAGCTGACTCCGCTTCCTTTCGGACACTTTGAGTGTCTTGGTTTCTTTAGTGAAGTTCTTTACATGGGAAACATAACACACAACCCTCATGCACGCTGCAGAGCACCTCATCCAAGTTGTAGGAGCGCAGGCTCAGCAGGCAGCTGAACAGGCATCTGCTGCCCCTGGTGAGGAAGAGGACTAAACTTTCTTCAGTTCATGGAGTTCAGCATTGTTATCTGGGCCCAATCCATCCTATCTTTTTCAGGAGCCCCATATTCTTTCCAGTACCAAAACCTGCAGGCATTTCCTGCAGAAGTGGGAAGAGCCATGGATGAAGTATTGTTTAACATCTGTACTGACCTTGTCATGTAAGAGCAATGCAGTCAGTGGAGTTTGGTGAGCCAATAACCACACGTATATCTACTTTAAGTGGAGCTGAATTGTCCTGTAAGCTGTCCTGCAAGCTCAGACCAGTTCCCCACACTTAAGGGTGTAGCACCGTTTGAGATGTCCTTGGGCATCCCACTTGGCTGCCACTTTCTGAAGCTGCTGTTCCAGAAAGACACACACTTCCAGCAGTTCCAATGTCATATCTGCTAGATCCTTGAAAAAGTCTCAGATATCCAAGGGCATTTCAAAAAGCACCAGGTGACTGTATGTAGGGAATTAAACGTCCACTGACTATAACAGGACACATCTGCATTTAAACACCTGAACTGACATGCCCACACAGTGCAGTTGAATCCCAGTCCATCTGTGCCAGTAGCACCACCTGGGACATCACTCGTTCTCTTGACCTGTGGAAAAATGCAAGGTAATCTATCTTAAGCTACTATTAAGGGGCAGATCTCAGAAATGTCCTATGTATTTCTCTTACATTTCCTACATGGTACACAGCCCTGAGGGCTACGGCCTGCCAGATACACCTTAGAGGTGTGTGTGATCCAGACAGTGTGGGGAGAACAAATTTGCCCCCAAAATACAGCCATTACATGATTCCCACCAAGATGACACTTGGTGAATATGGTAGAGGACCAGCCCATCCCCTAGATACAGAAAGCTACAATTTCCCATACATAGACACATAAGTTATTTGATGTGCCCAAGGATATTTTGTCTTGTCATCAGCTGCTAATGCAGAAGATCACATAGCTCCTGTATCCTATTCACCAGCCCCCTCCCTGCCAGGCTATTCCTGGATGCCTCAAATGACATTCAGGTAACTGAATTGAGTTCCTGGTGTTTACAGACCATAGCTTGAGGTTTCAAAACCAAATCATTGCTCCCATGAGGCTTCTTCCCATTCCTAACAATCAGGTCACATTAAGAGAAACTATAGCTCTGCGTTACAATGTGTCACGTCATCGTTATGCTTCAAGATCAGCAGTCTCACACTGTGCCATGATTTCACTACATTTATGAGAATGTGTCAAGACATCAGCATTATGACTAGAGACTTAATTTTTAAGGTAACTTTTAAAAAACTTGAATAGTTTTTCAGAGTGTAAATCACATTCAGTCCTTTTTTTGTTTTCTAATATTCACAAAAACTGGTGGAAAAAAAATCACTCTTTCTTTCATGGTTGAGCTTCATGGCTGGGCAGGAAATTTGTGTGTCTACTTCCAAACATGTCTCTTTGACGAGGGAGCTAAACACAGCTGGTCATTAAAATAGTTCCGGTGCTCTACTTTTCAAACTGCAGGCCCGTTTTCCCAGTAGGAAAAAAGAAAGTAAATGTTATCATTCTTTTACAAAAAAGCACCTTTTTAGCAGTATAATTGGGCCATAAGCATAGGGTCAAATTTGTAGGAGTGATCTCTATGACACAAAGTAGTGCTTTAACAAAGGTATGCTAATTTTTCTCATCTGACCTTTGCATCCTTCTTGTGATAGCAATTGATGCAAATGTAGATGATTACATGTAGACAGTTCTTTAAAATTTACACTTGCTTTTTCTATTTTGTAATGAATCCACTCTCGAAGACTCAATTTGTAAAATGACTGTAAGTTATGTGCTCTTTGGAAAAACTTGTGCTAATGCTTTTCAATGCCAAAACATATGTGACATGGTATGCCTTTTTAAAAAGACTTAAATTAGTATCCAGGACAATAAGCTTTCTTTACTGTGATAATAAAACACATTGAACATTCTTTTTTATCCTTATGGGAAACCATGTAACTGCAGTCATTTTAAATCAAGCTAAGATGTTGTAAGCACTTTCTCCTTTCACTACAAGAGAAGCAATGCTGAATTGCTGCATTTACCCTAAATTCATTTTCCATATGGTTGCTCCAGACACAAGCCTTTTTTTGATGACCGGTCTGTAACTAATGAGTGCTCAAGACCCAAGTTCTCCCCTCGCCTATTGCCCACCTGACCCTCATGCCTCACTGAGGCTCACACCATTAAGAAGGCATGATGCACAAGCAAGAACTAGACAGACTGCCTGAACCAGAAGCAAAAGATGGTCACACACTCTCTAGGACCATCTGGTTTACGCCTATTTACATTAACAATTCAAGAGTGATTTCTCATATTTTATCATGTGTTTTCAAGGAACGGTGCATCATATAAAGATCAGCACTAAAGAAAGCCACATGGGTATCAGGTTCTCACTAAATACCTCCTATTCCTGAGCACAGCAGAAGCGAAAACAGCCAAAGACAGCTGACACATACACCTAACCAAAGCTAGTCGTCTAGTCCCAACATAATCTGGATTCAAGACAGCACTGGGAGATTACATCAGCTCACAGTCACTCATAGGGGAACTTACTCCATGAAGAAAAGAAGGCTGGTATCTATTCTCATCCTTCTGGGTCATTTGACATGGGTAAGGTCTCAGGAGAAGTGATGGGAATCAAATGTAATAAGGTATAATAGACAGAGTACTTCTTCGATGGAGAGTCATCTAATAGGTGCTCACAGAAGACTGAACCTGCACCTCCCTTGCAGAAATGTGAAGGGCTGGCTGACTCTTTGGTCCTTCTTAGCAGCCATATGCAGCCCCTGAGTAAACTGGTTAGACCAAGTGAGCCCAACACAAGCAATAAGCAGGAGAGATACAGCTTTACCCGCCATGACATATAGACATTTCCTGTCACTAAATTGACCAAAAGCTGTGGCAAGGTCAGATAAGACAAAGAAAAGTAAGCAGGAATCAAACCTGAGCATTGTCTCTATGCCAGTGGTGGGCAGAGGAAAGACAGTGATGAGTCTAACACCAGAGAGCAGTGTTACTTCTATAATAGGTGCCCACCCAATGATCAGTTCATCCTGCAGATTAGGAGAGCCTGGGTTGTCCTCATATTGATGAAAAGCCCTTCCAGCTTGGTGTGGAAAGCTACAGGAGCCCCAGCAGATCCCTCAAGATTTTCCTTACCCACCTTCCTCCAGGCTGGCTGGAGAGTGTGTTAAACCAGAATGGGACTAAAATAAACAAACAAAACAACCCTAGGATTTCCATGTAAAGTCCAGTCTTCCCAAGCATCATCTTCCTCTATCATGCTCAGGCAAAAGCGGGCCAATATTTTTCAGTCCTGTCTGTTGAGACAGGAAAGAAAGAAAGGCAAAACAATCCTTCTTTTCTGAGAGATTGAGTCCAGTCTTATCATAAATTATCTGTGCTCCTAGATCCTGTTTTGACTGACTGAGAAGCAGAGGAGGTGATAAATCAGCTGGCAGACCGTGTCACCCCATGCTACAAGGTTCCTATATTCTGATGTCTAAAGTAAAAATAACCTATTTTTTCCCCAAAAGGGAGACTTAATTGAGGTAATAATACATCAAGACCAACTGCACATTACACTGCAGCAACACTGATCAGCAAATCAATTTCTGTTCACTCAGAGTAGTGCTTTTGATTTCTCTGCTGTGGCTTCAATGGACTGAAAAAAATGCTTTCCAAAATTCTTAGGATGAAGGCTGTGGCTGGCAATTATATTCAAGGGGGCAATGCAACTGTCTAGAAAAGGGGTCCAGCTTGTCTGTGCAGGAAAGATAGTGTCTTTTGGGGCTGAGTCAGGTAATGAAGTGAAGTACCCTAGTAGGTAGGGACCATTGCAACCCTGGCACATGGTTCTTCCAGACAAGGCAGGTTGCTTTGGCTCTGTCATCTCTATACATATAAACACATGTAAATATATGTTTATTTTTCTTTAAAATGCCTTCTGGAACAAGACATGTCACTGCATTCATTTCCATTCCCCAAGTGCGGAAAGGAAGAGAGAACAAACAACACATGACAGATGTTATTCATCTTGCATAAAGTGCTGTTGGAAGACATTCAAATACTAAGTGATAATATCTATAAAAATCTCAATAGAATAGACTTCACAGTAGATCTCACATGTAAGACATGGCCTAACAAGAAAGGTTGGTCAAGGCTTCCTTCGCATGCACTGCCTGCTCCCGCCGACTCGGGGTTGGTGGTCCCATGCATCGAGGACCGCACAGGAACATCCCTGTTTCAGAAACGCACCACATGCACAGGAAGATGCACGTGTCATGGCAGCTGTGGGTGGTGTTAGGAGTGTGTTATCTGGAGAGGATCAAATGCCAGGTTTCTCACATCCACCTGAAGCATGCTGACTTTGGGGGAAATGCATTCCACAAGGCTCTAGAGAATCAGACTTGTCTGATTCCTTCCATTCAGCCTCTGTTGGACACTTCTGTTTACCATATATTAGAAGCAAAATAGGATTTGTAGAGAGACGTTGAGTCCTCTTATTAGGCAGCTGGAAAACACAGCAAAGCTTTCAGGCAAACCATTCTGCCTTTCCTATCCCAGACAGGAGCCACAAGCTTCAAACAAAGCACAGGCTGGAACCAGCTGCTGTAAGTTTAACATGCTAATGTTAATCAAGCAGATGGTTCCAGAGTAAAAGTGGCTGGTATCTGCAGAGCCAAGGAGGAGTGTTAGCAAAAGATAGTAAAGTTAACAGAGTGAAAGCCAAGTAATTATCGTCTGAGGAACACTGAGACATTGTAGGGCAAGGGAGGAAAAAAATCATAATATGACATAGATCCCAAATCTTTTTGGTATCCAGCAAGATTTTGAGTGTTATTATCTTGACTTGTCTTTTGAAGATATCTTGCCATTACTGAAAAGAGAAATGCATTTAATGATTTTACTTTGTTGAGATGAAATAAATACTTGTAATGAAATAAATCCTTCAAACCAGTGATGCTGATTTTGTTTAATCTCTTTGCCAGCCACCACATAAAACCAAAAGGGCTGATCCTCTTTCCATTGAAGTTAACAGCAAAAACCTGTAACAGCTTCAGAAGGAACAGGATTAGACTCTGGATTAGGACCAAGAACACTCTTCACTCACCTGTCCCAAACTCTGCTCCTTCTGAAAAAACAAATTCAATATCATCTAGGACAGCTGAGTTTTTCTTAAGCAATCTTTTATAACTTTAATGGGCAGCCCTTCAAACAGCCATTGTGGATTAAATTTAATGCTGATAGATACACAGCAGCAGTTTGGAAGCAGTGGATTAATGTTCTTGCTGTGCTATTTGACTTTCTTGTTTTTTTTTTTTAATTAGAATTTACTTTTTAACAAGGAGATGTTTACAACTGAGTCAAGTGAGAATGAATGTACACAGAAGCACAGTCATAATTCTCTCCTGCTAGCCCGGTCCCTTGGAACAGTCAATAAAATCGCCTTCTCTCATCAGTTCCCCATATTGCCTCAGAGCCATGCACAACAGCTGGGAACCATCCCTGAGCACTGAGTTGGCACTTTCCCTCCTGCCTTGTATCTCATCAAATTATTTTTCTTTCTAAAATTCTATCTGTCTATCCTGAAAGAAACTATGTGAGCTTTGATGTTTCATACTACAGGTGTGGACTGCTGAGGCTAGTAGCCTGCCAGGAGTGGCAAAAGCCTTGGAGTGATGCTGCCAAGTCCTGAAAAAACAGGCTGGGTTTTTGCTGCTGGTTGTGGAGACAAAATTGTAAGGAGGGAGTAGTTACCAACCAGGGGTAATTTTATGCTGAGAATGATGAAATTTGGGGTTGCCCACATGTCAGAGGAGACTTGAACCAACCCTGACCTAATTTTGTGGGTTCTCAGCCTGTTGCTGGTTGTGGTTTTAAAATCTTGTAAATTCAAACTTATCTATCCTGAAATCTCCCAGTCTAGGATGAATGGATGCTAGAAGCCAGGGAAGTGGAAGCAGAGAAACTTTTCAGGAAAGAGGGAAGAAATTTAAACCAATGCAAGAAGTCCAGTCAAGACTGAGGCTAAAGAGTTTCTATCTAATAGTCTTTAAAAATTACAAGAGAAAGAAGCTGAATTGTCCTTGCATTTCAGTTGAGGTCAGTAGATTTCCTCAGACCCCCTCTTTTCCCAGATGAATTAATTTATCCTTAAGTAAAAGATTTTCACTGAATATTGGCAATGTTTCTAAAAGTACATCACTGTCATTGCCAAAACTGAAATTTCTGAGCTTCAGCTTGGATATGTCCTTTATGAGTTTCACATATTCTGCCTCAGAATATCGAGCATCTATAACTTTCAAGAAATGTAATGACCCAAAAAGGGAAGAGAGAAGGGAGGAGCCAAAACTGCATTTGATTATTTTATGAATCCTTCAGAACACTCAAAGCAAGAAAACATTACTTATGGTAACATACTACTCGGATTCAGTTAGTGTATGCAAAACTCCATACTGGATGGCAGGCAATTTTCTAATACTATGGATGATAGGACTTGTTTGGAACACAAGCAAAAGCAGTGTGTATCTACTTCAGTATTTTATTTGGGAGCAGGAATGTGCTTTGAAGCGAATCTCATGCTGATCTACATCACACAACAGTCTCAGGATATATGATCTAGATTCTTTATGGATAAGACAAAGCCAGTGGCACCTAATGATATACAATTTACTCTCTACAGGATGGACAGTTGTAGAAGCAGATTAGAGCTAGGTCTTATCAATCAAAAAAAAAAAACCTTGCTAGACCACTGTCTCATCAGGTTCAACCATTTATAATATGTCCCCCACCTATTTTCTCATATGCACATGTAAATGACTGCCAACAGAGAATTTTGGAGCCTAGAAGAGTAAGGGGAAATCTTGCTATGAACAGCAAGAAATGCAGAATTTCTTCCCATGTATATTTTGATAAATGCTTGTAGTCTTCAGACCCACACAACACGATCGTGTTCTTAGTCCTGCTCACAGGACCACTTCATGGACAGCAGAGCTGATTTAGGATCACATTTTGAGTCACAAATGGTTGGAGGTTCGGAGAGCACTCAGGGGAGGCCATATATGTTGCACTGTCCATATGGTCTCCTCTAGGCATCTGCTTCTGTCAGAAATGGGATACTGAGCTAGGTGTCCCTTGGGTCTGACTCAGCTTGAGCACTCATGTTGCAGGAGTTCTCAATGAACTCTGGACATTAGGTCATCCCAAGCTGGTAGTTCCACTCCTGGTACCATCATTGCTGCCTCTTTCACCACGCAATGGCATTAAAATCTCTGATACTCTCAGGCTCTCAATTTTTATATGTCTGGAGAAAAATGCCTTGCACTGTCATTTCATTGCTGATTTTGAAAGTTCATGATCCAAATCACTCTACTTACTGTCTGTTTTATTTTGTTTTTAAAGGACCTACCACCTTCAAGATCCCCAACTTTCCCCTTCCATTAGGAGAAAGGGCGCAAGCAAACAAAATTATGCACCATGTTTCTTTGTTTCACCCCAGGCATGTTTCTGAGTACTTTCACCACATTTGCCATTTCAGCTGATCAATCTCAGCCTGCAGAACTGACCATTCACTCTATAAAATGAATGGGTGAAAATGAGGCACAGCTAATATGCATTTCATCAGAGGTGTTTTTCCACAGACACTTTCCCTTTCAATCTTAAATAAATACTATCCATAAAGTTCCTTGTCCTCCTTTTCTTAAAAGCACAGTTTGTCACCTCAGAAACATCTCTTCCCTGCTGTCTTCTAGCAAGGTCTATGCTACTTTACAGTGGCTGAAAATCTGCCCAGTCTCCAAAATTTTACACCTATAGTCCAGTACCAGTCACTTCAATGAATCAAAAGAACCATAACTTTCAGAGAGAAAATAGCAGTTCGCTCAGTAAGTTCATTTTAGTGGGTGAATAAGAGAAGACATGTCTTTTCAAGAAGACAGGGGTTAGTTTTACTAAGTCTATTTTACTGTAAACTTGCATGTTTCTTAAATGTGTATTTTATTATTTTGCTATTCCTATGATTGTAAGGCTAACGTTTAGTTCCTGACAAAAATACCTATATTAATTGTAAGGCAAATCATGTATTTGTTTTAGGAAGAAGAGATAAGGAGTCACTCCAAATCAAAGAAAGTGTGTTTTTTAAACAAAAAATGTGTTAATTGTGGTCTTATTCACATACCTGTATTACTGATCTTCTAGACAGTTTGTATGAATTGCTGTGCACCTCCAGAAATGCTCTTTTTTTCAAATATAAGAGATATTTCTAAACTCAGTCGTAAAAATATTTTAAATATATTATAAATATATTCTTTCTGAAAAGAGTTACTTCACTGAGGACAAGTTTCCCCCAAACCTAATGGCAAAGTCTTGATTAAGTAGTCACAATTAGTCCAGAAGCTGCTAAAGGGTAAAATGTATTTGTACACACATTCATTCAGACTTACAAGGAACAGGCCTATTAATATTATAGTTTGTGCAAAGACAACTCTCAAGCAGAAGACAAAAATACAACAAAAGTACTGTTCTCTGCCAATTATTTCTCTTACTGCTCATGTTAGTGTGAGAAAATAGGTCCAACTTGTTCAAGAGCACACAAGGCTGAACACTGAAAAAGAAACAAACAAAAAACTAACATTTTGTGAGGAAATTCTGTCTTGGAGATTTGGAAAAGAAACCTCCCAGACTTACTTACATATAGGAAATGCCATTTTTTTAGACACCTGAACTCTACGATTGAGGTATGTTACAATTAACACACCCCTCCAAAAAGCTTGTGGTGCTACAGCAGGATGGGTTTGTCTGCATACTCCTTTCAGACCCGAAGTCATCCCACACCCCTGCTCTCTGCATGCCAGAGGACCCTTTCCCACTGCCCAGAGCTTCCCTGGAAACCCACTGTCAACAGGAGCTTTGTTACAGAGAGCAAGCCACAGCAGAGACCTTCGTTCCAGCCCACACAGCCTCTCCTGACACATCATGGAGAGAAGTTCAGTGTGCCAAACATCTCCCCTTCACCTCTGCCCCCAAACCAGCCTCCAGTTTCCAAGAGCCCACAGGAGATGCTGGGATCTTTGTGATCTTTGTTTGCAAAAAACAGGGAGTTGCAGAAAAGGAGGTCCCCTCCTTAAACCTCTGCAGGGTACAGTCTGCCCCCTGCTCACTGCAACCACAATTTTCATTTGCTTTAGCAAACTCTCACTGATCAATACCAGGAGGCCCTAACTAGAGGCAGAAGGAGCATGGAAATTTGACTTGGAAAGAGCCTTCAGGTTTCTGAGATAATCAATACAAATAAATAGCTTTGGGCTACAAAGATAAGATTAAAGTTGCACGATACAGTGAATAGGATGCAAGGGCAAAGTGATTTATGGAGCTTCCCAACCATAGCTCGCTCTTTCCGCATGTGGAAGTGCAAGTCAAGCCCTTTCTTTCCAAAGCAGTTTGCTGCTTTTTGCTGTTCCCACTGGCCTCAATACCCAAACTCCCCATTACTGTTCTCTGGCCCAGTAGCGATACTCAGCGTAACTCAGTAACTCAGTGGAGCTGCTGTCTATTTACAGCAGCAGGGGACCCCAGTCCCCCAGTGCACTGATGCATAGACTTGGGTTATTAGACCTATATAGAGCCAGTGTTTCTGATGGGACTTTCAGGTGCTTAAAGCCAAGTGTGCAATTAAACGATTCACTGAACTGTCACCTCTCTGCCAGTCAACTTTGACACGGTAGGGCAGGGATACATCCAAAATTCTTACAACAAAGATGTTTTACATCCTCAACGCCTATGTGAAGGGAAGTGGTCCTATAGTTATTTTTCCTACTGTAATTTTGATGAGGGCTATACGTGAATAACTAGTTGGGTGTCCAAGTGTGTGCATGTATACAAAACACCTTGATGACATGAATGAGTGAGAAAGGGAGAGCAGAATCTAGGGAGGAATGAACTGTCACTATGCACAGAGGTGTAGGTATTTCTAGGACCGTGACAGAAGAGGTGGGATGGGAAATGGTATGCAAAACAATTGTACCTATGCCTTGCTCAGAGCTGTTTCTCTCACTAGATACTAGGCAGATTCATTTCCCATTCTGCAGCATTTACTATTTTGCTGTGGCATTTCCTGTTCCAAGATATTTTTACCCAAGTTTTCATCAACATCATTTCAAGGAGAACGGTAAACAAAACTTATCATTGAGCTCTACAGCATTCGGTGTTTCACTCAAAGACTTTTTATGAGGGGAATAGTTTTTCATGCTAAAAATATAAGATGAGTTCTGATAGTAAGTTTAATAAAAGGATTGCATGGAATATAGTGCCTGCCCATTTGATCTGAATGTGCAAAAAAGGAAGATGCAACAAAGAAGAGAATGTTATTGCAAGGCTGCCTTCTATCAGTGAGAAATAAATAAACAGACATTAAAATACTTATCATCTAGCTTTTGGTAGCTAAAAATGGGAAGTCTAAATCTTAGCTACTCACCCTTGGCTCCCTGGAACCTATGGAGAAAAACAAGCATCTCCACAAGAATGAGCCACCCCATTCCAAGGGATGCATGGGTAGAGTATATCCCCAGCCAAACGGCTTCTCTCACATACAAACCTTAGGGGGACTCAGGTCACCCTGGGGATTACCTTACTTCTTTCCATTGGAAATAGGGAGGAATTACAAGGTAGATTCTATTTAAGAGAAATTTTCATGCTTTTGAAATCAGTTATTTTCTTTTGTTCCATTTGCCATGCCAAATTCCTTTGTCTTGTGGATCAACCCGATCTCATGTACCATCATCTCAGTCAGGTGATTGTTTCAGGATACCCCTGAAAATTAAGCAAACGTAGTTCCTATTTTGTAGTCACCATTTTTGAAGCGCTTGCACAAAGATGATAGGTGTAGGGAAGACCCTGATTCTATACCCGTTGCCAAACGACTACAGGGAGCACCAAAAAAACAACAAGGAGGAGGCAGGTAGATGTGTCCTTGCACTGCAGTTGTACAGTCTTCTGGGGTACAACTGGATAATGTCCCGCTTTCTGTAGACAGCACTGACATACCCCAGAGAAGTGCCCCAGTTACTTCCAGTACCTTCAGTCAGTAATGTCAATAGGTGCCCATACCTGCTTCTGAAATCTGGATGAGTTATTTGGGTATTTAAATATGCAGTTAGGATACTAACTGCAATCATCTGTCTTAGAAAAACTCCAGTATGGATTTTAGCATTTTATTTATTCATAGCTGGCAGTGATTTCCTGGTGGTTTGTGGAGGTTAGAAGTTCAATGCAAGAGCATATCTTCAGTACACAGGCTTTTCAGGCTGACTCCCTCATCTGTAACACCGAAGCAGAAAATGTGCAAATGTAGAGATAAGCGGCAGACAACAGAGATAAGAGGTACCAAGCATCCTCTGAAATTTCAGGGTCAGTAAAATAAAGTAAATGTAAATATTGAAAAGCATGTTCAAATATTAATATACAGCATTATCTCACTTGTAACTATTACATGTAAAGTGATAAGGGTGATGCTTAAACAAGCACAAAGAACAAAAAGTTCACGAGCACCAGCCCATTAGAATGTGTTTTGCTAAATTTAAATTACTTCAGTATTAACAACTGTCTTTAAAAGGGATGAAAAATACCATTGACCTGAATGTAGAAACTCTTTCATTGAATTCATTTTAATTGTGTTTTTTGCTACTGAAGGAAATAGGCTAATGGAAATTGGCAATGCATGGAGAAAAATTCTTAAAAAAAAATACAGTTACCAAAAGGATGTAACCTGGAAAATGCAACATTAGTCCTGAAAATTTCTCTGCGAAAGGAAAAAATCTCTTTTGCTATATATATTTTTTTAAAAAAATGCAGTCCCAAGAATACATAAAATTAGGCATAAACATTACGTGGCAATTTTTTACTTACTACTCTAAAAGGTTTGTTGCAGTTCATCTGGAAATTATAGAATTCCTCCATGAAACTGAATGCTTGTGTTATGCTGGAGGGCTTAATGTCTATTAGTTTTATATATCTTCAGATTTACCAGATTACAAGGTGCCAGTCTCACCACAGACACTCCTAAACAGTCCATAAACATCAGATGTACTTCAGTGCTGTGGTAAGTCTTCAGAGTGTCAAATTTTCACCAATACTCAGAAAAAAAATCTGAATGTAGACCAGAAAAAAAATGCTCATTTCTCTAGGATTACCAACAGCTACTTCTAATCACCATCAAAAGAGAGGCTGATCATGGTTCTCCCACCTGTGCTTTTCTTTCTGTTTTTTAATGCATTGAAAGCTCAGGACAGACTTGTCTTACACTTCGTCCCCCAAAATGTAAATCCATATCTGTTTTCATAATGTTTGACATCTCTTGCCAGCAAGGAAAAGACACCGGCTGAACTAAATATTGCTTTTCTCTATGAATGCCAGGGTTATCTTTAAAGGAGGAAAAAACATTGAATTTGTGATCTGAAAAACAAAAGTCATAGAAGTCTTCTGAGAATCTGAAGAATCACAGAAGTCTGGGGAAAAGAGGCTGATGTTTCCTGGTTATCCCAGTGCTGATGTGGATTTCCTCTCCCATTCACTCCACCTGTTCAAGTTTTCAGGTGACAACTTTCATCAGCTGCAATTTTCACAATTCAGGATTCACATTATATTCACACCCATATTTGGCTACACCTGCTCTTCCCACGTTAAACCCAGAGGATGAGGTAGGTGGCCTTGTTCAACCCAGCAGTTCGTGGGTTTACTCCCTTATTGTAATTAAATTATGAAGCTCTTTGACTGGAATTGTTCAAATTTCCACTGAACCAGGGAAGAGAGATTCGCTGGCTTGACTTGCACTTGACAAGGTGAAATCTGGGTTGCACTCCCTTTACCAGTACGGATTTTTAGTATTTTTTGTCCTGAGGTGCCTGTGGAAGAGGGATGGGCACACCGAGGATCCATCCTCCCCAGGCAGAGCCAAGCAACCCATCCCATTCTCACAGTCTTCCCAAGGCTGTGCAAACTCCAATGTCTCTGAGGTGTCCCACCACCCCTCTGCTTGATGCTTGGCATGGGGCTGGTGCACAGGGAGCAGAGAGGCCTCAGAACTCCTCAGGCAGAGGGGGAGACTGCCCTTCCCAGTGAGTCTTGTAACCTCCCAGCTATGGAGTTAAGTGGAGAAGAAAGGGACATCACTTGATGGACCTGCTGCTTTGTGTGGACCTGACATAGGTAGATCCAGTCAGAAGTAGACAAGCAGGTACCTAGAGAAAGTTACATGTGGATAAAAGCAACATTTGGAGTTACACAACTGAATAGGGGCTTTGATAATGCAAGTTATCAATTAAGGACTCTAGATGCTTTTTTTTATTATTTAAGTCATACATACATGAGTGGGATTCTTCTCATTCCACTTGAGCTGTTTACAGTTCATGCATGTAGCTTAACACACATCTAACACACACACACACACACACACATAAAGCATGAAGGAGAATGGAGAAATAAAGAGAAGTAGCTAGGAGAAATGTTAGCAAATTTTAAGAAAAATAATAAACTGTATGCGATTAAAGTTCATCTCAGACTCCATGTCCATCCAGTGTCACTGACCACATTTACTGTCTCTTCCTCCCACTTTCCCACCCCTTCTGCCCAGGAAAAAAATGACTACCTGGCTCTCACCTCAGCTATGTGTCTGTAGCCTCTACATGTAGGCTTTACATGTAGAGCCTTCTACCTCTACCAGCAGGATCTGTCCTCACACTGGCTCTCCGTTTATGTCCTTTCTTCGCAGCACATCCCCCAGCCATTATCTTTCCAGTCACAAGTTGCTCTGTGCCATGAGATCTAAACCTGTTAACTCCACTCTGAAAGACATCCTTTGACATTTCTCCCACACGGTGGGAAAGTAGCAGGCCAAATCTGACCTCTCTCAGGTTTGAAACAAGTGCTGAGCATGACCACTGTCAGAGCTAATCCTAGGTGCGAGTTGTAAATTGTGCGGCAATGCAGTGTAAATAACTACTTCTTGGGTGAGCTGTCTGTACAAACAGAGCCACTAAGGAGGAAAAGGACACGGTATTTCTATTGTCAAAGGAGCCCAAATATTTCCAGAGAAGACCTGGAAATCTTTTGGCCAATTAGTTTCATGAAAAGTTCTCTCCCTTCACAACTTCTCCGAAATCCCTGTGAACTGAATGCAGCCAGCCTGGGAGAGCAGCAGCTGTACTGAAACCTCCAATTAATCCAAACCTAAGTTAACTGCAGCCGTTTCTTCACAAAGGGCTCTGAGAGGTTCAGAGCATGCGCCATCCTCGCAGCACATTCAGGCTTCACAAGGAGAGTGCTTGCCTCTAAAAGGCAATAGGGACTGGCCTCATCCCTTCAGAGCAAGAGAGCACAGTTTGGTTCCCCGTTAATGGGCAGATGACATGATATCCATATTTTTCACTGAAAAAGGGAAATGCAGGATCTCCAACATATTTGACTCTTTTCTGTGTACAGCCACATTGATATTAAGGGACAAGCCATTTGCTTTTGCATCTGGGAGAAAACCAGAGCTTGCTGCATGTCCTCAGAAGCTCTCACATTTTTCTCTGAAAATTCTGCAATCTTTTTTTTCTAATCAGAGGAAGATATTGTCACTTCTGAGCCAGAAAATAACATGAGATTTCCTCGTCCAATATAGCCAACAGCAAGTTTAAGGAACAGAGCAGTTTCATGCCCAGCAGAGTTAATAAAACCTGGTTTCCCAGAGCTTTGCATCATCTTTGGAACTACCCCAGCTTCCTCCCTTGTCCCCTGAATGGCACTGCTGCAGCAAAACTCTTCTATCAGGATGATGCTTTGCAGAATCTGACCCAGGTTAGGAGCAAAAGTTGAAATAAAATAATGGAAGACTTGGAAGCTATGGACTTGCCTTAGTGTTGATTTACAGGTGTCACGCTGGATCACAGCCATAGCTACCTAATAAGACAAAAGAGAGAAGCAGTTTGTTTACAGTCATAAAGCTGTTACCATTTATTTTCCATATAATTATCTGTCTTATGAAATTCACAGAGGGAGTCCCCACATTTGAGTTCCTAGAGGTCCTGGGGATTCCCAGATTGTAGCAGATCTGTTCATGTTAAATTGTTATCAGCACCGTGCTGTGGACTCTGCTGGGAACCGACTTTGACAGTTATCAATATTGTGAAACTAAGGAAAGATACCCTGCTGTCCAGCATCTTTCCACCAGGGAAGCTCCACGAGCCAATGATTTAAATTAGCTGCTGGCTGCTTTCTCTTTCCAGTGCCTGCATCTTTCAGAGGCCACTGCTTTGCTCTGCAGTGATCACCACCAGGTCCTCCTCTCTCCGAGGATGAATATTCATAGTGACTCTTCCAGACTCTGCCTCTCCCACCACCCTACCTCACTCTAATATTTTCAAAGTGTCCCTCCAAAACAGGCTCTGTCACGTACAGTCTTCTATTCCAACAGGGTTTCAAGAGCAAAGAGCATGTCACAGCATGCCACTGCATATTGGTGACAAAAATGTCCCAGCAGGATCCAGCTGCCTGATTCCAAAAGACCCAGTCCACAGCTTCCCTTTGTTTGTTCTCTAATAAACTTCTTAGAAACTGCTAATCCATCGCGTACGACTATCACACATTTTCCTATGGGTTATCACCTTCTGCCATGTCTCTAGGCACTACCAATCTCAGCATACGTTCCAGTTGTCATGAATGAGTGGTTAGGTTGCTTAAAGAATCACCATCAAATATATTTGCAAAAGTTATTTTAATAGGAATTTATAAAAGTGTGATTTAACAAAGTTGATGGCAAGGTTCACTCTGTTACTTATTAAATGAATGGAAGAGAGAGAGAGGGAGAAAGGGAAAATTGAGATAGAAGAAAATACAAGGGGGCTAAAGGAGGCCCTCCCGTTGAGTCACAAGGTTCACAATGGACCCCCTTGCTTTCTAAACTCCTTCTCAGAGAGGAGTCTAGGTGCGGCTGGATCCAATCCTAGCCTCAGACTTGGTCAACAGTTTATGTCTAAGGATTATATATGTTTAGCAGCAGTTTAAGGTTTGTTCACAGTAAAGAGAGAATCACAGGAATTTAACAGTAATTAATCATTGGTTAATCAGCATTTACAGTGATTAAATAGGGTTTGCTACAATATTTGAATCAATTCGCGCACACACGCACAATAGGCCTGATAAAGGTACCTAGTAATGTATTGTGAATTTAGTGAAATATTCACAATATGCATAAATAAAGGTACATGGTAAAAATTCCCCTCAAGTTCAGCGAAATACTCACTTCAGATGATTGTCTCAACGGGCAAAGGTCGAGGCTCAAGAAGTGAAAAACGCTGGAGATTAGCCCAGGTCCTGTTGCCAGGTCTTTGTATACAAACTTAAAAGTTTGCAACTCTGAGAGGCGTCCCACTCAGACGGAGATACTGGTGCAGCCCACTGTGCTCGAGGAGAACTCCAAGGGTCTCCCTTGGTACTGCTGTTTATAGGGTTGTGAAATGATTGACTTTAGGCATCAGTGAATTTCCAGTCTGGCCACAATTCTGGTTGGTAATTGCTGAGTTCTCATCAAACTCAGCAAGACAGGTATGATCCTCCTGTACTGATCCGCCTGATTTACGATCCACAATGATACATTCCCAAGCTGTCAGGGGGGTGGCTGATTATGCCAGCTGCAGTCAAGGCATTCTTGTTCCCCAGCTCAGCCATGCAAGAGTTTCTGGTAGGGCCAAGGGGCGCTTAACCACCGGACTTACTGCTCAACAGCCAAGCCTCGACAGGAGTCCCTGTGATCGTAAAGCAGTCCAGAGTTAAGGGGGGGAGAAGGCACCACCACACCAGCTCATGCAAAACATCCTTGAATGTCATATTCGGACATTTCCCGGTGTGTTTTCTTACTGCACAACAGCAATGTGCAAAGCACAAAAGCTTGGATAGGCTTTTGTTAGTCCTTTGAAAGACTGCAGACCTCCTGCCTGCTAGTCTGTTCTCTGAATGCTTTTCCACAAGACTTGCAAGCTTCCCTTAGTCCATTTCCATGGCTACTGATATTCTGCTGAATATTTTTCAGAGCTGGCTGAGCCAGATATCTGAGTTTGGAACCTCTTCATCCTCTTCGCTACAAAATACGTAAAAAAGGGGCCAGTGCAGAATGCCTTGTGTATCACCCTATTTTGGCCACTGGATAGACCTAAAATGGGTATGGGAATTCACATCATGACTGCTCTATTTTGCAAAATAGCAGCTGGCTTTTAGGAAAAAACACACTTTGCTTCAGATGGCAAGTGATGTAAAAATGTTTCTATGGGGATGTACCACTCATGCCCTTTAGACTAACACTTATTTTGCCTATGCTGCTTCCACTTCATGCTGTTCTTTCCGTTCTGTCGTGTTGGTCAGAGTCGCTGACAGATGGATTGATGTGTTTGGTCCCAAATTATTGGGAAGATTCCTCTCTGACTTTTTCATGGGGAAGGAATGAAAGGTAGATGCAGACCAGGATATTTTGAAAAAAACAGATGTAAAGTTGTGACATACATTAGCTGTACATTCTGGCAGACAGTGTTCTCTTTAGTAAGAGGAGACTGCTTTGAACAAGCGACTTTCCAGGTTTCAGCTAAACTTGAACTTGCCATGGTGAACACCATCAGAGCTGGCAGCAGCCTACATCACTCTCTACTAAGCTGACTGAACTGCCTGGAAGGAGAAGACTGGGTTTCATTTAGCTGATCCTGCTCTTCCCTCTCCAAGTCATCTCAAAAGGAAGCAAGCAGATAATGATTCATATCCCCTAAGCATGGAGGGATTTGATACCTAACATATGTAGGCAGCTGCTGGGCAAGGGCCTGATGATGAAGGCCTGTATGATGAAGACCTGAAGCGCCATCTCTTGCACTCGGTATATTGTGTCTTATCCCATATAGCTCACTGGCTGAGCAAAGGAAGAGCACATATAAAGTTACACACACCCAGATCCCCCCCAACTCATGCAGAGATCACGTCTAAACCACAAACATCAAAGATGCTTCTGCTTTCCTAAAAAGAGGAAGCATTATGGGATATGGGGTAAGCATTCCGCTCTCTTCTAAGCTCCTGAGCTGCCAGGAACAACACACAATAAACTCTAATGCTTCTGATAAACCAGTGCATTAATCATAGAATCATAGAATCGTCAAGGTTGGAAAAGACCCTTAAGATCATCAAGTCCAACTGTTAACCTAACGCTGCCAAGTCCATCTATACCATGTCCTCAAGCACCACATCTATCCATTCTTTAAATACCTCTAGGGATGGAGACTCAACCACTTCCCCGGGTAGCCTGTTCCAATGCTTGACCACCCTTTCGGTGAAGAAGTTTTTCCTAATATCCAACGTAAACTTCCCCTGGCGCAGCTTGAGGCCGTTTCCTCTCATCCTATCACTTGTTAATTGGGAGGAGAGACTGACCCCCACCTCGCTACAACCTCCTTTCAGGTAGTTGTAGAGAGCAATAAGGTCTCCCCTCAGCCTCCTCTTCTCCAGACTAAACAACCCCAGTTCCCTCAGCCGCTCCTCAGAAGACTTGTGCTCCAGACCCTTCACCAACTTCCTTGCCCTTCTCTGGACACGCTCCAGCACCTCGATGTCCTTCTTGTAGTGAGGGGCCCAAAACTGAACACAGTACTCGAGGTGCGGCCTCACCAGTACCAAGTACAGGGGCACTATCACCTCCCTGGTCCTGCTGGCCACACTATTCTTGATACAGGCCAGGATGCCATTGGCCCTCTTGGCCACCTGAGCACACTGCTGGCTCATGTTCAGGCGGCTGTCAACCAACACCCCCAAGTCCTTTTCAGCCAGGCAGTTCTCCAGCCACTCCTCCCCAAGCCTGTAGCGTTGCGTGGGGTTGTTGTGACCCAAGTGCAGGACTCGGCACTTAGCCTTGTTGAATCTCATGCAGTTGGCCCCGGCCCAATGACCCAGCCTGTCCAGGTCCCTCTGTAGGGCCTTCCTACCCTCCAGCAGATCGACACTTCCACCCAACTTGGTGTCATCTGCAAACTTACTGAGTGCACTCAATCCCCTCATCCAGATCATCAATGAAGATGTTGAACAGGACCGGCCCCAGTACTGAGCCCTGGGGAACACCACTCGTGACCAGCCGCCAACTGGATTTAACTCTGTTAACCACCACTCTCTGGGCTCAGCCGTCCAGCCGGTTTTTAACCCAGCGTAGAGTGCACCCATCCAAGCCGTGTGCAGCCAGCTTCTCCAGGAGAATGCTGTGGGAGACGGTGTCAAAGGCCTTACTAAAGTCCAAGTAGACAACATCCACAGCCTTCCCCTCATCCACTAAGCGGGTCACCTTGTCGTAGAAGGAGACCAGGTTAGTGAAGCAGGACCTCCCTTTCATAAACCCATGCTGGCTGGGCCCAATCCCTCAGTTGTCCTGCACTTGCTGCATGATGGCACTCAAAATGATCTGCTCCATGACCTTCCCTGGCACCGAGGTCAGGCTGACAGGCCTGCAGTTCCCCGGATAATAATAGGCAAGGACCAAAAAAACTGTCTTCAGATTAAAATACTGGAAGGCTCCCAGTGGATGCATGATGAAGACCTTGCTGAAATACATATGACATAGACATATATTCCTGCTCAGCAAAAGATAACATCAAAGTAATAAATTAAAGATGCACTTCATATTCTCCACTGCCTGCCTAATAAGCTAAATCACTTTAAAGGTCTTTATTTGCAAATCCCATGACTGGCCTGATAACTGTAGCCGGTCACTTTCCTTTCCACTAGGAGCTGCACCAGGCTTGAAAGCTTAGCTTTGGCAGAGAGGTGCCAGCTCAGGGTTGGTGGCTGCTGAAGAGCCTCTTCTGAACAACGAAAATCTCTCTTAGGAAAGTATGTCACTTATACTTATTGTTGGAGGGATATTGAACCGCTGATTGAAAAGAAAGCCTTCGTACTTCCAGAGCTATTTCTGAAATAAGAGGACAAAGAAAAAAAGAGTGCATCAGTAAAAGGTGAATTTTTCACCGTCATCCCTTTTCTTTCCTATTACTTTTTTAAACTCAGCATTTTTTCTTGATCTATAGATTAATAGTCAAAAACTGGGGGGAGGGTGAACTTTTCTCATATGCATGTCAGAATGCTTATAGTCTTCCACAGATACTTTTTTAAACTAAGGAGGATGCTAAGAGTGACAACTTGTTACCTGTAATCAAAACAACAGTGAAAACAATAGTTATAATATTTATGCATGTTGTGTATCTGCAAAGCACCGCAAAATAATCCATCATTATTACTTTTATTGCCTCAACAGTAGTAAGAAATAACTTGCATTGTCATTGTTTTAGCAAGTGCAGGGGGTTTACTCCTAGATTTCATTGGCTTCTGCGTAATTTAAATTAAATGTTAATTTAGGTATTACAGAAAGTACAGAAGGTACTGAGTACAATATTAAATTTTTGTGAAGAAAAAATCTGTCTTCTCTTCCAGATACATTAACCAGTTGTCCCTTGTGTAAACTGTATGAGGCAGAGACAAGCACGAATACAGAAATTATGGAGCAGGACACATTTAAATGAATTACTGTTTGGAAACCTTCTTCCATCTTAGATTCAGATGCTTTAGAATTGAATACAACAGTCATAAAATTCCAAAGGGAAGTGAGAATGATGGAAGGGTTTGGAACAAATTCATTTTAGCTTCATTATACAACCCTCAGTTTCTGAAGAAAAACAAATCAATCGGCAAGCTGGAAGAGTAGGGAAATTATTATTTCTTAAAAGGATGGAAAAGACATAGAAAAGAGATTGAAGGTAAAACTGAAAGCAAAAGACATTCCAAATATATTTTGAAGGATATATTTCAAGTTGCCTTAGCAGATTTTTCAAAGATGAGAGGCAGAGAGAGAGAGCTGAAACACTGCAAATGGAAATGGAGGTATTTACAACCCTACAAATAAACAGTTAAGAGATGCTGAGTAAATATTTGCTAAAGATTACTGGAAATTACTAATATTTCAACTGGGGTGGGGGGGGTAGGAAAAAATATTTACAGAATGCTTTCTGCAGTTTCTCTAATGCCCAAATCCTGACAGCTCAGACAATAATGTCAGTATCTATCTGTTGCACCATTAATGAAACAGCCCAAACACCAAAACTGAGAAAGTTTAGCTAGGAAAATGATTCTACTTTGTGACTCAGTAGTAAACACCTCAAAGCATCAGTGCACAAGCCAAAATGAGATGTGGTAATGTTTGTCAACACCTGTTTGTTTCATCTAAATCTGTTAATTTCCTTCTAATGACCAATTCCATTTCTTCCACTCAGTGGCTCACTCTTCAGCAGGGTTCAAACACCAGCCATCAAGTTTGCAGGCTGTCAGGACAAATCCCTTTGTCACCTGCCCCGTGATTTTCATGTGGACTGGGAGTTTATACAGTTAGCAGGAGTGAGAAACTCCTGTCACTTCTCATGGAGTTGTTCCTTCTTTCCTCTGTCTACTGTTTATACCTTCCTTATTTCCTTGCTTAACTATTTTGTAGATGCTTTGTTCACCATATTCTTGTACAGAACTGTGAGAAATGTCAGATTTCTCTTTCTAGAATGAAGCAAGACATTTCAGAAGCTTAGCAGTGTTTTATCTTAAAAAATGGTAACCTGAGACATCCCCATTAAGTCTCCAAGACTTTGTGACAGTCCTGCTATTATTTCACAGAGGTCCACAGGTGTGGATTTACAGTGGGAGTAGAGTTAAAAGGGACTCTCATGCTCTACATCACGTTGTGTACGTAGAGCAGCTGACCTGTCCACCCCTACTACAGAGCATTAAGATCCAGCCCCGTGGACTTTTCAGTTTATATGGTCTTAGTAGGCTACGCCCATGCTCAGATAAATGCTGCTTGCACTCCAAGCTGTCTAGAAGCTGTACAGCTACATTTAGCAAAGGCACAGAGTCCTAACTAGTAGGACCTACTGAGAGACTGTGCCTTTCAAATTGGGCTTAGTACCACACTAATACAGTAACATGGCTTGTGCGCCTGTTGGCCAACTGACATGTGCAAGCAAGGGACCATGCAAACATAAGGCAGCCTATGTTTGAAGAAGCATTGTAGGCTCATTGTATTTAGTGCCATCTTCCGGACTATTGCTAAAAGCTTGTAATTAGGTCACTGGCACTGAAAAACAATCAGCCAGTAAAACCAGCCTTGAGGAGGTCAAATTCATAAGCCGTTCCCTATGAAGTTAAGAGCTTTGTTTGAGAAACATGAGATTTTCCAAAAAATAATGAGCCTCTGGTTTCCAGCCTTTTCATTAACTCCCAGGCTTTGTTATTGAGCACATTCATATGATTGTAAACCTCCTGGGACTTTATTGCTGTTGCTTCTTAACGTCTCAGCCCTGGGGCATGGCAACATAGTGGGCTGTAAGAGGTGGCAGATATTTTCTTGACTGAAGGTTCTTCTGTGAGGATCTACCATGTTGTGCTATCCTCTATAGCAGCACAGGGCTTGATCAGTTTACTAGGTGTGATTTGACTTCTGCTACAAAGGGTGAGATTCAGCCACTCAAGTTTGTGAGAGTTAGACCCTCTGAAGGGAGAGTCAGTTTTCAAATAGATGTCACCACTGCTGACCAGGAAGGTCCCCAGGGGGACCAGCCTCCTCAGCTAGCCCTCAGTAAGGTGCCTCAGCCTCATCAGGATGGGCCTGGACTTCCAAGCTTGCAAATGTGTTTAAAAAGAGGAGAGGCTCTTCCTAGCTCTCCCAAAATGACAGGCTTCACATGAAACCAAATCCTGAAGTCCTTCCATAAGTCCCCCATCAAAACATACCTATTGAACACATGCTCATGTCATTTCCTTAACGTCAAGCATAACCTGATGTCCCACAGAAGCAGGCATTGCCAATACATCTACTTAACATAAAGTACACACTTCAGTACTCTCCTGAGTAGGGATATGTTTCTGCATATGTTGAAGAGTTTTCCTGGATAGAATTTTCTCATTTCAAATAATCTCTTTGACCTTAGTGCAAGTGCAAGCAAGAACAATCTCACAGAGCCTGCTGCAGAGATTACATGGTTTTCTATGAGATCACAGGATTTCTCATTCAGCAGAAGCTGGAAAATTTATAGTAAACTTGTGTGTCCTCACAACCTAAAGGCAAATCTGCACTAAAAATATTTGTCTGAAATCAAAGCATCAAGGAGTACAGACAGTATAGATGATTTTAAGCTGCTCCTTGGAAAAACATTTTTATCTGATGCTTTACTTGATGATTTTGACACTGTCTAAACCAAACTTTTACTGGATTTCAGTTACAGATGGAGTCTCTACCTGTTCCAGAAGTTGGAAATGGCATATAACTGTCATTGTTCAACATAAACCCATAAAAATCTGCATTTAAGTAAGAAGCAATCTTTTTCAGTATGCCTTCAGGTCTTACTTTGTTTTGCTGTACTCTCTGAGCTCACTTGTATTCAATATTATTTCTGTAATATGTATTCACACAGCAGGTTGTCCATCAAATTGATTCACAATACAGAAAAGAGTAAATAATCAAGCAATAATTTTCTATGCTTAAAAAATACCCTGTCAAGGACCCAAGCCAAAGTCTCAGTCATGGCAAAGGAAGTCTTTCTACTTTTATCAGTGGACATTAAGCTAAACTCTTAGTTTATTGGTCTGGAGAGAGACCTATGGCCAGTGTGAAAAAGTACAGGTCTAACCCTGAAAGTTACTTCATTTTAAGACATGTTCACATAGAAAATTTACGGAAACTTTTCCTTCAGAAATGGTCTGTTGATTAAAACATACCAAGCCAACATTCAGTCACTCAGTCCTAGTCCTGTGTAGCAGAAAAGGGCACAAAGTTTTCAACAACAGGTCATAGGATTACAGCCTTAGTACAGAAAGCACCCTACAAGGACAAGGATCAAAGGGAATATGCATTGACTTGGCTGATTAGACCTCCTCCTACCCTCAAACAAAATACAGTACAAGCTGAAACAGGACAAGTTCATATTCTCTGCACATAAATCCAGGACACATGCTAACAGATTTTATGGCTATTCACAGACTATCTCAAAGAAAAGGAATTGTAAGAGAACTCGCTTCTATTCACTTTTACCTTGCAGACAATGATGTTAAAACATCTCAGATTTATGAGCTTACAGCTCTTCAGCCTCAAAACTGATTTCTTCTGCTGCCTGCCAAGGGTACTGAACTTCGGCTTGATCTTAATGAGCCCAAGTTCTGGCATCATTTTGGGCAAGAGTTTGTCCCACTCCCAGGCAGCAGCAAAGACCACTGCATCAGGCTTAATGCAAGGCAGGACTGCAGTTTCAGGTAAGTTGTTATCATCAAATCCTAGCCTCAGGCTTTGACAACTTTAAAGCAACTGTCTGCCATTATTACCTGTGAATTATTACTTTCTGTCCTTATTATTAGGTATCTGGGGTATCCCTGTGTATCTGGCACTAACTCTCTGGTAAGGAAGCCTCACCAAAGGAAATTAAAACTGTTCTACATTTTCACAGATGCAAAGGGTAGGAGGCGATGCAGTTCAGCACAGGATGTAAAAGCATACCAGGAATATATTTCTCTTTGCACACATACCTGCTAGCAACTGACAATGCCAGTTTGCTGATGGAACTTTTTATTCTGTTTCTGATTATCTTTAGCTGAGGAGATTTGCAAGGATTACTTTCTGTGATAAAAAATTGCTTCCTTCTACACAGACCAATACTAGTCACTTGATTTAAAACCCGAGCAAGAAAACTGTCCCAGTTAAAATATAGAATTTGCATAGTCAAAGCAATTGCTGTCTTAGAGATTACGTGGGTTTTGAGATGGACAGACAAGAACAGTGCACACTGATGTCGTTGTGCAGCCATCCATTCCAAACAGCAGGTATATTGCAACATTATGCACCAAGGCCTTCACCTGAGGGTCCCTTCTCCTGCTCAGTCCATCTGTCCTTGTGTGATAAGAAGGCTGTTAACATATCTTCAAAAATCTTCTTCTCAACAGAGTATCCCTATGAGGTAACGCTAATCAACAAAATCATTCAAAAATGGGGCTGGGTGACGCTCTGTAAGTCATGTTACTCAACACCTTCCTCTGATCCCACATAGGTATAACTAATCACCAGAAAAACCTCTCTAATAGGCACTGGCCTGAACTATCTGTAATACTGTCAAAAGACAATGATCCAACAAATTCCCAAACTGGTCTCTTCCAGTTCACTTCTGAACCTCTTTTTTGCTAGTTAAGCTGATTAGTTCCTATCCTACCACCCAGTTTACAGAGAAGAATGATCACCACTGTAGTTGTATCAATCAGTTTAAACACTAGATAGTATTGTCATGTCTGCTCACTGACCTTCTTTTCCAGAAAAAGGACAATTCCTTCAGGCTTTTCTTATACAATCCAAAGTTTTTATCGTTCTTGTTCCTATTTTCTATATGTCTCCTACATATTCTCATTCTACTTTACAGATTGGTACCAGTACTCCAACTGAGGTCTCACCAGCACTGTGGAGAAACATACATTTATTTCCATGTGCTTTGCACATTACACTTTTGCTAATACATCTCCAGAAAGGATCCAGCTTGTACTCCACTCCAACTCTCAAATGCTTTTTCACAGTACATCTGCACTGGCAGATATTTCTCATTTTATAGCTGCCTTTTACATTTTTCTTTCCTAGCCACGGTTCTTTGCTCTTGCCTTGGTTGAACTCCATCTTGTTGATTTTGGATCACTTCTCCAATACATCTAGATTATTTTGAATTAAAATCCTGCCTGTCAAAGTGCTTTCAATTCTTACCAATTTTGTTTCATTTGAAAAGATTGTAAGCATTTGTCATATTCCATCCTCTAAGTCATTAATGTCTACACTGAGTAAAACAGACAGACATCTGCAGGACTCCACTTAAAATGTGCTGCTGCTAATTTAAGATGGAATTGTTCTTAACATTTTCTAGGGCAATTTTAATGTAATTATTCACCCAACTCATTATCGTTTCATCTGGATCATATTTTCCTAACTTGCTTATGCAAGACAGTGCTAAAAGTCATGCTCAGGTCAAGATATATCACACCTTTTACTTCCCCTTAATCAGCCAAATAGATGGTTTAACATGACTTGTTCTTGACTAATCCATAATAGCCAGCATATATCACTGAATTATTCTCTGTGTGGGCCTGTAGACTACTTTATTCACTAGGTCCTCCTTTTTCTCCTTCTTAGAGACCTGTGCAATGTCCTTCACCTGCCCTCTGGACCCCCCTATGCCAGGATCTCTGGGAGGTGCTTGCAGGTGGGTCAGAGACTGCTGCAGTTCCTACCTAAGTACCTGTGGGAAGGCTCCTGTGGGACAAGCCAGCTAAAATGCCTCCACTTTACTTGAATATAAATATTCTTTATCATGACCTTTTCTTTTTCTGGTGTAAACTTGTATCCCTATGTCACAACTCATTACATTAAGTATCTGCTCACAGTTAACTTTTTGGGAAAAACTAAAGCAAAAAAAGAACTGAAGGCATTACCCTGCCCTATGCCACGTGCTGTGCTTGTATCTTTCCTTCTCCTGCCTTCATACATCCTTTTCTCAATGTCTTTCACCAGTTAGAAAACATTTTGTGCAACGACCTTTCTGTCCTTCCCCCTGTGTACTTTACCCAAGTCCAATAACTAAGCAGGGAATAGCAATCAATATCCAGGTAAGAAAATGGGTGTATTTGAGAACTTCATCTCATATGGGCATTCATGGTAGTACCTGCTTTTCTTCAATACCTATTGTTTTCAAGTACCTTTGTCTACGTTCTGCATCCGTACAAAGGGCATGCTCCTTTCAGCAGTTATCTGGATACAGCCTGCTAGAGCTGAAGCTGTGGTAGGTAGCTGTCAAAGCACAGTTAAAGCACAAAAGAAAGCCCAAAGTGAAGCTTTCCATGTAAATTCATATGGGCACAAATGGAACCGCTAAGTCTCCTTTTTGAAAAATTAACTCGTACCGTAAGCTAGCAGAAATGAAAGCAATAGAGCCATTCTTTCTGGCTGGCCAGAAATACACATCTAAAATAGCAAAGGAAAGATATTACTGGCATACAGTATGTTAACAGAACTACCATTTTCAGGCTAAGCCTGTTATCTCTGCAGTTCATTCTGTCAGTCTTAAAAAAATGTAAAATCTTATCTTCTTTAAATCATGCATTATGCAGTGGTTATATAAGATTTAAGCACCTAAAGTTTTGCTGATCAACAAGTCTTGAGGACTAGCACCAGTCAAACATTTTCCTACAGAATTTTTTTTTCCACTGAAAAGCTGCTTTGACAAAATGGAACCTTACTGTAGGAACATATCACTTGCAGTGAAATTTCATTTTGGGGAAAAAAAAAAAAAAAGAAAAAGAAAAAATTCAGTCCTCTCAGTTCTTTCAATCCTTTTCAAAACACACGGTTTGAGTTTTTAGCTTGAAACGACATTTGACTTTGCAATGTCATGGTATTAAAAAGCAAAAGTTACTCAAAGCATCTCAGTGTTATCACTAAACTGAAACACTCAAGCAGATTTCCAAATATTTCTTAATTATTTTTGTGGGAAGTGTCAAAACCTGACAGTTTTAATTTAAAACAAATTTTAACATTTTGAAAACTCCTGCAAAAAGGACAGTCTGGCTCTCCCCTACTTATCAGTGGGACTGCTTCAGATAGTGTTTCAATGGAAATACATTAAAAAGACATTAATGAACTCCAGAATTTCAGTGTCCTCAGCTGAACAGCAGCCTCTCATTTCTGACATGCTCATTGTGTCATCGTGTCACGCGCTGCTTGCAATTTTATTGGCCCGCAGAGAATCTTCATTTTCAGCTGGGAATCTCAAGAAACAAAATCAGTTTTCCTTCATTTGTGCTGAGCCAGACTCCACCTTCACAAAACTAGGACAATTAATTGTTAAAGGTATTTTAGTTCCTAAATTAAAATTATTTGATTATTTTCATTTTATGCAGTTGTTAATATTATCCTAATTATTCTTTGTCCTTTGAGCTAGATTCCATCTTCAGGCATCTTTTGCTTCTTGCAAATAGGACAGGGTTATCAGCCACCAATGAAGAGAAAAGCCCTGCAGATCATTACAGAGGGATGGATTTTAGACTGGATTTGCAACACACAAAGGAGTGGAATATCCTATGTTTGCCATGAAACCAAGTCAAGATTTGTAGGCAAAGGAAAAATATTAATTTATTGTAATAAAGTAACAGTTAAAACCGTAATTGCACATTAGGAAATGGAATTCCAAGTGTAAGCGCCTAAAATAGAAAGTGGTTCTCTACACTTCATTTAACAATGATATATTTCTTTAATTATTTCAACATCTTAAGTAATTTATGAAACAAATAACGCAGGCCCTATTCCCTAGTCCACCTCATAGCTGGGTTGCCGTAGACTCTTCCCAGCATCACATCTCTCTTTTTGATGTTGCTAAATGGCTGCCAGGACCAGCATGGAGCCAAAGAAATGGATTTATTCTCTCTCCTCCATATGTTAAGGTGGCTTTGACTGATCTCTCTCAGCTGCTTTTCACCCTCATGGAACTTGATTGTCTGCAACTAGGCTTAGAGATGACATGTGCAAACTGTAAGAAACAAGGCATTACCCCATCCGCCGCATCACCTTGTTCTTGGGCTGTTCTTTTTCTTTCTAGAATTTTTTTTATTTTTATTCTTGTCATGTCTTTTACTTTCAAGATTTTTTTTTCTTTCTATTCATAATATGCTTAAGAAACTATGGTACATATAACTTGTTATATCCAAAACCTTTATCTCCTAATGAACACTACAGACAGCCTGTGCATGACTTGCTAGGTAAGTTAGGATGGATCTGGCATTAGGAATGCTTCAATCAAGTCACTTCCCCCATTATTTTTAGGGGCTTTGCTATTACATTTTTCCAAGTCCATATTCGTAACACAGGGTTTTTCAGCAGGCAGTTGTTCTCACTGGCAGATGAACAAGCTGTGTATGAACATATGAACGTATGCATATTCTTGTTCCCTCACACTTGCATGCATAGCTGGACCCTTAGGCGTTCAAATGACAACTTGAACCTGCAACTACCTGTCTTTCACATGAAGTAGGAAGACGTGCACAAGTCATGAGGCTTGGACAACAGCACAAAGTACCTCATGAGCGCTTCAGTTGCCCTTTGTTTGTTTGAGAAATTCTTTTCGGGTTTATTCACCAAATAAGCTTATTTACCAGTGCTTTGCAGTTTAAGCTAAGTTTTCCTGAAATATGGTATTAAATATTTCCAACACAGACCTCATTCTTGTTTCTTTAAATAATTCCATTTTAAAGAAAGAACAGTGGCTTTCATTTTTATAGAAAAGCTGAAATATAAAAAAAATGAAATAAAAAAAGCTGACTGGCAGTTATTTTTAAAGAGCGAAGACAAAAGCACAACTTTTGATTTCTTGTTTCAAGTGGGTGGAATTAAATTTTCATCTGAAATGTTTTCCATTCAGACACTAGAGAAATATGTTTAATGCTATTGCAATTACAAATAGATTCATTTCCATGCTGCTACTATTGATGCTCATTTATGCAGCCTGCATAGGAAAAATAATAAATGCAGTTTTAAATAAGCTGTTACAAATTAAGTCTGAATAAAAAATTGGGCAGGTAACAAACACACTGAACTGTTAAAGATCAAATACGCAATTACTGCAAATAATATTTTGGCAAGAAAATATTTCACCATATTTATTTGAGATTCTAATGACTGCTTAAACAACCTTTGCTGAGTACCATTTTTTTTTCCTACTCCAATGCAATTCTGGTTCTGGCTACCAGATGTTAGTGAGTCACTAGCACTGGGTTCAGAAGTTCAGACTTTCACAGTCAAGCGGCTTGCCCGAGTTGTTCATAACACACATGCCCTCAACAGAAGGGGCTTCACCAAAGTGCATAGTAGCACTGAAACGTCACTGCTTGGACTAGATGATCTTTAAAGGTCCTTTCCGATTCAAACCATTCTATGGTTCTTGAAGAAAGCAGCCAGCACACAAGGTTTCCATCATAAGTGCAAGATTTTCAAGGCTGACTATATTAACAACAATTCCAGATTTTTCCACAAGTCCTTTGAAATATATTGTACTGGATAAAATGGGTGGAAAATATGGCCATTTTCATGGTTTATATTTTGCTGAAGGTCTTTCAGAAGAGTGCTACCATTATGGGTTAACCCCAGTAGGCAGCTCAGCCCCACACAGCCGCTCGCTCACTCCCCTCTGGTGGGATGGGGGAGAGAATCAGAAGGATAAAAGTGTGAAAACTCGTGGGTTGAGATAAAGACAGTTTAACAGATAAAGCAAAGCGGCTTTCCTGGATATGGCTAAACATCCGCAGGCAGATGTTTAGCTATATCCAGGAAAGCAGGGTTTCATCATGCCTGACAGTTACTTGGGAAGACAAACACCATCACTCCAAACATCCCCCCCTTCCTCTTTCTTCCCCACAGCTTTATATGCTGAGCACACCACCATATAGCATGGGCTATCCCTTTGGACAGTTGGGGTCAGCTGTCTTGGCTGTGTCCCCTCCTTACTTTCTGTGCACCCCCAGCTGACTCGCTGGCAGAGAGAAGCAGAAAAAAAAGTCCTTGGCTCTGTGCTAGCACTGTTCAGCACTAACTAAAACATCTGTGTGTTATCAACACTGTTTTGGTCACAAATCCAAAACATAGACCCATACTAGCTACTATGAAGAAAATTAACTCTATCCCAGCCAAAACCAGTACAGTTACAGAAGGGGCATGATCCATCTCCCAATGGTGTCATTGCCTTCTGTGGGGACCAGGACAGAGTTCCTCCTCTTCTTCACAGAGGAGGGGAAGAACCAATTAGAAAGTTTTTCATTTCTTAAGTTATCCTTGTTATGTATCAGAGTTAAGGTGCTGCTTTAGTTTCCACCTGCTGAAGTCCAGTAGAGCTCAGGTGTAAGGAGGCTTCAGTGATGGTGCCAGCTAGATGAAATCCCTGAGAAAGTCTGGTTAACAGTCCGTGGCCTCTGCCCTTCACCCAATATTTTCCTGCCTCTAATACTTACTTGTAAGGATTATGAAATGGTCTGTGTCTACACAGGACCCCGCATATAGAGTTGTGGCCAGTGACATGGCTGTGGGGCAGTCAGAGGTTTGCAACGTGCCTCTCCATGGGGAGTAAGGGTCACAGCAAACATTGCTTCCCTTACGTGTCCCTGTGGCTCTGAATCGGGAAGGAGTGTACTCATGGGCAATACAGATGCCCCGATGCTCCTCAGCAAGAGGTGGTCTCCACATGGTTGTGTCACTGAGTCAGTACAAAAGCAGGTGGGAGCCTGCATAAGGCTATACTGTCAGGTCCTTTCCGACGTTTCTCCATTTGGGACTTCAACATCTGCTCATGATTCTTTTAGGTTTCTGTAATTTCATTTTTGCGCTATTAAGCATTTTTAATGCCATTTACCCTGAACTTCAACCCCCTTTAGTCGTGCACTAATTTATGGTGAAATGACAATTCACAACCAATTTTACAGAACAGATACTTTCCAAGCTGGCTATAAACCTACTCCTGCATGCCTCTCAGAAGTTATGTTGTGCAATGTTTGGTGCAATAGCTGTTTTTTCTGTGGATTGTGAAGCACAGCAGTACAATCTTGACCTGTTTTTTAAGAATTAGCATACACAATGCATGCATCGCTGTGTGCTTAATCTACATCCACAGCTAACTAACTCATTCACCAGACCTGAGAGGGAAAATTATATTTATTACAACTTACTAGCAATGAAGACAGTGGAAATGAAGGCTGGTGAAATGTGTTTCTACAACAGAAGATGCAGTCAGATGAGACTAGAGCAATAAATTTGCACAGGTAACCAGACTACAATATGAAGAACATATGTCTGAAAAGAGCAAATTTCTGGTGAATTTTGTAAGTGCTCTTATAAACATGAAAAAGTTGAACATGAAAGACATCCATTTTCACTGAAGTTCAACTTCTTCAGTTAGCAACAACATACCCAGGATCTTCTTGTAGCTTTTATATTCGTATTGTGGCAGAGTACCAAATTTCTTCTCATTTAAACCAGACAAACAAAATGTGAAAAAGCAGATAAAGAAAACAAAACTAGTACTCTTGAGACTCCATGTGAATGGGAATTTTACTGATGGTGTTCAGGGCCCTCTGGAATCTTTTGAGAGCTTACTACCCTAGGAAATGTCTACTCCTTCACCCACACACTTGCTCAAGCACCTTTCTGCCCCACCCATTCTGCTGCTTTGCCAGTGCCTAAATGACTTTGTGAAGATAATAATCCTTCTCTGCTTAAACAAAGTAACTCAAAAGAGAATTCAACTAGTATGCCAGTGTTGCAAGAAGGCTCAAGTGCCCTGAAGATTCAAGAAGTTGACTGCACATAGGCTTGGTTTGAATTGTCCATATAAGTTCCTTTGATATATTTAATCAGTGGAAGCATTATTAGAAGCATCTGCAAATGTTATGCAGACAAGTGCCCATTCCTGAAATTTGTTTAAACAAAAGAGTGCTTCAACCTGCTGATCTGACTTTTCTTATTTCATGTCATCACTATTGCTCAGCAGAGGTATCATCATCCATTCATTGCTTCTATTTTATGTAAGAATGATGGGTATAGCATGGATCTAGAAGGTGTCACTGAACACCACAAACTGCTGCAATTGAGCGATGAGTCTTTGTCCTCTTCCCTTGTTTCGATAACAAGCATCTTACACAAACTTGCAAACATTGTCTGTTTTTTACATAATTTACCTGGAGGTGCTTCAAACATTGTAAATTCCAGAAAACTTGAACTGTAGGGAAGTGTGAACAACCATTCATTTTGTCGCGCTGGCTCTCTTGACTACTGTGGCATAATCACTACTGATTAAAATCAAAGAGATACACTCTTAAGTCATTGAAGTCCTTCAGTGTTTATTTGCTTGTGTGACTGCCTCTATTCACTAGTAAAGTGTTAATCTCTCTCCACCGCTTCTCTCCCAAAATAGAGCAGAATAATAAGTCCCTATAAGCTACTTCAGAACTGAAGAAGCCTTTCTTCCCTCTGTCTCTGCAAGGGTTGCCCTTGTCACATCAATTACCAATGCCCTTCCCCTCTTGAGTTTCCTGAGCCTTTTACAGGCTCCTTGGCAGAATAGGCAGGTGCAGACATTTTCTGATATTATAAAACAGGGTAACATTGTCAGACAATGGTAGCAAATTCCCCTACTAGCTTATTGTATGCCACAGTAGCATCACAATGGAAGCTGGGGAAGTTTTTAGGGGGTTAGAAGATGGCCGCTTAGAAACATATCAAGATCTGCTTTGACAAATATGTCCAAAAAGAATCTTAAGAGCTGGCAATGAAAATATATCCTCATAAGAGTACTTCTCACTTTACAATCCACTTTCAACCCACTTTGCCATGCATTTAAGTTTACACCACTGTGAATGTGCAAGGAGGTGAGAACTCACACATGCATTTCAAGCATACACCCCTGGGCCTCCAGCTGCAGATGGATGCAAGTCTTCTATAGATTTTTTGCCATGTATCTTGGGTGTTCAGGGGCATCTAGAAAAGCATTACATGTCCACGTCTGGGTACCTGAGTCACAATGTGCAGCACCATGTCACAAGTTTTGGTTATATGGGTATTTAAGCTTTAAGTACATATTTACACCTGCTGACTTCAATGTACCGGTGCCTTCTAAAGGACGGTGGATTTCAACACGTCTTGAAATGCCTGGCTGAATTTAGGCCTGTGAGAACCACTTTATCAGAAAGCATCAACAATAAGTTTGTTGAACTGTTTCGTCAAAACCTGGCCATTAAAAATCCCATAGGCAAGTCAAGAGCCCAGCGATAAGCTCACAATTCACTTTTGCAAGTCCATGCACACACTTTTTTCCACTTCTCCAGGGGTGTCTAGAGCCGCAGTCAGGGGAAAGTCTGCAGCTCCCAAAAATCATTTCCGGGCTAGACCTAAATAACCAGCTACTTCCACGGGCAATGGCCCGGCAGCAGCTGCCTGCCCAGCACACACAAGCTGCTGAGCACTTGCCCAGGGTCGCGGGCAGATGTGGCAGCCTGCCCCCAGCTACAGTGCTGTGACTGCATGAGTGAGCTGCTGCAAGGCGAGACTGAGTCTTTCTCCAGAATCTGCCATTTTACCCTGGAATAAGAGAGCATTTACCCTCTTTGGATTTGTCTATGTGACGCAAGGCCCTAAAAAATGCCATCATTAGGTATATTTTCTTCTGAAAAAAAGGTCTGTTCCATTCCATTTCTGCTATTGCTATTCCTTTGGAGGTTATTTCCATTTACTAAATACCATAAGACTATTTTGCAATGCTGAGTGTTTTAAACCTTTGGCTTTGAGCTTACATGCTAATTTAGCATATCAGAGCACATGGTTTCAGCAACTGCAAAGCTGTAGAATTACTTTTACAAATGTTGCTCAGCTGTCTGAGTGCTGGCCCTGTCCCTTGTTGCTATGTTTTATTGCCGTGCTGCTCACAGCAACACCCCATCATATATTGGCCATCCCATCCTCAGTCAATTCAGCTGCACAGCAAAAAATAATTCTGTTCTTGGAAGATATCATTCAGCCAGTCAGTACTGTCTGGGATTTTTTTTCCTTATAGCTAATCAAGAATCTGACATGTGATGTGCTACATTTATCTCACTTCCCAATAAGTTGAAAATAAGGACGTCTTCTTGTTCTGTGATTTTCATGTAGTACATCTATGCTACAAATGCACTTCAGAGATGCAACAATTTATAACCTGAGGGCTTTAAACTACAGTAGGTTTTTCTAAGGGAAGCAATGCTGGGAGCAGGGTTTGTTTCACCCATCTGGAGTTTCACGGACATGCAGAGAAAGGGACTTGGTTAGAAACCCACAGACTTCCAGAAGAAAGTGGTAGCTACCAGCATGCTCCATACCAGCTTACTGAAACCAAATATTAGGCAACGTTTCAGGGCACACAAGGAGAGCTTGAAAGTCTTGCTCATGGGCCAAGGGTTTATAAGAACAGCTCCTGGGGAATGCTTGAGTGGTCTCATGGAGGAGCAGCAGTATAACGACTGACTATTAAAACCACTGGGGCACATACTGGGAGAAGCCAAGAGAAGGGATGTATCAAGGGAAGCTTGAGGTACTGTCAGGTGGTAGGAGACATCAGGCTGTCATCTGAACAGACACCAAGTGAAATGCTGTAGACAGAGAAAAAGTGGGGCACCTGCAGACATGAAGAACAAAGCTCATTGCACACCAAAGCTAACGTTCACACTTCATATTCTTTTTCTAGTCCAAATGCGAACTGGTCTAAACACCTTAGGGGTAGAAAGGCCACGTTGAGACAGCCAACAAAAAGACATATATAAAAAAAAAAATCTTATATTTGCCCTACTGGCTCCTTTTTCAAACCCACCCTCATCATTAAAAGTCATAACCTACAATTTAGAGTATATAACTGACAAATCAGGGCCTCTGAGTCCGGCCCTGTGTGACCTGGACAGCCAGCAAAGCTTGATCAGATAGTCTGAAACTTAAAACAAGAGACACTTGCAAACGTCTTCCCACACCCGCAACTTCACTTTGTACAGGGCTGGCTGAATAGTACAATACCTGTCCCTGTGCATGCAAAGGCATGTGAGTTTTCAAGGCCTGAGAAGGAAAACGGAGTTTGGATGGCCTCCTACCTTTTACAGTGTGTTAAAAACCAGGCTGTTTCTCCAGTACAGGGGTTGACATACCTGCAGGCATTAGTTATAACACTGTGATGCATTATTAACTCATTCTGACAAATACAAAATAAATAACATATTTCTCCAAAAGAGGTTTTTACTAGTTTTGGAAGTAAAAGTGTTGGGAAGATTCAGAAATTTAAAAATACAGCATGCCTTTAAGGAGAAAAATGAACTAGCTAGAATAGAAATGCAAAACCACAGCTCTAAAATAGGTGGATAGGAAAAAATATCTTGCAGAAAAAGATCTATGAAACTCTTTAGAGAATGTTAAATTAAATTCCCTATGATCTACTGTATAAATTCTGAAGGTTTAGCTATACTAACAGAGTTGATCTCTTCCTTTTGTTAGTTATACTTACACTGTGATACTTGCAAAATTCTCAAGCACTGTTAAAGCTGATTTGAGATAATCATTTCATTAATTAACGATACAAATGCTCCCTGGTGAGATAATGAAAAGAACTTGAAATATGTAATTTTGACTTCATTGTTAATAAAATCCTTTCACCTAGATCTTGGCCAATATAAGGAATCATGGACTACAGTTAAGCAAGGTATTTGAACGTGTATGCCTAACCTGCAGATATGAATAGCCCTATTAGTTTCAAAGAAGCAACCTGATTGAAGAAAGTTATTCATTGGCCTGAAGTTAGGCATATGATTATATATCTTACTAGATGATGGCCATGGCAGATCAGAAGTGTCTCTAGGGTAATTCCACCTACAGTTATAGACTTAAGCACGGGTTAGCTCCAGACTAACCTACTCCAGCGTATTTTTGAAGCTCCTAGATCTGAAACCACCACCTCTATTTCACCACATGAAAACAAGATGCTCCTCCAAGATCCAGGGAGCCCCAAGAAACTGATTCAGATTCTGCATTTCTTGTGCCATCTCAAACATTATTTGAACTTCCAAAACTCATATGCCACAAAGCATGTGACAGTTGTGGCCAATGCTCATAGATACAGTTGACAGACAATTGCATCCCACTATGATGGAGCAAGTGGCCTGAGGAGGTGAGGAAAAGGGAAGCAGGCTTGTATAAATACATACTTCTTCTCCAAGCTTAGCTAGGTTTAAAGGCAGCATCCACTATAAGGTCTGAAATGCCTCTTACCTGGCTGGGGGCAAAAAATATCAAATTCTGCCTCTGGAAAACCTTCTGTAGTAAAGAAGATTTAGACGTGTGACTGGGGGGGGGGGGGGGGGGAGGGGAGGAGGGGAGAGAAAAAAAAAACCACAGCTCCATTGGCATCAGTGGAAACAAGTCAATTTGTTGCCCTTCATTGTCTGATCTCTACTCTCCAAGAATACTACCAAGAAGGGCTAGCCAAGCAAATGACACACATGCTTTGCCACAAGCAGTCTCTCTGCTTGAACTCTTATCTGAGAATGACACCTTCATCTTTAACAAAAATTGCTTTATTTTTATGTAAATGCATTTGCTTGTATGACAGAAATGCATGTAAATGCTATACTGCATCTAATTGTCTCAAAAAAAGGTTGCTTAGGTCCATTTTATCTTCTAGTTAATGGCATAAGACTTTAGATGTCACCTTCCTAACAGAAAGCATTAGAAGCTGTTTTGTAGTACTAACCAGCCCTAGAAGGCCTTACCCTTGATCCAGCACGATGACATATCATACGGGGCAACTTCTGTCAGTGTAGAAATTCGTATTGGGTCTTGAAACGTTACATCATCAACAGCTTATAGCGAAGTTGTTTGCATGGCTCACTGAAGTTTCAGGAAATGAGATCAAGCTGTTTGTTGTCATGTAGGTAAGAGTAGGAGCAGGTCTGACTTGAGCTCAGACTCCATGTTCTTCTAGCTTTGGCTTGAGTGGAGGTAGACCACATGTTTCTACCTCCACTAACTCTTGCACAACTGCTTTTGTGCCTTCTTCCCCATGATGTATGATCTCTGGCTGTTTTGGTCCACAAAGCAAACCATTCATTTCTATTCATACATTCTATTCATATTTCTTCTTCATACTCTGTGCTTCTCTGATGCCGAGGGAGATATAGTAATGTCTACCAGAAGAAAAGCTAGCAGTGGTGGGAGGAGAGCAATGATACACAACAGTGAGAAATCAAAACTAAACTCTGACATTTAACCCCAGCAGCCCAAAGGGAAGGGAACATCTTCAGTGTTCAAAAATAACAGCCCTCCCATTCCCCGTTGTTTTAAAGAGAAGGAAGAAGTAGTCATCTATTGCTAACGTTAAAGATAAACTTAGCTATGCCATTTTTCAAAAAGAAAATAAACCCAAATGTCATTAGTTTGTCATAACTGAGTGATAAAAACCCCTTTCAACAAAAGTGTGTTGAATAAACTTCCATCAAAATAAAACAGATATTTAGTAGCACGAGCAAAGCACAGATAGTAACAGGACATCACACTCCTGCAATGATTTTCAGTAAATCTACAGCATGACAAGAAACAGAGTCCCCAGATCTGCCTCCCCAGCCTGCATTTTAACACAAATTGAAATGATGGCACAAGCAGAAAGTCTCTGGGACACTGGGTCTCCAGCTTCTAAACAGCCATGTATCCTTCTTGTTCATTTTATTTTTGATTCTTTCAAGAGGTGGGATGCAGATGTGAGGCAAACCAAGCAAAATTATGATTTGGTGCAAGGAGAGGTACCCAAGAAGGAGGCAATAGAAGGTCACCATGGGCAAAAGAGTAGTGAAAACTGTGGAGAAAGAGAAGCAAAGGACAGGAATATGAGTGGTATTGGAGAGAAAATATTTTCTAGTTGGATATGGAAAGAAGTCGTACGTAATCATAACGAGGGAGGTTTTCAAATGTACATTGACAGCTTGCATTAGCTGTTATGTCAGTGATTCAGTGGCGGGAGAGGGAGGAGATCCCCTGACTGAGAGAAGAAGAGCATCCCTGCGCTCTAAGTGGACATACCAGCAGCCCATTGCTCCAAGCGAGTTTGGTAAGTGTGGATGCCTGTACTAATGAAAGGCTTGGCTGAGAGTAGGAAGAGGAGCAATGCTCTAAGCCTTCAGGGCAGAGGAAGGTGATAATTACTAGAGCTAATGAGTCCTGGCCCTGATTTCAATGGCATGTCATTATGCTGGCATATACCCCAAAAATGAGATACAAACAGGGGAGAAAAACATGAATCAGGAAGAACAGATGCAAGATAATGGCCATTGCATATGAAAACTAAGAAATGTAAGACTACATTGCCACTAACATAATTAACAGCAGCACAGTCAGAAACTAAGATAAATCCACCAATCTAAACCCATGGCTTTACAAGTGTGTCATGTAGGCAGGAGCAGTTAAGAGGAGTGAACAGCAAAGACAGTTTTCTAATGCAACTAACTGCAATTCACTTGAAGGGTTAATCACTTCACATGAGATTATCTTCTCTGCTGGATCTAAAGCATCAATTTACCCAGAACTCATCTTTAAAGGGAAATACAGGTACTTATTCCTGCAAACTGAGAGGGAAAATTGGTGATTCAATTAATCAACTAATCAGCCAAGCATGAAAGGTCTTTAGACAGATATGAAAACCCAAGCAAGCAGCAGTCCCGGATGGAGCAGGTCCATGCAGGATTTGCTCACCTAGTGCTCTGCACGGAGATGGAAACAAGATGCTATCCCCCACTACTTGCTCACATGAAGACTTCCCCAACTATTTGTAATAAAATCTGGCTCTAAGTCAGAATTTATTCCTTGCATGCATCTTGGATTTGATTCAAGCTGATGTCTGACTTTTTAAGCCAGTGCAGTATATGCTTGCAGAAGTATATTGGTCTTAAGAAAAGGAAATACAGAAAAGTATCACTACCAGTGATCATACAGCCATCTTTCTTAAAGTAATTTGGAAGAGAGGAATACTTTGGAGATGCTAGTGCCTCACCCAAAAAGACATTCCCTTCACAACGGATAGGTCTAGAAATGCTCCAGGCAACGCTGTGCTTCAGTCAGACAATTCTGCCAGTCCTGTACAATGAGCCCTTGCGCTTAATGTAATTTTGACTTCAATGCATAATTCTGAGTTGATGCAAATGGGCCTTCACAATATCTCATGTTAGCGGGAATATTTTAACTGAATTTTTATTGTGGTTTGAAATCTACATCAGCTTTACTTACTTAAGCTCATATCTGAATTTTTTTAAAGTTTTTTTTTTACATTCGCAAAAAAATCTGAGTGCTTGTTCTTTTGTTTATGTCAACTGCGGGAAAAAAAAACACATTAAGGAAAACAATCTTTTTTTTCCAGCTGTACTGTAAATAATCAGCTGAGTTTACTGGTAGCCTGTTGTGAAGAGGCTCTCAGTCCTGTACTGATCATAGTTATTTCCTTCATCAGCCAGAGGATGGTGGAAATCCACAGGGTTAATGCTCATGAAAACCAAACAGACACATTCAGTCCAGTGCTTTACACTCCAACCTTTTATTGAGCTATTTATCAGCTGCTCTTAAAGCTACCAAGGAGGATTCGTTAATGGACAGAGTCTTGCTCTAAGAGTGGTGCCTTTCAAAGACCCCTCTGTGGGGCTGGTACAAAGGGTCCAGTGAGGATGGGTCTCCGTCTTACACTTTTTTTAAATACAGGGAAGGCTGTTCAAATGTTACTTACCAAGACCTTTAGGATGTTTGGTGAAATGTGGTGTATTTTATACACACAGAGGGGGAGCTGCACTCAGAGCACTGCTCAACAGTAAAACCATGAAGCCTCCTTGCAGCCATCAGTGAGCCATTTTACACCAGGATTTGAGCATTTCTGCAGGATGAAATAAAGTCTTACAAAAGCAGCCACCTTATTTTGAAACCAGCTAGAGCAGGTACAAACAGGAGCATAGCCTGTGGGAGTGGGGTTCTTGGGGCAGCTGGCATCCCCCCATGTTTTTTCAGAGTCCCTGAGAGCCTTGTGCTGCAATCACTGGGATGTGAACTGGCTAATTTAAGGCTGCCACAAGTTATCTACAGCAGACATGGTCACAGGTTTTGTTCATGAAGTCTCAGAGAGAACAGGGCCATTCCGAGGTAAAACTTCGTACGCTTTTCTGTAATGTAGCCAGGTTTATTCTTACTCTGGAGTATGCAAGCAGGCATGGAGTTATTCCTGAAACTCCCCCAAAAGACACGTGTAGGCAAGCATGCAAACTAATTCATTTTTTATCAATCAATCAGCTGCTTTTTAGGAGTAAGATTCATAGAATCATAGAATCATAGAATCATTAAGGTTGGAAAAGACCATTAAGATCACCGAGTCCAACCGTTAACCTAGCACTGCCAAGTCCACCACTAAACCATGTCCCTAAGCACCATGTCTACCTGTCTTTTAAATACCTCCAGGGATGGAGACTCAACCATTTCCCTGGGCAGCCTGTTCCAACGCCTGACTGCCCTTTCGGTGAAGAAGTCTTTCCTAATATCCAACCTAAACCTCCCCTGGTGCAGCTTGAGGCCGTTTCCTCTCGTCCTATCACTTGTTACTTGGGAGAAGAGACCGACCCCCACCTCGCTACAACCTCCTTTCAGGTAGTTGTAGAGGGCAATAAGGTCTCCCCTCAGTCGCCTCCAAACTAAACAGCTCCAGCTCCCTCAGCCACTCCTCATAAGACTTGTGCTCTAGACCCTTCACCAACACCGTTGCCCTTCTTTGGACACGCTCTAGTACCTCAATGTGAGAAATTACTCACAGGGATGTAAACCTGAGACAGAGGTAGACAGACAACAGAAATAGAGAAGTTTTATGATATATAGTACGCTTTTGCCCAGTGCCTTGAGTAGAATGCATACTTCCGCTTTGTAACTTCCCTTCCCAAGGTGTTCGTGGTTTGCTTCTGGTTTATTGTTCCTCTATATAGGGATGTTTAAAAATCCTGCCGAGAGGAGAGACCCCTGTGAAACATACTGAAGTACAAACATTAGGGAAAGTTCAGATAGATGAAGCAGACAGAGCAATGGTGAAAGGACATCTCATGTATGAGTAGAGGAGAGGGACTCAAAAATTTGGTGCTGTTCCTGATGTTATAAATAAAGCCTCCAGCAGAACTGAAATAGAGTCTGAGGTCTCAAGCCATAGCTTACCAGCTTAATCACAACAGTGTCTTCTCTTTCACTGACAAATCCATCTTTTACAGCAGAGAAAAAATGGTGGTGTTACAATGGCAGATCCTGGACCATTATCCTCAGATCCCTTCCCAAAATGACTGATAAAGCTGAAATATCATGTCTAAAGGGTAATGAAGTAACCTAGGCAGTTAATCAAATATTCAGAGCACCTACTGAGAACCAAAGTTACATGTTTTTCTCTGTTTAAATCTCCCACTTCAAGAGGTTTTCAGGTGTAGGTTATGTATGTTTAACTTACACATACAAGCTGGGTTCTTATATTGTCTGCTACATGTTTTAACACACATTCTTCGTTGTAGAGCTGGAGGCAGAAAAGGGAATAAAAGAGGTTGTTCCTGTTTCTGTCATGGTTCCCCAAAGTGTCTTGGCTGATTATATACCAACAGCACCAAGCCTTCTCTTCAGACTGCAGTCAGTTGTCTTGATGCACCTGTATTTTGGGCACACAGGGAAGAAACTTCGTTTGTAAAGTCCTGTGTGTATCTATCTCAGTCAGATGTATAGAAATAATGTTAGCCTCAGTCCAGCAAGGATTTTGGGAAGCTGACAAAGGAGGCACAGGTAATTTCCTTGTGATCTGACAAACCAATGGTGTTGGCTCTTAGGGATCTTAGAAGGCCATTTGGAAGGGGGTTGATAGGAAAATTCAGATGGCAAGCATTTTAGGAGCACTCAGATGTGCCCCAAAAGAGTGCTAAGTGACGGAGTGCAAACCATCAGCTGAATTTCCATCCTCAGAGCAGGGTGCCTTCATTCCCCTTAGCACTAAAAAAGGAAGATTCACCTAAACCCAAGTAGACACCTGGAGAGAGAGTTGTGGTTCAAGTCGTGTCTCTGATGAGGTCCTTATCTACTGGACCACTGGCATTCTTATCTCACTAGTTTAAGCTACCCCAGCTACTGTAGAAGAATAAATAACAGCTTTGGAAATGTGCACATGAGGCTGATAACTCTGCTTCCATGTTTGGGACAAAGTGGAAGAAAGTTCAAGTCTTTCTCTAGTGGGCAACCAGCCTGTCGCAGGTATCAGCAACACTTAGCGTAAGTAATCTACCACTGAACATCCACCAGAAATTAGCAACAGGAAAAGGATCTTCCCCTGTGTAATTTAGGGCACAGCATGTGACAAAAAATTTTGAGGAAACTATGTGTGGAAAGATAAAGCAAGAAATGTAACAGGTTGGGAAGGCAAGGTAAGCCCAACAAGCTCAAGGAACTGGAAGCACTGTAAATATCGGACAAAAATCTGAACCCTTGCCACAAAGAGCAGCTGAATGTGCCCATGGCTCTGGAGTAGAGGCATCCCAGGCACCTGACATGCCAGGACACTCACAAGCAGGCTGGTGAGATCTTGCGCCTGGAGACTGAGCCTAGGACAGCTGTGGATGTATCTGTAGTCTCCTGTATATCAGATTAAAAGCACATTAAATACAGAGGATTCTCTGCCCTTTGTAATGAAATTACTTGCTGTTGCTGCTATCTTTAGTTGTCATTATTAGTGACTAAGACACACAAAAGTGTCTGGGATGCCTTCCTTGAGGATTTAAGCCTGCTAATGAGACCTCTCAAAAATTAAAGAAAAGTTGCATTCAAATGACCATGCTTGGTGAATTCTTAAGTACTAGGTTAATTAGTTTGTATTCTCAAACATGCGCTGTCAGCCAACACCAAACATGCTGTAAGTGGATTTCATGGCTTGAAATCTGCTCAATTAGGACCATTTACAATATGGTCAACAGCAGTCATTCTGCTCCTGTGTCAGAAGGTCACATTAGGCTACTCCAAGCTTAGCTCACCCTTCACTCAACTGATAAAAACACTGCGCTGAAAACCATGTGGGACTACAGCCACTAAAGCAGTTTCCAGCACTGAAGTACTTTTTAAATGATGTATTCAGCTAGAGTAGCTCTGTGCAAGGTCTGTTGTGGTTTTTGGGGGAGTGTTTGTTGTACCTACAGCTCCAGGACAGAGGCTGGAGCTGCTTAGCTGGACAGCAGGGAGATTTCTCTGGATTTCCCACAGTGGATGAGCAGCTCCGTGCCAGGTTGTGGCTGGCCTGGGCACCAGCCAGTACCACACACAGCCCCATCCCATGGGCTTGGGGGCCACCAGGGACCCTCAGCAGCACCCACAGACGCCATCAGCAAAGGGCTGCTGCAGTCTGGGCACCAGGGACATGTGGATTTGGATTCAGGCATGAAAATGTTGCCCAAGTCCCACTTGGGGTATCTAAAATCTTCAGTGGCTTTTGTGCTTGGGAGGTTCAGTGATGGGGTGAAGAGGCACGGTCTTTCACCTGCTGTTTGATCAGCTTGTCCCAGTGATGGGAAGGGGGACCATTCACTAACCATGCAAGATTATTGTAATCTAAGCACTTTGTCTTTGGGGACGCAGGACAGGGCAATGCACAGATCCTATTTCTTTGATAACAGCAGTACCTAATTTTGGTTTTTACTGTTCTTATCCTTCCATCCCTTTTATGTCGTTCTGAACCCCAGGTGTTATGTTACGTCAGCCACGTACACAAAGCCTCAGGTACTGTTGATCTTCACAGCTGAATGATGCTGTCCATGCGTGCCAGCCAGCACAGCAGTAGCCTAGCAACACTGCCTGCACCAAGGTGTGGACACACACAGTCCTGCTTGTTTTTAACAAAAAGAAAGGGCAGATAGAAATAATAATGGTGTAATTAATATATACCTGTCGTTCTCTACCATGTGGAGTTATTAACATCAGCCCTTTCAAACAAGAAATGATGGGAAGTGATTAATACTGATATTTACAATTAAATAGGAAAAGCAACCATGGCTTAGCTGGGTCAAAAGAAATCCATAAAGCATGCAGACACTGCCAACTGGTGCAATTTTATTTGATCAATAACAAGAAGATGTAGGGAAGGAGGCCCTTTATTGTAACCGTGGCACTTCATAGAAGATCTCACATTCCCACCTCAAAACTCCTCTACAGTACCTAACAGTATTTTACTACGAAAAGTTGTTTATCTTGTGAGGCACTCGAAACAACATACAATGCCAAAAAGCAGGCTGGGGAAATTACAGAGATAGAAAATTGCTTTACTGCATTAGCAACCCCCTGAACATTTCCCTCATTAAAGTAATTAGACATTTAAGACAAAGAAATGTAAAAACCCTTGAGGTGTGCAAATTTCAAATGTGGTTGACATCGTTTTGGTACATAATAGGATTTGATTAGTAGTTGCAACACACAGACCCACTACAGAGCATGAACAACATTCGCAATTACAAAACCTATGAAAGGTAAACTTTTTACTGGAGAGGTGTTTTAAAATTCACAGGAAAAAGCAGTGGCTGGGAAATAGTCTTCAGCAAGCTGACCAGGCTCCGAGAGTTTAAGCTGGAGTTATGATGTATAATATTAATGCTGGGTGGTGCTTGGTGTGTTGTAGTTCAGTGAATGCTGTCGGTGTAGCTATAGCAGGAGAAGTGACCTACTTTGGAAATGTTTTCACCTGGAAATTCTCTGTCTGAAATTGCAACCAAAGGGCACATCAAAAATAGCAATCAGCACCCTTGTCAGCTTTCTTGTTTGCATTGGGTAAAGTTACAGTGTCTCCTAGGTACTAAGTGCAGGGAAAGGACCTGGAATTGGCCTAACTCTTGACAACATCACTGAAAATATTGAAATGTTTACTGTAATTTTCACTTGCTACACAGCTAGTTATAAAGTGTGTAATTATATCCCTTGGTTCAGTGAAGTGAAAGATAATAATTCCAGTAAGACGTTATAACAATTCACCCGGACAGCTGCACATAAAACTGCTCTGTTACCCAAAGTGGAGCAGCAGCTGGGAATTGACACAAATTGTTCAGAAAATGACCAGATTCTTGCTAAAATTTAGCTTCAGTGCCTGTCAGCAAAGTGAAAGGCAAGTGCATTTACAACTCACATGCCACTCCAACAGTTTGCTTCTTCCTTTTAACATCCTTTATTGCTCTATGCCTTCTTGTGCTCAAGTAATCAGGTTTTAGCGGTAATTAAAATCTAGGGGAGCAAGGAAAGAGAAAATTTTCTGCTTTAATTGTATTCCTGAAGCATATAAAAGTACTACATTTCTTCTTTAGAAGGTATAATAAACTCATAGTAATTGCTTACTGTATCATTTAACTTTCCTAATTGTTGCAATAAAAAATAATCCTTTTTTTGCTAGAAAATAATAAGGTAAATTTAAAATGCCAGGAAAGAGCTGATATTTAGATCTACACTGACGAATCAATCACAGCTGGAGTTCTGAGACTCACGTGTGTTCCCATCAAGAGACCTGGGCATCTCCAAACTCCATTTTGGCAAGACAACCTATAGTGATGTATATACAATGACATACACTATCTATGAATAGACAAAGCTTTCCAAAAATATGTATATATATTAAGGGGTCTAGAAGGATCTGTGTTAACTTCACATTGAGGCTGCTGGAGAATTCAGTTCAGGAAAGCCCTTGAGCATATGCTGAAGTTTTGATTCAGCCACGTACCTAACCAGGAGCTGAATTCAGTACTGTTCAGGAGCATACTTGAAGTTTAACCCACCCCTAAAGTCTTGCCACAGCCATATTTTCCACTGCTGCCATCATCGTGATAGATTATCTGGGCTCTGGCAGTGAACTGATGAATTGTGAAGCACAAACTGATCTCCAAAGGCTGGCAACTAGTTCACTTGGACAAGGGGCGTGGAAGTCGCTGCTGGATGTGCATTTAAGAACAAGAGCTCACCAACAAAAAGGTATAGAAAATGCTGATGGATGTTTTTCTAAGCGTGATTTTAAAATATCTTTTTAAAAGAGGATATACTTTTAAAAGTTAATTTTATATATAAAATATACATATATAGAAATAGAAATTTATTTCAATGGGATGAAGAGACTGCATTTTATTGTAGCTTGAAGTGTTATCGTATAAAAAAGATGACTGATATTTTGTTGAACATTAAGAAGTAATAAAGTAAATATCTGTTTAACATTCAGAGCATTAACAATAAAAATAAAAATCAACAGAGTTCAAAACTAAAAGCCTGAAAATGTGGCTTCTTTTTGTCGAGATTACATTTTTTCAGTCCTTTATTACAACCTGTAATTTTCCAGCAACTAGTGAGAATTGTTGTTCCTCTCACATCAGCTGTGATCTGAGCTCAGACAAAGCCCCTGGTACGCACGACTCTCCATGTTGTGGTCTATATTGCAGCAACAAAAAAACCAGCTTCCTTCACGTACAGATGAGTTTGTCAAAGTCAGCCCTGTTGGCTACTGCTTGTAATCACACTTGACTGCTTTCTATATCAAATTATTCCACCTTTATAAAGTTATAAATCATTATAACACTTTATCTGCTAACTGAGGGCTGGGTGAATCACACTTTTCCTTAAAGAGGATGCTTCCCTCAAAGCATACTTTGAAGAAGCAGCCCATCATAGAAGAAAACTGTCAAGGGCCTTATAAGACATGCACATCCTACCCACACATAATGAAAAAAATTGGTTGTATTATTACCTTTGTTTTCGCCCCTCTGCAAGGTTGCTTAAGACTTCTGCTGAACCCGTTCTTTGGAGAGGGGAGGAGGCAGCTCTACTCACCTATGACTGAAATTATGTCATTGCATTGAGCTGTGTTTTTTAATACTCTCCAGGTCTTTTCCATTGTTTTCTTTCCCTCTGTCTACAAAGAAAGAAGTCAACTATCCTGTCTTTCAGGCTGTTCATCTGGTTTATCCTGATCTTCTCATTCTTCAAGTCCAGGCTGCCTCCAGATCCCTAGGTAAGGCAAGGCCAGGTGTTTTTCCAGGCTTAGGAAGATAAATTCAAATGAAGAAAGAGACAAATACAGCTGTTATTTTCTAAAGTGCTTCCTCCTCCTTTTTTTCCTTTGAAAATTTATGAACACAGCCTCCACTAAGAATTACATTCATTGCTGCCTAACTGAAACCTGCAATGTGTTATTTTTAACGTAATTAGCATTTTGATCTAGCTTTGAAGCTAGGCTTCCTTTGAGGAGAAGGTTGGACTAAATCCTTCCCAAGGTGCCTTCCAACCTGAACTATTCTGCAGCTCTATTTGTTTGAACTCTGCCATTAATGTGCAGCCCTGGATGCAATGATTTGCAGAACAGGTAATGATGCACAAGTTACACAGTTACTCACCCACTCTGAGATTCTTTTATTAAAAGGAGAATGAGTCTTCTGCAGGGAAAGCTGGCTGGAGTCATCCTGCAGACACTGAATTCTTACAAACAGCAGGAAGAGTGGGTCCAAAAAGCACTCACCAAGTACAAAGTCAAGATGTTGCAACTATTCATGAAGACACAAGGTATTAAAGAAAAGTTGAAAGTTTGAAAACTAATGTTATGGATCATAATTTTGAGAAGTTGGTTTTGCCTCTTTATGGGCATAAATGTGGCCTACTCCATAATACTGGTAATGGAAGGAAAGAGTGAAATGTCTGGAATTTTAAAAGCCCCAATAGTACTGTTGACATGTTGATAGATGAAGTGATAACACTGTCAATAATAATGCAGAAAAGGCAGAGATGGTTAATAGATGTTTTTGTTCTGTGCCAGGGAATCTAAAAGAGAAAATCAGACAGTCCAGGCTTTTCAGACAGGCATTAGTCTTGAGCAAAATAGTAGGGGGAAGAGTTGGTAATAAATTCAAATAATACGGGGGGGGGGGGGGGGGGGGGGGGGGGAAGAAGAAGAAGAAAATATCTTTATTGCTAATCAACATGAGTTTAAAAAAAAAGAGCCCTTTGAATAAACTGATACTATTTTACATTAGATTAAAGTTTGATTGTTGCAGCAGAATTAGTGCCATAGGTTTCTGCGAGGTATTTCGCTTGGATCAACATTCTGTTTACAAAGTAGCATTAGAGATACTCTATGTGGCACACAAGGTCAACAGATACAGCCATTTGTGCAGCAGTCTCTGCGCTCAGCTTCGAGATCTTCTAGATGTTCCAGGAACTTCTGGGATCACCAGGGAATTTCCAGGAACCCTCCGAGGAACCTGAGGATGCCCGCTGCCAGGGGCTGATAACTTCAGGGGCCTCACACTTGGCTTGGGGCCAAGAGTGATGGGTTCCTCACCTGAAGGAGCTATGTGTTGGTGGAAGGTCTGTGTCACCAGCTAACAGATGCAAGAAGAGGTCAACAGCCTGTTTTGTCTGACAGGCATGATGCTGAGATACTTCAGGCTTTTCTGTGTCTACTAATAGAGGCAGCCCCTTCTTCTCCCCAAAGCCACAGGTAAGGGGCACTCCTAAATGCTTTCTATGAGGTTTCAATGTAAGATAAAGCAAATTGGAACAGGATAATAGGTGAAGGTTAATTTCTGTTGTGATTATTATAGTCAAGGCATATATTTTTGGAGCACAAGAAAACAGTTCAACAGCACTGCTGAAATCCAAACCAGAAGTGCTTGCTCAATAGCGCAAATGAGGATGGATGAGCGGTGGGACATTGTACAGAGCTGGGGAGCAAACATCTGTCCTGCTTACGGACTGGCCATGTCAGAGCTTTGGGTTAGTGCTGGTCTTGCTGAAGCCACTGACAGGATTGCACCTGTATGTCAAATACGCCTTTTTGGTGGATCAAATAGATGAAAAAAGGTGCTTGTTCTAAGCAAGTCTGCACTATGAAGCTGGGACAAAGACAACATTGAACAACTGCAGCAACTTGCAACTATTTGTGCTAGACCAACCTCAAGACGGATAACATGCAATGTCTGAAGTGGGACTGTTATGAATCTTTTCCAACCCAGTTAGTCTCTGGTTTAAATTCTTTTTGTTGTAACATAGTTACATTTCATCCAGGGTGCTTTCCTGCTGTTCTCTTTTGTCTTCAGGAAAAATTAGAGACCAAGCTCAGACATAAACTTTCTGGAGAAGCAAAGCACTTTCCTCTCAAATTTTTAACAATAATATAACAATACAGATGCTGCAGCATTTAATGAGATGGGAAACAACATGATACATGTCCCCTGTGTCTGGTCTCAGTCATTTTTAATAAATCTTTGCTGGGATGCATGGATTATGGTAGAAAGCACCATCCTGCCAGTTGGTGAATTGCACTCAATTCCCATGCCCAGGCTCTCCTTTTAAACTAATACTATTCCCTCTTCTTCTTCTTTGTCTCTCCACTTTTAGCCCTGCTCTAAATCTTCAGACAGTGCAACGCCCAGCACGCTTTGGCACAACTGTCATATGGCAGAGAGAGGCATTTAGTTATGTGTGCAGGCAGCACTGAGAGAAATGTGACACAGCTTGTCTCCCTCCTCTCAGACATCATCTGTCATTCAGCTAGAAAAAGCACCAGCAGTAGCTGGGAGGCAGAGAGCGAGCTGATGAGCTGCACGTGTTAGCAAGAGCATGCACCTGATGGCTCCTGCATCAAGCCCTTTCTCAGCTTGGGAAGTTTCCTACTTCTGTGACCAGGAGCTTGGTGGACCCTTAAAATAGTGGACTGGCAGCTTTTGAAAAGTCTTTTGTGCATGTTGTTTCTTTCCTAATGTGCCTGAGTTCTTTTAATCTTAAACTAAAAATGCTATGATATGGGAAACAACGGATATGACACGGAGAAATGGAAAGTTCATCACCCTCTCTCCCCTCCCTGCCTTCAGCTACGCCCTTGACTGCAAATGCTCGCAGAGGCACCCAGGATTTCAAAAGCAAAAAGTTTCAAGTGCAATTCTGCTTCTTTTTTATCCTGCGACTCTGTCAAAATATCAGGTGGGAAGTGAGCCAGTAAATTGCCTTCCCACTGCAGGTACAAGGAAGCGGGGAGAGTGGATTGACAGCAACCACCACCATTTATGTCATCAAACAAACTCTGCGTGAGACGCAGCCTTCACACCTGCTCCTAACCCTGACAGTTCAGAATTTCTTCTGATTAGGAGATTCACAATTATTCTGTGATGCAAAAGCAGTTCAGTGGATTGATACAGGCTGCTGGTAACTAATGACTTCAGGGTAAGCAAAACCTTTCCCTCATTCCTCTGGGTGTCATCTCCAGCAGCACCACATGCTCTGCACTTCCCCAGTGCTAAGAGGATGAGGTTGGCCAAAGCCAGGGAGCTCTCGTTGCACCCCTGGAGGGGGCACAGGGCTGGAAGAGGTCTTAAAGTATCATGTGTATTATGTTTTGTTTTCTCAAACCTCACTTTTAAATGAAGAAATAAAGAATATGCCAAATCATCATCTCCTATAAGGAAGTAGACACTATTGAAAAAAAACCCAAACTTTTGCATCTGAAACTTTTCCCACACACATATTTACACACTTATAGACAAATATAGCTGTTCACACTAAAAAATCATGATAAAGTTTGGGTGAAAGCATCAAATACTGGGTATCCAGTTGTGACAAAACGTTTCCTTCACTCCTCTGCTCCTCCCTGAGGAAGCTTGCAGACTATTCTACATGGTTTCGGTATGGCGTATACTGTGCTATGGTGTTTCTGCTTTTTTCTTGCAAGCCCTCAAGGAATAACCTACGGTCTTAGTACACCTGAAAAACAGTTTTAGAGATGGCAAAAAAGATGGCATGAGGTTAGGATTGTTTATGAAGTGCTGAAAGATGAACCCTTGGCAGGACAGATCAATTTATACTATTTATGGGGTGAGTAAACTTGTAATAAAATGCTATCTACCCCACAGTCCACAGTATGGTCTTTTACAGAAATGTCAGCAAACCTTTTCATGCCAGGTTTTTAACAATCACTTTGAACTACACCATAGAGCAAGGGACATTTTAACAGTTATTCTGAGTAAAGTCATGCTTTGTATCTGCACACTTTTGCCTAAGCCATTTTACTTGTGAGTTGATGACATGAGATAATAGAGAGCATATATATAAATCTTGCATGGTGTGCACTTGATGTCTGCTGAATGTGGATGCTACTGAGATTTGGAAAATAGACAACCTCTTTAAATAAAAGTGTGAAAGTCAGAAAAGGTCAGAGAAGCAGAGGAACAACTTCAGCTGCTCCCTAATGCCTGAGATGATAGAAACAGGTAAGGTGGAGAAAACACATTTTCAGTTACTGCTGAAAATTACGCAGCAGGAGAAACAATCAGGAAGAGTCTCAGTTTGTCCCAATAAAAAAGCGTCACTTCATGGGAGGTCAGATCCTTGTGCTATTTCCAACACTGTATATTGCTGGGTCATCTTCTCCACTGTCCTGTCCTCCTCATTTGCTCCATATGAGCTCCTAATTGCTTTGCAGAACCCATTTCTTTCATCCAGTCAGAGGCTCTGCCATGTCCACGTTGGCATCAGTATTTGCTTCTCACTTCTAGTGGTTTTAGCAATCCTGTCACCTGCATTTTCCTCCTGCTTTCAAACCGCCCCACTCCAGCCTAGCATGGTGGCATGGGGCTAGGCTGAACACAAGTCAGATGTGCTTTATTAGAGAGGCAGCCCTCCTCCTTTGCTCCGTGTCTGGCAGCTGTCTGTCTGTATTACTTTGGGCCTTACACTCTAGATTTTATTCCCTTCTGTGATGTCTAGATAACAACACTTTAAATTTATTCTCAATGGCATTTGAGTAAAAAACCCTTCATCTCAAGCACAACTGACATTAGTTGCCTACACTACGCAACAGCCTCAAACTATTTTGGTGAACAGGAGGAAATAAATGGAGCTATCTAATCAATATAGCAGTCTGAACTTGAAGTACCCATCCTTTATTTAAGCTTCTTCGCTGAGAGTCAGTGTTTTATTAATCTTAATCCTGAGAAATGTGGTAAACTGAAAGAAAGCAATTACTGACATTCACTACACTTAGCCAGGAAAGCAATTCTCTATTAGGAGTTCTGCAGAAATACAGACACACTTTCAGGAACGAGGGGTCACTGGCAAAAGGTGTTTTTCATGAAGAAAGTAAACTGTCAGCAATAAAAACCACCTGGAAACAACCATGGAGAGGCATGTGGAAACATACCCCATGCTCAGTGACGGTGTACAGCCATGCCGCTGCTTCCAGCAGCACGCAGCTCCCCGGCTGGGGAACGCGGCTCTCGGGATCAGACCCTGCTTTGCGTCCAGGTGAAAACAGAGGTGAATGCCATGTGCCCAGGTGTGCAACTTCCAGCCAGGTGTTACGTCAGCTGTGCTTCACCAGGGTGCAAGTTTCTCTGGAAAGGTATGAAACCTGGAGGCGTAATCACTCGGTGATTTCCCAGGGCAAACCTAGGAGTAAGTTCTTGTGCAGCAGCAAGTACCAAGTATGTGTCTGAAAGAAGGCCTGGTATCACTTTCCTCCTTCTTCTCAACAGTACAAAAGCAGAATAAGAGCCTCTTCTAGACATTTCAGCCCATGGAAAGACAACCCACTCTGTTATGGCTCAGCCTTGAACACGGTGTCTCTCATAACACGAGTGGAGGGGTTGCTGTGCGTGGGTACAGAACACAATAATTCTGCTAAATATCAGTTTGCAGAGGAGATGGTCCAGACTGTAATGTTCCTCCAGAATATTAATCTAGTATAGGGTAGCAGACATGCTGTCAAAATACCCAATTACCTACCATCCAGTAGTCATTTCCACAGGTATCTCAGACCCAGGGTTAGGAAGAAGTTGAAGCCTGGCTGATGGGTGGTACCACTGCCATAAAAAAAATGAGATTATATTGTCTATGAAATAGTATAACATCGTGAACAGAGTGCCTCCTCTGTTACAGCCCTCCGCCTCTGGCACTGTCTGTTTGGAATAGTTAGATTTTCCCCATGTGTTTTTCTAGTGTTTCAGGGCACAGATGCCAGACATTTCCTTTCCCATCAGAGCACTGACTGAGTCAATGCTCCAGCACTGGTTATTAATGTATGAGGGGGGAATCTAAACCAAATGCCTTAAAAACTGCTTGGAGAGCCTTCAGTTGTGTTTGTTTCATGCCTCCATAAGTGATCTTTTGTCCTTTGATATCACTGATTTTCTGGAGAAGATGGAGGTCAGGGAGGGGGAGGAAGGGGACATCTTTGCACACCTATAAGCACAAGGAAGCATTGGTGCCCCTTCCTCTTCATAGCACAGCCTGTGGTACACCTGTTAAACCATGACTGCAGACAATCTGAACGGAAAAAGCACTGAATGATTCATATGCCAAAAGGATCCTGAAAGCTTCCTTTTTGTGCGGATGTGTAGTAACCCCTCTGCTGTTATCCAAGTGCTAATTTCTCTGATAGTGCTGAGGGCACCGCCTGATGATCAAAAAAATCCTGTGAGCACTGAGTAAATGGGGATGGAAAAGGTTCTCTCCTGTGTGAAGTCTGTCAGATGACTTCACCCCGTGGATGAATGCCCAACTCCTGAACCGCTGGAGCCTTCAGCCATGTAGAGCTCAAAGCCTTCATGGCTGAAGCCTGCTGCACTTTTCATTCTTTCTATGCTGTGATCGTGAAATCCAAAGATTTGTTATTGACTCAATATTAGCAATAAAGTCAAATCCCTCTGATGATAGAAAGTATAAAGCCAAATGGCTTGTTTCCTACAATATAGAGCAGCTAGGCAAAAATGAGTCCTTCCCTCTGCAATTGCCATGAAAAACTGAGAAATCCTTTCCTGGTTGGAAGTCCTGAGTAAGGATGTGTGCTTCAAGTGCCAGAGCCCCACAGAAAACCCCTTCTAGAAATCCTTTTTTTTTTTTTTTTTTTTACTCTTTGTGCCTGGATGTCTGGGACTGGAAACCACCTGGTTTCACACAATTCAGTCCTAACACCATGGCTGTCTCTGCAGCGCAGACAAGGCTGGGAAGTGGGGAACAAGATCACCAAAACTGAGCCAAGCTCACCTTTATTTGTTTAATTTCACTGGGGAATTCATGCTTATGCATTTGAATCCAAGGGATCACCTGCCCCAGGCCCTTCAGATCAGGCAGCACTTTGAATGACTAAAAACACTGGAAAGGTTCCACCACACTGACTGCAGCCAGCAGGATTCAGAGGAGAAAAAGTGCCAGTAGCTCAGGTTTCCTCCTGCCTGTCAAGGAAGAGCCATGCCAGACACAGTGACGACTGAATCCTGTGGAGACAGAGCACAGCACCACAGCAGTGTTCATTCTTCTAGCTGCAGTGTCAGCTGCACTCAGACAGGTATTAGCAGCCCTCACATCCAGACCTCACTGCCCTGAGGGATGCACTCATGTGTGGGACAGTCCCAGGTCAGAATTTAAACAACCAGGGCAAGGAAAGGGTGGAGAGACTAAAGTGCAGCTCTCTTCAGAAGGAGAAAGAGCAGAGTCACACTATAGCTTGGGTGGGCCACAGATTTCTGCTTCCTCTCTTCTTTCAAGAGAGCTCTCCACACCAGAAGGAAAATATTCCTGAATATTTCTGTGACTTTCCACTAGATTTTTTTCCTCTGCTGTCTTCAAGACTCTTTCCACTTATGTTTTCATATAGCTGTTCAAAGTTGCATTTGTGTTGGATAAGAAAGTCATATGGTGCCTGTCACAAACTTGCCCAGTTATTAAACATGGTTCATTTCAGCTGATGTATCTGAAGCAACGTTTGTTATTATATCTGCTCAACTTGTTTATGTATTAACTGATTCAGCAAGCCAAAACATGGTATGAGTATAAAGCCTCAAAAGAGGGTTTATATGGCAAGGTTTTGGTAGCAGGGGGGCTACAGGGGTGGCTTCTGTGAGAAGCTGCTAGAAGCTTCCCCTGTGTCCAATAGGGCCAATGCCAGCCGGCTCCAAGACAGACCCGCCACTGGCCAAGGCCGAGCCCATCAGTGATGGTAGTAGCGCCTCTAGGGTAACATATTTAAGAAGGGGGGAAAAGTTGCTGCACAACAGCAATTGCAGCTGGAGAGAGGCGTGAGAATATGTGAGAGGAGCAACTCTGCAGACACCAAGGTCAGGGAAGAAGGAGGAGGAGGAGGTGCTCCAGGTGCCAGAGCAGAGATTCCCCTGCAGTCTGTGGTGAAGACCATGGTGAGGCAGGCTGTCCCCCTGCAGCCCGTGGAGGTTAGCGGTGGAGCAGATATCCACCTGCAGCCCACGGAGGACCCCACGCCGGAGCAGCTGGATGCCCAAAGGAGGCTGTGACCCCATGGGAAGCCCACACTGGAGCAGGCTCCTGGCAGGACCTGTGGACCCATGGAGAGAGGATCCCAGGCTGGAGCAGGTTTGCTGGCAGGACTTGTGACCCCACGGGGGACCCACGCTGGAGCAGTCTGTTCCTGAAGGACTGCACCGCATGGAAGGGACCCACGCTGGAGCAGTTTGTGAAGAACTGCAGCCCATGGGAAGGACCCACATTGGAGAAGCCCGTTGAGGACTGTCTCTTGTGGGAGGGACCCCATGCTGGAGCAGGGGAAGAGTGTGAGGAGTCCTCCCCCGGAGGAGGAACGAGTGTCAGAGACAATGTGTGATAAACTGACCGCAACCCCCATTCCCCGTCCCCCTGTGCCGCTCATAGTGAGGAGGTAGAGAGTTGGGGAGTGAAGTTGAGCCTGCGAAGAAGGGAGGAGTGTGAGGAAGGTCATTTAAGATTTAGTTTTTATTTCTCATTATCCTACTCTGATTTTGATTGGTAATAAAATTAAACTAATTTCCCCAAATTGAGTCTGTTTTGCCCATGACGGTAATTGCAGAGTGATCTCCCTGTCCTTATCTCGACCCACGAGCTTCTCATTATATTTTCTCTCCCCTGTCCAGCTGAGGTGGGGAGTGATAGAGCAGCTTTGGTGGGCACCTGGCATCCAGCCAGGGTCAACCCACCACAGTCCTCCAAAGAAGCAAGACTTTGCTAACAGTTACAGTTTGGAATCCTTTCAGGGAAACTGGAAAAAAATCGGAACACTGAACAAGCCATTTGTAAAGGTCAGTCCAGCTATGGAGAGCCTGCAAACAAAAAAGTAAAGTCAAGGGAGATCATTTCCCCATATCTTTATCCACCTGGAAAGTAGGTGTTCAGTCTACACCAATCATATACATTTATGTAGGGTGTGTGGAGGGGTACCTCCAGACAGCAATTCCTTGTCTCATATCCCAAGGCAGGTGGGATGACTTCTTTCTGGAACTGCTTATCTCTGCCATGGATTATGGAGGAAACTGAGGCAACCGGTGTAAACTGAGACAGCCGCCCCTGTAACTCCTCCGCTACCAAAACCTTTCCACGCAAACCCAATACAAGCAGTTGCATCTTTCCCTCTTCCTGGCATGCTATATATTGCTAGCTGTACACTGAGGAACACAGCTCAAACTGCTGCAAACTGAGAAATATGTGTTCATGCTGTGTGGTGGGTCAGGGAGAGGCAAGGTTTGATGCTGTAGAGATAATACTGTTATGAACATTGATGATAAATGCAACTTGAACATTATCTTTGAAAAAAAGGTCTTTTTCAGTGTCCTAACCTACTGCTCATGCCAAAGGCTGCTAAATAAACCCAGGGGCTGTGTCATGAGGGTGTTGAAGGCAGATCCATAAAGCCATACCCATAAGGTGCTCAGTGCTGCAGTACAGTGCAGTACAGCTCTGTCTGTGGGATGCCAAACTCCTCCTTGCCTGTCTGCATGCAGCTTGCGGGGCCAGGGAAATCCCTCCTCCTGGGGTGCTGGAGACACCATTTCCCTCCTCTCCCTGCTCTGGCTCTCCACATGCTCTCACTCACATTTCTCACACTGCACTCACCAGCTCTTCTCCATCTCACTGTTGTTGGCTTTTCTCAGACCATTCTACTTTGCTGCCTGGTCACACCTGTAGGAAGAAATAGTTAGGCTCTTCATTAGCACTTTCTGAAGCTAGATTTATGTATTACCGTGGGTGTGAAGTACCTCATGCCACTCTGCGATGGGTTAGGACAGCACATCTGTGATCCTGGAAGAAGGATGAGGGTGGCAGCAAAGACAATTGCTATGCCTGCAAGCCCATCCATATATCTATAGCCTTCTGGATTGCAGAAATCCAGCCCTGGAGTTGATCGGTATTCACTTCACCCGTTGCCTAATCTTGCAAGCTTTGAAGAGTAACAAACCTTTCTCTCACTTTTACTGTGCTAATAATTCTGCTTCTCCATATGCTGAATGTTTCACACCCATTCTGGGATCCAGGAACTAAGAAATGTTACACATATATAACATTTTACCAAAAAAAGTTGGCGTGCCACAGGAGCCACAGTGTAAGAGTGCCCTGTTTTGACTGCCGTGGGAGCCAGGAAGGAAATGTGAAACTAATATTAAATTTGCCAGAGTCCCACATTGCACAAGGTACTCTAATCGCCTTATTGGGCAGCAAAGCTAAATTTAATGGCAAATTACACCACTTTCAGGAGGAGAATGTAATGATGGTTTACAGCAGCCAGTGAATAAAACTTCCTGAAACACCCTACCTGATGCTTGATGACCCAACCCATCAGTGATTCCAGTTACAAAACATCCTAAATCACGGGATTTACCATCTTCAACCTTATTTTCCTTCTTTATTGAGAAGCACCACCAAGGTGCAAATTCATTCTCACTAGGTTAAATCTCTTTAATTAGGAGGCTAATGGAAAGGCATGAGGTTCTTTAAAGGACAATCCAGATCTTCACTGAAGTGAATTGCAGTCATTAGAGGGGCAGAAATAGCACAAGCTTTCATAAAAACTCCACTGACAGATTCGGAGCTATTGTCTGGAAAAGATCCAACAAAATCACTACAAAGTATTGTTGTTACCATGAAATAGAAATGTGATAATAAGAAAAGCTACAATAGCTTTCAGCATATTTATGTTTAAGATTTCTTACATCCCTACGTTCTGTTTCTGATTTTGTTTTTGATTGTAAGTCCGTCTCCCTTATTTCCCTCCCCCTTTTCCCTCCCTTCCTTTCTGACACTCATTTATTTCTGTCACCAGATGCCTCTCCAATTTCCTATGTTCTCAGACTTGCCTCTCCCCTCTCCTCCTCCTTCCTTTTACTGTGAAAACCAAGGGTCTCAGCCTGAACACCCCTCTTCACTGTGAACAAGGGTCTTTCTTTGGAGCAATTTATGGGCACATGCACTAGGGAATACACATCCCCGTTTCATAAAGCACATATGTGGAGAAGGAACGTGAGTTACAGGTAGCAGTGCAGGATGCAATGCTGAGAGATGAGGAAAGTTTCTCCACAGCCATTGCCCCTAATGCCCTGGAATCCCAGAACTGATCTCCACAACAGTTTTTTTCTTACACAAAAGGAGTAAGGCACCTACATGGGGAGTATCAGAAGTTCAGAGAAATTCAGCTTTTTCTGTCATTCCATGAGGTCCGAGGCAGGGGACAAGCCTCTTAGGATTTTCCTCCACATTCCTGCCACCCCATTGAAACCAGCAGCTCTCCTAATGCACAGCAACAGGGGCTGGTGTCCCCTCCACTCACTGGCATTCACCCTTAAGCATGACCTCTCCATACTGCAAGATGAGTCAGCTTCTCCATTTTCCTTTCATTCATGTTCTGCTTTTCTCATCTTTCTACCCAGTCCATCTCACATAAAGACTTCCTGCCATGGTATTACAGACATGTATTTATGCAGGATCCTTACAGAGTACCAGCACACAATGAATCTAGTTCAACTATCCAACATCAACATCTGGCCCACTCTGTGTGGATAGTCTCATCCTGGCAGGTCTCGGACTTGTGTTAATATCATCAGCTCCTGTTTCTCTACAGCTTATAAAAATTAAATCAGATGGAAAAGATCATCAGTATGAGAAGTTTACAGACCACTTCAAGTAGTAGAAGGTGAAACAAAGCATCTGGGGGACAGAGCAACAATGCCGCGAATACAACACATCAGTTCAATAAATAAGTGGGTTTTGATACACGCAGGCATCCTGACAGCAGTGGATTGCACCAAAGGAGAGGAAACAAGAAAGTGCTCTCACCATTGTAAACAGATGAGCTTGCTCCACACAGAAACAAGGGAAGAATGGAGGAAGGCTGGTTATATCAACGGTAACAACGGACAGGAGTTAGGAGGAAGAGGGTGGAGAAGATAGACAGGGACATTGATGGTGAAGCTCTCAAAACTGTTCCTTTAAGGAAGGCATGCAAGGAAGGAAAAGTCTAGACTAGGTTTATCCCACAGGAAAAAGGGTTCCTCCATGACATCACCATGTCCTGTATGGCTGTAAGCATTAATAGTTAGTGCATTACCTCACACAAAGTGGTGACGGTGTGACACCTTCTGTCATCTTAATTACTAAGCAGGTGCTACTGGTTCCAGTGCCACAGAGGGAAGAGACAAGGGCTTGTGACTGGGGGGGTAAAGATGTCCATGTTCATTTGCCTCACCATGAGACAGCCACTGTGTTTGCCAGAAGGACGTACACTTTGCCCTGCCCTCTCAGCTTATTACAAGCACCTCCCAGGGAGAAGGGATAACATCTGTCCTGACATAAACTCACGGAGAGATCCCGCAGTTCCCAGCAGCTTTATGCCCTGCACTCTTTAGGAAACTCCCTAACCCAAGAAGCCACATCAGCAGAAAGCAAATTTATCCCATCTTGGAAGACGGCGGGAGGCAGCACATCCCACGCACTGGTCAGCGCACTCACAGGTGAGCCTTCCACAAGGAAAACTAGTTGTGTGAGGAAGCATTGGCTGAACTGGGCCTTTACTACCTCCACTGCAAAGCCTTACCATGGCATTTGCTCAGGCTACAAGTAAAAATGGAAATGATCAAAATGGAAAAGTTGGCAGAGCAGCAGAGCTAGCAGGGAATTATCCATCAGTACATATTAAAATTGAATGATCAGAAAAAAAGCTTCGCTCTTCCAATGAGAAAATAATAATGGATGGTCAGATGAAAAATGAGTAAGAAGACAGGAAAGAAATTTTCAGTACCTTCTGCAGCTCAGCAGTCATAAGCCTTCCATTAATTTTAGTTATAGAGAGATGATGTATTAATTAGGTTTTGCCCAAGGCATGTCACTTAATTAAATATCTATTCAAACTAGGAAAACAGGAAAATGGTTTATTTTCTTTCCTAATTCCTCAGCAAGAGCTGAATATTTTCTTACATCATTTCAAAGAATAACAAACAGTTCTTATTAGGACTGAAGTCTGAAATCCTTAATGAGGCACGGAAACAAAATCAAAGCACAGACTTGTATAATACAGAGTTTACAAAAATCAGTCACATATTAGATTAAGAAACTATCAGCTTGTTTAAATAGCAGTGTATTTTATATTTGACATGAGACGAAATCCCCCACAGTATTTGAAATACCACAGTGCTTTCTGTGAGCCTTCACTTGCTGAATTGCATAATGATTGGTGCTATATAAATGCTTCCAGGAGGACCTGACCTGCTTCAAAATAGCAACGAGACAGCTTGCCAGGTAGAAGCAGAGTTCAAATCGCCTGGATGTGACTCAGCTGGTTTGTTCCTACTGCCCTTGGCTATAAATACAAAAGCAGCAGAGAGATACATTTCACATCCAGATCGTACGTGCTTGAACTAGCCCCCTAAAATAAGTGCCGGAGCTCCCTACCTACAGCACAGAGAATGAGGCAGGTGTCCTCAAAGGTCTTCAGAGGAAAAGGAGTCTGCCTGTCCACGTCCATCTTATCCAGCAGTGACATCAGGCAGAAGTAATATCCATCTGGAGATCCTCAGATTAAAATATTGCTTGACCTTTGAGGCTTTTCCCATCCCTTTGCAAAGTACTTTTTGGCATACAGAGAGCAGTGTCTCTGCACAAGTGGCCTGCCTGAAAAGCCTATTCCTGCCTCCATTGCTCTATCTACCCTGAGAAACTGTGAAACATCCAGAAGTTACCTGTGGGCTGGGGAGAAGAAGGCGCCTGATTAGAGGAATGTAATTACAACTAAGGCAATATGTGCACAAGGTACTCGAAAGCCAGACTACTTCACAAGCTGCTCATAGTTTTTATTTTGTAAATAGGAAGACTACTTTGTCCTCCTTCAATTTTACATAGCACCTTGTGTAATGGAGCCAGGAATCCTACAGGGACATCCACATGAGGTAAGTGATGAAGTCATGAACCTGAACTTTCATGGAAGTCTTCAGTTGACTTTTAACAAATTCCCACTGGCAGGAACATGCAAAAACTTTAAATAGAAAATAAATGTGCTCTCTGGGTGTTCTGTTCTCAGGGAAAAAAAGGGGAAAAAAAAAGAAAGAAAAGAGCCTAAATGTAGAAAAATTACTGTCACTGGTTAGAATAAAGCTCTTCACAATGAAAGCTGAAGAGGGCCTATCCAAGGAGGCTGGTTACAATGTGTGTAATAGATTGCATCTTTTCATACTTTGCTTTTATTCTTGTAGTCTGACATCACTCATTTGGCTCTAGCCATTCACGGCTTTCAAAAGGCAGTTTGATTATTTGTGTTTATTCCTGAGCTGGGGCACTTCAGTAAAGTTCATGAAAAAGAAACTAATACAGTGGCTTGAGCCTATTGGATCACTTAATCAAATCTGTTCTTGCAAGCTGTGCGTGAAAATGACTGGCAACTCAAGGCTTATAAAGAAGATGAATACATTTTGCTACAACACATCAACCACTGACATTTTTCCCATGCATTTATGAGTAGGGAAGTTGCACAAAATCTTGTTGGTTGTTCATCTTATTAAACCAGCTAACAAAGAAGGTCACTTGTTAGCAATGCAGATGAACTCTGAAACACTCCATCTCTTTCTCCAGCCATTGCAATATTGTGAATTTGTGCAGAAGTTTCCTCCTGAAGAATTTCATAGACATAAAAATGCTTGTTCTCAATAGTGCTAACCATATGCTATTGTACAAAGATAAAAGCAAGCGATGCCTTTTTTCTCATGAATTTACTGTATAAAGACATTATATGTGTGTTTGATGCATATAATGGTACAAGGTCACATCTCTACTGTTAATTATGTCCATCTCCATTGTGGCAGAGCACAGGAGCCCAGCCTGTGCCTAGCTAAAGTTAAACAGAGCTGCCCCTACTCCTTCTTGCTTTTGGTTTTCTCCACTTTCTCTGGTCTTTTGCCTTCCCAGATTGGTAAGCAAGAAATCAACCTCATCCCCTCAGCATTACTCTCATCTCTCTGACTCCAGGAGTAAATGATCTGACAGCAAGACCCTTCTGCTATTCTTCGCCCTTATTCTCTCAACTACATACCACCAAGCATCAGTAATGAAGAATAATACAATGAGACCTCAATAGCATTGCACGTATCCTCAGTTAAATGAAGGAGAACAACTGAGGGTAAAGCACATGTAGGACATGTTGTTGAGCTCTCACTAGACAGGGACAGGCTGGAGTTTTCTCAGGGAAGGTTTGGATCCTGCTGGAGGGTCCCTGAGAGGAGCATGGGGACTTCTTTGGGGTACCTGAGAAAGGAGGGCTTGTGACCTGTCCTTCAGGCAGCAAACCAGGGAGGATGCACAGGTGGGCAGAGGCACTGAGGATATTCCAAAGCAGAGAATGTCAGGAATCGCTAAAAGGACCTACAGAGTTCCTCAGGGAAAATTGGTGAAGGGCTCTTGTGGGAAGGGGTGAGGTGGTTGTGCGACAAGTAGAAAATTAAGAGAGTTCTCAAATGGCCAAAGATGGCAGAACAAGGGATATCTGAGCTGCTGTACCGCGCCTGGGACAAATGGCTTGGAGGAGAAACATGGTCACCTACAAGCATAAAAACATTTACAAAGTGCTGATGTGAAAAAAGATTGATTAGTATTTATATATACACCCTGAACAGTTGCTTCCTAAAATCTCTCGGTAGCACACAAGCATGCAGATGCAATACTTCACTAGACTTACAAGAGATATTGTGCCTACCTGGGATCACAGTGGGAACTCATGCCTATGTGAATTTGCCTAAAACACCTTGACTGCCGTTTCTAGCATCTCAAAATGTGCCCTAAGACTACTATGTCTTTGCTGCAAGAGTGCTGTTTTGACATGTCATGTGTCCAGAAGCAGAAATGACCTGGGGAGCATGACAGGACATCAGGTAAATGCAAACTCAGAAGAGCTGTTCTGCACAGCAAGGTGAACACATAGGGTGACATTCAGTTCCGAGAGCTGCAATCAGCTTCAGAGAGGATTTACCTACCCGCTCACAAAATCACTGTGTTTGTCCTCTGGTATCATTCGGTAGGTGAGCTATGTCAGTGAAAACCCAACAAGATACCATGAGAAGGGGCATGAGATCACTTGAAATGGAGCCAGCTCTGAATCAAAAAAGATAAAGCATCTTAATTTGAATCACTTTAATCATTGAAGCTCGGCAGATGTGGTGAGAAAAGGGTGAGTTGCATGTTGGAACGTTTTCTTTTTCAAAGCTGATAGATCAAAAAAGTGTGGAATTGTCTTACATGGAGTCTCTTGCATTCTTTTTTGTTCTAAAAGCAACATTCTTTGGAAACATCTCTCTTGGCAATGATACAATGCAAGGAATTGTATAGTTAGGGATGCAACTGTGCTCTCTGAAAAAGTTACAGAAAAGGGGAAGAAAGATAACTCTTCTCTTTTGCTTAGAATGTCTTTTTTTTTAAATTATCTACTACCTATAATGAAAAATCCCTAATAAAGAACAGCACAATAGTCCCAGAGACAATAGGGCATACCTCTTAGGTTAATCAAACCAGGAACACTCCCTACTGAGCGAGATATAGCAGAAGTGTGCACAGGATTTTGTCAGTTATTTGCAGAATTGACAGGGTCGTATACTCGAAGATGGCCTCATTACATAGATGTCTCAGGGTTATGATAAGAGATAGATTGCCCGTTAGAAACAACATAATACATCAAAACTGCTTTATTTACTGGGCATTGCTCATGACTACATATAATCAAAGCTGCTTCTTCCCACCAGATTTGCAAGAATCCTTCACTTCAGATATACAATTTGTGAAGCATTTGAGACCCAGAATCAAATCAGCTACCTGTTCTCCAAACAGTTACCATCTATAACTGTACCTGGTCAGACACAGTTGTCTCTCCATTTACCATCCACCTCTGAACACTCTGTGTGGGAGTAAAGCAAATGAAAGACCTGACACAACCTGCAGCATTTTTTCTCTAGCAACTCGGAGGATAGGAGTTTTATTGTAGAGATGTGCAAAATTTTCAAGAGCAAGTAATTATCACAGCTGTCTCAGTTCTTTATGGCCAACTTCAGACATTTCTTACAGCTCTGATGCGAACATTTTGCTTGAAACGTCAGCCCCTCCAACCTAACCCATGCAATGGAAATAGCTGCCGGAAGGGCAATTGTTACTGTCCTGCATGCTTGTCCACACTTATGCAGAGGGAATGACCAGTCTCAACAGTAACAAAGAATTCTTTTGGAAGAATAATCAGTGAAGGAAAAGATTAAGAATAAGCCATGATATGAAATCGATGCTGACCGTGCTTTGAGGAGGTTGGACTAAAGACTTTCCAGCCTGCATCATCTACGATCCTGTGCATAGTTCCTAGTGATACCTCTGCTCAGCTCTCATGGCTACGAGGCACAGGATGAAGGAAATTCACCTCAAATCAGCTCAGAGCAGCAACACTTGCTAGGCACAGGGCTTGCCAGTGCACTTCTCCTGTGCAAGTGGAGAACTGGAGGGAAATGGATGAGGCTAATTAAGCCAGGCTAAGGGAAAGGACCTGGAGCTCTCAGCACTTGGAACATATCTCCAAGGGTTAGGTCAACTTGCAGCATGAGTCCCCTGACTGATTAAAAGGTCAAGGGAGAGATGGGAGAGAAGGGAGACTGCCCTAGACAGTGCTTCAAACTCTGACACTGGTTGACACCTACCTCTGGGTTTCCTTGTGATGGGCAGGTGCTTTGTCTTAATACGGCACTGCTTAATGATCTGCAGTACTGACCTTCCTGAAAAGAAGAATGAATGCATTTCAGTAACAATCAGCTTTTGAAAGAGAAAACAATAAAGATGCCTTTATTTGAACATAAACCATCTCCCTGAACAAAAAAGATGATTCCAAAAAAATTGGTATGGCTTTACTGTGGGCTTCATGCTGCTCTACTTCAAGCTCCATTGTACTTGTTTAAGTTTGAGCCACTGGAGAGTAAATATGTGTTTTAAGTGAGATGGAAATTAAAGTAATGATTCTTAAACAACAAAGTAGCTTCTGATTTGGTTTCAGGCAATCTGAGAGGGATGAACACCTCTGTGAATACTGCTGGTGAGAAGCCTTTCAAAATGAAATAACTGAAAACAAACTAGCTGGTCTGGCTCACATATGCCACAGGTGGCCTGAGGAAAACTGTTGTAGTCTTTTCTTGGAAATATTTCTATAGAGATCTTTTGGAGCAGCCAGAATAGTTTTAAATGTATCAAATGTTGAATAACTTCTCTTATTTTAGTAAATCTGTCTTTGTGCCTGGGCTATAAGAGATGGATGCAACATGCTCTGCTATGCCAGAGAATGCAGAAAGGACACGTGAGCAGGTTTCAGGAAGGATGGAAAAAAACACCTGAGGCTGGAGCCCACCAAGTAATGCCCTGTGTGTGCAAAGTGAAGCACTGATTTGCAGTCCTGAAGGCCTCCACAAAAAAAGTTTAAAGTGAATCACAGAAGATTACAAAAAGCTTAAGAAAAACTTCTGAGATGTTATAAATACATATGCATGTTGGTTATTAAAGTATTATTTTTCTTTATGTCATTAAAACCTTGAGAAGAAAACCAAGGAAACAAATCTATGCTGAAGGATTGCCAGTAGCAGCTATATTGCTCCAGAGCAGGGAAACAAGTGTGCACCTCTGCAACTGTCTCTCCTATCCCACCTTGAGGAACTGAGCTGCTACCAGCAATGAAAAGTGTAAAAGGTGTAGCAGGGTTATCTCAAGAAGACAGCTGCAGTGGAAAGGGTGTTAGGCTTCCAAAAAGTTTGAGGAATAATAGTTTAGACCATCAAACTCATTTGGATTCATACTTAGAAGTAGCAATGGATGCATCAACCAATATGCTTTGACACCACAGGCAAAAGACAGAAAGCTGGAAAAGGACTTAGGTCTTGTATTTTCTTAGCTGCCTTGCTTGCTGTTCTTCTTCTGGATTATTATTAGATTTATGTTAGGAAAGTCCATTTTAAGTGTGGGTTGCCTAGACAGTCCAATCTGCCCTTGAATTGGTCTGGTGGCAATCAGCGTTCACTGGTTGTTAGTGAAGTAGACACCCCATGAGGTGACTCTTTTCTGATATCTTTTTCCAGCATCTTTTTGAAAAGATATTGATTCCAGAATGGATTCCAGGGTGGGTCTGACTGATCAGGCAACGCTAGTGACATGTCCCGATTTGCTGATGACATCAAGGGACGACTCCAGTTCTCATCCCTTCACTTGCCCATGGAGCATGATGGCTTAAAGCCAGGTTGTTTCTTTCCTAGAACAAAATGAAACATATCCTTAAAGCATTCCTTTTTATTTTTATTATTATTCACTATGCTACTCTGGTAACCTTAAAAAAAGCATTAAAAATAGAAAGAAAATTTGTAATTTCTAAAGTAGTCAAACTATGTCAGCATGTACTGCAGAGCAACATTTCAAAATGACAACAGCCTGTAAGGGCTGGGGCATAGGACTTTGTGGACTCTTCCACCCCATCCTTAATTAGGGTCAAATCTTCACATCTGGCTGCAATAATATCTGTCTTTTTTTTTTTTTTTTTCCTTTTCCTTAAAGGAACTCTGTAAAAGCAGTCCATTTCCTCCTCCTCTCTTAAGCAGTGTTTCAGAGCAAGTTATAGCATGGTGCAGCTTTATAGGGCAGCAATTTTAGCGAGAAGTTTTACAACAGATGGAAACCATGAGCTCTTTCCCCTTTTCATTTCTTTATTTGGAGAGTCAAGAGTCTTGCTGTAAAATACAAAGAAAATAATAATTCAGTAGGATTTAGCCTTGTGCCATCATGGTGACTGGGAAAAGAAAAGAGTAACAAAAGTCACCAAGGTGAAGAAAAATACAATGTTTTTATAAAAGAAACAAACAGAAAAATTTGAACAGTTTTAAGAGAAAAAAACTTTCAGATGTGGATGGGTCCTAAACCACCAAAGACACATATACAGTCACATGCCGGTCTGTTTATACCCATAAGGATACAGACAAAGTCAACACAAAGTAAATAAACACAGAAACTAATTTCAGGATATACTGCATTTCCTCAAGTGCCCGTTGCTGCCCTAAGGGAGAACAGCCAGGGAACCCCTCCTGTTTACCTGTATCGTGCTAGTATTTAATCACAAAATTTTATGGGGTTTTTTTTGCCTCACTCACTGCACACCCTGGATGGCGTTCAGCTTATAAAGAGCAAGTTAACATGTTGTTCTCTTCTTGTTGCTCAGAGATCACCCCTTGACTCATAGTGCAGTATTCAAGCCCTGCTCTGACCACCAAGATGTTCATATGGACCCATCATTAGCACATTGATTTCTTCGCATGAAGCCCCTTTGTGTCAAGGGAGCATTTTCCTCTTTCACAGGTGGGAGGAGAAGCGACAAGACAAGATGCTGAGGGACATTCGCAAATTCCAAGTCCTCAGGCTGGGAGACCCAGAGTCGGATCTTTGAGTAGTTGGTATTAAATAGCACTTTACATGCACAGTCCAAAAAAACCCATCTCCCACTCACCAAAGTTTCAGCTCTTAGCATGCAGGCTCTGAGTCACAGTTCAGTTATCCAGAAAATAGAGAGCATGTGAGTAGGGAAACGCTCGCCTGAAAAACCTTCATGTGTTGCATCTATGGCAGAAGCAGGGTAAAGATCCAGCTCTCTGAGGAAGCACTGGGGCTGTTTCTGCGTGCTCCCTGCTTTGCCCATTGCACACCAGCCAATGGCTCCCACAAAATGCAGTTTATAATCCTGTTTTTATGGGCTTTTCAGAATGCATTTCAGAGAATTTTTCTTCAAGGTTTTATATGTGATATCCTGGAAAATACGTATAAATCATTCCCAGCTGACTTTCAATGCATGCAAATATAGAGTTCCCTGGTAGAATAAACATTTAATTCACAGATCAAACAAAAATGGGGACACATTTCTCCTAATATTTGGAAAACATGGGAATAATTGGGAATAATTCTTCCTGGGTTCCTCATATAGCATTAGCCTCAACCACTGTTACACAAACAGGTAGTTTTGACATAACACCTGTATTTCTTTTCTTTGGCAGACAAATATAAACATCCTCTCTCTTTTGGTGGCGACTGCTCTGTTCTTACAGTGACACCATGTCCCCTGGACTGCTTAGAGATGGAAAGGATCTCAATGTCCATCCTGAAGACACTTCAAAGGCCTCTCAGCACACAGACATTTGGCATCTCCACGTCCAGCAGTCTCCCAGTGCTTGAGTTAAAAGGAATGTGGCAAGTGGTTACCCTTCTCCAATAACCCAAAATTTTAGTCCTGCCTTGGCAACTGCGGGACAGTGGAGGCTTTGCCTGGACCTCAGTGTAGTTTTGAGTTGCGCAGATAACGTGGGATTTGCATGCTGTAGTAGATCACTTATTTGTTCACACATTTGTGTGAATAATACATGAGTGAAAGACACTTGAGGCTCCTTCTGCCATAATGAAAATACGTCCATTATAGCCTTCTGATTGGTTCTTGAATTTCAGCCTGGCAACCCAAACAAACGAGGTCAACATTGCAAAAACAAAACCAGAATTTATCAATTGGCACTCTTCCCCTGCCTGCCTCCCCGAAACAGTGCTGACATTTGTGATTATTGCTGCAAGTCTCTCTCAAAACCCTCATCCCAAGTTACTACATAGACTTTCGAATGCTTTTAGCGATACCTTATTATTCACAGAATTAATTACTAAATAGCATCCTCATATTCCATTGTATGAACTTTGCATCTAAAAGCATCTATTTATTCAGTCCAACAGCCCACTGGAGTACATAACATCGCCTCTCTTCCCGTGTTTGCAACAAAAGAGACACAGGAGAGTTACTTTGAACTGTCAGCCTTGGATTTCCATGGCTGCTGTAGAGTCCTAATGTGAAAGCAGGGAATTGTATAATTCATGACCACGAGCTGTCTCCGTTTGGAATTTTCTCTCGAGGACACTACTCAGACAACAAAGCAAAAGGCAAACCAGTTGTTGTTGTTGTAAGAGCCTCATCTCGAGGCTGGATGCAGAAGGTGAAGATCTCCCTCACCCCCCAATGAAGCCATGCTGAGGAATGAACACGCAGAAGCTGAGAGTGCTCAGGTCCTTCAGTGAGCCACCTGCACCACAGGCCTTTTGTCCAAATTAAAACGACCCACTTTCTAGCCATGCAATGTGGCTTTTCTGACCGCTCCACACTGATTGCATTCTTTGGCAGGGTTGGTATCTGAAGCTGCATATTGTAAATCAAGCCATGCTACACGGCCAGTAAATGACAAATATCACTCTGAGTAACGGGTCAGTGAGCCCACAAAACACGCTGTACACTAAGCATGGTTTTATAATCCTTTTGCGTTGTCATTGTGTAATATGTCTCTGTTTTGAAGGCATGGTCATGCACATGCTTTCAAGCACAAGATGCTGAGAAGCCCTGGGCACTACATCAGTGTGTCATTAGCTACATTTATCTTACCATTTAATAGCAAAGTTTCTGTCTGCATAAGTGCTCAAAGCAGGCCAGTGTACGGCCGCATGCTGTACGACCACTTCCTTGTATTACCCACAGCCAGGTTGCTGCTTTTCAGGCAAATATTCTTGCCACGGGATGTGTCTGGTGCTCTCTGCTCAGAGGGAGCTCAGTACTTGGGGAAGGCAAGAGTTGCCCTGTACATGGGAGCCTTGCAAGCCTGAGCAACCAGCAAAGGGCACAGGAGCTGCAAATGCGGGAGAACCTCCCTGCTCCTGCTCCTTCCTGACCCCAGCAGTACGTGCGTCAGGGTCAATGCCTCCAAGCAGCTGTCAGCAGTATCTTCCTTCTGTGCAAGGGTCCAGCTTGCACTCATGCAAAGCAACAGCTCCTGTTCAGAACCACAGCAGCTCCTGAGCCAAATCCTCATTCCAGTACTGTACCCTGTACTATGTCCTGTGGCTTAGTCATCCTGTCCTACCCCCTTAGAGCCCTCAGGTTTTGGGTTAAACATCCTGACGGATGTAGATGTTGAGGAAGGTCTGGACTTGGTTGAGAACACAGGACAGAGGAGATCTGAAAGCACCTTCTGTCTCCTGCTATCACAGGTCTTCACCTCCTGAAATCTCTTTATAGTTGCAACATTATCATAATGCAGCCTTTGGAGCCAGCCTTTTCCATGGGGTAAATGGTTAGCCTTGAGTGGATTTTTTTTGTTAGTTATTGTTGTCTGCAAGTTTTAGCAAAAGTGAGAAGGGGGCAACATAGGTTCAAACCTTTTCAGGTTAAAGAGGACTTAGAAACCATGTCTCTTATTTCCTGAGCAAGAACCTAAATAAGTTACTAAGAAGTATTCAATCTTTTCTCACATCCTCCATTCTAAAGAGAAGAGGAGAAGGCCCCAACTTACGCATATCAAAGAACAGGTATAAATACCACGGTAGCAGGTAGACAGTTATTTCAGGAATACCTTCAGTTCTTTCTCATTTCCCCACTCAGACTGATGAAGGATGCTAATCCCACTTTGAGGCACCCAGCTCTCCCTCCTTCACTGGTTAGGTGTCACTCAGCCTTGTGAATTCCCCTCCTGGAGACAGCAGCTCTGTTCTGGGCACTGCAGCACTTGAATATCACACTATAAAGTCCGCTTTTCACACCTTTCTTCAAACAGCCACAGGAACAGAGTTTTCTTTTTGATGCTAAAGATGCTCCCCGGGCTTCTGGCTTGAAGTATGTTGGCAAGGTCTACCAACCTTCATGCTACAGGGATGGCAGTACAGAAGATAAAAATTCATGAAGTGGCTAAGAACTAGAAAAGACTGCTTCACAAGGAAATAAAGAAGCTGGTCTAGAAGAATACCCTTAGCTCTCCTGGCTGAGTGGGTTCTTGCTGCATTTTTTTTTTTTAAATGCAGATTTTAGACATTATTTCCAACTGTCAGGAAAATAATGTTGTAAATGCAAAGACTTTGCTGAACATGAATGGGGCAGGTGGCAGAAGGAGGCAGAGGAGGGAAGAAAGGGAGAAAAAGATGAAGAGTAGAGGTGAACATGATGTCTTGTCCTGGATGCAGAAAGCTCTACACATAAGCACTCACATGGACATGTATTGCAGTAAAAAGTCTTTCTCTGGCTCTGGCAAACCCACCATCTGAGGTAGTCTCACCCCTAAAACCATCCAACCCTGATGGACTGTCCACACCACCTTTGCACTTCTCCACAGACACAAATGGCCCATAATCTGGGAGATCTAGCCCCAGTAGAGAGAGTAGATTGAAGTCAGAAGAACAGTATTGCAAAAGACCCTCTTCACCTTGCAGATTGAACAGGGTGTAGGGAAGGTTCTCCACTGTGCCCAAGGCTCTTTGGGTGCCATCACAGTTCCTCAGCTGCACTGATACCAGATGCAGCTTCCCAAATGCACAGGCAGCTGGGTGGAGGAAAGCCAACCCCAGCAACTACAGTGTTTCTCCTCCTTTTCCAGCTTCACCCACCACAGATGCTAGGGATCTTTCCCCACCGCCACCACACCACAGCCACACCACAGCAGGTTCAGCACTGACCCAGAGACTCAGCATGCTGGATGCATGGCTCTCAAAATACTTCTCTTTTAATAGTAAAGCATCGGAATACTTTGTGCACTATTAAATGAGTGATTTTTTTTTTTCTCCTGCTGTAAGACCTAGATGGTATCTGGAAAAACTCAGAGGAATGGATGAAGGTTCACATACAAGAAATTATCAAGGCTCGTAGGGAGATATAGCAATCCTGAGGAGTTTGGGTGGGTGCTTTTCCACAGAGACGGAGCTACCTGGTCCCTTCTTCTGAGCAGAGGGATTTAGAAAGAAGGCTTTGCTAGTTTCATTGCATCTCTGCACATTGCACCAGGCAAGGCACTAAGTTTGAACAATAAGGTTAAACTCAACACTGTCATCCAGCAGCAGCTTTTCCTTGAAGGTCTACCCATTCCTGTATCACAATAACCTTTAATAATCATAGCAATTAAGCAAGGAAGCACCTAATATGTTCATTTGATCTCCCTTTCTCCCTTGTGCTGTGTTGCAGCAATAGCTGCACGTTTCCTAATGATTCCTTCCTTACGCCTTCCTTCTTAATAATGCTGTCTCTGTGCCATCATTTCAGTTTTCATTAATTTCCTTCCTTTCTCCAAGGGAAGTTACATTCCCACTGCCTTTTTCCAAAGCAAGCATTGGGTAATTGTGCCCATAATTTCATTTTGCGCTAGTTCTTTCAGACCGTAATCCACAGTTCCCTTGGAATGGAAGAGCTGTAGCTCTTTGAACCATGTTATTTAGCTATTGCTTGGCTGCACTTAAAGAAAAAATCAACCTGATGGACCACACTTCCTTGCAGTCCTAACCTCATACCCTGTAGTACTTCATTGCATTATTCATAACTAATGACCTCCTGCAGTGTGGTCAGGAGCAGAGCTGTACAGGTAACGCTGGGATGTGCCACGATGGTGCAGCGAGGCTTCAGTACCGAGACCCTTAGAAAAAACTTTAAGAGGTGAAATGGCACTTTGTCGATGGACAAAACTGGTGGTGGGGAGAACAGTAGGAGTTCTAGGAAACAAGATAACAGGAAAGTTGATGAATTAAAATTAATTCATTTAACTATACAAACTCCATGTTTGACTATTTTTTTCTTTTCCAGAAATTAGAGATTTCTCATTTCTTTTATTAATTGTGAATCTTTTACCACTTGAGTGAAAATTACATTGACTTTATATACAGGACCCCAGAAACCCTGTGTGCCATGAAACTCTAACAGAGCAGGGTAGAAATTTTCCAGTAACACTAAGCGCACTAAAAATGGAGTTTTTACTGAATAAAACATGAAAATGAATAATGTAGTCTGCACAGTATCCCTTGTGTTATTAATTTGATGGTAAGTTTAATTAACTTAATGCTGCCCTAAATTTTAATTTTCCTTCTGCTGCAGAATCTCAGGCTAGAAATGCCAAAGGGCATTACAGGAGTTTTAGAGAAAGCACCGGGTATTGGTGTGGGTGAAGAGGAGACAGCTGGAGGTGTTGGGGATGTAAGGCACAGGCGACTGTGCAGGAGAGTGGAACACAAACTTTGGTACCTGGGTCTTCCAAAATCAACAGTAATTACACAACATGCAAGGCTAATGCTGGGGGGGGGGACACACGACCCACAGAATTCATTTTTTCCACCAGCTGAGGTAAGCTGAGGTAGATTGGGAGGATATGGAGTGTCCCATCAGCCTGTGTTTATGGAGGGTTGCCTACTGAGATTTATGTCATTGGAATCACATAATGATTATTGTTCCAAAGAAAATTTACATTTCTGAACCCAGTTCAGTGGCTCAGTCATCCCAAAGTCCATAAAGCTGACAGGTGTCAGCAGGTAGCATGAAGGGCATTTTTTATGAGGAGAATGTCCAAAAGAAAGCATGTTCTAGCAGCAAGGACCATCATTAATAAAATAGTCTCTTCCCAGTTGCTTGGATGTGAGCGTCCCATTGATGTGGCCTCTGAGCTCTCAGCAATGCCGTGATCTGACAGGTTTTATCTCCCTGACGATTTGCCCACAGGGCTGCCATCTTAATCCTGCAGCTGGCACGGATGTCTTTGTGTACAGACATCCAGCCACTAAAGATATGCTGTAGGGAAGATTTTTCACTTGCTCTCCAGGCAGTGAGATGCATCCCAGGAGGAAACATTCAGGAAATTACCTTTTGTCTATATATTTATTTGTCAGGGCTCCAGGTGTAGCGGGCTAGAACCAGTGTACCCTTACACAAAGGAGGTCCTAGGTGGTCCAAGGGCTGTCAGTTATAGACAAAGACACTCAGGAGAGGAGGGACCAAGGTAAATGCAGAGTTACTCCGCGTAGTTACTCTAGCAGCTAGATCTTGTATGGTTCAGTAAATCTGGGTACACAAAATATATTTCTGTGATCCTTCAAATTTTTCCTGGGTTTTCTGTTGCATGAAGGAGAAACACACTCTGCTGTATTGTAGACCTGCTTTCTAGCAAACTTTCCCCATTTCCTCAAAGTTTTCATTGGTAAATTAAGTAGCTGTGCTGCTAGCCGGCTGCCAAGCAACTCTTTCAATTTGCAGCTACAAAACAGGATCCTCCTAAATAGAAGCTGTCCCTGACAGCCGAGAAATTACTTTTGTCTAGAAAAAGGCACATTTTACTCTTTGAGGAACCAACCTTTTTGCCCTGGTTTTCCACAGTGGAGCATAAGTCCAGCATCCTCATGCACATCTGCCTCGGCAGGTTTTGATTCCCAGCCTTCATCCTTCCAGCATCACAACAAAGATGCTTGGTCCCCATCTGCAGTCAGATGGAGGGTCTCTGTCTCCAGGTCCTCCCAAGACTGGGGCTGCACTGTGAAGGAGAAAAGCCACCACAATCCTCTCCCTGCTCCCCTCTGTCATGGCATATACCCCTCTGAGACAGAGACGGCCTGGCAAGAAGTCACCCCCAGCTGGTTGCTACTTCCATGAGACAAGAGGGTACCAACATGCCTGGTCTCAGCCAGAAACTAGTAATAAACCACTCACATTAATTTCTTGTATCAGGTATGACTGACAGCTTGTACAATAATAGGAAACATAAGGTTGAGAGCTTAGAGATGTTTCACTTTGCTATTTCCACCTTGCCTTCTCAGGAACAGAAGAACCTTTCAGCTTTTGGTGGATTAATGACTTGTTCAGGATCTCATCGAGAACTAAGAGGACAACCTGATCTGCACAGGAGTAGGAGTGCTTCCCATATGGAGAAGGCATGACCTTCACCATGGGTTAAAGATCCATCAGAAGCGGGGGTGAAAGAGGGACCTGGGGAAGATTTAAATCCAAATGGGATCCCCTGAAGACCTCAAAGAAGGGTTTAAATACTAGCATATTTATTCAGTCTCGGAATGCAAAGTGTGAGCTGGCCAAGCAAGCGTGGCCAAGCGCAGAGTAAGAAGGAGACATGATCTTAGAATAAATCAGCAAAATGTAGTTTTCTTTTGTTTTCCTAACGTAAAAACATTTTCTTTACAAACCTGTATGACAGACTTCTCTAGTTTAAGTCCATTAACTAGCTACTTGTGCTCCACTGGCCTGGAAAACCAGGGCAAAAAGGCTGATTCCTCAAAGAACCAAATTATGTTGGCTAAAATATAAATTAGTTAAAATATATTCATTATAGATTTTGCTTTAACTAGAATCTGGCTTGACTTTTAGGGGATTTCATTCAGTTTCCACCAGCAGAGGGACTGGCATTTTGAGGGTGTTCATGCAAAGCCCCTGAGGTCTCTCCCTGGCATCCAAGTGCACCACATTACATCTCCACCTGGCCAGACAATCTGCAGGGCTTACCTCTGCTCCTGGTATTTGGTGTTCCCCAGTCCCAGAAGGGGACCAGACATTTCTTCAGTAATTGGGTGGCATTCACAGCGAAACCAAGAAAAAGCAAAGGGCCTGCCTGTTAAAGATACTTAGCTACCCAAATAAGCTGCCAGGCACTGGTAGCTTCTGAAATCAGAGAGAGGCCTTAATCCTAATGCTGACAGCCTCTCATATCATCAGTAGAGACAGGCTCCTCTTAAGTGCAGACTTAGGACAGGGGCCTGACTTGGGAGATCTCAGGCACCTTTGGAAAACCTGGAGTGAGGCTGCTGCTCCCCTTGATCAAGCTCAGTTGTCCCCTCTGATTATCAAGAGAACCAGACACTGGTCCCCTGCCACTGAAATTAGCTTTTTATCCCTTCCTCCTCCCAGTAAAACATCTACTTGCAGGTGTAGGCAGCTATATGCGCTACAGTTCTGTGCAAAAAGCCCTCACATCTTGAAAGCAGGCTTTCAAAATCTATAATTAATATATTTTAACTCAATAACATTTAGGCTTACTCCAGTATTAACTCCAGCATAAGCAAGAGAAGATCTACTCATAGCACAGCTTTGTTTTATATATTTCAAACAATTCTATTTGCAGAGTTATAATAGCACTGGTTTTCCTTAAAATAAATGATTGCCACTTCTTTTAAAATTTATTCTTTTAATTTAGTTCCTTTTTCTAGAGGCTGGTGGTTATTCCTTCTCCTCACCGCTTCCATGGGAAGGTGAATAGCTCCCTCAAGTGCCCCATTCAGTCCCTCATCTGATGGAAAAGTAGAGCTGACACCTCCCTTGGGAATCCCTCTGTCTGTTCTGCAGTTCAAACTGCTCCTTATGACCCAGCAGCTGGAATATGAATTAAAAACATAGCCCAGGAGAGCAACTACCATCCAAGCTGCATCTTTTCCCTCTCTCTTGTTTAATGGGGAAAATGCTCATCCAAAAATCTGGAAGTTTGGAGACAAGAGACTAGGTGTCTAAGTAGGCAAAAAAACCCTAAGAATATGTTTAAAATAATTGTTTCATTGCAAGTAATTTTTCTGTGTCTCATTTTGGAAGCTTTCATTCTGTGAAAAGTGACATTACAGACATCAGTGGTGTGAGAATCCCACATTTCAAGCTAACCTTTCTTGGTCCAGTAGGAAATACAGGTAAAATAGATAAGACAAATAATAAATACTGTTAAAAAAAAAGCCATTTGTCTCATTGGAAAAGTATTCTTCATTTCAAGCTGAATTTGCCAGCATGCCAAGAACTCTTTTTCACAAAGACTCCTTTCACCCAACAACCCGAGAAGTTGCTCAGGGCCATGTCCTGGCAAGTTTTGAATATCTCCAAGGCTGGAGGCTCCACAACCTCTCTGGGCAACCTGTGCCAGTATTTGACTACCTTCACAGTAAAAAAGACTTATGTTTAAACAGATTTGCTGTGTTTCAGTTTGTGCCCATTGCCTCTTGTCCTGTCCCTAGGCACCAATAAGAAAAACCTGCTCCATCTTCTTTACTCCTCCCATCAGGCATTCACCCACATGGATAAGATCCCCTGAGCCTTCTCTTCTCCAGGATGAACAGTCCCAGCTCTCTAAGCCTCTCCTTAAATAAGAGATGCTCCAGTCCCTTCATCATCTTCATGGCCCTGCACTGGACTCGCTAGAGTAAGCCCACGTCTCTCTTGTACTGGGGAGCCCAGCACTGGATCCAGCGCTCCAGATGTGCCTCACCAGTGCTGAACAGAGGGGAAGGATCCGCTCCCTCGACCTGCTGGTGACCCTCTGCCTAACGCAGCCCAGGAGGCTGTTGGTCTTTGCTGCAAGGGCACATTGCTAGCTCATGGCCAGTTCATTGTCCAACAGGAGCCCCAGAGCCTTTTCTGCAGAGATGCTTTCCAGTCAGTCTTCCCCCAGTGTGTACTGGTGAATGGGGCTGTTCCTCCTCAGGTGCAGGGCTTCGCATTTTGCATCGCTGAACTTCATGAGGTTCCTGTCAGCCCATTTCTCCAGCCTGTGGAGATCCCTCTGGATGGTAGCACAACCATCTCATTTATCAACTGCTCCTCCCAGTTTTGCGTCATCAGCAAACTTGCTAAGGGTGCACTCTGCCATCCAGCTCATTAACAGAGATGTTAAACAGTACTGGACTCGGTATGGACCCCTTGGGTACACCACTAGTGACTGGCCTCCAGCTGGACTTTGCGCCGCTGATCGTAATCCCTTGTGCCTGGCTGTTCAGCCAGTCTTGAATCCACCTCACTATCCACTTACCTAGCCTGCTCTTCATCCCTTTCTCTACGAGGATGTTATGGGAGACAGCATTGAAAGCCTTGCTAAAGTCGAGATAAACAATACACACTGCTCTCCCCTTGTTCTCTGAGCTAGTCGTTTCATCGCTTCATTGCAGAAGACAACATTTGGTCAGGCATGATTTTTCAACCATGCCCCCTCCATTTTGAGGGTATAACAGCACGGGCACAGGCAATCCCACGCCAGTCAGCCTCAGAGCCAGAGAGAGGTCCCACGCACATTTCATTGACTGGTGTGTACGTGGCCACAGAGGTCTAAGTGTGCTGTAGGGGAGTTTTCCTGGAGCAGGCATAGCTGTGTGCTGCGCTTGAGTGCTGTTCAAATACCACAAACAAGGGGACAAGATGTGTCTCTGCTTTTTTCAGTTGCTGCCTAGCAGCTGCATGAACTGGGGGCATTTGGTTTATTTTCATTATCGCTCCCAAAGATAGTCCATTTGCTCAGCATGTGCACGTGAATGTCTCTGTGCATGAGGCAAATGTGTAATACCAAGAAAAGGCCATTGCTGATGAAAATCTGACTCTGGAATGTGACCAGAAACTCAGTCTTGAATTCAGTCAGGGCTGCAGATATTTGAACAAGACAAACAGACGCAAAGAAGGCAAGTGTCAAAACTTTACCGCTTCTGGCCTAAATCAGTTTGAACACTTTTATTTGCCAACAGATTAAAAATTCATCTGGGCAGCGTTGTGTTTTAAGTCACTCAGCATCATCTCATTTCAACTCTAGTCTTGGGGCCAGAGACTCTCTCTTCGCAGCCTCCTCCATTCCTTCGGGATGAACTTCTAATTCCTGAAGGTGGCCGGGAGAGCAGCTCACAGCCACAATGTTGCTCGGCCGCTTCACCCTGGCTTGCAGGGCCTGTGGGATCTTTGTGTGCAGGAGGTGTGGGACCCCGGCATGCAGGACCTGCAGGACAGCCGCCTTCCCAGCAGGCTGGTGCTGCAAACAGAAGTGATTCGATGGCACAGACCTCCTACAAGATGCGGGCTGGGACTGTCAAAACTGTTCTCTGCAGCCTGGTTTCTATCTATCTGCCAAATACTTCGTTAACTTTCCAGGCTGCATCCAGATGAAAAGCAAGACAGTTCTACTTATTCCAAGGAACGATTACCATACACTCCGTGTTAGCTCATGCTTGGGGCAGGAGGAATCGCCTGAAGCTGCTAGAAAGCTCCAGACTTGGCCAACTCCCTGCTAACCAGCCACCACCAAGTCCTCCATCCCCTGCCCCTCTTGAAATGGGTAAAATTCCTCAGAATGGTCAAATATGGATTTGTCCAAATTAAAAGAGGACATGAAAGGCAGTGAAGGTGGAAGAAAATGAACTCTGAAAATAGATAAAAGCCTCAAATAAAGTTGTGTCTGTTTATTAATCTAATGGGTGAGGTAATTATAAGGTACTTCTGAATGTTAAACACAAAGTCACACTGTTCCAGCAGGTTTGGGCTGATCCCTTGGTGTGCATGTTAGCTAGTGAGAATCCTTAAATACTGAAAACTACAGATCTGGTATGAGAAGTTGTGCTAACATTGATAATACTGATGATAACACTGATAATACTGATGAAGTTGTGTAATTAGAAGCAGGGACTAGTAAAACCAGGATACTTCCAACTGACTTGCACTTTTCAGAGCAATGTAAATGAGTAGACGTGTAGGAAGCCACATTAGCCCGTGTGAAGTGTGCGAATCAATGAGACAGCAAATACAGGGCAATGCAATATAGACTGTATAAAAGGGGAAGCAAACCTCTCAGCTTTTGGACTATTAGCTGATAGAAAATGATGTCATGTTCTCCCTGCCCCTGCTCTTGCTTGCATGCAATATGCCCACGCTCTGCTGCCAAGCGTACTACTTGAATGAGGGAAACCCGAGCCCAGCAGCCGTGCCGTCCGGAGGGGTACGTGGCCAGAGAGAGCTGACGGCAGAGGCAGAGAGTGCTAGGGCAGAGCCAGCTGCCCTCTGAAAAGGTCACAGCTTCCCACAGCGAAGGACAGCAGAGCAACGCGAGCTGGGAAAACGGGAAAGACTTCAGTAAAACATTTGGATAATGCAACTCAAATACGATGCAGCTAAACCCAAGGGTCGTCCAGCCGTAATTCCAGCCCGCTCTCCTCCATTTTTTCTGCATTATTTTCTTTTTACATCACAATGGCTCTCTCTTTCTTTAAATCCTCTGTAATTAGGGAGTGCAGACTGGGTTTTTGAGAGCAACAGTCTCAGGGGACCTGAAGGAATTTAATTTCTGCTGTCAAAGAGGCTGAAAATTTGAGGGAGGCAATGGGCTTCCCTGCCAGCTAGGAAAAAGGAAGCATTTTTGAACAAGGAGGGATGTGCTTCAGGGGAGAAGCAAGATCTAATGTACATCTACTCTGCTAAACCAAACCAAGCTAAGGACCCCTCATTGCCCACTCTGATTACTTTTTAGATCACTGCCTTTTTGTTTTGGACTGCTCTAACTAGCCCTCTCCAAGACGTTATCTGCCCTGGAGGAAGGTAGCCCAGAAAATGGTCAATGCAAACCTATCCCTGACTTTTAATTATGAGCATAGACATAACCACGGAGGCCAAGCTGTCTCCAGCGACGCCACTCCTGGAAAACAAAGCTAGTCCAGGATGCAACAAATGCAGTTTCATCAGGAGGCTTCTCAGAAGCCTCTCAACTGCAGAAGCGTGAAGATGCACCTGTGCTACAGGCTTCATCTGGAGGATGGGGACAAATCCACCCCCAAGCTAAGAACATTACACACATCCCATGAAGAAGGGAGCTAAGGAATGGGGCGCGGAGGGATTGCCTCACCACCACCAGCAAAGAAACAGTTCCTCACAGCAGTTAAACACAGAAAAACAGGGCTGAAGGGAATTTGGTGAGGTCTAACCCGCCTCCCCTCTATCCTGTTCCTAAAGGCCTCTGCAGGGAAGACCCAGCAGTGTCCCAGCCAAGCTTTGCAGTCCTTACCATGAAAAGCTCTTCCTAGCATCTAACCACAACCAGAGAGGTTACTGTTTAAGCCTGGTGCTCCTCATCCTATCAGCCACAAACATGGAGAACAGATTATTTCTTAAGCCTCTTTCTAACAGCCTTTTGTAAACTTTGTCTGCCCTCAGCCATCTCTTCTCTAACCTAAAGAGCTCCGGTGTTTTCCTCTCTCTCCTCCGAGGTCAGGTTTTCCAGACCTCAGATCACTCATGCTGGCCTCTTCTTCACTCTCCAACTGAGCTACATCTTTCTAGATATGCTGAAAATTACCTATGGTACTCCATTGAGGATATCCAGTAGAGCAATCCTTCTCTTTATTCATCCCTTCAAAATGCACTCCTTTTCTGCAATAATACACCTTAGCTATCTCCCTTTCCTCCTTTTCTGCAACTGCTGCCTGGCCACTGGTTCCCTGGTGTTTGTTACCACAGTCCAGGCGAAACACCCCATGTTTTGTCTCTCAAATTTCACCCTGTAAATTAATTTTGAGTTTTGTTCTTGTCTTCAAGTGCACATGGAGCCTCCTAGCTTTATGCCATCTATACATTTAATGAGCATGTTGTCCCATCACAAATGCTATTAAGGAAAACACCAGCTAGAGTCAGACCCAGGACAGACCACAGCACAATCTCGCTCCCCAGGTCCTTCCACGCTGCAGTGAACCACTGTTCCCTGACTGTGGGCCTGCCTGGCTGCTAATGGTTTCATCAACCCAAGCTCTCCGGCTTGCGTAGGAAAATATTGCATCACACAGTGCCAGAAGCCTGACAAAACTTGAGCAACATGACATCTACAGCTTCCCTTTTATCTACAAGACCTATTACCCTTGCTAGGGAAGGAAACTGGATGGTTTGATGCAAGTCATCCAAGGCTATTGAAAGCCATGAGTGCTTATTTTCCAGCATGTTTCGCTGTGTTACATTCACACGCCATTAAGGTGGATCCAAGCTTCCCCAGAGCTGGGAAATCATTTGTTTAACGGCGCTGCCTAGAAGGCCCTGGACCGATGCAGGTAGCAGCTTTTCAATGGGATGTCTTCTGTAAAGAGGATACACATCACGACTACTTGGAGCAGTCACTCACCAGCAAGGGAGGCCAGGTGGGACTTTGGTTGAGAAAGCACTTCAGAACCAAAGGTGAGTGAGATGGTTTTAGCTTTACTTTTAAGAAAGGACAAGGAGGAGGCTGATAAACAAATGGAGGGTGGCTGGGAGATGCCTTGGCTTGCAAAGATGAACGTTAAATATGAAAGAAAAGTCATCTACAATGAAAGGTGAAGAGAGCAGAAATAGCTAAAAGGAAGGGGCTGGGAAGAAGGTGCCTTATTCCTACTATTGTCCCCATCACAGTGTGGGATACGTATCTGTCCTTCCCCCTTTATTCCAGTTGAACTGGAAAGAACTGGGCAGGAATTGTGTATTCTCACCTGTGTGTCATGGTTAAGTAATACAGAGCCCTGATTGCAGCTAGGACACCCAAGCAACTTCTTCACAAAGATATCAAAGAAATTAGTATGTGATGGTGAGGTCAAGCATATGAAAAAGGAGAGAGAAAACACTCCTTGACACCACACCATCTAGGTTTGCAAAACTCAGGCACACACTGAGGTAGGCAGGTCATGTTCAAGCGTGGGTCAGATACTATAAAAATAAGCAATTCAGATCTCAACGGCCCTGTCTGTGCCAAGTCCTAGGTCAGGGGAGTTTGGTGTTTTTTTCCCCTTAAAACATTCAGCCTCTGACTTTAAAACAAATAGGCAGCACCTGTGTCTAGCAACTTAGCCATTAACAAAAAGCTAGGTAGGAAACAGGCATCTTTCTCTTGACCTGAGGATCACTCCAGCAACCACTGCAATAGCCTACACCTTTCTTAAAAAAAAAAAAAAAAAAAAAAAAAAAAAAACAAAAAAAAAAACCACCAAACTAGGAACCTTCACTTTAAAGCATGGCTGTGCAGATCTAGGAGAAAGCATCTTTTAACTTAGACTTAAATGGTTCTTCACAGTATACCTATCCCAAGTGAGCTTTGAAGAAACAGTCTCTCTGATGGGTAGGGCAACACATCTCAAGCAGAACCTTTCCACAGCTACACAAGCATCCACACAGCCGCTCGCTCACTGTCCCCCTCCCCAGCCAGATGGGGGAAAGAACAGGAAGACCAAAAACGAGAAGACTCATGGGTCAACACAGAGACAGTTTAATAAGTGATGCAAAGGTAGTCACTCACCGCCTCCCACAAGCAGATCGATGCCCAGACAGTCTTGGAGCAAGTCAGCTTGCAGGACAAAATCCCCAGTGTTACTGCTAAGCACGATGTCATATGGTGTGGGCTGTCCCTTTGGTCAGGTGGAGTCAGCTGTCCCAGCTGTGTCCCCTCCCAACCTCTTGCTCATCCCCAGCCTCCTTGCTGGGGGATGCAGAGTGAGAAACGGAGAGAGCCTTGACGCTGTGCAAGCACTGCCCAGCAATTGTCAAAACATCGGTGTGCTACCAATGCTCTTTTAATCACAAATCCAAAGCACAGCACTATATGGGGTGCTCTGAAGAAAGTTAACTCCATCCCAGCCCAGTACATCTTGATAACAGGAATTTTAGATTAAAAAACCCTTTGCATAAGACAACAATAAATTAGGTACTACCTAAGGATATGTATACAAGGATTCCCTGACCAGCAAATGATGTCCTGGTTAGGAAAGTGGGGTTATGGCATTACTTGTATGAGGCTCGGTGTATGAAAGCATTGCTTGACAGACAGCTGTGGGGGAAAAACAATCAATCAGCAAAGAGACACAGTGGATGCATATAGGCAAGCTGCCAAGAAGTAGCGGAGAAGTCAAAGGAAAAAGACAAGTAAAGGAGAGTGGTCGGCTTTAAACACACAGAACGTGCAGCTAAGCTGCTCTAGATGCAAGGAACTAACACCAGAAAATAGTAACACGTGGTTAAAAAGTCTAGGGTTTGGGGGCTTTTTTGGAGCGGGGGGGAGGATAGAGAGATTTTTCTTGTTTTCTGTGTTTAAAGAAGGGTAGTACCAAGCTGGCCAGGAAGCAGCTTTGGGCCTTCCAGCATCAGCCAACTTTGCAAGGCCCATGAATGCTGTCCACCTGCTCAGCCACAGAGTAGACCCAGCCAAGCCACAAGAGACGCATAGTGCAACAACAGCACATCACCTCTCTCTCTTAGGTGATGCTCAAAACAAGAGGCAATACTGGCTCTTTCCCCCAACCAATACATCTTTTCCGTTTAAATGGGCCATGAATAATGAGAACACTTACCATTAATACAGTGTACTTTGTACCGCAGTAAACTGATAAACACTGTTCCCAAATTCATATATATTAATCTCACTCTCAGTATGTTTATACATACGCATGCACAGACACACATGCACAGATATATACACGGACATATATATACACATAAAACTACTGGCATGCTCGCTCTCTCAGAATCTGGGTGAAGTATAACAACAATACAAATAGGAGTGTCATGTTATTTGCAGTAAAGTCTTTTATTCAGGCTGCACCCGTTCAGATCCCTTCTCATTTCCCTCTGCATGTTGCCCCTCGACATTTGCAGAAATCAGCCATCATTGCGAAGGAAAGGACAGAGCGGTGAAGATTTCAAGCAGCAGCAGAAGCTACAGGAGGAGACAGAAACCGTAGGAAAGAGGAACACAGATAAGGCTCCTCACAGTGTTTTTGAACTTCGCTGCAGATGGAGACAATATCATTTTAGTCCGGAGCATGATACATGTTCAGAAGAAAGGGGAGGAGGGAGGGGAACCTTACTGAATTTCCCTTAAGGAAACTGAATTACCAGAAACGGTGGAGAGTCTAATACACACCACCTTGGGCTCTCTTCCTGCGCTTTGAATTTCTGCTTTCCTAGACCCAAGGAGCTAATTACTGCCTGTGAAACCAAAGACAGCATTCCAGAAATTATCCGCCCTGCGGACACAAAAGACCACAACTCTGTATTAGGAATGAACTATTCCCATCGCTGTTGTATCTATTGCTCACACACCATTCTCTCTGTAGACATCTGTAGTTTCTTGCATTTTAACACATGAAATAAAAACAAACAAACAAACAATAACACTTTGTCAAGAAATCAACTCTCAGTAAGGTCTGTCTTTTAGATTCCATTTTTGTGAGCAAAAATGTTTACTGGCCTCATATTGTCCACCACAACAGAGTGACTTTACTCCTCTGTTGCCTGGTCTTCATGGGAAAACACACCTGACCACCTCACTGTTCCCTGCTTATAGGAACATGTTGCCACTGGTTGTAAATGGGAGAGGAAAAAAAAAAAACAAAACACAAACCAAGCAGCTGAACACCTGTGTGCATAGGCCCTTCATTAGGTTTCTTGCACTTCAACACACACTTGAAGAAAATCTTTCATTACATTTTAAGGATTGCTTAATTACGACATACCATCTTACAAAACTAATTATTTCATTTGACTAAAAAAAAAAATGTAGTTTAGTTTGCAGGGTGTTTCAGCTATTCACCTCAAATGAAAATAAATGCACCTGATGTTCTAAAGGTCACCTGCAGAACAGAACTCCAGGGCACAGCCACTGCCAGTTTTGAGTAGTTTTGCCTCAGTTGCGTCTACCTCTGAGTAACAACACGCCAAACCCCACATTGCTGCTGACTGGGGGAGTATATTTGCGAGGCATCATTATTGCTTATCCAGATCCGATACCTTTCCCAGGCATCCCCTACTAGGTGAACATTTTACCTGACCCATGCAGCCAGTCCCTGTCACGTAGAACAGCAGTAACTCAATTTCAGTGGTATTTACAGTTCATATGAAAAGTTTTGCAGCAAGTGTACACCAAGGCTACCCAGCCTGGCTGGAACAGCAAGGCTTCAAATTACATCTAGTAACAAACTCTTCTCCTCTTTCTTCCTCAGGTGCTCGGTATTTCCATTGACTGCCAGGTAACTTGCTGGGAAGAACAGATAGTTGATGTCTCCTCCTTTCCCTTGGCCCTACTAGGGAGGTCAAGCTGCACTTTCTTCTCTTTCCTACCTCCCCTCACAAGATGAAAACCTTACGACACATCTTTCACAAAACGCTGGCCAGCACAGTTTTCTTACACTGCAGCCTCCCATGCCAGGGATATAGCAGATATGAAAGATACCACCTGCGGTGATAGTCTCTGCAGGCAAATATGTTCATCAGGCAGACTGACATCATGATTTAGAAGCCAGCCTTGGTACGCCGAGGCGTAGGCTCCCCACTACAAAATAGTGGCGATTCACTACCTTCTGCCTACAGTCCCTGCACAGCTCAAAGGTGAGCTATTGCTTCATGCGCATCCTACATCAACCTTCTCGTATCAGCTTGATAGTTGAATTTAAATATTTGTTTCAAAATAGTACTATTAGCTTGCAATTAAGCCTCCATTAAATCCAAGGCTACTCTTTCATCTTCGCAAGGTAAGAAGCTAGCTAGCTACTTGAAGTTTAGCAGTTTCACTTTCATGAAACTGGAGTTTTTCTCCTTGCTGCAGGGGGTTCTTCAAGGGGTTACTATACAGGCCTTCCCCACATTAAATGCATTAGGCCTATTAGTAATTTGAAATACAGCTTTATTCCCAGCTCCTTCACAGCTTCATTTTTTATTTTTCTTTCAAACTGTTCAACATTAGAATTCTAGCATAAGAATTGTTTCAACCAAATCTGAATATGTTCACCAACAGTATCTATATTAACACTACTTAGAATCCTATTGTCTGTTTTTCCATGAAGGTCAATTATTTCACTGAAGTATCACAGTAGTAGGTGGTTTAATACATTAAATAGAAACTGGTTCAGTAGATAACATTAAAAAAACCAAAAAATATGAGACAACCCTTTTCAATACTTATGGAATAAGATTTACCCTTAGCGTCCACCAGAGCTGTCTTCAAGCACGTTGGCCACAACATGCCACAAGTCTAACACTTGAGGTAGCTGTGGAACACGAGAACAGCTAATTTCTGAATTTCAAGGTTGGTAGTTGTTACACTATTCTTACAAAAAGGCATTTGCTTTTACAGTATCTCAAAACAGTTACCGAACTCTGCATTGATAACAACTGCACCAAAAAGCAGCAAGTCATCTAATACAAATTCCTTTTACTGCCATTAAAATTCCTGCTCCTTTGAAGCTCTTATCTGTAAGAAGTTGTTTACACATTTTTCATGTTTTGTTTACTTTGTTAGAAATTTTGCTTTTGGCTATATAGGCTAATTTTAGTAAGTTTCCATTCTTACACATCTTTGATTATTAATATTGCAACACAGTATGGGTAAGAAGGTTGTTTATAAGGCTTTAACTAGATTCAGATAGTTCCTACATCAGCTTTGGGCCTTTAAATTATCAACTACACACCAAATGGATTAACATTCCTTGGTTGCAACATTCTTTGATTTAGGCAAAACAGTCTGAAGAACGATTAAAACATACACATAATTAAAAGATCCCATAGCATTCTAGCACCTTGTTAATTAAAGCAATCTCTGTATGCCTACTTAGTTTCAAGATACTTAGCACAAATCAGTCAATCACTAATTAAGTTTCTTCAAGTGAAATAATAAGAAATAATGTTTCCAGACCCCTATCTTTGGAAAGGGGCACGCCTGCCACCTATATACACCACTTATATACGCCATCCTGGTCACAGTCCTTCATATTACTGTTCACACTCCTCCCGTGCCTCCCACCCTATCTGTGACACCCTATTCAACCCCTTACATGCTGCTCTTTCCAAAGGGAAATTCATTTTTTTCCAATTAGGAAGTGTTTGGATTACAAAGCCATAAGCATTGCTGAAGTAACTTAAAGCAACTATCTTCCACTCTACAGATTGTTATTTTAGCGGTGAGAGTGATTTGGTACATTCTGAACACTCTCGTCAGGAAACTGTATGCAGCCACCTTCCTACCCCACACCTGCTCTTCATCCTTTGTTAAAAGGAGTACTATGGGCTTTAGAATTACTCTAATGGCAAAACACTGCTTTCTGTCAAGTCTATTACTTGTGAATACATTATTGAGAACGTCGGTATCTACATTCCTCTCAAAGATGGAAATTACTTTGCCTTGGCTCCCTCTCCCCTACTCAACTACATTAAACAGTTCAAATAGGGTATAAGGAAATGCTGGACTAACAGCAGGACCTAGTTTTGCCTCCATTCTAGTCCAGTATTTGTACTAAAACACCATTTCCATTCATCATTTTTGGCAACATCAAGTCTCTTTTGTCTTATTGTGCCTCCCTCTGATTTAGAAAGAATTAGGCTGGCATGTTTTAAAAAAAAAAAAAAAAAAAAAGACTTCCTTGTGAACCTGGAACATTATCATTCCACACAGGTTTTAAAAGTAAAAAAAATAAGGCTAGAAGCAAACCCAGGTACTAGAAATGAATTATATTCAAATCTATTCAAGGCCACTGAAAAGCAATTCCAAGCATACCCACAAGCCCAATTTAGCATGCTGGATCAACAGCACACAGTAGTCAGTTGTGAGAGACCAACTAGGATTGAAAATAGTCCAGTTTAAATTCAGAGTGAGTTTAATTTCTGCTGATTTTCTTTAGTACTGCCAAAAAACTACTGAAATACACCATGCTAGTTTAAAGCTTCATTTATCACCCCACCTACCTCAAAACCACGTATGATTGACTGTAAGTTTCCCCACATTTCACATAATCCATTTAAGTCCTTAGTTCATGATTATGATTTCCCATTTTGAAATCCCACCGTAGAGAAGTCTTTATTATTTCCTGATAAAACTACACTATCATTAGCCAAGAAAATAGCATTTTAAACAAAAAAACCTACAAAATACAAACAAAAAATGAGTAATAGTAATTTAACATCATTTGGAAACTAAGTGGTAAATGGATCATCATCCAAGTTCCACATAATGCCAAAATCAACAGCATTGTAAGGTGACAAAAATTAATGGTTAATACTAGATCTGTTAGTAGAACCAACATTTCCCTAAAAAGCAACATTTTTCCTGCGTATTTGTTTGTGCAGACATCAGTTATGGCCACTTAGTAAGATGTTATATGTATGATATCTGTCCAAGCTTTTCAGCACAGCGCGAGTTCACATGTTTTTAATCACGCGGTGCAATTCAAGGAGAAAAAAAAATTACCATATGTGCTATTGTAAATTTACTCCTAAAAAGCTTTTAGCTTGCTATCTTAAATTATGGTTTAATCCATGAGTATATGCAATTTATCAAAATGGTGACATATAAAGAAAAAGACAGTAGAATTTTGGGGAGACATTTTATTAATGTACAATTTTATTAGCGATGTACAATAAACATTTTAATTCTCTACGTATTCTGTCTCCTTGAAGTTTGGTAAATGCTTGTTCATATATAAAACGACACGATGCTTTTTTAGTAAGGACCAGAGATCATGAAAATCTAAGTGCTACAGTATATTTTGTAGTGATTAAACACGTCGTCCAGAAGAGTTACCAGCCACTTCAGTGAAGCACTTCTAAAAATGTTTCTGATCATGTTCAAATGCACCTGTTCATAAATAATGATTGGTTTGCTCATGTCCATTATACTGCTAAGTACAACTGTCTCCAATATAAAATACCGTTTCAATACATTTCTCCACATGGATAACTATATAATCTAGTCATATTTACTTTTAACCAAGGCTAATACAAATTTACAAGTAACGTAACTTCAGAATTTTTTCAGAATAATTATTTTTCAACCAGAAGCTTTACTTTGGACAACGCAGAAGAATATTGCAAGTGACATTCTGCAGCAGAAGCTGGAGGCTTGAGAACAACTAAGAAGGACTAAATATCAGCAATACACGCTTTTACAAGAACTCCGACCATTCTGAATGTTAACATTAAAGACCAGGTACTTCAGTTTGTGCGCCTGTCAAACAATCAAAACCTCCACACAAAAAAATGAAAAATATCCCACAGAACACAGTATTTCAGAGAACATGTTAGACACCAGCATGACATTTCTCAGATCAAATTGGCAACTGAAATTTAACATCCACCTGAGCTTGTTTTGCTAAGGTTACTATTTCAGAGAGTTTCACCACCTGAAAAACAGAAAATAAAGACTTAATTTCAAAACAATCCTAACTTGAGTGAGCTGGACCAATCTTTTTAAACAAAGTAATGCCAGAAAATCATCAACAAGACCTTGGGGGGGATTATTTAGTCCAGTGCTTCTTAATCACTTTTAAATGAAAGATCAGTCAAGTCTTTTAGAAGACATCTCATACAGTTATACAATGTCTAGTTCTCATTTACAACCAAATACCTTGATAAAATGCTACAAGTTTTAAACTCTATGTGCCACCTTGTTTTCTTGGGAGGCACTGGGGTACCCACTCACAAGAGATTTTATATATCTAGAAGCTACTTCTCCTCTAAGCTTTTGTGGCAAGCATTGCTGGATCTTATTTTGATACCTTATGGAGCCTCGACATCTCAAAACCTCTATGAATTATTTCCTGCTTAGAATCAAACATTAAAACTGAGTCAGTGGTTCTCTAGGAAAAAATAAATTCAGAACTGTACGTTTCCCCACAATACAAAATCCACCAGATGCCCTCTAATTTTTTGCACATCAAAAATTTTCATCTTCACTGTTGCTACACATTTGTAGTATGTTTTTCTTGTCCACGTTACCTAACTTCAAAAGCACCTAAAATACTAGTTAGCTAGAATAATTTACAGACATCTGTTGAATATTTAGGTAGAAAAAAATACATTTAACGTCACTGGTTATAATCACTGCTTTAAATGCTCAGCTTATTACTCTGATCTATCCTCATCCACTTGTTTATCCCACTCATGGCATGATCTTACATAAACCGGCTTAAGGAATTACCTATGGGCAACATACAAAACGAACTATAACTCTTTCAGAAAGTTCTTCTACAGATACATATAATTTAAGATTACAAAACTAATTTTAACTCCATTTGCATGGCTCCCTGACTCAGCTGAGAATTTTAGATTCAGCAGCAGCTTTAGCAGATGCATTACGTAGATACAATATAGCTTAAAGACCCATACCTACTGCTAGGGAAGATTTCCATTGACCTAACCAAAGCTCCATCAGCCTAGCAGGACTTAATACTATTCCTTGAAACAGAGGGCCATACTGTCAAGCTAAGCACGTTTTTCCTTCAAGCAATCCACAGCTGCTTCTAGAGCTTCAAGCCCAGGAAACAAAGCAAAACAAAACACACCAAAAAAAAATAATCCCAAACAACCTGTCTGAACATCTGAATATCTAATTACCTTATGAGGAAATAGGATGATCAATCATGTTTGGTTTTAATCATGCACACTGAAATACAGTGGTCTATCAAAGGAAGTGTTACATTGCATTTTTCAGCTACCTCAATTTAAGTATTTTCTTCCAATTAATAAAGCTAAGCTCTTAGCCATTCCCTTACCAAAGAGAGGGGTTGATCTGGTCATTTACCTGTGGGTTTGTTTTTTTTTTTTAAAAAACCTATTTTTAACCTGCTTTTCAGAGGGGGGTGGGGAAAGAGAAAAAAGTCCCAAACAGAAATTTCTGGGGTATAATAGCTTCTGACTGCATAGCTCTTCTCCTTACAAAATATGTATTTACTAATTTGTAAAACACTTGCTTCAGGCCCTGATAATAACTGGCGCTGTGGTTTATCCTAAGCTACCTTTAGTTGATTGAATAGAGTTTCAACTTTTCAATATTCTGCAACAGGTGCTATGTTCTGAAAAGAGTATTTGTAACCAGCTGTCTTACCATTTTTGCAGCTTCATCCAAGTCATCACACGCAAGGATTTTGAGGCCACTAGCTGTTATTAAAGCTTTGGCATCATCAACTCGTGTACCTTAAGAAACAGATAAAATGCCACTTTTATTGAACAGGAGACTACCGCTACCAGAGTATTCTCATATTTTCTAAGAAGCCTGTTCCAAAAGTAAGTTAGTGAACAACAACTTTGGTAGTTATAAAAGCAGGAAATCTCTTTTTATTAACTTGCCAATCCTCACCATCTAAATTCAAGGTTTGCCTTATTTTTCCATAGTCTTCAGCTTACAGGCAACTTGCTATGCAATATATAAGCTCAAGAACGTTTGTCAATATGGACAGACATATATTTAACATGTACTGAAGCACACTCACCTTGCAACCGTACCACAATAGGTATTTTTAAGTCCAAATCCTTTACTGCCATAACGATGCCTTGTGCTATCACATCACATCGCATAATGCCACCAAAAATATTTACCAGAATAGCCAGTACCTACAGAATCAATGACAATATTTACATTAAAAATGGCCAGAGGCACATCAGATAAAAGCACCACCCATCCTTTCAGCCTACAGAAAATTCAAGCTCAATAAGGGACTCTGTGAAAGACAAGGAACATTTCTGTTCTGGAGAACATCAGCAACAAAAGTACAGTTCCATAAAGTAACATACAGCAGAACAGCTACTTTAGGAAAACCCTATTGCAAAAATGCCCATCCCATGAAACTTCCACATTGTCCTTCAATCCAGCATGAGTTGCAGGCAATAACCATTTCTCTTACAGCGTGTATTCTGTGTAGCTACTTGAAAAAACACGCACCCATTTTCTGTACAAAGCCAACAGTGTACATTACTTCCAAGTATTCTGAGCTTGATTAATAGACAGCTGTTCGACTTTCTTCAAGCAAATCAAACAGATGAAACTTCAGTACAGCCATTTAACAACTTAAATTTGTCAACTGTTTATCTTCCCATTTCTAACATTACTCCAGCAGAGGTACCTCCCACACTAGTACCTCCACGTACTGAAGAAGCCATGCTAAAGAACACAGAGACTTTACAAAACTCACGCACAAGACACTGTTCATACAGTTTACTTAAAAGCTAGCATGCTCAGAGGTAAGCTCTCTGAAATATGTTTTATTCAGGAGGACTAAGACTGAGGTTAAAGAAAAGTCTTTTCCTACTCAAGTGGTGAAAAGGAAGGGTAAAAAGATCATGGTCAATGGTGAAAGATGGAATAAAGTAGGAGCAAAAATGGGTAGACAGCCTTGGAGGACAGAACAAACTTAACAAGACAAAACATTAATGTGAAACTGCTTAATAAACAGTAGCTTGGTTCTCATTATCTTGCAATTAGACCAGCTCATCTGTGTGACATCGTTCTTGCTCCTGCTGCTAATAGGTAGAAGCAGCTTAGACTGGTACCCCAGGAGACTGTTCCAAATAACCCCTGAATTGAACCCAGAGTGCCAGTCAGAGTGTGGTCCACAACACCAGTAGGCTGTACTGCTGTTTGACTTTCAGCACTAGGAATCCCAGCTACGGTCATCATTTTTTGATAAAATAGTGAGCAGCTGAAGGAAGGCAGAAAGGGAATGATACATTAAGAAGTCTGCTTGGACACCCTCTGTCCATTGCAAGAATTTGTCCCAAATCAACAACCCCCAGACTCTTCCTTGTTTCTTCTCCTCCTCTTTCTGGAATTCAGGTGCTCTGTGCCTGTGTCCCTCACTCTTCCCTCAGTTTGCTGAAAGAATGTGAAGAAAGAACAAGTCTTAAGAGGAACGGCTGAGGGAACTGGGGTTGTTTAGCCTGGAGAAGAGGAGGCTCAGGGGAGACCTTATCGCTCTCTACAACTACCTGAAAGGACGTTGTAGTGAGCTGGGGGTCAGTCTCTTCTCCCAAGTAACAAGCGATAGGATAAGACGAAATGGCCTCAAGTTGTGCCAGGGCAGGTTTAGATTGGATATTATGAAAAATTTCTTCACCAAAAGGGTAGTCAGGCACTGGAACAGGCTGCCCAGGGAAGTGGTTGAGCCCCCATCCCTGGGGGCATTTAAAAGTCATGTAGATGCGGTGCTTAGGGACACGGTTTAGTGGTGGACTTGGCAGTGTTAAGTTTACAGTTGGACTCAATGATCTTAAAGGTCTTTTCCAACCTAAATGATTCTATAACACTCTTGGAGAGTGTGTCAGACCCTGCATTTTTTAACAAAAATCTTTCCAATGGGGAAGAGACTAAGCTCCTCTGTAACATCACTCACTATTTGTTTCTGGCTCTTTCCAAAGATGAGCAAGTGGTGCATGAAATTCTGGTGCAAAAATAGCATACCATTACCAGGTCCTGCAAGTCACTCCCACCTTTTTTGGTTACCTCTTTTTCATATTTTTCATTCTTTTTAAAAAGTCCCAAATTGCCATTGAGTTCCCACTGGGATCAGCACCTTTATGTAGACTGTCAGTCCAGTCCTTGCATTGTCTTTCTGGGATGGTAAACCTCATCCTCTATTTTCAAACAATTTCTATTTTAATAATATTCAAACACTTCTGATAAACTTTCAATAGGATAAAACATTAATGCCCTTCCAAGCCCATTACAAAGTTATTTTATCTTACATTACATATAATTAGTACCTTAGAAACTTGTTTGTGCACAGCACAGTGAATATTCATCTCTACAATGCTATGCACAAAACGGACCCAGCTGCAAAACGGGCCCAAAAGGAAAAAGAAAAAAAAAAAAAAAAAAAAAAAAAGTGGAAACCCATCTGAATACTGGTTTCTGTTTAAACAGCAGGCAGGGGAGTTTCTGACTCAAAGATTTCTGGAAAGATTCAAATACAGCTGTAACTTCAACCAGAGGACACAAAACTGCCTATTCAGTACACAGCAAAGAACCTATTTTTACAAAAGGGAAAAAGATTCAACACGTTTGCAGGCCTTCTTCATTTGCACCAAGATTAAGCTGACATCTCCATTTTCTTCCCTTTTTAATTCTATGCTTATAAAAACATGTTTTCTGGAGAACGTGCACGAAGCATTTCTTTCAAATCATAGCCTGTTTTACCACTGTGTAGGACCTTGATATGCCAACTCTTCCCTCACCTTTTTATCAGAGGTAATAAGCTTAAAGGCTTCTGTCACTTGCTGCACGGTAGCACCACCACCAACATCAAGGAAGTTTGCTGGAGTTCCGCCATGAAGTTTAATTATATCCATTGTGGCCATAGCTAAACCAGCACCGTTGACTACATGAGAATAAAGATAACATTTAGGAATTCAGTTTATAAATTCATTAGGTCATTTAAAATTCATTAAATAAAACATACCTAAGCAGCCTATGTTTCCATCCAATCCTATGTAGTTGAGATCTGCTTTTGCAGCATCCCTGTCTCTTTGATCTTCCTGTGTCCAATCCTGCATATCAAAGATCTTCTTCTGACGATAGGCTGAATTACTGTCAAAGTTTATCTTTGCATCCATACACATCACTGAAAGGAAAAAAAAAAAACAAACCATCATTTAATACTAGAATAATAGCTCAACTGCTACATGAATATGTTAAAGTATGTTAAGTCAAACTTGGCAGCTAGCTCATGCAGTCCAAATTTAAAGTTTTGCTGAAAAGACACACTTAGCACTGCATGTAAATACAAGATTCTCTCCAGTTTACCCACACAATCAGTTAAGTCCCTTTAACTGCACAAAAAGGAAAGATAACTGTATTTCTTGAGACACTCTAAAATTAAACAAAGAAGCTTACAACAAGCTGTTTGATAAATCTGGGCAAATTATGCTTCAGTAATTAGCATAAAATTAATCCCTACAGAAGGTCTCTGTTTTGGGGTTTTTTAATCCCTCTTAGTTTTCTGCTTTTAGATTAAGTATATAGTGTGTGTGTGCATGCATGTAAACACACAGAAATACAATGAAAAAACATCTGAGTTGGAAGAAAAGGTGTCAGAAGAATACACACAAAAATAAGTTTCCCTTAGATATAGCAGGTGATGTGGAAAACCTAGAGTATTCTTTATATCAGAACTAGGTTTCTGTCTGTAAAAATATAAGACTTCATTTCTACCCCCCACTACAGATGATATATAAATGACAAGGCACAAGAAACAGATGCGAGAGACTGTTCCACACTGTTCATTTAAGCAGTATTATTTAAAAAAAAAAAAAAAACAGTATAATAATTGTAAGCTTAGATGAAGGAGCTACATTTATGTTTAAAGTTAAAACCGTTGTACCCAAGTTCAAGTACAAATATTCTCCACAGATTTATTTTTTGCTGAGAGGGGAACTGGCTGTGATTGAATATTAACTAACCATTCTGCAACCGGATATGCTAAAAACCTGATAAATATTAAGATATCACTTAAACACCTATAGTCTTTTGATACATCAAACACAACCAGTCATTCTGATGCCTGAGTAGTAAAGGCAGGAGATTTCTAGAAGGTGCTACTATTCTGGTTACTTTTTCAGTACCAACTTTGAATACACAAGATGGCTAAAGTTTCAATTCATGATTTTTGAAAGGACCCAATTTCCAGAAATGTCTTATGCTGGGCAGCCAAACACTCAAGAGTGCAAGATGTATTCTTTTTAAATAAATAAAAAATTTTTAAAAAGGAAGCTATTTAAACTTAAGATCCTACCTAGCAATTAAGAGCAGATATCTACTATGCTTAGATTCTCAAATTTATATGCTTTATTAAATTCAGTTTTCAACATACCATGTTAATGCTGAGTCCTCTTGCTGTATACAGCTGAAGTTTTAGCAGTGCAAAGCAACTAAGATTTACAAAAATATGAAGCTGTTACATGAAGAATATGAAGAAGAAACATTACCAACTCCTGATGCATCTTCCACCATAGGATTTATTTCTATCATGGTAGCATCATATTTCAGAAAGAGATTATATAATTTGATCATATTTTCAGCTGCTTCATCGACCAGATTAGGAGGAAATCCCATTTTTTGGGCAAGCTGAAAGTAAAAGATTGGTTATCAGTTAACTGATATTCCAGGTTTGATTTAGTTACAAATTAGGAATGTCCCAGTTTAGCTATTATTTCAGTGTCAATTGAATTTGTAGATGTAGAACCTCTCCTGTCTTCCTGGAAAAAAAGAAACTCTTTGGTTTGAAAAGATTGCTTTCAATACAAAACACTGCACTTATGCTAAAAAAGAGCTAGTAAAAAGTCATCATCATATGCCTTTAGAAAGCTATATAAAAGCTAGATAAAGCACTGCCACGTAGAGTTGGATTTACATTGACTATCACCTGAAGATACTTCAGTATCTAGTTCAAGTCTGTTTCAAAATGTCAAAAGAGTTTAAGACAACTCAGCAGGTTGAATGCATGCACACTTTACAAAATTTAGAAGCAACCCTCCCATCCTCGCTAATGTGTACTTTTCCACATTAACAATTACCCTAACAGCTTGCTCCTTTTTTATGCCTTCCACTATATCAATGGGTTCCTTAATTATCGCATCAGGATTCTCTGCAGCAACATCTTCAATATTAACACCACCCTGAGAACTGCCTATCAGCACAGGACCCTAGAATAAAAAAGGAAAAAGAAAAAGCATAAGTAATTTTACACCACACAATTGAAACTTAGATCTTCCCATAAGACACCTCACAGCAATAAAACCTTGTTGTTAGTTGGAATGTTACTATTCATTCATCTATATAAAATCTTTTAACAATACTTTCCAAATTTTAAGGTGTATGTTAGGTTCAATTTCTTTTAACAAGGAGAACTTTCCTTTGTATACGCTGTAGCACCAGAGTGATTAACACAGACATACTAGTTTTAAATTTTGATGGAAAGATTCAACTTAATAATCGTATGTATTTTATCTTCTAGGTTGTCAGCAGAAAAAGAACAGCCTTTTTATCTCCCCATTCTCCACTCACCCCTACACAAACACACATCAAATGCCAGGCACTCATTTATTCATTCTGCCACGCTCCAACTCCAAGGACAAACCTAGGTCTGCAGAACCTAGTGACAAATGACTACAAACTACTCCGGTTCAGTAGGATCACAAAGCTCAATAACTATAGCCATCACTGAAAGTAAGTCACGGAGTTCTGACAAAACAGCACTCAATTATTCAGTAATAAAAGAAATTAAGAAACCAGAATTGATAACATTTGCAGCAGAGATTTTTAAAAAAAGCTATCTAAATCTCAACAAAAGCATCAAGGACTCACTACCATGGAGCCTAAAAATCTCTCCCCATGGGAACAGTCCTCCAGCGTACAGTAAAGACACCCTCACTTGTATCATCCCAACCTACCTTCCCTTATCACCACCCGTGCATGGATTAGGACAGCTGGTGTACTAACGAAGCGTTTCATATCAGCACAGGTCTTAAACATTGAACAGCCTTATAACTGTTGACAATTAATTACAGAAAGCGTGACCCTGGTTCAGAGGACATGCTTAATAACCCCACCACTCCCCTCCCATCACCATCCTTCCAAATGGAAGCATACAGATGGTAAATTATCCTACATCTAATAGCAAGGTTCAACACAATGAATGTTTCTGGATAGTCATATCCTGAACAGTCAGGAAGCTACAAACACATTACAAAAATAACTCATTGTTCCACAGAATTGACCAAAGTGAACAGTTTTGCTTAAAACATAAGAAGTCTTGCCCCTATTGGCGAATAACACCAGAGACATCAAGTTCCACTTTCAGCTGACTGTTTTAGAGACTTTTCCCCCCCTTAAAGGAAGAGGTTTGCAACAACACCAGGAATACACACAGTGTGCTGTTCAACCTTTACACCTCCTTCTTATGAAAGGCATTTCCTCATCATAAGCATCCTAGGCAAGTTATAGCAATTACAAGCACATCTAAAACCATGACTTATAAAGTCAGCAGTAAAAACAAAGCATATCCCTATCGAAAGACAATAACCCACACAGTTATGCTCAATACACACTAATAAGATTTATTTTTTTTATACAAGAGCAAGTCAGAAAAATATGCTTCCCTTTATCTAATTTGCTTAAATCAGTTACAGTAAATTATATTTCCATAAGAATGCTTGCTTATTGCTTACACAATTTTAAGATTATAAAATCCAGCCATTTACAGTATTTTAATGCCACCTTGTGGTAAGTCTGGGGTGTGTACTGTAACATTTGGATCTTCCCTGCTCTGTTAGAGTACAACAGAATGTAGGTGCCCAAGTCATATAATTGTACTAAAACCCGACACAACTGATACTTTCCTATCAGAAAGAACACTACAGAGGAAGAGGAAGGAAAAAATACAATATTTAACTCCTAATTTTGCAACAAAAAAATAAAAGAGTAAGACTAGTTTCCTCATTCTTCCACAGAAAATTATTTGATACTCATGCCAGTGATACTCCTCTAATTACTAAGAGCAGTGCCTCTGCAAGCTCTTAAGCATCTGGATAGACCAAACTCAGTTTTTGTCGAGCTTCAAAAAAATAAAGTTCCAAGATCTGTTTTACTCTGGCTTTGCTGAAGTTGTTTAGCAATTCATGCTCTATGGTCCCTAATGGAACACTAGTCTGTCAGAAAATACACTGACCCATTTCAGTAACTGGGTTTGAATTGTAGCCTAAAAAGCCACATACCCACACATACACAACACACAAGCTGGAGAGACTATGGCTTTCATCTTCCTGAAAGCTCTGAAGACAGACCCCTAGGCCCAAATCTTCTTCCCAGTTCCTGAAGAGTATCAGCATAAGAAAGCTACCAGCACTTTCAAAATCGAGGGACACAGCTGTGCACCTTTAGGAACCTCCACACATTGGAGAAAAAGGATGTTTCATTTATCCAGGACCACTGGCTCTTCCAAAAGACTTTTACTTATCTTTTTCCTGACACTCTTAAATACTGCATACATGTACGCGCACACACAGCTGTATTTTTAAACTAAACTCTAGTATAAGCATCTGGTAGATAAGCACAAACTAAAACCAAAATGAAAATAACCCCCTCATTCCACCCATCTCCCCTTCAGCCATACGACTCTCAACTTCGGTTGGGCCTACCAATAGTCATTTATTATTCCTTAAATTTAAATTGTAGCATTACATTTTTAAAGCATTTGAACACTAAAGCAATCACATAGTCAGAGATACTAGGAAACAAAATTAAGCTCATGTATATTTCTGATTTTCAAAAGCAAGTGACCAGTACAATAAGGTTTTGTTGTTTTGTTTTTTAAATTCAGCTATAACAAGTTAATTAGTTTACTTCTATTTCTGATATTACTCACTTGAAAAGACCTTTCCATTGTTATTGCAAAATAGTATTCTCTCCTGGGATATCTGCGCTCACAGATAAATACTTGATTGCATATCCTGCCCTTTTCTCCTGTCTGCTTGGTAAACAACTTCTTTCCAATCATTTTGGAGGAGATATCTTTTGCTTCTTCTGGACTAGAATAAAAGAAGCTCAGAATGTGACAAAGAAACTGCTGGAAAAACAGAAGTAGCATAAAAAAATCTTATCTAATTTTTGTTATTTTAAGGTTAATAATTAAAAAACTGATTTTAAACTAAGCAATAGGTTCAATTCATAATGTGAAACTTTAAAGTTTTTCCACTTGGTCGGATAATTTAGAAACAACTTACGAAAAAACTATTTTCACTCCTCCTTTGAGGCCACCTTCAAATGTTCCTTTTCCTCTACCACCAGCTAAAACCTGTGCTTTTACCACAAGATCCTTTGAACCTAGAATGAAAGAAAACCCAAAATTTGTCATCTGTGACTACTAAAACGAATTGCCCCAGGTAGAATAATAAAGGCTGTTTTCATTTTATCCCCCCTTCTCCACCCCCACCCCCCTGACTCAAAACACAAACATGTGAATCAAAGACTGTATTGTAACTCACATAGGTTATTCCAAAAGTCTCAAACCATCCACAAATTGCAGCTTTAGGCTGTTCTGTGAACAAACCCTGGTGAGTTAGTATCCAAAAGTGTTGACACTTTGAGTGTTCTGATATATCTTTAACACGTTTGAATGACAAATGATTAAGCACCCAGTAAGAAATGGCTAGTATCTCACAGACTATTAACAAGATGAAACTGAACATCTAACACGCCATAATCCAAGATTTTCCTCAATCAAGTACAAATACCCTATATCTCTAACCACTATCTTCTCAGCAATGATATGTAACTATGGCACTTACCCAAGTCAACTTGCAGGTCCACTACAGCTTCCATTCAGCAGAGCACTGATGCATAAGCTTGAGTGCTTTGCAGAAGTCAGAGGCCTAAGTAAATCCACTATTTTTCCCAGAGTAGGCAGAGTAATCCCTTTAGTTGGCTTTAACTGTTTAAAAATCCTTTACAAAATATTCTTCTAGGTAGCGGAGATTGTGCATTTGTGTTTAAAAAGTAAAGTACGAGAATATAATCAAAATCAAATGGAATATTCTGAAGTGTCATTGAAAGACAAAAAGCAAAGAAGAAAGTTCATCAAGTCATTTAAGGTGATGAAGAAAAACAAAGCCCTGAGTTATTGTTCAAGTTCAATCACACTGAATACACTGCAGAGAGCAGCTAGACTGCAAGATGTTAAAGAGCTGCCTCATTCACATTTGTGCGGCACATCCCAGCTTTTCTCATGCCACCATTAGCTGAGCCACTGGTCTTTCCGAGCAAAGAAAGAACTTGCTGTTCTCTTGAAAAGGCAACCATGGAAAAGCCTAAGAAAAATTACAGTACTCGAGCAAAACTAGCTGCTACGCATACTGAAAAAGGTTACGGCAGACACAAAAAAGTTGTGTTGATTCCTATTTTGACCTGCATCCTGCCTGGCCAGATAAAATTAAACTTGCATAATATCACAAGCTAGGGTGGCTATAATCAAAGGGAATGGTCAAGTTACTACTCCCAGCTAGCTACTTGTAGATATTACTTCTTGACGGTCTACCTAACAACAGATCTCTGAATCCACAACTGGTACGAAGTTCTTTAGCACAAGAAGCATGAAGGTTATAAACACGCAAGTATATGTTGATTTACTACAGTCTATTATCTAATATTTAATTCAGTTCCTGAAGATAACTATTTTTTATAGCTAAATACTGGCAATCAAGTAAGTTAACATGCCTTATAGGAGCCATGCAAAACAAGACTTAACTTTTATGCAATTACTTTAAGTACAAAGTTTGCTTTAGGAAACACTAAGCCTCATGTATGAATAAGATTATAAATAGTAGCTTCAGGGATAAATGAAGCCACATACTCCAACATGCAAGCTTAAAAATAAAGTTTCATCCATTTGAAAACAATTTACCTTATACGTACATACAAACACAAAACTTGGAGGAGCATGACTTCTTAGTGTTGGTATAAAAGAGAGAGGAAAATATATTCTTCTCTGTGAAGACATTTTAAAAAACAAACAAACAAACAAAAACCACCAAAAAACCCAAACCCCACACTTGCTCCCTTGCTCACAAAGGATCCAGCTGGGCTCCTTCACAAGGATCTGAAGTGACTCAAATATTTAAGATTTAAAATATTCACAGCATTCTTTTATTATTTTGAGCTTTCTACAGAAGTTTTACATCTGACAAAGATTCAGAACTGATGCACTTAGTAATCAAGACTAAGAGATTTAGCTTACAGTCCACTAGGAAGTTCAGAAGAGAGGGTCCTCTTTCTCCACCCTACTTTTCGTCTCCTATGCTAAGTCCAGAAGGTAAAAGCTGCTTCTACAGAGAAGTTTTCAGGAAAGCCATGAAGTTCACCCACAGGCACCTTCTTTGTAGCGATTACTCCTCCTGGCAATAAAGACCAGAATCTGAACAAGTCAGAACCAGATGCCAACTAAAGCTCTGGTAAGATCTCAGCTGGAACATTACGTTTAGCTCTGGGCATGATCATAAAAGTAATTTTCAATGGGAAAGACTGGGTACCAAGATGATCACCGAAATGAAGAGCTTCCTGTATAAGAAGAGACTAAAAGAGCTTGGCACTTCTTTAAAACTATCAAAGGAGAACAAAGCAAGAACATGATTACAGTCTTTAGCCATACCTGGTGAGGGACAGAGCAAGAACACACAACTACACATACATCATACATTCAGCTTCCTGCTCTACACCAGCCAAAACCAAAAGCCACCTCCCAAGGGAAGTCGGTTTTAAAAAGGTGCAAGCAAAAAAGACACTCCTTTACACAGAAGACAGTGAAGCCTGCCAGGAGACACGAGGGAAGAATAGGAGATTCAAAAGGAACTGGGCAGAGATGTTCCCTCTGATATTCCTAAGATAATAATTATGAATGTTGGGGGGAAATGAGGGGTATGAACTGCAAAAAATAGCCAGGCTAACAATCTTCCTAAATAGCATATTCTTTTGCCACCACAAGAGGCAGAGTATTAGGCTCGATGCACCACTGCCCTGATTCAATAGGATATTTCTTAAGAATTTAATTATTATGCATGATTACACTTTGGCAACAGATAAAGACATCCAAAAAGAAGTGTGTGAGAAACAACTTTAAACTTTTCACAGTCAGTTTTCGCCATAACAAAGTTGTCATTGCATTATCCCTTATGCAACAGAATACAACAATTGTGGCATTAAATAAGCAGGCTATTAATGATTTGTAATTTGTTCTCCTACAGCACTGCAAGCAAACTAGCTGCTTGATTGCATAAACACGTAACACTTCAAGGGTTATTTGACCAGCTATGTTTACAAGCAATTAAGCTGCATAAGTGTACCTGAAACAAAACTTAAGATAACGTGTTCTGAGAAAACCTTAACTTAACCCATGCAGAAAGTTTATTGTTCAATAAACATTTTTTCCTACAGCTCCTATTTAAAGTGACCCTAGAACTAGAGGACAGAAATGTTTGGTCACACACCTCAACTGCAGTGTTACAGCTGCAGCACTATCACACCATCTGACACAGCAGAGAACTGCTGATACACAGCAACCCAAGAAAAAATTTGAACCAGTAGCTAACATAGTTTTCTACTCAATATCAACAGCTGTGCCCTTCTGTTTTGCTTACACTGCTTTGAAATGCTGCTAAGCTTTTGTTTCAATGAAAAATAGCAGTTTCTGTCCTAGAGCAGGTACCCACATACAAAGTTAGGACAGTTTATGCCAGCCAACATTACACCACAGCAGCAGTCCTATCCTGCCTCCTGTCAGCTTTTCACTCCAGTCTCCTTTCTTGTGCCAGCATAAGCATTTGCGCAATCGTGCCTCGAAGCATACCAGAAGAGCGACTCTGCTGAAGGCAAAAGCTAATCCAGCAGACAGTACTTTTGCAAGCCTGCACACCGTGTGACAAGTACATGCACAGGGACACTGAAGTGAGCAGGACAGAAAGCAGAACATCTGCTTTCAGCAGCAGTAACAAACTGTAAAGCCTTAACACAGGGCACTAGAACAAAAAACCAAACCTTTAGCACAGCTGATGTCTCAGGCAAGCAAGCTACAGAACAACACACAAAACTCAGAACAAGCATTTGGTAGGAGCTGCATTTCCATATTAATGGCAGTTAGCACTAAAAGCATATGAAAGTAAAACAGCCTGAAAAGAATCAGGAAATATTTAGAAAAGTAAGAGTAGATAGCAATAAGAACAAGTGCCTGAAATCAGCAGAACACTGAGTCAACATCTACCTGTTCAGGACAACAAAAATCTACACAGTACTAACACTACGGGTTTCACCTTCAACAACAGTTTATTAACTAGACAGTGAAAGAGTCATATAGCCAGGACACAGCCTGATCTTCATTTCTAGCAATACTGACATTTACTTATTGGAAGGAATAAGTGCTGATTCCAAAACCTACGCTTTCAAACTGGGAGAAAGGTCTCTTTCTCCCTGCATGCACGCATTGATCTGTGTAAAAAACAATCTTATGATAAGCTTATTAAGAGGCAAGAAGGCTTGTTGTTCTGTTGTATCTGAAGTTTTCCGTGCAAGTAGAAAGGCTGATGATTAGGGCAGACAAACTTTATTAAAATGTTCTGCTTTACAAGTTTCCATTCTGACTTTTTCAAATCGCTTTAATTGCCACTTCTCTGCCCAATATTGACTGTAGCAGCAGTAGTGCTTTCCACACATTATAAACACCTTCATGATAACCGTGCAAGCCTAACGTGTTCTGACAAAACAGACAACAGCAAAAGGCAGTGATAGGTTAACAACGCAAGTGCCGATCAAGTTCTCAAGTGGCATTCAACTGCAAACTTACCCTGGGAGAGAGACAGAAACCCATAACTTTTGCCTCAGTTACTCTGTATTTAAATTTTTAGTTCCAGGAAGAATCTCTCCATTTATAACGCAAACCAATTTTTTTCTTGTTGCACAGATATAATAAAAACTCTAAGTTTAAACAATATAGTTGTATTTACTGGAATTAGGGAGGGAAAAGATGGGCTTGTAACTAACAATGTATTATTAACAGAAGTATCAACATCAAGAATTTGCCGACCCTAACTCTGCCAACACAGGCAGAGAATGTCTTCAGAGTATACTGTCTGCGTTTTGTTAATAAGTATAATTATTTAGAATTTAACTTCAAAATTACATGTTTTCAGCATTTGAAACTTTTCAGTGTTAGAAGAATCATTGCATACAAATCAAAAGTATGACTACCGATATAATTATGCACTTCATACTTTCTTCATACTTTCACTGAAAGGACCGTAACAGTCAGGAGAGCGAACAAGATGTTTTGCTATTACAAAATATTATTTTCTACACAAATACTTCCTGACATTAATCAACTGCATCAAGTTTTTCATCAACTCACAAAACAGGTTTGGTTTTAGCAATTGCTTAAGTTAAGCAATTAAAATACAGCTGTCAAAATTTGAATCTGCTGGTTAGACGAGTTATTTGAACTAGTGAATTATCATCAACAACATACTTTGTTATTAGAACTTCAAAGTAGTAAAGTGCTATAGAAGAAAGCAAAAGCTGAAGCAAAATGTAAGCTTCAGATGCCAAAAAAGTAGCGTTTGCCAGAATTCAAGTAAATGTTTTGTTTCTAAACTACTACTGCTGGTTATCTAGAGATTTTGACCAGGTAAGCAGGAACATAATTGGAAAAAAACTACTTAATGCTGACCACTACAGCAGTTTTTTTTAAACACCTGGGCGATTTCTGCACAAGTTTGCCACCTCAGATCATCATCCATGTCCTACAGCATCTGAATAAACACTCTGGAGCTTCAGACTCTACAGACAACCTAAAAGACATCAGTTAACATAGTCAAGCAGATAATTCACAAACAGGGAAAACTGATAAAGGCAAAACAACCAAGAAGTATTAGGAAAAAAAGACTAGATGTGAGCTTTCAGTGTGACACAGAACAAAAAAACCCCAAACCTTAATCACAAACTACGAAGGAAGGTGTGGCATACACTAAGGAGAAAACCACCCCAGCTTTTACGCCACAGTGCCTGGAATACCTATTCTTTTGAAGAGCTAATAAAGAAAAAGCTAGTACTTTACTCAAGAAAATCACTGCACACATTGTACTAAACTTTGGTTTCTGACTGAATCAAGCCTGAGATCAATAAATCTACTCATAAATCTACCCAGGTTTACACATTACTTTTTTTTTTTTTTTTTAATAGATACAGGTTGTATGTTTAAGCAATAGACAGAAAAATAAAATAACAACATTGAAAGGAACTTAAAAGGTCTGCAAAGAAGCATCTATTAATCACAGAACTGTCTGCAGGAATACAGCCAAGCCAACTCCTTAAGTCATTCTATAGAAAGCATACCAAAAAAGATCATTCCGTATAAACCACGCTGATAAGAAGATGGAGTAGATCTCTTAAACTGCAAGCAGCAGCAGACTCCATTGCTTTCAGTCTCCTTTCAAGAACTCTGGTGTAGAAAGGTGAAATGTTATGCACTCAGTTTCTCAACACTTCCTATTCTGTACAGCTTTTTATTTTACTAAAATTTGACAGTCTGCCATGAGCATAAAGCCTTGGAATTCGCTATCTTAAAATCCTACTGGAACACAAAAGCTGCTTCAAGATATTAATCACTTCAGAAGTCTTACCTCTCAAATACTCATGAACAGAAATATATACTATAAAAGAAAAGCAGGCTGTTCTACAGGCGTACAGTATGTCACTCCCTTCCACACAACTGTTAACAGAGGAAGGTGTCAGGAAGCATCAAAACTTCAGTTACAGCAATGCATACACTTTCATAGATGCTGTCTTAACAAAAAGCAATACTATACGTTTCAAAGAGTGTGTTCTGCTGAGCTGTCCGCTATCACACTGATGAAGCATCTGTTTTTCAAGAAATAGTCTTTAGGTTCATTAGTCATGTTCTTGATAATGAATGCATATCGGCTTCTAAATCAGCACTGGTCACAGTGCTAGCTGGAATGCCTGTGTAGGCTGAAAGTAAACCATAAACTTAGAGGCAATCATCAAGACATACTGCAGCCTCTTATCAACACTCTGGAACAGAATTTACTCAGCTCACTTTTTCAAAATTTAAGTGAGACACTTATGTAACATATGAAGAGCCACATATTGCAAAGCTCACAAGTAACTAAAAGCACTTCTTTTTTTAATCAATAAAGTCTTTAAAGACTTCATCAGATACAAGCCTTCTCAGCTCTGAGTAGAAATCCATTCTTTCAGTGGCACAAATGAGATCTGGAGGTCTTGAATGGAAACAGTGAACTACTGGAGGAAAAGTGAGCGAGCAGTGACACTTACAGGAGGTCCAAACCTACTCCCAGGGACTGAATTACTCAGCAGTAGTTATTTTAAAATAATAATAGTTTCATGAACCAGTATGTGATAACAATTTACCTGAAATGAGATAGAGGGCTCTTTATAGGGAAAAGCTGCTTGTGATAAGTAACACATTCCAATGATGACTCTCAACAGCCAGACAAATATGAAAAGAAAAAGCTATATGCAAACTAATGTTGTAATAATTACAATGGCCAACCTTCCCATGACACAGCAGAAAAGATTTTAATAAAATAGAAGCAAAACAATAATCATTTGCAGAACCTTGCTAGAACAGAAATCTGAATTGAAAACAGCACTTTAAAAAATCTGATAGCTGCAGCAGCAATCAAATTTTTAAAAAATAGCCAAAAAAAAAAGTTTTTCTTCCTTAAGACTCAAACCATAAGTGATCTGTCATCATTGTTCAAAAGTTTCTCACAGCAGCTTATTTCATCTCTGTATCCTTGAAAAATATTAGAAAAATATTATAGGGAAGAAAACAATGCAAGCTTAAGTACGGTATTTTACTTCACATACATTTCAAACTTACTTCACATACAGGTAAACAATTTGCTCTGTTTAGGACACTTAAGTCTCTAGCAGAAAAAAATATTTACTACAAGAAAAACTCGGGGGGGGGGGGGGGTGTTGGGGTGGAGAGGAAGCAACCTTTCTGGCTTCCAGACTATTTCATCTAACTTCAGACCTCAAGATAAGCAAAACTTCAAATGAAATTCTAACAAATGTCATTGTTTTTCTTATTTAAAGAATATTTAGCGCACTCTTCTAACTAGGCTCTAAGACAAACTGCAACATTTGTATGCCTCAGCTTGATTCTACCACACACTAGTTACCTTGCAGTGATGATAATCCTTGGTATGGTTAAGCTTTGGTTTCGTTCATACAACAGGGTTACATTGATTTAGCTACAGCCACAGCTAAACTATGATAATCTCTGTTCATAAGAAGGTTGTATTTGTTATCCGCTAGGATAAAAAGTTACCTGTTTCTAACTGGAGTGAGGTATCTGCAAAAGGAAAGAAATCCAATGCCAAACTCAAGTTTACAGAGAGCAGGTTTCTGACTAAAGGTTATCAGGAGCATGTGGATCAGCGCTAGGGAGACACAGCAAGCAAACCGATTATCTTTGTAACGGTTTAGACAAACATTTGAAAAAACAGTTTAACACATAAAAGAAGCAAAAGATAATCTCGTATCTACTGGCAACAACTCTTACACAACAAAAATAAACAATGAGCAGGTGGACAAAAAAAAGTGAGATTTTTTTCATTCTGCTAGAGATTTGCTTTGTTTGGTTTGGGTTTTTTTTAAGTACATACTAAATGAAAACTAGTGGGGAAATGGCTACAATAACAAAGAAATCCAAAACAGTGGAGCAAAGGATAATCTGTCACTGTTCAGAACGAGTTCTGGACAATGTTTGAGCAATGCCTCAAAAACTCAAGCTCCTTCAGTATGTTCTCTTTTTGGGAAGTCTTCCCTTCCTCATCTCAAGTACCAAAGAAAGCCATAGCATCAAATACACACCAACTTAAACAAACTACACAGCTGACAACCAGAAGCCCTGAATTCCTTTATTCTAGGTTACTGAAGGATGCTAACTCACATACTTCACAACTTCATTTTTCTGACCCCCAAGAAATTGCACAGGGTCACATACTCCAGATAAAAGGCATACCTATGACATCACATGGATGAGACAAAGCTATAAGCCAGCAGACATACCTACTTTGCCATAGGACTCCCCTCTGAACAAGGAACAAAAGAAAGGAAACCTGACCTGCGAGTTTCCCCGCTGTCTATTAAAGAGCCATAGGCAAAGGTTGCCTCATTTGCCACTAGCAGGTCTGTACAGGTATTAAAGTAACCAATGGGGTATGCCTGATTTCTGAAGTTTAGATCATGCTACAAGCTCACCTGTAACAGAAGGCAAGGGTCTGAGTTTTAAACCATTCTCATAACAGAAGTATTTTAACACCTTTCTTTCATACTAATGAAGTTGTAATTTTGTATCATTTACTCTCTAATGGGAACAAGACAAAGAAGGCAGGCAGAGAATACCTGAATTTCTGGGACATCAGATCTAAAGCAAAAGCAGCTTTTCAACTCTGTTCTACATTACAAAGCAGCAGAACTTGCTCTAGAAAAAAAAATTATCTTCTTTTTCAGATCTCATTTCTTGCATTAAATCTACACATGAAACTGAAATGAATCTAGCAAAACCTGTAACCCCAGGAATCACTACAAATGCATCCATTTGGAGGTGAAAAGAGATTTAGGCATTTGCATATGAGAGTGGAATACGACAAGCAATGTCCTTCATTAGAACTGTGTGACAAGCCGGGGCGGGGGGGGGCTTTAAACTAATTTAAAAAAAAAAAAAAAATCAGTATTAACACCTCAAACAGTAGAAGCTGACTTCTATATTACATCCAAATTAAAACAAAATATTCTACTAAGACATAGTAGATAAAGTGGCAAAGTCAAGTAGGCAGAGTCAAGTCCAAAATTAAAGCTCAACTATATTAAATAAAGTATTTAAGCACCAGGAAAAGGAGACTGGATGCTTTTTCATCGAGCCAGGAATTTATCGTATAACTACAAGCCATCAAAATTCTCCCCTCTGACATGAAGTAGTTGCATTCTGCCAGAAAAGCATGTTCACAATGGAATAGCATTTTGTTCTTCTTCTGCAGCCTAAAGGTAAGTATGCTTTGCATCTTCTGTTCTATAAGAGATCTTGGACTACAGAAGCCTTACCTGCCGCCGCCACCACCACTAAAGCTCTTCACACAAGATTTCCTCTAACTTTGCTTGAGAGCAAAAAGAAATCCAGGATTTGCACAAAGTAGAGTCTATTACTCATCTCAAAGAAGCTTAGGCAGTTGTATTAGTCTAGGCTAATGCAATTTATACCTGCCCCATTCCTTCTAAACAAGACTCACAAGTTACAGGAAAAGTATCTGCAGCATGTGGGATATGGGAACGATGGTGCCTGAAATATATGTTCACAGCCTATAATGGAAGTAGGATCAAGTCCTTCACCACTGGTATTTCAGGGATACAGTTTAGCTTCATAAACAAGTCTCGATACACAATGGAGAGCATCTTTAAAACTAGGTCACTTAACTGATTTCACTGTGTACTTCTGCACTGAGCAATTTTAAGCATTAGAAAACTTCAAATTAAGAAAATGTCAGCTCCAAAGTAAATACTCAAATCTGCAAGAAAGTTGCTTCACAGGAAAGGCTCTCTTAAAGAGAAGGTATATTCAGAACTCCAAGAAATGTCTTACCAGGAAAGACAGAAAAAGTAGTTAGAACTTGTATCAATCCCATGCCTATATTGTATATGTTCTCTTTAATATTATACCTATTTCTTTTGCTATTTTGTAAGCTTCATCTGGTGTCCTGGCAACTAGTCCGTGTGGAACAGAAATGCCAGCCTCCTGCAAGAGTCCCATGCTCAAGTATTCATGTAGCGACAGCCTCCTCTGTTGCTGCTGTTGCACCTGAAATCCATGATTATTGAGTATTCCTGGACTTCCACCAAGCACCTGAAGGGGAAAAAAAAAAAAAAAAAAAAAAGAGAAAGAAAAAAAGAAAAAAAAAAAACAAAGAACATGACTGTGTTGTGAAAAACTGCCCTCTTTGTTCAGGTTAAAAAAAGTCTACGTATTAAACAAGTACAGTTTAGTGTACCAATGCAAGTACCCGAACACTTAATCCTAGACTTGTTGTACATTACCCTTCCACATCAGTCATTCATGTCAGGGTCTGGTATTGGGTTTTGTGAGGTTTTACTGGGGCAGTGGGAAAGAGCTGGTGAAGCTGCTAGCACTGACAAGGACTGGCAGGGTTAAAACACCCTTGAGTATTTAGTGAGCATTTAAGTACTTTAAGGAATACATCTGTAGGGAAAAGAACCTTGAGGAATTTTGGAAGTACAAGAGAACAGAGAAAAGCACACAGAATAGGTTCATTCAAAAGTTTTAGTAGATTGCCTCTGTCTGCCAAACTAAGAACTAAGCCCTGGGAAGGAGCAGCAGCAGAAACTAAGGTACACCACCTTCAGTGGTTTTATGTGGTAAATTTAATTTGCTACAGAACAGACTATTCAGCCTTCATATGACTATCGTGAAACAGAAAAAAATTAGCTATGACCCGTTTCAAACATCTACACTGAATCAGAGGGTTGCCAAGAGTGCAAAATAACTAACATTTCAAATGCTAAGTAAGATATAACATGCCTAATATTCAATCCAGGAAGTTCCAGTGTGGAATGAGTCTTAATTTCACCTTTAAAAGTGATGTACAGAACTCCAAGAATTTGTGATACATATTTTGTATAAAGCAATTCAGGGAGAAACTGATTTTGATTATAAAACATCAGAAGTGGTACTACATGAGCAATGCCTATTAAAAAAGAACAGCTACTCACGAACTTTAAGACAACATAGATTTCCAAAGGGTACTTTGTAAAGTAACTGTATTTCATGACAAGAAAATTATCAACAACAAAAGTAAAAAACGTTTGCTGCATTTTTCATATTTCAGTATATAGGAACAAGACCTTAATTTTATACACACATGAAACAGCAAATCTACTGAATTCAGCTAACACATAACCATAGATTAGCACTGAAAGATTCCAGGTAAAAAGACTACAAAACAAACTGAGATAGAAGGAAAATTTTGTGTTTATTTTTATTTTTTTAGTATATACCATTGGCATAAGTACCACAAAAATCAGTCTGTATTAAGAGTTTCTAATAGACTGAATTTTTAAGGTTTTGTTTCATTTTAAATGAAGTAAACATGCAGGCAACACTAGAGCTTTACTACGGCATTTCAAGCTAGCGAATCGCCAGAGCCTATTTAACCTCCAAAGGATTCCTTCTGCAAACAGGAGGCCCTTTCCTTGGCATGAAACCCAAGCGAAAGGTGCTGACCGCTGTAGCTGCTGTTTCTGGCGCTGACTGACCGGCCGGGCCTGGGAAGCTGTCTGTAACACGAGAGGGGAACTCAAAGCGACCTTCCTCCATATGTGGAAGGAGAAGAAAGTCGCACGGGGAGTTACGCACTTCAGACTCCCTCACTCTTTTGTTTGCACTGCTTTCCAGGGGCTCTGCAGCCAAAAACAAGACCATGCCCCGAAAAAGCATTCACGAGAAACAAGGGCAGAGACTGGGGAGATGCGAGGTGGAAGAAGAGTTTACTGGCACAGGCCGACCCCTCGTGGGAGTAAGGTGACGGCGGAGATGGAAACACTGGGATTTCCAAGCAAGTTGGGGGGGAGGGTTTGGAAAAGAAGGAAAAGGGAACCACGCCGGGAAGACCTGCCACAAGCAAGAACAGCAGCTGCGGGGGGAGGTACGCCAAAGGCGGGCAGACGCCTGCCAGCCCCGCCGCCGCGACAGGGCAGGGCAGGACGGCGGCGGGAGTGGGATGAGACGGCCGCTCCTCCCGCCGGCCCTTCGCAGGGAGCGACCCCGACCCCGACCCCAACCGCGCCTGGCTTGGCTTGGCCCAGCCCGGCCCGCTCCATCCTGCCCCCCCTCCCGAGCGGCCTCTACCTTCGCCGTGGCGGTGCCCAGCGTGGCGCGGAGGCCATTGCCCCTCAGCCCGGCCGACACCCGGCTGCAGATCATGGAGGCCGCCATGGCTGAGCCCCTTCGCCCTCAGGTGCCCCGCTCAGCGCGCATGCGCCACCACCGAGGCGGGGCGGGGGGCAGAGGGAACGGGGCGGAGCAGGCAACGCTCGCGCGACTCCTCTCCCTCAGGGACAACGGCCCGCGGCGCGGGGGAGGGGCGACTCGATGGTCTCCCAGGGCCCCGCCCGTGCCCGCAGCGGCCGTGCTGCCCCCTGCCGGGGCGGACTGAGGGCGGGCGGGGACCTACCCGCCTTCCCAGGCTCTTGTTTTTCAACGATTTTGTTTTTAAAAAAGGTTCTTTTCCGACAGGGGTCCTAAAGAAGGTTTTAATGCCCCCACAACCGTCCCGCCCACGTCGGCTCCGGCTGGCGCCGTGCGTGTGAGACGAGAGGAGAGGGCCCCAGCTCCCTTCTGCCATCCCTGCCCTGGTTCTGCATCGAAGTGGAAAATTTGTCAATATTTTTACTCTGAGGAATTTTTTTTTTTCGTATTTCAGGGTGTCTTCGTGCAATAACTCAAGCACATCAATTACCAAACTGAACTGAAGACCCAATATTTTTAAGTACTTCTGCAGCCCATCGTCTCTCCCCCCGTACCAGGCTCCTCCATCCTGACACAAAACCGCGTCTGCCTCGCACAGCTCGAAGCTGCGCCTCTGCCTTTGCAGTTTAGTACGTGCACTTTTACCGTGGCCGCCTTGAGCCACGGCACTAACGAACCTAAGCGTGGGACAGACGTCTCTGCAGAAACCAGCGAGCAGACCTGGCGAGTCACAAGGAGGCGAAGCTTTTTCCTTTAAAAGAAAACAGTAATTAGGAAAAGAGTAGTGGCCTGGGAAACCAGAACGAGAAATGTCCTCTACCGATAATAAGGGAAAATACAGTTATTTCTGTACATCATAGATGTCAAAGCTAGATCTGATCTGAAGGAAAGCCACGCCGGAGCTGTGATTCTCGTGAGTTTTGTAACTGGAATTACCCAATAACCGGACAAGTTGCCTTGTTTTTGTTCTAAAACTGAAAATGCACTATCATAGCTTCTCCTTGGGCAAGTATTGCAAAAGACGGAGTAACCATGGTTCAGTTATTTTGCTTCTGGTTCTCTGCTGTCTGTATATAGTGTTGTTGTCACCTGGTAGCATTGCAGTGAGCTCAGCAGAGTGCTTACGTGTGCACCTCTGATGTTCAGACATGCAAGGTAGGCCTACATGTCACTGAACCTGTAAGCAGCTGCAAAATTTTGACAGACTGTCCAAAATTTTCCACCACAGCTGATAAAAGACTTCCCTCTGCCAAGGGGGAAAAAAAAAAAAAAAAGGCAGTTAAACTCTGTGCTCTTTCTCCACCAAATTACCTTTCCTCTGTACACACAGTGGCTCTTCACTAGTCACCAGGCCCGCTTGTGGCTCTGTCACAGGACACTACTTGTGTGTCATTTCCACATACAGACTTCAGGAAATCTCACAACTCCAGGAGACTCTCTGAAATGGTGTCCCCCCTAGAAAGGGGAAGAAAGGGTATGCAACGAAGTTTACAAAGATGATGCAACGAAGCTTGGCAAAACTTAAAACCTTAAGCTTAAAAGCCCAAAGCTACTGTTCAGAGACCAGTACTGGCTGCAGGTCAGGAAACCAGACTTACATCCTCACTCAGTCGCTTGCTACTGCAAAAGTTGGACAAATCTCTCTGGGTTTAGAATTCATTCTTGCCTTTACAAAGAGCTGTAAGACATTTAGACTACAATTACTATTCTGTATTCTTCTCACTACAGGGTGGCTTCCTCCAGTTTTAAAATGAAGAAGAGTTTTATACATCAAAACAAGAAATGTTACATGGTCTTGCAATATTGAAGGACTTCTAGAAAGATTGTGGCAGCTGCTGCCATTGTCTATAGTCTGATAACCAGCTGTATGGAGAGCTTTAATTATTCAAATGTTGTATTGTCTGATTTCCTTGTCAGCTGTGAGAACTGATCTAACTGGGATTCGTTGTAAAAATGCATTAATTTCTGTCTGCTTTCTGTCTGATCACCAGTGCCACCGTCCGGCTCAGACTGTCAGTACAAGGTGGTCGGGAGTTAACACAACTCAAACCTTAAAAAACATCAGTTCTTGGAAATGACATGTTCACCTTTTCTTTGCTTTCTTAGAGAGAGGAAAAGATAATGATCTTGGCTACAACCAGGCAATTCCTAGTGAGTCCAGTTAAAGTAACTCAGGTTTGCATAGGCTCAGCCTGGTTCAATACCTGACCCACACTTGTGGAGATTGTACAAGGAAAGGGGAATGCACTGTAGGATTCTGATAGATATTCAGATGTTTAGCTAAATCTCCAGAAAATTCTAGGTATAGATTCCTTCCTATTTGAAGTTTGAAATGGTGAGATTTCTTTCTAAAGTCAGAATACAGTTTTCAACACAGGATTGAGGCCCTCTCTGAAGCTGTATTTAAAGCTATAAAGAAGGAGGAAAAAGGTACATTGCAAATGAGGTAGAAGGAGCAAAGATATTTTAACAGACAGCCAGCTGTTTGAGGCCAAATAAAGCATCCCAGAAGGCTCAGGCATTATGAGATAGATAGATATTAATTTGCTTTATTATGGATTTACCACATCTACCTAGTGACAATGGTACAATCTGATTTGCTTCCCAGACCTTGTAAGCTCCACTGGTTGCCATTTAAGTCGAAAAACATTAGAACAGAGGGTCTTGCCAAGAAGGACATCTCAGTGAGAAAGCCAAGGCCTCTGCCAAGGTCACGAGTTTAGAGGGTATAAAATTTCCAAGAACAAAAGAAGAGATTTAGCAGGGGCTTAAAAATTATCCCAGTACCCGTGGAGAAAACCTCACTGGGCTTTCCAGAACACTTTTAGTTGAAGACAGGAGGGAGGAGCCCACTTTTTTGGTACGGTAGGTGACCAAACTGGTTTAGCTGCCAGAACAGCCAAAGTCAGAGCAAAAAACATGACTTGAAGCAAAGTAGGAAGAATTCTTCAGTGGCGTCTACATTGCTTTACATAGCACATCTTGCAGCCAATGAATTCTCCCTGCATTGCTTGTCTGCAGAGTACCATCAGGGTTGACTGTGGACAAACTGCAGGTTGCTAAGGGGACCCTCAGGAGCATCTAATAACATGAAACTATTTACTGCACCCATTTGCAATGTGAACAGGTTATTCCGTCTGTTCTTCCAATGACTGTCATACAGAAAAGGCAATCCAGGGTCCTTCCCTGAAAGTGCTCCAGTGTCTCTCCTGCAAAGATTCTGACATCTTCAGCTGTTCTTGCAACAGGCATTTGTACGCAGGCTCAGGTCTGGATAGGTGCAGTTTTCTACAGGGGACAATATGAACGTTAAGTACCAGTTCACCATCTCTCCCAATACAAGAACTGGGGAACACCAAGGAAGGCTGGTAGGTGAAATGTTCAATGCAAGCAATAGGATTTTGCTTGCAAAAGTGATTCTTCATGTAGTGTGTAGTTAAGCTATGGATCACCTTGCCATGGATGCTGCAAATGATGGAAGTTTACATGGGCTCAAGAGGAGTCTTGGTAGGTTTAAAGAAGAGAAGAGTAAATACACAGAAGCCACCTCTGCCTTAAGAAGTCATTGAGCCACAGATGGCTGTAGAAGAGTAGTCAAAAGTGCTGCCGTGATTTCTTGCCTGTTATATTCCAGACATCCACTCTGGACCACCAGGTACTGTCCTAGATGGACTTTTGTCCTGAGCTAATGGATGCTTTTATATTTTTCTGTCTCAGTCTGCCCTGGGATTGAATACACCCAGAAATTTCATAGAAGCTGGAGCACAATCCATCTTTGCCGACATATGAGTTGCCCAAGGTCACTTAAAATCTTAATGGCAAAGCTACAAATAAAACAGAATTGTGTCACCGCCTACTACATCATTCTGATGACTCAGTCTTGTCTGTAAACAGCAGAGCAAAGAAATAATTAACAAGCAATGAAGACAATAAAACTCTCTCATCACAGTATAGCTCTGATTTGTCCTATTGCTCTTGCATATGCACACCATTATTCTCTGAATCGTTGTGAAGACAGTGAGCACGTTTGGGCTGACAGCACATCTTGATGACAAAGAGTGCTCTTAATGGAACCAGATATGAATGATAATCCCATCACTGATATAAAAAAGAATATTCCGGTATTAAAAAAGTACAAGAGTTCATGATAGTCAGTAAGGGTTATAGGAATCAACCTTTTTTTTTTTGCTCAGCTAGGCCCTTTCTGATGCACAATATTAAAAGCAAGGATTTTCTGTTCTATGATAAGGTACTATGTAATGTAGAAAATCTCATAGGTCTTATAAATTCTGATATGAAAAGGTAATGAAAAAACATTGTTTGGAGTTTAATGTAAAGCCAGGATTGTGAAGAATGATGCAGATCATAAATTTATAATAAAGGTAAGATCAGGGCATAGGCAAAGGTAAAGTAGGCTAACTTCTGCAAAATTTCCCTTCTATTATTTGGGGATCCTTTCTTAGGCAGAGAGATCGTTTGTGGACATTCCAGTATTTCAGCTGGAGGTGAGCAGTCTTTATTTCTTTTCTTTCTCAGTATTGTCCATTGCTTCATTGCTGGTCACTCCATCAAATCACTAATTACTCTGACAGACAGGCCAGTGGCACACTAGGGATACTGTGAACCCTTGCCTACTTTTTATCCACGGATTTCCTAACAAAGAATTTCTCTAGCAGTATACTATTTGACAGCCATGGAAAAGGAAGAGATCAAGTTTAGAAGCAAAGCCTGGAAAGGAAGCCAGGCCACATGGGACCTAAGCAGGGACCCCGCCACATCAAGCTATCTTTCTTTTCCTCCACTTCCCAATAGGCTCAGGCAGGCAGATCAAGTTCATTTCTTCTCCTGCAGTGAAATTTGCATAAACATTGCAGCACTGAACCATGAAGCTGGTGTTCATAATGCATATAATCGTAATGCACTGACTACATCTTTAGGCCTGAATCCTATCTGAGCTTTGGAAATCAGATCAGAGGTACATAGTTCAGGGTCAACATTCAACTGCTTATTGTTTATGCTGTCTATTTGCAGGTAAGACTCACTGCAGGACATTATCACAGAGGACCTGCACAAGTACTAAAAAATAAAGGTATTACTTCTTAGTGTTGGGGTTTTTGTAAAGAGTTGGAGCAAAAGCTGTTTTCTCACCCATCTTCTTTCCTTTTTCTTTATTACTGTTAAAATGCATTTTGTGGACTTCAGGAACTTCTAGATGGAGACATACAAAATATCAAATCTGTTATAAACTGAAGGGGAAAAAATTATTTGACAAGCAATTAATATTAATTATCAGTATGAAAGCATATTTGCAATTGCAGAGAACTAATATCAAGGAAATTAAATGAAACAATCTCAAATTATAAGAAAGCAAACTAAAGCAGATCTAAAGATCACAAGAATTGTTGTTTGCCATATATGTACAAGGGGGAAAAAAGAGTGGATTTAGGGATCAAAAGACAACACATTTGTCTTGGTAGGTGCACTTGCATGGTAGTGCATCTTGGCTTAACAAAATGCATGACAAGCTATTGAACAGAAAATAACTCCTGTCAGCTATTCTGTGCTGTTTTACGTAAGTAATGATAAGAATAAAGAAAATATTCAGACATATCTTACAAGAATCTGAGTTCTCTTAAGTTATGTGAGGGCAAAGAGCAAAGTCTGGTTTACTGTTGTAGAACCAGACTCTACTGGAGAACCCTCTTTTATCTAAAATCTCCAAAGCACTTATTGCACAATATCCTGGTAGAAGATATAGCTACCAGCTCCCTGCAAGATTCTGCTTATAAGCACGGCAGCATTTATTCCTGTTGAATCAGGACAACTTAGTGATTGAATATAAATGGAAAAGGCAAGCCAAAAAAATTGCATTCAGTTTCTCTCCTTGTCTAAAGCAGCTACTCTTTACGTTTGGACTGACATATAAAAAAAAAACAAACCGGCAAATTAAATGTGTAGGTAGAATTTGCATTGGCACTTTCAAGTGTAAAGTTTTGTACCCTTACTAGTAGAATGTGTATCTATCGTTAGTGCAATTTCATACGTTTTTAAGATAGCAAGCTTGAGGAGAAAAAAAAAAAGGAAAAATATCAGCATGGAATTATATTACCCCATAGAAGGAGGGAGCTGTAGATTATCAACCTCTCCTAATTACCATCTTTCTTAATGTGAAAAATGGCATAGCTGGAGTGGTGCTCTTGCTATATTTACATTGTCAGTGCAGAACCACAGCTGCATAAATCAGGCTGGCCATCCTCATGGAAAAGACTCTGGCACCTGACGAAACTAAAGCTGAATATCAATAAAACAGCCCAGCAGAGAAAGGGGACAAGAGCTCCTGTCTTAGTAGTGAGCGTGCAGCATCCTACTGTGGCAAAAAGGCCAGGATTTTCACCCAGAAACACGGAGACTAGATGTTCTCTTGCCATCACCGCATCTCAGAGGCAGCGGATGACAGCTCATTAGATCATGCCTCGGCTTTATTGACTATGTGAGCGGTTTTTGACTGAACACTCACTTCTGGTGACTTACCTCACTTGCTGATACTGAACGTGACAAGGGTGGATAGTCCTGATTTCTCAGCTGTGAGGCAAAACTACCGCCCAGTTCTAACTGACAGCATCTCAAGGAAAAGTAAGTGGGTAAATTTAAGCTGAAGGGACTGGAATATGCCGTGTGAGGTGAAATACTCAGGTAGTAACAGCAAGCCTTTAAAAAGCACTGTGCACAAATGGCACGGGCATTTACTGACACTATCTTGAATAGATTTTCATCCTTTGATGACTGAGCATCGTTTTCCTCCTGACAGGCTTTTTTGTTCCCAAACCCAAATTATATTTCCCCAGTGTATCCCCTAGAAATAACTGAATTGGCTTTGCTGAAATTACACCCAAAAGTTAATGCACAAAGATGACATGCTAGAAATTTATGGGATTAATATTTATGGTTTAGTTTAGTAAAATTGCAAGAACTAAACCCAAGGAATTAGAAACTACTAAGCAACTTCAACTATACCTGGTATCTCCACAAGAAATAAAAATCATCCACACATGTTCATATTTCTGTAGCACTGTATGTCTGTATGTCTATATGTCCCAGGATATCGCACAGGACTTAACAGATCCAGGCCTCTCTGATCTTACCAGCTTTGTCATCCTTTCTTGGCTTTAAGGAGAGGAATGGCCTTCAAATTAGTGTAGCTGCTCATATCAGAGTTAGGAGCTACTTGCTTCCATGAAATTAAAAAGTAAAACCATTATTTAAATCAAAAGGTGCAGACCTTTTAACAAATTTCTCTATTTTTGCAAATCCTGGGTACATGAGTTTGTAAGCAGAAATCTTACCGGCTGCCAAAATAGAACGATACAACAGTTTAGGTTGGAAGGAGTCTCTGAAGGCCATCTGCTCCCACCCCTCCTCTTCCCCCTCATGCCACCCCTTGCTCAAAGCAGGGCCAGCTTCCAGCAGCTCACTCGGGCCTGTGTCCCGTCGGATTTTCAGTCTCCGCAAGGATGGAGGCTCCATAGCCTCTCCAAGCAACCTCCTCTAGTGCTCTGCCACTCTCACCCCAACACTCTGCAGCAGCGGGGACAAGTCAGTCTCCAGGAGACTCACTTCAGCTCCTAAATCAACGGAGTTCTGGCACTGCTTCATTAGGTGAGGATCAGCTCTCTGCACAGTAATACAGAATGGTAGAAATGCACTTTCCACCCAACTAAAATTGCAACAGAGCATTACTGATTTCCTTGGAAAAAAATTTACAGGATTTTATTATGTACATGTGATCGAACTTATTTATGTTTCAACATGAAAACAATGTATGATACATTTCCTAATTTCTGCTATTAATTTCTATCAAGCTGGAACATTACATCAAGGGATGATTTATGCTAAGAGACTTGGCAATTTAGTGGAAGCATGGGGCGTCACGGAGATATTTCTGCTAAAATACAAGTGAGGAAACAGCTAACAGTGTTAAATTTTAAATTTTCAGTACTAGGGTTCAGGATAACAACCAGCTGCTTGAACACAAGTGAGCGAAAATCCATACATCTTCCAAGCTCACGTTTCAGTCAGCCTGCTGGCAGGGCTTTGATACCATGTACTGCTGTCACATTCCACCCAGCTTCTGAACGCCAGCTTTGCAATGTAATATATTTAAACATAATCCTTTTATCTTCCAGTTCATACTTCTGCCAAGCGAATGTGAATATGTAGTAAATTCCACAGCCAGGGAACCGCGTGCATGAGATTCTCAGAAAGACGGATGTTTTCTGGTTGCGTAGCTGCTTTTCAAGCAGCTTTTGCACACTGTGTGCTGTTCTGACCTGGTTTCTTTACGCGTGTTCTTCTTAAGGAACGGCTGCGTAGTCATTTTAATCTGACATAAATCTGGCGTGTCACTAACATGGTTAGTCCCATCATTCTTGTTCCCAGCTGCTCACACTTGCTGCCTCCCTTCTGCCAACTCACTCACTCACGTACCTGAGCTGTAAACCGTATCAGGGAACTCATCCTGCTGAAAAAAATCATCTTTTTCCCAGTTTGCCGAGTTAGGTTTGGCTTCATGCTATGTTTAATCCAATCTAACTCCGTCCCATCCCCTCCCTGTGCTACCCACAGCATGCTAGAAAACAAATTCATTTAAAAAAAGATTTTTTTTTGGAGCCAGATCAGTTCACGGCACAGCCACTTGAGTAACAGCGCTAGCATGAGGAACAAGTGCTTGGGCCTGAAAAGCAGGTGCCGCTCTTTCAATAGCAGCCTGGATGCGTGCTGGTTTAAAGACACTGGTTTAGCTGTTTATGTCGCAGGAGTACTTTGTCAGATGAAATATTCATAAAAAAGAGTATGTAAATCGTAACCTTGCAAGTTTTTCAACATACTACTATAGTAATAGATGCATTTTACTTTCTCATCCTTTGCTTGTTCTCATTTCTTTTCTTCAGTGGATGTCTGTTCACCATCACACTCAGAAATACTGGCCTATATTTACTTCATGATCTGTGTAAACCTCTGAGCGCATGCCCACAACCAAAATAAATCCTGAAGAGAAGCCAGTCAGAACAGATTCAGTCAACAAAGTGTGTTTTATTTTCACACAGTATTCTTTAATGACCACAAACATAAGATGAAGAAATGGAAACAATTAAATACAAACACCTGCATAAAAGCAGATTTCAAAACATTACCAGAAAAGCTATTTTAAAGTCCTGTAAAGGAACGATACTTCATGTCCTTGTTGTGATCAATAAGCTGGTAGAGAGAAAGGGAAAATCTTAGTGTAATAACAAATATTACTGTTGTTTATAAGAAATATGGAAGTTTTTATATTCTACATAATTATCTTTATATAATAAAATATTTGTAAGAAACGGTATCCTGCTACCATTCTGATGGTTTGATTGTATGAATATTTTTTTTGTATTTAAAAAGGTATGAGGAGAATGACCCTCAAACTTGTTTGTAAATGCTGTTTGGTATAAGGTACAGGAAAACAGTGGACACAGAAAGTGGAATGTTTTCATTGTTCACGTCAGCAGCCTTGTGGTGTTTTGATATATTGGACCAGAATGAGCTTAGTGGGTGAGGAAAAGTCTTTGGTAAGATTTTTCTAAGATCGCTGTCATCTTAATTTGTAAATACAGAAGTGACATAACCAACTGATGTTTAATCTGGAGATTAAAATACTCCAGCTGTACTGGAGGATGGATATAAACAAACAAGCTTGGTTTACAGAAAGTCAGTTAGCTTGGCAGTTTGCCCAAGATTATTATTTTTTTATTTACTAATGTCAGTAATTGAGGGTGTGGGCTGACATTACAGCTAAACAGAACCCTTGCTTCTCACGCACCCAGCCATACGCTCCTCTGACGTTTCCTTCGTGCCAACACTGGGACTCATCTGATGCCGTACTGAGCCGGTTCAGGGAATCAAACACCACAAAACTAATCCCACAAAACACAGTGATTAATTTTCAGCCAGTTTGGCCCTATGACCTTAATAAGTAAATAAAAACATCTGTATACAAGTACTTCAAAACCTTACCAAAAAGGTATTTGAAAGTCCTGCAAAGGAATACTTCATATCCCTGTTGTGATCAATAGGCTGATAGATAGAAAGGGAAAATCTGACAAATATTACAGTTGTTTATAAGGAACATTAAAGTTTGTACCTTATTATCATTACATTATTATGTAATTATAGAAATTATCTTTCTATGATAAAAAATTGTGAAAATGGTGGTAAACAGAAGTTTTGATTTCTTCTCTGATTTTATCAGTCAGGAACTGTTATTCTGCCTCTGGATCTCTGCTTAGCTAAAGCTGTAGTTTGTGTTTTAATGATTTCTTAGTGACGCTTCAGAGTCAGAGTCTTCACCCAGCACGAACTGTGGGCTAATCTAAGAGGGGCCATTTTTTAAGCTCTGAACAAATCTGCAGTCAGGGACCAACGGGCACCCTGATCGCCAAGAAACCGAGTTGTAACTAGTTCGTTTGTTCGGTTTTAGGTGCCCCTCATTCGCACATACTTATTTTCAAGTCTCGGTGACCTCATCAGCCCCTTTGTATTGAGAGGCCAAAAAAAAAAAACAACCAACCCCGAACAGAACCACAAAACGCAGAGCCATTTCGCCATGCAGGCCCTCTCTCTCCCTCCTGCGAGCCGGCCTGGGAAGCTCGTTGCTTTCCTCACCCGTGACGCCTGCTGCCCTCGTAACGCTGGCAGTGACGCCGAGCAGAGTCGTCAAATACGGGGTGCAGCGTCCCTCAGCGCTCGGCCCGTGACTGCTCGTTCCCCTGGCGGCGCCACAGGCCTCGCCGCGACATGACGTCACCGCGGCGCCCATGCGCATGCCTAACACTCTCACCGGGCAACCGCCTCCCAAAATTAGGTCGCGGCCTCATTGGAGGAGCCGCCCCCGCCCGTTGCCGCGCTCGGGGCCCGAGGGGAGCGGAGCGGAGCCTTCCCGAGCGCCGGCGGCTGTCATGGGTGAGACGCCGCCGCCCGCCAGGCCCGGGATCGGCGTGGGGGTGGTGGTCACCAGCGCCGCGCACCCCAACTGCGTCCTCCTGGGCAAGAGGAAAGGCTCGCTGGGGGCCGGCACCTACCAGCTCCCCGGCGGCCACCTGGAGTTCGGGTAGGAGCCCCGAGCCCCCTCCTCCCCCCCCTCGGCGGCGCGGACAGCCGGCTGCCCGCCCCGGCCCTCCCTCCCCTGAGGCGGCCGTGCCCTCCCCGCCCGCAGGGAGAGCCTGGCGGACTGCGCCGCGCGGGAGACGCTGGAGGAGGCGGCGCTGCGGCTGCGCAACGTCCGCTTCGCCTCCGCCGTCAACGCCGTCTGCGCCGCCGCGCGCTACCACTACGTCACCGTCCTCATGAAGGGCGAGGCGGAGCCGGGGGCGGAGCCGCGCAACCGCGAGCCCGAGAAGAACGAGGGTGAGGGGCGCGCGCGGCGGGGGGTTGTGTGGGGGTGTCGCCCCGGGGCACGGCTGTTCTCCCGCTCGGTTGTACCGCAGTGCGCGTTGCGGCTTGGTTTATTGTATTTTTCCCTTTATGACCACGTCATTTTCGACATAGCGAGGTCAGGGAGCGGCCGCAGGTACCTTTACTCTGCAGCTCTGAGGCAGCACTCGTGTCCCGTAGCGTCAGGGCTTACGGGGAGGAGAGTAATAAGTTTAAAATAGCTGTGTGTGCAACGGAGACCTCGGATTTGCCTTGGCAATTCCTGCACAATCCACCCAGGCTTGCAGAGGCCGAATTGCTACGCGATTAATTTTATACTCTAGCTTTTTTATTATTTTTATTATTTTTTTTTCCCCCTACAGGTTGGGAATGGGTTAAATGGGATGAATTCCCTCCGGCGGATCAACTGTTCTGGGCCTTACGCTGCTTAAGAGAGCAAGGTTACAATCCTTTTACAGAAGAGCTCGATCATCTAAAGGGGTACACGGGAAGTCACCAACTAGCATAAAAAACTAATTGTACGTTACGTAGCGAACTACAGGACAGACCTGCTTTTTTGGTGTAAAAGAGGAAAGGATATATCGTGCTTGCTCTGCCCGCGTGGAAACCTTACCCGTCCCAAAGCCAAAAAGCTGCCAAATGTTTCAGTGCTTTTACCGTATTTCACACGACGGTTGTCTCATTGTAGTGCTATTTCTAGCTCTAGTGGTTAGCAATTAATGTTTTCTTTTACAGAAAACTCCTCGTGTTTTATCTGGTTAATCTTTATATAGATGAATAGCCCTTTGGAAGTCAGAACTAGTCAGAGACGTTTACTCACTTGGAAGCAGTTGCAGCATCAGGCCCAAGAGAAACGGATTTGTTTAAACCATTGTCCTGCTTTCTATGTAAAACTACTTTGTATACCATGCTGCTTTCCTGTAATTATAAACCTTGGACCGATTTTTAAACTTAGCCTTGTCTCATAGCTTCAGTTAAGACACTGTCATGAATAAAAGTCACATTTTACAGACAATGCCTCGTTCTCCTGCAGACAGTAGTACGTACTTGAAAATGAGAATATTATGAACGTGAAAAGGTTGTGGTGGCTTGTTGCAAGGAATGAAAATTCCCTGACCCTTCTTGCCACCCCCTTTCATTACAGAGTTCTGTTTGCAGCCCCAGTTACATTAGAATTTATCTGCAGAAGTGTTTCAGATCGCTACAGTTGATCTTAATTCCTGATTGTGTTACTAAACTCTTAATAGTTTAACGGAGAGGTGCCTACAGCATTCTACTAGGGTGACACAAGTAACATTGTACAAACTAATCTTATTTATAGTTGTAGCTCTATGGCAGATGGGCATACTTTTTGGCTAAAGAGGGTTGTCAGTCTTGAACAGCACAGACGGGCGTAATTCTGTACAGCTACTGGGATTTGATAAATTGTTAATTTTCAGTTTGGTGTGACTAAATGATTGAATTGGTAGTGAATAAAGTAACAGTACACAAAGATATATACAAAACCAACGAGTTAATTTTTTATTTTTCTAGATTCTGTAACCCAATTTGATTCTTTCCCAGCTGTAGTCATCAGCAATTAATTTTAGGATATAACTTTTAATAAATCACTAATTGGCTCATTTTTTCTCTCTTCAGGGTTCTTTTAAAACACAGTTTTTGTCTGTTTCCTTTAGATATACCTTTTGTACAAAATGTTCTGAGATACCTTTAATTTCTTCTGAATAAAACATAAGCACAATATTGAAAGATTAAAATTGTCTGAAATTGACTTGTCAGTTCTTAAAAGAAATGAGCTTGAAGGGTTTAAAGCTCTTCCTTACTTTGCACATACATTTTCTTAAATGGAGATGGCTCTTTTTGCTGAGAAGCAGACAGTGATAGGAGGTATAAGGATGCTACTGACGATCGCAAGCCTCCTGCTTAGAATTTGAAGTATTAACTATGCACAACTTCCCTTAGGACAGATACTCTTTGTCTGAAGTGAAGAAAGGAGATACATGTTATAAAGCAGTTTTGAAATGGAAATATCACTGAAAATTCCTTTACTACTGTATCTTTGTAGAAAGCTTATTTTTTCTATTCAAAAGTGGAAATTTTCTTCCTGAAAGCAACTTCACGTACTCTTGAAAATTATTCCATTCAGCTGTCAACAAAGAGGCTGTAGGAAGAGTTGACAGATGTCCTGCCCATCTGTCCCAAAGAATAAAGAAAAAAAAATTATTTAAATGATTTAGTGCAATTTTAAATTTTAGAAGGCATCTACCTCCTGATGGGAAAACCGAGGTCACTGTAAAATGGTTTGTCATGCAATAAATATTTTGTTACCATTAATAGTTATATTCATTCTATCTGTTGTAAATACACAAGTAGTTCCTGAAATGAGGACACAAACAGTACCTCCATATGTTAGGGTTTCTGTATCCTTTCTAAGTGGACTGATTAAATGACTACAGTGCATTACTGCGATCAGCTGTCAGCAATCCCTAACTTAAATAACTTGGTTTGTATGTATCGTGCATTTGTACTTCCCCCCTCTGAATATTTGATTCTTGGTAGTTTTTAGCTGCTAAGACTCGGACCTTTCAACTAAACGTTATGTTTACTTTGATTTTTGGTACTTTTGCTAAATAGGAAAATCTTATTATGTACACATCTAAGCCACTGAGTAGCAGAACACGCAGTTAAAACTTTGCGGTTTGCTAAATTGCTTGTAATAGACAGAATTCAGCTAAAATGGACTTAAGAGTTATCCAGCATTGAGAAACAGTCCTGAACAGTACGAAGTTTGGAGCACTGATGTAAAAAAATGGTTAGGATGCACCTTATATCCACCATCTGACTTTATGCTAAGTGAACAGTGAGCAGAGCTGTCTTACTTGTTTCTTAGATGTTAACACATTGGTCCTATTTAATCCTTTAACAGACTAGCAAACAACCCAGAAAAAGAATCAGTCATTGCTTCTGTTCACTCTTACTTATGCCTGGAAACAATCGCCCACCTCCACAGTATTTCAGTTAGTGAATCACGATATAGCCGTAAAACAGTTTTGGGCAGACTGGACATTACACTTTCAGTGACTATTAATTATCTCTATTTGTATTTCATTCCAAGAAAAGAATGTCCTTATAGATTAGAAGACGAAAGAGAGTAGAGCACAGCGGCTGTGTCGTAAGATGTGTTAAGAGAAGGGCATTTAGGGAAGAAAAATACTAATCCCATGGTACAAAGCATTGAGAAACTGCATTTTGCAATATTGTGTATGATTCTGATCACACATGTTTAAGAAAAAACAATGTGAACTAGAACAGGGGTAGGCAAGGTTAACTAGGATTGAGAGAGGCCAGATGTATTAGGATTAACAGGAATTAAAGAGGAAATGCAGTTCTCTATAAAGACATTGGGGGTAAACACCAAAGAGGAAAAGATGATACTGAGTAAAGGTTAAAATATATATGTATATTAATAACTTCAGACTGCAAAATAGAGGTGAAATTTTAATAACTCTGAAAATACTTCCAAAAGGAACAGCTCAGACAAAACCAAATTCCCCATTTCTGTTTTGAAACCAAACCCACTGCCCTGTATTGTATGATTGAACCTGACTGAAGAGGTCCTTTTCATTTCTACATCCTTATGGGATTTGTCTATATGTTGGTCATATGTGGCAGCATTACTGACAGCAATATTTGAAAGATTGAGCAAACGAGGAAGTACCTGATTTATCATCAGATACTTCTGCGAGGAATCTACAAAATGGAAAATTGGAGAGAATTGTGATCTGTGCTTCAGGAAGCCTCGTTGCAGGGCAGAAACCTGTAACTGCCGTGAGCAACAGTTCACATAAGTAACCCTCTGATCAAATCAGAAAACTAAAGAGAAAAGTAGCTGTCATAAAATGACTCCTTAAGCAAGAGAACAAGGAAAAGAAAGCCAAGGGAAGTGCCTTTGGAAAGATGAAAGAACACTGTAGCTGAGGCAGGAGATGCAACTGCTGAAGTAAACAAATTAGCAGGTTCAAAGAACTGAAAAAAATTATAGATGACAAGAATAAAGAATCTGTGAGCACTTTGAACTGAAAGGAGCTGAACCTGCAGCATGCCCCAAAGCGTGTCACCTCCAGGGTCCCAGGATGCTTAACCAAAGCACTGGTGAAGTCTTGCAAATGGGCACTACATCACTGCCTCAGTCTGCCCAGTTCTGCGTGCACCTGATAAAGCTCAGAAAAGGACAGACTTTCAGCTCCTGACTGCTCAGCTGCTTCTAGTACTGACTTGACATCTTGCAAAGGGGAAAATGAAGCACAAACTTCTGAAACTGAATCAGAATTTAACCACAATACCGCAATAAAATGTGCTGAGTATTGAAGTTACACAAGACTTAAGTTTGCAAAATGAAACAAAGTTACATCAAAGCTGCGTTTATTTATGACAAATCATTCATTATATATTACAATAATTACAAACTTTTTTTTTTTTTACACCTTATTGCCATATTTTTGTTCTCGGCACACACAAGATGATCAAGAACATGGATTTAGGCAGTAACAAAAGAAGATACTAAAATTAGAAATTTCATGCCCCATTTCTGTGCCATAGAAAAGGCTATCATCAAAAGGGTAAAGTTACTAACAAACATACAAGGGGATTCCCCTTACACCTTTTTTCCCAGGAACTTTTGTCATCTAATGTATAGTAAATATATATATACAGGCATGTCTCTTGCAAACATACACATTCACACATTTACATAATCACTGGAAATTTGACATCTCTCCTCCAGCAGAAAGCTCCCAGTCATTTTACTTGAACATGTAATGCAAAAAAAAATTCTGTAATGGAAAAAAAAAAAAAAAAAAGGTCCATGGTTTTAAATTAGTCACCCTATTTCTGAGCCAGCTGTTATCTTCTCCCTACACAGGGATGCCAGCGTAACAAAAGGGTATTGCAGTTTGTGATGAACAGCATCCAACCTACCTTCACCACAGGAAAGGTCTACTAAGGATACTGTCCCTCTTGTACCTAGTCTGAGTCACTACTGCTGCTTGAGGAGTCTGTTGACATAACTTCTACATCATCTTCATTCTCTTTATTGTGTCCTGGAGGCTCCAACATGAAGTCATTACTATGATTAGGAGGTAGCATGTTCATTGACATATCACTTGACTGCCAAGGATACTGAGGAGCAAGCACATCTGGAAAAAAGGGGTATAATCCAACTATCAGCTTTGTACATCAACAAATTCAACAAGACAGCTCAAACAGAACTCCAAAATGAAAACAAATCTTAAAATCCTTCCTGGACAGATTAAACTCTCCAGTAACAGCTGGAAAATATATCATGATGGAGCCATTCTATCACTGTAAAAGCCTGCTCTGAAGAGAGGCCCATTTATGTAGTGGCTCTTGATCTCTCATCACTCCACTTCAAAACAGTATATATTCATACAGAGCTTTTCATCTTCAAAGCACAGTTTGAACTGACTTAACATTCACAACCATTGGCAGTAATGAAAATGGTCACCCTCTGTCTGTGTGCAAAAATAGAAGAAAACATTAGATCAAAAACCAAATACTTAAGGTAGACCACAGAAATTCCGAGTAAAAGGTTTTGGCTGAAACACCTTGGTTATCGTTTCTCCAACAGCAAATATGGTGCATCAAGTGCAAAGGAGAAGAGTGTCCTACTACAAAACCAGGGCCACAGGGATACCTGGGAGGTGGGAATGCCCCACTGTGCCCCAGCCAGGCCAGCCTCAGTTGCATCTGACTTCCCTTAGCTCTCGCTCTTTCTTCTCTTCTCCTCCCACTTCCAAAGCCATCCCATACTGTACTCCCTACCGACGTACCCTCCCCCACAACACTTCCTAGGCTCTCCCTTCCTTGCCACCAGAATGGCTCCCATTTCAAAGATGCAGTACACATCTACATGCCATTTCTGCTCCCTTCCTTTTAATTCTCCCTGCTTCCTTTACACTCCCTACTGCAGTGCTTCAGTTCTCCTCCACTTATTAAGCAGGCACTGTAGCTAAGTCTATCCCACAGAAGAAACCAGCTGTCTCCCACTTACAGCAAGAATTAAAAATAATTAGGCAGTCAGAAGGGAACAAAAGCCCACCCACGTGGGACTCTGAGTACAGAAAAAGAGGGCACTGTCTAAGCAGGGGGTCATATACAGTAGACTTATTCTCACCCAGGTGCTGCCTAACTCAGAAGCACACAGACTCCACACACATTGTAGCTTCTGATCTTCAAGTCTGCAGACACTGAGATTCCACATATGAACTACAGCCACAGTCCCCTAATAGCAGATGCGTTACCTCGCTGTACGAATCGGACCCACCAGCGGATGCGAGGACATAATGCAGCCTTTATGCCAGTCCTGTGCCTGCTTTAGGAAGACCAGCGATACTACCAGGTAGTCTCATCCCAGCTGTGGTGAAGTTAACCAACTTTATTTGAACCAGCTGAGAATGTAAGCGAGTGTTTTGCATCCTGTGGCTGTGCTTCGATGCTGGAACCAGTCCAATATGAAACCAGGTTGAGTATGTGTGCTAAGCAGCCTCAAAGTTTTCAGGCTACCAAGCAGCCCAGTGGCTGGCTTGCAGACTCAGAAAGGACTCAGTAACCGAACATCTCTCTGCAGAAGTCTCTAGAAGGACTAGATCCCATAGTTAGCACTCTCATCGACATGCCTCCACACACCAACAGATTCAGGATCCCTACACAAAAGGCTGGGGCAGGCTCTACTTTCTTTTAAATGGAGTTCTGATGTTTCCCTCTTACCTGACAGTCCATTAATTAGAGCATTTCCCTGACAGAGGAGACTCAGATTCAATTAACAACTTTGAGGAGTTTAAACCCCACATTTTCCAGCTTCTCAGGGAAAAGTCCTAAAGTGTGGGCTTTCAGTTCTTACAGAAATAGCACCCAAAAGTAAAAGGAGCAAGTCTGCATCCCCTAAGGCAGAGGAGCCAGCCAGCATGGGCTCTACTGAAACACCACCATGAGGAAGACACAACCTTAACATCTCCTCTGACCATATTTCAAAAGAACAGAAAAGACACATGGGCCCATCCTCAGCACTTCCCTGGTGGGTTGCTACGGACAGATGTCAGAGCCCCACTCCTATTCAGCTCACTGACCCATTTGATCCAAGAAAGAGAGATGATGCAGAACTTTAAGTCACTTCCTAAGAGGCGACAAGAGGATTAGGCAGATGACTGGAAACACAAAATCCAATTTTACTATTTGTCCAATGGAATCGCGATACAGGTTTTTTTAATTTATTCAGTACAATTTTTGAAAACAAGGTTTCTGTAACACCTGCAAGTGGCTTAACAGACAGGTAAGAACTGTTACAGATCTCCTATGAATCCAAACTAAGAATTTTTCCACAATTTAGTCTAACCATGGTAGAGTAATGCTGCACAGGTACAGAACCATTGAATTCTTGATTCAGTTACTGTAACTTACTGCTAAATTCTATTTTAGCATGAATGAATGAATCCCACTAGAGTCAGTGGAAGTGCCCATTTCACTAAGCAATTAAGGGATTAAAGCTTGATTCCTACACTCGAGGTACTACCTCACCAGCTGTCCTTTGCAATGCCTTTTCAATCCAGAACTTCTAAGCAAACAGTCTTGCTATATAGAGCGTAGACTTAAAGGAAGGTAGGGGATGACAATAGCCCCCTTTTCTTCTGAATACAGCTTTCACAATTCCATACTTTGTCATCACTGCTACGAAAAGTTTGCTTTGAAAATGTTTCTTTTTAATATGATTTGATATCACTTAATGTACAACAATTTAAAATAAGTGAATTGAACGGTGAGTTTTGTTTATATTGACTTAGTTGTAATGCCTGCAGTATGATTTAGCATGAAATAAAATTATGCAATTTCTAATTGTTTACTTTATTTACTAGATCTTCACTGGTACGGAACAAGGTTAGCCATAATTTTCATTATTTTAACTCTGATTTGCCTTTGCTAAGGGAAACGTATAATTGCTATGACTGTACAAAGAATAAAGAAAAGCAAACCAGAACTGAGTTTCTCTTACCTGGCAGTCTGCCTGCTGCAAGTGCATCCCCTGGTAAGTGTCCATTAACTCCATTGGTGGATGGGTTGTTCATCTGACCCAAGAGACCACTCCTCATTTCCAGATCTGTAGGATATGGCCTACGTGGGTCTCCTTTAAAAAAAAAAAAAAAAAAAAAAAAAAGAAATGTTTTTAAATATTTCATGATTGTCTTGCAGACATTAACTTTTTCTTCAGTGCCTAGTTTCTTGACCAAAAAAACCCATACTGTGATTGTTTGGATCAGCAACGAGCATCACACTTGTTTTGTTAAAATCCAAGTCTGTGCCTTTCACTTAGACTTTCTTTGTTCATTCACACTTGGCAGAAAAAGCACATTTAAAACAAACAAACCCATGTTTAGAAGGTATCTTTGCTCTCCCTGCTCCTTCACAGCTAAAGAGCAAGGACGGGAATTGGAAAAAACACATTCTCATTTTGGACAAGGAGGATAGTTCCCAAAATTGAAACCTGACATAATGAAAACCCTGCTTCTGACTCCACTGATTACTAATATCCTCTGTAAAGAGTATTATAAGGGGCAGGAGGGAACACAACCAAGCACATGGAAAAGTATTTAACATACTTGGTTCCAACTTATAAAAAAGCAAACAAAGGAGAGCAGAAGAGGCCAGTCAGTAATGGAGGCATGCAGTTTCATAGCCTTTTGAAGATGCACGTAAAGTCTACAGGACTTTAGATGTAACGGCTGAAAACAACGTTACTCTAATAAACTGCAGTGTTTTTTACTGTATAAAAGCATTGTAAGACCAGACACTGACCATGCTTTATTATAAAAAAATCTATTGTAATAAACATGATAGTTACCTGGTACCCATGTCAGAGGGGCACAAACAGCATTGCTAGCACTGATCCTATGGGCATATTTAATTATTTCTTCAGAGGAAATGGCACCTGGAAAAAGGGAAGGAAAGTTACTATATTCTCAAGAGATTGCATCATTCAATTATTCCAGAATATTGGACACTAATATCGAAAAGATTGGGAATGTCATTTTGTCAAACATTAAGAGCATGCTTCAAATGCAATGACTGCTTAGAGGATTCTTAGATTATGCAAGGACAAGCTTCGCAGTGAACTGATTTTACAGCCATGAGTTCAGTACCCCTTCAATGTCAACAGTTCTTCAACCTTGTGAAAAAAAACCACAAACCAATCTCTTAATCACTGTACTTGACAAGCATAATTTATAAGACTTCAGCACCTGCTTTATTATGTAGTAAAGAATTTTTGTTTGTTTGTTTAGTAATCATAGAGCACACATGTAGCAGCCCTTCTAAGTATGTGCCTCTATTACAGTAATAGAAACTTTTTGGAATTCCTTGATTCTATAGATGAAAGAGGTGTAACAAAATGATAAAAGACACTGTAAAAAAACACATCAAGAACATGCTTCCCACAAAAAAAAAAAAAAATCAGTTTAGCTTGGTAAGTGCCACAGAGCTGCAGGAATTGCTACGAATACAAAACAGTATCACCAGCTAGTCAGTCTTTCAAATACAACACACATGCACACAAACATTCTCTCCCCTTTGCTCAGCAGACCTACTGAGGCAATTTGGTGAGACACTTAGGTAATCAGATATAGTATTATCAGTCCAAGAAGAGTGTTGAAACACTTGAATTTAAGTTCAATATTAAGATATGTTTGCCACAAAAAGTAATTCATTCCTGCCTTTATTCTGAGGAAATGATTACAGGTTCATAATGAAATGGAAATTTGTTTACACACAAAGCATCCAAAATCTGTGACAGTAGAATTAAAAAAAATAAAATAACCGTAACTTGAGCTCACTAGCAACTTTCTTTAAAACTGCATTTATGTAGCATGTACAATCACGGATACTCACCTTTTCTTGCCTTTTCAATTGATTTCAGCTTTTCCTTTGCTTGATAAACAGCTGTTGCCTAGTTGTAAAAAAACAACAAACTAAACCAAACCTTCAATGCATCTTTAATTTGTAAACTTCTACATAAAGTCGGCTCTGTGAATAAACCCTTGCATTTAATTGCATTTTAAAAGAGAAACTATTCAGTGAACATTTTCAAAATATACAGAAGTAGGATTGGAAGAAAATTAGCATTATAAAACAAAATTGAATACCATGATAACTAAACAGTATTTGACTACTGAAAAAAAAAAACAAACCCCAAACCATTAAGCTCTTATGAAGTTTTAAATACTTAAAATCTTCTCAAACTAACACACCACTTTCTCCAGAACCACCTTTTTCACAAGGAGATGCTCAAAAGCAAACACATCATTATGAACTTACCAGTATGTGCTCTGCTTCTTTTAGTTGTTTCTGCAGCTGCTGAATATCATTATCCCTCTTTTCTACTACCTTTTCCAAAAGCTGCATTTCATGATGGATTTTCCCCTGATCAACTGCCAACTTCATTAGCTCTTGAAACTCTCCATCTCTCTGAATCAGCAGTTCCAGGATCTATTGAACAAGAGTTTTGTAGAACTTTTAATTTAGCTAGAGTAACAACAATCGTGCTGCAAAGAAGAGCAACTGAGATCCATAAGAGCATTTCTGTTTGCATGAAAAATGAAACAAAATTTCTTCCTCTGTTTGCAGAAACAGCCTATGAAGCATGCAACAAATGAACAAACAAACACCAACATGAGGACCAAGACTGCCTCTGTAGTGGGGCCAAAACCTCATCATCGCCATTAGCCTGAGTATAGGCAAGGACAAAGGGAGAAAGAAAGGAAAAAAAAGGAAAACATTAGAAGTAAAGCATTGTGCTTACCCAAAGAAATACAGTTTAGAAAGTCAGCTTACCTGGCTCTCCTCTCCTGGCTGTGGAAGCTTCTGGTTTCTTGAAATTGCCAAAATCTCAATTAATTCCCTGAAAGGAAAACTCTGTGTTTGCACAGTTTTCTAGGGCATTATTTGTAAATCACATCAAGTCAACCCAAAATTGTCAGAGTACTGATATCATTACAAAGGTATTCATGGAATTGAGTATTTTATAGTTTTACAGTACAGTGTTGGCAGGGATTTCTCAACTAAGAGTAATTCTGTCAATTGTCTCAAGATCTGAGCACATTTTCTTCTTTGTTCTTTGAGCTCATGAAGTGCTCGTGTATTTGTGCTCATGAAATGCGCTAAGTTCCTGCTGAACTACATAAGACGTACACATAAGCTGGGAGAAGAAACAAGACAATGAAATGCATTCACATCCTACTTCTACCGCCTTTGTTTGTTGCAAGAGGGCATTAAAGTTCTCTTCACTACTTTACTTCTCTGCTTTCCCTATGTTTTTTCCCCAAGAAAGCAAGTTTCACACTTGGGTTTAGAGCAATTAAGTCTACACTTTCAAACACCTAAATAGTTTGTTGTGAAACTACTTTTATAACAAGTGTTTCCACAATGGTATATCAGTTGCGTATCAAACACACGCAAATGCCAAAAAAATAATAATATTCTAGTGCTAGGTTAGAAGTGCTTCTCAAACAAACCTCTTGATCATGCTTCCAGGTACCCATTGACTTTGCCACCATTCTAAAAAGCCATCAAGAGGGGACTTGCTAAACAAGACCACAATGCAAAAAGGCATTTTCTGTAAATTCAGCAAACTTATTGGCTTCTAAGGCTACGGATGGCAGTTCAACACTATGCATGAGTAACTGTCTATCTGAAGACACTGCCCTTGGAACAGTACTGGTTCTTTGCTTGGTCCAGTGCAAGCAGCTCAAGTGGGATGTACGACTAATACAGCAGTGGGACCAGAACACTAAAACGAAAACAGGTACTTTCCAAAATGCCTGAAAAAGCCCCTCACCAGTAAAGCTCTAACCAGTATCTTGGTCTATGTCTCTTGGTCACTCCTGAACACTAAAATAATTTAAAACAGAGAATAAATAAACTCGTCATTATCACTAAAGCTTTATTATACCTGACCAACACTGAGCAAACAAAACCTGTTGTAAGTAGGTCAACTACCACCATCAACACTGATGTAATGGACGGTTGTAATTCTGTCCTGTGTTAGCCAGATAATGCACAGATGCAAACTCAAAACTATGCAAGGGCTACAGATTAGACATGTTGCTTAATTTTTGCCCCTACCACCAAACCATGACTGTGAAAGGCCTAGCTCCGCAGTGCTGCAACACTTTGCTGATGAAAAGGAAGATTTGCTAAATGCTGCTGAGGGTTGCTCCGGATTCATTATGGCAGAATATTACTCCCAAGAGTTAAAAAAAAAAAAAAAGTTTAGATAAAAAGCAAGTTGTCTTTTTTTCTTCCAAAAATACATGTCCTCCAGCAACCCATATGTCACAATAAAATCTAAAACTGAAAACAAAACCGAACCAGAAACAAGAGCAATGACCAATATATTTCCCTTGTCCTACCAGTGGTAATCATACAGAGTGAGCCAGCCACATAGATAATATGGGTTACTCCCTCTGAAAAAAGTTTTCCTAAGCTCCTGTTCTCCTCGAGAGGAGGAAAATAACCAGGAACCAGTCTAACTGCGCTGCCAGCTGTGCCTCCACAACATGGTGGACAACTTGGAGGAGGGTTATCAGCCCAGCCTCAACAGCGTGGGACTAAGTATCTGAGCATTTCCATCACTCCAAAGACAAGCTCTGCAGCCTACTCTGAGCGAGTTTAACACTAACAGAGGCAATGACCAGAACGGCTTAAGTCATGCAACGCCATCTACAAATTTCTGACTTAAACAGAATTTTTAGTGTTTAATAAAAAGCCTAAAATCGGGGGGTGTGTGCATGTCACAGGAAATGCAGGTGTCAGCCCAGAAAGAAAGGCAAGCGGAAGAATAAGGAAGCTCTCCTCCTCCTCGGGAAATAGGAAATAAAGCCCCGCCGATGCGTCCCCGCTGGGGTGAGCGCTGCGGAGCGGAGGGCCGGGCCGGGCCAAGCCCCCGGCGCAGCACCAACCCCTCTCCCGCCGGAGCCGGCCTGGGGTCGGCGGGGGAGCAGGGACACGCGTGTAGCCGGGCCGGGCCGGGCCCTCCTCCCGCCCCGCAGCCCAGCGAGGGGTCGGGCCAGGCCGATCCCCTCCCAGCCCAATCCCAGGGGCACCCGCTCCCTTCGCCGCCCCCGTCGGAGGCTCCGCGCACTTACAGCGCCGAGCACCCTTTCCCCACCCCCGGCGCCCCGCCATCCAGGCACCGGGCGCGGGGGGGCCAGAGCGCGGTACCTGGCCAAGAGCTCGAGATCCTCCAGCGCCGCCAGGAGCCGGTCCCGGGTGCTGCTCCGCTCCCCACCTCCCCCGGTCGCCGCCGCCATCACGATCCCGGGCGCGGACCCGAGCGAGAACCGCCTCCCGCCGGCGGCGGCGGCGCCAGGCCCGCGCGCGCGGCCGGCCGGCAGCGCCCCCCGCCCCGCCGGCGGCGGACGTGCGAGCTGCAGCCGCCCGGCGGCGGGCGCATGCGCAGCGCGGCCCGGACGGGCGGGAGGGCGGTTCCTCCCCCGCCCCCCCCGCGCGGCGCGAGCCGGGGGCGGGAAGGGGCTGAGGGGTAACGGCCGCCGTGAGGCGCGGCGGGGCCGGGCAGGGCCGGGGAAGGCAGGGCTGGGCGGCCGGGGAAGGGGAGCGGTGCTCGTCGCGGAGAGCCGTGGGTGTGAGGGGAAAGGGGGTCACATCTGCCTCGGCAAGGCCAGATGCGTGTTTGTAAACGCCCTCTCCTGGAGCTGGGTCCTTACACAAGGATCTGCGCTTGTTGCTCTTTTGAATGCGTTTCCAGTCCGCGGGTTTCCATAGAAGAGCCTCCAAATGAGATTCAGATGTACGCTAAAGGCACAGAAAACAAGCTGCAGAGAAAGGGCTTGCGACTGAATTACGTCTTAACTTTTTTAATTCAATGTCTGAGGGCCCTGATGTCCAAAAATCCTATAGGTGCTTTTTATCAGGTGGAGGAAGAAGTGTTGCTTTACTAATGGCTGAAGAAAGTTCAGTGGCCGATACCGAAAATGAGAGAAAAACCCGAGCTTTAAATCAGACAGAGCCAAGAGCTCCTTTTACCTGGGCTGGCTGTCCCGTAAGTGACAGGACCTAGCAGTGACCTGCCTGGCCTGCCAATGCAGACCTGGCTCTCTGTGGAGGCTAAAGGCAGCTTTGCCTCCGTTGCAGAGGTCTGCACACGACGATCAGGGCAGGTAACAGATGCAAATCGTGCCCCTGATCCTGCCGGCAGTCGAGCTGTAATTAAAAAATAGTTTGGTTTGTTGTTTTTTTTTTAAATGTTGCTGTATATGGGCTGGTGCTGTAAACAGGCCTCCAGCTCTGGGTGGGGTAACAGTGAAGCCAGTGGAATTTTTTATATTCATTAAACTCTCCGTAACGTGAAGAGACTGAGGGAGAAGCCGGGGTGGAGGGCAGATGAGGGAGCGCGGAGTGAAAGCTAATCTGGGGCCAGGGTTTATAACCAGGGCAAGCCCCTCCACGGGAGAGCAGGCAGTCACCAGACCCCGCATCCTTCTGCTCTCAGCAGGCAGCTGCAAAACCTGCCTGCAAACAGCCACTCTCTTCTCTCCTGATTAGAGAAAGCATTAGATAGCATCCCTGACTCTTCTGGTATTTACTCTGATTATCTTTTTACCTTCTGCAATAAGTATGTCCCTGAGAAATTTACACTTATTAAAAATAAAAAAAAGGCAAGAAACTCATTAGTCAGCGATTCTTTGAATTGTGTTTTAAATAAGCAATTCAGCATTATGAGATTTGTGATAAAGCAATGAGATTTGGCAACCCTGAGAAGATAACTCTGCCAACAGGAGTTATTTAACATTCATTTACAATATAAAACAACCCTCAGCGTTCTGACTGTAGGTAGTTTGGGGATTCTCTTTAAACTACATAGCAGATAAAATCTCATCAAATAGTTCTGCCCTTTAAATAACTTTTGCTTGCTTTTTTTTTCCCCCCAGTATTTCCCTGATTTTGTTCAGGGAAAGATGTAATCAGTGATGCTGTCTAGTTGTGCATCCAGTTCACTGATCTGTTAGAGTGTCTGATGGGCGCATAAACAGAAAGAAATAGCAACTTTGAAAACAAAGCAATCCTTCCGCTAAATCATTTTCTTCCTCATATTCATTTTGCCATCTGAATTATTTAGACCTGATGTACTTCTGATATATTTCAGGGCCGTGATACCAGTTTCACTAGAGCTAAAAGCTTGGGGCGTTAAGAGGACACCCAGACTTGACAGGCTGAGTGAGTATCGGCTGCAGGAGGTCCCTGTCGGCTGATCTTTCCCTCTCCTTGTGTCCAGGAGCCTGTTCCCCCTCGTCCTTTTGACAGCACCCAACCAGGCCAACACCACCAGTCTTCCACTGGAGCAGCCAGCCTTCTCTCCCCACTTCTCAAACTGCTGCCCCTCTTCCAGGCGACGCGGACATCTGCCTGCTTTCTGCTGCCCGGTCCTAACCCTCTCCTTGCCCTGGGGGTGCAGCAGTGGCTGGGAAGCGCAGGTTCATTGGCAGAGACTTGGGCTCCTGCCTCTGCGTGGGAGGACAGGGTGAGACCAGCGGCATCGGGGAATGCCTGCCTGTGCCAAGACACAGAAAGTCATTCAGGCTGTGTCAGAGGGGTCTTCTCCTTCAGGACAAAGGGAAAGGCTGGGTGAAACGGGCTTGCGCCCCAAACTTGCCCTGTGGGCCCAGTGCTTTAAGACTGAGTGGATAATTTGCTGAATAGACTTCTGAAACGCTTGCCTGGACAAAACAACAGAGCCTCTGTTTCCCCTGTGTTGGTTCCTCCGTTTCCTCAGTTCTTCAGTGCTTTTGGCCTTCTTTCCCCTGAGTAAACTTTTTTCATAGTTATGTTGGTTTTGAGCCAGATCTGCTTCTTTAAAGCTCCTGCCCCTCCTGAATAACTAAGCATTGTTCCCGATTTTTTTCAGTAGTCTGAGAACATTTTAGGTTGTGTGGCCATGAACGTATCTTTCCGTCCACAGTGAGACTATTAGACATTTCAGAGCTCTTTCATTTCAGATTGTCTTTTCAATGGCATACGGAATGTATTATTAAGAACCTGTTAGCACAAGCAAAAATGGCTTATTTTACCCTGTTCAGTGGAGTCTTGTTTCTTCCAGAATGGGCCTTTAAGTGATGATCTGCAGAGCAAACTGATTCCTGTAGACAGATCCATGAGCAGCTGAGCTGATCTGAGAGTTCACCAACGCTGAGAAGCTGAGATGTTGCTGACTCCTCATCTCCCAACTGCACATTTTCACCCTGCCTTAGCTCCTCCTTGGTGTTTGCCATATGCTTCCACCAGCCACTTCAACTCAATAACAAGACTGAGGAATATTTAATTTGGGAGGGGGTGTTAATTTTCTTCTGGGTTAGTGAGTGAAACCTAACATCGTATGGAACCATGCCTTCAGAGTATGGTTTTATGTTACAACTAATTTTAGGACAAGAGGAAATGGCCTCAAGCTGCACCAGGGGAAGTTTAGGTTGGATATTAGAAAAAAACTTCTTCACCGAAAGGGCAGTCAGGCACGGGAACAGGCTGCCCAGGGAAGTGGTTGAGTCTCCATGCCTGGAGGTATTTAAAAGACGGGTAGATGTGGTGCTCGAGGACATGGTTTAGTGGTGGACTTGGCAGTGCTAGGTTAACGGTTGGACTCGATGAGCTTAAAGGTCTTTTCCAACCTTAATGATTCTATGATTCTATGGTAATTTAGCATGATTGTGAACTAATGCTGAAAAGTTCAGTCTTCTCCATCTCTCCAGCCACGTATTCCGTCTCGCTCGCCCTTACGTGAGGTCCAGTGACTGTGAGGCTGCAGAATGAATCGGGTGAGCAAATGAGTTCAATGGAAAGCCATCGTTTTTCTGGCGGGTTTGTTTTCTGTCAGATGAGCTCGTTGGAGCAGTTGACTTCAGGGCTGGCCGTTGCTAGGTCACTAGACACAAGGGAGGATGTGGCCAGGGGAGGGAACGAGGGATGCTACTCTTATTCCTAGTGAAGTGAAATTCAGTCCTAGGATTCCTCTGGTGCAAAGCTTTTTCTTCCAACATACTATTGTGATTTCTTAACTCCTGGTGTTACTACCTTACTTTTCATGAACACTTTGGAACTTGGAAGTTGAGCTGTAGAGAACCTCAACCAAGAAGCCCAAAGCAGACACGTGTTTCAGTTTCAGTCTGTATCTTTTCCAGGCTACAGTGCTTTTCAGCTGTCTTCTTATCTATACGTTCCAAACACTACACATCAAGCGTTCGGTTGGTAAGTAAGTGTTCGGTATACCACTCCTTAAAATAGTAATGGAAAATACTGACTACAGAAGATACGTAACTCCTGAAGGCTCTCAGGTGTCTGGCCACGTGTAATAAAACATTGCAAACAGTACAAATAAAAAAGCAGGAGGATAAGCAAGGAGAGCAAGTAGGAAAAAGGACAGAACAAATACTCATTTCCACTTCCCCTAGATAATGTAAAAATAAAATCCTTTCTGTCAAATATCAACTAAAATAGAAATCAAACATCTTGAGCACTGCTTGGAAGGATGCCACAGCTGTACTTTGGCCTGTGGAGATGAGAATAATCATCCCTTATTTGTCAAGCTGTCTTTACACCATTAATATTTTTAAATGCCTCTGATAAATCATCCATTTCTTATTGCTATTTAAAAAGAAGTCTTTATTTCCCTGCTCACTTATGTCGGATAGCCATTTTAGACTGATGAGAAAGGAAAAAAAGGTGGTTTTGCTTAGCCGGTGTAATTCTAGAATAGGTTAAAGATGAGGTAAAAATAGATAACACTATGATCCAAAGCTTGTATTTTTTTTGTGGAAGGAGTGTGAAACACTAGTACATATGGCCAAAACCAGAGTTTGGTACGCCATTCCAGACTGTTCCAGCACAAAATTAGCTCTGCTTTGAGCTATATTAAACCTGAGTTACACTGATTTCTGCTGGTGTAAATTTGGGCACAGAGCCCTCAAGACAGGAAGTCACCCAGGCAGAAAGCAGTCGTAGCTTTCAGGGCTTGTTCGGACCGGTGCTGCCTGTGAACTAGGAGGTGTTGAGTGGGAGAGAGAGAATCAAAACTGGCAAAAAGGGAAAGCTTGTTTGACAGCTTGGCCACTAGAGATGTTCACAATCCTGCCAAGTGTTCCCAGGAATAAAGGAAAATTTGGGGGCAATTAAATATGAGATCTTTTCCCTCACCAAGCTAAAAGTTAACGCTGACTACTTCATGAAATAAAACATCCAATTAGGGATAATGAGACTCCTGGGGTAACCCCCCAACACATATTAATTTTGAGTCTTCATTAAGTTAAACTTGTTTATTTGGAAAAAAATCTTATTTTCCTTGCGGCTCCTTCTGCAACCTCTTTACCAAACACTACTGGGACACCCACACAAGCTTCTATAGAAGCCAGGCTGAAATTTAGAGTTGTTTACTTCCCCTCACAAAAAAATCCAAGGGCAGCGATGACAGCAGCAGTCCCTGCTCTCCCACACGCTGAATTCCAGCTAGGCTGATAGGAGTTGTAATTTACTTAGGATGAATCTCTTCCCACACCTCCCTCATCCTTTTATTGTGCCCCATTGCCTGCTAAAGATAAAGCTGTCATCTCTTCCCGTTTAGACTAGCTCACCTGTCTTTTAACTGGGTGAGTTCATCTTCTGATCTCCAAGATGCTACTCGGATTTTCACCTGCTTCACAGTAACGCGACTTCCAGACAGGTTTTCACGTACCTGCAACTGACGTCAGCTTCTGCCCGCAAGATGCAGAAAGAGCGGAACACCAGCCAGAAATAGAGGTACCTGGCTTAAATTAGCTGTGAGGACTGAGTTCTAGGGTGAAGATGAAAAGGAAGATTTATTTAGAAACCTACAAGAGCAAAAATGAAAAAAGCGGTTTCTCTCCTAGTAGTTGGAGATGGGTAGAGGTAAAACTCCTTGTGAAAGATGAGTCTTGGGAGAAGTGAGGCAAGCTTTTATTAGCAGCTGAGAAAACAGTATGATAAACTATTCCAAAAACAATTACAGAATGACTTGTACTCGGCAGCCAAGTAGGATCTCATGGGAGATTCTGAAATCTGACAAACTACTAACAGTGCTGCTTCCATGTGAAATGAGGGGAGAGTTCACAGCTATTAAGCCTGGGAAAGACTATTAGGATCAGTAGTAGTCTCTCCCGTGTGAAGCAGGCCGTACAATTACATGCATGGATCTCTACTTCGGGACTGTGCCGTTTCCTTGGACAGTAACACACCACGCAGAAAGGAACCCCGCTCTTCATTTAAGTGCTGGCAGGTTTATTATGTCTGTAGGTGAGTTGTTCAGCGGGTAGCGGTAGAGCCAGGTGAGGAGTTATTTCCGTAGTTTTGATCATCCACCAACGTAGATACTGGAAGCACGTTGAACAGTCATCCTTCATTAGTGACTTATGTGGATGCTTTCAGGTGGCCAAGAGAGGCCTGCAGAGAGTCACCTCACCTGCTTCCAAAAGGGAGGAAGCCATTCAGCAGCATTGTCACTGCAGAATCGGAGACCGCATCTCAAATTCACACCAAACCTCTCTCCAGCAGACACATCCTAGCTACGGTTCATCTTTACTCATGTCTCGTCTCCTTTTTAGCTCAAACTGCAACACAGTATTGACACGAGGTCATTAAAAGTCACAAAGTCTTACCATGCCACCTTGTGCTAGACAGGTGGCAGTCCCTGAAAATAATCTGCCAAGAGTTCATACATGATTAAAATAAATGTATCGCTGATATCCAGGGCATTTTGAAACAATCCTGGGTGTTTTGCCTGTTTAATCTAAGCTTCTTGTGCCAGGAATTGTCTCTTGTGCCTTGTAAGGACGCAAAGTCTTGCTCAGATCCAAGCTGCTTGTCAGAATTTCATACGTTGTATATGGCAACGCTAGCACTGGAAAATGCTTCGTTAAGAGCCGCTTTGTAGGCATGCACTTGGGCACATAAAGCATATACGCAAAATGCACTGTGGAATACAGAATATGAAAAGCAACCAGCACAATCTGTTACGTTTTTACAGACCCTGAAAAGTGTCATGACAGGAGAATAATTTACATGTTGTTGTTTCTCCTAACCTCACCAAATCCCTTTCGTAATCCCTCACCTGCCCTGCCCCCACCCCGGTAAGAGATACAGTCATTACAGCAGGAGGGAAGGCGGCCAGGCTGGGATCGCATGTAACTCTTGTCCCCAGGTGCCTCATAAATCACACTTAGATTATCCGGTAATAAAGTTGGCAGCGAAAAGGATGCCGTAGCAGTGAGTTATAGGCATTTGCAGGTAGCGTGGCAAGGAGTTCACCCCAGGGAACCCTCTTACTCAGTCATCTGCTCCTTCCCCCACAGTATCCCTTGTGCTTCTAATTCTCCCTTGTCTCTGATTTTGTTCTGGTTACTCAGGGCCTGAGTCATACACACCTTGAAATAACAGTCACCCTCATTTCCAAATTCAGGCCTCAAAAGCGCATGAACAATTATGGTACTTCAAGAAATTAAGGCCCAATTTTGCCAAGGGTTGACCTTGTGAAGTGCTGAGCATTTTTGCCCTCAGTTCAATAGCATGCCTCTCCCTGTGTTTAGCTTTAAGCTTTGGACTCGTTGCTTGCAATTAAGCACATATTTAAGCTGTTTGGTAGATTGTGGCCTGAGTATACAGTACCTGGCAGATTCCAGTCTTGCAGGAGAGGGTACTCGGGGACACATTTGTGCTAGGGCTGCACAAGTACATTTATTCTAGATGCTGATAACTCTGCCAAGTGCTTCTATATACCCTGCCTTCCAAGCTGTGACATTTTGTCCTGTAAAATACAGTATAGTTCTACTGTTCCTGGAGCATTTCCACAAGCATGGAATTGCATCCAGCATGGTTGCAGGCAGGATGCTTATAGAATTGTGGGCAGTTGTGTGGACTAACTGGGTTGCTTCTGATATGACCACTCCACGGTCAGAGGAGAGTATCCTTCCACATTCACTCAACAGCTCAAACTCCCTACACGACCAGTATAGATTAGATGTTAGCGCTGGAGATGGCACTATGCTGTACTCTCCCTGCCAGCACTGACTATACCTTTCTGTTACATGCGGCTGCACGCAAAACCAAAGAATCTCATGGGGTATGTCTAAGCTGCAGAACCCAGGAGTGCCTCCACGGTAGTCCCAAGCCCAGACACATGTCTCTGGTATGTCAGGGTGAGCCTTGGGTGTGCACCAACCTATCCTTTTGCCTCACCCACTTCTTCACTCCTTCATTTCATGGAAAATAAACTCAGGCCAAAAGACAACCATGACACATTCTTACAGACCCCCAAGCAAGGAACATACTGTCAGGTATTCCAGACCTGCATTCCGCATGTAGCCGCATGCCCTGTGTTGTTTTAGGGACTTAAGGCCTTCTCTTTCTGTTAACTCACACCACCTGTATTGGAATACAGTTTTTAAAATGTATTTGTCATGAAACATAGGTATTTCATAAACAAGCTTGCTTTTGTCTCTGTGAAAAGGCTATCCCATCCCTGTGGGATATCTACTTCTCTCGGGCTATCAGATGCCTTGCAAAAGTGCCCCTTGCTCATTAGGGACCCATGTAAAACTCCGGTCTTGTGAATTCACACGTGCCTTGGGTTCTGTCATCTTCCTAGACAAACAGTGCCTCTCTCACGAAAACACACAATATAAAATATAAAATACACAAGGTGCAGCCTCACAAGAGAGGACCATGCCAGAGTCTGCAGAAATAAAATCCTCAGTCCATAACCCTCCTTCTCACCCGGTTCCTCTTCCTGGCCTGAACACAGGTGCCAAGAAAACAAGAAATGCAGAATTTGAAGGAGGGAATAGCGCTTTTATAAATAATAGCCTAAAGCTACAGAGTTTTGTAAACAAGAGGAGGACTCAATACAGGTTTTTAAGATTATTTATCAAGGAAATAATACAGAAATTCTGTCCTGACATAAGCAGTTAGAAAAAGCTTTCAGACTTTGATAAATTCTGCCTTTAAAACTTAAAAATCTTTAAACCTTAAAACTTTTGCAGAGACTTTAGTTTTGCTTTTTTACATGATTTTAGTGCCTGTTTGTTGCAGTGCTCATGTTTGCTGTTAATGCCATGTGCCTGATTACCTCAAGGCTTGTTTTTATCAAAACAAAATGCTGTGGTGTGTTTCAACATCTGAACATCAGAGGTAGGGTAGCTGGAGAAGCCATGCAATGTCCCTGGTTTCAGGCTGACCTCTGGCAATCCTACCTCCCGGGGGAGTAACAACATCACGTGTTCCCTTCCAAACACCTGACATGCACTAATTTTCCCAAAGTAACAGTATGTAGGAAGGGAATCTAACCCTCAGTCAAGCCCCATTGCCTCTATCTTTTGGAGAGATGACAAACTTCTATTAACAGAAGGAGAACTGAAACAAGTCCTTTCCAATTTGAAGTTTCACACATTTACAGGGATACGCTAGCCAAAGTTTGCTGAAAATAAAACGGAAAGTGATGCGGAAGCTAAAGTAACTTCACGTGCTACATTCAAAGCCAGACTGTTAATGGATTTCTTGAAGTATCAAATTTTAACTGTAAAAAAACTGTCAGAATGTATCACATATGAACACAGAAAGACATTACAGACTGCAGGGAGATGAATATCTGTGATGAGAAAAACAACCCAACTGGCATGTAGAGGAATGCCTGAAGCCTCCTTTGTTATGACTACAGTAAAAATACACATCTATTTTCCTAGAATAACAAAGCGTTCATTCTCTCTCCTGCTTGGAGCTGTTGAGCATTTACAGCGTGCTATTAGCAACTGTACAAATGTCTTGTGTTTTGAAAAATCAAAGGAATTAGTGAGTAAGGAGAATTAATACCTTCCCTATAGCCCTGCCCCTGGATTTGCCTATGCGTTTTGCTTTAAGGAGTCACTGGATAAAAAAATGTAATCGCTGCTGGAATTAAGGACTGGCGGCCAAGACCTCCATCTCTCAGGGGAGCACCTCTATAATTAAGGTACAGAGCTGGCCTTCCTATTATTGCTTGTGCTTTTCCTGGCTTTGTGATTCTTCAGTGCATTTTTGTCCCGTGGTCTCTACTGTGGGAGGGAAGGCTCGTGCAGCTTAGCCTCCTGGCTCTGGCGTAAGAAGCTTCCCTTTGAGAAGAAGGGAGCTGCAGGTTTGAACACCATCCCCGTGAGGAGAACCCCGATCTCTTTTTTTCTTCGGGTGGATACTCAAACTACTACGTATTTCTCCTTGGAGGCCATTTTTTCAGCAAGACACATTTGTTTCCCAGGGCAAGAGCTAGTTACCTAAATCTAGAAGCAAATGAAAGGAAGGAGGGCTCAAAATATGCTCCAGTCTCACACACTCACAAGTCTAAATCTGAGAAGGAAGAATCTCAGCTCTCCTCTGCCTTCTCATTTCCCACTGGCTGGTTTCAACAGATGCTGCTCTCCCTTATTCGGAGGTTTTGTTGCTAGGAAAAGGATGCACCACTGCCTAACTCCCTCTGTGTCCGGAAGGGGAGAGAGATGCCTAAATCAAGCTCATGAATTACAGTCCTTGAGTACCTGCTTAGAGATAAAATACTCAGCCTGAGTCCCTTGTGAATCTTCCCCTTTTGTTCCTAGTGCCTAAGCTTGAAAACATGCCTACATGCATATTAAAAAACTAAAAGGTTGTTAAAAAGGCAAAGTATCTTTCTCTCCTTCGTTTATGCCATCAGCTAAATGTTTGTACCCCTTCCTTTGCGTGACATGGACTTATGCAGTGGTCCGATTCAGCAAACAGATTCCTGAGGAAACAAACCACTTTCTGACAGGTTAGATTCTAGCTACATCAGCTCCCTGAACTTGGTTCGTCTTCTGGTCCCACTGGCACTGATGCCATGCAAGACACAAGGCCAAAACGTGCGGGAAAGGAAGAAACATGTGAGTGAGGAATGAGGGGAATCAGGCAGCAGTAGCCCAAATTTAGAGCAGCTTATGCTGTGTTGGAATCATACTCGGAGGTACGGTTTGGGCTGTTATATGCCCAGTGGGTTGCCATCATCCATACCTCCTGTAAAATAAATCTGTTTGAACTGCATACTGAGTCCCAAAATAGAGTAGATATCACCCACTGTAGGGTTTTGTGATTCAAAAAAAAAAAAAAGACTTGGCAATGAGCAAGGCCCAAGGGTGGGGTTTCATGTGATGCTGAATGCAATTTAACAGCTTGCTGCTGCTGAAAGGGGGCTGCTCATCTTTTTTTCTCCTGCATTTCCTCCCCCACAGGCACATGCCATTAATGCTTGCCTTGCACCAACTCCAGCATTTATCTTGTGCTTAGTTAGTGAGTGGGTCAGTTTGTCTTGCTAACCGCATCAGAAAACAAAGCCAGCAAAAAACTGAGTGGTCTACTGGGCTTAGGAGCTGAGTCAGCTTTCTTGGTCACCTGGCTTGGTGGGATGAGCACCACACCGAGCGATTCCAGGGAAGGGGCAGGAGGCCCAGCTGGGAGCAGGAGGGTGCAGGGGGAGGCGGGAGCAGGATCACAGCCCGTTGGCAACACCGAGCTGCTAGGTTGGCTCAGTTTCCTGCCAAATTGCAGCCCAGCTCTTGGACTTTGCTATCCAAAGCACATTATTAAATGCATACAACTCCTGCGTCAGAGCCCTGCCAAACTTTTACTGCTACACATTATGGGCCAAATGAATTTGCAGATCCTTGTAGATTCAAGAACCGGCTTTGTTCTTGGCTCTTGCTGGCAGCTCAGGCAAGTTGTGGAACAGTGGTGCAATGTGCTTCCCCTCCGGGAAATTCTGCTTGCTAAGGGAGCAATCTAATTACGTGCTTGAAGCTTTTGGAGAATCTGTAACGCCAGCCCCCTGGAGGGGAGCTGCAGTAATCCAGATGCTAGGCAACAATAGTAGGAAATGCTGTGATGAAGCCTGCGTTCAGTAGGGAAGAATGTCACTTAAATGACAAAATACCTACTTGAGGACTTCCTCTCTTTCAGCAGCAGTCTAGCGATTCCTTTGTTAAGAGGAGTTGACATTTTGTTCCCTGTCAGGTCATAGTTTTTTTAGTGGGGCCAGTAGCGATAAGACAAGAGGTAATGGTTTTAAACTAAAAGAGGGAAGATTCAGACTAGATATAAGGAAGAAATTTTTTACAATGAGGGTAGTGAAACACTGGCACAGGTTGCCCAGAGAGGTGGTAGATGCCCCATCCTTGGAAACATTCAAGGCCAGGCTGGATGGGGCTCTGAGCAACCTGATCGAGTTGTAGATGTCCCTGCCAATTGCAGGGGGGTTGGACTAGGTGACCTTTAAAGGTCCCTTCCATCCCAAAGCATTCTATGATTCTATGATAGCTTTTACAGGCAGCTGTCATAATGGGCCCAGCCTCTCTCTGCTGGTATTTATAAGCCATTATATTCACAGATCTGTTTCATAGGTCACGGATTGGGCCCTTCCCCGTTCCCCAAACAAAAGTGATTTCAGTTGGCCAATAGTCAGGCAGAAAGGAGAGCTGTTTTGCCCCTGAGGAGCAGCACGATCCAGTTTGAGTGATTACAATCTACAAAGTCATCCACATTCCTCAGACAGAAAAACAATGAACTCTGTCCATGAACCGAGACACCCAGGCAAGAGGATCCACTCAGAGCAGTTGAGACCTACTGATTTTGCAGAAGCTGTGGTGGAGACATGGGAACCTTTCTTCCCCTCCCACACATAAGCAACATGTGAGCTTTCCAACATCCTTCACACTGAAGTCGATCGGCCTCAGTGAAAATTCCTCTGTGCATTATACACACTGAGTTCCTACCAACAGCATCTTTTGCTGAACTATTGTTGAGTATATAATGGAGCCATAGGAACCCCAGACTCCAGATTATTCCTCACAGAATCATTCAACTGCTGTGTTTTTATGCTGCCAAGATCTGGAAAGAGGATGTGTGCACTTTCTGACAGAATTTGGGCAGTGCATGGGTTTCAGTAACGTGGCCAGGGATTTCTGAAGAGGAGGTGTCCTGAGTTTCTTGGCAGGGGTGAAAGAAGCAGGTCTGAGTCACCGGTGGTGCAGCAGAGCTTCCATATTTTCATTCAGGATGGTGGTTGCATTTTCTGCTTTTCCACACTTACGCCACAGTGTGCATGGTCTTTGCACCCCATTTCAGGATCTAGTTGTGCAAAGGAAGATGATTTGTTGTGGCTCCATTCAGTGCCTGGTGTGGAGCCTACTTTCTGAGAACATGCTTGCCTTAGGCTTGCAGCATGAGTCTTCAGATATGTTTAACATTAACATGTGGTTAACTCGGTTTCTAGCCCAGCTGAACTTTTACAGTTAAGGAAGACATTGTGCACTGAAATCAGACTTTTGTGTTTATTTTTTTTTTTAGCTACTATGGAAATTACAGTGATGCAGTCATGCTCTGAGCATATGTGTGCTCTTGTCTGTCTGTCCTCCCTTTGCAAATAACTCCTGGCCATTTTCAGCCCAGTTTCACTTAAAGCTAGTGGTTTCAAACATGCTGGGTCCCTACATATTTCATGAAAACAGACAGTTGAATGTAGCAAAGGGAAAGCCTACAGCTTTATACGGAAGAAAATATATACCATCAACCCAAGCTATGCTAGGCATCAAAGAATCTACACAGGAGAGCAATATTGTATGTCCCAACCTCATGAAAAGTTTTCATCAGAGGTGGCACCACCAGAGGATCCCACCATCAGTTGAAAATGAGCTGGAAACCAGGTTCTATTTGATGTGTGGTATATGGAAATACTTGATTACTTAGGAGAGTAAAAAATAAACACTAATTTTGTCTCCCACTCTTGGCTGCTCTCTTGCTTTGCTTTCTTTGCTGCAGGCCTGTGATATAGAACTAGATCCTGTGTGACCAGGCAGTGAGGGTTGATAACTATGGATAGAGGGCTTAATTTTAAGAGAATGTTCGTGAAACTTATCCTTTGAACTTGAACAAGGAACATTTTACTTCTCATAGTCTTGTACATCTTTTCCTTAACCCCACATTGTTTAGGTCTTAGCAAGTCACTGCATGTTTGGTATGTCCATCACTGAAACTATAAAATATACTATCCTCATAGGTGAATTAAAAGGCTTTAGTGGAGAAAAACACAATAAAACTGTGCTAACTTTAAAATTCTGGTGGGCTTCTAGCTACTTTCAACAATCCACACATCTCCTATCTTGTGGTGAGGGCCTTACCTTCCCAAAACTGAATGATTCATACTACCAATTTTCTGAAGCAGGACATGGTAAAGTACTAACAGAAATATAATATAAATTTCAGTTGCCAAAAGAAATAAACTAAATGTTTTTATGTGCATTCCTGGTGGCTTTTACTGTCTCTCTTTGTCTCAGCCACAGTATGTCAAACCCTTAAGTATGCAAGTAACTCCACGCGTATAAATAGCCACCAGATCTTCTCAAGTGTTTGGAGGTCTGTGGCTTCTCAGAACAAATACATATGAGTATGCAGAGACTGATGTTGTAATAATTACTAATCCTATTGCAGTTTTACATATATAGTACAATGTACTAGCACTATACCTTCATTATTATGAGTTATTCTGTTGACTTCAGCACATTTATTCCCGTTAGTAGACAAATGCACTGTCATCCCTATACTGGTGAAGTAAACAGTGAACATTCCTTGGAACTGGAAGTTGAGCATCCAAACTATTAAACTGGAGAAGGATCCCTGGCAAGGGGTCCTGTCAGAAGGATCTTCTGACACTTGAGTTAGGGCGTGCAACCCTTCCCCACACAGTTCCTAGATGCTGTGTGGTAGTCAGTCCGGGACCATTCACAACAAGCAATTTGGAAGCAGCCACCCCATTTTGGGAGATAAGAGAGTTTAACAAAATGGGTAGTCACAGTGGGCCCCAGTGGGATCATGAGCACATTTAATTTACTAGCACAGGCATAGCCTTAGTGTCTTGCAATTGCTAACATGGATACAGCTGATGTGAATTTGTGAGGTTTACAGTATGGAGAGAATCTCCTTTAAAGTCTGACTAATTATTTGCTACTCTTGCTTATCCATTTTGTTCTTTTAAAGATGGTTTTAACATCAGTTCCTCCTTCACCTTTGAGGCCCAGCTGCCAGCATTTCCCATTTCCACAGCTCACCCTTAAACTAAGGTAGACTCCTTACTCTCCCCAAAGTAGCAGTGACGTCAGCAAGTATTGCAGAAGCAATGCAGAGCCAGAAAGAAAGGCCTGAACTCATCTTTGGCAGATTTAAAAGCCTGTCATCTCTCAGTGCAAGAACAAGCCTATGTATGAGAGGATTAGCTCAGAATGCATTTTACATTAAAATTCAGACACTGTCATAGGAGAGAGATGCTTTTCTTCCTTTTTTTTTCCCCCAAAGGAAAACATTCCAGTGCATATTTTGATCATTGTTTATTCTGCTTCTGATAGAAGTCTATGGAGGAAGAGTAAAAATAACAAAATGCTGTTTAAAAAGGGCAAAACTTGAGTAACTGAGAAGGCAATACATTGTTTTTCTTAGTCATAGATGCATATTAGTCAACAGTTGTAAACATGTTAAAACCTGCTATTTAGTCCTCAATTACTTTTCATTCCCTTTCCTTATTGATATTTTTTATATTGTCAAGGCATCTAGAGGCCTAGTCCTGACTGAGGACTAGGGTCCTCATTTTGCTCACACAAAGAACTTACTTATGTTTGATGTGTTTATCTTCCTTTCAAATTGCTTGTTCAACTATGGTTATTACTCAAATGATGCAATACTAGGAATATATACTTATAATTACCATGGACAGATGGTCTTGAATCAGTTCACTGTGTTTTGTTTTGTTTTAATAAATTACATGCTTTAATTAACAGAAATCTCAGCCAGACATTTACCTATCAATTTTCCATAGACTTCCTTTGCCCTTTTAATTGTAACAGCAGCCATTTAACATTTAGGTGTGCAGAATATCTATATTACCACAACCTTTTGTTGATCATTTTGAAGCCACCTGCGAATCAAGTGCTTAGAGACAAATGTATTCTCTTAGTGCACTCATCTGATCATGAAAAGACCTGATGTTGTCAGCATTCCTTGCTTTGCTGCAAAGTATTATTCCTGTTTTACAGAGGAGGGCAGTAAGAAACACAGTTTAAGCCCTAATTTTTGAAAGCTTTTATCGGGCAACTTGCACCCTCTGGGTGTGTCTAAAATTGTGGGACCAGAGACTTTTCAGTTAGCAAAATGTACCCTGGCCACGTTGTAATGGGATAAAGTTCTGATGTACAGTTTTTTCTCCTTCTTGCATCCCGGTGTCCACTGGAAGGAAATTCAGGTGTATGGGAAAAGAAGGATCTACAATGTGCTCCCACTGGTCTCCATCTGGACAGACACAGGATGACAACAGGAGTGAGGACAGGGAAAGGAAAGGGCAAAGGAGGGACACACCGTGAAATCCATAGTACCACACACATCGCCTGTTACCAACAATAGTAGAGATGCAGGGTGAAAAACTCCCATTAGCGTTGGGGTCCAGATAAAGGAACTTCCTGGCAAATATGGGACTGGGGCACATTTTTTTGATTCAGGGTTTTGATCTTATTCTAGTATCATTCTTTCCCTTATTTCTGTTTGTTTGCTGCTACAGAACCACTCAATACTATGATATTACATATTCATATTACAGTTGCAAAATAATACTCTGTGCAATTTAAACTCTCCTTTTTAGAAAGCAACTTATGATTGTAAATCTGAGAAACCAACAATTTTCCTTCCTATGATCAGTTCATCTATAATCTTTCTCTACCGCCACGTTTTTCCTGTCCCTGATACCCATGTATAGATCACAGTTTTTTTCAGTTTCTAGTTCTGTTATTACTCTTCATCTATGAGAAGTATTTCAGTTTCCCTGCAGCAGACTGGCTTTTTTTTCTGGGATGTTTCAAGGGGAGCTAATTTACATCAGGAAATTGCTTCAAGGTGATCCATCTGGGACACTCAAAAAGTTTGCATACTCTGTGTGTGCTACATAGACATATTTTGTTATTTCTTTTGTACTTCACACACCACCTCTGGCTCACAAGTATCTCCCCACCATGACCAGTCTTTGCCCTTTTCATAGCAAGCGGGAAATAAACATGTGGTTGCCAATCGTGGCATCTCAAGAAAACTGGGAGGGAAGAGTCCATCCAAGCTTAATCAACAGCTGGAGCCTAAAAGGGGCTCCCCTGGGTCAAGGCTGGTTTCCAGCTCTGAGGGGGGGAAGTGCTAAGGGACAAAAACGGGTCCCCCCTTTGCCTGGAGATATTGCGAAAGAACTGCTCAGATTGTCCTTCCTTCCTGCAAAAGGTTAATTTTTTTCTAAGTAGAAAACCTGTTTATTTTCTGCCATGTCCCAAGTTGGAAATGCAAAATGCTTCATTTACCACGGAGCCACTCAGCATCAAGTCAATGGGTGCCATGCAAGAACTTGAACAGGATTGAATAAAAGCAGTTTCAGAGGGGGATTTACTGACACATCCTACTTTGCTGACTGACACAGTTCAGATTCAGTTACATATGTGCCTGGTCACAAGACAGGCAAAACACTGCCTTTCTACAAAGGTTCATTTCCCTCTCCCCATCCAACCTTAATCTCAGCCAGAGAGGAAAAAAATGGGATTGCTTCAAAGTGGGGAGTAGCGCATACTTGCAGTACGCTGCCAGATTTCCAACCAACCCATGGCATGGCTCTCATTACACAGCAGATGTGGCTTTTCTTCTTTCTCTTCCTTCCTTCTTCCCTCCATCCAACCACTTTTTTTATCAGTTGAACTGATCAGGCCAACACAAAGCTAGTTGAGGTGTCCTTCAAAGAGGCTGCGTACGCACTGAATCTGCCAATGCTGTGGCTCAGTTAGACAGAGATCTCCATGCTTTCTGTCCCCCACATCTTTCTCCCAGGAAGGCTTTCTCCACAAACATCAGTAAGCTTGTCATCTTATACTGCCCCTCAAGTACTTCATTGCATTCCTTCCTCAAAACTATCCTTTCTGAGAAGAGCTGACAACAGTGCTTAGACTGTCATGCAGGTCTGTCATGATGCCTGAGTCGTTGTCCAGTCTGGTTTGTCTGTTCTGGTCTGTTGTCTCCAGTTTTAAGCTTAACTGCTCAGTCCTGAGAGGTAGGGACTTTCTGTCTTGTGTCCGTACAGCACGCAGCACTGTGGTGTCCTGTGTCCATCGCTCCAGGTTTCTAAAAATGCATGCAATCATCTGATTGATCCTAATTGCCATTCTCCATTTCTAATGTTTAATCATATTTTGTGTCATCCTACTCCCCCTGCCTAAATGAGTATGAAATTATACTCAGAGCAGCAAAACCTGCAGGGATGGGGAATGAAAACTGTTTCCTTGACTTCTCATTAATTTTTGGGACTATAGCGTGTCTCCTTCTCAAGGGCTCCTACACTGGACTTTTGTGCCCTAGGCCTATGAAAGTGCTCCAGCCACACCATAACAGGCTGCTCAAACCTACCAGCCCAAAAGATTTCTACTGCTTCACCCCCAAACGGACAGCCTCTGCCTGGAGCACATACAGGTAGTAAAAGTTCCCAGCCAGATCTGCCTTTCCCATGTCTCTCCCCGAGCGTAGAACAGCCAGCTTGAGAAGGTACTGAGAGCACAGTCTCGCTCCTGTGGTGGTGCTTCGTGAGGCAGATATGAACCTGGTAGGTGAAGTCAGTGGTTAGAACCACAGCGCTAAAAAAAGATCCTGTGTCGCTGAGTATTTGGTGGTTGCTCTGTGGTGGAGAGAAAGCTGTCTGAAGCTGTGCAGTTCCGGAGGTGTTTTAGTAACAGTGCAAGTATATACTCAAACTGAATGTGTTAGATTAGAAAAATATACAAACCATTGTGTGACAATAGTGTAACGTTGCAAAAGAAACTTGAAAAGATACTAATGCCTCTACATTGTCAGAGAGGTAAAAATGGGGCATGCTGGAGTATGGATGGACAGGCCATGTGTGCGGGGTTACTGGTTTGGTGGAGTGCGGAGAAATTGCTCCCTGTAAACTGTCTTTTCAGCATCTGTTCATTCTGTTGTTGTGTGAATGCACTCCCAAAGTGCTGGACAGACTGAACACAACTTGCCATCACTCATAAAAAATTGCTGTTCAGGCCGTGAGGACGCACTGCCCCAGCAGAGCGCATCCTTGCCCACCCTCTTCCAAAGTGACACACTTCCCTGGAGGAGATGGACAGCCAGGAGGCAAGTTCATGTTTGTGGTGGCTGTGGAAGCAGCTAGAGTTAGCCATCCTCCATGAGGGTCTGCCTGAAAACTGTTCCCACCTCAGTGACTGAAGAGCCCTTTGAGGACAGCAGGTTCCTGTCCCCAGTCCCCTTAAGGTAATGGGGGGGGAATTTATGACAAAGCAAAGGGCCCTCAGAGGAGCCGGTTCCTGGAAACACCCAGCTCAGCTGGAGCCGCACTCCATGAATCTGTAAGATTTGTTCTTTTTAAAGCCACCTTTCATACTTTACATAAAAAACCTCCCTCCCATTTCAGTTTCAGGGTTCCCTCAGGCCCATGTTTCATACCCAAGACATCAAGCAGTCGTTATTTTACTACCTTGCTGGTGGCTCAGTGTCCCTCTTTACCTGCTCCCTACTTAAGAAGTACCATAATCATGCCCACCTCCCATCTTCCACAGAGACACATACCAGTGCACCCCAATTTTTCTGCTAGGATCTCAATTCTCTTCCCACACCAAAAGCTCTCTGTCCATACCATTTTCCCTTGCCATTTACCCTCCTACTCAGTGCAAGGATTTTGCCTTCCTCTCATTTTTCCTACTCATGGCTCAGTTGACCCTAATTTCCTTATGCTAAGGACTTTATGCTCTTTCTTTCTGTGCTAAGGACTTTATGCTCTTTTTTTCTTTTCAGTTCAGGCTCTCTTCACCTCCTTCCCTCCCTGCCTCCAGGGCTGGTTTCATACTCATTCCCCCACTATTGTTATGGGTTTTTTTTCTGTCTGGGAGAGGAATTATGCAGTGTGGGTGTGTCCCAGCTGTATTGAAAGGACAAACAGAGAGGATGGGTGGGCACTGTTATCTTGGAAGGTGTTCATGTGTGTCCTTAATGGATTTTTGGTTCAGTATACACTTAGAAAAGTGCCTGAGACTGTAGTTCTGATAAACGTAGGGAAAAGGCTCTGCAGCCTCTTCATGTTTTCTTCAGTCTTCATTATTAAATATTTACCAAAATCAAGAGAGTTCTGCCCACTCGTGCCAAGAATACTCAAGAAATAAATGGAAACTGTGTTCAGAAGCTACTGCTTTAGAGAAGACAGAGGTATCATGAGGCTGATTGTAGGGCTCACAAACCCAGCCCATAACTTGTACAAAATAGAGGAGAAAACACAGAGTCTAGCAAATATGATAACGTGATTTATTCAAAGATGTTTTCACACTGAAGAACATCTCTTTCGGCCTCCTAAACCAAAACAGGACGATAGTCCCCATGCATACTGAGGAAAGCATGATATGCCAAAACATGTCTACCCATTTTTTTTTAGAAAATACTTATCACTTTCTTCTTAATTTGGGTTTAAAACTAGCATGAAAATTGTCTTTATCTCCACACTCCCAGCCTTATTCTCTTGCTCCCATTCTGTTTCTCTTGCTCTTTTTCCTTCGGTTTATTTATTTTTGGCTCCTTCTCCGTCATTCCTGGTTTGTATTTATTTGTGTTTGTTCTTGTTTTTCAAATATGGGACCTGCTTCTATTGTCTTTACTCAGACAACTCTTTATTGAAAGCAAATGGCAGTCTTACTGGAGAAAAGGCAACGGAAATGATCCATGGTTTTCATATTAGGATCTTGCTTCTGTGGCAAGATGCATACTGGTATTCACCAATATACAAGTAGCCTCAGATTTGATTGCAGATGACCGGTTAAATACTATGTTTCCATTTACAATCTATATAAAGAATGTATTGTTCATAAAGTTTTCTATTTTTAACCTATTTTTAAAATAGTTTCCACTCAGAAGGGGCAGTATTATTTAGGAATCTAATTCTTGTGCTATGAATTATTTAAGACTGAAGGAAAACTAACTGGTTTTCTGGCAAGGTATGTATGTAAAACATTGACCCATGCCTTTGACTTCTAGTCAAATCATTTGAGTGATGCAATTTGTCCAAAAACCTTTGTATTCTTCTCTGTTGATTCCAGAAATGGCCAGGTGTTTCTTGGTACATACATTTTATTAATCTTGAAAGGGTATTGTAAGCTCCTTTTTTTAGCAGAGTGAAGATGGATGATTTATCTCTAAGGCAGTCAAGACTTATAATTGCACATCTTCAGTCAATGGGAATATTGCTCTTGACTTCAGCAGCTACAAAACGAAGTCAGAGGCAGGAAGACAGATTTTTTTTTTTTTTGTCTAACCCTCCCCAGAGTAGATAGTTGAGAATTTTTCTTAGGTTGAGACTATGGTTTTCTCTCTGAGTCTCAGCATTTTCTTACAAATTACAATTACCTTTAGTTTTTCTGCATGTTACCTCCCTAGTGCAGAGACTGAGCCATTCTGAACAAGTTGGTAGTCACCTTGCCACAGCTTGTTTTACCCTGTGCTGGTGCAGTCAATGCTGTATTATGTTGGATACAGAAAAGTTCATAACAACAGACCACAGGGATTTCCTGAGAAACTGGGAAATATTTCTGACATTTCGTTCAGCTTTTCAGTGTTTCATCCTCATACTCATGTCACTACCCCACTAACCAGCCTCAAAAATATAAAGGAAACTCGGTTTGTTAGCTCTATAGCTTTAAATAATCCTGAAGAGAAAAATGTTGGACTGCATGTTATTGATTTTTTTTGTCTCTATAATCAGGCAAAAGATGAGGCTTTCTTGGGAGTAAGCATCTTTCCACAAATCCATTCAGGGTTTGAGAAGGTGGTCTTTTAGTAAATTTTCCTGAAGGAAGTTTTAGAACAGGTTTAAATTATTGCCAGATACCTAACTCTCTTTGGCTCGGGGACAATACTTAACAAGCAGTATGCTACAGACTGCTCCAAATTCTGCTTTCATTATAACCCATGGTTTTAACTTTTTTCTCTCTTCTCTTCTCTTCTCTTCTCTTCTCTTCTCTTCTCTTCTCTTCTCTTCTCTTCTCTTCTCTTCTCTTCTCTTCTCTTCTCTTCTCTCCTCTCCTCTCCTCTCCTCTCCTCTCCTCTCCTCTCCTCTCCTCTCCTCTCCTCTCCTCTCCTCTCCTCTCCCCTCTTCTCTCCCCTCTTCTCTTCTCTTCTCTTCTCTTCTCTTCTCTTCTCTTCTCTTCTCTTCTCTTCTCTTCTCTTCTCTTCTCTTCTCTTCTCTTCTTTCTCCTTCCTTTTCCTTTCTTTTCTTTTGTTTTCTTGAAATTGTGAGCAATACCGGAAAGTCTGGGCTGTATGATGCAAACAAGTCATATGCTGGCGATACATGCTTATTGCTCTGCTTTACTAGAATTACCATATCACAAAGGAAACCTCCCTCGTGCCAGAGCATTCCTGGAGAAATCTTTCCTTGTTCTTATTAAGCCAGGTGACCTTATTGAACTTAGAGCTGTTTTTAAAAATACATAAAACGGGGTGGGCTATTTTACAAGTCTGTAAATTGAGCAGAAAGGTAACTAAATGCCCAAGCATCTTAAAAACATATCTTATCTTAAATGTACATGTAGGGATACCTCTGACTACTGCCACGGGACAACTGGTGGATCCCATCCTCTGTTACCATCCTCTGTTACCTCCTGCAGCCCCTCATAAATTATGTTGCTGCTCCTTCTGTCTCTCCAGGACACCCTACCTGTCAGGAAAAGAAGGGAGAAAAAGAACTGATGAACACAGAGATCTCGGCATCTGGGCCATTTTACACCCCGCCCTCCCGCTCCCAACATCTTCACTACCAGGATGACAATATCTCAGTTGTTCCAACATTAAGAGTGAGGTTTTGTATTACATCTAAAGCAAAGCGACTGTGGGCTGCTGCCTACAAGGAGCCCTTTCGCTGCTCCTTCCCCTTCCTCCCCCACCAGCGAGCTCTGGCTGCTTCCCTGGAAGCAGCTCTAGGGATTGTGCAGCTGAACAGCAAACGGCTCAGAGATGATCCAGTGCAAGCTCATCCACCAAGCAAGTGAAGTAATAAAAAAAAAAATAATTTTACTCTTGGATCCAGTTTATCTATGACCACACCAAGGCCTGACTCATAGGAAGCAATGGGGGTGCCACTGTAGCAGGTACATGCAGTTGTTCAAAATTTCGTGTAACATGAAACTTCTGAAGATATCTGGTGGTGCTTGAAACAAACAGGCACGTCTGGGCACAGCCTCTGACTCCTGCTGTTTGGGAAGAAGGTTTGTCTTAGGCTTGGCAGAGCAGCTAGCAGAGAAATTAACCCTTCAACACAAGACAAGTTTGCTGTTCTCTAACCAGTGTTGTGAGCCAACTACATTGAAACCTGTTCAAACAGGATAGAGCCTTGCATGCTTTCTATTGTATAACTCATGCAGCTTTGCAGAAGTTTATCCTAAAAACCAACAGTTGCTAGGTAGAAGTAATCTTACAGCATCAGGCTGGAAAGGTCAGTTCCTTACTTTCTTGCCAAATGCTGGTAAGCATAGAAGAGATCTGAAAATCAACAGAACCACTCAACAGAACCAACAAAAGCTTTAGGTAAGGGAAAAAAAAAAAAAAAGAACAAGGACTTGACTAATAGAAATTTTCACAAATTTGGTAAATGAGAATTTTATTCCAATCCCACACCCCTGACATTCTACCCCCCTGCTTACTTCAAACCCCCAAACGCATGTACATCACAAGAGTGCCTGGGGGCACTGGGCTAGTTAGCTAGTTGCAGAAAGCACTGTGTGCACGCTCACACTTACACAGGGTTGATGAAAAGACACCCGCAGGTCCAGAAGAGCCATGGGGACATAGCAATATACAACAAATGGGGGGAAAGAGGGTGAAAACAAGGGTGCAGAGCAATGGTAAGATGATTTGGACGAGTGAAGTGAGCAGCCTATCAGTTCACCTTGTCAGAACTCTCATCTTATCTGCACATCAGTGCACGGGACTGAGTCCCAGGGCTGCAGAGGAACAGTAGTAGTAGGACCTCACAGAGTATGGGTCCATCCAGCAGACTCGGTGCTTCTGGCATGGCTTCATCTTCTCTGTGTAGACACTGTTTGCCCCAAGGAGGAGAGAAACTATAGCGTTAAGTGTAAATGTGTGAGATCTTAGTGATCTGGCTGGGAAGTGTGAGATAAGGGCAACTTTACAAATCTGTTGTGACCCAGCTGCCACAGATGTGATTCTTCTGTTGGGCTATGAACATACATAACTTTAGCAATATTATCGTTTTTGATGGACAGGACAGTTCCTCCCACGTGTGGGTGAGCCAGGGCCAAAGAAAAGAAAGTTTGCACCAGTAGTGATCTGTAGGACCAGCCATGAGACCTAACAACCAACGTGGACAGGGACATGCACCAGACAGGGAAGGCCTGGAAGGCCACGTGAGGAAGGGTGTATTTGATGCAGCAGAGAAGGAGACAAAAAGACAGGTACAATAAACTCCTGAGGCCCAAACAGAAAATTGGGACTATGACACTCTGTGCTAGGATATATTGTAATGAAGCAAGCTGAATTTGTCTTTAACCTCCTAAAGCAGGTGTCCTGGGATAAATTAACCACCTGCACCAGACAGTTCTGGCAGTCTTGGGTGCTAATGGACAAAGCAAAAAGGAGTGATAAAGCTCAATGAAGCCTAAAAGACAAAAGATATTTGCAGCGTGTATTTAATGTATAAAAAGGGGGGAAATGGCATTTGTTGGGCCGGTAAGGAGAAGGTAGCAGCTGCTAGATTACTAGAGGACAAGGGCTTGCCCACAATTTTTATTTCTGTGAATGGAAACGAGAGAAGGAAAAGATCTTAAGGGGAAAGAGAGCGTGCCTTCAAGGTTATTCTGTGTCCTTAGCTTCCCTGAGAATTTATTCTTTCTGTATCTGATTTAGATTATAAAATCCCTGGGGCAGCAACAGTCTTTAATTTGAGTCTTCTTCAGTACTGGCCAAATCATTGATGCTTAATGAGCAAATAAAATGTTGATAAATTAATATAAAGGTTGCCTTCCTGCAGTCTGGCACTTAATGGATGACACCTAGTTAGAGTTGAAGTAAAAACATTTGTATTGAACCTGAGCACAGGATCAGCTTTAAGAGAGGAGCATGAGAGTCCTTCCACTGCCTTCAAACGAGGGAAGATCTGGCTCGCGTTGCAAACAATTCTTTGAAATTTAGAGTGTGCAACTGGGTACTGTACATGCAGGTACATTTCTGCATATTGCATATGGTAATGTCCCACCAGACAAACTACAGACCCGGTCAGGCAAGCTGCTGTGTCTTGGTGGACCCCAGGGTTCCACGTGGGTGCCGAAGCCGGCCATGCAAAGCAGCTTGCTGGATTATGGCATAATTCATTGCTGTGGTGCCACTTAGGCACTCTAATGGGCTTTATTCACAGCAGGGATGACTGAGGTGCCGGGAGGCACAAGCCAAGTTGAAATAGATTTGTTAAGCTTATTTCATGCTTTGTTGTAGTGGCTACATTTTAGACAGATTGTGAAAATTATGTTATTTTTAAGATTTAGATTACAATACTGCCTAGAGACTAATAAAAATTGGGGATTCTGCTGTAATGGTTGGGTCGCAAAATATGTGAGAACGCCAACAGTCTGCAATCTCAACCATCTGCAAGCTAAAGAATGGCAAAGATTTATGTACCATTTGGTTTGCTGACTTCAGTGGGCTCTGGGATATTAAGAAGAACATAGAGGCTGATAAGCAGACTCATATGCCTTTTGATATGTTTTCTTTCCTGTCCTATTTACAATAGTAAGTGCCATCTTTTCCCTTCTGCTTCAGCCATCAGGAATTTACATTGGTCTTTTCGTTTTGAGTTGTTACAGGAAAGGTAGATTTGGAGGTGGCAGCAGATTTAACTCGGGACAAAACTAAAAAAATGCTGCCATGGCCATATTCCCCCATCTAACCAAAAGAAACAGTCTGGAAAAAATTTCCCAGATCAACACATCAAGCAATGGCAAAAAAAATTCCTGTTGCTGATAAAGTGGCATTCCCAGTACAGGGTTTTGTCACTGGAATTATACAAGTAAAACTACTAGTCTTACCTGTGTATTAATGCATCTAAGATTAAGTCTACTCTTAGTGTAAGTCCTTGCGAATTAATTCAGGGATCACACAAAAGGGACAGTGTGACAGCAAGTTTCTTGCGGGCCATTTGGGTAAGAATCTGGCAGATGAGACTTCTCTCAGGTGGAGTTGAGGGGGCTGTGTGGAGAAGAAGGGGGGTGGAAGGCAGAACAGGGCAGAGAGGAAGAGCCATGGTGTGAAAAGCCTTGAAACGATGTAAACGGATTTCAACTTCTGGCTAAGAAAGCAAGCTGAAGAAATGTCTGTCACAGACACAACTTTTGCTTGTCTCTTCCCTCCCTCTGCCCCAAGAAAAGAGAATGATATACATAGTTAGACAGAGATAAATATATATAGACATAAAACTGGGAAGAGTGGTTGAGGGAAAAGTAAGACACACCATATCAAAATGTCATGCAGTTAACGAGAAACGAGGAGTAGAAGAAACAATTAAAAAATACCGTGACACCATATGGAACTTTCCACATTCAGTTGCATTTAAAAGCGTTATAAAAGAAACTTTAAAAACAACTCCATTCTCCTCACCTCAAAATAGTGTCCTTTGTTGGAAGACAATATCGTTATTTAAAACCCCCGCAGTTTTATGTGTTTGAATTCACAGATTGTCTAGCACAGGCATTAGAAACTTATGATCCCAGTGTAAGAGACGGCACGTAGGCTGATTGTGAATTGTAGATGGGCAAGCAGAGGTACAGCTTGGAGCATCGTGGCATTTTAAGAGAGGCATCGGAAAGAGAGAGCGACTCCCAGTCCTGATGGATGCAATAGCCATCTTCCACTCAGGGTAAACAAGGAATCAATGAGATGCCCCCTTTTCAGTGTCAGCTGAAACAAGGGAAAACTGCTGCCCAAGGACACAAACACACAGATCTAAAGAGTGTAGGTCATCCGTTCCTAGGGGGGCTCCCAAGATCCGATAAACAATGGAGCAGAGGACTGAAGGAACTGAAGCCTTGTACATGAGAGAGAAGGGGCAGAAATGTGAGACAGAACAAGAAAGTCATCCGGATGTAAACTGAGATGCATCTCCTTGCCTGAGAAAATACGAAGCTGTGGTTTTGACAGATGTAATACTTGTATCTATGCAGAAGTAGGGAGGCCTTCCTCCCCACTTCCTCCCCCTCCCCATTCTTGGCTTCGCAGGCCCGCTGTTTATGCTGGTGCTCGTCCTTGTATCTCTCTGAACTGACGTAAGTCACCAACCCAGCAGAAAACTAACCCAGAAAAACCTGGATAATTTTCTGCTGGATTTGAGTTGAATTGGCTCACACATGGGTCCCGCATGCAGCACAGGCACTGAGTGGGATTGCTGGTGGAAGGAGAGGAGTATGAAAGGGTGAGATGAGGGGGAAGATGAAGGGCAAGAGGGATGCCATCCAGAGGGACCTGGACAGGCTTGACACGTGGGCCCATGCAAACCTCATGAAGTTCAACAAGGCCAAGTGCAAGGTCCTGCACCTGGGTCGGGGCAATCCCAAGCACAAATACAGGCTGGGCGGAGAATGGATTGAGAGCAGCCCTGAGGAGAAGGACGTGGGGGTACTGGTGGATGAAAAGCTGGACATGAGCTGGCAATGTGCTCTCGCAGCCCAGAAAGCCAACAGTATCCTGGGCTGCATCAAAAGAAGCGTAGCCAGCAGGGCGAGGGAGGTGATTCTGCCCCTCTACTCCATTCTGGTGAGACCCCACCTGGAGTACTGCATCCAGCTCTGGGGTCCCCAACATAAGGAGGACATGGACCTGTTGGAGCGAGTCCAGAGGAGGGCCACAGGGGGATGGAACACCTCTCCTAGAGGAAAGGCTGAGAGAGTTGGGGTTGTTCAGCCTGAAGAGAAGGTTGCAGAGAGACCTTACAGCAGCCTTCCAGTACCTGAAGGGGGCCTACGAGAAAGATGGAGAGGGACTTTTTACAAGGGCGAGTGATAGGACAAGGGGTAATGGCTTTAAGTTGAAAGAGGGTAGATTTAGATTAGATATAAGGAAGAAATTCTTCACTATGAGGGTGGTGAGGCACTGGAACAGGCTGCCCAGAGAAGTTGTGGATGCCCCATCACTGGAAGTGTTCAAGACCAGGTTGAATGGCGCTTTGAGCAACCTGGTCTAGTGGAAGGTGTCCCTGCCCATGGCAGGGGGATTGGAACCAGATGATCTTTAAGGTCCCTTCGAGCCGAAACCATTCTGTGGTTCTATGAAGAAGATGAGGCAAGATTTCGTTTCGGAGGAACCGAGCCATCTGATCAGCTCAGCTACCTGCAAAACCACACCCTGAAAGCAAGCACATAGAAGCAAAACACAGTTTGGAAGCCAGGAGGTTCTCCTGGTGCTTTATTCTTACTCTGTTCCCTAACAGAAAGGACCCCAAGTATCCTAAATTCTCACTAATCAAAAGGTCAGAAGTGGCAGCACCGTAAGGGTGCTGCTCTAACCCAGCTGCAGTAAGCTGCCATGATTTGTAAACATGATTCAAGAAGCAGACGGAGTATATTTGATCTGGAAAGATAAGAGTGTATGCTGCCTGGGGAAAGAGTTAGATATACTTTGACATAGATAATAAAATGCCATGACTTAGCCTTGACTGTCTTTTGCATACTCATCTTTCTGTGAGGAATATCTGAAGATGTCATTAAGGAGAACAAAGCAAAGCAAAACTCAGAACTGCAGCCTTTGCATGCTAAATATTGTCCTGAATACACAATGCGCCTGCACGGATTCCCATTGAAATGGGAGCAGAGGTGTCACCTGGTGCATTTCTCAATCTGGGAGTGGGACAATAAAGTCCCGCTTATTAAAAAAAAAATTAAAAATTCATAGTAGTAGCCTGGGAAAATGTAGCTTAGGATAGCCTTATTAAAGTACTTTATGGTTTTCATGTAGAATGCTCAAATATTTTTTATGAAAGTTCCTACTAAAGCAAAACCTCCAGGATCATACCAAATATGGTCAGAAAGTGCCTAGAGAAATCTCTGTATTCTGTCTTCCTTGGCACCCATGGCTTTTTATACTTCAGTGAAATATCTGCAAATGATTCAGTTAACCTCTGTTGAATTTTAAGGTAGTTAGACTGAATTCTTGGAATCCCTGGGGCAATTTGCAGTCTTGGGTGCAAGCTGTACCATCAGCTGTTTTATCTTGAGATCATGTAAAAATTATCATGGTTTGCTCTGTGGATTTTATATCTTTATCAGAAAATAAGATCCTTAAATTATCCATAGATCTCGAGGTTAAAACACTTTAGGATGATAGCATGAATGAGGTTAAGTTAGCTTTTCTGTCAGCCATTGTAGGTCAACAATTTTGAAGGACACAGATGACCAGGCATAACATAAGGACAATTCAGTCACGGTGCCAACTAATGCCCTAGAGAGAAAGACCAGATTTTGCCACAGTCAGCAGCAGAGCGCCCGCTGAGGTCAAGGACTGCGTTTTGCTTGCCAGGTATCTTACCGACAGCAACAGAACCATCACTCTGCCAAGCTCTTGCCAGGAAATCAACTCTACCCAGGCAAGTCACCAAAATTAAATCCTCCTTGGGGCAGACTATAACCATATCCACAACACGACTGCGTGCATCGCATAGTTTTACTGAAGAGCACCCTACTCGGGATAGCGCGTTGGGTTCGCTTGACTTCTTACACCCACTGCGTCAAAGGGGGACAGCCACACCTCCACTTTCCCCGTACCCCTTGTATCCTTCCCCAGGGGTTTAACAACTGGTGGACTTCACCTGCACGCTGCCTATATAGCGTTTTTGGGATTTTCTTCCCAACCGTAGCACCCAGAAGTGTTCTTTTAATAAAAATCTATTTAAAGTGCCAACCCGAGAAATGCAGACACTGCGCCGGGTGAACCAAACCGCTTGTGGCACCCCTGACCCCCCGGGGATGCTGGCACCCGCACCCGAGGCCGCAGCCCACGGCAGGGCCAGCAGCGCGCCAGGGCCCGCCAGGCCGCCGCCGGGCCCGGGGCGAGGCACGGGCCTGCCCCGAAGGCCTTGCAGAAGCGCCGGGCCCGGGGCTGAGGGGGACGGGCCCCCGCGGGGCCGGGGTGGGAGCAGCAGGCCGCTGCAGGCGAAGCCGCCCGGGGGCACGGCCAAGCACGGTGGCGCAGGGGGCACGCAGCCCTCGGCCGCCGAGAGGGGAGCCGCGGGGCGAACCGCCCCGGCCCCGCGGGCCCCTCACCGCGCCGCGCCCGGCGGGCGGAGGACGAGGGCCCACCGCCCCCTCCTCCCCGCTTCCCGCCCGCCCCGTCAGGCGCCGCCTCCTCCTCTGCCCGCCCCGCCGCAGGCCGCGGCCCGCCTCTCCTCCGCCGCCGCCTGACAAGGGGACGGGGGTGGCAGTCGCGGCAGCGAGGGGCGGGGGGGCGACAAGGCAGGAGGCAGCCCTCGGAGCACCGCCGGCCCGGGCTCTTCTCGTCCTCCCTCTCCTGCGTGCGGGGCGCTGAGGAGCGGCCATGGTGAAGGTGTCGTTCAACTCTGCGTTGGCGCAGAAGGAGGCGGCGAAGAAGGAGGAGGAGAACAGCCAGGTGCTGATCCTGCCGCCGGACGCCAAGGTGAGGGCGGCGGGGGACCGCGCCGCCGGGGCCGGCCCGGCTGCGCGGCGGCGGGCGCTCGGCTGCGCTCGGCGGCGAGGTGCTGCCGCGGGGAGGGAGCGGCGCTGGGGACGGGTTTCTTCTTTCTGCGCTCTCCCCCCAGCCCCGCCGCGGCGACGAGCCGCGGGCGGGCCGGCGGGGAAAGCTGCGCAGCGGTGCGCCCCGCCGCCCCTCTCCGCTCACGCTTCTAAAATGGCTGACAGGAGAACGAGCTTTAAAGCTCCGCTTCTCCCTACTTTGGGGGATTTTTGTGGTGGTTTGGCATTTGGTTTGTTTTTTTTTTTTTTTTAGCCCGACAGCGCTTGGACCGCGTCCAACTCGGCTTTTAAGGCGCTTTCGTCTCCTTTGCGGCGTCCCGTCCGGACCCGCGAGTAGCGGCGAGCCGAGGGGCCGGCCCGGCCAGGGGGCTGCCCCCGCCGGCCCACCGCGCTTCGGCGGGGCCGGGCCGGCGGCGCCGAGCCCCCGGCTGCCCGCCCGGGCCGGCGGCCTCTCCCCCGCCGCTGCCTGCGGTGGGGAGGTCGGGGCGTCCCCTCGGTGCGTGTGGGTCGGTCCGGGAGGTTGGTTCGCGTGGGGGAGGCGGGCCGCGTCTGGTCCGCACGCCGCCTTCCATCCCCTGCGGCCGCAGGGTTGGAGCCGGGCAGCTGCTGGCCAGGTCGCCAGCCGCAGGTGCTGCCAGGCGCGGCAGCGCTGGGCGCGGGTGGAGCGGGAGGTTTGGCCGGGCTTGCGTTTGCGGCGCCTGGGGACGGTGCGCTGCCGCCAACTTCGCCTTGGAACTTGGGCTGGTTTCAGTAAAGGAACAAAGAGCTGCCTCCCCCCGCCCCAAAACAGCACCCAAACTCCAGCCGCTGTCGCCTTCCCTCCGCCTCTCCAAACAGCAACAAAGACCAAAACAGCAGCGGCCTTTAAAGTTTTTGAAGTGCAAAACTGCCCAGAATATAAAGGTTTTTGGTTACAGTGCCCCCGTAATCAAAACCAGTTTTTAATTAGGAGTAGCATAATTTGCTCTAAGCTTTTTGAAAAGAGAATGAAAACTTGAAGAATGGCCAGCCGCACATAAACAGCGTGCCTTGCTGTTTTCATTTGCTTTCACAATCTTTTGTGCATTAGGCCTCTGAATTACCAGATTGGATCTGCAAAAGAGAGAGTGTTTATCAGTTTCCTAAATCTTTGTGATGAAATTCTGCCGGGGAGGACAGTATCTGTTGAATTTTTAGCATGTAGTTGTGCCCCAGTGTAGGTTTTGCTGTGATTTTGATGGGGCCACGTTCTTCACCAGGAAGATCCACTGTGTTTTCAAAGGCAGGGGAGACCAGAAGATATTTTCTAGTGACATCTTCCTGGTACAGCAAGTGGTGAAATTTTGCACTTCTACTGAACGCACTGCATTTATAAAACCCGGACCAAAGTATTAAGTCCTTAGAATAGTCTGTCACAACAAATGAGACGGTATCATTACTGAAATTGCCTACAATTACGGGAAATCCGTTAGGTGATCCGTGTGCCTCGTTGTTCCTAGCGGGAGTGCCGTTCTCTAGAAGGCAGTGGATTCCCTGAGCCCAGCTTGAGCTGTGCGAGTTCCTTCCTGACCCCAGGTTTGGTGGTCGGTTTGGCACCGAGCACGTAAGCAGGACACAAACTACAAGTTCCAGAAAACGGGTTTTTCATATTACCTTGGAATCCAGGTCTGCCCTGCGTGATGTTTTTTTCCAGATAGCCTACCAATTTGGGCTTGTTGTTCCTACTGCTAAACAAACAAAATACATCTGGCTAATTGTACGCTGGGGAGCAAATCCTCCTGACCCTGTCCAGATACTGACGGAAGCGTGTTATTTGAGTATGATTTCCTTAACGCAGAGCTGTAAATTCTTGCAGCCGAGGATGAGATACAGGATCTGCCTTAACTTTGCTCAGGTCTTAGTACTGCTTTCCTTGCCTCGAAATGAGACTTGCAAACGTTTATTAACCAGGTCAAAAGGTGGTCTGGTCTCACAGTAGCTACTTATAAGTTCTTGCGCTGTTATCAGGGGATGAACATGCCTGAACAAGGCTTAAAACAGTCCTAAAATAGCATGCTAGGAGCAGATGCTCTGTACAGATGAAAATCCAAAAACAAATGAGCACTCTTAAGGGACATGGAGCCTTTGACATTCTCCTTGACACATTTCCATCTTTTCTCAGCAGAACTGCAGACCTACACCTACCAGTGTGCAAAGTTCTCTTGAATACGCTTTTTTGGAGCTTGCGTGTTTTAGAGCATAAAATAAAACCAGGTCTGAGTACAGTAGCATCATCTGTAGTTTTAGTCGAAAAGGCTATGCAATCCATGCAGGATTAGCAATACTGAAACAAATTATGTTGTGTAGCTGTAGAGGTACTTCAAGTCTGGCAGTTTATTCTCAGATCTCGGATGAAAAAAGGAACTGAGGGTCATTGTAAAACTTGACACCTTTGAGGTAAGTGCAGGATATGCTCTTTGAACTTTGCCTTCTCTAATACAAATGCATTAGAAACTAATTTTGTGTGTGTCTCCATCCCCCCCAAGGAACTTCTACTGCCTATGCAGTTCTTTGGAGGGAAGGGGAAAAATAAACCACATCTGACAAATGTATTATTCATGTCACTTCACTGCTGGAAAACCCTTAGCTTCAAGTGAGGTTTGAAGGCAGTATGAGAATGTATATAGAAACGTGAGTTCTGGTAGACTGAAAAAAGGTCACATCTCCAGAACTGCGTATATGGGACATTCGTTTTTCCCCTCTCCGGTATCTTTACAGACATTGTTTCTGTAGGACAATAAATAGATCTGGGTCACAAGTGTGAACATGAAAAATATTACAACATTTTATGAAGCTTTCTTTTATGAAGAAAGTCCTGGGAGGCATTCTGGACTGAAGTAAAGGGAAAACCTTAAGAATGGAAGAGGATCAGCAGAATTGCACATTCACAATTTTATTATCAAGAACTTCCAAAGATTTGAGCAAGAGATATTAGTAAACCAGTTGATGTTAATGAGTAAAGCTAAATACTCTGAAATGTCCAGAATATAAAGATTCGTGGAATGAGCTTTTGGGCTAGTTCTTTGATGGTCTCATTGTGCTGCTTTTCCCGGCACAGTGTCATGAAGACTGCCACTCTGTCTGCCATCGTAGGATTACTCTCAAGTAGATAATCTTCCTAGGGCTTATTAAAGAGCATTTGCAGCCAAAATATGCTGATAATGTGGCATAGAAATACTCTGATCTCACCAAAATTTGCCCAGTAACCTCTGATGTATACAGTCATAGGACGTTAATTGGAGAGGGGAGGAGAGGAAGATGCGAGAAGGGTAGGGGATGTATCATGGGAACAACAGCTTAAAAAAAGCTTTTGCAGAAGGCAATGGTCATGCATTGGAGTATGCTACTTAAAAAGGAGTTTGAAAATCAAGAGTGCTAATCCTGTTTCTGCATAAATCGCCCGTCAGTATTATTGCGTGTTGTGAAAGTGGCTCCGTGCTTACTGTAGGCAACCGTTACGGCTCTGGGATGATACTTCTATGCCATAATTCTTGACCAAAATATAGAATACTCTTAGTGAAGGTTCTCAGGCCACATTCAATTTTCCACTTTGCTCATTGTCAGTACAATAAGAGTATTTTATGACCCCGTTTCCCAGCGAACAAACAGTGTGTGGTGTTTTTAACATTTCTCCCTACAATAGATCTTTGGAGAGCCAAAGATGGTTCTGAGCATAGTTGAAGTCTTCAGACATTTTGCAGAGTCCGTTCAATAGACTGAGTCCTCCCCGAAGCTGTTTGGGCCCTCAGTAACTCTCAGGCAGTTGCTCCCTTCCGCCGGGGTAGGTGGCAACCTTTTCTTTTTCTTTTTCTTTTTTTTTTTTTTTCCCCCTTCCTTCTTGCGGCACGGAACTCAGCACATCTTTACCAAATACAGCTTTGTGCTCGGAAGCTGTGGATTCACACATATGTATCATAGCTGACCTTTGGATAGCTGTATCTGCAGGGAGAGTTCAATGTGAAAGTGTAAATGTTAAGAATTTTAAAAGCAGCAGCTTTCTCCATTTATTGCTTATGAGAACATTATTACTCTGCATTCTAAAATTAATCTTTTTTTTTTTTCAGTTTAGCTTAATCTTTTCTAAAGCATGCTAAAATAGGCACTTCTAACACAGAGTAAGAGGGTCTACCTGAGAAATACTGTTGAGCAACTAATAAGCACTATTTTTCCATGTAGAAAAACCCTTACATTTTGTGTAATTGGTGTTAGATGTTTCTGAAATAAAGGTGTTAGCTTTACAGTTGCTATACTGTGTGTGTGTAAATATATATAAATACTATATAACATTTATATGCTATATATATGTTAGTATCCACACTAATGAATAGCCATTTGCTTATTGTTTTGCTGTCAGGAAAGCAGGTTTTCCCACTTTACGGGTCATGTGTGTAGATGAGTGTTTCGGGGTTGTTCTGTTTGTTTTTGGTTTCTTCTTTTCTTGGAGGAGCTTCCTTATTCCCTTTATAGCCTTCCTCCAGCCAAATTTTCTATAGGCCTTTCACCAGTCACCACTGGGGAAAGAGCAGTCTTTGTATTTTCCATGATGCAACTAGGTCATTAAACCAACCAGCTTCTGCTGTCTGTCAGCATTCTGGATTAAGGCATGATTATTTAAAAGAGGACTAGAAGTAAAAAATCCTAGCAAACTGAATTCTCTCCCCCTTCTCCTCCCTGACTTTGCTAAGATTTTAATGAAAAGCCACCAAACCTCGGATGAAAACCCTCCAGTTTCAGGCACAAAGGGTACCCAGGATTCTGTTACTTATTTGGCTTTATGGGTATCTGCAAGCATAAATTCAGGGAAATGGAGTTTATGTAAACAGAATTTGTGGCAGGGGTTGTTCATGAGGAACTCTTCCTAAGAAAAGGCTTGTGGCTGACGTCATCCCCTCCATCCTTTTACATGGTGAATCTGTGCTACTGCTTAAGTAGCGCAGCTTCCTGAAAATAAGATCGCTGTGGTCTTGAGACGTTTGGCTCCTCAAGCTATTCCGTAGTGGTTGCCAGCAATTGAGAGAACAATGCTAAAAAACCAAGATCTTTAAAAGTTTGTGGTGCTCCTCGGAAAATCTCTTGCTATTTTGAAGCGAGTTTAGGAATTGGGAATTAGAGGTTAGAAAGTTCAAAAAGCGATCTGGAAGAGCTTGTGTCATCCCCATCCCCCCCCCCCCAGTGATGGCAATGAACCTGTGGGACAGAGGGGTTCTGTCAGTGGTCCGTATCTCACTTCCTTTTCTGTTTCTCATCACTTCCCGACCTGAATAACAAATACAAAGCTTTGGAAATACAGCCATTTCCCAGAAGAATGGTATTTAGTATTTCAAACAGGATGTATTCTACCAGACCGTTGTGATAACTGCTTCGTCAGTTGTTTGTATCATTTACGTTTTTGGCTGTCTGAGCAAGAGCTGGTGTCCGTACCTGTCATTACAGCTTATATGAATTCAGTGTGGGGATGAGCCTAGAGACAATGCAAATACTTTACCCAGTTCTAAATAGTTTCTCTGAGGCCCTGTGTCCTAAAAATGTATTTAGAGAACTTTTTTTTTTTTCTTTGCTTAACATTGTCATGTGGCAAAGTCCACAATTAAATGAAGCTTTATATAGTGCAGTATCTAGAAGAACTATCCTGCGCTGTAATGTATTGTTGTAGTTAATGCCATAAATACTTCTCTTATGTTTACTCCTGTCTTTCTGTGATACGACACTCTTTTTTCTTTCTGATAAGCTTCAAGAAACTAGTTTCGATATTACCATTGCATAGTGGTATGACAGATACCACTTAAACAGAAGCTGTTGGAACCAAAAGTTCAGTTCCGTGGGAAACACTAAAGTTAAATTAGTTCATTTCTGAAGATGTGGATCAAGATGAAATGCTGAACTTCCCTGTAAAAACAAACATTTGAAAGAGAATGTTCTTGGAATCAACAATATTTTAAAGGGAAATGGTTTAGACTCCTTCCATTATAATGAATATTTAATTCAACATATGAATGTCTATTTCAATAAGAGTTTAATTTCAAAATATAATGTGTATATATGGGTGTTTTTTCCTGTTAAGTATTTAATGAAATGTTTACAGTTGCAAATGTAATCTAACAGTTGTGTTTTTATAGACTCAAATAAATCAATTTTCTTTGTTATTAGTGTGGTGTTTTCCATTTATTTCTTATCAGCAATTTATTAAATTTTGATGCTAATGGTTATTTGAGGGGGGTTATAAGAATGGTAAGCATACTTAGCTTTAGTCATGTTTTCAGTTAACTCTTCTGCAGTTGCGATTTTGGAATATTTGTCAGCGTTATACATATTTTCTATCCAGTAGCCACTAGCTGCAGGCACCAAATAGCTTACATGGAAAGAAAATAGTTCTCTCTGTGACTCCCAGGAAATATTTTCAAAAGCAAATATTGCATTTTTAAGTCCTAGTCATTTTAAATGTTCTTTATCTGTGCTTCCAAAAACTTTATGATGTGTTTCAAACATAGGAACTGCAGCTGGGATGAGTAATGGTATGTTCTGTTAGCTATTGCATAGATACCTTTTTTTTTTTTTTTCTGTTTTTCTCCCCCTCCACCATTTATGCTATGATTGACAAAGGTTAGCATTATCTGGTTTTACTCTCCTGATCCATATGAATAATACAACATTCATTTTCTTACTATTTATGTGCTGCTTTTTATCCTCAGTGGAAATTACTTTGAATCTACAGATGAAAAGCATGCTAATTTATAGAACTCAGATATCTGTCCTAATTTTACAGATGTGGTAAACCAAAGGCATGAGATAATTAATAAGATTGAGCTCTGCAATGAAGTCAGAAATGGTTTTGCAGCAGACATCACATGGCCTAGGGTTTGGACCACAATGGACATACAGAGAGACTCCAGCTCCTGTCTGAGTGATCCGTGCGTCATCTACAAGCAAGGGTCCTTTGTGCAACAGCTGTACAAAATTTACCATGAAAAAAACTGGCAAAGTAATTTTTGCCCAACAGTTATTATAGAGGTAGTGGAAAAAATAAGTTGATATCTTGTTTGCCCTTTCCATATAGTGTGTGTGTATACAAATATTTTTATAAAGTTTATATATTATTAAGTATATAATATATCTTATTTTTTATATATATATATACACACACACAAAAATAAAACCCCCAGGCATTTTAAGAGTAGAGTTCCTTGAATGCAAATCCTTGGCTAATTTGTGGTTGTCTTCTTCCTAGCGTTCAGCAAACTTCTGCTTTTGATGGCAGCTTTCTGCTCTTTTGAGGGTAGAATGAGACTGTGGAATGACTGTGGAAAAAGAGTATGCTGGGGAGATCATCTTGGGAGGGGGCAGTGATCTCTGCAGTGGATCTTACATGATTGCTGAATCATGAAGGTCTATTTATTTATTTTAAAAGAGAGAGTCTACATAGAAAACCCTTGCATTTACACATTTGACAATGCGGTAGCCTTTGCAGGGTGGAAGGCTGAACATGACTTATCGAGGCTGCTGCACAGCGCGGTGAGTTGTCTTGCCTAAGGTTTGCAGTTTTGGGAAGTTCTCTTGCTGCCTGGTGCGGTGTTTGAACACTGGCCAGCGTCTTGTGTTTCTGCGGGGTGTGATGCAGCCCGGTGCTGGGTACTGGAGTGTGTGCTCCACTTCAGGCTTTGAATAGTCTAATTGCAGTGAAGCCCTTCCGATTGTTACAACTCTTCTAGAAAGAGGGCGTAATTAAATGTAAGCCTTTCAAGGTCAGCTCTTCTGTGCTGATACTCCTGAGTGCTACAATTAAATGCTATTCTGTATTTGCATGTAGAATGGTTTTCACTCAGAGAACTCAGCTTGCTGTACAGGTACTACGCATCTTAATTCACTAATACATCTATTAGCAAGGTATGTTTTTTTGAGGACAGGGCTGCCATTCAGAGGGACCCCAACAGGTTATAGTAATGGGCTGAACAAAACTTCATGATTTTCAGAAATAACAAGTGCAAAGTCCTGTGCCTGGAGCAGACTCACCCCTCCGTCAGGACCGGCTGGGGACCACTTGGCTGAGAAGCCGTGCTGCTTGAGAAAGACCCAGGGCTCCTGGTGGACAGTTGGGCACAAGTCACTGGCATCGCTGAAGGCTGAGAGTTTTCTGATCCAAAAAAAGACATCGACAGACTGATGTGAGTCCAGCAGGGGCCACCACAGTGGTCGGGGGCTGGAGCACATGTCCTGTGAGGAGTGGCCAAGGGAGTGGGGCTTGTTCAGCCTGGAGATGAGACGGCTGCAGGGGGACTTCACAGCAGCCTACCAGCACCTGGAGAGGTGACTGAAAAGACAGTGGCCATAAATTGAAAAAGGAGAGCTTCAAACTGTGTGTAAACAAAATATTTTTCAGTCTGGGGAGAAGTGAGTGCTGAGCAAATTGCCCAGAGAAGCTTTGAAGTGGCAGTCCCTGGAGGTTTTCAAAACCTGACTGGACAAGAGCCCTGAGCAACCTGGTCAGCTTCAGAGTCCACCTTCCTTTTGAGCAAGAGGTTGGACTAGAGACCTCCCGAGTGGTTTCTGTGATGCTAGATTCTAATTTTGAGAGAAACTGAGACACAGTGTTTGTGACTTGCTTGAGATGACATACCATCTGTGGCTGAACTGGGAATAGAGTTATTAAATTCTGAGGCTCAGTGGTGCATATGTGCATGCTAATGAGATCTCTTGGGTGAAAGAGCCATCACCGCTTGGGAAAATAGCCTTGAGAGAAATCTAGGTTAAATCCACATAGCGTTCTGTCATACTGATGTCTGAGATTCAGGCAGTCATAGGAAAAAAGCAGAGAAATTTCAGACATAAGAAGCAAGCAGGATAAGGAAGAGACAGGAACTGGAACAATCAAGGTCAAAAAGGTAATTTAGTATTGATCCATTTTAAGTGGAATAGGAACCTTCTCAGTTCCTGTTTTCAAACATTGATCTAATTTGGGATAAAGTCGAGAGAAACACTGCATTTAAAGTTATAGATTTATTTAGTGTAGTTTTTATAAGTATGGTAAATGCAAGTCAATTATAAGTCAAAGAATGTAGATGGGGAAAAGGGCAATGTATAAGAATGAAGTATTTTTCAAAATTGGACAGTTTAATGAAATGCCAATTTTGACATGCTGTAACCATAAGGGGTGTAGGGATTTTGTTTTCTGAAAGCAAAATGTATTCTGAAAAATGTCCCATATAACCTCTCAGGTTTGGGGTTTCTCATTTTAAAAAAGTAAACATCCCTCAGGCACCTCTTGGCAGATATCTGTCCAAGCTTTCATCTGCGTGTTTTGGTGTATGACTTGAGAACTGTTGCACCAGAACACTTCTCTTTTCTTAAAATACTTGAGAAAAATAGGTGTGGAATGCAGAACAAATTTCCATCATTCTAATTTATGAAAATGTATAGGTAAATTCATCGACATTTATATAACATGAAAAAAAATGCCTTCCACCACCTCTTCACTAGCCAAGCTTATGAAAACTTTTTGTATTCAGTACAGTATGGTGGCAATTGTGGATCTCTGTGGCTGTCAGCAGCACAAGAACTTTTCAATTCAGCATCCAGACATTTAAAGACAAGACGTTTTCCAAATGTAGGTTTTGTTGAAGTTTCGTGTTGGGGGCAAGGATCGGGGGAGAAGGCAGAATAATCATAAAGCCCCAAAGCAAAGGAAATAAAGGATGTGTGGAGCTTTATTACTTGTCTAGCACAGACCCAACACTCCTGCATTTATTTATTTTTTTTAAAAAGGATTCGTTAATCCTCTCCCTGCATAGTGTTAGTGTTACTTAAAAACAGTAGATGTGTGTCACAGAATCACAGAATGGTTGAGGTTGGAAAGGGCCTTTGGAGATCATCTGGTCCAACCGCCCTGCTCAAGCATGGCCACCTAGCGCCAGTTGCCCAGGACTGTGTCCAGACAGCTTTTGAGTATCTCCAAGGATGGAGACTCCATAACCTCCCTGGGCAACTTGTGCCAGTGCTCAGTCACCCTCACAGTAAAAAAAAAGTATTTTCCTGAGGTTCAGAAGGAATATAAGATGGTATTAAGATCCTGTTGTGCTAATTGCTGTACAGAAAAAGAAAGTAAGGCAGTCCCTGGCCCTGAGTGTTTACAGTGAAAATGGAGGACAAGAGGCACAGGAGTGTTGGTTGGTGGGGCAGGCTAAAGATATAGCACTTCTGCAGCCATAGCCCAGCTCCTCGTCCTGAGATTGCAGCACACTGATGCGGTGAATGGTTTATCTTGTAGCAGTAATGAAGGGAGGAAATGGAAGTAAGGTGTGCCCGGTACTCTGCGTGTGGCAGAGATGGGAGAACTCTGCTCTGGGATGGGGAAAGATACAGGGAGCATAGGCACAGGATAAGAAAGAAGTTATAGGAAGACTTGAAATCACTGGGTTTGGTGGTGAGAGAAGGAAGTTGGGCGATCTTCGAACTGGACAGAGAAAAGAGGAACAACTTGGGGAACACAGTCTGAAGAAAACAGTAAAATATAGTGTGTGGTTGGTTGTACAATTGCTGTAGACAGCCTGCGATGAGGATATAGCCAAAAGCTGTGCATGTGAATCACCTGACGAAAGTCCTTGCCTGGTCTACAAAGACAGAACTTTCAGGCCATTTAAATAAGCGTGTTGGGTTTTTTTTCTTTTTTTCTTTTTTTGCACTTTCCTAGTCCATGTAAGACTAAAGCTAACAATAAAAATAACCACTCTTAACAATACTGCTCCCAAATTTAATCAGAGCAGCAGACTAAATAGTTACAGGCTTCTTCCTTCTTTACCTGTCCTCTTTAATTGTTGGCTGCTATGAAGTTTTGTAATCTCTTATCTCAGAAGTTGAAGGCAGTGTTTAGGTAAATCAGGATTACTCACATCAGTTAAGAGTTGCAGGATTACTCTTCCAAGACACCCTTCTGTTATTGTCCCTCTATCACGTAGCTGTGGGTGAACTGCTGATTCACATCCTTCACATTCACTTTACAGTTTGTAATTTTCCTTGAGTTCCTGCAGAGAGATTGAACTCTTCATGTTCGGTCATGTTTCTCTCTAGTTTTATTTCCTGCTCCCCTTTTCTTGCATGTTTTCTGATTTCTTTTTGTTCTCCCTTCACCTCTGTCTTTCCCAATACATGCAAGTACCTTCCTACCCAGCAGGACTGATTCCCTTTTTAAGATGATCTTGAGCTGGCTGCTTATGTTAATAGAATCATAGAATCATAGAATGCTTTGGGATGGAAGGGACCTTTAAAGGTCACCTAGTCCACCCCCCCTGCAATTGGCAGGGACATCTACAACTCGATCAGGTTGCTCAGAGCCCCATCCAGCCTGTCCTTGAATGTTTCCAAGGATGGGGCATCTACCACCTCTCTGGGCAACCCATTCCAGTGTTTCACTATCCTCATTGTAAAAAATGTCTTCCTTATATCCGGTCTGAATCTTCCCTCTTTTAGTTTAAAACCATTACCCCTTGTCTCATCACTACTGGCCCTGCTAAAAAGTCCCTTTCCATCTTTCTTATAGGCCCTCTTTAAGTACTGAAGGGCTGCAACAAGGTCACCCCGCAGCCTTCTCTTCTCGAGGCTGAACAACCCCAGCTCTTTCAGCCTTTCCTCATAGGAGAGGTGTTCCAGCCCTCTGATCATTTTTCTGGCCCTTCTCTGGACCCGCTTCAACAGGTCCATGTCTGTCTTGTAATGGGGACCCCAGAGCTGGACGCAGTGCTGCAGGTGGGGTCTCACGAGAGCAGAGTAGAGGGGCAGAATCACCTCCCTCGACCTGCTGGCCATGCTTCTTTTGATGCAGCCCAGGGTACGGTTGGCTTTCTGGGCTGTGAGAGCACATTGCTGGCTCATGTCCAGCTTTCCATCCACCAGTACCCCCAAGTCCTGCTCCTCAGGGCTGCACACTATCCCTTCATCCCCCAGCCTCTATTGATACCAGGGATTACCCTGACCCAGATGCAGGACCTTGCACTTGTCCTTGTTGAGCGTCATGAGATTCACACAGTCCCACCTCACCAGCCTGTCCAGGTCCCTCTGGATGGCATCCCGTCCCTCAGGGGTGTGAACCGCACCACTCAGCTTGGTGTCGTCTGCAAACTTGCTGAGGGTGCACTCGATCTCGCTGTCTATGTCATTGATGAAGATATTAAACAGCACTGGCCCCAGTATGGACCCCTGAGGGACACCACTCATTGCTGTTCTCCACCTGGACACCGAGCCATTGACCATTACCCTCTGGATGCAACCATCCAGCCAATTCCTTATCCACCGAAGAGTCCACCCATCAAATCCATATCCTTCCAATTTAGAGAGAAGGATATTGTGGGGGACTGTGTCAAAGGCCTTACAGAAGTCCAGATAGATGACATCCGTAGCTCTTCCCTCATCCACTGATGTAGTTACTCCATCATAGAAAGCCACTAGGTTGGTCAGGCATGATAATGTTTTTATTCCATGATGGTTATGATGTTTGAACCATGAAATGAGTCATTTGACAGACACCTCATTTTTTAATAAAACATCCCCATTTGGTGAAAGGTAGCATTCAACTAATATCAAAATGACCTTGGACATTGCACTTTGGAAAGCACTTGGAAGGTATTTTCTTCTTGCTGCTGGATTTCCTAGTGCCGTAGAACAGATTTTTTACTTACAGTATTATTTTATAGAACATACACACATACTAGAAATACAGGAAGAGGTTAATAGTACCAACTGCCTAATAGATAACTCTAATTAATTAATCTCCTTGGTTATCCAGGCTACGTGACTACAGCAAGCAACGCCAGAACTAAGGTCTGGTTTTTATGCTACGTTTTTAGGCAGAGAGCCTTTGGCCAGATGGACAAGTCCCTGTCCATCTTGACAGAAGAGGAACTGGCAGTGCTGCCACAGAAGGGTCTCAGTGTTCAGATATCAACTGCACATAAACAACCATAGCTTGTTTTCAGGCTTCATCATCTGGGTAGAAAGAATACGTCACTCCTTGCGATAAGCGAGAGGTCTGTGAAGCATCTATTGTATATAGAATCTGTTTTTCAAACTAGCAAGTTAAAAGATCATTGTACTTAAAATTTAAATTTAATTTTATTAGGAAGCATAAAATTGCTGCTTGAGAGGCAGATCAGTATGATGGCCTTCCAGATTCGCAGCATCTGCCAAGTGAGGAGTCTTGCAAAAGCCTGCCTTAATTTCCCATCTGCAACAAGTAATAAATAGAATACCAGGCTTGGAGCAGTCTTCAGGCAGGAATACCATGGGAGGAATGCAGAGCTCTTTCTAAATTAAGTTCATTTTAAATTGACTGTCTTTTGGGAGGATTTTCTACAGATGTCAGATTTACAAGTCAGAGCAGGCAAGCCTGACCAACAGAATTCAGTTTATACAGGCATTGGTCAGTATTTTATTTCAAGACTTTTTAGCCTCCGTCATTAAAAAACACTTTTAGGGAGTCATCATTAATGTCTCTTCTCGCCATTCCACTAATTAAAGCTGCAGTTGGCCAATATTCGCCTTCAGGAAGCTCAGTCTGCCCCACTACATTCTGTCCATCCGTGTGAGCTAACTGGCACATAAAGGACCTTGGAAGAAAACTGTTCTGAACAGCTTCCAGCCAGTTCTACCCACACTAATTGTAAGCTTTTATATGTGTATGTGTGTATATATATATATATATATGTATAAAAAAGATGTTATTCTGAGATGCGTAATTATGGATGGCTTGTGTGTTATGCTGCAGACATTTTTAGTAATATTTGTAATACTCTGCATCTGGTTTCTCTGTGGATCAAAGACTGTGTGTCGGCTCTGAAAGACACTTCCCCCTCCCAAAGTTATTTTTATTGCTATCATATCTGTTTTTAAATTTGGGCCATTATCTTTTGCATAGGTGCACAATGGTCATACAATATTCTGGACTCCCCATAGCATATCCACCGTATCTGGTTCAGGTGGATTCTTACCTAATTGATTCATATGTTTTTTTTTTTTAATCATATAATTGATGTGTCCTTAATTTCTGCGAAGGAACAAGGTCTGATAATCTTCTCACCCATTTTAATGTGAACTAGACATATGCCTTGTAAGTTTTTAGACTGCTTTACTTTTATAATGTTAAAGCAATTATATTCCACTATGTACAAAAAGCCACAAGGGGAAAATCTAAGTAATTACCAAGTCTAATTATACACATTTGTGGCTGAGTATTGGAGCTTCTTAGATGAATTTTGTGATGTTACCCCAAACATAAATTTGGTTGTTCTGAAATTCAGCATTTCTTTAAAGAAAAAAAAAAAGTAGCGTTAAAATTGAAAAGAGCAAGAGAATATATGGTCAGTAGCCATTAATAACTGCTAACGTATGCAGGTTTAGGGGGTATTAGCTTTTTTTCCTTTTAATCCACTCCAGAACAGTTAATGCTAATTGTCATAAATATGTTCTTGTGAAGAAGTGCTTTGGTAAATAGTTTGCGGTATCATTTGTCCATGTCAAAAGTTTTTCATGGTTCCAGTAACAAGACAGAGTGCAGCTTTACATTAGCTGCTGTGGTTTCTGATGAAGGGATCTTTACTGAAAACGGCAGTCATCTTGTAACTTCTTTGTGAGAAGATGACAGATTTGAATCTTGCCAATCTCAAATAATAGAGAATTTAATACTTCTCGTTTTCTATCTACAGGACAATTGTTCCTGCAGAGCTTGAAGCTATTCAGGTTGGGAAGTTCTGAACCATTTAATTTTAACACTCTAGGATTTAGTGTGCAAGTGGCAGAGAGATGCTTCTGTTTCATGTCTTGTCCATGGGAAATAGGCTAATCAAATGTTTTCCAATTAGAACAATCAACTCATCAAGGAAACAAGCCAGTATTGGGCTTGCATCCAGTTCCTCCTAAGGCATTTTGCGTCAGAGAAGATTAGTTCTGTGGCATCATCTTAAGGTTGAGGATTCACCAGGGAGTTGGAAGTACATGGGGCAGGGATGAAGCAGAAGAGGGGAAAGAAAAGGACCGGAACAGCAGTGATTAATTATTGCTGCTCACAAAAGTAGAGGTGCATGTTTCTAGAGGTCAATCTTCACCTCAAGTACATGATGCTTTCTTTTGTCAGATACCTCTGGCAGTAGAAAGCTGACCTAGAGAAAAATTAGTCAGTGATGCTGCAATCTCATGTTGTGCTCTGGCTTCAGAAGCCGGCGCCGCTATCTGGGAACAAAGTGTGGTTGTAACTATGTGGGGAGAGGTGCTAATTCAGCATTGTCCCTCTTAGTGGGGATCCACTTTCACTTAATGTTTTTTCTTTCAGACCGTGAGTCACCTGGAAGGAGGGTCAGCATCCGTCGCACTTTCTTCTCTCGCAGTGCGGAGGGTCAGATTTATATAGCGAGGGATGAATTATTCTTTTGGGTCAATTCAGCCCAAACTAAGCTGTCATGGCAACACTACAAAAGCATAGCCACCTTAGCCATGGGACAGCTACTAATATGAGTATAATTTAGCTTCAGTAGGTTATTTATAATAATTTAAGCTGGTTTTAAACTGCTTGATGGTGTACCTAGTTTTCAGATTCAGAAGAGGAAATAAATTCTGTGTTCTCCTTCAACAGCATAAAATGTTTTCAGTGTTACCTAATGCTTGTGGTTCCACTGTACTGAGATGCAATACTTTCATGTACTGACCTAAGCAAGAGGCTAAACTGGGCTTGAACTCTTGCTCTAAATTTGGTCTGCTGTTTTCAGTAGGCTGTGGACAAATCAATGCAATAGGCAACTACAAATATAAAATGTGTTACTGTGCCACCATTAGGGATGCCTTCAGAAATAACAATGATAACATGGAGCTGCTGGTAGAGGATTAAAGAGTTGTATTAAATGTATCATTTACATCTGTCATCTCGTATATCAAAACAAAATTAGGGTGGAATACTGATAAACTTGTCCTTCAGGTTCCTCCTAGCATGGTAAAAGTGTAAAAGTTTCCTTTTTTCTGATTATTTTTGTGGCCTGTACAAAATTAATTTGACATTCACCCCCATTTCCAGGTAGGTGTTCACACTGTGTGTGCCTCGTGCACCATTTCCCAGATGCATATTTTGTAAGCCTGTCTGATGTAAAAATGGAAGAGGCAGTTATTCCACTAATGGATAATTCTGCTTGGAGTTAAAAAAAAAAGGAAGGAAATAAAAGCAGCGCTGGGAAGGAATAAAGATACTCTTTATATTCTGCACTAGGGAGTATTTTGGCATTGTATCCCAGAGCCAGTTTGCTATCCGTTTTTCTGACATTAACTTACAACAGTTTAAATGACAGCTATTTTAAAAAGTTTCAATTAGGTGTCCTGTATGTGTTGAAATATCTAGGGAAATAGTTACCTAATGATACGGGGCAACATAAAAATAAAAATCCTTGTTTTACCTGGTTTAGATTTATAATTGAGGTGATTTATAGAAGAATCCACAGTGAATCTTAACCTGACCTGAAAGTTAATTAGATTACCATGGGTATTACGTTCTATTCTCAGTCTTAGCAAACAGCCAGGTTAAAAAACCCACGCAGCTAGTAATCCTGTAATTCTTTACACTGAATTCCTTAAATAATTAGTAATGTAAAAACATTTAAAAGTTGTTACTTTTGTTTTCATTCTGCTTTTTCAGTCCATGGCAACTGTTTTCTAGCCACTCTCACTTTGCCTTGTAACGTATCCCAGAAATGTTGGTTGGAAGGGGCCTCTGGAAGTCATCTGGTCCAGCCTCCCTTTAGGCACAGGATGGTTGCCAAAGCAAGATCAGCTATGGCTTTGTCTAGTTGAACCATGAAAACCTCCAAAGATGGAGATTTCACAACCTGATTTACTGCGATAGTTTGCACGACAACATAAAACAAAATCTGTGAAATATCTTTGGAGTTCGACTCTAAATATTTCTGAATCAGACTTTGGCAGCTGTTGCCTGGCAGAGAAGCTGCATTGCCACTTCTGTATGAAAGATAATTGCAGTGTACTGTAAAGGTGGGTTTCACATCACCTAATTTTAGCTGCATATGAATTAGGTACCTAGTTCGTTAACCAAGGAATCTCCCTCTATAATCAGTGTTATAGAAGTCCCTCCAATTTGGAATTCCCTCCAAAAGACCCTCTCAGGGCTGGTTGGCATGAGTCATTCTCAGGAAACGCCTCTTTTCCCCCACCATTTACAGGGAGGGTCCCATTTCCATTTGGTGTCAGACTTGCTTAGATGGCTTTGGCCAGATGAGTGGCATTCCTCCCCTCTGGACCAATGCAGGGTGGAGACTACACCTACAACTTTGTTCAAGTGGGAAGTCGTCGTAATTAGCAAATACTGGAAGAAAACCCACATGGGGCAGGACAACGATAGCTATCGATGCTTTCTCAAGCGCTTCCTTCATGCTCTTCCTCCATTTTCTGGTTTGGGGTTTTTTGTTTATTTGTCTGTAATGATTTCACCTCGATCATCATGCTACTCTATTGTTTTTTTGGTTGCAAAGGGGTAATGAATTGCTTTGTATTTATTTGAATTCTGATATTTTCCCAGGATTATCATGGCTTGGAAGAGGGTGATTAAAGGATGGGGGTTTTTTGGTTGGATTTTTTTTTTTTCTTTTTTTTTTGGATGTGAGTTATGTAAACACTTGGGGAAGAAAAGAGCATTGTGATGTGGCTGATAGAGGAAAGATTTTGCAAGCAGCAGTTTATTGCTTAGGATGCCTGTGGGGACTGCATGGTTATGCAAACTAGTGCCCCACAGGGGAAACATCCTGTCATTCCTTTAGCATAACATGCTCAGCAGATCGAGTGAGGCATGGCCAACGCTGTCTCAGAGCAGAAAACTTCCCTAACTACAACTTACAAAGCATCGTTTTTTTCATTCTCACTCTTCTTACTCTGCCAGCAAAGAGGTGGTGAAGTCTCTTTCTTCCTGATAGAACAACAGAGGAAAGGATATATTTTGCTGTTCTTATTGCCTTTGATCTTTCGTTGGTTCTTCAGGTTCACTTAATTGGCGTATACCAAGATAAAAAAGAATCTGACCTTTCTGAATTGGCTTCCTCGCTCTGCTGTTGTTGCATGGAGGCTGCCTGAGAACGGATGTTTTTCTGTCTGCAATCTGTAAAGTGGCTTACTGTGTGTTATTAGGTATCTCGGGAGATTTTATTACGTTTTTCTCTTCCTTAAGACTTAAGTCCGCTAATTTAGTAGGTGACAGTGGCATTAGAAGTGACTGTTAGTACAGGTTTTCCTAAACCTCAATGTAAATAGATGTTTTAAACTTTATGAAATAAAACATGTTTCCAAATAAAATACGTTCCCAAACAATTGTGATAAAGCGTGCATAGCCTTTTCTGATAGATGCGATGTTTGTACTTGGTGGGCCTGAAGTATCTGCTATCATACACGTGTTCAGGGTCTAAGTATCTGCTATCATACGTGTGTTGAGGGTCTGAAGTATCTGCTATCATACGTGTCTTCGGAACGGTGCGTTGAGGGTCTCCCTCCGATGCCTTGCAGGACCCTGAGGATGCTGTGCCTGTTGGGCAGAGGAGGGCCTGGTGCTGGTGCATGTGCTTCGGATTGGCCTTTATGCTGGCTGGTGTGATCCTGGGTGGTGCCTATCTGTACAAATATTTTGCATTCCAGGTAAGTCAAATACATTTTGTTATGGGGGGGTTGTGTTTTTTTCTGTTATGCCTCACATTTAGAAGAGGGAAGAGGAGCAACAGCTTAAACCAAATAGCCTTTCTACTTTTTCTTCTTTCCAAAACTTTTCTTTTGGTTTTCTAAAAGCAAAGTCTATGGCCTGCTCTGAAGTTACGTATCAGCGGGGGAGGGCGGGAGCGAAGCTGGCAAATGAAAGGGAGCAGCACTTTTGAAAACCTTACTTTGCAGAGAAAGGATTATGTCTAAATAGGGCTTGGGTTTAGGAACCCTAGTGGTGTCCCAAATTTTCACCTGCTTTCTCTCCTGTTTCGAAGTGCCAAATACTGGAGGTGGATTAACCCCTTGAAAGCCTCCTTGTTTGACCCCAGATTTCCTGGAAGCACGCGGTCCTGCTAATGCGCGGGAAAGGGGCTGCTTGTCAAAGCAGGGCAGTGACTCTCCTCCTTCCTAGCCTCCACAGGGATAAGAAATACAGGCCCTGCAGGGGACTTGGGAGACGCACAGTCAGCGTGGTTAAGCATGCTCTGTCAAGTCTAATCCGCGCTGACAAGATCAGACCTCTGACAAAATGTATTTTCAGTCTTTAACAAATGGCACCACTGTAAGAGGAGCCCTGTGAAGGCAGCGGTGCCAGGGAAGTGGAGCATTTACCTGAAACATGGGAGATCTGAGTTAAAAATTGTCTTCCTCGGGGGGGGGGGAATTGTCACTGGGCAGCGCTGGATGTGCCGGGCTGTTGCCCAGGTGGTGCGAGCACACCCTCCCTCCTTCAGAAACTGCCGGGGTTGCAAGATTCACAGGGTCAGAAAGGGAGAGTGTAAGCAAAACATGAATCCCTCTAGCCCCCTGGTTAGCGCACATAATCATAAGGTAGAAATTCTGCGTTCTTGTCCCTGCTACCAGGATTTTTTTTTTCCTCATTTTAGTTACTGCTAATGTGGAAGGCAAAGTGATTAAACATGAGAAATTGTAGCTGAACTTGCAGTTTATAGTCTCTTTGGCTATCACGTTAACCTAACTTACAGGGGAGGAGTAGTGTTGCAAACGATGCTTAAATAGCATAGTGTATCTTGGTGGATTAACAAGCTGAGAGTAGCTGAAGGCCTGCTGTATTACTAATGCATGTTTCATCCGTGCTTAGCACCGCGGTGCTCTGCCTTTCACATGCCAGCTAGCTGAAATTGAAAGTGCCGTTTAATTCAAACCTGTGGTGCTTGTTTATGAATCAGATCTGGGTTGAAGGAAACATTCAGGAATTGAGCTAACATTGCACTGAAGACATGTTTTCAATGTAAAACTTGATGGCATGTGTATGTGCATAAGTTGTATCTTTCTAAAACTATCTGGCCTATAAATTTGGTATATGACTTCTTCTGACTCAGAACTTTATTTTATGCTTCGCTTAGGTAACCTGCCATGTGTACTGTGACAGAAAGACACAGATTGGTTGTTTTAAATTCTTTTTATTACCTTTTTGTCTTTTAAAACTGTTCAAAACAAAAAATAATTTATTTTAGAAACTGACTTTCAAAACTTCTGAAGCCTTGCAAAACTAAGCAACTTCACAGAATAATTGAAGTTGGAAGGAGACTCTTGAAGTCATCTGGTCCAACCCCCTGCTGCAAGCAGGACCAAATTCAGAGTTAGATTTGCTTTTTAAAGGTGATTTGGATGATCAATTTCAATGTCGTAAATTGTAATTATTGACTGCAGTTAAATCATAATCTAATAATAATATGCGTGCATATAGACATAGGAACTTCCTTGTCTTTCTAAAAATAAGATGCAATGTGCCACAGGTAACGGATGCAATTCAGAAGACTAGATTTTAAGAACCTGCTTCCAGGATCCTGTTTTCCTTGAACTCAAGGGAAGGACTCCCTCTGGGTTCAGTACAATCAAGGTTTTACCCATGGTCCTGTTGCAGATAGCAACTGGCTCCTACTTTGGTGTACGAATCAAATTAAAGGGAAATATTTCATCTAGTCTGACACGTTTTTCTTCTCTACAGTGCTTTGAGAATATTAGTTTTAAACTTCTAACAAGGCAACTGATGTCTTTGTTGCTGGGTTGTTTACTATTTTTAGCAGGGTGGTGTGTATTTCTGTGGAATAAAGTACATTGAAGATGGCTTAAGTTTACCTGAGCCTGGGGCAGAGGCTCAGAGTGCTCGCTACCACACGATTGAGCAAAATATTCAGATCCTGGAGGAGGAAGATGTTGAGTTTATCAGTGTGCCGGTCCCTGAGTTTGCTGATAGCGATCCTGCTGATATCGTCCATGACTTCCACCGGGTAAGAAATATTTCTGAAGAAGTTGAAAGCATTTAAAACTTGAAAAATGTTCCCCCTCAGTCATTCTGATAAATGTACTCCCTAATTATTGTGGTGGGGGAAAGCAATGGGTGGAGGAGGCAGCAGAAACGTTTTGATCAGCAGCAGGCTGCAAGCAATTATTACCCGGGCATACAAAATACAGCGTTAAATCATGAGGTAGTTTGTAAACCACCATTTGCAAATACGGTTCTGTTTTTAGAAAGGGAAAAATCTTAGAGCTATTTCCTTTCCTTAATATGAGGAAGTAAAGCAAATATTGTTCTTGCTGTGCTGTGTCCACCGAACCAGAATTTGACCAACTGCTGTGGTGCCAAGGAAAGTTTAGAAAGGGCTATCGTAGCTTTGACCTCAACTTGCAGGGCCTGATTGCGTCTGACGTCACTAGGTATGTTCAAGCACCCCCAGAGCTTGGTCTCGTAGCATAACTCAGAAACCCCAAAGCAGCAGCAGAAAGGGAAGGAAGCGACCAGCTGACCGACCATGGAAGAGAGCTCGTTTTCCAGATGCTGTGGGAAGCCTAGCAGAAGCTAAATTCTCCTTGTCCACCACAGGCTACTGTGATTCCTAAAGGCACTGAACCAGGGTATCAAGGCACTTTTAGCTGTTTCTTCCTTTTTTGTGGAAACAACTTTGATTGATAGGAATCGTGGTAATAAATTTTCGGTAAGGCAGTTGACAGGCCTGCAGCTCTCGCTATTAACGACAGAGCTGTAAGACAATTAGAAGCCCTTCTTTTCTGTAGCAGCCTGATGGAAGCTGTCTGATGGCGATGAAATGTTCTACAGCTGATTTTCAGGAAGCTAAATTTCTCTGAACATTTGAAGACTTTGCTTGAATGGCTTTTTTAAGCAAGGCTGAAAAAGAAGAATAGGGGAAGCGTCCTATTTTTTTATGCAAACTTCAGAGTTTCAAGTTTTCCAGGCAAAATGAGTGCTATCTATCAAATATTCATAACCAGATTTGGAGGAAAACATTGCTTGCTTGAGCTATGTCATTTAAAAATATTCCTGAATATATTTAGGGAGCTTCTGTTAAGAGTTAGAGCAAAGTCTCTAGAGGGAAAACCAGAAAAAAAGAAAGCAGTACATAAGAAGTGAATAGGAACAATATAATATTAGAATTTTACCTTTTGATTTAATGGGTTAACCCATTTGCTCTAAAGGTCAGTGCAAGGATCATTTGCCATAGGCACAGCACTTATGGCCATGTAATGAGATTAGTTGCACTGATGATTGCTGTCCTGGTACTATTTTGACTGTTGCGCTCTTGGTGCTCAGTATTTTATATACGTCTGCAGCCTTAGAGCTTTCATCAGCTTGAGATAATGTGATCTTGAGCAAGAACAGAGGCAGTAAAACACAGCTCAGTGAACGGAGCCATAGGATTCGTCGGATAATTCACTGGGCTTTTATGTCTCTCTTTTTATCAAATAATGGCAAATATTGAAGTTCACTATAAAGATAATCCAGCTATGACTAATCATTAACACTTCAAGTCAGTAGTATTTTTGAAAATAAAAGGATTTTTGTTGCATTATCTGTAACAGTATTTTTTTCCTTCTATATTTTGTTCTTACCAGCAGGTTTTCCCCATTACACTTTAACAAAGTATAAAAGCGTGGAGATTAGAGCAGGGTTTTTGCCCTGTTGTTTCAAAATACAGGCACTAGGAAGAAATGAATACTGTACTTGTATCTGAGCTGTTAGGGAATCACCTTTGTAATTTCGTTACTGTAGTGCATTTGAGCTACTTATCACCTGCTGCCTTGCACAAATCCGTGTCATAGATCTAAACTCTCATCGAGACTGGCTTTTATTTCTGCGTTTACTTACCCTCAAATTGGAGTTTGTTGGACAGACTTTATAGGGAACAAAACAATAATTTGAAGAACAACACAAGGCAATAGCAGTTCAGCAAAGTCTGTATGTGAATTTTCTGATCTTGTTATTTTGATTAAAATAAATTTTTCCTCAACAGAGACTCACTGCCTATCTTGACCTTAGCCTGGATAAGTGCTATGTGATTCCTCTGAACACTTCGGTTGTTATGCCGCCAAAAAATTTCCTGGAGCTGCTCATCAACATCAAGGTATGGTTAAATCGTTAAGTAATTTGTTCTTAAAACAGGGAAAAAGGAGAATTTTTTTTTTTTCCCCAGAACTCTGACATTCACACAAGGCTCATGCATTAGAAAGTTAACGGATCACGAGAGATCTTTGCAAAGAGAGAAAAAAAAAAAAAGTCTATAACCTTCTTAGTTAATTAACTACAACCATGAAGGAATTATTAATTCAGAGGAAGGCAAACAAACCTGATTTTATTATTTGATGGTACAAATTTGGCTCACAAAATTGTGTAAATGTGGTGTACCTAGATTCTTTGATAGTAGTCTATGTGTTTTTGTGACTCAAGTTTCCATAAAGCATGTATTTGCTGGACTAAGACTGGTTAGCTGAGAGGCTTGAAGTAGATATACTGGGAAATCCTTCTAACATGGGCATTGTTTAAAGCATAGGTCCCTAGGGTCGGCCCCTACGTGGAACTGAACCAGTGCCTTGAGGGTGATGTACATGAGGTGTGTTGGATCTCCTGTGCATGCTCAGGGAAGTTAGATGTGGCGGGACGTGTGGTGGACTAGCACTGCATGCGAGTTCATGAGGCTTCCAGCAGCCTTAAGATGGATATTCCTGTTTCCAGGGAGGTTTTGTAGGAGTGATCAGGATTTGCATTGCATGATTAGCAAAGCCCATTTAAGCAAGAGGGTTTTTAGTATAGCGAGATTCCTGGTTCTGCGAGCACCAGACCGTCAGAACAAGATTCGTTGCCCTTAAAAACAAGGACTGTGGAAAGGACTGAGATACCACAATCGCTGAACGACCGAACATGAGTCTTCAGAATGATGTTGTGGGAGCTCCTAATCGCTTCCCAGCAGGGTCTGATAATTGAGCACTACTGCCAGGCTTCTGGTGCTGGTGCTGGTGCTGGCTGGCTTGTTGCCACCATGGGGACACGCTGTTCCCCACGCTGTAGTAGTAGTAACTGGGTGAAATGTAATGGCCTGTGAAATTGAGGAGGCCAAAGTAGGTAATCTAATGGTGTCTGTTACTAATTTAATATGAATCATTTTCATCTTTTTTTTAACTCTCACATATATATGCTTTTAATGCAGATTTAAATAGCATTTACCTTGTTTTTCAGCCTTCTGGTTTCTTTACAGAACAGCAAAACACTCTGGGTGGGGAAGAGAGCTGATAAGCTAGCTTATGTCTAAGATTTGGGGAGAGTGTTTTAAATTTTATTTTACTGGGCTTTTGTAACTTTAGAATTGTTAATATCATCTTTGGGTTTGCATCTTTCAAACAAGGCTTTGGAATTAGGACTCCAGGAACCATTTTAGCCATTTCTGAGTGGTTCGTGTATATAAATAAATTTCATGTGAAAAATGACTTCACAAGTCCTCTGCTGCTTTTCTGCTGCCTATTTTGAGACCGGCTATTTAACCACTCTCACTTCCTGTGCATAAGGATGAGGTGGTGGCTGTAAAACTCAGTGACCCCATATTTTTTCACTCTGTGTATGCTGTCTTGTTTCCATTTTTAGTTCACACAAATTCCACTATTAAAATCTGTTAATTTTCTAGTTTGTCATTAGTACTAAATAAAATATGCTTGGTTTACAAGTAAGAGGATAACCAGGCATCACGCATGTAATTGAAAATCTGTGCAAAAGCAAACTGTTTTGATCATTGTCCCCAACAGCTGAGTGCCCTAATTTTATGAGACATCTGTTTAATTCTCATTGTATTAACAAAAAGCTGTGGGCATTTGATGTCTCAGAAAATCAGGCTAAATGTTTTGTAACTGAAATTTGGGAAACTATTCTGCAGATGCATGAAGTGAGTAAATTCCTGTTCACTGTCCTGCAGTCACACTGGTTGCACAAGGAAAAAAAAGTATGAAATTAAAGTGCTTGTTTCATTAAAAAGAAAAAATCGCTATACTTGAAGAGGGCATTTTATGAAACTGGAGGTGCTCTGGGCTGTTCTGTTTTTTTTAAAAAAAGCCATAATTCTAGCCTAAAGAATGACTTCTCTATATATTGATACAGTTTGCTTGAATATGCAGACAGTGAAAGGCCTCCTTTCCTTGGGGAATAAGGCCAAAACCCAGGTATACTTGCTCATTCACCTTGTTCCTGTTGTTGAGCCAGCTGGCCAATTTTAACCGTACGCGATACACAGGATGTCTCAAAGATGATGATATTTGCAGCTATGCTGGGTCCCAGTGCTGGGTGATTGCTCCTGCAGCAGCTGAGCAGAGGAGATTCCTGCACTGAGCTCCCCCTCCTTTTGCGCTCCCTGGGAGGGCCGAGAAGGCCAGGTTCGGGGGGTGGTCCGGGAGGTCCTGCGGTTTGGAGGGCATGAGCCCAGGAGCATCCTCGCGGGCTGCCCCAAGTCCTCAGCACCGCAGCCCACCCTGCCGGTGCCCACCCTACCAGTGTCCCGCAGCGCTCTGGGGCTCCCTTGGGGCTCTCTCCTGAAATTCAAGAGACCAGGGGTTAAGATACAGTAATTTACAGTGATTTTAATTAACAAATAATGAGTGGGATAATTTGGGAGTGTGAAGTCTTCCAAGCTCTTATTTAAAGAAAACAAATTGCTGTTGTTTTCCTCATAGTACGTGCTGAAGAAAATTTTCATAATTTAAAGTGAATTTTATACAGTCCTTTGTTTCTTTACTGAAAAGAGTAGCATTTAATCAACTTCTTCTCAACATGTTGCTTGGACTGAAAAAGTCTTGTTTTGGAATGGAAATTTCAAGCTTTTTATTGTCAATAAAAAAATACAGTGATCTTTCGCCACAGAAGCTGGATTTGTTTCCATAATAAGCGATCATTTTATTTTTAGAAAGCAAGCCACACCTTCTCTACTGCCATAATTTAGAATCACACTAACAGGACTTCTTAAATGAAGTAATATTTCAAAAAAGTTGATGATTATTTACCCGTGGCAGTATTAGGAAATTGGCTGATAGCTAAGTATGTGCAGCTTCAGCCGTGTACAGTGAGGTGTGCACAGAGCCGGATTCCTCCATCATTTCAGCTGTGGCAAAATAGCACTGAAGGGACCAGAAAAGGCTTGGGAAGCCTTTGCATGTCGTCGTGGCTCTTCCCTTTTTCAGTGTATTGCCTTAAAACACCTGATATACCCCCATGGCTTTTTAACACCTTTCCATATAAACAATCGTGGGAGTCACCATAATAACTTAAGGGGCTGGATGGTCTCGTCTTGCATTCGGCTTGAGAGTTGTGACTCACGCTGTGAATATGTTGAAGGCTTCCCAAACCCCGTGGACTGCAGCTGGAGTAGACTGCAGCTGGAGTGCTTCATCAGCAAGAGTGTCTCCGTGTAGAGCACGTTTCTGCCAGCTCCTATTTGGGAGTAGCTCCCACTGAGGTCTGTTGGGCTGTTGTTAATCAAGTGAAAACTTTGGATGGTAAGCGCAGGACTGATCCGTGACAGCGGGTCCTTCTGGAAGGAAACATTTCTTCTCTGCTGAAGACTGACGTTACTGTAGCAGGAGGGCGGTGGACGTATGCACCGGTGGAAGTTTCATGACCTTTTTGAATATAATCATTAGGTATTTCTGTAGTGCAGTGCAGTCACGTGTGCACATTTAGAATAAAATTCTGTGGGTAATACATATTTTGAAAGAATTCAAAGAAGATATGTCACAGCCATGTTAAAGAAACACATTGAAAAGTGTTTCTTGTGTACTTAGACCACGAAGCGGTGGCTTTTGACAGAGCTGTTACATTTTTGTTCAACAGGCTGGAACATATCTGCCTCAGTCCTATTTGATTCATGAACAGATGATTGTTACTGATCGCATTGAAAATGTGGATCAGCTGGGATTCTTTATTTACCGCCTCTGCCGTGGCAAGGAAACCTATAAACTACAGCGCAAAGAAGCCATGAAAGGTAAATGTTCCTCCTGCGATCTTTTGTGTTGGCAGAAAGTTCAATGACGCTTGAGTTCAGTGAATAGGCTTGATTGTGTTGAAAGGAATGACTTTTATTAAAGCAAGGTTGCTTATTGCAGTAACCGGCTCTGTGGGCTTAAGTACATCTGATATTTTCTGTGTAGGTATGGAAATAAGGCGTTTTATTGTGCAAAAGTGCTCAAGGCCCCAGTGAGCTAGGAGCTGCTAAGATATGTGTGTATGCATGGGTTTGTTTTCTGGGGTTCAGGCTTTCATTGATGCTTTTCTTTAATCTTGTTTCTTGATCCACCCCCACCCCCCAAAGCCAACAAAACCTTTAATATATGAGAAGCCATAGCCTTGTAGTCCAAGTACAGAATTGCAGGTTCTTCTTGTCATTAAAGCCATCTATAAATTAGTCCACATCTTCCTATTTGCATCAGTGAAATGTGAGTAAGAGTTGTCTTCGTAGGAGAATTGTAGTGCTTGGTACTCGTTCATGGAAAATGTTTAAAAAACATCATTTGGAAGAGTCTTGAGAAGCTATTAAATACTGCCTTAAAATTTTCACTCAGATTTTACTCAGGCTTGCGGGTTTTGTTTGTTTGGGTTTGGTTTTGGTTTTTTTTAACTATATGCCATGTGCCAGTGCACACTGAAGCAGTTTAATTGCTTTAGTCTTACTGTTGGACCTGACTGCTCGGGAAAACAAGGAAAAGCAATACATTTTATAAAAATAATTTAGAACTACGTTTAAAAATGAAAAGGTCTTAATAGCAAAATCCAGTTCAAAATTCAGCGTGTTGATCCTGTGGGATCATCATCATCAAATGATGAGCATAGGTTGGCATTAGTTCAGCTAAAATTTGGTTAAAATCTGTCTTTCTCCCATTCCAAGATGTTGTTTAAATACTACTACTCCACTCTTTTTTGCCTATGGCAGTTTATTCCTTTGCTGTTCCCTCTCTCATGTTCCCACCAGCGTTTTTACAGATGCACAGAGAGGGAGATTAGGAACTGATCTGGGTTAAAATAGCCAGCGAGGGGTTTGGGCAGGTTGGTTTTAACTAAACCAGCTCTGCGATTTGGTTCACCACACCTTCAGGATCATTGCCTGCTTATCGATTTTTCGAAGTATGAATGTGTCCCTATGTGTGTTTCCCCTGAGAAGGGGGATCAAGGAGGGGTAGTTCTGATTTCTGGTGACATCTTATTATAGCAAATGTAGAACTGTTATGTCTCTGATGTACCTCATCCCCTCTTCTGTTTACCCTCCATTGTTCTTTACTAATACAAACAGGAATTCAGAAGCGCGAAGCCGTCAATTGCCGAAAGATTCGACACTTTGAGAACAGGTTTGCTATGGAAACACTCATCTGTGAACAGTAATGAGGAATATTACTGTTCCAGGAGACTTAACAACTACAGTATGACCCCACCCTTTGTATTCGTGTGCAGTGATTATTTTTTAAAATCTTCTTTTATGTAAGTAGTGGACAGGGCTTTATTGCTGAACACCTTCCATACTTTTCATCTCATGATACATGTAAAATCAATACGTTTTAGTTTTTTCCTTATTTTCAGGTGTGGTGTTCTTATATTTGAATAGCAATTGTATAAAGACTTAGTTGCTAGTGCATTTCATGTGATGAATCTTGAATACTAGGAAGAAGAGAAAGTCTTTGAAATATCCACCAGTTTTTAATTAAGTAAAATTGAAGAGAATTATTAATGTACAAATGGACTGCAAGAGCTACTTCTAACTGTAATATTACCTGCTATATAGTTTGTTACAGCATATAGACAAACCTGTATTTGACTCTCCCTAACAAAGTGCAATTTGTTTTGTTTTTAAAATATTGTCATATTTACCTTTTTAGATTGATTTCTGACTTGATGTTTTAAAATGGCAAGTGTTTGCTGTACCAATCTTTTAGAAAATTAAGAAGTAACTTATGTTACTAACTTGTATATAATCCATGTACGTGCAATGGAAAATAAACCTTATAAACCTGTTTGTCTAAAAGTCTTGTGTTTTCTTTTGCTATTACTGGGGTTTTTTTTTAGAGGAGGGGACTACAGTTAAAATTAATGCTTTTTACTTGCAGTGCTGTTTTTAAAAGCGAGAAGATAAAATGGAAGAGGTGATGGCTGAGAAAAGAAATATGAACAGAGAAGCATGTTTTTCTGTTCCTTTTGCATTTAAAGGCAATATTGCGCCGCTTGCTTAAATTCTGGGGCGGTGTTTCCACAATACATACAATCAGAGCGGAGATGCAAAGCTGACTTAGCCTGTTGTTAATGTCTGAAATCCCTGGCTGGAGTATTTGCCAAATGACGTACGTAATGTAGAGCGTGCCGTGCGTCAGGCTGACCCCGCTGAGAGCCCGGAGCGTTCGCTACCTGCAGGGCTTTGCATTTCCCTCTGTTCAACTTCACGGCATTCCTGTCAGCCTGTGCCACGGAGCTGCGCCCGTTCAGCTGGAGCTAGAGTAGCTCAAATATCGCTAATACCATTCTGTATCATGCCATTTACACTTAAAGCAAGTTTGAATTTTTTTATATGATTGGGATCTTTGAAATGGCAACTTTTGTCGGTGAGAGCGCAGGGTAAGATGTATCGTAGTACCTGCTGTTTTGAAGCTGGTTGCAAGAAAAATAACAGGAGAGGAAAAAAAGGGAGTGATACTCAAAAAGAAGGCTGGAAAATCTCTCTCAAAATCCACTTCTAAGCTTCCATAATATGGGAACTGACTCGTCTTTCTGGCCATATTTTGAGCATCGATTTATCAGGAAAGTAGGAATGTTTAATAGAATATTCGCATATTTGTTTGCAAAAAAATACCGCTTAAACCGATTTTTAAATAACATGCACCATAGGTGTCCAAATCTTTTGTCTTAGGTTAATGCAATCCAGAGGCTTTGGACTAATCTTTATTTTTCATCTTTTAAAGGATCTTTTCTTAATATAGTGGAAGGATGCGTTACTGGTTTTGGAGCTATTATATGATTGAAAACATGCTATCATCCAGCTTCCTGCTATTGTGAATGTTTGGATCAAGATAAAATAATTTGTTTTAAAGGAAGTTTCTTAAATACACAACACATTTTTTTTTCTTCATCTGCATTTGGCTTAATTTACAGTTTAGTCTTGGCGTCAGTGCATTATATATAAAACAAAAAGTATAATTGTTACTTTCTGAAAGCTGGACTTTTTTAATCCATTCTCGATGGTGCATGGCAGTCACGAACAGCAAATAAAGGCTCACGTAGGTATAGGTTAGGCGCTCATGTATAAATTATATTTACATAGCTACACTTTGGTATAGATGTAAGCAAGCTGGAAAATCCACTGGGAAAACTTTACTACAAACAGTCAGGATGTTGCAATTGTGTGTTTGCAATAAAGGTCAAAGATACATCAGGAAAGGGTTGCTGGTGCGTTCTTTGGAACCCCGTATGATGCAAGATTCATGCCGAAGTACTTTTAAGCATGTTTCCTACCTTTTCATGGGCGTGCCGTTCTGTTTTCTGTAAGTTAACATGAAACTTGCCAATTTTTAAGTAAGCCTCGTATCATCTTTAACTTATTTGCAAAATAAAACTCGGTAAGAAACTTTGCGATCTGTGGTGTGTCCTTTAATGGAGACAGCAGCAAAAGAGTGCTGAAGGGGTGGCGGAGGTAAGGAGAAATAGGTTTATATGATCATGCTGCATGCCTGCGTCCCTAATAACTTTTGAAGCTGTTGGATGGCAGAAGGAAATTTATTTCTATCAGTAGTGTGAAAATAAGCGTGGGGAAGGAGGGAGAAACTCGTGTGCGCTGAGGGAAGGCTCCCAGCGTGTGCTCACATCTTATTAAAAGCCAGGCAGTTTGTACGGGAAGAAGACCTGTAACACCCGGAGTGCAGGAAAAGCTCCTGTTGGAACTTCTGCCCTCTTAAAGAAAGTCAATGAAGCATGGGACACAAATCCATGGGAAAAAAACAGCTCTAGCTGCTGCTTGGGCTTTTTCCCTTTTTTTATTTTTTAAGTAAAAAAAAGAGTATAATAAATAAACATAGCTGTGCTATACTGAAGAAAACCACATGTCTAGCCCAATGAATTCCAGAAAAGGGTTAGTATAAAAATGACCTCATTGGACAATCATCTTTGCAAATATTTTTAAAACTCCCTGTAAGAAAGAAAATGAATCCTAATGCTGGGACAAACTTTGTCATCGAAGTAGCAAAACCAAAGAAGTGTCACTATCCCGTAACCACCGTACTTGTTTGGTGGAGGGGGCTGTGTTGCTCTCTCGTGGGTCCCAAACAGCCTCTGACGTTCCGTAGGTCTTTGCGTGTGTAAGGGTATTGTCACCCGTTGATGCGTGTGACCTGGGCTTGCAAAGCGCGATGAAAGCTCCAAGTCTTCCCTCCTTCTCTAGTTGAAGCCTTGCAGCTTTAGTAAAGAGCCACGGGGCAAGTTTTGGCATGAAGAAAATACTGAAGGTCTGCTGGACAGAAAATGCAAGAGTTTGGTTATCTGGTGCAAGCAGCAGCTGGGGGGTTACCTGAAGCAAGGGGCACAGATGTGTTGCACTTGCAGAGACAAAAAGTAGGGGCTGGATTCATTTGTTTGAAGAAGATTGTTTCCAGCTGAATCAGTACTGTGGAAGCCAACGGAGGTTTAGCAAAGCCATCGACTGAGAGTAGCGTTGTCCTCTGGAAAGGTGGGCAGGTACGAGTTGCACGGGAGGATGGAAGTCCGACGCGGCTGTGTTAGCAGAAGCCTGTGGTGTAGAAATAATAGCAGAGCTGTACGCTTACTGGCAGTTTGTTCTAGTTGTAGAAGGATACTTTACTGTTACGGGGGAAGCAACATAGAAGAGCCTATAGCGTTTTCATGCTGTGAGTTTTGTTGGAATACTCTACACAAATGTTTTCGTCATCTTAGGCTCACTTTTAACAAAAAGAAAAGAACAAGATCACAGGTAGATTTAATGCAGGCAAATTCCCGTTTGTTCGCTATAGGCTACAGTTGCTCATTTTCAATTGGTTTTCAGGTTGTCGGTTAAAATTAATTTTCTTCCTGAGAACTACTTCCAGTAGAGCATATTCTGCTTCTTGTGGGCTTGGGAAAGCTTGGAAGAGGAGGCATGGGAAACATCCTTGCTGGGGAGACCGCCAGCAGCAGGAGAGGGTGTTGCCCATGCCGGAGCACACTTTCTCACGCGGAGAGAGGAAGCAGAACCTGGAACTGAGCAGGACGGGAAGGGAGGGATTGCAACGGGGTCATTAATGTGGCTGTGTAATTGCAAGCGACAAGAGGGTTGTGGTTGGTTTGTTTGTTGACCTTTATTTCATTATCAGTTGGCAGTACTAACCAAAACGAGCGGCCCGGCAGAGGGGGTGCAGGATGTCCTGCGCACCCCAGGGGCAGGGTCTGGGGTTAGAGGCACTTTGCTTGCTGGGGTGGCGCAGGGCGGTACCTGCGTGACAAAGCACGTGGTGCGACGCAGCCGTGCCTGCAAAGGCATGTCTTATACCGATGTCCGGACAGCTTCCACAGGCAAGGAAAGCTGCATCGGGAATGATTAGTTTTTTTCTGATGATGTAATTGCACTAAGGCTTCATTTGATGAATTGCATCAGTCAGGGATTTTATTTCTTAGTACCCTGGTCCTCAATGCTAGCAGAAATCTGGCGGTTTGCATATAGGCGTCATATACGTGCAGACGTTTCTCCATCCGGCAACAACAGTCAGTGTCCTTTCAGATCCCACTAACAATTTGGTCAAACACTTTTACTGAAAGAGATTCCTGCCTTGAGCTCATCACTGCAGTATCTAAGAGTCCAGCAGTGCACTACGTAATGCTCTGAGAAGAGCAAGTCACAGGTGTCTGTAAATGTGCAGCGAAAATATTATTTTTATTAATAATGTGTATAGAGAGAGAAAGGCTTTGAACTGTTAGAGGAGGCAACATGTAACAAACACCTCTCTATTTAAAGAGAAATGGGTTGAGGTTTGTCATGGTCCCTATGGATTTTACACCACTAGAAATATTAACTTTTAGAACTGTTTTTTATCCTTTGTATTTTGAACTGAGTCTTTATGTAGGATACAATGATATTAGGGGCCAGGCTCACCAACAAGGGGTACAACCAGCCAGTTTCACCCCATCACACTCGTAAACCCTTTCCAGCTTCAAAGGCAGAGCTGATGCCAGCCCAATTGCAAGGCAGCGTTACCAGGGGAGGTCACGCTGGGGAGTGGAAAAGGCCTGGTTCAAACCACGGCCTTAGTGTCCCCGAGGCACTCCTGAAGCGGACCGTGACTGTCTGTCTGTCTGTCTGTCGCTCCAGGTGGTGCTCCAGAGAAATCCCTCCTAAGGCCTGGGGCCTGTAGGGCAGCAGCTGGAGAAGAGCTGGCCCGCAGGCAGCCAGGGCAGTCCGTCACCTTCTCCTGGCTCCCGTTAGCACTCGTGCTGGGGCTCTGAGAGGGAGAGCTGAGCTCCGGGTGACGCTGATGGTGGGAGGCTGGTGGCTCCTGCGCAGCGCGGGGGATGCCCGCGCACAGGCCGGCCGGGGGAGGTTATGCCCTCCCACCGCTTGCCCTGGTAAATTCTGCCTGTTACAGGCAGGGAAATGGGGTGTGATTTGGGCAGACATTTTTATAATCCATGAGTTTTACAGCCTATGGGCTTTATTCAAGCAAAAATTCTGCCAATATTTAGTACTCGGACTAATATCCAAAAGCTCCCAATTTAGTGGTTTTAGTACATACATTTCTGCCATGCATCTCCGGAAAAACTGATTTTATTGTAATTGTAACTTAAGCGGTAGAGGTCTGTGATAATGTAGAAATAAGCAGCTAGTCTTGGTAGACCACGCGGTGCACTTAAATCAAGTTCCCCCATCGCAAATATTTCATTTTTATGAAAACTAAAAAAGTAGCAAGCTTCTATCATATCTGAGCAGTAAGAGTCAAAATAAAAAGGCTTGATTTCATTTGCAATGAAAGCATGACTTCTATTCCCACCGGCAATTACAATGAAACTATAGCAACAGTTTTAAGTGAAAAAATTAAGATAATAAAATTACTTAAGATTGTTTAGCAGCTGGAAGCAATGAGTCAGGACTGCCTGACTGGGCAATGTTTCACAGACTGCCATCTGTCTATGACCTACAACTTCAAAAGCTGTTGTAGCAAGATGTTTAGAATAAAGATATTGTCAGGCCAGATGAGAAATTATCATTAGTACTTTGTTTGACCTTGCAGTGTTTCCTTTGGTTCTTTTTTTTTCCTCCCGGTAAGAGCTGCTTTTCTTCGTTCCTTTGTCATTTTATTCCAAAAGAACAAAGGCTCCATTTAAAAGAAAATGTTCTAAAATACAGGATTACAACATTCAAATCGGTATATCTAACAATGGAGAAAAGAACGCGCAGCAATTTACACATAGTTTTACACGTGCATGTGCCTTTCTTTGGAAGTACATACATACACATTAAGTCTTCCTACTGCAGTTTAGATGTAGTTACTACATCTGAGGCTCCGGGATGGAGGATTAAAGGCTATTGTAGGTTGATTCACCTGCTGCCTCTCTTCTTCTCCCTCCAGTTGTAACTTGAAGGATTCTGAGATTACTTTTTGGTTGTACCTGCTTATGGAGGGGAGCCCTAAGTGCCTTGTTTGATGAAAATGCGCATAAAACTTGACTTGAGAAGGTGCTTGGCACACTAACAATTTTAGAAAATTAGTATTCACACTGAGGCTGGTTGTCAACTCTTTAAAAAGATACAATGTTCCCTAAGCATTAATGCACAGGGGTTATGAGAGCAACACAAATTCTTTGCCTATCATTTGGATGATCTAGGGCCTGGCTCTAAAAGCATGTTAAAGCAGCTGTGAGGGAAGCTACCCAGGAGGGTGTGTTTCCTTCTTGCTGACAGCTGGGAGGGTCTCCACTGGCTCCGACCAAGTTTTCCGAGATGCTTTGCTCTCATTTTAAATTCTTCTGTGCTCTTAAAGCCAGTTGTGAGGGAAGGACAACAGACTCATCTGTGGTTTAGGATTTTATCTTACTTTTCCAAGCTGGTAGATCTGTCTGTGGTTCAACTGTAGACGACATGCAGTCCTGGACTCCAAACCTTCCACAGCATCTGATCATCTGATTATAAGAAGTATTTTAAATGTGCTTAGAAGCAGGGTAAAGTTACTGTCACAGTTTTACTAGAATCATAATAAGGAATGTCTAAATCCCACTACAGACTACAACTCAAATGTTTCATTTGGTGTTTATGTACCTTGCTTTGCCTCAGAAATCCCATTTGTTCTCTATTCACTTTACTGTAATTGGTTTAATTCTCATTATGAACCAGAAAAATAGACTGTTCTCCTGTTTTTAAATAAGTTAATGAATATAAAGAAAAAGCTTGAACAAATTTAATAAAGTGCGTGAATCTTGAAAATACTGGTGATTTTTTATTGTATACCATAGTTGTACTCATATTTTCTTCTTTAAATCCAGAACTTTGACAGCAATCTCGCTAAAACTAGTTGCTTTACAGATGAATGACAAATATATGCATGTAGTAAGAGTCCTTACTTACAAAGATTTTGCTTTTTCTAACAAGTTGTCATCATAAAAATCTGAAAGGAAATGTGCTAATTTGCAGCAGTGATCTGCCTTCTAAACACGGATATACGACTGCAGACAACAGAGGAGATTTTTAAGATCTGTGAATGGGGACACTGGAAGTTTGAATCTCACTGGTTTAAAATCCAGAAGATCCCTGAAGACTGGAGAATTTCTTGCATTATCCATAACTGCAACACAGAGTGTGCAAAGCAGTATTTTAGTTAGGACTTGGATGAATGTCAGATTGAGAGACAGCCATGAAGGATTTGTAACTTCTGTCCTACTCTACATCTGTGTAGTTATTTATTGTTATATATATAGGTCTACGGTTCTTCCCACGTCACAGAGAAGATGTATCGACTGCCTCCAGCTTGTTGAGTACCTGAAATACCAGAAACAGCCGGGCGATAGTCTCTGGGGTGACCGAAGGACCCTGGAGGATCTCTAACGCCCAGGCTGCAAGTGGTCCTTTTGTCCGGAAGTGGCGTTGACCACCTCGCCAAGACGTCCTTTCTCCCTCCGTCACCTGCCATCTCCGGCTGCGACGGTCGGACGTCACCGCTCCTTCCCTCGCTGGGTCCTCGGCTTTGACCCACTGCAGCTGTAAAACCGAGGCGGGGCGGGCGGGCGGGCGGCGCCGCTACCTCAGGGAGTCCCGCCCCGCCCCGCCCCGCCCCGCCCGCCAACCACCGCCCTCGCTCCAGTTGCCGGGACGCACGAAGCGGAGCCGGCTCCTATTGGCTAGCGGGGAGAAAGGAGCGCGTTCATTGGCTGAGCGGCTGGCGCGGGCAGCTTCTCCTTCCGGGTTCCGAGAGGCGCCGAGCCGGTCTGTGTTTCGGGGGCGCGGTCGCCGCTCCTCGCCGGCGGGTGGGGTGGGGGAGCGGCAGCCGGCCCGGAAGTGACGGAAGAGCGGCTGGCGGTGACGCAGTTTTCCCGCGGTTTGGGCGGCGGGGAGGGGGCAGGGGAGCGTTAGCCGGCGGCCCGTCGTTACTGCCGCCCGCGGCGGGCGCTCGAACGGCGGGGCCCAACGGCCGCCCGCGCGCGGGCCGCCATGCCGCCCAAGCCCTCCCGCAGGGCGGGCGCCGCCGCCAGGAGCCAGCGCGCCAGCCCCGACAGCGGCTCGGCACCGCCCGCCGCCCCCCGGTAAGCGCCGCCCGGGCCGGGACCGTCCTGCGGGAGCCGCCGCGCTGCGGCGGGGCTGGGGAGGCGGTCGGGCTGCCCCGCGGCCGGAGGTGGCGGGCCCGGGGGTGCGGGCTGCGCCCCTTCCCGCGGTGTGGGGCGGGGTCAGCCCGGGGCGCCCCTCCGCAAGTGGCGTTCCCTCCCGGCGCGGGGTCCGGCGTGCAGCCGGTGAGCCGCGCGGAGCCCCCGCTGGTGACGGCTTTTGCTTTCCCTAGGCTCGAAATCGGCGAAGCTGACTTCGTTGTGCTCTGTGATGCTCTGAAAGCGACGGAGAGCGTGAGGGAGAAGGCGTGGAAGACGTACGAGGGCTTGTCGGCTGTGGACGGAGCTCTAGTGAGTACCTGCTGCTTGTAACTCAAAGCTCTGTTGCGGTGTCTGCCCTGGGCCCGAGTTGAAATATTAAACCGTAACTCTGCTGGACTGGGGGCCAAGTGTCTTGCAGCCAAGGCTTGTGCGGTATGACTTTGTTTTTCCCAGGTGCAGTTAGACTGAAGTTGGATGTTGCTGTGTGCATGTCTATATAACTGGTTTCTATATATCTCCCTTTACTGTTAATGTTTTCCAATAAAGGTATGGACTCAAGAATTCTTTTAGATTACTAATAAATGATAGTAGAAAACAACACCGTGTGATCAGCTAATTCTTCAAACTGCAAGGTATTTCAAATATGTCTGAGTCAGCTTTATACAGGTCAGCTCATCGTGTGTTTTTGTGTATTTCTTCCCGCTGCATCCTTCTTTACGAGGCTGCAGAAAGGGTCTGGAGAAGACTGTTGTGGGGAAAGGATGTTTGTATGTTAAACTCTTTTTTTTTTTTCTACTGCATAATCTTAATCTCTATGTGCTTATTGTTGAAGTATTTCCGTTCAGAGTTAGTCATTGGGCATGTGTAAACAGATTAAAATGTTATGCCCTTTCCTGATTTTTTTTCCCCTTCTCAGTGTATTACTGCTGTCTCGACAAGCTGACTCTGAGAACAGCTACAATACAATTAAATCATGATTGAGGTTTTGTTATACAGACCTGAATTAGATTTAAAATACCTAGCTGGGGTATTATTCCCACCATGTGGGCTAGCATCCATGTATTTGTTGCTACTTCTGCTTATTCTTCTGCCACTGAGCTGACCTGCCACAGCTATGCTGTCACTAATAATAATACCTTGTTGTCTCTGGTTTTTAAACCACAGTATGGGTATACCAGTTCTTGATGCATTTGAGTTTCGCAATGCAATACAGTAACAGCATGGGGGAGAGACTGTGTACAGCCCTTTCAGTAACAGACTTTATGGCCATGGATGTTCCCAGGGAACATTTACTTAAAAGTCTAGTCAAGCTCCTCTGTATGAACTGAAACAGGAGTAGTCAGGTCTATTGAGTGAAAAATAACAAGGCAGGTTTGAGTATAATTCTGCAAATTTCACTTACAGGTGGAATTTTCTTTTCACTAATTGTTACTCAGCAGTGGCCAGATACGACACAGGGCATTTGCAGCCCCTCTTTTCAGCATCTGAAGATGACTTCCTTTACCTATTCAGAAGAAGGCAATGACTAGCTCTTCATTATGACATATACCTAATATTTATTGCCTTCCAATTAAAATGCAATTAAGGCCTATGCTAAGAGCCTTTCAGTGTATAGGAAAAAGTCTACATTACACTGTGGTTCAATCCAAGGCCATTCCCTCAAACTTTCTGATCCGTCAGCAAGGTGTTGAAGTGAGGAAGCTGGCAAGCATGTGCCTCCATGGGGACCTGGCAGGCACTGAAGTTGCTACTTCTAGCTGGGACCATGAAGCGCAGGCTTCATTTCAGTGTGAAGTCAAGCGAATTAACAGCCTGGCTGATTGCTGCTTTTCTTTCCAAGTCAAGCTGTTATCATGGGGAGCAGGGCTTCTCAGGGTGACTCTCTGGTTCGGGTTGCCAGGGACTCAGGAGGAGGCTGTATTTAAGTGCCCACTCCTTTCTCCCCTGTGGTAAAGGTAGTGTGTTGGAGGGGCTGTCCCAGGGTTTGTCCTGCAAGCACCAGCTGTGTTTGTTTTAATCAACATAGTTCAGTGCTAACCTGTTCAGTTCTGGGCTGGAACAGCAAAAGGGAAAGCAAAAAGGGAAATAGCGGGACACCAGCTGAGACACATACCTACCAGAACACTTCTGTTTAACCCTGTAGTTGGTTTGACTTGAGGAAGGTTAAATCATTAGACTGCTGATGGAAATAGAGGTAGCATCTAATGATCCTACTCTCAAGCCATTTACAGAGCATAAAGACCTGAAACCTTACTTTTGCTGGCACACTGGCCTTGTTCTTTGTGGTTGTTCTCAGAATTGTGCCTGCCAAGCCTCTGAGGATGTGGAGGGGACTTGTAGTGCTAACTAGGAAGTGGTGTGGCCCAGACATAAGGTACTGTGGTAACTGTCAGAGATTCAAGGTGCAAATGTGGGCTTGGACCTAGTCTGAACACCTGCTGTATCCTTGCTCAGTGAATATTTAGTGAGTTAAAGTGAAAACATTGATAAGTACTGTCTTTTTTGGGTCACTTAGGGTACATGTAATCATGTGCAAAGAGACTGCAAACAAGGTATATGCAGCTTAAAAGTATAAAGCAATTATTTTTGGCACATGCACACAAAAGATTGCTAGGATGTAGTGATGTATCAGCCTAAATGTGCCTGCACTTCCCTAAGACACCTAAGAGTCTTTGCTGGCCAGGCAGGCATCAGTCAGGAGGAGGAAGGTTGGTATCTGCTGCTCCATGGGATGAATCCTCTGTGCCATTACCCACTGAAGCCACTGGCACCACCAAAACTGGCTGATTCGTTGCTTTTTTTTCCCCTCAGTATGTCACACCTTTCCACACTGATATTTTTTGTTTTGAATCTTTAAGCTACTAATGGTCCTACTTCTCTGAAATTTCACCTTTCTTATCTTGCATAGCTCTGCACTGCAGCTTTTCTTACAGTGCTCTCAACTTACCTGTTTCTGCAGCAATGTGAGTCAGGGATATACAGCTGTACCCTATCACAGCTGGGCCTTGAAACAGCTGAACCCCCATGAGAGGTGTGGAGGAGGAGGAAGGTGACAGGAGAAAGATGGTTATATGATCTTTCTGGAAAGTTGAGGCTGACTTCTAGATCTGCAGAGAGAGATTGTTCAAACCACTACAACTGTCTGTTAAATACGGTGGTAAAGTTTTCCTCTGTGACAGTCAGAGTTTAATGACACTTTTCTACAATATAATCATAATTTGAAATCTCCGAGACAAAAGCCCGCACGCTGGTTGCAGAAATGTCATACTGAATCAGCACTCTTGGTATAGGGTGTGAAGGAAGGTACCTGATGCAGTACTAGAAAGAGGTTTTATTTTTAAATTTTTTGTATCTGGTGACCTCCCGCACAAATTTATTGTAAACATGGAAGTGTATATATACATAAGAGCTTTTTCATTAGTGTTATACAAAAATTTTTGTTCTTTCTGTTATTTCTCTTGTTTACCAAACCAAGCTACCTAGGTGAACAAAATGTTTGTTTTAGAGTTGTAGTTTTTACTGTCTTAATTTCAAAACTCTTACACACCAACAGCTATTGGCTTAAAAATTGGCTCTAATGCTTGCTTCTCTTGTACTCTTAATTTTTTGTAACTGTCCTGAAATCCCTATTATGAGCCAATAGTGTCTGTAAACGCTAGATGGAGTAAATAGATTTAGTGGAATTACTAATATACTTTGGTGAGCAGCATGTGATTGTTGGTGTAAGAAAGACTAGGAGAGGTCCAGGAAGCCATACTAATACTGCTAGGAAGAAGTTCAGTGCGTTTGTTGTGCTCTGCTACTGTTTGTTTTGGTAAAGAACAACAAAATGAGAATCTGAAGTAGAATATTGGGTGATGTAAGCAGGAAAAAGAAACTTGAGTGAATTGTTGCTTAATATACTGAAAAGAACCGATATGAGAAACAGATGACATGGTGACTAAACTGGAACCAAACTTCTGCAAAGAAAAATTGAAGTGGTTTAGGAAACTGATAGAAATTGGAGTCTGCCAATGACCTTGAGGCATAGGGTCCGGTGTGCTTCAACCTCATCAGCCCAACTTGCCATAGTATATGGTGCGTGGGTAGGAGCTTCATTTTTTGTTTGCTGTTCTTATCACTGTTTGGGAAATGTGGCCTGCTGTTCTGCTGCTGCTCAGCTGTTCAGACTCATGAATTCCTGAGTCATTTTTATCAGGTGTCTGTCTAACCTGCTATAAAAAATTCTGATGATGAAAAGATCTGCAGACTGCATAGTTAGTCTTTCCTAGTTTAACTTTCTTTGCCCATGCATTTTTTTCCCCAAGTACTGCACTAATCTGCTTCTGTGTTATAATTCCAAACCAATGGCAATTATGCTGTACCCCATGGACATGAGAGTGTATTCTTGCTGCCTTATCCCCCCCCCAAGTCCCTAGCATCTGAAGAAGTTTCTGTCATCTTTCCTTGCTTCTAATTCCTCATCGTATGTTTTGAAATTCTCTCCAACTGGTGACTTATACTGGTATGCAGATGCTGCAGAGCACTTGATTCGCATGAGAGCTGAACTATGCTCTTAGTGAAGAAAACTTAAAAAATGAACCGTAGCTTAAGTGGAGGAATGAAATAATGAGTTCTTAAATATAGCAAGGTTGCTTTATATAGACCAAAAAGTTAGTGATCAGCAGGTCAAATGTTCCCAATCCGTAAAATTTCACATTTAAATTAAATCAGTTCCTTTTGGTTGTAGTTTCTTATGAAAAAGAAAACATTGTAGTTTGTAAACCACCTCATCCTCATGTTAAAAGACATGCAGAGACTTCTTGGTTTTGGCAAAAGCATAAAACATATGAGGACGAGCTGATAAAGTCTTTGCTGTCTAGAGCTTTGTCTCTTATTTATAGAACTGCAGCTAAACTGAACCTGAATCCACTGAAGCTTTGGATGGATGAGCAAAATTATAGATATTTTAGGATCCTCTGTTATTAAACAAAAAACAGAGCTACTGAAAATCCTGAAGCAAACATAAACCAGCACCTTGGCCTCTTGCTGGTGATATTCAGTATCTTAGTAGCAGATGCATTGCATGTATGTGGTGTGCCCTTGCACTTTAAAAGCACAGCTAACTGGCATACGGTTTCCTTTTTTATTCATCTTCTGCCCATCCTGGGGAAAGACTGATGTCCCCTCTAGTATCTCTACATGCAAGAAAACAATAATGGGAAGTTTTCATATCAGAAGAACTATTTTCATCAGTTTAATACTTTCCATTGACTTCCATTCCTTTTAGCTAGTATTATCTTTGAGTTTGATTAAATCTGTTGAGAACTAATAGTAATCCTCCATTCCAGACCATGCTCAATAGAAAATTTAAAACTGTTATTGTTGAAAAATGGAGCATCTAACTGTCTTTACACAGAACTTCTTATATTCAGTCAGTGGGTACATTATTCACTTTCAGAGTTTTTTTTTTTCCTAGGAAATTTTTCCTACAAGTCTTAATTCTGATCAGTTTTCTATTGTGAATGCTTCTTGGTTCTTTTTCCCTGCCATCTCCCCCCCCGTAATCATAAACATATCTGTGAATGTTTCTTGTACTGTCTATCTAGTTCTCTATATTGATTAGGATGCAGTGGCTGAGGTTTTAGTAAGCCAACAAGTTCCACATATTCCCCTTCAAAAAATGGGTTTTTGGTATTTACAATATGACATCCTATATGCCATTTGATTCAAATACCCATCTGTGTTTGCATATTTCTCATGTACATTTCTCTTGACCTTCCTTTACACAACATCATTTGAAGTGTCTATTCCTGGATCACTTTTGTAGGCTGTCATCAAAACTGTTATCAGTGTTGGCAGAATAATAAACATCTCTAACTTCAAACTAGAACTGGGACTTCCTGTGACTGTCTCCTTCTTGTGACTGGTTTAGCACTGGAGAACCTCTTGAGGTAGAGAAGAGAAGTTATTTCTATTAGTGCCTTTAATGCCTTGCAACAATATCTGGAAAGAAGAGAGGCAAGAATCTCATTTCACAACAGTTCAGTTTGATGAGCATTTTAAGCCTATGACTCCTTTTCCTGGTTTCAGCTGGGATAGAGTTAATTTTCTTCCTAGTAGCTGGTATAGTGCTGTGATTTGGATTTGGTATGAGAATAATGTTGATAACACACTGATGTTGTTGTTAAGTAGTGCTTCTACTGGTCAAGGACTTTTCAGCTTCCCATGCTCTGCCAGGTGCACAAGAAGCTGGGAGGGGGCACAGCCAGGGCAGCTGACCCAGACTGGCCAAAGGGCCGTTCCGTACCATATGATGCCATGCTTAGTATATAAACTGGGGGAGCTGGCCGGGGGGCAGTGATCGCTGCTCGGGGACAGGCTGGGCATCGGTCACCAGGTGGTGAGCGATTGCATTGTGCATCACATATTTTGTCTATTCTATTATTATTATTTATTATTATTTTCTCTTCCTCTGCTGTCCTATTAAACTGTCTTTATCTCAGCCCGTGGGTTTTACTCCCCCCCAATTCTCTCCACCATCCCACTGCAGGGTGGGGAGGAGGGTGAGCAAGCAGCTGTGTGGTGCTTAGTTGCTGACTGGGATTAAACCACAACACTCCTCCAGGTTGTTTTCACTAGATTTAGGCAAACTAATGATTTGCTAAAAATGGATTAAACAGTAGTAACAGTAAGTCCAGAATGAGAAATAAATATTTTGAAAGAGTTTGTAAGAGTTTTAGATCTTTTCCTACAGAAAACTATATTGATTCAACAGAACTGACCTACATTGCTTGAAGTTATAGCATTGCTTCCCCAGAATCCTAAATAAAAAAAAAAAAGAAAAAAATTCTATGGAGACTGCTAGGTGCTAAATAATCTTTGGGGTAGTGATTGGTAGGCTTTGATTCATGATGAGTTGAAGTAAGGTCACTGGAAGTCACCTTATTGGAATGGACAGCCAAAGACAAATGTTGAGCTGTTGTCCTGCCCGTTTTCTGTAGTGGTGCTGTACCAACAAAGACCTTGAGTCAGACTGTGGTCAAGAAGAAAACCCTCAGAAATGAATTTCTGGCTGTGAATTTGTCTTGCATCCATTCCCATGCCCTCAAATCCATCTGGGATGAATCATCTGGCTTTGGCTGTAAAGAAACTGTTAATTTGTATCATAGGACTGGCCCCCCCTGGAGTTATGGCAAAATTGTTGAACTAAGTGATGCTGCTGCATTTTTGCTCCACAGTCAGCTTTAACTCATTTGTATAGGAAAGGACTTGAAAAACATCTGTGAGCTTTGGGAGGGAAGGGATATGAGGAAGAGAATACTCAGGGGTCTGACTTGCCAGGAAGACCTCTCCTTATCTCTTCTCCCCTTCTCCTACCCCATGAAGTTTATATTTTATGTATTAAAATCACTAAAATCTTCATGTGTGGGTATGGGCAGATAGTCTTATTTTCTGAGGAAACTCCCATTTACCTGTGTCTTTGGGTGTTTTAACCATTAGTAGCTGGTGGGATAGGCCCAGTCCGGTGTTCTTGCATGTTTTCCTCTCCTCCCTCACACAGCTGATGTTAAGAGGCAGGCACACTCATGAGCTGCTCACCTCTTCTTTGCTACTAGGAAACAATCATAATATATTAATTTATCCTGGGCTCTGTGTAATGTTTTTTGTTAGGCCAGCAGTCATCCAACATCTGTCTGGTTGAGGAGAAGGTGCCCAAAGCATCTTTTAACACCAGGAGTGGATAATTAAGAGTTTGACTCACCGTAATGGTTTGAATCTAGTGGATTGACAGGCTGCCTCTGAGGCTGTTGTTTAATGATAGAAATAAATGAGTTATTACCCCAAACCATATTGGATAAGGAGTTTAAAGATTGTTTTTGCAAAACCAGATCTCACTCTTACCAAATAAACCATTGCTATAGCTGTCAAGCATTCATCCTCCCAGGGCAGAACTAAGCCACGTAGGAGAGCTAGGCTTGTTTGGATAGGCAGCAAACTAGGAACAATTTTACCGCTTCCTAGCACTCAGTCCTCCTGCCCTATGAGATGTTGTGTTTACAGAACAATGTCATGGTCTGAGTTTGCAGGAGCATGAAGTGAGGGCAACTTCTTTATTAAACAAGGTCAACTCACTCCAGTGGCAGTGGTGTCCTCGGTAAGTGAGTAGTCATCCTTCTTCTTGGTAGGTCACTAGCTAGCCTTAATCTTATAGAGTTTTTTTACAGTGCATCACAGACACATTAATGCAGGAAAATACACATCCCCATCCTACAGGACACTTTTTGTTCTTATGTGCCCAGTAGCTTGTTGTACCTGTCAGCAAAGGATTGTTGAGAATGGCTGAGATGGTGGGAGCACATCTCTTAGGAAAGTCTTTCTTCTGTGTAAAACCTCCTCAAGAGCAATTTTTTGCTTCGTCTTTAGGTTGCTGGTGGTATACGATGGTACATAAAATATCTAAAAAGTGAGGGTTTCCAATAAACAGAGAGTGATTATTTGATATTAATATCCATTCCTTTATGTATCATCAAATGCATCTCAGTCTGTTAATTGCTTCTTTCAAAATAATTTTCTGTTCTACAAGGTGTCATGATTCATAGAAACGCTCAAATAGGAATGCAGGAAGAAAGTAATAACTTAAATAATGGACAGTTACCACGTTGTTGAAGGTGGCTGGTTAATTTAGCATTCAAGCCTGTCCTATGGGGTATGGCTTGCTCTTATCAATTGCACAAGCCAATGAAACTTCTCATTCTTTGGAGGAGGACCCAGCCAGTCTTCATGGATGTATAAACACTGGTCCCAAGAAAGAAGCAGACCAATTAGAAAAAAAAGTAATGTTGGCAGTGTTGGTGAAGTTGTTGTATCATTTATGGGCACTGCATGCTATTTGTCATGGTTACACCGCTGAGTAAGCGAGGGCACAAGTGGGTGCTGAGGATGCAGAGCCTTGTGGGGTAGCTTTGGAAGACCATGTAAGAGGAGGGAGCCAGGTTTTGTGCAGTCTTATTCCTGTTGCCTTTTGGGAGTATTTTCTAGAATGAACTGGCCCCTGTGGCTGGCATTGGTTTTGTCTGGGAGCCGGCTAGGTGGAGTGATCAGGGAAAGGAGAAAAAAGTAGGCCAGGGAGGGGGGCTAAAACTAAGCAGCGTAGAAGAGCAGGAGTTCAGTAATTCAGCTCACTTGCTCCCTGGGGGTCTGTTTCACAGATGTCACATCCAACCTAGAGCTGCTGAGAGACACGTTCAAACTCTGCTCCTTTGCTGAGGTGGCTGAGGGCCTGGGTGGTGCTGGAGATTTATTTACGAGGATGCCAAATGTCCAAAGAGTGTGTTACGGGTTTGCTGTTTTAGGACTCTTGCAGGGCTGCACCTGCACCTAGTTCTGTTTTCAAAATAGCTTTGTTTCCAAAACCTGTGGTTACCTGCTTGGTTTTTTTTTTTTCCATGCTTCTGCAAAACATCCCTCTTTAGAGGTTTTCTGTGGGGATGCTGTTTTGGTGGAAGGGTACTGGAATTGTAACTGATGCCTGGCTGGCGCCGAGTGACTAGCTTGTGAACCATCAAGAGTGAACTCCATGTGGAGGGCATGTCTGTCATTGCGGGATAGTTTTTCTTTGGTGAAGGATGATCGGTTACAGCTCGTACCTTAAGTGTAGATGTATGGTGGGAAAATGCCTGAAGGTGTCTGTTGTTATCATACTTTACTAAGCAAAGAGATGGGTTTGTGGCTCAGCTGTGATAAGTGGTTGAGACCTAGCTGGAGAATAAAGTTCATAAGTATTTACCGCCTGTTGTTTTAATGACTTTATATTTCTTTCTTATGGCTTATTTCCTGATTCCTTAACTGTCAGTGTCTTGTTATGGTCAAATATTGGAAATTTTGGGGGGCGGGGGGGGAAATCAAGGTTTCTGCTTTGCATAACCGTTCCGTGGAACCAAAGCTTCTATTTCGAAGCTTTGCTGAATTGTATGGGTAAAATTGATCTTGTACTCTAGGAATAAAAGTTGAAGTGCTTGGTCTTTCATCTGTAATGTAAAACTTGTAACAGTTTTCAGTTATCAAATAATTGGCTATCATAGTCAAATGTTTGCTTGAGGGTGTTTTGTTTTACCGTTTCTAATCTAGTTTGGACAAATTAATGCTTTCCATATACTACCCACTTTTATTGCATAATAAAAATAAAACTCGTTTCTGTTTTCTCCGTTTCTAAAAGGCTTATAACAAAAAGAAAAAAGAAACATGGGGAGTCTGTATCTTTATTGTAGCAATTGATTTGGATGAAATTACATTCACTTTCACAGAGCTTCTGAAAAGTATAAGCATAAGGTAAGTGAATTTAAGTGTGAATTTAGATTTCAACAATTAACTAGTTAACATTTTTATAAAGAGAATGTTTTTAAAGCATTGTGAATCTTCGTGCTTATCAGGCTAGTTGATTTTAAAGTGAAGGTTACTTGTGGGAATTTTGAATATTTTGGTAAACTAGGAGTCTTGCTGTCATATTTTAGTTGAGGGAGCAATGATACTTGTTTGATTCAACTGTGATTGGCTTTGATTATATCACACAGCTTATTCTTATTCTTCCTCAACCTAAAGTCTTCATCAACGTAACTTGGTATAAATTACATTTTAAATATTTTTCCTTTCTCAGATTTTCTGTAAAACCTTTTTTCCAACATTAGGCTTAGGCTAAATCAAGAAGTGGAAAAAAATGTTACTCTTCAAATAGTTTGCCAGCATGCTACTCTTCTTCAAACATTTTAATGCCAGTCTAAATTTTGTACTTCTGTACGTGCTTTTTGCTAGGGGATTGTTACTGTCATATTGGGTATTCTTAATTTCTGTAGTATGAACTTAGTGATTATAGGAAAATATCTGCTTTTAAGGTGAATTTAGGTGGCAAGAGCAATAGGCATACCCTTGTGTTAGATTCATCTAAGGAAAGGATTCCAGTGCTGTCTGCCTAATAACTGTGCCGTGCATCGAAAGCATGTGCAGGAGCAGAGCCTTCGGATGCTCTAGGGCAGGAGGCTAGGACAGAACACTGGGCACGTCATGGTGGTAACCCCAGGCTTGGGCTTAAATATGCTTTTCTTGGAAGTCATCAGTTACGATTAGACTTTTCTGTGCCACTCCTACCTCGCATCATCTCCCAGAGCAGCAGCCAGGTCATATGTTTCGACTTAATCTCTTCAGTCTTGACTGAATTGGAACTGCGTGGATGAAATCTAATTGCATGTGTGCAGCAATGTTCAGCATGTTCCACCTGAGTACAGACCAACTTGTGCTGCAAACTGAAAGAGACTTTTTCCCTTGGGGTTTCAAAGAGTAAGCTATTACTCTGCCGATCTTTATTTTGGCAATACTCAATTGCTTGTTAGCCCTGGGCTTTTTGTCAGCTCTAAGGTCAATCTGGCAGAGGTTTCTACCAGTCATCTTATCCTTTAGAGCCACATAGGTATATTGGAAAGATTTTTCATTGCACAGTAAAAGAATTCCCAAATGAACTTCTGACTGTTTTTATATTCTGTTTTTTAATCTGACAAAGATCAAAAAAATCTCTCAGAATCTTATATTCTGATAAAGGATCAAAATATATTTGATATAGTTGAAATAGTTGAATATATTTGATAGCTTCCTCCTCCTTAATTGTTATTAATCAGCTCATTTTGGTTATGAACAAAACAACAAAATGCTTTCTTGATGGCCATAATATTATATGGATGAGTAGGGAAAACTTTGGTCCCCTGTGTAACAGTATTTCCAAAGGGTGGGGCTGTCCTTGCTCCCAGTGCCTGTTGAAAGACTTGGAATTCCATATAATTCAATGCATTCGTCTCAGTTTTCATTTCTAGGTCTCTCTTTAGCATGGATGGAGCCAAGGCTCATGTTCTTAGAGTAGTAAGGACATTTCTGAAGTAGAACTTTTAGCTAGAACAGAAGAGTTGAGATGTCTGTGTTGGATATTTGTGGTTTTACTGGCAGAGCAAGGAAGAAAGATGTGTCTAGTTAGCAAATCCTAACTTCCAAAGGTAATATCTGTGCTAGCGAAGAAAATTTTCTTTCTGTAGTAGAGCCCATATCGCGAGAGGCCTGTGCTATCTAGTTGAACAGTTTTCCTACATCTGGAACATGTAAAGGTGGTATATGGGGCTCAAGGTAAGCAAGTAGTGTTTTCCAAAGCAAGGTTCTCAGTCACTGCTAGTTGTAGTAAGAATATGCTGGAGTCTAGTGAAGTAAGGCAGTGGGTTTTGGTCAGGTTTTTAAAGAGCTTTTGCATAGTGGTCATTCTCAGTTATGATAATCTGGCATTTTCTTTTCCTTTTTTTCAGTGTATGCACGTTTTTTCAGTTTCTGAAAGAGGTGGATGTTAACATGGATACCGTAAGCACTAAAGTTGATAGCACTGTATCAAGGCTGAAAAAGAAATATGATGTATTACTTGCACTATACCACAAGTTTGAAAGGTAGTATACATTTTTCATTTTGAAATTATGAATTCTTTATAGCTGTCAACATTTAAGTATTTAGATTTTTCAAACTGTGTATTAGAAGAGCCCGTTTAAACTCTGTGCACTAGTATTTACAGAACAGTGACATGGAACTGTTTACATACATTGAATAAACACGTTTTACATTTTGCTCCGTAACTATTACAATGCTTTGTTAAACAATCCCCTTGTTACAGTACAAACAATAGTAGGAGCAGCATGACAAGTGGTTGCTAGTCCCTTTATTAAGCTTTTTACAAATATAAGGATTGGTTTACCCTCTAATATTTTTTTATTTAAGGGACTTTCCATTTCTGCCTGCCCAGCCCTCCCCAAATCCTGATCGAAGAGTTTCTTTCTAAGGAGTTCTGGAAATTAAAAAAAGCACAAATAAGATAGTCTCTCTCTCCCAGATCTGGAACTGAAGGCTGTTTGTTCCAGCATCTAGGGGCCTTGCAGAGCCTGCTCTATTAGCGGTTCTCACTTGTAATCAAGGTGAACCCTCCCAAGTGGTTTAGCTGACCATACAATGAAAATCAAGGGGCATTCTCTGTACAGAATTAATTGAATGTGCTTAGGGCAGAGTGCTAAGAGCTTTCTGTGTGTAACTTGAAAATCAGGAGATTCTCAAATGGATGCTTTTCTTGAGTTGGTGTTACTCCAAGGTGGTAAGTTGCCGCACTCTGCTTTAACATGAAGACAGAGATGTTAAAGGCTTTAGATCCTTTTACAGGCTAATGTGGGCTAGCATAGATACCTATTGGCAAGATCTGATATCCTCTGAGGCAATTTTTAATCAGTCTGTGAAATTCTGTGTGGCATATACCGATAGAAAACTGTTTCATGTTATTAAACGTTGAAGCATCAATCCATGATTCTCGCATTACTTGATCCTGTTGCTTCAGAGTGCTGTGGTACTTTTCACCTACAGGAGTTTGAGTCACTGTAATGTTTTGCCTTCCAAACCACAAAAGGCTCTCAAATATCCCTTAAATGACCCTTGAAAGGGGTAGCAGGTCACCCCTTGGTAGTTTAATAGAATCAAGGTACAAATGTGATATAAGTTTTATTTGTCTTTTCAAAATCCAATCAATTGCACTTACCATTAGCTTGGAAAATGTGTATATCACAACATTTTTGTAATGTTTATAGTTGCCTTAAAGCTATAAAGTTCTATGAAAGTTGTAAATAATTTGATTTTACCCATTGCAAGTCTTTTCTGGGCTATAAAAGTGTCATTGCAGGTTTACATGGGCATGTTTTGGTTTTTGTCCCTCCTCTAACTCTTCTTCGCTTGCTTACTTTTTCAAAACTTGAATTGCAGTAACAATTTTTTCAAACAGAAGGATTTCAAATTTGTGTTTTTCCCATTTTCTTTTTGAATAAACTGAACTTATTTCTCGAAATGACATGTACGTAGAATAATTAAGAAGAAAAGAAACATTATACCACAAGGCTTGCAGTAACGCTGCAGAAAGAGTAAAGGTTTTAAAATATCCTTTTATTGAGTGTTCTGTGCAGCTGTAACGTATACTTTGCTGTGTTTTACAAGCCACTGAGTAACAATGTACATACAAACCCTGTCTTTCTGGAAGAAAACAATAACAAATTTAATTATACCAAATTAAAATTGTTCTGCTGTGCAAGCTTTGACATAAGCATGCAAGCAACAGCATTATTTCAGCTCTGGCAGGGCTTTAGTTGGTCTGTTGTTAATCTGTTCTCCAAGAGTCAGCATTTTTTTTAAGTTAGAATAATGTTTTGTGAACTGGTGTATTTTTTACTACATTGAAGTCAAAGATATTACACAGTTTTCTTTCAGGAAAGTGTTTAAAAATATGAATTTATTTTTATTTTCTAGGACTTGTGGCCTTATTTATCTGGAACAACCTAGTAGTGAGTAAGTTTGACTTTCCTAAATTGTGTTTGTCAAGATAAGATGTAAAATGTGTCAGCATTTTATTTTTTTAAGCCATTAAGTTTGACCTAAGTCATAGTATGTCATGTGTTTAATTTAGATTTAGTGGGGACTTTGAATTTCAGTGAGAGATGATGAAAGCCACAGAAGTGATATATATATTTGATCACTTCGTCCATGAAGGATCGCCACCCAATGGCGGGTGTCTCGGCATGGTGGAAACGAACATTTGGAGAGTGAGCTTCCTAATCATAGCAACAAATGAATGGATGAAAAGATGCCTTAGCAACTCCCAAATGAGCTTGCGTTCATGCTGTGACTGGAAAATAGGGCATTAGTCAAAGGCACAAGACAGAAAACAGCTCGTAACAGTTAAGTGAATTATCCACATTCACTTTCTTTTCCAAGGATGATACAGATATTTCCTGATTCTTGAATGGCTTTACAGAGACTTAATTTTTTTCAAATGTGTAGTCATAATTACATAGGGAATGGAATGAGATTATTAATAAACTTAACTGTATGGGAAGTGTTGCATGTTGTCTTAAATTGTTCCATAGACTGAAGCATGTTTTCAGAAACTATAGTTTAACTTACTACAGAGCTGTTAATGCAAAGACTTTATTTTTGTGTCTCTATAGGATTTCTGCTGAACTCAGTTCTGTATTAGTCCTAAAAAATTACTGGATTACTTTTTTGCTGGCAAAAGGTGAGTTTTGATTAAAAGGCAGTTATTTTAGTGAGTATTGTTAAAGTGAGTTTATGGATTTGTTTTATGTGTCCAGTATGAGACTGGCATCCTTATTACAAATGTCCATAGTACAGGCCCAGAATGTTTTGACTGTGTGGCTTTGTAACTACTCAGTAATATTTATTTCTGTACAGTTTGGGTATTCTTTTAACTTCTGTTACTTCCTGTGTATATAAATATTTTTTTTTAAGCTTTATAAGGTGGGTTTTTTTTTTACATTGAAGGTTGGTGTTCTCTATTTGAGTCTGTTCTGAGGTGCTTTATAATCTGCCAATACTTTAATAATGTATTATACATATATACATATATATATTATACATATATAAAATAAATAAAATTTAATAATAATAAGATATTATTATAAGTCCCTGAAATTATGTATACTACAATTCTTCCTTGAAAAGGCTGAGGTTCCAGTTAAAGCTGAGTGATGAAACAATTACAGTAGTCCTTGGAGTCCTGTCTCATTGTACTATTCCTACAAAAAGGAATGAATCGTGTATCTTAATTGCTGCTTACACCAGGTCTGTGTTATCAGTGAAGTGTACACATCTCTGCCACTGAAATCGGTCTTGGATCAGCTGAGCTTCGTGGAGCTTTTTCACTAGGATTCTCCAAGCATAAGCATAAAGCAAAACCCACAAAGTTTTTCTAGCCTGCCTTTTCATTGAGAATAAGGAAAGCAAAAGTTTACCAGCAAATACTTGAAGTCACAGGAGAGCCTGGGTGATGCTTGCTAATTCTGATAGAAAATAAATACAAAAATTGCATGTGTAAATAGAGCACAAGTAGGGGGCTGTAGCTGTTCTGAATCGCTATCAGCTTTCCAAATTTTTTGTGGTGATGCATGCTGTCTTGGAATGGCCTTGTGGATCTTCACTGGCGTATGAATCGTGATTTGGGCACAGCTGGAATAAAGTAGTTTTGAAAGTATTCTTCATGTTAATATTTGTCTGACTTTAAAGTAATTTCAAATTAATTTGACAAGCTGAGCATACGGGGTGATAGCACGTTTTGAATTTCTCTTCACTATATACTAGCAACTTCCGCTTTCTGAACACTTTCACAAAGTGAGGAAGAATTGCACAGAAATAAGTACGTCTAGGTAAAATAGTCTACACAGTTACTCCACTACAGTAAAATGAAAAAGAAATCAGGAAGGGGCACCGAGGGGTAGGAATTTTATGCACAGTAAATTTATTTGTATGTATGCTATCTCTAAAGCAACAAACCTCTTAAGAACAATGAGTTTTAAAACCAATAGCCTTTAAAGAACACTGGCATCCTGTATGATGCTTTCTGAATTCTAATTGTAGCGTTTTATTAAATGAACTTCCAAATCTTTATTTTTTCAAAATTACTTTTAAAATTAAGTCAAACATCTCACAGAGGTTTTTTTTTTTTACCTTTTTAAATGTTTGCAGGTAAAGTGTTGCAAGTGGAAGATGACCTGGTGATTTCTTTCCAGTTGTTGCTGTGTGTCTTAGATTATTTTATCAAACTGTCACCTCCTGCTATGCTCAAGGAACCATACAGTAAGGATTTTAGTTTTTTTTTCACTACAGTAGAAAGTAAACGGGTTAAATTTCTATTAGAGTCATACTAACATTCGTAATTAACATAATAAAACTTCTTAAGCTTATTAAAATGGATTTTCTGATGTTTTAGTTCAATTTAGATGATAGTGAACTTGAATTAAATTATCTGAATGTGGCAGTGTATTTAATATAATTCTTTTTTTTTTTTCCTCCTGTTCTTACCATCCATTTGCTATGTACTCTGCCCACACAAGTTGTTCAGGGGCTTGTTAAAACAGCAGTTCTACTTTGGCAAAAGAATTCAGGTTTTGGGTAGATGATGACTGAGAACTATTATTTAGGTTTGCTTTGAGTTACAAAAGGGAAAAGATGGTGCTATGACTGTTATTTCATTGACATACAACAGTATGATGACAACAGAAATGTACAAGATACTGGACTATATAGACATTTAAAAGAAAAATACGGTGGATAGGAAATGTAGTTGCAGTGGTAGTTCAAAATAAAACAGTAGAGGTAAAACATAGATAGCTTTGCTTTTATTACATCCTCTTTGTTATTAGCAAGTGTCTCTTCTTTAAGTAAAAATATAATGGGTCTTCACTATAGAAGCTTCTGTTCAGCAGTAACTTTTGTATATTCAGTTTTTATACTTAAAACCTGGAAAACCTCACTAAAAAGGCAGAGAAAGTAAGCATTTATGGTAATTTCCAAAGACAGCATTCTATTTTTGTGAATATTTTCTTCTGCAAGCTATGGAATTGATATACCTAAGTATTTGGAGCCACAGTATGTAGAAAACAATTTTTTGATACTAGTTAGTTTATCCTCTGCTGGGTTTGGATATGATGCTAGTATTTATAGCCTAAAACTACTTGCTTTATTTCTTTGTTTCACAACGAAATATCCACTTGGGTTGTAATGTCATAGAATAGATGATGCATTCACTGCTATATTCTTTAAATTCCATGTTTTGGAGGATATTTATCTGACCTAGTAATTATTTGTTGCAGGTAAGAACAAATAACCTCGCTTTTATTCTAACACCAATACCAATAAAGGGTGGGAAAGGGTGGGCTTGTGCAAGCAAATCCCTGCCTGCCTCCAGTACTATTCGGAATTTAAATTTGTCCTTCGTAGTAGGACAGACAAAGGCTACTGCTTATTTCAGATGTTATAAAGCAGATCTTTTTCAAAGAACACTGACTTGAAACTACCTGGTTTTGAACTCTGCGTTCACACCGATTTATTTTTTTTTTAGTGAAACTATGAAGACTAGGAGCTCATTATTAGAAACAGTTTGGTTCTGTGCATTTTACATTGAACAGAAATGCTGCCACTTCAGACTAAATTGCAAATATGGGTATTACTGGTGTAAGTGTAAAGCATTAAATTTCTAACTTGAAGCTGTGTGATATGTGCAGGTGCTGTGTAAACTGACAAACAGCACTTCATTCTTTTAGCAAATAACATGATGTATTGTTCAAATCCTCGTGACCGAGAGGCTTCACGTTGTGCTAAACGAGGTCAAGCTTTATGATCTGACTAAGGCTGAAGGGATTGATGCAACCACCCGAGCCGTGTAGTTTGTCAGATTTTTCTCAGAACAGTTATCAAATACAAATGAAGTTACAAACGAGAACAGCATGCTGATTAGAGTGTCAGTTTTAAACCAGCAATGTTTAATGATATTAACATATGCTATTAATATAATTCACATATTTCAAGCTGACAATATCGAAGCCATCTACTTGGAGCTTAACAAAATGAAATATTTTTACCTTGCCGAATTAAGGTTTTTTGATATCTTCTTCACGGTGAACTTGTTTGTTCCTACTTGTTTGCCTGAGGGTATTTGGGAAAAGGAGGAATTGCCTGCAGGACCATATTCCAGATTCCAACCAGCACTTAAGTCCTGCATTGACTTTATTAACCTTCAGGCACATAGAGTGAAGTTACTCTTTCAGCTCCTTGTTTTACACTTCTGCAAAAATAGAAAAAATAGTTACTCCTCTGTTAAAAGATAAGGTTTTCCTAGCTTTGCAAAACAGATGCTTATTCAAAGCTACTTACAAAAAGTGCTATTACATTCTATGTTGAATAGCTTTTTAAAAACAAAATGTCCAAATACTGATACAGGAATTGAAAAATTAGTCTTCTTTTTGTAGAGGTTTTCTGTCATGAAGGTTTCTTACCCAGCTGAACAGATGAAAAGGGAAATACTTAAGAGGAGGACCTGAAAAATCATATAAAAATTTAAATCTCTTAGGTTTAAAAATTTAAATCTTCTCCTTCTTAAGACAACTCTAACCTTGTGATGGTTCTTACTATCTTTCCAGAGTCTGCTGTGACTGCAGTGACTGTTAATGGTTCAGCTCGAACTCCAAGAAGAGGTCAGAACAGGAGTACACGTACTTCAAAGCAAATTGATACCGATACAAAAGTTATTGAAGTCCTTTGTAAAGAGCATGATTGTAATTTAGATGAGGTAATGCCTGTGTTTTAAAGTCTGTTAGATCTCGCTGCTATACCCCATCTGGAATATGCATTTATTTAAATGATCTTTTCATATCTCAATACTTGTGCCTGCCTAACTATTCTCTCAAGTTCAGTAGTGAAGGTATTCTACCATTCTATAGTGGGTAGTTTAAAAACAAACAAAACCAAAACCCCCAAACCGAAGCCCTTTGGTATGGGTGATAACTTTGCCAGGGAAACTGAACTGTGAAGAATGCAGTGTGAAGTTATAGGCTGATCACAGCAGGTAGCATGTGGATGCAGGGCTGCTCTGATGGGGTTTCACAGCTGCATCCCATGATGAGAAAAGGTACGCAACAAGCACATTGCTTCTGCGTGGGAACTTAAAGACCCCATTCCCCTTTTCCTTTGCTGATAAATCTATTCCTGTGTAAAAAGGACTGATTTTTGAATATCAAAGCAGATGATGGAAGCAGAAATATAAGAGGGCTGGGAAGAGTGCAGTTCTTTCCCAGTTTAGTCCTTTAATGTTCCAGCCATGGGTTACGCACTGCACGCTTACATATCACTATGTTTTGGATATGTAAGCAATGTCATTTTAGCTTTATTGAAAACAAAACACAGTGCATTACAAAAGTGTCCCATTTACTTTATTTAAAGACGTGAAAGCAGTGTATGTATGGCTGCCTCTGTACGTTGCTAATGTTACGTTTTTTCTTTTTTTTAGGTCAAAAATGTGTATTTCACAAGCTTTATTCCTTTCTTGAATTCTATTGGTATTGTAGCTTCAAATGGACTACCAGAGGTAATTGGAGGAATTTAAGACAGTTCAACAACAATACTTCATGCCAAATTGCTTAAGGTTACCTTTACACATTGATGAAGTTCTAATAGGTTCTAAGATCATCTAGCAAAATGCATTGTTTTTCAGGAACGTGGCTTAGCAGGGATTCCAGTATTCATGGAGTAATTTAACTATTACATTTGAATTTAATAAATTAATTTCCTTAGGCTGAACCAGTACTTTTGCTCAAAGCAAAACATGACACAGGAGTTGCATATTCATGATCTTGGTGAGGCCATTAATCTAAAATACAACTATTACAATATCAGGTCTCTGAAGTCAGTCTATAAATGCATACAGTCTTAAATTACACACCTTAATTTAAATATAATTAAGACATGTTACTGTAGTCATGTTGGAGAGAGATCCAAAAGATTAGGCTCAGTTTCACAACTGGCAGAGTTTGGACTGCTGTGTCCATGCAGAATTACTTTCATCTTACTGAGTTGTAGCCTGGATGCAGCAGACTACCTCTATGCAATCTCATGCAAGAGTGCACCTTAGTAGGTAACTTTCTGCAATGTATTTACATCCCTCGTTCTTGAAAGAGTAGGTTTAGCTGGGTGTCACCAGTAGGTGTGGTAACCTGAAAATAAGCAGCTCTGAAGCTTATCGGACTGAAGGTCTGCAAGATTCAGCCAAGTATATGTTCTGTTCAGTTTCATAGTGTGTTGAGTGGGGGACAAAATACAAGACCCACTAAAGATCTTAATCTCTTCCAAAATTAATTTCTGTTTAGACTTTTTAATTCATGGAGATATATATATATATATAGTTGGGAAGCCCTGTATGAACTTCCAGGCAAAGGTCATTATATAGCTTATTCTCAAGTCAATGAGGGTTCTCATCCAAGGTTGCTCAATTTAAGCGTAGTATCAGAATTACCAGTTTAAGACTCTGCTGGTGAAAATTCTATGAAATGATGCATTTGAAGAAAAATCCAGTCACACAGTCCTTGCTCCTGAAACATGAGTGCTTGAGGGGATGTTCTAAAACAAAGCAGAAAGTTACAGCTATATTTCAGAGGTAGTTGGCTCATATATGTAATCCAACTAACCATCAGTCATAGCTGAGATCATCAGTACAATAGCTGGGATATGGGACATTTAAATTTACTTTCATTTTTCATAAAAAAACCCTGAGCTTCAGATAAATTTTAATTGCTTCCAATTGTTTCCAAAACAAGAAAAGCTTTTGAGGCTTAATGTTGCTATTTCATTTGTCTTCACTGTGTATTTGATGGTCAGGCTTTATGAACTGATGAACAGACCGATTCAGAACTTTTATTTTTGGCTGAAGGTTTCTTCCCAGTTAGCCCAGTATAACCATTTTGTCTAAGAGCTGCTGTTTTTTGCAGTGAGAACCTGAATTTTCTAGAAGTTTATGAAATACTGAAATATTTCAGACAAAAAGAACGCATAAGCCATTAGGAAGATAATGAAAAATGAAAAGATAATGAACTTTTCAAATAAAAAAATTAGTGATAATAGGAATTGAAAGATAACCTTTGATTTAATAGTCCTAATCTCAGAGTTTTAACCATGAGATCAGTTTGGAGCAAATTAATTTGGCAAAGGTAAAAGGAGAGGATGAGGAGTAAAGCTGTGTAGGGAGATATTTGCAGCTTGCTTTTTCTTGGGACTGGGAGGGGACTAACTTGGGTTCATATGTACTGTTGCCTGTTTTTCTAGCAGGAGTTTGCCAGAGCACAGTATGATTTAGTATGTTTGAGGGCTCAGGGAACAGATAATTGAGGTGACTGCCTACTTCTACAGGAGCACAGCAGCAGATTTGAAGTGGAGGCTAGTATCTGGCCCTGATTAAAAAATTCCAGACTTCTAGTTAATGTTAGTCACTCAAAATTAAAAAAAAAAAAAGGCAAATCAAAACCCAGCAGACTTTTTCATGCAAAATGAAGTCCTATCAATATAGGATCTAATCAACTAAGAAACTTTTAACAGTAATTTAAAAAACAATAATGTGGATATGAAATAATGGTGTATGTTTTTGTAGAAATAGGCATGTCTCTTAAAAAAAAAAAAAACTACACCAGTACAAATATTAATATGGTTGGGGAAACTCTCTTCTTACACTCAAAACAAGAAGGTTTGAGTGTGGGTCTTGGCCTTCATCTCCAAACCAGCAGGGACAGGGACCGAGTAGATTGTCTGGCGGCTGTTCTAAAGACTGTCATTTTACATTTCCTGCTCCTGGAGACACCTTTTTTTTTTTGGAAGGAAAGATTTAAAAGCCTAGAAACATTAGTTTGATTTGCAGGTCTACGTCTCCCACTCTAGCTTTTTTTAGCTCTTTTACAGTGTCAAGACCTACGTTTCTTCAAATAAGTCTCATGATCTTGGATTGTTTTCTCTTATAAATGATTATCTTTGTTCGTGTGTGGGAATGATAATTTTGTTCTGGGTATGTTTCAGCTATTTGTGTAAGAAGTGACCTTGTGAGCTCCAAGGTCATTCTCTTAGCATTTCAGCATTGTATTCATGAGGTAGGACTAGCTTATATTATTCAGTAAATTGTCAAACTTGTTCCTATAAAATAAAGGTTTTTCAATGTTTTTTGAGGTTGAGGTTCTCTCGAAACAGTATGACGAGCTCTATCTCAAAAACAAAGATATAGATGCAAGACTATTTCTGGATCACGATGAAACTCTACAGCCTGATGTCATAGCATGGTAATATTTCCATTTACTACTTTAATTTTATAATAGAAAATGTGAATTTGCATTGATTTCCACCCCCTCTTGTTATAAATGGAGATCTCTGTATCCTGTTGACCTCTTAGGTTTGTAGTTCAGCTAAGGTATTTCTGGCATCAGCAGCCTTGCTTTACATTACTGCTTAAATAATGAGAAAACATATGACTGTGACTCTACCTAAAATGATTTGGAAGCTCTACTGTAATTATTACTCTGTGCAAGCCCTTGTTGTCCAGGGGAAGCTGAGGAATCGTGAGGAGGAGGCTGAGGCCATGTCATGCTAGTTGATTAGATACGCCTGAGGAGGTGTTATGGCTCTGGGGCCAGCTGGCAGGGAATGGCTTGGGTCCTCACTGTCCAGCTCCTCCTTCCTAAAACCAAATGGTGGCATTTGGAAGCTGCCTGCTGGGAGTGGCCCTCAGCCCATTCTGACTTCTGACCTGTACCCACAAATGTTTTGGGAAGTGGTAGTTTGCATGGGACAGAAACGTGCCGCAGATGGTTTAGCAGAATAAACAGTCGAGTTAGGGACCACGCACATTCCCTAGTGTTCAGTAATACAGATGTATTTGATTTTTTTTTTGTAGTCATATTCTAAAATTCCAGTGGCTCCTGACAGGTTAACATTTCTATAACTTGATGTGAGCTCACAATGTGAATCTGTGACTTTATCTATGGTAGAAAAATACATTCATTTAAAATTGGATTAAAATGAAGCTAATACTAACTGTACATATAAATTAAGTTGTTATAAATACAATTCTAGAAAAAAAACATGAAGTTAGATGACCTCCAGAGTTCCCATCCAAGTCCAACATCCTGCTCAAAGCAGATCTATTTGGGAATTTAAATTACAGTGTTCTAGTAACTGGAGTGGTTGGATGTCTAAATCTTCTAAAAATCTGTTCCACAGTTTTTTCTGCAGATTAATAAATCTTTATAGAAAACATTCTTTTTTGAATTACATTAGTACTTAATGAGTTTGTTTTCCATTTCTGTAGCACACAGTTGGAGAGGACACCACTAAAAAACAATCCAGATGAGGAAATTAATGTTATACTTCCACAGACTCCTGTTCGGTATGAGTTTTTCTTTTAAGCTGTGTTCTTTTGTTTAATATCCTAACTAGAAATATTCATCTTTAGAGTAGTTGTTTTAATTTTAAAGCAACTGTTTTGTTTTTCATAAAACAGATCTAGTTCTGGTCACTAGTGAGCAGCAAGCATGTATTGAGGGGTGCTGAGTGCCCTCAGTTCCTGGTGAAGTTGTTGGAAAACAGGGAGAGCTTTTTATTGAGTTGTCGAAGAAGTGCAAGAAGTAAAATAGATTAGTGTATTTGTTCTTGTGAGAATGCAACTTTACACTTCCATGGTAGTACTTTTGTCTGCTCTATTTCCATCTTCCTTTCCCATCTTTACTCTAGCTCTGTATCTTCTGGCTTCCTTTCCTGATACTAAATTGAATATGCACACACTATTCTTTTCACATGATCTTTTTCTTCTTAGTATTATTTTCTTTCTGTATGGGAAGATTAACATTTCAGAGTGCCAACATTTTTTGGTCTGTCAGGAAAATGGACAGGTATGGTAAAAATGTGGTATTAATTGGAGATGGTTTGATCTACAATCAAAAACACAAAAACTGCAAGCTTGAATTCAGTTAACCAAAGGAAAGGAGATTTGCATGTACCATTTTTCCCTTGTGCCTCATAGTTTTTTGACAAAATCAGTGTGGTTTTGCCTGATGCTGCTTGGAAATTCCTGGACACTCAAGAACCGTCCAGCTGTGTGTGTCTGTGTGGACAAACAGAGAAGTGTCCACACAGGCAGTCATTCTTGAGGTGTCAGGTTTGATAAAATTGGACAGTGAAGTTCTTGTTCCATGCTTGCTGTATAAATGCCTTTCATTTTAGCATGCTCTAGAGATGAGAGAAGTTAAAATATTGTATGCTTAATTATTACTTCAGTTTTCTCAAATGAGTAAAATTGTTTTTATTACAAATACTTCTACAGTGTTTATATGCTTGTGGAAGAATGAATTAGACTCTGGGCTTGTGCATCCACTGTAAATCTACTAAATGCCATCTGCAGAAACTAATTGTCCTCTAGCCAGCAGAGCAGTAAGGTTCTGAAAAGCTTCTTCATAAAAATAATAAAAGGAGACATGCAACTGAGATAGATACTGAGCACTATATGAAAGAACTTTTAATCTCCTGTGACTGCAAAAAGCTTTATTTGTTTGCCTTAGTGGTCCCTTTTAGTCTTATGCTTTTAATCTTTAACTGCCAGTGATGCTTTTTTAGCCATAAAGGCAGCAGCTTGCCTATCGGTTCCCAGACTGAATGTGCGGTATCAGGAACTAGACCATCTATAACATGTGGTGTATTTAACAAGGTGGCCATTGACAACAAATCCCATTTTTGACAAATGTAGATCGCTTGTTATTGACGCTTTTCAGTTATACTAACATTAAAAAAAGCCCTCTAACACTGTGAAAGATGCTTCATTAAAGTTGCTGACATGGAAGTATTATTAAGAAAGTCCAGGAGTACCAAGTTTCTGCATTGCTAAAAATTTGAAATGTGCTAAGCCAACTTTGATCTTGAGGGGAGGACTACTGAGATACTTAGATTCTCTTCGTCCACCCTTGGGCTTTTCTCTGCGTTTTCCAAAACTGTTGCCATTTAACACAGCTCAAGTGAAGGCTTATTCATTCACCAGCAGTGATTTGGGC